>NC_088385.1:28333750-33162500 GCF_037993035.2 Macaca fascicularis
GGAAGAAATGGTAGAGGTGAGTGGTAAAAATTTCTGATACATCACAATAAGATGTTCCCCTTGTGAAGGTTTGCCAGGGTTCATTGCTTACTTCATTGATGATGTTCTTAATTATACTATCTTCAACTTTGTGGAGCACTTGATTTAGTGTCAGTTAATTTCATAAGAATATAACCAGATGTACCATTCCTTTAATATTCAAAATTCTATCAGGAACATGTGTGCTGAGTATCTCAATAGGAATGTTGCAAAAGCATTTGAAAAATAGTTATCTACCCTTTTTTTAAGATGGGATCTTACTATGTTGCCCAGGCCAGAGTACAGTGGCTATTCACAGGCGCAATCCTACTACCAATCAGCATGTGAGTTATCTACCTTTTGAAGTCTGGTTTTAAACACTTTCTTACAGAACCAGTTTGACATTGGTATATCTGACTGTTTGTACACATAGTCAATATGGGGATGATGGGGTATTTTGTATTATTAATTATGAAATAAGTTCTAGGACCAGATTAATACACCTTTTTTTAAGTTGGAAGGCCCCTAAGAGGTTAGTATAGTATTTTCATTCTAAAGAAAAAGATTTGTTGAAAAAAATAAAAAAATTCTGTTATACTAGGTCTTATAGGGGATCTAACAATACAGAGACAATTCCTGTCCTCATGAAGCTGACATGCTAGTACGTAAGATAATAAATATACACAAATAACATAGGGCAGAATAATAAGGGACTTAAAATGCATAAATGAAGTCTGCAGTTTTGGAATGGAACCTATCTATTTGTGGTGGTATCTGAAGTGGGGAGAAGGGAAATTTTTCTCAAAAAGTGACATACGATTTGACCGCTGAAAAATGGCATGAAATTTTAAAAGGGGAAACTTCAAGTCAGGGAAATTGTAGATACGAGAAATACCAGGGACACATATGAATATTGGGAGGGAAAGCTGGACAAGTGGATCAGTCTTACATGCCAGGCTAATAAAGAGCTATGCAAACAAACAAGCAAACAAACAAAAAGAACTTCATGACTGAAAAGAATCATATTTGTGAATCAACCCTATCACACTCCCACAAAGTCATCTAGTTTAAATGGCCACCTCTAGTGACAGAGAATCTGCTACCTCTTGAGAGTACCTGTCCCAACTTTGTTTAGTTCTATTTTTGCATTATATTGACTTAAAATTCTTTTTCTTACAACTTTCACTTCTTTGTTTAAATTCTACCACTTACAGCTGCATGGGACAAAAGAGGTCCTCTTCCAAAGGACAATTACTCAAGTATTGAAGTCAGCTTTAAACATTTTTAAAACCATGGTTCCTATGGGCGGAATGTCTCTGTTTATTTAACCACTCATTATACATAACATGATCATGGATCTTTCCCATTCTCATCACTGTACTCTAATTAAACTCAGTGTTTCTTACATACCTCTTTAAGAGAAATACCTCCATTGGACACAGTTCTGATGACATTAAGTGCAGTGGATCAGTCTACTACCTTTTTTATTCTAGATATTGTAGTATAACTGACAAAGTTTATGGCCACCTTCATCTAGATTTTTTTTTTTTTTTGCCTTTTTTAAAATTATACTTTAAGTTCTAGGGTACATGTGCACAACATGCAGGTTTGTTATATATGTATACATGTGCTGTGTTGGTTTGCTGCAACCATTAACTCGTCATTTATATTAGGTATTTCTCCTAATGCTACCCCTCTCCCATCCCCCCACCCCAATGACAGGCCCCAGTGTGTAATGTTCCCTGCCCTGTGTCTCTCACTGTTCAATTCTCACCTATAAGTGAGAAGATGCAGTGTTTGGTTTTCTGTCCTTGTGATAGTTTGCTCAGAAGGATGGTTTCCAGTTTCATCCATGTCACTACAAAGGACATGAACTCATCCTTTTTTATGGCTGCATAGTATTCCATGGTGTATATGTGCCATATTTTCTTAATCCAGTCTATCACTGATGGACGTTTGGGTTGGTTCCAAGTCTTTGCTGTTATGAATACTGCCACAAGAAACATACGTATGCATGTGTCTTTACAGTAGCAGGATTTATAATCCTTTGGGTATATACCCAGTAATGGGATCACTGGGTCAAATGGTATTTCTAGTACTAGATCCTTGAGAAATCGCCACACTGTCTTGCACAATGGTTGAACTACTTTACACTCCCACCAATAGTGTATAAGCATTCCTATTTCTCCACACCCTCTCCAGCACCTGTTGTTTCCTGACTTTTTAATGATCGCCATTCTAACTGGTGTGAGATGGTATCTCATTGTGGTTTTGATTTGCATTTCTCTGATGGCAAGTGATGATGATAATTTTTTCATGTGTCTGTTGGATGCATAAATGTCTTCTTTTGAGAACTGTCTGTTCATATCCTTTGCCCACTTTTTGATGGGGTTGATTTTTTCTTGTAAATTTGTTTAAGTACTTTAAGATTCTGGATATTAGCCCTTTGTCAGATGGGTAGATTGTAAAAATTTTCTCCTATCCTGTAGGTTGCCAGTTCACTCTGATGGTAGTTTTTTTTGCTGTGCAGAAGCTCTTTAGTTTAATTAGATTCCATTTGTCAATTTTGGCTTTTTTTTTTTTTTTCATACTTTCAGTTCTAGGGTACATGTGCACAACGTGCAGGTTTGTTACATATGTATACATGTGCCATGTTGGTGTGCTGCACCCATTAACTTGGCATTTACATTAGGTATATCTCCTAATGCTATCCCTTCCCCCCACTCCCCACAATAGGACCCAGTGTGTGATGATCCCCTTCCTGTGTCCAAGTGATCTCATTGTTCAATTCCCACCTATGAGTGAGAACATGTGGTGTTTGGTTTTCTGTTCTTGTGATAGTTTGCTGAGAATGATGGTTTCCAGCTGCATCCATGTCCCTACAAAGGACACGAAATCATCCTTTTAATGGCTGCATAGTATTCCATGGTGTATATGTGCCACATTTTCTTAATCCAGTCTGTCATTGATAGACATTTGGGTTGATTCCAAGTATTTGCTATTGTGAATAGTGCCACAATAAATGTATATGTGCATGTGTCTTTATAGCAGCATGACATAATCCTTTGGGTATATCCCTAGTAATGGGATGGCTGGGTCAAATGGTATTTCTAGTTCTAGATCCTTGAGGAATTGTCACACTGTTTTCCACAATGATTGAACTAGTTTACAGTCCCACCAACAGTGTAAAAGTGTTCCTATTTCTCCACACCCTCTCCAGCACCTGTTGTTTCCTGACTTTTTAATGATTGCCATTCTAACTGGTGTGAGATGGTATCTCATTGTGGTTTTGATTTGCATTTCTCTGATGGCGAGTGATGATGAGCATTTTTTTGTATGTCTGTTGGCTGTATGAATGTCTTCTTTTGAGAAATGTCTGTTCATATCCTTTGCCCACTTTTTGATGGGGTTGTTTGCTTTTTTCTTGTAAATTTGATTGAGTTCTTTATAGGTTCTGGATATTAGCCCTTTGTCAGATGAGTAGATGGCAAAAACGTTCTCCCATTCTGTAGGTTGCCTGTTCATTCTGACGGTAATTTCTCTTGCTGTGCAGAAGCTCTTTAGTTTAATTAGATCCCATTTGTCAATTTTGGCTTTTGTTGCCTTTGCTTTTGGTGTTTTAGACATGAAGTCCTTGCCCATGCCTATGTCCTGAATGGTGTTACCTAGGTTTTCTTCTAGGGTTTTTATGGATTTAGGTCTAACATTTAAGTCTCTAATCCATCTTGAATTAATTTTCATATAAGGAGTAAGGAAAGGATCCAGTTTCAGCTTTCTACTTATGGCTAGCCAATTTTCCCAGCACTAGCTATTAAATAGGGAATCCTTTCCCCAGTTCTTGTTTTTGTCAGGTTTGTCAAAGATCAGATGGCTGTAGATGTGTGGTATTATTTCTGAGGGTTCTGTTCTGTTCCATTGGTCTATATCTCTGTTTTGGTACCAGTACCATGCTGTTTTGGTTACTGTAGTCTTGTAGTACAGTTTGAAGTCAGGTAGCGTGATGCCTCCAGCTTTGTTCTTTTGGCTTAGGATTGTTTTGGGCTCTTTTTTGGTTCCACATGAACTTTAAAGCAGCGTTTTCCAATTCTGTGAAGAAAGTCATTGTTAGCTTGATGGGGATGGCATTGAATCTGTAAATTACCTTGGGCAGTATGGCCATTTTCACAATATTGATTCTTCCTATCCATGAGCATGGTATGTTCTTCCATTTGTTTGTGTCCTCTTTTATTTCACTGAGCAGTGGTTTGTAGTTCTCCTTGAAGAGGTCCTTTACATCCTTGTAAGTTGGATTCCTAGGTATTTTATTCTCTTTGAAGCTATTGTGAATGGGAGTTCATTCATGATTTGGCTCTCTGTTTGTCTGTTACTGGTGTATAAGAATGCTTGTGTTTTTTGTACATTGATTTTGTATCCTGAGACTTTGCTGAAGTTGTTTATCAGCTTAAGGAGATTTTGGGCTGAGACAATGGGGTTTTCTAAATATACAATCATGTCATCTGCAAACAGTGACAATTTGACTTCCTCTTTTCCTAACTGAATACCCTTTATTTCTTTCTCTTGCTTGATTGCCCTAGCCAGAACTTCCAACACTATGTTGAATAGCAGTGGTGAGAGAGGGCATCCTTGTCTTGTGCCAGTTTTCCAAAGGGAATACTTCCAGTTTTTGCCCATTCAGTATGATATTGGCTGTGGATTTGCCATAAATAACTCTTATTATTTTGAGATACATTCCATCAATACCGAATTTATTGAAAGTTTTTAGCATGAAGGGCTGCTGAATTTTGTCAAAGGCCTTTTCTGCCTCTATTGAGATAATCATGTGGTTTTTGTCTTTGGTTCTGTTTATATGCTGGATTACATTCATTGATTTGCGTATGTTGAACCAGCCTTGTATTCCAGGGATGAAGGCAACTTGCTCTTGGTGGATATGCTTTTTGATGTGCTGCTGGATTCGGTTTGCCAGTATTTTATAGAGGATTTTCCCATCGATGTTCATCAGGGATATTGGTCTAAAATTCTCTTTTTTTGCGTATCGCTGCCAGGCTTTGGTATCAGGATGATGCTCGCCTCATAAAATGAGTTTGGGAGGATTCCCTCTTTTTCTGTTGATTGGAATAATTTCAGAAGGAATGGTACCAGCTCCTCTTTGTACCTCTGGTAGAATTCGGCTGTGAATCCATCTGGTCCTGGACTTTTTGGTTGGTAGGCTATTAATTATTGCCTCAATTTCAGAGCCTATTATTGGTCTATTCAGATATTCCACTTCTTCCTGGTTTAGTCTTGGGAGGGTCTATGTGTTCAGGAATTTATCCATTTCTTCTAGATTTTCTAGTTTATTTGCATACAGGCGTTTATAGTATTATCTGATGGTAGTTTGTATTTCTGTGGGGTCGGTGGTGATATCCCCTTTATCATTTTTATTACATCTATTTGAGTCTTCTCTCTTTTCTTCTTTATTAATCTTGCTAGCAGTCTATAACCTTTGTTGATTGTTTCAAAAACCAGCTCCTAGATTCATTGATTTTTGGAAGGGTTTTTTTGTGTGTCTCTATCTGCTGCAGTTCTGCTCTGATCTTAGTTATTTCTTGCCTTCTGCTAGCTTTTGAATGTGTTTGCTCTGGCTCCTCTAGTTCTTTTAATTGTGATGTTAGGGTGTCCATTTTAGATCTTTCCTGCTTTCTCCTGTGGGCATTTAGTGCTATAAATTTCCCTCTACACACTGCTTTAAATGTGTCACAGAGATTCTGGTTCATTGTGTCTTTGTTCTCATTGGTTTCAAAGAATATCTTTATTTCTGCCTTCATTTCATTATTTACCCAGTAGTCATTCAGGAGCAGGTTGTTCAGTTTCCATGTAGTTGTGCGGTTTTGAGTGAGTTTCTTAATTCTGAGTTCTAATTTGATTGCACTGTGGTCTGACAGACAGTTTGTTGTGATTTCTGTCCTTTTACATTTGCTGAGGAGTGCTTTACTTCCAACTATGTGGTCAGTTTTGGAATAAGTTTGATGTGGTGCTGAGAAGAATGTATATTCTGTTGATTTGGGGTGGAAAGTTCCGTAGATGTCTATTAGGTCTGCTTGGTGCAGAGCTGAGTTCAATTCCTGGATATCCTTGTTAACCGTCTGTCTCGTTGATCTAATATTGACAGTGAGGTGTTAAAGTCTCCCATTACTATTGTGTGGGAGTCTAAGTCTCTTTGTGGGTCTCTCAGGACTTGCTTTATGAATCTGGGTGCTCCTGTATTGGGTGCATATATATTTAGGATAGTTAGCTCTTGTTGAATTGATCCCTTAACCATTATGTAATGCCCTTCTTTGTCTTTTTTGATCTCTGTTGGTTTAAAGTCTGTTTTATCAGAGACTAGGATTGCAACCGCTGCTTTTTTTGGCTTTCCATTTGCTTGGTAGATCTTCCTCCATCCCTTTATTTTGAGCCTATATGTGTCTCTGCATGTGAGATGGGTCTCCTGAATACAGCAAACTGATGGGTGTTGACTCTTTATCCAATTTGCCAGTCTGTCTTTTAATTGGGGCATTTAGCCCATTTACATTTAAGGTTAATATTGTTATGTGTGAATTTGATCCTGTCATTATGATGTTAGCTGGTTATTTTGCTCATTAGTTGATGCAGTTTCTTCATAGCATTGATAGTCTTTACAATTTGGCATGCTTTTGCAGTGACTGGTACTGGTTGTTCCTTTCCATGTTTAGTGCTTCTTTCAGGATCTCTTGTAGGGCAGGCCTGGTGGTGACCAAATCTCCCAGCATTTGCTTTTCTGTAAAGGATTTTATTTCTCCTTCACTTATGAAACTTAGTTTGGCGGGATATGAAATTCTGGCTTGAAAATTCTTTTCTCTAAGAATGTTGAATATTGGCCCCCACTCTCTTCTGGCTTGTAGGGTTTCTGCCAAGAGATCCACTGTTAGTCTGATGGGCTTCCCTTTGTGTGTAACCCGACCTTTCTCTGGCTGCCCTTAGCATTTTTTCCTTCATTTCAGCCTTGGTGAATCTGACAATTACATGTCTTGGGTTGCTCTTCTTGAGGAGTATCTTTGTTGTGTTTTCTGTATTTCCTGAATTTGAATGATGCCCTGCTCTGTTACGTTGAGGCAGTTCTCCTGGATAATATCCTGAAGAGTGTTTTCCAGCTTGGTTCCATTCTCCGTGTCACTTTCAGGTACACCAATCAAACATAGATTTGTTCTTTTCACATAGTCATTCATTTGATCTTCAATCACTGATACCCTTTCTTCCACTTGATCGAATTGGCTAATGAAGCTTGTGCATGCATCATGTAGTTCTCATGCCATGGTTTTCAGCTCCATTGGGTCATTTAATTTCTTCTCTACACTGTTTATTCTAGTTAGTCATTCATCCAATCTTTTTTCAAGGTTTTAACTTCTTTGCAATGGGTTCGAACATCCTCCTTTAGCAAGGAGAAGTTTGTTAATACCTGCCTTCTGAAGCCTACTTCTGTCAACTCGTCAAAGTCATTCTCCATCCAGCTTTGTTCCATTGCTGGTGAGGAGCTGCAATCCTTTGGAGGAGAAGAGGCACTCTGGCTTTCAGAATTTTCAGCTTTTCTGCTCTGGTTTCTCTTCATCTTTGTGGTTTTATCTACCTTTGTTCTTTGATATTGGTGACCTACAGATGGGATTTTGGTGTAGATGTCCTTTTTGTTGATGTTGATGCTATTCCTTTCTGTTAGTTTTCCTTCTAACAGTCAGGTCCCGTGGCTGCAAATCTGTTGGGGTCTGCTGGAGGTCCACTCCAGACCCTGTTTGCCTGGGTATCACCACCGGAGGCTGCAGAACAGCAAATATTGCAGAACAGCAAACATTGCTGCCTGATCATTCCCCTGGAAGCTTCATCTCAGAGGGGCACCCGGCTGTATGAGGTGTCAGTCAGCCTCTACTGGGAGGTGTCTCCAAGTTAGGCTACACTGGCATCAGAGTCCCACTTGAGAAGGCAGTCTGTCTGTTCTCAGAGCTCAAACACCATACTGGGAGAACCACTGCTCTCTTCAGAGCTGTCAGACAGGGATGTTTAAGTCTGCAGAAGTTTCTGCTGCCTTTTGTTCAGTTATGCCCTGCCCCCAGAGGTGGAGTCTACAGAGGCAGGCAGGCCTAGTTGAGCTGCAGTGAGCCCCACCCAGTTCGAGCTTCCTGGCCACTTTGTTTACCTACTCAAGCCTCAGGAGTGGCAGATGCCCCTTCCCCAGCCAGGCTTGCTGCCTCACAGTTCAATCTTGGACTAGCAGTGAGCAGGGCTCTGTGGGCATGGGACCTGCTGAGCCAGGCATGCTATATAATCTCCTGGTGTGCTGTTTGTTATGACTGTTGGAAAAGTGCAATGTCTAGGTGGCATTGTCCTGATTTTCCTGGTCCAGTCTGTCATGCTTTCCTTGGCTAAAAAAGGGAAATCCCCTGACCTCTTGAGCTTCCTGGGTGAGGCGATGCCCCATCCTGCTTCAGCTTGCCCTCTGTGGGCTGTACCCACTTTCTGACCAGTCCCAGTGAGATGAACCAGGTGCCTCAGTTGGAAATGCAGAAATCACCTGTCTTCTGCGTCGATCACGCTGAGAGCTGCAGACCAGAGCTATTCCTATTCAGCTATCTTGGAACAGACCCCACACCCTCATCTAGATTTAATTTATTGGACAACACAAGGCTATGAATGCTTTTTATAGCTGGCAGTGGGTTAAGGATGGATTGAAGAAAGAGAAGAATGAAGATGAGGGGATGATTAGGCAACTAGGATTGTGGTCCAGGAGAAAGGCAATGAGAGGCTGAATTGAAGTGGTTATCATATAGATGGAAGTCGAGGGGACCCAAGGGGTAAAGGAGACACCATGGGGCTTGGCATCTCACTAATTGGAGGTTAAGAAGAAATGACAGAAACTTCCAAGGTTATTAATTTGGACTGGGAGAATAGTGGTCTCATTGATTAGATATAAGGAAGTCTCAAGGCTCAGCTAGCTTCAGAAGAAGGTGTTGGGTTTGGTTTAGGCATAAGAAATTTGAGAGGACAGTAGAGGCTCAGACTGAAGGAAAATTGGGAAGCCACTTGTCTTTAACAGTCACAACTGTGGAGTTGAGAGATTCTCAAGTAACGTCTTTAAGGAGAGCAGAGACCCCTTGTGTAACACCTATTTCTAGGGGCATACAGGAGTCAAAGAAGCAGAGAAGGAAAGTGAAGAGAACAAAGGGAACCAGTATAAAGCAGGGCAGGACGTCAAGGGAAGGACAAAGGTTTAACCTCAAATACCAGGGAAGTCAAAGAGGACAAAAATTGCAGCAAAGCTATTGCATTTACTGATTAAGAAGAAATGTTATTAAAGGGCAATTTTAGTAGCGTATTGGAGACAGAAATCACATGTTTAGGTGTTATGATATGATTAGATCATGAGGGCAAGGAGATCACAAAGATAATTTTTAAAAACATTACTAATCAAGGCAAGAAGAGGATTAACAGGATCAAAGGAAGCTTTTGGTGTTTTGATGGTTTTAGGAGGGATTGTTTTGTTTAGGATGGGGACACTCAAGCACAGGCTATAAGGAATACAGTGATGAGGAGGGACTAGGATGAAGGAAGTTTGTCCACACTGGAATCCTTGACTATGTAGCTGAATTCAGATGGTTGAGTTTAATCCCACTCATCATTTTACTCAGGTATAATGGTTTAACTCCAGTGTTCCAGTATTCCGTTTCAGAACATTTATAGTATATTGCCTTAAAGAACAAAAACATGAGAATGCTTCCAAAATATGATTGAGAAGTAAAGGATTGACTCCCTTTCTCTCTTTTTCTCTCCTGTCTCTTACTCATACACATACATACACACACACACACATACACACACATGCATGCACGCACACACACACACTCATAGCCATGAGTACTACTAAAATATTTATTTGATTTTATTTTTCCAGTCAAGTGGTCTTGGAAAATAAGGCTGATCCCATTTCCTTAGGAAGCAATAACAATGCATTCAAAAGTTAGATTAGAATGGACCTCATTTTATGCCAGTCTGATTTAAATGGTTCTTTATACATTTGGATTTCCTTTGCTCGCCAGTTCTGATCCCTAACACATCCTCTTTGATTGCTTTTTCTTTATTCTGTGTGGTGGAATTTAAGGGTAAACTTCTATCCATTGGAGTATTTTCTTCATGAAACAGAAAAAAATTTTCCATCCAGAGATAGAGTGCTTATTAAGCTTGTTTTACCATCTTAGCCTTTAACATAATTCTATCTATTCAAAGGTTTTTGTGTGTGTTCAGTGAGGTAGAGCACTTTTCTTTTCACTGCCAACTAAAGAAATAAGAAAAATACTGTGGCTTTAGATGGAGAGATAGCAAAATTAAAAATTTTTAGAGTAACTCAAATGTTTCTTGTTAAAACAAATGAATGAACAGCCTGAAAAAAGTATATCATTTCCTACAACTAACCAGTTCTGTCTGAAGTCTCTAAGGTCCCTCACACACACACACACACACACACACACACACACACACACACCACACTGTCAACAACACTGAACCGCTGCTCACAGCCTGGATGGAATTCACTGTGGATTTCACACTTCTAGGCTTTGGACCATCTCTGTCCCTTTTTCTAGAATTCTTTCTTTTGATATCTACCTAACAAACTCCTACTGCTATTCAAGGCTTAGGTCAAGCAATTTTATGTCTAGGAAACCTTTGCTGAGTCACTCAGGTAACGTAAACTCTAATCAGATCTTATTTCTACCTTCACCACTGTTATCTGCTTGTTGTATGCCCAGTACCTAGCATGGTGCCTGAATCTCCATGATGTCTTTTGGCTGAATGAATGAAGCTCTGATGAACTGATCTAAATGCAGGGAAACAGAAAAAGGAGTCTAGAGGTGGAATGACTTCATATGTGTATGTGTGTGTGTGTGTGTGTGTGTGTGTGTGTGTATATGTATTTTTTTAATGTCCCCCATGTCTAGAGTTTAAAGGCTACCATATGTGGTAGGTTGAATAATGGCCCCAAAGACATCTAGGTCTTAATTTCTGGAACCTGTGAAAGTTACTTTATATGGCAAAAGTGACTTTCAGATGTGAGTAGATTAAGGATCTTGAGGTAAGGTGATTATCCTGCATTCTCTGAGTGGGTCCTGTGAGGCAGTCTCAAGTGTTCTTATAGGCAGACAGAAGGAGATCTGCTAGAAGAGGAGGAAGGCAATGGGATGATGGCAGCAGCAGAAGAAAGAGCGATGTCATGAACCATGGAATGAGGACAGCTTCCAGAAGATGGGAGGATGCAGTGAAAGGGATTGTCCCCTGGAAGCTCTGGAGGAAGTGTAGCCCTGAAGACACCTTGATTTCAACACAGTGAGACACTCATTTTGGACTTTTGACATCCAAAACCTTTAAGAGAATAAATGTGTGTTGTTTTAAGGCATGAAGTTGGTGGTAATTTGTTATAGCAGCAACAGAAAGTCAATACACCACACAAGTCCTGTTCTCCTTCTAGACGTTAAAGCACTCTTACTACTGGTTCTGACATGTGACGGGTAGAAACGAAATCAAGGTTAGCTTAGGAGCCAAAAGACCTGTGTGTTTTGACTCTACCATTTTTTTAGCTAGATCTTTTAGTGGGAATCACTGGGCCTTGTTTTCGGAGGTTAAAATGATACCTGTCCAATCTACTTCTTGCAGTTGTTATGAGCATTATATGGCATAAATTACACAAAAGCGTTATGTAAACTACAACAAAAATGTTAACTCTATGATCATGACTTACTTCTTTGGACCTAGGAATTGAAGGCTTCTGGCAAAATGTAAATGAGCCTCATTTGATAATTAACATTGTAGTGCAGTGCTCTGAATAGTGTCTGGCACATAAAACCTTATGCATATTTGTTAAGGGAATGAGCAGATGATTGAATACATGCATAAATTAAATTAGCTTATTAGAAAAAATATTTAATATCAATAGAATCTTGCTGTCAACAGGTCATAGGAAAAGTAAACATTGGAAAGAGAGAAAGTATCTGGAAATACTTTCACTTTTTTCACAGGACCCCACCTACGAAAGAGATGGATGATGTGGGAGGAGGGCATGGAGTCTAAAGGGGCTCCTTTAGAAATGGGATTCAAGCAGATTCCTAAATAGAGCTGGCAGCGGAGGGGCAACAAAGGGAGAAGATGGGGGGAAATATTGGGAGAGGAGACAGAAGGACAAGGGGAAAAGCAGAGAGGAGTATCATGGACAAAGGAAGAGAGTGGTTTCCAAAATGAAGGAGAATGACTATTAATGTAAATTGTTGCTGGTGGGTTAAAAAAAAAAAAAAAAAAAGACAGAGTCTAAAAAAAAGTGTCCATTGGGTTGATCGAGGCAAGTCATCAGTGGCCAGTGGGAATAGGGAGATTGATTGAAGAGGGGGTGAGGGATGTCCTCTTTTTTCTGTCTATTTCTTGTTAAGCTTCCTACACGTTTTTCTAGTTCTCTTCTGGCCTCATCAATTGCCTCTTCTGCTCCATTTCCAACTTCTCTTGCTCTTGCCTCCACCAGCCCTGGGGATTTCTATAGCTCAGTGCTTGGTACTGAGCACAGACACTTTCCCTTGATGAGCTCCCTACATCCCAAATCCTCAATTACCAGGCCTCTGGGTGACACCTTAAATGCTGACCTCCAGCTCAGCACATCTGGAGAAGTTGCTTCTCCACACATCCTGCAGAGTGGTCATCCATGAACTGAGTTCAAGATTAGAGTTTAATCTACCCTCCACGATACTGTCACTTGCAATAGACTTTGTGCCCATTCCTTTTGGGGTGTTTTCCTCCTAAAGGTAATTTTTAGAAACCCAGAAGAGAACAGTGTTCCTCTTCTGTTAACAGAGGTTAACTACAGTAGAATAGACTTGGCAGATTGTAGAGTCTAGCACCTTGGGAGACAGAATCAGACTTGAAAGTATGCTTGGCAAATAGAGAAAGCGGCTATATTGGTTTGCTAAGGCTGCCACAACAAAGTATCACAGACTGGGTGACTTAAACAACAGAAATTTGTTTTCCCATACTTCTGGAAGCTGCAAGTCCAAGACCAAGGTATTGTTAGGTTTGGTTTGTTTCTTCTAAGGCTCTTCTTGGCTTAAAGATGGGCATCTTCTCCCTGTTTTCATACTATCTTCCCTCTGTTGATGGCTGGGTTCTAATCGCCTCTTCTTATAAGGTCATTAGTCATATTGGATTAGGGCCCAATCTAATGACCTCGTTTTTAATTAATTACCTTTGTTGAGACCCTATCTGCATCACCATAACATTCTGAGGTACTGGGGGAAAGGACGTCAACCGATAAGTACAGGGGGGGCACAATCCAGCCCATAATAGTGGCCAAAGAAAATGAGGCTCAGCTAAAAGGGAGAAACTTGGGTAGCAGAACAAGCTTCTTGCTCACCAGATAAGAGATGGAGATGGGTGAATGCAGAAGATGAGGTCACTGTGGGTCACACGCTGACCATGAGTCAGCAACACGGTGCAGTAAAACGCGTGAGCACAATTCCTGGATATAGAAATAGGAGAAGCAGAATAGAGTGCGTGAGATAATTCCGTTCCCTTTGCAGTAATTGGAAGCACCTTTCCAGTTCTGAACTCCAAGCCAGAGAAGGATGCGAAGATTCTGGACAACATTCAGAAGAGAGCCATATAGTAAAACCATATACTTTTTTTTTTTTTTTTTTTGAGACATGGTGTCACTCTTTATTCTTGTCGCCCAGGCTGCAGTACAGTGCCATGATCTGGGCTCACTGCAACCTTCGCCTTCCAGACTCAAGCGATCCTCCTGCCTCAGCCTTCTCAGTAGCTGAGACTCAGGTGTGTGCCACCACACCCAGCTAATTTTTCTATTTTTGGTAGAGATAGGGTTTCAACATGTTGCCCAGGCTGGTCTCAAACTCCTGAGTTCAAGCAATCTGCCTGCCTTGGCCTCCTAAAGTGCTGGGACTAGAGGTGTGAGCCATGGCGCCCGGCCTAGTGTCATAAATTATTAATGTTAGAAATTGAGTTGTCATAAGAAAATATTAACAGTGGGAGTTGTTAAAACTGGAGTTAACTAAGGTAGATTTTTAAAAGGTAAATTATTCTTTATTTCAGTGATTTTAGCATGATTCTGCCTAAAGTTATATATGGAAGATCATTATTCACTCATATATATTCAACACACATTTATTAAATGCCTACCAAGTAGCAGGCACCATTCCAGACCCAGTGGTGAACCAATTAAGTTCCTGTCCTCATGAAGTCTACTTCTAGTAGGGGAGACAGACTACGCCTTACCCCCCCCCCCACACACACACACACACACAATGTGAGATAGTGAGAAGGCCTATGAAGTAAATCAATAAAGCAGGATAAGAGAAAGAGGGTAACATAGCCGACTATTTTTAGACAGGGTGGTAGGGGAAGAGTCTCTAAGAAAAATATTTAAACAACAACTTTGATGAATCAATAAAAATAGTCAATATTTAGGCAGACATTGTGCTAAGCTCTGTATCATTTAATCCTTGCAATAACTTATTTTACAACAACTCAACAATAAAAAAGAATGAACTATTGACACATACAACAACCTGGATGAATCTCCAAAGAATTATGTTGAGTAAAAAAAAAGCCAATCCCTAAAGGTTACATACTGTATGATTACACTTACGTAACATTCTTGAAATGACAAAATTATGGAAATGAAGACAAGATTCAAGTTTGTCAGAGGTTAAGGAGGGGGGCAGAGTAGAAGGGAAGTGGATCCTGGTGGTGATGGAAATGTTCTGTTCCTTGACCAGATCAATATTTGTAACCTGGTTGTGATATTGTACTGCGGTTTTGTGAGATGTTACCATTGGGGGAAAGTGAGTAAACGGTGTAGGGGGATCTCTCTGAGTTATTTCTTAAATTGCATATGAGTCTATAATTATTTCCAAATAGGCCACATATGTTATGATTTCCCTAAAGCAAAACTATAGGGACAGAAAACAGATCTCTGCTTCCCAGGAACTGGCAGTGAAGTTGACTTGTAGTTGACTACAAAAGGGCACAAGGTGATTCTTTGGAGTGACAGGAATGTTCTATATCTTGAATCTAGTGATAGTTACATGAACATGGGATTATCAGAACTCAGAACTGTACACTAAAAAGGATGAAGTATACTGTGTGTAAATTATACCTCAATATAATTTACATTATGTAACTCAATATAGCTGTTTTAAAATAAGGACTAATTTATTTCACAAAGGAGGAAACGGAGGCTCAGAGAGGTAAAATACCTTTCTCAACAACTTACATGGCTAGTAAGACTCACAAGCTCTGAGTCAGCCTTGCTCTTTCCCAACTGCTAATACTGACTTTAATTAGCTATAGTATTTAATGTTAATGTTAACTTTATGTTGAGGCCCTGATAGGCCCAGAATTTCTGTGTATTCACTTTAGTGGGTAGTGCCTAGGTAACAGGTGAATTTTACAGAGATCCAGTGTTCCTATGCAGTCTTGGGTACTATCTGCCTCTTGGTTCCGAGGTGCCGCCAAAACCAGACACTTCACTGACATCAGTCAAACTCGTAAGGCAGATACCTGCTGTAGACAAGAGGGGGATGTGATCTCTTGGACAAGTGGAGGGGTTGGCCTTTAGCAGGAGAATGGGCAACTTATCCACAGTAACAGAGTGAAGGAAGGGTACACTGACACAGAGGCAAGTGGCAGGTAGAGGTGGTAGGAGCTTGCATAAGAGCCCATCTGACAGTTTCTACTTTTCTAGAAAGTGAAAATGGGGAAGGGGTGACAAAGAAAAACATTCAAAAAAGTAAGAATTGATAGATATTTCCTTAAAATAATAAAATGATCTTCTTTCAAAAGTTCACCATGCTTAACAGAAAATGATCATGATGGGAAGATAGACAAGATACTCTACCAATTGCAATGCCACGTGATACATAGGTAAATAATATTAATCTTGATTGAAGGTGTGTGAGGCCAGAGAAAGGAGTGGTTTATTCCTCTTGCGTGTGGCAAAAGAGATTTGACAGAGCAGGTGAAATTAGAAGCAGTACTTGAAGGATACAACAGTAATGAAGATGCCCTGTTCTACGTATTTAATATTCATAAGGGTCCTGTGAGAGGTAGGTGTCGTTGTTGTCCCCATTGTACAGGAAAGGGGTTGATGTACAAGCTCACACAGCCAGTGTGTGCAGCGCTGTCACAAACTCAACTCATCTGACCCCAGAGCCTCCTCTCTCAATTATTTCCCCAATCTCTACTTTTTCTATTATCCCCAAAATTTAAAAACTTCTTTTATAACTTCCTATTTGTCTCTCTGTGGCTGTGTGTGTGTCAGATAAGTGTGGGGTTTTACTTACAACGGACATTTTAATTGATCTCAGCCAAGCCTGCCCATTAGAGTCACTAGGGGAGCTTTTGGAAAGTTCCAAGTGCCAGGCTATACCCTTGGGAATTCTGATTTAATTGCTCTTGATTGGAGTGCAGGCATCAGTCTTCTTAGAATCATTCCCCAGGTGATTCTACTGTGCAGCTGCAAGTGAGAACTACTCACTCAGGTGAAAGAAAAGCATTTTAAGGGGCAGATAGAAGAATTTGATACTTGCAGTACCCTTAGTGATACTTGCAATACCATTGCTTTGGGTTAAGAATTTTCTCCTTAAAATGTAGATTGCTCTTTAGGTTGGAGCAACATGTTAAGACTCTACAAAGACCTTAGTGGGAGTGACTTTATAACTCTCCTTTCTCCTTGTGATGAGACTGTGGGAGGGGCTGGCATTAGCACACCTAGGCCTGGAAAGGAAAGGGAACGTAGGAATCGGAGAAGCCAACGTTGAACAGAAAACAAGAATCTGCTCTATACTTGGTAAAATAATTTAACATCAATTTGAATATTGAAAATTTAATAATTGACTCTAAGACCAAACCAGCTGCTAAAATGATCTAATTAATGGTAAGCCTTAATAAGCTTCAACATCATATTTTGGCTAGTAAAGTACGAAGATGGCTAGGCTATGAGCTTCTTGCCTTATCCATTGTACATGGCTCAGTACTTAAAACCTAATAACCATTCATTAAATTTCACTGAATGAGTGAAATTCATCAACTGACTTAATCAATGTGAAACAATTTACCCCAAAATAGGAAACAGGTTTGGTGATGGGTTGACAGTCTTTGCCATGCCATTGTAAAAGCATTCTATAATTTGCTTCAATTTATTTACTCATTTCCCCATTCAGTGACATTTAGTTCATTTTCAATTTCTTTACTATTAAAAAAATACTGCAAAGAGCATCTTTGTATGTGTTTGCCTGTGTACTTGTACAGGAGTTTCTCTAGACTATATCTGTAGAAGTAGAATTGCTGGGTAAGGGATACATGCTTTTCAACTATATATATATATATATATATATATATATATAGCTAACTAGTTTTCCAACTTTCCACTCCAAATAAAACACAAAAAGCAAAACCTAAAGGAAAAGATTATCAATTTGACTTAAAATGTAAAAGTTCCATATGCAAAACATACAACAAAGTTAAAACACATTGTAGCCCTTTTCACTTCTTTCCAGTGCATGTCAAATGTACCATAAACAAACTTCTAAATTTACCTTTTGTAATCAGTTCACAAGACAGTTGAGAGAGGCCTGGGCCCTCTTTTCTCGTCTGCATTTGCTCTGTGAAGTTTAAGAGAATATTTCCATCTCCAGATTGTTCCTCAGGGCAGCTTGGCTGATGGTAGGCAGGCTGTGATCCAGGAAAGAATGATCTAAGATGCAGGTGCTTGTTCTGCCATTTTCCCAAAGCCAATTCCCAGTGCTCCGTGGGCAGGACGGCAGGTGGGGCTGGAGCCCCCACAGCCATCTCTGCCTCTCCCTTCCCTGCTCATCCCCCAGGGATGGACTAGTTTTGGCAAAATGGATGGTCAAACTGTCTTGGGCATAACTAATGCAAAAGAATTCTCACCAAGACTGATCACAGATTTGCCAATTCCTCCTTTTTTGAAACATTCGTTGTAAGACTTTTATCCTACATGTAAATTCTGGCTTTAATAACTCAGAGTTTGTGTCCAGCCCTTCAAGGGAATCCTTTGAACTTAGTATCTCCAAAAGCCTTAGCTTTATAAATATTCAGATGCACAATATATACATATGTGACCATGTTATTCCATAATTTAGACTCTCTTTTAACTCTGCTTTAAATTCGGGTGTACTACAGTAAAAGAGCAAAAAGGGACTAGCTACTGTCACAGTTTAAGTTACAACAGAGCTGCTCTTCCAGAGGAAACTATATTTTCCCACAAGTGACTGCATTTTAGATGGAATAACAACGCCTATCGTGATTCCCCATGCAATCTTTTCAAAGTGCATTTCAACCAAAAAAAGTCCTTTTTTAATGTTAATGGAACTCCAAAATTTTCTAATTCCATTTATTTCTGTTCTCAATTCCAATTTTTACAGTTAGCAAAACAAATTTTATAACTTAGAAAATTATAAAATATACTTTTAAAATACAAGTATTTTAAATATATAATTTTTATAATTTTAAAATGATAAAATAAATTTCTATTTTCTCTTTAGTTGTTTCTCTGAAGGATGAGAAAGGTGGTAAATTATACCTTTTCAATATAAATGCTTCTTTTCTTCAACAAGATGGAAGTACATTTTCTAGCTTTTCTTGCCACATCAAAAACTCTGCTGCTGTTATGTGACTCTTCCATGTATCTGTGATCCAGATATACATGAGTTTCTCACAGAGCAAGGCCAGTTTTCTTTTCTATGAACTGATTTTCTTTCCTTAGGTTGAATTCGAAAGTGCTAAACTGAGCACTGCAACTTCAGGCATTGGGTCCTTGCTTCTCTCCTAAAGCCTCCTGTGGATTGTACTCCACTCTATAGCCACTACTGTTTAGCTTCCATATTTTCATTTACTCTATTAATGTCACTATCTATGAATTCTTGCCACATGTCAAGTGCTTTATTATGAGCTCTACCATTGTTCTATCATAATCCCCACCAACACCTCGCAATAGGTATGTTACCCCAACTTTACAGATGGAGAGAAACCAAAGCAACCAAGGCTTCAGTAACTTTGTTGAACATAAGTCTGGTAAGTGGCAGGAAAGAGATTCAAACCCAGGTGAACTGACATCAGACATTGGGCTCCTAACTACTGTCCTTATCTGCTGTCTTCATCTCTATTCATTGCCTGTTGACCTTCACAAGAGGGGGTTTCTTCTGATTTGGTCACTGGAGTATTCCAAGGGCCTGGAACAGTGCCTGGCTTAGAGTTAACACACGTCAACTAATAACCACATCTATTAACATGTTAATACATTGGCAGGGGTAACTTTTTTTATTTAGAGAGAAAGAGAGAACAGGGTCTCGCTCTGTCGCCCAGGCTGGAGTGCAGTGGTGTGATCATGGCTCACTGTAACGATGAACCCCTGGGCTCAAGCGATCCTTACACCTTAGCCTTCCAATGTGCTGGGATTACAGATGTGAGTCGCTGCACCCAGCCATGTAGCTTTTAAAACAAATTTTATTTTAAATATTTGATTAACAAATAAGGGTTATATATATTCAAGGTATATAGCATAATAATATATGTTTACATTGTGCAATAATTACCGCAATCACATTAATAAACGCATTCATCACCATTCATGCTGTGCCTTAGATCCCTAAAACATGTTTCTATTATATCTGAAAGTTTGTATCGTTTGACCAACACCTCCTCATGTTTCTTAAATGAATAATTCTGTGTCCCTATTTTTCCTCTCAGTTATTCATTTGTTTGTACCTTAAACAAATGTTGATTAAGCCCCTAAAACACGGCCTTATTCTACACATTTGAGATATAAAAATGAATAATCAAAGTCTCTCTGTCAAGAAGATTACACTCTTGAGGCAGGCGACAGACTAATAAATATGGTCAGCAGAGACAGGGAAGAGAAGTGGGCCATGGAGAGGACTTGCACTTTTATGCTGAATGAGATGGGAACAGAGGGTTCTGGACGGAAAACTGATGTGATTGCCTGCATAGGAAGAGGATCGCCCTGGGGCTGTTAGAACAATCAAAGTTACTGCAGTATTCTGAGCCAGAGGCAAGTGGGTTGGATCAAGATAGTAGCAATGGGGATAATGAGAAATACTTAAATTCTATACCTTTCAAAAATGGTATGATTTGCTAATGGAGCAAATGATGGATATGAAAGAAAGAGGGGAACAGCCCCAAGGTTTTGGGCATGAGAACGGGGCATCTCCGGGGAAGGCTGCAGAGGAACAAGCTTGGGATTGGAGGGGAGTCGGGAGTTTGGGTTTCGAATATGCTTCTCATCATCTGGTATTGCCTTGTATGATAAAACACTCAATAATGATTCTGTTAACCCCTCAGGGACCTGAAAATCCAAACACCCTCAGGATACAGCAAACAGCTAACTTCACCGTATGATTTAGCCAAGCATAAAACAACAAAGCAGCAGTGCAGCCTGTGAACTGGAGAGTTCGTGCATGACCCACAGGCACCAACATAAAATGAAAAGTTGCACTGGCCACTGTTGCCCTTGACCTTGAGTTTGTGAACCCCCCCTGCAAAATAATATCAACATCATTGACTTTTATCCACATTGTCCTTAACACTTACATATTTTCTGCCTTCTACTAAACTGTGTATGTAGCTGAATTTAGTAGAGCAGAAACTGCACACTCTGCCTCATTCATCATTATATTATTTGTACAATGAATATTTAGTAAGCCTTTACTCTGTGCCAGTCACAGTCCTACAAAAGATGTGACAGCAAATGTATAGTGTCCAACAACATTTAAGATTACACTCTGACCTCACGTATTCAGAGATGATCCCTCTGAAGCACAACTATGAAAACAAAACAAAACAAAACACAAAGGCGCCAAAAGGGTCCTTAGTAGGTAAAATAGATGTTTGAAGCCCAATGTCCACACACTAAAGTTTCTGTGCTGAATTCATAAGACATTTTGCCAGGATGGCCTCTCTTATTTTACATCACATCTTAACAAGCCAAACATCTGTTTTTCTAGCCCCAAACAGATAAATCAGAAATAAGCTGGCAGACAAGGGGGAAGGTGAAAAGCTCTAATAGAGATGGGCACACTGAGAAGAGTTAGATGTAATAAGAAATGCTGTCTGCCTGCCAGAGGAAAAAAATTAGACACACAAATAACACAAGAATTTTTTTTTAATGTGGCAGTTTGAGAAAACTCTATCATTTCCTGTATGGGCAAGAAGCCTGTCAGAGCTCAATAAACCTGAAGGTGTTGCTATTTTAAAGCACAGTCAGGGCTGGTCATCTAGTAAAGTTTACATTAAACTCATAAACTCTGCTTAAAAAGGAGATGGGTTGGGCTCGGTGGCTCACGCCTATAATCCCAGCACTTTGGGAAGCCAAGGTGGTTGGATCACTTGAGGTCAGGAGTTCGAGACCAGCCTGGCCAACATGGTAAAACCCTGTCGCTACTATGAAAATACAAAAATTAGCTGGGCATGGTGGCATGCACCTGTAATCCTAGCTACTCCAGAGGCTGAGGTGAGAGAATCGCTTGAACCCAGGAGATGGAGATTGCAGTGAGCCAAGATTGTGCCACTGCACTCCAGCCTGGGTGATAGAGTGAGACTCTGTCTCAAAAAAAAAAATCCACTCAAAAGGCATCCCTGAAAATGCTGAATGTATGCATTTAAAAGAATTTTGTTCTGGGATTTAGAAAGTCCACCCAAGTGAAATGCTTCATTCTTCAATAACTTTGGATATCTGCTACCATCCCACACTCTTGCCTGTGTGCCACACCCATGGCCAACAGATGCTAAAAAGACACCCCTGGACATGCCTTCCTGCTTACAGATATGGTGGCAGACCCTCTTATATCACCTGCCTCCTTCCTCTCTCCCATCTGCATTCCAGGGTCTAGCCAACTTTGGACCTGACTTCCATGGCCTGCTCTTTGCTGCCTGCACTCACAGGTTGGACTTGATGGCAGAATCCAGCTTGCCTGGTTCTGACTTGGGTGCTCAGAATTCATCATCCCTTGAGTATGATGTGTGCACAGAGGTATTAATCATCCTTTCCTCCTGGGACTGTGTGCCTCAGAGCCCAACCTATCTTTGGCATAAACTTGGCTTATACTTGGATTGGACCTCCAGCAATACTCATTGACTGTTCTTATCTTCAACATGTACTGAAAACACCTTTCACATATGAAAAAGGCACAGCCATTGTACTGTTAATAGGGATGCAAGATGAACTGTTCTCAAACATAAGTGTTCTTTTCAGAAGTAGTCAACTCATAGAATCATAAATCTTTGAGTTAAAATAATCCTTAAAGTTTGCCATCAGTCTTAATCCAAATATTGCCTACAAAGCTATCAAACTCTCCTGATTTTCACAGGTTTCCCTTATTTTCAGAAATGCTCATTTATGAAACAGATAACTAGGAAAAGGTACCCATTCCATAACTGTGACATAGAGCAAAGCTAAAGCTAAAGGATTAATATAAAGACTAAACCAATGACCTTGGCTGTTAAAGTAGAAAAAAGAGCTCACCAGCCACAGCTAGACAGCCTGATGGTATGGATTTATATGAACAGCCCACATCACCCATTAGAAAATAAAGTACTGCTTCTCAGTTACAGGACTTTTAGGAGTCATCGTCTATCATTTGAGTAGTCAGAGTCACTACTATAAACTGGGCACATTCAAATACAGGATAAGGTTTTTGTAAGTTTTATAAGTTTCTGAAGTTATTGTAATTGTTGTTCAAGGTAAAGGGGGATTGCACTATTATTATTTGCATTATTTAGTTGTGTACTCATTAGCTTAGGATTAATTACATTAAACCATATGACCTGGGTTTTAAAATACCTCCAGACCACAAAATCACTTCTACAAATAAGTTACCGGTATCCTCCATCTAAAGGCAAATACAAAAGCAAGTATCCCAGCATTCACAAATTGCCCTTGCAATGCAAACTTTTTATTATTTTTCATCACTATGTGGAAAAACTGAGTCCTGTAGACCAAAAGTGAATAACAATAATCACATTATTGCATTACAATAATCACAATAGAGCTAACAGTGTTGGGCACACATGTATACACATGCACACATTCACACATATACCACACATACACACACACACATATGTCAGAGCAGAATGTTAATGGGCATAGCTCTGGAGTGAGGTCCTTTTCGTTTTTGCCTACTCCTCATTTTTTCTTATCAACTGAGGATAAAGTGAGCATGATGAACTCTGAGTAATAATATGACTATGATTTCACACTGACCCTTCAAAACTCCCTCAACCAATAGCTTTCAACACTGCCTCATCCTTGGTATCAACTTGCATTTTTCAGGCCCCTAAGTTATATATAACATCTTTCCACCACAACTCATTAGTACCAGATGTAAAAATGTTCCCACTTGAGTAATAATAAAGAACAGAACAAGCTCTGAAAGCCAGGAAATGGGTATTCTGGGTGGAGTTTCACCATTGACACCCCTGCAAATGGGGACATCCCTTAGGTCTGTGTTTTGGTATCTATGATGTCAGGGTGGTCACTGAAAAATCATGGGTCCTACACCTACAGCTGGTCTACTGTCTCTGGGGGGTTCTAGAACCTTCCATGCCTTCTCCAATTGAGCCCCCTGCTCAAGTGCCTTCAGGTCCTGTGTAGCCTCTTAAGCCAGTTCTTTTCAGACTCCCCAGCTTACTACTCATCTTTCTGTCATCATCTAAGTAGAGGACTTCCTTTGTCCCAAAAGTTTTTCTGACTTGATGGCTGCCAGAGCCCTGCCTGGCTGGGGTTTGTTGAAACCCATGACTGCTGGGCCTTGGCCTCACCACCACCAAGACAGGCCTGAGTGACAGCTGGAGTGACAGCCCAGAGCCTGGGATGGCACCTCTGCCTCCTCGTATGGTGGCCTCCTGCGGCCTGGGCTGTGCACAGCCCTTGTTCCCCAAGGTCACATACTTAGAGGAGCTTTCAGTTTAAATGAATGATTCAGGCCTCTTCACAAATTGGTTATTTCTCTTGTGGTTTTCTATAAATTCCTCCTCCTTTACTGAATGGAAAAGTAGCGTTATATTTATCTCTTCTTCCCTTTCCGGGAAAAAATAAGGTGGCATGGGGCTGTACTTTTTCACCTGTTTGAAAGTGTATGACAAATACTTTGGGTCTCTCTAAACTGTCTAAAAAAAATGTGTCAGAAAAACAGCTATTCGATTAGCCTTTCACATTTCTAAACAAGCAATATCAAATTCCTTTTTAAAAGATTTAATGAAAGAGTTTCCTGAGAATGCTGTGTCTAGACATAGGTGCTGGTTCCACAGATGTGTTAAGTTTGATAAAATTAACAGACATGAATATTCATGATATCTCTATTTTTTGTATATATATATAAATATATATTCCTTCAATAAAGACATTCTTAAAAGTTAAGTGAACAGACCATGATTTGAAAATGCTGGCTATCAATGATATTTTCTCTTATGCATTATAAACCGTAAGTATAACTCTTACTTCCATAACAGTAGGGATTGTTATGACCTTTTTTTGTGAACTGAATTCAGTATAATTTGACTAATATACCTAGTGATTCTTTAGGCTGAATTTCCTAACAGTACTCAGTAAAAGCTAAAAGTTTTGTCCTTTCCTGAAAAGGGAATGCACATAATATTTAAAAGATAGGATGCAATGGAGATTGGAAACCTTGTTCTATAATATTTTAGCATGTGTTGCACCTACTACTTCTACATGTTTATTTCTGGGCTGGGGAGTTCTAGGCAGTTGATAGAACTTTCAGCAGAATAAACATAAAGATTGCTCCCACCCAAGCTGAAACCTCAAACACCTATTCTCAATGACCTTGACCATCACTTGAGAATACATCAAATAATGTTTTTCCTTGATTGAAAAGATTTATTTTGTGATTGTTTTAAAGGAGGCCTTTAAATGCAGTCGTTTAAGAAAATGTTTGATGCACTCTTGCACTGCTTTTATAGAATAGTAGTAAATCAGTAAGTCAGGCAAAGAACATTCTACAGTAAAAAAGGATCTATTCCACAGAAACCAGTTCTGCACCCAGAAAACACCATCACACTACCTTTTTTTCCCCACTCTCTGAGCTGATACCACAAAGGTAATTGTATACCTAACAAGAAGTTAGGTCAAATCTGGCAGTGTATTCTAGCCCTGTCAAGGGCCAGATTCTTTCTCTGTAACTATTGTTTTTAACTCACAATAACTTACTGTTCATCTTCTTATTCAGTGATGAGGATGAGCCTCTGAAAGGCATCCATGGAGGGAGGATTGTTCTTTTTTTCTTTCACTTCTTTTTTCTATTTTAGTGAAACGGTTTTGAAAAACTCTAAGCGCAGACATTGTTGTTAAAAGGAGCTGTTCCAACTTTCATGATGACTTTTTTCCCCAAAGCGCTGTGTGCAATCATTAATCAGTTATTCTCATGGGCCATTTTATGTCATAAGAGAAATGTTAGCGTGCCCTGAATGTCCTTCAGGTGCTGGGGGAAAAAACAACCCTAGAGAAAAGTGCTGGAGGGGATCACGCTTTGTAAACTCGAACCAGTGAAAATATTTTGGGAGAGAGATCCTCACATGTCACACACAGTTAATTCACCTAAATTTTCCAGGTTCCTTCTGAACGTGTGGATGCTTTCTCTCATCTGGTATCACCACAGGACACATTATCCATAAATTAACTAAATGTGCATATGCTTATTCTACAGCACATGTGGTAATAACTACATTTTATTGCATATATTCATGAACATGAATTAAATTAACTTTGGGGAAAACATCTTTCTTGCAGCCAATCCTTTTCTTTAAAAGGCAAAGGATGTTATAAAAGGTGAAATTTGAATACAATGATTGAATTGCATATATTACTTTAAGCTGACTTCAGGTAGTTAGTTTTGATAAAAACCAATCTGTGCCTCCATAAGTCACCATTTTTATATCTGTGTTTCAGAACAGAATTCATAAATAATACGGATTTTATTATTATTTTTTGGATCATTCAACTATATCCTGAAATAGGAGTTCAGAGGCCTAATTCTAGCTCTATCTCACACTAGCTGAATGATTTTCAGTATGTTTGTAACAAATCCTAGCTATGTTTTTTTCATCTAAAAAGACTAAATCACCTTCCAAACATTAAAATTGTAGATTCTATTAATCACTCCCCCCAAGATGTTTGCATACTAATTCCTGGAACCTGAGAATGGTTCACCTTATATGTGATCAAGGTTAAAATCAAGTTAAAATCAGGTGTGATCAAGTTAAAACTCTTAAAATGGGAGACTCTCCTGAATTACCCAGGTGGGCCTGACAGAATCACAGGAGTCCTTATGAGAGGGACACAAGAAGAGTCAGAGAGAAGGCCATGCGACAATGGAAGCAAAGATTTGAGTTATGTGGCTACAAGCAAAGGTAAGCCAGCCGCCTCTAGAAGCTAAAAGAAGCAAGGGATGAATTCCCCTCGTATCACCAGAAGGAACCAGCCCTGCCAACACCTTGACTTTAGCCTAGTGAAACTGATTCTGTGCTTCTGGCCTCCAGAACCATGAGAGAATAAATCTGTATTGTTTTAAGCCATCAAGTTTTTGGTAATTTGTTAAAACAGCCATAGGACGCTAATTCACCATGTTAGGGAGAAGCACTTCCCAAAGGTGGTATGAGAAGCTCTGTGGACACTCTTCCCAGCAGAACAACTACAAATAATGAAATATATAAAAACAACCACCATTTAAAGTCTCTGGAAACTATCCTAACAACATACTGAAGATGTAGAAATATTTATTAAAGAAAATTAAATCTTATTAAGAAAAGCGATTCTCTGGCATTCGAGCATAACTTGCTCTCCACCTCCAAGTTCAGTGTGATGGAGGTTCTATGGGGTATGGCCAAGAGCATGAGTTCATTCTTCTTCTAAACGATAGTAGAGTTACAGTTTCTCACAGACTGGCCTAGATCACCAATATTTCTTACTTTCTCCTATCTCCTTACTGCAGAAACTGTACTTCAGATAAGTGCAAACAAGAGGTCTGGGGCTCCTGTTCTTCACCAAGCCCCTAACTTGTAAAGTGGAAGTTTCACTTCAGGCTTGATAAGTCAAGACTACTGTAGTCCTAATCAGCCTCAATCCAAGTTGCTTTTAGGATGAAAAGTTTCATACCAAGAGAAACAATCCAAGAGGACCAGTGGCTACCAACCTCACTAAGTGTCCTATTCATAGACTCTGGTGTCAATCCAAGGGAAGTAGATGCTGTCCCTCCTACAGTTCCAAATCAGTGATGCAGAGGTTATGCCTCTGGGGATTAGGCAGACTGTAAAAACAAAGAGCTCTGTATCTCTCTCTAAGGGGATTGATTTTATTTGGAACAGAGTGTGAGGAATTTCAAGCCTAAGTGCCCTGTTGAAAATAATGGAAATTTTGACAGTGAGCAATTAAGTTGATTGCTATCATGGCTATTAATTCCATGATAGCAATAAACAAAATGGCAGACCAGGTAGTAGCTTAACAGAGAGAAAGAGAAATATATACAGAGAGAGAGACAATTGAAAAGAGTCCTCACGGAGTTGGAGTAAGTGACAAAACTCGCCACAAAACTCACTCCAAAGAGATAACTTTAATTAGATCAGACTGTGAACTAATTTGTGACCCAGGACACAGTCATAAACAATAGAGTAATTAGCAAGCAATTCGTGGATGCTAACCAATAGAAGCCAATCAACTAGGCACTTAATAGGGATATCAGGGAAAAAAGCAGTAAAAAAGATCCTGGCTAAAACCATTGCCACTTTTGAGGGGAGGAGGAAATGAGTAGTGGTTAGGGTGACTGCACATGCTCAAGATTATGGAGCATCTAACACTGTATACTCTGGAGGAAAGAAACTTAACCAGCTAATCAGACCAATAAGTAAACAACAACAATAAGCCCTGGGAGAGGATCAGTATCTGGAGTCGCTATAATTTATTGTAATAAAGTATCTCAAATGTTCCATATTTGAGGATCATGGCAGACAGGAGGCAGGACTAAATTACAGCTCTGACTCGGACAGATAGAGCAGCATGGGAAGGCTCACACTGTGAATTTTAGCTCCAAATCAACTGCAAGAACAAATCAGCAATCCTGAGAAGACACACAGACTCTCTGAAGGAAGTGGACTGCTCCTGCAGGACCCAGGAGACACCAAAAGTACTGTGAGTGCCCCAAATGCTAAAGTGGGAGAGAGAGACCCTCCTCTCCCAAGCACACACCCCCACTGGAGAAACTGAAGGTCTGTTTGCGGGAGAAGTTTCCAACCTTACCTGGAGCTGAGTCAATTTAGAGAGCTGAGCGAAATACAGGGGTAGAGGAAGTAGCAGAAAGTCCCTGGGAGCTCACTGGGTCCCCAAGCAGCCTATTCCCGCCTGGCACCACAGGGATCCACTGGGAGGGCGACCAGAGGAGCAGGGGGAGGAGGCAGAAAACTTCACAGGGAGAAGGAAATCTCCAGCTGAACTTTGTAACAATTTGAATGGGGCCAGAAGCCTCGTGGCGGGAACTCGTGGGAGGGCACAAATCCAGTGAGCGGACTCCACAGGCAGGGGAGCTCTTTTCTTTTGCAGCCGGGAAGTAGGTAGCCTGGGTAGCCAAGCTCTCAAGCCTGGCTCACCCACGGCCCAGAAACAGACTCAGGGCTCTTAGTGCAGGCACAGTAGCAGTGAGACCAGCCCTTCAGTTTGCATGGGAGCAGTGTGAGGCCTGTGGCTGCTAGCTTTCTCCCACTTCCCTGACAACCGGCATGACTTAACAGAGGCAGCCATAATCCTCCTAGGTATACAACTCCATCAACCTGGAAACCTCACGCCCGTTCCCTACAGCAGCTGCAGCAAGGCTGACGCAAGGAGACTATGAGCTCAGACGTGCCTAGCCCCACCCCTACCCGATGGTCCTTCCCTACCCACTCCGGTGCAGAAAACAAAAGGCATATAATCTTGGGAGTTCTAGGGCCCTGCCCACTGCTGGTTCTTCTGCGCACTACCACAGCTGATGCTCTCTGGAAAGCGCCACCTCTTGGCAAGAGGCCAACCAGCACACAAATAGAGCATTAAACTACCAAAGCTAAGGACCCTCACAGAGTCCGTTGCACCCACCCCTTGCCACCTCCACCAGAACAGGCACTGGTATCCACAACTTAGAGACCCATAGACAGTTCACATCACAGGACTCTGTGCAGACAACCCCCAGTATCAGCCCGGAGCTGGGTCGACTTGAGGGGTGGCTAGACCCAGAAGAAAGACAGTAATCACTGCAGTTTGGCTCACAGGAAGCCAAATCCATAGGAACAGGGAAGAGTACTACATCAAGGGAACATCCCTTGAGAGAAAAGAGTCTGAACAACAGCCTTCGGCCCTAGACCTTCCCTCTGACAGAGCCTACCCAAATGAGAAAGAACCAGAAAACCAACCATGGTAATATGACAAAACAAAGCTCTTTGATACCCCCAAAAAAATTGTCTCCAGAATTGGTGGGTTCTTGGTCTCGCTGACTTCAAGAATGAAGCTGTGGACCCTCACGGTGAGTGTTATAGTTCTTAAAGATGGTGTGTCCGGAGTTTGTTCCTTCATATGTTCAGATGTGTCCAGACTTTCCTCCTTCTGGTGGGTTCATGATCTCTTTGGCTTCAGGAGTGAAGCTGCAAACCTTTGTGGTGAGTGTTACAGCTTAAAAAGGCAGCGTGGATCCAAAGAGTGAGCAGCAAGAGTTATCCTGAAGAGCAAAAGAACAAAGCCTCCACAGCACGGACAGGGACCCCAGTGGGTTGCCACTGCTGGCTCTGGCAGCCTGCTTTTATCCCCTTATCTGACTCCACCCACATTCTGCTGCTTAGTCCATTTTACAGAGAGCTGATTGGTCCATTTTACAGAGAACTGATTGGTCCGTTTTACAGAGAGCTAATTGGTCCATTTTGACAGGGTGCTGATTGGTGAGTTTATAAACCTTGAGCTAGACACAGATCACTGATTGGTGCATTTACAAACCTTTAGCTAGACACAGAGTGCTGATTGGTGTGTTTACAATCCTTTAGCTAAACACAGAGTGCTGACTGGTGCATTTACAATCCTCTAGCTAGACACAAAAGTTCTCTTGGAGAACTAGGTTAGCTAGATACAGAGTGCTGGTTGGTGCATTTACAATCCTCCAGTTATACATAAAAATTTTCCAAGTCCCCACCTGACTCAGGAGCCCAGCTGACTTCACCTAGTAGATCCCATGCCAGGCAGAGCTGCTCCTCAGGAGGAATGAATCTTAAGAGCTGTGAAACAGAAGCAACAGGTAACCTATAAAGGAAAGCTAGAGGAGTCCACGCTGTGTGCCCACACTCCTCAGCCCTTGGGTGGTCGATGGGACTGGGTGCCGCAGAGCAGGGGGTGGCGCCTGTCGGGGAGGCTTGGGTCACACGGGAGCCCATCGGTGGGGGGACTCCGCCATGGTGGACTGCAGGTCCAGAGCCCTCCCCCATGGGGAGGTGGCTGAGGCCCGGTGAGAATTTGAGCATGACGCGGGCAGGCTGGTAGTACTGGGGGACCCGGCACACCCTCCGCAGCTGCTGGCCCAGGTGCTAAGCCCCTCACTGCCCGGGGCCGGCAACGCCGGCCAGCTGCTCCAAATGCAGAGCCTGCTGAGCCCGCGCCCACCCGGAACTCGTGCTGGCCTGCAAGTGCCATGTGCAGCCCTGGTTCCTGCCCCGCTTATCCCTCCACACCTCCCTGCAAGCAGAGAGAACCGGCTCTGGCCTCAGTCAGCCCAGAGAGGGACTCCCACAGTGCAGTGGCAGGCTGAAGAGCTCCTCAAGTGTGGCCAAAGAGGACGCTGAGGCTGAGGAGGTGCAGAGAGCGAGCGAGGGCTGCTGGCACGTTGTCACTTCTCAAAATCACACGAGTTCACCAGCAATGGATCCAAACCAAAAAGAAATCCCTGATTCACCTGAAAAATAATTCAGGAGGTTAATTATTAAGCTAATCAGGGAGGTACCAGAGAAAGGCAAAGCCCAATCTAAGGAAATTCAAAAAAAGATACAAAAAGTAAAGGGCAAAATATTCAAGGAAATAGAGAGCTTAAAGAAAAAAACAATAAAAAAGTCAGGAAACATTGGACACACTTATGGAAATACAAAATGATCTGGAAAGTCTCAGCAATATAATTGAACAAATAAAAGGAAAATTCAGAGCTCAAATACAAGGTCTTCAAATTTACCCAATCAAACAGACAAAGAAAAAAGAATAAGAAAATATGAACAAAGACTCCAAGAAATCTGGGATTATGTTAAATGACCAAACAAACCTAAGAATAATTGGTGTTCCTGAGGAAGAAGAGAATTCTAAAACCTTGGAAAACATATTTGGGGGCAATAATCAAGGAAAACTTCCCCAGCCTTGCTAGTATATCCAAATACAAGAAGCAAAAAGAATACCTGGGCTAATTCATTGCAAAAAGATCTCTGCCTGGGCACACTGTCATCAGGCTATCCAGAGATAAGACAAAGGAATGAATCTTAAGAGCTGTGAAACAGAAGCACCAGGTAACCTATAAAGGAAAATCTATCAGATTAACAGCAGATTTCTCAGCAGAAACCCTACAAGTGATAAGGGATTGGGGCCCTACTTTCAGCCTCCTCAAACGAAACAATTATTAGCCAAGAATTTTGTATCCAGCGAAACTAAACATCATAGATGAAGGAAAGATACAGTTTTTTTCAGACAAACAAATGCTGAGAGAATTCGCCACTACCAAGCTTCCACCACATGGCCTACTAAAAGGAGCTCTAGATCTTCAAATGAATCTTGGAAACACATCAAAACAAAAACTCTTTAAAGCATAAGTCACACAGGGCCTGTAAAACAAAAATACAAGTTAAAAAGCAAAAACAAAAAATAAAAAACCCAAAGTACACAGGCAACAAATAGCAAAATGAATGCAATGGTACCTCACATTTCAATACTAACATTGAATGTAAATGGCCTAAACGTTCCACTTAAAAGATACAGAACTACAGAATGGATGAGAACTCACCAACCAACGATCTGCTGCCTTCAGGAGACTCACCTAACACACAAGGACTCACCTAAACTTAAAGTAAAGGGGTGGAAAAAGGCATTTCATGCAAATAGACACCAAAAGTGAGCAGAAGTAGCAATTCTTATATCAGACAAAACAAACTTTAAAGCAACAGCAGTTAAAGGAGACAAAGAGGGACATTATATAATGGTAAAAGGCCTTGTCCAACAGGAAAATAGCACAATCCTAAATATATATATGTACCTAAGACTGCAGCTCCCAAATCTATGAAAGAACTACTAATAGACCTAAGAAATAAGATAAACAGCAACACAATAATAGTGGGGGTCTTCAGTACTCCACTTACAGCACAGACAGCTCATCAAAACAGAAAGTCAACAAAGAAACAATGGATTTAAACTATATCTTGGAACAAATTGACTTAACAGATATATACAAATATTTCATCCAACAACTGCAGAATACACATTCTGTTCAACAGCACATAGAAATTTCTCCAAGATAGACCATATGATAGGCCATAAAATGAGCCTCAATAAATTTAAGAAAATTGAAATTATATCAAGCCCTCTTTCAGATCACAGTGGAATAAAACTGGAAATCAACTCCAAAAGGAACCTTCAAAACCATGCAGACACATGGAAATTAAATAACCTGCTCCCGAATGAGCATGGGGTCAAAAATGAAACCAAGATGTACATTTAAAAATTCTTCAAGCTAAACAACAATAATGACACAACCTATCAAAATCCCTGGAATACAGCAAAGGCAGTGCTAAGAGGAAAGTTCATAGCCCTGAACACCTACATTGAGAAGACTGAAAGAGCACAAACTGACATTCTAGGATCACACCTCAAGGAACTAGAGAAACGAGAATGAACCAAACCCAAACCCAGCAGAAGAAAAGAAATAACCAAGACCAGAGCAGAACTAAATGAAATTGAAACAAACAAAAAAATACAAAAGATAAATGAAACAAAAAGCTGGTTCTTTGAAAACAAAAACAAAAACTGATAGACTGTTAGGAAGATTAACGAAGAAAAGAAGAGAGAAAAACTAAATAAACTCAATTAGAAATGAAATGGGAGATATTAAAAGTGATGCCACAGAAATACAAAACTACTATGAACACATTTACACAAATAAACTAGAACACCTAGAAGAGAAGGATAAATTTCTGGAAAAATACAACCCTTATAACTTAAATTAGGAAGAATTAGATACCCTCAACAGACCAATAACAAGCAGTGAGATTGAAATGGTAATTAAAAACTTACCAATAAATGAAGTCCAGGACTAGATGGATTGACAGCAGAATTCTACCAGACATTCAAAGAAGAATTGGTACCAATCCTACTGACACTATTCCACAAGATAGAGGATGAAAGAACTCTCCCTAATTCATTCTATGAAGCCAGCATCATCCTAATACCGAAACCAGGAAAGAACATAACCAAAAAAGAAAACTACAGATCAATATTTTTGATGAATGTAGATGCTAAAATCCTTCACAAAATACTAGCCAACCAAATCCAGCAACATATCAAAAAGGTAATCCACCATGATCAAGTGGGTTTCATACTAGGGATGCAGGGAGGGTTTAACATATGCGAGTCAATACATGTGATACACACCATAAACAGAATTTAAAATAAAACTCCCACGATTATCTCAATAGATGCAAAAAAAAAAAAAAGCATTCAACAGAAATGAGCATCCTTTTAGGATTAAAACTCTCAGCAAAATTGGCACACAAGGGACATACCTCAATATAATAGAAGCCATCTATGACAAACCCACAGCCAACATAATACTGAATAGGGAAACATTTAAAGCATTCCCTCTGAGAACTGGCACAAAATAAGGATGCCCATTCTTACCACTCCTCTTCAACGTAGTACTAGAAGTCATATCCTGAGCAATCAGACAAGAGAAAGAAAAAAAAGGGCATCCAAGTCCATAAAGAGGAATTCAAACAGTCACTGTTTCCTGACAATATGATTGATTACCTTGAAAACCCTAAAGACTTCTCTAGAAAGCTCCTTGAACTTATAAAAGAATTCGACAAATTTTCCAGTTACAAAATCAATGTACATATATCAGTAGCTCTTCTATACACCAACAGTGACCAGTGGAGAATCAAATTAAGAACTCAACCCCTTTTACAAAAGCTGCAATAAATAAAATACTTAGGAATATACCTAACCAAGAAATTGAAAGACCTCTGCAACAAAAACTATAAAATACTGCTGAAAGAAATCATAGGTGACACATAAACAAATGGAAAGACTCCCATGCTCATGGATGGATAGAATCAATATTGTGAAAATGACCATACTGACAAAAACAGTCTACAAATTCAATGCAATTCCCATCAAAATACCAATATTATTCTTCAAAGAATTAGAAGAAACAATTCTAAAATTCATATGGAACCAAAAAAGAGCCCACACAGCCAAAGCAAGACTAAGCAAAAAGAACAAATCTGGAGGCATCACACTATCTGATTTCAAACTATACTATAAGGCCATAGTCACCAAAACAGCATAGTACTCTTATAAAAATAGGCACATAGACCAATGGAACAGAATAGAGAACCCAGAAATCAGCCTACATACTTACAGCCAACTGATCTTCCAGAAAACACACAAAAGCATAAAGTAGGGAAATGACACCCTTTTCAACAAATGGTGCTGGGATAATTGGCTAGCCACATGTAGGAGAATGACACTGGATCCTCATCTCTCACCTTATGCAAAATCGACTCAAGAAGGATCAAGGACTTAAATCTAAGACCTGAAACTTTAAAAATTCTAAAAGATAACATTGGAAAAACACTTCTAGACGTTGGCTTAGGCAAGGATTTTATGACTAAGAACCCAAAAGCACATGCAATAAAAACAAAGATAAGTAGTTGGGACCTAATTAAACTAAAGAGCTTTTGCACAGCAAAAGGAATAGTAAGCAGAGTAAACAGACAACCCATAGATTGGGAGAAAATCTTCACAATGTATACATCTGACAAAGGATGGATATCCAGAATCTACAACGAATTCAAACAATTCAGTAAGATTGAAAAAAATCCCATCAAAAAAATGGGCTAAGGATATGAATAGACAACTCTCAAAAGAAAATATACAAATGGCCAACAAACATATGAAAAAATGCCAGCGTCACTAATGAACAGGGAAATGCAAATCGAAATCACAATGCAATACCACCTTACTCCCGGAAGAATGGCCATAACAAAAAAAATCAAGAAACAGTAGATGTCGGCATGGATGTGGTGATCAGGGAACACTTCTACACTGCTGGTGGGAATGTAAACTAGTACAATCACTATAGAAAACAGTGCAGAGATTCCTTAAAGAACTAAAAGGAGGGGGGCGGACCATCACACACTGGGGCCTGTCGGGAGTGGGGGCAAGGGGAGGGAAAGCATTAGGACAAATGCCTAATGTATGCAGGGCTTAAAACCTGCATGACGGCTTGGTGGGTGCAGCCAACTATCATGGCACATGTATACCTATGTAATAAACCTGCATGTTCTGCACATGTATCCCAGAACTTAAAGTAAAAAAAAAAAAAAAAAAAAAGTACAGAATAAAACCTCCTCTTTGTATCTCTGGTAAAAAAAAAAAAAAAAAAAAAGAACTAAAAGGAGAACTACCATTTGATCCAGCAATCTCACTGCTGAGTATCTACCCAGAGAAAAAGAAGTCATTATAAGAAAAAGACACTTGCACACACATGTTAATAGCAGCACAATTCACAATTCCAAATCGTGGAACTGACCCAAATGCCCATCAATCAATGAGTGAATAAAGAAACTAGTGTATATATATATATATATGATGGAATACTGCTAAGCCATAAAAAGGAATTAATTATCAGCATTTAGCAACCTGGATGAAATTGGAGACTATTATTCTAAGTGAAGTAACTCAGGAATGGAAAACCAAACATCATTATGTTCTCACTGATATGCGGGAGCTGAGCTATAAGGATGCAAAGATATAAGAATGATACAATGGGCTTTGGGGACTTGGGGAAAAGAATGGGAGGGGGACAAGGGATAGAAGACTACAGGTATGGTGCAGTGTATACTGCTTGGGTGATGGGTGCACCAAAATCTCACAAATCAGTACTAAAAAACTTACTCATGTAACCAAATACCACCTGTACCCCAATAACTTATGGGAAAAAACTAAATTAAAATAAAATGTTTCGTTTTCAATATTAGAATTATGAGACATTTAAAGGAACAGGAAAGGGTCATCTACACACAGGGAGGGTGGTGGGAAAAGAAAGCAGGCAACACAAAGTGCCTTTGAGAGGACCCAGATGTTGGACTTAATAGGCAATGACTTTAAAGTAGTCATTATATTCTTTTTTAAAAATTATTATTATACTTTAAGTTCTAGCATACATGTGCACAACATGCAGGTTTGTTACATATGTGTCCATGTGCCATGTTGGTGTGCTGCACCCATTAAATCATCATTTACATTAGGTATATCTCCTAATGCTATCCCTCCTCCCTCCCCCAACCCCATGACAGGCCCCGGTATGTGACGTTCCCCATTCTGTGTCCAAGTGTTCTCATCATTCAATTCCCACCTATGAGTGAGAACATGCGGTGTTTGGTTTTCTGTCCTTGCGATAGTTTTCTCAGAATGATGGTTTCCAGCTTCATTCATGTCTCTACAAAGGATATGAACTCATCCTTTTTTATGGCTGCATAGTATTCCATGGTGTATATGTGCCACATTTTCTTAATCCAGTCTATCATTGATGGACATTTGGGTTGATTCCAAGTCTTTGCTATTGTGAATAGTGCCGCAATAAACATACGTGTGCATGTGTCTTTATAGCAGCGTGATTTATAATCCTTTGGGTATATACCCAGTAATGGGATGGCTGGGTCAAATGGTATTTCTAGTTCTAGATCCTTGAGGAATCACCACACTGTCTTCCACAATGGTTGAACTAGTTTACAGTCCCACCAACAGTGTAAAAGTGTTCCTATTTCTCCACATCCTCTCCAGCACCCATTATTTCCTGACTTTTTAATGATCGCCATTCTAACTGGTGTGAGATGGTATCTCATTGTGGTTTTGATTTGCATTTCTCTGATGGCGAGTGATGATGAGCATTTTTTCATGTGTCTGTTGGCTGTATGAATGTCTTCCTTTGAGAAGTATCTGTTCATATCCTTCACCCCCTTTTTGATGGGGTTGTTTGATTTTTTCTTGTACATTTGTTTAAGTTCTTTGTAGATTCTAGATATTAGCCCTTTGTCAGATGGGTAGATTGTAAAAATTTTCTCCCATTTTGTAGGTTGCCTGTTCACTCTGATGGTAGTTTCTTTTGCTGTGCAGAAGCTCTTTAGTTTAATTAGGTGCCATTTGTCAATTTTGGCTTTTGTTGCCATTGCTTTTGGTGCTTTAGTCATGAAGTCCTTGCCCATGCCTATGTCCTGAATGGTATTGCCTAGGTTTTCTTCTAGAGTTTTTATGGTTTTAGGTCTGACATTTAAGTCTTTAATCCATCTTGAATTAATTTTTGTATAAGGTGTAAGGAAGGGATCCAGTTTCAGCTTTCTACATATGGCTAACCAGTTTTCCCAGCACCATTTATTAAATAGGGAATCCTTTCCCCATTTCTTGTTGTTGTCAGGTTTGTCAAAGATCAGATGATTTTAGATGTGTGGTATTGTTTCTGAGGGTTCTGTTCTGTTCCAGTGGTCTATACTAATCTCCTTGTATGTCTCCATCAAAGCTCTTGAATGGCTAGATGCCTCGTCAATAACCAGTAATATTTTGAAAGGAATCTTTTTTTCTGAGCAGTAGGTCTCAATAGTGCACTTAAAACATTCAGTAAACCATGCTGTATACAGATATGCTGTAATTCAGCCTTTGTTGTTCCATTTATAGAGCACAGATAGAGGAGATTTAGCATAATTCTTAAAGGCCCTAGGATATTTGGAATGGAAATGAGCATTGACTTCAATTTAAAGTCACCAGCTGCATTAGATCCTAACAAGAGAGTCAGCCTGTTCTTGGAAGCTTTAAAGCAAGGCATTAATCTCTCTTACCTAGTTATGAAAATCCTAGATGACATATTTTTCCAATGTAAAGCTATTTCATCTACACTGAAAATCTGTTGTTTAGCATAGCTACCTTCATTGACGATCTTAGGCTGGATCTTCTGGATAACTTGCTGCAGCTTCTCCATCAGCACTTGATGCTTCACCTTGAACTTTTATGTTCCACAAACGCCTTTTTTCCTTAAATCTCATAAACAAACTTCTGCTTGCTCCTGACTTTTCTTCTGCAGCTTCCTCCATCTCAGCCTTCATGGAATTGAAAAGACCTAGGGTCTTGCTCTGGATTTTAGGCTTTGGCTTAAAGGAATGCTATGACTGGTTTGATCTTCTATCCAGACCACTCAACCTTTCTCCATATCAGCAATAAGACTATTTTTCTTCCTTATCATTCATGTATCCACTGGAGTTGGCACTTTTAATTTCCTTCAAGAACTTTTCTTTTGCATTCACAACTTGGCTAAGTAATTGGTGCAAGAGCCCTAGCTTTTGACCCGTGTTGGCTTTCAATGTGTCTTCCTCACTAAGCTTAATCATTTCTAGTTTTTGACTTAAAGTGAGAGATGTTAAACTCTTCCTTTCAGTTGAACCCTTAGAGGTCATTGTAGGGTTATTAAATGGCATAGTTTCAATATTGTTGTGGCTCAGGGAATAGGGAGGCCCTAGGAGAGGGAAAGAACTGGGGAAACAGCCAGTTGGTGGAGCAGTCAGATAACACACAACATTTCTCAAGTAGGTTCACCATCTTATACTGGTGTGGCTCATGGCACCCCAAAACAATTATAGTAGTAACATCAAAGATCATTGATCATCATAACAGATATAATGATGATGACAAAGTTTGAAGTATTGCAAAAATCACTACAATGTAACACAGAGACACAAAGTGAGCATATGCTGTTGGGAAAATAGCACCAATAGACTTACTCAGCACAAGGTTGCCACAAACCTTGAATGAACTTGTAAAAATATGTAATACCTGCAAGGTACAATAAAGCAAAGTGCAATAAAGTGAAGTAAGTCTGCATTGCTCTTTTAAATGCTTAAATATTTTTAATGTTTACAAACCTCTCTTTTAAACCTAAAAATGGTGTTTAGTACTGTAAGTATCAAATGCTTATATTAAAAACATATACTTTGAAATGTTTTAAAAAATAAAATAGTCATTATAAATATGTTCCAAGAAATAAAGTAAACCAAGTTTGTGAAATTAAAGAATGATGACAGTGTCTTATCAAATAGAGAATACCCATTAAGAAATAACATTATTTTTAAAGGTTGATATTTTAAAATAACCAAAATTCTGGCATTAAAAATGTGGTAACTAAAATGAAAAATCCACTAGAGAACTTTAATGGTAGATTTAATCTGGCAGTACAATCAGTAAACCTGAAGGTAGATTGATAGAGATTATGCAACCTGAAGAACAAAAAGAAAAAAATGAAGAAAGTATACCCTCAGAGAACTGTAGGACACCATTAAGCACATCAATGTATACTTAATAAGAATACAATTAGATAATGTAGATGAAATGGGCAAATTCCTAAAAAAAATACAAACTATACAAATTGACTCAAACAGAAAAGGTAAGTAGACCTGTAACAGTAAAGTGACCAAACTGGTGATCAAAAACATCTCTACAAAGAAAAGCCAGACTCAGAAGGATTCATTTGTGAATCCTAGCAAATATTTTTAAAGGAATTAATACCAGTTCTTCACAAACTCTTCCCACTCTCCCAAAAAGAAAAGTTCTCAACTCATCTGTAATATGACTTCATTAAGAAGTCATATTATATTCAATATATAAAGAACTCTTTGTAATCAATATATAAAGAACTCTTCCAACTCGACAATAAAAAGACAAATAATGCAACTTAAAGATGGGTAAAGGATCTGAATATACATTATTTTTTTCAAAAAAGATACATAAATAGCCAACAAGCACATGAAAAGATCATTAATCATTAGGGGAATGGAAATCAAAACCACATTAAGAAACCATATTACACCAATAACAAAACCAAAGACATCACAAGAAAACCACAGAATAATATTCCATAGTCACATATATGCAAAAATACTCAACAAAATGCTAGCAAATTGAACATAGCAACACACACACCACGACTAAGTGGGATTTATCCCAGGAATGCAGGGTTGGTTTAACACTCTAAAATCATTTCATTTAATATACCACATTAATAAAACAAAGAAAAAAAAACACAGGATCACCTCAATAGAAAAAAATTTTGATAAAACCAAACACCCTTTTCTGGAAAAAAAAATTAACAAACTATGAATAGATAGGAACTTCCTCGATCTGATAAAGAACATCTACAAAAAACCTTATGGCTAACATAGTTAAAGGTGAAAGACAGAATGTTTTCCCTCTAAGATCAAGAACAAGACAAGGACATCCACTCTCATTGCATCTATTCAATATCAGGCCAGAAGTTCAGTCAGGGAAAATTAGGCAAGAAAATAAAATAAATGGCACCTATATTGAAAAGAAAGAAGTAAAACTTTATCTATTTGCAAATGACATGATCCTATATGTAGAAAATATTAAACAATTTACTAAAAACCTATTAGAATAAATGGGTTCAACAAAATGATAGAATAAAAGATTAATATACAAAAAGTAATTGCATTTCTATCCATTTCAATGAGCAATCCAAAATCAAAATTAAGAAAATAATCCCATTTACAGTGGCACCAAAAAGAATAAAATACTTAGGACTAAATTTAAAAAAAGAAATGCAAAACTTGTGCTCTGAAACTATAAAATATTAAGAAAATTAATGAAGACCTAAATAAATGGAACACATTGCATGTTGATAGATAAGAACACGTAACATTGTTAAGATGACAATACTCCCTATATTGATCTACAAAGTCAATGCAAAATTCCAACTGCCCTTTTCTTTGCAGAAATTGAACAGTTTATCTTAAAATTCATGTAGAAAAACAAGAGAGTTAAAATAACCAAAAAAATCTGGGGGGAAAAAAAAAGAACAAAGTTGGACAATTCCCATTCTGGATTTCAAAACTTATTAAAAAGAGTAATGAAGTGTAGTCCTCTGGCAGTGGGTTATACATAAAGATAAATGGAACATAACTGAGAGTCCAAAAATAATTCCTACATTCATAATCAATTGATTTTTGACAAGGGTGCTAAGGCAATTCAAGGGGAAAATAATGGTGTTTTCAACATATTGTACCCGGATAATTATGTATCTGTATGCAAAATAATGAAGTTGGACCCTTCTTCAAATTACACACAAAAATTACCTCAAAATGGATCATAGACCTTTATGTAAGAGTTAGGACTATGAAACTTTTAGAAGAAAATGTAGAAATAAATTGTGGTTTTGAGTTGGGTGAAAAAGCCTTTTTAGCTATGATACTAAACGTACAAGTGACAAAAGAAAAAAGATAAATATGACTTCATCAAAATTAAAAACTTCTTTGCTACAAAGAACACCATCAAGAAACTGAAAAGACAACTCACAGAACTAAAGAAAATATTTCCAAGTCTGATAATGATCCTGTGTCCAGAATACATAAAGAACTCTTCCAACTCAGCAATAAAAAGACAAACAATGCAATTTAAAGATGGGTAAAGAAGTTGAATAGACATTTTTTCAAAAAAGATATACAAATAGCCAACAAGCACACGAAAAGATCATTAATCATTAGGGGAATGGAAATCAAAATCACGATAAGATACTACTTCACAAACGCTAGCATGGGTGTAATTTTAAAAGACAGAAAATACCAAGTCTTGTTTAGTATGTGAACAAATTGTTTGTGGGAACGTAAAATGGTGTGGCTGCTTTGGGAAACAGTTTGCCATTTTCTGAAAGTGTTAAACACACAGTTACTTTATGACTCAGCAATTCCACTCCTAGATATATACACAATAAATATAAAAATATATATCTGCACAAAAGCTTCTATGTGAACATGCATAGTAGCATTGATCACAATAGCCAAAAAATGGAAACAACCCAATATCCATAAATTGATGAATGAATAAACAAAATGTGGCATATCCATCCCATGGGATATTATTCAGCAATAAAGAAATGAACTACTGATACATACTACCACATGGATGAACCTTGAAAACATGCTAAGTGAAAGAAGACAGTCACAAAAGACCACAAATTATAAGATTGCATTTAAATGAAATGTCCAAATTAGGCAAATCTACAGAGACAGAAAAGAGATTAGTGATTGCCTCAAGCTAGGTGACTTGGGGGAGAGGAGTAGGAAGTGGCTGCTAAGGAGTGTGAAGTTTCTTTTAGAGGTGATAGAAAATAGAATAGGTAATTAAAGTTGGGTGCAGTGGCTCACACGTATAATCCCAGCACTTTGGGAGGCCAAGGTGGGCAGATTGCTTGAGTACAGGAATTTGAGACCAGCCTGGGCAATGTGGCAAAACCCTGTCTCTACAAGAAATACAAAAATTAGCCAGGCATGGCATGCCTATAGACCTAGCCTACTCAAGAGGCTGAGGTTGGAGGAGCACTTGAGCCCGGGAGGTGGAGGTTGCAGTGAGCTGAGATTGCACCACTGCCCTCCAGCCTAACAGAGTGAGACTGTCTCAAAAAAAAAAAAAAATATATATATATATATATATATCTAAAATTATATTGTGGTGACCACACAACTCTGTATATATATTAAGAATCATTAATTACATTAAATAATGTTATTTAAAATTTTATTAGTTATCCACAACATTACAATTGTAATAAAATATCAGCTTATTGAAGAAAGGTGTCTTTAATTTGAAATATATTTAGTTTTCATTTCTGTTCATTTACTCATACTACAAACATTTACAGGACATCAAAAAGTGCTTGGTACTAGCAATACTCTGATGAAAAATAATTTCTGCAACTAATACTGTGTTTGGCATATAGAATGTACTCAACCAGTATGTTTTGGATGGATGGATGGATGGTGATAGAGTAGATCTGATAAGTGCAAGAAGGTAGTAGTGTTCCATTTTTATTAATGTTCATAGGCTGTACTAATGTATCAAAATTTGAATTTTACCAAGACTAGGTAACCCTGATGTCTTGATTTCCTTTCCTTTATAAGCCAAACCAGCAGTTTGACTGAAAAAAAATGAACAACAATGACAAAATTATTGGCTGATACAGTAAGCTATATGCCATGGAAAGATTCTGGGGCTTATTGTCAGGAAAAAAATAATGGGTTCAAATATTGTCTCTGGCACTTACTACCCATGTGACCTGAGATGAGTATTTAAGCCTTTGTTCAGTTAAAGGGGAATAATATAACATCTTTCCTACTTGGTAAGATTGTTAATAATGCATATTTAGAAAGCAGCATAATGGTCAATAAATGGAAGTTATGATTATTAAACTTAACTTCAAATAGATTTACTTTTTATAAAAGTAATATAATAACTGCTTGTACTATTATTTATCCACAAGGGTAAACATTTAAAATGTATATTTCATATGTCACATCAAACTTTGTAATAAATAATAAAAAAATTATGAAACTCTGTGGTTCCACAAAGTATAATATAAGAGACACACAATTTGGAAATTAAACTAAACAACTGCTGAAAATCTGGTCTTATCCATTTAGGCTTCTTTGCTTTCCCATCCTAATTTTTTTTTTTTTACTCTTGAATAATAAATATATCATTATTATTTGTACTATTACTTAAAACCATAGTAGGACTTTTCACTTTTTAAAAAGTAGCTTGAAATTATTTATACTAAAACAAATTTACAAATTTGCAATCAGAAATTCTAAAACTCTATTTAACAACCCAAGAGTTTTTCTTCCTGTACAGTCTCCTCATTAATCCAACCATACTCCATCGAAATCTTTAAAAAACATTTCCCCGAAGTTAGTGGAACAAATTTTATGATTTGGATGCCATTTTAAAAATAATATATGTTAAAGAGTCCAGGTAAGGAACTATAGTTTTATTTGGGGCCTTTAGAGAAGGAAGCTTATTGTTCACAATACCATCATGTTATGAACTGAATGCTTGTGATCCTTCCCCCAAAAATTCATTTGTTGAAGCTCTAATCACCACTGTGAGGGTATCTGAAGGTGGAACCTTTGGGAGGTATAGGTTTAGATGAGGTCATGAGGGTTGAGTCCCCATAATGTGATGAGATATGTCTTTATAAGGGGATGAGAAGACTGGGGCTCTCTCTCTGCCATGTGAGGATCCCATGAGAAGACAGACAGCCGTCTATGAAACAGAAGGAGGGCCCTTACTAAGAACCCAACCATGTTACACTCCGATCTTGAATTTCCCAACTTCCAGAACTGTAAGAAATAAATGTTTGTTGTTTAATCCTTCTGGTCAGTGATGTTCTATCAAAGTAATCCAAAAGGACTAAAACATCCCATCTTTCTTTGGACATCTCTGCTTTAGTACTGAAGGTGCCAAAAATTAACATTAGCTCTATTGGCCAAATATAACTTTCTTCTCCTTTCAAAAAATATTTAAACAACCAACCTCTCTTCTAATCTTCTTTCTCCTCATTTCAGAAAAGAAAAGCATTGAGAGCCTGTTTATTAAGAAAATTATTTTGAGTCAGAGCTACCTTAGCTGATGCTCAATTGATTAACTTCACTCTGATGCCACACCCCCAATCTGAGCTCAATACAGCCAATTGGAATTTTATATACGTCCCACAAGTCAGATTTCTCAGGACTGTATTTTCAAATCTTCTATTTAGTCATGCCATGTCTATGATATATTTTCAATATTAGAGGTCAGTATGCATTCAACAATTCAGTTAATGCAACGTTCCAAGCACTGTTCTAGGCTCTGAAAATATAGCACAAGATCATAGTCTTGAAGAAGCATTAATAGTCCTTTAAGGATAAGCTTCTCAAGGATCTCATGATCCTTGGGTGAGACAGAAAATAAACATATAACATGGTAATTTTAGATTGTGATAAGTCATACAGCAAGTCATGACAGAAATATAAATATAACCTATCATTTATGATTATAATGGGATAAGCTGGGGAAGCCTTTCTAAACAGATGACAGTTGAGTTGAATCCTGCATGACAAGAAGGAGCAAGGCATGCAAAGAACTTGAGGAAAGGCATTCAGTGGAAGCATCCAGCAAGGCCAAAGACCCTGACAGCTGGTGGGTTTGAAAAATAGAGAGGAGGCCAGTGTGCTGAGTAAGAAAGAAGGAATGGCATGAGATGAAAAAGATTAGCAAGGGCCCGATGATAGAGGGCTTTATAGACAATAAGATATAGGATAAACAAGGAAGAGACTTACATATTCCTTTTTAATAGCAAGGAAAATATCCCAGGAAGTTCTATAGCAGATTTTCTTTTCAACTCATTGGTCAGAATTGTGTCACATGTGCATTCCAATTTTTAAGCCCATTGCTGACAATAGGAATTGAGCTACCATGATGGGGCCATGACTAATCGAGTGTCACTTGGATAACCAGTCACCCTGAAGACCATGGTCCCCTGGGAACTGCATAAAATCAAGGTTCTGATGGCAAAGAAGAAGGGAGGAGTGGCTGTTGGACAGGCTCCTGATGGGAAGTGCCGGAGAAATCAATGTTTGTGATCAAGTGGAGGTACCAGTAATCAGTTGATTATGAGTCCAAAATTCAGGGTGTCGGATGAATGACAAATGGAACATAGCTGACATTAATGGTCAGGAACTGGACAAGATCTCCTGGAGAGACTGCACATAGATTTAGAAGTCAGTCCAGTATTGAGACATGCTCTGGCATTATCTCAATATTTTGAGATTAGATAAAGTAAAAGAAATAAGAAATGATTGGCCAGAGCTAGATATGGGAAAGTGTTCATCATAAAAACCAAAAGAGAAAAGTTTTCCAAGAAGGAATTGGACAGTTGGATCAGAGGTGGCTGTGAAGAAGGTGAGAGCAATGAAAACAGGAGGAGTGCACATAGGATCTAGCAATAATAAGATTGTGGTGGCCCTGCCACCACAGAGTCAGTGAATGGTTAAGTAGAAGCTTGAAGCCAGGAGTAATGGCTCATGCCTGTAATCCCATCACTTTGGGAGGCCAAGGCAGGAGGATCACTTGAGCTCAGGAGTTCAAGAGCAGAATGGGCAACATAGTCATATCCTTTTCTCTACCAAAAAAAAAAAAAAGAAAAAAAATTAGCCAAGCATGGTGACACGTGCCTATAGTCTCAACTAGTCAGGAGGCTGAGGTGGGAAGATTGCTTAAGCCTAGAAGGTTAAGGCTGCAGTGGGTTGCCACTGCATTCCAGCCTGGGCAGCATAATAAAACCTGTCTCAAAAACAAACAAATATACAAACAAACAAAAAACGACAACAACAAAAAACCACACACACACACAAACAACAACCACCAAAACAAAGGAAAAAAACAAAAACAAAAACAGAATCTTGATAGAGTAACCAAAAAAGAGAAGGATGAAAACCAAGGAAGTATTTTAAGGTTTTTTTGGTTTTTGTAATTTGGGAGTTCACAGAACTTGCATATATGTTGTCTGGAAATGACATCTTGTGGAGAAAGCCATAGATGTTGCAGAAGAGAAGGAGTTTAACTGTAAGAACGAGAATCCTTGGAAAGGTGAGGGTGGGTAGGATCAGAGTAGGACTGGAAGGATTCACTTCTGATAGAAGCAGACACATTTCTCCTATTTCAAAAACAGGGAAGGCAAAGACAATATGGGCGCAGACACAATATGGCACAGAGACTGAGGTACATAGATTTGACTAGATGAAGGCACTCTTGTCTGATCTTGGATTTTTTTTTTCAATGAAGTATAAGTCTAAGTCATCAGCTATGAATAGGGAGTGAGAGAGTTTGAGAGGTTTTGGGAGAGAGGAAATGTGAAATAGTCATTTCAAAGACTCAAAGGGGAACTTTATTAGGGAAAACTAGTAGGACTCTTCCACAGTACTAAGGGCCTATTTGAGGCCTGAGATTACAAATTTAAAGTACAGCCGGGACAACAGATGTGATTAATCTCTAGGCATAGAGAAAATGGCTAGTTAGGCTCATGAAGAGTTGGAGTCTAGCCAGGTAAGTACAGGGAGAATGGGACCAGAAAATTGAGCATGTTTTCAATTAAATGATTTTAGAAATGGGTCATGAATTGTAAGCTGGGCAAAAAGAGGAGCAAGGTTTGGAGAGTAGTGAAAATTGTGAAAGAGTGACAGCTTCAATGGACTAGAGGTTTCAATGATTAAGGAATAATTGCAATGGTGATGTGAGGGTAAGGGAGTTGAAAGGAGAGGTAGTTGTGACCATTAGACATATTTCCACTTTGAAAGGTTAGGTTGCTCATACATTATTACTGGATGTTCACTGCAGCCTTTAAAAAAAGATCAAAGTAACTGCTGAGCCCAGCTTGCTAACATAGAGTAGAATTATGTGTGGCTAAGAAGCAGCCATGTGATTAGGGAATTGATAATGTGCTAATTCAGTGATACCAGGGCAAAATGGGCCACAGAACATTAGATCTGAACAATACAGAAACATCACAGCATAAGGAAGAGAGCTGGGGCCTGCTTCAAACCCAGCCATGACATGTAGCAGCTGTATGTGTTTCAGACTTTCTGAACCCGTCTGCATTTCAGATTATCCTTTTCAACTGGGATATGGCTACCTCCCTCACAGGGTTGTTACGCACATGAAGAAGGATAATGTATATAAAGTGCCTGTAAATAGCAGGTTCTCAGTAAATATTAATCACTGTGAAAATAAGGAGCCATGTCCCTACTGCTGCATGGCAGTTTTGAAGTCACTTTGGGAAGCTTGCAGGTGTTGAAGGAATGTGACACTCAGAAGGACAACGAAAGGATTCTCCTGGTAGGGCCCTCATGGATGAGGAAAAATCCTGGGTTGGTTATTGCATTGTATCTAATAATTCTGATGATAGGATTGAAGTCCTGTTTGTTGGCTATTGACAGTGTAGAAGTCAAAAATAAAATCACAATACCTGGGTTATTTTTTAAAAAATAAATAGCAAACCCCAAGCTATGAGAGATGACATTGTTCAGGATAGTATGGGGTGGAAGACCTATCCCTTGCCCACCAAGAACAGGCCTGTTGTTCAAAGACAGCATATGGAAAGTAGAGCTCAGTGTCCCTAAATGGGTTCCGAAACCATCCTAGTCTTTACCTTCCTCTCAGCTCCCTCTCATCCCTCCTGGCCCTCTCCCATCACTCTGGCCCCTCACCTGCTCCCAATTTGTCATTTGATTGTTCTGTCTTCCCAGATTCATCTTGGTTTCCAGCATCTGATCTCTCTTTTCAATGGTCTTCTGCTTTCCTGTAGAATTGGACTGCCAGTATCCAACCTAGCCCCAGGATCATTTATTTTATCTTATGCTTTTCTCAAAGCCCCTTAGAGGGGCAGCTGGGTCAAGAGGGGTGATGTCTGCCACTCATGTGTGTTAACCCAAAGTCCCGGGTTCTTCAGTACTCCCTGGCTTTGATGATTGCTGGAGTAAATGGTAGCCTGGAAGTATGCAGAAAGAAAGCATCAACCATAGTTCAGAGATAGGTCACCTCCTATCGAACAGGTGGGCAAAACAAAATTCCAACGGTAGTAAGCTGCCAATGTTTAAAAATATAATGTCCTGGTGGCCTTAGAAAATCTTTAAAAGGTAGGTAGGGATCTATTGGAGCTTAGAAAATGTAAATGCAAACCAGCTTTTTGCCAGCAGTTTTGCTTTCAGAGTATTTGCATTTTAGTCTTTCAACTTTGAAATTCAAATAATATGAAAACTTCTCTATGACATGGAACTATTAAATTCGAGAGGTTGTTGATATACCTTGTTTAAGACCCACCAACTAATAAAAAGCGAAATTAAAGTGCCACACTTTTAAAATGTCTTTCCTAGTATTCTGGGATGATAATAATTTGGATTTTCTTCTAGTGACTTCTCAAATCCTTAAAATGTCATTTTCTAAAATGATCGAATAGGTTTTTGATGCCTTTATATCTAATAGATCATTTGACTATTTAATGATGTTGTGTTGTCTACAGTAATAAATATTTTTCTTATAAAATTTCTACAATCTGGCTGGGTGCAGTGGCTCATACCTGTAATCCCACCAAGGCAGGTGGATTGCTTTGAGCCCAGGAGTTCAAGATCAGCCTGGCTAACATGGCAAAACCCATCTCTACCAAAAATACAAAAAGATTGGCTGGGCATGGGGCCTGTGCCTGTAGTCCATCCCAGCTGCTCTGAAGGCTGAGGTGGGAGGATGGCTTGAGCCTGGGAGGCAGAGTTTACAGTGAGCCGAGAACAAGCCACGGCTCTGCAGCCTGGGTGACAGAGCCAGATCCTGTATTAAAAAATAATAAAAATGAAAAATGAAAAAATAAAATTTCTACAATCTAGCACAAATCATTTTTGGAAGTAGTTAAAAAATAAAATGTGTAGTTAAATCTGTGTTCATTTATTCGTTCTTTTATCTCTAGCATGTCGCATGGTTTCTAACATTTACCAGTCAAATAAATACATAAATACACCAGTTATGAATTCATCATCTTCTGAGTTCTCAGTATTATATATAAAAAAAGCATTTGCTATTATTTTAAATTAAATTTATTTCATTTGAAATCTTGAAACTGGGCAATCTATCTCTAGTTGACGTCTCAGTGATGACAAATATGACCACTTTCTGAAGTGTCAGGTGTTAGTATAGAAAGGAAATGAGGGAAACCAGTGAATTGCCTGATGGGGAAAATCCAGCATTCATTTCTCACTTACTATGGTGGGTCTGGTCTCTGGAAACGCCGATGTCTCCTGCTCTCGCTGACTGTTGCATGTACTGTCCTTAAGCTTCTTCTGTTATGCTCAGCCCCGGAGATCTGGCACACGGAGCCATAGTAACAATGCATTCAGCCAGGTTTCCTTAGCTACACACTAGTGACAGGACATGACGCTGCCCTGAAGTGCCTGCCACTGACTCAGGGAGGAGGCTTGGAACACACAGCAGGAGGTGGGAATGGCTCCTACCTCACCCAGAGGGGCTGTCACCTTAAAAGGAAGTCACTCCATGGTCTTACAGATCTCAAGCCTTGTCAGGGATCTAACAAGCTTTTATGGGTTTCATAGGATCTTATCTGCTTGGTAACCCAGTTTAACCACACAGAAAGTTTTTTTTCTTTTTAGTTTTACCCTGTATGAATTAACCAGCAGCAAAGAACTTTCGATGATATTTTCCTAAATGAATTCCTTTTACATTCCATATTGGGTTAATGAGTTCAGTGTCATTTCAACGATATGTGTGTGTGCCTGGGGGTGTTTGTCTTCCTGTGTATATGCTGCATTTCCTGATTTCTCATTTCATCTGGCTAATAGGTTTCAGGCACAGTGCTCAGTGCTAGGGGATCTTAGAAGGGACTCTGTAATCTCTCTCAAGAACTGAAGTGCCAAATACTGTAGGCATTAGCTACATGTGGCTATTTACTTTATTTATTTATTTATTTATTTATTTATTATAATAAGAGTCTAGCTCTGTCGCCCAGGCTGGAGTGTAGTGGTGTGATCTCGGCTCACTGCAACCTCCGTCTCCCAGGTTCAAGCGATTCTCTTGCCTCAGCCTCCCAAGTAGCTGGGATTACAGGTGCCCGCCACCATGCCCAGCTAATTTTTCTATTTTTAGTAGAGATGGGGTTTCACTGTGTTGGCCAGGCTGGTCTTGAACCCCTGACCTCGTAATCCGCCCGCCTCAGCCCCCCAAAGTGCTGGGATTACAAGCGTGAGCCACCGCACCCAGCCATTGATTTTTAATTAATTAAATGCAACTAAAACTTTACTTTCTCAGCCACACTAGTCACATGCCAAGTGCCCAACACATGTAGCTAGTGGCTACTATACCAGATAGCACAGACACAGAACATTTCTGTCATTGCATACTGTTCCATTGGACAGTGCTGGTGGAGATACTAAGAGAATATCGAGCCTGTTAACAAATTATGTTTCTGAATCTATAAAATTGGATCCACCTTTCCAAATGTTTTGTTAATTCTCCTTTGTAATGGTTTTGTAATTACACAAACTATTCTGCAAGGAAGCTTAAGGAGATAAGCTTTAGGAAGAGAGAAATGAATAGCATATGCTCATTGTCTCGGCAGGTCTCCAAAGGTCCCCAAACTTTGTATAATCGTACACCATTATAGGAAGCATTTTAAAACAATCACTCCCAATACAAGTATTTGAATTAAAAAATAATTAGTATGTGCTACTGTCAGCTAATATTTCAAAGCACAGTATATATATTTAGGGCTCATTAATGAGAGTTGGTATAAAACCAGATTCCAATAATCTTCTTGATAATCTTGAATCTCAGTCCAACTACTTGTCACATCATATGTCTGTGATACAGATTGGTGTAAGTGTAAAGTCAGGATCAAGAATAGTCTATATTCAATTCCACTACTTTCATTATTTTCGGTTATACGCATCCACCAAAACTAGGTTTAACGAGCATAGTAGAAAATCTTTATAATGAATAGATAAGTGTAGTTCATAATTAGCAAACCAACAAGCCACCTTAGCACTGCTGAATTTCCACTTCTGTGGCTGTGGCTAGATTTAGATATAAACAGAGAACACTTGCAAATGATTAGATTAAGTCAGTAAACTTTCCCATTATGAATTTCTTTGTCTTTTTTCTTTCTTTCTCTCTTTTTTTTTTTTTTTTTTTTTTTTTTGAGCTGGAGTCTCGCTCTGTTGCCAGAGTGGAGTGCAGTGGCATGATCTCGGCTCACTGCAACCTCTGCCTCTGGGTTCAAGCGATTCCCCTGCCTCAGTCTCCTGAGTAGCTTGGACTACAGGCGCACACCACCACCCCCCGCTATTTTTTTGTATTTTAGTAGAGACAGGGTTTCTCCATGTTGGTCAGGATGGCCTCGATCTCCTGACCTCATGATCCACCCGCCTCAGCCCCCAAAAGTGCTGGGATTACAGGCGTGAGCCACAGCGCCCAGCCCCATTATAAATTTTAAACATCACACTTGCTTCGCAAATTTCTTTTCTATCAATGGAACTAATTCAATCCTTAATTTGTGAAACTCCAAATGAACAGAATTATTGATTTACTCATTTTCATTTAAAAGAAATATGACAAAAAATACAAAATGCAGTTAGAAAGGAATGCGACATGGATTTATATATACAGAAAATCAGCTAATTAGAACAATGCTTTTCCATGTTATATCTGTTTTCTTCTTTATTATATTGCTATGAAGTGGGCAAAGTAATTCTTTAACTCTTTAAAAATTCTGTGATAAATGTGTCAGTGCCTCTCCTCCATAAAATTAAGTCTTTCATAAATTCAGTTTTTGTCCTAGTTTAGTCATCAATTTACAGAGGAAAACAGACCTTAGCACGTCACTTGCTAAGAGCCTTGGACCTTTTTTTGCTCCCCTGTCTAATAAGGGAATTGGAATATATTATTTTGTAGGTGCTTTCCAACTCTTTATTCTCAATTTTTAAGAATAGAGAGTAGTTTTAAACTACATTATTCATCTTTTTATAGAAAATTGTTTTTAAGTCATATGGAGCTTATACATTTTTATTTTAATTAATTAATTTACTTTTAATTTTTTAATTTTTTTCCCCCCAAAGACGAAGTCTTGCTCTGTTGCCCAGGCTGGAGTGCAGTGGTGCAATCTTGGCTCACCACAACCTTCTCCTCCTGGGTTCAAGTGATTCTCCTGCCTCAGCCTCCCGAGTAGCTAGGATTACAGGCACACGCCACCACATCTGGCTAGTTTTTGTATTTTTATATTTTATTTTATTTTAGAGACGGAGTCTCCCTCTGTCGCCCAGGCTGGAGTGCAGTGGCGCAATCTCGGCTCACTGCAAGCTCCACCTCCCGGGTTCACGCCATTCTCCTGCCTCAGCCTCCTGAGTAGCTGGGACTACAGGCACCCGCCACCACGCCTGGCTAATTTTTTGTATTTTCAGTAGAGATGGGGTTTCACCGTGTTAGCCAGGATGGTCTCGAACTCCTAACCTCGTGATCCACCTGCCTCAGCCTCTCAGAGTGCTGGGATTACAGGTGTGAGCCACTGGGCCCAGTCTTACACATTTTTATTGGCTAAGAAATCAGTTATGCATTCAGAAATTTTAAAAATTCAATCCACACATCTCCCTCTACAAATAATAATAGAGAGATATACCAGCCCATGGTACCAGGTTCCTATATGGTACCTTTATAAATCATGCACTGATTTCTTAACTCAACGAGGTCCTTCAAGTTATGCTGTGATTTTCAGTATTATGAGAGCAAAGGGCATATTCAGTGAATTTCCATGGTTGATTCTGTGCAGGCTATTCTGCATATACAGCAAGCTGAATCTATTTAAAGGCCAAAATTCATTCACCAAAGTCACCTTCACAAATTTTAACAAATGTATAAGTTTGAGCAATGCTTACAGTACATTAGATTGATTAAAATTAAACCAAACACCTTGAAATTGCACTTAATTTTGAACTAAATATGAATTTACAAGGCAACAGATGAGACTAAGCACACCCTCTCCATGCTGATTGCATCAGGTGTCTGAGACAAAGCAGCAAAGGGGGTCATTAGCTCCTAAAGGAGCAATTAGGTAAAAGTGCTGTAATTTACCACATGGATAATGTATGAGGCTTCTGGAAGGGTTTCAGTCTATGCAAAACAGGTCGAAATAATAACGGATGTTTCTTCAAGGGGCACTAACACAATTCAATAATCTATCTATATCTAAAGTTCCTTTCCTATAGGATATTATATTGGGCAATTTGGAGGTGATATCTTGCAGCCAAAAATTATTTTTCAGTGCTCATGAAAATATATGATTACATAATTTAAACATTCTATGACCTGAATTTCTTATATCTTCCTTTTTTTGGAGAGCAGCCTTTTCAGTGCAATAGTGTCAACATGCTTCACTCCCTACACAGTGAAAGCACTCCTATAGCCTGATGAGCGTGGAGGATGCCTCGGCTATGAATAATCCCACCAAGCCAGAAGGACAGCCTTTCAGACCCTGGGAATTTCCCTCCGGAGGGACTTGAAAGAATCTGCAAGCTGCTAAGATAAAAAGAGATGACAGGTGGTAAGAAAACTGGTGGTGAAAACACACCACTCGTTTTAGTGTATTGGCTTTGAAGAAAAGGTCATTAGAATGTGAAAAACAATAGGTAGAAATTATTCCCCCAGAATCTCATGTATGGAGCCCATCAAAGGCAGAAAAGAAGAAGCCTGGGGAGAGGGGGATATTGCTCATACTAAAGACAGGGCAAACCTGTGAGGGAACAGATGTGGGAGAGCTGGGGGCAATAAGTCAGCACAAGAGGCACAACAGCCTTGGCGATGGGCTCCCCTTCCTTTGAAAGAATGTAAAAAGCGGGGAGTGGAAGAATAAGAAATGTGTATTTATTGAGCTGGACACTCTGCATGGTACCGTACATAGATTTCATCAACTGGTCATTACAAGCACCCTGAGTTGGATGGTAGTCCTCATTTTACAGAAGCCTTTAAACAAATCTATTTTATGCCTAAATAATTTATTAATATGCCATTCTGCTCATAAGTGGCAGATCCCGTCTTTTTTACCCCAAACCCATGATTTTTCCCCATTTTGCTATACTGTCTCCCAGACAAAAAGGCAGAGGAGTTGGTGGAGAGAGACTGTGGGGATAGAAAAAGAAATGGAGGGTGAGATTGGCAGAGGCTTACTTTCATCCTGGCATTCAGAGGACATGAAGCTGGAGGTTTAAGGAGACTGCAGAAATTCTCATCTGTGATATATACAAATGAGTCTCTCATGTCGTTTTACTTTAATCTAGCTCTTACAGAATAGCTGTGGCTGAATGAACTTTGGAAATCAAACTCTGCTGATTAAATGTGCTTTGTCCTTACATCTGCATAACTTTCAATTAGTAATGTTCTTAACACTGTTCCTCTGCCCCTCCATCGCTTTGTCAGTAGTTAAGAAATGCACCAGGAAGCTTCTATATGAAGGAACACTTGGGTTTTTTCCATAAATAATTTAATTTTAAAGCCATTAACTCATGCAATTCATGTGTCTTAGTTCAGTTCTTTTTCATTGAGTTTTCTTAGAGACAACCTGACTTATAATAAGACACTACAATTTGGCAAATCAAATCAAATCAGCGGCAACAGATCTTTATCGAGCACTGACATCCCTGTTGCAACTTGGCCAGATTCATCTGGTTATGTAAAGATGGTGGAGTGTATCAGGACATTTAATGGCATATGAAAAAAATTCACTAAGGAAACAATGACCTGAAGGGACTTCTTGTCATCAAGACGTAACTAGTTCTAGGAAAGGTTCAGCTAGGAGGGCTGGCACCAGGGACCAGGCAGGCCGGGGTGGGGGTCTGTCTGGGGAGCACTGCCTCAGGGAAGAGGCAGCCTGAAGTCTGGGCAGTGGGTCAAGGTAATGGCACTAACAAGCAGAAAAGCAGGAAGTGTCCTCTCATCCTAGGCACAGATGCAGTGAACGCGTGCATCCTGCCTGCACGTGCCAGCTGGCAGGAATAGGAAACAACAACTGTGGCTCTGGCCTCCCAGCAAGAAAGTGGCCAATGGCCCAAATACACAGGCGAAAGTGGGTGTGTGAACACATAGAGGGGAGCAATAGACACTAGGGTCTACGTGAGAGTGGAGGATGGGAGGAAGGAGAGGATCAGGAAAAATAACTCATGGGCATAACACCTGGGTGACAAAATAATCTGAACAACAAACCCTGTGATATAAGTTTATCTATATGACAAAGCTGCACATGTACCCCTGAACTTAAAAAAATGGACTGGAAGTATAATGGTGAATGGAATAAGAGGTCTTTGTTTTCGCAGAGCTTACACTGTAGGGTTGGGAAAATAAAGATAGCTAAAAGATAAATAATGCCTCATACCAAAAAAGTGGGCAAGGCCAAATCGAGTCTGAGTCTAGCCCACATAGGTACCCAGTGGGATTCCAGGCAGGGAGGGCTCTTGAGGTCAGGTGAAGAGCAGCCTCCTGTTGCAATGGATCAATCAGGCTGCTTAAAGACTGTAGACAAAGCAACAGGGCTGAGCAACAGCCACAGGGCTAAGAAAAAAAAGTTAGGAGGATGGCAGGGCCCAGGTAGTCACCTGAGCTGAGACGTGATTGTATTGACCTGCTCGGGCTGTCATAACAGAATGCCACAGACCAAGGGGTGTAAACAACAGAAATGTATTTCCTCACAGTTCTAGAGGCTGGAAATCCAAGATCAAGGTGCAGCAGGGTTGGTTTCTTGTGAGGCCTCTCTTCCTGGTCTGTAGGTGATGCCTTCTCTGTGTCCTTTCTGGGTCTTTCCTTGGTGCATGCACACCCCTCATGTCCCTGCCTCTTCTTACAAGGACAGCAGTCGAGTGGGATTAGGGCCCATCCTTATGACTTCATTTAACCTTAATTACCATTTTTTTTTTTTTTGAGACGGGGTCTGGCTCTATTGCCCAGGCTGGAGTGCAGTGGTGTGATCACGGCTCACAGCAGCCTCCACCTCCCAGGCTCAAGTGATTCTCCCACCTCAGCCTCCCAAGTGGCTGAGACTATAGGCATGAGCCACCACGCCTGGCTAATTTTTTGTATTTTTTGCAGAGATGGGGTTTTGCCATGTTTCCAGGCTGGTCTCAAACTTGTGAGCTCAAGTGATCCACCCACCTCGACCTCCCAAAATGCTGGGATTACAGGTGTGAGCCACCGCACCCAGCCTTAATACCGACCTCTTTAAAGGCCCTATGTACAAATACCTTCACACTCAACAAATGAATTTGGTGGTGGAGAGGGCCACAATTCAGTCCATAAGAGAAAGGAAGACTTCAGGAACTGATGTGTTCAGTGGAAGTCCCAAGACAGTCATACAGAAGGGGCCAGTGCAGCACAATACAGCCTTGAGATTAGTCCTAGATTTCTGCATCTCTCATTTAGACCTGCAAGACTAATTCCAAACTTCACCTGCTGAGAGTGGGGTGGGAAGAGTTGCAGAGGGCAAGGACTCCTCAGCTTCTCTCTGTCCTGGTTTGATTGGCATGGGCCAGGCTACATCTTCAGGGGAAATGCTTCTGTGAGTACAAAGGAGGGGGGCTAAGGAACCTAGGAGTGGACAGAAGACAAATAGCTTCTGCCCAGCTTCTCACTCCAGGTAGGTGTGGCTCAGTAAGGATGAGAGCCTGCAGGCATAACCTGGCCAGGACTGAGTTGCTGGGACCTGGAACTGCTCAGGGGCTTAAGCAGGTGTGGGAAGGGTCATGCCAGGTCAGTGACCCTGGCACCTGGGGCTTGGATCACCTTTCATGGTAATCCTTCAAAGCCTGGGGTCTTGTACCAAATTAGAGAGGAACATGGGAGATTCCAGTTCACCAGCCAGCTGGTGACCTGTGAAGAACTTGCCAAATAGGATAATCCTGCGTTTCTCATTGGGGCCTGCTGAACACCTGTTAGTACACCTCTCTGCCGAATTGTTGCTTACAGAGCTCTGGAGGCTACTTCAAAAATATTTTAGCTTATATAATTTTTATACACACCAAAAGCCTTTTTAGTTAGCAATAAACATGTTTTAAAATTAAACATTTTCTGGCTTGGGACAGTGGCTCATGCCCATAATCCCAGTACTCTGGGAGGCCCAGGTGGGAGGATGACTCGAAGCTAGGAGTTTGAGACCAGCTTGGGCAACATAGCGAGACCCTTATCTCTACTAAGAAAATGAATAAATAAATAAATAAACATTGTCTGAGTGTCTACAGAACTGCAGAACTGTGCACAGTTCATTGAGCTTCGATATGCTCTCAATGAAAAGAAAGATCTTGACTTGCTCACTTTCATACACCTCAAGTCAGTAACAGTTGAATATCTATATAATTTTTCTGTTGGTTCACTAGATTGCTCCTCCCCACACAGAATAGGCTCCTGTAGAGATTTTTTTTTTTTTAGATTAACCATTTTTACCAGCATGACAACTAAAAAATAAATCTGGATGAGTACTGGGCTTTACCAAAGCAAATGCCTATTTCCAGTACTCTCTGTTTTTATTTGCCGTGCAGCCCCAGGATTCTGTGGATCTGGGAAGAAACCTAGCCTGGCCTGTACAGAAGTTTCCCAGGGAACCTCCCCGTTGCCTGGGAAATCTCTGTGGGAAATTGTCCAGTTCCATTATGGAGTCTCTCAAGGGGTTGAGGGAGTACTTCAAATCCCTCCTTGGATTGGGAGAATCTGCTGATACCACCAGCATGAGAAGATTTCCACCCCATCCTCTCTCTTTTACCCCTTCAGCCCACCACTATCCTTTACCGCAAATACACCCAAACACACACACACATACACACACAGGTTTTTGTTCACATGTGAGCCCAAATTACTTTGTCGTTTTTATCTAATCAAATAGAGTTGAGGCGAGGATGTAAGAAAACAACTTAAGAAATGATGCAGTATGTCAAGATAACCTGACCACAATACTATAACTAGTAAAGTATTGAAGACAGACAAAATATCTCAAAAATGAAGGTAGGACTTGCTCTTCTGAGGATGAGATGGTAGCTAAGGGAAATAGCTGATCTTTAGCTATTGTAGATTGTAGAAGGTGAATAAATAAAAAAGAAAGGCAAATTAGCCCACATGTAAACTAAGCTGGAAATTAAGGAAAACAAAGAGAGCTTGAAAGAGGCATATGAATGCTGTAAGCCCACAGCAAGCACAGGGCAAGGCTGAGATGGTGTGAATTGTAACTTACACAATCTCCATGCTGCAGTTAGAACTCCAAAGACCCTCTTATGTCCTTTTAAAAATGGTCTGTATTTCAGAATAAACTAATTAATGTTGAAAGAAAAGGAGGAATGTGTTAATTCTGCAGTTTTGAGAAAAAATCTGTTTCTAAACCTGAAAAAACTTGCAGTCAGGCTTATTAGCTTATTAACATTTTGACTTCAATTTTCGAAGGCTTAGAATGTGAATAGAAATAACCCTTCAGAAAGGACATGTCATAAAATCCCTGGAGCACATCTGAGCTCTGCCACTAATTAACTCACTAATGGGATCTTCCAAAAGGCTCCTGCTGCCTGTTTTGATGCAGGCTGTACTGTCAAGAGAAATGGGCTGAAACAAGGTGTTTCACCACCAAGGGCTCATAGTAATGTGATGGTGGACCCATTGCCAATATCCTGTGAATTGGGAGGGACCAAAAGGGTTTCAGCGTAAAGAGAATTAATGGGGGGGAGAGAGAGAAATGGAAGTGGAAGAGACATCCGAGCACTGGGCTAGAGCCCGACAAGCTTATGGGTGAATAGTTGCTTTTTAGTGTTTCATCAGAACTTCTACGGGTGTCACTTTGTCAACTTTTCAGCTTGACAAGGTCCTCAAGGTCATTTGACACAATAGCCTTGAGTTCCAACTGGGGATAGATTAACGCAAAGGCAAGAGGGCATCACTCTGATATTCTGAAGGTTAACAAGCACTTAAAACAAAATAAAACTAAAAACAAAACAACGTTTAGAGAAATGATAGAGCAGCTTGTAATTCTTAAAAATTCATCTACATGGTCTATAATCCAGATTTCCGAAGACTTCTGGGTGATCAACCTGCGTTGTTTTACTTAACCCCGGCTAATGTAAAAATCAACATGTCAACACGGCTGCACCTGTGTTTATGAAGCACCTTAGAATCATTTGCAGATGTGATCTTCAATCCAGGAAAAGAAAGTGAACAGTTAGTTATAATCCATGCTAAATGTTGATCATCAAAAAAGCAGCGGGCCTGTTTTACCACAATCATTGGAGTTGCTTCTGGCAACACAAAAATATAATGCCAACATGCTGTCCCACAAAGTTGCCAAGTCAGCGCCAGGCTCTTTATGAGACAATGAAGAATAACTCTAACCTGGAAGACCACACCGGGTGGTCCAGCGGGTATGCAACTCAGTCACTGTTGCCAGCCCAACCTCAGCAGGGAAGGGAGGGCTCGGTCATCCTTCCTAACTGGAGGGCCTTTCTTAATTCTCTTAGTCTCATGGCAGGGCCTCTGTTTTGTAGGCCGCTTAGCAGAATACACACTACAAACCTTTAAGCTCTCCTTAGTTGTTGGAATGGCTCTGCCGTTTACGAAAATATAAACAGATTCTCTTCAAATCCATTTATATTTTCTTGGATTTGAAGAGAATCCAAGAGATTCTCTTTCCCATTTATATTTTCTTGGATTTGAAGAGAATCCAATGACTACCACCTGAGGTCATGGGTCCCACAAAGGAACTTGCTGTGAGAACTTGTAAGCCGGAGAGCAAAATGTTTAAGCCTTCTTTTCTCTGTGAGAAACTGCATTAAAGTATTCCAAAGGCATTTTTTAAAGCAATAAAGCGTATTTGGAAAAGTCAAGGAATTTACTCTAAAGAGATATAAAATATAGAGTCAAAAAAAAAGCAAAGGTCTCAAATTGAAGGCTTTCATTAGCCTTATTAAGGGCTCATGATATTTCAGTCTCTGAAACCTGGTCAATATTTCCCTCTTCCCAGGAGTGATCCCAATGTCTGGCAAATAGAAGGCTCCCATCCAGTCCATATTTATCTAGAAAGATGAATGAATGAATGAATATATTCACATGTAATCTATGTCTGTCAGGCCTAGTAATAGGTAAGGTAAAATGCTGTAAGATTTAGTGTTTCCCTGTTCTTTCAAACATTTTCTACAACCGTCTTAATATAATTTACTTTTTTTCATCGCAGCTATTACTATCTGACACTATGTATGGGTTTCTCCGTTTATTCTTGGCCTGTCTCTCTCACAAGCATGTGAATCCGTGAAGGCATTATTTTTGTTTCTTTGTTCAGACACTGTGCCCCTGGTGCTGAATAGTGCCTGGTATATAGCATGCATTCAACAAACACTTTTTAATTGACGAATAAATGGATTTTTATCACATGTTATCACCAGCCCAACATTTCCCAGTTGAGAAATGAATGCCAGAGAGAAGGCAACAAGGCCAAGTGAGGGAAATCAGAGTCCAGTGAGGCCAACCAAGAGGTCTCTGCCCAGCCACCAACAGGTTACAAATGGCAAACTCATTGTCCCAAGGTCTAATGCACTTTCTTAACGTCCTCTGGCTTAACCGACTTATGTAATGTGGTTCCTGTTACTCCACCTGTATTCCCAACCTTGGAGAGCTTACAGACATGCATTCTTCAGCAAAATGTTTTTAATTTTAAAAAATGAATAAATTGTTCTTCTTTTGCCCTCTGTTTAGTGATCAACCAGGCCAGAGAAACTCCAGTGTTCATACTGACAATTTGTTGCCATAGTAACAATTGCAAGCTTGATTTCTTTCTAACGAGGCAAGAACTCAGTTTTCTCAGTTGAAAACTGAAAGAATGATCTCTTGTTTTTTATATTTGTATATTTTTCATGCAGAAGACAAGACTATCTTATCCTTAAAAGACATAGTGTCCAATTATTATAAATCGCCTCGATGTTTAATTTTAACAAAACCTTGTTTTAGAGGAGATACCCTTTATCAGCAAGTGGAAAACAGCATCACCTTCATTTGATAGTTCCTTAAGGAAGAGACATAATCAACTTTGTTCCCATTTTACAGAAGGGTAAAGAAAAATATCACCTGGTTGGTCTATCTCAGTGTAAAATGAAAATGACTGAATCCAGTGATCAGAATTGAGGCCACAGTGGATTCAGTTAGAATTCAAAACTGATATTTAAAGCTCTGCAGATATAATCTTTTTCTCTCTTCACATTTGGTTTGTTTTTCCAACGACTCTATAAAACAAGGAGGCTCAACATTGATGCCTATTAGTAAGATGAGTAACAAATGGAGAGAGTGAAAATTGAAGGGAGGGTGAGCATTCGTAAATGTTTGGGGCAAACTGGATTCTTTTGGACTGAATGGGGTTTTTTTTTCCTTTTTTTTTTTTCTTTTTGAATTATACTTTAAGTTCTAGGGTACATGTGTACAATGTGCAGGTTTGTTACATGGTATATATGTGCCATGTTGGTTTGCTGCACCCATTAACTCAGCATTTACACTGAATATTTCTCCTAATGCTATCCCTCCCCCAGGCCCCCATCCCACCCCACGACAGGCTGCGGTGTATGATCTTCCCGCCACCATGTCCAAGTGTTCTCATTGTTCCGTTCCCACCTATGAGTGAGAAGATGCGGTGTTTGACTTTCTGTCCTTGTGATAGTTTGCTCAGAATGATAGTTTCCAGCTTCATTCATGTCCCTGCAAAGAACATGAACCCATCTTTTTTCATGGCTGCATAGTATTCCAGGCTGTGTCACATTTTCTTAATCCAGTCTATCATTGATGGACATTTGGGTTGGTTCCAAGTCTTTGCTATTGTGAATAGTGCCGCAATAAACATACATGTGCATGTGTCTTTATAGTAGAATGATTTATAATCCTTTGGGTATATATCCGGTAATGGGATCACTGGGTCAAAAGGCATTTTTAGTTCTAGATCTTTGAGGAATCACCACACTGTCTTTCACAATGGTTGAACTAGTTTACAGTCCCACCAACAGTGTAAAAGTGTTCCTATTTCCCACATCCTCTCCAGCACCTGTTGTTTCCTGACTTTTTAATGATCACCATTCTAACTGGTGTGAGATGGTACCTCATTGTGGTTTTGATTTGTATTTCTCTGATGGCCAGTGATTATGAGCATTTTTTCATGTGTCTGTTGGCTGCATAAATGTCTTCCTTGAGAAGTGTCTGTTTATATCCTTTGCCCACTTTTTGATGGGGTTGTTTGGTTTTTTCTTATAAATGTGTTTGAGTTCTTTGTAGATTTTGGATATTAGCCCTTTGTCAGAAGAGTAGATTGCAAAAATTTTCTCCCATTCTGTAGGTTTCCTGTTCACTCTGATGGTAGTTTCTTTTGCTGTGCAGAAGCTCTTTAATTTAATTAGATTCCATTTGTCAATTTTGGCTTTTGTTGCCATTGCTTTTGGTGTTTTAGACATGAAGTCCTTGCCCATGCCTATGTCCTGAATGGTATTGGCTAGGTTTTCTTCTAGGGTTTTTATGGTTTTAGGTCTAACATTTAAGTCTTTAATGCATCTTGAATTAATTTTTGTATAAGGTATAAGGAAGGGATCCAGTTTCAGCTTTCTACATGTGGCTTGCCAGTTTTCCCAGCACCATTTATTAAATAGGGAATCCTTTCCCCAGTTCTTATTTTTGTCAGGTTTGTCAAAGATCAGATGGTTGTAGATGTGTGCTGTTACTTCTGAGGGCTCTGTTCTGTTCCATTGGTCTATATCTCTGTTTTGGTACCAGTACCATGCTGTTTTGGTTACTGTAGCCTTGTAGTATAGTTTGAAGTCAGGTAGCATGATGCCTCCAGCTTTGTTCTTTTTGCTTAGGATTGTCTTGGCAATGTGGGCTCTTTTTGATTCCATATGAACTTTAAAGTAGTTTTTTCTAATTCTATGAAAAAAGTCATTGGTAGCTTGATGAGGATGGCATTGAATCTATAAATTACCTTGGGCAGTATGGCCATTTTCACAATATTGATTCTTCCTATCTATGAGCATGGAATGTTCTTCCATTTGTTTGTGTCCTCTTTTATTTCATTGAGCAATGGTTTGTAGTTCTCCTTGAAGAAGTCCTTCACATCCCTTGTAAGTTGGATTCCTAGGTATTTTATTCTCTTTGCAGCAATTGTGAATGGGTGTTCACTCATGATTTGGCTCTCTGTTTGTCTGTTTTTGGTGTATAGGAACATTTATGATTTTTGGACATTGATTTGGTATCCCGATACTTTGCTGAAGTTGTTTATCAGCTTAAGCAGATTTTGGGCTGAGACGATGGGGCTTTCCAAATTTACAATCATGTCATCTGCAAACAGGGACAGTTTGACTTCCTCTTTTCCTAATTGAATGCCCTTTATTTCTTTCTCTTGCCTGATTGCACTGGCCAGAACTTCCAGCACTATATTGAATAGGAGTGGTGAGAGAGGGCATCCCTGTCTTATGCCAGTTGTCAAAGGGAATGCTTCCAGCTTTTGCCCGTTCAGTATGATATTGGCTGTGGGTTTGTCATAAATAGCTCTTATTATTTTGAGATATGTTCCATCAATACCTAGTTTATTGAGAGGTTTTAGCATGAAGGGCTGTTGAATTTTGTTGAAGGCCTTTTCTGCATCTATTGACATAATCATGTGGTTTTTGTCATTGGTTCTGTTTATATGATGGATTGCATTTATTGATTTGCATATGTTGAACCAGCCTTGCATGCCAGGGATGAAGCCGAACTGATCGTGGTTGATAAGCTTTTTGATGTGCTACTAGATTCGGCCTGTCAGTATTTTATTGAGGATTTTTGCATTGATGTTCAGTAGGGATATTGGTCTAAAAGTCTCTTTTTCTGTTGTGTCTATGCCAGGCTTTGGTATCAGGATGAGGCTGGCCTCATAAAATGAGTTAGGGAGGATTCTCTCTTTTCTATTGATTGGAATAATTTCAGAAGGAATGGTACTAGCTCCTCCTTGTACTTCTGGTAGAATTCAGCTGTGAATCCCTCTGATCCTGGCCTTTTTTTGGTTGGTAGGCTATTAATTATTGCCTCAATTTCAGAACCTGTTATTGGTCTATTCAGGGATTGAACTTCTCCCTGGTTTAATCTTGGGAGAATATATGTGTCCAGGAATTTACCCATTTCTTCTAGGTTTTCTAGCTTATTTGTGTAGAGGTGTTTATAGTATTCTCTGATGGTAGTTTGTATTTCTGTGGGGTCAGTGATGATCTTCCCTTTATCATTTTTTATTGCATCTATTTGATTCTTCTCTCTTTTCTTCTTTATTAGTCTTGCTAGCAATCTATCAATTTTGTTGATCTTTTCAAAAAACCAGCTCCTGGATTCATTGATTTTTTGAAGGGCTTTTATGTGTCTCTATCTCCTGCAGTTCTGCTCTGATCTTACTTATTTCTTCCCTTCTGCTAGCTTTTGAATGTATTTGCTCTTGTTTCTCTAGTTCTTTTAATTTTGGTGTTAGGGTGTCAATTTCAGATCTTTCCTGCTTTCTCTTGTGGGCATTTAGTGCTATAAATTTCCCTCTACACATTGCTTTAAATGTGTCCCAGAGATTCTGGTACATTGTATCTTTGTTCTCATTGGTTTCAAAGAACATCTTTATTTCTGCCTTCATTTCGTTATGTACCCAGTAGTCATTCAGGAGCAGGTTGTTCAGTTTCCATGTAGTTGAGCAGCTCTGAGTGAGTTTCTCAATCCTGGGTTCTAGTTTGATTGCACTGTGGTCTGAGAGACAGTTTGTTGTGATTTCTGTTCTTTTATATTTGCTGAGGAGTGATTTACTTACAACTCTGTGGTCAATTTGGAGTAAGTGTGATGTGATGCTGAGAAGAATATATATTCTGTTTATTTGGGGTGGAGAGTTCTGTAGATGTCTATTAGGTCTGCTTGGTGCAGAACTGAGTTCAAGTCCTAGATATCCTTGTTAACCTTCTGTCTCATTGATCTGTCTAATGTTGACAATGGGGTGTTAAAGTCTCCCGTTATCATTGTGTGGGAGTCTAAGTCTCTTTGTAGGTCTCTAAGGACTTGCTTTATGAATCTGGGTGCTCCTGTATTAGGTGCATATATATTTAGTGTAGTTAGCTCTTGTTGTTGAATTGATCCCTTTACCATTATGTAATGGCCTTCTTAGTCTCTTTTTATCTTTGTTGGTTTAAAGTCTGTTTTATCAGAGACAAGGACTGCAAGCCCTGCTTTTTTTTTTTTTTTTTTTTTCTTCTTTCCATTTGCTTGGTAGATCTTCCTCCATCCTTATTTTGAGTCTATTTGTGTCTTTGCACATGAGATGGGTTTCATGAATACAGCACACTGATGGGTCTTGACTCTTTATCCAATTTGCCAGTCTGTGTCTTTTAATTGGGACATTTAGCCCATTTACATTTAAAGTTAGTATTATTATGTGTTAATTTGATCCTGTCATTATGAGGTTAGCTGTTATTTTGCCCATTAATTGATGCAGTTTCTTTCTAGCATCGAAGGTCTTTACAATTTGGCATGTTTTTGTAGTGGCTGGTACTGGTTGTTCCTTTCCATGTTTAGTGCTTCCTTCAGGAGCTCTTGTAAAGCAGACCTAGTGGTGACAAAATCTCTCAGCATTTGCTCATCTGCAAAGGATTTTATTTCTCCTTCACTTATGAAGCTTAGTGGATATGAAATTCTGGGTTGAAAATTCTTTTCATTAAGAATGTTGAATATTGGCCCCCACTCTCTTCTGGCTTGTAAAGTTTCTGCCGAGAGATCCGCTGTTAGTCTCATGGGCTTCCCTTTGTGTGTAACCCGACCTTTCTGGCTGCCCTTAACATTTTTTCCTTCATTTCAACCTTGGTGAATCTGACAATTATGTGTCTTGGGGTTGCTCTTCTCAAGGAATATCTTTGTGGTGTTCTCTGTATTTCCTGAATTTGAATGTTGGCCTGCTTTGTTAGGTTGGGGAAGTTCTCCTGGATAATATGTTGAAGAGTGTTTTCCAACTTGATTTCATTCTTCCCACCACTTTCAGATACTCCAGTGAAATGTAGATTTGGTCTTTTCACATAGTCCAATATTTCTTGGAGGCATTGTTCATTTCTTTTTAGTCTTTTTTCGCTAAACTTCTCTTCTCACTTTATTTCATTAATTTGACCTTCAATCACTGATACCTTTTCTTCCACTTGATATAATTGGCTACTGAAGCTTGTGCATGCATCACGTAGTTCTCATCCCATGGTTTTCAGATCCATCAGGTCATTTAAGGTCTTCTCTACAATGTTTATTCTAGTTAGCCATTTGTCTAATCTTTTTTCAAGGTTTTTAGCTCCTTACTATGGGTTCGAACATCCTCCTTTAGTTCGGAGAAGTTTGTTATTACTGATCTTCTGAAGCCTACTTCTGTCAACTCATCAAAGTCATTCTCCATCCAGCTTTGTTCTGTTGCTGGTGAGGAGCTGCGATCCTTTGGAGGAGAAGAGACACTCTGATTTTTAGAATTTTCAGCTTTTCTGCTCTGGTTTCTTCTCATCTTTGTGGTTTTATCTACCTTTGGTCTTTGATGTTGGTGACCTACAGATGGGCTTTTGGTGTGGATGTCCTTTTTTGTTGATGTTGATGCTATTCCTTTCTGTTTGTTAGTTTTCCTTCTAACAGTCAGGACTCTCAGCTGCAGTTCTGTTGGGGTTTGCTGGAAGTCCACTCCAGACCCTGTTTGCCTGGGTATCACCAGTAGAGGCTGCAGAACAGCAAATATTGCTGCCTGGTCCTTTCTCTGGAAGCTTTGTCCCAGAGGGGCACCCACCTGCATGAGGTGTCAGTCGGCCCCTACTGGGAGGTGTCTCCCAGTTAGGCAACACAGGGATCAGGGATCCACTTCAGGAGGCAGTCTGTCTGTTCTCAGAGCTCAAACATCATGCTTGGAGAATGACTGCTCTCTTCAGAGCTCTCAGACAGGGACATTTCAGTCTGCAGAAGTTTCTGCTGCCTTTTGTTCAGCTATGCCCTACCCCCAGAGGTGGAGTCTATAGAGGCAGCAAGCCTTGTTGTGCTGCATTGGGCTCTGCCCAGGTCAAGCTTCCTGGCCACTTTGTTTACATACTCAAGCCTCAGCAATGGCGGACACCTCTCCCTCTGCCAGGCTGCTGCCTCGCAGGTCAATCTCAGACTGCTGCTTTAGCAGTGGGAAAGGCTCCGCTAAGCCAGGTGTGGGATATAACCTCCTGGTGTGCCGCTGCTAAGACCATTGGAAAAGCACAGTATTTGAGTGGGAGTGTCCTGTTTTTCCAGGTACAGTCTGTCACAGCTTCCCTTGGCTAGGAAAGGGAAATCCCCCGACCCCTTGAGCTTCTCAGGTGAGGTGACACCCTGCCCTGCTTCGGCTCACACTCCATGGACTGCACCCACTGTCCAACCAGTCCCAATGAGATGAACCAGATACCTCAGTTGGAAATGCAGAAATCACCCGTCTTCTGCATTGATCAAGCTGGAAGCTGCAGACTGGAGCACCATCTTGGAACGGGATCCCCTGAATGCTATTTTGAAAAACTATGCATAAAGCTTTTTTGGAAGGGGGGTTCTTAAATATATTTCATACTCTAGGCAAATTCTAATAATCAGCGATATTTTTCAATGTATGTATACAGTAGTGTATGCCACAAAGGAATATTAAAATTAATGTTTTAATATATAAACTTGAATAACAATATCCTTTGTAATCACAAAATGAATCACATTGGCCTTTATCATCATAAATATTTACGATTTTTTCTTTCCTTGCTATATTTTACACTTTTTGAGAGTATGGGTCATGCCTTCTTCTTCATTTGTATCCAATTGTCAAAAAATGTTTATTAATTGCTCGCTTTCTTTAAAAGATATTGAAAGTAATCACAGTGGTTTATTTTCTTTGGAACATAATGTTTGGTAAATTATTACTTATAATACTTTATTATTACATTGGTAAATTATTACTTTACTCTGAAAATAATTTATTTTAGAAAAATTAGACATAAAAATAAAATAAAAATTTATTATTTTGCCACCCAGAAATAACTTACATTAATAACATTTAGTAAGTTTAATTTACTTCCTTTTTCTCAGTGTATATAAAATATGCTTTTAAAAAAATAAAAGCCACAAATGTCATATTGCTTTGCATCCACCTCCTTTCATTTGATAAAAGTTAGTCATTTTCCATTTTCCCACAGCAGGCACAATATAAAAGCAAAGAATTAAAATGGAACACCTTATATTTTAAATTAGAATTAATCACAAACATGTGCACTGTTTCTTTTAAAATGTATTTTTTCAAACCACTCAGTTATTATTAAGCTCTGATGCAATAAACAGAATTGCCTGAAGCTGTACTCTGAAGTACAAAAAGAGGATGATCTTCAGGTCTTGGTGAATCTTACTAAGGTTCTATTGACTTATTCTTTCCACTTCAGTTGTGGCTTGTCCTTTTGTCAAGAAGGCTCCAGTTTAAGGAATTGGCACAGAGTGGCTCATCCCATCCTGTCCCATCATTTCTTTCAGCAATTCACATGTGCAGGTATCTTCTCTATCCCCCAATACAGCAGTGCTTCAAAGCTTCTTTGAACCCTTGTTTTTAATTTATCTCAGGTCAGAGCACCAATCAAAATCACCACCAGCATCACCAATGCATTGGCCCTGGCTCATATCACTATAGCCTCTCCTTTGCTCTATTCATTTTCAGGAGTCATTTTATTTCATGCTTTTTTTGTTAGTTTATTTATTTATAAAGCAAAAGTTTTGAAACTCTTTGGAGTGATGAAATGATTCCACTGTTTCTCATGAGCTGTAAAAACATCTTCAGTTCACTAAAGAAATATTTTATTGTGTTATTTTACTTTTTAAAACAATCACTTAAATTATTTAAACAAACTTTTAATTTTAAAAATTGAACATAAGAAGTTTGTGACTTAAAAATAATAGAGCAAGGTTTTTGTTTTCCTTTGCACTTTTAACTTTCATATGAATTTGGCATATAAGATAGAAACTAGAATATTTTTGTCTTAGTATAGAGGTCACCAACCATCATTGTCTGGGACTATACTACTACTTTAGTGGCCATTTCAGTGGAACTGAATGTGCCTTGTCCTGGGGAAACCCCTCAGTCCCAAGAAAACCAGAGTGGTTGGTACTGTTCAGTCAGATAAGCTGCATTTACCAAGCTACTAACATTCATGATGCTAGTTGACATTGTCTAGAACGTGAACAATAGTGTAAACAAATCATACTTTTACCCACTTCATGGTCTGTCAAGTGTGACAACAGTCTATTGTGGTCCTTCTGGGAAACATTTTCAGTCCTCTCCATTTCTTACAAAAATATATGATCTCAAAAATGTTGTGAATTGCCAAAAAGTCCATATGTTGATGCATACATAAATAGCAATTTGACAAACTTGCAAGTGCTTCATTTTCCACTGCCCTTTTGCTTCTGCCTACTGGTAGTTCTGAACTGAGCAAAAGTCTGGATAATTCCAAACTTTATGTCTTTCAGATGTGATGTTTCCCCCCAAATCTTTAGCAATGTGTGCTGAAACTAACATTTTCCTATCGTTCTCCAGAGTTGCTGCTCTGCACCAACACGATACAGCTAACAAGAGGTTCTATGGAGAATGTTCTGTTTGGCAGTGCTGTAATTGAAGGACACCTGCCAGTCTTTTGCCTATCAGTAGGTAAGATTCTGCCCCGGGAAGTGAGGGCTTGTGTGTTCACTCTCTCTCTCTCTTTCTCGCTCTCATTTTAACAGATATTGCTAGCAATCTGTCCTCAAGTCATATTTTGTTGGTATGAAAATTCGTTACTGTTTTCACAGAGGGCACAGAAAACATTTCATAACATCTGGGAAATACATGTTTTTATGATTTAACAACAATGAAAAAATACCGACATCTCCTTTTCAGCTCATGCTAGTTTATAACTCACACTGAGGAAACTCCGGTGTGTTAATGCTTATTACTGGAGTGTTTGAGCACCTGGAAAATAGAAGCTCATTGTTTTTGGTAAATGTCTCTCATATTCTACAATGTATAACAGTTTCATATCCCTGAATTTAATTTCATTGTAGACTTGGAAAGTGTTGTCACGTTTTTATCCTGATAAAAATAGCAAAGAGCAACTTTTAAAATCTCATTTACTAGATACAGGTTTGAATTTAAACGGAGACCTCAGTTTGAATGGTGACTCACATAATTACTGGGGTACCATATTTTAGTTTTAGAAAATATTTCACGTGAAGGGCTATATCATCACTCAGAGATATTGGAATTTGTTGTGTACCTCAGATTAAAGAGCCACAACTTTAATGCCCCAATGTAAAAGTCATAAGATAGTTAGAATGTTGTTTCAGAATATTGTTTTTAAAAAAACCCACAAAACTGCAGAGTTGCATTGTATAGAGCTAGATTCCTTAAAATTTTTCAGTTTATAAATATTATTTAAGGATTGTGTTGGCTCCATATGACTTTTGAGGGTTTGCATTTTCCATGGAATGTCAGTTGTAGATACATAAAGAAGGATTTTGTAAAATATCAGGTTGGAACAATAAAGGCAACGTGGCCTCATTTAGTCATCTAGACTTTGTAATCAGTTAGACATGGGTATAAGATTCAACTCCACCACTGACTAATTGGTCCATCTTGGAAAAGTTACTAAATCTCTTTAAGCCTTGATTTTTGTCACCTTAAATGCTCTTATGAGAATTAAATGAGATAATGTACAAAAAGCAGTGTCTAACACAATCTCTGACGTGCGTTTAGCACTCAGTAAATGATACATGCTATTAGTAGTACCATTAAACTCACTGGAGACGTGGTTAAGCGCAATGTGGGCAATATTCTTAAAGCCATTTCATGCTCCATAGAATCTTCATAGAATGAGCCTCCCAATTTACACCAGTTGACAGCCCTGCCAGACTTCCAGGTATATCCCAAATGGCACTTTTTTTCTAAGAAACCTTCTTCGGCCCCCTCATCTAAATGCCCAAAGTATTGATCATTTGCCACATTAAGTACATAGAGGCACTGGCGTTTAGAGATCTTTGTGTTGACAGTTCCCCTTGGGTTAGGGGTTCTGTTTCACACAGTTTAGCTTTCCCCATTGTCTAAGCTCCTAATATCTGATAGGAAAGAAAAAGAGAACACAGACAACTAAAATTATTGTGTATAATATGTGCAGCAAAAGTAGTTAAACAAAGCTGCTAATATTAAGAGTAGGGAGAGATGATGGTTTGTGATTGGGTAATAAGGAGAGATTGGTTTGGAAGGAGTAGCTTTTAAGCGATTTTAAGGGCCAGAAGGGCTCAAGAGGGCTACACAAGAGAAAAAAAATGGAGTAAAAGCAACTTCGTGAAGAAACCAATGAACCACAAATAGTGAGTCCATTTGATTGAAGCATGTTGAGTGTGTGACTGGTAGAAGACAATTCTGGAAAGGTAGATGCGGCACAGTTGCAGAGAACAGGAAAGGACAGGCAAAGGAAGCTGGACTTTATCTGAAGGCCAATGCCTAAGCTTTGAGAGAAGGAAGTAACACAGAGAAGGATGTCAGGTGTTCCCATGGCAGCCTTTCAACTCTGGACTTATCAACACTCAGATACATTTGCTGACTATTGCCAAAATACCCGCCCCCTATCTGCCCTTTAAAGACAGCTAACCGTGCCTCATACCAAGCCTTGCAAGTATGTAAAGCAAGCAGCAAACTATAGGTCTTGTTTCTGCAATAGAAAGTTAAGTATAGTACATGGCTAAGAGTCTGGGTTTGGGAAGCAAAAGATTTGGGATTCGAATCTCAGCTCTGCCAATGACTGAAGAGTGACCACAACAAATTACTTAACCACTCTCTCACCTATAAAATGTGGTAGTTATCCTATTAACTCACGCGTCATTGCGAGGTTTAAATGCCATGCATGTGAAGCAATTAGTACCTGATCCATAGAAACTGCTCACAGGACTCTGTGACTCATCATGCCTCCCTCTCGTCACTTTGATTCTGGTTCTCTATGGCCTCCAACATTCAATACTGATTTCTGTTCTGCATCATGTTTGACAGTCTGATTGGGTTTCTTTCTCTATCATCAGGGACATCTCAAGAAAAGATGATCCACTCAAAGGGCTTAAACCTGAAAAGAGTATCATAAAGGAACTACTTACAGAGGTACAGACTGGGTTAAGAAGGCAAGGGATGGTGAAGCATCAATGAATGAGAAATCATGATCATTCTTAGGTTTAAAGGTGTTATTGGAGCTAGAGCTGCAGAGGCCCTGGGGCCTTAGAGGAATGCAGCCAGCCTGGAACTCCAAGAGGCAGGAAGGGAGCAGTGTGTGTATAGGGGTAAACGTAACCTCTTTCTCCTCCTTCCCTCTAACCTTTTGCCACATTCGTATGGCACAGGGAAAAGAGCAAGTGAGTTGACAGAAATCCCTGATGCCTCCAAAATGATGTGGTATTCATCACATCCACTCACACTCCAAGGGTCAAAGCAAGTTACACGACCATGCCCAGAGTAAACGAGGCGGGAGATACGATCTCCTTATGGTAAAAGGAGATTGAATAATTCTGAAAAATAGTACAATCTATCACCATAGGATGGTACAATTCTGACCGATTGGAAAGAACAGAATCTTTGGAGTCAGAAAGGCTTGAGTTTGAATTTTGGTATTACCACCTTACTAGCTTTGTGGCCACAGAGAGTTAGAAATCTCTCTGAGCCTCAGCCTCTTAAAATGTTAAAACCTGCCTCACAGGACTGTGTGAATATTAAATATGCCAGTACAATGCCCGAAAAATACTGTAATATGTGCTTGGTAAATATTAACCTTGGCCTCTTGTTTAAGGATTAACCACAATGTAATCATCCCAAAGGGAGAAGTCAGGGAATACAAGCCACATGTAAACACATTTTTCCCCTAATTTTCCTAATAAAACTAAGGTAGAGCCCCAAATACCTAATGCTTTTGTATACTATCTCTCTTTGAACAGTGTAGTAACAAATCACTTAGAGTGAAGGAAGTATAGTATTACTCTTCTGAATGGGATCATTAAATGCAATCAATATCAGAGTAGAATTACTTTATAATTATCTTTCTAAATTGATGATTCACTTTAACACCTATTCTTGGCTTATGAAAATGTCATCATAAAGCTATAATAATTATAGTTGGAAAACTGGCCAAATCAAACAGTGAATAATCCTCTGTCCTTGGATTGTTTAGACTTCCCTTATAACTTGCCCAGATGATTTTTAAAGTTATTGCTGATTTTTAGCTTACAGTATCTATCTCTTTTAAAATAACAATTATTACTTGTTACTTTTTATTACATAAAAAATAACTGTATTTCATAGACAGACAGACAGACACACACACACACACACACACGCAAATGAAACAGTACATTTTAATCAAAAAAACTAAAAAGTCAAGTCACTCCAAACCAATGAGACAGCAAATTCAGTCAACATTTTAGTATGTATTCTTTCAGTTTTGACCCTGAATAGATAGGTGGTAGAATGTATGTGTGTATACATACACACAGACATGTATACATATGTATATGTTTATATTGTTGTGTATTTACATACACTTTAACAAAATAGGGTTATACATTTTATTTTATTATTATTATTATTTTTGAAACAGAGTCTCATTCTGTCGCCCAGGCTGTAGTGCAGGGGTGTGATCTCGGCTCACTGCAACTTCTGCTTCCCAGGTTTAAGCGATTCTCGTGCCTCAGCCTCCCGAGTAGCTGGGATTACAGGCGCACACCACCATGCCTGGCTAATTTTTTTTTTTTTTTGTATTTTTAGAGGAGACAGGGTTTCACCATGTTGGACAGGCTGATCTCAAACTCCTGACTTCTGGTGATCTGCCAGCTGTGGCCTCCCAAAGTGCTGGGATTATAGGTGTGAGCCACCACACCCGGCATATATTTTATTTTATTACCTGCTTTTTCATTTAGTTACATACATATATGCCCTTGTGTTAATGATTACATTTATGGTTTATATGCATATTTTTCAATGAGTACCTTATTATTGGATGTTTGGATTATTTGTCAATTTTCTATCATTCAGTCTCTTAAATGTAGTTTTCACTAATCAATATACATGCACTAGAGGAAGCCAGGCCATGGGAATTGTCGTCTGGGACACTAGTCGGATTTTGGCCCTGTTCACCCCTACTCACTTCTCTCATCAGATCCCATCCTTGGCAGCTCTGTTCTTAAATGTCCAAATGTATTCTAGAAATGTTAAGGAACGAGACACATAGAATCTCCCTCAGAACGAATAAGCCCTTTTTGAAATTTCCAGTCATTTTATAGTATCAACAGTTGCCAGACAGTATTTAAAAGTATTTATCCCTTGGTATTATTAACTGCCTTTGCCAAGATTTGTCTTTATTAACTAAATTCTTTGTGAAAGGGCATCAAAAATGGCTAAAGTGTTATTGGCTTTACAGGTCACGGATGCATAGAGCATCTTGTGTCCAGTGTTATCACAAAGATGCCTATGGCTAAAAAACTCAGGTGCAGTCTTTTCTACCCCCTGAAACAAAAATTTTAAAAGCAGCCTTATGTTCTGATTCTTCTTCTTTTGCTTCAGATTAAGGAAATGATTGCTCGTAAAGTCCCCCAAGAACTAGCAATAATGACTCTCGAATGCCCTGAATTCTGTCATTGTTATAAAAATATGGCTCCTTTTATGGGTGAAGCAATTACATATTATTTATTTTTTCTACATACAAGGAATTAAATAGAAGTCTCCATCTGCCTTTGTTAAGAGATCCCTTTGGAGAGGTGGAGAGGCCAATTACCCAGGAGCCATGGACGCTGACCTCTAGCCTGGCTCCCCTGGTCCCAGCCTTCCATTGTCTCCTGGTCTCCCACTGCAGCTCTTTTGATGAATGTGCTATTGTTGGTCTCCTCAGAGAGAGGCTGTAAAAGGAAAGGGAAGATTATTTGCAAGTGAGTAGGAAAAGATCCAACAAAAGAATGAAATGAAGTAATTAGTTCCCTGCTATACATAAGCACCCTCACTGCTGCAGAATCTTCAGGTGGTAGTGATTGAGGAAAACAATGACCTTCTCCATGCAAGGCAGAGTCACCTGCAGCCACTGACCAATCACAGGCGAGGCCACCCTCTTCTTCTTCTTCTTTTTTTTTTTTTTTTTTTTTGATAGAGTCTCACTCTTGTCGCCCAGGCTGGAGTGCAGTGGCACGATTTCGGCTCACTGCAACCTCTGTCTCCCAGGTTCAAGCCATTCTCCTACCTCAGCCTCCTGAGTAGCTGGGATTACAGGTGCTCGCCACCATACCCGGCTAATTTTTGTACTTTTAGTAGAGATGGGGTTTCGCCATTTTGGCCAGACTGGTCTCAAACTCCTGACCTCAGGTGATCCGCCTGGCTCGGGCTCCCAAAGTGCTAGGATTACAGGCATGAGCCACCACGCCCAGCCAAGGTCACCCTCTTCTTTACCACAGGAAGAATAGGAGGTTGGATAACCACAAATTTGTCCTAGTATATTTTTTATCGTATTAAAATCTTTTAAAATGGGGGCCACTACTTGACTGACTGGGAGGGCTCTGTAAACTGACAATTCCTCAGGGAACTAATTTTTTTTTTTAATGTGCTATGTCTTTTTAAAAGTGGAAAGGTAAGAGATGTGTGGGACAAGATTAGTTGATTAATAGTTTTTACTATATGTAAAAGGCACTGTTGTGGCCTAGTATAAGGGGTGTCCGGTTTGGGCTTCCCCGGGCTACATTAGAAGAAGAATTGTCTCGGGCTACAAATAAAATACACTAATACTAATGATAACTGATGAGAAAAAAAAAAAAAAAAAAAACTACAAAAGTCTCATGATGTTTTAAGAGAGTTAACAAATTTGTGTTGGGCCACATTCAAAGCCGTCTTGGGCTGCCTGCAACCCATGGGCCATGGGTTAGAGAAGCTTGGCCTAGAGTAAAGCTCAAAGAAAGTCTAGAAGCTTCACCATGATGCTATCTGGAGAGCCTGAGGTCTGCTATGAATTTCAAAGCTATAAGCAAAGGTTTCTTAAACCTGATCTATGCTGTATCATTTTGGACCAAGGAGGGATGTCTTGGGTTGTCTACCTCTTAGATAAATGATTTGGACAATTTGACATGGTAGACAGTTTGAAAATGTGGAAATACAGATGGACAACTGGAAAATGGGTACAGCAGAAAGATGAAAAGCTACAAGTTAGCTGATAGCTTTCTCCAAGAGATGGAATATGATGTGGCTATCGTACATGATGAAGTATTCACTTTCACCTTGAGGAGAGACTTGAAGAAGGGGAGCTGGTGGGCTTGCCACAGGCCAGGGAGTGCTTGTATGAACATGGTTGCCAAAATGAAGAAAAAATAGTTAATTTCTAGGGGTACATTAAAAATCAACCAAAGTGTTTATTTAAAGAATGGAGTGGGATGTGAAGGGGACAAGAGTTAAGAAGAGTGAGAAAGAAAATGAAAAAATTAAAGTCATCATAGTGATGTACATTTTAAAGTCTTTCTTAAAGTTGCTGACTTCTTACCTTTCTACTTCTCTATCTCAAGTCTAACGCTGTAAATAACATTGCCCTTAGGAAGCAGCCTTCTGTTTCCAGCCTGAGTGAGACACCTTCGTCCAGGCTTGTGGGGGGTCCCCCATCTCCCCTTATCATAAAGATCTGCAATGACCTAAGTGTGCTTGTCCATCTGTCCAGTTGACACCGAGCCTCACGAGTGCAGTGATGAGCCTGCCTTGCTCCCTGTGGTGGTCTTAGGGCCTGTAATAGTGTCTGGGACATAATCAGTGTTCAAAAATATGTTGAATGAATAATTTACAGGGAGAAGTGGCAGAGATCATAGGCAGAGAGGAGAGCCTGACAGAGGGGAGCAGATTCATGGGGACGGTCAAAGTCCACAGGCAGAGAAGTTGAGCAGTCTGGAAACTTAAGATGCATAACAGAGTGTGAGGGAGTGGCAAGAGGGTGTCTCAACAGGAGACCAGGCTTGATCACAAAGGGCTTCTTAAACTGTGTGAAAGAGATGAGAATTAACCCTAAGGGCAGTGCAGAGACATCAACAGAAAAGTTGGTAAGTGATGTGGTTAAATGTGTATGTTAAGACAGAAGTATTTTGCTGCCATGTGGAAGAGTTTGGAGAGAGGTCAGCATGGAGGCAGGGAGCCTATATGGAAGACTGTTGCAGAAATCTATGGGAGATATTATCATGGGTTGAACAGTAATAGTGTAGAAGTGATGGAGACAGTGGATAGATTTCAGAAAGTTTTCAAAAGTATCATTGACACAGCTTTGACATTGATTGGAAAGATGATGAGGAAGATGGGGAGTCAAGACTGATATCTATGTTTTAGTCTTGAACAAATGAATAATCAATGGTAGCATTCACTTAGATAAGGAAAGTAAGAGGAGGAGCACTCTTGCATTTTTGTAAATTCAGTTTTGGGCAGATTGAGGTCCAGGTGCCTGTGAAATATTCAAGAGGAGACTGCCACAGGCAGTTAGATAGCTGCATTTCAGAGATCAGACGAATAACAGGGCTGGAGATGCAGAGCCGGTGTTCATTGTCATCGAGGTGGTAATTAAGCCTGGGAAACTGATGAGATTGCTAGAGGAGTGTGTAGAGGGAGGAGACAAGAAGAATTAGAACTGTGAAGAACAGACAGATATTTTGAAAGGGCAGAAGACAGGAACCTAAAAAGAAGTGTATGTTGAAGCAGCCTGAGAGGTAAACAGGTGTCATAGAGGCTGAGAATTCATTTCAGGTAGAAAGACTGGTCTAAATGTCTAACTCCACAACAAGTTAGGTTAATAACTGAAAGACGGTTGCTAAATTTAGCACTAAGAAAGTGATTGGAGACCTTGATGAGAACAACTTCAGTAAAATTTACAGGACAGAAGCCTTATTACTCTGGCTGAGATGTGAACAGGAGGTAAAATGAATACAATGAGTGTAGACAAATATTTTGAGTAGTTTGATCATAAAGGGGCGAGTCCTCTTACAGTTTTCAAAGCCCTTAAACATTCAGTCTTTCTGGGAAGAAATAATAGGCAACTAGTTGTGGGCTAAGGAAGAGCAAAGAACAAATCATGCCCCCCAACCAAGAGCCATAGATAAATCCAACACCCTGGAGATGATGGTTCCACAGACAGAAAGCAGAGGAAGAGGAGTTTGTTGGGGAAGTTCAGTTTTAAACTCTGGAATGTTAGATGACAGTTTGCCAAGTGAAAATATACAAAAGCAATTGAAAAGAGAAGGATAGAGCTAACGAAGGTGCTCTGGCTCAATGGCATTTAAAGAGTTCTCTGCATCAGCGGCAGCTGAGACTATCAACAGGCAAAGGCCTCCTAGGTTAAGGATGAACGGGGGCAAGAGAAGACTTATAAGGATGATGACACAACAGTCCATTGATAACTGTCACCCAGGAACCAGGCACTTTTCCTGAGCAGTCACCAGGGAGCATTCCATGCAGACGTTTAATCCTTTACTAAATCATCTTGAGTATGAAGAAAATCTAAACTTTTGATTGTTGAAGACAAGTTAGCAATTCCTCACCCCACCCCACCCTGAATATTGTGCAATATTCTTGACATTACAACTTGAAATCTATTCAATTAAATTTATTCAGTTCTTTCAGCATTTCCTGTAAGGTAGAATTTCCATGAACAATATATTTCCCACCATAAACGACTATTTTCAATAGTGAGTTAAAGCATGTAAGATACCAATGTGGAGTTCCCCACGGGCACTCTGAATGAATGCTGAAAGGCATGGTGTATGTGGGCACCAGCAAGAGTATGAATGACTGAAGCTCAGGGCGTATGGAGTGCTATCTTAAGAGCTGAGGCCAAAAAGGTTGGGGGAAATCAGATCATTGCAGTCTGTAATATTCTGAGTACTTTCAGCTTCATTGTAGACAATGGGAAGTCACTTGGTTTTTGTGAATAAGGGAGTGATGGGCATAGATCTGAGTTTTAAGCAGGTAATTCTGGTTAATGATGTCTGCAAAGTAGGCTGCTAAAAATATTTGTCAACTGAATGGAGAAATGATGACTCAAGACTAGAAGATCAGATAAAACTAGAGGTTCCAGTCCTTACTGTCTGGAGATAATGGGAGATAAGGTAGAAGGTCTCTCGTTGACTGAAATTGGGAACTGAATGTGGTCAATCATTTGTAAAATTTGTTAAAGCAGGGAATAAAATGATACACACTTATCTTACACATTATACTTTCACCTAAGACATGTGTGGGTACATTCATCCAGTAATTGTATGATAGAATGCAAAGACCCTTGCTTTGAATATAGGTCTGCTAATTAGAGTTTTCTACCATTTTTCTTGTATAAGCTACATTCACGTTTTTGTTTCTGTCTTGTTAAATTGCAGCCAAAGGCAATCTGAGTGCAGAATCTTCAAGACATTTTTACACCGTTTTTCTCAACCATTTTTGGTTTCTCTTTCCCAACACTTAATTGGATTACAATATTTTAAGCCGCTCACTCTCTTCAAGTCTTTCCAAAGTCTTCCATTTAATTTTCATAGGAACAGCTCTCATTTACATTCATATGTATTGGTTTACATAATACTTAATTAAATTTTGTAACATAATAAGCACAACTGCATAGACCAGTTTGTAAACAAAATACAAGTGTTTCTTTGCAAACTCACAGCTAAATTGATGGAACCAGGAAAACCCAACGTATCACTCCCTACCAGCCTCCAGTGACAAGCATGAAAGAGGATGGGATAATAATGAAGTTAATAAAGTAACTGGACTAACTGGGGATTGCTGACAGAGCTTCTACCATAGTGAGCAGAACTAGGGCACCAGCAATGGAAACAGAGAGGAGAAGATAAATTGAAAAGACATGTCAAGACACTAGCTTTGAAAACAAATGGACTTGAATCAAATACTGACCTTGTCACTTAGCTGTCAACCTCAAAGTTTCTTTTTCTTTTAATCAATAAAATAAGAATAACGCAGCATGTAGTTGAAAAACCAATTGAGAAAATGTACCTCATGTATACTTAGCAATGTGCCTGAAACAAATAAGTAATTAATATGATATTAAGAAAGTATTATAGCATTTGATGTCGAATGAGGAAAATGCAGTGGCTTAAAAGGCAGAAAAGGATGCATCTCTCACAGGAAAGAAAAGAGAATGATGGAAGATTCAAAAAAAAATTTAAATTGAGGATAAGATAATTTGAGAAAGTCATATCATTTGGCCTCTATTTTTTTTTCCAGTAAACTCAGAGGCAAAGTGGTTGGCTAAAACTGAGAAGGAAAGATAGGACTGGAAGTATGGGAACAGTGAAAACCTTTTTAAAACCCAACATAAGAAATAGAATAAGATTTAATTTGAAATTGGTAGAAACATTTCCAAAGAGCCTGGAGGCCCAGCGGGCATTGGACATGATGTATGTGAAGAGCAGCCAGTTACTACAATATCTTCCATGGTGACACTTACCTGTCTGGGAACAGTTGCAGCAGTTAGAACCTGCCAGGCAGGTGTTGGGAGAGTTCATGGGGAGGAAGTCTGAGCTAGCCCTCACTCCCAGGAGAAGCTGTTCCATTCTTGTGTTGACCTTCTTAGGCAACGACACCACCACACCCTCTGTTGCTCCTTGCAGAAATCCTGGAGTCATCCTAGATTCTCCTTTTTCTTTGTTGAACCCCATCTAAATAATCTGCAACTTCTGCCCATTTTTTCTCTGAAACTTTGCCAACCTTTGTCAAAGCCACTGTCATCCTCTTGCTCTGTTTACAGCCTTGAATTGTAGTTCATACTTTGTGTTGCAATTAGAGTGGTCTTTTAAAAATCACATGAATTTGGCTGGGCACAATGGCTCATGCCTGTAATCCCAGCACTCTGGGAGGCTGAGGCAGGTGGATCACTTGAGTCCAGGAGTTCAGGACCAGCCTGGGCAACATGGTAAAACCACATCACTACAAAAAAATACAAATATTAGCTAGGTGTGGTGGCATGTACCTGTGGTCTCAGCTACTCAGGAGGCTGAGGTGGGAGGATTGCTGGAGTCTGGCAGGTGGAGGTTGCAGTAAACCAAGATCATACCACTACACTCCAATTTGGGAGACAGAGTGAAATCCTGTCTCCAAAAAAATAACAATCAGGTCAGGTATCATTTTACCCTTTTAAGATCCTTAAAAGGTTTCTGACTGCTTTTAAAATAAGGACCAAAGTTCTCAACACAGCCCACCAGGTCCTTATGATCTAGCCCTCCAACATCTCCAACTTACCCGGCGTAATCCACTCTCTATTCTCTGAGCACATGGCCTTCTTGTTCTTCAAAAACATGGAGATGATAAAGGACCAACAGAGGCAGAAATAAGATGTGGGCTGTGTCACATAATCAGACATCATGGACTTCAAAAGGAACAGAGATATTGAGTTAAAGAGGAGGAAATGCTCAACTGTAGGGAAAAAAATGCTGACATTGATTGCTAAACTTGATACAAGAAGCAGGGAGGAAAAGTGAAATGGCCTTCATTTGAAAGTATGGTGATTCAAGTAAAGCTGTCAGAGAAAAGCCATTTTTAGTTAGTTGTATCCACAGTTTTTCCTTCATTGAATTAGAAATATCTTAAGTTGAATATTTCAATATATAGCTGTGAAATGACTGAGGCATTGAAGATCATACGTATTTGTTCATACGAAAGGGCCACAGGTTTCTGGAAAGTTTAAATTACTTTCATACAAAAATGCCAGAAAGGATTCTCAGGTCTTTTGTTTTATGATAATAGTGTAACATTTAGGGTAGTTCTTGAAGAACAAAAAATCACTTGAAAGTTGGTTGAACTGCAGCAACGACTCAAAGTGAAATCACCAGACAATACACGCAATAGATGTTTTCACATTTCCCTATTTAGTGGGTGACACAGCCCTTGTTCAACAGAGCCTTAGGGATAAGTTACTGCTGCCTCAAGATCACATCATACAAAGTAAGTGTTCATAATCCTTTCTTCTAGTGGGCAGAGCTCTGGCAGAGCTCGCTAAAGAACCCCATCTCAAATGACTTTGATCGCTTAGCAAAGAGCCGTACTTCCAGGCATCTTGGGAAAGGAACCTCTTTCTGAGTTTTTGATGTGAGATGCCAAAGCATTGTTGGTATGAGGAAATCTACTTGAAGTGCTGTTATTTGACAAGTAAACATCATTTTCCAACCAGTCCCTGAATCATAGCTACATACCTGGTAAACAAGGATATCCAGGAGCTGTCTAGAGCCTCAAGATATGCCTGCCATTTATCTACAACCAAGATTGACATCCCAGCCTGAACCCAAACTGGGTTCAGACATTCTGCACATGTGTGAGAAAGCGACAGCCTAAAACATCTTTTAAAGAGTCAGAATGATCAGTTTGATCAAGAAACACATTTGCAGTTAGAAGATAGGAATGATTATGCATGTAGTTTGGTAGCTATCCTCAGAAGTCTCTGTCCTCATGAGCTCGTATCTAGATAAGAAAGAGAGAAAATGAGGTGGAGGAAGGTTTCACTTTGATCTTTCTCTAAGACACCATGACTCAGAGAGAGCTTTAGCACTGCAAGAACACTGGTGCTTTAGTGTGAGGAGGATCAGGGGCCACACTTGGCAGGAGGGAACTTGCAGGACCTCTTATGAGAGCCTTACTGTGGACTATTAAAAAATACTTGTTATGGAAGGTAATTTTGTAGGGACAGTAAAGTCTGAAACAATTCACAAACTTCTGGCCTGGCCAGCCAACTGGTGGTGATGTCATTTCCTGAAATAGGGAATAAAAGAGAAATAGATGATGACCAGTCTGACCTTGGCATGTTGAATTTCAGGTGCCAATGACACTTCTCAGGGAAGGTATCAAGAAGGCAGTTGAGAGCTTTAGAGAGAGTCTGGGGTAGAACTATAAATTTGGAGTCATCAGTTTAGCGATGTTAGCTGAAGCAATGGCTGTTGAGTGGATGGTCCAGAGAAAACATGAAGAGAGTAAAAAAGATAGTAACACCCCGGGATTATCTACCTTAAAGGGGTAGCAAAAAGTGTGACCTCGGTGCAGGACTTTGGAGTAACAGGGGAAGCCTGGGGGTGAAAGGAGACCTGGAAGTAGATGCCCAAAGAATGTACACTTAGAACTTAATCTACAGAGTCAATTCTGGAAAATTACATTATTTCTTTGCTTCTATATCTTCCCTTTAAGAAAACTGACTGCAGAGTATTAAATCTGCAACTAGATTTCCAAATAAAGGAAACAATTGAAAGGATTCAGTTTTAAGGATATAAATCAGCAAGTAGTTCAGCTGAGGAATAATAAACAGTCACTACTGAGGCATAGCAATGTAGCTCCCAGAAATTTTTGTATCTTTTAAAAAATTGATTGTCCAGTGAGACACCAATAACATAGAGTCACATTAATTGGTGCTTATAAAATGATTAATCTCTGTAATTCCCCTCCAGTCATTTGAAACATTCTATAAGATGCCCTTGTATAAAATGTAGCATTTTAACAGGGACTTTACACGGCCTTTTATTCCACAGGTTTTCGTGTGTGGTGGTGTGGTTCACAGCATCGTAATTCAACACCAGCCTACTTGAAATCACATGTGTGTTTATGTGAGTTCAAAAAATATGCAGGACTGTGAACCCCAACACTGAAATTTTACAAAGCACAGCTTCCTTCCTCCCCACCCCAAACTTTTCATTAACTGGAAAATAAACAGACTGTTGACCTCATTGTGAAAGAGATTCTACTTGATGAGAAAGAAGGATGACAGCCTTGCCAAGTCCCTCCGTTTCCTCTCCCTTTAGGGATAAAACACCTATTGACATTTGCCTCCATCATGTCAGGTGACATGGAGCTCTGTGCCCAAGTCCCACAGTCTCCAAGCCCTTGTCCCAAGAGGAATCCTACCCACTCCCAGCAACTGTTCTCCAGCAGAACTGAGATTGGGGAGCAGAAGAGGGTGACGTGTGTCAATGCAGTATTTTACATTTACTCCATATACATAACCCACTGAGTGAATGGGTGGAAGCCTCCTGCGACTCCAGGGTTGGCCTCTCTGCTCTTCCAGTCTCAGAACTCCCAAACCCTCAGGAACTGAAGGAGCAGTTGCTGCACCTGGCAATTAGTGAACCCCATTTCGCCTTGTCTTCCCCTCTGCCTTGTCTGGTTGTGATGATCTTCCCACATAGGTGTTCAGTCCTACCCTTCCCAGATAGAGAGTATTTGAAGGACCTGGGACCCTTGATCTCTTCACACTCAGGAAAAATGTAACGCTAACTGTCCTGGGAGGTGGTCTGTTGGCTTGTTGTTATGTTGGTAAACATCTCGCTGCCTGCCCTCCATCAGGCTGCAAGGCCCCAGTATGCTGGTCCACACTCCACCTCTCACTCCTCTGTGATGTCTCCATTCTGACAATGGGCCTCTTGTACTTGCCTTGCCTTTGAGAACCAGCCCTCCTTTGCTCTTGCTGACTCTGCTGCCTGAGAACTAAAGCTTTGCTCTGCATTTCAATTCAGGGCCAAGGTCCGGTCCCTTCTATTAGGTTGTTATAAAAGTAATTGTTGTTTCAGACTGTGGATTTTAAATCATTATAACTAGGCTCAAACACATCTTTATTAATCAAAATAGGAACCATTATAATCAGCACATTTTTGCCAATAAGAAATAAGTTTGTTTATTCCTGTAGCATAAAAATCCATGCTTTGGGATTCAATGATCTCTTGGAAAGCATTTTCTGCATGCTGATGGTTTTGGAAGTGTTTTCCCTGCAAAAAGTTGTCGACATGCTTGAAGAATTGGTAGTTGGTTGGCGAGAGGTCAGGTGAATATGACAGATGAGGCAAAACTTCGTAGCCCAATTAGTTCAACTTTTGAAGCGCTGGTTGTGCAACGTGCAGCCAAGTGTTGTCTTGGAGAGGAATTGGGTCCTTTCTGTTGACCAATCAGCTCCAGGCATTGCAGTTTTCAGTGCGTCTCATCCATTTGCTGAGCATACGTCCCAGATATAATGGTTTTGCCAAGATTCAGAAAGCTGTAGTGGATCAGATGGGCAGCAGACAACCAAACAGTGACCATGACCCCTTTTTTTGGTGCAAGTTTGGCTTTGGGAAGCACTTTGGAGCTTGTTCTCAGTGTAACCGCTGAGCTGGTCATCACTGGTTGCCATATAAAATCCACTTTTTGTTGCATGTCACAATCCAATCAAGAAATGGTTCATTGTTGTTGCGTAGAATAAGAGAAGATGACACTTCAAAAGGATGCTATTTTTTTTTTTTAAATTTTAGGTCAGCTCATGAGGCACCCACTTATTAAGCTTTTTCATCTTTCCGATTTGCTTAAAATGCCAGAAAACTGTAGAACGGTCGAAGTTGAGTTCTTCAGTAACTTCTTGTGTAGTTGTAAGAGGATCAGCTTTGATGATTGCTCTCAATTGGTCGTTGTCAACTTCCAACGGCTGGTCACTACACTAGTCTTCAAAGCTCTCCTTTGCAAAACTTCTTGAACCACCATTGTCCTGTATGTTCGTTAGTAGTTCCTGGGCCAGATGCATTGTTGATGTTGCGAGTTGTCTCTGCTGCTTTACCACCCATTTGAACTCGAATAAGGAAATCACTTGAATTTGCTTTTTCTCTAACATTATTTCCATGGTCTAAAATAAACATAAAATAAACAGCAAGTAAAAAGTCATTAGCAAAAAGTCATAAAGAGAGGCATGCCCATTAAAATGATGTATAACATAACCACATTTATTTAAGAATGTACTCTAATATAAAATGGCAAATTCCAACCACGCAAAAACCACAATTACTTTTGCACGCACCTTAATTCCTCTACACAGGCCAACTGAATGCAGGCTGTTAATCTCTCTCAGATGAGAACGTTAAAAATGTGTTATGATCACATAGATATGGTACCTGAGTGTTAGTGACAATCTTTGCAAATAATCAATTTTTAGTAAATTATCTTTCAATTTTAGCACTGAAAGTCCTGCAAACTGAGATGGGTGGTCAGCCTAGGAAACGAGTCAATCTCTCTCATTGGTATTGATCTGTAAAATGACAAAGGGCTCAATTATTACTATATATAAAATTATAACCTGATAATATTTCGTTAACTAGTCTCTTTTTGCCCACTTGCACACCATAACTGCATAGTATTTCCAGCTAAATGGGCTCTTTTCCACTTAGACCTCTAGCCTTTAAAAAAAAAAAAAAAAAAAAAGTTTTCTGCTCCCCATATGACACTTCCTATTCCTGAGACTGTTCTTAATACTGCCTTCTAGATTCAAGCAGATCATTTTGTCCCAGACAGCAATTCTGGCTCCAAAGGGCTGTCTTTTATCCAAGTCTAGCAGTTGTTGTGATTTTCTCATTGTTCTGACTGATGCACTACAGTGTCTCATTTTCTCCGTCCTACAGCAATTGTTTTAGGTGTTTAACCCAGGAAACGAGCAGAAACCCAAATGCTAAGTTAAGCCAAATAAACAGGCCTTTTTCCTATTCTTCAGAGCTTCTTAGAGTCTTAATTTGCTAAATATACACACAATGTGAACTCCAAAGGAATCAAGTACATTTACTATTTCCCAAACATCCTCGATCATGAATGCCTTTGGAGTGATAATATTACTAATACCTGGTGGAATTCACATGTAGTTGTACAAGGTTTGGGAAGTGCTAGTAAATAGAAAAACACAGATTTTGGTGCCAGAGAGCTATGTATTCACATCTTAGCTCCAGTGCTTCTTAGCTGAGTGACTTGGATAATTTACTTAACCTATCTGTAATACTTTAATTAAGTCCCTAGGATGTTACTTTTTTGAAAAAAAAAATGGAGAGATGAGAGATTTAGAGGCAATTTCTGTTTCTTTTTTCTTTTTCTCTTTCTTTCTTTCTTTCTTTTCTTTTTTTAGACGGAGTCCTACTCTGTCGCCCAGGCTGAAGTGCAGTGACACGATCTCGGCTCACTACCACCTCCACCTCCTGGGTTCCAGCAATTCTCCTGCCTCAGCCTTCCCAGTAGCTGGGATTACAGGCATGCACCACCATGCCCAGCTAATTTTTGTATTTTTAGTAGAGATGGGGTTTCGCCATGTTGGCCAGGCTGATCTCAAACTCCTGACCTCAGGCGATCCACTCACCTCAGTCTCCCAAAGTGCTGGGATTACAGGCGTAAGCCATTGCGCCCAGCCATGTTTCGTCTTTTGTATAGCAAGTGCCTACCTGTTAGAATTGTTGTAAGGATTTATAAGCTTCTGCATGAAAGGCACCTGCCACACTACCTCAAAAGATCATTGTGAAAATCTCACTCCAGTGGCTCTAGATTAATGGAAAAAGACTAAAATTAAAAGCAGGAAGCCAATGTGTACTATGATTTGAGGAGGATACGTACATAAAATCATTGACGCCCTTGCCTATCCTTTCACAGTTCCTTTCCTTTGAGACTTAACATTTTTGTCACCTTAAATGGTTATCAAATGATCCCTTAGCACCCATTGCTTCAAAGATAATGGGAGAAAAAATAACTGGGTAGAAAGACAACAGGAACACGGTTTGCTTTTGTTTCCCTACTTAGAGACCCACAATGCATATTAGCGTAGTAAAGTCACCCCTTGGGGAATAGGTGAGTAAAAAGGTCACAAAGAGGGTGGAAAGGATGGGCTAGAGGCATTAAGGGTACAGTTCACACCCTCTGCTCACTTAACAAATGAGAAGAGGCAAGAGGGTTAGAGACCTGATTGTTAAATTCCTGAGTCAATTATTCTACCTGGGAGTGGGGTCTTCTGAATCTATACCCAGTCTTGTTTCACAGACTAGATGTGTTCCCAAAAGCGAGCCTTTGTACACGTTTATTAAGCACGTGTTCCCAGCAGCTTTCATTATAAGAACAGAGATGCAATTCCTGAGAGAAGAACTAGGCCAGCATTCAGTGTATCACTGTGTTACCGGGAAAAGAACCCAAACTTTTGTCTGCTGTGCGATGCGAAGAATGTTGTTTCCCTTCATGAGACCTCAATTTTCTCTTTAAAGCGGAGGTAATAATACTAATGCCCTTTCCCAGGCTGATTATGTGGATCAAATTAAATAAGTTATGTGAAAAGCCCTGCTACGTATGGCCTCTCTGAGGCCGGACACCATGTCTGGCTTACTCATGATGGCATTTCTAGCATCGTCTCAGGGCCCCACACAAGGCGGGCACCTAATATACCTTTGTCCAACTACTAAATTAATATTTTACAAACTCAGCCAGGCGTGGTGGCTCATGCCTGTAATCCCAGCACTTTGGGAGGCCAAGGCAAGCGGATCACGAGGTCAGGAGTTCAAGACCAGCCTGGCCAACATGGTGAAAACTGTTTCTACTAAAAATAACAATTAAAAACAAAAAATAGCTGGGTGTGATGGCACGCACCTGTAATCCCAGCTACTCTGGGGGCTGAGGCAGGAGAATCTCTTGAAACCGAAAGGCGGAGGCTGCAATGAGCTGAGATCACACCACGGCACTCCAGCCTGGGCAAAAGAGTGAAACTCCGTCTCAAAAACAAAACAAACAAAACGAAAACAAAAACAAACAAACAAAAACCTCAAAAGCCTTGATAAAACACTTGTTTGTTTTTTTAAAACATTTCTTTATATAATTTAGGAGTCTTTCATAGTAGTGTTTTCAGATCTTTAGGTTTCATTGCATTTATTGTTAATGCCATTTTATACAAGAAAGCATTTTCAAATTTAAAAAATTAAGATTGATGTCATCTCTGAATATAGGTCAATCCTTCTCATGAAAGGACAGTTGGCATCCTTAAACTGTCCAAAAATAATATTATCTAACCTTTATTGAGCACTTAGTGGTCCATGTGCTTATTAATGACTGATTATTAATGACTAATTTATAGATTAGTTGTAATAATAAAAGAATATGAGAAAACTGGGACACAGAGATGTAAAGTAACTTCCCAAAAATCACGGGAGGCAGAATTCAAATTTGCTTCTCATAGTTCTTGGCATTGCTTTTATTTTGCACTAGAGAAAACTTCATCTTGGACCAGCACTATTCCAAAGTCTGGGGAACTCTGGTTTATTTTACTTGAGAATTATTTTTGCTATAATTACCTTTCTCTCTAAAATCCCAGCTTGCAGGAATTTCATCTACAACTTGGGATAAGAATGAGTAGTTCTCATCAGAAGGTAATAATAGGGAAAAGGAAAAAATATACAAAGGTGGGATTCTCTTTGTAGAGAGATGTAAATCAGAGAGTTATACTAAATAGAGGTGAAATCTATTCTGTTAGAGGGGGAAACGTATCCGGACAAATTAGTAAAATTAAAAGCGTTAAGTAAGTGGACTCACATACTAGACACGAAGTCATGGAAAACCTGACAAACTTCTACCTATGAGGTGGACAACCTGGAAAATGCTCCTTCTTGAGCCCGCAAGAGTGAAATGAGCGAAGATCATGAGTAGAGTCGCACCAATGGAGCCAAGGGTATGAGTGAGAGTGAATTCTGCACGCAGGGGGCCTCTCCTCCAGTTCATGAACTAATCAGTGCAGAGGCACGGCAGCGTGTGGTTTACCTCCCCTTAGGGGCGGACTTAGCCAGGAGCAGTGAGGATTTCAGGAGCAGACACTGCCGCTTTGCCAGCTGGACCCATGCCAGACTCTGCCAATAGCGGGCGTGAGAGGCAGCCTGGAAGGCAGAAGGAGGAAAAGGGGACATGTTCCTCCATCTGCTTCCATTTAGCATCCTGGTGGCTTTCTATTCCTTTGAGTGTCTCATCAGAAACATTTTTTCACTCTCAGCAGTTGTTCCAGAGGTTGCAGTTTTCAGGTTTCCCCCCTCACCTTCCCAGGACAAGTTTGAACACACCATCTGAGAATTACCAGCATCTGCCAGTCATTGCCCCGCCTACAAGACTGGCTTCCAACTTGGCAGGGCCCCTCCTCCAAGCTAAGTCCTAATAACTCCAACCCCTTCACTTTGCTCCCACAGTCTAGGATGGGGAGCTGCTTCCTGCTGTTACCTACGGTTCCCTTTCATACTTTCAGTGCTCAAATATCCATTTGATAAATCTCTTCGTTAAAATACCTTTATTAATTTCCTAATTTTCTTCTAAAATACCTTCATTAAAATAGTCTTTCTGTTTTTCCTGGCTGGACAGTGTCCATATCCATCTTTGCTTCTTTAATGCTTACTCTTCATATCCCCACCCCTGCCACTTGGTATTTGCAGATTTGCATTATTACTGAGGTTATTAAATGTGTGAGTTCTGACTTCCCATTTAGAGAAAGACTGGAAGCACAAAGAAAACATGTTACAGTGCTCGGATTTAGAAAGAAATAGATTTAAGATCTGATTCTTCCATTTCACAAACCAAGTGATTTTGAGTGAATTACTTAACATCTCAGTACATTACTTTCTCTTCTAGAACGATGACAATAATGCCTGCCTCATAGTGATGTTGAGAGGATATAACGAGTAAGATATATATAAAGTACCTGATAAGGTTTGGCTCTGTGTCTCCACCAAATCTCATGTCAAACTGTAATCCCAAATGGGGGTGGGGCCTGGCGGGAGGTGATTGGATCATGTGGGTGGTGTCTCATGAATGGTTTAGCATGACCCCCTTGATGTTATTCTCATGATAGTGAGTGAGTTTTCACAAGATCTGTTCATTTAAGAGTGTGCAGCACGTCCCCCCATCTTTCTTGCTCCTGCTTCTGCCACGTAAGAAGTGCTTGCTTCCCCATTGCCTTCTGCCATGATTGTAAGTTTCCTGAGGTCTCTCCAGAAGAGGAAGCCCCTATGACTCCTGCAAAAACAATGAGCCAATTAACGTTCCTTTCTTTATAAATTACCCAGTCTCAGGTATTTCTTTAGAGCAGTGTGAGAATGGGTTGATACAGTGTCTTAATAAAAGCACTCAGTGTATAAGGGTTTTCAATAAGTGACTTTTTATTTTTTGTGTGTCTGTGCACAATTTCCTATGGCACTAGCTTAGCACCAGCTTGCACATGGTAAGCCCTCAATGTACAGCAAGTGATTATGGTGATTATTTAATATCTTTGTGTGCATCTGTGTCCCATGCCATAGGACACTGGCTAGTACATAGTAGCACTCAATGAATATTTGTAGATGATAAACATATGTTTGAACTGCTTGATTAATAATTCATAGCATGCAATAATCCATTTGTTGTGTGTTTTTACTAAAAAATAGACTGCTGCTCTGCCCGCAAAGAATTCCAGAGCATGCTCTTTGACTGGAGGTCTGTCTCACTTCTATGGGTAGAACATACCTGGATCAAGTACTGGTACAATGTATTTGGAACAAAAGATCTGTTATCTGTTCCTGTTCCCCTACTGACAGGAAAAATGAAACTCTAGATGATCTTTCTTGAAGCAAAAAACCCCCCAAAAAAAACAAAAATAGAAAAGCCTGTGACTTTCATTACTGATCTTACTTTGGATGGAAATGGCAAACATTCACCACCCACAGTTCGCAGGAATCATGAATGCCCCTGAGGACAGTGTGTTTTCACAGTGGAACAACAGAATGCGAATTCCTGCAGCCCCTCTGAGTGTCCTTGAGGAGCTAGAAAGCAGACCTGCATGTTTAATCATGGAGAAAAACTAATAGAGATCAGATGTCTCGGGAGGGAGTGCCGAGGAACTCTGGCCGACTCCACTCCACGCAATGTAGTGTAAAAATGTTTCATTGTCCCTGTAGCTTGCTTTCGTTAGATGAGGTCCATCATCCACTGGAAGTAAAGTAATTACAGTCCTTGAAGAGTTTGAAGGGAGCTTTCTTACCTAATTCAGTCAGTCTTTAGAATATATTTATGCTGAGCCACAACAAATATCCAGCATATTTACATTTATATTTATAAACTAAGCTCATTAAGAGATTGGACAACCAGGGTCTCCTATTTGCTCTTGTAGGAAAGGTCTGATGTCAGAGTGAACTCGTTCAGAGAACTGACCTTGAGTTGTGATATCTGAAAAGAAGTCGTGACTCAGGAGTTTAACTCTGCTGATGATGAAATGCTGTGCTTCCCACTAGTGAGGTCAATCAAGAATATCTCAAGTAGAGTGGTTCTCAAGCTTGAGGGGGCATCAGAGTCACCTGACGGGCTTGCTAAAACACAGCTTGCTGGGCCTCCCTCTCAGGGTGGAGCCTGAACTCACTGCCCGAGTATGTTAGTCAGGATTCTCCAGAGAAGCAGAACTAAGAGGAGATACACAGAGTATGAAAGAGATCTGTTATAAGGAATTGGCCTGCACAAGCATGGAAGCTGAGAAGTCCCAAGACCTGCAGTCAGCACACTGGAGGTCTAGGAGAGCCAACAGTGTAGTTCCAGTCTAAGTCCAAAGTCCTGAGAGCCAGCCAATGGCGTACATTCCAGTCTGAAGGCTGGCAGGCTCAGGGCCCAAGAGCCGGCTTTTCAATTTGAGTCCGAAGGCAGAAAAAGACTAGTGTTCTAGCTTAGGCAGGCAGGAGGGATTCTCTCTTCCTCACCCTTTTTGTTCTATTCAGGTCTTTAATTGATTGGATAAGGCCCATCCACATGAGGGAGGGCAATGGACTTTACTCAGTCTAGGTCAAATGTTAACCTCATCCAGAAATGTCCTCACAGACACATTCAGAAGAATATTTGGTCACATGTCTGCTCACCCTGTGGCCCAGTTGACACATTAAAATGAACCATCACACCAAGGGATGCTGAAGCTGCTTGTCCAGGGTCCATGCTCCAAGAGCTACTGCTGTAGCAGAAATTGAGTCAGCGTTGGAAACCCACCACTTGCTTTATTTTTATCACAAAGCCCAGTACAAAGTGGATGCTTACTAAAAAGTATATTTAAGGAGTGAATAAAGTAACACAAGGAGGGAAAGGATGAAGGAAAGGAGAGAAGGAGGTCTCTTGGATAAAGAGACCTGAGTAGATATTAGATGGTCAGAGTTCTAGTGTGGCTGGTCCTCACTTTCTTCAGCTGTAGGGTTTAGTACTCACAATAACTCCGCGATTCCCATTTTGTAGTTGAAAAAACTGAGTTCACACCTTAAGGAATTAGTAGAGCGGAGTTTCCAACTTAGCTTTCTCTGCCCCCAAACCTTTGCTGATATACTGCCTACACCATAAACATCTGTGGAACATTGAATATGGGCAAGCCACCACACGGTGAGGAAAACCTCAAGGTATTTATAAGCTAGTGAGAAGCAGGCTTTTACTTTTGTTAATACCTAAAGAAATCTGAAATAGAAGATTGTTCAAAATGTCACTGGAAAGTGGGATTAAGGCACCATGTATATCGATTTTAAGAGCGTACCTTGTGGTTCAGTCTCTTCTGAGTCTGAATTCTTTTTCTGTCACTTATGATCTGTGTCACCTTTGTCAAGAAACAGGATCTCTGTGCCTCAGTTTCCCCATCCATAAATACTTATCTCATAAGGGTAGTTATACTCTTACAGGATTACACCCTTCCAGGGTTAAGTGAGTTAATACAGTACTCCTCTTTATCCATGGTTTCATTTTCTACAGTTTCAGTCACTCGTGGTCAATCACAGTCTGAAAAGATTAAATGGAAAATTCCAGAAATAAACAATTCATGTTTTCAATTGCACTCTGTTCTGAATGGTGTGATAAAATCTGGAGCTATCCCACCCCCTCCCTCCCAGGACATGAATCATCCCTTTGTCCAGTGTATCCCTGCTGTAGGCACTGCCCACCCGTTAGTCATTAGTTGCTGTCTCGGTTATCAGGTCCACTCTCACAGTAAAGCAGTGCTTGTGTTCAAGGAACCCTTACGTTACTTCATAATGGCCCCAAAAAACAAGAGTAGTGATGCTGGCAATTTAGATATGCCAAAGACAAAGTATACACTGCACCTTCTCTACACTGGTGTAAAATTTCTCTTCTAGAGATTGTAGTAAATATCCATATAGCAATTAACGTTTCCTATATAACCGTCTTTCCGGAAACCCACTCCCCATCTTTGAATAGCTTCTTCCTTTCTCAAGACACCAATTTCAATAACAGTTATTACTATCCCTCAGTGTGTCTGTTTATTGCTGGTTCGGTGATGTTATATGAATATGACTTTGATGTACTACATAAATACAGATGCATATACAGTAGTCCATATACTTCCTTTAAGTGAAAAAGTGAAAGTTCTCCAATGCTGAGGTTGCTGTGATCTATTATAAGACTGAATCTTTTATCCATAAAATTGTGAAAAAATAAATAAAATTTGTGCATAGTATATATAAGGTTCAGTACTATCTGCTGTTTCGGGCATCCACTGAAGGTCTTCAACATATCTCCAGTGAATAAAGGGGGACTATGGACTACCATATATGTAAAACAATTACATAGTATTATTTATAGGGAAATCAGTATATTGGTGTTCACTATTATTATTATTATTATTATTACATCCCCAGCACCTATCTTAATGCCTAACACTTGAAGATGATACTTACATATGTGTTGAATGAATACTAGGAATGTTTCTGGAGGTTGTAGTGAGTATCCATATAATAGTTAAATTTTCCTATATAACTGTCCTTCTGGAAACTCATTCTCCACCTTTGAATAGCTTCTTCTTTTTCTCAAGGCACCAATTTCAATAACAGTTATTAATTACTGCCCCTCAGTGTGCCCGCTTATTGCTGGCTCAGTGATGTTATATTAATATGGCTGGATGCGCTACATAAATACAGAGTTAGAAAACGAGGCAAAACCTTGAAATTTCCCTTCAATGCCTGACAAGTTTCAGTTCTCACAGCTGAAGACGATTGAGACTCAAGAGAAAACAACCAGGAAGAACTTCTGAATTTGCCTTTTAATATATACCTTATGTATGAATTGCAGCCGATGACCTCTTGCTTTGCTTGTCAGATTAACTTCACAAAAAAATCACTTGGAAATGCAAAACTTCACTGAACCTTTCTTTAAAAAGTAGCGTGTTGCCAAAGAATTCTTAGCCAAGCATACGGAAGTGAGAACTGTGGTTTGTTGTCTGACATGTGAAAGTCTACCTGAGCTCTTTAGTGCATGGATACTGAATATTCAACAACGTCCTGAAATTTCCAGTGCTGCTGCTTGCTTCAGCAATTTCGTTCTGAGGATATGCCAGAATTGCACATTAGCATTTAAATGGACAGCCAAGTCCTACGGAAACCTCATGATATATGTCACACTGGAACCAGCTTCAACTCCTTCAGGGGCTGCGGAGTTTCTTGTGCCTTTTCTGATGTTCCAACTTCTCTTTCAACTTTTGCCTTTGTGGATTTGGGATGATCAGTTATCTGCAAGATTTATAACCCACAGCTTTGATGTCAGACAGATGTATGGTGTCAACATTCTGCAATTCAAGAAAATTCTCTTTCTCCTTTAGGATGTAATATGTTTTTCTCTCTGCTGACTGCTCACTTTGATATAATAAAGCAAACTTCAGTTCCCTGGGTTTCTCTTAAAGTGGAAAATTTTACAACAGTTCTCATTCCAAGTTGGAACTTAATTTGATATAACATCCCTAACTTCACTAAAACACCATGCTAGGTCAAGAGGGCTCATTTTTCATATACCTAAAACCCACAGCTGCTTACATCTCAGTACGAACACCACAAAGAAGCAACTACTAAAGGGTTTTCATTTGGATGTGATTATCTGCCTCCTGAAACTCAGACTTAAAACATAACTTAAATAACATGTTTCTTTGAGATGCATCATGGATCCTATCATTTGACCTCCTGAATGTGATAAAGATGGATATTATAAATATTCCTGGATAACCTCATTATGCAACCTTGTCACTATAACAACAGATGCAGGATATAAAGCTGCTGGGTTGAGTGTCATACAAGAGTGCAATCCTACTACTACTTCCTAGTGCATGTCCCTTGTGGCTGCTGCACAAAGCAACCCACTAATGATGGCATCATCTACAGCATCCTGTCCCATAAAGTAGCTGCTTGTCATACATGGCTACTTAAAGTTCAGTCTTCTGGGGCTAAAATCAGGGCGTTGGCAGGGCTTGTCCCTTCTGGGACCTTTAAGGGAGAAATTATTACTTGTCTTTTTCAGCTTCTAGAGGAAGCTTGCGTTCCTTGGCTTGTGGCCTCTTCCTCCAATCACTCTAAGCTTCTTGCTTCCCTCATCACAACTGCTACTCCTCTGTCTTTGACTTTCCTGCCTCCCTATTATAAGACCCTTGTGATTACATCACTGGGCCACCCAGACAATCCAGAAAAATCTCCCCATCTCAATATCCTTAACTTAATCACATCAGCAATGTTCACTTCACCACATAAGGATTAGTTTGTGGACATTTTCAGGGACCATTATCTAATCTATCACATCACCTTCAGCATTTGATTTTTGCTGTGTTTGCTTACCAATATACTATTAATACTGTTTACTTAATATTTTTCTTAAAAGTTTTTAATTAATCTTATCTGTGAACTCAATGGGCTAATTATATTTTTTTCTAAAACATAGCAAAATAACATTTTAATTATGAAAATAAAAAAGTTTCATTTATCTTCCAACATCTCCTGGGCTATGAGTGATATGCATTCTACACTGATTATAAATTCTGCTATGAATTGACTACCCTCAAGGATCTGCCAAAGATTTCTCTAAAATATTACATAATGGAGAAAGTCTAGCCCAGTCTAATGAGCAAGCTTCTCTTCTAAATTCTTTAATTTCTGTCCACGTGTTATATTTGAAGGGATAGATTTTGAGTCATATTATTAAAGCCAGACATAGAAATTCCTTGACTGGGTTACAGTTTAATGTTGAGTCCTCTACCATTAGAGAAGGTCAATGCAAGAATCATCTCCTTGAACTGAATTTCTGATCCTTTTGTAAACCTGTAATTGGAGATATGACCCATTATGTTACCGAGTGCTCTTTGCACAGGGAGGACAAGAAATACATTACAGTTTGAGCTTAGCTTTAGCAAAAAAAGATGGCCTCTAATGTTAAATTAGTTGGCTTTCTTTTGTCATAAAAAAGAATGTGTTCCTCTTTTTTCCTAAGCTGCTAAGCATAATCAGATTCAAGTATAAATGAAATTGCATTATCACTGGAACCTTGGCAACAAAATTCCTCCACTACAGATATGTGAAGTATATGTTGTTTTGAGACCTAGTTGTACTTCATATTGTGTCAAATCTTATTTAAAGTAATTATATCGAAGTCCTCTTATGATAGAACTTATAATTAGGTGCACTTGGGTGTTTCATATGGAACAAATTCCTGAATCCTGAACTATACTTAATATTTTAAAAGAGTAATTGTGGTGATTATAAGGATGTGCCTTGCAGACCTCTGACTACACTGAAATTGATAGGGGCCCCAGTTACCTTTCACTGAAATCCATTCCTGTGTCTGCACTGAGGCCGTCCTTCCCACTGGCTGCTCCCAGGTGAGGACTGAGTGCAGCAGGGGCACTAAGACAGCCCGCTCCTGGGAGACTCAAGACTCCCCTTTGACAGTCAACTTTGCCTTGAGGACTCCCTGTTGATCTCCCTGAATCTTCCTTAGATTTCACTGTCATCTAGGGTGCTTGCATCCACTCTTCACTCCTTCTCACTCATTCTTCTTACATTGTGGCCAGAAGGCTCAGTCTTCTCCAGGTCCGTTCCTTTGTTCTGTTGCAGGCACTTCCTGAATTATATATCATTTAACCATTTAAGCTGTCTTGGCATCTACATCTAGGAGGACCCAGGGTAACAAACACTGGCTGGGCACGGTGGCTCACGCCTGTAATCCCAGCAGTTTGGGAGGCCAAGGAGGGTGGATGGCTTGAGACCAGGTGTTCATGCCCAGTCTGGGCAACATGGAGAAATCTCTGTCTCTAAAAACAATGCAAAAATTAGCCAGGCATCATAGCTCCCACCTGTAGTCCCAGCTACTCAATAGGCCGAGGTGGGAAGATCACCTGAGCCCAGGAAGTTGAGGCTGCAGTAAGCAGAGATTGCGCCACTCCACTGCACTCCAGCCTGGGTGACAGAGCGAGACCTGACCTCATCTAATATGTGTGTGTGTGTGTGTGTGTGTGTGTGTGTGTGTATAATTTTAAAACCCAAATATTGTAATTTTCTGACTCTTAAAATAATCAGAACACTTTTTTTTCTTATTTGATGGCACGTATGCACATAATTTATACAGTGATTGTACCAAGATGTTTGGCTGTATATTTAAAAGGAGAGAGCATAATACACAGCTGTGTCCTGGTTCCATTTAAACTTGAAGTTGTATCTGCCTCCTGGAATATTTTGATGCAGATTGCACAGTGGAACCAACAGCTTAGGATCTACATTAGTGTAGTACAGTTAGACCCTTAGGTCATCAAAAGACTGCTGATAGAATGATGAATGCTGAAAACAGACTTTGGTCACTATTGCAGGTTTAGTGATGAGATGGAGTAAAGAGAATATAACATGGCTTAGGTGTGAAGTAATTGAAACTAGATCTTGCTGACAATTCAGTTAAGAAACTACATGGAAAAGCCAAAATCACAACTATATTGAAAGGGGGAAAAATGGCAAAGAAATGATATAATAGAATAGTTGGCCTGAAATCTCCTATTAAAAAGATGGGCTACTTATAAATAATACCCAACTTGAAAAAGATACAGTGCAAGTAGATTTCAGTCTTCCTCACTGCTTCAGATCCACAGATGGGGGTCACTTCATTCTTTTATCCCTTTTCCAGGGACGGGAATTTTATTTCCATGCCTCAAGCGCTGATAGCATTTTAGGTTGTGACAAAGGGGCAATCTCCCATGCTAAAACTTAACTCCATGCAGGGGTTTTGAACATTTCAGGGTTATGTATACACTTGCAGTTATAACATATTCATGCACATAAGCAGACTACAAATATGTGACCATAATGCACAAAAACTCGGAAGACTAAAATGCACATCATAGCTATGTGTTAGCATATACAATGGTCATCTTTCAGGCACCCCAGATGGTACTCTGTATTATAGCATGATCTCTAAATTTGACACTATGTAGTACAATCAGGGACCTGACAAGACTTCTTTTACCAACATTATATTTTGGTCTGAAAAGAGATGTTGTTTGTCTGGTAAGAGGTGAGTCACTGGTGCTGAACAAGATTAACTGTACATAATGTTCAAGAGACTCTCATTCTAAATAAAACACATGAATCTGGACACTGTTGGTAGATATAAATTGTTTGAAATGTTCATGTTTAAACTACCTGTTCTTATTAAATATAACAATGGCTTAATATACAGTTGAATTGAATTTCTCCCAAAGTCCATCAATTGAGTAATTGAAAAAAAATATTTTAAAAGGGATTGGGGTTGAAAAACAGGAAGAACTATGGAGGTATAATTTCCTCGTTGATTTTAACTTTCTTTTTAAAAAAAATCATAGCAGGACAATAACTTACTCTAAAACACGTGCATATTGGAAAGGAGAAGGGAGGGATTGAGAAAGAATTCAAAAACCTGCTGGAATTCTTTGCAATCATCTTAAAACATTGTGTATATATATTTTTAGTAATGGAAAACATACACTACTACAAAGATCTTTATGGGATTGCAATAGAAGTCCGTTTTCCATCATGGTGTTTCTATGTTAAAAAAGCAAGAGTAGGGCCCTCCCAAGTTTAAGTCTCCTTTTAGTACTAGCATTTGACAACACCCTCAGGTTGCAAGTTTTCACTTTAGCAGACTACTCCGAAACTCTAAAAAATGTTGGTGTTAAAGAGAATACCATCTGGTAAGAAGCAGGATAATGAACAAGGAGGACTAGCAATAAAAAGATTTTAGATTCAGGTGCATTTTAAACCAAACTGAAGTTATTTTACGATAGAAGGCAGATAAGCATCAGTAAAATACCACCAGCACCTCTGTAAAGGGAAAAAGAAGCAAGAATGCAATTAGGTACTGGAGTTGTCCAATTACTTAAATCGTTCCTGGAAAGGAAAAGGAGTCCTACGCCAATTGGAGAGAAATGGAAATTAGCAGCTAACAGAACTAAATTGTGATTTCGTTCTTCTTTAAATCCTTTAGGAGAAACATTTTGTTATACAGATAATTACTAGCACCTCCCAAAGACAAATGAACTGGTGACAATGCCCAGAACATTCTTACTCTACCTTAATGTCATCATTATCAATTCTATTTAATAATTGTGGTATGACTGTTGTTATTTACACAGCTGGAGTAAAATGTCTCCCTGTGTAGCATAAAGCCATATTTTTGTGTGCTTTTGTTCCTCCATGAGCATCACTTACCAGCTACCTATAATGACATCAATTAGACTAGGAGTCCCTTGAGCTACAAAGTTCTTGGAGTCTATGGGGTGCAAAAGACATGGTTTCTTCTTATAGAAAACAAACAACTGGAGATATCAGTTCTTGACCAAAACGAAGTACCAGGGAACTGACTTTCTTCACTTGAAATAAATGTAGGCTGGACTGTGGCTCACGCCTATAATCCTAGCACTTTTGAAGACCGAGGCAGGCAGATCACATGAGGCCAGGAGTTTAAGACAAGCCTGGCCAACATGTCAAAACCCCATCTCTACTAAAAATACAAAAATTAGCAGGCCGTGGTGGTGCATATCCCTAATCCCAGCTATTCGAGCAGCTGAGGCACAAGAAGGGCTTGAACTCAGGAGGTGGAGGTTGAAGTGAGCTGAGATGGCGCTACTGAAGTTCAGCCTGGGTGATAGAGTGAAACACTGTCTCTAGGAAAAAAAAAAAAACAAGAAAAAAATGTAAAATAGGTGAGAAAATAGTTAAGCATAAAGATTTTTTTTAAACTGAAAATGACCAGTGAGACAGTATAACATAGCCTAATATATGCATAATTGGAGTCCTGGAGGATATCAGAGAGAGAAGGACAGAAAAAAATGTCGAAGAAAGAATGGCTAACGATTTTTCAAATTTGCTGAAAACTATTAACCCACCGATCCAAGACATTCAACAAACCCAAAGAAGAATAAACATAAAGAACACCATGACAAGTCACATAATAATCAAGTTTCTGACAACTAACAATAAACAATCTTAAAAGCAGCCAAAGAAAAACAGACAACACCACACAGGGAAACAAAGATAAGAAAGAAAGCAATTGATATCTTTCAAGTACTTGTCAATGTAGAATTCTATAAACAGTGAAAGTATGTTTCAGAAATCAGGGCTTAAAACAGACTTTTCTCAGACAAACAAAGATGAAAAATAACAGACATCTGCAATTGGCTTCACTCCTTTGATATAATTTAAATTGTTTGAAAAAAAAAAAACAAATAAATACCTGCATTACTTAGAATTATCTAAAGGATGGTCCAGGCGTTTCTGAACTGTAAAGCCTCATCCTCCCCCACTTTTCCTCACATATAGCGCCCCAGCGTGGATTCATACCATATAATACGATGGTAGGTGGCAAACCTGCACATTCCTCGTAAGAGTGTGGAAGGATCATCTCATCTCGTGTATCATATGTTACAGTGTCTCAATATAAAGGTGACTGCCTTCATAATATACAAATCATACAAAAGATTTTCCCCCCTTTCTTACTGAAATTAAAACTGTATCAGTTTCCTCATATTTAAAACAAGAATATTTGTCTAGGTGATAGCTAATATTCCTTGTTTGTCTGAAATCACATGAGCCTAATCAAAATGCTGTGTTTGTTCATTCTTGCATTGTTATAAAGAAATACATGAGACTAGGCAATTTGTAAAGAAAAGAGAGTTAATTAACTCATGGTTCCATGGGTTGTACAGGAAGCATAGTACTTCTGCTTCTGGGGAGGCCTCAGGAAACTTACAACCATGGTAGAAGGCAAAAGGGAGCAGGCATGACTTACATGGCCAGAGCAGGAGCAAGAGGGAAATTGGGGGAAGGTGCCACACACTTTTAAATGATCAGATCACATGAGAACTCACTCACAGTAATGAAAATAACATCAACATTCACTCTCATGATCCAACCACCTCCCACCAGGCACCACCTCCAACATTTGGGTGGTTTTTATCCTAAATGCAAGGTTTAAAGCAGGGTAGTATTATCAACTATTCTTCCTTTTTAAAAGATCACTAATTTTTGGTCAAAACAGAGCTGTCCAATAGAAATACATTGAAAGTCACATTGAAAATTTAAATTTTCTATTGGTTATATTTTAAAAAGGAAAATGAAACATTAATTTTGATAATATAGTTTATTTGACCCCACATACCCAAAGTATTATTGTATCATTATATAATCCATGTAAAATTTCATTATTAAGACATCTTACATTCTTTCTTCATATTAAGTGTTTGAAATTTAGTGTGTATTTTATACTTACAGCACTTCTTAGTTCAGACTAGCACATACTAGACAGAGAAGCTCATTGGAATGAAGTGGAGGGGACTGGAGTGGAAGGAGATCCCAGTCCAGAGATTACTTCAGAAGTCCCTGAGAAAGATAAGGGCTGCTTGGATTAAGATAGTAACAATAGAGATGGCCGAAAGTGAACAGATCTGAGATTACTTTGAAGGGAATTAAGAGCAATGAAATGAAGGAATGTGAGGAAAAGCATTAAAAGGCAAATTACAACAGAAATAAACTGTAAGATAATTCTAAGGATGCTCCTCATTACTACTTTGGTACTCAATTTTCTCTTTGTGGAAGGGCCTTATTAACAGGCTATGTATTTTAACTGTCACTTAAGATTTTATTTTCTTTCTTATACTTAATTTTGTTTTTGATCAGCTACTTTTCTGTGTTGGTCTGTGTCAGAATTCCTGCTTCTTTATCTGTTCATCCATTTATTTAATTTGACTTCATTTTACAATTATTATTGAGTGACTAATTTGTGCTAGGTTTTATGCTAAACATTGGGAAGGTAAAGAAAAATAAATGATACTAGTCATAGCTTTTCTTCTTTCTGTATTTCAAGGGAGGCTATTTCATCAGAAAATCTAACCTACAACCTGCTGGGTAGGGGTTCTGGGAAGTGTAGTTCCCAGGCTTCTCCCCTGCAAGGCAAGGGAAAACAGAGAGAGTGGGCACAGCCTAAGTTGAAATATATACCTAGATACCTGCATATTAGGCATGTTTTTGCCTCTGGGGTAAAATATTGTATGACTGTAAATCTCAAATATTCAGTTTCAATTTTGTACTCCCAAGTAAATTTTTCAATTACATTTCTAACATTTATGTCTTGAATGATGTTATTGTTTCTTTCGCCAGAATCAGAAAGTATTTTAAGAAGTTTGAAGGTCATTAAGCCCTAAAGAAGTATTGAGACTGAATATTCAAACAGCCGATGGCCAGAACATATACAAAATTAGAATTCTGACCCATAACCTGCAGCTACCTGCTCAGGAAACCAACCTGACATGCAACAAACATACAATAAACAACCCAGGAAGCTAGCCTGCTAGAAGTCAAATTCGCAGGAAAACACATTGCCATCTCCAGTGACAATCCAGGAAGCTAAACAATAACTTTTGTAACCATCAGCCCAAAATGGCCAGGACTTGATTAATAGCTGGCAGTTTTCCTATTTTTTACCTCCCCACTTCATTTCCAACTAATGACCAATATGAGAAAGTTAAATATGGACCCCCCTAAGCAATCACACAGGGTGCCCCACCCCTAGTTAACCTGCTTACAGCTTCCCCTTGAAACAGCCTCCCATCAGGGCATACCCAGAGCTTTCCCTTTTTCAACTACAAAGCTTTCCCACTCCCTTGCCTGCCTTTGAGTTTTTGCCAAAGTGCAAGTAATGATGGCTAACTTCTTTACTATAGCAAGCTCAAAGTAAATAGCCTTGGTTTTTCTCATTTGGTTTTTATTTCTACATTGTTGATCAAACTAGCATTTGATCTGAAAATAAATTGCATTTGATAAAGGAAACAAGGCATGTTATTTCCTGAAACCATTTTTTTTCTCAGATATAGCAGGCAGTATGCCACAATGGTTAAGTACTTGAATTCTGGAATTAGAAAAACAATCAGACTTCAAATCTCATTGTTTTCACTTTCTAGCTGTGTTTTATCAGACTAATTGCTTAGCTTTGATAGCCTTGGTTTTCTCATCAATAAAATGGGTAAAATAATGATATCTATTCTTTAGGGTTATGGGGAGGATTAAAGTAGGTGATTAACTGCATTATCTAATTTGGCATTTTCATTATTTTCTGTTTCAAACCTCATGACCTCTGATATAGTTTGGATATTTGTGCTTGCCCAAATCTCATGTTGAAATGTAATCCCCAATGTTGGAAGTGGGACCTGGTGGGAGGTGTTTGGATCATGGGGGTGGATTCCTCATGAATGACTTGGGCTTTCCCCTTAGTGAGAAGTGAGCTCTCATTCTGAGTTCACACAAGATCTGGTTACTTAAAAGTGTATGGCACCTTCCCGCAACTCTCTCTCTCTCGCTCCTGCTTTTGCCATGTGATGTGCCTGCTTCCCCTTTGCCTTCTGCCATGATTGGAAGCTTCCTGAGGCCTCCCTAGAAGCTGAGAAGATGCCAGCACTATGCTTCTTGAAAAGCCTGCAGAACTGTGAACCAATTAAATCTCTTTTCTTTATAAATTATCTAGTTCAGGTAATTCTTTGTAGCAATGCAAGAATGGCTTAGTAAAGAAAATTGGTACCAAGGAATGGGGCATTGCTATAAAAATACCTGAAAATGTGACAGCAGCATTGGAACTGGGCAATGGGTGGAGGCTGGAAGAGTTTGGAGGGCTCAGAAGAATACGGGAAGATAAGGGAAAGTTTGGAACTTCTTAGAGACTAGCTAAATAGTTGTGACCAAAATGCTGAAAGTGAAGTCCAGGCAGCCGAGATCTCAGATGGAAATGAGGAATTTACTGGGAACTGGAGCAAGGTCACACATGTTATGCCTTAGCAAAGAACGTGGCTGCATTGTGTTCCTGCGCTAGGGATCTGTGGAAGTTTGAACTTCATAGTTATGATTTAGGGTATCTGACAGAAGAAATGTCTAAGCAACAAAGCATTCAAGATGTGGGCTGGCTGCTTCTGATAGCAGGAGCAAAGAAATGACTTAAAGTTGGAATTTATATTTAAAAGGGAAACAGAGCATAAAAGTTTGGAAAATTTGCAGCCTAGCCTTTTGGCAAAGAAAGAAAAAACTTTTTCAGGGAAGGATTTCAAGCAGGCTGAGGAGCAACCACTTGCTAGAGAAATTTACATGACTAAAAATGAGCCAAGTGCTAATAACAAAGACAATGGGAAAAAGGCCTCAAAGGCGTTTTGGAGATTTCCCATGCAGCCCCTCCTATCACAGGCCCTGAGGCCTAGGAGGACTGAATGGTTTTGTGGGCCAGGCCCAGGTCCCTGCTGCCCTGCACACCCTTGAGACAAGCTCCCTGCATCCAGGCTGCTCCAGCTTCAGTTGTGGCTCAAAGGGGCCCTGGTACAGCTCAGGTTGCCACTTTAGAGAACGTAAGCCATAAGCTTTGGCAGTTCCCACATGGTGTTAAGCCTGCAGGTACACAGAGGGCATGAGTAAATGCGACTTGGCAGCCTCTACCTAGATTTCAGAGGATGTGTGAAAGAGCCTTGGTGCCTAGGTAGAAGCCTGCTGTAGGGGTGGAGCTTCCACAGACAACCTCTACTACAGCCATGTGGAGGGAAAATGTGGGTTTGGAGCTCCACACAGAGTCTCCAATGGGGCATTGTCTTGTGAAGCTGTGGGAAGAAGGCTGATGTCCTCCAGGCCCCAGAATGGTAAATCCACCAGCAGCCTGCACCTTCTACCTGGAAAAGCTGCAGGTACTCACTTCTAACCCATGAAGGCAGTTGTAGGGGCTATACTCTGAAAAACCACAAGGGTGGAACTGCCTAAGACCTTGGGAGCCCACCCTTTGTACCAATGTTCCCTGGAGGGAGTCAAAGGACATGGAGTCAAAGGAGATTATTTCAGAGCTTTAAGATTTAATGACTGCCCTGCTGGGTTTCAGATTGGCATGGGGCCTATTTCCCCTTTCCGTTGGCCAATTTCTCCCCTTGGGATGTGAATATTTACCCAATGCCTGTACCACCATTGTATTTGGGTGGTAAATAAATTGTTTTGATTTTGTAGGCTCATAGGTGGAAGGAGATGAGTCTTAGATGAGATTTCAAACTTTCAATTTGGTGTTGAAATAAGAGGACATGAAATTTAGGGAGCAGTGGGTGGAATTATATGGTTTAGCTATTTGTCCCCTCCAAATCTCATGTGGAAATGTAATCCCCAGTGCTGGAAGTGGGGCCTGGTGGAAGGTGATTGGATAATGGGGATGGGTCCTTCCTGAATGGTTTAGCACCTCTGCCTTCTATCATGATTGTAAGCTTCCTGAGGCCTCCTTAGAAGCTGAGCAGCCAGCATCATGTTTCTTGTAAAGACTGCAGAACCATGAGTCAATTAAACCTCTTTTCTTTATAAACTACCCAGTCTTGGGCATTTCTTTATAACAATGCAAGAATGTCTTAATACAACTTCCATCCTGGTCCACACATAAATTACCTCTTAACCTATAACCCTTTATCAGATCCTTCCTTCAGCCCATCCAACAAGAAACAATCAAATAAGTCTTCCTTAATTATTGTTGAATCATCTCATTCCATTACTCAAAAATACCCAGGACCTTAAACACATTTAAACCCATCTTTCTGAATCTTCTCATGTTCTCCCTTACAAGAATGACTATGTGCTAGTCAAACACACATACACACACACACACAGACACACACATACACACATTCACAAACATATTCATTGGTCTAAACTGTCCCCCAAAGTCCTATCCCCACAACTGTTTCCCTTCACTGCTCATGTTTGGAATGAACTGTGCCTTTTTCAATATCTGAATCCTACATTTCATGTATGCTCCAGCTCAAATCCTTTCTCTCCCTTAAAGTCATATTAGGCCACTGCATTCCACAGCATTCCACAGCGACTCCCTCTCCCTGGAAGTCTAAATCTTTTACTAGATTCACTGAATCCTATTCTGATTTTCAGTATATTTAACTTTTCGTGTATGTATGTCAAAACCTCAGTGAGAGGATAACATTCGTGAAGGTAGGGACAACATTTATTCCTTTCTATGTATTGCCATATAGCCAAGCATAATAACAATCATTGTTATTCAAGACTATGTTTCTGGTACTGTCCCCAACACTTCATTTTACCTTATTTAATTCACCCCAGAACTCTTGAGAGAGGGACTAGAATTAGCAAATTACCAGGTGAGAACATTTAAGCACAGAGAATTTGAGTTAGAGGAGTTAGTAAGCTGGATTGGAACCACTTAGGTATGTCTGACTCTATAGCTTATACAATTAATTAGCATTTTATAGATTGGTTAAACATATTGCTTTATGAGATCTTACTGGACACATATACAAATTTTCTTTCAAAGGCTTCTGGGGAACCCCAAATACAGGATTCATTTTAGAGATTATATAGTTTTACAACAGAATTAACTTTCTAAGACATTTTTCTTGAATTTGTATTGGAAATCTTAAAATAATCAGAAAAGCATCAAAAAATACATTTATTTAGTCTCATGGTTGTTCAGAATTGAGACTCAGGAGAATAAATCATGGGAGGCCATGTGACACCTTTGTGTTCTCCGTTCATATTTTGAATGAGACTTGGGTACCATTCTTTACGGTTGGGTTTTAGGCTACTTGCCTAGGTCTAAGCTAAGGAGAGGAATAATTTGTAATTTATAACATTTTAATAACATATAAAGATCAAAATTAATATAAAATTTTAAATATTAAATATTCCATGAAGTTTTTGTGTGAAATAGAGAGTTGCTTTGTTTTGCTTTTACTTGTCCTTCTCAATAATTTCAGTGCATTCATTTTTTAAATGCTGTGGGGAGGTAGAAGTATGGTAAAGTTATAATGGACCTTGTCTAAGTTATCTTACAGTTTTGGATTCTTTAATCAGAGAAGTGCATGAACTCTCTTGTACCTTACTGAATTTTAAAAGAAGCCAACCAAATTAAAATACTTGATCATTCAAGGACATTAAACTGACCTTACACTTTCTGTGATCCACAGTAAATAAAATTGGGAATATCTGAACCTGATAAAGAAACTCTACTCCAAAGAGTGCAATGTCCTACAGAAATCATTCCCAAAATACACTTAAAATATTAAAAGACCATATCTTTATTTTATTCTTGTTTGTTCTATAAAAATACAAACGTATAGGAAGGAAATGATCATTTCAATCAACATTCAGTGGTAATTAAAAGCAATCGTAGCCCTTGGGCTGTTTCTTTCAAATATGATCCAGTGATCAGAAGGAATTGGAAATGATTACATTTTAACTCAAAACACATTTCCATCCAGAACTGAGCTTCGAAGCATGAAAAAGGCACAGTGGTGGCCCCTGTTTGTGTTTCCATCTGGGGCTCTAATTGAACTTCAGTGATTATTCTGCCAGATTTCTGACTGTGCAGAGATTCAGAAAGTCAAAGCAAGCATATTCTTGCATGCTGTTTCACGCAAAAAAATAAAATTGCACCAATTACCATGTTTGCATTTTGTAGAATGGCTCTATTTAAATCGATTATATGTTAAACAAGAGCATTTGTAAAATTCACAGCTCAGAGTTAATCTGGCTTTATCCCAGGCACCCAAGCTGAAAAGTAAGTGATTGTAATCACTCTGAGAAAGGAAGTTAGCAACAGTTTATAATGAAAAACAATCTGGATCAATTAAATTTAGCTTGATTTTCAAATTAAGAAATATATCCCATGGTTGGTCTTCCATTTGACAGACTTCTTCAAACCCTATTAAAAATGGTCATCTTTTTTTGATATTCTGTTAGTGCCTCTAGAATGACATGGCCATTAAAGATAAGGATAAAAGCAGAGAAAAATATAAAGCCTCATGCCAGGAATTAGTCATACAAAACACCTGGAGGTTGCTGTTGTATTGCTCTGACTTCACAGCTCCTGGCACTGGGAATTTCTGTTCTCTGTGACCAGGAGAGAACAGTGAAGTCATGAATGTTTTGATGGGAAAGAAAAGAAGATGGCTTTGTGGGCCCTCAGGAGATTGACAACTTACTATATTTGATGTGAAATGCACAATCCTTTTATTTTCTTAGTCTAAATGCCCATGAATCTCTGTTAGAAATAATCAGTACCACGAGGAAAAGTCAGCACAGAGACAAAGGACCTCTCAGCAAGGCAGTCTTTACTTTCTGCAGAAAGGGTGCTCCACGCAGATGGAACAATGGTGAGGCCACACCTGAACAAAGAAAAAACAGACATATTTATCCCTTATGCATTTGGGTCATCCTTACGGCTGTGTCCTGCATCCATTGGCTGGAGCTAGACCTCACATTCTTAAACTGATACCTGATTTGCTAATAACCTAAAACTTTCCTAAATAGGTAAGTGCATGGGAGAACAAAGGAGAGGAAGTTTCTTACGAAAGGTTTAAGGAAGCAATAACATTTCCAAATAAGGAAGGGGCATAAGCTATGAGCTAAGACTTGCCTGGACCTGTCCAGTCATGCCTGAGTAAGTCAAAGCAACTAACTGGGCTAAAGTGTAAGAACTAATAGCTGATAGGAGGCTTTAGAGTAAGAAGCTATTATTCCTAGTGTCTATTATTTTATTTTTAAACTAAGACAAGCTTTGAAGAGGAACTTTTCTACTTTCTACAATCTCTACTCTTGATTCTTATACTGAGAATTCTAAGAGTTACCTAGAATATTTAGTATGTTTACTTAAATATTCTAAGTAACTGTTAATATTATACATAAGATTATAAAATAGCAGAATAATACTACTACCTTTATCCATAATCATTTAGTGACTCTTCATTACCAAAACATTTTTCTCGGGAAGATAATGAAGAGAAATGCTCTAATGGGAAAGGCAGACTGATTCTTAGGAACAAGTCAACGTTTTCAGGTGGCATGTTCTTTTTTTCTTTCATTTCATTTCCTTTCACAAACATGTATATAATGTGTCCTATTGCCAGACATTGTTCTAAGCACTTTACAAATATTAATTCATTTAAAGTCTCATGTCAATGACATAAAGTTAGACCTTCTTTTTTTTTTTTTTTGAGATGGAGTTTCACTTTGTTGCCCAGGTTGGAGTCAGTGGTGTGATCTTGGCTCACTGCAACCTCTGCCTCCTAGATTCCAGTGATTCTCCTGCCTTGGCCTCCTGAGTAACTGGGATTACAGGCGCCTGTCACCATGCCCAGTTAATTTTTGTATTTTTAGTAGAGATGGAGTTTCACCATGTTGGCCAAGCTGGTCTCTAACTCCTGACCTCAAGTGATCCACCCACCTTAGCCTCCCAACGTGCTGGGATTATAGGTGTAAGCCACAGCACCGGCAAGTAGTACTATTTTTAACCTCACCTTACAGATAATGAAACTGAAACACAGAGAAGTTAAGTAAGTTACCCAAGATCACACAGTTGTAGAGCCGAGATTTTGAAACCCTGTGTTCTGGCTCTTGTTGCTTAGAATGTCTCATGGTGCAACAAGCTTGTCACACACAGAGACCATCAATAAAAGCTGTTTGACAACATGAGGTTTGAGAGCAAATGGTAAAATAATTTTAGGTTATGTTGTATAAATTGTATAGCTTAGCAATGTTTGTTATATTAAAAGGTCAAATCTTTTGATGCTGCCATCCAATCTGTAGCTGCATGTATGTGCTGAGAAAAATGTACATCAGTCAGATGATCTGTCTGTATGACTTTTCTTACTAGCATGATGTAATAAGGATAGATCTTTGGAACATAGTACTAAGAAGAAAAATAGGAAATAAATTTATTTGCATTTATCACAATACTATTTCTGCAAATTAAAAATATGTGCAACATAAACTCATGATACATATTTTACAAGGACATATACCAGAAAAAAATTATATACAGAAAATGCATTAAAAGAGTTGTTTATGAGAGGAGACAAACGGGAAGAGCGAATGGGGATAAAAGGGAATAAGTAAAACAGGAACAGAGACTTAAAAGGATCCTTCATCATGGACTAAGACTTATGATTAATTTAACCTTCTAATAACAAGGTCTAAAGCAGGGAAAAAGCATCTATCTAACCACGTATCCATGCACATATATGTTCCTCTTATCTATGTATGCATGCATGCAAACAAGGGAAAGTGAATTGTTTTATGTGTTGCCGATTGTGATGGTTAGTTTTATGTGTTAGCTTGACTGGGCCATAAGATGCCTTGACATTTGGCCAAACATTCTTCTGGGTCTGTCTGTCAGAGAGGTACTGGATGAGATCCATATTTGAATCAGTAGACTGAGTAAAGCAGATTTCTCTCCCCAGTGTGGGTGGGCCTCATCGAGTCCACTGAAGGCCTGAATAGAACAGAAGCCTGAGTAAGGGAGAATTTCCTCTCTGCCTGACTGTCTTGTAGCTGAGACAGTGGTCCTCTCCTTCCACATGGAACTCAAACTGAAACTTGGACACCATCAGCTCTCTTGCTTCTCAAGTCTTCAGACTTGGATCAGAATTATACCATCAACTCTCATGTATTTCCAGCTTGCTGACTTCTTAACACTTCCACAACCATGTAAGCCAATTCCTTATTATATATATACACAAATATTTATGGATATTAATGTAGTATATATTGATTATATATCATGTTCTATTTTATTATAAATTTATTATATAAAATTTATGTATATTGAGTTAATATGTGTACTTATAAATGTATATAAATAAAATCTATAGGTTTTGTTTCTTTGGATAACCAAGACTAATACACTGATATTCATTGGACTGTTTCACCATATAACAATCATTAACACTTGATAGCAATAGTTCTCCCATGTTTTGGACTCAGGACACTTTATACTCTAAAAATTATTGAGGACCCTAAAAAAGAGCTTCTGTTTACAATAACCTAAAGAGTTTATACCCTAAAGAGATATGGTTATATCCATTTATGTCTATTGATATTTACCATATTAGAAATTGACTGAGAATATTCAAATATTCACTTATTACTTTTAAAATAATAGTGGCAAACCTAAAAATGTTAATATAAATAACCTATTTTTAATTTTGAAAAATAGCCATATTTTCCAAAACAAAAATTTCAGGAAAGAAAGAGAATCTTTTTACATTTGTGTAAATCTCTTTAATGATTAGATTAATCAAATACAGTGATTCGCATGTCTGCTTCTACATTCCATTTGCTGCAATGTGTTGCGTTGGTTGAAGTATATGGAGACAATCTTACACAGCTATGTAGCTGGAAAAAGAAGAAATGTTTTAATGGTCTTTGAAATAATTGTAGATATTCTTCTTTGATACTATACCAAAACTTTACAAATACTAGCTTTTTAATGGTTATTGTAATATGGAATCTAAAACCGTATCAATTAACTTTTTATATTGTGTTACATTAAAATACACTGGTCTATATTATACTTTGATTTAATCTTTTACCCATGTATGATTTTGTAATATGATGCATTGGTTATTTGAAAAATATTGATTTATTGAGTTATGCAGATCTTCAGAATATTGACACATTTCCTCAAACTTCAAAATATCACATTTGTTAATATCCACATAATAAACACAGATCTCACAATTAAAAGTCCTTTTAAGTTTTGGGAAGCTTTTAGCTCACAGCGGTAGATACAAATTTTCCAAAATTCAAATTTCCATTTGAAAGCTTTAATTTTATCATTGGCAATAAATGCCTGTTATTTTCCTAGAAGTGACAGGCTCACTTCATTTTTCTTAAAATAACCGTAGCTGTTATTTTAAGCATAAATGTTCAGCTTGCAACTCGAACAATGGTTTATCCTATATACAAGCATTGGACTTTGGCATGCAGAAGGGCTTAATGTGTACAGAATATTAAACAGATGTGTACTCAAGGGTTGAGATTTAATAAATGTTTACTGTTTTATCAAGGACATTATTAAGTGAAACTTACTGAGTGCATGACAATGAAGAAGACAATATTTAGTGCCACCTCCGTGTTTTCCGCCAAGACGCCAGCAGATTTACCCACCATTGCTTTTTACTATAAATGCAGATGTCAACACAGTAAGTAGAGAATAACATCTTAGCACCATTATAAAAAGAGTTTTGATATCATAGGAGTCCCAGGGGTCCACAGATCGCACTGCTGCTCTACAATGTGATATCAATTCAAACTTGGCACCTAAAGAATTTACATGCTAAACTTATCCCAAAAAACGACCTAATGAAATCTGATTCAGGCACTTCCTAGGTCTCAAACAAGAATTAATCCAGTGCCTTCAGAGCCATCTGTTCATTAATTAATATTGTATTTGCCTTAGTGTATTTGCTGCTCTTTAAAAGGTTAAATATTTAAGTGAATTTTCAAACTTTCTAAACTTCTTATTCGAAAGGATTTCAGAGCAACCCCAAATGAGATTGCCTATTAAGTCAGTGAGCAATTCTTTTTCTTTATGGCTTATTCACAGGGTGATTCTGAGGCTGTTTCAGGACCAGGCTGGGTCACTGATCAATACTTAATCAACCCACAGACTACAATTCATGAAATCACTCTTTTGGAGTCATCCGTTCGATCCTGTTCTCAGTCCTCCCCTACTACATTAAAACCTACAGAAACACTGCCAAAAAGTGTCCTAGTTTTTGCCCTAGAAGCAGACTCAGAAGCCCCTGAAATTAGTTCTCTGAGATATTTTATATGTTTCTGCACCCTCCCTCCCCACCACACCCTTTTCTTTCGGTGGTTATGAAGTTTTGTTCTGTTTTAAAATCAGCCAGAAAAGGAAAGTATTAGTGCCTTATAGCACATGTAATTCATCAAGAAAATGAATACATCCCACTTCACACTCAGTCAACAAACACCTCTTGATACTCTCATAAAGATGCTGCATTTAGTGCAGGGGATTTGGGGGTGAGGACAACAGTAACAACATTATGAAGAGACTGAAGTTACAATTCTTGGCCTCAATAAATCAAAATCATTTTTGGGAAGAACTACTGGGCTCACGTGAAAGGTTCATGATGAATCAAGGCAAATGTCCAAGGAGAAGTGAAATGAGTAATGCCAAATCCATGCTATTCCTACAACTACAAACACACTCCTGGTCTCACAACTTCTTCATTCAATGTTCCCTTGGCCTGGAAACTTTATCCCTTAGCTCTCCACACTTTATGCATCTCTCTGTTCAAATGCCACCTTAGCAGAGGAGGCTTTCCCCTATCTAAAACTTCATACCCTGTTTTATTTCCTTTACAGGAGCTACCATTGTCTGACACACTATATATTTTTTGCTTTTCTATTGTTTGCCTCACCCCATTTGAATGTAAGTTCCAGAGAGCAGGGATTTAATTATTCACTGCTGTATCTTAGTCTAGACAATTTCTGGTTCATAATAGGACACAATAAATATCTGAAGAAGTCCAGGCATTGTGTTTCACACCTGTAATCCCAGCACTTTGGGAGGTCAAGGCAGGTGGATCACCTGACTTCTGGAGTTTGAGACAATAAATGTCTGAAGAATGAATTAATGAATGCCATAGTAGCTTAGAGCATGCAGAGAAGACCAGTGGGTACTAAAAAAGATGTTAAGGAAGTACTTCACAGGTTTAAGTGTGAGCTAGGCCTTGACAGGTGTCCCAACATGTAGGGCCAATGAGCAGAGCAGTCTATTTGTTTTATAGGGCTCAAGCGAGATGCCATCTTCTCAAGGAAACATTGCCAGGGCTTCTGGGGCTGGGTGAGTTACCACTGCTTTGGGTTCCTGTGACTCTCCACATTCTCTCCCATGGTCCAGGTCACCCAGGTATGTCTTATCTATTTACCTGTCTGATTGCCCTAGTAGATTATTATTAGCTCTGGAACAATAGGCACAGTGTCTTATTCATAGTTGCATATCTAGCCATACTATAGATCCTGTTATGGGATAGCAATCCCATAAATACTTGCTAACCATATGATTTAATGAACTAAGAAGAAAGCTCCTGTTATGGACAAAACCATGAAGATTCATGGAGCAGAGTTATGGAGTTTGGGTTTTGATAATGGAGATGTTGTGACAACCAATTATCTTAGCAAGATCAATATGAGCATGTTGTACATGATGAAAGACTTTTAAAAAAAAATTACAGAGATGGACTATAACCATCCTACAATGCTCTAGGCACAAAATAATAAGGGCCTGGGCCAGGCTGGTGGTGAAGGAAAAAGTCTGAGGGTACAGATGTAGCCAAGGGTCTTGGTGATTGATTCAATGTTAAGAGCAGCATAGGTGAGTGCATATTTTAAGTCTGGGTGACTATAAGAAGGTAATGGAGACCCTCTAACCCATATTTCAAATCTCAAGGCTCGTAAGAAAAGAGTATTTGGCAAATTATTCATAATAATGGCATTATTTCCTTATTCTAGCAATACTTAATGGTGGAATCTGTAAGAATTTGTTTATACAGCCTATACGCTGATATTAAGCTTTTAGACAAAACTTAAAAGTCCGAAGATTAAATTTTTTTATGAATGCTGCCAGTTATCTATGAGAAGTTGTTCAGTTCTAAGATATAAAGGGAAAGATATTGAAATATTAAATTTCATCACATTCTTCTTCAGAAGTATCACAAAATTCAGGGCTTTGAGAAACTTCAAAGCAAATAAGGCAAACACAATTTATCGCTTATGAGAATGATCTAAGACTCCACACAGGTGCAGTGATGCCTGGACCAGGCTGGGATGGGTGTGTAGGGGAAATGGCAGCCCAAGCACCAGATGTTTTCTCTTCCTGCCTTGGAAGTCAGCTTTGGTGACTCCTCTTTTGCAAATAAGAAAGTTGCAGTAAGATTAAAAGGGAAGATGAACTACCCAAGGTCACAGGGCTGATCAGAGACATGATTCCTTACACTCAGGTGAGGAGCAGAGCCTAACACTTACACAACACTACAGTTAGAGGGATAGGTAAGTTTCAGAAATGGCAAACTTTGGTCTTCTCTATCTCCTCTCCAACAAAGGAAGACAAGGAACTCAGGAGCAAAGAATAATCAGGAGTATTTAAGAAGTTATTAGAGGATATAGAAAATCTGAAATGCCAGAAAATTCATGGGAAGAAGAGGTTCAAAGATAAAGTCCCAATTGGTTTTGTATCAATTTTCTCCTTTGGCTTCTGAATCTGGATCTCTGTCAGTGTCATTTACATTTCAGTTTTCTAATCGAAAGCATTTGTATGACTTAGGAGTATGATACGGGACCTGTGCTTTCCATACTTTCTTTAGTTATGTTCTTTAGCATCTGATCTGAACAGATTCAGGGATTCATTTGACAGCATCTTGATTTCATTTTGCTTTCTCCTTCTCTCACCTCCGTTTTTTACTTTTTGATTCAGTTCTTAGATCTCTTCGAGTGATAGCAAACAGCCACTGTTCTGTCTTCTCAACAACCACAACTAAAGATCTTTTTCTCAATGTTCCAAGGGCCCCCAAATTGAATTTTACTGGATTTTATTACATTATATGGTCTTCCTTGAATCAATCATTGTATTAAGAGAGTGATAATTGACCAAACATAGGTCATGTGCTCACAGACGGAATGAATTGATGGGTCGATGACATCCACAGTTCATGAAGCTTAGTGAAAAAGAGTAGTTTTCCTAGACAAAAGTAAGTGTGCTGTTAGCCACAAGAGAGGAGATGTTGGGCACAGAAATGGCAGCTGTCCACTGTACTCACTCAATCTAGTTCAAGTAAAAGTGGATTTCTTCTGGGGAAACATGTTGATTGGAACTGGGCCTGGACTACTGTTTTCAGGAATGAGACAACTCTAAAGACCATGCTCCCCTGCCCTTCCTTCTTTGCCTAGTTCCCCATATCCTTTCTGTTTTTTTTTTTTTTTTTTTTTTTTTTTCTGGAAGATTCTTTTAGCTTAAGCACAGTTTTTTTGCTTTCTCCTACTTTAGTGTGGCACGGACCCAGCTCTCTCTAGTGGCATCTCTCATTGCACTCTTTCAGTTTCTGCATTGTCTTCTCATTGCCTCATTCTCTCCATTTCCTAATTCCAAATTTAAGAGCAGAAAGCTGGTGGTTTAAGTTCATTGTATGTCCATGTCGGAGGTAATATGCCACACACTAGATATGGCAATCTGTGGTTTGCCTACCAAGTCCAGTGCTAATTCTTGTTCTAATCAGCTTAGTGGTGATAGATGCAGGAGGCAGATAAGGGGGAAGGTCCTCAGAGAATCTCCCACCGGTCTTCGCAGTGGGAGGATAGGGTGGACCTCAGGAAGTTCACTCTGTTTACAGCAGGGAGGAGCCTGGCCTCTCCTGTTCCTGGCTGGTAACCTGGGATTCAATCAGTGAGGTGGAGAGCCCATTAGCAGGACTCCGTCTTACTTTGCTGAGTTGTTTTTCCTTTTTCCTTTTTGCCCAATAAACTCCCCTTCTCACCCTTCTGTGTGTCCACAAGCCTACTCTTTCCTGGTCATGTGACAAGAACCTGCTTTTTCCCTACAACAGTGGGAATGGAAGGCAGATGTTCTTAACCCCCTTGGCCAGACCATGGGCTGTAATATTTCTTTTAGCAAGGGGTGTTGGAAGGACAGCTTTTGTTGAATAACCTCTCACAGGTGAAGTCCCAAGCACAGTATCAACGACATTTCCCTAATAACTTTACATTCCCACACTCCAAATCAATTACTTCCCACCTTCCAGGATCCTCTCAGCACCCACCCTCCCTTCATTCTTCCCACGGAAAGCATATGCACTCTGAAAGGAACCACTCTATTCTCCTGTCCCTAAATCTACCAGCCCACGTTCTTATCTAAAAGCTGTCTACATCACCTTGGCTCTGAATTCTACCCCATTCCGTTTCCCAAGGTTTTCTCTCCAGCCATTATCAGTTTCCTAAGATATGTTACATGTTTCTCCCTGTATTCATTATCTGTGCCTTCCCACTTATGCCTGTCCACTAGAAAACAAGATCCTCGAGGCACGAATGCAGTATGTTTCATTTAACAAGACTCCCGGCCCCTGGATCAGCAGCTTGACACATACTAGGCTCTCGATTAATTTTTGTGGTCTGTTTGACTAATTTGAGTGTGGTAGTTCCTTAATAAATAACACTACCCCACTCATATTCCCTTCCTTTAACTTTGTTCAGTGTTTATTTGAGAAATTTTCTCTTTAAAGAAACTTTCCTATAAACAAAATGTGAATATCAATCCTTTTGGTAGAAAAGCATCCTTACTTTGTTGGTACTGAAGATCAGTAACACATTGATTTGCATATGTTTTCCAGAAATATGAATGTGTTCTTCTAATGTCTCTTTCATGACTCATTCAGTTTAATTTATTAAGAATTCCGGAATGCCTTCCAACTGATGATGCATTTCATGGTACGCATATAGCAGAAATAAAATGCTTTGCTCTCAGAAAGCTTCAATCTATTAAGATAACAAAGATTGCATCTGCAGGGATGTTTATCACACTTTGGTTTATAACAGGAAAACTCTGAAGTAACCCGAATGCCTTTATCAACAAAGTAGTCAAATAAATTGTAACTGGCAAAGAAGGCTGCTTATTGCAGCAGTTCTGAAATAGCAAAACACTAGGAAGATTCCAAATGCCCACCAATTGTGGACAAGGTGAATAAACTAAGGTTATACCAACAAAGGGAGCACTATGCACCTGTAATCACAGATATATTGTTAAATGAGAAAAGCCATTTGTATTGTGTGTGTATGCTATGTCATCTTCCAGCTAAGAGGGACACTACAGATAGTTACACACACACACATATACACACACACACCACACACACACACACAGTGGCTTACTTTAAAAATGCCGAGATAGGCCGGGCGCGGTGGCTCAAGCCTGTAATCCCAGCCCTTTGGGAGGCCGAGACGGGCGGATCACGAGGTCAGGAGATCGAGACCATCCTGGCTATCACGGTGAAACCCCGTCTCTACTAAAAATACAAAAAACTAGCCAGGCGAGGTGGCGGGCGCCTGTAGTCCCAGCTACTCCGGAGGCTGAGGCAGGAGAATGGCGTGAACCCGGGAGGCGGAGCTTGCAGTGAGCTGAGATCCGGCCACCGCACTCCAGCGTGGGCGGCAGAGCGAGACTCTGTCTCAAAAAAAAAAAAAAAAAAAAAAAAAAAAAAAAAAAAAAAAAAAAAGCCGAGATAAACTAAAACTAAAAGCATGGGCTACCTTTAGGTCAGAATGAGAATTGGGTGAGGGGATGAATATGACAGTTTTTTAAAATATTTTGTAGATTTTACTCTGGAAACATATGTACATCATCAAAAAAATATGAACTTAAAAATCAATTCTTAGAATAAGAAAGCTAAAAGAAAATAATAAACCTAACTATTTTTGAGTTGGTGACTTAACCACTCAGAGAAGGCTTATTTCAAAGTGACTTTAAAACAGTAATTTTACCATATATCACTAGTGGGTTACATTCTAAGAACAAAAGAAGTGCAAAAAAGTCTCCTCAGTAATCGAGACTCTTCTCAGTAATCATAAAGTTAGTTTTAATATATTGTCATTCTGATACTATTATAATAAAAAGTAAATAAATATTTATATTATTTCATTTAGGAACAAAGGCATTCAGTGAAAGAAGGAAAAGATACAAATAGAAGTTAAATAAGTAAAAGTCCTGCAACCAAAATTGGTGTTGGAAGTATTAGTACAGACTCCTGAACTATTTTTCTACCTTTGACCACTGAAAAGGTCTAGAGACGTTGATCAACTCAGCAACTAGACGAGGGATTCTAAATACCATTCTCCATTAAAAAGGAACTTTGTAGAAAGTCCTGATTCCAGATCTGGGGCTTCCAAAGACAGAACAATTTGATTATATAAAGGAATAATAACAGCAGAGGACTTAGCCTGTTAAATATGTTTAAAATCATTTGCTTACCCCAATAATAATTTTAAAAAGCTCATTGGTGAATTTTGCCAGTTGTTAAGGAATAAGTTCATTATTCTAAATTTTTATTGTCAAAACTCAAGCATTTATACACCTTTTCTGTACAAAGAGCACTTCAAGGTAACCAAATAGTTAATGTAGGAAAGCCATTTTTTTCTAGAAGAATTCCAGCTGATATATGAAGAAGAAATTATAGAATTGGACTATCTCATTTTACGTGGTGAACAGCTACTAAAATTATTAGGTAAAAAGCTGATGAGGAACTTTATAAGGAAAGATTTGGCTGACATTACCCATCAAAAATTGATCGCTCTTAACATCATAAACAGGGAGACAACTTGTATTATGTTCCTCCTGATGTGATAAAATAGGAAGAATTATGTTCCTCCTGACGCAATGCAATATTGTGATCCAATAAGAAGTACACAACAACATCTATGAAATATTCTTGCAGACATTTTAAAAAATCAAACTTAAATCTAATTTATAGAAATACAAGGGACTGAGAACATAATAAATGACACCACAGGGGTATAAACAAATCAGCAAAACCCACAATGTGATATATACTCCACAAGAATTTTTTCAATAAATAAATTGAAAAAAAAAAAAGGAAAAAATGAACCTGTATATTACAAGAATACTAGAGACATAACAACCAAATGTAATGTGTGAACTTGCTAGGGTCCTGATTTATGCACACTAACTTTTTAAAAAGAAAAGCACATAATATTCTCAATACCATCATTACTTTTTTCAAGCATGATAAGAAGTTTGGGCATTTTTTTTAGAAAATCTTGTAACTTGCACAGGTTCATAATGAAGTATTTACAGATATGAGAGATGATGTTTGAGATTTACTCAAAAGGACCCGGTGTGTACAGGGGAAGGGAGATGAGGGTGGAGGTGGAGATTAAAGACTGGCCGCGTGCGGGTAACTGCTGAAGTTAAGTGACGGTCCCATGGACGATCACAATAGTATTATCTCTACTCTTTTAATACATGTGACAATTTCTATAATAGACATTTTTAAAAGCTGGCTATATCTTTATTCCATTTTCTTTCAGTTCTTTCTGGAAAACTCTAAGATGACTTATGGAAACAATGAACTATAAAAATTCTTCTTCACAACAGTGTAAAATAATAATTAATTCAAAGGCATTAAATCTCTACTCTTCATCAGTTATTTTAAAAGAAGACTATTTCTCACATCAGCTGACATGATGTATTTATGTAATGGTCTCCGGACTAGTAGGTTTTTATTTCATATGAAGGGATTACAATGTTTGAGTTAGAAAAATATATGCATTTTAAAAAAACACAAATTGTTTGAAATTATTTTCCCTTACAGTAACATTCCATTCATTTGACAATCAGTAGGACTAAGTTCTATTTTCCAATTTGCCAATCAAAATTGCAATCAAAACAATAGAGCATCTTTCTCTAGACCAAAATCAATCCTCCAAATCTTTTTAATCTTGTTTTCCACAATGAACCTGTCATCAATCCTGTGCCTAAGCTGACAAGGTTTCACAAGGGTTTGGCCATCTCCCCAATCAAATGGACTGACAGCCCCGTCTTGAATCATGGCTAGATCTCAACTGTCCTAGGTAGCTGTAGGAATAAAGTGCTTCAGAAGAAGGAATGGATTGCAGCAAATAGCTCACGTGAAATAAACTTTACACAGTTCCATGTTTCTAGTAATCAGAAAAATAAAGACAACACTTAACAAATGAAACATGAGATAGAAGAAGGATGGCACCAACATCTAAGTATAAGTGTTGATAGCAAGTCTTGAAAATTGCCTATCATGTCCAAATGAAAGCAGAGATGTTAATTTTTTCACATACATGTGTATGTCTGTGTGAGCATAATAAAGGCAACATCACAGAATCCCTGAGAGTTATGCCATAGTTTATGCTGGAAAATTCTTGGAAAGGTGATGCTCCCATTCTGCTCCACTGGCAACACAGGAATATGGTTACTATCATATGTTTAGCAATCTGACTGCCTGGGTTCAATCACCAGCTTCACTATGAACTATGTAAAGAATACATTACCTTAGTTACTATAAACTAATTGCATGGCTTTATCCAGTATGTACTTCAGTCTTGTCATCTATGAAATGGAACTATTTAGCCTTGACACATAATAGTAGCACCTTCTTCCTGGGTTTTCATGAGGATTTTATGACGAAGCACTTAACACAGCACCTGGTGCACTGTTACCAAAGGGGAATGTCCACACCACACTGACATCTTAAATCACTGGATCTGGATTGAGGCTCTTCTTGCCAAAGCCTGAGGTGGGCTTTGCAGTAGATGCTGATCATTGTCTAGACCATCATTTACTGATTCCTTTCTCCACAATAACAGAATATTTGTTTTTAGTAGACCACATTGTCACCTGGAGTAAAAGATGACACTTCCCAGACTCCCTTGAGTCTGGGAGTGGCCATGTATCTAGTCCCAGCCAATGAGAATCAACTAGAAATGTTGTGTGGAACTTCTAGGAAATTTCCTTGAAAGAGGTGAATCTGCCCTACTGCCATCTCCTCCTCCACTCAGCTTCCTGGAATGTGGATGTCGTGACAGAAACTAGGGCAACCCAGCAGACCATGAGGCTGGGAAAGCGTCCATGGCCATCGTAACACTACAGCTGCCTTGCCAGCCCCGATCTTTCCACTTCCAGACCACTTGCAGGTGGGAGATCAAGTTCCAGCTTATTTAATCGCAGGGTTTTTGCTTTGATTTGTCTTGTTATTGTTGTTGTTTTGTTTTGTTCATGCAGTCAACCAAGTCCTTTAGATCTGGTCAGAGACAATAAACATTGACTGAAAAATACATGTTTCATTTACGAGTGTCTGTGCTGTTCCATGTATAAGTGAGAGGAGAAATACGACTTACAGAACCAAGTAGAGGGACATAGAAACCAAGTAGAGGAACAAAGTCACACAATTTTGGAAGGATCACAAGAATCAATACATGGCTATGAATCATCGTTAATATATTGCAGTACATAAACAGCATACAGAAATTTCTAGGGGACTCAAGACAAAAGCAGTAGATAAAATAAGAAGAAAAGACAACTAGAGTTATTGTTAATGGCTCTGGAGCAGGAGGAGAGGAAAAATTTATGCAATTGCTGGGGTTTGAGAATGAGCCAACGTATTTTGGCAGCCAAGCCCTGCAAGTTGGTAATCTATAATAAATGAGACCCACTACACCAAAATTGTTCCTAGAATGAATCCATCCTGAATTTAATAAAGGAAACAGCTCCATCCATACTGAGAATTGTTAGTTCAATGGCAACTTCTAAAAATTTTCTTCATTTCTCCAGTCACGGGTCAAGGCACGCGCAATGATTTATGTTCTAAGAAATTGTCGGTTGTTGTCTTTCGTAATAGCAAATGCAAATCCAATGCAATCAGCACTAAAAATCCAGTCAGTCTGGCTGACCTGGAATTGTCTGTTAAAAGCTGATTGATGGGTTTCATGTTGTGCTCTGTGAACAATCAGAGCATGCCAAAATACTCATCTCTGCATGGTGGCTGACCCATCTCTTCAGTAATTGTTTAACATATTTTAAATTGTGCAACATATCTTCCATACACAGTGCCTTGCTCTTTTCCAGTTATATTTCAAAGCTAGAAAGAACCTTCACATTCATCTACCACAGCCCCTGGCTTCAGGTAGATGCCAAATCGAAAATAGCCAGGACTGGTGATTATATACAAAGCTTAAGTCAAAACTCCCACCAAATTTCCTAGAACCTCTTCCTTATACAAAGTAAAAAGGTACACGATTTCAATGTAATCATTTCCCTTTGTTTGATCCTCTGTGAACACAGGAATAGTGAATTGGAATCTTCCTAGAAAACCTTTACTATTCTTAAAAATGAACCAGTTTATCCTGGTCCTTCTAAACAATTTCAATTCTTTTGACTTTTTGTCATGTCAGTATTTGCATATTTGTAGTTCCCTTTTCTGAATCTGTTCCAGTGCCTCCACACTTTTTTTAAAGGTTTGAGCCAGGCACTGGTGGCTCACACTTGTAATCCCAGCACTTTGGGAGGCTGAAGCAGGAGGATCACTTGAGCCCAGGAGTTGGAGAGCAGCCAGGGCAACATGGCGAGACCCCATCTCTATAAAATTGCTTAGTTAGCCATGCATAGTGGCATGTACCTGTGGTCTCAGCTACTTGAGAGAATGAGGCAGGAGATTCACTTGAGCCCAGGAGGTTGAGGAGGCTGCAGTGAGCCCTCTTTGCACCACTGTACTCCAACCTGGGCAACAGAGCAAGAATTTGTCTCAAAAAAAAAAAAAAAAAAAAAAGGTCTCATGACCTAAACTGTACACATTAATCTGATAAGTATCTGACTAATATGAATTCATGTGTGAAGGAAAAATCATTTCCTATATATGACACATAAACTTTTAACATATTTTCGTATCATCTCATTTGTAGAGCACACACACACATGCACACAGACAAACACATACACATCATGTGGTCATTGATGGAGCCAAATTTACTACTATACTTCTATCTAGCTGGTGGTCCCTGACTTGTGTCTGTGTGGTTGGGGCCTGAGAACACAATTGAGACCTCATCTCTTTTCACTTCCGTTCTGCTTTTGTGCACGACTACAGTATTCAAATATGTTGTAATAAGATGGTTGTGAGCAGTAGCTGTGGTTTAGAAGCCTTCAAACTAGTGTGGATATGATTTCCAGGGAAAGATCAGGAACACATAACATAAAATTGGCTTTGGTGAAAGTGATAAATTGTGGTGGACAGCAGCATGACGATTGCTAGCTTACTACGTGCCAAGCACAGTGCTCTCCTAAGCCTTGCAACAAATGCAAGGTGTAGATATTTTATTCCATTATGCAGATGAGAGAAATGACCTCCTTTAATTAGCCTAACTACAGGAGATAGGATTTCAGCCCACAATTGTCTGAAACCTAGACTTGTGCTCTTAATCATTAAGTTAAAATGGTTACCTATAAATATGGATATGTCCACATAAAGTAGAATTTGGGTGAGATTTCTCATACTAAAGAAACTGAGAAAAGCTGGAACATCTTCAAGAACCAAGCAATGGTAACTGCTTAGTCAATATGAGAGTTTTCATAGAACGCTTGCCCTTCGCTTGAAATGGTTTTAGCATCAATTCTAGAAGGGTGGTGCTCAGAGGCCTCTTGATTATTGTTTCACTGGTGACAGCATCTGGCTTTCTGATATAAGAGTTGAAGCGTTTTTGTAATTACATCATGGTTGTGCACTTGAAACTAGCCAAAATCTAGGCAGGGGTGGGGAATTAGTGCTATGTAATAACCAATGGAAAAATATAGTTTTGAGTACTAGATGAAAAAAACCAAGGCAGACAATTCTGCTTCATATACACATATGAAACCTTCTGTGATTTTATTTTTAAAGTCTTCCCCAGATGGTTTGGCAAAGGAAAAGTATATGTAGAGAAAAGACTGGAATGAGTGAGGCCAGATGTTAGCAGTTAAGTTAGGGCTGTCAGATTCACCAAAGAAAAACACAGGATACTCAGTTAAATTTGAATCTCAGATAGACAACAAATAATTTTTCAATATAAGTAGGTACAAAATATTGTATGCATACATAACTTTAAAAATTATTTGGCTTTTTACTTGAAATTCAAATTTAACTGGGAGTCCTATATTTTATCTGTTTAACATTACAGTAGGTGAACCCAGATAGGTGTGTATGAGTATTCAGTGTTATTCATTGAACTCTGTGACTTTGAAAGCTTTTAAAATAAAAATATTAAAGTGATTTTCAAATGTTTATTTGTGTAATGATATTTTCACGGTTCTTAATATTAATTATAAATTTTATTGTGTAGAAAAGGAGAATGATTTATATTTTAAAACTCTATTTAGGCCGGGTGCAGTGGCTTATGCTTGCAATCTCAGCACTTTGGGAGACCCAGGTGGGTGGATCATGAGGTCAGAAGTTCAAGACCAACCTGGCCAAGATAGTGAAACTCTGTCTCTACTAAAAATATAAAAAATTAGCTGGGCGTGGTGGCGAGCGCCTGTAGTCCCAGCTACTGGGGAGGTTGAGGCAGGAGAATGGCTTGAACCCAGGAGGCGGAGCTTGCAGTGAGCCAAGATTGCACCACTGCACTCCAACCTGGGCAACAGAGCGAGACTCTGTCTCAAAAAAATATATATATAAATTAGCCAGGTGTGTTGGCGGGCACCCGTAATCCCAGCTACTCGGGAGGCTGAGGCATGTAATTGCTTGAATCCGGAAGGCGGAGGTTGCAGTGAGCTGAGATCGCACCACTGCACTTTAAAAAAAAAAGAAATAAATAAATAACAAAATCTCTATTTATAGCCCAGAGACATTCGGGTGAAGGTGGGAGGGTTGAAACTGGGCAGAGAGACCCAGCTACGGCAAGCAGCCTGACCTGGGAAGGCTGTGTTCCCGCAGGCTCCAGACTCTCCTTCCCTGTCCAGAGAGGAAATCCCGCTAGGCCTCTTCCAGACCAGGAGACACACAGCGGCTTAGCCTAGGGAAACCTCTTAACCCTCTCAGGAAGCACCTGTAGGGACCATTGAGAACCCCATCGACACCAGATAAACCAAGTCGACCAAAATAATGCCTTGAAGGCTCTGAGAATTAAAGTGTATCATACAAAGCACAACACAAAAGTAGATCAAGGCCGGGCACAGTGGCTAACGCCTGTAATCCCAGAACTTTGGGAGGCCGAGGCAGGTGGATCACCTGAGGTCAGGAGTTCCAGACCAGCCTGGCCAACCTGGTGAAACCTCATCTCTACTTCTCTACTAAAAATACAAAGATTAGCTGGGCGTGGTGGTGGGAGGCTGAGGCAGGAGAATCACTTGAACCTGGAGGCGGAGGTTGCAGTGAGCCGAGACTGCGCCATTGTACTCCAGACTGGGCAACAGCCAAGACTGTGTCTCAAAAAAAAAAAAAAAAAAAAAAAAGTAGGTCAAGATCCATGTGCTAAACCTAAACGGGGTGATTTCCTGCTAAAATTAAAAGATTTAAATAGGATCCAGAGTCTCCGAACATAATAGACAATATGTTTAGGACACAACAAAAAATCACCCGTCATACTAAGAACCAAGAAAATTGTGACTTGAATGAGCAAAGACAATCAGTTGACACCAATTCAACATGAATCAGATGTTGGAATTACGTGATGAAGGTTTAAATCAGCCATAAGAAAAATGCTTCAACAACTGAGTACAAATTCTCTTGAAACAAATGAAAAAAGAAAATCCCAGCAAAGATAGTGTCAGTTCTCTCTAGGAATGTACCAGTGCATCATTTCCATTTCTTAAAGCAAAATATTTGAAGTAAATATAATGAGTAAATATAGCCAAAGTAATGTGATATAAACACTTAATCAAGTGTAATCAATGTCCAGAATAAAAGAAATGATGACTGAAAAGGCGAGCAAGGCATACAAACTGTGCTTGCACGGAATTTCTATTTTTAGAGTACTAGTGCTAGGAACAGAGGAATAACTTCAAAGTTGTACCAATCTAAGCAACTCAATTCTTACTTGCCTTAAGGCTGTTGCCAAGAATTTCACAAAAAGATTAAATATTAGAAGTCTAACACTAAAGAGCTTGGCTTTCCACATGTTGTTCCATAGCGGAATTGAAGCATTGCGGAGTTATGTAAATGATTCCCCAAGCCGTATTTTTTGTAGGCTCATGCCCTGTTGAAGTGAAATGATGTGAGTCAAGGGCAACACAGTTGTAGTCTCTAGGCCCCCGACAGCTGAGAAGGCATGTGCTTTGATGTGCGCTCAATTGAACTGAACAGCACTTATTCCAGAGAAGCATACGGTAACTGTAAATATGATTAAAACAAATATTTGCGCTTAAGAAATTTTCGTAGCCCAAATAGGTGCTCCAATAACAATAAATCTAGCAGAAATTTACTGTGCACTTGCTATGTGCCAGACACTTGATAAGTTTTGATTTGTGTTATGTAATGCATATAGCATTCTTCATGATAAGTATTATTATACTCATTTTACACATGAGGGAATTACAATTCAGAGAGGTTAAATAACTTGTCGAAGGCCACACAGCTTTGTCATACTTGCTTAGTAAAACCCCAACTCCCCTTTGAATCAAACTGTCTGTTTACTCTATAACTGCACTGCCTCCTTCCAGCTGAACATGGTACCACTTTAAATTCACATAGTGAACTTCATGTGTTCCTTTGATCTGCCAACATTCAGACTACATTTTCCTAAATTCCTAATGTTTTCACTTGTAGGTAACCATTCACAACCTCTCCTTTAATTTCAACCCCTCCCTCCCATCTTCACTCTTGGTTTATCTTTTTGCTTCCTGCTTTACTGAGAAAATACAATCAGAAGAGAAATTAGAATCCTCACACTGTGCCTTCCTGCTTGTTACTGTAGGTGAACCGTCTGTACCCTGTGCTCTACCTCAGGCAATCTCCCCACTCCTTTGTGCCTTAGGTCCCACCCTTTCCTATTCGACAGCATCCTCCAGCAATTCTCCCATTTCTCACTTGCATTATTATTTTTCCCTTTCTACTGAATCATGTCTGTCAGCATACAAACATGCAGTTATTTCTCCCATCTTAATAAAACAAAATGAACACAAAAACAGAACTTCTCTTTCCTCCTCGGCCATTACCCATGCACTGGCCCCTTTGTAGCAACGTTCAAGACTTGTTTATACTTGCTCACTCCAGTTCTTGTTCTCTTTAAAACCGACTCTAAATAGGCTTTTCTCTATCTTCCCTCATTCCCGAGGTGATCTCATCAAGTCTTCTGGTTCTATCTTCTTTCTGCCAGTGACTCCTAAATTCCTGTCTTTAGGCCTCTTTCCTGCATTCCAGACTCAAATATCCCACTGCCCATTCTCGTCTCTTCCTTAACATCTCAGTAATTCCAAAACCAAATTTCTGATCTTCCTTTCATACCAGTCCTAATCCTGGCAAGAGAAACGAATGGTACACTTTAATTGGCTAATTTGAGGACAGTTTATAAAGAGGCTATTTACAGGGTGAGGAGAAACCACAGAGGGCAGTGCAGTGCCCCAGTGCTTAACAAAGGTGGTTATTGTCGCATCAATCTTGGAGGGGAAAGAAGTGAAGAGAGGAAGCGGTTGTCACTGATAGAGAGAGAGAAAGAGAGAGAGGTATGGAAGTAATTGACAGGAGCTGTGACTCCTGTAGGAGTGTAACCAGCTTAAAGCAACTCTTCCTTCCTTTGAATCTCATACCAGTGCCCCTCATTGGCTGAACATACACTGGAGACCCAGAGAGCACAACATCAGTAATGTACTCCACAGTAGGCTTACCGGGGTACAGAACAGAATGAGGACGGGTAGAGTGCCCGCACAGTGGTAAATAAAAGATATCCTGCACACTCCCAAAACAACTCCACCTAGGATCTTTCCCCTGTCAGTTGATGGAAAAGCTATACTGTTTGTTCTTCTAGGAAAAAAACAAGGAGTCATCTTTGACTCCCTCTTACATTTGACCTGTCAGATCTCATTGGTCCTCCCTTCCAAGTATATCCAGATTGACCACTTCTCACCAGGTCCAGTGCTAACCTTCTCACTGAGCCACCATCCTTTCTTGCCATTCACAGCTAACAGGTCTAACTATTTCCACTACCATGCCTGCACTATAAACACAGTAACCAGAAGACACTTTCATGTCTTTCTAGGACTTTATCCAGTTCATCTAAGTTGTTTAATTTATTGACATACAATTGTTCATAGTGTTCCTTTAGAATCCTTTTTATTTCTTTAAGGTTGGTAGTAATGTTCTGTCTTTCATTTCTGATTCCAGTAATTTCAGTCTTCTCTGTTTTGTTTTGTTTTGTTTTTTTCTTGGTCAATTTAGCTAAAGTTTGGCCGATTTTGCTAATCTTTTCAAAGAATCAGCTTTTGTTTTCATTGATTTTTCTCTATTGTTTTTCTATTCTTTATAAAATTAATTTCCTCTCTAATCTCCATTGTTTCCTTTCTTCTGCTTGCTTTAGGATTAGTTTGATTTTCTTTTTTCAGTTTTCAGGTAGATTACATTTATGATTTGAGGTTTATTGTTTTTTAAAACGTAGACATTCACAGCTATACATTTCCTACTAAGCACTGCTTTAGCTTCATTCTGTAAGTTTTTTATTTGCTGTCTTCATTTTTATTTCAAAGTATTTTGTAATTTCTCTTCTGATTCTTAATTGGATCATTATTTAGGAGTATGTTGTTTAATTTTTACATATCTGTAGATTTCCCAAATTTCTTTCTGTTATCAATTTCTAATTCTGTTCCATTTGGTCAGAGAACACATTTGGTATTTTTAAGTTATTTCTATTCTTTTAAATTATTTCTATTCTTTTAAATTTATTGAGTTTTGTTTTGTAACCTAGTATATGGTGTATCCTGAGAAATGATCCATATACACTTGAGAAGAATATATATATTCTGCTGTTGTTGGACGAAACGTTCTATTGAAGTCTGTTAGGTATAATTGGTTTAGACTGTGGTTCAAGTCTTCTATTTCCTTGTTGATTTTTAGCCTAGTTGCTCTATCCGTTATTGAAAGTGGGCTACTGAAGTTTCCAACTACTATTGTTGAATTTTCTGTTTGAGTTTACACTTCATGTATTGTGGTGCTATACACACACACACACACACACACACACACACACACACACACACACACACACACATATATATATATAAAATTGTGTTATCTTCCTGATAGGTTGACTCTTTTATGATTACAAAAGTTCCCCTTTATCTCTACTAATATTTTTGTTTTGAAATCTATTTTGTCCGGCACTCCAGCTTTCTTGTGGTTGCTGCTTGCATGATATATCTCTTTCATCCTTTTAACTTTAATCTATTTGTATCTTTGAATCTAAAGTATGTCTCCTATAGGCAGCACATAGTTAAACATTCTCATTTAAGGTAATTATTGATGTAGTTGGATTTACATTTGACATTTTACTTTCTGTTTTCTATATGTCTCATTTTTTTTATATATATATTCTATTCCTCCTGTACTGCTCCCTTTGGCATTTAGTGAATATTTTCTCATGCAGCATTTTAATTTCTTTAATAATTTTTTGATACATTTTTAAAAATTTTAAAATTATGCCTTTACTGATTGCTCTAGAACTTAACTTTTCAAAAATAGCTTCAGATTTATATTAACTTAATTACAGGTGTTAGTTCTAATCCCTTTCCACGTTTTTCTTGTATTATTGTTATTCATTTTACATCTACAAATGTTGTAAATCCAAAATTACATTGTTATGATTTTTTTATACATTTTGTCTTTTAAAAAATTGAGAGAAAAAATACATAGTTACATATATATACATGTATATATACTTACAGCTTTTGTTATATTGACCTTCTTATTCATCATCCTCAGTTTTCTTTATTTATTCCTATGAATTTGTGTTACTAAATGGAGTCATTTCTTGAGCCCAAAACAGTTTTCTTCCTACTGTCCTTGGTGCTATTATTGGCAAGTATATTACAGTTCCATATGTTATAGGCCCCCAAATACATTATATGTGTATTATATAAAAGCTTTTTAATTAGTTAAGAAAAGAAAGGGGAAGAAATATGCATTTATACTGTCTTTTATAATTCATAATTATCTTTACCAATGTTCTTTCCTTTTTTTAAATGTGGATTTGAATTGCCATATGATTTTGCTTGCTTTAAAATTGAAGCACTACATTTAGTATTTCTTGTAAAGTAATTCTGCCAGCAATTCAATTCAATTTCACTTGAATTTTGTTTATCTGGGAATGTCTTTATTTCCATGTTCATTTTAAAAAAATAACTGCTGGATACAGGATTCTTGAACAACAGTGTTTTCATTGAACATTTTGTATATATCATTCTACTGCCTTCTGGCCTCCACTGATTCTGATATGTCAGCTGTTAATCTTATTGGGGTTCCATCATAAATTACAAGTCATTTTTCTCTTGCTGCTTTCAAGATTTTCTCCATGTCTTTGGCTTTTGGCATTTTTACTATGGCATGTCTGTTTGTAGATCTCTTTATCTTACTTGGAATTAATTGAGTTTCCTGGATTTATAAATTAGTGTTTTAAAATAAATTTCGTCAGTTTTCAGCCATTATTTATTTAAATATTTTTAAATCTCCTTTCTCTCTTTTCTCTCCTCCTGGCACTCTCATTACATGTATGTTGGTGCACTCAATGATATCCCGTATTTCCCTGAGGCCCATGGTTACTCTGGGATGACACTGGTTCTGGTGGGGTATCCTTTAACTCTCTGTTCAACACCCAGCTTTTCACTCCCACTAGAAGCAGAGTGTAATGAGAGACGTATTTGATAAGTGTGTGTTGGGCATCTGAATAATGTCAAGACACAAAATCTATTGAGAATGACTGATTAAGATACTTGTTTCAGTTAATGTTCCCCTTTTCAATGAAAATGCATTAGGCGGTGATTCTTCACGCCTCAGTGTAAATTGCTTTAACCCACAAAATATCTCACTTTTATTATTTTGTGTATCACTCTACTATATCAACTTTGGAAACAAAAGACAGCATTCTATTTATGGCATTCTGTTTTTAGTTGTGGTATTTCAATTTACAAAATGTAATGATTCTCTGTTGCTGAAAATGTCAAATCCTAGAAAGCATACCATTCCTATGTGTGATGTTAACATTGTTCTCAAACAGTTGTTGGCTAAAGATTCATTTGATTAATCCAAGTTTTCCAAAATAGATGATTCTGGTGTAGTTCTGTTTAGAAATAACTCCAATAGCAGTTTTTATATTTTATTTTCACATTGAAAATCCGTCAGATTTGCTTCAACCTCAGAGTGTGTTTATGTCAAATTAAATGAGGATGGACAGCGAGCTGCATTTTTTTTCTCAATGGGAAAAGGGTTAATGGACTTTCTATTCCTCTTATCCCTTATCCACTTACACAAGTGTTGACCTGTATAGAAGGCGTGGTGAGGCATCTGACTTCTGGAGTGGTATTTGCTTTTGGGAGTCTGTAGAGTATCAGAGATCAGTGGTTCTCAGGGAGGTAAAGGAAAAGAAGCAGGAAGTGAGAGGAATTTACTCCAGGTACACACACCTCCTATCTGTCCCTTGATCTTACCAAGTTTAAGGCATCTGCCTTGTCAGTGAGAATGCTCTCACCCTGATGTTCGTGTGGCTGGTCCTTCTTGTCATTCAGATCTCAGCTTAGGTGTCACCTTACCCCACCACCAAAGAGGCTTTCTCTGATCTCCCAAACTGAAGTGATTAGCAGTCACAACATTTTATTATATTTTAATTTAATTATAATAATTATAATAATAATTAGATTATAATTTAAATATATTATAATATTTTAATTCTCAAAAATACTTCTTATCTGATGTTTTTCTATATACAGTAGTTTGCTTAGTCTTTTCTCCCATTATAAGAAAACATTGTTTATCTTGTTTACCTCTTTATCTCTAGCATCTAGAACAGAGATACATGCAAAATATTTAATAAGTATTTGCTGAATCAAATTATTCTTTCTTCTCTTCTTGGGCTTCTCATCTCCTTCCACTTGCTCCTCATTAGAAGTGTTAAAAGAAATGAGCACAAAGTTATCACCATGATCACAGGCTTTTTCTATTTCTAGAAGCTTCAGAACACTGTTCCTAGAGAACCATAAAGGTCAGTGGTGTAAGGGCAGAGGAGAGAAATGGGACAGACATGTTATCAGCTCACAGAGAGGTTGATAGTGAAAGGAATGAAGAAGGATTGGTAACAAAAAAAAAAAAGAGGAATTTAATGCAGTATCAATTGAAAACTTTTATTTTAAGCTTAACTTCAGCTATTCATTTATATTCAATAACTCCTTGTCAGTCATCTGCTATGTGCCAGAAAATGAATATTCTCCCATTTCTTCAAAAAGGAACAGCCTCTTTTCTATACATTCTGTGCTGGGCATGGAAGAATACTGTTTGGATCTGACATTTAAAGAAATAAGAGACTAAATGTATCAGAGGCACAGAATGCATTCAAACACATTTAGGCAACTGTGCCTATGTTGAAAGGCACTGAACAAATTGACTCAATATGAGAAAAAAAACAAGGCTTTTTTGTGTTACTTTCCAACATATAGGGCACTCAATATATATTTATTAAATGAATAAATTTGCAAGAAGAAGAAACAAATATTTGATGGTTCAAGGACTCAGGGAACTAAATGCCTTTTACCTTGCTCATGAATATTAGGATTAATGTTGTAAAGAATGTGATGATTCAGGTTTTATGTTTGTTTGGTTTTAGTAGTAAAAGAGTTGACAAAGAAAAGCATAGAACTTATTTAGTGCTTTCAGCACATTAAGTTGATTTTATAGAATAAAATAAATGATAGAAGCTATATTGTCTTCTGTAGAAATAAGTCTGAATTCCAGAGAATGAGGAGAATGTGATTATCGTTGTTGATATGTTGAGTTTTGTTTTTCTTTTATGATTGATTGCATAATAAATGTCCAAAGAAATGATATCCAGGAAAAGAGAATTGAACAGTGGTTACACAAGCATCAGTGACACAAAGGAGGAGAAAAAAGAGCAGCCCTAGATGAGAAACACAACCAATTCAGATGAATGGACGCCCTCAAAGGGACTTGTTCTAATCAAGAAGCACAGATCTGCTTCTAATAGGTCCCATGGATGCCAGGGCAGGCCTCTGATTTATGAGCTGGTGCATTCATATTTGCATATTACATATATAAGTAACCGGCAGTGCAGGGAACAGATAATGGGAAAATAGGAACAGGACATTGAAAGGGCATGTTTATCTGGTTATAAACTAGTTGGAACATAACCAGATGTTACTGTGTATAGACAAAGAAATATCTTTTTGTAGCTGGGCTCAATTCCCAAACCAGATCAATGCACAGCCCTTACCTGACCAGTCCAACACCTATTGCTGGAAGGTAACTTCCAAGCATCTTGTGTAACTATCTCCTTCACTCTCAGAGAAGTAACTAAGGCAGTTCAGACTTACTCAGCTGACATTTACCAAGTATATGCTATAAACTGTGCTATGATATGTAAGTGATAAAGGAAACATGGTATATTGTTCAAGGACTTTACCATTTAGAGTGGAAAGGAGACAGGTAACTAGTTAAATTCTCTGTAATGTGGTAAGTGAAGAGATACAGGTTTGTAGAGAATGCTGTGGGAGCCCAGAGGAGGTATGGCAGAGATGTAGACTATAGGAGAAGGAGGTTTCCTGGTACCCAGATGCAAATCATAGATACATAATCCAAGACAGCTTAATTTTCCGTGCCCACACCTGATATGGAGGAGATGTGAGGGGATTTGTTATTTCACTCTATGTTTTGGTTCTGTGTCTGCATTGCTCCCTTTAGAGTTGGTAAACTGGTGCTGAATTTCCTATTTTGTGATTAACTGCGAAACTCCATAAAAAGCCACTCCAAGAAATTTTTCCAAGACTTCATGCAGAATCTGCCTTGGGGCCACACAGCGTGTTCCCCCATCTGGATTTCTGGAGCAGCCCTGGCTAGGCCCCTGTCTTCAGTTACTCTTGAAACACGAGATTGGGCTCTGTCCTTTCTATAAAGTGGGAAAGTGAAAGGTTTGCTTCTCTGTTTATAGAAAATAAAACAAGGTCATGTTGTCATATAACAAAGTTTATTCACACAAACTTCAACAATCATTAATTGAGCCAAGTCCTGTGGGAGGTGCTGGGGGTAGATACAATGGCACATAGGACAGGTAAGTTCTCTCCTTTGGAAAGGACTTTGTTGGAAGGAGGCTTTGCCTAGTGGTTACAGATAGATGTTGGAGCCAGACTGCCAAGGCTGGAACCCTGGCATCATCTCTGCACTTTAGGCAAGTTACTTCATCTCTCTACACTTCAGTTCTTTTAATTATCAAATGAAAATTTAATAGTACTTATCCCATAAAATGATTGTAAAGGTTGAATAAAGTAATCTACAAAGAGTACTTAAAAGAATGTTAGGCTCGTAGTAAGTCTAGTAACTATTATTATTATGGAGTTTAAAAGAAAGAAAATTAGCAACTAAATAAGTAAGATAGTTTTAGAGAGTTATAAGTGCTATGAATAAAATAAAACAGGATTATGAAAGATAGCATAATTGGTATATTAGGGCATTTTCATGCTGCTGATAAAAACTTACACAAGGCTGCCTAATTTATGCAGGAAAAAGGGTTTAATAGACTTACAGTTCCACGTTGCTGGGGAGGCCTCACAATCATGGTGGAAGTCAAGGAGGAGCAAGTCATGTCTTACATGGATGGCAGCAGGTGAAGAAAAAAAGAGAGAGAGCTTGTGTAGGCAAACTCCTGTTTTTAAAACCATCAGATCTTATAAGACTTATTCACTACCATGAGAACAGCACGGGAAAGATCCGCCCCCATGATTCGATTACGTCCCACCGGGGTCCTCCCACGACACATAGGAATTGTGGGAACTGCAGTTCAAGATGAGATTTGGGTAGGGATGCAGCCAAACCATATCAACCGGGAAAGCTGCTTTAGGTTGGGTCCTTAGGAAAGGCCTCCCACAGAGGTCACATTTAAGCTGAGTCCAGCAAATGAGGGGATCAGCATTCCAGGCAGAAGGAATCATAAATGCAAAGGCCCTGAGGCATGATCACACTTGGGATATTCTAGAAAGAAAAGGGAGGCAATGTACCCAGTCAAGAAAGAGAGTGAATGGTAAGCAAGTCAGAGAGGTAGGCAGAAGTCAGATGATCGAAGTCTGATTATGGACTAGAGATAGGTTCTCGTTTCTCTCAATAAATGGACTTTTTACAGAGAACAAGGCCTCAGAGGGCATGGGTGTGTACTCCACAAACAAGGTTCAATCCCAGCTTCCATTTTCCTCATCCCTAATAGAGGAAAGAAGGGATATCCCTCAGCCAAAAAGGGAGTCAAATGGGAAAACTCAGCACTCCAGGTGGGGTATGCACAGAGAGGGAAGAGGAATTGCTAGGATTGCTGAAGGTTCTCAGGGACAATGCCCTCTCCCTGCCTGATGGAAGTAAGGCCCACAGTCCACCAGTGGGGTTGCAGGTCACCACAGCAGTGTGGCCTGGAGAGGAGGCTGTGCTGGAGAGATGGCCAAGCCCCTCTATCAAGAAAACAAGACTCAGGGCCAGGGCTGAGTAACACAGCAATTATTTTAAAATACAGCTAAAAGCCAGTCAAACTAAATCTAACCTTCTGCATTATAATCAAATTGCTTCAAGCTTTGCATTTGAGGCTTATCAACTTTAATTAAATTAGCAGGTGTTTCTCCCTTCCTATAAAAATTCAAAAAATTTTATTACCAAATTATATTGTTAGTATTTACTTAGGGTGGGAATGCTCCAGGTCACTTAAGTAGGGCAATTATATAATTTATCATCTGTTGGACACTTTTGAGAGTGAAAGGGGTGCTATTAATAATAATCTTAGAAAAACAGTATAAGCCAGGACTGTCCTGGACAATCTAGGACTCTATTAAGAAATTATCTTTCCATTATTAAAAGAAGTTCTTGAGATTTTACTTCAATGAAATTGGAAGCTGTTGGCAGGTTTACTCAGGGGAGTTACCTGATCTGATTTATATTTTCAAAGGAATATAAATTGGTACAGTCATTATGTAAATCATTTCTTCAAAAAATTAAAAATAAACCTTAATACCATCCAGCAATCCCACTTCTGGGTGTGTTATACAAAGGAAATGAAATCAGTATCTTGAAAAGATATCTGCATCCTCATGTTTATTAGAGTGTTATTCACAGTAGCCACAATATGGAAACAATCTGCGTGTCCTTCAACAAATGAATGGATAAAGAAAATACAGTGTATATATACAATACAATATTATTCATCCATTAAAAAGAAGGAGATTCTGCCTTTTGTGACAACATGGATGAACCTGGAGAACATTAGGCTAAGTGAAATAAGCCAGACGCAGAAAGACAAATACTATATAATCTCAGTTATATGTAAAATTTTAAAAATCACATTTATAGAAGCAGAGAATAGAATGATGGTTGCCAGGGGCTGGGGGGTGGAAGGATAAGGTGAAATGTTGGTCAAATGGTACAGACTTTCAGTTATAAGATGAAAAACTTCCGAGGATCTAATGTGGTGCCTGTAGTCAATAATACCATAGTGTTTGAAATCTACTAAGAGACTAGATATTAAGTGTCCTCACTGCACACTCACACACACACACACACACACACACACACACACACACACAAAAACAATGGTGACCATGTGTAGTGATGAATGTGGTAATTAATTTGATTGTGGTAATCATTTCACAATGTATATGTATAGATGTATATTAACTCATCATGTTGTATACTCCTTTTTTTTGGAGACAGAGTCTTGTTCTTTCGCCTAGGCTGGAGTGCAGTGGAGCGATACCTCCGCCTCTGGGGTTCAAGCGATTCTACTGCCTCACCCTTATGAGTAGCTGGGGTTAAAGGTGTGCACTACCACGACTGGCTAATTTTTGTATATTTTTAATAGAGATGGGGTTTCACCATGTTGGCCAGGCTGATCTTGAACTCCTGACCTCAGGTGATCCTCCTGCCTCAGCCTCCCAAAATGCTGGGATTACAGGCATGCGCCACTATGCCTTGCCCAGATACAGTTTTTTTTGTTTGTTTGTCTTTTGTTTTGTCAATCATACCTCAATAAAACTAGAAAAGGAAAAGATCACTCTTGCTTCTGGGTGCAGACTGGATTGTAGGGGGCACAAGAAGAAGCAAGGAAACTTTTAAATGGTTTTTGCAGTAGTCTAAGCAAGAGATGAAAGACGCTTGAACTAGGGAAAAGGAGGGACAATGAAGAGGAAAAAATATAATAAATACATTGGAGGTGGAGCTAGCAGGACTTACTGATGGATTGGATTTTGGGAATGAGGGAGGGTGGCATCCAATCGCTTGAGCTATTGAGTAGATGAAGTTGCTATTTACTGAGCTGATTTTCTTTAAGTGTCAGCAAAAATATATACTATGTTTTTAGCTTGATCAGATGCCAGTAAACAACAATAACAACAGTAAAAAGCAACCTCTTTTGATTGCTTATGTGTCAGATACTATTCTAAGTACTTTACATGTGTTAATGTAGCCCCATAACAGCCCTATGAGGTAGGTGTTATCATTATCAACATTTTACACATGAGTAAGCTACAGAATGGAGAGATTAAGTGGCCCAAAGTCACACAGCCGGAGAACAGCATAGCCAGGGTTGCGTTTTACTGGTTCAAGAGTTTTTATTCCAGAGTCTGCCTTTTAACCCAATGCCACACTGCCTGTCTGTTAGTTTGACTCCACGACCCAGTCTAGATCCTCAGTTCTAACCATTTGCCTCCACGGATTCCTGCTGTTGGAAACAGGCATCTCAGATGATAGAGTGTGGGTTGGCTCAGTCTAGAATACTGACGGAGATCAGAGCACACATACCACTTCCTCAAGGATGTTCAGAAAGAGATACACTGAGATCAGAGCATCACACATTTATCCTAAATAGGGTTGAAATTCCATGGAGTAAATGAACACGAATCCTGTGTCTGCTACATTTTGTGAACTAGGAAGAGTTCATAAAACTCTTCCTTGCCTCATTTTACTCATTTGAAGTAATGGGAAGTACCATGCATTATTTCTCGGCGAGGAACCCTTGTACCATGGTTAAAAATGCTGTTCTAGAGTCAGATTCCTGGGATCAGATTTTAGCTTACCACTAGCTGGGTGACTTTGTATTTAACCTCTTTATGACTCAGTTTTCCTATTAGTAATGTGAAGATCATAACACTATGCCAGAGATTGGCTCATTTTTCACTAAATCCAATTCCCTTTCCTTCTGACCACAAAGATGGACTGGATTTCCCAGCTTATCTTGCAATTCAGCCTGGCTAGAGGATTCTGGCTATTACGACAAGGGCAGAAGTAGTGGATGCTGCCTTCAGATCTGGCCCATACAGATCCTCCAAGTGACACTCCACACTCTCTCTTCCCTGTCTGCGGGCTGCATATTGAGGATCTAGCAGAGGACTCCAAGGCCCCAGGGGAAAGCAGAGCCACAGGCTGCAAAGAATTTGAATCTCTGAATGACTGTGTGGTCCCACCAAGTAGGATCATCCACCTTGCGCTGCATAAACCAAAAGTAAACGTTCATTTGCTAAATCAGTAAGAGTTAGGAGTTTATTAGAGAGCGTGAATTTCTTATCCCAACTAGTATAATAAATACATACCTGGTAGGGGTACTTGGCATTGATGTATCTGTAAAGTGTCTGTGTAAATGTGCTCTCAACATAGGGAAAAAAAGTGTCTCCATGATTCTTTATTTCCAAATTCTTTGTTACGACTAGAGAAGAGTGTAATACTTCTTCAAGAATACATGAAATCATGGTTCCCCACATGAGGTATCTTACTGTGATTAACAACACAGCTTATTAGTATACAAAAATGGGTATAAACAAATTATATAAAATAAGCATAACACAAGAGGTGGACAAATGTGACTTAAGAGAGTTCAAAAGACTGTTGTCTTAGTCCATTTGTGCTGCTATAACAAAATATCTGAGACTAGGTAATTTGTAAACAACAGAAGTTTATTTCTCACCATTGAAGGGGCTAGGAAGTCCAAGATCAAAGAGCTGGCATGTTCAATGTCTGGTGAGGGCCTGGTATCTGCTTCACATATAACATCTTGAGCGTTGCATCCTTGAGAGGAGATGGACACTGTGCCCTCACATGGAAGAGGGCCAGTAAGGCAAAGGATCTAGCTAGTCACCTCCAGCCTTCCTATGAGATTGCTAATCATGTTCATGAGGGATCTACCTCCATGACTTAATCACCTCCTAAAGGCCCCACTTCTTAATACTATCATGTTAGCCATTGTGATAAATTGCAGCATAAAAATTTGCAGCGACACATTCGGCTGTACTCTAAAGGTTTCTCTGATCCTTCCCAGAATCCCTATGACCTTAGTCTGCAGTTAGGCCTATAGGATCTGTGTAGCTGAGTCTTCCCAACATGATTGCACAGCATCACTGGAGATTAACATTAATAGCTTTATTGCAACCCAGTATCTCATCTTCAGGCTCATCTTCAGGCTTGTCATGCTGTAGCACCCCATGCCTCCTACAGCAAGTGGACAGGAAAGGAGACTTTAAAAGTTAGAAAATTAGTTAATTAGTTAAATCATATAGAATCAGGAATGCATGTTTAGAAAAGGAAATCATTCTTGAGAAATGCTTAGCTTTCCTTTTGAAAATCTTTTATTATTGCTGTATAGTCAAAGTCCCAGAAAACTTCAGAGATTCAAGAAAACATTCAGCAAGTGATCAGGGTCCTACCCACTAGAAATATTTTAAACAAAAAGAAATCTTAAGCCACTTGGTATCTCACTTCTGTATTTACTAGTTTCTACACATTCTGCCAAATTTTTTCTAGACTTACGTTGCCAAATAAATCTCTTGAAACTTGATTTTAATTTTTTCCAGTTCACCTTCAGGCTCTTAAGATGCTGTACTCTGTGATCATCACTCACCATCTTGTATCTCCAACAATATCACAAATCTTATTTTATGATGTAGCACTGTCAGCAGATATACCACCCGGGTAACACAGAGAATATCTGTATTATGAGTATCTAAAATGGCCTTGTAGATAAATAAGTCTATCGGTTCAAATATATTCAGGTACTCACAGAAACCTATCATTATTGGCAATTTTCCAATGTTTCAAAATGTGTCTGAAGCAAGAAGCACCAGCAGAAAATTCTCATTATAAAAGCTTATAACTATCATGCTGATGTAATCCCCAGGAAGTCCTGATCATGTGGCTCAGTCCCAGAGAGCTGCTAACATTCAGAGAAGTACCATCCAGACAGGACATCCAATATTTATGTACATATTTCAACATCCTTAAAGAGGTTGCAACAAACCATTAAAATTCTCTCTTCTCAATTTTATAACGTCCCATCGCCAGGGAGTTTCTCACTTTTCTATCCCAGAATTGCTTATGCTTTCACATCATTGCATCGTCCAGATTTCTGTCTTCATGAGGTTCATCGTTTGTTCCCAGAGCCCCCCAGCAAAATATGTGCCTTGTCTATAGACCTCGGGACATTATAGTTTTGGGGTTTTTTCCATGCTTTTTGATTTTCTGTCAAAATTACATCTGCCTTGCTTTTTGTTTTTTTATCTTTGCCTCATTCCACCAATTTTGCATCACAAAAGCTCAAAGAATTGCCTGGAAATGGTGAAGCCTTCCTCTGTGTGCAGGACGGGGTAGGGAATGAGCTGGCCAAACCAGAGCTTTCCTCATGTTACTTAGTTTTATTTCATCACACCTATTAAGTATAACGCCAGCCAAAAAGTGTCCTAAATGTGTGCACGTTTACTGTACAGGCTCACATCCAAAGAACATTTCAGTTCAACAGCAACAGCAATGCTTTGTGGAAAATGAAGACAGCCATTTGCCTCTGGTAAAAGATTCAAGAAAGTTCAACACGATAGCACCATCTCTCAAAGGCTTCACACAGCTAAGCTTTAAGTAACATAAAAAGTCCTCTTCTGTTGCCTAGTAAAAGAAGAATAGCTTATTCTCCTAGCGGGACTAAATTAAAAGATGCATCTGATCTGTCATATTTAGCAGCATTCTCATAATGCACAAAAGCTTTTGTGGCACTGATTAAAAAGAGAACACATCATGTGGCTGGTAGAGAAGATCTGTGACTAAAACAAAAGTATTCTCACCCTTGACTAAACATTGACTGTCAACCATCTGTCTTCTGCATGTGACTGGAAAACAACACTACCAAATACACACACACACACACACACACACACACACAACACAAATGGTCTATTCACGATAAATCTGTTTCAAAGAACAATTACGCAGGAATAATTTTCTTTGGCTTTTAAACTAAATGCTTTGCAAATGAACATCCGGATTAAATGTGCCTTCTCCCATCAAGAAGGTTCACAGGCCACTTGTGCTAGTTTTCAACAGAAAAAAAGAGAGATTATTTTCTTAGCACATTATGATCATTATATTGCTCATTATTTCCACAAATAGGTTTCATTAATCCAAATTAACTGTCTGGGATCTCTACCCTATGCTTCGATTGACTGAAGGGCACAGACCTAATTTTTTTGTGTGTATGTGAAATATTCTTGCTGCAGACAAGGAAATCTCTCTGTACCTTGATCTTCAAAAACTGGAATGAGTTCATTCTAACAAAGTCCTGATTTACAACAGTGCAGATTCTCTTTCTTGGGTTTTTAGTCTCATTTAAGTGAGATCCAAGTGTTCGGTGACCTTGGATTAAAGACTTCTTTATTCTTTGTGACAACATAGATAAAATATTTCTTTGAACAATAGAAGACCTTATTTTGTTTTACTTCCTGTTAGAAATTCCTATCTAAAATATGTTAATGTTTTCACTATTCAGGAAGCTGTCATTATAATGTGTAATTATAATGATTTCAGTTTAAACCTTCTTATACATTGATGAAGTGTTTTCCTTGTGAAATAAATTAGAAGCAGAAAAGTTCATGATAAACTAGTTTCATGAATATTGCTCTAATTTTCTTATTTTCCAATGGCTTAAGACAGTATTTCAAATATCATTCTTTCTTATTAATATGAATTATCCCTATACAAAGCAGGAAAATTATGTGTTACAGGTAGACGAGAAATATGTAATTACATATTATACTTAATATCAATAATTTCTTGATTGAGGGGTTTGCTACTCTATAACCTTCTATACCATTTAAAATTTCTCATTACTTTTTTCTGGGGCTCTTAAATCACACCATCTGATTGATTTTTGCTTCTCAGAAAGGAGGTGTTTAATGCATTTATTTGTTAGTATTGCCCCAGCATGTTCAAATGGCACCTGCAGATGCTTAATAAAATTATCTGAAGATAAATCTCAAACCATATCTGCTGCTCACATTGTAATGAGATGCATATAGGAATAAAGACAGACTATTCCTCCAAGACCTATATTTAGAATTGAGAGAGGCTCCCGTTAGAATAGTGGAGACAGTCTGGAACCTCACATTCAAAGAAGAGGGAGGTCTGCAAGCAATCCCAAAGGAAAATGACAAACATTTTCAATTATTGGGAAGTGGATCAGATGGGGAAAGCAACTGCTCTTGCTTAGCTTAGAAAAGAAAGGACTTGCTCACACATGGTTCCCAAGCATGTAAAATGAAGTGTAGTTGTAAGGAGAAAGATGACTAGTTGTTTTTTTCTCTCTTTCCTCTTTCTCTGTCTCTCTGTATTGAGAACAGACACAAGGAAATATCAATAGAAAATAACTACATTAAAATCGTTTTAAAGAGATACACTCAAGTTCGATGTGTCATAAAGAAAGGTAGGCAGTAATGCCGGCCCTACAGAAAATTGTCCAGTGAAAAGTTTATTTCTATTCTTTGGCTTTTTGTGCTTTATTACCAATTCAATAACCATTTTTCCCATTCTGCAAGGCACCAGAGACACTTGTTATTTTTTTCCCTTCCCTATCAAATCTACCTCAATGAAATATCTGATAAAGTAATCCACATTATGATATGTGACATGGATTGTTAACACTTTAAACACAGTAAATATTCAACACAATAAATATTTCTTGAGTTCCCACTGAGTATCAGGCTTTGTATGTCACTGCTATCCAAAATCTTCGGAAACAAATGAGCAATTCTGGGGGGCAAACATACTTACATTTGAAAAAGAGGGTAAAAATTATTGAGTCAAAGGATATAACCTTGGTTGTTATGTGACATTTTTATATAATGGTCTTAAAACTACTGACTATTAAACATTTGTTTCCCCACATACAAACGAGTATTCTTAGCTTCACAGATGAAATGATTAAATGAAATGATGCATGCCACATGTTGATTTTGCTATTGTTACCATTACTTCTTCTTTACACCACTTTCTAGGTCCAGAGAAACTTGGAAAGAATCTGGGAATCTTTTCTGCCCCCAAAGTCAGAACCTGGGAAGGGAAAGAGAACAATGCAAGCATAGGTAAGTTTTCCTAATAGAGAGAGTGGTGGTACAAAAATAAATAAAACAATAACATTAATAGGAACTACCCTTTTAAGTACTTGCAATGCACTAGACATTATGCTAATGACTTAATGTTTTCTTCTTTAACCTTCACAAAATTTTGGGAAAGGAATGTTATTATCATTCCCCTTTTTACAAATGAGGTAACCTTGACTCAAAGAGATTAATTCATTCCCCAGGGTTACATAGCTAGTAACTAATGGGACTGGCATTGAACCCAGATGATCTGGTTGCCTAGCCTACACTTAAATATACAGCTTCCTTTTCCTGGACCTAATACTCAGTAAGCATGTATCAATTTCTGTTTCTACTCGTCTCTGATGTGATTTAACTAATTGGGTTAAAATACATGAACTCGCTGGGCACTGGACTTTGAATACTATGAACAAGTTTAATTAAAATAATTTATCTTGATTGTATTCACGTTATCTCTTTGAGTATTAGACCTTATTTTATTAATTACTTTTCCAACAACCTGAAACTTAGAGAAAAACTGCAAAAACAATACAAAACCTTTTTTCATGAACCAGTTTAAGAATTAGAGAGAATGTCTGATCACTCTCACATGTTATATTGTATATTTATCTAAGAAAGGATATTCTCCTATATACAACCACGACAAACCATCCAACTCAGGAAATTCACAGTGATACGTTACTAGCACTAATCCTCAGACCCCACTGGAGTTTTTGCAAATTGTCCCAATAATGTCTTTTATAGAAGAAAGATCCAGTCCAGAATCACATGTTGCCTTTAGTTATCATTTTATCTTGAACATTTTCTCAGTATTTCCTGGACTTTCATAATTTTGACAATTTTGCAGATTACAAATGGTTGGTTATTGTAGAATGCCCCTCAATCTGAGTATATCCAATGTTTCCTCATAATTAGATTCAGATTATTTGGCAGGAATGTCACAATTCTTATTTGTCTCATCACTGATGGTGACGAGTAAATACGTTGAGTAAAGTGTCTGTCAGGTTTCACCACTGTAGACCTATTTTTTTCCTCTTTGAAATTAGTAAGCATTTTGTGGGAAGATACTTTGACACTATATGAATATCCCATTCTTCATCTAACTATCAACTTCATTTATTTATTTATATCAATATGGACTCATAGATATATATGCTATTCATTAGTTTTAATCCATTACTATAATTATTTCTTTTAAAGCTTAAATTGTCACAGATTGGGCCAGCAGGAGCCTCTTCAATCTGATCTCTGTGTCCTTTTGACATGTCTCCATCATTCTTTGAACAAGTCTTTGTTTCTGGCACAAAACTGTGTTCCAGAATCATGTAATACTTTTCCTGCGTTAAACTGGGGATTGGATATTTTTCCAAGGTGCCCTTTGTGCTACGTGTGCTCTTTGTGAATACATATACATATATTTCTCTCTCTGTTTCTATATATTGAAAACAATGAGTCCAAACAGGCAATTCTAATTCCACTCCATAGATTTCTCTCATTTAATAGTAAGGAAGCTGGCTCTCATTATCTTTAATATATTTACTTATTGGATTAGTTCTGCATATGTAATCAATTTCTCACCGCTGCCCCTCCTCTCTGCTGACACAGATGTTCTCACTCCAAAACCCTAAACCTGGCTGCCCCCATGCAAATTCCCTCCTCATCCTATTTGGATGACAATTCCATGCCTGGACCATCCTACCACTTGCCTACTTCAATCCCCTAAGCCTACTTTGCTCAGCCCAGTTTAATGGAATTGACTCAATTGTTCAAGAAGATGAAGAAAGTGAATGCAGCATTTTTGGATATTTATACTAAATCATGTAATTCTCTTTTATTTGTGGGTCGACTGAAAACAATTAGTAGCTCTAATGTAAGGTGCTGCTTGAGTTAGTCTGTAATCTACTATCTACATTAGGCTACTATGTACTATCTACATCCTAAATTAGAATAATTGATGCTGGGCTAGAGTAAGAGAAATTGGTTTTATTCTCACTTTTCTAATTCCAACAGGTAAAATATTCCACTGCATCTTTTAACTTCTCCTATGAAGATAACCCATAAAGCCAGTCAGGAGGCAAAACTGTCATTTACAATTTGCAAAAATATGAATAATCCTCCTTCAGGAAAGTTCACATTCATGTTTGCATCCAAGAACCTTGACCTGGCTGGTAGCTTATCATATTCTGATTGTATACTATGAATGCTCTGAAACTGCTAGATGTTTAGTCTACAACAGTCTGAAAGTAATATGAGAGAGTTCAAAAGCAACGTGTTATAAATTTCTTTATGAAAAGTCTACTGGAATGCTTAAAGACGACTTCATCTTATAAGGATTTCTACAAGATTCAGGGTGAATTGCTTGCACATTGAGTCAGTCATGCTATTTATGTAGAAAGGGCAAGTCTTAAAATATCAGCAACTAAATTACGGATGGGCAATAAACATATGAAAACATACTCAACCTCATGAGTAATCAGAGAAATGCACCTTAAAATAAAAATGAGATACTGCTACTGACAATGCCAATCTTAGCAAGATTGTAGACCTATGAAAACTCTTTATATGCTCTTTGTGAGAGTATAAATTGGTACAACTTTTGAAAACAATTTGACATTTTCAGTAATTATGAAGTTATATAAACTATAAACCAGCAACTTCATTCCTGGATATATACCCTAAAGAAAAATCACAAGATTATATAAGAATACACATAGTTGCATTGTTTACATTGGCAAAATAATGGAAACAAACCAAATGTTTATCAATAGAAGAATGGATAAATAAATGGTAGTTATATGATGAAATAACATAAAGTCATTAAAATGACTGCTTTGCAGCTGAACAACATGGAGGAATCTCACAAATACAATGTTGAGTCAAAAAAGTCAGAGTTCACGTAGTAAAAATCCATTAGTATAACAGTTTTTGAAACTAAACTATATCATTTGATAATACTGTATATGTAGTTTAAAAGAGAACCTCTAAATTCACATTACAGTTACCTTATAGGAAGAGGGTGAGAAGGGATTGGGTACAGTCTCATAGGAGACCCCGAAGATGTTTGTAATGTGATTAGCTAGTACACAGATGTCCATCTTATTCTATTTTTTTTAAGAGACACGGTCTGGTTCTGTCACCCAACCTGGAATGCAATGGCACGATCATATCTCCCTGCAGTCTCAAACTTCTGAGCTCGATTTTCCCAAGTAGCTGGGACACATCCATGCCACCAAGCCTGACTAATTTTTAATATTTTTTTGTAAAGACAAGGTCTCACTATGTTGCCCAGGTGGTAATGAACTCCTAGCCTCAAGCAATCCTCCTATCTTAGCCTCCCAAAGTACTGGGATTACACAGGCATCAGCCACTGCTCCCAGTCTGTTATTCTTAATATTTTACACAAATGTGGAATATTATTTTCTTGTTATTAATTATTTAATTTTTAAAAGTTTTTAAAAAGGAGCTGTCTCTTCGAGGCTCCTTGTACCATTTTAACTCTATGGGTGACTATTTTGTTGTTAGGAGGAGTGAATTTTCTGAGGCCAAATACATACCAGGAGTTTTCAGATGTTATTCTTCTTACCCACTTTTAAGGTAGATACTTTACTGTCTTCTACAGATGAAGAAATAGATCCACAATGTGTAAATTATTTCCCCAGCATCTTGTGGCTGAGTAGAGATGGGATAAGAATTTGAAACAATGTCTCTCTGATTCCAAAGTGTGGGTGCTTCCTGCTTCACCAAATGATACCAACTTTTCTCACACAAATTATCTCATTTAGTTTTCTGAATAACTCCCTGGGGGAGGGTGGAATTAACATCTTCGTTTTTAAGATGAAGAAGGGTTGAATGGCTTTTCCATGGTCTTGGCATACAAAAACTTAACTCCAAGTCTTTTGATTCCCAAATTCAGTGATTTACCCGTCAAGAACATTGTCATCTTCCCAATCACAAATCCTAAAATAAGTCAGGAGGAGAGTAGGATTTCATATTTAAATCAGCATCTAATACATATTAGAAACACTAGAGTTATCTCATTAAAAATCTTCATCATGTTTTCAGTCTTTTTCCTCTAATATACATAACCAAAGTAACATTTATAATTATTTTATATTCTGATAGCTTCATAAGTGCTAATTTTCCTAGTCCCCATATTCCTAACTCACATGTCCTATTTCTTAGAATGGGAAACTCAGGCAGGAAGGGTAAATGAATTGCTCAAGGTCACAGAGAGACCTTGCAGCAGAGCTTCACCTTCCAACAGCCAGATCCAAGCCCTTATCATCTATATTGATTTCACTCAGCTAGGAAGGAATATTTCTACATATTTCTTCATGTCCACCTCAACCTTTAGTTTATTTACCTTATTTCACACAACATCTAGTACTTTATTCTGTCAGTCTTAAGAAACGCTTGATCTCTGATGACCAGAGAGCAGGAATACAGAATACACTCTGTACACTCTCTACCCTGGAATGCTATTTTGATTCCACTTAAACTGTGAGAGATTGCAAAGGTTGTGGCTGCTGTGACTCTCACTTTTCGATAATTTATTTTTAACACAAAATAATTCACATAAACAAAAATAAAATGTACCCCATCTTAGAACTGAGGTACAGTCATGGAAATTACATTTTCTTCTCTCTGGGACACTGGTGACTTCAAGTCAGTAAATGACAAGAAAGTGACACTGGGCACTTCAAGTCCAAAAGTATAAACCTTAAAATATGAGAGATTTTGACTTTCTTCTTATTTTGACTTAATTTGTATAAATGCAGAGGAATTCAAAGTCCCTGTCTCCATAGTTCTGGAAAGCAGGAAGGACACTTTGTGAGGTCTGAGGTGTGGAGAAGTGCAACATGGGAGATGCAGAAAGCTCACGGGAATTGGTTGGGAGCATTAGAATACAAGCCTCTGTTGGTCAACTGATCAGTTCATTAACATATATGCAGATATAAAGTATGCAAATATTCACATACAAAGAGTAGCTACAGATATGTGCTGGTGTATAGCAATGGAAAATGAAACACAAATCTCTCATTTTTCACACTGCAATCTAAGTGAAGGTGTTGCTTGAATTAGTCTGGAATCTACTATCTACACGACGCTTTACTTTAAATGTCTCATGTTTAGAAGTCTGAGCTCTTATTCTAATGTTGAAAGTGAACATTTTAAATGAGATTCTGTGCCATGTACTCAGTACATTTTACAACATTCTCTTATTTAACCCTCATGACTTTCATAGGCGATAAGTACTGCTATTATCCCCGGCATTTATTCAGCAGAGCATCTGAAACTTGGAGAGGTTCAATGCCCAGGGTCAGAGAGCTGGTGAGTGGTGGAACCAGGTTGAAATACTTGTCCTTCTGGCTTCTCCATTGAAGTTCTTCCCCATTGTGCAGCACGGACACTCTGCTTTTACACCCAACAATCTGATTCTATTCTAGTTGGCCTACGGCTTTCCTGTTTCCATGTGGAAAGTACTCTGTACTTTGCAGGGAAGAAATAGTGATGTTGAGGAAGAGAAGAGACTCTGCCTCTGAAAAATTGCTTAGATATTTTCCAGACTGTGTCATGAGGACAGCTTAGGCCCAGACCCAAAAGGCACTTAGGTGAGCCAGGATATCAGGGTCCTGGGAGAGGGAAGAGTCAGGCAAATGTTCCATATGTGAGTTACAGTCATTCTTCTTATGTATTTTCTGGCCTTAGAGAGCACAGAACAATAAGGTCAGCCAACCAGAAGTGGAGGCAAAGCTCATCAGGTGCTAACTTTCTCCAGACACCAAAATGAACATCAAAGGCAGCTTTGAAGTTCAAAAGAAGTCATCAAGATAGCCTGAAGAGCTGTGAACCTGGGAAGAGCACTATTTCCCTGGCAGTAGTGCTAGTTTTGAAAGGGGAGAATAAAGGGAGAAGTTATTGAGAAAAATGAGCATATTAGGCTTCGTTGTCTAATTCTCACATCCTTGATCATCTTACAAGATGATAAACTCCAAATCACAGCCAGAATCTAGAACTTCCGGTTTTATACTGTCTACCTATTTCAGAGCAGGTGCTAAATAAATAATAATTCATTCATACTTTGTTATATTTATTAACATTGATTGATCAATTGATAGAGCACCTCCTATGTGCTTCTGTCCTAACTTGGAGATGTGAAAATAGATGAACCAAAGTCCCTGCTCTTGTGGAATAAACTAATCAATATAAATATATAGCATGTTAGGTAGTATAAGTGCTCATAAGAAAAATAAAACAGAGAAACGAGAAAGAATGAAAACTAACACAGAGCCAGGAGCTAAACAGAGAAAGATAGTGATAAAGACAGATATCTAGAGAGACAGAGATAGATATGGAGAGAGCGATAGAGATAGAAAGTGATCAAGAAAGACTTCTATTAAGGAGGCGTTTAGGCAAAGAGATCTGAAAAAAATGGAAGGAGTGACAGTGCAGATATGGAATAACAATCTAACATAATCAATTAATAATCTCAATTTCCTAATCCTAATGCCTCCAACCCCTACTTACTTGAGTGCAAGAAGTCCAAAGTCTGCCAATCAGGAATGTCCAGGAATCATCGGGTGCATTGTCATTTGTTCATAAATTAGACTTGGTCACTGGCTTAGTAACCTGCTACCTACTACATGCAACTATATGTCATGGTTTTTGATATCAACTAGTGAATACATTTCCATCTCTGCTTGTTGGTCATTTTCCTAAAAGGTGAATGGAAATACTATTTCCCGTTTCTTACATCTAAGGGAGCTACTATACTATTGCATATAACTGAAAAGAAGTTTGAAGTCTTTACTTCCACTTGATGAACTGTTTCAAGCTGTTCTAATGGAGTATTAGAGAAGTTTTAAGTCATAATAATCCAGTGTTGAACAATACTTTTTGGCTGCCGCCGATCAGGTATTTAACTTTTACTCTGATTTTTGAAACAATTTTGCTCTAAGGGTCAAAAGTAGAATGCCCTAAGGCACAGGAGTAACAGTTGTTCAGTAGAGCCACCACCTGGACAGTCAGTAGGCAAGTGGTCAAGTTCTCCATATGTTTCCCAAAAAAAGCGTATTATTCCTGGGTATGACCAAGCTCTATTTGATTCAAATCTAGTGGATCTTTATTTAGTGCTTTCTCTATGTAAGGTGCTATGCCAGGTGCTGTCACACAATTTTTCCCATTTATTCCTCATAGAAACATGCAGATCTACCAAGATGTCTTAAGGACACAGAGGTTTAATATTTTAACAGAATAGAGTGAATGCCCTATTTTAGAATGTTTTGTACCCATTTTCCATTTCCATTTCATACTTTTCTTTAAAGGAACAGAATTTAAATGATTAAAAGTTTTATTCTTTCCTCAGTGATTCTCATTGTTCTTAAGAATTACCAGGTTGGGTCTGGTGGCTCACACTTGTAATCCTAGTACTTTGGGGGGCTGAGGCAGGCAGATTGCTTGAGACTAGGAGTTCAAGACCAGCCTGGGCAATATGGCAAAACCCTGCCCCTACAAAAATACAAAAATTAGCTGGGCTTAGTGACATGTGTCTGGTAGTCCCAGCTACTAGGGAGTCTGAAGCAGGAGGATCCACTGAGCCCAGGAGATCAAGGCTGCAGTGAGCCATAAACATACTACTGCACTCCAGCCTGGGCAACAGAGGAAGATCCTGTCTCCCTCCATCCTCTCCCCCTCCCCTACACACAAAAAAAGAATTACCAATTACTATACAGGGTTGTATTTACAAAACCATTGACATTGTACTTTGTGGATGATTTAAGGAATTTCTCCAGGGCAATTTTGATTATAATTAATTATTGGCTTGCTGGCTAACTTAAGACTTTATACTCTTAGGTAAGATGTGACTCTACATTTGAAGTTAAAAAGAGATCCAATTAAAGATATATGGTCAAAATTAGAAGATAAGAAAAAAGACCCAATTAAAACTTTCTGGTCAGAATAAGTATACACATTCCCTTTGGACCCACTCACAGACATTTGAAGATTTGTAATTTTAATGAATGAAACCTGTGATCCCACTGCAACTCTGGGCTGCTGCTGCTGTCCTTTCCCGGAGCTCACTCATGCCACGGATTTTATCATGCAGATGTAATGGACAAGTATTGTCTGAATTAGGCAAACAATTGCATTTATACATCAGGAATGTTGTTGAGAGAAAACTGGCCCTTAATAAATAATTCCCAACTCTCTTCTTTAGTGTTGAAAGTTTCCACATTATACTTGACCCACATCCTATGTTCAATAGCTCCCCACCCATCCCCAAATGGCATGTTTTTAAGTGCCAGATGTAGAGGCACTCAGCTATAAGGGAAGGTATAAAAGTCAGTATATAAATGACTAGCACACGAGATATCTTTGTTCACTAAATTAAATATTCAAGGAAGATTTTGTTTATCTAGAAAAAATTTACTAGCACTTGTTTGACAACCATCCAAGTTATCAAGAATTCTTCTCAATGTTTCTCACCTTCAGATGATAAGTAGATAAGGACAACATTTAAATTTCAGGAATGTCTCACTTCAATAGATAGTGAGAGGAAACGACTTCCAGGCTTTGCCTCATGGGTGGAAAGGTATATGAGAGAACAAAGGGGACCCAGGTCATGTTTCACAGCATGATGATAGAGAAGAACCAGTTTCTGGTGAGGAAAATATACCACCAGAAAAACTATGATGAACCAGAGAGAGCTCTGATATTCTATAGTAACTCAGTGGCTCTACCTCACTCATGAGTCATTCTGCAAGGCCAAACCCTGTGTCTGCCCTGTGGGAGTACAGGGCTACCATGATAAGGGAAATGCAATTATAAAATACATCCTTAGGTGATCATAAATCCAGGAACATTTGATCCAGCGATTATTTGGAACAGTCATGATCCTGACATCTCTTCCATTAAATGGCACCTAAGACATCTATCATGCCACTTTGATTTCTAACAAAAAATGGACACATTGACTATGAAGTAAAAATTCCGTATAGCATACCAACAAGAATGTCTCTGCTGGACACTCTACATAAAAATGATGTATGCAAGCTGTTGAATATATAGATGGTGCTAGTAAAGCATCGTCAGGAGGAAATGGGTTTTGACTATTTATTTATTTATTTATTTATTTATTTATTGGTCAGGCGGAGATACATTGCGATCTCTTACTCATCCTTTCTGTAGGACCAGTGTGAGATATTGAGCATAATTAGGAAAATCATATATTACACAAGCTCCTTTCACAGGTGCCAATAGAATTCTGTTTGATGGTAGGCTAGTAAATAAGCTTTTAAGGAGACAAATTCATTAGAGAAGTCTGTATGGAATGTTTAGTATGAGGATGCCTTTCAAAAGAAAACAGTTTGGACTGTGCCAACAGATGGAGCTTTAAATCTCAGCTCTACTATTTAGTAGCTTTATGACTTGTATGAACTAGCCTGGGCTCTGTCTTAACTACAAATCAAGTTCATGGTATTAATCTCACTTGGTGGTTGAGACAATGATAACAGGATATAGTGCCTAAAACATGGAAGCCCTCAATAAGTGTCAGTTTCTACTTTCCTTTGAAGATCTATTTGTCATAATATTTCTAAATATAGTTAATTCTGACTTTCATGGCTAGCCAAGATGAAGTAAAAGGATATGGATTTACCATCCCACCTAAAACAACTTTGAAAATGGATGCAATATACGAAACAATGTCATGGAAAAAATAACCCTCAAGAGAAGAAAAACAAGCAAGGTGAGCCCTCTGATTGCCACAGCAATTGCTTGGAGAACATGGCCTGTCCACAACACAGGGAAGCAAAATCCAGGCAGGGGCTGGCAGTCTCCCTGAGGTAAGGAGACAGAGCTGAGGGTCTGGGGATGTCAAGGTGGAGCTTCTCGGAACATAGTACAGGAAAGGGAGACAGCTGCACAGAGACAGAACTCTGGAGAACTGTAGAAGGCTCCTATAAGTATTCAGCTGAGTACTGATTAGCCGTGTGCGTAAATCAACTATCAAGGCTGGGTAAAGATCCAGTAGAAATTATTAGGGGAACAGTGTCGGAAGCTCACACAGGGGCAGGAATAGTGCTTAATTCCAACAGCCAAAATGGAAAACTTCATGATTCATGGGGCCTCAGTTGGAATACTAACCAGGGTTTTGCCTCAACAGTAGGGAAAATAATGAACATTAGACTAAACATTGCACTGGTCCCTCTTCATAAAGTTTAAAGGCATGATCCAGGAGGATTAACTATTCCTAAGTAACTTAACCATGTCTCAGAACAAAGCTCAACAACTATTATGGGAATACAAAAACACCCAGCACCCCACAGGGCAAATTACACAATGTCTAGCACCCAATTTTTAAAAAATCACAAGGCAGACAATGGAGGGGAAAAATAAAATGCACAATGAGAAGAAATGTCCATCAAAATTGACCCCCAAATGACATGGGTGATAGAAACAGTAGACAGGAGCATTAAATCAGTTATGATAATGATACCGCATATGTTAAAAAAAAGCTAGCAGAAAGACTGAACATATTAAATATATATATTGTTTTATATTATATATTAATATATAATAATATATATTTTAATTATATATTATAATATTATATATTAATATATATTATAAAACAATATAATATTAAATAATAATGTATAATATAAAATAATATGAAATATAATTTTATATTGTATATTAATATATTATAATATAATATATTATGTATTAAATATATATCATAATATGTAAATTATATTAAAAAGACAAAAATTGAATATTTAGAAAGGAGATCTATAATTTTGAGATAAAAAATACTCTAAATGAAATTAAGAGAGAAAAGATGAGTGAACTTGAAAACACAGCTATAGAAACTATCCAAAATGAAACACAGAGGGACAAGAAAGCCATCAGTGAACTATGTGATAATTTTAAGTAGCCAAGTATATGTGTAATTGGAGTCTCCAATACAGTAGGAGAAAATATTTGGAGAAATAATAGCCAAAGTTTTCCAAATTTGATAAAAACTGTAAACATACAGATTTAAGAATTCCAACAAACTTCTAGAATAATTAATGAAAAGAAAACTACTCCAAGATGAATTTTAATAAAATTCCTTGAAGACAAAGAGATAAATCTTAAAAGCCACTTTTGTGTATGTGATGCAGAGTGGGGAAGGAATGCTACATAAAGAATAAAGACAAAAAGAAAAGCAGATTTCTTATTGAAACAACACAAGCTAGAAGGTAGCGGAGCAACATCTTTAAAATATTAAAGGAAAAAAGTTGCCAAAATAGAATTTGTTAGCCAGTGAAAATATTTTATAGAAACAAAGATGAAATAAAGAATTTTTCAGACACATAAAAGAAGAATAAATAACCAGACCACATATCTATAAAATATGTCAAGAGGAACCCTTCAGGCAAAATGAAACTATACTGATAAAAACCTGGACATACAAAAAAGAAAAAGAAAAAACCAAAAGTGGTAACTGTCTTGTAAATATAAAGAATGTTTTTCTTGGCAGAGCGCGGTGGCTCACGCCTGTAATCCCAGCACTTTGGGAGGCCGAGGCGGGCAGATCACGAGGTCAGAAGAGAGAGACCATCCTGGCCAACATGGTAAAATCACATCTCTATTAAAACTACAAAAATTAGCTGGGCGTGGTAGTGCATGCCTGTAGTCCCAGCTACTTGGGAGGTAGGAGAATCTACCTGAGATTCTCTGAGGCAGGAGAATTGCTTGAACCCGGGAGGTAGAGGTTGCAGTGAGCCAAGTTTGTGCCACTGCACTCCTGCCTGAGCGACAGAGTGAGAATCCATTTCAAAGAAAACAAAACAAAACAAAAATAATAAGTTAATCAACAGATTGAAGCAAAATATTACTATTACATCATGGAGTTTATAACCCATATAGAAGTAAAATGTATGAAGACAATGGCACAAAGACCAGGAGAGGAGAAAAGGAAGTGTATTTTGTAGGGGTCTTATACTTGAAGTAATGTAATAGTGCTGGAAGTTAAACTGTGATCAACTAAAGATGTACAATATAATCCCCCAAACAATAACTAAACTAGCACAAAAAAATATTTACAGCCAATGCACAAACAATGGAGATGAACTAGAACCATAAAAAATACTGAAGAGAAAGAGAAAATGGAAGAACATGTGTGACAATAGAAAATAAACAGTAAGATGGTAGATTATAATAATCACATTGAATGTAAAAGGTCTGAACATACCAACTAAAGGCAGAGCTTGTCAGATTAAATAAAACTGACCCAATTATATACTTTGTTAGAAGATACAAATAAGTTCAAAGTAAAGGATACAAAAAGATATAGTATGCTAATGTGAATAAAAAGCAAGCTGGAGTAGCTACATTAACATCAGAGTAAACAATGTAACAGACAAAGAGAGGCATTTCATAATGAAAAAGAGGGTAAATTCATCAGGAGGATATAACAATCTTAAACATTAAGACCTCTAATAACAGATCTTCAAAATATCTGAATCAGAAATAGATGGACTGCAAGGAGAAAGAGATAAATCCATAATTACAATTAGATATTGTTTATGAACTCTAATAGTTTTTTGTGGGTTACTTAGGTAGACAATTGATTGACATGTGTATAAAGGCAATCCAGTGGATAAAACAGAGATTTTTCCACGAGTGGTTTTGGAAAAATGGAACATTAGCATCCAAAAACAAAGCAAAATAAAAACTCCAATCTATTCTTCGTACAACATGTACAAAACCAAAAAAAAAAAACAGTCCAATGGACTTCATCAAAATTAAACATTTTTGCTCTCTGAAAGACACTGTGAAGAAAATGAAAGGATAACTCATCAACTGGGTGACAATGTCTTCACATGACATATGTGGTAACGAACTCGTATCTCAAATATTTAAGGAACTCTCTTAACAACCCAATGCCTTGAAAATGGACAAAAGATTTGAACAGACATTCCTCAAAGAAAATATACAAGTGGCAAATAAGCACATGAAAAGATGCTCGATGTCATTAGTCACTGAGGAATGGAAATTTTTGAAAATGAGATACCACTACACAACTAGTAAAATGACTAAAATTACCAAGACTTAGCATACCAAGTATTGACAAGAATGTGGAAGAACTGCAACCCTTATACCCTGCTTGTGAGACTATAGCATGGTACAATTACTTTGGAAAACAGTCTGCAGTTTCTTCAAAAGTTAAACACACATCTACTATATGATTCAGCTTTTCTACTTCTATGTGTTTAAGAGAAATGAAAGCATATATGTATACAAAAACTTACGCATGACTGTCATAGCAGCTTTATTATAAAAGCCAAGGACCAGAGACAATCTAAATGCTTGTTAACATGTTAATGGATATGAAAATAATCGTATATCCATAAAATGGAATCTAGTCAGCAATGAAAAAGAATGAACTACATATGCAACTGCATGGATGAACCTCAAAATAGTTATGTTGGGTGAAAGAAGCCAGAACAAAAAGAGTACATACTTTATGTTACTCAGTTCAAACTACTGTAACGAGTTATCATAGACTGGGTGTCTTAAACAATGAACATTTATTTGTTATAGTTCTGGAGGCTATGAAGTCTACGATTAAGGCGCCATGAGATCTGACGTCTTGAGAGGGCCCATTTACTGATTTGCAGATGGCTGTCTTCATATTGCATCTTCACACATAGAAAACAGCAGAGAGAGCAAACTTCGGTATTTCCTATGATTCAAACATTGATCCCATTATCTAATTACTTCCCAAAAACCCCCGTTCCCAATACTATCACACTGGGGATCGGGATTTCAACCTATAAATTTTAGGGGAACACAAACACTCAGCATATAACATACTATATAATTCCATTTATAAAATATTCTAGAAACGTAAACAAATCTATGGTTGTAGAAAGTTCCCTGGGAGTAAGGTTAAGGAGAACAGAAAAGAAGACTTGCAAAGTGATATAAAGAAATTTGGGGGGGTTGATGGATGGGTTCATTATCTTGGCTGGGATGATGGTTTCACAAATGTATAAATAAGTGTCATTAAATTATCCACTTTAAACATGTGTGATTTATGGTAAATTAACATTTTCAATAAAGCTATAAACAAAGTTGGATCCTATTTGTTAGAAATAAAACATTCTATAATTGCATTACGCAGCACTTTTCTAAGCATGTTTCTCAGAAGTAATGTTCCACAGATTTTAATAGGTTTTACTGAAAAAGAAGATTCTGTGGTTTAATAATTGAAATAGGCTGGATTAAACACAGTTAATAGATTTGTTTTGGACAGGACTTCTGGGAGATTTTAATATGCCAATATGCATTGTGAAATTTCAGTAAGGGAGTATTATTGAGTACCGTATTTCCCTAATTTGACCAGAAACTTTCTTCCAAGATGACTTTACAGGATTAAGATTCCTCGGGCTTTTTATTTGGAAAATGCTGGCATAAAGACATTGCAACGACTTAACAGTAAATACAGTCGATGTGGTAAGAACTTTGGCCTCTCTTTTCACAAACTATTAAAATGTATGACTAGGCCGAGTGTGGTGGCTTGCACCTATAATTCCAGCACTTTGGGAGGCTGAGGTGGGAGGATTGCTTGCTTCAGCCCAGGAGTTCAAGACCAGCCTGGGCAACACAGGGAGACCCTGTCTCTACAAAAAAACAACAATATGACTTATGATTAGACAATATAACCTTCATCTAAATTCAAGCATTCGAGCAAATTGCAAATTTTAGGAAGACTTTAAAAATTTGTCCACCAGATTAGTAACTGATTGCTCTCCAGTGAATGTTTTGCATGGGATCTTTTTTCTTTTTTTAATTAATAGACTTCTTTATTTTTTTTTCTTTTGGCAGTTTTAGGCTTACAGAAGAAATGAGTAGAAATGTAAAAAGAGTTCTTATATCTCCTTTACCCCTTCCCCAATTTCCTGTATTTATTAACATCTTGCATTTTGTAGTACATTTGTTGTAATTGATGAACCAATATACATACATTATTAATAACTAAAGCTCACAGACTACATTAAAGTTCACTCTGTGTTATACATTCTACAGGTTTGGGCAAATATATAATGATATGTGGCCAGGGTCTAACGTTTGTAATCCCAACAATTTGGGAGGTTGAAACAGGAGGATCCCTTGAGTTCAGGAGTTCGAGACTAGCCTGGGCAACATAGCAAGGCCATGTCTTTACAAAAACAACAACAAAAAAGAAAAATTAGCCAGGCACGGTGATGTGCAACTGTAGTCCTAGCTGCTCAGGGGGCTGAAGCAGTAGGATCATCTGAGCCCAGGAGTTTGAGGCTGCAGTGAACCATGATGGCACCATTGCACTCCAGCCTGTGCAACAGAGTGAGACCCTGTCTCTAAAAACTCAAAACAACAAACAAAATTACATGTGTCCACCATTACAGTGTCATGCAGAATAGTTTCCTTGCCCTAAAAATTTCATGTATCCCACTTTTTCATCTCTTCCTGCCTCCCCCAACCCCTGACCTGTTTCACTGTCTCTGTAGTTTTCCCTTTTCTACAATGTCATATAGTTGGAATCATTCAATATATAACCTTTCAGATTGGCTTTTTTCATTTAGCAACATGCATTTAAGTTGTCTCCATGTTTTTTCATGACTTGCTGGCTTGTTTCCTTTTATTGCTGAATAATATTTCATTATATAGATGAACCACAGTTTCTTTATCCATTCATCTACTGAAGGAAATATTAGTGGCTTCCAAGATTTGGCAATTATGAATATGGCTGTTATAAACATTTGTGTGCAGGTTTTTCTGTGAACGTACGTTTTTAACTCATTTGGGTAAATACCAGGGAATGCAAATTGCTGGATCATATGGTATAAATATATTTAGTTATGTAAGAAACTGCCAAATTGTCTTCCAAAGTGGCTGTACCATTTTGCATTTCCACCAGCAATGAATGAGAGTTCTTGTTGTTCCACATTCTTGTCTGCATTTGGTGTTGTCAGTGTTCTGAATTTTAGCCATTCTGATAGGTGTGTACTGGTGTCTCCTTGTTTTCATTTGCAATTCTTTAATAATATATAATGATAAGCATCTGTTCATAGGCTTTTTGCCATTTGTATATCCTCTGTTAAGGTGTCTGTTCATATCTTTTGGCCATTTTTAAATTGGGTTATTTTCTTATTGTTGAGTTTTAAAAGCTCTTTATATACTTTGGATACTAGTCCTTTATTAGACATCTGTTTCGCAAATATTTTCTCCTACTCTTGGCTTGTCTTTTCATTTTTTTAACAGTGTCTTTTGCAGGGCAGAAGTTTTAGATTTGAGTTAAATCTAACATCAATTTTTCCTTTGATGGTTCATGTTTTTGTGGGATATCTAAAAAGCCATTACCAAATCTACATTTTGTCCTATGTTATCTTCAAGGAGTTTCATAGTTTTGGGTTTCCATTTAGGTCTAATGATCCATTTTGCGTTAAATTTGGGGAAGGGTATAACGGCTGTAGGTAGATTGACTTTTTTTTTTTTGTCCATGTATATGTCCAGTTATTCTAACACCATTTGTTGAAATGACTATGCTTTTTCCATTGAATTGCCTTTGCTCATTTGTCAAAGATCAGTTAAATATATTTTTCTATTTCTGAGCTCTCTATTCCATTTCATTGATTTCTTTGTTGATTCTTTCACCAATACCACACTTTCTTGATTACTGTAGCTTTATGGTAAGTTTTGAAGTTAGTAGTGTCAGTTCTCTGATTTTTTTTCTTCAGTATTCTGTTAGCCACTCTGGGTCTTTTGCTTTTCCACATAAATGTTAGAATAACTCTGTTGATATCCGTAATAACTTCCTGGGATTTTTTTGTTGTTGTTCTTTTTGTTGTTGTTGTTTTGTTTTTAGAGAGGGCCTCACTCTGTCACCCAGGCTGGAATGCAGTGTGTGATCTTGACTCACTGCAACCCCTGCCTCCTGGTTTCAAGCGATTCTCCAGCCTCAGTCTCCTGAGTAGCTGGGACCACAGGTGCATGCTACTACACCCAGTTAATTTTTGTACTTTTTGTAGAGATGGGGTTTTTCCATGTTGCCCAGGCTGGTCTCAAACTCCTGGCCTCAAGCGATCCACTCGCCTCAGTCTCCCAAAGTGCCGGGATTACAGGTGTGAGCCACCGTGCCTGGCCAACTTCCTGGGATTTTGATGTTGAACATAAAGATCAAGATGGGAAGAACTGGCGTCTTGACAATATTGTCTTAAATACAGGATCATTAAATAAATGAATCATGCTAAGTACCATAACTTCCTTCTTGTAGTTTTTATTGTCCTACTTTCATTCTTTCTCTCTCTACCAAGACTTTTTCCAATATGTTCTTTTTCCTCCCATCATTTGCCTTTTTGCACTTTAAAACATGATTCCTGCCCAGAAATTAGACAGATTTCTCATTAAGTCAAACAAATGAGAAGGTCAGGGATCAGATAAAGAGAATCGAGGTAGTAAGGATATGAAGGAATATTGTGGAATGAATAATAGGTGATCCATTACCTATACAAAGCCTTAGCATCTGGCATAATGCCTTGCCAAGGAACTTAGTCAATATTACTTGAATAAATGTGTGAGTAACTTGTAAATATGACATGTTAAACATCCATCAGTGACAGAATAGATGGTATTTTGATGACATAATTACTATATGATATCTGTGGGTGGATCTGTGACTTAGGGATTAGATTTTCTTCTCACCCAAGGAGTTTTTGATGAGATCTCTTAAAACTTTGCAATGATTTTCTCATTTTGATTAATTATTTTCCTCTGTAATATACTAAGGATCCATCTTTTTTTTCCTACTAAGTGGTAAAGTTAGGCCATCCAGGATGATGATCTTGCAAAAAATCCTAAAGAAAACTTAGAGGTAAAGGAGGAAGATGCACAATAGACAAAACCTTCCAGTAATGTAAAAAAGGCATCAATCTTTCAGCAGGCACATATATTGAGTTAGTAACAAAACTAACATCTTAAAATTGTACAATGCTATCTATTTTCCAAGGTACTTTTCACGGATGTAATTTTACTTAATAGTTGCAAAAAACCTGTGAAGGAGAGACTAAGTGAGCCCAAAATCACAAAGTGGCTGACACTATCTCAAGCCTAATTCCCATGTATTCTTTTCCCTACCTTTGAGTCTTCAAATTAGGTAGCTATCACAAAGTCATGCATCTAGTAGATAAGAACTATATAAAGAGCCCAGATGAAAATGTTAATTTTGAACTATTCTCATATTATTTCCTCTCTTATGCCAAGAAAAGTTATGTGTTTCTCCATTTGGTTGGCAATTAAACTTCTTACAACTTCAGAGTAGTGAAAGAAGAATTAACCATCCTGTGCAATGAAACAGAACAGGACTTGTATTTCTATTTTTGAGAAGAACGAGGCTTATGTAAATAAGAAATTTTGAGATCTCGGGAGAAAAAAAAAGGCATGTATTTCTCCCACATGACTTGCCCTCCCATGATCCTCAACTCTGCACTGAGCTTTATTGCTAGAGGGAATCATGGTTCAAAATTATGGAAAATCTCAACTACAAGAAGTGAAATGTGCTCAACAAACATATGTGTAAGTATAATTGTATCTGTGTGAATACGCGACACGTAGCACTAAGTTCTAATACTGAGAAGGCTGTGCTTTTATGCAGAGCAGAAAAAATAAACAACTATAGATAGCTGTGTATTAACTGTTTAAAGTCAAATGGAGGGGAACTATCAACATAGGATGTTTAAGTACTTAAAAAAATAAAGCCAGGTGTAAGCTTTAATGCTTTGAGATTGAGTTGACTTCTACTCTTTTTACATTATGGGACAAAAACAATTGATATCTTTGGGCAAAGTGTTATAAAAATGGTATACTGGTTCTTGAGAACTGGATATTAGGCCTGGATCCACTACTAAGAAACACTTTGTAATTAGGTACAACATCCAATATTTCTCAGCCGTAGCATCCTCACTTGCAAAATGGTCAGTTGTGACTAAGGTTTTTTCCATCTCTGATTTTCTATCATTCCAAATTACTTTTTAAGGCATTCCAACTAGTAATAGAACCACGCCTGATGTGCAAAGAACTTTTTCATTAGAGTGTGGTGCTCTCTCCTTCCTACCATGCTGAAACTGTGAATTATGTACATAAATAACATATTGTGAAACAGAGAATACTTGATCTAGAAAGATTAGATATCAGTAATGCAAACTCTCATTTCACATACAAGCAAATTAAGACCCAGAAAGGGCAAGTGATTTTTCCTTATTAAGAATATGTTTTCTCCTTTTCACACTTGTTTTAAATGTTTAAACACCTTCACTTCATGTATGTGAATAGGCACTATGTAGAGATCTATCTTATAGTTGATCCTTTCACTGTAAGGAAATTTAACTTATTGTTTTTCCATTGATTCCTTAATATTATGTGTTCTACTAAAAATGTTTTCAAATAATGAAACACTGTATTACACTAAGTTTACAAGGCACTTTTTATATACAATATTTCATTTAATCTTATTCTAGCAATGGTGAACTAGGATAGGCACATATGGAGAATCATGACTATCTTCTATCTCTACTAAGACTGAGAAAAATGCATATTCATGACCTTTCAGTATTGCTGGTAAACAAAAGTTATAAAATTAATGTTCCTTGACCCCAGGGAGCTATGTCTCAGATATACAGCTAGATAGGGAAGAGAGTAATTCAAGGTACATTGAATGAAACAGGCCTTTGAAATCTCCAGGATAATTTCAATGTAATGGAAAAAGCTCACAACTCTTGAATCATAAATGTGCTGAATCAATTAAAAATTTTCTGAAAAAAGGTAGGACCAATTTGCATATAAATTTAGATCGCATTCTTTGGATGCCATCTGTTCAGTTTCTTGACTTTGACACTACCACATTTCTTAAACTTTGTATTGAAGTGTAACATACATACAGAGAAGTTCATAAATAACAAGTGTATAGCTGGATGAGCTTTCACAAGGTGTACAGCTCACGTACCTCGCACCCAATCAAGAAACAGAACATGTGTAGCGTCCCAGAATTGCACTTCTGTGCCCTCTTCTGGTTATCAGACCCTCCCAAAACAATCACTGCCTGTTTTTTAATTTTATGTAAATAGAATAATCCAGTAACTCCTTCTTTTGCTCAACATGATATTAATATTTCTGAGCTTCATCTATATTGTGTGTGTGTGGTAGTTTGTGTAGTCTCATTGCTGTACAGTGTTCAATTGCTATGTAGTTTCAATCTACTTGTCCATTCTAATGTTGATGGGCGTTTGAATAGTTTCCAGTTTCGGGCTAGTAGGAAGAGTGCCCTTATGAACATTCGTATACATGCTTTTTGTGGATATATATGCATTTTTATCCTTGCTGTATCAGTGGTATGTATATATTAATTCAGCTTTAGTACATAATGAAAAGTAGTTTTCTGAAATGGCATTCCCACCAGCACCATATGACAGTTCCAGTTGTTCTATAACCTTGCCAGGACCTGTTATTACCAAAACACTTAATGATGTTGTTTTTATTTATATTGCATACCTGTAGTTTTTAAAAAGTGACTTTGAAACAGTGAGCTTTTATATAAAACAGGGAAAAAATTAAGTAGGGGGTGAGAAAAAATAAAAAGTGAAATAATCCAATTAATCTTTGCAGTACGGCTAGATATGCTAAATCTGTCCTGACTCAAAGAACATTTTGAGAAAGATGCAAAACATATGGAACCACTCTAAGTATGCTGTTTGTATGAGAAAGCACTGAGTAATATAATTGGTTTAATGTGTGAGTCAGAATCAATGTATAATTTTTAGCTGAAGAGTTCTGATACTAGTTTGGAAGATATGTGAGTTCAGGAGCATGAGGAAAGTTTGGATACTTTGAAGGTATGAGGAATAATTTCCCTACATTGGGTAAATGAAGCCCAGGAAGGACTCATTTTTTGAGATGTTCACAGTTAGGATTTCTATGTACTTTACAATGTGAAAATAAATGGGCAATATTAGCCTATTAAGCTATCAAATGTTGATTGTTTGTGACCCCAGATGCCACAATTCTTTCCTACTTCACTAATAGAAATACAAACAATGAAATTTACAAGGAAAATCAGTAAAACAAAAGATACATCTGCAGCTCATGTTATATTTTGGTTTATAGAAAAATTACAATAATTATGGGTCATTTACATTTCTGTTTTAAATTTAGAAATGATGAAAACCTGTAGTTGACATAAGAATGATTCCTCCCTCAAAGTGGGCAGCCCAGAGGTATGAAAATCCAAAGAGCTATTTGGTAGTGGTGGTGGTAGGAAACCTCATCCTTGCAAACCCAAACCTACTCTTTTCTTTTCTTTTTTTCTTTCCTTTTCTTTTCTTTTTTCTCTTCTCTTTTCTTTCTTTTTTTCTGTCTTTCCTTCTTTCCTTCCTTCCTTCATCTTTCTTTCCTTCTTTCTTTCTTTCTTTCTTTTCTTTCTTTCTTTCTTTTTCTTTCTTTCTTTCTCTTTCTTTCTTTCTTTCTCTCTCTCTCTCTCTCTCTCTCTCTCTCTCTCTCTCTCTCTCTCTCTTTCTTTCTTTCTTAGAGACAGGGTCTCACTCTGTTGCCCAGGCTGGAGTGCAGTGGCACAATATAGCTGACTTCACCATCAAACTCCTGGGCTCCAGCAATCCTCCTGCCTCAGCCTCCTAGGTTCCTAGGACCCCTAGGCACACATCAACATGCCCAGCTACTTTTTTTTTCTTGTAGAGATGGGGTCTCACTATGTTGTCTAGGCTGGTCTCAAAGTCTTGGGATGGAGCAATCCTCCCCCCTTAGCCTCTCGAAGTGCTGAGATTACAGGCATGAGCTACTGCACTTGGCCTTTGCAAACCCTTTCTAACTGGCTCCATCAGTTCTCTATTTTTCCTATCAGCTGATCTCTAATCACATTGTATCTGGATTGTTACCAACATCAACTTCTCCCTCTCTTACCTATTGCTGTAAAATTTTTCTTCAGAAAAAACTATGCAAAGATATGCCCATATATTTTGTCACCTATAAATCACCAACTTCTTTTAGTCATGCATTTTTTTTTTTTTTTTTGAGATGGAGTCTTGCTCTGCGGCCCAGGCTGGAGTGCAGTGGCACGATCTCGGCTCACTGCAAGCTCCGCCTCCCAGGTTCACGCCATTCTCCTGCCTCAGCCTCCCGAGTAGCTAGGAATGCAGGTGCGCACCACTACACCCAGCTAATTTTTTTTATATTTTTAGTAGAGACAGAGTTTCACCGTGTTACCAAAGATGGTCTCGATCTCCTGACCTCATGATCTTCCCCCTTCAGCCTCCCAAAGTGCTGGGATTACAGGCATGAGCCACTACACCTTTAGTCATGCATTCTTTTATGCAAAAAACAATTGTTGATTCCCATATAGAAAAGTCTGAAGATAACAATATTTTATAATCACCAATGTAATCTGATGAATAAAATGCCCTCATATAAAATTAACATGAAGCTTATAAAACAGCTCTTTCTGCATGTCTTTCCTTATAGATTAAATTTCTATCTGATGGGAAAAGTTGTGTGATATACGACATCTGAATTTCTTGAGAGTATGAAGACTTAGTGAGCCAAATAAGAAAATCATTCTCCTCCCTTGTGTACAGAGAAGTGACTCATGTCTGCCTCGCATTAAGATAAGATTGTAAACACCTAGTGGAAACTAACCTTCTGTGTATTAATCATCTCACAATATCCAATAAAATGATACACATATAAAGTTATATAATGATAATCGTCTGATTATTTGTTAACAAATAAACTTAAAAAGATAACAATAATAGCTGACTTTGACTATGTTCAGGGTATCAATCACTACATACACATTTTTTTTTTCACATTTATTGTTAACAATATCCCTAGATAATGACCCCAGGGGATCTTTATCCCCAAATACAGATGAGGGAGCTGAGGATCTGATAAGACAACTTGTCCAAGGCCACTTGAACCCAGTTCCGTCTGTGCCCTTAGTCACCATGCTTTCCCGAAAGAAAGTGCCCTTGGCAAAAAATTTAAAAATTAAAAACAGGGAAGAGTGTTATCACAAGAGCTGACTGATCATCAACAAAAGACATTTTTCAATTTCCACCTCAACCACTGGCCACTGAAAGCCCCGCAGTAAATTAGACACCCACTTTGAGGCATTCTCCCGACCACATTATCATGATAACAGAGTTGTTTTCTTTCATCTCCCATCATTTCAGGAAGAAGTCGTGTTCTGCAAAGAAAAGCTTTGTTGAAAAGATATACAGCACTAGGCTTTCTCAGTGAGAATTTGTCTCCTATAAGGACTAAGGCCAAAAATGGAGATGACAGCCTACATTCTGCGCCTAAACCTGGGGACCTAGATTATGCATTGGCAGGAAGGTCCATCTTTGCATTCAGAACAACAAATATTTAAAATGCAAAATGCCCACAGTAAACTCCACAAATATAGGGGCAGGAGGCAACAGTACACAATCCATCACAGTCTTAAAATGTGAGTCCCCATAATGAATCCAAACAAAATTTTATGGCAGTTCAAACAAGGAAAATACTATTTGAGCAGGTGTTCAACCTTCAAGCACCCTGCTTAGGCACTCCTTTATAACACTGTGTCCCTAGGCTTTAGGTCTATTTCGGAAAAGTGATTAAAGACAAGTTCTTCCCTGAAATTAGGGCCTGGGGATCACAGCCAGTGAGGCCTTCTGTCCCATGAGCAAAGACTGGGTGATGAAGCCTCAGCTGTTTCACCAAATTGTAGAATCGGAGTTGTTATTTTACTGATTAATGACAGTTTCCTATTTCCATCAAAGTCAGTCAGAAGGAAGTAGATTTAAACTGCAAGAGGAGTGATTAGGTACTTAAGTGAAAACAAAAAAAGTCCTAAAATTAGCAACTAATGAAAATAGTCACCATTTATTGAGCACTTGCTGTTGGTCCAGCACTACTTAGGCACTTTTTTTTTCCTTTTTTTTTTTATAGACAGGGTCTCACTCTGTCACCAGGCTGGGATGCAGTGGTGTGATCCTAGCTCACTGCAGCCTTGACCTTCTGGGCTCAAGCAATTCTTTCACCTCAGCCTCCTGAAGGATTGCTTGAGCTCAGAAGGCTGGAATTACAAGCACACACCACCACACCTGGCTAATTTTAAAAAATTTAAATTTGTTTATTTATTTATTGTAGAGATGGGGTCTCACTATTTTGCCAGGGCTGGTCTCAAACTCCTGGCCTCAAGCAATTCTCCCACCTCAGCCTCTGAAAGTGCTGGGATTATAGGCATGAGCTACTGTACCTGGCCTGTTAAGCACTTTCTAAGACATACGTTAATACTCATAAGACTCTGCATGAGTAAGTAATTCTCCTTTTTTTGGATGAGGACATTGAAACTTGAAACAGTAAGAATTTTGTTCAAGCTCAGACTTGCCACTCAAATTGGTCAAAAAGTCATATTCTTTTTACCACAGGAAATGTGTCAAGTGGTAGACTTTGGAACACTGGCTTTATACAAAAATAAAAGATATTGTATTTGAGGCTGTGCATGATGGCTCACACTTGTAATCCTAGCACTTTGGGAGGCCCAGGCAGTTGAATCATTGAGCCCAGGAGTTTGAGACCAGCCTGGGCAACACAGTGAAACCCTGCCTCTAAAAAAAAAAAAAAAAAAAATTTGTCAGGTATAGTGGCATGCACCTGTAGTCCCAGCTACTCAGGAATCTTATGTGGGAGGATGGGTTGAGCCCAGTGGACAGAGGTTACAATGAGCCCAGATCATGCCACTGCACTCTAGCCTGGGTGAGAGAGTCAGACCTTGTCTCAAAAAGAAAAAAAAAAAATTACATTTGGAATAAATATGTTTGAGAAATACTGGGTTGAACAAAGTTTAAACGAATTTCTTCACTATCAACTTTTTCAAAATGTCCTGGTAATGTACATCATGAATCCCCAAGGGAGGATTCTACTGTCTAACACCTCACATTTTCCAAAACGATTTTTGTTACAGAACACCTTTGTTTCTGCTATAACTTAAATCTCTAAAAACTCATACTGTGTGGGACAGAATTTAGGAAAATCTGTACTACACAAACCTGCCTTGAATTTTCCTTCAGTAAAAACCCTCCGAAAAATAAGATCATTGGTTCACAGAATCACAGAAACACGACAGCTCAAATTTTCAGTGGCTGCGTGATCTCCCACATTCCCAACGTGTAGTAACACATTCCTGGTTTGTCTGAGCTGGTGAGCACCCCGATGGGTGACTGATACCATGACCACACAATTCCTGAATGTTGGGAAACTCTCTACTTGCTAACCTGTCTCCTTTCCCCTCCAAGTTATTTCCTGAAGTCAATTCTTGCCACCAAAGAACAGTGAAACAAGTCCCGCACTACAACTAAGCATGGCCACCGTGTATTGCATTTGCTGACTCTGGACATTCTTTACTAGCTTGAAGGTTGCAGGTTGTAGCTACTCAATTTCTGGATGCAGTTAGGTGTGAAAAATAGGAGGGTGAGGAAATTCTAGATTAAGGATTCTTTGTCCACACCCCAAGGGCACAGTAAATGACTGCTATCCAGTGTCACAGTGTCCCAGACCCTCTGCCCTTGGATATCTCTCACACCTGTCTTTGTATGCATGAAAGGAAGACCTGGTGTAGTCACTGTGCAGGTAAGTAGCATGGCTCCCACACCTGTGCGAGTGTTCCCTTCAGCTGCTTTGTGATGCAACCTTCAAAAGCAATGCTGACATGAATGATGCCCAAGGATTAAGGGAGGATGTGTTGCAAAATAGACACGATTTGCATTGTATCAACCAAAAGAAGACTGCAGGTTCCCCGCTGCGCCACACAAACTTTCTTTTTAGTGGTAAAGTGTTTCCCTACAAAAATGCTCTACAGATGCTCCTCCACTTACCATGGGGCCACATCCCATAAACACATTATAAGTTAAAAATACCGTAAGTCGAAAATGCAGTTCCCACATCAAAGCTACAGAACATCATAGCTTAGCCTACCCTATCTTTAAATGTGCTCAGAACACTTACAATTAGCCTGCAGTTGGGTAAATCGTTTACCACAAAGCCTAGTTTATAATGAAGTGTTGAATAGCTCATGTAATTTATCTAATACTGTACTGAAAGTGAAAAACAGAATGGTTGTACAGGTACCATGATAAAGTCCAAAAATCATAAGTCCAACCATCTTAAGTTGCGATCATCTGTATACTTCATTATGCTTTTTTCTTTTGTGAGACAGAATCTTGCTCGGTGGCTCCCAGGCTGGAGTACGGTGGCATGATCTGGGCTCACTGCAACCTCCATCTCCTGAGTTCAAGGGAGTCTTGTACCTCAAACTCCTGAGGAGCTGGGATTACAGATATGCACCACCACGTCTGGCTAATTATTTTTGTATTTTTAGTACAGACGGAGTTTTGCCATGTTGGGCAGGCTGGTCTCAAACTCCTGGCCTTATGTGATCCGCCTGCTGTGGCCTCCCAAAGTGCTGAGATTACAGGCATGATCCACCGCTCCTGGCCTCGTCTATATATTTCCCCTCTTTGATAATAAGGTAATTGCAGAAAGGAAACAAACAAATGAAACATAATATAGAAATAACTGATGTAATTTGTTCTTTGCATGTCTGAAACCTGGAAGCCTATAAGTATAATCCTACACTTGTCCATAGCAATTTCCCAGAGGTCAGTAGTTTTGTCATTTATGTCTCTAATCCTTGCAGTTTCCAACTCAGTAATTGGCACTTAGTAGGCACTCAGAAAAGGTGAAAATGAGTAAATGAATTAAATTACCCCAATTGCTTGATTCAAAAGTAAAAAGTAGAAAAAAATAATTGTTTAATAAATAGACTTTCACCAATTTCAAACAAGACCTCTTCTTGGATACAGTTTAGGTATTCTATAAAATCTAGCATGACTATTAGTGCTGTGGAAATACAATATTCCATTTAAGATTTTTAAGTAGGAATTTAGTAAAAGTGACTTTCTGCCTTCAATACAAAACTTGCCCAAATTATCCTATACCTATGCTCTCTTTCTTAGAACTAAAAATATATTGACACTCTAATTCATGATTATTTTTAAATAAGCAGAGAAAAAAGAAACACACTTATGCACACATGGCATCATCCCAAACATACTTACATGAGGATGTGAAAGGTATTTCCAATTAATATTAAACAATATTTCTGACATAGGTGTTCATGATATTTCAAGGGCAATCTGAGGCCATGAGATTTTAGGCTGACAACTTCCATGAAGATCCACTCATAAGCCCTCTCCCTCTTCATTTAATAAGCAAGGGAACGGTAACCTTCAGGGGTACACTAACAAGCTAAGGTGACACAAGAACTTACTGGGAAATTCAGGACTGAAACCGAGTTTCCTAGTTTCCAGCACAGAACCCCAAGTTGTTTATCTCCAGAGTTGACCTTCCAGCTTTTCCAGACCAAATCAACTCCACTCCTGTTGACCTTAGGAGCCACTTCCAGTGGATCAAAGAATCAGTCTTATTAGAAACAGAGCATTTTTGTTGTTGTTTGGTTTGGTTTTTCCTGAAAACCCATTGCTTCATGGCATTCCTTCTTGGAGCTTTGGCCGTAATACATTTGCCTCTAGCAAACAGAGATCTTATTTCTGTCCACAAGAAGCAAGATCACAAGGCAACTCTTTGAAAGTGAACCTTGAAAGGAGGGTTTGCCTGATAACCACATGTGGATAATGAATAGAGTAGTAGCTTTAATAGTGAATTAATCCTTCAAGAATCTCACTAGAAGCACACCAGGCTTTTCTTCTATTATTTAAAGAACTTTTAAAGGTTTAACTAAATCATTTATAGAACATTTCCCATTATGTTTTAGCATGATAAAATATCTTAAACAGGCAACTCAACAGAGCTAATCAAATTAGATGGTCTTAAAAGGCAGAGTAACGAAGTTATGGGAATAAGGAAGAAAACAAAATGCTTCATCCAGGACCCAGACTCCAACTATAGCTGTATTTTTTTTTTTTTTTTTTTTTTTGAGACGGAGTGCAATGGTGCAGTATCGGCTCACCACAACCTCTGCCTCCTGGGTTCAAGTGATTCTCCTGCCTCAGCCTCCTGAGTAGCTGGGATTACAGGCATGTGCCACCACGCCCAGCTAATTTTGTATTTTTAGTAGAGACGGGGTTTCTCCACGTGGGTCAGGCTGATCTCGAACTCCCAACCTCAGGTGATCCACCCGCCTTGGCCTCCAAAAGTGCTGTGATTACAGGCGTGCGTCACCACGCCTGGCCAGCTGTATTCTTAATAACAGTTCACTTGGTGGTGACTTTAATAGTACAGTAACTTACAGAGAATCGTAAGGTGGTGCATGATGAGAATCTTGGGTTTAATGTACCCATTACAAGCTTTATTTATTTTATTAACATATTTATTTGGTTTATTTTTGCCACATACTGTGGTATTTTATCAGAATTGTTTTTGCCAGAATAAAGACAGCCCTAAAATAATCTAAGTAACATCCTTAGTGAGGAAAAAAGAATTTTTCTTGAATTATAGTATTTCCTGGCACAAAATAAGTTAATACCAGGGATCTACTGCTTCAGAGATATTTTCCACCTCTTCAGGTTTAAAGGAATCAACAGATGGAGGGAAAAGAGAAGTGTGTGCCAGGAGTCCCCAAGTCACACCAGACCTGCATTCGGAGCCCTGGCGTCCCTTCCTATCTGGGAAAGAAGGATGGGCTTGGCTGATGCAGCGGGACGGGTCAGTTCTTCGTCCGGTCACTTAATGTCTGCCAGCTGGGGCAGGACTCCAGAGCCAGCAGTTTATCAGCCATGAGGCTCTTGGGAGCTCTCACCATTGAGGAATGGGCCCTGAGGGAACAGAACACTATCAACTCCACCCTCTGATTTTCTGCTTCCTATTAGGACTCCTTTTAACAGGAGAAATGACTTCCTAGCGGTTGGGCATGTTCTAATTTATTCTTTATTTGCTGGCTGTTGAATTGAATGGGAAAATCCACCATGAGAACACAGTAGCAACACTGAAAGGTTATCTGTCTCATCAAAGTCTGTTCTTTCATACATTCCCTCTACCTAGAATTTCTCTAATTATTGCTTAATAATCCTAGCATTTGGTCTCTGCATGAAGCACCTGTTTTGGCAAAGTTCAAAAGGCCTCTGTCCTCACTAAAAAGTGATTCATTTGGAGGGGTTCATTTCTGGTAATTACAAAGTTGTTATTTCCATTGTCAGCATACTCAATTTAAGCAATTGTGAAACATGCATATACATTTTAAGAGTCCAGATCTCCAAGGGTCACTTTGAAGAAATTTTTCAGCAGAACTGCATAATTTCCATTGAAGCAGAAGAATACCTTTTCAATAATACAGTACATACAATCGTATATTTTTTTCCTGAGGAATAATGTTTATTTTGATAACTACACATGATTATGGATAGTATTATGATTACTATCCATATAAAGCTACATTGATTTTAAAATCTGATTCTAAACAATAGTCAAAGTTTTAGTTGCAGAATAGATCGTATGTATTCAGATGCATTTCTTAATGTTCATTTAATTCCTAAGACCTTCAATATTTCTATTATGTCTGTCATCTTATTATTCTAAATATATCTAGTTTGACTTTATCTTTTTACTCCATCACTCATATTTATGGTTATTCGCACATTTTAACTCATTTTGAAATATGGCGGTCAGCTCTGTATTGTATAGGATGTGGACCCCATGAGGGGTCACCGTGGCACAAAGTTAACAGATTCAGATTTACAGCTGGACCGGTCTGCAGGTACTTTTAGGCAGAAGTCCTTCTCTGGTCCCTACCACTGCTTTAGCATCCTGTGAGGATCCTTGACTAGATGCCAACAGCCTAATAAACTGCAGGTGCCAGTATGTGACACAGGTATTTGGCAACATCTCAGATGAAGGCAGCAAAGCACAGTGGAAGATGACTTTGAAGTCAGACTCAGGTTTAAATCCTGCTCTGACACAATCTGCAAAAGAACCTTGGGCAGGTTATTTTACAGTTCTCTGACTTCCTGAGATAAAATTAATCATAAAGAGTTATAGTTGGATTTAATATGGGTGGCTGTACAGGGCAGTGGTGAAAGACCTCGCTTCCTAAGTTCCAGTCCTGCTTTCCCATTTTCTAGTTGCTTCACCTTGGGCAAATTAACATAAATCACTCTCAGTCTTGGTTTCTTCATCTGCAACATGGGGATAATAAATGTTACTTCTCATAGTGTTTTAGAAAGATAAAATTTTTTAAATGAAGGAAAACCATGTTTCACATGGCACATAGTAAACACTCACCATTGGCTATTTATCTTTTACAAACATTTATCTTAAGTGTCTAGTGTTAGTAGCTATGCAATACCCTGGCGTCCAGTGTCTCTTTCATGACCCTACGGTGTCTCAGTTCTCTATCTGTTTTCTAAGACCAGGAAGACATAATTACAAAGATAAGAATAATTGCAGAGCTGATGAAAGGGATTTATATTTATAAAATGTTTTAGAAATACATTTTATTGTTCAACTACATAGGTCTTATTTTTAAGCCTTTAAAATTATTTCTATATTTGAAATATTAAATCCTTAGGTCATGTATTCTGAAAAAAGTGTACTTAAGTTATTTTCTCTACCTAAATATCTATGTTTATTTTTTACTGAAAGAGTTGTAGCTGGTATAAACACTTAGCAATCAAGCTACTTTGAAAATGTTTTCTATTTTCATTAAATAGTGTTTATCCTAAAGAGAAATGCTTAATGCCTTCAGCATTACTTTTAGAATAATACATATTTATGATATAATAGTATGCCACTTTTGGAACTTTTTTACATTTATGTTTCTAAAATATGCTATTTACATAATTTTTCCTCAAGTATTTGTGTAATTCTCTAAAGCACATTCTTTGATGATTTTACATGTACATATTCCTTTCATCTTCTAATAGCAGATTTGTTTATCTCTTCATTCAATCAGAATATTTTAGATGAATATTGAAATAATTATTGGCTTTTAAAAAATCATGTAATCAACAGCAGGGTATGGCTGCAAATTATATCCATATTTCATCAGTTTTAAAATATACTCATTCTTTATAGCAAATTTCATACAGATAGCTTTTTAAATTACCTTTGACACGTAATTTAAGTTTATAAATGACACATAGTTTAAGTTTATAAATAAAGGTGGCTTAACTCTGCTACCATATAAAGAAAACTTATCACCATTTTCTAAACTTCAGAAATATGGAGGACATTTCTATTTACTATGGTACATGATTTATGTATTATATATATTACTTGTGCATATTATATATATATTATATATTAAATTAGCATCAGGATATGTTATTAATGTCTTCAAGGTACCATCTTTCTTTGATCCATGTTCAAATCATCATCTCTTTCCATCCTCTCCCTTCTGCCATCATCACTACTGGCCATGGTTCTTGTACCATTCATAACCCTTCAATAGTTATTATAGAAGACACTAAGGCATTCTGTGCTTCTGTGCTCTGCATCCCTTCTCGAAGTCTCTCTACCCTGCCCTAGCCTCCATCCTTATCCCAACACACACACATACACAGCATTTCCTCAAGTCCATGGCTACTGTGAGGGTTGCCTTAACCATATTTAAAAATGTATGTGTTGGCCAGGTGTGGTGGCTCACACCTCTGATCCCAGCACTTTGGGAGGCTGAGGTGGGAGGATCGCTTGAGCCCAGGAGTTTGAAACTAGCTTGAGCAACATAGTGAGACCCCATCTTTCCAAACACTTTAAAAATTTGCCAGGTGTGGTGGTGCCTATCCATGGTCCCAGCTACTTGGGAGGCTGAGGCAGGAGGATTGCGTAAGTCTGGGAGATAGAGGCTGCAGTGTGCTGTTACTGCACCATTGCACTCCAGCCGGGGCAACAGAGTGAGACCCTTGTCTCAAAAAAAGTATATGTTATTTGGTGTTGTGTTTACACATAGGTAAATTATACATATATAATAAAATATATACATATTAGTTTACACACACATAGATCTTGTTGGGAGGTCCTAGCCAGACAGCAGAAAGGCTTACATACCCTTGACTGAAGAATGATCCTTCTCTATCAGGAAAGGCCATCCTCTTTGACCAAGAAGCCTCAGGAGAGATACGCATGGAGCTGTGAGAAAGGGGACACCCGCCTACCCGGCCAGATTCAGCTGAATCAACCCTGTCCATCAATCGGGTGACGGATGTCTCAGCCAGATGACTCTCACATCCACATACATCTTTCCATAAGTTCATGTGAAATAATGTAATCATACGATATACACACAATTTTGTTTCCTTCTCTTTGGTCAAAAATTGTATTCCTTCCAGATATTAATATGGTACTAGAGGAAGCTAAATGCCCTTTTCTCAATGACCACTGCAGCCTGAGAGAAAATTGATGTTCACAGACACTTTTTTGTATACATATTTAAGTATTTGCACCAACCTAGTAGTATTTTCCAGAACATAACTTGGAGCAGGGCAGGAGATGGAAATAGAGGAAGGGCACACACTCTCTTGGGTATTTCTTTATATGTACAGCTTCAGCCTCCATAGGTGTTAGGTTTGAATGTTCTTCTCCACTGCATTTAGATTATGTCAAAGGGAGTCAAAGTTAGTAAACACAGACTGTGAGAAAGTCAATCTCTTTTAAACATAAGTGCAGAAACCATTTTATCCCTGGTTCCCGGCTCAGTATCTACCAGATAATCAGCACTCAATAAAGACAGATTAGGTGACTGACTGGATGAATGAATACAGTGCAATTTTGGTCCAGGTAAAACTGAAAAGTGGAGAGGGAGAAATTGTTCTTCATTTTCAGAGATGCATGGCTATGTATTCTGAAGACCGAGAAGACAATCTGGTAGCCTAGAAATTGACAATCATGAAAAAAGGGAACTTGACAACTTTTCCATTAGGGACTCAGCATCGCGATCTGGTTTCAGAACCCTAGACATGGGCTGAGATCAAATAAATAAGTTCAGGAGAGATCAGTGACTCTAAACATACTCCTACTCCTTAATCAGTAAGCTTGCAAACCAATGAAAATTTTGTGCTTAACTGTGACCTCAGTCGACAGAGAAAGCTCCAGGCTCCACAGAAAATGTGTAAGAAATGGGTCTTGTAATGGTATTATCAATATTCCACTGATCACAGTGACCTTACCTTGTATTAATGATTGCTTATGATGAATGACATACTAAAGGTCAATGAAAACATCTTCCACGTATAAACTTCATTGGGAGCTACTATCACCTTTAAAGAAAGTGTCATTCAGCAATCTAACCTTCTTTGTAGTCCTTCTGGAAGTGGGTGGCCACTTAGGACTATCTGGACACAGGAAGCTTAGGATACAATTGACCAGGCAGCTCTTTAGAAAATAGAAATCTGGCTGACCTTCCTCATCTCCGTTGACTCTGAGTTTGTTTAGACTGATGCATTTGCATACATTCCGTGCAGCTTACTTTTTTCCCCCTAACTTGGTAATAAAAACATGGCAAGATGGAAAACACACTACATTCATGCATTTTAATGTCCTAATATTTGTTAACTTGGAATGAAACATAAAATATATCCAGTTTTAGCACCCTAGCAAGCTGAATGCCTTGGCCATCTGTTCATTTCTTGCTTTTGTACATCTTAGCCATTTCACTTCTGCTTCTAATTGTAACTGCCACTTTTATGCTGATGGCACAAATCCTGAGACCCTTTTAATGCCACTTTCAGGCCTCCTTGGCTCATCTAAAATGATGGCTTAATCTCAATTGCTTTTAAATTTATTTTAAACCCAAGGGGTTGATCTAAATAAACAGGTGTTCTTGAATAACACAATTCCATTTTCTTTATCTGACTTCTTGTTTTATTTTTCACATTGGCTACCCAAGTCCATGATATAGTCCATGGTCCTCAGGACTATATCATTTTTTCTTTCATGTCTTACTCTCTCCATTCCACTGCAGCTGAAGCTTTCAATCACATTATCCTATTGCACATTATAATTTTGCTTTCACACTGCCATGTACTCTGTTTAATTAAATAATTTGTTGACACACTCAGATTTCTATTTACCCTAGTCTGAGAGTTCCAGCCAAGATAATTACATCCAGGGCTTCAGGACCTCCCTACGGTAAAATGTTGAAGTAGGGAACATTTGTCTTTAGCTGTCTCCCACAGGATTTACCAACTTGGTATCTTCTCTTCTCTCCTCACGTTCCCTCCTCCCTCCTTCCCAGCATGTGAAGTGATTATCCATTTTGGCTCTTCCTATCCATTCCTGATTTTAAATCCTTTTCCCCATTATCTTTAAATCTAATTGTAAGTCTATGTCTCTATCCAGCTTAAAAATACAGGAAAATTAGCAAAACTCCAATCCTCTGATTCCCACTAAAATATCAGTAAATAAGAAAACTGTTGGTTCTTAAGCATTTGAGCTAGTTCGACCATGTTGAGGGAAAAAAGTACTTACCAAGTCCTAACTATATTCAAGGCACCACGGTAGGTGCTAGGAGTGTGGCAAGGGATAAGGCGCCAGTCCCTGAACTCCCAAAGTGTGGAGTCTCCTAGAGAAAACAGACACAGGCCAGGCACAGTGGCTCACACCTGTAATCCCAGCAGTTTGGGAGGCCGAGGTGGGCAGATCACCTGAGGTCAAGCATCTGAGACCAGCCTGGCCAACACGGTGAAACCTCGTCGTCACCAAAAAATACAAAAAATAGCTGGGTGTGGTGGCGCGTGCCTGTATTCCTAGCCACTGGGGAGGTTGAGGTGGGAGGATTGCTTAAACCTGTGAAGCCGAGGTTGCAGTGAGCTAAGATCGTGCCACTGCACACCAGCCTGGGCAACAGAGCAAGACTCTGACTAAAAAAAAAAAAAAAAAGAAAAAGAAGAGAAAACAGATACAGACAACGAATATTACAATATTGCATGATGAGTTCCATGACAACACATACACCAACTTTGGATGCATAGACAATGGCCAACTGCTCTCAGCCACCCTCCATTCATCTATCTAGTCTGTTTTCTTTTTGAAGTGGGTATTTTTTTAATTAAGACTTCAATGAATAGCAATTGCTAACAGTTACTGAGAAAATATTATGTACCAGGGATTAATCTAAATATACTTCATATATTAACTCATCTAATTCTCATAAATTAGCCCAGTAAGTTGATGCTTATACCCTCATTTTGTAGATAATAAAACCAAGGCACAGAAAGCGTAAATTGCTTTCTCAAAGTTAGACAGTGAGTGTTAAAGATATAACTCAACTTCAGGCCAGGTGCAGTGGCTCACGCCTGTAATCCCAGTACTTTGGGTGGCCAAGGTGAGCAGATCATTTGAGGTCAGGAGTTCTAGACCAGCCTGGCCAACATGGTGAAACCCCGTCTCTACTAAAAATACAAAAATTAGCCGGGCACAGTGGCGCGTGACTGTAATACCAGCTACTTGGGAGGCTGAAGCAGGATAACTGCGTGAACCCGGGAGGTGGAGATTGCAGTGAGCTGAGATGGCACCACTGCACTCCAGCTTGGGCAATACAGCGATCACTCATTCCATTTGACTCTAGAACAGTGCTGTCCAAAAAAACTTTTGAGTGATGGTCAAAATTTTCCAAATCTGTTTTGCCTAATACAGGGGCCACTAGTGTGAACATCTGAAATGTGGTTATTGGCAACTGAGGACCAGAATGTTTAATTTTATGTAATCTTTGCTGATTTTTTTTTTTTTGAGACGGAGTCTCGCTCTGTTGCCCAGGGTGGAGTGCGGTGGCGCGATCTCAGCTCACTGCAAGCTCCACCTCCTGGGTTCACGCCATTCTCCTGCCTCAGCCTCCCGAGTAGCTGGGACTACAGGCGCCCGCCACTGCGCCCGGCTAATTTTTTGTATTTTTAGCAGAGACGGGGTTTCACCCTGTTAGCCAGGATGGTCTCGATCTCCTGACCTTGTGATCCGCCCACCTCGGCCTCCCAAAGTGCTGGGATTACAGGCGTGAGCCACCGCGCCCGGCCTAATCTTTGCTAATTTTAATGGACATAGCTCCTAACCTGCAGGTCTCCTCCTGGTCACTAGGCTCTACTCCTCTGCAGGGCATAAGATGAGGTGAAAAAGAAGGAAAAGTCCGGGCAAAGACATCTAGTGGGGCTTTCCATCAGAGATGTCAACAGCAGAATGGTCTGGTCTAGAAAATACTTTGAGACCTGAAAAAATAAAAGGTGGCATAATGAGTATGGACTTGAAATTTAAAGGATGACACCTCATATCAGTGACCTTTCATCAAGGCACTTTCATCTACCAACAAAAGATACAAGTTAACATCAGCCTTGTTCCTTCTGACACTTAAGAGAAATCATGGTAAAGCTCTACAATTAGACCTTAAGAGTGGAATTTAAATACTATATTTTATTTTAAGCACTGTGAATTCCCAGGCAAACAGAGACAAATCCAAAATACAAGTTTAAAAAGAAGATAGATGAAGCTCTTGACATGGGCATAATAATAAGATTGATCCTGATAATATCATTTATCAAACATCTATAAGTCTAGTAAGCAACTTCAATACATATTGTATTAAATTATCATTTTGTCCCTACAAGTCTGTAAGATGGGAATTACTGTTTTCATTTTGCAGATAGAAACATAAAGGCACAGGGAGGTTATGGCATTTATGCAAGGTCACATGTCCTGTAAGTAGTGGAACCATGATTTGAGCCTTATCAGTCTGGGTCCAAAGTCTATGCTTTCTCCTCTGTGTAAATCATCTTTTTGCTAAAATTGCCTCACAAAGCATTGATATCTGGGTGTCCAATCTCAGTCTCTAGTCTCAGCTTCAGTATCTGTCGCCTGGCTTACATGGTAATACTAATAGAAGACATTGAAAAGGTTACCCAGGAGGTGCTCTATAAATGCTAATTTTCCTTTATAGCTCATTTTCGATACCCCAGATCGACCTCCTTGTTACAAGGTTTCATCCTTGTCACTGAAAAATTCTAAAGAGTGCTGGTAGGATCAGACATAAATGCCCCAATCTGTCACAGAAGTAATCTGATTCCACCAGTTTGCAGAGGTGCATTGAATGGTCAGTGTCAATGTAAAACCTCCACTGCCATCCTGCTGCCTCCCTCACCACCCGCAGGCATGGGCAGACCCCTGCCTTATGCCCTTCTTGGGTCTGGAGTTCCCTCATTTCTCTCCACCTATCCAAAGTCCATTTGTCTGACAAAATCCAGGTCAAATCCCTTCCTCCACGAAGCCCTCCTGACTACTCCAGCACCCACACTCTTTCTCAGGCTAGGCCCCTGTCACTAGTTAGGGTCATCGTCACACACTTTTATACTTAACCCTATGTTGTACTGTTATCAAGTTCTCTCATGCACATATTTCTTGACTCTCCAATGAAAAACCACAAGATGCTGAAGAGCAGGAATACACTTTTAAAAATCACTTTGAAAGCTACAAAACATATCTGGTATCCATTTGGAAATTAGGGAATATTACAAAGAGCATATGCGATGACCAGGAGGGTAGGACTGACCACAGCCTCTAGTTTGTGTCTTCCCATTCAACTGTGATCTTTTCAGGAAGAGTGCATTCCTGATTGATTTTTGTACTTTCCTAAGTGTCTCCAGTGTCTTTCTAGCATTTTCAAATAGTGAATGCTCAGTAAGTATCTATCAGTAATATTTATAACAAATTGTGTGCCAGTCCCTGTAGAAAAATGATGTTTATGAATCGTCTCACTCAATCCTCCCAGGCAGGAGTAACAGGTACACGGTGCGCTGTCCAGATCGCCTCTGAAAAACTGAGCCTCTCATTCCCCGGCTCCCAGCAATGTTGCTGGCTGCGTTACTCTCCAGGAATTGCACTCAGCTGTCACTCAGCGTTGGTTTTCTTCCCTCATTGACTGATCCCAGGGTTTAAAGGTCCAGCCCACTTGCCTCAGGTGGGCGACTCTAAAGGGCCCTCTTAGCTCCTCGATGCCATATGGGATCAGCTGGGGCTTTCGTGGGCACTGCATTGTAGTTCAATTCCCAGCTCTACCGAATCCTGCTTCCTTTATTCCCACAGATGTGGATTCCAAGGCATCCACACCGAACCCCCTGCATGCAAATCTCTACCTCAGAATCTATTTCCCAGGGAACCCGCCTAAAACAGTAGGTGTTACTAGTATCATTATTCTCATGATACAGATGAGGAAAGAGAGGCTTAGAGAAGTTAAGTAATTTGATCAAATGTAAGCACATAGTGCAAGGGGGTGCAGGGCAGAGCGGATGAGCCAGCCCTGAGCTCTTACCAAGATGTGCTGCCTCAAGAGCCCGTGCATGCACAAACTCAGTAGTTTTCTATTTAACCTAACTAGACAGAGGAAATGGTTGTAAATGTACCCATGCAATATCTAGGATGAACAGGAAAAACAACTTCCTGATGATGAAGAAAGATTGTGAGTCATTTTTCTTTTTATAGAGACAGGGTCTCATTAGGTTACCCAGGCTGGTCTTGAACTCCTGGGCTCAAGCAATCCTCCTCTCTTGGCCTCCCAAAGTGCTGAGATTACAGGCATGAGCCACTGCACCTGGCCCTATTGTGAATGATTTTTAAGCACAACTGTTATTGTGGAATCTTTTCCTTTGAACGAAACAATAATCACGGAAGTCAGGGCTGGGTGTGGTGGCTCATGCTTGTAATCCCAGTACTTTTGGAGGCCAAGGCAAAAAGACAGCTTCAGGTCAGGAGTGTGAGACCAGTCTGAGCCACATAACAAGACCCCATCTCTACCAAAAAATATGCAAACCCGCCAGGCATGATGATGTGTATCCACAGCCCTAGCTACTCAGGGAGCTGAGGCGGGAGGATCACTTGAGCCCAGGAGTTGGAGGCTGCAGTGAGTAGTGATTGTACCACTGCACTCCAGTCTGGGTAACAGAAGGATACCCTGTCTCTAAAATGATAATAATAATTATCACAGAAGCCTACAAAGTATTTGGAGGATAATGAAAAATATTGAGAACTCACACCAAGTTCTAGAAACTCTGCATGTGTAGAAGTTCCCCTCACTGCCTTATAGATGTAGAACAACTGTGTCTGGAGAACTTGGAAAGGAGTTTGGGTTGAACATTTGCGTGATTTCACAAGGTAAGGAATGGATCCATATCCTTTCAAGATAGTGGTACCTTAAATAGCTAGCCTCTGTACTTCATTTGGATTGAAAAAAAGTTAGGTGCAACAATAGGGTTCTCTTTTCTATGTCTTCATGTTTTCAATTTATCCTGCTCTGTTAGTGTTTATGTGTAGGAAGGAAACAGTTATTTTAATCTAAGAAATATTTATGTGTTATAATCTAGTAATAGAAGAACACAAAAAAGATGTGACCTTGAAAAATATGAATAATTAAAATCAAATTTTGCGGGCCGACTATTTTTCTGAGCATATTTCTGTGTGTGTGTGTGTGTGTGTGTGTGTGAGAGAGAGAGAGAGAGAGAGAGAGAGAGAGAGAGAAAGAGAGAAAGATAGGTGGAAAGGAGAGAGAGCCTTTTTTCATAACCATTTTTCCTAACTTAATATTTTAATTGAGATATATTCTAGCACAATTCTACAGTAGTTTGGATAAAATACATGCCTGACAGACATGGGAGATGGTAAAAGGCCTTCTTGGTTAAGTACTTTCTAAGAGGAAAGATTCAGCTGACTCTGAAGCCCTAAAAAAATAATGCTTGCACCCTACAATATTTGTGCCCATTTTGAATTTACATAAATTCTTTAATACCATGCCTTAATTCATCTTCTTTCCTTAAAACATTTCACAACATTAAGATCATTTTTTCCCTAATTTCAACCCACGAACTAATTCAACAAATGTTTGTTATCTCCTACATGCCAAGCACTATACAAAATGGTTGAAAAAACCTTCACACCAATTATGGCCTAAAATTATAAACCCAAAGCCACTTAATCTCTTTGGATGTCTGTATTTATATCTTCAAAATAATGGCCTGGCATGGTGGCTCATGCCTGTAATCCCAGCACTTTCAGAGGCCAAGGCGAGTGGATCAGGAGTTCGAGACCAGCCTGGCCAATATAGTGAAACTCTATCTCTACCAGAAAATACAAAAATTAGCTGGGTGTCATAGCACTTGCCTGTAATCCCAGCTACTCAAGAGGCTGAAGCACGGGAATCTCTTGAACCCGGGAGTCGGAGGTTGCAGTGAGCTGAAATCGCACCACTGTACTCCAGGCTGGACAACAGAGTAAGAACCTGTCTAGAAAAAAGAAAGAAAAAAAAAGAAACTTACTCTCTTCTGGGTTTTTTAACATTTTTTTTAACATGAAACCTTCTCGAATTATATTTTTTTCTTATTTCTGACAGAGTCAGAAATATTTTTCTTTCTTAATCCTACAAGAAAAAAATAATACAAACACAGTGACCAACGCCAACAGACAAGAGTATTGCCAGCCCACAGGGGAGTACCAGGGTGGCCTCACACTACAAGCTCAGCCGCACCTACAGGAGTACCTGCTACCATGGCTGGTGTCTCCCACACCGAAAGACAGGCCCAGTGCTGCCTCATATTCCAAATTTTCAAGAGAAGCCCAACATATAGATTTTTCATTTGAAATATACCCACTTAGAAACTTTGGCAACCAATTCAAAAAGGTGTAAGAACTTGATTTGGGTCATTACTGTGGAGAACAAACAACATACAATTGAGGCAGCTTCGGCCTGGGAGTTGTCAGTTTGAGACTTTGGGACTAGGTGATCTCTGAGATCTTTTTGTACTTAAATAGTTCTATGGCTTTCATGAGAAGGCCTTGAGGCTTGGAACAGAGTGGCATGAAGCCAATTAAAATCACAGCTGCAACTGCCAGAAGAGACAGTCTCAGTGTTATATGCATCCTGAAAAAAGGATCGTCCTAAGAGAAGCCATTCATTATGTTTAATAAAGTGGTTGGTAACAAGAAGTTAGGAAGAAGATCATTAAATCTAAATTAGATGATGTGTATTTTTAGGTGTGGGTTATAATTCTCCTGAGAACTGTGGAACACCAGATCTTTGATATTTGATATTAATAGGGATTGAAATTGATATATCTTCTGAAATGGAAAGACCACTTTGGTACATTATTGATCAAATTTTTACATCATCAGCATTCACACAATCTCACATCACAGAGAAAGTGCAGAACAGGTCCTTGAGAGCACTCACTGGACCATATTACATCACTGATCCCATTGGTTCAGTAGACACATGGCTTCCATTGTGATATGCATCCACCACTGTGTTAGCTTAAGGCATCTCAAACTGAAGACAGGCACCTAGTTTCAGAGTTTCAGAGAACATAAATTTATATCTTGGCAAAACGTTTATTAGTCGTGTGACCTTGGACAAGTTACTTAAATCTCTGGATTCATTTTTTCACCTGCCAGATAGAAATTGTGAATATGAATTAATACATGCATGTAGATCCGGGCACAGTGACTCACCCCTGTAGTCCCAGCACTTTGGGAAGTCAAGGCAGGAGGATCGCTTGAGCCCGGGAGTTGGAGACCAGCCTGGGCAACATAGCGAGACCCCGTCTCTCTCTCTCCCTCTCTCTCTCCATACACACACACACACACACACACACACACACACACACACACACACATATATATGTACACACATGTAAAAGACTGACATAAGGTAGGTATATTCGGCAAATGTTGCAAATGTTGGTAAAATGAAAGAATGTAAGTAACCAATTGGTTTTGATTCCAGAAAGATTCCAGCAAATCTAAGACAGAGTTTCTCGTGAGAATATCCTAACACACTAGAGGGTCAGACCAAGGGTAGGAAAAGGCTGTAGCTAGGGTCTGTGCATAGGAAATTACACATAACCCAGAGCTTATCTTATCTTTGCAGCAGCCAGCCTGTCAAAATCTGAACAAACCCATGGAGGTGTCGAACATACTGAGAAAATGCAAAGATGCTTTTCACGTCTCCAGAAACAAAATCCTTTATTATTTGTGCACTTTGTTGTATCTCAAGTCATAACTAAAGCCCAGCTGAATAAGCCCACTTTATTCTATCACATTATTCGGGTAGAAATTAAAGCAGAATGTATACAGCTAAGGGGTAGCAAGGCTGGACACTCATGCTGTCCAAGCTCCGATTATGCCAAGAATTCAATTTAGTTTATGAAAATGTCAGAGACTGTCTCTGTCACAGCTACTCTGACCTCATGAGATCTTCTCCATTGACAACTCCATAAAATCACTGCAGTGGCTAGTTTCTAGGCCACCATAATCCTTTAAATAATAGCTAAAACAAGACACAAGAACATTTATCAAAAGTAGAACTGAAGGTCAGGAGGAAATTTCTGGCTAATGGATCCTGTGACCCTTTTTTTGGTGGTAAAGGAGAGGGAGACTTTCAAAATAAACAATAATTTAAAACTTCTGATATTCTGAGTTAGTGCTAATATTTAGAACGTAATATATTTTTATCTTGGATAGGTGTCCCTTCAGTGCTGATTTTGATTCTTCTAAGATTTGCCTCTAGCCTTCAGCTCATTTACAATCTCCCCAGCCTAAAAGATGGTGTACAGATTGCCTGAGATAGGGACTAACAGCTGTGTTTTTTCTGGCAATTCAAGCACTTTGAATATAGGTCTTGGCATTTGAAATGCTAGCCTGCAAACTCTGCACTGAAGTTCTTTGAGAATTTATCAGTTTGTGCTTAGGGACTTTTCAAATGGAAAAATGAAGTTATTCATGTTTTCACAGGCAGTTCCAAATTCCAAATTGTGTCAAGGGTAAAATGTTTCTGTGTTTGAAAGGCCAAGGCAGAATTGCGTAACCCAGAAGAGGACGATACAATGCTACCCAAGGAACAAATTGCAAGGCTTTAAATATTTGCTATTATAATTCTATAAATTTATGCAATAGGAAGTAGTTCTTTCTTGCCCCTTAGGGGAACTGAATTTGGTTTTCATAATAAATGTGCAAGGCTCTGAGAATAAATAGTTACTATAAAGAAAGAATGTTTTGCTTTATGTGTTTCCACACTTGGGAAGCTGTTTCTGAGTTTTGCCAGTGGCATGCTGTGTGAGTTTTTCCATGTTGTAATAGGTAATTGAGATTTGGGCAATTTTTATCTTTTCTCTTTTTAAACAATTGAGACCTCAGAGTCTGTGAAGCTGGACTGCCATATTGGTTCCCAGAATTCATTACCCAGACATCTTTCCAGGCCACGTACTTCTGACCACTCATTTTTTCACTCATGTTTTAAGCTACTGAATGGAATATGGACTACATAACATGAAAACTAAGAGAACTATCAGTGCATTGTAATGATTGAGAAGTTGTGAAGTGTGCAGAAGGATTTCTATTTGCAGTAAGAATTTTTATATTTAAGTCTGTACACGAGTAAGAGTTTCTACAAAACAATACACCAGTTAAACTAGCAATACTAAAGAAACCAGTACCAAGTTCTCAGTTAGTTTGAAACTGAGAGTTTCAAGAGGTAAATTCTAAGTAAGGACATGATGTGAAATGAAAATATAAATAAATAGGAAGAGAGGACCACTGAGAAAAATATCCTGGTCTAGTGGCTCTTAATCCCAAAGCTCAGCTTTCCCACATCACTTGTGCTGCATTCTGTCTGCAACTATTTTCATTTGGAAACCAAGCAACTGATTTCAAACTATAGGTATATATCTTGGAATATTTGCAAGCAATGGACTCGGTGAGGAAGGGTAGTTAGTTAAAACACACACACACACGGACACACACACACACAGAAAGAGAGAGAGAGAGACAGAGAAATCAAGACAGCTATTCTTGTAGGTTCTATGTGTCAAGATTGTTTTGAAAGCTAACATTTTTTTTCCAGAAACTCTGGTACACACCCTAGACAACCACAGTAAAAGCATAAGATTTTGTGAGATCTTAAGAGGAGAATGATAAAGGACTTAGAACTCGAACTCTCCCCAGAAGTTTCTTTCATCCAAACAGAACAAAATCATCAAAATTATGTAACCAAATACTTTTTTTTTAAGGGTGGGACAAACTGTTTCTTTTAAAAGCATATAAAGTCAATCCAAATTTTATTCAGGCTGATATTATTTGTTGTGATTTGTTTGGCCTTATGGCGAGCACAGGTATACATGTTCTTCTCTGAAGAGCCTGAAGATGGAAGAGAGTGTGCTTGTTCCATTTCCCATTAGAAGGGCGTACCATCATTCTATCCATCCTGGCAAGAACTTAATATTTGATATAACAGAGTAATAGGTATAAATCTTGCAAAGGTAAATGTATCAAACAAACAGAAGATAGCAGCATACGATTGCTAAAATGATTATGCTATTCTACCCACTTTTTTGTTTCTTTAACTAAAATGACACAAAAGCCATCTATGTTTTTTCCTTGCAATGTTTTGATTTCAGAGCATATTTCTCCACATTGCAATGTTCCAAACAAAGTTCTTTCTTAATCTGGCTTTCTTAGCAAATGAGAAGAAAAACTTCAAAATCAGTAATACATAAAATTTATAATCTGTAAGAATTGGGTGATTTGAAGTAAATAAGTTTGATCAACTTGTGTGTTTGAAAGTTCAATATAGTGCACATAGGTCTGCAGGTATCCGAACAGGTGTGAATTTCAGAAGAACTATAACTTTTAATTTTCACCCAATTTTTTAATTTAGCCATATATATTTTAATTTACCCAATCAGATAACAGCCTACCAATTAATTCATACTTAAGAGGTAACATTCCTTTCACAAACATTTACTAAGCCTCTGACATACGCTAGGCAATAACTAGTCATTAGGCTATGATGGTATCTAGAATGAATCATTGCCCTCCCCAAACCTATGGTGATCCAGCATAAAAGGTAGGCAATCAAACAAGAAATAACACAGAGGTGCTAAAGTGTGATGACACAGTGCTTACAGAAGAGCACATGTCCAAAGCATCTAACTTAGTTTAGGTGGGATAAAGAAAAGCTTATAGGAGGCACCACACACAAATATCTCCCTTCTGGTATTTGCCAGCACCTAAGCTTACACAATTGTTGGTTGCCATGTTTATCATGTCTCTTCCTGCTAGCATGGAAGCTTCTTAAGGGCAGTGACTATTTTGTTCATTGCTGTATCCCTAGGACCTAAAGCAAGGTCTGGCACAGAACAGGCACTCAGTAAGTACTTGCTGACTTAATGACTGACTGGTTGGAAAAAAAAAAAAATTGGTGCTGGGGAGGGAGCCATCTGAGCCATATTGAGGAGTTTAGACTTCATCCCTCAGCCAGCGGAAAGTCTGGGGAAGTTTTCAGCAGGGCAATGGCACAATCTGATATAATGTACCACACTAGCTCCACAGAGAAAATGGACTGGGCAGAGAAGGGCAAGGCTGATGGCCTTTAGTCAGGGAGCTACACCAAGTGTGGTTCAAAATTAATTGAAGATGGTCTAAAGATTGTGATGGTGATAGGGTTGGAGAGAAGTGGGCAGATTCAGGAGATGTTTAGGAAGTGTCTGTAATTAGACGTGATGGAGGGAGAAAGGGGAATAGTCAAGAAGGTTTCCAGGCTTGAGTCACTGGCTGGTTGGATAATGTTAATATTCACTGAGACTACTGAGACAGGAAGCGGTGGAGCAGGAGGGGTTTTTTTTGGGAAAGATTAAGGGTTTGGTTTTGAGCCTGTGTACTTTGAAGTGTCTGCATGACACCCAAGTAAAAATTGTCCAATAGATAATCTGATAAATAGTATTGAATTTCAAGCTAAGAGTGAAGTCTGAAATGCAGATATAAGTTGAACTAACTCAATGCAGAAGTTCAGTTGCACCCCAAACTTGTTAAGGAGTTACAATAACCAGAACAGAATTTTTGTCTTTCCGTTTTCATGACACTTGATGTGCCTCACTTGCTAAGCATTAGCTGCTGATGATGATAACTTCTTGGTGTCAGACTCGTCTTCAAGTTGAAGTGCCGAACTGCATTGACAGGGACCTGGACGAGTGCAATTTCCAAATTGCTTGGCAGCCAAAAGAGGTGAAAAACTCATTACCAAGCCATCTGTCCTGAGATTCTGTCCTGGTTTCTAGGCCAGAGAAATTTGAATAATTTCAAAAAAACTTAAATAGCACACACAAATTAGTGTTCATTCGCTATCCACCCCATATCCTAGTTTCTTGTGCATGAACAAATCCCTCAGAAACTTGGGCATGGTGGCAGTATTAGCAAGTAGATACCCCAGCTGCAGCCTTCATTTCTATAGAAAACATAATTTAACAGAGGATCGGAAGCCTTTCCATTAAGTATGCTACTTTTGGAACATAAGTAACTTTTGTTACTAGTATTATATTTTATTCCCAATTCTATGTTCCACTTTCAATCCTGAAATAAAATATTCCTGTACAATAAAATTGAAAGGTAATAATAGCAATGAAATTTATCTAATGGTCAATTTGATTCACTTGTAGAAAAACTTTGCTGGATTTTTATTTATTTTATTTTATTTTATTTTATTTTGAGACAGAGTCTCGCTCTGTCACCCAGGCTGGAGTGCAGTGACTGGATCTCAGCTCACTGCAAGCTCTGCCTCCCGGGTTTACGCCATTCTCCTGCCTCAGTCTCCCGAGTAGCTGGGACTACAGGCGCCCGCCACCTCGCCCGGCTAATCTTTTGTATTTTTTAGTAGAGACAGGGTTTCACTGTGTTAGCCAGGATGGTCTCGATCTCCTGACCTCGTGATCCGCCCATCTTGGCCTCCCAAAGTGCTGGGATTACAGGTGCTGGATTTAAATCTTTCCTCCCCTCTTCCTTTTCTTTCCATTCTCGCTCTCATTTTCTCTCCCTCTCTCTCTCTCCTCCACTCCTTGCTTCTATTTCTTTTTTTTCCCTTTTGAACCCAAAAACATGTGAGACAGGTCTCAAGCAATTTAGAAAGTTTGTTTTGGGAAGGTTAAGGACACACCCATGACACAGGCTCAGGAGGTCCTGACATGTGGCCAAGGTGGTCAGGGTACAGCTTGCTTTTATACATTTTAGGGAGACATAATACATCGATCAATACCTGTAAGAGTTACATTCGTTCAATCTGGAAAGGCAGGACAACTTGAAGTGGGGGCTTCCAGGTCATAGACAGATTGAAAGATTTCCTAATTGGCAATTAATTGGTTAAAAGTTATTATCAATAGAAAGGAATGTCTGGGTTACAATAAGAGGTTGTGGGGATCAAGGTTTTATCAGGCGGATGAAGCCTCCAGGTAGCAGACTGAGGGAGAATAGATTGTGAATATTTCCTATCAGACTTAAAGAGTCTGTTCTATCAGTAATTCCAAACGGCAGGAAAGTATAATGAAGCATGTCTGGCTCCCCCTTCCCATCATGGCCTGAACAAGTTTTTCAGGTTAACTTTGGAAAGCCCTTGGCCAAGAGGAGGGGTCCATTCAGATGGCTGGGCGGGCAGTGTGGTGGCTTAGACCTTTTTTGTTTGTTGGTTGGTTGGTTTACACTTTGTATAATAAAATAACATGAAATTTCGAGTCAGACAGAACTAGGTTTGAGTCAGGTCTCTACCTTATTTTAATGGAATGGTCTGAACCTATTCCTGAGTTTTAAATAATAATAATACTGATTTTTTAAAATATCACAGGGTTACTGTGAGGGTTAGATAAGAAAATATAGACAAAGGACATTGCAGAAAGATGACTCACAGGATGTGTTCCACAAATGTCATTTATATTCCCTTTTCCTCCAATATAAAATGTCATTTATATTTCCATTTTCCTCCAGCAAAAAGGCTGTTGGGTATCAGCATCATGAAACTTGCTGGAAATAGTTCAATTAGTTTCAGTGAGTGGAGGAAGAGAAAACCAGGCGGCAATTGATTCAAAAGTAAATGAAAAATAATGATTTGTAGATAGTAAGTGAGGCAGCCACTCTGTCAAGAGGCAGAAGAGGGTATAAGAGTGGAGCAACTGTAGGAAGGAGAATCAGAGTCAAGAAACATTTCTTGTTGCTAGTGGTTGATTGCTTTTTTAGGATGAGACTTGAGTATGCCCATAACAAGAGAAGAGGGCTGAGAGAGGGGAGGAATATAAACACGAGAGAGACCAATGATAGAGAAAAATCCTGAAGGAAATAGAATAACAGCAGCACTGATTAAAAGTAACTGTAGCTATGAAAACAAATTGCCAAATGAACACAAGCTCCCCTTGGGCAATGCAAGCAGGACCTTTGGAGACCTGGGATCACTATGATCCTGGACTTCATTCAGACTTTTTCTATTAGCCAGCAGTGCCAGGGCCCTCAGTGGATCTGTAGTTCAGGGATGAAGGGTACTGTAGGAGTCCACTGGAAGTAGCTGCCTTCCCCTGTTACCTTAAAAGGTAATTACTCATTGTATATCGTATATCAAGTGATGAAGAATTGTAGAGCTTAGATAAATGCCTGTTTGTGGGAAGTATAGACTACAGTTTGAATACAAGCTCCATCATTTATTATTTGCATGATCTTAAGAACAGTTTTGAAATTTCTCTAACTTTCTTTAACTCTAAAATAAGAATAATAGCTCCTAGACACGAGAACTGGAGATAATGTATGCCAAGTAACTAATAATGATTAGCATACAGGGACCACTTTTTTTTATTGTGGGGTGTCAGAATACTATAATTTGCCTATTTGCCTGTTATTGAATAGTTCTTAGTTTTGTTTTCTTTTCATAAACCTTTCAGCACACATAATATAACGTGCTTGCAGAGATTTAAGCTGTTATCACTATTATCGTTGTTACTCTAGGGTAGTCAAATGAAGAGATTGTCCCAGAATTCTGAATGTGGCCTGAACCAACAGACCTGTGACATTCCCCAGAAGAACCCAGGCCTTTGGTGCCACAGACACACGTGATGCAAAAATTACCATGACACCCAGTTTCAACAAGAGAAAAGAAGGGACATTTGTATTATCGCTGAGGGCATTCACTCGAAGAATCTTTCCTAAGACCTCAGCATCTATTCCTTATTTTCATCAGATTTTAAATCAGTATGATTCTTCCCAATGTAATAGTAATTATGACACCAACAAAAGCACAAACTACAGAAATGCAGAGGTTAAAAGAGTGTCTAATTTTATTTCACTTAAGAACATTATTATTGTTATTATTATTAAGTATTGTATTTAGCCAGTAATTTCAGCTAGACTAATTCTCATTATGAGTAGATTTTTAATATGAAGAAATCGGAATGTCTGAGGCTTACTTCATAATAGTCCTATTTTTGTGCTGCCTTTCCTCAATCCTGACTTCCTGTTCCAGTAGTAAAGGCAGAATCTAAGATGTATTATGTAATTACATTGAATAGTGAAGAATCCTTGGAAAGATTTAAAGGGATAGGGCAAAGGTATGGGGTAAGAAAAGACCATATGAACCGATCCTTTGGTAAAGTAGAGAAGCACTTTGCAAAATGGAGTGTGCACGTAAGTCAACTGGAGATCTAGTTACAGTACAGATTCTGATTCAGTAGGCCTTTGGTCGGGCCTGTGGTTTTGCATTTCTAACAAGCTTTCATATGCACTGCTGCTAGTTCCCCTCCCTCTCCCTGACACTCTGAATACTGGGAAAGAACCTAAAATCCAGTCATGAATGGGAAGGAGCAAGGACATGTGCCCTCCTTCCAGCTCAGCATCACAGAAAGTGTCTGAAAACTTCAAGCACTGGCCCCTTGCCATTTGGAGTCTCTCACGTTGTGACACAACAGCTCTATGACACTTTGATGTTAGCAACCGACTTATACCCATCCAAGGCAGAAGGCGTAGGCTATGGAAACACGTTATCTAGAAACCTGACAGACATTGGTCAAATAGCCAGAGGAGTAGCAGTAACAACATGACATCATCTGTGGAGGACACACAACAAAATCAGGACCAGGAATGTAATTGATCACCTTTCTCGGAACCAGGCCACCCACATGGGGGCCCAATAGTGATTCTCAAAGTAGATCTTCTGGGAAAAACCATCGCAAATCTTTCTCCTGAGATTTTTTTTTTTCTGGTGGGCCCATCAACAGAGGGGTTCCTCTCCACTTGCTTTAAAATAAAACAAACAGACTCACAAATTATTATATACTAAGCATTTATTTTAAAAAGAAACAAGAAAAATATGTGAATAAATCAATACGCTAGAAAGGCCCTAATTTCTTTTAGAATCATATACTTCAATGACAATGCAAGAATTATAGTGGAAATCCATACTCCAGTTTATCTCCTGTTAAGGGTGTCTTTTTATTAGAATATTTCCTTTTCTAAAAGCAGACACCCTTTTGGGGCAGTGGAGACAGGCCAGTTATACCTCTCATTGTCAAAGGTAGTACGCATCCTATAATGATTTCAGGAAAGATTGGCAAAGATGTACTGTGCATAATGATGTTTACTCAACAGTGAGCTATTACAAATGTTTCAGTGGTTTTTTTTTTCTCTTTAACATTCTAATAGACTATCAGAAGCCTCATTTCCTGGTTAGTCAATAAGCATCCTGCTTTAGGCTTGGATGAGCACTAGGCACTCTTTCCACTGCTGAGTGAGTGATGGCTGTAGTGTGACAGCTGACACCTTCACTAAATCATTATTCTTGGAAACAAGGCAATCTATAAATTCAGGGGCCAATTTTGCTGGCTAGGTGTTTATATCTATATTTGCTACCTTGGGAGCACACTAACATTATTTCAGGACAACTTGTATAAGTAGAGGTATATCCTAAATTTTACAATGGAATAGCAGCTTCTTCTGGGGGTTTCCTGGTGTGTTTTTTTGTGTGTTTTTCTTTTTCAGTTATTTCAGTTTTGCCTTCTGGGTGTCTTAATATAAAAGAACCCCTGAAAGGGTCTTTCAGATTTATCTTCTTAAACTCTGCTCATCCTCTGGGCTAAAGAGTTGTTGCAATTGCTTCAGAAATGGAAGCACTGATTTGTATTTCACAGGTATTTTCAAAGGTGCTGCAGCACAGCGGGACCCACGTCCACTTGTCTTCATTCCCTTGATAAGTAGGAAAGCATCCTGGAGGAGAGGCAGGCACAGGCTGTCACTGGGAAGCCGGAGTTCTTGTTCCCTGTGAGAGTCATTCATCCCTGCACTAACATCACACCTTGTTTAAACCACCCAGACAAAAATAGATCTCCACTTGAGCTGGAAAAGCAGTGAGATGAAGAAGTACAGAGCTACCAGTCTAAATACTTCAGTCCTTTCTGTAAAAATGACTGCCTGCTGGCAGGTAACCTTGGTCAGGTCAGTTCACTTAAGGCTGCAAAGAACTAATTCTCGTTTGCTGCCAACCCAGTGAACAAACACTTTTTAAAATAATGAAAAACATAGACAAAGAAAATGCAGCAAATTAACTTGAAGCTGATAGGATATGAGGTTAAAACATCACTGATGACATCTGGATAGGAAACAAGTACTGAACAAAGGCACACTTGCTTTTTTTCTTTTTTAATAAGCAGCAAATCTTGAAAAAATAACCAATTTTAATTAATAATAGTTTTACTGTATCAGTGAACTCTTTATAGGATGTAGCTATTAAAATAAAATCAACAGTTTGACAATTGTCTTTTCTTCATTACTCTCCAATTGTTTTATAGGGATTGCTTTCTTCCCAACTAGATTTTAAACTCTTCAAGGGCAGCAATAATATCTTTTTCATTCGGGATTTAAGATCAGACCTTTGTGCTACCCATGTGCTCAACATTGGCAGAGAGGTGGGAAAAAATTCCAGTCTGGCCCCTAAAGAAGTGCTCCATGTATAATAAGAGAATCAAATGTGCTCTTGAGCTACTGACTTTCTAGTTACTCCATTCTGACAGTGGCACAGCTGGATCAAACCGGAAGTACCATGGGGGATGGTAGGGCAGATGGAGCAGGTGAGGACATTTTGTACTCTGGTTCCCCCTTATGGGTATTGGCCCTGGTACTGTGGCAACAACTCACTATCTTGCTGCTCTTAAATCTGAGATCTCATTGGGGTAATTTTTACCTTTCCTTGAGTTTACATGTCTACCCTTTTGTTTTAACAAAATTGAAGTATCTATATACAGTGATTCTTGGCATAGCCATTTATTTTACAGTGGTAATCCCACTAATAATTATCATTTATTGAGCATGTATTAAATGATGGGTGCTCTAAGTTGATTTTGTAATTAAATCTACTCAAATCTCCTCTGCAGTAACTATTATTAATCCCAATATAGAGATAAGGAAGTGGAAGCCTAGAGATCTTATTCCTGGAAAATGAAGGAGGAGGTATTTGAAACCAGGTCTGTGTACAACGCCTGCACTTTCCTAATACAAAAGTCTTGAATGTCTGTAACTTATTCTTATCTTGGAAAGCAGGCATTTATATATTTGCCAGATTCTATGGCTACTGAATAAACTATGTGCAGTGGGCTAGGAAAATGGATGGAGTAACCATTTGTTCCAGGCACAGTTAAAATACTACCATAAACATTGCTTAATGATGACTGAGATGCAGTTGAGTTTTGAGATGTAGTTGCTGCCTTCAATCAACAGAAATACAAACTCAGCCTTCTAGGCTGATAGACCCTGTGTGATTTATGAGACGAGACACAGATTATGACTAGACTGCCAAAACTGTATCTTTTGTTCTTTCCCTCATGATTTCATCCATAACAGAAATGTAAAAAATTGTCGATGCAGGCACCAAATGAGTGAAAAGAAAAGCCACAAACTGGGAAAAAAAACCTTGCAATCCACATCACTCACAGAAAGAACTCCACAAATTAATTAGAAAAAGACAAAGGACTCAATAGAAAAATGAACAAAACGCTTGAATAGGCTCTTCACAGAAGGGAAGACACAAATGGCCAATAAAAAGGAAAAGAGACACAGCCTCATTAGAAATCAGGAAGTTGAAAATTAAAACCACAGTGAGCTATCATGTTATATAAACCAGATAGGCAAAACATTATAACTCTAGTGAGAACATGGAGTGTCCCAGCACTTTTACAAGGCTAGTGGGTATGTAAGTGGGTAAATTTGAAAAGTAAGTCAGCATTATCTAGAAAGCAATTTGGCATTTTCTAGAAAAGTTGTTTTGCTCTTAGGTATATGCCATAGTGACAATTTTTGTCCATATGTACAGGGAGACAAATGGTTCAAAGCAATACTATGTGTAATAACCAAAAAAAAAAAGAATAAAATGAGAAGCAGCCCAAATGCAACCTCAATCAACAGATCGACAGCAAATGGATAAATAGATTGTGGTATATCCATGTGATAGAGCAGTGAAAACATATAAAGTATAGCTACATGTAACAATATAAATGAATCTGGAACTAAAGATTGAATGAAAAAGCTGTTGCAGAGGGACACATAGAAGAAGATTCCATTTATAAAGTTCTTTCATGTGCAAGACTTTTGCTATCTTTGATAGCAAGCGAACGGTAACACAAAATTCAGGTCAGGACAGGATGGGCTGTGAAGGGACCAGGAGATACCGGGAGGGCACTCATAAAATGTCAGAACTAAATGTAGTGCTCTTTTTATTAAACTTGTGCCCAGGTGATTATTGCATAATTATTCTTTCTTTGTGTTTTTTTTTTAATTGTGGTAAAATATACATAACATCAAATTTACCATCTTAACTGTTTTTGAATGTATAGTTTAGTGGCACTGATTACATTCACACTATTGTGCAACCATGGTAGTAATACTTGAATAAAAAACTTCATAGCAATGTTTGGTGATAATATCATCTTCATAGCTTTGGTAAATTTTAGCCAGCTCACAATCATAAGAAAAGTCTCTGATTTTGGTAAATTTGTACAGTGAGAAACTTGGCTTTTGTCACTGAGAAAAGCATATTGCGTTTGGTTTGGGGGGAATCAGTATAATATTCGAAAGAAAGTTAAGTTGTTCAATCTCCTGAAGTCATTAAAAAGCAGCAACGTATTTTCAATGGCATCTGAAAGTTCAATGCTACTTGGAGTTTAAGGAGTTCTACCTACAACTTGTTGGATCAGTTACAAAATTTATTTTATGTCAAATAGTGTTTTATTACATTAATTCAATTTCATCTTTCTTAATTATTTTACAGCCCAAAAGTTAAAAAAAGAAGCATGACACATTTACATCTGGACATTTTCCAAATATTACATAATTAGAAATGGCAAGTAATTGTTTTATAATGATTTTCATAATACCAACTTGTCATGTGTTCTGTGAAGAATGAGGATAAAACAGTAGGTATGAAATCCACAATGGAGTTATCTCAAATTTGTCATCAGCTCGCCCATTTGAACATTATTGATCTCACCTTTTTTGTTAATGCTGGGATTTCAGACCCAAGTTCAGCAATTTCTTCTTGCAGTTATTTGTTCTCTGTGCCTGTTGCAGCATGACTTGATCATTGTTGAAATGCATTTGTAACTCCAGAAACTGAGGGCCGAAAAAAGGGAGGAGAAGCTGTGTTAGGCAAGAATTCTGCTTTATAATAAAAGAAGCCATTGAATGCCCAAAGCTGATTATGTAACAAACTCCATTACAGTCTGCAAATTTCCACCAGAGAATGAAGCATGATGGGAATTTTCAAGTCAGTTCTAATTTATTTTCTGCCTTCAGGAGTTCTTTGCTAAAAGCAATATATTAACTCATTAAAAAAAAAAAAAAGTCTGGCAAGACTCCAAAAAAGTAGTCTAATCTGCTACATTTTATGACATTTTATAGCCAATTCATTTTTAACAAGTTCATTCACTTAATAATTATAACAGATTATCTGACACGGTGATCTTTTATACAATAGATTTTTCCTTATGAAATAATATTTGTTAATATTTTTAAAATCTCAATTTCTTTGTAGCACAGTTCATAAATATTTACAATGTGTGATATTGTGTTACACAGTTATTATGGAAGCCTTAGCCAACAATGCACCATGAATAATAACAGCAATAGCCTTTGCTGGTTCTGCTTCCTTAGGAGCTTAATTAAAAGCAAGCGCATGACATAAAGAAGGCAGCCTATGGATGATTTGTGACTAACGACATGGCAAAGTAATTTAAGATTGTAAACAATTGTTTCACCATCGCAATACCTGAGCATTCTCTGAATGCTGAGAGGCAGCAGATGCTAGTGCAATTCCTTTGACAATGCATCCAGATTTTGGTTTTCTCAGTTGTAAATTGAAATAACACCATCATCAACTCACCTTACTACAGAATGAAATGAAACTGTAAGTGTAGTGTCTAAACATAATGATAATCTGCTGGGGGCATTCACTTAAGCTTTTTCTGGAAACCCATATCTAAGGGAATACATACAGACCCTATTTGATAACGCTGCACACAGTGCTAACTCAAATGTCTGTAAGTCTCTGAAATATTTTTCTTTATAAACTAACATATATGTGTGTATATATATGTATGTTTGCTTATCTATATAAAGCACCCATACACAATACATATACATTATACTACATGCATACACATACATATATGGCTACACATACATGTATATACATATACAGTTACATATATTACATTATACATATACATATATATATGGCTCCCCCACGCTCCACACCATGCTTTAGGTGGTATCTTCCACACACTCTACCTTACATTTATTCCCAGCTAAGAGTATTAGTGCATCATATTGCAAAGGGATTCTGCCAAAAAAAAACTCTACCTCATTTTCCTGAGTTGCGTGAGTTCTAAAACACATTTGTTCACTTGGCTGTGGCTGTTCTTGTTACTGTTTATTTTGTGTTATGGTGAGCAGTTTTGACCCATCATGTATGATAAAAAGTCAAAAAGCATCCACATGATACTTACACTCAAAAAAGGTGGTAAAGGAAGTAAGCAGACCACAGATGTCTGAGGAAATGACTAAGGAACCAGAAAGTAGAGATCAGTAAGCATTTAATGATTTTTGGCAGTCCTCTGACCTTCCTAAACATCATAAAACATCACTGCATGCTGGGGGACTGACCTGCAAAGGGAGCTTGTTAATGTTGATGATCTAGGGAGCACCTCACTAGGGCTCTCCTGGAACCAGCCCACACAGAAATCATCCGGCCATTTCTGAGAATGTGTCCCCTGAAGCGAACCAGCTGTGTTGCATCCAAAAGTTTTCTGCAGACGTGGTCTCCTTTAGAAAGCAATTTTTAAAATATAGTTTTTTGATGGACCAAGAGGTGTTTAAGAAACTGACTTAATCACATGAGGCCCACTGCAGTGTGAAGAGATGGACCACATCTGGTGAGAGAGTAAAAGGCTATAAAAAGGTTGAATGTATGTCAAGAAAGAGAAAATAAATATTAAACTAATCTAAGTTTAAATCTCATGCCTAACCTGGCACACTAAATACAAAGTGGAAGCCTCTCTTACTAGGGAGTTGAGAGGTCTAACACGGTAGAAGACAGGGAGTAAACCAGTCCATAATAATTCATCTGACTCCACCAATGGTCCCTGGTATATTTATATACTAAGTAGTGAGTGAATGGATCCACAGATGGTCCACACCACCCAAGTAAAATTAGCCTCTTAGTAGAAAGTGAAGGCCAATCTTTTTTTCCAGGTGGTAGGGTAAATGTTACAAAAATTGCACAAGCAGGAAGATTCCACACCAAATATACAACTTATTTCTTTTGATATTAACAAATAAGGCTACATTTAAACTCTCATAGCTTAGTTATATATGTAATCAGAAGACAAAGGCTTCTCTCGTACCTGCTTACTCAGGGAAAAACTTTATGAGAAACCATAAAGGGCCTTTACTAACATATTTTTTTCCCAATCTCTTTACTAGGCCCACTTTACATAAAATGAGTCCATGGCAATCAATGAGATTGATTACTGGAAAAAATACTGCGCTTCCAAAAGCTGGACCTGCCTCCAAAATATTTGTTTAATATTTTCTACAATCATTTTCACCTTCTCATTTCTACATCTCACAAATTGGGAGAGAAAATATGTGAACTCTTTTCCATCCCCTTCTGCATCCCCACCTCTCCTATACACACATGTATTTGGGGGAAAACCGTTAAATAAATACAGTGTAAAGAAATTCTCTCTGTTGTAAATGAAACAGAGTGTTTTAACCCCTGCCTATCATTTTTACCGGCTCCTACTGAATCATCAGAGTTTTCAGGGCTGGAGTATTGAGAGAAGAGGCAGAGGAAGTGGAAAGGACCCAGAAGCAGTGACGAGTTCACCCTCCAAGCAGTGACCAGTGTTACTCACAGACCCGCAAATAGATACTATGGTCCATAAGTCACAATCCCTGTCACCATGGAAGTTTCATTCTAAAGGGAGAAAAGCTAAGAAATAGACAATAATCAAGTAAATATAAAATCGGGAATGTTATGAAAGAAACAAATGAAGCCTGATGGATAATCATGGCTGTCTTGTGTACTGGGCGTGAAGACCTGCTTTAGACAGAATACTCCTCAAGGTGGAATGAGAAGGAGCTGGCCATAGAAACAGTAGAGAAGCGTTTCCTGGGAGAAACTGACCAGCATAATTGGTCCTGAGGTGGAAAGAGTGTGAGAGGCAATGAAGGATTTTGAGCAGAGACCCACAGTGACTGATTTCCTTTCTGCAAGGATTGTGCTGATTGACTTATGGAGAACAGCTGCTGGAGGCCAAGCCAAAGGGTAGGGTTCGTTGAGGCATCTTGGTAAGAGAAGTGGGCAGCTGGGACCAGGATGGGACAGAGGACAAGGAGAGGAGTGACAAGATGTGACTTGCTGATGGAGTGGGTGTGAGGATGCCCAAGAAAAAGGAAGAAGCAACAATGGCTCCCAAGTTCCAACCTTGAGTATTTGGATGCTGATATGTACAAAGGTAAGTAAAACCAGAGACTAAGAAACAGATTTGGAGGGAAGGATAGGGTAATTAAAATCTGGAATTCCATTTAATTCTCTTTCTATGAATTGACAGTATGCATTTACTGTCAGAAATGTTCATGAGTAGAAATTCAGCCATGAATAACCTTATCACTGATCCTGTTTGAGCCATGAAATATCTACTTTATAAAATGAGGACATTACAAAGCTAAATACGGCAATTATTCTTTTAAACTTGGTACAACAGTGACCACTGACTTGACTTACTTGACCACTTGACTCACTTACTTGACTACAATGGGTTTCACTTAATGCAAACACATCCCAAGGTTCTCAAAGGAAAGTATTGAGACATATGGAAGCCTCATTAATTTATTATCCAGGAATATATTGCTGAATGCAGTAGTGCTAAAAATAAGGTAGAGGGTCTCCACAGAATCAACTTAGGTGCCCATCAACAGTGAATTGAATAAAGAAAATATGGTACATATACACCATGGGATAGTATACAGCCATAAAAAAGGACAAAATCATGTCCTTTGCAGCAACATGGGTGTATAGGGAGGCCAGTATCCTAACGGAATTAACACAGAAACAGAAAACCAAGTATCACATTTTCTCACTTTTATAGGAGAGTTAAACATTATGTACACAAGGACATAAAGATGGGAATGATCAACACTGGGTACTCCAAAAAGGGGGAGAAAAGGAGGAAGATAGGGGTTGAAAAACTACCTATTTGGTACTATGTTCACTATTTGGGTGACAAGTCCAAGAAAAGCCCAAACCTTAGCATTATGCAATATATCCACGTAACAAACCTGCACACGTACCCCCTGAATCTACTATTTAAAAGAAGAAAAAGAGTAGAGGTCTAAAATTAGTAACACAGCTTCTTCCCCATAAAATGCTTTCTCTAAATGTTTAGCAAATGATTGTTGCTCCTGTTCATGAATCTTGACCTAGTTTAAGAGTCTGTGAGTATCAAAACAAGTAATTTGACAAAGCACTCAATCTGGAAAGTTATTACTGCCTTGTTGGAGTAAAGCCTGTCATATTTTGACATGAGAGTCTTCCTATTTTCTTTGGATTTCTGTGCCATTGGTGTTGAGAAGATTCCTAGAGGTTACACATGGTTTTACTTAGTTTAAGAACTTGTCTAGAGAAAAAAATTATTAATTGTACTACTGTTTCAGGGGTATGAAAGATGACTAATAGAAAGCTACACATGGCTTTTCATCCATATCAGCTGTTCCATTGCATTGAGAGTTTAATGTTTTATATGAAATAGTATATGGAGTAACAGATATTACCTGAACTTAGTTGTCCCCTGAGGCATCCATCAACTAACCTTCAAAGATTTGAAGTGATGGGATAAATAGTTTGTCCTAGAATATCTCTAGAGAATGAGATTTCCCGATCAGATCAATTCAATAAACATTAAGAGAATGTGTATCACGCACCAGAAACTGTGCTAGAGGCCAGTTAATAGAACATGCATGGTGTTTTTGCAAACTGTCTCAAACTATCACTTATATTTTTTCTAAACAGTAAGTAATGTATATAGGGCACTTACTGTATTTCAGTGTTTTAAAGGCGTCACCTGTTAAGTGGTTTCAAGGAATAACTCAGAGGCAGTTATTTTGCTCACAGATTTTTTTCACATGTAAGCAACAGGATGACCAATTTGTTTCAGTTGGCCTGAGACTACGCCCACTTTATTTTATTGAGGTGAAATTTGCATAGCATAAAATTAACCATTATCTTTGGGAGGCCGAGGCAGGTGGATCACGAGGTCAGGAGATTGAGACCATCCTGGCTAACATGGTAAAACCCCGTCTCTACTAAAAATACAACAACAACAACAACAACAACAAAAAACCTTAGCCACCCATGGTGGCAGGTGTCTGTATTCCCAGCTACTCGGGAGGCTGAGGCAGGAGAATGGCGTGAACCCGGGAGGCAGAGTTTGCGGTGAGCTGAGATCGCGCCACTGCACTCCAGCCTGGACGGCAAAGCAAGAGATCATCTCAAAAAAATAAAAAATAAATAACCATTTAAAGGGAATGATTTACTGGCATTTAGTACATTCGCAATGTTGGGCAACCATAAACTCTCTCTAGTACCAAAATATTTTTATCACCTCGAAAGAAATTCCCTACCCTGATAAGCAGCAACTCCCTGTTCCTGTCTCTCCCAGCCACCGGCAACCTCCAATTTGCTTTCTTTTTCTATGCATTTACTTTTTCTGGATAACTCACATAAATGAAATCATACAGATCTTTGTGTCTGGCTTCTTTCACTTAATGCAAGCACATTGCAAGGTTCTCAAAGGAAAAGTACTGATACGCATGGAAAGCTCATTAATTTATTATCCAGGAAAGTGTTGTTGAAAGCAGTAGTGCTAAAAATAAGGGTAGAGGTCTCCATGGAATCAACTTAGGTGCCCATCAACAATTGAAAAAAGAAAATGTGGCAAATATACACCATGGAATACTATACAGCCATAAAAAAGAAAACAAAGTCACGTCCTTTGCACAATGTATTTGAAGTTCATCAACATGGTAGCATGTATCAATGCTCCATTCCATTTTACAGCTAAGCAATATTCCATTGAATGTATATGCCACACCCTGCTTAGTCATTGTCCATGGATGGACACTGCATTATTTCCACCTTTTATCTATCATAAACAGTGCTTCTATGAACACTCATGTACAAATATTTGGGTACTTATTTTTTGGTTCTTTTGGGTATATTCTTAAAAGTGGAATTTTTGAGTCTTATTGTAATTTCATGTTTAACTTTCTGAGGCACCAACTATCAAATTCTTTTCCACAGTGACTGCCCCCTTTAACATTGCCACAAGTAACGTACAAGGGTTCCAATTTTTCCACATCCTTGTGAACACTGGTTCCCCCCATCCCTTTTTTTTAAAAAATTATAGCCAACCTAGTGTATTGAAGTGGTATCTCTTTGTGGTTTTGAGTTTCATTTTCTTAGTGCCTAGTGATATTGAGCATCTTTACAGGTGCTAATGGACCATTTGTCTATCTTCTTTGGAGATATGTCCTTAACGAGTACTTTGCACATGTTTTAATAGGATCTGAGGTTGCTTTGGGGATTCAAAACAAAGCACTTAGAACAGTGCTGGGCACAAATATTAACCATATTTCCAAGAAAAAAAAAAGTAAAAATACACACGCTACTCTTTTATACAAAAGCTACTGGTTTTTAAAGCATTGGCTGCTATGGTTTCCAGTCTTAGCAGGGGAAGTATGTTTACCTGGACATGGAAAATTCGCGGATTTAGAGGGATTCCTTTCATACACTGGCCACTGGTTTACACTCGAACTTATTAAGACAATGACTCAGAACTGCCACCCTCCGACTCCCTAGTTGCTTCTATAAGTGACTTTGATTCTCTGTGTCCAGCTTACAAGGAACAGATGTTCAAATGAGAAAAATAGCACCAAAACAATTTCCCCTAATTAGTACCTTTGTGAGCAAACTGAACAAGAAGATTGAACAATCCGAGAAACTAAATTACCCTCTCATCTGTGGGCGACCCTTCCAGTGCAGCAGGATGAGTCACGAGAGAGCAGAGATGGGCCTTGCGCCTCTGCTGTGAATAAATGGGGCTCTCAGTCTTCAAGTCTTTTAAGGCTATAAATCTGACAACTTTTAAGAGCACTTTAAGCTTTCTCTATTTTTAAAAGCTGAGGTTTTCATACCATCTTTCTTCTTACTCTTCTCCTTTTCCCCTTTATACAAAGTGAGATAACTACACTTTTTATATGAAGACACAACAATTCTGTTATGTTTTTATGAGTGTCTATCAGGAGCAGCATAAACATATTTCCAAGTTAACAGCTAACACAGTAAACTTTAGGGCAAAAAAGAAAGGTGAGAGGAAGGGAAGAGAGAAACTTCTTTCACCACAAGAAGTTCCCAGGCAAAAATTAAACAATACCAAATGATTTGGGTTGTTCTACCATGAAATCCAACATTCATTTGAGAATACTATTTTATTCTACTCACCATTGGGCATCCCCTGACAGATGAACTTTAATATCATGAGAAGAGGCTCCAGCATCTTCACTGTTTTATTTGTATGCTATGATTTCAATATGATTCACCCTTGTCAATTTGAAGTCCAGGGGCCCAAAGGAAATGTGTTGTGTCACAGAACTACAACGTTTCTTTCTCTGTCATTAAGAACCATTTATTCTTGAAATAAACGTATTCTAATCCAACTTGAAATCTATAGCCTTTATCACAGATTCTTGGAACTGAAAGAAAACTTAAGGGCCCCAGTAGTCTAAGCCAGATCACCTTTAGAATCCATTGGGTGGAGGGATTTCAAGCCCAGTCTTAGGATTCTCTAAGGAAGAAAAGTTTATCAAATCTTCCAATAACTTCTTCCATAGCTTTGACTGTTCAAGGTGTGTCCACGTAATAATGAAACATATTCCCATGAATCAATCTTGAAACTCTTATTTCATGGTTACATTTTACAAAGGGAATTTCCTAGGTTATCCGACGAATATCTTACTTTTCACGTAATTTTATACAAGTTGTTAAAATGAAAATGTTAATTATTTCACTCTTTTAATTAACCTCTTTCTTATTTTCGTACTTTCTTTCCTTGAGTACATTTTAACAGATAATGTAATCTTTCTCCCCAAAAATTATTTTGAGTTAAGAAATTTCTGTCTTATACACTCTTAAGGGGAATTTTTAAAAAAGAAATTTATGGTCAAATGTATCGTCTCTTTGCTAATCCTTGATCATCATAGTCTGCAATGCCCTAAAAAGGCCCATATTCATTCTCTGATGTAGAAAACAAAACAACAAAGCCAGGCGCTGTGGCACAAGGCATGGTGGCAGGTGTCTGTAATCTCAGCTACCGAGGAGGCTGAGGCAGGAGAATTGTTTGAACTTGGGAGGCAGAGGTTGCAGTGAGCGGAGATCACGCCACTACACTCCAGCCTGGGACAGAGTGAGACTCTGCCTCTAAATAAATAAATAAATAAATAAATAAATAAATGAGATTTAAAAATCCAGGTGTGGTGGCCTGCACCTGTGGTCCCAGCTAAGCTACTCAGGAGGGTCAGGTGGGAGGATTGCTTGAGCCCAGGAAGTTAAGACTGCAGTGAGCCATGATCACGCCACCATACTCCAGTTTGGGTGATGGAGTGAGATCCTGTCTCAAAAATAAAAAATAAAATAAAACTTTAAATTAAAAAGATGTTTACAAATACACAGACACACAAAAGTGCTTGGTCCAAGGTCATAGCTAGCTTGAATATTTTTGCTGCAGGAACACTAACTGAACCAATCCCTTTTGGAATTATGTACAAACACAAGGTTATGAAAGTCTGTTTTGTAGCTTGTTAGATAAACATTCCTTTTCTTTAAAGACTTATAAATGTGTTTAGTTCACAAAGAATGTTTATCTTCCTGAGTTTCTTTCATATACTCCCAAAGAGTACACGATGTGGTTTTTGATAAGTATTTATAACCAGGCAGGCACTGTCTTCAAGAATGGGGATGCAAAGATGAATAAAACTAGGTCCGTACCTGGTGAGGGCCGCCATCTTTCGGGAGCCACCAACACGTGACATATTATTTCTGGACAAGTGGCAAATGCCATGAGGAAGATCTCTCTACAGGGCTGTGGAGGCCAGAGGAATGAAAAGTCAGGGAAGACTTCCCAGAAGAGTTGCTCTAATTGTTTAGTTATATGATTACATTATAAAAATTTTAATTTAGTTTTTAAAGAAATATTCTGCATAAAAGAAATTTTTTAAAATAATGTTTATGTCAGAGAATCTGGGAGGGCATGTTAGAGGATAGCAGTGAGAAGGAGGCAAAATATTTGTCAATTGCATCACTGAAAAAGGGAAAAGCTTTCCTCTTTAGAATATGAATGCAGATTAGGTGCACACTCACAGGTCGGTTCCAACTCGGCTTACTGTTTGTTCCCAAACCAGACTAGGCATCATTACCACATGGACAGCTTTCAACAGACAACCTACCTGAAGCCACACCTACAGAGAATGAGGTCTGGAGGGCATCCTGGGATCTTTTTTTTTTTTTTTAATTTTTTATTTTTTAGGCAGGGTCTCACTCTGTTGCCCAGGCTGGAGTGCAGTGTCAAGGTCTCGACTGACTGCAGCCCCAACTTCCTAGGCGCAAGCAATTCTCCCACCTCAGTCTCCCAGGTAGCTGGGACTATAGGCGTTCACCATCATATTCGACTAATTTTAAAAATTTTTGTAGAGGCAGGGGTCTCACTGTGTTTCCCAGGCTAGTCTTGAAGTCCTGGGCTCAAGCGATCCTCCTGCGTTCGCCTCCCAAAATGCTGAGATTACAGGCCTGAGCCACTGTGCCCAGCCTGGATCTATTTTTAATACAAAATCCCCAGATGATTGTTTCATAATGAACTCTCGCCTTACCTCTGCTTGAACCAGTATTTAGGAATCACCCTCTAAAGCAATGACTTGAATTTTGGTGCAGTTTAGAATAAGTAGGGTCTCTGAGTTGTGTCTGGAGCCATTTTTCTATGAGATTCTGACACTCACCTACTGTAAGAAGCCCTGATCAAGACAGAATGTGATTAAGATTAAGCTCTTTTTCGGTGCCATCTACATGTATGAGGAACTGGAGCTTCTAGACAAACAGTAATATAAATAAAGCACTGCCATATTTGTTGTTAAGTTTTGAAACATAGGAGACATTGTCAGCCCCCCACCTTTATTTCTGGCTTTCGATGTGCTTGAGCCTCTTCCAGCTGCCAGTATTTCCATCTCCAGCCTGAGGACTTTTCCCAGAACTGAGGACCAATCTCACCATGTACCTAGCGAAATGGAAGTGGAGCTGGGTGTAGTGGCTCACACCTGCAATCCCAGCACTTCGGGAGGCCGAGGTGGGAGAGTCACTTGAGCATAGGAGTTGGACACCAGCCTGGGCAACATAGTGAGACATCATCTCTACAAAAAATAAAAAAATCATCCAGGCTTGGTTGTGCGCACTTGTGGTTCCAGCTACTTGCGTGACTGAGGGTTGCTTGATCACCCAGGAGTTTGAGGCTGCAGTGAGCTATGATCGTGCCATTGCGCTGCAGCCTAAGTGACAGAGCAAGACGCCATCAAGAAAGAAAGAAAGAGAGAGAGAGAAAGAAAGGAAGGAAGGAAGGAAGGAAGGAAGGAAGGAAGGAAGGAAGGAAGGAAGGAAGGCAGGCAGGCAGGCAGGCAAATGGCAGGGAATGAGCAACCTTCAAAAGCAGCCCTCAATCAATGCCTGTCAGGGGTTCATGTATAAATGTCCCAGCTCCCTTGCCTCCTGGCAGGGTGATTCTGAGAAATGTGTTTGCACTGTTTTCTACAGTTTCCTCATAAGAGTAAGCCCCAGTCACTTACTATGGCAGCTGGCTTCTTTCATTGGCTGCCTTCCCTTGCCTCTATAATTTTCCTTCTCCTTCTCCCCTGTTGGTGCTTGCTACACCTCCTAAATATTTCTTGTACTCAAATTCCTTTTTTTTTTTTTTTTTTTTTGAGACAGCATCTTGCTCTGTCACCAGACCGGAGTGCAGTGGCACAATTTCAGCTCACTGCAACCTCTGCCTCCCAGGATCAAGAGATTCTCCTGCCTCAGCCTCCCGAGTAGCTGGGACTACAGGTTCACGCCACCATGCCCAGCTAATTTTTGTATTTTTAGTAGAGATGAGGTTTTACTATGTTGGCCAGAATGGTCTCGATCTCTTGACCTCATGATCCACCCGCCTTGACCTCTCAAAGTGCTGGGATTACAGGTGTGAGCCACAACGCCCAGCCTCAAATTCTTTTTTTGTATATTATTTTAACTTGATTTCTTTTATTATTATTATTATACTTCAAGTTCTGGGATACATGTGCAGAACATGCAGGTTTCTTACATAGGTGTACACGCACCATGGTGGTTTGCTGCACCCATCAAAATGCTATCCCTCCCCTACTCCTCCTAGTCCCCCATGCCCTGACAGGTCCCAGTGTGTGATGTTCCTCTCCCGTGTCCATGTGTTCTCATTGTTCAACTCCCACTTATGTTCTTGTACTCAAATTCTTATCTCAGGGTCTACTTCTGAAGGGGCCCAAATTCAGAGGATATGACCCATTCGATGTAATAGTATCATTAAGTTCAAATAGCATTTTATAAGTACTTCCCCTCAAAAGTAAAACTACAATGCAGACATAATAAATAAAACAGATAAGCCAACTTGACACCTGTGTTTTATAAGATATGTTGAAAATAGACATTTGTTCAATTGCATGATTTTTATTCCAGAAGCAGTACCTGGTTTGCACATACTTGGAGGAAAACCACAGTTAGGACTGTTAGGAAGGAAGGACAAGTTAGTCATCATTCTAGGTATAAGGCCAGATAATGGGACAGATGGACTGAGGTGTCTACTTCCTAGTAACAAAAATAAATAAATTTATTTAAACCTGTGATCAATGGGTCAGGTGGAAACCTGAAGAGCGGTGCTAGGTTTTGAAAAGTATGTAAATATACATACTGAAAAATCCAGGGGTCCTGCAAAATGTTCCATCTCCAACTGACCCTGATCTGATTGTAAATGAATGAAGGTTCAGTGATGTGCTGGAGCTGGCTCATACCAATCTGTGAGAGCCTGAAAGCCACTTGTGAATTTCAGGAATTTTGCAAGTCAGATAACTTCACTTCATGGCTTAAAATAGGCCATAGCAGGAGTATTTACACCACAGAAATGGGCAAACACTATACATCTGAGTTTCTTCCTCCTCCTCCCCGTAAGAGCCAGTTGTGAAGAATTTTCCAGCATAGCATTGAATCATGAAGTTGTCATGATCCACCTGTTCTATTAAGAGTCAACCTGGCTACAACAAGGAGACCAAGGACTGGGCATAGGTCAAGACTCATTCTCCTGATGCCTTGTAAAATTGTACTCATATGTGAGAGATCAGGAAAAATATTGCCTAGAAAGGTGGTCCTTCATTGGGCTTTGCAGATGCACAGGGGTTTGCATACACAAACAGTTTTAAGGCATTCGGTTTCCAGATCTTCAACTTCCAAATATGCTTTCTAAAAACTGAGTTGCCTGAGAATGAGACCACCTCTCCACAGTCCCGCTCCCACTTTACGGCGGTAAGGACCGTCTTCTCACACAAGTCAATTCTTACTACTGCGCATTTTCCTGTGGTGTAAAAGGCTCCAAGACCCCAAATGAAGGCATATGAGAGAAAGATGGGTTTGGGAAAAGATTCCTTTCATAAATACGTGAGGCTCCTACCTTCCCCTGTTTGACACCTGTATCCCTTAAGGTGAAGCTTGGCATTAAGAAGGAAGGTATTTGAGCTTATTTTGTAATTTTTCTATATTCAAAATAACTAGAAAAATACAGATTTGTGACAGTCATTCTTTTAATTCTAATGGGAGTGCTTTACACTACCCAAAATTTTTAGATACTTTGGAAAACCCCCAGGCTACAAATCTTGCATGCCTTCTTTGTTGTAACACCTCAGCGTGCTGCATTTCATAAGGTAGTTAAAATGCACTTAAACCATATTGTAAAATATTTATCCAATGACAGTCAATCTTCATCTTATGTCATTTTATAAGATGTTTAATATTTTCTACATCCTAGTAATACAAATAAGTAAATTTATTTGAATTGGTGATTGAAACACTTCTAGAAGTCAACTTAAAAATGACTGAAAAGCTGCACAGTTTGTTGAAGTTTCTTTAGTGGGCACATGAGCAGAGAAGTCTGGCACTGAGGTGGGGCTGCTCTCACAGCCCTCACCTGCAGAATTTGCCCGTTCGCAGGGCGTATAAACACTTTTTTAGCATACCCAAAGTAAAGAAGAGGAAAAAAATCACTGAATAATTAGGTTGTCATTTAGCAACCCTAAGTAATGTATAAAAAAAGTTTGCGGAAAAAAACCTAGAAGACAATAGTCTTAATGCATCGTGATATTCAAATAAATATATATATTTGAAATAAAATTTCAATATCAGAAAATATATATATATATTTCTCTGAATATTGACCTTTGTCATTTAAGAAAACTATAAACCAGGAAAAAAAAGAAAAACCTCTGATTTTTATAGTCACTAATCCTCAGCCAAGAATAGACCTCATTGCTTTGTTTCCCCATGAGTATCCAAAAGTGAGCTTTTCTTATATCCTATGATCTAAATGTGCCTGATGTAAGCTGTACTATGGAGTCACACCAGATAGTAAATGTCTATATTATTAATAGTATCAAAGCAATAAATGTGTTCCTGACATAGGCTAACCTTTGGATATTTACGAGACACCTGCACAGTCTTTTAAGAGTTCATGTTGGCAGAATATGTTGAATTGTTTCTTCTAAAAGCATGTACTAAAAACAGTCCTCTTCTTATTCTTTATTAGGAACTCCAGAAGTTATAGTCTCCTATAAAATCAAAATCACGTGGGAGTAAAATTTATTTTCTTCCAGAAAGTTCCTTCCAGCATTAAAGATGTTGTATTTGTGGAACTTCAAACTGTGGAGGCAGCAACCATCTATGCCGGATTCCAAGAGAATTATCAATTTCAAGGTATCTTGTTTTGGCAACTTGATGACTACATTCAGCCAGATTGGAAATGGTGAAGGCAGATGAAATATCCTTGATCAAGAAAACAGAAAATGTGTTGTTGTTGTGGTGGTGGTGGTGGTGGTGGTGGTTGTTTTCATCAAAAAGCAGACAATCTCAGGGGCAGCATTTTATCCAAATGACTGCAGACGTTGCCTGACTTTTTTGGCATAAACAGTGTAAAGAATGGCAAGAAATAAACTGTTTTGGTGGAAATAATCTATTCCTATTATGTTTTCTAGAAACCCAAGGAATAATCTATCCAACAGTTCATCTATTTGTGTGCCTGGGGAAATTTATTCAAAAAAATTATTTTCTCTTGCAAATGTGTGAGGTAGTATTGATTTAACCACCATTTCTAACATTTGAGGCATAAAATCAAATGATTACTTATATGCATGAAGAGTAACAAAAGACTTAGAAAATGATTCCTGCTAAATTACTCGAAAAAAGCCAAAGGGACCACATTTTAGAGAACAAAGAAAGGGGAATAAAAATGATTAAAGATTTTGGTGATGAAAGGAGCTATGCATGTTTGATCCAGAGGAAGACACTTAAATGACAATCATGAAGAGGGACAGCCATTGGTTTTGCTTGTTATTCAATGATTAGACACAGTGCAGTAGAATAAAGAATGCCCCAGCGACATGGGCACCGTGGAGGGCAGTCCCCATTACCACAGCTTCAACAAGCCCTCCACTCGGCAGAAGCAGATCAAGGGCTGTGCTTGCCCCTCCCTCGTCTATTTCCTCTCTTTGTTTTCCTTCTCTCCCTCCCTTCTGGGTTGCACTCACATTGCCCGTTGCACAGTATTCATTACACTCCTGAGCCCGCTCGGTTCTATTTACTGAGGAGCCGCTATTCATTGTGGGTGTAAACAGAATACATCCTATTTTGTCCAAAAAATAGCTGCCTCCAAATATTTCTGTGGATCTTCTCCCTTCCTCCTTGCTGATCAACTTCTTGAGAACATTTTCAGCTGTTTTTTTGTTATTAAAACTGTCTAATGAGTGTTTAAGACATGGTACTATTTGTTTTAAAAATTTCAATGTCGCTGGATTCAAGCATTTTTTCCTTTCCTGTCCTTGGCTCAGGCAAACTCACTGTATGTGCACGTGTGTGGTGGAGACAGAGGGAGGGTCCTAGGGAGGAGGTAGGTGTTGATCTGCCCTCACAGGGCTCCCCTCTTTCCTCTCCCAGGTGTTGGCCCCTCCAGTGTCAGGGCAGTGAGGAGAAAGAAGAGACAGGCCAATGCCTCCTTACTCAGCTGGCAAGGTGGGGTTCTCGTTGTCATTACTGTTGCTCTGTTACTGTGACCTAGAGACATGACTTTGTTGCTGTTTTTGTGTCAAGGGCTCATGCACAGGTCTCCAGGAGAACACATGGGGTTATTTGTAGGGTCCACCTTCCCCCATAAGGCTTCTGGACCTGCGTAGTGTGGGTTCTGGCCAGACCACTCACCGGCTCTTAGCCCCTGCCACCAGGCACCAGCCCTGCAGCCTCTTTGTGCAGGGAACTCTTCCAGAAAGTAACCTCCCCCCATCCTAGGGTGTCCATGCCACTCTCGCATCCTTGCCACTCCTCAGGGTGGGAGCCTGGCTGCATCTGGGCCACCTGCCCCATCGGCCTGCCTCTTTGCTGACCTTCTTCGTTTATATCTCCGTGTCCCAGCAGTAACGAGCACTCAGCAGCTCCAATGGGTCATGACTTTCAAAGAGGACGAGATCCTTTGTTTCTGACTCTGTGTGAAAGAGTCACCCACCCCACCTGCAGACTTTCTTGGCAATTATCTTAGACACCTTCCTTGTCTTGGAAGGTGACAGTATTCTGAGCACTGGCACCTCTCACTACACTGTGGGGAAAGGTGACTGGCTCACTGGCTGGTGTCACTCCAAATGTAGAATGTGAGGCGCATGGTGCCTTTAACTCCCCATTAGCACAACAGGGAAAATCCCTTTTGACATTCTGTTACACCCACACTGATCTGGGTAGGTGACTGAGGCAGCTCCCTGGCCTTTGGCCACTTGAGAAAGAGTCCTGGCCTCTGGTCCCTGCCTCGTTCAGTCCTCCTGACAGATATTTGGCACTCGTCAAGCCGTGCATTGGTCCTTGTCAGTCCCAGAACAGTACCTGGTACATGGTACATTTCTTCTTGTATTCATAAGATAAGAACCAAAATCTCTTACTAACTCAGGTCGCTAGTAACAAGAATATACAAGAGACTGAAGAGGAGAGACCCAGGGACAGAATGTCCACTGAGAGTGCAGCTCCTCTTGCCATTTTCCGAAGGACATTTGCATGTATCCCAGCTCATTTCCCCCCACCCACAACTGTCTCTGTGTATCATTTATTATATTCATCAGAATATTCTGGGATTATTCCCTACCCCTCCCAACTCTGAAAAAGGAAGCAATTGGATTTATCTGATTCATGGTACCTTCCACACTTACCTCGAATATTTATGCTTTTCATAAGTATTCAAAAGTAACAGCTCCCTTTCAATTTCATTGACTGTGTCAGATTATCCAATTCTCAATGTCTCAAGGCAGAAAGCCTGCTGACAATGTTTCAGCCGCATCATTCTAAATTGTGCCAGAGTTAAATGTGTAGAACTATCGTTATCACAGATATCAAAATGTGCACTTCTTTGTTTGTTTGAGACAGGGTCTCACTTTGTCACCCAGACTGGAGCACAGTGGCGTGATCACAGCTCACTGCAGCCTCGACCTCCTGGGCTCAAGAAATCCTCCTGTCTCAGCCTCCCAAGTAGCTAAGACTACAGGTGTGCACCTCCACACCTGGTGAATTTTTGTATTTTTTTCTAGAGACAGGGTTTCTCTATGTTGCCCAGGCTGGTTTCTAGCTCCTACAATCAAGCGATTCACCTGCCTCGGCCTCCCAAAGTGCTAGGATTATAGGCGTGAGCCACCGCACTGGGTCCAAAATGTGTATGTTGATGCAAGACCAACCAGTGGCAAATCACAGGCAACTACTCAAGACCCTGTGCTCGGGAACCACAAAAAAACACCAGTGTCTGTGTAGCAACTTAGAAGATATCTATTGGCGGAAAAGTGACAGTTCAGTAATTGTTGGGGAAGGGATGACATAAAAATCTTGAACACATAACCAATCTGTAATTTCCAACATGAAAATCTTAAACACACAACCAATCTGTAATTGCTAAAAGTATCACCAAGGAAAAGGGATAAGACTGTCCCTCCTCTTAGGCACACTCTCCAGGGAGTCAGTTTGTGACTTTTTTCAGCCTTCTCCCAACCCCTGCAGTGATTATAGCATTGTCCTTAGTGGTTTTGCCACCAAGATTCCATCTGGCTTCAGTGTGAACAGGGAAAGGAAAATGAATGAAGAGATATATTTGCCTGGAAGTAACTTCAAAACTTCCAAATTACAGAAATGTTAGACGGGCATCTCAGCGAATATGACTCCGGAACTTTTTCAGTTCTTTGATTCTACAGGCAAGAAGCTTGTCCATGGCCACAGACATACAATTGGAAATAAAAGTAAACTTCAAAATGTGTCTCTCTTTTCTCTAAAGATTCATGTCATGAATGAGTAAGGGAGAACTAGAGCTGCCTAAGAAAACTGTGACCTGGTCTGATCTCCTTTCTAAACAGTGCGAATACAATGTCATCTCATTTCTCAATTATATTCTTGCCTACAAAACACACTGAAGGTTTGTTTATGGCTTTGATTTCTTAATTTGCCTGTCTTGATAACAAATTCCTATTGCTATAAATCATTGTATTACATAGTATTAATCTCTAACTCGATCTCTTGGTGGCATAAAAGAACTAATCCACTTTTTCTTTTCCTTTTTTTTTTTTTTTGAGATGGAGTCTCACTCTGTTGCCCAGGCTGGAGTGCAGTGGCGCAATCTCTGCTCACTGCAAGCTCCGCCTCGCAGGTTCATGCCATTATCCTGCCTCAGCCTCCTGAGTAGCGGGGACTACAGGCGCCCACTACTGTGCCCGGAAGATGGGGTTTCACTGTGGTCTCTATCTCCTGACCTTGTGATCTGCCCGCCTTGGCCTCCCAAAATGCTGGGATTACAGGCGTGAGCCACCGCTCCTGGCCCAAACTAATCCACTATTTCCTGATTGAGTGTATCAATGATTCCCTGGAAGTAAGTTGTCATTCATAAGAATATTTGAGAGAAAATGTTCCCTAGGAACTTTAAGAATAACTTTAGGCAAGTCACTCTGCCTTTCTAAATCTTAACGTCATCATACATGTGATAGTAATAATGACGCTGTATTATAACCTAGAATGACTGTTCTAACAATTTTTTTATTTTTTTATTTTATATATTTTTTTATATTATTTTTGAGACTGAGTCTCGCCCTGTCACACCCAGGCCGCAGTACAGTGGCTCACTGTGACCTCTGACTCCTGGGTTCAAGCGATTCTCCTGCCTCAGCCTCCCAAGTAATTGGAATTACAGACACCCACCACCATGCCTGGCTAATTTTTTGTGTTTTTAGTAGAGACAAGGTTTCACCATATTGGCCGGGCTGATCTTGAACTCTCGACCTCAGATAATCTGCCTGCCTTGGCCTCCCAAAGTGCTAGGATTACAGGCATGAGTCACTGCATCCGGCCCCAATAATTTATGAACTATAAAATCTGATATAAATATTAGTTATCTACAAGATCCTGCTATAGGGCTCTGTACTACTCCACTTCACCCTGTATTATTATTTATTTACTATTCTGGTAATGGAAGTAGACAGAGCAGGTAAAATGAACTCGAGAATGACTCTCAACTAGATAAGCATTTCCACATGTATGATTATACACATGGATCGTCACAAATTTATTTGGATCATTTCTTAACATTGCCCTTAAAGTCGAGCTGTATTTGAAAGCACTCGAAACATTTGAACTACGTTAAGAACCTCCAGCTTAAGAGCGTCCTGTAATTCTTGTTGTAGAGCTCAGCCATTGCTAACTGGAAGCCGAAAGAATTGGATTTTATGATGCAAAAGTCATATCAGGAATTAACAATGTGCTCCAGGCACACAACTCTGACTTTTCCAGAGAAGTAGAAGTAAAAATAATATCAAGAAGCGACTCCATGGAGCCCTTTCAACTTGTGACAGCCGCTGGATAACCCCTCCTTCATTCACAGCTAATATCTTGAAATTAGCCTTGACCCATCCTGCACTCCTACTCCTGACCTGCTCCCCCAGGCACAGTGCTAAAGAATTCAATGAATTTCCACTTAACTTTTACAACAATTTTCCTCTTTTTAGAGATGAGAAAATCCTTTTTTTTTTTTTTTTTTTTTTTGAGACAAAATCTTACCCTGTCACCTAGGCTGGAGTACAGTGGTACAATCATAGCTCACTGCAGCCTCCAACTCCTGGGCTCAAGCGATCCTCCCACCTAAGCCTCCCTAGCAGCCAGGACTATAGGTGTGAGCCACCATGCCTTGCTAGGTTTTTCTTTTTTGTAGAGATAGGGTCTCTCTATGTTGCCTAGGCTGGTCTCAAACTCCTGGGCTCAAGCAATCCTCCAGCCTTGGCCTCCTAAAGTGCAAGGATTACAGATGTGAGCCACTATACCTGGCAGAAAATTATTTTTTAATGAGAAAGGAGCAGGGACTGGCACTCATGACAGCCCCTGGATATCCTCTCCTTCATTCACAGCCAATGCCTTGAAATTAGCCTTGACCCATCTTGTACTCCCTCTCCTGACCTGTTCCCCAGTACTGAGCCCTTAGCATAGCTCCACCTTCTATCACCCACAGGCTTCTCCCAGACTAAATGCAGTAGTTCTTTCCCAGCCGGGTCTGCACTGCTTCTGGCCACTCTGTTAGACACAGTCGATGGAGGTGATGCCCTTCCAAGCAAATGTAAGGGTGACATTAACCTATTCGTTTGTCAGGCTTTTGCCTCTTTTCACACCTACGATTAGGAGAGAAAGAAGAGAAATCATAAAGCAGGTAATTTTTCTATTGTAGATCAAGTTTTTAAAAGGTTTGCTCAAGAGGTACTTCATAGTCCCAGTTCTGAAAGTAGGCTGGGATGCCTTCCAGACTTAGTCTGCTTTGTCTGTGCTTAACACTGAGACTCTTCCAAATTGCAGCTCCCTCAGGAATATGTGAGCAGCACACACTCTCCCTAACATTTGTCAAACTGCGGTAGCAACTAATGCTTCATTCCCAGTAATATTTTGAAAATTTCCCTGATGTTAGAGTGAAGGGCCTTTTTTCCCCCATCTGCAACACCCCAATCTTAACAGCCCACCATGCATTTTTCTCTAAGTATCACACCAAGGCCACATAATATTCCTGTGCCCAACAAACTAGAATGTATGTAAATAAACAAGTAGGATAACATGTAACCCACAAGATCATGGAAATTTAGAATGAAAATTTAGATGGGGTTTATTTACTTCATAACTCAGCCAGGAGTTCCATTTGCCTAGACACAAGAGATAACATCTTTATCTATTGTTGTGTGACAAATTTTCTCAAACTTAGCAGCTTACAGCAATGTCGACTAATTATCTCACATTTTTGTAAGGTCAAAGTCGGGTGGTCTTGGTTGGTTTCTCTGCTTGGAGTCTCATATCCCCGAAGTCCAAGTGTCAGCTGGCTGAGCTCTATCTGGAGGATACAGGAAACAATCCGTTCCCAAGCGCATTCACACATTCAGGTTATTGGCAGAATCCAGTTCCTCGTTACAGTAGAACTGAGGTTTCCATTTCCTTGCAAGCTATCAGCCAAAGGCCATTCTCAGCTTCTGGAGACCACCACCGGCGTTCCTCATCATAGCGCCTCCTCCATCTTCACGCCAACAACATCTTGTGAAACCCTTCTTGTGTTTCATATCTCTCTGCCTCCCTCTTCTGCCACCAACAGGAGAAAGCTCTATGCTTTTAAGGCTGATGTGTTTAGATTAGGCCTACCTGGATAATCTCCCTCTTAGAAAGTTAACTGTGCCATATAACACAGGTTTTGGGAATTACAGGACATTTGGGAATTACAGGACATGGAATCGTGGAGGACCATTTAGAATTCTGCCTACACACCTAGCAAGTAGAATTAATATGAAAATTAGCTGGGTGTGGTGGCAGGTGCCTATAATCTCAGCTACTCGGGAGGGCACTCAGGAGGCTGAGGCAGGAGAATCACTTGAACCCAGGAGGCGGAGGTTGCAGTGAGCCAAGATCGCGCCATTGCACTTCAGTCTGGGCGACAGAGCAAAACGCCCTCTCAAAAAAATAAAAACAAAAGTAAAAAATCCTTTTGCTGTATCCTCAAAGATAAAGGTGTTTTAAATACCTTTATCTGTAAGTTTTAACAGTCAGAAGCAGTTAGAAATAATATGAGAATGATGTTTAAATCTCTGCACGTGAAAGTTTAAAAGTTAGACTGAATTGGTCTACCGTGCGCACACCAAAGAAGTATCATTTATTTTATTTTGTGTTTGTCCCCCCAACTTTTATTTATTTATTTATTTATTTATTTTTAATTTTGTGGGTACATAGTAAGTGTGTATTTTTATGGAGTACATGAGATGTTTTGATAATTGATGTGAAATAAATACATCATGGAGAATGGGGTATGCATCCCCTCAAGTACTTATCTTTTGAGTAACAAACAATCCAACTACACCCTAAGTTATTTTAAAATATACAATTAAGTTATTATTGACTATAGTGACCCTGTTATGTTATCAAATAGTTAATCTTATTCATTCTTTCTCAAAGAACTATCTTAAAGAAACAAATTGGCATCCTCCGAAGAAGGTACCAATAATACTTTAGTAACCGATTTTTCTTAATACACAATTTTATAAAATATTCTAAAATAATCCCACTTTGTTCTACAAAAAATTTGAGGCCATAATTGTCCTGCTGACCCCACACCTTTAATTTGACAGCCCCTGGATATCTACCCGTTCGTTCACAGCCAACGTCTTGCAATTAGCCTTGACCCATCTTGCTCTCCCTCTCCTGACCTGCTCCCCAGTTAGTGAGCCCTTAGCACAGCTCTACCTTCTATCAACCACAGGCTTCTCCAGGATTAACTGCAGTGGTTCTTCCCCAACCAGGTCTGGACTGCTTCTGGCCACTCTGTAAGCAACCTGTGAGGAGGTCCAGTCACCGGAGTTTCCCCCTCTCAGCATCACACTGCCTGTCAAGGAAACCTGCCCTATGCCCCAGGGATAACTGCTTCTTCCCTGGCAAACTTGTAACTCATGAATTCCCCTTGTTTGCCGCCCCCCCATTTTAGGGTATATTCTTCTTCCATTTAACCGTGACTTTAAGGATATACAATTTATTATTTTACTAATGGCTTATTTAAAATCACTTGTATATCCCTTACGTTTGGGTCAATATTATCTCTCTTAGATTATGCACCTTCACAGGTTGGTAAAAAGGTACCAGCAAGTGTTAAAGTGCTTTGGGAAGTATTTGCCCAGGAATGTGGATGATCATGGTGTTGAGATGTTCTGGGCAGATAGTCCCAATTCAATACCTATGTATCACCTCATATGCCAAAACTTTCAAAGTTAAGATAAGCCCAGGTTTATACATGGACCATATTGTTGAAAGCTGAGAAGTTGGAAATAAGAATTTTGAGGTGCCTTTTCCTGTGTGACTGGAACAAAAGTTGTTCCCACCCAATTTCCTGGTATGTACAGCCCCTGGGTCCGGTAGACTCAAACCCATCTCAGAGGCCAATGTCAAAAAATTATTTTTTTCTCACTATTGAATATGAGTTTTTAATTTTGATGAATAATTGATATATTTGTTCAAGTAAAAGAAAGTCTTCTTCCTTATTCATTGCATTCAATTGTTTTTTTAAAGTGTTGCCAGGTGTGGTTGTATGTGCCTATAGTCACAGCTACTTGGGAGGCTGAGGTGGGAGGTTCACTTGAGCCTGGGAGGTCGAAGCTGCAGTGAGCTATGATGGCACCACTGCACTCCAGTGTAAGTAACAGACTGAGACCCTGTCCAAAAAACAAAAAATGTTGACCTATCTTGGCTCTCTAAATTTAAATGCAAACCTTGTGAATTTCCATACTTTTTTAAAAATGGGGGAACTTAAAGCAGAAAACTTTGCTTCAAAAATAAATCTTGGGAATGTAAATACAAGCATACTTTATCAATTTTTTAAAATAAAAAACATTTCTAAGTACTGCATGCAGTCTTGGCTACAGACTGAAAATAGTCTCTAACATCTTTTAAAATGTTTTGTTTCTTTTTTACTCTCTGCCATTAGGTACATTATCTTTGGTCCCAGATAACAAAAATGAAGCAGTACGACAGCGAGGGAACCATTTTCTGATAATATTTCCAGGATCGTCACAATCAACTCGGGGAACTCGGTGTGCAGAAGCCCCGCGGGAAGGAAGGGGCTGTCACTCATCAATGGTGTCATTCAGACCTTTGCCCCGGACTTCACCCGGCAAAATCTCTGTCACGTCTTTTTTCCTCCTTCTGGATTCCAATTAAAGCTTTGTGGCCAAAATATGCAGTGACAGATGGCTCATTTCATTGCTGCAATGTCAGCCTTTGGGTCTCCAAGGGGATGATTCCAGGAATAGAAAGTGGAGCACATACAGGAGTGGATGTAAAACAGAATCTAAGACAAGCGGGGTCCTCTGGTTCTCAGAGGAATAAGGAACTTCCCTTCTAAACTCATCTAACAACAGAGAGCAGTCCCTCCTCTCTCTCAATGTGGTAACTTGTGCATAGACTGAGACTTGGGTTCAGTACGTCCTCTGAGCCTTAGCAGCTTGGTTTTGAACGTGCTCCTCAATTTTCTCATAAGTAAAATGGACATCATCATTGTACTTATCTTCTAAGATTCTTGTGAGGTCTAAATAACATCTGAAATGAATTCAGCTAAGTGCCCCGCCCTAGCTAAGCACTCAGTAAATGGTAATGCTACTCTCCTCCCACTATTAGCTTTGTTTTATATGAAAAACAACGCATAATGTAACATAAAACAAGAGGCACAACATAGAAAGCGTACTAATCGAAATGCTATCTTGTTAAAATTCCCAATTCAGATGGGACTTAGACTAAATTAGACTAAAGCCAGCATTTTATTGTGTTATTATAGAACCAGGGGGTTTTCCCACTGAAACAGGCCTGAAGAGACAATTAGTTTTTCATATCACAGTTGAGGTCTCTAATGCTAAGACAGATTGTGGTGTACCCATAGTTAGATCTAAGAAGCTTCCCTGATAACAAATGTCCCATGTTGCTCATCGGAATTGGCCCTAATTTTCCATTTTTGTTTGCTTCCCTTTTTGAGAAAACATGTAAAGTTTTCTATCACATGCATTTACAAAGCTATAATTTATGAAGGATCCTGTTTTTCTCTAATTTGGTATATCCTGATCTTTTCCCTAGAGGTCTGTATTGGTGCTGCTGTTTTCCAGTTTGTCAGTTTGTCTTGGCATCGGTGCCTCATCATTTGGCACCTGACTCAACATAGTTTTACCACCATTATCTAAACAGTACCACCCCATCTGAATGTATTTCACAACCGGCCGTCTCCATGCCATGCCTCTGCCTGGGTCTGCTTTCCATTATGTGACCCATCCATCTGCTCCAAAAGAATGTCAGGAGGGAGTGATGCCGCTTTGTGTAGCGTGTTAAAATCTTGACCTTTACTTGGATTTAGTCACTGTGCATCACTGGATTCCTAACTTTTTTCCTTCAAGATTCTTTCCACACTGAGGGTCATGCAAAGTTCATCAGATTCATAGTTTCTGAAATATCCTCATAAGCCTCCTCTCCTATGATTAATGTGAGTTTAATACCAATTATAGTTAACTACTGGGTGCCAGAATCTTTGCATACATGACTTTTAATTCTTATAATAGCCCTATGTGTTCCTAAGTGCTATTATCCCTGTTTTATGGATGTGGAAACTGAGATTTGGGGAATTCAAGTGACTTCCCCAAGAGCCCACAGTAAGTGGTAGCTTTTCCCGCTAAGCCAAGATGCCCAAGAGGTGCCTTGGAAGGGCAAAACAGTTGTTCTCAAATGTTGGCATGCATAAAGTTGCCTGGTATTATTAAAAGCATACCCCACAGAAGCCGGGTGCAGGGTCTCACACCTGTAATCCCCACTACTCGGGGGACTGAGGCAGAAGAATCACTTGAGCCCAGGAGTTCAAGTCCAACCTGGGCAACATAAGGAGATCCCCTCTCTTAAAAAAGTATAGCCCATAGAGTCCATCCCTTAAATTCCAGGCTCTATTCCCCAATTCTGATTCCATGGGTGGACCCAGGCTCTTTCTTTTCTGCACACGCTCCTGGAGATTCTGATGCAGACCATCTGTGCAGCACACCAGCTCAGGTGAACCACAGCTTGGCTCTGCGTCCCCAGCTATGCACCAGCTCCAACCGAAGCACCACAGTTCCTCCCTTCCTTCTGCTTAAAGCCATAAATTAATCAAGTGCTGAGATTCGCTTTTATAATAAAACATAAGCTCAATGAGGTTTTCCGGAATTCAGGTTCTGTTGGAGGCAGAAATCTAGCCTGGGGATTAATAGAACTGGTTTCTTTGTCTCTTCCCCTTACTGACTTTTTGTATGTCGTTTGATAAAATAACCTCATTGTGTTTTTATTCTTCTCCTCTGTAAATGGAATGTGAAAATCCATGTCTACTACACACCATAAAAGACTCTAAGGAGCAAGAGGAAAAATGTGTCCATGAGAGTTGCACGCAAAGCTCCAGGCAGAAATCATAGTGTGAGTCCTCAGGATCGAATTACTCTCTTATACATATTGGACATGTTGATTTTATCATGGTTGCTATTTAGTTCACAAAATACAAGGGATAACACATTTGGTTAGAGTTGGTGAGACTTGAACGTGCTGTCTTGCAATGCACAGGTTTTGTACTCTTGGGAGAGTTATGTATTGTCTACGTACCTCATCCTCTTAGTGTGTGAAATGAGAATAATAATAATACTATTATCAACTTCATGGGGTTATGTCACTTAGTGCTTTGCATAAATGAACTGTGACAAATTGCTCAGCCCAAATATTTTCATTCTCAATAGCCTGACTTCAAATTATTGACAATAGCAACATATTCATTCTTAAGTACGTGCTATACCTGCTGCAATATTAGGTGCTACAGAAAACAAATATGCCATTGTTCCTGCTCTTAGGAGAGTTACATTGAAGTAGATGAGATGCTCTTACCTGATACCTAAAGCTACTGACTTGGGGGGGGGATTTTCGCAATGTGTAGTTAAGGGTGAAGAGCCAGATGCAGAAAAATACATATAATATAATGTTAGTTTTTAAAATCATGACCAAGTCTCCCTTTTTTTTCTTTTAGAGATGAGGTGTCTCTCTGTTACTTTATTCAGGTTGTGGATTGCAGTGGTACAATCATAGCTCACTCCAGTTTCCAACTCCTTGGGCTCAGGTGGTCCTCCTGCTGTCAGCCTCCTGAGTGGCTAGAAGCACAGGTGCCACCATACCTGGAAAACTTTTTATTTTTGTAGAAACAGGGTCTCACCATGTTGCCCAGGCTGGTCTTAAACTCCTAGGCTCAAGTGATCCTCCTGCTCCAGCCTCCCAAGGTGCTGGGATTATAGACATGAGCCACTGTGCCCAGTCCCTCTGTTTTTATATGTATATTTATATATACAGATATAAAATATTATATATTATATATAATGTGCTAAATAATTTATATTATATATAATGTACTAAATATATGTGGATAGATTATGCATATAGATGTATCATTAATATATGTTGTTTAGGACAGAGAATAAAGGAATAAAGAAAAGGAGAGACACAAGGAAAAATCACCAGTAAACAATAAACAGGACTGTTCATGGTTAAAAAAAGAACATATATGACATGATTACATTCAAATACATTAGTATCTGTGTGTGCGTGTGTGTGTGTGTGTGTGTGTGTACATAAAGCAATGCACAAAAACATAGTCAAATGCCAACTGTGTCTAAATCAAGGTAGTGAGATTTAAGTGATATCAACTCTTTTTCTGTATTGTTAGACTCTTCTCTATAATAACAAATGTGATTTGTAATAACTAAAAACATTTTAGAGAAGACAGACCATGCCAAATATATTTATTATGGTACATGATGCATTGTTTTATCTTTTTAAAATTGTCGCTAACAGGTATGAATTATTTTTGAATAGGAAAAATGTTATTCTTTAAACAAATATTCTCAGTAATCATAAAATGCAGTGGAACAGTTATTCTAAATGGAAGGTCAAAGCTCCTTCAGTTACCCAAATAAAGTAAAGTGCACAATGAACTTGCTTTGCAAGAAATAAATGGTTACTGAACTATTTATTTCCTTCCTTCTTTTCCTTCTGTAGACGTTTCAATTATGTAATTCCTGGATTTGTTGAAAGAATTTCAATTTTAAGAAAACTTTACGATATGATTTGACTTATGTTTTTCCAACTCATTATTATTTTCTACAACTCAACATGTCCCAAACAGAGCTCATTGTCTTCTCTTCGACCTTAACCAACTTCTCTTCCCATCTCCCTTTCAAAAGGAATGTCACCACCATCCTCCGGTCACCCAAATTGGATATCTGGGAACCACCATGGATATCTTGCTCTAGTTCTAGGTCCTCTGCAGACAATGAGTCAATCATTTCTGTAGATGCTACATCCTAATATGAGGTCTCTCCTTATCACATCCCTTCTTCTCCATAGCTATTGTGCTCATTGATCCTACCTAAATTGTAGCAATTATCTTTAAATCAGCCCCCCATCTCTACTTTGAAATTTTGATCAAGAAACTCCACAGAAGAATATTCAAACTTCTTCACTTACTATGCAAACAGTTATGAGTGGTCTGCCCAGATTCACATCCTTCAAAGAACGAAACTTCTCCAAAATGTGTTATCCTGGGGGCTATCGGTCACAGTACCCTCACTCCCCATCATATTATAAGCCAGACAGTGAGCATGTTCTCCCCCCATAGGCTCAGTGATTGCTTCAGAGTTCAGAGATAGGCATATGTAAGAGAAGCATCAAGCATTCTGCCCCAAGTCTTTTCTGCTAGAGTTAGAGGGAGAACCCTCTCTTGCTTTTGGTGGGTTACAGGTTAATTTAGCAAGCTCCTTTGTAAGACTTATTTCCTCGAACCTTCTGGGAAAGCTCTAGTATGGAAACACAGAACAAGAGAATTATTTTAGTTGTCCTATAAATAGGACATAGATTTTCATCCAGTTTAGGAACCAATCTCAATTCTAGAAAGGTAGCCATGTTATGTGGTGCTTTATGATGATTTCTACATTATTATAAATGTGGTGGCTCCAAAAAAGGGAAGCTATTAATTCTAACTATATTTTCAACTAGGATATAAATGTATTTAGGTTTTTACACCATACATTATACAACTGCCATAAAATTGTCTACTTTTCTGTTCTTTTTGTTGATTAGTAATAGGCATAAAAATTACACATATCTTAAGTATACAATTCAATGCATTTTCACAACTGAATGTAATTTTTCTACTGTATCTTTTTCATGTACATAACTAAATTTTAAGGTAGCTAAGGTCAGGACCATGTTTTCACTTTCCAAAACACCTAGCTCAGTCCTAGGTCCAGCAGTAATGCTGCCCAATATTGATGTTGTTGTCTTTTACTTACCAGACAGGTATTGTGTACTAGAAAGTCATTGGGTATAAAGGTAGAAAGACTACTTCAGCATAAATTCATTTAAAACAATAATTATATTAATCTCTAACAATTATCAAGGATTTAAAGGTTTTATTATTATTTCTGTTTTACAGATTAGGAAACTGTAATAGAGAGAGATTAAAAAATTGACCAAGATTAATTAGCCAGAAATTGAAGAGCAAGACCCCAAGATAAAACTTAATTTCCAAAAAATAATTTAAGCCATGTAGTCTCTCCACTATGATAATTCTCTTTTTCTTTGAGACTGAGAAAAAACTCAGTCATCTTTCTTAAGACCAAGGAATAGAACACACCTTCTTTAGTAAACATTAGTGATGATTCAGCCTTGGAGGAGGAAAGAAGTTGAAGAAACTGTAGTAGCATTTAAAATTCTGCAGAAAAGACAGGCAAGACCACATGTTAGAAATGACAGACTTACTTTTTGATTGAAGGTATCTTCCCTTTCTTCCTGGATCCAGATCACCTCTGCAGCACTGGCTTCTTTTCCATGCTGTTGCTTGTGTGTAATTGCTACGATCCTTAATTTGGGAGCTCTGTCTGATGGGTGGAATGATACTTTTGAGTGGGCAGCAGCCTGCCTCTTATCTCTTGAAATGCCTGTCATTTTATCACAAGGAGATGGATGAGAAAGTGAGATTGTCCTTGAGTCCACTGAGACGATATCAATCAAAAAACTCACAAAATCGCATTTGTTTAAATTGTTTAAGGTAAGAACATTTTTCAGATTCTTAAATGATATGTTTAAAGTAATCCAAGATTTTTCTTGGAGATATGTAGTCTGGAAAGCTGTATATACTACCAAGAGAATTTTGGATAACATCTTTATGTTCTGACGCAGAGTGTATTGTCAATATTTCTGTTAAAAAATTAAAAACAAGCAACAGGCATTAAGGATTTGGTAACTAACGTTCTTTGGCTATATTTTTCCTTAATATAGCTAAGACAAAGAAAATCTTAGCGACATTTTAAACATAGTCAAAGTGAAGAAAATAATATATATGCTAATTTGATGTCACTGCCATGTAATGCTCTAAATAGTACAATAGAATTGACATATTTGATTCTGAACTAGTAGAGACTACACATGAAGAACATGTAGATTATGAATCTGTAGACAAGGAAGATAAGGTAGAATTAAAGAATGATTTTGAAATTCTCTTATAATTAAAGTTATGCATCACTTTAGCTTTGAAAGCAAAAAGAAGTCTAATATTTAAAAAATTATCTTTTTAAAGTAAGATTTCCATTTTTTCATTACTAAACAAGGTATGGCAGTTGTGAAAGACAACGTTAATCCACACTAGGGAGAAACATGGCCTTAACCTTTCACAGATATCTCTTGGTCTTTCTACCTCTGTTAATGAATGTCTTTCAAACGAAACAGTAGCAGCACAGCAGCCATACCAGTGTGTGATTGTTTTCATAATTTAATGATCTGAAGAACAATCACTCTTAGTGGCGTGATAACTCCACTAAGCTATCAACCCAAACTGTCCTGCATATAGCCCTATAAATTACCAGGAAAGTTATATTTTTCCCCATAACATATTTTTGTAACAAATGTTCTTGATGGGTGGAGAAGAAGGCAGAATGAGTCTGCAATTCTGTTTAAGACTTGCATGGTGATAAAATTTTAGAGCTTAAAGGGACTTTAGAAGTCATTTCATCTAACTTTCTCATTTTGCAAATGAAGGAACTGAGGCTTAGAGAAGGTCCACAACTTACCCTGAATAATTAAGTAAATTCCTAGTAGAATCATAACCCCAACCTTCCTCTATTGATTCTTAACAATATTAACTAACAGTTTTAAGCATAGACTATATACAAGCACTGTGCTTAAGTGCTTTACATGAATGTTTATTGCCCTATGAAATTGGTGGTATCATTATTTCCATTTAACCCCAAGGCTCTGGCCAAAGGGAGTAAATGAGAAGTAGACCATTCTTCACAGAAACAAAAGCCTAACTTCAAATCATCTCTGAAGTGGAATTAAAGTGATCCTTTATCTTGATCCTTTATCTCTACTGCTTCTGGCCACTTGCCAGTAGCCAAGGTTAATCCTCTCTGAGAGAAGATAGCATCTTAGACTTCAAATTGTTTTTACAATTTTAAAATCAATGGCTAGCATGTACTCATAAATAACCAGATGTATCAGGAGCCAAGATGACATGCCCACAAATCCAAAGAAACAATAGATGATAAAAACAGAGTTCAGGAGAATCAGGCTAATGTTCAAGGAAGTAAGATACAGGATTGGAGACTTTGGCAGAGAGCTGCAAACTACAAAAGTAAATGAAAATCTGGAACTGAAAAATATCACCTTAATGGAGATTACACAGCTGTTAAGAAAATTAGAAAGCTAACTAGAACATAAGTCAAAAGAAAATATCCAGATGAAGGAGAGACATAAAAGGATGGAAAATCGACCAAATAATTTAAGAGACATAGATGATACCATGAGAAGCTCTAATTCTTGTTATTGAAGTCCTAGAGAGAAGAGAGAAAATAGAGTAGAAGCAATATTTAAAGATAAGATGATTGAGAATTTCTAAAATTGACCAAACACATAAAGATTGAAGAAGCTCTAAAATATTCCAAGAAAAACAAATAAAAAGGACAACCCTAAAGGTACACAACAATAAAACCACTGAAATTCAAAGACAAGGAGAAAATCTTAAAAGCAGCCAGAGAAATAAAAAGACAAATTGACTTTGAAACAGCAACTGCAACAATGGAATCTACAAGACAACAGAATATCATTCAAATACTGAAAGAAAATAGCTGTCAACCTATAACCAGCAACATGTACTTTAAAAATGAAAAAAAAAAGACATTTTCAGACAAACCAAAAAAAGAAAAATCACTATAAGCAGACTGCACTAAATAATAAATATTTTTAAATATTGTTTAAATAGAATCAGAATAAATAAATTCTACATTTTTAAATTTCTAGATTAATCAGCAAATAAAAGAATAGTAAAAGAGTATATAGCCATCAAGCTAATGATGGAATAGATAATAAAGAAAAGAAACAAGAGGAAAAAGAACATGAACAGACTGGGCACAGTAGCTCCCACCTGTATGTTATCCCAACACTCTGGGAAGCTGAGGCAAGTGAATCACTTATGCCCAGGAGTTCAAGACCAGCCTGGGCAACACAGTAAGCCCTCATTTCTGAAAAGAAAAAAAAGAAAAAATATATATAAACAAGGTGAGACAAGAATAAACTAAATATTAAAATGGCAGCTTTAAACCTAAGGATAGTGGCAATTACATTAAACATAAATGTACAAAATCTTTTAATTAAAACAGAAAAAATTATTAAGAGAAATATTTTAAAATACTACTAAAAATAGCAATATTCTGTTTCCAACATATACAAAATACAGAAAGGTTGAAAGTAAAGGGATTTAAAATAATATACTAGGCAAAAATATTTATCAGACTGCCAACTACGGTATGGTACCTGATAAGTACTCAGAAGTCCTAAAATCAATTTCCATTCGATTGGGAGTAGTGAAAATCTGAGAGATCATAAATGACCTCAAATCATAGTTAAACAAACCTAATATAAACAAATCTGGTCTCAGTATAGAAAAAAGTTCTCTATTAACATAGCATTAAGCAAAACCCAGGTAGATAAAGACATTCAGTCACAAATTAAAATTGACACCCACAATTTAGTACACTTCTGTTCTTATGCACAAATCAGGATCACACTACATAATAAGTTTTTAAAGTTTAGAATTAACACTTATCACATAACTTTCTTTATGAAAAACTATTAAGGAAGTGATTACTATAGATGTCACAATAGTATTTAAGTTTAAGGCAGGAAAAGGAATTGTTGTTGAGGAGGACACATGAACAGTTTCTGGAGTGCTGGCACTGTTCTGTTTCTTTGTCCAGATAGTGGTTTCATGAGTTTTTCCATTAAAATAATTAATCTACTTGTATATATATTTACTATTTTATAAGTATTTAATATTTATGTAAATATGTGGTCATATATGTATATTAATACATATTAAATGTTTTTTTAATCACAAGAGCCATTTTCTTGATTATGCTCCTGTTTTCAATTAGAGCAGGATCAAGTTAGGCCAAGAAAAGTCCCAGAGGCATATTCACCACCCCAGCCTGCCCTGCCTCACTGCATCCTCCATCTTCATGACCACATGATATCTCAAACTTCATCTTGCTAAAGTCTCAAGGTCACATTGATTGGTTTCTATTCATTTCTAAAAAATAGGTTTCTTTTAATATGCCTTTTTCTCTGATACATAGTAATTTTTACATTATCATAAATAGGCACTAAATTTCTTTATCTTTCTAAATCAATAAAACCAGGTAAAAGTCCTCATCATGCCCAGAATAAATTTATCACTTGCTTAGGCAGAGTGAGCTTTCTGTCAGTACAATACTAAGCCATTAGGCAAAGTATTAATAACAGGTAGGTAAAGACCATATTGATGGTTATAAGATTGTTCATGTTAAAGAAATAATATCGGCTGTTGAACATTCACTGTTCCATGCATTATGCTTATCTGATATCTCACAACAACCTATGCGTTAAGTACAGTTGTTTTCCCAATTTTACAGGTAAAGAAACTGAAGCCTATAGGATTTCTCAGTGACACTGGTAGTAGCTTGAAGAAGAAGGATTTGAACCCAGAACTTCTTGGGAGTTGAGTTAAGACATCCTCACACAGAAGGCTGTGCATGACAATAGTCCACCACGAAGCTATGCTATAGAGAAGGGGGAATAGTGGACTTTTCTAAAACTTGTGTCTATGAAGATGTTACACAGGGAATTTATCTAAATTCCATTATGGAGTAAAGTAAAATAAAAGCTAAAGAGCATGGAAGGCGGTCGTCCTTCAAAACAGTACTCATGAGGTAATGCCCTGAGAAACCCCACTAAAGGTCTTGCCTTTCTTTTTATTTTTAGTTTCTCATCTGTGCTCCTGCAAGCGTGAAATTGAATGGAGAGATGTATGTATATTTCCAAACACTCGCATTCCCAATAGACTCAAATTCCTTATCTAAATTCCCTAGAATATCTCCTCCTCCAACCTCCTTATTTTTATTTTATTCTTTATTTGGTTCCACTGCTTTCTATAGCAAAGCAATAAATAGTTCCAAGCTTCCCTTTCAAGTCTCTAAATCTTCTTGTCTTTATTGAATTTCTCCTCCCTCTATTCTGATGTTTTCATTTTCATGGTCCATCTTGCTCTGTATTTTCTTCTGTGACTGTGAACATTATAAATACTCCTGCCTCTGTCCTTGTGAATATTATCAATCCTTCTGCCTGCATCATTTTTATTTTTCTGCCCTTCTGACTGGCTTTGCTAAAATAAACTTCACATTTACATTATAGAAAATATTTATACACCCTTTCTCATATATATTTGCCAAAGATATAGTTCTTAATTCATGGATTTATGTGAGGTTGAGATTGTAGTGTTTATTACAGAATACAGATTAATTATATAGATTCACTGACATTTAATTACACACCTAGCAATGATTTTTTTTAATCACTAGAAAATGAATTATAACAAATGGCAGATATGCAAAAACCTCCTATAATCATGAAAATTATTGTTAGGGTAACTTGTGATATTACCATTATCACATTGATAATGATAAAGGTAGTGATGATGATGATGGTTATGATAAATCTATGAATTAAATATCACTATATTTGTATACACACACAGAAATTCCATGTCTTCCCAGGTGGTAGTAAATAGAACAAGCCTACAGTGATAGTTAGACTGTAGTCAGGCCACTAACAATTATTTTTTGCACAAACTCCTGTTTAGTTATTTTGAATTTATTGTATTTCCAAAGGCATTGCCAGATGCCAATCAATACCTAAAGAATATGAAAGAAGAAAAATAGAACAAATGCCTTGAAAGATTATAAAGTATCAACATAATTTTCTATTGCCAACTTCTAGAAAGCTGAAAAGCAATTCCCATTATACCATGAATTGTAGATAATCTAAGTTTACATCTTACTTATATAACTGCTTTTGCCAGGTTGCTCTGTTATTACCATTTATTATTTAGGAAATGCCAACAGGATTTTAAGACCTTGTCCATATTTGTTGAGTTATGCACTATCTGGATAGGACAAAAAAGATGACTCATAAAAACCCAGGAGTGGGTGGGTGCAGTAAATTCTCATTTTCTTTTTTGTTTGCTTCTATGCTGCTTTCTTAGATGACAGAACAAAAGCATCACTGTCCTTCATCAAAGAAGGAAGGGAGGAAAAAGCAGAAAATGTGGCCAAAATCAAGACAAGTCAAAGAAATGGGAAAAATTACCTTAATTCATCCATTACAATTCTAGCTTTAGTAGGAATAAAAAAGGGATATTGTTCTTTTAAGTCTCAGAAAGAAAAAAAGAAGGCTAAGAAATGAATTTGTGGAGTCAAACTAAGAAAATTAATGAGTAAGAATAGCCAAGGTTTGCTTTGAAGCTTGATCAAATGAATTTTACTGGTGCTTTCTTTTTATAGTAAAAAATACTTAATTCATACTCACTTGCCATTAATTTGACCAAATAATAAAGACAAATAAAAATAAAATTATGATAGAACTGAGAGATACATATTGTGGTCCATGGGTCATTTTCAATACTAGAGATACAGTAAGATCCAGGATTCTAGAACCAAACTGTTTGGGTTCAAATCCTGGCTTTGTCACTTACTAACTGTGTGACCTTGGGCAATTGAACTAACCTCTCTGTGTCTTAGTTTCCTCATTTGTAAAATATGGAAAAGAGTAATATGTACCCTATAGAGGTGCTATAAAGATTACATTAGTTCATAAATGAAAAATTTTTAGAACAGTGCCTTCCATATATTAAGCACAATTTAAGTATTTACTGTTATTTGAAAGTCATTTTCAGAAAGACATTTGGTTGATCATAACACTCATTTCCGGTTTTAAAAATACTCATAAAGCTAGGAATAGAAAAAAAAGAAAAAGTTTTCTTAACTTATACCAGTTAAGAAGGTTTCCGGCAGCTCATGACTATAATCCCAGCACTTTGGGAGACCAAGGAGGAGGACTGCTTGAGCTCAGGAGTTTGAGACCAGTATAGGCAACATGGTGAAACTCCATCTCTACTAAAAATAAAAAAATAAAAAAAATAGCTAGCTGTGGTTGCGGTGCGCACCTGTAGTCCCAGCTACTCAGGAGGTTGAGGTGGGAGGATTGCTTGAGCCTGGGAGATAGAGGCTGCAGTGAGCCGTGATCACGCCACCACGCCACTGCATTCCAGCCTTAACAATGGAGCAAGACTTTGTCTTGAAAAAAAACAAAAATGCTTCTGGTGGAAAGAAACAGAAAACTATGAATAGTGGTTTAAGCTGTAAAAACATTTTGTGTTTATTTTACAAGAATTTCGGAAGCAGACAATCTCAGAACTGGGTCAGTGAGCCAAAAATATAACCCAGGACTCAGGCTCATTCTAGCTTTGTGTTCTCACCATGCTTAGCTGTCTGCTCTTCATTCTCACATATTGGTTGCTTACAATCAGAAGGGTTGCCATAGCTCTAGGCATCAAGACTGGAAGTTGGGAACGAAGAATACCAACGAGGTCTCCACTCACACATGCTCTGATACCTATCCCTTAAGAGGCTTCACAATCTCTCTCCCCCATAAGAAGTGGGTAGACTGCCCTTTAATGGAGGAAGTAAGTATCTAGCTTTCCATTATCTACAGTGGGAGGCCACAGAACGGCTGTTGGGTTAGCCCACTAGCTGTGTCTGTTACTTTGACAAAAAGAATGTATCAGTAACCAACAAGAAATGTCACACATATGGTGAGACCCTCAAAGTGTTTTGATTAAAATTCAGAAAAAAAAATCTGCCTATTCATAGCTATTATTCAATATTTTTATACAGGTCCTAACCAATGGCTATCAGCCAAAATAACTGACTGAAAATGCAGATTTGAAATGAAGTAAAATTAAAATTCAATTCCTCAGTCTCACGAGCAACATTTGAAATGCTCAACAGCCACATGTGGCTAGTGGCTACCATATGGAACAACACAGATAGAAAACATTTTCATCCTCTCAGAAAGTTTGATTTGACAGTGCTACAGTTGGAGAGACAGTTGTCAGTATCTATTTACTTTTAAAATGTGAATATTTGTTGAATGTACAACAATCTCTTCTGAAATACACAAGTATACATAAATATATGTACAAGATGGCAGCATTATTAGCAGTACTCACAAAACTGGAAATGATATAAGTGCCCATCAACAGAGGGAGAATTTAATAAATGATAATACATTCATATTACATTGTATCATGCAACTATTTGAAAGAATAAGTAGCTTCTGGATAGTTAAATTTACGAAGGTGCCTGAAAGTGGTGCACTTGGCAAGGGCGTGGAAGTTCTGCCTTCGTTCTCTCATATTTTGCCTTATACAACTCTTCCATCGTGGTGTTTACTGAGGATAGAATTTTAAAATATGTGCAAAGCCATGGTTTCATATAACCAAAAATTAAATATCAAGACTGAATGGGGAGGCTGGCTGCGGTGACTCACGCTTGCAATCCCAGCACTTTGGGAGGCTGAGAAGGGCAGATTACCTGAGGTCAGGAGTTCGAGACCAGCCTGGCCAACATAGTGAAACCCCGTCTCTACTAAAAATACAAAAATTAGCTGGGCATGGTGGTGGGCACCTGTAATCCCAGCTACTTGAGAGGGAGAATTGCTTGAACCCGGAAGGCAGAAGTTGCAGTGAGCCGAGATCAGGCCACTGCACTCCAGCCTGCGTGACAGAGAGAATCCGTCTCAAAAAACAAACAAAAAGACTGAGTGGGAAAAAAAGGAAAGGGAAAAAAAGAGTGACATTGATGTATGTATTGTCTCAAGGCAGGTGGCTTGCCATGGATTGTGGAGTGACTCAGTTAAGTTACGGATCACATGCACAGTGTGATCTCATTTTGATTTTAAATATATTCTATATAATTTGTATAAATATGTGTATGTATATTTGCATATGTTTAGGACCAGGACTAGAGGTGCCTGGGGCACAAAGAGTAAGGCACTACCTCTCAGTGCCTTCTTAAATTTTATACCCTGGAGTCCTCATTCACAGTACCCTAGCCCCAGTGCTGACATGTTTGCATGCACATAGAAAAATGTTTGAGAATAATTTCATCACACAAAAGTAAAAGAGTATTTGCATTTTGACCCTATTCATCCCTAGTTTTTTTATTTTTTTTATTTTTTATTTTTGAGACGGAGTCTAGTTTTGTCACCCAGGCTAGAGTGCAGTGGCACAATCTTGCCTCACTGCAACCTCCACCTCCTAGGTTCAAGTGATTCTCCTGTCTCAGCCTCCGAGTAGCTGAAATTACAGGTGCGTGTGACCATGCCCGGCTAACTTTTGTATTTTTAGTAGAGACGGGGTTACATCATGTTGACCAGGCTAGCCTTGAACTCCTCACCTCAGATGATCCACCCGCCTCAGCCTCCCAAAGTGCTGGGATTACAGGCGTGAGCCACCACTCCCAGCCTTGCACTTTTTTAAGAAGGGATATGACCTGAAGCAAGTCATTTAACAAGGGCTGTACACAAGGGACCAATGGAGACTTACAGCAGCAGTAAAGATCTGCTTTAGCCCAGGGATTCCTTCTAGTAAGCAAAATGTTAATATTTGAGCTCCCTTCAATATGTTCACTTCCGGCCGGGTGCGGTGGCTCTCGCCTGTAATCCCAGCACTTCGGGAGGCCGAGGCGGGCGGATCACGAGGTCAGGAGATAGAGACCATCCTGGCTAACACGGTGAAACCCCGTCTCTATTAAAAATACAAAACATTTAGCCAGGCATGGTGGCGGGCACCTGTAGTCCCAGCTACTAGGGAGGCTGAGGCAGGAGAATGGCCTGAACCCAGGAGGCGGAGCTTGCAGTGAGCCGAGATCTCACCACTGCACTCCAGCCAGGGCGACAGAGCAAGACTCTGCCTCAAAAAAAAAAAAAAAAAAAGTTCACTTCCACATCACTTCTAAGGATCTTCATTTATCTTATTCCTTCTCTAACTCTTTGAACAAAGGAAATACTGCTAGCACTCTTATTGTATAAATAGTCATACTTGTTCCTATTTGTATTTTTTTCATGTTGTAGTCTCAGGGCTTATTAGTAATAGCTCTTTCGGATCACAGTTTCTGTATAATTACATGCGATAAACTGAGAAAACATTAATGACTCTTTAAAAACACAGAAAATGCTCAGTTATTTGGCAAACATTTACAGGAGCTCTATGTACCAACATGGCTGCTAATTCTGAAATTTTCTACATGAATATGAGTGACTTCAGTCCTTTTCATTCAAAGTCTCTTTGTATTTCCTTCCAAGTAATGTTCATACTCTTTGCTGTTTTCTTTTTTCTGTTTTTAAGCTTTACATGGTTATTTCAAAGACACTTCTTTTTTTTTCTTTTTTTTTTTTTTAATTTCTTTATTATTATTATACTTTAAGTTGTAGGGTACATGTGCATAACGTGCAGGTTTGTTACATATGTATACTTGTGCCATGTTGGTGTGCTGCACCCATCAACTCATCATTTATATCAGGTATAACTCCCAATGCAATCCCTCCCCCCTCCCCCCTCCCCATGATAGGCCCCGGTGTGTGATGTTCCCCTTCCTGAGTCCAAGTGATCTTATTGTTCAGTTCCCACCTATGAGTGAGAACATGCGGTGTTTGCTTTTCTGTTCTTGTGATAGTTTGCTAAGAATGATGGTTTCCAGCTGCATCCATGTCCCTACAAAGGACGCAAACTCATCCTTTTTGATGGCTGCATGGTATTCCATGGTGTATATGTGCCACATTTTCTTAATCCAATCTGTCACTGATGGACATTTGGGATGATTCCAAGTCTTTGCTATTGTGAATAGTGCTGCAATAAACATACGTGTGCATGTGTCTTTATAGCAGCATAATTTATAATCCTTTGGGTATATACCCAGTAATGGGATGGCTGGGTCATATGGTACATCTAGTTCTAGATCCTTGAGGAATCGCCATACTGTTTTCCATAATGGTTGAACTAGTTTACAATCCCACCAACAGTGTAAAAGTGTTCCTATTTCTCCACATCCTCTCCAGCACCTGTTGTTTCCTGACTTTTTAATGATCGCCATTCTAACTGGTGTGAGATGGTATCTCATTGTGGTTTTGATTTGCATTTCTCTGATGGCCAGTGATGATGAGCATTTTTTCATGTGTCTGTTGGCTGTATGAATGTCTTCTTTTGAGAAATGTCTGTTCATATCCTTTGCCCACTTTTTGATGGGGTTGTTTGTTTTTTTCTTGTAAATTTGTTTGAGTTCTTTGTAGGTTCTGGATATTAGCCCTTTGTCAGATGAGTAGATTGCAAAAATTTTCTCCCATTCTGTAGGTTGCCTGTTCACTCTGATGGTAGTTTCTTTTGCTGTGCAGAAGCTCTTTAATTTAATGAGATCCCATTTGTCAATTTTGGCTTTTGCTGCCATTGCTTTTGGTGTTTTAGACATGAAGTCTTTGCCCATGCCTATGTCCTGAATGGTACTACCTAGGTTTTCCTCTAGGATTTTTATGGTATTAGGTCTAACATTTAAGTCTCTAATCCATCTTGAATTAATTTTCATATAAGGAGTAAGGAAAGGATCCAGTTTCAGCTTTCTACTTATGGCTAGCCAATTTTCCCAGCACTATTTATTAAATAGGGAATCCTTTCCCCATTTCTTGTTTTTGTCAGGTTTGTCAAAGATCAGATGGCTGTAGATGTGTGGTATTATTTCTGAGGACTCTGTTCTGTTCCATTGGTCTATATCTCTGTTTTGGTACCAGTACCATGCTGTTTTGGTTACTGTAGCCTTGTAGTATAGTTTGAAGTCAGGTAGCGTGATGCCTCCAGCTTTGTTCTTTTGACTTAGGATTGTCTTGGAGATGCGGGCTCTTTTTTGGTTCCATATGAACTTTAAAGCAGTTTTTTCCAATTCTGTGAAGAAACTCATTGGTAGCTTGATGGGGATGGCATTGAATCTATAAATAACCTTGGGCAGTATGGCCATTTTCACGATATTGATTCTTCCTATCCATGAGCATGGTATGTTCTTCCATTTGTTTGTGTCCTCTTTTATTTCACTGAGCAGTGGTTTGTAGTTCTCCTTGAAGAGGTCCTTTACATCCCTTGTAAGTTGGATTCCTAGGTATTTTATTCTCTCAAAGACACTTAATAGCCTCATTTTTTCAGGAGACCCTGTTTGCTGTATCCTGTTACCTTTAGTAATTAAAGCTAACAATTAGCTCAGCTTTATTTTCATTATGTATACTCTCCATCAAAGGAGTCTGTATCTTAAGATAAAGAGTAGGAAGTGTGCCCTGTGTTTTAGACTTATAATAGCACAGTCCTTTTACTATTTATGTATTATCTCCATATGATGTAAACTATTTCCATTGTGTTTTCTTGTTTTTCAGAGATAGGGCTGATAGTTTCCTTTTCTCTTTTAAAACCTTTCAAAGCTGCCCATAAAAAAACCCAACCCATAATTCCACTATTCAAATTCATGATTATAAATGAATGAAAGACTGAAATAAATTTAAAAAGTATTTCAAAATGTAGATGATTTAGTTTTTATTTTTCCCAAGTGTAATGTTAAAAGACAAATTCAGTATCTCCAAATCCTCTGTTGTGACTCCAGTGTGTCACATGGTCAGTTTACAGAAGACTGGAATCTTTATCTAAGTCAGCCAGCTGTTTGGTCTCCATGATGCCAAACAATGGGTTTGGTCATTTTTCCTAATGACTTGATAGACTTTGGTAACATGAAAATACTGATAGTTGCTTAGAAATTAAAGGTAAGATGATGCCAATCCATAATTTTAACCAAAGGTTTATTTCAGTCAGGTGTTTGTTATTCCTTTGAAGAATAAACAAACTAGATTAATAGTTTTTAAAATCAAAAACAATTTTTATTACAACTGTCAAAGAAAATCAAGATTAAGCTGCATTACGTGATGCTGGCTTATAGATTAGGTATACTTCATAGATGACATATTTAATTCATGACAGTTTTTGCAATCCCTGCACTAAGGAAAGAGTTTGCAAAACATGTACTACTGAATAAAGACAATCATGGAAATATAAAGACAGAGTGGAAAATGCATGTTAAAAATTTAAATAAATATCTGTCCCTCAAAAACAGTTGTTCAGAATTTCATGCAATTAAAGCCACCTAAATAATATAATTTCTAGTGCCCACAGTTTATAATTCAACTTTTTTAAAAAGCAAATTATCTCATCAGTCCAGTAACAATCCTTTACTCTTGTTTGTTCGTACCACATGACTTTCAGTCACATAAATTTAACTCTAAAATAATTGGGAGTAATTTAGGTATAGACTAGTGTCAAGTCGAGATGGACTGGTCTGTAATGAGCAGTGTTCACAAAATAAGTCAATATCCCCAAGTTTACAGAGAAACATATACAAGTAAATCTCAACTGAACAAAATTAAATATATAAATGTTCTATTTACAAAATAGGCAAATCCTGCTTTATTTTCATTGTGGAAGGATCTATCGCCACTCCTTCCAACACAGCTAAAACAGGTATTAGTTATTAAGACAACAGGGAGATTTACAATCAAATTTCCCAGGTTCTAGTGAATATTTTATCTGAAGAACTTCTATTCTTGATTGTTGACTGCATTTTCTGTTTTTAAAAGAATCTTCTTTCATCTCACTCTCCCAAAAAAGTTATACTCCTGCCTAAATTTCTAAGTAAATTTGAAAAGTATCTTCACATATGTGGCATTAAAATATACACCGATTCTTCAAACTTAAAGTATCAAAGAAAATGTTCTTTCCACTGAACAACAAGCCCAAAGAACAGGCTACACTGGTCGCCAGTCTTTAGAATGCATGAAACTTTTATAGGACCCCAGAGGGATTTTCCTGAAGAGGCTGCTTCTGTCTTTCAGTTCAAAGAAATATTTTAATACTGAACAAACTGGCTCATATTTTTAGGTGCATATCTGTTCGTAGATTTTGTCTACATTTCTTGGTTGAAAGAAGGGTGAAGTCACACTTAAGGAAAAGGAATAAACTATTTCTAAATTAGATTCATTCTATTTCATTCCTGTGGTTCTTTTGATTGGATTAAATTGGATGAAAAATGGCATTGATTCGGTTGCTTTCTTTTTTTTTAACTTCTCACTGACTTGAAGCTCATGGTTTCACTATTGGGCCTTGAGAAATTTAAATTTTTTAAGCTCCTTCAGCAGGTCATTACTCATTTCCATTATTATAATCCTATGGAAGCATTTATCAATAAGCTTTATTAAATATTTTAGATGCTTCCTTCTGGACCTCAGTTCTCTTACCTATAAATTTAAAGTTAGAAGGTTGAAATAATTAATCTCTACAGGACTAAAATTCTATAATCCTACCTAAATTTTGAAATAACCTAATAAAAATATATTCTGCTTCTCGTGCTTTTTGATGTGCATTTTTTTTTTTCTTTTTTTGAGATGAGATCTTACTCTGCTGCCCAGGCTAGAATGCAGTGGCATGGTTGTATCTCATTGCAGCCTCAACTTCCTAGGCTCAGGCGATCCTCCTACCTCAGCTTCCCGAGTAGTTGGGACTAGTGCACACCACCACACCTGGCTAAGTTTTGTATTCTTTTGTAGAGATGAGGTTCAGGCTAGTCTTGAACTCCTGGGCTCAAGCAATCCTCCTGCCTCAGCCTCCCAAAGTGCTGGGGTTACAGGCATGGGCCACCATACCCAGCCCTGATAAGCATAAATTTCTTTGTTTTACAATTTCTACCTAATTAGCACATTTTTCTGTTACTATTATAAATTAGTTACTTATTGCTACCACTATTTGAGTTAGGTGTATTCATGAGGCAATTTTATTTGGGAGGGACAGTAACACAATTTCACATTAGTTTAAGCAAAAACAAAAATTAAGGCCCACATATTTGGATAGTCAATGCATTACTAGCTTTGACAGAGCAGGATCCAAGTGTTCATGCATTTCAGGTGTTTGTCTCTCTTCTCCTCTCAACTCTTCTTCCTTCCTGTTGGATTCATTTCTTAGTATATCTCCTATGAGTAGCAGTTAAAATGGCTACCGTCAGCTTCATTCATCTGTAGATCCTATGAATTCAGCAATCCCATTGTTGAAAAAGTGCACCTCTTTCCTGACAGCTCCAGAAAGTCTAGGATGGATTCTAATTGGCCTGACTCAGGTCATGCAGCCAAATCTGAATCAATCCCAGGAGCCAAGAAATATTGTGTCCTCCTTGCCCAGGCCTGGATCTTGTACCCTATCACTGGCATCAACTATTATAGTCACCACAGTCAGCCTTACTGGAACCACGTGCACTCAGAGTGGAGAGGTGTTCTCCAAAAGGAGTAAGAGTGTTATGGTTAAAGAGAAGAGATTCCAAGCAGACAAAACGCCAGCTGGCCACTGTGCTAACTCCTGAGAACATCCTATCAACCTGAGTTCCTCAACAACGTATTTTAGTATTCAGTCTATTCGTGCAGCTATTGTTCATGCAGTGGAGTCAAAAATGTTTATTTTATGTCATTGACTTGATATTTTCCATAATACAGCACTTGAAACTTTTTTTTTTTTTAGATGGAGTTTCCCTCTTGTTGCCCAGGCTGGAGTGCAATGGCGTGATCTCGGCTCACTGCAACCTCCGCCTCCCGTACTCAAGCAATTCTCCTGCCTCAGCGTCCCAATAGCTGGCATTAGGGGCACCATCGCCACGCCTGGCTAATTTTTTATTTTTAGTAGAGACGGGGTTTCTCCATGTTGGTCAGGCTGGTCTCAAACTCCTGACCTCAGGTAACCCACCTGCCTCAGCCTCCCAAAGTGCTGGGATTACAGGCATGAGCCACCGCGCCCTGCCTTGTGAAGAAACATTTTTAAAAACAAGTGTAGAATACATTCTGTGATACAAACTTATTTTATTAAAATTTCACACATTGTTTTCAACTGTTTTACTTCTGTGTTATATACTTTATAATTTAACATGATAACAAACCAGGCTGGGCATAGTGGCTCATGCCTGTAATCCCAGCACTTTGGGAGCCCGAAGCTGGAGGATGTCTTGAGCCCAGGAGTTCAAGACCAGCGTGGGCAACACAGCAAGACCCCATCTCTAGAATATGAACAATCAGCTGGGTGTGGCAGCAAATGCCTGTAGTCTTAGCTACTTGGGAGGCTGAAGTGGGAGGATTGCTTGAGCCTGGGAGGTTAAGGCTGCAGTGAGCTGTGATCACAACATTGCACTCCAGCCTGGTCAACACAGTGAAATCCCATCTAAAACAAACAAACAAAAAACAGATCAGTAAACATTATTCATTTGTTCACTTTCAAAAGTTCTAACGTTTGAGGCCCATGAAATTTTCTACTCATCCTAAAATTATTTTATTACTAATTCTTCATAGGGGAAATAAAACAGCATTCGTTATATTTGCTATTATATTCTCTTCAAGGATCTTCTTTCTGTAATTCACTTATAGCATCTACCTACCTCTTCTTTTTTTTTTTTTTTGAGATGGAGTTTCTCTCTGTCGCCCAGGCTGGAGTGCAGTGGCGTGATCTGGGCTCACTGCAAGCTCCACCTCCCAGGTTTACGCCATTCTCCTGCCTCAGCCTCCCGAGTATTTAGGACCACAGGTGCCCGCCACCACGCCCGGCTAATTTTTTGTTTTGTTTTTGCATTTTTAGTGGAAACGGGGTTTCACTGTGTTAGCCAGGATCGTCTCAATCTCCTGACTTCGTGATCCACCCTCCTTGGCCTCCCAAAGTGCTGGGATTACAGGTGTAAGCCACCACGCCCAGCCAGCTTCTAATAAAATATTCATATTATCATCAACTTGTATAAGGTCCAAGATAGAAATACATTAGTCAGCACCTAGATTCTAAGATGCTTACAACTTTTTAAAAAATTAATTTTGGGCAACTATACCTTTTAAATAAGTTTCTTTAATACTCAAAATTGTCAATAACAAAACAAATTTAGTACACTGGTTCAGAGCCATAATTATACTTTCCTCAGCATTTTAATTGTATATAATTGAGCAACTTCATAACTTACGAAAAATATTTTTACCAATTAAGTTAACAAGTTTTTTAAAGAACTCTTCATACGTGAGCCTCTTCAGACAAGATCTACTGCATTTGAGGTAAACAGTATTATTTCAGATGCAAATGAGAACAGATTGGAGTCTAAAGCGATTCACAGAGCCAGATATTCTGAGCCTCCAAATACTTATATGTTGTAAATTTTTTGACACCTTTAGGCCATTAGGGGACCAATTTACCAGGTTAGTCATCATAAATAACAAGTCATATAATCTTTTTCCTTTCTCTCTACTTTTTAAAAAACATGTCGCTTATTTCTCTTTGCAGTTAATCAGGTTCTGAGTGGGTGATCTTTTGCTTTTTAGGGTAAATAATGTAAATGCATGCAATAAACCAATGGCACTAATTCAAAAAAGTTGTGCTGGATAAATGCTAGCCACCTTCTATTCATGGGATTGTAACACTTTTATGGAAGCAAAGGTAACATTCATTGTTTGCCTTTAAATACTGTATATATGGTCAGGCACAGTGGACATGCCTATAATCCCAGCACTTTGGGAAGCCAAGGAGGGGAGAATCACTTGAGGAGTTTGAGACCAGCCTGGGCAACACGGTGAAACCCCACCTCTACTAAATATATAAAAATTATCGGCCGGGCACTGTGGCTCACGCCTGTAATTCCAGCACTTTGGGAGGCCGAGGTGGGCAGATCACGAGGTCAGGAGATGAAGACCATCCTGGCTGACATAGTGAAACCATGTCTCTACTAAAAATACAAAAAATTACCCGGGCATGGTGGCAGGCACCTGTAGTCCCAGCTACTTGGGAGGCTGAGGCAGGAGAATGGCATGAACCCGGGAGGTGGAGCTTGCAGTGAGCCGAGATCACGCCACTGCACTCCAGCCTGGGTGACAGGGTGAGACTCGACCTCAAAAAAAAGTATCCAAGTGTGGTGGTGCACACCTGTAATCCCAGCCACTGGGGAGGCTGAGGCACGAGAATCGCTTGAACCCAGGAGGTGGAGGTTGCACTGAGCTAAGATCATGCCACTGCATTCCAGCCTGGATGACAGAGAGCAAGACTCTGTCTCAGAAAACTAATAAAACAAAATAAATAAATACTGTATATGTGCATGTCTATATATATAATCAAATATATATGCAGGTGTATATACATGCAAATATATATGCGTGTATACACATATATATACACATGCATGTATATTTGATTATAAAAATGTGGTGTGATCTGAACTACTGAATATGGAGAAGGCTCTTGGGGCCTTCCGATGGGAGAAATTTGGGCAGTAGAGTTCAGCCCTTTTGCAAGAAATGAGTTCTCATTGGAATAGCCAGAAGGTGACCCTAACTCTGACCCCTTATCCAGCGGGAATAAGAACAGATTGTTGCTGAGAGAGATGAACCATTGGAATAGTCTTTCTACCAAAACCAAAGGCAGTGGGCAGCCAGGTATGCTTTGATTTTCCAACCTCTCCTGGGTTCTCCCCTTTAGGGGGATTTCCCTAGAAGTCACATATCCTGGGTGTGTACCCATGGTCAGGGGGACTGCTCCCTATAGTGGGAAGTAAGAAAGGACAGAGATGCTCCATTTTACAGACTGGGTAGGCAGGATCTGACTGCAGTGGGCAGCCGCCCAGAATATGCCCTGGGACTCCACCCACAGTGGAAGCATGGAAGAGTAAATATAGTGCTTGAGAGCCTAGACTCTGGGTCAGACAAACCTATGATCCCAGAGCGGCTTTACCCCCTCACCAGCTGAGTGACTTAGGAAAGTTGTCTCACATTTCCACACCCCACTTTCTCATCTATAAATTGGAGATTGTAAAATAGATGGTATCAATCTTGCAGGAACGTTGTGAGTTCCTAGCACATAAGTATCCAATACAGAGTAAGGAAAAAAATGGTAGCCCAGAGGACTAATGGAGAGTGGTGTTAGAAAAGATGAGACAGGGAAGGAAGGAACAGAATAAAGAAATCACGTGTTCCTTTACTGAAAATGGCCACATTGTCACAGCAGTGGGGAAATGGGCACCTGTCCGTGTCTGCCCTGGATGGATGGTCCATTAGTCAACTGACCATCTTTCTCAAAACAGAGCATGGAGCTGCAGTGCAGGATACCACCAAACAGATGTCAAGATTCCTCCAGCAAAGTTTAAGCATAGATTAAAAAATAAAATAAAGTAAACCCTCTGGTTTGAAAATAATTTCTCAAAATTGTCTGGTCCATCTTCCTTTCACTAGGCAGACTTCAATTTAAACAACTCAAAAGATACAACATGACTTTAATTTAAAGTGTCTGTAGAGAAATAATTTTCACAACCTCCCTTGACGAACTATTTCAACGGGTCACAATCTTTACTTCAGAAAGATTTTTTTTTTTTTAAATCTGAGTGGTCTGGTCAGGTGGGGTGGCTCATGCCTGTAATCCCAGCACTTTGAGGAGTCCAGGTGGAAAGACGGCTTAAGCCCAGGAGTTTGAGAGCACCCCAGGCAACATAGCAAGATCTCCTCTCTATAAAAACAAAAACAAAAAATTAAGCAGGTGTAGTGGCTTGCACCTGTGGTCCCAACTACTCGGGAGACTGAGGTGGGAGGATTGCTCGAACCCAGGAGACTGAGGCGGCAGTAAGCCGAGATAGAACCACTGCACTCCAGTCTGGGCAACAAAGTGAGACCCTGTTTCAAAGAAAAAAAAAAGCTGAGTAGTCATTACTAATGCATAATGACATTCTGTCTCTAATGGTCAGTCATTATGCTTTCTGAAGGGTTTTTTTCCTTGACCAACTTTTGGGTTAGTAAATTGATTCCCTAATGAAGAAAATGTACAATATTATGAGAAGTTAGAGTTCCATATAAAACATCATATTTAGAATATTCAGATTTGAACCCTCAGAAATGATTTAAGTTCCAAGCTTATCACTGTAGTTCAGATTGACTCTCATAAAGGCTGCTAGTGAAGGTGGTTTCCTATTGCTCCCTCCATAGCATCTCTTGGATTAATTGTCCTTCACCCAGCTGCCCATAAGAATCACCCTGGGAACACTGAAAAAATGCTGATGCTAGGGCCCCACCGCCAGAGATTCTGAGTTAATTGGCCTGGGATGAGGCTTGTCATTGGTTTATTTTTTAAAGTTCCCAGGTGACTGTAGCAGATTTGAGAACCAGTACTCTCTGCAGAATTATAAATGCAAAGACATGAAATATTCTTTCCTCTTTCTTTTGTCCTTTAGTTTCACTATGTAGTCATTTAAGAAAGATTATGATATGAACATAATCTCTTTAGTTAAAAATACTTAAATGATTGCATAATGATTCTGTCTTTTCATTTGAGTGATTTAGAGAGGAATGATATAGTAACTCCTACATCTACTATGAAACGGTCTCATAAATTGCATTTGAAAATTATTGAAACTATGTTCACCAGCTAATGAATCTTTTTTTTTTTTTGCTATAAACCAAGAAGACAAAAATTTCTATTAAAGTGGTTAATAAGCATGTTTCACCTTTCCTTGAGAGATGCCTTTTCTGTTTCTAATAAAGCCACCAGTTTCTCAGGTATCCATACCTTAATCTTGCCACCTCTACCACAGTGCCTTGTAATGGGCAAAAAGTGAGCTGGTTTTTTTTTTTAATTTTTAAATTTTTATTTTTATTTATTTATTTTGAGACACAGTCTGGTTCTGTCACCCAGGCTGGAGTACAATGGCGTGATCACCGCTCACAGCAACCTCCACCTCCTGGGCTCAAGAGACCCTCCCACCTCAGCTTCCCAAGCAGCTGTAACTGCAGGCCAATGCCACCATCCCTGGCTAATTTTTGTATTTTTTGTAGAGACAGTGTTTCGCCATGTTACCCAGGTTGGTTTCAAACTCCTGAGCTCAACTGATCCTCAGGCCTCAGCCTCCCAAAGTGCTGGAATTACAGGCATATTTTATTTTCAACGTATAAATGAAAATACCCCATTGGTGGTGGTGAGGGTGGAGGGAGGGGTCATTTTCCCTCTCTGCTTCAGAGTGGCTTTCATCTGTGATCCTCTTTGTGAACCTTTGTCCCTGCCCTTTCTAGAGCTCTCCAGGTTGCTGCCTCTCCATGTATTCACTGAAACTTCATTTAATAAATCTTCATGAGGACCTTGATATGTGTCTGGCACTATTTAAGACTGTGGACCTGTGGCAGTGAGCAAGACAGGCAAGATAAGCCAATTCTGTCATGGAGATTGCTTCAAAAGAGGAAACAGAGAATTAAACAACAAATAAAAAGAAAATAAATATCAGGCAATACAGAGAATGTAATATATTGCAACCTTGTATTTCATGCAATACACTTAGTGCAATTCTGGTCTATTTTATGCATCTAAGTAAAGTTGCCCCCCATCCCCCGTTTTTCATAAACTAAAATGGCTTTGTTATTTTCTCCCAAGAAATCTTTCAGTTTTCTCTTACTAACAAACTCCTATAGAATTATATTTAGCTTCAGAGTTTCCAGAATTTCATCCGTTGAAAGCTCACTCAAAATATTACTTCAAGTTCAGTAGAAAAATGTTGAACAAGGCATGGCCATAAAATTTCAAGTGAACTTACTCTTGCTTGGAACTCACAATATGTTAATTTTCTCTTCTTGCTTCTTTGTCACTTTCTGATGGCTTTGACTCTAGATTTTCTTTATATTCTAGATCTTACATTGACCAAAGATGAAATTTTCCAGCTCCTTCGACATATTTGGATATTTGTTCTCTTAACTTAGCTCCTGAATTCAATTTGCGATGTGCCATTTTCACTCTACACTTCTGACGTTTTGGCGGAAGGTCCAGTGACGCCCCAGTATAATGACTCAGAGAAAAAATAAATGCTACTCTCTACTCTATTGACATAACAATTATTCAATAAACATTTCTTGAACATTCACTGTGCACTGTGTTCTAAGAGCTGTATGATGCACAGGGATTACAAAGATAAACAAGATACGGCCTCCTTTTCTGAAGAATCTTACAATAGAAGATCTGTGGTCAGTTGTTTAAACAAAAAACTCTATTAAAGTGGACAGTCTCATTCTTAAGTTTCTCCATGTAAAAAAAAAGTGGACACTCATAACACATGCATAGCTGAAATGTTTAATTTTTAACTTTAAACCCTTAAAGATACATTCACTACTCATCAAACTTTAGAAATAGGGTCAAGGCCTTTTCTTTGATTGATGATTGAACTTTGCATGGTCTTTCTTGCATAGCCATAACACGCCATTAATAATTTCTAATTTTAGTTTGTTTAAAATAGAGAAAGAATGTACCACCACCGTAGAAGTGGCTGAACACTAAAATCATTTAGATTTCTGTGATTTTTCCCAAGTCTTATACAGTTGCCTTGCTCATATCTATTCTAACAGCACTTGTTTTAGCATCTCATGTTTATAGTCTTTCCAAAGTATTGAAGTAAGTTTTCAAGAAACAGCAACTCTCTGTCACTCTACACTTCATATTTCATCAGCCTAATAATATTTAATTCAATTACAAGTTTTGAAAGATCAAATACAACCAACATAATCAAGTTTGAGTACAAACCGAACTGACTCTTGGTAAGCACACACTCCATATGGAGGGAGACAAGGAGGACAGGAGAAGGAGCCCTCCCAATTGGGAGCCTTCAATGTACATTGGGTCTCTATCCGTACATTCCCCAGACAGCACAGAATGCTCTGGGTAATGTGACAAGTTGCTTAAGAGATATACTCATACTATATTATTGTAATATGATATTATTAAATTAAGTTTCACCTAAAGCTGCCTCCTTACATATTCTAAGTTCAGCCTAAAGGTTTCTCGTCCACAGTGAACTGTAACCCAACTGGATGTGTAAACAGACCAGAACCTACTCTTGTGCCGATCACCAAGTTTCAGCCAAAGGTGGCCAACTGTTCAAACCAGGTTCAAATAAGGCAAGTGCTGAGCTGTTATCAACCTGGCTGTTTCTGTACCTCACTTCCATTTTCTGGATATAACTTCCTTTTTTCTGTCCATAAATTTTCTTCCACCATGTGGCTGCACAGGAGTCTCTCTGAATCTGCTGTGCTTCTGGTGACTGCCAATTCATAAATCATTCTTTGCTCAGTTAAACTCTGTTCAATTTAATTTGTCTAAGGTTTTTATTTTAACAAAATGAATAGTTTAATAAAGGCTTGTGCAAAGGCTTAACAATATAAATTGTTTAAAAGGCTTGTGCAAAGTTTTTGTTTTTGTTTTTTTGTTTTGTTTTTGTTTTGAGACAAGGTTTCACTCTGCTGCCCAGGCTGAGTGCAGTGGTACAATCATAGCTCACTGCAGCCTCAAACTGGGTTCAAGCAATCCTCCCGCCTCAGCCTCCCAAGTAGCTGGGACTACAGGTTCGCACCACCACGCCCTGCTAATTTTTTAAATATTTTGTAGAGATGAGGTCTTACTATGTTGCCCAGACTGTGTGCAAAGTGTTACAGTATATCTTAAAAGGATCTTCCCCTGTTACCAGCATAAATATTGTTTTGGAATTTTCTTACTTTTTTTTTGTCTTTGATTATTTTAATTTTTTTTTTTTTTTTTGGATCTGCAATGCAATTGCATAGTTCATCATTTCTAAAGTAAAACAAACAGTGAGAAGTGTCTCTGACACCCCTGGCCCCAGCCACCCAGCTCCCTGTCCCAGAGGCAAGCAGTGTCACCAGCTCCTCCATGCTGAGATTTCTTACGGAATTTTTTTTTTTTGAGACAGCTGTTGCCCATCTCAGCTCACTGCAACCTCTGCCTCCCAGGCTCAAGCAATTCTCCTGCCTCAGCCTCCTGAGTAGCTGAGATTACAGGCGCCTGCTACCATACCCAGCTAATTTTTTTTTTTTTTTTTTTTTTTTTTAGTAGAGATGGGGTTTTGCCATGCTGGCGAAGCTCATCTTGAACTCCCGACCTCAAGTGATCTGCCTGCCTTGGCCTCCCAAAGCGCTGGGATTACAAGCATGAGCCACCGCGTCTGGCCTCCTTACAGAGATTTTTTATATGACTATAAAAACATATCAGGTGCATAATCAAATTCATTATCTTCTATTTTCCTTTTCATAAAAATACAGAGTGTTGGCACACTAGCTTCTGCCATTTCTAGGATGAGTTTTGACTTCATTCTCTGGGACAGAATTGTCATCAAGCAGGTTAATACTTGTCAGATGCTCTGAGTTTCCCTGACTAAGTCTCCAGCAAGTGGCCAGATTACGTCCTAATTACTACCATATCTTGATTATGTCCCCCTTTTGTAACATATATCAAGAAGACATTGTATGTTTCCTCTCTTAGGTCAATTAAACGTCATTTCTCTCTTTTTTATTTATTTGAAAGCAGGTTAGTATATATTTTGTGGATTTTCTTCAAGGTGTATCTTCTTGACATATATAGTACTGTTATGTTTTTCTTACTATCAAATTTTTAATTCTTTATGTATTTGTTATGTGAACAAACTATTCCATGATAGCATGTCCACTAAATCCTGGTATTTCCCCTTAGATTATTCAGATATATACATGTTTCAATGTGTATTCATTTTATTTACAACCCACGTGCTTTATGTTTGCCTTTATATTTGAATTTCTAAGTAATTCTTTCAGTGTCTTCTAATGATTCTCTCATGTGAACCCCTGAGAAGCTCCTTCAGTCTTATTTTTCATTCTGTGTCCTATCTGTTCTGCCCCAAAGAAATCAGCCTCATGGCTTTATCCAGGAGCTTATTTTGCTTTCTCTACATTTTCAGTGATGAGCCCCCTCAAACAGGCCAGCTAACTTCTGGGAAAACATATTTGTTCTTCCTCATTTTTGCAATATGCATGTAACCCTAGCCAAGAGCCAGGATATTAAGTCATGGTTCAGGTATCTAAGCCCATTTCACCAACACTAACTGCATTGTCAGTAGTTCCCTCCCCAGAAGTGTCTCTATCTTGCAGATATCCTACTCCAGTGAAAAAGAAACAGTGGAAACACGGCCTCTATGCCACTAGTTTCCTGCCTAGAAATGCACAGTCCCTAATGATGTTTCCCCAATCTTTTGTGTGTCTTTCTTCTGTTCAAGAATGATTCGTTTGCTAATTTGCCAACTTTGTTAATCAATTCATTAATTTATCCAACAAACATTTAGCACCCAGGAATGCATGGGTTTAAATTAATGTATTAATTTACTAAATCTTACAGTAATTTATTACTGTATGGCTATCCTGGCTATCATTTAAATTGATAAGCATCACAGAAAAGTGTGTTACAAAAGATATGGGAGCAATGAAGAAGAAGCCCATAACTCTTCCGGGTAGCACAGCAAATAAGAAGCAAATAAGAAGGCTTACAGAAGAGAAAATGTAGGACCGAGCACAGTGGTTCATGTCTGTAATCCCAGCTCTTTGGGAGGCCGAGGCAGGCAGTTCACTTGAGGCCAGGAGTTTGAGACCAGCCTGGCCAACATGGTGAAATCCCATCTCTACTAAAAATACAAAACTTAGCTGGGCGTGGTGGCATATACTTGTAATCCCAGCTACTTGGGAGGCTGAGGCTTGAACCCGGGAGGCAGAGGTTGCAGCGAGCTGAGATTGTGCCACTGCACTTCAGCCTGGGTGACAGAGCAGGCTGTCTCAAAAAAAAAAAAAAAAAAAGAGAGAGAGAGAGAGAGAGAAAAGGCAGGATTTTAGAAATAAGTAAAAGCCAGTCGAGGGGGAAAGTGCATGCAGACAAACAGGATTTTCTGCAAAAGCATGGAGGTGTGAACACACACGTAAAGTCTAGACTAAGCCAGGCATGGTGGCTCATATCTGTAATCCCAGTGCTCTGGAGGCCAAAGTGGGAGGATCATTTGAGCCCAGGAGTTCAAGGCTGTAGTGAGCTAGGATTGGGCCACTGCACTACAGCTTGGGTGACAGAAGAAGACCCTGTCTATAAAAAGTAAAAGAAAATAAAGTCTAAACAAAGGCAACATCGGTACCAATCAAGAGGCGAAAAGGAATTAGGAGACAGTTTAGAGTTAGAATTTGTAGGACTGGTTTGGGCATGGTGGCTCACACCTGTAATCCTAGCACTTTGAGAGGCCAAGGCGGGTGGATCACTTGATGTCAGGAGTTCGAGACCAGAATGGCCAATATGGTGAATTCCCCATCTCTACCAAAACTATAAAAATTAGCCAGGCGTGGTTGCATGTGCCTGTAATCCCAGCTACTCGGAAGGCTGAGGCAGAAGAACTGCTTGAACTCGAGAGGCGGAGGTTGCAGTGAGCTGAGGTTGCACTACTGCACTCTAGCCTGGGCAACAGAGCAAGACTCTGTCTTAAGAAATATATATATATATATATATAAAAGATTTGTTGACATTTAGGATATGGAAATGAGAGAATGGTAAGATTTAAGAATAACTCTGAGTTTGGGGTTATGAGTAGAATAATGAATGGTAAAGCCTGAGATAAAAAAACTCAGGAGATGGAACAAGTTTGCATGTTGGATTGATGATAATGAAATCAGTTTATATAAATTGATTATATAAATGTTGCACATATAAATGTTGAAGTAGCTGCAGGCTATTCTAGCAGAGGTGCCCTCTGAGAAGAACTGGTCTGAGCCCAAGGGAGAAGGCCAAATAAAACATAAGTGTGGACAGTTGTTAAGTTCATAGGAGTGACATTTTCTGTGGACTGAGAGATTCTTGACAGGTAAGTGAAACATCTTAAACATTCTTCCAAATGAGAGGTAGAACTGCCAGCAATTTTTTTTTAATCCATTGATCTGTCTTAATGGGCTAGTAATGGGAAAATACACTGCAATGGAAATAGAAAACATTAGTAATAGAAATGGAAAAAACTTGGACCCCTAACAGAAAATAGTAATAGAAAAAAACATATTACAGTGTGATCTAAGGTTGTCCTTTGGGTCAAGAACACCAGTTCCAGCTCACTTGTTTGTGACCCCAGTTCTGAATCACTCTTTTCAACCTTTTTTGGCAATATTCCACCAATCAAGTCCTCCCTGGAAATTAGAAGAAGGCTAAAATCAATATGACACTTCAGACACCTCCAATTGAATTGTCCAAATCATTGGACCCGTTCACTAATTTAACACATGGTCTGCAAATTTCAGTTACTGCTATGGTGGTGAACTAGCAACTGGCTACTGTGGATGGATATTTACACTAGAGATTTGTAAATGCCAAAGGAATAATGGCCACAGTGAGTCATATGACTCCTTATTACTACTAAGAAACTACTCCATTTACCCTACAAGTTGATTGCAAAAGTGATTTGTTATTCAACGCTTTGAGTTTCTCACTAAGTTCAATGTAAATTAAGAGGTTTAATATGTCCTCAATCTGTCACTCTATGAGTTGGAAGTAGTATCACTCGCTTTTTAAATTTTGTAACCAACTATAAAGTGGCCTAATTCAATAAAAATTTTCAAATAAATTTTATAGCATGTCTAGAAATTCCAACATGACACCAAAACCTATATATGGGAGAAGGAATTCAGGCAAAGCAGAATTGTAAAATATTGTGTGGAAAGTAAGTAGGTCTCTGTTTCATGAGGAAGCGCCCTCAGGGGAGGAGCTGGTCTGAGTGAAGTTTTTTTTTTTGGTTCAGTTTGGGCTCCCCAGGGAAATTGTCAGGGGTGTGACAGAAAGCTAAGTTTTCAGATTTCTTCCACTTCTCTGTCATTTTCAAGAGCAAATTAAACCGTTGAATAGTTTGGTTATACCATTTCTACCATCACACTCATTTATAGAATGGAAAGAGAAGACATTCTAATACAAAAGGTCTGAGGGCAGAGAGCTTGTTTAATTTAAAATTATATCACCAAGATCTAGGTCAGCACCTGATCACTATAGCTGTGATCAAATATTTGTTAAATTAAATGAACACATTTTGTTATCCCTATGCCCAACTCCACTTAACTGTCATAGACTTTGATGACTCCCTTGCAAGCCTGCACTGGAATCCCAGGACAACTGACTGGAAGACTTTAAATCAATGTCACAACAGCTATTAGTTGGATGAGCAATTCTATTCTTGTCTAACTATCAAGAGGCTACTGTGATACCTTCAAAAGCTTTGAAATTTTAAGGGAAAAAAACCCATAAATATGCAGATCTAACAAATGCATATGTTGTAAAAATCTTCATTTGAAACACCAGGGGCAATGATGGTAAAAGAGCAATCACTTGCAAGTTCTGCTTAATATACTTGCATGACATATACTTTTAAAAGCAGCTGATCAATTCTGGGCAAGAGAGAGAGCTAACCCAGTTTCTTTTGCCTCATAGGACTTCAGTCAGTTGTTAGCATCTTTATTCCACTTCTGTTACAATCCAGGACAGCATTGATGTTTACATTACAGACCAGTCTCCTCTCCTTACTTTCTTTATGTTACTTTATCTCCTCTAGGGATCATTTATTTATCACCTACCATATGTTAGGTCTTGGAAATACAAAGGTGAATAATATTAACATTCTCTCTTCATATAACTTATAAGTCAATGGAGTAAACCAGCAGTTAGAATAATTGCAAAATGTGCTGTGGTTATATATAGGAAAGGCAGATAACCCTGGCTTCTTAAAAGAGGTAGCACCTGGACTGAGTCTCGGATGACAGATAAAAGCGAACCAAGAAAGTAGCATGTGCAACAGCATGAGATCAAGGGAAACCACAGCACATTCAGGAAGCTGTACGTGGTCCTTTACAGACAGGTATAGACATTGCGAAATGAGATGAGCAGACTAGATAAGGTGGGCAGGACCAGGTGAGAGCGTTACACCTCTGTGCCATCCTAGGGAGTCTGATGTTAACTGCATTTCTATAAAAGAAAAAGTTCTCTGATAACACAATTGAAAATATATCAAAGGCAAAGCAAGAAAGCAGGCAGAAAGACAGGTTAGAGGAAGCTTGTTGTAGTCCTTTAGAAAAAAACCCAATACCTTAACTATGGTATTGGCAGAAGGGAAGTTTGGTTCAAAGCATCTAAACCAGTTAGGAAGAGATTACCTCAATCCTCCAGGGAAGAAATGATGTCACGAACCAAGGAGGTGGATTTAAGAGAATTAATCTCTCTCCATTTCTATCCAACATGCCAATTGTTCTGCATTTTTCCGTAGAATATAAGACATGTGAATAAAACCTGTTAGCCTTCTGATTCCATGGACTGGGAAAATGTCGTCTAATGTTACTTTCATTTGTGGTTATCTTAAATTAAGATCTCTATGTTATGTGCATTTTAAAACATGTTTTATCAACTGCTACCTGGAAGTACACGCTTTAAAATAATGTAATGGTCAGTCTGATCCCTGGTGAATCAACTTCTTAAATGGATGACAGCAGTTGGTAGAGGAAAGAGCTTGAAGAATGATCCTCTTAAAATGTAAGTCAAATCATCTCACTCTTCCTCAAAATCCTTCCGTTCTCCCCATCTTGCTCTGAATAAAAGTCAGCCTTTACAACGACCCACAAGACCAAGAGTAGACTCCCAACTCTCTGACCTCAATTCTTCAATTCCTTCTACTCTTTCCCTGTCACTCATTTTGGGACAGCCACGCTTGTCTCCTTCTGAACCTTTTCCCCAGTTATCCTCCTGCCTTGCTCCCTCACTTCCTTCAATTCAAGTCTTTTCCTTTCCTTATCACTTTACTAAAAAATAAAATACTCCTCCCACTCTCAGTACTCTCTTCACAACTTATATTTTTCTTAACACTCACCACAATCTAACAAACTTTTTATTTTGCTTCTCTTGTTTATTTTCTAACCACAACTAGAAAGTAAGTCCTAAAATGGCAGAAGATTTTAATGTTTTGCTGTATCTCTAGTACCTAGAAGAGTGTCAGTGACTATTTGCCCAACGAATAAATTGTTATTTCAGTGTGACTATCAGTCATGCAAACATGGTGTTCCAAGACCTCACCGATTGACAAGCAAAATCATTACCATGGAAAGAACCCTGCAGTTAGTTATTGTTTTTTCCACCAGGAAGCCTCTGGCAAAGTCAGATATAGTCTGAACTGTTTCCATCAACACAGACTTTTGTATCAAGCACTATAATTAGGGCATGGTTTCTAAGAATAATTAATTTATAGCCAGTCTTCACCTGATCCTTAATGACTATCAAGCCGTATTAAATTATTTAGCATAACAGAGAATGTGTACTTATTCAAAACCACAACTTTCAATTATATCTGGCAGCAACCAAATGCTCTTTGTTCATTACTATAGAGAAAGGTTTTTGCTGAGAGTGATTCCATTGCCTTCAGCTTTATAGTTAAACATCTTCGAGGCTTCACTTGAAGGTGACCATGTCAGCCAAAGCAATCATCACAACTAACAAAACCAAATTACTGAATAATATTTCTAAAGACTCTTTTCGTGGTCTTAAGTTTTGGAAGGTTTCTATTGCTACTTCATTTTGTAACACATAAATGATTGCTCATTGTTTAAAATAAATCAATTATTACAGACATAGATTGAGTTTAAAAGAACAAGTTTACCTTTAACCTCCTCACCAATTCCACTCTCTTCCCCACAGTAAAAACAAGTTAGCAGTTTGCCACGTGTTTTTTATACTTCTTTCTATCCATTTACACAAAGATGCACACATAGAGTTTTAGTATTGGAAGATTAAAAGTTTACATACATATTTGGTAAAGTACTCTCTTTACCTAACAATGTGCATTGAACATTTTTCCACATCAGTGCATACCGATTTCAGTGATCATATTTTCAGGTTTATCCTATTTTCCTGGATTAATTATTCATGGTGCCATCTTTCACTATTAAAAGTAACTTCATTTGGACAATAAATTATATGGTCCCCTAATAGAAAGTTATCTGATTAATGAATTCATAGCAGTCTATATAACTACGATTTTTGTAATCATTGCCTTATAAACGAACATTCAGATATAGCCTTTTTTGGTATCATGAACAAGACTGCAAGGAACATTGATATACATATGTATTTGCACATATGTGTGAATATAATTACAGGATAAATTCTGTAAGTCCAGTTGTGAGTTTAAAGGATATATGCATTTAAAATTTTAATATAGTCTCAAGTCGTTCTCTAAAAAGTTATATTGTTTTATACTTCCATCAATAGCACCTATGTTCCCATAACCTCATAACTAACACGGGCATTATACCTTTTTATGCCAATTCAATGGGAAACATACTATTTTATTATTGTTTAAATTTGTATTTCACTGATTACAATTGAGATTGAGCATTTTTTCATGCAACAGTATATTTTGCCTATTTTACAATGAGGTTGTTTTTTCTTATTAATTTGTAGGTATTCTTTTGTGTTGAATGTAATATGTGTAGGTTATAAATATTTTTCTCACAATATCTCACACTGTTTTCCCATTAATATGGAAAACAAATGTACCAATTCCAAAGCTGCTACACCCACCAATTTTTATATTCTCAAAAAAAAAGGTTAAAATACATATAACTCAAAGTATAATGTCCAATTTTCTTATCTTCCATTGTGTGTGTGTGTGTATTTATCTCCAAACCATACACAAGTATGACAATCAATGGACAGATATGGTCTGCCATTGAATATGTTGTGAGTCATTTTATTTCTATATAATATTTCTTCAGTTTTTTTCCAAAATAAATATTTTAATTACAATTTTGAGTACAACAAACAAATATGGATGCCTGTGAATCACTCTGGCTCTTATGCTTAAAATCTCATTTCTTTAGAGAAAGCAAAGCTTAATCAGATTGTTTTGTATTTTTCCCACTTTTACTATAGTTCCTAATTTTATCAGGGTTGAGTTAACCTTTACCTAGAGGTCACAATGGATTGCATGTATGTCATCCTAGCATGGAACTGACACCCGCAGTGTTAGTCATCTCATTTTTTTAAATAATTCATGAAGAAATGGAGATAACAAGCTTTCTCAACTGGTGAAAATGTTTAATGATTTCCAGAGGAACAGAACATGAGCAATAAAAAAAAATTTCAGGCTGGGCGCAGTGGCTCACGCCTGTAATCCCAGCATTTTGGGAGGCCGAGGGAGCAGATTATCTGAGGTCAGGAGTTCAAGACCAGCCTGGCCAACACGGTGAAACCCCATCTCTACTAAAAATATAAAAATCAGCTGGATGTGGTGGCACACACATCCCATCTACTTGGGAGGCTGAGGCAGGAGATTTGCTTGAGCCAGGGAGGCAGAGGTTTCAGTGAGCCGAGATCATGCCATTGCACTCCAGCCTGGCTGACACAGCGAGACTCTGTCTCAAAAAAAAAAAAAAAGAAAAAAGAAAGAAAGAAAAAAAAAAGAAAAAAATTTTCAATATTTTGTAGGCAAAGAGATTTCCCCCCCAAAGACTCTCTGACATGGATACAGGCTCATGACAGTTGCTGCTGTTGGTTGTCATATAGGTTTTATCTTTCAGTTGTATGAAAAAGCTATTTAATGAGATACTGTCTTTTCTCTGAAAAAACCACACAGTCTGTTAATTAATAAAAATTAAAAATAAAAACAGGCATTGGCAGTCAGAACTCTGATTTGATAATCTTTATCTTTTCGATATAATAGGCCTTGTGTTTTCTCAAAATCCTCTTGCAACTAATAACAGGCATTATTTCAATATTTTCATTTCCATATTTTCATTTCAGCATTTTCATTATGACCTGATTTATGTCTAACAAGGCTTTATCATTTCCACACACTACCCTTTTAACCAGTAACACAAAGGCTAAAGCTGGGCTGTTCAAATGATAACCAAGGAAAAATAACTGGAAATAATTGATTTCTCCCTAGTTAGGGTCTGCTTAATAAGCTGTGGGAAATTAGCTCAATTGAACTTGCAGGGCTGTCTAATTTATCTTTGTACATGTACAGACAAATTCTAGAACAAAACTTTAAAGCTATTAGATGAATATTCTTTTTAACCACACCCAGTCCACACCCCTGTCCACTTTGCATAAAGATCACTTGCACTAATTTATGATATTCTTCAGACTGTCAAGATTTTCCACAGCAATTCACTAATGACAGTCTAGGAGTAAGGAATAAAACTTGGTTTTTCAGACATTTGACTTCGTGCAATTGTGATCATTCCCTCTGCTCAGATTCCAGTTGTAATTATTATATTAGATGAGATTGGAAATGCCATATCTTGCTGGCTAATTCTTCTTAGTATTTCAAAGCATTGTCATCATAGCAGGAGCTGTGCATGGTAATCGTGGTTCATCTTTAAAGGACAGGAGAAAAATGCTTAAAAAGCAAAAGACCTTTTTTTATCCCTTAGAGTAATAAAGCATTCATCACATCCAGCCCCACCCAAACTCCAGTCTGATAGAACTCAGCTTGTTTTCTGAAGGATTTTATCATTATTTCTAAAATGCAGTTCCTGGGAAAAAAAAAAAAAAAAAAAACATTCACAGACTTTTAACCTAGATATTGATTTGAGAATTGTTAACAGTCTGTAAATTAAGATAAAAATTTGGTATGCTTGATTGGTTTTCTCCATCACCATTTATTAGTAGCTGAATATTGGATTTGGAACCAATAGATCAAATGGTTTTTCCTATATGCCATCTGCTGATGCTGAGAAAGAGAATGTTCTAATTCTGCCCTTTATTTATGACAATGTATGAGCCTGTTAATCATTTAGGCAAATCAGCTCACCATCACTGAACAGTGAATTGTTGCAAGCTTTAGAACTGAAGAAAATGGATTAAATTAAATTTCAGTTCTGCCACTTATTAATTATGTGACCTAGGCAAATTGCCTCCACTCTCCAAGTCTCATAAAAATGGAGATAATGATACTCAGCTCATAAATTATTATGAGAATAAAATGTTAAATGTTCAGCAGAGTGCCTGGCACTTTTTCAGCACTCAAAACAATGATGTTATTATTGTTACGTCTTTTCTTTGGTGGATTATTTTATATTAATGAAGGTAGTTACATTTCTTTCAAAACCATGGTAGAAATTTAACTCTCATATCAATCTGCATCTATAAAATTAGGAGAAAACTCAAAGTCTAATATGCTAGGGCATCTTTTGTAATGAGTACTTTTATGCATATTACCAGTGAAAGCACATGTGGGTGTGTCCCTTCTGAAGAGCAATTTGGCAAAATATGTTAAAAGTCTTAAATATGTTCACGTACGTCATGTCAGTATGTTTTTTCCTAATAACGTATCCTAAGGTTTTAGTTATAAAGATGTTCATTGAAAAATTACATATACTAATACCAAAAAACAGAACCAACCTATAAATTCACTCATTATGAATTACTGCTTACAAATAGGCACAGTAGGACAGGCGCAGTGGCCTATGCCTGTAAACCCAGCACTTTGGGAGGCCAAGGCCTGGGGATGGCTTGAGCCCAGGAGTTCAAGACCAGCCTTGGCAACATGGCAAAACCCTGTCTCTATAAAAAATTCAAAAATTAGCCAGGTGTGCTGGCACACACCTGTAGTCCCAGCTACTTAAGAGGCTGAGGCAGAAGAATGGCTTCAACCTGGGAAGTCAAGGCTTCAGTGAGCCGAGATCGCACCACTGCACTCCAGCCTGGGTGACAGAGTGAGACGCTGTCTCAAAAATAAACAAATAAATAAATAAAGATACAATAGAAGTAGAATGAAAGCCACACTTGGTGACTCACACCTATAGTCATAGCACTTTGAGAAGCCAAGGCGGGTTGATTGTTTGAGCCCAGGGAGTTCGAAACCAGCCTGGGTAACATAGTGAGACCTCATCTCTACAAAAGATTTAAAAATTAGCTGAGTGTGGTGGTGCGTGCCCGTAGTTCCAGCTGCTTTTAGGCTAAGATGGGAGGGTCGCTTAAGCCCTAGGTGGTGGAGGTTGCAGTGAGCGGAGATCACTGCACTCTAGCTTAGACAACAGAGCAAGACTCTGTCTCAAAAAAAAAAAAAAAAGGTACAATGAAAACTCTAGGCATTATATAAAAAATAAACATGAAAAGACTTTAAAAGGTGGAAAGAAGAAGGCAGGACTTGCCTGGGGCCTGAGAAAAGACATGGCTGTGAGTTTCCTGGTTTTCTTTTTGCTGGAGAGGCAGTAATTTCTAAGTGTCAGTGGGACAGATCAAAAAAAAAAAAAAAAAAAAACCCGAAAAAAGCCAGCTCTCTCTAAGCAAAGAACTAAGGAAAGGGTAGCCTAGAAAGATAGAAAATGTTGATGTAATAGCCTCCCCTATCCCCAGCCAAACTCCACAGAAAAATGTGCAGCCCCACCACCAATCCTGTCAGCAAAGTCTGAGTGGGGATTAGTGGGGATTATAGATCTTGCCCAGCTGTAACAAGGCATGCTGCTCTAGACCAGCAGAGGCAAGACTTTCATCACTGCCTGACAGTGACAATCCGCCTTCCTCACAGTGTCAAGAGAGATCACAGGGCAGTCTAGACTTTCATCCCCACTTGAAGGTAATGAGGTGCCCCTTCACCTCCCTACTGGGGTGGTGTCAGTGGAGGCTAAGTGAACTTCCACTTCCATTTAATGGTAACAAGGCAGTCCTCCCCACAGCCGTGTTGGTGGAGATCAAGTGGGGAGCAGGAATGCCTGAGGGGCACGCCCTCTCCCTCTGGCCAGGGTGATGTCACAGTAGCCTAGTGGGAAGCCTGACTCCTCTTCCCACTCATCAGTGATGAAAGCCCTACCTTCAGGGTGGCAACAGAGGCCGAGGGGGGAATCCAGACTTGCACGACCACATGACATTAAGGAAGCAGCTTCCCAACCACTTCCCTTGCCAGAACAGTGTCAGATAAAAATCTTCTAAGCCAGAAGATTTAAATAAGATCCAGAGTCTCATCCATAATATTCTAAACATCTAGGATACAATTAAGTCACTTGCCATACCAAGAAGCAGGAAAACGTCAACTTGAGTGAGAAAAAACCATGAGCAGATGAAATACCGAGATAATATGGATGTTGTAGTTATCTGATAAGGATTTTATAGCAGCCATCATAAAAATGCTTCAACAAGTATGACCATGCTAGAACAAATGAAGAAGCAGAAAGTCTCAGCAAAAAAAAAGAATGTTCTAAAAAAGAACCAAATGGAAATTTTAGAACTGAAAAATGCTATAACCAAAAGAGAGAAAAAAGAAAAACTTAATAAATAAGCTCAACAGAAGAATGAAAAGAAAAGAATCAATAAACTTGAAAATAGAACAATAGAAATAACCCAATCTGAACAACAGAGAGAAAATAGACTGAAAAACAAAACAAAACAAAACAAAACAAAAATGAACAGAGCCTTAGGAAACTATGGAGCTAAAACAAAAGAATTAATTTATGTCACTGGAGTCCCAGAAAAAGAGGAGAAAGAGATCCAGGCTTAACTTTTTTTCTCCCAAGACAGAGTGTCACTCTGTCACCCAGGTTGGAGTGCAGTGGCACGATCTCAGCTCACTGCAATCTCTGCCTCCTGGTCTCAAGCGACTGTCCCTCCTCAGCCTCCCAAGTAGCTGGGACCACAGGTGTGCACCACCACATCAGGCTATTTTTTTTTTTTTTTTGTAGAGATGAGGTCTTGTCATGTTGCACAGGCTGGTCTCAAACTCCTGGGCTCAAGTGATCCACCCACCTTGGCCTCCCGAAGTGCTGGGATTACAGGCATGAGCCACTGCAACAAGTCTTAAAATTTCTAAAGATAAAAATCTTTTAGAAAACGGCTGAAAATTCCCCAAAGTTGACAAAATACATGCATATTGAAGAAGCAGAGCAGATTCCAAATAGAAACGAGACAAATCTACATCCAGACATATCATAATCAAACTTCTGTAAATTAAAGATGAAGAAAAAAACCTTAAGAGTAGCGAGAGACAAATGACACCTTAACTTTGGGGGGAAAAAAAACCATTCAAATGACAGGGAACTTCTCATCCAAAACTGTGAAGACTGTAAGGAATTGGCACAATATTTTTCAAGTGCTAAAAGTAAAAAACAGTCAACTGAGAATTCTATATCCAGCACAAAGACCCTTCAGAACTGAAGAGGAAATCAAGACTTCACCAGATCAAGGAAAACAAGGAGAATTTGTTAGCAACAGACTTACCCTAAAAGAATGCCTGAAGATATTTCTGAAACAAACAATAAATAATAAAAGAAGGAATTTTATAACATCAGGAAGAAAGGAAAAACAACAGAAAGAGCAGAAAGATGGGCAAATACAATAGACTTTTCTTCATTTCTCTAACTTGTGTTTGTTGAAACAAAAATGGGAATTTTTTATTTGTAAAAAATATATGTAAAATGTATGTATGTAAAAGAATAGGCAAAACACATCCTATGAAACCAGTATTACTCTGATGCCAAAACTCAGCCAAGATATTACAAGAAAACTAGAAATCAACATGTCTGATGATTATAGAAATAAAGCCATCAACAAAATACTAGCAAACCAAATCTAGCAACATATAAAAAGGATTATACATCGCCACACGCTAGGAAAGCAAGATTGTTGGCCTAATATAAGAAAAGCAATTGTGGTAATATACCATACTAACAGAATAAAAGGAAAAAAACATGTTATCATCTCAGTAGATACGTAAAAACCATTTGACAAAACTTCACACGGTTTCATGTTAAAAACATTCAACAAACTAGGAATAGAAAGGAGCATCCTCAAATTGATCTAAGAAAATGTTGGATCTTGCTGAATGATGAAAGACAATGCTTTTCACCTAAGAAAGGAACAAGACAAGCATGTCCACTCTCACTCTTTCTATTCAGTATTGTACTGGATATTCTAGAGAGAGAACTTAAGAGAAGGCATTAAAGGAATACAAATTTAAGAGAAAGATATAAAACTATCTACAGACCTAAATATTCAATGTAATTCTCATTAAAATCCAGGCTGGATTTTTTTTTTTTTTTTTTTTTTTGCAGAAATTAACAAACTGATCCTTAAATTCATACAGAGGCCAGGGACAGGGGCTCACACCTATAATCCCAGCACTCTGGGAGGCCAAAGGGCCAACATGGCAAAACCCCATCTCTACTAGAAACTACAAACATTATCCAGGTGTAGTGGTGCATGCCTGTAATCCCAGCTACTCAGGAGACTGAAGTGGGAGGATAGCTTGAACCTGGTAGGTGGAGGTTGCAGTGGGCTGAGATCACACCACTGCACTCCAGCCTGGGCCACAAGCAAGACCCTGTCTCAAATAAATAAATATATATATATATATACACACATGGAAACGCAAGGACCCAGAATTGACAAAACAATCTCGCAAAAAGAACAAAGTTGGAGGACTCAAACTTCCTGATGCTGAAACTCACTATAAAACTACATTAATCAAGACAATGTAGTACTGACATAACAATAGACATCTAGATCAATAGAAAAGAATTCGGAGTCCAGAATACATTTATAGTCAACCACTTTTTGGCAAGGGAACCAAGACAATTCAATGAGGAAACAGCAGTCCTTTCAAAAAATAGTGCTAAACAGTTAGATACCTACTTGCAAAAGAAGGAAGTTGGACCCCTTCCTTACCCCAGACACAAAAATTAACCCAAAATGGATCATAAACCTAACTGTAAGAGCTACAACTATACAACTCTCTGAAGAAAACACAGGAGTAAATATTCATGACTTTGGGTTGGGCAAAGACTTTTTAGATATGACACAAAAAACACATGTGATAAAATAAATAAATAGAAATTCATCAAAATTAAAAACTTCTGTGCTACAATGCACATATACCATGCAAGAAAGTGAAAAGACAATCCACAGAATTGGTGAAAATATTAGCAAATCATATATCTAATAGAGGACTTGGCTCAAGAATACACACATACACACACACGCATGTGTATGGTATATATGTGTATATGTATGTACATATCTTTTACAACTTAATAACAAAAAGATAAATGACCCAATTTATTTTTTTCTTTTTCCTTTTTTTTTTTTTTTTTTTTGAGAGATGCGGGGTTTCACTTTCATCACCCAGGCTGGAGTGCAATGGCATAATCTTGGCTCACTGCAACCTCCGCCTCCCGGGTTCAAGTGATTCTCCTGCCTCAGCCTCCCAAGTAGCTGGGATTACAGGTGCCCGCCACCATGCCTAGTTAATTTTTATATTTTTAGTACAGACGGGTTTCACCACCTTAGTCAGGCTGGTCTCAAACTCCTGACCTCAGGTGATCTGCCCACCTCGGCCTCCCAGAGTGCTGGTATTACAGGCATGGTATTTGACCATGCCCGGCCAAATAACCCAATTTCAAAACAGGCCAAGAATACAAAATTGGCCAGGTATGGTGCATGCCTGTAATTGCAGCTACTGGGGAGGCTGAGACAGGAGAATTACTTGACCCGAGGAGGCAGGAGGTTACAGTGAGCTGAGATTGCGCCATTGCACTCCAGCCTGGGCAACAAGAGCTAAACTCCATCTCAAAAATAAATAAATAAATAAATAAATAAATAAATAAATAGCCAGGCGCGGTGGCAGGTGCCTGTAATCCCAGCTACTCTGCAGGCTGACACAGGAGAATCGCTTGAACCTTGGGGGGCGGGAGAGTGGAGGTTGCAGTGAGCCGAGATTGTGCCACTGCACTCCCAGCCTGGGCGACAGAGTGAAACTCTGTCTCAAAAAAAAAAAAAGCAGAAACAACTAAAATGCCCATTGATTGATGAATGGCAAATAAAATGCAGTATACCCAAACAGTGAAATATAATATGAAAATACAAAGGAACTTGAAGAGCTGACACATGCTACACATGGACAAGTCTCGAAAAATATGCTACTGAGTGAAAGAAGCCAGTCAGAAAAGATTGCGTATCGAATAATTCCACTAACGTGAAATCTCCAGAAAAGACAAATCTATAGAGGTAGAAAGTAGATTAGGCCAGGCGTGGTGACCCACGCCTGTAATTCCAGCACTTTGGGAGGCCAAGGTGGGTGGATCTCCTGAGCTCAGGAGTTTGAGACCAACCTGGGCAACATGATGAAACCCCATCTCTACAAAAAATACAGACAATTAGCCAGGTGTGGTGGTACTGACCTGTGGTCCCAGCTACTCAGGTGTGGTGGTACTGACCTGTGGTCCCAGCTACTCAGGTGTGGTGGTACTGATCTGTGGTCCCAGCTACTCAGGAGGCTGAGGTGGGAGGATTGCTTGAGCCTGGGAGGCAGAGGTTGCAATGAGCCGAGATCACACACTTCAGTATGGGTGACAGAGTGAGACCCTGCCTCAAAAAAAGAAAACAAAAGTAGATTAATGATTGCCTGAGGTGGGGTGGGGGGAATGTTGAGGAGAGATAAGAGGAATGGGGAGTGATTTTTAGTGGATAAGGGGTTTCTTCTTGGAGTGATGAAAATGTTCTAAAATTGGCTGTGGTAATGGTTATACAACCCTGTAAATATTGTAAAAACTACTGAATTGCCTATTGTAAATGGGCGAATTGGTTGTATGTGAGTAATATCCTACCAAAACTGTTAAAAAAAAAAAAGTGTCAATACAAAATAAGGACAAAAAATTTTAACGACAGAGGTAAATTATTATGTAATATTAAGCAAAAAAGATGAAAGCAAAATTATTTATCTTTATATGTTCAGTTATGCATAAAGTATATACATAGAAGTAATTTTGAAAGCAAATATGCCAAACTAATTGTAATGGTTCTTTCTCTTTACACTTTTGTATTCCATCTAAAATTACCAGAGTGAGTAGGAACATTTTAACCAAAAATAAAATTTTTAAAACAAAAATAACAACTACAGCACTTTATTATTTTAAAACCAAAGTAATAACACAGCACTTTTCCTTTTATTAATTTGGTTAATAGCAAATTAGTCTGTTTCATCTGTCTATATTCATTTGCAAGTTTTCTTCTAGCCTTTTCTGTCTTTATCTTCTACCTCTTTTACTTGGTAAGAGGAGTTCCAAGACTAATAATTTTGCATTTCTTTCTCATTTTTCACACAGCATCTGCTAAGGTAAAACTGTTACTAACTTATTGGATGGTTGACTTCAGTATATTGATTTTGAAGATTTTGGACTCTATATATGCATTAAAGGATAGCATTTCCATCTCTATAAAGTGGAATCTGGAACCAGATCCAACAATCCAGACCACTCGGAAAAAATACTTTGTTCTCTTATATTGGATTCCAAGTGTTTTCATTTATATAATTGGTACCAAATGTTAGATTGGAAGCCAAAAAGAAGTTTGGGAGCTAATTCTTCAATCAATTTCTCTATTTTAAAGACATAGTTGAGGCAATTAGATATCAAATAATCTGAGAAATGAAAAATTAGATTTAAAATAATCATATTGGTAACAATAGCTAGCATTATTGAGTATCTACTGTATGTCAGGCATGGTTCCAAGCACTTCATGTTCAGTCTTCATTGAATTATCCCAATAATCCTAAGAGATAAGTGCTATTGTTATCCTCCTTTTGTTGTTGCTGTTGTTGATGTTGTTATAGGGTCTGGCTCTGTCACCCAGGCTGGAGTGCGCAGTGGTGCAATCTCAGCTCATTGCAACCTCCACCTCCTGGGCTCAAGTGATCTTCCCACCTCAGCCTTTCAAGTAACTGGCACTACAGGTATGTGCCAACATACTAGTCTACTTTTTCTATTTTTTATAGAGACAGGGTTTTGTGATGTTGCCCACACTGGTCTCAAACTCCTGGACTTAAGCGATCCACCCAAGTCAGTCTTCCAAACTGCTAGGATTACACGCGTGAGCCACTGTGCCCAGCCTGTTATCCTCTTTTTATAGATAATGAAACAAAGGCTTACAAATTTTATGCCCACTTAATTTAAGTTTACAAAGCTAATAAGTATCAAAGATTCAAATCCAGGTTTGTCTGACTCCAGAGACAGAACTTTAAACCATAAAGCTTAGAGAACTGGATTTGTGGAAAAATAAAAATAAACCATAAAGCTATATATCTTCATTTTCCCATAACATGTTTTTGAAAATCATACAGTTCAATCAATTCTCTTCCTCCTGGAATAAAGCTGATTAAAGAGTTAGAGAAGTTGATGAGTTATAATGAGTTACAAAACAAGGAGTATTTTCTCTCCCTTTTTTTGCAAATGAAAAATGAGGTATTTAGAGAGATGCTTTTTTTAAGCTTCATGACTTCGGTGATTTGGGAATAGAAACAGTAATTCTACCTCATTCCAATCCCTTAAGTAAACTCAGCCACCTCGCTGAGCCACATTGGTCCCTCCTAAAGTGACCCCGGGATCTGCATTACAGTTTCAGAATTCCTCATCAGTATCCACCATGCTTAGAGCTCTGCTCTCCTGATGCCAACATCCTCACTTTTTTGGTTCTTAGCAAACTCTTTCTCTTTGTGGAGCATTTTCCTTGGTGACTAAATTTAGACTCCGGCACACAACAGAATCTGTCCTCTGGCCTTACATGCTAATACGTTTGATAAATGATGCCTCCGTAGCCTCCCAACTCTGGTCCCTATGGATCCCACCTTCACCAAACTGCTATCCCTCCATCTCTAGCCTCACACACACACAGCAGGGAGGAGGGTCGGATAAGAGGGAATATCATACCCATGGAAGCAGGTAACGTGCTTCTCTCTGGCAATGCCTGGCCATGTCACATTTCTAGAAACTTGGACATTCATCAGCATAAATCTTAGAAAGAGGGGCCTAAAAGTATTGTCAGCCTCGGACTGGGAGTCCAGGGATATCACAAAACACAAAGTTGTCTTCAAAAATCCAGTCACACTCTGCATATTTATCTGAGAAAAAAAAAAATCTTGAAGAAGAAATTCTTAAACTTCTCTGCCTCACCCATTTCAAGGTCTAATCATGTATTTTTCAGGAGGAATAGCCAAAAGTAAGGCAATTTCAAATGAAGACACCAGGAAAAAAATGTGAAGTGATTGTAACTAGTGGAAATAAAATTTAGGATTTGCTGGCAGTGTTTGTTGAAGAACAGGGAAGAAAAGGAGTAGGAAGAGAGAGAAGGAAGGAACGAGGGAAGGAGACGAGGAAGAGGAAGGAAAGAATAAGTCTGGTGGGGAAGAAATGAATCCTTTGTCAAAAAGATTTCAGATGCTGAAATTTCATTATTGTTTCTAGCTAACTAGAACGTTCTCCGTTTCCCTTTTTGAGGGATTATTTTCTTCTCATTCTTCAAACATCACTTCCTCCTTCAGACTTCATTGATTCATGCTTCCCTTCACTGATATCCATTCAGTAATATTTATAATCTATTTATACATATGGCCTTTGATTTTTGTTTAAATTTCAGCAATTGCTCACTGCCCATCCTGATTGGCCTTCTCCAGCACAGCTCCTAACACCCCTCACCCTGCTCACAAACACTCGCCAAGTCCAAACCAGCCTGGCAGGTAAGGCTTTCCATAATTTGGCTTCAACTCGTGCTTCCAAACAACCTTATTTTCAGCTCTTTACTTCTTATTAATAACCATACAGCAGTGACCTTAACGTTTTGATGGCAAACAGTAATGCTTACCAGGTTCAGGTCACAAGCACATGTCTTGCTATTAGGAGATTTGTAAAGGAAACAGTAGAAGCAGTCCCTCCCCAGAAAAATGCACAGTCTAATGGAGGTGAAATTAACTTCAGCAACAAACTTAGAGTCATACTGAAGAAGCACTTGCACTGACTCAGACACTCTGCAAAGAATCTGAAGAAGAGCAGGAGCTGCAAGACATAAAGCACTCAAGAGGTGACTTCGGAGGCTCAGTCACCAAACAATAGGCAATGTTGTTCTCTAAGCCTTGTACCAAAACTGATGGGGTAAAGGGTCTTCCAAATACAACTTTACTTATTAACAATCCTCCTTTATTCTGGTCCACCTGAGGCTACACAAATGTATCCTCTTCTTGAAGAAACGGATTTGGATAGACAGGGAATAGGAGATTTCGATCCTGCTGAATTAGGTTGCTTCTCTTATGAAATCAACCTGCAATACACTTTCAAAAGGACTTCCAAGTAGGCTTTGAAAATAATGGGAGGAGTAAGCAGCCCATCAAGCCAACATTTGCTTGAGCCACAAGAGGACTCACTCACCGAAGACATTGCCAGATCTGTTATCTGACTAGTCAGTCAAGGATATTTACTTTGATGACTATAAATTGACATTTTTTACAATGATCATTATTTACAGATGCAAGTGCTGTGTTAAATATAGTACTTAAACTCAACTGTAATTTAACACTACCTATTTCCATAATGAGTGTTCAAAAGGATGAATCAATAGACCCTCCAAGAGAACATATAATAGCTTTTAAGAATATAGGCCTGCTTCAATTATTTGAATTAAAATCAAAATTGAGGAATACAAATTTCAGCTTTTCTTTCTCTGTAGGGTTAGCGGTAAATCACCAAAGAATATACTCAATTTCATTAGTTTGTATAAACAAGACAAGACATATCTCATTTGAAAAGTAATAACTCAACAAAGGAAATATATGGACTTGCTTTTCATTCAAATATAGATATATACTGGTAACATGAAGAAATTGACTATTGGTGTGGCTTGTTTTGCACTGAAAATAAACTAAGAAACCCCTATGCTGATATAACTTGTGAACTCAAAATATCTGAGACAGGTCTCAGTCAATTTAGAAAGTTTGGTTAAGGACACACCCATGACACAGCCTCAGGAGGTCCTGACAACAAGTGCCCGAGGTGGTCGGGATACAGCTTGCTTTTTAGGGAGATATAATACATCAATCAATACATGTAAGATTACATTGGTTCTATCTGGAAGGGTGGTGGAGGGTGGCTTCCAGGTGATAGATTTAAAATTTTTCTGATGTCAATTGGTTGAAACACTTCTTATCAGTAGAAAGAAATGTCTGGGTTAAGATAAGGGGTTGTGGAGATCTAGGTTTTATCATGGAGGTAAAACCTCCAAGTAACAGGCTTTCAAGAGACTGTAAATGTTTTTTATCAGACTTAAGGACTGCATTGATGTTAATGCTGGAGGGGGTATCAGGAGACATGTCCAACCCCCACTTTCCATCATGGCCTGAGCCAGTCTTTCAGGTTAAATTTTTTGAGTGCCCTGGTGGGGGAGGAAGTTCATTCAGATGGCTGTGGGGGCTTTCAAATTTTATTTTTGGTTAACAAACTCATTCTATCCTCTAAATATTAGATTCTTATATTTTGGAACTAAAGTAAGCAAGAACAAATGTTTGTTTTTAGTAATGTTTGTTTCTTTGCTTTTTACATTACTCTAAACCAGTTGAAAATTTTTCATTTACAAATTATGTTGAGATTTTAAATTATTTGTTGTCATGTATGTTAAAAAACAGTTATTTGAACTAAAGTCAAACTCATTTGTGTGTGTAGACACAATCATTATCATCATCACATGGTTTTACATATTTTTTAAAAGCAGGCATTTTCTACTCATACACAAGCTACCAAAGAGAGGTGTCCCTACAACTCACGTAGACGGCAGTAATGTTGACTGAATTTTGTACCTTCCACTCTAGACTCTTCTGACACAGCGAGTGCAATGATATGGTTTTATTTAATGTTTCCCCTTCCTGCACCTATGGATACCATGACTTAAAAGCATGGATTAATGTTTTTTCTGGAAATTTCTAAGCATAGTTACAAAGGGTAGCAAAGAAAACACACCAATAACGTTGCTACAGTTTTAGTGATCATCTCTTGAGACATTGATCACATTCTGCTTTGTGTCACTGTTATTTTCTTTAAACACAGGCAGGTTGTGCCTTGTTCATCTTTCTATCTTCCACAGTGCTTAGCTATGCACATTATAGGTACTCACTAAATGTTTGTTGAGTGACTGACCAAATAAATGAATAACTAATGATTGCAGCCACACTTGTATTCAGAAGAAAAGAGTGGAACAAACCCAGTTATATGCCTTTCCTTGACGAAATAAAAAAAACTAGATTTTAATGGAGCAGTTTGGATTTCAGTATAATTAACCAAGGTTCTTCTCAATTAACTTTACTCTCAATCACAAATTAAAAAGAGAAGAAACATGAGTGCCCCTCTGAAATTTCTTAGAAGTCTTTTATAATTCTGACGAAGAATCAATGACTTATAGAGTCTGGGGGGTTTTTCAGAGTTGAAAGTTTGGGGGAGGGTTGCTTTGACATTAAAGTACATTCTCCAATCCTTTCCCTTCTTTATAGACACACACACACACACACACACATCAGATGTTATATCTGAAGAAGTTTTTGGGTGCCTCCTGAGTTAAGGCTGGCCCATAAATACTGACACTTCCCTAGGGTTTTGTCTTTGGCCCACATTTTTTCCTATTTTTCATGTTCTCATTGAGTTGATGCTATTTACTTCCATGGTTTTAACCTCCATCCATATGCTTAGAACTTTTAAATCATTACCCCTAACAATGACACTGTCTTAAGCTTCAAATTTATATATTCAGCTGCCTAACAAATCCCTATTTCTGGACATTTCTTACTTTCCTAAATTCAAAACTTTATTTTATTATTATTATTGTTATTACTATTATTAATTATTTTGTAGAGACAGGGTCTCCCTATGTTGCCTAGGCTGGTCTCCAGCTCCCAAGCTCAAGTGATTCTCCTGGCACAGACTCCCAAAATCCTGGGATTACAGGTGTGAGCCACCACACATGGCCAATTTAAAACTTTCTTTTTTTTTTTTTTTTTTTTTTTTTTGAGGCGGAGTCTCGCTCTGTCGCCCAGGCTGGAGTGCAGTGGCCGGATCTCAGCTCACTGCAAGCTCCGCCTCCCGGATTTACGCCATTCTCCTGCCTCAGCCTCCTGAGAGCTGGGACTACAGGCGCCCGCCACCTCGCCCGGCTAGTTTTTTGTATTTTTTAGTAGAGACGGGGTTTCACTGTGTTAGCCAGGATGGTCTCCATCTCCTGACCTCGTGATCCGCCCGTCTCGGCCTCCCAAAGTGCTGGGATTACAGGCTTGAGCCACCGCGCCCGGCCCCAATTTAAAACTTTCAAAACCTCATCTCCCCACTCTCTCACACCAGAAACAAAACAAAACAAAAAAAGGCTAAATGTCTTCTTTCAATTATTAGCATTTCCATCTATCTAGTCATACAACACAAAAACCTTGGATTGTTTTCTAAGCGTAGGGTCAGAAAACTATAACCCATGGACCTGTTTTTATAAATGAAGTTTTATTGGAACACAACATCACCCATTTGTTTTGTCAATGGCTTCTCTCTCCTACTGCAATGGTAGAATTGAGTTCAACTGAGGCCAAATGGCCCAGTCTAAAATATTTACTATTTAGCCCTTGACAAAAAATATGTTGCCAATCCCTGTTTTAGAACATTCCCTCTCTCTAAGATGGCAAAGCTGCCTCCTCTATTTTTCCCTTCTAGATATTTCTCAAATTCTTCCCTGTCATCTCTTGAATTTCGGCTCTGATCGTCTTTCACCTGGATTATTGCAACAAACGCAACTCCATCACTCACTTGCCACCAGAGTGATACACCTAAAACACATCCTGATTGTTATACTGTTGGGGGCAATTCTTCATTTGCCTGTAACATTTCTGCACATCTTGTGAGCTGAGGTACTAACAGCTTTTGTTCCAGACTGTTTTTTCAAGAATATTTTATACAAAAATATGTCTCCCTTCAGGGAAAAAAGCACACCTGCTTGCTGTCCACTATAATAAAGATAATATATCCCTCTAAGGCAAAGGTTGGGCAGGTTTGCATGCATCTCTCTCACAAAATACTGGCAAATCCTAAGCTCAGGGTTTCTCGGCTGTAATACAAACCCACTGCATGCACAGCACCTACCTGGACCCACCTTCCTGTGGTCCCCTTAGAATTCAGAGAACAAGATAAACCAACATAGACATGAAGCTCATGTTGCCTGTTGTGCCATGAGTAACATGACCCCGGTAGTCTTGTGTCTTCCACAAGCATCTGTGAAACTATAGCAGCCTAACTTGTTAGCTTGCAAGCAGGTTAAAATATTAGACTCTTCACTGTTCTTGGCAATCATCCCATTCTTATTTCTCTTCATCATCTGTAGACTGAAGTCCATGCTCTTTAGCCTGGGATATAAGGCTGTCAGTGACCTGAGTGCACCTCTTCCTGTAGCCACATCTTCTCCATTCCCCCATCATAATATTCACTGATAGTTCATAGCTGGTCATAGCTCTCCAATTAGCACATCCTATTTTGTGTCTTCCCACCTTTGCTCATACTGAATTGTTTTCTAATCTCCCCAAACAAATTTCTCCTTTTTCTCTGACCCATCCCACCCTTCCTTGGCCTACAATCTCCTTTTTATACTTCAAACCCAGTTCGGGCATTATCTTCATCCAAACTGGCCAAACTCAGTGCTCTTCCTCTAGGTTCCTAGAGCACCAGGAAAACAACTCAACCATAGGCTTTTCCATGTTTTCGGAAGTACGAATTTGTGTGCCTGTCTCATCAATCAGACTTTGAGTTCCTTGCATAAAGAGACAGTAGCTGCTTCATGTTGGTGCCTCCAGCACCTCATTCAATGGATGCTCAGGAAATTGTCATTTAACAGAACTGAATTGAAATAAACTAAACTGATGTAGTAGCTCTAAGACCTTTAATTCTCACTTGGAAGAAATAAAAAATTATTTTTACTTCTATCCCTTTTTTTTTTTTTTTTTTTTTGAGATGGAGTCTCACTCTGTTGCCACGGCTGGAGTGCAATGGAGCGATCTCAGATCACTGCAACCTCTGCCTCCCAGTTTCAAGTGATTCTCCACCCTCAGCCTCCTGAGTAGCTGGAATTACAGGCCTCCATCACCACACCCGGCTAATTTTTGTATTTTTAGTAGAGATGGAGTTTTGCCATGTTGGCCAGACTGGTCTCAAACTCCTGACCTCAAGTAATCTGCCCTCCTTGGCCTCCCAAAGTGCTGGGATTACAGGCGTGAGACATGGCACCCGGCCTTTATTTTTACTTCTATTCTTACACTGGGGAGATTTCTTTCCTGCTTCCTTTTTAAACACTATTTTTCCATTTAAAATATGATTCATTAAGACTAAAGACCTTCCAGAGGAGGTAAGAAATATCAGACTCTAGAGATTTGATTCCTGATATCACTAACTGAAAACAGTCGAACTCTTTAACACTATGCACTTAAGAAATGTACTAAATAGGCTGGGCGTGGTGACTTACAACTGTAATCCCAACAATTTGGGATGCCGAGGTGGGTGGATCACCTGAGGTCAGGAGTTCAAGACCAGCCTGACCAACATGGTGAAACCCTGTCTCTACTAAAAACACAAAAATTACCTGGGTGTGGTGGTGGGGGGTGCCTGTAATCCCAGCTACTTGGGAGACTGAGGCAGGAGAATCACTTGAACCCAGGAGGCAGAGGTTGCAATCAACCAAGATTGTGCCACTGCACTTCAGCCTGGGTGACACAGCGAGACTCTGTCTCAGGAAAAAATAAAAAATAAAAAAATAAAAAAGTATACAGGTAGAAATGGGACATGTTCTACCGTCAGTTCTTTTTTTTTTTTTTTTTTTGAAACAGAGTCTTGCTGTGCTGCCCATGCTGGAGTGCAGTGGCAATCTCGGCTCACTGCAACTTCTGCCTCCCAGGTTCAAGCAATTCTCCTGCCTCAGCCTCCTGAGTAGCTGGGATTACAGGCACGAGCCACTACCCCCAGCTAATTTTTGTATTTTTAGTAGAGACTGGTTTTGCCATGTTGGCCAGGCTGGTCCCGAACTCCTGACCTCAAGTGATCTACCCACCTCAGCCTCCCAAAGTGCTGGCATTACAGGCTTGAGCCACTGCGTCTGGCCTCTATCTTTACTTCAAGCTACATTAGAAAACCAAAAATCTTCCACCTTCCTAGTTCAAATGCAGAGCCTTAGATTAAATACAGACCCACATTGTGGTAAGACAACCAGTTCACAAAAACAAGATCATCCTTTTCTGAATGTTTTACTTACTACCAGTGGAAAGTGTAAGGTGTCAAACTACATAAACATAATCCATCATGTGCTAATAAATTAATGACTCCAGAAATACACATTTAGACTTCACCAGTGGTAGTGGTTCTAGAACTTGAAATATCTTATTGAAACATTTAGCTATTAATAAGAAAAACAGAAAATGTTTGCTAGGAGAATATGTTTCTCATTGTCTTGTGAATACTTTAGTATTGGATAGGAAGTCTAAAGCATTCTAATCTCTTTTGCTTTCTTATAAAAATTTTATGGTTAGCATATTGTTGAGGCTCAGAAACCAATGACCCAAAGTGTGGAGCTTTGACACGCTGAACTGAAGAAGGCTTAAGGTCACTTTGACCTCCCCTTTCCCCTGACACTGTCTCTCCCAAAGCACAGGATGAAGTTGAAGTACCTTTATTTACCTAAGATCCAGACCCATCAACAGGAACAATTGCTTTTTCTTCTCTTTCCTGTAAGACCAAGAATGTAACCACCCCTGGCCAGACCCTGTCACAAGATAATGTATAAATTAATCCCTGTTGCCTAATCCATTCATTCTTCCTGGTAATCCTCCCAACAGAATTTCTGTTCTCCTGCCTCCCATAATATGCTTTGCCAGGATGATATATAAACTTCTGAACCATCTTGGGGGATGAGTAATCACTCTGTGGTTCTCCCTTGTACACACGTTAATTACATTTCTATGCCTTTTCTCCAATTAATTTACCTTTTGTGAGTTGATTTTTCTGTGAAACTTCAGGGGGCAAAAGAGAAGTTTTCCCTTCACCCTACAACATCCTTTAAAGACAGCAGGAGAAGACTTTCAAGGCTATGGCAAAAACAGTTTACAGCTGATTTCAAGGCTATGGGTAATGACACACACATACACACAACATGTATTTGTCTATTTCCTCAGAATAAAATGCTATGAAAACAAACGTTTAGGATCTTGAAAACTAATCAATGCGTTCATCATCAAAATTCTAAAGGTACAGATGCTCAGTAGGGAAATATGTTCAAGACAGAAAGTAGCTTTCCAATAATGTTGACAATGCAAAATTATCACAATATTTGCAAAAGAGAATTGCAACAAAAGACTTGTGTATTAAATTCATTAGCTTTAATTTCTCCCTGAATATCAAGGGGATTAAATTAATTTGCATCAGACTTTGATGTTAATCCTGAATAATTTATTAGCCCTTTCCTAGCATTGCTTCAGACGTACTTTCTTCTCTTCTAGATATTCTGAGATTTTAACCACTCAGGTACCAGAAAGGTTCAGGAGAATACCAATGTAAAATCACCAGTCATTCCGTCTTGGATCCCTGAGACAGCTGCAGCCAGATTTAATGTGGGACATGTCAGGCACCTGCTGTGCTGATAGTTTGCAGGGGTGTGAAATATTCTCCCAACGGGGTGAGGTTTCCTTGTATGCTGGTATTTAACTGGGCATGGCCCACTCTGTTAAATATGAGTAAATAACAGGCAAGGTACAATAGCTGTCACAGGCATTTGAACCAGAGCAAGTCCGTCTTGAACAGGGGCTCGGTAAAATAATGTTGAGACTTACCAGGCTGTATTCCCAGGAGGTTAGGCATTCTGAATTACAGGATGAGATAGGAGGTTGCCACAAGGTACAGGTCATAAAGACCTTACTGATAAAACAGCATGCAGTACAGAAGCCGGACAAAACCCACCGAAACCAAGACGGCGACAAAAGTAACCTCTGGTCTCCTCACTGCTCATTACATGCTAATTACAATGCATTAACATGCTAAAAGACACTCCCACCACTGCCATGCCAGTTTACAAATGATATGGCAACATCAGGAACTAACCCTATATAGTCAGGAAAGAGGAGGAACCCTCAGTTCCAGGAATTGCCCACTCCTTTCCCAGAAAACTCATGAATAATCCACCCCTTGTTTAGTATATAATCAAAGAATAGCTATAAGTATCCTTAGCTGAACAGCCCAGGCCACTGCTCTGCCTATGGAGTAGCCATTGTTTTACTTCTTTACTTTCTTTTTTTTTGTCTTTTTTTTGTTTGTTTGTTTTTTGTTTTTTGTTTCTTTTGAGACGGAGTCTCACGCTGTTGCCCAGGCTGGAGTGCAGTGGCGCGATCTCGGCTCACTGCAAGCTCCGCCTCCCGGGTTCCCGCCATTCTCCTGCCTCAGCCTCCTGAGTAGCTGGGACTACAGGCGCCCGCCACCGCGCCCGGCTAATTTTTTGTATTTTTAGTAGAGACGGGGTTTCACTGTGGTCTCGATCTCCTGACCTTGTGATCCGCCCGCCTCGGCCTCCCAAAGTGCTGGGATTACAGGCTTGAGCCACCGCGCCCGGCTACTTCTTTATTTTCTTAATAAACTTACTTTCACTTTATGGATTTGCCTCAAATGCTGTTTTGCGTAAGAGCCAAGAACCCTCACTTGGCGTCTGGATGGAGATCCCTTTCTGGTAACAATAACTACAGCATTCAAACATTTATTATATGGAAGTTTGTGATTTACTGTCTCAAGTATACTTACAATAGTGACAGCAGCGGCGGGCCACTATGCCGACTGCAGCAGAGAGCCGTGGGAAGTGGCAGCAGGAGCGGCTGCAGGAGCAGCAATGGCAGAGGTGGGCCCCCTTTGCCCCATCCCCGAGGCAGCCGACTGCACAGCTGCACCACCCCTGCCCTCGTGCACGGAGGGGCAGGATCCGCCCCCAAGCCCAGAGCCTCCCCAGTTCTGGAGTCCAGGCCCTACAACGCTGCTCTGGCCCGCTGCTGCGGGGGAGGCAAGGGGAGGAGGTGGAGCTAGGCCTGGGGCAGTGAAGCACTCCATGGAGACAGAGGGAGCGAGGGACAAGCAGCAGCACCCTTAGAGCTTGCCTCCCTGAAGCCCCTGTGATGGGGCCCAGCCTAGCCGCCCGCTGGAGAGGGGGCAGCGCTGTCAGGCACCGAGGGGTGAGCAAAGAGGGGCCCAGTGAGGACCTGGTTCCCCCACCCTAGGCGGGGAGGAGGCGCGTTGCCTGCCGGAGCTGCCTGCACACTCCACAAGAAGCAGGCTCGTGCAGGACTCAGGCATCTCTACGGTCTGCACCCTCGGGGCCTGGGAAGGCCCCCAATGCCTCTAGAGGCTTGCGGGCGTCTGCGCTACTGGCTGGCCTCTTCCTGCTCCCAGAGCTTCAGAGCAAGGTTGGGGATGAGCCTGGGCACTGCAAAAACCTGGCTAGGTGTGCACACACTCAGGGCAGCACTGAGACGGGAGCCCCATCTGGACTTTGGGTGCTGACGAGCACGGGGTTAGGGGAAGCCAAGGAGGTGCTGAGGGCGGCTCATTGCTGGCCTGCAGCTGCCCCGCAGCTGCCCCTTGGCACGAGCAGCCTGGGCATTAAGGGTGGCGGCAGGACGCAGACAGGCTCCTGGGCGGAAGGGCATGTGTCCTTCAGGGAGGGCCTGAAGACTGGGGACCGGGCTGCCAGTCCCGCAGACCAGAGTGGGAAATTGTGGTGCCTTTTCCAGGTCTGCCCATGGCCGCTCATGGACCAATAGGGGCACAGTTCCTTCCCCCTGAGGCCTGTAAAAGCCCCAGGCTCCGCTAGAGCTAGAGAGATGATGGGATGACCAGCTGCAGAAAGGAGACATGCTCTACGCTCTAGAGGCTGAACACTTGTTGGGATGACCTGACGGCAGAGAAGACCTACCCTCTCTGCTAGGAGCTGAATACTCACAGGACACCCTGGCTGCGGAAAGGAGCTGCCGCCCGCTGGTCTCTGAGCTGTTCTATCACTTGATAAAGCTCCTCTTCATCTTTCTCACCCTTCACTAGTCTGTGTACCTCTTTATTCCTAGTTGCAGGACAAAAACTCAGAACCCGCTGGATGGTGAGGCTAAAAGAGCTGTAACACAAACACAGCTGAAAAATGCCCCTTGCTTCCCACATTGCAGGCAAAGAGGAGAGAATTGCTGCGGCCCTTGGGTGAGCCCAGACTGGAGAGCTCGCTGAGCCAGGGCTGTGACTCCCTCTTTGGGGCCCTGAAGTTCCTGGCATCTTCAGCCTTCCAGGTGCCACTGCATCCCCTGTTGCCAGCCAGGGAAGCTGCTTGTGGTGCACCTGGTCCAGCCACCGTCTTGCAGAGAGCCAGTGCCCATGGCGGCACATGAAGCTGCCTGCCCCACGGCAGCAGCTGGCGTGTCTGACTACGCAGCGACCAGACCCCACGCTCACTCACACACCCCTTGCCGCTCCACACCTGACTTGCAGTCTCGCTTGGAGGCATGGGATCCAGGCCGGTAGTGTGGGCTGAGTGCAGCCTGCCAGGCTGAGTGGGCAGAACGAACCCAGCGGACCCAAGGAAAACTAGGGCAAAGGCGCCACCAGCCACAAGTTTCTGCCCAGAAAAGCGATACCTCAAAGATCCCATAACAATAGACTTTAAAAATCAGGTGGCGTCTGGTTACAAAAGGGTGGTGGCAATCGAAACATCTATAGTTTATTTTGCAGATCACTATCCACCTCCCCAGCCACCACCTCTTTTGTTCCGAGAAGAATGACCATTTGAAGAAAAAAGCTCTGGGGCCGAGCACGGTGGCTCATGCCTGTAATCCCAGCACTTTGGGAGACGGAGGTGGGTGGATCGCCTCAGGTCAGAAGTTTGAGACCAGCCTGGCCAACTTGGCGAAACTGTCTCTACTAAAAATACAAAAAATTGGCCGGGCATGGTGGTGGGAGCCTGTAGTTCCACCTATGTGGGAAGTTGAGGCAGAAGAATCGCTTGAACCCGGGAGGCGGAGGCTGCAGTGAGCCAAGATTGTGCCACTGCACTCCAGCCTGGGCCACAGAGTCAGAATCTGTCTCAAAAAAAAAAAAAAATTATGCAGGATGCCTAATATAAAAGGTTGTTTTTATGATTGCTTATCATTTCTACTATCTCAGAGACATTTCATCACTGATTTTCTGATTCATCACAGTTTATTTTTCTTACTCCAAGAATTATACCATATTGCACATTAAGTTTTCAGTATGTTCATGTTTTTCACAGTTTTACTTTACAGATTCATTTTACTTTTAGATTCATATTGTAGTTGCATCCTTTAGTTGCTGATTGACATTACAGCATTTTCTCCAGGGCAGATAAAAAGCACATACATGTTGTCACGCTTCCAAATGTTCTCCTTTGAAATGAGTCCCCCTACTAAAGAGGTTTTAATGACAAGACTAATTCCAAAACAAGGTTTTAAAGACTTGCAAAAGACAAGTCAGAAACTAGAAAGCTATCCTATTTTCTGACAGTGCTGCAGATATTACAATGTTGTGTTTATTTCTTTCTACATTTTATGACAAAGAAAACATGAATATAAATTAGCCCTTCCTTCCTTCCTTCCCTCCCTCCCTCCCTCCCTGCTTGCTTTCCTTCCTTCCCTCCCTCCCTCCCTCCCTCCTTCCCTCCCTCCCTCCCTCTCTCTCTCTCTCTCTCTTTCTTTCTTTCTTTCTTTCTTCCTTTCTTCCTTTCTTTCTTTCTTTCTTTTTTCTGACAAGGTCTCACTCTGTCATCCAGACTGGAGTGCAGTGGTGCAATCATAGCTCACTGCAGCCTCAAACTCCTGGGCTCAAGCGATCCTCCCAACTCAGCCTCCCTAGTAGCTGGGACTACAGGTGCGTGCCACCATATCCAGCCAGTTTTGCTTTTTATTTAATGTCTTTGTAGAGACAAGGTCTCACTATGTGGCCCTAGTTGGTCCTTTATTTTTTAGAAAAAAATCAGTGGCTGTCTGTGATTAAAGACCATGTTTTAATTTAAGCCTGAAAAAATCTAAATTTATAACTCCTAAATTGAAAAATCCCAATGAGGAACTAACCTTTGAGTTTTTATCTTGCCCAAACTCCTATCTAAGAGGCCTGGGAGGTCATGCCCTACAAATCGTAAATTCTCATCAGAGGGGTTTTATTTAACTGGGTATATCAATACTTATTTTCCAACCTGACTCTGGCATAACATTATGAGACAAGCAAGAAAATAAAAGTATTTTACCCCAAAACATGTTTCTTTGCCAGATTTTGAAATGGCCCCTGCAAAGCTGTTCTTTGTGGGGGAAAATTTGCATCTGTAAAGAATCTCTATTAACATAGCTAGATCTTTTTCTTCCAGACGCTTCCAATCCTAAAGAGATTAAGATCTAAATAGGAAACATTTGTCATCTATTGTCTCTAAGGACAGCCACTATAAGACTTCAAAAGAACTTTGTTCTTCACAATCTTAGCCTGAACATTCCCTTTCTATCAATCTCAGGTCTTTAGACAAACTCAACAAATTGTCTACCAGAAAATGTTTAAATTCACCTATAGCCTGGAAGCTCCCCCACCACCAATGAGTTGTCCTGCCTTTCTGGACCAAACCAATGTATTTCTTAAATGTGTTTGATTGATGTCTCATACCTCTCTAAAATGTGTAAAACCAAGCTACCAAGCTATGCCCCAACCACCTTGGGCACATGTTCTCAGAACCTCTTAAGGGCTGTGTCATGGGTCATGATCACTCATATTTGGCTCAGAATAAATATTTTCAAATATTTTACAGAGTACGACTCTTTTTGTCGACACCAGCTATGTTAACTCTATTTTGATAAATGTATGTATATAACTGGCATAATTTTATATTGGCTAGTGTCTGTCCAATTGCTGGAAACATTAAAAAGCAGCAATAACATTTGCCCTCTTAATACAAGGGACTTAGTCCAGGTCTTATCATCAAATCATTGAATCTACTTATCCAAATATATCTGTCCAGATTCTTGTCTCTAAATGCATTTTAGTCTCAGCCACTCATAGTTCTGATCTAGTTTGTGTCTGCATATTAGATTATTCTGCTGTGCTGTTAAAAATTCAGCTTCAGTAAAACGGGATTGGATGATTTCTAATCTTATATGTTCAAACTTTCTATGTTCTAGAATTCTCGAAGGAAACAGATACCATGTTCAATGGTTTTACAAGCCTAAAAATCTGACGTTCTTTCTTAAATCTATTCTTAATCATTTCTGCAGTAATAACTGCGGCCTTTTACTATCATCTACACAGGAAATACAGCTCAGTATTTGCATGGGAGACAGCACAAGTTATGACAGATACAAACAAATTGAAAGGGAAATACTAGCAACATTCTAAGAAGCAGAAACTTTTTGATGCCTTGTTGTTACTAAATTGAAAGTGATGTGAGCTAATGAAAGCAGCAAATCTAAATGTGACATGAATATGGAGACCCAAGATATAAAAATAGGAAAATAAGAATTCTTTCCAACTAAGCTACAATATGAGGAGATATCAGTACTTTCAAAAGAAGGTAAACTTCCAGAGGAACATAGGATCTCATGGTGTTCTCCTAGGAAGTCTGTGGGAAAGAAGAAAAAAGAAAGCTGCCAATATCCTAGCAATAACCCCGGCTCCTTGCTGTTATGTACACAGGAGATTCAACTGAACAGAAGGATGAGTGAGAGTAGAGCTTTTCATATCTGTCTACATTAGCTTGAGAAATTTCACAGTGAAACTCATCATCCATATTTATGTATCATATTCACAGTTTTGTTATAAATACAAACAGTAAGTCCTCACTTAACATCGTCAATAGGTTCTTGGAAGCTGCGACTTGAAGCGAAATGGCAACGAAGCCATTTTTACCGTAGGCTAATTGACATAAACAAGAGTTAAGTTCCTATGGCATATTTCTGATGTAGGGGCTAAGAGAAAACTTCCCCCTGTACCCTCTGAAGTTTCACTAAAATAAACCAACTGACCAAAGGCAGATTAATGGGGGAAATGGCATATAACCACATGCACGGGAGAGAACCACACAGTGATTACCCCTACCACCCCAACCAATGGGGTACGAAAGCTTGGAAAGCCTCTTTTCAGACGAGAGGGAGGAGATGGGGAATATAGGTAATTCTGTTGATGGGCCATAAATGATTACTAGGTAGAATGAACAGAGAATAGAGATTAAGTTGTAAACGGTTCTTTTTGGAAATTCAATGAGCCCCAGAGACAGACATGATCTTGTGAAAGGGTTCATTCAGGTGTGGTTACATTCTTCAGTCTTCTTTTCTGCAGTAGATAATGAGATAACAGGGAGAGGAAAGTCAAACAATTGTTCTCATTGATAGATCCATCAGGTCTTTATGTAGATGGAAGAAAATTCTCTCCCAGTGTCTATTGATCTTTTAAGGGGCTTTAATTCAAAATACGCTTTATACTAGGAAGCAATATTTTGAGATGAAACAATATTGATTTCCTTCATTGGTCGCAAAAACATCACCAAACTTCCAAATAAAGACCCCAAACTTATAATATTAAACATTGAAATAAAAGTGGCCGGGCGCGGTGGCTCAAGCCTGTAATCCCAGCACTTTGGGAGGCCGAGACGGGTGGATCACGAGGTCAGGAGATCGAGACCATCCTGGCTAACAAGGTGAAACCCCATCTCAACTAAAAAATACAAAAAATAACTAGCCGGGCGAGGTGGCGGGCGCCTGTAGTCCCAGCTACTCGGGAGGCTGAGGCAGGAGAATGGCGTAAACCCGGGAGGCGGAGCTTGCAGTGAGCTGAGATCCGGCCACTGCATCCCAGCCTGGGCGACAGAGCGAGACTTCCTCTCAAAAAAAAAAAAAAAAAGAAAGAAATAAAAGTGATATATTTGTAAACCCAAAAGTATCTGAGACAGGTCTCAATCAGTTTAAAAGTTTATTTTTCCAAGGTTAAGGAAGTGTCTGAGAGACAGGTCTGTGCCTTTCTTCAAAGATGATTTTGAGGGCTTCGGTATTTAAAGAGGAGAAGCAGGCTGGAGGGGAAAGAGGGAGGGTATGGTCACATCACTGAATCCACATGTTGCAAGAGAAAAGGAGCAGGTAGGAAAATAGTGAGCTATGTACTTGCTCAGTAAATTGACACTTTGCATAAGAGAAAGTGAACATAGAGTAGATACCTGTGCAGATATTTAACCTTTTATCTGTAGCTCTCTGCTTAGGAACAAAAGAAAAGGCAGCTTCTTGCATAACTCAGCTTTCAGCTTGATTCTTTTCCTTTTGGCATAGTGAATTGTGGTCTCCGGTTTTTATTTTCCTTTCATACATTTAAGAAAGATTAATAAAAACAAGAAAATTATTTATATGTTCTTGTTGTAACATAAAAAATAAAAACAACAAAAAAGATAATTATTTACCCAATTTATTGTGTATCAGTGACAGAGTGAGATCCTGCCTCAAATGAATAAATGAATGAATGAATGAATAAATAAATAAATAAAAGCAATACGTACACATAAAAAATAAGTAATACAGAATTATACAAATTAAAAAGTGAAAGTCCTCCATTGGCAATTGCAGTAATGGTGGCAGAAAAAATCAAAGAATAAAAGTGTCGAGCGAAAATTCTAAGGAGCCCCTCCTCCCACCATGCAGTTCAAAAACAAATAACCAATGTGGTGGACTAACTGAGCGCTTTCACCCATGTCATTTATTATTATGTATTTGTATAATTATTGGATACTTCACAAATTTTCATTTTACAATAATTTGTGTTCATTCATTCATTCCTTTTCCAAGCTGCTTATTTCAGTTCAACATCTCAGATGGCCAGAGCCTATCCTGACAGCTCAGGGCACAAGTCAGGAAGCAGTCCTGGATAGGACACCATTCTGTCCTAAGGAGCACTCACACAGACCCACACTCACTCACACTGGGACAATCTAGACACAGAATTCACCTCATATGCACATCTTTGGCATGTAGGAGGAAATCAGAGTAACTGGAGAAAACTCACGCACACATGCAAACTCACGAACATGCAAACTCCACACAGTTTCTCCAACTGGGAAGGAAGCAATTTTCCTCTCATCAACATTATAATGAAAGGATATCACTAAAGGACGCAATACACATTCACGCATTCTCCCAGATATACACCAAATTCTTAATGGTGACTATTTCTGAGGAGTCACATTGTGGAGAATGGGATAATGGAGGACTTTCACTTTTTAATTTGTGTAATTCTGGATTACTTATTTTTTATGTGCACGTATTGTTTTTATTCATTCATTCATTTATTCATTTGAGGCAGGGTCTCACTCTGTCACTGTTAGATATGAGTTCTAAATTTCTCTTCAAAGAATCAATATGTCAATATGTTCAATTCTTTGCCTTCTACTTTTAAACTTAACTTCCTCATAAAGCAACCTTTTTTGATTACCTGCTCCACCCTGACTCATTCCAATTATCTGCTCCGCCCTGACTCATTCTCCACCCTGACTCATTCTGATTTCCTGCTGTGCCATAACCATTTTTCCCGCCAAACTACTCACCCTGTCACTCTCTTTAAATTAGCCAATCAGAATTAGTTTAGCCTGTGCGGTCTAACTCTAGCCAATAGGGTAATGACACAGCAGCAGGTGCCAAGTGCATCAGGAATAAGAACCCCTTCCCCTCCTTTGTCCAGGTGTGCACTCACCATTGCTCCATCTGTGAGGGCGTACCCTTCTATAGAAGTAAATATCTTTGCTGAGAAGAAAAACAGAAAATTTTATATTCGAGTGCTATTTCTTTTGAGGCACCAAAACTTTATTTATAACATCACCCAGGCTGGAGTGCAGTAACATAATCACTGCTGATTCCAGTCTTAACTTCCCAGGCTCAAATGATTCTCCCACCTCAGCCTCCAGAGTAGCTGAGACTACAGGTGTGTGCCACCATGCCCAGCTAATTTTTTTGTAATTTTCATAGAGATGAGGTTTCATCATGTTGCCCAGGCTGGTCTCCACCTCCTTGGGCTTATGGACCCTCCCATCTTGGCCTCCCAAAGTGCTGGGATTACAGACCTGAAACACTGTGCCCAGCCTGAATTACATTTAAATATATCTGTTTCCTTTGTACGCTATAAACAGAAACTATGATATATCCTGTAATAAAAACAAACAAACAAACAAAAAAACACCTGTCTTGGCCAACCATGCTAAGAATTAATTTATGATTAGCTATGCCCTTGTGGCAAGTTTAATAACTAAAATCTCTTTATTTTAGTAATTTAGTGAGGTTTTCTCTAGAACAGATCATTTTCTTTATTTTTTTCTCCCCATAGGCCAACCATGAGCAAGCAACTAGGACAAATCATTGTAAAGTGAATTCCCAATGTAATATGGACAAGTAGTATATTTTTCCTAGTATTATTACCCTTTTTCAATTAATATAAATGCAGCCCAGTACTTAATCACTGTCTACCAGGGAACATATAATCATAACACATGGTTTACCAATTTTCCTAAGAGTGTACCACAGGCGGGAACCTTGAGAACTTCTTTCACTATCCATATTTGCATTTCCCAGTATGATACAAGTGATGGAAAATATGAGGGGTCTTCAAAAAGTTCCTGGAATATGTGTATTATGAAGAAACTATGCATGGATTTTATAAATTTTTTGAAACAAAGTAAACTTCCACTAACTTGTTGTAACATGTCTAAACAGGATCTAGTTTGAGGCAATAAGAAAGATAGGATGTCAGGCTGAAAAGAGTTCCTATCGGAGCAGCATGAATTCTATTAAAATTGAAGCAAGAACAAACATCAGATTTACAGTGAAGCTTGGGTAGAAGACTGGTGAAATTATTCAAGCTTTACAAAAATATGGGGAGAATGTCCCCCCAAAATCAGCAGTTTTCAAATAGATAACCCTTTTTTTGTTTTGTTTTGAGACAGAGTCTTGCTCTGTCACCCAGGGTAGAGTGGTACAATTAGGGCTCACTGCAGCCTCAAACTACTGGGCTCAAGCAATCCTCCCACCTCAACTCCCTGAGTAGCTGGGACTGCAGGTGCCTGTCACCACGCCCAGCAAGTTTTTATATTTCTTTTTAAAGATAGGGTTTTGCCATGCTGTTCAGGCTGGTCTCAAATTCCGAGGCTCCAGCAATCCTCTGGCCTCAGTCTTCTAAACTGCTGGGATTACAGATGTGAGCCACCACACCTGACCCGATAATTCATTTTAAGAGACGAGACAATGTTGAAGATGAAGAGGACTGACAATTAGAGCAGAAATAATAGTCAACACCATAGACATCTTGATCATTTCAGCTTACATAATTCTGACTGAAAAATCAAGGTTCAGCAAACTTTCCACTTGATGAGTGCCAAAACTGTTGTGTTCAGATCAGCTGCAGACAATAGCTGAGCTTTCAATGGAAATTTTAAACAAGTAGGATCAAGATCCTGAAGCATTTCTTTAAAGAATTGTAACAGGGGATGAAACATGGTTTACCAGTGCAATCCTGAAGACAAAACACAATCAAAGCAATGGCTACCAAGAGTTGGAAGTTATCCAGTCAAAGCAAACGTGAACTGGTCAAGAGCAATGGTCATGACAACAGTTTTTTGGGGGATGCTCAAGACATTTTGCTTGTTGACTTTTGAGAAGGCCAAAGAATAATAACATCTGCTTATTATGATAGCTTTATAGGAATGCAAGAATGGCCTAATACAGGGTTTACATAAGAAATTCAGAGCCGGGCGCGGTGGCTCACGCCTGTAATCCTAGCACTTTGGGAGGCCGAGGTGGGCGGATCACAAGGTCAGGAGATCGAGACCACGGTGAAACCCCGTCTCTACTAAAAATTAGCCAGGCGTGGTAGTGGGCGCCTGTAGTCCCAGCTACTCAGGAGGCTGAGGCAGGAGAATGGCGTGAACCCGGGGGGCGGAGCTTGCAGTGAGCCGAGATTGAGCCACTGCACTCCAGCCTGGGGGACACAGCGAGACTCCGTCTCAAAAAAAAAAAAAAAAAAAAAAAAGAAATTCAGAAGGTGGCCAGGTGCCATGGCTCACTCCTGTAATCTAGCACTTTAGGAGGCCAAGGTGGGTGGATCGCTTGAGTCTAGGAGTTTGAGATCACCCTGGGCAACATGGCAAGGCCCCGTCTCTAAATAAATAAATAAAAAGAAAAAAGAAGGAGCCTACAGTGGGGTGGAATGGAGTTAGACTGTGGCGAGGAAAGGCCAAAGGGCAGATGATTACATCAGTTTGCACTTGTGTTTCAGGAAATTATGGAACATACAAATAGATATATGTCCACTGGACAACTGGATATTCAGCTCTGGAGTTCAGATGAGAGGTGAGGGCTGGATATAGTCTGGAGACTTACAAGAATGTAAGTGGTAATTAAAACCACTGGGATAAATCACACCGTGACTTTGTGATAAATGGCTGCATTCAGCACTATTCACAATAGCAAAGACTTGGAACCAACCCAAATGTCCATCAATGATAGACTGGATTAAGAAAATGTGGCACATATACACCATGGAATGCTATGCAGCCATAAAAAAGGATGAGTTCATGTCCTTTGTAAGGACATGGAAGAAGCTGGAAACCATCATTCTCAGCAAACTATTGCAAGGACAAAATACCAAACACCACATGTTGTCACTCATAGGTGGGAATTGAACAATGAGAACACTTGGACATAGGAAGGGGAACATCACACATCAGGGCCTGTCATGAGGTAGAGGGAGAGGGGAGGGATAGCATTAAGAGATATACCTAATGTAAATGACAAGTTAATGGGTGCAGCACACCAACATGGCACATGTATACATATGTAACAAACCTGCACATTGTGCACATGTACCCTAGAATTTAAAGTATAATAAAAATAAAAAATAAATGGCCACATTCTACATTGAATATAGAAAGCAAGAGCAGTGGACTGAGGACTAAACCTTATGGCAGCCCAACAGGGAAGAGAAGTTTACAAACCCAAACAGTTAGAGATGCTGGAGGAGTGTGCAGTGTCATAGAGAGAGCTTTAGAATGAAGAGAGTAGTCTCCAGTGTCAAAGGCATGAGACAAATCAGAGAAGCCCAGCACTGAAAAGTGTTTGCTGAGTTTGGCAATAGGTAAGTCACTGCTGACCTTTCCCAGAGCCACCTCTTGGAAGTGGATAGCCTGGGAATCTAATTACCCTGAATTGGAAAGGTGAATGGGAAGTAAAGGAGTGGAGCCATGTGGTGTCGAGAATTTGTTCACGAAGATTGAAGAGGCCAGGCCCAGTGACTCATTCTTGTAATCCCAGCACTTTGGGAGGCCAAGGCTGGTGGATCACTTGAGCTCAGGAGTTCAAGACCAACCTGGGCAACATGGTGAAACCCTGTCTCTACAAAAATACATAAAAATTGGCCGGGCGCGGTGGCTCAAGCCTGTAATCCCAGCACTTTGGGAGGCCGAGACGGGCGGATCACGAGGTCAGGAGATCGAGACCATCCTGGCTAACACGGTGAAACCCCGTCTCTACTACAAAATACAAAAAAACTAGCCGGGCGAGGTGGCGGGCGCCTGTAGTCCCAGCTACTCGGGAGGCTGAGGCAGGAGAATGGCATAAACCTGGGAGACAGAGCTTGCAGTGAGCTGAGATCCGGCCACTGTACTCCAGCCTGGGTGACAGAGCGAGACTCCGTCTCAAAAAAAAAAAAAAAAAAAAAAAAAAACATAAAAATTAACAGGGCATGGGGACATGCACCTGTGGTCCCAGCTACCTGGGAGGCTGAGGCAAAAGAACAGCTTGCGCCCAGGAGGTGGTGGTTGCAGTGAGCCAAGATCATGCCATTGCATTCTAGCATAGTCGATGGGAGTGAAACCCTGCCTCAAAAAAGTAAAAAAAGATTGAAAGGAAACAAGTGCAAAATGGGGACCCAGTGTCAGAGGTATGCTGTTCTTCTTAAAAAAAAAAAAAAAAAAAAAAATTGTTTTCCAGACAATTAATGTAGTCAGAAACTAGGGACACAAGAATGATTGAGAAATGGCTTCTGCCTTCAAGGAACTGACGGCCTAGTGCAGGAGACGAAAAGATAAACAGTCACAGTAAAAGGTGATGAGGAGAGCAGTAATAGCAGTGTGATTAAAGAGCCACGGGAAGAGGAAAGAGAAAGTCCCTGACTCTGCTTACAGGTCAGGGAAGTCGGTGAATTAGCAGATCAACAGATTGCAGCAGAAAATGAAACAGCTGTGGAACAGCGTGACAGCGTGTGAAAGATGGGCACATTTGTTGAAATGAATGTTCAGCATGGCTGAGTGCAAGAAACTGGTGGAGACAAGAGATGACACGAGACGGGTAAGATTGAGTTCAAATCGCATTGGGCTTTGTTTGCCACATTAGGGAATTTGAAATGTTTCTGCTAAGTGATGAGGGAACTTACCGAAGAGCTTTAAGCAGGTCAAGCAATATGAACAATCGTGTTTTATAAGCTGGTAGGAGAGAAGAGTATGGTTTGGAGGAAGCAACTCAAGAGTCAAGAAGACCGGTTATGAGACCACTGTACCAGGTCATTGATGATGGAAATGACCAAAGCAGCAAAGATGAGCATGAAAAAGAGATACAGATTTTAAAGAAAACTAAAATAATTCACAGAATATGATTATACTGATGAGTGAGAGGAGCTGAATGGGAAGAAGCAATAAAATTATCATCCAGATTTCTGAATTGGTGGCTGGATAGTTGCTGTTAGAATTGAACTGTAGGACCTATTACAACAAAGTCTTTGGGTTAAAATATAATGAGTTTAGTCCTGAGATCTCTGTGTGACATCCCAGAATAAAAATATCCTAGTAGCCAGTGCAGTATGCATGGGTGGGGCCAGGGGCCAGGGGCCAGGTGGGATTTGGAGGTAGATACTCAACTGAGAGTAGTTAAAGCAGAATGAACAGAGAGAGAAGGGACTAAGAACAGAATGCTGGAGAATACACGTTTATGGGGTACAGAAGTAGAAACTGTGTGGACTAGCCAATGTGGGAAATGACAGGGAGAGATAGCTAGGGAAAAGTAGGAAGATTATTGAGTGGCAGTGAGCCTGGCCTGCAACAGAAAGCTTATAATTTTGTAGGGAGTCTATCCATGTATTTGTATGAGTTTATACAGCATTTTAGGTGACCCATAAAGATGCATGAATTGAACCATGGTAGGGAGTTTGCTGTACATGTAAGTCAGGAGAAAGCAGTGTCAAGACATTTGAGGGTGCTGGTGAGATAGCAGTTGAATTTAGATTGTATAAGGAAGGATGCTGAAGAAATCAGGTGTTCTAGGGGGAAGTGAAGGAGCTGGAGCTCTTGATGGTGTTGAAAAGCGAGTACTGTGGTAAAGGCATGAAAGAACTGGAAAGATAGGCAGTTGTGGTCAGAGGATGAAATCCGGAATTTAAGATTCCAGAGGCGTACCTGTTCCAGAGAGTGACAAGTTTTAGGGCCTGGCTTCCTAACTGTAGCAGAGCTGAAGGCCATTAGAGTAGGAAAGCTCTGTAAGCTCCCATAGCACAGAATCATCTTGAGTGTGCATTACATATTTCCTAGCAGTGCCAAGCACAGATGGATTTTCTTTTTGTCGTACAAACAATGTGACTACATTTTGGAAAATAGAGGGGGAGAATTACTCACATTCCCACCACCTACACAACTCATGCTCTCAATTGATGTATCTCCTTCCACATGATGTATATAGCTGCATCCCTAACTTATATATGATCATCTATTCTTTTATTTATTTATTTATTTTTTGTTTTTGAGACAGAGTCTCACTCTTGTTGCCCAGACTGGAGTGCAATGGCAGGATTTTGCTTCACTGCAACTTCCGCCTCCCGGGTTCAAGCAATTCTCCTGTCTCAGCCTCCCGAATAGCTGGGATTACAGGCAGGCGCCACGCCCGGCTAATTTTGTATTTTTAGTAAAGACGGGTTTCTCCATGTTGGTCAGGCTGGTCTCAAACTCCCAACCTCAGGTGATCCACCCGCCTCAGCCTCCCAAAGTGCTGGAATTACAGGTGTGAGTCACCATGGCCGCCATATTATTTTATTTTAAATTAACATTATAATGTAAGCATTTTCCATGTTATGATGAATCTGCCTTTGCAAAATTATACAGTAAAAGAAACCTGACATAGTGGACTCCATCTTGCTTCTGACCTTCACACTGTTCTTGGTCATTCCTGGGTATGGTTCAAGCTAACTTTAGGAGGAATTTAGTACATAGTTTAACCTTAAACCAAGGAGTATGATAGCCCTTCCCAAAACTAAACCATTTTTGTAAGACTAATGAAAGGCCACGAGGTTAAAATTATCCAAGGGACTTGAACTCTGCTAAAATGTAGGTGTAGTTTGTATAATCCCTTACTGCTCAGGAGTCCTGTTGTCAGAGGTCACAAGATTTGTGACTTCCCCAGTTGTTCCTATAAATAATATCACTATTGTAGAACCTAAGATTGGTTTTTTGCAAGATGTTTTTCAGACTGCCTTCCCCTAGATTTATGACTCACAATTCAGTCGATCCTGTGGCCCCACCCAGAGGCAGACTCAGTGCATGAGGACCATTTTTCCACATCCCTGTGATATCAGCCCCTACCAATCAGTAGCACCCATTCCCTAGCCCCCTGCTCACCAAATCACCCATAAACACCCCTAACTTCTGAACCTTCAGGAAGACTGAATTGTGTGGTAACTCCAGTTTTCCTTTATGGGATGGCCTCATTTCAATTAAACTCTCTCTACTGCAAATGCCTTGATTTCAATAGATTGATTTTGTCTGTGTAGTGGGCAGGAAGAACCCATAGATAATTACAATAATATAGATTAATTGTTGGGTTCTGGATAAGTGGGTTTTTGGTTTTGTTTTTGTTTTCGAGACAGAGTCTCACTCCATCACCCAGGCTGGAGTGCAGCGGCCTGATCTCAGCTCACTGCAACCTCGGCCTCCAGGTTCTAGTGATTTTCCTGCCTCAGCCTCCCGAGTAACTGGAATTACAGGTACCCACCACCACATCCAGCTAACTTTTGTATTTTTAGTAGAGAATAGGGTCTTGCCATTTTGGCCAGGCTGGTCTCGATCTCCTGACCTCAAGTGATCCACCCATCTGGGCCTCCCAAAGTGGTGGGATTACAGGTGTGAGCCACTGCACCCAGCCCTCTTGATAAGTATTTTAAATAAAAATTTTGGAATACTATAGATTACAGATGACAATCCTCATTTTTGTGAAACTAAAGAAGAACATTATGAAACTTCAACCAAATTATTAGGAATAAATAGGGACATCACTCATTTTTGTCTCACTGTTAGAGATGCATGGTCTTCTGACTTCTTTTATCTTGATATTGCATATGTTGCTTTTATCTTTTTTACTAACTGCATTCCTCTATCCTTTGAAGTTAGGAATATTATAAAGTTGTTTGGAGTACAAATCAAGGTCTGTAGCTGGTAAGTGCAGAGATGACGCTGGATCTGTCTTCCTCTCTCTCCCTTCACTCCCTCAACCCCCAAGACCTGGGGCTTCCCCTTAGAGGAGTGCTAAGAAGATACTCTGTATATCCTTACCCCAGCCACAAGCTAATACAGTTTTAAAATTTCATTCAGTTATCATTTCTCTAGCTGGGATCAAAGAACATCTCTTGTCTTTTTCTGGGTTGGAAAGATTTAAGTTTGCTAAAAGACTGGCTGATTTCATGGAACAATAATTCATTTTTCCTATTGCTAAACCTCTGCAGTCTTCTCTAGCAAGAATGAATTCAAAAACATACAAAGAAAAATTCTCATTGTTCAAATTAGAATTAAAGATGCAACAAAATTTGCAAAAAGCAAAACACACACTGGGAATTTTTTTTTCTTTTTCTTTTTCTTTTTTAAGACACAGTCTCACTCGCTCACTCTGTTGCCCAGGATGGAGTGCAGTTGCACAATCTCGGCTCACTGCAACCTCTGCCTCCTGTTCATGCTATTCTCTTGCCTCAGATTCCTGAGTAGCTGGGATTACAGGTGTGCACCACTACGCCCAGCTAATTTTTGTATTATTAGTAGAGATAGTGTTTGCCATGTTGACCAGGCTGGTTTTGAACTCCTGACCTCAAAGTGATCCACCTGCCTCAACCCCCCAAAGTTCTAGGATTACAAGCATGAACCACTATGCCTGACACACTTAAGAATCTTGAACCCCTGTTTTTGATGGTGAGCACTGTGTTAATAAGAGTTGATAAAAACATAATCTTGATCTGTGATCTAGAGAATTTCAAAAATGTTATTTGAAACACTTAAAGCCCCATCAATTAATCATAAAAGGTATGGGTATATGCTTTTGAAAAAATACTTATAATGTTAAATTGAAAGGGTAAATAATCACATATAAACTGTGGTTACAGCTATGTACATTGTGTGGAAGGCAACACAACCAATTGAGAGCATGAGTTGTGTAGGTGGTGGGAATGTGAGTAATTCTCCCCCTTTATTTTCCAAAATGTAGTTATATTGTTTGTACAACAACAACAAAAAAATCCATCTGTGCTTGGCACTGCTAGGAAATAGTAAAGTACATTCAAGATATAATTCCGTGCTATGGAAGCTTATAGATCTTTCCAGGCTAATGACCTTCAGTTCTGCTGCACTTCAAGAGCCCTAAACCTTGCCACTCGCTGAAACAGCTAAGCCTCTGGAATTTTAAATTCCATATTTCATCTTCAGATCACAGCTGCCAATTTCTTTCATTGTTTCATGCCTCTACCACAATACTTGTCTTCTAACAACATCAACAGCCCTAGTTTCTTAATCTCCAGAAGACTGTGACTTCAGCTCACAGTCTCACTTAGTCCTGAAGTACCTGATTTCTCCTACCTGGACATCTCCAGATTCTTGACTCATCATTCCTATCTAGGATGACTGATATAACCCCGTTTCATATTTCCTTGTCTCAATTCCAAATCGTGGATTTGGACGCATTATACTGGGAGATGCATTATATTGGGAGAATATCTAATCTTGTGGGTATAGCAACAGAACCCCATTAGGAGGCAACATTAACTACTACTTATGGCAGAGAGTGGCAATGCCCATCCTATATTCTTCTTCCTTCTTCCTCACTAATCAACTCCAATTTTCTTTAGTTTGACAATATGCTCTCTAAAGATTACATTGATCAGACTCCCTACAAAAAAGGTGACCAATGAGAAGTATGCAGTGGTCAAGTGGGTAGGTTTTCCAGAAAGCTCTTTAAAGGGAGTTGACTCATCTGTGCTCTTATTGTCCTTTACCCTTTCTTCTCCCTTCACATCTTTAGCTGAGGTATGATGGCTGGAGCTTCAGCAGCAATTTTACAACCAAAAGGAAACCTTAAGTAGTCCCTGCATGCTGAGAATAGAGGAACAAAAACCTAGATGCAGCCTGGGGACATGGATGATGTTGCATAATTACTGCATAGTCCCAGGCTTCCAGCTTGCAGACTATTTTTTTAATGTTAAATAAAATAACCTCTATGTTTTTAAAGTCATTCTTATCAGGTAATTGTTACTAACAAGTTGGTGATTCCTTTTCTTTCTTTTTTTTTTTTTTTTTGAGGCGGAGTCTCGCTCTGTCACCCAGGCTGGAGTGCAGTGGCGCGATCTCGGCTCACTGCAAGCTCTGCCTCCCAGGTTCCTGCCATTCTCCTGCCTCAGCCTCCCGAGTAGCTGGGACTACAGGCGCCGCCACCACGCCCGGCTAATTTTTTTGTATTTTTAGTAGAGACGGGGTTTCATTGTGTTAGCCAGGATGGTCTCGATCTCCTCACCTCGTGATCCGCCCGTCTCGGCCTCCCAAAGTGCTGGGATTACAGGCTTGAGCCACCGCACCCGGCCTGGTGATTCCTAATAGCCACACGACTTAGTTCACTCATTCACTACCATTTGCTGACTGTTGTCACGAGTTTGGCATTATGTTACAAGTTTGGGTAAAAACAAAAGAAGTATAAGAATAGTTTCAGGGTACAAATAAATCCTTATTTCTTCTATTAAGAAAATGATTTTGTTGTTGTCATTGTTGTTTGTTTTTTGAGACAACGTCTCGCTCTATTGCCCAGGCTGGAGTGCAGTGGCTTGATCTCCGCTCACTACAACCTCCACCTCACAGGTTCAAGTGACTCTTCTGCCTCAGCCTCCTGAGTAGCTGGGATTACAGGCACCTGCCACCATGCCTAGCTCATTTTTGTATTTTCAGTAGAGATACGGTTTCGCCATGTTGGCCAGGCTGGTCTCGAACTCCTGGCCTCAAGTGATCTAACTGCCATAGCTTCCCAAACTTCTGGGATTACAGGCTTGAGCCACCACACCTGGTTTAAGAAAAGGTATGTTTTTTAAAGATCATAATGAAGTTCATGGTAATCTATGATTTTTTTCATTTAGTAAAATGTATAGGCAATAAACACTATGGGCTATCAGAGATGACAAAGGTGGGAGGAAGGATGTAGTGATTGAGAAAGAAGGTGACAAAACTTGAGTTGGACCTGAAAGGAAGGAGAAGAATGGGGGGAAGAGTTAAACCAATTCTTCTCATGCCCAGAGGAAAATCATGCACAATGAACCAGAGAGAAAATAAAAAGCTTGCTAGATACAGTGACCCATGCCTCCATTCCCTGCACTTTGGGAAGCCAAGGTAGGTAGATCACTTGAGGACAGGAGTTCAGGACCAGCCTGGGCAACATAGTGAAACTCCATCTCTACAAAAAAATTTAAATTTTTTTTCAAGGTATGGTGGCACACACCTGTAGTCCCAGCTACTAGTGCCATTGCACGTCAGCCTGGGCAACAGTGTGAGACCCTGTCTTTCTCTCTCTCTCTTTTTTTTTTTTTTTTTGGTCTTTTACCTGCAGTTTCTTTGGGTATAAGAGACCCTGTCTCTTAAAAATAAATAAATAAAATAAAGCTTACATTTAGGAGATACTAAGGACTGTAGCCTGGCTGGACTAATTCTGTTGTGTGTCCTCAAGTAAGACAGTCAGCCTGTCTGTTCTGGAGGTTCCCCCTTTCAAAATCACTATGTATTAGGCAGGGTGCAGTGGCTCACACCTGTAATTCCAGCATTTTGGGAAGCCAAAGCAGGTGGATCACTTGAGGTCAGAGTTTGAGACCAGCCTGGCCAACGCGGTGATATCCTATTTCTACTGAAAATACAAAAATGAGCCAGGTGTGGTGGGGTACACTTGTAGTCCCAGCTACTAGGGAGGCCAAGACAGGAGAATTGCTTGAACCTGGGAGGCGGAAGTTGCAATGAGTCAAGATTGTGCCCTCCAGCATGGGTGACAGAGCAAGACTCCACCTCAAAAACAAAAAACAAAAGCAAAAAAAAAAAAAAAAAATCCAAAACAAAACAAAAAATACCACGTTTATAGCATGCTTGGAGACTGTCAGCTGAACTCTGTACAACAGTCAGTGACCCTGGAGTTTTATTATACAATCAACCTTTCTTCATAAGAATGTTACCAGAATAACAACTTTATGTGAGATAAATGTTTCACAGCCCTTTGTCTTCATATCCCAAGTTGTCTGCCAATGCCTATGGCTCTTATGCTGAATGAAATCGCTCTGTGTGATGTGTACTTTTTTGGGTTCCTCTTGATACGGTGGGAAGTGCCTGTGGCTTCCTTTGCTTAGTAAGCATGTCTTACTGTGTTTTTATCCTGCTGTGCTATATCCATGAATGTATCATGTTGTCACTAAAAGTTTTGTCGTTATGTTTTACCAATGTCATAACCAAATCTTCCTGTGGTCACCGTTTAGAAAGCTACACTGGCTGTCTAGTCATTTAAGTTACTCAAGGACAATATTTAACCATCTGTGTACCACTGATGTGAGAGAAAAAATCTAAACCTGACTACAGTAAAATTAATGGAGTCTTGCTCTGTCATCCAGGCTGGAGTACAGTCGTGCGATCTCGGCTCAGTGCAACCTCCACCTCCCAGGTTCAAAAGATTCTCCTGCCTCAGCCTCCTGAGTAGCTGGAATTACAGGCGTCCATCACCACACCCAGCTAATTTTTGTACTTTCAGTAGAGAGGGGGGTTTAACCATGTTGGCCAGGCTGGTCTTGAACTCCTGACCTCAGGTGATCCACCTGCCTCGGCCTCCCAGAGTGTTGGGATTACAGGTGTGAGCCACTCAGCCTTTCCCTGAGTCTTTAATCTCCATGCATTTCTCTGATTACTTCTGTAATCACTTAGTGTTTCAGCATAAGGCTAACTTTTCGGTGACTCAATGCATTCTTGAGTAAAGGCCTTAACCTGCGTACACATCCTGAGCCTGTTTTGATTTTGACAACCTGACTTCATTTTCTAAAACTTGGTTCTGTTTAAGAAAAAAAAAATTCACAGACTATAGGCTAATCATGTCAGAGACCAAACTTACATAACCTGTGGAAGTAAGTTCTTTGGGGAGGCTCTTGGGAAATGGAAGAGTATACATTTTTTTTTTTCCCTTGAGACGGAGTCCCCGCCTGTCGCCCAGGCTGGAGGGCAGTGGCGCGATCTCTGCTCACTGCAAGCTCCGCCTCCCGGGTTCACTCCATTCTCCTACCTCAGCCTCCGAGTAGCTGGGACTACACGCGCCCGCCACCACGCCTGGCTAATTTTTTTGTATTTTTAGTAGAGAGGGGGTTTCACCGTGTTAGCCAGGATGGTCTCAATCTCCTGATCTCGTGATTCGCCCGCCTCGGCCTCCCAAAGTGCTGGGATTACAGACGTGAGCCACCGCGCCCGGCAAGAGAGTACACATTTTTATCCACTCTTGCTGCAAGATAAGGACTTACTGCCCTTGCCCCTGCTTTGTTTTTGCTCCCAACCTGGGAGCTGGTGGCAAAGATTAGGGTCCTTCTCTAAGGTGAAGGCATCAAAGCCAAACCTTTTCACCATGAGGACCAATCCTTTAGGTAATGGCATTCCATTTAGACGGCTCCATTAAAATAACAGCATGAAAGTGTCTTAAATCTTTGGATCACCAGCTTTAAGTTTACCAGCTTTCACTTTAGGTGTGGTGGAAAAATCCTATAAAGAACATTTAAAGGCAAATGTATTTCAGTTTGGACCATGACATTATGCAATTGTACATCGCATGTTCTTACTCCAGATCTTCAAACAGATGAAAAGTTAACTATTGTAATATAATTGAAGCCCAGACCAGCTGTGAGAGGAAAATTTACCACTTTTTACCAGGAAGATTAGAGGCTGTTCCTAGCAAGGCAAAAAACCAGTTATTAAAGTTTTCTCGTTAAAGACCGTGTGGGTTACTGTGGGTGTGTAAACAATGAGTGCCTGCCATCCCACACAGGATACACAAGGTGGACTGCAGGAGAATGCGAACAGGGTGGGGAAAGTCTTATTTATCCACGTGTAAACTCATTTTCCTGACTTTCAGGGCTAACATCTGCCCCAAGACTCCCCAAATGAAACTCAAGGAGCTTCAAATTCCTTTTTAAGTATTTTCACAAACTCTATATGGATTTGGGATGTGGACAGAGTGCTTAAATGTTCTTATTCTATCATTTACTGGCTGTGGGTCATGAGCAATTCACTGAAACTCTTTGAATAACAAACTCCTCATCTATAAAACAGGGTGAATAATAGCTACTATGCAGGTTATCAGGATGTTTAGCAATAATATGCATAAAGTGTCTGGTGTGTAGGAGACTTTTAATACATGATCAGTATTGCTGTAAATATAACACATCTTCATGTTTCTCCCAAAACACACACACATGCAAACGTGGCAAGGGGGTGGAGGAGAGAGAGGAAGAGGGAGAGACAGGCAGACAGAGAGAGAATGATGCAATAAGTCTATGCTGTTGAGTAAGAGGAGGCCTATAGAAACATGTTTTATTGCTTTCTCATTTCACCATTTCAGGTATAATATAGAGCTTCCCTGAGTTATGGCTTTTATATCAAGAGTCAGCTTCCATTCCAAGGGACATAGTAACATCTGAGAGAATGAGAAAAAAAATGTTCTTCAAAGGAGGGAGAGAGAAAATGGCTCATCAGTCATATCCTCACTGAGGGACTGACCAATCTGAATCCACCCAGCTGAGCTACCTGTGCAAAGTTTTGCAAGAGCCTTGGTAATCCAGCCGTAGAATGAAAAGAAGTGGGATGTGGAAGGGGAGGCAACAGGTGAGCAGTTCCTTCCATTCCTTCCAAGGTGGAGAAACATTGCAGAGAAACAAAGTAGGGACTCCTTTCTTAAATACTCTCTTCCATGCTTCTCATTTCACCCTGACTTTGCAGGTCTACAGTAGATATATGGTGCACTGCCTAGATGCCCTCTTTATAGCTAAGGTTCTTTTTAAATTTTATTTATTTATTTATAGACAGAATCTCACTCTGTCACCCAGGCTGGAGTACAGTGGTGCAACCGTAGATCACTGCAACCTCGAATTCCCGGGCTCAAGGGATCCTCTCACCTCAGCCTCCTGAGTAGCTGGGACCACAGGCACACACCATAATGCCCAGCTAATTTTTTTATTTTTCTTTTTCTAGAGATGGGGGCCTTGCTATGTTGCCCAGGCTAGGACTGAAGTTCTTATTCCCTTCACTGCTGGAAGAGTTGCCTCTTGATGACTCACCACTAACTCCTTCCTCAGGAATTGCTCTCAGTTAAAGGCAGCTGCCTTGCTCTCCTAGGGCAACCAGCATCCAGTGACTCCTTGAGATGACGGTACAAACACCCTGCATCCTTGCCTCAATTCAGGATGGGCCATTCCAGATCTAGAGCTCCCCAAGGGATCTGCTAAGGCCTCCATTGCAACAGCATCACAGTTCAGGCCTCTCCTCTGAACAGATGCTGGCCCTTCCTGAATCCTCCACTCCTTAAGATGTTCTTGAGGGTTCTCCCTGGTTAATCTCCTGTATGCAAATCTCCACCTCAGAGGCTATGTCAAGGAAACAGCCTACAACAGTGGCCTTAGACAATAACAGGCAGAGTCTGGTAGGTGCTGGTGAAGCTCTTGACAGTCCACTCATCATGTGCTGAGCTGTTCAGGAAGACCTGGAGGGGACAGGTGTGTGGGAAACCTGCATAGAGGTAGCCCAGTGGATGGGTTAGGTCACTGGGCTCTGGAGCTAGCTGCCTGTGTGAAACCTAACTCTGACACTTACTGGTTATATGATCTTGAGCAAATCCCTTAATCACTGTGTGATTTAGTGTCCTCCTCTATAAACTGAGCATAATAATAGGGCCTACCTCATAAGTTTATTGGGAGGATTAACTGAGTCAATATGTGTAAAGCGTTGAGATTGGTTTTGGTGCGTGGTATACACTCAGTAATGATAGCTATCATGAAACATTTGGATAATCCATGTGAGTATCTGTCATTTGGGAATACCCAGGTTCTCAGAGCACTTAAATTAGTTGTACATTTAATCTCAATTGTTCAAGAGAGTAAATTCCTTGAGGTTAAAGATAATATTAGTTAATAATTAGAGAGACACATTCATACATTTATACACATCTATGTATATAAATGTACACATGTATGTGTATGTGTCAAGATATCTATACATCTATATTTGTGCAAGGATATCATAGAGGAGCAGAGATTGTAATGACCCTGGACAGAGTAGCTGGAAAGGAAGAGCACTGCTCTGTTGGGCTATCCAGGGATCTGCGTTCTCCCCTCTGGCTCTGATCTTTCATATTGAGAAGGCATCTCTCTAGAAAATAAAGGAACACATTAGAAGACAAGACCTTGGCCTTTGCCTGAACAACTCTGGCCATTGCCTAAAGCTGTACTACAGAGAAAAAAGATTAGTCTGCTTATTTGGTACCTGGAATTGACAGGGTTAATAACCTTTTTGACTTACAGAGTAGTAACTCTGGCATGTTATACTTATGAAAGGATTGGAACAAAGATGATAATGTCTGCCCGGTGTTAAAATTTAATCTCTTTTCTATTTTTATTTTTATTTATTTATATTTTTGAGACAGAGTCTTGCTGTATCACCCAGGCTGGAGTGCAGTGGCGTGATCTCAGCTCACTACAACCTCTGCCTCTCGGATTCAGGCAATTCTCCTGCCCCAGGCTCTTAAGTAGCTGGGATTACAGGCACCTGCCACCACGGCCAGCTAAGTTTTGTATTTGTAGTAGAGACAAGGTTTCACCATGTTGTCCAGGCTGGTCTCAAACTCCTGACCTCAAGTGATCTACCCGCCTCAGCCTCCCAAAGTGTTGGGATTACTGGCATGAGCCACCACGTCACGTCCCGCTTAATCTTTTTTTTTAAATGTTAAATTTGCTTAAAGCACCCTGAAGTCAACAAGTAGGTGGATGAGCATGAGCTAATAATTTCCAAGAAATGTTCATCCACTTAAAAAATATTGTAGCCCTTTACACATAGCATCTCTAATTGGTGATTTTTTTTTTAACCACCTAGGGAGACACTACAATAACATCATAAAAATTTAAAGTTGGAAAAGACCTTATGAGGCAGTAGTTTAACCTCCCTCACTTTATAAATGAAGAAACCGAAACTTGAAACGATTAAGTGACTTGCCCAAAGTCATATAAAAATTTGTAATGTTTTGTGAAATTCTAAAGATCAAGCAGAAACCAGACAAATAAATACTCAAATACTTAATTGCTTGTATATATCTTAACTGGTGCAATTTAAAGCAGGACTGTGGTGAGTCCAAGGGGAATCTGAGCTTATATTGGTCTGCAAGATGCAAAAGAGGAACCCAACTCTAGGTCTTGAAACACCAACCAAGGGTTTTGCATTGTATATTTCTGGACTACATAGTCATAGAAAGCAGAGTGGGGATAAACGCCAGTCATTGTCCATTTCAAACAATTCAGAATCCCTCCGTAGGACAGGTGAAAAACTAGCTTGGGGAATAACAATGGCAAGAGCATTGTTATCCAATACAGGGAACAATAACAATAATGAACATTAGTAGGGTGCTTTACAGACTACAAAATATTTTCAAACACAACCCTTTTTGTCCTTATGATAGAAAACCACCAGATACGAAGGCTTGTTGTTGTTATTACTACTACTATTTCCAAATGAAGAGACAGATTGGCTAAGAGAACTTCGGGTCACACACCTTGGGCCACAAAATAACACGCAGTTCTCACTCCAACCTCTGGGTACATTTTTCCTATTCAAAGATGCTTATCCCCAACAGTAACCAGCGTGATACTCCCTGCTGAGCTCTCATCCCAGTGGTTAGGTAGGCAAGGTAGGTAAGGAATGAAGTTAAATGTGAACCACTTACTTCACATAGATAGGTTATCTCTCTGCCCAGAACAAGGTCACTCACTCAGTATCAATTTTTTTTTTTTTTTTTTTTTTAAGAGAGAGGGTCTCTGTCACTCAGGCCGTAGTGCAATGGTGCAATTATGGCTCACTGCAGCCTCAACCTCCTGGGGCTCAACTGATCCTCCCGCCTGCATGTAGTAGCTGGGACCACAGGCACATGCTACCACACTTGGGTAATATTTTAATGTTTTGTAGAGACAGGGTCTCCCTATGGTGCCCAGGATGCTCTCAAACACCTGGGCTCAAGCAATCCTCTTGCCTCAGCCTCCCAGTGTGCTGGGATTATAGGTGTGAACCACTGCACTCAGCCTCAAAGCTTTTTTTTATGGCTGTGTGTGAAGAACCAAGTCTGAAATTCCTCGGAGACTACCTAACTTAACTCATTAGGCTGGAAAGCATTTAGTGTGTCCCTATGGAACTTTTTTGCTCTTATACTTAATAAATTCAGTTTTTGTTTCCTGTGAGAAAGCGCTCAGACTCTTTCCTCAAGATCTTTCCTGAACCAAGAGGCACTTCAGTGCATGAAGGTGAAGGAATTTGGAGTAAGGGATAAGGCAACTGAACAGTGATCCCCTTAGAAATCTGAGTAGGAAAACAGAATTTTATCAGCTATAATTGATTTCATGATTCAACCTCCTTGTGCCCCACCCTGTATCTCACGGACACTTATTATTTTTACTGTTTGACCTAAGCGTGGACCTATATGAGGAGGCAGTCATGACAGCAGTCTTCAATCATGGCTTTTCACAACCTCATAAATGCACAGGCAGCTGAAAAAAAGAGCTCAAAGACAATCTAGAAAGGATTGTTATGCATTCCTAAATGTGTGTCAAGGTATACGAGGCATATACCAAAGAAAAGCCTATGGTTATCATATCCACTCTGTAAAGCCATTTTCATTTTTTAAGCTTTACATTTCAAGGTCCCACAGGGAGGATCAAACCTGACTTTGTTAATAGGGTATGTTCAGAGCTTAAATGTTCTATGATTTGGGGAAGTGTATATTTGGTTACTGCTATGTGGATCTCACATTTACTCCATTTTGATTTGTGAGAAGCGATTCTTAAATTGTTCTACTTACTAGCTTTTCTGATCTCTAGGGTGTCCATTTATGGCATGCCGGAGGGGACCATAACATTAGGAACAGATTTTTCTTCGAGCCAAGTGGGAAATCTGCATGAAGTTTTTAAACAGAACTTTGAATGCACTCCAATCTGGAACACATAATTACTTCATGCTGACTGAAATCAAGAAGAAGTAAATATGTGCCTATACCCACAGATGTAATTACAAATTACAACCTGTGCCTCATCATTGCCATCTACTCAAAGATACTCTTTGCTGGGTTTCTTAAAATAACTCCTTACTTCTGTAATTTAATGGAATTGTGAGTAAAATGTAATACAATGGCTTCCTAGGCAACTTATGATGGCTGCTGACATTGGTTGGAACTTGAGGAAAATTTCTAAGGACATTAAAATTTTTTGTAGACACACACCCCACCATAGTCTTTTTCTCCTTTCTTATTCGGTTCATTTTCCTTTTAAAAACATAGGAATACTCTACAATAACTCCTAGATTCCTTTTCACAAGTGCGACTGAATGTTGAATTCATTATTTTGTAGATGTCGCTTGAATTATTTTTACCTAAATGCATGATAATCAATGTTCGTCAAAAGAAGTCCATTGACCACTTTCCTGTCCTCTAGTCCAGTCTCTGAGAAACTGCCTCAGATTTTCGCTATGCAACTGTTGTCTTTTCACATGAAAAAAAAAATCACATTATTTGTGAATTTGAGGTTTTCACTCATTTATAAACACTTTAAGTAGACCCAATTCTAATACTCATCCCAGGTAATCCCATTATTGGCACTTCTATATTATATTAAAAATACTTATTTTTCTTTTGTTTAGAACTCCAAACTAGTCTTTTTTTTTTTTTTTTTTGAGATGGAGTCTCTCTATCATCCAGGCTGGAGTGCAGTGGCATGATCTCAGCTCACTGAAACCTCTGCCTCCCAAGTTCAAGCAATTCTCCTGCCTCAGCCTCCTAAGTAGCTGAGATTACAGGCATGTGCCACCATGCCTGGCTAGTTTTTGTATTTTTAGTAGAGATGGGTTTACCATGTTGGGCAGAATGGTTTTGAACTCCTGACCTCAGGTGATCTGCCCACCTCAGCTTCCCACAGTGCTGGGAGTCATGAACTGCCACGCCCAGCCCAACCTACTCTTTTATCCACCATAGTACTTGCTTTCTAATCCCCTGATACTGGTAACTTTAAAAAAATCTTCCTCAAAGAGTCTACCCTGACCAAATGTTTATTGTCTATTAGACGAAATAAATCTTTCCCTCAATGAATTATGTTACTTGGTCCAGTAAGTCCCTACTTAATCTTGGTTTCCATCAGCTTTCCAGGTATAGAAATGAAACACTGTAGGCTGTAGTTTCCACTGTCTTCTCTGTAACCTTGCCAATGAATGGAAGCCATTTTGGAAATCTGTCCAGGATGCTGTGGCACAGGACTGTGACTAGAAAACCTTTTCCTCCCTTTCCTCCATGGTACACTCATCCTTACCCTGCAGTATCCAGGTCAAATTTTCTTCGTGACGTTTCCTACCATTCATCCTATTCCGTCAAGAGGGATAACTGGATAGATGAGCTTAGGAAGGCATTTTAAGGGGCATAGGCAGGGTAATAAGAGAGCTTTGGTGGACAGTCATGACCTCCTTATTGTAGTGGCTTTGGAATCAGACAAGTCTAAGGTAGACTCAGTTAGATGAACACAAATGTAACTACTTATATAGGTATAGGGCAATTCATGTACTCTATTCTTGTTGAGTGAACTTTAGTAGTTTGCATGTCTTTAGAAATCTGTTAGGTTCATATAAGTTGTTCATAATATACCTTTATTATCCTTTAAATGTTGATGCTGATGAAAGTCAAGATTAAGAATACATTCGTTGAATGCCTAAGTAACATAATTTAATTTGTTGCATCTGTAGTGAGGTTCCCTTTTTCCTTTATAATATTGGTCATGAGTATTTTCTGTCTTCTTTTTTTCCCTGTTTGGTCTGTCTAAAGTTTGTTGTTTTGTTTTGTTTTTTTGAGACAGAGTCTCATTTGGCTAAAGTTTTATGAATTTTATTGATATTTTTGAAAAACAAGTTTTTAGTTTCGTTGATTTTCTCCATTGTTCCTTTGTTGACTCTATTGATTTTTGCTCTTATCTTCATTATTTCCTTCCTACTGCTAATTTTCCATTAAACTTGTCTGTTTTTTTCTAGTTTTTAAAGATAGTTGATTTGAGATATTTATTTTCTAGTGTAGGCCTTTAGTGTTGTTATAAATTTCTCACTGCATTGGCTTCATTCCACACATGCTTATATATTATATGTTCATTTTTATTCAGTTAAAATATTTTCTTTTTTTAACTTTTATTTTAGGTTGAAGAGTACATATGCAAGTTTCTTATATAGGTAAACTCACGTCACAGGGGTTTGATGTACAGATTATTTTGTCACCCAGGTACTAAGCCTAGTACCCAATAGTTATTTTTTCTGCTTTTCACCCTCCTCCCATCCTTCACTCTCTGTTAGCCCCCGGTGTCTATTGTTACCCTCTTTGGGTCCATGTGTTCTCATCATTTAACTCCCACTTATAAATAAAAACATGCAGTATTTGGCTTTTTGTTCCTGCATTAGTTTGCTATGGATAATAGCCTTTAGCTCCATCCATGTTCCTGCAAAGGGTATGATCTCTTTTTTTTATTATTATTATTTATTATTTTTTTTATGGTTGCAGAGTATTTCACGGTATATATGTACCACATTTTCTTTATCCAGCCTTTTCTTTTTATGGTTGCAGAGTGTCTCACGGTGTATATGTACCACATTTTCTTTACCCAGCCTTCCATTGACGGGCATTTAGGTTGATTCTATGTCTTTGCTATTGTGAATAGTGCTGCAATGAATATGCACGTGCATGTATCTTTATGACAGTAAGATTTATATTCCTTTGGGCATATATCCAGTAATGGGATTGCTGGGTTGAACGGTAGTTCAGTTTTTAGATCTTTGAGGAATCACCACACTGCCTTCCACAATGGTTGAACTAATTTACTCTCCCACCAACAATGTATAAGTGTTTCCTTTTCTCCATAACCTCACCAACCCCATCTGTTATTTTTTGATTTTTTAATAATTGCCATTTTGACTAGTATGAGATGGTATCTTGTGTGGTTTTGATTTGCATTTCTCTAATGATCAGTGATATTGAGCTTTGTTTCATATGCTTGTTGGTTGCATGTATGTCTTATTTTGAAAACTGTCTGTTCATGTCCTTTGTCCACTTCTTAATAGATTTGTTTTTTTCTTGCAAATTTTTTTTTTGTTTGGAGACAGAGTCTTGTTCTGTCGCCTAGGCTGGAGTGCAGTGGCACGATCTTGGCTCACTGCAACCTCCACCTCCCAGGTTCAAGCAATTCTCCTGCCTCAGCCTCCTGAGTAGCTGGGACTATAGGTGCACACCACCATGCCCAGCTAATTTTTTGTATTTTAGTAGAGATGAGGTTTCACCATGTTGCCCAGGCTGGTCCCAAACTCCTGAATTCAGGCAATCCACCCACCTCGGTCTCCCAAAGTGCTAGGATTACAGGAGTGAGCTACCGCACCCAGCCTTTTCTTATAAATTTGTTTAAGTTCCTTATAGATGCTGGATATTAGACCTTTGTCAGATGTAGAATTTGCAAAAATTTTCTCCCATTCTGTAGGTTGTCTGTTTACTCTCATAGCTCTTTTGTATTGCAGCTTTTTTGTTTAATTACATCCCATTTGTCAATTTTGTTGTAGATGCTTTTGGTGTCTTCATTATGAAATCTGTGCCAGTTCCTGTGTCCAGAATGTTATTGCCTAAGTTGTCTTCCAGGGTTTTTATAGTTTAGGGTTTTACATTTAAGTGTTTAATTCATCTTGAGTTGATTTTTATATATGGTGTAAGGAAGGGGTCCAGTTTCAATCTTCTGCATATAGCTAGCCAGTTACGCCAGCACCACTTACTGAATAGGCAGTCCTTTCCTCATTGTTGTTTTTGTCAGCTTTGTCAAAGTTCAGATGGTTGTAAGGGTGTGACCTTATTTTTGGGCTCTGTATTCTGTTCCATTGGTCTGTGTGTCTGTTTTTGTACCAGTACCATGCTGTCTTAGTTGCCCTATAGTATAGTTAGTTCAAAATATTTTCTAATTTTTATTGTGATTTCTTCTTTGACCCATAGATTATTTAGAATGTGTTGTTTAATTTCTGAATATCTGAAGATTTTTCAGATAATTTTGTTATTGATTTACTTAATTCTTCACCTCGTACTGAGTTTGAAGTTGTGTCTTTGATATTGCTCTCTAGCTGAAATGATGGGTCCTTATTAGTATCTGATCCCTGAAATGTGCCCTCCAGCTTCATTCCCCACCTTCTTGCACTTCGGCAGTCCTCATGGGACTCATCTGCAAGTGCTCACTCTCTATCTTCTACCCCATCTGATACAAAAACTATAGTAAATTTGATAGAAAATCAAATACAGACAAATTAAAAGACTCTCAAAGTGCATTGTTTGGCAGAGATTAGATAGATAAAGTACACAGTACCGTGAATTTCTCCAGAAATGCTCTGTAACTGAGGAATAGGAAACTGAAGATGTTTTACTTAAACTCAACAATTAAAAGTGTTGGTAGGATCCCAATGTAAAGGACTTTCAGTTGTTAGTAAGACTCTAGTTGACATAATCCAACATGTCTTTCAAAATTATCTTTCAGTTTTTTCCATTAGCTTCTCAGTGTAGGGATCAAGTGAGTTTTTTTTTTTTTTTTTCCATTTTGAGACAGAGTCTTGCTCTGTCACCCAGGCTGGAGGGCTAGAGTGCCATGGCACGATCACTGCAACATCTGCCCCCAGGTTCAAGTGATTCTCCTGCTTCAGCCTCCAGAGCAGCTGGGATTGTAGGCACCTGCCACCATGCCTGGCTAATTTTTGTATTTTTAGTAGAGACGGGGTTTCACCATGTTGGCCAGGCTTGTCTCAAACTCCTGACCTCAAGTGATCCACCCGTCTTGGCCTCCCAAAGTGCTGGGATTACAGGCATGAGCCACCGTGCCCGGCCTAATTTTGTGTTTTTAGTAGAGACAGGGTTTCGTCACATTGCCCTAGCTGGTTGGTAATACATTTTTAAAATCAGTAAATTAACTTGTAATGCTGTAAAAAGTGACTAATCAATTTTATTACAGTTTTAAATTATTTGTCCTTATAGGAGATTAAAAATAATTTTTAAAAATAATTTAAACATATAATTTCCTCTTTTGGATTAATGCTATGAAGCTATCTGGCCTCACTAACTGAAAGAATATTGATTACATTTTGTTAAAAACTTCTGGACATCTTATTTAAAATGTTTCACAATCATAAAATTTATTCTTGAGATAAAATCAGACTCCATTGTATGATCAACATGACTTAGGAAACTTGGCTGAATTAGAAAGAAAAAAGTCAAAGCAGAGGAGAAAAAGAAAACAAGCGTAAGGCCAGAGGTTGAGATTTTAACTCTTAAGGAGGATAAAATCCAGGATATTTTCCTGTTGATAAAAAACATCACAAGGATATAATCAAAACTTGTGATGTTTTTTATCAACATGGTAGAAAGATCAAATGAAAAAAAAAATAATAAAAGGCTTGCATTGCTAGCCATCTGTCCACAGTCTGTGTGCTGCTGCTGCTCTGAGGAAAAAGAAATACATCCTGGATTAATCCCAGGAATGGTGAGTTTATTTATTAGTGATGTTGTCACTATCTTGCCTTAGTCAAGCCTCCTGCCGTCTAAGCTACACGAGATGAAAGTTAGAGGTATGGCATGATGAGTGTGAATTGATCAGGAGCTTTCATGTCATGCTTAGCATTTCGGCTTTTTTGTTGTTTTGTGGGCCCCTCCTGGGGCTGCAGCACTGTCATCTGTCCCAGCAACAGATACCATACTATCTACATTTGAGGTCATTTGGCCAGATCTTTTAGTATCCATGGTGGTGGATCGACCTATTTCCATGCCTGGGTTATACTTAAGAAGAAAGAGCTGGCCCATTCTATACGTGTCCCAGATTTTCAAATGATGCCTGAAATGTCACTTGGAACAATGACTGAGAAGTAAAAACAATAAAGTTTGCTTTAACAGTTGACTGACAATAATATTATAGTCCACATATGTAAGTCTATAAATATTATTATACATCTTGCAGTTCTATTTTTTTCTTTTTTTTTTTTTGTTGAGATAGGGTCTTGCTCTGTTGCCCAGGCTGGAGTGCAGTGGTGCAATCACAGTTCACTGCAGCCTTGGTTTCTCAGGCTCAGACAATCCTCCCATCTCAGCCTCCTAAGTAGCTGGGACCACAGGAATACACCACAATGCCTGGCTAATTTTTATTTTTATTTTTGTAGTGAAGTCTCACTATGTTGCCCCAGCTAGTCTAGAGCACCCAGTCTCAAGCAATCCTCCCCGCTTGGCCTCCCAAACTGCTGGGATTACAGGAGTACACCACCATGGTTGGCCAGCTCTTTCTTCTTAAGTATAACCCAGGCATGGAAATAGGTCCACCCACCACCATGGATATTAAAAGATCTGGCCAAATTACCTCAAATGTAGATAGTATGGTATCTGTTGCTGGGACTGATAACAGAGCTTCAGCCCCAGGAGGGACCCAGTGTCCCCAGCGATCCCCATTCCCATGGGTCCTGCTCGCAAGGTTTACCTTCCCCTGGCTCTGTGGGATCTCCTGAGGTTCTCAACAGAGACCCACGGGTTCTACTGTCCACCTGCACAGGGATCCAGTGACTCCAATGACACCACCACTGGCCCCAACTGTTTGTCTAGGGATTTACTAATTTCTCCCTTCATCCAAACCAAATGTGAAAAATCTCTTTGACGTTTTCAGCTTAAGCAGAAAGCTTATAACAAAATATTTAGGCAAACAGCGAATTTAAAAACAAAACTTCATTCAAATTATTGTTCTATCTGTAACTTATTATGGCCGTTGAGTAAGTTACTTCACTTTTCATGTGAATATTTGACGAGTATTTGCCAAGGGCCTACTGCATCAAACATACTTAGGCATGCCAGGTGCAGTGGCTCACACCTGTAATCCCAGCACTTTGGGAGGCCAAGGCAGGTGAATCACCTGAGGTTGGGAGTTTGAGACCAGCCTGACCAACATGGAGAAACCCTGTCTCTACTAAAAATACAAAATTAGCCAGGCATGGTGGTGCATGCTTATAATCCCAGCTACTCGCAAGGCTGAGGCAGGAGAATCGCTTGAATCTGGGAAGCAGAGGTTGCAGTGGGCTGAGATTATGCCATTGCACTCCAGCCTGGGCAACAAGAGTGAAACTCCATCTCAAAAACAAAAAAACAAAAACAAAAAACAAACAAACACACACACACATGTTGAAGCAACAGGTATGCAAAGAAAAACAAAAAGCAACTCTGGTTCTCCAAGGTGCTCTCAATGGGAAGGAGAAGACAGATGTGCACACCAGTGTTCACAGTGCTAGGTGACACAGATCACAAAAGAAGGAAATGAATGAGAGGGCCACATGGCCCAGACTGAGGGGGTCAGGGTGGGCTTCTAGGAGGAAGCAAGTCTTAGGTGAGGCCTGAAGAGTGAGTAGGAGACAGTCAATCTCAGGGGGAAGGAGGGCAGAAAGGAGAGGAAAGGGTAAAACGATTGAAAGGGTAAAATGGAAAAAGAAAATGTTATCCTAGTGTGCTACTTGACCCAGCTCAAAGAATTGTCATAATAATATAAATGCCATTAATTAGCTTTTAAAGTCAAACTGTAGATAAAAGTATTATTGTTGGTTTCAGCATAAAATAGTTAATAACATATAACCAACATACAAGAAAATCTTTACATCTACCCTGTGACCTAGTAATTTCACTCTTCGATATTTACCCATGATCAATGAAAACATGTCCACACAAAGTCCACAACAAAGATATTCTTAGCCACTTTATTCATAGGAGCCCAAAATGAAAACAACTTAAATGTCTATTAACAGGAAAATGCATAAACAAAGTGTATGTATTTATACAATGTAATACTCTTTAGTGATATAAAGGAATACACTTTAATACATGTAACAATATGGATGAATTTCAAGACATTATCCTCAGGCAAAAACGCCAGATTTGCACCCAAAAAGAATACTGTGATCACATTTGTGAAAATTTATAATTCTAGAAGAGGAAAATCTACTCCATGATGAAAAAGGTCAGATAAATTATTGCCTCTGATTTGGGCAGGGAGCTGACTAGGAAGGAGCACAGGAGAAATTTCTGTGATGAAAACAATCATTTTGTGATGAAAATGATAAAGAGATGTGGGTTACACAGGTGTATGCATTGGTTAAAATGCACTGAGATGTATGCTCCAGATTCGTGGCTTTTACTGTATGTTTTTGATCTAAAAACATTGAAGCATTAAACTTTTGTAAGTTTGCTTTCTTTCAGAGGCATGAGTTAGCCATTTATGAAGTTACCTCCCATGTATTCCTGTACTCCAGATTTCTTCCTGTTGGAGAACAGAGTAACAAATATGAGAAGGAAAAAGACAGAACTGTGCTATCCAATATGGTAGCCCTTGGTCACATGTGGCTGTTGAACACTTAAAATTTGGCTAGACCAAATTGAAGATCTTCTATGCTTTTTTTGTTTGTTTGTTTAGACAACAGTGTTGCTATGTCGCCCAGGCTTGAGTACAGTGGAGCAATCTCTGCTCACTGCAACCTCCACCTCCTGGGTTCAAGCGATTCTCATGCTTCAGCCTCCCAAGTAGCTGGGATTACAGGTGTGTGCCACCATGCCCAACTGATTTTTGTATTTTCAGTAGAGACAGGGTCTCACCATGTTGGCCAGGCTGGTCTCAAACTCCTGGCCTCAAGTGACCCACCTGCCTTGGCCTCCCAAAGTGCTGGGATTACAGGCGTGAGCCACTGTGCCTGGCCTGAAGATATGCTTTTAAGTGTCAAATACACGTTGGATTAGGAAGGTTTAGTACAAAAAGTACTAAATATTCTGTTAACATTTTTCATATTGATATGTCAAAATGATAAAATTGGATATATTAGGTTAAATATATTTTTTAAAAGGATTTCAACTCTTTTTTTAAACATGGCAACTGGAAAGCTTATAATTACATATGTAGTTCATATTTGTGTCCATTGGACACTGCTGGACTGTAATGTAGCTTGCGGTGTTGGTCTAGAATTGAAGATACTGTATTCCAATATGTAAACGAGGCTTCTTTCTATATTTTTCCCTGTAAGGGCCTGGACACAATGATATACCAGTAGCAATGAGCACGCTGAGCACCCAGATCTTGGCACCGTTCTCCATTAAGTGGAAATATAGTTGCAGGGGGAGATGGCTGATTTCAGGACTGGGCCAGGGAAAGTATAGGATGAGCCTGGAGCTTCCTCTTTCCCCAAGAATGTAAAGAATTGGCCAAAAAACATGACAGCATATGTCAAAATGACACAAAAGAACCATATTTAACAGGCTCCCACTGGCCAAATCTAGGGTAAGTTGAGCATCAAAATAAATGATGATAGTAATGGATTATAACTTACTGCACTGAATAAAATAAGAATCCATGAGTCAATAGTCATATAAATAAATGAATAGATAAGAAGAATAAGTGCTTCCCTGAAGTTGAATGCCAACTAATAAATATAGAAAAGAATGATGGAGGTAGAAAATCATCAGTGATTATGAAAACTGGAGAGTAAAAGTTTGATGAGAAACAAGATTATCTAGCCTCAAAGTATCTCCCCAAATATTAATTACAAAGAGAAATTTTCTTTAAAAATATAGTTTTTAAAGTTTACAGGTAGAAAAATTATCAAAATAAACTCAGAATTATGTAATCTTATGCCTTTGTGTTTTAAATATCACTAACGGGATTCAAAGTTTCCCCTTTCCCCCAGTCTGATGCAGGAATATTAACCCAACCTAAGTTTGGCTTTTTTTTTTCCTGAGATGGAGTCTCGCTCTGCCACCCAGGCTGGAGTGCAGTGGCGCAATCTCAGCTCACTGCAAGCTCTGCCTCCCGGATTCACGTCATTCTCCTGCCTCAGCCTCCCCGGTAGCTGGGACTATAGGCGCCCGCCACCACGCCCTGCTAATTTTTTGTATTTTTAGTAGAGACGGGGTTTCACAGTGTTAGCCAGGATGGTCTCAATCTCCTGACGTCGTGATCCGCCCACCTCAGCCTCCCAAAGTGCTGGGATTACAGGCGTGAGCCACCGTGCCCGGCCTAAGTTTGGCTCATGAATCACCGTTAGAGTCATCTGAATTCTTTTTAGAAAATCTTTGTAAGACATAGGAGGCAGAAAGTCTTGATATTCCTAGGAAGTTGGCAGCTGTGGGTGCAGTTAAAAATATTATTTGCAAAACCAATTAGCAAATCTGATCAGGAAACAGGTAAGAAGAAAAAACAATAGGAAAATACACTGTTATTTTTCATAGTTACACTTGTTATACTTTAAAACACCATACTTTTAAGTAGTGTCAAAAAAATCTTTTGTAAATCCTGCACTGACACTTCTTAAAATACTTCATGTAATTAAAAAATCTCTAATGTTAATACATCATAAAGGTTAAAAAAAATCATGGGGGGCCGGGCGCGGTGGCTCAAGCCTGTAATCCCAGCACTTTGGGAGGCCGAGGCGGGTGGATCACGAGGTCAGGAGATCGAGACTATCCTGGCTAACATGGTGAAACCCCGTCTCTACTAAAAATACAAAAAACTAGCCGGGCATGGTGGCGGGCGCCTGTAGTCTCAGCTACTTGGGAGGCTGAGGCGGGAGAATGGCGTGAACCCGGGAGGCGGAGTTTGCAGTGAGCCGAGATCACGCCACTGCACTCCAGCCTGGGAGACACAGCGAGACTCCGTCTCAAAAAAAAAAAAAAAAAAAAAAAAAAAAAAAAAAAATTCATGGGGATAGGGCAAAAATGGGCAATTACCTATAAAATTAGATATTTTATTCTTAAAAAGACTCAAATGGCAGAAAAGCTGAGTTTATTGCCCATCTAAATAATTTCTACATTAAAAAACAATAGTGCCATTACCTGTGTACACATCTTGAGGCAGAACAATTTAAATCAAGTAACAAGTTGTCAGCAATTACATGATATTTAGCCCAAAACTTTACATTTCGGTCATATCCCAAAAGCTCTTTAATTAAAAAGAAGAGGTTCAGGGAATTTATTTATTAGTTTATTAGTGAATTTATTTATTATTTATAAATGTGTTTATAAGATAATCTCTTTTCAAAAGATTTAAGTTGATTATGACAGAGGGAATATAGGTTATTCAAAATGGAATATAAAAACCTTCCATATTAGGTCCATGGCAGATTTGTATGTGAAGAGGAAGATGCCTGCTTTCCAGAGTTTTCTGAAAAAGCAAAAGAATGTCATAGAATTGAAAGCTGGCCAGGCACAGTGACTCAAGCCTGTAACCCCAGCACTTTAGGATGCCAAGACGAGAGGATCACCTGAGGTCAGGAGTTCGAGACAAGCCTGGCCAACATGGTGAAACCCCGCCTCTACTAAGAATACAAAAATTAACCAGGCGCGGTGGCAGGCGCCTGTAATCCCAGCTACTCAGGAGACTGAGGCAGGAGAATAGCTTGAGCCGGGTAGGTGGAGGTTGCAGTGAGCAGAGATTGTGCCATTGTACTCCAACCTGGGCAACAGAGCGAAATTAACTCAAAAAAAAAAAAAAAAAAGATTTATTATTGGAATAAGAAAATATTCTAGTTGGCCAGGTGCAGTGGCTCACGCCTATAATCCCAGAACTTTGGGAGGCCGAGGTGGGCAGATAACTTGAGGTCAGGAGTTTGAGACCAGCCTGGCTAACATGGTGAAATCCCATCTCTACTAAAAATACAAAAATTAGCTGGGTGTGGTGGTGGGTACCGGTAATCCCAGCTACTCGGGAGACTGAGGCAGGAGAATCATTTCAACCTGGGAGGTGGCGGTTGCACTCCAGTCTGGGTGACAGAGTGAGACTCCATCTCAAAAAAAAAAAAAAAAAAAGACAAGAAAAGAAAATATTCTAGTTATTGAGTGCAATGGCTTACACCTGTAACCCTAGCACTTTGGGAGGCCAAGGTGGACAAATCACCTGAGGTCAGGAGTTCGAGACCAGACTGGCCAACATCATGAAACCCTGTTTCTTCTAAATATACAAAAATTAGCTGGGCGTGGTGGCATGGGCCTGTAATCCCAGCTACTCAGGAGGCTGAGGCAGGAGAACTGCTTAATCCAGGAGGAAAAGGTTGAAGTGAGCTGAAATCACCCCCCAGTGCACTCCAGCCTGGGCGACAAGAGCAAAACTTCGTCTCAAAAAAAAAAAAAAAAAAAAAAAGAAGAAGAAGAAGGAGAAAAGAAACAGAAAATATTTCAGTTCTTCAGAAAAGGAGGGGCTTTCCTTGATTTTAAATTTGAAAAGATATTTTTCATGTACAGAAAAGAATACTATATATGTAACATAGTATACATTATCCTTAAGTGGATTTTTATTGCTAATGTCAATATGATTGCCTAAGGCCAAGCACATAATATTAATGTACACCTCCGTGAAGGTAAGTCTGGGGTTTATACAATGTTCATTAACCATCCAGCCTCCCTGCGCTCTAGGAATACTACAGTGGAAAACACGTTATGCTCTCCAAGGTACACCTAAGTGAATCCATTTTTTCACTTGATTATATCATGTCAGTCAATAGAATCAATTGGCATGAAATTCATTCACTGGTTTGTTGGATAGAGATAAAGACTCTGAAAGTTGGAAAAGATATTAGAGATCTCCTGGTCCAGTAATAAATGACTAAATGATTGCAGTCAGTATCATAAAAGGCATCTCTGACAATCGGTATAGGAACTTGGTTTGTATACCATGACAGACAGTAGGATCACTCTGTCACAAGGCCATCTGTTCCACTATTGAAGACAGATATTTTTGTTATGCTGAAAACTACTGGACTGTAATTTCCACCAGCTTTTTTTTTTTTTTTTTTTTTTGAGACGGAGTCTCGCTCTGTCGCCCGGGCTGGAGTGCAGTGGCCGGATCTCAGCTCACTGCAAGCTCTGCGCCCGGGTTTACCCCATTCTCCTGCCTCAGCCTCCGAAGCAGCTGGGACTACAGGCGCCCGCCACCTCGCCAGGCTAGCTTTTTGTATTTTTTTTAGTAGAGATGGGGTTTCACCGTGTTAGCCAGGATGGTCTCAATCTCCTGACCTCGTGATCCGCCCGTCTCAGCCTCCCAAAGTGCTGGGATTACAGGCTTGAGCCACCGTGCCCGGCTCCACCAGCTTTTAAAGTATGTCCTGCAGATCAATTGAAAAACCCTTCAAATATCAGATGACACCTTTGACTCCACTTCCGTCTTATTTTACTAAGCTAAACATCTTCAGTTTATTAATTCATTTAAATTATGATGAATCATCTTAAAAGTCAGGTAACACTTCAAATTTTTTTTCAGTGCTTTATGTACATTATGTCATTTTACCTTTATAACAAATCTCTGAATGCTACACAACAGATATTTTAAAATTTAACTTGCTCAAGATCATACCACTGGTTTATGGCAGAATACAGACTAGAAGCTTGATCTCTTCACTTTCTTCCTATCTTTGTTCTTAAATGAGAATTTATAAACTAGACTGAACAATAAATGTAATGAATATTTAGGAGAAGGAAATTTTGAAGGCATTCCACTAATACCTAGGAAACATCAGGAAGACACATTTATGGTAACATACATTTCTGAATGTTTACAAGTGTCGAGAATTAATTAATTATTTATATATTTATTTGAGACAGAGCCTCACTCTCTCACCCAAGCTGGAATGCAGTGGCGCGATCTCAGCTCACTGCAACCTCTTCCTCCTGGGTTCAAGTGATTCTCCTGCCTCAGGCTCCCAGTAACTAGGATTACAGATGCACATCACAACACCTGGCTAATTTTTTGTACTTTTAGTAGAGACGAGGTTTCACCATGTTGGCCAGGCTGGTCTTGAACTCCTGACCTCAAGCGATCCACCCACCTTGGCCTCCCAAAATGCTGGGATTACAGGCATGAGCCACTGTGCCTGGCCTAAGAATTTCATACATGTCTTTGCAACTTCAAGAGGAGATATTAAAACAGTTTCTCTTCTCCTTTTATCTAAAAGTTTTGACCAAACTACAGCTTTGGGTTCAGGTTCAGGTTTGGGTTGAAGTTCAAATTTTCTGATCATCTCAACTGTAAGACAATACACTCAAATAAACCTTTCTGGCTTGCTAAATAAAACTAGAATTTTTGGAGGTTTTTTTTTTTGGAGACAGGGCCTTGCTCTGTTGCCCAGGCTGGAGTGCAGTGGCATGATCTCAGCTCACCGCAGCCTCAACCTCCTGGGTCCAAGCAATCCTTCTAACTCAGCCTCCTAAGTACCTAGGACTACAGGCATGCACCATCACGCCCAGATAATTTTGGTTTTTGTAGCTATGAGGTCTCACTCTTGCCCAGGCTGGTCTCAAACTTCTGGACTCAAGCAATCCTTCTGCCAAAGCCTCCCAAAGTGTTGGGATTACAGGCATGAGCTACCATGACGGCCTCTTCGAGTAACCTTTTTTTTAGAAGTGTGAAGGTTCTAGGACTTCTGGTGCTTCAGTCAATTCAACCATTTTCTTGCTATATCTCCTATACCCATCTTCATCTGCTCTTATTCACTGAGCTCCTGGGCATCTTCCGGTTCATCTTCTGTGTTCTTGGCAAAGAATATCAGAATTCAAACATTTTTCCTTAAACTATAATAGCAGCAACCAAAGCCCACTATAAATGTAAAACTTCATCTGTTGGGATAAAATCTTTAGAACTAAATATAAAGCACTCAAGAAGCAGCAGTAGTTAATGGTATGTAATTAAAATATCAGCTTTAAAATATACCTCCGGGGACATTTTAACAAAGTCCAATTTAAATAATTTTCACTCTGCCAAAGAGGTGCTCTGTTGAGCCTGCGTAGATTGAAAAATCAACTGGCGAGAGCTCGCCATGAGGTAAGCCTGCCCTGCATGCCATTGTAAGTGGAAGTCCTGGACACAATCTGTCACTGTCACGGCAGGCCTGCAGGAGACTGCAGAGGCTCTCAACTTCTATGGGGCCAGGAGCACAAACCTTTGATGATGGGATGTTTTGGGACTCACAGCAGGCTGGACCAGGGGAAATATTAGACCACACATCCTGTTTAAACAGAAGGGTTCTGCTCTTTCATTTCCTTTTTCCTTTCATGAATGTGTCCAAATGCCAATTTGAGCCATGTTCCTAAGGAATAAACTAACAGACATCAGTATATAGAAAATGAAAACTAGTCATTATGGCCTCTGGCTACAAAATATTCACAATTAAAGAGGAAGCATAGGCCAGGCGTGGTGGCTCACGCCTGTAATCCCAACACTTTACGAGGTCGAGGCTGGGGATCACCTGAGGTCAGGAGTTTGAGACCAGCCTGGCCAACATGGTGAAACCCCGTCTCTACTAAAAATACAAAAATTAGCCGGGCGTGGTGGGACGTGCCTGTAATCCCAGCTACTTAGGAAGTCGAGGCAGGAGAATCGCTTGAACCCGGGAGGTAGAAGTTGCAGTGAGCCCAGATCGCACCACTGCACTCCAGCCTGGGTGACAGAGCTAGACTCTGTCTCAAAAAAAAAAAAAAAAAAAAAAAAAAAAAAAAGAGGAAGCATACTGAGAAGCCATTTATAAAATGTAGACCATTCAGCCTCTACTTGGGTCACCGACCCAGCCACCAGCCAGACCCATTTCCAATGTTCCATCTTGCTAGCAATGAACACTTGTTGAGCAACAGCTAGTCAAGTTACCATGCTACTGAGACAGTTTGTAGTTCTTTCATTGACATCTTCCCGGTAAAGAATTCTCACTTTTTAAAATACCATTCCCAGCTGGGCACAGTGGTTCACACCTGTAATCTCAACATTTTGGAAGGTTGAGGTGGGAGGATCTCTTGAGCCTGGGAGGTCAAGGCTGCAGTGAGCCAAGACCGTGCTAGTGCACTACAGCCTAGGGAACAGAGTGAGACCCTGTCTCAAAAAGAAAAAAGAGAGAGAAACAACAAAAGAAGAAATTTTTTAAAAAAAACATAAACTAGGCTGGGCATGGTGGCTCACGCCTGTAATCTCAGCAATTTGAGAGACTGAGGCAGGCAGATTACTTGAGGTCAGGAGTTCGAGACCAGCCTGGCCAACATGGTGAAATCCCATCTCTACTAAAAATACAAAAAAATTTACCTGAGTGTGGTGGTGGGCGCCTGTATTCCCAGCTACTTTGGAGGCTGAGGCAGGAGAATCACTTGAACCTGGGAAGCGGAGGTTGCAGTGAGCTGAGATTGCACCACCGCACTCTAGCCTGAGGAACAGAGTAAGACTGTCTCAAAAATAAATAAAATAATAAAATAAAATAAATACCATTTCCCACTCATCAATCTCAGGTGTGTTTTCCTTCTAGAGCAACAGAATCATTGAAAGAAAGGAGGCTTTAGAGTGAAGCAGCCTGCATTTCACTTATTCTCCCACCTGTAAGGTTTTTATTTGGAGACCTCAGTTATCTAGAGACCTCAGTTAGTGTAACATTCCTGGCTTCTTCACTCCCTTACCACTCTGCCTCAGGAAATGAGGAGCCGATTATTTGGTTGGTACATTTGAGAAGAGTCAGCAGTGCTTGCAGAGCCCAGCCCTTGCCATACTCTTCTTGCTTGAGGAATGAGTGGCCACAATAAAGCAGATGTTTGGCCAGGCACAGTGGCTAACACCTGTAATCCCAGCACTTTGGGAGGCTGAGGTGGGCGGATCAGGTGAGGTCAGGAGTTCGACACCAGCCTGGCCAACATGGCGAAACTCTGTCTCTATTAAAAACATAAAAATTAGCCAGGCATGGTGGCACATGCCTGTAGTTCCAGCTACTCAGGAGGCTGAGGCAGGAGAATCACTTGAACCTGGGAGGTGGAGGTTGCAGTGAGCCGAAATTGTGCCACGGCACTCCAGCCTGGGTAACAGAGTGAGAGTCTGTCACCAACAAAAGAAAAAGAAAAAGAAAAAAAAAAAAAAAAAGCAGATGTTCATATCTTTTCTTCCATGCTCGAAGTTTTACAAGGGGAGGCCCCCACAGGAGGAAGTATGTGTCATCTGGCTGGGATTGGTGGATAAGTCTGACTATTTCTGAGACACAGAATTAGGAAGCTCACAGTTGTTGAAATTGTAAGCCTTATTATCCCTCCCAGCCTTAATCAGTAGTAAGTACTGTATGGTGTTTTGATCTCCATCTGTCCTATTCCTTGTCTTGCTCTTAAGTGGCTTAGAACTCAAGACCCCTTTTTAATCATGTTGACCTCGGCAAGTTATTTTACAATAGCCACCATTTCCACTCATATTTGTCAAGCTTTTGTGCATCTTCTGGTTGCTATTCTGGAGGTTATCATAATTTTATCAACCTGGCAAGGTTGGGAATATAAAAAGTGTCTAGCACAAGGCTTGGCATTCAATTAAAATTTACCTTTTCTATTATTTTAATTCAGTGATCACTCCATTATCCTAGTTTCTTCTTCCCTTTAGTTCCCTCCAATAAGTTTTCTTCTATCTCTCCTCACTGTCTTCAACACTTTCTTATTAAATGCTTCTGTCTCTAGATATTGCCCTAAGTTAATGATTCTTAAAGTGTGGTCCCAGAACCAGCAGCATTAGCATTTTCTGAGAACTTAGAAATGGAAATTCTTGACCAGGCTTGCTAACTCATCCCTGTAATCTCAGAACTTTGGGAGGCCGAGGTGAGAGGATCGCTTCAGCTCAGGAGTTTGAGATCAGCCTGGACAACACAGTGAGACCGCATCTCATATATTAAAAAAAAAAAGAAATGGAAATTCTCAGGCCCCACCCCAGATCTACTGCATCAGAAACTTTGGGAGTGGAACCAGCAATTTGTGGTTTAAAAAGCCCTCCAGGTGATTCTAATGCATGTTCAAGTGTGAGAGCCAGAGACCTAAATCATTCAATTTCTGTTCAGATTAATGGCTTGTCTCTGCCCCTTAAATTTTCTTTTTATGAGTTAGTCTCTTCTATGATTACTAACCATTTTGTTTGGTAACATTATCAATTGTTTCATAACTCAAAACCCTACTATCCCCATCTGCATCCAAAACTGGCTGCTGGCTGGACTCACATCTGTAATCCTTTAGTTTGTTTTTTGAGACGGAGTCTTGTTCTGTCACCCAGGAGGGAGTGCAGTGTCATGATCTTGGCTCACTGCAACCTTCGCCTGCAGGGTTCAAGCAATTCTCCTGCCTCAGCCTCCTGAGTAGCCTCCCGAGTAGTACAGGCGTCTGCCACCACACCTGGCTAATTTTTGTATTTTTAGTAGAGATGAGGTTTTGACATGTTAGCCAGGCTGGTCTCAAACTCCTGACCTCAAGTGATCCACCTTCCTCCGCCTCCCAAAATGCTAGAATTACAGGTGTGAGCCACAATGTCTGGCCTCACATCTGTAATTCTAACACTTTGGGATGCAAAGGCGAGTGAGTCACTTGAGCCCAAGAGTTTGAGACGAGCCTGGGCAATACAGGGGTGAGACTCTGTCTATACCAAAAAAAAAAAAAAAAAAAAAAAAGGCCAGGCATGGTGGTACATGCCTGTAGTCTCTCAGCTGCTTGGGAGACTGAGATGGGAGGACTGCTTGAGTCAGGAGGCTGAGCCTCCAGTAAGCCATGATCATGCCATTGCACTGCAGCCTGGGTAACAGAGCAAGACCCTGTCTCTTAAAAAACAAACAAAAAACCAAAATGGGCTGCTATTTGGCCCTGAAATCATTTTAAATTAGGATCTACAGATCTATTTTGTACAGATTTTTGTCACTTCCTAATTATGATATCTGATTAATTAAAAACTTGCACAACTTAGTTTTAATTTAGTTTACCAGGTGTTCATTTTCACAGCCATTGTATAACACAAATCACTCACAAATCTATAAATCTTTGCCCGTGTTTTGTTTTGAATAGGTAAATAGAAAATCTCCTATCACAGGACAGTATAGGTAGCACTGAAAAAAATTGGTTTTCACAGCACTAATTCCCTAACAACTTGAAAAGCATCAAGCAATTCAATTATCCTAAAATTGTCATCCAATTTGTTTCACTGTGAGAGAGCTAGTATGCTTATGTCATGAAGACCAGGAAATTAGTTGCTTTCTGGAATAAGTGAATTTTTGCCTTCCCATCTTTGCTGAATCTCTAAAATAAATATTTAAAGACAGTAGGGATTGGAAGGGTTGAGGCAAGGGGAAGAGGAGAGGTGAAATAGGATCTGAGAGAACAAAGATGTTTTATATTTCAAATGACTCTAAAATATCAAGAGTTATTCAATGTGCTGAATATACTCTTACATGATACTGTAGTAAATGTTTGTTTATACCTAGGTACTTCAAATAATTGAATAATTCATGTATTTATTAACTTCCCTGCAACATTCCCCAAATGTTTACACAAATTAATTTTCAATCAATAAAATGTGTAGACATTCATGATTCTGCTATAAATGTTAATGTGTAACATTTTGGGGAAGTGTCATTCTTGTGCCATTCACTATGAGGCATTTTTTAGGGTAGCAAGTCATTCACTTAAATTGTAATGAAAAGCATTTAGTTTTTATTAGTGTGTAGGAGTCTTGTTCTCAAGGGAGTATTTCACAGCTATTATTCATTCAATCTCAGTTTCCTTGGGAGGAAGGGAAAGGGGACCCAGTGAGCCAAAGTCAATGAGTTGAGTCATTGTTCAGCTCCATTCCAAAGTACTGAGTTTCAACTAAACCCCTTAGGTTCAATTTAAGATTCCTGGCAAAGGCTTTCCTTTGTGATTTATTGCCATTGACAACAGCAGACATCGTCTCTCTGTTTTCTATTTGTCTTCCACCTGCAGGACCTTGGGAGGATCCCTGGAAGCTTCCTGAGGAGCAACAGCCTCCCAGGGTCAAGCAGACATTCCCGGAGTGGCATCTTCCGATTACTTCTGAGATCCACAGAACCCACCAGAATGGCCAGCCTTGTACCTTATGATCAATACTCCAAGATTTTAAATTTGGTGATCGTGATGATCCTTTCTGATTTTATCTTCACTAATTTCTATCTTTTGTACATCCCTTCACCTTAAAGAAGTGGCACTTTGGCCTCATGGACTGGAATATGGTGGCACAATTATGGCTCACAGCAGCCTCAAACTCCTGGACTCAAGCAATTCTCCCACATCCTGGGTCTCTAGGACTACAGGTGCACACCACCATGCCTGGCTCTTCATTTTTGTTTCTTTCTAATCCTAGCTAATCCCATTCTTTTAGTTTCCCTTGCTTCACCAAGGAGTCTGGGACTCCAAGTCAAGTAATTTCTTTCCTTTTTTTTTTCTTTTGAGATAGGGTTTCTCTCTGTCGCCCAGGCTGGATTGGAGTGCAGTGGTATGCTATCAGCTCCCTGCAACCTCCATCTCCCAGGCTTAAATGATTCTCATGCCTCAGTCTCCCAAGTAGCTGGGATTACAGGTGTGCACCACCACGCCCAGCTAATTTTTGTATTTTTTGCAGAGGGAGGTTTTCACCATATTTTCCAGACAGGTCTCGAACTCTTGGCCCTAAGTAATCTGCCCGCCTTGGCCTCCCAAAATGCTAGAGTTACTGGCATGAGCCACTGCACCTGACGGGACAAGTTATTTCAACACTGTCTTCTTGAACCCTCATTCCACCCTTTAAATTTGCTTGATGCTTCCACATTAATTACAACCCCGATCATCTCCACTTTCTTTTCCATCTCCACACCTAAGCATCCAGATTTCAGGGAAAGGTTATGAACGTATTTCAAATGATTCTCATCAGTCTTCCTACTCTCCAGTGGGCCCTCTGCAGCTTCCTGCAGGATGGCATGCTTCATCATACTCCCGGCTCTCTTATTCTATGCAAGCGGCCTTGCCACTTACTGCCATTACACCTTTCCCGCATTCCCTCTCAAGTTTTCTTTGTATTTTCACCATTTTCCTTCATTTCACTTCAGAGGGAGTGGTACTGCTTGCAACTTGGTCATCTCATCAACCTTTTCTCCATTTCTTTCCCTCACCTTTACTCTGCCCTGTCTCCTCTTTTCATCTCCATCTCTTGAATGCTTTTGCTAGGCCAATGAACACTCTCAGTACTCTCTTACGAAAGGCAACAAATAAGTAAGCAAACAAAATTCAATTTCCCTTGGTTTTGTAATCCTTTCAGACTATTATCTTCCAGTTTCCTTTCCAGGGTAAACCTGTTCACTCCCGAACCTCTTGAAAACGGGCGAATGCGCCACTGTTTCACAGAAATGAAAACGTTCTCAGAGGCAACCAATGACCTCTAACCACTGCCAAATCCAATGAACTGAAAAAGGATTCAATTTACATGATCTCTCTGAATGTCTGCTTTTATGTATCAGCTCATCTGGAACTCACCCCTGGTTTGGCTTTTGGGAGCCTATCATGCTCTTCCTGTGCCTTATCTATTCTCTCCTCTCCCATCTTCTCAGAAGACATCTCCCACCAGGTGCTTTTTCCAGACCTCTGTTCTCTAATCTCTTCCTTGACTTCGTTGACTCCCACATTTTAAACTATTGCTTTTGTGAATAATTCCAGAATCTAAATTCTAACTGCCAATTGGACATTTCCACCTTGAATATTCTAGAGAAAAGACTGGCAACCTTTATCTATGAAGAATAGTTAGTAACTTTTTTAGGCTCTGAAGGCCCTATGGTCTCTGTCATGACACTGCTATTTGAATTTTTTTTTAAATTTATTTTTTTATTGAGACGGAGTCTAGCTATGTTGCCCAGGCTGGTATCAAACTCCTGGGCTCCAGTGATCCACCTGCTTCAGCCTCCCAAAGTACTGGGATTATAGGTGTGAGCCACTGCGCTGGGCCTGATACTTGAATTTCGTATAATTTTCATGTACCACAATGTAGTCTTATTTGAATTAAAAAAAAAATATTTACACATGTAAAAATCATTCTTAGCTCTTGCAAACATATGGCAGGCTGGATTTGACCCTCAGGTGGTTTGCAGATCCCTGTTCTATAGATCCCCACAGCACTCATGCTCCTCAGACATTTACTCCTCCCTCGCTGGGATTTTGCTTTCTCTTTAGGTCGGTCTGTCTATCTATCTATCTATCTATCTATCTATCTATCTATCTATCTAGTTATTTAGAGGCAGGTTCTCACTATGTTGCCCAGGCTGTTCTTGAACTCCCAGCTTAAAGCAATCTTCCCACCTTGACTTCCCAACGTGCTGGAATCACAGGCATGAGCCATCACACCCAGCCTCTTTATTTTAAAACAGTTGTGTTTTGTGTTATTTCCTACAGGTACTGATTTGTCTAAAGTGGACTTGGGGAAAAACAAGTATGAATACAGCATTCCCATTTTCAGATAAGGACGGTGAGATTCAGCCTGGGATTTGTCAAGGAGTTAAGTCATACTGAAGCCAGCGTTATAACTCAATTTTCTGGACTTTTCAGCACAAGACTCTAGATGGACTGCCACACAGCAGTCAATTGCCTATAATGTGTTGCTTATGTATTTAAACACAAAAAGAGAGAAATGGTTAGAAAACTCATCAAGGTTCTTTTCAGATCTACAATCCATATCATCTTGCACCCCGCCTGCTACCCACGCACTCTCTTGTCATTCTGATGCCTGGTTATGGTGCTTCTGTTTAGCTTAGTTGGGCAGCCAGGAACGGGTAAAAGAGGGGATCCAATGTTTACTGAGACACAAAGTCTCACAGGAGTCACTTTAAGACTACAGTAGAAAGCTTCATATGAATAATGAAGATCTACTTAACAATTACCATAATCATTCTGGTACAGGAAGAGAGAGTTAAAGTCCATTATTACATTAAAAAAAAAAAAAAGGTACAACAAATTTGCTATATGAGTTCCAAACATGTTAAACAAGAATGAATTATTTTCCTGTAGCTCATCTTATCCTTTTAAATGTATTTTCTCAGAATTCATTCAGAATTCTGCGTTCCACTAAGAATATCGTAATACTCACTTAGTTTTCATGAGGTGATCAAGGCTACGGATTCTTCTGTAACCCCTCTCCCTACCTCTTAAACTTTAGGACTGTGAGAAATGAATTCATCTTGACTTCATTTGGAGCCTACATATTTGTTTTTTGCCATGGGCCAATTTGGCACTGTGTATTTTAACTTTCATACTTTATATTATTTTGATAATACATATTTTGATTAAATAACTACAAAAAACATAAACTTTAGATGATATTTTGCTCTGTGAGGAAAAACACAGCATACCAACAAATGTACAAACAAAAATATTCAGCAATTTGTAAGAAATATGACACCAATTGTGGTGGAAATTATGGAAACAAGAAACAAGTCATGAGCAGGTATGATTTTACCCTTATTCCAATTTACACTTCTTTTTAAAAATTTTAATGATGTTAACTTTGCTTTATGCTTCGTTATTTTATTACCAAGTGACCCGTGAAGAGTTTGGTTTCTTGAGAGGTCAGTTCATCATAACAGAATTTGGTCCTAATTAAAATGAGATTATCACAGGACACTAGATCCAAGAAATGTGCTTCTGAGGTGGGTATTCTGTTACTCATTTTCGTTTAATAGACATAACAAAGGCCAGAACAAATTGCCCCTTTCAAATAACAGCTCTTTGGGAAATATGTCTGGCTTTGGTAAATTTTTATGTTTGAATGGAAGATTAAATTAGCCTTATAAATTTCTTAATGTTTAGAGAAATTCATCATCAAAACCAAAGTAAAATAGTTACAAATGTCTAGAACTTCATTTTCTGAAGAAGACTACTTTTTGCTTATATATTTTGATTTTTCAGTATATTGGGGTAAACTCGTTTCCAACAGGATAACTTGTAAACTCTCTTTTGTCATCGTATTAGAGAGTAAGCTAAGCTGCTGTATGAAAGACAGCCTCCAAAATTCAGTGGCTCAAAGAACAGCCAAGTTTATTCGTGTCCCAAGTAACAACCCAGGTAAGCATCCTAGCGTGGTGGGCAGCTTTGTGCCCATCAGTCACTGGAGACCAGGCTGGCAGAGGCTCTGCCACCAAAAGTCAGCTTCCAGGGTGCTCTGGCCATGGGCATTCCAGCTGGCTGAGTGGGGGAAAGAGAAGTCCCTGGCCAGACGTTTCCTCTCATGCAGATGAGGCAGAGGTTCCTCAAGTCTCCCATACTCATATTCCAATGGCAAATGTCCAGTCACATGGCTACACCTCACTACAAGGGAGACTGGAAAATAGAGCCTCTCCATGTGCCCAGGAAGAGGGGAAGAACAAAAATAGTGGAAAGCTGCTGTCTCCATATACTCTTTGATTATTAAAAATTATAAATAATAGCAACATGCATTGCGAGGCCTCTGATACGGTTTGGATCTGTGTCTCCATCCAAATCTCATATTGAATTATAATTCCCAATGTTGGGGGAGGGACCTGGTGGGAGGTGACTGGATCGTGGGGGTGGATTTCCCCCTTGCTGTTCTCATGATAGTGAGTGAGTTCTCATGGGATCTGATGGTTGAAACATGTGTAGCACCTCCCTCTTTGCTCTCTCTCTCCTGCCCCACCACGTGAAGACTGTGTCTGCTTCCCTTTCGCCTTCTGCCATGATTGTAAGTTTCCCGAGGCCTCCCCAGCCATGCCTTCTGTACAGCCTGTGGAACTGTGAGTCAATTAAGCCTCTTTTCTCCAGAAATTACCCAGTCTCAGGTATGTCTTTATAGCAATGAGAACAGACTAATACAGTCTCTAAGAATGCTATACAAACACAATTAAATATACAAAATAAAAGGTTAATTTTTTTTCTATTATGAACATATTTAACAAGGTAAAAACCAAGGCAGGCCTCTCTGATTTTATGTCACCACATCAAAAATATTTGTGTTAACAAACACACAGAGGAAATAGCCAACTTAAAATAAATCATGTTCTAAAAGCTGGAAATTCATTTTCTCTTTGAAACAATGTTCTAAAAATGGCCAGGTTCCAAAATTATTTCAAAAGCACTTATTTATTTTATGTGTTACATCAGCAATGAAAAGTAATGGAAGACAATACTGTACTATAGCACTCAAAATGGAAAAATTGTTAACTAGAAAAAATTTTAAAGTACTTTTTTTTTTTTTGAGATAGGGTCTCATTTTATTGTTCAGGCTGGAGTGCATAGCACAATCACAGCCCACTGCAGCCTCGACCTCCCAGTCTCAAGCAATTCTCCCACCTCAGCCTCTCCAGTAGCTGGAACTACAGGCATGTACCACAATGCCCAGCTGTTTTTTGTTTTTTGGTTGTTTTTTTTTTTTTTTTTTTTTTTTTTTTTTGGTAGAGATGGGCTCAAGCAATCCTCCCGCCTAGGCCTCCCAAAGTGCTGGGATTACAGGTGTGAGCCACCATGCCTGGCCATAAAGCACTTTTTTTTTTTTTTTTGAGACAGAGTCTCGTTTTGTCTCCAGACTGGAGTGCAGTGGTGCAATCTCAGTTCACTGCAAGCTCTGCCTTCTAGGTTCAAGGGATTCTCCTGCCTCAGCCTCCCAGGTAGCTGGGACTACAGGTGTGCGCCATCACACCCAGCTAATTTTTGTAGATTTAGTAGAGACGGGGTTTCACCATGTTGGCCAGGATGGTCTTGATCTCTTGACCTTGTGAACTTCCCACCTCGGCCTCCCAAAGTGCTGGGATTACAGGCATGAGTCACTGTGCCCGGCCAGTACATTTTTAATAAGGAAATTAAGTGCAACTAGAGAAGCATATGGTGGGGAGCAGGGAGTAGGAAATGAAGGCTTCAATATAAAGTAAATTCTCAAAAGCATTGTGGCAGTGGTTCTTTATTTGAACACACCCCAAAATGCATGACTTTGCTATTTTCTCCTCCAAGGTTTATCACAAGCAAAATTTATATGCTTATCAGCTTTGTGTTACAGGTAGATTTGGGGAACAAAATGGGAGGGAGAAAATAATGAATGGAGGTGTAGGAGGAGAGGATTCTATAAGGAAACAGGAAAGAGCTGGGAGGCAGCAGAAAGGAGGAAAAGGCTTCCAAGTGCAAGTCTCTATGTCTACATGTGCATGTAAAGACAGCGATGGCAGAGGAAGGACGAGGTTGAGGGTTAGGGCAAGGGACAAAGACTGACACACATGTGATCTCTTAGGGGAAGGAGGAGAGCAATTTGGAACTGAGTTTTCCCTGGCCCAACCATTAGGAATTCAATTAGTGGCCGCAGTACGGGTCTCGGGCTGGGGAGGCAGTGTGCAAATGCCCATGTGTAGAGAAAGAATGTTCAAGCGCTGAGAGGAGTTCAGGGAGAGGCTGACCTCTATTTCATTTTTCTTTAATTGGCACAAGGAAAGTTCATGGTTTAAAATTATGACAAGGATAACATCTTAAAATGCAAACTAAAAGAACCTTCTTGGCAGAGGATTCTTAAACTAGACCAGGGCAAACAAAAAGATCCTACCTCTGCACAGGAGGATCCCGGTGAACATGCCCAGCCTCCCTGCATCTTTCAAGTACACGTGTATTTTCTTCTTTCTAGCTGTTCTACTTCAGTTCAACTTAATAGTTCCCCTACTGCTTACAATGTGACCTCTGATATGCTTGATCTTGAGTAAAATGGCAATTCAGAGCAGCTCGATCTGGGGGTGAGACCTGTGTCTTAAATACAGTGGAGGGCTGTTCCCTAGGAACCTGACTGACTGCTCACAGCTCATGGACAGCAAAGCTCACCAACGGATGCCCGTTTTTCTAGCTTGACAATTGCATGTACTATAATCAGACAGACCTGACATTTGGGTTCCTCTAAAATGCCTTTGAATTGTTTTCAAAGCAGTACTTGGTTTAACAGTGGCACAAGCAACAATAACCCATCACCATGGGTATCAAGAGCCCAGACTGTAAAGCCCACATATGAAACAAAGATTTCTTTAACTTCTGAAAATGACAGTCCCCTTTGAAAGTAAACATAAATCGTCACATTGACTGCGAACTCTTTAATCAAATGTTTTCTGTGGTTTCAGAGAATACAAAGACAACCCCAAACATGTCAGCACAATTTCTCTCACCAATTTCTTTGATTCTACCTTATTGCAACATTAATTTCTCAGAGATAAAAGTTGACAAACAAAGGATAGAAGTGGTATCAAGTTTAATGAAAACAAATGTCAGTACAGAAGGCTTTAAAAAATATTTCTGTATTCTGTCTCAAATCTTAACTCTGACCCTAATGAGCTGCATTATCTTAGGCAGGTCATTAGAGATGTGTAGATTTGATTCCTCAACTAGAGAATGAAGGAATTGGATGTAGCAGCTCTAGGACCCCTTCCAGCTCAACAGGCTGTGATGCTGATTTTTCAGCTTAAGTTGTGCCATGACAGGGCACTTTCCTGGCAGTCTGTGGTTGCTTGGGATGCGGTATCCTGCTTCAGGCCTATACAAATCTGTCCTGAACAGGTATCTTACAGCTGCTCTGGTCCCTCTGCTAGAGGCTGCTTAGATGGGGGTGAGTCCAGGGAAATTGTGTACCCAGCTCTACCGAATTTTTGAAAAGCTGCCATATGACCCTTGGAAGGTTTTCCCATACGTTCTGACTACCAAGCCAACTTTACAGACAGACACAAACAGACACTCACAGTCAACACCAATAAATCCTTTGAACACTACTCTTTTGCTCAGCCCCTGTCCTGCCACACAGAATTCTTTCAGAACAATCAAGCCAAGTCTCTACTCAGACTGTGAATAAAACATTGATTTTGTTTTTTAACAATAACACATCAGAGGCCTGGTTTACCAGTATTTTTCTTTATTATTTGCAGTAATAACCTCTGAGTAAGAATATTTATCAGCAGAAAGAACCAAAACCAAAAACAAAAACAAAGAAGTGCATGAAGGAAACATTTCAGTTTGCCAATCTGGAGACTAACAACCACATCTGATGTTAACACTCATCTCAGAATCACCAGCAGAACATCCAGTCCCCTCTTTTTCTGCTCCTGAGAGGCTGGGTTTCTGGTCTCACACCAACTCCTTGTCCCGCCACAAGAAAGCATCTCACTAAAAGACCAGGCTTCTCCCAATCTGAAACTTCTGGTTCCTGTAGACATACTAAGGCTAATAGCGGACACGAACTGAGGCCTACTCTATCTCAAATACAGTTAATCCTTCAATCACATATTTTGGAAAATACTCATTATCATCATTCCCTTTTACACATGCAGATGCTGGGGCCCAAATAGATTAAATAAACCACCGCATGTGAGCACCAGAATCACCACTATAGACAGATGCTGATGACACACAACTCACGACTTGCCTGGAGCCATCTCTGGTCCTCTGTTTTCCTGCCCTTGAGGGTAAAGTTAGTGTAGCCAGGATGAAAACGGGATTTAAAAAGTAACAAACGGCATCTTATAATGTCCTATTTTTCATTCCCAAATATTCTGTCCTTTAGAGAATTGTCTTGTTCAGGCTCAGGTCTCTGAAGAGAGCTCTGAAAAGTGGATTAATTTGCTTTTCATTTACTAACAAAGACTCACTCAAGCACTTCTCGTGCACAGTGAGTACTGAACTGGCTATGAGAGAAAAAATAACACCCAGATGTTGTCCATACCCGAGAAGGATTATAATCCAGTGCCTAACAGCCTTTCAAACCTCTGCCATGCCTATTTACCTTCTGGTACATCTTCTCTTTGGCTTATGTAACTTTATGCTTATATTAAGAAATTTTTTACAATTTTTAGTAAATGACTAAATGTAAATGATATTTAGCAATAGTAAAATGACTATTGCTCTTTTATTACAAAAGAGGAAAGGGGAGACTGGCATGCTAATCTATCTTTGATTAATTTCAGATACTGGGATTCTAATAAATAGTGTTTTGTTGTAACCAACACTTCCCAAGGGAATATCAAGTGCTAAAATTAAAAAAAAAAAAAAAAAAAAAAAGAACTGAAAAACATCTCTGCCCTGAGGAGAAGAAAAAAAATTCCTTTTCTTCATTTACTCTCTGAAACTACACAGGACTGAATAGATTATCTGCTTGTGTCTGGAATTACTGGAGTGTTTTTCAGGCTTTTTTTCTTCAGTTTGATAAACTATCATAACCACTATAAGTATGTGGACTTTCCAGTTTTGAGAGCCAAGGGGCGCCAAGGGGCAACAAGTGGCATGAGACTATTTCTTCTTAGGGTATCAACGTTTTGTAATTTATTTGTTATAACGCTTTAGTGACTAATAGAGCTCACTGGATGCATCAAATAAAGTATAAAACAGACCACAGAATTACATTCAGTGAATATTATGTTCCTAATGTTGATCTCTCTTCAAGACTTACCTATTTTGTTTTCTGGGTTCTTTCGGCTGTATTTTGAGCTGCTCTTTAGGGCATTACCAGAAGCTGGAGCGGGCTTCATGTCCCATCTCCTCTTCCAAAGGCACCAATTCTAATTTGTGATTCATAGATTCAGAACCCTAAAAGTAGATGCAACATTCAAGGAAATTCTGTAAGCCTTTACATTGTTATAAGAACAATACATCCCCACCTGGGAAGGTAGTCCTCTTGGAATACACACACAGTCTTGAAGGGGAGGCACAGGAGCCATGGAGAGGACAAGGGGACTCCCATTAGCCAGCCAGATCTGCCAGCCAGGGCTGAGGTTCATTGGGGAGGCATATTTTCAGATCATTCTTCCATCTCAGAGAAGGTGCAGGAAGGCAAAGTGACTTGTTCTGGTTCATGAAGATAATTCATGGAATATCACTCACAGGATTGTTTCCTAGGATGGCCTCTTACCTGGTAAAAGAAAGAAAAGAGTAAAATGCACATAGTTACCTTAGTCATAGTCATCCATGGGTTATTTTCCAATTTGCTTGGAAAAAGACTTGGAAACTTACCAGTCACTCTAAAATAAAATAGATTAATTTACTTTGTGAGGTAAACAGTCCATGGTGAGGCTTTGATGTTGTGGGACCCGCCCAATCCTCACTCACTCCTCACCCTCAGCATACTCTGGGCACCAGGCGAAAGGAACCTGCCTAATCCAGGCTCTCAATTTGCAATTCCACTCTGATCTTTTCACCTTGAGCTGGTGCCAATTCTATCAGTTATCTTTGATTCCTGCCTCACTCTTTAACCTATTGAAGTGGTAGATGCAGACTTTGAAGTCAGACTTCCTGGGTTTGAATCTTAGCCCTGTCACTATCTAAGGATGAGACTGTGGGCAAATTACTTAATCTCTCTGTGCCTTGGCTTCTGAATCTACAACACAGATACAATAATAGTACCTAATTCATAAGAGTTATTATGAGGATTTAAAAAGTTAATATGTGAGCAGTTAGAACAGTGCCTGGCACAGAATATACTGAAATAGAAAACTATTTGCTTAGAGCCCACAGATAATAACAGTTATTATGATTAGGATGTTATAACAATACTTATGTACCCAGCACTATACTTTACGCACATTCTAGTTGATCCTCACAATAACTCTGTGTGTGCCACTAATATTATCTTCCCCTTCCTGCCATCCCCTTCTGTTTTTGCAGATAAGAAAGTTAAGGCCATTCTCTCTCCCTCTTTCTCTCTTCCTCCTCTCTCCCCGTCCCTCTCCCTCTCTTTCTTACACTCGTACCATGTGATGGCTGGTTCCCCTTTCCTTCCGCCAGGATTGGAAGCTTCCTGAGGCTCTCATGAGACGCTAAGCAGATGCCGGCGCCACATTTCCTGTATAGCCTGCGGGACTGTGACAAGCCAATTAAACCTCTTCTCTTTATTAGTGAAAAATAAAAGGTGGGCAGAAAATTAAGACCAGAGAACTTAAACAACTCGCTCATGATCACCTGGGTAGAAAGAAGCAGAGCCAAGTTTGAACTAAGATCTGTCTTGGTATCTTTCCAATCTCTCCAGAAAAGGGTCTTAAGAGTCCTTTTTATAAATCAGTGGTCTCACTCCCCATACAGGTCAGGAAGGCTGGGCTCTCTGCAGAGACTGAAGAGCAACAGGAAGGGAAAGCTCTCTTGGAAGGTGGTGACATCTTCCAAGATGATGACACCGTAAATGTCTTTTTTTTTTTTTTGAGACGGAGTCTTGCTCTGTCACCCAGGCTGGAGTGCAGTAGCTGGATCTCAGCTCGCTGCAAGCTCTGCCTCCCGGGTTCACGCTATTCTCCTGCCTCAGCCTCCCGAGTAGCTGGGACTACAGGCGCCCGCCACCTCGCCCGGCTAGATACCGTAAATGTCTTAACTAGCTTACCCCCTGCATTCCACCATGCCACATGGTGCCCATGCAGACTGTGTTGCTGGGGGCCACCCCAGGTCCCTTGCTTAGCTGATTACAGTATCAGATGCTCTGATTCCAGCCAAAGTGGTAGTATTTCTCATTTCTATATCAGTAGTTTAACTTAGAGTCATTTAATTCTACCCTAGCCTTGGAGTAAAGGGAATTTCTTTTCCTTTCCCAGAGGGAAAAAAAACAAAGGAAAAAAAAATGATTTTCCTCTGTTCCTTCAGAGCCCACAGTAGCCAATGTCTTGCCACTCTTGCCCCACACCCACCCATTCTGTTGTCCATGTCTGAAATGGTGTCTTCAGCCAGTCTGGGGCTGGTGAAGGGCCTGAGGGGGGCCCTTCCTGTCCAACTCCTCCACTCCTCACTGCACCTGAAGCCTTCATCCAGCACCTCCCAGGACAGCCTCTAGGCACTCCCATAAAATTCAGGTGAATCAACTACATGGTCTTTGTTTTTCCCAAAAAACCATCAGAAGTACCCTTGTTGGGTATAGCTCATCAAGCTAAATTTAGGAAGAAGGGCCAGGCGTGATAGCTTATGCCTGTAATCCCAGCACTTTGGGAGGCCGAGGCAAGTAGATTGCTTGATGCCAGGAATTCAAGACTAGCCTGAGCAACATGACAAAACCCCTTCTCTACCAAAAATACAAAAATTAGCCAGTCTCATAACTCAGTCTCAAAATAAATAAAAATTTAAAAATAAAATAAATTTTAAAAATTAATTTAAGAAGGGGAATAGCATGGGAAGGATGTCTACTCTGTTCCCCCTCCCCATATTATTTAACTGTCAAACTACTAGAAAATGTCAGGGAAACTGAAGTTGAATGTTGTTACATGAAGAGTGGGTGGAAAAACTGTCTGAAGAGAGACAGAGGTCACTGCAGAGGAGGCTAGGGAAGAGAGCAATCCTAGTGGGCAGCAAAAGGTATTGGCAGAGGAAAGATAAGCAGGCAAGCATATTTCTAGGGCTAATGGGAGACAAGAAAGGAGATTGGTAAGTAGGCCTCAGACATAAGCCTTAACCCAAGGCTCCTCTTGTCCTATCCCAGGCTGTCTAGACCTATCCTAAATTTTCCTAACATCCTCAGTTCTTCCCCTATTGGGCACCTTTTCTCAGTCCCAGAAGCCACCACCAGCTGCCATTCCTTGGCACAAAGGGTGGGTGAGCGGAGACAGGGTTCCTAAGCCCTGTTTGGCTGCTGCAGTACTTTCCATAGTATGCTTTGCTTGTTATAGGATTATTAGGGGTTGGTCTGCAGCTGTAACCCATATATGAGAGTGTTCCCATGTGTAGTGAATAAGTGGTGTCCTGCCCAGATCCCCTTCTTGGGCTGGTGAACATCCGTAGCTGCTGTGTTAGTTGCTCTTGGAAGGTTACCCTTGCCTTTCGGAGAACAGAAGTTCCTTCCCTGGTGGATATCACTGACCCACAGCCAGTGAGTTACTGACAGTGGGGGTACAAAAGGCCTCAAGGCGACCAACTCTATGGTGCCACTCTTGCTCTAGGGTTCTGTCTTAGTCTGTTTTGTGTTGCTATAAAGGAATGCTCAAAGCTGCGTAATTTATAAAGAATGGGTAATTTATAAAGAATTTACAAAGAATGTTTTGTGTTGCTATAAAGGAATGCCCAAGGCGGGGCAATTTATAAAGAGGTTTATTTGGCTTATGGTTCTGCAAACTGTACAAGAAGCATTGCATCAGCATCTGCTGCTGGTTAGGACCTCAGGCTGCTTCCACTCATGGCCAAAGGTGAAGAGGAGCCCATGTGTACAGAGATCACATGTGAGAGAGGAAGTCAGCAGTGGGGAAGGGATAAAGCGGTGGAGAGCATCAGGCTCTTTTTAACAATCAGCTCTCTCAGGTACTAACAGAGGAAGAACTCACTCCTTCCCACTACCCAGGGAGGGCATTAATCTGTTCATGAGAGATCTATCCCATGGCCCAAATACTGTCCATTAGGCCTCACTTCCAACATTGGGGATCAAATTTCAACTTGAGGTTTGGGAGGACAAACATCCAAACTATAGCAGGTTCCCTACAGGATCGGACCAAAGCCAGTCTCCAGCTGGGGCCATGCCTTTCTTTTTAGCTTTATCCTCTTTCTCCATGCTACCTCCACATTCCCCTCTCCTGAGAGACCATTCTCAATAAGACATTCGCACAAGAATCCCTGTCTCAGGCTCCTCTTGCAGAGAATCTGACCTACAACACAGGCTTATTCACGTTTATTACAGCACCTTTTTTGTCACCACAGTCATCTCTGGGTAAACCAAAGGTGAGATGAGAAGCAACTTGATGGGACCCTCAAACTAAACTTTTACATACAAACCAACTCAACTGAAAATATGCCTAATATCTGTTCTCTTGTTGACACTAACCACATTCTATCAGATCCGAGATGAAGATTTATTTATTCAGTCTAAGGTACATTTTTTCTCACTACAGAATATGAAGTACACTTATTAAAAAGAAGTAGTTACATAGCATTTATTATTAACTAACACATTTGTTATAGTTATTTAAAATGTGGCTGGATGATTCCAAATTATCTTATAATAATTATTCTTGCTATGATAGTACAGATGTCACATTTTAAAATCAGTTCCTGTGTGGTTTATTTGGTTTTTTTGTTTTCTCCCATGAACTATAAACTCTGCTATCAAGGATGGTTGGGTGCCTGATAAAGAGGCTCTGATTAATCTAGCAGGGTTTTAAAACAGATCAGATTGCCTGTTTGCAACTAATATAAATATAATTAAATACATGAAGGAAAAGCAGAACATAATTTAATCTTCTACTCTGATTCACAAGTCATGTCAGGGTCATCATTATAAACCTCAATTACAGTACTGCAGAAATGCAGTGATATTGGTGAGTGGCATTCAGGTTGAAAGAAAGCCAGATAGACCAGATTTTATTGCATGTATTTACAAAGATGGAATGCCATAACATCTGGTATCTCATCCACTGTTTTTCCTCCAATATTCTTATCCTTGTATAGGTTCTTGTAGAGTCCCCTACACTTAATCTCAGTTGACTAAATCCATTCTTCTAGCCTACAATGAAAGAATCACGACTTTTTAATTTTCATGGAATTATCCTCTCAAATAACTTCCACCTAAAGAAGGATCCAATCATAGTTTAAATCCGATTTCTTAATGTATTTCAATGTATTCTCTTTGGTATAACCTGTTATATTTTCCATTTATGGTTTAGGCTTTCTATGCTACATTTTATTAACCAAATATACTGATCATCACCCTCCTGACCCATGAGATTATTTGAGTGTCTTTTAAGGGGTTGTTTAGGTTGTTTATGATTTGGTAACTAAACACTATTTTCTTTTTTTAAGAAGAAACTATCATTAAATGAATAATTCCTATAGATCTGAGAACTGTTTGCTGTTTCTAAAAACATCCTTTGCGTTGGTCAAATAAATCACAATATTTATAGACGTTTGCAGTGTTTCAGTACATAAACAAAATTTTCATTAGAAATGGGAAAGAATACTATATTTACTTAGTTAACACATACATACAATGAAGGGGAGAGGTGATATGATTTTTCTTTTTCCATCCAAATTGTTAGTAATAGTGGCTAACTGGTAAGATAGGCTGAAGAACTCCAAGTAACCCTATTTTACAAATAAAAGAAGTGAGTAAACATTAGAATGAATACAATTAAACAGGAGAGGCTGGGCACAGTGGCTCACACCTGTAATCCCAGCACTTTTGGAGGCCAAGGCAGGTGGATGACCTGAGGTCAGGAATTTCAGACCAGCCTGGCCATCATGGTGAAAACCTGTCTCTACTAAAAACACAAAATTAGCCAGGCGTGGTGGTGGGTGCCTGTAATCCCAGCTACTCTGGAGGCTGAGGCAGGAGAATCTCACTTGAACTTGGGAGGCGGAGGCTGCAGTGAGCCAAGATTGCACCACTGGACTCCAGCCTGGGCAACAAGAGTGAAACTCTGTCTCAAAAAATAAAACAAACAAAAAAACCCAATTAAACAGGAGAAAATATACATTATTTTCTTCTCAAAAATAGGAAGAAAATTATATGAAGGCAAATATATATAAATTATTATTGTAATAGTTCCCCTAATCAATACTACTCCAAATTCTTCCTGCCATAGACCTTAAAAGTTTCTATGATTTCCTGTTTAATATCACATAACCCTTCTCTAATTAAAAAAAAAAATTAAGACCATAATCTTTCTTTCATCATTTTACTACAAAGCAAAATGATCCAGAATATGGTTAGGTTACAGTTCAGTATATATGGAGAAATCCTGGGGCTGAACTTAAACTATGCAAAGACGCAGTTTTAGGCTAAACTTAATTTAACAACTCCCCCCTTTTGGTAAGCCTCTTAATTTTTTAGAAATTGCCCAAAACTTCAGGCATTGATGTCACTCTGTCACCATTCTCAAATCCCACTGGGAAACAGCAGAACTGTAGGTTTAATAAGGTGGGAACAAGAACTTTAGGTTACTTTTTCGTAAGGGTTAGAGCAGAGGGGACTTCCTTATTGTATTGGAATCTGTTGTCTCCAGAAGAAAAAAAAACTGGTCAGTTTTGGGATTTATCTGCTTCTCTTAAGTTTCAATTTGATTATGTTACATTTAGCATGAGGGACTCCATTTTGGTTTGTTCTGGCCTGTTGGGGTCTAACACATGAGCTCAGTCCAAAACAATGGCCTCACATAATTTTGTTGAATAATTCTCCCCTTTTAGTCAGGTTCTCACTGAGGTTAGAGTGTGACCAAAACTGAGGACTTTAGCACTACTCTCAGGTACTTATCTCGCACAACGTGTCCTCATGATCATGCATTTCTTAGAGTTTCTGTCATTCCAGTAGAAGAGAGACCATCTGACATTTTATGGATGGCTGCATGCAAACATTTAAAACTTTTCACAGAATACAGTATACCAGGGAGATTACTATTTGCCTATCAAGAGGATAATACCAAGAGTTTACAATATGCTCCTTAGCCAGGGTCTTCATGAACCAAACCAACTAAAATCAAATAGGGCATGAGCCAGATAAAGGGTCTATTCATTTCAAACAAGCAGTCTGTTCACTAATCTTCTACAACTGAATTTCTATAACACCTGATGTATTCCTCCATGTGCAACAAATCGTGTTAGTAGCTACACAGATTCTTCCTTGTTTAGCCAGTAGGCAACCTAGAGCAATTCTATTATCCAGCACAAGTTTAGCAAGCAAATTCAAAGAAGTCCTTGTAGTGCAACCATAGCGTTTGCAGTAGAATCTGCTATAGAGCCTATTATGAGGGATGAATTTCTCTCTTTCTCCCTTCCTCCCTCCCTCCCTCCCTCCCTTCCTTCCTTCCTTCCTTCCTTCCTTCCTTCCTTCCTTTTCTTTCTCTCTCTTTTTTTTTTGACAGAGTCTTGCTCTGTTGCCCAACCTGGAATGCAGACGGGTGATCTCAGCTCACTGCAACCTCCACCTCCCAGGTTCAAGCAATTCTCCTGTCTCAGCCTCCCGAGTAGTTGGGATTACAAGTGTGCACCACCATGCCCAGCTAATTTTTGTATTTTTAGTAGAGATGGGGTTTCACCATATTGGTCAGGCTGGTCTCAAACTCCTGACCTCAGGTGATCCACCCACCTTGGCCTGCCAAAGTGATGGGATTACAGGCATGAGCCACCGTGCCCGGCTGAGGGACCAATTTCTAATCATTGCCTCATTTTCTCCATACCATGGAAAAAGATCCAACAAATGATGCCCACCTGGAAGGATGAAGGCCTCCTGGCAATGTTCTCTTCAACCTATGATGTAGGTTAACAAGAGTGGACCAGTGTTCTATTTCGGAATGATTATGGAGAAACAAAGGTACCATTAAAATTTCTAACCCATATTGGCCCTTTATCTTCCATCCATCAAGGCGTAAGTTTGCCCATGTATAAGGTTGGCAGCAAAATCCTCCACAAATAACTGTATACACTATGAGTGCACGTGGGATCACCCCTTTTCCAATTCTATTGTTCATAGAAGCATAAGCAAGAAAAAATTACAAGGTATGAGCCTCATGACAGCAGAGAAGTCTTGATCTGTGATCTTGGGAAAGCTGTCCATGACTATGGTGCTCACTGCTTCTGGAGAAAAACGTCTCTGGTCAGCTTTACCTTAAAGTCTCCAACAGATATACAGTTCGAAGAGTCTAGAGGTGCCCCTCCGGGTTGTGAGATTATGGACCCATAATTCACCCAAGTCCTAAAGTTTTGCTGCATGTCAGCAGTAAGGGCAATCTTTCTCTGACACTATTTCCAGAAGACACAGCCTCTAGATTCTAGATCATGAAGGGTTTGATTGTCCTTAATTAGTGGATCAGGAAAAGCTTCCTTTACCTGGTGAAAATACAGATTAACATAATGCATCGAAGCCTCACAGCATTTAGTCATATCAGAGTTTAGGAGCAGAAGATACATGAGGTTCTAATATTAGGGGTACAGGCTTTCCAATAACTATTTCGTTGTCTTCCACTGGAAGCAGATCTGCAGTATGTTTGACTATGACAATTCAGTCAATTCAGTTAGCTTTGCCTAATGCTATGGTACCTAAAAAAACCTTATTTAACTGTTTTACAACTTGTCCAATCAAACAAGTACCTTTATTGCTAGAGATTTCTCCAGGAATGCCCCATGGGGGAAAACACATTTCCTACTAACATTTTATCTACTGTAATAACAGCATCAGCCTCCTTGAATGGGAAAGCTTCTATACAACCAAAAAAACATGCACTGAAAACGGTAATTGAATGAAATCCCTCTCTATATATTCGAAGAGCCCATCAGGTAGCAGAAATGTACCTGAAGTTTTGAATGTATTTCCAGGATTGTGAGCATGACAAACCAAATGTTGGTCATAAACCATTTTCGCAATTTAGAACATTCACCACACTAATATGTGTATTTTAAATTTGGATCATTTTCTCTCTTCAATGATAACTCATAAAGTGCAGAGTCTTTAATAATGGAAGCTTTAAGGGCTCAGGAAGTCTCAAGCAGCCATTTAGGCTTTCCATGAATCTATGATTAACATTGGATTTAAGTATCAATTCTGTTTCTCCAATTCAGGTGTCTAGCACTGTTTATTACATGGGTCATCAAAGGAAATTTGACTAGGATCATGGAGTTCATTCAAACTGTACATCTTAATGATTTCGGTGTTGACTGATTTAGCATGAAAATCTCTGGCAGAGTATTTCCTTGATATTCAATTAATTCTTTTCCTGCTTGGATTAACAGTTTTATAAATCAGTCAGTTTTTTCATGAGTTCCAGGAATTCTTACCCAGTCCAAATGATATGATCCTAAAGCTATCAGAAACATGTATTCAAGAGTTCTTTCCATCCTTTCCATGAATCTCTTTGAAGGCACAATTCTCTAGGATTTTACTTGCTTATAAAGAGTTTGCAGAAATGCATCAAAATTAGGCAACTGACTGTGGAAATGACTTAAAATGGTCATAACTGACAAGAAAGTTTGTTTATTTCTGTGGCCTATGATGTTTTGGTTTTTTGTTGTTGGTTTTTTTTCTTTTGATACAGGGTCTCCCCCTGTTGTCCAGGCTAAAGTGCAGTGGCACAATCACAGTTCACTGCAGCCTCAACCTCTCAACTTCCTGGACTCAAGTGATCCTCTCACCTCAGCCTCCCCAGTAGCGGGGAACACAGATGTGCAACACTATGCCTGGTTAACTTTTAAAAACATTTTTTGTAGAGATGGGGGTCTCACCATGTTGTCTAGGCTGATCTCAAACTCCTGGGCTTAAGCAATCCTCCTGCCTTTGCCTCCCAAAGTTCTGGGTTTACAAGCATGAGCCCCTGGCCAGCCTATGACAATTTAACATAATTGTAATTATGACTAACAACATACAGCAATACATACCAGATTTTTAGGAGTCTCATATAACTTTGGAATACAAAATAATGTATCCATAAAAATATAACTCGAAGAAAGCTAAACATCATTTCTTATTTGACAATGCTTCCCATATAATTTAATATATCAAATAATCTTGTTTATTATCTCTCTTTTGGATGCTGCAAGGGCCCTCTGTAACATCCCAAAGTTGGTTTGAGGTCAAAAAGACTTAATTTTGAACTTGATGTTGAATTTTGAAAAGCCTGTCAAATACATCAAAGGCTTAAAACACTTAACCAAAATAGGAACACAGGTCACTTTAAAATAATAGTCATTCATTTAGCAAAAGTGATAATTGAAAGGTTTTAAAAAGCAAAATCCTGTATCCTTTGATAGAGGGGAGACTCAGTTTAAATAACCAAAAGACCTACTAAAGAAAGCAAGAGGCAGAATTGGTCTCTTCTCTCTTCTCTCTCTTTTTATGGTTTATGTAAAAGGTGAACAAAAATCTTTTACTAACGCTTATTAATACTACATGAAAATCTTACGCAAAAGAAAACCAATTTTGCTTTTGTATTAACGTATTACAAACACTAAAGTAAATTTTAATAAAACCTTATAAACAAATCCATTTAATCTCAGTCAGCTTTTGACCACACAAGATTTCCGTAAAGCTTTTGTAATCTGACAAAACTTTTTCTTCTATTTTTCCAACTGTCTATATTTAGTTTTATCTATGCTTTTTTTATTCCTTCCATTTGAAACAATCTTTAAGTAACTTCACAAAGTTTTTTCAACACACATTTTTTCTGAGACGGAATTTCACTCTGTTCCCCAGGCTGGAGTGCAGTGGCGCCATTTCAGCTCACTACAACCTCTGCCTTCCAGGTTCAAGAGATTCTTCTGCCTCAGCTTCCTGAGTAGCCGGAATTACAGACCTGCGCCACCACACCCGACTGATTTTTGTATTTTTAGTAGAGATGGCATTTCACCATGTTGGCCAGGCTTGTCTCCTTACCTCAGGTGATTCACCTGCCTCAGCCTCCCAGAGTGCTAGGATTACAGGAGTGAACCACCGCAGCCTGGCCACACACCTTTTTATGCCTTTACCACTTTCCTCACCAAAAACGTATCTTGCTTTTCTTTATAAACTCCATATGCAGAATTGTTAACCCTAATTTCTTGTGAAAACCTAGGAAGTAAGAAATTTTAGGCCGGGCGCGGTGGCTCAAGCCTGTAATCCCAGCACTTTGGGAGGCCGAGACGGGCGGATCACGAGGTCAGGAGATCGAGACCATCCTGGCTAATATGGTGAAACCCCGTCTCTACTAAAAATACAAAAAACTAGCCGGGCGAGGTGGTGGGCGCCTGTAGTCCCAGCTACTCGGGAGGCTGAGGCAGGAGAATGGCGTAAACCCGGGAGGCGGAGCTTGCAGTGAGCTGAGATCCGGCCACTGCACTCCAGCCTGGGCGACAAAGCGAGACTCCATCTCAAAAAAAAAAAAAAAAAAAAAAAAAAAAAAAAAAAGGAAGTAAGTAATTTTGAACTGTTTCACGTAAGGTTTTTGGGTTTATTTTTTGAGACAGGGTCTCATTCTATTGCCCAGGCTAGAATGCAGGAGTGCAGTCACAGCTCGCTGCAGCCTTGACCTCCTGGGCTCCAGCAATCCCCCAACCTCAGCCTCCTGAGTAGCTGGGACAGGCATGTGCACCACTCCTGGCTAATTTTCTGTAAGTTTTGTAGAGAGGGGATTTTACCATGATGCCTAGGCTGGTCTTGAAATCCTGGGCTCTGGCCGGGTGCGGTGGCTCAAGCCTGTAATCCCAGCACTTTAGGAGGCTGAGGCAGGCGGATCACAAGGTCAGGAGATAGAGACCATCCTGGCTAACACAGTGAAACCCCATCTCTACTAAAAATACAAAAAAAAAATTAGCCGAGCATGGTGGCGGGCGCCTGTAGTCCCAGCTACTCGGGAGACTGAGCCAGGAGAATGGCGTGAACCCGGGAGGCAGAGCTTGCAGTGACCAAGATCATGCCACTGCACTCCAGCCTGGGTGACAGAGCGAGACTCCATCTCAAAAAAAACCAAAAAAACAACAAAAAAAGAAATCCTGGGCTCAAGCGATTTACCTGCCTCGGCTTCCCAAAGTGCTGGGATTACATGTATGAGCCACCACACCTGGCCTGTAAGTATTTATAGATGAAAATCATTTCACAATTTTTTAGAAAGATGTTTCCTCAATTTTTTGTTTATTAACAAATCTGAATATAACATTTCTATGCCACACAAAAGTAAGACGCCAACATATATAAAATTAAACTTATGTTTAATAATCTTTCAGAATTTTAACTTATTTAGAAATGACTCAGTTATCTCATAATCATCTATTACTTACTGTAATATAACATAATTTTAAGATTTTAAATTACTTAAAATAATTTAGAAACTAACACAGGTATATTCCCTAATGTCTTCCGTAGCAGTCCTGGGTTCTGAGTACTCACATGGTACCTAGGACAGCTACGACGGCTGGGCCATTCTGAGTCCTGAAATTACGCTCTAGGTATACAACTCAGGACAGAGTACAGAGATTTAAAGAAGATGCCTGGAGGATCTGATCACTCCCAGGATGGCCAAGAAGAAGGGGTGACTCTTGGGCGTGACTCTGCTTTGAAGTTGCTGGTCTGGGCAGTGAGGACATGACTCTAAGCCTTACGATGGCCACCTGTCCAGACTCCAGAAGCTCAAAACCAAAGACAAGCTCACAGGCTGGGCATGGTGGCTCATGCCTGTAATCTCAGCACTTTGGGAGGCCGAGGTGGGCGGATCACCTGAGGTCAGGAGTTCAAGACCAGCCTGGCCAACATGGCAAAACCCCATTTCTACTAAAAGTACAAAAATTAGGTGGGCATGGTGGAACGTGCTTGTAATCCCAGCTGCTTAGGAGACTGAGGCAGGAGAATTGCTTGAACCCAGGAGGCGTATGTTACAGTGAGCCAAGATCACTCCACTGCACTCAAGCCTGGGCAATAAGAGTGAGACTCTGTCTCAAAAACAAAACAAAACAAAAAACAAAGACAAGCTCACAATAAAATATATGCAAGGCTTGGGGGAGCAAATCAAATAAGTGTTAAAAATATTACAGAATCAAGGCCAGGAATGGTGGCTCATGCCTGTAATCCCAGCACTCTAAGAGGCTGAGGTGGGAAGTTCTCTTGAGGTCACAAGCTCAAGACCAGCCTGGGCAACATAGTGAGACTCTGTCTCCACACATACACAAAAATATATATATATACACACACACACACACACATATATACACACACACACACCCCTCTATATATATGCTTATATATATATGCCTCTATATATATATGCCTTTATATATATAGCACTGAGTGTGGTGGCACATGCCTGTGGTTCCAGCTACATGGGAAACTGAGGTGGTAGGGTTGCTTGAGCCCAGGAGGCTCAAGATTGCAGTAAGATGTGATCACACTACTGCACTCCAGCCTAGGTGACACAGGAAAACTTTGTCTCTTAAAAAAAAAAAAAAAAAAGCAGAATCAGCAGTTTTGTGACCTTAAAACATGTTATCAGAGACAGCACAGATCCGTCTGACCAGTAGACTAAAGCAAAAATGCCTGAATTATATTTAACTGACAATTCGGAAGCTATTTCTGTAACTACTTGATGGGTTCTTTCTGCCCACTGCCCAGACAAACCCAATTCATTGAAACCATGGCACTGTAGTAGAGAAAAAGTTTAACTGACATGCGGCCAGCCCATACAGGAGAACTGGAGTTAGCTGATTCAAATCAGTCTCCCTGAAGGCTGGGAGCCTAGGGTTTTTTTGTGGACATTTTGGTGTGCAGGGGCCTAGGGAATGGATACTGCTGATTGGTTGGAGATGAAATCATAGGGGTTGGGAAAACAGTCCTCATCCTGAGTCTATAATACTTCTGGGTGGGGCCATAGGACCAGGTGAGTCATGAGTTACGGATCTGGGTGGGGTCAGTCTGTAAAACATCTCAAAAAACACATCTTAGTTTCTACAGTAGAATGTTATCTGTAGGAGCAATCAGGGACGCCACAAATCTTATGACCTCTGGACACAAGATCCCTGAGCAGTATGGGGTTATAGAAACTATGCCTACATGTTAGCAGAGTTCAGGCCCTCCCATAATCCTATTCTTGTGGCCTTTCCTTAGTCTTACAAAGGTGGGTTTTGGTTCCAGAGCAAGGAGGGGATTAGTTTTAGGGAGGGACTATTATCCTTGGTTTCAAGTTAAACTAAAAACTAAATTCTTCAGAAAGTTAGCTTGGCCTATAAAATGACCGAGGGCAGTTTAGGGGTCAGAAGCAAGATGGAGTCAACTATGTCAGATTTTTCTTACTGTCATAATTTTGCAAAGGTGGTTTCAATCCTGTTATATTTTGCTAACCATTTAAATGCTGTCTTTAGTTACCAAATCTTATCAAATACACTAACACACATAGACATACAGACATAAAGACAGAAGCAGATCTTTTAACTTTCATAAACAATTCCCATTTGCTGGCTTTCAAATAGTCTCTTTTCCCCATTTAGACTATCAATCTTCCAACTACCTAATTCATTGCCCTAAGCAATTGTTAGGCAATCCTAAATTTGTACTTCCAAAGGGAAGCTCTTAGGTGGAACATGGTGAAAAATTTGTATCTCAAAAGCACAGAGTTGAGATTTCAGGCCTAAATACTGTACCACTGGTTCCCCAAACCAAGGAAGAAAAGTGTAGGTAAAGGCCCAGTTAAGACAAGATGGCAAGGAAAAGCACCTTAAACAATGGTAAGATTTATGTTAAATCAGTGGTAAGAGTTTCTAGTGACCCAGTCCTCCCTCTTCTCAGTGTAGATGCCCTTACAAACAGAGATTTCCTTTATAGATGTAAATTTCATTTACAAAAGGGTTTCAAAGTAGCCAGCTAAATGCCAGAAAGGTATATTTTGGAGACCAACTTAGTTTAATAGGCGGTCTTCTTAACTTAGCTACTGTTTCTTTGCTAAAATTACTGAGTTTGGGGCAGAGCTCATTACTGAACTGGGTAAAGAAAGCATTTTCTTTTCTTTTCTTTTTTCTTTTTCTCTGTTTGAGATGGAGTCTCACTCTATTGCCCAGGCTGGAGTGCAGCGGTGCATTCTTGACTCACTGCAATCTCTGCCTCCTGGGTTCAAGTGATTCTCTTGCCTTAGCCTCCTGAATAGCTGGGATTACAGGCGCGGGCCACCACACCCAGCTAATTTTTGTATTTTTAGTAGAGACGGAGTTTCAACATGTTGGTCAGGCTCATCTCGAACTGCTGACCTTGTGATCCGCCCGCCTTGGCCTCCAAAAGTGCTGGGATTACAGGCGTGAGCCACCGTACCAGGCTAAAGAAAGCATTTTCTTTGTCTGGACTTAGCATGGATAGTTCTAACAAAGACGCAAGCTTACTTTACCTAAGGGCTTACCTTTTTGTCATTTTATTGAGACAGTCTCACTCCGTCATCCAGGCTGGAGTCCAGCGACGTGTCCATAGCTCATTGTAATCTTGAACTCCTTGACTCAAGCAATCCTCCTGCCTCAGCCTCTCTAGAAGTTAAAACTACAGGCATGAGCCATCATGCTCAGCTAATTTTATTTTCATTTTTTGTAGAGATGGGGCCTTGCTATATTGCTTGAACTTGTCTTGAACTTCTAGCCTCAAGCAATCTTTCCACCTCAGCTTACAGGCATGAGCCACCACAGGTCCCCTGTCTTCTATAAATACTTTATCCAGCTTTCTTTTCCCTTTCAGGGCAAGATAGTAACAATGACAAAAGGTTAGAACACCTAATTTTTCTGATTAGTCACTTAAGCTTTTTATTTGCCTTTTACAAACAATCTTTTAAAAGAATCTGTAAAAATATTGGAATCTTTTTCGAAGCTTCTGAACTTCAACAGCCATCCCTGGATGATACTAAATTGGGAGACTTCATTTTTCAATGCACTTCCTAAAGTGCAGTGTTGTTCATTTGGGATGTTCCACCATAACTTTAAATTACCTTTAGTAAGATTTCACCATTCCTGTGTTTGCCGCTTCCAGGGCCTATCCCTCATACAGGTATAGGTAGGTGTAGCCAGAAGGTAGAGTACTCAGTTCCTCAGAAATTAAGGATTCCTTTATTTATGTATTTATTTATGAGACGGAGTCTCGCTCTTTCGCCCAGGCTGGAGTGCAGTGGCACAATCTCAGATCACTGCAACCTCTGCCTCCAGAATTCAAGTGATTATCCTGCCTCAGCCTCCAAAGTAGCTGGGATTACAAGTACCTACCACCACATCCGGCTAATTTTTGTATTTCTAGTAGAGACGGGGTTTCACCATGTTGGCCAGACTGGTCTGGAACTCCTGACGTCAGGTGATCCGCCCGCCTCAGCCTCCCAGAGTCCTGGGATTACAGGCCTGAGCCACCACGCCCAGCCCAAGGATTCCATTTTTATGTTGAATCTTGTATTTGGCTCTTAAATCCCCTTGATTAACTTGACTAATGATTTTTCCCGACCGAAGCACACAAGAAAAAGAAACAAAGGGTATAGAACATAAAATTCCTTGTGAGTTTCTTAAAGCCAGAGTTCATACCCCTGCAGTATTGCTATTAAAATATTTACTGGCGGTATCTGTCTGACCCAGTCAGATACCCGAGGCATCTAACTGGATCCAAGCCAGTTAATTATCAGATCCAATCAAATCCTGGACCCAGCCCAATGTCTATCGACTTCCAAACTCAGCTAAGATAAAAAATTTGCTCAAGCAAGCTCGAACAGCTGAAAATGGCAATGTATGGAGCTTCAGAATCTGAGAGAGAATGTAGCCACAATCCCCAGTTGCTGCAAAAAAGCAGTGGACACTGCGAGAGGACGGGCCCAGCAGATACCTCTTTTGGTCACTCAGTGCTCCTGGGGGGGTCACTGGGAGATCTACTTTGGGGTCCATTTCTGACACCATCTGTTAAAAGGAAAACTTTAGACAAATTAAATTTAACAGAGCTCAACTGAACAAAGAATGACTTGTGAATCAGACAGACCCCTGAACCAGGACAGCTTTGGAGTGACTCCAGTGCTGCTGAGTGGTTGGAGAGAATTTATGGACAGAAAAAGGAAAGTGACCTAAGAAAACAGAAGTGAGGTACAGAAACAGCTGGATTGGTTACACCATGACATTTCCCTTATTTGAGCATGGTTGGAACAGTTGGCCACCTCTGATTGGCTGAAACTTGGCGACTGGTACAAGAGTAGGTTACAATCTGTTTAATCATTAGTTTATAGTTCACTATGTATGGAGAACCTTTAGGTTGAACTTAAAATATTTAAGGAGGCAGCTTTAGGGTAAATTTAACATTAGGAAGCTGTAAGTAGTTTATTATGGGTGAAACACAGAGTCGGGGAAGAAGGGGGGCAGAGGTGGAAAGATGGGTGAGACCAGGTAATAAAGAATCTTATGTTATATTCACAAGTCCATAATTTATTCCTGCTAGCACCACATACCTATTTATTTAAAAATTTTCATTTCCATAGCCCCCCCTAGACTTCCTCATGAAGGAACTTCCTAAGACTTTGCCCTTGATTAATTCTGATTCATTGACAATCCCTTTTTAATTTTCTTATTTTTATTTTTTTACTTTCCTATGGTCCTGAGACCACCCCTTTCTGAGTACAAGCATCTTGGCTGGCCTAGAATATAGTAACAACTGTGTTCCATGGGCTTTACTGAAGGTGGAACAACTGTCTTCCCAGCATCCCGTCTGTACTGGTCCATTTGTATTGCTAAAAAGGCAATTTATAATTCATAGTTTATTATGGCTCACAGTTCTGTAGGCTGTATAGGAAGCATGGGATGGGCATCTGCTCCTAGTGAGGCCTCAGGGAGCTTCCAATTATAGTGGAAGGCAAAGGTGGAGCTGGCATATCACTTGGCAAGAGCAGGAGCAAAAGAGAGAGGAGGAAGATCCCAGAGTCTTTTAAACATCCAGATCTTTCATGAACTCACTACTGAAGGGAGGGTACATAGCCATACATGAGAGATCTGCCCCCATCACCCAAACACCTTCCACTAGATCCAGCTCCAACATGGTGGTCACATTTCAACACGAAATTTGGAGGGGAAAAACATCCAAACGATATCACCATCTTACAGGCTGGTGTTCTCTGGTGGGTTGTTTGGGAAATGCTGGTCTAGACACATTTGTCAAACTTGGCAATATGATTCCACTGGACATTAAAAAGGGGTTTCCAGGTATTTCAAGATAAAGGGATTTATCCTCAGGAGCTGCAAACATAAACTACGTTTTCTTAAAGTGTTAACACCTTGGTGTCAGTTACATGGGTCACCAGATTGATACAGATTTAGCTGAGGTAATAGATCATGGCTTCAGAAATCTTTTTTTTTTTTTTTTTGAGGCGGAGTCTCGCTCTGTAGCCCGGGCTGGAGTGCAGTGGCCGGATCTCAGCTCACTGCAAGCTCCGCCTCCCAGGTTTGCGCCATTCTCCTGCCTCAGCCTCCCGAGTAGCTGAGACTACAGGCGCCCTCCACCTCGCCCGGCTAGTTTTTTGTATTTTTTAGTTGAGATGGGGTTTCACGGTGTTCGCCAGGATGGTCTCGATCTCCTGACCTCGTGATCCACCCGTCTCGGCCTCCCAAAGTGCTGGGATTACAGGCTTGAGCCACCGCGCCCGGCCTAGAAATCTTAACAGTCAAGTCAGTTATCTAATGATGATTTGACAAGTAATGAGATCACCTGTCATCTCCTCCCATAAGTAATTCAATTGCATTTAGTTCATAATACACATGGCTAGAAAAGCATCTAAATCAATTCCTACTATGAGAGAGAGAGATGTTCCCATCACCATGAAGCAGAGGTTACAAAGAAAGGGGGGAAGATGTTATGCAGTTGGCCTTGAACATAGAGGAAGAGACTACAAGCCAAGGAATGCAGGTGGCATCTAGAGGCTGAAAAGGGCAAAGAAATGAATTCTCCCCTCAATCCTCCAGAAGGAACACAACCCACACTTTGATTTTAGATTTCTGACCTCCAGGTCTATAAGATGACCAATTCCTCTCTCATACAGCCTCCTCCTGTTCATTCCCACTGCTCTCCAGTTTAGACTCTCCCTTTGGATTTGCCTCTTTTCTGAATCCATCCTCTCAAGCTGTTTCTTAAAAATCAAATCTTATTATGTCACAGGGTTTGAAGTGCATGAATACTCACTGACTCTAGTTAGGCTCCTTTCCTGGAATATCATTAGAAACCAGAAGTAAGGGTTGTTGACAATCCCCATCAAGGACATTTGGTGTGATCTCAGGAAGGCTTAACAGGGATGTGATTATAGCTTAAAAAGCTTAAAACAAATTGTACGATACTCTGAAGAAAGAATGCATTAACCAAACGGGCTAGGCAGGGTGGAGATTTTTCTGCATTTTTCCAGCACTGGATGGAGGCAAATTCACTGACTTTGGCAGCCACCAGTAAGACTGGAGGTGACGATACCTCACTAGGTACCTGGATTTTTAGGAAGGGTTTTTCCTAAATAGTGGGTATGTTATCCAATCAAGAAGTTCTGTCCTGATTTAAATGCTCATCATATAAGAGTCGGTTATCAGGAGTCAGTCAACTTGCTCACCTCTAGATGTGATAACACTGAGGTCCAGATCCTCCTGGTGATCACTACAAACTGGATTAAGAGTCAGCTACTCAGTCAGATCCTGAATCCTGGTCCAACGATAACCACACTCTTGCCTGCTATAACTAACCCCTGCTTCAAGAAGTACACAAAAGAGGGATCACTACCACAGCCAAAGAAAGGAGGAATTTTTTTTTTTTTTTTGAGACAGAGTTTCACTCTTGTTGCCCAGGCTGGAGTGCAATGACTTGATCTTGGTTCACTGCAACCTCCACCTCCCAGGTTCAAGTGATTCTCCTGCCTCAGTCTCCCAGGTTGCTGCGATTGCAGGCATGTGCCACTATGCCCGGCTAATTTTGTATTTTTAGTAGAGACGGGGTTTCTCCATGTTGGTCAGGCTGGTCTTGAACTCCCAACCTCAGGTGATCTGCCCACCTTGGCCTCCCAAGGGGCTGGGATTATAGGCGTGAGCCACCGTGCCCAGTGGAAAGGCAGAAAGTTCTAAGGAGAGGTCAACATTGGCAAATGCCACAAAAGGCACAAGATGGGAATTAAATTTTTCCATTAGATTTGGCAATTAAGCAATGGCTAATGTTGTTCAGTGGAGTGAAAGGCTGAGAAGGGAATGAGAGGTTAGGAAACATTCACCTTAAGGCTAGGCAACTCCTTTGAAAAGAGTCTAGTAGGGTTAAGGGAGGATCCATGCCCTACAGGTTGACTTTTAAATCACATTCCCTTTGGTTTTGCATTTGAATCACAGCGAACTTTCTCCTCTCCAAATGTTGATTTGACAAATTTAAGTCTTACCATGGTTCTCTTCTCAGTCCACCTACAGGCCAAGAACTAATGAGGTGTGGAGTTAACTAAAGGTCAAAAAACAAGAGGAAGAAACAAACGGCCAAAAAACCCCAAACCTTAAATCAGTTCCTGAGTCAGATATGCCGTAACAAATTCTGCTTCAAGTTTAATATTCTTGTTTTGATGATGTTTAAAAAAAGAAAAAAAAAAGCAAGTGTCTGGAAAACTAAAAGGCGGGGGGGGGGGGGGAGGGCATTTTAATTGGAGTGCTTTCTTGTATGTCATCAACTATCCGCACCCCATCGCCCTGCGAATAAATAGCTGTTGCGGAGTTGGGGTGTGTGTGACCACAAAATCCAAAGGCTGAATTCTGCCCAGTGCCTTGAGTAATTGCATGTCACACACAAAAAATAGTAGAATACGCAAAACAACATACACATCTGTATTTCCATATGAAAGCACCCGTTTCCTTCCTTGATTACCTGCTATTTTTAAAGGGGTTGGGAGTGTAGCGGGGCGGGGGCATGAGGCGTTTTTCTGAATCCCAGCCCAGCTCTTTCTAAACTTTTGTTACTCACGTCCGTTTGATTCATTTGCTGTCTTCTCTTTCTTTCCTTCTTTCTTTTTTTTTCTACTCTGCCCCCCCCACCCCCCCCCCCCCCCCCCCCCCGCCTCTGTCATTGCCTGGTGCTAAGAGGGACGCTGAATCACAGCCACTGCAGATGAAAAGCAATTCAAACCAAGGTCCTTGGAGGAGGGATGGAAGGGCTCTTTTAAATCTTTTTCCCTCTGCGGAAAAAGCCTCCTACTTTCCGGGTGACCGTAGAGGGCAGTTTGACAAGTCTCAGCCCCAGGCGGTGGAAGATTTTACCCGTGGGAGAGTCACGAGCCACCGGTCATCTCCCCGCGCCCGGCTTTCGGGTCCTCAGGCCACGGTGCGTCGCGGGCCAGGCGACGGCGGGGCTGCGTCTTGGGCCGGGCGAGCGTGGCCCGGTGGGCCCGAGGGTCGCGCCGCGCTCCCCGCCGCTTTAAAAGCTCCCACAATGCAGCGCTGGCGTCCCAGTTCCGTTACGAGGTCTCTCCCGGCGCCGGCGAGCGGGCCAGGCGCGGGCGGGGCGCGGGGGAGCGGCGGCTGAAACCCGAGCGCCGGGCTGAGGGGGGCGCCCCCGCGCCGCTCCTCTCGCGCGCTCAGCCGCGGCCCGGCGAAGGGGCGGAGCCGCCCGGCCGACCGGCCCGGCCCGGCCCCCAGCCCGGCCCCCAGCCCAGAGGCACCAGCCGCTGGAGCGAGCGGGCCGCCGACTTCTACGCCCGCGTTCGTCCGACGCTCCGCGCCGCTCCCCGCTCAGCGTCTGCCGCCCAGGTCCTCGCCCAGCCTCGCCGAGCCTCGCCCTTCCCGCCTGCGGCGGCGGTGGCACTGGGGGCGGCTCCCGCGGCGTCTCTGCCCCTGGCCGAGCGCTCGCGCACCGCGGCACCCCAGCCAGTGGCGTCCACACTCACCTAGCGCGGGCCGGGAGGTGCGCGGAGAGGAAGCGCCGGGGGCCCGGGGCCTCCCGCCGGTGCGGGGTGCGGGGCGCGCGGCGCGCGGCGCGCCGGGGAGTGCGGCGCGGGGACAGGCGCTGGGCGGCCGCGGAGCTCCGGGTGCCGCCGCGTCCCCAGCGCCCCGGCCGGCCCTGCCGGGCGGCCTGCGGGGGCGGCGCAGTTGCGAAACTGAGTAAGTATTAACTTTACTCTGCGGCGGCGATCCGGGCTGCGCCGGAGACCCCGCCCGCGCTGCCTGCAGCCTCGGAGCTGCCCTCCGCGCGGTTGCCCCTCTCTCCGCACCTTGGGTCCCTCGTCCGTTGCGCCCCCACCCTGCCCCGCCGCGGGCTCCCGCTCCCGCTGCGTTCACCTTTCCTGGTGTGTCACCCTTTGCGCCTCTTCCCGCGGCACACAAGCCGCGGACTGAAAAGTACGAGCTTGGTTTTGCTTTTCTGCTTCCTCCCAGTGTCCTTGGCAAGGGAGTTTAGAGGCCACTTTTCTTGAGAAGGAAATTTTATGTCTGGTTTTTAAAATATTTTTTCCTTCGAATGGAAATCGGATGCTCGCTTGCGGGATGGCGGTTTGGTGAACGCTTATTTTATAGGTTTTTAAATTTCATTTGAACTATTAACCATCTGCATTCTATTCTCCTTTGCCGCCAGTCCCTTTGGGGAGAGGAGTCCAAAAGAGGGGACGTTCAAAGTAATTCTGTCTTGCAAACTAGAAAGTTTGAGAGGGTAAATCGCACAAAGCCGAAAGATTCAACCTGAAGGGACGCGAGCTTTGAATATGGGTCCTGGTGCGGCACTGGGTTTTAAAAGATAAGTGCTTGGGTTCGGAATCCAGTGTTGGTTGTTATTTTAGCATCATAGAGCCGCCTGGTGTTGCTAAACCACTACTTTCCCAGCATCAAATGGCATCTTGAACGGTGCAACGTAGGATATATAATTGCGGGTCAATATTGTTCCTGATCTTTAGGGAGTTAGAAGCGAAATGAATGCAAATCACGTTTCATAGATGACTTAAACCTGTCAGGTTAGCCCTGTCAGGTTAGCATTAAAGCATTGCATTAAAAAAAAATTCCTCTAGCCCTGTGACAACAGGGACGAACATTTATGGATTTTCCAGTAGATTGTGGCTCAGCAATTCATTAGACCTGCTTTGTCCCCAGGAAGCATTTTTAAATATGTATGCATCTCTGCTTTTCTCTCCATTAGATTAACCACTCATTCTGGTAGGGGGCCCCAGGTAGTTTTTATTTTCTTTTTTGCCTTTCCTCTTGGAGTTGCCAGGAGTTGCCATCATGTTGTGAAGGAACAGAAAATGAGAAGCTTTCTTAATGGGTTTTCGACATACTGTTCTTTGCCTGAGTGAGGCGGTAGTGAATGCCAGCCAGCTCTGCAGGGAGAGGTGCAGGGTAGACGCAAAAATCAGGACGCAGGAGACAGCACTATCATTTGGGGAAGTGGTTTGTGTGAGTTTTATCTTTTAGCGGGCATACTAATGGTACTTTTAATTTTTTTTATCTCCATGAGGCACTCTCCCCAAACCATAAAATTACACATGACCATCCCCCACTTGAAGAAGACTGAACATATGTTTGATGATGATTCTATTCAGGGACCAAATACAACAAAGTATAATTTGTTATAATTTGTTATACTTTGTTGTATTATACAGATACATTTGTTGTATCTATACAGATGTATTTATACAGATGTGTCTATACTGCTGTATTTATACAGATGATAAAACCTTTCAAAAATCTCCCCCTTCCTCATTTTTTCCTCAAGAGTCTCCAGGTGGTACTTTCTGTGATGGGCACAATTGGCAGCAATACATCGAGTTCTTTCTAGGTTTATTGATCAAACCTTATTTCTGGGCTTTAGTAGCTTAGGGGTGCATTCGAGGGCCCTGAGAGGGAGCAAATCATGGGGCTGTGCAGGCAGGAAAGGCACTTCACTTTGCAGAAGTGTCAGTGTGCTTCAGGAAAAAGCAATTACAAAGAACAGAGAGTGTTGAAGTTGTTTATAGGTTGCGTGTTTCCTGAATTTGGCATTTGGTTCAGATATTTGGGAAATACAGATTTAAAATTCGACATAGTTGTATAATTTGTTTTGCCTTTTATTTATTTTTTAAAGTTGCAACCTTTTAACCTGAGTCTTCAGTGTTTGGCTCTTGTAGGCTTCTGTACATGGTGACTTACGTCAGTTTTTGACCTGACTGCCTTGTATTTTGAGAAATGATTAGTTCTTCAGGGTTTCTGACTCATTTATTATCTGTTTTATGTTGATGTATATAATGACTTGGAAGTAAAAATATTGTTTGTTGCGGGATATTGTTGCCCTTTTCTTATGGGTAATTCCTGGCATAATGGCTTTGCTCCTTTATTATAAAACATTAAGATCTTAGATATCGTGCTAGTGTTCAAAACATTACAAAACTCTTTGCAGGTAAAAGTGGAGTGGGAATGGGAGTTGGATAGAAATACATGCATCATAAATTAAAGATATGGATTAAAAAATAATATAACGTTTATTTACTCTTCTTTGGTGCTAACTTGCTCCAACCCTAAATAGACTTAAAAATTCAAAGTATAGAGAGAGTTTCCAAGTATTCCGTATAGCGGAAAGAATGTTTACCCCACTGCCAGCCAGACTTGGGTTGCACATGTGACTTTGTCACTCCCGAGGTGAGCGAGCTCGGCCATGCCACTTCAGCCTCTGTGATCTACAGTTGGATATCTGGAAAATGGGGATACTACTACTGAAAGGGATGCTATGGTGAGTAGAACATATAATATATATTAGATGTGCCTGGCACATTTCAGCCAATAAATGGCAACATCTCAAACTCCTTCAGAATTGAGCTCTTGGTCACTCAAACTTTCAAACTGTTCCTCCTCCATTTTTCATCTCATCCATCCAAGGAGTAGCTCGCTCCACTCTCTCTTTTCTTCTGTTAGCCCTAGCAAACCAGTCCATCATGAAGTCCTGCTGTCCATTTTTATTGCAAAAATCCCTTTCAAACTGGTCTGATTTTCAGTCCCCACTATTCCACCATCCTAATGCAAGCCACTGTATTGTACTATCTTTCCTTGGTGCAGTGCCTCCTGCACACACTCTGCACCCCTTCCAGTCTGTTTTCCTACCAGCAGCCTGAAAAAGAAAAAAAAAAAAAAGTCATTTGCCATCTTAAAGTTGTCAAGATTCTCAGGAAACACATTTCTTTATTTTTGGGATAAGATACCAAATCCTTGACGTTACTTCAGGGTCCTGCATGATTTGGTCCCTGCCTCCACTTGGATATCTTGCTGTCATCTTGGCTAGTTCTCCAGCAGGCTAGCCTCAGGGCTGTGGCTCATGCTGTTGGTCTATTTAGGATCAGCTCCTTGAGTAACTTCTCATCCTTGAGTGCTAGCTCAAATATCCTTTCTTATAAAGGTCTTCTCTGACAAGGCCACCCTTATCATCATGTGAATTGGAGGTCCTTTATTTTCTCCCTCATAACATAATCACTTTTCCTTCTGAATATTTACCACAATTTATATATTATTTGATCACTTAGGGTCCTCCTCTTGCCCTAGAGGTTAATTTCATGAAGTTAATAATACCTGGTTTATTCACCAGTGCCTGGTATATGTAGTAGGTGCTCAATAAATATGTTGATATAATGAGTAAGATCGTAATATCAATTTGTATCTTTATCTCTTTTTTGAAATGGAGTCTTACTATGTTGCCCAGTTGGTCTTTAACTCCTGGTCTCAAGTGATCCTCCTGCCTCAGCCTCCTGAGTAGCTGGGACTACAGGTGTGTGCCACCATGCCTGGCTTCTGTATTTGTATCTTGATTGCCTTCTTTATCACTGTTAAATTTGTTTTTCTTTATAGAAAAGCCAGACCCACAGTTTTCTGTATTTCTTCTTTGCTGATTGTACGTGTAGTATGAAATGACCTTTGCAAATATCAGGTAAAAATGCATGTAGGCTCTGTGAAAGATTCACAGTAATAAATTGAGACACCTTTTAATTAGTGTTACCCTTGTGACTTTCTGTTGTACATAATCCTTTTTCTAAATATGTCATTAAAATAATTATCCTTTTTTTTTTTTTTTAAATCAGCAGAGGCTTACTGAAAGGAAAAAAAATCTCACTATGCCTTACTATTTTACACAGCGTCACATGGTAACACGTTAGTCAGCTGCTGTTGGATGGTGGTGCCAGACATCAAAGGAAGGTTGGGAAAACTTTAGTAGAAAAACAAGAAGTTAGAGTTCTAAGGATGCTCAGTGCTGTCCAGCTGTTGATGTGACTTGCATGGTAACTAGACATCACTGGACCATACACTTAAGAGAGAGGAGGAGTTTTTTTTGTTTCGTTTTGTTTTTGTTTTTGTTTTTAAATGGGAGCCACCTAGAAGTCTGGAAGTTCTTTTCTTCTCTGTCATTAAAGCATTCCTTATTTTAGCCAAAAAAAGTCTCATGACCTTCCAAGTCTGAGGAAGGCTTACAGCTTTGAGTATTTTTGTCATGTGGTTGCTCTTTACGAAATATTAGCTTGATGTCCTCTAACTCTGAAGTACTTATGTCTGTTATTGATGTTTGTAATCTCTACTTCTTACATAATTCTGCATTTTTCTCTTGACTTGTTTTTTAGGACCTTAGTATTCCTTAAAAATTATTTCCTCACACCCTTAGAGTGTAGTTCTAGTTCTTTCTAGTTTTGTATCTTATAGATCACTGAGTGTGCGGGGGCACTTTGGGGCTGATTCTCCTTCAGAACATACTCCTCTGCAGTCCACCTCGGGGGTTCCCAAACTGTGATCATTTGAGTGGTCTGGACCCTGAGGTTTCCCAAGCCCGGGTGCTCTTGGGTTGGGAGAGCAAGGAGGATGAAAGCAGCATCTTTGAGCCCCTGTTGGGTGCTCTATTAGAGGAGGAGTGAGTAGTTTATCTGGTCAGAATTGGAAAAGTGAAGCTTAGGCTTTCTTTCCATACATTTGCTTCACAAAAGAAAATTGTTCCTTTTGTTCCTACATTTCCCCACTCCTGATTTTCTAACCAGGAAGGCATGAGAAGAGAGAGATGCCCCTGCAAGCCAGACCCTTACCTTGGTGCTTATTTAGACGTGATTTAAAAAATGTTGAGAGCAAGCCCTGAGAGGGGTACACCAGGTGATTTGCCTTGTGCAAGGCCTCTGTGCCTGCAGGACATTCGCATCACGAGTAGCTGCCGCTGTGGAGGAGAGGAAAGTTATGGTTGGGAACCCTTGTTATTTTTTTTTTTCCATCATGTATATATGTCCACTGGTTACTTGGGTGACCTTGAAAAAGTTGCCTGGAGCTTTTTGACACCAATAATATTTATTACCCATTTATTTCACAGACTTGCTATAGGATGTGGAAGGCTATTCTTAGCAAGCGTTTTTGTTTTTGTTTTTTAAAAAATCACATTCAGATATATCACAAGATATTACAGTGAACTGTAGGACTGTCCAAATTTTATGTATGTAGAAACATATTTTCTTACTCATTAACATATGTTTTACTCTTTGTTTTGAAAAGAAATCAGATGTAAATGCAGGTTATAACAAGAGGAGAGCTGTGATAGTTTGCCACCAGGTTTTATGTAGGTAATATATTTTGTCACTGGTGTTATATTTTGTCACTGTTGTTAGCTATCATTGGCTCATGAGTGCTAAATCATGTTTATCCTTATAGTAATTTTACTATTGGAAAATTGCTTAAGACTAAATTATTCTTCCAGATACAAGTATGTATGTTTAAAAGAAATTGGAGTTTTCTTTAATGGATAGATATTGGGCAGAAAGTAAGTTTTACCCTTATTTTTGCTTAAAATATTTGAATGGATTTATAATCTATGAAACTCTACTGTAGACATACCAGTGACAAATAGAGACGTTTTGTAATGTTGAAGGTAAAATTTGTTCATTTCTACAGAAAGTTCTAATATGTTAAATGTCAGAATATCTTATAGTAGTTTATTTGTGCTATATTTTTTCTTTTTTAGTGTATAATGACTTCCTTCCCTTATATTTCTTTTTTAAAACAGCTTTATTTTATTGATTGATTAATTGATTTTTTGAGACAGAGTCTCACTCTGTCTCCCAGGCTGGAGTCCAGTGGCACATATCAGCTCACTGCAAGCTCCGCCTCCCGGGTTCATGCCATTCTCCTGCCTCAGCCTCCGGAGTAGCTGGGACTGCTGGCGCCCGCCACCACAACTGGCTAATTTTTTACATTTTTAGTAGAGATGGGGTTTCACCATGTTAGCCAGGATGGTCGCGATCTCCTGACCTCGTGATATGCCCGCCTCGGCCTCCCAAAGTGCTGGGATTGCAGGCATGAGCCACCACACCCAGCCTTAAATAGCTTTGTTGAGGTATCATTGACACACAGTAAACTGCACATACCTAACTGTACAATTTTACAAGATTTGATCTATGTATACACATGAAATCATTCCCACATCACTCTCCCAAATTTCTTTCCTTTTTTTTTTTTGAGACAGGGTCTTGCTTTATTGCCCAGGCTAGAGTATAGAGGCATGATCTTGGCTCACTCAACCACTGCCTCCTAGGTTCAGGCAGTTCTGCCCAGCTTCCCAAGTAGCTGGCACTACAGGCTTGTGCCACCATGGCTGGCTGAGTTTTGCATTTTTAGTAGAGACTGGGTTTTGCCGCGTTGGCCAGGCTTATCTATTGACCTCAAATGATTCGCCCACCTTCGCCTCCCAAAGTACTGGGATTACAGGCAAGAGCCACCATGCCCAACCCAAATTTTCTCATTTTCCTTTGTAATTTCTTTTCCTTCCATTCTCCCCTTTCCTCTAAACCACTGGTCTGTCACTATAGAGTAGTTCAAATTTTCTAGAATTTTAGATTAATGGAATTATGCAGCAATGTACTTTTTTTGTTGAGGTTTCTTAAACTTAGAATAATTATTTGGAGATTCATTCATGTTGATGTATGTAGTAGTAGTTTATTCCTTTTCGTTGCTGAGTAGTATTTCATTGTGTGAGTATACAACAACTCATTTATCTACCTTTTGATGAACATTAGAATTGTTGCTAATTTTTGGCTATTACAAATAAAGCTATTATGAATACTTGCATACAAGTATTGTATAGACTTATACTTTCATTTATCTTGGATAAGTACCCAGGAGTGGAATGACTGGCTCATATGGTAGCTGTGTGCTTAGCTTTTTAAGAAACTATCAAACTGTTTTCCCAAGTGATTGTACCATTTTATATTCTTACCACCAGCAGGTAAACATGCTGTTTCCTTTGCATCCTTGTCAACACTTAGCATAGTTGGTCTTTTTTAGCCATTTGTGGTATTTTGTTGTGAATTTTTACAGTCTTGCTCTGTTGCCCAGGCTGGAGTACAGTAGTACAGTCATAGCTGCTAAGTAGCTAGGACCACAGGCATGTGCCACCATGCCCAGCTGTTTTTTAAAATATTTTATTTTGTAGAGATGAGGTCTTGCTGTGTTGCCCAGGCTGGTCTTGAACTTCTGGCCTCAAGCAGTCTTCCTGCCTCGGCCTCCCAGTGTTGAGATCACAGGCATGAGCCATGTGTCCAGCCATCATTGTGGTTTTAATTTCCATTTCTCTAATAACTACGGATGTTAAGTATCTTTTTATGTGTTTTTTGGTGCTGTATTTGTATCTTGTTTGGTGAAGTGTCCTAGTCTTTTGCTGGTGTTTTTATTGGGTTGACTGTTTTCTTATTGTTAAATTTTGAGAATTCTTACATATTTTGAATACAAGTGTTTCATCAAATATATGCTTTGCAAAGAATTTCTCCATTTGTGTTTCATCTTTTTCTTAACAGTGACTTTTGAAAAGCAGAAGGTTTTAATTTTGATGAGGTTCAACTTACAAATTTGTTTTTTATAGATTGGGCTTTTGGTGTGGTATTTAAGAAATCTTTGCCTAGGGCCGGGCGCGGTGGCTCAAGCCTGTAATCCCAGCACTTTGGGAGGCCGAGACGGGTGGATCACGACGTCAGGAGATCGAGACCATCCTGGCTAACATGGTGAAACCCCGTCTCTACTAAAAAATACAAAAAACTAGCCGGGCGAGGCGGCAGGCGCCTGTAGTCCCAGCTACTCGGGAGGCTGAGGCAGGAGAATGGCGTGAACCCGGGAGGCGGAGCTTGCAGTGAGCTGAGATCCGGCCACTGCACTGCAGCCTGGGTGACAGAGCGAGACTCCGTCTCAAAAAAAAAAAAAAAAAAAAAAAAAGAAATCTTTGCCTAGCCTAAGGTCATAAAGATTTTCTCCTATGTTTTCTTCTAGAAGTTTTATGTTTTAGATTTAGATCTGTGATGCATTTTGTGTTTCTTATATGGCGTGAGTTATGGATGGAAGTTAATTTCCTACATATGAAAATTCAGTTGTTCCAACACTGTTGAAAAGACTATTCTTTCTCTATTGAATTGCCTTTGCACCCTTGTCAAAAATCAGTTGTCTGTTACATCCTTTCTTATTATATCAGTTGATATACACACGGTATCACACAGTATTGGTATTGTGTCACAGCTGGATAACCAACTAAAGGAAAAGTAACTATCTCCAAGCCAGTACTTGATAATGTGTTTTTGTCACGTTTAATCACATTTCTAGTTTCCTTACAATAGCCTTTGTGGAAGGCTTTCCTACTCAGACATTCCTTCTCCCTCTTTTCCTTTCTTTTTTTGTTATTTGCTCTCTGTTACAATAATAAAATCTGGTGATGATGGTACATACATACGTTGCCCCTTTTGACTGATCTCAAATACACTTTTTTTCAGTCTTTCCTATTGATAATTATATTACTTTTCTTTCTTTGAAAACCTCCCAACCTAGATCATTCACTTAGTTTTAATTTTTCTAGTCTTGATTATGTGTTCTTCCCCTGTTGTATTCTATTGAGTAACGCCATGATTTGGAAAGAGTGCCCACTTAAATTAAAGCCTGGCTACACAGGTGTAACCTTGAAGAAGTTGTGAGCCTTACCAAGCCTCAAGTTTGTAATATCTAAATGGGGCCACTGATTCTTCACTCTGGGTTGTTTTGAAATAAAGGAGATGTTTATGTATATCCACATACAGAAACAAATGGATATGAAATACCTCAGTGGAGAGTTTGTGCCTTTCCCTTACCCAACTCCATGAGCTCTGAATAATCATTTTGTTTGAACTGGGAGGCAGGACAGACCTCCGCTGTCTGGCGAGGACAGGCACTGACCCCTCTTCAGTCTATCCAGGCAAGTAGCTCTGAAGATAACTGGAGTTAGAGACAACCCCGTCTGTTTAAGTCATGCAAGGGTAGGAGAAGAGCTCCTCACCATGCACACCCTGTAGCCTGCTGTCTTCCAGGCCCTTCTCTATCAGTAATCCATTCTCTCTCCCGAACTCAGTCTCGCCTTTCCTTGACTTCTTGCCCTGGGCCTGGAAACAATATGTCAAGTCCATTGATCCTGGTGCTGCTTCTAGCTGTCTCCTTTCTCAGCCAGCTTCTTACAGGGGTTGTCTGTGCTTATTGCTGCCACTACTTCACCTGCTAACTCACTCCCCAGCCAGGTTCTATTTCTTAGAAACATTTCATGCCACAGGCATCCATATTTTAATTGCCTAAACCAGTGGAAACTTTTCAGCCGTAATATAACTGAAGTTGTTTGCAGCATGTTTACACTGTTGGGCTATCTCCCTTCATCTTGAAACGTTGCTTCCTTGGCATCACTCTTACTTTGTTCATTATTTTTTATTTATTTATTTATTTTTTTTGAATCAGTCTTGCTCTATCGGCCAGGCTGGAGTGCAGTGGCACGATCTCGGCTCACTGCAACCTCCGCCTCCGGCTCAAGCAATTCTCCTGTCTCAGCCTCCTGAGTAGCTGGGATTATAGGCATGTGCCGCCACGCCCATCTAATTTTTGTATTTTCAGTAGAGATGGGGGTTTTACCATGTTGGCCAGCCTGGTCTCAAACTCCTGACCTCAGGTAATCCGCCCACCTCAGCCTCCCAAAGTGCTGGGATTACAGGCATAAGCCACCACACCCTGCCTCTTTGTTAATTCTTTTAGTTGTTCATTCAAAGCCGAACTGCACTCCCTTCCATGAATGAGGATATAGCAGAGAGTAAAACACACAAAGCTCCTGTTTGCATGGAGAGCACTCTCTACTAGGGGGAGAGAGATAATAAATGAACAAGTATTTTCACTTTATGTGATGATAAATGCTTTAGAGAAAAAAGTAAGATGGGGGGATTGAAAATGCTAGGGGTGGGAGTAGAGGTGTTGTTTGATATTGGATGGATAGGAAGCCCTTGCTAATATGAGCACATTAGAGTAGAGACCTTAATGAAATGAAGGAGCCAGCTCTCTAGCTGTCTGCAGGAAGAACGCTCTGGATAGAGGGCACAGTGCAGAGGCCCTGGAGCCAGTGCTTGCACGTGTGCGCACATCCCAGCCGCCAGGTGGGTAAGGCTGGAGGGAGCAAAGGGCTGGAGATGAGGCAGAGCAGGTAATGGGGGTCCCTGTAACTCGGACCTTATTGGCTATGACAAGGATCTTGGTTTTGACTCTGAGTGAGAAGACAGTTGAGAGTCTTGAATAGAGGAATGAATAAACTGGAGTGCAGCCTGGGTAGCAGGCAGGAGCACAGACTCCGGAGCTGGCTTCTGTGGTAAAAACCCAACCCTCTACGTGCTGGCTGTAGGATCATGGATTAGTTCCATAACTTCTCTGTGCCTTATCGGTAAAATGGAGATAGCAATGATACTTGTCTCATAGTGTTGTAAGGATTAGATGAGTTAATATTAGTAAAGAACAGAGCATGGCAGATAGTATTATAAAAGTGTTTGTTACATAGAATTAGTAAAATTGAAAAGGCTCACTCTGCTGTTATATGGAAAGTGTTTGCTAAGGGGAAGTAAGGCTAGAAGTAGAAAGACCAGTTAGGAGATAATTGCAACAATCCCTGCAAGGGATGGCTAATTTGCTGATGGTGGAGGTGGGGAAGTGAGAAGGGTCACATCCTGGGTATATTTTGGAGGGGTGGCTGGAGGATTGGATCTGCTTTTCTTTCCATCCTGGAACTTTCCAAGTTTTCTTTGCTGCCTTGTCTGCTCCCTCTTGAACAGGGGTTCTCCAGTGGGGTGGTGCCATTCTGGCATATGTGGGGACATGTTTTGGTTGTTGCAGACTGAAGATATGGGTATATCTGGTATTTAGTGGCCTGGGGCTATGCCAGGGGTACTCAGCATCCTATCTGGTGAAGATTTCCTCGCATTGTGCCAGTGGCATCCTGGATGAGAAATGCTGCTTTAGACCTTTATTTCCCCTGACCCCCACTCACCTCCTGTCTCCCTTGCTCACCTGCCTCCTTAAGATTTCTTAAGGTGTAGTCCCCGTGTGGGCAGCAGGGAAGGCCACGAGCTCCCTAATATGTTTTTTCAAAATGTTCATATGCTTTTAAACTCTCTTTCTTCCCACACCATCCCGCTTTTTTTTTTTTTTTTTTTTTTTTTTGGTGAGAGGTTGCAGAATTTTTCATCAACTTCTGAAAGGAGTTCACATCCTAAGAATGTAAGAATTTCTGTTATGAGTGATCTCACTCATCACCCGCCTTCATTGTTTTTACTCCAACCTTTATGGTGCCAAATGTCCAAATCTGTGCTCCTGCAGTGCTCTGTGCCCTGATTTCCGGGCCCCTGCCCACTGAACTATGTCAGTTTCTTGGGATCAGTGTGTCACCTAACTTCCTCCTTGATTTCCTGCCAGGATTTGTGGGACCATCATTCATCTTACTCTTATTATTGTCTTTCCTGTGCCACCTCGCCTTGACTAATTCATCTAGTTCTGATTTTACTTCCTGGACAGCTGAGGAAATTTTCTCCATCTTCCATCATTCACTACCCTAATTTATCATCTCTCATTTAGATTGTTTCCTCTTAACTGGTCTCCCCGCCTGAAACCCATCCTCCATGTTGCCAGATGAGCTCTTGGACACAGAAATCTCACTGGGTCACTGACCTGCTAAAAGCCCAACTCTCAGTGCCCACAGGATTGAGTTCAGACTCTGTTATGATACACAGGACTTCGGACATCTGGCTCTGGTCTCACACCCTGGGCTGGCCAGGTGGCTGCCCTGCCTTACTGCTTGTCTGCCCTCCCATCCCTTGACCGTTCTCAGGCACTGAGCACCAGGTGTCAGCAGGACTACATTAATAAGACTTCCCATGCATTGATGCTGAAAAATCTGAACATGCTATTTGATGACATGAAGAAATGGTTCATTGTCTTTTTTGCCTGCCAGAGCACTTGACAACACTAAAACCAGCCTGGCTGTCCCTTTCTCCTGAAGGAGGATCTCACTCCCTTAGGAGGTGACCGTGCCTTTTTTCTATATCATATGCATACATAGTTCTTATTCCTTTGCTGTAATTTTAGAAGCCCTCTACTTCAAACAACTAAGCTTCTGAGAGGCTCTTCTTAAGCTCATTTCTTCATGAGTTTCAAGTGACTAAGAGGTCTTTGAGCTTGTGGTCCTTGATGCAGTTCAAGGAATGCAAGTTGATTCTTTGAAGCATTATAACTGATTATGTCCTTGCTGCTGGATGTTCTGGGGGTATCTTTTTCTAAAATGGAGCAGCTTTGTCTGCATTAAAAATCTCTGCAAGCACATGGCTTCTTAATGATTTTCGTGGGACTCTGGGGAGCCCCTCAGTAGCCCTTGATCTCCAGGTTCACTCCTTACCTCTTGAATTGTAAGGAACCTTGGTTATGCACAGCCTTTCTGTTGTGGAACAATTTTCTGGCCTCCTGAACTAACATTGGGCCAAGTTCCCACCTTTGGCACTGATCATCCTGTTGCACTTTCAGAATGGAAAAACTTCTGATGATCTCTCTTCTGTGTTCTGGTCAGTCACTAATGCTTGTATTTCATCCTTTGCCCTCCAGGAATCTTCCTAGTTTTCATTTCATATGGAAAAAAAAAAAACACAGAAGAAGAAAAATATTTTTTCACCACTCTCAGCTGTTTCCAATGAGCTTTCTTTTTGTTTCTGTTATGGTGTGTGTCTCTTTTTATTAGCACTTTAAAAATGTACTGTGCTTTTGCATTGGCAGATACGATAGCATTAGTAATGTTTGTAAAACACTTCAAAATTTATTGTAAATACGGCAGACACATTCATCCACAGACTAACAAACATGAAGGTAACCACCCAGGAGAAGTTTTCAGAGTTTGGCTCTGGAATTGGTATTTGTTCCCATCTGAGCACTTGTGATTTCAATCACGAGAGTGAGAAGTCCAGATTGGTTTAGTATTGCTTTCCCTGCTAGACTTTGGGTCTCCTGGAAAGCAGGATCCATATTTAGTTATCCACTGACTGTAAGCTCTTTAATGGCAGGCACTTGTCTGACTCTCACTGATTCTCAGTGGATCCGTGGGCCCAGCACAGCTAGTCGGTGAGTGAATTTATACCCTAAATCAGGACCATGCCAAACTGCCAGTAAACACTAGGTGTGAAGACCAAACGAATAATTTGGAATATGACTGACTTAATCATGCATATTACATGGATCACTTAGGTGATACTGAAATCTAGATTAATGGGAATGGAAGTTTTACTCGGCTTCCGAAAACACTTCAACAAATAGTAAGTACCTGACCATATTCAGGAGACTGACATAAGGTTATGAGGAAGAATGAAGTGGTCTGTGATTTGGGGAAGTTTATTATCAACCATTAAGGATACAGTAAGTACATAAATATTATATAAGCTATAATATGTAATATAAACATAAAAAGCTGAGTAAGAGGAGAGAGTGGCTAAAAGACTAAAATAGTAAGGGCATTTACTCCAGCAGTATTTATAATAATAAACATTAGAAACATCTAATGGTTGATATCAGGGCACTGGTTAAGTAAATTATGGTACAGACTCCAGATGGATTGTTATACAGCCATTAAAATATTTATGAAGAATTTACAGTACTTTAGGTAAATGCTTTACTTTTTTATAAGGAAAAAATGACAGAATACAAAATTATACATACAAGGTGATAAGAATTTTTGTATTTTTAAAAACAGTAATACCAAAAGGAAAAAACAGCACCAGAATGAAGACATACCAAAATATTAACATATTAACATTGATTTTTGACTTCAAGTATGTTGTATCTGTGTGTACATGTATATGCACATGCACATACAGTTTATTGAATTTTCATACACAGAACAAATCCATGCATCAAGTGGACAGATCGAGAATAACAGCATTATCAGCATCTCCATAGGCCCTGTGTTCCTCACTTCTATTGGCATCTCATAGTTTTGACTGGTTTTTTTCCTCGTATAAATGAAATCATACAGCATGTGCTCTTTGGTGTCTTGGTTTCTGGCACCCAAAGTTGTGTGATTCATTCATATTGTGTATAACTGTAGATTGTTCATTCTTTTTATTTTTTATGGATGACTTTCTTTTTTTCTTTTTCTTTTTTTTTTTTTTTTTGAGAGAGGATCTCATTCTGTTGCCCAGGCTGGAGTGCGTTGGCGAGATCATAGCTCACTGCAAACTTGAGCTCTTGGGTTCAAGGGATCCTTCCTCTTCAGTCTCCCCAGAATAAGCAAATATTCTGCAATCATAAAAAGATTTTTTTTTTTAAGAAGCAAAGGCTAGTTTATTTGTTAAAATGCTTGGGTAGGTTCATTTGGCCAGTTTGGCTAGACTGTGGGACATATGAAGGGGGAATGAGAAGATAAAATGGGACTATCCTGAAACAGATGTGGTGCATGCAGTGTGAACTGAGGGTTAGGATAACCAGGTTCTGTTTGTCACTTAGTAGTCATGGGACTGTGGACACATCATTTAATCCCTTTGATCCTCAGTTTGCTCATCATCCATCTGTCAGCTGGGTGTGATGTATCTTCCTTATAAACTGACCATGAGGCTTAATTTGAGATACTGAGTTTGTGAGACAGACTGCCAGACAGTGAGGTCCTTTATTTAAAAATTAGAGAGGGAGCCTGCTATAGTCTGAATGTTTGTGTCTCCTTCAAGTCCATATGTTGACATCCTCACCTCCAAGGTGATGGCATTTGGAGGTGGGGCCTTTGGAAGATGATTAGCTCTTGGAGGTAGAGCTTTCATGAATGGAATTAGTGCCCTTATAAAAGAGAACTAGCTATTCCCTTCTTCCATGTGAGGACACAGCGAGAAGGTGCCATCCATGAACCAAAAAGTGGACCCTTGCCAGACGCCTGATCCACTGGTGCCATAATCATGGACTTTCCAGTCTCCAGAACTGTGAGAAATACCATTTTCTGTTATTGGTAAGCTACCCAGTTTATAGCATTTTGTTAGAGCAGCCCAAATGGAGTAAGACAACCCGTGTCCGGCTGCCGTAAATTTCTCTGTGAAGTGAGGGATGAGAGAAGGGTGTTATTTGGAAGTGAAAACAGATGGCATTGAGATGGGAGTTTGAGCAAAACAGAGAAGTTTGGGGCAAGTGGTGGCTAAGGTCTCTGCGAGTTCGGTGGTCCAGAGAGAAAGGAGCAGGACTCAGCAGTGTTGAGGCCCCCACTGAGGTTGGAGCAATTAAATGGAGTGTAATTTTTTTCCCCTAGAAGATTTATTTATTATTGTTTTATTTTGGCCAATATTTAACTAATTTTTCCTGATCATACAAGTGGAGGAGGTGAAAGAAAGAAGAGGGAGGGAGGTGGAAAGCCCAGCCAACACGCGAGAAGTGCCATGGCTAATCTGCAAAGAGAATGGAGATTCTGTTTAAAGGAAACCTCTGATTTTAAATGTGAGCAATGCAGAAGTCCACAGTGAATTGGAACATGTTTTTCCAAAGATGTTTATCCTATAAGGGACGGCTAGGTTTTTTTTTTAGTCCATGAGAGTCTACAAAACAGACAGGGAGTTGTACTAAAATACTTCTCATTTTTAGTCATGGCACTATGCTGGCAGACACAGAGAAATACTCTAAGCCCAAGTTAGTTCTAAAGTAATCCCAACATTTCCTAATGTAGAATCTGAATAAGTAGAAATCTTAATTTCCCTCAATACAGCTTTAACTATTTTAGATTTTTCAAATTGAACAGGGCTTGATGGGCCAGCTTGCAAACCTATACATTGATGGTAGTATTGTTTCTGTGGGAATATTGCTTAGGTAGGTGAAAACTGTTGGTGCTGCAGTCTGCGTTTGCCTCTTCTAGACATATCGACCAGTGAGCACTGAATCCTAAACACAGTGTGGGTAGGGTAGCTATTGGTAGATAATTGATGTTGGTAGATTGGGTGGTGCCTTTATTCGTCGTTGATTCATTCATTCAGTATCTGTTGAATGTTTGCAAGCTAGCTATGCAAAAACAATAAGAACCAATCTTATCTTTGAGACACTTTGTTAAAAGAGGGGCCTTTAAACAAATAGTTTGTGAAGTGTGATAATGGATAAAATAGAGATGTGGGTTCCCAGGGTGGGGTTGGGAGTGAGTGCTTCTGGAAAGATCTTCCTAAGTCCACCTGAAGAAATCAGGGAATGTTAAAGAGGAAAGTTCAGTTTGAGCTAAGACTTGAGGATGAAAGGCATTTTTCTGGGAGGACACTCCACACAAACAGGACAACAGGTCCAAAGGCACAGGATATAAGGGAAAATGTGATCTGCCGGAGAACAAGTAGTCTTGATATCATTAAAGTTAGATGTGCACAGTGGTCTGGGGGAGTGGCTGGAGCTGAGGTTAGGAATAATTACCCACCCCACCAGGGTAAAGGATATTCATGCTGTACTAGAGTTTGCTTAGCTTTCCATTGGTTGCAAGCTTGGTTATGAGAAGCAGCTTTTCCTGTCTTTGTCCTGAATTAAGATTTCGACATACTCAGATTTTAGATTAGAGAACGTTGGGATTGCTTTAGAATAACCTAGGTTCAGCATACTGCTCAGTGTCTTCCAGTGGAGTGTATTGAGATTGCCGTGTTTATATTCACTCTATAAATATTTATGTAAATTAAGTTAAAGGAACAATACTTGTAGTGGTTGGTGTTACAAAGATAAGAAATGGCCTCTGCCTTTTAAAACCCTTTCAATCTAACAAAGCAAAAGTTGAATTTTAAAAAGACTTATTTTAGAAATAGAGATAAATGCAAAGGAAAGAGGAAGGAGAAACAGAAAGCTATTTAGAAGGTAGTACATACTGATCAAGGACCAAAGCACCAGAAGAAATAATACCTGGGGACAGTGGCACAAAGGTGGATGAGAGGTGATGGGGTGCTCTGGGGAGAGGCCACCACAGCCAGAAAACCATGGTGGTAGCTGGCCCTGGAGCATGGATGTGCAGAATACCTTTGGGAGGCAGCACAGTGTCTAGAGTCACTCAGCATGGGATGAGACTAGAGAGAAATGGGCCCATAATGTGACTGGGACCAGGTGTAGAGGGTCTTACATGCTGTACCGAGAAATTTTGGACTTTATTCCAAGCCAGTAGGCTTTTATGAACAGGTCTCTTGGTCTCCTCTTCTCACCCAGGCTGCCACTGAGGCAGGAGAATAGGGTCTGGAGGCAGGGAACCTAAGGCTGTTTCATGCCAACTTCCTAGAACTAAAATGAAAGGAAAACCCATCACACCGACTTCCTAGAACTCAATTGAAAGGAAGACACATCACACCGACTTCCTAGAACTCAATTGAAAGGAGAACCGTAACCCTCCGCTTAAGTAACAAAAGGACCAGAGGTTACTCCCTTTGACCTTTTCTGTCTGGAGGATGGGAAATTGGCTGTCTGCCACAAATCATAGTGAGTGCAGGTGGAGTCTTCCTTTGCAACTTTGTAACTTCATTCCAGCGTCGGAATGGTTGCTGTCCACACCAGCAGAGTCTTGGTTTGCACAGAACTATAACTTTGTAGCTTCACCCTAGCCTCTGATTGGTGGCTTTTTCCTTTGAGTGTGACATTTGTAACTTCTCTTCAGCCTCTGGTTGGCTGCTTTCTGCAACCAATCAGACTGATTGTGGGCTACCACTTCAGTTACATGAGGTGAGCATGAAGTGGCCAACGGGAAACTTCTAGTGGGTATTTGGACCCAAGAAGAATCTGTATCTGGGCCATTGAGCCACTGCTTGGGTCTGCTCCCAGAGTGTACTTTCGTTTTCAGTAAATCCCTGCCTTCGTTGTTTTGTGCTTTATTCTTTCTTTGCTTTGCTGGACGTTTTGTCCAATTCTTTGTTCAAAATGCCAAGAACCTGGACAGCTTGTAGTCACGACCCTCTACCTGTGACACAAGTTTCTCCAGCCTCTCTTTCCCCTGGTGCATTAAGAACAAGCCCAGTGTGTTAGTCCCAAAGCCTAACACCACATGCCTGGGACTCCTGGTTTTTGCACAAAAGTAGTGAATTTAGTCTGTAATTTTAAGATGTTTCCCTGGTTCACAGTTTATCCCCTCCTTGTTGGTTCTCCTCACCTTACATTTTTACAGAGCACGATTTTAGTCTTTCAGCCACTTTCGTGTCCATTATCTAATTTGGTTCTTAACAGTCATTGGAAATAATCAGGTCTGGCAATTTATAGGTAGGAAAATTAAGCTCAGAAAGCCTAAAAGAATAGCCGCAGATGAGATTAGCAACATTGTCATTATGACCCTGTTTGTTTCAGGCTTCCTTCCATTAAGTCATTACACCACAGCCTTCCACCTGACTGATTCTGACTTATTACCAGTGAATACATGCCAGCCACGTCCTTAGTCCTTACGGCATCACTGAGAAGTTTACATGGATTCATCCTTGTTGGGCTGTGACTTAAGTATTTTGAAATGGCTGAGATTGTGGGCTATAACCGTGACCATTACACAGAGATTAACTAACTGGCTTATATGGTAGTTTGCCTGTGACCATCTTATTCATTTTTCTTCTCTTTAAGGAACAACCCAGCTTCCTACTAAGCCTTTCATTTATATTATTATTTTGATTTTTTTTTTCTGGAAATAACCCACATCATTGCAGTTCTTGTTCTTGACCTCATGTATTTAACAGGAAAATTGTTTTCCATTTTTCAGATATTCAGCAAGCTAACAAAGTTAAGTGTAACTAATTTAGTGAATTTAGCTGGCAATAGGATTTGCCAACTTAAGTATGCAAGTTAAAATATTTGTAAGGCAAAAAAAAAAATTGAGAATCTTGCTTTACCAAGTATACTTTGATTTTGCCAACAGTTACCAAGTTGGCCTTTGAAAAATTATCATTGAGAACAACACGGTTGTGAGGCAGCTACAGTAAGGGCAAAGGTACTAGTTTTTTTTTTTTTTTTTTTTTGAGACAGAGTCTCACTCTGTAGCCCAGGCTGGAGTGCAGTGGCCGGATCTCAGCTCACTGCAAGCTCCGCCTCCCGGGTTTACGCCATTCTGCTGCCTCAGCCTCCCGAGTAGCTGGGACTACAGGCACCCGCCACCTCGCCCGGCTAGTTTTTTTTTTTGTATTTCTTAGTAGAGACGGGGTTTCACCGTGTTAGCCAGGATGGTCTCGATCTCCTGACCTCATGATCCGCCCGTCTCGGCCTCCCAAAGTGCTGGGATTACAGGCTTGAGCCACCGCGCCCGGCCTAGTTTTTATCATTAAGGATCACTGACACCAAATAGTCTGTGGAATTCCTAGTGACGGGTGGTATTGACACTGAGAGACACTTGGGAAGTCATGGTACCACCTTTCAAAAGAGCAGTCACTGAAGAGTAGAAGTGGAAAGTCATAGTGGTAACATGGGGCATAGGACTTGCGACACTCCTCTTCAAATCCTCTGTCTCAGTGGCTCCCTGTTGCTGAGAGGGTCACTCCTTGGCCTGGCCCTTCTACCCACTTGCTTATCTGTGCTGAGCGAATTCTCTTTGATGACTTTTTATTAATGACAGTGGGTTCAGGCCTATCATGGAAACAAACATGAACCTTCTAACACAATTTTTTTAAAAAACCATACAGTACATTCTAGCTGAGTATGTAGAAGCTTCTGAGATTCTGATGCAGAAAGCCGATCTGGAACACTGGTTAATTCAGGTCAAATCAAGTTATTTTTAAGCTCCTAAATGACTAGGACTGGGCCAATATATAACACCCTTATATATTCTGGAAGTTAGACTGACCAGCTGCGCCTAAGAGCACCTGCAGTGGCAGTCACAAACCTCCACTTTCCCTCCTTCCTGTCTTTATTAATTCTTGATATTACGTTAATTATATGTGTACTACAGAAAACTATGTTAATAATTAGTATTGCTTATCTCATTTCCAGTCCAGAGTGTTTTAGATTTTAGACAGAAGCATGTGCGTGTGCACTTTATAAGCAACAAAGTAGCTTTTGCCAAACTAGGTCCTTAGAGACAGGAACAGTTTCTTATTAGAACTCTTTGGGACTCAGGGCTTTATTCAGCACGGGAGGCACTCATTAAGTATATGCTAGTAAATAGATTGTATTCAAATGCATACATGTAGGTTAATTTTTTTTTTTTAAACCAGGGGCATGATGGGATCAGATCATTATAGGCTGGTCATTCTGGTGGCATTATTTATGAGGTGCCTATTTCCCTTCCAGCAGCACTAGAAGCCAAGAGATCAGAAGGTAGCACAGTAATAAAAACGAGAGCATGGAAACCTTAATGAAAGGATCTCACGTTGGTAATAGGGAAGAGAGGATGTTTCTTGCCCACTATTGGATGTCAGAATAGGTAGGATTTAATAACTAATAGGATACCAGATCTGGAGAGAGAAAGAAGTCACAGTACCTCATGCTAGTTAAGTGTAGCACATTTGAGGGAGTAGAAAAAGAAAAGGTAGTATGTTCACTTCTAGATGGATATTACCTAGAAGGCAGTAAGCAATAAAGATTAGAAGCTCAAAAAGAAGCTTGGGCTGGAAATAGTGATATAGCCCAATCATTCTTCCAGTCACTTATTCGACATGATCAGTCATAAGACAGACTGGACACATTGTTGGTATTTGAAGACCAACTAGTAGATAAGCTTGTCCTGCAGCAGGCAGTTTAAAGAGAGAACCAAGCAGTAGGGAGCTCTAGCAGCTGGCCCCAGGCAAGAAGAGAAGCCCAGAGAGAGAAAATGAGATCAGTGCCCTCCCTAAAAACAAAGGGGAAAAGAGCCTCAAGAACAAAGAATTGGCCAGCAGTATCAAAGCTGAGATACAAATCATGTAGATAAGGGCTTGACTTTTGGCAACAAGGAAATCATTGAGGATTTTCTGAAGAACAGTCAGATTAGCACTGAGTTGAGGATTGCGAAGAATTGGAGACTTAAAAAAAAAAAGGTAATTTATAATCTATATTTGAGTATCTGTGATGCGCTAGGTCCCAAGACTTTACATGTATTAACTCATTTAAGTCTCACAATAACCCCATAAAAGTCTGTGCTTTTTTATTCCCCATTTTACTTCTGTAAAAACTGAGACAGAATAATTTGCCCAAACTCACATAGGTAAGAAGAGGTGGGGCAGTGCTAGGATTCGAGGCCAAGGGCAGCTCCACTACTGTTGGTTTTAACTACCATTCCATGCTTGATGCTTCACTGTAGAGGAGAGAGGTTGAGTACCCATGTTCCTCTTGGTGCCGTGTAAGTGATGGGGAAACAAAGACAATACTCTTGAGCAGTTTTTACAAGTGCAGTAGGGGAGGTGGATCAGCAGTACTGGGAGTGTTTCAGTTGCTGGGGCGGGTGAAGGATGTAGCAGGTAGGGAAGGCAGCTGCCAGCTTTTACTGTTGGAAGAGGAAGGGAGGCATCAGGAAAGGTTTCTCGGAAGAGGTGACCCTTAAATAGAGGTTCACAGTGACAAAATTCAGAGTAGTAGTTATGAAAATTTAGGCATGAGAAGCTAGCTCCTATCCTTAAGGGTTACTTCTTTCTGCTTTCATCAGGTTTTCTAAGTACCAACCTCCATGGTTAAAAACCAACTTAAGCAAATATACCTTGTCTTTAAAAGTCTCCAGTGGGTTTATCTTAACAAGGTACTTAACCCACAAACGAGAACTTTCTGTTGTTGTTTGGCTAGGTGGGCCATTATACTGTAATACTCATAACTTGATTGTATATTTGCTTTAGAGTTGGGTAATATGACTCTTGCCATAAACTATTCTAAGATAAATGCCATATATACAACAAAATGGTCATTATCTTTAATTTTAAAAAGAGATTAAAGAGTAAATGCAGTAACTGCTATGTTTTCTGCATGGAGTAGGAAAGACCCTTCCTCCATAATCATTTCTGTGCCTTCACCAAACACTGGACTTCCAGAGACTGCGTCTTCCAAACACAGGGGTTTTTTTTTTCAGGGATTGAGATTTTTGGGGATGATTTCCATTCTTTAAAAGCATCAAAACACTATGTTGGCCAACCAAAACACTTATGGAAGCTGGATTTGTGCTTTACAGTTGTATCAGTATCTTCTGGTTAGCTGGTGGGAGTGAGTTGGGGGGTAGTACTAAGTTCTGAGTCCTATGAGAAGAGATTTTGGCCAGCTATGAGCAGGTGAAGCCACAGAAGGGATGTGGATATCAGAAAGGCTGTTGAGAGAGTCTCATTGCAAGAATAATTTAAAAATCGCTCTAATTTTTAAAAATTCATGGAATGAGATATTTCAATTCAGTGAATTGTTTTAGACAAGTTTCTTAAACACTTTTAAGAAAAAGTACATCATCCTGTCTCCTTTAACAGTATATTAAACATATTTTGGGGGATTAAGGGGCATTATTAGCATATTATCCTAAAACTATTGATGTCCAGTAGAAAACAGGCAATGGGTGGGTACTTTTTATGGGCAGTAAGTATACTGAGGCAGTTGCTTTATTAAAAGACGGAAGTGTATGATCAGGGTGGGATGCGTCCTGGTTTGCTGGGTTGGTTCTGGCTCACTCCTGTTGTTTGGGCATAATAACAGGACCTTTCATCCTGGACGATTGTTGTGTTAAACCCCTTTGACTCCACCAGGGATGGTACCAGATTCCTGAGGCCAAAGAAGAGACCCAGAGCCAGCAAGCGAGATGACGTGGGGTTTTATTGGGGGCCTACTTCCAAGGAAGAGAGTCTAGTGGCAGTGGACTGGGTAGGAGAACCAGCCCCAAAAGCATGCAGTTTATATAGCATTTTTGCTTAGTGTCCGCCCGCTCAACAGTCTCCATATGGTAACCTTCCCTCAATCCAAAACTAAGGGCCATGATCCTCTGTCTGGCCTGCATTCCACCAGACCTCAGAGGTTGTACGGTTGGGGGTTCTGATGTTCCTCATAGACAAAGAACAAATCTCCTGGTTGACAACTCCAGGATTCCCTAACTTGGAATATTCAGGTGCTTCTGCCATACAGGGTTATTCTCAGGGTATGCTTAAGTTATTGCTGTCAGATGCATTTGCCATGCACTGATAAATTGTATGGTCGCCCTACATGATGTTAATATGATTTTTAGTTGCTGGTCCCTTTCTCATAGAGGTGGAATGAGGCAGGTATGCTGAATGACCTTGCTGTTTCTTGTAAAATTAATCACCAAAGCTAAAAGCTAAACCTTAGAATGACTCTCAGCCTTCCCTGAATGATCTTTACTATTGCTTGTCAGGGCTTTAACTTGTCAGCACCATCAAAAACATGATTGATTATTTCTGTATTACAGCTTTCAAAGCCATCCTCCCTGTTAACTTTAACCTATTGTTAGGTCTGTATCAAATTTAATTTGTGGTATGGGAGGGAGGCATAGCAATCCCTATTTCAAGGGTATGTTTCTTAATAATCGTCCTTAAATGATACTGAAGTAAAGATAATATAACATGAATTTTTAAAAGGCACGTTTTCAGACAAACATTTTTGGGGTATGAAATTGGTGGTACCGGGTACTACTTTGCAGGTGGATCCTTTTTTTTTTCTTTAGAAACTTAAAATGATTTATATGCTGAATGATACAGTGTTCCACATCTTTTTCAACTTAGAGTAAAATATAGAAGGCATGTTAAATTTGTGATTGAAAAAGTTCGAAGTTGTAAATAATATTTTTAAATGAGAGATTGAGAATTCTTTAATAGCTTAAAACAATCCCTGAAATACAGACTAAGTTGAATAGGTCAGAATATGAATTTCTGCATTTAGATTACAAATAGTAGTTATGCAAGTGCAGGAATAAGGAAACAACATAGTTCATATGAAAAAGACATAATGGTTTTAGTTCAACACAAACTCGGTATAATGGCTGTTTAGAATGTCAGTGTACTTTGGTTTCTGATGGCATGTGAGACTAGATACTCTGAATTACTCCTCTAGTAAAAATGAATACAAATAAAAATGCTGGATAAATGATGTAAGATGCATCTCTAAATGGCAAGAAAACATGAAAATAAAAGACCAAACATTGGCCTGAAAGTGAAAGCAAGAAATCAGAGAGATAAGGGGAACACATGGTTGGAGAGCACTTGCTGAGTCCAATTGAGCTTGAATTTTCTTGGTGCCCTTGTTGGCTGGAGACAAGAGACAAAGCCCAGAGCCTGCTTTGGGGAAAAAAGTTTCGTAGACAGTGTCTCCACATACAGCTGGGACCCCTAAAGACGACTTTCATAGTGTATTGTAGAACTAGAAATACAACTTTTCCCTTGACCACCTCCCAGTCCACAGAAAATCTCTGAAAAACTGCCTAATATTTTATAACCAATAATAATCAGCATTCATGGAAGTTTGCAGTTCTAATTTAGACCTATGGGTGGTCCAAAGAAAAGGCAAATGTATAGTTACAGAGTGGTTCCACTATAGTAGCACAAGGCAGAAGCCAGTGCAGGTCCTTTTTGGAGGAATCTTTCTTCAGGGCAAGCCTTTAAGAGTTTAAAAGTTTAAAGAAATTTTTAATGACAGTCAAGAATCACAAAACAAAGTAAACAAGCCATCATCGATAGAACCAGCCAAAATAGTAGATAACAGAATTAGATGTGTAATAATCTCAGATATTATAGTTGTCAGAAAGAATGTAAAATAACTTTTAAAGAAATGGAAAGATTAAAAGTGTGAGTAAATTGCAAGTGAATATAAAAATGACAAAAAAGATCTGAAAAAAACGAAATAGTTCTTGGAGAAATTAAACATGTAATTGGAATTTAAAAATCAGCAAATAGGTTTAATGGCAAATTAGACATAGCCAGAGAAAGAATTAAGCAACTGGAAGACAGTTCTGAGCTTTTTGACTGTGACCAATGGAAAGAAATTCACTTACTGGCACATGTGTATGCATATGATGTATGCATGTGTATGATTTAAGCCAAAGTATCTAGAAGCTGATTTTATCAGTTCTCTACTAAAGGTAATGTTCTCTGCTATTTTGCTTTTCTTATTTATTCTTTTTCATTAAAAATGTTGGAACCAACCCAGGAAATTTTTTAAACTATAGTGGGCCATGACCATAGTTTCAAAGAAAACTGATTTTAATAACATTGAAAATGTGTATACCCTACAACCCAGCACATGTCCAGCATAGTTCAGAGCACTTTGTATGGCACCAAAAAAAGAAAAAAACAAAACAAAAAAACTGGAGAAAAAAACATGGATTGCAGAAAGTATAAGGTGTGGTTTATCTGTACAGTGGATTACTATAGGACAGGGGTGATACTAAAACTAATGAACAACCTGTACAGTGTAGACACCATGCAGTCAGTGTGGCTGCTGCCCGTAAACAGCAAGCCCCAGCCCATACTCATGTGTGCCAGCCTACTAACAGCCCTTTCTACACCTTTGAAAATGAATGAACTACTAGTTCATGCATCAACAGCAGAAAAACAAGTTCTAAAAGATTTTATGTAGTATGATTCCATTCATACAAACTTCAGAAATTTGGACAAAACTTAAGTAGTATATAGGGATACAAGCATGTGTTTGTTTATTTCTGGAGACAGAGTCTGACCCTGTCACCAAGGCTAGAGTGCAGTCGCATGATCATTGCTCACTGCACTCTCTAACTCTTGGACTCGAGCAATCCTCCTCCTTCATTCAGCCTCCTCAGTAGCTGGGAGTATATGCACTGGCACACCTAGGCATGTTTTTTTGTTTTTGTTTTTGTTTTTGGTTTTTTTTGGTTCTTTTGTAGAGATTCGGGTCTTGTTATGTTGCCCAGGCTGGTCTCAAACCCCTGGGCTCAAGCCATCCTCCTGCTTCAGCCTTCCAAAGTGATGGGCTTACAGGTGTGAGCCACTGTGCCCGGCCTAAACTGTATGTATAATTTTTTTTTTTTCCGAGGCGGAATTCTGCTCTGTCACCCAGGCTGGAGTGCAGTGGCACAATCTCGGCTCACTGCAACCTCTGCCTCCCGGGTTCAAGCGATTCTCTGGCCTCGGCCTGCTGAGTAGCTGGGACTACAGGTGCCCGCCACCACACCCAGCTAATTTTTGTATTTTTAGTAGAGACGGGGTTTCACCATGTTGGCCAGGATAGTCTTGATCTCTTGATCTCATCATATGCCCACCTTGGCCTCCCAAAGTGTTGGAATTACAGGCGTGAACGAACCACTGTGCCCTGCCTAAAAGGCAAGGGTACACACAAAATTAAGGAGAATTGTTACCTTTTAGTGGAGGACAAGAGGGTGGATTAAGAAGGGTCACAAAAGGAGCTTCAGAGGTAACTTTTTCTTCTTAACATTGTGGGTACATGAATGTTTCAGTTCTTTATACCTTACTCATTTTATGAGTACTCTTTTGCCTGTTCAACATTTAGTAAAATTAATTTTAAAAGTCAAGGCAGGATTAACACAGGCAGTAAGTCATTTATGCTGATCAGACCATTTTTGGAAAGTTGTCTTTAGTTTTGGGTGCCAAATTTTATGGACATTAACAAACTGGAATGTGTCCAGAGGAGAGCATCCAGGGTGGTGATATAAACCACCACCCTGGTCCTGAGCCTTTCATTTTTCAGATGCAGATTCACATGCATTCTCACTGTGGGTGGTTTTGACTTCCCCAGGTCCGTCTGCTAGTGCTTAATGCAAACCTTCTTAACTCCCAGGGTATTGCACTTTTTGCTGCACCTATCAGAAATGAGTTCCAAGAAGTTCCACAAATGTTCTGTAGTGTGATGGTTTGCTAAAGGTTTTTTTTTTTGTATGTGGGAGGGAGGCATCTAATGCTGTAGCTATAGACCCTATGGCATGTTACTGTATTATAAAATAATAGCTCAGAAACAAGGGATCTTTCATTGCTGGGATCAGACAAATCCTCTGCTGTCCACAGCTCCTGAAGGCATCGGTAGATTCAGGTAGTATCCACCGAAGGGACATACATGAGGATAATTTAGTTTGGTGCCTTTCAGAGACTAAATCCTATGGTTTTCTGTCTATGGCAGTGCAGGGATGCAGTTCCTCTGGCCAGGGCCTTAGCTCTGTGTAAACAAGGAGGGGTAGGCAGATGGCAGCATTTGTCTGGATAATAATTACTTGAAGTAAATGAGTAAATCAGCAATTATCGAGGATCTGCAATGTGCCAACTGTTGTTAGGTGTTTTCTCATAAAAATATTCCACTTCACAGGGAAGGAAGTGGTCTTATCCCCATCTTACAGATGTGGAATTTAGGGAGGGGTCGCCAAAATTAATATTTATGGGGGAGAAAAAGGACAGGAGAGCAAGCTTTCAGCAGTGCAGTGCTAGGGCTGTGGAGTCCTGGCTAAAGGCACTATGTGGTGTGGTTAGGAGCACAGATGGCAGCAGACAGGGCTGGATTCGTATGCGGGCTGTCATTTACTAGCAGGGACACCTGGGACATATGTTCTTTAACTACCTGTGCCTCTTATATCATCAGAAAATAAGGAAAACCCCTGTTTCATGAGATTGTTAAGATAATTAAATGAATTAACATACATAAAGTACTTTGAACAGTGGCTTGGCACATAGGGCTATAAAAGTGAAGTGTTTGGTGAAGTTTATTTCTATGCTGGCTTGTAGCAAGTGATTCTCTTGATCTCTGTGACCCTGTAGCAGAGTCTGTCCTCAGTCTTAAAGGGGTAAGATATTTATATCCAGTAGAGTTTCCCAGCATCCCAAGTTGGGTTCAGACCTACCCAGAGGGTAGGCGTGGCCTTGATTTACATTCATTAGTTCTTCTTCCTCCAAGATCCTGCACTTCCCAGGGCTATAGAAACCTGCCAGTAACAGTTTTTAAAAGACACACCAGGTGTACTTATTCCCAAGAACTTGCTCTGCAGATGAGGAAACTGAAGCTCAGGGAGGTTATGACTGTCCCAGGTTCACATAACAGCAGAGCTAAAATAAGAATGTTTGCTATTATCTGTGTTACCTCTAGAATGTACAGAGGAAAAGGACAGTTTTCTCTTCGAAGCCTTAATTTCATACAAGGTGGATGACCTCACATATCTTGGTCCACTGGACTATCAAGACTTGTAGGTTCTCTGTGCCCTTTTGGGGGCTATGATGTGCAGGCTGCTCCCAGCTTTCAAGCCCTTCAAGCGCACCTTACTACTTCTTAGAGCACCTCTTTTGGCTGCTCCTCTTAACCCAGTTTCCCTCTAAATTGTGTAGGGACTAGACATTCATTGACTCCTTCATGTGTTTCTTGTAGTCTTACCTATTCTTTCCAGTGGCCATTGGCTTCTTATAACCCTGACAAGGTTCGTAGTTACGTACTGACTGCTACCTCTCTCTTCTTTTGCTGCCTCTTCTCTTTGCTTTAATTTCCTTTCTTTATCCTCTCCTCCCCTCTTATGGATTCGTACACAGTGTCACTTGTGTATTTCTACCATTTTTTTGTAACTTGGGGCAGGATTGAACTTTTTTTTTTTTTTCTTTTTGCAACGGAGTTTTGCTCGTCACCCAGACTAGAGTGCAATGGCGCCATCTCAGCTCACCACAACCTCACCTCCCGGATTCAAGTGATCTTCTGTCTCAGCCTCCCAAGTAGCTGGGATTATAGGCATGTACCACCATGCTCAACTAATTTTGTATTTTTAGTAGAGACAGGATTTCTCCATGCTGATAAGGCTGGTCTCGAACTCCCAACCTGCTGAGGTGATCCGCCCACCTCGGCCTCCCAAAGTGCTGGGATTACAGGCGTGAGCCACCATGCCTGGCCCAGGATTGAACTCTTGACTTTTGGAGCTGTTGCTAGGCAGTGAGTGTTCATGATATGAACTGACCAAAATCCACAGTACATCTTGTGAGCTATACAATCATGCCTCTTAGCTTTCTTTTGGCTAGCCTGGAGCCAAATTGAATGTTATTAACACAGCATTATAACCGATATATGCTTTCATTAAGAGGAAAGAGTATACCAAAATTGAGCCAAAAACTGGGATGCTGTAATTCTGCACTAAGGCAGGAAATGATAAGGTTTCAGAAACAGGTAAAGTATAATCTGTACAAGTGCCTGGTTTAAGTCGTGTTTAAACCTAAAGATAATTTTTTCTTCAAGTTGAAGTGGCTTTATTGTTTATGCTTTTCTTTGAACTGAAATAAGGACAATATTCAGAATTAACATACATTATGCAACAGGTCAATTTAGGAAATTAAATAGTTGTTTAAAATATACTTGAACCTTCCAACATATTGTAATTCATTTTCTATCCAACAGTAGAATGTTATTCACTTTCTATATTTTTTTGCCTTTTAAATTCTATGCAAAAATTTCTACCAGCTCTTGTTTTAAAAAGAGAATGAAGGTCATTGTTGCTTGAAATTAATTTTTGTTTTTTTATTATTAATTAATTAATTAATTTATTTTTTAAGATGGAATCTCACTCTGTCGCCCAGGCTGGAGTGCAGTGGCGCAATCTCGGCTCACTGCAACCTCTGCCCCCCGGGTTCAAGCAACTCTCCTACCTCAGCCTCCCAAGTAGCTGAGGCTACAGGCATGCGCCACCATGCCCAGCTAATTTTTCTTTTTGTATTTTTAGTAGAGACGAGGTTTCACCATGCTGACTAGGCTGGTGTCGAACTCCTGACCTCATGATCCACCTGCCTCGGCCTCCCAAAGTGCTGGGATTACAGGCGTGAACCACCATGCCCGGTCGAAATTAATGTTATTTTTTAAAAAATGAATTCCTTCCTAGCAGTTGAGCTTACTTTTTTTAGTAGGCTCTTTTTAAGATAACTTTTTTTGAGACCATAAAGGGAACAAAATGGGAAAAAGTATAAAACATCAGTGCAGACAGCCTTCAACTCAAAACTGTCAGGTCTTTAAAAGCAATCTTGAAACTTTTCTTGTTGTCTGGTAGCAGTATTATTGAACAGATGGCTAATTCACACAATAAGCTGGATAATCAAATCTGATGAGCTAAGATGGGGTTAACTAGAGCAATCTGTAGTATTTAGAAAAAATTCCAGGGTGATTGGGGAATGGTGACTGCAATCATTATTTGGGATTCATTTCTGTTAGTACAAAAATACAACTTAAAGTCACAATTCGTTTTAATAAAAATGTTTTTCTTTTATTTAGAAAATAGCCCTCCCCCCATCACTGAACAATCATTTCTTGTAGGGGAGAAGAAGAGAGATTTGTATCAGCCACCTGCACGGCCAGTCCGGGAAATAGTATGTCAAATCCCTGCTTTATCAGGAACCCCTCCTGGCCTTCCTCTGGTCCTCATTTATTGAGTTTGCCAGATCCTGTGCTAGGTGGTGGGACCATAAGGAAGAAATGGGATGAGATTCCATGGTACAGTAGGGAAATGGGTCTAAACAAGTAACACAAAACAGTGTGGAAACCTCCCAAGAATTCCTGTAGTATGTTTAGAGAAACTGTATCTCCTGGAGGATGGTTCACAGCATCTGTTTAATTACCTTTGTAATTGTCTTCACTTAAGTTAAAAACTAGTTAGCTTTTTTGAATTTTTCTTGATTTTAGAAAGCATCTCTGAGGGATATGCCTATCTTGCCGGAATTCTTCTGCAGACTCACTGTGCGTCCAACAGAGCCTCGTACTTACCAAGTGATAGTAAAGACAGATTTATGATGTCTCCTTTGCAGAATGATTCTACTTGTCTATTCTTCAGGTTTCTTTCCCTCCCAACATTTCTGCCTGTCGGAATATTTTCTCCTAAAACTAAGGCCCAACCATACGTTTTCTTACAATCACTGGTCACACCCACAGCCATATTGTTCTTTTCTCAGGGCTTCCTTGGTGTAAACCTTTAATATGTCCTGATTTCACATTTTCTGATGTGTGTTTTATAGTGAAACACAGTTTCTACTACTAATGTGGTTTATATTTGTCTTTTAATCTATAGGCATTTAACAGTCTTTCTTTCCCCCCACCCCTCTCTTTCTGATTCAAATTGGAATAATAGAAGACACCTAAATAATATGATGAATACTTATCAAAACTCCGAAGTTGGTTTTCCGAAAAAAGCTCTCTGTTATGTGAGATATTGAAGTGTTATCCAGGAGAAGAATACTTTATTCAAATAGTCATCTTATAGCTTGTCTACTAAAGTTGATGAAATTCGTTTTCCAAACTGGTTTAGACAAAAATGATTACTTAGCTATTTAAAACACAATTGATCATATCTCTTTCTTGTCTTATCTCATCTCATCTGCCACTCTTCTGATTTCTTGCATAACATTTAATAACAAATCATAAGACTAACAAGGATGCATTTCAATTCCTTATGGTTTATGGATCAGTTTATTAGGTCAAGGGTGGGGTGGGGCATGGCGGTGGGAGGAAGTACAGTAGAGAGTACAAACATTTGCTAAGAGCAGCATGGGATAGGTGAATTTACCCAGTGTAGGAGTCTGGCAGAAGTTTTAAAATGAAGTACATCTGAGTTCAAATCAGGGCTCCGCCTTTACTAGCCACCTGAACCTGGGAGGGTACTAAATCTGAAATCTTAGTTTCTTCATGTGCAAAATGGAGACTAGGATTGACCTTCACAAGGTTGTGAACAGTGTCTGAACTGGGCATAGAGTGGTGCCTGGCACTTATTTGTTGAGTGCCTGTTATTACTTTTTAATGCCAGAAACTGCATCCTGATCAAGTCACCTAATCTTAACCTCAACTTTATATAACCTGTATAATGGGAATATTGACATATTAATGTGAAAAAGCTAAAAAATTTACAGCCATATATAAGCATAAAGGGCTTATTTCATGAAGGCTTCCTGGATATCCTCCAGCCATTAGTGATTTCTCTTATATGAACTCTGCTGTAGCTTTTTTCCAAGTCTCTTTGGTGTTTATCAAACATTTATTTGATACTATTGTTACTATACATTAGTTACATTTCACAAATATTGTAGTTAGTGGAATGAAACCCGTATCTTCATCTTTGTAATCCCTGTGGTATTTTAAATATGGTAAGAGCTTGGTAAAGGTTTATTATATAAATAATTAAGTTTGGTATTACCATTGTTCTCTGCTTTTTAAGCTAATATAGCTTAATAGTATCATAATGGATTTATTTCCACAGAATATCTCCCTTATTGTTTCTGTGATCATCTTATTAACCTTCACAGGGACTGTGTAAAACCTAAGATACGTTCCTTACTAACATTGTGTCTTGCTGTTAGCAGAACTGAATTATATGTGGAGATGTGTGTCTATGTATTTTGATGACAAGGCAAAAAAACCACCTTAAATATTCCCACTCTTTTATTGGACAACAAAAATTTAGGAGTAGTTTAGAATTCCATAATATGTATAGTTTATTTTGTGGATGCACAGGGATATCACCTATGAAAATGTGCTACCATAGTTTATTTGTAGTTGAATATTTAGAATTTCAAATGGGTTTTCTCTTTTCAATAAAAAGAAATGTGCTTTTAAAAAAAAAAAATCCACACACAGAAGAACATTTTGGGGATCTTGGAATCACAGAGTAGAGAGTAGCTGGTTTCTTCCAAAACTTCTAGACTTTTTATCTGACCTATAATACTTAAATAACCAGAGCAATAAACTCTTCTCATTTTTACAGTAGTAGAAATGTCAGTATTGTCTATTGATTATCTCTCCTGGTGGGCCTAGTTTGAAGGAAGAGAACACACCCAACAATTAATCAGCAGTCATTAAAAAACATCTACAAGGAATTGAAGGGTTTGCATTCTTCTCTTGTTTAAAAAAAAAAAGCAGAGCCTCTTGGAAACTGGAATTTATTTTGCTCTTGAGTTATTCTTGAGCATTCTAATTTGCTTGTGTTTAGTGTTTAGGAATTGCAATAACCTGATATTGTGTTAACATCAATAACTTCTATTTGCATTACTATAAACTATTTAATTTAATTACGTATTACTGCATAACAAGTTGCCCCATGCCTAGAGACCTAACTTCTTTTTTTTTTTTTTTTAAACTCTCACCTCTTTTATTTGGATCAGGGATCCAGGAATGGCTTGGGTGAATGATTTTGATTCTGGATCTTTAATAAGATTGCAACCCAGGTGTCAGTCCATTTTGTATGTAGCCTACATGAAGGTTTGACTGGGGCTGGAAAATCCACTTTGAAGGTGGTTCACTCACATGCCTCGCAAATTTGCGCAGGTTGTTGGCAGGAGGGCTCAGTTCCTCGCCATATGGATGTCTCCACAGGGCTGCTTGAATGTCTGGCTCATATCAGGACAAGTGATCGAAGAGAGCAAGATGGAAGCTACCATGTCTTTATGACATCATTCCGAAATATCCTATGGGCTGTCCAGGTTACCTCTGTTCATTGTAGGAGAAGAATACACAAGGGTGTGAAAATCATTGGGGGCCATTATGGAAGCTAGCTGCCATAATAAAAGAATGCTTAATCCTTAGCACATTTTTATAAGTGTCCAATTAATGTTTGAATCACCTTAAGTTTTACCAAAAATAATATAATTATTGGTGGGGCTTCCCCAATTTTTATCCTCTTCTTTTCCCCACAATTACATGTTGGCGTTCATTGATTTATGGTCATTTCAAGTATAATAGATACCTGTTTTTCAGACATGTGGTAATAGGAGTATTGTATCTAGGTAAAAGGAATCGTTTAGGTAAGCAGAACTTTCATTGAGGATAAGCTCAGAACCACTGTACAATCTGCTGCCATTCTGTAAAACCCTCTGAATTCATCAAGCCTTCAGCAGATATTTATCGAGCCCCACTTACGTGCTAGGCATCGAGAATGCAGGTGTCAGTGCAAAGTGTCTCTGCCCTCAAGAAGAAGCAAACATTTCAAATAGTTATTGAAGATCATGGGCTCTGAAGTCAATTTGCTCGAGTTCAGTTCTTGCCTCTCCTGTTTAGCTGTGTGACCCTGGGCTGGTTATTTAACCTTTCAGTTCTTTTCTAATTATTCCCTTATTACAGATTACCTGCCTCAGGGTTGTTGTGAGGATTTGATGAACAGTACCAGTGAGTACTAAGTGTCAGCCACTTGAGAATACCTGGAGTGACTAGTTTTGATAAGGGAGTGATGAGGTCATATTTGAGTGGAGTCTTGGAGAGTGAGTTGGAGTTTGGCCAGCATAAAAATTTGGTAAGGCCTGCACCTGGGATGCCAACTTGAAGGACAGGCAGGGAAACTGAAGTGGGGTGAGGCCGTGTATGCCACGTGGTGGCTTCAGGGGAGACACTGGAGATGGGCCTGGACAGCCGCGGGAAGGGATGCGAAGGGGCTCGTGGAAAAAACGCAGTGCATGCAGTTTCCTGAGACCATCTTCACTTAAGCTCTTGTTTCTCACTGCCTTCCTAGTACTCCCACACCTGCCAGAGCTCATATTTGCATTTGTGGTTAGGAACATTTTGTCACTGCAGTTACCTGACAAACAAAAGAAGATTGAACTTTTTTGTGGAGACTTTCAAAAGCAGTAGGATGATAGGATTGGATCTTCACCAGTGACCTGGTGAAGAGTGAACAATGGGCTGAGTAGTTAGGAGGTTGTAGGAATCGACAGGAGGTGGGGAGGGGATGCAGGTTCACAAGAGCCCAAGCCCTGACTTTTGTCAAGCTTGGCATTTCCCAGAGGCATCCTGAGCACATTACATTCCCAGGGTACCACAGAACTGCTCCTGCTCCCTGCACCGCTCATCTCATCTCAAAGTGAATTTTGCAATTATAAAAATCTAAGAAGGAGAGATTTTAATCTCTGCATATATATTAGTGTCAGTGTGAATTACATATGAGAGAATAAGCACCATAATCTTTTTGGCCTTTAAATCTCTGGCTCTAGTGACAACCTTATTTTATGGACAAAGATGATAACAATTATATGTCAGTTTTTGAAACTCATTCTCAGCTATCCACTTCCCACTCTCAAAAGTTTTTCTTGAAAACACAACTAAAAAGAGAGATGAGGCTTTGCTGAAGAAAAGTTGGTTAGGAAGAGATTTTGATTTAGGTGAGTAAGAATACTTTTGACAACCAGGCTAGACTCCAGACAGCTCCCAGGCCCAAGGATGGGAATTAGGGTGGTTGTTAGTCCATTTAGTCTCTTCTCACTTGGTTTTGAATTTGCCACCCAGTCCTCTTTCCCAGCAGGATTGACCCTTCATTGCTTTTTGGATGACACCCTCCACAGACAGGCTCTTTTGCCAAATCCTGTCACCCTCAGATGTGTATATTTCTTTTAGCTTCTTTAGGAGGTAGGTAGGTAGGTCTACTTGAAGCCAGAAGACTCTAACCCAACATCTGGTATAAGAAGATATAGTCGAAATTCTGTGATATCTAGCTAGCTTAAACCTATATATTTTTATTAGGAAAAAAAAAATTAATGTGACTGCTACCTTTTTAAGATTTGGAAGCGGGCACTAATGCACCTTTGTGTTACAACTCTAGCACTATGTAAAAAATAATCAGGAAGCCATTGGCATTTTTATAACAACTATTAAGTTATATGAAGTGTGAGTGTAGTAACCAGCTTTGGAGACAAAGTCTTCATTCAGGGATATAGCAGCTGTGCAGGGAGAGCCCAGCTATGAAAGGGGAAACTTTCGACTAACTTCCCCTTTCCTCAATGGTGTTTGAAATGTGTATATTTTCTTACATTTGCATCAGATTTGAGGTCTGCCAGCTCTTTCTCCTTGTGCTCTAATTTGATATTTCATACTATTTCATGACTAAGAAATTTAAGGATTTTAACATTTGGGGGTGGCATTTTCTATTCATAATAAAAGTAGTTTCGTGTCTGGATAGATTTAAAAAAAATGGTTGATGGAAGCTGGTCTTGTTGCTAAAGTAAATCTTTCTATAAATAAATGCAGAAACATCTGTGAAGGGCATAGTCTGAATGTGGCAGACATATGAATTGCATCAATTCCCATCTTGTGGCCAAGATTTCTTCCTTGGGCTTTCTTTATAGCTAATGTTGTGGCAAAGTTTCACATTCTCACAGCATTAGGCAATAAAATGGTCAAAAGAAACGGTGCCAAGTTACCCTCTTTCTTAGGTTAGTCAGTAGTAGGAATTTGTACTCACCAAGGAGAAGTGCAGTGTATTTTTTGTTTTTATTTTTTAGGACCTGAGAGGTCTCCTTCAACTTCAGTTTTAGCCCTGGCCTTAGGCAATTTTTCCAAATGTAAAACTGCTTTCAAGAAATTAGTGTGGTATCACAGGGAGCTGGGGTCGGTAGAAAAAGAAGACACAAAGTCTCTCCTAGAACTCCATGGGCCAATCAAATGACCTTTTATAGAAACAACTGAAATTCCTTTTTCAAAAGCACAAAAATGCTAATTGAAACCAAACCAAACAAACCCACCCCACAAGAACTGCAATTCAAATGGCTAAGGGGGAAGAGTGGGGTCAGGGGAGGAAAATTCTTGGGAAATTTATTTGAAGCCATGTACTTGTATTTTGCTCTTTGGTGATTGTATGTTAAAATGGAATGATTTAGTATTTTTAAGATAAAAATGAGCCAGGACTAATTTTTACACACTTTTTGCAGGTGCCTGTGTAGATCCTCCTAGAATACCTGTGTGGTGCTGTCCTTCCTCAAGACTACCTCGTTCTCACTGGCTGGGAGACTCCTGCGTGCTGAGGTGAGTGGTGCTGAGGTATACTCCTTACATGCATTACATCCTAGAAGAGTAGCACTTTCAATGGCTTTTTAAAAAAATCTTTCAAAGTTTTGGGAGACTTTCGTAGGTCATGTTCATTAGTAAACTCTTAAGAATCATCATTTGTAAGCCCTTTATTTAGAGAAGGACTAAGTATAGTTGGTGATGGTATCTGTTGCCACTGCAGTATAATTCCTAGGTCCAAATTTGGGTCGACACTAAAAGCATCATAAAACATGCCGTGGGTTTCACGTTTGGAGTCTGAAGCAAAATATTTCAAAGCTGTGTGTCACCACTCTTGGGCTTTCTGAGCACTGTTCTATTAATGCTATAAATTGGCAACCTCTTTTAAAGTAGAGAAGTATTTCTCATAGTGAAAGGCTAGAAAATCTTGATGGCTAACTAGTTTTTCAGACTTTTCTCTGTGATAATCTTGGTTAAGTCTGGAAAATCCTATAGCTTGTGTTTCCATTTCTTTAATAGTGTCTATTATTGGCTTCATTAAGTCAAGGGGGGCATAAAAATCTCCTTGGGTGAGGATATTCAACTAAATTATGTCTCAGTTTTAGTATGTTTGCTGTATGTCATCTCTTGTCCCTTGAGCATTTAAATTACTTATTGGTCCCAGGAGGGAAAATAATTTGACCTTGTTTGTAATGGGTAAATCACTTATGAATAAATTGTTCACACTTTACAGGTGAATAAACTCTGTGAGGGCACCAGCCAGCGTGCTGTCTCATAAATTCCTTAATCTCTCATTTGCAAAAGTTATGTGCGTGAATTTTTAACTAAATGCTGGATCTCGACGGTCTCACATAAACTGATTTCCCCCGAAATAAAAAACTAACTTCGCAGCTTTCTAATAATTGCTAGATTATATGGAGAGACTGGACTCCTAAAACCGCAAATCCATATCCTCACCAGTTCAGTTTCCCTTTTGTAGACCCTGGTATGTTGCTTACAGCATTAGCAAAAACCATGACTAGAAGGCCACAAATGTTGAGAGTCAAAAGATAGCCTGGTTCTAATGAGGCAATTTTGTTCTATCCACGTGAGAGTCAAAAAGGCCTATTCAGACCCTATGTTTAAGGCCCTGCCATTTGTAATATGGCCTACAAAGGAAAAGCATAAGAAAAAAGAAATGTACTATGTAGTACAATTGACTAAAGTTCTCTCTGATAGTCACTTAAATTTTAGTTTTGGCTACCATTACTGATGAAGCTGTGCAATAAAGCTTTCTTTTATACATTAATTATTTTTTATTAAGGAGAATCTATGTGTAAGTTATACCAACAGGAACTGTGGTTGAGGCTTAATGTTTGGGGATTTTGTGTATTTGGGTTTGAACATTTTAGTTGTTTTGTTCCTCTGGATCACTAGTAGTTATCCACTAATACAGGTGGGGATTGTATGAGTTGCTTGGAGTTTGCTGCTGAAGAATTTTCATTTTTTGCGGGTTCTTCTCAAACACTCAATATTCTCTAGATCAGCAGCCTTTGATTTTGATCCTTGACTTACAGAACAAAGAGACTCCTTTAGCTTACTACTATGTTTCCCTTTTTGAATGAAGTGTTACTTTAAAATGTTTTAGATAAATGAAGGGTCTGCCTAGCATTGAGGTATATTTATATCTGAAACTTAGGAAACTTGTTTGCCTGTGGTGGCTACTGTACCCACTTTACAGGAGAGGGACTTCCCTAAACCTTTCGGAATGAAACATCCAGTTCTAGTCATGTTAACTTTGATGGGCAGCAAAACCAGCTTTGTAGTCTCAGAATTGCTACACTGTAAAACTGTCTTAATTTTTTTTTCATGGAGCTAGTTAAAATTGTTAATTTTTTGCAATCAGAGTATCTTTCTACTGACTCACATTTTTTTCCATAATGATGCAGCTTCTCTTGAGCCATTTTTCTTTTAGAGCATGTGATATTAGAGAATAATTTACAGTTTATCACAAGTTTGTTATGCTGTGTGAAAAGAAACTTTAAAGCTCATATTTTGTGTAAAAAGACAGATTGGGTAAAACAATAACTTTTACAGATTATTTGTTTGCTTCTCTTTCTGTTCTAGATAGGACTGTATCTTCCCATATCCCCCCTTTCTAGTACCTTCCTATAAGATGCATTAGTGAAGGGAAAATAATGATAAACAGGACTTAGTTCTATAATAGTTCAAAACTGCCTTGCAAGTAATTTTCCATAGTTTCTGGAATGAAACATATGGTAGTAATGTACTGTGCCTCTGGTAATGGAAAGTAGTTTTAAAATACTCTCAATATTTTATATTTTAAAGGGTATGTGTACGTATGTGTATGTGAGTGTGTGTGTTTTCAGGTTTTTCTAGCCCGTGTAGATTTAATGGAATTATTTTTATATGCTTATACCTGTTTTTACAGGTTTAGATGGGGCATTTTGAATAAAACTTGTAATGAGGTGTTTATTGTTGTTACAGATAATTTGTGCATGCAAGTTTTAGAAGGCTTGAAATGATCTTGCAGAGAAAACTACTTGATAGGAGGGGGTGTGACATTTTCTGTAGTTTAAGTTGTCATAGTAACCTGCATCAAGACGCATACTTGGAATCCAGGCCTGAAGAATTTCAGTGACAATAAACATTCCAGTTGCATTCATCATCCTTTTTTTGGCCAAGAAAGGAGCCATCCATTGTGACCTAATTATTTTATTTCTGTTTTTAGAAGATGAGTAACAGTTTGCATGTTTCAGCGCTTTGAAACTTCCCTAGTAGAATAAAAATGAAAAGTTCAGCTGTTTATATTTGAGATTGACATTTTCTGATAATGTATCGCAAACTAGTTATTTCAGATTTTGAGATAGGTTTGGTGTGATGATTACCTAATGAAATATGAAAGAAACAGGATTTGATACTGATTGAAGAAATTGCCATATCCATTGGTTAACGTGCAAGTCTAATATTAAGAATATTGGAATTTGGTTTTTATGAAGCTCTGAGTTGAGAATGTTATGACTTCCCTATTATCAGTTTGCTAATATTTTTATGTTATGGCATTTTGTACTGCAGTCTTAATTGGGTACAAATATATTTTAGTAAAAAGAATGAGGCATCATTTTTATTAGTGGAGTCAGCTTACTTTGAGAAATTTGTATCCAGACATCATTTTTAGATGTCCTATTTTTCACAAAGGACTGTAGAATATTATTTCTGAAGAGAAAGCTATTTTTTTTTCTCTTTTTTTGAGATAGAGTCTCACTCTTGGTGCCCAGGCTGGAGTGCAGCGGCGCGATCTCGGCTCACCGCAACCTCCGCCTCCTGAGCTCAAGCGATTCTCCTGCCTTAACCTCCCGAGTAGCTGGGATCACAGGCATACACCACCACACCTGGCTAATTTTGTATTTTTTGTAGAGACGGGGTTACACCATGTTGACCAACATGGTCTCGATCTCTTGACCTCGTAATCTGCCCGCCTCAGCCTCCCAAAGTGCTGGGATTACAGGCGTGAGCCACTGCGCCTGGGGAGAAAGCTTTTCTTAAGGTTTGATTCTCTCTTGCCTTCTGCAAGATATTGATTGCTAACCAAGATTATTCGAAGTTAAAAATTCTCAAAACAAAGAACACTAGGAGAAATAAGGTGATAAGAATGAGTATGTGTGGGCATGTACGTGTGTCCATTCATTTAAGGAAACTTGGAAAATAAATAGGGAGAGTTCATGGCTTGTCTAATTAATAGAAAGAAAATCAGAAATCTGTTTACTGGGAAAATGTGAAGGAAAAGAACTTCACTCCTGTCAATGTTTAGAGATATTTACTGTTAATATTTTATGGGAAGTATCTATAATTTTGTAAACAATATTCAGGTCAAACTCAGCCAAAATACTAAAACGGTGAATTTGACCTAAAATTGTATTAGAATTAGCAACATACTTGCTGTTATCAGTACTGTCTAAGGTAGCACTGATGGGCCACACATAGTGGCTCACACCTGTAATCCCAGCATTTTGGGAGGCCGAGGCAGGAGGATCACTTGAGTTCAGGAGTTCAAGACCCTGTCTCTGCAAAAAAATTTTTAAAAATCAGCTGGGCACAGTAATTGCAACCTGTAGTTCCAGCTACTCCGGAGGCTGAGGTGGGAGGATTATACCACTGCACTCCACCCTGGGTGACAGAGAGAACTGTTGAAAAGGAGACTAAAAATTATTTGCAGATAATAAAAAGTTCCCAAGGCAATCAACTAAAATGGAGTTTAGTAGGGTTGCACTATAAATCATGGAAATATCATGATCTTTTGTGTATGATAATAACCAGTTTAAAAATATGAGAAAAAAAGCCCATTCATAGTAGCAACACAAAATATGCCGGGAATTAAACTTGGTAAGAAACTCAAATGGCCTATAGAAAGGAAACTAGTAAACTTTGCTCTGAAGATGATGAGGAGACTCATGTTTCTGGATAGGAAGACAATTCTTTAGTTTTAGTATTTTATATTGATTTGTAAGTTGAATATAACTCCAAGCAAAATCTCGGGAGTTTCTCATAGATCAGTGATTCTGAATTGTTTTACATTTTTATAGAATATATAAGAGCCAAGAAATGTTTATACAGTAAAGAAGAATAATGAAGGGAAAGTTGTAATGCTAGATATTAATTTGAAAATGGTATGATGTTGATAAAATAGAAAATACTTGGAGCAGAATGGAAAGCTCAGAAGAATGTTGTATTGATAAAAGTGCCACTGCAAATAATGAATGTAAAAATGTAGTAATGCATATACTAGAAAAGAGTGTATATGAATATCTGATCTTGGGCTTGGGAGAAAGAATGTACTAAAACATAGAAGCAAAGGTTAAAACAGAACAATTCATATGTGTAATGATATTAAAAATTTAAATAATTTAATTTTGCTTATATCAAATCACAAAAAGGCAGTCACCTGGGGAAAATATTCAAGTCGTGTATTCAGATTTTTTCTTTATATAATATGTAATTACATTATAATATTAATATATAATTACATTGGTAATATACAGTCATTTGTCATTTAACAGGAATACATATTGAGAAATGTGTCTTTAGGTGATTGTTGTTGAGGTGCGAATATTATAGAGTGTACTTCTACAAACCTGGATGGTATAGCCTCCTACACACCCAGGCTGTATGATAGCCCATGGCTCCTAGGGCCACAAACCTTTACAGCATATGACTGTACTAAATACTCTAGGCAATTGTAATACAGTGGTAGATATTTGTGTATCTAAACATAGAAAAGGTATGGTAAAAATACAGTTTAAAAGATTTAAAAGTGGTACACCCGTATGGGGTATTGCCTAGAATGGAGCTTGCAGGTCTGGAAGTTGCCCTGGGTGAGGCAGTGAGTATTTAGTGAATGTGAGGGCCTAGGACATTATTGCACTTTTCTGTATACTTTGTAAACACTGTGTACTTAAGCTGCACATTTATTTTGAAATTTCTTTTTTTTTTTTTTGAGACTAGGGTCTCTGTCACCCAGACTGGAGTGCAGTGGCATTGTCACAGCTCACTGAAGCCTTGACCTCCTGGGCTCAAGTGATCCGCCTGCTTCAGCCTATCAAGTAGCCGGGACTACAAGTGCATTTCACCACACCCAGCTAATTTTTAATTTTTTAAAAGTACATTCCACCATACCCAGCTAATTTTTAATTTTTTTTTTTTTTTTTTTTGTAGAAACAAGGTCTCACTGTGTTGCCCAGGCTGGTGTCGAAATCCTGGGCTCAAGCAATCGACCCTCCTCAGCCTCTCGAAGAGGTGGGATAACAGGCCTATTTTTAATTTTTAAAAATTAAAAATTTTTATCCACTGTGCCCTGCCTATTCATAATTTTTATTCTTCAATATGAAATTAACCTTAGCTTACTATGTAACTTTTTTACTTTATGAACTTTTAAATTTTAACTTTTGATTCTTTTGTAGTAACACTTAGCTTAAAATACAAATACATTGTACAGCTGTGCAAATATGTTTTATTTATGTTCCTGTTCTATAAGCTTTTTTCTATTTTTAAAATTATTTCTTTTCAAACTTTCTTGTTAAAAACTAAGACACAAACACACATTTTAGCCTAGGCCTATACAGGGTCAAGATTACCAATATCACTTTCCACCTCCACATCTTGTATTGGAAGGTCTTCAGGGGCCATAAGACTCATAGAGCTGTCATCTCCTATGATAACAAAGCCTTCTTCTGGAATATCTCCTGAAGGACCTGCCTGAGGCTTTTCTTGCTGTTGTACATGAGGTTTGGCTTCTTGATTTCTTCCTCAGTTCAATCATTATTGATGTGTAGAAACACTCTGTTTTTGTACAATGATTTTGTATCCTGTAACTTTATGAATCATCAAATCTGAAGAGTTTTTTGGTGAAGTCTTTAGGTTTTTCTAGATATAAGATAATATCAGCAAATAAGGATAAGTTGGCTTCTCCTTTTGTAATTTTTTAATTTGTCCTTTTATTTCTTTTTTTCTTTTTTATTATTTTTTTGAGACAGAGTCTTGCTGTATCATCTAGGCTAGAGTGCAGTGGCACACTCAGAGCTTACTGCAGTCTTGGCCTCTGGGGCTCAAGCAATCCTCCTACCTCAGACTCCTGAGTATCTGGCACCACAGGGGTGTGCCACCACAGCTGGCTAATTTTTGTATTTTTGCAGAGACGGGGTTCTGCCATGTTGCCCAGCTAGTCTTGAACTCCTGAGGTCAAGCTGTCCACCTGCCTTGGCCTCCCAAAGTGCTGGGATTACAGGTGTGAGCCACCATGCGTACCCTTGGATGTTTTTTATTTATTTCTGTTGCCTTATTTCTCTGGTTAGAACCTCCAGTACTATATTGAATAGGAGTGGTGAAAGTAGGCATCCTTGTCTTATTCCAGTTTTTGGGAGAAAATGCTTTCAATTTTCCTCATTTAGTATGATGTTAGCTGTGGATTTATAGTACATGACCATTATTAATTTTAGCATGTTGTATTATTGAAGATTCAAAAACATATACATGACACACATATAGATAATGTGTACATAAATGTAACTCATTCATCTATAGTTGATTTTTATATATGGTGACAGGGATCCAGTTTCATTCATCTACATTCAGCTATTTAATTTCCCAGCACCATATATTGAAGAGGGTGTCATTTCCCCATGTATGGTATGTTCCTTCTGTGCCTAGTTTGTTGATGTTTTTATCATGAAGGGATGTTAAATTTTATCAAATGCTGTTTCTGTGTCTATTGAGATAATCATATGGTTTTTATCCTTGATTCTGTTTAGGTGATGTATTACATTTGTTGATTTGCATATGTTGAACCATCCTTGCATGCCTGATATAAAACCCATTTGATCATAATGGATTATCTTTTTGATGTGCTGTTGAGTTCAGTGAGGTCATGTTTTGTTGAGGATTTTCGCATCTGTGTTCATCAGGGATATTGCAGACCTCTGTAATTCCCAATTTTGGCAGTGAGAGAAGAAAGATAAGAATGCGCATACAGTGCAACTAGAAGGCAGACTATTATGCAGCCATAAGATTGAGTTTATCTACCTGCCTATCTATAGATTTTTTTAACTCTTTAATGAAATGTAAAAATGATAACCTGAAAAGTGACATTATCAGGACATAATATATTATAACCTTTAAAATAAAACAAAAACTGTTGGGCGCGGTGGCTCACGCCTGTAATCCCAACACTTTGGGAGGCCGAGGCGAGTGGATCACCTCGCGAGAGGTCAGGAGTTCGAGACCAGCCTGACCAACATAGAGAAACCCCATCTCTGCTAAAAAATATATAATTAGCCGGGCGTTGTGGTGCATGCCTCTAATCCCAGCTACTCGGGAGGCTGAGGCAGGAGAATCACTTGAACCTGGGAGGTGGAGGTTGTGGTGAGCCGAGATTGCGCCATTGCACTCCAGCCTGGGCAATAAGAGTGAAACTCAGTCTCAAAAAAAAAAACACTATATGGGGGAATAAAAACCTAGGAGAAAACATACTAAAGTGTTAATGATGATTTTCTCCAAGTGGTAGAACTATAGGAAAATAATTACTGTGTTCATTTAAAATACAGATTATGTAAAGCAAGTATGTACCATATTAATAATCAGAAATTTTAATACAGATTATATTAAAAAAATCTAAGGTTGACCTGATGTCTGTGATTTCATTATATGCCTTTAAAAATACATATGTATTTACAGTAAAAAATACATTTTTCATAAGGATAAATGTATCAAGGGGCCAGATGTGGTGGCTCATGCATGTAATCTTTAGGAGGCTGAGGTGGGAGGATCACTTGAGCCCAGGAGTTTGAGACCAGCCTGGGCAACATGACAAAACCCTACCTCTACAAAAAAATGCAAAAATTAGCCAGGTGTGGTGGTGTATGCCTGTAGTCCCAGCTACTGGGGAGGCTAGGGTGAAAGGATTGCTTGAGCCTGGGAGGTCAAGGCTGCAGTGAGCTGTGATTGCACCACTGCACTCAAGACTGGGTGACAGACTGAGACCCTGTCTCAAACATAAAAACAAAACTTCTTGAGAGTGGACTATACACAGAATTGAATAACAAGGGGCATATCACAGTCTCTAGGCAGGGCTGAATATACTGAACTCCTGCACTGTTGTTAATGAATGATTTGACTGAGATGTATGCCTACATTATCAGTATCATGCTTCCTGGAGGTGTGGTGCTCAGCATCTCCGGGAATGAGAAAGAGCAGTGTGTTCCTGTCTTAGTCCGCAGTTGACCCTTGCACGCAACATGGGGGTTAGGGAGTGCCAGTCTCCTATGGAGTCAGAACTCTGCATATAACTCTTGACTACCCCAGAACTTAACTACTAATAGCCTATTGTTGACCAGAAGGCTTACCAATAACATACACAGTCAATTAACACATATTTTATATGTTATATGTATTATATAGTGTATTTGTGCAATAAAGTAAGAGAAAAGACAGTGTTATTAGGAAAATCATAAGGAAGAGAAAATGTATTTACTATACAGTAAGTAGAGGTAGATCATCAGAAAGGTCTTCATGTTGAGTAGGCTGAGGAAGAGGAGGAGGAGGAAGGGGAGCTCTTCTGACATGACGTGTCTGGTACCTTCTTCTTTTCTGAAATTCTGGAAAAAAATAGGTTTTTAGCACAAAGTATGAGTCATTGTATAAATTGTTTATTGAAAAAAAGTAATACAGTAAGTGAAAGGTATAATATGAGGTGGTTCATACTTACAATCCCAGCACTTTGGGAGGCCAAGGCAGAAGGATCACCTGAGGTCATGGGTTTGGGGCCAGTCTGGGCAATAAAGGGAGACCCTGTCTTTACAAAGTTAAAAAAAAATGGAAGTTATGAAATGAAAAATAAGATTTCCTTTTTTCTCATTGTTTTTCCTCTATCCAAAGGTAATCATTATTAGCAGTTTCTTGGTTTTCTCTGCAGAAAAAGAAATGTGTACATATAGCATGTGTATTTATGTCTTTCTAAATTTTTACGGATGGTGTGTGTGTGTGTGTATGTGTTTTACACTAGTTTTTTGTTTTGTTTTGTTTTGTTTTACAGATTGATTTGTTTAATTGCCACATTAATCTTAAAGGCAGATATGATTACTAGATTGCAGATTGAATTGGTGAGAGTTTGGTGACCATTTATTATTGGTTTGCATTCTTTAATTTGGCTGAGTTTGTAAAAATGGGGTCAGTGTGTAATTACCTGATAGGTGTGAGACTGCAACTGATTCTCCTCCTCATTGCACCGGTGACTGTCATCTTACTCAAGTCATTCTCTGTGACCTGGTTTTAATACCTGGATATTGAGACTGTATCTATATTAACCTGAATACAGTAGAGAAAATGTAAAAATAAGACAAGGTTAGAATATAAAATCTTTTTTGTTTGTTTGTTTTTAAGCTCTACTAAGATAATTTTGCAAAGACTATTTGTTTCCTCTAAAGTGAGCTTTGTGAAAGTTATAATATTAGAATAGGATGAAATCCATTGTTTCTGCCTTTGAAGAACATACAGTCTCACCATGTTAAGGTTCATATCAGATGGGAAAAATACAGCTTTTATTGCCACATAATACCATATTATATCAGCTAATGCCCTGTCTCTCTCTCCCCTACTTTCTTTTACTTTCTCCCAGACTTCAACTAGGCTATACTTGCTCCTTAGAAATTTTAGGAAAACTTGTCTTGAACCTCCAATTTCAATACTTGTGACAGTTTCCCTGTGATCCTCCTAAGTCCAGAGTTCTGTATCAGTTGAATGGCTTTTCATCTGTCTTTGTCATCTCCTTCAATGTGTAGTCTTCGGTTTTGCCCTTTAAAGCTTTAAACATTAAACCTTTCTCTTCCATTGGTTTTTATTAAAAGACAAATATGGGTGCATATGTGCACAGATACAGACACACACACACACACACACACACACCCCCTCACACACCCTGCTTAGTAGAGCTACCAAAGGCCCAGGAGTTAGAAAAAAGATACTCATATTGTAGGAAGGGCAGCCTTAATTTCTTCTTGGTCCCTAGCTTCATCCTTATCTCTCATCTTTTCTTCTTCCCACCCCTTCAGGATGTCCCAAGGAACTGTGTCTGTGTTCTGTAGTTTCAGGAATTGCCATATATCATCTGGAATGATTAATCTAGATGCAAGTCAGCTTCTCATGTTAATTAATTGTGTGCCCTTGAGTACTTGGTTTCTCTAAGATCTCTTTTAGGTCTCTAAGACCTCCAGTCTCCTTACTTGAATATTGGATATAATGATATCTGCTTTAGTAGATGTTTGAAGATTAAATTACATATGTAAAGGACTTAGCATGTAAACAATTCAGTGAATGATAACTGTCATCCTTTTTATTAAAATAGCACTGTTTTTCCCAAATGCTTGTCTCGCTCTAGACATGGACTACATATATGTTTATATAAGTGGACTTTCAGTCTTTTATACTTAGGGGTAGTTGTTTAAACCAGACGCTTTGGAGAGTGAACCAGGGCAGGGCACTATTGGTAATTACACCAGAATAACAGTTTAAACCATTGCTGTTCCAGGTAAACCAGGATCTGTAGTCACTCTAGCTGTACGCCTTGTTTCTGACTCATGGTGCATGTTCAGAGAACAAGGGCCCTTGTCCATTGAGTGGGACAATGTGGGAATAGTGGAACATGGGAAAAACGAGGTCACATTCATCTTTCTTGGCTTTAGTTCTTACTCATTAAAATTGAGTTTAACAATACTTAGTTCATTTTGGGTTGCTATAGAGGAATACCCGAGACTAGGTAATTTATAAAGAAAAAAGGTTTATTTGGCTTACAATTCTGATGTCTCAAAAAGTTCAAAATTGGGCATCTGGTGAGGGCCTCAGGCTGCTTCCACTCATGGTGGAAAGTGAAGGGGAGCCAGTGTGTGCAGAGATCACATGGGGAGAGAGGAAATACTTTGGGGTTGGCCGGAGGGAGGAGGTGCCAGGCTCTTTTCAGCAACCAGCTCTGGCAGAGTTCATAGTGAGAACTCACTCACCATCAGGGGAGAGCATTAATCTATTTATGAAGAATCTGCCCCCATGACACTGACACCTCCCACTAGGCCCCACCTCCCAACACAGCCACACTGGGGTTCAAATTTCAACATACCACCAGACTGGAGGAAGTAATAGACCTCAAAGTTTGGATCTTTTGTAAAAGGAACAAAGCCTTTTCACCATTATCTTTCATAGTTGTTCTCCTCACTAGCAAATCTGTCTCTCATACCTGGCATTACCTAGACTTTAGGCTTACAGCATCTATTGGAAGGACAGGTAGGTAGTAAGTGGTAATAGTCATGTTGTATATACTGCAAGAGCAGAGTGAAGAAGGTGCCTGGGAGCGCGGAAGGAGCTCCTTCATCTGTGCAGAGGTGAAGGAGGGCTTCTTGTTTGATGTCAGTGTAGCTGAGTTTGTAGAGGTGAGTGGGTCTTTAGAGAGGCCTACTCTCACAGGAAGTAGCCTCTGCAAAGCCCAGAAAGGAACAGGGGCATAGTGTGTTTGGGGAAAAGCAAGTACAGCCGAGTGTGGGCAGGGGATGGCTGACTTAAAAGCAGCATTCTTACTCTAGTTTAATAGAAACAGCCTTTTAGTGGCACTGGGCCATATGGTAATTGAAAGGATCAAAATTATTTATATAAGTACATAAAGTTCTAGTTGGAGGATAAGCAGAAGTATTAACAATTTGGAGTAACCTAAACCTCACATCTGTGTAAGTAGAAAATTACATTTTTTATTCCTGATCATTTCTTTATCATCTCAAGACTTTAAATATTTAATACATCCTCATTCTTCAAAAGGATATTACTTTAAAATGTTCTCACACCGGGCGCAGTGGCTTACCCCTGTAATCCCAGCACTTTGGGAGGCCGAGGCAGGCCTCTATCACGAGGTCAGGAGATCGAGACCATCCTGGCTAACACAGTGAAACCCCGTCTCTACTAAAAATACAAAAAATTAGCCAGGCTTGGTGGTGGGTGCCTGTAGTCCCAGCTACTCGGGAGGCTGAGGCAGGAGAATGGCATGAATCCGGGAGACAGAGTTTGCAGTGAGGCGAGATAGCCACTGGACTCCAGCCTGGGCAACAGAGCAAGAGTCCATCTCAAAAATAAAATAAATAAAATAAAATAATTCTCACTTAAATGTTAGATATAGATAGATATTAGAAGCTATACTGTTTCCAGCCAGTTGACGTAATGTTGTTCCATCCCCTTTAGCATGTTCTCCTGTGAGCTGCTATAGCTACTAGACAATTTTACTGTGTAAATTCTTTGCAAATTTGCCTTATTAGAGTGGGAATTATGTAAGGGATACAGTGATTAAAGATCACATTATTTTTGGTACAACAAATAATGCTTTCAGAAAAACAGGCTGATATTGTCATTTCTATTCCATTTTGCTCCAAAGGATCGTTTGAGTGTATACTCTAAATCTTTCTTATATTAAGAAGTAGAAATGCAGTGATTTTTACATTAATAACAGTAATTTCTTATAGTAACATTTGTGTTCTAATTTGAACATAAAATAATGTCATATGGGTGGCTTGACCTCAGCTCTCTAGTACCATAGTGTCTGCTTCTGTTTGTGTTTTCTGTGTGCTGTATGAGGCATATTGCCAGCATCTGCATAGAATCTTAATTTTCTTTTTTACTTGGAAGGTACTTTGGAGATTCAGATTTGAGGCATAGAATCTTAATTTTCTTTTTTACTTGGAAGGTACTTTGGAGATTCAGATTTAAGGTTAGAGGAATCAAGACACAGTTAGAGACTGATATGCTCCCTCTAGCCTTCCCTTCTAGGTCACATCACTCTTTTATTCATCTTGGTGGTCCTGGTGCATAGCCAGTAGATAAAGCTCTGCCAAATGAGCAGATATAACTGTATATTCACAGAGCCTGAATTACAACCCACATCTTTTGACTTCCAAATCAGTCCAGTGTTTTTTCTTGCACACTGGTTCCCCATCTTTTTTCTTACCACAAAATGGATTTCTATAGCAGCATTCCCAAGTTTCAAGTTATATGATGCTTAGCTGCCAGCTATCATAACACCATCCTTTTCTCACAAGAAATCCAAGCTCATCGACGTGTTAGGATAAGGACTATCTGGGCTGAGAACCAATAGATATATGAGGATATTCTTGAATAAATTTTAAATCCACACTCAAGATGGAATTTTGTGCTTTTCAATATGTCGTTAACACTTCTACTAATCAAACTATAGAATAAAGCTATACCTACAGGAGCGTAGACCCTATTTCTAAGTAGTGTTTCTAAGCAGGAGTGATTCTGCCATCAGGGCTGTTTGGGAAATTGGTGAGGGAATTTTTGGTTGTTGCAATGATAGGAAGGCTGTTGCTGGCATTTATTGTATGGGTGGTGGTGGAGATGCCAGGCATCCTGTAGTGCACAGGACTGTTCCACATAACGACTTCCAAATGACCCACGATGGTATTTCCAAGTTATGAGACTAGATAAGATCCCCAAGGCTGTGGATAGAAATGGAGAAGAGAAGAGGACTAATGATTGATACCTGGGATATTCAAATATTAAAAATTCCTAGAGCAGAGGAGACTGAGAAGGAACCCCGGTAAAGTAGGGGGAAAACCAAGAAAAAGTGCTGTGTCCTGGAAGACAGTGAAGAAAGTAGATCAGGAGGAAGGAGTGACAAACTGACCCTTATATTTAGCAAGGTGAAGGTGATTAGTGACCTCAATAAGAGTAGTTTGGTTAGATGGTAGGCGTAAAAGCATGGCAGGAATGAGCTTGATAGAGAATGGAAGGTGAGAAAATGAAAGCAAGTGTAGACAATTCTTGAAAGGAGTTCTGCTGCAAAAGGGAATGTCATCAGTGGGTGGAGAGGGATCAGAAGACTGTTTCGTTTAAGATGGGTAAAATAGCCACATATTTATTCTTTGTTCAAAAAGAAAAACTGATGGAGAGAGTGGTGGTCCTGGGGTGAGGGCGAGGGGTTGGCATCCTGATGCCCAGAGGGTCCTGTGCCTGCAATAGTACTGGTGTCCAGGCCCCCTGCGTACCATGCCCCAGGAATGGCTAACGAATGCCTAATCCATTCTGAGGCCTTGGGGCCAGAAGGTGTCCTTACTCTCCACCATTTGTTCCTCTTTCATGTAGGAGAGTTGTTCAGGCACCAGCAAAGCGTTTGAGTTTTAAGTCAGAAATTAAATTAGAAATTAGTGAGAAATTAGAAGGGAGAGTAGAACCAATGGCTTTTTCTCCATAGGCAATGACTTGAGAGCAGCTGAAGTTTTTCCTTCTTGTCCCCTGGGACCATCTTTACCAAGATGGCACAGAGCCTATAGAATAAAGCAAGTGAGTCATGCAGGAGGGCACGAAGCAGAAGGAGGCATCGCTCAGGGTCATGCAGGCACAGCGCCAGCACATGAGAGCGGAACTCCCATACATTTGTGCCCCAGCTGCCTAACCTGCCACTCCTGATTACCCCTGCCCTGGGGATGGCACTGTGGTTTAAGGGAAACAGTAGGAAAGCTCTTTCCGTAATTATCTCTTCTCATATTACCAACTGGAGATTAATTGATTATGCTTTAGTTTAATCATATTTCCTTTCCCCCTTTATGTTTAGTTGACTTCAGCCACTTTAAGGAATAAGAGGAGGGCGTGGTGAGGAGGGAAGGGAATGCTTCTGGGCTGAACAGTTCTGTTGTTGGTGAAAGGAGAGGGCAGGGAAGAATTGATTCTGGGCCTTTGCACAGCAAAGGGACAACGTGAGAGACGTCCGTATACCTGAGATGCAGGTGAGCGGGAACTGGGGGATAGAAAGGAGATAAAAGAGGGTCAATCCTGGTCAAAAAGACCAGAAAAAAACAGCTCCTCTCCACCTTAAGTACCCTTGTCGTTTTTAAGTGTTGTAAGGGCCCTCATATCATTTTGTCTTTCCTTCCTTGAAATCCAAAAGTGATAGATATCGCTCACCTTGTTAATCCCAGGGTTCTGCCCAGTGCAGATCTAAGAGCCGTCTCCTGAGGCCATCTGAGGAATTGTCCATCTTTGTACCTTAGAAACCAAAGGAACCCTTACAGGAACATCTACAGCATCTGGAAAATAATTCTCGAGGCGTAAGTTTATGTTGCAGTTTCTTTGGGATGAGGCCTGCTGCTATTCTGGTTTGTGTTAGCCCCAGTTATGCCTAAGAACTGAGTCAGTCATGTGTTCATGGAAAGAAATCCCCATTGAAAATAGTAGGTACTGACTGTAGCCAGGATTGCATAATCAGTCCTCTTTAAGAATTTCCTCAGAACCTGTTTTCCAAAAAGATTAGCCAGATGTTTCCCAGAACTTTCCTCTTCCTGATGAGCAATATTATTTTTGATAGTGGTAGATTACTCTTCTAAGCCTTGCTTGCTCCCTGCCTGCAGTCCCAAAAACACCTGAGTCAAGTAATTATGATAACTGGACATTATTAATTAATTGAGACTGAGTGCTGTGGTTGGAATGTTTGTGTATCTCCCCCATCCCCTCCTCCAAATTAATATGTTGAAACCTAATCACCAATGTGATGGTGTTAGGAGTTGTGACCTTTGGGAGGTGATTAGGTCATGGGGAGTCATGAAAGTAGGGCCATCATAAATGGGATTAGTGCCTTCATAAAAGAGGCCCCAGAGAGCTATCTTGCCCCTTCCGCCATGGGAGGGCACAGCTAGAAGGCACCATCACCATCAGCGAACCAGAAAGTAGGCCCTCACCCGACGCTGAGTCTGACGGTGGCTTGACCTTGGACTTTCCAGCTTCCAGAACAGTGAGAAGAAAATTTGTGTTGTTTATAAACCACCCATTTTATGGTATTTTATTATATCAGCCCAAAGGGACTAAGACACTGACTCGTGAACTTCAGTTTAAATCTAGTGTCTTTAAAGCTTTGTTATTTTATGCATATCGTACCTATGATATATGTATAACATATCCATGGCATGTAGTAGACCTGTAGTAAATGTTTTTTGAAACAGTTGGGTACAATGTATGTTGTTTTTCTTTATTTTATTAGGCAGTAGAGTATGTTAGTTAAAGTTCTGAATTGAAATCTTGGCTTTTCCTCTAGTGAAATGTGTGATCTTGGGCAAGTTTTATAACTGCTCTGTGCTGAGTTGCAGAAACAATAATAATGATACCTACCTTATAAGATTATTATGAGACTTAAATAAATTGATACATTCAAAGCACTTAGAACATCTCCTGGCATATACTAAGAATTTAACAGATATAACAAAAGCTCTCAGGCATTTAATATTTAAAAAGCGAGAAAACCAAATCTCCTCTTTTTCCTCAAATAGCAGTATAACTGGCAATGAATATTTGAGTGTTGGTTGTGTGAACTATCATTATTTAGCCTTTTTTCAGTGGCTATAAACAGCTTCCTGTGTTTCTGAAAAAGGGGGAATAGACAGCATCTCCTCATCCAGTCTCACACCAGTATGTCACTCGTGACACCTAAACATAACTATATCCATATATTATTTATATCATTGCTAATTATGTGAGTTGAATTTTTAAAATATGTGGGCCTATGATTAGTATCGAGATTTGTTTTTTCTGGGCATGATGTTCCTTCCATGTAAGGCTTCTCTTCTCTCCTCTCCCCTCCCCTCCCCTCCCCCTCTCCCCACCTCTCCCCTCCCCTCCTCCTCTCCCCACCTCTCCCCTCTCCTCCTCCTCTCCCCACCTCTCCCCTCCCCTCCCCTCTCTTCCCCTCCCCTCCCCTCTCTTCCCCTCCCCTCCCCTCCCCTCCCCTCCCCTCCCCTCCCGTCCCCTCTCCTCTCCTCTCTTTTCTTTTCTTTTCTTGATAGGGTCTCACTCTGCTGCCCAGGGTGGAGTGCAGTGATGTGAACATAGCTCACTGGAGCCTCGAACTCCTAGGCTCTAACAGTCCTCTTGTCTCAGTCTCCCATGTAGTTGGGACCACAGGCCACCATGCCTAGGTAATTTTTAAATTATTTTTGTAAAGACGGAGTCTCACTTTGTTGCCCAGGCTGGTCTCGAACTGCTGGGCTGAAGCAATCCTCCTGCCTCGTCTTCCCAAAATGCTGGGACTGCAGGCATGAGCCACTGCACCTGGCCTCACGTGAGTTTTAAGAGCTGTGCTAGTTTGTTCTGTCTTCTTGCTCTGTTCCTACATTCAAATTTGTAGAATCAAAATAAAGGACAATATATCTCCCAGAATTAAAAACTAACCAAGTTTCCATGTAATTAGCAGCATGTTTTCCACAGGGTCCTTTGTTATTGGCGGTCCTGTCCAATAAAAAGGGCTGTATTCTCGCTGTGTGGTGTGTCTGCAAGACTGCCCTGCCAGGTCTTTCTCATTTCGAGTAATCCAAGGCTAGTAATCTAGTAAACCCATAGGAAAATTTGGCTTCTCTAGTGATAGCCACCTGGTGGGACACTACTTTAAAATTCATAAGACACTTTTAAATAGCTGAGTGTATTTTAATTGCTTACAGCAAACCAACAGAGATATTCTTATAGATGAAGAAATAAGCCTCCATGAGCTTAAGGGAGTTCAGGGTTATAGCTCAGGTTACATGGTGCTGTGAACTCAAGTCTGCTGATTCTTTAAATCCTGTGTCCTTCAAGTTTTACTATTTCCATCAAATTCACGCAGGCTCGGTAAAATCATAGTAGTAACACCTGGAGTAGTAGCCAGGCCTCTTCTTTAGAAATCATAACCATGGAGTTATAATTCCAATAATATTGTACAACTTGTTTGCTGTTGAAAACTTATTTTTCTAAACCCCATCTGAGTAAATGGCACATTTTTATATTTTGTGGACAAAACTCAGACCTGTAGTGTTGGTTTGAGGATTATGAGAGTGTGGACCTTTGTTGCTTTGTGAAGTTGTGTTCTTGTGCCTTGCCTGAGCTGCCAGTGCCTCTGCACAGCAGGTATAGGCACAGCCGGCTGGTGCCATGTGCCCGGTGACTTGCCAAGTGGGCGCTCACTCGCTACAGCAGCAAACTTCAGCAATGTGTTTTAACTAATAACGTTCATACTAGCGATGAAAACATATGTATGTGTTTCCTATGCCCATGGCAGACATAATTAGTTGATCATGGTATGTGTTCATGCTGAGCCTGATCATCCTTTTAAGCATCACATTCTTGGCATCTATAGTCAGACACTCAAGCTTAGTAGGCAAAGTAAAACATATGTGCTGTCCTTGGCTCTAAGTGTGTCTGTGTTAACTTTCTCCCAATATGTTTTGGGAAATAATAAATAAGATAAATTATTGCTGTGTTTTATAGGAAGAGAAGACAGCATTTTTCTGTATGTCTTGATTGGTTTGGACAATTGCACTTAATACAGGTCATTTTCATTTTTAATAGCATGTAAAAGTCTCCATGTCAAAATTTTTTCAGTTTGATTACTGATTCATAGGATATATTTATTTGAAAATTATTTTTCAAATAGATATTTGAAATAAGAAACAAATTTTGACAATACTCATAGTTTACCATAATGAACTTAGATCTTTTTATATAATTAGCAGAAACTGTGAAGTTTTCATTAAATTCTAATCATGGAACAAAATACTAATCCTTTAAGAATTGAATTTAAAACTCTGTGATATGGTTATAATTGTGGAAATAAAAACTTGTTAAGTTTAGGATTATAGCTTTTGTTTATTTTGTCCTTTTTCCTTTGAAACCTTACTAGTATTTCAGTTGAAAATAGCATTTAAAAAAATATTCCATACAGGCTGGACATGGTGGCTCACGCCTGTAATCCTAGAACTTTGGGAGGCCAAGGTGGGAGGATCCCTTGAGCCCAGGAGTTTGAGACCAGCCTTGTCAACATGGCGAGACCCTGTCTCTACAAAAAAAAAAAATTAAAAAATTAGCCAGGCATCATGGTGCACACCTGTAGTCTCAGCTATTTGGGAGGCAGAGGTGGGAGGATCACTTTGGCCTGGGAAGTTGAGGCTTCAGTGAGCCGAGATCATGCCATTGAACTCCAGCCTGGGCAACAGAATGAGATGCCATCTTAAAAACAAAATTCCATATAAGGTCAAAAGGTATTTTAGGCTCTCTACTGATCCTTTGATAAAAGATGCCACACTTACTGCAAGATTATTGAGGAGCACTTTGTCATGGAGATCAGGGTTGGAATGTTTGAGCCAAAGACCACAAAAACTGCCTATAATCAATTATTCCTGCCTGCTGCTTAGCGTTTGTTTCTAGAAAATGCTGTCTTCAGTTTTCTTCTCTGAAATCTGAGACACAGAGCTGAGAAACAGAAAAAATTTATGTCAAAATATTTTTCCATTGATAGGCTACCTGACAAGCAAAGAGGATTGAGGTGAAATTTAATCCAAATTAATGTGTGAGGCCATGGAAAACTGCTTATATTTTGTGTTTGTCTTTAAAGTTAAGTAAGATCATACTTTTTTTTGCGGGGGGGATGGAGTTTCGCTCCTTTTGCCCAGGCTGGAGTACAATGGCGTGATCTCCACTCACTGCAACCTCTGCCTCCCGTGTAGCTGGGATTACAGGTGCCTGCCACCACACCTGGCTAATTTTTTGTGTTTTTAGTAGAGATGAGGTTTCACCATGTTGGCCAGGATGGTCTCCATCTCTTGACCTCATGATCCACCTACCTCGGCCTTCCAAAGTGCTGGGATTATAGGCATGAGCCACTGCGCCTGGCCAAGATTATACTTTTAAGTTACATAACTCATTTTGCAAAGAAGCAGAAATTATGCCTACTTATTTTTGTAGTGATGTTGTTAGAAGAAGAAAACAGAATACCTAAAGTTAGTGGACCTATCATTGTGCTGTAAGAAATGCTGATTTGGATGTGCTTTGGAAAAATACATGAAATTAAAGAAAATAACTCATTAGTAATTTTTTTTTTCAGTTTTACTTTGCCTGTTCAGTGATACCATTTCTCTTTGCCTGTTCAGTGATACCATTTCTCTTTTTTGTTTATTGATAAGGTCCTAGCTGTGCATACTTTAAGAACAGAAGGCGGCACTTCTCTATAACTGTGATCACATGATCACAGACCCCACTAACTCTGACTAATGGTTACTTTCAAGTGCTTGTGGCCAGTTGGAGTTTATAATTTGTTACCAAATCACTAATTATCTTTATTTTTAACCTGTATTTTGCCTGTCAAGCAGTCATAATCTCTAAAATTGGAGACTCAGAACCTTCAACTATGAAGAGTTTGTTTAACTAGAGGCAGGAAGAGCTGATTTTCCCTTGAAATGCGTGGGAAATTCATTCATTTTTGTTTGTTTTAAACTTTTAAAAATCTAGAAGTTATTAAGGGCTTTTTTGTTTGTTTGTTTGTTTGATTGGTTAGTTTTTGTTTTGCTTCTGGATTATATAATGAATCTCCCAGTTTTTAAAGTCTAATAACCAGTGCTTTTGCTTTTGCTGTTTTTGCTTTGGTTATAGTGATCCTTTAAATAAAGAATTAGCTTCTTCTTTGGCCTGAGATTTTAAGATCCTCCCGATAATCTGTAACTGTAGCCCTCATGTCCAGATTTTTTCTTGCCATGTTAACTTAATATGCACATTTTTGCTGTCTGTTCTAGAAGTTCACAATCTGGGATCTAGGGTACAGGAAGGGGAGTAATCTTTTTTGTTGATATTGTTATCTACATGTAAATCTGTGTGAAAGAGCTTTATAAATTGCAAATTTTATATTGAGTGACAAACTTTTTAGGTAATTCTAAGTATAAAATATAAAATTTCTAAAAACCAATAGACTTCCTTCAGAGTTTAAGTTGCTTATAAAATTATAGTTTGTTGGCAGTTATCCACATCAGTCCATTTCATAAGGTGTGAATATATTTTTTTCTTGCCTAACGTTATTTGATTTTCATCTGTCCTGTTGTATAGATGTTTGTTTACGTGATTTTCTACTCACATTAACAAAACAGGATAATGAAAATATCTTCTGAAGCTCATTCATTGGTTGAGATCTTTTTCTTTTCATTTCTAGTGGTTTGTAAAATTGACCTAATTCTTTCATTTATCTGCTATGTACAAACTAGACAAGTATTTTTTTCCACAAATTTATTTGCTTCATGTTTTTAGTACTTTCCACTGGAATTTTTTCCCCTTATGCGTGAATAATATTAAATGAGGAAACATTCTTACTTGGTTTTCTTTGATTTTTCATATGGGAGTAAAAAGTTATTTAGCCGTAAGTAAATAAAATATTTTTACAAAAATATTTGGTTGCTTTTGTGTTTATATCAGTATTATTAATTATAAGTAGGAATATTTATCCTAAGGTACACAAAGAAGAATTAGAAACCAGTGCTTTCTGTTGCACATTCATTTGCTAGAATCGGATATCAATCTTTGTCCAGTCAGGAGAGAGAAACTGCATGATAATTTGAATAGGGAAAGTTTAATATAAAAGACTATAAATATAACCAGGGATTGGAAGTTAGAGATTGATAAGAGGTAAAGAGACTCTAAAGAATATAAGACTAGCAGATGTAATATTATATAATGTAAACTTGAGAGCTACTACTGCTAAGGCTGAGATAAAATGCCCAAAGAAGAGGCCCCCTGGGACTGAGATCCATATCGTGATGGAGAGGGCCTGGCTCAGGCTCACTGGAAAGCAGGGAAGTCACCTTGTTGATGGAACCTACCAGCAGTCCACCTTACTAGGGTGGTGTCTTGCAGGGACACTCTACCAAAAACCCATCTAAGGTGAGTGTCGAGGGAACCTGCTGGTTGCTGCTGGCTCTTGTACACTGTAGGAGCTGGGCACAGGAGGAACTGTATTTGCTGCAGGACCTGAACACTGGGGAAGCCCCCATGCCACAGGAGGACCCCAGAAAGCAAAAGCCGCTCCTCTTGCCCTTTCCCGTGACTCACTAGTGCCCTCTCTTGACAAAACTTCACCTGGGGCGACTATCTAGGAAAAAGTATTTTAAGGGTCCAGATACATTTTCATAAAACAAGCAAAAAGGTTGAAGTTGGAACAGAGGCAATCACTAGTAGCCCACACAACCCGAAAAATCTTTCATGGTGAGAAAACACTTTCCCTTTCCCATTGACTATGACAGTTTGTGAGATTGCGTGATTTCATGTCTACTGAAATGTCTGTAAGAGTTATATGGATTGTTCGACATACTAATTTATTAACTTCTGTTAACATTTATTAATATTTTTCATTGGAGGGTATCTGTATTCTTGAGAGGGATCTTTGAGAATTTCTGTGTCACTGTAAACGCCAGTTTTTGTTTACTTTTTGAAAGGATTGCTTCATTTAATCATGTTTCTTAGCTATATCCATTAGAATATAAATTTAAATGCTATGCAAGTCATTTAAACTTGTGTAGCAAATTTAGCAAATTTGGAGCTGCCTATGAAGATTTTATTCTTAAAATATTTTTGAAATAGCTCTAGAACCTTGTTTTTTAAATCAATTTTTTAAATTTAAAAATTATTTACATTATATAACTAGACTAAAATTTTCTAACATGTCACTTTAACATTTTTTATTGACACATAAAATTCATGTACTAAAAAAACGAAACTAGCATTAGGAATTTTTATAAAACCAAATGTGGATCCCAGCATTAGTAACCATAGAATGCGATTTTAATTTCTTAGGGGATGGTAAAGTTGTAAGGAAACAACACTTACAACTTGGAATCACTGACCAGAAATTACATAGTTGCAAGAACCGGCAGAAAGGGGGTGTAGGTGACCCTATGTTGTTCTTGTTGTACCCCCTGCCACTGTTAGAGGAAAGAGGATGAATACTGAGTCAAACCAGGGATAATTACCTGCCAACCAGAGGAGTCATTACAATGAGGAAGTACATTGGCAGATTTGATATGGCCCCAGACCCAATGTCTGATGTTGGCCTCTTGGCAATCAGATAAGTTATTTAGAACAACTGTTTCATGAGTGGCTTGGGTTGATGCATCCATACTTGCCCAGTAAGCCTTTCTCAAGAGCTGGACTAAATTCTGGTGAATCTGGTCCTCCCATGCATCATGGCTAAGTGAGGTTATTGACTTCCACCTGGCTTGGTTCAGCCATAGTGGTGAAGTGGTGTGGTATGCTGTCGTTTAATCAAACAGGCATTTAGAGGAGGTCTTTTGGGTCATAGGTGGCATGGGGATGGATTACACAAAGGTGACTGAGGAGTTAGTTGGCTCAGGTTATTATGGAGTGATCATAACTGTCTCTTCGAGTATCTCCAGTATGAGCAGTCCAGAATATACTCTATTGTGGTATATTCTTTCAAAATAATCTTAGTAATAACAAAAACATGTCATATGAGTTAAGTTTTGCTGATGATTGAGTTTAGGAATGCTGTTTTTAAAGACCATATGACTATAAAAAGTATTAGAAACAATTTCTAAAAGAGGAGTTCAAATATATTTTGAGAAGGAGCAAAAAAAAAAAAATAAGTATGTATTTCCCAAATTGCCTGCCTTATTAGGTATAACACCCATCTGCATGCATGAAATTATATATTAAATAAAAATGTAGTCTCATTACATTACAACCATTAATTCTTATAAATAACTTTGGTGCAACAAAATCTAAACTTTCTTATGGCTCCCAGAACAGACTAAATAACATAAATGTTCTTCAGGCACAGGCTTGTGTGCAAGTTCGGGCACACACACGGGTGTGTGTGTGTGTGTGTGTGTGTGTGTGTGTGTGTGTGTATAACTAAATTGACTTAAAAGAAATCTTGAAATTTAAAAGGATTCCTGATTGTAGAAAAGATTTATCATTTTGCAGAAGGGTACCATGTTATTTTTAAAAATTATTACTATTTTTTATTATGTCACATTGTAGCCCCAGTAGGAGTTATTTTTCTTTTAAAGAAATGTTTGGATTAGGCAAAAACATACTACTTAGATTTTAATGCCGTATTTTAAACTGTGACTTAGATAATTCTCTTATAAGGGGGAATTAATTATTCTGGATATTGATTGGTTGATAGTGATTTTTAAACTGTGTGTCTCTGAGGTGCCTCAGAGCTACAGCTTAAAATTTGCAGCTTTATGGCATTTGTCTAGGATGTAACAGGAAGAAAATGAATGTGCTAAGGATCACATTTGGTATATATCTCAAGTATATTCTTATCACCTTATATGGCAAAATAGCGAATATTACTGTATATAGCAAAATAAATCAGTTAAAAATCTGGAGAAGAGGGACTTACCCTGCATTATCTTGGTGGGTCCTTAGAGTGGTAGAGGGAGTTTTTAAGACAGAAGATGGTGAGGCAGTTGGACTGTGGAGGCATAGATTAGAGTGACGTGGTCACAAGCTAAGGAACACCTGAAGCCACCAAAAGCTTGAAGAACAAGGAAAGGATTACCTCCTGGAACCATTGGAGGGACCCTGGCCCAGCTGGCACTTTGATTTCAGCCCAGTGAAAGTGATTTTGAGCTTCTGGCCCCCAGAACTATGAGAGGAACATTTTTGTTGTTTTTTGTTCCCCCAGTTTGTGGTAATTTGCCACTGCGTCTCCAGGGAACTACTGCACTTTGTAATGAAACAAATGTAAAAATAGAGTGTAAATATAAAATAAACCAACCATAAGAGAAAAGACTTTACAAAGAGATTGAAACTTTTTTTAAAAAAAGAATATTGTTTTCAGTGAGGATGAGGAGGTAATGAGACAGCTGAGCTATCTGCTGTGAAAGTGAAAAGTAAATTGGCAGTATGGAACAAGATTATGCAGGCATTGGAAATTACATTTAAACAATATTTAAGGTAAAAAAAGACTACTTTTAAATACTAAGTGAAAACTACTTAAAAATTTACTTACATTATGAACCAAATTTTAAGTATCTATTTCTAGGGAAAAAAGTGAAATAAAAAAATACAGTCTGTGAAGTTAATTTTCCTTTGTTTAAACCTTGCTTTTCCACTTAGCTGTGTGACCTGAGAAAATTTCTGAAGCTTTTGGGGCCTATGTTCTCATCTACAAGATGAGGAAAGTAAAACAATGTGTATCTTACGAAGGACTAAATATATTAATATTTTCTAAGCACTCAGGACAATGCCTAACACTTTGTAAAGTTTCAGTATTTGTTTTATGTTTATCATAACTGTTGGAATAAAATGTAAAAATCTAGGAGAATTCTTTACTCCAATTACTTCAGAAAACTTTTCCTTCTTTCTGTACTTAAAATATAGAAACTGGAGCTCCCCTTTGAAAATGGCAGCTTGAGAAGTTGCACAGACCTGCTCCACAGCAAAACAAACATAATTGGTAAAAACTAATTTTTAAAAAAAAATAAAATACTGGAAATTGTCCTACAGACACTCAACAAATGAAGAAACACATATTTAAGAAAATCTAAAACTTGGTCAGAGCAGTAAGTCCTGCACATGAACTATGACCCACTCTGTTATGGTTTGAATGTTGTCCCCTGCAAAACAGGGTTGAAGTTTAGTTGCCATTGCAACAGTATTAAGGTGAGACCTTTATGAGGTGATTAGGTCTTAAGGACTCTACAGATCCCAATGAGGGGATACCATATTTCACTGGGAGAGCAAACTGCTAGCCTTTATCATCCCCTCCAGCTTTAAGTTACAGAGGCTAAACTCCTGGTGAGGATGCCGGTGTGGTCGGAGGTTCTCTTCCTCCACCCAGCCCCTATGCATAGGGCAGAGTTTCTACTCCAGGTGTAGCAAGCCTAGAATACTGGGGCTCCAATCGCCCTCACCCCACCTTGCTTGTAAGGTGCAGGTTTGTGCAGCTTCTGAAGCTGCCATCACCTTGCTTGTAAGGGAGAGAAGTTCAACACTGGGAAGGGCAAGCCAAGAATATCAAAGACTACTACCCCTACCCAGCCCCCAGAGCAGTGGCTGAGAGATTTTGCCCACTGAGAGAAGCAGTCTGTAAGAACAGAGAACTCCAGAAACCCTCCCCAAAGGAATTGATTTTATTTGAAGCACAGTGTGGGGAAATTTAAGCCTAAGGATGCTTTCAGAAACAATAGAGGCTTTGGTGGTAAGCAAATAAGAGCCGACTGCTAGCTTTTAAGAGCAGCAGGCTAAACATAGGCCAACTAGTTCTCAAAAGAGAATCAGAGAAGGAGCTAAGAAGAGCCCTCCTTCTTGAGGGATCAGATCAAACCTCAAAGACTGGCCAAAGAACCCTACCCCCACAATTTATTTGGGTGAGACTGTGAAGCAGTTTATACTCTAGAACATTGTTGAAAACAATAGAGCTGGCAATTACTTGAAGTTACACAGCTGAGCGGGATACCAGATGAGGCAAAAGAGAGATGAGGGAAAGAGACAGAGAGTCCTGCTAACATGACACTGTCATTCCTGGTAACTGTGTGCATGCCCAGCGCTGACCCTCTGAGGAGTAGCACCAAAGGCTTCACGCTGCAGGAGAAATAGACTTCCCACAATCGTCAAATTACTCAACAAATAAGCAGCAAAGACAAGCCCAGAAAGGTATCTTCAGTTGACTCAATATATTACCTAAAATGTCCAGGTTTGAGCAAAAAACTGACACGTGCAAAGAACCAGGAAAGTGTGCCCCATACACAAGAAAAACAGTAACAGCAAATTATGAAAGTACCCAGATGTGAAATTCAACAGAAAAACTTAAAGGGCAGAGGAAACCACGCTTACAGAAGTAAAGGAAGGTGTGATACGCTGCCTCATCAAATTGAGAATATTGGTAAAGAGATAGAAATTTTAAAAAAATTATAAAAAAGAACCAAATAGGAATTCTAGAGTAAAAAGTATAATAACTAAAAAAATTTACTAAAGGGGCTCCACAGTAGATTTCTTTCTTTCTTTTTTTTTTTTTTTTGATCTTGGCTCACCGCAACCTCTGCCTCCCAGGTTCAAGCAATTCTCCTGCCTCAGCCTCCTGAGTAGCTGGGATTACCGGCATGTGCCTTCACATGTCTGTAATTTTGTATTTTTAGTAGAAACAGGGTTTCTCCATCTTGGTCAGGCTGGTCTCAAACTCCCGACCTGAGGTGATCACCCACCTTTGCCTCTCAAAGTGCTGGGATTACAGGCATGGGTCACTGCGCCCAGCCAGTAGATTTCAACTGGCAGAAGAAATAACTAATGAGCCTGAAGGTGGATCGGTAGAGATTATGCAATTCAAAAAGTAGAAAAACAAAGATGTAAAATGAACACAGCCTCAGAGAAAAATATGGACATCATTAAGGGCCCTGACCTATGTAATGGAAGTACTAGAAGGAGAGAGGGAAGAAAAAGTAATTTAAAAAATTTAAAGATGTAGCTAAAAACTTCTGAGATTTGATAGAAAACATTATACACTGAAAAAACTCAACAATTTCCAAGTAAGATGAACACAAAGAGACACATCATAGTAAAAATGCTGAAAGATAAAGAGAAAATCTTAAAAAGCAGCAATAGGAAAAGTGATATTACTTAAAAGGAAGCATTAATATTAATAGCTGATTTCTCATCAGATACAATGAAAATCAGAAGTCAGTGAGTGGGATGACTTTCAAAAAGCTAAAAAAGAATTTTTAAGAATTTTATGCAAAGTGAACACATTTCCATATCAACTAAACTTGAATTTAACAGATGCATCTTAACAAGAAATGCTAAAGGAAGTTCTTTGGGATAAAAGCAAGTAACTCCAGACAGTAATTTGAGTCCGCATTTAAAAAAAAAAAAAACAGGAAAGCTAATTAGTTAATTACAAAAGATAGTATAGATGCATGTTTGTTCCTTTTTTATTCTAGTAACTGATTTTAAAAGAAATTATTGAAAAGTATAGATAAAATTGTTGAGTTTTCAAAAGATGGAAATGTAATATATTTCATAATGCTAACACAAAGGAGATGATAGGTGATGCAAAGATGTATTGGAATAAGGAAATTATACCACATGATAAATTCACAGGAAGAAATGAAGAGAACAAAGCATGGTAGCCGGGCGCGGTGGCTCACGCCTGTAATCCCAGCACTTTGGGAGGCCGAGGCAGGCGGATCACAAGGTCAGGAGATCGAGACCACGGTGAAACCCCGTCTCTACTAAAAATACAAAAAATTAGCCGGGCGCGGTTGTGGGCGCCTGTAGTCCCAGCTACTCGGGAGGCTGAGGCAGGAGAATGGCGTGAACCCGGGAGGCGGAGCTTGCAGTGAGCCAAGATCGCGCCACTGCACTCCAGCCTGGGCGACAGAGCGAGACTCCGTCTAAAAAAAAAAAAAAAAAAAAAAAAAAAAAACAAAGCATGGTAAATAAGATTAACATGGCAAATTCTCTCTATATGCCTGCCATTCTTACTTACCTCAGCTCATTTAATAGTCAAATAATTCTACAAAGTTTTATGTGTAATGGTTTATTTTGGGGTTTGTAAGGCACATAGATATTGTCTTACATAGTATTTATCACAATAAAGACACAAAAACTGGGAAGAGGAAATACTTGTACTGGAGTAACAATTCTTTATTTTCTTTTTTTAAATTTTGAATTGAGATGAGGTTTTGCTCTGTTGCCCAGGCGGTCTTGAACTCCTGGCCTCAAGCAATCTTCCCACCCCAGCTTCCCCACATGCTAGGATTACAGGCATGAGCCACCACACCCAGCCTGAAGTAACATTTCTATATCTCATTGGAATAAAGATCTCCTCACAAAGAAACGTCTGTGTCCAAGTGGCTTCACTGGCAAATTCTGCCAAACATTTTAGCAAGAGTTAATACCAATTCTTCATGAACTCTTCCAAAAATAGGATCGAACATGTCTCAGCTCATTCTGTGAGGCCAGAATTACCCTGATACTGAGACCAGACAAAACTTTACAAGAAAACTACACAGCAATATTTTTAATAAATATAGATGCAAAAATTCTCAGAAAACACTTGCAAACTAAATTTAGCAGCATATAAAAATGACCGTACACTGGAACCAAGTGGGATTTTTCCTAGGAATGCAAGGGTTGGTTAAACATATAAAAAGTCAATTCAGGCTGGGCGCGGTGGCTCACTTAATCCCAGCACTTTGGGAGGCCGTGTGGGTGAATCACGAGGTCAGGAGATCGAGACCATCCTGGCTAACATGGTGAAACACCGTCTCTACTAAAAAATACAAAAAATTAGCCGGGCGTGGTGGGGGCACCTGTAGCCTCAGCTACCAGGAGGCTGAGGCAGGAGAATGGCGTGAATCCAGGAGGTAGAGCTTGCAGTGAGCCGAGATCATGCCACTGCACTCCAGCCTGAGCAACTGAGGGAGACGCCGTGTCAAAACAAAACAAAACAAAAAATCAATTTAATACACTGCATCAATAGAATAAAGAACAAAAACTACATGATTATTTCAATTTAAAAAAAAAAGCATTTGACAAAATTCAACACCTCTTTATGATAAAAACACTCAACAAACTAGGAATAGAAGGGAACTTTGTCAGCCTGATAAATGGCACCTAAACACACGCACACATGCAACCAGTGTCATACTTAATGGTAAAAGACTGAATGCTTTCTCCTTAAGATCAGAAAAAGGATTTCCACCCTTGCCATTTCTATTCAACATTGTGCTGGAGGTTTTAGGCAAGACAATTAGGCAAGAACATGAGATAAGAGGTATTCAGATTGGAAAGGAAAAAGTAGAACTACCTCTGTTTGCAGAGAATACAACCTTGCATGTGGAAAAATCTTGAGGAATCCATTAAAAACCTATTAGAACTATCCAACAAGATTGCTGGATACAAGATCAGTATACAAAATTTAATTGCATTTCTATATACTGTCAGTAAACAATTGAAAAATGAAATTCAGAAAATATTTCTAATATCAAAAGAATAAAATGCTTAGTAATAAATTTCACAAAAATTGTGAAAGTTATACATTGAAAACTGTAATACATTGTTGAAAGAAATTAAAGACCAAAAAAAAAGACATCTCATGTTCATGGATCTGTTGGATATCCACATGCAAGAGAGTGAAGTTAGCCCCTTATCTACAGGTATATAAAAATTAAGTAGATCAAAGACTTAAATGTAAGAAGTAAAACTATAAAACTCTTAGATGTAAACTTAGGCATACATCCTCTTGATCCTGAATTAAATAGTAGTTGCTTAGATATGACATCAAATGTTCAAGCAACAAAAGAAAAGATAGGTAAACAGGACATCATCAAAATTAAACATTTGTGTTCACATGACACCATCAAAAAGTGAAAAGACAACTTTAATGGGGAAATATCTGCAAATAATTTGATAAGGAGCTTTTTTTTTAGAATATATAAGAACTTCATTATAAAAAAGACAAATAGCCCCATTAGAACATAGACAAAGTGTCTGACTAGGCAAATATCTATATACAAATGGCCAATCAGCAAATGAAAAGATGTTTGACATTCGCCTTCAGCGAAATGCGATTCAAAATGAAAATATCATTTCATACTAAGTTGGCTGTAATATTAGTTTATTTTTTATGTTTTGAGATGAAGTCTTGCTTTGTTGCTTAGGCTGGAGTGCAGTAGCGTGATCTCAGCTCACTGCAACCTCCACCTCCCGGGTTCAAGTGGCTTTCCTGCCTCAGCCTCCCAAGTTGCTGGGATTACAGGCGCACACCACCATGTCCAGCTAATTTTCGTATTTTTAGTGGGGATGGGGTTTCACCATGTTGCCCAGGCTGGTCTTGAACTCCTGACCTCAAGTGGTCCACCCGCCTTGATCCCACAGAGTGCTGGGATTACAGGCATAATATTAATTTTAAAAGGCAGATAATAAGGAGTGTGAGTGAGATTGTGAAGAATAGGAACTGTCATACACTGCTGGTGGGAATGTAAAATATTACAGCTACCTTGAAAAAGAGTCCAGCATTTCTCGAAAATGTTACACATAGAGTTATCATATGACCCAGCAATTCTACTCCTAATTACATACCCAAGTGAAGTTAAAATATATGTCCATGCAAAAAGTTTTACATGAATGTTCATAGCAGCATTATTCATAATAGACAAAAATAGAAACAACCCAAATTATCTGAATTAATAAATGTGATATAATGATACAATGAAATATTATTTGGCAATGAAAAGTGAAATACAGATACTACAATTTGGATGATTCTTGACCACATGTATGATTTTATTTTTATGAAATATCCAGAGTAGGCAAATCTGTAGAGACTGAAAGGAAGTAAATGATCGCCTATAGCTGGGGATTTGATGGGAAATGGGCAGTGAATGCCAATAGGTATGCAGGTTCCTTTTTGGGTAATGAGAATGTCCCAAAAGTGACTGGTGATAGTTCCATAATTTTGTGAATATATTTAAAACTATCAAGCTGTGTGCCTTAAGTAAGTGAATTGTATGGCATGTTAATGATATCTCAATAAAGCTGTTGTTTAAACAAACAAACAGAAGCTGGATAGCACCGATAATTCGCCATGGGTGTGATTTAGGCAAGAAGGACACTGAAGGGTCAGCAGGCCCTCACTTAAGAGTTGGCCTTGACTCTAAAAATATTGGCAGATGAATGGGTTAAAAATATTGGCAGATGAATGAATCTGGTTAAAGTTAAATGTACAAAATTCTTTCATGTTTTCATGACTCACTGCTTTAACCTGCTTTTATGATTAATCAGCCAGTTACCAGTCTCAGCTGTGGTAAGAGGCCTCTGCTGTGTGGTTGTGGCCTTGGAGCTGAGAATTTCCTGGATATTAGATTGGAAAGTTATTAATCATTAAGCCATTAATAAAACTAAACATTTATTAAGCACTTATTATGTGTTAGGCACATCAACATGTAGTTTCAGTAGTTGATGCCATGAGGGTGACTTTGGTCACCTAGGGAGAGAGGGGATAGAATGAGAAGCGTAGAGGACTGAGCCAGAAATCAATAATGTTAGCGTGAAAAAGAATAGCCCAGAAGATAACAGGGGAATGACCAGATGGGTGGGAGAAGCCATGGAAAACGAGATGTGGAAGTCAGGACAGAGGAGTGGCTGTGAGGAACGTCAGCTGTGCACATGCTCTGGGGACATCAAAGATGGTGCAAGGACATAGGAAACAGTATGAAGAAAGCCCACGCAGTGTCGGGTTCTTGGTGAACCTGTTGGAACTATGTTATTGGTAAAACCCGGGACAGATTATAGTTGATTTGGGAATAATGTAGATGAATTATAATTAAAAGAATTTGATACTGTATAAGTTTAATTTGTGTGTTTTAAAAATGTTTCACTCAGAACTTCATTTTCTTTCCCTGTACTCTGTGGGAGTATAGGTGATTTTATTTTCTAAGAGCTTTTTTCATTTTCTGAATATTTTTTAATGAACATACCTTTCCTGTGTAGTTGGGAAAAAAAGTTGTTAGGTATCAAAAGACATAATGATGTGTGATAACCTTATTTGCCAGTATGTTGGAATGTGAAACAGTGAATTCTAACCAAGTATTTCACAAAGAAATTGCAAGGACTTCTGGGCTGCTAAGTACCTTTTCTTTGGGATTTCCTTTGGTGCTACATGGAATAAATACTGTGCTTTGGAAGGTTGTAATTTCTTGGTAGTCATAAATGTCTATATGTTCCTTGGCCACGTACATGAAATTATTAAAAACCACTCTAACCTTTGAATTTTACTTCTTGCAGCTACAGTAAGTGGCAGTAAATAGAATTGGGCCCTCTTAATGAACAGAATTGAAACGAAAGAGGTTGAAACTTTTGGTTGTCAGATCCTTCTTGTATTATGTGTAAGGAGGGGTGAATGAGGAAGAGTGTTTGCTGAGTATATTTTGTACAAGGCACTATGATAGATTAAAGATCTCCTTCTCTCCAATTCGATTGTAAAGGTATATGTTGAATTCTGGAGGAACCCTGGCTAATTTGCCTTTTTTAAAAAAAGCCAAATTTGGTACATGATACTTAGGTTTGACATGCAAAACTAATTGAAAAAAAAGCCATATAAAATTTTACTGCAGTGTTAGCTGAAGAATGTCCAGGAATGGTTGTAGTTATAATACAGTAAGAGTTCTGGAAAACTCTTCCAGTTCTCTCCATTATCCCTCATTAGCATGGTGCTATTCCACAAGTCTCTTCTCCCAGGGAACTGTATCCTGACCCCCGCCCCTCAGTGATTTGTCTCATGTCTATCTTGTAGATCACTGTAACCTCTCAGGCTGTTTGCAGCTCTCCTCTTCTCCATTACCAGCATGTCTGCATTAGGGAGAGGTGTGGGACAGGTCCAGCCTCGCATATGTTTTAGCTGGGGAAAGAAGAATATTGCCAACCCTTGTTATTTTTTATTGTATTCCTTTAACAAATACACAGTAAGTGACAGTGCTTCGGAAGCCCTGCTTTTTAATCTCTCTGGGGAAGGGTGACCTCTGGTGGCTAAAACCATAAGCCCCAATTTCAAGAAACAAAAAGCTTTCTTTTTACCGTTGTTTACATTATGTTCATATGTTTATGTTTTGTCACTTTTTATAATGTACCGTGTATTCATTCGAAGTAAATCATTGTCTTCTGCCACCATGTTTAAATGCAGCAGCATCTTCTGTTAATCATCAGCTGTGCTCTGTACTCATGATTGGCCTTAATTTAAGATCCAAAATATTTCCTTAACATTTTTTGTTCTGAGGAACAAGACCATCTCCTTGGCACTCTTTTGTTATTAAAATTTAAAACTTCTCTGTTGGTTAAGTGTTGACCATTCTTATTATAACAGAAAAACAGTTTTACCCACTGGTTAAAGGAAAAAAAAATCAATCTCAAACTATGACGTCTGAGTTATACTCCTGGCTACTACTTATCTTTGAATCAGCCATCAAACCAACATTTAATTGGCTTGCTTCCTAAGAGATATTTATTCTGAACTTGCTTAGTCTGCCAGTAAATGACCGCCAAATTGTCAGTTTTGTTTTTATTTCAATCTTTGCTGGTTTGCTTATTTGTGCATCACTTTATTTAAAAAGAGTTTAGGGCAACTAATTTATGTTTCGTAAAAATAAGAGTTGAAATAAAAATGAGGCAAAAAGATAAAGTATCTTGCTTTCGGGATTTTGATTATGATGCCGTATGTCTGAACTGCCTGAAGGTTGATTTCAATTCATTTGTTTTCTAATATGTAATTGATAAACGTTATAGCAACTTATATTAAGTACACTTAGTGATAAAATAATTCTTAGTAGTTTCCCCTCCCCTCCATGATCCAAATAATGTTTTATTCAGGAGAAAATAAAACCATTTTGTTCAAAAGCCTTGGTTTTTAAGTATTTTCTGTGACAGTGTAAATCTTCATTCTTTCTCATGGTTTATAAGCCCAGGTAGAGGGGCTCTAAGAAGCAGAAATGAATTCATTCCATGTGATTGTGCTTGTTTTCAATGAAAGTTCTGCAGGGCTCTGTAGGATGACTTTTAAAAACCACTTGTCCAGATAAGATGGAGTATTCTATTCCTTTTATTCCAATATTGAGTTTTTGTCTATCACACACGGAAATGTTTTTACAGCCTGTGGTGCTCTGCAGTGCTGTTACTAATGCCATAGTAAAAATGCTGAGATGTTGCAGTGCAACAGAAATTCCCACACAGAAATACATGTTAGTCGAGTGAATAATATTTAACTTCTTTCTTTTACAAACCAAATAGACATCCCCGAAGTTATCTTTTTTTTTTTTTTTTCCTAAACTTAGATTTTAGTAGATAAAGCAGCCCAGATTAACTTCTAGAACAAAGTTAGGACTCAGAAAGTATTTCCTCACCCATGCTGTACCAGACAAGTGGCTGATTTTGGGGCTAGGTAAATACATATTTTAGGCTTTGCAGGCAATATGGTCTCTGTTGTTACTACTCAACTTCATTGTAGCATGTGAGCAGCCATAGATAGTACATAAATGAATGAAGCCGACTGTTTTCCATTCAACTTTATTTACAAACCAGGTAGCGGGCCATAACTTGCAGACCACTTCAAGATGATCAGGAACAGTGAGTTGAAGCAGTAGGAAATACGAGATTTTTCTCTTAAATATGTCTGATTTCTGACCAGCTTTACTGTTGCAGCTTTCAGTATAAATGAAGACTCTTTACAGTTACATAATGCCTGAGACAACAACCAAATAAGGTTTATTTTACAACTGGTAACTTGGTGCCAAATTAACTTGTAGACTCCCCCGGCCCCACTTTTTTTTTTGTTGAGGTATTATGGGTATTATGACTTTATGATACTCTGCCAGTACATTAGGCTAGATTTCTGGATTACTTTGATTTTGCCAATTGTCAAACCTTTAAAATTCCAACACCCCAAGATGCTAGATTGTTTGAGTATTTTTGTTTTTTAAACACTGCCATTTAACTTGGATTCTCAAAGTGTATTTTGGCTCATCGTTACACATGAGACCCGTCCATCCTCATCGTGATGGTGTGAAGTCAGTGTAGAGTTCTTGAACTCAATCAGCAGCCCTTTGTTAAGCTTCTGCCACAGGCACAGTAGAGTTACTAACAGGATTTGAGCCCAGCTGAGGGTAGGGTCAGATTTGGTGGCAGTGTGCCAGGTGGATCACAGAGAGGTATAAGCAACTATAAAATTATGAGATGATAAAGGTTTGGAACTATCGCTGTTGGCAGTAAGAATGGTAAGTAGTTGATGGTCTGACAGACTTGAAAGTAAAGGACTAGAAAATGCTTGCCTGCTTCTAAAGGCACATGTTAAGTAGGGTCTGTGGGATCAGAGTGGGAATGGGAGAACTTGAGAGAAAAAGAGGGTTTAATAGAGATTTCAGTGGCAGCCACAGATGTAAAACTACAGATATTTTCGTCATTTTTGAAAATATTTCTTATTCAGAGTAATCTAAAAAAATCTGAGGAGATGCAATGGCTTGATCTGACCTATGTGTGTTGCTTATAAATATGATTCAAATAAATTTACCAAAATAACTTACTTCTCATCATCATGTTAGTTACTTTGATGAAATATATGTTTTGATGTATGTATTTAGTTTAAATTTATGTGCATGATGTCAGCAGCCTACAGTACATGAAGGAAACTTCCCATGTCCCAGGATAAGTAGTAACTTAGGAGAACTATGATCTTGAGATGCTGGGAAATTTTGTATCTGGAAAATTTACCAATCAGGGATTTTTCCATTGAGCTTGCTCTTTTGAACAAGTCCTTCAGTTTGTAGCAGTTTGTTAGCCCAGTTTATCCTTTCTTGTGATGAGCTACTCATTTTGCATTTTCACATATAAAACTTTGAAATGTCTTTTAGAAAGTTTGTGGGAATATTGTATATGTTACTGCTTCATTTTCCCTGAAAGGAAGTGGGAGAAATTTGAGTCATTAATATACTTCAAAATTCTGTGTATGTTTTTCATACTCATAGCAGGTTGTTCAGAATCATCTAGGTAAGGAACTTTGGAATGTTGGTACAAAACTAACTTCTAGCACTGTTTGTATAGAGAAGTATATCCCAAAGTCAAATTCTAGGACTCTTGGGACTGTTTCATGGTGGAGTCAAACGTTCCCTTGTGATGTGAGAAGTTTTAGGAAGGAGAACAATGACAAAAAAAATTTTTTTGAAACTGCCACATTAGCATGCAGCAAAAAATTCTGAGGCAAATGTTTCCTGGCAGTTTTTATATTATATTTACCTGCTATTTATAGCCTAAGAGAGTTTTAACCCATGAAACCTCCAAATCTATTAAAAGTAAAAAGAGCTAGATAGATTTCATTAGCATGTGTAATGCCCAGTTTCCATACCCCTCTATAATCATTTAAATCAGGAATCGTAATGGGAATATGAGCCGAGAAATTCTGTTGATGTTTGAAATGCCTGGAGTGTCGACATAATTAAACAGCATATGTACACAATTGGCCCTGCTCCAAAACCAGTGATTATGTGTCTAACATCAATCCCCGTGTGTCTACAGAGCTGTTAGAGTAAACATCTGGAATCTTTTACTTCCAAAACTAAAATATTACATAATCAGTTAAAAAAAGAGCTTCCTACCCACAGAGGTCCTGCAGAGAGCAATGTATGCTGTGATCTTGTTTTCAAGCAGGCCTGTCTACTTTAGAGTAGCAACTAAATATATTAGATACTTCAGCTATCCTTGAAATGTGACTTTTCCCCTGAGGTAAATACTAAGAATGGATTAAATGTTGCTAAATGGTTCAGCTGAACCATGAATACTCTGTAATGAGACCAAAGGGGGGATCAAGTTGATCAGCAGGAGACCACATTCTTACCAAAACTGAGGCTCCTCTCTCAGGCCATTACAAGGTATGGTGGAGCTCCTTTGAGCAAAAGAATTTGGTATTTTCTCATGTACGTATTGAAGCACTAAGTAAAAATTGTGATGTTTCAGGTCATAACAGAAAACCAACACATTGTTTTATAGCATATTCTTGTTTTCACAATATAAAATGACAAGAATAGTGAGATCTTCCACATCTTTTTATATTTTTCCACTATATTTGTGTTAAAGCTTAGGTATTATTTTCATTCTTTCATGCTAAAAGCACATTACCATTTTCTAGAATGTAAGTGGTTTCACTAGAAAAATGATATTAATATGATTATCCAGATTGTTATTTTGGAGGGAAAAAGGAAATAAGTTCTGCAAACACTGTTGGGTTCCCTTTCTTTAATGATAGAGGCATAATATGAACATGAATAGTATCCATCTTCATATAAAGAAAGAAATGTACAGCGTGAAGTACTGAAATTTTTTAATGGCATATTTCTTTGTGGAGGTGAAAACTGTTTATTTGCATTTAATATGCAAATCTGCCTTGTCCCCATCCAGTTTGCCACCTTCCAGGTAAAAGGTTGAGTGCCAGGACTCTCGAATCAGCCTCCATTCATATCTCAGTTACCACTTCGTACCAGCTGTATTGTCTCCAGCTAGCTAGTTCACCTTTCAGAGCCTCCAGGGCCTCATTTGTAAAATGGGCATGGGGATAATAACATAACTTCAGTGGATTATTTTGAGTCATTGTATGTGCCTAGCAAAGAGGAAGCACTTGGATCTGCTGGTGCTTTCTCCCCACCACCATCACGTCGACCAGACCCTGGCAAGCTAGCAGGGAGGTGGTAGTGGAGTGGGGAGAAAGATGTTCCAAGCAGAGGAAGCAGTACATGGCAGGGCAGGGAGATGTGGCTGCCTCACAAAGGTGGGGAGTAGTTGAGGAACGGGCTGGAGTGAGGTGGGCAAATGGTAGGCACATCGCAAACTGATCAACTAAGATAATCACAGCATTAGCTGGGATTTAGGGGTGAAGGAGTAGGAGTGAAGGGACATGTGTCAATGTCCCTAAGTCCACAGGGGCAGGACAAAATAGCCCCATGGTCTGTCTAGGACAGAGGTGTTTCCTGGACTTCCCTGGGCCACATTGGAAGAAGAAGAATTGACTTGGGCCACCCATAAAATACACTAACAATAGCAGATGAACTTTAAAAAAACAAACAAACAAACAAACTCATCAATGTTTTAAGAAAGATCATGCATTTGTGTTGGGCTGCATGCGGCCTGAAGGCCATGGGTTGGACAAGCTTGATCTAGGATTTCTATCATTCCCACCACTTCCAAAATTAAACTCGTTCTTTTCAGTGGGAATGACTAAGCAAATAATCTTAGTGGAAAAAATAAATCATAATTCTTTCTGACAGGCTAAGTAACTCCTATTTCTTTTCCTCCAGCGTTTATTTCCCATTTTTCGAAATTAAGGAGCCTCCTACTTTTTACATCTTAGCTAAAATGCATAGGGGAAATCAAACAAGAGTGGGATAAGATGCAAAGACAGCAGAATTATTTATTACATCTTTTCCATGTAACATGCCTATTAAAATTCATGATATTTAAACTACATTTTAAAAAAACAGTCTAATTAAAAAACACCATACAGCAGATTCATCAAGTGTAGATGCATTCTAATTGGTTTGTTGTAAACTGCTTTTGCCTTTCTAGGTACTTTCTATTTGTCATAGCATTTGGTTTTTAATTTCTATGTGCATTAGTCACTATGAACTATCCTATTTTTGGTATTTATGATGATTACTCTGGTGTTGCCCTGTAAACTTTAATAGACATTTTTCCAGTTGCCCAATACTACTGGTTAACATTATTAATCTCTCGAGGTAAGGTTAGTTAATGAACTTCTCTTCTAGGCTGTACTAAGGCACTGACACCTACTCCGTGGAAATGGCTTTCCAACCAGTTTTACTCTTGTATGATAATTTGTAGGGTCTAGTGATAGCTAGTCCATGTCTTCACAGTTAGTGAGAAGAATGCTACCTAGGCTAGAAAGGGAAGAACTTCTTCACACAGTTAACATTTCTTTTAAAAAAAGAAAATGAAAGGGTTTATTGTAAGAGAAAAAATTTTAAGCCCAGAAAATAATGAAAAAATGAAGTTATATATATTATTATATAATATAATATGAAATTATATATAAAAATTATATATAGTATATATGTTTTGTATTATATATTGTATATGTAATTTTATATAATTATATATATAATTTCACCTTTTCAGTATTTCCTGGGTTTAAAATTTTTTCTCTTACAATAAACACCTTTGTTTTCTTTAAATAAATGTTAACTGTTCTTGAAGAAGTTCTTCGGTTTCTAGCCCAAGTAGCATTCTTCTCAGCCAACTGTGAAGACGGAGACTAGCTATCATTAGATATATAATATATGAAATATATATATCTAGTGATGTATATCACTATATATCTGATATATATCACTAGATATATAACATGAAATTACATATAATATATAATTATTTCATTTATAATAATTACATATGAAATATACATATAATTATAATATATAATTATTTCATATACTATATAATTGTATATGATATATAATTATAACATATATTTCACAGTTATATATTATATGATAATATAATTCATATAATTATGTTTATATATTTTGTATATTTCATAATATGTGAAATTATATATAATTTTATATATGATATCTATAATTTCATACATTATATATTATATAATTTCATATATTTGATTCTTTTATATATTTATAATTTATGTGTGTGTGTGTATAGCCATCCATGATTTCACTCCTCTGAGCACAAGGGCCCAAACTCAGTCTAAAGGGCAGATACCATGACAGCTTCTTCATTTTAGCTTTTTACTTCAGCCCAAATCCATCCAAGAACAGCCTACTTTACTCCCAATGATCACTCATTAATCTCTTTAATATTATATACATCGGGGCCTCTCTTGCTTAAATCCATGTTTGTCACTAACTTCAGGATAAGCTCAGCAATGGCAGAGATGCCCTGAATATTTTTTGTGAATCATATCTTTATAAATGGAGGGCATGTCGGGGGAAACCAATGGCTTCTGTTTCTGTTTTGTTTTGTTTCATCCATCCCTTCAAGAAAAAGAGAAGGTTTCTGTTTGCTTGAACTGAAAAATTCTTACTGAGGAATAAATAGAAAAGCATTTAACAAAATTTTAAGCTATTCTTAAAAATTTGATGCTTATTTCAGTATTTATTATTTTTTAGAAAATTATTTTTATATATGGGTGATTTGGAACAGTTTCATTTTTAAAATTTTAATGTGAGGTGTCCTAATTTTTATTTTAAAAGAGCCAAGATGACTTTGAGACTAATATTTAAGCTAATATTTAATATAGCCCAGAAGACTGGTAACTTGAATTTTTTAAAAAGTGTATGTCTGGTTGAGCGTGGTGGCTCACGCCCATAATCCCAATACTTTGGAGGCTAAGGCGAGTGGATCACCTGAGGTCAGGAGTTCGAGACTAGCCTGGCCAACGTGGTGAAACCCTGTCTCTACTAAAAAAAATGAAAAGTTAGCCAGGCTTAGTGACACACGCCTGTAATCCCAACTATTGGGAAGGCTGAGGCCTTCCCTCCTCTGAGGGAGAGATTGCAGTGAGCCAAGATAACACCACTGCACTCCAATCTGGGCGACAGAGCAAGACTCCATCACAAAAAAAAAAGTGTATGTCTATTACACTATGATAAAGTAGTATCTAAGTGATAGGAAGTTGGTGTTTTCCTTTTATATCTCAGAGTTTATCTAATTTTACTATTAACAGTATTGCTTGTTGCCTAATAATTTGTTTAAAATCCCCTTCTTTTACTGTGTGAAAAAGTCTACCCAGGGACTATAAAAGCTGTAAAGATTAAATTCGGATAACCCCTTGACAGTGCTGTACCCAGGGCGGTTAGTAGGAAGAGGCAAGGTGGGAAACAGTGTCTGTAGAGAATTTGAAAACAATAAAATTAAGACTCCTAAAAGCTGACCTTCCTTATCACCATGGTCCAGAAATTATAAGCAATATCAGTGATGGATGCTCTTTTGTCACCTCTGTGGATCTTTGCCACTGCCAAACACCACCCTCACTCCCTTTGGTATACTCTTTTAAAAGTAAATGCTATACAAATAAGTTTAAATTTTCATACAAGTTATTTTGTGTAGTTTTTGTATTTTGTATACTTCTTAGGGCATATTTAGAAAGGGAGTAGAGGCCGGGCGCGGTGGCTCGAGCCTGTAATCCCAGCACTTTGGGAGGCCGAGACGGGCGGATCACGAGGTCAGGAGTTCAAGACCATCCTGGCTAACACGGTGAAACCCCGTCTCTACTAAAAAATACAAAAAACTAGCCGGGCGAGGTGGTGGGCGCCTGTAGTCCCGGCTACTCGGGAGGCTGAGGCAGGAGAATGGCGTAAAAACCCGGGAGGCGGAGCTTGCAGTGAGCTGAGATCCGGCCACTGCACTCCACCCTGGGCGACATAGCGAGACTCCGTCTCAAAAAAAAAAAAAAAAAAAGAAAGGGAGTAGAGTTTATAATTATTTTACTACCAAGTTCCCATTTTATTATACTCTTCCCAAAACCTTCATTCCATTTTTAAACATTTTTATTACCAAATTGTGTTTAGTTAATAATATTTTTGTTTTTATTATGAGATGTTTATAACTAGCAATCAGATTGGCATAGAAACAACAAGCTTAGCACAGTGAATTCAGGTAGTTATTTATTTTCACAAGCAAATATATTTCATTGCATGGATAGCCTTTATGTGGCTGGTGGGCCTTCATGACATGGGCCCCTCTAGTTTTTGTTTGGAGGTGGGTGCTAAAGAGATACTTGTATGGGATGCAGGGGGAAGCTTCAGAGGAGTGGCTGTGTCCTGAAACCAAGAGCTTCCCCTAAAGGGTCACCACAGCAAGCTTGTTTTCTTAGTCAGAGACTAAAGGAAAATTGTGCCCTAGCCAGCTAGCTTAAGGGTAAAACAATTTTAAGGTGGAGAGAGGGAGGAAAGCAGCTATGTATTAACCAAGGCCAGCTCAATTCTAGGACTGGGCTGAGTGCCTGTGCTGTGTGTATTTGCACGGCATCCCCTCCTCTTCGGTGTGTTGTCTTTCTGCCTTGTACACACCCCCATCACAGTCATATCGAGTTGGGCTTGTAAACTTCTGGAGTCATGTTGCACGTGATGTATATGCTTTGGATGAACTAATGGCACCGTGATCAAATAGTTTGCTCTCAGAATAGGGTCTTCCCTACTGTTTTGTACCTTTATTCTTAGAGTGAAGCTTTGTTTCATGATCAAGGTCTCAAAGAACCTCAGTCCCTTTGGAAGTAGAACTGACTAGATGAAATACAATGAAGATCACAAAAATAAATAAGCTAAAAACTGCGGTTTTGACTGTTTCCTTGAAAGTATTTTGCATTTTCATTTATGAGCACCGTAGATCCTGCAAATGTACTTACATGTTTTTATACTTTGTGTTTAGAACCTCAGCTTTGAGGCATACTGGAAAGGCCAAAACTACAAAACATTTGGCTTTTAAATGTATCTTCAGCATACATATTCATCACTGTTACCCAGGGCACGTTTGAAAAAATCCAAAAACCTTGTATAACCTGCTCTTTAATTCCCAAGATTAATTTGGGAAAATAACTCAAATGCTTTGTTTTTTGAAATGTTCTTGTTAAAACACGCGCGCGCACACACACACACACACACACGTTTAAAAGGGGACATATTTAATTTGCTTGGTTTCCAACAGATGTAATTAGTGCTCAGTGAAGCCTTAGCTCCCAGTGCACAAAACTAGGACATTGTTTTGTCTCTTGTTGGTTTTATTTAATTTGACTTTAGCGTCCTCACAATGAATTTTATTGCCCTGATAAATTACTCCTTTGTTTTCAAAGACAAATCCTTCCTATCATTCAGGTCTGTGTCAGTTTTTTCTACTTAGAGCTTTGTGGTACATTACAGATATTTATTCTTTCTACGTAAGTGTAAGACTTTTTCCCTTATTTTTCTAGAAAATGTTTATGTTTTTAAAGTTTGCTTTTGAATTCTCTTTTTAAAAAGCTATTTTAATTGTTTCACAGTGTGAAGCATTAGAATCACAGAACTGGAAGGGACATCATGGATGTTCCTTGTGATTGGGAAAGGAAGGTCCACAGCAGTGATTTTCATTGGGGATCCTCCTCCTGTGAAATTTGACATACTGCTCAGGTCAGACTCAGAAGGTGCATTCTTAAGGTAACTTTCACAGCATTGCCAGAAGAATTAGCTTTTGTTAAGTAGATAGGACAGTCTTCATCCCGTTTTTTCCTTAGGCAGGTGGAACGTGATCTCTCTGTCTGCTGCTCATAGTTCCCTTGGAGTCAGTGGGGGAGAATAGCAGGTCCAGGGGGGGCAGAGTTCTGATTTCAGTGGTAGACTCCTGTTGAGGCTGGGTGTTAGAGGATGGAGGGCTTGGGACTTGAGTTCTGTATTCAGTTCTTGTAACTTAACTCTTGAGTAGATCAGTGAATCTCAGCTGTTTGCTGTTTTGGAAGGAGAGGGGTGGGGGGGTCCCTGTTACAAAATGATAGTGTTAAATGCCTTTATAAATTATCTAAGACTTGTCAACACTATTTTGAATTTTTCAGAGAAAAAAACGCAGAAGGCGTTATCTCAGAGTTGCAGTTAACCTATTACCTATTGCATAAACTTCGTGATACATTAACAATACCGGTAGTTGGTGATTCCCATGTCATCTTCCATTGATTTTTCTAATAGTATGAATTTGCATTCAGTGTTTCTGCCATGTTACTTTTGAAAGAATCACCCCGTGACCTGGAAGTTGAGGCGAAAACTTTTGCTTTTACTTGTTATTTACTTCTTGAGTAGATCTGTTTAAATAAAAGGTATAACTAATGGCTTAATGTAAATAAATTAATTTATTTGCCTGGATTTAATGAATAAATAACTTTAGACAGAGAAATAATGTTTGTCATTTGTGTCTTTTCTACATAATCATGTATGTTACTGAATGTCTGACCTGGGTAATACTGCAATTAACATAGAGCTTATGAATCACATCAGGTGTTTAAATTATGACTTCATTTTCTTGACTTTGATTATTCTCTCAACACCATTTGAGCATTGAGATTCACTTAAACTGTGGCTCTTTTGTTTTATTTTTTGTAACTTTTTTGCCTTTTTAATGGTTGAATCATAACTTTAAATATATTAGTATTCTTGACTTTTAAAAAAGAAATTAGGAAATTGTTTATCTCCTTGACATAAGATTTTTAGTTTAATAGCTAAACACAAATAACTGACTCCTTGGATTGGAACCAGAAAATTTCCCAACTTCATTCCCTTATCATTCTGCCACTGGTAAGTAAACTTTGAGCAGTGGAAAGACTTCTAAAATGGGCTAGTGTCAGTGAGGTGGGACATGCGGTGAAGGTTATTGGGGGCTAATAGTGGCTGAGGGGAGTGGTGAAGTGGCATCTTACCTGGAGGAGGAAAAGTATTTTGGTCTAAAGTTTGGAAGAGGCAGAAAAGGGTAGGAAATGTTTTTTTCTGATGGGCTTGTGCCACAAAGTTTGAGAACCAGGTCAGCAGAAGCTGCAGCTCCTACTAGTGCTTCAGTTGAATAGTTATAGATAGATACCTCTTGACTGTGAAAACATCTGTCCCATGCCACACTGCTGACATCTTGCCTAACACCGCACTTCACCTGGCCTCCTCAGGAGTAACCGACTTAGTCCTTGAATCCCTGCTTCCCATTTTAATAGCAAGGTGACTGCTGACCCTTTCTTAGACTGTGGCTTTTTCCTCCTTTCTGGGCATTCAATATATTCATATAGGACTAACATGAATATTTGAGTTCAGTTGGTTAGACCATGATTTTTGCATAGTTTATTCTTATTTTTTATTAGTATTGTTATACTAACAATTATACATAGTATTCTTAATAGTTTATTTAATCTGTCCTTTCTGCTGAATATGTTGTTGTCTATCATGTTGAAACACAAGCTGAGGTTTTGAGGATTTCTTATGTTTTCATATATACAGCTTTTAGAGTTTTCATTCTTTCTTAGAGGTCTATACTATTTTGCTTCTTCAGGAGCTCAGTTGGATTAATGTTATTTCGAATTTGCAGAATTTTAGGTAATCAGAAATGCATGAATCTCCTTGGCTTTGACACTGGGTAATTGTGTAACTTGAACAGTTTATCAACTGGATAATACAGTTAATTTAATGAGTACGCACTATGTTCACAAGACTAGGAATTGTAAAGAAGTGGGGAAAACTCTGATTTCTAGCTTAAATGATAGCTGAAGAAGCAGAGTGGGGGCTGTGTGTGTACACACACCCATATATATCTACATACATAAATATATGTATACACACACATATATCTACATACATAAATATATATATACACACACACACAGTAAAATACTAAATTCCAAGCCTAGATCAGTCTTAAAATGGAAACATAGGACAATATGATGCGAATTTGTATAATAATGCTAAGGAGATGCTATTTAAAGTATAGAGTATACTTAAATGAGTTTTATAATGTCACATCTCTGGTAATTTGATATATTGTGCCTGTCTTAGTTCTAGATGCAAATTTCAAATTTTGCTGGATAGCTCTACAGAAATATGTATTGTCCTTACAAATTCAAAATACCCAAAACCTAACAACTGTTTTATTTATAACAGAATCATACTGAGAGAATGAATTGCTGGTGATTGTAAATGTTTTGGAATTTTCAGTCTGATTTTAAAAATGAAACAAGGTGTATATTTGTTTAATATAGTTCTTTTCTGAAATATAGTTCTAAATCAGAAAGGTTGGTTTATTATTTCTCCAGTTAAAGGGGAGAGCATGGCAATCTGAGAAAACAACACATTTGAAGGAAGGGTTAGAGAAAGAGCACCTGCTGTGCTATGTTCACTCGATACATTCCCAAGCCTAGGAGTGGGTGACAACGTTCATCACAGCCAATCCAGGCCTATCTGTGGGTCTGGATTTTTTTTTCCCATAATCTAAGGCAAGTTATTCAGATAGATAATTTATAAACCAGAATCTGAAAATGGCTTGAAAAGTCTGCATAGTTTACTTTATGAATTCCTTTGTTTTGATTTCATTAGATTCCTTACATTCTTTTTATTAAAACCTTCTGAGTTTGTAGGGTGGAGCATGTCTTCTTTCCTGGTGAGATTCAGTCTATTTTCATTAATTTGTTTTTAGGGAGTAAAAGCCTTTGCTTAAGTGGTAAGGTGTTAAGAAATGTATCAGGATAATTTTATACTGTACTGTTTTTTTTTTTTTTTCATTTCTAAGCTATAGTAGATGTTATCTTTGTAATTTTCTGCCTCTTTTATAAGTATGATTTACTTGAGCATTTCCTGTCACTGAGCTTTTTAAAAATATTTACAAATTATTTCAATTAACTGTTTTATTTAAGATCATATGGAAACCACAAATTGTAGGTTAGAACAATAGCATTTTTTCTTGAGATAATGCATTGGGATATATTTAAGGGTTTTATAGTGTGATATAATATTCACAGTAGCATCAATTAGTGGTAAGATTTATTTCAGGAGTTTAAATCAATACTGCAGGGCTTTTCCGCAGTATTGCTTAAAATACTTGAATGCCAATTTTATTCCCTCTGGGATCACACTGACATGTTCTCATTAGTATTGTGCCCATTCCCCTCCTAGTTAAGCATAAACTGTTTCTGTCCTGTACGATTAGTGCCTATATTATTCTACAAACACACATGGTTCACCCATTCTGTGCCAGCCGCTATACTGAGGGGTTCCAGAGGTAATAGAACAATGAGAGGAGTAGCCAGATAAACACTTTGATATGAAACAAAACCACCTAATGCTTTGAAAGCACAGGGAGAGTGCCCGCCTCCATACCAAAAAACTGGTATGCTGCCTGTTGAAGGATGTGCAAGAATTAGCAGAGAAGAATGCAAAGCATTTACCAAGGAAAAAGAGCAGCATATGCAGCTCAGAGATGCTTGGGAGAGTGATAGATTTAGAGAACAGAAGTGTTTTGGCATAAGGGTAGAGGGGAATTGGGAGAGTTGCAAGATGATGAAAGGGTAGCACATCAGTAACCTATGCAGAGTTTGGATTTTATCCTGAAGACAGTGGAGAGCCATTGGAGGATTCTGACCAGGAGAATGGAATCCGATTTGTATTTGAAAACCATTTACCTCCAGCAGTAATCTGCAAAGTGGATGTGGAAGGAGGGAGACAGGATGAGAAGGCAGGGAGATCAGTTAGCAGGCAATTGCAGAATGCAGCAGTTTCATTCCTAGGTACAAGTGCTCAAAGCAGCATTATTTGCAATAGCCAAAAAACTGGAAACCCAATTGCCTGTCAGCAGTAGAATAGATGAATAAATTGTGGTTTGTTTTACAATGGAAATCTCTACTGCAGAGAGAAAGAATGAACGATTGCTATGCACAGCAACGCAGATGAAGCTCAGCAAACATAATGTAACGCCAAAGAAACCAGGCACCATTACATATGATGCAGTCCATTTATAGAGTCCAAAAACAGGCAAAACTAGTCTGTGATGATAAAGATCATAATAGTTGCCTTTGAGGAAGGGCGTTGGGCCTAGGAGAGGGGCGTTTCTTGATCTTCGAGATGATTAGACGAGTGTGTTCACTTTGTGAAAATTCATAATTCAGGATTTCTGAATTTTTCTGTATGTTATACTGCAATTAAAATGTTTCTTTAAAAATCTAGTTTCCTCAACTGCTAGGCATGAACACTCTCTCAATACTATTCCCAGCCCTCTTCTATCCAAATAGTCACTATTGCCATGCTGCTACTTCCTCCCACTTTGCAACTCACTGAGGCAGGCTGGAGACTTTTGTGACTGCTGGAGTGATTTTTGCCAGTTTGCTTAACCCATTGCATTCCATGGGTTTCCTGGCAGAGATTCCGCAAGCTACCTCTGCCAGAATGACTGCTGTCGCAGTGCTTGAGTTTTAGTTTTTACTATGAAAATGTAGGACTTAAATATAAACACATAGTGGAAGTCAGATATATTAATGAAATGCAAATATATTTATGTAAGCATAGCAAAAATTAGGGTTTTCCTCCCCTTAAGCGTGCAGTTTATTTTGAAAAGTATGTTAGAATTTTATACAGTTAATCGATTCAGTAGCTGTACCCTACAGTTGGGCTATTTATATTATTCATGTGCTCTAGGTTAGGTTGTATAGCTCATTCATTCTGACTGCTGATGACTGTGTCACATTCATCTACACCTGGTGATGTACTTTCAATAAAGGACAGGGAATAGGCCTAAGCTCAATTCTATTTATAGAATACTGTAAAATAGAGTACCACTTTAATCAGTATCATTGATATTTACAATAAATATCAGGTCTTTTGCCCTGGAATTTCACGATGCACATCTTAAACTTAGTGTCTATCTTCTCCAGTAGTGTGAAATGCTCATTAAACAATACAGTACCTCCTAGATTATTTAAAGCCCAAAACTTTCCCAATTAATTGCAGAGCAGCACACAATATCTCTTTAAAGAGAATGGCAGCTATAGAGAGTGTGAAGAATAAAGTATAGCTGTTTGGAACAAAAGCATTATTTGTTTTATTACACTGAATAATGAGCCTCTCTTCAAATTTTGCTACACTGAAAGATACCTGTTACTTTGAAATATCACCAAAGGATGTACCTATTTTTGCATGTCATCTAGGGACTTAATTATTTAATTGGCTTAGATTTTCTTCAGAAAACAAATAGAACAATCGAAATTATTCTTAACCCTTAGAGATTAAGGAAAAACTAACGCCTTTTCAAATTGTTTGAGTGGACACTTTTTTTTGTTCTCTATTAACTGAAATAGCCTTAATTTGACAAAGACTCATAGGGATCATGCATGGTTAGTTTTGCCAAATATGATTTTCGGCTTCCATATTCTTAAAGCATTTAGTACTTTATCAACTGAATAAGTATAGTAAAGAAATTTTAAGAAACATTAAAGTTTTCTGCTTTGTCTACTGTGCTCATTAAATTTTAACATTGAAGTCCAATAGAAGTTTTATAGTCTAGCAGCCACTCTGACTCATGAGTCAGGGGCTCAGATTTTCCTCAATCTTACATATTTTATTACCATTTCCTCACAAAATTATTTTGTTTTGTCTTTGAAGTATTTCCATACCAACTTAGCTTTAAAAATGTGTACCTGCAAAGAAATATGCTTTGATATGTGAAGTTTGACTCTTTGAAGCCACCACTGTAGTCCTAACAATGGACAAGGTTTGTTGAAAAGTTTTCACATTTACTTTATTGTAACTATAGAAATGTTCCTGTTTGTCAGGATTTATGGGCTTAATATTTACAATACCATAAATGAGAAGTCCATAGTCATCTTGGTTTCATGGATAAAAAATAAATGTCTTTTTATCCCCTATTAAAGAAAATGGTGGATTTCATTGCAAAATGTTAAATATTAAATATGTAAATAATTCAAGTAGTTTGATTTTTAAATATTAAATTCAGGAATTAGATTCATTATACCTGAATGGTGACTAAAAGGTAATGAACTTAATTTGCCGTCTCTTTCATGGAAAAAAAGTCCCTAATCAGGTGGCCCATACCTATTCAAGTGGGCAGAAGAAAAGTGATTCTATTTTTGGCAGACAGATTTTAATGGAAAGGACATAGATTTGGGCGATCATATAACATCTGGATTCGGACCATAGCTCTATTCCTGCTTTACTGAGATGAGAGAGATGAGAAGGAGCAGCTTTCACCGGGAACCTCAGGGAACATACATTCCTAAGTCTGATTTGGTTATTGAACACCAGCTCTTTCTTCTCCTCATTTCTGTAGCAATAATTGACTAAATTTATATCATTTGGTTTAGTAGTGTTGGAAATTATAACTGACATGATCACATTTACTTGATTACTTTCTCTCCTAAGCTAGAATTAGTGATTACAAATGTCCTTGCAAACTTTGCTAATAACTTTATTTCATGAATAGAAGTAACTGTGTTAGATTTGCATCTGCCACTTACTGGGTGGGTAACCCTGAGTAAGTTACTGATTCTTTATGCCTCCATTTCCTCTTTTGTTTAATAATTCATGTCACAGAGAGCAACAGATAAGTGTTAAAAGGATTAAATATCTGTTCTGCCTTGGTGACAACCTAAAAGATTTTTAAACTTTTTTTAAAGGATTAAATAATAGAGTGGCTGGGCACAGTGGCTCACGGCTATAATCCCAGCACTTTGGGAGGTCGAGTTGGGAGAATCACGTGAGGCCAGAAGTTTAAGACCAGCTAGGCAACTTAAGGAGACCCCATCTCTTAAAAAAAAAATAGTATTTATATAAAGCAATCAACATTGCATCTTTCACATAGTTAAGAATTCTTGTTGCCAAATTCAGTAAAAGCAAGAGGTTACCATTTGGCTAGTTGGTTTTCGATGAAGGTACCAATGTGTACCTACTTAAAGAGAAATATCACAGATACAGTTATACTTAAATCTACCTTAAAATATCACCAAGTTTTCACTAATTTTGTTTTTCCATAGGAGTGTATTATACTCACTGCCAGTTTTCTCATGATTTGTGAAAGAAAACCATGAAATAGCACATGTAGTAGAAAGCATAATTTAATTGATGGCAGAGCTCAGGGATTTTCACATGAAGACTTTGAGAGTGTGGTCTCTAATCCCAGTTCTGAGAGCTTTAACAAGAATTAAACCATCATAGAACTTGGCACTACACGCATGCCTCAAACCATCTCTGAAGGGTTGCAAAGTAGTCTGGGATCCTAACAGAAAGTATAATTGCAAAACAGATGGCTTTTTATGTTCCTTTTTTATAATACTGCGGCAAGAAATGGAGCCCAATGGTATATTATTTTTATATTTCTTATTTACGAGATTTTGTGCCGGGAAAGTCAAATTGTAAAGTCCCATGTTGTTCCACCTTCCATAAACATTTAAGAAAATTAGCAAGAACAGACCACACGTAGTTTTTTCTTGCTAATGTTCTTGTATCAATAATAACTCATTTTATGATCTGTTTTAACTAGAATTCTTGAGAGTGGCAACTCCCTCGACATCTGTACTGGGCACTTTATTTATTTAAATATATGTAAAATAATTTAATTTCAGTTTTCTGAATAATCTAAATTAGTTTTGTGCAAAGATTGGCTCTGCTGTCACCTGTGCATGGGACCTTGATCCTGTGTATAACCTGGCCAGGCCTCAGCCTTCTGCATTCAGTGAAATGGCTGTACTAGTTGATGGCCAGTGGGCTGCCAGCTATGAAAGGTGAGACATATTAATGCTTTGAAGGAAACTGTGTTGACTTAGCTGGTAACTACAGTCTCCAGCAGCAGAGAGACCTGGACAAAAGAGCACTAGCAGGGGATCCCCCTGCCTGGGTCCCTTCAGGGCTGCCCTGCCATCGGGTCAGATCGCAGGCATGGCTTCAAAGACAGCCACACTGTGAAAGTTTAAGAGTCTGTAGTACTTACAGACCCTGGGGGGTACACAGCATGCCTGGAGGCCACGTGTAGGTAGGTCAGGTCGCAAGCAGGTAGAGAGAGAAAGGGAGCTGGCAAGTAGCATTCTATTTTTGATAATGAAATGTAAGTCACAGGCAGATGCCTGAAGGATCCATTTAAAGGAAGCAGCTGGAAAGCGGGAAGCCCAGTCCATGAGGCATGAGAATTACCTCCAAGTTTTTATCCCTGGCTACTGGCTGGAACCATTTGAGTAGGCTGTAGTACTGGAAACTGTGTCAAGGGCAATTGAGCCAGGCTGACTTATATTTAAAAATGGATGCTGAGGCAGCATAAAATTAAAAACACTCACTGTGCACTGTGCTGATCCATTTGGTTTCCGTGAACTCTGAAATGAATAACCTTTCACTTGCCTGGAGAAAGTACCATCATTGACCCATCCCTGACATCTTTAGGTATGAGAAGCTTGAAAGCTTCTTTAGAGCCTTCACCAGGTAGAACCAAATGTATTTTTGAGTGTTGTTGGTAGGTTTATGACTTGGCAAGAAAAATATAGCAAAGCTGGAGTGGTAGAGGAGGGGGAAAAAAGAGTAGAAAGATGCATATGCCGAGAATAATGGCATTTGTATGGAATGGTGGCATCCCAGTTAGAATTGGCTCAGAGCTGCTAATACTGGAGAGATTGGGCCCATCAGGGATTGGCTTGTAATAAGGGCTACGGGGCCATTGGAAGCCTTGACCGAGACTGAATTGTACACTCTGTGTGTTGCTCTCCATTCCTTTCTACTGTTTTCATTTTTCATACCTCCCAAGTGGCCATTTTTTCATGCCACTCATGGCTTTCTGGACTCTCTGTTCCTTCTTCCTCCCTCACCTTTTTTTTTTTTTTTTTTTTTTTTTTTTGAGACAGTTTCACTCTTGTTGCCCAGGCTGAAGTGCAATGGTGCGTTCTCGGCTCACCACAACCTCCACTTCTTGGGTTCAAGCGATTCTCCTGCCTCAGCCTCCCTAGTAGCTGGGATTACAGGTGCCCACCACCACACCAAGCTAATTTTTTGTGTTTTCAGTAGAGACAGGGTTTCACCATATTGGCCAGGCTGGTCTCGAACTCCTGACCTCAGGTGATCTGTCTGCCTTGGCCTCCCAAAGTGCTGGGATTACAGGCGTGAACCACTGCGCCCAGCTCTCCCTCACCTTTTTTAAGGTATGATGTTCTGGGCTTAAAATCCCAAGCTAAATACTTGCTTTGTAAGTGTTCTTCTGTCAGATAGACGTCAAAGAAGAAATCAGTCTAATAAGCGTGTTCTTGTGTTTCCTTGGGGTATTAGAATGATTTTACAAAACGTAACTTGGAAGGAATGGGAAGAAATGACTTTTTTAGTGGTGTTGGTTAGTAGATTAGATTAGTTAGAGGAATTATTCTGAAGCTGGGCTAATTTTTGAGACAAGCTTTTGATTATTGAAAACATATCTCTTGGTTTTCTAAAACAGGTAATTTTACATAAAGATTTTGCTTTTTCTTGAATTACAGTTACTACATAAAAATCTTATATTTCCATGGTGAACTTTAATTGACAGGTAAAAACTTGCTCAAATTGTTAATTTAGAAATAAGTGTCATCCTTTAGTTATTCTGCAGAATATTGTACTCCCAAAAGATTTTCACTGCTGTTTTATGCACTGTTTATTAACCCTGCTGGGTATGAGAGAAGTCTCTACTTGAAAGTCATAGAGCTCTTAACAAAGTATATGGTTGAAAAAATATAATTGTCAATAAGCTTTCTGGAGATGGGCTTTTAATAAGAAACTCAACTGAGTACCCTTATAGCATTCAGTTTAAAGTTGATGCTAAATGAAAAACTAAAGTTACTAGTTATATTCATTTAAAAAGTTTATCCTAAGGAAAAGACGTAATTCTTAATAGAAGGATCAGTATTCTCATACCAATAATTTTAACTTGATTCATACCATTTTTTTTGTTTTGTTTTGTTTTTTGAGACAGAGTCTTGCCCCAGGCTGGATTGCAGTGGCATGTGATCTTGGCTCACTGCAAGCTCTGCCTCCCAGGTTCACGCCATTCTCCTGCCTCAGCCTCCCAAGTAGCTGGTACTACAAGCGCCCACCACGACACCCAGCTAATTTTTTGTATTTTTAGTAGAAACGGGGTTTCACCATGTTAGCCGGGATGGTCTCGATCTCTTGACCTCGTGATCCGCCGCCTCGGCCTCCCAAAGTGCTGGAATTACAGGCGTGAGCCACTGCACTTGGCCAATTCATAGCATCTTTTATACTAGATGTGACTGAAATTTTAAAATATGAATTACCATTTCTAATATCTACTTACAATTTTTGAATGTGCTGCTGCTCTTAGGTATGTGGATTAATAACCTAAAACGTCTTTATTTTCAGATGCTCTTATTAGTATAAATGTTTCTGAAAATTTGCATTGCTGTTGATTTGTCCTTCCATAAAAAAGTTTATACTTTTTAAGTTAGAACTTTCACTTCCGTACCCAGACCTAAGTCTTGAATTCAAACTGTGTGCCAAGCCCTGTACTAGATAAGGTACAATTTGAAAAGACATTATTTCATTCCATTTCTTACAACTGCCGCCTGGAAAAATATGCATCTTGACTCAAATCACACAAGAAGTAGTAGACTTGGGATTTGAACCTTGGTGCATCTTGTTTCCACTAATCAATATTGCCTCAAACAAAATGGCTTATTCCAGAACATATATTTTAATAGTGTGAATTTAATGAAAATGCAGGAAATCTCCAAGAAATTTTGCTTTGTGTTTAAGACAGGAGTTAAAATTAATGTGTATGTTCAGACACATTTTATTTAGAATTCTGTAGAAATAAAGCTGGATGTGATTTTCCAAAACTGAAGGAATAATTCATTGATGCTGAAAAAGGAACCTGAGCATCAGATGCTCGTTTTGCTGGCGTGTGTTTTTCATAGATTCTTTGGATTAATTGATTCTTTGACTTAATTCATTCTTTGCAGTTTTTTTTTTTAGCATGATTTAGCACCTCTTTTCTTTCTTTTGAAATGACAAGTTTGTATATGTTGTCTGATTGTTTTTTATTGACAAAAACCAGTTTCCAGGTGATTAAAGATAAGATTTCTTAGGGTGGTTTAGGACATTTCTAAAAAACATTTATTGGGTATAGTGAATCCTTTTGGGGAATCCTAGCCTTATTTATTCTTTAGTTTCTGTGTTCAGCCAAATTTCAAATATGTGTCCCAAATTACTAGATTTTTTTGACACTGGAAAAAGTTATTGAAGCTCTCTGAGACTCACGTTTCTCATGTTGAAATGAGACTAATCCTATCTAACTTGATGAATTATGTGGTGAGGAATAAAGGAAACATGGTGCACAGTGCCTCGCATGTAATAAGCACTTGTGCCATTTATTTCCACAATTGTCGAATACTCAAGTGTGTAATGTTTGAGAGTGTTAAATCACTGGGCATGTGTGAATGCTGGCACCTGAGGGTAATGAATAGTAGAAGAAAGAACATGAGCTTGTTCAATTTAATAATGAATATTCCTGTTAGTTTTCAGGGAGTTTCTGGTCACAACATTTTTGGTAACCCATCAATACATAACTTTGCTTTATGTGTGTTTTTCCGTTTTAATTTATTTAATAAACATTAAATATAAACATTTATATTTATATTTATTATGCAATAAATATAAATATTGACAGGCCAAAATTTACTCAAATTGTTAATTCAGAAATAAATGCTATTCTTTAGTTATTCTACAAAATATTGTACCTCCAAAAGATTTCCAATACTGTTTTATGCACTGTTGATGAACACCTCTGGGTATGAGGGAAGTCTCTGTTTCAGTCAGAGAGTTTTAACATTGCATATGGTTGAGAAACATATAATTGTCAATAAACTATCTGGAGATGGGCTTTGAATAAGAAACTCAACTGAGTGCTTAATGATTCATTAATGTTGAACCCACACCCAACAGCACTGTAACTCGTGCCTAAACAAAGCTTACATAATACATATTTTTTCCCCATGAGGCACATCGCAGCCTTCTTGCCTGAGAAACCCTGGACACCACTTCAGCACTATGCTTGGGGGCCATTTCAAATGGCGAAATCCCACCAACAAAACTCACAAAAAACATGGCACCAAATAGACTGAGAAAGGACACATGTTGACAGTACGAGAGCTGAAACACAAAGACAACGTCACCTTGTTCAGTCTCAGCTGGGAATGTGTGTGTCAGGCAGCTCAAAACTTTCACACTCTATGCATATCCACAAATAACCCTGAAAGCACCACAGATAGTGATTTTGGGATTGCAAACAAAATTTTAGCAACTGGGCAGATTTCACAAATACGGAATCTGCAAATAATGGAGAATGGCTGTAATTCCTTTAAGAAAGCATTGATCTTGAGATAATATGTTTCCACAGATGCAAATGCTCAGTTCCAGGAGGATATTATGACAATAAATGGTCCTTAGCTAAAGAATACTCCCTGGTAGCATGTTAGTGAATAAGCCTAGTAGTGCTTCATTGTAAAAATTATTAAAATAATAGTGACTTGCATCTAGAAACCTCATAATGAAAACAATAACTGAACTATATTGAAACCTTTGCAGTAGAACCTTCCTTCTACCTGCATCACTGTTTCCATGGAAAAATATATTCCAAATTCCAATTGGAATGTCCTTTTGCTTCCTAGGTCTTTAGTCTGAACGATGACCGATCCACCACACGCACCTACATTGTAGGACTTCCATTTTCCTCTGTAGTCTAGTTCTGGGGCTGGACATAGAACTCTTGGAGTTGATATAAAGGAAAGATCAGGGTTACAGCTCCTAGAGGGGGTTACTGGGGGCTTCTGCTGGGAAGGTGGAGAGATGGGCTCTTCGGATGACTTCATGAATAATGCCATGATTTTTTTCATGGTTTAAACTTGCTTTTCTATTTTTCTTTTTTCTTTTTTCTTTTTTTTTTTTTCAATTTTTAAGTTCTGGGATATATGAGCAGGATGTACAGGTTTGTTACCTAGGTAAATGTGTGCCATGGTGGTTTACTACCCAGGTCAACCCATCACCTAAGTATTAAGCCCAGCAACCACTAGCGATTCTTTCTGATACTCTCCCTCCCCACCCCACAATAAGCCCCAGTGTATGTTGTCCCCGCTCCATGTATCCATGTGTTCTCATCATTCAGCTCCCACTTATAAGTGAGAACATGCAGTATTTGTTTTTCTGTTCCTGTATTAGTTGGCTCAGGATAATAGGCTTCTAGCTCCATCCATGTCCCTGCAAAGGACATGATCTTATTCCTTTTTATGGCTACATAGTATTCCATGTTGTACATGTGCTACATTTTCTTTATCCAGTCTATCATTGATAGACATTTGGGTTGATTCCATGTCTTTGCTATTGTGAATAGTGCTGCAGTGAGCATACATGTGCATGTATCTTTATAATAGAGTGATTTATATTCTTTTGGGTATATACCCAGTAATGGGATTGCTGGGTCAAATGGTATTTCCACATCTAGATCTTTGAGGAATTGCCACACTACAATGGTTGAACTAATTTACACTCTCATGTAAATTGTAAACAATTTACAATGTAAAAATGTAAAAAAAAATGTAAAAAAAAATTTTTACAATGTAAAAAAGGAACAATGTAAAAATGTTCCTTTTTCTCCACAACCTTGCCAGCCTCTGTTATTTCTGGACTTTTAAATATCTCATTGTGGTTTTGATTTGCATTTCTCTAATGATCAGTGATGTTGAGCTTTTTTCATATGTTTGTTGGCTACATCTATGTTTTCTTTTGAGAAGTGTCTGTTCATGTCCTTTGCCCACTTTTTAATGGGGTTATTTTTTGTTCTTGTAAATTTGTTTAAATTCCTTGTAGACTCGGGATATTAGACCTTTGTCAGATGGATAGATTGCAAAATTTTTCTCCCATTCCATAGGTTGTCTTTTGACTCTGATGATAGTTTCTTTTGCTGTGCAAAGGATCTTTAGTTGGATCCCATTTGTCAATTTTTGCTTTTGTTGGAACTGTTTTTGGTATTTTTCATGAAATCTTTGCCCATGTCTGTGTCCTCAGTGATATTGCCTAGATTTTCTTCTAGGGCTTTTATAGTTTTGGGGTTTACATTTAAGTCTTTAATCCATCTTAAGTCAATTTTTGTATAAGGTGTAAGGAAGGGGTCCAGTTTCAATTTTCTGCATATGGCTAGCCAGTTCACCCAGCACCATATATTAAATAGGGAATCCTTTCCCCATTGCTTGTTTTTGTCATGTATGTTGAAGATCAGTTGGTTGTAGGTGTGCAGTCTCATTTCTGAGTTCTGTATTCTGTTCCATTGGTCTGTGGGTCTGTTTTGCTATAAGTACCATGCTGTTTTGGTTACTGTTGCCTTGTAGTATAGTTTGAAGTTGGGTGGCGTGATGACTCCGACTTTGTTCTTTTTGCTGAGGAGTGTCTTGGCTATTTGGGTTCTTTTTTGGTTCCATATGAATTTTTAAATAGTTTATTCTAGTTCTGTGAAGAATGTGGTAGTTTAATGGGAATAGCATTGAATCTATAAATTACTTTGGGCAGAATGGCCATTTTCATGATATTGATTCTTCCTATTCATGAGCATGGAATGTTTTTCCATTTGTTTGTATCATCTTTGATTTCCTTTAACAGTGGCTTGTAGTCCTCCTTGAAGAGGTCCTTCACTTCCCTTGTTAGCTGTATTCCTGGTTATTTTCTTCTCTGTGTAACAATTGTGAATGGGAGCTCATTCATAATTTGGCTCTCTGCTGGCCTGTTATTGGTGTGTAGGAATGCTGTTGATTTTTGCCAATCGATTTTGTATCTTGAGACTTGACTGAAGTTGCTTATCATCTTAAGAAGCTTTTGAGCTGAGACGACGGTGTTTTCCAGATGTTGGATCTTGTCATCTGCAAAGAAAGACAATTTGACTTCCTCTCTCCCCATTTGACTACACTTTAATTTTTTCTCTTGCCTGCTTGCCTTGGCCTGCATTTCCAATACTATGTTGAATTAATGATTCAATATATGATTAAAAGTTCAAAGTGAAACAACGATAATTCAGATAGGAAAATATGTGGCAGTATGCTAAAGTCTAAAAAGGAATGTAAAACTTCTGTGAGATACCTAACGTCAGATTTATAGAAACGGAGACTAGAATGGAAGTTGTTGGGGGCTGCGGACAGGGCGAAATGGGCAGTTGCTTGTTGAAGGGGTCTAAAGTTTCAGTTACACAAAATGAGTAAGTTCTAGAGATCTGCTGTCCAATATGGTGCCTGTAGTTAATAATACTGTATCATGTACTTTAAAATGTGTTAAAAGGATAGAGCTTATGTTTTCTTCCACAATTGGGGGGGGGGGAAGTCCCATAGGATCGTTTTAAATGATGGGTTTCTTGGTGGCGGGGGGACTTTAATGAGATCTGTACCCTTTCTTGCTTGATTTCCCAAGTTTAAGATCTTTTAATGAATAATAAGGCACTTTACATAGACTTTAATCCAGCTTTCACAAAAATTTAATAAAGCAATATATTAATCTTTGGCCATTTTTGATACCTTAATTTTATCCCCAGAAAGAATAAAACATATTCTATTTTTAGTAAATAGAATGCCTTGCAGTAGAGGAAACAAGTCAGAACTTTTCTGTTTTCTTAAACATTCTCTAGGTTGGGCAGCATATAAAACTCTCCTTTGAAATTTAAATTCACACCAGCCTGTTAAAGTCTCCAGAGAAGTCTAGCTGTAAAGGAACTTGTTTAACTTTATTTACTGGCTTTCTTACATTTCTTTAACTTTGGAAGCCTTTTATCCCCAGTAACTTTAACATCTCGCAGGCCCTTATAACTGAGGAACACAGTTACGGATTCAGCTTGTCATTGGCAAGGTGGCCCCTTCTTTCTTCATATGGGGGTAATGAAACCTATGCTGTGTTGTATGCCGAGAGCTAAAGCAACTTGCTAAGAGATTAATGTTCAGGCAGGCCTTCCTTGTTTTTAGGATGACAAAAAGGATTTGTGTACCTTCTCTGGAGAAAGTAATTAGGTTTATTCTCCTTCCCCTTGCATGTGTTCTGACTCATCTATCTAGGTGACCAGATGGCCTAGAACTGTCTTAGGTCTTTTAAAAGAATGTGCAAAGGACTAAGCCACTGTTTGTAGTAACTACTGTTTTACAAGAAAAATTTTTAGTGTTTTTAAAATAAGCTTTTAAATAAGCCATTAATTCTGTAATACCAGTGCCACTGTAAACCTATAAACAAATCCAAATATTCTCTTAATTAAATCAATGTTTATTACATCTCCTGAATTTTAACGTTCTTTTGTAAAAACAACAAAGATGTGGGAAGACCACAAAACAATGGACAAACAAAAAATTGTAGATTGATTAGAGAATTTACATAGGAAGAGTTGAGATTTTTTTAAACCCACAGGAAAAAGAATTGTGATCATTTTTAGCATGCGAGTAACATTCTTATCAATGTAGGAAATAAAGAATATTTGGTTTGACTATATGACAAAGTAAAAATTTCTGCTTGGCATATAACGCAGCCAAATACAAAATCAAATACTGGGTAAACAACAGCAAGTAGAACAAAGGGTTAGTGTTTATAATTTTTGAATAACTCTTGTAATTTAAGAAAACTGTCAAACCCAGTTAAGTGAGAAAATGATAAACAGTTCATACATGAGGATATATTGTTGGTCGTCAAAGGAATTCGTTTCCTTCAACTAAGATTTTTTACCCGCCTGTCCTTATGCTGTGCCTGGTGTTGGCATTTCAGCGGGGAAGACACTCTTTGTCCTGTGAGGAGAGGGAGGCAAGGGACACATTAAAAACAGTTGTCAAGACATCATACATGAGAAGAGAGAGTGACATAATAAGGGAAAAAAATATTAGGAAGGCAGGCAGGTAGCAGTTTCTTTCTTTTTTTTTTTTTAATCACGAATGTGAACTGAGTAAGATACCTTGACAACTGTTCTTAAATTTATTAATACTCAGTATTGGCAAAGCACTGCAAATTGGTTCAATTTTATTGATAATTCCTAAAATGACAAACTTTTTTTCTTTATTTTTGCCTCAGAAATTACCCTAATGAAATAATCCAGAAAGAAAAAACAGGACAGAAAAACAACGCGAATAGGGCTTGGCAACTAAATAGGAATTTTTAACCTAATGGAGCAAGAGTTCATGATTAAAATTATTATAAAAAATAGTTGTAACATGAAACAGTGTCATGATAGGTGACTGTAGTTACATTTGTGTTGCTTAATTCATTTCTGTAAAAGAAGCCTGTGTACTTCAGTAAGATTATGATATGTTAAAATTGGTTTTGTGTAATACTTACATGCTTACTAGAAGAAATGTTGATTCATTTTATTACAAGTGATTTTTTGCCCTTTTTTTAGCTGACTCCACAGACTCAACCTTCTTCACTCCGTGTTCCTGCAGCTAGAGACATGACCTAACACCCTGATGACCACTCTCAGGGCCCTTGAGTGACTGGCTGCTGCACCATGGAACTTAAAGTATGGGTGGATGGAGTTCAGAGGATTGTTTGTGGAGTCACTGAAGTCACAACTTGCCAGGAGGTTGTCATAGCCTTAGCTCAAGCAATAGGTAAGTGAACTCTGTGAGTATCTGAGAAAAGTACATTATGCTTCCTTTCGTTGTATGTGTTTGTTTTAAATATAGATTTCTAATGGATTTTGTTCATTTGGTTCCATAATAAGTCTCACAGGCACACTTGTACTTATTACAGTTTGCCAGTGTTTAGGTAAATCTGTGATAATGATGCTTCTCTGACACCCCTAGATTTTACTAACCCTGAGTTAGCACGTACACCGCCTTCTCCTCTCCTGTTGTTCAGCCCAAACAATGACTTCTGAAACTACAGATGTTTCCTTGAGCCAAAATTTAGACCCAGATTAAGAATTTAGATTCTTGGTTCCCAGAATCCGTCATTAGGAAAAATCCCACTTACTGTTTATTTCTCCATACTTTTAGAAAATACAACAAATGAAATAACATCGTTCTTCACTGGAAAGATAATATATACTTTTAAAATCTTATGATTGGCCGGGCACGGTGGCTCATGCCTGTGATCCTAGCACTTTGGGAGACTGAGGCGGGCAGATCACTTGAGGTCAGGAGTTCAAGACCAGCCTGGCAAACGTGGTCAAACCCGTCTTTAATAAAACTACAAAAATTAGCCAGGCGTGGTGGCACACACCTGTAATCCTAGTTATAGACTGAGAAAGGAGAATTTCTTGAACCCAGGAGACGGAGATTGCAGTGAGCCGGGATCATGCCACTGCACTACAGCTTGAGTGACAGAGCGAAACTCGGTCTCAATCAATCAATAAAATTAAATTAAAAATAAAATCCTATTATATAGTGAAGATGAAGCATAGCTCTTGGCTTCGTGTTATTCTCCTACCATGTTTTACCCTTTCTTCTTGTTTATTTTAAGCTTATCTTCATCATAGTTTATGTATGTTTAGTTGCCTTAAATGACGAGGGCGTGAACACCTGCATCAGTAAAACCAGCAATATGGGTCCAAGTTTATATTTGCATCTTAAATCTTTCATTTAACAAACATGTATTAAGAGGAAGCTGTGTGACCAGCACTATGCTAAGTGCTCAGGGCCTCTTTGTCTTTGAGCTCCTTATCAAAAGTTGATTTTATGTCTTGCCAGTTTATGTTGGAAGCATGTCAGTTAGCTCAGCATTGAAATGAGTCATACTGTTGCCAAGGCACTTTAGCATTTGGTGGAGAAGATTGTGCCACCTGTGATGTGGCAGGTGCACTGTCAGAGGTTTACAGTGCCCTATACAAGACAGAGACTTTCTTCTAATAGTGACATCTTTTGATTTTTCCTTAAACACTATCACACACGAATATATTGCGGCAATGCTGAAAATTCTGGGCTTTCACATCCAGTGAAACTCTTTTTGCATTTGGGAATCATATATATGTAGACTTAAGTTTAATTATTAAGGAGGAGAAAATTAAGGCATTTAATTTTTTCATATTCTTCAAGCTTATTTAGTAATTGTCCCTATTAAGAGCTTCACTTAATTTATTTGAATTAAAGTACACAGCTTATTTTCTTAGTGAAGAATACGTTTATTAATTGTCAAACCTGGCTTTCCTTGTTATATTTGAGAATTAAGCCATGAACAGTACTAAAAAAAGAAAGAGTAGTTTTTTGCAAAAGTCAAAGTAGTTGAGTAGTGCCATAAGCTGCATCTGTCCATAATCACACTTTTTACACAGAATTTCGAGGGAAAAAGGCCCAGAGGTACCATGTATGTGCTTACCCCCTGGGACTACAGAGTATATACTTGTGAACAAGCCAAAAAGACATTTTAACTCATCTACCCTCCCACTTTTACTTTCTCAATAACTCAATCCAGGAGCTGTTTTGAAAAGTTGACAACTTGAATACAAATGTTTTATGATATTCCTCCAAACTTGGCCAAACAACTCTTTCTGTATCATAAATACTTCACTGAATTCAGAATTCATCTAGAGATGACTCCACTGGCAAATAGCCAAAAGCTGTGGGTTCTGGTTTCTGTGGTGAGGGCTTGTTAATTAGAGAAAATTGCCCCTCTGAAAAGCAACCCCAGAACATCCAAGGCCTAACACAGTAAGTGGCTAGCTGGATTATTAGTAGAGCGTGGACTGATGAACAGAACCACAGGTGGCTGTCAGGAATCTATAGCGAAGGAACTTGTAGACTGGTTTCTTAGGTTTAAGTGCACGTCTTTGCCTCATAGGGGCACTACACACACACACACACACACACACACACACACACACACACACACATAGTATTCTTGATTAGGAGTTACTGGTTTTTTTCTGGATAGTTAAAATTATTTTTAGGAAACCATAGAAACTATCAAAATGACTTACTATGAAAATATGCACACAAGATGTCAACCTGCAAATATATATATGACAGCTAACGTTTTCTTCATGCTACTAATCAATCAAATTGTATTAGCAAAGAGCTAAAAACAACATAGTTTGATGAAAGATGTTGAATTTATCTACTACTATAGGAAGAAATCTTTTCTACACTAATCTGACAACCTTGACAGATTAGATTTAGGTGATGGATGTGGGACACATGCTGAAATGATGACAGAATAACTAAAAGTGAAACCTTAGTTGAAACCTCTTCTTGTCATGAAGTGGTTCAACTGCCCTGCAAGAGTGCACTCAGAGTTTGTCACTGTACACCCTGAGCTTTCTGAAGCATTCCCAATTTAAATGTTCTACTTTGTTTCCCCTGTAAAATGTCTCGGAAATATATTTTTTTCAGAGTCTAAACTGCTTGTCAAATCTAAGTGAAACAGAAAGCCTTTGACAGATCATCTGTCTCAAGTTACAGTGGCGAAAATGCATTTGCTTTTACAGTATCTCAAACCAAAAATATGACAAGGATGTATTTCTGCCCTCAGGCAGCTTAGAGCTTAACACAGAAATAAAAGTCCGGCTAACAAAAGATGAGAGAGGAAAGAAGGAAGAGAAAGAAATCAAGGAGATTGAGGGAAAGGAGTTCTGATCCACAGTACTTTTGATATTTGGTGTCCTTGAGAAGACAAGGAAAGGAATATGTATTTTATGTTGTCACATTTAACTCTTAGTTTCACATGTAAAATATCAATTTTAGATATTTTAAAATTTATTAGTTTTCTATGTTTATAAAGTCATATTATTTATTGTAGATTATCTTGAAATTTAGAAAACACAAAGACGGTAAGAGAATCACCCATGATTCTACTTCCTAGCAATAAACAATGTTTTTTGTGTACCCATGGACAAGCTTTTAAGAAATTATACTCTTCATATGCTTTTTGTAGTTTTGAGTCTCATTGTCTCATTTTTCATTTGTTGTATTGTGAATTAATTTTCCACGTATTTACAATATTAATATTTATAACAATAGTCTATTTTTTATTTTAATTAGCTTCTGTATTTTCCACATCTATAGAATATTATTTTAATGAATGTGAATACATGTTAATTCATAGCATGCATCAGTTAAGATGGGTTAGATTATGCTGTGTTAACGAACAGCTCCCAAAATCTTCTGGTTTGTAGTGACACGTGTCTTCTATTTATTTTGGTTTATATTTTTTTATGTAACCAGCACAATGCCCAGGAAATCACAGGTACTCTGTAACTGTTTTTATTATGTTTAGTAGTAGTGAGCTTATCATATAATTCTAAGTAGACAGTAATTCTGTGATTACATGATATCCTTATCAACACACTGGGAAAATATACTGTGGATGATGTAACTATGGTTTGAATGCACAACTGGCTGACAGGTATATTCACAGGTAATTTTTATTGTATCACTGTCATTCTAAGAAATACTGTGAGGTAAGAGTTATTTTAGTAGTTTCACTCAGAACTTAAATAATATAGTAAAAAATAAGTAAATGTCATCAGAAAATTACTTAAAATTCTTTAAGCTTTTTTTCTTCACTGATAAGATGAGGATCATAATATCTATATTGCTTAACTCACAGAACTAACTAAGATGATATATATAAAAGCATCAAAAGCCTTTTACAGGCTATAAGATAATAAAGTGTAAGTTCTGTTACAGAGATCTTACAGGGAGAGATCAACACTCACTGTAAGAATTCTAAGTCATTATGGAAAAAGCTAATTGTGTTCACTAGAGTTTGCATAAGAATCCTGGACTGTGTAATATATTTTACAAAATTTTCATTAAAATGTTGATAAGAAGCAAAGTATCTACTCTCAGAAAAATTCAGTGCTGTTGGATAGCTTATCCTCCATAGATAAAGAATAAGTCAGGTGTTACTGACATTGTTTCTCATATGTCCAGAAACCTGAAAATATGTTAGCATTAAATTCATAAGAGATTAGTGTCATTTATTTGTCATGTTCTTTTGAATAATGTCCAATATTCATCTTCGGGGTGTGGAGGATTTGATACTGAAGAAGACATCAAATGTCAGTTAAAATGAAAACTCCAGAGGGTTGGTGATGAAGGTGTTTAGTAGAATCTATTTCTCTGGAGCCTGGCACTGTTTCTGACAAATATGTGGTGTTCAATATATATTTGTTAACTAAATAGCAAGATGTAACTTTTAAATCATGATTTTGATTTATGACTCTAAGGAGAAATTTCCTAAAATTATAAAAATTGTTAAGAGTCTTAAAAAATGGTTGAATCGGCCGGGCGCGGTGGCTCAAGCCTGTAATCCCAGCACTTTGGGAGGCCGAGACGGGCGGATCACGACGTCAGGAGATCGAGACCATCCTGGCTAACACGGTGAAACCCCGTCTCTACTAAAAATACAAAAACTTAGCCGGGCGAGGTGGCAGGCGCCTGTAGTCCCAGCTACTCGGGAGGCTGAGGCAGGAGAATGGCGTAAACCCGGGAGGCGGAGCTTGCAGTGAGCTGAGATCTGGCCACTGCACTCCAGCCTGGGTGACAGAGCGAGACTCCGTCTCAAAAAAAAAAAAAAAAAAAATGGTTGAATTCAGGGCATAAATTTCTGAGTGACCCTTGTTTGAGTTTTGGTGTGTATTTTCAACAATGTTATGTTACTTCATAGTTGTGTATTCTGCTTTCTTAAGTGAAAGTAAGCTGTTATCCTGTTTTCTTTTAATTTATGTCAATCATTCAGTAAGATTTCATTAATGCATTAAAATCTGTATGTGAGTTTCTTCAGTATATAAATTTAATGATTCTTGGGATTAGTCTCAGTCGCTTCAGTATTTAAAAGTATAATTAATATTTTTTTACCCCATGTTGGATCAAAATTACTTGACAGTGTCACACAGTCCTACAATGCAAATACAGCTTAAACTACAAATGCCATAGATAGATAGACAGATAGATATTCCTTTTTATTCATTTTAAGATTACATCAAAATAGTACACAAGGTATAACTAAATGTATCCATGTGGTCAAATACACTAAAAGGAGTTTTGCAGGAGGAATCAGAATCTGTGTAAATGAAGGAAATAGAGTTTGTAGAGCACTGCCAAGTTATGGGTATTAAAAACAGTGATTATGGAATTTAATTCCTATATAAAATATTTAAAACCCAATTTATATAATAAAATCAAATCTATTCATTTACCTTTTTTTAAAAAAAAAGCTTTTTTATACTGCTGGATGGAATTTTTGGCCCAGTAGTACTAAATGTGCATTATTTAGCAAAAGCAAATACTGGCAGTAAAAGCAATTATAAATAATCTTCTACTAAGACAATCTCAGAGGGTAGCAGTACCAGTAAGCTCTGGAAAATTAGATTTATTTTTAATTATGAATAAATTAGGATCTTTAAAATTTTTTGTTTAGTTCATATAATGTGATGATTCAGTTTTCCTTTTAAAGATACTTCACTGGGCTGATAGAATTGGAAAGAACTCTGCTGGTTTATCTAACCCCTCCTGTTAATGAAGGAGGACACAGAGGTTCAGAGAAGAGTAAGATTCCTAAAAGTAGTTGATAGGCAGAGTGTTGTGACCTTTGAAGCAGTTTGTACACATGGGACAGTTTTAATATTGCAGATGTGTCGTGTGGTTTTTCTTTGGGAGCAATTAGAGTAATTTTTAACTGAAAATTATTGGAAACATTTTTTTATTTCAAGAAGCTAATCTATTGTGCTAAGGTTTTCCTTTACATCCCCTTTATTAGCCTGGGCATTTTGATAAACAAATAATATTATCTAGCACTTTTCAATTTCACAAACATTTTTATATTTTACATTCTCACGTGACTCTCAGAACAACCTTGTCAGATAAGGAAATACTACTCTTATTCCACAGATGAGGAGACTGAGGCTAAAGGAAATTTAATTGTTCAGATCATGTAAGCACAGTAGGAAGCAGAGCCACATTTGAACCCAAACCTTTCTACTCCAGAACCCTTGTCCCATCTACTGTGTCTAGCTTTACATGGTTGGAAGAGTTGCTTTTTAAAAGTCAGGTTGTTGGGCAAGGGAGGGGAAAAGAAAAAAAAATAAATAAATGGATAAATAAATAAATAAATAAGAGATTATTGTGATGGCACATCACTATTTAAAGGAATTCTGTGGTCAACCCTTTTGTTACAGGAAAAATGTCTTAATAGCTACCACGTGTTGAATGCCGGCTGTGGGCCAGGCAGTGTGGTAGGTGCTAACCCTCAGAATCTGCGAAGCATTTTAGAAGGGAAGTTGTGCTGCTTATCTAGTAAGGAACTCACGTAGGATTATTTGCCTTCAAAGCCCCAACTTCCAGCTGCACCCCAAATTCAGGTCTCCCTAAAGGAGAACACACCCATATGCTTATAGCGAAATCATTGTTTAATGTGCTACTTATGAATTGCATACATGGGTGTTGATATTTATACATCTAGATTTCCATTTATTGATGCAGTAATTGCAAAAATACTACTATTGGCTCAGAAGCTCATGAAATTTAAAAAAGAAAGCCAGGAAGGTAAATCAATAGCTGTTTATACAAGTATAATTGCTGGATGGCAGCGTTGGTTTTTTTTTTTTTCTTTGTAATTAACTATGTACGCTTTTCACAAAATTTAAATAATCCATCTGACCCACTCACCTTAAATGAAAATAAGAAGCATGTTCAAGCTTATGGCATTACACTCATACTCTTCTGAAACTTCATCTTTCATAATTATTAGATTCAGTATATTTTTCAATTTATATGTGATTGTATTCTGTTTTTGTTTTGTGTTGACAGAGTCTTACTCTGTCGCCCAGGCTGGAGGTCAGTGACACTATACAGCTCACTGAAGCCTTGACCTCCCAGGATCAGGCGATTCTCCCATTTCACCCTCTCAGGTAGCTAGGACTACAGACGCACAGCACCATGCCCAGCTAATTTTTTCATATTTTATTTGTAGAGATAGGGTTTCACCATGTTGCCCAGGCTGGTCTCGAACTCCTGGGCTCAAGAAATCTGCCCACCTTTGCCTCCCAAAATGCTGGTATTACAGGCGTGAGCCACTGCACCCAGCCTGCTGGTTGGTTTTTAATAATATTTTGCTCTGAGTTTTTTTTTTTTTTTTTTAGAAGAATCTTTGATACTATCATATTACCAAAACTGAACAAGTCTTCTTTTCAGGCCCCTGTTTTTATATGAATTTGGTTTGAAGAGTTTTTTCATCAAACTGATTTTTTATTTGTCATGGGTGTCCAGGAAGATGTCAGCTGTGTGAGCAACGGGTTGGTAGAGCACTCAGGTGGAGATGGAGAGGAGACCTGGGCAGCTCCTGTGGCTGAGTCACAGATTCTCCACTGGTCCCCATGTCTCCTTTGAGGAGGAGAAATAGGGCCTCCAGCCCTCCCAAGTTCTGAGGTAGAAAAATTCAAGGGATTTGCACAGTGGGAATGTATTTGAGTTTTGAAGTTCCACCTCGTTCCTGGACTAGCCCCTCATGCTTCACATGGCGATTCTATTGTCCTTTGTTTCAGCTAGAAAATAAACTTTGTTCAGTCTCGCCCCAAATGAGAAGTTCTAGGCAGTCAGGTATTTGGCAAGAGTGTAAGGGTCTCACCCAGGTTTAAAGTATAAAGTTGAATTTCTAAGCAAGCCTGAAGAGTATGTGCAATACACATCTTCTGATTTTATGTTGTTGCATGTCGTGAGGGGTTTGGTGTCTTCAAGTAAAGGTTTTAAAGGCAACCTGGACTAGACTCTAAAACTTGACCCTCTGATGCTAATCAAAAATACGCAATCATCAAATGGCATTCTTACTCTATTTTTAAACTATTACATATCCCATTTTGACAACTTATTCTTACCTTTTTTACATAGGTCGAACTGGAAGGTACACCCTTATAGAGAAATGGAGAGATACCGAAAGACACTTAGCACCTCATGAAAATCCTATCATATCCTTAAACAAATGGGGGCAGTATGCTAGTGATGTGCAGCTCATTCTACGGCGAACCGGGCCGTCGCTCAGTGAGCGACCCACTTCAGACAGTGTGGCTCGAATTCCTGAAAGAACTTTATACAGGCAGAGTCTGCCCCCCTTAGCTAAACTGAGGCCTCAGATCGACAAATCAATCAAAAGGAGAGAACCGAAAAGGAAATCACTGACATTTACAGGAGGTGCCAAAGGATTAATGGACATTTTTGGAAAAGGTAAAGAAACTGAGTTTAAGCAAAAGGTGCTGAATAACTGCAAAACAACAGCAGATGAGTTGAAGAAGCTGATCCGTCTGCAGACAGAGAAGCTTCAATCCATTGAGAAACAGCTGGAATCTAATGAAATAGAAATACGATTTTGGGAGCAAAAGTATAATTCCAACCTTGAAGAGGAAATTGTCCGTCTAGAGCAAAAGATCAAAAGAAACGATGTAGAAATTGAGGAGGAAGAATTCTGGGAAAATGAATTACAGATTGAACAGGAAAATGAAAAACAGCTGAAGGATCAACTTCAAGAAATAAGACAGAAAATAACAGAATGCGAAAACAAATTAAAGGACTATTTGGCACAGATCCGGACTATGGAAAGTGGTCTTGAAGCAGAAAAATTGCAGCGGGAAGTTCAGGAGGCACAGGTCAATGAGGAAGAGGTTAAAGGAAAGATCGGTAAGGTCAAAGGGGAAATTGACATTCAAGGCCAGCAGAGTCTGAGGTTGGAAAATGGCATTAAAGCTGTGGAAAGATCTCTTGGACAAGCCACCAAACGCTTACAGGTAACCACATTTTGATAAATAGAATGTGTGGCCCATTTAAAATAATACCTTCTTGGAATCTCCTTTTCATCAATGTCAGTTTTTCCTTATATTCAAAGAATTAGAAACCCAGCCTTGTTTAAAAGTTTTGTCGAATTCTTGTGACTTACGACAGCTTAGATGAGAGCAGTAGCCATGCGGATCCTTCTCCACGGAAGAGCCTTGTCTTACTGCGGCAGTTGTAGCATTAGATAATGGGATGGAACGGACACTAATGATGAGATAGTGAATCTCACCTTCTCCTTTCAGAGATAGGGAAACCAGAGCTGAAAGAGCTGTCCACGGATTGGTTGGCCAGGGATTGTTGTGGGTAGCTGACTGCTTCTCTGTCACTTCTCCATTGTAGCCAGCCAATCCCAGCTTCCTTCCTGACACATAAACAGCCCTTCTCTCTTCTCCCCTCTCCACAGTACCCTCCTTTGCTTTCCTGAGAGAGGCACAAAGATTTCTGTCTGATTTTCCCCCTTTCTAGTTCACGTACAGGAAGATTTATATTTTGCCACTTAAACCCTAATCACTCAACTTACTTTTCCTGGATATACCCATTCTTGAAAAGACCTTGTGATTATGTTGTGAAAGTTGCAAAGATGTATCAAACAGTGTCTATCAGATGAGATGAGAAAGACACAATTGATTACAATATGGCTATTTAAATTTAAATTAAGATTAAATAATAAGGCAATTAAAATATTAAATATTTTAAACTGTTTTTAGTCACACATGGTCGCATTTCAAGTGCCCAGTAGCACATGTGGCTGTTGTACTGGCCGTGCAGACACAGAACATCTCCACCATTGGGGGAGGTTCTGTTGGACTGGGCTGGTTTAGAGCTTACTATTCAAAGTGTAGTCCATGCCAGGCAGCTTCAGGGGACACTTGTAAGAAATTCAGAATCTACTTTGAAACAAGATGCCCAAGTAGTGCCTGTGTACAGTGAGGTTTGAGAAGAGCTGCTTTAGAATATCAACAGTTAGTTTCACAATCAGAGAAAGCTGAGGTTTTAGGAAGAACTGATGTGGTCTCCTTTCTTCGTGACTATCTGTAGTAAGAGATAAAACTACCACCCAAATTTTGAAAATCAAGAATTTCTCATGCAGTAGAAGGTTGGCAGCCTCTAATTTGTCAGTATTTTACTATTGAGATTCATTTTGACATTTAAAAAAAGGTATAATTGGAAGTTGTGTTGCTTTTGATATCACTTACAGAAAACACTAACAACACAGTCATTACTAGTAAATCCCACTAACCCACTGAAAAGTGTCTGATAATCAAATATTGATATGTCCCCAAGTACCCCCTATACTCAAATAAATGGAGAAAACAACCATTCACTTCTAATCTCTTCCCAACCCCTACCAAATCCTTGAGACCCACCCAGCTTGGGTAGAGCCAGGGCACTTTTTCTTGTATACAGTAGAGGAAGGAAAGAAATAAAAAGCTGTTTAAATAATAGGATGCCCCTCTTTGCTTATACAGCTTTCCAGCTGTCCAAACTTGATCTCCTTCTTTAAGGCTCTGTAGTTCTCTAATCTTTGTCAAGGATTTAAGAATTCCATCGTGAGAATCTTGTGGGAATCTTGCTTTCCTTATGCTGTAAGATAAATCTCAATAATATATCACATGAAAATTGAAACAGCTTACAAAAAACAAGAACTCTAAATCCATGGACCAAATTACAGTTAACTTTGTAGTCATATGTTAATGTGAAGTGGTTAATATGTAAATTTGTGACCGACTTAGCAAGACTGCTGTAACACAGAGATGGGTAAAAACCTGTGGGGTTTTTTTCTTTTTATTTTCCACCAATGAGTTTACAGGCTGAGAAACCCGTTTTTGTTTTAGTTTTTGTTTTTCAATGAAAGTTTATAGACATGCTTATTCCATAAGGGTGCATAATGGTTTTCCAGAGTAAAGCATCGCATGTAAGAGGACAGACTGATGAAACTATTGTTTTCTCTGGCTTATATCTTGGCCTGCACCACAGAGTGGAAGTGACCTCTTTAGCCCATCGTATCCATATAAACCAGATTTGTTACATGTCCTTTTATGAAAGCAGACACCCCACATTTAACCCCTGTAGTAGAAGGATTGTCACTAAGATGTCTTGCACTGTCCAGTAGTGAATCCTCAAATTTAAAAAGTAATAATTTCCATCTAGGACAAAGAACAGGAACTGGAGCAGTTGACTAAGGAGTTGCGGCAAGTCAATCTCCAGCAGTTTATCCAGCAGACGGGGACAAAAGTTACCGTTTTGCCAGCGGAGCCCATTGAAATAGAGGCCTCACATGCAGACATTGAAAGAGGTAAGATGTTGAGAAATATGGTTTATTTTCCCTTTATTCTCACTGCTTAACTTTTTTTGTTTTTTGCTTTTTGAGACAGTGTCCCCCTGTGTCACCCAGGCTGGAACGCCAGTGGTGTAACTACAGCTTACTGCAGCCTTGACCTCCTGGGCTCAGGTGATGCTCCTACCTCAGCCTCCTGGGTAGCTGGGGCTACGGGTGCATGCCACCACACCTGGCTGCTTTTCTTTTTTTGTATTTTTTTGTAGAGATGAAGTTTCACCATGTTGCCCAGACTGGTCTCGACCTCCTGAGCTCAAGCAATCTGCCTGCCTCAGCTTCCCAAAGTGCTGGAATGACAGGCATGAACCAGCATGCCTGACCATCTGCTTAATTTTGAATAAACTACTTGTATTCAGTTAAAATATTACCCTCACATTCATAGCTAATTTTTAAGTGGGACACTTAAAAATTCTTTTCTTTTTTTTTTTTTTTTTAACTTATTTCCCATTTCTAGAGGAAAACCAGTAACATTTAGGTTATTTATTTATTTAGGTGAGCATGTAATCACCAAATGTCATATCATTAGTTTTAAACTGCTCCTTTATTAAAATTTTTTTCTGAAGTGTATGAGTCATAGTCTGTTAATTTGAATTTTGTCTCTGTTCCTTATGCCTCTTTTTCCTTCTTTTTCTTCTAAAAACTATTATTTATTTGTACTGATATTTAAAAGACAATTCCAAACCTGTGTATGCATATGGTGTGAGCAACCAAAAAAAGAAGCAAAATATTTGCCTTTTGTAAAGATCATTCACTGTTCAAATCACCAAAAACTAGTTTATCAAAGAGACTTGAGAAGGTTTTAGCCTCTTCTCCCCCAGTCCAGGGCACACAGAGGATTGCAGTTATTGCTCTGTGCAGTTTTCTCTTTCGGGGCAGGAAGCAGTCTAATTTGTTATATTGCTAAGTACTCCAAGTTGACTAGTTCATCAGGTGGCTTTCTTTGTTTCCTGTTTAGAGGCACCATTCCAGTCTGGGTCCCTGAAGCGACCTGGTTCATCTCGGCAGCTCCCCAGTAATCTCCGCATTCTGCAGAATCCTATCTCATCTGGTTTTAATCCTGAAGGCATATATGTATGACATTATCTGTCTTTAGGGGGGAGACACAAAAGAGGTACCAAGGACAGCAAACTTCCTTTTTGATTTGTGCCAATGATGAACAGAGGATCTATTCCACAAGCCGCTGTATGCTTTTTCTCTCCTAAATTGCATACCACTTGGAGCCATACCCTGTGCACTGATGCTAAAGAACAAAGAAACTGTGTTTTCACACATCAACAGTGTTGATATTTTTGTCCAGCAGCTGTAATGCAAAGCCTTCGTTTTTATTTGTAGTATTTTGAGAGCTTTAGGAAAGTATTATATAGTGTGTTACATAAATAAACCGTGACTTAAGAGTGAAGAGAAATTTGTGACTGGCTTAGTTTAATTTATTTCATGTAATCAATTAATGTGTGAATGTTGATGTTTTAATATTTTTATTGACTTATCCTGTGACTGACTTACGTTATATATTGTGTGATTATGACTGTGTGCATGTTGCCAGACTCCATCCATGCATTGCTGATTTACACTACACAAGTGTCCTAGGGTGCTCCACCATCAAAACTAACTCCAGAGGAAGCCGCTTGCATTTATTTTGTGAAACTGTCCTAGCCACTGCTTAATTAGGTGAAAGAATTCAGGTTTTTTTAAAATCTGGAATTTAGTCTTTCCTTTACAATATTTCCAAATATATTTGTGGCCACATAGCATAACAGATATTTTTCATGAGGTAAATTGTATGTCTAAAACATTTGCAGTGTTTCAGATACTGTTGAACAAAAATGTAATTGTTAAGTATGTATCCAAACAGGCATGGGGTTTCCTGATACATCATGTGTTTTGTTTCTGCCCTGTCTTATCATTTACACTCACGGATCTTCAGAATTGATCTAACATATAAGTTATAGGTATCTGAGGGCTGGGTTGGTCTACTTCAGGAACATTGCTTTAAGCAATGTATTTTAAAATAACCCGCTTCATGTGTATGATCTATTGGTGTACACACCATGGGTAAGGTATTACTTGCACATCATTTACTCTGTGTATTACGGACCATTGTGTTTTCTTCCAGTCACTTTGATGGAAAGGAGATTAAACCCTCGGTACTTTTTAGCAAGGAAATAAAGTCAAATTCAGCATATGTTTTTATTTTTAGGCTTGACTTTTACAAGACATTAATCTCCATTTGTACATATGTTTTTTATTTGTAAAACCAAAAATGAGTCAACACCTTTTTCATGAGTAGTGACTTAACTAAGATTTACAAGTAATATTTAGACAGATTCAGTCAGACACCACTTAGCCATTTTTACATTCCCTCTGGTTACATTTGGTACAGTACAATTAAGACTTTAATCTGAAATTTAAAGTAGTTTTAATTCTGAAGAAATTATATCCTCTATTATTTACATGCAACAAAATAAAAGTGAATTAATATAGTAATGCCATGGTAACAATAGAGATATGTCTTATGCATGAAGGCAACCTTGGATGTTTTAACACATTTGACTTACTTTGGTTTAGTGAATGCTGACAATGCTGCTCTACTTAGGTTTCCTATGAAAAATTTTAAGAATGGCTATGAGACTGTGTAGAAGCTTCTAGAGAACTGAAAGTAATAATGCAGAGTTGCCTTTTCTAGTGCAGCTAAGTGGCGGACCTCAACTGAAGATATGATTTTCTTTGGGTTCTTGGAGTTATCAAATTGATCTTGCCATTATGTTACTTTGCAAATAACTGAAGTAAATGATTCTTACCTAAATAACCACAACCTGTACACATTTGCTTACAATTTATAATAATTATTTTCTATCTACCTATATTTAAAATTAGAATGATTAAAAAATAATTTATAGCTTTTGTGACAGTAGTGATTTACATATGCCCAATATATGCCTTATTTCTAAATAAGTCATTCTGTATAAAGTCATTTTGTTGTTCAGAGAAATCAAGATCTTATTCACAAAGAAAAACATTTTATAAATTGATCACATTTTATTTAAGTCAAAATGTTAAACTGGAGGCAGTATTAAACTTTGCAATTAGAAGTTTCAGAGATGCCTTAGCGTACCATGAAAAACACTGTCAATATCCAACTTATTATAAATTGTTATCAGAATTAACCTAATAACTTTAAAGAAGGACAAGCAGCATCCTAGCAACTTGCAGTAGTCTTGGGTTCCCAGCATAGTGTCACAGTTAACCTCTCTGACAACTTCATCAGAATTTCCAAGCTGCCAAATAATCTTCATAGACCTGATTACAGATTTTTAAAAATTTCCTAGATGAGGAAAGTATAGAAATGTGAATATGATGAATACATTGAGAAACTGTACTTTTTAATTAGTTATATTACTTCTGGAAGCACATATCTAAGGAATATTTTCTAAGAATCAGAGGAAAAAAACTCGTTTTCATAGGAACATCTGAAGATACTTTAGTATATTTGTGATCATTTTTATCTATTGCAAATACAAATGACTTAGGTAAGTGCCACATCTTGGACACATTTCGGAGGGGAGTGGGCAATGGTATACAAAAATACCAAATATAAAATTTTCATCTGGGGGGAATATTCAGGTTCTAAATATTAAATTAGATTACAATCTTTTGTGTTTTTTTAAAAATAAAAACATATTGCAACTTGTTTTATTGTGATTTTCTATAAGTATTAAATACATTTAAAGATCTTTTTATCTTGCCAAGAAATAATTTGGAATAGATAGCACTGGTATATTTGACCTTTTGAGTGTCTGTCATCCTCAGAGAATGGCCCATAGTGTGTCACCTGTGGACATAGTGTCCCTAGTCCTTTTGTTGTCCTTCTGAGATATTTTGGTTTGATACCATTTGTTATTTTCTTTTTTATCTTGATGCACAGGGACTTTTTTATAATATGAGACTTCAGTTGGTATTAATAGGAGTTACCTGTTTAATTCTCCCAGTCATCAGTGAGCTAACTATCAATTCCTTTAGTTCAAATTAGTCATAGACAAGAGCTACAGCAAGACTGATAGAGTAAAAACTATATAAATACAGTAAAAAATATAATTTATGGTGTGAAATGTGAAGTATAGCAGTATATAACGAGAACATGTAAGCACTTGCTTGCACAGCATAAGTATAATTTACACTTGCATTAAAGGATAATTTTCTCTGTGAATAAGAGCAAAATGGTCTTTAGAGAAACAAACTGTTCATTTGAAGCCATTTCTGTGAACATCTTCCAAGATAGAACTGTAATGGATTGAGGAAATAACACAGAAAAGACAAAAACTTTTGATTTCAGGCGTGCAAAGTGCGTGGGCAGATGGACAGTTCCTGTTGTGCATTGCCTTTGATAAATTGGGCCTTAATTTATATACCTGTGCTGTGTTCACATCCCTCTTCTACCTAAAGTTGTCTTTATTGGTTTATATTGTGTTAAAATTAGCTCATAAGTGTTACTTTTATATTATGTTCTGTTTTTAAGTTGCATGTTTATACTATTTGCTACAGTATTTTTAAGTTTGGGGTGAAGGCCATCAGCTGTATCAAAAAGACAAAACAATCACTATTTATTCAGTATTGCTGCTTTACATCTCCAGAATAAGCTTTCGATGCCAGGACAGTGACTGCCTGAAAGCTGCAGGAGCTCTTTTCAATGCATTTTATATATTTTTAGAAACCAAATAAATGCAGAAAACTATTTAGTATACTAATTATATTAAACCAGCAGAAATATAAAGGCAATAAAGTATATACATATATAAGGGGGGAGGGGAAAGATTAAAAAATAGATTTACAGCCAGACATGGTGATAGCCCTAAATGTATTTCTCAATATGTTTTTCTTTATTGACCCTGGGAGGATTTGAGTTGCTGCAGCTTTAAACAGAAAATTGCCATGTTCACTAATTGTGAGCACATAAATATGCTTTTAGTACTGCTTTGCTTATGTACAAATAAATCTGTAATATGTATTATATGTAATCTTTTTCTTTGACTTTCATTTTAAATGTATATTTTCTGATCATTATGAGCTGTAAAACAAAGAATCAATATTGGATATTCTCCCAAATAATAAATTTTCAGGATTCATTGGGACATTACAGTTGTTTGTTTCTTACATCCTTTGTATTTTAAAATACAATTTTACTTCCTTTAAAAGATACTGGAGACAATAGGGGCACATATCACTACACATAATTACATTTTTCATATATACTTAAAGAGTCATCTATTGCTCAAAAGGTGGCTTATTAAACAAAACTGAATTAAGAAACTAATACGCCTTTTATTTCAAAAGCGAAAGAAGAAATGATATCTTAATGAACCTCTGCATTCCCAGATTTCCCTAAAAACCATAAGTGAGAGGAAGAGAACTAACATTTCAGCCCCTACCACATGCCAAGTGCAATGTGGAGTACTTGTCACACTTTTAACATTCACAGCCATCCAAGGAACTGCTCCTAAATCACAACCCCTAAGTAACTGACTCAGCATTTGAACCTAGATGTTTCAGACCTCAAGGCACTTTTCTGTATTCCATGGGAGAGATGCATGAGCTTTACAGTGCCCAGTTTCTGCATTTTAACCACTTTTTAATGTGGAAGTATATAAACTCATTGTTATAGGAATATTTTTATAAGAAGTTAAACCTTTACTTAGAAATTACACATGGGGGCCAGGTGTGGTGGCTCACGCCTATAATCCAAGCACTTTGGGAGAACAAGGTAGGCAGATGACTTGAGGTCAGGAGTTCGAGACCAGCCTGGCCAACGTGGCGAAATCCCGTCTCTACTAAAAGTAAAAAAAATAGCCAGGCGTGGTGGCGGGCGCCTGTAGTCCCAGCTACTCAGGAGGCTGAGGCAGGAGAACCACTTGAACCTGGGAGGCGGGAGGTTGGAGTGAGCCAAGATCACGCCACTGCATTCCAACCTGGGCGACAAGAGGGAGACTCTCTCTATATATATTTAGCCAAAGTAGTATTTATTGAGCCAAAGTAAATTTCCTTGTAATTTCAACTTTCTTTAAGGCCACATAGAAGAAACAATTTCCCATCTATGTATATATAGAGAGAGAAAGAGTCTTGCTCTGAAAAAAAGTCTCACTCTATATATATGGGAATAATAGTATGTTATAAAAACAAAGATGAAATGAGAAACTTAAAGTCATTCAAAATACCAATAAGCCCTGATTTGGGGGACTTTTAAAATTTTAATTATCCATCCTGTCCTCTAAAATCATGTTTTGTTAATGGCGGAGCAAGAAACAGGAACTACTGTTAACTTCAGCCACCGCCCACTCCACATATGTGTGCTGTGTCTATTAGGAAAGATCAGTGGAATCCTATAAAATGGGCATAAATATGCAGGATGTGTTTATGCTTTCCACAGACATTTAGTGAGCCCGTTTTTGTGCGGACACTGGACTGAGAAGCATATATTTGTTCTCTAAGGAGGTTTACACTCTTTTTTTTTTTGAGATGGAGTCTCTCATTGTTGCCCAGGCTGGAGTGCAATAGCCCGATCTCAGCTCACTGCAACCTCTGCCTCCTGGGTTCAAGCGATTCTCCTGCCTCAGCCTCCTGAGTAGCTGGGATTACAGGCGTCTGCCGCCATACCAGGCTAATTTTTTTTTTTTTTTTTTAGTAGAGACGGGCTTTCACTATGTTGGCCGGACTGGTCTGGAACTCCTGACCTCGTGTTCCACCCTCCTCGTCCTCCCAAAGTGCTGGGATTACAGGGGTGAGCAACCCCGCCCGGCTGGTTTACAGTCTTAATGATGACAACTTCAGTACAACATGTTAAGAACCGCTATAGGGGCAAGGATAGGGTGTCATGGAGACTAACACATTAGGAGATGCTTACCCCAGCCCAGTGTGTTGGAAGATCCTGGAGAAGGTGATATAAACCAGAAGAGCTGTCTGGTGGAGCTATAGCCAGACAGTGAAGAGCCAGGGAGGTCCAAGAGAGATGGTAGGTAGGCATCTGATCATAAGGGGCCTTAGTTGCCATGGTAAGGAGTTTGGACTTTATCCTGAGAGCCACAGGTGAATTTTAAGCATGGAAATTAAATGATTAGCATGTTAGGAAGATAATTCTGACTGGATATGTGAAGAACTGACTAAAGGGTCAAGACTAGAGGCCAGAAAGACTACTTAAGGGGCATGTAGTAGTCCAGGCCAGAGGTGATGGTAACTCGAACTAAGACAGCAGTTTGTGCATGTAACAAATTTTTATTGAGCACCTTCTTTGAGCCAGGAAATGAACCAAGCAGGTTATAGATATCCTAAGTAGACAATACGAATCAAAGATAATCCAGGTGTTTACCACTTATCCACAGCCTTAAAGGGTGGTGGAAATGATGCTGTGGGTCTCTCAGTGACTAGTCACAGATAATCTGTTCTTTGTGGTGGTGGGCAAGGGGTTGGTACAGGAGCAAGGAAAAAGAATGAAAACATGGAGAATAGAATATGTATTCAAGAGGTGGGCCTTCAGATGGGCTTCCTTTTTGTAGAGTATTTTTGCAGTGTTCCCTGTGAGAATGACATGGATTTGGAAGAAGTGCTCTTCTCTGCACCAGATTCAGTCATCCAAATATCATCATCCAGTATGTTGGAATCCTGTTTTCCCAGCATTATACTTGACTATATGTTCTATATCCACCACTCTCCTGTATCTGCCATATGTTTGTGTCCAAGGTGATAGAGGGTCCGACATGGTCCAGATTGAAGGAAGTGAAGAAAGTGGACAATACAAATTCTGTGTATGCAAAGTCAATATTTACAAGTCTGCTGCAATGATGGAAGTGTGAAGATCAAATAAATTGGAATACTTTGTAACAAAATATTTGTAAGCATAAAGCAAGTCACAGGCACTTTAAACTAGAAACAATCAGCAATAGTCACCACACAAAGGGAGGCCGGGGAGACAGGGAGGAATGTGGCATGTACACCAGGAACAACTCACTCAGCCAAGGGAGGGGCTCGCCAGACAAAGCACTGTGACAGTCATTGGGCACAGCCACAAACTGCTCCTACATCACCCACCAACGCCAGCCTACATCTGAACCCTTCGAGGGCCACACCATCCCAGCCCACCTCGACAAGCTAAAAAGGTCTCCTTTTTATTGAGCCAAAGTAGATTTCCTTGTAATTTCAACTTTCTTTAAGGCCACATAGAAGAAACAATTTCCCATCGATAGGACAGCACTTCAGGTATTTGGGGACATCTATGATGCCGCCTAGTCTTCTCTTTCCCAGGCTACATATTCCTGATTCTTGCAAATAGTGCAGTCTTCAGTCTCCTCTCTCCTGAACACGCTCTACACCAATCTTAAATGTGGCAGCCAGGACTGATAACAAAACGTTTTTTTTTTTTTTTCTTAATTATACCTTAAGTTCTAGGGTACATGTGCACAACGTGCAAGTATGTTACATAGGTGTACATGTGCCATGTTGGTTTGCTGCACCCATTAACTCGTCATTTACATTAGATATTTCTCCTAATGCTATCCCTCCCCCAGCCCCACACCCTACAACAGGCCCCAGTGTGTGATGTTCCCCACCCTGTGTTCAAGTGTTCTCATTGTTCAGTTCCCACCCACGAGTGAGAACATGTGGTGTTTGGTTTTCTGTCCTTGTGATAGTTTGCTGAGAATGATCATTTCCACCTTCACCCATGTTCCAGCAAAGGACATGAACTCATCCTTTTTTATGGCTGTATAGTATTCCATGGTGTATATGTGCCACATTTCCTTAATCTAGTCTATCATTGATGGACATTTGGGTTGGTTCCAAGTCTTTGCTATTGTGAATAGTGCCACAGTAAACATACGTGTGCATGTGTCTTTAGAGTAGCATGATTTATAATCCTTTGGGTATATACCCAATAATGGGATTGCTGGGTCAAATGGTATTTCTAGTTCTAGACCATTGAGGAATCACCACACTGTCTTCCACAATGGTTGAACTAGTTTACACTCCCACCAACAGTGTAAAAGTGTTCCTATTTCTCCACATCCTCTCCAGCATCTGTTGTTTCCTGACTTTTTAATGATTGCCATTCTAACTGGTGTGAGATGGTATCTCATTGTGGTTTTGCTTTGCATTTCTCTGGTGCCCAATGATGATGAACATTTTTTCATGTGTCTGTTGGCTACATAAATATCTTCTTTTGAGAAGTGTCTGTTCATAGCCTTTGCCCACTTTTTGATGAGGTTGCTTTTTTCTTGTAAATTTGTTTAAGTTCTTTGTAGATTCTGGATATTAGCCCTTTGTCAGATGGGTAGATTGTAAAAATTTTCTCCCATTCTGTAGTTTGCCTCTTTACTCTGATGGTAGTTTCTTTTGCTGTGCAGAAGCTCTTTGGTTTAATGAGATCCCGTTTGTCAATTTTGGCTTTTGTTGCCATTGCTTTTGGTATTTTAGTCATGAATTCCTTGCCCATGCCTATGTCCTGAATGGTATTGCCTAGGTTTTCTTCTAGAGTTTTTATGGTTTTAGGTCTAACACTTAAGTCTTTAATCCAACTTGAATTAATTTTTGTATAAGGTGTAAGGAAGGGATCCAGTTTCAACTTTCTACATATGGCTGGCCAGTTTTCCCAGCACCATTTATTAAATAGGGAATCCTTTCCCCATTTCTTGTTTTTGTCAGGTTTGTCAAAGATCAGATGGTTGTAGATGTGTGGTGTTATTTCCGAGGCCTCTGTTCTGTTCCCTTTGTCTATATCTCTGTTTTGATACCAGTACCATGCTGTTTTGGTTACTGTAACCTTGTAGTATAGTTTGAAAACTCTCTTTAAACTAGGAACCTGGCTCATTGGTAGGAATCAGGCTCAAACTAAACTGGTTTGGTTGGCTGGTTTTTCTAGAACTTCATCTTACTGAATCATTGAACTGACAGTTCATTAAAATCCAGTTTTTCACATTTTCTACTGGAAATCTTCCATAACTTGTATGTATGTAATTGAGTTTCAGAGTGCATATGCAGGATCATACTTTGTTAAAATACTTATCTCTAAAACATCTGAAATAATAAAGAGGGAAGATGTGGGCTTTAATGTCAGGTCAAAATCGAGGTTAATTTTGTTGAGGGCAGAGTTCTACAGAAGCATAAGCAGGTGATAACTGGGTAAATCCAGGAAGATTCTGATGAGGAGGTGAATTAGGCTTTTGAAGAGTAAACAGGTTTTCACTGAGTCATATTTATTGAATGCCTACTGTGTAGTAGACACTGGAGATACAGCAGTGAACCACAAAAACCAAATCCCTGCCCACGTGGAGTTCGTATCCTAAAGAGGAAGACAGATGATAAACAAAGAAGCAAAAAATTGGTGTCTTCAATTGTGATAAGAATTAAGGCGAAAAATAAAAGCAGCAAAGAAGGATAGGAAGTGTTTGTGATTTTATACAGGTAGCTTGAGAAGGCCTCTCTTAAAAGATGGCCTTGGAGTAAAGGCAAAGGAAGTATGGGCAGGCCGTGCAGAAATGAAGAGTAGTAATCTGGGCCACATAACCCACATCAGGCTTCAGTGAGAGAGGTCTGAGAAGCCTGGGAGGCCTCCAGAGTCCAGCTTTCTGTTTCTAAGCAACAGATTTGTAATATATAGGCCTTTCCCTGACTGCGAGTTAGTAACCCCTTCCAAGCACTCACTTCACCAATCTTCTCAGATCTAATATAATGCAGGAAGAAGATATTTTAAATATAAACAAATGTTTAAAATCTGAATTGAATTACCCTTAATTCTTCCCAAATTAAAATTAAATTCATAGGTAAGATGTCCTTCTATGAACAGACACAAACTTGGTTTAGTCTATTTCCCAAATAGTGGTGAGGAATAACCATTGGATCTAATGGTGCTTTCTTTTACATATCGTCCTCCAAATGTAATACAGCTTTATAACCTAGAGATATGTATTTTTAAAATTCAGGACATTAAACAAAAATAATCCATTGTCAAGTACTCTTGTAAAGTTAAATGAATATTTCTAGAAGCGTCTCAAAAAAAAAAAAAAAAAAAAGGCTCTAACCAAAAAGACAAAGACCCAAACTAAAGCTAGTAATTAAGATCATGATTATATATACAAAGACAAATTTACCAACCTCAACTCTTTTTTTGTTGTTATATGTTTCCTCTGTTTTATCTAGGGATCATCATTCTTTCTGATAAGCAGGAGTGTGAAAACTAGATATCACACCAAAAGCTCAGGCAACAAAAGCAAAAATGAACAAGTGGGACTACATCAAACCCAAAAGCTCCTGCACAACAAAGGAAACAATCACCAAAATGAAAAGGTGGACTATAGATTGGGAGAAAATATTTGCAAACCATTATCTGGTAAGGGTTTAATATCCAAACTATATAAGGAACTCACAGAACTTAACAGAAAACAAATAATCCAATTAAAAATGGTCAAAGAGGCTGGGCACGGTGGCTCACGCCTATAATCCCAGCACTTTGGGAGGCTGAGACGGGAGGATCACAAGGTCAGGAGACTGAGACCATCCTGGCTAACACCATGAAACCCCATCTCTATTAAAAACACTAAACATTAGCTGGGTGTGGTGGCACATGCCTGTAATGCCAGCTACTCGGGAGGCTGAGGCAGGAGAATTGCCTGAATCTGGGAGGTAGAGATTGCAGTGAGCTGAGATCGCACTACTGCCAAGAAAAATTTTTTAAAAAGGGCAAAGGATATGAATAGATATTTTTCCAAAGAAGACATAAAAACAGCCAACAGGTATATGAAAAAGTGCTCAACATCACTGATCAGCAGGGAAATGCACATCAAAGCCACAATGACACCACCTGTTAGGTTACACCTGCTATTATCAAAAAGATAAGAGATAGCAAGTGTTGGCAAGGATCTGGAGAAAAGGGAACCTTTGTATACTGTTGGTGGGAATGTAAATCAGTATAGCTATTGTGGAAAACACCGGAGCAGTTTCTCAAAAAACTAAAACTATCATACAACCCAGCAGTCCCTGTGCTGAATAGATACCCAAAGGAAATGGAATCAGCATCTTGTAGAGATATCTGCACTCCATGTTCATTGAAGAATTATTCACAATAGCCAAGATTCAACCTCAATGACCATTAGTGGATGGATGAATAAAGAAATTGTGTGTATACACACACACACACACACACACACATATATATATACACATTATTCGGCCTTAAAAAATGAGATACTGCCATTTGTGACAACATGGATAACCCTGGAGAACATTATGCTAAGTGAAATAAGCGAGACACAGAAAAAAAAATACTGCATGGTCTCACTTACATGTGGAATTTTTAAGTCAAATACATAGGAACAGAGAGTAGAACAGTGGTTACCAGGGCTGAAGGGGTGGGAGGATAGGGAGCCATAGGGCAAAGGGTACGAACTTGCAGTTATGTAGGATGAATAAGCCTAGAGATCTAATGCCCTGCAGGAGGACTATAGTTAATAATATTGCATTACATGTTGAAAATTTGCTAAGGGGGTAGATTTTAGGTGATCTGACCACACACACACACACACACACAAAGGTAACTCTGGAAGGTGATATATATGTTCATTTGCTTACCTATAAGTAATACTTGTACTCTGTATATCAAAATACCATGTTTCACACCTTAAATAGATACACTATTTTTTTTTTTTTAGAAAAAAGAGGAAATTATCAAGACAAGTCACTTATGGTGTATTATGATGGTTAAATAAAAACAAATTGGTTCCCATAAAACAGGTTTCCAAGAACTTGCCCAGTCTTCCATTGGAAGCTCCATTTACCACATGGTAGATGCAAACCCTCCAGGAGTATTTGCTTAGACAGGACACTGTAAAGAGTTTATCCACTATGTTTTCTCTAAATCTTCTAAATTTATTTGGTGTCAGAGGTCCTGGCAAGAGAGATAAGGTCATATTGCAATAGCAATATAGCAATTTGAGTGGTTTACTTGAGAGTCAAATTGGAGAATCTGGTGGTATTCAATAAGAAAAAAGGGTTTATTTTGCTTTTGAGACATGTATTAGTCTGCTTTCACACTGCTCTAAAGATACTGTCTGAGACTGAGTAATTTATAAACAAAAGAGATTTAACTGACACAGTTCCACATGGCTGGTAGGGCCTGAGAAAACTTACAATCATGGCAAAAGGCAAAGGGGAAGTAGGCACTTTCTTTACAAGGAGGCAGGAGAGACAGAGAAAGAGCAAAGGGAGAAGTACCACTTTTAAGCCATCAGATATCATAACAACTCCTTCACTCTCACAAGAACAGCATGGGGAAACTGCCCCCATGATCCAATCACCTCCCATCAGTGCCTCCCTTGATCCATGGGGATTACAATTTGATATGAGATTTGGGTGGGGACATAAAGCCAAACCATATTATTCCACACTTGGCCCCTCCCAAATCTCATGTCCTTTTCACATTTCAAAACCAATCATGCCTCCCCAACAGTCCCCCAAAGTCTTAACTCATTCCAGCATTAACTCAAAAGTCCAAGTCCAAAGTCTTGTCTGAGACAAGGCAAGTCCCTTCTGCCTATGAGCCTGTAAAATGAAAAAAAAGTTTGATACCTCCAAGATACAATGGGGGTACAGACATTGGGTAAATATTCCTATTCCAAATGGGAGAAATTGGCCAAAGCAAAGGGGCCAGAGGCCCCATGCAAGTCCAAAACCCAGCAGGGCACTCATTAAATCTTAAAGCTCCAAAATAATCTTCTTTGACTCCATGTCTTACTTCCAGGGCATGCTGATGCAAGGAGTAATCTCTCAAGGCCTTGGGGAGCCCCAACTCTGAGGTTCTGTAGGGTACAGCCTTCACAGCTACTTTCATGTTTTGGTATTGAGTGCCTGCAACTTTTCCAAGCACACAGTGCAAGCTGTTGGTGTATCTACCACCCTGGGGACTGGAGGACAGTGGCCCTCTTCTCACAGCTCCACTTACGCAGTGGCCCAGTGGAGACTCTGAGAGGGCTCCAACCACACATTTCCTGGCTGCATTGCCTAGGAGAAGTTCTCCATGAGGGCTCTGATACTGCAGCAGACTTCTGCTGGGACATCCAGGCCTTTTCATACATCCTCTGAAATCTAGGCAGAGGCTCCCAAAGCCCAATTCTTGTCTTTTGTGCACCCACAGGCCCAACACCACATGGAAGTCACCAAGACTTGGGGCTTACACCTTTTGAATCTACAGCCTGAGCTATACTTTGGCCTCTTTTAGCCACAGCTGGAGCTGCAGTGGCTGGGATGCAAGGCACCAAGACCTGGGGTTGCACAAAGTAGCCAGGCTCTGGACCCAGCCCACAAAACTATTTTTCCCTCCTAGGCCTCCAAGCCTGTGATGGGAGGGGCTGCCGTGAAGATCTCTGACATGGACTGGCCTGGAGACTTTTTCCCCATTCTCTTGGCTGTTAACATTTGGCTTCTTGTTACTGATGTGAATTTCTGCAGCTTGAATTCCTCCCCAGAAAATGGGTTTTTCTTTTCTAACACATGGTCAGGCTACAAATTTTCCTGTATGCTCTGCTTCCCTTTAAAAAATAAGTTTCAATTTCAAACCATCTCTTTTTTTTTTTTTTTTTTGAGATGGAGTCTCACTCTGTCACCCATGCTGGAGTGCAGTGGCGTGATCTTGGCTCACTGCAACCTCTGCCTCCCGGATTTGAGCAATTCTCCTGCCTTGACCTCCCGAGAGCTGGGATTACAGGCATGTGCCACCATGCCCAGCTAATTTTTTTTGTATTTTTAGTAGAGACGGGGTTTCACCATATTGGCCAGGCTGGTCTCAAACTCCTGACCTTGTGATCCACACACCTTGACCTCCCAAAGTGCTGGGATTACAGGCGTGAGCCACTGCCCCCAGCCAAACCATCTCTTTATGAATGTATATGACAATAGTTTCAGGAAAAGCCAGGTTATCTCTTGAATGCTTTGCTGCTTAGAAATTTCTTCTAAGCAGATATGCTAAATTATGTTTTTTTAAGTTCAAAGTTCCACAGATCTCTAGAGCAGGGGCAAAATGCCACTAGTCTGTCTGCTAAAGCATAGCATATGTGACCTTTACTCCAGTTTCCAGTAAGTTCCTCATCTCCATCTGAGATCACCTCAGCCTGGACTTCATTGTCCATATCACTAACAGCATTTTGGTCAAAACCATTCAAAAAGTCTCTAGGAAGTTCCAAAGTTTCCCACACCTTCCTGTCTTCTTCTGAGCCCTCCAAACTGTTCTGCTCATTACCCAGCTCCAAAATTGCTTCCACATTTTCAGGTTATCTTTCTAGCAGTGCCCCACTCCCAGTACCAATTCTCTGCATTAGTCCATTTTCACACTAGTATAAAGATACTACCTGAGACTAGGAAATTTATAAACAAAAGAGGTTTAATTGACTCACAGTTCCACACGGCCTCAGGAAACTTAAAATCATGGTGAAAGGTAAAGGGGAAGCAGGCACAGTCTTTACAAGGTGGCAGGAGAGAGAGGGAGAGAGAGACAGAAAGTGCAAAGGGAGAAGTGCCACTTTTAAACCATCAGATCTCATGACAACTCCCTCACTATCACAAGAATAGCATGGGGGAAACCGCTCTCATGATCCAATCACTTCCCACCAAGTCCCTCCCTTGACACGTGGGGATTACAATTCGAGATGAGATTTGGATGGTGACACAGAGCCAAACCATATCAAGACAGAATCTCACGCTGTCATCCACACTGGAGTTCAGTGGTGTGATCACAGCTTACTGCAGCATCAAACTCCTAGGCTCAATCAAATCCTCCTGCCTCAGCCTCCCAAAGTAGCTGGGACTACAGTTGTGTGCCACCACACTTGGCTAATTTTTTTATTTTTTGTAGAAATGGAGTCTTGCTATGTTGCCCAGTCTGGTCTCAAATTGCTGGGCTCAAGCAATCTTCTTGCTTCAGCCCCCCAAAGTGCTGGGATTACAGGCATGAGCCACTGTGCCAGACCTAGAAGAAAGGTTTTATTTGGTTGCTATTATATGTATTATAATCTAAACATTATGTATACATTTATGTATGACTATATATACACACATATACATATATACTGTGACAATTAGCTTTGTATGTCAGCTTGACTGAGCCATAGGGTGCCCAGATATTTAGTCAAACAGTATTCTGGGATGACAGTAACTTTTATTTACTTTTTATTTATTATTATTATTTTTTTGAGATGGAGTCTCGCACTGTCGCCTAGGCTGGAGTGCAGTGGCGCACTCTCGGCTCACTGCAACCTCCACCTCCCAGGTTCACGATGCCATTCTCCTGCTTCAGCCTCCCAAGTAGCTGGTACAGGCACACACCACCACACCCAGCTAGTTTTTGGTATTCTTAGTAGACACAGGGTTTCACTATGTTGGCTAGACTGGTCTCGAACTCCTGACCTTGTGATCCGCCCACCTCGTCCTCCCAAAGTGCTGGGATTACAGGCATGAGCCACTGCGCCCGGCCAAGAGTAACTTTTTTTTAACTGTTTTAACTTTTACTGGAAAAAAGAAAACACTTCACAGAGGAAGTAGCCTTTGAGTTAGCTCACAACATTTAAAAAAATATTTCATCAGTTATGGAGACTACAAAAAATAAACAGCAAAGATGGAAAAGTGTGATGAACTTTTCATAATCTGGTGTGCCTCAAATTTCAAGACGAATGGGTAAATGTGATGGGAGATGAGGTTGGAGAAAATCAGCAAATAGAAGTGATATCTCTTCTAGAAGATAAACCCAGAGACTTCTGTGCAGGACTGAGAAGGAAGAAGGGGATATGAGGAGACTGGCTTAAAAATTATTCTAATATTAACTCAAGAGTGGATAGGGATGAACTAACAGGGACAGAGAAATGGAAATTGCTGAATATATTCAAGAGACACTTTTAGGGGTAATATTGATATAATTGTTGTCCAACTACCTATGGGGATGAAGGGAGAATAGTCACGAGTTTCGAGTGAGGTAATGAGGAAGATTCAATCTGCTCTAGTGGGGAAATATCCGGCATAGCCTACTTCTGATTCTAGCTCTGCCATCTACTCATGGTGTAATCTGGGAAAGGCCATGTAACTGCTCTCATTTTCTGCTTCCTTATCCATAAATGGAGGAAGCCCTCTGTCCTCATCAACTGTAAATGGAGGAAGACTTCCTCTGTCCTCATCAACTCTGAAATTCTATCACTTCGTGATATCTTTAGTGGACATGGGATCCACTAGGAAAGGAGATATTTACAAGATGATGAGTAAAGTTTTATACTTGTCCTGTTGAGATCCTGGTAGGATCTGCACTGAGATCTCCAGAAAGGGTTTGAATTTGCATGTCTGAAGTTTGACGAAGAAACAAAGCTGAAGGCAGACATATAGAAACTATCTGCACAGAGACAATAGTTTAAAATGTAGGAGAACTCCCCCACCCCAACACCACCCAAATGCATATATATATATTTGAGTTTCACTCTTGTTGACCAGGCTGGAGTGCAATGGCATGATCTCAGCTCACTACAACCTCCGCCTCTCAGGTTCAAGCAATTCTCCTTCATCAGCCTCTTGAGTAGCTGGAATTACAGGCATGAACCACCACGCCCAGCTAATCTTGCATTTTATTTTATTTTATTTTATTTATTTTATTTTATTTTACTTTATTTTATTTTTTATTTTTTATTTTATTTATTTATTTATTTATTTATTTATTTTGAGACAGTCTCGCTCTGTCGCTCAGGCTGGAGTACAGTGGCCAGATCTCGGCTCACTGCAAGCTCCGCCTCCCGGGTTCAAGCAATTCTCCTGCCTCAGCCTCCCGAGTAGCTGGGATTACAGATGTGTGCCACCACGCCCAGCTAATTTTTGTATTTTTAGTAGAGACGGGGTTTCACCATGTTGGTCAGGCTGGTCTCGATCTTGTGACCTCATGATCTGCCCGCCTTGGCCTCCCAAAGTGCTGAGATTACAGGTGTGAGCCACAGCGCCCAGCCCCGAAATACATACAAATATATTTAAAAATGAAGATGAGGTAAACTTTCTCAGAGAAAAATGTAAGCATTTATTACCCAGGATGGTCATAGGACCAGCAGCCTTGGTGTCGCCTGGGAATTGGTTGTAAATGTAGAGCCTCAGGCCCCACTTACTGAGCTAGAATATATATTTTAGTGAGATTCCATGTTACTTGCATGGACACTCAAGTTGCATAAGTGCTGGTGTCATCCAAGAAGAGGGCCAAGGACAGGAGCATCTACAATTATGTAGATCACACATCTACGATTATGATGCCCACGGGCAGAAGAGGCCGGAGAAGGAGACCAGGAGGAATTAGAAGCTAAAAGCACCAGGAGAAGAGTTAGTGTCTTCATCTGTTCGGACTGCTGTAACAAAAATGCTGTTAACTGGGTGCCTTATAAACAACTGAAATTTATTTCTCACAGTTCTGGAAGCTGAGAAATTCAAGATAAAGGTGCCAGCAGATTTGGTGTCTGGTGAGGGGCCCACTCCTCGTAGACGTTGCCTTCTTGCTGTGGCCTCACATGATGAAAGGGGCAAACAAGCTCCCTTGGGCCACCCCCCATGACATAACCACCTCCCAAAGTTCTCTTCTCTTAACACCATCACTTACGGGGCTAAGATTTCAACAGATGAATTTTGGGTGACACAAACATTCAGACCATAGCAGTCACCATCTGACAACAGGTGGATGGGACACTTGTCTAAACCGAATTGTACTTAGGTAACAGGACCGTATGAGGACAAATTTAACCGATGTCTTTTTTAGTTTTTAGTTTCTTTTGTTTTGGTTTTAGCAACTCTAGATTTTCTAGAGACTATCAACATTACCTTTCTTTTCTCTCCAGCCCCCATGCCCAGAAAGGAAAGAAGATTATTAGGGAGTCAAGTATCTGGGCTCTTCTTACCTCTTAGGGTAGTAAATTGCTTTTTGTATGCGGGTGGTAATGCGTCAGTGAAGATAATTTTGAGATAGGAGTAGAATGCCCTGCAGACAATGCTTATGTTTTAGAGATAATAAGCCAACACAATGAAATGAATAAGCTGCACTGGACCTGAGGAGTGAGGTTGAACAGGGAAGTAAGACACCACCTGGAGACAGTATTGCTCAAGACTGAGTGGATGAGGGTTGCAAAGCTGTTTGCACAGTGCTTCTGAGGCATCATGGCAGCCTGGGGGAGTTTCCCATGCTGAGCTTGCCTGGAGTATGTGTGTGTATGCACGCATGTGTATGTGCATGCGTTTGTGTGTGGAGGAAGGTGAGCAGAGCTGCTGGCTTAGTCAGCTACCTTTGAATGCTTCTCCCTCAACAGGGGCTGAGAACCCGACCGCTCGCCTTTTTCCCTGAATTATATTAGCTCAGGGGTTCTTATGCCATCCGAAGATAAAGACATAAGGAGAATAGGGAAAGTGCCAAAAATTAGCTGATGCTGTATTTAATTAAGAAAAAAATAAGTGGCCGGGCGCGGTGGCTCAAGCCTGTAATCCTAGCACTTTGGGAGGCCGAGACGGGCGGATCACGAGGTCAGGAGATCGAGACCATCCTGGCTAACACGGTGAAACCCCGTCTCTACTAAAAAAATACAAAAAACTAGCCTGGCGAGGTGGCGGGCGCCTGTAGTCCCAGCCACTTGGGAGGCTGAGGCAGGAGAATGGCGTAAACCCGGGAGGCGGAGCTTGCAGTGAGCTGAGATCCGGCCACTGCACTCCAGCCTGGGTGACAGAGCGAGACTCCGTCTCAACCAAAAAAAAAAAAAGAAAAAAAGAAAAAAATAAGTATAATGTTTATAATATTTAACTTTCAGTGTTGTGGAGCGATATATGCCTGCTTCATTTTGCTTCTGGCATACCCTCTATTGCCAGAGTTGCTTCATTTCTGATAGATTTTTATGGGAAGTAGTTTCCAATAGGTTGACTTCATATTTGTTTAAATTCCCCATTTCCTGACTCTATCAGGTACTTTAAGAGAAAGCAAATAGTAAATTAGAAAGTAGAAAGGAGGCTGGAGGCCTAGCAGTTCTAAATCATCTGTATTCCCTAACAGCCATTGAACACTGGGCAAGGCATTGAGTCTCTCTGGGCCTTAGTTCCCACTTGGGTAAAATAAAGAGCTAAGGTGAGCTCATTTCTGTCTTTCCCAGTGCTAGCACTCCACGATTCTCTGATTTGTATTAAGGACAATAAACACACAAAGGTTTGAAAATCACGCCGATGAAGAACAGAAATCACAAACATGGCTGCAACTTAAATTTGTCAGTCAATGCCATCTCTTCAAAGTTCTTCACTAAGCATTGTCCACAGAACAATGAAGAGGCAACAGATGGAAGAAAGGTCAATAACTCCGAACACAGCTCCCTAGTCTGGGGATCCAGTGTCCCCACTGTGTGGCTGGACTGGCCTCCTCCCTGCAGGCCTCTCTCAAGGCGGCAGGGTGCTCTTGCACATCACGCTGCTTGTTGCTCTTAAGGACTGATCCTGCTCCGAGAGATCTCTGTGCCTCCAATCCTCAGCCTGTCGTACCAGTTTTAACTGAGAAGTCATACCTGGGCCGGACGCGGTGCCTCACACCTGTAATCCCAGCACTTTGGGAGGCCGAGGCAGGTGGATCACGAGGTCAAGCGATTGAGATCATCCTGGCCAACATGGTGAAACACCATCTCTACTAAAAATACACAAATTAGCCAGGCGTGGTGGCGGGCGCCTGTAGTCCCGGCTACTCAGGAGGCTGAGACAGGAGAATCACTTGAACCCAGGAGATGGAGGTTGTAGTGAGCCAAGATTGCGCCACTGCACTCCAGCCTGGCGACAGAGCAAGACTCCGTTTAAAAAAAAAAAAAAAAAGGCTTACCTAACAACCTCCCTTCCCTTCCCACCAGATGAGGCTCACCTATTAAATGCTAATAGCATTCTTTGCTTTCTGTCACACAGTTATGTAATTATACAGTGATTTTTCTGGTTATTTGATTCCTATCTGTAAGCAGCACAAGGGCAGGGACCATGTTTGTTTTGTTCACCCCTCAATTCCTAGAACCTATTACAGGCCCTGGCATATAATATGCCTTCAGCAAATTTGAATTCAATGAAAAGGCGAATGTGTGAGTCCCATCTTGCATATAAGAAGACAAAAACTCTTTGCCCAAGTCAAATTACTCACAAGTGTGACAACAGAAAAAATGAATCTGTTCTCACTGGCTCCGCAGCCTATATTCTCCATTCCTGGTGGCCTCCTCTTCTGGCTCCTAGACTTCAGTCTCCTGGCAATAGTACCGGTGCTAGGGGAGGCTGAGAGGGAGAAGGAGGAATAGAGGCAAGGACACACACTGATGTGATGTCCTTCCTCTGTTCGCCAGTGCTTAGTATATGCTTCATGAGTATGCACTCAGGCCTACTTGGAAGAAGACTGCCTGTTTGCAGAAGGTCTTAACATATGGCTCCGTGGCCTTTTCCCTATGTGGGGAATGAGGTACTGAAGCATTCAGAACTATGAGTTCTCACCTGTCATCTACCTTCATGCATGCCATGGATTCCAGCGCATGAACACTCACGCTGGAGATATATGGTATGTGTATTTCTCCAGGGGACTCAATTCAGAATCACCTCTCGTTCCTGAGGCAGCATTTCCATCTCTGTCCCAGATTCTTGGGCTATGTAACCTGTGGTCAGCCTTTGATCCGCCCATGTGAAGCTGCAGGTCCATTTCCAAAGCCCAGGTGTCCTTTGCCTCCATTTCCTCTCTCTTGCCTGGAGCTACGTTCCTCAACATGCGCACTCCACCCGCTGCATCTGCTTACCTCCATCTCTCTTCCATGGGCACAGCTCCTTCTTAATTTTTTTTTCAAAAATCCATAAAGCATAATATCTCGCATTTAAGATAAACAGCATAAACACATTTTTTTTTCCAAACAAAAATTAGCTTAACTGCCTTTCTTCACCCTATAATGTCATCAGAGCAAATTCTCAAAGATTGAGCGGCTCAAAGTACTTTGTAACGATTCTTTTCCTGATTTGTTCTGTTCATCATAACTCAGAGAAAATGCATTCCCAATAGCCTTTCCTCAACCTCCATTTACAATTTATTTAGAAAAAGCTTAACATTCTTTAAACCAGCTTGCAGTGCAGAGACTGTAGAAAGAGCTATAAAGTTTCCTGTGTGGAGAAAATCTTTCCTTCTGCTCAAAGTGCCATGGCATTCTCCAGTTTTCTAACAGAGCAGGATTAAAGAGGGTCTCTCCCAGGATTACACACTGCATTGCAATGTGGGCTCTCCTCACCTCCTGGTCATCCTATGCCCTCTGCAGGAGGACTCTGATTTGGCTCTACTGTATCAAGAGCTCCTTGAAGTTATGCTCTTTCAATCTTTACGAAATCAGAACCTGATCTTGTGACACTGTTAATATTACCTGTCATTAGCCCCAAAATTCTCATCTGTTTAAAGTTTAGGATTTGTTTTCATGCCACTAACTATCACTAAAAAAAGTCTGTCTCTACTAAGAAACTCTGGTGCTTGGGAGACTTTCAAATTTGGGGGGGATGTTCTGATAGGAATATTAATATTCTGATTTTAATTTACTTTAAGAAAAATTATTGGTATGTACAATTAGTTGCCTTCTTGTTTTTCTTTTGTTCTAGATCTTCACCCCAAGTCTGTATTTTTATTTGATCCCCCATATTGAAAAGAAAACGTTTGGAGCAGGCTAGATGAAAGCATAGAAAGAGCTGTGGGAAAATAAACCAGATTGTAGGCCTAGTTTTCTGCTGCTTACTGTAGCTACTTACTGCAGCAGAAAATTGGCCTACGGCCTGGTTTATTTTCCCTGCAGCTCTTTCTGTGTTTTCACCTGGCCTGCTCATGAGACGATTTTTCAAGGCCACATAGTAAGTAGCAGAAAATTAGCATGATCTGTAAAATAAAGAGGCTGGCCATGATGATACCTAAAATTTCTTCCAGTTCTGAATATTATCACTTCATGCTTACTCCTAGGTCACCCCTCCCTCCCGGTTAGTATTTACTGCTTTTATTTTTAATCTTTATTATTATTATTATTATATTATTATACTTTAAGTTCTAGGGTACATGTGCACCACGTGCAGATTTGTTACATATGTATACATGTGCCATGTTGGTGTGCTGCACCCATTAACTCATCATTTACATTAGGTATATCTCCTAATGCTATCCCTCCACCCTCCCCCTACCCCACGACAGGCCCCAGTGTCTGATGTTCCCCTTCCTGTGTCCAAGTGTTCTCATTGTTCAATTCTCACCTATGAGTGAGAACATGCAGTGTTTGGTTTTCTGTCCTTGCGATAGTTTGCTGAGAACGATGGTTTCCAGCTTCATCCATGTCCCTACAAAGGACATAAACTCATCCTTTTAATGTTTCTTTTCTTTTTTTCTGAAACAGGCCCAGAAGATATACTGCTTTTCTTTTCTTTTCTTTTCTTTTCTTTTTTTTTTTTTTTTGAAGAAGTCTTACACATTAGTGGTATTTCCTGCCATGTCTTTTGTGGTTTTTAATGGTCACATGGATAGCTCTGTTGTATTTGCTTTATTCTAAACAGAGATCAGTGTTTTTACATAGAGATCGTTCATGAAAGACAATGACATAGTCATTATGGTCGTATTTTTAAATTTCAAAAAAGGAGTTTTTTCACTGTCCCCTTACCAAATTATTTATAACTTATATAAATAGTTTTTTCACTCTGTAGATTTTCTTTTTTTCAAATTCAGCATTAGTTTCTTAACAGGGATAATAGTTAATGATATTCATCGTCTAACAATGAAAATATTTATTGAGTACTTACTATGTGTTGGAAATTCTGCTAGTTGCTATGAATACAAAGACAGACAAACCCTTGACCTTGTCAACTAAGGCTAAGGGGACATGTTCCTGTACATTTAGAAGTTAATGTGCAGCCGGGCACGGTGTCTCACACCTGTAATCCCAGCACCTTGGGAGGCCAAGGCAGATGGATTGCCTGAGCTCAGGAGTTCTAGACCAGCCTGGGCAACATGGTGAAATCCCGTCTCTACTAAAATATAAAAGATTAGCCAGGCGTGGCGGTGTGCACCTGTAATCTCAGCTACTGAGAAGGCTGAGGCAGGAGAATTGCTGGAACCCAGGAGGCAGAGGTTGCAGTGAGCCGAGATTGCGCCACTGCACTCCAGCCTGGGTGACAAAAGTGAGACCCTGTCTCAATAAATAAATAAATAAATAAATAAATAAATAAATAAATAAATAAATACAAATAAAAAAATAAGGAAGTTAATGTGCAGCTCCTTCCTTTTTATTCCTTCTCTATCCCAAAACACTGAATCTATATTCACTGATATGAAAAAATAACCTAAGGCAAAGAACGTGACCTTTGTACATAAAATGTGGCTTCTGTTATATACGTGTGGCAAATGAACTTAATTCTTAGCATGACTGGCTCAGCTTCATGTAAGCTGCATGTGCAGAGGTAGGCAGGGATTGGGCCACACAATTCCAGGAAGCTTTCTAACTCTTACACATCTGTGGTTTGGAATTCCAATTATATAGTGCTTTTAATAGTTGTTAAGAGGTAGAATTTTATTTCTTTATAAGGACCAGTAGGAATGAAGCAAAATCTACTAAAACTTCCATCAAAGGAAAATGTATTTACATGCCCAGCCATGTCTGTTTTCGATCCATAGTGGGAGACTGACTACTAACTGTTTGAGGACACAAAATCAGTGGAATAAAAACTCACTTAATTAAAATGGGCACATGCATTCAAAAATGAATCTCACAACTGGCTGCAAGGATCATCATTATCTTTCAAAACCCATGGTGAAACCAAGTTGAATGAATTCGCCAGAAACCTGAACTATAATAAATGTTAAATAAATTTCTTCAGGCAGAAAGAAAATGATCCCACTTAGAAATATGGATCTACATAAAGGAAGAAAGAGCTCCAGAAATGATAAGCACAAAGACACATATTTCATTTGCATATTTCATTAGCAGGTCTGAGGCAGCAAATGAAGAAATGAAGAAGAGAGATCTGGTAGAAACAGATAGACTGATCATTCAGAGAAGGAACAGATGACAACTCTACACTCAGGGAAGAGAACCAGAAAGAGAGAATTTATTGGAAGATTTATTCGTAAAGGTTCTCCAGAGAAACAGAACCAAGAGCATGGATGGATGGATAGATGGATGGATGGATGGATGGATAGATAGATAGATAGATACATAGATAGATAGATAGATAGACAGATAGAGATGAATATTTGTATCTGTGTCTCCAGAAAGTGACCTATTACAAGGAATCACTGAGACCTCCCCACAATCTGCTGTCTGCAAGGTGGAGATCCAGAAAAGCCAGTGGTGTATAGTCCAGCATAGCTCTGGAGGTCTGAGAAGCAGGAGTACTGTTGGTTTAAGTCCCAGTTTGAAGACAGGAGAAAAGCAATGTCTCAGCTTAAGTGGTCAGGCAGATAGCACGAATTCTCCCTTTCTCTGTCTTTTTGTTCTAATCAGGCCCTCAACAGATTGGATAATGCCTGCCCACAGAGGGAGGGCAAACTACTCTACTCAGCCCATCCAAATGCTAACCTCACCTGGACCCACCCTTCAGACTTTCCCAGAAATCACATGTAGCCTGTGTTTGGGCACCCATAATCCAGTCAAACTGGCACATAAAATTAACCATAGAGAAGAAGGACAAAGAGGGGAGGAGAAAAGAAATCATTTAAAAATTCTAATAGGCTAATGTCAATCAGTCATCAAGCAAAGACCAACCGAAGTTCAGGATACCATTTGAGAAGGCACAGGGCGGGAGCTGAGATATGTCTTTAAAAGATTGTTGTCTAAATGGAGTAAGATGAAATTTTACTACCAGCCTAGTAAAAAATTTAAATGGAATTTTCTACTGTTTTTCTTATTATTTCAGAGATATTGTCCTGATCTTCCAAACCAGATGGGTCCCGGAAGGCAGGAACTTTGCCTTCTACCTTTGGACTTCCTCTTCCCATGTTCACTCAGCACATTCCCCAGGGCTGGAACTCATAGAACAAGTGCATTTTTACTGAATCTTTCATAAATTATTAATTTTCAATTTAAAATGACTCCTCCTAGCAAGCACAGTCACACTTTTTGAAAAGTTGAGCTGAAGAAATCCTAGTACTTGTCTACTCTTAAGTACTACTGAGTTTTAAATGTGAACTTGATTTTGCTTCTTGTCACATATTTACACAGGTTTCTTTATAGCAAATATCCTTCAGTATTCTAGTCTTTTAAAACATATCTCATTAGATGTAGAAAACATCTTATAATATCCACATTAATAATCTTTATCCCCACCTCAAAATGGTGGCTCTGAACTCAAAACGGTGTGCAAGTCAAGGTGCTATGAGGCCAGCAAACAAGCACATGACTCTAGCAACAGAATCCCAGTTCAGCTGTGCCTGCCTGAGAGTAACTGCTGGCCAGTGGCTGTTCACTAAAAGTTCCTCCACATTCTTCCAAAGAGCCTGAATTATACATTCCTATTGGGAACTAATGGAAGCTCAAACAAGCGAAAACTTATTTTGGTTGTACTTTTGTGAAACTGATTCAAGTTAGGGCCAGCTTCATGCGTATGTAACCTGTGTGGTTGTACAGGGCCTAGAATTCAGAAAGGCCCTGTGCTTAGTTCACTGCTCTGCTCTCACCATCGTGAAATGTTTAACAATTTTATTTTTGAACTTGTGTTTTGTAAGCGAAGTCTAATAGGACAATGGAGCATGTGTGAGCGAAGAGATGCACGCAACATGCCTACCTGCCATGCTTTCCCTCCTCACCTACATACGGAATTCATAGTGTCCCAGAGCACAGAATTCCAGGGGGCCCATAGTGCAAGGGAGTTCAGTGAGACTCAAAGTTCATAAAGGAGGCGTGTTTTATCTATACCTGAGCAAGAGAGGACACTGAGAGGCCGCTCTTTCCTTTTGAGCCACAACTTGCTTCTAACACGGATAAAAATAATGGCATTCTCAGAAACTATGTCACATCCTTTCTTCCTCAGCCAGCACTTAGGCGGAAAATTTGACATGGAAGGAAAGCAAAAGATAGGGCAACCCACAGTCCGTTTACGTTTCAGTCCTTCCTTACTCATAGACAGTGTTGGTTGAATATGCACGAATCAAGAAGTGACATAAAAACAAAGTAGTTTTGTCCAGCATTTTCACTATTTTGGTAAGAATCAAATACACATGCATGTGTGAGTTACAAAATTCAAATTGTGTAATTTTGATAATACCAAAGCACGAGGTATATTTGCACGTAATGAAAGTTACATTTGCTCTTATATTTGTGCTTACAGGCTTTGCAGATCATAAAGATAAATGGTAAAATGTATGCTAATCATTAAAATTTTCATTTTTCTTTAGAGTGGCATTAAATAGCAAATTTTTCCGTAACTAGTCAGGAGAGAGACTATGGAAGAAAGGAAAAGGTATTTTAGTACCTTTAGTGGCACTTTTTCCTGTTTGTTGAACAAAGGGCATCACATTTTTCATTTAGCGCTGGGTCCTGCAAATTTTGTAGCCAGCCTGTAGGCGAGAAAAACAGAAAATGATGAGAAAATTAAACTTGAAGCAATGACAGAAAAATATTAAACCACTATTTCTGCAGAGAGTCAGCAAAAAGTGTTCTAACTATTCATTCTGAAAGAATAATATACTATAACTTTCTCAATTACCTCTATCATTTAAACAAAGCACATTAATTTACTTCCCATTCACCTGGCCCAGGGGGTAGGGAGAGTCCCTGGCAATTTCAAGAATCCAATGTCTGCAGTAACAACGAGTCTTACACTAGGGGGCAGCAGCTACCGTCCATCCACCTTCCAGGGCTCCAAAGCTGCGCCTTAGATAAACCCTTACTTGAACAGATCCTGAGAAAATGAAGGAAAACACATTACCTAAGAAGTTTTCTTATTATCTTTATATTAATTTGCTTTGCTGCAGTGTTTCTGAAAGAGAATGGGCCACTTGCTCCGAAGACTTAAGGTGTTTCTTTGACAAGAAAGAAATAGCAATGAACATATTTTTTCTGCTCACACTCCGTGACTCATTTCTGAAGTGACAGAGTAACATGGTCTGAAAGATCTTTTTAAACTTAGTTTCTCTGTACAGCCTAGTAGTAACTGGTCATTTTTATCTACTATGGACTTGATCAAAAGGAACAACTCATTGCACTGAGGACACTAAGGTATCGAGTGATACCAAGTGATAATTTTGTAATTCATGAAGAGTACAGATTTTAGAGGGAAACTGCTGAGTCAAGGGATTACTCAATTATTACAGATCCACACTCACTCAGCTTGGCTTGAATTATTAAAGAATCAGGGTGTCCTAACTATGAACAAGAATCCAGAAGTCCAGACTTTATTTAAAAACAAAAAAAGAGTATGTGAAGATAGGTATATTTTCAAAGATGTGGAAAGTTAGTCAGTTTGTGCTAAGAATAGCATTGTCCTACAAGTGAGTTGGCTCAAATATAGCTTGCAATATAGCATTCATTTGTTCCAACACAATTTTCCAAATACAAATTTAATGAAAGGTAGATTGAAAGTCCCATTAAATAATCTTGCTAAGAAACCACTGTTGTGAATTCCAAATTCTCTGGCAATATTTCATAAAGAAGTTCCTTTTATCCCAGCTTACTATAAACCTTCAGGGTGGTGGTTCTCAACTGAGATAGTTCCATCTACAAGAGAGCTTTGACATTTTGCAGGGGTGTTTTTGGTGGTCTCAGTGATTAGAGGAACTACCTCCTTTCAAGATGGTGGGAAAACAATAGCAAGAAAAAAAACAAACAAAGAAGTTTACCAATGGGCCAAGAACCTGAACAGACATTTCTCAAAAGATGACATACAAATGGTCAATAAGTTCATGAAAAAATGCTCAACAGCACCAATCATTAGGAAAATACAAATTAAAGCCACAATGAGATACTACATCACACACAAAAGATAACACATGTCAGCAAGGATGTGGAGAAAAGGGAATCCTTTACACTGTTAGTGAGAATATACATGAGTATAGCCATTATGGAAAATGGTATGGGGGTTCCTCATAAAACTGAAAATAAAGCTACCACATGATCAAGCAATCCCACCTCTGAGTATGTATTCAAAGGTGTTGAAATCAACATGCAAAAGAGATGCCTGCATTCTTATGTTCACTGCAGCATTATTCACAAGAATGTGAATGCCAAAACATGGAAGCAACCTAAAGCGTTCATCAACAGATGAGCGGATAAAGAAATGTGGTACATAGACACGGGGAAATACTATTCCACCTTATAAAAAGAAGGAAATTCTGCCATTTGTGACAACACGAATGAACATGGAGGCATTATACTAAGTGAGATAAGCCAGGCACAGAAAGGCAAATACCACATGATCTCACTGACATGCAGAATCTAAAAAAGTCGAACTCATACAAATAAAGTGGGGGCTACCAAAGGCTAAGGGAGAAGGAGTGGGAGGGTATAGGGAGATGTTGGTCAAAGGGTACAAAGTTTCAGTTAGACAGAAGTAATAATCTTTTGAGATCTATTGCATATCAGGGTGATATAGTTAATAATAATGTATATTTCAAAATAGCTAAGAGAATAAATTTAGAATATCTCCCAAGAAAAAATGGTAAGTGAGGTAATTGGTATGTTAATTAGCCTGGTTTAATCATTCCACATTGTACCCCATAAACGTATAAAATTATCATTTGTCAATTAAAATAATGTGAATTTAAAAAAATATGCTGGAGAGAGCCAGGGATGTTAAACGAATTACAAAGCATAGGTCAACCCCTGACAATGAAAAATTATTGTCCTATCTCTTACAATGTTTTATGCCCTATCTGTTTTACATATAAGCATAAATTGTTTTTAGCATGTTTTTTTTTTTTTTCCTCCCTTTTTGTTTTCAGAGACAAGATCTCATGCCCAGGCTGGAGTGCAGTGGCATGATCATGGCTTGCTGTAGCCTTGTTCTCCTGGGCTTAAACAATCCTTCCGCCTCAGCCTCCCAAAGTGCTGGAATCACAGGTACATGCCACCATGCACAGCCCTAGCATCATTTTAATAAAATTGAGTGTTCCAAGAATACAACTAACAGTTGAGTTGAGGGGAGATTATGCTCTATTTAATTCAGAACTTTACCCAGAGTTGTTAACCATCTTTGAAGTTCATGTCACAGGAGCATCTGAACTTCTGGAACTGAGTCACCAATAGAATAAATTGGTAACAATCTGTGTTTGTAGCTCTTGATTCATGGTGGTTCTAAGTATATATTTAAATATACTTTTTAGTCTTTATTCAAAATATCAAATATGAAAAGAAGAGTCAACTTGAAGATAATATATTGGCATCAATATATTATCAGTATAAGCACCTGACTACTTCATTATGTTTTGTAGCATAGCTATCATCTGTGCCTTTCCATACCTAAATATATATATTTACATATTTTATCATATGTAAACATATATGTAATTCCTTTTATTTCTCCTTTATGTCAAAGTTAAGGCATTATGTTATTTTAAAAATATTGTTATTGATATATAATAGCTATATGTTGTTTTTTATTTTTTTTTAATTTTTATTTATTTATTTTTTTTGAGACTGAGTCTGGCTCTGTCGCCCAGGCTGGAGTGCAGTGGCCGGATCTCAGCTCACTGCAAGCTCCGCCTCCCGGGTTTACGCCATTCTCCTGCCTCAGCCTCCTGAGTAGCTGGGACCACAGGCGCCCGCCACTTCGCCCGGCTAGTTTTTTGTATTTTTTAGTAGAGATGGGGTTTCACCGTGTTAGCCAGGATGGTCTCGATCTCCTGACCTCGTGATCCGCCCGTCTCGGCCTCCCAAAGTGCTGGGATTACAGGCTTGAGCCACCGCGCCCGGCCTATATGTTGTTTTTTAAAATTAACATGCATTATAGACTATATTTTCTATAAATTTCATTTTAAGCTAGTAAAGGAGCATAAGAAAATATTTGTTATAAAAGGGGACCTTTAGATCTCGTAAGCTTGAGAATCAAGATTCTAAGGGTCTCTCTTTCATTTGTGAATTCCTCACTATTCCTCCCTCTTTCCTATCCATCTTACCACTTAAAAGAAGGAAATGGTCAGTAATAATAAATTATTAGGAGCTAGGCCCATGAAGCAAATTATACTCTGATGAATAATTTTCTTTAAAAGACAGTTGTAAGCTGAGCATTCTTATGTGATATGGATATAAATATAGGATTGTCCAAAGTTCAGATTCATTCGTGAGTTATTTCATTTGTTAAGTATTACTATGTAGCTGCGAGGTGTAAGGCATTTTGCTATTAAATGGATGGTGTCTAAAAAGCACCAAAATCATTGCTACACTGAAGAAAATCTCTCTCTGGGGGAACAAATGGATATTACAATAGGCAACAAAACAATTGACTGAGTGAAATGTTCAACTAGATATTTTAGAAAATATCTAATTTGTCACTCATATTGGTCCCAAAAGCCAATCAGTTCCCAAAAGACAAATCAGAATAGATATGAAAGGGAAAAAATGCTAAAACTTTACAAAACAATTTTAATATTGGGGAAAATACAATAAATGAAATGGTGAGACTCTTTCTGACCCAAATATATATTTTTTAGAATCAAGATTATACCACTGTTAAATTACTATAGTTGTAAAAGGTCTTTTGCATAACTGTTTGCAATGAAATTCTTCATAGTAAATTTAGTAAAAGAAAGAAACAGTCTTCTGCCATTACGAGAAACAAATTAATGTTATTGCAGGTATTTCCCCTGCCCCCAGCCTTTGCAATAACAAAAGGCAAAGTAGCCTAGTGAAGGGTGGCTGTATGACTAGGAGCATGTTGCTTAACCTCTGAGCACATAGGTTTCTTTATATAATTACATTTACCTCATAAATTAAATGAATTAGCAGTTGTTACATGCATAAAACACTGCTTGGCATATTAGAAGCACAAAGCAAATAATAGGCATGATCATATCTCTTTTCCATACCAGAAGCGTGAAAACTGTTCATGGGTACAATTGCCTAATGTTGGAACGGCAGGCTTGACCTGACCAGACAGTCATATGCTTTGCTCAGTGCTTTTGTGCTCCAAATGCATGAGACACCAACCAGTCCTAGTGTAATTAAGAGTTTTTGACAGCCGGGCAATCCTAGCATGTTCCTAACTAAGCGATAATTGAAGATCTGTGTAGCTTTTAGGTACAAGTTGTTACCCAGCAACAGATTGAAGTTCCGGAAGAACTTCTGAATTATCTCATTAATAAAGCAACTTCCTGATAGACAGTTATTGACTCAGACCACAGCGAACCCAAGAACTCATGATCCTCTAACCCAGAAAAAAAAAATATGCAGGTGAGCACCGATGAGGTGGCAAGATGCCAAAAAAAAAAACTGGTTTTACAACCTATCGGGTAAGTGAGCAAGTGGTGGCTGAAGGTTGGTCACATTATCTGGAAAGAGCAGGAAGATCAGGTCCACTGTGTTTTGCAGGGGGCATTAGCATAGCATGGGAATGCAGCTCTGCAGCCAAAGAAAAGAACCCTGATGCCACTGGGGCATGCTGGCCCATGATGCCAAATGGAAACTACACCTGTCTGCCTTCCTTCTAGTCTCTCCACAGTGTATTGAATGACAACTGAACTCACCCAAAAAGACATGCAGGAGGTCTTAGATTATGTCATTTCATGCTTGTAACTGTCCTACAGAGACGCTACTCTCATTAAAATAATCCTCTTTACAGAAACATAAATTTCGAGAAGTAGGTTGCTTAATGTCACAAAGCTGATGAATGAGACTTATGAGCCAGGCTGTCTCATTTCTGATTTCATGCTGTCGATGAGATTGCCTTCTAGGAGCCAATTACAACTAATGTTTGTTTAGGACTTTAACATTCATCAAGCTCAGAATCCCAGGACACTGTAGGGTGGACCTTACCTTATCACCATCCCCATTCTATAGATAAGGAAACAGACAAAAAGATGTATGAGTGGTTTTCCCATGTTTATGCAATTAGGTGGTAGAGCCAGGATTTGAAACCCTGGTCTTTTGAATCTAAGCAGAATTTACAAGAGGAACACTCAAGCAGAATGGGGTGAGTTATACTGAGCACAAAGCTTAAGAGAGCAGAGTTCTGTGGTCAGGGCCTTAGCTTATTTTTGCCTTTGCTTTGTCTGCCCAGACAATGTTTTTACATGAATACAATTATCTGATGATAACTTGCAATTTGTACATTCTGGATACATTGCCTTTCTCTAGATGACATGTAAGATTTATATAATCTAGATATGTCTTCTCTGTTGAAGATGAATATTGGAGATAGCACAATTGGATTTAAGCAATATCCTTAAATTAACATGTCAAGTGTACTTAGCTGCACTTGGAAATCTGTCCTGGTTTAATAAGCAAATACTACTGGTCCAAAAAGGAGATCACAGGATGAGAATCTTCCATCCTTTATGTTATAGACTGAATGTTTGTGCCCCCCACCCCCAAATTCATATATTGAAATTGAATTCCCAATGAGATGGTATTTGGACGTGGGTCCTTTGGGAGCTAATAAGATCATGAGGGTAGAGCCCTCATGAATGGGATTAGTGCTCTGATAAGAAGCCTCAGAGAGCTAGTGAACCCTCTTTCCGCCATGTGAGGATACGATGAGAAGTCAGCAGTCTGCGGCGGGAAGAGGGCCTTCATGAAGAACCCAAGCCTGCTGACACTCTCATTTTGGACTTCCAACCTCTGAAACCGTGAGAAATAAGTATTTGTTGTTTAAGCCATCCAGTTTATGGTATTTCGCTATAGCCGCCCAAGCTGAATAAAATATTCCCAGAGGACAGACATCTCTCTGCATTTTGGGGAAAATGTTATTTGCAGATTTATTCCACTACTTTTATCTAATAGCCTGTTGCTTATTATGGATTTCAGCAGGTCTGATGATGAGAGGGTAGCTGAATGTCTAGGAAATTGTGCAGTGTAAGAAAGGAAATAACCCGCATAGATCTCTGCCAAAGTTTATTCTGCTGTTGGTCCTGAGACACTGGGTTGCCTAGTATCATATCACTGGCCAGGCATCACAAGGAAGTTCTGAGTGCTCGGTTGATGTCTGCAGTCACATGGAGACCTCAGTTACTAAAGAAAGAGGAGTGTTACTGAGATCAGTTACTTCACACCCATTTTACCACATCTCCTCACCCACAGGATACTGAATGTATCTATCTAGGAGACCATATTTTCAGTTATAAAACTTGATATAATGTTTCATGAATTCATCCCTTTGGGCTCACTTTTAAATTTTATTTAAGTTTCTCTGTTAATTTACTGTAAATGTTTAATAAATTCAGAGTATATTATTCTCATGAGCTAACACTTCCTCCAAACTATTTTCAACCAATGAAGTAAAAGATAATGGAATGCTTGTATCGGGTACATAATAAATGGTCAATACCACCGAATGTTACCAATTTCCAATATTAGAGACATAAAAAATGTAGAAAGGCCATTCATTTTATGAGGGGATGGTCGAGTGAATTAATTTTTAAAATATTTACTGGATGCTAGACATGGTGGTAGGTACTAGGGGCACTCAAACTAATAATTAGCCAGGACCCAATACCCACCCTCGAAATTAATTTCAAGAACAGGAACAATAAATGTAAGCACATCAGAAGTATTCAACTTGGGGACTTTCGGGAGAATACAAAAATAGAAACAAGGAGACATTCCTTTCGTCCTATTCTGGTTCAATTACTTTGTTCTCTGTACAAGCTGGAGAGCACATATTCTCCCACCATGAGAGAAAGGGGGGACCATTCAACCCAAACCAATCACATGTGCTTTGGGCAGAAACTGTCAATATTAAGACAAATCACATCCAGTTTATCACAGACTCAGTTAAAATAGAAGGAAAGTATTCCCTGAAATATGGCCTCTGAGGCTTGGTAACAGTGCTTTGGAGCTTGACAGATGTAGAGACAGCCAATCACGTTTACATCTGCCAAAATATATAGTCTCCAAAACCAGAAAGATAAAATGCCTAAAACCACAATGTGAAGAGTTGAATATTGAAAATTCCATATGTTTTGCAGGCTGATGCTAAATCCTATGAGAAAAACCAGCACATCAGGGTTCTTGTTGTAACCAACTTTCAGGAAAGGAATCCTAATCTCCGAAAGGCAGGTATAAGAAAGATTACTGTTTATAAAGGAGTATGGCCATGCTAACCTTCAAAGTGGGCAGAGCCACAGCAAGCCACCTCATCAGGTCTGACAACCATCTCCTGGAAATGGGCGATTTGGAGATGGCTGGTAGGACCAACGATATGAGAGTCGTCCTTATTGGTGAAGTAGCCAAACACACGAGGATGCTTCAAAACTACCATTAGAGTGAACAGAGTTGGGCAGTGGGGGACAGGATTTAGGGCTGAGTACCCAATTTCTCAATCAGATAAAGGGCAAGGTGGTTCTCCTCCACCCAGCTTGGGTAGGAAGTGCAATCAGTCTCATTTCACAACAGAGAAGGCAAATCCTCCTGTTTTGATGTCTTCTCCTACAAATCTATTCCTTGCTCACTCTATCGTATGCACACTGGCCTCCTGACTGTTCCTTAGATGTGCTGCGCATGCTCCTATCAAGGGCCTTTGCACTTGCTGTTCTGTGTGCCTGGCACGCTCTTCCCCCTGATTTCCTCATGGCCCCCCTTTCTCACCTCCTTCAAGACTTTCCTACTGTCTCAATGAGGCCAAGTGTATTCATTTTTTATTGCAGCTATAACAACCACAACTTACTGGCTTAGTATATATAGGGTGAATTCCCACATATACTTCATGTGGCATAAAACAATACAGATTCATTTTCTTATAATTCTATATAGGTCAGAGAGTCAGAGTGGGTCATATCAAACTAAAATCGAGATGATGCTATAATCGAAGGGGACAGTCTGTGTTCCCTTCGAATGCTCTAGGGGAGGTTCCCTTGTAGGACAGAGGTCCCTGTTTCCTTGCTGTCTGTCAGCTGAAGGCTGCTCCTGGCTTCTGGAGACTTCCTGCATTCCTTAGTGCTGGCCCCCTGCCTCCATCTTCAAAGCCAGATATGTGAGTCCCTCTCACAATTCAAGGTTTTCCTCTTTCCTCTTCCTTCTTTAAATGTTATGAATGGCATTTATTTAGTAACACTGACATTTGTATTAAAATGGGACCACACATTTTAGAAATCACTGTATTATAAAAATGTCATAAATTTCTCTGGACTCTAAAATTGAAATAAAATTTATAAACACATATCCTCATTTCTCTAGAGATGGATGCATATTATTTAGGTAGAAAGAAAATGAAACGGCTAATATGTACCCAGTTTGAAAGGATATCTAAGGAAAGGTATATTAAGGACACCCAGTTTTTAATTTGGGTCATAAATTTTTTTGTTTTTTGAGACAGAGTCTTGTTCTGTCGCCCCGTCTGGAGGGCACTGGCGCAATCTCAGCTCACTGCAACCTCTGCCTCCCGGGTTCAAGTGATTCTCCTGCCTCAGCCTCCTGAGTAGCTGGGATTACAGGCACTCCCCATCACACCCAGCTAATTTTTGTATTTTTAGTAAAGATGAGGTTTCACCATGTTGAGCAGGCTGGTCTCGAACTTCTGACCTTGAGTGATCCACCCACCTTGGCCTCCCAAAATGCTGGGATTACAGGCTGACCCACAGCACCCAGTCAATCTGGGTTATAAATTGTGAGTGAGAAAATCACAGAGGTGAGGTGCCCTTGCATCACTTAATATAAATGGGTACATGATATCCACCTTATCACTAGTGTTATTAACCATGATCACTCAGTTAATACACTTGGTTAAGGTGGTGTCTGTCAACTTTCTCCACCGTAGAGTTACTATTTTTTTCCCTACTCTAGTCTTTAGAAATGAATCATTAAGTCCAGTCCACGCTGAAGGGGATGCTTTATTTATTCCTTATTTCAAATTTTTTTTAACTTTTAGAAAAGTTACAAAAATGCTACAATGAATTCCCATATACACTTCATCTAGATTCACCACTGATAACATTTTCCATATGTGGCTTATCAAGATCTCTCCTGCTCCCTCTACAAATATACATATTATTGCTATTCATATGACTATTTGGACTGAACTATTTGAGAGTAAGTTGAAGACATCATAACCTTTTATCCCATATACTTCATCATGTATACCCTAAGAACAAGCAACTCTTTCATCTTCATAGTACAGTAACCAATTTCAGGAAATTTAACATTAATATAATGCTATTATCCAATATAGAGACCAGCACTTCCACTTTTGTCTCTGATGGAGTATCTGGTACTAGTCCTCTTGCCTCAACTGTAAAACTGGATGAAATATCAAAGGCAAGTGTTTTCAGACATTGGAGAACAAGCAACACGAGGCAGAGCAGGCAATGCAAGACTGCAATCAATCCCTGAAGGTAGGGAAACCTAAGAGGTGAACCTCATGATGAGCCTGGCTCCCTGCCTGGAGAAATTTTCCTGACTGCAGAGTAGTGATCCAGAATCCAAGCAGAGCACAGCAGTCCCTCTGAACTGAAGAGGAAGAGATCAGAGGTTGGGGCAACTGAAGTGCCAGAATCTGCAAGGCAAGGCCCGGAGATGGGAGCTGTGCATGTTACATAAATACAATCATGAGTTCATACTAATACCTCTACTTCCAATATAATAGCACTAGGCTTTCCCCAGCCTTCCCCCAGCCCATATTTCTGGCTCCCTTTCAGAAGCCCGGTTTGAGATCAGGCTGGCAAAGTCACCATTTCCACTGTCCAGTTTCCTAGCCGAGGGAAAACCTGCCAGTGATAAGGTGCATAAAATGAGGGACGTGGCCCAAGAATCATTGGTTTGAAACCCCGAGAACCGACGTCGTAAAACTCAGAAAATAACAGATTTAGTAAGAGAGTGCACCGAACATAAATAGAAATGTAGGGGGTAGAGAATGGCATATTTGCTATCTCTTTAACAAAAACTCCCAGTTATTTAGTTGTAGTTTGTTTTTAAATTGACTCACTTATTACCTCTTACCACAGTTTCTTCCTTTCTGAGTACTGCATTTTGATTCCTTTCTTTATTGTCTGGTGTCCATCTTTCAGTACTTTTTTCAAGAAAGCTTCATGGATTTGGTTTCCCTTGGTTCCATGATTATCACCTTGGCCACGTATTGTAATGAACTTGAAAACCTTTGAAAAACTACTGACTTTTGGGCATCATCCCAGACCAGTTCAGTCAGGTTCTCTGAGGGTAAGATCCATGCAACAGTATTTAAAAAAAAAAAAAAATTCCTCCACTGAGTCTAATATGCAAATGAATATCTCCAATCTCAAAGAAATTACACAAACAGGCTCTCTTAGTGGGGCAAAGATAAGCCAAAGAAAGTTGCAAGTGAAGTGCAAAAACACAGTGTTGATTTGAGAATGTTAGTTTGTTGCCTTTATACTAAAGGAACTTCTTGGAATATTTTTAAAAATGGCATCACTTTTTTCTTTCTCTCACAACTATATAGACTGGTGCGTTTCAAATTTTAATGTGCATTGGTCCATCGGAATCATCCTCGCATCTGGTCAAAATGCAGATTCTGATTCAGTAGATCTGGAATGGCAACTGAGATACTGCATTTCTAATAAGCTCACAGGTGATGCCAATGCTGCTGGTTCATGGACCACACTTTTGAGTAGCCATGGTATAAATCCTGCTCCTCTGTCTCCTGTAATGAGAATTGCTATGGAGGAATCTGGGGCTACCCAAACATGGCCATTGTTTCCCTCCTGAGTGGCTCACTTCTTTTTCTTGGACGTTAATATGATTTTCTTCTTATCTTTGAAATTCAGATATAGTTAGGTTACATGAGTTAAGGCATAAAGAAAAGATTCCCACATTGATATTGCCTTTGCCTCTGAACCCCTCTTTGTTCTTGTGTCTGTGAGGCCTAATTCCAAAAGACTTTCAGCTCTTCCTGAGGACTTTTCATAGGATTGACAGGATGCCTGGCCTACCTAGTGACTGAGGTTCTGGTTTCCTTATTTATGCATTTGTTACAATCAAATGGGTTTGTTCTTTGCAATCAAAAAAATTAAAGACTATGGATTTTAAACCAGAGAAAGTAAAAATAGAGACTGCATAGAATGCTGTGGCAAAAGGCAACATTAATGCAAAAAAAAAAAAAATGTAGTTACAGTGGTGACTGGCAGAAAGAAGGGCAAGGGCAAAGGAGATTTCTGAATTCAATGGGCTTCTTAAAAGTCATTATTTGAGCTAGGTTGAATGACAAACTTGTAGATAAGAGAAAAGGGTTAAAAAAAAAGTTATGATGCCAAAAAAGAAACGAAGAAAAAATAAAATATTAGAATGTGATGCTAAATGATGCTACAGAACTTTAAACCAAGTAAAAACTGTAAATTTAGAAATAAGAATAAAAAAATTTTAAATTTTAAATAGCAAAGCAAACTTTGAACCAAGAAAATTATTTTTTAAAAACCCTAATAAAACAGAAGTGTAAGATGAGCTATAAGATAAACTGAATAAAGTTTGGAGCAAGAAGATAAATTTAAAGAGAAAATTAGTAGGTTAAAATAACTAAGGTCAAAGTTAAAAATGATGTCAGTTATGAAATAATTTACAACAGATATTCTAAGTAAAGGTTGAAAGCCAACAGGGTAATAGGTAAGATTTAAAATAGGACATGAGATACTTTAATCCTACGTGAGAGTAGGATTAAAGATAAAAATAATCAGATGATTTATATGGATGTTAAGATACCATCAAACTAAAAAAAAAAAGTTTAAGTTAGAAGAAAAAAGAAGAGAAAACATACAAGGAGTAAGAGGGCTTGGTGCTTACTGTCTTTTCCCCAAAAACAAATCTGTTAATGGAGTAGTGGTGTCTTAATGGGGGAAAAACGCAAGAGGACAGAGAGCAATGTGACACCTTGGTCACGGAGGCTCACCTTTGCTCCCCTCAGCAAGTACCAGAAGGCCAGCCTCACTAGCAGTAACCAGAGAAGACAGACAGGAGGTTTCATACAGCGAACTCACAGCTGGATGGCACCAACCTGACCCAGGAGAAACTCCCTGGCCTGCCAGCTACATTCCTTCCTGGATTATCTCCTCCAAAATTAGCCCACACACAGAGTCAGGGAAACTACCCTCCCTAGATCAATAACCTATGAAAACTCGGGTTTCAACAGTTGTCTCGTGTCTCTAGAAAGTTTCAGGACTGGCCCAGCCTCCAGAGTTTTTAAAAAGGTATTTATTCAATAAATGTTTATTGATCCTCTTCCCTGTCCCAGGGAGTGTACTAGACTCCAGGAATGCAATGATGAATGAGCAACAGATCTCTCTTAACAGAGGTCCAGACGTGTTACATGCAGCGATAGGGGAGTTTTAACAGGTAGTTTCAACGCATCACCAATGGCACAAATGGAAGCCTTGGCTTTGAGCAGGAGGAGGGTCACGTTTCCTCTGCAGCTGGAAGGAAAGTGAGGACACGGGAGGAGGAAAGTAGGGAGGGCTGAAAGTTGGGGAGAGCATGACCATCGGCAGAATTTTCTTGGTGAAATAGGGATTTTCCTGAGAGAGAGGAGTCTGGAAATAAGCCGAGGTCTTGGGGTAAGTGGGAGGGAGAGGTCTGGGAGGGTCATAAGGAAATTCGAGAAGGAGCTAAGAACAAGTAAACAGTCTGACAGACAGAAGTGCAGGCCAAGCAAAGGCTGGAGGTGGTGCCAATCTGCCTGACAGGAGTGTTAGTGTGTCCAGGTGCTGGAGACATACACAATTAATTACAATACAATGTGAAGAGTCTCAATGTGACAGGATAATTTATTAAGACATTACTCTGTGTCTGTTCTCCTTGCATTTTCCCTCTCAACCATTTTCAAGAATGGCTCTGGGGCTGGTTATATCACGGGAGTTTTGAAGAAAACCTCCTGCTGGGCCTTTTTTTTTTCCTTTGTTAAAGCAGAGGTCTCAAAGCAGGCTTCTCCAGATTGAATAATACTTTTACAGATAGGTTTCATGTGTAATGAATAGTGTTTTGAAGTTTTCAAAAATAATTGCCAAAACTTTGAAAGTAGATTTCACATAAAATCTAGATTTCAGCTTTTCCTGGAAAAACTAAGTGATCTCGCAATACTGGGCCTACATTTTCACCAGGCTGCAATTGCTTGGAGCTGAGTAATGTCTGTCCCTTTTAAAGGAGGCGCAACCTCCAGTTCACTCTGGTCCCTACCATTTTCTCTGCCAATACCATTCATTCAGGTTAGCTGCCTGGTCTCTGCAGCCCTCTCTAAATAAAGCTGGAGATTTTGTTAGGGGGAAGGAGTGGAGACAGAAACAATAAGCAGTGGGGCACAGGTGTGCAGCTCCTTGGGCGTGGCAAAGCCCAGGAGGGAAATAGGGACACCACGCCCCTAAGGCCTGGGGTTTCCAGCATCAGCAAAGACTCCTACCCAGAAAGTGGCAGAGAAGGCAAGGATACTAAACAGCCGGCTCTGACACTGACAATTATCGAGGGCAGTCTGAGAAAGAAGGGGTCCTTTCCCTGGTTCCTGAAATCCCGGGTCCTTGTGAAAAATCCTAAAGAGTTTGGGGAGGGGAGGGGGGCAGAAGAGTCCACGATGACTGAGATCATTTTCCAACAGCCCTTGGGGAGGTGGCGTGAAGTCAGACTTCATGAGAGAAAATAAGAATATCCATCACTTCTTGTACATGCACGTTTGTGGAATAAGATGTTAAACATCAAAATGGAGATTTAAAGAAAGGGCTAAGAGTAAAAAAGTGGGTGAGGTTAAGTGTTGACTAAAATAGTTATGGAAGTTTTCACAGAGGAGGTGCAATTTGAGCTGAGTTTTGAAGGATGAGTAGGAGGTATCCAAATGTAAGTTAATCTACCTAAAGACAAACATTTGAGAGTGCAAAGCATATTCAGGGAACCTGCAGTAGTTTGGTGCAACTAGGCCATTAGATGCCCATTGTTCGGTCAGGGGAAACAGGACAAGGGAGGAAATGGAAGAGAGTGAAACCAGAAGGGAGGGTTTAAGCCTTCACAGTCTTCATGACTATGAAGGGAGTTCTGACTATGCTTTGGTATACTTTGTGTTTAGAAAGTTAATTGACTGGGCGCAGTGGCTCACATCTGTAATCCCAGCACTTTGGGAGGCCAAGGCGAGCAGATCACGAGATCAGGAGTTCGAGACCAGTGTGGCCAATATGGTGAAACCCCGTCTGTGATAAAAATACAAAATTTAGCTGGGCATGGTGGCGGTGCCTGTAATCCCAGCTACTCGGGAGGCTGAGGCAGGAGAATTGCTTGAACCCGGAGGCAGAGGTTGCAGTGAGCCGAGATCACGCCACTGCACTCCAGCTCTGTGGGACTGAGCAAGACTCCATTTTGGGGGCGGGGGAGGGGAAAGAAAGTTAATTGTGCTGGCTGTGTGGTCAATGCTTGGGGAAAGGGAGATTGGACAAAGGCCATTAAGTAGTCTCTTGCAACAGTCCAGGTGAGAGTTGATAAGGGTTTGAACTAGAACAGTCACTGTGGGAATGGAAAGGCGAGTTTGAATTTCAATAGCCATTTATTGAATACTTACTGTGTGCCAGGCATTGTGCTAGGTGCTGAGATTACACAAATAAATACTGAGACTTGCGTTGAAGAAACTCATTGATAAAGGGACAAAGATGACCACACATGGTAGAGCCAGCCTAGAGCTGAAGTAGCTGAGACTGTCAAGCCTTAGTCACATGTGTTGTACATTCCATTATGGGTCACATTCTGAGGATCTGTTTCCACACAGGGGTTGGGGCCATCTAAGAGGTGAGATACAACCTATTTTGCAAGTTTTGAAACTCAGTTCTTCTACAGGGCCCTTACAGCTATTCTTGCTGACTAAAGGGATCAAATGATCAAAATCTCCTTTAATTTTCAATTTTACAGAAGGAACCTCACTAGATGAGCAATTTTTTAGACAGGTAACTTGCCATAATTTGGACTAAGGTGAAATTGAATTAACTCTATTGTTAAGGGAACTCCATTAATGCTTCATCACTGTTTCCCATAAGCTTCCAAATCAGGCTGAATCTTTTCCCATTTGCAGGTGTAAGGTGTTCACTAACTTTGCCTCCTTCCCACTTGCTGATTTCTCTATGTAGTTTATTCTTTGGGTCACACAGTGCCTGGGACATAGCAAGTGTTCAGTAAGAGTGGAGGAAATGGATTCGTAACACACAATGCGATGCTTTGAGAAGTTGTGCGCTGTTATCTTTGGAGGTGATCAAACTGAACTAGTTGCTAGAAATGTTCATTCATCCATCCAGAATATATTTATTGAGAGTCAATACATATTTATTTACAAAAGGCCATATTTATTTACTTATTTATTGCCAGACACCATTCTTGCATTGCACAAAGCAACGAACCAATCCAAGTCCCTGCTTATCCTATTGAGGCGGACAAGTCATAAACAGATTATGAGTGTTTATACACACACAGAACACTGTTGTACATACACTATAACAGAGGTGATACCTGCTATGAAGAAAAACAAAAAAGTAAAAATAAAAGAATGTTGTTGGTGGGGAGGAACTATTTTTATATATTGCCTATGGGCTGCTCGGGGAAGGCCTTTCTAAAGAACGGTATTTGAAAAAAGACTTACAAAAGGTGGGGGAGAGGAGGTGATGGAATTGGCTTTCCAGATATCTGGGGACTCAGTCTGGCAGGCAGAAGAAGGAAAAAAATGCAAATATTCTGGTAAAGAATCAAGCCTGTCCTGCTGGAAGACCAGCAGGGAGGCTAGCATGAAAGGCGTGAGGAAAGGAGAGAAGAAAAAGGAGACAGTGAGTAGGAATTGAGATCCAGCCCTTTCACCTGACATTCTTCCTAAGGGTCAACCGAAAAAAATTCGTGCTGAGGAAGAGGATGACTAATTGTTATAAATAATCATTGTGTTGGCAAATGCCTGGGGAGCTTTGAGACTTTGCTAGGAGTCGTAAACATCATGAGGGGTTATAACCTTGTCTGTATGGTCGCTGGTGTATTTCCAACGCCTGGCACATAATAGAAGCTCAATATATATTTGAGTGAATGTTTGAAGTTTATCTTTGCTTTTTCAACCTTTCAGAATATTAATGACTAAATTGTCTCGTGAAAACAATCTAACGTGGTGGGGGGCCGGGGGGGGGGGAGGAAGTGCAATTGAAACTCAACCTATAGGACATTATGCATACATATCATTAACAGGCAAACAACAAACAAAGGATGCCTTGTGTTTTGTTAATGTCTGTTAGCTTCCAGCAGCCTGTCTCCAGGGTGGCACTCACTGTGCCATTTAGACTGGAGAGATTACAACCATTCTGTAATGTCTTAGCAAATACTGGCACCTGACCTGTCCAGATATTTCTGGCAACGTCTGAGATCTTTTTCCATCACATGACCAAAGCCGTATTTGCAGAGGGTGGTGGTACTTCCCTACTTTTGCAACACCCTTGGGTATATTCAGTTATCTAAAAGAAACTATGAACTCCAAATTTCTCCAAACTAATTGTTCATTTTAGACTGTTTATAAACAGGCATGTTTCAGAAAGTGTTACAAAATCGACGTGGTTACTTCTAAGAGTGAAAGTGTTAGATGATCAATTTGCCCAAAAGGGGTTTGTAAATAACTTTCTAGACGGTAACTTAAAAAACAAACAAGAAAACAAAAAACAAATCCATCCCCCGGCCCCTGGCTACGTTAGTTTCCCTCGTTTTACTGCACCATGCAAAATCCGTTAGTGCCATAAAATCACTTCTCTTACTTTAAGCCTTGAACGGAAAGTCACAGTGTATTGTATTTCATCACGATTAAATGGCCTAGTGCTTAATTAGTGGGAATTCAATTTGCAAAACTCCATGTGAGACCAGTGAAAAGATGTAATGCCTCCGAGAACCGGTACTGCGACACCTCGTTTGCCCAGAACTCTGCTCTAGGACTTTCTCCCCACCCCCACCCACCGCCCGGGGTTTTCCCCGCAAGTCCTGGCCCAGGGACTGCTGGGGTCCCGCCCGGCCGCGGCCCGCCCTAGACCGGAGTTCCCGCCCCAAGGCCCTTTTGAGGCGGGTGTCGACCTTCGCGTAACCCGCGCCCAGGAGGGCCCCTTGGAAACTGCTGTGTCAGAATGGTTCGAGGAGTCCTGAGTCAGAGCCAGCTTTAATTCGGGAGGGATGACTACCCAGGGCTGGCCTGCGGAGACGCAGCCGGGAAGGGTGTGGTGCAGCTGTCGGGAGAGCAAGCCCGGGCCCGGCCGCCCCGGCTCCGCCCTCGGCCCGACGGTCCCCACGGTCCCCCAACCCGCCGCCAGCCACCGTCCCGGGGCCAGCGTCTGGAGAAGTGCGGACGCAGAGGGGCAGCGCGCACGCGCCAGGGCTGCGAGCAGGTCCCGCCCCTCCCCGCCCCATCTCACGTGCTGCTCAGCGTGCGCCCAGACATGTGCGGACGCACGTGACAGCGCCGCGTCCGGCCCCGGTTCCCTAACCCCGCGCGGCTGTACTTTGAACCCAGGCGTGGGAGACTGGAGCGGGGAAGGGAGGAAGGAAAACCGGGCGGGGAGGCCGGCCTCGGGGAGAATGATATCATCTGCAGCTTTATCGCTAGGCAACCTAAGAATGCTTCTCCTCTCTCTCCAATCCTAGAGCTCCTTGAAGAGCTCAAGGCTGATGACATTATTCCCCCCTCCTTTCTTTCCCCCCAGCCCCCCATGCAGCGCTCAAACGTTGATTCAAGGAGCAAGGGTTGGTTTGCTTGAGGATCTTAACAGGCACAGCTTAGAAATCAATCCATTATCGCACCCACTTGGGTCTGCAGAGACCTTCGGGGGTTCATGCAGCCAGGTGCCTCTCTGGTCATACGCGGTTTACACAGCCACGATATGGCTATGCAGATAGATGAGCCTTGTTCAAGGTAATATATATTTGAAAACTAAGTCCTGCTTAAGGTGTCTTAGAATCCTGTGTCTTTATAATACTATGTTATAAGAGTTTTTCTGGTTGCTCTGAGTTACAGGTCGGCAGGAGTTGGGTCCAGACTGAAGCCCCCCTATTACAGCTAATTTTCGAATCACAGTGAGGAAGCCGCAAGGCCGCATATGGAAGCAACATGTATTAAACTATCTGGCAGATATTCAATATCTCTGTTGTGAAGCACATAATACTCTGTGTGCACACCCATATGGAAAAGGCTCCAAAATTGAAACCTTAGCTAAAGTTCACAGTGCCCTAAAAATACTCCATATAAAAACTGTAGCACATGGCCCTGTCTCCAGCTTGCTGGATTCTAGAGGTTCTCTCTGACCAGCTTCATAGGTTATTTTGGTCGTGATCCCTTCTGTTGTAGAGAACCTCTAGGGCACAACCGGGACCACACAGGTATAGAGAGGTAGAAAGCCCACCAGATAATGTGGAGACTTCCTAACTAGGAAAGGCACATTTCTGGATGTCTCCGAAGTGAGTGGACGATGGAATAGTATGGTTGTTTGTAGGAGACTTTGAAAATTATTTCCCTAGAATTTCATCTCTCTCAAAATGATTGCATACTCTATGCCATAATTTAGCAAGGTTATTATGCTGATCATCTTTCCTTCTTCACCGTCAAGTATACTCTGCCTCTGAGGATCGCACACGGACTAGCTCAACTCATTCCGTGAGAAAACCTCAGCCTGTCCCTCCCCATTACTAAAACTATGGTATAAAAGTATAAAGAGCACTAGACTCAGAACCAAAAATCCTGGTTCTGTTACTGAGCTATGTGACCTTGGACTAGTTCTTTGCCTCAGTTTCCTCCCAAAGGTTTTTGAAAGTCAGGCCTTAGGATGCCGTGTTTCCCTCTAGAGCTGCTCTGTCTCTCTCACTCCCTTACTCGAAGGGAAAGAAGTCACCATTAGTTTCTTTTGTAAAACAGATAGATGGAGGAGGTGAGACACAGAGCTGCTCATGAGGTACTGCTGTTTTTTCCCCTACCACATGAGATATGATCATGCTCTGAATACTATCATGTCTCACTTTGCAGCAGGAAATATCATGACTCCCTAGTCCCAGCCCATGGTTCAAATCCTCAGGAGGCGATTTTGGTGAGAGCCAGGATAGCAGTCAAATTCTAAAGAGACTGGCAAGTTAGGAAATCCTTGCTCAGACCTCAAGTCATATATAGCCAATTAAACTGCACTGCAGCTTATTTTAAGTGGCACTTTTTAAAGTTTCATTTCCAGTTGTTCATTGCTAGTGTATAAAAATACAATGTATATTTGTTTATTGATGTTTTCTTCTGTAACTTTTCTAAATTCGTGTGTGTGTTCTAGGATTTTTTTTTTTTTGGTAGATTGATTCCCTATGATTTATGTACCTGATAATGTCATCTCTAAATATAGAGAATTTTACTGTAAAAACATACATAAACTGTAGTGCAGCTTAACACGGGAGCAGGGTAGGCCAGAGCCTTCTCTTTGGAGATGGCCTCATGCCCTTATTGTGCTGCTGTTCCTTCTGTAAAACCCAGCTACTTCTCACCTAGGCCTCCTCACTTAGATGCAATTAGTAGCTCCCACCCCCAGCACAGCATTGTATCCATCCCTGGATAGCACTTATTGTGTTGCAATGTAATTTATTTTAGTATAGGTCTATCACCCACATTAGACTCTGAGATCTTCAGAGGTGAATCTTTGATTCTCTAGTACTTACCATGGCACCTCACATACAGTGAGCAAAACAAATCCCCACACCATTTATTGAATACATAAACTCAACAAAAAAAAGGAATACGCTGTAATCAATGAGGAGTCTGAAACCTCTCACCATGGGTGTGTCTAAATTCAGAGGCAGCATCTGGGCCTACACACCCATCCTGCCAGTTCCCCAGAATACTTTTGCATTCTACCGGCCACCCAAGAGGTCCAACACCCAGAGGCAGAGGAGGTTACATACTAGAAGCAGGAGCCAGAGTCATCCTTAAATCAAAATGCTGAATCAGTTTCACTAGTGGCCCTCCATCCCCTATTCTTAGCAACTGGAGAGAAGTGTTCATCCAATCAAATAACTTATTCCTGACATGCAAATTTGTTTACTTTGTGGTTAGTTGTGGGCTAAAACCATTAGCAAGTTGCTTTTATTTTTATGTAATAAAATGATGGCGAAATATATAATGTATTTGAAGGCTTTTGCATAAGTAATCTAATAAGAAGCATCGCTGAGAATCTGGAAGTTAAAGGAAACAAAAAGCTTTGGGAAGAAAAGGTCACAGATTCTACAAATTCACACAACTTACTTGTAGAACAACCCTTCAGGTCCTCTGTCAGAGCCTATTTACTCTAATTTTAGCACATTTCAAATGGGTGTGGTAGTGTGTTTAAATGGTTTCCCAGCCCACAGTAAGTCAGAGGTAGCAAATTAGATAAGAGTTGGAGGAAGCACTCTGAGGCTTCAAGACGTGACAGCTGACAGGCTAGCTGTGCGTAAAGAGACTGAAAAACCCTATAAAAAGCAGGTAGAACTCAAAAAGAATTTGGTGCAGGTGCAATTACTCCCAGATGTCATGCATAGTGCAAAAATGATGTTTACAATGCTGACCCTGAATTATTGAGAAAGGTTAAGTATGTCCAGGGTAAGACATTTTAGAGGATATGTGTAATACATTTTAGTATGCTTTCCACTAAAATAAAATTCAAAAATGAAAAACAGCATTGGCATTTGAACATAGAAGCTTTAGTTTTCTAAACCATTGACCGTTTGTCCCTCGTGTCAGACAAACTAGGCATCACTGAATTTAGAATTTTAAAATATCAACTTTTAAAAGGTGGTTTTATATTTGTTTGGAGTTTTCAATATGGAATCTCTGAACGAGCATAAGAAACCCAATTTTAAAACAAACGTAGAACTCCTAGAATAGCATATTTTTAAAGTACATGCTGTGCATGTTTTCTAGTATAAATCCCATCTTAATCACAGAAAATATGTGATAATTTCCCACATCAATCCCTTACTTAAATTCTTCTATGAAAAATTGGAACTTCCATGGGACTTTAGCATGCACTGTAAATCCATCTTGAACTTGTTTAAAATAACAGTGAGAACAATGGATGGGTCTAAATATATTGAGCTGAGGGTCCCAATAGGTTAAGAATTTTTGTTTAATGAAAAATATCAGGTTGCTACCTGAAGCAGAATACCATGATCACAACACTACAGCCAGCTTTTGGCAATATAATGGTCTTAAGTCATTCATGAGAGCTCCGTTCATTTCTAGCTAATGTAAAATCCTTCATGTGTTTGCCCAGCCATGTCTCTCCAGAGGCTCTGCTGGCAATCACTTTCCATGGAAAGGTTAAGAATTGACCTGTGGGCCGGGCGCAGTGGCTCAAGCCTGTAATCCCAGCACTTTGGGAGGCCGAGACGGGCGGATCACGAGGTCAGGAGTTCGAGACCATCCTGGCTAACACGGTGAAACCCCGTCTCTACTAAAAAATACAATAAACTAGCCGGGCGAGGTGGCGGGCGCCTGTAGTCCCGGCTACTCGGGAGGCTGAGGCAGGAGAATGGCGTAAAAACCCGGGAGGCAGAGCTTGCAGTGAGCTGAGATCCGGCCACTGCACTCCAGCCTGGGCGACACAGCGAGACTCCGTCTCAAAAAAAAAAAAAAAAAAAAAAAAAAAAGAATTGACCTGTGACATAGAAAGGAGCAGGCTGAGCCTCCTTTTACATAACTTTTGAACAAATCTCAGGTGACTGGCAATAACCAAAGTCATGGCCTGGATGGCCAGAAACAGGGAACTAAATGAAAAATAGTTTCACAATGATAGGAACTAAAACTCCAAATTTTACATAGCTATTAAAGTATTGTTTCTAGTGCCTTGAAAACGTGCTTAAGGTTAGCTCTTTGGAGGGGAGGGAAGGGCCTTTTTTTCAATTCAATATAAAGTTTGCTAAGAAATATGTGTATATAAAATTAATCTTTTAAAATATTACGTAAAATATATGTATGTAAAATTAAATTTTTATGACTATAATACTATGTTAATAAAAACACTGACTCAAGATTCATATTTGCCTGAAGTTGGAAAATCATTTTAGCTGAAATTTCACCACTACAAGTATAGAAGCCTCTTTAATGAATTATAATGACTTAAGCCTTTTAATTCATTAAAATAAATCAATGACCAGAATAACATTTTTTCAGATTTTAGAATCAATATAGATAATATTATTTTTGCATTTCTGTTCTAACTTTATCTTATCATGTTACCATATGGGTACTTGGACTAAATAACTGACTTATAAAATCTGGCCCAACTCTGAAGTTTTTTTATCTCATTCTACCAAAATTATACACATGCTAAAAACATTGTATTATCCTCTGATTCACTCTTAATCCTTTTTGGTTATGAAACTAATATTACTACAGTAGTAGCATCAAAATATAGCTCAAAATATTTGAAATGCTGTTTTTCCCATTCTGATTCAGATAATTTTTCTAAAGTTCAATAAATTAACAATGCTCGAAAATCCTACATAGTTTTCCAGTGTTAATTTCAGTTTCCTTTGTTCTATGGTTTGTTACAAAGCTTCATGAAGGGTGCTCAATCAAGTTCAGCTTACTTGGTCCAAGATACTGCAATGGGAAGTAGTTGACTGACTGAGGGATATGATAGAGCTGGCCACTAGTGCTAGTGCTGACTCTAGGTAGCTCTGTGACCTTGGGAAGATACTTAATATCTCTGGGCTTCCTTTCTTTTTTTCCTATGAGGAAATGCAGGGGCCTTGATGAGCCCTGGCTCCTGGCTCCACACTGTTATGACTTGCAGTTCAGTTGCCATGAAGTCAGCAGAGGGAGCACTTTTTCTACATCTTATACAATGTGACTCTCATTTAAACATTTTTCAAAAATCAAGGGGGTTGTGAAGAACATTCCTGAAACTAAAAGCTGACAATCCTTCACTCAGTTTGTATCATGTCACAGATTTGAATGGAAATTTGAGAAAAGTCTAGAAATTATTTCTGATCCTGGAATTCCATGATAAAGTCCCATGACAGAATTATTTTATAAAAATTAAGAAGCCAAAACACTCTCATGTTAAGCACCCCTATGTGATCATCTATTTATACAAGACCCAGTGAAAGAGAAACACCTGACCATACTAGAGAGGCTATCTGATGTCACAGACAAAAAGTGAAAACCTTGTCAATCATTAAAACAACAGAAAATTGGGTCTAACATAAACAAATCACACAAGTTAATTGGTAGGTTTTTCTTTTGCACTTTTCATTAAGATACATTGGAAACAAGCAGGTAGACACAGCCAGAGCCTGGAGGCTTGCAAGAGATTGGAAATGTGTGACATCAAGCCAATGACAAAAAAAGCTGTATATCTGAGAACCTCAGTGATTTGTATCCCTACAGTCATAGATATCTCAAACCTAATTGAGCATCCATTGTCTTTTTTAATTATTAGACAATATCATACTGTATATTAAAGTTTTTATTCCTTAGTAAGAATTTTTAAATCACAAAATAGTGTGGCAATATTTAGGTAATAGAATTTATGGAGTGCTGAAAATACTAGAATATAAAGATAATTTCTAGTTTATCTTCACATACTAAACTTTTCTAAACCAGCTGGTTTCTTGCAGACAGTATTTATTTTTTTAAAATAATTTAAGACAGCATAAGCTTGTACCAAGCATAAGCGTTGTAACAAAAGTGCAACTTTTCAGCAAATCCTCCCCAAAAGATATTTTAACTCAAAATATCATTAGCACATATTTTCTCCCTACAAAAATAGCATGTCAGACATCATTAATTGGATGTATTAACAACTATGTACATAAGAGCCACCTTGTAGGCTAAGAGTTTAACGTTGTTTAAACACAGCGTTTGAGGCAAACAGTAGCAACAGCAGCAGCAAATGCACCAAACTGACGAAAAGACCCAGATATTTTCCTCACTCATAGTCAGACTGTTGTGTCTCACCCCTTACATAACATCCAAGTGAGATTTCTCACAGTGCTACCTTGGCAACAAACTAAAAATATCTAGACAAGGTCTTGGTTTAAGCCTTATTAAAAAAGCTTTCTTTGTGATTATCTGGTATCTGGTTTGGTCTCCAGAAAATACATAGACTTGGAGATAGGAAGGCCTCACAGGACTTCATTCCATATCTTTACAGCATTTCCAATCAAAATTGACCAGTTAAATGCTTTCGTTCACTTTTGTCGTTTAGCAGAATATAGGATATATCAGTTTGGACTTTTGTTTTGTTTTGTTTTTAAGTTCAGTGCACTTTTTAACAGTAAGATTACAAAAATTTAGGAACATGATGGATTAATGAGAGTGGGAATAGATGCACTCGAGATGTGTATGTATAGATACCTATCTATGGATAAACAGAAATTTGTATAGATAGATAAAGAAATTAAGGTGAGTCCACTGATTCATGGTCAATTTCTCAATAAAGTGTTAGCAAATGTACTAGGAATGATTCTGCCCTTCTCATCCATCACCTTCCCTGACTTAGTTCTGACGATGGCCCAGCTCCGTGTTTCTTTAACAAGTGCAAGTTACTAAGAGATACCATTTAAACCACTTCAGAATAAGTTGCAACGTGAGCAACTGCATCCTCACTTCTTTGAAAAATAGATGCCTTTTAGAAAGCTGAACATTAGAAAATACTGAAGAGTAAATTCAATTCTAAAAGATCCTCAATCTGTTTGTGGAAAGTCTCCTAAAACAGGCAGGGCAGCTTTGAGAACTACCTCTACATAACAACTACCTGCTGTTCCATGTCAACTTCAGTCAAAGACGTCAAAGGTGTTAACATGTTTCCCCTACCCCGGGGTTCACCTAGCTTACCCATAGAACAGACCCTTCTGACTTCCTCTCGAATTAGGTTCCAATTTTAAGAGATAATGGAACATGGCCTAAAAGGGGACAAAACTTATTTGGGGGATTATTAAAATATATATATATATATATATATATATATATATATATATATATATATATATATCTTTCGCAGAGGATCTTTTACAGCTGGTGGGGGGAAGAAAGGGATGTTAGTGTGTGGAGGGTGGGGTGGTGAGGGATGAGCAAAACAGGAACTCCAAATGTACACATAACACCTGTTTTGTTGTTCTTGTTTATGCCTGTCGTGCATCTATTACACTTCCTCCCTTAAAGACGTTAAGGGTGTTTTAACTTCTCACTCCGCTTGAACCTCCGTCCTTTGAGACTCAAGGATTCAGGGTGCTTCCTTTCCTGGCTGCGAGGGATCTTCCTGAGCAGAGCTCTCCGGGTTCCCCGGCTCGCGGGGGCCGGCGAAGGGCAGGTGGGTGCGGCCGTGCGGGTGTTGTGGGTGCGGCGCCCCAAGGGGCGCCACCTCGTGCGGCAGGAGGGTCGCGGCGGCGGCGCCCGCCTTCTCGGGAGGGGGCGACAACACCGAGGACAGGCAGGGGAAGGCGGCGGCGGCGGCGGCAGCGGCGGCGGCGGCGGCCGCAGCTGCGGCCGGGGCGGGGATGCCGGGGTATAGCAGTGGGAACGGGGCGGCGGCCGCCGCCGGGTACAGATACTTCTCCAGGCCGCTCTTGTCCAGGAAGGGCTGCACGTAGGCGGCGGCTGCAGAAGGCGAGAGGAAGCAGAAGGGCAGGCAGAAGGGGGCCGCGGCGGCCGCGGGCTGCGGGAAGGGCGCGCCCCCGCCTCCGCCGAACGCCACCAGCGAGCTGAGCAGGGCGGCGTCGGGTCTCAGCAGCGCGGCCGCGGCGGCAGGGTCGGGCCCCAGGAGCGCAGCTGCCGCCGCCGCCGCGCCGCCCCCCGGGCCGCCGCCGCTGCCGCCGCCGCGGGAATCCAGCTTCATCCTCTTGGGCGCCGGCAAGTCCTCCCCGGGAGGCTCCTGCTTGATGGTGACGCGGCTCGCCCCCGCGCCTTTGCCTTTCTCGCGGTCCGGCCGGGCCTCGGCTTCGCCGCCGTAGCCGCTGTCGGTGTCCGTGTCGTTCTCGGCCGCGAGCTCGGCGCTGGGCTGAGTCCGCTGGATGACCGGCACGCAGTAGGCGAGGGGCTCCAGCTTCTGCCCCGCGCGCTCCAGGCAGGGGGCGGCCGCGGACCCGGCGGCCGAGGGAGCGCCGGTGCCTTTGCTCAGAGGGACCTGTTGAGTCAACAGCTGCGGGGTGGGCAAGAACTGGGTGGCCACGGCGTGCAAGTGGTTGATCAGCTGGACACACCGCGGCTCCCTGGGTGTCCAGCTCTCAAACCGGGAGAGGTATTGCAAGACTTCTTTGGCGCATGTTTGAAATCCCGAGTGGAACGCATCCAAGTCGGACTGAATGGGCGATTTCAGAGATCGCTCCCCTAGGATGAGGAAGGGATGGGGGGGTGGGGACGGAGGAGTGGAGGCAAGAAGAAACATACCCACGTTAAAACATCTGCTTATCACGTGGGTCCTGCATCGACTAAAGTGATCTCGGTTTTTCCCCAGTATTCAAGTGATATAATCCACCGGTTGCCGAGAGAAGGGGGGTGGCGGAGGTGCGGAGCTGGGAGAGGGCGCTCTCCTCCCAGCTGAAAACCAAAGTGGAGCGGGTGCAACCGCCACTTTAAAACCTGATTCCTCCGAGTTCTGCTGAAAGCCTCTAGGATGCTTCGGGAAATGGGCTCGTTCCAATGAAGGGAAAGTATAAAGCAATTTAACAAATGAGAGGGAACCCATGAGCCCACCGAAAGAGGTGGGGTGCAGGTGAAGGAGTCCTGACACTGCTCCCCTGTGGGCTGCCCCGCTTCATCAGGGTAGGTTGGCCTCTCTGAACTGACTTACCATTCTGTAAAGCAATTATCTTCTGATGCTGTTGCTCGGTTAAGGCGGTTAAAGCTTTTAGGTGTTTCAGAGTTAATTCCAAGACTACGGCTTTCTCCAGATGCCCCAGAGTCTGCAGTAGTGCAAAAAAGAAAGGGGCACTTGGTTACTTAAAAAACACACATTTGGCTTAATTGGCTGTCCATTTAGCACAGCAATTTAAGCAAACACTTTGAAAGAAGTACTATTCTTATACTTCTTGAGCTTTCCACAAGACAGGTTATAAATGATTTTTTGCCTTCAGCTGGGAGCACCGACTCAGTTTGTGGGAAACTCTGTACGGTATAGCACAAGTTGTAAATCAGGAACTTATATTTACATTTATTCTTATATTTTCTGGGAGTCGCACCAGACTATTAAAACGCCCTTGGAGAGCAGCAAAGAATGAAAACGTGCATCTTACTGTCAATTTCAGATGTTCAGGCAGTAAATCTTTCAGCTGAGCAATGCATTCATTAATTCGGTCTCTTCTTTTCTTTTCTATTAATCTGTGCGGTAATTTGTAGGTATCCTTAATATATGAGAGTCATGGAAAAGAGAAAACAGTAAGCGAAACATTCATTTATTGGATATTACCCTCCTCTGTCCCTCCCCGCCCCCCACCACCATAAAACATACTATGTGATAAACTACACCCAAGAAACCTCTTTCCTCTGGACTGTTCTGCAATGCAATTTAAATTCAGGTATGATGTTTAATATCCCCTTGAGAGTACCCAGCAAGCCACTTAAAATTCACAGTTGGGGAAGCTCAGGGGCTGGAATATATTTGCAGGCAGAGCTTGACTGTGAAATCAATGGCCCTAATTAACTACCCATGCAGGTTATGAGGAATATCGGGAACTTACACTTACCTTGGTATCGTCTCGTTTCATGCTCCTTTTGGGTTTACACATATACAAAGAGGAATAATCCAGTCTGCAAAACAGAAATCAGCATCAGGCACCCATTCGGGGAGGGGCTCTGCCCTCGCCAGCTCCATACCACTTTCTGGAGAAGAGAAAAATCAAACCAAAGCCTAGACAGATAGTCGCAAGGGTGCGTGCACCTTACCCTATAAAATCTCTATGTTCCAGTAACTGTCTCTCTTGCAAATGAGGAATTCCTTCGTCCATGTTCAACTGCTGTTCGTTTCCTCCGTTTCGATTTTTGGGGCTCTGTACAATAATCTGTGGGACGGTAGGCTTGGGAGATCTTGGGGGGATCTGTGCGTCTCCAGTCTCTCTCTCTCGCTCTCCCTCTTCAGTGCAGTGTTGAAAGTGTGAAGCAGTTGGTCCCCCCTCCACCGCGCTCGCACACACACACGCACACACACGCACACTCGCGCCGGCCCCACTGCGCTGGTAGTTTGCTCTCACTCCAGGCAGTGTTTGGCCACAGGGCACGCGCGTCGCCGGCCAGACCAGCACCCAGCTCACGTGCGGAACGTACCATCCGCGGTCCAGCCCGGAGGGGGGCGGGGGAGGAGGGGCCGGGCCGGGAGGGGGCGTCGGGAGAAGGCGGCGAGAGAAGGCGAACGGCAGGAGGGGGCGGGGACACCTGATCAGGGCCACCGGAAAGGAAAAACAACTTCGGCCAAGCTATTCATCTTCCCAAAGGCGATGGAGTCGGCAGGGGGAGGGGGAAGTGGGGGTGCGGGGGTGCGGGGCAGCCTGAGCTTCTTTGGCTCGGAAATGCGACTCCCTGGGTTCGTCCGTTATTACGGTGCAGGAATGTGAACGTGGCTTTTTGCTTTTCCACCGACTGTGCTGTTGGTTTGAACCATAAAAAGGAAAGAAAAAGAGAATTCGCGGTGGCTAAACTTGAGTCCCAAAGGAAATTTTGGAGACTTGTTTGCTCACTGATCAGTGGGGCGGAGAGGTTGCCTCGAGAAGAAGCAACTTGCAATCTGCTCCTTGAAGGATTTAAGACACTTGAAAACGTTGTCACCGGGTCCGAATGTCGCAATCCAAGTGTCTTTCGGTGACACGGCGTTCCTGGGCCACCTAAACTTCCCCGCAGCAGCCGGAATTGCGGTGCCACTAATCACAGCAGCAGATGACGACGTTTGGAGCCGCGTGTGCTCCTGGAGGAACGCGGCGGGGAGCGAGCCGGGGTTGAGTGGGGGCTGGGGAGGGAGAAGGGGGTGGCACGAGAGGGGCTATCACAGGAAAGCTATGCAGCATTTATCACCCGCCCGCTCAACTCCGCCGCGTTCCGAGCCTCCGGTGACGCTACGTGCTTTCCCCATCCCCCCGTCCCCCCGCGCGATAAGAGACGCCCGGAGTGTGCAGAGCCCACGTTTACTACCGCTGGCACCTCCAAAGCCTCCCTCCTTAATCCTGTCTCAAACGGGTACCAGCACAGGGCCAGCAACGTGATCCGACCTGCCGCTGCTGCCACATCACTGCTCGGGGAACCCGTGCGCGCGCGCGCTCGCCCTGCAGCCGCGGCGCTCGGCGCTGGGAAGCACAGGCCAGCGAGAGCCGAGTTACCTTTCCCCAGAGCCACCCCGGGAGCCTGACTCACTGCTAGTGAGAGTTACCGGGAGGTGCCCGGGGATGCGCACTGCCCACGCCGCCCTGCGAGTCCAGGGGAAAGCATGTCTTGAGGGACTCCCAGGGGTGGGATGGAGGGAATATATATATTTCTCTAGATACACATAAAAGCATAGAGATAAAACCAAGGTTTTTCCTGCACCGAGAGGGATATTTACATTCTTCCCGGGGTGATCTCCGAAACACTGATTATTGGCAGTGATAAGTGAACCGAGGGGAGAACGCCGAAGGTACACGCACCAGGGCGCAGTAGGGACTGGGGCGCCAGCTACGTGTCCCCCAGCCCGCCCCGCCGGGCACGGGTTCCGGGGACGGATCTGGGTCGCGGGAAGCGGCGGCTGGGAGGAGGTCACGTGTCTGCGGGAGTCGCGTCTCCTCCCCGACTCCAGGAGCAGCCCAGGCCGCGGCGGCCGCTCGCGCTGCTGCAGTCTCCGGAGTCCTGGGCGGAGACGCGCACTGCGTCTGGCTTCGTGACTCGGGCGGCGGCGGCGGCCCAGGATCACCCCGGCGTGAGGAGACGCTCGCGGTCCGTTCGGTTCATCTGTTTAGAGGGCCTTTTAAGGTCTCTGGAGTTCCTCAAATAGGGGGACGTATTTTGCACCAAACAGGCAATTTAATCACGATGGTTCTTAATTTAAAAAGTATTTTTAAAATGCCGACTTTATTTTAAACCTCCGTCCGACCTCTGTCCTATTTCCAGAAGGTTAGGTAATTAAGACCCTTTAATGGTGAGGGCACGTTGGAGACCTAAAAGCGACCTATTCTTGCAGTACTGTATCATTTTTACCTCTTTTTAATTGACTAAAAATGGGAATGCCGTTAGGTGAATAATTTAAAAATTAAAACACCAGTTCCCCTTCTAGATTTCCGAATGTTTGGAGTAGAAAGGGGATGCAAACATTTGCTCCAGAGCTAAATTTCACTTGAAAAGGATGACTGGTTAGGGAAAATGAAATAAAGACAAGATCACTGCATTTTGGCCTTGTTGGGCTAAAAACACAAGGCAGACATCTGACCAGGGCAAACCTTAGAAGCTAAGTCTGGGGCAGAGATTAAATGCGAGTTGGAATAGAAGGAACATGATCAGGAGCCTTGAGGCTCAAGGGTGAGTTAAGTAAGCTTGCAGCGCCCCATAATTTAAAGGGACAAAATGCTGCAAATGACAAATGAAACTTTTATCTGTTATCTCTTTGAATCTCCTCTTTCCCCCATCCCTTCTGCCGCAAGCTTCCCTACTTCCATACCCTTTTCCCGCGATACCGACTCGAACTGCAAATGCCGTCTTTTCCCATTTTTGATCTCCTTTGTTGTTCTCCGCCCCCTTTTCCTCTTCTTTACTGTCTTTCCTTTACGTACTCACCTTTTACTCATGTTTCCCATTTTCGTTTCTTCTTTATCTTCCTTTCCCTTATGTTCTCTGTCTACCTTTTCCCGGTTAAATGCCAGCTTTTGCCCTTTCTCTGTAGTTTTGTTAATCTCCTGTTTGCTTTTTGCCCTATTTTTCTTTGATCTTTCACCCTGGTGACTCTTCTTGCTTACCCCCACTTCCCTTAAACTTGAATCCCACTCCTGTTCTTTCTCAAACTCTTGGCTTCTGGAATATTGGGCATAGTTTGATGCCTCTGAATATCCCTTTGCTGCAAGAAGGGTGTAACAATAGCTAACAACTATATAGTCTTTAGTATTAGAGTACCAGACTGCATTCAAAGAGCTTTTATGTATTAACTCATTAATCATTTCCACAACCCTCTAAGGTAGGTACTATTATTGTTTCCATTCTACAGATGAGAAAATGCTTACAAAGTGAGATTACAAAATGTTTCCAAGGTCCCAGAGCCAGGATTTAGGCCCAGACAATGGGTTCCAGAGTCTGGACCCTGAACTCCTACCCCTCAATGTGAATAGTGAGGGGTAAGGTGTAAGTGTTAACTAGCTGCTTCAGGGATGTTTTTCTATTTACAAGTATAAATGTGCACATTTGTGTGTGCCTGTGTGTGAATGAACTTGTGTGGGGAGTTTTGCAAGAGAGATGGAAAAGGGAGAGATGTTAGCATTGGAGCTGATGGCAGAGATAAGAAAAACTATGACAAAAAGAAGGGAGGCAGTCTTTTGCCATGTCAGTGAGTCATTCAGTTGGCATCTGGGTTCAAATTTATTGATTTAAATCCAAATATCCTAATTAATTGTTATAATTTTGTACAGATGGACAGATGGAAGTACAGTTTAGAAAAGGCTGATGGTGACCAGCTATCCACCAGCTCTGCTGAGCAAACTGAGCCAAGCTCTAATGTGAAGACTTCAGGTTAGCAACAGGAAAAGTTCACCTGTGGTGAGGTTAGAAAGGGAAAAAAGTACCCTAACAAAGGAACAGAAACTGGAATGCCGTCTTTGGATATGTTTTAAAATAGATTGAGTCTTATCTTTTTAGGAAAGCTTAATGCTATCCTGCTGAAAGCCAAGAAGATACAAGATGAGCTCAAAGCCCCATTTGAGCTTATAATTAAAGAATTTTGTGATGCTTTGCTTTCAATTAAAGGTATCCATCTTTCTCCTTTTAATAGGCAAGGGGTAGCCGCTTCCATTGCTTTTCTTTGGTTAAGTAAGGAAATCATTACCTATAGAGACGCTAATGAAAGGAAATACTAAGGCCAATTCTCCCCCCTGCCTAAGTATCCTAAGTCCTGCACTCATTATATTCAACCTGTGACTTTAGAAGGTCTTATCCTGTTTGCAAAGTCTTGGATTTCCAACAGAAACAAAACTCACCTGAAAGGATTAAAGTTTCCATGGGGGAATAGAGGGTTTTCTGCCTCTTTAGGGTTCTGCAAGCCCTACTGCCCTTCTGGATAATTAACTTCAGGGTGTTTTAGGAACCGAAGTCTGATCCAAACTAACTGTACATCTCTGATGGCCTTAAAGGCCTAAGATCTGCTTAGGGGCGTAGAGTCTCCTGCCTGTGATACTGTGAAAATGGCCTTTCTGAAGGGCAGAAGCCATTCTTGATCAACTCTGTTTTAGACAGTGGACAAGAATCTACAGACATTCTACATCAAAGTTAAGCAGAGTCCACAAAAATCCAAAAAAGTTTTGGGTTGATGCTAAAATCAAGGCCTGGAGGGGACGGCAGGGTGGGATCTGGACTTACAAAAGCTTCCCTAGGAATTTCTGCTCTTGGCATGCACACCTGCTCTCAAAGGAGAAGAGTTAATGTTGTGGGGCATCACAGAGAGAAGGGTGCCTCAGAGAAGGATTTAAGGAGGGACGGCAATTCCTCTGCTACTTACCAGAAGCCAGTATGACTTTAAAATATTGATGATGTTATTTGCTGAAAGTACCAGATTTTAAATCCCAGAATAGAAGATTGGGTTTTCCAGTTGCATACTCAGCAAATGAGCAGAAACAGCACACGTGTCCCCTTTTAATTTGTAAAGGAACGTAAGTCTTTCTGTAGACTATCAATTAATGTGTCTGTGGCCATAAACATATCTATGAATCATGTTTTATATTTATGTAACACTGCTCAAGAAGTTTATGCACTTATTAGTCTTTGCATAGCTTCAAGGAGCAGATAATATTGAGTATTACAAATAAATTTTATTCCTGCTGAAATCATTTGTATTTTCATATTTATGTGGCTATCAAAACCATTTATGCAGGCTGTTCTGAATTTCATGTGTGCTCAACATTCCTGGAGTTCTTAACATACAAAAGACAACTAGGAGAGAGCCAAGCCCAAAGACCACAATAGGATTCCCTGGCCCTTCTGCCCCTAAGTGTCTGCCTGGTCCCTCATGGTGCCCATGTGCTTCTCACACTGATTGAGGTAGATCCATAATGAAACCAGAAAAGTAGCATGAGGAGAAGATGACAACCCCGTAAGGATTTTCACAAAGTGTTCTCCACCATTTCTCTGGATTCTCCTGGACTAGTTGGATGGTGGAAGTCTGCTGAAGAGGGGCATGTTTCCCTTGTTACTGCTGATGAAAATTCTTGGAAAAATCTTCCAAGAGAAACATGCTTATAAAATATGAGTCACATTCAAATAGAAATAAGATACACTAAACGTCCACTTCTCTCACCCCCCCACTATGGGCTCCATAGGGTCCTTACATCAATTGTCAGATGGTGTCCACCTGGTGCAGAGAGCTGTCGGTAATAGATACTTCTTCCGACTTTAAAGGTACTCCTACTTTAAAAAAGCAACAACAACAGAAAACTAGCTTAGGAGGGTTAAATCTAGACTTACAATCAAAACTATTGGTATAAAACTTTTTATTTCACAGTTAAAGCAATAAATCGTATATAACAATTACCCAAAAAGTGCTATGGTTCTGGTGTTAACTTATAATCACCATTAGTAAGGAAACTGATTGAAATCTAGGATGTGTATATTAGTTAAGATCTGCATTTTAGCCAAAATAACAGCAACTTAAATTAGGAAGTTATTTTTTGGTCACATAAAAGGAAGGTAAGCAGTCCAGGAGTAATGTGAAGTGGTAAAAGTGCCATCAGTGTCCCAGACTTCTGCTTTTCCACTTTCCACCAGCGTCCATCTGCAAGATCACCCCATGGTCAGAAGATGGCTGCAGGGAAGGATGAAAGGGTGCCTGCCAGCTGAGCAAGGTCCCTTTAAGGAGCTTTTTTTTTTTTTTCAAGCTCCACCCATCTCATTGTCCAATCCCATTGCAAGGGGTTAGAAATGTAGTTTTCTAGCTGAGACTACACAGCAATATAGGGGTTCTTTTAGTAAAGGGGAAGTGTAGACTAGATACTGGGTTGGCACTAGCCATATCGGCCGTGATGTGACTAGAAGGAAATGATTTGTCCATGTCCTCTTCTTTTTTCATCAGTGAGTCTGTTCCCCTCTATTATGCCATATGAGTTGGCAGCATCATTTTATTGTATTAGGGTATTTAATTCCAATTTCAGAAAAATGTCAATCCTCCTATCTGCAATTGCACAAACTTAACTAACTCCTTAAGCACATGGTCCTTAACATCTGTATTTTTAAGTTCTAATAATTGTAGACATCTGCTTAGGGAGGAAATTTAATAGAGTTTGCTCTTCTTCCTGTAGAATGCAAATTTCAGCTGCATGTTTTCTTGGAAATGATTGTCTGTCTTTTTATGTAGCAGACCTGTCCTCTGGTTGTCCTGTCCCTGCAGCTGTGTGTTCTGCCTCTAGCAGTTGGCTTGAAGAGAGCAACTTCCAGGAGAAAGGCACTCTCTGATAATTCCTTGAATACAGCTAGGATTTTGCACTTCATTCACTTCTAGCCACATTTATACAATTGCTTTAGGGTCAGAAGATTGTGGGAGAGCTATGCTATCCAGTTGGGTTCTGGAATAGATGAGGGAGGAAAGAAGAGGTAAGTAAGTGCAGTGCAATGGGAGAAGAGGGACTAATTTCTAAGGCTGGGATTGGGAGGTGAATGCTGGAAGGGAATGTATCTTTGGAGCATTTTACTATGGACAGGTATTAAGGCAGGTGTCTTATATACAATGTCCAGTTCTCTCAATCCTTTAAACTAGGCACCATCAACTCTACAGATGAACAAACTCAGGCTCAGAGACCTTAGGTAACTTGTCTGTTGTCATGTAGTAATGGCAAAGCCAGGCAATAGGGACCTATATGTGCTCCTGGGTGTTGTCACTGGCAAGAGTCTTGAGTTTTAACAGTTACCTTCTCCCCTCAGCCCCTGAGAGGATCTCCTATCCAAGCATTTCACCTCCCTTGGTGAAACCTCTACTTCAGGTCATGGGAGCCCCTGCCGGAGGGTTGGTGTTTAGAGGAGTTGTTGAGAGATGAGGAAGATGGTGGGAGGGGAAATTCTTAACCCCATTCTAGTTGACTTCGAATTTCTGATGTTTGAATGGGAATTCTGCACGTATTTCCCAAAGACAGACACAAGGGTAAGGGTGTGTGGTTAGCTCACTGAATAAAGCTGCCCCGTGTCTAGCATCTTGGGATCTCCTATCCAATCCTCATCCATTGAATGAGTATTTACTGTGCTTATATGAGCTATGCACTGTGATGGGTTTTAGGGATTCAATAGTGAACGTTGTCTTCAATGAGTTTACAATTTAATGGATTAAATTTCTCTTAAGAGAAAATATCACTAAGAAAGTGAAATAATTATCCTAAAGCTATTTTATGTTCCAAAAAAGCCTCCTTTTTGGTACATTTGAGATACACTTAAACAGCTCTACTTCTTTGGTATTGCACTTTAGAAATCGTTCCAGAATATGTAGTCAATGGCCTTGGTCTGTGGGTAAGGCTTGTCCTGTAAAGACCACTGGCAGAGAAAATGCTTTCTTCCCTGCTTTCCTGAGCCATCTAGACCTTCATTATATTTACCTCCCCAATTTGCCCTAGTTCCCTGATGGTGAGGATGACTGTTCAACATCCACACCTTCCAAGCATATATAATTTCACTGTCTGTGCTCCTGTTCTGCTCTCCACCTTCCCCTGGGATTCTGCCACCTCCCTTGACAAGTATGATCTTCTCATGGCTTAGTGTTTAAACTTTCTCTCTTTGGTGTTTGAAGCTAATATTGCTCTGGATTGTAATTTGGTCTACTTCTTGGTGTTCCACATCCTCTGTAGTCTCTGTTAGGAAGCTCCTTCTCATCCCCAGCCCCTCAGCCCTCGCCCTGACCACAGTTGCTTGGTCATTGCCCTAGCAGGTTTCTTTTAGGGAGAGATTTGGATAGGGTTAGACTTAGCTAATTTCCTTTGCTCTAGAGAAGGCACGAATGGTTTCATACAAGAGGATAACTCATTACAATGACCCATAACCTCTGACACATAGATTTTCACATCCTGCAAAGGACAACTTACTCATCATCATATATTTGACTCCCTCAGTTCTTTGACCTCAGCAGTTCAACCTGGAAAGGGACCTGACAGGGCTGGCGAATTTGGCCAACTTAATGTCTACATCACTTTCAGGTGCAGGGACTGGATGGCAAATTTAGCAAGACTGCCTGACCTTTAAACGAAGAACGCGGTGATGATTCTTAACCCCTTCATTCCCTCACTTCCCCCATCCAATTAATAACAATATCTGAAGATTCCACCTCTTAAATATCTATAAATCCATCCCCCTTTCATCCTAACTGCCCACACTCCAGACCAGGCCCCCACAATCTCTCACCCCAAATGTTGCAAGAGCTTCTTCCCTGCTTTTAACAGTTGGGGTCTAGTAAGGAAGATGAAAACCACCCTAGATATTTCAAGTAGGAGGAATTTGACAGAGGAGATTAAAGGCATAATCATAAACTTTAGAAAGGCTAGGATTATCAGTTTTGGGAAAAACTGTTATTGACTTCCAGGAAATCTTGACAATCAATTGGTTCAGGGAAACCTAAATCCCATTGAGCTCAGCTGCATGTGGAAGAGGCTGACTTGCAGGAGCTTGTCCAGAAGCTCCTGTAAACCTCACATCTGCACACAGCTGCCAGGGGAGAAATACGGTGTGTCTCCATCACTTTCCACATCTTGCACAGGGGCCTCTCAAAGGCAGAATCTAAGTTAGAAAGAGGTGGGGAAGGGATTCTGGAAAAATGTGATTCCAGGTTTCTATTATGTAATGAGGACAGAGTGGAGAAGGCAGTGCAGCTGGTGCTGAGTTGGCATATCTCACACCTGTATCCACTGTATATGCCTTCTCTCTCCCTCCACCACACTGAATTCAATCACTAAGTCATAGCCAGAGCAATTTTTCTGTTCATGTCATTCTCTTGATCTAAACCCTTTAATAGCTTCCTATTTCCATTAAGTTAAAATCAAACTTGAAACTCTTCAGTGGCCTGAATATGATTTAGTTCTTACCTACATCTCAGTCTCATCGCTCATTTCTCTGCCCGCCTTTCTAGAATCCAGCATACCGGCTTTTTTTCAAAAAATATTTTTTAATGTACCCTGCTCTTGCTGTCTCAGGTCCTTCACTCATACTGTTTTGATTGATTAGAATGTTTTGTGCCCACTTCCCCAATGCCTTTCCCTTCTCTTCTTCCTACTCAACCTTCAGGTGTCATCTGAAACATCACTTTCTCCAAGAAGCCTTCTCTGAGTTCCTAGACCAGATTTGTCTCCTTTTGTCAGCTCCCTTTGTGCCTGTAATTCTCTTTCATAACTTCTACTGCCTGAAAGACTCATATGACTTTTCAGTGTCTGTCTTCCACACTAGTTTGTAAGCTCCGTGAAGACAGACACCTGAATTGTTTACTGCTGTATCCCCAATGTCTAGGACAGTGTTGAGCACAGAACAGACACACAACTCTTTTCTGAATGATTCCTAAATGTGCTCCACCAAATCATCTATACACCAAAGTTGGCTTTGTTCCAGGAAAACACTTGAATGACAAGTCATAACCAAGCCACATAACATTTGAAGTGTCCTTGTACCTGTTGAGGGTGAGGAATAGAATGTTGGTTCCCACCTTCCCATCCCCCACCAGGACTTTCCTATATTGGTGTGGCTTTTACGGGCAGGGACACCCTCACTATACTTGGAGTACTGCATATTTACTTCTTGGCTTTACCAGGCACATGGAGATTAGAAAGTAGGTACCATGAAGGATCATAAAATGCTCCTGATGTTGCAGGAAACCCAGTAGTCTGGCACAGTCTTTAGTGAAGTAGTGGGAAGTTCTGTCATGGGGTAGGACCTGTGGCTGTGGAATTGCTGTTTGTCATTGTACCAGGATGGATGTGTTCTGTGCCCAGAAGGCAGTAAGCTCTGCTCCCTAGCAGCCTTGGTAAGTTGAGTTTCTCACTTGCAGAACTTTTACTTCCTTTCACAGTGTACATTAGCAAATCAGAGAGACTGTAAAAGCTGGAGCCAGTCCAGTCGAATTCCACAGGTGCTCCAGAGACCGTGGGTTGGTGAGGTAACATCCAGGGCATGGCTCTCAGAGGCCAGAAGTGGGGAGGGGGCACAGAGTTTGGCCTGGCAAGCTGTGTTTACAGGTTTGCTGGGCTGAGTGGATCACAGGAGGGGGTCCTGGGGCAGAGCCAAAGAGCTTGGTTACCAGGAGTGCAGAAAGAAGCAAGCACTGTGCCAGGATGTAGGAGTCAAGCCTCAGACTCCGGAACAAAGTGGGAGGATTGAGAGCCAGCGAAGCCAATCCATCAGAATGCCAAGCTGGTAGGCACAGAGGAGGCAAGGAGCGAGGGGTCAGTACAGACAAAAGAGAGCTGGGGCAAGATGCGGGAGGTAGTGACCAGGTCTGGAGGATGCACTACGAATGTGGAGGAATTCTCCTGGAGGTGGTCAGTCAGTCATGCCCTTGATAGCCTGGAAATAGGGTCAGAAACGCATCAACCCTCACCCTCAAAACAACTTTGCATTTGCTCCTGGCACTCGTACTTGCAAAAACACATAGCTCTCATTTCTCTAATTATGTATTCAGAAAGAAAGTTTTGATTTTTCTGGTCAAGGGTTTCTTGCAAAAATCAAACTACGCTTGCCAAACATAGCCCCCGTGACCACAAGCCATCAGCAGGCCTGGGTCTGAGTTCACACCTGCTCAACATTCCTGCATTGCCAGTGGTGATCCCGCTGAGATACAATTCTGAGTCAATTTTGTTATTGGATAATGGGACTACTGATTTTTCTGGAACCCAGGCTTTTTATTCTGTTTTAGAAATTCTGCTTCAGAAATACCAAAGGTAATGAAATAGACATATCACATATTTCAGTCCTTGTTTCATATTACAGTCCACCCTCCCTATCTGTGGGCTCCCATCCATGGATTCAACCAACCTTGGAATAGAAATATTTGGAAATAAATTGTTTCTGTACTGAACACGTACAGACATTTTTCCCTTGTCATTATTCTCTAAACAATACAGTTTAACTATTTATTTAGCATTTACATTGTATTAGGTGTTATAAGTAATCTAGAGATGCTTTAAAGTGTATGGGATGATGTGTGTAGGCTATATATAAAAGACTATGCCATTTTATATCAGGGACTTGAGCACCCAAGAATTTTGGTATCCACCGGAGATCCTGGAATCAATACCCCGCAGATATCAAGAGATGAGTGTGTTTCATGTTGCTACATGTGGTGGCAGAGTTGGTATGGACTTAGGCTTTAAGATCAAGAGGACCTGAGTTTAAATGCTGTTTTCCCCTGAGTAGCTGTGTGACCTTGGACAAATTATGAAGGAGTCGGTTTTCTCAAATGTAACTACAGAGAAATAGCAGTACCTCCCTCTGACTGTTTATTGCGTGTCCGTGACAATACACAGAGAACGCCCACATCCTAGTAGATGAGCAATAAATGGTAGCTATTATTTTTTCCATTTGAGCTGCTTGGTTAAAATTATGAGTGTCATAGAAAATATGGGTATATGAAAATAATTGATGAATTGAGTAACATTTTAAGTTCAAGAGGTAAACCTATTGCTTTCCATTGCCCTTTCCTCTAGTAATAGGTGAATAACAATAAAAAAGAAGGCCAGACCTGTCAACATGATTTTCCATTAATGAGACGTAGTTAAGAGTCCACGGTACTTCATGTGCTACTTGGAAATAGGCAGTACTGGTCACAACCTTATCCTTTTAAATCATGCTATTTAGACAGCTCCTCTGAGAGGTCACATAGTTCTACATTTGTGCACAAATCGGGGGAAATCCTGTTAGCCCGTGCTTTGTCGTAAGTTAAAGCTTTGTTCAGGTCTTAAATGAACGACATGGGTGAATTAAGTTTCAAACTTTGTTAGCTGGCCATGGGAGGTATCTTGACTTATTTCTTCTTTATCTCAGCCATTCTACATTTAATAATAGCAAGACTTTTTTATGGCAGTTACTCTGTGCCATGCTCTCTTTTAGTGTTTTGCAAGTCTTAACTCATTTAATTGCTCAACAACGCTTTGATATAGATAGTGTGTTAACGCCATTCCAAAAAGGAAAAAACTGCAGCACAGGTTAAGTAATGTTTAGAGAAGTGAGGCTTCATGATGCCAGAAAGAGCATGGCTTTGGGGTCTGAAACTGTGAGCATAAGGTTAAGCTTTACAAATACCTGTTTGCCTAGTTGGGAGAGGCAAGGTTTTGAACTTCCCTAAACCTCAGTGTCCTCATTTATAGAATGAGGATCTTATATGCCTGTTGTGAGGTGACTAGTATTTCTGTCACATAGAAGATGTCCAATAAATATGTCACTACCTTGAATATATATGTATGCATACATATATATGTGTGTATATATATAATATATGTTATATATATTATGTATATATATTTGAGATGGAGTCTTGCTCTGTTGCCCAGGCTGGAGTACAGTGGTACAATCTTGGCTCATTGCAACTCCCACCTCTTGTTTTCAAGTGATTCTCCTGCCTCAGCTTCCCGAGTAGCTGGGATTACAGGGGCCCATCACCATGCCCGGCTAATTTTTTTGTATTTTAGTAGAGACGGGTTTCACCCTGTTGGTGAGACTGGTCTCGAACTCCTGTCCTCAAGTGATCTACCCACGTCAGCCTCCCAAAGTGCTGGGATTATAGGCATGAGTCACCGCACCCAGTCTACTACACTGAATATTAACAGTTATTCCTCAGTATCCACAGGGGATTGGTTCCAGGACCTCCCCCCACCCCATGATACTAAAATCTGTGGATGTTCAAGTCCCATGTAAATAAGGCATAGCATTTGCTTATAACCTATGCACATCCTCCCGTATATTTGAAATCATCTCTAGATTACTTATAGTACCTAATATGACATAAACACTATATAAACACTGAAATTTAAAATTTGTATTGTCATTTATTTATTTTGATTCAAATATTTTTGATCCACGATTGGTGAATCTGTGGATGTAGAACCTGTAGATACAGAGGGCCAACTGTATCTAAAGATATCCAAATACGCCATCATTTTGGTGGTTTATTTTCTCCTGAAAAAGAAATTTTTGATTTTATTAAACTTTTCAGCTTTCCAAAATAGGGTGAAATTTGATCACTGAGTTAACAGTAGTAGAGTATCTTCTATGTGCAAGGCATTTTCTAGATAGGGACTATCCAACAGAACTTTCTGCAATGATAGAAATATTCTATAATCCGGCCTGTCCAATGTGGTAGCTGCTAGCCACATGTGGTTATTGAGCAGTTAAAATTGCTTCGTTTAACTAAGGTACTGAATTTTAAATTTTTATTTAATTTTAACTAATTTAAATGTAATTTTAAATAGCCACATGTTAGTGACTATCACATTGCACAAGGAAAGCCTGGATGCTTTAATCAGGCCCACATACTGATCGATCCATAAATAATTCTTTGACAAAAGCCAAGACATTTTTTTAACCTGTTCTTTTTTAAGTTGTCTATGGTGCTCAGAATCTGTGTAGGAAGAAAAAAAAAATCAATGATGGAGCATAAATTCAGGCTAATAAAGATAAACTATAACCCATTTTAATTTTACTGGAACTCAAATGACATAACTTATCAATATCTTAAAACAGTGATCATGAATTTGCTATGAATATTTTAGCTACTTCCAAAAACAAATAGTAATATAATAATTTTAATTCTGCATATGATACCATATAGCGATTAATTAGGTTTAGATGTAAGCGGTGGTGTGCTGGTAAATGTTTAACTGGTTCTTTATGAAAAATGTAGGTGTGTGCCTAAGTGCATGTGTGTGTATGGTTTATTATATGCCATGTTATTATAAATGTTGTGTAGCAAAACACACACTTACACATAAGAATAAAATATATGTTACTCCTCTGAATGCCATATAACCAATTGATTTTCACTGAATGCTTTTATTGATTTTTGCTAAATTCTTCTATCTCTTGACAACCTAAGAGTGCGATTAATTCGCAAGTGTAATTCTGACATTAATGTTGATGGAAATTTTCCTTTATGTTAATGATTAAGGTGAAAGCCAAACAATGAAGACATTTGTTAGAACCTCATTTATTCATCATTGATATGAGCAACATTTTCACTAAATCAGGTAATAATTTTCACATACTGGAAAAATATTTCCCCATTTTTGTGTGCTATTCACAATGTGATAACTATAAATGTGACACTTTAAATGGAATCTGTCTGATTAACATTTTCTCTATCTCTTTTTTGAGTCCAACAATTGGCAAAATAATAAACTTGTGGCACTTGCCAATTTCCATGGTGTAAATACTCACACCATTACTAATGTGACATCACGGACAGTGGAGTTAGGACAATATAATAGATGTAATAACTAATCTCAAGAGCAAATAGTAAAATGTGGTAAATGGTAAGATAATAGTAAAATGTGGTAAACAGTAAAATAATAATAAATGTGGTAAAACGACTAGGAACTGATGGGCTTTGGGTGTTTATTACCTTTGTTTTTACTGTAATTTATTTAGTGGTAAATTTTTATAACTTAATTCCTAATAGTATGGAGTCCCAGAATGTTGGTCCTGTGTTTATCAGCAATTTATGAAGCAGACACTCTTTGCCAGCACTAGGTGCTAGGGCTATAAATATGAATAAGTCCTGTCAAGATTTGAGTTTTCCTGGATATGCTCTTGCCCTCCTCTCTTGTCTACTTTTCCTCCCTGGATGAGCTCATCCAGGCTCGTGGTTTCAATATCATCTTTATGATGATAATCCCAAATTTATGTTTCCATCTCTGCTTTTCTACTGCAAGCTCCAGTCTCATAAATTCAACTTCCTACCTGATAACTCCGTTTGGATTTCATATAGTTATTTCATGAAATATAGTTGTTTTTAGAAATGACTGCATGAAATCATGACCATTCTAGCCTGGTACACCTTAATGTCCATGTTTTGCTCCAAACCCATGTAGTCTTCCTCCACTCTCCATCATTCTCAGTCAGTGACACTACCATGAACCAGTTGATTGAGCTCTGATTTTAGGAATCATCCTTGGTCCTTTTCTTTTATTAACTTTCTACATTGAACCTATCGGCAAGTTCTGTTTCTTCTATTCCAAAATACTTCTCAAATCTGACAGTCCTCACCATCTTCACTACTGTCACCCTAGTCAAAGTCACTGTCTCTTATTGGGACTACTGAGAGACTCGACCTGGTTTGGATTTGGTTCCCACCCAAATCTCATGTCGAATTGTAATCCCCAGTATTGGAAAAGGGGCTGGGGAGCGGGGGAAGTGATTGGATCATGAGAGTGGATTTTACCCTTGCTGTTCTCATGATATTGAGTGAGTTCTCATGAGATCTGGTTGTTTAAAATTGTGTAGCACCTTCCCCTCCACTCTATTCCTCCTGCTACGGCCATGTAGGACATTACTCCTTCCTCTTCACCTTCTGTCATGATTGTAAATTTCCTGAGGCCTCCCCAGCCATGCTGCTTGTACTGCCTGCAGAACAGTGAACCAATTAAACCCCTTTTCTTTATAAATTACCCAGTCTCAGGTAGTTCTTTACAGCAATGTGAGAACAAATGAATACATTCATATTTGTTCTTCCTGCTTTCCCTTTTTTGTTACACAGATCTTTCACATGGTATGAAGAAGGAACTCTTAAAATATAAAGCAGCTCATGTCACTTTTTTGCTTAAAATCTCTCCACTGGTTAATGTACTTCAGTTAGATCAAAGTCCAATCTGTAGTAGGCAGAATAATGGGCCTCCATAAATGTCCATGTCCTAATCCCTGGAACCTGTGAATATATTACCTTACATGGCACAGGGAACTTTGTAAATGTGACTACATTAAGGACCTTGGAAAGGAGAGATTATCCAGGATTATCCAGGTGGGCACAATGTAGTCAAAAGGATGTTTACAAGTGGAAGCAGGGGGCAGAAGAGAATTAGAGGGAGAGGTAGCGATGGAAGAGCCAGGTAGATGCAGCACTGCTGTGTTTGAGGATGGAGGAAGAGAGGCAAAACTCAAGGACTACGGGTGCCTCCAGAAGCTGGAAAATGTAAGGAAATGAATTCTTCCCCAGAGTCTCCAAAAAGGATTGCTGCCCTGCGAACATCTTGAGTTTAGCCCAATGAGACCCATGGAAGACTTCTATCTCAAAGAACTCTTAGATAATACATTTGTGTTGTTTAAGCTGGTAAATTTGTTGTAATTTGTTAGCATAGCCACAGAAAACTAATACAGTAACCTGCAAGACCCTACAACTTTCTCCTCAAAATCCTCACAAAGCTGGTTACTCATCATTTGGATTTCCAGAATCTCCTCAAAAAGGCACCACCACCACCTAGTCACTTTTTACTCTGTGCTTTATTTTCTTAATAGCTTCTGTGAGAATATGAAATTGTCTTAATAATTTGTTTTTGTCTTTATACCCTCTTACCAGACATATACCATTAACATATAAACTTCAGGAAGTCAGGGACCTAGTGTATCATTTTCATCCAGTAAACACTCTGTGAACATATGTTTAAAAAATGAATGAAAACAGGATGTCTTGCTCAGGATATGCACAGTCTATGGGAGAGAAGATGAGTAAAGCAATGATTACACAGCAGTATAATGAAGGCTATAAAAGGGACTCATATGGGGAGTCACAGGCACCCATAGGAAAAGCACCTTAGCAGGCTCTCCAGAGGAATGACTATCAGGCACAACCTTGAAGAGAAAGTAGGAAAGCAAAAGCCTGGTAAAAAGGAGCAGGTGGATTTTCAGGCAGAGGATGTTGGAGGTTGTGAAAAAGAATACACAGGTATTAAAAGAACTGCAGGTGATTTGTTTACTCTGGAGCCTAAAATGAAAGGTAAGAAGGTGTCTTACCACAGGGACTTCGTATGACTTACCAAGAAATGTTGGATTTGTCTAGGTGGCAGGAAAGGGTTTTAAGCAGTACCAGTTTTGCATTGTAGAAAATGTATTGGGATGACACTATTGATAGTATATTGAAGGGGAGTAATACTGGAGATGGGACACCAGTTGGGACGATATGGCCATTTTCAAGAAGAAAGATTGTAGGACAGTAACAGTGAAAATGGAGAATGATAGGGAGATCTGTGGAAGTATTTTAGAGGTAGGTTCTGTAGGATTGGTGACCAATTTATTGTGTGGGACACTCAGAGTTTGGCTTGGGTGACTGGACAGAGAGTAGTATCTCCAATGAGAATAAGGAATATGGGAGGAGGATATGAGACAAATTTCACTGTGACAAGTTTGTGATGTGCCATGGGTGGAAGAGGCATCTCAGAGGAAGCTGGATTTAAGTCTGAATCTTGGGAAAGATCAGGGCTAGAGATTTATATCTGGAGTGAATGGAATATGTGATATGAGTGAGCTATTTCAGGATATGGAGATTAGAAGAGAAGTAGGTTGAGGGTGGAATCCTGGGGAATACTGAATTTTACACATTGGATGAAAGATGTATGTCCAAGACTGAGACCAAGAAAGAATAGTCAGAGAAGAAGGAAAGAATAAAGAATGTGCTGTCATCTACAGAAATGCCTAGCTCCTTCATCTGTACCTGAAATTTAGTGAGACTTCCAATGTCACCTCTTCCAGGTCCTCTCAAATGGATTCAGTTGCTTTTCACTTTACTGTACTTTTATTATAATGATTGTCACATTGTATATACCTATTTTTTATGCTGGTCTAATTATCCTACTCCTAGATAGTAAACTTCTTGAAAGCAAGGACTATGACTTACTTATCATTCTTTGTAGTTCTCAGTAGGATATCATACACATATTACCTTTATGACAAATTAATATGGCCGCTGAATATAGCAGATATTTTGGAAAGTAGCCTTTATTCATATTTTAAAGAAATAGTAGTCATTTGATTAATTATAAGTGGTATCAAACAGCTAAGCAAAATATTTCTTTAAGATGATGGTAGTGTATCATCTTAATATACTTGATCATCATGAGCTCCTGTGTAATCATAATAGAGAAATATTAATTGCATGCTTATTATGTTCCAGGTGTTCTGTTGAGTGCTTTATACGCGTGATTTCATTTAATCTTCACCTATCGCTGGGCATCATTATTCTTATTTCACAGATGGAAGATAGGAATCTCAGAGAGGCTGAGTAATGTGCCCAAGATAACACAGTCAGTAAAGAGCTAAGATTTAAAGCTAGACAGCGTGCCTGCAGAGCTGGTGTTCTAAGTGCCTCTCGAGGGCCTTTTAGGTGACATTAGGGAAATCCTGAGCTGAGGCAGGTGGGATGCAGAATGGGTACTTCAGGGGCCTGTAAAAGGATTTTGCTAATTTAATTGCCGGGAATCAGGTAGACATTTTGAACAGTTAGAAAGAAATACTTGACATATTAGCATGTGAAGCAAATAGTTACATTTTTGTGATGTACCTTAAAACAAAGGTCCCTAACCCCCACAGCAGAAGGTGGGCGGTGGACATGCAAGTGAAGCTTCATCTGTATTTACAGCCACTCCGCATTGCTTGCGTTGCTGCCTGAGCTCCACCTCCTGTCAGATTCTCAGGGGAGTGCAAACCCTATTGTGAACTGCGCATGCGAGGGATCTAGGTTGTGTGCTCCTTATGAGAATCTGATGCCTGATGATCCTTCACTGTCTCCCATCACCCCTACATGGGACCATCCAGTTGCAGGAAAACAAGCTCAGGTCTCCCACTGATTCTACATTATGGTGAGTTGTATAATTATTTCATTATATATTACAATGTCATAATAATAGAAATAAAGTGCACAATAAATGTCATGCACTTGAATCATCCTGAAACCATCGCCACCAACCCAGTCTATGGAAAAATTGTCTTCCATGAAACTGGTCTCTGGTGCCAAAAAGGTTGGGGACCGCTGCCTTAAAACAAAGACTTGCTGATTTAAACAAATACTAGAGTAAGATCAGTTCTTTCAGCAAGTGATTTAGAATGCAGAACTTTGCCACAGTTTACCATAGCACAAAAATCAAATGCTGGCCACCAGGCTCTAAGGCAGGAACAAGTGAATCGAATGGAGTAAAAGACCCAGAAAAGAGTTTGGTGCCTAAGCTAGGAGAGTTTTAAGATGTCTTATGTTATTGTATCCCTAGTAATAACCATCCCTCCTGTTCTTTCCTGTTTATCAACCAGGTAAGGCATGGTTTTCATTCCCCCGGCATGGTAACATTGTAGCATGTAACATGTACATTCTGAGTTTCTCTTGGACTGTGAGCCTCTCAAGAATAGAGCTCAGTTTTTCCATTTTTCTGTGTCAAATACAGAACAAGAGCAGGCAATGAATAGGATACAACTTATGACAATTATTGCAATCTAAGGCAGATGTGAGCTCCAAGACAGTAGGAACTTTGCCGTTTTTGTTTACCTCTGATCCTTCAAGACAGATACTGAGCTCAGTAAATATTTGTTGAAAGAATAGATGGTTTTATAGCATGGTTTTATATCATCCGAGAGGTAGAATGGATCGTCTACTAAATCTTTCTGTTTCCAGGGTCTCTGATTATATTATTCATAGTCTAAATTCATATCAAAAGTTATGAGTTGGTCACTCTCCTTCTCTGCCAATGCAGTATGAACTCTGTTTATTTTTAAGTATACTTTTCCAGATCATTCAACATAATGACAAATTTGCTAAAAATAATCATTTCTATAGCACCATATAGGTATATTTCAACTATTATTTCAATTAATTTAATAATAGAGTAAACAAGTGATTAACTATCTTATTATATTATTGGAGAAGAGAATTCTAATGTGAGACATTACCCACTCAAATCCATATTTTATGAATTGTGTCTAGTCTATTTTTTAGTTTATTAGGAAAAACTAGGATTGTCACATCTGTCAAACTCTTATCACATCTACCTTTGTGTAACTGAAATAACTCAGACTTCACTGGCCAGATAGCATTGTTGTATTATAACTTCACCCCAACGCAAGTGGCAAAAACCAAATTCACATTAGCTGAAGCAGTGAGAGATTATTGGTCCATGTAACCAACTGAAGGGAGGCAAGGTGACTGGACCTGCAGATGTGAGCATCATTAGCTGTCTTTCGCTCCAGTTCCATGTCAGGTTACCTCTGCAAACGAGCTTTATTTTCTCAAGCCAGTTTCTTCCTCAAGACTTAACCGAGGTTGGGGATGGGGGCCTGCAGCTTTAAGGCCTATCTTCACTTTGTAACCAGATCCTTCCACCTTCAGTTCAAGAAAGGCTGGGAAAGGACTCCGCACAGCTCCTCTTGGGGCACTTGATCAATCACTGTGTCCTGGGAGGGCTGGTGAAGGGCTCTGATTCATCCAGTGTCAGGAATGAGCCCACCCTCATGGTTGGGGGTGGAGTGAAATGTGTGTCAATGGAGTTGGGGAAAAGTGCAGGGCAGACAACACAGTGGCGTCCACTGTGCCCGGAACATTAGCATTGGTACCCTGTTAGGAGATGGCAGGACATTCTGTCTCATACAGAGCCTCTGCCGCTAACACTTCTGGGCATCCTCAAGGTGCCTCCAAGTATCCAAGGCTCAGCCTTGGTTTTCACTCTCGACTGTGACTCTTGCAGTCTTGGACGTGCTCATGCAATTCCTCTTATGAGGCAGGAATGGCGCCACCACCATGGCCTCAGATTGGGTGGATATGAGTACAACTCCATGTAGACAGAACTAGTATTCCGTCCTCATGCCCCTATGACGAATGCTTCTTTTAGGAGCTAGGATGGAGAAGACATAACATGACTCCTTGTGCCCCATGAACTCATGGTACAGTTCACTGCTTTGGTGCTACAGCTGGCTGGGTCAGGACTTTGTGGACCCATGTACACATGTTCACCCATTGGGCACATGCCACTTGGAAGGCTGAAACTCTGTTCCTGTTCCTGTTGACCGTTGCCCTCTCACCTTAGCTGACATTGACCTTTTGCTGCCCATGGAGCTGGAAGTCAGCCTTCCCTGATGTTGGCTAAATGACAGCAGTGGTGCTGTTCTGTAAATCCAGAGAAGCAGTTGCCACCCAGAAGAGACAAGTGAAGAGAAGGGTGGTGCCTTTCCCCCTACATAGCAAAGTGGGGCAGGTGGTGGTGGTTCACCTTCTCCAAGTCAGACCTATCAAGTCTTCCCCAGAGTGTGCAACCTGCCGAGGCAGATGGCCTGAGATGGGATGGATTCATCATCACTTTCCAAGTTATGTGCAGATGGACAGTTACACTAGATACCCTCGTTCTTAGGGTGGCTTCTTGGAGCACCCTCAGTCTCACCCTCGTTCTGACTCCTGTTGCGCTCATTTCCATGTAAGAATGGTAAGGGACATTTATGCTGTTCAATTGTACCACCCAGAAGTGATTCTTTGCTATGAGTTGATTTAGTCATCTAATTCCTCAAAATACTGATTCACCTAAACTTTAGTATTAGTAGGAACCACAGCCTCTCCATACCACAACTGGGAGTCAACAGTTCAGTGTTTGAGTGATCCTTCAAACCTTGGCCTTCAGGTGAAGACAGGCAGATCACTTGAGGTCAGGAGTTTAAGACCAGCCTGGCCAACATGGCAAAACCCAATCTCTACTGAAAATACAAAAATTAGCCAGATGTGGTGGCACAGGCCTGTAATCCCAGCTACTCTGGAGGCTGAAGCAAGAGAATTGCTTGAACTGGGGAAGAGGAGGTTGCAGTGAGCCGAGATCGGCCACGGCACTCCAGCCTGGATGACAGAGCAAGACTGTCTCAAAAATAAAATAAAATAAAATAAAATAAAATAAAATAAAATAAAATAAATCATTATTTCTCTTTAATTTACCGACAATAAGGTCAATAAGCTTTAAACTTTAAGATTTGATTGATTCAACCAAAAAAGCAGTATTTAAATTACATACTTTTACTTACAAACACACAAGGCTAAGTAATATATAAGAATAAAGCTTCGATGTGCAGTGCAAGTTTATCCCACAGGTTTTAAAACGACTGATAGCAAGGATTCAGGTACCTGAACAAAGATTTCAGGTTGGTAGGGTTTGACTCTTTTTCCAAGGATGCTCTTCCAAACGTAAGCAAATTGATAAATACAAGTGGATAGGTGAAGTAAGAGTCTTGCTTAATTCCACTTTCTGGAAATATCCATATCTGAGCTTTAGCTCAGCCAAGACATCTTGTAACATATATAATAAAGCAATATGCAATGAAGGTAGGATGTGAGAAAATAAAAAAAAATAATTTTGGGTTTTGTTTTTCTTTCTTTCTTTTTTTTTTTTTTTTGAGACAGAGTCTTGCTCTGTAGCCTAGGCTGTAGTACAATGGCATGATCTTGGCTCACTGCAACCTCCGCCTCCCGGTTCAAGTGATTCTCCTGCCTCAGCCTCCTGAGTAGCTGGGATTACAGGTACCTGCCATCATGCCCAGCTGAATTTTGTATTTTTGTAGAGATGGGGTTTTACCATGTTGGCCAGGTTGGTCGTGAACTCCTGACCTCAGGTGTTCCACCTGTCTTGGCCTCCCAAAGTGCTGAGATTACAGGCATGAGCCACCACCCCCAGCCCAGCCATACTATTTACAAATGAAAAAAGGCATGGAGGTATTTTTTGATTACTACTTAATGCACCATCAGAAATTTTTGTGTGAGCAGAAATAACCATAAAAGATGCAGAACTTGTTTCTCCCCACTCTTCCTCTGCAAGCCTGACAATAGAAGGCTTTTAAGGGAGCAAGTGCTTGCTTTTCAACGATCTACCCCTGTCTATCATCAAGTGAATGTGTGCAGAGCCACAGGTCCTATGGGTAGGTGGTTAGGTTGCTATAGTTTGGGGTTAACAGCAAGGGTCTCAAAATGTATGTGGGAGGGGGCAGGTGCATGTTTGTACCTCTGCGTTTGCACTAATAGAATCTTCTTGTTACAAATATTGTAGTTAAGACAACTTTTTGGAATTCTAGAATATATCTTAATATTTATTTAATGAGTAATGCTTAATTTTATAAAATAGACATGCCTGGGGATTTTTAAGACAATTGATAAGCTTATTCTATAGTCTGGAATTCTGTTTTATAAATTTCTCTCAAGGGAGGGACTCAAATAACTCATCTGTGGCCAGCAACCCATGAATTAACATGGGGCTCTTATTGAGAACCTATCTGCACGGGCCCTGCTGCCTTCCCATCCTCCCGCCAGCTGAGTGCCAGGCCATCTCCATGGCTGTGTGTGAAGCCTTACATGGGGGCTATTTTGGGGTGACCAGCTTCTTCCCCAAATTCGAATTGGGCGATTGGCCTGGAGTTGTGTTACTCTGAAGGAAATGAAGATGCTGCACAGTTTGTATTTTTGTTCTGGGCACCGATGGGGAGGAGATCTTAAATTGATTTGAATAAAATCTAGACAGTGAATAATCCTATTGAATGCTTTAGAACTGACTTTTTGAGATAAAGATGAACAAGGCAGGCTTGTGTGATGATAAAGAACGGGCCAGCACAACGCGCTGCTTTACAGAGTGGATGTAAGTGAAAAATTCCGGGGTTGGAGCAGGTCATAATTCCCCTACTTAACGTTTTACGATTTTGGCATCTTGCATTCTATAATATTTTAACCCAGTTTCATCTTGTTTCAGGCATGGTTTTCTAAAACTATGTCTATATCAGGTAAAAACATGACCTCTAAAGACTGTAACATGGTGCATTTTTCTTTTTAAAAAGCTTGCTTTAGGATGAAATTCTCTCAGTTGTGCTTCTATGTGACATTTCCATTCAGAAATGTCTTGAAAATAAATGAAGATGTTATGAGAATTACAGTGGACAAAATGCCCTTCCTGACTGGCTAATCTAGTGCAATTACTGATCTCATCTGTGTTATCACACTCGCAGACATGCCAGGTGCCTTCCCCAACCTCCCCCAACATGCACACAAATGCCTGGATTTTTTAAAATCAGAAATTCTCTTTGTTCTCCATCACACATTATTCCTGTTTAAGGTTTTCAACTTGAAAAACTTCAAGCCATCTTGGATTTTAAAGTAATGGTAGATTTTTCTTCTGGAACATTTATCTTATGTGGAGAAGCACTTACTATAAATTGGTGAATACAGAGCTTACTCCCTTTACCTGATGCAATAGATTTGATGGAGTTTCTATATTCCAAGTCAACATCACTATGGCTGTTTGCTTGTGTTGCTGGGTTTGTAAACATTCAATAAAAGTCTAGTTGTCTATAACTCTTGGGATTAGAAACTCTTAATTCCTTGTATTTGTATACATCTACCTTGCATTTGTATGTATCTACAATTCCTTTTATTTGTATACATCTACCATAATGGTGATTTAGGGGCACTGTGAAAGCAAGAATTATTTTTAAAATTGTCAAAGAAAGGTCAAATTCTGTCCCTAATGATTTCCATATTTTGCTCACTTTATTTGGGGGCAAAAAAAATCAGCTTTAGAGCAGCCAAACACCAGACTTAAAGCCCAGCTTCCCCTTTCCCTAGTGCTGTCCCGTGGCAAGTGACTTCACCTTTCTCAGCTTCATTCTACCCATCTTTCTCTTATGAATAATTCTATCTAGCTTATAGGTTTCTTGTGAGAGTTGAACAAGACAATAAATGTACGTGTCTGGTGCATAATTTTTACTCAGTACCTGTTGCCTGTTACCATCCACAACAGCAACGAAAACAATAATAATACCTTGGAAATAGTCTGTGTGGAGCATATGCTATAATTTTTGTTAGCCAAATAATGGGAAAACCCATTACTCAATTACTACACCTTTTATTATACAGTTAACATATGTAGATTAGTAGACATGTGCATGCACACATCCATACATACTGCACCTGAAATGTTTTTTAATTTTAATATTTTTAGAGCCTTTAAGTGAACCATGATGCACCTGAAATCTTTAAGGAGAGGTTCTAGAATTTAAATCCTTTTGTACATGTGCACATATACTCTCAAGGTCAATACTTCCTCACATCTTCTGAAAGGTAGGAAGAAACATGGGCACATAACTATGCTATATGGGGGACTGTCTCAAACTCGAAGATGTTTCTGGTCGACTGAACACCATCCTAACCTAGGGCACCCATGGTTTATAGCTTCTTCTTGATTGTGTCAGGACGGGCTCAAGGTCAAGCTCACATTAGCCACAAGAAAGGGAGCACTTTGGAGAAAGCAGAAATGGGTTTGACTCTGGGGCAGCTCGGGGATGCTTTATTTCGCCTCCCAGGTCTCACACAGCAGGCTTCCCACAACACCTGGTAGCACCATCGCACAGCTGGGTATTTTGACACTGAGCAGCAAAGTTCAGTAAAAGGTTTCGCTAATGTGTATGCGACGCCCTCCCAAATATGGCATCGTCACATTTCAGTCTCTTACCCAGTTTGAGTTTCACAGACTGATGCTATAAACTGGTTTCATTATTTTTTTTTTCATTTAAGTTAATGTTTTTATTTTCCCTGGAATGACTACATTGTTTCTTTGTCCTGTATATACAATTTATATATCCTTGAAAAAGAGCTCATTTACAAGTGTGCTTTTAAAACGGAAGCCAAATGAGAAGCATTTTAAAATTTTTGTGCAAATCCTTGTACATGTTTAATTTGGGGAGTCATCTGCATCATTATAATGTATTTGCTTACTAAAAAAATATTTTAAGGGAAACCCTTGAGGCCCCACGGTTGAGAATATTTTGTTATAAACCAGCATAAAGCCAAATGCTGAGTGTTAGTGGATTTTGGAAAGAGGCATAAGGCTTTCGATTTTTTTAGCCCTCTCTTAAGACCTGGAAAGGGACAGTCCTCACAGGGATTTGTGATGTATTCTGCAGGAGGATAATTTTGCCTCTGGGAAAATCAGAGCCAGGCCAAAATCACTCCTGGGATTTTGAAGTCTGAAGTCACTTGTTTGGCTCTGCTCACTGGAGAACTCAAGAATGCTATTCATCGGCCAGTGTGAACAGTGGTTGAGAAATGACTTGCTGTAATAATCATTTCCAGAATTTTTTGAGATACAGAAATTCTTCCGCATTGCTTTTCAGGCACTGGAATGGCACATTTTGGTGGGCTTTTCAGGTGGAACTTAGGAAAAAAAGGGGCAAGTCTATATTTTAATATTTCTATGACTGTTCTTTCTCTCAGAGAACGCTTGAGTGCCCTGTTAGTCTTTTGAACAGGTTTTCTTGAGGAAAAAAATACAATTGTGCTATAATGCCAGCATGAGATCAACTTTTGTTAAAATACCTAGGCAAAACCACCAAACATTGCTAAATCCTTTTGGAGAGGCTAGAGAGAAACTGAAGGAAGTTACAGTTCATTCCAAAATATTTAGATTAGAACTGGCATTATTTCCCTATTTAGATCTCTTCTCAACCATAAAAGAAAAATCACATACCTTGTGTTATTTTTCTCTTGCTGTTACCCAGCACAACTGCCCTCTTAAAATCCTTAGTTGGGTTCTAAGCTTTTCTGAGGCACCCTTTCACAGAAAGCTTTCGCTATTGCATTGAAAAACAAATCATTTATTCATTCAACACTAAATACCTAGTGTGTGTCAGGCACTATTCAGAGTTCTTGGGAGTAAATCAGTGAACAAACAGACAAAGCTCCCTGCCCCCATGGAGCTTGCAGTTTAGCTCATGCAGAGGATCTAATTTACCTATGCATGACAAGACCTGACCCTCAGCATACTTAAAGGTTCCCCGTGGTCCAGGGGGATCTAGTACAAATTTCTTGTAACAGGGCTGCACAATTTTCTAACACACTATGCTACATGTGGATAAAATAAATATATCTTAGAATTTTGTCCATACCTGGTCATATCTTCCTCATGTGCCCCTGCGTGGTAGAAAATAAAAACAAAACGAAGCAACTAGAATTTGTCTCATCCAATGCAGTAATGTAACCATTGCTTTTGGATAATGCTTAGTCCCTAGATTGAAAGAGAGAAGGAGGGGAAAGAGATGTCACACCAGATAATACTTTTGAATCCTGAAAGAAGAATTTCTCAATATTTTATGCTATTCATAATTCAGTGACTACAAACGCAATACACTTTTAAGTCTAATCTGCATTATTGACATTTCCCTCATCATTTTCTTCATTCTAGGCAATCCACAAAACAGTAAGTGAAGAAGCCCTGATCTGTCACATTTGCTCATTTCCATGGTGTAAATAGTCCCACCGTGGCTAATTTAAAGTAACCAATGTGAGGTCACTGCTTGCAGGAAAGATGTGCACCAGCTTACCATTAAGTAATATTTCCACCAAACAGATATGTAGCCATCAATAACCTCAAGATCATAGATAACAATAAAAATGTGGTATAAGTAAAACAATTAGGAAGTGATAAGTTTTAGGCATGTGTTACTTTTGCCTAATATAATTTATATAATTGTAAATTTATAACATTTAATTTTTAATAACGGCTATGTTTAGCAACTGGCTTGCAAAATTCCTGACAATTTAATAATCAGCTCTCAAAAGTCACTATGTCAGGGCAAAACCACGGTAATCATAAATGCCGTCTCTCCCTTATCACTCTATTTTAATCCAACAGCCAATCATGCAGACTCTACCTCCAAAACATATCTTGACCACTTCCCTACTGCAACAATAGTTCTCATCACCCTCACCATTCACCTGTATCCCTGCAATAGCCTCTAGCTGTTCTCCCTAGTTCATTCCTTATCTGTGTCTCATAGTCCACTCTCCCACACAGGAGCCAGTCATATTTTTAAAATGTATGTACCATATCACTTCCCATCTTAAACCCTTCAACGTCTTCCTGTTGTTCCTAGAAGAAAACTCAAGCTCTTACTATGCCCAGTAAGGGCCTATCTTATCTGGCTGCAGCCTCCCTTCCAACTTCATCTTGCCATTGTCTGACTCAGCACTTCATTCCAGTCTTGCTGGCCATTTTTCTTCTCCTAAAACATACCTGCTGTGTAGCTGCTTCTGGGCCGTAGCACTTGTTCCCTCTGCCAGGAATGCTCTTCCCCCACAGCATTCCAAGGCTGGCTCCTTCTCATTGTTCAGGTTCTAGCTGAAGTATCATCTCCTAAACGAAATCTGTCCTATTTTGTCTAAAGTGAACCCCATTCCCCATACCACCATTCTCTGTCATATTCCCTTGTTCTCAGGAACTCAGGAAAATTAGCCTCTAAACCTCAGTTTTCTCATTTGTTAAATGGAAGTAACTGTAGTGCACATTCCTCATAGGGTTGTGAGGATCAAACGATTTAATATATGTAAAGCACTTTGAACCCTGCTTGGATCTTTTAAGCACTATCTATATAAGTTTAGCTGCTAATATTATCATCATCATTTTTATTGAAGTATTATTATAATCTTCATTATTATTGGAGTATTCAAAGTATCTATCACTGTCTAAGAATATTTTATCTATTTGTTTGTTTTCTTATTTCCTTTCTCCTCTACTGGCATTTGAGCTCCATGAGAGCAGTGACCTGGAATGATTCATGCCCTGCTGTGTTCCGTCACCTAGAATAGTGCCTGCCACACACTAAGTACTTAAATATTTTTTGAATGAATGTGTGCATAAATGAATAAACACAAGAACTGCTGGTGACACCATTCTGAGCCTTGGTTTATTTTTAGAAAATGTGATTACAGAGGCTTGCAGTCAGCGTGGTTGGAAGGACACAACCTTTTTTGTAGGTGGTGGAACTTCTGGACTCCTGTTGCATGTCTGTTGCAAGGTCTTCCACGAATTCTGGTTTCTAGTCCTTCTTGAGTGCTGAGTAGCTGATGTCCCAGTGGTCCCAATCATCAGGACTATTGTGGCTATGCTTAGCTCTCATAGTGAAGTCTAAGTTGTGAGAACTAGTGGCTTATGGTTCCTCCTGATGGAAGGATAGTGCTTAATAAGATCCAAGCAGGGTTCAAAGTGCTTTACATATATTAACTCGTTTGATCCTCACAACCCTATGAGGAATGTGCACTACAGTTACTTCCATTTAACAAATGAGAAAACTGAGGTTTAGAGGCTAATTTTCCTGAGTTCCTAAGAACAAGGGAATACGACAGAGAGTGGTGGTATGGGGAATGGGGTTCACTTTAGATAAAATAGTCAGGACAGACTTCTTTTAGAAGATGATACTTCAGCTAGAACCTGAACAATGAGAAGGAGCCCAGAAGCAGAAGAACTATGAGCTATGATTCCTGAAGCAGCCAAGGGCAAGGAAGGTCAGTGCCTCTGAACATTTGTTCTGCTCAGTGAAAGAACTCAGTCATGGGGTACCCCTTGTGGAAAAACTTGGAGCAGCCTCAGAAAGACTACCATCCTTTGCTTTTGTAGTGGTTACATTTAGAGCAGATATGTGCAAAAAAACCTATGGCAAAAACCTTATCTTGGGCTTACTTCTCTTGAACCTGAGCAGTCACTCAAAAAGGCACTATGACAAGGCCCGTTTCTATATTTTTCACTTTTCATTTAGGTCCCTGATATGTCAAAATATGACAGGGTTCATGAAGATTTTCTGTAAGTCACCCTCGGTTGATCTGGAATACCAAGCTGCTTTACTCTACAGTAAGCTTTTTGAGGGCAGCCCATGTGTGTTATTCACCGTTACACACGAGTACCTAGCTCCGAGCCTTGCACTGAGCAGTAACCTATAGATGCAAGACAGACTTCCATGTTCAGAACAACATTGCGTTAGAGTACGGCACCTGAAATCTTAGTAGCCGGGCCTTGCTGAAACTCTGTAGAGTTCCAGGGAGATCCTCCCTGCCTCCTTCACCAGTGCCTCTTAAGGAGGCACTAAGCAGAAAGGAGGCAGGCTTTGGAATCAGACAAATGTGGCTTCAGGTTCTGGCACTAGTTAAATGACTTACAGAATGACTAATTAAGTGACCGTGGGGAAGTTACTTAACCTTTCTAATTTATAAAATGGGAACAAATGGTACCTATAACGATTAACTGAGATAGAGTAGGTAAATATTTCGGCTGAGAACCCAGTATCCTCTGTACATTCAATTATTGTTGATATGAATCTCATGGAGTGTTTTCTGTTTGTGTATGATCAGGATGCAGATTAAGGGGCAGAGAGGTCTAGGGCAGAGTAGAATTGGGCCCAGGAACATAGGGCCACATCAGATCCTGGACCAGAATTATATGAGGAAGTAGTGGGGTTTGGGCCCGAGGTTTGAGGGATGGTGATGGTAGTGTATGGTGAGGAAGCTGGGCATGACAGTATAATAACAGAGAAAAGAGTCTATGGAGCTCAGGATAGATTAATTTTTATAATGGGAAACTGTGTTAGTAGTGATATCTAGATCTCTATCAGATTACTAGAGAACATCTATTCTTTATGGAATATCGACTTTTTAGGGGGAGAAAAGCAAAACTATGTTCTATGAATATCAAATGAGAAGAACTTGGCAGATGGCTGCTTTTAAAGTTATAACTAGTGTATTCATGGTATACAGCAAGGCCATTGGGTAACACCTCTTTCTTCTTAAATTGGGTAAATAAAATAATAGTGAATCACAAGTTAAAGTTACTTGTTCAGACTGATCAGGGAAAGGTGAATTAGAAGATGAGAGGGTGAAAATTGAAGAAGAAACAATTACTAACACGGAAAAGAGGGCTGCAGATGACAGGGATGGGAGCACGTATCTGGAAATGGAAGGGGATGGTGTTGTGGACAGAGGAAAAGAGCAAAAGATCATCAAACAACATAAATGTGACCCTCACTTTACCCTTAAATGGTAATGGCACACAACCTGAAAGCCTCAAAAGGAATATGTACACTAACTTTAAAAAAGAGTCTTCAGGCACCTCAGTAATAGAGTGATGACCACTGGATGGTTTTGTTAATATATGTGTAGGCAAGAGGGTAATTTGGCAGAAAGAGGAAGAGTTAATCTGAAAGAGGAAATTTGAAGCTAGAAGAACATGAAGACAAATCATTCATGATAAATGTGAAGGAAAGAGCAAGATTTAATTATGAATCAGGGGCACAAAAAATAGAGCTAACATTAATGGCCACTTACTGCATATGAAGCCCACTGTGCTAAGCTTTTCCCAGGTACCATTACATTGTTACCACAGCAACCTGTGGGGTGAGTCCTGTTGATAGCCCCAGTGAACAGGGCAAGTCAGTAGTTTCCTTGTGATAGAGCTGGCAGGTAGAAGTTCTGAGTTCTGAACCTCACCTCTCTCAGACAAAAGCTCCTGAGTGTAACCATTCAGCTGAAGTGCTTGCTCAAAGGGCTGCGGAAAGATGAAGAAGAAGATTGGGAGCAGATTGAGAAGGAAAGTGCAAAGAACTTTGATGGTAAAGAATCTTAGAATGAAAGTAAGACATGGCAAAGAACAAAAGGAAGAAAGCATATCTAAAGGAGTAAAGAAATCAGTATTTGTTGGCCACCTTGTGTGATTAAGATGCACGAATACAATCTCCTTTTAGTTCACACCAGAACTCCGTGAAGTACACATGACTTCCGTTTACACAGATGAGGAGATACAAGTTCAGAGAAGTCACCGTTAATCACATAGCTCACAAATACCCGAGCCAGGATTAGAACCGCTGTCTGCAGCATTAGAAAGCCCACAGTATTTTCATTCGAACTTGGGAAAGGAAGTGCTAAGCCAGGGTGTGAGGGAGCAGAGATGGCATCTACCTCGAATGGTAGGGTAAAGATGCAAATAAAGCATGACTAGAAAGACAAAAAAGGGAAATGAGAAAGGGAGGACCACAGAGTGATAATTAGCCTCACACCACCTGTTCTTCCTTTGACTGAAGAGGTCCCTCATGGAGGCTGAGTAACAAACAAAGCAACCGAGTAGCTCAGAGAGGCCCGCGGATTCTTCCACTGGTCATCGCCTGGAATGTTCACTGACAGCGAAACATGTGATGCGGAGAAACCCCTGACAATGACAAGAAAGATTCCAGACAATTGACACACTGCTGACTGTGACAGAAGTTTCATAGAAAATAATTTTTAAAAGGGACAAATATAGAGAGCAGCTCAGGAAGACACGCTCTGTAAAGGTGGTTGGCAGGAAGTACGGTTGCTGTAGAGGACACAGCGAGATCTAGCTGGACATGAAAAACAACCCTGTGAGGTTTGTAGCGTAGGTTTGTGTATCACGGTTTTGCATATGAGGAAACTGGCCCATAGCGTTTGAGGACTTGCCTGTGGTGCCTGAGTTTTAGAATCCAGGTGTCTGACTCTAAATCTAGTGTGCTGAATACTGTACCATTTTCATTTAAACAAATATATTTCTAATGGTAAATTTGAGGTATCATATATCGGGGGAAAAAGTTTCGAGCAGGGATCTTTACTTTGTTCTATACAGGTAGCTCTTTTCAGATGCTTTTTCGTGTTTAGTAAAAACAGCTCTGCTCTCCAGATGAATGGCATGCAGCCCAATCTTGTTAGTGCTGTTTTGTTTGTGGTAGAGTTTTCCAGGTGCAGATTCATAGCACCTTAACTTTGTATTGGCTAATAATTAACAAAAGTGGCTGCTGACTTCACAAAGTGATTGCAGATTTTACTGCAAGTTCTTTTGTTTGCAACTGTCTAGGATACAATGATCATGTGGAAGGTGGTTCTTTGATGGCTAATTCTATACCATTAATAAAGTAAACTGACTTCTGGGAAATACATTCTCACTCTTGGACCCTGGAGTCTTGGTTTTACACATAAGCATTTTTGAGTAAATTGGAGTGAATTAACTTTGGTCCATTCAAATTGGATCAACTCATCCTCAGGCCCACAAAAATTCACATTGGATATACTGTACTCATAATTATCAATGCCACACTGACACTCTCAGGCAGTTCAGATGACTCATTTTGCTTCTTTTAAAAAAAATCTGGGAGAATGCTCACACATACCCAGATTATTGTGCTAGGCTGAAAACACTAGAAATCATGGTCAAGGTAACTTTGAAGTCCCTGTTAATTGTCTCTAGACAGTTCATGGCTATATTCTATACCCTTGCTTCATTCTGCTTTGACAAAATGAATATTTCCCAGTTTTTGATTAGATTTAAGTGACTCAGTGACGCTATGGCAACCCTAAACTATGGGACAAAGGTCAATGTCTTGACCATTGTATGGCCTCTTTATGAAGAAATCAGCTGTTTCTTGGGTCCAGATGGGCAATGTACTCATTTCTCCTTTTAACATTTTATTTAGGATTCAAAGTATTTTCATAAGGAAAACCCCACAAATCTCATTATCTACCTTCTGACCTGTGGTAAAGTCATCATGAAGGAGCAGTTACTTTGTCTTTTTCTTTTTTTCCTTAAATTCCCAAATCTAAGGCAACTAGAAATGGAGAATAGGTTTTGTTTTAGGAGGCAGAAAATATGTTGATTTTAATTATTTCAAAAAACACAAGTAGGATATTAATTCGTGTAGCTTGATGTGATCATCTTAAATGCCAACTCCTATGCATTGTTCAGCTCTTTCCCACTTTATTATAATCTTTCTTTCTTTTTCCTTCTTTTCTTCCTTCTTTTCCTCCCTCCCATCCATCCTTCTTTCTTTTCTTTCTCTGTCTTCTTTTCCTCCTCCCTTCTTTCCTTTCCCTTTCTTTCTAATTCATTTGAATTTGTGAATCCTTACTTCCCACTATGGGCATTTCCTCCCCATAATACGCTAGTGTAGCGGCCTACCCTGCCCACGTTCTGTAAACAGACTCATAACCTTCCTGGGCACATCCGTCTCCCCAGACAACAACCTGGTAGGAACTGAGAAGGCTTGACTGCTTGGTCATGGCCCCTCAGGCTCTGAGTGACAGGAACTCCTACCACCTGCATTACAGGATCTGCAGGAAGTCCCTCTGATTTTGCTGGTCCACTCTGAACAGTCTGCAGCAATTCTTTTGATAACCAGAAGAGGCAGATGAGTCCTGGCTGAGGAAGGCTGGGTAGAGGGTTGCTGCACACACACAGCTGAGGCGCCTCAGGGCAGGGCTGCTCCTGCAGCAGACCCCTGGAACCCCTTTTGCTTTGTGTCTAGGACTCTCTGGCTTGCCCACTGCACACAGTGGTTCCTTTAAAGCAAGGTGTTGTGAGTCTTAGCTGAACGCTAGTACAAGATTGGCCTCATACTATGGGCAGGACATTGACTGCCTGCTCTTGCCAGTAGAGTCCATTGTGTGGTCAAGCTGAGAGGCACAGAGGAGGAGATCTGGGGTCAGGATACCTTCCAATGCGACTGACAACAGCAGAGACAGCTGGTCAGGAGCTAGGTTAGGCCACGCTCTCCTTTGCCCTTTTGCTTTTCATTAAGTCTCCTCATGGGCACAGCAGCCATGTGACCAGCTCTGGGGTCAGGAAAGGCACCTCTGCACATGGCTGGAGCCTGGCTCCACTCAGCCCTGGCCAGGCTGGATGGGGAGGGGAGGTGGAGCTGCCTGGAGTGCAGAACCAGCCATGGGTTGTGACAGACTGACAGAGGGTGATGGGCTGAGAGGTGTGACCCTGCTGGGACATGCCCTGGGCAGAAAGAAGGGGTCATCTAAGGCCACAGAGGGGCCCCAAGGCAAACTCTCTGCCCAATGAATTAATTTAGTCATGCAGGCAGGAGTTTGGTTAATACCCTAGAAACAATGGTGGGAAAAATAAGTAAACTGGAACAGGCGGGGAAGATACCTAGGCAGCATGACCAGACTAAAGACTGGCCACCAGAAGAACATCAGGGGAGCCCATAGTGTCCCGGAGGTCTGGAAGGATGGGTTGTGTGCACTCAGGTGAAGATCCCACAGGTGGGGCAGGTAGAACAGTGCAAGGGGGATGCCCCACTGAGCCATCAGTGGTTTTGTCTTTCTGGATGATGGCAGAAGCTGTTCCAGGGTAGCTCATGTTTTAAGAAGTAGGATTCAGTCTGCACTCGTTCATGAGAATGGTTGTGTTTACAAAGGCAGAAGGGCTGATGAGTGGTTGCAGGAATAGGTATGATTTTTTAGTACTCCTCTCCAGAGGACAGAATCCCAAATGGAAGCAGAACCTACAAAGAGGCAGATGTTGACTGAATGAAAAAAAACCAAAAAGCCCACTTCTAACATTCCAGCAGCAGCAAATGCTCCCTGAATGGCATCCTGAGTACCAAGCCCAGTGCCTGGGAGACAGTATCCATTCATTGAATGGGTAACTGAATGGATGGCCCTTGATCAGGATCCCCTATTAGAGAAGGGATCCTCTCTGTAAGAGTCTGGACCATGAAGGGGATTGGCTGTGACATCTGCCTCTTGATAAGCATTTGTAGATGATTCCGCACGTCTGGGTAAACCTGTTCCTTGAAGCACTATCAGTCACTGAGGGCAAGACTGGGAAATTTCAGCACAAAGGTCTGGGGAGTGCAGAAGGGGTGAGAAGCTGGAACCAGATCTGTCCTGGTTGGAGCAGGCACTGCACTGTTTGATCCAGGCTACAAGGGATAGGTTGAACTCTATTTTCAAAGAGAGAATCCAACAGCATAGGGTGTCTCAGTCTATGATATTTAATATTTGATCAAGATAAAGAAAATAGGAAAATGCCCTTGTATACAAGTGAACCCTTATTTTATATTCCTCATTTACCCCTGTCCCTCCAAGTGGCCTTTTGCTGTTAAATGAGCTTCCAATTTATTTTTAAAGTCAATTTATATTTTTTTGCGGGTCTAAGTAATCACTGCAATCTGAACATACAAATAACATCAATGTGTTCAGTTTCAAGATAAATCACTCTGCTATTTTACAATAAGAGCCAGGGCAAACTTATCTTTACATCAAATGCTGTCAATCACTTTGAAAAATTATGCAAGCAGCAATATTCAGTATAAACAATATCAACATACAGGGACTGTGTGAATTTTTCCTTTGTGGGATACAATTTGTCTATGGTAGTTCTTGAACCATTTTTCTTCCTTACTCATAACCTGCTATCATCCTAGTCTCCCTTATCTATTATCTTGACTGCGACTACCCATACCAGAACCACTACTATCTCTCATCTTATCCTGAGCCTCATGAAGGCCCCTTTCCCTCTTCAGCCTATTCCTAACACAGCAGTGTGAGTGGGCATTTAAAAAAATCAAAGTTAACCGGGTGCGGTGACTCACACCTGTAACCCTGGCGCATTGGGAGGCCAAGGGGGGGTGCAGATCACTTGAGGTCAGGAGTTCGAGACCAGCCTGGCCCACATGCCTGTCTCTACTAAAAATACAAAAATTAGCTGGGCATGGCGGCACACATCTGTAGTCCCAGCTACTTGGGAGGCCGAGGCAGGATGATCATTTGAACACAGGAGGCAGAGGTCGCAGTGAGCTGAGATTGTGCCACTACATTCCAACCTGGGTGACACAGTAAGACTCTGTCTCAAAAAAAAAAATCAAAGTCATGTTCTGCCTGTCTTCCCTGTGCTTCAAACCTTGCATGGCTTCCATTTTGCTGATAGTGAAATTCAGAGTATTGACTGAAGTCTACACAGCCCTTCATGATCAGTTTCCACCCCTCTTACCTATAATCTCCTCCTCTGTTTCTTTCCCTTTACTCCATTCCACCCATGTGGCCTGCTTGCTGCTTCTTGAACCTACCAGGTACCTATGCCTGAGGGTCTTGGCTTTAGCTCTCTGCCTGGAGCAGTCTTCCCAATGGCATCCTCTGGGTTCACTCCATCTCTTCAAATCTTTGCTCAACTCTTTGCCTGCCCTGCCCCATCTAATTCTGCAATTTAGCGCCCACCACTGTACTCCTGATCCCCCTTAATTGGCTCTGCTTTTTTCCTTCTTCCTCATTGCTTATCATTTCGTAACATACTTTATGATTTACTTATTTATTATATTTATTTTTTATTGTTAGCCTCCCCAAACTAAATGTAAACTACACAAGGTCGGGGTCTCTCTTTTGTTCAAGTGCCTAGAGCAGTGGTTCCCCAATCTTTTTGGCACCAGGGACCAGTTTCATGGAAGACAATTTTTCCACAGACATGGTGTGGAGAATGGTTTTGGGATGAAATTGTTCCACGTCACATCATGAAGTATTAGTTAGATTTTCACAAAGAGCACAACCTAGATTCCTTGCATGTGCAGTTCACAATAGGGCTCATGCTCCTGTGAGAATCTAATGCCATCACTGATTTGACAGAAGTGGGAGCTCAGGCGGTAATGCTCACTCACCAGCCATTCACCCTGTGCTGTGCAGCCCAGTTCCTAATTGGCCATGGACAGGTACCAGTCAATGGCCGGGGGGTTGGGGACCGGTGGTCTAGAATACCATCTGGCATTTAATAAGTACCTAGACAGTATTATTGAATTAAGAAGTGAGCAAATGAATGTTTTTGGTGCATATTTTTTCATCCAGACATTTATCATTCATCTATGAAACGTATCCCTGGCCAGTCCATTTGGTCAACTCCTCATTTATTGTTTGGGTACCTGTTGCTATCTAATTTGATCATCTTATGTGCAAATAATATCAAAACTCTTTTTTTTGTTTTAACTTGAGAAAAATTATTACAAGATTCACCTATGCAGTTAATCATTTTTCTTTTTATAATTCTGCTCAATAGGGCTTCAAGATAGCCCCTGAGCCAATCTTTCTTTTAGGTCAATGAAGGCCCAAACTTTCTGACACATTTGCTATTCTTACCCTCAGCATACTGTTAATAGCATGAGTTCCTTCTGCTGATAAATTTGTGGCTCTCCCGCTTTAACTTAAGCCCTTATTTATTCTATCTAGACATGGATAACTAGTTACTAGAGATCTCTTCCCCAGAAGCCCTTCATGGAGCTGAAGAAAGTAAAGCTAGCCTTCAGCATTTTGGTCTTATCAATGAAACCGCTCCAATATCATTAACTTTCACCAGGGGACATACTTTTTATTTTGAAACCTGTAACTTTAGTAAGTAAACTTCAAAACATGGCATGCAAATGTGTACTACAACAGTTTAGTGAATGAAACAATTTAGTAAAGCTCAAATTTAAAGTGGTGAGCAAGGATTGCCTTTATAAGGAAACCATAATATAACTTGGTTTAAAGAGTTTTGCTTGGTTAAAGGAGTAAAATTTTCATGACAGCAGGAGAAATCCCATTAAGATACAACTTCAAAACGATCTGAAAGCTTGGGAAGATAAGTTAATATGTTGCCTGAAAAACTATGTAAATATAGAGTAATACCCAAATTAAGTTGATGAATTGGTAGAAGGATGTTTAACTAGACCTGATGAGGAGTTAGAAGAGGATTAGGCAGATTCAAACACAATATGCTTCAAGACGTGTGTGTGTGTGTGTGTGTGTGTGTGTGTGTGTGTGTGTGTGTGTCTGCTAATGAAGAAAACAAGAAAACATGAGGCTTGAGACCTCAGAACTTTGCATGCAAATATGGCTACAACTCACACCATGAAGAACTGAAAGCAGTCCTTTATTGAAAGAGGGAAGGTTTACACCTGAATGGACTAAGAGTTAAATGTGGCGTGGGGAGTAAGACACAATGTTTTTCTTAAGAAGGCAATTAATACCTTCTCTATAATAAGTAGTAATCAATTGTTAAGGTAATCTGAAATGTCTCTGAAACCTCAGAACCAGAACAGGTAAAATTGGGTGAATGTCTAGCACAAGAATAAGTGAGTAAACATTTTCCATTTGTTTTAGTCTGTTTGTGCTGCTCTAACAGAATACCTAAGATTGGGTAATTTATAAAGAGTTGAAATTTATTTCTTACAGTTCTGGAGGCTGGGAAGTCCAAGATCAAGGTGTCAGCATCTTCTGAGGGCCTTCTTGCTGTGTCGTCACATGGCAGAAGGCAAAAGGGCAAGTGAGAACAGAAAGAGTAAGGTAGTTAGCTAGCTGAATGCATCCTGAAGCCTCCTTTAAAAGGGCATTAATCTCATTAAGAGGGAGCAACCGTCATGGCTTATTCACTTCTTAAAGGCCCCACCTCTTAATATTGCCACATTGTCAACAACTGAATTTTAGAGAGAATTAAGTTTCAATATGAATTTTGGAGGAGATAAAGACATTCAAACCATGGGTTTATAATTCTTTAAATACTGATATGTTATCTCTTATATAATTTAGATTAATAAATCAATTACATTTTGTCTAGTATTCAACAAATTAAAATTATTTGTGAACTCCACTGTGCTAAACACCAAGGCCACCAAGGTGAACAAAAGCAGTCCCTGCTCTCAAGAAACTTAGAGGACAGAAGAATGTTCAATCATGGTACATATCATTTGAGTGTTTATCTTAATAAAGAAATAAAAATCAGAAGTAGATGGCCTGCACATTAATGTAGTTTATCTTAATTCTCAGGTCTGTGCAAAGCCCAATAAGCAGATCACTCAACTGAAAGTCACAGCAGCATCACATACCACTGATAATCACCTGAACTGCAGACAGAGTGACTAAAGAGACTAAAAAGAATTGATCATTCTTGAGAGCAGTGTTTCTCAAAGCATGCTTCAGAGACCAACCTGCATATGAATCATGGCACAAGCTTGTTTAAAATGGATTCTCAGGATCCTTCCCAAGAACTTACTATGTCATATTTACAGTGTTAGGCGCTGGAGTCTTTGTTTTAAAGAATCTCACCAGGTGATTCTTAGTCTATTTCAGCATCATGCTGTTTGGGTCTAACACAGAATGACATTCACACATCTAAACCTATGATATAATCCCAGCACTTTGGGAGGCCGAAGTGGAAGGACTGCTTGAGGCCCTGTTTTCTAGGCTGTCACTGTATTCCAGCCTAGGTGACAGAGTCAGACTCTTTCTCTAAACAAATAAACCTGGGACGTGATGACAGACATCAAAATATCCTAAATTTATATTGGCTTATATTCCAGTGACACTCTTATTATTGATTTATTCAGTTCATTGTCAAATATAAGCCAGCCCTTTTCTATATTGCATTTGTATTCATGGCTGACTTTTCTTTTCCTTCTAGTTATACCATTTTATATCTGTAGCTATTAAATTTTACCCTGTTTTTGTAAAAGCATTAAAAAACCTGGTCAAAGCTATTTTGAATTTACCTCTTTTCTCTGCAGTATTAACAGCGCCATGTGATTAGAACCAGTCACAAATTTACTGAACCCATGTCTGTAAAGATAACAACAAGCAAACCTCCTCTCGATCCTCCTCTTCAGACTGATTTCTGCTCTACCTATTAATGACTCTCAGCCATGAATAACATTGGCCTTAGCTTGTAGGACAGTCTCATAAAGAGAAATGACTATTTTCTTTGTATATAGTATATTGTTTGGTTTATGCAAACAACTCATTTAAAAAATGCTTAGAGCATAAGGGGTGGGATATAAAGAAGAATTTTTGAACTAGTATTTTTATTTGAAAATTTCTGAACTTCTAGTTGGAATAAGAACAGGGAGTGTACCTTTTTTGTACCTTAAAATTAAGAAATAATTTAGGAAAACTCTGGCAGATGATATGAGCCACCTGCAAGGCTCGGGTCTCAAATTCGATCTATACAGAGCTGGGAAAAGTGTTTTCCTCTTTATAAGGAGTTCACTGCCCTTTCTGGTTCAAGTCCTCTGGCCATCAGAACTTCTGGTAAAATCTAAGCCTTCCAGATTTTAAGATCGGTAGCTGTGAAGCTGATATTTTAATTATTAAGGGACTATGCAAAATGTTTTAACTGCTGCTGCTTTGTTCTGTGCGTCCTAATTGAATATTTTCGATTTTGCACTTATGGCCTGGAGCAATTTAATCATCCAGAATACAATTTAATACATTGAAAAAATATTAAAAATGTTCAATAATGAGTGGGACTAATTGCTATTGTGCCTCACACAGTGGCATGCAATCAATAGATGCTGAACAAATATTAATTTATGATTGTGACAGGTAGCCCTAGGGGCAGGGAACATGAAATTTTGAGTTAGTTTTCCTTTTCTCTAGTCACCTTCCAATCAGAGATAAGGCACTTTAATATGTTAGTTTCACAGTCCACAAAAGGAAATAATTTTTGTTCATCATTATCAACTTAGAGAAAGAAATGCAGAGGAATTAACTTAATAATTGTCTTTGTGTTTGAAGGTGGCAGGTGGCCAGGTGTTCTCAGGCTCAGATGAAGAATTAGAATGAAATGTGTTTGACTGGAAAAGACTGAGGTTAGATGAAGAAATTCTGGAGAGCCCCTTCTGAACAGCTTTTAACTAGGCTCTTGCTTCAGATGGCCATGACAGAAGGTTGGACAAGATCAGCTCTTGTACAGCCCCGTCACTCTAAGTTGACTTTCAGAATATGGTTACGGCAAACACCACATGCTCTCACTCCTAAGTGAGAGTTGAACAATGAGAACACATGGACACAGAGAGGGGAACATCACACACCGGGGCCTGTCAGGGGTTGGGGGGCTAGTGGGGAGGGATAACATCAGGAGAAATACCTAATGTAGATGACGGTTGATGGGTGCAGCAAACCACCATGGCACATGTATACCTATGTAACAAACCTGCACGTTCTGCACATGTACCCCAGAACTTAAAGTATAATAATAATAATAACAATAATAAAATAACATGGTTACTGGCCAAAGATAATGAGCAGCAAGACTAGTTCTTTTGCATAGTCCCTTAATAATTATGTAGTCTAGTGATCAAAACACTATATAAATGCCTGAACTCAGAAATGTAGCAATTAAGAGATATAGTTGAAAGGAACCATCAAAATTACCAGCTAAAAAACTGGCTGATTGTATATTGAGAGCCATAGACTGCTCTGGCCTTTGACCCAGAGCAGGGATCAGCAAATTGCCAGCTTCTGCCCTGTTGCCTATTTTTACATCTCTAAGAGTGGCTTTTATGTTTTTAAATGGTTGAAATAAAATGAAAACAAGTTATATTTCATGACACATTGGAAACTAAATAAATTCAAATTTCATTGCACATATACCCAGCTTCATTGGAACATAGACATGCTTGTTCATTTATGTACTGTTTGTGGCTGCTTTCATAATCCATCAGTAGAGCTGAGTAACTGAGACAGAGATCATATAGCCTGCAAAGCCAAAAGTATTTACTGTCTGCCCCTTTATAGGAAAAGTTTGCTGTCTCTGATCTGGAGACTCTAACCCAAGGAAGTGGCTCGTTAACTGTGGAATAAGCAGTATGGAGAAAGATTGTCAATGTAGTTTTATCTATTATGGAAGAATTAGAAAAACATTAAAGGTTTTCCAGGTATATAGATATTATTGAATCAGTTTTGGAATACCCACTCAATGGAGCTTTACAAAACCAATAAAACAGAAGGCAATGACTATCTACCAATATTGAAAAATAAAATAGTTATGTTAATTATAATGGAAAAATAGAGCACCAACCTGTGTCACTGTATGATGATAGCCTTTAATTAGTCAATTAATTCAGTTATCCAACAAACATTTATTGAGAACTAGAACATTATTGAGGCATACACCATATATGTTAGATTTTTTAAAAACCTAGAAAGTGTTTATAGTGATTGCTTAAAAGTCATATATTTTGTTGATTTTTTTATCTCAATTTTATTTTTTTCCTCTATGATGTTTATGCTACCTACATATTAAAAACCTTATGGACAAAGATTGGAAAAAGCAGCAGAGTGTATAAAAGGACAATAAGCAGCTCTCTGTAAGACTGAAACTGTCTGGTGAGGTTTGCGGAGGGTCCCTGACACTGAGGATAGCAGCTTGTTCTGCTCCAGCAATTTCTGTCTCCTCCTTTATGACGTTTATCTTTATAAAAGAGAAGAGCAGGCTTCCCTTTACAATCTCTTCTACTTTCTTCCCCGACCAACCCAGGGAGCCAGCAGGCATGAAAAACTTTGCCTCCATTCAATAAATATAAACAAGCTTATTTACCGTCAGTTTACCATCTGAGCAGACTGCAACTCTCTCTGTCTCTCTCTTTCTCTCTCTCCCTCTTTGAAGAGATTTAAATGGTATTCCATGTCCTTCATGTGACTTAGTAACTCACACCTGAGCAAGGTTGAAGTGGGAGTTTTTCTGAAGATAGATACTGAACACCCTGTTCCTCCCCAGTCAGGAAAATGCCATCTGTTACATTACATCGCAGTCTTTAAAATAAAAGTACAGCCACTCATTAACCTTGCTTTTGAATGTTTTAAGACATAGAAGGATGAAATTAATAACAAGGGCAGCTGGGCATGGTGGCTTACAACTGTAATCTCAGCATTTTGGGAGGCTGAGGTGGAAGGACAGCTTGAGTCTAGTAGTTTGAGACCAGCCTGGGCAATGTGGTGAAACCCCATCTCTACAAAAAATACAAAATTAACAGGATGTGGTGGCACAGGCTTGCAGTCCTACCTACTCGAGAGGCTGAGGTGGGAGGGTCGCTTGAGCCAGGGAGCTTGAGTCTGCAGTGAGCTGTGATCGCACCACTGCACCCCAGCCTGGGCAACAGAGTGAGACCCTGTCCCCACCCCCCCCCCAAAAAAGGAATAACAAGGGCAACATATTTGTAAGATTACATATGTGATTGGCACAGACACTAAAGGGAAGGGCACTAAGAAATTGTTACGCACATAGGGCATCCAAGGAAAGATGAAGAAAGGAAGTTTTAAAAATGCTAAAATGATCAAATGGGCAATCCACCCCACCCAGTGTTCGGAGGCTGAGAGGCAGGGATAACCCCCAGTTGGGGATAGGGGGTGGGGCAAGCGTACAAGCATCAACTGTTGCTCTGTATCCACCCCACCCAGTGTTCGGAGGCTGCAAGGCAGGGATAACCCCTGATTGGGGATGAGGGTGGGGCAAGCGTGCAAGCATCAACTGTTGCTCTGTATGAATAAAGTTGCATTGACTTTACAGACATCCTCTCACTTTACTTCTGGATACAGTTAGGCTGTTCAGAGACAACTGTGGGGATTGAAGAACTTAATTAAATCTAATAAATACTTACTGAGCACCAACAATAGTGGGGTTAAGAAATAATGGAAGACACTTGCATTCTGGGCAGCAGGAAGAAGGTTTTGTGGAGGGGATGGGTCATAATGCCACCACGGCTGTGATTCAGATATGAGATGGTGACAGCAGAAAAGAGGGCCAAGAGGAAAACACGAGACCCATTTCAAAGGAAAAATCCATATGACTTAGTGATTGGTTAGATGGAGGGCATTATTAGACATTCCCTGGGGGCAGAGTCTGTGCCCTTGACATGCCACAATGGTTAATGTGGTACCTACCATGTTTGTAGCCAATGTGCTTTGAATGAAATTGAGTTGGAGGTGATTGTTATGCTGGGAGAAATGTGGTACTATTAACAAGATTACAAGGTAAAGAAATAATGCTAGTGATTTTTTTTTTATTTTTTAAAAGAAAGATTATGGGCCTCATTTTGAAAAACAAAAAACAAAAAACAAACAACTTAAGGTAATGATGGTCATTCTGACATCAAGTATCTAGCTAGCTGACTGGAATACTGGGGGAGTGCTTGAAGAGCATTCCTGTATTCATTGAGTATTTCTTTATTTCTTTAGTTTTGAAACTCCCAAAGAATTGATTCTGCTTTCTACTAACTTTTTTTTTTTTTTTTTTTTGCTGTGTCTTTGCTTCACTCTTTCAAAAGCAATTGGAAGGCTCTCAGTTAATATGCAAATTGATGTTGTCCATACAAATTGCCTGAATTTGGAGTAACGACAACCACTCATAATGGGGGATATTTTTGAAATATCCTAATGAGATTGTCTCTGTTGTATTTTCTTTATTTTTCCAGAAGCACTCATTTGCCTTGAGAAGATTTAGGAACATTATAGAAGGCATACAAAGGGATAGGAGGCTTAGTATTTAGCCTCTGATATCAAAATAGGATTTTCAAACAGACAATAGTCATGTAAGCCAGATTTTGCTGAGAAAGAGTTTTCTAAATCTCTTTACCATTAGCTACCAAGACTAAGCTAGGAGGATTCAAATCATAGATTTTTTTTTTTTTCTTAGTGCAGAGAGTATAGCTCCTCCTCTTAGGACAGCCAGGCTATGGGGGTGGCTAATGAAAGAGAGAAGAAGATATGACATAGAGGAAGGAGTAGGTCTAAGTCTGGCCCTTCTGATCCAAGGAAAGGAAGACAAGGAGTTTGAGGAGGTCAAATATCAAAGTTCTCACCCTTCTTTCCTATGTTAAGTTTGAAAATTCAGCAAGTAAGATTTTAGAAATATTTAGGTAGTTATGTGGAAGTGGAAAGACATTGGACTCATGTCTTCCTTTTCTGAGGGTTGCAGAGTAGGCTGTGGACCCTAGAAAATGCTCTAGCCTTAGAGCGACTGGTTCCTCCTACCACAAATTTGACCTTAAAGACCCAAATTCTCTATTGAGGGGTTCCAGAGGTGTAGAGAGAACTTGCAGAGAGGTGACTTCTGAGCACCAAAGATTAAAGCAAGTATCATCTGAAGAGACAGTACAAAGGATTGGACAGGACTAAGCTTTGTAGATTACACAAAATATAACCCACTGGCCTCCCTACACTCCCCCAATTCTCAACAATACGGGGACTCATGAGGAAATCTAAAAAGCTATGGTGAAATTAAAAAGCTGCATTTCTTTGTGCACCTAAGTTTATACAATGTGAGTGAATATTCTTGGTACCATACAAAGTTAAAATTAGGAATTAAATGAGGATTGACTACAATAAATTATTCTGTTTCTCACTGTAACTCTAGATCTAGAATAAAGTGGAACTAAGAAACTTGTCTTCGGAATATGGCATTAATTCCTATGGCTCTGAGTAAGAACTGTCCTAAACCCTTAATAGACCATATTCCTCCAATGACGTTAAAGCAGACTTCATAATATAGTGCTATTTTAAGAGTCTTCATTTATTTTCTGAGATCCAAACAATTGGATTGATTGCCACTATTGAAATCCTTTCAAGTAACAAAGCATTATAAAGAAAATCTATACAAACATCCTTGAATTATATGCTTCACCTCTTGTTCTTTAATTATCTATTGTCATTACTCTAATTTTTCCCTGTGGTCTATGATTTGCTAATTCTAAGTAAGCTAGAAGAAATTTGCTTTAATTCAGAATCTGATACTTTGTGTTTTGGAATTCATTGAATAAATACTTACCGAGCAAGTTCTTCTTCCCGGTTAGGTATTTGTCTCCCCATCTGTAACCCTGCTTAGCAGTCGAATTGGGGAGATTGAGAGAAACAGCTTTGCTCATTCAATAATACAAGTAATAATAAATGTAAGTGTTCGTCATTTGTCAAGCATTGTATGTAATTATAATTACTTTATATAAATTATCACATTTCGCCACATAGTAACTCTACAAATAGGAGTTGTTTTTATCCTTATTTTACAAATGAGAAAACTGAGACTTAGAGAGATTAAGTAAATTGGTAAAAAATCATACAGTTAGTAAGTGATAGTGATGAGATTGAAACCCTTCCCTTTAACATGGTTCTTTGCCTCCTTCTGCTATTTTGGGATGATATTGTGGGCTCTCCTTCATGTCCTCCAGGATACAGAGGTCACTTTTAGCCTGAGTTTAGGCCTACAAAGTAAGGTCGAATCAGAAGCAGAGGTGGGTTACTCAATAAATGAGTATGTATGTAAATAAATGTGTGTGTATATACATTTTTGAATTTGCCATTGTAATAGCCATAACACTCCTGACATTTTCCTAATAGTTTTGGTTTATTAATTTTTAGTTATCTCAAACTTCATCAGGCAGCTGTGCTGTTGAAAAGCCATTCTCAAACAATGGTTGGTGACCCCTGGAGGTCCCTGAGACCCTTCTAGGGGGTTTACAAAGGCAAAACTATATTCTTAATAATGCCAAAAATTGTTTGCCCTTTTTAATGTGTACAGTGGAATTTTTCCTGAGGCTGCTTGATATGTTCTACTAAATACAATGAATACTGAAGGGGTTATGAGAATCTAGCTGTCTTCTAATCAATCTCGAGATTTACAAATATTTAAAATAATGCCCGTTTTCACTTTTTTTTTTTGTCAAAGAACTATAGTTATTTTTCATCAAAGTATTTATGTGAGTTTATAATTTTGTTTTTAAATGAATTAATAAATAAATATTTTACAAGGTCTCAGTTTTAACTTTTAACACAATAAGTATCAATAGATATAATTCACATAAACCAAATATCTTTGAGCTCCTTAGTAATTCTTAAGAGCATAAAGAGTTCCTAAAACCTAGCTTTTTGGGACTGCTGGACTAGAGGAAGGAATCCTGGAATTGGCATCGGAAGACTCCAGCCAAGGCTTCACCTCTACCACTTGTCACCTCTGTGATGTGGGGGAAGCCATCTAAACATGCCAACCTTAATTTTCTCACTGACAGCAGTGACAGGATAACAGCACCTACCTGCCTCCTAGGTGTAGACCAAATGCAATAATATGTGCAAAGTCACCCCATTCATGAGAGTCTCTTATAATTTCATTTTATTATTATTATTATTTATTTATTTATTTATTTTGAGACAGGAGTCTCACTATTGTTGCTCAGGCTGGTATTGAACTCCTGACTTCAAACAATCCTCCTGCCTCAGTCCCTTGAATGGACATAATATTTGATGGGTAATAGATTCCACTTATTCAGTGTGAAGTATACATTCACCTTAGAATTTTTTAAATGTGTTTTACACATTTAAATGGTAAAAATGTTGAATATTCCAGAAGGACTTTTTGTGGAAAAGTCTGCTAGCCTTTACCCCATCACTCCCGCTCCCTGGAGGTAAATATCCACGCTTGCTCACTGCTGTTTTCAGTTCCTTAGGTAGTTACCATCACAATTCTGCATAATAGGCTAATTCCTCTATTTCTTGATGAACATTTTTAGACTGTGTCTAACAAGTCCCTGATGTGAAAGATGAGGATATAACTCATTTGTATTATATCATCTCCTATTAGATGCTAATCTATGATTTTTAACAGAAATAAAGTAATTTTCAATAAATGGCATTTGCATTGCTATGACATTGTAAATAATGTGGCCTACATGTTCTTCTCTATAGGCTCAAAGCCAAGATTAATCTTTGTGCCACTTGGAGAGGGTTTCCAGCATAAAATACAAATGTGTTTTCAGAATATCCTCAAAAACGCTTGTTTTTAATCATTTTGTTACATAGAATCCACTTTCTCTATTTTTTTTTTTTTTTTTGAGACGGAGTCTCGCTCTGCCGCCCAGGCTGGAGTGCAGTGGCCGGATCTCAGCTCACTGCAAGCTCCGCCTCCCGGGTTTACGCCATTCTCCTGCCTCAGCCTCCCGAGTAGCTGGGACTACAGGCGCCTGCCACCTCGCCCAGCTAGTTTTTTGTATTTTTTAGTAGAGACGGGGTTTCACCGTGTCAGTCAGGATGGTCTCGATCTCCTGACCTCGTGATCCGCCCGCCTGGGCCTCCCAAAGTGCTGGGATTACAGGCTTAAGCCACCGCGCCTGGCTATCTATTTTTTTTTTTTTTTTTTGAAACGGAGTCTTGCTCTGTCGCCAGGCTGGAGTGCAGTGGCACAGTTATAATCCACTTTCTTTACAGATCTCTCTCTCTCTCTCTCTCCCTCTCTGTCTATCTTTCCCCATGAATCATGTATCTATTGTTCCGATCTTCTATGTGGATTAGCTTCCAATTTTTGTTTTATGGATACCATATCTTTATCAACAGTCCTGAGGATAGTAATGAAAAATTTTTAACAAGCTCTCTTCTGCTTGCTGAATTCTCCCCATTCCTTTTGAGGGCTGTTCGTTTTGATCCTTCTGTTTTGTGTTGTTGATTTGACTTACACATTTCATGATCCTTCACTGCCTGTTCGTACTTAAGACACAGGACAAGATATAATGACTGACGGGCTTCTGGGTGATTTCCAACTTCCAGAACTGGGAAACTTTACTCAGGGGTGTGAACTGCCATTCTAGGAGTGTCTGTGTGTTTCCTTTCTTTAGAAAAGAGCGTGGGGACAAATGTCAGGGTGGCCTGTAAGGGTGTTGCTCTGCATTTAAGGGTGGAAGTAGGGGTGATGGGTGCAACTGTTCTCTAAATAGATCTTTAATGAGGTCCCCAGGTTTCAGGTTCACCTTTGAACTTTGCCCCTGTAACTACAGATTCAGCCTCTCCTGGGAACCCTGGTGCATCCCTACTCTGGAGCCTTTCTTTTTGGGGATATCCAGGGCCTCTTCTGCTAACATGCTCTTTTTCTTTTTCCGGTGTTCATATACTTGCTGATCTCTTTCATATGCTGATATCTTCTTCACTTTCTCCTTACTCTTACAGGTTTCTTCTTTTTTCTCTTCCTGTTTTACTACTTCATGGCCATTTCCATAGGGTCTTAGGAAGGAAAGTACGCAAATACATATGTTCAGTCATTATCTTTTATAAGAAGCCTGTGGTATTTATCTTAGAAAGCTATTTTAATCATTGATTGACAAGCCATTGTATCTTCAAATTTTATATTTCAAGGAATTTGGAAACTAAATCCCAATACATTAAAATGTATTGCCCTTACCATTTTTGTTATCTCTTTTTGTTTATTATGTCGACTGTGGCTTATTTATGTGGACGATTAAACTTAAATAGTGTCTTCAAGGATGAATGAAGCAATGAAGATTTATTTAAGCAATACCATAAAACTACTAGACAAGGAAAAATTCATTTGCAGCCATCTCCGAAACTCAAAGAAATATGTGATACATGAGATTTCTATATTAAGTTTATAAATTTTTTAAGTGAACCATCCTATGACATGGAAGGCAAGCTCCCCTGGCCAAAAGCATCCCAGGGAGGAAATGGCCAGGGTTTCATTGGTCACCAGGAAGATAAATACACCCTGCTTAAACCCGGTAAAGGTGAAAAAAATCAGGAAACTTCTTTGCGGTAGCCATGAGAAATATTAGGCATTATTTGAAGGTCAAACTCACACTTTCAAGGCATTATCACTTATACACCCCTGATCTCTAAATACTACCTTGGTTAAATATTGATCATGCTTCAAGCTCCACTTAAACTGCAAATACCACATCTACCTATTTTTCTCATTGACATCTTTATTGAGGTATGATTGGCATATAATACACTGCACATATTTAAAGTGTACAGTTTGGTAAGTTTTCCCATCACCTTCTAAAATTTTCTTGTGTCCCTTAGTAATCCCTCCCTCCCCCATCTCCTAACCCCCTACCATTTATTTATTTATTTATTTATTTATTTATTTATTTATTTCTGAGATAGAATCTCGCTCTATTGCCCAGGCTGGAGTGCAGTGGCGAAATCCTGGCTCACTGCAACCTCCACCTCCCAGGTTCAAGTGATTCTCCTGCCTCAGCCTCCCAAGTAGCTGGGACTACAGGCACATGCCACACCCTGCTCATTTTTGTATTTTTAGTAGGGATGGGGTTTCACCATGTTGGCCAGGCTGGTTTCGAACTCCTGACCTCAGGTGATCCACCCACCTCAGCCTCCCAAAGTGCTGGGATAACAGGCGTGAGTCACCGTGCCTGGCCTCCCCCTACCATTTCTAGGAAACCATTGATCTACTTTCTGCCTCTATAGATTAGTTTGCATTTTCTAAGATTTTATACAAATGGACTCATTAGATGTTTTTTTTTTTTTTTTTTGGTCTGGCTTTTTTCTCTCGAATGATTATTTTGCAATCCAGCCATGGGTTTATTTCCATGTTAGGAATATTACAAATAAAGTTGTTATGAACATTTGCCTACAAATCTTCATTTGTGGGTGTAGGCTTTTACTTATCCTGGGCGAGGTCATATGATAGATGCCTTTAACTTCTTAAGAAATTACCAAACTCTTTTCTGAAGTGGGTGTAGCATTTTGTGTGCCTACCAGCAGCGTGTGACAACTGCAGTTTCTCTACATCCTCATGAACACTTGAAATGCCCGTTCTTTTCAATTTTAGCTATTCTCATACCTGTGAAGTGACACCTCATTGTGATTTAATTTGCATTTTCCTGATGACCAATGATACCATACATTTTCTCAGGTGTTTATTTGCCATATATCTTCTCTTGTGAAGTGTCTGTCCAAATCTTTTCCATTTTTTATCGGATTATTTGTGTTCTGATTACTGAGTTGGAGAGTTCTTTATATATTCTGGATACAAGTCCTTTATCAATATGTGATTTGTAAATATTTTCTCCCAGTCTATAACTCACCATTTCATTCTCTTGCCATGTAGCTAGTTTTATTTTTTTGTGATTTTATGGGAATATTTATGTTTTAAACAATGATAATATTCATATTTATCATTAGCATATCCAGGAATCTGTTTGTTTTAGAGAGCTATACAGAAAAGCTGAGGCGATGCCAAAAGTTTAGCTCAATAAACCAACATTTGAAAAAAGCAGGTCACTTCAGCTGTGAGATATGAATCTAGAATGGGAAATACAATTCTATGAAATTCACAGAGCTTACTTGTTAATAATTTAAAAATTACAAAAACTATAATTTTAATGGGCTTAAAAAGCAAATTCAATTCTGAGTATAAAAAAATTATTTTGAGGGATTGTTTTGTTTGTTTGTTTTGAGACAAAGTTTTGCTCTGTCACCTGGACTGGAGCGCAGTAGCATGATCTTGGCTTACTGCAGCATCTGCCTCCAAGGTGCAAGCGATTCTCCTGCCTCAGCCTCCCACGTAGCCAGTATTACAGGCATATGCCATCACGCCTGGCTAATTTTTGTAATTTTAGTAGAGATGGGGTTTCGCCGTGTTGGCCAGGCTGGTCTCAAACCCCTGAACTCGTGCGATCTGCCCACCTTGGCCTCCCAAAGTGCTGGGATTACAGGCGTGAGCCACAGCCTCTGGCCTATTCTGAGTTTCTTAAATTGCAAAAAATATTTCAAATGTAGTATTTCTTCTAGCTCTCTCAGTTTCTCTGTCTCTCTCTTCATGTAGATATTTTAGCCTAAATTATTCCGATGAAATAATTTATTCAGCCTCTCTATCTTTCAACCTTTTATAGATAGAAGACTCACAATCATTAGATTGCCATAGAATATTTGATTATGTGAGTCACATTCAGTAATAATGAAAGGGAAGACTATGAGAGATGGCCCTACACCTTTTACAAGCCCCTCTAAATCCTTAAAGCAGTATCAAAATTCTGCTAAATTTACTTCTGGAATTAAGACAAACTGTAAATGAAGATGTTCAAACGCTCTGTTAAAGCCAGCACCCTAGACTTGCTTATGCCTTTTCTGCAGTCAATGGGAGGCTGAGCGTCACTGCACAGCTCTACTCAGTAACTTCTTTATCAAAAATCTTCTCCCTTGTTTCTTCTCTTCTCAAGTGCTTGCACCAATTAAAAATATTCTTCCAAAAATATTTGAGAGGTGCATGGTCTAGATATTCTTGGGAAGTAGCAACTTTGTCCTCTAACATGGAAACACCGTCTCCCCCAGTTGCTGAAGTCAGATAGATACTTGGGCACAGTTTTCTTTCTTTCTCATTCCCAATTCTACCACCCTGTTCAAGCCACCATCGTGCCTCTGCTGGATGAGGACAGCAGCCTCCCTCTTGATGTACCTGCCTCCGTTCTCTTCCTCCATCAGTCCATTATTCACACTGTTGCCAAGTGATATTTTCAAAATATAAATCAAACACATTACTTTCCTGCTCAAATATTTGCCATAGCTTTTTATTACCTTAAGAATAAAGTCCAAATTTTTTAGTGGGACTTTGCAAGGTTTTCCTTGTTGGACTTTATTCTTAAGGTAATAACAATAGGAGAAGAGAGGGAGATAGAAAGAAAAAAAGTTCAGAATACAAAATGAGCAAAGCTTAATGATTGAATGGATATAGGGTCGTGGTGAGGATTCAATGAGATGATTTAATTAAAAGGGATTTGTGAGACATAAAACACTATTTTAAGGCTACTATCATATTATTCTTCCCACCTGTCTCTCAGTGAATCTCTGAGGATTACTGAATACCAGAAATTTCACTTTTAAGTGGTGTGTTATTCCAGCCTAGGCTCATGAAACCCTGGGACATGGGGCTGGTTGCTACATGGCTCTAGACACTCAGATAAATCTTGAACCCCTGGACACCTTCGTCTGCATCCCCAGTGCTTAGAGGTGTAACCATGAACAGTCATGCTGCCCAGTGTTCAGTAAGTCAGGGTCATTCTGAGAGAGGAACTGTGAAGGTGGCGGAAGTTCCCCAGGCACCACGCATGACTCAGACCCATTCTGCCCCACCTGTAGCTTCCCCTCCCATCAAGGAGCTCCTTGTTTTTGCCTCCTCTTGTTGGACTAACTGTGAAGGGCTGTGGAAGCCTTTGAGGACCAGAAGTCTTGAGGCAATAGGTTCTAGTCATGAATCCTTTGAATGCAAGGAACAGAAATCCTAGAAACTGGGAACTAGAAAAATCAGCAGCTGGAGCTAGTCTGGAGATCCTAAGGGTCGTATGGTCTGTCTCACATCTGCATCTGACAAGGTGCTCTGCTCTTCTATGCCAGCAGGCTCTCTACTCACTCATCGTGCACAGGACCCTGCATGGCCCCCTCCAGTTCCGTATCTTTCATGTGTGTCGTGACTGCTCATCTCCAACGTCCACTAACAACAGCCCTAGTTGTTCATTTCCAGTCCCATATATTCCAGTATGAATGGTCCAAATTGTCATTTGAGCAAGACCCCCAAGTCTAAGCCCACTGACTGGCCTATGGGTCAGGTCACCCAGGTTAGGTACTCACTAGTTACCCAATTACTTGAGGCCACAAAATACAAGGTCATGTGTTTTGATGCTCACTTAGTAGGCACTAGAGTGAGAATTCTTCAAGAAAGCAATGTGACTACGGCAATGATAGTTCACATCCCTAATAACTGAGAAGCAACAGAATGTAGCACTGAAAAGTGTAGACTCTGAAGCCAGACCACGTTGTTCAAACTTGGCTTCACCAGGTAACCTTGGGTAAGTTACTTAACTTCTCTGTGTGCTTTGGTTTCCTCATCTGTTGAATGGAGATTATAATAGTACCCATATCATAGTGTTATTGTAAGGACTAAATGTGTGTGTGTGTGTGTGTGTGTGTGTGTGTGTGTGTGTGTTTAAGCCCTTCATGCTTGGTAAAAGATATATATAAGTGCTAGCAATCATTATAGGGATGGAAATCTGAAGCACAGAATAAGGCAATTTAAGAAGGGCTGTAGATGACTAGTTGTATAATATGTGCCCGGATAGAGGGTGAAATTCAGCTAAAGTAGAGAGGGGTAGGGAACAAAAGCAAATACATGAGCACAGTAAGACTGAATTCAGAATTCATCAGTTGAAATTTGGGGGACAGAGATATGGGAGGGGTTAGGGACATGGGACAGCAAAAAGGAACAGAGTGGGTCTGGCTCAGGTGCAGATATATGCCTCAGCAGCACACACACAGGAAGCTTGGATATGCCCTTATGGTCACAGCATCTTCCAAATGGATCTTCAGCAACTCTGGCCCCGGGTCTGTTCCCCCAGCAAGAGCAGCTGGTCTAGGATAAAAACCTGAAAACTTCCTGAAGAGTTTAAAAATACTATATTCTCTTGAGATATGATGTTACTGTAGATATCCAGACTAGATTAATTCATTCAATCATTCACTTATAAAATAGTCATTTGGCACTCACCATGGGCCAGGCTCTGTGCTGGAGGTACAGCCATAAACAGAGCTCAGAGTCCTACAGCTTACAGCATAGGAGGGAACATAATATCCCATGAAGGATGGACAATGGCAGGAAGACTTGCAAAGGAGAAGCAAAGTTGAAGCCCTGGGAAAGGGCTGGAGGAGCAGAGCTGACCTAGGCTGTGGGGTCAATCAAGGTAGGCTTCCTGGAGGAAACTACAAAGGCTGAGTGGAGGAACGCTGGGAGGGGAAGAGGGAAGAAGAGCATCTCAGGCACAGAGAACTGTGTGCTCAAAGGCCTGACAGCAAGAAAGAGAGCAGTGCTTGAGGAACGAAAGGATCCTAGTGTGGCTGGACAGGAGAAGGTGAGGGTGGAGGGGCCAGCAGGGCCATGCCAAGAGGTGGTGCTTTTATACTCTGGGCAATGAGACTGAGTTTGTCACCTGCAGACTGGATGACTGGATCTCACTCATACTGATGGATTTGCCCTCTCCTGTTTTGCTGGGGATAGGAGCCAGGCACTCTGAAGGGGAAGCAGGGGCCACGGTACCATCAGGGCAGAGGAGAATTCAAGAGCCAGGTGGGTCTGCATCAAGAGCAACTTCTTTGACTTCACAATTTTGCTTAGGGGCCTTGTATTCCTTAAACCACCACCAGGAAACCAAATCTCTGCATGGATGTGTTTTCAGTTTTTCATGACTGCACCCCATACAGCCTCAGAAATCCCGATTTTACTGTCCCGCCTTAGTTCCAAGTGCCTCCTAAGAGGCCCTAAAAAATGATGCCAGTGGACTATCTGAAAGTCATTAAAATGAAACAAACACAATTCCATGTTTCTCTTAGTTTCAGGCTACCTCTTGAAGGAGGCAATAGACCCAACTGGGTAGTTTTTCTACAACCCTCACACATACACATACACACACACATACACATAACGGTGTTGCAGTGCCTCTGATGATGTACATCACTTGGTAATTGAAACCCTCAAATGATTGGCTTCGTTTTTAGCTAGGCTTTTTTTTTTTTGCAGTGCCATAGTGAAATATTTACTTAGCCTGCTGTCTTTTTGTGTGAACAGGATACGGTTTGCCCTGGCTTGAGGATGTGCTCTGTGTTGTTTGCTCATGGCACTGTAGAGGACTGTTCCTCCAAGCGTTTCCTGCTCTTCCACAACCCATCTCAGAACCAGAGAACCAGCAGGACTAAGGATTGAGTTGAAAAAAGTTGATGAATTTCTGTTTCTTCTTCCATCTCTACCTCTTCTCCTGGAGGTATGAACGAATAATGAAACTGCTAAGGAGAAAGGCAGCATGAAAGAAGGAGGCTGCACAATTGGACCTTGCAAATTCAAAATCTAGATCATTAGCTGCAAATCTGAGTTGGAGGTGCTTAATATTCATTCACACGACTGTGCTCATGGCAGCAGCGAGATTTTTTTGCTTGTCACGATGAACAGTGTCCTGACGCCTTGAGACATTAGGTGCTTGCAGAATGTAGTCTGAGGCGACAACAAGGGAAGGAACTTGCCCTTCACCTCCCACACCACTCCAGAAAGCCCCACCGTCACGCAAAATTACATACACAATCTCATGCCACAAAATATAAACTAACCACTACATTTAAGAAATTCGATTTCTCCCCCATAACTGTCCCCTGTGCTTTCTGAGCACATCGCGTATTTTCTCCTAATCTTAAAATTTAGCTTTAAAGTTCACTGTTAAATAACTAAGCAGGTTTTTAGTCAAGAGATATATGCTGAAGTTTAAGATACACAAAAACTTGAACAGTATTTGAGATCTTTTGTGAGGAATGAGCAAGCAATCAGATATTTGCCTTTTCATATTCTGTAGAATCATACAGCATCTTCTACATAGCTAGGGACTCAAGAATGTTGAAGCTCCAAGCTAAAGCATCTATCAAAGGTTTACATAAATAGAGCATATGGAGGGAAGCAAAAAAGTGGAGGGGTATTCAGAGAGGTGACAACTCTGGAAAGGAAGAATAAAAAAATTTCAAGGAGGCAACAATTCCTACTGTCTGCCAGTCTGTCTAGGAGATTCACTGGGCTGGCCACTCTAGTTCTCCCCAGTTCGGTTGTGCTCCAGGGAAGACAGTGTTAGAGGACAAGAAGCAGGCTGGAAAGAAAGTAGAATGATTCCCTTAGACTGCATGGAATCTCAAACAAGTTTTACTTTTGTGCTATGTATACAAGAAGATCTACTTTCTTTCTCATTGAGGTCGCATCAGTAGATAAACCGTGATCTCTGTGGAAATCTTTTTCCTTATTTTTAAAGTTTACTACTCAATTTTTTTTTTTTTGGTCCAAAGCAGCTGTTCTGAATAAAGTTACTCAATATAGTTGGAAAAACTGTCATTTGATCCACTTCTCTCTTTATCAGAATTCTGCGTTTTCTTCTCCTTGAACAGCAGAAATCCTACTGTAAAACAAAATTATTATTTAGGAACAAAAATCAGTTAACTTTCTCATTGTTGAAGGGAGATTGGTCAACAATGGTAGCTGTTTTCCACTGTCTTATTTTTAAGAACATGTAATATTATAGTTGTTTTCTCAGTGGTGGCTTAAAAAGGGAGCGTGGTAAGAACTCATTCTAAAACCACAATTTCTTGGTGCTACAGATCAGTTTACAAAAGGCAAATCTGTAGGCAATGTTATCTAAAAACATATGACTGTGAAAACAGACACCAATTATGGATCAAAGTTTAGGCTCTTTCTTCCTTCCTTCCTTCCTTCCTTCCTTCCTTCCTTCCTTCCTTCCTTCCTTCCTTCCTTCCTTTCCTTTCTTTCTTCTTCCTTTTTTTTTTTTGGCTTTGTTAGCCGAGCTTGTCTAGTGAGATAAATCGCCTGACAGAACCCAGTAAGCTAAATGCAGCACATTGATGCCTGTCATTAGAACACCTATGAATGGAGGATAGCACTGTGCAACTTAAAAACAGAAGGTCAAAGATTGCCTTTTAAGAAATGGAAATGTATATGTAGAAATAAACTTTGTCCTTTTCAAAGTATTGATAGTTGTTTTGGGAGACCTTCCACTCATGCAGTCTTGCTCTTTCTCCATGTCTTTTTGTTAGTTATTATTTTTAGCATTGTTTTTAAACTCTATGTGACACATTGTTTTGAATAGTCTATATGGGAGCCAATAGCATTCTTGAAGGATGGCTTTAGGCTTTAGAACAATAGACAGTTGTTTAGAGGTGAGTAAATCACGTGTCAGAATCAGAAGAGTTTAGTACTGGGAATGGGCTCTCCTGAATTTGAGTCCAGCACTGTCATCTACTTGTAGTAAGATCATGGGTGAGTCAAACAACTGATGTGAGCCTCACTGGAGCAGTTACTCACTCACTCAGTCAGTCACTCAGGCATTCCATAGAGGTGTACTGAGCATTCACTATGGGGAGTGGATAACAGAAGATGAGGGATGGAGTGATTACCTCTGACTCTACATTTCTGTCCTAGGTTGGTGATTAATCTTTTTAAAAATTAAAAATAACAGACTAAGTTTACACTAGCATTAAGCAATAAGAATGATATATTTTGGATGGCTTTTAAATCATCATTGATGAAATTTTCCAAAGAAAATCTTTTGAACGACTATAGTTTTAGTAAGTAAAAATTCAACTTTTTTAATTGACAAAGGTGAAGGACCAGGCTCATTTCAGGTGCATTAGTTTGGTATCTGGATCCCTTCCCCCTTCCCCTTCCCCTTCCCCTTTCCCTTTCCCTTTCCCTCCTTTCCTTTCTTTTCCTTTCCTTTCCTCCCCTCCAGTGACTTGCAGTCCTAGTCATGCAGCAAATAATCTATGGTATCTTTGAAAAGTACTGAAAAATATGTAGAGGCTTTTAAGTATGTGGAGTCTTTTAAATTTTTTTTTTTTTTTTTTTGAGATGGAGTCTCTCAGTCACCCAGGCTAAAGTGAAGTAGCGCAATCTGTGCTTACTGCAACCTCCGCCTCCTGAGTTCAAGCAATTCTCCAGCCTCAGCCTTCCGAGTAGATGGGATTACAGGCACACGCCACCACGGCTGGCTAATTTTTGTATTTTTTTTTTTTTTAGTAGAGACAGAAGTTTACCCTGTTGGCCAGGCTGGTCTCGAACTCATGACCTCAAGTGATCCGCCTGCCTCAGCCTTCCAAAGTGCTTTGATTACAGGTGTGAGCCACTGTGCCCAGCCTAAAAGTACATACTTTAAAAAGTACACACAGGTGCTATATGCCAACCCTCTTCCTGAATTAGAATTTCCTGAGGAAGGTCTAAGTCATAGGCATTTAAAAAAAGAAACATGGGTGACTTGCACATGCAATTCAGAATAAGAACCGGGTTTATAATAACCCCTTGTACTTTTAGAAATTTCTACCTTTATATTAGTATATTATACCTACCTTTTCTCATAAAACTTTCTTGTAGAAATGGGGTTTTGCTATTTTTTCCCAGGCTGGTCTCAAACTCCTAGCCTCAAATAATTGGCCCTTCTTAGCCTCCCAAAGTGTTGGGATTACAGACGTGAGCCACTGTGCCGGGCCCTAAACTTTCCTTTAAAAAATGTTATCTTAGCACATCTTATCAAAACTAAATTCAATGAATATATGGAAATCTGATCCAGAGAGAATTTCTCCGTCTACTGAGTTGTAACATCTCTTTAATTGAGCATTTATTATGTAATCAATTCTGTGTTTGTTGTATGGGTGACTGACTATAAAAGAAAATTAAAATTCAGTCTGTAGCCAAAATGACCAATTTCAGAAATTAGGGAAGATGTTGATAGTATTATGAAAGGGGCATTCAGAATATCCTTATGAATCCCTGAGGATATAAACACGGAAAGCTGCAAGTTGCTAGCTGGGCTTTGTACCCAGACGCCACTGAGGATCGGAGGGTGATTCTGAGCTGGATCACAAAGCCTAGGCTAGACACTCATAGTGAGCCTCTTCACAGTCCTGGTCATCACCCCAAATTTTACTGCACTTTCGATGACAACATGAAAGGAAGAAACCAGAAAAAAAGGAAATTGTCAGTGAGTAACAGCACCAGAGAGCCATAAGCCTTCTAAGGGAGCAGCCCCTGACTCAGCCAGCTACCTTTGGTTCTGCGTGGACACTTGAGGAGAAAAGGAGCAAGCACGCTCACCCAGCTTCCGACCAATGAGCTAGAGGGTATGCTGGAATCCAGTAAATCCACAGTTACTTGTGAGGGGTGGCAGTCAAGGTGTGGGGTGGAAAAATGGAACTTTCCTACTGTAAAGCCTGCAGATGACAATCTGAATGGGCAAAGAGTAAGGAACTCCTTTTTGGGATTTGCAAAGCACTGTGCATATTTATACACTGAAGTTATTTACAACAACATATTTTAAGTGTCTGTTTTCTGCAATCCCTCCTACTCATTTTCCTTAGTGCTAACACAGTTCCTAGCACGCAGTAGCCATAATGCCTTATAAATGAATGAAAACTATCATATAAAGCAATTACAGAATCCAAAACTATATAAATAATAACTGATGTGACACATGCCACTCTATAGAAGTTCAAGAAAGACACAGTTCAATGGCCTCGATAGTTAGGAAAATCTTCACAGAGAAAGTGGGCTTGGGATAGACCCTTACACAGAGTAAACTTTTTATTTACATATATCTGACCTGGACTGTGGACTCTCTTTTTGGATGTTGGAGGAAAGTGACAATCAGCTGACACTTTGAAAGTTAACATAAATTGGAAATCTGTCCAAAGAACTTTAGTGGTCTATATGGTCAATATATAGATCACTTACTGGTATGATTAATTTCTCTTCTAGATGAGCATCCACAGAGGAAAGACTATTACAGAAAATGGTAAATAAAGTGAAAAAAATGTTTCTCATAGAGAGGAAGGGAGTAAAAATGCAACCTGTACATCAACTGAAGTGACTTTTTTTTTATGAAAGCTAAGTTTTTTTTTTTTTTTTTTTAACATCATAATGTAATGTGCTCATTAGAAGACAACAAAAATAGGGAGAAAAGGAAAATATCCACATCCCATCAGCAACCATTTTTACATCTCAGTGAGTTTTTTTCTAGGTGCTAGAAACCTCAGACAGCTTGCTTCAATAAACATTTCACATATCCTTCCTTTTCTTCTCTTATGATACTTCCCCTGCTGTCTCTAAACAGAATGTACGCTAAGATTAAATTATTTTGATTTAAAATATGGATTGCTTAGGTTTTAGAAACAGAACTTAAACTAATGCTTGAACTGAAAATAATCCATGCTGTGGAAAGAAATACTCCTTTCCAAAATTTACATGATATAGTCAATGTCTCAGTATGGGCTGCCTATACAGCATTCTTTCTTTAGTTCATTCAATAAACATTTATTGAGTTCCTAATACTACCAAGCAACCTGGTAGGCACTAGTGATGAAAACGCAGGTTCCTGCCCGTGAGAAGCAACTTGCTTATGGACAAAAATCATGTTAAGTAAAAAATAGTTGCTGAGGAAGATTGCAAATGATTGACAGGTTTGGGATTCCTAAACTCTGGCCAGACTTTGTTTCTTTAGTATTGAGGTCTGCTGTCTTCTCAGGGGCCGACGAAAGGGTTGGGTATTTAGTCGATCAGCTCTTCCCCCACTCACACAGCACCTTGTACTGGTCTGATTATACCTTTACTCCCCTGGGCAGAGGAGAAAATAAGTGACACTAGGAAGCATTGTTTCCAAGGACTAGGGATAGGGAAGCGGCTGTAGGCTAGGTGAAAAGTTGAGGTCAGTCTGAGATAATGACCTGACCGAACCAGTAGGTCCACCCTGACACATGGCAGAGTTACCTCAGAGATAAATAACCACAAGCCATGAGTGACCACCTGATGTGAGTTCCCAGCACATTTCCCAACGCAGACGGTACCTGAGATTGACGTGCTGTAGTAGAGTGCCTTTGCCCTGTGTGCCTGTCTGTGCCTTATACACAATTCTGTCCCAGCATGTGTCATGTTTTATGACACTTCCCTGATGATATGTCTGTCTCCCTTCAGTCGAATGTGAGCTCCTTGAGGGCAGGAACCTGCCTTTTTGTCACCAGTGCCTCCCAGGTTGCTTGGCAATATCAGGCACTCCCTAAATGTTTCTTGAATGAACTAAAGAAAGAATGCTTTGTAAGCAGTTTACTACTGAGAAGAAATAAAATGAAAAGGCAAAAGTTAGTCTTTAGAAAATGATGCCGGGCGCGGTGGCTCACGCCTGTAATCCCAGCACTTTGGGAGGCCGAGGCGGGCGGATCACAAGGTCAGGAGATTGAGACCACGGTGAAACCCCGTCTCTACTAAAAATACAAAAAATTAGCCGGGCGCGGTTGTGGGCGCCTGTAGTCCCAGCTACTCGGGAGGCTGAGGCAGGAGAATGGCGTGAACCCGGGAGGCGGAGCTTGCAGTGAGCCGAGATCGTGCCACTGCACTCCAGCCTGGGCCACAGAGCAAGACTCCGTCTCAAAAAAAAAAAAAAAAAAAAAAAAAAAAAAGAAAATGAATGCTTCCTTTTGCCTTAAGGGACGGCAGGTGTTGAGCTTAACTTGGGATGTGTCCTGGCAGGTTTTTAGAGGACTTAATCATGAGGGTACACCCCAAACATAACTACATCAGGAATGTTAAAAAAAAAAAAATGTTTTAAGTGCTTTACAGGTGCTTCTAACCTGCATCTCTGGCTAAAAACCGGTGCATATAAGTATCTATTAACATACCACTTAATTTTATGATTTAGGTTAATAAAGGAGCAACAAAAGTTCCAGGTATAATTAAATAATTGAGCATGGCACTTAACTGATACAAATACATATCAGCTAAAAGTAGTACCGATTATTAAAAGGCATCTGGCATTTTGTCATATGCCAAATTGCAAAAGCATTGTAAATAGACACCCTATAAAATATCTCTCCTGCCCTAGAATGGTTTCATATCTTCCCACGCAAGTTGACAAAAACATTCTGTTATTCAGCTTTCTTGTCTTTTTGGAAATGAACTCACTGCTCACTTGTCATTTCAAATGCTTTCTTTTGCTCCTGCAAGTCTGTTATTGTAGAGATGAGGATGCCATAGGCTGTGCTGAGTGAGATTCATCTGGGTTACTGCCTAAGTCAGGGAACCTTCACTTTTAAGAGATAGAAATAACTCACTTAAAGAAAAGGAATATTTACTGACTTGGTTACGTATTAACCATTCAACAAGTAAGGATTGAGCCTCTAAGTGCGTGTCAGCTATGGTGATGCAGAGCTAAACAAGACAGTCTCTTGCCTTGGGATGTTCAGGATGAGTTTGCTTCAGCTGTAATTATTTTCTGGGGCTCAAATAATGTCATCAAGCCTCTCTCTCTCTTTCTTCCCCCCTTCCCCACTCCATCTTTTTGGTTATTTTAGCCTCTGTTTCTCTTTGTACATTGGCCTTATTCTCTACTGTCATAGAAAGACTGTCTTCAAGTAGTGGGAAAGGAAGCCCACCATTGGTAGCTCCCCTTCCAAAACGAAGAAGGGCCTGCACCCTTCACCCCAGAATCCTTGTCTCATGCCGGGTGGAAGGGTTCTCATTCATCCTGCTCTGGCTTAGTCCTCCCTGTGCCCAACCCTTCACCCCAGGGTAGAGATGCCAAGCTTGGCCAGGCCAGGCCCCAGGGCCTGCTGTTACGGTCATGAAGTGGGCAGCAGTCCCATAGATCATGTTGGCGTGGGTGAGGGATCTTTCCACAATATAAAGAGAGATTTTTAGGCCCCCAAAACGATGTCCAATACACCATGTGTGAGATTTTAGGGAGGAAAACATTAGGGAAATGTGAACATTTTCTTGCCAAGATCTGACTAAATGTAGCTTAATGTTAGATTATTGAAACATTGTTTTTGATACACCAGCAATTCAGTGACTTCTATGAGATAATTTGAAATCAGTTGGGAAATCCAATGTGAATTTCCTACTTATTTTGATGTAACTGTCATGAGGTGCATGGCAAAAGGTCAGAAATCAAACGGCAGACTTTTTATGATTGGCTGGGGTGGGCAACATAGCATTTGAGTATAGTCACTTCCCTGCACCAGCAGGTGGGGTCAGAGGTAGAATGAGGGGAATGGGCTAACAGTGCACTTACAGAAGAAAGAGCACTGCACCATGTTCCTCTAGGGATCATTCTGGAAAAGTCTCAATTACAGAGTTAGGTGTGAGTGCAGAGAGTGGTGGTAAGGAAAAGTAAAATGATATTGTGAAGCAAAGCACTAATTCAGCAGTTGAAACTTCAGTGATACCAGGCAGTGAGTGTAAGAGAAGAACAGGGAGGATGATAGTTTTTGTGGAGAGTATAGGAAGAGAAAGAATGAGGACAAGATTGCTGAAGAGAAATTTTACAGAAAGATAATGCATAGGAAGGGAAAACTGTATAGGAAAAGAGGGCAGGGCTGGGATACTGGCTAACAATGACTGATTATTTACCCACATCAGGAAATGTTCTCCATGTTTGCATCAACTATTGTACTTATAGTTCATAGCAACCTTCTGAGGTAGGTATTTGTAATATTCACATTTTGCAGAGAGGAAGCTGAGGCTTAGAGAGGTTAAGGAACGTGTCCACAATCACACAGCTGGTAAGAATTAGAGCTGAGATTGGGACTCAGGCAGTCTGGGCTCAGCATCTGTACTCATAACCACATAAAAATGAAAGCATTCATAGAAGTGTAGGGGAAAAAGAACATGGCCCACAAGGCTTTGTCATAGGGCCAAAGATGTCTTTAAAGGTGGTAATGACTAGATATGGAACCAAATACAGGGAAGTAAGTCCATGGAAACATGCATATTATACAAATGATCAAAGATGTCAGTCTGGCTTAGAGTCAGACAATGACTCAGCTATTCTAACTAAAGAAGAGGATTACTGGTCAAAATGAAAATCTTATAGTTTATATATGACACAGGGTGTTTAATGTTATTACTTAGAAAACCTAATTATAATTCATCCCTGTGTCCTGGTTGAGTTACTCCTAAAGACAACTCTCCAAACAAAATAAAAATGGACAGACAAAATATGCTGTTCAAGGATTTTAAAGAAATGTTGTTTGTATCAGAAATATCTGAATCCAGATCACACCATGACTATTTAGAATTTATAAATATTTATTAAAGCCATATTACGACCTTTGCACTGTGCTAGGCACCGTGGGACCAATGGTGATTGAGGAAGCATTGTTTCTACACTCATGGGACTTACGGTCAGGACTCTAGACAGCCTTTGTTCTCACTAACCTGGTATGTGTCAGGGATGTCTGTCCACACAGCACTGTATTCTCTTAACCTGTCTGATTGCCTATATGTGCAATGTACTCATGCAATTTTTTTGTACAATAAAACATCTAAGTCATTCGGCTAAGATAAAATGTAAGTGGAAAGGGCACTGAACTTAGAGCAAGAAGATCTAGGATTTTTTTTTTTTTTTTAATGTAACCTGAAAAGGTTACTTAGCCACTCTGAAGAAATTCCAACTTCACATGGTTTTGGTCAGATTTAAAGAAATAATAAGTAAGAGTACTTTGTAGCCTATAAAGATACATAAACCTTTCTGTAAATAAGTTGTCATTGTAATTATAATTTACAGAAAATATGTTTTTGCCTATTTTAGAGGAATTGTTCAAAAATGTCTTATTAAAACCTGTGCTTTCAAGATATAGCAATAAAATGTGCTGTGGGATAGGATATGAAAGCAGAATGTCTCTATATCCCAAAACTGCGTCATTGAGAAGAAAAATACTGATCCTACCTTCATATGTACGTATCTAGGAACTCTCAGCTGTCTTTCTCCCACCCTGCAAACTCAACTGCATTCTATATAGTCTTACATTCTTTCCTCCCACCTCAGCCTGTGAAGAACTTTCCTCTCAGACTCTCCCACCTCAAGGAACTTGTCTGATCAAATGTCCCCTCCCTCAGGCATCTCTATCACTTTCTACCTCAGCACACAGGCATACTCAAGTGTCTTCCATTAAAAAAAAAAAAAAAAAAAAAAAGGCAAACCATTCCTTGACTTTATATTGTCCCTTTAGCTGCAGCTTTTTCTCTTTCCTTCCCTTCACAGCTAAGTGTCTCGATAGATTCCTTTACCTGTACTCTCCTCCTTTTTCACCTCCTATTCATTCTTAAACTCTTCAAAATCTTGAAACTGCCAGATTTTCCAGATTGCTCTGGAAAAGGTAACCAATGACCGCCTTGTCATTAAAGTCTGTGGATACCTTATATTTATTTCATGTGATTTCTCTGTGGAGATCAAGGACAGAGTGAATTTGAGGCACTTTTGGAACTTTTATATGGAGATGTGGATAGGTATTTGCATTTGCAGACCTAGAGCTAAGGAGAGAAGTCTGGTCTCCTAAGATAGATAGATGTGGGAGTCTTCAGTGAAGCCATGGAACATGTAGTGTAAGAAGAAAGAGGCTGAAGAAAGGAATCATGAGGTTTACCAATGTTTAGGAGATCAGCAAAAGAAGAACAATCCGTGAAGAAACTTGAGAAGGAGGATATGATGATTTAAAAATATACCTTTAATACCCTTTGATTTTTTGGTGTGCTTCCTTTCAATAAATGGATCTTATTCTCCCCTTGCATGTGGGCTGGGCTTTGTGACTTGATTTTAAAGAGCTGAAAACTCAAGTGTTGCTAAGTGACTTCTGGGGCTGTATCATGCAAAGAATTGCATTTACCTTGTTTTCTCAATCTCGGAATCAGTTATTCTAAAGTCAGCCACCATGTTGTGAGGATACTCAAGCAGCCCTGTGGATAGGCCATCTGGAAAGGAAACAAGATGCACTAGCCGCCTGGGAAGTAGATCTTCCTGCTTCAACTAAGACGGGATCCTCCTGATCGCAGGCCTCCAGTCGTTAAGTCTTTCAGCAGAGAGTCAAGAGATAACAGGAAGAAACAAACCATCCCTACTGTGTGCTGTTTGAATATTTGACCCACAGAAACCATGAAATAATAATTATTGTTTCAAACCACTAAATATTGGGGTGATTTGTTATTGTGGCAATAGATAATTAATGCAGAGGATCTAGAATGGCAGTAGAGGCATTAGGAGAGTTTGGTGAGATAACTTAAATTTACAAAAAACCTCCTACTTGTTCTATTGTTAGTTACTGAGGGACATCCAGTGACTCCCTGTATTTCTCTTTTATTTTACTTTAAAAAATCGAGATGTTGTTATATACAATAACATGCACAGATCGTAAGTGTTGTTCAGTGACTTTTGACAACTAACACCCATGTGGTCACCCCCTAAGATATAGAAGACTTACTTCCATCACCCAGAAAGTCACCTCTTACTCTTTTCGAGACAATTCTCTCTTCCCAACTCCACAATCACTTTTTAAATTACGGTAGATTCATTTTGCCTTCTAAAATTTTTATATAAATGGAATTATGCAGTATGTATTATTTTGTGTCTGGTTTCTTTCACTCAGCACACTGTTAATGAGATTTATCCAAGTCATTGCCTGTATCAATAGTTCACCCCTTTTCTTATTAGCAAGTGGTATTCCACTGTATGGATATGCCACAATTTGTTTATCCATTCTTCTCCTGTATTTCTCAATTAAAATACAGTTAGTTATTTCTACAGTATCATATACAGTGGAAAAATCAAAATTACATGTAGAAAAATTTGGTATTATAAATAGCACCTTAAAAATAGGTGAAATGCATGATTACATGATTGAGATTTATCATTTCTATAGTTCTCCAGAGAATGAAAAAGTTAAGCCAGGTGTGGTGGCATGTGTCTATAGTCCTAGCTGCTCAGGAAGCTGAGCTGGGAGTATTGTTTGAGCACAGGTTTGAGTCCAGCCTGGGCAACATAGTGAGACCCCATCTCCAGGGGAAAAAAGAGAGAGAGAGAATGAGAAAGTCATAAGCCCTTTGTTGACCATAAAGATTGCATTGTCCAAATGATATTTAACTTGAAAATACAAACTGCCAAGCAAAAATTATAAATGGGTCAATTCTGCTGAGAAAAAATTGAGCCCAAAGACACATTTAGAATTAATGACATAGAAATAAAGAAAATAAAAAAAATAGGAGTTGCTTTAATTTGTTCTACACACACACTCACACACAAATACACACACAGAGGTCAGCAATATCCCTAGAGTCATTTTAGGTATGGAGGCCAGCAAGGCATATGGGGGCAGCAGCCTGCATATCACAAATGAATTCCTAATTGTTTTCGGCAGAGTATTTGATACTTCTTTAAATCGAATCTAATTGAACACTTTACATATATTTAGTTACATATGAAAAAGGCTTGATATAAAACTTGGAGATGTAATAATTTTTTTCTTAAATCCCTTTTTGTTCTTGGGGACTGTAAGATCATGTGTTTGAGAATATGTTGGTTTAAAAATTATTTCTACTTGGGTTTCCTAAGGACATTTTGTTAATCACACTAGTTTTAAAGAGTTATCATCTTCCCTGTTCTGAACTTCTGATGCATAAATACTTGAAAATAATGTTAAGTTTGAGATGGACTGCAAAGATAGAGATACTGGCTTGATTTTGTTTTCTCCCCCAAGAGGATCAAAATAATCTAAACCATATATTAACTACTCTTCTGCAATTTCTAATTTACAATCTTTGTCAGTTTTGAATTATGGAAGCAGCCAAGAGTATCCGAAAACACGTTGTTCCTACTGTGCCTTTTTTCCCGGTAATATAAATATCCGAAGAGGTTATTGCTTAACCTATAAAATGGTGACATCATAATTTATGAATACTGAAAAACCTGGTTCATTTCTGTTAAACTCTGTGATGAGCTAGACGTGAGGATTTTTTCTCAGTGGAAGGTACGTGTAAAAGGAAGTTTTATTTGTTGTATCCGTATGAGAGTCTGATCTATTTTAGCCTTGATTACTCTCTATCACTATTTGACAGTAACTTCTCTTTGTTTTTACTTTCCGATATCAATTAAGTGAAAATGACATCCTCGTCACTATCAACTCATGGTGTTACCAAAGACCAGGCCTCCTTAAACACAGACTCAACCATGCCGTTGGGAAACTGAGCAGGTGTGAGTTTCCCTAGACCACCAAAGGCTGAAAATTGTAGTCTGCAGTTGTAATCAGACTAGAAGAATTTCAATACATCTGGGATGTTGTTCATTTACATTGCTTTCATTTGTAATGTGTCTCAGTGAGGCAATTAAAAGTAAGCTTTTTAAAAAAGAATATATGTACAACTGTTTTATAACTGTAAGCCACTAGTTGTGAAACTCAGAAGACAAATGTACAGCAATATCCTATTATCTTGTTTGACTATTTAAACTTACATATAATTTAAGGTTTTGAGGAAAAGGCTAAAAATGTTTCACTTCGAATTACATGGCAGTTTGGCAGTATGGTCAGCAAATAGAGCTTGTATCTAGTTATAAACTAGTACTAATGGAATAATGGTCTCCTTTGGCCATTAAATATATATTATGGTGATGAATCAAGATATTTTTGTATAGTACTCATCTTTAGGTCTAAGTTTGTAATTAACTCTGTTATAGATACTATGCTACCCATGACAATTAAATTGTTTAAAATCACAATTTAAACAGTCTAGCCACTGGTTTGCCTATAGGCAATATACATACAGGAAATAATTAATAAAAGAGTTAATCCTCTGGACCATTGGCTTTGGAGTTCACATCTGGTTCCACTTACCCCCATTCATAAGTAGGTTAGTGACTTTAATCCAATTACTTAATAATTCTGATACTCGAATTTTTTCATCTTTAAAAGTGGAAACTATAATTATAAGGTGGTTATAAGGGGTGACAGTAAAATATGTAAAGCACCAGTCATGTGTTTGTTACAGAATACTCAGCAATAGGTAGCTAATAACAACACATACTTGATTCCAGATAGTCAGTTGACTTTCTATAAATATTTACTGTATTTACATGGGAAAACCAAGCATTTTCTTGTTTTGTCATTTGGGTTCTTCTCAGTCAGGCCCAAGTCAGGTGGGTATCTTGGTGTAATGCCTGGTTTTGTTTGTCTGTTCACAATAGAAACCCCTTGTGGTGTGATGGCCTCAAAGCTGACCATAACCTTGCCTCAGCCACTCTGTTTCTCTGGTGAGAGTGAGTGCTGTTTCTACTGCCTCTGCATGGGACTGGGATGTGTGGTTTAGATTCTGTTTTCTAAGCAAATGTATTTGTTCCATGAACCATTATTTTTCTCACTGGTCCAGAAGGAAGGCATAAGGAGAACACCGAAGATCATAAAATAAGTAAGGGTGAAGTACGTACTTTTTGTCTTCAAAGTTACTTTTGTGGGGACTTGGCAGTTTACAAAAAGAGCTGATGATGATTAGTTTCTAATTCTAAAGCAAACAGCAGGGAGTTGGACTTTCTTTAAATTTGCTGATAGCGAACAACCTAGGAGTAGCCTTTATCCTAACATCTTGGCAACGTCACTTATTTTTGAATCTAGCTTTCTGAATGTTACAATGACCATACCAAAGGAGATATAAATACCCCCAAAGTGATGGGACCATTTTTTAGTGGTTTCACTGAAATTTGCCCTAAGTGCTACCGAGTAGAGGTATGCGGGAATAAGAATAATCAGTTTTATTGATTTCTTCTGTGACTTTGGGCCAGGACCAAGTCTATTTTGAACATCTTTATATCTTAGCACATTGTAGGTGCTTTAAAAATAACTCTTAAATATTGACTGAGTAAAAGTGTTTGTCTCTAAGATGGACAATCCAATCCCCCTAAGCACTGTTGTGGAGATGAGTGAAGACTAACTAGGAGTCTTGCTTTGTCTCCCAGGCTGGAGTGCAGTGCCGTGATCGCGGCTCACTACAACCTCTGCCTCCCGGGTTCAAGTGATTCTCCTGCCTCAGCCTCCCAAGTAGCTGGGACTGCAGGCGCATGCCACCATGCCTGGCTAATTTTTGTATTTTTAGTGGAGACGGGGTTTCATCATGTTGGCCAGGCTGGTCTTGAACTCTTGATCTTGTGATCCACCCACCTTGGCCTCCCAAAGTGCTGGGATTACAGGCATGAGCCATCGCGCCCGGCCAACAGAGCTTTTAAAAACAAATACACGTGAGAGGCCAGGTGCATGGTGGCTCTTGTCTGTAATCCCAGCACTTTAGGAAGCTGAAGCAGCAGAATCCCTTGAAACCAGGAGTTCAAGACCAGCTTGGACAACATAATGAGATGCCATCTCTATGAAAAAATAAAAAAAATTAGCCAGGTGTGTTGGCGATTGCCTGTAGTCCCAGCCACTTGGGAGACTGAGGAGAGAGAAGCTATTGAGTCGAGGAGTCCGAGGCTGCAGTGAGCTAGGATGGTGACACTGCACTCCAGCCTGGGCAACACAGTGAGCCCCTGTTTGGAAAATAATAATAATTAATAATATATGTGAAAGAGAGTTCCCAATTAGAGAGTTCTAACATCTTTAGAAAGATTCAAAAACACCTAAATGCGAAAAATGTCTGTATTCGTTTGTCAGCTGGATTACAGAGAGCAGAAAGAAAAGAGAGCCTGTGCCTCTGTAGGAAAGTAACAACGACTTAACTTCTGGAAATGACTTCGCAGCTTAGAGCCCAGCAATGCCTATTTTGGATTAAACTGTGTATTAATTAAGCTCAAACGATTTCAACATTCATCACGTTGCACTGCACCTCACAGAAAGCAAAACCAAAACAATCCTGGAGTTTTGAGTGAGGAAAACAGACACCCCGCACTCTCACACGCGCGCACTCGCAGCCTGTCTAAAGTGCACAGGCTCAGGCGGCCAAGGGACCCGCGCCGGTTCCCGCGGGCGACCTGCAAACCCTGCCTGGGGCCCAGCAGGCGCTGCGTCCCGGCGCGTTGGCAGTTGGCGACCCCCCTCGAATCCCCCTCTGCTGCGGGCTCCCCGTGGCCTTTGGAGGCTCGGTGAGTCGGCTCCAAATGTTTTCCATATTTGTTCAGCCTCCATAATTCGAATACCAGGGCAGGCCGAGCCAGCCGTGCGCCGCGCTCCAGGGCCCAGGGCGCCGCACACGCACCCACCCACCCAGCCTCGCAGCGCCATGGGCAAGAACAAGCAGCCCCGCGGCCAGCAGAGGCAGGGGGGGCCGCCGGCCGCGGACGCCGCTGGGCCCGACGACATGGAGCCGAAGAAGGGCACGGGGGCCCCCAAGGAGTGCGGGGAGGAGGAGCCCCGGACCTGCTGCGGCTGCCGGTTCCCGCTGCTGCTCGCCCTGCTGCAGCTGGCCCTGGGCATCGCCGTGACCGTGGTGGGCTTCCTCATGGCGAGCATCAGCTCCTCCCTGCTAGTCAGGGACACTCCATTTTGGGCTGGGATCATTGTAAGCATCGAGTCTGTTTTGCCTAAGCGCGTTTGCCAAACAGGAATGCGAAGTCGCATGGTCGAGTTGAGACTAACCCAGCTGCATGTGCCCTTCCCCGGGTTCACTCCTCTAACTCGCGCTCTGCTTGGTGACTGATGCGTGGGGCACTGGGTTTTCCCGGGCGGGGCACGGCTGGACGCGATAGAACTCCTGCCCCTCTCCTGCTCGCCGCTCCCAGAGCCTGCACGGGGCCTGACTCTGACGCTCTGAAGCGGGGGAGTTCATTTCAAAAGCTGCTTATTTTGGTCAGACTGAACAACCTCAATAACAACAGCAGATTCATTCGGGCTTTTTCCTTATCCTATTACCAGACCCCACCCCTGTCCTTAAGCAAGTGGCAAAAAGTGAATTAAGTTCATCTAGTAAAAGCAGCAGAGGAGAAAGCCTGTACTTGGAGTTGCCACATTGAGTAGCATTCATTTTATGTTTTAAACTGAAGCTCCATTAGTAAGTTTCATGAAATGATGGGCTAAGGCAGGAAATGCGAATACAGCAAGCACAGCCTTAATCCACTGGAGTCTAAAGTGGGATAAACTTAGGGCGCTGGCCATGGCAGAAGTATATTTGGGACTCCCCTAATGGATGTACTGTTCTAAGTAGAACAGTACTCAGCTGTTGTGAGTGTTGAAACGTATAGCATACTTGGCTTGGTTAAATGAATTCTTTAATGTAAAACGGGTGCCACTTATTGAATACCTACTGTGTGCACGCCCTGCTAGAGGCCTTACATGTATTATTTCTAATCCCCACATCATCCTGATGGGATCGTTTTAATCATTCTCATTTCTCAAATGAGAGAACCCACGCCAGACTCACCCAGGGTCATGAGTGAGTAAAGCATTCAGCCATGCTGATTGCTTTTTATGCTAGACTATATCTGCATTTTCCTCATTGAACCACGCTGCCACCACATTTGGTTTGTAACTTTAATATTATGTTATATTACAGTGTCTTGTAGCTTATTAAACTCTTTCACATGCGTTATTTCATTTGACCCATGAAACAACACTTTGAAGTGGGAATTGTTATTCCTTTCGGATGTGAGGAAATAGGCTAAGAGAAGTTAGATGACATTCTCAAGCCCAGAGATTGAATGTGGTCGAATCAGGAAAGACTAGAAATGACATTTTTGACTCCTAGTCTCATATTGCATCCTTACTGCTATTACTGACCACAGGAACTATAACTCACAAAACATCCCTCAAAATAATTTTGTATCACGGACAGACATTAGAGAGACCTGATATATATGCATTGATGGAGGTATTTCCTAATTAAGATTATTTGAATACACAAATTTTTGCATAGTAATTTAAAACTTTAATTTTTGTGCTAAGAATTCCCATGAAATTATCATGATTGGAGTTTTCTAAATCAAGTGATTTTAAAAATAGCTTTTCAGTAAGATATACTGGGTATTTCAGACACCTCAATGACTATCCACATACCCAGGGGGAAAAATGTCTGGCCTTTAATGCCAGGGGAATTAAAACAAAGAATGAAGCTCTTTCATTCAATGTTTTTAAATATCATTTGCGAATGTGTTCCCCATCCTTTCTTTATTGCAACTTCAAAAAGCTTAGCACCAAAGAGGTAAATTAGATAGAGAAAAAACCTATTTTAAGGTTTAAGGCATGAACATACGAACCGTGCAACCCAGAAATGTTATGAACTAAATCTCCTGGGGGAAATGATGTTTCTAATTGCCCTGGAAGCTCCCTGGGTGTTGCACAAAGGGCATTATATACAGCCAGGTCTCTGCTCTTTCTGGTTTTCTTTTTTATCATCTAGGATTCATTTGAAGTTTGCTCTCAGTACATAGCCCTCATGAAATCTGTCATCTTAGATTTTCTTTCAGCTGAGAAGCTATGTAGAGCAGAGCAGCTAGTAGAGATGTCCCGAGACTAGTGAGGAGGGTCTCTGAGAAACCAGGCCAGGAGCAACTGTCATCCTAGCAGGGCCAGAATTTGGGCAATGTGTCACTGTCTCACACAGACACCACGGTCTGCTTGTCCCCACCACGCTGTCTGTGGTTGGTCACGGGGCACTCTTCCAAGCTTTCAGGGAAGGGAAAAGAAGCAAGGCAGATGGCGAAGTGCAGATGTGTACGCACCACACCTGGTGTTGAGCCCTAGCTCAGCCACTGTGTGCCGAATAACTTTGGGTTTTGGGGTTTTTTTTGGAGACAGAGACTTGTTCTGTCACCCAGGCTGGAGTGCTGTGGCATGATTTTGGCTCACTGCAACCTCCCCCTCCCAGGTTCAAGAGATTCTTGTGCTTCAGCCTCCTAAGTGGCTGGAATTACGGGCGTGCGCCGCCACCCCTAACTTGTGTGCCGAATAATTTTGGACAAGTTACTTGACTTCTCTAGGTTTCCATTTCTTTACTAACCAAATCAGGATGATAATAATTCCTACCTTTTCGGGTTGCTTTGAGGATGAAATAAATTAATACATGTAAAGCACTTAAAATAGTGCCAACAAATGGCATGGTTCAATGAGTTAGCTTTACTTATCAGCTGCTTGGGAAGCAGTCACTGGTGGTGTCACTCTTCAGAGGAAAGGTGGCTTTATTTCATCTCTAGACTTGCAAAACTATCATTTTTGACTTGCTACATTTCCAAGACTAGTTTGAACCCTGAAGAAAATATCAGTTTGGCTGTCTCACCTTTCTCTGTTCTCAGCCAAGTCACTATTTAGCAATCGCAGTGGTATTTGATTGGTCCAGTACTTTCTGAATCTTTCTGGAGGTTTATAAAAAGGAACTTGGAGGAGAGTGGCCTCCTCAAGGTCATTTTTCCTTTGGGATATGCAGTGATTCAGGGCTGGTATATCCTGCTGGGTTATATCAGTTTTCCCTGTTCAGGAGCCCCACCAAACCAAAGCAATCCAAGCCCATCGCTGGGGCTGAGGCTGAGTCACACTAGCCCCAGGATGTAGGCTGAAGTCAAGCTGAGGGAGGCACCCACGCCATCTACAACTTTCCATGTTCCACTCTTCTGTTTCCCCTTTTTCTGGTTGCCTCTTCTCATGTGGTTATCACTTAATTTTACAGGGGCCACTATCCCATTAACTTGGAATTTAGGGATTGCCATTTTCTTAACAGAACCTGGATATATGGTTATATAGGCTATATCCACTTAGGTGACTTTTCTTTGACCAATGCCTGACTGACTTGATGTATATTCAAGGTGTGGTTACAGACTAAAGAGGCCCTTGGTGATCTATGATCAGAAATTTATGTCCAGTGGAATTTTAGAAAAACAAATAGGTCATTTTTTATCTATCCATAAATGTGACTCCAATCCCCAGTCAAAAGATGATTGAAGTCTTTTTACTTTGATTACAAAAGATTACTGTAAGGGGTGGGGGGAAACCCCAGAATGGAGTCACTATGGAGACTATGTAACTTGTAAAAGTGCTGTTCATGTCTTATAATTCTTTATAGATGGTTTCAGGGATGTAAGTCATACCGCAATGACAAAACAAAGTGAAATAGCAACTTTTGAGGATTCACTTGGCTGGGTACAGGGCATCCTAGGACAAAGAAGTTTGTTCTGCATTTTATTCTGTTAATGGCTTTAGTAGCTAAGTCAGATGGGAATTCAAGTTTGCTCATTTTTCTGGAATTCTTATTGATGAAAAGTGTGTAAGGATTGAAGTAATCTAAGGACTTTGAGGATTTTACTTCTCACTCAAATGAATACCGTTTTAGTTTAGGTAAAGCATTGCATGCTTAACCTTTTGTTTTCCCTTCTTCATTCAGTAACATCTGGGGAGGGTGTCTGCTGTGCTACGCAATGGCCTAAAAATAATGAATCAGCTACCTGGAGGAGATCTCCAGATCCTGATGGACACATGCCCTTATTATATCTGACAGTAATGAATACTTCCGATTAGAAAATTTAACCTACACAAATATTGTTAAGACCCATTTACCTTTCAAAGTATTCCACTTGCAGTGATTTATTTGCTTTGGCATCTCTACTCCAAAGTCAATTTAAGTGCAAACTCTTGCGTCTCATCCCCAGTGAAAATACTTAGTATTCAATATTCTCTTGGCCCTTGTAGGGAATATTCCCATGGAAAGTAGGAATTTCTTTGCCTTATTGTGCTTTTTAACTTCCCCCACTCTCCCTCCATTGCTCCCATACCCCACTCAGTGGAATAAACACCCTGAGATAAATACCGTATTAATCAGATTGGAAAGTTTAAGGCAAGGGCTTAAAAGAAAGGGAAGAATATTTCTTTTATTTAATGCCATTCGTAAAACTCATCACACGAATCTGTAATGATTAAAAGTCCTGTCAAAAATTTCAGTAACAGCTTTCATATGTGAACTTATCCTAAGAAATTCAAGTTGCAGGTTTATTCAGGTTTTAAAAACTGATTTTAAGTCTTGCCTTAATGGAAGGGGAAATTGGGTGGTCATTTATTTTAAAGCAGAATATACCACGAAACTCACAAGTAGACATATGACATGTAGCAAATAACAAACAAATGTGATTGTTATCCAGATTTTATAAGTAGAGAAAGTAAGTTAATAATTTAGCTAAATGGTTTGATCATAGTTACAAAAAGTAACTAGAAGAGAGAAAGGTTTGGCATTAGGGTATGGGATAAACCCTCAAGTCAAGAAGCTAAATGTGGTGTTAACTTTCTATAGAGGTGTACTGACATTTGAAAATTTTAATCTGGAATTACATTTTTAGGCGTACACTGCATAGTAACAGATTATTCTTCATTTTGGGACTTTATTATGCTTCCAAAATATAGTGTAGCATCCCTGGTATCCCTGGGAAATAATTTTTATTATGGCAACTGCCACAGGATTGTTAGGAACTGAGGAGAGATAATTACATGGCCCATCTCAATCTCCACTGAATACATAGAACAATAATGACAGGAAAATTATCTTATAGGCATAGGAAGTTCTCATAGTAAGTATAAAAATGGAATGCAATTGAATTATTTTGGCAAAAGAAGTTAATTTTAATATATATGGAAATAAAATGGAATATTCAAGAATTTGGTGAGGCTGGGCACATTGTCTTACACCTGTAATCCTGGCACTTTGGGAGGCCTAGGCAGGCAAATTGCACGAGCTCAGGATTTTGAGACCAGCCTGGGCAACATGGCAAAATCCCATCTCTACCAAAAATACAAAAATTTAGCTGGGTGTGGTGGCACCCACCTGCAGTCCCAGCTAATTGGGAGGCTGAGGTGGGAGGATCACTTGAGCTAGGGAGGCAGAGGTTGCAGTGAGCTGAGATTGCACCACTGCACTCCAGCCTGGGCAACAGAGTGAGACCCCGTAACAGAAAAAAAAAAAAAAGAAAGAAAGAAAGAAAGAATTTGGCGAAATGTTTCCTGAAAGAATTTCAGGAATAGAATAAAGAATAAGATAGGTTAAGATTGAGTAAAATCATTAGATGTTCAGGATCAGCAGGAGAAATGTGTTTTCACCTCTACTTACAGCCTTATACTAAGCCTGATATGCAAAGGCCAAGAGAGTGCTTATATATAATGACGAAGTTGTCCCTAAATCTTCTTCCTTTTTTTTCGTTTGAAATAAGGAGGAGAAGGGGCAGGTTCTGATGTTTTTCAATCCTGTGTTGTGGATATATTCAACTCAGAAAGTTAATGTCTGCAAGCTTTTGAGATGTCAGTCATCATTTTGGATTTAATTTTTTGATAGAAATACTGGCACATAGATTTTGGGATAATCAAATGAAAAATAAAATAATTCATTCTCTTACTTTAAGTAATATTCTCAGGGCCACTATATATTCCCTGACACATAATGGATAGTTAATAAATGTTGAATTGAAATCTATTTATTCCATACTTGCCATTATCAGAGCTTGTGTTTGAACATGCATATACCCATTTTTAAACTACATACAGTCACCCCTTAGTATCTGCAGGGGATTGGTTCTGGGACTCCTGATACCAAAATTCACAGATACTCAAGTCCCTGCTATAAACTGGTGTAGTATTTGCATATAATTTATGCACATCCTACCATATACTTTAAATCATTTCTAGATTACTTATAATACCTAATACAATGTAAATACTGTGTAAACAGTTGACATACTATATTATTTAGGGAATAATGACATGAGAAAGTCTGTACATGTTCAACACAGATGCAATCATCCTTTTTTTGTCCAAATGTTTTCGATCCGTGGTTGATTAAATTCATAGATATGGAACCCACTGATACAAAGGGCTGACTGTAGTTGTATATTCAAACACAGACAAATTTATTTATGACATTTAAGACAACTATGAGGTAATGGTAAGGAATGTGTTATTATTCCATTTTGGCTTCTGGATTCTAGAATAATTCAGAACATATTAACTTAGCATTACTTAGATTTTTTATTTCATGTTATAAAATGGCAGAACTCAGGAAGGTCATTTGACTTATTTTGCACTCTTCTAACTAGAATAGGACGTATTAGGATTGATGTGACTGAATGCTAGATGTTGATATTACCACTCTCACCTTTTATGAAGAAAGCAATGGCATAGATTTCACTAATGTTTAGTCTAACAGTTGAATAGCTAAATTGCCAATATGACCTCCTCTTTCAATGTGGTCTGAGAAAATGGATGTTTTCGAGACTTGCTCTTGCCTTTAGCTGTATCTGAGACATTTCTATTAAGGGGTGTTCTTTCACTGGATCCACTTGGTTGTACTGTGCCCAAAAGGGTTAATGATAACATTAAAAGGAAAGACAAAGGTTATGTTGAAGAGTTCAGCATATATGTTTCTATGTTACTGTAGGACAGTGTATTAGTCTGTTCTCACACTGCTGTAAAGATAGTACCTGAGACTGATTGATTTATAAAGAAAGGAAGTTTAATTGACTAACCATTCCACGTGGCTGAGGAGGCCTCAGGAAACTTACAATCATGGCAGAGGCAAAGGAGAAGAAAGTCATGTCTTATATGGCTGCAGGAGAGAAAGCACTGGGGAAACTGCCGCTTGTAAACCATTAGATCTCATGAGAACTCACTGACTATCACGAGAACAGCATAGGGGGAACCACCCCCATGATCAAACCAGCTTCCACCAGGTTCCCCCTCAACACGTGGGGATTACAATTCGAGAGAGATTTGGGTGGGGACACAGAACCAAATCATATCAGACAGGAATGTAATCTAGTCATTAAACTTTAATTAGGTATAATTCACTGCAAAATGCAGTTCATTTTTAGGTCTTCCATCCTGGCAAACTAAGGAAGTACTGGTCAAAAAAAGTCCATCAAAATCCAGAGCTGGATGGGACCTCATGATGTCATAGTTTAACCTTCCAGTTATTATTTGCTGTGAATGTTCAAGTCTAGGTTTATCACGATGAGTTCATAAGCTTACAGTGAACTTCTTTTAAAAAAAATAGATGCTGGGAACAGGCTTTACAGCATAAGCTATATAAAAACCTATTCCATAGGCACACCCTCTTTCAGATGGTTTGGATACAGTCTCAGATCTCTGTGTATTGAGATAAAACTTGGCAAGAGTAACTCTCAGATGCCTGAGTGAAGCAGCTCACTCCATCACCCTGGTTAATTTTAAAATTCATATGTGTACACCTACACATATGGCATTAACTAAAATACATTTTTCTTTCTGTCTTAGTCGGCTCAGGCTGCTATAACAAGATACTGTAGACTGGGTGGCTTAAACAGCAAACATTCATTTTCTCACAGTTCTGGAGACTGGAAGTCCAAGATCAGGGTGTCAGCATGGTTAGGGGCTGGGTAGGGTTCTCTTCCTGGCTTGCAGGCGGCTGCCTTCCTGCTGTGTGCTCACATGGTCCTTTCTCAGTTCATGCATGTGAAGAGAGGAAGAGATCTCGTTCTCTTCCCCTCTCATGAATCCTGCAGTCCTGTTGGATTAGGACCCCATGCTTAAGATCTTATTTAGCCTTAATTACCTCCTAAAAGCCCTATCTTCAAATATAGTTACTTTTGCGGTTAGAACTTCAACATAGGAACTTAGGGGGACACAGTTCAGTCCATAGCACTTCCGGTGAGGGTTATACATTTGCCCTTAAGAATCAGTGATTCTTAAGCTCGTTTCACAGCTTATTATTGAAAGCCCTACGGCTTTCTTGGAACAGCTAGAAGTCTGAGTGTTTCTGATAGGGATTCTGAGCCAGTAAACTGACACGTGGAGGTACGATGGGGTGGTGTGGCTCTGTGCTCATGCCAGTAGTGAGACATATGGAGGAGGTTGTTTTCATTGCATTTACAGATTGCTTCTTTTGTCAAATTTCTGTAAAAATAAAATCAAGTAAATCTAGCTAGTGAATACAATCCTAAGGTTAACTTAGGCATTTCCTTTGCTGCATTAACTCTTTAAGGCTTAGGAAACTCCATGCTGTAAATTCCTTCATTTCTTTATGCTCCAGGGAGTACCCTGATGTCAAGATGTAGCTTAAGGATGCTTTGGCTTCTGACACAAAGGCGGCTGGCTGAGTGGTATGGTTGGGAAATGCTTATATGTTCAGCCATTGATCAAGCCTGCTGTCCTGTGGGGAGTAGTGATCGCACACTGTGGGCACCCCCTACCCTCCCTTTGAACCTTATGAGGTAATAGTCTTCAGTAGGTGCCTTCGCTCTTTGGTAGATCTTCACTTTGACACACATTTAAGGGCTTCTCATTGGATTCTGTTCACTCACTTAAGAAGTCCTGAGTTGGGCTCTGCTTTTCCTTCACTAAGTACTCTATTGCAGAAACCCAAGTCACCCAAGAGGGAAAGACCAGGGAAAACTAAAACATGCAGCCTTTTGTAACAATTGATCCAATCTCAGTTCCAAAACGAAAAGGCATGGCAACAATGGGATACTGTAAACTCTCCAGTTTGATTTTTGATCTTATTTAAAGTCAATGCTCTCTGACCTAATGTTGCTAGAGCCACAGTCCTCTCTTAATTATGAATTTCATAAATGTGAATGTTTCAGTACGGTGTTTCCTGGGGCTGGCAAAAGTCCAGTAAGTGACAGGACATTGGAAAGCAAACAGTTTGTTCACAAATGAGCGTTCTCAGATTCTGCTGAAGAAGTTCTGTTGGACCTGCTTCTAATCTTTGCAGAAATGAGCAACTCTCCCCTGGCTAGGAGTGCCATGGTACTGAGAGAAGTGGTGAGAAACCTGGAGGATGTGCTTTTAAGTGGCATCCCACTCAGTTGTTTTTAAAGCGTTAGATTCAGCATTCATTGTAAGGAGCAATTAAAAACCCCTTTTAGATATGTTATTATCAAGCCCTCTCTTTCATATGGAAGATAATGACCGGAGACCAGAAAAGGGGGCAAGGGCTGCTAATGTGTTAACTAGACTTTGACGAGGGAGAGAGTTTTAGCTTTATTACTAGGTGGGGAGAAAAACATTTCCCTGGCTGGCTTCCTTCTGAAGTATCAGGTGTGGCATGCATATCAGGCCATTAGCCTGATCTCACAGGCTTAGCCCCATCTCACATTTAGCTATGCCAGGAAAGCTATGAAGGAGGCATTTTCTAAGATAAGGGCAACAGCATTTCAGTCCTCATCAATTCTGTTGGAGGATGGAGGTGCTCTTCTCTCAGGGAGAAACTTGCAGGAGGACTGTGCCTACCTCAGGAAGACAGTGGGGCACCCAAGGCAGTGAAGAGGGCAAACTCAGACTCCTTAAGGCAAACATATGATCATAAATGAGAAGGGATTTCTTCATGACTGCATACAGAATTCTGTGTACAGAATTTGAATCTTTTAGTTTATGAGTTACATGTTCAATAAGTTTATGTACTTCTCCCAGGCTCTTTGCTAGTCAGGTTCTGAAACAGAAGGACCAAACCCACACAGGTTGGCTTCGTCTCATAATCTTTCCGTGAACAAGTAGCTTGAGAAGCCTCTTAAAGGGTTTTGGTGTGCATTAAGGGCTCGAGACCAACTAGGAATTTTTAAATGCACATAGGGTGACCATGACTATTGTGTTATACAACCCTCAAGAAAGAATTCTTCTTCAGTCACCAAATCGTGTGCGTCACAAATTTTTCCACCTCAAGACCTCCCTGAAGCTTTGCTCCCCTTCTCTCTGTCCTCACACACACATCACAAAAAGCTCAGTGTCTGGCTAACCCGTGTTGCCATGGGAGGCGAGGGGGAAACGTGGGAGAGGCTGCAGGCTGCTTGGGGACACTGACCTCCTCATGTTGAAAAGGACAAAACACTTTCAAAGGAGAAGTAATATTATAATATCTATTACTTTATGTTCCCTTACACTGTTTTTCATAAAGTGCTCTCAATTAGAAAAGCCACTTGATAATATTTTTAAAGGTTGAACAAGATGGTTCTCTCATTTATACTCCCATTCCAATATTACGTAATTCAATTTATATTGATTTACTGTACAATTTCTATGCACCGTGCTATTTAATATGTTTATATTTATTGCACTATTAGACATATATGAACCCAGAAGTTTAATGTAGAATTATCTCTGCAGTGATTTCTAGAATGGGACCTAATTTGAGAACTGACTTAATTATGGCTAAGCAATGAAATCCAGCCCATGACTCTACCACTGGGGTAGGCTCAGTCCACATCAGCAAGATTCCTTTCCCTCTTCTGAGGGCTTGAAAAATCCTCAAGTGAAACAAATAAACTATGGATTGTTTATTTCTTCCCACAAATACTGTTTGTAACCATTCTGCCCCTCCTGTTGATTCATGAGAAAGGCTGGAACACAATCTTTGATTCTCTTACATTCTTTGGAAATTGATTATTTTGCAAGAATAAGTATTTATGGAACTTGGTGATTAGTTTCTGGTAAGTCATCCCAAGAGTGAGTTAGGAGGTTGAGAAGAAACATATCAGAAGCCTATAGAAGGGTGCTTACTGGTGAAACAGAACCGTCTCACGCCCTAGCCACTCTCCCTCTGTATTTTCAGACGCCAGGTATAGTGCCCCCAGGAGCTTAGTCCCTGGGTGAGGGAACACAGGTACAACTAACTGCAATTTAGTTTTAAACACAAAATGCCAAGGTGGTGCCTTAAACAATGTACTGTGCTAGCACAGAGAAGAACGTGATGAACCCTCAGGGTAAGATCAGAAAAGGAAAGGAGAGAGGGTTTGAAATTTGAGGAGTGGCTCCAGCTTAGGAGTATGGGTAGAATTCTGGCTCTACTAACAATGTAGAATCATTTTCCAAAAAATGTTTGGTAATGATTTTTAAATTTTCATTTCTGTATGAATTTGAACAAACGTCAGTAATTCTGTGCAATTCTATGATTTTTAAAATTATAAACATTTAAATTGCATAATAACATAGAAAATAATAAAATGCCCATTTATCCATTCCTAGCTGTGCTAAATTTAAATATTTTGTAATAATTGCTTTTTTTACTTTTTAAGAAGGAAAACACTATATTGCATTGAAGTCCCCTGTGTTTTGTTTCTTAATCAAATTCCCCTACCCCTCCCATCTTCCCCAGAGATATGTACTATCCTGAATTTGGTATTTTTTATGCCTAAGCCTGTTTTCATACTTGGAAAATATGTATATATCCATAACCAACACATCATATTTTAATTTTTATACAGATAGTATCCTATCATTTCTGCTCAACATCGTTTTTGAGATTTATTTATAATAGTACACAGATACCATTCATTAATGTTTGCTGTACTGAATTTCACTGTTAGGAATATACAGCATTGGCCAGATACAGTGGCTAACACCTGTAATCCCAGCACATTGGGAGGCCAAGGCGGGAGGATTGCTTGAGCCTAGGAGTTCAAGCCTGGGCAACATGGCAAAACCCTGTCTCTACAAAAACATACAAAAATTAGCTGGGTGTGGTGGCATGTGCCTGTTGTTCCAGCTACTCAGGAGGCTGAGGTGGGAGGATCATGTGAACCTGGGAGATTAAGACAGTGGTGAGCCATGATTGCACCACTGCACTTCAGCCTGGGCAACAGAGCAAGACCCTGTCTCAAAAAAAAGTGGTGGTGGGGGGATATATAACAGTTAATTTATGCATTCTCCTGTTGAAGAGAAATTGTTTTCAAAAATGATTTTTTATTTTGCAATTACAGTGTTAACAGTGGATATTCTTGTTTATGACTCGCTGTGCACATGTTTTAAAGTCTTATTAAGGCGTATTCCTAGAGGTCAAATTGTTGGGTCATAAGATATAGGCATTGTCAAATTTCTAGATATTGCCAAGTCACTACCACAAATCCAAATTGAACTAACTTACACCTCACCTGCACCAATGGTAAATCAGGGTTCTTTACCTATCTTATTTGTGTGCAATGGTATCTTGTTTTAATTTGCATTTTGGGCTTATTTTATGTTGATTGGCCATTTTATTTTGTTTTCTATGATTTATTTATTCAAAAATATTTTCCATGGGTTGTTTGTTTCTTATTTATTTATAGGATTTGTTACTTTTGTTACATAATCTTTGTGGTTTTAGGTACTACAAATATCTTTTTCTGGTTGGTATCATGTCTTTTATTTATGGTGTTTTTGTTATGAAAAAAGATTTGATCTTAATATATTTATATGTATCAATTCCTTTTTTATGGATTTGATATAGCTTAAAGAAATTTTTCCCTACTCCAAGGCTATAAAAATACTTTTCTATTCCATTTTCTAAAAATGTTAAAGGTTTGCTTTTGGGCATTCATATCTTTATTATAAGTGGTTTAACTTTTTGCAATGATGTGAAAGGTCTATGTATTTTTTTCTCACATGGATTGATAATTGTTTTAGCACCATTTAATAAATAATCAGTCCTTTTCACACTGATCTGTTACACTCATTTATCATCTGTCAAGTTTCCATATTAGATTTGCTTTGTGACTTTCCTTAGTTCTATTGTTTTATTTGGCTATCACTATGCCAATACCATTGTCTAAATTAAAATAATGCTATAATGCATCTTGTTATAAAGATGATAGGATAAGCAGCCCACCCCAACCCATCCTCCTTCATTTTATTCTTCTTCAAAATTTTCTTGGTGAATCTTAGCCATTTTCTCTTGCATATACACTTTAGAATGGGCTTTTCAAGTTCCAAGAAAAATAGTTTTGGTAATTTCCTGGGATTTGTACTTTCTATACATGACCAAAGATGATCTCACCATTTATTTGGGTCTTCTCTAATGTCTTTTATCTATTCTTTTGATTATTGAGTTTACTTTAATTGCTTTATACTCAGTTCATGTGTTTTTCATATCAATTATTGGATATTTGATTAGACTTATTTTGTGACTAATTTTTATAAACAGTTCATGAATGCTTGGAAAAAATGTGGATTCTCTCATTTTGGGGTTTAAAGTTCTATACTCAATTTTAAAATTAAGCTTGTTAGTCATGTTTTTTCAGCTTCTACATCATTACTGCTTCATCTAAAGGTTACTGAGAGATGTGAGTTAAATGTCCTAAAATTATGTGGTTTTATTTCTCCTTATAATTCTGCCCATTTTCATGTAACATTTTTAGTCCACTTAATAGCTACATACAAGTTAATGATTATAAAACGTTCCTCTGGTCCTAGGTTGACAGCTATTTTCTCTCAGTTTTTTGGAAATATTATCCTATTATCACTGGACTTCAGTTATTGTTGCTAAGACATTTGCCAAACATCTAATTGTTGTTCCTTTAGAGGAAACATGCCCCTTCTGGTTGCTTTACAGATTTTCTCTCTGTTTTTGGTTTCTACAGTTTGCTACAGTATGTCTAAAAGTGGATTTGGCTTTTGTTAATCCTACTAGGGACTGGCTATGTTTCCTGAATCTAAGATTTTTGGGTTTTTCATGAATTCTGAAAAAATTTGAGCCTTTTTTTCCCTAATATTGGTTCTCCCTTCTCTTTGATCCATTTGCCTGGAATCGCTGTCAGATGTATATTTAGAACCTTCTTATTCTCCCTCCATATTTCTTATCCTGTCTAGTATGTTTCATCTCTCTTTATCTCTCTGTGCTGTATCTTGGGTTATTTTCTCAGATCTTCTGGTTCACTATTCCCTTCTTCATTTAGGTTTAATCTGCCTTTTACCTGTCCATTGAGTTCTTCCTTCTAGCAATTTTAATTTTTCATTTCTAGAACTCACTGATGTTGTTACTGATGTTATTTTCATATATTCCTGGTGCTTCAAAAATTGCCCTGTTCTTTATGTTTTCATTTCCTTCCTTCATGTCTTTAATTGTTTTGAATGTACTTTTTATAGGCTCTGTTCATTACTTCCATTATTTGGAATTCTTATAGCTCTAATTCTTTTTTTTTTAATTATAGTTTAAGTTCTAGGGTACATGTGCACAGCGTGCAGGTTTGTTACATATGTATACATGTGCCATGTTGGTGTGCTGCACCCAGTAACTCATCATTTACATTAGGTATATCTCCTAATGCTATCCCTTCACCCTTCCCCCACCCCATGACAGGTCACGGTGTGTGATGTTCCCCTTCCTGTGTCCAAGTGTTCTCATTGTTCAACTTTCACCTATGAGTGAGAACTTGCGGTGTTTGTTTTTCTGTCCTTGTGATAGTTTGCTGAGAATGATTGTTTCCGGCTTCATCCATGTCCCTACAAAGTGTGTGTGTGTGTGTGTGTGTGTGTGTGTGTGTACATGTACATGCATGTAAGAGTTGGCCTTCACTAATAATTAATTCTTCAAGTGTTTGCTAATTTTGGTTTGTGAGTTCATCTTCCAAGAGGCTTAGGTATGATAACTTGGTATAGCCTATTTGAGAATACAACCCTTCCAGACGGGTTTGTCTTGCCATGTGTCCCAGTGGTGTTATAGACCTAGAGCCACTTTGTTTTCTTAACTCACTTATTATGAAAAATTTCAGGCATACACAAGAGCAGATACAATTGTATAATGAACCTCTATATTCTCATCACTCAGCCTCCATAACTATCAACTCATGCTCAATCTTATCTTATCTGTATGCTCCTATATTTCCTTCACACCCACACACTACAGACACTACACAGTGGATGATTTTGCACTAATCCAAGACTTTTATATCATTTTATTTATAAATATTTTGCTATGTAAGTCAAAAGATGAAAACTAAAAAATAATCGATATACTAATAATACACCTAACAAGTTAATTTCTTAATAGAATCAAACCACTGTTCAAATATCCATGATTAGCTCATTACTAGTTCTTCCTAGGTTTGTCAAAATCAGGATCTCAATAAGATCTGTACACTGCAGTTGATTCATATATTTCTAATGTTTCCTTTACTCAAAAAGTTATCCTTTTTCTCTCTTTTCTAGTCTCTCTCTCTCTCTCTCTCTCTCTCTCTCTCTCTCTCTCTCTGTCTCTGTCTCTCTGTCTTTCTCCCCTTACAATTTACTTATTGAAACAGCCAGGTTTTGGGTTATTTTTTCAGGATCACTTTCATGTTACCTTCTCATCTGAATAGGTTCCAGGACTAAGAAAGTAGTAGAAAAACCTCAAACTGCCCCCCTGCATCTGTTGAGACAGAACAATTTTCTGGATGACTTCCAGTGCTAGTGGGCTAATTGTTTTCTCATCTTATAAGGGATGCTACGTTTTATCCAGCGTTTGACAGGGAGAGTTTTCCTATCATTTAGTCCTTAATATTATGCAGAAATAAAACCTCTTGATGCTTTTTAGAAATTTATTTTGGATCAACTTGCAAGTTTCTTAACCTCTCTGAGCTGCAAGTTTCTATAAAATAGAGTAATATTTTTTACTTGATTGCATTGTTTGGGGGAAAATGAGCTAATGTATAAAAAGTAAGTAATACAAAAAAGATACACTTTCTGGGAAGTGGGGATAGCTGAGCAGGGTTTGATGAATAAATGTGAGTGAATTCAAGATGGTTGAAAGAGTAGCACCATTACACTGGGTAGATAAGGAAAGAAAAGCACATTTTAGGTCAAAGGCACAATTCATGTCCTATGACTGTTCAGCCCAGTTTTCATCCATAACCAACTTTATTGCTTCACAGTTCTGTTGGTTGTGCTTATTTTGTCTTTTGAGGATATAACTGCAAGAATTCCCAGCAGTTCCTATCAAATGTGTATCTTAACCCAGATACACAAATTTGTGTTATAATATGAAAACGAGACCCAAACCAAAGTGATTCTACTTGAAGATGTCCGTGGTAAGTCATACACTGGGATAGTTGTCAGATTTCTTTTCTTGGTTTTGTGTAAATTGATGAAACACTCAGCCTTGGGTTCACTGGTATAAAATGATGAGCTATTTGCAATTGTTTCAAGCAAGGTTTTTGGAACTTATGTAGTACTTTGTGTTGGCACACATTTTACAGATCTTCCTAGCTTTCCAGCCTCATTTTGGCAGGAACATCAAAGAAAGCACACTATATCCATAAGATTTGGGGGATTCACACTCCTCTCATCCAGCTGCTGGTCACAAGTTGCAACTCATTTTTATCAGTTTCATTGGGTCGTCTTCTAATACCCTATAAAGCAACATAGGAGATACAAGTGAACATCTGCAAAGCACAATGTGTACTGAGAAACAGGGCAGTCACTTAACGAGCACATTTTTCCTCCCACTCTTTCTGTGCTTGGACAACAGATCTGGCTAAACTACACAGCAATGCAAATTACAATGTAACTTTGGTGGGAAAAATTATATAAAATTCTAGTTTTCAAGTAGTTTCAAACAATGACAAAACGTACCACTTTGAATTAGAAAGGATGTATCTAGCCATACAAAGCACTTCGACTTGGCACGTAAGTATTCCATACTTCTTTACCAACCAATCAGAACTTTTATCACAACATACCAGGTGAATCCACTCTCATTTCTGGCAATTGCATAAGCAAAACTTTCTTAAGAAAATTGCCTATAAATTCTTAGATATTTTGTTTTTACAATGTGTTTTCCAAAGATATCCAAATTTAACAAAGTTGTAGGTGAGGAAGACCTGCTTTTGCATTATACTTTAATTAATTAGCATTTATTTTTGTTTACTTTGAATGTCTTTGCATACTCATATGAAAAATACATACATTTACAATAATTCAGATGTAGACCTGTCAGATATCAACTCCTCAGGTAGAAGGACAGTTAAAATAATAAAGGGGTGTGTGTTAAACATGGCTAAACTTAGGTGTGATTGAGCAAGTGTCTTTTCTCTTTAGATCCTGAAAGGAAATACTTTTCTGTGATAGAATTTCTTGTCTATAATTGACTTTTCACTGAGAAATTTTGACCTGGATTTCTACCAGCCTCTTTTAAAAGTAATCTCACATGTCATCTTTGTAAAGTCAATATTACAAATTGTTTCCCCCAACTCCCCAGAAAGATGTGGAAATGACCAGATGAGGCTCTGTGTCGAAACCCAAACCCCTTGTGGGCAGGCAGAACTTATTCTTCCATGAATAGGATTTCTGCACTAGAGCTTTTCATCGGCAACTTTTACTCTAATGGCAAAAAAAAAAAAAAAAAAAAAAAAGTAAAATCAGTGAAGCTCTGGGGTTGGCGATTCCTAAGACAAATGAAAAGGCATTGAAAATCTTCCAGATATATCATAGGTCAAATAAAGTAGTCATTCGCAAAGCTTCCTAGATATAAAAAATTGTTGCTAGCTACAGTTTTGTTCACAGTGAAAAAGAAGCTTCTATTTTGAGCTTGGTTAGATAAAACGAAGAAAAAACATTTTTTTTTTCAAGGTTATAATTAGTGCTCTGAGTTTTAATGCTGGTCCACTAATGTTAGTGTTTAGAGACAGACAGATTGTTACAATGCTCCCCTCCTCTTGGTGGTCAGTTCTGCCGTAAACTCTTCACTTGATATTTGCACCCCTATTATTTTTGGAATTCGCCGTGAATATCTGCACACTAAGTTTGGCTGAAACAATTGTGTTTTCTAAAAAAGTAATATTAACTTGAGGATCTCATATGGCCAGAAAATAGTTTTAATTGAACGGCATTTTTTCCAGAAGTTAAATGATTGTCATTGTAAAACCACAGTAGTGTAATCAGAGAAACATGCAGCTGGGCATGGGACATAGTTCCTAAGATTGGCATTTCCTGGGTGGTAGATTATATGTAGGTTTGTAGCAGAAATAAATAGAGGCAGGAAAAGAAGTTTTATAACTCTTAGGTATTTGCAAACTATGTCAACGTGGTTGGAAAGATTTTTGAAAAGTGGGTCCTTACTATGAAAGCAAAATATCATCCTAGAGATGATGAAATCGAGGCTCCAAGGGTTAACTTGGTCAGTCAGCTGGAAAGTGGTGGAGGTGGGTTTTGAACCATTCCACTAGACCCAGAGCTAACATGCATGCACCACCTTGTTCTCTGTCTTTAGGTATGTGGCCTATCTTGCCATAATACTTTACAGTTCACTTTTGTTGTCCTTTCTCAGGGGCATTCGTATGTTGTCTATGAAACCTGTGAATTCTTAGATACTTATAGTGGATGCATGTTGTTGAAATAACAGAGCCTGCAAGGCTCTCAAACATCTACCTTTTTTTTAAAAGGGTTGCTGGGCATTACCAATTCATTTTTTAAGGGAGAACATATCACTTTAAGGATTTATTATTTGTATTTTACTAATCACTGTATGTCATGTTTGTTGGGAAAAGAAACTATGATGATAATTGCTATATTCTCCATAGCTCTTCTCAAGAGCTGACAGGTTATATATATACTTATTTATTTGTTTATGGTCTGCCTCTCCACTTTAGCCCCATCAGGGCAGGGATTTTTCTCTCTTCTTTTCACTGTGGTATCTCCAAGCCTCAAAGAGTACCTGGCACATGGTAGTTACACAAGGAATATTTGTTAAATGAGCAGAATGAGATTATTTCTAAGATGTGACTGAGTGCTTATGTTTACATCTGTTATTCATTTTCGGCTTGAACTTAAGCACAGTTTGAGTTCCTGTGAGATGGGGAAAAATACCTACTACAATTCCAGACACGTTATTTATGATATTTAAAAGTCAATTACTAACTCTCATTTTCTCCATCTTCTACGTGATAAGACTGAGTCTCAATGACTAAGTCACGGTCCCCCAGCCCGCATGGTCATTTGGACCTCAAAGACTTTGTTTTTCACACTGCCTCAGGATTGGTGCTTCAGCAATTCAGGAGAGGAGCAGATGGTAGAATGTTCTTCAGATCTCTGCAGTTCTTGCTTATAGTGCTGTCAAGATTCCTTCAGGCAGGTGACTGTGCCATGCAGTGGCTAAGAGCCAGGCTCTGCACTCTGACAGCACAGCTATCGATTCTGTGATATACAGTATATTTGCCATGTGAACATGACATTATCATCTCCATTTTACAGATAGGGAAACTGAGGCTAAAAAAATTAAACAGCTTTGTCCAAGATCATTTGGCTAGCAAAGTAATTGAGTCAAGATTCAAACTTTAATGCCCATCTTCTTCCCACTATGTAACCCTGTCTCCTTAATTATGTTTATAGTTCTATACTTGATTTTACAGAACCAAATAAGCAGTTATCATTTATTGAATGAACCGTTACTTGATGTTTCATGCTTTGCACCATTTTCACCTTTCTTGCCTTATCCAGTTAGGGAAAAGAGTACATTTTGTGTTCCTTTATCTTGCTTTTATCTAAAAATATAATGAAAAAGAATTAATAATAATAATAACAAATGTAGGAAGGGGATATCATTCATAATTCTACCATATTGAAGCCCTATATGATTAACACCAAAAATTTTGCCTTTAAAAACATAATACATTGGGGGAAAAAAAGGTAGCTGATTCAGTGCTTCTTACATTATAAAATGGATGAGGGATTTTGGTAAGTGATCAGCAAGGCAGGGGTTGTATAAGCTGCTGTCAGCCGCTCATATTTACACCTGGCATGGACTGGTCAAATGACATTACCCATGGCAATACATTTTCCTGTGCCTCCGTTCCTCTGGGGATTAAACTGTGATTTTCTAAAGGGCGAAGACCATATCTTCTTCTTTATACTCCCAGTCCCTACCACAGTAAAGGTTGAGCTAAATTCAGTTGGAGAGTGATACCTAGATTAGGGTGGCCATTGATAGCAAGATCTCAAAGCTTATGCTGTAACCATTCTTCCTCTATTCCCACAAATCAGGAAATAAGTACTATGATTTCTCCTTGGCACCCTCCCCTGTATCTTTATACAGATTATGTAGGCTGATTGTAGGGATTCCAAGCAATTAGTAATGAGTAATGTGCCAAACTTAGATACAAACCAATCTCACTTGTTAATCAGATACTTCTGTCAAAAGAGGGACCCAGAAAAGGCAGAAATGGGATGGAGGTGCAGGAGCATGCTGGAGCATTTCTGATGGACTTCTAACAGCTGATGGCATGCACCTCTTCCCAGCTTTGCTCAGTGACTTCGTGTTGGTTATCTTGAAATCAGCCATGGTAGAAGTAGTCATACCATGGAAATTAGCAAATGCTACAAATAGCCCTTCTCTAATTGGTTGTTAGACATTTACCATCACACCACTGTAGAGGTGGTGCAATTTTCGAGGTGATTGTTTTGCTTTGGGTTGGAGTGGCTGATGACCTTTAACAGTAGCAGAATGCCACATCACACTCGAAGATTTAGAGATGTTCCTCAAACCACCAGTCAGATACATTGAGGAAACAGGCTCTGCAGTGAGGTCATATTTAAATAGCAGTGAAGACAGAGGGATTTCTCCCCCAATTTGAAGGACTCCTATGATAGCAGAGACTACATTTCTTTATGGGGAAACAAATGGAGCCAACACCTTTGTAACATAATAGTAATACAAACAATTCAAGGGCAATGAATGTATATCTAGCCTTTTACATTTCTAAAAACTCAGTTTTCTCTCCCTTGAAAAATGCATTCTTGAGATGATTAAATGCAAGAATGCATGTCAGGTGTTCAGCACTGGGCTTAACACTCTGTAAATACTCATAAATGGTATACTATTGTTATTATATTATTGTTTATAATAAACAACTCTCTATAGGAAATTCCAGTAGTCAGTGTCACTCTGGACCCCTAACCATTTCGATAAACCCCACCCCAGACATCAGCATTTAGAGCACTGTGCTTACAGCTTAGCCTAGTGGTTCTCAAAAGGGTCGTCCCAGCACGGGCAGCATTAGCATTTCCTGGGAATTTGTTAGAAATGCAAATTCTCAGTCCTTACCCCAGACCTATTGGATCAGAAATTCTGAGGATGAGGCCAGTATTTACCCACCTCTTCAAGTGATTCTGAACCACTCTCTTAGGCTTTGTCTTACCATAAGGCAGTGGCAATGAGAATCCAGTAAAAATGTTTAAGTCAGGCTAAAATATTCTCTCCAGTCTTTCTGAAATCTTGATTGGATAAGCAGCCTTTAATAGATCCGTGTGAAATGTTCTGTTGCATGCCATTTAATTTTCTGGTCTATTATGTGTAAACAATCCTCCTAAGACTATCCTCAATTAACAGACTGTAATATATTTATCATTTGTTGAAAATGAATTCTAATAGTTTACCTTAATGTTTATTAAATAGGTGACAATCCATGGAAATTCTCTTAAGAAATATTCGGAGAAACATTTACAGTTCTGCTACTTCTGTTGTTGACCAATTGATTTTGTAAACATGAGATGAGAGTTCATCTTGTTACTATATTGATTGGATTAAAGCACTTTAAATACAAAGGTGAAAGTTGATTAACTAACAGAAATAGAGTCCCATTGCAGGTATACAATGAAACGGGGGTAAGGAAGGAGAAGAAAAACATTGAAAGGCATTTGACAGGGAAAGGTTGTATTCCCCAGATAACCCTGTCAAGCAGCTCGGTTGACAACAAAAAGAAGAAAACAAATAAATTGGAGGTTGTGTGAATGTCACAAGACCAGAATATAAATACATACGACATGGAGAGAGTAAATATCAATAATTCTCATTCTCGCAAAATGTTTTAGGGTGGTACCTTCCAGCTATGACAAAATCAAAAGGAAAAAAAAAATAACAAGCAGGTAAATCTCCGAGACACTGGTCCAGTATCTACCTTTTATTCATAGTACAAACCCTCAAAAGACACCACCGCAGGTGTAATAGGCCAAATAACAAAGACAAAGACAATGTGTGACAAGACTCAGGACTCGCACATCTACAAAAATGGATTTAACATTCAGAGACCATTTCAGCCCTGTCTAACTTTCTAGCTCACAAGAGAAAATGCAGACTTCACTCTGCATGGACAAAAAGGATATCTTCAGGCAGAATGTGGAATTTAGGACTTCAGTTTTCTCTTCACGCTAAACCAATTGTAGAAACACACATCCGAAAATAAGTTAAAGTCATGATTACTGTCTTTCTTTTTTCCATTAAAAATCACTTTAAGTTTTTCTTATCAACTTAATTATTTGCACGCACATTGACTAAATCTCAACAAGCTTTTAAATGCTAGTTGCCCTTTGCCCTCTCAGCACTAGCCTTCCCAGTGCCACACATGTGCCATTTGGCTTTGTGCTCTGTGACACCGCCATCTGGGTGTCTGGTCCAACAAGCGCCTTCTTGAAATCCTTACATAACTGCCTTCTTCCTGTGCCGTGGGCTTCACCTCACCATATCTAATGGGAGCTCTGGCCTGGACTCTAGGAATGTCGTTCCAGATAGGCCTGGCGGGTCTCACTGCCCACTAACATGAGCTCCCCCTTCCTTGCTGGGAAGCCAGAATGCCGTGTCTTCCTGGCACGTACACATCCTGCCAGCTCAGGAAACAAAACCCTTAGTCTAGCATGAGAAATCTGGTTTTCTCTCCATGGCCAGAAAACCTTTAGTTCAGTATCAGTAAAGCCTACCCTTCTAAAACATGCTTACACTGAACATCAATAAACTCTCTGATAAAGAAGTCTTGTTATAACATGCAAAGCTGTAGGTAAAAAAAATGAAAGTCCCCTCTCACCTTAGACCATATCAAACCCTATCAGAAGGCCAAGAAATTAAAATATGTTCAATACATTTAAGCTTTATAGCAAATACCCTGTACAAGAACCTAAATTGAAGCTTTCAAAAATCTAAAAGGACAAATCTAAAAGGACAATCCATTTCGTAATTTTTAGATATGACATGACATAGAACTACAATTATAAGAAATATACCTGAGATGCTTTCTGTTCAAAAAATTCAAAGATTCTTCATAACTGGGTAACTAACTGGACCCTTTTCTGTTTTCAGACTCTCTCTGGATGGGCCACTGTTTCCTGTGGTGTCAATTGCTTCACATATGGTGATGACTAACAAATCCTTGTCTCCAGCCCAGGTCTCGTTCCTGAGCTCTAAGCCCATATGGCTGCACTTTGTGTCCATGTGGGATCATCATTCCCACTCCCATTCTGCCCCTCCTTTTCTATCTTATCTCATTAAATGTCCACAGCACCCACCTGGCAGCACCTTCCTGACCTCTCCCTCTCCTCAGCTGTTACATCTTTACCTTAATCAGTCTTTAGAACCTGTGGATTCAGTTTTTTTACTGTCATTCAAACACACCCACTCCCTATCACTACTTCTACCTGAGCTCAGACACTCATCATTTCTCAGGTGAAGAATGGCCTGTAGGTGGTCTTCTCTTCCCAAGAATTGCCCCCATCCAATCCATTCTTCATAGCCAGAAGGACCATTCTAAAAGGCAAAGTCAGTCACACCCTTCTGCTGCTGAAAATGTCCTAGCTGAAATCAAAGTCCTTTGTGATCTACTTCCTGTCCATTGCTGCAAATACGTCTTTTGCCTTTTATTTTTTTCTCTGCACCGGACCTAGAGGAATCCTCAAATGTTTACTCTGCCTTTCTTCGTGCCTTTGCACCTCTATTACTCTCTGCACAGAATACCTTTCCTCACACTCTCCTAGCCACTTTCTGCATATCCTCAAAACTCATCTTTCTCCAGGAAGTCTCCCCAAGTTTCCATCAGGGTAGTTATTCCTTCTGGGTATTCCTATAGCAGATGTAGTCCTAGTACTTTTACAATAGCCCAACTGCATTATCCTCTCTTTTCTCACTGGACTGGGAGATCCTTAGATGCTGGTTAGTCCTTGGTGTTAGGGCCTGTTTTTCCATCTCTCATTTCCCAGGATCATACAATAACACAGGGCCTGCTTATTGTATGTCCTCCATAAAATTCTGTGACTTGAATAAGTGAAATGCTCTAGAATGAGGTCATGTGTTCCTATGCAACTTCTTTCTGGATACCAGGGTAAATGAAGGCTACAAAGAAGGAGCTACTGCTGAAATCAGAAATTTTGTTCAAGTAGAGGCACTGAATCAGATTTTTAAGGTGCTAGTTAGGCCTTATTACTGGAATGTGTCTCTTATGAAGACAAAGAGGAAAGTCTTGGCGATTGCCAACTTCAGCTGGTAGTCTCTAGGGAAGAAGGCAGTTATGTGGGAGAGCCTGACCCTTTGCACCTGCAGACAGAAACTCACAGGCATGTGTCTAGGGATATAAGCAGGATTACAACCCTCAATCTGGTGTGTCACCAATAAACAAAAAGTAGGTCTTTCTTTGATTGTTTCAAGTTTTGTAAATTCTTAATGTGAGAATAAATAGTAAACCCCTACAGTTCTTATCAAACTTATCCTTCAATTTAGTATTTTTTACAAATAAACTTTACAAAAGAGCTTCATCCTGACTTGAAAATGCCATGTTAGGGGCTACACGAATAACTTCAGTATCTTTACTTTTGTATCTGCAAGTCTTCTGCTGAAAAGCTGCCTCCCTGGGTCCTATCTGTTTTATTTTCTCTCCAGATCTCTTCAGTCCATGCCATGCTCACATGTTTTAATGCTGTGTCTCTCCACTGCAAATATTATATCCTGCTATTAAACCTAGCAACCATTTCCATTCAATGATGGAAAACCCTGGAAACAGTCTGTAGTAAGAGAAGGCTTGGCTTTTGACTTCATGGTCCAATAGAAATCTGAACAACCTACAACTTGGCAATGGATGAGGGCATAGGTAGCTTATTGATTGTGTAATCAAAGGGAGAAGAGGATAGAAGTTTTACCTGAAAATGCCATGTTGGCTTTGCAAATGATTTCTCCACCCTAACAGAGACTGCCTATGGTTTGAAGCTGACCCCGGGGTAGGAAGTATGAGTATGTGCAAACCAGTTGTTTAATGACTTGCTAGGTGACTCTCAGCCACTCTTTCAACATCTGTCTCTAGGATAATTGTGCTTATCAGGAAATGCAATTCTGTTGCTTATATTTTCTATTTTAAAAGTGTGGAAATTTATCAATGTTTTAAGCTTTCCAAAATTCAATGTGAATAGATATGCTTTGATTAGAAACTCTAAATCCTGGTTCTAAAAAGTCTAGTTCATGAAAAAGAAAATGCAGTTTAACGAACAGATGGAGTATATTTTCCCTCAAAGCTGCCGTTTCTCTGGCCAGCCTTCTTTCAGTAGGCACGTCCACCGTCTTTTTGTCACTGATGCTCCAAAGTGTGGAGGTCACTTCCGGTTTCTCCCTCTCCAGGTCCTCCCATCAGTTATGCAATAGCCAAGATGTATAGATTCAGCTTTTACTGTGCCTGTCATCTCCATCTCTTTTTCTGAATTTGCGTGCTACTATCTGAGCTCTGGCTCACCTCATATGTTGATCTTGCTCAGGTTAGTAAAATAATACCCTGATGTTCTCACTGCCGACCCACCCAACATCACTGCTAATTTTCCTGAAATGTGTCTCTCAAATCATGTCATTCTCTTCTCAGAAATTTTCAAGGGAGTGCCACTACGTACTAAATCAATCCTGTGTCCCCAGATTTTCATCCTACCCTTTGTGCTCTATATTTTTTTTTTTTGTTTTTTTTTGAGATGGAGTTTCACTCTTGTTGCCCAGACTGGTGTGCAATGGTACAGTCTCAGCTCACTGCAATCTCTGCTTCCCAGGTACAAGCGATTCTTCTGCCTCAGTCTCCCGAGTACCTGGGATTACAGGTGTGCACCACCACGCCCGGCTAATTTTTGTATTTTCAGTAGAGACAGAGTTTCACCATGTTGGCCAGGCTGGTCTCAAACTCCTGACCTCAGGTGATTCACCCGCCTCAGCCTCCCAAAGTGCTGGGATGACAGGCGTGAGGCACCGCACCCAACCTATATGTCGTTATTTTAAACTATGGGTGTGCATTTGCTGTTCTTTCAACACATTCTCTGTGCGGCTCTTCCTCTGTGCTATTGCTTATGGTGCTGCTTTATCCCAAGCTACCTGATTTGAATCCTGGTTCCAAAGAAAAGGCTTTGTGCCTTTTCTTTCTCACTTACAATATGAGGATCATAGTATCACCTACCTTATAGGATTTTGTGGCAATTACAGGAGGGCATACAATATAAAGCAATTACAGGAGGAATATAATACAAAGCCCTTAGAAGAGCCCCAGCATGTAGTAAATATTCAGCTAATGTTAGTAATCATGTTTCATTTCTTTCAAGGACCATTTCAAATCCATGTCTTAATGGAAGCCTTTTATATCGCCCAACTCAATGTAATTTCTTCCTCTTTTTGTACTTCTTTGAATAATATTTAACGTGAAATGTCCTACCTTAGAATATGGTGTGCATTTATTTTGGCTTTCACTGGATTGTAAACTGATGAACACTGAGTAAACTTTATTCCTCATCACATACTCTGAAGGATTTTGTATAGTACCTGGCATATCAAAAGAACTTAGTAAATGCTGGCTAAGTGGAAATCAATTGATTTTACTAATTTTAAAGTGGTTTTCCAACAGTTGAAAGAAAAACACAGTACATAAAGATAAGTAAATGAAATGAACAGCTTTATAACATGGATGTGACTGGGGCAAGACGCTGAGACTGATGTCATTTGAACGCACAACGTGCCCTGATAACATCCTTTCTTCTGTGTTCTCCATTGCAGGTCTGCTTAGTGGCCTATCTTGGCTTGTTTATGCTTTGTGTCTCATATCAGGTTGACGAACGGACATGTATTCAATTTTCTATGAAAGTAAGTTGTGATTGTTCTTTCTCTTTTATCATCACATAGAAAGAAACCCAAGTACAAAATAAGGGAGTGCCTTCTGAAGGGGTTGCATATCTGATTAGTCTAGAAATTGCATTTTTAGGCACGCCAAAAAATGTTTTAAGAGGGCATTGATCCAGACCTCAAAGGTAATGCTGATTTTGTTTTTTAAGTCTTAATTTCCATGAACTGGGTTGGCCTGGAGGATATGAAGTCTGTCCTTCAATGCCCTTAAAAGGAATATTGAAAATTCATCAGTTCAACAAAACACTTGGCCAGAAAAAAGTGTCTCTTTCAGTGCCCACTTCCATATCTCGGGGGTTATTTGGGATATTTTAATAATGAAGCAGTCTAAGTGTATTTCCTCTTGTAGGTGGGATCACTGGGACAGAAAAAGTACATTGGGTGCATCCAAATGCTCTGTGCCAAGACTCTCAGGGCAAAGTGGGGGACGGGCGATGGGATATGCGTGGTTTGGCAAGCAAGTGTGTCTTTCATTTGTGTGTATCTTTTTTCTGTTAGGGACAGTGCATTTGGCTGGAGCCAATTCAAGTACACAGCACTTTCACTGCACAACAGAATCTACCCCAAAGGGAAGCAAAGACATTCGCTTTCAGAGTATGAGGACATAGACACAGAACTTAGCAATCAGAGCTAGTAGAAAGCAAATTCCTACATTTTCTCTCAACCACTGTAGCAAAGAATACAAAGCTTTCTTTAATCTTTTTTTTTTTTTTAAATTTTGTCCACTGACTTGTTTTTTCTTCTACAAGAAAACGTATAAAAACTGGATTTTTTTGTTCACTACAATAAGAAAACATCAGACATAAAAGTAAGTGAATGACATTATTTGGAAGTGACTAAGGTGAAAAAAATAAGATGTGTTGGAAGATTCCAGTATAATTGAAGCTGTTGACATAAAAAAGCAATGGGATGATACCTTTTAAAATCATGCTACAAAAAGTAATAGAATACAAAAGTTTACATTATAATAACTAATTTTTAAAAGCTGATTACACAAAATATATGACATTATCTTACAGAAAAAATAAAAGCTCTTAATGAGCATAGAAAATACAATTATCTATCAGTGGTGGGATTGTATGTGCATTTTTCAGTTTTTCTCTAATTTTGAAATGTTCTCCAATAGTTGTAACTTTTCTAGGTAAAAAATTAATAGATACTACTTTTTTAAATGATGAAGTTAGAATTTTGGTGGATATGCCTTCATTTGGAAATTATACTTTTCTGTCTGAGGACTTTCCTTGAAAGAAGGCCAGATAGCGTAGATATCAGTCTATCAGTCTATGTTTACTATTTTTTTGTAGAGGTTTGACTAAACAGCAAGGCTTGGTGATTTAAAAAAATAAAAAAAAAAATGAAGCCAGAAAGCTTAGTAAGAAATGGCCTGTTAAATTACAAGAACTTCATCCAGTGGCTGAAGAACACCTCAAACTAGGTTTTTATTAGTTTATGTGAAATGCCTTCATTTTCCCCCGAGATGATCCCAGAAAACAGCAGAGGCAAAAGCATCAGCTTGAGAGAGGCCCCAATACCATCTCAACATCTGCACCTTAGTAAAAATAGGGAGTAAGAGAAAAAAAAAAATAGAAAAAAAAATCACTGCCAATGTCAGCCAGGTTGAGGATTCCCCACTAGGAAGATCTATTAGCTGCCTCTTTTTTCCACCCGTGACAGGCATTGACAAATACTGAGGCACTTTTCTCTTCTCCTGAACATGACCTTTCTTGATGCTTGCTGCTAGCTTTCTAAGGTTGCATGCTACATTATCTTCAGTTTGAAAGTGAGCTTCAGCCCATCTCCAGATTTTCCAATGACACAACAGGGGACAGCTGACTTCCCTTATGCTTCTCACACTACTGTGGGGACGGAGGCATAACATGCATCTTCATAGGGCGTTTCTCATCAGCATAGCCGCGTTTTGGTGCCCCCATCTCTGGACCCTGGCCTAAGCTTTGTTTGAGGATTTATTTCCTCCTGTTGAGTGCACAGATAGCCAGGACAAGCAAACAGGCCATGATGACAGTCTCATTGTAGTCAGCACGTGTGCACACACACACACCCTCCCTTTCTCTTACAGACAATAGTCACGGGCTCTTTTTTTTTTTTTTTTTTTTTCCTCAAGCTGAGACAGTCCTCTAGGGGGTCGGGAATTGGGGGTGGGGTCCTTTCGCAGGCCCTCGATGCCACCAGCGCTTTCCTTCTTCCTCCCCGGGCTCTGCCTCTGGTCTTGGCTGGGCATCGGCCGCAGGTGACGCTTCCTGTCTTTCCCAGTGGCCTGACTTTCTCAGGGCTCCCCTGGAGGTTCCGAAACGTGTCGGGGGCATGTGCCTGCGGAAACATTCCGGGGCACGTTCCCTCCTGTCCACATCCAGGAGGCCCTGAGCTGCTGCGGCAGCCTCCTCCCAAGCGGCGCGCTGCAGAGGGGCCCTTCCCGTTCAGGCCACCGGGGAAGGTAATTAAATTGGAGCAGAAACACCCTCCTCCCGAGGTCACCGAACGTGAAAGCTGCAGGCCGGGTACCAATTAAAGGCAGCGAGCGAGCGGAGACGCGCCCGGGCGCTGCTGTTACATAAGCGCCCGGGGCCACCGCGCCTCCGCCCGCTGCGCAGCGCCAGGCTGATGGGCTGACACCCGCAAGACAGATGCCTCGGGCGCCGGGCTTTTATCAAGATGTATTTGCTCGGATTCCCAAGGTCATCGTAAACACTCTTCCTTATAGTTTATTCGTGTCGTGTAGGTAAAACAAGCCACTTGATTTTAAATTACAGATTCTAACCCAGAAGCTTGTTGCTGTCAGATGAGTTAAAAGCCATGAAGGAAGAATGCCACAGCGCTGCAGATGCAGCCCGCAGGCTTTAGGGGGGATCGAGTATGTATTTATGTCTTAAAATGGATAAGAAACTTGATTCCGTGGCTTCTAGTTTACTTGGCCTGATGCTTTCCCGACTGGGAGAAGCCGAGTCATTATGTGTGAGATAGATATGCACGATGTAAATTTATTCATACTCAGGGAAGCTAAGGGGCATGGTTTTTCTTTGTGTTCTCCTTGGGTTCTAGCATAAACGGTTCAATTAAAATTGAGCAACCACTGTGTTTGTGTAAATGTTTACATCCTTCCTACAAGCCAAGAATGCGTTGTTACTCCCACATGACAAAATAAGACAAAGGCAGTCGAATTAATATCCTCAGTCCTGAGAACTGGCAGCTCTTTCCATCTCTACTAATTTGCTTATTATTTCACAAATACTTAAATAGTGCTCCTGTATACCAGACGCTGTTCTAAGCTCTTTACAGACATCAACTCTTTTGATCCTTGTAATTATCCTGTGAAGTAGGCGCTATTATGATCATGCCAGGTTTACAGATGAAGAAATACAGGTGCACAGGGATTGATGAATTTGCCCAAGGACCATGGCTAGTGAGGGGAGAACCAGGATACCGACCCAGGCAACCTGACTCCCTGGTTCAGGCTGTTAATCATCAGCCAGTACTGCTGCACACGTGTTAAATGGTCTTGGGCACATCTTTTAATCTCTGAGCCAAAAAGTCATCTTTTAAAATAGACAAAATTCCCATTTTCAGCAAATGGATTTTTGTGACTATCATGAATAAAATATTTTTCAACTATTTGAATTATTTGCAGATTGAGAATGAGGGATTATTGTCATTGCTTCAAGATATTGCCCCAACAAATGTTACAGAAAATTGCTATCTAAGGAACTGGATGCAGTGGCTCATGCCTGTAATCTCAGCACTTTGGGAGGCTGAGTCAGGAGGATCACTTGAGGTCAGGAGTTCGAGACCAGCCTGGGCAACATGGTGAAACCCTGTCTCTACCAAAAAAATACAAAAATTAGTTGGGTGTGGTGGCACGCACCTGTAGTCCCAGTTACTCAGGAGGCTGAGGCACGAGAATTGCTTGAACCCAGGAGGCAGAAGTTGCAGTGAGCTGAAATCAAGCCACTGTACTCTGTCTCAAAGAAGAAGAAGAAGACGAAGAAGAAGAAGAAGGCGAAGAAGAAGAAGAAGGAGAAGGAGAAGGAGAAGGAGAAGAAGAAAGAAGAAGAAGAAGAAGAAGGAAAAGAAGAAGAAGAAGAAGAAGAAGAAGAAGAAGAAGTTGCTATCTAAGGATGTATGTATGTTAGAGGTAGGAAGGTTATCACAAGAACCCTACCCCCCACTTCCATCCACTGATGGCGATAAAACAAGTAGAGAAAACTCCATTTGGGGCCATTCTACTAAGCAGATGACTACTAGGTGGGAAATGATCACTTTAACCTGGGCCTTCCCTGCTAGTAAAGTCATAGATATACCATTGTTCCCAGAGCAAACTGTTCCCAGTTCTCTGCTGGCTGTACTGGGAACACAGCTACTTGGGTACACACATACACACACACACACACACACACACAGAGTGTGGTCAAGACAGTTTAATTTGGCTCTTGGCACCAAGAGTTTGAAGTCAGTAATCAAGCCTGAATATTTCAGAACAACCCAGAATTATTCAAATATTCTGCTCCATTGGTCCTACAAAATAAATCCATATTTTTAGGCTAAAAACTCCAATTTTTGCATAAAGTATAGTCACTGAAAATATTGAGGTCCAGACGAAGTGGTTCACAGCTCTAATCTCAATACTTTGGGAGGCTGAGGTGGGAGGATCACTTGAGGCTTGGAGTTTGAGACCAGCCTGGGCAACATAGCAAGACTCCATCTCTTAAAAAAAAAAAAGTTTTATGATGGTGCCACTTTGTATTTATCTGGTTCTCTTCCTCCAAGGAACACTAATATTGAGTATAATCCTTGTTATGTCCCTGAGATATAAGATGTTTCTATAAACTGTTTCACAGATGAAGATACTTAGGTTACATCTGACAATCCTTTAAATGATTTGAAAAGGAAAAAGAATGTGTTTAAGATCTCTTTGATGAAAAGATCTAAAGAATCCATGATACTAATTAAGATGTATTAAGAAAATTAATGGCTTTAACTAATTCTACTCTCTTCCAGTGACCTTAGGTATACAGTCAAGCTGTATGTAATCCCTGATGGATTCCCTTACAGGCAAACCAGACATAAGCTTAGGGCACCAGCAACTAGTATGTGCACCCACACTCACACATACATGCACACATACCACTCAAGAAAGAGAAAAAGTAAAAATGTAAATATAGAATTCCAAATTTAAGACTTGAAAACACTTGAAATCATCACTGTGTGGAAAACACTCATTTGGAGGACTTTTGTACACATATTTTACAGTGTCACATGTATGTTTTAATTTTGAATTATATATAAGGGAAGGTGGGGGAAGGGCATCATCTTTTCAGAGCTACTTTCATCTGAACCTGGAAATGGCTGGAACTAATATTACTTTGTGAAGAGGCCATTCACCAGAATTGTTCTCTGTGGAGAGCAAATTTTGACTGTGGTAATATAATTCTTGCACTAAGAACTATGTATGCTAGTCTCAAAAACTGGGGACTCTGAGCCTTACCTAGAATCTCAGCAGGTGGATCATTAAGAGCAACATTTCTAGCAGGTGAGTTCAATCACAACAATATTTCTTGTTCCATAGATTTTATTGTGGCCATGTCAGTGAACACCCACAAGTTTTGCTCAGAATGTTTCAGGTGTAAGCTAAACCTCTAAATTATTCAGAGTTCTCACAGCCCTTTAGCAGCAGAGTGAGAACTTTAACCAGACTTTTTCAATCCAAAAGTTAACCTGGAGGCCAACAGAGTTCAAAACCTTGGTGACTGCGGAACCATTTAGAAGTGGATTTTCATGCTCAGGAATCACATGGTCATTGTTGGGCTTGGGGTACGTTTCACAGGCAGTGAAGCTGACATCAAGTTACTTGACTTCTGGAGCCATAATTTGTTTTCTCCCAGCAACCTCTTGCTGGGGATTCTCATGTTTATGGATACAGTTTGGCAATCACTACATTGAATATAGTCTTTTAAAAAATGAACCTATTCTATTAGTTGACCCATCATTGCTAATTTTGGCCCACACAGTGTTTGTATTGCAGAAGCCTGTTCTTTACTTCCTAGTCTTGTTTCAGCCTTAATATCAGAAGTTCCTGAGTTCAAAATAAGCACAACAGGTCATCCAGGGATGGCTAGCTTGTTTGGGATTCATCTAAACTGTGGCAATATCTAGACGAAAACATCCCACAATACAGCTAATATGGTTGTCATAACTCTTGAAAAGGGCCCAACATCTGGATGGCAAGTGAAAATGTGATCAGGGTTTAAGAACTACCTGCTAATAAATAAACATGGAACTATTTCCGTGTCTTAGGTGCTGTGTTTCTAAGAAGAGACAGCCTATCCATCAGCAAATTTCTGGGAGAGAAGAAAAAGAATAGTTTTGATGAATTAGCTTTGCAAATCATCATCCAATGTTCTTTGTAACCAGAAAGGCTTTCTTCTGCTTTCTTGCAGCTGTTATACTTTCTGCTGAGTGCCCTGGGCCTGACGGTCTGTGTGCTGGCCGTGGCCTTTGCTGCCCACCACTATTCGCAGCTCACACAGTTTACCTGTGAGACCACACTCGACTCTTGCCAGTGCAAACTGCCCTCCTCGGAGCCGCTCAGCAGGACCTTTGTTTACCGGGATGTGACGGACTGTACCAGCGTCACTGGCACTTTCAAACTGTTCTTACTCATCCAGATGATTCTTAATTTGGTCTGCGGCCTTGTGTGCTTGTTGGCCTGCTTTGTGATGTGGAAACATAGGTACCAGGTCTTCTATGTGGGTGTCAGGATGCGCTCCCTCACGGCTTCCGAGGGTCCCCAGCAAAAGATCTGACATTCTTGCTCAAAGCTGCGAGAGAAAAATAGCACATGGAGTAGCCAAGGTTAAACAAAAACAAATTTTTAAACAAAGAAAGGAAAAAACATTGACAACAAATAATAGTCACTCTTCTAAATGAATATTTTTATATTTTTATAAAATAGCATTTCTTCAGGTTTCTATTGTATTTTTTTTAACATTCTTCAAGAGAACGCAAGATCCAAACTGATTTTGGAATATTAAAAGTTAACAGAACACTGAACAAGGAAAGAATGGCATAGCTCTATCTTTACAGTCTGGCGTTAATTCATATTACTCATTTTATCCATTACTTACATAATCTTCTTTCCTGTTAGTCCAGTTTGATGGTGTGAATGGTGAATTTCAGGCCCAGTTGCTAAATTTTGTGGCATCTTCCTCTGGTCCTTCCCACCTCTAGTCATCAGCGCCACACTGTCTTGGAGACAGGCAGGAGGTGGGGGAAGAGCTGAGTCTCTTTATTTTCCCTGGTAGAGACGTCTTCAAGGCATGAAATAGCTTAAAGAGCAGAATAGAAACGGAAGAGGCTTTGCAAAAGGCTAGATAATTATAAACACCTGGGTTGGGGCGGCGGCCCTTCTCTTCAGCTCCCTTAGCTTGGCTCTGTAAGTAGATCACTTGCTAAATGCTTTAGATGATTGCCTCTCAATAATTGAAAGGTGGTGGTAGTTGTATTCTTAATGATGTAGAAGGTTTAAAAATAATTACATTATGCTTCTATTCTATCATCTAAAACAAATCATTAAAACTAATTTCTAGCTAATTGTTAATTATAATTATGCTCAGAAGTCTATTTAATGAGCTCTGGCTGTACTTACGCTACACTGTCGGTGTTAAGAGAAATTACTCTCACAAGAGCAGAGGGCTGAAGATTCTCTCTTCTGAAAGCCAAGCACCACAAGGAAAAAAAAATGTGATTAATAGCTCGGGTTAAAAACACTCATTTAAACAAAAACAAGAGCATTCGTAATGGGAAGTGTTTATACAAATAGCACGTTTGTGATATGTTGAAAAGTATCTCTCTTGGCAACCAACCTATGTCTGAGGAAGATTGGGTAATGCTGATGTGTTCCATTCATGAAACTGTATTTGATACATAATCCTATTATTAATTCGTATGCTTAGTCAACCTACAAAATCAAAATAATATTCTGAAGTTCTTATTTGAGCAATATGGCCTTGAATTGGAGGGTAGTTTTAGTTGTTTTGTTGTTAAGTGACTGTGGTTTAAATTACAAATGCCCCAAGGTGGGGAGACTTCCCTCTGTGACTATTGTTATTTTTAAATTCTGAACTATCCATATTTTAAGGAAAGAGCTAAAAATGGAAATTCATGAAACATAAATAGTATCAAGAACTTTATCAGTATGCTTTGTTGAAAGCAGAAATTAAGATAATAATTGAGTTCAATTCGCCTCTCTGCATTGCCTATTGATATACTTTACTAATCAAGAAATTCTAACCTAAAAGGAAAACATTTTCTTGTTTGTTTTAGAAGAAAGTGGAATAATTCCATGGATTGTGATAACGATGTCCATTTCTACACAATATAAATATCCAGTATAAAGGAAAGCGTTAAGTCAGTAAGCTAGAGGATTGTAAATATCTTTTATGTCCTCTAGATAAAACACCCGATTAACAGATGTTAAACCTTTGAATGTTTTGATTTGCTTTAAAAATGGCCTTCCTACACATTAGCTCCAGCCAAAAAGACACATTGGAGAGCTTAGTGGACAAGTCTCCGGAGCAGAACTGATCACACACAAAAGTTACACCAACAGAATACCAAGAAGAATGATGAGGACCTGTAAAATACCTTGTGCCCTGTTTAAACAACAACAACAAAAAAAGCCAGTAACTGAATCCGTTTTGATTTTTGATAGAGTTTCCTACACAAAGAAGAAAATAACTGAGAATCTTTAAAGAGTAAGAAAGTAGCACTTTAATGCTAGTAACCGTGAATTAGGCACCACGGAAAGCGCATCCTGAATTTCTTTAGGAACAACATTTTATAGTGAACACTGCAAGTTTTTATATTTAAAAATTAAGACTCTGTATATCCTTAAGGTGCCCTAGGCTTTACCAGTGATTCACAGGGTATTTCAAACGGTAGAATCATTTTAGCTTCTGTGCTTCCTTTTTCTAAATAATGCAACCTGTAAGAGCTGACATTGTAATAAGCACTATAATAGTATAACCATATAATAGTATAATATGTATACTATACATATATAAAATGGGGATATTACTGTGGTATGATTAAATTATTCTTACGTCCCAAAGAGAAAAAAAAGTCATAAGTGAATAGAAAGAACTAAACAGAAAAGAAAGAAAGAAAAGATTTCTTTGCTATGAGCTCGCTGTATATCGATAAGTGTAAGAATTGTGTTGCCTGAATAACTGCTTTGGGCTAGATTTGAAGTATTTTGATGTTGTGTTTTGCAAATATTGAAGTTACAATAATGGCAACAGAAAAGGAACAGATACACAGCTTTACACTTAGCAAAATGTTACATTTAAAATCTGACAAGGCGCCAAGATGGTGACTGTCTCCTCTAAACCATGAAAGAGTAAGATTTGCGCAACCCTCCTCCTCTTCCACCTCCTTCAGGAGAATTAAATGAATCAAGACTTTGGAAAGACGGGGAAGAGCCCGGACTTGGCAGTACTTGAAATGGGAGGAATACAGCAGCCTAAATGTACAGACTTTGTAGCCGAGCCCACTCGATCGGTCTGTGCCTTCACGTGACCACCATCTGTGCCTCCCTCGCTCCATCCAAATTTGTGGAGGCTGCTCCTTGGAGCTATGCCTAAAATATAGCTACACCAGAGCCCTGGAAACTGTAGTCAAGTAACAGGCCTCACTTTTTTTTTTTCCTTTGGATTAAAAGTGTATATCTCTCTACTGTGGGGTTTCCAGCTTTACACTTCAATGGGTTGTTCTGACAGTGAGAACACATTATATACATGTTTTCTATTCATGTCCAGGGCATGAGAATCTTAATATTCTTGTACTTCCCTTTTTGCATGCAGTGTGTCTGGAATATATTTATAAAATTTTAGCAAAGGGTGAGATCAAGGAACGAGGGTAGAGTGGTTATTTAAAGATAATCAGAAAGGAACTTCAAAGCTGCCCTGCAAAACCAATCCTTCCTATCATGAAGAGTACCTTCATATTTTCTAGAGATTGTCTCTGAACCATTGCTACATAGCCGTAAATTTCTGTAAATCATGTTGGCTATCAGTTCTTACTATTCTCAGAGCACTCTATCATGTTTTTAGGTGTACATTGTGTATTCAGGATAGCATTAAAAAGAACTGATGGCAAATGTATTGACTCACAGTGGAAACATTTGTTTGGATGAAGAATTAGTGGTTTAGCCTTTGAAATGAATACCTTGAATCATTTCTTCTGATTTTCTAGTAGTTTATTATCTCAAATGATTATTATCCCCTTCAGAAATACTGGTCTGTACTTTGGTGTTGTGGTTTCATTTTTCTGACATTGATCAAATAGCAAATACGAAATAAAGCATTTCTACATGTTTGAGGTGGTTGTTTTTAAAGGGGATACGTGTAATGCTGATTTTCTTTATTAATAAAATTTTCATAATTTCTGAAAACACTGTTTGGATGTGCTTTAAAGTAACTTATGTTACAAATGAACTGGTCCACATAAAATCTCTCATTAGTGTTTATTTCAAAAATCTGTTTTTGAAAAGACAAAAACTAATATTATATTGTGACTCCTTTGTTCCAGTGACTGTCTCTGTTTTGCTACTCTGTATCCATCCTAGAAGTCAAGGTTGTAATTGCTCCCAAGGCAAAGAGAGTCTGGCTGGAAAAAGTCTTGTAAAACGTACCTGGAATGCTGATTCTTACTTTATATCTACCAATAGCAACTAAAGTTTGTCCTGGAGAATGGAATGCACATGTACTCAGTCATATTCTCTATTTCATTATAAAGAAAACAGACAGCCTTTTCCATTTCAGATCAGAACCCAAGGACTCCCTCTTACCAACTCCGAGGCAATTTAAATAGTTGATTCTACTGTAAAATACAGTGGTTCTTTTTATGTTCTTAGTAAAGCCCAGGACACACAAGCCCAGGACACACTCTCTTTTCTGGACTTTCTTTTCTTTTTCTTTTCTTTTTTTTTTTTTTTTTTTAAATTATACTTTAAGTTCTGGGGTACATGTGCAGAATGTTCAGGTTTGTTATATAGGTATGCACATGCTATGGTGGTTTGCTGCACCCATCAACCCGTCATCTACATTAGGTGTTTCTCCTAATGCTATCCCTCCCCTAGCCCCCCACTCCCCAACAGGCCCTGGTGTGTGTTCCCCTCCCTCTGTCCATGTGTTCTCATTGTTCAACTCCCACTTATGAGCGAGAACATGCAGTGTTTGGTTTTCTGTTCCTGTGTTAGTTTGCTGAGAATGATGGTTTCCAGCTACATCCATGTCCCTGCAAAGGACATGAACTCATCCTTTTTAATGGCTGCATAGTATTCCATGGTGTATATGTGCCACATTCGCTTTATCTAGTCTGTCATTGATGGGCATTTGGGTTGGTTCCAAGTCTTTGCTATTGTGAATAGTGCTGCAATAAACATACGTGTGCACGTGTCTTTATAGTAGAATGATTTATAATCCTTTGGGTATATACCCAGTAATGGGATTGCTGGGTGAAATGATATTTCTGGTTCTAGATCCTTGGGGAATTGACACACTGCCTTCCACAATGGTGAAGTAATTTACACTCCCACCAACAGTGTAAACACATTCCTATTTCTCCACATCCTCTCCAGCACCTGTTGTTTCCTGACTTTTTAATGATCACCATTCTAACTGGTGTAAGATGGTTTCTCATTGTTGTTTTGATTTGCATGATGAGCTTTTTTTTCATATGTTTTTTTGGCCGTATAAATTGACAAATGGGATCTAATTAGACTAAAAAGCATCTGCACAGCAAAAGAAACTATCAGTACAGTGAACGGGCAACCTACAGAATGGGAGAAAATTTTTCAATCTATCCATCTGACAAAGGGCTAATATCCAGAATCTACAAGGAACTTAAACATATAATTTACAAGAAAGAAACAACCCCATCAAAAAGTGGACAAAGGATATGAGCAGACACTTCTCAATGATCCGGACTTTCTATCATTCGTGTTAAGGTGGTAGGGCCTTGAGTTGCAAGTCTGGCTGCCACTTACTGCTGTGTGACTTTGGACAAAGCATTCCATCTGTAGTTTCCTCATGCGTAAAGTGGAGAAAAATATAACTACCTCACAACATCATGGGGAAGGTTAAATGAAGCAGCACTTACCAAAGCAACTGGCTTCTAGATGGTGCTTAATACACATTTGGTTTCTTCCTACCTTAGCCCAGTTCCACATAGCCTGGGACTGGTCTCCTCATTGCTGCAGGCTCCTGTCCTCACATCAAAGTAGAAAAGGAGCTCTGCTTTGCTGCCCGTGACTTCCTTTTTGTAAACCAGAAACATGAAATGGGCCTCAAACAGAAATCCTGCTTTTAAAATAAGATAGCACCAACTTTTGAAGATAGACATACAGCACACAAAATTATGTACTGGTTGGATCCCTTTGTTGTTTTGCATATTTGGATGTGCCTTGAATGTGACTGTCTTCTCTCAGTTCTTCTCCCAGGAAGAAGTAGAACTGGAGATATTTCTCCTGTGTTTCGTATAACTTCTAACTTAATGTAATAGAAGCATATTGTACCCCAACTTTTAGAAACCAATCTTTTGTACACTATCAGTCCACCATATATTAGGTTATAATGTACAATTCCTCATTTATTTTAAAAGCAACCATCAAGCACCTTTGGTATGCTTGACCCTGCGGGCCACTGATTCTGATTTAAGAATCATACAAGGTTTACTTTGAGCACAATCAGAAAATACCAAATTGAGCTTCATTCTGCAAACTGGATATGAAAACATTAACACGAACCTTCAAATTTGTGGCAGATTTAGTTATTGAAGTTAAACAGCCATTAATTGACTTTTTCCCTTGATGGAGCCTATCTGTCTTAATAGGTCATGATATGCTATTTTATTTTTCACTTAGCACACTCATATATTTTATAAGTTAGCCTTTGTAAAGTATAAGACTAATATTAGATATTATATTTTTTAAAATTCAGATTGTAAGTGAAAATAAAACCAATATATGGGGATGCCAGCTCAGAGACAACAACTCATTATATCCAGCAAACATTTATTTATATATGTTTATTGATCCCTTCCACAGCATGGGTACTTAAAGGAAGTTTTTTTGTTGTTGTTTGAGGGTGTCATTGGACAGTTCCTTTAATCAAAGGGATAGGGGAGATATATTCATGTCTACATGAATATAGTATAACATATTATTAAAACATACTACAACAGTAATACTAAAACACCGATTTTATCTGAGATGTGAAGTCTTCTGTTTAACAAGACTCTCTGACTGAGGGATGAGGAAGCCTGGAGTCACTTTTGTGGGATGTGGGCTGGTCCTTCCTCTCCCACAGGAAAGCCTGCTGGAGAGGAAGGCAGGGCCCCAAATGGGACCGAGACCCACCTGGTGCTGCCAGGAATTGTGAAGGACACTTAGACGACACCCAATAAGGCAACTGAACAAGGAGAGGTCAGTGGGCGCTTTAGAGACCCCAAATCTGGAGACTTTGAACAGCACCTCTTTCTAGGCAGGGTGCCTTGTTTCCTTTGTCTGACTTCCTACCGAGACCTTTCCCCCCAGAAATTCTCATGTGCTATCCTCGCTTGGCCAGGTGTGATTGTAGAGAGCAGGAGGAGGACTCTCAAGGACCACAGGGGACAGTGGCACTGTGACCAGAGAAAATGAGAGTAATCTTGTGAAATCCACCCCCAAGTGGTCTCTCTACATTTTCCTAGACACGTGTTTGTTAGAGCACTGGTTACCCCGGGAGGGCCTGAAAGTGGTGCGCCAGCCCTAGTGAATTATCATAAGCAGAGGAAGCAGAATCTGAAAATTATGCAATTAAAGCTGTCACTAACCTCAGTGGATTAGTCTTCATTCTTTCACTCAGGTATTCTTACAAAATAGATAACGTTCCTTCCTCAGATACCTTTGCCGGCAAGAGTAGACTTACTTTTTTATTAATTTTTCCCTAGATTGCAACAAAGTGACAAAAGGATGGTTACAAAATTGCAAAAGAAGAGATCGCTGCTTCATTTTAATATGGGGAAGCTTAGGACTTGGGACATTGAGCATGGCTATTTAACCAATGGCAGAGAATGTGCACTCAGGCAAATGCAGGGAGGAGCGACATCATGAGGGTACTTGGTGGCTGGACAAGGTGCCCACAAGTGAAAACCTGGATTCCATTTGGTCTGGCTTGAATTAGAGTAAAAGCAATGCTCCTGGTACAACTCACACCCACCCATTACCAGATTTTAACATTGTTCCAGACACTCCGGGAGAAACGATTAGAAAGGCTCCCTCCACCTGATTCATCTCTCTGTCCCCTCCTGGGCTCCCTCTGCTCCTCCAGATAAGAAACGTCCTCCCCCAACCTTATTCCACAGCAAAATCTGCCCCTCCTTCATTTCCCATCCCATTTCTATGGGACTCTATTAAGATATTATTGACTCAAGTGCTAATGCTGAATACAGAGATTTCTTCATAAATATGGTTTTCATTTTAAGAGGCTATTTCTAACAATCAGAAAAACTTTCAGATCCAGAGAAACGCGGCACCCTGCCAAGGAGTGGAGACCCACCCAGTCATCCTTCAAACTCATCATGTAGGTGGCCACCCACTCTGTCTGACCAGAATTATCAGACTTTCAGAGCCCGTGGGACTTGGAGAACATCGACCATCAGCCCCAGCCCTGGCTGTGGCTTGGAAACCTGTGTGGATCTGTGGCTAAACAGGTTGCTGGTTACATCTGAACAACTCTGTGCTCAGACTGGTGGAAGGGAGGTATCCAGAAGAAGCTGGCAGGAAAGGATTTTTCCTCCCATGATTTCAGAGGACATTTTATTGTGGAAGACAGGATGAGTGAAAGGGAAGAATTCATGCAGAACCTCTTTGCTCCCAGGGCCCGGCTCCGTAAGCATTCCTTGTGACAACTCATCAAGGTTGACTGGCTTTGCTCAGACCCCTGGGCTTCTCTATTCATTCTACACAGAACACCCTCAGACACTGGCTGGGCTTCACAGTGCTGCCCAGAGGAGGACATGTCAGCCAATCAGCAGGAAAGATGCTCATTTTTTGTTGAAAAAGTCCCAAATTGTAACTTAACAGGGTGATCTCTCTCTCTCTCTCTCTTTTTTTAAATTTCCAGAATGTGTTTTTCCCCTAGAGTCCTTGAGCACAGACCTGCGGTTTTCTCTCTCCTGGTTTTACAGTCTATCTGCCTCAAGCCAAGAGACTTGGCTCTGCTCCCCCCTGACTCAGAGTCTCGGCTGGTAGCTGAACCCAGGAAGCCCTGGCCCCACGTCTCTCCCTGGAACCACCAGACCACACAGCCTCCTGTGCTCAACCCTTTGGCTGGGTGTCCTGCCTCCTCTTTGTTTGGAAAGAGATGTCTTACGTAACTCCACAACCTACTAAAGGCTCCATTGTCTTCCACTTGGGAGAGCTCAAAATAACCCATTAGTGACTTATGACTTATCACAAAGAGAATCTATTGCCCACATATCCACAGCCCCCGTGGAGCTAGCCTCACCTATCTTACTTAGATCAATAATCAACAATGAGACTTAATGACTTGTGGTCTTTGGGAAATTATAAGTTCAGTACAAGGTGCAGGAAATACAAAGGCTAGTTCATCTATAGGTCACGGTACTTTGCCCAAGCAGCACATGAAAGTCATTTGTAATTCAAGATTGAGACAGGCATAAACAATTCTGATCTGATTATTCTTTTACTAATCTGATTTTGATAAACAGCTGATGAAAATGGAAGGTGTCTGGTCATCAGAGGAGAGATACCCAGGCAGTGAAATAAGTTTCCCTTATCTCACTGGACAGGGATTTATTTCAAGGCTCCTATTAATAGCCCGTAATGCCAAGAACTGTGATCGCTGCCCCAGACTGCAAGAGCCTTCTGAGCAAAATGACAGAAACCCATTGGGTAGGGCGTTCTCCTTCATTTTTATTTTCTATAAGTCTTTGATTAGCCCTGTTGGGAATTCTAGTAATTATTTTAAGCTGGCACCTTTAGGGAAAAAAAATATCTCTTAGGATTTAATTAAAAATGAAAAGAACCTCTGCATGATGTTGCCAAAGAGCTCTCACTGTTTAAGGCAGCGGTGTAGACCAGGAAGAATAAAACACACTGCATTAGGTGACATTTCCATCTGTTTCTGCTGCCAGAGCAGCCCTGGGGAGAGGAGCAGGAGAAAGAGAGGGGACAGCCTGCTCCAGCCTGCTCTCTCCTCCCCATGGACCTCATGGTCTTTCAAGGATCCTGCAAGTCCTTTGCTTCTTTCTTTCTGCAGCAGACATTTTCTCATCTGGGACCAGCTACGTGACTCGTTTCAGGTGGAGGCACATTTCTTTCCCTGTTCAGTGACATGTGAGTCCTCGACAAGCTTTCAGAAGGGATTCCTGAACTTGGTGAGGTACAGGCATCTCCAGCTGACTTGTGGAGTATCCCTGGGCAGCACGCAGAAGGAGAGGTGAGAGACTGCCAACCCATGCTGTGGCTGTCCCTCCCACCTCCCTTAAAGCCAGTCCATCAGGTTCACTGCATGGATCTTTGGACAGCAGTTGCCAAACTGAGAGTTCCAGAAATTGTGCTATACTCAGTTTTGTGTATACATGTGGTTCAGGTCTCATCATCTTCAGCTCATCGCATTTCAAAATGCTGACAGTAGAAAGGGTTTTTCATTCTGGCTTTAAGAGAGATTTCCTCAAGGATCATTGAAGACACCTCTTCAGTCTTCAGGCCCAAGCTTCTTGAAGGAGCTACTTGCCTACTTTACAGGGTAAAATTTTAGAACACATAATTTGAAAACTCCACTAACTTTAATGTGAAAAAAAAATCAACTCCTTTTGATTTATTATCCCCAGGAGACAAGGTGAAGTTCAAGTCTACCTCAGATAAGAAAATGAAATTGCTTCTGCTTTATGTGAATACAATCTGCATCCAAACTGGGTGGGGCTACCTATACTGCAAGGACAAGAACTCAAAAGGCAGTGCTCAAAATGCTCATGGAAGTGTTATTACAAATCCATTTTCTTTTTCAACACTAACTGACTAGGAAGAATTTAGAATAGACATTAGGATAAAATTCCTAACTATGAATCTGTAAGAGATGGAAGAAATTACCAAAGGATCTTTGTATAATCCCTATTTATGCAGTATATTAAGTAAATCTCCTCTGAAGATTATTAATAAAATAGTATAACACTCTCTTTCTAGAGTGTCTTCATTCAAATGCTACCCAAAAATTATAAGGAAAAAGAATTTTCCAACTGGAAATTATGGGAATTTACCAAGCCAATAGAGAGTTCTAATAGAGTCATTTTCCCTTCTTATTTGTCCCCTGGCCTCTTCTGGCTCTAAAAATTACTTCTAGTTTAGGGAATTTTAGAGACAAGATAAAAAATGGGGAAGTTTAAGGACTGAAGCAAGGAGTAGAATTGAAATATCAATACATTATCACTTCAAGATCACAATAACAATAAAACTTAAAGCAAAAAACTCCTTAAGAATAGTCTACATATTTTAAGTACATGAAAATAACATGCAAACCATGGTCTTTAACTAGACTTGGGAAATCCCACAAAATATTTTAAAGAGCCCTTGAATTAGTATTTATATATATCTGAGAGGCCACATATTATAGTCACTAAGAGAAAAGTTCTGGAACAAGTCTGCCTGGGTTTGAATTCCAGTACGCCCTTGGACAAGCCAACTAATCTGTTTGTGCCTCCTTGCCTCAGTTTCCTCATCTGAAGGATAATAAATAGGGACTTGTAAAGAATGAATGATTATTATTTTATATAATAGATTAGAACAATGCTATGCAAGTGTTTGATGATGGTAGTGATGATAATGGTGATGGTGAGAAACTATCAACAAATAGAAATTCATAGGAACATCAGGAAATCAGGTAAATAACAGTAGCACCTAAAATTCCTGTAACAAAACACTTTGCAGAAACATAAGACAACAGTTTGTATCCGCTGGAGCCTAAATACAAAACAGCAATCCCTCTGCCCTCTGCAAACATTAGAAAGGGCAACAAAGAAGATTTTCTTGTGTTTGTTCCCAAGCCATAATCTCTACTCCATGGGCAAACTGGGTCAGGCTTCCAAGTCCTGGCATCTAGGAATCCTGAGGCTCACCGACCTGGGAGAATGATGCCAGGGACAGAATAAGACTTTCAGAGCCCAGAGTCATCCCAATGGCCACTCCCCTACTTCCATAACTACAGGTAACTTCAGATTATAATAAATACCTTATACAACCTTTCAGGGCGTAAAAATTTAACAAAAGCTTAGGGTAACGAGCAGTGTACATTGGGAAGGAAAATCCCACCACCTTTGTTTTTCAGACTCTGGTAGGTTTTATGAATTAAGTGTTTGCACAGATATATATGGCTCCTTTCTTCAACCCAGCTGGCCAAGTTATGTTCTTCCTGCCCCTCTATTAGCTCTGTCCCTGAGCCCTGCCCAGCGCCAGTAGTAACTCAGGTTCCATATAAGAGCTGGACTTTGGCAAAGCCCTGGTAGGGACTTTTGTGTGACAGTAAAGAAGGTGCAGAGCAAACTAGTTTCCTCAAATTTTATAGATTCATGTCCAGACAGTCAAGGTCAGCCCTGGAATCTAAGAAACAACACCTTCAGAGGCCTTTTCCAAAGCTATTCTTACCAGGCCACATTGCCTGCCCCAGGCTCCATGTGGTGGTGTCAGAAGTGGGCTTAAAATGCAAGGCTACTCTGTTCAAACCTAAACGTAGAGTTCTATAAATTGACATCTTAGGTACCCTTAAGGGCTAAGATAGATGAGATTTAGATTTGCAGCATCCTGGTGAATTAAAAATAGACATGAAATATAGACAGGACCAAATAATCTTGCTGGGGAAAGATGTCTTCCCGCCTTTGGGAGAAATGTCATGGGATCTGATCAGACCATGAACAGACACTCCCAGCCACAGTCATTGCTCCAAAAGTAGTGGATCTATGAGGTCAAAAGAGGGGTATGGGCCGGGCGCGGTGGCTCACGCCTGTAATCCCAGCACTTTGGGAGGCCAAGGCAGGTGGATCACGAGGTCAGGAGATCGAGACCAACCTGGTTAACACGGTGAAACCCAGTCTCTACTAAAAATACAAAAAAAATTAGCCGGGCGTGGTGGAGGGTGCCTGTGGTCCCAGCTACTCAGGAGGCTGAGGCAGGAGAATGGTGTGAAGCCTGGAAGTGGAGCTTACAGTGAGCCGAGATCGCGCCACTGCACTCCACCCTGGGCAACAGAGGGAGACTCCGTCTAAAAAAAAAAAAAAAAGAGGGGTATGGCCAACACTATGCTCAACCCCAAGCCACCTCCCCTCCTACTCCAAGTTCTTTCTTCCTCTGCTTTTCTTTCATGCAGAGGAAGGAGAAATAAAACCAGGGCGAAGGACCAAGGAGACATTAGCGTGAAAACCCTTGGATAGCTGCCTACAGGGCTTTACATTCATTCCTTGTATAACACAAAAGAGTTTCTGGATGAAAAAGAGTTGAAGGTCACAGTGAATGAACATATGAGGTACTTAAAGATAGGCACTAAGGTTTTCACACTGTGTTCTGGCAAACCTAGGATTTACTGAAGGTTTCATGGACTCTTTTGTAAGAGGAATTAGGCTTCAGGTGGGGTTTTTATGAAATTACTGGATTTTAGTGTGTTTTAAAGGGATTCTTCTCTTCTTCCACCCCCAGATTATACTCTCATCCACATTCTACCTCTGGGCATTGTTGCCCCAGTGCAGTCATGGCCCTTGACATAAGCAAAGGTGAGAAATCTTCTGCTCTTTAGTTTAGGTCTTGTTACTTAGAGTCAAAAGTCATGTATTTAGTATAATATATTAAAATCTTCTGCTCTTAATTTTAGATCTTGTTACTTGTAGTCACAAGTTATCTGTTACACTGTTTTCCTGTAATAAGGAAAAGTATGAAAAGAGAAAAGGAAATATTATTGCAACCTCTTTTAGCTTACTCCCAATTCGATCACCTTTGCAGTTACTTTTTATCTTAAAATCACTGTGTTAGAGCTGGAAAGATTCCTTCCCATCCAGCTTGTGTATTTTGCAGAAAAGCAAACTGAGGCCAGTTAGATGACTCGCTTAGGCTCACTCACCTCAAATCTTTTTCTTATTAACATAAACTCTTGGCTTAAAACTAGCATTTGTTTTTCTCCCCCTCCTTTTTCCCCCCTTTACTCTTTGTCTTATGATTTAATTTTTTTTCCTATTTGATTGGGATTTTGTATAAACCCCAATTTCAACAGGTCTGAAACCTCTGCCCAGTATTCTCAAGGATACTGAGCAAGAACTCATTATTTTTTTCTTTTTCTCTGGGATAGGGCAAAATGTCAACATTAATTTTGCTAATATATCCAGGATTTTTCTTCTATATTTTTTTTAGAATAAAAGAAAGTAAAATGAAAGTTACTCGTCTTCTCCGAGAGTGAAGAAAGGGAAAAGGTGATTCGGGGGACCTGAGACCTATTTGAAGAAGGGTAGCTGTAAGTGTGACTAGAAAACAGTACGGGGCAGACCAAACAGCCTCTTTCTTTGAGAATGAGCCCTTGGTGTTGATTATATAACATTGGTGACTGCAATCCCCAAGGAAGCTGCCCGCCTGCCACAGTGTGGTTCAGTGGTTAAAAACAGACGAGACCAGTTATATTGCTTCGTGTCCAAGCTTAGGTTTTGCTACCATTTACTAGCTATATATATATGTGGACAAATTCCTCAACTACTCTATACCCAAGTTCATTCCCTCATCCATAAAACGGGAGTAATAAGAGCACCCGTCTCATAGGGTCATTGTGAGGCATACATGGGTTTGTCTCTGTAATGTGCTGGCAAGAGTGCCTGGAACATTCTAAGGGTGCAATCTGTGCTCATCATTATCATTACCTGTTATCAACCCTGTTTCCCAGCTCATCTTTGAATCGGAAAATATGGGCTACAGATGGAAGAGGAGGGGAATTATTTTATTGTATTTGACTAGGTGCTCAGGAACATTAGAGTTACAACTTGATGAGAGCATGAGGAATCCTTTTTCCTGTACCTAAACCCAGCTGTAACCATGAAGGCATGCATGCTTGCAGTTAACATTGAAATAGAGAGCAGTTCCCAGAGTGTGCTTTCTTAGAGAAATCCCTGATAGGCTTCAGACTTTTACATTAAAGTCTAGTTTCTGGCTAATATAATGAGGCCTCTCTGAAACTAGCCCAGTATGCACTGCGCTTTCTCATTGTGGCATCAGATCTACAACAGGAAGTGACACTCCTGCCACCAAGTCTTCAGCAGTGGAATTAGGTTTTAGACTCTGTTGCTAATGCCCCTATTGCCAATAAGCATTCGATATTTCTGCTCAGCCCTCTTCTTGTGCCATTTGTGATGCCCTTCTCAAAGATGGGCTGGTCCTCCAGGGGAGATACATGCTGGGACTTCTAAAAAGCCCCAGGATTTCAGAGCCAACCCCACTATGATGCCTGAAAAGGGATAGTGAGCAAGCAATGGGACTTTCTCTTTTCCATCAGATCCTCAGTCCTTCCAGTTCTGTGTCAGTGCTTTTGCTTTCAGTGAGTTTGCAGTGGAACTCTCAGGAGATATCATGTAATTACTAGCACACGAGGAAGAGGTGGAAAGTAGAGAGGGAATCTAAAGACAATTGCCAATGGCAATTAATTGGCTTGACGCCAAAACATTCTGAAGGCCATTTTATGCTGGAAAGAAAAACAGTGATCTGGAAGTCCCTGATCCTGCTAATGAAATCATGCAGCAGGAAAACCTTCCCATGTTTCTGATTTTTTTGTCTGTGTCTTTCCTACAACCACCAGTGCAAACGCACAACACCCATAATGAATGGAGAACCCGATTAATTGTGTAAACTCCTTCCAAAATGATCAGGTCTTAGCCCTCTCCATTGCATTTGAGAGAGCGACCAAATATGCAACTTAAAGCTAACACACGTTGGACGTGGGAGTCCGTAGGTACAACAGAAATAAGCACCATCATCGGTCATGCTGCCGGAACAGTTAGAAACTTTCTTCACCAGCTCAACCTGAAAAAAGGAACCGGCTCCAGCTTATCTTGGTAAGTGGCTAATGTGAAATGAGCCCGGGGAAGCCTGCCATGGCCTCAGAACCATCTCCTCCACTCTGAGCAGTGCCCTTGGCAACACAACAGAAGGCTGGAGGAAGGGGGAGAGGTCCCACCCCAGGAGAAGGGAAGGACAGCATGAAACATGATGCAGCTGCTAAACTTTCTTTTCATTACCTCTAAATTATATCAATTTCTAGACTTTGCGATATCTACTGAAAGGAGAAAAAAGACTTAAAAAATAATCGATCTGCTTTTAACCTAACTCAAATTGAGCAATAATAAAAGTAGTTCTGCCTGGGCAGAGACTGGACCGCCACTTTCACTGCTCCCTGCCTCCCAGTTCTGTGTGGCTAGGAGTTTCCATTTCAGCTCTCCTCCTCTGAAGCAAGAAAAACACAGGCCTCACTGCTGTCGCCTCTAGCCGTGTGTTACCCCTTACCTGGAGTGACTCACCACATCAGCCCAGGGTGTGAGCGAGGGCAGGGCTTGTGTACCAAGGCTGGAGGAATGTGCACCATCTCTCCAGCTTCCTTAATCACCTGTGCCTGAAGGGCCTCTGTTAGAAATGCCCAATACCTCCTGGATCATTAAATTATTGATGTGCTCCATAGTCCAAGTGGAATTTGGGGAAGAGGTGACCAAGATATTGCTTGGTCAGCTGAGGTTGGAGTGGTTGAGTGGGAACGTGGTGGGTAGAGAAGGAGGTGTTAGTGTCACCAACCCCCAAGCCTTTGTCAAGATCCTAGCACTCCAAGCCCTTCCTTGATCTTCTGCCACGAGGTATATTTTATTATCACTGGATCTATAGATCTTTGAGTCATCTGAGCTTCTCCTCTTGGTCACAGGATAAGAAATGAGGGCAAGAGGGAAAGGAAATGTAAAAGCTTTAATATACCTATTTTGTGCTAGTCATTGTTCTAGGAGCTGGATATATAGGACCCATAAAACAGACAACCTCACTACATCCAGGAAGGAGAGACAGACAATGAAAAAATAAATAGAACATTTTAGATAGTGGGCAAGTGCTATGAAGAGGGTGCTCTTACAGAAAAGAGAAAAGGGGTAGGGCAATACTGGGAAGGATGGTGAGGGAAGGACATGCCATTTGATCTTTAACCTGAATAATAAATGATAGCCAGCCAACGATATGGGGAAAAAGCATTATAGGTAGAGGGAACAGCAAATGCCAAGCCCAGGAATGAGACTGGGCAATCAGAGCAACAGAAAGAAGACATGGATCCCTTGATCAGAGTGTCTGCGGGGCAGGCTACTACCACACGGGAATGAAGTGCCCAGTTGCTGTCAGATTGCAGAGGGGTTTACAAGCCACTGTAAGGAAGTTGGGAGCCATTGGAGTGTTTGCAAGCAGTGGAGTGACATGAAGTTTATTACCTGTGTTTCCCACTCACACATGTGACACATACATATAAACCCACACATAAACACAGGGAAGATATATGAGTGGGCAGAGACTCAGTTTGAGTTGTGAAAATATTTTATGTTTTTATAATTGATTATTACTGCAAATTGGATATTTAGAAAGATGAACAATTTCTCAGAAGTATAAAAGGAACGGCTAAATTAGAAAATAAGTCAAGTATTTCTTGGAAGCCTTTTATAAAATTAATACCTGAAATGAAACAGCACCATCCACACAGAAGTCATGCTGGACATTGACTATTGAAAGTCAACCTTTAAGATATTTCTTCGTGACCAGAACAGGGTCACAATAGGGAAGAAAAAGCTGGATGGCTTTTTCACTAAGCCCCTTGGACTTACATATCCATTAAAAGAAGGCACAACTTGGTTTAAGGAACCAAAACCCAGTAATTTACAAGTGGCGTGGTTTATCCGTATTTGCTCAGAGCACTAAGCCTCCCTCTGAGACCCAGACGAGAACTTTCAGTTTTACCCTCGTGCTTAACCACAATGGTCTCTCTTTGTCCAAAGACATTGCACCACCCTGGAAGACCCAGTCAATGAAAGTTCTTGGAGCAAGTAAACGTTTTGGGGTGTTGACCTATGAAATTCCTTCAAATACTTCTTTTCTATTGACTATCTTCCTCCCTCCCTCCCTCCCTTCCTTCCTTCCTTCCTTCCTTCCTTCTTTCCTTCCTTCTTTCTTTCCTTCCTTCCTTCCTTCCTTCCTTCCTTCCTTTCCTCCCTCCCACCCTCCCTCTTTTCCTTCCTTCTTTATTTTCTGTCAAGAACTTTAAAAGAGATACAGACAATTCTAAGAGTTAGGAGAGGATTATTTTTATTACAAACTGTGAGTATATGCAATATGGCTAAAATTACATAATATTATTCTTCTGAAAGGATGGGGTTTTAAAAACCTGGTATTCTCTGAGACTACAAGTAAACAGACTTCATAGCCACAGAGCTTCTTGTTGTTGAAAGCAAATATGTACAGAAGGCAAACAAATATCTTTTTTAAAAAACCAAAGTTAACGTTGAAGAAAATTATGATGGTCTTGAACAGAGTAGTTTTTAGCAAAGAATACATGAAAACATGAATTACTTGTAGGTATATTCAGTTGATCTTATTTACTCTTTACCAACTTAAAAGAAAGATATAACGAAATAAAATATTTTAAGACTAAAAAACAGAAATCAAATAGTAAAAAAAATAGGGAGAATCTACATAAAAAAGTAGGAGAATCTACTATAAACAAGACAAATAAAATACTTAACTCTGAAAAATATGGACACTTCCCATTATCATGTATTTTCCTTTCATAGTGTTTCCAGAGCTCCAAATAAATTAGATTTTAAAATTTCATTTTCACCTCAGATATATTTCCTTCATCGGAACAGACATTGGAAGCTAGCTCAATGATTAAAAATGTAAAAAATAATGGTAGACTGAAGTCCTACATTAATATCCATGTTCAGTGGGCCCCAACCTTTTTGGCACCAGGGATCCGTTTTGTGGAAGACAGTTTTTCCATGGATGGGGTAGAAGGGTCGTGGTTTTGGGATGATTGTAACACATTATATTTATTGTGCACTTTATTTCATTGTTATTACACTGTAATAGATAATGAGATAATTATACAACTCAGCATAATGTAGAATCAGTGAGAGCGCTGAGCTTGTTTTCCTGCAACTAGATGGTCCCATCTGGGGGTGATGGGAGACAGTGACAGATCATCAGGCATTAGATTCTCATAAAGAGCATGCAGCCTAGATCCCCCACATGCACAGTTCACCATAAGGTTCATGCTCTTATGAGAATCGAGTGGTGCCGCTGATCTGACATGAGGCAGAGCTCAGGCAGTAATGTGAGCAATGGGTAGCAGCTGTAAATACAGACGAAGCTTCGCTCGCTTGCCTGCCGCTTACCTCCTTCCATGTGGCCTGATTCCTAACAGGCCTAGGACCTGTACTGGTTTGTGGCCTGGGGGTTAGGGCACCTGTAATGTTACCTTATGCTGTAAATGTTACCTTATATGGAAAAAAGAGACTTTGCAGATGTGATTAAGTGAAGGATCTTGAAGTGGGGAGGTTATCCTGGACTATCCAGGAGGGCTCTAAGTGCAATCACGTGTATCCTCATAAGAGAGACACAGAGGGAGTTTGACACAGAAGAGAAGAAGGCAATCTGACCACAGATTGGTGTGATGTGGCCACAAACCAAGGAATGCTGGCAACCACCAGGAACTGGAAGAGGCAAGGAGTGGATTTACCCCAGAGGCTTTGGAAGATCTGCAGCCCTGTCAACTCACACCTGGTTTTCAGGGTGGTGAAACGAATTTCAGATTTATGGACTACCAAACTACTACAGATAATCTGTTGTTTTTGGACATCCAGTTTGTGGTTATTTGTTACAGCAGCCATAGGAAATGCATACAAAAGCTATTCTGAATTAATGCTTACTGACAAAGGAAGTGAAAAGGGTGGTGAGGAGGCAGAATTTTTAAAAAATGAGATAGCATTAAAATTATATGCATTTCTACACCAAAGTAACAAACCCCAGTATTTATTTCATTAGGTTTAGGGCATGTGTTTTTAAAGAAAAGCACATAATTGATTAGTACTAATCATATAGGAAGCATTGATTCTTTACTTGCTGAAGGGACTACAAGTTCTGCAACATTTTTTTTTCTTTTTCCTTTTCTTTCTTTCTTCTTCTTTTTTTTTTTTTTTTTTTAAGACAGGGTCTCGCTCTGTTGCCAGGCTGTAGTGCAGTGGCTCAATCATGGCTCACTGCAGCCTCAATCTCCTTGGCTCAAGCTGTCTTCCCACCTCAGCCTCTCGAGTAGCTGGGACTACAGGTGCGTGTCACCATGCCAGGCTAACTTCTGTATTTTTTTGTAGAGATGAGGTCTCACCACGTTGCCCAGGCTGGTCTTGAACTCATGAAGTCAAGCAATCTGGCCACCTCAGCCTCCCAAAGTACTAGAATTATAGGCATGAGCCACTGCACCCAACTGAAATATTTTTAAAATAAGTCAACATCATACATGAAGATGATTTAAAAAAAATAGTGCAGGCAGATTTGGACTGGGCACTAAGTGGCTAATTCTACACTCCCAAACTTCCCAGCCCCACTCTTCATTGGAGGCAGTGCTTCTGATGGTTATTTTCACAATTCCAAATAACATGATTATATCTCTATTATCAACTTTAGGTTGGGGAGAATTCCAATGACCACTCTATTAAGAAAGATGAAGATTCAGCTCTGAGGTTTTCTACCCGGATGCAGATTAAAATCACCTGAAGAGCTTTTAAAACATATCTATAACTTGTCCCCACATCTATAAATTCTGACTTATTTTGTCTTGGGCAGGTTCTAAGTATTAGTCATTTTTCAAGATACTCAGATGATTCTGCTGTTAAATCAGGACTGAACTACTAATTTGGCTCGCATTCAATCCCTGAATTCCTTCCTTCCTTCCTCCTGACATTTACTACTATTACATACTTTCTTCTTTTTTTTTTTTTTAGGTGTTTTTATGGTATTAATCTTTATTTTAAAAATATAGGCTGTGTGTGGTGGCTAATGCCTGTAATCCCAGCACTTTGGGAGGCCTAGGCGGGCAGATCACTTGAGGTCAGGAGATCGAGACCATCCTGGCCAAAATGGTGAAACCCTGTCTCTACTAAAAATACAAAAATTAACTTGGCATGGTGGTGCATGTCTGTAGTCCCAGCAACTCGGGAGGCTGAGGCAGGAGAATTGCTTGAACTCGGGAGGCGGAGGCTGCAGTGAGCCAAGATCGCGTCACTGCACCTCAGCCTGGCGACAGAGTGATACTCCATCTCAAAAAAACCCAAACAAACAAACAAACAAAAAAACCCAAAAAAACAGTATAGTTAAATATCTATTTCCTGATTCCTAACTATAGTAGGTAGAATTCTAAGATGACCCCCCAAGATTCCTTGGTGTGCATACCTTGTGTAATTCTTTTCCTTTAAGTGTGGGCAGGGCCCGTTACAAATCAGTTAAGTTCGAGTTAATCAACAGGAGGTGTCCTGGGTGGGCCTGACCTAATCAGGTGAGTCATTTAAAGAAAGTGAAGCAACAGAGATGCTCTCCAGCTGGCCTGGAAGAAAGCAAACAACAATGTCATGAACTACCTCTGGAATATTCCATGAGGAACACCAATCTTACAACAACAAGGAGCTGAAAATCTACCACAACCAGCGGACTGGGAAGAGGGCCCCCACCTACGATTAGAGTACAGCCCTGGCTGACTCCTTGATTGCAGCTTGGCAAGAAACTGAGCAGAAAACCCAGCTGGTTCATGCCAAGACGTCTGATCTACGAAAACTAGGAGATAATGAGTGTTGTTTTAGGCTGCTAAGTTTGTGGTAATTTGTTATGTATCAAGAGAAAGCTAAAATACTAGCCAAACAGGATGAAGATATCGTGACTCTTACTGTTCCCTTAATATCACTTCTCTGTTTCCTGAATCCTAGTTTGTATCCACTATACATTTATTTTTATATTTTCAAGGATAGTAATATTTACATTAGCCGGGTGCCGTGTCTCACGCCCGTAATCCCAGCACTTTGGGAGACCAAGGCCGGCGGATCACTTGAGGTCAGGAATTCAAAACCAGCCTGGCCAACATGGTGAAGCCCTGTGTCTACTAAAACTACAGAAAAGTTAGCTGGGCGTGGTGGTGGGCAACTGTAATCCCAGCTACCAGGGAGGCTGAGGCAGGAGAATCTCTTGAACTCAGGCAGTGGAGGTTGCAGTGAGCAGAGATCACACCACTGTACTCCAGCCTGGGCGACATAGTGAGATTCCGTCTCAAAAAAAAAAAAAAAATTTACTTTCTGTTCTGAGATATGATAGTGCCATGGTTATGAGAAGGGTCTGTAGCAGACTGGCATTGTTTGAACCTGGTTCTACTCACATTAGCTGATTAAATTTGGTCAAGCAAGATACTCTATCTGTAACTCAGTTTCTTCATCTGTATTTTATAGATGAAGAAAAATAGGTCCTACTTCATAGTGTTGTTGTGAGAAACAAATGAGTCCATGTATGTAACGTGGTTAGAAGAGGGACTAGCCCATAATATTAATAGTAACTTAAGATTATGTTTATGTATTTCGTGATTGGACTATTAGTTTATTCTAAAACTTGAAAAGTAATAAATTGCATTTACTTAAATGACACTAAGTAAATTTTTTACAGCAGTGCCAAATGGTGTGCTTATATTCAGTATTTATCTGCAGATCCATTGTCATGACTTCTGAGCTATTTGAAAGAGAATGTTTCCAGAATCAAGGTAAAATGGATACTATTTTTTTCTTATACGTCATCAATTCTCAAAAATTTGCCATATTTTAACTTATTTTAGATAGAACAATAACTGTTGTGTACAGATTTAAAATTTTCTCTTCGTAACAAAATAAATTATTTTATAATGCTTCAAAATCATTCAGTCTTTTAAGAATTCAAAAAAATTCCAAGAATCTCCTCTCTCTTCGGAAATATCCCTCAGCTCCAATCTAGACTAGTTCTCTAAGCTGTGAAATGGCAGCCAACCTGAGATTGTCTGGTAAATACTTGAACAATTTTTTTCTAGTGATCAGAAAAAAAAAAGATCGTGGTAAAAACTACATTTTCCTGGAAACTTCTGTCAGTATGATAATCATGGATTGGAATAGTCCCATGAGGAAGACGACCAGCTTTGAGGTCAAACACTCCTGAGTTCTAACCCTACCTCATCATTTCCTCACCAGGAGATCTTAGGCAAATAATGAACTTTTCAGAGCTTCAGTGTCATCTTTAGAATGATGATAACAGCACATGTCTGATAATTCTGAAGATGGCAAATTAAATGAGATAGTGAGTGTAAGCCCTGTGCATGGTACCAGGTATGTAGTAAATGCTTACTAAATGGGAGTTATAATAATCATTAGTCAATGACTGCAGCTAATCACCCTTTCAGCATTTACTTAACCCATTCAATGAGAATTATTTATTTTTAACTGGAATATAAAACACAAAAGAAAAAGTATAAAATGCAAACATTCTATTTAACCAATAATAGTAAAATGAATACACAGATAGCAAATAAACAGGTTTTAAAAATCCATTGCTATCATCCCTCACTACTTTCTACCCCTTTACTTCTTCCCCATCAGAAATACTTCCTTGCATCTTAAGAGTAACTGTTATTTAATTCTAATTGTCTTAAACATATATGGTAAATACTTCCATGCTATGTTTTTAGTTTTATTACCTAAAGATAAGCCATAGACAACTTATTGAGTTGCCTAAGAAAGTTTGGTGTATTGATTTCATATTTATTGAGGGACATAGTGTGTGAAAACTGTACAGAAACTAATAAAGTGATATACTGTTTGCTCTTCAGCAGCTTATAGTGATGAAAAATAAAGCCATGCTCTGTTTCCAGCTTGTCTGATGCCCTTTTATGCCATTTTCTTGTGGGGCATAACAATATTTACTGGAAGCAAAAGTACGATTAGAAATTGTTCTTTTTAGAACTATTTTCAAAGCCAACTTTGTGCTCACATCCCATGGCATGAAGAGAGAAGCAAATGGAAAGGGGCTTAACATTTATTTAGTAGCTGCTACATGCTCAGCAATGTGCTAAAGTTTCTTTCCATTTTACTTGTTTGTTAACAACCATCTAACACAGTGGATATGGTAAAGGAGAAAAAAATAGGTTTTCTCTACCCTTAATAATGCTTAACTGGAACTCTCCATAACAAAAGATAGATTATCAAGACAAAAACAAACAGAAGTTTACTAACATGTATATCTCATACATACATTGGAGAAATCCAGATAAATGAGTAAATACATCTCTAGAGTAGATCTCAAATAAAGAGACTACTCCTGGGTCTTTAGTTTCTCTAAATAACCAGCTCAAAATAATCAATTTTCCAAATAGGCATATTTTGGGGGGTACAATCATATTTTGGGGTCATGTGTCCTGAACCCCACCAATACCATTAACCCTATTTAACTTGTGAGGAAATTGAGATAATGAATAGGAAGTTGAGACAATACAATCTCAAAAATGAAAATTGGTGAGACTTCCATGTCACTACATCAAAAAAGTATAATAATTATAAATGTAAATGCACCTAACAGTTGAGCCCCAACATGCATGAAAAAAATCTAACAGAATTAAAATAGAATTAGAAAACTCAACAATTACAGTTAGAGATTTCAATACCATTCTCAATAATTAATAGAAATGTTAAACAAAAAATTTTCAGAAATACAGAAAACTTTAACTATACTGTCAACAAACTCAACCCAAGTGGCATATAAAGACATTCTATCCAACAACTGCAGAATACACATTCTTTTCAAGCACACATGGTTAGACCATAATAGGCCATATGCTTGGCCCTAAAACAAGTCTCAATAAATTTAAAAGAATTAAGATTATACAAAGCATGCTGTCCAATCACAACAGAATTAGAAATCAACAACAAAAAGAAATCTGAGAAATTCCTAAATATTGGAAAATTACATAACTTGCTTCTAAATAACCCAAGGTTCAAAGAACTCACAAGGAAAATCAGAAAATATTTTAGGCAAAATATGCCCAAATTAAAGTAGTGCTTAGAGGCAAATTTATAGTTTTAAATGCCTATATCAAGAAGAAGTAAGCTGGAAATCAATAACCTAAGTTTTCACTTAAAGAAACTAAAAAAAGAAAGGCAATTGTGTTTTCTTTTAGTAATCAAGAAAACTGACAAACTCAGCTAGACTGACCAAGAAAAAGAGAAGACACAAATTAACAGGTGGGGCCAAGATGGCTGACTAGAAGTAGCTCCATCTGGAGGTTCCCATCAAGAAAAAAAAAGCATGATAAGCATGTGAATCCATCACTAGCAACCGAGGTATCCAAGTTGTCTCATCAAAATTGACTACAAGGCTGGCATGACCCATGGAAAAAAGGAGGAGCAGTGTGGTGCCACTTGAGACCCACATGGGGAAGAGGAATCCCCACCCCTAGTCAAGGAAGGTGGCAAGTGAGCACACTACCGAGCTGGCGAAACTGCTTTTTCCACGGGACTGTACAACCCACAGATTGGAAGATCCCACTTGCAAACCCATACCACTGGGGCCTAGTGTCCCAACCCTTGAATGCACAGATTCTTACAGCTTCTCAGCTGGAATCTGCCTAAGCCAACTGAATTCCCAAGGGAAGGAGTGACCAGCACCAGATGGGGTTGCCTGCTGTCTATGCCCTTTGAGCTTCTTGGGGGAGGGGCAGCAGCCAGCACTGGGACTTGGAACTGCCTAACATGCTAAGCTCCCTGGGTGGGGGAAGGGCAGCACCCATTTCTATAGCTCCAGGCTGCACTTTTCCCCTGTTGGAGCCAGGGAGGCTGGATAGCTTGGTCCCAAGACTTGTTCCCACAGTCCAACACACGGGCTGTGGCAGTCAGTGGCCAGAGTGCCTCTTCAGGTCTAACCCTGACCCATCCTTCCTCAGTGGGTGGGGCTTCCCTGCAAGATCTCCAATAACTCCAGGCAGAAGCTCAGGGACAGAATTCACATCTCCCTGGGCCTGAGTCCCTAGAGGGAGGGGTTGTAGGAGATCGGTCAGGGTGGTAGGAAAATTGTAGAAAGATGCAAACCTTCTTGGAAGGCTGGAAGGTTTTGCAAAAGCTTCAGAAGAGGGTTTGGCTGAAGGCAGCTGAATTATCTCAGAGTAGATAACAAGGAAGTATAAGGGAATTGATCTAGATAAGTTAGTTTACTTAGGCCTCAGGCCTCAGAACCGACTACTTTCTGCGGGTGGGTAGTCCATGTGAGCTGCCTACAAGTGTGTTGATTCAAGGCCTTTGTCATTAAATCTATACTGAATAAATGCCCGCAGTGCCAGCTGGTCGGGATGCAGCTGCCAACTCTTTACAGCACCCTCATCAGTGTCTGTGGGCGGCCAGGTCCCCTAGCCCACTCTTTTACTGGGTATCTATGAGTGCATTTGTTCATCTGTCATTCAGCCAGGGTCTGTGGGTTGGACCTGGAAAGGGGTGGCCAAAGTCTCTGTGGACCAGCAGACTTAGCCTCTCCTCCTGGTAGTTCTGAGGAATCCAGGCAGCCCAAATGAGTGGGTTTCCCCCGAGCAAAATACCCTCTCCACCAAGGGACAAAATGCTTTGTTAAATGGGTCCTGCTCCCCATGCCACCCAACTGGGTGAGACCCTCCAACAGGGGTTTTCAGACACCCTATACAGGAGCGATCCTACTGGCATCAGATTGGTGTCCCTTGAGGTCAGAGGTCCCAGAAGAAGGAGAAGGCACCCACCTTTGCTGCCCTCCAGCCTCCTTGAGTAACATCTCCAGGCACGGGACTGAATCAGATGAATAAGGCCTGAAGTGAACCCCCAGTAAACTGCAGCAGTCCTACAGAAGACAGACCTGACTATTGAAAGAAAACAACCAAGCAGAAAGTGACAACAACAACAGCAACAAGAAAAACAACAACAACAAAAAGGCCCCCACAAAAATCCCATCCGAGCATCAGCAGCCTCAAAGACTGAAACTAAACAAATTCATGAGGATGAGAAATAATCAACATAAAAATGCTAAAAACCCAGAAGGCCAGAGTGCCTCTTCTCCTCCAAATGATTGCAGTGTCTCTCCATCAAGGGTGCAGAACTGGACGGAGAATCAGATGGACGAATTGACAGAAGTAGGCCTCAGAAGATGAGTGATAAAAAACCATGATGAGCTAAAGGAGCATGTTCTAACCCAATGCAAAGGTAAGAAACTTGATAAAAGGTTAGAGGAATTGCTAACAAAAATAACCAGTTTAGAGAGAAACATAAATGATCTGATGGAGCTGAAAAACACGGCATGAGAACTTCATGAAGCATACACAAGTATCAACAGCTGAATCCACTAAGGGAAGAAAGGGTATCAGAGTTTGAAGACAACCTTACTGAAATAAGACATGCAGACAAGAATAGAGAATAATGAAAAGGAATGGAGAAAGCCTCCAAGAAATATGGGACTTTATAAAAAGACTGAACTTACGATTAATAGGAGTACCAGAAGGAGATGGGAGGAGTGGAAACAAGATGGAAAACACACTTAAGGATATTACCCAGGAGAACTTCCCCAACCTAGCAAGACAGGCCAAAATGCAAATTCAGGAAATGCAGAGAACACCATTGAGATACTCCACGAGACACATAATCATCAGATTCTCCAAGGTCAAAATGAAGGAAAAACTAAGGGCAGCCAGAAAGAAAGACCAGGTCACCTATAAAGGGAAGCCCAACAGACTAACTGTGGACTTCTCAGCAGAAACCCTACAGGCCATAAGATATTGGGGGGTCAATATTCAACATTCTTGAAGAAAAGAATTTATAACCCAGAATTTCTTATCCAGCCAAACTAAGCTTCACAAGCAAAGGAGAAATAAAATCCTTTCCAGACAAGCAAATGCCGAGGATTTTGTTACCACCAGGCCTGCCTTGCAAGAGCTCCTAAAAGAAGCACTAAATATGGAAAGGAAAAACTGGTACTAGCCATTGCAAAAACATAAAATATTAAGACCAATGACACTATGAAGAAGCTGCATCAACTAGTGTGCAAAATAACCAGATAATATCATGACGACAGGATCAAATTCACACATAACAATACTAACTTTAAATGTAAATGGGCTAAATGCACAAATTAAAGACACAGACTGGCAAATTGGATTAAAGAGTCAAGACCCATCGGTGTGCTGTATTCAGGAGACCCATCTTACATGCAAAGACTCACACAGGCTCAAAATGAAAGGAGGGAGGAAAATTTAACAAGCACATGGAAAGCAAAAAAAAAAAAAAAAAAAAAGCAGGAGTTGCAATACTAGTCTCTGACAAAACAGACTTTAAACCAACAAAGATCAAAAAAGACAAAGAAGGGCATTACATAGTGGTAAAGGGATCAATGCAACAAGAAGAGCTAACTATTCTGAATACACATGCACCCAATACAGGAACACCCAGATTCACAAAACAGGTTCTTAGAGACCAACAAAGAGACAGACTCCCATACAGTAATGGTGGGAGACTTTAATACCCCACTGTCAGTATTAGATCAATGAGACAGGAAATTAACAAGGATATTCAGGACTTGAACTCAGCTCTGGATCACGTGGACCTACTAGATGTCTACAGAACTCTCTACCCCACATCAACAGAATATACATTCTTCTCAGTGCCACATGACACTTATTCTAAAATAGACCACATAACTGGAGGTAAAACACTCCTCAGCAAATGCAAAAGAACTGAAATAATAACAAACAGTCTCTCAGACCACAGTGTGATCAAATTAGAATTCAGGATTAAGAAACTCACTCAAACCGCACAATTTCATGGAAATTGAACAACCTGTTCCTGAATGACTCCTGGGTAAGTAATGAAATTAAGGCAGAGATCAAGAAGTTCTTTGAAACCAATGAAAACAAAGAGGCAAGTACCAGAATCTCTGGGACACAGCTAAAGCAGTGTTAGGAGGGAAATTTATAGCACTAAATGCCCACATCAGAAAGCTAGAAAGATCTAAAATTGACACCCTAACATCACTATTAAAAGATCTAGAAAGGCAAGAACAAACTAATCCAAAAGCTAGCAGAAGACAAGAAATAAACTAAGATCAGAGAATAATTGAAGGAGATAGAAACACAAAAACCCTCCCAAAAATCAACGAATCCAGAAGCTGGGTTGTTTGCTTGTTTGAGATGGAGTTTTGCTTGCTCTGTCATCCAGGCTGGAGTATAGTGGCATGATCTTGGCTCACTGCAACCTTTGCCTCCCAGGTTCAAGCGATTCTCCTGCCTCAGCCTCCTGAGTAGCTGGGACTACAGGCGCATGCCACCACGCCCAGCTAATTTTTTGTATTTTTAGTAGAGACGGGGTTTCACTGTGTTAGCCAGGATGATCTCAATCTCATTACCTCATGATTGCCCACCTTGGCCTCCCAAAGTGCTGGGATTACAGGTGTGAGCCACTGCCCCTGGCTGTTTTTTCTTTTCTTTTCTTTTCTTTTTTTAAATTAACAAAATAGATAGACTAGCTAGACTAATAAAGAGTAAGAGGGAGAAGAATCAAACAGAAACAATAAAAAATGATAAAGGGGATATCACCACTGACCCCACAGAAGTACAAACTACCATCAGAGAATACTATAAACACCTCTATGCAAATAAACTAGAAGATCTAGGAGAAATGGATAAAATCCTGGATGAATACACCCTAAACCAGGAAGCAGCTGAAACCCTGAATAGAACAATAACAATTTCTGAAATTGAGGCAGTAATTAATAATCTACCAACCAAAGAAAGCCCAGAAACAGACAGATTCACAGCTGAATTCTACCAGAAATACAAAGAGGAGCTGGTACCATTCCTTCTGAAACTATTGCAAACTACTGAAAAGGAGGGACTCCTCCCTAACTCACTTTATGAAGCCAGTGTCATCCTGGTGCCAAAATTGGGAAGAGACACAACAAAAAAAGAAAACTTCAGGGCAATATCCCTGATGAACATTGATACAAAAATCCTCAATAAAATACTGGCAAACTGAATCCAGCAGCACGTCAAAAAAACTTATCCACCATGATCAAGTTGGCTTCATCCCTGGGATTCAAGGCTGGTTCAACACATGCACATCAATAAAAGTAATCCATCACATATCTGGAACCAATGACAGAAACCACATGATTATCTCAATAGATGCAGAAAAGGCCTTGATAAACTTCAGCATCCTTTCCTGTTAAAAATTCTCAATAAACTAGGTATTAATGGAACATATCTCAAAATAATAAGAGCTATTGAAGACAAGCCTACAACCAATAGCATATTGAGTGGGCAAAAACTGGGAGCATTCCCTTTGAAAACTGGTACAAGACAAGGATGCTCTCTCTCACCACTTCTGTTCCACATAGTATTGGAGGTTCTGGCCAGGGTAATCAGGCAAGAGAAAGAAATAAAGTGTATTCAAATAGGAAGAGAGGAATTAAAACTGTCTATTTGCAGACAACATGATCCTATATCTAGAAAACCCCACTGTCTCAGCCCAAAATCTCCTTAAGCTGAGAAGCAACTTTAGCAAAGTCTCAGGATACAAAATCAATGTGCAAAAATCACAAGCCTTCCTATACACCAACGGAAGCAGAGAGCCAAATCATGAATGAACTCCCATTCACAATCGCTACAAAGAGAATAAAATACCTAGGAATACACCTAACAAGGGATGTGAAGGACCTCTTCAAGGAGAACTACAAACTGCTGCTCAAGAAAATAAGAGAGGACACAAATAAGTGGAAAAAAATTCCATCTCCACAGATAGGAAAAATCACAATTATGAAAATGGCCATACTGCCCAAAGTAATTTATAGATTCAATGCTATACCCATCAAACTACCATTGACATTCTTCACAGAATTAGAAAAACTACTTTAAGTTTCATATGGAATCGAAGAAGACCCTGTATAGCCAAGACAATTCTAAGCAAAAAGAACAAAGCTGGAGGCATCATGCTACCTGACTTCAAACTATACTACAAGACAACAGTAACCAAAACAGAATGGCACTGGTACCAAAACAGACATATAGACCAATGGAGTAGAATAGAGACCTCAGAAATAACACCACACATCTACAACCATCTAATCTTCAACAAACCTGACAAAAGCAATAGGGAAAGGATCTCCTATTCAGTAAATGGTGCTGGGAAAACTGGCTAGCTATATGCAGAAAATAGAAACTGGACCTCCTCCTTACACCCTACACATTAACTCAAGATGGATTAAAGAGTTATATGTAAAACCTAAAACCATAAAAACCCTAGAAGAAACCCTAGGCAATACCATTCAGGACACAGGCATAGGCAAAGACTTCATGAGAAAAATGTGAAAAGCAATTGCAACAAAAGCCAAAATTGACAAATTGGATCTAATTAAACTAAAACGTTTCTGCACAACAAAAGAAATTATCATTAGAGTGAACAGGCAACCTACAGAATGGGAGAAAATTTTGGCAATCCACCCATCTGACAAGGGTCTAATATCCAGAATTTACAAGGAACTTAAATATATTTACAAGAAAAAGACAACCCCATCAAAAAGTGGGCAAAAGAGATGAACAGACACTTCTTAAAAGAAGACATTTATGCAGCTAATAAGCACGAAAAAATCTCAACATCACTGATCATCAGAGAAATGTAAATCAAAACCACAATGAAGTACCAAATCACACCAGTCAGAATGATGATTATTAAAACATCAGGAAATAATAGATGTTGGTGAGGCTGTGGAGAAATATGAATGCTTTTACATTGTTGGTGGGAATGTAAATTAGTTCAATCATTGTGAAAGACAGTATGGTGATTCCTTAAGGAGCTAGAACCAGAAATACCATTTGACCCAGCAATCCCATTACTGGGTATATACCCAAAGGAATATAAATCATTCTACTATAAAGACACATGCACACGTATGTTTATTGCAGCACTATTTACAACAGCAAAGACATGGAGCCAACCCAAATGCCCATCAATGATAGACTGGATAAAGAAAATATGGTACATATACACCATGGCATACTACACAGCCATAAAGAGGAATGAGATCATGTCCTTTGCAGGGACATGGATGAAGCTGGAAGCCATCATCCTTAGCAAACTAACACGGGAACAGAAAACCAAACACTGCATGCTCTCACTCATAAGTGGGAGTGGAACATTGAGAACACATGGACACAGAGAGGGGAACAACACACATCAGGGCCTATTGCGGGGTGGGGGGTGGGGGGTGAAGGAAAGGAACTCAGAGGACGGGTCAATAGGTGCAGCAAACCACCATGGCACATGTATACCTATGTAACAAACCTGTACATTCTGCACATATATCCCTTTTTTTCTTTTTTAGAATAAATAAAGAAAAAAATTAAAAAGACACAAATTACCAAAAAAAAAAAAAAAAAAAAACTAAACTAAAAGGATTGTAAGGGATATTATTAATAACTTTATTCCGATAATTTAGGAAACTTACATGAAAAGAACACATTTCCAAAAAGTCACAGTTAACACATTTGACCCAGGAAGAAATAGAAAATTTGAGTAGGCATATAATAAATAAATAAAGTAAATTAGTTATTAAGAATCTTCCCACAAAGACAAACCCAGGCTCAGATAGCTTTACTGGTGAATTCTATCTAATATTTAAAGACGTACGGTCAGTCCTTTACAAATTTGTTTAGGAAGTAAAGGAGGGAACACTTCCCAGTTCATTCTATGAAACCAGTATTTCCCCAGTACCAAAGCCAAAAAAAGACCTCACAAGAAAAGGAAACTATAGACAAATAGCCTTCATGAACACAGACATAATAATTACTACCACAATATTATTAAATTAAATCCAGCAACATATAAAATGAATTATACACCAAGACAAAGTATCCCAGAGTTATCAAAGTTTATCCCAGGAAAGTAAAGTTGCTTTCTGATCTGAAAATCAACCTAAAACAGGAAGGACAAATACCACAATGCCTATTTCAATAGATACAGAAAAAGCATTTGACAAAACCTAATGTCCACTTACGATTAAAAACTCTCAACAAATTAAGAATAAACAAGAAAAAAAAACTCCATGAAAAACAAAAACAACCCCATTAAAAATGGGCAAAGGACATGAACAGGCACTTCTCAAAAGAAGACATTCATGCAGCCAATAAACATATGAAAAAAGCTCAATATCACTGAACATTAGAGAAATGCAAATCAAAACCAATGAGATACCATCTCACACCAGTCAGAATGGTGATTATTAAAAAGTCAAGAAACAACAGATGCTGGCAAGGTTGCAGAGAAATAGGAATGCTTTTACACTGTTTGTGGGAATGTAAATTAGTTCAACCATTGTGGAAGATGGCACGTGATTCCTCAAGGATCTAAAACCAGAAATATCATTTGACCTAGCAATCCCTTTACTGGAGACATTCCCAAAGGAATATAAATCATTATATTACAAAGATATATGCATGCATATGTTCATTGCATCACTATTCACCATAGCAAAGATATGGAATCAACCCAGATGCCCATCAATGATAGACTGGATAAAGAAAATGTGGTACATATACACCGTGGCATACTATGAAGCCATAAAAAGGAACGAGATCATGTCCTTTGCAGGGACATGGATGGAGCTGGAAACCATCATCCTCAGCAAACTAACACAGAAACAGAAAATAAGACACCCTATGTTCTCACCTATAAGTGGGAGCTGAACAATGAGAACACATGGGAAGGAGAACAACACACACTGGGTCCTGTTGGCAGGTGGGTTGCAGGGAAGGAGAGCATTAGGAAAAATAGCTAATGCATGCTGGGCTTAATACCAGGGTGATGGGTTGATAGGTACAGCAAATCTCCATGGCACATGTTTAGCAAAGTAACAAACCTGCACATCCCGCACATGTGCCCTGGAACTTAAAATAAAAATTAAAAGGAAAAACAAAAGAGTAGAAGGGAACTTCTTCAACTTGTGGATTTGTTGGCTTTTGTACAATTCTCTAAATTTACTACAATAATTTAATTTTAGGTTTACAATGGATACATTTTATTATAGGTAAATTACACATCTGTATAGCTATTCAAAAAATAAAAAATGGCTAAAGTCCCTCATTCTTATCAGTAGAAGCTACTATGAGCAAGAGGTAGATCTTTATTATGTTCTCTTTGGAGCACAGCTCATTAGGATTGCTCAATCATTTTTTTAGTCAATTACTCAATTGAGCTTTAAAAAACTAATCATGTTCCATGAACTATGACATTTAAGTAGCTACATGTCCTTGTCATACTAATTATCTTTTAACTACTCTTTTTTTCCCTAAAAGCAGCTTTTTCCACCTGCTTTTTCATCTCTGTGCCTGTGCATACACTGTACCCTTCAGCCACTATGTGGTGCTTTTGGCCTGTGTAGCCTGGTTGCTGTCCAGAATGACTTCAGGGTAGTTTAAGAGAGGGAGACACAAGATGTGAAGAATGTCAGATGGGTAAGTCAAAAGCTGGCAACGGTCTTTATCAGATACAATTAGACAACTTTAACTCACACTCATAGGATAAATCTTTTTTTTTTAATCTTTCTCAGCAGAATTTGAGTATGAAGTATCTCATGGCTCAGAATTTTTCTGAAATGTGTGCTCTTGGGCTGTGTGCACACAAAAGCCAACCTTATGAGGGAGCAAGTGGGTACGTACACAGGCAATGGGGCTTCATGTATTAATTCTTCAACCAATGTTTATTCAGTGTCTGCTCTGTCCCAAGTGCTAATCTGGGTATTGGAGACACAGCACTGTACAAAACAAAGTCTCTGCCTTCATGGGGCATAGATTGTATTGGGAGAGAAACAAACAATAGACAAAGAGACACTGATACTTAAGCTGTGAGAGTTTTGGAAAACCTTGAAAAGTGAAAAGGAGAATGTGGGAATGCGGAAGTGGCAGTTACAATTGGATAGGAGTGGCCAGCCAAGGCCTTCCTAACAGAATGACATTTGAATGTATCTGAAGGAAACGAGGGAGGGAACTGTGCAGCTAACTTGGAAAAAAGCAACCCAGGCAGAAAGAACAGAAAATACAAAGGATTGTGGGCAGGAGGATTCTCGGCATATTCAAGCAAGAGAAAGGAGGAAAAGCATGTAGCTGTAGCACAGAATATAAGGGGTACATGGTAGAGATAAGTTCAAAGAAGCAGAGGTGATGTGGCTTGTAGAGCATGAAGGACCTTGCAGGGCATTTTAAGGCCTTTGGATTTTAGTCTGAGTGAAGTAGGAGCTATTGAAGGACTGAGCAAAGAAGTGACATAATCTGACTTTTTAAATAAAGGGATTACTCTAGCTACTGTGTTGAGGTTGGCTATAGTAGAGTAGAGGTAGAAGTGGGGAGACCACTCAAGATGCTATTGCAGTAATCCAGGTAAGAGGTGGTTGTGGCTTAGATCAGGGTGTTAGCAGTGAGAAGTGATCATGTTTTGTATATGTTTTTAAGGAAAAGCCAACAAGAGTAACTGATGATTAGATATAGGGTGTGAGAGAGAAAGAGAAGGGTCAAAAATGATTACTTACTTTAACCACTTAACAAAAGTTTATGTAATACTAATTATATGGCAGGCACTGTTCCAGGTTCTTGACAAATATTGACTCAATATTTGCAATAGCCCTGTGCAATAGATACTATTTCTTTATCCTCATTTTCCTGCCTTCAAGGTTTTGGCTCTGAGAAGCTGGGAGGATGGAATTGTCATTTACTTAGAGAAGACAGTATAAAGAAGAGGTTCAAGATGATATGTTAAGGCTGATGTTAATGTTGAGATGGCTGAAACAACTTCATGGAGATGTCAAGTGGGCAGTTGGTTGAAGAAGTCTGGAGTTAAGGAGAATGGTCTTGGCTGGAGACATACATTCAGTGGTCATCTATGTAAAGATGGCATTTGAAAATGAAACTGATGAGATTTCCAAGGGAGAACAGATGCAGAAGAGGAGAGGACCAATGACCAAGCTTGAGGCCATGCAATATTTAAATATGCAGACAAACTATCAGGAAACACAGACGAATGGCCAAAGACCTTGACATCCTGAAAGCCAAGTAAAGAAACTGTTTGAAGGAGGAGGAAGTGGGCAACTGTGTTAAATGTCATAATTGGTCATGTAAGAAAGAATTGGGAATTTACATATTGGCTACTTCAAGAAACAGGAGGAGGAGAATAGAAGATGGTGAGTGAAGATAACTCTTTTGAGGCATTTTCTATAAAAAGAAGTAGAGAAATATGGCACAAGCCAGAGAATAACATAGGAACAGGAGGGTTTTTTTTGTTTGTTTGTTTGTTTTTTTGTTTTGGTTTTGGTTTAAGAATGAGTAAAATGGCACATTTGTATGCTGGTGGAAATGGTCCAGTAGAAAGGGAAAAAAAATATTGATACATGAGAGAGGAAATTAAAGGATGTGAATGAAAAATTGAGAGAGGATGATCAAGTAGAGGGCTTAGACTTGGATAGAAGCAGAGACAAGTCATCCTCAGTTCATGGAGAGAAAGCAGGATGTATGGAGACAGATGCCGCTATGGAGGGAGATGTGGCTGACACTGGGACTCCCTCCAGATTGTTTCTGTCTTTCAGTGGACTAGATAAAAGGTTGTAAGTTGGCAGTGAAGATCAGAGGAAGCATTGGAATTTTCAGAAGAGAGAAGGTGTGAAATGAACATCCAGGAAAATGGCGACTCTCAGCTAAAGCATTTGCCCAACTACAGGTCACTTCATCCTTCCAGTCTCAGTACTTGGTCTGGAAAAGTTTGGTTTTCAAGGGGCCCCTATTAGAATACAAATATTTGGGAACCCAGGTGCTTTTCAGCTGGTTTTCTTGATTAACACATTTGTGTCAGAGGATGTCTGAGCTGTGAGGCAGTGTGAGTCAGATCCTCAGGTCCTGATGCTCTTACTTGATTGTTACTGGGAAATCTAAATTTCACCTTCTCTTATCTGTTTCAGGGAAAGTAATTTATTAAATGTAAAACTGAATGTAATTCACTTGAAAAGCTTTGCAAGATTTAATGCGGTGAAATCCACATATCAGAAAAATAACTTATCAAGCCGTTTGTCCCAATTTTTTTCTTGTAGAAATAAGACGTAAGACCAGGCCTTTGGTGAGCACCAAGTAAGTGGTGGTAGGAGAGACATCTGTTCTTACAAAGGAGGAAAGGGGTCTCCTACTGAAGGAAAGATGTTGTTTCAGACTAATAGTTACTTTATAATTAGGGAGATTTTCTTGGTGTCTGTCAAACCTAAGCATCATTGAACTAATACTCCATCCCAAATACATCCAGTATTAACAAATACTGAGCAGGAACATACTAACTTGTCCTGTCTTCTACTATTAGGGTCAAAGAATTTCTACAGAATTTTCTTTTTTTAAATTGAATTACATTTATTTATTTATTTATTTATTTATTTATTTATTTATTGAGACGGAGTCTTGCTCTATCTCCTAGGCTGGAGTGCGGTGGCACTGCTTCGGCTCACAGCACCCTCTGCCTCCTCGATTCAAGCAATTCTCCGGCTTAGCCTCCCGAATAGCTGGGATTACAGGCCTGCACCACCACGCCTGGCTAATTTTTGTATTTGCAGTACAGACAGGGTTTCACCATGTTGACCAGGCTGGTCTCGAACTTCTGATCTCAAAGTGATCCACCCGCCTTGGCCTCCCAAAGTGCTGGGATTACAGGCATGAAACACCGCGCCCAGCCCAGAATTTTCTTTTTTAAAAAATATGTTCTCTTACCTCAAGGATGGCAAAAGAATGCTTGACATAAGGCACATGGGCTCTGGCATATCGCTGAAGCTTGCTTTAGAATCCAAGTTCTTTTGCATTCTAACTTTGTGATACTGGGAAAATGTCCTAATCTCACTGAGACACTTTCCTCTTCTCTAAATCACGGCTACTGATGAAGGTTGTTATGAAATTAAGTGAAACAACATGTCATAGTAAGTGCGCAGGCCTGTGTCTGGCATATTGAAAGGGCTATCATTATGAATTGTATATTGCTAGACACTTAGGTGTTATCTTCCCTTATACCTGGAAAAGCATCTAAAGCTCTCTCTAAAGATTTCTGCTTAAACTTGTATTGGGAAATCCAGCTTTACACACACACACACACATGCATTACATATATATATATATAGTTTTTCACTATACTGTCACTCAAAACACTCAGTACTTCATTTCTGGCCATTAAAATGTATGGGCTTTTTTACCCACACCAAGCAATTCTCTAATTCTCTGCAGATACCAACTGGGTGTCCTATAGTTCAATACAATCCTGATACCAGTCCAAGTTAGCACAGGCATCACAGGTTAAGGGTTCAATCCCACGATTGACCCCGACTTCAGATGCCAATCATAAGCAGTAGGTCCCCATGTTAACCACAACTTCTGTCCCACTTGGCTGCAAATCAGAAGTTCTCATGATCCTCCTCTTGGGTTCAGTAATTTGCTAGAGCTGCTCACAGACCCAAGAAAACAGTTTACTTACTAGATTACTGGTTGATTACAAAGGCTACGTTAAAGGATACAACTGAACAGCCAGATACATAGAGCAAGGTATGGGAGATGTGGCATGGAGCTACATGCCCTCTCTGGGTGGACAGCCCTCCCAGCACCTCCCAGTGTTCAGCGACCAGGAAGCTCTGTGAACCCCAACTCTTTGAGTTTTTCTAGAGGCCTAATTCCATAAGCATGATTGATTAAATCATTGATCATTCATGATTAACTCAATCTCCCACCCCTTTTCCCTCCCCAGAGGTTGAGGGGTGAGGCTGAAGGTTGCAATCCTCTAATCCCAGGGTTGGTTTCCCCGGCAACCAGCCTCCCATCCTTTGGGGCTTTCCAAAAGTCATCTCATTATTAAACTCAGGTGTGTTTGAAAGGAGCTTGTTATGAATAACAAAAGACCTTTATTGCTCTTATCACATAGAAAATTCCAAGGGTTTCAAGATTCCTGGCCAGAAACCAGATACGAAGATCAAAATATATATTTCCTATTACATCATAATGTTACAATACACAACCTAAAGACCCACATACCACTAGAACAGGGAAATAAAAGAGTTGGAAAGTGGGGAATGTACAGGCTATGTTTTTAATTATCTCCTTGGTAATATAAACACACCAGGGACTGCTGTATATTTTGCTCGTCTCTCGCTGGCCTAAGACTCTGGGAATCCTTAGCCAGTAGATGAGGAGGACATCTTTGTTTTACCACAATATTGTAAAAGTTCCAGAAGGGTAGGGACCATGTGTCTAACTGAACTCAGTAAAGCTGCTTAATCACTCATTGAATGAAAGGATAATAATAATAAAGAAATGTGTGCCTGTCCTCAGCAGTTGGGTTTCAAAGGACTGCAGCCACAAAGTCCATCTCACATGGCTTGGCCCCGGGAAGTGAGTGGGTGTGCTGGCGGCTGCACTTGAAGCTGGCTTTAATGATACCCTCCAACAACTGCATCCTTTGCTGATACAGCTGTTTAAATCTTGCAGCTGTTGTGCTCTTGCTTATATGTCACTGTTTAAAATGAGGAGAGCAGGAAAAACTCTTGGGGCCACATATAGAACCCCCATGGGCAGAGTCCTCAAGCTGGGACATTCTGGGAGTAAGAGAGCCAAGGCTCTGTGTTCTGCAGAAAGCCTGGGCTTCTGTGACCTCTGTGTATCAATCAGCCCAGATTCTAGACACTCTATCCTGGATAGGGCCCCAGGACAGGTCCACTGGGCAAAGCCCAGACCGATAACTCAAACTGTTATCCATGAACCTGACCAGGCGGGAGGGAGTCGGTGTGTGTAGTTGATAGGCCACAGCCATGAGGCCATATGTCTTTTACGGCCAGCTGGAGTGTGGGGCTGATCCCCTGCTTGTCACCTGGCCCTTTTCTGCACTGGCAAGTGACTGTCAATTCCTCTTGCAGGCTCTCCAGAATCTGGGACTGTCAGTGCAGGTCACAGGTTATGCTGTGCAAGGGTTTTTAGTTTCTTTATTTAGCCATGGAACCTCATCTCCCAACAAACTCTCAGGCCAAAGCCCGATATATAAAAACAGTTAGTTCTGGAAGTATTTGGCATGAAATGGTAGTAGATGAACCAAAGCTGGCTTTCTCGACCACACCAAAATTCACCCCCCCACACACACACAGGCACACACACACTCACAGACACTCATTGAGGTACCTCTATAGAATTCTTAGGACTCTAAGCAGAGACAGTTAGAAAAGACCTGATAGTGTCATTTTTTTCATTTTTATAGATGAGAAAGCCACTCTAGGTCTTTCCTGTCTAATGTAGAAGCCACTAGTCCCAGGTGGCCACTGAGCATTTGAATGGCTAGTCTGAACCGGGGTGTGCTGCGTTTGTAAAACACATGCAGGAATAATAATAGTTTGGATAGATCAGGTCCAATAAAAAATATTATTAAAAGTAATCTCATTTGTTTCGTTTTACTTTTTAAAATGTGACTATAAGAAAATTCAAAATTACACAGTGGCATACGTTCATGGCTTGCTAAATTATAATTGTATTGAACAGCAGTGGTTTCCATCGTTTTGCTAAATGCCTTCTCAAGGCTATCTGGATCATTGGAGACAGGGCAGGACTCCTAACTAAGTGCTCTCTCCTTTCCACCATCCCCACGTGAGATTCATTTACATGGAGACGTAATTGACAGATAACAGCTTACAGTAACATCCTTGGGGAGTTTCCTTTAATATAATGGGATAAGAGGAAAGAACTTGCAAATGAAGGTGAAGGTGGGGTAGGATTAGGTCCGTGGATGATCTTCCTAATGACAGACTTTTGTTAACTAGTGCATTGACTTAGAAGCACCAACTTAGAAACAAGAAGGGCTGAGTCTAGAGCCTTTGACGATTACTCTGTCTCCTTGCGTAAGTCACCAAACTTCCTGGGTCTCATTTTTCTTATCTGTAAAGTGAGGAGATAAGTTCACGGCACCCAAAGTCGTCGTTAGCTCTGGAATTCCATGACTGACCATTTTTGTCTTCACCCATATTCTTCAGTGCTAGCAAATACTCTTTGATGTGGTGTTCCTGCATTTATTTCTTTTACCTTCTTGATCAACCTCTTCTCCTAAAACCCAACTTCAGCTAAGATAAGTAGGGTTGGGAAGGGAAGATTACTTCAAAGACAACTGCAAGTCACTCCTCTTTACTCTTGACCCCCACAGCAGTGAAAGATGAGCTGTGCGCTCTTACCTCTAGCTCAGTAGAGGAGGACCAGGAGGAGGAAGACAGCAAGGAGGGAATGAAGCGGGAGGAAGCAGAGAGATGGGGAAAGATGAGGAAAAAGATGAAGAAATAAGAAGAAAATGGATTTTAGCAATGCATACCTGAAGGGATGATGAGCCTGGACTCTCTGGACTCCTAGATTATGAACTCCTGCAGTGGACCATGTCCTATTTTTTTGGAGGCGGTGGGGGGGGAATTGTCTTACGCAGCACCCAAGCACACTGCTATGCAATGGACCACAGATAGGAAGCAAGCATGGCATTTGGCTCACTGTGTTTGTAGCCCCTGCCTTTTATAGCCGGCAACTTGATAATAATTGTGAGATAGTGAAGGCAGATGAAACACACAGTACTCAGAGTGAGACGTCAAACAACAAATTTACTGAGCTTTTTACCTTCCTTCTGAGCCCCTGTGAAGCAGAAAACACCAACACATTGTTTTAAGTTAGGGAGTTTCCAGCTTTGCAACTGAACTCCCTGGCGGAGGGCCAGGCCTGCCATCAGCGCGTGGGAGCGAGCCGCATTCTCGGGGCTGTGTTGGAAGTTCCAAGCATATGAGGCATTTATGGCAGGATGGAGCTGGTACCTATAGGTTTAGGGTTTAATTTTTGTTCTAGAACGTACTTCCTCTCTGAATTGCCGCATGTGCTGAGACGCTGGTTGCTGTTTCCTTCTGAAGGCCTCTCTGTTTTAAGTGTTGTCTCCAAAGGAATAATGAGGTGAGAAGCTTTTCTCAGGCCCCACCCACACCTAGCAGCCCTGAGGGGAGAGCAGTGTGAGGGGACATGGCTCTGTGGCCCTCAGTAACCCATTGTCTTCCCTTCACGTGGGCTTCACAGAGGGCAGAAGGGACTGGCACTGCTTTGAAAGACAGTATGAACTCAACCTCTCCCGCCCACACCAGGGACACCAACCTTTGGGGTTAGCTTAGCCAGGAACCAAAGAACATTTAATTAAAACATACTTTTTAGAAAGGAAGAAAGGAGGCCAACACAAAATAGCTAGTTAAAATGCCAGATTTCTGGAAAGTCAGAAGAGAGTAAAGCTGGAACAAATTCTCTGGTGGTAGTGGTCAGGGGGCAGCAGTCAGGACTCCTTCAGGGTCATTATCCTACTGCTTCTGGTGTCCAGTACCTGCCTCTCAGAAGACAGAACGCAAAACCAAGCTCTACCGAAGCCAATAACCAAGTATCGAATACTGTGAATCAGGGTTCCTTTTGGAAATGTCCACTGAGGCCCTCTCCGCCAGAACACAAGATTCATTTCCCTTAATATCCTCCAGGCATACGGATAAACTGCTCCTTTGGCAGTTTCTTAACTGAATGGGGGCTGATGGAGCCCAGCCAGGCTCCAGGTAAACGAGGCTGTAAAGTGGGGCTCAAAGAAAATGTCCTCTGGGTTGTGCATGCTCTGTTGACACAGGGCTGGTTAAAATGTCCTGGAGTGGAAGGTCCAGGTCCAGGTCACTTCCTTACTAGTGCCTCGGGGAGACTCTCCCTTCTGGGAGAGAGATGGGAACTGAGGATCCCAGCCCTCCCATCTCCATCCATGCTCAGGAATTGCAGTGGGGGAAGAAGGACCTCCCTTTCTGCGTGTCCCCTCACTTGTCTTCCGAGAGCTACCTGTAAAATATACAGGCATTGAGCTACAAAAGCCAAGCACTCCAAATCTAGGGAATAGCAGGGTCACCTTGTACGTTACTCGGCTTGGACTGCCGTAACAAAGTATTAATACTATAGACTGGGTGGCTTAAACAACATACATTTATTTTCTCATGGTTCTAGATGCTAGAAGTCCAAAAATCAAGGTGTTGGTAGAGCTGGTTTCTTTGAAGTCTCTTTCCTCGGCTTGCAGATGGTTGTCTCTTCCCTTTATCTTTGCAGGGTCTTCCTTCTGTGGTGTCCTCTCTGTTTATAAGGACACCAGTCACCTTGGATTAGGGACCGCCTTACGACCTCATTTTAACTCAATTACCCTTTCAAAGGCTCTGTCTTCAAATACATTTTGTAGTACTGTAACTCAAATGTGTAATACTGTAACTTGAATGTCTTCAAATACATTTCGTAGTACTGTACTCAACATGTGAGTTTTGGGGAGACACAATTCAGCCCATACACCGTGTCTGTGACTTTCAGGAAGACTGGGAACCATAGCGACACACCACATTTGAATCATCCGATAATGCCGTTCCATCTCCTCTTCTTACCCAAATGCCCCAGTTTTACTGGCCTTTCTGAGCTCCTTAGGCCAGTTTTCTCCAGGACCTCAGTTCTCTGTGGTGCTGAGGACATTTCCTGGAACATTTCCCTTGGGGACAGTAGCATTGCCAAGGTGGTGGCCAGTGTGCTCCCTCACCCGCGACTCCTCCCTTGCTGGCCGTTCCCAGCTCAGCCAAAGCAGAGAGCGAGGCCCAGTTACAGGGCTGTGGTCTTGCCCGAGGAGCCAGGGCTAGCAGACCTCCCAGTCCCCCAGGAGCAGCGTTCAAAAAGATAGCCTTCTCTTCATCAGCTTGTACTTCCTGTTGTGTTTACAAGCAGGCCTTCTCTGCATGAAACAGGTTCCAGATAAGGATGTTCAGAATTTGTTTGGCACTCCTGAAAAGTAATTGCAGTAGTGCAGGCTGGAAAAGAAGACAGGATTACTGAGCCCAGAGATGATCTCTTTTAACCCCTCTGGTTTTTGGGGTTTTTTTTCAGATCAATTTAAAGTTACTTTTCCTATCCCTGAACCAGATCAACAACCGTCCCCTTTACTCTGAGCTTTGCAGTTCAACTCTATTTTCTATGATCGCAGTGCTGAGCTTATTAAACAAACACAGCTCTTGTGAATCCTCTCCCTAAGATGATCGTTCCTGGGTGGTCCTTCTTGGGTGGGTCCCTGGGCACAGAAACCCCAGGCCATGTTTCCTCCTCTGCTCAGCAAGCTGGGCAGATTCTGCCTCCCGCAGCTCAGCTTTGGCTCATCGAGAGATAAGATCAGAGACACTACGGAAGGGCCAGGTTTTAACAAGGCAGAAAATACAAGCTATTCCAAACATCAGGCCTACTGTGCAAAAAACAAACCCCCTGGCTTTGGGGGCCCTCTCCTGGAGAGGGTTTCTCTGCTCATAAAGATTGGTATCAAGGGGTGAGGAGAGAGAGTCATGCCATCCCAGCAGGGCTTCCAGTCGAGGGCTTCACTTTCAATTACCCAAGAGCAGCTGTAGACTGCCACTTATGTAATGGGCTCTGTGCCTCCTTCTCAGGAGGAGGATGTGGAACCGTTTGGTGTTTGCTGAATAATGAGTCATGGTCAGAGTTAGGGAGCAGAAATAGTGACTCTCTCCCCTGCATTGCTTCATCCGGAACTTCTAGTAAAGAATAAGCCCTGAGTCAGTGCCCAGTGGGGCCTGCCCTGGAAGGGGAAGCACCACAGGAGGCTGTGAAATGCAGGCCCCACAGAGCCCACGCACCAGGCTGAAGGAGACTCTGGGGGCATTTGAAGCCCAGCTGGGCTGCTTGCAAGAAGAGTCACTGTTTATTTAGGCCTGTAGCTGAGCTGCCGGGGTTTTCCTATCTCGGGTAATCACAGCTCTCTTCCAGGGTCCAGCCAGGATCCAGGAGTGCTGGGGTGAAGACTGAGGCTTCAAAATGAACAGAGCTTTCTCCAAACCTCATTTTAGCTGTAAGAAATGAAACAAGTCAGCTGGACGCAGTGGCCCTGCTGTAATCCCAGCATTTTGGGAGGCTGAGGCGGGCGGATCATGAGGTCAGGAGTTTAAGACCAGACTGGCCAACATGGTGAAACCCCATCCCTACTAAAGATACAAAAAATTAGCCGGGCGTAGTAGCGAGCACCTATAATCCCAGCTACTATGTAGACTGAGGCAGGAGAATTGCTTGAACCCAGGAGGCGGAGGTTGCAGTGAACCAAGATTGCGCCACTGCACTCCAGCCTGGGTGACGGGGTGAGACTCCATCTTAAAAAAAAAAAAGAAATGAAACAAGTCTGAGGGGTGGCAGAAAGGGCACATTTATATCAACTGAGAAGTCGAAAGGTTTGGTTTCGCCAGAAAGGGAAAAAAAGATACATTATTGCTCACATTCTGAGGTCAAACAAACAAACAAAACCCCTGAGAAAACAATATGAAGCCCTGTAAGGAAAGGTTTAATGGACCAGAAATTATTTGTCGCTCTTCATGTTTCTGAGAAATGTAGTTCAAACTTTATAGACTTTCCACATCAGCAAACAATTAATCATGGCTTGCACTCCCACCCGCCATGCTTTTCAACATGCCCAGCAAGAAGCCACAGGCCACTTCTTGTCTTTCTGTAGCAAATCACAGCCCAGATCTGGGTGCATAAGCGAGGTTTCCTGTGGAGTTGGTGGGTTACACTGTGGTGGGTGCTGCAAGAAGTTCAGGGCAGCTTGCCTAATGCACAAGGTAGGGAACATTTCCTTCCCTGTGCGAGGCTTCAGGAGGCTGACCCCTGCCTATGACAGCATAACACAAAGCTCAAGGTCAAACTGCCTGGGTTTGAATCCCAGCTCTGCTATCCGCCACCAGCTATGTGAGTCTGGCACACAACTGATTTCTCTGCTTGGTTCTCTCATCCGTAAAATGAAGGCAACAAAAGCTGCTACCTCATAGGGTGGTTGTGAAGACTAAAGTAAAACTTGTAAAGCATTTTGAATGTTTTTCTTTTTCTCCATCATTATCCTTTAAGATTAGCTTAATGTTCATCTCTAGTGACTTCTATCTAAAAATTTGTTAGTGAGACAGACTAGCATAAACAGCTCTTATGGTCAAGCAGATATGGCCTTTTCACAACTAGTAAAATTTTTCTTTAGAATTTTCATTTGCAAAATGGAGAAAATATACATTTGTAGTAAGCATTCGATAAAATAAAGTATATAAAGTCGTTTAGCTTAGAAAGTGCTCAGTAAGCGGTAGTTATTTTGGTTAAAATTCTCAGTTCAATAGACCTGAATCTCTGCTCAAATAAGTTCCATATTTCATTATCCCATGTAGCAAGATGAAATTCCAACACCCAGATCACAGACATCCCTTTAGAGTATTTCTACATATATTTATAATATAAAATTTCAGAGAGGAAGGATATTCATAAAATTCTAATTTAAAACAAAATTCTTAAGGCATCTAATTCTTAAGGCAAAACATTTTGTTGTTTGGTTAAGAAAAGGAGGGAGGAAAGATGAGGCAATTCTTTAGATTCTTTAAAGAAGGGCTCTTTCAGCTTGAGTTATATTGATTGACTTCCTGGCTTGAATCACTTCGTGGTATTTTGTTCAACTCAGCTGACCATAGGAAGCAGATGACATACCTCCTCTGAGACTGGCTCCTTAGCACCAGATGGACAAGATAAGTGCTGTAAGATGAGGGGCAGCCACATGGCTGACATCGTCATCATCATCATCCCATGTAGTGTCCACATGTAGGGAGGAGCCCTTCTGGTGTGTTGAGCACAGCACTAAAGGACTTTACCTATTAACTCAGTTTTATCCTTACAACAATCTTGTTGGCTTAATATTATTATCTCTATCTTTTTAATTTTTATTTATTTATTTATTTATCTATTTAGAGACAGGATCTTATTCTGTCACCCAGGCTGGAGTGCACTAGCATGATCATAGCTCACTGTAGCCTTGAACTCCTTGGCTCAAGCAATCCACCTGCTTCATTCTCCTGAGCTAGGACAATAAGCATGTGCCACCACATCTGGCTCTTTTTTGTTGTTGAGAAGGGCAGTGGGGCGTTCTCGCTATGTTGTCCAGGCTTGTCTCAAACTCCTGGCCTTAAGTTATCCTCCTGCCTCGGCCTCCCAAAGTGCTGGGATTACAGGTGTGAGCCACTGCACCCAGTCCGTTTCCATCTTAAGAATGAGAAAATCATGTTCTTTAGAGTCTTTCAATTTGTTCATGATTCTGCCACTAAGTGGTACAGCAGGGGTGAGAATCCAGGATCCCAATCTTGGAAGCTTTTTCCATTAGACTTTATGGCTACTGCTGCTGAGGGTGGGGCCTTCCCGGAAGCCACTCCCACCCATGCCACTGTGGTTTATAAATCATGCTAAATGTCCCTGCTAAGCAGCCCAAGCTGACCTGCTGGGCTAGTGGCCCTGTCTGGGGAGCGCTCACAGGCAGTGCTGGGAGAGACTGCAGCCATTGCTGGCAGGCTGGAAGAGGCATTGCCGTCCTCAGGCTCTTGGTGTAACTGAGATGAACTTGACAGAAAGGATTCAGTTCCACCGGTAAATAAAATTCCCCCTAAGTTATTCTGTGGAGTCAGCGGTAAAGGAGGCAGGGGCGTCCGCAGTGTCTTGGTGCAGCTATTGGTGCCCCCTGAGAGGGCAGACCTGATGGCCAGGACAAGTTTCTTTTCTTGAAACAACGTTAATTTGTCCAGTTTTGTGGCTTTTTTATGTGGAACAACATTAGCTCATCCAAGCTTGTGGTTTATTTGAAAACGAAATTCCGGTAAATCTTTTGCACCATCTGGCAGTGTGGTGATTGGCCGCGAGTTAGGAACAAGCCACTGAGCACACAAGACAACAAAGCAGAGAAAACCCACCACCCCAAACAGAAAGGCTTTCTGTAAATTCTGTGCCTCAGCAACCCCACGGGGCTCTCTGAGGACGGGTCTGTCTGTGTGAGCAGAGCTGTAACCTGTCACTCTTGGGTGGGAATCTGTTTCCTTCAATAGCTAAGGCCTAGTGGAATTTCTTAGCTTAAGCTTTAGCCAGGGTCTTACATTCTTTCTTTAGACACAGATTAACAGGGACCCTCTGAGGGCACATCCAGAGGATCTAGAAACCAACATGAGTGATCAGGAGAAAAGGGAAATTGAAACATCAGTGGTTGACTCTGGCGTGTGGAAAAACGTGTGGGCCTGAGTCCCCGAGGGACATAGAAGATGGCATTCTCACTTATCTGTGTGCCACACCCAGCAATCCTTCCCTGGTATTCATTGTACACATAACAAATGTTTATCCAGTGCCAGCCACATGCCTTGCACTGCCTTGGGCACAGGGGAGAGAACTGTGAACAAGACAGTCAGAGCCCTTGCCTTTAAAGAGCTTATATCCTAGTAGGATAGACGATTTAAAACACACATGATTTGAAATACGAATTTTGGCTAGGCACAATGGCTCATGCCTGTAATCCCAGCATTTTCAGAGGCTGAAGTGGGAGGATCGCTTGAGCTCAGGAGTTTGAGACCAGCCTGGGCAACAGAGTGGAACTCTGTCTCCATAGAAAATGAAAAATTAGCTGGGCATGGTGCCATGCACCTGTGGTCCCAGCTAGTCAGAAGGCTGAGGTGGGAGGATTGCTTGAAGCCAAGAATTTGAAGCCATGGTTGCACCACTGCACTCTAGCCTAGGTGACAGAGTGAGGTTCTGTCTCAAAAGAACAAAAAACAAAACAATGTAATAATTTCAAATACATTAAGTGCTATGCTGGGGACACAGAAGGGGCTGAGAAGGAGAATGAATGCAGGGAATGAGTGATCTTTAGCTAGATGGGTCAGGGAAGACTCTCAGAGTCAGTGTTTCAGCAGAGAACCCATGTGAGATGCCGATGACTGTGCAAGCTGTGGAAAGGCCTCTGTGCTGCAGGAACTGAAGGGCCAGCCTGAAGAGGTATGCAGAAGAAGGAAGAGTGCATGAGAGGAGGAGGGGGAGGCGGGCAAGGGCCATGCTCACAAGGCTGTGAGAAGTCATTTCTCCCTTTCACACAGGAGAAGGGCACGATCCAGCTCACATGAACAGAAAAGCACTTTTGCCACTATGGGGAGGACGGATTGTAGGAGACCAATAGTGGAAGCAGAGCAACCATTGAGGAGGTTATCTCAGTAGTACAGGCAAGAGACAATGGTGGTTTGAATCAAAGGGATAGCGGCAGAGAGGGAGAGGAAAGACATTTGAGCTTGCTTGAACCAGGAGAATTTGTTGATGGGTTTGATATCAGGGAATAAAGGAAGGGTTCCAATAAGGATGCTTCTAGGTCCTTCATCTTGAGCCATTGAGTGGATGGTGACATTGTTTACTAAGATGGTGAAGACTGGAGGTGGAAACACAATAATCTCAGGGAATATATTAAGAAATCTGTTTAAACCATGTTAAGTCTGGGTTATCTGTAATATCCAAGTGGAAATTATCAAGGAAATATTCTTGAGTTCAGCAGAGGCAAATACAGATTTAGGTGTCATTAGTATGAAGCTGGTATTTGAAACCATGAGAATTGATGAGCTGACCTAGCCGATGGGAACAGAAAAGCATTCCAGAAAAGAATATGTGGGGTTTCTCACCCTGTGGCCTGCATGGGCATCTGGGCAGGAGTACACACAGAGGCTGTAACCCACATCATGGGGACCTCATGCACGGATGTTGGACACCTCAGCCCAGTGGTGCACAGCCCCCAACCCCTACCACCTGCCTCTCACAAAGCACGCATTTGCTATTACTCCAGGACAAACATGAGGAAAGGCATCAGGCAAGTCCTAGAATTTGGCCTTGAGCTTTTTGGATGGAAATTACAGGGCCCCAGGACTCCAGAGAGTGGTCTAGAAGAGATAGTGTGTAGACTGGGCAAGCAAGCCCCTCAGACCTATGGGCTCCTCACTCATCTGACTAGGATCAGAGCAGGCCAGGTCAGGGCAGAAACTTCTAAAGCATGAGACACGGGGCAGGGCCCTGGCTGCCAGATCTAAGGGAGGTACTGTGCTGGTTATAGTCATCAGAGTAATCAAGGCCATTTCTCCAGGAAGCTGAGGTACAGGCCCTAGGAAGGGAGCGTGTATAACTCGCTCTGCCAATCCCTGGACTACAGCTACAGATTACCCAAAGAACTAAGCATAGAACTACCATTTGATCCAGAAATTCCACTACTGGGCATCTACTTCCTGTCTTGAAAAAGAAATCATTATACCAGAAAGATGACTGCACTCATGTGTTTGTCACGGCACTGTTCTCAATAGCAAAGTCATAAAATCAACCTAAATGTCCATCAATGGATGATCAGTAAAGAAAATGTGGCATATATACACAATGGAATACTATTAAACCATAAAAAGAATAAAATCATGTCTTTTGCAAAAACATGGATGGAACTGGAGGTCATTATTTTAAGTGAAACAGCTCAGAAACAGGGTGACAAATACCACATGTTCTCATTTATGAGTGGGAGCTAAATAACGTGTGTACAGGGATGTAGAGTGTAGAAGGATAGACACTGGAGACTAGGAAGGATAAGGGAGGGAGGTAAATGATGAGATATTCCTTAATGGATACAATGTATGTTATTCAAGTGATGGATATACTAAAAGCCCTGACTTTCCCATTACTCAATATATTCATGTAACAAAATTACACTTGTACTCCATACATTTATACCAAAACAAAACAAAACAAAAAAAACCCTTACTACTTCTACACTTTCTAATACATGGTCCTGCACCTAACTCCACGCTGACCCTGACCATGTACGTCATAATGGGAGCTGGCACACTTGCTGCACTTGCCAAAACTTATACTGGTGGGAAGAAGAAAAAAATCTAAGAAACAGACTTAGGTGAAAGGCAAACAACCCCAGTTGCAGAGGCTACTTCAGCCAGGTTAGCCAGAAGGTCTGAGGACAGGATCCAATGGGCATCTGATGTGTGTTCGAACATCAGGTATGGTTTTCATAGGTGCTGGGGAGAAGCCATCCTCCAGGCTATGGTCAAGATGGGAATTCCAGACATGAGTGGTGTGCAGGGAAGTGTAGAAAAACATAGCTTCTGTTGGTCTGTTCATTCAAGGCTTGGATCCAGCCAGGTCCTGACCGGCTGAAGCATAGGATCCATCCAGTGCCTTGTGACCCCAAAGGTTGGGCGTTAGCAAGAGTTGGTTAAGGAATTTGAGGCTCAGGGCCGCCTTCTCATCTTAGTGAATTACAAGAGTGCTAGGTAAGACAATTCATATTCATTTCATGAAGTTGGTCAGTATTTTGGGATGGTTAGGGTACTGAGGCTGAGATACATTTGGGCATTCACAGTGCATCGTTCACATCTCCACTCTTGGGACTGCTGACCTTGAGTTAATTTTCTGCTCCATAGTACACGGCTAAGTTGCTTGCCTTTGACATGGTTGGCTCAAGCTGAGGCAGGGCTGGAGGCGAAGCCCATCAGCATTCCCTTTTCAAAGTCTCAAGGACTGGCTGCCCTCCCATAAATTCCAGAACTGGTGACCAGACCTTATTTGCTGTCCGAATGATGAAATCCTTAGCTTTCTTCATCTACAGAGCAAATTCACAACAGGAAGATGTCACACATAATAGGGCTATAAAAATAATACAGCTGCATGACACTTTCTACTTTGTTCCTTTTTGTCTTCATGGCAGCCCTGGTATCCCTGTAGCCACAGAGAGGTAGCACTGTGAGGGAAAGGTACTGCAAACCAGAAACGACATGTCTCATTCCAAACCTCGGTCGTGGCACATTTTGTGGCCTTGGGCAAGTCACCCAATCTGTCCACTCCTTCTTTCCAAAATGTGAAACAAACTGAAACGGGGCTGGGAGAATGCGTTAGTTTGGTGGAAGGGTCTGGGCCACTTGTTTCCATCAGCGCAATAATGACCTCTTTCTATTTAGAAGACTGGCTGCTCTCCTCATTTCACTCTTGGTAGTCAAGTGGATTTGCAAGTAAATGGGAGCTCTGGCGACAATCTGTGGAGCATTCTAAAAGCCTCTGGTTTGAATTGTCCAGAGAAAATGTCAGGGACTCTTGACAGTGTTCCTTAAAGGGGCTTTCAACAGGACTCACGTCAAGACTCCCGTGAAGCAAGTTTCACACAGAAATGAAATTAAGCTCCATTCCTGTTGAGAATTAAGGCAACAGGAAATTTATGCTTTGAAGTGTGGCCTTGAACTTTATATGTTCATTTATCTCAAATGATTGACTGTTGCCTAGTGCATTGCTCTGTGACCCATTTAAATGCTTAACAAATGTTGATGGCCAGATAGCTCGATGAATAGCGGGCTAAATCATAGTTAGTACAAAGTCACCTATTGTTAAGTTTTCCCCTAGCTCTGGAATTCTCACGATTTGGGGTTCAGGATCCTCAGGCATACTTGATATTAACTTCCATCCATCCTCTTTTACTTCAGGAGGGTTCAGGTTGCATTTGGATTGAAGTGAAACCAAAAGTAGATTCACTGTACTTCTCCGCAGCTAAAAGAGGACAGTAAAAAGTACTACCATGAGATATGACTTACAGAAAAAGAAACTGAGGTCTGGAGACATCGAGCATCTTAGCTCAGCCTTACTCCTAAATGGAATACACAGCTGCATGTGACGTGAGAGTCAATGGAAATCCCCTCTGTCGCCAAACACCAGGCTGCCATTGTGCTTAGAATTCTCTGGATGCTCATAGATTCTCTGTGTTGACACAAGAAGTCGATGTCATTTATTAATATCTTCACAAGATCACTCTTTCAGATTAACTTCTTAGTCTGGACACAGGTCCAGAGAGGAGCCTGGTGGTAACTTAGTGGTCACCAGACCACGAAGCAGCCCAGACTTGCCATGGGGTGACCTTGGAGACTCCATGTAGACTCATGGATACTCTCTCCCCATTCTGCCACGGAGGTACTGAAGACACACTCCCTCTTCATATACCCAGACACCATCCCTGAGAGGAGCAAGGGGAGGGAACAGAACTCTGAACAACTAAGTATTGTATGTAAGAGAGACTAAAGAGTTTCATAAGGAGACTATTTAAATTATGATACCAGACTAGGCTTCTTGTAGTATCTAAAAGCCTTACTACTCAAAGTATGAGCCCCAAACCAACAGCTTCAGGTGGAAACTCATTAGAAACAGACTCTGAGGTCCCAGACCTGAGACTCCAGACCTAAAGTATCAGAATCTGCATATTGATCAGGCCCCTAGCAGATTCACAGGCACATTCGGGTTTGAGCAGTGCTGATCTAAAGTACAGAACCCTTCCTTGCCCCCTCCCCACTGTCCAGTAAGGGCAACAGAGAGCAGTTATGGAGCAATACAAAAACACTTTATCTAGACATCTTCATGGCATAAAGTTAATTTGTGACCCTGCCATGGTTGAATGTAAATAAAGAGAAAACTGAAGAGAAGGGTGAGAGCTTCCAGCACCCTTCTGAATCGAAACCAACAGGTAAAAAAAAAAAAAAAAAAAAAACCAAGCTGACAACTGGGTGTCGGTTCACATGTCAACTCCCTCTTGAGTGCTATGTTGAGAGGGACTCTGAATCACATCAGAGGTCAGTGGGAAAGAGGCCACGCATGCCAGGCTGGCTATGACTGCATTGGTGAGGGATGGGAGACTCCCAGCATACCTTCTGTGATGGTTAATATTAAGTGTCAGCTTGATCGGATCGAAGGATGCCTAGATGGCTGGTAAAGTATTGTTTCTGGGTGTGTCTGTGGGATTGCTTCCAGAGAAGACTGACATTTGAGTCGGTGGACTGGAAGAGGAAGACCCACCCTCAATGTAGGTGGCAGTGAGGCTAGAACAAAGCAGGCAGAAGCAGGCAGAAGTTTGCTTGCTCAGGCTTCTGACTCCCTTTTTCTTCCCATGCCAGAAGCTTGCTTCCTCCCCTCCTGCCCTTGGACATCAAACTCCAGGTTCCTCTGCCTTTGGATTCTGGGACTTGCCCCAGCAGCTTCGCAGGGATTCCTGTGCCTTCGGTCACAGACTGAAGGCTGCACTGTTGCCTTCCCTGGTTTTAAGGCTTTTGGACTTGGACTAAGCCACTACTGACTTCTGTCTTTCCCTAGCTTGCAGACAGCCTATGGTGAGATGTCATCTTGTAATCACATGAGCCAATTCTCCCTAGTAAACTCATATATATATATATATATATATATGAGTTTCTCCATTTCTCCGTTAGCCTACTTAGGATAGCCCTGTTTATAGCCCTATTTGCCTTCAACTTGTACTAGCTCTGTGTGTGTGTGTGTGTGTGTGTGTGTGTGTGTGTGTGTGTGTGTGTTTGTATATAGTAAATTACTATATATTATATATTACTATATATATAGTAAATTACTATATATAGTATATATTACTATATATAGTAAACTCATATATAGAGAGTAAACTCATATTTATATAGTAAACTCATATATATATATATATATACACACACACACAATAAACTCTCTCTCTCTCTCTCTCTCTCACACACACACACACACACACACACACACACACACATATCTCTCTCTCCTATTGGTTTTGTCCCCCTGGAGAGCCCTAACACGTCTTCCCCAATTTGCCATCCTTGAGGGAGCAGATGTGCTGAGAAGGACCAATTTGATCTCTTCTGACAGAAGTAGCAACAGGAGAAGTTTTAAGTGCTCTCTGGCTTTTAAAGAAAGTTTGTGAGTGGACCAAACGGCACATGGTGAGCCTGCCTCACCTTAGGAGAGTCATGGCCCTCATTCTGTAAGCCTGCTCCTTGCTTGGGGGCCTCACTTATTTGACTTCGTACTCATTAAGATGGGAGTGGCTGAAAGGAAGGGTTTTGCTAAGCATGGTGTCAGAAATCAAATTATCAGGGCCATGCTCACCCTGCTAGTGAAAACCTTGCTTTCATAAGTAGTGTTTTGTTTTGTTTTTTTCTAAAGAGATGGGGGTCTCACTATCTTGTTCAAGCTTGTCTTGAACTCTGGGGCTAAAGCAATCCTCCTGCCTCAGCCTTCCAAGTAGGCGGGATTACATGTATGAGCAACCAAGTCGGGCTCCTCATACATCTTAGAATCACCTGATTATATAGGATTTGGGTGGCTTTTGGATTTTGCCAGCAAAGATATTTTTGCCGAGTCACAAATACATTTTCTTGAAAATGTACTATTTAAAAGAAATTCCATAATTAAAGTTTTTATTGTTTAAATCAGATTTCTTGTTTCCTTCCCTTCCTTATGGCATTATAATAAGGGTACTGAAGTGGGAGTGGAGAAGATGTGTGTCTTAACTCTGATCCTCCTATGTATTAGCTAGGTCTATGGGGAGTTAATAAATCCCTCCAACCCTCAGTTTCACTGGTGACTGATATATACTAAGCAATCAATACTTTTTTTTTTTTAAGAAATCAATCCTAGCCTGCTCTATAAATTTTGTTTAGTTTGAGTACTTATCATTGTTAATGGAGTGATTTCTTTCATCTGTGAAATTTTCAGAGCATCTGGCAGATGCTGGAAGTGGGAGAAAAATGGATCTTTGCATCTAGGATCATTCTTCTTCTGCCTTGAATGATTTCATGGCACAGAGCTACCCAGAAGCAAGCGAACACGCCAGAAGACACCTCGAGGTCCCTAGCATCTTTAAGATTATGTGATTTCCTAAATAAATGTGTGTGGTTGAAGAATATTAATAGAAGCAGAGGCACAACAGGAATTTGCCTCTAACCCCTGCCCCCACCAAGTGGAAAAATAAGCCAACAATAAAGGCTCTTTCAGATGGCCATGCCGGTGCCCCATCCCCAGCCAGATCACAAGAGCAGATGAGGCACACTGGATGCCTCATGTGCCGACAGGGCTGAGGTGCTGGTTCTGAAGTCCCCAGACAGACTGTGTGCTTCGTGATTCCAAGGAATTCATTCCAGCACCCCTCATAAGCAATTACACTTGCTGGAGCACCATAAGGGAGCGAACTGTGTCCTCCTCCCCAGATACATATGTTGAAGCCCTAACTCCAAATGTGACCGTATTTGGAGACAGGACCTTTAAGAGGTAATTAAGGTTAAATAAGGTCATAAGGATGGGTCCCTCATCCAATATGACGGGTGGTCTTATAAGAAGACAGGTACCGGGGTACTTTGCACAGAGGAAAAATTATGTGAGGACACAGCCAGAAGATGAGTGTCTGCAAGCCAGGAAGAGGGGTCTCACTAGAAACCAAGCCTTTTGGCACTTGATCTTGGACTTCCAGCCTCCAGAACGGTGAGGAAATACATTTCTGTTATTTGAGCCACTCTATCTGTAGTATTTTATATGGCAGCCCAAGCCGACCTATACAGGGGTCTCTAGCAGGCTGGGGTTTGGGCCCCACAGCTACAACAGGCCCACCCTGGACAGCCAGGGAGCCTCAAGGTTAATGACTCAAGGCTGACTCCTTTCCCAGTGAGCGGGGCAGGAAAGAGGGAGAAGGCTGAGGTCCCTGGGCCCATTTCCTGCTGCCAACTCGATTTGGAGGCTGAGAGCAGGGATGGCAGATGGGAGAGTGATGAGCTCCTCCTGCTGCAGGTGATTCATAGGGCATCCGGGCACGCGGCCCACCTCCAGCACCAGTGGGAGCTGATTTCAAAGCCCTCCGCCAGCCTCTGCTCAACACATGAGAATCACATGAGGCTGGGAGGTGGCAGGAGAAAGGGGCTATTCTCATGGCCCAGGGAATCCAGTGGCCAAACTCATTGCATCTTGCTTTTGCCCTCTGTGGCCTTTGGTCTGTTTCTCCATTAGCCTACTTAGGGCAGCCCTGTTTATAGCCCTATTTGCCTTCCACTTGTACTAACTGAATTCCTGCCTCACTTTCACAGGCATCCTGCATCTCTGCCTCTTTTGGGTGACTTCTATGCCTTCCCCATGGATACCTTCTCTTCACCAAAAGGAGTCCCACACCTTCCAGCAGGACTCTGGGAAGTTTCTCCCTTACAGCAGAGCTACATTCTGGCCACGTCTTCTGGCACCTTATGGCCTATTCAGTTGGGTGAGGCTGGGCTCCCTGCTTTGTCGTTTAAGGATTCAGACTAGATGAAGATAGAATAACTCGGCTCTTTGGCTCTTTCCCCAAAGACAGTCTACACTGGGGTTTTCCACCCATTTCCTCCTCTCTTTTATCTTTGCCACAAAATGCCTTGGTCAGGATACATGGCACCGGAAATCTGTCATGTTCCAAGCAGGAAGTGAAGGCCCCTTTCCTTGGGGCTCCAGATGTTCCCAGCATCATCTGAGGCAGACGGGGATTTGATCTCCTCATTGCCCAAGGGCTTCTCTTTCTTCTGGGCACCCTGAAGGCATTATAACCACTCTTCCCTTCCCTTTCTTGCTCCTTTCTTTTCTCAGGGAAGGAAATAGATTTCTCTCCTCATGAGATTTCTTGTTACGGACATAACCCTGATGGCAACAAGGGCTTACCAAAACTTGTTTCTGTGTCGCCCGGTACCCGTCCCTCTCCGGCTGGTCGGGCATTCTAGCAGCAGAGTCTGGAGAGACTTCCCAGCCCCCAGCATGCTACCCGCACATGTCCAGAAGCATGAGGAGCAACATCAACCTTTTAGGAGAGTTTCCAGGGCAAATGAGACAGTCCATGGAGTGTTATTTATGTCTCTTCTTTTCTTCTTCTTTTTCCCCCTTTTGGAAGCAGCCATTTGGAATGGACAGAACGAAACAGAAGTCAAAGAGCTGTCTACACGTCCTTCCCAAGCTGTAATTAAGATGGAAGCTCATTTGCCATTCTGAGGATTGGTGCAATCAAGCATATGACAGAGCAAGATTTTGGAACATTTTTATCAGTTTTGGAACCACAGCTCCTCGATGGCCAAATTTCTCTTTATGTCTCAGGTTTCAGAGCATGGCCTAACATTTCCCGTACAGACAGGCCGCTCCCCTGCCCTCCTGATTCAGCTGACCACTGTGCCCTGTAGCGACATGCAAGGGGTAGGAGTGGACACATTCCAGCTCGCTGGGGTTTGGAACGGCACCTCTCATCCCCAGAGAAGGGATTCTCTGTGGAGGCTGAGTTGGCAGTGCTCAAGCTTGCCTTGCGGTTGGCACGTAGGCCATCAGAAATCATCTGAGTATCAACCTGCCAAGCTGAGGCCATCCTGGGGCACAGAGATTTATTGCTAACAGAGGAAAGAAAAGAAGCTATTTCCTTAATTCTGCTTTGCAGGCCACTCTCATAGAAAGGAACTCCCCTGCTGCCCCAATCAGTTCAATATCTAACTCATCATGCCTGTGTTCTTCCCCGGCAGCTCAGGCTGGTCTGCTACCAGGAACAGGTGCCAAATTAGAGTGTGGAATTTTCCCAGCAGGCCCCAGGGTGTGTTGCTGCCAAGGCAACTGTGGTAGGGTTGGGGAATAACTAGCGAACCACAAATCCAGAAAAGGAAGAGGAGGCCTCCTTTTTGGCTTTGGCCAACTCAGGTACAGGCTGTCCCTTGAGGAAAGCTGTGGGACACCCCCAACCCACAGTGCCAAGGCCAGACAAGGCCAGGGCAGGCCAGGCTGGACCCCACGGGCAGCTTCCCAGACCTAGGTTAACCAGACCAGGTGAAGACAACCTAGAATGGCTGCCTGCTAAGGCCACGCAGGCTCTGCCCAGGAGGAGTAATAAAAAACAGCTGGTTGCTAGGCAAGACCTAGAGACCTGTGTTCAGTGAACAATAGCAGTGAGGATCTGAAGTGAGGCCTGAATCTAAGTGGGTACCAGGGAGGAAGCAGAGCTGTGTGCTACATGGAAGCAGGCCTGGTATTCAGAAAAGCGGGAACAAAGCTAGTGATATACAAAGAGCGGAGAGTAGAAACAGAGGGGCTAGTTGGGGCCAATCAGTGGTCAATATCCATTGGCACTATCTAAGAGAACACATTCCTCCTCCTCCTTGTGAAGTGAGCTCTGCCCATGGCCAACACAGCACGCAGTATCCCTAGACAAATGGAGCCCTGTCATCAGAGTGCTCACCTGCCTTTACTTGTTCTGGGCCCCAAACCTTAACTACAAATCTGACAGCACATCCCATGTCAGAGGGAATGTGCACTGCGGGGTGAGTCTGCCACAGAAACAGGAAGAGGAGAGTCAGGGCACACTGGCAGTGGCCAGGGTTTTGCTCTTCCTGGGTTTTGCTTAACTTGGAGATTTCTTTAATTTCACAAAGACAATTAAATGTTTTGTTGGGAATGACTGAGGTAATTTGAAATGAAAACCATGGTTTTGAAACCTTGCTCTGTGTTAATTTAGACAACAAAATTGTCCACAGCAAATTAAAGACGTAGAAGTCCAGGTCTTCATCACTAAACAAACAAATCAGGTGCTCTTCCTCAGTGCACTGGATTATTCTGTTCTCATCGAGTTTTGACTTATCAGCTTCTATTGCTCCTCTTCCATGTATACACTTTTTGACAGAATTAAGATTTCTCTCGTTTGCAGTCTAAGTTGAAATTCCCATTGGGCTGAAACATGGATACCATGACACTCCCTGCATTCCAATATCAAACATCCCTCTGGTAGCAAAGCTTGAGGTTTTCCTTTCTAACCATTATTAAGTAGGTATGGAAGGATGTTGTTCTGGCCAATGGCCTTTTAAGAAGGTTGAACAAAGCTATATCCTCTTACTTTTTAAAGCGGCACAGCAAGGAGTGTCTAATATTTGTATGGGGTCTAAAATCTCTGAGTTTGGGATGGCCGTCTAGTAAAAAGAAGAGTAAACTCACACTTTTTGAGTACTCAGGTGCCAAGCACCACGCTGGTGCTGTCCTGTGTATTATCTCATTACATCCTTAGAATAACCTGGAAAGGAGCCTTCACTCCCATTTTTACATAGGAGGATAGCAACATCCAGAGAGATTAAAGGTTATAGAGCACATATCTGAGAAAGCTGACGTTGGAACCTAGGTTTCATTCTAAACCATGGGGATTCTGGGTTGCCCTGCTGGATTCTGTTCTCCTGGTGGTGGCTGTTTTGAACTACTTATTTCTTCAACCACTTCATGCTCCAGCTTTGCAGCTTGAAACATTAGCTACATTCATAATTACATGAATAAACTGGCCAATCTATTTGGAAAAGAGCTTTGTGTTCCCATTTTCCAGTAGTTATTGTTGTTTAATATTAGATCTATAACTTAAATGTGGAAGGTACTCCTGCAAAAATTCTGATTATTCTACAAAGTTTATGGCCCATGATGAAAGGCAAAAAAGTACAACATGAGGTAAACTCATCGACTCCTCCTTTTCCATTGGCAGGTTTTAGAAGTTCTCATGTATCCATGGGCATCATAATTCTTGCCAGGAACTGAGTCCATTTTTCCTCTATTATCTCCTTTTTGTTTTCACCTACCCATTCTTCTTCATGTGGGACACACATATCTCTTGACTCTAGATTTCATCTCCATACGGAACTATACTTTTAAGGCACGAATAGTTTCAATACATCTAATAGAAAGAGCTCTAGATATACGGAAATATGAGAACAAAGAGATTATTGGCCTATATCAGAATTGATTGTAAAGAGACCTTCAAAACTAAAACCTGTCCACGGGAAACCTGATTGTTGCAGAGGGAAAACAGAAGCAGTATTTGGGTCTGAAAACAGACAATTAGAGGCCCTCAGGAAAGTATCTTCAGAGAATATTAACTCTCGAATAAAAACACCAAATAACTTGGGGCACAGGTGCTGTTTTCTATCACTTAATACTACTGAGAATCTGGATTTGAGATGAAAGGGAAAGAGCTAGGAGATCGATGACTGCCTACCCAGGTGGTGTTGACAAACTGGATTTGGATTTGGGGCCCACTGGCTTAAAATCCTGGAATACTAGGTTCTTGGCCATGGGTGGTTTACATTTCACATGCACAGAAAGAATGTGTCTGGGGAGAGGCTAGACTTTTAACTCAACATAGTGTGTTGTGGGGCGAAAAACAGTCAGATAAATCTGGGAACACAGTTGCCTTAGAGCATAGCAGATAAAAACATAGAAAGAAGAAATAGAATGGAAAAGTCACAAGTGAAAGTGGGAAACAGTCTTCAGTATCAGTGCACATTGTATGGAAAATTCACAAGTGGAGATGGGGTGATGATGCAGGCATCTGGTCCTCTGTTACTGATGCCTAAGGACACTTCAAAGCATGTGCATGCCCTAAGTCGAGGAACAAAGCAGGAGTCCAGGAGGCTAAGAGGCAGGAACAGGTTATGAAATTGGTCCCAGAGTGGTTTGCATTGATTACATTGAAGAAAGAAGCTGAGATCTTCTCCAGGTTGCCAGGGGTTATTGAGAACTGGCTAATGTATGAGAGTGGGAGGTGGTGAGTGGAGCGTGGCTTCTTAAAATGTTCAGGACTGGGCCATAAACACATTATTGGGTTTATTTATTTATTTATTTATTTTTTGAGACGGAGTCTCACTCTGTTGCCCAGGCTGGAGTGCAGTGGCGCGATCTCGGCTCACTGCAAGCTCCACCTCCCAGGTTCACGCCATTCTCCTGCCTCAGCCTCTCAAGTAGCTGGGACTACAGGTGCCCACCACCACACCTGGCTAATTTTTTATATTTTTAGTAGAGACGGGGTTTCACCATGTTAGCCAGGATGATCTCGATCTCCTAACCTCGTGATTCGCCTGCCTCGGCCTCCCAAAGTGCTGGGGTTACAGGCGTGAGCCACCATGCCCGGCCACATTATTGGGTTTAATTTCACACATACCAATAAAATGTTGGTGGAGAGAGACTCAAGCATCAGGTGAAGGGGTTTCTTATTGACTCATTTCTTTTTTCTACAAATATGAGTTGAGTGACTATTTTATTGGGATGCAGAGGATAGAGCACTGAATGAAAGGGGCAAGAGCCTTTCAGTGATGGAGCTCACTGAGAAATGGGGGAGGGAGAGACAAAATAGGAACAGAATAGCAATTAAATACATAACATTTCATATAGTGATATGTGCTGTGAAGAAAAAGTGATAAGGTGGACTGACAGTGGAGATGAGTGCAGTCAATTTTAGGTGGGGAGGATGTCAGGACAAGCACCTCTGAGAAGGTGACATAGGAGATGAGTTCTGAATTGTAAGATGAATCCAAAGTGTTAAGGGATCGGGGGCGGTGGGGCGGGGGGCGGAAATAATCTGAGCAGAGGGAGCCACACATGATAGCACTGAGGGAGAACCCTACCTCCACAGTTTCAAATAGAAAGTAAGCCAGAGTGACTAGAGGGTGGTCAGTGAGAGGAAGGTGGGAAGAAATAAGGTTAGAAAGGTAGACAGGGCCAGATGATGTGGAAACTTGAGAGTAACAGTGAGGAGTTTGGGTCTCTTTCTAAGTGCATTAGGAAGGCATTGGAAGGTTTTCAGCAGATGAGTGGCTTGAATTAAACTTATGCTTTGGAAAGATCATTTGCTACATGTTGAATGGATTGTGCAAATGGGAAGATCAAAACAGGAACACTAGTTAGGAGGTTGCTGAGAGTGGCACCACGAGCTAGGATGGCAGGAACGTAGATGGAGATAACTAGGCAGGGTTTGGAATACACTTCCTCCATTCACTCACTTGCCTTAGTTCTCCACCTGAGGTATGTCTCTACCTAAATGTCACCTTTTCAAAGAGACCTGCCCTGGCCACCCTATCTACAAAAGCACAGCCCACTCCACCCCACTTCCACTCCCTGCCCCCATCATGCTGTAGTCTCTTATCCCAATTTATTCTCCTTCAGGTGCTTGTCATCTGATATTATATGTTTACCTATTCATATCTGTGGTCTGCATAACTCACTAAAATATATGCAACATGGATTCTGGGGTTTTTCTCTTTACTTCTGTAATCCTAAGCACCTAGACTAGAAAGGCTAAGTGGGCTGGGTGAGGTGGTTCATGCCTATAATCCCAGCACTTTGGGAGGCCAAAGTGGGTGGATCATAAGGTCAGGAGTTCTAGATGAGCCTGACCAACATGGCAAAAACCCTGTCTCTACTAAAAATATAAAAATTAGCCGGGCGTGGTGGTTGGTGCCTGTAATCCCAGCTACTTGGGAAGCTGAGGCAGGAGAATTGCTTGAAACTGGAAAGCGGAGGTTGCAGTGAGCCAAGATAGTGCCACTGCACTCCTGCCTGGGCAACAAGAGTGAAACTCTATCAGAAAGAAAGAAAGAAAGAGAGAAAGAAAGAGAGAAAGAAAGAAAGAAAGAAAGAAAGAAAGAAAGAAAGAAAGAAAGAAAGAAAGAAAGAAAGAAAGAAAGAAAGAAAGAAAGAAAGGAAAGAAAGAAAGAAAGAGGGAAAGAGAAAGAAAGAAAGAGAGAAAGAGAAAGAAAGAAAGAAAGAAAGAAAGAAAGAAAGAAAGAAAGAAAGAAAGAAAGAAAGAAAGAAAGAAAGAAAGAAAGAGAGAGAAAGAAAGAAAGAGAGAAAGAAAGAAAGAGAGAAAGCAAGGCTAAATGGACGCTTTGTAGATGAAGCCAACAGACTTTCTGAAAGATTGGAAGTAAAGACTGAAAGGAACAAAGAAGGTAAGTTCATGACTCAGTTTCTGGTCTGAACTAGTTTTCAAATGCAGAACCCATTATAAGAAGGAGATGCTTTCCTGGGAGACAGGACACTGCAACACCACAGCAAACAGATGGTAATGAGTCACCCAGTCCTTCCCCAAAGGGTCCCACCATCACTTACTCTGGTAGCCATGTACTGGTGAAAGGATTAACTAGGCATTGTGAGGATGGGAGAATGCTAATAAAACCCATTTATTGGGTGACATAGGCGTCCAGCTCTGAGACAGGCCCAGAGCAAGGAAGAGCTCTGTAGCAGGTCCAGACTGTGGTCCAGGCCACCATGCTTTTTGGACAATATGACCCAGCAGATGCTATAATATTAGAGACATCCATGGTAAGAAAAGCTGTCATGTGGTGTTTAAGGCAAGACTAGTAGGAGAATCACAATATAGACTCCAAGGGTTTTAGATTAAGGCCTACTATGTACAGCAGAGAATTATACACCTTTCAAAAGATAACTACTTAAATGCTACTCGACTATGGTAGAGATGAAATCCCTGACAATGGAACAGCAAGTGAACATGTGGTCAGAATTGCCCATGACCTGGGTCCTAGCAGACTCACCAAGTCATAAAGTCAGGTGGATCAGCCACAATCCATTGTAAGAGGGAAATGACACATCCAGGACAGGTCACAAGCAAGGCCAGAAGGAACAAGGAAGTCACACAAGCAGGTGACTTGGACTCCCATGTCACCTCCCACTGTCTGGCCACATCTCTCAGCTCACACCTGTGGCTGCATGAAAGTCCCTTATAACCAAGTGATGGAGGAAAAAAAAAAGGCTGAGCTTGTGGGTACAAGCCAAAAGTGAGTGCTGCTACCTTACTCAGAGAACACCTTGAAAGACAGCAGTGAATAGAAATCCTCCCAATAGGCAGAGCCTCAGGTGGTATACCTGGTCAGCTACTTCATGTAGAAAAGAAAGTGGCTGGCTGGGCGCGGTGGCTCACGCCTGTAATCCCTGCACTTTGGGAGGCCGAGGCGGGCGGATCACGAGGTCAGGAGATCGAGACCATCCTGGCTAACACGGCGAAACCCCGTCTCTACCAAAATACAAAAAATTAGCCTGGCGCGGTGGCGGGCACCTGTAGTCCCAGCTACTCGGGAGGCTGAGGCAGGAGAATGGCGCGAACCCGGGAGGCGGAGCTTGCAGTGAGCCGAGATCGCGCCACTGCACTCCAGCCTGGGCGACAGAGTGAAGACTCCGCCTCAAAAAAAAAAAAAAAAAAAAAAAAAGAAAAGAAAGTGGCCTGCAGTAAGAATACAGGTGGGTTCATAGGCAGTAGTAAATGGTTCAGCTGCTTTGTCAGGGGTCTGGAAAGAGAAAGATCGAAAGATTGGACAATGAAATCTGAGAAAGAGGCATGTGAATGGTCTTACTGGAATGCACACAATGTGAAAATCATTGTATCCATACTATCCACTTACCAGAGAGCATTAACCACAAACAGAGCACTAAAATATCAAGCAGACAGAACGACTTAGCTAGTTGACACCAGCAAGCCTCTCTCATTGGTGAGAGTGCTGGCACAATGTGTGTGTGAATGAAGTACTGTAGTAGCATGATTGGAAGCTATTCATGAGTTCAACAGCGTAGGCTCCCACTCACCAAAGCTGATCTAGATACTCCCACTGACAATTGTCAGTCTGCCATCGTCAGGCCCCTGATATGACCCAGTCCTTCCAGGAGTTCAACCTACCACTTGATGGTAAGTTGATTACATTGGATCCCCTCCACTTGGAAGGAACAGTGGCACATATTCTGGGTATGGGTTTGTCTTTCCTGCCTGCAGGGCTACAACCTGCAGTACTATCCAAACGCTTATAGAGTGTTCGATGCATTGACTTAGCAGCTTGTGTAATAATGCACTGGACAAAGGAACCCAAGCAGTCAAGCAGTGGTTCTCAAAGTGTTGTCTCTGGACCAGTGGCATCAGCATCACTTGGGAACTTATTAGAAATGCAAATTCTTGGGTCCCACCCCAGACTTACTGAATGAGACTCTGAGGCAGCGCCCGTAAATCTGTGTTTTAACAAGCCCATCAGGTGATCTTCTTTTTAACTGTGGGTACATAGTAGGTATGTATATTAATGGGGTGCATGAAATACTTTGATACAGGCATACAATAAACAATAATCGTATCATGGAAAATGGGGTATCTATTCTCTCAAGCATTTATCCTTTGTGTTATAAACAATCCAGTTGTACTCTTTAAGTTATTTTAAAATGTACAATAATTATTGGTTATAGTCACCCTGTTGTGTTATCAAATACTAGGTCTTATTCATTCTTTTCAACTGTATGTATCTTTCTGTACCCATTAACCATGCCCACTATCCCCACTCAGTCCTTCTTCAGGTGATGTTAATATACACCAATGCTAGAGAACCACTGTTTTATAGCAAAGAAGATGTGGCAGTGAATATATGATCATAAAATCTACTGGCCTTATCACACAATGCATCATCCAGAAGTTACTAGCCAGATACAATGATGAAATGGTCTTTCAGAAGCATAGTACCTACTTGGAGATATTAACTTGTATAGATGAGATGCTGTCTTGTAGGATATGGGATACACCTTCTGTCTTTCTAAATCAGAATTCCATGAGAGAGTTAAGGCATACTGAAAACGATTTGCATAACTATTTTCTCCATTCTCCTGTTTCTTCCAAGGATGGTCCACAGCTAATACTACCCTAGACTCTTAGGCAGAAAGTTAATCCGTTATGTAGAATGGATGTCTTAGTGCATTCAGGATTAATCATCTTGGAGAATCCTTGGTAAGAATAGCAGCCATAAATCAATGACCATTGTATTGTGCTGTGGCCCCAGTAGGTAGAATAAATGGATCTGGGAAACACAGTGTGGCCGTAAGAATGGCCTTGCTTCCCATCACTCCCAGTGACCCACTTAGGAGACCTCTGCTTCCTGTCCCCACAACTCTGGGCTCTGGGAGTTTATGGGAAGGGCTTCTTTCCTTAAACCTCAAGAGCAAACCTCTGCAAAATTCAACATTTTCTTCTGTAGCTTCCTCATTCTTCTCAGCCTTCATAGACTTGAAGTGAGTTAGGGCCTTGCTCTGGATTAGGCTTTGGCTTAAAGGAACGTTGTGGCTGCTTTGATCTTCTTTCCAGACCACTCCAACATTCTCCATATCAGCAATAGGGCTGTTTCAATTTCTCGTAATTTGTGTGTTCACTGGAGTAGCACTTTTAATTTCCTTCAAGAACCTTTCTTCTGCATTCACATCTTGGCTAAATGTTTGATATAAGAAGCCTAGCTTTTGACCTGCCTTGATTTTTGACATGCCTTCCTCACCAAGTTTCATCGTTTCTGGTTTTGATTTAAAGTATGAGAAGTGTGACCCTTCCTTTCACTTTAACAGCTAGAGGCCATTGCAGGGTCATTAATTGACCTAATTTCAATATTTTTGTGTCTCAGGAACTTGGGGGAGAGGTAGAGAAATAGGGGAACAGCCGGTTGGTGGAGTAGGCAGAACACACACAACATTGATTAAGTTTGCTGTCTTAAACGGGTCCAGTTTGTGATGCCCCAAAACAATTATAATAGTAAAATTTTTTTAAAATCATGGATCACAGATCACCATAACAGATATAATAATAATGAAAAGTTTGAAATATTGTGAAAATTACCTAAATGTGACACAGAGACAGGAAGTGAGCACATGGTTGGAAAAATGGTGCTGATAGACTTTCTCCATGCCGGGCTGCCACACATCTTCCACTTGTGAAAATGTGGTATTTGTGAAGCACAGTAAAGTGTGTGCAATAAGATGAGGTGTGCCATATATGTAAAGAACTTGAAATCACACCTATCACCTAGTAAGCACCTAGACAAATCTAAGCCATCATTATTCCCATGTAAATCTTTTCATGTCAACTGACAACAGCACCAATTGATTGTGATGGCATATAATATTCTGCAATTTATTCAATCTCTCTTCTTTTTATGAGTTTTCTCTTTTTCCCCATTTCTTCCCCCTCATACAAGCAGCATTGCAATATATATCTGTGTACTTATGTCTTTCTGTATTTGATTTCTATAACATTAAAACCCGAAGTGGATGGTTGGAGTGAAGGCTATATGCATTTTTAATTTTAAAAGATGTTGTCATTTTGCCTCCACTAAATAAGGCTGCAAGTAAGTCTTCATATTTTCTCCAGTAATATATAAAAGTACAGTTTTCCCTACATGCTCACCAATGCTAGATAGTAGAGTTCTTTTTAACTTTTGCCATAGAAGTTGATACTTCACTAATTTTTTATTATTTATTTATTTATTTATTGAGATGGAGTCTTGCTCTGTTGCCAAGCTGGAGTACAGTGCTGTGATCTTGGCTCACTGCAACCTCTGTCTCCTGGGTTCAAGCAATTCTCCTGCCTCAGACTCCTGAGTAGCTGGGACTACAGGCACTCGCCACCAAGCCCAGTTAATTTTTGTATTTTTAATAGAGATGGGATTTCACCATGTTGGCCAGGATGGTCTTGATCTCTTGACCTTGTGATCCGCCCTCCTCGGCCTCCCAAAGTGCTGGGATTACAGGCGTGAGCCACCGCGCCCGGCCTCACTGATTCTTTAATTTGCAGTTCCATAATTTTAGGGAATTCAAGCACCCTTTCATGATGGTTAACCATTTACTCATTTTTCTATTGGATTGTTTGCGTTTTTTTTGTCAACTTCAAACAGCTCTTTGTATAGCGTATATATCAACCTCTTATTTGACTTCCCTTAAAACAACTTCAGTGCTAACCATGGGGCAAGCCATTGCTGAAGTTTGGGTGTTTGTCCCCTCAAATCTCATGTTAAAATTTGATCCCCTAAAGCCTTCCTGCCTAAATAGAAAGGTTCCAGGGACTTTCATGTGGTAAGAATTCAAGGTCTTCTGAAATCTTCTCTGACATTGCCTTCCCAGCTCTGCACTCCCTACTCCTTTTCTGCTCCTAAAACTCCCTCCATCTTCTGATTTTTGACTGGAATGCTTTTCTCCTGCCGCTTCCTCTGTACAAACCCTATTCATTCTTAACACGTCTGTTTCTCTGAATGCTGTCCTGACCGCTCTAGCCTGATGTGAACTCTTCTCATTCTGGACTCTCGGTAATTATTATCTGCCCACGCATTTGGCAATTGGTCATTGTCTCTTCGAAATCCTACTGGAAACAAATCCCCCACCAAACCACCTTAAGCAAGAAGGGAAATTTATTTTCTCACACAGCAAGAGCCCTGAGTTAGGACAGGCTCCAAGGTTGATTTGGGAACTTAAAAGAGTTGTTGGAGATCCATGTTTTCTCCACACTGCCATCCAATGTCTGCTTTCTTCATGGGCATAAGATGGCCGTCAAAAGCAGCTAGGGAGACGCACTTCTTTGTTTACACCTAGTGGCAGAGAGCAGGAACTCTCTCCCCAGGCAGTGACTCAGTCTCTCCTTTCAGTCTGACTGAGCCAACACCAGTCACATGCCTATTGCTGGCAGTAGCATTGCTACCGTTACTGGTCCAGCAGTCGGCATGTCACCAATGTTGGCTCAATCAGAATGCACATGCTAAGTCTTATACTAATTAGGACCTACACCTGAACCTCCCCCATATCACCTAGGAGGAGTGGATACTTTAATAAAGTTGAGGTCTGGTAGGAATCAAGAAAAGGGGAGATGAATGTCATGTGTTGCCCTGTGACAAGTATTTATCTTGAATTGCTATTTACACCTTTTATTGTCATCTTTTCATATTTTTCATATCGCTTCCTCCCAGGTAGATTAAAAGACCTGAGGCAAAGCCTATACCTTATAACTCTTCAATTACTTTCTTATAGATGTGCCAGTAAATATGAATTGGTTGGATTTGACTTCTCAATGATACACAATGATTCTCTACCTTGACTAACACCACAGATGATGCAATAGAAACTTCTGAGATTTAGATGATAAATATAAAAAGTTGAAGCTTTGGGGAGTCCAAGCCAGGAAGCTGGAGGTCTGTTTGAAATCACGTTGAGCTCCTCCCCTACCTCTGCTCCAGAAACTACATGGATATTAGCATCAACACGAATCAAAAGAATAAGATCAAGGATACTGAAGATCTGCAATGCAATAGATTTCTTTATCCTTGATACTTAGATTTGAGCACACTTCACTGCTGAAACTGCACAGTTTGCCTTAGCTAGAAAGTATGCATTTTCTTATTTCCTCTCTGGGATGACAGTGATCACAAAAAAATTGATATTTAAGATACTTCATTTATTCAATCATTTAACAAATATCTGTTTTGAATATCTATTACCAAGTTCTGTGCTAGGTACAGAAAATACAAAATTTCATAAAAAATGATTCCTACCCTTCAATTGCTCATTAAAACAGCTGCTACCACTTCTTCAAATTTGGTAGTAGTTATTTCTGTGAGGTCACTGGGTTCAGACCTTAACCTATCAACTGGAGTGTCTGCTCTAAAGCTAAGTGCTTTGCTGTGGACACTTGCTATTTTGGGGATAAGAAGTACGATCTAATCCTCTCTTTGATATTTAGCCTAAGGTGATTCACTTCATTCAGCTTTAACATCACTAAAATGTGAATTCATACTATTAGTGTACTTCTAGTACAAGCTATAAAACCCATTACCCATGTGTAAGGCATAATTCTGACAGCCTAAGCTGGAGAATATCATTAGCTAAAGTAGAGTAAGATTGGGTGAGGTGGTTGTTAAGAGGTTTCTGAATGAGTCAGGCCTCTGGGGCTAAATTTATTAATGAGTCATTTTCCTTGCCTAGCAGACATTGTGGCAGAAAGCGAAAGAGGAAGAAGCCATTCGACGTCTGTTTTTAAAAATGTGTTCTGTCCCTCAGTCCACCAAAGTAGGCTTCAAGATATTTCAGCATTTTAGGCTAATACCTGTCACCAAAATGTTTTCCTGGTTCCTCTCAGTTTGCAAAAAACAAGAGAGGTCTTTTTTCCAGGAATGGGGAGACTGGTTTTCATCTCCTCCCAGAAGGGACAGATTGTAAATTCCTAGTGGCCAGATATGGCATCTACTACCTTGCTCTGTGCAGAACCTGAAATTCAAATCTGATTATTCCAGGCTTTGCTAAAAGCATCTTGATGACAATGATGATAACATTCCTCACATTCTCTTGCCTTATATGATTTTAGCAGCCTTCATCTCGAATCCATACCAGCCTTCCACCTGCATAGCTTTATCCTGGGTCTTTTCATGGGAGATGTCCCAATCAAGATTTCAAATTGGTCCTTTCATCTTTCTCTTGAAACCTTTCCATCTGTTCTCTCTTCCACTCACTCATAAGAACTAAAAATCCTCTTCTACCCTTCTGCTAGATTAAATCACTTATCACATTTTTCCATCACACCAGGACACAGCAGCCCTTCTGACTCCACTCAATGCTCCATTCAGCTTAAAGTCCATGGTCAGCAATTACAACAATGTCCCCATCATCCTAGACACCTTTATCCATTTGGCACTTAGCCACATCCATCATGCCACCCCCAAACTGGTCTGCACCCACTATGTTCTCTGGACCTGCCTTTGACAATATCAGGCTGTGAGATAAAGACTCAAAATCTTATGGGACAGGCCTTCTGTAAATTTACACTATAAAGTCCAACTGATCTGCAACATTAGGGAGATTTTAAAATTCTGTCAGAAGGCTTAAAACGTTTCTCCTGGCCAGTATGTCCAAATACTTTATTTTCTTCAAATATCCAGCCACATAATCCTTGATCTTTGCAAATTAATCTTCTAGATTTATAGGTAATATTAATGTTATTCCATAATTTCTTTTTCTCCTTCTCCGCCTCCTCCTTCCTCTTCTCTCTGGTCTACATGTATACATATGTGTGTGTATGTATATGCATACACACATCTCTATATCCATTTGTCAATCTATCTGTCTATCATCTATCATCTCCTGATTGCATTCTGTCTTAGCTCAGGCCTATGGTAGGTGGTCCAGATCCCCTTTCAAGGAATGACCTGCCACCCAGTTGTGGACAGTGTGATTAGCTGATACTGTCCAGCTGTCATCTTCTTTAGGGTCTGCCTCAGTTGCCTTGTCTTGCATCCTTGCAGGAGTGGTCCACATCCATGCCAGAGAAAAGTGGGTCTAAAGGCCTGGTTGTTTCAGCCACTGCAGGATTATCAACTTGGAATCTTAACTCTTAAGCTCCCTGTCATCTTCAACTTTCTCTGTTTAATCCTGCTTCTTTGTTCTTCCTTTTTGGGTGTCCATCCATAATGAGTGGCTTGACCCCAAAATGTGTCTTAGTGTCTCCTTCTAGAGAACCCAGTGTAAGAGTAGTCCTAGGAAATACGCAGTAAGTTACAGTCTCATTTCCAGCTGGCAGTGAGGGTACTGGATACCATTGCTGGTGGAAGATGGATCACAGATAGCCCCTGGCCCAGTGTGTTGATCTGATGGTTAAACTTTTACTGGTGGTGAACTGGGAAGGTGTACTGGTAGAAAAGAATGCACTAGAGGGTATGACGTATCAGGTTTCTGAGACATACGAAGGAAATTATAGCGAAAAGGATAATGATATTCCTCAATACCTATTGCTAAGGCCATTGATGCTCTGCAGAAACACAACAAATATCTGAGTAACAGATAATTGAACAGTGGTTCTGTTGTTTTCATGCAGAAGTCCTCATCTCCTGAAGCTGCAAGAAGAGAAAGAGCCCAGCCTGATAATCTGAGGACTGAACTTCAAAGGTGGTTAAACTCTCAGCCAAAGCAGGTCTCATGCCAACGTCAGGACCCAGATTAGGGGGAACTGAGAAGGGGACTTCTCGGTGGATTTATGTTTTTACTATGGCATTTGGAACATTATACTTTTCTTATTTGTTTATCTGATTCTCCCATAAGCTTTAAACCTTTTGACTGTCAGGTTTATATTTCACTCCTTGTTGTCTCCCACTCCCCTCTCCTTCATCGCACAGCCCCTCTGTAGCTCATAGAAAACTGCTTGCCAGGTAGTGAATTCTCAGTACAAGTTTTCATGAATAACTCTCCAGTGTTTGCCTGAGATTACTTACTCCTTGACATGTATACTTTCACCTTTACTACTGAGATCCAGAGGAAAATGTATTCACTTCTATCTTCTTTTTGACTTTTCAGTGTCTTCAGTCTTTTACTCTCTATTATCTGTCTTTCCATGTAGTGGAAGTGAGGGCTTTGCAAGTATCAACTTAATGAATGAATCTTCCATTGTTTCTCCCCATGAGTCTTCCACATTGATAAATCTGATCTCTCAACCAAAGCCACGGTTCATCTCAACTCTACACCATTACCCATGCTGCTGTTCTCTATCTGACCCCTCAGGTTCTACAATGGGGATGGAAACTAACAAAAGATAATATGCCCAGAGTAGTGATTTATACCAGCAACAAGAAAGTATTGCATGGACGAGGGGCTAGTCAACCAAATGCCACCCTAAAGTGGGCAAACTGAAAGAGCCTGTCTATAAGGAACGGGTATTGCCAACAATAAGATTTTATTCTCTTGTCTTAAAAATGCTTATTTTTTTGGGTAGCGGATGCCTGTAGTCCCAGCTACTTGGGAGGCTGAGGCAGGAGAATGACTTGAACACGGGAAGCCAAAGTTGCAGTGAGCTGGAGCTTGCAGTGAGCCGAAATTGCACCACTGCACTCCAGCCTGGGCAACAGAGTGAGACTCTATCTCAAAAACAAAAAACAAAAAACAAAAACAAAAACAAAATGCTCTTTTTGTCTATATCTTTAGTGAACTTTCCTTCATGTTCACACTCTCTTGTTTCCTCCATTCCTTCTTTGGGCTTAGTCATTTTAGATGATACAAGCCTGTGTTTTTATCCCCCACCTCCACTATGTTCCCACAATGGCTCCACTACAACCTCTACTTTGATCCCACGGGTAGATATTGAAGGAGCTGATGTGCTACTTATTAGACAGTCCTGTGGGTTAGGAGGTCTCGGTTATTAGTCTAAGCATAGTCCAATCTTAAAAGTTTCAATATGTTTATGGATTTGGAGATGAGAGAGGCTCTGGAAAATACATCAGTTTTGGAAGACAAACCCGTAAGCTTTATCAGAAGCACAGGGTCAGTATCATGGGAGAGACGTAATTTTCAGTGAAGAGAAGTCTTTGATGCTGAAATCATGCCTTGCCTATTCACCCCTTCAATCTTACCTCCAGCCCCACATACCCAGTTACTTATGCCAGGGCTGCAGGGGAAAGGAGAACTTGAAAAATAATATAGTACCTCTTTTTTTTTTTAAAGTTTAAGAACCCACATGATAGCTGAAGAAATCATAGTGGAGTATAATGTTGGATGTCAAGTTTACCCATTTCTTTTTGGAGATAGCAACTTATTAGAGCAAGAAGGGTAACAGCGGTAGAGTAACACTAGAACTGAGACTTATGAAGGCCTAAAGACCCAGGGGAGCCTTGTTTCCTTTGTGTCCTTCCAGGTTTAATCCATCCCTGAGAGCATGTCTATCATATTTCTAACCCTTGTTTTGAAGCCCTTCATGGGCAGCCCCATTCTCCATATCGCTTCCTTTTGAACTCTAAAATGCTCATGGTCTGTCAATCATTTTGGTCCTGAATTAGTATTTTATATCTATCCGGCTTACTCTTTGCAGAGAATAGACACTGGTTTCTGAATTGTCTATATTATCTGGCAGAATGCTAGGTCTGCCTGCTGTGACGTGGAAAAATCTGTTGAAGCATTAACGATCTAAGATAAAGGCTAAATGTGAAATAAGAAAGCACTGACTTTCTGACCTTGCATTCTGCTTCTTTCTCATTAATGTTTCCCTTATGGCTTTTTTTCTCTCCCTCCAAGGTCACCCAGCCAACATAATCTACTCTGCCTGCCCAAGTGTGAAACCTAGTGTGAAACCTACTCCAGAGGTGAAACCCCACCAACAGATGAATGCCACTTTGGGAAATACCTTATGTTTTTGATATTTTCTTCTTCATTTTTTGATAGGACTTTTTTTTTTCCTGCTCAAAAGTGACTATCTGGTAGTACATTCCCAGAGGATCCTGGCCAGTAAACAGAGAAGTCTGAAAGGCTACCTTGAGATAAGGTGCTAACAGCCTGTGGTAGCTTTCATAGAATATTCTGGTTTAAATAACAACCTTGAATATCCAACTTATTCAGATTCAACAAACATCTATCAAGTATTTACCCTGTGCAGATAAGACAACGCCATGTACTAGGTGTTTCCTCATGTGTTATATCATTTAATGATTACAACAAACATCAAAGGTAGCATCCCTCCTTTACAAACTAAAACACAGATACTCAGAAAGGGTAATTTATTCACTGAAAGTCAAAGTGAGCTGAATTCAAACACAGGTCCTCTAACATCCAGGGCACAGACTGATGATATTCATGACCAGCTGAGTTTATGAAATCTCTTATGCTGTCTGTCCATAGTCTGCCTACACAATAGCAAGGCGTAGAGGAGCACCATGCTTTTGCCCAACATAAAAGGGTTAGAAGGTCACTTTTCTGCATGTTTCTACATTATTTTCAAAACTGCCATTCATCTGCATTTTCAAATAAGTATCAACAAAATTACTTTTGTTAAGCTGTAGTTACTTTGCTATCCTACAGCCTCAGTCACATGGAAGCAGATTACTAGAGTGGCATGGGTTTCAAATCTCTTCCTGGGAAGGAGTCAACAGGTGGAAAAACAAATGCTAAGCAAACCGTCTAGAAGACTCCTTCTCAATGCTTTAAATGCGAAACAACATGGATACGACACATGGATATACTGTGCCATCTTCCGCTTTAGAAAATGATTACTTTGTACCTGTGATCCATTTACTAAACCTCAAAGCTCTTGGTTTAAGATATGTTGTTTTGTAATTAAGCTTTTGAAATACACATTTGTTGGCTTTTGTCCTGTGCTCTTTATTACCTGAACTATAACCAGTTATAAATACTAAGCTATTTAGAGTCTTAAAAACAAATGGATGTCTATACTTCATGATTTACACAAATATTAACTTTATTAGCTATAAAAATTATAAATTGGACTTTATATAAAATTAAAACCTTCTGTTCTTCAAAAAAGAAAATAAAACACAAGCCACAAACAGGAGAAAATATTTTCTTTTTTTTTTTTTGAGATGGAGTCTTGCTCTGTCGCCCAGGCTGGAGTGCAGTGGCGCGATCTCGGCTCACTGCAAGCTCCGCCTCTCAGGTTCACACCATTCTCCTGCCTCAGCCTCCGAGTAGCTGGGACTACAGGCGCCCTCCGCCAGGCCCGGCTAATTTTTTGCATTTTTAGTAGAGACGAGGTTTCACCGTGTTAGCCAGGATGGTCTCGATCTCCTGACCTCGTGATCCGCCCGTCTTGGCCTCCCAAAGTGCTGGGATTACAGGCATGAGCCACCACGCCCGGCTAGGAGAAAATATTTTCAATGCACATATCTGGAAAAGAACTTGTAACCAGAGTATATTAAAAGCTCTTATAACTCAGCAGTAAGAAGATAAAACAAAAATAGGCAAAATGTGAACGAAGAGTTCACAAAAGAAGAGCTAAATGGCCAATAAACACATGAAAAGATCTTCAACATCATTAAGCATCAGAGAAATGAAAATTAATACCACAAAATATCTTATACTCATCAGAATTGCTAAAAGTAAAAGGACTGAAAATTCCAACTGTTGGTTAGAATTTAGAACAACTGGAACTCTTCAAAACAGTATAGCAACTTTGGAAAACAGTTTGGCAGATTTCTAAATGTGAAATATAAACTTTCCAAACCACTCAGCAATTCTGCTCCTAGATATCTACCCACAAGACAAAAAGTGCGGCAAAAATAAATAAATAACTTATAGAAAAATATTTATAGCAACTTTATTTGTTAAAAGTTTGGAAAACAACACACATCGCCAACTACAAATAAATAAAACAAATACATTGGGGTATTTCCATATAATGAAATTCTTAGCAATAGAAAGATACAAACTACTGATACATAGAACAACATGGATAAATATAAAATACATCATTCTAAGCAAAATAGTCCACTTATGAGAGATTATACACTGTATGATTGCATTTCTAAGAATTTCTAGAACTGGCAAAAATTAATCTATGATGATAGAAATCAGATCAGTGATTGGCTGAAATCAGATCAGTGATTGTCTGAGAGCTGTGAAAGGGGATAGGAGATCATAAAGGAACACAAAATAATTTTCTGAAGAGATGAAAATAGTCTACATCTTAAATGGGAAGTTTGTTATATGTGCGTATGTATGTGTGTGGGGGTGTGTGCGTGTGTGTGTCAAAAGTTCTCAACTTATAAGACTGCAATACAATATACAATAGCTTTTGAGCAACTAATGGGTCAAAGAAGAAATCAAAAGGAAAATTAGAAAACATCTTGAGACAAACAAACTGAAAACACAATATACCAAACTAATGAGATGCAGCAAAAGCAGTTCTAAGAGAAAAGTTTATAGTAATAAATACCTACATTAAAAAAGAAAAAATATCTCTAACTTTACACCTCAACAAACTAGAAGAACAAACTAAGCCCAAAGTTAACAGAAGGAAGTAAATAATAAATATTAGAGAAGAAATTAATGAAATATATAATAGAAAATCAACAGAAAAATAATTACAACCAAGAATTGGATTTTTTAAGTTGACACACCTTTAGCTAGACTAAGAAAAAAGAGACAGAATTCAAATAAAATCAGAAGTAAAAGAGGAAACATTACAACTGATGCCACAGGAACAAAAAGGATCATAAGAGACTATTATGAATGCCAACAAACTGGATAATCTTGAAGAAATGGATACATTCCTAGACATATAATCTACCAAGACTGCGTCATGAAGAAGTATAAAGTCTGAACAGATCTATAACTAATAAGGAGATTGAATCAGCATCCTAGTCCATTTTGTGTTGCTACAACAGAATACCTGAAACTGGATAATTTATAAAGAAAAGAAATTTATTTGGCTCACAATTCTGGAGGCTGGGAAGTCCAAGAGCATGCTGTTGGCATCTTAGTGGGCCTTAGTGCTGCATTATCCCCTGATGGAAGGCAGAAGGGTAAGAGGGCAAAAGTAAATGGAAAGAAGCCAAACTCATCCCTTTATCAGGAACCAACTTCTATGATAAATAACCCATTCCTGTGATAAGGCTAATGCTTTTATCCCATTCATGAAGGCAGAGCCTTCACGACATAATCATCCCTTAAAGGCCCCACCTCTCAACATTGTTGCATTGGGGATTAAGTTTCTAACACATGAACTTTGGGGTACACACTCAAGTCATAGCAGCCAGTAATCAAAAACCTTCTAACGAAGAAAATTCCAGGTCCAGATGGCTTCATTGGTGAAGTCTGCCAAACATTTAAAGAAGAATTAATGCCAAGCTTTCTCAAACTCTTTTCAAAAATTGAAAAGGAACTAACACTTCCAAACTCATTTTTATGAAGCCAGCAATACCTTGATATCAAAACTAAACAAAGACACTATAAGAAAACTATATGCTAATAGTCCTGATGAACATACATACAAAAATCTTCAACAAAATGCCAGCAAACCAATTCAACAGCATATAAGTGGGATTTATCCCTGGGATGCAAGGATGGTTTAATATATGGAAATTAATTAATGTGATACATCACATTAACAGAATAAAGGATAAAATTGCATGACTATCTCAATAGATGCAGAATAATTTGATAAAATTCAACACATTTTCATGATAAAAACCCTCAGCAAACTAGGAATAGGAAGAAAGTACCTCAACATAATAAATGTTACATACAGAAAGCTCACAGCTGTCATCATAGTCAATGGTGAAAACTGAAAGCTTTTTCACTAAGATCAGAAAGAAGGCATAGATACCAAGTCCTTTCTATTCAACAGAGTACTGGAAGTCCTAGCCAGAGTAACTAGGCAAGAAAAAGAAATAAAATGTACCCAAATTAGAAAGGAATAAGTAAAATTGTCCGTATTTTCAGATGACATTATTTTATATAGAAAAGCCTAAAGACTCCACTAAAAAACTGTTACAAATAATAAATTCAGTAAAGCTATAAGAAACAAAATTAACATATGAAAATCAATTACATTTCTGTAAACTAATAATGAACTATCTGAGACACTAAGAAAGCAATCCCATTTACAATAACATGAAAAAAGATTTTTTGGGAATGAAATTAACTAGGAAAGTAAAAGACTTGTATACTGAAAACTACAAAACTGATGAACATAGTTCACTAATAATGAACTATCTGAGAAAGTAAGAAAACAATCCCACTTACAATAACATCAAAAAATAAGATTTTTAGGAATACAACTAAAGTAGGAAAGTAAAAGGCTTATATCCTGAAAAACTACAAAACACTGATAAAATATATCAAAGAAGATGCAAACAAATGGAAAGACATCCTACATTCATGGATTTGAATACTTAATATTGTTAAAATGTCCCCAAATGATCTACAGATCAATGCAATTCCTATCAAAATTCCAATGACATTTTTTATAGAAATAGAAAAAAATACCCAATTCCACAGTTCATATGGAGCCACAAAAGAACCTGAACAGTCAATGCAATCTTGAAAACTAACAAAGGTAGAGGCATCAGAGTTTCTGATTTCAAAATATAACACAAAGTTATACTAATCAAAAGAGTGTGGTAGTGGGATAAAGACAGACATATAGACCAGTTATCCAGAAGTAAACCCACACATATATGGTCAACTGATCTGTAACAATGATGTCAACAATATACAAATGGGGAAAGGATAGTCTCTTCAACAAATGGTGTTGAGAAAGCTGGAAATCCACATGCAAAATAATAAAATTGGACCTTTATTTTATACCATACACAAAAATCAACTCAAAATGGATTAAAGTCTTAAAGGTAAGACCTGGAACTGTAAAACTCCTAGAAGAAAACATAGGGAGAAATCTTCATGACGTTGGCCTTGACAATAATTTTGTGGATATGACACCAAAAAAACATAGGTAACAAAGCAAAATAGACAAGTGGGACTGCCTCAAACTAAAAAGCTTCTACCAGCAAAGAAACAGTCAACAGAGTGAAAAGATAACCTATAAAATTGGGAAATATTTGCAAACCATATTTCTGATAAAAGGTTAATTTCCAAAATGTGTAAGAAGGCTTATATATAAGAAACTCCAATAACTCAGTAGTAAAAAAACAAAAACAAAAACAAAAAACAACAACAACAAAAAAATGAATAATCTGCTTAAATAATTGGGCTAAAGACTTGAATACACATTTTTCCAAAGTGGACATACAAATGGCCAAAAGGTTTATGAAAAGATGCCCAGTGTCACTAGTTATCAGGGAAATGCAAGTATAAACCACCATGAGATATCACCTCACACTGGTTAGGATGACTATTATAAAAATACACACACACACACAAAGACAACACATGTTGATAAAATGTAAAGAAATTTGAATCCTTATACAGTGTTGGAGGGGAATGCAAAATGGTGCTGCCACTATGAAAAAAAGTATGGAGATTTCTCAAAATATTAAAAATAGAACTACCATAGGATTCAGCAAACTCACTTCTTGGTATTTGTCCAAAAGAACTGAAATCAGGATGTCAAAGAGATATTACCATTCCCATGTTCATTGCAGCACTATTTATAATCGTCAAGCTGTAGACATAAAAACTAAGTGTTCATTGACAGATGAATGGATTTTTAACAATGTCATATAGACATGTAATAGAATACTATTTAGTCATACAAGGAAGCCTGCAACATGGAACAACATGTATAAACGTTGAGAACATTATATTAAGTGAAATGAGCCAGTCACGAAAGGACAAATACTGCATAATTTCACTTACATGAAGTGTCTAAAACAGGCAAACTCTTAGAAACAGAGGGTAGAATAGTTATTGTTAGGGGCAGGGGTATGGGGAAAATGGAAAGTTGCTAATCAATAGGCACAATGGGTTTTTTTGTTTGTTTTTTGTTTTTGAGACAGTCTCACCCTGTCACCCAAGTTGGAGTCCAGTGGCATGATCTTAGCTCACTGCAACCTCCACCTTCTGGGTTCAAGTGATTCTCCTGCCTCAGCCTCCCAAGTAGCTGGGACTACAGATGTGTGACACCACACCCAGCTAATAATTTTTGTATTTTTAGTAGAGACAGGGTTTCACCGTGTTGGTCAGACTGGTCTCAAACTCCAGATCTCAAATGATCCTCCTGCCTTGGCCTCCCAAAGTGCTGGGATTACAGGCGTGAGCCATCATGCCTAGCCACAATATTTCAATTGTACAGGATACGCAACTTTGTGTCTATAGATAGCATTACTGTATTTTACATTTAAAAGTCTATTAAGAGGGTAGATTTCATGCCAAGTGTTCTCATCACAATAAAAAGAAAAATGGGCCGGGTGCGGTGGCTCAAGCCTGTAATCCCAGCACTTTGGGAGGCCGAGACGGGTGGATCACGAGGTCAGGAGATTGAGACCATCCTGGCTAACATGGTGAAACCCCGTCTCTACTGAAAAAATACAAAAAACTAGCCAGGTGTGGTGGCGGGTGCCTGTAGTCCCAGCTACTGGGGAGGCTGAGGCAGGAGAATGGCGTAAACCCGGGAGGCGGAGCTTGCAGTGAGCTGAGATCCGGCTACTGCACTCCAGCCTGGGGGACAGAGCAAGACTCCGTCTCAAAAAAAAAAGAAAAGAAAAATGAAAACAACACCAACGATAAAAAGGCAGTAGGTAAATAAGTACCCTAGCTTCCTCATCTATCAATCAGCTGGGGTAATTCTGTAGTATGGTCTACATAGTATGGTCTACACTGTCTCCCAGTGTTCTGAAACGGGATTAAGCCTTTTTCCCGTAGGGATAATCACAATAATTCACAACTTATTGGTTTCCTTCACTGCCCCATTTCACTTCCCACTCCTCTGGTACTCTTGACTACAGTAAATCATTTTCACTGTAAAGAATGTAGTCTTTTTATTGCCAAAAAATATTTGGGATGCTTTTGGTACTGATTTAATTAATTCATCAATTATATTACTTAATTATGAAGTTGGTGTTTGGAATAATTATCATAAAAACATAACATGGGCTCTGTCAGTCTACATGTTTTAGGATGATTCTATCAGCATGAATGATAATAGAGGTTAAGATAATTAAAAAGTCATCAAATTGTATATTTACATATGTGAATATTATTGTATATAACAATTCAATAAATTTGATTTTTATGTGGATAGACACAATATTAAATGTGTTGACATATGTATATGAATTTAATCAGCGATTAACATAAAAATTATGTTTGAGGATGTTTCTCACTGCTATTTTTTATTATTGTACTGTAAGTTCTCAGATATATGTGCAGATCCTGCTGGTTTGTTACATAGGTATACATGCACCATGGTGGTTTGCTGCACCCATCAACTCATCATCTAGGTTTTAAGCCCCACATGCATTAGGTATTTCTCCTACTGCTATCCTTTCCTTTGCTCCCCCCACCAACAGGCCCCATCCTGTGATGTTCCCCTCCCTGTGTCCATGTGTTCTCATTGTTCAACTCCAGCTTATGAGTGAGAACATGGAGTGTTTGGTTTTCTGTTCCTGTGTTAGTTTGCTGAGAATGATGGTTTTCAGCTTCATCCATGTCCCTGAAAAATACATGATCTTCTTTTTTATGGCTGCATTAGTATTCCATGGTGTATATATGCCACATTTTCTTTATCCAGTCTATCATCAATGGGCATTTAGGTTGGTTCCAAGTCTTTGCTATTGTAAATAGCACCACAATAAACATACGTGCGCATGTGTCTTTATAGTAGACTGATTTATAATGCTTTGGGTATATACCCAGTAATGGGATTGCTGGGTCAAATGGTAATTCTGGCTCTAGATCCTTCAGGAATCACCACACTGTCTTCCACAATTGTTGAACTAATTTATACTCCACCAACAGTGTAAAAATGTTCCTGTTTCTCTACATCCTCACCAGCATCTCTCGTTTCCTGACTTTTTAATGATTACCATTCTAACTGGTGTGAGATGGTATCTCATTGTAGTTTTGATTGTATTTCTCTAATGATCAGTGATGATGGGCCTTTTTTCAGATGTCTGTTGGCTGCATAAATGGCCTCTTTTGAGAAGTGTCTGTTTATATCCTTTGCCCACTTTTTAATGGAGTTGTTTGTCATGTAAATTTGTTTAAGTTCCTTGTAGATTCTGGATATTAGACCTTTGTCAGATGGATAGATAGTAAAAATTTTCTCCCATTCTGTAGTTTGCCTGTTCACTCTAATGATAGTTTCTTTTGTTGTGCAGAAGCTCTTTAGTTTAATTAGATACCATTTGTCAATTTTGGCTTTTGTCGCAATTGCTTTTGGTGTTTGAGTCATGGAGTCTTTCCCCATGCCTATGTCTTGAATGGCATTGCCTAGGTTTTCTTCTAGGCTTTTTATGGTTTTGGGTCTTATGTTTAAGTCTTTAATCCATCTTGAGTTAACTTTTGTATAAGGTGTAAGGAAGGGGTCCAGTTTCAGTTTTCTGTATATGGCTAGCCAGTTTTCCCAACACCATTTATTAAATAGGTAATCATTTCCCCATTTCTTGTTTTTGTCAGGTTTGTCAAAGATCAGATGGTTGTAGATGTGCAGTGTTATTTCTGAGGCTTCTGTTCTGTTCCATTGGTCTATATATCTGTTTTGGTACCAGTACCGTGCAGTTTTGGTTACTGTAGCGTTGTAGTATAGTTCGAAGTCAGGTAGCGTGATGCCTCCAGCTTTGTTCTTTTTGCCTAGGATTGTCTTGGCTATGCAGACTTTTTTTGTTGTTCCATATGAAATTTAAAGTAGCTGTTTCTAATTCTGTGAAGAAAGTCAATAGTAGCTTGATGAGAATGGCATTGAGTCTACAAATTACTTTGGGCAGTACAGCCATTTTCATGATATTGATTCTTCCTGTTTGTTTGTGTCCTCTCTTATTTTCTTGAGCAGTGGTTTGTAGCTCTCCTTGAAGAAGTCCTTCACATCCCTTGTAAGTTGTATTCCTGGGTATTTTATTCTCTTTGTAACAATTGTGAATGGCAGTTCACTCATGATTTGGCTCTCTGTCTGTTACTGGTGTATATGAATGCTTGCGATTTTTGTACATTGATTTCATATCCTCACTCTTTGCTGAAGTTGCTTACCAACTTAAAAAGTTTTGGGGCTGAGGCGAAGGGGTTTTCTAAATATACAGTCATGTCATCTACAAACAGAAACAATTGACTTCCTCTCTTTCTATTGGAATACGCTTTATTTTTTGCTGTTGCCTGATTGCCTTGGCCAGAACTTCCAATACTATGTTGAATAGGAGTGGTGAGAGAGGGCATCCTTGTGTGGTGCCAGCTGTCAAAAGGAATGCTTCCAGCTTTTGCCCATTCAGTATGATATTGGCTGTGGATTTGTCATAAATAGTTCTTATTATCTTGAGATATGTTCCATCAATACCTAAAAAGTTTATTGAGTGTTTTTACCACGAAGGGGTGTTGAATTTTATCAAAGGCCTTTTCTGCATCTATTGAGATAATCAGGTAGTTTTTGTCATTGGTTGTTTATGTGACGGATCACATTTATTGATTTGCGTATGTTGGACCAGCCTTGCATCCCATGGATGAAGCTGACTTGATTGTGGTGTATAAGCTTTTTGATGTGCTGCTGGATTCAGTTTGCCAGTATTTTATGGAGGATTTTTGCACTGATGTTCATCAGGGACATTGGCCTGAATTTTTGTTGTTGTTGTTGTATCTCTGCCAGGTTTTGGTATCAGGATGATGGTGGCCTCATAAAATAAGTTAGGGAGGAGTCCCTGTTTTTCTATTGTTTGGAATAGTTTCAGAAGGAATGGTACCAGCTCCTCTTTGTACCACTGGTAGAATTTGACTGTGAATCTGTCTGGTCCTGGGCTTTTTTTGGTTGGTAGGCTATTAATTACTACCTCAATTTCAGAACTTATTGGTCAGTTGAGGCACTGGAGTTCTTTCTGGTTTAGCCTTGGGAGGGTGTATGTATCCAGGAATTTATCCATTTCTTCTAGATTTTCTAGTTTATTTGTGTAGAGGTGTTTGTAGTATTCTCTGATGGTAGTTTTTATTTCTGTGGGATAGGTGGTGATCTCCCCGTTACCATTTTTTATTGTGTCTCTTTGATTATTTTCTCTTTTCTTCTTTATTAGCCTGGCTAGTGGTCTATCTATTTTGTTAATCTTTTCAAAAACCAAGCTCCTGGATTAATTGATTTTTTGAATGTTGTGTGTGTGTGTGTGTGTGTGTGTGTGTGTGTCTATCTCCTTCAGTTCTGCTCTGATCTCAGATATTTCTTATCTTCTGCTAGCTTTTGAGTTTATTTGCTCTTGCTTCTCTAGTTTTTTTAATTGTGAAGTTAGGGTGTCGATTTTGGATCTTTTCTGCTTCCTTCTTTGGGCATTTAGTGCTATAAATTTTCCCCTAAATACTGCTTTAGCTATTTCCCAGAGATTCTGGTACGTTGTGTCTTTGTTCTCACTGGTTTCAAATAACTTATTTATTTCTACCTTAATTTTGTTATTTACCCAGTAGTCATTCAGGAGCAGTTGTTCAGTTTCCATGTAGTTGCATGGTTTTGAGTGAGTTTCTTAATCCTGAGTTCTAATTTGATTGCACTGTGGTCTGAGAGACTGTTTGTTATGATTTCCATTCTTTTGCATTTGCTGAGGAGTGTTTTACTTCCAATTATGTGGTTGATTTTAGAATAAGTGATGTGGTGCTGACAAGAATGTTTATTCTGTTGATTTGGGGTGGAGAATTCTGTAGATGTCTATTAGGTCCACTTGGTCCAGAGCCAAGTTCAAGTCCTGAATATCGATGTTAATTTTCTGTCTCATTGATCTGTCTAATATTGACAGTGGCGTGTTAAAGTCTCCCACTATTATTGTGTGGGAGTCTAAGTCTCTTTGTAGGTTTCTAAGAACTTGCTTTGTGAAGCTGGGTGCTCCTGTATTGGGTGCATATATATTTAGGATACTTAGCTCTTCTTATGTAACACACTTCTTTGTCTTTTTTGATCTTTGTTGGTTTAATGTCTGTTTTATTAGAGACTAGGATTGGAACCCCTGCTTTTTTTTTCACTTTCCATTTGCTTGGTAAATCTCCCTCCATTCCTTTATTTTGAGCCTATGTACGTCTTTGCACATGACAGAGGTCTTCTGAATACCATTGATGGATCCTGACTCTTTATCCACAGTCTGTGTCTTTCAATCGGTACATTTAGCCCATTTACATTTAAGGTGAATATTTTTATTTGTGAGTTTGATCCTGTCATCATGATACTAGTTGGTTATTTTGCACATTAGTTGATGCAGTTTCTTTTTCTTTTTTTATGGGAAAGGTTTTAAATTTTTAATGAAAAAGACTTAGAACAATGTATTATTTACATGTAAATAAGAAAAGAGAGCAGAATCCCCACATCCTCTTCAGAGGGAGACAGGAGGCCGTTTATGAGAAGAGAGTCCATATAAACCCCATTAAATAGAAGCTGGACCTAAATACTTCCAAACAGGAGTACAGAACAGGTGAACAGTCTCCACTCATCCCATTGATCTGCTTCAGATCAGATCAGCAACGTTCATAGGCATCTCATCAATCTGAGTGGAATAGTACTGCTCAGTATCTCTGAGGATGCGGATGTCATTGTTCTTTACAAAGTTAATGGCGACACCCTTCCGGCCGTATCGACCTGATCTCCCAATTTTGTGTATGTACAATTCTCTGTTATTGGGGAGATCATAGTTGATGATGAGGGACACCTGAGGGACATCCAACCCCCTGGCCCAGACGTCTGTAGAAATAAGCACTCGGCTGGCGCCCGACCGGAACTCCTTCATGATGGACTCCCGCTCTTTCTGGGGCATGTCTCCGTGCATTGAGGACACAGTGAAGTTGGCTTCTCTCATTTTTTCTGTCAGCCAGTCCACCTTTCTTTTGGTGTTGCAGAAGATGACCGCCTGAGTGATGGTCAGTGTGTCGTAGAGGTCACACAGAGTGTCAAATTTCCACTCTTCCCTCTCCACTGCCACAAAAAATTGCTTGATGCCTTACAGAGTCAATTCATCACGTTTCGCCAAGATGTGGATTGGGTCTGTCATGAACTTGTTGGTCATCTCCAGGATCTCGTGTGGCAGCGTGGAACTGATGAGAACCACCTGTGTGGCTGGAGGCAGGTACCTGTATACGTCATAGATCTGCTCTTTGAAACCTTTATTCAACATTTCATCAGCTTCATCCAAAACCAACATTTTGATGGCACATGTCCTTAAGCTTCCGCGACGAATCATATCAAAAACACCCTGGAGTGCCTGCAACAACATGCAGTCCATAATCCAGCTTCCTGATGTCCTCCCCAACATTGGTGCCTCCAATGCAGGCGTGGCACTGGACGTTCATGTAGTCGCCGAGAGCGAGCAGCCCCTTCTGGATCTGCACAGCTAACTCTCTTGTGGGAGCCAAGATCAAAGCTTGAGTTTCACGAACCTGAATATCCAAACACTGGAGGACTGAGATACTGAAGATGGCTGTTTTGCCTGTGCCGGACTGAGACTGCGCGATGACATCTCTCCCTTTGATGATCTGCTTGGTTGCTCCTTGCTGGATTGCTGATGGTTTTTCAAAACCGTAAGTGTAGATGCCCCGCAGTAGGTCCTCCCGCAGGCCCATGGTGTCGAACGTGGGGGTCACATCCACCTCCTCGCTGGTCTCGAATTCCACTTTGGTCATGTCTTCTCTTTGAGCAGACGCTTTCGCGCCGAGCCCGAGGTCGCCATCGTGGCCGTGGTCGCCATGATTTAGAGTCCGCCGATGCAGTTTCTTCATAGTGTCATTGGTCTTTATATTTTGGTATGTTTTTGCAGTGGTTGGTATCAGTTTTTCCTTTTTATATTTAGTGCTTCCTTCAGGAGCTCTTGTAAGGCAGGCCTGGTGGTGACAAAATCCCCCAGCATCTGCTTGTCTGAAAAGGATTTTATTTCTCCTTCGCTCATGAAGCTTAGTTTGGCTGGATACGAAGTTCTGGGTTGAAAATTCTTTTCTTTCAGAATGTTGAATATTGGCCCCCACTCTCTTCTGGCTTGTAAGGTTTCTGCAGAGAGAAACCTGGCTTGTAAGGTTTCTGCAGTGATGGGCTTCACTTTGTAGGTAATCTGACCTTTCTCTTTGGCCGTCTTTAACATTTTTTCCTTCATTTCTACCTTGGTGAATCTGATGATTATGTGTCTTGGGATTGCTCTTCTCCAGGAGTATCTTAGTGGTGTTCTCTATATTTCCTGAATTTGGATTTTGGCCTGTCTTGCTAGGTTGGGGAAGGTCTCCTGGATAATATCCTGAAGTGTGTTTTCCAACTTGGTTCCATTCTCTCCATCACTTTCAGGTACACCAATAAATTGTAGGTTTGGTCTTTTCACATAGTCCCATATTTCTTGGAGGCTTTGTTCATTCCTTTTCATTCTTTTTTCTGTAATCTTGTCTTCACACTTTATTTCATTAAGTTGAGCTTCAATCTCTGATATCCTTTCTTCTGCTTGATTGATTCGGCTATTGATACTTTTGTGTACTTCACGAAGTTTTCATGCTGTGTTTTTCAGCTCCATCAGGTCATTTATGTTCTTCTCTAAACGGCTTATTCTAGTTAGCACTTCCTGTAACCTTTCATCATCGGTCTTAGCTTCCTTAGAACCTTGCTCCTGTAGCTTGGAGGAGTCTGTTATTACCCACCTTCTGAAGCCTACTTATGCCAATTTGTCAAAGTCATTCTCCATCCAGTTTTGTTCCCTTGCTGGTAAGGAGCTGTGATCCTTTGAAGGAGAAGAGGCCTTCTGGTTTTTGAAATTTTTAACATTTTTGTGCTGGTTTTTCCTCATCTTCGTGGATTTATCTACCTTTGATCTTTGATGCTGATGACCTTTGGGTGGGGTTTTTGTTTATGTTAATGCTATTGCTTTCTGTTTGTTATTTTTCCTTCTAACAGTCAGGCCACTCTTCTGCAGGTCTGCTGGAGTTTGCTGAAGATCCAGTCCAGACCCTCTTTGCCTGGGTATCACCAGTGGAGGCTGCAGAACAGCAAAGATTGCTGCCTGTTCCTTCCTCTGGAAGCTTTATCCCAGAGGGGCACCCTACAGATGACAGCCGGGGCTCTCCTGTATGAGGTGTCTGTCAACCCCTGCTGTTAGGTGCCTCTTAGTTAGGAGGCATGGGAGTCAGGGACCCATCTGGGGAGGCAGTCTGTCCCTTAGCAGAGCTTGAAGGCTGTGCTGGGAGATCTGCTGCTGTCTTCAGAGCTGGCAGGCAGGAACATTTAAGTCTGCTGAAGCTGCGCCCACAGCCACCCCTTTCCCCAGGTGCTCTGTCCCAGGAAGAAGGGAGTTTTATCTATAATCCCCTGACTGGGGCTGCTGCCTTTCTTTTAGAGATGCCCTGCCCAGAGAGGAGGAATCTAGAGAGGTAGTCTGGCTACAGCAGCTTTGCCATGCTGTGGTAGGCTCCACCCAGTCCAAACTTTCTGGCAGCTTTCTTTACACTGTGAGGGGAAAACCAGCTACTCAAGCCTCAGTAATGGTGGACATCCCTCCCCCAACCAAGCTTGAGCATCCCCAGCTGACTTCAGATTGCCGTGCTGGCAGCGAGAATTTCAAGCTGGTGGATCTTAGCTTGCTGGGCTCCATGGTGGTGGTACCTATTGAGCAAGACCACTTGGCTCCCTGGCTTCAGCCCTCTTTCCCTGGGAGTGAATGGTTCTCTCACTGGGCTCCCAAGCACCACTGAGGTACCAAAACAAAACAAAACAAAACAAAACAAAACAAAAACTGCTGCAGCTAGCTCAGTGTCTGTCCAAATGGCCATCCAGTTTTGTGCTTGAAACCCAGGGCCCTGGTGGCAAAGGCACTGAAGGGAATCTCCTGGCCTGTGGGTTGGGAAGACCATGGGAAAAGCGAAGTATCTCGGCCAGAGTGCACAGTTCCTCACAGCTTCCCTTAGGTAGGGGAGGGAGTTCCCTGACCCTTTGTGTTTCCCAGGTGAGGCAATGCCCCACCCTGCTTTGGCTTGCCCTCTGTGGGCTGCACCCACTGTCTACTCAGTTCCAGTGAGATGAACCGGGTACCTCAGTTGTAAATGCAGAAACCACCCACCCTCTGCGTTGGTCTAGATGAGAGCTGCAGACAGGAGTTGCTCCTATTCAGCCATCTTGCCCCCTCCTCATTGTTATTTTCAATAATAAAAAAACAGAAATTGGCTGGGTAGTGGCTCCTTCCTGTAATCCCAACACTCTGGGAGGCTGAGGTTGGTGGATTGCTTGAGGTCAGGAGTTTGAGACCAGCCTGGAGCACATAATGAAACCCCATCTCTACTGAAAATACAAAACTTTGGTGGGGGCAGTGGTGTACCTACAGTCCCAGCTACTTGGGAGGCTGAGGTGTGAGAATCACTTAAACCTGGGAGGTCAAGACTTCAGTGAGCTGAGATCAGATCACTGCCCATCCTGGGCAACAGAATGAGACCCTGTCTCAAAAACAACAACAACAAAAAATCCAGCCATTACCTAAATGCCAAGAAATAAAAGACTGATGTGCAAAAACAAGGTGGGGGGGGGGGGGCTTGGTGTGATGGATGCATCAGCATTTACAACAGGGTTTCCTGCTCTAGCCTAACCTGCCCTGTAGACTCCTGCAAGGTCTCCCCAAGCATTTCTGGTCTTCCCCAAAGTTCTCCCACAGGAACTCATAAGTCAGACTATTAGATATAATCACATGTGGTGTTTGCCTTATTCTTTCTCTTTCTCCCCCTCTCCCTCCTCAGCATCCTCTACTCACAACACCTTCTGAAGGAGCCTCAGTCCTGCCATGACTGGCAGAACCTGTCATGAGCATCACCAGCATCCATGCCAACATCTCCCCTGCAAGGCTCTCAAATCTGCTGACCTTCAGAACGTTAGAGCAGTGCCGAAGCCCAGGACATGGCTGTCATCCCTTATTCCTCTGAGCTCAAATCGCCCCCAATGTCCTGATAGGAACCAAGTACCAGGCCATCCCACCATTTCAGTCCCTGTCCCAAGGACTTCTCATTAAATTCCATCATCATCCTTCAGCTAACAACCAAAAGCCTTCCTGAAACACAGTCTCATGCAAATAGGTACTGAGAAAATTTCCCAGCCCCCAATTTTGCAAACACTCACCTGTGCAGTTTAGAATCAGCTAGGTTATGTGACTGTGCATTTATATTAGCAGATAAATAACACAGCAGCTATACTACAAGTAGGTGTCTTTTTGGCCTGTTTACTTTGTTTAATTTTTACATATTAGGCTCATCTCTGAATGCCCAGAGGATGTAACTGATATACTCTCCCGGGGAAAGAGTCAAGAGTCATTTCCCAGCTGAGGTTGATGCTCTTCCATTTTCTCTTAACCCTGTGAAAATGGTGCTGGGCCATAAGAGGACATGTGGGATTCAACTCCCACTGTGTATGGCTAAGTATCAGAACAAAGTATGATGTCCACAGAGGACCTTGAGCTCACAGGCTCCATTCCAGAGAGTAATACAGCGATAGTGAACCATTGGAAGCAAAGACTCCCTGTGGAATAGCTGTAGTCATCCCCCATGCTGGCCCAGCCACTGAGAAGAGACAGTCTTGTTAGGTTGACTTGACTATGGGTCACCTGAATTTAATTTGGCTTACTGAATTATGGATGAAGGAGACAATTATTCCCAAGAGTTGGCCAATCTTTGTCATCAGGGGTTTTCTTATGTTGGTGAGAGTGTTCTAGTATCTTAACAGGCAGCTTGAGTTTGATGCATGAGTCATAATGAATCAGATGTACCAGAATTGTTGTTTTGATTCAGCTCAGCAGTTATGTCTTTGAATCTGAGTCTCAGATGGGCACCTGAATAGACTCATCACAAAGCTTCATTGCAAATTATACAGTGCAGGGAAGCTCAACAAATTATTCTGATTGTTTCCAGAAAGAAAAAGGAAGGCAGGATTATACAGCATTTAGTGTCACCAATTAACAAGGTCATGGGGCTGAACCACTCATTCCAAAAACTTAATATCTACAAACTCAAGCGCAAGGAGCCTCTTTTAATTATTTGGAAATTGTGGGCTGCAGGGAAAGCGAGTGCTCTCAGCCTTGTGATCTGAGCAAGGTTCAGGAGCTGGAGTGGGTTTGGCTGAGTCACCGCTGGCTGCATGACCCCACACACATCACCTGACCTCCACATGCTTCAGCTGGCCCGGCTGTAGAGATGAGAAAGTGCAGCCGGAAGGCCCCAAAGGGCAAAAACAGCCTTCTGCACACAGCTGCCCTGGGGCAGCTTCCAGCGGCACAGTTTAGCTTCATCAGAGGCAGGGGGACCCTAGTTTGGGTCACCAAAGCAGCCTTACCTAAAAGTCACCTTTGGGAAAGGGCCTGTTTCATGCTGCAAGTGTAGGAGTATAAATTAGCAAAACGTTTTTGAAGCCTTGAAAATACTCATATGTTTTGGTTGCATGATTTCATTTGAATGAATTTATTCTTAGACAGGAATCAGAGGCGTACACAAATATGTAAGTTCAATCATGCTCATCATAGTGTTATCTTTAATAACGAAAACCTGAAAATTATCTAAATGTTCAACTGTAAAGCATTGTTCAACAAACTATGGTACATTTTTATGTTGGAATGTTGTATGGCCATTAAAAACTCACTAGAACAGAATAATCAATGACCTGGGAAAATGTCTACCGTAGGATAGTATATAGAGAAGGACCATAAAACACCATTGTTAGAGTAATCCAATTTGTTTTACACTGTATGTACTCCCACGTGATAGACAAAAGTCTGGAACGTGAGACAAGAAATTATTAATGATGTTTAATCTATGCGTTTGGGGATTATGAGCTCTTTTTAAAATTTATGGTGCTTGCCTGTATGTTCCAATGTTTTCTATCACAATGGTCATGTGTTCTTTTTGCCATAAAAATCAATTTTGAAATTTCCCGAGTTTCTGTTAACTTGGTTGCATATGGGGCCAAACTACGCACCTACCTGTGGAGCAAATGAATACAGTGATACATCTGTGAGCCCAGGCTTGAGCAATTCCAATCCCAGAGGCTCTCCGGCCTGGGAACAGAGTGGGATTTTTTGTCTGAGGAGGCTGAGTCTGGAAGAAGGATGACTCTGTGGGTGGTTTCCTAGATCCTCAATGCACGTGGCTTCCAGCCTTGACTCTTCCCTAAAATTCTGGGTTGCTGGCCAAGGCCGAAGAATGAAATTGCCTCGGCAGCCAACTCCCCTAGGTAAGCCCAACGTTTACTCTGTATCTGCATAATATCTATTAAGCAACACCTGATCCTGTTCACCAGGATGTATGTTCCCAGGGAAACTTTCCTTTCAAAGTTAAGCAAACATTCTTGGTAAGGAGCCCTAACACCTGGGAATCATGCATTTAACTTTCCAGGCCTCAATCCTACATGAGTGTCCTGTGTTACAATAGCATGGCTGGATGGATGGTGATCTAACCATTTCAGCCAGTGGCTCATCCTGCATGGGAAGAAAAGTTTTAAAATGGCACAGATCCCTTTGAGAAGAGAGCCATCTCCTCCATAATATATGGGGAAGGAAAATGGTGCTTTATGAGACAATCAGAGCAAATTGGTACATCATCATGGAGCTTTCAAGGTGATATTTTCTAAAACAACACAGCCATTTTTGATTCCTCTTACCAAAGCCAAGGGGCAGTAGATAATCTCAACATTCCTGATCTCTGCTTCAGGTGTAGGCTGTCATTGGCTTGCTTAGGTCAATAGTGGACACTAGCCTTCCCTGAGCTGACTTATTGGAGATGGCCCAAGGGCCTGGCAGGCAGTCTGAAGTACAATCTAATACTGTAACAGATAAATCCCAGTGTGAAAGAGAGTCATATTATCTCCATTTCACACAGAAGAAACCAAAGTATGAATCCTTATCAAAATAAATTTTATTGAGCACCTACTTTGTGTTTGGTAATGTTTCAGGCACTGGGAAAACAGCAGTGAACAAAATAGATCAAGTCTTTGCCCTCAAGAAGTTTACGTTCTTTTGAGAGTAATCAATAAGCAGAGTTTTAATATACAGGGTGATAATCGATATGAAGAAAAGTAAGGCTGAGTAAGAGGATAGAGACTAAAGGAAGTGCAGTTCTATATAGAGTAACTAGGGAAGTTTTTTCTGATAAACTGATGTTTGAGCAGAGACAAAAAGGCAGGGAAGAGTGAGCCACTTGCATCCTTGCAGGACAAATGTTTGAAATAGAGAAAAGAAGTGCTGGGCACGATGGCTCACGCCTGTAATCCCAGCACTTTGGGAGGCCAAAGCAGGCGGATCATCTGAGGTCAGGAGTTGGAGATCAGCCTGGTCAACATGGAGAAACCCTGTTTCTACTAAAAATACAAAAACAAGCTGAGTGTAGTGGCATGCGCCTGTAATCCCAGCTACTTGGGAAGCTGAGGCAGGCGAAGTGCTGGAACCCCAGAGGCAGAGGTTACAGTGAGCCAAGATCGCGCCATTGCACTCCAGCCTACGAAACACAGTGAGACTCTGTCTCCAAAAAAAAGAAAAGAAAAGAAAAGAAAAGAAAACATGAAATAGAGAAAAGAGCAAATGCAAGGCCTTGAGCTGAGAGCATGCCATGATATATTAGGAACAAAGATGACAGTGTGGCTTCACATAAGACTCTCATCTTTGAAGGGTTCTCAGCAGAGGAGGGACACGATCTGCCTTATGTGTGCTGGGAGCGGGCATGGTTACAGATGAGAGGAGGGTAACCAACTAGGATGTAACTGCCACAATCAAGGCAATCGTGGTTGGGACTAGGCTTGACATAATGAAGGTGTAGGAAGTGGGGCAATTTCAAAGGAAGATTTGGGTGCCATTTTAAAGAACAAGGTCACTAACAAAAAGCACAAAAGTGTAAAAGAGTGGCATTAAATAGATCATGAAAAGGATGCTTATTTACATCGTGAGGGTTAGAACAAGAAGGTAGAATGTCTTGTCTCATCTCATCTGGAACGTACATGTCGGGTGACTCAAAATTTTTATAGGCCTGCACGTGACTGCAATGACTATGAAATTGCCATGAGTACTGATCTAGGGGTCACAAATAGATTTTAGTGAATAAGAAAATTTGTAAATATGGAATTTGTGAGTAACGAGGACTGAACTGTCTGAAGGTTGAGAGGCCTATTATTCATGTAAGTGGAGATATGAAAAATGAGGAGAAAGCTGGAGGTAGAGGCACTGATCTGGGAGTCATTGCCATGTATCTAAATCTCTATATCCTGCATGAAACTGGATGAAATGATCTTAGGAGTGTAGAAAAATAATAGAAGAGTTCCAGAGACTGGATCCAGGGGCACTACAGTGAGAAGGTGCCTGCAAAGGAGACTGTGAAAGAGCAAATAGTGGAGTGAGAAAAAAACCAGGAAAGGAAAGTCGTGTTTTAAGAATGATGGAGGGAGTCAGGAATGGGTCAATGCTGCTGAAACATCGAGTCTCATGAGACGTAAGAATGAACCTTTAGATTAGGCAAGATGAAGGGCACAGGTGATTTGGATGAACAGTTTCATTTGAACACTGGAGGTAAAAGTCTGAGTGGATCAAAGAGCAAATGCACAATTCTTTCCAGGAATTTCTTTTATTGTTTCTAAAATTCAATTTATCAGGCCAGGTGCAGTGGCTCACACCTGTAACCCCAGCACTTTGGGAAGTTGAAGTAGGGGATCACAAGAGGTCAGGAGTTCAAGAGCAGCCTGGCCAACATGGTGAAACCCCATCTCTACTAATAATACAAAAATTAGCTGGGTGTGGTGGCAAGTGCCTATAATCCCAGCAACTCAGGAGGCTGAGGCAGGAGAATAGCCTAAACCTGGGAAATGGAGGTTGCAGAGAGCCGAGATCATGCCACTACACTCTAGTCTGGGCGACAGAGCCAGACTGTGTCTCAAAAAAAAATATATATATATATTTATGTATTTTTAATTTTTAATTATGTTAAAAAAATTGTGTAGTACATAGTAGGTGTATATATTTACGGGGTACATGAGATGTCTTGATACAGATATGCAATGTGAAATAAGCACATCATGAAGAATGAGGTATCCATCTCCTCAAGCATTTATCCTTTGAGTTACAAACAATCCAATTACATTCTCTATTATTTTAAAATATATAATTAAGTTACCATTGACTATAGTCACCCTATTGTGCTATCAAATAGTAGGTCTTATTCATTTTCTTTTCTATTTTTTTTTTCATACCCATTAACCATCCCCACCTTCCTCCAATCCCCAACTACCCTTCCCAGCCTTTGGTAACCATCTTTCTACTTTCTATTTTCCAGGAGTTTTGATGTAAATGGGAGAAAGGGAATAAGGTCACAACTGAAGGAGGATGTAGGATCGCAGATTCTTTTTAAAAGGAGTACAACATATGTATGCTGGGGGAATGAACCAATAGACAGGAGAACTGATGATGTGGATAGGTGAAGTCAGCACTGCAGGCGGAACCCCTTCTGTGGTTGCAGTAACTTATTTAACTTCACATCCACTGTATGTGGTGAGTACTGTTCCTATCTTCATCTATGGATGAGAAAAATGAAGCAAAGAAAGGTCAGAAACTGGCTCATGGGCACATGGTCATTTAGCGACAGAACCAGGATGCAAATCTGGACCTTCTGTTTCCAGATCCTGTGCTTTCACTGCTGTGCCGCACGTCTGCAACTTTAGATTCCAATCAATTCACGTTTATTGATTACTTCGTATCTAGCAGTCCCTGGCCAAGGTTGAATGGCGAGAGGAAGAAAGAGTGAAATTCCCAGCCTCCGGCCTTATTTATTTATTTATTTTTATCACACTCTTGGAAACATCACACTTTTCCCTCAAAGGCAAGCTACAGAGAAATGCTGCTGCTGCAGTTTGAGTGACACCCATGAAGTCAGGGTTATTGCCAATACCTGATGCTTCCAGAACGTGTCTCACCTGCAGAAACACTAAGAGGTCAATTTTGAAGCACATGGGAAATAAAACTCATTCTTCAGGGTCATTCCCAAATCAAGAATTTAATTAATCTTCTCATAAACTTCTCCCACTCTTATTTTGATCCCACAGGAGAGATTTCTGAGAAAATAGCTCAGCTTTTCCCAACCGAAATGTATGCAGCTTGGCATTCCCTTGGACCCTGTCTACAGTGGTTAAATAAATCACTTGTTGCTAAACAGAGCAATTTATTCCCCTGACATCTGCATGGCCCTCTTGGTTTATTTTAAAATATATCAACTAACTTGCCACAGCTGCCATTGCTTTTAATGTGTCTGACACATCCAATTTCAATAGCTCAATGAAAATGTCATGCAATAAAATAGAGAGAGGCAGACAGAGAAGGTGATGAGAGTCGATGTGTAGACACACCCTTGGAAATCAAGCAACAAAAACACTTGTTCAGGTGAGATACAGGAAAGGGCCTTCCTGCTAGTAGTTTGGGAAATTAATTATATTACATGGAAATATCTTTTTATATATTCATTTTTAAAATGTTAATTCTCCATACTTGTTATTTTTACTAATAGAATCTACTCACTCTTCCAGCTATTTCACATCAAGTAGAAACTGCCTGGCTAGTGTCTTTAATTTTTCATCTCCATGGAGATATTTACTCAGGATGTAGTCATGTTATTTGATAAGGTAAACAATTCTAGAATGTTAGATGTGTGGCATCCATTCATTCATTCCGCAAACAGATGATACCATGCTACCATACACTAGGCACTGTGCCTGGCGTCAGGTCACAAGATCACCCTCCTGCCCTCAGTGGGTCTGCAGTCTTAGGAGGATGATTTCTCTCTGGAGGCAAAGGAGGAAGGAGGTAGTCATGCGGGAGCTCTGCTACTCATTATGTGGTAACTAAGACAACTGATTTGGACTCAGATCCCTCATCTATAAAAATGGAAAGATATTAAATATTGCCTGCCTTTAGGACTGCTGGAGGGATTAAAAGAAACAACATATGTCATAGTACTATAAAACTCAACACAAACCTTGGTTCTTAACTGAACTTAAAGTACTTTGTGATCATTGCTTCTCTATCTAGAATATCCAAGGAACTGATTCAATTACCTAATATCCACTATGCGTCATATCTTTTCAGTGAAGCTGTCTGGCATTCCAAATAAGGTGTTAGGAAATCAAAATGATGATATTATTTTGCCACGGCAATTAGAGAGTGTACTATAATACTCATCTGGATGCCTTGTAGATTCCTCAAGCTCAACAGGTCACTAACATAACCACTCTTTAGAATTTTCTCTCCCTGCTAATGACATTTACTCTGTCTCCCAAATTAGAACTTTCAGCTAATCCTGAAAAACTCTCCCTTCCTGACTTATTATTGATCTAAAATCCTCTACCTCATTCATGTCTCTTGGGTCTGTTTACTTTCATTCATCAGACAACCACTGCTCTGGGACAGGCCTTCTGTTCTCTTGGGTAGGTCTTTGCAACAACCTTCAATCGAGCAGAACTTCTTGTTAATGGCTTCTTCCTCTCAAACCCATCTGTGATGGTTAATACTGAGCGTCAACTTGACTGGATTGAAAGATGCAAAGTATTGATCTTGGGTGTGTCTTGGAGGGTGTTGCCAAAGGAGATTAACATTTGAGTCAGTGGGCTGGGAAAGGAAGACCCACCCTTAATGTCGGTGGGTACAATCTAATCAGCTGCCAGCCTGGTTAGAATATAAAGCAGACAGAAAAATGCGAAAAGGCTAGATTGGCCTACATCTTTCTCCCATGCTCTATCCCTCCTGCCCTCGAACATGGGACTCCAAGTTCTTCAGTTTTCGGACTCAAACTGGCTTTCCTTGCCCCTCAGCTTGCAGACGGCCTATTGTGAGACCTTGTGATCCTGTGATTTAATACTTAATAAACTCTCCTTTATATACATACATACATATATATACATATACATATATACACATATATATGTGTGTATATATATATCCTATTCATTCTGTCCCTCTAGAGAACCTTAATACACCCCTTCCTTCCTTCTTCCTTCAGTCATATCCCTAAAACTAAATATGATTGTGTTCTGCTTCCTATATAAAAGCTCTGGGGCTTCCCGCATTATTCCTCGGCATAATAATCTAGAACAATTTCACAGCTACCGCTCCATGACACAAAGGCCCTTTTGATTGGCTGTTCCATGAAGCCTGTTTCTTTCTCTCCTCTCTGATTTCACGCTTCCTATGACTTCAGGTCCCTCTCCCTGAGCCCTTTCCTTGGCCACTTCTAAATTCCCATTCAGTTCTTCACAAGCTCTCTCAACACTTTGGACATAGCAACTTCTTCTTTTGAGCACCCACAGCGCCTTCTATAACCTGCCCATAGATTTACCACATTGTATTAAAATCTATTTTTGGCTTGTCACATCCTTGAAATGTGAGCTCCCCCAAAACAATGCTTGTTTTATTTATCTTTGTATCCCCAGTGCCTCGCTCAGTGCCTGGAATGGTCCTGGGTCTGATGGATGTTTGTTAATAAAGGTAGGAAGAGGCAGAGCTTGGCTTCATTACTTCCCTTCTTTCGGGTGTTTATCCTGCATGATCCTGTTCCAAGAGCTGCCTAGCTTTCCTCCTGCTTTTACCATCCTTTAAATATTAAACAGCACTGCGGTGGTCTTAGTGATTGGGTCTGCCATAACAGAATACTGTAGACTGGGTGGCTTAAACAACAGAAATTTATATCTCACAGTTCTGGAGGCTGGGAAGTCCAAGATCATAGTGTCAGCTGATACGGTTCCTGGTGAAGGTCCTCTTCTGGGTTGCAGATTGATGACTTCTCACTGTATCGTCACAGGATGGAAAGAGAGAGAGCTCTGTGGGGTCCTTTGGTAAAGACACTCATTCCACACATGAGGCCTCTACCTAATTACTCCTCAAAGGACCCATTTCCTACTACCATCATACTGCAGGTTAGGATTTCAGCATATTAATTTGGTGTGGGGGGCCAAGAACATGCAGTCATAATAGCTACAGTCCCATTCCTCCTTGAACTTTATTCATTCCGCTTCTTCTATTTGTCTTTAGGACACAGAATGTAGGCAAAGAGGATGGATTCTGGAATGAGACTGCCTCTATTCTCATCCCCACTTACCTGTTGTGAAACTTTTGGCAAATTGCTCAACCACCCCATGCCTCAGTTTCCTCATCTTTAAACTAGAGATAGTTATATACTTATTTCATGGGGTTGTATGAGCATTAAATGAGTTCAAACATGTGCAGTCTTTAAAAGAGGACCTGACCCTGAGGACGCATACAGGAAATGTTAGCTGTTACTAGTTTTATAAGAATATGAATTCTCCATTGGTAAGCCTCTCTCTCCTCTCCTCCAAACTCCTTCCTCTGGGCCTCACAGTCTACCTCTCTTATCTCACCTGCCACCTGGCTTCAAAATTGTCTGTGCACCTGTACCTCTCAGTAGCATGTCATTTTAAGACATGCCATATCTTTTTGATTCACTCCCTGCCTGCCACTCTCCCCTAGAACATATAGGCACAGAGTTGGCACTCAATAAATTACCTAATTTAGGGGTACATCATCGACTATTAGCCAATATGATCTAATGGAAAAGTGACAGAATATCACAGTCATCGTTCTCCTCCCAATAGTGCTTTTTCAATAGAGTGTCTTCTAAAGCCATTTATCCACTGTATCCCCAATTCTTCCACAATTACATTGAATTTTAAAAAGTGACTAATGAATAATGGACAGTTCAAATTAGATAGGAGACAGTGGGTAGGGGCATGGCCCTCCCAGAATCGACCATCATGCTGTGTGAGTTGGCTGCCTTCATAGTTCATTCACTGAGCCAGCCCAGGGGGTAAAGAATAATGAGCTTGTGAAGGGTGCAAACAAAATCAGTCTCAACACTTTGTAATATAGTGCATTTGTTACTTGTGTTTATCTGTGTGCATGCCTACACGCAGCCCTGCTGCGTTAAGCCAAGAAAGGGACACACTACAATATATGTGTCGAAGCAGTAGAAGTATGTTAAAATTGTTGAGTAGCACAGGCAAATGACCATCTGCTGTGTATCTTGAAGCCAGAACATTTGAGCCTATAGAGGTGAGTTTGAACGACGATAGTAATGTGCTTCTCATTTAAAATCTTCTATCACACTATTTGTAGGTTTTCCTGTAATCGAATTTAGAGGGGCATTAAAAAATTGAGATGCAGAGAAGGCTCTTCTGCCACCACTTCCTTTAGTTCGATATTCAGTGGCATCCCTACTGTGTGAAGGCTGACTTGAAAGTCTGGCCAGGCTATCTTCTCTAGTGCATCTCCCGCTACACTGAAGCAATTCTGCACCACCTTTCCGGGTGCTCTCAATCAGCAATGCTGAAGGAAGAAGAATGCAGAGTTCCTCTTTGCTCTTCTTGTTTGAGGCAGGTTGATATGCATGGCTGGCATCCCAAATTGCAGTGCCCAATAAGCAATCCTTACAGAGCCAAAGTGCATCATCCCACACTGATTCTAGCTTCTCTTAGAGTCAGAGGCAGTGCATTATTTTCCATTAATATATATACACAGACCCACAGTGCCCAGCAAGTACTAGTTCCAGAAATCTTACCCAGGCTCCTAACACTTTCCTTCATTGATTAAATATGCCAAGATGCACCTAGCTTCTCTACTAACCTGTTCTACTTCCTGTAGTGCCATGTACAGGAAGTTTATCTTTAGAGGTGGAATGAGAAGATCTGATGGGAATGCAAGGGAGAAAGGGGAAGTTGACACTGGAACTGAAGAACTCAGAAATAGTTCTCACGTTAAAAGGGATGGCTGGCCGGGCAATGGTGGCTCATGCCTGTAATCTCAGCACTTTGGGAGGCCAAGGCGGGGGGATCACGAGGTCAGGAGTTTGAGACCAGCCTGGCCAACATGGTGAAATCCCATCTCCACTAAAAATACAAAAATTAGCCAGGCGTGGTGGCACACACTTGGAATTCCAACTACTCAGGAGGCTGAGGCAGGAGAACTGTTTGAGCCCGGGAGGCAGTGGTTGCAGTGAGCTGAGATCCTGCCACTGCACTACAGCCTGGGTGACAGAGCAAGACTCTGCCTCAAAAAAACAAAAAATAAAAATAAATAAATGGGATGGCCACCTATCCAGTTGAGTGTGGCCCGTGTCCTGAAATTAGTGACAAATTGTGGGAATCAGTCAAAGTTTTCTCCTAGTTTCTTTCTTTCAGCTATCCATGAACTAATTCTCAGAATGGAATGTCTAGTGTGTTGTAAAAGATATAGTTAGAAAAGTTCCTTAACAGATTTTTCTTAGCTTCAGTAATGGTATTATGTTATTTAGTTTATGAATGATTAAAATGTTTTATTTTTATGTTTTACTATGAGGTATGGTTTCCTTTCTGTGAAGTTCTGGAAGTTCTACATCTTTTTGAAACTCTTCTCTTAACTTCTGAAACATCATTTCTTTTTCTCTCACTAGCTCTCTGGTTTTTCTTTCTTATTGACTATTTCTTGCTAGATTTTCTTTGGGGCTGTGTCCTCAAACTTCTCTTCTTAGTATCTACTCTCTCTTTCAGCATTCATTTGTTCCTTTGATCTCATTACCATGTATGTCCCGATGACTCTGTCATCTTTTATTTCTAGCCCTTTTTTTTCATAGTCCAAACCTATATATCCAACGGTCAAACAAATATTTCTTACTGGATGTCTCTAAAATAACTAAAACTCACATATCCAAGGATAAGCTCATCATTTTGAATACTTTTTGCAACCAACTCCTTTTTCTGTCCCTAGAGCATACTCCTTAAGATAAAACCATTATCCTGTCTTGCCTGGACCACTGAAAAACTCCTTAAATATAACAAGTACTAAATAAATAGTTGTTGAGACAAATAAATATACAGGCATGGAGGTAGAGGCTATTCAAAAATCTCAGTATTTGTTTGTTTTTCACATGAATGGCTATCTGTTCTATCCTATATTTATGAAACTGAGCTTTTTGGAGCTAAACTTTGCATTTTTCAGTTAAAGTTCTTCAGAACAGCTTTGTTCATTGTTCCAGTTTTCTGATATTATTGTTACTCTGTCATCAATCATGTTAAATCTACTTTCCAACTTTATGTCATTTCCACATTTTATAATTTTGCTTTTTCTTTCTTCCAGACATTTAAATAAATGTTGGTTGGGAAAAGCCAAGGACAGAGATCTAACAGCAGGCCAAGGATATTTTACTCTAGTCTCATATTAAGCGAAATTGTTCACTTGCATGCAAATTGGTAAGCTCCATTGTCATCCAGGACAAATTTCTCTATCTTGTCAACAGGAACATCATGGAAACTTTTCTTAAATGTCTTGTTGAAATCAATTTAAACTGTGGCTATGGTATTTACTTAATCTACAATTCTAGTGATCCTATAAAAATGCAAATGAGTTTGGAAGAACTTGTTCTTAGGAAATACTGGCTGGATTTTAGTCATTAGGATCTTCATTTATTTTTAAAAAATGTTGTTATTAAACTATAAAAGCAATTTTTAAAATGATAAAAAGTTTAGAAAGTAAAGAAAAAGAAAATGTATATCCTATAGCTATTTTACAATGAATATCATTGCAATATATTCTGTTCAAATTTTTTGGAGAAGTTGGCTTTTTTGTATCATGAAGATAATAGTGTATATACAATTTTGTAGCCATTTAAAACATTTATTCTGCCTATTTTCCAGTATTGCCTCAATTTATATACTTCTCATAGGTTTCATAACATTCCAGCCTATGTCTGAATGATAAATTTTTAAACACACCCAAGTTGCTGGACATTTGGACTGTGTTCAATTTTTAAATTATAAATAATAATATGATGAGTATTTTGTATACATAGTTGGCCCTCTGTATCTGTAGGTCCTGCATCTGTGGATTCGATCAACTGCAGATAAAAAATATTTGGCAAAAGAAATGAATGTTTACATCTGTACTGAACACGTACAGACTTTTTTCTTGTCATTATCTCCTAAACAATACAGCATAACAGTAACTTATATACCATTTACATTGTATTAGGTGTTATAAGTAACTTAGAGATTATATTTAAAGTACACAGAAGGAGGTTTGTTGGTTGTATACAAATACTATGTCATTTTATATCAGGGACTTGAACGTCTGTGGAATTCAGTATCAATATCTGGGCGGGGGACGAGGGGAGTGGGAGGCGGGGGAGGTCCTGGAACCAATACTCCACAAATACGAAGGTACAACTGTATAGATCTTTTTCTTAGTTTACATTTCTCTTGGATAAATCCCAGAAGTTAGAGATTTTCTCATTACAGTAGGTAGCTAGTCATGTATGAGCAGGGCAGGAGAGGACCCCCAGCCTGACACACACACCAAAAGCACTGGGCGACCATCAGGTGATGGTCAGGCAGTTGTTAACTGTTTCTCTAGAGTAATAATTGGTCACAGCCAGCGCCAGAGAAAGGCAGTTTCCCAATGCACAGAAAACACCTGAAACTGATCAGCAGCTTCCCAATAAGATCTCAGGAGTAGGGAGAAGTAAGGCAAATCCTGGAAGTAGGCCCGAGTCAAGAGGTCAAGCTACGTACTTGGTTTCTCAAGTCATTCACTTGGCCCTCTTGCAAGTTATACTTTCCTTCTTTTCTTTCCTTCCTTTCCTTACAGTTCTAAAGCTTTTTTACTCCTGCTCTGAAACTTGCCTCAGTCCTTTTTTCTGCTTTATGCCTCTCAGTTGAATTATTTCTTCCGAGAAGGCAAGAGTTGAGGTTGCTGCAGATCTGTACAGGTTCGCTGCCGGTAACTCAGGGTAACTCAGATCTCTTCCGCCAGTAACATCCTGATGCCTAATACATATGTCTGTGTTAGTCAGGTGGGCTGGGTTATGTTGCAGTAACAAGTTATCACATACATTTATTTAACAACCAAAAAGAAATAAAAATCCTTAAATTTTAATGGCTTAACACATAAAAGTTTATTTCTCACCAATTCTGCTGTAGGTCTGAAGGTAGCTCCCTTCAATGATTCAGATATTTAAATCTCAGGGATTTAGGGTGGTTCCATCTTGGCCTCCATGATTGATGTGGCAGGAAAAGAACTGAAGGCCGTATAGGGGCTTTTGAAACCTCAGATTGTCAGCTGGCCTCACAATCCACTGGTGAGAAGTAGCCATGTGTTGCCACTCAATTGCAATGGGTGCTGAGAAGTGTGACTTCTGTGCATAAACTAGGCAAAGGGGTATCACTACTGAGGTCTACTTCAGTGGAGAGGTTCTGAACTATGACTAGTTAACCTGTAACTACAGAATTTCCTAGAATTCCCTTACTCATAGGGTTACACGTTAAGATATGACCACAGGAGATATCTTCATGAGATTTGGAAGGTGGAAGTGATGCAGTCACTAAGCTCAGAAGTAGCAGGCAACAGGTGCCGCTGCAACACCCAGCCTCATCTCCTGGCTCACTCTGTCGGTGTGGGCAGTAGCTAGCCTACAGTTCTCCAGCTCACATGAGATCTCTTCCTTCAGCTCGTCTGAGTCCTGGGCCAGATGCACATGCAATTCCATGAGGAAGGGTGCCAGCTTTGTTTTTAGGTCATCCGCACTATGGAGTTTAGGTCATCCGCACCACCGCAGTATGGTGGTGAGAGCTAGATGCAAATTTTGGTTTGTCTTCATGAGTTCTAGCTTATCCTTGCTCTCTCCTGCTTCATACCCAGCTTTCCTTCCTGACTGCCAGCCCCACTGACTCACAGTGACTTCAGGCCTTCCACCAGACACAGAAGCATTAGCCTTCCGGAGAGTTCTTTACCATAACTGCATGGTATCTAATGCCTAAAACAAAATCTTCAGCCCATGATACCAATACCTATTTTGTTTCCCTGAGAAACCCTAATTGATAGTTGTACACTCATATTTTTAATACTGCAGGGCCTAATTTTAAGGTATTGTGGTTACAGACTTTTTATTTGAATTTACTGCTTAGAAGGCCAAGATCACAAAGATACACCTGACCCACGTAAAAGGAGAAGAGGGAGTGGGTTATGGTATAGAGAAGGGAGGATATAATTGTCCAAAGTGAAGATAATTATTACTGAAAAACCAGAAAGCACAGTCATTAGAGCATTCGAAGCAGCTCTGTCCTATGCAAGTAGACCTGAGGGGAGGGGAGCTTTGCACGGATGTCTGGGGTGGATCGTACAGGAAGTCCATGCCTGTGGCCACATTCCCACACCTGTGAGTACGGCCACTCTCCCTGGAGCTGATCTTGCCCCAAGGACCAGAGTTAAAGGGGAACAGGCTAATCTGGGGGGAAACCCACACTGAGGCAGTAAAAGCCATCATTTTCTGTGAAACAGAGTCAAACTGAGTTTAACAACTTATCTCTGTTTCTATACATTTTTCTCCCAGCATCATATTTGGTGTCTGTTTTTGTTTGCCATGTGGCTCTGTGTGAGATGCCAGCACCTCTGATGTGGGTGAGGAACATAGGTGAGGCTGAAGTACACACATTCTGGCCTGGAGTTGTTCTCTGAACATTAGGACTTCCTCAAAGCACCCCAGTTGACCAGGCAAAGGAAGGGTGACTTGCGGACTTCCACCACACTGCCCCCACATGCACACTACTGCCCGCTCTTCGTGCCAATTACTCTCACCAGAAGAGGAACTCCCTGTCCAATTGCCCTCCCCCAACCTTTCCTCTGATTACAAACAAAACAAACAAATGTTTCCACACTACTTCAAGGAACTGTGGCACACTGGAAAATACCCATATGAGTAAAGAATTCTATTTCTAGAGTGCATGTGATTTGTGCCACCCATGTTGACTTCAGCTGTTGCACACTCGGTTCTCTTCTGAGGGGAAGTATCATTTAAAGCTGTGCGTGTTAAGAATCAGGAAATCCTAAGCCACCCAATGGTCTGTGCCCACTGAGCTCAAGCAGGCCATCAGACACCATGTGATGCACCAGTACGAGTTGGTACACTGGGGAACTGGCCAAATCCCAATAAGCCTTAGGGACACTAGTCCATCTGGATTAGCTCATCGGTGTGGTTCAAGTCACCAAATTTTTTATAACTAATGTCTGCTCTGTAAAATAGCAATCATAATGCCTTTTCATACCAAAGCAGATATTACTTAGAAACATTATTACTTAGAAATAAACACTTTAAAGTATTGCAAACAAAAAAGTTATACACATCCAATTTTATTAACATTTACTTATAAATTATCTGCCCTTGACATATATTGGAATTGTGTTTTTAGGCAAATATAGTAACCCTCTACGGCAGGATAGAAAGTCTTCTTGGTGATATGAGAAGTACTGGTGTGATAATTTCATAAATTATTCAAGTCTGTGGAAACACTCCAGTTCAGAGAAGGGTACCTGGATTTGTTTTCAGATTTCTCGATTTTCACATGCACGTTAGGCTCTCTGGTTTTGATGGTGCATGTTTTCTTCTATTAAATGAGATAACTTTCTCAATAATTATATCAGAAACAGCAGCAATGAGTGACTACAGGGCCTCTACTGGCCTCAGGCATTTTCTACAAACCAGAACTAGCTGTCAAACTTTGAGAATACAGAGCTTCCCACGGCCTTCCCCATCCCTGCATTTGGTGTGCCCCTCACAATTTCGTGCAATTCAGTGACTTGCCAAGCTCCCGCAGGCATCTGTGTTTGTGCTGAAGATGTCAGTCTCCTCTGCGGTGCACCGTGTCGTGTATCACAGCATATTGGAATGGGTCTGTAGGTCGAAATAGCTGATTTGTGATTCAGGTTGGCTTTAACAGCCGCTGGAGGGAACACACCATCTTATGGCAGTTGCTCTTCCACACAGCTTTGTTCTCTGCATGGGTAAGGGGTATCTCTGGGGTCCATCAACTGTTATATCATGATGCCTGTGCGATATTTACTTGCTTATATCCAATCTACTGGGTCCCTGAAGAATAAGCTTTTTTCTTCTTATTAGGTAATATTTACCCCTCCTTTTCTCTAATGATAAGAGCACTGGGAAGCAGAAATCCCTATCTCCACCTTCTCTCACCAACTCCCCAGCCTCCCCACTCATTCTCAGTCCTGGGGGCTGGGGGCTGGGGGCTGAGTGTGGGCCATACTGCCTTGCCGTTTGCAATAAAACAATTGTAAAATAAAGAGAGCAGCCAAAACAGGGAGTTATGAGCTGAGAATATGGGAAGAAGCACACAATTAGTTCTGATGAATGAAATATCTTCCTGATATTATTAACAATCCCTAGAAGTTGTGTCCTCTTTACCAACAGAAAAATGTTGATGTGTAAGAAAATAAGCTCATTTCTAATTTAACTTTTTAAGGGGTAGAAAATATGATATATTTTGCATACATATAAATTATTTATTTATATTATAGTCCTATATGATACAAGCATTTTCTCATCTAAAAGTGTTAACTCAGAAAACATACTTGCATTAAGCTCTTGAGCCTCAGAATGGAGTACAGAGGGAACAAAACCCTTTTGAAATTAAAAATATTATTCAGCAGAAACTAATATTTTTGAACCAATATGGATTTTAAATAACTAAATATTTTTTTCCAAATCTCCCTTAACATCAAAGTCCAAGATGATTGCATTTATTTTGATGTCACTATATAAATACAAGGATGTTAACTGATACTTACCTAGGTCAAATATTCCAGTTGCATTAACAAACATACACATAACAAATATAAATTTATATCAAATGTCAAATTTCCCCATTATCTTCTCCATTAGGAATTTGATGTTCTGAAAAGTGCCTTTTCTAAGCATTTAGGCAGAAAAGAAAGAGGCATTAAAAATACAACTAAGAAATATTTAAATTTTGATGAAATAAGAGTCTTGTTAGTTGCAGTCTCTTTTGAATACTTTCCTTAGGAGAAAATACGCTGTGAAACAGTGATCTGCCACTACACAGTGGTTGGGGACATTAGGTCATTTCTAGATAGCAATTATATACACCTAATGGCTTATTCCCTACAAAATGAACTATTATGGTGTCAGAAAAGGCTAGATACTTTATCATCTGAAAGACAGGTTGCTCAGATGTGTACAAATGAATTTATTCTCTTGACCTCTAGTTCAGATGTCAGAAATATTTTATTTTGTACTAAAATAGAGATAGGTTCCTATATTGGAATATGTTCAGTATTTACCACCTTTCTCTTCTATTCTCTATCCATAAAACTCTGCCTGATTAAAATATTTTAAAGTGTACTTTTAACCTGATACTGTTAATAGCATTGATGATCCTGGATTTTAAAGATGGCTGCTTTAGTCTACTTTGATTTTGGGAAAGCCATTTAAAACAAACAAATATGTGCTATCGCTTAAAGTTTTATAAAGAATTAAGAGTAACTGAATGACAGCTAAATTTCTCATGTATTTATTGACTGCCTGTTAGGTTCAAAGTTCTGTGCTACATGCAGACATATCAAAATTTCTTATATCTTTGGATCACGAATGTCAGGGTCTTTCAACTCCTGGTCAGAAAAAATACTACCATGTCAGAGTGAGGAATTCTTAGTATGAGGTGGTGCTGGGGAGTACCAGTAGCTTCAGTTCAAAAATTCATTGCTCTGGGTCCCAACACACCGCTTCTTTTCCTAACACTTTAATTATCCACATCTTGCTCTGCTATTCCAAACGTGTAGTCTCTAAGAATAACCTGAACACGCCAGGTTCTCTCCCTCCACAAATTCTGAGTGCATGATTTAACATAAAAACAATTCGAATAAGAGGTTTTTGTCTTTCTACATTTTGAAAAGCCCTTTCAGATACAGTTTTAAATACGTAATTGAAATGCAGCATTTTCTTGAGTATTCAATACATTTCTTGGATTTTTTTTTTTCCTAACTGCAGGAATACCATAAATAAACACGCTCAGTTCCTGAAGCAATTCTTTAGGCACAGCAAACATGAGTCAAATAGCTTTCACTGCAGGTTTAGAAAAGGCAATGCCACCACCATAAGTTTCTCAGTAATTCCTATCACCTTTAAGCATGTTTTGTTTCTCAGTAATTCCTATCACCTTTAAGCATGTTCATGTATTAATCTCAATATATTTTAATAGCATGCACACGGTCTCTAAAAACCCTTTTCTGGGGTTTACTGTTGGCTTTTTATTCCCCCAGATCTTTAAAAAATCTTAGCCTATCCATGACTTAGAGCACGTTTTCAACAAGTTATACGAAAATCTCCTTTTGTGCTCCACATTGACAGAGCCTGTCGGAATCCGGAGAAGGCAATCACATTCTGTTATGTTGTCAGCATGAGAGGCAAAAGCTCCAAAGTACTAAGTTCCTAGAGCTGTAAATCCATTGTGCTTCATGTTATAAATAAAGAAATTGCCCTGAGACAGCTACAGTTTGGAAGCATTATCATTTCTCTTTTCAACTCTCACTTTTCATCTTTTCAGTTATTTTCCTTAGGAAAACTTAGCCACCAAAGTATGACTTCTTGTATCACGAACCTATATGCCACAATTAAAAGAAAGAAATTCCAGCCAACCATGTCAGTGGCTGTAGTCAGCATTTAAGACAAAACTGACTCCTATCGATTTAGCAGAAGATAGTTCTCTCTGCCCCGTGTCTCCTTCCACCCTGATGCTCCCTGCCCTCTCCAGCCTTTTGGGCAAGCCTTTTCTTCCTGTTGCATTGCGAATGTGTGATGTACGCTTTCTAGCAGATGCATTTGAGGTTAGGTCTTCGCAACCATGAAAACACAGTTATAAATTGTTCTCAGAGCTAACCCACTCAACATCTTGGCACTTGGTTGTTTTTAACTTTTCAACAATAGGCACTGTTCACTCCCCTCCATCTCAGTTCTTTATTCAGTGATCAGGCAGGACACTGATGAAAGGCTAGTCACGGCTTCCCCCCATGGTATCAGTGTGGTGGCATGTGATGATTCACATGGGGTGTGTTTGATCCGAGGAAGCCCAGTCTCTGCTTATTCTTCCTTTGTTCTGTCATCTGGGGGAAAAGAGAGAGCGTGTGTTCAGCGGATTTTCTCGCTCTTACCCAGTGCTGGTGGGCCACAACCGTTTTGAGTTAATATTCCCCAACTACCTACTGTCCAGCATCATATAGAATATATTTATCAAAAAAGGGATTTTTTTTTAAAGTGAATTTCCATAATCAGAGAAAAAGAGCAAACCCCTCTTTGTGGTTAGGAAGCAGGAGCCATTTTAGAAAACAGATCTTGCCTGTCACATAGCTGTCACCATCACCACAGTCATTTTAATAGCTACCATGGTTACTGTTGATATTTTTACTAATACTAACAATTTTATATGATAAAGGCGTTGATTATAGCATTGAAATGGCAGATACTAATGAGGATCTGCCTTTCCCATGGGCTTAGTAATTACTATCATGGCAGAAAATGATTTTTTTTTTTTAATGCAAAGAGATGCTTGTAGTTTGGCATTTTCTCCTTTCCCCCTTCCACAGAAGGAGAAGTGTCGCACAAGGCTCAGGGAGATGGGATAAGTGGAAGTCCCCGTTTGCTGGGATGCGGTTCTACAGTACGATGTGAGGTTTCTTTCTCGGAGTTTGCAATCCTCTATGGCTAATGACCTGGCTCCCTGGACCCTCTGTCTCCCCTCACCAGAGGTGGTGAATGATTTTATCCCACCCAGCACCGTCTCCCTGAATGCACCCACCTGCTCCTTGAGCTCTGCCAGCTGACCCGACAGCTGTTTGACTAGACTCATGGTCGATTCCAACTTCTCCTGAAGGTTCCGAATTTCATTTTGCTCACTGTCGCCTTCATTGCTAACGAGGGACATGGCTCGCATCCGAGGAAACCAATCCAAATTCTTCTCCTGAAAGTAAATAAATGTGTGGGAATAAGGGAATAAGTATGGAAGGGGAGAACGTCTATAGCTGTTTATTATTATTAACATATAAACCAAAGTCTCTTAGCACTTAAATTGGAGAGAGAAAACCAGGCACAGGGAAGGGCTGAAGTAGGGCTTAGACGCTGGTCTTCATGGGCTGGGGAAGACCCCAAATATTGAAGCAAACTTTATATGGGCTCCCAGGGAGGTTCCAGCTGAGGCATTTAGAAAGCACCGTGAGGGCTACAGGCATTCAGTGAATGATGACGAATGATGAGGTGGGATCTGGAGGCTGGGGGAGCAGATCCAAATGTGTGTGGGTACAGCATAGGCATGCACTGTTTCTCTTTCCCCCTGGCACAGAAGAGAAGGTGGGGGACGGTATAGGAAGGTGGTGAAAGAAATGTTTCAGCCTCAGCCACCCACACTACTTTACCTCCCACTTCCTCTATAAAGGCTCCCCACCAGTTCTGCCTCCCTCCGAGCTCCACTTGAGGAAGAGGGAAGTGGGAGGGCATGGCCCGAGGTTACTCTGTCTGCTCCCTTTGGAAATATTTTATTGCAATGGGTGAGAGTTAGACTTCCCCACAGGGCAATAGCTGGTTCCACTTCTGTTTTTGTAGGCAGCCTGGGTGTAGGTGTTGTGTGTGTGTGTGTGTTTTCCCTCCAATAGTGGTAGAGACTGACAGATGCTTTCTTCAAGACTCTGCTCAATTGTCTAACATCATAGAATCACTATATATTACTTATATGACATTTTTCCATCCTCCCCAAAGCTCCGCAAGGTAAATCATGTGGTCCCCATTTTACAGATAAGGAAACAAGAGGTTCTAAGTTTCATTACACTTGTCACAAGCTAGTAAATGGCCAAGCTGGGATTTGAAGCCTCTGCAGCATTGACGGGGTGTGCCAGTCTTTGTCTCTGTCTACCCACCTATTTCTCTAAATCACCTTCTCCTAACATCCCTAGCAGTGAGCATTGTGCTTGAAACTCTTTCCATTCCAGAAAAGTCCACTGAAATGGCTACAACAGCCTCTGCCTGTGGAATCCCTAGAATGAGAGTCATCAGTGTTCTTCCCTAAGTGACAGTGGCAAGGCCCAATTTGTGTATCTCTAGACTGCAGGCTCAATCTTACCTGGCCCTTGGGTTGGCTTTTTGTTGTTGTTGCTAGGCAGAGAATAACAAGTTCTTTATAGTTCCCTGCCCCCAATGGCAGTGAAAAGGGCTGATAAAGAACTAAAGATAAAACATATTGAAGAGTTTTAAACTGCATTTAAACAGCTGTAGCTAATTAGCATTTCAAAGGCGAACAGTAACTTACTCTGAAGTGCAGAGTGACAGATTCATTCATTCAATCAATCCTTCAGCATCTATTGTTAGGTATTTAGGGGTGAAAGTCAGATAAGACTGTGTGTCTGCTCTCAAGGAGCTTATGGCTCAGGACAGCCCTCCACAAACAGTGGGCTGCACACTGTGTGTACCGAAATCCCCTGGTTGCTTTTGAAAACTGCAGATTCCCACCCCACCACCTCTTACCAAATCAGGACCTCAGGGAATGTGTGTGGTTCTAATATCATTAAAGTGTTAAGGACTCTGGTTTATAGAAACAGGGAAGACTGGCTGGGTAGGGAGATGGAGCAAAGGGGAAAGATCTGAAATAGGCCTGTGGGGGAAGAGCAGAGGAAACCTAACAGGGATCCATGAAATGCTTGCACAGTAGTGTGGCTGGTCCAGCTGCTCACCCACAGCCCAGATGGATGTGCAGATGAGATAGAAAGCTCGACTGATACAGCATGCTGTGTCTCCCTGGGATGAGCATCAGAAAGATCAAGGTTTAAGGGAGTTCACACATTAATGTGTGAATTTAAAATTAATTTACATTACCTATTATGTGAATTTTACAACTGAAGAAAGTGAGGTACCATGGTTTAGATATGGTTTGTCTGTGTTCTCCAAACCTCCTGTTGAAATTTGATCTCCGGTGTTGGAAGTGGGCCGAATGAGAGGTATTTGGGTCATGGGGGCAGATCCCTCAGGAATTGGCTTGGTGCCATTCTCACAGTAGTAAGTGAGCTATCACTGTTTTTTTTAAGACTGAGTTTCAGTCTTGTTGTTGTCCAGCTGGAGTGCAATGGCGCAATCTCCGCTCACCACAACCTCCACCTCCTGGGTTCAAGCGATTCTCCTGCCTCAGCCTCCTGAGTAGTTGGGATTACAGACATGCGCCACCACACCTGGCTAATTTTGTATTTTTAGTAGAGACGGGGTTTCTTCATGTTGGTCAGGCTGGTCTCGAACTTGCGACCTCAGGTGATCCACCTGCCTCGGCTTCCCAAAGTTCTGGGATTACAGGCGTGAGCCACCGCGTCTGGTGAGTTCTCCGTCTTAGGAGCCTCGATGGGTTCTCGGGGGAATGGATTAGTTCCTGTGAGAGTGCGATGTTACAAGCCAGGGTGCCCCTAGGGTTTGGTGTCTTTTTGCATATGCCCACTTCCCCTTTGGCCCTTCTCTGCCATATTTTGATGCAGCACAAAAGCCTTCACCAGAAACCAAGCAGATGCTGGCACCATGCTTCTTGTGTAGCCTTCAGAACCATTCCCTAAATAACTTTCTTTTCTTTATAAATTACCCAGTCCCAGATATTTCTTCACAGCAACACAAAATAGATTAAGAAATGAAGCTGGTAACCGGATTAGCTGGGATCCCAACTCAGATCTGTCTGCACCATGGTCTGTTGGCAAGACAGGAGATTGTGGACAGAAAGTAAAATAACAAAATTTAAAATTCTGAAGGTAAAACAACTTTATGAAATGAAAAATTTTGAGGTGAGAGTGCCTTAAGCCTGGTAAAAGTAAATATCACTGAACTTGGGAAGTTAGTGTTTAATGGATACAGACCATTAGCTGGAGAAGATAAGAAATTTCTGGAGATAGATTAGTGATGGTTGCAGAACAGTATGAATGTGCTTCATGCCACAAAACTGTACACTTCAATGGTAAGATGGTAAATTGTGTGTTATATATATTTTACCACCATTAAAAAAAAATCCCAGAATTTGCAGAGGCTAATTTTTAGATGAATTGTGCACAAAACTCCTGAAGTCATCCTGCAGGTCAGTAGTCGGGGTAGATGAGGAGGCTGTGGGTGGCCAAGGGCTAAAATCTGTATGAATAAATAAGAGTGACCAGGAGGTATTAAAGGATAGGACGGGAAGGACTAGAAAAGTGCATTTTTTGGGGAGGTTTGAGGTATGTTGATTTCTTGGTGATGAGGAGCCCAGAGTGCTGACCCTTTTCTAGGGCTCTTAATACAGACAGGTTGGGAAAAACAGGCAGTTACCACCAAGGAGCTAAAGGAGACGGGGCTTGCCATGGTTTGAATGCTTGTCCACTCCAAAATTCAATTTAATTTTAAAATTTGATTGGCATTGTAACAGTATTAAGATGTGGGACCTTCAGGAAGTGATTAGACCATGAGGCTAATGTGTGAACTTCCACCTCATGGGGGTGATGATTGGTGCTGTAACAAAAGGGCAAGTTCGGTCCTCTCTTTCTCTCACCCCCTCACCTTCTATTCTGTGATTACGCAGCAAGAAGGCCCTCACCAGACGCGGGCACTTTGAAAATAGACTTCTCAGCCTCCAGAACTGTGAGCCAAAAAATTTCTGTTCGTTATAAATCACCCAGTCTCATGTATTCTGTTACAGCAACACAAAACGGACTAAGATAGGGCTTGTCTTGGGAGAGCCAAGAAAGCAGCATTCTGGGAGAGATTTTTTCAACATACAACAGGACAAGGATTCCAGAGGGGCTGTTGGGGCAGGAGGATTTGGGAGCATCACAGACTGGGCTTGGGGTAAGAAGGTACCAGGAACGGGAGGGATGGTGAAAACATCAACCTTCAAAAAGTTTCCGAAAGAAACAGATGCAAAACCTTGTTCTAACAGTAGACTGCAACTCTCACAGATAATGTGTGAGCGTTTGTAAAGCTGCCTCCAAAGAAACACTATTGCAAGCATCTCAGGGGCCAGGATAAGCCAAGTCCACGACCTCTTGCTTTTGAGGAAACAATGGTAGCTCTCAGTGGACCATAGCTGGTGTCATTTGAGCCACAGAATTCCCTTTCCCTATACTCTCTTTTTTCATTTGTTTCTTTGTTCACCCATTCACTTAATAATCCTTGCTGTGTTTACTATGTCTCTGTTAGGCACTGGGAAAACAATAGTAAGCAAAATCCAGCACAATTCTCATGCTTATGGAGCGTGTAGTTCATAGGTGGAGAGTAAGACTTCAAACAAAGGATGATAAAAGTAATGAGAAGCTGTGCTTAAGTGCAAAAGCTACACAGTCCTGTCATCCTTTCTCTTCGTTCCTAAATATTATCCTGTCTTCCAACTCTCTTCTGGTTTTTCTAATCTTTCTTCACTCCTTGTATCGTCTGTATTTTGGTTTGTTTCTCAGCCTTTTCTCTCCTACTTTTCTGCTTCTTGCTTCACTCCTCCCTTCCCTTGTATATCTGCTGATCTTAATCTGAGACAAATATATAATGTACAACTAAAAATTGTTTTAATATTGGACATTTTATGGTTCCTTTTCTTAATTTTTAAGAGACTTGAGTTGAATGCTTTACATTTCTCACTACAATGGGGGGGAAAAAACCCAGCTTAAATTGATTGCTTTCTGTTCTCTTTTTTAAAGAAAGCAGTCTTTTAAAAATCAGTTCCACAACTGATTTTTCTTCAAAATTACTGCAGAAAGTACAGTATTCCCCGTTATTTGAAGTGGATACATTTCAAAACCCCTAGTGGATATCTGAAACTGTGGAGAGTACTGAACCCTAGATATACTATGATTTTTCATATATATACATATCTATGATAAAGGATAATTTATAAATTAGGCACAGTAAGAGATTAACAATAACTAATAATAAAATAGTACAATTAAAACAATATACTGTAATAAAAGTGGTCTCTTTCTCTCTCTCAAAATATCTTACCATTTCGGACTATACTTGACTGTGGGTAACTGAAAGCACAGAAAACGAAGCCATGGAGAAGGGGGATTACTGTATATTCTTTTCACGAAAATTAACTCCAATACAGCAGCATTCTTAAATGGTGAATATGCTTTTCCATTGAAAGTAGCTGCCAACTAAACACTCAGAAGTTTCTCTCTCTGTTCTTATGGCTTCCACAGAAGGCTCAATCTGAGCAGGGGAAGAGGAAGGTAAATCCGACTTTAACCTGAGCCAGAACCATAGGACAGACACACAGAGAAGATACTAGTTAACAGGACACCACTTCCTCTCCATGTCAACTTGTAATATGTATGCCATCTAACAAAGCAGTTTGATTTGGTTTGTTATTTCTTGATTTACTCATGCATGCTATGTACATCTTGTGATCATGCATATGGTTATTAGATTCCCATGATGACTTGTGTCAAAATGAAATAATCTCCTTACTTCACCAGGAATAAACATATTTGACCACAGGGTACTATAAAGTCAGGGAAGATGTGGATTAACTGTTAGATTCTGAGGCTATAATGTATGGTCCTAGAAAGTGGGTGAGGGGAAATCCAGAGCTTCTCAAAGATTCTAAAATGCAAAACTCAAAGATGAACCGTCATGTCCCTGAGAAGTCCCTTGAGGGCTCACACACTATGTCAACCATACCCTTTTATCCCTAAATTCTAATAGTTATCTATTTCTCTGGGTGATTAAAAGACCATTAGATAGAAGTGTAGAAACCTTGTAGTCATTCAATAAAATGATTAGGTTGCAAGTGTCAAAAGTCAGCTGTGCTGGGCCAGGCACGGTGGCTCCTGCCTATAATTCCAGCACTTTGGGAGACCGAGGTGGGCAGATAACCTGAGCTCAGGAGTTCTAGACCAGCCTGGCCATCGTGGTGAAACCTTGTCTCTGCTAAAATAACAAAAATTAGCCAGGTGTGGTGGCGGGTGCCTGTAATCCCAGCTACTCAAGAGGCTGAGGCAGGAGAATCGCTTGAACCCAGGTGGTGGAGGTTGCAGTGAGCTGAGATCATGCCACAGCACTCCAGCCTTGGCTACAAGAGTAAAGGCTCTGTCTTAAAAAAAAAAATCAGCTGTGTTATGTTTTCATATTTGGTTCTTAAATGTGATACCTGATCTGTGGGAAAAGACAATGGGGGTATGATGGAAAGAGCACCAATCTATGAGTCAGGACACCCCGGTTCTGGTTTTACCTTAGCAAAATCTAGCAATAAGATATAAGGAGGAAGAAAGCCTTATTCTCTGAGTCCCAGTTTCTTTATCTGTAAAATCAGACTGTCACCCTAGGTGGTGTCTGTGTCTCTTCCAGCTCGTCATTCTGTGAACAATGATGTAAAGAGCTTTAAAAACCAAATTGTTGAGAGAAGATTGAGCTCGCCAAGTGAGCAAACAGAAACATGGCATTTTGGCTAGAAGCAGCCTCAAAACCACACAGCCCACACCCAGTATACTGCAAATGCCTAGCCTGAAACCTAGAAAGTTTAGGTTTCCTTGAGGTCTCAAGGCACAATAGCAGCAAATATCCTGCACTTGACTCCCACTTCTGGGCAAGTTCTTCCATATTACATAGTGGACTAGCTCTTATATAGCCTATCCCTATTCTTACCTAATTGTCCACTGGCTCAAGAAAATATAAAGGATATAATAATTTTTCTCCATATCAGAATGAGATTAAGAAATAATGCGATTGACTTATGTTAGCCGAACATTGGAGGAATTGTCTTGGTCTTTTTAGCTCTATTAAGTACATATTAAAAGCTGACTGTAGGTAAGCTACAGAAAGCAAGAATTGTGGTTCTACATCATAGTAACATATCCTACTTGTGGGCTGCCTACCAAATGTCAGGCACATTTTAATCATGCTATGACCAATACCCACAATTCCATAAGGTAGGGACTATTTCCATCCCATTTTGCAGATGACAATACTGAGGCAAGCGGATCAGTTACTTGTCCAAGGTCATATAGGTGGTGTTAGTGGCTAAACCAGGGTTTGGCCTCCACCCTATTTGATTGAAAAGCGTGTATCCTGTCACTGCACCAGACTACTCTGCATGTCAAATGGAGATATCTATGCTTAGCTTCTGAACTTGCTAAGGAAAACAAAGACTATAGTAAATCTCCAAACAGAAGCTACTATACCTTGGGCCCCCTTTGATTTCTTCTTCTGGGGTATGCTAAAGGTTGATTTATTAAAAATCGGAAACAAATCCTCTAGGCATGGTATCATGGATGCACGTGCAGGTACTGATAGAAGTGCAGCAACAGTTGACATTCACTGTGATTTTGTAGAATGCTCTGAAATACTGCTAATAAAGAACAACCCACAAAATGTACTATGTATTGTAATGGAGTATCAGTAAACCATTTAATATGTACCTTCACCTCTGCCCACAGACTTGATGGCTATGCTTAGAATGTGCTGTCACAAGACCATTTCCTAAGGTTTTTCTTGGTTACCATCCTTTCCTGAGCTTTATGTTTATACTGCATTTTTCCATTCTAAAATTCATTCACAGAGCCTTCTAGGCTGAGGAGCATAAGCATTTCCCCAAAGCCTCAGCATGACCTATTGCATTCCTCTCTTTGCACTTTTGGTCTGAAGACATCAGCAGAAATGGCTCTCAAAAGCCACACAAGTCATGCTGCTACTGCCTACTTACTGGAAGATCCCTCAGGGAAAGACAGCATTTCTTCTTTCCTAGAACTTTAGACCTAGAAAATAATCTGGAACAAGAATTCTTTCTGAAGTTGAAGTAATCATTTGGTTATGGGGTATGGTTATGGGGGCGTGTCTCATGGACCCCAGCACCTCTGCTCAATTTCAGTAAGGGCATGATGAGCTTCTTACCTTTGCATCAACATGGTGGCCTTGAGGGCAGATTAGGCATTATCTAAAAAAATCAGGAGATACCCATGACATTGGCATTGGGATTCCTCATCTAGTTTCTAGTGAACACCCACCTGTATACAACAAGGACTGTGAGCAACAAAACAACTGGTTCTCATAGAGGCTCAGATGTGGGCCTTGCATTCATGAGGGAGGAGGAATGGGTTAGAAAACATAGTCTTGTTTAACAAGTATCAGGGACTGCAGGTGACAGAGAAAGGATACAGCTGTGTTCTTTGAAATTAAAACACTAAGGCTAGGTGTGATGGCGCATGCCTATAATCCCAGAATTTTGGGAGCCAAGGTGGGAGGATTGCTTGAGCCTGGGAGTTTGAGACCATCTTGGTCAACATAGTAAGACCTCATCTCTACTAAAAATTAAAAAAATAACTGGGTGTGGTGGTACACACCTATAGTCCATCTTGGTCAACATAGCAAGACCTCATCTCTACTAAAAATTAAAAAGTTAACTGCGTGTGGTGGTGCACACCTATAGTCCAAGCTACTTGGGAGGCTGAGGTGGGAGGATTGTTCGAGCCTAGGAGGTAGAGACTGTAGTGAGCTATGATCATGCCATTGTACTCTAGTCTGGGCAACACATAGAGACACTGTCTCTAAAACAACAACAAAAACAAAAACTATTCTTCTACTGACAAATAAATGAAAACCTCAACTCATTCTAAAAAGAGGGTTAGGGTTAGGGAAGAAGAGTAAGAGTGAATTTTGCTCCATTAGAAAAACATGTGACAGGAGTTGAAGATTCATTTTCAAGCTCTTATTAACCAGAACCATCTTTCTGTGTCTCCCTGTGTATTCTGTCTGGATCTCCCCAGATCTTCCTTGTGAACTGTTAGGTTCCTGTAAATGTGGTGAGTACCGAATTTGTGTGGATTGAGAAATCTGGAATGTGTTAGTTGTATAAAGCAAAACAGGATTGAAAGATTTTGTAAAGCTACAAATCCCTTCAGAGTGTTATCATCATACCTTGAAATATTGCTCAAATCTAAATGCTCAAATCTCAGGTTTATATTATATATTCACATATTATAAATTTGTGAATTTTTACAAAATTATAAAGCAATATTACAAACAGAAAGCATCCTTGGTTAGCTGAGGCCATATGCAGAGTGGCTGAAGGCCGCGCCTTAGAGCTGTGCATGGCACCCAACAAAGGCTGGTGTCACTGCCGTGTTCCTGCCTGGCCCCTTTTTCATGGCACCATTTTCAGTGTGCTTGTGGGAAGGGGCTCCTGGCCTAGGAGCCTTCCAGGGACAAGGCTATTTAATCCAGTTATTGCTCCCAAAGGCAGAGGGAAAAAGAGGCTCCATGAAAGTGCCCATGAAGGAGGAGAGTTCCGGGATGAAAATGACTTCACGGGACTCCTAATCTCAGCAGGGCCCAGGTATACAATAAAAAAACTACAGCTGGAAGGTACTGAGAGATGGGCTGATTCTATCACCCCTGACTTTATAGGCAGCACAGCCATGGTGGGAGGGGGCATGACCCTTGCCCAGCACAGGGCTTGCAGGAGGACAGGACTGCCCACTATCATGTTATGGATGGTCCTGCGGGCTCTAAGCTTCTGTAGGTGTGAGCCTGAAGGCCCCTATCCCTACTGGCTTCCTGACTTTAGGGAGGCAGAGGGAAGCAGGTAAATGAGGACCCCCTCAGCCAAAAAGAGGATCCAAATAGTTCAACCAACATTTCCAAACATGCTGTGAGGTGTCAGGAAGAGCACTGGGCTCTGGAGTTTCAAAGACTCATGGGTAAGAATTCCCATCCTTAGACTGTTTCCAGACCAGTGGCGGAGTTGGTATGGGGAAATACAGATGGTAGGCAGTAAAGACTTCTGCAGTGGGCATCCTGGGGGCGAGAAGCACTGTATGTACTAGCCCTCACCTGCAAATCATCCTCTGGGGTGGGCTGCATGTCAGATGGTGGCTCTTAATTGTTTGGGGGCATTGAGAGAACTGTGATCTTCAAGACCTACCTCTCCCAGGTGGCCTGAAATAGCACCAAGTTTGAAAGCAGGGCTCTGGGCAGTGACTTGGGAAAACAGGTGTGGATACCAAGTGTGATGAGGACCCTTGAGCTTAGCTTTGTTCCTGTGGTGGCAAGTGGTGGGTCTCACCCCCCCACCCCCGCCCAGAAAAAAGCCTGGACTATGAATAGAGACCACAGACCCCAAGAACCCACCTTACTTCTCTGGCCCATTCCTCCTCCTTCCTCCTTCCCAACTCTCCCTCTTAGAAACTTTCTGACCCCCATGAGCAGGAGTGCAGAGGCTACACAAAGCAGTGAAATTACTTGTGTCTTCTTTTGGCCCCAGACTTCTCATCCCTGATCCAGCCAACCATAAGCCTTAGCTGTCTACAGAATGCATCAGCTACATCTGCTCATGGTGGGGTCCTGCCCATTCCCAGCCAACAGGGCACCAAGGGATACAGCCACAGAGAGAAGAGGGAGTAGCTCAGGACTGGGGAGGTCTAAGAAGGCTCAGATCCAACGGCAGCTTAGACAATTGGCAAGCTACAGGCCTCTTATCCATCAGTTCAGCAGCACTGCTAGCACAGTAACTGGGAACACGAAGAAGCAAGACTCTAGGATGAGTGACCACCTCTGATGAGTGACTTGCTGGGAGGCTCTGGGGATGGGCACTGGTCCCAGTGTTGAGCCAACATGACGGTGAGGAACACTCAGAGAGGGGAGGTGGAGTCCAGCTCCCAGAATTGCTTTGAGCCATCGGCCAGCTGATTCCCAGATGCTGTAGTGGCATCAGACTCAGGGACTGGGGCCCAGTCTGTTAAAGGTCTCTGGGAATCTGGAGATGCATTTGATGACGCAACGATGGAAAAGCAGGTCTGAGCAAGGGACCTGCCCAGCATTCTCCAGGATCCCTACTGCTGTTTTTCCTACAGAAGTGTCAAGTGGGAAACATTCTGCCCATAAAGGAAAAATAATTAGGTAAAGCTTTGGCATCAGAAGAGGCAAATTAGCCGGGAGTGGTGGCACACACATGTAGTCCCAGCTACTCAGGAGATTAAGGCAGGAGGATTACTTGAGCTCTGGGAAGTCAATGCTGCAGCGAGCTGAGATTGTGCCACTACACTCCAGCCTAGGTGACAGGGTGAGACCCTGTCTCAAAAAAGGAAGAGACTGTTGGGGACACCAGCAACCCAGGGTCCTACCAATGGACTTCCTCAGGGCCAGTCATGTCCCTTCCTGCTTGGGTTTTTCTTTTCCTGTCAATTCTGAATTCCACTGAATCTCTACATATTTTCTTCTTGGGACCTTAAAAGCCTTTCTTAATCTTACTATTTATTAATTTCCATATTTTAATCTAAGTTATCACCTCCTGTCCTCCTTCGAAAAGAACATAAATGTTTATTTTCTTCTGCAAATAATATGAAGTAGAAACATTTGCAAGTCTCACTGAGATAGAAAAAAATCTAGAGATTTCTTCATGGTGAGATTAGGGGAAAACATTTGGAATAGGGCATTGAATACTCGAGGGGGCATTCGTCCAATGTGTGGCTGCCCAGAATCTGAAGCTCCTTCCTGTATCTGAGGAAGTCATTACTGTGGGGTCCTGATGGAAATCTGGGTCCAGTCTTCTGCGACAGAAGCTGAAAAGGCTGATACTCTGTCTGCCCTCCCTGTGGCAGCTAGAGCTCAGTCATGTGACCAAAGGGTGGCCCATCAGATGCTCTTGCTTGAGATTTTCATATGGAACAAGGGATGCCAAGAAGCAAAATAGTACAGAATTCTTTCCATTCACGGTGGTTGGAGAGGTGGCTTCTGGCCGTGGCGATGCCCTCTGTGCTGGAGCCAGCTTCCAGCACTCAGCAATGGCACTCTTCCTCTAACCAGGCTGTCCCCAGGTGGGACCTCTGGCCAGCTCTTGGATTTTCTCTCAGAATCTGCTCATACTGAGTCTGGTTTCTGCTTTCCTCTGAATGTTGTAATCCTTTCCACAAATTCCTTCTCTCCCTAAGATAACCAGAGTCAGTTGCTGTTGTTTGCAATGCAGAACCACTGCATGAGCCCATGTGGGCACTGACGGTGGCTTCAGAAGGGGTGGCAAGAGTGGGACACACGGAAGTGCTACCACAGCAATGTCTGCCAAGGGGGCTTTGAAGTCGGAAACTGAGTGCTTGAAACTGTACACTTGACAGACAACAGTTTTCCCCTGGAGGGATGACAAGTGCACGTCACCACAACTGGCTAATTTTTGTATTTTTAGTAGAGACAGGGCTTCTCCACATTGGTCTCGAACTCCTGACCTCAGGTGATCTGCCTGCTTTGGCCTCCCAAAGTACTGGGATTCCAGGTGTGAGCCACCACGCCTGGCAAGTTGGTGGTTCTCAAAGTCTGTCTTCCCTAGATCACCTGGGAAATGGTTAGAAATACAAATTCTTAGGCCTTACTCCAGATCTACAGAATCAGAAACTCCAGGGTTGAAGGCCCAATAATTGGTGTTTTAATGAGACCTCCAGGTGATTGTGATGCACGCTAAAGTTTGAGAATGACCACTGTAGATAACTTAAGGTCTAATCAATGATTTCCTAACATCACTACTCATTGGATGAACTGTAAAGAAAATTCTTAACCATACTTATTGTACATGTTGATTTGGTAATCATACAATTTGTTGGCTAAATATGTACACACTGGAGCATAAAAGGAGTGCTACTAATAATTATGTAGAGACAAGGACATTAGATGAAAGACTGCTCCAGTCAAAACTGTGGTTCCTCTGGGTTTCATTAAAACCTAGACTATCATTTATGGGATCTGGACCACCTAAGTAAGAGAATGAAATAATTCTGTGACAGTATTGGGCAGCTTCTCAAGATTAGAAAGTCCCATTTACATGTGTAAAATTGTGAGAGCATGACTTTGAGGTATTATCTACTGGGAAGTCATAAGCATTCTGGTCACCTAAAAAATGCCTATAACAATGGGTTTTAACGTATTTCTTATGTGAGAGTGGTCCATACTGGCCACTCCCACTTCATTATTACCCATTCTCTCCTTTAAGTCTTTTTTAAAAATAGACAGCTGCTAATATTCCCCTGAAATTCCTCTTTGATTCCAAATACCTTTTTCTAGAAAATCCCTATTTTTTCCCCTCAGTCTTTCGTCCCTGGCCTCTCTCCTGATCTCTGAGCTTTCCAAAAGTCCATTGCCAACGGGCTGGGGCACACTCAGGTTAAAGATCTTGAATGGCTTTTGGGGGTCAGCACAACACAGAGGTCTAATAAAAAATTCAAAGTTGGATGAAGGTGATGTGCCAGGTTGCACTAAAGAGACCTTGCACTCAGACCAAACTTTCTCATTAGCATCAGAGACCTAAACATTCTTCACTCGATTTTTGAAACAGGGCATCATGTGGCATGAGGGATGCTGAATTTAAAAATCTGAATTGAGTACAGACCAATATGTTATTCTGGGAGGGGTGGGGCAAACAGGGTGTGATGTCAAAATGGGATTCAACTCTAAGTTAGATTATAGCTTTGCAGAGTATAGCAGTGACCACTGTCTTGCTGGCTCTGGGAACTGGACCCAGTACAGGGTGGTGCACAGCTGGAAAGGCATTTCACCGTCATCACCAATGCATCGACAGCTGGCTAGGTGGGTCCCAGACCATGTGGCCCTGTACACACATTCACCTCTACCTTTACCCAGCAGCTGTAGGTCTTCACCTGCTCTGCCAAGCAGATGTTACATGGTGAGAAGAAACGAAGTAATGCCAAGTAGGGTGAGCATAAGAAACTTAAAATGATGAAGCCTGGCCATGGAATTCCCAGGAGACAAGTGAGACTGAAAGAATATGATATGCTCTAATTCCACAGGATGCTGGCTCTTTTCAAATAATGGCTCTGTCTGATCATAATTATAAGATGCATAGACACAAAAGGCACAAGGTATTGGTGAACAGGAATTACAGCCACGAGCCATAGATTAGTTTTACACAAATGGAGTGTGGAAACAACTGTTGATCATGCAGTAGGTGTTGCATTTCTAATTTTTGTGCAATTTCACAAATAAATTCCCCATGTTTTAAACTGAGGCTACTTAGGTTATATGCATTTTATACATTTTTCTCATTGATTGATTGATTGTAGGGTGGGGTCTTGCTATGTTGCCCAGGCTGGTCACCAACTCCTGGTCTCAAGGGATCCTCCTGCTTTGGCTTCCCAAAGTGCTAGGATTACAAGTGTGAGCTACTGTGTCCAGCCCACTTTATACATTTTTTTCTATTTTTGAAACATTTCACTGATTATTTGTTTTATGGGATATCAATCTGATAGAAAAAGACTTTAAAATACTGAAATAGATATTGAAGCAATTTCTACATGTAAAACTTGTTTCTAATACATGATGAAGCCAGTCTGATGAAATAACATAATGTTTTATGATCGGCCAATCATATCACTTATTTCCCGAGTGACAGAGTGTCTTTGTTATTGATGAGCTGCCAGAGCACACCTGGGTTTATGCTAATGAGGTGGCTCTTGGTGGGCCCCTACATAGTGTTGGGAGGTTATGGAGTAGGAGGAAAGGGGCTGGTTACCAGAGAGACCAAGCACACATGATTGCAGGGTTGGGATTTCAAGTCAGCCTAACCTCTGGACAGGGAAGGAGGGATGCTGGAGATTGAGTTCATTCACATGGCCAATGATTCAATCAATCAGGCCTATGTAATGAAGCCCTAAAAAAACCTCTGGACACTAGGGCTTGGTTGAATTTCGTTGGTGGACACGCTAATGTGTAGGGAGGGTGATCTGCCCTGGTTCCATGAGGAGAGGCCATAGAAACTCCATGTTCCCTCTCAGACCTCACCGCATGTGTCACTTCATTTGGCAGATTCTCTTGATTTGTATGCTTTATATAATAATAAAACTGTCTTCATTAGTGTTTTTCTGACTTCTGTGTGCTGTTATAGCAAATTATTGACAAGAGAGGGTTGTGGGAACCCCCAAATTTATATCCAGCCAGTCATAAATGCTGTAGCCTGGGGACTCCCAAAGTGTGGCTGGCATCTGACATAGGGCAGTGTTGTTGGAGATCATGCTTTCTAACTTGTGGAGTCTGCACTAACTCTGAGTGGGCAGTGCCAAAATTGAGTTGCAGTGCACCCAGTTGCGATTGAAACTGAATAGCTGGTGTCAGACAAGGCACCCACCCTAAACACCTCTGGTTGTGGCCCATGTGGCCATCGGCTGCTGCTCGTGGCCAGAGGGAAAGGGTGACCTTGGTGGCAAAGGTAAGGAAGCTGCAGGGTGGCTAGCTCAGGTTGCTGGGTTTACTTTTGCTAACTGTTGCTACTTGGAGACCTATAAATAGTGGACATTCGGTTGAACTATTACAAAGAGAGCTACAGAAGCTAGAATACACCCAGAAACCTGCAGCTATATACATATTTAGGATATGATCAGGCAAGGCAGAAAAGATTTATCCGGGGTCTATGGATAAAGAATAAAGTCGTTTTCCTTGTTTTCCCTTGAGCCTTGAGCATGAAAAGCGTGCTGTTGGACTGTGATCTTACATACATTCTCTCTTTATTTCTTACCCATTCTGCCTGAAGAGTTGGCAACAATTTGAAATCCATCATCCTGGGTGTGTTTTGTGGATTAAACTATTTATTCCTGTATGTTCTACCCATTTCCTTGTCAGGAATGAATTCTGTGTATTACAAATAATTGATGACATCAGGCACATCTCAGAATCAAAAAAAAAAAAGGCACTGATATGTTTTTAATATTTTCCTGGCATAAATTCTTAACTCCTTTCCTAGCCCAGGGGGCCTTACGTCATCCAGTCTCTGTCCCCCTCCCCTCCCCCATCTGTGGCCGCCACCTGCCACCCTCACTAACTCCGGCCACATGAGCTGTCCTGCTGGTTTTCTGCCATGTCCAATCTGTTCCCACCAGGGGTTGGCTCCTGCTGATTCCTAGACCTCTCCATGGTTTGCTCACTTACTCCATAGAGGGCTCTGCTCCAATGTTCCTTCTCAGAGAGGCTGCCATTGACAACCCTACCTAGCACACCTTCATTCCTCTCTGCTCCTTCAACTTGCTTTGCTTTCCATCATTAGCTGACATTGCCTACATCATATAGTTGTTTGGCTCCAATAATAGAATGCAAGTTCTAGGAGGGCAGGGCTTCACTTCACTTGTTTCTAGAGCCTAGAACAGTGTCAGGTGCATAGCAGGTTTTCATTAAATGCTAGCTGAATAAGTGAAGAAATACAGAGGTCAAAATGGAAGGAAGTGCCCCCCACCGCTACTTCATTTTTTCCAAGGTCTGGAGGTGAAGTGACCTGTCCTGTGCTGGAAAGGTCTGTGCACCATATTAATGCTAGCGAGGATGAAACCAGTCTTGGCATCATCCAAATGAGAGGATGCTCAGATATACAGGGAACCAAGAAAGCAGGCTATGATTTAAAAGTCAGGGGTTTTGGAGGCAGGGCAATCTCAGTCTGAATCCCAGCCTCACCTCTCATTATGAAAGTGATCAGATTAGTATTAAAGTTTCTTCTTCTGAAAATAGGGGTAAGAATGTCTATCCTTTAGGATTTCTGTAAGGATTTCATAAAATGATGTAGAGAAACTAGCGCAAAGCTTTTCTCTTGTGGGGAAAAAAAAGCTAATATTTAGAACATGCTTTGGGTGGGAGGCGATGGCAGGGGGTCAGGGTGGGGAAGTGTAGGTGTGTCACAAGGGAACATATGGTTTGGGGCAAAGCACAAGGAGAGTGGGAGGAATTATCTGTGATTGGCCTCATGGGATGATGACATCCCCGGAGTTAACACATTTTCAGGGACAAGCACATGGCGTCACCCAGATGTGAGTTTTCAAACCTTCCCATGTCAATTGCAATTTGGGGGTTTCCATCCACTCTGCCCCACCCTACTGCTTGGTAACCTTGTGGGAACGAGGAACCCATTCATCTGTTCCACGTCCCCAAATACCACTTTCGCCTCTACGTGCCCACTTTTTAAAATGTAAATTCCTCAAGTTGCCATGGCTTTTGTAATGTACTGATTGAAAATCACTGACACACAAAGAGAAGAAGGAGGCCACTGCAGGATGGAAGGACTCTATTTTTGTCTCCGTTTCTTTGCAAGGGCAGTCTGTGGTCAGGCTTCCTAAGGGGTGGTGCCCACACAGTCAGCGCTGACCCATTTGTGTATCTGGACTGCGACTTGGAAAGAAAGCTCTAAGGCTTTGTTCCAGCATATCTGTAGCTGTTCCATGTTTTACTAAACACACCACGAATCTTCTCTCGCTTCCTCCTTCATTATTTCTCTTACCGGGGGAGCTCAGAGAACCACTTCGAGAGGGAAGTTCATCTCTTCTCGCTCCCACCCTGGCCTTGTTGTTTCCCGTCTTCGAAGTCTGCTATTTTGCAGAAGTGATGATGATCTTTAGCTTTCCCTGGTCCCAAAGCCCATGGTCATGAATTGAGCCCAGGAAGCCTCGCCCTGAGAGCTGCTTTTGGCTCTGCCATACTTTGTGCTTGAAAATTAGATTATAGGAGATGTCTACAGCTTGGCCCAGTTTGTGGCTTCCACATGCTGCCAGTGAATACATGCCTACTTAACTTCAGAGCTGACAAGGCTTTTTAGTGCCCTAACAAACAGAATTTATTTGGATTTAAAATTTATCACCAGAAATGGAAAATGGATGGTCTTGCCAATGTTAGTAGCCAAGATTTCCGAGGTCTTGTTGAACTCAAATTTATCCCTAGCTCTTCAACAGATGTTCTGTTACTTCCTGTAAATTTCACCAAAAAATTTCTTTTTTCCTTTCCACTACTAAGATGTTAATTTAGCTTGATGACATCTTTGCGAGATCATTATAAGTATTTAAAAAATACATTGTAATCATCACCTCTAAGTTTACTAATTTTTTTTTTTTTTTTTTGCAATTGGGGTACTTACTGAGAACTTAAAACAATGTTAGCAGCTGGGTGCATGGCTCACACCTGTAATCCCAGAACTTTGGGACGCTGAGGGCGGTAGATCACCTGAGGTCAGGAGTTTGAGACCAGCCTGGTCAACATAGTGAAACCCCATCTCTACTAAAAATCGAAAAAATTAGCCGGGCATGGTAGCGGGAGCCTGTAATCCCAGCTACCCAGGAGGCTGAGGCAGGAGATTCACTTGAACCCAGGAGGTGGAGGTTGCAGTGAGCCGAGATGGCACCATTGCACTCCAGCCTGGGCAACAAGAGCAAAACTCTGTCTTTAAAAAAAAAAAAAAAAAAAAAAGTTACCAATAGCTTCATATTTAACTGTGCTGGAAGTTGGGTTTTGAATTATGTTATCTATTGAAATCATAGCAAGATCTACATAGCATTATTTAAGTGGTCTAGTTATGCTTTAATCCCTGGTCATGGTTTATATATCATATAAGATTTATCACAACATCCTCTCATTTCTGCTGCTCAGAGTAATCTTTGTTCACCCCCCACCCCACCACATTGCATCATAATTCTTTTTTATTTGTTTAAAAACATGGGGAAAGATTTGGCAAAACAATTATACAATCCAGCTTGTATTGGTTTAGACTATGCACAATTACCAACGACTTCAAGAATAAAGGTAACTGAATTATTTTAACCTAAGATACAGGTGGTTTTAGGGTAATGTGATATATGAAAATGAAGTTCACAAAATCCATCAAAAACAGATTATCTACTATTAATTTCCAAAGGATTCTTTCCTAAAGGAATGATCACCAGATTTCTTTAACTAACAATTTTCCCAGGTACATTGAAAACATGATTTACCTTTCAACACAAAATACATTTATAAGCAACATTTCAATAACATGCCTAATGTATAACGTGAGGTTGAAATTATTTCCATGTGCACTATCAGTTTAGGCAGCAATTTAGAAAAATCCTATTTATACTGACTATCATTTTATTGCACAGTCAAATTTTATAGAATGATAGTAGCTGATGCAATGTATGGTGTAAATTTTCTACCCACCAAATCCCACTTTGAATACATAAGTCTTCTGTTATTCTCTAATTCACAATAACATCACCTTATTGTGTAGAATCCCATTGCAATAAATACACTTATGATGACTGGATCAAAGCAAGGTATTTCTGATATGCCCAACTTGCAAGTGGCTTGTGGTTCAGGGGTTAGAAGGTGCTGTATTCCCAGGCTTCAAGCTGGGGTCAAAGTGCTAAAGCTCCATTAAGCAGGATGGAATCACTTGCAGATTGACGTTCCACAAGGCAGTGTGTCACCTGCCCTAGTTCAACCTGCACTTCCTCAGAGCTGGGCACTAGCAATTTATTTCCAGCCTGAGCTTAAGGTCAAACCCAGAACTCGCAAGGACGTTTCATACCAAAATCAAAACTTCCATAGGCCTTCTGAGACCTAAGCACCAACAGAACCACATGCATCTGAGGGCCACTCAGATTTTTCTCTTAGTGCCTAGCCCACAAGCCCAGCAAGTACTCGAATATTTGGAGGTAGATGCATACATGCAAGAATATGGATAGACTTTTTACTGTCTATCTCTTCCTCACAGCTACTTTCAGTTAGTCACTGATTACTTACAATCATATTTTTCTTATGACTCTCAAATCAGATCCCTTTTCTCTAATACAGTGCTGCCAGGACTCCTTTAACATCATCCTCATAAACTGCTCTTCTGCTCAAACACCACCATTTTCCAACCTATCAAATCTAAAGTTCTTGGTCTCTTGTGATAATAACATTAGAGCCCAACCATTATCAAGTTACCTAAACTATTCACAGGTATTTTCTCTTCTATCCCAGCATCTTCGCACTCCCTCATTGCCTCTTCCTAGTGTAGCTGAAAGAATGCATAACTGGGGGATAAAAGATGGGGAACCTACTGATGGGTGATCTTGGGCAAGTCTTATTTTATTCTCTCATGGACCCTATGAAAGGTAGCCCCAACGCTCCCCAAAACACAGGAAGGAAAACTAAGCTACATAGTTATGGCGGCATCACGAGTCACGTAGATCAGGGTCCCCAAACCCTGGGCCATGGACCAGTACCAGTCCATGGCCTGTTAGGAACTGGGCTGCATAGCAGCAAGTGAGTGTCGGGTGAGTGAGTGAAGCTTCATCTGTATTTACAGCCGCTCCCCATCGCTTGCATTACTGCCTGAGCTCCACCTCCTGTCACACACTCATAGAAGTGTGAACCTCCTACTATGAACTGTGCATTTGAGGGATCTAGGTTATATGCTCCTTTTAAGAATCTTAATGACTGCTGATCTGTCACTGTCTCCCATCACCCCCAGATGGGACTGTCTAGTTGCAGGAAAATAGGCTCAGGGCTCCCACTGATTGTACATTATAGTGAGTTGTATACTTATTTCATTATATGCTACAATGTAATAATAACAAATAAAGTGTTCACAATAAATGTAATGCACTTGAATCATCCCTAAACCATTCCCACCTCCACCCCTTCACCCCCGACCCCAGTGCCTGGAAAAATTGTCTTCCATGAAACTGGTCACTGGTGCCAAAAAGATTGGGGACTGCTGACCTAGTTAATGAGAAAGCAAAACTAGAATACAGATTTATTTATTTCCAGGCTCTAAGACTTTCTCTCGAGATCACGATGCACTGATACAATTTTTGTGAACCGATCTTAGAAAAGGTGGGGCTTAAAACCTAGATGACGGATTGATAGGTGCGGCAAACCACTATGGCACATGTATACCTATGTAACAAACCCGCACATTCAGCACATGGATCCCAGAACTTTAAAAAAAAAAAAAAAAGTCCTACAAATTGCACTAAGTATGGAGATACCTCTAAAATGCTTGAAGTTAGACCTAAATCTCGACTCATGATAAAGGAAATGAAACGTGTACAACGACACCTTTATGGATAAAATATCTTCCAAACAAAGAAGGACCCAACTGTTAATCAATGGAATTTACAAATCTAAAGGCAACACTGGCAATTAGGGAGACTGCACTGAGCTTGGAACAAATGGGTTGGGATGAGACCGAACTAGCTTATGTGTCTGGCACTCTCTGTGAATGTTTGGCTAGGCCCTGCCTGTTCCTCATAGAAGATAAAATGAAAGTCGTAATAATAACAATACATCAGAATAAAAAAAATGGTGAGTCAGATACCGTCATCTTTACATTTAAGATTTTACTTTATTCAACAGTGAATCCACCTGTCCTGGGGATTTTCCCTCCTCTGCTTTATTTTTCTCTGTAGCATCCATCACCATCAGGCAGACTATATTATTTATTAATCGTATTGATGGCTTGTGTGTTAGAATGTAAACATCATGAAGGAAGGGATTTTTATCTGTTTTGTTTACTGCTACTCTGGGATATGGGCCTAAAATAATTCCTGGCACACAATAAGTGCTTTATACATAGTATAAATGAATAAATGAATGAACATTCACAATAACCCTAAGGTAGATACTAATCAGTGTTTCCCAAGGTCACAGAGCTGGGAAGTGGGATAGCCAGGACTCATATGGAGGATTCAAGCGAGCTCTTGTCTAAACTCTAGTCTTCAGCTGGATGCAGCAAGGAAGTTACATCTGTTTTTCTCAGTCTGGTCAACTAAACATTCAAATCATGCAACCAACTAACTCCCTTTGCTCCCAACCTCTGCTCATTCAGCAACCAACCTTCTCGTTATAGTCTGGCTTCTCAGGGAAAAATACACTGACCGGCCATTATGTTTGTCTGTCCTGCTTGGAAATCAATTTATCTTGTTAAATCAATGCATAGGTATTCTGATTTATTCACATTTCTGTCTTTTGACCCTGGTTAGTGTGTTCCTACCCCCAATTTGTTCTGTGTACCCTGACAACATCTAGGATGAGTCTGTAAAGTTTAGCGCTGGGCCTGGACCTTTGTCCCGTAAGAGAGAGACTGTCTGGAGCACTGTCCTGAGAGACCATCTGGTGATCTTCAGGTCGGCCTCCCCATGTGATAACCCAATATTGCTGTATTCTATTTCAAACAAAGCAGTATTCTGACTACAGTTATCTGGTATAATTGGGGAATGATGGTAATGAACATGAATTGTGAAGCGAGACTCACTGGTATCACACTGGCCAAGGTAGAACACAGAAGGGAGTCAGTTTTATTTTAGGGTCTACTAGCAAAGTTAAACCGGAAACTCTAGGCAAGTCAGACAGTTTTCATGCCTGAACACAGAGGACTTGAGGAAAGGAAAATGAACAGTGTTACTACAAAGAATGGAAATGTAATTTGAAGCTTACTGATTCCTGAAACCTGGGTACCTAACAATATTTTTAATGTAAGAGTAGGACATTGTATATTTCCCATTGTAGGATTCAAGAAATGGCTCCTGCAACTTTAATTACATGAATCATTTTTTTTTTTTTCCCTGAAACTGTATTTTTTTCTCCTTGGCGTACTGTATCCCCAGACTCACGAAATAGGAGTTCAGAAGTAATAGATCAGAATTTTCATTAAGTACACATGACACCCTAGAAATGTTAAATTGTTCATGCTTGTTTACCATTATATATGTAAGTTTACCATTTTAAATTCTGAAATAAATTTGCTTATCTGTGCATTTATTCTAGAAGTTAGGAAGTAGGAAAGAGAATGTGTTTTCTTTGGAAAATAAACTGTGGATAATACTTGCATACTAGTTAAAGGAATAATGTTTTAATTAAAAGGCAAATCTATCACTTAAGGAGTTTAAATAGAATGCTTGTTTAAAACAATTCTATCTGACTAAGACAATGTCAATGAAGAGGGCAGCCAAAGTGTTCAAACACAAAAGCCAATGAGTGTGCAAAGGAAAAGTCTTACACAAACACTGATCCCACAGCTGGTGCCTGCTTAGAAACCATTCCTTTTTGAATATTATTTATTTGAGTATTACAGTATTATTCTTGCACATTGTCAAATTTACCATGAAAACTATAAATTATTTTAAACTAGAAAATAAAAATAACACATAGAATATCTTTAAAAAGGCACCAGAAGAGAAATCTATTTTAAAGTAATTACCAGTTAAACATCTTCTGCTTGCTGACAGATTTTCAGTGATTATACAACAAATATTCTTATTTTCCTACATCGGTTGGTCTTTTCATGAAACAGTGTAACCTGCTTTCCTTGTTCTCTTTGCAAACTTTAAAGACATTGCCCATGTGATGTGGAAAATGTTGTTTCTGCTAGCTTAATGGCTAATTATAGCAACAGGAGGGACAAGTGAGAAAATCCAACTAAATGACAAATAAGTAATGAAAAGCTATGTGGACTTTCACTACAATTTCGTGCCCTGTGCAACTGTTCTTTAACAAAACCTTTGTCAACAATTCTTTCTGCTAATTTTAGTTTGATATTTTGATGTGTATAGTTATCTGTTTTCCAGAAACTAGCTTCAGATTGTGTTTATATTTTTCAGGGATGTCTTTACCAAGAATCACCCAACTGTGGTCCTATTTCTCCTCTACTTTCAAAATAAAATACATTTTCTTTTTGTTGAAATAACTCAAATACAATCTACCCAGTTCTTCGCCACTGTTGTTTTATGATTTCTTTCAGGATGGGAAGACTAAAGGGAATGCAAGTTTTAAAGAGAATACTCCTCATCTTGTTGTAAACCCCTATTTACCTCTGCCACAGGAGGGAAGGACCCCCTTGATCTGGGAGGGTGTACTTTAAGCAAATGTTCCCTTTTGAGAAATAGCAATAAAAGCAACCTGTAGAGCAGTCACTTCTAGAAAGGATGCCTATTTGGTAGTTCCAAAACCGTAAGAAAAGGAAAGTCATTTTTCCCTTTCTGCTAATTTTGGAAGAATACATTCTTCTGGTTCTCTAAAAACGTTAAGACTTCCTTTCCACAATGAAGAGAAGAGAGCATGAGTTGATTACTTGGTCCTACAAAAAATCATCCAGATGCCATTAGAACTGGGATCGATTGAAAACAATGACAGTTAACTGAGGGCTTTGAGGATTATTCAAAACCTCAACTTCTCCCAAATTCTCAAGAACAATACTTGATCTGTATAATCCCTGAATATAATTCTTGATCTATTTAATTCTACAGAGTGACTGTAGTGGCTTCTATTATATGTAGATTGGATATACCCAATTTATAACCTTAGATATGTACTTTTATCTCTGAAGGGCCTCTGAGAAAATTGTACTGTGCCAAAGATTGTTGTTCGAAATATTGAAAGACTTTATGATGTAAAAAAATATATCAATGTCATTTAAATTGAACAAAATGGTTCCTTACTTTTCCATATACATTTTAACTATATTTCAACAAACTTGTTCAATAAATACTGCATGAAACAAGCATTTTGCACCTTGTCCCACTGATACAATTTGCCAACCTGAATGCTTTCTTTCCCCATGGCTCACCTGCATTCTACATATTCTATATTTTTTTCTTTATTAAAGATGATATAATCTTAGCTTCTATCATTTTCACATCCACCAAACTATTGAGGAAAAAAAACCAGAGATGCAAAGATGAAGATAGTAAACATTAAGATTTCACAAAGCAGGTTTACAATCAAATATAAAAATCTGACAAAAACCTTTAATGCAGGTAGGGAAAGTAAATGAACAATGAAGTGACATGAAGAGAAGTAATCTGGCAATAGAGTCAAACTAATACACAAACTTGGAACAAATAAGAATGAGCAGTAGGAACAAATTATTTCTTCTGGGAAGACTTTCTGTGTTATTATGATTTGAAAAGATCAAATAATTTGCATGGGTTGCCAGATACAGAAATTGTATTCATGTGTGTTAGCCCGTGTTTCTACCACTGTTTGTTTCTAGTTCTCCTTAAACAGTGCACTATATTTCGCTAATGATATCAATGAATTTCTAGTCCTTCTTAGATAGTACTTTATTAGAGAAAGAGATGGCTGACATGGGTTGTTGACTAAATCCAACTCGAGCTTCGACTACATTTTCTTTGTGCTTTTCCCCTGCAGACCAGAGCTGGCAACCTAATCATAACCAACTGAACCATGCTCTTCTGATTATTCTGCAAAGTAGTTTATTTGACATTGTAGGACTCTTTGGTGACTATTTAAATGAGCAGAACCTTATAATAAGGAAGAGAGCCCACTGCTTTTCTTCAAGTTTGGTATATGATTTCCCTATCATTCTCTGGCTTCCAAGTTTGTCCAGACTTGTGGTTTTAATTATAACACCACAAAATATCAGTGCTCAAAGAGTCTTTGGATAGATTTAATTCAACATCCTTGTTTTTCAAAAAAGGAAGAAAGAAGCAGTAACTTGGCCAAATTATTTTATATTTCTTAGTTTCTAATCTAGTCTTGTATATTTAAAAGGTCTATCTTAGATCTGTTGGATCCTTTAATCAGAGGCTCCACTGAATGTGTGTAGATTGAAGAATTATAGGTATTGGGAGAGAGTAAATTCCTTTTTATAAAAGGTCTTTGAATACAGTTTTAAATGTAAAGGTAGATAATATTATTATATTTTCTTTTTTCTTAAGAGACAAAATAAAGCTCAGAGAGGCTAAGCAAATTCCCTAAGGTCACACAGCTAGGAAGAAGCCAAGTTGGCATGTGAGCTGAGACAGTCTAATACCTGTGCTTTCAGCTGCCATACATTTTTACTCTAGCTATCACCTGCATTATTAAGAATCTAGGCTAAGTCACTCAAGATATATCATCACTTATTTCTTGTTCATTCATTTGCCTATTCAGTCATTTATTCATTCAGCAAATATTTACTAAGCACCCACTATAAGCCAGCCACTGCTCTAAGTCCTGATAATACAACAATGAACAAAACAAAGTTGTTGCCCTAATGCCGATTACATTCAAATGAGGGAAACATACATTAAAAAGCAGCACGATGTCAGATTATGATATGTGTTTTGGGGAAATGAAAAATCAGGGTAAGAGGATAAAGAATGACATAGTGGGGGGAAGAGACCTCTTTAGAAAAGGTGACCAGAGAAAGCCTCTCTGAGTTGATGACATTTAAGCAGAGATGTGCAGGATGTAAAGGAACAAGTAGAGTGCTGCAGTCTGAAAGAAGAACATTTGCAAAGGCCCTCAGGTAGAAACAAGCTTGGCATGTTATGGAAACAGCAAAGTCCGGGTAGCTGGAGCCTATGAATGGGAGGAAAGGGCAGAGCACACCAGGTGCCAGACTTTGTAGGTCTGGACAAGAAAGTTCAGGTTTATTCTATGTAGAGTAGAAAGCCAGTGCAAGGTTTGGAGCAGGGCACGGGTGACATATTCTGATTTACATTTTAAATTTTTTTCACTTTATTCTTTGAGGCATAGTCAGTAGAGGGGCAAGTATGGAAGAAAAAAGACTAGTTGAGTGGCACCTGTAATGGTCTAGGTGAAAGTCGAAGGCTATTTGAATTAGAATGGTAAAAGTTTCAGAAAGTAGTGGATTAAATCAGTTTTATTAAATAATGTGAAAGAGATATTTTGACGGAGTATACATCGCGTATAAGAGGGATAGAGGAATGAGAAGGGCTTTCAGTTAAGATTTAAAATTTCTTTCCAATTAAGTGCTTAAAGTAAAAAGCAACAAATGAATGCGCAGAAAAATGCAGTACGCCTGATGTATAATAAAGAATTATACTAGCTTTGTCCCTGATCCTTGGGAGGGAGATTCTAAAACCCCTGGAGTTTCCCAAGTGACAGAAGTTTCTGTGTTATTCATGAGCCCCTTGGGTCACATCTGAGTTTAGGCTAAGAGATGGGATGACTCAGCAGGAGGGAGTCTGGTCTCCAGAAAGACCAACTGCATGATTAGACAGCTTTGAGTCAGTCCGGTTCTGGAAAGGACAAGGGGGCTGAGACTGAGCTCAATTATATGGCAGATGACTAGGTCAATCATGCCTATGTAATGAAACCCCTATGAAAACTTTGGACATCGAAGCTCAGTGGAGCTTCCTGGTTGGTAAACACATCACTGTGCCAGGAGGGTGTTGTGCCCAGATTCCACAGAGACAGGGCACAGAAGCCCTGCATTCAAAACCTACTCAGATCTTGCCCCATGTGTCTCTTTATTTGGCGGTTGCTGATCTGTGTCCTTTATAATAAAACTGTAATAGCAAGTACAGTGCTCCTGTGAATTCTGTGAGTCATTCTAGTGAATTATCAAACTGAAGGGATGATGAGATGATGGTAACCCCTGGATCTGTACCTATTTGGTCCGAACTATGAGTGGCCTGGGGTCACCCAAAGAGCAGTTGGTGTATGAAGTAAGGGTATCTTTTTGGGAACTATGCCCTGGAACTTGTGTGGTCTGTGCTGACTCTGGGTGGTTAGCCTGGGAATTATACTGCAGTATGTTACCAGTTGGTGTCAGGATAGCATTACAGGTCATCATCACTGCATAAGGTGGGATGGACCTGGGGAGAAACTTTTATCCACAGCCAGGTCTTAATGGGAAGGGAGTGTTTTAGTTCCACTGCCACACTCTCCTAAGCAATGAGCAAATCCATGTAAATATTACATGATAAAATTGACTTACCTGCTAAAATCTCTTAACATTTTCTTTTGGGTTATTTTTCCCCATGTGGAATTTTCACTAAAATATAACTAGCTCCACTAACAGTTTCAAATAAATCAATCTCTGTTACTACTAGTTGGCAAACACGAATTTGTTGTTGTTTGTTTTTGTTTGTTTGTTTTGATGCAGTCTTGCTCTGTTGCCCAGGCTGAAGTGCAGTGGCATGATCTTGGCTCACTGCAACCTCTGCCTCCCAGGTTCAAGTGATTCTCCTACCTCAGCCTCCCTAGTAGCTGGGATTACAGGCGCCTGCCACTACTACTGGCTAATTTTTGTATTTTTAGTAGAGACAGGGTTTCACCATGTTGGCCAGGCTGGTCTCGAACTCCTGACCTCGTGATCCACCCGCCTTGGCCTCCCAAAGTGCTGAGATTACAGGCGTGAGCCACTGTGCCCGGCCAAACATGAGTCTTATGTATGATTTCCAAAACTCTCATCTTCAATTTCATTCTGTTTTCTCTCCTGAATCATCCCAGTTTTGTTGTCTCCAGGGACCAGGATATCATTGCCCTCTGGATGGCCCATTGACACCATACATGGAATGAGCTGGCAACCAAAATCAGTTTCCCTGAATGTTTGAGGAAAGAGGATAAAAACTGATATTTCAGTCATTAAAAGTATTCTTCAAGTCACCCAAACTCAAAACCTTAGTCTTTTTTCCTTTCTCCTAAATACGCTGTCAGCAAACAGTTTTCTTAATTTCTCTTTCACCTAAAATCAGGGAGTCAGAAAACTGGTGCTAGAAAGGACCTTAGAGATCAATTATTTCATTCATTTACTCAATAAATATTTATTAAGACCCTTTTGGTTTCAGAAATAGTTCTAGGTACTGGGGAAATAGTTACCAAGACATCAAGAGTCCAGTTCACAAGGAAACAAAGACAGTGAAAAACAGGTAACAACTCCAAAGGCAAATAATTTGAAATAGTGGTAAATGCTTTGGATAGAATATGACAAAGTGCTCTTATAGAGGGCCTGAGGTCGTTAGGTGGATTGGCCACAAAAGGAAGATTTTAATTTCTGAAGATAAGCATTCCAGGTGAAGCAAACAGCAGGAGCCAAGGTTGGCAGAATTGAAAGCCTCATAAAGAAGACCGGGATGGCTGAGCCTAGTGAGAGAGGCAGGGATGGGGTTGGGTGTGCGGGAACCGAGCCCTCTTGGTTTATGGATTGTCACTCTTGGTCAAATCTTCTTTCCACCACACGCATCTCTTCCTATTTCCGGTTCCTTCTATCACATTTTCCATCAGTGTGATGGTTACTGATTTTCCTTCTGCCAGACTCTTGCCCCTTCATGAAATCCTGCTATAGACTCTTTGATACTTCCTTAAAATCTGATTTTTAAAAAAATCACATAATTCCCCTAAATAAAAGTCGTCAACGCCTCTCCTGTGTTTGAAGGATCAAATAGGAACTCCTTACCCTGAGAATTAATTCCTGTTACCCTTTAGCTCCAACCTAATCCAGGTGGGTTCACCTACTCTCTGAGCTTCAATTCCTCAGATCTACCTATTTCCCTTACATACAAGGTCCTCTTCCCATGCTAGAGGATGGCTCCTCATCTTAGCTCATCAAATATTGCTGCCTGCTATTAACTCATCTTTACGACCATATATTATTATTTCTCATTAGGCCCAAGATTCCTGAAGCAGGGAATTTATTCATCCTTTATTAGTGCTCTCCTGCAGGATCTTATCCATTGCCCTAGATTATGGTAGGTAGGCACTAGCAAAAGTTGTTGAATAAATAATAATTTCTTGAGCTCTGAAATGCTATTCTAACACTCATACATATTTTACAGTTTAATTTAAAATGTACTGTCTGTTAGATAATGCAAAAACATTAAATTGTTTAATCTTTAGGAAACCCTATAGATACGGATGTTTACGCATTTTACAGATGAAGAAACTGAGGCATAGGGAGGTTAAAGGCCTGCTCAAGGCTTCCAAAATCCCCGAGTCTGTGTCTAAACCACCACACTGCACTGTGTCTAACACACACAGCACCCCTTCCACTAATGCTCTTTCTACAATCCAGACTCTTAATTTCATTATTCTTTGACACAGTGAGTTATACACGAGAAAATAAAGTGAGGCAATTGTGACACTCTCAAGTAAGAATGACTTTTATCACCCCAATAAAATGGTTTATCTTATTATATATCTGTTGACAGTAGGTCTTTGTCTTCTAAAATGACATTTTCAAACTGGGTTTAATGCTTCCAAATGGTACTGGCTCCTAAGCTTGGGAGACAAATTCTCACAGGCCCTTCAGCATAGGTGCAGCCTGAGACAGTAGAAATTCCTCACCCCTCCCACCGCCCTCTGACCCCAGCCAGAATCACAGCTTAATTTTCTCACAGAGGGTCTGGCTCCAGATATTCAAGGAAAATTCATTGTCTGTCCATAATCAGTGCTGTCCTACAGAAAAGGCTGCAGCACAAGGGTGTAATCATGTGGACTATGTAACATCAGGACTTAACCGCCAGACAGCAGCCAGGGAAAGCTGATCCACATATGATCTCCCCCAAGGAACACAATGGAAATAGCCAAATCTGGACCACTCTAAAACTCCTGTCCCAATTGCTTCTGGTTTGTAAGATAAAATAAACATTAATATACCCACAACTTGATATAAAGAAATATTTTACATATTTAGAGTTATTAGGATTTCAGAACCAGGACAGAAGAGATAATGGAAGTCACTCGGATTCTCATTATGAATGAAGAATCCACATCTGTGGCAATCAAGTCTCTTCTGAAAGTCACAGGCCTACCTAGTGCATCTGGGACTCAGGGCCTTTATATCACAACTTGTTGCCAAGATAGTCAAAAGAAATCCCTTAGTAATTACCTCTTTGAAAAGTTACAGGTATCTCTGCAAATAAACCACCATTGAATCTGGCCATTTTTGAATTTCAGGTTCTGGTGAACTGGTGATTCTTATGTCATTTGTATTTGGAATGTTTATCAATAAGCTCACAGAATGGCATAAACACTTGAAATCTTTCTTAAGAGTTAGCAATCTCAGTAGAACACCAATTCAGAAGGAAACTTGGAGGGCTGGAATATTATTTCTCCAAGTACTAACCAGGCCCAACTCTGCTTAGCTTCTGAGACCAGAGGAGACAGGGCGCATTCAGGGTGGTATGGACATAGACCAGAATATTATTTCTAAAGCAGAAAATATGTGCTTTATACTGGAACTTTTTCAGATGTCGGAAAAAATGACAAAGCTGATTACATGTGTGAAAAATGCCTCGAGTTCTTCACTTGAAGGAGCCTAAAATGTGTTCTTTGGAAAATGAAATAAACATCCTTTGTTGCTTTCATCATATAACCTAGAATCAGGTAGAGCTTGCCCCTAGCCTCCTGGGGTAAGGATAGAAGTAAACTAGATGACATTTCTTCTTATGTAATTTGGGTTCTGACTCAGAATTAGCTCCTACCACTCCCTTTCACAGTACGTCTGTCCCCATGTCCTCTCTGGGACACTCCAGATGGTATCATACCACACCTCTTTGTGGTAAGATCTGTCCTAAAATCACTTGTAAACTCAAATGGATTCAACAGTTCCAGCAATGCAAATATTTATGGAAGCTCCCAACTTTTGGTTGTGTCAGACAACAATATAGGAAGCTCCTCTGCCTGACCTTTGCCTGATGGTAATACTCACTATTCAGCTATGTAAAACATGTGGTGACTTGTCTAGGATCTGCCTTCAGTTCTAAACAGGTAACTGTGCAACAGGCCATAGCCGTCTTTATCTCCTCTGTGTCCCTTTCCAGGTGTGGGCGCAGTGTCTGGGACATTATAGGTGCCATGTATTTATTGAACAAATGAAAGTTGACCTTTGCCTAACCTATAAAAGAAACGCTATGTAGAATCAGTGAAGAGTTTGAACACTGAATGGTTTAAGAATGTTTTGAATCCACAAAATAGTATTTAAAGTTAGCCTTATTATTTATTTAGCCAAATATTTTAAGTAGACGTAGGAGATCAAACGTTTGTTGAACAGTAACTGTGAGCCAGACACCATGTTAGGTGCTAGGATAGATGTGATTGTGTTTAATCCACACAGGAATCCTAGTAAAGGGGAGTATTATCCCCATTTACAGAGGAGGAAACAGACTCAGAGGGCTGCGGTAACTTACCTCAGATGCTATTATTTCCAAAACATCTTGATCTCTAAATCCCATGAAAGTAGCAGGCTCCACTAACCTGATATTAAATGACTAATCTCTGAAATCCAAGCGCTGAATCACTTTTGTAAAATTCAGCAATTATTTTTCAGAAATTCCCTTAGATAAAATTAGTCCAAAATCCTATGGACATGCGGTTGCCTGATAACCGTATCTAACCCAAGAGTAGTATTTCAGCTTAATTGCCATCTTAACTAATTACTTACGATATGACACGGGCTATGCTAGCCTATTAAAAACCATTACACAGAAGTCGTGTGGCTTTACAGTATATAGTTCTCATTCCCACAACTTACATTTTGATGGCATCTGTTACTCCCTGGAAGAAAGCCAGAGTTTCTGAGTAAAATGTATCAGTCCTAACAATGTGGACATTATTATTCCAGAAAGCCAACTGAGAATTGAACAAGATCTTACCGTAATGACTAGAACTGGGAAACAAGAATTTTCTTCAGCACAGCAGGAGGAAATCTTTTTATTAAGGTTATGAGAATCAGAGAAGTGAACATCCCTTCATAAGTCTAAAATAAATGACTTAGGATGGGTTACCATTTCAAAAAAGCTTCTATATACTGAACATGTCCAAGTTGTTTTGCTCTAAACATTTGGGTTTGCAGCATAATCTCATACTAAAATGTAATCAATGTCAGATCACATGATATCCACAAACTGACCACACCACCTCTAGGTTCACTGGCTAATGAAAAGTTAACATCCTCTTTCAGAGCCCCACTATGAAAATTGTTTTTCTCCTGGTTCTACTTTTTGCTGAGTAAAATCTGAGTAGTAGACTTTTGACATTATTATCATCATTATTACTAAATAATAGGAAAAGGTCTGTGCTATTTCAAGTATGAGGGCATGCTTTTTCTGAATTTCTCAGTCTATATAGTTTCCTTTGCATAGCCTTATCCAGATCTGTGATTTCAGCTATCAAGTATACTCCAGCAACTTACAAATCTTTGTGATCATTTAAGAAATCTTTATTGAGTATCTAATATATACCAGGCACTTTTCTATTCTCCTGGGATGCCCTAGTGCATAAAATAAAATCTGGCAGCACTTTAGGAGGCCAAGGTCGGCAGATCACTTGAGCTCAGGAGCTCGAAACCAGCCTGGGCAACATGGCAAAACCCCGCCTCGACTAAAAATAGAAAAATTAGCCAGGCATGGTGGCGTGTGCCTGTAGTCCCAGCTACTTGGGGGCACCGAGGCAGGAGGATCACCTAGCCTTGGGAGGTCGAGGCTGCAGTGAGCCAGGATCATGCCTGAGCAACAGGGCGAGACTCTGTCTCAAAAAAGACACTAAAATCTTATCCTTGTGGTAGTTAACTTTTTCTTAGTGGACTGTCCATTTTAGATTTCTCATCTGAATTACAGACCCACATACTCAGCTTCTTATTAGAATTCTTAATTTCTAACTTACAGTTGTAGAGGTATCACCTAAAACATCTCGAACATGAAAATGCCTTGAAAATGTCCAAGTCCACATATGCACTTAGGCCCTATAACCCAAACTGAGATGATCACATCTCCTCAACTTATTTCTGTGGAACCCTTTCCCTTTCTCCAGTGCTCAGCTCTCCCTCCTCTGACTCTCTGAGGCCAGGGACCTAAACAGCCTTCCCCTTACCTTCATTAAAACTTCTATCTTAATTTTTTCATGGCCATCATTTCTTTTCAATTTCCAGTGGCATTTCCTTAGCACCAGCTCGCATTATTGTTGCTGGGTAATAAAATCTTTCTACCTGTTTCATTTTTGTTTTTTTCTTCCAGGATGGCCCCCTTGAATCTATTTCTTATGCTGCTATAGAACATGTCTTCTAAAACGTAAATCTGCTCCTGTCTCTTTGGTTTAATATCTCTGTAGGACTTCCCTTAACTTGGAGGATAAAGTAAACATTTCTTTCTTGCTTTTTGTTTTGTTTTGTTTTTGTTGTTGTTGTTGTTGTTTTTTTTTTTTTTTGAGACTGAGTCTCACTTGGTCACCCAGGCATAAGTACAGTGGCTCACCGCAACCTCCACCTCCTGGTCTCAGGCGATTCTCCTGCCTCAGCCTCCTTAGTAGCTGGGAATACAGGTGTGTGTCTCCATGCCCAGCTAATTTTTGTATTTTTAATAGAGACAGGGTTTCACCATGTTGGCCAGATTGGTCTCCAACTCCTGACCTCAGGTGATCCACCTGTCCCGGCCTCCCAAAGTGCTGGGATTACAGGCGTGAGCCACCACGCCCAGCCCAGGATAAAGTAAAAATTTCTAAGCACACAAGGCCCTTTGCAACCTGGCTCCTGGTTACTACTCCTGGTTACTGCCCTCCCAAATGTCCTCACTGTTTTTCCAGACATACCTATCTGCTCTCTCTACATGTTCCATTCTCATTTACCTGATCAGCCTCAAGCATCCAGGCATGACCTCCATGAAGCCTCCCTTCCCAGGCCCTAGGCTCTGGCAGACTCCACTGATGCCGTGTGTTATCATCACCCTTTATCTATTTCCTTTATTTTACCAAAGCTTCCCAAGGGAAGTTAGAGAATCTGCCTCAACTCTGTGTCTCTAAACCAAGCCTAGCACCTCGAACACAATGACACTCAATCTGCATTTGTTGAATAAACACATCATTAAAAAATAAAAAATGATTCATTGTCCTGCGTTTTCAAGGCATTTTAGATCACACCTCCATGAATGCAGCTTAGAGATTAAAAATTCTAACTCCTAAAAATACTGGAGAAACAGAAACAGCTTTCTTCCTTCTAAAGGATGTCATTTGGCTTTTGGTTTTGAGGTTTTTCCTACCTGTTCTTCAATACTTGATTTACATTTATTTAGTCTTTGTCAAATTTTACCTGATTATTTACTAGAAGAAGGCATAGCTAAAGGTAAAATCATAGACACTGGTCCCAGGAAAATCTGGATTTGCATCCTGGTTCAAGTACTCATTTACAGGGCACCTGGGATGACTCACATTTTTCTGAGCCTCAATTCACATAAAACGGGTATAAATAAGATAGCATGCTAAGCTGCTACCACATATCATATACTTAATTAGTTTCCTTTCTTGTTCTCACACTTTTCTTTTAAGCTACACACTTTGCCTGGAACATATTCCCCTCCATCCTTCTATCAAAATCCTCCTCATTTTTAGCTCGACTCTCCTCAAAATCTTCTTGGTGAAACTGTCCTTAGTGACTTTGGCCAGAAAGAACCTGTCCTCTGTGCTCCAGTGGCTCTATATCTTATTTATTTTGTTCAGCAATTTATGCTGAGTGCCTACTATGTGCCGGGCATTAATTTAGGCGCTGGGAATACAGAAGAGAACAAAGCAGACGTGTAAATGTCTTCCTGGGGTATATATGGTAATGATAAACAATAAACACACCAATAAATATAAAAACAATTTAAGGTCAGATCAATATAAACGCTAAAGGAAATAAAGGGTGGTGGGCTAGGAAGTAACGGGAATGGGGATGTCAGGGAAGGCACAGACATGCAAAGAGCCAGAGGGCCATGACCGCAAGCAGAAGGCACACGTGGGCCAAGGCTCCCACTAGAGAAAAGCATGGCATGTTTGAGAAAAGAAGAAGCGCCAGTGTGGCTGGACTGTAGTCGGCTAAGGGAAGTGGGATGAAATGAGACTGGTAAGGTGGAATGGGGCCAGACTATATAAGCAGTCTATGAAGGATTCGGATTTTAATCTAAGTGTCGTGGACAGGTTTTAAGCAGGGGTGCAGTGGTGTGATCTGTCTTAAGGTTTCTCTGGCTGCTGGATGTCTGTACCAGAGTTCAATCTGATTTGCACAATCGTTTCTGGTGAATAAAGCTGTCCTTCTAGTTACAGTGTGGTCCTCAGAGGGCAGGGATATTTTATTCTTATTCTTATCAGTGCCTCATGCATAGTTCTCCGCAGTAAATACTCGTCAAATTAAATTGAAACATCCTGCAGCCTCTTTTTCTTTCTTGCCTGCAATTGTAATAATTGTAATTATAACACTTCTAATCTTCGTAGGAAGTATGCAGTTGCCAACCAGCTCTGAACGAGTTCTTTTTTTTTCTTATTTGAATTCCTCTCAGGCCTTCCTGCCATTGTAGGATTGTCATCTGACTTCCTGTCTCCTAGCCAGGTCTACTCCCTGCCCTGTGGACTGAATTTTTATAGTCCTTCTGTAAAGTGCCATGCGCGCTGCTGAGAAGGCTGGGTACAGCTGGCCTTGCTTGTTCCCAAAGGAATCACAGCTTCTAGCTTTACATACTGTATGGGATCGGATACTAACAGACATTTATCGATCACTTGCATGCACCTGGCACATTATGGGCATGGCATCCCTTTGTGCAAGCTGTGCCACTCTGGGCAAGCTACCACTCCTCTCGGAGCCTCAGTTTCCTCATGTGTACAATGGGGATAATAAGAACAATAGGATTTGCCTCCTAGAATTGTCATGAGGCTTTAAAGGAGATCATGCATATAAAGCACTTAGCACAGCACAGGCACTTATCTAATGTCAGCTGGATAACTAGTCAACACTCACCCATGTCAGTTATATTAGCAGTAGTGTTGTTAGTGGCATGATTAGTGGCTATTATCCATAGGCAATACTTATCCATGTCAGTTATATTAGTTGTAGTATTGTTAGTGGCATGATTTTATTGAATCCTCATAGCAACTCTGCAAAAAAAGTGCGGTTATACTCAGTACCAATATTTAGCTGGTATGCAAAGATATGGCTGTACTAATTGCCAAAATACTGCAATATCTCCTGATTGTCAACTAAGCCACTTTCATAAGCCCTCCAAATACTCCCTCCCCCTGCAGATTTATTTGCCCTAATCTGCCCCTGGGATCCCCACCACACCTCCTCTGCATGATCCAACAACTGAAGGGTTAATGCCTGGTACAGCCAGAGGCCTCCAGAGTCCTAGCTCAGTTCCATTGCCTTCTATTCTGAGTTCTAACTGGCCCATTATACATATTTTATCAATGGGTACATTGAAGTATGGAGGAGATAAGTAAAGTCACCAATCTTGTAAATGGAAATCCTAAGAAATCAAACTTCAGATTCATATGCTCAGGTTTATTCCTTCGCATGGAACTTCTCCTTAAACACTGATTAGAAAAGCCAACAAAAGCCACTTGTGTTCTGTAACTCTGTGGTCAATCACCTGAACACTAGCAGATCTACAGTTTCTGATCAATTCAGGAAGTAATCTCAGGTTCAGTGTCTTATCTGCCTTCCCTCGTTCTTATTCTCCATGCCACTTCCACCATGAAAATCATTTAAACACTATTTGGTCCAAATCCTTTTATCCTCACTTCCAGCACCAAAGTCTAACAACCTAAGCACTGGACCGGAATCCTTAAGATGAAGAAGACAGCATTCAGCCACACTGTTAAGTACCTACTACTTCTGTCTCTGTTTCATAAACTAAAAAGAGGAACAGAAAGATGTTAACATCTGTGCAAAAATGAAGTAATTCATGGATCTTACACATGAATATTAAATAGAAAATGAGAATAACATAGGGGACAGATGCCACGGTGACAATAAAAATCCAGAGAGGGGCATTTTAAAAGATCCCTCTTAAATCACAGACACATGTCTGGACTTAAAATGTGGGAAGTGAGGGTGGTATCTCCTTGAATGCTCAAATGTACTTCTTAATTGTGCATTCTGAGCTGCAAAGACCCCCTTGGCTTTCCTTGAAACGTAAACATTTAAAATTAAGTTCTAAAGTCTTTAAGATAGTGTTTAGTTAAAAATTAAGCAGTTACATAATTGGTTTAATGAGATCCAATTACAAAATTAGTGTAAATTAGAAGTAATAGAACAGAACATATAATTTCATAATTATGACACATAACAATAATGCAGAGATTAAGTTGGCCAGTGGTGCTAAAGCAGGAGGGGTGCATATAAATCTTAGAAGACTTGATGGCTTTCATGAGTCCAAATATCTCCCCTCCAACAGTTACTGCTCAAAAATATGTTTTAACTAAACAAGACTGATTTTGATTTCCAGACTCAGAAAACAACATTTGGGAAATTGCTAGTTCTTTCCCTTCCTTATTTGGCTAAAGTAGTGGGTGACTAGATGGCTAGATTTATTTCCTATCTCATTAAAAGAATGACCTTTCTTTTTAAGGTCTTAACAGATCATGGCAAGGAAGAATTCATTCTTCAGGGTGAGTTAAGCTGAAAACCCCACCAGTGTCATCCCCACCCCTCTGCTAGAAGAGCAGGGGAAGGCCTATTCTTGTGGGAGGGAGAGGCTGGGTTGGAGAGACACGATGAGAGAGACCACAGACAGATTAAAGCGCCTACAGCCTCATATTTCAAATCAGCCCTCCAATTTGGGTCAGGGGACATAACCCTTCCTGCTGTATCTTTATCCTTTGGTTTTAAAAGAAGGGACAGATAGCATTTGACTAATGAGAAATTTGTGTTGCAATGTCTCACATCATTTTGGTATCGCTTCCTGTAAATTATGTCCAACTCCCAGAGGGCTAAAAAGAAACCATTCATTTATTAATGCACCTATTATTTTATTTATTCATTCAATAAATGTTTTGAGTTTCCTGGGAGAAGAGGCAATTTCCTATTCATCTTTATACAGCAAATCTTTAGCACAGTTGCTAGCATACAGAGACATTCAATGTTTAGTGAATTGCTGTTAATACACATTACAGATATTACCTGCCCTGGTATTGTGCAGAACAAAGACCTTCTCTATACCTGATTATGGCTTTCAGGAAACTTAGTTTTTGGTTAAGACAGACAATTATTATGTTAACAAAAATATGAGTTAAATAGTCTTTATCGACACTGCCACAATGTCAGGGTGCAGTTGTTGCTCAAGAGAAAAATAAATAGAAGAGTTTACAACTGTGAATCAGTAAAAGGAGGAAATGGTTCCCAAAAAACCCATGGCCATGACATGGGGAGGGTGGCCAGCCAGGTCTCACTAGAAGCCCAGTGCCATCAGGATACTTGTGGAGGCAGCAGCTCTCCAGACACACATGGCTCCTGCTCTTATACACACCTCTGGTTTGGATCCTGCTATTTGTCAAATTAAGTAGTAAATATCCCTTCATATACCTCAGCAAATGAACACTGGTAATCTGAAAATGACCTCAAAATGTTAGAGAAACATCTAAAAGTCTTGGGTATTTTTTTCTAATGATGTCTATTTTTGTTTGTTCCTCCTCAGTTATCATCCTTTCCTTAATGGGAGAAGCAAAGGGGCTTAGTGGTGCTCAAAGGCCATTATCAGTATGGGATGGAAGATTTATCCTTTCATACCTTTTCCTCTAGTTTTCTAAATTTTCTTTTATTATTTTTACTTTCCTGTATGGTCCCTCCTTTTCCCTTCTTACTTTCTGTTCCCAGTAAACACTACCTCAAAATATCATTTATTTTATCAAACATGAGGGTTTACTTGACAAGAAAATACATCCTCAAAACACCTTGATCTAGTCACATTTCCCTGAACAATATCCAAGAAGATGCTCCATGTTAATTCAAATAATCAAACAGTGGCTATTTAAATAGCTTGGTTTAGAATCTGAAGGCACGGTTGGGTGCTGTGGCTCACGCCTGTAATCCCAGCACTTTGGGAGGTTGAAGGAGGCAGATCACTTGAGGTTAGGAGTTTGAGACCAGCCTGGCCAATGTGGTGAAACCCCGTCTCTACTAAAAATACAAAACTTAGCAAGGTGTGGTGGTGCAGGTCTGTAGTCCCAGCTACTTGGGAGGCTAAGGCAGGAGGATCTCTTGAACCTGGGAGGCAGAGGTTGCAGTGAGCCAAGACTGTGCCACTGCACTCCAGCCTGGGCAAAACAGCAAGAATTTGTCACACACACACATACACACACACACACACACACACACACACACACGAATTTGAAGGCAGAGGTAAGAAAGTTTTAAGTTTTGATTAATATTTCAGACCCCTGATCCTATCATTGGATGGATACAAAGACACAAATGTGTTTCCTGCAATTCTAACCCCTAGAAGCAACGTATTACTTTATGTACAATGTATGTTTGATATAGTACGGTATTTGTCCCCTCCAAATTTCATATTAAAATGTCATCAATAGATACAATATTATCTATTATCTGAATTTTACAAATGAAGAAACTGAGGTGCTATGGCTTGGATATGGTTTGTCTCCTCCAAACCTCGTGCTGAAATTTGATCCCTGGTGTTGGAGGTGGGGCTTAGTGGGAGGCTTTTGGGTTATGGGGGCAGATCTTTTATGAACGGTTTGGTACCCTCCCTACAGTAATGAATGATTTCTCACTCTATTAGTTCACTCTAGACTTGTTGTTAAAGAGTATGGCACTTCTCTCCCCTCTCTCTCTTGTTCCTTCACTTGCATGTGACACACCTACTCCCACTTCACCTTCTGCCATGAGTCAAAGCTTCCTGAGGCCCCACCAGAAGCTGAGCAGATGCCAGTTTCATGTTTGTACAGCCTGCAGAACTGTGAGCCAAATAAACCTCTTTTCTTTTTTCTTTCTTTTTTTAAATTATTATTATTATACTTTAAGTTCTAGGGTACATGCACACCATGTGCAGGTTTGTTACATATGTATACATGTGACATGTTGGTGTGCTGCACCCATTAACTCATCATTTACATTACGTATATCTCCTAATGCTATCCCTCCACCCTCCCCCCACCCCACAACAGGCCCCGGAGTGTGATGTTCCCCTTCCTGTGTCCAAGTGATCTCATTGTTCAATTCCCACGTATGAGTGAGAACATGCAGTATTTGGTTTTCTGTTCTTGCGAAAGCAAATAAACCTCTTTTCTTTGTAAATTGCCCAGTCTTGGGTATTCCTTTACAGCAATGCAGAACAGACTGACACAGTGCTTCAATGAATATTAGTACAAATATTCCTTACTGACATGGTAACAAAGTTGAAGCATTTGAGGTGAAAAAATATACAGAGGGAGGAACATTCTTAGAACTTATTCTATTTATTTATTTATTTATTTATTTATTTTTTGAGATAGAGTCTCGCTCTGTTGCCCAGGCTGGAGTGCAGTGGCGCAATCTCGGCTCACTGCAAGCTCGGCCTCCTGGGTTCACACGATTCTCCTGCCTCAGCCTCCCGAGTAGCTGGGACTACATGCGCCCACCCCCATGCCCAGCTAATTTATTATTATTATTATTACTATTTTGTATTTTTAGTAGAGATGGGGTTTCACCGCGTTAGCCAGGATGGTCTTGATCTCCTGACCTCGTGATCCACCCATCTCAGTCTCCCAAAGTGCTGGGATTACAGGCGTGAGCCACCGTGCCTGGCCTCTATTCTTGTTTTTCCCATTTCCCCGAAAGGTAGGAGGCATTTTCTAAGGGTCCCAAGGTATAAATTAGATTTACATAAACAGTGTAGCAGGATTCAGATGAGTTGTTTTGTGAACTAATATGAGAAAGGACCTTTCACATTTTCCTTTGCATAAATCCATAAGAGTGAAAGCAACATCAATTATAAAGAATTTGAAACTTCTTCCAAAGCCCTATTGATAAACAAGCACCTAAATAAACTTGTTAAGTGAACCTATTTTTAAGGAACAAAAATAAGAGTGGCAGGAAAATGTCTGGAAGGTTTCCTACCAAAGTTTGAAGAGTAGTTACCTCAGGAGTAGAGAAATACAAGAGAAAGAACAGTCTTTGAACTGAACTGTAGATGTGCTTCAACTTTCCGCGTGCTACAAAATCTTCTCTCTCTCTAGGAGGATAGTCAGAAGGCCATCATCTCCACAGAGCTTGGAGTAACAGATTTTCTGAAATGGGTTTTTCAGCTACAGATTTTTAGATCTTTTCCAAAAAGGCTATTTCCATAAATAACCTTCCATGCAAACAACTTTTCATTTCCTTCAGACCTAAGTTAATATCACTCTTCCTTCTCCTGGCCATTAAAATTCAGGAATGGAGCCTGTTCTCTTGGATGTGCACTGCTTGGATGAAAATGAAACATTTCATGTTGGAATAAGCTTGTGAGCTCTCATCCCTCTTGTCATGGCTCTGGAGAAAGCTCTGACAGAAGAGGCTGGGCAGAAACATGGATAAGTACTTGGATACTTAAAAAGTCAAGTACAAGTGCCTGGGAAAATGCTGCTTTTAATGTTAAGGCTAGAGATGGGTCAACATTTTCACAGCAGTCTTCTCTTAAGGTAAAAAGTCACCTGGTGATTTCTACATCATAAAATCCAAAGGCTTTGACCTGTCTCTTCTTTCTGGCCTCTTTGCAGCAATTGATGCTGTTGGACTCTGACACTGAAATCCTCAACTCTTGGCTTTGGACATACGCCTCTTCCTGGCTCTCCTTATGCCTTCTTTATTGTCTCCTTTCTTACTTCTCTGCTTGTCTTTCTTCTTTTTCCTGAATGGGGGATCCCCTGGGTTCTGTCTCAAGTTTTCTCTTCTGTCTTTACACTCTTTCCCTTTCCCCACCATTCTCTAATCTGACAGCTTCCATGGTCATTCTATGTGAACTGTCACAGTGAGAACTGTCATTTACAGAGAGAGTCTCTGCACTCTATGAGGCACTTTCTACACATCATCTCACTGAGTGCACAACCCTCCTGTGGGCAATGCAACAGTTCCTCCATTTAGATGAGGAGGCAGAGGCTCAGGCAGATTTCAAGACTCATCCATGAAATCTAAGACCACCCAGCAGATAAGTGACAGTGCAATGGTTTGATACTCCTGGCTCCAAGGCTCAAGCTGTTGCCCCACCACTGCTCCTCCTACCCATGACTCCTGGCCTCCAGTCTCACCTCAAAATCAACAAGAATTTTTCTCTGACCAACTTCTCTCCCCAACAAAGATGCCTTCTGAATGACCCACCGCCTTTCTCCCAATGACCAGGCTCACACTGGCTGGCATCTCAGGCTCATCTTGCTCTCTTTGACTTCCCTGGTCCTCACATATCCTCACCCCTAATCTCATCTGCTGCCAAATTCCATCTTTAACTTCCTCTTTCTCCTCTCCAAACCAACCTGCACACTGCTGCCTGCCTTTTTGCCTAGGTCACATTATTCCCTTAGTTATAACCTTTAGAGGTTTCCCTTGTTGATGAAATAACATCCAAATGCCTACCTTTTTTATTCAAAGTTCCAATCTACATTTCCTGTCAGATCTCTCAGAGTTTCCCTATAAGTGGACCACGTGCCAGTGAAACTGGGCAACTCATGATCCCCCGAGTGTCCAAGTGTCTCATGTTTATGCTTTTATTCAGGCTACTCCTTCTTATAGACAGACACTCCCCATCTACAGAAATCCTCCTCTCTTGGGCGTATTGCCACCCCACTCCCGCATCAATTCCTTCCACCTGCTCTCATTGGATGCCACTCTCCATCTTGAAGCCCTCACAGGTTTTCACTTGGACTTCTCTTGCAAAACCTGGCATATTCTATTTTGGGTTTGTTATTCCCCCCTTCCTCTTACCAAGGTCTATGTTCCTTGGCAGAGAGGGAATATATGATACTCTTTAGTGTATATCCAAACATCTATTCATTCAAGACATATAACAGGAGTCTAATAAATATATATTGATTAAACTTACTCAAACTTTGATAAAAGACAGCGATGTGAGGTCAAATATAATGTTTTACATGGTTTTCCCCCCGGCAAGCAGAAACAAAATGTTTTTCACAAATGAGATCAAGAAAGTATAAATGATGACCATGAATATATATCCTTAAAATGATTACCTTTTTCCTCTGATTTAAAAGGAGGAGGAGGCAGAAAGGCAAAAGTGGAGAAGACAAACAATGTTAGGTTTTGTCCATTGTCAAATGAAGAATGAAGAGAAAACAACTTAGAGTAGAATGCAAGTCATTAATAACAAAGCATGAAAATGCTGAAATATAAACATCCAATTTACATGTAGCTCTCTTGTGACATAAATATTGGCAAGTAAGGTAAACTATGACGATATGAACTTATAATTATTAATATGTTATCCTCCAAAAATATTCTTTGGTTGATCCCTAACTATAGTCTCTTCCTAAGTAGATGATAAGTTTGCTGACACTTCAGCATTGGTGCAAATATTGGTGCTTATTAAGTGTTTTCCTTAGGACCAAGTAGCAAGGAGGATCATGAGTTATCTAAGGCCTCTTTCTCAAATAGTGAACACAATTTTGTTAGATTTTTTTTTTGGGGGGGATATCCAATATATAGCTATATTTAATTATAAAAATGCAAACATTTATATCAGATGCAATGATACTCACTGAACGTGTATCTATATACACTGAAGTTGTAACTTTAATTTCCCTTTTGGGCCAATTTGTTTTAATTTTCTATGAGACAGAAGAAACTTCAAATCATGGACAACCACATGATCTTACTGAGGAGTTATAAGCAACTGGATATGGCAAGATCAGTGCAAATTCATCAGCAACATTGGTAAAACAATCCGAAGTATGTGTTGATGGAAAAATCAGTGCTCTCCCATTAGGACTGAATATCATACTATCTCCAAACATAATTCAATTTCTTAAACTCTTGATTTTTGAAATCCAAGGGATTCCTTAAGGTATGAATCTTCTGTTCATATTGAACAATGGGAAAGTTCCAGATTTCAGGAAGTGGGACATCAGCAATGATAATAGGTATGAGGTCAGAAGGTGATGGACATTACTGAGATGGTGCTAGTTATTGCACAGAGAATCCAGGAAATATCATCTGTGCACTGGAGACTCAAATTTGGTTTGAATAACCAAGGAGTCTACTGGGAACCAATGACTTAGTCAGTGTAGATGTTCTTCAGTGATTGACAGGCCTATTTAAATATTAACAAAAAATGAATGCTACAATCTCCATATTTTGGGAGGATGGTAGGGTAGAGAAGATGAAAACCTACAAGATGCAATATAGTCAGAAATTAAAACCTTCTGGTCACTCACCACAATCATTTGAGCCACGTAACTTTCAGGTCCAGTGTATTCTGTTGGGTCTTTAACTTTCACCAGGACTATGAAGTACAAATAATGCCACATATTGTGTTCTGACTTAATGTGCTCCTCAAATGAAACCGTTTTATTATCAAACTTGTCTCTCTCAAGTCCTGCAAAACACAGGCAACATAATATATGTAATTCATCATTTAATCAGTACTTGCTTCTTAGCATAAAAACAAAACATAATAATTATTGTGAAAAAATGCTTTCAGTAAGAGTGTGCCAATTTAAAATGTTATGATTAAAAACAACACAGCACATAAGACCTCCAGAAAAGAGGCCATCGTTTATAGATTTTTTTTACCAACTAACATTTATTTTTCCCCATGGATCCTTGGAAATGTGCAGTTCTATAATAGATTAAAAAGTTGCAGATAATTTTAAATATAGCCATATCAAAATTTTCAAATTAAACCGTACCACAAGTCTGAGAAAAAGAGGTAAAAATGATCATGCAAGAAAAGGTATGCTTGCTAATCAGGACAGGAAAAAAAGAAATAACACACACACACACATCATTTTACCCAGGAACTTGGATTAAAAGAGGGAAGGAATTGAGAGAGTCATCCGTTTTCAACCACTTGGAGTCAGTGAAAGGAACACAAAGGAGATGGCTGTCCACATACTGAGGACAATGAGGGATCACACTACGCCAGCCCTCTAGGGTACCATGTTTCAGGCATTTTGGGGAGGGGGTGATATGTTCCATTTCCAAGGCACATTTTCAAGCCTTTGGAAGTACAGTAAAGAAAGTATCTAGATAATAAAATTCTTTTCTCTCAAAGTTAGAGAACAGATGAAAAGAAATGAATAGAGATGAAAAAAAAAAACATCTATGGAAACATGAATTCGAATGCCAAGTGAAGTGGGATGTTGGGATTCAGTTTGGTTTTTAGAGCTCGGATATTGAAGAAGAAACCAGGAAACTGAAATCCAACCCTGGCTATTCTTTCTCTAAGCATTTTTTGTAAGTTCACTCCGGGATGTAGAAAACCCTTTTATTTATTTACTTTTCTGAGACAGAGTCTCACTCTGTTTCCCAGGTTGAAGTGCAGTGGCTCACTGCAGCCTCAACCTCCCAGGTTCAATTGATCCTCCCACCTCCACCTCCTAAGTACCTGGGACTAGAGGCATGCACCACCATGCCTGGCTAATTTTTGTTTGTTTGTTTGTTTGTTTGTTTGTTTTTGTAGACATGGGGCTTGACAATGTTGCCCAGCCTGAAGACCCTTTTTAAATAATAAGATATAAAGCACAATAAGTAAAAAATCTGTCCCCAGTGAAGGGGTAACTTTTTATTTACATTATTGGATATCTGTATGGAAAATACCATAAAATTCTGCTGGCTAATGGCTAGGCCTCATCTTATTTGACCTATCATCAACTCAGCATGCCCAAATAAACTCCAATTCTCTTCGCTAAACCTGCTTCAACCACAGTCCTCCCATTTTATTCGATGGCAGCTCTGTTCTAGTTGTTCAAGCCAAAAGCCTAGACGTCATTCTTGAATCCTCTCTGCCTCTCACACACCACATCCAATCCATGTTGAAATGCTTTTGGCTCTACCTGCAAAATATATCCAGAATCTGACCACTTCTCATCCGCTCTGCTGCTACACTCTGGTCTGAGCCATTGTCATCCCTCATGTGTATTACTGCAGTAGACTCCCAGGCCTCCCTGTTTCCATCTTTACTCTCCACAGCCCATTCTCAACACAGCAGCCAGAGTGATCCTTTAAAAACCTAAGAGAAATAGTGTCTCCCTTCTGTTGCAAACCCAACAATGGCTCCCCCACCCCCTTGAAGACAAAGGTCAAAGTCCTTACAAGTGCCTACAAGTAGAGTTGCTAGATAAGCTACAGCATGGTCAGTTATGTTTGAATTTCAGATAACAATAAATAATTCTTTAGTATGAGTCCCATGCAATATGTATTTGCTAAATCCTATGTGACTTGGCCTCATAGCCACACAAACCTTACCTCTTACTATTCTCTCCCTTGCTACCTCCCATGCAACCATACTGGCCTCTTTGCTTTGTTTTAAACACAGGGCCTTTGGACTTCAGGACCTTTGGAATGGTTGTTTCCTCTGATCACAAAACTCTTCTCACTGACATCTCTTTAACTAACTCATTCACCTACAAGTTTTTGCTGAAATCTCACCATCTCAATGTGGTTTAACTTGATCACCCTGTTTAACAACACAACCAATCCCTTCCTTTCTGCTGACCTTCTTGATCACCTTTTCTCTTTTCCTCTCTTTTTCTTATAGGGCTTACTACCTCCTTATAGGCTGAATATAGCCATATCAAAGTTGTTAAATTAAACTGGATTACATCTCTAAGATAAGGAGGTAAAATGACTGTGTAAGAAAAAGCCAGTCTGATAATCAGCAAAGAAGAAAGAAATGTTATTTCATCTAGCAACTTGGATAAAAATTTATTATGTTTATTAAGTATTGTGTTTGTCCTCTCACTAGAGTATAAGAGCCACCTGGGCAGATACATTTGTTTCTTTTCTTCACCAATGGTCCCAATAGCTCAGAATGATATTTGGTACATAGTTGGCACTCAATTAAATACTGATTGATTGAATTAAGAATGTTCTACTACTAAAATATTGTTCCACTAGAATGGCTATAACCAAAACCAGATAATAATAAGTGATGGTGAAGATGTGGAGAAATTAGAATCCTCATACACTGCTAACAGAAATGTAAAATAGTGCAGCTGCTACTTTGGAAAACAGTTTGGCAATTCCTCAAAGGGTTAAATAGAGTTACCATATAACTAAGCATACTCCACTCCTGGGTATATATTCAAGAGAACCGAAAATGTATGTTCACATAAAAACTTGTACATGAATGTTCATAGCAGCATTATTCATAATAACCAAAAATGGAAACAACCCCAATGTCCATTAATTGATGAAAGGATAAAATATGGTATATCCATTGACAGGATAATTTTTTACAATAAAAAAGAATGAGGCACCTATACCTGCTACAACATGAACCTTTAAAACATCCTACTAAGTGAAAGAAGCTAGTTGCGAAAGTCCACATATTATGGTTCCATTTAAATAAAATGTCCAATAAAGGCAAATTCACAGAGGCAAAAAGTAGATCGGTGGATGGCTGGGGGGAGGTGGAGATGGAAGGTTAGGGATCAGATGATGGCTAAAGGGTATGGGGTTTCTTTCTGGGACAATGAAAATGTTCTAAAATCAATTATGGTGATGGATGCACAACTCTGAATATACTAAAAACCACTGAATTGTACATATTAAATGGATGAATTATATGGTGTGTGAATGATATCTCAATAGAGCTATTAATAACAAACACAAAACACTAAAAACAAACAAAAGAGAGAAAAACAAACCAAAGAGAGAAAATGTTAAAGTAGATTTCCCCAGAATTCAATTCAAACATCTACCAGTTGCAAGGTAATGAGGCTATAAAAATAAGGTTCTTACTATCAATTAATCTGTAATACAGTAGAGGAAACAGACAATTTGTGTTATATTCTGAAGAGGTATAAACTGCCAAGGGAGCATAAAGAAGGACAAAATGAATTCTGATGAGGGTCATTTTAAAAGGTTTCCAAGAGGTATAAAGCTTGAAAAATCCAGCCTCAGTACATGATTATGGTAAGTGGAGAAGAGGCAGATGGTAATAAAAGGTACTTGATTTTTATTGTGCACCTATTGATGCTGACAACTATAAAGATGTTTAAATATGCTATTATAATTACAGTAATCCAATCTGACCTTTTAGCATGTGAGGAAATAGATTCAGAATGATTCAATAAATTGCTCAAGTTAATACCCCTATTTAGCAGAAGAGTCGGTCAGTATTTAAATACAAATATTTCTGACTCTAAAGCCCATGTTCTTTTGCCATCTGGGCAGGAGAAATGGCATGGAAAAACCAGAGATGAAAGTACATGACCTGTTTGGGGAATGTCAGTTACTCTGGTGTGGCAGAAAGGGAACATTTGGAGATGCAGAGGAAATGGTACATCTGGCAGAAACAATGGCAAGCTTTAAACTCAAAGCTAAGGCATCTGTATTTTATTCTGAAAGCTGCTTCTTCCTCTTCCTCCCCTTCCTCTTCTTCCTCTGCTTCTTCCTACTCTTCCTCCTCCTCTTCCTCTTCTTCTTCTTCTCCTTCTCCTTCTTGTTCTTTGACAGTCTTGCTCTGTCACCCAGGCTGGAGTGCAGTGGTGCAATCTCAGCTCACTGCAACCTCCGCCTTCCAGGTTCAAGCGATTCTCCTGCCTCAGCCTCCTGAGTAGCTGGGGTTACAGGAATGCGCCACCATGCCCAACTAATTTTCGTATTTTTACTAGAGATGGGGTTTCACCATGTTGGCCAGGCTGGTCTTAAACTCCTGACTTCAGGTTATATGTTTGCCTCAGCCTCCCAAAGTTGCTGAGACTACAGGCATGAGCCACCGTACCCAGGCTATTCTGAAAACTTCTGAGGAGAAACTAGTGTATTCAGAGATATACTTCAAGTCATTCCTGTGGCAGGATTCAGGGGAAGATTGGGATAAGAGACTGAGGATGCAAGACCCAGGCACCAGGGCAGTGGAGGGGGAAATGTAAAAGAGGGAAACTGGTTGTTCTTCATCTTCATAAGTTCTTGCTCTCTAAGCTTCATCATCCATTCTGCGGTTTTAGCATCATCTTGCTAATGTTTTCTCAATACTTATCCCCAGTATTGATCTTTCTTCTCAACTTCCATTCCTATTCCAGCTGCCAGCTGGATATATCCACCTGGATAGCTTGTGGGGGATGTCAAACTTAGCTCGTCAAAAATTTGTTTCTTGAGCCCTCTTCTTCACCTCTGTTAATGAAGTCCCCATTGACCAGAGAACTTAAAGTCATTCTTAGACTCAGGCACTGACATTCCACTCAACACAGTTCTTGTAGAATGTTGCCTTTCTCATCATTTGCCAAATACACCAAGACACCTTCATCTACTCTCTTTTCTGCCTTCCAAGTATTCCTTCTTCAAGACTCAGCTCCCCCACTTCCACCACCGACTCCCACAGACACAACCAGCTGTTTGATCTTCTGGGCCCACAACACTTCACTATGAAAATGTGTCTGTTTCTATCTTAGCCTCTACCATTTTACTGTCTGACTCATTTTTGCATTACCAGCACCTGGCAGAATGTCTGGAGAACAGTAGGCACACAACTAAATTTGACAGAATAATTAAATAAATGAATAAGAGAGACTGAAGAGGCATTTTGGAATGAAAACTTGAAAGGACTTGATGCCCAATCAGAGATATAGATTGAGGAAGAAGGAGAAATCAATAATGACTCTGAATTTTCTGACTTGAATGACTTGAGTTTATGATAATATCGGCACAGCAAGATACCCTATCCTTAGAATAGGAATTTATTTTTATTTATTTATTTATTTATTTGAGACAGAGTCTCGCTCAGTCATCCAGGCTGGAGTGCAGTGGCGCAATCTTGGCTCACTGCAAGCTCCACCTCCCAGGTTCAGGCCATTCTCCTGCCTCAGCCTCCTGAGTAGCTGGGACTACAGGCACCTGCCACCACACCCGGTTATTTTTTTTGTATTTTTAGTAGAGACGGGGTTTCACCATATTAGCCAGGATGGTCTCGATCTCCTGACCTCGTGATCTGCCCGCCTCGGCCTCCCAAAGTGCTGGGATTACAGGTGTGAGCCACCGCGCCTGGCCTCAGAATAGGAATTCTGACTTGTCATCAAATCCTTTCTCCGTGCTGTTGTTTTGTCACACCTGGTCTTTTGACATCTCTTTCTTACTGGATTTTCAGCCTCTAGTAACTCAACGTTCATAATTAATATGGATGCAAGAGCTAATCTGTGTCTCTGCTTCCTGCTCAGCTCTGTCATCTGCTAATCATCGCCCTCCCACGGCCACCTTCTGGATCACTGGCTATTGTTTTTCTGAGTCAGGCTTCACTTTCAAACATCTGGACATTGTCTTCAAGGCTGGGAAAGTTCCAACTAGTCCACTGCCTGTCACAGAATCTACATCCTCTTGTCCTACTCTGGGTGTCCCTTGGCACACACCAGGAGCCAGTTCTCTCCTACTGTGGAGATTCTCTCCTTTGTTATTTGGTACTATGTCCTTCTTTGGATCACAACTTCACATCCAACTTTACCAAGAACCATTTCTAGACCAGTCACTATTTTACAGCCTACTAGCACAACCCCCAAATATACCAACCATTTAAATCATTCTTGTTAACTAAGTTCTCCTAACATATATGAGATGAATTATATCATTTGTGTGGTTGGAGCTTCTAGGAATGAATGAATATACATTATCATATATATCAGATATACACTATCATAATGCTTCTTATGTGTTTCTGATGAAGGTCCTTTAAGGGAAGAGAGCAGAAAATGTATATGTTTCTTTTACTGAGGTCCCAGAAAGTATCAGCTAAAAGTACCTGAAGCCAATTATCCATTTTTTAAAAAGTTTCTATTTTATTTTAAATATTCACACTGAATTTGCTCTATTTTACGATAATCTGTTTGTTCTAGTATAAAAATACTATTTAAGATTACATTTAGGTTAAATTACCTAAGTGTTCCCTCAGATTTTTGAATAAATGTGAAGCTTCTAGAAAACAGACAATATTGATCTTACATCTCTTTGAGCATCCTGCGATGTCACCCTATATTCCTGTGGGCAGCACTCCACAGAAACAATACCCTGCATGTAACAAAATCTGGAGCAACCTGGAATCAGCACACCTGCTGTCTGCAGTACATACGATCTCAGTATTTTATCTTCCTTTCGTAGATTATAAGCCAGACAAGTATAGAGACAGTATCAGCCTGAGGCTGACTTATTGGATAGTCATTCATTAAGCAAATATTTACGGATCTTCACCAATACACATTATAAAAGTGAAAAAAAATGGGTAAGACATGGATCTGGTTCTCTTAAAGAAGAGAAATTAACATGTGTTGAGGGCAGACCTTCAGTTAAGCCTCCTGCTAGAGATTTTGATATACATGATCTCATTTATACTTACCACAACACCAAACCGTGGCATTATATTCTTCATTTTCCAGGTAAGGAAACAGTAGCTCAGGATGATTAGAAATTTGGCCAAGATCACATAGCTAGGATGCAGAACCAGTGTAGACCTATGACTACTTGACTATAAAGTTCATGCATTTTCTTTGATGTGAGAATGCATGGCATCCAGCAGAGGTGATCAGACAACAGAAATATGTACAGTGCCATATCACTAAGTGCGATGTGAGGAATTTAGGGGCAGATGTGTGAGATCAGAGAAGACTTCTAGAACAATGGCATTAGAGCTGTGTCTCAGAGCGTAGGAATTGGGGCATTCCAAATGAAATTGTTCTCCCACAACTAAGAATACATGGAGAGTCTAGGAAGTTAAAGGTAAGTAATGTAGTTGCCCTGGAACTTGAGCTATAAATGGGAGAATGGTGGGGGAGAAGGTAGGCAAAAAAAGAAGGGGCCAGATTGTGGGGTAGCTTAGATGCCAGGAAAATTAGAGTTTCAGAGTTATAGACTGTGCAATGTTATTGATGGCTTTTTGAGTAGGGAAATGAATAATTCAAACTGGAAAAATTAGTCTGGCAACACTGAGCCGGCCATTTGGGGTTGTGAGCCAGGGTTAGCCTGAAAAACTAAGATGTGGCTGTGGGAATGTGTGGAAGGATGTGGGTGAGATTGTGAAAGTGGATTCATTAGCACATGGTAGCTAGGGCACCTGGAAGAGAAAAAAGGAGATGCTAAACATGATGGTGTGGTTCCCTCAGATAACTGAAGGCACTGTGGGATATTATTAATAGCTATATGCACGTCAGGATAAAGAGCTAGGCTTGAGGGGGGAGACGGAAAGGGATGATGCACTGGCTTCAGACATGGCCGGTTTGGCTGCCAGGAAGACATGCCTGTCTAACTGTCCAGTGAGCGACTGAAAACAGAGGGGAAAGCCTGGGGAAAAGGTTGGAGCTGAGCGTGCATACTTGGCAATAATCTGCATAAAAGTGATGTCAAAGAGGAGGACAGAGAGAAGAGACAAGGAGTCAAGGGCAAAATCAAAACCTCCTATTATGGGGTTTTGAGAGAAGGAATAGGACCCTGTGACCAAGAAAAAGCAAGCAGAGGAAGAAGAAAAGGTCAGCGGGAAGTTAACAGTGAGATTCAAGAACACTTCAGTTTGTTGACGACAGTTATTATGATGTTTAAAGGAATTTATAGGTGACTGGCTTTTTAATAACTGTGAAAGCCAAAGAGAATTCTGACTGTGAAGGGAAAGCTTAGAGGAGCAGGAATCATGGGTAAGCAATGGGCTTAGGTTGCTGTTCATGTTTTTCGTTAAAACATAGGAGACAATATCATGTCTTAGAATGAGGCTTCCAGCCTCTGGTCCATTCTTCCAAAGAGCATCTCTCTCAGAGGTAGTGTACCAACATGATGATGATCACGACCATGAAGAAAAGGGCATAGAGGAAGAAGCAGTGCAAAAGAAAGACCATGAGATACACCAAGAAGTTTCCGAGGGCAGCGTCATTCTCCTGTATGGGACTCACTCTTCTAAACAACGGCTTGGCCCCATAACGCTATACCCTTCCACCAGGATCTGTCCTTAGGCTTGGTTATACTTGAATGAGAACCTGTCACTTTGTCATTTTAGAATAGGATAACTGAATGGACTTTTGAGTTAGGTAGTCCTCTGTTCAAATCTTGGCTCTTCTGCTTACTAACTGGATGTTGATGGGAGCCAAGTCTCTGTTCCTATGTTTGTAAAGGGGTGGTAATATACATCATACATAGTATCAAAATAAATACCTAAGTAAAAAGCCAGAAATGTAGTAAGTATTCAATAAATAATCATTTAAAAAAATGTTTATGATGAGGCTGAAAGGGGACAGAGCTCCAGGTGAGGTGACCCAAGGGAAGAGAGGATCATCCTTGGAAAGGCTGAGAAGAGAAGAAAGGAGACACACATACATCTATTGTGAAGAAATGGAGGTGGTGATAGTTGTCACATAAAGAAGAGAAAAATAGAAAAAAATACAGGGTATGGGTTATTTTTCTATAAAGGTAGGAGGAGGTATATTTATCTTCCAAGGTTGAAGGAGTGTCCTCTCAGCCTCTTCCCCAAACCCCCGAATTGTATGACATCTTCCTTGATTACATCTCAATTTTGCTTTCCCCATCTAATTGAGACATTAAACAGAAGACTCTTGGATCACTCTCAGTTTCCTTCTAGCAAATCTCTACTCAGCACTGCACAATCCACTCTACCTGAATTCACGAAAGCCTCCTAAATAAGAAATCAGAAGGGTTTTTCAGACCATGTTACTGGCTTTCTCTGCTTGGAGAGAGTTGATAATGAATTCATTTCTTTCCAAATTGTTTTCTCCCCTCTCTTCCACAGGCCACCCCTTCCTGGCTCTCCTCACAGTATTCTGACTTGGTACTCTGAGTTGTTGGTGTGTGCTCCTCTTTCTCTTCTAACTCTTCAAAGCTGGGGCTTTCCACTTGTAGTCTCTCTGCTTCTCGTCTCACTTGGACACCCTCCTCCACACTCCAGATTTCACTATCACATATAGGCTGAGGATTCCCCAGTTAAGTCTCCAGTGAAGACTCAATCTCTGAGGCTCAGACTCATGAACTGACCTGTGCTGTATCCCCCTGGGGTGGGTCAGTATACACCTCAATTTCAGGATTCTCAAAGTTAAACTCAGCATATTCCTACCTAAATTGTTTTTTTCACCTATTCTCAAGCTTAATCGCTTGTTAGTATTACCATCCGCTTGGGCACCCAAGCTGTCTTTCATATCCTTTCCTAACCATCAAGATTTAAAGATGTGATCTCCTAAATATTTCTTGACTTTGTCTTCTACCCTTAATACTGCCACCACTAACTCTCCTGCTTTCGTTACCTTTCACTTGGACTGTGGTAATGACCTCCTACCTGATGACTCTGCTTCTGGTACTGTTTCCTGATGAATGACCTCCCAAAGCTGCCACAGTGCTCTAAAACAAAAAAAAAATTAGACCCTGCACTGTTCTACTTAAAATTCTTTAATGGTTCATCTTCCCCGGTAAGTCCGGATGATAAAGTCCAAGCTGCCTAACAAAAGGCCACACGTGGTCTGGCCAATCTCCTCTCTTAGCGTGCCCTGCTCTGAAGTTTATGTCAGAAACACTGAGCTGCTTTAGAGTAAGTGAAGGCCCTTGTACTGTTCTTCCACCTCCATGACTTTGCTTGTCCTGGCCTTTCTGCTTGTATTCACTTTGATCTGGCAACCTCTCCCTTTCATCTTTTACCACCAGCTCAGTTACCATCTCTTCTAAAGGCTTTCCTGACTCTTCTTTCTCACTGCCTACCCCACCCTGGAGAGGCATCTCTCCTCTGGGTACCTGCAGCTTCCTGTAAACTTTTCTACCATTTCCTTCCATGCATGAGATAGCAAGGCTATTTATTGAGTTTGTATCCCAAAATAGATCGTGAACACACCAAAACAGGGAATGACTACTTTCTATTTGTTTCCACTGAATATAGCATATTATTTTACATTATCACCTGGTACACCTTCAACTGTTGGAGGAAGGTAGAAAAGGTTTGGAGAGCCACTGAGGTGAGTAAGTCACTCAACAAAAGTTGAACCAAGGAGAGAATGAAATGTATTGAGGGCCCAATCTATTACATAGAGTAATGTTGTAGTGAATCCCTTAGGCTTGTTTTGTGACTATCACCAAAAGATTTTTTTCAGCCTAATGTGGAAACAAGGAAGGTGACTGAAACCTAGAGTGGGTGATCACCCAAAGAGGAGGATAGATTCTAGGGTGCCAAGAGACCAGCTACAAAGACATCTGAAGCCAGAAAGAGGTGGTGGGTACAGAGAAGAGGGCAGAGCCGAGGGGGATGATGAGGGCAGCGAGAAGGAAGGAGAAGGCTGTGTACGCTGGGAGAGATGATGATGGGAGAAGGGGAGGGGAGTGATGTGTGTGTGTGTGTGTGTGTGTGTGTGTGTTTGTGTGTGTGTAAGAGAGACAGAGAGAGAGAAAGAGAGAGAGAGGAGAGAGAGAAATTAAAAACTGAGAGAAGGGCCAGGCACGGTGGCTTACACCTGCAATCCCAGCACTTTGGGAGGCCAAGGTGGGTGGATCACCTGAGGTCAGGAGTTCGAGACCAGCCCAGCCAACATGGAGAAACCCTGGCTCTACAGAAAATACAAAAATTAGCCAGGCGTGGTGGTACACGCCCGTAGTCCCAGCTACTTGGGAGGCTGAGGCAGAAGAATCAGTTGAACACAGGAGGCGGAGGTTGCATGAGCTGAGATCGTGCCTCTATACTCCAGCCTGGGTGACAGAGCAAGACTCCATTTCTAAATAAATAAATAAACAAACAAGCAAACAAACAAACAAACTGAGAGAACACTCAGTTCAGAATCCAAAACATAGTGATATCAGTGAGTAGAAGTTCAAGCTGCTGGAAAATCATATTCGGATTCATATTCTAACAAAATTAAATATCATTCTGTTGTGTAATAAATATGTTAATGTGATTAAAAGCCTGTTTGCCAGTTGGTGAAATCTTTTGGCATTTTGCATCACATTTCTATAGTCAGAGAATCATGTAAATCATAGAAATAATGACAGGATAGCTTTGGGGTATAATTCCTCTCTCTATTTATAGAAGCAGAGAATTCCAGTCTAATGCTCAGTTACATAATCTGAATTTTATCCAGCCTTCATTTTGAAATAATTTTTCCAAAAGCATGAAAAATAAAAATCCCTCTAGCCCCTCTTTCCTGCAAACAGTTTATTCATCTATTATTTTAGCATCTGCAGAACACTTACCACAGATGAAACAAGTTGTCTTTAGAATTTCTTCTTTTTTCTGTTTTTCACTTCTGAGATCAGCAAAAGTGTCGATGATAACACCAAAAATCAAGTTCAGAACAATAATGATAACAATGAAATAAAAAAGAAGGTCATAAACCACTCGGGCAGCAAACAAGGGCTCCTGAAATAAAAATTTAAAAAAAAATGTGTGTGTGTATATAGATATATACATGTATATGTATATATATGTGTGTGTGTGTGTGTGTGTATACACATATATATACACACACACTTTCTAGGCATATTGATTGAGGACACTGTCTAGCATAGAGAATATATTCAATAAATGTTTGCGAAATGAATATAAATAGTATCCCAAGTTGGAAAAATAAGGCTCACTTTCCATCTTTACTTGAAGTGTTGTAAGAAAAACTTCCCAGCCTATTTCCAGAACCACTTAAATTTCTCTAGGAGTGACACATGTCTTTCCCACAATGGTGGGACTTTGCTTTCTTTAGAAATGACTTTATTATGCCATTCTGCTAAATGCATTTTGGCACAGTGGTCTCCTATCCCAGACATTGTAGAAAAGGTAGTTAAATGCCAGTTCCAAAATTCAGTGATTAGGGAGCTAAGGAGGACCTAATGATCTGTCAATTTCTGGAGTAAGCTTTATCTCAGCCATACAGTGTCAAGTATATACAGCTCCTTCTTATTTCTACCTGAGGAACAGTATTAAAATGCAAATTAGAGACCATGCAATCCAGTTTTTTAACTGAAGAGGAACCTGAGGTTAAGAGGTTAGATGACTTGACAATATGATACAACTGGCCTGAGCAGAGCTAAGATGCTTCAAGCTCCCCGCCTGGCACTTGAGATTTTCCAGCTAGTGAGAAATGTTTCCACTTTGCCATTTTAATATATGAAATCCTGTTAGAATTGGCTCAATTGTATTTATCATGGATAAATGATGGAGGCTATTCCTATGCAGAATCAAAGAGTAAATCTTCATGCTCAAGAAACCTGATAGGCAAGAGGAAACCTCGTTTATGTTATTTATGTAATAATCAACTCCTATATAAAGTTCCCAGTCATGATTTCATTGCTGTAATGCAATACACAGATTAACTTGGAAACACTTCACCACTCTACAAACACACAAAGAATTGTAGTACATTAGCTGTTTCCATGTAATCCTAGCAAACAATTAATTGGCTTTAACAGCCATGGCTATACTTTTAAAGCAAATGGTACAATATATTATCCTGAAAACCAAACCCAAATTATAAATGCTGCGAAGAAAGGTTTAAAAAAAAGATGTGCTTCCTGAAAAAATACTTTTACTCTGGCTTACATCTTTTGATGGCCTTCTTAGCACATCCCCCACACCACCACCGTTCCTGAGGCCCTGGTTCAGCACGGTGACAATGCACATAAGGAGAGTGTCACACGTCCTTTCAATTCCATCTTCATACTCTTCATCAGCTAAAAAACACAGAAATATATGATATAAACTATGTAAAAATATATAAAATAAAATACACATAAAATGAAATATACATACAATAAATACACATACATATACATAAGTATGTATGTATACACATATGTAAATATACATAAAATAAACATACATAAAAGATACATACAAATATATAAGAATATAATATTAAAAACAGTGTAGCAAACTTACGTTTAAAAATATATACTGTTACCTCCTTCTAACGGGCTATTTCTAATTGTGCCATGACACAACTTTTGGAAGTCACACAGCATCTGTTCCATATGTGGCAGCACATGACTGACACATAATAATGAAGCCACATATATAATGTCCTCAAATATTTTATTCCTTCTATAGGTGGAAAATAACAGGACGAAAAGCACAAAACATAAGGCGCACATTCGTTGTGCTTGTTATGGTAGGAAGACATTGTGGCAAAACCTGGAAACACAGCCATGTTACCAAGAAGGCAGAAGTACTGCAGGGGAAAGAGCGTGAACAAGGAAGTGTGCTTGGCTTCTAGTTCTGCTCTGTTCCCGCACTGGGACTTGGGCAATATTAGGATCCTCATCTGTAAAATGGGGAGAGCTGTCTGGGGGTGACACTCTTCAGAGGGTTGTTTAAGAATTACATTTAGGGGTCCAGGGGCAGTGGCTCATGCCTATAATCCCAGCACTTTGGGAAGTCGAGGAGGGTGGATCACTTGAGGTCACGAGTTCGAGACCAGCCTGGTCAACATGGAGAAACTCCATCTCTACTAAAAATACAAAAATTCGCTGGACATGGTGGTGTGTGCCTATAATCCTAGCTACTTGGGAAGCTGAGGCAAGAGAATCACCTGAACTCAGGAAGTGGAGGTTGCAGTGAGCCAAGATCACGCCACTGCACTCCAGCCTGGGTAACAGAGCAAGACTCTGTCTCAAAAAAAAAAAAAAAAAAAGAAAGAAAGAAAAGTAAAGAAAAAATACATTTAGGGTATGTAAAATATTATACTTTGCACAGAAATTGGCATACACACAATAGTTGCTTAAAAATTGGGGCAGATATTATTTCTTTATTGCGGTTAAGTGTCTAAGTTTTCTTGAGGACCAACCTGGAGTTCTTGATAAGAAGCACAATGTATTTATGTAAAAAATTCTATTTAGGGATGAAGGGGGAAAGAGAAAAAGATACAATGTGAAAGAAAAATTCCTATTCTTATTTTGTTTAAAGGTATTGGTATCCAACTTGAAACATAATTTCTTAGCCATTTAAAATAGTGAAAAATTAATACTAAGTTGGATATTAGAATCAGAAATTCCTAACACTGGCAAATGACCAGAAATGTAATTTTCTCACCACAAGGTTAAAGAACCACAGGGGTGATAAATTTTGGGATTATGCAGCCACAATATGCACGTCAAGGCATGAGTATAAAAACAACAAGAACAATTCAGTCCAACTTTATCTACATGCTTCATGCCTACAGTACCTTTGATACTTTGTTAAGAAAAGGCTAATTGTCCTCTTCTGAGCCGACTTTATTTTAACATCCTACGGATAAGGGATCCTGATATTTTTACTTTCTTTGGAGCTGTTTCCTTTCAAAACATGCTGGAATACCCCTCGAGAGGAGGGCTGAAGTCAGAGACGAAGGCGCGAGTTCAAAATGCAGCATCAGAGACGTCAGCAGAATCTGTGCTTGGTCACTTACCTTAGTACCGACTCCAAGGCATATTCTGATTTAAACAGCAGGAGAACTAGAACTCCTTTGGAGGAAGGAGAAATGGGGAAGAGGTAGGGCCTGTGGTGAGAGCAATCAGAGCAGCAGGGCAGACAAGGAAGCCAGACCAAGGGTAGGGGAAGCTCAGTCTGGAATGTGCTAGTGAGGTTCCCCCATACACGGCAGTAGATGCCAACATGATGGCTGAGAAGAATATGAGGAAAAAGAGTCAGAAATGTGTAAGGGAGCAAAAGGAGCTTTTAAGGGGAAAATCATTTTCCAATAATCAGGTCATGTGGAGCATGTCTACATGCTACTTTGCCACAACTGGACTTTCCATCACTGCCGTCTATCTAGTGTCACGATCTGCATTCATTTATTCATTCAGGAACTACCTGGTCATGTCACAACAAGTGTTTGCTAAAGGCTTAGTAAATGTCAGATTAATCAGCACGTAAACACTACAGGAGAGGGTTTCTACCTCTCTCCAAGAATTTAGAAATAAGATTGTTCTCTAAGAGGTGAGCTCAGTAAAATCCACACACAATTCATGTGATTAGCCTATGTGAAATAAAAGGAATTGGCTGAAAATCTATAACGAGAGAATTTGTTTTCTGTGTGGCATGTAAATGAGAGGAGAACACCCCGGTCAGGTCAATGCCAGCAATCATCCTGTTCAAGATAATCAGTACACAGGCACGCTGATTTTATAGAGGAGCCTCTATGCCTTCGGTTAATAAGGTTTACCTTCCTGAGATGCAGCCACTCTCAATATGGTAAGCCAAGTTACCAGGCATCCAGCCTGAAAGTCAGGCTCTGAGTCATGGTAAATTCATCTAGTAAATGCCACCTTGTGGTTACCTGTGTGATCAGCTGGCCTTGCCCATGCCACACCTGCCTCCTTTCACTACTCCAGCAGCCGCTGGATGAGGTGCTAGGAATATATGGGAGAAGGACGGAAGTGTCCCATCTGCAGAAAATTTACAGTCCCTAGGAAAGGTGGGTCAGCAGCTGAACAGGGGCAGTGCAGTATCACAGGATGCTGCGGAGGCAAAACAGATGCACATCTCACAGACGGGGGCATCAGTATCCTGAAGGGGGTATCACCTGAGTTGGATTTTGAAAGAGGGTCATGATTGGCCAGTAAAATCAATGAGGGAAGACATTCCAGGCCTTTGTTCATCCTGTGGATGAACAAAGGCAAACAGGCACGAAAGCATGTGGGGTGTTTTGGGAAACTCAGGAAGTTGGGAATGACTGGGACTTTGGTAAACGCAGAAGGGTGTGGGAGGTGTGAGAAGAAACGCAAGAGGGTACCAGGTCATGAGGAGACTCATACATCAAGCTGAAGAATTTAAACTTAATCCTGAAATTAGGGGGAGGCACTGGAAGACTTTCAACAGGGTAAGGTGGCTTTCCAGCTAGTTGGTGAAACAGTACAAGATAAAACACGTACAAGACAAATTCGCATGCAGTAAAAGACACAGAAGTGGAAGCCAGGCATGGTGATACACATGTGTAGGCTCTGCTACTCAGGAGGCTGAAGGGGGAGGGTCACATGAGCCCAAACGTTGGAGACTGCAGTGAGCTATAATCACACCACTGCACTCCAGCCTGGGTGACAGAGAGACTCTGTCTCTTAAAAAAAAAACCCAGAATTCTCAGCAAACTATCACAAGAACAGAAAACCAAACACCGCATGTTCTCACTCATAGGTGGGAATTGAACAATGAGAACACTCAGACACAGGAAGGGGAACATCACACACCGGGGCCTATTGTGCGAAGTGGGGATCGGGGAGGAGGGAGGGATAGCATTAGGAGATGCTAATGTAAATGATGAGTTAATGGGTGCAGCACACCAATATGGCACATTTATACATATGTAACAAATCTGCACGTTGTGTACATGTACCCTAGAACTTAAAGTATAATAAAAAATTTTTAAAAAAGGAAAAAACAAGCAAACAACAAACAAACAAAAATGCAGAAGTAGCAGTGATGCAAAGAGATAGAAATAGGGAGAGAAACTGTACACAGATAATTAGAGGGGAGTCCCTCTAATTAATGTAGACTCTATATTAAGTAGTAGAATTGAGTTTGCCTTGACTCATCAATGCTCTAAGATTTGAGTAGAAAGGCATTTCACATGCCAGGGACAGAACGCCCCAGAGGTAGAAAAATGTATGCTTGTATGACGAACAGCAAATAAACCAGTAAGTATGGGTGAGAGGAGTGGAAGACGAAGCTGGAGCAATAAACTGGGGAGCTCTCTGTGAAGCTGTAGGGAGTTTGGAGTTATTGGGCAGGTAATGGAGCATCATGGAAAGCCTGAGTTGGGGTAGGGGAGGAAATATTCAAGGCGGTGATTTCTGACAAATAGTCTAGGGGTGATATACTGGATGAATTGAAGAGGAAAGAATGACTGGAGGTGGAAGGACCACTTAGGAGGCAGTTGCAATAATTCAGGCATGATGTTCTATGAGCCTCAACTAGGGTAATGGGAGAGAAGAGGCAAAGGATGAATGAAAGGAAGCCGATAGAACTGTAGGCAGAAGGGGGAAGGCAGCATTAAATACAACTCTGAGGCCTCCCAGCCATGGGTGACTTAGGAGAAGGATCGTCCCATTAGACCATATAAATAGGCCATTTAGAAGGAAGAACTGGATGTAGGGTGTTTTGATGAAGGCAAGGAAAGCATCTCAGATGATTTGTATGTTTATAGAATGAGAAGATGATAAAACATTTTTAAACGTCAGAGAGGACAAGAGAGTTCAGAGGATACTGTGATCTAAATTAAGGAAGACAGTAATTTTAAAGATGTCAAAATTGCAGAATAGTCAAAGGCAATGAGAAGCAAAGAAACGGTCACTGGATTAAACAATAGGGTCATCAGGAAACAGTAGGAAGAAGGCAAATAGTAGAGAAAAAGCCGTGCAGAAATTAAAGGAGAGAGGGTCGGTCAACTGTTTTACAGAAAAATTTGGCATTAAAGAAAGGAGACTAGTAGGATATGAGTTCTGGGGAATAAGAAAACCCAGAGGAAGGTTGAATTAGGACCTAAGATGTGTGTAGGAAGAGAGAGAGAGAGAACAGATGATGACAAGGAAAAGATTTCAGAGGTAAGAACAATGGTCCAGTTGATGGTGGCCATGAAGTAATGATAAACACAGGGGTAATTATAAAAGAAGGGAGAGGGCCAGGTGCAGTGGCTTATGCCTGTAACCCCAGCACTTAGGGAGGCTGAGGCGGGCAGACTACCTGAGGTCAGGAGTTCAAGAACAGCCTGGCCAACATGGTGAAACCCTGTCTCTACTAAACATACAAAAATTAGCTGAGCATGGTGGCACAAGCCTGTAATGCTAGCTACTCAGGAGGCTGAGGCAGGAGAATCACGTGAACCTGGGAGGCAGAGGTTGCAGTGAGCCAGGATCGTGCCATTGTACTCCAGCCTGGGCAACAAGAGCAAAACTCCATCTCAAAAAAAAATTAAAAATTAAAAATGTAAAAAAAAGAAGAAGGGAGAGAACATATTGCTTACAAACAAAAGGAAAGAATTAGTGAAAATAGACTTTTAATGTGGAGACATTTAAAAGAACTAAATATACACCTATGAAGGACTTAGAACAGTGCTTGGCGTATAGTTGGGATTCAATACATTCTAGCTATCGCAATTATCCTTACTGAGAGATGGTAGTTAAATCTTATGAAAAGTTTTGGTTTTAAAACAATCAACAAATTCTATGCTTGAATTCTATGAGGTTAAATAAAATCCTCATTTTCAGTTGACTAGTAAAATACAGTATTTTTTCTTAATTTATAATGCAAATAAAATCTTTTATATGAGGGAAGGAATATATATTTTATATATATATTTTAGTGGCTCTATATTTTAGTGGCTCTAAAACAGTTCCCTCTAATCTGACGTGTTAATCTATAAATTTTAAAAAATATTGGCCATGCTTGAATAACAGTATTTAATAATGCCATTTTTCTGCTTTAATAATTAAATTATTCAGTGTTATGGTTTCTTAGAAAACAAGGGATTGTCGCTGAGACTCGTTTGAAAGTATGAATGCAAATGGACACCTCTTGTGGGTGGAACACCTGAGGTCAGGAGTTCAAGACCAGCCTGGTCAACATGGTGAAATACCTTCTCTACTAAAATACAAAAATTAGCCAGGTATGGTGGCACATGCCTGTAATCCCAGCCACTCAGGTGGCTAAGGCAGGAGAATCACTTGAACCCGGGAAGTGGAGGTTGCAATGAGCTGAGATTGCGCCATTGTACTCCAGCCTAGATGACAGAGCGAGACTCGGTCTCAAAAAAGAAAGAAAAGAAAAGAAAAGAAAAGAAAAGAAAAGAAAAGAAAAAAGAAAAGAAAAGAAAAAGAAAGAAGGAAGGAAGGAAGGAAAGAGAAAGAGAGAGAGAAAGAACAAACCTCGTGCTTGTTAGTCTTAAGCTTTAATTATAATCAATTCATTGGTGGAAATGCTGATTTTAAAAATTTCAACTAGATCCAAACTGTCAGTACTGCTGGAAAAATAAATAAATAACAAGAAATAAAAATTTTAACGAGAAAAAAAAAGTAAAACACTGGGGACCCAGTGGGAAGCGAAAATGTAGAATGCATTAAGGCTGGCTGGTTTCGGTATTCATCAATCTTTTCTATTAAAGTAAAATACCCAAACATATTAAATTTGAATTATTCATAAATGTTAAGTGTCTGTGAACTTTGTCCTTTTTCCTGTACATTCAAATGATTTTTACTTGTAAAATAACTATAATTGTGTTTTGTAAATTGTTGCAAAAAGGCCTTGGTTTTTTTAAGGTGAATATTTTTGTTCAGGAACCAGGGAGGTCTGCAGCAAATGAAATATGAACTTTTTTTTTTTTTAAACACAGTTGGTTGCCAGTTACTGTGTGAATTTTCTGGCACTGGGACAATGACCTTCCCTGCATCCACAGGAGCTCTCCGAGGGAGCTGGCCACTCTGCCTCCTAGTCACCGTGAGGCTTGTTATTAAGCTACTGTGTATGTCTGCGCCTTTTGTAACATGGACCTGCTGTCCACAAGGTAACAAACTAAGGCTGTCACAGATGCACACTAGGGTTTGCAAGTTAAAATTTAATCCTGGTCTTAGACATAGAAGTTATTTTTAAATTTAAGTGACACATGCTGCACAACAAACCCCAGGTTCTAGCTTTCACTCTACTTTTGCAGTTAACTACATGCAGTCAAAATTTAAAAGTGGCAAAGGCTAGCAGATCAAATCCATAACATTTTCAAACAGATGAATTTTATCACTCACAATGCCAAATACAAAAAGTGTATGGGAGAAAGAGTAGATTAATACAGGCATTCCTGTATTTTCATTACTGATGGAGGAATACTCCCCAATTGTGAAAAGCTATTGCCACCATCTCTGGCTTCCAGCAGTATCTGTGACACACCTCCAGAGATGAAACTCCTCCACTCTCCAGATGGAATGCTCGCTTTCCTCCCTACTCTGGCAGCTATCCTTACAAAATCATCTCCACCTCTTCCCCCAACTCCTAGCTCTGCTGCAGCCTAAAAGATGGAGACCTTCTCCAATGTGCCTGGGAGGAACAAGTCACCATTTGTCCATAGGAAGGAGAAATGATGTTCTTTGTGTAATATATTAGGTGAAGTGCAGGTTATAGAGGGTTTCCTGGGAAGCCTTTTATAAGAGTTTGTATTCAGGTTCATGAATAACAGTTTATCAAGCTTAACATTATTAATATTTTGGGCTGGATGATTCTTTGTTGTGGGCTGTCCTGTGCAATGCGGGATACTTGGCAGCTTCCCTGAACTCTACCCACTAGATGCCAGTAGCACCCCATCCCAGTTGTGACAACCAGACATGTCTCTAGACATTGTCAGATGTTCCTGGGGGGTTGGGGTATGGGTGGGGACAAAATAAACTCCAGTTCATAAATATGTAATAAAGAATATTTATATTCAAGAAATTGCCTTTAGTAGGTATAAAGAAAGGATTAAAGAAAATCTATCCAAACATACTCAGTGAAATGAAATAATCTCAAATTTTTGTTAGGGAAAAAATAATTTATAGTGATCCTTTAATTTGGAGGCAATAAGACAGAAGGTTGGAACCTAGGCTTTGAAATCTATGTCGATATATATTGACTAACTACCTATGTGATCTTGGCAACCTATTTAATGCCTCTTTCCTTAGGTCCTTACCTAAAATGTAAGGATAACTAGTAGTATCTATCTATCTCACAGGGTTGTTGTGATAATTAAGTGACATAATGCACACAATGTGCTCAGCACAGTACCTGAAATGAGTAAGCCTTCTCCACATCCTTGAACATGTCTCAGGGCGTTCACTCTCAGATGTTCCATGTGCCCTGAACACACTTCTCCCTCCTCTTGGCCTGACTAGTTCCTTCTCATCCTCCAAGTCTCAACTTAAGTAATTCCTCTTAGAAAGGTCTCTCTGTCGGCCGGGCGCGGTGGCTCACACCTGTAATCCCAGCACTTTGGGGGGCCGAGGCAGGCGGATCACGAGGTCAGGAGATTGAGACCACCCTGGCTAACACGGTGAAACCCCGTCTCTACTAAAAATACAAAAAATTGGCTGGGCGTGGTGGCGGGCGCCTGTAGTCCCAGCTACTTGGGAGGCTGAGGCAGAAGAATGGTGTGAACCCGGGAGGCAGAGTTTGCAGTGAGCCGAGATTGTGCCACCGCACTCCAGCCTGGGCGACAGAGCAAGACTCCATCTCAAAAAGAAAAAGAAAGGTCTCTCTGTCTAATCTCCCAACAGCCAATCTCTATTGTGATGATCAGCCATAGCACTGCTAGTAATACTCACCTTATCTTATAACTTTTTATGTTTCCCTTACTATAAGTTCTATAAAGGCCAGAATCATGTTTGTTTATTCAACACTGTGTCCTCAACATCTAGCATGGCGGCTGGCCCAGAGTAGGGGCTCAACAAATGTAACTATATGAAAGAATTAATGAAGGAATGAATATACAAGGCTTTTATTATATTATCATCCTCATCATCAAGGTTTATACCGAGTAGACTTAACTACTCTCCTGTTTTCTAAAAGTATTTACTTTTTAAATTTTAAGATCAAAATGTCACAATAGTATTAACATGTGAAATAATTACAATAGACCATTTGGTTGAGCATCAACAGTCATGCCTGGGGAGCTGTATAAAGCCTAACATTTGCAGGATTACACAGAGCTGGGCAGTTAACCATCCTGGGGGAGTCTCACACTATGAATGACCTGGAAGACCTCATTCTACGAGAGTGGCCCTGGCAGTTCTCTCTGTCTGTGCCTTGGGAGCCCTGGCTACCACACTGTGGGTGAGACTCAGATCCTCTTCTGGGCCCACTGGGTCAGCCCTCTCTGTACACTCTGGAAGAAGGAATACTAACTTTGTTGTTGGTTCACTAGCAAAGCAATATTTTGTCTTGAAATCAAACCACAGTTAAAGTATATTTGCTTTAAAATAAAGGAAACAACAGTAAAGAAATATTCAGAGAGAGAAGACCAATGCAAGCATAGGGCCACTGATACTTGGAACCATGTTGTTAAAATGAAATAATAAAAAGTTAATAATAAACTTTTTAACATATTATTTTTCATACTCTGTTAAGGGGGAAAATGGTGAATTGAAAAAGAAATAAATACTGATGACAATCATTTGAACTCTGAGGTGGCCAAAGAGATCCCAAGAGTCATTTAATTTTACCCAGCTATTTCAACTATGTTCAAGTTTTCAAAATATCTCTTTTTAAAAAGTGATTTTTTAAAAAGTCATGGATAATGATGGAAAATGAGGGACACCTGTAGAGCTGAATTTGAGACTGTGACAGACCCTGCAAGCTGATGAAAAATGCTGTTTGACACCAAGATAAGATACTAAAGTGGATCACTAAAGAGACAGCGTGAGTTAGGACCAACCCACGCTATCAGCGCATTCAGTACGTGTTCAGACTAACCTCAAATTAGAAACGTAGCAGACATCATGTATCTGGGCTTTGGCAAAAAGTCTTTGATAAAGAGTCTCATGATATCATTTCAAGAAAGATAGAGAAACATGGGCTGAATGATATTAACAGTTTATTTAAGAGAGATTTCTATGCAACTGAAGAATTGCACAAAATGCAACCGTGTCCATGTGAGAGCATGTTCTAGAGCTTAGCACTGCGCTGCTGTCCTGTGCATTTCTGGCACCTTTAATGGAAATCTTCTAGAACAGAGGCTGGCAAAAAAAAAAAATTTCTGTAGCCAGATGGCAAATATCTTAGGCTTACATACAGTTTCCCTCACATGTTTTTCTTGAAAAATAAAAATAAAAATTTTACAATCATTCTTAGCTCTAGGGCTGTATAAAACTAGGGCAAGTCATATTTTCCCATGGGACATAGTTTGCCATCTTCTGTCTAAGGGTGTGTCAAACTTGAGGACATGAGGGAGAATAAATATATTGCTTGACAGAATCAGGATCCATACAGACACCGTGAGGCTCGTGGCACATTAGAACTGGAAGGGACCTGAAACCTGGAGATCATCTGGGCAAAGACCTTCTGATCTGTTCACTGGTCAAACTGGGATATCCTGGGATTATGGGCTGGCAAAAATATATAGAAAAAAATGCATGGGCTTCTATTTGAAGTCCCAAACTCCTAATTATATGAGAACAGGGTGGCTGTTTATGACTTGACAGTTGAACCAGTGAAGGATGGCATTTTAGCCAACGGTCAGCCAAATATGGGTCAAGAGTGTGATGTGGTTCTAAACTCCAGTATCCAGAATAAGATAGCACCTTTCAACTGCTTGCCCTGGAGTGTCATGGCAGTAGTCACTGTTACAGTATGTGAGGAAGGTTGAAGAAATTGGAGGTGTTTAGACTGGAGGATGCAAATAACAGGATTTTACAAACTGCAGAGCACAATAATGCTATACGAGTCAAGAATGAGCTGGTTCTTATTGTGAGCCTTGACTGGGAGAGCAGGCAGCAGGGGAGAGAAGTTCTGGTGACAGCTGCCCACAGTGCCTATGGCTGCTGGGACACTGGATGGAATGTATTTCAGGTGCTTAATTCTCTCTTTAGGTCAAAAAGCATAAAATATTTGTCAGTAGAAGGGTCTATTCATTATTCCTCAATCAATAGTCCAACATCTCAAGGAAAAGGACGTTTAGGAAAGAAAGCACTATCATTATGACCAGACAAACAGTGTGGTCCCAAATGGAAACTGGGGAACTCCACACCTACACTATGCTTAACTCTTTCTTCCCTTATCTGTCCTAAGTCTAACTTTGCCTTCTGTAGATACAACACATCAACTCCTACTAAATCTGCTCCTTTTTGTATATGACAACCCTTGAGATATTTGAAGACATAAACTCCCTAAATCTTTGCTGCTTCAGGAAACAGATCATTAACTTCTACAGTTCATTAAATATCACACATGCCATAGTTTCCAGACTGCCACATCCTTTGAGATCAATTCATAGTTTAAAAAATTATTTTTGTATGTGTGGTTCCATTTGATCCTGTGGAGGAAGGGAAAGTTTCATTCTCATTCTCTCTCTAGAGAGAGAGAGATAGGCAGGCAAGTCATCTGAACAAAGTCCAGGAAATTTGCATAACTTGTCCAAGACATAGAGCTATAGGGTGTGAGGTCCAGGATTATTACCAATTCTTTTGAGTTATAAGCCCATGCTCTTCCCTATCCTGTGTTAAAGGCTACACAGCTAAAAGGGACTCAGTGTGGTTTGCAATATGGTAATAGAATCTTCAGCAGCACATACCACAGGGTAAATGTGCTGAATCCCCCTGAATAGAAACAATACAAGGGACAGGAGAGGGGTACAGAATGACCAATGTGGGAATCTTTTCTCCAGTTCAAATCATCTTGGTTCTTTTTTTTTTTTTTTTTTTTTTTTTTTTTTGAGACGGAGTCTCACGCTGTTGCCCAGGCTGGAGTGCAGTGGCGCGATCTCGGCTCACTGCAAGCTCCGCCTCCCGGGTTCCCGCCATTCTCCTGCCTCAGCCTCCTGAGTAGCTGGGACTACAGGCGCCCGCCACCGCGCCCGGCTAATTTTTTGTATTTTTAGTAGAGACGGGGTTTCACTGTGGTCTCGATCTCCTGACCTTGTGATCCGCCCGCCTCGGCCTCCCAAAGTGCTGGGATTACAGGCTTGAGCCACCGCGCCCGGCCCATCTTGGTTCTTTTACCCTCTATTCTTCTATTTCAGTCCATCATGAAATTTGTAGAGCAACTCCCTAAGACGTAATAATATTTACCAAATAAAACTTCAGAGATATCAAGTTCATACTGACCCAGAGTCCTTTATACAAACCTGTATTTGAAGCTGGAATTGTGGGTGAACAGTTCTCCTTGGCACATGCTTCCATCATGGTAGTTAAAGTCATGGTAGGCACTTGATGACTGCCTAAGAAAATACAAAGTAGTACATAATATAGAGTCAAATATGCACCTGACGAAAACTGAACCTACAGTTCTAAAGATATGTAAATTAAAGCCATTCATACTACAACTTAGCTGTGTTCCTAAAGTCCTAGGAAGTTAGTATGGAATTCTGAACACAGTTTTGCCTATTGAAGCAATTTTATAAATGGAGAATAGGTTCATAGCCCAACCCACTAAAAGGCTTTTATACCTTTTTTAAGTGGTTGAGATAAAGTATTAATACTGTAGACCTTTACAACCATGTGTAATAACGTTTCTATGGGCAAACTCATTCAGGGTTCTGACTTGGGATGCCAGGAACGTATTTCCCTCAATGCAGTTAGCAGTCCCTGAGCCCTAAGCCACTGGTCCCTACAGCTGAGGCAGGGACTGCTGCTGGTAGTGGTTCTAATGGTCAGGTACAGGCTCTAGGGAACTAAGGGCATCATATGCCTTGGGGAGCAAGAATCTTCTGCCAGATCTGTGTTCAGGATCTTCTGTTCTTCCATAGTCCCCAGGAATCTATCTGCTTTCTGGCTCACCACCTATTTCCCTGACCCAGAACAGAATAGAAAATAGGCACCCTCCTATTCGTATGAAACAATGTTTCGTTTTTAAAAGTGTTTCTGTTAGTAACAAATATGAAGTAAAGAGGTTCCTCTCAAACCTATTTTTCACATAGAGCCATCAAGGGAAATCTTTATGATGGAGAGACAAGGGTGGATCCAACAAAGGTTGTAGCAGTATTGGCGTGCATTTCCCAGCAATGCCACACCATGGTTACCCTGACTCTGACTCATCAGCTGAGATGGGGTAGAAGTGGCAAAGGAAAGCTGGAGTTTGGAGGAAACATGAGGAGGCAGAGTGAGGCTGAGAGAGCTAGTGTCCTCCCCAGAAAGGGTCCACAGATTTACCTCCATCCCCTGAGGGTGGGCACATCTCCATTAGCCCTGAGTTGAGGGTGGGTGGGTGTGGGGGTCAGAAAGTGAGAGGAGAGGAGTATGCCCTGTGGCCATTCCCTTACTTAAAGCATTCCCTTACTTACTGAAGCATCCTGCTAGGCTCCACAGGCCCAGAGCTGAGGCTTGGGAGAACAACTGTCAACTAGAGGACATGGAGATAAATCTGTGGACCCTACAATTGAATGGAGAGAGTGAAGTACAGATTTTTTTTTAATGTAATACATTAGAGGAGGAAGAAGTGAATTCTAGGAGGGGGAAAAAAAACAGAAAGCTTTTTGGAAAAGGATCCATCTAAAGGAGTCATAGGACTTAGATTCATCAAGGTAAGGCAGGGAGCAAAGGGGGGATTCCAGGTGCAATTTGTCTGACAAAAGGCGCAGAGGTCAACAAAGGCATGGACCAGCCAGAGTGACCAGAGCTACCAGCCACTACTTTAAACCAAGAACCCCACATCCAGTGCAGATCCAAAGGCTGTGAACCAATGAGAGACAGTGAGAGCTGTGGTTGGAATGAATAATTTGGGCAGGCAGAAGAGAGGCTGCAGGTGGGGAAGCTACATGGCGGCTCCTGCAGAATTCTGGGTGAGTGGAAATGAAGGTGAGAAACAGAAGGGTGAGAAACAGGAGAGTGGCCCTGAAAATGGGGAAGAGGGACAGGTGTGGGTGAGAAAAACTATCACCTCCACTTCTCAACACATCCTTCTCTCCAAGTTCACAGACTTTTCTAAGACACCAATTTTCTGATCATTGCTTAAGTGGCAGCTACTTCATCTATCAAGCCAGATTCCTCTGGTCCTACAGGCAGGATCTGTGTTTCCAATGGCATTTGCCAATTACCCATCCTCTCCTCTCACAGGACCCTGTGATGGCTTTACCATTCAGCTTTAGAACTCTCAACCTCTCCCCGTTGCTCCCACCAACTGGTTTTCTGATCTTTTCTTCTCATTCGCTAAAGAGTTGCATACTTCTCTCCAAATTTCACTGGCTACCCAGGGGTGTTCTCAATAATGTCACTCAATATACAGTCAACTTTGCAAGTAAATAGTGTTCAATACATGAAAGAATAAACTTAGCTCTGTGTATCAATAGAGACAATATATGGCATTAGACATGAAATTTAAAATATTGTGAAAACAAGGGTGTTTTTCCTAGGGCATCATGTCATGTATAATCTCAATCTATGAAACAAACACTCTTAATCTATGAATAATCAAGGGTTTTTAACAGTTAACTTTGTTAACTGTTCCCATATGCTGGGTTTTCATCGTATTTATAAAATCTTATTTAACAGCATTCTATATGAATGTGCATATATTTTTAATAAAGAGCTTGAAACTTCTGGTCTACTGTTGTCCATTTTGTAAAAAACAAAAAAAAAGAAAAAAGGCATTTCTCCAAGGAAAATATTTATATTCATAATACAATGATAACCAAGTTACTTTTTAAAGAGCACAAAATATTTGCCACTTGATTCATAAGACAATAACTGCTGCACGCATTTTGAATTCATAAATTATGATTCAGCTTTAGACTCAATCTGTACTGAGTTACTCAATGTCATCATGCCTCAAATCTAGTAAGTAATTAATATAATTAATGTGGAGGTTTTGGGAAGCAGACAGTCTATATATATATATACACACACATACATACAAACACAGGTCCCTATATTTACACCTGTAAAATTCTGGGAAAAGTAACATTTAAGGAAGAAGAACAAGAAAGACAGTAACAGAAAATACTTTATGTTCTTGTGAATAAAGAATAATACCTAGGTATAAAATTCAGGACAGTCTCAAGTTTAATAACTTCCAGTCCACATATATGATGTTTCCATTCTGTGCTTCGATGACTGAGACTTACTAATAGACTTAAATGCCATAATCTAAGAAAGATACTACCATATATCATCAATTTAGTAATTAAGAAATGTTTGTTAAAGGCAAGAGAGAATACCATTTTCCAGGCATCACTAATTAAATCCTAGTTTTATATTTAATGGCTTGAGGAGAAAGAGTGTCATATTTTGGTTTCCATTCTCTACAACCCATAGTCAACAGAATCACCCAGAGAAACCATTAGCAAAGCGCAGAACTATGATTTCTACCCAGCAAAGCAGGAGAGGAGGAAAAAGAATAATAAACTTCGGAAGCTTAACCAAAACAATACAAGGTAGGAAAGGGGGAAAAACACTTTAGAAAGCTCAATAAATAAATCAAAATAACACAGAGAGAATAAAGCCTAACACCACAGGAATCACATTGATTATAAATGGATGGTGTCTAACCAGTAGCAACAAAAATAAAGAGAGTATTAAAGTTCTGAAAGTCACACACTGATAGATTTGGCCCATTAATCCCAATATTTTGAGCATGTCTTCTTTGTTTTGCTCAATATTTTGAGCAAATTTCTTATGATCTGGTGGTTTCAAATCAAAGCATTTATCATTTTCAATTATTTAAGTATAATATTATATACTATGATCAAACATGTATGGAATAATGATTGTGAATGATGCTAGCTGTTACTTTTGGGGAGACAGGGAAAAAGAGGAAGAAAAGATTTTTAAAGTTATTATCCTGCACTGAAGTTGCTGACTATCTTTTGGATGGGGGGGTGTCCTCAGCTTTATTGAAACTTTTTTGCTTGTTTGTTTGTTTTGTTTTGTTTTTTGAGACGGAGTCTCGCTCTGTCGCCCAGGCTGGAGTGCAGTGGCCGGATCTCAGCTCACTGCAAGCTCCGCCTCCCGGGTTTATACCATTCTCCTGCCTCAGCCTCCCAAGTAGCTGGGACTACAGGCACCCGCCACCTCGCCCAGCTAGTTTTTTGTATTTTTTAGTAGACACGGGTTAGCCAGGATGGTCTCGATCTCCTGACCTTGTGATCCGCCCATCTCGGCCTCCCAAAGTGCTGGGATTACAGGCTTAAGCCACCGCGCCCAGCCTATTGAAACTTTTTACTGACACTGAGCTAGGATGATGTTTCTCGTGTAAGTATTTCCTTGTACACACTGACAGCTAATATACAGCCTAAGAGTATTTCACATTCCTGACTCTTAGTAGTAAACAAACATATTCTCAAAGGAATAAAAGAAAACATTTCCTCCATTCAGGTTTATCTGTAAACATATTCTCAAAGGAATAAAAGAAAACATTTCCTCCGTTCGTGTTTATCTGTAATCCTGTTAACAAGCTACACACAAGTCATATCTGCCATCATAGAAACCTCATTTAGTGGTAATAGCAATACCTGTAACAGGAGTTCGGTTTTTCAGCCTATCAACTTCCATAGTGAAGTCATCCTTCAAAAAAAGGAACCCAATAATGGAAAACAGGTAGACGAGGATGAGAGCCAGGACTGCAGTTAGAATAATAGAGCGGCCATTTCGTGTGACACTTTTTATGACATTCAGCAGAGTCTCTTCTCTGTACACCAAATCAAAAAGCTACAAAGATAAAGAAAACACTAATAAGAAAAGAAGGCATTGGAGGAAAAGGTGAACAAACATAAATATAATTACAAATACAAATGCAAACCATTCTAGTTTATATATAAAGAAATAACCTAAACCACCTTAAAATGAACCAAAGTATTTATTTCTTCTCCAGCTAGACTATATTAATAAACTGTTTTTCTGTAAAGATACATATAGCACAACATATAATGTGAATCTGTGGGTTTCATAACCAACATAATATCAATTTACTAAAACATTATAAAAAAAGCTTAGTTTTACATTTGAATTCAGAAAAGTTATACTGTACTTTACCAACTGAGCTACTTATTCTTTATTTTTGGTCTTACTGATATTCTGCAGTTACTTCTGGAATATGTAAAATGGCTTAAGTGAGAATGCAAATTAGGTCCTCGTAAGTGATGAATAATTGAGAAATTCATTAAGTGTATTATTTAATCAAGGGATTAGAGGTGAAATTGTAAGAAGAGTTTCATGAGTCTGATGCAGTGGGAAAAGTATGAAATTTAAAAATATTTGGAAAATGCAAACATCCTTCCTTAGTAACAGGGTATAATGAGGAAAAAACCTATTACTTAAGTATATACTTGGAAATGGAAGTAGAAACAAAAATATAATATGTAATTTTGCTAACTGACTTTCTCTAATAGGTTACTACCTATTTTGTCTTCAGTAATAGAAAATCTACGCACTAGTCAAGCTCTGTGTTTGCAATCTGTAGTAGACACTAAGGACAATTTAATTTATTGCTACATTATAAAGTTGAAATTATACATTAGAAAGTACATGTTTTATTATTAAAATCTGGTTAAATGCAATAAAATCACATTCACTTTTAGAAAGGTATAAATGTCTGTTTGGAAATGAATAGTATTTAAAAAATTGGAATAATTGGAGTTTGTCTTCTATCTGTGGGCAGTAATTAGAGTTTCTGAACTGGCTGAAATGATCAATTATGTGTCATATACGCTTTCAGGGCCTTGGTCTATTTTTTTTCTGAGTACTGAGGGTTATACAGTTACTGTCCAATTTAATTGTAGTCTTGCAAATAATTGCTATCTAGATATTAACTTGTTTGCTCACCTTAGGAAACTGCTATTTTATGATGGTTAATTTTTTAAAGTCTATTTTGCTATCTATTTACCTCCTGGAAGGAGCAGTCAGCTTTAGAAATAAAGTCAATATTCTTCAGTACAGACAAATTAACTAATGCACATTCAACTTCCAAATTGTCAACATTGTGGCTTATTAAATTTATTTAAGCAGAAAGTTGACATAGTCGAGATTTTTCTTTAACTTAACTCTGCAGAGGTTTAAAGAAAAAAAAATCTGGCAATGTGCTGTAGTTCAGCTCTAGAGAAGGTTTATAGCTTTCAGAAGCTCCTGGGATGCTTGCTAAAAATTCATATGCCTGGGTTCCATTCTAGGCCCATGGAATCAGAATCTTACAAAAGCTGTTGACATTGGGCAGGCTGATTGTTCTTTCCATTTATTTCTGAAAACAAAATCTAGAGTGTGGTTTTTATTATTCTGGATAAAGGACTGACAATTTTGGGTACAACAGGGAATTAATATTCACATATTTTTCAAATATAAAAAATCTTTAAAAAATATGCTTACTTATGATTTTTGGTATTATGTATATTACAATTTTCTTCTAGTACTCTAAACATCAAAATAGACTATATCCTTTTCAGAACCAACCCAATAAGAACAAACTAGCATCAATACTGTAAGATTTGAAAGATAAAAGACCAGAGGAAAATACAATTAGAAAATGGGGTTAGTAAAAACATAAACATGAGTACATAATTTCACATGTTTTTCATATTATCTGATATGTTTTGGCTCCGTGTCTCCACCCAAATTTCATCTCGAATTGTAATCGCCATGTGTCAGGGGAAGGACCTGGTTGGAAGTGACTGGATCATGGGGGTGATTTCCCTCATGCTGTTCTTGAGATGGTGAGGGAGTCCTCTGGAGATCTGATGGCTTTTAAAGTGGCAGTTTCCCCTGTGCTCTTCTCTCTTTCTTTTGCCACCATGTAAGACATGCCTTGCTTCCCCTTCAACTTCCACCATGATTGTAAGTTTCCTGAGGCCTCCCCAGCCATGTGGAACTGTGAATCAATCAAAACTCTTTTGTTTATAAATTACTCGGTCTCAGGTAGTATCTTCATAGCCATGTGAGAATGGACTAACACATTCTCTGTTTAATGGATCTTGATATTCCTAGTCTCCCATAGTATCCCTATCCATTTTATAAACAAGAAAGTTGAGCACAAAAGTATTATAAATTCATCAAATCCTATACATTAAATGGGTAGAGCTTTCTGTATGTCAATCATACTTTAGTAAAGTGGTTTAAAAATTATAGAATATTACATGTCAGGTAAAAGTGCTGGGTATAATAGGACTTTATATATCACAAACAGGTTAAAAAATGAACTTTTTCTGGTGAATCAGGGCAAAAAGAATTCATATAGATTGTTAGAACAGAAAAAATATCTACTAATGAATAATCTAACTTAACTGCCTATAAGTTTATATGAAAATACAATAGACAAATCTACTCTTCACTGTGGCTCTTTCAAATGTTTGAGGGTATATGGAAAATTGGCCTCATTTCAGTCTTCTCAAATGGGTGTGCTAGATAATAGGGAGGCAGGAGGTGCTGGATTTGTCCCTCATGACTCAGCCAAATTTTTCAACAAAATGTTTTTAGATCTTTAACTTGTTTTCAGGGATCATCTCATTGGACAATGCTCTCCACTGCATGCCAACTATGAACTGGAAAGATAAATAAATTGTTCCTATAGCATCATGATGGTAACCTGGTAGTGCTTTTTAAGTTTCAAAATATTATCACATATGTGTATTGACTCCTCTCCTGGTTTATGGCTATAAACCAGTACATATGTAGGAAGGTAAATCAGAATTTTTTTAAAAAGCAACCTTTAGAAAAAAAATCTGAAAGAGCTGCTTAATGAGTTAAATATATGTAGATAAGTTTAACAGCAATGACATATTAAACCGAAAACTAAAAGACTGTTCTTAAAACAACTGCCTTTTTGCTATGATATTTTTAAATTCCCCTCATTTTACTTACATGCCACTCTAAAGGTACACACAATTTTTGATATTATAAATAAAATACAGTGATCTCAGTACCGAAGAAAATATACTCCTATTTTGTCTCCCACACTCTGTAGGAGAATCTTTAAATGTAAAGGGAAATATTAGTTGGCTGAAAGCAAAAGCAGCCCTTGTCATGTGAAGCCTGGGTCAAGAGGTGGGGTGACTGGTTGCTTCTCAGAGAGGAAATAAAGAACTCCACCACCTGTGTGGTTTCCCAAAGAAAAAAAGACTACGAATGATAATAATTCACGCTTTTCCTAGGAAATTCTAAAAATAACATAATTTGTCCTAAATGTCAGGCTTTGCTTAAAAAAAAAAATCAAAGGAAGAGGCATAAGAAGCAGCAGCATTGTGTACTTTTTCAGCAGTGATTGTCCACATAGCGAAGTACTCACCAGGAAGCTATAGAAGAATTCATGGACAAAAAGGCCCAGCATGCAAACCAGGACATACGCCACGTGATAGAGAAAGGCCATATCCAGGATGACTGCTCGGTACCCACGGGTGAACGTGCCACGATTTCCAACAAAACTCACCAGAAATACAATTTTATTACAAAGCTAAAGGGAGGAAAGGATTAGAGATTACTGTCTTATTTATCCTGAAACTCACATGAATGAAAACTATTATTCATGAAGTCCATGACTTTTTGACATGGATGAAACTATTATTCATTAAAATCTATGACTTTTTGACACGGATGAAAACTATTATTCATAAAGTCCATGACTTTTTTCATAATTTCTCATTTTATAGTTCTTCAGTATTGCTTACAAATTGGCAGGTAAACATTACACATGCAAAACTTGCATCCTTTGCAGCTTCAGGAAGAGAGAGAATGATAAGAGACTATGCAATCAAGACAGGTCTGGATTTAAATCTTGGCTCTTCCATTACTGTTGTATGACCTAGTCCATGCAGTTGAAGGACTTAATGGTTTATTCTGAAAAACTGGAATAAAAGAATTTCCACCTCATAGAACCCCTCAGATGATTAAATGATATAATACGTATGAAGTCCTTAATACAATGACTCCTAAAAATATTACTTTTATTATATTTTTATAGTAACTGTAATATGTAAAATGTTTTTATTATGCTGTAATTATAACAGAAAAATATCTTTTCAGAAAATATCCAGAGAGCTGTTCTTGATTTTGTGTTTTCATTCTGGACTTTGTCTACTGAGTAGTATTTTAAACAAGTAAGTGATTAAAATTATTTTTGCATTTAATTTACTTTATATACGTAGAAAATATAAATATACTTACATACCTGAGTCAAATTAATGTATGTATATATTTTCTAAGCCCTATGTGTGATAATAACTCAATAAACATTTTGGAGTGTTTATTACGCTTCTGACCATGTACAGTATTTATATTCAAACCACATTTTATATTGCCTTTTGTGGCATAATTTTCGAATGCAGAAATTTATACTGAGATCCTTTAGCAATAATAACGATGTGTGTGCACTGATTTATAAACTTAGCACCATCTATTTAGTTCTAGAATCACTGCAGTAATTATAAACCAAAGAGCCAATTTTGTGTCTAAGTCATCAAGGAAAGAATTACAGATTTCAAGGGTTTACAGTTTGCTCTTCTTAATTGTTCCGAGTTCTTTAGGTTATCTAATGGAACCATATTTGTCCTTAAATGTCCAGTCCTAACTTTGGAAAAACAGGTTGCTCTTTGCAACATTGTTGATTTGTTCAATATATATTAACAAATTATGAGGAATGATTTTTAAATAACACAAGAAGGACCATAACACTTTGAAGTAGATGCAAAATTCGGGGGATTGGAAAACCTTTTCCTTTCCATTTCTGAAGTTCAAATCAGTACAGATGAAGTGAGAAATGGGTTACTACTACATGTTTTGAAGAGCCAACCAAATTAACATAGCAACTAAAAAGGCCAAAACTTTCCTAAATTTCTCCCCTGCTGATTAAGCATCCTCTCAATAATCAATGTTGTTACTTCATTCATGTCTTACTTCACTGTTTAGTGTTTCATCATCAATATTTTATGCTATTATTAAGGATAGCTGTAGCAGAATGGATGCCTTTATATTTTCAGCCCAAGAGCAGGTTTAATATTATAAGAACTTATTATCTTAAAACCCAGGAAATATATAAAAATGCTAATCTATATGACATATTTAACAATAAACACCCCTGAAAATGGTGAAAAAGAATGTCCAGAAGAAGAATACTCAGTAGTTATTTAAATTGTTTTGAATGCCCATTATTATTTAAATTTGTACTATTTACCTTGATTCACCCACCAGAGTTCAATATGAAATAGAAATAAGTTGTATAAAAATAAAATTAATAAATGGAGTCATGAATTTTCAGAAAGATGAATATGTTTAAGACACATTGTTTATATGATCTCTAATTCTCTAAATGAAATCATAAAAATGATGCAGAAAAACTATTTATAAGCTCCATATACTGAGGAAAAAAATACACTGAATTTAAATTATCAAAAAGAACAATACGTTTCATTTCTCAAATAATGCAAAAACAAGGCTACATTTCTTCCTAAAAGAGACTCCACCATTTTCACCTGAAAAATAAAGATTTGCCTTATTTGTTTTCAGGTTTTGGTTTTTGTTTTATTTTTGAACCTTGATCTAGAGCTTGACGAATAGATTCCTGTTCTCTTCACTAAGTCTTGACGTGGAGTGGAGTTGATACTGACAGTGGCGTCTACCTATTTCTGCTGAGATCAAAAACAGGGAACTTGGTGTCCTTTTGTTTTAAAGTGTTCATGTGAAGGGGAAATATGTGCAGGAATAAATGATTTGGGTGGGAAAGAAGTTGAACTGTGAATTCTCCTTTCTTCATGAAATTTACAAATTGTTTTCATACAGAATTTTCCATGAAAGCTTGGAATATTTATGCCAACAATGAGCAAGATGCTAAAACAGTTTCCCTTTTCATGTCATTAAAAAGTGGACATTGTCTAACCAGTTCTTCATTTGTCAATGCCATTATAGCAAGGGTCCATGTGGGTGACGAAAAGTGGATGGTGTGCCCAGGAAACTGGGCAAGATGGTCACAAGGCTCTTCTGAGCTGGTGCTAAGAGGTTCCTCAAGTCAACACACAAATGTCAATTTGAAGGACCATAACTGTCCTATTATATATATTTTCTTACTCTGTCTATTATTCAAAGCCATCCCTGATACAGTTTTTGTTGGGGATGAGGTGAATTGTGTGATGGTGGGGAAAGGGATGGAATTGAAACAGCATCAATGCAAGCTTTGGGACAGTTTTTTAAAAATGATAATACACCATCCAAATGATTTACCAATAGGTCTTCTGGGAAAAAAAAGCAAAATTAATGTTTGTTTAATTAATGTATACTAAAGTAAGTTCATTACATTTATTTAAATTTACTTAAATTACCTATTTGTGAATTATGAAATCATTACTAATTATTTACTAAACAACTAAATTACTTACTAATTATTTACTAAATAATTAATATATTTAATTAATTTAGTTAACAATATAGTAATTAATTAGTAAATAATTTAACTAATTAAACTATAAAGTATATATGAAAATACTACTTATTTAACCAATAATGTAACGATTATTACCGAATAATAATAAAATGCTACTTTATTGAATAATTTAACTAATTATTTAATTAGATACTTTATCAGTTAAATAAGTTATTCAAGAAAGTAGTGCTTTCATATATACTTTATAGTTATTGATATGTCTTTGCAGGACTTTTAACAGTACAGTATAGTGGAAAGACACTGAATTCGAAGGCGGGTCATCTGGTTGCAGTCTTGGCTCTGCCACTAATTTCTTGCTTTGGTAAATCCTCCTGGTGTCTATAGGACTTTGTTTTCTCATATCTAAAATGAAATGCTTAGAAGGGAATAATCCTTAAGCTCCCTCATAGCTGTAGAATTCTGTGTGATGTCCTTTACATGTTACTATTTTACTTGATCACAGACATTTATAGCTGCTTTATCTTTGTCTTTACCTTGTTCATTTGGTGTTATTTGGTACTCCGTCCCTGATCAAGAATTCTATCCCCATCTAACATTGTTCGTATGGGAAAACATGACCTATTTTTTAGGAATAAATCATATAAGAAAAAGACTGTCTACTTATTTATTGAAAGGTAAAACTGAATTTATGATTTTCAACTCAATTACCATATTTTCATCAACCATGTAAGTTAAACTTCTTACTAAAAATGAGATGGTTTGATTCAAAAATCTCCATTTCAGGGGCATTACATCTAAGGCAGGACAAGGTTCTAAGATCAATGTGTAAGGCAAAATTTGCATGCAGTCAAAATCACCCTGGAAATCTCTTAAATTGCTGACAAAACAGAACAGTAAGCACAGGTCATGTAAATGGTAGTGTCTCTTACTAAATTCAGCTCATCCTACTTTAACCCCAACACTGCAGCAGTTTTCTGTTTCTGCAACTAGAAGTAGTTAGGAGCATTCAGTGACCATATTATGTGAAAAAGAGTGTGTGTGTGTCTGTGTGTGTGGAGAGAGAGACAGAGAGAGAGAGAGAGAGAGAGAGATAAAATGAAAGTTGTTTACTCTGAATATATCATTGAATTTGTGTAAGTTAAATGAACGTACGGTGGAACTCAACCTCACAAATTAGCAGTAACATGAGGTCTCCCAGAAAGCTATCTACAGGTAAGTAACTAGGGACATTACCCTATTAATTCTGAACACAGTGGCTCATTGTTAGTAGACTAGCTATCTGCTAAGCTCCATTTGCTTCTTCTCTCTGCAAATGGTGAGACCAAGTTATTAAATGAATTACACATTTCCAGGTACTATTAGAAAGGAAAAATCATTGTAGATAAGAAGTTTAGAAGATATTAAAAGATCTTTTGCTGATATTTTACTACATTGTTATTTATTTAAAAGTCTGAACAACAAAAATTAATGGAGTGGTTAAACAGATTATATAACACCCATATGACTGGAAATAACAGTTATTAAAATGAGATTTACAAATAATTTTAATGGCATGAAAAAATATTAAGTGACCCCGAATTTATAAAATGTGTGCTTATATTTGTCAGAATAATATATTAATTTCCATTACCAATAACCAACAATGCAGTGCAGAGGGAAGAAAACTAGACTGGGTTATAAGATATGCTTTATAACTGAGAAAAAAACACTTGGATTTTTTGAAATATCTCAAATATTGAGATCACTTCTGTGACAAGGCAAACTAGTTGAAATCTAGACCAACTGCTAGTTTTAGAAATGAATGAAGACAATAAAAAAGAAGCCAGTACTAAGTGGTTGAGTAACATAACACAGGTTGAGGATTTTCCTCCCTCTTGATTCCTTTTCCAAAAATAAGACTTTCTGCATTGGCTTAACATTGTGAAAGACAGAGTCCAGAAAAAACTCCCCGAGAACCAAAACACAAATGTTTTTACAATCAGAATAAGAATGTTTTACAATTAAAGGGTGCTTCATCTATTATTACAGATAGTTGGTAAACAGCTGCTATTGTTACTATTCTATCATTATCACCGTTACTAATCTTTTCTAAATCTTTTCAACTCACCTTCTCAACAACCCAGTGAAGATAGATCAGGCTTTAGCATCTTCCCTTCACTAATGAGAAGAATGAAATTCAAAGTCTTGCTGATTTGCCTAAAGTCTAGAACTCGGATGGTCATTAAGGCAAAACTGTCAGGTAGATGTCTTCTTCTGTTTTTCTTATTTCTGACACCTATACTTTTAGCATTTATAGTTTCACCCCTTACACAATGCAAACTTTTAAGTGTAAATAAATTAAGTTAATAAATGTACTAAAACTTAAGGTACAAAATATGACTAATTGATGTTTTCATGTATTTATTTCCTACCTCCTGGGTAATAATAAACCATAGATAGCTTTGTAGTGAACTTGTTTTTTGGTTTTTGTTTTTTCCTTTTTTTTTTTTTTTTTTTTTTGAGACGGAGTCTCGCTCTGTCGCCCAGGCTGGAGTGCAGTGGCCGCATCTCAGCTCACTGCAAGCTCCGCCTCCCGGGTCTACACCATTCTCCTGCCTCAGCCTCCCAAGTAGCTGGGACTACAGGCGCCCGCCACCTCACCCGGCTAGTTTTTTGTATTTTTTAGTAGAGAAGGGGTTTCACCGTATTAGCCAGGCTGGTCTCGATCTCGTGACCTTGTGATCCGCCCGTCTCGGCCTCCCAAAGTGCTGGGATTATAGGCTTGAGCCACCGCGCCCGGCCGTTTTTTCCTTTTTGAGATGGAGTCTCGCTCTGTTGCGCAGGCTGGAGTGCAATGGCACGATCTCGGCTCACTGCAACCTCCACCTCCTGGGTTCAAGTGATTCTCCTGCCTCAGCCTCCTGAGTAGCTGGTATTACAGGCACAAGCCACCATGACCAGCTAATTTTTGTTTTGTTTTGTTTTTGAAACAGAATCCCATTTTGTCACCCAGGCTGTAGTGCAGTGGCCTGATGTCAGCTCAGTGCAACTTCTACCTCCCGGGTTCAAGGGATTCTCTGGCCTCAGCCTCCCGAGTAGCTGGGACTACAGGTGTGCACCACCATGCCATACTAATTTTTATATTTTAGTAGAGACAGGGTTTCACGATGTTGGCCAGGTTGGTCACAAACTCCTGACCTTGCGTGATCCGCCCACCTCAGCCTCTCAAAGTGCTGGGATGACAGGCATCAGCCACTATCCCCAGCAGTGAACTTGTTATGTTAAAATGAAGGTAGATGATACTCACTAAAACATTTTTATTTTATTTTTTGTAGAGATGAGGTCTCACTATGTTGACCACGCTGGTCTCGAACTCCTGTCTTCAAGCAATCCTCCTGCCTCAGCCTCCCAAAGTATTGGGATTACAGGCATGAGCCATAGCAACCAACCTAAAACATTTTTATTAATCCACATAATATTAAACTTATAGATAAAATTTTTTCTATCTATATCTACAATATAAAAATGACAATTATTCCATTGAATGTGTTTATCCCAAATTAAAGTTGATTTTTTTTTTTTTTTTTGGTCAAAATACTCTGAGCAGCCAGACACAGTGGCTCATGCATGTAATACCAGCACTTTGGGAGGCCAAGGCGGGTGGATCATGAGGTCAGAAGATCGAGACCGTCCTGCCTAACACGGTGAAACCTCGTCTCCACTAAAAATACAAAAAAGTAGCCAGGTGTGGTGGCACGCACCTGTAGTCCCAGCTACTCAGGAGGCTGAGGCAGGAAAATTGCTTGAACTGGGAGGTGGAGGTTGCAGTGAGCCGAGATCACGCCACTGCACTCCAGCCTGAGCGACAGAGCGAGACTCTGTCTAAAAAAGAAAAAAAAATGCTCTGAGTTGGTAGACCATAATGTATCATTTGATTGTGCAAACACATGTTCTATTCTGTGAAGGTCATTAGAATCCCCAGATTTCTACAGTTAATAAGGGAGAGATGTGGCATATCTACATGTATATTTTTTCTCATAAATAAAGTGAAATATAAAACTTGCCTCTTCTATGAAGAGTCATTTGCTATAGTGGAATTATTTTCACCAAACCTGGCAAAAGCTATCTTCTTATCCTCTCCCATGAGGGGGAAAAATATACCAAATGTCTTTGGTTTCCCCTAATAGACATTAGAATGTTATTCCTTATCTCTTTATATATTCTTGGTCCAAAAACAAAGGAAATGCAAATCGGTGAGTATGACACATCAGCTTCTGGATGGCAAGAACCATTTCCTTTATCGTCTTGGTATTTTTAGTGTCTATTATATAACAGAGGCCCAGTAAATGATTATTACTTTTGGCCCAACTCTAGCTATTATTTCACTTTGTCAGACTCATATTTTTTTTTCACTTGGATTTATGTCTTCTTGAGGGCCAGTTACCAGTTTACAAATATTATTTGCTTCTTCAAATAATATAGTTCAATATGCAATGTATGTTTTTAAAGAAAAAAAAGTCAAACACATAGGCTTAGAAAAATTTAGACAAATTCATGAAGATTCTCTAATTTGCTTGTTTGGTAATATGTAAAATTAGCTTATTTCCAAGGCACTGAAGGTACATGTTCAGTTCATGTAAACACCTTCTGAATGTTTCAATGCCAGCTGTTAAAGCAGAGAAACACGGAGCTGGGAAGGAGTAAGGCAGGTAGGATTACATTTATAAATGTGACAACTTCTCCCCTCAAGAAACTTACAGAATAATATATTTGGAATTTTACAAAATTATTTACTGATAGACTTATTTGTAGGTATAGTACACTTCCCTTCATTGACAATGATTGAGGATAATTGGCAATTTGGTTGCCTGAATGTTGTAGCTAATTGGGAGCTGTCAAATACATCATGTCTAATTTTTGAAGAATTGTAGTAAAATAGAGGTCAGAAACACAGAAACACAGAATTGGCCATATTAGCTCAGCTTTATAATTCTTGAAAGTTTGGTTGACTATTTTATTAATTAATTCATTTTAATAAATAAATATAATACATTTTATTAATGAAATATTTGCTAAATATTAGTTATTATTAAATCTTCGCTAAATATTAAATATTTATTACTAAATAAATATTTGCTATATATTTTACTTGCAAGCCACTGTAAATATATAAGAATACAAAGATAATTGTTCACTTATTCATTCACTCACTCATTAATTTATTTATTTAGGAAATATTTACTGAGCACCTATAATGTTCTTGATATTGAATGATCAATCCTTAAATATAGTAAAAGGTAGTAAGGGAGATTAGTCCTAATTACAGATACCAGAATATAGGACATTATATTGGAAACCCAGGAAAAGATCAAAAGTGCCTAGGTATTCAACATATAGATTAGCAATACTTATTTTCTTACCTGGCCATTTGTTATTTCATCAGCCTGATGGTTTTACCTTTTAATATCCCTGTATGGCTGTGCCATGCATAACATTGGGTAGTCCCTTCAAAATTGTATTTCTCGGGTAAAATTATTTCTATAAATGTATCACTTGCTTTTTGAAATACTACTACTCTGGTTTACTTATTCTAAACTCACCTAACTCAAGCTTAACAATGTGCTTCCTTATTCTAATATTTCAAAATTTGGTAAAAAAAAATCATCATATCTATGACTTTCATCAGTTTATAAAATTTGTTCACATAAAAAGAACCCAATTTAGTACTTTCTCATATAGAAATCCTTTTTCTTAGGTCATTTGATGAAAGGTGCTCACTTTCAAAATTCTATTGAACATAATTTAATCTTTTTTGGATGATTTACGATGTCACTTTGGAATATTAACAATGGCTCAGTCATTTTTGTCAATAGCTGTGGGTACAGGATGCAGAATGCATTAAAATTGGATTGGATTAAATTGATGGCAGAACTGGGTCATTCCCCAAATGTTACTTTCTTAAATATAGCAGTCTTTTATCTGTCATTTTTTCTTTCACTCTAAATTAAATTAAAAAAATGTACAAATCATGCTCTGGTTAATTTAGATTTATAATAAATTAGAATTCACCATGCACACATGAATGAAAAGCATATAGTTATATTTTTATATTTCATACATTTTTAAACTAATTCTGTAACAAGTATAAAGCTAAGTAAAGTACTTACATTAGCTGCACCAAGAAGTATCAAGGTAGGCCCAAGACCTATTGTGTATATTGATCTGAGCATTATTGATACAAGAAACGGCCGAATACCCACAGGCTTGGAGAAGAAAAACAGCATAGATGTGCAGATTGCAACTGCTATCCAAAGAAGAACCGAGAACAATGGAGAAAGTGTACCTGTAAAATGTGGAAAAAATGTATTGTTATTAAGAATAAAACTAAAAAATGCTAAAATATTTGCTGCTCTACTTTATATGTTATCATTAAGTCAAAGCCATAATCCACTAAATTTCAAAATGACCCCATCTACATTCTTCATATTTCAAGGAAATGTCTTTGAACACGTTACTCATTATTACATTTCCAGAAAACCTGTGATTACTTTCAAGCTACTTAAACACTCACTAATGTTCCTTTTATTAAGTCAGACAATTGTTCATCTTTCTCTCATATGAGGATGATTCTCTAAATACTTTTGATAGACATCTCTCTCAGGAACCTTAATTCAAAGTTTATGATTAATGACCATTAGTTATATAGCTAAATCATTAAAAAATTGAATTCAAACCTTGTCTTGTCCTATTAGTATCAAGTTTCCATATTCTAGATTCCTCTGAAGAATCTAGTAGAATAACCTTTATAAAATAGACACACGCTTTAACTGCTAAACACACATGCATAGATATGTGTATGAATACGCGCAAGAGTGTGTGTATTTGAAGGCCAGCTCAACTTCTAAATAAAATGGTTAGCTATTTAATCATCAGAAAATTCACATTCCAAATGTCTTAAAAAACAAACTCCGTTACACATAAGATTTCTTAGAAACTCCCCAAAAGAGAGGCTCAAAAATATTCTTTCTTTAATAAGTAGTACAATTCATTGACATTTCCACTGACATGTGCATTCAAGGAATCCTTTCCTGAAGGTCACGTGGTGCTGCATTTGCAGAAGTAAATTAAGAGGCAACATTCTTGGGCTGGTTGGATCTGCTCTGGGGCCTCAAATGCATGTCTATAGGCTGACATAGAAAGGAAACAACAAAATGGAGATTTTCCACTACGTCCTCTGGTAAATATTCAATAACAGTCTTATTCTTTTGGCCACACCTCTTATCTTTATTTATAAAATTTGCTGCTGCATGCAAAACACCTCAAGGACTTGGTGTGCATAGCTTTTGTACTGTCATCAAAACTCTGGGATTATTTGACTCCTTTAATGAATTCTGTATAAAACTCTTAGTTCACAGTGTGTGTTAACATCTCAGAAATAGGCAGGAAGATCCTGCTAGTTGTTAAAAGACAAACAAAAAATCAGATAATGAACAGCATTCATTTAGACATGTTTACTTTTGCAAGGTTTGTTCTTATGCTGTCTCTGAAAGCACATAATGATGAAAGGAGGTTGGGAAAAGAGATGTGATATCCCCCCCCCCCATCAAATTTATAATCTCATAAGATTAATTTGGAGATGGGGAAAGAAAAAGGGTAAACTGCTCTGAAAGTTACCTTCAATTCCTGTCCTCTGGCAATGCTAACATACAGGTACCCTACTCGTGTTTACGATGATGTTGGCTTGTAAGCACTCTACATCTACCAAAATACAGACTGACCACCAACTGCCTTGACCTCACAGATCTCAAACAGCCATAGAGTAAATAATGCCTTCAACTTTCTCTCTTGCTTACTGGGACTTGAGACTCCATCAGAATGTAAACTCTAAAAGGATGAGGGCCATCCCTAGGCCTATCGCCATGCCTGTTACAGAACAACAAATAAAAATTTGTTGATTGAGTAAATAAACAAAAATATATTCTGTGAGTTTGTTTTGAATAAATAACTAAGTCTCCAGTTATCAACTCCCCAAGTCACACAGCTTAGGTTTTAAGTTCACTAGAACTGACAACATATTCAAGGCACATTTACATCTGACTTTTCAGCATAATTCATAAGCAATGTCTTGGTGACATTCTTATTCTAGAATAATTTGGCATAGATGGTCACATTGTGCATTGTCACTAATTCCTGATAAACTATCTACCTCTTTCCTATTCTTTTCAAGACAATATCTGGTTTGCTGAGATTTTCCCTTGATCAAACAGAAATTATAGTCATACAATTAAAATTGGGTGTTTGATACCTTTGTGAAAAGGACTCAATTGTCTAGTATAGTAGCTAGCACATAGGTTCACACTAAATACGTATTTGAATGAATAAACTCAAAAGTTATTTAAAACAGCTATTGACGGGCCAGGCGCGGTGGCTCAAGCCTGTAATCCCAGCACTTTGGGAGGCCAAGACGGGTGGATCACGAGGTCAGGAGATGGAGACCATCCTGGCTAACACGGTGAAATCCCGTCTCTACTAAAAAATACAAAAAACTAGCCAGGCGAGGTGGCGGGCGCCTGTAGTCCCAGCTACTCGGGAGGCTGAGGCAGGAGAATGGCGTAAACCCGGGAGGCGGAGCTTGCAGTGAGCTGAGATCGCCCACTGCACTCCAGCCTGGGCGACAGAGCGAGACTCCGTCTCAAAAAAAAAAAACAAAAAACAAACAAACAAAAAAACAAAAAACAAAAAAAAACCAACAGCTATGTTTATAATTCTCTTCTCTAAGAATGATCATATTGGTTTCTATCTGAAGATTCAATGCTAAAAAGAGAACTGAAGTCTCTCTGACAAACTCTAGAGTAAAGACAGTGCAGATTTTCTTTGAGTCTTGCACAAAGTCTTGCTCGCCTGGCTAAATTTTGTATTTTCAGTAGAGTTGGGGTTTCACCCTGTTGGCCAGGCTGGTCTCAAACTCCTGACCTCGGGTGATCTGCCTGCCTTGGCCTCCCAAAGTGCTGGGATTACAAGCATGAGCCACCTAGTCCAGCCGACAGTACAGATTTTCAAAGCCATTCTTTTCCCATTTCTCTCCTTAATACTCTATATATGTATCCATTTTCTATAATAAGCATGATATTATTTTAATAATACAAAAAGTTTTATAATTTACCCTATACATTTATAAATCTTAGAAAGTATGAAGTTTATCCTTTATGAAAGAAAATCCAGAAAGCAAAATTGCAAGCTTCAATCCAGTTCACATCATGGAGCTCTGCTATCTACCTCATGCAGACTCTATAATTTCCTGTACAGAACATGCTGCTTCTTAATTCCCTGTTTCTCTCCATCCCTCTGTCTCCCAAGTAGCCTTATGAGATCTTTCTGTTTCCTCTACCTCAGTCCAGCTAAAGTAGATATCCACTCAGAAATCCCTGGGTGGCCTTTACTATTGTGCCTTATTCATTTCTTGGTCCCTTAACTAGACTGTGAACTCTTTGAGGACAAGGACAAGTTTACTAATCTTTGTATTTTACAATCTTTGTATTTAACAGTACCTGGCACATAGTGGCACTCCATCAACAGTTAAGTTGAAGGAATTGAAATCACCATGAAGAACTCATTTTCTTTAACACAAAGCACTTGGCAGAAAGAAAGAATTACACTACAAATTTTAATATAATTTTAAAAAATCACATGCTATCTTGGTATAAGGAATTCCCATGGCATCAATTTTCTCCACTAACTAGTCTGCCTTTGCCAAATGAAATCCAGGATAGGGTTATCTGGCGTGGCAGCCATCAGCTTCTGAGTGGACTCCCAGGACATTCCCAGCACCAGAAGCTGCTGCTTCAGCCACAACCAGTGTAGCCTCATTCCTCAACATTGGCACTTTTCCTTTTTAGAGAAGCATATGATAAACAAACGCCACAAAAATCAATCAGCCAAAGAAACCCAACCCAAAACCTTTAGCCATAAAAAATAGGCCCTGTACTCCTGAACAAATTGAAACCAAACTCTTCAAAGCCTGGCAATTAAAGGAGATTCTCTATCTGCAGTAGAGGGTGAAGAGTGTCCAACAGGCTGGTCCTCTGAGAATTATCTCTGCCTTAAATGTCTCCTTTTGGTTACTGTACCCCACTACCTGGTTGAGGAGGGAAACTACTCTCTCAGTTAATATCATAACCCAAGTGTGAATCAATTATTTGAGCACAAGAAACTCCTAGCAGTTCAGGTGTTCAGACCGGAAAATATACTTGGAGGAAGCATACATGGCTCCTTCCCTCTGCCAATCCCTCTGTTCTCACCACCACATTGGTACCAGCATGTATTAGGATCTGGGGTTAGAAGGGTGGCATATTTTAAGCAGAGCTCTTTTTTTGTAGTGCAAGACTTATCAGCTGATTTCATAATCAGCTTCTACACCAAGTCAAGGAACTTCAGGGTTGGACAGAATCCTTACATTTATTATTATTTTTTCTTTTTTAACTTTATCCTTTACCTAGATTCCCCAAATGTCAACACCTCATATAACCACATTACAATGATCAGTATCAGGAAATTAACATTGATAGACCACTTTTACCATCTATCTAGTCAAAGTTGGTCATTTGCCCAATTTATGTCCTTCTTCTGAACCAGGGTCACACACGGGATTCAGTTGTCATGTCTCTTTAATATCTTTTAATTTGGATAGTTCCTCAATCTTTCTTTGTCTTTCATAAGCTTGACACCTTGAAGAGTACTGGCCAATTATGTCGTAGCATAGCCCTCATTTGGGGTTTGTCTGAAATTTTCTCAGTTAATTCATTTTTGGAAGATGATGTTACATCCTTGTCAGTGATTGTATCAGGAGGCACGTGATGTTGCTGGGTTTCATTACTGGTGCCATTAATGCTGATCACTTAGTTAAAGCGATTTCCCCCACTTTAAAGTTATTATTTTTCCTTTCATAATTAAGTATATTGTGGGGAGAGACTTGTACATTATACACAGGTTATATACTTTTCATCATATGGTCACCCATTAATTTTAGCATCCATGGATAATTTTTACTACTGTGATGTTTGCCCAATGGTGACATTCTATTTCCATCATTCTGTCTGTATTTTATTAATTGGAATACAATTATTAAAAAAGAGCTTTCTCTTTCTACTATCAACAGGAACTCCTGGATTCTTATTTTATGCTATGGGAGATAATGTGTCACTGTCAATAATCTTTTTCTCTAAATTTTCTCATATTTGACCACCTGGAGACCTTTCAAGTTGGATCCTGGGTTCTCTGACATGTCTCCATCATTTTTAAGCACTTCTTGAAGGAATTTTCATCCATCTTTAATCTCACCCATCTCTAAATCACTTCATAGTGGCCCTGGCAAACAGTTGTTCAGCCTATTAGACCAAATCCAGCATCAGAGAACCTTCACCACCAGCACAGAGCTTTCTTCCTCCAGACAATTCTGATGGCCAAGTGTGTGTAACAGTCTTAGCTCTGTTTCCTCAGAATTCATAGCTATGCAGTGTGCAACAGATTAAGACTAAGCTAATCCTGACCAAAATGTTAACCTTATTCGTGGAGCTCATTAAATTAAATAACTCATCCAGAACTATAACCAGATGACCCAGACATAACCTTGGGGTTTGACATTGCCAAAATGGCAGCTCATGCCTTCCCTTCCCTCAAAGCACCACATCCACTTAAATATCCTAAGCTGAGGCTCTACCTTGGTTACTGCTGTTAACTGCTGTCTAGTCCTTTTCCAGAAGTAAAGTCTGCATCTGCACCTGATGATAGCGCACCATGTCTTCCAGCGTTGCGTTTGTTAGTCCTATTTCCGGGACTAACAAACTTATACCTCCCATAACTAGGAGAAAATTGATGCCATGGGAATGTCTTATACCAAGATAGCATGTGATTTTTTTAAATTATATTAAAATTTGTAGTGTAATTCTTTCTTTCTGCCAAGTGCTTTGTGTTAAAGAAAATGAGTTCTTCATTTTCAATTTCAATTCCTTCAAATTGAAATTTGGTGATTTCAATTCCTTCAACAACTGTTGATGGAGTGCCACTATGCGCCAGGCACTGTTAAATACAAAGATTTTACCATCTTTGTATTTTAAAAATTACAAAGATTAGTAAACTTGTCCTTGTCCTCAAAGAGTTCACAGTCTAGTTAAGGGACCAAGAAATGAATAAGGCACAATAGTAAAGGCCACCCAGGGATTTCTGAGTGGATATCTACTTTAGCTGGACTGAGGTAGAGGAAACAGAAAGATCTCATAAGGCTACTTGGGAGGCAGAGGGATGGAGAGAAACAGGGAAGTAAGCAGCAGCATGTTCTGTGCAGGAAACTATAGAGTCTGCATGAGGTAGATAGCAGAGCTCCATGATGTGAACTGGATTGAAGTTTGCAATTTTGCTTTCTGGATTTTATTTTTAAAAAGATAAACTTCATACATTTTGAGCTTTAAAAATATATAGGGTAAATTAAAAAACATTTGTATTAAAATAATATGTTTATTATAGAAAATGGATACATATATAAAGTATTAAGGAGAGAAAATGCTCCTCCCGTCCCACCATTGATGGGTAAAGAATGTCTTTGAAAATCTGTTATTTCAAGTCCTTTTTCAAGGACCAGTTGCACCAGCAATACCTGGTGAACTTATTTAAAAATACATATTTTTGAACTCTAATTACAAGGCAAATCTTCAGCCTCAGTTTCTTCATCCATAAAAATATTCTTCATCCATAAGGATATTCTTCCTTCATAAGAATACAGATTTGTCAGGAAGATTAAGTGAAATGTATGCGAAGTGCTTAGCATTTTCCCTGACCCAGTCTAAGTGGTGAACAACCTCCGCTGCTGTTATTATTAGTAGTATTACTTTTATAACTATTATTGGCCAGGCAAGTGTTACAAATACCATGTGTTCTGCTTCTCCTGAATGAGTAAAGAGCAACTGCCCAGAGGGGTGGCATTTCCCATCACTCTTATATTTCATGTACAATAGGTGGCAGCAGAGCCTACATACATTGGCTCCGGTGGTCAAGAAAGGGAGATCATGGAATGGAACTCAAGGGAAATTAGGTCCTGTATGAAGAAGGGGCGCCTGTTAATGACATGCTTCCAATCCATGGAGAAAGATCCTAGATTGGACACAAAAGGGTTAGCCTTCTACTCTAAGATCTGCCATTTTTTAGGCTTTCTGGACTTCCATCTGTTCATCTGTCAAATGAGTGCTTGATATTAGATGATTTCCAGAATTGCTTCCTTTTTTAAGACTTTATGCTTCTACTAACTGGGACTCTATAATCTTGCCCGCATTCTGTGTGCAGATGATATTGATTTATCATTTCATGCTGGACTTCTTTCCTCCCAAGAGTTATATTCCTCTATGCTAAGAGTTTATCACTAAAGGAGACTAAACATAGTGAAGAGAAAGCCATTTTTACTTCCTGGTGAATGTGCAGTTGCTCTATAATGGATGGCCAAATTTAACTCACACATCCACTCCATTGCTTAATATTCTTCTTTTATTCTGGGTATGCCTTCCAAAAACAGTGGTTATTCATGACTACTCAGATTACAGCTAAAGTTTAGAACTTTGATATCTATGTTACCTGTAATGAATCTGTAAAAGAGCAAATGACTTTCGGACTCCCATTTCCTTTCCTGCCCACCCCCAGTTCTTCTGAAATAGGCTGAAATCCCTGTTGCTCTTATCATACTCTCTTTCCTCGAGGCTTCTTTCTGTAGTACAAATATGTACCTTTTAAACAGCAACCACCACCATTGAACTTTACTGAAGGTTTATCAGGTACTATTCTAAATGCTTTACCTACATCATCTCATTAAATTCTCACAGTAATCCCATGAAATGATGAGAGGCAAAAGCACTGCATGGTTATTATTAGCTTATTTCTCTATCTTTTCTTCCAAGCCATTCTTTCCATGCCCATTCCAAAGTAATTTACCAGATTGTAGCCCAAACCTGTAACATACTTCCCATGCTCTCCACCAAACTTACACAAAACTTACTTCCCAAAGTCTCACGATTCAGTATATTTCTCCTATATTTCTAATTTCACCTAAAATGGTATACTTTCTCATTTTTGCTTCTGTATTATTAGTTTAATAATATTAGTTTCATATTCAGTATCCTTTATTTCCTATTATTGTCTTGTCATATGCTGTTCACTTTTGAAATCTCAGATGACACACATTTAATTATCTTAAGAATCCCTGACTTTAGTATAGAATTAAAAATTATTTCTAGATTACATGTACGCTCACTATAGAAACCTTAGACAAGACAGAAAACAAAGAGAGTAAAATATAAATGCCAGTATTTAGGTAACAACAATTAATATTTGGGCACAGAGCTGTCATTTGCATAATTGAGATGATACAGTATAAAAATGTTTGGAGTCGTAACAATTAGGTAGAAATGACAAATCTTTTCATTGCTTTATTTGCCAAGATATAATATAGCTCTAATAACAATTGTGTATACGAGCTTTTTAAAAAATAACAATTCTATTGACCACACTTTTCTGCCTATTCTATTTACTATCATAATCTACTTCCAACAAGTATAGAAAAATCCATTTAACAGGAATGAAACTATTCTTATTTTGAAGATCTAAATAGTTAAGTGGAAACTTTAAAATATTTATCTTTTAAGGAAAAACGAGCACTTGCCTTCATCTCCATCATCCCCGAATGGGTAGAAGAGAGCAACAGCTAAATTGATGAACACAGCCAGGTTGAAGGAAATGCTCCCCCAGAGAGAGATGTGCCTCGAGAACCAGAACAGTGCAGGGTTATCTAGGAAATGAGAGGTGTAAAGGAGCAGAACAGAAAAATAAATTTTGGTTTCAACACATGAGGCTTACCAAAACAATATTTTACTAAATGCATCATTTTTGTAAACTATTATAAAAACCTATTTAAATAAATATTTGACTTGAGTAAGTTTATTAAAAACAATCAGAACCATAAAGGAGTGAAATTTGATTCCTTTTTTCATCCTTCAGCCAGTTTAGGCCTAAACTACTGCAGAAGGGCGAGGAATTTTGTAATCGCTAAAGGTGGTCAGAAAAGGTGATTCTGTAATAATTCTCTGTAATCTATCTGCAGAGCAGTTTAGCAGTTGCCTGGGGTCCCTTTTAATGAAATGATATACTTCATTGTATAATTTGGTAGTATTGATAAATTGGTCCCACTCCCATGCCTTAAAGTCAAATAAAAAAACTCCAAACCCATAGCACAGATATATTTCTAATGAAAATTCCTATGACACAGTCACAGTTAGCTGAAACTATGAAACCTAATCATGAGACATAGTACTCCTGACAGGGAACTAGTGATTTACAATATTATCTACATTTTAAACCTTAAATCTTCCTAAGAACTTGTTGGGTTTGAAACAGCAGAAGAAAATGAGCACTACAATAAAAACTGCTAATAAGTGGAACAGGCTTTGCTGAATATATTCAACAAAGGACTCTGTGTCTGTCATCAGAAATGAATTACTAAATGCATCAATCGAATACAGTTTACATTAACCAAAAATTAGTTCTTTCCACCTCTGTTAAATAACTGAACAGATTTGTAATGCATGTAAGTTTGAATGAGAGCCAAACTTACTAGCCTGCCCTGGGCACTCACATGGCTCCTATAGGTCTTGTTCACTCTCTAACTTTTAAAAACTTAACACCAGAATTAAAAAATTTAAGTTAATCAAGGGGGAAAGGCACATTGATTTTCAAATGGAAATGATAAACTTCGTAGATAAATCCTGTGAATTTCAACCTAGTGCCTATTGCCTACTTACAAACTGTACTTCTCTTCAGTACATCTTGTTTTCCTTCTCTTGGAAGGGAACATTCCAATGCTGAAATATGCTATGATTAGCTATGCCATTTAATTGACTAATGTACCATAAACTGTAAACATCTGCATCTCCATCATTCCTTAATTAGGAGTCCTCGTTTTTAAAGGTAGACTATTAAGACAAAATTAGAAGATGTTGATGCATGCATTTGTAATAACAAATCCTCACTATTGAATCCACCAAATGAATTAGATTCTGCCTATGGCCTCATAATAAGCTGCTTCCAAATTTTAAAGTAAAATGTACACTGAAAATTATTTTAAGAATTAATTTTTGGTAAATGACAAAATACTTATTTTTTTTAAAAGCACAGACCCCCCCAAAGCACTAGTCCAGTATTCACTTTGTTGTCAAGGAGAAAATATATGTGTTTTTTGTTTTGTTTTGTTTTTTGTTTGTTTGTTTGTTTTACTGAGGCAGAGTCTCGCTCTGTTGCCCAGGCTGGAGTGCAGTGGTGCAATCTTGGCTCACTGCAACCTCTGCCTCCTGATTTCAAGTGATTCTTCTGCCTCAGCCCCCCAAGCAGCTGGGACTACAGGCGCCCGCCACCACGTCTGGTTAATATTTTATATTTTTAGTAGAGACAGGGTTTCACTGTGTTAGCCAGGATGGTCTCAATCTCCTGACCTCATGATCTGCCTGCCTCAGCCTCCCAAAGTGTTGGGATTTACAGGCATGAGCCACCATGCCTGGCCAGAAAATGTATGTTTTTAAAATGCTCCAAATGAAATTGTGTCTTCATATGTATTTTAGACACCCAAAATTTTCACTGAATTCCATAAGGCTCTACATGGTAAATTGCTAAGGGAGAATAATTTTGATTTTTAAAAAAACATTCTGTTTTAAAAGCCTGAAAATGCATACCACACCCCTATACCTAAAGATGATATTTCTCAAGTACCACTCGAATTCATAAATCATACCTACTAAAGTTCCTGAAAACTAGCATAATGAAATACTGTTGAATAGAAGTATTGAGAACATATCCTGTTTGTCTAGAAAACTCCAAGGGACTGAAAAAGACCTACTCAAGAGTTTCCCCCATTGACTTTTGTGAAAAACTCATGAGATCCCTTATCTTGGAAAATAAACTAAAGTTTATTTAAAAATTCTAAAATTTTAAATTTTAAAAGTCAGTGTTTCCTAATAGACTTGGGACCTAAGAGATAAGTCATGGGAACTGTACTAAACTGATTTTTTAACTGGAATATTATAACATTGCTCTATTTAAATACAAGTGTCATGACATGTACAGCTTGTTTGGTGAGGGGAGGTAAAGATATGTTCAAAGAAAGACTTACTCTCAGCAAAACATGAAACAATCCCCTCAATCTCAGGACAATAGAGGAAGAGTGTGCAGGAGCTGATGTCTCTCAATCCTATTCACTGATAGGCCAGTCAGGGCCCACTCACGGGCTTCAAACCTGCAGCTGTTCAACATTTGAAAACGTACAGCTGCAACCCTGCATTTCATAATATTTATTTAAAAAATGGGATCATCATGAAGAGTTGATGTAATTAGTTAGGGCTTTCTGTTTTCCTTAAGCTGCAGGTGTCTTGGCTCCAGTGGTAGACTAAGCGGACACCCTTAAGCCTGAAAGTGATTTCAGTGTGTCAGACTGGCAAGAAATTAAAAAACAATTTAAATGAGCTGCATCATGTGTCCCAAAGTACCAAATTATCTACCACTACGCACAAAACTAACCATTTCAGTTTACTGTACTTACTCCTGATTTTCTTTTGCCACTTCATTTCATTGTAGAGATCTTCTGTTTGCTGGAAAAAGTCATTCACTTTACTTCCTTGTTCATCCCTTTCAGTTGTATTGAACACACGGCACTTGGATTCTCGAGTGAGGTATTCACATATATTGGGGACAGGAAAAACTATTTGTTCCATGGTCCTATCATGCCGGACAATCTGAAAACATTAATTTGCATTGTTTTTAGCCTTTTGGACACCTCAGCCTTAGACTTGCTTTTGTTTTTAAAATGAGTTTGAAGATGATGTTTTATGAACTCAGTTGTGAAAAAATATGCCAACTTGAAATATCTGAAAGAACCCTTTTTACTATACTACTTTGCATTTTTCTCTTAAAAAAGAGAAATTAATTGACTAATATATGAAAAACACTATACTTTGTTTAAAATAACAAAAAATAAAAACCTTTTATTCTTTCTGGGTTAGCATTATACTTCTGCCACCCATTTTTATTTTTGTGAAGTACATCCTAAAACGAAGACAGTCTTAATTAGAAAGTGACTGGCTGGGTAGGCTTAAATATAGCATTTATACTATTTGTATCTTGTTCTTAGCCTCTTTGTCCTAAAAGGGGCTTTCGGGTAACAAATGACATATTCAACATTATGTGTCTGAACTCTACAGAGAAAAGTGCTTTATATCATTAAAATGTTCTCTTACTCATGGCAAAACATATTTTTGTAGGTACAACATCCATGTAAACATATACCCATATTTAAATACTCATAATTTTGAGCCTCCCTTATTTGTTATTTGTGACTGTTTAACTTTAGACTAAAAAAAAAAAAAGGCTGATTATTTTCATATAGCTTTACTATGTAACAAGGGTTCATGAAGCCTAAATTTCAAGGTTCACATTTACGTACAGTGCCCAGTTCTCAGGAATGAATAAGGATTGGCTTAACCCAAAAGAGTAATTCTGTTCCCTTTGCTACTGACTGGTGTGGTGGTGGTCATGGGCTGTACCTCTAGAAAGTGAGGCATAAAGAGAAATCTCCCGAAAGGGCTTCCAGGAGAGATTTTGCTTGTTGGTAAAGGCAGAGAGCCATAAGAGACACACAAAACAACAACAGCAACAACAACAACAAAAACAAAAATGAAAACCAAATACACAAAAACAAAAGTTTTTTGTTTGTTTGTTTTTGTTTCTTTGGTTTGCCTGTATCATCTTTCTTCTTGCTTAGAACAAAAGGGTCTAAGGGCATGATGCTTGGAACTCTAGCAGCCATTTTGCAACCATGAGGTGAGATAGTGTCAGCATGATAAGGAACCTAGTATAAATATGTGAAGAGTTTGCATATTTTAAGACATCACTGAGTCACTGAATCAATTATAGAACTGCTGGTACTCCAGACTTCCCATCAGATAAAATTTTACTGTCTAAACAATTGTCAGTGTGGTATTCTATTAAACTTGTAACTGAAGGTATCCTAAATGATATGTGATATATTCAATTACATACTAGAATACTGTCATAAAGCAAACTACATGAAATTTAGTAAGGTAAGTGAAAATTCCTGGATATAGGTTACTAAAATCAATTGTACAAAATAATTGGACACATTTGGTATGACAGGCAACCATATGGGGAAAAAAAGCTTTACTTGATCCAATAGTGTCAAATATTATTTTAAAAATCTCAGGGTGCATCAAAGAAATCATGTCTAGATTATTATAAGCCAAGTTCTTCAGTCCTTTTATGAAATGTTACGTTTGATTACAGTTGCCACATTTTGCAAACAGCATGGACAAACTGGAGGGATTACTGAAGGAAATGGAGGTGTGTTAACTGCAAAAAACCAGAGATGGATAATTTTTCAATACATTTATTCAACAAATGCTTATTCAGTCTTTAGGTGAGGCATGTTGGAGAAAAAACAACACGAACCCCAATGGGTAAGAGCTTGTAGTTTAGTAATCATGATGGCTCTTCAGATGTTAGAATCAAGCTATCATGTTGAGGGGGAAAAATGTTCTGAAAGTAAATATTAAAATGGGCTAATGTTAATTCTTTATTTAAAAAAAAAGTTTCTAATTATTAGAGTCATTCAAAATCAGATCAGTTTCCTTGTGATGTAGTGAGAACTCTATGGCAGGAAGAATTTAAAGCAGAAGCAGATTATTACAGGGCAATATCTTCTTAGATGGGTGATTAGACACGAGGCTCTTCCTATTCCCAGGGTCTTTAAGTCTATAACTTGCAGACAAACTATTATTCTCAATAACATGAATTGTTGTGGTTACATTCAAGGCACAGGGTTCAGTTTTGGAAATACAAAGATGACCAAGACCAGTCCCTGCCTCAAGTAAAGGAGAAGTTACATATATGAAGCTAGTAATATTCCAATGTGATAAATATTAAACTAACAGAATAACCAAACTGCTGTGGAAGCATACACAGTGAGATGAAATTAATGAATGCCTGGAGAAGGGAAGAAGGCCTCTCTGAGTAGGTCATGTGAGCTGGCTTTGGGTGAACATGAGAACTGATCAATGAGTTCATCAGCCTGGACCACTCCTTTGAAACCTGGACTTGTATATCGAACTCCATGGATGACTGAAAGTCACCTCGAATTCAATCTATCCAATAATGAACAAATAATCTTCTTCTACCTTTTAGCTAACAAACTTCACTCTCTCCTAGCATTCTCATACATGGCACCAACTTTTGCTCATTTATTCAAATGAGTAGCCCGAGGACATCCTTTTGCACACCATTCTCCTAACATGTGCAATTCAACTTCAAGCCCTGTCAATATGTATATGTATATGTGTGTATTTACTCTCTCTATATATATCACTATATAGATATGTACATGCATGTATCTATATATATGTATTTTCCAGTCCAGCCATCTTCGATATCATCATCTCTCACATTTACCATTATAATATCTTTCTATCTGATCTATGTGTGTTTTCGATCCCACTCTCTTTTCCAGTCTTGTCTCCAAACAGCAACCAGATTGATCTTTTGAAAATAGTCATCTCCTTCCTGTGTTTTTTACCTTCCCTTCACTTACTTTCTTCCTTCTGAAATCCCCTTTCTGAAGGAGAAACTCATACTCAATCTTTAATACATTCTTAAAGGTAACTTCTCAGTGAAATCTATCCTGAAATTGCTCAGGCACCACTAATTATTATTTTCTCTACATTTCCTTGGCCCTTTGTTTATATACTTATGACACAGAATGATCTTCTATATGTGTGAACTGGTAGAGAGTAAGTGCTCAGTAAATATTTGCTGAATGTGTGTATTTATAGCTAAATCTCTCCTCACTGCTGGAATCAATAAAACAACATCAAACAACAGCTCCCATCTCTCACAGACATTAACCAAACTTCTCTCCATGGCCTGCTCACTCTATTTCCTATTCCCTGGTCTCTTCTGATCTCCTAGCTTGGTACTTTGACTTCTGGGATCTTCTTTAAGAATTTCATGGTTTGATGACCTATTTCTACTTGTACAGAAATTTTTTTCCTGCTAGTCCAGCTCATGGGTTCCACTAAGTCAAGTCCAACACCAAAGTTGTAGTACTATTAATGTTTACAAATGTGAGCAAGGTATCCATTTCTGTGACACAAAGGTTTGGCAACAGTAAACAATACAGTGTAGGGGTTATATATCCCGAGAGTGAACACAGTGATGCCCATTATGCACTCTGCTGAGAAGTAAAAAATATCTGCCAAAATGAATGAATGTATAAACGTAAATTATAGGAGTGACAAGTGTCAACTACTCTGCTCACTTCTGCCTGATTAGCTCTGCCAGCCAGTGTCAAAATGATACCATAGCTAGTAAATGTCAGCCAGATGGGTCTCAGAACACATAATGACAAGTCCATTTTGACCCACACCTCCTGAACTGCCACCAACCATTAAATAATGTCTCATTTATGAGGGTCGGGGGAGGTCAATTGCTGCATACTGAAAATGGAAACTGTTAAACCTTTCCAAGGCTATGGTATCAATATGAAAACTGTATTAGTTTCTTTCATGTTTACTCCACTTGTGAATTGTTGGAGATCTCTATTTTAATAAGCCTTCCACAATTTTTAAAAAGAAACCTTTTCCTGAATGAAGGCTTCTATTATAATAATACCATCTCTCAAACACTATTGCTCTGCAATGATTAATTGCTTCTATGGTTAAAAAAATCTATTAATTACAAAAGAAATTTTACATATAGTCTTAGTAAAAAGACAACTTCGAAAGATGTACACCTCATTTTCCTATACATCACTCCTCACTCATCCTTTTACTATACATTTTTCAGTTTAAACCACTCAATTCTGCATCATTGCTCTAGAAAAATTATGAAAATGGTCTAAAATAGAAAGTAAGCATAACTTTTCACAGTTGGTCCCTTTCAATAAATAATAGATGGTTACCTCAATCTGTGCAGTGTGGTTGGCATAATACTTTAAGGCTTCATCTCCTTCATCTGGATCCGATCCTGGTTTGAGCATCTGCTGCAACAGTTTATTGTGGCGGGCCAACTAGAGCGGGGAAAAGATAAAGGTTTTAGGTCCTTTTTTACCCTTTCCTGGGGTCGAACTTTGAAATAACTTTGTCTACTTGTACACATAGCTTCACAGTCCTAGGGTTAAGGACAATTAGTTACACTTCAGGAAAGCATATCTGTATTTGAAAGGCAGAGATAATGAAATCACAATGATCAGCCATTAATATTTGTTGATTAACTTTATGTCTTCAGTAAATATATGATTGTACCAGGAAGAAGAAATGTTCCCAGTGATACGTAATTGATACTGTCTATAGTAAATTTAAACTACATACACACAAAAACAAAGTGATCAACAGTGCAATAAATCAGTGAGTAGTGGGGACAATATAAATGTGTGTTTTTCCTACACACACATAAATGGGTATCTGTATTTCAGAAGAGTTTCTCTTATAGCATGTAATCTAAGCTCTACATTAGTAGTTGGTATAAAGTCCTATGTTTCTGCACCTTTGTAAGCCAAAATTAGTGTTTTCTGGGTATAGATCTTGATTTTATTGTCATTGAAATTGGGCATTTAAAAAAGCAAAAATTTCACCATAAATTATTTTAAACTGCTGGTGGTGGAAGTCATCTTTCTCTCTCATTTGAATGTCTACAGCATTTGCTGGCTAGTTCTCTCACTGTGTACATTAGTAATACATGTTGCCTTCAGATGTCTCTTTTATGGTTGTCTCGAGCAATTCCTGAAATCTTGCAATGTCTTTCACTTATCAAATATCCTATTAATGCTTGAATTTCCTGAGGGCTTCTACTAACAAAGACTGTACCACAGAACTCTCTCATTCCTAGCACAGTGCCTGCCTCCAACTCCATGCCAGGTACTAATTCTAAGTACTTCAAGTACATGATCTTACTTGAACCTACTAAGAAATTCAGTGGTAGGCACTCTTTATTATTGCCATTGACAGATGAGGAAACTGAAGCACGGAGAGTGTGAGGAACTTGTTTGTGATAACATAGCTAGAAAATGGTAGAGCCAGTATTTTATCAACATTATAGAGCGATAAGTTTTCCTATGATTCATGAGATCTTAATACAAACTGTGATTATAATCATGGAGATGAATTTTAAATAATAATTCAGAACCTAGAAAACCAAATGAACATTATCCTTATAAGTGATAATTTGGTAAGCTAAATATTCATTACACTGATGTTGCTCTAGAGCAAATCATTTTGAAAATTGTTATTTCAGAATTGGTTTTCAGGGTCATTAATCAATCACTCAAAAAAACCATTTCCTATTTTCTATTTATGTTTTTTTGAACTAAATTTGAATTATACACATTTTTACTACAAACCATAGTCATGAAACTTGTTGTGACTTATAGGGGTTTCTAAAAATCTCAATGAGTTTGAAAGCATAAAATTACTGTAATCATTTAGGTACCTCAGCATGTTTTAAGAAGTGGCCAGTTCTTGAAGGCAAAACTGGCATGATTTCTTTACTGATTGGATCTGGGGCATGAAAGAAAGAGAATTAAGGATGATTCCAAAGTTATTGACCTGAGCAATTAATAGTTTAGAAATGTCATTTACTAAGAAAAAATGTAGGAGGAGTACATTTAGCAGGATAAAATCAGGACTTTGTGGACATGTGAAGCTTTAGATGAGGAGTGGGCTATTGGATTTGTTTGCCATTTACTAAGAAAAAATGGAGGAGGAGTACATTTAGCAGGATAAAATCAGGACTTTGGTTGTGGACATGTGAAGCTTTAGATGAGGAGTGGGCTGTTGGATTTGTTTGTCAGGAATTCTGGGCAGAGGTCAGGGCTGGAGCTGTGCATGGAGGGGTCGTCAGTATATGGCTGATACTTAAAATCATGAGCCTTAGTGAGATCACCTAAAAGTGAGCTTAGACAGAGAAAGGAGCTCCATGGAACTCCAATATAGGTTAGTAAGAGAAAAGACACCAGCAAATTAGACTAAGAAAGTTGGTTAAGCAAGGTAGGAACAAAACCCCACGCAGCCAGGTGTATTGCAGCCAAGGGAAGAAATAATTTCAAGAGGGAGGGAGTGATTATCTGCGTTAAATGCGGCAGGTAAGTCCAACCAAATGAGGACAGGGAAATGTCATTTGGTTTAGCAACTCAGAAATCACTGAAAAGCTTCACAGCAGCAGTTTTAGGAAGTGGTGGATACCAAAGCTTAATTGTAGTGAGTTTAAAAAAGAATGGGAGGCGAGGAGGTATATACAAGGAGAGTGAGTAGAAACAACTCTTGAGGACTGCAGGTGTGAGGGAGAGCCAAGAAATAGGATGGCAGGTAGATAAAAGGGCAGGGATAAAGGTGGATTTTTTAAATACGGAAAATAGAACATCGTGTTTGTTTGGTTTTGAAAGGGACTATTCACTAGAGCAACATCTTGACTAGGTGAGAGTGGAACGATCTAGAACATTTGTAAAGGGGTTTGCCTTAGATAGGAATAAATTTACCCTTAGAGACAGCAGGGAATATGGGCACAGATTCAGGAGGTTGGGTGGTTGTGATGATGGGAACACTGAGAAGTTCTTTTCTGGTTACTTTTTTTCTCAGTGCAGTAGGAAGCTGATAATGAGGACGAGAGAGGAGGTGTTGGATAACTGATGAAAAGCAGCTATAAAATAGCTAGTGAAAGTACATGGACTTGGAAATACAGTAGTACTGCCAGGAAGCCTTAAGGGTCTCCCTTATGTTATGGTCAAAGGGAGGCCAGGAACCATATTTGTGTGTTTTTCTCCGGCAATATTCAGCTGCCTGGGTAAAGTCATGGAGTATAAAGAGAGTTGTAAATAATGAGATCTATAGTTTTGTTGGGTAAGGTCAACAACACATAAAAAAGAGATACTTAAATGCTGGAACTCTTTAAATCTTACATAACTGATAGTCTCCCAAGGTGAGATAGTAATTTGAATAATTTCTGCTAAGTTTATTTATTAAAAAACTTTTACTTCTTTATGATAACTTCATAGGGTCAAAAATTGCTGCAGTTATTTTAAGAAACCAATAATGTTATTTAATGTAATAGTAAACAGTATATCCTGCTTAACAGAAACATTTGTGGGCCTCTCTTCCTCCTGTTGACTTAATGACATGATTCTGCATTTGTCTTGTTTTATTGCAGAGAAGAGGCGTTCTAAAAGGGACTCAAAAAAAAACACAAACAAACAAACAAACACCCACCTAGGCCTCCCTTCACATGTTCAAAGTATTAGAACAATATTTTCATTCATGATTAGATAAGCCATCTTTACATATCTTTGATAATTTGAAATATATAATTGAAAAAGAACAATACAAACAAAACAGAGAAAACTTCACTGTTTTTTTCTACCTGGAAATCTTTCATATTCTTTGTAATAGAGGGTCTTGACTAATGAGGCTTATTTGCTCCTCCCTGTTCTGTGTTCTGATAGTGCCCTGCACATATCTATATTATGAAATTTCTCATATTGTATCTGAGTAACTATTATTTCTCTCCAGTGGTCTGTGACATCCTCAAATAAAGGGCCTGGTCTTACTCATCTCTTTGTTCTCGGCGCCAAAAACAGAACTTGATACATAAAATAGACTCAATAAATATTTGTTGAAATCAATGAAGAAATGGGCTAGTTAGTAACATATATTCATAAATTTAAAGTGGACAACAACTCTTAAGCCTCAATGAATTATCTCTCTGTTTCATCCTCTGTAAAGAAGGGCAAATAAATCTGATTAGAAATCAGACAATGGTACAAATTCCAGTATTTGTAGAAAAAAAATTTTAATATTTTTTCTTGTTTGATAGTTATTTATGTACTCATATGTATTCCGATAGATTATAAGCTATTTGGAGGAAGGAAATAACCATTTTTAGTGGCATCCTTTATTATCCATTTCACATTTATCTTCTTACCATTGGGATTTTAATGTTCATTTCAGTTTGGGTCCAAGTAAGGACAAGGTAAAAAAAAATCAAGAAACTACACTTTGATGACATTCAATAATAATTATTTCTTAGTACTTTTCATCTGTGTTTTTTTAATGTGAGTTCCACTTTTATTGGGTACCCAATCAATGTTGAATGGAACCCTATATGAGAAAGCAAGGATAGCGTTCCTATTATATAGACAAAATGCAAAAGAATTAAGGAATATCTTGATGATTGTGAAATGCATAAAAATGACTGATATCAATACAGAGCTTTCCTGGTCCAAATTAGCAGTTTACTGAAAGCACAATACAATGTCTTAGAAGCCAATTAACATATGCTCAATAGTTTTTAAAGGATTTAGTCCCCTATACATGCAATCTGATTTAAAATATTCTGTAGAATGAACGCACTGCCAACCAAAGATATTCGGTTGTCTTAGTGATGGACTCTTTAGCCACATTTGTCTCCTCCACACTTTTATATGCCACGTATCCTTTCATATGACTTAAAAAAAAAAAAAGAAAAAAACCCCAGCATCCAAAGCAGCAATCACACCATTTACTATTATGTGCTTTGGAAACCAAAGGTAAAAATACCTGGTAAGTTTCTGCACAAGTATGGCACATCTGTGGAGAGTTGTAACAATAAGAAATCTAATTTAGAACCTAATTAAAAACTGAAAAACTGCTAATGAAGATATTCAAGGACTGCTGTCTTAACGATAGCCAACTTTACTATTGACAAAGATGGTCCCAACAGGACTTGAAATTAGCTGATGTCACTATACAAACATGTTCCAGAAAGCCAACCAACAATCAATATTAATGATAATGAGAGTCTGAATTTGCCATGGGGGGAAATCTCTGGGTCTTAGAAATACTTGTATTCCACAACAATCTTTATGAGCCAAAATGGTAGCAATTGTTTTATATATGGTGCGCAAATGATGCCCACCCAGTTAGTATGCAGTTTCAAAAGAATTTTAGCAACAAGGAACACTTATTAGGTCCTTATTACAAATAGAAAAACTAGGCCTGAGATAATTTATTACATATCATAATATTAAAGTTTTATAACAATGCAATGAACACATGGGTAGATATAGTGCATGCATACAGATTAGTGAGGAGAGGATCCAAAGCATTGGTGGATAGTCAGCCTTAAGAAAAAATAAAGACATTCCCCACAGGAAAGACTACCAAGAGATTCTTTCATTATATGTTGAAGACAAAAGGAAAATCATGCATATCATTATCAATCATGACACATTTGTAATTTAAATACAGATGCATCACTCAATAGGAATAAAAACATGTATATGTATATATTCATAAAATACAGACAGACACATAAGTGCAAACCTTATACATAAACATATATAACCTGCAGCAGGGTCTTTGAGCAACACCATGTATTTTTTGAATCCAAGATTAGGGAATAAAGATGACAGACTTGGGCTTTTTATTTTTAGTGGTATCCTTTATTATCCATTTCACATTTATCTTCTTATCACTAGGATTTTAATGTTCATTTCAGTTTGGGTCCAAGTAAGGATGGAGAAAAAAAGTCAAGAAACCATACTTCAATGACATTCAATAATAATTATTCCTTACTACTTTTCATCTGTATTTTCTTTATGTGAGTTCCAATTTTATTAATTGGTAAAACTGTGACATAGCAATTGGCTTTCCCAAGATCACAAAGTGAGCTGGAGCCTGAAGTCAGAATAATTGCCTTGTATATTCAGGCGATTATATTACAATACAATGCCTTCATGCCAAACACTACCCCTATTTGAAGCAGAGAAAAATCAGCAAAAGGGGGCAAAAACTAAGGCTTTACCTATTCTAGTGTGCAAAATATGGAAGCCTCTTGTTTTCAAAACATCTACTTTTTTTTTTTTCTCTGATTCTGTGACCCTGTAAAGTGCAAAGCACGGTTTTAGCTACCGTGGGATGATAGAGATGAGCAATACTTATTTTCTTCTTTCAGGCAACCGACTTTCTAGTTGGAGGAATTAAAACAATGATAGACATGTAATTAATACAAGGAAAAATGAGGGCAGAATTACAAGGAATCACATTAGATTTGGTGGCATGAGGAAAGGAACCCTGTAAGAAGTGCATCTGATAAAGGTTTTAAAGAATGGATGAAATGTCCAGGTAGAAAGAGGAAGAAAGAATGGCATGAGGAAGTGGTTCTGCATAGAGAGAGGGATCCCATGAGCCAAGCCATGGAGGATGGGCAATGAGAAGAGGACTAGAAGGGAATTTGGAGCTACACTAAATGCCTGTGTGAGTTCAAACACAGAATATTGTGGTGGGTTGAATTGTGTCCAAATCAAGCCAAAAAGATACACATGTTCAAATCTTGTCTCCTGGTACCTATGAATGTGATCTTATTCAGAAACAGGAGTTTGCAGCTGTGATGAAGTTAAATGAGGTCACACTGGATTAGGGTGGGCCTTAATCCTACGACTAGAGTCCTTACAAGAACAGGGAAATATGGGCACAGTTAGACACAAAAGGAGAATGCCATGTAATGACACAGGAGATATTGGAGTGATATAAGCCAACATATGCCAAGAACTTCTGGCAAACACCAGACACTGAAAAGAGGCAAGGAAGGATCCTCTTCGACGGCCTTCAGAGAGAGCATGTTCCTGCTAACACCTTGGCTTAGGACTTTCAGCTTCCAGAACCGTGAGACAAGAAATGTCTGCCATTGCGAGCTTCCAAGTTGTGGATATTTGTTATGGCAGCCCTAGGAAGTTAATAAAAACCACCAAGGAACTTTTCTCTCGACTATGGCAAGATAAACTGAGATTCTATTCATCTCTTTTTTCCTTTCTCTTAAATACGGAATTTGGGGATAAGACAGGATCCATTTGGGCATGGTGCCATCTGCTCAGGGTTCCTTGCAGTACTGTGAGGTCCTTCATAAAGAACACAGACCAAAGAAAAAATAACTGGTCTTCCCAAACACTGATGCCAGAATTACTCCTCCGTTAGTAAGGTCAGAGTCCTGTGAGAAAGAAGAAAAGGCTTTCCCACATGAGACTCAACTGTGTGGTCTCAGTCAGAAAATATTCACTATGGCTCTATGGCAAGTGAATATTTGGTACTTAGACCACTTTAGAAGATCAGCTTCAGGAATTCCTAGTAGGGAGGAGCACATTCTCCCCACTTTAGTCAGCAGAATTGAGGCAGCCAGAAACCACCAGGAATATCCAGCATAATCTGAAGCTAAACAATTCAGAAGACACATGAAGGGCTGTATGCACTCTTTTCTCAAAGAGGAGATAGTAGTTTCCGGAGGGGTTGAGAACCTTAGAGTGGAGCGGGAGGGGAAAGTCAGGAGGAAAAATGGGAAAGGGTATGAGATGGGCCATGGGAAGCAGATGAAAGCCCTTATACCCCACCAAATAGTACAATGGAATGGATTAGTTAGAAAAGCTAACAAATCTGTCGTTCTTGGAAAGTTAATTCTTGTCCTTCTTTCTTTCCCAGACACCCTTGTTCCCTAGTCAAACAGAGTTGTCCATATCATCTTGAGTCGATTTTGGTATATAACTGGAATGGAAAAAGAAAGAAGCAATGTTCATGTTTCTCAACTTTCAAAGTAGGTTTTTGAGAATCTAAAGAGAAAGCCTTAAAGAAAGCACAGCCAGAAGGAAAATGTGGCAGTGGACAGAAAGGACAGCAGGGGTGATCATTCCAAAGAATACAGACAAACCTCGGGAAGAGACAACACAAACTCTCGAGTACCTTGCAAGACAGCTCTGGAGGATTCATGGACAACCAGAACAAAGGACCACAGACCTAAGGGAAATCATGAGCTCTCAAGACAGCTTTCTCTCATCACACACACACACACACACACACACACACACACACACACACACACACACACATACCACAAACCCCACACACTGTAGGAAAGTAAGGAACTGATCCCTCCCTCCCCAGCAGTACTGAAGGAGCGACTCTACAATGCCACCAGCATCACTCTGCACTACACAACCTTCACCCAAGGAGTTTTAAGAATATTGTAAGTTACATTTATCTATTATCTTTTTAAAAATCCACTATGGTTCTTAGCTATCAGTTCGTTATTTCCTTTATAATGGTAGCCAAACTAAGATGGAGATAGGTGCAAAATAACAAGAAATTTGTCAGAATTAAAAAATGAAACAAACATATCCTAATTTCAAATGATTTAGACTCCTACTCATTAGGGTCTGTCTTAAACTATAGTAAAATTGATAAAAGACCTTAGTGATAATAATAAACAAATGATTCACGACAGCTCAACCCTTGAAGCAGGGCAAAGCAGGAGAGAAAAAAGGAGGAAAACGTTCCACACACACAAAAAAAATGCACTTTAAAATGATTTAGGGCAGTTTTTAGTAAGTATGATATCTTTGTACTATGATTTTATCATCAAGCATAACAACGTGTTGTGATGTTTGATGGAGCTAACCTTCCTACAGATTGCTAACACTCATCCTAATAGAATGGTTCTCAAAATGGGGTTTCTGGGACAGCTAAACAGCATTACCAGGAAGCATATAAGAAATGCAAGTTCTCTGGCCCCACCTCAAGCTTTCCAAATCAGAAACTACGAAGGAGTACACCCCTCTCCTGCTGCACCCCACAATCTGTTTTAACAAGTCCTCCAAGTGATTTCAATCCTGCTAACATTTGTAAACCACTGTTCTAATAGATAGTAGATGTTATCACCATAAGCAATTTGGATTGAGTGAAAATCCACCAGTTTTTTTTTTTTTAACCAAACTTAAACATAAAAGAATTGAGTGTTTTTAAAGAAGTTTTTTTTTTTTCCTTTAAAAGCATACAGGAGAAATGTTAACATGTAGATACTCTATAGCAGTACATTCACTGAACACATTTTCAAAAAAATTGAGATTAGGATCAGAAGTACAAAATATGCTCCACTTAATTTTAAACAATTGGTTATTTGTCACCCATGGCTTCTAATTTCTGGGCCCATGAATTTCCATAATGCTTTTCATGGAGCGTGTCACCCAGAGTGCATGTGTTGGAAATTTTGTCCCCAGTGTGGTGATTTTGGCAGGTCGGGTTTTTGGGAAGTGATTAGGTCATTAAGAGGGATTAATGCTGTTCCTGAGAGGACTGGGTTAATTTTCAGAGGAAGTGAGTGCATTCGCGCTCTCAAGGGACTGGACTTGGTATCTTGAGAGCAGGAGGTTATGCAGAAAGGCTGCTTTGGGCTTTGCCATGGTAGCACATGCTTGCTTCCTTTTCCTTTCTCCACCATGTGATGATGCAGCACGAGACCCTCACCAGAAGGTGACCAGATGCAGATGCCTGCATCTCGGACTTCCCAGCTACTAGATAAATCTCTTGTCTTTATTAATTGCCCAGTCTCAGGTACTCTCTTATAGCAACAGAAAATGGACTAAGACATGTACTAAAAGAATAAAAACTACTTTAATCCCAGGAGGTTTGTATAATTATATATAATATATATGAAATATATTAGTTTATGAATTAATTTATATGTTTATTTTCATGAAAAGAGATAAAAAATTTATCTTCTAAAACAAGATTTTTCCCTACAGTTATTTAAGGCAAATTTTATTCTTTAGTTCCATTTTCAACTAAAACAGGTTATACCTTTTCCTACTTCTACTTTGATACTTCAGAAACTACTGATTTAAGATTTTATAAATAATTCATCACTTTAATGGAAAATGCTTACTATTTTGTATTTTTCATGTGAAATTTAATGAGGTATAATTCTTAATTGGTTTTGATATCCATGTAAGAATATATATCAATATTTTCTGAGTGACTAAAATGAAATGAAACAAAATAATGTGTACGTAGATCATCTTATCTGAAATCAGTATTCCACCAAAAATATTCTAAAGTAATCATAACGGTAGTGTTCTAGTCAAAAGAGTTAAAACATTTCAGGGTGAGGAAGCAAGAAAAGAAACTAATTCCACATGTGAAGTGGGGTTATCTAAAGCACAGATAGACATAGACACTGATTTCTGGGAAACCCTGAAATTAGGTACACTAGGAGTTTTTGCTTTTGTTATGTAGAACTGATGGAAAAGAGACATCTCTTCAACCTGATTTCTTTTTGATGTAACTAAAGACAAGTCTTTGAAATTTCTGGGTCTCACTACGCCCACACAGGAAATAATATGCTTTCCTCAGATCCAGAGATGACCAGGTAATATTACTTGAGTTGCTTCTTCCAGCATCCAGAAATGAATTTGCTGGATATTTCCCATCCATGTCCCCTCCCACATATTTCAAGTGTGGTTTGGGAAACACTAGCAGAACAGAAGAATCTTTCTCCGTGATAATTCAGACAATATGTAAGTATGAAATATTCTTCATTTGATTTTAGTATGTCCTCCACCTAGAATGTAGTTTACAGAAGGACAGGGATTTTGTTTTGTTTACTGTTGTATTCATAATCTAGGACAGTGTCTGGCACAGAAGAGTTGTTTAACAAATACTTTCTGGATGGATAGATGGATGGACGGATGGAGGGATGGATGGACGGATGGATGGAAGGATGGCATAGAGTATTTTTTGCTTATTTGTCAGTTCAATTTTAATGGCATATATGTTTAATTTTCTGAAATAAATTGAGTTTTTAGAAAATGATGAATTACAATGTTATATGTAAATATGAGAAAAGTGGTGTTTTGTTTGTTTGATTGTTTGTCTGATTTTTGAGACAGAGTCTTGCTCTATCACCCAGGCTGGAGTGCAGTGTCGCAATCTCGGCTCACGGCAACCTCCGCCTCCCAGGTTCAAGCGATTCTCCTGCCTCAGCCTCCTGAGTAGCTGGGACTACAGGCACGTACCACCACAACCAGCTAATTTTTTGTATGTTTAGTAGAGTTGGGGTTTCACCATATTGGACAGGATGGTCTTGAGATCTCTTGATCTTGTGATCTGCCCGCCTCAGCCTCCCAAAGTCCTGGGATTACAGGCTTGAGCTACCGTGTCTGGCCAGAAATGTTTTAATTCCTAGTCATTTATATACAACAATAAGAAAAATGGGAATGATAGCATCACTTATCTTTTAAAAGCATACTGATTCTTTCACTGTTTCTGGGGACTTTTTTAAGGCAAACATCAAAAGGTGAAGAAAGTCATCTTTTTGAGATGTTGGACCATGTTAAAATAGTACCTGTGGTTGACTGGGAAAATTTAGAGGGTTCCTGTTCTCAAAGTAATTGCTGTGGGGCATGGGGGTGGCTTGTGATCGACACTGAGAAATGATTTCTGGCTTTATCACAGTGGTAGCACGTTCAAGTCGTTTGACCTCTTTATGTCTAATTTACCTAACTGTGAAATAACAACACCTGCAATAATATACCAAAGAGAATTACTGCAGGATCTGTGCTCTTAATGCTCCTTAAGTTCTTGAACCAATGAGGCTTAGTGAAGAGCACAATCTTACTATTCTACTTTTCTCTATGATATACCTATTCCAAGAATGAGTCAATTGCTTTTCTGTTGCTCATAGTCTTGACAAAGCCACTTTAAAGTGGGTTAATTAGAGGCTTGAAATTATAATGATGAGTTCCGCAACAGTTCTCACACTGCCAGTGTGCGCTCAGGAATCCAATCTGAAGTGCGCAAATTAGCCAGATGTAAAATCGGGGGTGGAATGTGGGGAGCTGAGAAGAAGCACTACGAGATAATTTTCAGGAACTTTAAGCTCAATTGCTTGAAAGCATTTCAACTTCAGGTTTCTTCAGCTTTCTATTTCTGAGTTATGTCAGACTGAGAAATATGCCATTGCTATCTCTCTGTTTAACTGTCTAATCAAAAGCTGCTAAAAAAAAAATAAAAAAGGTCAGCTTTTGTAAGATAGAGTGGTTCTTAAAGGTGAGAGAATTACTGCTCAAATGAACTTCTGCGTTTCAAAGGCAAACCTAATAAAGGAGGAAATGAGGTGGCAAGGTGAATTTCAACTCTAAGTAGGGATTCGGATCAGTTGAATTAAACTGAAAAGAGACAAAGAATTTTGAGCAGTCATATTTTGTTACTTGTTCATTCTGTGACACCCAACACCCTTTAAATGTTATCTAGTCATTCAGAAGTTAAATGACCCAGGTTGCAAATGAAAAGACAAAGACAGGGCATGAAAAGTAAGGAGAGGAAGGGAAGAAAGAGAAAATGTAAAGAAAAACTCATTTAGAAAAACTTATTGTCCTTTCTTAAGAAATATATAACCAACTGGTAAAGAAGCCATTTAAAGAGGGGTATTGAACATAAACATATAGATATATGAACAGTTACTGCCTGCATTGTAAGTGTCTTGGGGATTATACAATGAGGTCATGAATTATCTATAAGTAAAACGATGTTATTAATAGTTTCAGATACATGAAGTACTTTATATGCAATATTAACATAACATAAAGACCCACTTCTCTCATTCAATACTAAAACAGAATTCTCCTATGACCTAAGCCATCATGAGCTAAACACAATAATTAATATATGCCTTGTATGTTCATTCTTTCAGAGGCATTTGAACCAGAGTGACTCCATCTTAAATAGGGGCTGGATAAAATGAGACTGAGATCTACTGGGCTACATTCCCAGGAGGTTAGGCATTCTTAGTCACAGGATGAGATAGGAGGTTAGCACAAGGCACAGGTCACAAAGACCTTGCTGATAAAACAGGTTGCAGTAAAGAAGCGGGCCAAAACCCACCAAAACCAAGATGGCAATGAAAGTGACCTCTGGTTGTCCTTACTGCTCATTATACACTAATTATATTGCATTAGCATGATTAAAGATACTCCTACCAGTGCCATGACAGTTTACAAATGCCAGGGCAATGTCAGGAACTTATCCTACGTGGTCTAAAAAGGGGAGGAACCTTCAGTTCCAGGAATTTCCCACCCCTTTCCTAGAAAACTCATGAATAATCCACCCCTTGTTTAGGATATAATCAAGAAATAATCATTAAAACAGCCAACCAGCTGCCCTCGGTGCTGCTCTGTTTATGGAGTAGCCATTCTTTATTCCATTACTTTCTTAATAAACTTGCTTCCACTTTCCTCTATGGACTTGCCCAAAATTCTTTCTTGCACAAGGTCCAAGAACCCTCTAATGGGGTCTGGATCAGGACCCCTTTCTAGTAACAATTCTTTTTTTTGTTTGGTTGTTTTGTTTTTTAGACAGAGTCTCACTGTGTCGCCCAGGCTGGAGTGCAATGGCATGATCTCCGCTCACTGTAACCTCTACCTCCTGGGTTCAAGCGATTCTCCTGCCTCAGTCTCTCGAGTTGCTGGGATTACAGGCACGTGCCACCACGCCCGGCTAATTTTTGTACTTTTTAGTAGAGTCAGGGTTTCACCTTGTAGGTCAGGCTGGTCTTGAACTCCTGACCTCATGATCTGCCTGCCTTGGCCTCCCAAAGTGCTGGGATTACAGGTGTGAGCCACCTTGCCCAGCCTCCAGTAACAATTCTATAATTGTTAATGAACCTCTGATGTATAACAAATAATGCTCTAGGCTTCTGGGCTATAATAGTGAACAAAACAGACCAAAGCTCCTGCCCTCCTAGAGCTAACTTTCTGTTGGCGGAGGAGACAGAAGCAAATATATCATCTATCAAAATGTGCAAGTGCTAAGGAGAAAATAAAGCAGAGGATGGAAGTAATGAGCACTGGGGGATGGAGGTTGCCATTTTAAATCAAATGGTTAGAGACCATTTTAACAGAAACTTCTAGATACAAAGCAGGATTATGAAACAGAAACTTATAGACACAAAGTAGGTTATTGACGCCAAGCCACAGCCAGGAGGCCAGTGTGGCTTGAGCAGAATAAGTAAAGAGGAAAGTGGCCAGAGAGAGAGGGGAGATGGGGAAGAGGGCCAGGTCATATTGGGAGACTTGTGAAGCCAACACAAGAGTTGACTTTTGCTGTGGAAGTGTTGAGCAGAGAGGTGACATAATCTGTGTTACATTTTTAAGGGTTCACTGTTGCTACTGTGTTAGAGAAGACTCTACAGAATGCATGGATGAACAGAAGCAGGAAGAGTCAGAAGCCTACTGCAAATAACCCAGGTGAAAGATGGTGCTCGTTTGGACCAGGTGGTAGTGAAGGATATGGGCAGATTCTGTAACATACGGTGCAATGAAGAGGGGCAGTCACAGACATGGCTAGAGGGTGAGATTGTACAGTGGTTAGCATCGCGGGCTCTGGACAGACCTGGGTTCAACTCCACTGTATCCTCCTTGTTAACTGAACAGCCACAGGGAAATCATTTAGCTTCTCTAAGCTTCACTTTCTTCTTCTGCAAGTGAGGTTCCTAAGAGAACTTTATGAATATTTACCTCAGAGAGTTATTGTGATATTTAGATGAGACATGGCACCTGACACGAAGTAAGTATGTATTATGCTCGATAAATATGAACTAAAATAACAGAAAAAAATAAGAGTAACCAGGAGCATGCTCACTAAGGGTCGCCTGAGCATACTGGTGAGCACGTACATACTCTGTTTTATCAGAAGTTATGGAAATATTTGGTGAGGAGACAGACAGGAGCAGCTGATCTTTTAGTGAAATTAATCATTTTGGCTTCCCTGTGGAGAGTGGATTGAAGAGGGACTTAACCGGAGACAGAGACAGGAGGCTACTGCAGTTGTCCAGGCACAAAATGAAGATGGCAGCAGGAAGACACTGGCAGTACGAGTGGAGAGGAGTCAGCAGCTCTGCCAGGCTGTCCGGGTGAGGACGGTACAGGGGGCCTGGTGAATGCCCTTCCAGTTGGTAGCCGCTTAGAGAACTGTGCCACTCATGGAGAAAAGGGGCTCTGAGTTATTTTAGGGAGAGGCTGATGACATCAAGACTCAGTTTCCCTGCAACGCAGCACACTCAGATCGGAACAACCAAGAAAGAAAAATGTCAGGGCCCTCTAGGGGAAGCCAGAAAGGGCCTGGTTGCCTGTCACCAACTGCACCCAAAGCATTGATATTTTCTTGATATGTGTGTTTATTACTTTGTTCTCCCTTGGTTTGTGTCAATGTTAAACATGAGGGCGTGATCAACGATAAAAACAAGATAAACATGAGACACTTCTAGAATCAATGATACAGCTAATAAAATGAGGGGTGATGGAGGGGAACATTTTCAAGGAAAACTTGCCCAAATAAAAATTGTTTTCTGTTAAAACTACATAGACATGAGTTTGTTTATTCCTTTTGGAGCTCATTTGTGAGCCCTCTTGCAGCATCCATTTCGGATCTGAACACTGAAGCTGTCTGAGTCTGAGTACTTCCTACCCTAATGAGCTTCAGGAAGGCTGACGTGCCTCTCCCTCCTGCTTGGGTCTTGGTGAGCTGAGCGTGAAGGCCTCGCCACAGCTCCCAAACCCACTGACATTTAATTAGCACAGTCGCTGTGATCCCATAGCGGGCCTTCCCCGATGAGAACTACAAAGCACCGCACAGAGTGGGCACAATACAAGCTAAACAAATTCCTAGTCTGGTAGATAAAGAGCTGCATTTGCAAACTGGAGTCTGTGAATATTTCCTATCAGTCCTTTACTGGTACTGCTTTTAGGCAATGCTGCTGTGCTAAGGGGAAACAAATACAAATATGAGGAGTCTCAGGAAATCTAGGAGGGTGGACATTTTAAACGTACACATACTTCTGCTGAAGAGCAATTGCAGTTTATTTAGGGAACAAATAACACACTTGCTCAGTGACAGCAAGACAATCTGTGCTGGGTTTTATAACTGATATTTTGCCCTCATTCCGCTTAAGACAGGGATCTGAAGAGGACACTCTGGCTGAGCTGCTTTGAGTCACTGCTTCTCTGACTCTACTGTGCATTCTGGCGTGTGGCTGCTTTGCAGGTAGTAAATCCCACAGCGTCCTCTGTTCATTGCAGTCCAGTTTGTGTCCCTTACTTCCCGTCTATCAATAGATTGTTGTTAGAAGGCTGCTGGTGACCTGCTGGGGGCCAAAGCCATGGGTCTAGTTTATAGCTGCACCTCCTTTATTGAGTTCTTGAGGGCCTTTGGCCCCACCTTCTTTTGTGAATCTCTCTCCTCCCTTTCTTTGATATCACATTCCCTCGGGCCTCTCATTTTCAACCGATTTCTGTGGGTTTCAATTCCTCCTTCTTTCCTTTAAAGTTTGCCATTTCTCAGGATTCAACTCTTGATCTTTTACTCCTCTCATTCCAATTGATTTTCCCAGGAAATCTCATCTACAACTGCAAGTTCAAACAGCATCTATATGCCAATGTCTCCGTACATCTATGTTCCTAGCCTGGCTCTCCTTCCTGAGAATCAAGGACATAGAACCAACTGCCTATTGTACACCTCCATCCCAGTGTCCCATCAGTTCCTTAAATACCAAAAGTCTAGAACTAAGCTGCTCCTCTTTCCATTTCACCATGAGCCTCCTCTGTCTCCAGTCTTTCGAAATGCAACATCATCTGTCCACCAGCCAGCTCTATACCTAGAACCATCCAAGACTCTCACTTCATTTTCTCTCACCTTAAGGCATTCCCAGACATTCAATCAGCTAGAGATGAAGTGGTTCTTGGACTTAGGAAAGGGCAGTGGTGATGGATTCTCCTTGCTCCTGGGATATAGGCCAAAACCCTTAGCAAGATCTGCATGTCCTCCTGATCCGGCCCTGCCTCCCTCATGTGTCTCACCCCTGGTCCTCTCTCTTACGGCACCCTAGCTATTCTGGCCATTTCTTATTGTTTGGTCATTAGGGACTTTGCATATAAAGCAGTAAGAGACTCCAGATTCTCACATAGCCTTATGGGGACAAGAAGTGCACGCCCATGGAGGAGAGTGTTGTGGTTTTTACTCGTTTGTTTTGGTGCAAGCTATTTTTCAACATATATTTTCATGTGTATAAATGGCAGAGGTTAATGTCTTTAATTTCTGAGAAGGAGAGTTAACAGAAATGAAGTTAGTAACAATCAGCTTAGGTTGGTACCAGGAAGGTGGAGAGCACAAAAAGAGAAGGAAGGGAAGGAAATGAGAAGAGGCTGTCTCTGGATCAGATGATCAGGCTATCAGACAAATAGGGAAGGAAGCTGAGAAGGTGAAAAGTCTGGAGCAGCTTTTTTTGAAACTGTGGTCTGCAGACAACTTGAATAAAAATATCCAGGATATATGGTAAAAAGCAATTGCAGGCCCTACTCCAGATCTTCTCAATCAGAGTGTCTGGGGTCAGAGTCCCAGAATTTAATGCACTACAACTTGAGAACCACTGCTTTAGAGCTCAACTCTAATACACAGTGTTCCCCAAGTTGTATATCAGATGGAAGCAGAAGACTACCTTTGCCCCCAGCTAGGGTTCTTTAGTTTGCCCTCTGACTGGATGCCTAGATCTATCTCATTTCAATGACTTCTGCCTTCATTTCTTCTTCTTCTGCCTCTGTTCTACTTGATTCATCCACACACCTGGTTCATACTTGATTCATTCCTATTCTGAATCTACTGAATGAACATGTGCCTGCCCTGTCAATTGCTAGTCAATTCTCATTTATGATCAGGCTTCCACTGTCCATAGAATGCTTAAATCACAGAACTGCAGCAATCAGAGAAAGAACCTCTGGAGTGTTCTTTTTTATGCAGTCAGAACCTCTACATGTATGTCACTCTGTCTGTGGGTATGTGTGTTAGTTACATTCACATACAAAGTGAATTAAACACTATAAATATAAGCATGAAAAATATTTAAAAATAAATGACTCAGTTCTACAAGGATATTTCCGATATGGGACACAGGAAACTTCTCAACTGTGAAGATTATAAAAATAATCTAAAGAAGGGTTTGGCCAACTACATACAGCTCCTAGGTCAAATTCAGTGTGCCACCTGTTTTTTAAAATAAAGTGATATTTGAACACAGCCAGGCTTATTTGTTTACATATTGTCTATGGCTGTTTTGCTCTAGAATGAAAGAGTTGAGTATTTTCAAAAGAGACAGTATAACCTGAAAAGCCTAAAATATTTGCTATGTAATACTTTGCAAATCCCTGGCATAGTAACAGAAACCTGCAAATTGTTTTCAGGTCTCACACAGCGGACAAGAAACAGAAAAGCATAGATAGATAGATAGATAGATAGATACATACATACATACATACATACATACATATATACACACACACATATATAAAGTTACATATATATGTATAGAGATACATTTCTAGAAGTTTTCTGAGAGCAGCTAATTTCATATTTCTAAAATCGATCACATTTTGTCAATAATATAAATCCTGACAAGGGACTTTTCAGAATTTCCCCCTACCTTATAATTTCAAATAATCACTTGGTTGTGACATAGAAGGGGACTTTTTTTTTTTTTTTTTTGGTCTGGCTAAGGGTAACTATTTCCCTTTCCGAAGCCTGACTTTTTTTTTTTAGCTCAACAATTTGTCTTTCAGCATTAGTTTGTCACAATGGTCTGCCACTTTGCTGTGCTCTGTAAATAATTCTGAAACTCAAAATGCACCAACAGCCATAAAACAGAAAAGCTGAGCAATCTCATCACATAATAGTAAGACTCATATACCTACATGATTCCATGGGTTACTACACAAGGAAAGCCGACTTTTTTTTTTTTTTTTGAGACAAAGTCTTCCTCTGCAGCCCAGACTGGAGTGCAGTGGTGCGATCTCAGCTCACTGCTCATGCCTCAGCTTCCTGAGTAGGTGGGACTACAGGCACATGCCACCATGCCAAACTAATTTTTGTATTTTTTTTTCTTTTTTTTTTAAATTTATTTATTATTATTATACTTTAAGTTGTAGGGTACATGTGCATAACGTGCAGGTTTGTTACATATGTATACTTGTGCCATGTTGGTGTGCTGCACCCATCAACTCGTCATTTACATCAGGTATAACTCCCAATGCAATCCCTCCTCCCGCCCCCCTCCCCATGATAGGCCCCGGTGTGTGATGTTCCCCTTCCTGAGTCCAAGTGATCTCATTGTTCAGTTCCCACCTATGAGTGAGAACATGCGGTGTTTGGTTTTCTGTTCTTGTGATAGTTTGCTAAGAATGATGGTTTCCAGCTGCATCCATGTTCCTACAAAGGACACAAACTCATCCTTTTTGATGGCTGCATAGTATTCCATGGTGTATATGTGCCACATTTTCTTAATCCAATCTGTCACTGATGGACATTTGGGTTGATTCTAAGTCTTTGCTATTGTGAATAGTGCTGCAATAAACATACGTGTGCATGTGTCTTTGTAGCAGCATAATTTATAATCCTTTGGGTATATACCCAGTAATGGGATGGCTGGGTCATATGGTACATCTAGTTCTAGATCCTTGAGGAATCGCTATACTGTTTTCCATAATGGTTGAACTAGTTTACAATCCCACCAACAGTGTAAAAGTGCTCCTATTTCTCCACATCCTCTCCAGCACCTGTTGTTTCGTGACTTCTTAATGATCGCCATTCTAACTGGTGTGAGATGGTATCTCATTGTGGTTTTGATTTGCATTTCTCTGATGGCCAGTGATGATGAGCATTTTTTCATGTGTCTGTTGGCTGTATGAATGTCTTCTTTTGAGAAATGTCTGTTCATATCCTTTGCCCACTTTTTGATGGGGTTGTTTGTTTTTTTCTTGTAAATTTGTTTGAGTTCTTTGTAGGTTCTGGATATTAGCCCTTTGTCAGATGAGTAGATTTAGGTTGGTGCAAAAGTGATTGTGGTTTTCGTCATTGGTAAAAATAGCAGAGACGTTGTTTCATCATGTTGGCCAGGCTGGTCTGGAACTCCTGACCTCAAGTGATCTGCCCACCTCAGCCTCTCAAAGTGCTGGAATTACAGGCATGAGCCCCTGTGCCTGGCAGGAAAAACTGTTTCCATACACCACTTTGATATTATAGTACTGGATCTACTGACTAAATGAGAATTAGTTGGCTCTCTCTGTCCTGACATTCTGTCCTAGCTCATACTTCCTCAGTGTAAATGTCAGCTATATAGTTAAGCTTTCTTTTTTTTTTTTTTTTTTTGAAACGGAGTCTCGCTCTGTCGCCCAGGCTGCAGTGCAATGACACCATCCCAGCTCACGGTAACCACTGCCTCCCGGGTTCAAGCAATTCTTCTGCCTTAGCCTCCCAAGTAGCTGGGATTACAGGTGCCTGCCACTATGCCTGGTTGATTTTTGTATTTTTAGTAGAGATGGGGTTTCACCATGTTGGTCAGGCTGGTCTCAAACTCCTGACCTCAAATGATCCACCTGCCTCAGCCTCTCAAAGTGCTGGGATTACAGGTGTGATCCATGGTGCCTGAGCTATAGTTAAGCTTTCTTCATTTATGTCTGAGCAGGAAAAATAAGTTAATCAATAAATATTATATGCAGATACATGCAAGTACACACATAAACCCATATATACAGAATATTACTTAGTGCTCTGACGTAAGTATTTTTATATTGGCTTATGTGTTTACTAATTACATTTTCTCATGGGTTTATTTATAATTGATTTATCTGCAAATACTTGCATAATAATGTCAGGTTATAAATGAATAAAAGTACAATCAATAAATAATCATTTTAAAACTTATAGCATTGCTTTGGGGTTGGTGGATATTTTCTAAAGCAGACTTCTGTGCTATTTGTCTCTGCATTATTCTGTTCAGCATTTTATAGAATCATTACCGTCTCATTTATTTTATGCAACAGAAGTAAGAACTAAGTACTCTGGCCGGGCTCAGTGGCTCACGCCTTGTAATCCCAGCACTTAGGGAGGCTGAGGCGGGTGGATCATCTGAGGTCAGGAGTTTGAGACCAGCCTGACCAACACGGAGAAACCACATCTCTACTAAAAATACAAAATTAGCCGGGTGTGGTGACGTGCGCCTATAATCCCAGCTACTCGGGAGGCTGAGGCAGGAGAATCGCTTGAACCGGGGAGGCAGAGGTTGCAGTGAGCCAAGATCACACCATTGCACTCCAGCCTGGGCAATAAGAGTGAAACTCCATCTCAAAAAAAAAAAAAAAAAAAAAAAGAACTAAGTACTCTAAGGAACTATTAATTAGCAGAAATGTATACTATATCACATTTCAATAAATATTTCTATGTAATTAGTTTTTGGTACTTAAAATCCTTCAGAATTCGATAGGACGTGTCCCACCCTAGCTACCTCCCACAGTTGCAACACACGGCTTTCTCTCTTCTTGATGTAAGGTCCCAGAGAAGCTGGCTGTCTCATACACACACACAGCATGCTGAATATTGCCCCCATCTCTGTGCATATTTTCTCTATGATGAAAATGCTTTCCTCGGTTTATCTAAATCTTATCAATCCATAAGATTCATCTAAAATGCAAGCCCCACCACAAAGCCTTATACAGTAACTCCAGCCAATATTAACCTATTTCACCTGTTTCCTTTCTAGCCATCTGTAGCAGCAGTCCCCAGCCTTTTTGGCACCAGGGATCAGTTTTGTGGAAAGCAATTTTTCCATGGACCGGGGCATGGGGGGGAATGGTTTTGGGATGATTAAAGCACATTATACTTATTGTGCACGTTATTTCTACTATTGTTACACACTCACCATAATATAGAATCAGTGGGAGCCCTGTGCTTGTTTTCCTGCAACTACAGGATCCCATCTGGGGGTGAACAGAAGACAGTGACAGATCACCAAGCATTAGATAAGGAGGATGTAACCTAGATCCCTCACACAGTACAGTTCACAACAAGGTTCACGCTCTTATGAGAATCTAATAGCACCACTGACCTAACAGGAGGCAGAGCTCAGGTGGTCATGCTTGCTTGCCTGCCACTCACCTCCTGCTGTGTGGCCCGGTTCCTAACAGGCCACGGACTGGTACCCGTCTGGGGTTTGGGGGTTGGGAACCCTTGACCTACAGCACTTGCTGACTATCACAGTCACTCATTTACTTACTCTCTCACTCAGTGAATCATAAGTATTTACTATATCAAACACAGTACTATGCACTGGGTGACATTCATGAGTAAAACCTAACTCCTGCCTTTATGAAGTTTGGAGTCTGGTGGAGGAGACAAGTCAATAGGCCATGTGAATTTGGTGATATATGTTCTATGATAACAGCAGGCATGGCGTGCCATGGGCACACGCAAGAGGGACATCCACCCAGGCTTGGGCTACAGGAATGCTAAGGAGCTGAGGCTATGGAGTCTGAGTGTCTGGGGTATCTGAGTTGTACACATGGTGGGAGGACCAAGAGTTCTATTATGGATAATGTTAAGTGTGAGATGCCTAAAAAGACATCCAAATGCAGATCCTGAGCAAGCAGTTGGAGGAACCAGTCTGGTGTTCAGAAGACAGGCCCACGCTGAAGATGTACATTTGGAATTTATCATGGTACAGCTGGTGTTTAAAGTCATGTGACTAAGTGACATTCAGGGAGTGAGCGTCGATTAAGAAGACCAGAGATCCATGGAATGGATCTGACTAGAACACCTCTAACAGAAGCCAGAGAAAGAAATAGAAGCCAGTGAAGCAGAGAGAAAGACCAGGAGACTGTGCTGGGCAAAAACTAAGTGAAGAATATTTCACAGAAAGTAGAGTGGCCAACTGTGTCAAATGTTAGTGACAGGACAAAAGATGCGGAATGGGGGCAATCTTTAGATTGATCAAAGAAGCAGTGACTAGTGGCCTCACCAAGAGTGGTTTAGGTGGCACAGAGAAAATGAAAGCCTGGCAGAAATGGGTTAGAGAGAGAATAGAAAGCGAGGAATAGGAGACAGCAATTATATACAATCTTTTGAGCACTTTTGCTATAAAAGACAGCAAGTTATGAGCCAGTGGGCTAGAGTTTTTTTTAAAGAAGCAGGTTTGCATGCACGAATGCTGAGCAAATGATCAAATGAGGGAGTACAGAGGGAAAGCAATATCTCTCTGTTCCTCTTGCTCCCTCTGGTGCTCTCTCTCTCTCTCTCTCTCTCTCGCTCTGCCACACTCACTTTCCCAAGCACACTCCTAACCTGAGATCCCAGAGAACCTCAGATACACATTTTTCCTAGGACTTGATGCAATGTGGTTCTTTTTGTGTCTCCCTCCCGTAATAAAGGTATACTCCATGGGGAAGAGACAATGCCTCCTTTCCATATCCCATGCATTCCCTACCCATCCCACAACTGCATCTATAAAGCACATGCCCCAAAAGGAATCATGTGGTCTCAAAGAGGGAGACATCCCTGCTAGCACGTAAGCTCCCAGAGGAAAGGGATTTGGGTGTCTCTGCTCACTACTTTATCTCCAGCCCTGAGAGCAGCAGGCTTTTCACATACCTGTGCAAGTAGGATAAGTCTATTGTCTGTGATTTAATATGATAATCTCTTCATGTTTACAAAAGTTGTTTTTCAACTAAGTTCACATATTAGAAAAGTCCTACATTATCAAAGGCTGTCTATAGAGTGAATGTAATATCTATTTTCATAATGGCTGTTGGATTAAACACACTTCAAGATTAATTACATTCACTCCTGCTAATAAATCAGAAGTGTTGATCATTGTCTCTGAGGACCAAAAGACAGCTATGTGCATTATTTCATCTGGTGTGTTCTGCAGAATGGTTCTGTCCACTGTGTTGTACTATATCCTTGTATAAACTCCTTTCTGAATTAAATGCCAGTAAAAAGTTGGTCATTAATGAATACTATAGGTATCAATTATACTCTTGGTTACCAAGAAGCTCAGAGCCACCACTGATAAACTGTAAGAATGTTAGTCAAGACCTCTGGTGTACTTAGATCCTCTTTCTTTCTCATGGCTTTTGATCTTGTATTCTAACAAGCTAATTATACACACGCACTTCTCATTCAACCTCAAATTCTGTTTATAACTGATGACATGTAAATAAATACATAACTATCTAGTAGCTGATTAGTTATTGTTACATCATTTAAAACATAATTGAATCCAGTAAAAGAGCCATCACAGTCCAACTACTCTCTGGAGTGCATAAGTCTCTGAAAGTTTACTTTGCAAATGCAGCTCACTGACAGCCATCATATTTTTATAGATGAGAAGGCTGAAGCCAGAGAAGTTAAGCGATGTAAATAGCTCACAGAGAAAATACAGGGTGCAGGGGTGGAATAATAGCTAAGCTGTTTGCATAATATTCTTGGTACAATATTCTAGCCAACATATTACTGAGCTAAAAGTGCCTCTGTGAGTTGAGAAACCCAGCTGTGTTTTCTACGTTCTGCACTACAAGCAATAATAAAGATGAAGTAATGGTAAGTTACTTAAAACCCTTCAAAGATATTAGAGATGGAAGTTATGTATCCAATTACAAACCATCCTTCTGCATCTGCAAATAAAGTAAATGAAGCAATGCTGATTACTACATATTAGCATAAGAAAATAGAAGCTGCAAAAAGGTGAAGAGCATAAATCTCTAAGGAAAACACTGTAAGTAGTCTGAGTGATAGATATACTTCATATGGTTTCAGTATAAATTAAACTTTATTTGGAGTAATTTACATGCATATCCCTTAAAATGAATATAGCTCAAGCAATTGTAGTTAGTTATTAGAAACAGACTTTTTAAAGAAAAAAGTGGATTAATGAAGACTATCAGGAAATCCAGAAAATTTCTTTAGCATGTCATAAAGAATCCCTGTCCTTAAAATGCCACGGCCATTCCTACCATTCTCTCTCTCTCTCTCTCTCTCTCTCTCTCTCTCTCTCTCCCCCTCCTTCCCTCCCTCCCTCCCCCCGCCAAAGTTAAGAAAGAGTTATTGACTTTGGTTAGGGATAAGGTAAAAATTCAAGGGTCTGAAATATACTAGGGAGTGCTACGCATTTTCCTTTTCCTGGAAAAACTAATCATAAAAGCCTTGCCTGGTATCTCCAGCTCTCCCATTAGACTTTGAATTCAATGGATAGTCAAAGCAGGCAGAAGGAGGCGTGGAAGACACAACAATGGCATTTTACATTGCTAGAATTCAGACTGATGCTCTAATAATTATGTCACTCAGAAATAAATATATATCTAACAAACATGGAATGTTAAGCAAACAAATAATTGCTTCCACTTCATGATCTTTACACCAAACCAATAATTAGCGAGTCCCATTTCAATCCATTTCCTAGATTGCATTTTTTATTGTACCCATTTTATTGTACCCATCAATTTGAGAGGTCATTTAAATGGCCATAACCCAAAGGTTCTTAGTTGCTCAGTGAAAGATACGGAAGTGCCTATTAGAGAGTTTAAATCTATTCTATAATACCTAGGCATTTTTTCCCCATTATACTTTGTGGAAAGTTTCTTTTGTAAAAATAAGGCCTCCTGGGTGTCCAGATTTTGTGGATCCACTATTAATTTTGTAGCCAGATCCGATATATGTGAAACAAAGAACAATTCCAGGATGATACACAGCATAACCTAGTGTAAAAGTAAGTATGTGGTTCTAGGTGGACATAACAAATGTAAGAAATCAAAACAAAGAATAGATAGTTGCTGGCTGTAATTTATCTAGGAAATGGGTTAGGTAGGTCTCAGTTTGGATCTTAAGGGTATGAAGGTAACACTAAAATGAATTGTAACAATAGGAGGAGATATTCTATTAGTAAAACAGAAAGATGGTATCATGAACAAAAATAAGAAAAGTGCCTAGCAAGAAAGAAGATATTATAGGGTCTGTTGATACAGAGTTTACTAACAATATCAGCAAAGAGTAATGTATAAAACTAAAAAGAAAGTCAAGAGCAGTTGAATAAGATTATGGATTGCCAGCATGCTATTAGAAGCTTTGTAGGAGTCTACTAATCTTACATAGTGGAGGTATTACCTAGAAATATTATCAGCATGCAAGCATTTTTGCCAGAAGTTATTCCTTCAAACTCTTCTAGAGTGTCTGCTATATTCTAGGCACTGTACTTCACATGGAAAAAAAAAAAAAAGCTAATTGTATCTGTACCCAAGAAATGTGTGCTCCAGTGGCAGAAATTATCATTAACTTTTATCATGGGAATGATAGTAACAGAAAAATATCTTTATTCAGTTTTTTAAATTATAATACTTAACTATAAAATATCAAAGCTTTAGAGTATATCATGTCCTAGACACTCATTCATTCATCCTTCAATTATTCATGCATTTGTGCAACATTTGTTAAGTGTCTACAGAGTCATTACAGTTATCAAAGATGTTTACATAATTCAAATTATTGTAGTTTACTTCACATAAAAACATATGTAGATACCACACAAGATCCCTACTAATATGACCAAAAGACATTTCTCTCCCTAAAATATTTCTGGCTCCTTTTTGCAGAAGTTCTTCTGCCTGCCTGGACTGTCTTCCTCCATTCCTCTCTTTCAAGATTTAGTTCAAATGTCACCTCTTCCAGGAAGCTCTCTTGACTCCTAGGGGAAGTACAGCTTGTACATAACCTCCATGTTAAGACATGCACATTCAACTATAATGATTTATCTCTCTCGCTCTTCCTTTTATATACACTTCATTGTGAGCTTCTTGATTGCAGTTTTAGTCATCTTTCCATCTTAGAAACTAGCACAATGCCTGACATAAGAGGTGTTCAATAAATGTTGTTGAAAGTATCTTACAATAAATAAGCCTGAGGTGAACTGCAGGTGATTAGTATAATATTCAAGTACTAATAGCTGGCTGGGGGAAGTGTCAAGCTACCCAGGCCTTCTTTTGCTCCTTTAAATATGCCAAGCTCATTGCCACTTTCAAGCCACTGGGATGTTGCCCTGCAAACCCCCCCACCCCCATGGTATCCTGCTGGCTTTTGATTTTTGACTTAGATCTAATTTAAATTGCTCCTCAGAAAACCCTCCAGATCAACCAATCTCTAATAGCCTCTAGTAACTGTCTTTCACCATGATCTATTCTTAATCACTGCATAGCTTATATGACCATCTGGCATCCTTCTGGTTCATTGTCTACTCTTCACTGCTCCCAGCCAGAATGCAAATTCCCTGAGAGCTGATCTGTTGTGGATCTTCTTTACCACTGCACTCCTAGTATCTGGCACAGTGCTTGGCATCTAGTAAGCACTCAATGCATCTATGAAACTCAATGAAAGAAACAACGAGAAATGTAAATCCTTTACTCCACAGTGGTAAACTGATGGATCGAGGGCCGCATTCAGCTTGCTGCTGAGTTTTCTTTGGCCTATTTGGTGTTTGTAAAAATCCTGAATGACCTGCCAACTTTTAAAAGTTAGGAGATTCCAGATTTTTACAAAATTTCAAAATATAGGCTTCTTTTGAAATACTGGAACAAGTGGAAATCGAGGGCCTGCGAGCCCAGTTGGCAAGTCAGCAGAAGTGAGTAACGGCTCCCTGCTTTGGAAGAGGAACATCAGACTGTCCCAACCTCATCAGCCCCTAGATCACTCATTCACATACCCTGTCTGGCCCTGAAGGTGGCTAGATTTTGGCCCTAATCTCTTCTACTAAAGCTTTCTCTGTGACCCACACTCTACAGCACCCTCCTAAAATTCCTGCAAATCCTGCCCTCATGGATTGCTGTCACACTAAATTTTGGAATATGTCTTTATAGATGAAGCATCAGAGCTTTCCTCCTTATTATTTTTGCATTATGACATGGAAAGATTATATAATTACATACAAAACCTGAATTCATTATACACCAAAAGAAAATCTAGGTGAGTGTTTAAATGATCTCGAGGTGCTGAAAGAAAACTATTATGAAAACATAAAAGCCAGTAAATCAGAAAGAAGTACATCTAACTAATATGACTGACAAAAAGTTATTATCCCTAATTAAACTTCATTAAGGAAAATGAACCTTATAAAATAAGAGATAAATATACTTTCAAGTAATTCACAGAAGAAATACAAATAACCAAAGAAAATATTAAAAGATAGCCCATTTTACCAGTAATCCAAAAGATATAAATCAAAATGCGATTCTCCTTTCATCTATCATATGTTAATTCATTCAGCAAACATTGTTGTTCCAAATACTATCAGTGTGGCCAGTATTTTTTTAAATGGTAATAATTTTAGGATTCAGTAAGAGAAGTACCATAATAAACTGTGGAAAACAATTTTACAGTATGCATCAGGAACCATAAAATAGTTACTACCCTGTGACCCAGTAATTAAGCTTCTTGGAATTTATCCTAGAGAAATAATCAGTGTGGCAGACAAAGATTAATGTATGAGGATGTCAATCATGGCATAATTTATAATATCAAATACATTACAAACCTAAATGTCTAACAATAAGGAGTGATTACACAAATCATGGTATATTCAAATGAGGAACAATTATGTAGCATTAAAATTATGTTTTCAAAGACCATTTAGTGATATAGGAAAATGCTCATGAAAAATTTTCAAGCCTGCATTTTGAAAAGAATTAAATATAACCAATCAGAGTGACCCATTCTCTCTTGCCTTATGATCCAGGAGTTATTTTTGCTTCCTACAGTTTGCTATCTAATACTTCTCCCCAACCTGAAAAGCATATAACATTTCTCCATATGCTTCTTACTTCAGGTAGGCATTAAATGCAGGGTCTCAGACAGAAGAACAGTAATTGCTTCAGGAGAGAATGAAACAATATGGTTTAATATATACTGGACATACACAAAGTACTGAACAGTGCTCTGGACTGTGTGTAGAGACTGTTTCTACAGAAAGCAAGAAAAGAATGTAAAAGACCAAGAGTAAAGCAGACAGATGGGGCAGAGGCTTAAGGAAAATATGCAGAAGATAGAAAGTCAAAAAGTACAATTAGTTGGATTTTAAGGAAATTCTCTGCACAACACTGTAGTATTAGAAGTTAAGAAATTCCCTTTTTGAGGTATTTATAGTTTTATGTAGATCAGACAAGACACTTACAAGAAGCATTATTTGTTTCTTGTAACACCAACCACAGGAAAGGCCAAAAGGGATGTCATGGCAGAAAAAGCAGAACTACCTTACTACCATGAAAAGAACAACAACAAAAATTGAAAGTCTGAGAGCACCAGAATAAACTGTCTGCACAAAAGACGATTATAGTAAAACAAAGAGGAAGTTGCATCTTGGTTTTGGAAGTACTGAACTGTGCAAAGCCAGAAACCAATTTGCACAGTTATTTGCCTGCAGGAGCCCAGTGATTGCATATCCACAACGAAAACAGTGGAAACTGGACTCTACCAAATCCCTATAGCACAGCTACATGGCCACTTCTGAAGCAGTGCTTACAACCAACCAGTCCTTGTGAGTTTGTGGAGCACAATAGATTTATGAGGAACTTGGCAACAATCTTAGAGATTGGCCTCCTAAGAAACCAAATATGACATCCTAGCCTAGAGAAAGCCAAGGAGTCACTTGCAGAAAGATCAGCAGAGCACACTGGTCTCCCTTCTGTGAGTAAAAGCTCATAATTTTTCATGGAAAATTGGTGAAGGGGTTAACCCTTCACCATATAAATAATACATTTATATGGTGGCAAGAAAATCACTCCTTGTGTCACTATAAAAGAATAAGCAAGCAATTGCTTAACTCTACACTGTCAGTTACATACAACTGGCCTACTTTCCTTCCATACTTGTGCCCTTTTTGGGTTCTAACAGGGACTCATGTGGACTCTTATTTAATATTTAATCTTTTACAGTGTAATCACAAGGCTTAAAGTATTCAGCAATTCAGAATCTCCTTTTCTCTTTATTCTCTTTCGTTTTGATGTTTGTTCTCTCTCTTCTAGAGGCCTGGCTTTGTTTCTGTACTTCTGTATTGGACTTTCATTGCTCTACAAATCATTGCTTTTCCAACATTTTTCTTCTGGGAAGTTAAAAAAAAAATCTCAATATATCCACCCCAATCATTTTCATATCATTGACTTCTCTTCCTTTCAACAAGTTGTTTTAACCCCTTGTAACATTTTTTTTTTTTTACCACTTCTAAATTTCCACTTTTTGGACAATTCCACCATCCTCTTTGCATATGTCTATTCTCCTCTTCAAGCACTGTAATAAACTCAAATTCATTGAAATAACTGGCCTTTATGCCATCTTCATTTTGAATTTATTTCATATATAGGTTGCTTTATTTTTTCTATCATCTTTCCATCTCTGAGCAGTGCTTGCATTCTTTACCCTCTTTGTCCATTCTTCTCAGCATGTAACAATGTCCTTTTAAAAATTTGTATTCTGTACTCTGGTTTTTTGTGTTGTTGTTGTTGTTGTTTGTTTGTTCTGAGACAGAGTCTTACTCTGTTGCCCACTGGAGCACAGTGGAGCGATCTCGGCTCACTGCAACCTCCACCTTCCAGGTTCAAGTAATTCTCGTGCCTCAGCCACTCAAGTAGCTTGGATTACAGTCATGCGCCACCACACCCAACTCATTTTTGTATTTTTAGTAGAGATGAGGTTTCGCCATGTTAGCCAGGCTGGTCTTGAACTCTTGACTTCAAGTGATCCACCTACCTCAGCCTCCCAAAGTGCTGGGATTACAGGTGTGAGCCACTGCACCTGGCCTGCATCCTCTACTCTTATGCTTGGTCTGCTTCAAACTGAAGTGACCTAACATAAGTCTTTTCTTTACCTTGACATGTTCACTGTTACTCCTAAGATACTGGTCATCTGAGATTGCTTTTTTAAACTTCTTAATGGATGTGAGGTGGTTCATTTATTGTCTGCTGGTCAGTCTGTCACTCTGCTGGCTCCAGGGCAAGCTTAGCTGGTCTGGTTGTTCATTCCCCACCTAACAGCTACACAGTCAGATCTTATTCACAGCTGCTCACTCGTGCAAGAAGACAACCTCCCCCACACACAGCAAGACTATCTTGCAGTCAAGAAAACAGAGGTGGCTCTACTTCCCTACTTTCTTCTGAAACTTACTACTGCTCATTTTGACCTTGCCTTTTTGACCTTGTTCATCTTCCTTGCCTCCTTCCCTCCACAGTGCTACAGCCTCTAAAGTAACTCCTTGACCCTGTACACATATGTCTCAGCATGTTTCTGTGTTCATTCTATAGCAAATGTGATTTTAATTCTCAGCCTGGGATTTTTTTCTTTCTACTCACATTCAATCTCTAGTCATTCCTTTGCTAGACTGACTCACTTTGTGTCACTTGACTTCTCTTTCTCTCTAAAATGACACCTTTTCCACATCCTAAATCTCCACTTTCTGCTTCCTTCAACTTGTCCATCATCCTAGCTTTCAGTTGCTCAGCAGCTAAAATGCTCATCTGTCCAGCTAAAACTCGTCTGCCCTTACCACTTTCTGTTCTACATAGGCATTTTGATACACTATGAGAGACCTTAAAATCTTCTCAATGAGCCAGATATATTATAAAACAATAGTGGTGTCTTTTGTTAGTATCTTTCAGAATCTGACTCCCTCCTGGAAGGTTTTGTAACAATTATAGTCAAGTTCACATATATTAGACATTTATAGAAAGGGTAGAAAAGGGCATAAGAAATGTCTAAAGAGCAACCTTCAAAATAAATCTTCTGAGAATCTGACTTTATATCTATTGATGTTTATTCAATCAACTGATAAAACGTACAGGGAAACAGAAGGGAATGATCGCCAATGGGAGAAAATGATGAGAAAGAAAGATAGAGCAAGTCTCTAAAGTTTGAACTTCATTTTGTAAAAACAAAGGAGCTATCATAGACAAAATCAAATTGGCAAATGTACATTTAAAATGTTTACCTTCTAAACAAATTTGCAGAGATGCCAATTTAATGTTGATCTTCATGTTAATGGTATTAAATTTATGAATAGTACTCATCAGGCACCTGTTTTTTAAAGTTATAAAATGGAAACAGTTCCTTCAAAAGAATTTAAAGTTTAGACTCACACTTCCAATCAGAGGTTGCCAGTTTATGGCTTCTACAGAAAGTACGTCAACCTACAATTCAAGGAGGCTAGAGACTACCTGCCAAATTCGTCCTGATTAGGACTGAATGCACCCCCTCACTTCATACTCTGTCTCCGCAGTAGCCTCTCTTCCCCTCTCCTTCAGGACCCTCATTTGTTGCCATGGTTTATCCATGACTCAGGCTGACATGGGAATTCTCCTCCCTTCTGGCCCAATAGTTTTGGGTACCAAGAACTGTTTTCTTGTGGACTGTCCCCTAGCATACCTTGAGGTGCATAGTCAGGCATTTTGGGCATTCTCTCTTTAGCCCAAACCTAGGTGTAAGTGCTGAATAAATGAAGGGACCAGAACTTGAAAATATGGCAACAAGCCACGGATACAAAACACGATTGATAGAATGAGCAAAATAATGTAAAGATATAAAATGTGACACCTGATGGGCCAGAATATAGATATTGTGTCCAACATCTTTTGGAGAAACACCATCATCTCCACCCTCGTCATCCCCATGGTCACATTCCAATCCTTGGTTGTAGGCATTCTTCATCACATCCACCTATCGAAAAAAAAAAAGAAGACTGAAATGCCAGAAACAACATCCGCTTTACATTGTTTATGAGGTTTAATTAACAATTGGGCAGCTTCATGAGCCTCAAAAGTATAAAAGGACTCTAAATGAAAATGGCCTTGGAAACCATCTTTATTTCAATGAACATGAAAGTATTTTCCTACAATATTCCCCTTTTCCTTCGAAATTTTTGTTTGAAATTTGAATGTTTATAGTGTCAAAGTTCCCAAGAATTAGGAGAATCGAGAACCCCAGTAAACATCCATTATTTACTAAGTGCCCACTAAGTAACAGGCAGACATGGTGCTAGAAATTGCCCTGGGAACTGAGGTTCCCAACAGTGGATAGGAGAGAGTACCCTCAAGGAATTTACTGTCCAGTGGGACAAGCAAGGAAGGAGGCAAACACAGTGGGGTGCTGTCAGTCCTACTCCAGGGCTATGTATGTTTCTAAGGAAGTGCAGAGCAGGGGCATATACTCAAGCAAGAGGTGGAGGGTGGGCCACAAGGAGGAAGGGGATGACAGGATAAAGGTATTGTCCACAGAGGAACTAGTATTTTCAAAGGGCTATTGCACAGTGCCATTGTTGAATAAATAATATAATTGACTGCCACATTTAACCATAGGATAGGAAATGTGTTGGTCCTTGTAACTCACTGCTTGCAGATAGACACTGGGCTCTCATTAAATATATATTAAATCAAACTTCACTTTATCTCTCTTTTTGCCTGACCTCCATGACTCCATTCTTTACTAACAAAGTGATAGCAAAAGAGTGTTGTGCCAGGCTTTCATAGGAGATGCCCATAGCACCAACAACGGCCCTGATGTGAGTGGAGCTTAATCACCAGGGCACTGAGCTATATTATGTGAGTATGTTCTCAATGCTTTTGGAACCCAATGCTTTTAAAATACACCTGCATTATTTCATAATGTGCATGCCATGAGTGAAAAGGAAAAGATAACTTCTACAATAGGAAGACACGCTAATGATCTCTGTGGAATCTCTACTAGAGTCTGCACAGTTTCCTTGAGGCCAAGCATTGTACAACATATCACTGAGAAGAACAACTACAAAAAAAAACTAATTTTATTTTATTTTTCAGAAAGAGGTATAAATAAAATTTTTGAAGAGTACAAACATTTTTTTTTTACATCCCTTCCTCATATGCTCCAATACACCATTAAACTAAAGCCAACTTTTTTTCTGGCAATACACATTTGCATACAGTTTAGTATAGTGTGATAAGTTGGCTACGAAAAGCGCTTGGAGTGGATAAAACTACTGAAGTCATAAGGCCCAGATCACACAGGCCTTTGCCAACACAGGGCCTTCTGAGGTATTGGAAATGGTAGGTCATGATGCTCCATTTGTCTCAGTAGAGCAATGAAAATCAATCAACATTTTTTTCTGACATGCATTCTCTAAACTTGTTCCTTTTAGGTTACTCAATATTAACCAAGCTTCTAAAAGTTTTCTTACCAGTTCTCTGGGTCTCATGTTAAAAAGAATTCTTTCTGCGTTCTCGCTGTCATGTCTGCTTTCCATAATGGCCAGCAAAAGTTTAGATGCATTGTTCTAGAGACACAGTTTGAGTTAATGTGCATGCAAAGTCAATTTCATGGATTAATGATTTCTCTGCATTTGTTTTAGTTGAGATTACTAGGACCTCTTTTTTAATCAAACGAAATTTAAAACTGCTAATTTCATTTGTCTTGTTAACATTCTAAAATAGAACATTTTACTTCACTGTCAACACAAAATATAACTAATGAATCATGAGACCTATGTTACAAGAGATATTTTAAATATTGGTGAAAAGGTACTTCAAATGCAAAATTGATTTACTATATATCGCACTAAAACATAATCATATTTTTCCTCACTGTTTCCTAAATAGGCATTTCAAAAAACAAGGTGAACAGGTATCAGTAACATATTTTACAGAAACGGTATACAATTTAAAGAATTTAGCACAATTGTTAAAATGAAATATTAATACATATTAGCATATCGAAATCTAAAACTATATGAGCAATAATTAGAATTAATCTATAAAATTACAAATTCATGTGTTAGAAATATAAATTTATTGATAATGGCTTCCTAGTCTCACTATATGGCAGGTGATATGCAACTTGTTTCCCTTTGGGTTATGAAAGAATATCTTCTATTTTCGCTTAACAGAAAATGAAAATAGCTTATGTTGTCTTTGAAGTGTTCTAATTTGTTTTATCAATATATTATCTCAACCATTTCTACCTACAGATATCAAAAATATTTCTGATACAATTTATAATCCAAAATAGATACTCAGAGTTACAGAAAATCTTAGCCACGAAAGCACAATATCCTAAACATTTTGAAAGATGTTACGTTATACTGTGTTTTTAATAGTGCTGGCATAGAATTTTGGCAAATTGCAATATGAAATTAAATATCCAGGATTTACTTCTACAGTGTGCTCATAATATTCATTTAGATAACAATCTTAACCTCCACACACAATCTTTGATAGAAGTACAAAAGAATTGGAGTTAACATGGCTCTAAGATGCTTCTAAGTGACTCAAAGTTAACATATCATAGGATGAAAATTAAAATGAATTGTATTTGGTCTAAATAAATAACGATCATACAAATTTTGTTAAGGTTGTGCAAATTAATTCTCCTGGGTAGTTTTAACACCAAATTCTATCCAACTATTTCCACCCCCCTGCCAAGAGGTATAGCCTAAAAATCATTTCAAGTGACCAATAACAGTGACAATGATGAAGATGATGATTGACACTAATGTCACTGACTCATTATGAAAAGACTTTAGTATTTTGGGGGAAAGGGAGTATTATCCTTTTCTGCTCCATTTTCATATTTTGCAGACTTGAACCAATCCTAAAATTCTCTTCAACAATCTAGTATCCCACATAAATAACATACCTAAAAGAGTAAGGTTCTAGGATTAATGGAGAGCTTAAATCCTAGGAATAATCTGAACAGATCATGGAATTCAAAGCTAAAACCTTGGCAACACTGACAGTGTTACCTAATGAACCTTCCCTCAGCAGGCCCAATACATGATAGCTTAAAAATACATCCAATTTCAGAATGCTATTGGCAATATGGTATTTTTTCTAGCCAATCTTCTTTTCCATATTATGTCAGAAGAATAGAAATCTTATAAACGGCCTAATGAAATATGAATCAAATTGATAGTACAAGAGTCTATAAATACCACAAAATCAAATGGAAATATCAGTGTTAGTGCAGGAGTTTCTTCTTAAAGAAGCCACATTCTTTAAAAACAAAACAAAATAGAAATCTTTACCTATTTACAAATGAAGCACTTCATATTTACAGGTCAGTTTTGCAAATGAAAATAAAAAGGACACCAAATATCAAAAAGTAATAGAATCTCGTACTAAATGAGTATATAAAGCTAAGTATACTTAAAATTAGGGATGATTCAGCAATTAAATTCAGGAATGAATGACATAAAATAAAACCTTAATAATTATTAATATGATATCTTTCTAATGTTAAAGATAATTTATTATTTAAAGTACCCTATGCATGGAAATCCCTTAAATTTCTAATATATATTATTCTGTCTTACAAACATTGTTCTTATATCGGACAACATGTACAAAGCCTCAAAGATTGTTTAGAAAAGTACACATACCTCATTCACTAAGAAAAAAAAGACTATACTTTAAATATTTCAAGTCAAATCTATATTTGGTATTTTGACTTATCCAACTGTCATATTTTTAAAAGGTAACAATTGTACATACTAAAATTAACAAAAATTTAAATAACTTTTTTTAAAAAAGCATTTTCATTTGAATAGTTGATAATATCTTTGTGCTGTTAAGTGATGCCCTCTCACTTAATTTTTTTGCACATGCTTTGATTTGTAAATAATCTATATGCTTATACTTTATTTTACATGGATGAGTCATTCAGTATTTCTGCCCATTAAGTTTAATTAACTACAAAAGAAATTTAAAGTTATAGTCTTTAGACTAGTGAAGGATTTTAAAAGCCAAAGATCAAGACCTGTCTATGTTGTTTCTTAATGAATTATGGTTAAAGATGAATTTAAGATAAAACAACAAAAATTTTTCTAATAACTTGAATTTAAGCTGACTATCTCACAGGCTGGTTTCATTAACTGAAGCATGATGGTAATGAATCAAAGCACAAAACTACATCTACGTAAGAATCACCTTTTCTAATCTAGGAATAGAAAGAACAGAAGCTTATACATATTACAACTGAAAACATGAAAAAATACTAACCCATCTCTTCTATTAAAGAAGCAGTTAAGCTGGGTGTGGTGGCATGCACCTGTAATCCCAGCTTATCAGGAGGTGGATGCTGGAGGATCACATGGGCCCAGGAGTTCAATATCAGCCTGGGCAACATAGTGAGACTCCAACTCAAAAAAATAAAATAAAGATAAAGAAGCATATGCTTACTAAGAGCCTTTAGCACAATCTTCACATAAACATATGTACTTTCCATTGTAATACCTAAACCTAAATTTAGAAACGGAATTAGAAAAATATCATTCCTATTCTTCTTGGCTACAAATTTACCCAAACAAAGTTAAATTTAATTATACATTCTTTATAGTCTTGGATAGACCAGGCTTCACAGAGAAATTGTAATTTAAGCAAGGATTATTTTTTCCTCGTTAACCCTAAACACAATAATGTGGTCTTTACTAGCTCATCTCAATTGAATATCATGCTTTAGCATTTGGGCTTTATACAATTTATTGTGTATATTAATTTGTGCTCCCGAGCTCTTATAAATGAAACTGCTGGGAACTGTGTACAAGGCTTAAATTAAAGAAATCTCTTAGAGTGTGGATATCACTGAAAGTATTTTGGGGAAAAATAATATTTTAATGTAAAAGAGAACAACTTTTAGAAAGAAGAGAGCCATAAAACTAAAATGCAGCACTCCTTTGACTTTGTCTAATTCCTTGTGACTTTCTGGGTGGAATTCTGTGGTCAATGTGTTTTAAAAATATATCAACACCTTTTGCTTCTCCCTATAATGAAAAATATAAAATAAAAACTAGACCAGGTGTGATGGCTCATGTTTGTAATGCCAGCACTTTGGGAGGCCGAGGCAGGTGGATCACGAGGTCAGGAGTTCCAGACAAGTCTGGCCAACACAGTGAAACTCTATCTCTACTAAAAATACAAAAATTAGCTGGGCGTGGTGGCAGGCACCTGTAATCCCAGCTACTCGGGAAGCTGAGGCAGAAGAATTGCTTGAACCTGGGAGGAGAAGGTTGCAGTGAGCTGGGATCGCGCCACTGCACTCCAGCTTAGGCAGCAGAGCTAGACTCCATCTCAAAAAGTCAAGTAAAATAAAATAAAAATAAAAATAAAAGCAAAAGGGAAATCATAAACACAGTGGCTGCTTGGAGAACTTCCAGGAAAGGACCTTGCCATGGAATATTACCTCAAAGCTAACTTCACATTGCATCTGGAGTTTAGTAAGCATTGTACTTTCACTATCCCTTTCTGTCAATTGATTCGTTGAAAACATGATAGTATGCTTTTGACAAGAGCTGCTTAAAGATTGTACTATAGAAACTGTAGCTTTTCTGGCCTGAACAGTGGATTCGCTCTACCTTTAGCTGGAGCACCAGATCCATTCGGTATTTACCAAGAGGGTTTATGTCATTCAGAATCAAAGCAATGATGATATCAATCCCATTAGACTCATGTGTAGCGATACAGGTCTAGAAAACAAAATATTTGTAGAACAGCATTTGATTCACAACAGAATAGCACAGAACTAACAGGATATAAAGCAACATAAAAACCTTAATTTTTAACCTTTAAAAAATAGCTAAGATTTGCCTTTGAGCATTTGACTTATTCTTTTGTATAGGGTCTGGCAATTAATTGATTAGTATTGATCAAATGGCCTTGTATGCAGAATACTGAGAGAGACACTGCGTGAAGCATATATCTTTTAAAATATACCGTGTTTATAGAATTTCGGAGACTACTGGTTAAGTTAAATATCCTTTCATTCAATAAACTTTAATATACCAATCAACGGAGGAGTTCTTTAAGGTCAGAATTTTAAGATCTGAATTATCCTCAATAAAACAATTTTCCCATTTATGAAAGACGTGTGTCCCTCATACCTGAGATTTGTAGGCAAATTTTACAGTACCGATGAAGCAATTTAAATTGATTGCTACTTAATGCTAAACTGATGACAAGAGATGCTGCTGTCCATGCCAGGTGGAAGCGAAGACAAGTAATATAGAGACTCTCCTGATGTCTGGGGACATGCTGTCAATAATGATGGCCAAAGGAAAAATTTACTGAATTTCTTAAACTTACATGAGGGATCTTCATTGGGGAAAATTTATGAAACATCCTGTGAGATAAACATCCACATTTTGAAGGTTAAGATCAACTGTGCTGGGATTCTGAATTTAATGTTACAGGTCTTAAATCAGGAACTTGTGAGCCAGATTTGTAGGACTATGTGTTAACAATGTAGCACCTTGTCAAGGGGTATGAAAAACTGAAATCCTGGCAAGTTAAATGAGAAAGAACAAAATCAAGACAATTTCGAAATGACTGCTTTTTCAGCATGGGCTTTATTTCTCCCTTCATACAATGGAGTTTTTATTCCTCTGACACAGAGGAAAGGTGTTTTCTACCCATCTCCTACCTTTCCTGAGGTTCTTTTGCTCATTAAAATATTTGCCAAACTTAAAGAGAATCTTTTTGCAGATCATCTCCAGAATCTGCCAGCAATCTTTCCTCCCACACATTTTCAGAGCAATGGGGAAGTATTTGTGAGGTTCATGTTATTTGAAAATTAGCTTTTACTTTTAGAACATATTTGGTTTTAGTAAATTACTTTCAAAGTTCACTTCCATTCTCTTATGAGACCAAAACTGGGGAACATTCTCACAAGCTTTCCCGGAAACAGCAGAAGAGACAAATGGTATAATTATTTTCTATTATAGATGTACAAGTTTTTATCAACAACAAAACCAAATCTTTGAATTTGTATGCTTTTCCTTAACTTTAAATCAACATCTAGGTTTTCTTGTATCATTGCTCTGGGAGACTGAAATATAACCCAGAAAAATGCAGGGAAAAATCCACAAACTCTTTTGGTATTTCATATGTACAGTACAGAAAGGGAAAATACCTCCATAACAAATTGTTTATGCCAAAATTGTCCTGTTTTTATTTTATACAACTATGCATGTACATATGTGTGCATATGTTCATAAATATATGTGTGTGTGCATAGACACCATGTGCATGTGTGTGTACATCTCATGTAAATTACAATTTTTAAAAAAGCAAATTTCTTTTTCACATTTTTCTATGTCAATCATTGTTGTTTTTGCTCTCAATGGCTTCTTTAATATTTATATCCAGAAATGTTTATGACTTGAAAACTCTGTCTTCTGGACTGATCCATGCCTATGATGGTAGCTCCATGATGCCTGAGAGGAGGTGATACAGTCAACTGGCAAACTTTCAGGTGGCATCCCTTCCCTTAATTGACCCAAGTGTCCTGCCTTCTACTCCCATAATATGTCCTTGACATCCAAGTAAACAAAATTAGAGGCAAACATTCTGGAAACGAGACTTGAAACTGTGCCCTCCAGAATGTAATATAGTCGAAAGAGCACTCGATTTAGACCCAGAATAAAAAATCCTTAGTTGTAAGAGTGGCTCTACAACTTACTGATTCTGTCACTCTGAAACTCTGGAAAGTCACTTAATCTTTGAGTTAGAGCCTATTCATCAGCAAAGTAGGAATAATGACACCTATTCACAAGTGTATTGTGCATATAAAAGAAACAACATATACTACACCTTGTAGGGGTACCAAAAGAGCCAAAGAAAGTTTATTCCACAAATCCCGGAAAGGTTCACTAAAGATGAAAACTGGGTGGTGGTCATGACACATATTTCACTTTTTTCAGTAAGTCGATTTTTATCTTGAACATTTTCATGGGAATTGTTTTTACAATGAAATTATATACAAATGCAGCATAGCATTTCCTCGTCTATAATTCAGTCTTTGTATGTTTTCTTAGGAAAGTAAAAATGTCTGGCACAGCAAGAAGAAAGATCTTTCAAGTGCACACAAAGATTGGCTCCTTCCCCAACTTAATCCCTTTACTAATTAGTCATGAATACTTCTCGTTACCTGATTTTCATGGCAGGGGCCCTGGCAATACTCAGTCAAGCTCTCTAGGGTCTGGTTGACCAGTGCTACGTTCTTCTCATTGATGTAGAGACCCAACAGGCCCAGGCCACCGGTTGTACTTCCGCAAATGCAGTCCAGAAACTGAAGGGTCTCACAGACAAGGTTGTAATTTGTTTTATTGTTTTGATTCCTCAAGAAGTTCTGAAGGCAAAAGAAAATAAACCTGAAGGGTTACAAAAATTCACTGTGCTGATTGTTTGTTGTTCTCCCCATATGTGCACTTTTCTAACTCTTCTTTGTAAGAAAATTATTCGCATTTATTAAAATTGTCCTCCATTTAAGGAGGGAGAAAGGCCCTTAGGCCTTAGGTTTTTCCTCAAGCAACTCTCTATCTATCTATATATATATATACACACACACACACACACACACACACATACATATATACACACACATATGTACTATATATAATATATAATATATTGTGCCTTTGAGTGTATATATATATTTTTTATATATATATCTCAAGATAGTTCATAATAAACATTTCTCAGTGTCATTATCATCAAACTACACACAGAGGACAAAAGTAATGAGAAGTGGGAAAAAGAGAAAAAAAACTAGGTAGAAAGAAGTTCATTAGGGAGAGAAGCAAATTTTCAATTATAAATAATCTCATATGAACAGTGCAACTTCATTGTTCATTGATTATAAACGATATAACCATTATGAAGGGCACCTGGAAGTATCTATTAAAATTTTCAGTTAACATACAGCTCCACTTCTAAAAAGCTTTTCTAGATATATGTACACAAGTACACCAACAGGTTCCCTGCATACTGCTTGTTATACAAACACCAGAAACCATCTCATAATTATGGTAATGTGACTGGCTTAATAAACAATAGTATATCCAAACATTAGAATACTGTAAAACTATAAAAATTCGGTACTTCAACATGTACCAATAAACATAACCTGGCAATAAGTAATTGACTAATAACAGATATTACTAAATGAAAAATGTAAGTTGAGGAATACCATAAAATATGATTTTTTTTTTTCTTGAGATGGAGTCTCACTCTGTCACCCAGGCTGGAGTGCAGTGGCAAGATCTCGGCTCGGCTCACTGCAAGCTCCGCCTCCCGGGTTCACACCATTCTCCTGTCTCAGCCTCCAGACTAGCTGGGACTACAGGTGCCCACCACCACGCCCAGCTAATTTTTTGTATTTTTTTAGTAGAGACAGGGTTTCACCATGTTAGCCAGGATGGTCTTGATCTTCTGACCTTGTGATCCACCCATCTCGGCCACCCAAAGTGCTGGGATTACAGGCGTGAGCCACCGCGCCTGGCCAGAATACCACAGAATATGATTTTTAAAAAATGTTTACCTGCACAGATCAACATGCTTATGCATGCATAAAAATTTCTAGAAGAAAAAACCTAGACCCTGACAATATTCAGTCAAGTTCTCCAGATTAATCACCTGTTAACAGTGATTTTCTCTGGGGAGTAAACCTAGTAAAAGGGTAAGCTGGGAAGGAAACTTGTTTTATATTTCAATTTAGTATTTATTTCTATTAATTTATTATTTAATGTGTTTATTTGAATTTATATCTACCATTTATTCTTCTTAAGACAATTTTAAAAGTAGTATTTTCTATACTGATCCCACACTCCTATCAGTAAACTGTTCAATCAGATACTATCTAATGTGTTATATACCCTATATGTCTATTTCCTACACTGACAGATGAAATGGGTTAGGATATGCCCGTGGGCACTGATCCAGTATTGTCCCTCCAGAAGCAGTGTTTCTGGCCTTGGCCTGCCTGTGTACAAACAATGCAAAAAAGTGGCCAAAAGTCAAAATTCATAGGCACTCCTAAGTTCATCTATCTAACAAAGGAAAATGCAGGAAAGAAGATATAAGACACTGACTACATTCATTTTTGAATGTATCCACCTTCAGTCTAGTTAAAAACATCCTCTTCTATGTTAATTCTGTTTCAAATGAAGACATACAAATATACTCAGTATTCTCACTCGAGAAATATGAATTGGCTTGAAAATAATGAAAGCCCCTTAAGACTATAAAACCATGAAAGATATAGATGAGACAAATATGATCTCTCTCAACAACATAACCTTACCAGAGAATACTAGGAAGAGGATGCCCACTGAGGCTAAAAATATTTGAGGCTAAAAATATTGATGAGGATGATACTGTATGAGGCTGATTTTTTTTTTTTTTTTTTTTTTTTTTTTTTTTTGTATAAAAGGATTTTCTTCTTCCTTTTCTTCACTGATACCAAAGTTTCTTCCCATTTCAGAAGAGGACAATTGCTTTTATTGATTATCTTTCCAAAACTCTCTCCAAAACTACTTGTTGGTTTTATTGGAATTTAATTACTTACAAACATAGGTTGTATTCTCAGCTTTCACACAAAACAGAACAAATACCTGTAATTCCCGGTTGTGATTCTCACACAGTAACTGAAGAAATCTCAGTATTGGCTGCATGATGGCAATTGCAGGACTCATTGTTACTTCCTCTGCAGATTTTTCCTCAGTGTTTCCTGCTTCTGGTCCTGTGCACATAATGTCTATTTCTGGATCCATTTCTCTTCTGTATACACAATATGCTTTGGATGTTGCTGAAGAAGCTTCTGTTAATTGCCCTTTCATTCCCTCTTTTAAATGTAGTGTTGAATCTCTTACTGAAAACAAAGCAGTACTTTTATATTTCTGAGCCAATTTGCTTTCGCTAATTTTTAGAAAAAAAGAAAAACAACCAGGTACCCAAATTCTCTAACAACTGAATTACAAATAATCTGAAAAAAGGTGCAACAATTTCCAAAAAGGATTTGAGATAGCACTTAAAAGTTAAATTTGCAGTGGGTCATAAAAAAGATCTCAATGCTTAGCAAATTTTAAAAGGACTCATGTCTTTCTGATATATATAATATATATATTCATATATATAAACATATATATATGAGTTTCATGTTCAAGAAGGTAGGAAAATGTGACAAACTTCAAAATGTTAGTGTCTTTATGATTTGTATTTAATACATGGATGATTTTGTCATTCTAATACCAAGAATCTTTCATTGGAGTTTGGTGTGGTAATTTCTGTTTTTAAAGTTTTATTTTCATGGTAACTTAAAAGATTTGGGGCAGTTATTCTTTACCATGCATGCAACAGTGAAATCAAACATTTTTCATGTCATTGGTTGCTTTGTACTGATTATGTCTCATTTAAGTCTAGTCCTGCAGAGCCGTTTTAGGGTCAACCCATGACCAAAATTCTTTATGGATGATCAGAGCCACAGTGGGGATAATTAAACCAAGAGAAGAGAGATGACAAATGTTAATGAGATTTAAACACTATTCCCCTCTTTTCTCTCACTCTGTTCTCCCAAATACTCAAATGCTTCTTTACCTCTCATTCGTGGACCAGATGTCATCAATTCATTGTCATCATCCCTTTTTTTGCTACCTAAATCTATGGTATTAACTGTCACTGTTGATCTTATTTCTTTCTGAGCAGCCTTCATTCGATCATAGAGAACTTTAAAGAATTTTTCTGACTTTTTTTGTTCATGCAACTGCTGGTAGAAAGAATACTGCAAGAAAACATATTTTAAGACATCAATACCCAAGGGGAGACAAATAGTGTTTTTATGCTTGAAATAAACATAAGCATTATAGGTAAAAGCACATACTTAATGCACTACCCATTATTATTTCATAAATTGACAGCCTTTGCCAGTTTCTTGTACTATTTAATGTGTACTAATAATAGTTGGTATTTACTTAGCATTTTCCACTAAACTCCAACATATTTTCATATGCTGTTTAATTTATCCTTACTGGTTATATATTTTTAAAAATGTACAGGGACATTATAAGAAGTTGTATGGAAAGAATTCTTTGATTTTTATATTATTATAAAGTCATGCATTGATTCAACATGAATGTATTGAGTGCCTACTATGTGTCAAGCCCTCTGTTAATAGGGATAGAACAAAAATGGAAACCAACCACAATCCTTGCTCTCATGAGTTTGTAATCTAAAGTGGAAAATAGCCATCAACCCAATGATCACCCTGTATAAACATGAGTTTACGGAAAGTTACAAAGGACTATTTTTCTCTTTATCTAAATTACAGTACATTTTAGAAATTTAGAAAGTGTTACCACGGTAGCCTGACTCATGGGATCTCACTGATAAACAGGTACCAACTTCTTTTGGTTCCTCATTAGCTACATTGTTTTGCATGGGGTCTCAGACAAATCCACCTTAAAATAAATTTAGTCAATAATGATGCAGAAGTGGTTCAGAAACAAAAGTATGATAAAATGTATCTTTGTAAGATGTGGAAATATTCAGCCCTGGGAAGATTTACCCAATTCTTGTCTGCTCAATGCCTTATGGAAGTGTCCAGGAGAAGCAGTAGGAGGTAGGAAAGATAACACATTCCAGGGAAGATAGAATTTGAAGTGGGTGGGGAAATTATAACTTCTTACTACCAAGATTATGAGATAGACACAAGACAAGATAAATATCATTTGTAAATTAATAAAGATAGTAACTCCCTAACTGTAGTGAATAAAAGAGTTATATAAGCTCGAGGAGAGATAGTATGAAGAAAACATAAGAAAAAATAATTTCCAGATCAAGCAGAACTGGTCCTATTCCAATATAAGAACATTTAAATAGCCAAATTTGGGGAGTTTGCCTCCAGGATATGCTTTCCTTTAGGAATTCCTGGAACCATGACCCACAGGTCTTGGGATCCATAACCGAGACTCTAATGACATCAGGTCTTGAAATGGTTGCCTACCCTGCAATTTTCTCTATGCGCAATGTATATACACAGAATGTCTTATGAAGCCTTAGATGTCAGCTGCACACCTACAAGGGTAAGTTCCTACACAGAAGGCGAGCAACCCTCAAGAAATAAGGCCAAAAAGTCATGGTAACCATAGCAACCACAGTAAAGCAGTCAAGCTGGTTTTGTTAATTCAAACAATAAATGCAGCATCCACAGACCTCTACAATCCCATGAATTAAGCAGATGATAAAGTTAGAATCTTTTCAATATAATGGGGTTAGAAGGTGGAAGGAGTTTCCAATATATTAATGAGGAGTTATGAGAACTTTGTGGCTCTATTAAAACAAAGTTTCATAATTTATGTAGTTCTTACGTATACATCACTTCATAGATACTTTCAATTCACCAGTGTGATGAATAGAGTATTCTTAGTTCCATTTTATAGATTCATAAAATGAGGTTTAGTAAAGATGAGTGACTTGCCCAATATTATGTAACTAGTAAGGGGTAGAGCTAGGATTTAAATCTAGATTTTCTGACTCTAAATCACTAAATGTATAAAACAACCTCTTACGATCAAAACGCTAGATTATTTACACAGATAATACCTTTTAAGAACCAGGTATCTACAATGCTTAACAACACGATTTTAAAAAGGAAAAGTAGGTTCCATATATATTTATATAATCTCAATAAGTAGCATAAGGATTCCTCTCACTAAAGATATGATTTTTGCTTAGGAAACTACCTCCATTAGCTGCACAGAGTGTAAGAGGAAAGAAACTCCAAGTGTTTTGGAACTAACGGGGATGGATAAACAGATATGTGTGACAGGGGAGTGGAAGAGGCAGAAAAGGGAAGGGAAGTGAGAATGGAGAAAGACAAGAGCATGATGCAGGGAGAATCCTCAAGTGAAATATCCTAGGGGTGAGGATGGAGATGATTATTCCTAGAAAATAGATGCTTATTGCATCTAAGAGCACAGATCTGGAGCCAGACTGCATGGATTTGAAACCTGGCTCTATCTCTAACTAGCGACGTAAGCTTGGGTCTATCTCAGTTTCTTCTTCAGTAAAATAGGATAACACACCAGTTACCTCGCAGGTTGTTTGAATATTAGCCAAGGTAAAACATACAAATCACAAAGAACAGTGCCTCATATTTAGTAGGTATGATTTTTCTTATTGCTATCATTAGGTTCCATGTGAAACTGTAATATAAGTACCTCCTGTATCCTCCCCTTCAGTTGATCTTTAATAAAGTATAGAACATACATACGTTGACTTAATGTAGCCGGAAAGGAAGAAATTAAGGAAGGGGCTGCAATTCTCAGCATGACAGAAGCAGGGGTGTTAAGAATCTATGTGCTGAGAAAGCAAGACTGTTTCTGGCTAAGGAGACAGTGAGAATGTAAAACCCCCGGGGAACTGGCAAGTATATTGGGGAGGAGTGTGCTTTAGACTGCTATAGGGCAAGGAATAAGATTTGAGCTAATCTCAACTAGACCTCTTAGAGCCAGGAAAACATAGTTGCCATCTGGGTTGTACAATGTGAGACATCCGAGTAGAGGAAGGCTGGTACCTATTGTCATAATCCATCTTAAAAGAAGATTTTCATATATAAAAGTAATTTAACGCTGTTTCATCAACAAATATTTGTTGAATGGCTGTAAAGTATTGTAGACATAAAGAATAGGATATGATCCCCTATACTGAAGAAGTTGAAATTCAACTGGAGAGGCAGGGTATAATACAAATTACAACTAAACAAAGTAGCACGTGGAAAATGCCAAGTGGGTATTAAAGAAACAAGTGCATAGGAGCTGAGACAAGGGAATGGATACCAAATGCCCCAGACGAGCTAGGAAAGACTTTATGAAGAAGAAATAATTTGATTAGGACTATTCATTCACAGATCCATTCCCTTCTGCACACTGATTGAACCCCAAGATTGGTCCAGACACAAGGGGTACCAAGATGAATAAAATGTAGTTGCAACCTTGAAGGACTTATAATTTACTAGATGGCACCTGATACACACATGAAGAGGCACAAACAAGTGGCAGAAATGGCCGGGCCCGGTGGCTCACGCCTGTAATCTCAGCACTTTTGGAGGCCAAGGCAGGTGGATCACCTGAGGTCAGGAGTTGAAGACCAGCCTGGCCAACAGGATGAAACCCCACCTCTACTAAAAATACAAAAAATTAGCCGGGCATGGTGGTGGGTTCCTGTAATCCCAGCTACTCAGGAGGCTGAGGTAGGAGAATCGCTTGAACCGGGGAGGCGGAAGTTGAAGTGAGCCGAGATTGCACCATTGCACTCCAGCCTGGGCAACAAGGGTGAAACTCCATCTCAAAAACAAACAAACAAAAAAAAGTGGCAGAAGTGTCATTAAAGACGTTCACAGGTTATAACAGGGGCACACAGTAAGCAGTAATCAATTCTACCCAGTGAGATACAGAGCCTGAAAAGGCTTCTAGGAGAAATGTATTGAGTTGAATCCTCAAAGAGGAGAAAGCAGCATGAGAAATAACACAACGCATTTGAGGAATGACAAAGAGCTAAGTGTAGCTGATGCATAAGAGGAAGGATGCAGGAGGCAAGAGAGTGGAAGAACAAGGGAAAGTTGGAAAATTTGAAGAGAACAGGAAGGATCTTATGGACTATAGCAGGGAGTCTGTCTTTATAGGGCAGGTGACCGATTTTAAGCAGAAGAATAGCATGTTTTTGGAAAGGCATCTTTGAAGGCAACATGAAGAATGATTTGGAGAAGGGCAAAACTGGAAGCAGGGACACCTCTTATAAGACTATTTGTCACTGTCCAGGAAAAGACAAGGAGGATCTGTAGTGAGAGCTGGAAAAGCAGGGATTGAAAATAATAGAGTATGGATATGAGGGATATTAAGGGGGTAGAATCACAGAAGTTGGTCATCAGTGGGATGTTAAGGAAGAGAGTAAGTGAGGGTGGAGAAGTTAAGTTCAAGGCTGACTATCATTTTCTGATCAGACAACTGGGTAGATGGAGTGCCAGTCATTGAGAGAGATAATGGCAAAAGGAGCAGTGGGTGTATGGAGAACAACAGCAGATTCCATGTGAGATTTGTTGAGCTTAAGGCATTTGTGCACATCCCACTAAATATTCTGGAAGACAGCTGGATACAGAGTCTAGAACATCAGTGAGTTCAGAAGCATCCAAACACAGTAAACATTAAAGGTGTGGAAATGAATGAGGTCAGGCTGGAGAACAAACAGAGTGAGAAGAGAGAGTGCAAAGAGACTTGGGAGATGTCAGGATTCAAGAGTTAAGCAGAGGAAGAAAAACCTTTGCAGAAGGCTAAGAAGAAATGGTAGGAGGTAGAAGACAAGCTGGAGAGGGTAGTGTCCCAAGACCCAGGCAGAAAAGCTTTCAAGAAGAAAGAAAAAGTCACTAGTGGCAAATGCCACAGAAAATCATGTAAAGAAGGACTGAAAAATATTTTGGTTGTGAAGAGATCTTGGGGGAACAACTTGCCAGGAATTTATAAATAGAAGGTGCAGTTTCCAATGGGAGCTGGCTTATTCCGCAGCAATATGAGGATACAAGTAAGCAAAAATAAGTGCAAAGGATGAAGGATGATCCCATCTGGTGACCCTTAGTGGCCTAGAAACAGAAATCTAGAAAAGACTGTAATGCTAAGGATTTCTTCTAGAGATGCCCCCTACCAAAAAAAAAAAAATACTGTCACTTCTGTCCACTGAAAAGTCTCTATCTAATGTTATGTGGTTGCCTGGACACTTCCTCTAGAAAGTCCCAGTTGACAGAACTTCCTGGTTTAAGTCTGAATAGTATTTTGTCATGTTCATAAACCACATTTTAAAAAATCATTCATCCATTGATAAGTAAAATAGTGGAAGCTAAAAATGCTGAAGTCATAGAAGTAGACAGTGGAACATTGGTCATAGAGTCCAGTTTCAGTTAAACAGGAGTAAGTTTCGGTGTTCTACTGCAAAGCAAGGCAATGATACTTAATAACAATAATATGTTATATATTTTCAAATAGCTGAAAGAATTTTAAATGCTCTCACTACAAGTAAATGATAAATATTTGAGGTGATGGATATGCTAATTATCCTCATTTGATCATTACACAACATATATATATATATATATCTCTCTCAAAGCATCAGATTGTACCCCATAAATATACACAATGATTATTTATCAATTAAAAATAAAATACAATTTTTAAAAAGCCCCAACTGAACACCTGGTTCAGATAAGATAATTTCCAAGAAAACTCACTCAACTTCCTCCATCACCTCCTTCCTCAACTTCCTGCAGAGGAAATCTATGCTGCAGCTACAGCATCATGAGAATTTTAAACACTTTCTTTTCTCAACTAAGTACTATAGATGTAGCGTTGTTTTGTCACCATGCCACTTGCTGCTCGAGGCCTTTATTCCTAAAGCCACTGTGATTGGATGTGTTAGATGGTAATGTTCCTATCGTTCAATGTATTTGACAGTTAAATGAAGCACAATATCCAAGTTTCAAATTAGACATGGCTTCTGCTGGCCATGAGTCGAGAAAATGGCTTTTGGAATTTCTAATAACATACTTAGTTGTAAGTAGGTAGTTTTCTTTACTGACCAAGGCAAACCTAGAAAGAGCAGGCTACCAAGCAGCAAAACAGACAGTTATATGGGAGGAATAAATTCCTGTGTTCTAATCCTCAGTAGGGTGGCCATAATTAACAATTTATTGTATATTTTCAAATAGCTAGAAAAGTGAATTTTGAGTGTTCCCAACACAAAAAAATGATAAACGTTTGAGGTGAAGGATGTGCTAATTACCTTGATTTGATCATTACATATTATATACATGTATCAAAATATCACACTATACCCAATAAATATGTACAATTATTACTATTTAACCATAATGATAAAAAAAAAAAAGACTGGAGGAAAATGTCTGTCATCTGGGAACACTCCCCAGCTCTCCAGCTCATACAGCATGTTTTGCCTTTGGGTGTAGTCAAGCCTACGGGCTACTTGGCAGAAGTTTCAAAAGAAAACATGTGCCTTCTGGAAATAGTGGCCTAATCTCCTGTGTGCAGGTAAGCATATTGCTCATTGTTGTGGAATTCCTGGAATAATGTCAGAAGGAAGTTTCAGAGGAATGTTCTGCTTGACAGAATAAATTGTGAAGCTCTGTAGTTTCTACAGCAAACAAATAAATTTAAGAAAAGTGTGATACATGGATTTTTTTTATAGTAATAAGAGCTAAAAGAAACACATTACTTTTCCTTGGTTTCTGTGACAAGTAAACAAGAAATACCAATAATAAATGTAATCCCCATGATTGATGAACAAGTACCTGTGTTTGTGTATTTCCTCCTTCGAGCAAGGCAATGCCGAGGAAAATGCCTTCTGAAAAAATTCTGTCATTTTTGGTGTTCACTATAACATCGATGACAAGTTCTGAGGCACCTTCTTTATCCAGCAGACACTGAATATCTGACATTGATATCCCCATCTTATCTGAATCTTGTCCAGAAAAGCTTCCTGTGATTAGGAAAAATAAATACATAAATCTTAATTATAGACACTATTAACGTGTAAGGTTTTCAAATTCTTAAATTTTATTATTTTAATAAAAATATTAATCATTGAGATTTTTCCCTACAAAGTTAAATATAATAGAAGCTTGAGGCTGGCCATGGTGGCTCATGCCTGTAATCCCAGCACTTTGGGAAGCTAAGGCGGGCAGATCACTTGAGGTCAGGAGTCCGAGACCAGCCTGGCCAACAGAGTGAAAGTCCAATTCTACTAAAAATACAAAAATTAGCCGGGTGTGGTGGCACATGATTGCAATCATAGCTACTTGGGAGGCTGAGGCAGGAGAATCGCTTGAACCTGGGAGGCGGAGGTTGCAGCGAGCCAAGATTGTGCCACTGCACTCTGGCCTGGGTGACAGAGCGAGGCTCTGTCTCGGAAAAAAGAAAAAAAAAAGAAACAAAACAAACAAACAAACAAGCTTGAGTTTAAAAAATCAAAGTTTGTAAAAACAGAACTCTTTATTAAATGTTTGACACATGTGATTAAATGTTTTGCTTAAAAATAGAAAAAGAAAACTAGCTTATTTTGTCCTTAATTTCTACTTAAGAGATTATAACTTAACTATTTTTCCAAAGTCAAAAAGCAAAATTAATTCTGATGTTCAAATCTGTTGTTTTATGAACCCCAAATTGTATGAAAGTTTTTAATAGTGATTTTTAAATGACTCTTTTATATCTCTGCCATTTCAGTAAAATACGAGAGTAACAATGACATGGATATGTATCAAGAGAATCCTAAAACGAAAAAACAAATGACAGGACTTACCTCCCACCTGTGCAGTTTTGGAGTAGGCTCCTGTTAGGTGTCCATTCATGCCAATACTATAATCACCTTTAAAGTATCGATTCAGAAGTATCTTTCTTAATGTGTTACCCTAATAAGAAGGATAACAAAGAGTTATTGTTTCCTTTTCTAATAAAAGTGAAAAATGCCAGTATGTTAAATGCTTTAAAAGCATTTTGTGAATGATGTTGAGTCATGGAAAAATTAACTTTATATCAGATAATATTTTCTGAGGCAAAAATTTACAAATGCATCCCAATAAAATAATAATTTTGCTTCTCATAATAAATAAAGAGGATGGGAGAAGCTTTTTGGAGGTGATGAACAGGTTTATGGCAGATATTATGCTGGTGGTTTCATAGTGTATACTTATCTCCAAACTCATCAAGTTGAAGACATTAAATATGTACAGCTTTTTGTATGCCAATTAATCATAACTCAATAAACAGTTTTAAATATAATTTTATTCTGTCAAAAATATAAAAGAAGAGTGTGTTCAATAGAATGTACTAGAAAAATCACAAACGCTATAAATTTAAGATTGCTTCAAAAGCTGTAGTTCCCAGAGTTGGGGAGTATCAGTCACCTAAAGAAGACTCAGAATAATAAACACCCTAAGAATTGGAAAGCAAAGGGCTTAGGTAGAGGAATTTAGTCAGAAGAGCAAGAAAAGAGTTGGGAACAGAGCAGGTTCTCAAAAAATTAACCTTGATAAAACAGACTGAATTATATTTAAACTCCAAAATGCTTTACTCAGAAGACTGTGGGCAAAAGACAGTGTATTCCTTTACAAATTACATAATCCAAAACATCCTAAGTCTTTAATTTTGTACTCATTACAGGACATTTTTACAATAATACATTTTGTAATATAATTGCTTGCATGTACATAAGAAACACAGATAACTCCAAATCTTCTCTTTTATTGGTGATTATTATTTTAATAAAAGGAGTGATTTAAAAGCATTATTTAAGGAATACTTGTTTAATCTATTTATATTAACACAACTTCAGAGGTGTTATTCCCACCTTGCAGGTAAGGTAAGGAAACTGTGGCCCAAGAGCTTAGGTAATTGGCTGCAGATCATGCAGCTAACAGGTGATTGAGCAACACCTGACTCAACTCTTGGCTACAAAATCCAGCCATTTCTTCATGTCATGCTGCATCCAACATTCATGCTGTGACATGTAGCTCTCATTGCCCCTTCACTTTCTCATATTTTGGTTATTCTTTCTCAAGTTCTTTAGGTATTATCCTCAGTTCTTTTGTTGTGCTCCTCTTCTGTTTGGCAATTTCATCTTATCCTTAGTTACACAATCACTTCTGCTGGTCTGCCTGCCAAATGTGTTTCCTCCAGCCTGGACCTTGCTTTCCTAAGATTCTCATTCTGTTTCCATTTAGATTTCCTTACCTGTGTCTTGAGGCTCCACTGGAAGCTCAAACTCAATTTTTCAGAACAGAATATTCCTTCTCTTTCAAATGTTTTCCCCTTAATTTTAATTTCTTTTAAGAAGATCACACCCATTCTCGTCATTTAAGCTCCAAATTTAAGGAATCACCTACTACCCCCCCACCCCAACTTGACAATGACTTGAAATGTCAAATGACATGAAATCCTGCCCGTTCTACCTTTTCAGTTGTAGCTTCCAATAGTGCCTTCTTAAATTATATTTTAACCAAATTCAACCATGTGATCATTTCTCTCTCTCTCTCTTTTTTTTTTTTTTTTTTTTTTTTTTTTTTTTTTTTTTTTGAGAAGAGTCTCACTCTGTCGTCCAGGCTGGAGTGCGGTGGCGCGATCTTGGCTCACTGCAAGCTCCACCTCCCGGCTTCATGCCATTCTCCTGCCTCAGACTCTGGAGTAGCTGGGACTACAGGCACCCACCACCACACCTGGCTAATTTTTTTGTATTTTTAGTAGAGACAGGGTTTCGCCGTGTTAGCCAAGATGGTCTCGATCTCCTGACCTCATGATCCACCCGCCTCGGCCTCCTAAAGTGCTGGGATTACAGGCATGAGCCACTGCGCCTGCAGAGCCTTCCATGTCTTTTCTTTCCTCCTATTATATTCATTGCCTGAAATGATCTTCCTCCATCTTACTTATGAACCAGTCCTATCTTCCCTCTTCATTCTACAATATTCATTAGGTGCCAATTGTTTTAGGCACCATTTTAAGTCAATAAGATATAACCCTCCCCTCAAAGAGTTCACAATGAGATGAGCGCAATAATAGGAACATCTACCAAGTCTTCTGGAAGCATAAGAGGAGCCATTGACTCTGAGGAGGCTCTACATGGCATAGCCTGTCTACTAACTTATGTGATCATCAGACAGACCTGTCTTGTGCACAGTTAACACCCAACTAACACGTCCTAAATGTCACAGTGCCAAGAATTTTTATTTATTTATTTATTTATTTATTTATTTATTTATTTTGAGATGGAGTCTCACTCTGTTGCCCAGGCTGGAGTATAGTGGTGCAATCTCAGCTCACTGCAATTTCCACCTCCCTGGTTCAAGCAATTCCCCTGCCTCAGCCTCTTGAGTAGCTGGGATTACACCATGCCTGGCTAATTTTCTTTCTTTTTTTTTTTTTTTTTTTTTTTGTATTTTTAGTCGGGACTGGGTTTTACCATGTTGGCCAGACTGGTCTCAAACTCATGACCTCAGGCAATCTGGCTGCCTCGGCCTCCCAAAGTGCTGGGATTACAGGCATGAGCCACCACGCCCAGCCAGTGCCAAGAATTCTAATAGACACTGGGAGTGTCTGGAGTTTGCTTATCCTTATAACAACTTTTATTTATTGGTACTTAAATTCTTAGAACACAGACATTTATTATTGCTTCCTGTTTCATGTTTTCTTTCTTTAAGACCTCTTCATAATGGGGTGTAAAAGTAAAAGTGGTGACTAGTCTCAAAAGAAATAGTGACGTGTAAGAACTTACTCTACCAAGGAATACAACTCTACTATCCACTATCCCTTATAAAACTTAAATACAGCACCTAGAAGAAACATAAGAAATGAAAATAGTCCTTACTTTTTCTTTTTTTAAGAGAAAGTCCTTTGAGTTGAATTAAATCCACCTGGGCAAAGGATATTTCTTCCAAAAGGAATGGAAAAACAAAATAAAGCATTTCTTTGGAGTCAACGCCTTTGAGCAATTACTGTGACTCTCATTATAGCAGAAGGAGATGCTATGAAAAATCTTTTAGACCCATAAACTACAGGGTTAAAGTTATAGTTGGGGAGAAAAATGTGAGGTCATATTAACTGAAGCACTAATTTTTTTAAAGGGTAGCTCAGTTTGTTGTACTATTCATGGATCTCGCCTCTACAGACCACTCACTCTAACCCTGTAGGAGACAGTTGGCCCACCTGTAATAACTGAAGCTGACAATATGAAAATCCGGGACTTTTTCTTGAAATTGCACAAGTCAGCATCACTGTCTGAAAGGCAACCTGTTGTGAAGATGACTGAACCCTTATGAACTAGTTTCCCTTTTAGTCTCTGCAAGAATCTTTTATGTATTACTATTTCTATTATTATTTAGAGATAGGGTCTTGTTGTGTTGCCCAGGCTGGAGTACAGTGGGACAATCATAGCTCATTGCAACCTCACACTCCCGACCTCAAGCAATCCTCTCACCTTGGCCTCCCAAAGTTCTGGGATTATAGACATGAACCACTGCACCTGCCCCTGGGAGAGTCTTTTAATCATACCTTTTTGTCACACTGCTGCAAGAACCCAACCAAGACATAAACCAATGAGTTTTTTTAAAGATGAAATAGAAAAACTTTTTTTACCATTTACTTTTTAAAATGCCCTTTATACTGCTAGAATAATAAAACTATTGAAAACCAGCCAAAGAGTAGAATTATGTCACACCAAATCAAAATAAGCATATTTGTGATTATTTTTAAATTCGCTTTGGCAGATAAAATCACAGTGCCTATCAGATTCATAGACATCAAAATCAAATGAGCAACACTCTTCTCATTCAATTATAGCCTCTTAGAAGCATCTATTTACTCACTATTTAATATTCAGACTGCCATAGAAAAGGCAGGGGCTTCCTATTTTTCTGTTCTCAACTCTGAAGCCACTCTGCCTGGGTTTAAATCCCCTCTACGCCATATACTAACTGGGGATCTTAAACAAGTTACTTCATCACTCTGGGCCGCAGTCCCTCAATTGTCAAATGAAATTGCTAATATCTACTCTCAGAAGACTTCTGTGATAATTAAATAGTTAAAATTTACTGAAAGTACTTGGAACAGTTTTCAACACATAGTAAGTGCTATAAAAGTTGTGCATTGTTGATGTTATCCCTGCTAGTATTATCCAGATCATGGGAATAGTCTACAACTTGCAAAGTGCTTTTGTAGACACTTTCTTACGTTATACCAAACCTCCCCACAAAAGTGAAATAAATTTCTAGTATATTAAGAAAATGGCAAAAATAATAAATGATAAACTCCCCCCAAATCCTAGCTTTTTACCTATTAATCAGTCCTTGGAATTATATACTTATTAGCTAACATGGCAAAGTCACCCTAAAGCATAAACATACTTCACTATATAAAATGTACCCTTACAACTTCAACTAAAAGTTGAAACAAATTCTGTCTTGGTTCAAACTTCATAGTTTTGTGCTAAGACAAACTCTGGTGCTAAAAGTGATTAATGAATAGGTATAAACAGAACAAGATTCTGTTATGTCTTAGTAATCTTCATTTAAGAATAAAAAAATTCATATATTGCTACATCACAAGTTCAGCAGAAACTGACTTCTCTTGACAACTATCCAGTTCTGACTTAAGCGGTGAGAGACAAGTACTGTGTCCCAATTTGCTTTGGGGCATTCTTGATAGTTTACACTATCTGTACAGTGGTGGTAGCTTAAATGTGAGTCATTTCCCCAAATTACTTTAATTCAAAAGTAACTGTAGAACCATTGTCAGAAATTCTTGTGTCAGGGTTGCAAATAATTGTCTCAGAGCTGTAATTGCCATGGCAGATATGAGGGAAGAACTAAAAGCACATTAGGCCATTGTGAAAAAAATTTCACCACAGTTGAGAAGTTTGACTTCTGTGCTGGTTCTTGAAATCCAAAATGCATTCCTGATATGCCTCCCATGGAAAGTCTCTTTGCTGAGTGAGGACAAGCAAGGAATGTCCTTTACAGCCTTTTCAATATCAGAGTCACTTCCAGGCCACAAGACACTACTTTTAGCCAATGTCTTCATGTGAACACATCCCAGATGTGCTAAATGTAATGTAGCCAAGATAACTAACAACCACCTTCTGAAATTACAACAAAATATCTCCATAAAAAGACATCTTTTGTGGCCAGAGAAGTCGTGCTGACGGTTTGCGAATATCTGGGAGGACTGGGTGTTTCCCGCCCACTCCCTATTACACCGAGTCCAAGGCATCAAAAATTAAACAGCTCAGAAATCGTTGCCTTTCACTGATAGAAAGGATAATCAAATTTATGCCTCCTAGAAAGGACTAAAATTTTGTATCATTTTTGAGAAAGCACAACTCTGTTTGCCTTAATGGGAGATTAATAGCCTTAGGAATGAAGAATTCAAGGATGTGTGATATTTGAGGTACAGATACTCACATTCATTCCCATCCCCTTAGAAAAACAATTTAATAAAGTAATATTTTTCCATTATGTAAAATATAATCAAGATATCATGAAAAAATGACAACCAGCATCCTAGAAAACTAAGTCCTCAACTAAAAATTCAAAAGGTAATGAAAACTGTAAACTAAATATGCCTGATTTAAGACTTATCCTCAAAGATTCATAATTAGCTACTAATCAGCTGAGATCTACAAGGAGGTGATGATATGTACTTGTTGGTCTCCCCATAGTCCCATTTTAACATTAAATTTGGGATTAGCATAATTAGTGTTTCCGTAACCTTTTGGTTTAGTAACAATATATCTGATTAGGTATTTTTCCTCATTTGAATTCCCAGGGGTAAAAAGGTACATTTCCCATTTTAATACATTATTGTAACAACTGTATCTTTGTGGAGTGATATTCTGTCCATCATTATAATCAACTATATTTTCAGATAACTCCATTGGGAAAATATGGGTTAATCTCTTATAATCTAGCTGTCTAATCATTTGAACATCTTAGTCTCTCTGTCCAAGAAGTTGTATGTCAATTTCTCTCCCTGTTGCCTTTGCCTAGCTTTCTTAAGATTGGAGACACAAATTTCAATAGGAGTAGTTATGTGCACTCAGAAGATGCTCTTCTCATCAACACAATGACACACTCATTACAATCTTGAAAAATATATGATGTCTCAATGATTCTAGTAAAGAGCCTTACTTTCCACAAGACTGTGGAAAATGTTAGATCCAAATATTCATTCACTATAATGGCAACCAACTTCCAAATTTCTTCTTTCCTCGTTCTTATTAATTGTAAAGACATTTATTACATTTCTACCATGTGTCAGGAAGTAGAAAAGTGAATGCAAAAAGTAATTCTGCAGCATATGCTGAAAGAATTTTCAGATATGTAGAGTGGAGACATATGGCACTGTTTTCCAATATAAATAATCCTCGCCAGACCATTTGATTCCATTGGTGAAATTTAAATGTTTAAACAGTAAATGATGAGGTATAAATATTTGATGATGCTGCTGCTGAATGAAAGAGTGACTTCAATAACCACCCTGAGTTTATCAAATATCCTAGCCTCAAGACAAACAGGGTTGCTGAGAAGGTTTTGTTAGGAGATTATTCTATACTCCATAGATAGCAAGGAATAAAGAAAACTGTATTTGTTTTCTTTGGGGCATTAATTAAAACCTCCCAGTATTTGAATTCCAGGAAGCATACTAACTAACATGAAACCCAACAGACCCTTCTACCTCAACCATTTTAAATACAGGGTTTGCTGAAATTCAGAGTTTGAGAACTTACGCAATCCCTCACCAGTAGGACTTGAGAATGGATTTCACTGTTTGTAATTGTTTAGTTTTCGGAATAAGCAGTCTTCTGACTTTCAGAACAAAAGCTGAGAGGAGGGTAAGCAAGCAAGAAATGAGCAGATAAGCTTTAGATACAATCTCCTTACTGAAGGAAAATGACTGTATTCACCTAACATAAATCAGTGCCTCATAAAATCACACTCAAAGACAGTGGCACACAATCAATAAAGTGAAGCCCATAGTCCCCTGGCACACAGTATAAAAACCTACTAGAGTACTATTTGTTACTGAAAAGACTGAAATCAGTGGTGCCAGTGCAGGCGTGTGCAAGCTTGCCAAACACTGGGGAAAATGGAACTTCAAGAGGTAATTTCAAAGCTTCTGCAAAGACCATGTTGTTGTATGGGAGGTATATAACTCAGTAATGGACTCAGCTTACAGTCCATCCCAGAGAGCACAATGGGAAACAGCAGGAGAGGGAAGGAGATTTAAATAAACGAGAAGACTGACACTGATCTGAATAGCAATATGAACTTCAGTGGGAGAAAGGTCTTCCTCCTGGACAATGGGGAAAGTCGTAACTAGTTTGCTGTTTTAAAGTTCTAACCCCAGATTCTGTGACATCTGTTATATTTCCACAATCATTTAGTGAAGTTAGGTGCAACTTTGGAAGGTGGTGTCACAGAAGATGAGGAACAATACATACAGGGACGTATCACCAGCACTATCCTGCCCTATATTGGCCTTCCTGTTTCTATGGAATTTCTTGCATTCTCAACTGTAGTGCAGCAGTCCTTGATCTTCAAGCTGTGACCTCCTGATCCACAAACAAAAGAGTGTGGCTGGCTCACAGGGCAGTGAGACGAATGCATGGCTCCGAAGAGCTGGCAAGGAAACAATGGGGCAGAAGACCCCAACAATGGGGGTGGAAGACCCCACCCCCACCACCACACACACACACACACGCACACACACACCCGCACACACACACACGCACACACACACACACGCACACACACACACGCACACACACACGCACACACACGTGCACACACGCACACACACACACGCGCGCACACACGCACACACACACACGCACACACACGCACACACGGAGTGAGAGATAAAGACCTCATTATTTTTCCCCAGAATACTAGAAATAAATTATTCTTAAAACAGAGGAAGAAAACTAGCACTGGTATTGCTTATCAATGTAATATTTGACAAAATATGTACGAAGCTAAATTTTAATAAATTCAGAATATATTTAGAAGTTCCTCAGATAGGAGAGTCTATGGAATCTATGGAATAGAGGAGTTGTACATGGTACAACTTCAAAGGGAAGCCTTGAGAATTAAATGAGATAATATCTACACACAGTTTAATACATAAGAAGTTCAGTTTATGAATGCTCCCCGCATTGGCAATGATAATGCACGTTAGTGGACCTTAGAGGAAATGATGTCTCAGAGAGTAACGTAATTGGCTTGAGTCTGGGTTCTTCCACTTACTGGCTTTGTGATCTGAAGAATTTTAATTAACTGCCCCAAGGCTCAGTTTCCCCATCTATGAATAATAGTATTTACACTGCAAGGCTATTTAAAGATTAGGAAATTAAATAGGAAAAGTTTTATGTTCTTAGCCCATAACAAGTACTAAATAAACAGCTACTGTAATATTTTATTTTGTGTTTAAAGGAAAGTATTAATAAGTTTCAATCTGGGGAAGACTTGCACAATTGGTGACATAAAGAGGGTGTTACAATGCCCAGTGCCACAAGACAGCCATGGCTTTTACAGCTGACATCAATATCCAGCTCCAATCTTCTATAATTTTTCAAGAGAAGGCAAATGAAAAACAGCATTCATTTTGTGAAAGACTACTTTGAAACCAATTTGACGCTATAATTTCTTAAAAATAACACTTACTTGTGGATAGGTTTCAATCACCCCTATTACATGTACAAAGCAGAATTCTTCAGAGGATAATTTAGACAGACTTTCCTGGAAGTAGTGTTAAAAGGAAAACGAATATTCCATGTTCTGTGGGAAAAGAGCTATTTTCCCTCCTATTTAGTTTTAACACAAGAAACATATTAAGTATATTTATAAAGTTATTATCATGCAACAATTGCTCATTAGTGGAAAGGCTGTGCTTCCTAACACATATCCATAAGTCTTTCCATAGCCACAGGGTGCCCCTCTAAGTCATTCTTCCCTTAACATTCGGAGCCTTGCAAAACAACAGATGACTGGTATTCAGAATACATGACTATACAAAGAGTGTTTATAAAACAATAAGAATCTTGTAGAAAAGCTGACAGAAGAACTGAACTGGCATTTCATATAAGAAATACATATGGCCAATAAACATGAAAAAAATGCTCACCTTCACTGGTAATCAAAGAAATGCTAATAAAATGGTGAAGACACCATTTTATACCCAATAAATTGACAAAAATTAAGAAGTCTTACAAAATCAAATGTTGAAGAGGACGTAGATCAACAGAATGTGGGATGCAAATTGGTACAACTACTTTGGAAAATACATCAATATATGCTCTTAGCCACCAATTTCACTCCCCAGGGGAATGTGCTCATGGAAACAAATAGTATCATATCCTCATATCCTAGACATTTAGATCTGCATTGATAGTAATAGCAAAGCAAACAACAAGCAAAACATCACCTGGAATCAACCCAAATAACAAGTGACAGGAAAATGGACAAATAAATTATGGAATATTCCCAAACTGGAATATTACACAGTAGTAAACATAGATTAAACAGAGCCTCACCGTAACACACAACTACTTTGATGAATGTTAGAAATAGAATGATGACAGGGAAAAAAAGGGAAGTCCTAGAAGACGTGCAGTATGGTATTCAAAATGTGAGCTACCAGTGGCCTCTGGAAGGGGACGCCAGAACACATTGGTAGACACAAGTTACACGTAATGTTCTCATTCTTCAGTTGGGTGATGAATTCATGAGTCTTTATTATATTATAATAATTATATTATAATGCTTTATAGTTAAAATTTATGTTGTATATATTTCTTCATAAAAATCCAGTATCATAGTAAAAGAAAATGCTCAAGAAATATTAGACATCATGATGACAGCTTCCTACTGGGAAGCTGGGACGTACTTCCTACGTGGGACGTTCTGTTGCTTTCCAGCTCTCTTTGAATCCTGGCTAAAATCCAAAGCACTATTTTAGGGGATGATACACGATGCAACACCTATAGATTTGAGCCACTATCTCACTGACCTCAGAACAATCCACATCTTCCTCTTGCCATACAGCTTCTTAGTGTCTTTTCATGCTCCCTTTTGCTTCAAGACATCAGCAGATGATGTTCTCTTTCACCAGCCATGCTTTCTGTCCCCCAACCCTGAGTCCTCCTAGCTTTACTTAACTCCTACTTAACCTTTAGATCTCAGCTCAACCATACTTCCTCAGGGTCATCCTCTCTAACCTCACCAAGTCAATTCTCATTAAGTCCTCTTATAATAGCATATACATCACCATGTACTTTAGCTGTATATTTACTTATACCAATCTTTCAATGATTTCTATCACCCTCTATTAGATTATAAGTACCATGAGGAAAGGAACTGTACCTTTTTTTTCCTTTTTGGCTGACCATTGATTCCAACACCTAGCCCCAAAGCCAGCAAATTAAGTACTCAATAAATATTTTTGACTGAATGTATGAATCAATGATTTTGAATAGAGATCACTCAATTTATCAACAAAATTTGATGCTGAGTGCCCTCCTATTCAAGGATGGCTGATATATGTTGTATATCATGTCTGATAGCTTTGGAAAACATTTGAGATTTATTCAATGTTACTTGTACATTACATATTTTTAGTAAAAGGCTGGGTGCCTTGTATTAATACTAAAACTACAAGGTACCCAGCCTTGTACTAAAAATTTAAATATTTAGCATAGTACTAAAAATATAAGATGCCCAGCCTTGTACTAAAAATAGTTAATATGCAAATATTAAATTGTATTACTGGCTCATGCCTGTAAACCCAGCACTTTCGGAGGCCAAGGCATAAGGATTTCTTGAGCCCAGGAGTTCAAGACCAGCCTAGGCAATATAGAGAGACCTCTCCTCTACAAAATTAAAAAAAAAAAAAATTAGCCTGGTGTGATAACATACGTCTAGGGTCCCAGTTACTCAGGAGGCCTAGGCAAGAGGATCACTTGAGCTCAGGAGTTTACGACTGGCCTGGGAAACTTAGCAAGACTTCATCTCTAATAAAAATAGGAAAATAATCTGGGTGTGGTAACATACGCCTGTGGTCCCAGCTACTAGGAGGCTGAGGTGGGAGGATCACTTGAGCCTGGGAAATCAAGGCAGGAGTGAGGCATGACTGCACACTGCACTCCAGCCTGGGACACCCTGTCCAGCCTGGGAATCCTGTCTCAAAAAAAAAAAAAAAAAAAAAAAAAAAAGCACATAAAATTCATTACCTATGGTTGGCTGAAAGAAGGAAATTGTGTTGAAATCCAACAAGCAAAATGTTAGAACACTTAAAAGATGGACAATTTCTATATTTAGCCTGAAAGATTGGAAGGTAAAATACCAATTAATCATCGCAAATGTAGCCTAATACAAGAGAACACACTAATATCCCAAACGTCCAGTCCAGGTTATCCCCCTGCTACAATGTGTCTATTGCAATAGGATTTTCATATTTTACTAAAAAACAAAGAAACCACCTTAAGGCTGCACATCATGCAAGGATCTGACTCAGCAACATAATTCTTAATATTATGTGAATATGTCAATTTGAAGAGATACAAATTCACTATTCTCTTTTTAAAATATTATGTTTGAATGTGTCATAATTTATAATAGAAGATAAAGATAATTCTTTTATCTCATTTTTCCTCATGAAATAAATAATTTCATTACTATAGTGTTTATTGCTACATTAAAAATTATACAAATCTAATCTTAATCATTTCTTGCATCTATTTGTCCAGGAGGCCACATATTTGGCCTACTTTAATAGGAGCAATTATCTGCTCCCATGAGCTCCTAATTGTGTTTTATATGTAAACCATAATTTTCAAAGAATTTTGCAGAGAGAAAACTATGAGACAATGATTTAGAACTAATGAAAAATAGAAATCCCTTAAATTTTCATCAACATTTCAAAGCACTAAAACAATTATTACTATGAGGTCTCAGTTCAAACAAACGTGGAGATGCCTGAGCTAATTAAAGGGGCCAAGTGCCAAATGCTTACCTTAGAAAGGTCTTTTTGAGAAAGGCTTTATTAGACTTATTATGGTTGTATGAACACTATTTTGGAAATCAGTTTGATTCCCTGTGGCATACACCATGATAGATATTTCACGACTTTAATGCATTTAGAACTATAACTAGAATCCAGGGCACAAAGAAAGTAAACCTTTATTTTGAATAACATGAAAAGCACATTTGCTGGTAAGGAAGCATGGCTGTTTGGTAGTACTGTGGTGCTAGCCTCTGAATTATAAATGTGGATTTTCACAGGTTTGTGAATCACCTATTGAAATGAGCTTCTGGATAAAACAAGATGAAACATTCTCAGGCTGAAAAGAAAGTGTAAAATCTTTAATAAACTTGATTTGAGGTAAACCAGCTTTTCTGAATTAGTGAATTGAAGAGAGGAAGACTCATTTCAGTGAACTACAGGTTGCTGATGCTGATCTAATACTCCTAAGGCAGGGAAGAATGAGTCAATGAGTATCTCTCTACTCTTCTCTCTCTCTCTCTCTCTCTCTCTCTCTCTCTCTCTCTCTCTCTCTCTCTTTCTCTCTCTCTCTCTCTCTCTGTGTGTATGTCAGTGTGTATGTGTGTAATATATACATATATATATTTTTGTACTTATGGATATTGATGCATATTTGTAAAATGAATTAGGTCTTTGAAGATTCTTGCTTTCTCCCCTGGGTGTTGGTAAGCATAAATGACTGGGTTGCCTTCAAAAAAAAAGTGAGCAAACACATCTCTTTTCTGCTTTATTTCATTGATTCTAACGCACCCATTTCTTTCCCGCATGTTTTAACATTTCTAAATTACAGGTCACTTTAAAATCAATGGTGTGCTTTAGTTTAATTGGCAGCATTTATTTCTTTTTAGGGATACATAAAATTATGGATTGACGAACTATATTGAGTCAAAAAATAAGTACACCTTTTAATCTCGCATCATATCAAATATTCATTGCTTCACAGTATGTGGCATCAGTATTATATCTGTTTTCTAGTTAAAGTAAGATGAAAACATACAGAAATTTAGAGATTTAACCTTTGCAATCAAACAGTTTTCAGTGTTTTCCCCTTTTTCATGATACATTTTCTACATGTAGCCCAATTCACCACTGTAAATTTTGATATCATAGGCCCTGAGTGGGCTTACATTAAAATTAGTAAGGAAAGTGACAATATTGATAGAGATGAGAGGCATATTTATCTTACAAATCAAGAGTAATGGAAAAGTAAATAAGTAAGAGACACAAATGGAACTAATCTCTGAACCATGGACAATATTACATTTCTCTCCTTTTAAAAAAAGTTGCCCCTTGATACCATCTCACATCCACTAGAATGGCTAAAATAAGTGATGTGGAGACATGGAAAAAGCTGACATTGTGATCTGAACAATAACACATGTTGGTGAGGATGTGGAGAAATTGGGACCCTCATAAACTGCTAATGGGAATAGAAAACTGTCACTTTGGCAGTTCCAAAAAATTAAATGTAGAGTAACCATACATCTCGGCAATTCCACTCCTAAGTATTTACCCTAGAGAAATTAAAACAGAGGTCCACACAAAAACTTGTACAGAATGTTCATTGCAGCATGATCCATAATTGTAGAGACAATCCAAATGTCCACGATGACTGGATAAACACAACATGGTATATGCACATAAGAGAATATTCTTTGGCAATAAAATGGGACTGAAGTGCTGATACCTGCTAGAACATAGATGAGCATTGAAAACATTATGCCAAGTGAAAGGAGGCAGTCACAAAAGACTACATATTGTATGATTCCATTTACATGAAATGTCCACAAGAGGCAAATTTAGAGACAGAAAATAGATTAGACAGAAAATAGACAGGCAAGGGCTGGGGCTGGGAAGAACGGAGAGTGCCTTCTAAGAGGCATGGGGTTTCTTTTAAGGGTGATGAAAATGTTCTAAAATTAAACAGTGGTATTGGTTGTAAATCTATAAATATATCAAAAAACTCTAAATTGTATACTTTTGTAGAGTGAATTTTATAGCATGTGAATATCTCAATAAAGCTGTTACCAAAATATAAAATAAATCCATTAGACTGGTTAAGGAAAATCACTCCTTAAATAATATTGAAGTACATCTCTTAAGGAAAATAATGTCAGTTCTGTCCAAATTTTTGCTAAGCAGCTGAACTGCTATTTGCCAGAAAGTTCTGCATTTAAGTGCATCTGTGCAACAGATATAATGGCACATGTTTTGAATGTTACATCTGTTAGTAAATGTAGACAGGCTCAAATTGCTAATTAAACATGAAATTGTATGTGTCAATTAGGAGCCAATTTCTTTTTAAAACTGTCTAAAGTTTAGGGCACAATAAATCAAGCTAGTATCTGGAACTGTTTGAGTCTTGACCTGTGTGGGAAGGCAGTCCAGTGCACTGAATATAGGCTAGACAGTTTCCATGGATACCTCACACTACTTGAGGTGTAGAAACTCAAAATTATAAACAACTTCATGGAAATTATGGTTCACAAAGTATATTAGTTAAAAAAGCCCTCATCTTCCTAAAAATAATCCTGGAATTTATTTTGTTATCAAGTAGATAAGGGTTTTTTTTTTTCTTTTTTGTGGGTAGGGGTGGGGAAAGAAGGGGAACAAATTTTTAAAAGGACAGCTTTTAAGTTCCTTTGTAATTCGTAAGGGAGGAAGAGACATCCAAAATGTTGCTCTCATCATAAGCTTTATAGCAAACCTCAAGAGTTTAAAGACAGTTTGCTTTTACAGGAACTAACCATATTGAATTATGCCAGCTGAGTTTAATTAATCTAGCCACTGCATATTAATATGCTAGTCTTTCCAAATAAACGTACACTATAATTACAACCAGGCTACTCCACCCACCATCCTTTTACTCCTTCCCATGAAATAAGACTACACATCTTCCAGATGTGACAGAAAAGCCATCGTGGTATTTGCCAACCATTTCAGAATTAAGCATAATAAAGGATGAGAAGACGACATGTAGCTTCCATAAGAAAAGAAGATGCTTCCCACAGACTTTGTTGACAAGACCTGACCACACACCTGTTTATTTACAGCTTTAGCAGGCTAGAGAAGGAGGAGTGAGAAGATCACATTGTCAGCTTTTTCCATGTCCCCAAATCACTTCCACTGTTAAGCAGTCAGGTCCCAGAACGCCAAAGGCAATCAGCATGCATAGAGATGCAGTCATTTTCTTTGGACCACTTAATCTAGTCATTACAGGAGGACCCGCAGGACTAAGGTAAAGAACACAAATTGTTTTAATAATGGAGATGAACGAATCAGTCAATTCGATTTGAATTAAACTAATATTTGATTATGTATCAGGACAGTTTCACAAATGTCATCTCATTTGGTGCTCATAGCAAAATAACACCTAGCTTAGCAGCAAGGGGCAACTGCATTATCTGCTCTTCCAAAATTTTTTGAGGAGTGTGCATTTGTTTTAAAGCAAAATAACGACAGCTTTTTGAAAAATTATAAAATGTTCACTAGACATGTTGAGGGCAGAAGTTGATAGTGAAAGATCACAAAAAGAACTATACCAAGAAAGATACTTATATTAAGTATATCTCTGCTCGAAAAACATTTTCTATGCTATTGTCAACTCTTCTCCCCTATTTCAAATTCACTATCATCTTGACTTCCCCAAATTCTGTTTTCTCAGTCTCTTTTTTCCCGAGCTGTAACCAATCATTTCCTGTCCATCCTTCTTGCTTCTTCTGGGTGGCTAATTGCTTTAAAATAGCAGAGTGCTCCACAAGTGATCAGCCAGTCAGTGGAACAGGAGCACACTTCACACCTCTGTGCATTCCACTGCTCCCAGGGCCTTTCCCACCAAATCCTCCTTGCTCTTCTGGTCTGTTTAATGTCACTGTCTTGAAGAAGCTGTTTCTGACACCCCTCCCTTAGCCCAGTTTGTGCCCTCTGGTTGCACACTCATACAACACTCTGGACTTCTCCTTCAGAGTAAATTTAAAACAGAAATTAATTAATCCCTGTCCAACTATTTGGTTGGTATATGATTTTCTCACTAAACGTCAAGAAGGTGGAGTGATTGTTCATCATTGCCTTTCCAGGGCTGAGCAGACATTCAGTAACTTTTTTTATATGTATTTACTGTCTCACTCATTTTTTTTCTATTTCCAAATACCTCTACATTCTGTCATTTCCATAATTTCCTAATAGATTTTTTTCATAGAATTCATATTCTTGCTTTTCAAAATCACCTAAAAAGTCATACTATGACATAAACATTATTTATCCTATTTTGACCTCTGATGAATAGAAAGTAATTACTCTCAGCATATGTGGGACTGATGTGTGGGACCACGTTTGGGACATGTGTGAGGCCAACACATAGACAGCTGGAGGCTGGTAGAACATAGCCACAAATAAAGTCTTGAAGTCTAAGCCATCTTTGTCTGCCATTTTCACCCTCAGGCCCCATCAGTTTCTTCAGTTCTGTCCTCCTCAACGCCTTTCCACACAATCTGACTATTCCTGACACTAAAATCTTCTCTGCAACATCTGTCATCCTAAACAACCTCCCGGTACCTCTCTGCCTCATCTACTCTTCATCTCATTTCCATCCTCAGTCAAAAATATCTTTTGCTCTTGGCTTTACCCCTGTGAAAGGAAAATAAGTCCCAGGACCCCAAAATGACTAAGTCAAAGGGAAAATCAAGCTGGGAACCGTGTCAGGCAAACTTGCCTCCCATTTTATTCCTAAATAAGATAGTTACAAAGATTTAAAAAAACAACAACAACAACAAACCCTGCAGACCTCCCTCACAATTTGCCTACAAGAAAATTCCTTGTGGGCCTCCAGATCTTTACCCTAAAACAAGTCTGTTGAATTTCACTCTGGCAATGTAAATTGACAGCTTTTCTTCACAGGTGCAGGACATAACTCAAAGTCATCTCTCTGTTCATCTGAGACAAATGCATATCTGATTGCTTCCTCTGCCCTACTGCTTATGTAAAAATGCAGATTCACTGGGCCAGACTAAGGCATAAGTGCCTATTTCTCTACCCACCCCCCACATGGAAATTGTGTATCAAGTGAAAGGCTGATCAAAGACTCAAAAGAATGCAACCTTTTGTCTCTTATCTACCTATAACCTGGAAGCCCCTGCTTTGAGTTGTCTCACCTTTCCAGACCTAGCCAAAGTACCTCTTACACATATTGATTGATGTCTCATGTCACCCTAAAATGTATAAGAGTAAGCTGTGTCCTGACCTCCTTGGACACATGTCGTCAGGACCTCCTGAGGCTGTGTCATGGGTGCATCCTTAACCTTGGCAAAATAAACTTTCTACATTGACTGATACCTGTCTCAGATACTTTGGGGTTCACACCTCTCAATGGACAGGGAAGGGAAACATTTTTTTTTTTTTGAGACGGAGTTTTGCTCCGTTGCCCAGGCTGGAATGCAGTGGTGTGATCTCGGCTCACTACAACCTCTGCCTCCCGGGTTCAAGCAATTCTCTGCTTCAGCCTCCTGAGTAGCTGGGATTACAGGTGCCCACCACCTCGCCCAGCTAACTTTTTGTATTTTTAGTAGAGACGGGGTTTCACCATCTTGGCCAGGCTGATCTTGAACTCCTGACCTCGTGATCCACCCACCTCGGCCTCCCAAAGTGCTGGGATTACCAGCGTGAGCCACCGCGCCCAGCCGGGAAGCAATTTTTAACTCTAAAGCATATGAGCAGACACTTTACTGTAAGACAGTCTGCAGTTATTGTGAAACATAGAATGCTGCCTGTATGCCCAGGGGATTTAAAGCCATTTCCATCCTGCATTTTAAAACCCCTGCTTAAATTCGAATTAAGATTCATTATGCTTTTGCCATGATACTAACATTTTAACCCAGTGAAAAAAGAATATTAATATTCTTTTTATTCTGGAAAAAGTAAAATGTTTTCTAAAGATCCAGTGTCAAAGATACCATCAGATATCCATGCCCCATAAATCTGTAGTTACCAACACAAGAGAGTGAAAGACAGACCCGCTAGTTTACTGCTACAAGAAGCCAAGTGTCAAAGGCTGGCTGGCTGCTTACCAAATCCTCTCCCTTTTCTTCTGGGCACACAACAAGACTACATTTCTTAGTCTTCTGTCCAGCTAGGTGGGGCCGTGTGGCTGAGTCTAGGCAAACTGAAGGTAAGCAGAAGTGCCATGGAAATGGCCCTTGTGGGAATCTTGTGTCCTTTCCTCTGCTGTAGCTTAATGCGGAAAAGCTAAGTGGCCTAGGGAAGATTCCGAGCCCATCATGGAAGCAACGTAGGACGCTGAACTACCAGGGAAGCCAGCTCACAGAAATGCTGCCCGACTAGAAGCACTCACTGGAATTTTAACTTTTGCTATACAACTCGAGTGAACTTTTGTTATACTAAGCCACAGAGAATTTCAGGTTTAATTGTTTCATTAGCTAGTTTACCTTAAATAATACAGGCCAGTTTGGGTCACTCTGAATGGGCAATTACTTCCCGTCCTGGGCAGCTCCAGCTGTGACTCTTCCTCCGATACTTTGTTCAGACCTCTCTCTCTCTGCAGAAACCCTGACTTTGAGCACAAGCCAGCCACGAAGCTGCCATGAAAAGTCATCTGGGAATATAATTTCATCTACACCCGAGTTTTTCAGGTTTCTCTTGTCTCAGCATTCCCTCTTTCCAGCACCTTTGCCTTATGTCTTCTATCCAATTTTTCCACTGTCTCCAAATTTCCTTTATTGCAATTATCTCACACACACACACACACACACACACGCAGCCCTACTTTTTTCCCCCCATGGTAGTCCCTGAACGAAAGTCTCATACATAAAAGCCATCCAGGAGGAAAATCAACGGACTTCAGGACACATGTATGTCATCGACTATTTCAAAATTATCTCTAACATCCATTTGCTGCGTTTCCACCAAACTTGTCATTTGTCCATTTTCATTTGTCCCATGTTTGAACTTCTGGAAATATTTCCCTTTCACAATAATGGCTGAAGGATTAATAAGCCTCCTTAGAAATCTGTCAATTAAATATGTATCTTAAGAACAATGTGATACTTATAAACCATAGAATGCATAATTTTGGTCTTATTTTTTAATATTTTATCAGCTATGGAAGAAGAGTGAGCTAAATTCCTTAGTGTAATCAGCTCTTTTGTTAAAAGCTTCCAATTAACTGCAATTTTTTTTAAAAAAAAAAAAGAGAAAGTTTAGAAACAAGGAGGGAAAAGAAGAAAGGGTGAATGAATTGAAGGATAGCACTGGCTGGGATTTGTATCAATTTATGTTTGATATGCAAAAAACAAAGTGATTACAGTATTGCTGTTTCCTTTAATGAAGTCCCAAAAATGATTTAGGGGAGTATTTACTGCAGTCATGATATTTCTAGGCTTGAAAGAAATCCATACAAAAAGATATTCTGCTGTATCAGATCAATTGAGTTCCAGCCTGGCAAGAAGTGATGATAATTATTGGAAAGTAAATTGTTATGTTTTTGTCTGACTGCCTGTTGCCTTGGCACGTGCTATTTCCAACTCTGTCTGGAAATAATAGTACATTGAGCCATCTTGGGTGACTTACATAACCCGCTACTATCATTTGAAAACTGTCAGCTCCAGTAACTTGCTACTGTTTGTACAGTTTCACTATTGGAACACTGACTTCATTTCATTTGTTTTCTGCCTGTTGCCAAGAGCTGTATGTTAAAAGGAAAATTAAGTATAAAGCTTCACCTTTAATCTAAATTCACACCATTTTCAATTTGGTTACTCATAATAATAAAAAATAAATACGATTTAATGAAGAGCTGACTATAAAATCGTTCTTATTTTAATATCAATTAAAACTTGCATTGTAGCTATGACTAATTAGCCAGGCAAAACATAATTATTTCTACTGTCTGAAACTATAACAAAAGACCAAGAAATTAGCCTTCAATCAGAATAGTATCTATGTATTTTCTCATCAGTTAAAAGTAAGATGATGGAAAATTATCCTCCTAAATTCCAGGTAGTTTAACAAATACACAGAGTAATTTCCACCTCAGTAGCAAAATACCAACAGAACAGTGAAAAACAGGGTCTACAAGATCTTACTCAGATTGAACCAGTTTACTCCAGTATCAGCAAAATAACAAGAAAAAAGAATCTATAAGTTAAAAGACACAGGGAGAAAATAGGAACTTTGCATCATTTATCAAAGAAAGTAATGTTCTTGGAATGCTCAAATATTAGCACCAAATTCTAATACTAAAACTTTTCTTTAAAATAAATGAAAGGCAAAAAAGAGAAAAGCAGCATGTCTCTCATTTTCTGTAGTGATTTTCTGGGGCAAGTGTGAACATTATTTTACTTCCACATTTGAACAGCACCTGCTATAATTTTTGTATTGCCTGTGTAAACTACCAAAGCCCTGATATTAAACTGCTATTCCTTAAGGCCCATACTGACTTCTGGTATGTGCATGGCTAATGAATTCAGTATCATTATACTTCTGTGGAAATCAACAAAAAGAAGGAGAAGAAAACAAAAGCCTGAAAACTCAGTTTTCAGCAAAAGGAAGAGACAGATATAATCCATAAACTACAGAAGACATATAAGAGCTGCCCATATCAGCAGCCATCAGGCAGAAGCCAAGCAGGAGAAAGTACAGAGAAGCACTGAGAGTGGCCACATGGCCCAGCCGCAGCCCCAGGAAGTTAAGGCAAAAATCTATCTCCTGAAGTGAAGGAGCCCACCAAGAAACACCAAAGCTGCAACTCATATTTGTATCCACAGAAGTCAGAATTAGGGGGATAAAAGGCAATGTCAGAAATGCAGAGGGGATGGGTATGGTGGCTCATGCCTGTAGTCCCAGCACTTTGGGAGGCTGAGGCAGGCAGACTGCTTGAGCCCAGGAGTTCAAGACCAGCCTGAGCAACATGGAAAAATCCCATCTCTACAAAAAAAAAAAAAAAAAAGAAAAAAAAAAAAAAACCGCTGGGTGTGGTGGTGTGGTGTCATGAGCATGTAGTCCCAGCTACTTAGGAGGCTGAGGCAGGAGGATTGCTTGAGCCCTGAAGGCAGAGGTTGCAGTGAGCCATGATTGCACGACTGAACTCCAGCCCAGGTGACAGAGTGAGACCCTGTCTCAAAAGAAAATAAAAAAGAAGAAGGAAAGGAAGTGAAGGGGAATGGGAAGGGGAGGAGAGGGGAGAAGAGGGGACAAGAGGGGAGGGGAGGGGGAGGGGGGAGGGGAGGGGGAGGGGGGAGGGGAGGGGGAGGGGGGAGGGGGGAGGGGTGGGGGGGAGGGGAGGGGAGGGGTGGGGAGGGGAGGGGAGCGGGGGGAGGGGAGGGGAGGGGAGGGGAGGGAAGGGAAGGGAAGGGAAGCTGAGGAACTACTGTTATGAAAGATACCATCAGAGTAGCCATATTTTTAGGATGTGCTCCTGCTTTGTGACAGCAGAAAAGAAAAGCACTTTGGGGGTCTTCAAAGACTTCCCATAAATTACTGGTTGTATCAACGGAAAGAATATATATAAGGGATATAAAGGGGAAGGGAAAGGTGAGAGATGCAAGAGCAAAGCTTATCAATAGATAGCACTTGTGGATTATACAAACAAGTTAAAATCATTATAACAAATTTTTGACGTGCATCTTTAACATGATGATGAAATCACGTCTATAAAGGAATGCTGCATAGCAAAGAGATAAGAAATTCAGGAAGCAATTGTGGAAAAAATAGTAGGAGATGAAAACTTAAAAAGTATTTCTTTGGAAATGAATCAATAATTGGAAGGGACACAAACAAGCTCGACACTACAGCAAACAAAGGGATGCAGAGGATAGATATGAGAAAAAAATAAAATGAGTATTTCAAAAATCTCTTCAAAAGTTAAAAGAGAACGTAAAAGAAAAAAGACAGCGAATGGAAGACTCGGCATACATAATTGGAGATCTGAAGAAGGAAACAAAAGAAATGGAAGTTAATAAATAGTTTTACAATATATACTGTAATAGAATTATCTTAAATGTAAGAATATTTAAAGAGTATAACATCGATGACAAATGAGAAAACTAGGAACTAGTTTTTTAAACTTTAAAAGATCCTTTGCATCTAGAAAATAAACTCTCCTTAAATAACTGTTAGAAGAGAGAAATTCTAAAGAGACTTTCTGAAAAACAATAATAATTAAAATACTGTATATAGGGAGATGCTATGGGATGCAACTAAAGTACTGCTAACAGCAAAAGAAACTATCAACTGACTTAACAGACAACCTACAGAATGGGAGAAAATATTTGCAAACTCTGCATCCAATGAAGGTCTAATATCCAGAATCTATAAGGATTTTAAACAAAATTAACAAGCAAAAAGGAAACAACCCCATTAAAAAAACAGGCAAAGGACACGAACAGACAATTCTCAAAAGAAGACATACATGTGGCCAACAAGTGTATGAAAAAATGCTCAATGTTACTAATCACTAGAGAAATGTAAATCAAAACCACAATGAGATATCTTACACCAGTCAGAAAAGCTATTTTTAAAAAGTAAAAAACTAACAGATGCTGACCAGGCATGGTGGCTCACGCCTGTAATCCTAGCACTTTGGGAGGCCAAGGCGGGTGGTTCACCTGAGGTCAGGAGTTCGAGACCAGCCTGGTCAACATGGTAAAACCACATCTCTACTACAAATACAAAAATTAGCCAGACATGGTGGTACATGCCTGTAATCAATCCCAGCTACTCAGGAGGCTGAGGCAGGAGAATCACTTGAACCCAGGAGGCAGAGATTGCAGTGAGCTGAGGTTGTACCACTGCACTCCAGCCTGGACAACAGAGCGAGACTCTGTATCAAACAAAACAAAACAAAACAAAACAAAAACTGACAGATGGTGAAGAGGTTGCAGAGAAAAGAAACACTTATACACTGCTGGGGATAATGTAAACTAGTTCAGCCACTGTGGAAAGCAGTTAGGAGATTTCTCAAAGAACTTAAAACAGAACTACCATTTGACCCAGCAATCCCATTACTGGGAATAAGACCAAAGGAATATAAATTATTTTAACATAAAGTCACATATACAGGATGTTCATCACAACATCATTCACAATTGCACAGACATGGAATCAACTTAAATATCCATCAACGGTGGAATGGATAAAGAAAATGTAGCACATATATACCATGGAAATACTACACAGCCCTAAAAAAGAATGAGATCATGTCCTTTGCAGCAACATGGATGGAGCTGGAGGCCATTATCCTAAGCGAACTAACACAGGAACAGAAAACCAAATACCCCATGTTCTCACTTATAAGGAGGAGCTAAACATTGAGTACATATGAACACGAAGAAGGGAATAACAGACACCGGGTCCTACTTGAGGATGGAGGGTTGAAGAAGGGTGATGATCTAAAAACTAGCTATCAGGAACTATGCTTATTACCAGGGTGACAAAATAATCTATCCATTAAACCCCTGCGACATGCAATTTACCTAATATAACAAACACATGTACCCCTGAACCTAAAATAAATGTTGTCGGGGAGGGGGGCAGGAATACATACAAATAAAAAATAAAGTAGCGCTAAGAGAAAAATCTGTATCCTCAAAACATCCATAGAAACAAAAACAAATGTCATATCCAAAAATAAAAAATAGAGAAATTTTAAACCAACTTATTAAATATAGAAGCATGGTGTAACGAGGTTGAAAAGAAACATAAATAGCACTAATAAATACATTTTGAAAAAATTTGCTTTCTGAGCAGATTAACCAGCAGAAACCCTAGTAAAGAAAGAAGAAAAGCCTGAAATACTAAGTAAAACATTGCAAGAAGGAAATAACTAAAGAAACAGAAAAAAATTAAATGATCATAAGATTTTCTATGATCAACAAGATTTTTCAACTACGTAAACTTTTTTGAAAGACTGCATAAAATGAATAATTTTCTAGAAAAATAAAATTTATCAAAATTGAACCCAAATGAGACAGAAAATCTAAAGGGACCATTTTCACATAATAAATAAAGGAAAATTGTCAAAGAGCAACCAGCCCAAAAAGCACCAAGCCCAGATAGTTTCACAGGGAACTTCTCCCAAAGAGAAGATCAATCCAGCACTTTTAAACTGTTTCAGAGCAGAAGAAAATAAGAAAAACTTCCAAAGTCTTCCGATGAAACAAATAAAAACCTAACAAATAGTGATCAACAATAAAAAAAACTACAATATTTTTATAGGTATCATTGTGTACAAACACACACATGTGTGGTTGTGTGTGTGTGTTGGTGAATTCCATGACTCAGTGGAATTTATTTCAGGAATGCAAAGATGGCTCAATATTAGAAATATTAGGAAATCGCTAACAAAATAAAAAGTTTACAGAAATATAGTATGTATATAAAATATCAAAAGTCCTATGATTATGCTTTATAGATGCTGAAGAGCCATTTGACAAAATTTAATTTCAATTTTGATTTTAAAAATGAGTATAATAAATAGATGCTTCTTTAACAAAATAAAATATATTTATCTTGTCCCAAAAGCCAGCATCATGCTTAATGGGAAATATTAAAGGCATTCTCAATAAGGCCGGATAGAAACAAAGATGTTCATTATCATTAATATTTAACATGTGCTGGATGTACAAGCCAAAACAATTAGCAGAGATAAATGATGTAGTGACAAAATATTTAGAAACCATCAATATTTGCAGATGATGTCATTTTGTCCTGTGAACACCAAAGACAATAAAATGAAAAACTACTGAAAACAGTAAGAGAATTTATTAAGGTAATGAGGCTTAAAACATAAAGATGTTCTCCTAATTACTGATACCTTATAAACTATAATAAAAAAAGAAAAAAAAGAAAACAGAATTATTCAAATAAAACATTTAAACTAGAAAAAAAAGAGGTTCTCTAGGAACTAATATGACAAAATGAATGAGATATATTAAGTAAAAAGAACAAGGTGTGAAATGGTGGTATGATAAGTGATATTACAGAAATATACATATTGTGTTTGCTTATATATACATAAAGGAACTCTGAAAAGATACATAAGAAACCAATAATAGTGATTATCTGACTGGGAGGTAGGTGGGAGGATGGGAACAAGGTGTTAGGGCCATGCAGGTGGGAGAGAAACTATTCTTGTTACATTTTGGTACTATGCAGTATATTACCTATTCAAAAATTAAATGTAAAATAACTTTTAATTGAGATAGTTTTCTTAACATTGTCAGAGAAACATACCAGTTACTGAGCTATTGCCTCTCAGCTCCAAACTGGCCCTTGTGATTTGGGGCTGAAATTTTATAGATCACATTTCTGCTTTGCTGGCTAGATCTAGGATAGACTTTGCCAGCAGGAAGTATGAGAGGGAGATTGCATGCAACATGGGAGGAAGAAGAGACTCCAGGAAGGAAGAAGAGACTTGTTCCTCTTCTCTGCTTCCTATGGGCTTCCTGTTGACTTCCTGTTTTTGCTTCTTATTTTGTGAGTGTCATTCCAAACACACTTTATTCTGGCAAGGGTGGTTCCTGCTCAAAGCCACAAGTAACGCAGTCTGTAGTTTTTCCAACATGCCTTTCCCTCAGAAATAGCTGCTCCTGGCCTTTGCCAGTGGTCCCCAAAGTCTGAGTTCCAGCCACATGGGACCTCTCATCCAAGTTTTAAGTTGCTTCTCTTTGCTCCTGATGTAGGGGTGAGATCTGCTTCATGAAATGGCTATCTTTGTGTCACGTTAGTATTTTCTTTTCATCTTTCATTTCTTCATTCCTAGCTATCAATTCTTCATATTAAAATTTTTGTTAAAATAATTTGTGGATTTTTGTCTCCTGATTCAAACCTGATTGATAGACCAACCAAGCAAAGCTTTCTCTTTATTTTTTAAGCACATACTATATCTATATATGAATTTGATTGATTAGATATTTATGGGGTGTGGATCTTCTATAAGCTGATATAACTTTGAAAAATTGTAGCAGAACAAGTCAGGAATCAAGTAGAATTAGTTTATGTAAGGAATATAAGGTGTTCTTTTTTAGAGCATCTGGATAAATTATTTCTTGAACCAAACATCACATTGAAGTAGCAATATGAGTCATTGTGAAAGAAAGCACATTAAAGACAGATTTTGCCCCTAAGTAGCTTCCTTTCTATGGTATAAATACACAAATAGAAACTCCAGTTAACCAACATGTATAATGCTGATTTATTTTATTACCTGAAGATTTTTTGGGGAGGTGGTGTATTTTCAATAGTTATATAAAACTGTCATTAATATTTAGTTCATTTGTAAAGAAAAGTTTACACACTCTTAACTGAGTTTCAGAAAACCATGATACTTTATTATTATTTATTTTTGTAAGTGTAAAGCATGAAAAATAATTTCTATTAATTATGTAATATAAATACTAAAATTTAAGATAAAAATACCTTAATAGCTGTCAATCATATACTTGGTAATGCACTATGACAGCTGAACCATTAAGAATGCGTTTCTAGAAAATACATGTTCTGCAAAGTTGCGTGTACCCTGTTATTAACTGTCAACATTTTTCAGATTCATTATATGCAGTCAGGGGCCCCTCTGGAGTCTTTCCAAAGCTTGAGCCAGAATGCTTTGGTCATGAAGCATGTAGGTTCACAGACTTAATTTGGCCTTTTCAAACACTTTCCTTTAAAACAAATATTTGTGGTACAAACAAGACGATCTTTGTAAAAAGAGTGGGAGGGAGGAATGAAGAAAGGAGAGATGCTCAGGGAGTCCCATCCCCAACAGTGATGGATCATATCTCATCTTTAATAGATGCAGATAGGAAAGGAAACAACAACAACAACAAAGCCAGACTCAATTATGTCAGGGTAAGGGATTAGCTAGTCCCTTTTTATTATTTTGCAAAGATGCAGCAGCGAGTTACATTCCCTGATGATAATGAGTTATCCCTCTATCACCAACTCATTAAACCAACTCTGAATTCACTCATTAACAAAGTTACTCCAGCTAGCATCAATTTAAGACCTGGAGGCTAGCCTTTTTATAGCAGATGCCATTTACTGAATTACATTTCCCACTATATTCTTTTGACTATTATAAAATACTACAGTGTCAGACACAGAATATTTTATGTCTATTCTAGCAAGATATATTTTCTATTAAAGTTTTACTAAGAACCAAAAAGAATAAACTATGTTTTTACAATTTGATTTGAATAAACAGGATGAATGCTATATAGTATAAATACTCAAAACTTCAGTTAACCAACCTGTACAATAGTGATTTAATTTAATTACCTGAAGTTTTTTTAGATATTATACAGTGTTCATCCTGTTTATACACACACACATCAGAAATACAGCATAGAGATGTTCTAATGCTATCTCTGTAGCTTAGACTATTAGACATGAGGTAGCCACCAATCCTGATCTTATATCACAATCACCTGGGAAGTTATTTTAAAACTATATATCCCCAGGCTTATTTATTAGACATAATAAATCAGGATTTCCTCAAAATATGGCCCTACTTGTCCCAGTTTGTGGGTCAGTATTTGGGGACCATTATGATAGTGGAAAAAAAACATCTAAGATCTGCTTTGCAACCCCTATTCAGTCACCTCTGAGCAGTGTGACCCCAAGCAGTTCATTATGCTTCTTGATGCATCCGTTTTCCCTTTGGTTAAATGGAATAATACCTAGGGCAGATAGTTGCGGAAATTAACTGAATGGGAAAGTACCTGTGCAAGTTAAATCTCACACGTCATTTAGATAATCTATTAAATTGAAAAATTGTTAAATTCTGGGTTTTAGTACATATTAGAAAATAATCTACTCACATTAAAATCAGGATATAAGAATTTACCTTAAGCAAATTCTTGAGAAGATTTTCAAAGAATAGAAGAAAAAAAGCCATTCTTCCACAGCGAAAATAAAACCCCAACAACACCGGTTTTGCTACAGTTCAAGACTGTTTTACCTAAAATCACAAAAGAATTGTACACCTAATCCCTGTTGATATAACAAAATGGAAGCATTCTGCATAACATTTCGATGCCTTTGGTTTCAGCTCAGCGTCTGAACAATTCTAATAAGCATCTCGCCAGGGCTTTTGGTTAAAAAACGTAATCCCATTTGGAGCAAAACAGAGGTAGAGGGAGGTGGATAGCCAAGCTCATATCATTGATTTTGGTTGTTTCCCAGAGGCTCTTAAGCCTCTAGTATGATAATAATCCTCAACTTCTTTCCCAAGCCCCGATTTCTCAACTTCTATTACCTTTCTTCTTTTATCCCAAATCTTTTTGTAAAAATGTATCTAGAAGCCTCAACCAAACAATATAGGGTTAATTTCTGATGGTTCCTTAAATTGATCAGCTATAATCTCACAAAAAGTTAATTTGCTCAATATTAAAAGACCATTTTAGCTCACAATTTAGTTTTAATTTAATTGAACTCACAATTTAACACTTTTTCTCACTAATCTTCCTTCCCCCCACCAAATTATCACTGTATCAATTTCTTTAATCTCACTCATAGATAATTGCATTGACAAATAAAATACCAGCAGCCTTTTAAGCAGATTCTCAAAAACAATGGCAAAATCTATTTTTAAAAAAGCCTACTGCTAACTGTCTGTAAGAAAACATTTTTCTCTACTTGTGAAGGTTGGTACTCGCCCACCCCCACATTATTTATCCAGGTTATATAATGCTTAAACTCAGTTCTTCAGGGGCATGATGATGTATACATAATGCAAATATCCTTGCTGGAATTACAATGGCAATTTATCAATTTATGTGCAGCTAATCAACCCATTTGCTTTCTAGTGTAGAGCAGTAAAAGCTTATCTCATGCAGACTCACGGATCGTTCAAAGCAATCTAATTGAATTTCAGGGCCAAGAGTATTGCACAACACGTGACGTGTCTCCAGTGGAGCACAGTGCCAGACACTGCAGGCGTTACATAATCACATGCTGTTGTTGGCAGAGCTGCCTCAGTGGCTTGGCAGTCTGTGTCTCCTCCAATCATGCCCCGCAGCTTTAATCTGCACGGAGTGTTCACATGTACTGTCACATGTTTTGGGACTTTCATAGCAGCAAATAAAACAGGGACCATTTCCCTACTGGTAGAAACAGTTCATTAAAACCAGTCACACAGCACACAAGATTATAACAGAATAGAAGGCATATATAACACAGATGCTTCTAAGCAAGCAACAGAGAAAGCAAATTTCAAATACTCAATTTTTCAAATGAATAAGGCTATCTAATAGTATCTCTGCCATTTCAAATGAGTTTTCAAATTGGGAAGATGTGGGAATAATATATTTCAGATACTACATAGAATATAACCAATTGACAAACATGAGCCAGATATTCCTGAACATGAGCCACAGGGGGTACTATACATTCTAAACCTCATATACTCATTTTATTTGCAGGGATTAATCAAAAAATATGTATAACTATGAAATATTAGATACATCTGGGTTTTAAGTAACGCCATTGGATTTATAAATATTGAACCATTATATATGTATAAAAATATTTACCCTTGCCTTCTTATCATTTTACTGCTAATGTTTTGCCCAAATGTAAAAATATCTCTAAAATTGATAATGAAATACAATACATGCTAAACAAATTCCTACCCACATTTTTTTAAATTTTTAAAAAACAGGTCTATATACAAGATCTTAAACTCAGGTACATGGCAGTGTCTGCAGATTTTTTCAAAAAAAAAAAAAAAGAGAGATCGGTTTCATCCACACAAGGGCTGAAAACAAAGTACACAAACCAGATATATTCTGATGCCATGACTTGTTTATATCTCCACTGACTATTAAAATATTATCAAAATAAATAGTGTAATACTACAGTAGTTAAAATTAAGCAGGTTATCAATTGTATAAAAATATCACTAAAAGAGAATTCTAAACAAAATGTGACTGTTACTGTAACCAGATTTAGAAAATTTTTGCTTTGATTTCATGTGACTCAAAAAATTATTTATAATTATGGAGTGAGAACTCAAAATATAGATGGAATAAAAATAAAACATTTATATAATTTAAAAATAAACCCCAGAAACTGAGTGAAATAAGTCATTGGTGAGAGGGTGACACCTAGTGATGAGTTGTGATATTGCAGCCCAGCTCTACAGGCCGTCCATTCACCATCTCAGGGAAGAAGCAGGATGAATAAATTTCCAAATATTTTATTGTAAAATATGGATATCACTACCATGAGGAGAGTGTGGGCATGGAAGGGAGGGGATGGCAAATTAGAGATAATCTAATATCCCTGCCAAACTTTCTGTTGCTAAAGCTTCCCAAAGTTCAGGTCTTCATGTCTTTCATTCTGTAACAACTTCCTTTGAATACTTTTTAGTATGGGATTTATGACAGACATATAAAGTATATCCTTTTTAAGTGAAACAGACTTAGAAATACATTTCAGAAGCTCTCACCTGGACAGATACAATCCTTTCCTCCTAGCATCTCTACCTACAGCATTTGTAACCAATAATATCACAGCAGGATTAATCTTTTTTTTTTTTTTTTTTTTTTTTTTTTTTTTTTTGAGACGGAGTCTCGCTCTGTAGCCCGGGCTGGAGTGCAGTGGCCGGATCTCAGCTCACTGCGAGCTCCGCCTCCCGGGTTTACGCCATTCTCCTGCCTCAGCCTCCCGAGTAGCTGGGACTACAGGCGCCCGCCACCTCGCCCGGCTAGTTTTTTGTATTTTTTAGTAGAGATGGGGTTTCACGGTGTTCGCCAGGATGGTCTCGATCTCCTGACCTCGTGATCCGCCCGTCTCGGCCTCCCAAAGTGCTGGGATTACAGGCTTGAGCCACCGCGCCCGGCCAGCAGGATTAATCTTATAGAGTCACTCTTAACCAAAAATATTTCCTCAGTAACTTCAAGTTGACTGACTGTAAGGTGAATTCCATCCATCCAGCTTTGACTTTAAGACCCTCTCTATATGTTTGTTTTTATTCTCCAAATTCATATATCAGTACTACTGAAACAAAACTTTACACCATATAAATAGGATTGCTCTCAATAAGAACAGTACTCTAGATGACTTGTTCACAAACCACATCCTGAACAAAACATTTTTCACTTACCCTTGTTCTCCCTACTATGCCCTGTTCCTTCCTGATGTTGTTTAGTATTTAATCTTTTCTCTCTACAACTTTGGGCTCAGACCTACTGCTTAACATGATACTTCTCCCGTTTCCTTCTTTGAACACAATTTGTACCTACCCATTAGACTGTCTCACTTTCAGTCACTATAATTCAATCCCAGGTCCCAACCTCCAATCCAAGCCACCACTGCCAGCATTCCTGCTAGGCTCCTCCAGTCCTTTGAGCAGAACTCGGGTATTGCTCTCTACAATACTATGCACACTCTGTCTCCAGCTCTTTGCTCACACTCTCACCCAGATGAGAATGTCCCCTTTCTTTCCCCTCTGCTTATATCAGCTGCACTATTTATTCATTTTACAAGTGTTTATTGGGTAGTCCAAGACACTGTGATATGCACTGCAGCTAGAGTAATAAACAAGACTCTTAGACTCATGGAAATAAGAAAAAAACGTACATTTTCTGAAATTTGCTATGAAAAAAATGAATAAGATGTTGTAATAGAGAAGAACGGGGGAAGTTATGTTAGACAGTGTTGTCAAGCTGAGAATGTGACATTAGTACTGAGACCTAAAAAACATAAAAGGAGTCAGGCACACAAATAGCCAAGAGAATGGCATTCCAGGCAGAAGGAATAGCAAATGCAAAACCTCTACATAGAAAGAGGTGATTCTGTTTGAGGAACAGAAAGGACACCACTGTGACTACACTACACTATAATAAGGGAAAGAGGTTGAAAAGATGGCCCAAGCTGTGTTGTGCTGGGTCCTACTAATTTTGGTAAGAAATGTACATTTTCTTTTAAAGAGCAATAGAAAAACATCAAAGGGTTTTTTTTTTTAAGAAGAATGACATTATCTGATTTACTATTTACAACTGTTACTATATGGGAAAAAAAAAGGATTGGAGGTTACAAATACTGAAATCAGGAAGAAGAGTTAGGAGGTCATGCGGTAGTCTAGGCAGGAGATGATGGTTTCTTGGACCAGGATAATGGATTTAGACAAGGGGGTGGCAGGGCAGACAGGCAGCTGGGTGTATTCAATAAACACTTATAGGTAAAATCAACAAGACTAGCTGATGCATTTTCCATAAGGGGCGAGAGATAAGGAGAAATCAAGAATGACACCTAAAGTTTTGGTGAGCAGTTTGATGGATGGTGATATTATTTATTAATAAGAGGAACGCAGATGGAGTGGACAAGAGAACCAAACACTCAGTCCTGGGATATTTGAAGCCTGGCTCAATTTCTACCTTCTTTATGAAATATCCTAGTACCAAACAGCCCCTAATGATCTATTCCTGAAAAGTTAACACTCACTTCTAGTGTCTCAAGCTTTATGAACAATTCCTAGGAAATGGCTTAGTCATCCCAAACCTGTCAAAAATGTCTTTGGTGCATGGCTTAACATTCTGCCTGTAATGCTGATGTAATCCACTCAGCAGGTACTATAGGGTACATTTATATTATTTACTTTTCACATGTACCCATGTGGCATATATTCTATATTGGAGTACAGATTTCTTGTGTCCAGACAACTGATACTTCTTGGTGTGTCCTCAGACTTGGCATTGCACTTTGTAGGAAGAAGGCCTTTGATAAATGTTTGCTGTTGTTGATGATGATAGAATGCCAGAAAGTATCATCAAATTCTGAAAATTCTACAAAACATTACACCACCAATCAGTAGAGTTCTGGTATAGCTGAATATTTGGCATGTTGGGGAATCCCTTTCAGTTCAGGTATACTGGTAGACTTGTTGAGATACTCAATTCCAAATATTCATTTCATAGAAACATTCCTTAGTCTTGACTGAAACATATCTACATTAATAGTTCTCAATCTCATAGAGAAAAGAATGGATTTGGCACCAGTGAAACTGGAAGTAATGCATAGTTTAGTGGTAGCAGCTAATGAGATACCAATACTGATGGTTTGTTATTCATCAGATATGCCTCTGTGGGAAAACAAGTTGAGACATACTTCTCCTATACAATAAAGCAAGGTGTCCGGACCTACAATATTTCCCACAGAAACACGAACTTGGCATGGATAAAGGTAATGACAACTTACTACGTAATGAGATAAAGCTCCCAATGGAGAAAGGTCAGTAGGGAAGTGCCCTTCTCCTTACCTCATGTGCCCCAGGTGGAGGAACTTCTGCTAGTGATGCCTTTGGCTTCTCTCTGCCCACTCACTCATGCCTCCCTTGGAAAAGGGAAGTGCCTTACGTGACTGGTGGTTTAGAAAGAAGGAATAAGAGATGCTTAGCAAAGTCTTCCCCAAGTTCTGCCTGACCCCAAGAGCAGGTGACTTCTGAACTGCTCTCTGCCATATTCTAAGAGGCTTGCCCCTTTGGAGAGTCTGGTGTTGCCATTAGGTTGGGGGGAAATATCAGCAAACACACCCACAGATCTCAAGACATGTTTTCCGGTTGCATATTCCAGTTATGAACCTGACATTTTGATCTCAACCTGAATGACTCCTATGACTTTCAATGGTTCCCACTCCTGAGAGACGGATGTTACCTTGGGGCCTCTGCAAGCCCTAACACTAATAAATTGTTTGAAATAGAACCACAAAGGATGTTGGATTTTTGTTTAGGGCTACAAAAGTAAATATAAGATTCAATGCACTTGTATGTTCGAGGAACACTGCATTTATCCCAGAAAAATAGTTTCTATCCTATCATGTCCTCTGCCATATCTTTCTTAGCCACTTATAACAATGACCATCAGTATGAGAACCTGAAGGAAGAAGTTGTACTGAAATACCATTTCTTCACAGGTCACTGAATACGTGCTTAAAATAACTCTTTACATTGTACAAGAATGAAATGTTGATTACATCTTTATGTTCAGGTTTATTGTAAATGAGATTCAATCTCCCTCCAAATTAAAAGTGCACTTTCCCTTTTGACATTGCTGTCATCGGGATGCTCAGAATATCATGCAAAGGGGGACAAGGTTTCTCCACTAAACTTCGCTGTCCTGGACTTTGGTATTTGTTTGAGGAGACCTGGCAGGAATAGGAGTAATTCCATGCCTAACTAGTTCAGCTCCATACTGAACCCATGTGCTGTGCTGTGCTGTGCTGTGCTGTGCTGTGCTGTGCTGTGCACTGGAGGTACAGAGTGGGTGAGGTTCCTCCTTTCATCTTCCCCTTTACAACAAATGGCACTTCCATTCTTCCAGTTACTCATGCTGCAATCCTTAGAGACATTTTGGACTCCTCGTTCTCCTTTATCTCACATTCAGCCTCACATTCAAAAACTGTCCACTCAAACTTCACTCCACATCCAGAATCCTACAACTTCTTGCCTCCACTGTCTCCCTAGGTTAAGCCCGCATCATGTCTCACCTAGATAACTGCAATCACTTCTTAAAAATTATCTCTGCTTTCACTCTTGCCCTCTTAAGTGCACTCGCTACACTTAAGCTGACACAGTAGTCTTTGCCAATCATAGATCAGATTTCACTCACTCCTATACTCAAACCTTCCAATGGCTTTCTGTCTAATGCTTAGAAACTCTGAGACACCAAAGTTCTTACCATATCCTACAAAGGGCCTACATGATCCAGCCCCTTCTCCCACTGCTCTGATCTCACGGCCTAGTGCTACCTGTCACTGAGCCCTTTCTAGCCACACTGGCTTCCTTGCTGATTCTCAAACCAGGAATCCAGCTGCTAATGCAGATCTTTGGGTGTGTGCTGTTTCCTCTGCCCAGGATGGCTGCGTGGCCTTCCTCAGTCTCTGCCACACAGGACCCTGTCAAAGAGGCATTCTCTCAACACACCATACAAAACACAAACCCCATTTCTCTTCAGCCTTCTTGCTCTCCTTTTATCCTGAGACAGGCAGCAGAATAGTTTTCTATTAAAGATCCTATAACCACACTGCCTGGGTTCTAATGGCAGCTGCGTCATGGGCTGGTTCTGTCTGTGGAACCTGGAACAAGTAAAATAACCAAATCTCTCTAAACCTCAGTTTTTCCATCTGTAAAATGGACATTGAAATGTGAGGATCAAATCTCTATATAAAGCACGTCTAATATCCTTAAAATGATTCCTGGTACCTATAAAGATTCAATACATGATGGCTAGTGCATTCTTCATCACAGCATTTACCCCTTCCTGATGTGTATTTGTTGATCTATTTACGTATCATCTGCTCCCCCTCCAGAATGTAAGCTCCAATATAAGAATGGACTTTGCCCTTTCATTCTGGCTTGTTTTCTTTCACAACTGTATCTTCAGTAACTGGCATAGCTCCTGGCACATGATAGGCATCGAATCAAATTTTTATTTTTGCAGTTTAAGTCTACCTCCTATATTTCTGAAAAGGAATTTATATGCTTTGTAGTCCCATTAAGAATCTAAATCCATAAGACAGAAGGAGATCAGAGAATCAGGATACAGACCTCAAAAGCTCACCTGGCTCAATTGGGATTTTAATTTAATTTAACAGATGATGCAGGTTAGAGCCAAGGGTCCTAGGATCCCACAGCCAATATGTGATGTAGCAAGGGCCTCAGTGTCCCAGATCAGCACTCTCAACACGGTCTGAGGTTACTTTAAATGCCATATTTGGTCTGTGTACGGAGCCAGATTGACCAAGTTCATTTTAAATCATTGTATATAGTCAGGAAACTATAGATGATACTTTGCTTTCTCATTCGTATGGGGTCAGAAAACCAGCTAACATCTCAAACACTTATTCTGGAATTTTCTACACCTGAAGTCCACAAAGACAGGCCCAGAAGCCACAGAATACTTGAAATTATTTGGACTATTCTCTTGTGTCTGCGTCTGTATTTTGGAAAATTCATTGTTTGTGTTGCCAACAGTCATCATCATCCGATGATACTATTCACTGAGGATCATTTTCCCCATGAATCCTGGAGATTTTTACTTTCTTGATGGTCAGAAGTAAATGTAGGAAGAAGACCATTGTTCTCTGGCTCCCCAATTGGGGCTATGAACTACTAGAATCAAGACAGCTATTATTTGTACACATAAGGTATCCTACTTTGGACTCCAACTCCAGGAACTCTGCCTAGTGTAGGATTCTCTGAAGTCAGCCTCAGCCTTCAATTCTCCCCTACTGGGTTCCTAAATACTATGGATGTGGTTGTAGGTAGAAAGGCCATGTTTATGTAGCTTTCTCAAACACTGTAGTATATCTACATAGGATTGTACCAATACATTCAGAAAAAAAATAATTCTTTCCAGAACTATTTTCTTTTGTCATTTTGAGTTCTCTTAATGCAACTGTCTAATTTATAAATATGAAGTCATAAAAATTACATTCAGCAAAGAAGAGTTGATGATAGATAAAAGCCCAAAATAAATCATAAATCTTTTCAGAGTTAAACTCTTCTGTGATTAAATTTAAACCCACTTTTAATGCTGAACTATCAATATTTTTAGATTTGGATATAGCCACTGAATGCTAAGTAGATTTGGTAAAATAAATCAATTACAGTAAATTGTTTTTATCTTAAATACCCTTAAGAGTAAGATAAAAGATAGAGGTCTGGGAACCAAGCAAGTCCATTTCTGTGTCTGGTTCCCTTGGATTACCATAAATATTCATTGGGCTTTCCTAATGCACCTCATTGTATTCTGCCCAGTGAAATATCGGAGGCAGTGAGAAGTACAAACATGCATAACACACTACAGCATTAAAGTGTGTAAGACATTTCAATAAATGTACTGAGGGTAACAGCAGTGAACAATAAAATCAGACAAAAGATTTTCACATTAAAGTCTATAACTCATTTTTAACCACTCATTTATCACATAACACCGGTCATGTGTAATAAACTGGAGCAGAAGCTAATTGTAGAGAATTTCGGCAGCAGACAAGTATAAATAGTGGCTTTTTAAAACGCTCCTTGATTTTTTCATTCGTCTTAGCTTTGTGATCCATCTAAAGCAATGCCCTGACAACTGTTATTCTTGTGCAGATTAGATTGCCTCTTCACTTCCAGGGTGATGTATCTCAGATTTTTAACAGGTGATATTTTCTCACATACACCTCTGATTTTCTACCATGTTCTATGCTTCATGTTTACTGTATTTACACACGCACACACGCACACACACACACAAGTGTATATCTGAATGATTCCAGAAAATTCCCTTTTCCTGTACAGTCAGTGAAGTACCCCACCACTCAGAATCTCACAGGAAAGATTATACCAACACCAAAACAAAAAACGATCAATCATCTTAATTTAGATATGGAATAGATACTTGCCTGAGGGCAGAAGGAATTACTGTGAGTTTATCTTGAAGTTTATTTTTCTGATACTCCATATTCGCCTTTGATTGGCATAAGAGAACTGGTTAAAATATACTAGAAGTAGGAAAACTTTACACATAAGAAAATATGGTAATATTTTCCTAAAATATTAAATATCAGAAAAGTATTCTATAACTATTTTTAAGATTTAAAAAAAAATCTTAAAATGATAAGATATTTGTAAAAGGATATTTACAAAAGTAATACTATGACATGAGTCATTTTCTTTCTTAAAATAATGAAAATGTATTATTTCATTGTTATCTCCCACATACAGGTGCAAGAGATAAGTCATTGAGGTTTGGCTGTATCATGGGCTAAAAGTAGAGTTCTTGTTTGTGTTATGTTCTGTAAAATTCACTCTATCTTTAGGTAGATATTAAAAGCAACCACCAGCATTTTAAAAACTGGCCACTTGCCAAAACAAATAGCAAAATTGTGTAGGTGTAGTTTATAAAAACTTGTAAACAGTATAAAACACTCCTCCAGAAAAGGGACAGTTTTCAATGAAATATTTTTTCTTTTTTTGAGACAGGGTCTCACTTTGTTGCACAGGCTGGAGTGCAACAGCACAATCATGGCTCACTGCATCCTCAACCTCCCAAGCTCCAGCAATCCTCCCACCGCAGCCTCCTAAGTAGCTGGGGCTACAGGTGTGTGCCACTAGGCCCAGCTAATTTTTTTTAAATAACTTTTTGTAAAGTGTTGGGATTACAGGCATGAGCCACTGTGCCCAGCCCCCAGTAAAAGATTTTAAGTGTGTATTTTGCACACAATGGACTGTAATGATGAATTGATGAAATGATATTCCAGAATAATTTTTTTTTTTGGAGACAGAGTTTTTGCTGTTGCCCAGGCTGGAGTACAGTGGTGCAATCTTGGCTCACTGCAACCTCCATCTCTTGGATTCAAGTGATTCTCTACCTCAGCCTCCCAAATAGCTAGGATTACAGGCACCCACCACCACGCCCGGCTAATTTTTGTATTTTTAGTAGAGACGGGGTCTCACCATGTTTACCAGGCTGGTCTCGAACTCCTGATCTCAGGTGATCCCCCCCCCAACCTTGACATCCCAAAGAGCTGGGATTACAGGCATGAGTCACCGTGCCCAGCCCAGAATAATTCTTTAATTTAATTTGTAGCAAATAGAAAACCCCAAAGATCCTACCTAAATTGTGCATTCTTCATTATGCTGAAACACAGTCGAAAAGCGCTCAGTAAGAAACTGGACTCTATATTTGAGTCAGCCCAAGGCTAAAAACCACCACAAACACATTGCTATCAAATTTTCAAATTTTCCCACTTATCTTGGAAGCGGTCTATACGATGTTTTGACTTTCTGCTAAAAAACCTATGTATTTGGTTGTAATTGTCACTTGAGTTTTTATTCCAATCAACTGGTTTTTTTTCAACCTTAACCTAAGATAGGAAACAAGAGAAAAACCTCTTTTCTTTTTCTTCTGTGGGTTTAGACCGACTTAACCAATAGTGTTTAGAAATCACTTCCTAAATCTGTTTGTAGATGCCTACAAGCTGCTTGGTGCATTGTGGCTGCCCTCAACAAAACGAGCACAAGAGAAGCATACAGAAAACCTTTGCACATCTCATCTATGAAAAAATTAAAGACTTAGGTATGTCATGGGCTGAATTACACCTTAACCCGCAGCACCTTAGAATATAACCATATTCAGAAATAAGATCTTTGAAGAGGTAATTACATTAAAATGAGGTCATTAGGGTGGACCCTAATTCAATATTACTAGTGCCCCTATAAGAAGAGGAAATTTGGACACAGACACATGTATAGAAAGAAAATAATATGAAGACACAACGAGAGGGTGGCCATCTACAAGCCAAGGAGAAACACCTGGGACAGATACTTCCCTCCTGGCCCTTGGAAGGAAACCACCTGTTGATCCCTGCATCTCTGACTTCCAGCCTCCAGAGCTATAAGAAAACGGATTTCTGTTGTTTAAGCCACGTGATCTGTGGGACTTTGTGATGGCAGCCCTAAAAACTAACACAGCACAGGTGGCATCATTTCCTTCCTTTGTGCCTTCCCACAGAAGGTGATACAATACATGGCAGATTCCCCCTAGGTGTCAGTTATCTGACTAGAACCATACAAGTCAGCCCATTCTTTTCTCCAAGTAATCCTCTCCCTGGCATCTAATCCCTGATCCAGAGGGCCACTGCTTGACACGTCCATTCTCCTAAGCCCGTGGAGACACCAGCCATCACGTCAGTGGCCTTCCAGAAGTAGGTCCTTCATCTGCTCCTCAGCTCCTGGCTCTGTCATGGGATAGTTCCAAATTTTTGTAATATTCCCTTTTCTTCCTAAAATTGAAGCACTGCAGAAATATTCAGCATGCTTTTTCCAGGAAGCATTCTTGGCAAGAATCAGCAAAATGGTATGCAAACATGTGAGTTTCATTTTGCTTTCAGAAAAATGGCAGCTGTGGAAGACAGATGACACTTGCCAACAGATCTCAGAGGAAATGGTTTGATCTCAACTAAGAGATAAATTCCTAATCCCTGATATGGCCCTCGAAGAGAGTAAAAGATGTATAAAAAAAAATCTCTTCTATTCTAAACATAAATTTCACATGATCTAGATAAAACTGAAGACATAGAAATTTCATCACTTATCAATGAGTTAGTATATTTTCCAATTTATTAACTCTCATTTAACAATGGAGTATTCTCACTCAAAAAAAAATAAAGAAAAAGCAAAAGAAAACCCAAAGCTTCATGAAAACCAGAGAATGGAGCTTCCCTCTCAAGATTTTATGATGTAAATTTTTAAAAAATATGTTGAACACCTAGATTTAAGGAATGTCAAACATTATTTAGTTTAAATGTTGAACACTTAAGGAATTGTCCCTAGTTTAGATGCTGAACAGGTGGTTTACTACGGAAGAAAAGACACTATGGCACTGTAATCAAATAGTCTTTCAAAATTAGTCACTTGCTGTATTTTGCATCATTAGCTTCACACGAACTGAGGATTCTTCGCTAACAGGGTTAAGATCAATATCTGCATGAAGCATTTTTCATTCTTAAGGTTAAAAATTGTTTCATTAAGAGAAATAAGTTCTGGTGTTCTATTGCACAGCAAGGGGACTATGGTTAACTCTACTGTATATTTCAAAATAACTACAAGAGAGGATTTTTTAAGTTCTCACCATAAATAAATGATATGTGTATGAGGTGATAGATATGCTGAATACCTTCATTTGATTTTTATGTAACGTAAACATGTATCAAAATATCACACAGTACCCCATAAATATGTACAATCATGTCCATAAAAGTTGTTCTACTAATTGAGCAATAATTGGAACAATTTAAAATATGCTGAATTACTTATTCCTAGAGGTAACATTAAAATAAATCAGGAACTACTATACATAATAAAAATGATTCCAAAAATGCTATATATGGCATTTAAAATGCTCCACATGTTCTACTTAAGAGTATGGTAGAGGTCGCAGAAGACCAATAAAACTTTATCAATGTCATTAAATAATACCCATTGGTGGACAGTGTTGTATGTTCCATTACAGATGTTTCAATTATCTTGCCATGAAAAAGTGTGATTAGAAATTAAGATGCATCAAATACCACTGGAGAACACCTTAGCTATCACTGTCCAATTCAAAATAATTATTCGGTTCTAAAGTTTACAGCTTCACAGAAAGAAGAAACAGTTATCTACCTTGGGACTAAATCAGTCAAGTACTTGTGGAAGTTGAGCTTAGATGTCTTCCTTGGGTAATTGAAAGAGCTGAAGTAAAAGAATTATTTTTGCAAAATTAATGCAGAAGCATCATTCCAATGGAATAAATTTAGTTGAGCAAAAGAAAAAGGAGATTTCAAATGTAAAGAAAAAAAATCACAAGCTTTCAAATTAGACATTATATGGCTTCCACTTTTAAAATAAGAATTTTTCATAAGAAAATCTTTTTTTGTTGTTGTACTGTGGCGCAATCGTTTAAAGATGGTGCACATAAATAAGAAAAGGAGAAAGGAATCCAAAAAGAACAACTTGTATGTCAGTCAAGATTTCAAAGATTAATATTTATGAAAACAATTGGCAAACAACCGTCCATGATCGAAGAACAAAAACTGTTGCAACAGATGTCTTGTCAAGAGGCTACAGACGATGAGAAGCAGCATACTTTTGTCCATATGTTTTCTCAGCCTTAAGAAAGAATATCCTCAGTCATTTGAATTTTGGAGAACACAGAGTGCCTGTGTGTATAGCAAAGTAGAAGCTTTTTTTGTATGAGAACTTTGAGCCAAGATTTCTGGCTTCATTTGGAAAGAGGCAGCATATACATTTAGGTGGAACATTAAAAGAAAAGCAGCCAAATAACTTAAATAATCCAAATAACTCAATCTTTCAAAATTTTGTCGAAGAACTCAGGGTGGTCACTGGTGGTTCTGGCCTGCCTGCCATCCCTGCTCCCATCTTTTGGCAACAATACTGTAATTTTCTCAGGAGGAACAGCCCCTTCCCTCTTCTATGCTGTTTTATTAGGACAGTTTGTTAGTCCCCTGTCTTAAACAGATGCTCAACAGTAGAACTTGTGACTATGAAATCTGAGGTGAATAAGTAGAGGAAGGGGGCAAGCTGAAGAACTGGGAAATTGGAGGGGTCAGTGGTTTTCATCAGGTTGAAGGACAGTTGAAATAGATGTAAGTGAACGAGCAAACTGAATGGAAAGGAGTAAATGTCAGAGCACTGGGATGCCTGAATTGGCAATTATGGAGTAGCAGCAATTACTGCCTGAATTAGCAATTGTGGAGTAGCAGCAAGAACTGGGTGGTGGACTGTGGAGGAGAGATGGTCAGTGCAGATCCACCAGGCCAGTGTTGGCTGGATCTACCAGGCCAGTGTCAGTTACGCTGTCACCTGCCAACAGTTGGCAGGATCCACCAGGCCAGTGTTGGCTACACAGCCCAGATGGACTGGAGTCACCCCTGATGATGGCAGTGCTGAGGGCCAAGATCAAGGTTCCAAAGTCTCAGATGGATGAGAGGAATTGACTGGGATGAGGGCTGATGTTGTGGTGATATAGTTGGAGGGTCTTAACTTCAAAGGAGCTAAGAATTTTAAAAGAAGGCAGAGGAATCGGTCTTGAAATAACAATGGGAAACCACAGGGACAAAAAGCTTCTTCCCCTGGAAGACAAAGAGAAAAGAGACAGCACTTTACACAGCTGCTGAGAAAGTGGGCTGACTTTGGGGGACAGGGAGTCTTCAAATAAAGCAAGAAGCTGGAGGGACCGCTTAAAGAAGAGGACAAGGATAGAGGAGAGCTTGCTGAGTGGCAGTTCCAGAGCAGGAGAGGAAGTGTTAAGAAATGGCAAGGAGATGTTCGACGTCATGGGGGTGATAGGTAGGGTCTGGTCTGTACATTTCATGCATTAACTGGTCCAAGCATGGTGGAGTTGATACCAACAGTTTGTTTCAAGAGAATGGGCAGTTGGCCTAGTAGCCAGAAGTCTTGCCTAACTCAGCCAAGAGGATGGGGGACTCTTTGCCAATTATACATATGCTGCAGTCTATTTGTTGAATGAATACAAGGCTGCAAACACCAGGGTGGTAGATGGCAAGAAGCCTAAAGAAGCATCCTCAAAGGCGTACCCAAGTATGAGATTATTGCCCAGTTATCACTTACTTTCTGGTGAACGTTTCCCTGATTACTATACTCCGGCATTGTCAGAGAAAATAAAATCAACTCAATACCTGGGATGGAATTACATAAGTACATGTCTCTGAGTCAATATCTTCAACATCATTCCAGCTATGTGATATTAATTACAAGCATTTGATTAGATTTTAATTGTCCATGTGTCCTCATTTAAATTATTTTGTGCCACAGATTCATTTTATCAAGCTGCCATGCTGTGCTCATTAACATATCACATTTGTTTTCTGTATTCCATGACTGTATAAGTAATATAGTCTATATTGAGTTTTAATTAAAAACCCAGCCAAAAGCCAGCAATAACAGAGATAAGATAGACCTAACAACTTCACCGAGCAATCTGCAAATATTCAAAATGTTCTGTGTTGTTTTGTTTTAAGAAACTAAGATTTATCCAAAAATGTTTAAGATGTTCAAGCACCAGATGGAATATGCAGGAACCAGGCCCACTCTGAAGAAATCAGTAAATGGTAGATACTCAAAATCGTTATACATAAGAAGTACCTTAAGTTGGCTCCTGTTATTTTACATAAGAAAATAGTTTCTTCTAGCAGCCATGTGTGAAATTCCTACAGCCTTGCAAATTGATACCATCATAGAATGAGAGACAGTATCATGTAGTGATTGGAAACATGGGCTCTAGGGCCAGATTGACTGGATTTTCCTCCTGGTTCTGTCATCTTTTGTTGTGCGATCTTGGGCAAGTTTCTTAACCTTTGTGTGCTACAGGTCTTCAATGTGTTACGATTGTTAAACAAACAGAGTAAACCTCATAAAAGTTTAAGCTGTTACTATTATTTGTGGCATGTACCTGAAAATTACATAAGAATAATTCCCCACAAACACACTTAAAAAATAAAAAAAAGATTTGCTTAACCTTCAGGTTGCCAGAACTAGCAAAAGAAATAAGTCTGAAAGAAGTGACTTGAAAAACTGAAATCAAATTCAAATTATCATTTACTTTCACCAGCATTATTTAATTCCCTACTATGTGGAGAAGCATCAAAGAAAGCAGAATCAGAAAACCTTGATTCATATTCCTGCTCTGCCATTTACGAAGCCTGTCATTGTTTTTTTTTCTTTTTGAGACAGAATCTCACTCTGTCACCCAGGCTGGAGTGCAGTAGCATGATCTCAGCTCACTGCAACCTCCGCCTTCCGGGTACAAGCAATTCTTCTGCCTCAGCCTCCAGAGTAGCTGGGACTACAGGTGCTCACCACCATGCCAGGCTAATTTTTGTATTTTTAGTGGAGACGGGGTTTCACCATGCTGGCCAGGCTGGTCTCGAACTCCTGACCTTGTGATCCGTCTGCCTCCACCTCCCAAAGTGCTAGGATTACAGGCATGAGCCACTGCGCCCAGCCAGCCTGTGATTCTTACCAGGTCATTTTACCTACTGTGGCTTTCTTTTTATCTAAAAACTGGAGATTAAAATACTTTCTTTCCTCAGTGAGTTAGTGTGAAGATCCAAGCAGACACAGACACATTGTTACCTTGCAAACAGCTTCTCTAGATATGCATAGTCAATAGCAGTTAAATAATAACAACAATAATAGTGTGGTTTTAGTGCCTCTTATACCAGGTTGCAAATCTTCTCTGTGAGCACCTGTTCAAACAGTATCCCAAAATTAGTGTATTTGATAGAAAAGGTGAACTGTATCTGGCCCAGTCTTCTCCACAGCCTTTCTATTCCTTCTCCTCTCAACGGTAACACCATTGAGCAGTTCAGAACACCAATTTCATCCTGTAGCAGGAGGGCCTGATGCTGCTTGAGATCAATAGTTCTTGGACTCCGTAGCTATCTGCTCTCATTAATGTAACTCAGTGTCCCAGTTCAGGTGACTGGACCTTGGCCTCTCTCCATTAGTCCCGATTGCTGCCATGTTCTCCTGGTTTTATGGTAAGTTTGTTGTTGTTGTTGTTGTTGTTGTTGTTGTTTTCCTGGTTCAAAGCCTACATGGTTTTTCTTGTTGAAAACCTACATGGTTTCTTTTTGTAGCCTGGGTCTCTTGCTTGTTCCTATCGGGTCCCTTTCCGGGGAAAAGTGCCCTTCTTGGGACAGAAGCCCCATGGCTGGAACCCCCTCCCCACTTGTTGGCCTTCAGATTTGGTCATCATCTGCTCCAATCCCCCTTGGCTGAGTTCACACCATTATTGTGCACAGTGTCTGGGATCCCCTTTTGCTTTCTAAGCCATACAGTGAGCAAAAGACAACAGCAGTCCACTGGTCCCAGTGCTTTCTGCAAGACGTCTTCTTCCTCAGCCCTCTACGCTGTGGTTCTCTGCTGCCCACCCAAGTTTGCAGGTATGTCAAATCAAAGAAACCTGCTGTTACCTGGGTAACAGAGATATGTAAAGTATAACATGACATGATACGGTCTAGAATCTACTTCTTCTTTTTTTTTTTTTTTTTTTTTTTTTGAGACGGAGTCTCGCTCTGTCGCTCAGGCTGGAGTGCAGTGGCCGGATCTCAGCTCACTGCAAGCTCCACCTCCCGGGTTTATGCCATTCTCCTGCCTCAGCCTCCTGAGTAGCTGGGACTACAGGTGCCCGCCACCTCGCCCGGCTAGTTTTTTGTATTTTTTAGTAGAGACGGGGTTTCACTGGGTTAGCCAGGATGGTCTCGATCTCCTGACCTCGTGATCCGCCCGTCTGGGCCTCCCAAAGTGCTGGGATTACAGGCTTGAGCCACCGCGCCCGGCCAAGAATCTACTTCTTGGATAGGACTAGGGAAGGTCAATGTGCTGCACTGCAGAGAGCTGGTAACATTTACATCTACCATGTGTCAGTCTGTCAGTCTGCAAACATTTATTGAGCAGCAACTAAGTGCAGGGCACAATGCTAGACACGGGAATACGTCAGTGAATAAGATCAACAGTCTCTGCCTTCAAATAGTGCAGCATTTTGTGGAGTGTGGGCTGGAACTGGAGAGAAATCCAGTACTCTACCCTCCTAGAATCTCAGCACTGAAAGGCCTTTCAGGCATCTTTTCACCTTACATTATGCATCAGACCTATCCCCAAGGAGTTTCTAACTTACTTAAAATGGCAGTACGTACACCAAAGGAAACCTTCATAAGGCACGATATGAAAAGGTCTACACTAATAAGATAACTATAATTTTATCAGTGCAGAAATGATTACAAATTAGAATGATATGGAATTAAACTAAATGGGAAATACTTCCTGGAAAAGGTTTTAGGTTAGATTTAGGTGGAAATGATGAACATGATAACTTAATAATACATTGATTTTAGTGATTCTTCTTTTAGTTCCTTATTCTCTTCTTTTTTTTCTTTAATGTTATCCAAGTTTGTTTTTTAATCACAATGCCATTTTTCACCTACATTCATTAGCTACCAAACATCCTATACTTACTAGAGGCAATGAATGGTGGTTACCTTCTGAGTACAGGCAATATTTTCAATAGGACTTTTTAGTCATAGATCTCTAAAGAGTCGTAGCATATCTCAAAAACTCTTGAAGCAATGAGTGTTATTATGTGAGATTTTGAAAGAGTAAAGTAAATGTGAGGCACAGTTAAGAACTTTGTAATTTTTTTGTAATAATGAGGTTACAATGACTATAATTCGTCCAGTAAATTTATCACTTGTATAGTCTAGCAAGTGACCAAACCAGCCCAGCAACTGAAAAGAGTAAATTTCTAAAAGCAACTGTTGCTTTTATGCCCACTTTAATGGTTGACATTATTTTTGCCTAGGAGAAAATATACAATAAAAATTCCAAAGTGGAAAAGCATGCTAATAATGTATACTACAGCAGATCTCTTATTGCAACACATCATTCTCATTTTTGTATTTCCAACCATTTAGCAACATAGCACATGTGTTAAAACATAACACGGCCAGGTGCAGTGGCTCACACCTATAATCCCAGCACTTTGGGAGGCCTAGGCAGGTGGATCACCATAGGTCAGGAGTTCAAGACCAGCCTGGTCAACATGGTGAAATCCCATCTCTACTAAAAAATAAAATAAAAAACAAAAATTAGCTGGACATGGTGGCAGGTGACTGTAATCCCAGCTACTCGGGAGGCTGAGACAGGAGAATCACTTGAACACGGGAGGTGGAGGTTGCAGTGAGCTGAGATTGCGCCATTGCACTCCAGCCTGGGCGACAAGAGTGAAACTCCATCTCAAAAAATAATAAAATAATAAAATAACATGCACAGATGCACACAACCACAATATACATGGGAAGGATTAAGACGGCACACATTTGCAGCATCACTAATATTTGATTTAAAACAACATTAGAGCACTTATATTACAAAACAAATGCACTCACCTCTAAAATATATTTAATAAGAAATATTTTAAAATACAGCTGATACTAAAACTAAAATGTATTTCTCTCGGCAAAACAGTTATTATCCAATTTTTAAGCTACAATGCAGTCTATGTAGCATTCCCATTTAAATTCATTTATTTGCCTGCTAGAAACTGAAATGAGTTATGCACATATGTGAATGATTCTGCACAGATTATTACAATAAGAGGAGTTTGATACAATTTACAAATTTGCAACAATGCAATTATTGCTGGGACTGACACATGCATTTCTGATGTAGGAGTTAAGTCACTTGGTATAATTACGACATTCTTTTTGTGACTTCTCAAAATTAGAAGTAAAAGATTAGTTACAATATTTTTTTCCTGCTGAGGATAAGAATAAATTTCTTGTTAACTCAGGAGACAGTATATTTTAGAGTTAAAAAAAAAGAGGACATCTTAAAATTAATTCAGGCATCATTTCTTAAAGATCTTTGTTCCATATCACTCCAGATATCAACTTTCAAATCAAGAATCCATTGTCTGCTATCACTGTTCAATGTATAAATATCACCTACCCCACCTGGGCATTTGTAAAGATCACAGCTCTCAATTAGATGCTATGCTATTTGTTGAATGCCACACTTCGACAAGGGGCTATCTCCAGTAGTCATCTCACAAAATACTGTTTAGAACTTTTATAATTAATATTCTAGTTAATAACAACTCAGATCATGATCGCAAGGTGGGTGTCAAGCCTTTCCTGGGCAGCTCACTGAATAAATGGATTATGCTTTCCAGTACGCACTTACGCAAATTTTATCAAGAATAAAACTGAAGACCTTTTCATGTTATTTGATTTTATAACTGAGAAAATAAATGAGTTGTGATTAGAAGTTCTATAACCTGTTTGGATGTAACATGCCAATTAAGAGTGTGAGCTCAGAAGCCCAACTGTTTAGGTGGGAATGCCAGGTCTCTTTCTCCTAAGATGTGTGACTGTAAACTTTCTATACCTCAGTTTCCTAACTAGTAAAAGGGAGATAATAAAACGATGACATGGGGTTGAAGAATAAATCAGGTAACATATATAAATGATTAGGAACAGTGTCTGATAGTACTGTCTGATAATAACAATGTCATACAGTAAGCTCTTAATAAATGCTAGCTATTAATTTTTAAAACCACTGCTTAAAACTGTACCATAGCTATTGCAGAGGCAGCTCTCAATATCTTTGCAACAATATGGCAAGGATAGATGGTATTTTAAATCTGATCATTTTAAGAATATTGAACTTTACTAAACATCTTTGTTGCCCTATAGATTATATGTATGCCAGTGTAACATTAATAGATAGGAATACAGTCACGGGGAAATTGTGACTGTCATTCTAAAGAGGTCAACATCTTTGACTAGAATGTAAAGAGAGTAACTGCAAATTACCAATTCCACAGGCGATCCATGAATATTTTCAGTGCTCATTCTCTTCTCCAATTCTAAAGCACAGAAGCTATGAATTTGATATACTTAGGATTGGAGTTTACAGACATCTCTACTTTTATGATTTATATATGTTTTTCCCTTTTCATGAGAGAAATAATTTGTAATGCTCTATAAATCTTAATGAAAATGTATACCAAAGAGTAAAAGATGCAGGAAATTGACCCCCAAAATCCTTAAAAACAAACCAAACCAAACCATTCCTCTGAGCACAGTCCTCATTTCCTGCTTCCCCTCATCAGCCCGCCTTTATCCAATCCACATAAGCTCTTTCTATCTCCATTACCAACTCACCACTGCACAGATCTGGACCTAAAGTATCTTTAAATACAGAACAAAGCCACGGTACTGTAATAAAGCTACTCTCTTCAACAGCACACATATACTACCTGATATTGTGTGTGTGTGTGTGTGTGTGTGTGTGTGTGTGTGTGTGTGTGTGTGTGTGATAGAGAGAGAGAGAGAGGTCTTGCAAATAACAGTAGGACAAAATGGCTTTAAGGATAGAGAATTATAGAAATCACACTGCCCTCAGGTTGGGTGCGGTGGCTCACGTCTGTAATCTCAGCACTTTGGGAGGCTGAGGCAGGTGGATTGCTTGAGATCAGGAGTTCAAGACCGGCCTGACCAAGATGGTGAGACCTCTTTTCTAGTAAAAATACAAAAATTAGCTGGGTGGCAGGTGCCTGTAATCCCAGCTACTCGGGAGGCTGAAGCAGGAGAATCACTTGAACCTAGGAGGTGGAGGTTGCAGTGAGCCAAGAGAGTGCCACTGCACTCCAGCCTGGGTGACAGAGCAAGACACTGTCTCAAAGAAAAATGAAATAAAATAAAAAAAATCACACTGCTCTCAAGCCATTTTGAAGCATTCCTTCTCTTCTCTTTCCTTCCCCCAATGTTCCAACATACATATTTTTTTAAAGTACAAATAAATATGCCTACTGTTGTTACCTTTAAAAAGCCTTCTAAATATGCCAGCCCCAAAGGAATACTAAGCTCTCAGACTTGTTAGGGTTGTTAGTTATATCTTTTGTAAACTCTTGCTTTTCTATCACAGTCACCTAAACAAACAATATTTTAAGGGGGATTTTCCTAAAACTCACTTAGGTAATTTTCTCCTTACAGACTTTCTATTTAAAAATTTCACATTTTATCCTTCCATTAAAAATAAATACTGTAGCTTAACTAACTATATGATCCCTAGATGATTTCACATACAGGCGCACAGAAAATTAAATTTTCCTTTATTTATTTTAGTCTTTTAAGAATCTTTAAGATGTTGCCCACCCACATCTTATTTCTCAGTATCTTAGGCACAAACTAAGAAACATGGGTCAAGGAAGAATATCCCTAAGTATAATTAATTTAGAAATTGTACTCAAGGGTATTCTAAATTATAAGCTTTTAATAAATAATTGACTAGTAGGTAAAATCTAGTTACATTTGGTTATATTAAATATCCTTAACGTACTTACTTAATACATCACACAGAGAAGGCTAACAAATGGGAAATTTAGAATCCCAGGGTTGGGAATTGCTTTAAAGGACATTTGGTTCAACCACGAAGCAAATTTATGCTTCATTGCCCTATTTTTAAATTTTTACCAGTTTCACACATAGACACACACACATACACACAGACATACACATACACACACACCACTTCTGGTGTCAGGAACCAAGGAAATAAAAATAGTAATTTTCTTTTAAGTTGACATTTTAAATTCAAATAAGTGGAGTCTCAAATGTAATATTAGAATAGCTCTTGTGAAAAACCCTGGTTTGCGTTTTCTGTTTTGATTTAATTCTGATAAATCTCTTGGGAATGCTTCAATACACAGTCGAAACCCAGATGGTTAGGCATTACAGGACAGGTATTAGGTAACCTATGTGACTTAACGCAATTCACTTTTCTGAGTCTCCCTTTTCACGTTTGCAATGTGGAGGTAACCCTGCCTCTTCTGTGTACTTGTTAGAATTGTTGAAAGGTAGCAAAATATCCTAAAATATTTTGAAAACAGCAAAGTGCTACAGATTCCAAGCATTTTTGTTCTATTCATTTGCATTTAAATTGCCCTATGTAGTAATATTAATCAGCCACAAGTAAATACTACATCTACATTCTAGATGTTATTTTTCACTGTCAATAAAAGAGTTATTGTGATAGACAGAATAATGGCCCTCCCCAAAGATGCACATGCCCTCACAATCCCTTTCCAAGTTACCAGAAGCTGTAAACATGTTGCCTCTCATAGCAAAAGGGATTTGGCAGGTGTGATTTGAGTTAAGGCTCTTGAGATGGGAAAATTATACCGGATTATCCAGGTGGTTCCAATGTAATCACAAGTGTTCTTATAGGAAGGAGGCAGGAGCATCAGAGAAGGAGGAGATGTGACAATTGTGGGAGCGGGGAGGCGGGGGAAACAGGGACTGGAGATTGGAAGGCATTACACTACTGGCTTTAAAGATAGGGGATGGGGCCACAAGCCAAGGAATGCAAGTGGCTTCCAGAATCCAGAAAAGGCAAGGAAATGAACTCTCCCCTAGAGTCTGCAGAAGGAACACACTACTGCTCACAGCTGGATTTTAAGCTTTTGACTTTCAAACCTGTAAGATAATAAATTTGTGTGGTTTTACACGCCATGAAGTTTTTGGTCAGTAGGAAACAATACAATCATGGAAACACAGTCACCTCTTATCCCACTACTGATAGTTAGAGTTTGTTATTAGAGCCCACCATTAGTTGCACAATAGCATCTTTGGCTACTTTTTGAATCTAGTATCCAATGCCATTTCACCCAGATGTGAGCCATTTAGCTCTCCTCCACTGGCATGGATCACTGAGCACCAGCTGTTTCAGAAGGACCAATGACAAAATATAGAGATCATGTAGTCCCGACTCGTTCCCAGACTGGTTGTTTGAATCCTTCTAGATCCAATATGCTTTTCTTTAAGATTTCCTGAGAGGAGGATGAGATGTCTTCTGCTTCCACTGATAGAAATACTTCTCATTTCAAAACACTTAGAATTAAAAAGTTGTCTAAGAGCTAGAATTGCTTTAGCTATAATTTTTTTATTCTGTCCTTGGTAAACGTGAAAATTAAGAAACAGGATAATTAACAAATAAGATACATATGCTTTTTATTAGGTTTTTCCTTTTTCTTTTTTTGTTTTTATAAATTTATAGGATAAATGGGACATTTTGTTACATGTATATAAATGTGTAGTGATCAAGTCAGTGTATTTGATGTGTCCATCACTCAAGTACCATATATTTTGTTAAGTATAGTCACCCTACTCTGCTATCAAGCATTGAATGTATTCCTTCTGTCATACTGTATGTTTGCACCCTTTAGCCCAGTTCCCTTCATTCTCCCACTCTCACCCTTGCCAGTCTCTGTTCCACACTTTACCTTCATATGATCAAATGTGTTAGCTCCCACATATAAGTGAGAACATGTCGTATTTGTCTTTTTTGTACTTGGCTTATTTCACTTAAGATGACCTTCAGTTCCATACAGCATCCACGTTGCTGCAAATGACATGATATCATTATTTTGGAAGAATCCTAAAACTCATATGGAACCAAAAAAGAGTTGGAATAGCCAAAGCAATCCTGAGCAAAAAGAACAAAGCTGGAGGCATCATATTATCTAACTTATAATATATTGCAGGGCTATACTATACTAACCAAAGCAGCACGGTGTTGGTATAAAAATAGACACACAGACCAATGTAACTGAATGAAGAATCCAGGAACAAAGCCATATAGTTACAGCCAACTGATCTTCAACAAAGCAGATAAGAACTTATACCGGGGAAAGAACACCCTCTCCAATAAATGACACTGGGAAAATTGGATAGTCACATGCAGAAGAAACTGGATTCCTATCTCTCACCATATAAAAAATTCAATTCAAAATAGATTAAAGACTTAAACAAAAAACTTGAAATGGTAAAAATACTGGAAGAAAACCTAGAGGAAACTCTCCTGGACATTGGTCTAGGCAAAGAATTTATGCTAAGATCTGAAAAGCACAGGCTACAGAAACAAAAATAGACAAATGGGACTATCTTAAACTAAAAAGCTCCTGCACAGCAGAGGAAACACTCAACAAAATGAAGAGACAACCTGTTGAATGGGAGAAAATATTTGCAAATTATTTATCTGCCAGGAGACTAGTAACCAAAATATACAAGAAACTCAAACAACTCAACAGGACAAAAGCAAGTAACCTCATTAGAAAGTGGGCAAAAGACATGACTAGACATTTCTCAAAGGAAGACAGAGAAACGGCCAATAAGCATATGAAAAACTCCTCAACATCACTAATTGTCAGAGAAATGCAACTCAAAATGACAACAGGATAGTATCTTTCCCCAGCCAGAACGGCTATTATTAAAAAGACCCCCCCCAAAAAAAAATAACAGACGTTGATGAGGATGTGGAGAAAAGGAAACTCAAACCTTGCTGGTGGGAATGGAAACTAGTAGAGCCACTATGAAAAACAGTACACAGACTTCTCAAAAAACGAAAAACAGAATTACCATTGGATTCAGCATTCCCACTACTGAGTGTCTATCCAAGGAAAAGAAATCAACATATCAAAGGGATACCTGCACTCGCCTGTTTACTGCAACATTATTCACCACAGCAAAGATATGGAATCAACCCACATGTCCCTCGACGGATGAATGGGTCAAGAAAATGTGATGGATATATATGCAATGGAATTTTATTCAGCCATAAAAAAATGAAATCAGGTTTTTCTTTCTTAAATGACTTCATTTCCCCCATCTTTACTATTTTCTTAGAAGTTTATCTGAATCTTTACCTATTTTGGATGTTATTCTGTTTTATATTCTGTCTTCCTATGTCTTAAAATTCGGAGCCATAAACCTGCTAGACAAAGTATACTAACCTTTCTTAACAGCAATGCAAAACATTTGTAAAACTTGGCTATGACCAAAGGAGTAAGAAGATGAGACAGAGAGGAAGGAGTTCCTATTTAAACTCTGGTTCTAGCTCTTGCTGTGTAACCTCAGTCAAATCACATCACCTCTCTGGGACTCTGTGGCATCATCTATAAAATAAGGAGCTTGGACTAAATATCCGGATACAGCCTAAAGTGTCCTAAAATAGCAGCATGAGGTATTTTGGTAATTCTATTGAGAAAGTAATCACTACTTGCTAGAACAATTGATAACTACTACCCAGTAGCTCTTCTACAAAGATAGCTGGCGGCATTGAGGCTTGATTGGATTTTTTGCAATCTGTGATTCCTGATGAAGCAACAGAGCAGGAAAAGCCTGCGGTACCTTACAGGTACATTGAGTTGCACAGATTTCTGGAGGCTAATGGATGAAGACAGATGGGGGAGTAGAGAGGACAAATGGTGGGCCTGGAACACTGACGCTGTGCAGAGCCCCTGACGGTTTCTGAAGGGCTCTAGTGATCTCTTCCCTACACTATTATTAAGGGAGTCCACTAGCACAGGAATTGTACTCATTCATGGCCCTTGGCAAGCTGTGTCATTCATCTCAGTATCACCAGTTCCCAGGCACAATAATCACCATTTAATAGTTTGCTTACAACATATGTGTTGGGTGACTGAATGAAGAACTTGCAATTAGCCTTTCTCATCTCAACTCTTCCATGAGGGCTGTGTGCTGGGGGTGTCCTTTACATCACGTCTTGCATAAATGGGGACCCTTGGAGTTAGGAAAACAGCGGCTCTGCCTCCGCCCAACGGGGCAGTTCTGTCTCAGGAAATTGCACTCCTGGAATTTTCTCGACAGGAGATAATAAAAGCCTGAACTACTGGTAGCAGTGGGAATGGAAAGGAGAAAATAAGTGATTTATTTTAGAGTGGTTTGGGAGACACACAAAAATACTTTTGACTAGCCAAAGTAAAATCTTAACCTGATTTCTTTCCGATTTTCCTTTGGAGTGATTCATAAAAATCTGTTACATAAAAATGGAAGACTTGTCATGTATCTCCTGTTAAGTACAAGTCATTTTTATTGTGAACCTCATCCTCTGCCAGAAAAGTATATTGACCTCATTTTTCTACTTCAGAATCTGGTACTTCAGTCAATATCACACAATCTACAGCAATATTTTAAGAGAAAGACAACAGTAAGTCCCAAGGAATTCTCTTTATCATTTTTTAAATATAGAAGCGTGTTTTTGAGTCCTATCTTAGAGAAACATTTGCTAAAATTGCATTGACCACCTTTATTTTGATCACTTGTTTTCCAAATATAATTTAAGTGATGCAGAGAACTAATGCAAAGTAGAAGGCATTTTGATTGCTGAAACAAACATTGATTCACATGGAATATTTTGAAGCAATGCTCTTTCTATTAATATCTAAGTTTCCATTGCATTTTTTGGGAATGCACTTTAAAAAACCCAACCACTATAATCTTTCTGGAATTTAGCATATACATAAAGTAGTAAATAAAATCCTTCCAGTTGTAAAATATCAGATGATTAGTATTTACCGAAACAGACCAAAAAGTTATTGAGGAATGTGGTACAAATTTTGTTTAATATCTAACATAAAAGTACAGATAGCTAGCAAAAAAAAATTCTCTAGATTTATATTTTCTATTTAAGTGTATCACCTCGGGTATTAAACATGCTGCTAGCTATCTCTTAATGAGCACTTGAGCTGTCATTTTTAATAACAGACTGACAATTATTATCTATAGGTTGATATTTCCCTGAAAATCATTTGTGAATCTCAAGTTAATATAGTTAAGAATAGAAACTGACTATTCCATTTACTAAAATAGTATTATTTTATAATACCTGGCAGAATATTATAAAAAATAACATGAATATATATTCATAATAAAAAGTCAACATATGCCAAAATGCAGACATTCTCAATATGCAGCAGAACTTTACACAAAATCTAAATAATGCATTTCAGTTGCTCATTGTTTAAAAAGGTCATTTGGTCCACTAAAGCCGTAAGAGGAAAAAACACAGATCCAAGAATACAATAAAACAAAACAAATATCTAGGCCACTCTAATTTTGGTTATTTCCCAATTTAAAACAAGGCATGAGAGATGAATACCATAAAAATTCAAATCACATAATTCATCTAAGTACATGCACCATTAAAATACAATGCAAGTAAGTATGTAATAGCCTACTGTAATTCATAGGTTCCAGTATTGTGGAAATCCTACTTTATTTTTAAATAATGAATTTTTTTTAAAACAATACCTCTTCCACAAAGCTGTCTTTCTTCTCTAACATTTCTCGTAATGTCTGAAGAATTTTAATGCACAGTTTTTCTTCTTTCTCCATTAGTTTCTTTGTATGATTAATCAACCTTAAAGCAAAACATTAAACCTTTAGAAAGACAGTGATTTCTCTTCAAGCTATATACAAACATCAAAGGCTGTAGGGGAAAAAAATCACACCATTATTTGAGAATATGAAGTAAACCAGTTACATGTTTTCAAAAGTTTTAAGATTACACTTCAGCTTATAAATTTTGTATTAAAACACATTATTTTTGTTTTACAGGTAGTATATCTCAGGGCTTCTCAAACTTACTCAGGTGGCATTCTTTTAGTGGGATACAATACTCTGAGAAACAATGAAATACTAATATTATCACCCCAATATATGAACTAAAACAAATGTATTAGTACAGAAATATAAATATTTATATATTACATTTTATTATGTTATGTTACACTATATTATTTTTATGTACTGTATTACATTAAGCATACAGTAGCAGTGGCTGTATACAACTCTGCAATCTTAATATAACAGGCTGCTTTCCAGTTTCCATTCATAATAATATGCTATTTTTCACTGCCAGGGTTTGGTAGAAACAAGCAGTTTTTTTATTAAAAGCAAAAAACAAAACAAAAAAAGTGACATCAAGACAATCTATCCATTTACCAGCTTTGGTGTAATTTGGGCAAAAACTCCCATCATTTTAATCAAGTGGTACACTATGCACTGGTGCTCTGTTAGAAGAGTTTCAGGATCACCATCCCCAAGAACTTAAAAGCAAATAAATTTTCATTATCAGAATTGAGCTTATATAGCTATATATATAGCATATATAGCTCATGTTGTTAAAAAGCTGATCTTCAAAATGACCCTGTGAGATGTCTTCCTCAAATGATCCAATTTCAGTGACATAACATGAGTACTGTGGGACATAACCCTGGGGAAAAAGTGAACTTTCACTGGTTAATGGCTAGCAAGTGCTTATCAGGTGTCAGGGTCAAGTGTAAGGACAGCCCAGGGACTCTCCTAATTTATCCTCACACCAAGCCCATGAGACAGGTTCAGACTAATTTTGCTCATGACATAACAGAGGCCCAGGGAGATACAGCAACTTACCTCTGGTTACATAAATTGTTAAGTGGCGAGACCCGCAAATGCACTCAGGTCCATCTGACCTCAGAGCCCAAATTCTTAAGAACAACTCTGTGGTGACAGGACTCAGGTCATTGATCTCCTGAGTCTCAGGGGTCTTGTGCAGAGTCCCCACACATGCTAGGCTGCACACAGCCCCCTGAATGAGCAAGTGCCACAACAGAGGCATTGGCAAATGCTGTGAACCACACATGAAACCACTTCATTCTGCTGGGGGTAGTTACCTAGGGCTGATCAAAGAAGGTTTCAGCGAAGAGATAGCATGCAACTAACGAAGATGTCACCTGTCAAGGAAAGCTCCGGAGAGAAGACATCCCTGCAAAGGGAATGGTATGAACACAGGGCAGAAGCAGAAACCTGGCCGGCATGTCCAGGAAATGAGAAGCATGCCAATTGCCCGCTGACACTTAAAGACCTGGAAAAGGAAAGTGTAAGAGATGTGGTTTGGAAAGAAGGGACTGGAATATTAACCTCAAGAGTCTTGAATGTTTTCTAGAGAAAATAGGGAACCACTGTTCTAAAGGACCTAAATGCCTCTTCCCACTGTGAGAAAGAGACCAACGAGGGCAGCAGGAAAGATGAAGCAGAGGAGACGGAGCAAGGCAAGAGAGCAGTGGCAGAGGTCGGGTGAGGACATAGGAAGCAACAGAGAAGACCCACAGCAGAGACTTGTAAATGATGACATGTGGGAAGTGGAAGAGGAAGCAGGGCAGATCAGAGGCCCCTGAAATGTAGAGACTAGGCTAATATGTGGATGGTGATCAGTTTTTTTTCAATTTTTAAAATTTGTTTAATGAGACAGGGTCTCTGTCACCCAGGCTGAAGTGCAGTGATGTGATCATAGCTCATTGCAGCCTAGACCTCCTAGGCTCAAGCTATCCTCCCACCTCAGCCTCCTGAGTAGCTGGGACCGCAGGTATAGCCACCATGCCTGGCTAATTTTTTTTACTTTTTGCAGAGATAGGGTCTTGCTTTGTGGCCCAGGCTGGTTTCAAACTCAAGGGATCCCCCTGCTTCAGCCTCCCAAAGTGTTGGGATTAGAAGTGTGAGCCACCACACCCAGCCCAATGGTGACACTTTAAAATGACACTGTTCCATGGTGAAGAAGTAGCAAACACACAATGAAAGTAACACCGATGTCCTTTTAGACATGTTGAGTCTAGGTCAGGCCTAGCAGGCAGAAGAATTTCAAAAGTTCTCCTGGCAAGGAAAATGAAGCCTGCCTTTCTAAAACTTCTACTATTTAATTCTTTCTTTCACACAATAGTCTTTTTCTAATTTTTAATTTTTGTGGATACATAGTAGGTATATACATTCACATAATAGTCTTTAAATATGTGAAAACAGTTTTGGTGGACACAAAAAATTTCTTTTGATTTTGTTTGTTGCTCTCTCAGGCTAATTATTTCCATTTTCTTTAACTCTTCCTTAGATAAAGGATTTAATTCATTAACCATATTGAAAATAACCATAAGGTTGAATGACCACTTGCTACAGATTTATAAAAGGTATTCACATAATGTTTGGTTGAGTTAGGTCGGTGACTTTCAAATATTATTTCCATCTATATTTCACAAAACCACCCAGTAAAGAAGTACCTGTGTGGGAGTGTGTGTGTAAACTCACACTAATGTCACCCTCACTATGAGATGCACTCTGATAATTTGTATCTTCTCTAATTCATTTTTTAAATTTGCTGGTTGCCTCCACCTAAGTCAGTTTAAAAATCTATAAATGGAGCACACCCCACAGTTTGAAAAACACTGAGATTCTCCTTCACAAGGAAGGAGTAGGTGTTGATTTGAATGGACTCTAATCAGCTGTCTTAAAGGTTAACAGTGTCATTGACCTATTCTCTTCTCTTTCACTCTATGTGTTAAGTAGACCCCTGTCCTGGAGTCTATCCTCATATTCTCCTCCAGACTCATCTGAGTCAAAAGATTCCAAGAATTAGATTCATTAGAGAAAGTAGGAAGCCCTACTTAGCACTTGCCCCTAAATTTATATTCTCCAGCTAAGCTTTACCAGGATAGTATGCACAGCAATACAAGACCCCTGGTAGCCAGGCACGGTGGCTCACGCCTGTAATCCCAACACTTTGGGAGGCCGAGGCAGGCGGATCACAAGGTCAGGAGATAGAGACCATCCTGGCTAACACAGTGAAACCCCATCTATAAAAAAACACAAAAAATTAGCTGGGTGTGGTGGCGGGTGCCTGTAGTCCCAGCTACTCAGGAGGCTGAGGCAGAAGATTGGCGTGAACCTGGGAGGTGGAGCTTGCAGTGAGCCAAGATTGCACCACTGTACTCCAGCCTGGGTGACAGAGCAAGACTCCATCTCAAAAAAAAAAAAAAAAAAAAAAAAAAAAGAAGACCCCTGGCTATTCATAAAGTCAGATTCTAATTTTGTAAGATATTCTTACAAAGGAAACCCTTGGTTTTTTACAGAGTTGGGGAAGGAATAGGGTGAGCACTAAGGCAGAAAATAGACACTCCTGAGGCTCTGGCTGTAATACAATTGCAATAGCACAAAAATCTCTTCTAGAATCACTCATGTAAACACAACATCATTTTCCTTCATGTGGGTGTAGGATCTGCAATGTATTCCTATTATCATATCACTTCTGCTTCTCTCCTTTCAGGTTACCTAATGGTGTCACAGGCTTGTCTCCATCTGCAGCACAGCTCAATATTTACTTGACATCATGAGTTACTTCCTATCACTTTCTCATAGACCAATATCTCCAAGTCCTAGACCAGTGCTGTCTAACAGAACTCTCTGCAATAATACACATGTTCCATATTTGTGCTGCCAAATTTGGTAGCCATTAGCCACAAGTGGCTATTGAGCGCTTGAAATGTTGCAAACATGACTGAGGAAGTGGATTTTTATTTCATTTTAATTCATTTAAACAATAACTTAAATAACCATGTGTGGCTAGTAGCTACCATATTGGCACCCCAGTTCTCGACAAGGAGTCAGGAAACCTAAAGGATCAGATAGTAAATATTTTAGGCTTTGTGGGGTACACAGTCTCTGTGGCAACTAGCTGATTCTGCCACAGTGGCATGAAAGCAGCCACAGACAATCCAGAAATGAATGAGCACCACTGTGTTTCAGTAAAACTTTATTTACAGAAATGAGTAGCAGGACCAATTTAGCCTGAGGGCCAGAGCTTGCCAACCCCTGTTCCAGGCTGTCACAACTCGGGGATATAGCTATTGTATTACATTAATTTACTGAACTTAACAGGTTTATCGCCTAATTTTTAACCCATATTCCATATATTGACATATATTCATAGGAGGTGAAGGGTATTTATCAAAGATCCTATTATCTTTCCTTTTTTTTTTTTTTTCATTTAGTTCTTATGTTTAGATCTGTAATGGGTACAGGTGCAGAGTTCTCACATGCATATATGTGTAGTGGTGAAGTCTGGGCTTTCAACATACCCATCATCTGAATAGTGAACTATGCTCAACATCCTATTTTTATAGTGAATTACTAGGCAATACCTCCACTTACAATTTTCTTTCTAATGTTCTCAGCAGTCATCCGTTGTACACTTGGAGCCTCTTCACTTTAAAATCCTTACTCGCAAGACTGGCAGGTGTCCGGACAAATACATTCTTCCCAATCTCCCTAAGACACGATGAGTCTAAAGCCAAAAATACCTGATTCTGGCCATAGTATAAAAACCCCACCTCTTCTTCAACATGATCCCTGTAGTCAGTTTTTCTCATCCCATGCCTTGTTTTCACTCCCAAGGTCCCACCTTAAATGGTGAAAGAAAGGAACACACTTCTTGTGTGCCCTAGTCCTTCAAGCTCTGCCTCGATACATCACAGACGATAGAAGAGGTTTCCAGATCTCTTTCAGCAATACCCTCTACCATACAGGAATTAGCTGGGATGGGTCATGGTCAAGGGGCTTGGCAAGCTCATCTCACTGACTCTCCATCCAGGTACTCCTCCCAGGAAGACCAAGCACCCTCTTTCTGACTGGTCATCCAGGGTCTACATGTGACGACCTGCAGATCTCCCTCAATAACGTGCCCTCCACATAAAGACAAGTCTCTTCTTTCTGGAGCTAGTTATGCTTTTTCTCACAACTGCTTCTCCTTGTGCACATCTCCCTTGAGAATTTTTCACTTACCATTAAGATGAAGATTCTCTAGGGTAAACATATCAGCTATAATAGATCTGCAATACCACAAACGCTGAGAAACATCAGTAAACGACAGAGCTGCAGATGAGGATCATCCAGGCAGCATGGCCACGTGCTGGGTCTGAGTCTTACTAACCCTGCACCTGAAGCACACCTGGTCCTCAGCAATCTCCTCTCTGAATCAGGCTGACCTCTCAGTCTCTGGGTGTTTATGCAGATTAGATAAAATAATAGTTAAAAACATATGACAGTATTAAGACCTCAATAAATGCTAGCTCCTTTTCCTTTCTCCCTATGTTAATGAAAATAAGTGACTTTAAACAAGAATTTTTTAAAAGGTCACAAAATATAATTATGGAAAGGAATTAGGACCAAAATATTATTTTGCATGATCCTTTGTGCCCCATAATGACACACTTTATTTTCAGTAAATTTAGTAAAATATGATAACTTGACCTTCACCAAAATAAAATTTCAAGTGACTCAATTTAATTATTCTGGCAGTATATTTTAACATGGATTTTAGACCTTTCACATACTTTGTGGACTGTCATTTTATATCAGTGAAGTGTAAAGCGGCAATGTTAGAGGCCATCTCAGTTTGACGACACTAGCAGAATCTCAGATTGGATTCACTTACTTTGACATGAAAGCGCCACATCTTATTCTTGCATCGCTTCCCTCAGGGAACAGCAGCTCTGGACTGTATAATACATCAACCAACACTGAGAATTCAGCCTGCATCATTGGGCTGAACTGGTGCTCCAAGGAGGCCACTACATCCTAGGGAATGAAACACAGGAGAACCCACGTGAAGGCCTAAGTAAGATTTCATCTTTCGAAGATAAGACAAGCCTAAGAATACTAATGGGAATTTTATAGATTACCCCCTCTATTTCCATAGCACCACATGTCTGTACCATGATTATAGTCTGGTTTTATGTATGAATACTGCCTGAGTCTGTATTTGTGCGTGTGTGTGTGTGTGTGTGCATGTGTGTGTGTCATTTACAAGATAAGGGAGGGACAGGTAGTTATTTCTAAGGATATACACCTATAAGAGGAAAAGTCAGTTAGGCCACTGTATGTGCCCTGCAGTGCCTAGGATTATAATGGAAACATGACAGGTACTCATTACATTGCAATAAATTAGGGGCATACCCAGGGAACAGCTTAAAAAAAAAAAAAAAAAAAAAAAAAGATTTCCAGCCAGGTGCAGTGCCTCATGCATGTAATCCCAGTACTTTGGGAGGCCGAGGCAGGTGGATTGCATGAGGCCAGGATTTGGGGACCAGCCTGGTCAACATGGTGAAACCCTGTCTCTACTAAAAATACAAAAATCAGCTGGGCTTGGTGATGTGCGCCTGTGGTCCCAGCTACTCAGGAGGCTAAGGTGGGAGAATCATCTGAGCCTAGGAGGTGGAGGTTGCAGTGACCCAAGATAGCGCCATTGCACTCCAGCCTGGGTGACAGAGCGAAACCCTATCTCAAATTAAATAAATAAATAAATAAATAAATAAATAAATTCCCATGGGTCATTGGTTATTCAAAACGAATCATTTCATCCAAAGGGGAAACTCACTGAAATATTATTTGAAGCAATATTAGTACTATACATGGATTCAATGACATTCAACAGAATTTCAAATTATATTTTTTGAGAGACCCTATTGGTCACTTACCCAACAGCCTTTCTTTACCCTCTTCCTTGCTACCAGAATCTCAACGTCATTTCTGAGTCAAGCAACAATATTCTCAGGGGATGAGCCCCCTCAGCTTACGGTCGAGGTTGATTACTCTAAGGCAGGCATGGTTATCCCATTTCCACCTCTAGCAAGCTGTCTAGGCATGATTATGTGACACAGTCCCAGTCAATGAGACATCAGGTGAAGTCAGCTGAGAGAGTGGGGTACGTGTTGCGGGTGGGGAGGTTCTTTCATAACCACCTACTGCTCTCAAGGCAGCTTGAGGATGTGAATCCAAAATCTAAGACAGCCCTCATGTTACCCTGGGAGACCAGCATTAAGCTGAATGCCTACAGACCTTTGGTTTTAGGGGCCCAGGTCTACAATTAGCAAACTCAAGGAGAGCCACAGTTCCAGGTTTCTTGCTATGTTAAATGATATGGTCTTTATTATTTAAGTCACTTTTAGTTGAATGCTGTGTTAATTAAAGCTGAAAGCATCTTAACTGATATGTTTCTAAAATGAACCACAGGTAATTATAATTTCCCAAACATTCTTTAATGGTTAAAGCACCCCCATTTTATTTTTAAACTATGTTAGAAGAAAAAAAAAAAACTTCTTACATAAAAGAACAATTTATTCACCCATAGCTATGGTGTATTTTTATTAAGCAGAACATTGCCAATTGCTTATTGTCACTCTTAGCTACAGAAGCACAGATGGGGATGTCACCCTCTTGATTTCTTATGAATTATGTTAATTCGTGTTTTAACTCTTTCTCTTTCTGCAAAAGTGATTACTTCTACTTCAACCACTCTAAATAAGCTTTCTGAGAAATGTCTGAAAACAATTAAAAGAGACTAAAGGGAAATAGCATAAAGGGGAAAACTAGATATTATATAAAAGTGGGGAGAGTATGTTTATCAAATATGACCATATTTAATTAAATGTCCCTGTTGTTTAGATTACCTCTTCTTTGTTTCATCTACTAAAGAAATAGTGCTCAGGCTGCTATGATATGAATTCTGTCTTTAACTCTAATTTTGGTCATGAGGCAACTATGCAACCTCCCTAGGTCATTGTTTCCCCATGTGAAAGCTTAGGATGATACTAACAATCACATAAGCTTGCTGCAAGGATTAAAGGTAAGTGCATAGAACATCCTCTAACACACACTAGCCACTTATTCCCTGTAAATACTAGTAATCTTTACTACTGAGCATGGGTTAGCTGTGATCATCACCCAAACTCGGTGGTTTACTTGCTCTTCATCTTAATCACTGCTAAGCATTTTACACACTGGTTTCTGCTCTTTGAAACACTTTCTGCTCTTGACGTCTATGACATCACACTTTATTTTCCACCTATGTCCTTACTATTTCTTCATCAACTCCTGATAGCTCCTGCTCCTTTTCTCTTTGATATCTACACTTTCTTCTGAAAAATCTCGTCCAATTCTATGGTTTTAATATCATCTATATGTTGGAACTCCCACATTTATATTTCCAGCATGGACATCTTTCCACTTCAGACTCATATCAAACAGCCAAGTTGACACACTCAGGTACCTAAATAGGCATCTCAACTTTAAAATTCCCCAAATAGAACTGCTAATTTCAACTCAGCCCCAACCTCTTTCTCTCCCATTACTTCCTATCTTAGTAAATAACACAACCATATCATATCAAAACCAGAGTCATCCTTGATTCTTCTTTTCATTATCCTACAACACATCAATCGATTCCTCCACCAAGTTCTATTAGTTCTACAACTAAATATACACAAAATTAATACACTTCTCTGCATTACTATTGCAACCTCCTTAAGCCAAGCTACCATCACCTTTTGCCTGAATTAATGCAAAGCTACATAACTAGATACACTGCTTCCATGTCTGGATCTTAGAAATACGCTTAGAATTCACAGTGATCTTTTAAAAAGTAAACCAAGTCAGCCCCTCCTCTGCTGAAAATCTTCAATGACTTGTCATCACACATAGAATACAATTAAAATGCCTTAATATGCGCCTTAATCTGTTCAGGCTGCTATAACAAAATACCATAAACTGAGTAGCTTATAAGCAACAGAAATCATTTCTTGTAGTTCTGGAGGCTGGGAAGTCCAAGATCAGGCAGCAGCAGATTTGTTGTCTAGTGAGGATGCACTTTCTGGTTCATAGACGGTGCCTCTCTTGCTCTGTCCTCACATGGTGGAAGGGCTGAATGAGTTTGCATGGGCTTATTTTATAGGGACTCTAATCTCAACTCCCAGAAGACCTTACCTCCTAATACTATCACCATGGGGGTCAGAATTTCAGCATATGAATTTGGGGTGGGGGAGGACACAAACACTCAGGGCACAGCCACAGCACCATACAAGTCTCTACATGATTTGCCCCTTATCTCATAATATTTTCTTCCTTTACTCACTAAACTCCTGCCCCAATGGGCTTTTCTTGGATCTTCAAACCCATCAGCCTCACTCCTGCCTAAGCACCTTTGCATTTCCTATTTCCTTCCCATAAAACTATCTGAACTCAAATCTTGGAATAGATTATTCATCTTCATTATTCAGGTGTCAACAAAACTGTTATCCTGGTAGAAATGAACTTCACAATTACAGGGTCATTCTTTCAGTAATTCTCCACCATGTTGTTACTTTGCTCTATTTTATTCACTGTAGTTTTAATTATCCAACAATTTATCAATTATTTAATGAGTTAAAATGCATGTCCCAGAAGAGCATAGACCCTATGGCTCTCTCTTTAGCACTTCACACAGTGGCTAGTATAGAATTTTCACTAAATAAATACTTACTTAATGGATATCAATCTATTAAAAGAAGTTTACTAAAAGAAGTTTAAGGCACACCCTCTCTGTGCTGGTTGACACTACTATATACCTCTCCTCTGAAATGTTCCACTCCCTTTGCTCTCCTGACCCTCCTCCTCTCTGACGTGCTTTTTTTTCCCCCACTCTTTATGTGGGCCATTCTGCTACTCTTAGCCTCGCATAGGGTGTTCTTTTTTTTTCTATCACTGTATTTTCTCGTTTAGCAATACCAACCACTATCCTTGCTCCAACTATTATCTTCAAATATAGACTTAACTTCCAATATACTCAGTAGCCTGCTACCCTAGTTCACTGCATTTTCCATTGCCCTCCTATTGCGTTCTCTTCTCCTCTGCTCTTACAACAAACAGTCTTAATAATACTATCTAGTCTCCAATCAACAGGGCCTCTTAAACTCCTCTCATGCCCACTCTCTATTTCCATCTAAGAGCCTCCAGGTCTGCTGACCCTGGCTTCATTATTATCTGTAACACTCATTTCTTCATTTCATCCATATCACCACTTGGCTTAGATCTTAAGTAACTTCTCACTAGTCGCTCTTCCTCTAGTCTCTTTTTGATAACCCTATCCTACAAATCAAGAACCACTTATACTGGCATTTTCCCCCAAATTTTTAATGTCTCACACCCTTTAGGTTTCTCATACTCTCTGAATCTAACTTGTGTTTCCAACCCCATATAACACTCATCTACATGTGACTTCTCATAATATTTATTTCAGTTAATGTCTTGGCCATTTTGTAGGAAAAAAAAAAAACTTCTTCAAATTATATCCCAATTCAACTCCATGTAATGTGCTACTACTAATTATGTGAATGGGAAGATGTCTGTTATGGGCTGTATTATAACTCCCCTGGATTTCGTATGTTGAAGGCCTAACTCACAGTACCTCAGAATGTGACTCTATTTAGAGCTAGGGTTTTCAAAAGTGTAATTAAGAAAAAATGAGTTCATATGAGCAGGCCCTAATCCAAAATAACTGGTATCCTTATAAGAAGAAGGGATTAGGACACAGACATGTACAAACACAGAGGAAAGAGCCTATGAAGACACAGCAGGAAGTCAGCCATCGGCAAGCCCAGGAGAGAAGCCTCAGGAGAAAGCATACCTGCTGATACCTTGATCTTGGACTTCTAGCCTCCAGAACTATGAGAAAATAAATTGCTGTTGTTTAAACCACCAAGTCTGTGACATTCTGTAACAGCAGCCCTGGCAAACTAATATAATTTCCAGGCCAAAATCAAGAGTGAGTACTATACAAGTCATTTGGGAGCAAGGTGCTTGGATCGTTCTGACCAAAGGATTAGAAGGGAATACTGAAACATAAGTTGAAGCAAGGCTATGAATATTGAGTTTCTTTACCAGTGTTATCATTGGTATTATGATTATTATTTTGGTATTAAGACCTACTATTCACTACCATACTATCAAAACACAGTAATTAATATACACTCATTAAAAAGTAACTCACAACATATGTAAGCTATATGTTTAAAAAGAGCAGTGGTAGTAGAGAGTTGTAAAGTAAGGCCTGGTCCCCAAATAGAACTTGATATTTTTAGCCATATTTTATTTATGTGACTACATATTCTTTAAAAAGTGTAATTTAGAAAATATGAATGCTATTTCATGCTCTCATGTACCTGTAACTTTTCAATAATATTTCTGTAATCCCAAGAAGGCCCTCCAAGAGCTTCCTTAAAGCGTGGCCCAGAGCGAGCTGATAGTCTCCAACCCATTGCTGCTCTCTGCACCATATTTGAATGGCTCTTCATGAAAAGAGTATTAACTTGGCCGTCCAAATCCACTGGAATGGCAATTCCACGATTTTTTGCTGAAAAAGAAAGATTTAAAATATTTCCCTCTTAATTTGACTAAAGTTTCTTACACATTATCCATACAATCTTATAAACATAAAGGAAATAATATTAAATCTTTAAACTCTGCCATTAACTTGTTTTATATAACTGTAAAAGCTTCTAACCTGAATGTATTTCATTTCTTAAGACCAATTAGTGAAGTGGGTACATGAAACATTCAAGAACTTATTTGATTTCTTAATGATTCATGCTTGAAATGTACTTTATACAGCATCAATACAGAAAAACGCTGTATAACAACCCGCATATTTGTACCTTCCCAGATGCCAACATAAATAAGAAAGCAGACATAAAACACATGATATAATTCTTCCACTCCATTCATTAATTTAAGTAGTGCTTGTGTGCACACAAAATTGTACGTGATGAAACATCTGAGAATAGAAATAAAAAGTTGAAGAGTGTAAAAAATCTGCATTGGAAGAGGGCACATCTTAATATGTGTCTTTCTTCCCAAGATCCACTGAAATTTATATTTTAACAAGTTTACATCACATCAATACTGAAAATTGAGAATGCCTGTCACAAAGAAAGGAGTAATGTTGAAGCATTTTTGCAAGGCAAAATGAAGATGGGATTAGTCCATCAGAGAAAGAAGAGAAGAAACTGCCCCACAGGAGATTAGAGTTAGAAAAGGTCTTTCCAGGTGCGCAGTCAACCAACACAAAGGGTTGGGCAGGGATATGGGCAACTGATTAAAGAATAACAGCTGAACAGCTGGGAAGCTAAGGCCCTCCTCCCTCTGACTGGCATAGACAGAGCAGTTGGCAGAAGCAGTTTTTACCCAGAGGATAAAGTCAGAGAAATGAAGAAATGTTCTCTCAAGAAAGTAGAATACCTGACTGGAGAGAATGCCAAATGAAGACGTTAGAACTTGATAGAGAAGCAGAATGGAGCTTGAAGTAACGCCAGAGATCAAGTAAGAGGTAAAATGTGGGCCAGGCGAGGTGGCTCACGCAGGTAATCCCAGCACTCTGGGAGGCCAAGGCGGGCGGATCACGAGGTCAGGAGATCGAGACCATCCTGGATAACATACTACTAAAAATACAAAAATTAACCGGGTGTGGTGGTGCGTGCCTGTAATCCCAGCTACTCGGGAAGCTGAGGCAGGAGAATTGCTTAAACCCAGTAGGCGGAGGTTGTACGCCACTGCACTGCAGCCTAGCGACAGAGCTAGACTCCATCTCAAAAAAAAAAAAAAGACGTAGAATGTGGGGAGAGAGAAGAGGCAGCACCAGCAGAGAGAGGAAATATATTAAATTCTCCAACTCCTGAGCAAAGCCCTCCTTACTTTAACACTTACTGGTGTTCCTAGCCTGACCTCTGCTATACACACACATGCATATATGCACACATGTGCGCGCACACATACACACACACACAGCCTGAAGGAAAGTCTGCATGTCATTTGGTCAGCCTTTGGCCTCTCATACAGAATTCCAGGTCAGCCCTGTCATTTACACAAGAATTCTAGGAAGGAAACAGGCCTTTAAAACTGCAGTGGAAACCTATGCCAGTCATTACGGACTTTCCTAACTACAAACACACCACCAAGGATCACAAGGAAAACCAATACCATTAAGAATAACTAATCCTAGTGAAAACAGGGATGACTCAAGGAAAAGCAAAAAATATTTAAATAATCCTAAGTATTGTCCTCAGAGAATTTGAAAATATACTGCATCCAAAAAATTAGAAAGTCAGAAAGAAGAATGACATCTTAAAAATTAAAATGTGATTGCATACATAAACATGTGAAAAACTGGCTGAAAAATAATTGATAGAAACACAGTTGGTAATCTGGAAAGGAAGTCAAGGAATCTTCTAAAAATTAAGCATAAAATATCAAAACGGAGAATAAAACACAGAGATCGTGAAATAAAGAGGGTCAACCCAGGAATTTAAACATCTAACAAATATAAGTTCCAGAAAGAAACAGCAAATACAATGTGAGAGAAGAAATTATTAAGAAAACAATAGAAGACAACTTCCTTGAACTTAAGACACATGTACATATCCAAATTGAAAAGGTCCCCAGTATGTTAAACAGGATTAAGTAAGTATATTGGCCGTATTCTGGTAGAACTTTAGAATGCTGTTGTGGGTTGAACTGCATCCCCAAAAAGTATATGTTGAAGTATTAATCATCACTCCCTCTGACTGTGACCTTATTTGGAAATAGGGTCTTTGCAGATGTAATCAAGTTAAGTTGAGGTCATACTGAATCACCGTGGGCCCCAATCCAATTCAACTGGTGTCCTTATAAGAAGGGAAGGAGAGACACAGAAAAATACCTGAGGGACACACACAATGTGAAGATGGAGGCAGAGACTGGATTTATGCAGCTGCAAGCCAAAGAATGCCAAAGACTGTTAGCAAACCCCAGAAGCTAAGAGAAAGGCATGGAATGAATTCTTCCCTGGAGCCTTCAGAGAGAGCATGGTGCTGATGACACTTTGATTCCAGACTCCTAGTCTCCAAATTATGAGAAGGTAAAATTTCTGTTGTTTTGAGCTACACAGTTATGCTAATTTACGGCCAGCTGTAGAAACTACACTAATGTCAACAGTATGGAGAAAATGTCAAGTACTTCCAGAGAGAAAAGACGATTCCTAAAAAGAATCTGACCAGCATCAGACTTATCATCACCATTGAATGCTAAAAGATAGAATACATTTATAGATGAAAAATTTTGATAAAAGGACTTTATGTCCATCTAAACTAAAAATCAAATGTAATTCCCAAGCAAAAACATTAGAAAAATATGTAAAGGCTCAGAAATTCTTCAATGAATCCACCATGAAAAATTTTAAAAAAGAGCAAATAGTTTTTAAATGTCTACATGGATATGAGAAACTATGGCAACTAAGTATGAACCTGAAGAAGAAAATAAAGTTAGAAACAAATGAAAAAAGATCCATGAGCTATTTCCATGGTTAGGAAATTCTCTTCTACTTGGAAAAGTTTTAATATCATAGTGCTACATTTTTGTCCTAAATGGTTATAGCAGAGCTATATAGATCATATTTAAACTTATAATGATAGTCCCCAGAAGGCTTATTTATTTTAGAAGGAAGGGATAAAAAAATTGGATGGATGGATACATAGGTAGATAGATAGATAGATAGATAGATAGATAGATAGATAGATAGATAGATAGATAGATAGATAGATAATCTGGCTTGCTTCACATGATGAAAGGAAAGCAAATAGTAGATAATATTACCAGCTGGTGAAAATTCTCTGAAGCTTAAAGATACTCAAAAACTTGTTTGAAAATAGACAATTTGCTGGATGCAGTGGTAGCCTCAGATATTCAGGAGGCTGAGTCAGGTGGATCACTTGAGTCCGGAAGTTTGAGGCTGTAGTGCACTATGATATGAATAGCCACTGCATCTAGCCTGGGCAACACAGCAAAACCCTGTCTCTAAAAACGAAAGAAGAGAAGAGAGGGGAGAGGGAAGAGGGAGAGGGGAAAGGGAAGTGGGAGAGGGGAGAGGGGACGGGAGAGGAAGGGAGGAGAGGGGAGGGGAGGAGAGGGGAGGGAAGGGGAGAAGAAGAGGAAAGGAGAAGGATAGGAAAGGGAGAGGAGGAGGAGAGGGATAGTAGTAGGAGAGGGAGAGGAAGAGGAGAGGGACAGGAGGAGGAGAGGGAGAGGAGGAGGAGAGAGAGAGGAGAGGAGACGGAGAGGAGAAGGAGAAGTGAAGAGAAGGAGGAGAAAAGAGGAGAGGTGAGAGGAGAGGACAGGGAGATGGAGGGGACAGGGAGGGGACAGGAAGATGGAGAGGAGAGGGAGAGGGAGAGGAGAAGGAGAAGGGGAAGGAGGAGAAGGAAGAAGAGAGGTGAGAGGAGAGGAGAGGAAAGGAGAGGGAGAGGGAGAGAAGAAGGAGAGGAGAAGAAGGAGGAGAGGAGAGGGAGAGAGAGAGAAGGAGAGGAGAAGGAAGAGGAGAGGAGAAGAGAGGGAAGGGGAGGGGCGGGGAGGGAGAGGAGAAAGAGAGGAAAGAGGAGAGGAGAGGAAAAGAGAGGAGAGGAGGGGAGAGGAGAGGAGGAGGAGGGAGAGGAGGAGGAAGAAGGAGTGGAGGAGGAGGAGAGAGTGGAGGAGGACGAGGAGAGGAAAGAGGAGAGGAGAAGGATAAGGAGAACAGGAGAGGAGAGGAAAAGGAAAGGAAAAGAAAGGAAGACAGAAAATAGATAATTTTCACTAGCCACACCAAAAACATTTACCAATTTAGATAAAAACTCACGCTGCAGTTTTATAGAAATAGTAACAGCTACAAGGCAACCTTAAACAATCAATTTCACCACTGCTTAAATTTCCCTAGTAAATGTTTTCCTAATATTCATGATAAGTTTCTCTTTCCCAAGCATGCAATATCTCTGTTTATGTCCTTCACACACAGCAATGCAATTGCACTTCTGTCTCATCTGAAGGACAGACGGCCTCAACTCTGCCAAGCAGCGCATAGTTTTATAAATACTTAATCCTGCACCATGATCAAATCCTGGCAAGATTTTCATCCTTTTCTGGCTGCTTCACACATAAACTGGGTTTGCTCTAAACATTCAAAAATCAAACAGAAGACAATACTACTTCTATGTTATTTTCTAAGCAACAAAAATAACAAAAATTATAAACTTCAGTGTTTCTCAAAACATGTTACAAAACAAGTTTCCACTGACATTTAAACAAATTGGGGAGGAGATTGGGATTTATCTGCCCTTCAGGAATCAGGTACATTAGGTGAAATTGACCATCAAATAAGTGTTGTTGCTATGAAGATGACTTACACAAAGAAGCGCTCAATGAATATTTTTCTAATGACGCCAGTGAAAATTTAGTTCAATGGCAGCACCTCTGTTATTAACAATGCAGCCTTTTTATTAGTGACTTCAGGGAAATCTCATCCACCACCAGAATCTCTTGTAAGCTGCTGATGGAACACATTCCTCTATAGCCAGCATGTATATATACACATATATATGCGCTATATATATATATGCTGTCTCTCTATATATATTCTGGTGTGTGTGTATATGTGTATATATATATTTGTATATATGTATATATGTGTATATGTATATATATAGCCTGTATATATATATACACACACACATACACATACACATAGTGTGTCAAAATGTGAACTAGAATGTATTCTTGGGATTAGCAGTTATTCTCTGCCCCACCTGTCTCTCAATAAGGAAAAGCTAACACATTTACTACAGTTAGCCATTCTTCTGGCCTATAGCATTAACTCCAACTATGTACTTTAACACAAAGGGTCACTTTAAAGTTTAAAATATTTTTTAAAATACTTGTTCCTATTTCACTTTTAAGTTGGAATGCAATTGAGATACACCTTAAGGATACACTGTCAGCAAGTAAGTATATGGATCCCTTAAATAACTAATAAGAGAGAGAATGGGTTGTTATCAATGCATTTATCTTTTGTAGAGCTCTGCCTAGAGATAACCAGTCCTCTAAAATGAGCTATCTTTATCCACAATTTTTTTTTATTATTAGGCAACTGTCTAATTAGGTTTATAAATCTAGGAAATTCTCTGGATATGACAAGTCTTTGCAGTGATTTTAAGATGTAATCAAAATCTATTTCTAATTATTATTAAATATTGCTTATTATGTAAAAATGTTTTAATTAGATGGAATTACTGATGGTATCTGCCAGACCAAAATCTCTGAGAATACATACAATGCAGTGATAGGTGCCATGGAGAAAAATGCTTAGCTAGATACACTGACAGGTAGGGGGGAAAGGCAATGGAAAGTGTAAGCACTAATTAGAAAACCTGGTTGGTTGTCAAGCTCTACTGTACAGCCCAGGTGGAACACAGGAGAGTGGAATGGCAGGGGCAGAGAATGGCACATTTCCTGTATCATGTCAAAGGACCCAAAATAAATCTGTACTGAAGCACTAGTGTACATAAACAGGAAGAACATTAAATACATTAAACGCATCTTTCCTGTTTGGCACTCAAATTATAGCAGGTGAATCCTCAATTAATCCTTACATTGAATAATGCATGTAATTTTTATGGGTTATTGAAGAACTAGTATTGGCACACTTGACTAGTCATCTGGAAAAAATAAAGTTGATTCCATATACCTTATAACTAAATGTATCCCAGATAGCTCACAATTTTGAACAGCAACTCCCAAAACACAGACAAAACAAAACTATGAAAATTATCCATGAGAATTCAAAAAACATCTTAGACTGATAAGGGTTATTCCGAAGATGAAAGAAAACCTAAAAAGCCTAAAAGAAAATTTTAAAATATTGCATGCCAAAAAATAACTAAAAGTTCAAATGACAAATGGCAAGAAAAAAAAAATTGGTGGGCACAGTGGTTCACACCTGTAATCCCCACAATTTGGGAGGTCAAGGCGGGTGGACTGATTGAGCCCAGAAATTTGAGACCAGCCTGGGTAACATGGCAAAAACTCTTTATAACAAAATACAAAAATTAGCCAGGTGTGGCAGCACCTGCCTGTAGTCCCAGCTACTCAGGAGGCTGAGATGGGAGGGTCACTTGAGCCCAGGGGGGTTGAGGCTGTAGCCAGCCATGATTGTGCCACTGCACTCTACCCTGGGCGATGGAGTAAGACTCTCTCTCAAAAAAAAAAAAAAAAAAAAAAAATCAGAAAAGAGAAAAAAAATTGTTACTTATAGGCAAAGAGATCATTTTCTTAATATCTAAATGGTTATACGAATTATTAAGAAAAAACCCATTAGGATAAATAAGGAAAGCACAAGAAGTGACAGCTCACAGAAAAGGAAATACCAATCATATAATGTTTTTTTCCCTCACTCATAAAAAAGAGAAGTACACATTAAAACTATAAAAATATTTTTACTTACAAGATTGGCAAAAATCTAACACACTGCATTATCAAGAAGAAAGATATTCTCCTACATTGCTGGTGGAGTGTAAACTGAACAGTCTCTACAGAGGGCAGCATCTGTCAAAAGTGAAATAACCCAGAAATTCCACTCCTAGGTATTTACCTTATTCACATGTGCAAAATGATTGAAAACAACATAAATATTCAATAGTGAGGTTAAATCTATTTTAATAGTCATGCAATGGGATGTTATGCAGCCAAAGAGAAGAATTAGATACTCATTCATTTATTTGTATTCATTTATTTTATTCATGTGATAAATATACATTGAGTGCCTACTGTGCTGTAGACAAGATCAGGCTTTAGAATTTTATAACAGGTAGGGTACTTAGTTTTATTCTGCTTTATTCCTTCTGTACATGTTATGTCTACCCCTAACATACTGGAAATTAATCGAGGGTAGAAAATGTGGTTTGACACATTGCATTTCCTCCAAAACTAGAATAATGCCTTTCAGATAATGAGGAATCGCTATAAATCAGTTGAGTTAATAAATATGTGAAAAGCTGTATGATATTATCCTATTTTATAACTTACTCAGATTTAATTTTTTTAAGTAGTATTGGAGTTTTTAAAAACTGTGATCACTGGGGTGTATGATGTCAAGCTCTTTCTGAAATCAACCACAATACCTTAGATAGATTAAAATAGGTATATTTATTTAATAGAGACTTAATCTCTCTTCTTAAAGGGTTAACATTTTCTACATGTACAAATCTTTCGGGACCAGTTGGCTTGAAAATTGATGTTTATTATTCAAACCATTTGTAAAAGATATTTTACGGAATTTCCACTTGGAAAATAGATTATGTTGCCAACAAAGTACCCAGCATTAATCCCCCCAAATCATTTGAAGATTATGAAACACATGGAACAAAATTCCTTTTTGAGTGCAATAATATGGAAGTAATTCTTGGATGCTTTTTCTCAAAGTTCTATATTTCTACTATGTGCTATTTTACTTTAAATAAATGAATAAACTGAGGAACAGCATTTGACCAAGTGCATTAAAAAAGTTCACATAGCCTTAATGGCCTGAACATTTCTCAAATTTCTGTGAATACCATGGTGTGCATTTACTGCAGAGTTCTCTATCCTTACTTGCTCCCATCATCACCCTTAATTTAGCTCATTGAGGGCAGAGGATGATAAAGATGTTTATCCCTTACATTCCAGTTAGCCCCCCTGCATGTAATGACTTTGCTGGGGAAGTCGCATTTATGATCACTTAAAAGCTTGTATCTTATCAATTTCAAGTCCTACATCTTAGAAGACAGTGTAGCAATGGAGGTAAATATGAGTAATTTCTACATATAAAAAGACATTCAAAAGCACTTTAGCCTTTAAAAGTTTAAAACGTTTTATCAGAAAAATCTGACACGATATACATGATATATTCACAAATGATCACAGTTTCAGTTTTTAAAACTTCTGAAGTTTTATCAGAAAAATTTGACATGACACAGTAAACTCACAAAGGATCATTGCCTCAAAACATTAATGGCAACAGATAAAGTTACAGCAAACTTCTGGAGCAATCCAGGGAAAGGAGAAAAAGCAATAGATGATAGGAAGTATTCTTTTTCTATAAAGGGCTTCCCCAAAACCCTTATAACTCAGTTCACTAGCTCTTCACCTTCTTTTTACTTTATTTGAAAATTCTATATATTTGTTTCATGTATAGCTTAAATTACCACCTTGATCCATAATGCATATCTTAATGGTATAAAACAGGTAATGCATCTGCTTAAACTGATTTGTGACAGCAGAGCAGAGATTTGTGATAGCAGAGGTTAATGCCTACTAGCGTGTCAGTGCAGAAGGGATTCAGATCCTGGCTCAGGCCCTGCCCACCTGTGTGACCTTCAGAAAGCTGCTAAACCCTGATAATGTCATTTCCCCATCTATAAAATGGAGCTAAGAATTATGTCCGCATCATGGATTTTACTAGATTTTCCAACACTCAGTAAATGCTTGCTGCTCTCAGCAAGGCAAACACTGACTTAGAGAGTGCTTTTGCTGATTTTTACTACCTTTTGTATTCCATGTACAAATAAGAAAGAGAACGAAGTATTTTTGATGCTAGATGAGTTGAGCTACTGTACTTGAGAGCAATTTACAAATCATAAAATGTTATGTAAATATGACTATAATTGATCTTTACATTGACAGCAATGTGTTTACCAACTTGTAAATGCACTGAAAATCTGTCTTGTAAACAAAGTACTCTCTTGACTTTGTTGCATTTTAAATATGCACATCCCTTGTTCTCTTTAATACTAAAAATTCTTGCATATTTTAATTCTGCTAAACTTTAGTGCCTCTATGTGTTTTTAAAGAATTGCTGAAACACAGAAATAATTTTGCACCTGAGTTGTAAAATGTCAGACAGATCCCCACCCAACAAAGTTTATGGGAGGCCATTGTTTTGGTCTAGCCTCCTGCACTAGGCCCCAGCAGACCAGGCCAGAATGGAGTCATTCATGCTAAGTGTCACATGATCAAACAGAACTCTGAAATGGGCCGCTTATCCAAGAAAACAGGAGATGCATGGCAATCAGTTGAAAGGGGCCTAGTTTGGCACGATATTTTAACCCTTTAAGGAAGGGAACTTTGAAAAGGCCAATTTGCTTCTTGTTCCATGTTTCTACTTTCTTCAGCCCTTTTCTGCCTAAAAAGCAACTGAGGTGCTGCTTTATTCTAGAATGGAATCGTTAAGTAGACTGAAGCCAGTTGACTAGGCTATTTAGCTGATGGCTAAATTTTCGTGGGGTTGGATCCCACCAATCTAGGAAGGAGTTAGCTCAATTAAAGTGATTGATTTGCGTTCAACTGATGTAAGATAAGATCTTGCAGTCCTTACTTTTAGTTAACATAAATTAAGTATGTTTTCCTTACTTAGGGCTTTCAAGGTTCTTGGTCTGACTTAATCTAAATTTCTAGTTTCATGTTGAAAGTATTAATGAGTGTAGTAGAGACAGGGTTGACATGGTAATAGTGGCAGATAAAAGGCAATTAGATCTTCAAATTAAATTTGTTATAATTTTGTCTTTTGACTCCAGTAAGCCAAATGTCCATCGTTCTAGTTTATATGTTAGGACTTCCTAAGATAGGACTTCCAGGGCAACATGATAAAGCATAAACTTCATACTCAAAGAAACCTGGATTTCATTTATTTATTTATTTATTTTAGAAACAGGGTCTGGCTCTGTCACCCAGGCTGGAGTGTAGTGGTGGGAACATAGCTCACCGAAGCCAGGAACTCCTGGGCAGAAAAGATCTCCCACTTAAGCTCCTAAGTAGCTAGGACTACAGGTGTGCACCACCACGCCCAGCTAATTTTGTTTTTGTTTTTGTTTTGTAGAGACAGGGTCTCACTATGTTACCCAGGCTGGTCTCAAACTCCTGGCCTCAAACCGTCCTCCCACTTTGGCCTCCCAAAGTGCTGGGATTGTAGGCATGAGCTATTGTCCCTGGCTGAAACTTGGATTTCAAACCCAACTCAAATACTTATTAATTGGACAAGTTACTTAACCTTTCACTATCTGTGAAACACCTAGCCTATGGATTACTGTCAGTCAACAAACACTTATTCATCTGCTTAGTCAAGAACAAACACTTTCAGTCTCCAGTGGTGAAGAAAGGAAAGTCCCTCTTTTTATAGCTTACATTCTAAAGGGGGGTGGGGCAAACAACAAAGAAGCAATAAATAAACAAACAAGCTGCTTTCAAATAGGGACAAGAGCTAAAAGGAAAATGAAATGGTCTAAGATGATAAGGAGCAGGAAGAAGCTGAGACACTGCATGGGGGCGCGGGTGTTCAGGAATACTTCACCGAGCACTTATATTTTGAGCTGAGATCTGACTGATGGGAAGAAACCAGCAAGTGACAATCTCCAGGAAGAGGATCCAAACAGAGGGAATGGCGTATGCAAACGTCCTCAGGTGAGGAAATGCCTGAAGCACATGAGAGATTCAGAAAGAAGGTCAGTGTGGTTGGAGCAGAGTTGGAGGAGATGGAGGGTGATGGGAAAAGATCAGACTAGATGCAGCTCAGATGAGGAAGAGCTTTTGTAAGTGCAATGGGGAGTTGTCACTGGATGAGTGACATGCTCTGGTTTACATGTTAAGATCCTCTAACAACTGTGCACGCAATGGATTGCAGTGGCACATTTAGTAAGGACACTCTTCTGTTATCCATGTCCGATGATGGTGGATTTGGACAAGGCTGACACAAAAGAAAGAAAAAGAGAGATTCTGGAAATGGGTCTGACAGAATTTGCTGCTGTGTTTAATGAGAGTAAACAAAAGGGCAGAATCCATTGTGACACCTAAGGTTTTAAAAGAGTACTAACTGCAAAAGAGTTCTTTTTCAAGTAGCACAGAAATCTGCCTCTTGCAGCTGCCATATATGAGCTATAATTCTGTCTTTGGGAACCTGTTAAAAAAAAAAAAAAACAGCCCATTCTAACCTTCAAAAGTTTAAAAATAATTATTGTGTTCCTCCTCAGATTTCGTTTCTTTGTCTAAATATTTCAAATGTTTTCAAACACTAAAGTGAGGTGATTTTAGATCCCTTGACAACTGTGAGGGTTCACTTCTGAATGTGTTCGACTTTGGTTCTCTGTTTCTATGACCAGCATCCAACAATCACCAAAAAGCATACAGTCTAATCATCATTAAGCAGAATCTGCTTTTCACCTTCATCCTAGGTAACAACTTTCTATTAATTTCTTTTAACTTTATAGTTGCCCGTCAAAATCTAATATGGGAGACAAGAACAGTGCCTGTGATGATGTAAGTTAGAATGAAATGAGACTGTATCAGGCTGTTCTTGTGTTGCTAAAAAGAAATACCTGGTGCTGGATAATTGATAAAGAGAAGAGTTTTAACTGGCTCATCATTCTGCGGGCCATACAGGCATGGCCTCTGCACCTGTCCGGCTTCTGGTGAGGCCTCAGGAAGCTTCCACTCTTGGTGGAAGGCACAGGGAGAGCAGACGGGGTCACGTGGCAATGGCAGGAGCAAGGAGTGGGGGCAAGTCCCAAACTTATGAACAACTAGATCTCACGGGAACTCACGAAGTAAGAACTCACTTATCACCAAGGGGATGGTGCTAAACCATTCATGAGAGATCTGCCCCCATGATCCAATCACCTCCCACCAGACCCCACCTCCAACATTGGAATCCCATTTCCACATGAGATTTGGAGGGGACAAACATCTAAACCATATCACAGACTCTAAGGAAGGCATACGTGGACCAATGGGGGAGAGTTCAGATTTGGATGTAGGAGCCAAGGATGGTTATGGAGGAATTTGAACAGAAAAAAAAGTTGAGTAATGGGAAAGATGCTGAGGAGTGGCAGTGGTGGGAACTGGAGAAAGCTAGTGTGAGCCATGTGGGGGCATCCTAGATGTAACAGTGAGGAATCTAGCCTTAGAGTGTTAGGTAAAGGGATGTTGCTGAAGGTTGGGGACATAGTGTTGATTTTTTAAACCAAAAGAAATAATTTCACTTCAGAAAGACTACTCTGGTATCAGGCTTATTTAAATAAGGGAAGACAGAAGGAGATAATATTAATTTCTTGCAGTGGTCCAAGAAGAAAGTAATGAAGGGTTAATGAGGCCACAATGGGGGGAAGGGGAGGGGAGAAACGAATGCAGAGGGAGACTGGGGATAGAATTTCCAGAGCTTTAACTGTTCAGATGGAAGGGACCAACAAGGAAAATGAAGAAGGCATGCCTTCTCACCAAGAGAAAACTGAGATTGACACAGAAACCTCACTCTTCACGTATCTGGATTATACACTTCCATATAATTATTTTTAGACTTATCACACATATCTTTATAGCATGCAAAAAGAAACTAAAATTTCCTCTTAAATTATAATGTTTTGGCCACTATGGAAATGGTAGGAAATGAAATCTTATTACTTAGAAATAAAAGATGTATTTAGACTAATACAGTTTCAGTAACTATATTAAGCCCCCAAATCTGCAATTCTATGCATGAACTGATTGGATTACACAATGCGTATCACTGAAGTCAGAATTCAGAAAGCAGTCACAATATGGAATTTCACTTGTGGCTCCAAGTTTTTCTCTCAATGTATACATATGATCAACAACATGCCCGCTATGCCCTGTGTAGGGCCAACTGGCATTTCCCCGCCTTGTGTTTGCTAAATTTGAGGAGTGGAGGAGGAGGAACAAGAGGAGTGAGGAGAGAGAAAGGAGGAAAAAGGGGAGAGACTGCCTTAATACGTGAAATACAGAAAAATACTTAGCAGCTAAGACAGTGTATTCCTATGTAAAAATTAACACCATCATGTTTCTTTGCTTTTCCTTTGGATTTTATCTTTAAATGGTTAATGTGTTTCCTAACTGATTTGACCCAAATAAAAATACATTTACTGCTGTTTCATTATAACTTGAAAGTAATATCAGAAATTACATAAAAGCGTCAAGAAGAAACCAGATCCACGCATCGTCCATCCACCACTCAGAGATAATCAATGTTAAAATTTCATTTATCTCTCTGAACACTTTCCTCTGTGTATCCTTTTAAAATAAAAATTAGGTTCTCTTTCTTTATTTCTCCTTCTTTACTTTTATGTGTCCTTCTTTATTCTTGATACGATACAATTGTGATCTCTTCCTCTTCTTGTACCTCTTCATTTCCCCTCCCACACCATTCAGTTCTAAAATCTTTAGAAGGAGCGCAGCACAGTAAGTGTCTGTGCTGGGTAAGATGTGCAAAGGAGCCATGGCGCTCCAGAATGTGGAGGCCCAAAAGGGAGTGGAAGGTCTATGCAGCAGGACTGCCTGCAGAGAATCAGTACTCAAGTGGGGTGAGGAGGGTGTCCATGCGAGGAGCAGCCTGGTTACAGGCAAGGAGTGTATCCATGCAAAGGAGTGGCCCAGGATAGAGAGGTAGAGGCCAAGCCAGGTGAAGAAGATCCCCTGCAGAGCAGCAGCCTGACCTAGCACCAGCCCAAGGGAGGTGCTATGTTTTGATTGTGTCCCTCGAAGTTCGTGTGTTAGAAACTTAATCCTCAATACAACAGAGGTGAGAGGTGGGACTTTTAAGAGGGCAGAGTCCTTGTGAATGAATTGATGCTGTTATGAGTGGGTTAATTATCCCAGGGGTGGGTTTCTAATAAAAATGTGAGTTTAACCCCTCTCCTTTTACTCTCTCTCTTTTCCTCTCTTGCTTTCCACCTTCTGCCTTCCCCATGGGACGATGCAGCAAGAAGGCCCTCACCAGATGCAAGCCTCTCCATTCTGGACTTCCCAGCCTCCAGAACTGTAAGAAACAAATCTCTATTCTTGATAAATTGCTCAGTCTCAAGCACTGTTATAGCAGCACAAAACACAGTAAGCACAAAACAGACTAAGACCGGAGATGAGGACGACGTCCCTCCGCAGGAGGGTAGCAGAGGCCAAACCGCAAAAGGACAGCATACTTGTGGGGTGTGGCCCACCAAGGGGCATCCCAGCTCATGTGGGCTCTGAGGTGAGGAGGGTATGTGCAAAGAATGGTTCCAGGTGTGGAAACATTAAAGTTATTAGTTTATTTGAGGAGAACTGGCATCTTTATCCATGGAATTTTCCAATCAAGAAATTATTTGTTTCTCTATTTATTAAAATCTTTTATATCCTTTAATATAGTAAAATTTTATTCTCTCATATTAAGTTTACTCTTAGATGTTTAATGTTTTTGTTGCTATTGATAATGATGTCCTTTTCACATTATGTTCTCTTTTGTGGAATACAGGAAGTCTATTAAGTATAATACTCATTTATAATTAATTACCTAAGTCAACTATTATTAGTCTATTAGTTCTACTAATTTTCAATTGATCCTCTTGGGTTATAACTGCCTTTCAATGTATTGAAATTAAAATTGGGGCTGTCACTAAATTTTGTTAATATAAAAGAACCTAGGTCAAACTGCAAACAGAAAGAAATGAATAAAAACATTTTAAATGGTCATTCATCAGTTAAGTCATTTATTCATTTCTCACATATTTGTTGAGGTATGCTATAACCCTGGCCAAATTACATAACCTATAAAACTCTCTGTTTTCTTAACTATAAAATGTAAATAATTAACCTATCTAAGGACTAAATGCTAAATGAGATAATGCATATAAATTGCTGGCATTGCACATGGTAAGTACTCAGTAAATGTTAACAGTGATGATGACTGGTAAAGAAATATGCTATAAACTGTCGTTCCCAATGCCTGCAGAGCCACCATTAGTTGAGAGGATGATCAAGCTCTTCCTTTTTTTGTTCAGTACAGCCAAGTGTACATTTCTTCTCCTTTCCCCTCCACCATTGGGGGAATGACCCTAATTAACTTATTAACTTTCTCTCTCTCTCTCTTTCTCTCTCTCTCTCTCTCTCTGCTTACCTCCCTTTAGCTGTAATTCCCTTGCCTTCAATTTCATTTGTAATTTCTGAAGCCTTCTATATATAATAGGCCCCCAATAAATACTGATGGACTTCAAACAAAATTGGAAAACTACAAGACCCTCAAAAAGTTCTACGTCATATGAAGGTATTAATAAGTCAGGTCACTTAATAGACAAGACAATTCCATAATGAAATCTGAGGTAACAATTAACTAAAATTCTGTAAAATCTGACTGAGCCATATTAAAGTTCCATATGCAATAATATTAAATTTAAGATTTTTAATATAATGATTACGTCCTCCTCCCAAAAAGTATATGCAACATTCGGAATCATTTGCTGATGGCTGCTCTTCAATTTCACAGAAAACATACCTGTTTTCATATTAAGTTGTAAATTGGGAAGCTACTTGTGGTGCCCATTAGCCAAAAACCTAATTTCTTCCAGAAATGTAAAAATAAGCAAAACTCAAACCATGACTTACCCACTTCAGCCAAAGTTCTGATACAGGATTCCACCGAGGCTTTCTGTGACGGGTTTGGCCAGGTGCAATTGTAAATTCTGAAGGCAGATTGCAGTAGCTGAATAAAAACTGGCTGATGTGTCTAAAACCAGAAAGAAGGTAGGCAAAAAGAGATGCTAAACTATTAACAGCCCTGATGTAGCATCTATGCATTATCAGCAAGGTTCACGAAAATAACCTAAAATACAATCTTTCAAGTTTCAGTGCTAGCTAATAAATATCTCATTTGTCAAACATTCATTAGGTACTCTCTTCATGAGAGGCAACATGCTACACACTATAGAAAATGGATTATTTTCATTTTAATTATATTCTAAACCAGAAAAATATGCCATTTCCTGAAGCCAATGACATGAATATTTTTTATAATCCATGGTTTATTACCATGTGCAAATAAGCAGGTGTTTCTGGGTTGGTTGGTTTGTTTTGGTTTCAAGTAGAGGAGACAACCATTTTGAACTACAGAAACAATTTCCTGTGGTTCTATCTAATGGTTTAAAATTTTTCCCTAAAGAAAGTATAATTGAAATGATATTTTAGAAGAGTAATACACAATCACTGTAGAATATCTGTGGACCACAGAAATGTAAATCATCAAGAATCCTACAACACAGAGATACAGTATCAATATTTAAAGACATTTACTACCTGAGTTTTTTGATGCATGTATGTTTATATATTCTTTACACAAACAAATTTGGATGATACTATAATGGAATTCAGTGGCCTAATATTACTTCATGTTTATTTTCTTGGTCATCAATTTTTCCTTTAAAATATGATTTTTAATTGCTATATAATAGACCATCCTACAGATACATCATAATTTATTTAGCTTTTCCTCCTTTTAAGGATGTTTAATTGATTAAATTTTTAGTATTATAAATACTCAGATTAAAAGTTTTATTATATAAACCTTTGTTAATTCTATTTGGATAAGTATAACTTCAGGGGCAAAATGTCTATCATTTAAAGAATTAACTGTGCAGTTATTTCAACACTTGGCAAACAATCAACATACAGATACGAAAGCTCTTAGTCTGCTTAGAGAAAGAGGAAAAATAATTCAATTTAAAGATGAGGTCTCTTTATTTAAAATAAAGTTTGGTAAACTCAGAAAGAGGCATAATAGTAAATAATATAAGAGAAGAACAAACATTTCAAGTGTAGGAAATAACTTTCTGAGCAGAAAAAATTTCCCCTACTCAAATAAGAGAAACTCTTTGCAACAGAATGCTTTGCAATTGTTTGACTTACCTGGAGGCTGGTACTATTGTCTGAAAAGGGGGAATTAAAGAAGCCGCTCACAATATTCATTATTGACTCAGTAACACACTTTTCCAAAAAGATGTCTGCATGTTTCCTGTCTGTAGTTGTGTTGCAAACCTGGAGAGAAAAACAAAACAACTCAGTATGTTTTATCATATTTTTAAACTACAACTCAGTATTGGAACCACCTAAAAATTGTCCTGAAATAGTTGTCAATAACATTTCTTCTGTTTTTTAAAGTTGCTTAGAAGAGAAGCATTTCAGCCTGAAATCATGCAAACTGTATCATTCTTCAGTAGCTTCTCCATCAAGTTAGCCTGTCATTTCAGCCTTGAAACCAAAATTCTTTCACAGACCCCCAGCCTCTTCTTCCTAATTTGCTTCTCCCTTCTCTGGTACACCAACCTTTCCCTCAGCCTCCAAGTTTGGCTTTGCTGGAGAACACTTTTCCACTCAATGTAAGGTGACCAAAGATGAAACAGTCATTCTAAGTATAAGAAAGGTGATTAATGGCAGTTAGTAATTCCAGACATTTTCACTCCTAACCCTCACTCAAATTGGAGGACACAAACACAGAACGCATCTGGACAGGAAAACAGATAGGTAGGAGAAGATAAATCAAAATCCTCCCAATAATTTCGACATTTTTATCCATGGATTATCTGAGAAGCATGGAAGTATAGGTTTGCATGCATTCTTCTCAGAGTGGACTCAGCCAAAGAGACAATGCTGAAGCTGGAGAAAGACCAGAAAAGAGCAGCCCTGGTTCCTGCTCTGATCTTTACATCTGATGAAATGAGGCAGTAATTGGTCATTTTGCATTTTGCTGTAAATTTCAACATCAGCATGATCAAATTGCAAAAGCTAAGATACCTAATTAAAAACACACGAAAAAAAGTTGGCTGGTGAAAAGACAGAAAAACATAGAGATAAAAAGAAAAAGAAGTGGGAGTGGTGGACAGAGAATGTGAGAAAAGACTGAAAAACTGCAGCAGAGAAAGTTTAAATTTTCACAAAATTGTGGTGGGTAATATGGGGGCCAGATGTTCCAGACGTTCTTAGACCATCCAAATTTTTATGTAATTTTTAAAAATTTTCAATAAGTTGCTTAACCAAAAGAGTAAGTCAATGTCACTTAATCTGATATTGTTTAAAAAGCTTTCACACAAATTCATAAAAGAGAAAATTTCTCTTCTCAAACCATGTGTCCCGGGGCTTTTGTTCTGGGATCTGGGAACACTAATGCCAGCATTTGCCAAATGGAGGTGGGAGAAAGAGAACATTTTGCGTCGAAGTCACTTCCCATCTGAGCAGTTCGCTTTTTCCTCATCTATTAATTGACCCCTACCTGACTTTGTTTTTAAAGATTTTTAGTGTATCTAATTTCATAGGGTAATTGCAGGCACAGTGCAATTAACGGAAATAAATTACATCGAATTATGTAATCTTCTAGTTATTGCTCCAGCATATAACTTAGTGCCTGGCACACACAAGATGTTCAACAAACGTTTGTGAAATGAATGAATAATTTAGTAAATTTTTAAATGAAAGAGGGATAAAGGACTCTTATTTTGTTTTAGGTTAACTTTAGGTTGGGCTATATTCCTGGAGCATCTAACCTAGGATTAAAATTTAATTTAATTTACATGGTCCCAGATCTAATATAAAATTGATCTTCCTATGATGGATAAGAATTAGGATTTACTTCTTTTAGCATCTTCCTAACACTTGCTTTACAGTGAAACCTTCTGACACATAGGTTAAAAATATAATAAAGTTGAAGACGTAGCAGACCAATTCCATCACAACCAAAACAAAAGACCTCCCTCATTCAGCGACATTTCAAGGAATTATGTGGGGCTCTCCAGAGTCATTAGAGTATACCACACTGCATTTTCTGCAACTGGACACTTGCCAAAAAACCACCCAGAAATTTGCTTTTTAGTCAGTGGATTAATAAAAATAATCTATTTCTGGATCAAGACTTTCTTCAAAATCCTGGGTTACGAAAAGTCTGTGTTTTACAAAGTTACATGGAATCTATTACTCACTTCATTTAAACAAGAAATTCAAATAATTTTTCAAGATGTTTTTTCTGTTCCCTATGAATGATAACATTTCACCTTGCATCTTATAATATCATGGATAGCCAAGAAATGTAGGAAGCACTTATGAAAATCTTTAAAAATTTTTCAGGAAAAAGAACCTCATACATATGAACATCTCTTTATTTTCTTTTATTTTTATTTATTTTCTCTTTACAATAAAGATTGGACATGGCTCAAATAAAATTACATCATATCAAATTATATTTTTATGTGTAATACATACAGTTTAAAAGTTTTAATCCATTTGCACATATTATTCACATAACATTCTTTCCTATAAAATGCTTTCATGTACTGCCATTATTTAAATACTTATTTTAAAAGGCTATATTTATTCCATCATTCTAATGCACCATCATGCTTTAATCCATTTTTGGAATGAGTTGAGGTACACATTAGCAATATTACAAATCATTTTCTTATCTTCTTAGTTATTTCCTTCTTGTTCATCTTTTATTATGTATTTTTTTTTTTTTGCTATTATAAAGAATTGTGCAAAATTACTGTATTTACTTTCAGATTTTTTTGGCATATTTCACCAAAAGAGGAATCAACAGATGAGGGTATGTAGACAGTTTTATACTGCTGGGCTGATCCTCTAAAATAATAAATTTACAATACTGTCAGCAAACTATCCACAGATACACAGGATGTTCCCTTATTACCACCAAATAGCTTTTGCTTTGGGGCTCTGGTTGTATTCATCTAATATGAGGTTCTTGCAGGAGATTATAAAGTGGAAGAGAAAGAAGTCAGGCACCTACTCTACCTCTGCCTCCATCCCCATCTCCTTCTCCTTGTAGGGGCTTCTGTGTTCTGGATACAGCTGCTACTGAAGCCCTTCCTCCACATCTCCAAGCTGTCCCCAGGATCTAGTAATAGTGCCTGCTCCACGTACCTTCAGGGTCTAGAGGTGGTGAAATCCCTCAGTACTCTCCTATCCCTTCTTGTTAAATCTGCCTTTGTTTCTTGAATTGTGCCATGTGTTTCCTACTATAACTGACTGCTACACCAGTAAATTATAATTGTTTTTATCAATTTAATTATACCTAAAAGTTATTTTTTATTTCCCTCGCTGTTAACAAGGTTGGCCACTTTTCGTGGAATCATTTCATTTCTATCTTCTGTCATACAAACAATTCAAGCCCTGTAAACCATTTTCCAAAAACCTAATGACTGTACATTTAGTATGAGTAACATATTTTTATGAGCTCTTTTCAGTTGTCATTTCATATGTAATTTTTCATTCCATTTAGAATATTTCATTATATTTCATTGTGTAAACTACTTTTCAACATCCAGGCACTGTTATTTATTTTGTTCATTACTATTTATTAATATTTAATATAAACAAGAAAAAACTCCCTCTTAAAAAGAATAGTCTATACATTTTTATTCTAGTTTTTAACTCTTTAAAATATCTGCAATTTGCTGCTGTAGGTGACCTAATTTATGAATTCTGATTATTTTTTCTCCATATGGATATTCAATTGTCCTCAAAACATTTATTAAATATTAATTCCTGCTGCATTCCTAGGTTACTTGAGGTTTGTCTTCTAGTGTGTCACTACTGACTACCTAAATCTCTCCCCAAATCTCTAATATACTCCATGGATTTTTAAAAACTATTTTAACCTAACTCCACAGAATGAAATTACTCCCAATCTGTAATATGTTTCACAACCTGAAACAACCAAGTCGACCATCATTGTCTTTTCCAAGAAAAAAAAAATCCATATTTTTGATTTGTCTTCTTCTACTTCCAGATGAATTTTACTATATGTCTGTCAGATTTAATGGCCTATCACATAAGGACACAAATTATTAAATTGAAGCTACATATTGGACTAGAAGTTAGAACAATGAATCAAACAAAACAATACCCCTACTCTATTAGAACCTCTTTCCCAATTAAGAGAGATACACAATAGACAAAGTAATAAATACATAACATGCTAAGTGGTAAAAATAAAGAAAATAACAGACTAGAGAAAAATAAAGCAGGGCAAGTGGTACAGGGAATGCAGTAGGCAGGGTGGGGATGGTCAAGGATTCCTGTTTATTTAAACAGCTTGGGTGGTATCCCTATATAAGGCAACATTTCACAAAGAACTGTATATGTGCTGCCGAAGCGAGCACGTTTCACAAAGAACTGAAGTTGGAAGCAGCTATCAACATTTCTGTGGGAAGAGCAAGTAAAAAGTTGTCTCTGCCATTAGGATATATGCTCCTGGACACCAGGAACAAGCCTGTCTTGCTCACCACTGCACATGCAGCACTTCAGCACATAACAGATATTCTAAAATTACTTGTTGAACAAGCAGATATTAAGTGAAATTCTAGACACAATTGTGTTTGAACTTCTCCCCTTGCATATATGATGTCCTTCCTCTCTTCTGCTCTAAAAGTGACTGCTACCCTTCCAAGGATGGTTGTCTATGGTAAATAAGTTACCACATGTTGAGCAGCACTGTCCTACAGAACTTCCTATAATGATGGAATCGTCTATATCTGTGATGTCCAATATGGTAGCCAGTAGACACAGGTGCATACTGAACATTTGAAATGTGGCTAGTGCAACTGAGGAACTGAATTTCTACATTTTATTTATCTGAATTAAAATTTACATTTAAATAGCCACAGTTGGCAAGCGGCTACCTCACAGGGCAGGGCAGCTCTAGAGCCAGTCGCATACTTTTGATCATAAGGAATACAACTCCTAAGATCACTTTAGTATTTTACATAGACAGTAAAAGTGTTCCTCTAAATATCTGAGGGGATATCTCATATTTATTTTAATTTGCATTCCGTTACTTGTGAGGCCAAAACTTTTCCAAGCATTTGCCTTCTATATCTCCTTTTTATGTGAATCATCAGCTCATACACTCAATTGGCTTTCTTAGAATTCTAAATTCTTTTTTTTAAACAGACAACATTTTCGTAATAGCAATACATATTAATTGTAGGAACTCTAAAAATACAGAAAATATAAAATGGAAAAATAAAAATTATCTATAATCCTATAATTCAGATAAGACTATGATTAACATGTTGGAATTTTTTCTTCTAATCTTTTTGGTCTGCCAATTATATTTTACATAATTGAAATCATTCTAGATTATCTGTTTCACATCTTCCCTTTTATACTTCAAGCTTAAGTATTTCTCACATTATTAAAAATTCTTAAAAAATAATCTCAGTGACTCTAACATCCACCATATAGATATATCATAACTTACTTAACCATTTCTCAAATATTAAATATTTAAGCTATTTCCTACTGAATATTATCATAAAAGTATGTTGAGCTTCTTTGACCATAAATCCCTTGTAGCATTTGCTTTTGCTTTTGTTTTTTTGAGACAGAGTCTCACTCTGTCTCCCAGGTTGGAGTGCAGTGATGCAATCGGCCCACTGCAACCTCTGCCTCCTAGATTCAAGGAATCCTCCTACCTCAGCTCTCCAAATAGCTGGGACTACAGGCACATGCCACAACACCCGGCTAATTTTTGTATTTGTTTCGTAGAGAGGGGGTTTCACCATGTTGTCCAGGCTGGTCTCGAGCTCCTGGGCTCAAGCAATCCGGCTGCCTCAGCCTCCCAAAGTACTGGGATTACAGGTCTGAGCCACTGTCCCCGACCCTTTATAGCATTTCTAATTATTTCCCAAGGACAGATTTTTGGAGGGTAAATTACTTGACATATTAGAAAAGTATGGAGGTTTTTTCTAAATGCTTTTTACAAAGGCTGCAGGAAACTATACTCTCATCAGCAAGGTATGCAAATACATACCCTGAACCATCACCGACATTTAATATGCTCTTTCCAAGCTTGCAACTTAGATGGTTGAAATTGTGCACATATACCCTATAACTTAAAGCATAATAATAATAATAAAAAAAAGAAATTTGGATCTTATTTCTTTTTTGTGTTGTTTTAAAAGTTATTAATATTTGAACATTTTCAGAGGTTTATTAACTACTTGTATTTCCTGTTCTATAAATCATGAATGCTTTGTTTTTCCCATTTTTCTATTAAATTGTTGAGTTTTTCTTATAAATATATGTAAGTTCTTCATGTGATGGTTATTGCCCTTTTTAAAACTGTATCATAGCTATTTACATTTTGATGTGTTTTACTTTATTTATTCATTTATTTTTAGAGACAGGGTCTTGCTCTGTTGCCCAGGCTGGAGTGCAGGGGCATGATCTCAGCTCTCTATAGTCTCAAACTCCTGGACTCAGGGGATCCTCCCCCCTCAGCCTCCCTAGTAGCTGGGACTACAGGCATATACCACCATGCCTAGCTTATTTTTTTTGTAGAGACAGGCTCCCTCTATATTACCCAAGCTGAGTCTCGAGCTTCTGGCCTTAAGCAATCCCTGAACTGGGCCCCCCAAAACACTGGGTTTACAAATGTGAGGATATTTTTAATTTTTATTTATGATGTTTTTATGTACTTAAGTATTAAATTTTCAAACAATGAAATGGCTATGATTTTCCTTAGCTAATTTCATCTATTGCTTTCATCTAAAGACAGATAAATATTATCTACGTTTCCATCCATTTTTACTGGTTCAGGTTTTTTTCTATTTAGCTATGAAATCCATTTCAATTATTGCTATTATGTGAGTTCATTTCACCCTAAATAGCTAGTGTCATCAACAGTCATTTTTACTTCAAATCAACAATTTTTATTGAGTGTCCATTCCATGCCAAGAATATTCTACATACTTGAGATCCATCAGTAAACAAAATATATAAAAACCACTATTCTAATGGAGTTTCTATTACTAATAATCCAAGGGTGGGCAAACACAGCACATGCATCAAATTTAGCCAGATCCATTCATGTTTGCACTGCCTGGGACTCCTTTCTCTATAGTAATTGTCATAATAGTGGCAACAGTAGTCTACAAAGTTGAAATATTTACTATTTTGCTGTTTACAGAAAAAGTTTACCAGTCCCTAGAAATATCCAATCCCTTTCCACTAATAGGTGATAATTTATTATATATTAATATATATGTAAAAGGCTATTTCTGGCTATTCATTTCATTTCATTGATTTGCCTACTTAATTCTATGTTCAGACCACATTTTCTTTGTTTTCAAATCCACTTTTTAAATATTTTTAGCTTCATATGACATTTATTTATTTATTTCACAAATATTTATTGAGTAGCTAGTATGTGTGACACATTGTTCTAGGTCAGGTATGCAGCAGTGAACGGAGATAAAATTCCTGTCTTTCATTTGTTTCTACTGAAACAAATACAAATAAATATATATATGTAAATGTCAGGTGGCATTACGTTCTATGGAGAAAAATGAAGCAAGTGTATGGAGGATAGAGAAAAGAGGCAGTTACTTTATATAGGGTGGTTGGCAAAGCCCTCTCTGAAGGAGTGACTTTGAAGGAAGAACCTAAGAGACAAGGAAGAAGTTATGCAGATACTGGGGAGTCCAGCATCCCAGAGAAATGTACAGTTGCTGAGATAGGAATGCATTCGGCATACCTGAGGAGCAGCAAGGAGACCACAGGATGGAACAGAGAGCTAGCTAGGGGGAGAATAAGAGGACAAGGGGAAGAAGGGTGGTCATAGGGTGGAGGCTAAGTCACACAGGGGTTTACTCTGAGCAAGACAGGAAGTCACTGGAGGAATCTGAGCAGAGGAGTGACAATCGTCTTCTCCTTCTTCTCCCTCTCTTTCCCCTTCACCCCCTTCTCCTCCATCTCCTCCACCTCCTCTTCCTCTTCCTTCAATCATGATGGCTGCTAGATAAAGGATAGACAGAGAGAGGGACAAGAGCAGAAGCTTGGAAACAGGTTTGAAGCTATTGCAATCATCCAAATGAGAGAGAATGGTGCCTCGGGGTAGGGTAGTTGTGATGGGAGTGTTCAGGAGTAGTCAAATTTGCAAAATTTTATGATTAGGACTTGCAGAATTTGTGGAAGGACTGGATTTTGGGTAGAAGAAAATAAGATTTACAGATGGCACCAAAATGGTTTGCCTGAATGCCTACAGTGAGTAATAGAATTGCCATTTATAGAGATGCCACAGTCTTGAAAAGGGATTATTTTAGAGTGGGACATGGGAATGAATAAAGAGTTTGAGGTTAGACAGCCAAGTGGAGGTGTCATGTAGACAGTTAAATATGTGAAACTAGGCATCAGGAGAAGCATAGAAAGTTGTGAGTAAATGAGATTAGCAAACAGTGACTATAGACAGAGAAGGGATCTGTTCCAAAGTCTGAGTCTGGCACACTCCAATATTTAGAAGTTGGGAAGATGCAGAGAAAACAGACAAGAGACTGAGGAGTGGACAGTGTGGTGGGTGGCAAATAGAATGGAATTGACATCCTGGGGTCCAAGGGAAGAAGCCTTGCATAAGCCTTATGTAAGTTATAGAATATACTTCTTCACTTCCCTGAAATGTTAGTTAGAAGACCATATAAAATGAGCCCTTTCAAATGAGATTTTTTAATAGCTCATTTGACTTAAGAAATTCAAAAAAAATATTTTTTTAAATTGACTTAATGTCACCAAATTAAAGAACTAGGAAAGTGTGTTTCAATGTGCATATAACTTGTATCTTTACTCCAACCTCCTACATATTTATTTGGTAAGTTAAGGGAGCAAAAATTTTAAGTAAAAACTTGACTCAATATAAGAGTTGTTAACAATTAAAGATGTAGAATAATGAAACCAATTATATCAAAAAAATGGCTCAAGTTATCTACCTGAAAGTGAAATACACAAGTTTGTCTTGTTAACCAGTGACTAATGGGACACTGATATGACAGAGAGTTAGGTGAGCCTCCTAAATTATTTCTCGGTCTAATTTCATTCTGCCAGTATATCACTTAAGAGTACTGTTGGTCCTCATAGGATCCTGACATTGATAGCAAAATTGGAAACATCTTCAAAGAAAAAAATATAGTCTGAGGCTAACATTGATCATAGTCTACCCTCTTTATGTGCCTTCTCATAATGACTCAAATCCCCTGACTATCAACAACAATCAGTTATAAAGCCAAAGAAGAGCTTTTCTGCGCTACAAACACCAGTTTTAGCTGCACTGGAACATAGATCAAAGTGGGCTGTCATTAAATGCTCTGAAAGACAGTGTAACAACTTTCCATGGGTCTAATAGCATTGCTGCCTGCCTAGATCTGGTGTGCTTACAGCACATGGATACTGTCTCTGTCAGGATATTAGAATGGAATGAGAATGTGAAACAATCTAGCACCAGTTTATTAAAAATAATCTTTTGGGAAAGATTTTCTTGTATGGGTCTTAACAAGATAAGAGACAAAGAAATGCCAATACGAAAATGAAAAACCCCAAAAAAGGTGACTTTAGACAGCCGTACTCAAGGACAGACAAAAAGACCCTGGTAGTGCTGACTCCAGAAAAACAAGAGAAGAATGGTGGAAGGTGGTATGAGTGCCAATTTCATTATTATTAGTAATTTCATTACTATTTCATCTGTATTTTTAAAAATATTGTCAGTTCAGGTGCAGTAGCTCACATATGGAATCCCAGCACTTTGGGAGGCTAAGGCGGGCAGATCACGAGGTCAGGAGCTTGAGACCAGCCTGGCCAACATGGTGAAACCCCGTCTCTACTAAAAATAGAAAAATTAGTCGGGCGTGGTGGTGGGCGCCTATAATCCCAGCTACTCAGGAGGCTGAGGCAGGAGAATCACTTGAAACTGGAAGACAGAGGTTGCAGTGAGCTGAGATCACCCCACTGCACTCCAGCCTGGGTGAAACAGTGAAACTCTGTCTCAAAAAAAAAAAAAAAAAAAAAAAATATATATATATATTTCTCCAAATGTCTACTAAACTGTGCTGAGTCATCTGCTGCCTGAAGTACTGGGTTCCATCCTGAATGTCATACCTTTCAACAAAACACAGAAACTAGAGGGATCTCAAAAGTATGTTGAAACTAGAATCCCAGTAACTGTATCAGAACAGGAATCACTGAAAGAAATGGAGAAAATGATGGAAGACATGACGGCTATCATAAAATACTTGACCAGCTGTTGGGGAAAAGCACTGGATGATGCTAGAGCAGCCCTCCCACTCTATAACTAGCTAGGAGAGTCAACCAGAAAATTCTCTCTGTAGAAGCCACAGGCAAAATTATGAGACCGACTAAGATGATCTTCATTTTCTTCAAGTTATATAATTTTGTCATTTCAAAATAGGTCACTAGCAAGAATAGTGAGGAGGTGCTTATAGTAAACACATCTTTAACTGAATTATTTTGTGTTGCTGGAGAAAAAATAACTAGGTAAAAATTATAATATGGAAAAATTTGACAGCATGATTCTGGCATAAAAACACACATACACCAAAAGAACAGAAAAGAGGACTCAGAAACAAATCCACACACCTACAATGAACTCATTTTCCACAAAGGTGCCAAAAACATACACTGGGGAAAAGACAGTCTCTTCAATAAATAGTGCTAGGAAAACCAAATATCCATAAGCAGAAGAAATGAAACTATATCCCTATCTCTCATGATATACAAAAATTGAATCCAAATGGATTAAAGACTTAAATCTAAGATCTCAAACCTTGAAACTACTACAAGAAAACATCAGGGAACCTGTCCAGGACATTGGTCTGGGCAAAAATTTCTAGAGTAACACCCAACAAGCACAGGCAACCAAAGCAAAAATGGACAAATGGGATGACATTAAGTTAAAAGGCTTCAGGTCGGGCACAGTGGCTCACGCCTGTAATCCCAGCACTTTGGGAGGCCGAGGTGGGCAGATCACTTGAGGTCAGGAGTTTGAGACCAGCCTGGCCAACTGGCCAATATGGTAAAGCCCCATCTCTACTAAAATAATAAAAATTAGCTGGGCGTGGTGGTGGGTGCCTGTAGTCCCAGCTACTCGGGAGGCTGAGGCAGGAGAATCACTGGAACCCAGGAGGCAGGTGTTGTAGTGACCTGAGGTAGCACCACTGCACTCCAGCCTGGGTGAGTGAGACCCCATCTCCAAAAAAAAAAAAAAAAAAAAAAAAAAGAAAGAAAAAAGAAAAGAAAAAGCTTTTTGTGCAGCAAAGGAAACAATCAACAAAGTGAAGAGATAATCCACAGAATGGGAGAAAATATTTGCAAACTATCCATCTGACAAGGGATTAATAACCAGAATCTATTAGGAGCTCAAACAACTCTATAGGAAAAAAATAGAATAATCTGATTTAAAAATGGGCAAAGATCTGAATAGACATTTCTCAAAAGATGACATACAAATGGCAAACAGGTATATGAAAAGGTGCTCAACATCACTGATCACAAGAGAAATGCAAATTGAAACTACGATGAGATATCATCTCACCCCAGTTACAGTGGCTTTTATCCAAAAGAGAGGCAATAACAAATGCTGAAGAGCACGTGGAGAAATGGAAACTCTCGTACACCACTGGTGGGAATGTAAATTTGTACAATCACTAGGGAGAACATTTTGGAGGTTCCTCAAAAAACTAAAAATAGCCGGGTGCAGAGGCTCACTTCTGTAATCCCAGCACTTTGGGAGGCCAAGATAGGTGGATCACTTGAGGTCAGGAATTCAAGACCAGCCTGGCCAACATGGTGAAACCTCATCTCTACTTAAAAAAATATGAAAATTAGCCAGGCATGGTGGTGCATGCCTGTAGTCCCAGCTACTTGGGAGGCTGAGGTGGGAGATGGTTAAATCCTGGAGGTGGAGGTTGCAGTGAGCTGAGATCACACCACTGTACTCCAGCCTGGGTGACAGAACCAGACTCCATCTCAAAAAAAAAAAAAAAAAAAAAAAATCTAAAAATAGAGCTACCATATGATCCAACAATCTCACTTCTGGATATATTCCCACAAGAAAGGAAATTGTACACTGAAGAGATATCTGCACTCCCGTGTTTGTTGCAGCACGGCTCACAATAGCCAAAATTTGGAAGCAACCTAAGTGCCCACCAACAGATGAATGGATAAAGAAAATGTGGTACATACACACAGTGGAGTACTATTCAGCCATTAAAAAAGAATGAGATCCAGTCATCTGCAACAACAGGGATGGAACTGGAGGTCATTATGTTAAGTGAAATAAGCCAGGCACACAAAGACAAATTTTGGATGTTCTCACTTATTTGTGGGCACTAAAAAATTGCAACAATTATATTTATGGAGATAGAGAATAAAAGGATGGTTACCAGAGGCTAGGAAGGGTAGTGGAGCAGAGGGGAAGTGGGGATGCTTAATGGGTACAAACATGTAGTTAAAAAGAATGAATAAAATCTAATATTTGATAGCACAACAGAGTGACTACAGTCAAGAATAATTTCTTGTATATTTTAAAATAACTAAAGAAATATAATTGGGCTATTTGTAACACAAAGAAAGGATAAATGCTTCAGGTGATGGATATCCCATTTACCTTGATGTGTTCATTACACATTATATGGCAGTATAAAGATATCTCCTGTACCTCATAAATATATATAGCTAGTATTTATCCACAAAAATTAAAAAGAAAAAGAAAAAAGTAGTAAGATCGTTGTTAGTCAGATATTTAAGTAAGTGCCGAAGACTATGAACTGGGTATAAATTTGACTACTAGTCTCTTCCAACCCTAAGATGCTATGATTCTTTAGGTTCAACTTACCAAATTCCTTTCCTCCAGATTACCTTCATCATCTCTCACGGATATAAATCAGTTCTTCCAGGATTTCATAACTTTGTTGGAACACCTGGATTTGGTTTATCTCATACGTGGCTATTTATGTCAACTACTGTTGGGGATGTCCAGCTTTATGGACACAATTTCCAGTTTTTGCCTATGCTGAATGGTCCTCTGGATACAATGATATGGCTCATGTTACCAACTCTCTTACTGATGCTAATACGTGTTAAGAATTTTATACACATTATCTCATTAGATTCTCCCACTAATCCTATGGGGAATGTGAACTTATTGTATTCATTTTACAAATCAGGAAACTCAGGGCCCAGAGGGGTTAAGTACTTTGCCCAAGATAAACTGAGCTACTGAGAGGTAGATTCTAGACTTGAACTCTGGTCTGGCTAAATCCTTTGAAATTCCTACTCTTAGCTACCAGGCTCTATCTACTACAGTGATTTTCAAAGTGTGGTCCCTGGACCAGCATCTGCAGCATCACCTAGGAATTTGTTAAAAATGCAAAGTCTCTCATGTATGGAAATCAGAAACTCTGGGGACAAGGCCCAGCAATCTGTATTTTACAAAGTCCTTCAGCTAAGCCTGATGCTCACTAAAGCTTAAAAACTGCCCAACTGAACTGAAAATTTACCTAGAAGGCCACATTCTACTCATTTAACCACACTTAGTTTTATAACCTGAATTTGAAAGTTTGTGGTGACTTTGATCTTTCTTCATGGGGAGAGAGAAAAATCCCAGACATGAAAAAGTCAGGTTCCTATTTCCTTCCCTGAAAAAGGCAAGGCGATTCCTGTCAACCCTGGTGAAGGGATTAGAGAGCTGCTGTTTTAAAATAAACAAGAAGGAAATATTTTTAAAAACCTTTTTGCAATATAGCTAAGTTATTGTGGTTAGACATAAAGAATAAATAGATCAAGAAGATATTGAAATTCCCCTAGAGCTTTAATATAATAACATTAATTATCTAATTAAGCAATAGTTAAAATTGTTGCTATATGTGTTTTGTTTTGTTTTCAAAAAAAGAATGTAAATTTGTACACCTTTGCCTGGCACATATATCAGTGAAAACAGTATTTCCCAGGTAGCATTATCAATGGAAGTTATCATTGGCGTTCTTTGGTTTAAAAAATAAAAATCCTTTCAGCTTTAAAGCTCATGCTGCCTACAATGTGACCTTGATCTGTTTCAAGTTTATCTTTAGTCAGTAGCACTGTGCAACTCTGCAAATCAGTCTATAATCTCTTTAATATTCTCCTGCACGTGCAGTTTTAAAGCTCAGTCATTGGCATGGAAGTCACTCATTACTTCAAGGTCTCTGGAGATACTACAGCTGGTCAGAATCAAGGTTTTCACAAGGTCAATGGGGACATATATGAGTACTACGTTAAATGCTGCATAAAACAGGAGGATTTCTCTACAGGTGCATATTTACCTGAGATAGGCAATAAGCAGTTTTTAGCTGTATGGAAATGAAGTAAAACAAGAACTACCTCACTCACCACACTGCACCACACCAAAAGTAAACTAAGCACATTTCACTTGGAAACCTTGGCTAAATAAAAAGAGTCCATGGTCTGGAATAACACATGATTCACTGTATTATCCAAGGGTGCTCTCACATGTCTTGTCATCCCTCCTTTCAGAAAAAGGTGTAGAGAGGCAGTGAGCTAATAGATAACAGCATCTGTTCTTGTAATTAATACAATGAAAATATGGACTTCACTAATCTTTCTCCTCCAAATACATCGATATAAGGCCTATACAAAGCAACCAGCGCTCAGGAATGCTGGAAGGCCAAAGCGGCTGAGTCTGGCCACCACCATTCATAATAGGTCTAAGGAGTTATCTATACACCGTTTTCTTTAGTGAAACCTTATTTGAACATCAAGTCCCATAACTTCTTTAAAGGGAAAATCAGAGATTTTTTTTAGACCCTGGCTGTTATGATAATTCAGTATGCATAAAAAAAAGGCTAAGATGTGCTAAAGAAAATTGTGTTGTCCATCAAAGAGATTCCTTCTTTCTTATATTTCTTCATTCATTCATTTACTCAATATTAACAGAGCAAAAACATATGCCAGGCAGTATCTAGAAAATGTTGTCCTCCCCAACAGCCCCCAACAAAACAAACAGCAACAAGCAGAATATAATTTGGTGGACATGAGTGAAAATGCCAGATGATTAAATTACTGGAGTACACTTCCAAAGAAGATTTTGAATTGTCAACAGTGAGCAAGGCTAAGTCCTTAGTTGGCTGGTCAAGTACCTATCTGCCTGAAAGCAGTAGTCAAGACCTCTTCAGGTGTCTTGATCTGTGCTTTGTAACTGCACTTAGAATAAGAGATTAAATGCAAATTGACCTCTGCCAAATATCTTCTCTAACCAATATAAGAAGGCCACTAAGATTCCATTTAATAACAGACAAATACAGTCACTCATAAAGGTGAAAATGAACACTTTACCTGCTGCTATCTACAATGTACTAAGCATTCTGTGTATATATTAACTCATTAAATCTCATTCACAATCTTCTGAAATTTATTCATAACTTTATGAATGAATGCATTAAATCAAAAGGTAGTGAATTTAACTGTGAGTCTTCATCCAGATGCTTAATACTATTGAGTCAAAATATCTATTGACGTCCTTCAGTGGTCAAAATCTAACTTACCCTTGCCATATCCACCAAGAAGTTCTCAAATAATTTCCAAATGTGGTTACTTGTATAGATTTCTTTCATTTCCACTTCAGTGTCAACATAACAGTGATTAACAAAGTTCACATAAGCAATTTTAACCTGTGCAAGTTCCAAATACAAAAGAAAGTTAGTTTTCTTTATTGATGACTTTGAAATATCAACTATGAAAGGTTAATATAAAATCTGTTAGTTTTCATGGTAGATCATAGCATAGTTTTGTCTATCCAGAAAGCATTCCCATTTCTCTTCTTTTGCTAAGAGTTCACTGACCTAGGGGTGAAAACGTGGGGCCAAGTAACTCCATCCCCCTGGGCCCAACAATTGCTGTGAGAAAGAACTTTACACAAAACAAGCCTATCATATTTGAGATTCTAGGAGTCAAAAGCAACCCCTCCTTCCTCTCTCTTTCCCTTTCTTTCTTCTTCCCCTCTCCTTCTCTGTAGCCCCAATCCCTTCCCCATCTTGAGCACCTGTTTTATGCTCAAGAACATACTTAAAGTTCAACTAAAATTTCACTTTGATAACAATGCCATGTTTAGAATTTAAGAGTTGTGTAGTAGCTTCCACTAAACTAGCAGTGGCTATAGTTCTTAAAAGTTTGTCATCTTTCAGAACTTCTTACAGAACTTATTAAAAAGTAGAGCTTTTATGCTCTTTTAAATTTTCCAAATTACATAAACACAATTACTTGACTAAATACATGAGTCCCCGCCCTCTTCCTCCTCCTCTTCCTTCTTCTCAATAACTCTTTCCTTTTTCTCTCATTGCTAAAATGAAACAAGGTAAACCTTAACTTCAAAAAACCATCTTCTCCAGGTATACAGAGGAAAATTATACCCAGAAGAGAATGAGGCAGAAAGATGAAGGAAAAAGGGATGAGAAATAGAATAAATTCTGACACTCTTTCAACCTCTGGATCCATCTGAACAACCATCCTTCAAATTCCTATGTACTGGAGCCAATAAAATTCCCTTTTTTAATTTAAACTAGTTTATGTTAGGTTTCTGTCACTTGTAACCAAGAGAGTCCTAATAAAACATCAAAATATTTTGACCAAATAATTCTTCATTACCATTCAAAAATATTTAAATTACTTTTTTCTGAGAAGAAATAAGCTCCTAGTTTACCCCCAAAAATGTATACTATTTTAAGATACAGATGTAGTAAAATTCCTTTCCAGAATTAGTGAAATTCCTCATAAAGGGTTGGGATGAATTTCACTAACATACACCATTTCTAAAGTACATAGGACAGGAATTTTTGTTTTGCATTTTTTTGTTTCTTTCATTATGAAAATCTGATGAATGCTATAAATCTCTCTGGAAAAATACATATACATAAAAAATCATATGAACAATTTCAGGGACTCATGGAATCCAAATTGGAACCATAAAAAATATGGGACAGCTTTCATGCCCTTGGTGCTTCTCTGTACCTCACTGATCCTAAACAAACCGTCAACGGCAGAGTGCCCGTCTCAAGGATGGCCACAGGGTACAGAGACGCGGGCCACTCAGTGCATTCTCACACCTATCATGACAGCAGCTAAAATGTACTCAGTGTTTCCTATGTGCCAAATACCCTCAGCATCTTGTATGAATTATTTACTTTAATCCTCCAACAATCCTATCAGGCATATACGATAATTATTCCACCTTAAAATTGTAGGAATTTAAGATTAAAAAGGTTAAAGTAACCTGTTGGAGTCAGCCACACAACTAGAATGTAATGTATCCAGGATAAAATATTCTGTAATTCTTTTGTGTATTCATTCAAAACTTATTTATTGAGTGTAGGCTCTGGCTCAAACAATAAAACAGTGAAAAGAAACAGATCCAGTTGTTGTTATTCTCATAGAGCTTACAATCTTGGGCATGGGCATGAGGGTTACAGGTCTTTGCTAACTAATAAAATGGAAATGTCAAATTTCAAATTATATATTCTTACAGACTCTACTAAGGGAGGCCAAGGAAGTCCTCCCTGGAGAAGTAAGGCTTGAATCAAGATCTAAAGGATAAGGAGGAGTTACTTAGATGAATGTAAGAGGTAAGAGTGGCAGTGTCAGAGGGAACTACATGTAGGAAGAAATATACCCAGAATCAGGCTCTCAAGTAAGGACAGAACCCAGGGATTTCATCATTAGACTAGACTTCCCCTCTTTGTCATCTTATTTCAGACCAATCAGGCATGAAGTACTCTTGGAGTGACATGTCGACAATTCCACAAAATTTCACAAAAATGTGCTTTCAAGTCCATCACTACCATACGATTATCTAAAAGTAGGGAATTTCCGTTAACCTCATCTGACACCTTTTTAAGTTACTGTGATTTTAAATGTTTGACTCCATATCTTTTTCAGGGTGTCACACATTTATAAGCTTTGGAACAACATACAACAGTAGAAAAGAAAGAAATTATTGCAATGTACATTCCTGGATGCCTCATTAATAGAAGCCTATTGGCAGACAACCAGCTGCTACTGAGGCTTTTTCTATCATCAGAGTCAAACCAGGACAGAGGGTAAATGATGTAGGAATAAAGCAAACTGTGTATGCATATTTTCAAGAATGCATCTATTCCATAAAACCAGGTAAACCTGCAGAGTCTTTTATGTGATCCTGCAGCACTATCCTAGCCTCTCCAATCAATGATTATGAATCATTTTTGAAACACCTATTTTATGCTCAAGTACATACTAAAGGTTCAAGTAAACCTTTCAGTTTGATCATATTGCCATGTTTAGAATTTTAAGAGAGCTGTCTAGTAGCTTCCACTAAACGAGCAGTGGCTATACGTCTTAAAAGTTTCTCATAGGCTGGCTGCGGTGGCTCATGCCGGTAAATCCAACACTTTGGGAGGCCGAGGTGGGTGCATCACCTGAGGTCAGGAGTTCGAGACCAGCCTGGGCAACATGGTGAAACCCCGTCTCTACTAAAAATACAAAAATTAGCTGGGTGTGGTGGCACATGCCTGTAATCCCAGCCACTCAGGAGGCTGAGGCAGGAGAATCACTTGAACCCAGGAGGCAGAGGTTGCAGTGAGCCGAGATCTTGCCTTTGCACTCCAGCCTGGGCAACAGAGCAAAACTCTGTCTCAAAAAAACCAACAAAAAAAGTTTATCATCTTTCAGAACTTCTTTTAGAACTTCTTATTAAAAAGCAGACCTTTTATGCTGCTTTACATTTTCCAAATTATATAGTTAAATACAATTCCCTGACTAAATATATGATCTCATTATAAATATTAGTATGGGGGACTTCTGGCACCTACATGAACTTTAAAAATTAATAATGATTCTATTAGAGCTGCCAAGTTTTGCCAGGCTTACCTCAGGGATGCAGTCGTCATGGGTCACCACCCTCACTATGTCGTCCAGCGGGAGAAGGGAATTACACTTGATTTCAGTGTAGACATTTTTCCCCTCTGTGCATGCTGCCAGCAGCTCCACCAGGGTGATGTGGTAGGCTAAGGGGCCACTCTCATCCCCTCGGTCTCTCTCTGAACACATCATATGGAGAAGGATGGGAAATGACGCTCTATCATTGTAAAATATCAGCACGTCTTCACCCCCATTTATCAACTGAAAAGATAATAAGAGAGTCTACAGAGCCGTCCAAACATTTATCCTTGCAGTTAATTCCAAAGGCTTGATATATCTGGAAACACATGTATCTCTTTGTTTTTTTTTTGTTTTTTTTTTTTTGATGATAAATGCATGTCATTATTTATTTAGATGTTTCAGCTCTCGCACTAAGTTTTTACAAGCTGGTGAACACTGACAAAATTATTTCTCCCACAGAACTATAACCACACATCCCCAGACAGTATAAATATATGGTTGAACTAACATTAATACACATCACCATTTTATCAATTACATAATAAAACAAATTATCAAGTATCCAAATATTAAGTTACACAGCTCAAAAGGCATATAAAATATTAGATGTCTGCTCAATTCATTAGCAGAAACCCATTTCTTTTTTTGCAAGAGAGGTTGGGAAGGGAAAAAAAAATCACACTTTCAAACAAAAATAAGTTGGTAAACATGCTTCTGATAAGTATGGAAAAAAAATTACAAGAATTTCAGGAAGTTTATGATTACAATAACAAAGCATCTCTACCTTTTAAAAAAATATTTTACTAAATTAAAGAGCATGTTCTACATGTTCTGCACAAGACAAAGGCAACATTTTGCTAAAAATAATTAATAGCCCCCTCCCATTCTTTTCTCAGGCCCTCCCTGTTAAGTTGCACCTCAGAGTGCAAACATTAAATTAATGTAAGGCTTTTTTGTCTGAAGACATTAAAGACATGTGCTTCTGTACAATGTAGATTTTCAAAATGGAGGTTTTTTTAATAACAGCACAAAGTGAGATTTATAGAAACATATTAAATGATCACTGTAAGACTTGGTAAAAAAAAAAAAAAAAAATCAATGGTTAAGCAAACCTGATGTATACCGGTATGAATGTGGGAGATGTAAACATAAAGTGAGCAGGCAAATAACCATGTAGGCCCTACTTTCAATGTTTGAAATGAGTGAAGGAATAAACCACATAAGGTCTAGAGTGTTCATAGTTCCTGGGATTTTAGTTCTGTATGGTACTAAAAATATACAAGTATTGTGCTGGGTATTTTGGCACCTAATCTTCCTAAATTTCTTATGTATTGATAAGATTCTGGCATGGGAATAGATTTAAACAAGTCATAACTCAATACTCCATGATTTTGGGAAAGGTCAATTGATACAAATGACAAGCACATTTTATACGCTGACAGCAAGAATCTTTTGCCAAGTATCCAAATAGGTTGACTGTAACCCAAATACAGAGGTTGCCAAATCTGTCTAGCTTGTGGCCTGGTAAAACTGCCTTTCAATACTCCTATGGAAGCTTCATTAGACTTACTAAGCCAACATGTTGGCTAATATGTATAACAAATTAGACCCTATCTCAAGTTCCACTTCCAATAGCATTAGGCACCCCAATTTTATTGAATGCAACAGTTGTTTCTATGACCGTTGGAATCTTTGAAACGCAGCCGCATTTTAGGACGATACTTCTCCAAATACAAAAGTTGCTTGCTGTTAAAAGCTCCACGCCGCTTTTGTCTTATGAATTGTACTGCATCTTCGTATTTCATTCCACCTTCAATTAATGCTAGGGCAACAAGTACTGGAGCTCTCCCAAGGCCTGCAACGCAATGAACAGCAATACAACAACCAGGTTCTTCACGAAACTTAATTTTTACAAGACTTAACCAGTCATCGACAATCTGGTTGGATGGTGGTGCGCCATCATCAAAAGGCCAATCAAGAACATGGATACCTTCTTTCTCCACAAGAGTAGTGTCGTAAGTTGCTTCACACACTCTTACTATTGTGGTAACTCCATACTTCTTAAGTTCCTCTATAAATTTGTTTAAGGTCGCATTGGTTGGATTGTGTGTAATAAGAAATCTCATGTTCTTGTATGTGACTTCCACAGGAGCTGGGCGGTTCATTCGAGCCATGTTAATTTAGTTAAAAAACACTCAATAGGGTTATGAAATAATTTAAAAAAATTGAATACAGAAATGATGCAAAGAAACTGAAGTCTACTTCAATATACTCCACTTGAAATTCTCAGTGCTTGAGTATGAAGTTGTAAGTAATGATAAATGAAATGAACCTCCTAACAAGCAGCAGCAATTCTTCAATCCAGTAATACTGAGGCCAACAGAAAAGAAGCGCACTGAGGTTTACCCCATCCAGGTCAGAACTCTTGTAAAATGCTCTGTGGATTTCAATTCAACACTTCTGTGTCCAGGATAACCACTCTTATGGGGGCTTCTTGGTGGAGTAGTAATCAGTTTCTACAGTTCACTTGTCTGCATAGAGGTCGTGCTGTGCCTGGCAGTAATCTCCACTGCCCTTCAGAAACTCCATAAATGTGTGACCAAGACCACCACAGAATTGAGGAATATGTTTACTCATTGAAGATTGTGGCCTAATCATACAGCCGGTCCCGAGGCGGCGGCGACACAGGCGGTGGTGGCGGCTGCAGGGCAGGAGGCGGCGGTGGTCGTGGCGGAGCGGCGGTGGCGGCGATGCAGGCGGCGGCGGGGGCACCAGACTCTACCATGCAGTGAGCGGCTCGGAGCAGAGCGCGTAGCCGAGCCGGCCCGCAGCCGAAGGAGCCAATACACGCGCCGAGGCCACATGTATCTCTTTGTAAAAACATATATAATATGGCACAAGCAGAGCTAAGCTGGGGGAGGGTGGTGAAAAGATTATGGTCCCATGCCAAGGAACCAGCTATGAATGCTATCAAAATCAGTTGGGGTGATATGGAAGCAGCAGATGGGGCAAGAATGAAACAATATGGATGATAGTAAATTGTTCATCACACTCAAATTAAACCTGTAAAAAAATAGTTATTTTCCTCTACCTTTTTTTGGCCAGGAGACTATGGCCAAAGCACAAGAAATCTCATAATTTTACTAAAGCAGAGTAAAATATCCTCATCCATTGTAATAGTGACTGCATAAGCAAGTACATCGAGCTAATTACAGCTCTACAAAAGTCTAAAAAATTCCATGTGTCATAAGAAGGCATCAGTAGAGAATGAAGGTAAAAGCAGAGACAAGAGAAATAAGTAGAAAACTAAGACCAAAAAACCAAGAGAAACAAAGATATGAATAGGTAGGGGCTTTTAGGACATAAATTTTCCTTCATATTTTGTTTATATAATTTTAGTAGAAAATTCCATCAGATGGCAGTTTTATTGCTCAAACTCCATACTATCTTATTGTCTATTATCAGTACCAATTTTCTAACCCCAGTGTGAGACATGTTGGTAGGTAACTAAGGATATACAATTTTTTCTCTATGTATTATATTTAAAGTGACAACATATTTAAATCTATAAGCCAGTTGGCTTACTTTGAAAGTTTTGTTGAAAGAGAATGTATATTTATCAAAAATATGTATTACATATTAACATAATATAATATTACAAATACTTCTTTGTGCACAGAAACACTTCACCCAACAGTGTCATAGGGATGGTTTCACTGTTTGCTGCTTCCCCATTCTAATTCTTTCCTTGCTGATCATAACACAAAATCCATTTAGTTCTCACATTTCCAGACAATGAAGAGCTAATGTGAAGGTAATTTCAGAGAAGAAAAAGGTGCATTTTACAAGCTTAAAATGTTCCTTAAAATGTTTAATAACAATAATTTACATTTAAAAATTCAAGGCTTTAAGCTAAATTAATTTTAAGATTTCTAAGTGGCAGGAGGGACTCCTTGAAGCATTATGGAAATTTCCTCCATTCCCAAATTTAAGGTATATACTAATGAAAATGCCCAGAAACCAATAAAAATCTACCATGTAACTATTTGGTAGCCATAGGTGGAAGCTCCCTTAGTCCATATGGGCCACTAGAGAACCATTTGGTCACAGAGTAGTGATTTAATCAACGGGCTCTTTAAGCTGCTACTTCTCCAATGCATCATACTTGAAGGCAATAGATGAAGTGCCTTCATCTATTCATTTGCTGAAAGTTACAACTTACTCTAAATAATAAGTTTCCACATGTTGTAAAAAAAAAAAAAATCACTGTTGGGTAGTTTGTATTACTTAGTTTGATTCTCTTCAAACCTTTCTACAAATAGTAGCAGAGAACACCCATTCTATATTTCAGAAACAGAGCAATAAAGGCACCGGAAAAGCACAGTTCAGTCTGTCTTTCTTATATCACTGGAAACTCAAAAATATAAAATTGTGTCACTTTCATTCCAAACAATCGATAACATTTCATAGGATTTTGCCCATTATTTAAAATACACAAATTTTTATAGGTCAAAAAGAAAAATATTAGAAAAATCATAAAACCAACTTAAGATATGTTGCTTCACTAGATTAAAGCAAAATATATTTGCACTTGAGTAGTCATGATTAAATTAAATAACTTCTCAAACCTATGCGGTTGGGGGTTTTTTCACTCTAATAGAAAATACATATTTGAACATACTGTTTATGTGAAGCTGATAAAAGGCAAACTGAGAACATACCTCTGTCATTACCATATCCTGGCATTTCTTCACATATTTACCATCTGCTTTCACAATTGTTTGCAAAAACCTCAGGTACTCCACGTGGCGGCCATGTGTCTCAATGCAGTGCACAAAGTGCTGTACAACTCTCTCGCTAATTTCGTTGCACAGATGGTAATTGTTCATGAAGATGTGCCGCATGGTTTCTGCTTCAAGGAGCTAAACACAGAGGAACGTGCCCTTGTAATTCTGACAAGATCAATTTTCTATTCTACAGTACTTAGACTAATTGCCCCGCTTGTGATCAGTTTTATATTTTATACAAAGCCACAGTGAATTTTCTGTGCAAGTCTTTCAAAAAATGCAATGAGATCATTAACCATTAAAAGAAAACTGAGTTCACAGAGGAATTTAGTTGGAGAAAGGAGCTTATTATCATAAAGTGCAACATACTGGCAACAGTATTCTCGAGATTAATTATGAATTCAAAGTTAGGTCTTCCATGAAATCTGCTCAAACACATTTTACAGACAAGGGCAAACTCCACCTCTGAGTTTTCCATATTTACCTTACTCAGGGTATTGTGAGTTAGTTCGTTGTTCTACCATATCTTTTTCCTAACATTTAACTATATACATATAAAAGACGTTGTCATTTGCATGTAAAACTTGTGCAATTTTTCAAGTTTCTTTAAAAGTTTCCTTAATGGGAAAAAAAAAAAAAAAAAAAGACACTTGCTTTTGGAGAGAGAATTTCCACAAGGAAAAAAAAAGGCAGCAATGAAGTGTAACAAAATTCTCTTCAAGAATGTTACTAAGACAAGTTTGATGCACACTTTACTAGAAATATTAGAAGCCACTAAAATACTTACACCTGGAGTTAAAAACAAATTCAGATGTTTATGAAGAAGAACTTGATTCTGTGGATTTCCTCGACAGAAATTCTGCAGAAACGTATGGGCTAGATTCATTACTTCGTTCATCTTTTCATCGTTCTGTAAGTGAAAGAATAGCACATGATAGAAACAAACATAGAAGACTGCAAATGTTATGCAAAAATCTGTCCTTTCACCCACATACCATTTTTCTCTCTGCCCATCTTTGCTCTCGTTTCTCTGTGTCCTTTATGTTTCACACCTCTCCCAGTTTCCCCTCCTGTCCCTCTTCTCTGTTCTCTAAATCTTTCTCACCTTCTCTGTTATTCCTCCTGATTCTATTCTGCTCTACTCTTCCAATGCCCCCTTCATTTCACAGCCCTTCTCTTTCTCCCCAATCTTTCCAATTGTTCACGTTTCCCCATCTCTGTACATAGCCACATTTTCCTCCTCTGCTTCATCCCCACACTCCCTCTGTCCTCCTTTCCTCTGTCCCTATCTTTCTCTGTTTCTCCTCCCTTCTCTGCTGTACTCCCCAGTCCCCATAATTCTTCCCTTCCTTTAAATGTCTCATTTTGCAGTATGTCTACATATCTCCATCATTCTGCTTCTTTTCTTCTTTGTCTCTCTTTCCCTACTCCATTTCTCTCTCTCTCTCATACATCTTCCTTCCTACTCTTTCTCCCATGTCTATTTCATCTCCTCTCTTCTCCTCTTGTCCCATCTATTATTTCTTCTTCTCCCATCCCCTATTCTCCTGCTCTGCTCTCACTCCCTTTCCTCTCCATTTAAACTTCCTCTCTTCCTCCACTCTGTCAGTCATCTCTGTATATATATTTATTACTCACTCATCTCAGTTCTTCCTCTCTCCAATCTCTCTGTCCCTTCCTCTTGCTATTTACCTTGTCTCTTATTTCCAACTATTTATTTTTCTTTTCCTCTTTGCTTTCTCTTCTATTTTCTCCTCCTTTTTGTCCCCCTGTTTCTTAACACTCTTAATAATGAATATCCCTTATTCGTTGCCATTTTCCAAAGTCCTATACTAAGCTACTATCATTTGGTTATAAGAATCTGGGGCAGAGCAAGATGGCCGAATAGGAACAGCTCCAGTCTCCAACTCCCAGCGCGAGCGACACAGAAGACCGGTGATTTCTGCATTTTCAACTGAGGTACTGGGTTCATCTCACTGGGGAGTGCCGGACGATCGGTGCTGGTCAGCTGCTGCAGCCCGACCAGCAAGAGCTGAAGCAGGGCGAGGCATTGCCTCACCTGGGAAGCGCAAGGGGGAAGGGAATCCCTTTTCCTAGCCAGGGGAACTGAGACACACAACACCTGGAAAATCGGGTAACTCCCACCCCAATACTGCGCTTTAAGCAAACAGGCACACCAGGAGATCATATCCCACACCTGGCCGGGAGGGTCCCACACCCACGGAGCCTCCCTCATTGCTAGCACAGCAGTCTGTGATCTACCGGCAAGGCAGTAGCGAGGCTGGGGGAGGGGCGCCCGCCATTGCTGAGGCTTAAGTAGGTAAACAAAGCTGCTGGGAAGCTCGAACTGGGTGGAGCTCACAGCAGCTCAAGGAAACCTGCCTGTCCCTGTAGACTCCACCTCTGGGGACAGGGCACAGTAAACAATAACAAACTCAGCCGAAACCTCTGCAAACGCAAACGACTCTGTCTGACAGCTTTGAAGAGAGCAGTGGATCTCCCAACACGGAGGTTGAGATCTGAGAAGGGACAGACTCCCTGCTCAAGTGGGTCCCTGACCCCTGAGTAGCCTAACTGGGAGACATCCCCCACTAGAGGCAGTCTGACACCCCACACCTCACAGGGTGGAGTACACCCCTGACAGGAAGCTTCCAAAGCAAGAATCAGACAGGTACACTCGCTGTTCAGAAATATTCTATCTTCTGCAGCCTCTGCTGCTGATACCCAGGCAAACAGGGTCTGGAGTGGACCTCAAGCAATCTCCAACAGACCTACAGCTGAGGGTCCTGACTGTTAGAAGGAAAACTATCAAACAGGAAGGACACCTACACCAAAACCCCATCAGTACATCACCATCATCAAAGACCAGAGGCAGATAAAACCACAAAGATGGGGAAAAAGCAGGGCAGAAAAGCTGGAAATTCAAAAAATAAGAGCGCATCTCCCCTGGCAAAGGAGCGCAGCTCATCGCCAGCAACGGATCAAAGCTGGACGGAGAATGACTTTGACGAGATGAGAGAAGAAGGCTTCAGTCCATCAAATTTCTCAGAGCTGAAGGAGGAATTACGTAACCAGCGCAAAGAAACTAAAAATCTTGAAAAAAAAGTGGAAGAATTGATGGCTAGAGTAATTAATGCAGAGAAGGTCCTAAACGAAATGAAAGAGATGAAAACCATGACACGAGAAATACGTGACAAATGCACAAGCTTCAGTAACCGACTCGATCAACGGGAAGAAAGAGTATCAGCGATTGAGGATCAAATGAATGAAATGAAGCGAGAAGAGAAACCAAAAGAAAAAAGAAGAAAAAGAAATGAACAAAGCCTGCAAGAAGTATGGGATTATGTAAAAAGACCAAATCTACGTCTGATTGGGGTGCCTGAAACTGAGGGGGAAAATGGAACCAAGTTGGAAAACACTCTTCAGGATATCATCCAGGAGAACTTCCCCAACCTAGTAGGGCAGGCCAACATTCAAATCCAGGAAATACAGAGAACGCCACAAAGATACTCCTCGAGAAGAGCAACTCCAAGACACATAATTGCCAGATTCACCAAAGTTGAAATGAAGGAAAAAATCTTAAGGGCAGCCAGAGAGAAAGGTCGGGTTACCCACAAAGGGAAGCCCATCAGACTAACAGCAGATCTCTCAGCAGAAACTCTCCAAGCCAGAAGATAGTGGGGGCCAATATTCAACATTCTTAAAGAAAAGAATTTTCAACCCAGAATTTCATATCCAGCCAAACTAAGTTTCATAAGTGAAGGAGAAATAAAATCCTTTACAGATAAGCAAATGCTTAGAGATTTTGTCACCACTAGGCCTCCCTTACAAGAGACCCTGAAGGAAGCACTAAACATGGAAAGGAACAACCGGTACCAGCCATTGCAAAAACATGCCAAAATGTAAAGACCATCGAGGCTAGGAAGAAACTGCATCAACTAACGAGCAAAATAACCAGTTAATATCATAATGGCAGGATCAAGTTCACACATAACAATCTTAACCTTAAATGTAAATGGACTAAATGCTCCAATTAAAAGACACAGACTGGCAAACTGGATAAAGAGTCAAGACCCATCAGTCTGCTGTATTCAGGAGACCCATCTCACACGCAGAGACATACATAGGCTCAAAATAAAGGGATGGAGGAAGATTTACCAAGCAAATGGAGAACAAAAAAAAGCGGGGGTTGCAATACTAGTCTCTGATAAAACAGACTTTAAACCATCAAAGATCAAAAGAGACAAAGAAGGCCATTACATAATGGTAAAGGGATCAATTCAACAGGAAAAGCTAACTATCCTAAATATATATGCACCCAATACAGGAGCACCCAGATTCATAAAGCAAGTCCTTAGAGACTTACAAAGAGACTTAGACTCCCATACAATAATAATGGGAGACTTCAACACTCCACTGTCAACATTAGACAGATCAACGGGACAGAAAGTTAACAAGGATATCCAGGAATTGAACTCATCTCTGCAGCAAGCAGACCTAATAGACATCTATAGAACTCTCCACCCCAAATCAACAGAATATACATTCTTCTCAGCACCACATCGTACTTACTCCAAAATTGACCACGTAATTGGAAGTAAAGCACTCCTCAGCAAATGTACAAGAACAGAAATTATAACACACTGTCTCTCAGACCATAGTGCAATCAAAATAGAACTCAGAACTAAGAAACTCAATCAAAACCGCTCAACTACATGGAAACTGAACAACCTGCTCCTGAATGACTACTGGGTACATAACGAAATGAAGGCAGAAATAAAGATGTTCTTTGAAACCAATGAGAACAAAGATACAACATACCAGAATCTCTGGGACACATTTAAAGCAGTGTGTAGAGGGAAATTTATAGCACTAAATGCCCACAAGAGAAAGCAGGAAAGATCTAAAATTGACACTCTAACATCGCAATTAAAAGAACTAGAGAAGCAAGAGCAAACACATTCGAAAGCTAGCAGAAGGCAAGAAATAACTAAGATCAGAGCAGAACTGAAGGAGATAGAGACACAAAAAACCCTCCAAAAAATCAATGAATCCAGGAGTTGGTTTTTTGAAAAGATCAACAAAATTGACAGACCACTAGCAAGACTAATAAAGAAGAAAAGAGAGAAGAATCAAATCGACGCAATTAAAAATGATAAAGGGGATATCACCACCAACCCCACAGAAATACAAACTACCATCAGAGAATACTATAAACACCTCTACGCAAATAAACTGGAAAATCTAGAAGAAATGGATAACTTCCTGGACACTTACACTCTTCCAAGACTAAACCAGGAAGAAGTTGAATCCCTGAATAGACCAATAGCAGGCTCTGAAATTGAGGCAATAATTAATAGCCTACCAACAAAAAAAAGTCCAGGACCAGATGGATTCACAGCTGAATTCTACCAGAGGTACAAGGAGGAGTTGGTACCATTCCTTCTGAAACTATTCCAATCAACAGAAAAAGAGGGAATCCTCCCTAACTCATTTTATGAGGCCAACATCATCCTGATACCAAAGCCTGGCAGAGACACAACAAAAAAAGAGCATTTTAGACCAATATCCCTGATGAACATCGATGCAAAAATCCTCAATAAAATACTGGCAAACCGGATTCAGCAACACATCAAAAAGCTTATCCACCATGATCAAGTGGGCTTCATCCCTGGGATGCAAGGCTGGTTCAACGTTCGCAAATCAATAAACATAATCCAGCATATAAACAGAACCAAAGACAAGAACCACATGATTATCTCAATAGATGCAGAAAAGGCTTTTGACAAAATTCAACAGCCCTTCATGCTAAAAACGCTCAATAAATTCGGTATTGATGGAACGTACCTCAAAATAATAAGAGCTATTTATGACAAACCCACAGCCAATATCATACTGAATGGGCAAAAACTGGAAACATTCCCTTTGAAAACTGGCACAAGACAGGGATGCCCTCTCTCACCACTCCTATTCAACATAGTGTTGGAAGTTCTGGCTAGGGCAATTAGGCAAGAGAAAGAAATCAAGGGTATTCAGTTAGGAAAAGAAGAAGTCAAATTGTCCCTGTTTGCAGATGACATGATTGTATATTTAGAAAACCCTATTGTCTCAGCCCAAAATCTCCTTAAGCTGATAAGCAACTTCAGCAAAGTCTCAGGATACAAAATTAATGTGCAAAAATCACAAGCATTCTTATACACCAGTAACAGACAAACAGAGAGCCAAATCATGAATGAACTTCCATTCACAATTGCTTCAAAGAGAATAAAATACCTAGGAATCCAACTTACAAGGGATGTAAAGGACCTCTTCAAGGAGAACTACAAACCACTGCTCAGTGAAATCAAAGAGGACACAAACAAATGGAAGAACATACCATGCTCATGGATAGGAAGAATCAATATCGTGAAAATGGCCATACTGCCCAAGGTTATTTATAGATTCAATGCCATCCCCATCAAGCTACCAATGAGTTTCTTCACAGAATTGGAGAAAACTGCTTTAAAGTTCATATGGAACCAAAAAAGACCCCGCATCTCCAAGACAATCCTAAGTCAAAAGAACAAAGCTGGAGGCATCACGCTACCTGACTTCAAACTATACTACAAGGCTACAGTAAACAAAACAGCATGGTACTGGTACCAAAACAGAGATATAGACCTATGGAACAGAACAGAGTCCTCAGAAATAATACCACACATCTACAGCCATCTGATCTTTGACAAACCTGAGAGAAACAAGAAATGGGGAAAGGATTCCCTATTTAATAAATGGTGCTGGGAAAATTGGCTAGCCATAAGTAGAAAGCTGAAACTGGATCCTTTCCTTACTCCTTATATGAAAATTAATTCAAGATGGATTAGAGACTTAAATGTTAGACCTAATACCATAAAAATCCTGGAGGAAAACCTAGGTAGTACCATTCAGGACATAGGCATGGGCAAAGACTTCATGTCTAAAACACCAAAAGCAACGGCAGCAAAAGCCAAAATTGACAAATGGTATCTCATTAAACTAAAGAGCTTCTGCACAGCAAAAGAAACTACCATCAGAGTGAACAGGCAACCTACAGAATGGGAGAAAATTTTTGCAATCTACTCGTCTGACAAAGGGCTAATATCCAGAACCTACAAAGAACTCAAACAAATTTACAAGAAAAAAACAAACAACCCCATCAAAAAGTGGGCAAAGGATATGAACAGACATTTCTCAAAAGAAGACATTCATACAGCCAACAGACACATGAAAAAATGCTCATCATCACTGGCCATCAGAGAAATGCAAATCAAAACCACAATGAGATACCATCTCACACCAGTTAGAATGGCGATCATTAAAAAGTCAGGAAACAACAGGTGCTGGAGAGGATGTGGAGAAATAGGAACACTTTTACACTGTTGGTGGGATTGTAAACTAGTTCAACCATTATGGAAAACAGTATGGCGATTCCTCAAGGATCTAGAACTAGATGTACCATATGACCCAGCCATCCCATTACTGGGTATATACCCAAGGGATTATAAATTATGCTGCTATAAAGACACATGCACACGTATGTTTATTGCAGCACTATTCACAATAGCAAAGACTTGGAATCAACCCAAATGTCCATCAGTGACAGATTGGATTAAGAAAATGTGGCACATATACACCATGGAATACTATGCAGCCATCAAAAAGGATGAGTTTGTGTCCTTTGTAGGGACATGGATGCAGCTGGAAACCATCATTCTTAGCAAACTATCACAAGAACAGAAAACCAAACACCGCATGTTCTCACTCATAGGTGGGAACTGAACAATGAGATCACTTGGACTCAGGAAGGGGAACATCACACACAGGGGCCTATCATGGGGAGGGGGGAGGGGGGAGGGATTGCATTGGGAGTTATACCTGATGTAAATGACGAGTTGATGGGTGCAGCACACCAACATGGCACAAGTATACATATGTAACAAACCTGCACGTTATGCACATGTACCCTACAACTTAAAGTATAATAATAATAAATTAATTAAAAAAAAAAAGAAAAGGTGATCAACTTTATTATTTATCAGGCAAGTGCAGATTCAAATCACATTACAATTCTGCTGCATACTCACAATTGCTCAAATGAAAATAAGAGAAAAGGAAAAAAGGTAGACATATGGAGCAACTAAAAATCCACACATGGCTGGTTGTACAGTAATTTATTCTATCATTTGGCAGTGTTTGCTAGAGGAGAGCATATCCATAACCAGCCATTTAACTTCTAAGTATATTCCTAACAGAAATGCACATACATGTTCAAATGATATGCACAAGAATGAAAGTAAGAGCCTTAGTCATAATGGTAGAATACTGGCAACTACCATAGGTAAAATGTAGGAATAAATTTTCAACTGTTTATCAATTAGAATACTGTAGAACAATGAAAGTGAATGAATTACAACTACAAACATGAATGTATCTCACAACATATGGTTGAATTAATAAAATTCAATCTTTATTTGTATGGTTCTCAGGATAAAAGGTTTTTGAAAATCTAATATAATATATGGCATTAAAAGGAGAATAGTGGTTACCCTTTAGGCACAATGAATAAAAGGGTGCATTAAAGGGACTTCTGGAGTGCTGTCAATGTTCTGCTTTTTGATCTAGGTGCTGGTTGCATGGGGGAATTTAAATTGTAAGAAGTCATCAAACCATACACGTACGATTTCTCAACTTTTCTATATGTTATACTTCAAAAAATTCAAAAAGGAATGAAAATTTGCTTATAATTAAACTATGAAAATGTAAATGCAGTGAAGTTATTGGAACACTTCTCTTTTATACGTACTTATAAACAAAAAGAATTTTCTGTTTTTAATTATCATTTTGTAAAAAATAAAGTGAAGATTATTTTCTCTTCTCTCTGTTTTCCATATTTTAAAGCATTTCAATTAAACATCATTGGGCAGGGGGTATATGGGCAAGGAGTATGTGAAGATGCATTTGGCACAAATAAAATCTCAATAAATTATTAAAAAAAAAAAAGAATCTTAACAAGAAACTTAACTCTTAAAATTCACAGAGAAACAAATCTGTCTTCTTAAAAGTGGTCTTGTGACAATATCAGTGAAACTACCTAAAATTTCCCTGTGTAGTTGACTGTACCATTTGTCATGTGGTCATTGTTAGAAATTCAGATGGACTCATGTTTTGAGTGGAATTTTATGTTAATATTAAATAAATTTATACATGCACCCACCCATATGCATATTCCCTAGCTTTGCCTATTTAGAGAGGCTATGGAGACAACACCCCAAAGCAATAAGCCCACTCAGTTCTCAGAACTTTGCTCCTAAATACCATTCCCCACCAAACAGAAATGGGGCTTCTTAAAGAAATGGCTGATTCTAGAGTTGAAGCAAGAAAAACACAAGATGAGCCTGGAACATTTTATTGTGCCAGAAAGCAAGGAAGTACTCAAAGAATGGTGGGGGTATATTAGAAGACAGATAATCTAGCTCAAAGGAACTCCACTGACCAAATCTGAGACATTTTGGAAATCAAAATAAATAATGATAGAACCCTTTATAACCTATGGAATAAAATGAACATATACAAACCCATACTGATAAAAATAAACACAGTAAATGAATACGTTGAAAGTTTCATGAAGAATGGGATATTAGTTTCACAGAACTGCTCCACAAAATACTTATTAATTACAAAGGAATTACAAAGGGAAAATCAGAGAAGCCTGGCAGACACAACCTCAATCAGTTGATCAAAGTGAACATCATCAGTCATGGGACAAATCAAAATTGTGCACCAACTAATAGGAAGCAATGAGACGAACTTAGCATTACTCCTGTTATGTTCCTGCCAAATATGCGTAATTGTGTTAATCAGGAGGAAATATCAGATGATCCACATTACGGCACATCCTTCAAAATAACTGGCTATTTTTAAGAGTGTCAATGTTATGGGAGTTCCCACATGAAGAGATTTAAATAAACATGACAACCGAACAGCGCGTGATTCTGAAGTTGATCTTTTTTTCAAGCCGAAAACAATTGGGACAAAGGGAGAAACCTGAGGAGTATGTAGGGACTAGGTGGTGGTAAAGCACCATGCTCTTTCCTGATTTGGAAGGCTCTAGTGTGGTGATGTGGTAGTGTACCCTTGTTTGTCGGAAACATACACAAAAGGGCTCAGGGGTGATGGGGCACCTGGTGGGTGATTTATTCTAAAATAATAAAGAAAAAATTTCTTGGAACTCTGTGAAACATTTTTAAACTGTATCAAAATAACAAGCTCAAGCTAAAGAACAAAAAATAACCAGGACTAACCTTTTCGTAGGGTATCTGGAGAAGATCTAACACCACTGAATGTGCCCCCATATTTTTCAGTAATCGTTGATGTTGAATCCGACACTTTTTATTCTGTACACAGAGTTTACTTAGCCTAATCAAAATCTTTAAAAAGAAGAGGGAAAGCATCAAATATAACAAATAACAATATTAAGGATAATCTATAAGCAAAACTTATTTGGCATGCAAATATAAACCTATATAAGAATATTTTGTATCTGCTGACCTCCTTTACAATCCGGTAGTTATTGCTCTTGTTGCTGTCAATCTGAGGTTTCTTTGTTCCATCCTGCACTGGACTTAAAATGTTCGATTCCTAAAAGGAACACAAATATGTACTTTTACGCCATTTGTAGCTTTGTGGTAAATTTATTTCTTTTGTATTAAATAATAAATATATTTTGTAATTATTTTGTAATAAATCTATTACTCAACTTAAATGGTTCTTTTGTACTTTTTTATTGCATAAAATGTTCCTTGGATTGACTGAGCCATGCAAATTACCGCTACCCAGTGAGAACACAATGACAAGTTAACTGGAATGACCCAGAATTATGAGTTAAACTGTAAAGTTTTCATACATATTATTAGTGCATATCCATAAGAGACATATATACCTCAGACATGCTGTGGCTTTATATTGCCTATATGAGAAGAAACAGTGAAAATACAGGGCATAAAAGATATAATTTAATCACTAGGAATGAACTGCAAGAAAAAAAGAGTGACGGAGCAGATGATCATAGCTGAGCACATCACAGAGAAGGGAGCAAGGAACAACTTAACGCAACAATGCTCTGACAGGTCACCACGGCATCCTAAAGAGTCATGACTCAGGGCCAACATACAGAACCATGAAAATGAAGAAAGAAAAACAAAAAGAAAATTAAAATAAAATGTTTAAATTATCAAATTAATGAAGCTTATTAAGGAAACCTGAAACACCAAAAATACTTATAATAACTATTATCTGTAGCATCGCAAATATGGTGAGTGGACATATTTGAAACATCAACTACTGGCGTCACCTTATGAAAATCAAACACCAGTGACAATTCCATTCTGAACATTTATGAAGATGTCATGCACACCTGGTACTAGACTACGGTGAATGGATCTAAAAGAGATGCATAGAAGATATGGTCCTTCTCACAAGAAAATTACAGTCTACCTAAGAAAACAGGGAGAAATATATCAATAAGGATTGGAACTGGGCAGAATTCACTATTCAGAGAGAGATAAAAAGAGAACAGCTGCAGCTTTAGACAAGTGTTACGAAGGAGGTCAAGTGTACGGCAAGGTCTACAATGATCAAAACTGTCTAGTTAGGCATAAAGGATGTCTAGCCAAAAGTACTGCAGCAAGAACAAGCACGCTAGTTATATGGAAAACGGCAAGAACTGACAGGGTCCATTGCAAAGACTGGGCAATCAGAGTGGGGTCTGATGGCCTCCCTCACTTACAATCCATGCAAAATTGCACTTGGGAGGAATGTCAAGTTCAACATGGGTCCAAAACTCCTGACCATAATGATGGTGTTAGGCACTTGCCGTGAAAGGGGACCCTAGTTTAAGCTCAGGAGAAAGTTACAAAGATACAGGAAGCCAATTGATACAATTTATTCGTCCCAAGTTGCTTCTCCTACTGTGCTCCAGGACAAATCACAAAATTAATAAACATCAAGAAAGAAAAAAACTACTTTCCTTGTTAATCAGACAGTTCTGATGAAAGGCTTCAAGCAGCAGAGTGACTTAACCCACGTTGAGCCAGCACACTCCTCACTCAGCTTTATATTTTTCCTTTGCTTCTTTTCTGGCAAATATTGTCCCGAGGTTCCCAGTCTCAACTTCACTTTAACAAGTGACCTCCTCCTCCCATTTTACTGAGCAGACAGATATTCCTTTACATGGACACTTTCTCTTTTCCATCCAAAAATTTCCAGTTATATCCACAAACCTGTCTATCTTCCCTACTGTGTCTCAGAGAACAAAATTTTTGATGCATAAAATCAAAAATTCCATCTCCTCTTCCTCATCTCCCTGTTTCATCCCTGTTTCTAGTACAACAGCAGGTTCTACCCTTTAACGACTCTTTCTCATCTCTTAGCTTCTACCTCCTGACCACTTGTCACTCATACTCACTAGAATTGGAACTGCAAAAAGTAAAAGATCCAAACACTGAAAGCCTTCAAAACATCACTAAGTTAGACTCCAGAGCTGTATCGCCTAGCTATCATAATGAATATTTAGACAGAAATGAAAGCAGTCCAACCACCACTCCAGGGAAATAAAAGAGAGAAAAGAATGCAGGATATTACCTGCAAGACATTAACCATGAAGTGAATCTTGAAAATTATAGGAGAGGCCGGGTGCGATGGCTCACAGCTGTAATCCCAGCACTTTGGGAGGCCAAGGCGGGTGGATCACAAGGTCAGGAGTTCAAGACCAGCCTGGCCAGCATAGTGAAATCCCATCTCTACTAAAAATACAAAAATTAGCTGGGTGTGGTGATGTGTGGTGCCTGTAATCCCAGCTACTCAGGAAGCACAGGCAGGAGAAACGCTTGAATCTGAGGGGCAGAGGTGGCAGTGAGCTGAGATCACACCACTGCACTGCAGCCTGGGCAACAGAGCAAGACTCTGTCTCAAAAAAAAAAAAAAAAATAGGAGACAGTGTTAAACTATATATGAAAGTAAAACCATTGTAGAAGAGAAAACACAACCCAGTGGCTAAGATGAATGAAAACTATTTAGATGAAAAGAGGCTAGAGGTGAGAGTATGAAACAAATAGATTTTCCATTTGATAGCAAAAATAATTTATTGATGAGAAGTAGAAACTGCAAAAGCTAGAAATATAATTACATTTCCTTTTTCTGATCACAAAAGTGAAGGCTGGATTTTTAAAAGGCCATTTCATTTTTTTCTGTAAGAGAAGAAATACTAAAACATACACACAAACACACACACACTTGTACCACAAACCAGGATTAAGATATTACCAGCTCTAAAGATTGACAAAGCTCCTTAGTTAGAAAAGAGATATTTTTGATACATGTCAACTTTAAAGAAAACTGTTACAAAGGCAGGCGAAGCTTTGGTAGATATCCTTAAGCCTGTTTTTCAAGCAATAATCTGAAGAAAAAGCAACTGTCTTGTTTTAACAAAAGTAATCTTAGGTAAAATGTACTACATGACAAAAAGTTATGCTCTTTAGTTCATCCCAGGTGAAGATATATACAATGCTAAACTCTGTATGTGTGGGAATTATGAAAAATAGTGATTTTGATTTAAAATTGCTAGCAGTCAACAAAAGGCAGCAACATTGGAAAATTCAATAAACAACCCCTTTTAATTTCAGAAAATAATTCAATTTAATTAAATTGAACAAAAACCCATGGAACATCTGGATGATTCCAAAGCAGTGATCAAGGTAATTTAAGAAATATGTAAACTATATAACTACAATTAGGTTTTGTTTTCTAATTCTGATGCCAAAATGGTCTAAATAAAGTGCTGCAAAAGTTTTCCTTCTGAAAGAGCTGAAATTGGCTGTATTCTTTATGTCTTATACAATGCTTTACATTCTATAAACTTTAGCCCTACATCACTGGTCTAATCTACAAAACCTTGTATTTATTCTAATGACAAAATATTAGAAAAGTGCAAAATGTAGAAGTATGATTTATGCAGCATCCCAGAGCTGAATGGGTCCAGAAAAAAAAAGTGTGACACTTAGAACAGTGTCAGGCTCGTAGCACATCTCCAAATGATCCTTTTGACAATAGTGATGAAAACTAAATACGGCGCTCCAAACGTCCTTGCACTTTATTGTAACTGCTTCCTATCATCTGGAGAACTTAAATGTATTCCCCCTAACAGAATATGGGAAACAGCTTAGTTCAGTGATTTTAGAGGTAGTTATATTTTTAATTGCATAGTATATACCATAACATAAAACAGTAGGTTCAAAAACAAGAGAGCAAGAAGAGTCTAGAAATTGGGTGGGCATCAGGGTTCTAGGCGAGACACAAAGAGTGAATATTGGTTCTAAAGATAGTTTCTTTCTTTTTTTTTTTTAATCAGGTAAGGAAACTTTTATATCAATAGCAAAAAATGATATAAGAAAGTAATATTATGTGAACTATATGGTAAACTAAATTTTAGCACTGGCTAGGTATGATGACTCATGCCTATAACCCCCATACTTTGGGAGGCCAAGGTGGGAGGACTGCTTGAGGCTAAGAGTTTGAGGTTACCCTGGGCCACATAGAAAGACTCTGTCTCTATAAAAAATAAAAAATAAAAAAAAATTATTAGTTGGGCATGGTGGGCTCACCTATAGCCCTAGCTATTCAGGAAACTGAGGCAGGAGGACCATTTGGGCCAAGAGTTTGAGGCTGTAGTGAGCTATGATTGTGCTAATCACTCCAGCCTGGGCAACAGAGTGAGACCCATCTCAATAAATAAGTAAATACTGGCACTAATTAATGGGAATCCAGCTCCTTAATTTAACCAAGGGCAATCATGCTTTTAAAAATAGAATTTTCCAAATCCTACAATGTAGAGCTGCCTACATCTGCAGCTGCATGATTAAAATAGCTTGGTGCATGCCTTCTATTTATCCCTATCCCACTGAAGTTTAAGGAGGTCCATCCTCAGTGAAGTTGCCAAGTCAGCAAGACTACAAGGCCTTCTGCTCACCATCTGTACTGGTAGCTTTCTCTGGTGTAACCACTCTTTAAAGTAGTCAGTGACACCATAAACCACCCACCCTCCCCTCAACTTCAGGTGCCAAATGCTGTCCTTCTTCTATCCTCATCTCCCTTCAAAACATACAAAAACAATTTTTTAATAACGAGTCTTTTATATTTGATTCGCCAGATTATAGATTATAATGTAGTTGAAGCTGTTCAGAATAAATACTGCCTCTTTCAGATAACTGAATGATAACCCTCTATGGGATAAGGAGGTATTTTTTTCTCCCCCCCCCCCCCCCCCATCTAATGATAACATCATGTACTAGTCATTTAGGAAGATATCACCCTAGATCTACTTCTATGACCTTGCCTGGAAAGCTACTTTGGACCATCTTGGTATCATGGTTGTCAGTTTCTGCTTCCCTGTGAAGCACCTAAGGCTGCTTGAAGGCTTGATTCAAAATCCACAATGGACAGAAGAGGCTGTGACCAGCATTACTTGCAGATAACTTCCTTCCAGATGTTTGCTCAAGTCAGAGGCAAAGCTCTACCCTTCTAGAGAATACATACATATTCATAACTTTACCCCAAACCTTTTTCCCTTTCGCTCCATAATAAGACAAAATAACGGCATTTTTCTGACTCATTTGATGTCATTTTAGTTAGTATTTGATAATGTTTAAGCTGATGCTCTAAAACACAACCCAAATCTCCTTTACAATCTGCATCTCTGATAAATAAGCTAACAAAAAAAGTTCGTGCCACTGCGGAACTTTGCTTAGACAGGTATTAGGAAAAACTGGAAACGTTTAATGTAACTAGTAACTGCTTTCGTAAGAACACATCAGGAACCTAGTGAGGAGCGCCTCTCCCCGGCCCCTCCACCGTCTGTGAAGGGAGGGGCGCCTCCGCCCGGCCGCCGCGCCGTCTGTGAAGTGAGGGGCGCCTCCGCCCGGCCGCCGCGCCGTCTGTGAAGTGAGGGGCGCCTCCGCCCGGCCGCCGCGCCGTCTGTGAAGTGAGGGGCGCCTCCGCCCCACCGTCTGTGAAGTGAGGAGCGCCTCTGCCTGGCCCCTCCACTGTCTGTGAAGTGAGGAGCGCCTCTGCCCGGCCGCCCCACAGTCTGTGAAATGAGGAGCGCCTCTGCCTGGCCCCTCCACCGTCTGTGAAGTGAGGAGCGCCTCTGCCCGGCCGCCCCACAGTCTGTGAAATGAGAAGCGCCTCTGCCCCACCGTCTGTGAAGTGAGGAGCGCCTCCGCCCGGCCGCCCCACCGTCTGTGAAGTGAGGTGCGCCTCCGCCTGGCCGCCGTGCAACCCTCCAAGTGTGAAGTGGTAGCCTTGTGTGTGATCTTTCCGCGCTCCCCAAGTTTGCATTTTTGACATTAAAGTTTACTTTTAAATTAAAAAAAAAAAAAGCACAGCAGGAACCTATTATCATACAGCAATATGTCCCAGAATTTTTCTGATGTAACTCCAGGGATGGCTAAAAACTCACCAGTATTATATAAAATGTAGAAAGCGTGGGCAACCTTTTGATCAACAGAATGGCATACAAAGCACTGTACAGGAAGTGAAAACAGCAACATAATAGAACCCTTAGAGACTGACTTTGATACTGATACATTGTATGAAGGAAGCTTCCCTAGTCACAATAGGGTTATAGCTCGCCCAGTCGGACATGGTTGTGAGAAGGGGGGTGTATATATGAAATGTGTGAGGGGGAGGAATCAGCACTGCCTTTTACACTCACTTGTTCCGCAAGAAATCATTACAGAAATGTTGTTGCCTGATCTAAAAACAAATGTATGCTTTGATTTGAATGAATCAGCCACTATTATTTCCTTGTTAGCCACTTGCTGAAAAAAAAGAAACCATATGAGAACATAGAATCTTCACTAACAACTTGTAGTGAATTAAGAACAAGTGGAGGCCAGGTGCCCCTAGGGGCTCACACCTGTAATCCCAGCACTCTGGGAGGCTAAAGCAGGTGGCTTGCTTGAGCTCAAGAGTTCAAGATCAGCCTGGGCAATATGGAGAAACCCCATCCCTACAAAAAATACAAAAATTAGCCAGGCGTGGTGGTGCACACTTACGGTCCCAGCTACTCAGGAAGCTAGGAGAGGATTTTTGGAGCCTAGGAAGTCGAGGCTGCAGTGAGCTGTGATCACACCAGTGCACTCCAGCCTGAATGACAGAGCAAGACCCTGTCTAAAAAAAAGAACAAATGGGAAAGTTAAAAAAAAAAAGTAAGATAGTAACTTATTTATAGCATGAAGGGAAATAGTAAGCTTATGCCAAAACAGTATCAATTTAAATGTGGTTAGAAAATGAGAAGGGAAAAATTCTCATAAAAAAGATCTAATAACCAAGTAATTGAAATAACACATTCTGGAAGTATAATTGTTACATTTAAGAATTTATATTATAACCAAATAGGATGAGAATGTGTAAAACAAGCATTTTAGTATAAACCAAAAGTTATTTTTCACATGTCTGTCCTGTGAAGGGGCTTGTTAATTGAAACTCATCTGTCATCATCACCTTCAGTGGAATTAGCTCAGACATACGTATGGGAATATGTATAGTGATATAAACAAATAAATAAATTATACAATTAGGGTGGAGGCAAAAATAGAAACTGGAGACAAGAAAACAGATTCCATAAAAGGAAAATTCAGGAAAGCACTGTTCAAAACTAATGAATAAAAGCTCTTCATGAAATTACCATAGTGTCCCTGACTGATCAGGTCAAGCTGCAAGATTCTGTCTAGAACACATGGACTGCTCCTGTCCCAGGACATCGGGGTTAGACATTCTACCAGATTGTGTCAAAAGTCAACTAATCAATCACAAGTTTAGCTGAAGACACAAGTTTATGTAGAACTATTTTCCCACTGCAGAGAATCTCATACTAACACTTGGAAAAGGAGAAGCTTCTTAATATATATCCTGCTAGGGGGATTTGCAACTTTGCTTGCTTCATCAAAGGAAAAAAGATCAGAAGTGGCAGGCAAAGAATGGAATGCAGTTTTTGCTTTTAAAAAGTAATGAGATGTGGAGGTAATAGAAAAACCATCAGATAGAGAAAGTGTGCTCAGGGAGAACGAGAGAAAAATCAGTGGAGAAGAGGAAAGAGAGGGGAGGGAGGAAAAGCAGGAATTAATTCACAATTAATAAAGTAATATAATTAATAAATAATAAGATACATCTGCAAACTATAATTCAAACTCCTATGAGGAACATCAATACTAAAAAAGTCAAGTAAAAAACTCATAATAATATTATATCATGCCCAGTGAAATATAAACAATCAAGAGCTTTTCTGACAGGCCTTGTAAGTAGGTATGTTTTAAATAATCATAGAGATAGTGAGGAATAGCATCCCTCAAGCCCGGTGGGCACCTCTGTGGTTGCCATGTGCCATGCAATAGTGTTGAGGATGATGTCACAGCATCACTCAGCATGGATAAGGAAAGATAGCCTTTTCAGGGAAAGGACAGGCTACAAGTCAGGCAATAGCAAGAGAAGAGAAGGCACAGGTCCCCCCTCCTCCCATCTCCCCACACAGGAGTGCTGGGTGCCCTGCTGGATAGTGTGGGTCTAGATTTCCAAGCAACCACTCCCCCAATGCCACAGTAACTACCTATGGGGCAAGCTGGAGCGTAACCTTCTCAATAAAGGGACACGGAAACTGTTCCAGTACCAGGCAGTGCCTGTTGTTTACAGGAATCTTTTGAACACTAGCCTGTGGCCCATAGAAATTGAACTGTCCCTGCTGAGGGGCAGAAGCCACAGGTCCTAGGAGAAGCCAAAATCAGTACACAGTCCCTTGGAAGAGAGGCACTCCTCATTCTGCAAAAACAGTCCCAGTCACCTCGTTGTCCAGACAACCCAGAGTGAGCCCCTAGGGACATTTTTTAGTTAATTCTGCTCCTTACATCACACATCCATTAAAAGAACAAAAATAATTACGACGTAAAAACAGACAGATATGAATCTAGAATAGATGAATATGAAAAAGAACCAATTAAATAACCTGAAAATGAACTATATAGTCCTTGAAGTAAAAACTAGGTAGATAGTTTAAACATGAGACTTTACATCAGTGAGAGTCTAAGTCAAATTTTTAAAAAGGGCCACTGCACTCTAGCTGGGTGACAGAGCAAGACCCATCTCTAAAAAACAGTAAAGAAAAAGAAGCTGGCAACCATATATAAGTGAGTAGATAGATATAGAGATAAATATAGGTATACACACAAATATAGAAGCAAAATCACTGTAAGAAAAATTAACAATCAAAATAAACAACATGAGGAGGAACTTTCCTTTGAAGCACTGCAATGCCCATGTGACCTGCTTCTCAACCCTAAATAAAGCGGTGGATGAACGTAAAGGGTAATCCTGACTTAACCTACTCGGGTATGGTTTCCTGAGTTAATCTCTCCTTCCTATATTTAGAAGTCAATGCGTATTTGAAAGTGATGAATTAGTAATTGCTCCTAATGCTACTGATATTGTCAACTTGTTATATTTTAGCCTTTAAGCTTTCAGAAATGATGGTACAATCTTTTAACGCTGGGGACGATAAGTTTAATAAAGGGAAAAACTATACTATACAATAGATAATAAAGCTCCTAGGCTCTAGGGACGCAGTGGGCTTAATAGATGACCAAATCCATCCCCTTCTCCTTATTTATAAGAGATCAAGTATGGTAATGGTATAATTTTGGATTATAAACTGAGATTTGTTAGGATTAGTAGACAGACCATCAATTCATATTTATTGTCAACAGAGTATACCAAATTTACCACTGAGGGAATTTATTGTCAACAGAGTATACCAAATTTACCACTGAGGGAAAACACTTTTTTTCCCTCATACTTTTATGTTATGGAGATATTTTTTTATTCTCAAAATGAATAATCACATTAAAGTTATCTGGTCTTCTGATATCTAAGCAGGCACAAAGTTAGACCATTATGAGCTGTTTCAGAACAATGCTGATGGTGCTGTGTTTACAGCCTTTGTAAGATTTACTAAACAACAAAGGAGTATTGTTTGTATTGGCCTGCTAGCGTGTGTGCTGCCTGCTACTGGCTGTTTCCATTGATACTGTGATATATTTCATCCTGTTTACAATACATTGCCACTATCTTTGGCTGCTGGGTTATTGCATAATACAGATTATTTGGCTGTATATAAATTAGTAACTTCATAGTTTCTCACTTTTGTTCCCCTTATATTAATCCATTATATAGATACCATTCTCCTGGCTTCCCAATCCACTTATTTGCATACATTTCTACTGCTACCTCACTACTGCACGCTTTCAGAAGCTCCCACCTGAATTGTACAAGAGCCAGCCTCTTGTTCTTCTGTAGCATTCTGGATTCTGTCAGACTAAATTTTCCAAAATAGTATGCCCACCTCCCTACCCAAGAATCTTCACAGGCTCCTTGTTTCCAGCCATTGCAAATACAAATCGCTTATTCTTGAACTTTACTTCTCTTATTATTCTTGAATACGTTAGCTAACTCCTCCCAATCCTTCAGAATAGGCCTATGTGCAGAATCTGGAGTGGGGCCTTCTTCCAGTCATCAGGCCCATGCTGGTCTCTCCTTTTTCTGTACCACATAGTTCAGTATTTAATCAACTACTTCGTCACCCTGTTTTTTGGGTGTTCATGAAGCGTGTTCATTCTCTGAGGGCAAATGGAACATGAGATTTGAGTCCAGATACCAAACTTTAAGAACAGAAAGGAGAAATTCAAGTGTGCACAAAGGCAAGTGAGCATGAAAGCAATGGGACTGAAATGTACACTTTACACAGCATTTCTGGGCCCATAGAAAACAAAGGACAACTCCCAGGGACCCCACCCTCCATCTTCTAAGGGAAAAATGTAACCCGAAACCGGAACAGAGAGCTCCAAGCAACAAGGGCACAAGATAAGTTTCCCTGAAGGCAAATGACAATACTAGATCTGCAACCCAAAGACTAAGTAAACTCTGAGCAAGTGTCTAGTTTGGGGAGCTAAACCCAAGACTCCTGCCTTAAAACAGGTATATAGGAAGGGAGTAATGTGGTCTCAGGCTAGCAGCGCCCCCTGCCAATAGGCAAAGGCAATCACAAATACTCTAAGGAGGAAAACATACCCTATGTCAACCCCAGGACTAATGTCAAAAGATAGGCGCTCAAAACCTGCACCCAAATGTTTGTAGCAGCTTTATTCATAATTGCCAAAATCTGGAAGCAACCAAGATGTCCTTCAATAGGTGAATGGATAAATAGTACAAGGGACTATTATTCAGCAATAACAAAAAATGAGCCATTAAACTGCAAAAGGACATGGAACAACTTAAACACATACTGCTAAGTGAAAGAAACCAGTCTGGAAAAGCTATATACTGTATAATTCTAATTATATGAAATTCTAGAAAAGGCAAAACTACAGAAATTATTTTAAAAAATCAGTGGTTGCCAGGGACTCAGGGGTCCATAGGGAGAGACAAATAGGTGAAACACACAGAATTTTTAGGGCAATGAAGCTATTCTGTTGGACACTGCAATGGTGGATACATGACATTATGCATTTGTCAAAACCCATAACTAAACAACACAAAGAATGAACCTTAATAAATAATGAATTTTCGTTTAAAAATACTGTGTCAATATTGGCTTATCAATTATAATGAATGTATCACACTTATCCTAGATGTTAACAATCAGAGAAAAAGAAAGAGGAAAAGAGGAACTATATGGGAACTCTGTGCTTTCTGTGTAATTTTTCTCTAAACCTAAAACTGCTCTAAAAATGAAGTCAATTTGAAAAAAGATATGAGCACATAATCAAACATGATCAAAAATATAATGAAACACAACATGAGTAAGGATCACGAGAAAATCTCAAGTACATCGGATCTCAGAGTTATTACATGCAGACCCTAAAAGAGTCATAGGGAATCACAAAAAAATAGAAAAAAACAAAGCATGATCAAAAATGACCAAATATATTTGAAAAAAAATCAAATTTCAGGTTTGAAAAAAATGAAATTTCAAGTATGAAAAAGATAGAGTGGCTGAAGTTTAAAAGTAAATTGGGAGAGAAAACTGCAAAGAAGACAGACCTGAAGAGAGATTCAGATGAGTCTAAAGAAATTATCCATATGCCATACAAAGTCATAGGTAGAGAAAATATAAAAAGGAAATGAACAGATATGTACTGTATAGTAACATATTCACTAATAAAGTTTAACAAGCACTTAACTGGAGTTTCAAAGTTAAATCACCACTATTTAACAGAGCAAACTTCTCAACAGCAGCAATGAAAGCCAGAAGACATGGAATAAAATAATCAGAAGTGAGGGGAAATAATTCACAGTTGATAAACCTTTTTGTTCTGCAGTAAAAATATAATAATTTCAAATTTACAGGCATCTAATGATATAATCTCAAACCATGTGGAGTAAAAATTAATAGAAATGCAAGGGGAAATTGATAAACCTACCATTGTAGTGGGAAATGTGAACAAATCTCTCTCACTTATTGATGTGTCAAGAAAATAAAAATAATATTCAATATATTATTTAAACACAATTAATAGGCTTGATTTGCCAGTCATCTATTAAGAATCCTACATCCATTCACATTCTTCTCAGGCCACATTGGACACTTACAAAATCTGGATGCACAATGGATCGGAAAGCAAATCTCAGTGAATTTTGGAGAAATGATATCATAATAACTAAATTATCTTGTCACAAGTTAATTAAGAATTCAATTAACAAAAAAGGTAAAATTTGCCTATGCATGTAGAAATTTAAAAACTCACTTCCAAGTAATTCTAAGACAAAGAACTCGCAATGGAAAAATTTTTAATATCTAATATTGAAAAATAAAAAATATCATTTGTCAAAACTCAGGGAATGCAGCTCCTTTGAAGGAAATTATACTACCAATTTTTTTTAAACCGAAAAGTCTGTCAACATAAAACGATAGAGTATAGTAGGATAAGTATAATAAAATAACAAACAAATCCAGAATCTCAACAAACCCCAAAACAGACTATGTTTAAAACATGAGTAAAATTCAGATGACCTTGAACGACATGAATTTGAACTGTGCAGATCCACTTACACACAGATTTTCTTTTACCTCTGCCCCCCTCGAGACAGCAGGACCAACCCTCCCTCTTCCTCCTCCTCCTGGGCCTACTCAGCATGAAGATGATGAGGATGAAGACCTTTATGATGATCCATTTCCAGTTAATAGACAGCAAATATATTTTCTCTTCCTCATGATTTTCTTAACATTTTCTTTTCTCTAGCTTATTTTATTGTAAAAATACACTACATAATTCACACAACACAGAAAATATATGTTAATTGACTGTCTATGTTATCAGTAAGGCTTCCAGTCAACAGTAGACTATTAGTACTTAAGTTCTGATGGAGTCAGAAGCTATAAACAAATTTTCAACTGTGCGGGAGGCTGGCACCCCTAACCATCCCCCAAACACTGTTCAAGGGTAAACTGTACATAAAACTCCGGAAAGATTGAGCTGGATAGAGCTAGAGAAAAGAAGAGAGCCACAGCAAAACATATAAAGAATGAAAAAGGGGTATAAAGCTATGAATACAGTGGAAACGTAAAAGATAGCAAAAGAATATGAACAAATTTATGCCAATAAATTTGAAGATTTCAATATATGGCTAGAAAAATGCACAACAAATTAACTCAAAGTAGAAAATTTGAATGAATTTATAATCATTAAAAAATTGAATCAGTAGTCAAAATGTTCCCACAATGTAAATATCATGCCCAGACAGTTTTGCAGACAGGTTTTACCGAACATTTATGAACAGATCATTCTAATGTTACACACAAAAAAACAAACAGTCTATAGCTCATGGGACTAGTGTAACCTCAATACTACCACTTGATAGGAACAGTAAAAGAGAGGGAGGGAGGGAGGGAGGGAGGGAGGGAAGAAAGGAAGGAAGGAAGGAAGGAAGGAAGGAAGGAAGGAAGGAAGGAAGGAAGGAAGGAAGGAAGGAAGGAAGGAAGGAAAAATTACAGGCTAATGTCACTGGCAACACAGATGTAAAATTCTACACAAAGTATTAGCAAACAGAATCTAGCAATGTAAAACCAAATCACCAAGATATTTTAAACCTAGAATGCAAAGTTACTATGGTAGAAGCTCTATTTAAGATTTATGTCATTTAGGTGAACTGATTAAATAAAAAATAATATAATCTTAATAGATGCACAAATTACATTTAATTAAAGTCAATAACCATTTGTAGTTTTTAAAAAGTAAACTAGGAAGAGAATGTGCTCCTCCATAAAGGGTATCTATAAAAGAATGTACAGTAAACATTATGCTCAATAGTGAAATATTAGAACCATTCCCTTTAAAATCAGAAATAAGACAGGGATGCCATTACCACTTCTATTTTACCTTGTACTAGAAAATCCTATGAACACAATAAAGCAAGAAAAAAAATAAATAAAAGATCATGTTCAAGTTTGAACTTATAGCATTACCTGACTTGAAGTGAGTATTTTTAACCTTATTAATAGGTACACATGAATTGGTAGGAATTAACTATTTGCCTGTATAGAATTTAGCTTTATCTAAACAGGAAGAGGAAGTAAAATGGCAAATAAACATAAAAAAAACTCAACCTCATAACTAATTCAGCAAAATGAAAATCACAACAGAGATAATATATCAAGTGTACTCAATGATCAAAAGTGGGAAAGTGAGAAAACACCCATGATAAGGATGGGGAGTAGGAGAACGCTCGTACACTAGTGGAGGGAAAACAACTGGCATTGTCTGGTAGAGGGGAACATACTGCGTGTGTTACTCCTATGTAGATATCCCGAAAAATCTCCCGAACATGTGCACCAGGTGACATACAACAGCTTTCACAGCGGCACTGCTTTTAGTAGCAAATTTTCTTTTAAAACACCCAAACCAGAAAGAGCCCAAATGTCCATCCACAGCTAACTGGATAAACATGTGCATAAATGTAATAATATATATTAGAGAAAATGAATGAGTTGCAGTTATATATCAACAGGGATAAACAATGAAAACGTGCAAAATAGGCTAAATAAATATTCCTCATATATTTCTTATGTTTTAGAAATACAGACACATGATAAAACTACTAAGCAAGGAAATTGTTAAATTCATGACAGTGGTTTCCTCTGTTATATAGGGAGGGACCACATCAACTTCTTCCTGGTAATACTCTATTCTTTAAGCTGTACCTTAATATCAACAGAATATGCTACCTCAGGTGGTACTGAATTTCCAGCCACAGAAGTTTGCTTTGTTTGAAGAAATAATGTCACTCAGGTGAGACATTTAGAGATAGAGAACACATATATCACATAGGGAATTGGAGGTGATTATCCCTACAAGGATCTTGTAACTCTAAAATTTCATAATTCCATATCCACCATAGTAAACAACACAGTGTGATACACATAAAAACAAATAATAATTACAACAAACACTGACTGACTGCTAATGTTGAAAAACACTGCTGGTTGCTAACCAACATTCTTTCTTATTCTTCTCTGCTAGAAGAATCCAATTTTGTTCAGCCATCTTTCCTTCTCCCATGTAACTCAAGGTGGTGTATCCTAGCTTGAGGGACATCTTTTACTTAATCTAAACTAATCTTGTACTCCACTGGTATAGAGTTTTAACATCTGGCCCTGTTCTGGCCAAAGAGACATGAAATAAGGTGAGGGATGTCTAAGAAATGTTTCCTTGCCCCTAAACAGGAGACCCAGAAATAGGTATTCTTTCTTGATGTTGTCATGCACAGATGTGACATCTAGAATGCTACTGCCATGATGTCGTCAGGAGAAAGACTGGCTTCAAAACTAAGCCAATTGATCCATGATGACAACACTGAGGCAAGGAATTAAAGCTGGAGTCTTACTTCTTGACTTGTTGGTAAGTAATATGTCATCTTATCATATATATTTTCATGTTGTTCATATTTTCCCACTGAAGCCATATTAACTGACACACTTACCAGGTGCATAGGATTTCCTCATTTAATCTTTACAGCAATTCCAGGAGCAAACTACCATGATGATATCCATTTGATAGTCAATAAAAATAAAACTTAGAGAATGAAAATAAGTTGCTCAAAGTCACACATATACCAAGAGGCAAATTCTGGGGTGTCTGATTTCAAAACCCATGCTAATAACCTACACATTGTCCTTTCTATGATGCATATTATTACCTGGCATTCAGCAAGCATTCCCACCCCTGAGGGTCCCTCTGTATCACAGAGCTGGTTTCTCAAATTCCCCTGCAGCTGAAGTCCTAAATTCAATTCAGTTTCTGCCAATAAGATAAACTCATGTGGAACTTAAAAGCCAAAAGGGAAATAAAGGGCATCTACTTGTGGCTGTGAGGGCTGCAAAGGAAATCCCAGTAGACATGAATGTGCAATGAAGCCCACGTTCCAGTAGCTTGTCACAAACTTCCAAAGCATTTCAGAAGCATTTTGATTACTCTAATTATCTCTTGCTCTGTTTTCACTTTTCACTTCACAATATTTTGGGTACTCCAACAAACACAAAAGCTAAGGCAGGTAAACCCATCAAAAGGGTTTATATGCCTGTAGATTAAAAAACAACTATATAAAACACCAGACAGTCATTTACAAAACTTTTTGTATTAACAGTTATGATATTGGTACTAGTCTGCTTTATCTAAGCATGACTACTAAAGCAGTATTTAACATTTTTTAAGTGATCATATGTACTTAGTGAAATGTGAAAACAGCAACTAATTAACACACTAAAAAAGCCAATACAACAGAAGACGACAGTCACCCTTTAGACTTTTGGTATTTTCATACAGGCAGTAAAGCATATTGGTCTTCTATTTAGATATTTTTATATATTATATAAGGATATGCATAATGATAGGAATTAATTACTGGTTGGCAAAAAAATGGCCACAGCGAAAGGGTCCACAAAAATTCACCTCTCCCCACAGGTCTCAGAGTCCACTCCTTTTTTCTCCTTCCACTCCTTCCTATTTTCCTGATTGCTGGATTCTAGAATTTACAGTGGAAATGACAGAGTGAAACACTAGATAGATGAGGTAAGAAGTGGTAGAAATTGACAAGAGCTAAGCAAAGTACCAGTTTATGGAGTTAACTGACAACCTGGCAAATGAAAATTTTGTGCTCTGTTGCTCAAAACAGAATTTTTCTTTATGCACAATTTTGATTGTAGAGCATGTGGTCACATATCTGACTTAAAAGATATCATTTGGAGGATTTCAAAATAGATCTTGAAACGAACCTCAATTGGCTCTTCACCGCCTTTCACTTGACTTTCCCCTATTTCTCCGTTCTCATAGTTGCTGCTCTTCTCAACCCATAGCTCAGACTTCTCCACTGTCAGTCGAAGCTGGTCTAGATCTGCCTTGATTTGCTTGTAGTTATCTACATCTTGATTAGACACCAGTAATTGCACCTAAAACAGAATAATTTCAATCTCTTAGTTGAAGTTCACTATTTCTAGAACATTTATGAATATTTTAGATGTATATTGACTATGAAAACCTACCTGGAAGTAAGAGTGAACTTTTAACCAGTATTTTCACATATTAGAATTTTTTAACTGAGCCCTAGAAAAACTTTTCAAAGTGATTTAATATTAAAAGACACCCTAACTTTATTTTCACTGCTGAAGTTAATTTTTCTGAGACTCTGTTTGAGAAGAGACAGAAACAAAAATAAGTGGGAGAAAATATCAATAGACACAATCTAAACCTCATCATACAAGTTTTTATTTTCTTATAATTTTCATGTATTATATGACATATACATATATGTATTTAATATAGAACTACCCTTTTATTTCATATTCTTTTAACATATTCCTATAAAACTGCCTAAATGATCAATACCCTATTATGTTAAATAAATAGTGAAACATATATAAGCACTTAAGTATTACTAATTAATAATCTCAAGATTGATGTCTTATTCAAAGACCACAGAGAAAAACATTAGATCCATACCAGTTCCTTTCTTTTGGATTTATGCAGTTTTCAATCACAAAATAACTATTTCAGGGCTATTGGTGCTCCTACCCAAATTCATCAGTAAAATTTAAGGATAAAATAATAGCAGTGGTAATAAAATTCCTAACATGTTGTTATCTCCCAGTGCCTTCCCAAATCTTGGTGCCTTTCATTTGTTTTAAAGACATTAACTAAAAAATCACTTGTGGGGAATGCCTTCTAAATAGATCACGTCCTGGCATAGACAAGGCCATGTCTCTGTTTAAAAATTGAAAGTGTCTCCAGGAAAAGCCACACAGTGTCATTACCCCTGCAGCCATGAAGTCAGGTTGGATGTTATTAACACTTTCAGAGCTTTTACCTTGAATGTATTGAGGACCCTCCAATCTTACCTGCTTAAATGCCTGTAAAACCTCCGCCCTCTGGCTGAAGTGCTTAAACAACAGCTGCAGGGCTCCAGACAGCAAAGGCGGGTAGTCGTGCATGATCAGATGAATGAGGACCCGTAAAAATGTCCTGCCTCCTTCATCATCAAGTTGAACTGGGTTTTTTTCCTTTCTATAGAACCAAAAATATTTCTAAAGTGACTCATATTTATATAACATCTACACTTCAGTATTAGAATTGTATACATATTCTCAGAAGTATATCATTTGTTTTTCCAAATTAGGAAGTGAACAGGAAAATATTTTCTTTGTTTTCCTCATGTAACTGATGAGGAAACGATCACAAAGAAAAGCTTGTGCCTGTCCACGAAAGCAGGGGTGATCGAACCTCCTAGTTTATCCAAGACTCACGGGTTCCTAGGCAAACTGGGATGAGTTGGTCACCTCAGCATAGACAAAAAATGGGCATCTGCGTCAATCCAAAAGCATTTATGGGAGGAGCTGTGCTAGGCTGGATGGACACCAGTGACTGATTTCCCCAGGGGCCCTACAGACCCCTACATGACAGGTGGGGAGGAGTGGGGAAGGCCAGCACGCATGTGCGTGAACCATCACCAGAGCAGCCACGGGTGTGGCGTAGGAGGATTCTGGGTGAGGTTCCACTAAAACAGAAGGTCCGTCTATTTCAAGGTGAAATCATACTGGTTCATTCTCCTAGGGAATAATGAAATTCTTCAGTAGGAAAACACAACAACAAAACTAAACTAAATGTTCACTAGAGATAAAAATCCTTTTTTGGTGCTCCTAATTCTTAATTCCTGTTTGTCTTTCCAATGACAACAACACAAACTGCAACAAGATGCTTAGTGTAGTCGCCCCCACTACCCTCGCCAACTCTATCTGTGGTTTTACTTTCTGTGGTTTCAGTTGCCCATGGTCAACCATGGTCCTAAAATATGAAATGGAAAACTTCAGAAATACATAATTCACGAGTTCTAAATTTTGTGCCATCCTGCCTGTCCCATTTGGGACATGAATCACCCCTTCGCCAGCATCTCCACGCTGTACGTGTTCCCCCCTCATTAGTCGCTTAGTAGCTGTCTCAGTCATCACATGACTGTCTCAGGGTCACAGGGCTTGTTCAAGTAACCCTTATTTTACTTAATAATGGTCCCAAAGTGCAAGAGTGGTGATGCTGGCGTATTGTTATAATTATTTTATTATTAGTTACGTTGTTAATCTCTTAGTATGCCTAATTTATATATTAAATTTTATCATAAGTCTGTATATATAGGCAAAAACACAGTGTATACAGGGTTTGGTACTAGCTGTGGTTTCAGGCATCCACTGGGGGTCTTGGAATGGATCCCTAGCAGATAAGGAAAGACTACTGTACAGATTGTTTTTAGGTTCTCATGTCAGGTCTGTAATAAAAATGAGCACCAGAAGCTTAATAATTTGTAGCTTAAATGTCTTAATTTTTCTTTTTGATCGCTATTAATTTCATTTCTGAAGAAGAAAGAAACAATATTAAAACAATAAATGGCAGGATTCCTGATGGCAAAGGAGGCTAGTCATGTCAAAGGTGTCTTGTTTTATTTAATCATGGGTATTTCCAACTGGCAAAAAATAGCTTTATTTCTCTCATATAAAGTTAATGATAATAACATTAAAGAAGTTACTTTCTTGCCTCAAATATCTAAGATTCAGGGAAGCAATGTTTTACAAGATGCGGTGATATTTATACCAGGGGAGTTAAAGGGCATTCTTGGGCTGTCATTATTTGAGGAAAGAAAAGCAAAGAATTCAGAGGAAAGTTCAATACACTGATCTCATCTCTCTTGTCCTTTTTTTTTTCACCTGACCTAAAGAAAAGCTATGCTTTCTCCTCTAGAGTAAATTAGCAGCTTCATTTCTGGCAGAAATTATGTTAGCAACAATAGAGGCTCTAAAAATAAATAGATATACAGTGAGCAATATCAAAGTATCAACAGAATTCTAAGTAAAGTCTTATTCACAAGTAAGATAAAGATATATAAATGTTACTATACCTTCCCGCAAACATAGTTTCTGCCTGAGCTGCAATTTCATCTATATCAGGAACAATAGCTGCAAAAATAAATGGTAAAATCTCTTCTTTATCCTATTTTAATTAGGAGCCATAATAGTCATATTAATACCAATTGATGTGAAAATATTTTTGTCTTAATTTCTTTATTCTCCCAAAAGTCAATTAACACTAATAATCTGATTTTAAAATGGGCAAAAGATCTGAATAGACATTTCTCAAAAGAAAACATACAGATGGCAAACAGGTTGATGAAAAGGTGCTCAACATCACTGATCATCAGAGAAATACAAATCAAAACTACAATGAGATATCATCTCACCCCAGTTAAAATGGCTTTTATCAAAAAACAGGCAATAATAAATGCTGGTGAGAATTTGGAGACAAGGGAACCCTCGTACACTGTTGGCGGGAAGGTAAATTAGTACAACTGCTATGGAGAACAGTTTGGTGGTTTCTCAAAAAAACCTAAAAATTGATCCAGTAATTCCACTGCTAGGCGTATATGCAAAAGAAAGGAAATTTGTATAACAAAGAGATATCTGCATTCCCATGTTTACTGAGGTGCTATTTACAATAGCTAAGATTTGGAATCAACCTAAGTGTCCATCAACAGACAAATGGATAAAGAAGTGTGGTAGACAGACACAATGAAGTGCTATTCAGCCATTAAAAAAAAAAAAAGAATGAGATCCTGTCATCTGCAACAACATGGATGGAACTGGCTAATTAAATGAAATTAGCCAGGCACAGAAAGACAAACTTCTCATATTCTCACTCATTTGTGGGAGCTAAAAATTAAAACAACTGAACTCATGGAGATAGAGAGTAGAATAATAGTTACTAGAGGCTGGGAAAGGTACTGGGGTGGGTGAAGTGGGGATGGTTAATGGTTATAAAAATATAGTATGATAGAATGAATAAGATCTAGTATACAGAGTAACTATAGTCAATAATAATTTGTTGTACATTTTTAATAACTGAAAGACTATAATTAGATTATTTGTAACACAAAAGATGAATGCTTGAGGTGATGATAAATGCTTGAGGTGATGACAAATGAGGTAACCTCATTTATCCTGATATGATTATTACACATTGTATACCTGTATCAAAATACTCCATATACCCCACAAATATATATATCAACTATATACCCACAAAAATTAAAAATTAAAAAAATTTAAGTCAATTGACAGTTTGAAAAAAATCACAATATAGTTCCACTAAGACATCAATGTAATTTTTTAATGTAAACTATGTTTTAAACTAATGTATTGCTGTAATCAAAAATATGTTTAAAAGATCAGAAAGCACCAGTTACAAAGGTGCCTCTTGTCTGGAGAAGTGTGTGTGTATATATAGATCATATATACACATATATGCACATACTTACATATAATTTAAATGAGTGATAACATGGGAGGATAATTAAAGAATCAAAATATACATACAATGAGCCTTGTTATTATATGGTTATTTCCAAACACCATGGTCTTTTTACCTAAGCTTACTAGTACTAAAATTCCATCCCTTTTTCTTGTGGGAAAGGGCATTTTTTTTTTCTATGTGAACCAATCATGATTCCTTACTGTCCCACACCACTAACATTTTGAAGATATCCTTCCTAAGATACCATGGGGTTTTTCATTTGTTTGTTTGTTTGTTTGTTATTGAAACAGGGTCTCGCTCTGTTGCCCAGGCTGGGGTACGGTGGCACAACTTCAACTCACGGCAGCCTCGACCTTCCAGGCTCAAGCAATCCTCCTGCCTCAGCCTCCTGAGTAGCTGGGACCAAAGACATGTGCCTCCAGTACTGGCTAATTTTTTTGTATTTTTTTGTAGAGATGGGGTTTCGCCATGTTGCCCAGTCTGGTCTCAAACTCCTGGGCTCAACCAATCCACCCCCCTCAGCCTCCCAAAGTGTTGGGATTACAGGTGTGAGCCACCATACCTAGCCAAGGTAACATGTTTAAATAATAAAATACACCATTTATTTGTCATCTCCAAAGCATAAAAAGAAACACAGTAAGATATAAAAATAGAAAAACAATTCTCCCTGAAAGGTATCCCTTACTGGTACAAAGAAAGGAAAGAGATCAAGTAAATTAGAGAGAAAGGGTTTTCTGGGGTGCCCCTAGACTTTCCCTCTGGTACTTTACTAACACTTAAAGCTCATGTTTCCAGAAGCCTGGCCTCTGGGAGTCAATAATTTTTATGCTACTGTCAATGCAACTGCCAGCAAGACTTTCTGGTTCTGCCATATCATTCCTGGAAATAGCCCTTTGGGGTTCTATACTTCTGAGAAGCAGAAAAACAACACCATTGCAAACGTGCCAGAAGAGAAGTCTTGCTTAGGCATGTTCAAGTCCTTCTGCAGAGGTGGGCTGCCTTTTGATGGGACTAATGATTCAGACAGCAGGACAGTTGGTCTAGTATCCATTTTAACTACATGCTTGTAATCACTAAATCATTCCTAACTGATTGATGGACGAAGAAAAGGGGAGAGTTCCTAATGTCACATTGGTGGCAGTTAGAAGGAAGTTTCACATCTGTGTACAAATCCTATTCTCAGGAAAAGAATTCCATTAGCTGGCTAAATCTTCAATAAGACATACTTTTCAGCCTATAATGACTTGGCCTGACCTGTCCAAAAAAAATGGTAATTTAATATTTCTTAGTTTTTCTAAAGTCCTTTCAATAGTCACAAAATTTTTACAATCATATTTGTGCTCTTTTGTTGTTATGCTCCAATGCTCAGAGATAAATTTGCTGCATTTTTACACTTTTTAAATATGAAAATTGAAATATAGTTCCAGTTTATAACCATACAAAGTAAATTTAAAAAAAAAATCCACACACACAAAATGATACCAACAACCACATTCAGGTCTTTGGGGAATGCCATGTCTTTATTCTTGGATCCGGCAATGGCTTCTCTTCAAAACACCTATCCTGATAACTACATTTCACACTGCTCTTTGATCCTGGCAGAAAAACTTCTCTTGGATTTTCACCAAAACATCATGATGCTGGAAAGATTTGGACTCTGGAGCTGGAGAGACCTCAGAGAGAATCCTTGTGCCACTACCTTCAGGACCTTTGGCAAGTAACTTAACCTTTCTGACCTTGGTTTTCTCCTCTGTATAATGACACAGTGAACAGTGCATCTATCTTATAGAGTCCTGAAGATTACAAGGAAAAGGCATTCATAGGAGTTAGCGACAAACAACAGCAAACACCTTCCACACCATTCTCAGAGAGTTATTTCATCATCTGTCTCAGTTCTTTGATGTCATTAGTGGAGATTATATCTACATTTTTGTCGCGTAAAAATATGATGAAGCTGGAAACCATCATTCTCAGCAAACTAACACAGGAACAGAAAACACTACATGTTCTCATTCATAAGTGGGAGTTGAACAATGAGAACACATGGACACAGGGAGGGGAACATCACACACCAGGGCCTGTCAGGGAGTAGGAGGCAAGGGGAGGGATAGCATTAGGAGAAATACCAAATGTACATGACAGGTTGATGGATGCAGCAAACCAACATGACACGTCTATACCTATGTAATGAACCTGCACGTTCTGCACGTGTATCCCAGAACTTGAATGATAATAAAAAAATAAAAAATAAAAGCACAAAAAATATAATCATGTTTTAAAATATGATAGGTACTTTCAAGTTCTCAGAAGAACAAAATACAAAGAGTAAATATTGTCACAAAGAGATACCTGATGGTAGTAAAGTATCTGGAGATCCACTGGCAGATGTCTCCGCATTGTCATTGTCCTCTCCAAACTCCTTCTTATATATCGACAGCATATATGAGATCCTATAATCTAGTCTGACACTCAGGATAAACTATAAGAAAGATTAAGAACAACATAAATTTCTTTCATTAGCATAGTATTTAAAAAAGCAATTCACGACACACCAATACCAGTGGAAGTATCAACCTTTCGAAGGAACTAGTTATAAGATTTTAACACCAGTTGCCACATGCTTGTCAGCCTTCAGACTAAGTAAGGGAACTCATTTCCACTAGCTAATGTCAGTAAAATCCCTAAGCCATTTTTGGAAAGAACATTTGACTCCCTATCATTGCTCTCTGAATATTCCAGCTAGAGGCACCATGGGGGTCTGGATGAAGAGGTAATGATGATGTCATTTCACTGAACACTTTGCAGAGTGCCATTGTCTCTGGGAGGAGACTGTTGAAGGTGTGACCCTCATTTCTTACACAGTAGGGCAAGAATTCAGCTACAACAGTATGACTGTGACTATACCATGATCAGTCCTAAAGCCAGGTTCTAAAAGAACAGTTGAAGTACCAGCATCTATACACCATGGATTTTCCTCACTGGTATTTGCATTTTCTTGGGTTTGGGTTGCTGTCATTGTTCTCATTCATGGATGCATGGATAGAAACTAAGTACCTAGCAAGGCTCCAGACTGTGCTAGGTACCACAAGGAATGCAAACAGGTGAAGCCTACTGCCCTCAAAAAGCCAATAGTCGAGTTGGGGAAAAAAATATAGCACTGTTAGCATAATTAGGAAACTATTGAGAGCTAAATCATGTGGTCTAAATACAACAGAAATCAAAGAAGAAAAAGCTGGGATGTGCTGCAGATCAAAGGAGGGGTTTTTACATAGGTACCATCTGTCCCTGTCTGCCTGAGATAGGCCCTATTTGACCTTTTGTTTCAGCATAATTATTAACGGTGCCCCTACATTCTCAAAAGTGTCACATTTTTGTGGTCACCCAAGTTTTAGGAAGATTGGCATTACAAGGCATCATTTAACTTTATCTCTATCCAAACCACCTGTGTCCCATCCCTCCCTCCTCCTACGCCCCTTCTCTCATCCTCTTTCCCATTCTAACAGCACTGGAGTGCCTGCACTTCCACTCTTGGTTCCACACAGGTGCTCACAGTGTCCACTTTACTTTGAATATTCTCCTCCACTTCATAATAATTACATGTTAAGATATCCTCTGTCAGGGCACAGTGGCTCATTCCTGTAATCCCAGCTCTTTGGGAGGCTGAGGTGGGGGATCGCTTGACCCCAGGAGTTCAAGACCAGCCTGGGCAACGTGGCAAAGCCCCATCTCTACAAAAATACAACAAATTAGCCAGGCATAGTGGTGCACGCCTGTAATCCCAGCTACCATGGATGCTGAGGTGGAAGAACATTTGAACCCATGAGGTCAAGGCTACAGTGAGCCAAGACTGTGCCACTGCATTCCTGCCTGGGTGACACAGGAAGATCCTGTCTCAAAAAAAAAAAAAAAAAAAAATTCTCCAAGGTCCAGTTTAAATTCTTTTTTAATGCAGCTTTCACTGGTTCCCCAGTCATAACCTGAATCAATCTCCCTCCTTTCCTCCCTCCCTCCCTCCCTCTGTCCTGTGTCTGTCTCAGTTTCTCTCTCTCTCTCTCTCTTCACCACCCCACCTTGGCTAGACTTTTATGCTTTTTATGGAAACTTCCTCCATGTCAGCTGTACTCAGCTGGTTAATTCACCAGACATGTGTTAAACAAGGTACTGAGGAAGGCACCAAGGGCATGAAAAGGTGCCAAGGATCTCAATCGTGCCTTTCAAGAACTTACGGTCTAGAGGGGAAAGCAAACACCAGAGACTCCTAGTAACATGTGGTGAGGGCTGCAACACATATTGGTTGAACTGATTCTTGGTAGCAAAGGGATGTGCAGAGCAGGAGATAACCCATGGGAAAAAAGGACTGAGAAAGGGTATGGGATTTGGCAGCCATGAGCAGAAGGCAGGGGGCAGAGCTGGACTGCAGGTGCTTCACAGGGAAGGGTGTTTAAAATCCTATTTTAAAAAGTAAAGGATAAATCATAAACAAATGAAACACCAACTTTCAGTTGATGATGTTTACATGCAGCATTGTATTCCATAAACATAATCAAAATTAAAACTTTCATTCTCTAATATGCCTACTCAGGAAAAACAAGTGGAAAGTAGAAAGAAAGGAGGAAAGTGAAGGATAAAAACAAAGGCAGAGAAAGAGAGTTAAGAAAGGGCCAGGAAGAGAAAGAGAGAGAATGAGAGAGAAATGAAAAGAGAGGGACAGAGAGAGATCTACAAAGTGATGGGGGACAAAAAAAAAAGAAGACCCAGGGGAAGAGAGGAGGTGGCACAAGGCACAGGACCTTGAAGTCCTTGTAGCACCAAGGAGTGGGGCTACAAAGAAATTCTCGAAGAGCCATTCCAAGAAAGACATTCAGAAACAGTATTCAGGCATACGGGCATGGTGAAGCCAGCGCAGCCACAGGGACAGAAAATCAGAGTGAACAGCGGTTCAAGGAGACGCTGCAGAAATGAATCAGCCCCAGACTGCCAAGCCATAGAAGCTCCATCTCATCATTTTTTAGCTGCTGGAGATTGTTTTTCTAATGCTTCTTTTCTGTAAATGTGGGCTAAAATGAGGTCACATATTTTAGAGTTTGTCCCATGAGTCGGATGACGGTAAGCTGGGGCTCAATAGGTCCACGGGTCAGGTGATCGCTACCTTTCTCAGTTTAAGAACAGGAAAACTTTAAACGATTTTTCAGGGTCATGAACACAGCATTGGGAGGCCTGCCAATATTTCTCAGGATTCAGCCTTTGAAATTCCTAGAGGAACTGTGAAACCTTTTATGATTATAAATCTAATTACTTTAAATGAACAACGTACAGACCCTTCCAGGACTACTAACCCACTTCTGGTAGCTCGGTCTATATTAAATTATGATAAAAGACACAGTAAACTGTACCCAGATTCCTAATAGGTACTTGGAAACGTCAAACTCCATTCTCCAAATCTGGAATAAATGCTATAATTAAGGTATCAAAAAAGTTATTTTCAAACTTACAAACTGCTAAGAATTCATAGCTATAGTAATGGGAAGTCTATTCACTAAACCAATGGGCATGGAATAATAATTTATCTCCTTTAAATTCTTAAAATTAGGCATTACACTAGGTTAATTTTTTCTAGTTATTCCTTGTCCTTCAGAAACAAAAACAGAGAGAGATTGTCACATATAAAATACCAAAACCAATGATTAACAATTTTTGTTAATAAGAAACAAAATTTTATTTGTGTTTCTTGCTGAAACAATAAATCTGGATATACAGAATCATATGTTCAATTCAATTACAAATAGGAAAAGAGCTGGAAATGAATCAATAACTTTGTTTGCTCTGAAATCCTTCTCAAATGAAGGTAAAGTTCAATCAAGGTCAATATTAACTTTTTTTTTAATACACATGAAAGCAGTTTATCAACCTCAAAGCACCCCACAATTGTTAGATATTATCATTAGTATATTTAATGGGAAGGGACAAATGTGATTCATATGTTAAATAGTGTCTGTGATATTTCTTACCAGGTTTGTCATTAACTTAAAAAAAATAAAATTATATCGATTGCATTTCAGAATATTTACACAGTGATTTGGAACAAAAAGGGTAAGAAGTTAAACCAATAAGCAAAATCACATCTTTGTCACCTAGCTTCTGTTAGGCAACACACCTGCAAAATCTCAATGATCTTCAGCTTGGTGTCCATCACAGTCACATCCTCATGCTCGGCGGGGCTCCCTTGCTTGCTCGGGTGGATGCTGGGTGGCACATCTGGCACGCTCATGGGGAAGATGGAGCCTCTACTGAGTACCATCTGGGTCATCATCTCTCCCACCCCATGAATGGTTCTCATCACATTGTTTCCTGACATGAGAAAATGCCGTAAGTCAACACACACAACCCCTGGAGAACATGTAACTATAAAATTCAGCTGGTCACAAACACACTGAAAAGCAGCCAGGAAAAGGATTCAGGATAAGACAGAATAGCAACAGCATCGTTTGGGCTCTTTCTTTACAGATAAAATTAAGATACTGCAGATATGTTTCAAAATAACAACTTTTCAAAATGGAAGTTTTCCTTTCTCAGAAAATGCTTTCAAATCATGTACCAAAGGTGAGCTGGTTGCTCTAGCATCCAAATCAGGTTCTTCTGTAATACAGTATGTCCTACTAACTGTCATACCAATAGGCCCTTGCTTTTAAAATAACGCAAAAGAAGATTACTAATTGCCAAGATAAAGTTAGTTGCAAGTGGGGATACAAAGATTGCATAAAAACACTTACATGTTGAATTCTAGCATCACAATCCAATCCTCAAACTAATGATTTTTTAGCTTTCCTTTCACAACACTTATAAAAAGAGCTTGTGAGGGGGATTGTTACCTTTATTTTAAGAAGAAACAGTCTCATCTGGGGAAGACATATACATTAGCCAATACACTTCCCATTCCTTCATCCAATTTGAATAGAAAACCATTACTCAAAATCCACAGAAAGCAATAATGTTTGAGGTGATTATGGAAACAAGCTAGTGACAAACATGATCATTTTCAATGAGGGATCATGCTCTTTCCGTCTCTTCCTGAATTTGGCTTCTCCTTTATTTATTTGCTGATAAAATGTCATCATTCGTATCATACACACGTTCCTTACACTGACCACAAATAGCTGTATCCAAGGATCCTCCTTGACACTATGAGAATTTACGTTCTCCAGCCTGACTGCTGCTTCTCACTTCTAAGGTCCTACAAGAAGCAATAAGGATGCAAAAGAATGGCTGTCTCCATTCCTTTCCCAACAGTGGCCTTTGCTTCGTGGGTGTTCATGGAGCTCTGCCTTAAGCTAAGGCCTAAGAATCTGGCTAAGAATTTTCCTTTCCCTCAGTGTCTCAGGGCGTAAACCAAGAGAAGGGGAAATGGAAATAAGATTGGATGAGATTTTTATTAAAAAAAGAAGAAAAAAAGCTGTCAGCTCTAAGAGAAGAATGTAAACCATGGTAATACCTACAGGATCGACAGGCAAACAAATAAAAAGAAAATATATGAAAGATGACAAGAGAATCTGAATGGTCCAGACCACAATTACCATTAAGCCACTGGTAACAACTATTATCTGTACATTGCTGAAAGGTAAAATGCCTTTGAAAATTCATTATCTTATCTAGATATGGAATCAATTTAAGTGTAAGAGGGTAATGCTTCAATAATACATCTTAGAGTGCACAAAGAAGTTAAATTTTTCCTAAAGTGGCATATTCCAGGCAGAAGTTTTCATTTTGAAGGTCTGAGACCTTTTATTACACTGCTAGTTGCATAAGCCAAAAAACACGATAAAATGTATATATAAGGGTAACTTCCAAGTTAGGACAAAATTGAGGCAACAGGATTTGAGTCAGCCCCTCTTTTCTATCAGAATAGCCTTGAGGCAGAATGCTTCATTGTCTGTGGTTCTTAAACAATCACAGCAATTGAGTATTTCCACATCCCTCCCCCTGCTCGTTACATGGACTGCAGGGAGGCACATCTGGTTGTTGGCAATGGTTTTGAGCCATCGATGTCCAACCACTACCTTTATCCGAGACTTGATTCGAGTACGTATACGTGTTTGCCTCCAAGAGATGCTTTCTCACCACTAATACAGAACAGGCTCCTTTGTTATTCTTACCCCTGACTCACACATAAATCCTTGGCACCCACAGTGTCTGCATCTTATTTAGATTTGAATGGAAAATAATCATTTAATCCAAATGATTACTACACAGAAAGTTAGCCCAGACAATTCTTTCCCCCAGATATAGATCCTGTCACCAAGGAATTAAAATCCAGAGGCCAGATCCATAGTAATTTGTAACACATGTCGTCAATGAAATGGGAGGGTTCACTCAGTCATACCACATTCTCAGATGCCTGTGGCACATGGTCGCCACAAACCTCACTTGACATTTCCATGTACAGCCAGCTCAGAGGCCTCAAATTAAAAATGCTGTATTTTCTGGATTTGCTTGGTGATGATGAGAAGTGCTAAGATTGTGAACTATTACAGCTTGAAAAACATGAAGTCAGACACTACATAAATCACAGCCATGCAAAGCTTCTAGTATCCATTCCTCCACAGAAAAACTTCTAATTCTAAACTGTTGAGATAAATCAGAGGTGATTAATCCTCAACATTGCAAAACAAGAAATTGTACTACTTCTCAACCATAATTAGTTAATATTGACTAGAAAGTATTCAATGAAAAAGCCTACTATAATATAAATTCTCTGAACAACCTAATGCTTACAAATTCAGCTTTTCTGTGTCTTTTACACAAACCCAGCAGCCAGAATTGGCATTTGTGTACAAAGTGTATTGAGATAATTTGAAAATATGGAAGTCATCTTTGCTTAGAACAAAGTAAGAAGAAAGGAAACACTGGGCACGGTGGCTCATGCCTGTAATCCCAGCACTTTGGGAGGCCAAGGCAGGTGGATCACTTGAGGCCAGGAGATGGAGACCAGCGTGACCAACATGGTAAAACCCCGTCTCTGTTAAAAATACAAAAATTAGCCGGGCATGGTGGTGAGTGCCGGTAATTTCAGTTACTCAGGAGGCTGAGGCAGGAGTATTGCTTGAAGCTGGGAGGCAGAGGTTCCAGTGAGCTGAGATTGAACCACCGCACTCCAGCCCAGGCAACAGAGCAAGACTTCATCTCAATAAAAATAAAAATAAAAATAAAAATAAAAATAAAAAAAGGAAGGGGCTGCTTAGAAAGAATGACTGGTCAACTTTTCAGGTTCTTTCATTATATGATTACATAGATATTTTTACTAACCTTAATTCCCTCAAGAAAAAAAATCTAAAAGACAGGTATAGCAGATGCATACTGCGAGTGGTAACTGGGAATGCTTGGGGAATATGTTGCTTTGTTCTTTGATTGTTCCAGTGAGCCAAGTTTCTATTGCCCATTTCAGGAAAGTAAAAAGCAATAAGGAATTAACCAACCTAACACGACAGCTGTGCTGACCATAATTTAATTTTGCCCTATTCAGAAATAATTTTATTGTGGTGATCACACTATTGGTTTCAACAAGCACTAGCAGTTACATGAATTTATAGCAGGTGTAAGAGATTTAACAGAATATTGATTGAAATTTACTTAAGTCTGTTGGTATTTACTTTATTTAAAGTTATATTTATTCTTTCTTTTTATTAGAAATGCTTTTCTCTTATGAACATATAAGAAAATGGTAATTTGAATTTTCTTGTTGTTTAGATATCAGACATTTCTGAAACATTCTCAGCATTTATAAGAGAAAACAGACACATTTGATTCAGAGTTTTGTGAATAATTGTTCACAGCCATTTAATTGTTCTGTGACTACTAAAATCAGCTCAATGTTCTATGATAATAGAGGCCAAAAATGGATAATCCAAAAACTATTATTTTCCCTGAAACATATTTTTATAGTTGGATTTGAATAAATCCATCAGCTGTTATAATAACTCATCTGAAACCGAATGATGTTCCACCATAAAGACATGACTCTGGAAGTCTTCCTATTTCCCATCCCAGCTTAGCAGCTCCTTTTAAACCTGCCCTTGCTGGAAAATGTCTTTACTTTCTAGAACTAGAGCAGTTTTCTATTTCAAACATTCTCTGGAGCAGTGCTTCCTCCCAGTGGTTAAGGGTCTGGGTTATAAAAAGACTTTTCTGTATGCAGAGAAAAAAAATATATTAGCATAAGATCAAAACCTTAATTAAGCTACTAACCACAGAGCAGTAGGTAAAATGGTAGCAACCCAGGTTAAGGAGAAGATCAAGATTAAACAGCCGGAGAAAGCAATTTTATCTAACCAGCCCTCCCAATTCCAAGTAAGATCACGGTATTTGGAAAGCTGGATAGCTAGATAGTTCTACATAGTACATACATGCATGGCTTTTATTCCATGTGCCGAACCTACAGGGAACTTCCTATACCTTTGCCTTGCGTTCATGTGTCCAGACGGTCACACAACTTGGTCCCTCACTCCTTTCTGATTTGTGGTGCAATGTCACCTCCTTAGGTAGACCTCTTCTGGTCACCCTCTCTGAAGAGCTTCCATCACTCTTAATCCATGCATGTAAATTTCGATCAGGGCATTAACACTCTCTCACATCATATCATATATTTGTCTAGGTGTTTACTGTAGTCCTCCTCTCCAACAACATAAAAGAACACAAGTTCCATGAAGACAGGGAGTCTACCTTTTTCCAACATCCGGAATAGTGTCAGATGCCCAACTCTCATTTAATAAATGTTTGTCAAATTAACGCATGAATAACAAAGATTGGATAATAAAATGAACTATTAAAAATGAGAATGACTTATTTTAATAAGGTTTATATAAAAAGTTGGATCTCATTAAATTAAAGGTACTTCATCTTTCATCAAGTTGAGTTTTTGCTTACTTTCCTTTATACTTCTCTCTTTCTTCAAAAAGCATACATAATTTCATATTACTTAAAAATGTATTAAAAGGAAGAAATTAATAAAATAGATACCAATGAGATAAGGGAAAATAATGAAAGCTGTCTTTATCAAGGGCTTATCATATTGTATGTACCTTGCTAGACCACAGGCCACATACACCTCATTGGAGCCTCACAGCATGGTGGGGGTTGGGAGGCGAATCCCAGTTTACAAAGCCAGGAAGTGGCAGAGTCTCAAGTACAGGTCAACTGATCTCAACATGAATCATGTTTTCCCACACCACGTTGGTTCACTAACAGACTTTACAAAATTCTAAAAATTTTATACTAGAACTCAGAAAGCCCTAATGCAATTACAGAAAGAAAAGATTCCAATTAAAACTGTGTTCTGAAAATGTAGAATTTCTATTAACCATATAATAAATTTGCTCACATTATTCTCAAGTGATTTTACCCAACCAGCTTTTATTACATATGATGTGCCACATACTACTAGTGGTATTTTTCTTATATTATACAACTTAATTTTAGGGGCAGCCCTTGTTCGGAAAGTATTCATAAAGTACCTAATGTTCATCTGGCAGGGACATCTCAGGTGGGAAGGCAGAAGAAAAGCAGAAGAATTTACAATATGGTCAGGAAAACATCAAATGTGTCCATAAAAAAATTAAGAACACGTACAAGACAGATATGATGGTAATAGTACAGTATGGACAGCCTACGAAATTGCTTAGGATTTTTTTTTTAACTGGGAAATTATCTTAAGAGCGAGGGCAGTGAAGGACAGCTTCACAGAGGATACACAATTTTTAACGAGGTTTTGAATGAAGTGAAAGATTTAGATTACAGAAGTGTGATCTTTGTCAAATCATGTCATCATCCTATGTTCAAAATCTTAATCCTATAAAATAGTTTGGGCCTTCTTGTAAGAATAAAATTATATAATATGTGCAAAAAAAGCCATGAACAATAAAAAAGTACCATGTAATTGTAAGGTATTACTTTCAAAATGAAAAGTAGAGGACATCTGCATGCTTTCACTACACCTCTGAAAAACAGCTCTTCTCCATTTAATTATGTTCCATTATAGTGGTCACTGCCTTACTAATGAATATGTGGTTCCATCATATAATTATAGTTCATAATGTCTTATAATACAGCATGACTGAAACGCAATATTGACACTAAATGTGGATGTCCCTCAGAAGAGTGTTTAATAAAGAACACTTAATGGAAGAAGCAGATAATATGATACCCAATTTTCTTCATTCTAAATAAAACACCACTGAATACAGTGTATTAATAGACTGCTTACAGATTCCAAGTTTCCAAGGGCTTAGAAATAGAACACAATAAAAACCAGCCAAAAGCATGTAACCAAAGTGTAGTAATGTTATTATCCCTCTTTTATTGAATATCAAGTAGACTACTTAGAAGAAAACTGTTTTACATCCCACACACTAAAGAAGTGTTATTCAAAGGATGAATTGAAAAAGCAATTCACATAAAATAGTGGCTGTGTTCTACATCTTATTTTGGATTTCATCACTGTCAAATATTAACAAAGTCATCTTAATATTCCAAATCTCAATATTTCAATTTGCAGAACTGATCTTCAATGGTTAATAGTTGGTAATGGCAGTAATAAATGAATGTGCATGCTGTTTTTATAAGTGAGATGTAATTTACTTACAGTGAAATCCACAGATCATAAATGAAAGGTTTGAGTAGTTCTCATAAAGGCATATACCATATGAACCACACGCAAACCAGTTACTGAAAATTTCCATCACCCTAGAAAGCTCTCTTCTGCCCTTTCACAGTCACTTCCCCCAAAATTTCTCCCCAGCCGCACCATCAAAGGCAACCATGCTCTTGATTTCTCACACCACAGACGCATGTATTGGCTAATGTAGAGCTTCATAGGTATGATTTTGGTTAAGTGATTATGCCAAAGAAAACTGGGTAACTGATCAATGTTAAAGCACAGAAGGGCCTTTAGTTCTTTGCTGCTTTGTTCTTGCCTTGACTAGATCAGTAGTTTTGTCACTGACTTGGGTAAAGTCAGAGATAGCATGTTTCTCAAAGGCAAAGATTACATCAAACAAGAGAGGATGGCTAATACAGTGAATGACTCTATTAAATTCCAAAACTACATAAATAGGTTGAAAATAACAGGTTAAATCCAACACGGTAAATTCAAAATATAAAAGGTCCTATATGCTTAGGGCCAAATAAAACCAACTGAAGTTCATGATGTGGAAAATGTGACATAAAAGAAAACCAATTAGAATTGTAGTTGAGTTCAAGTTTAGTAGGAATCAATACTATGTCATTGTTAACAAAACACTCATTTTCACCTAGGCTACATTATAAAAGGGTTCAGAATGAAGGCGAACATAGCTGTCTTTGCCTCTGTGCCAGTCGAATCAGTGATAAATTAGATTGAGTCATAACAGGAACTGCTAAAGGAATTGCACAGGACTACACAGAAACGTGGGGGAATACAGGTGATGTGCTAGCCATTTTCAAGCACAGAAAAACCTGACATGTGGAAGGGATGTTAGATTTCTGTGCAGTTCAACAAACAGAGGTAGGGCTACTTTCTGGAAGTGAGAGGGAATTGTACATATAGGATAACCAAACGAAAAAGACCTAATAATTAGAGCTATTAAAAATAAGAAAGGCCTACTCTTTGCAGAAGTAAAATCTTAGTCACTCCAGGTGTTCAAGGAGATCCTATGTGACCATTTGTAATGGGTGCTGCATGAAGATATGAAGCTCATATATTGTATAGATAATTTATATGGTTCCTTTCTATGCCAGCATTCTATAAATTTGTGTTGGGTTCCAACAATAAGCACCAGAGATTGTGAGAACTGGGAAGCCTACGCAATTGTATTAATCCTGAAAGACACCAGATGCTAAGGCTCAAGCAATATTTGTAACTATAGAAAAATAACTGGAGTAGAGACCTTAGAACAACGTGACCCTCTTCAGTCATTCTCATTATTTGTAAGGTCATTCTTAGGGATTGATCCTGCCCTATTAACTCACTTAGCTAATGTGAGTAGAAAAACAATCAGGAAACCACCATGGCACATGTTTACCTGTGTAACAAACCAGTACATCCTAAACATGTATCCCAGAACTTCAAAAAAAATTACATTTAATTAAAAAATCATATGCTTAGATGTCACAATCTAGTAATACCATTTTGATTCAAACATATTTGTATAAAGCAGGTAATTTACATATATTAAATTCGTTTCACTCAATAAATATTTTTGAAAACCAATTAGGTATAGAGTAATACATTAGGCAGGGTATAGGTGTCCCATAGAACCAGAAATAGAATCTATTTTGATAGTTTTCCCCCCAGTATGATACTCTCAGTTAATACATCTGAATCTCTGTTATTGAATAATCTGTGTAGTAACTCTAAGAGTCATAAAGTCTTCTGTAAGTCTATTGGAAGATAAGCTTATGACAAATAATCATAAAATTAAGGAAAGAAAGATACAAGTATATATTTGAAATATTAGGGTCTCTAAATATTTTTGTGCTTCAAATGCATAAATGCTTCATAAGGCATGTCACACACATTCATCCTAACGATAGTGAGATATGAAAGTATATATGAGATACTCATATGAGTAGTTCGCAGAAAGGTGTCTAAGGAGATACAATTGCTTAGTATTACTGGGGAAACAGCAGGAGACAGAGCTAGAGATGTCTAACTCAGATTATGAAGACCCTTGGGCACCAATTTAAAGAGCTGAGTTATTATTCTCTGGAGATGATGAGAGCTAAATAAAGAAGTAGAGTATGTGATTTAGAAAGATCCTTACGTTGGAATGTGGAGAAAGAGCCAAAACACAGAGTCAGAGAGAACAATCAGAAATTTATTTCAGGAAAGGAAGAGGAATATCTAGCTTCAAAAGATTGTGAGCTGGTAAAACTTTTAAGACTTGCGATTGAAACTTTTCTGAGACAAGCCAAACAACCATTGACAAAGGAGTGATTCTTTGTTTAAAAAAAAAAAAATCTTCTTTAATATGGCCTGAAAAATAACTTCCAGCCAAACCAAAACTCTTTCATAGATATGTACTCTGTTGTGCTGAACTTTCTTGGGAAACTTGGAAAAAGCAGAAAAGAGTCCCTGCACGTGAGGAAGTCATCTGTGTATAAAGAAAGCAATAAAATAATTATAGAAAGAACATCAACTGTAAAGCTGTAGGTTTTTTTTAAAGAAGAGAGAAAAAGAAAAAGAAACCTGAATTCAAAATTTCCAGCAAGCTACATACAAGCTGTATGATCTTAGGCAAAGTATACAACCTGTCTAAAAGCTTATTTCCTGGACACAATCAGGACCATAATATCCGACACGCTGGACTGTGATAAGGGTTAACAATAAAAATATGCAAAAGACCTAGAGGTATGCTAGGTGTTCTATATAAATAATAGATACATTTACAGAGTAATCCCTTGCCTGATGTGCAGCCTGGCATCCATTACATAGTTATTCTCCCCCTACTTTACTATGTGCATTTGATTTTTAAAAGGAACATGATCTAGTGTAGACCATGTGTTTGACACCCTCTTGACACAGAGAGAAGCTGGGAGGTGGAATGAGGAGAGTCCTTTTAGACACCATTGATAACTAAAAGAAAATCCGATAGTTATACAGATACTTTTTCTAAAACGTATAAAAGCTTAGAAGGAAAAAAAAAACAAGCAAACAAACAGAAAAGTAAAAGACATTATACATTAAGCCAGAAAGGACTTGGAGGCACAGCCAGCATAGCACAAAGCTGGTGAGAGAACCAGACTCAGGACATTAGAACAAACGGCACAGAACATTAGAACGGCACAGAAATCTTTCTCAGCTCCTGAGGAACAGCATCCTGCAAAAGGCTTGCTGCCTAGAGCAGGTTTCCGATGCCAGAGATTCCGGGACACCTGGAAATAGGAAGCTTCTAGCCATTGTTTTCATGTCTAAAATTTTGTTACATGTTTAAATGTTTTAATTTATTTTTATTTTTCTCCATAATCTCTATTTCCTATGACATCTGCTATGGCTTGAATGTGTCCCCCAAAGGTCATGTGTTGGAAACTGGATCCCCAGTGTCGTAAGGTTGGGAGGTGGGACCCCTTTAAGGGGTGTTTAGGCCATGAGAGCACCACCCTTATTAATGGATTAATGGCATTATCCCAGGAGTGGGTTTTTGTAAAAGAATAAGTTCAGTGCCATCTTGCTCTCTCATACTCTTGCTTTCTCTTTGCCCTCCCACTAAGAGACGACACAGCAAGAAGATTTTTCCAGATGCTGGTCTCCTCAACCCTTGGCTTCCCAGCCTCCAGAACTGTGAGCAATAAATTTCTGTTCCTTATACATTACCCAGTCTCAGGAATTCTGCAAAAGATGTTACTCATTAATCCAGAAAGGACTTAGAGGTGCACCCAGCAGAGCACCAAGCTGATAAGAGAACCAGACTCAGAACATGACAATGGCATAGAAATGTTCCTCAATGTCTGAAAAACAGGATTCCACAAAAGGCCTGCTGTGCAAAATGGATCAAGATAAGATCTTAGTCTTGACCCAAAATGTTTCCAATCAGGGCATTTTCTAGGAAGATAACGGTGGTGGAGGCTGTGATGGTCCTGCCCAGATTCCCTTTCAGAAGTGAAGGACTGCTCCCCAAGCTGCTGGAGTGCTACTCAGAAGACAGCCCTCAACTGCCCGCCTCTGTGTTTGTGTCCCCCCAAAATTCGTACATTGAGATACTCTCTCCCAAGGTGACGGTGTTAGAAGTAGAACCTTTGGGAGGTGATTAGGTCATGGAGGAGGAGTCTTCATGAATGGGATTAGGGCTCTTTTAAAAGATGCCCAAGAGAGATTCCCCTTGCCCCTTGTCCCTTTCCCCAAGTCAGGACACAGTAAGAAGGTGTCATCTTTGATCCAAAAAGCAGACCCCCACTGGACACCAGATCTGCAGGCACCATAATCCTGGACTTCCCAGCCTCCAGAACTATGAGAAATAAATGTTTGTTGTTTAGAAGCTGCCTAGTTTGTGGTATTGTTGTTGTTGTTGTTGTTATAACAGTCCAAATAGTCTAAGACAGAAAACTGTCTTACCAAGAAGTGGGATACTGCTATAACAAACATCTAAGATGTAGAAGTGCTTTGAAACTGGGTAGTGAGTAGAGGCTGGAAGAGTTTTGAGGTGCATCCTAGAAAAAGCCAACATTGCAATAAACAGATCATTAAGGATGATTCTGTGAAGTCTCAGAGGAGAGGAAGAGAGCTACAGAGAAAGCCTGTAGCTCTAACACGCTTCAAATTCTCTAAGAGTATTCTTAAAGACTTCATAGAAGGTCACAAACAGAACACTGGTAGAAATATGGATGGTAAAGGTCATGTGGAGGAGGTCTCAGATGGAAATGAGGAACGTCTTATTGGAAACTACAGAAGAGGCCATCATTGTATAAAGTAGCAATAAACTTGGCTGAATTGTATTCATGCCCTAATGATTTATGGAAGGTAGAACTTGCCAGAGATGAAATTGAATATTTGGGTGAAAAATATGTAAGCAAAGTGTTAACAGAACGTCTGGTTCCTCTTGACTGGTTACAGTAAAATATGAGAAAAGAGAAATGGCTTAAAGATGGAATTGCTAATTAAAAAGGAAACGGAACTTCAATTTTTGGAAAATCCTCAGCCTATCCATATTGAAAAAAACGAGAAAGTCTGTTTGGAAGTGTGGCCAAGTGACCATTTGATAAAGAGTTTACTATGGATCAGGCATCTTAAGGGAAGCCAGATGCTATCTATCATGGCAATGGGGAGATGAGTTAGCCACCTAAAAAGAAGTCAGGACCTACTGTCTGAAACAATGGAAGAATGACCCCAGCAGATTTAGGAGATCACCAGGGATGCCCCTCCCATCACAGGAACAGAATATAAGGAGCTACGGGCCAAAAAGATTTCAAAGGAGGGGTTGCCACCTCACATCATGGGCTTCACTTCCCCATGCCCTGCGACTGGGCTCCTGGGCTGCTCCAGGGGGCCCCATTACAGCATGCACGGTATCCAGCAAAGCTGTGGGGGAGTTGAGTGGGGAGGAGTTGCTGCTTCCACCCAAATTTCAAAGGATCCCCTGATGAGCTGTGGGGCCCAGGCAATAGAAAGCACCATCTATCAACCAGGAAGCAGGCTCTCACCAGACACTGAATCTGCTGGCACCATCATATTAGCCTGTCCTCACACTGCTAATAAAGACACACCCGATACTTGGTAATTTATAAAGCAAAGAAGTTTAATTGACTCACAGTGCCACATGGCTGGGGAGGCCTCACAATCATGGCTGAAGGCAAATGAGGGGCAAAGTAATATCTTACACGGCAGCAGGCACAGAGCATGTGCAAGAGAACTCCCCTTTATAAAACCATCAGATCTCGTGAGACTTATTCACTATCACAAGAATAGCAGGGGAAGAACCTGACCCCATGATTCAATTCCCTCCCACTGGGCCCCTCCCATGACATATGGGAATTATGGGAGCTACAATTCAAGATGAGATTTGGGTGAGGACACAGCCAAACCATATCAACCATGATCTTGCACTTCCCAGCCTCCTGAACTGTGAGAAATAATTGCTTGTTGTTTATAAGCCACCCAGTCTATGGTATTTTTGTTACAGTAGCCCAGGCAGACTAAGACAACTAGTCTGAAGACAGGTACTTCAGGCAAGGTCACTCACCCATTCCAGAGCAGCCTATGGGGACAAAAAGGCTCAGCCCCGTCACCCTAATGGAGACAGCCCTGAAGGACATCCCAACTTCAACCTCCCAGAAGCCTTCACTAAACTGCATCACAAGCCAACTTCTCCCCTTCCCAATCCTGCTTTCCTTCCCATTCTGCTGGTGTTGATCCTAAGAGCTCTCCCTAATAAGTCTTCTTCATGCTAATCCTGTCCCAGAATCTGCTTCCTGAGGTACACAACTGGCAATTTGTAATTCTAGAGTTGCTGAGAATTGTGGTCATTGCTGCTGTTATTTAAAAATCAGTGCAAGAATTTCAAGACGTTATGAGAAGAACATGCTCATCTGATACAATACATACAGACACAAAGGGACAAGAAGGAAACCTACCACTGTGGATGGGATTATACCCATGTTCCTGCCTTTTCTTGATTTAAGTGTATGATTTGGATGGCAAAGCTTCCCTTGATTTAAGTGTATGATTTGGAAGGCAAGAAGGTGTAGGGAGAAGGGAACCGCATATGTAAGATGGGTGAGTGTGGTGAACATGGTACAAAATGGAGATAAGATAGTTCTTTCAGAAGCAAAGGGACCTCACTGAAAGCACAGCATGGACAGGGGGAGGACAGACAGAATCGGGCCATCTCAAGAAGAATAAGCTTGAATGCCCAGAGGCAGCATGGTGCTGGGAAGAGCTAAGTCCAGACATCTGAGTTTTTCAAGTGATGAACGGTAATTGGTGTGCCTTCCCTTTGCATGTAAACTTTGCTAACACTTCTTAGCACTGTGAACTCTACTGCAAACTTAACTCCTTTGCAGAGACCTGAAAAGAGTTCAGTCTGGTGAAAAATTCAAGAGATGAACACTGAGAAAAGTCTTTAATAGGACACTAGCTTGTACCTGAGGCATGTGTTCTTTGGTTTTGATCCTTATATTAAACCCTTTTCTGTTCTTTCTGATCCCCCATCTCCACATATACACTTCCTCATGGTCTCACCTCACACTCAGTTAAGTCTTTTTTTTTTTCTCCCTTTCTTTCTTTCCTTCCTTTTTTTTCTTTTGTAAGATACTCTGAGTATATTCAGTGAACTAGGGCTTCCAGTTTCAAGACATTCAAGCTGGTGTCTTACAAAGAACAATCATAGCTATTAATCAGAAGATAAGCTTCACAGATATTTGCTAAAAAGGTTGTTTTACAATACACATAAAAAAAGAATGCCATTCAATGAATGAAGGAAGATTACATACTAATCTTCAAAGAATCAGTTTTGAACTAAAAGAGATTGCAAAGATCATATTTAGACTAACCTCGTAGTTTTATAAAAGAAGAAGAAATTATTTCCTGGCAGATTTTTTTTGTCTGCAAATATTTTCTTCCTTTCTCACCCATAAAGCAATATTTTAAAATGTTTCTGCCCTACCCCTCTCATCTCAATTTCCCTTCTCCTTTTTAACAGTAACCATGCTGCCACAAAAAGCATTTCAAGGTAGATAATGTGCAGTCCCTATAAAGGTAAACAGACAAACAAAAACTTAAATTGAAGAAGTAAGTGGTGCTTTGCCAGGAGATGGAAAGTTGACATCCTCTTACTTTGTTCCCCAAATCTCCTAGGGCAAGCGGTACTCCCGGACATAGACATATTCAAAGCGCATCTCATTACCCTGCCTCCTATCTCCGCCCTACCCTGGGTTGGGTCCACAGATCTGTATGTCACTTGGGACAGCAGAATTATTTTAGGGAAGGAGGATAATTACAGGCTGTTGAGGTTGCCTGTATCTTATTCCCTAAGGCCAAAGGCACTTCATTTTCGACCCTGAAACCTCAAAGAAAAAGAAATCCTACCAGTAAATGGAATTCTCCTTTAATTTTTTTTTAGTGACTCCCCATTTTCTACATCATAACATATATACCAACGAAAGAGATTATCTGGTTATTGACTGGGAACAGGCCCACATTTCAGTGCTTAGCTATGGAAACTCCCAAGAATTTGAAATTGTTGTGAAAAAGCAAAATGAGAGAAGCTATGAAGAAACTATTTAGCTCTTGGTTGGTCTTTTGGTAATTTTCTATGATCTACTGCCTTTTCAAATTATAGTGAGTTCAAGGATGGGAAGGAAGGCAATAGTGAAAAGACATTGTAGTAGTGTCCTAGACACACTAATTATGCCCAAAGTTCACTGAATGATGTAGACTTTATTGTTCCATGGTGGAGATTCAAAGTTGAACCCCAGTCCCATTCAAACAGCAAACACAGATCGGTAGAAGGATATTAACAGGATAAATAAATAAAAAACCAGACCCAAACCATTTCCAGACTGTGTCAACTTCTCTATTCTAACCACACACACACTTACATGGAGATGATACTCGAATGATTCAGAGTTACACACATATCATGCTGTTCCACAGAAGATGCATAAGTGGGATTCACATTTGCCCTCAACTATTTAAGTAACTCTCCAGTAGAACAAAATATACCCATGCTGTTGTAAAAGAAAAAAGGGCTCTTAATTATTAGTAGAAATAGAAAGCTTTGGATTGTCCATCCTTCGGCAAGTATAAAAAGATGTATACTTTTAAAAGTGAAATGTTTGCAAAGAATATGGAAAATATCCAGTTCATCAGCTTGTATGTGCATTTGCTTTTAACTTCTATAAGCGACAAAGAAGAACACAGCTTGCCATAATCCTTCTACTCAAAAGATCAATTACACTGAATGGTGCCTGTGCATTTAAAATCACTGAGAGCAAATCATAAGTATTAGGCAAAGCAAATTCACTCAACAACACAGCCTCCTGGGAGCAGGTACATTGGTTTGAAAACAATATTTCTTAAGTAAATGTATAGCCAATGAAAGTATTGGATTGATAGTTCTGAAGTTCTGAATCTTCTATTTCACTACAGTGACGGCCAGTGAAGGCCAGTGCCAGCTCCCTGTGTCTCCATATGAACAAGCCTCAATCATTTTCTGAACGGACCACCTTTAGGTATGAAGATGAAAAGCCGCTTCTGAACCTAGCAATTTCTGCCGAGTGTGCCAACTATAAGCCATTGTGACAGGGAGCAGCCACGGCCTGGAAGCTAGACACAGACCCCCAACCAGATCTGGGATGAGGACAACTTACAGTGACGCCGAAGTGGGCTGCTGTGTGACCGAGGATGCAGAAGAAGAAAATTTCTGTAATTGCCACTTTCCAAGCCAGCCATCTCTACAACCTCAAACACTCATCACTGGCATCTAAAGCTACAGGATTTCCCAGAAAAATCAAATGGATGCTGTGCGTGCCCATCCCATTTAAGCCTGGCGCCACTGAGGCTGGCACAAAATGGAACTCCAGGAACTGTAAAGCCTTTTCCTTCTAGATATGCCTCCTCTTCCGCTCCCCTGCGTCTGACCTGCCAAACACATTTTTCTGCATGTCCAACCCCAACTGTGCTGGAGAAAAGTTAGTAAGTGGGAACTAAGAGGGATAAAAAAAAGATGTAGTTCTAGTGCATAAAATTTTCCAGACATGATATGAGCATACAGAACTGTATCATTTACTTAAAGGAACTGGTCTATCTAGCAACAATGTTTATAAAACCACTTTTTTTTTTAATTGTACTTTGCAAATGACTTCTCATTAAAGATAAAGTTTCTTTAAAAGAGAAAAAATATTTATAGTATGAGAGGAGTCCATATGAAAAAAAAGAAGAAGAAAATACAATCCAAAGCATTTAGATATCGAAGAGCCAAGATGATGATACAGAGTATTGTAATGTGGTAACACTGCTATGACTCCTAGCAGTTGATCTTTAAAATAATAGTTCTTTTTTTTCCTCTAGGTACTTTCCACAATCTGGGATTTCCTCTCTGGCATCGACCTTTGTCTCACCCTGCACCACAGGAATTTTTCCCATGCTTGACAATCCTGTCTCCATATTTGGAGATCCCAGAAAAATGTTTCTTCTTGCTTCTTCTGTTAAGAATTTATACAGTCTATTAGAACTTTTGTTAGGAATTTATAGTCTAATAGAGAACCTAACTATAATATTAATAACACATCTCCTAGTAGAGTTGTAAGATCATTCTTGAGGTTTGAATTGTCATCTTGCATAACATAAATCCTTTTCCTACCAAGTTAATTACTTAAGTTCTTAACTTTTTTGTTTTAGAAAACTTTCAAATTTATAGGAAGAGTTGCAAGAACAGTACAAAGAACTCCCACATAGACTCTGCCCAGATTGATTAGATTCACAAATGCTGCCACATTTGCATCTCTTTGTCTCCACACACTCACACACACACACACACACACACGCACATGCACGCACACACACATCTTTCCTGCTCTATTTGAAAGTTAGTTCCAGACATCATGACCTTTCAACTTTCAATTCTTCAGCACGTATTCGCTAAAAACAAGTATATTAGCTTAGCTAAGCACAGTGCAATTACAAAAGTCAGGGAATCTAACTGACATAATCAATATTCAAATATAACCTGCAATCCATATTCCTATAATTCATTTTCAAATTTTATCACTTGTGCCAATAATATCTTCTATAGATAATATTTCTCCTAATTCAGGATCCAGTGCTGAATTGCATATTGAATTTTAGTTGTCATGTCTCTTTAATCTCCTCTAATCTGAAACAGTTTCTCAGTCTTCAACATTTTTGCCCACATAGATATTCTCTATTCTCCATTCAGCAGCCAACATGATCAGATCACATCAGTCCCTTCTCAAATCCCTCCAGAGATTGCCCATCAAACTTAAAACAAAATTCTACCCTCCCTCACTCCATCAGTCTCCATATCATTGACCTACTTTATTTTTCTTCACAGCATTATCAGATGTTACAAGATAGATAGATAGATAGATAGATAGATAGATAGATAGATAGATAGATAGATAGATAGATAATCTGGCTGTTTCTCTTAATAGGAGAAAGGAAAAATTTTGCCTATTTATTTATTAATTGTCTTCCTTGTGACTAACAACTTTGGTTATCTTGTTCATTACTTATTACCAGTGACTAGAACTGTGTCTGGCATATTGTAATTCTTCAATAGATTCTTGTTAAATAAAATAATAAATTATTATCAGATTGCTGAAAGAAATAATCAAGGTATCTAGAAGTCAATGGAATTCACTAAAAATATGAGAATTATAAAAATTAAATTTATGTGTCTTTGAGGGCAGATATAAACAGGACGGTGGAGAGTGCAAACAAGTTACAACTTTTCCAAGAAAAAAAATACTTTCCTTAGGCAAAACTATAGAGAGAGAAAAAAATCAGCAGTTGCCAGGGGGCGGTGAGGAGGTGGGAGAGGGGTTGAATATGCAGAGCACAGAGAATTTTTAGGGCAGTGAAAAGATGCTGTATGATACTATAATGTTAGATACGTGTCATTATATATTTGTCCAAATACATAGAATGTGCAACACCAACAGTGAACCCCAATGTCAAGGACGAACTTGACATAATGATGTCAATGTTGGTTTATCAATTGTAACAAATGTACCCCTGTGGTGGAGGATGTTGATATGGGGAGGCTATGCATGTTGGGGGGCAGGTGATAAATAAAAAAATCTCTGTATCTTCCTCTTAATTTTGCCATGAACCTAAAACTGCTCTAAAAAAAAGTAAGTCTTTAATAAAATACTCTTCATGGTGAAACACTGAAGGCAGACTGTAAGCACTGAGATCAAAAGTCAGGATCAACTTCGAGCTTTTTAAGAATAATTTAGTTTAGACTGAAGACTGTAAAAGCGTAACAAGAAGCTTTAATACAGACATTTCAAGTGTTATGTACCCTCTGGGAGTGGTAAAAGGAGTCTCACTAGTGAGATTCAGGCAGCAGAATTAATATAGACCCCTGCATGCCCCTGCTCTTTGATTAACAACTACAGTTCTTGGTCTTTGCTTTGCTCTCATTCGTATGTTGTTCATGGATTTATTTTTATAAAACATTCAATTTACTTTAAAGATGCAATAATAGTAAAGAATATTCATATACGCTTTCCTTTTTTCTCCATTTGCTCTCATGGTTCCTCCCTCAAACCCTTATTATTCTCTCTCTGAATGTATACTACATATAATAATTTTATTATGTTCTTAGAGATTACCATTCTGGATAATTATACCATGTAGATTCAGGTTGTCTTTTATTTCCAAAAGGTTCTCTTGGATTGCAATTTTAAATACTCAATTCTGTTCCATTTTCTTGTTTTTCTTCTTCAGGGACTCCAATTATTCATATGGTGGCTCTTCTTTGCCTTTCTTCCATTTCAGCCTCTTTCCCTCTCACCCTCATCACTTGTTTCTTTGGATCATTGTCATTTTCTTCATTATTCTCCTGCCTTTCTTCAATGTCACCTATTTGATTTTCCTTCAAATCTATTCTCTCTTTGACACCTTATAATTTAATCTGTGTTGGTAAAAATAAATAAATAAATAAAGCCAACCATTTTATTCTATTTCTTTCCTAAGTTCAATCAATTTTCATTTCATTTCTTCTTGGGTTTTGGTCCATTTCTGATCTTAGTTTTTGAATTTATGAATCAAAGTGTTTTCCATAGTTCACTGTGCTTGAAGCTACTTAATTCCATTTAGAGTATCATGTTACAATATTCTTCTGCTTCACAGTTGCTTTTCAGGGAGGAATTTCCATCCACTGAGGTGTTTAGATTTTTCCATTCTGTTTTTGTCTTAAACAGCGGTTTCACATAGTGAGACTGATGACACTGACACATTCAGCAGACAGGATTAACAATGAGCGGGTTTACAGGATCTCTGGTTCAAGGGCGCCCCCTCCTGTCAGAGTCATGAAGTGCAGTTTCTTTAAAATGTGGCTTTTGGTGGAGGTCGGTGGAGTGATATGCCCATCGATGTTTCAGGTTTCTTTTCTCTTGTGGTATTCTAGATCTCCCCATCTTGCCTCTTTTTCCTTCACCAAAAGACTCGAAGGCGTGCCCTTCCCTTACCTGCGAACTTGTTCATCCCTAGAAGCACTGCTTTTCCACAACTGCTCCCTGTGCTATTTCAAGTCCCTTCCTGTTTAGTTGGTGCTCTTATCTACCTGGATACTTTTTCCATGTTTTCACACCTACATAGACTTTCTCTTTCTGAGGGTGATTTTCATACAATTTCATTTCATTCCCTTTGCATACCATCCCTTTTCTCTTCCCCAGTTTCTCCGAAAACCGCTCACCATCCTCAAAGCTTGCAATGGGAGCTCCACCAGGCAGCTGTACTAAAAATGAATGAATATTTTTCTACTTACAGTAACTAGCATTTGCATTGTCCCCTCGCTTCTAGTTATGCTGAAGGTGAGTGATTTATGTGGTTCAGTTGGCTTCTTAATGATTTATATAGTTTTTTGAAAGCTAAAAAAGGAATTGAGATTTGAGCAGCAGCAATTAATTACTTTAGGTTACGTAAGCTGCTCATTTATAATTCTTAACTAGATATTTCTTCTTTATGTCTGAAATTAGGTTCCTGGTTTTTGCCCTTTTAATCCTGTAGTGGATGTTGTAGTGGATACTACTGTGCTCCACCTGTGTCCCCTTTTCAGGGCTGAGGCTCTTACTGCCCCAGCTGCTGGGCATCCTTGTTGCTATTTACAGCTGTACCTCTCGCTAGGACGGACTCTTACCCAATGTTACACAGCCCCCTCCGGGACAAAGCCAAGTAGTAATAGCTGGCTGATGCAAAGACACCAAGTGTGGCCCCCTTTGCCTTAATTTGTGACAATTCCAAAGAGCATCCCAGCTCCAGAGCTCCCTACAGGATGACCTGAGGGCTCAGTCATGACTGCATTGCAGATGAGCTTCTCTGCCTGCCCAGTCCTACCTTCCTCACTTCCTAACAGGTATATATCCAAGTGCACTCCTCCATATACCTTCTGCAAACAAGCCTCTATCTCAGGGTGTTTTTAGGGTATCCAACCCAAGACAATCGTCATAAAAACTTTGTATTGACTTATGAGACAGTCACTGTTGAAAGCCCATTGAATGTATTATATACATTCCCTTAATTTTTGCAAGGAAACTGTGAGAAGGATATTATTATCATATTCGTATCTCAGATGAGAAAAGAAAAATCATAGAGAAGATAAGTACCTTATAAATGGTCAAGGCAGGATTTGAATACAGGCACTCTAACTTGAAAGCCCATTCTCTTATCCACTTCACTCCACAGGTTCCCACACTGGCGTGGCATTCGCTCCTTCTCTGGCATGATACTTCGCCAGCCCTTTCCTTGAATCTTTCTTTTCTTTTTTTCTATTTTTTTTTTTTTTTTTTTTTTTTTTTTTTTTTTTTTTTTTTTTTTTGTGAGATGGAGTCTCATTCTGTCGTCTGGCTGGAGCGCAGTGGCACGATCTTGGCTCACTGCAACGTCTGACTCCCTGGTTCAAACAATTCTCCTACCTCAGCCTCCTGAGGAGCTGTGATTACAGGCACGCGCCACCATGCCCAGCTAATTTTTGCATTTTTAGTAGAGACGGGTTTTCATCATGTTGGCCAGGATGGTCTCGATCTCCTGACCTCATGATCTGCCCGCCTTGGCCTCACAAAGTGCTGGGATTACAGGGGTGGGCCACTGTGCCTGGTCTCCCTTGCATCTGTCTAAGCTCTGCTGTGGAGCATAGCCTTCAAATCTATTCTCTCTTTGACACCTTATAATTTAATCTGTATTTGTAAAAATAAAGGAGGCTGAGGCAGGAGAATTGCTTGAACCAGATGACCACAAATATCAAGATGTTTTCATTTTTTAACACATAATATTTTCACAAGTGGTTTGGCTATAATGTTAGCTGCTAAAGATGGAATCTGACCTTATGAATTCATCTTTCAAAGCTTTAGCATTATAAACAGAGATGCATGTTTATAAATCCACCTTATTATCACTCAGCCCTGTCACAGGAATTGTGTTCATATGCACACATATATTAGCAGGTACACAATAGCAACACCTTCTCTGTAGTTTTGTTTTTTATCTTGCTTCCAAGTAATAACAATGATATTATCACATTTCTCAAAATTCTTACCTCCATCTTGAAATTTGCTTAATCTTTCAAAGTATGACGACATGGGGGCCTGGACAATGTCTAAAATAGCCAGAAGTGTTCTTGTTAGCCTTAATAACTCACTGAAACTATAAAATCCAAAGTATATAAGATTCCGAGCCAAGTGGACCACCTTAATAAAAAAAAAAAAAAAGCAGGGAGGGGGAGGGTGAAAGACTGGAAAAAAAATTGGGAATTGCAATAAACATTGGCTTTTTATTATCTAAATTAGCACAGCTATTTCTAAACTTCCTAATTCTTTAACACCTAGGAATTAAAATACTTGCAAAAGCAACCACTTGAACTTTGATTTATTCAAGTCTAGAACTAAATCCAAGTAAGATTCAGAGTGCTTTAAGGTACTTAACAAAATTTACACTAGAATTATTTACATCTTAATTAAACATTTAAGTAATTTAAGTCAGCAGGATGCCACTTAATAAATGGTTGCACCAATTAATTACTTTAATAAATGGCTATTATCCAAGAAATTTGCCCAGAAATCCATGTTCCCTATGCTGCTTTGTGGTCTTGTGGATTGCAGAGGACATTCCAAGTGCAAGAGTCTACCTCCAACATGTGGACCCCAGTGAATAGTCTCCCCCTACCACACTGTATCAGAGTTGGTCCAAGTGACCAACAGAATTGATGACATGTCACTTCCAAGATTAGATTACAGAAGACTGCAACTTCCATCTTGGACTCTCTCTCTCTCTCAGATGGCTTGCTTTGAGGAAGCCAGGTGCCATGTCATGAGGACACCCAGGCAGCCTACAGAAAGGCCCACATGGCAGGAAGCTGAGGTGCCAACAGCCAGCAAGGAGGTGTGGCCACCAACAACCCCTCCAGTGACCTTAGAAACAGACTGTCCAGCCCCAGATGGCTGCAATCCCAGTCAACAGCTTGCTGGCTACCCCATCACAGACCCTGAGCCAGAACCACCCAGCTAAGCTACTCCTGGCTTCCTGACCCATAGAAGCTATGATAATGTTTGTTGCTTCAGGCTGCAAAGTTTTGGAGTAATTTGTTATACACCAGTAGGTAGCTAATACACCAGGTATCAAGTAATAGCATCCTTTCTCTAGTTTTGTCACTACATCCCCAAACTGAAGATATTTCAATTCAGTTCAATGAGAATAAAAACATCATCTCCTTAGAGACAAAAAAAAGGATCCAAACATTCCACAAAATATGCAAAACTGCCTGTGCTTATTACATGCAAAAAATCTTACACGAATGAAACAAAAAAAATCAAGGGAAACAGTAATTAATAGACAATTATAAATAAAATGTTTTCTACTGGACATTAAAGCACCAAAACTATCTTTTAAAAATGGCAGAGAAAAGAATATCTTCATGAACTAAACTACCCAGTTACCAAAACATCCTAAATATTGGAGGGAAAAAGTACCTCAAATGTCAGTTTATTTTTTTCTTTATCCCCAAAAGGAAAGGGCTGGTTTACAACTTCTTTCAAATATTCTTCAACAAATTCCATTGTCAGGGCAAATTTCCTCTTCATATCATTTCGGGAAGAGTCTGTTATAGAATCATATCTGGAAATACAGAAAGAAGATAATGCAAGTTAAACTGATTGCAATCATTTAAAAATAATAAAACATATGTACTTTAGCTTCCTGGCTGCATAATCCTGGATAAATTAGTTAGCCTTCCTAGGGCCTGGGTCCTCATCTGTAAAACGGGGCTGTTGTGAAATGAGCGATGTGTAAAGCAGTTGTAGCAGTCTACCACAATATGAAGTACTTAAAATTCTTGCCAATTACAGCAACATTATTTGCTTATTGTTTTCTAGAAAATGCCTTTATTCCCACTGAGAGTTATTTCACCCTCAAAAACGAGTATCTTATTTGCATTTAGAAGATTAACAACCCGCGACAGGACACACAAATGCCTTTGCACATGTTACATTTCAAAACTGTAGCCATTTGATGTGGAGTTCATCTGCTGGACTCCAAAGCCTCGAGACCTTTTTCCAAACATACTCATGAATTGTGATCTTTGTGGGGATTTCTGTCCAGAGCCTGGCATAGCGAACAGGCACCACAGACTCCTGGGGATCCCGGTCAACGTGCATGTGGAGCATGAGGCGACAGAAGGACGCTCGGAGGTCGAACGGCAGGCTCTCATCCGACACACACCGCAGGATCAGGTCTACAGAGAGCTGTGTAGAAATCTGGTTTATGGCCAGATACTGGCGATCCAAGCACATCCTTGCAAAGAGGTTTAGCTGGTACCTTAAAAATGATAAACATATTACATTATTGCCTTATCTCGAAGAAATCTTTAAACATCATAGTACCAATCAGTATCTATGTTTAAGACACCTGTATTTCCAAGCATTCATGATATTGGAGTCAAACTCTTGATTGTAGTATGTTAACCATTAAGATCAAATGACAAGACATATATGAAACTGTCTCTCTGTCCCTTCAGTTACAATACCTCTTACTTGTTTCAGCAAAATGTGTCTGCTGGAGAGTGTCACTAGGCACTCCAGTCTGGGTTTCCTAGGATTACAAACACTGCACTCAGGCTGAAGGCTCTGGGCAACAGCTCACATGAAACCATCTCTCTCCACCTTCCTCAGCCTCACTCAGCTTCAGGCTCTGGTGTCTACACTCCAGGTTTCGCCCCATTCAGTTCCCAAACCAAAAATGATCAGTCCAAATGGCATGAGTGCACTTGGCTTATCAGCCCAGTTTTGAGATTAAGAATTAGCCTTTGATTTGGTTGCTATAGTTGTAGAAACCAGGGAACACAACGCGTCATCTGTCTTTGTCTGATTCTTGCCATTTGGGCCCAAGTTGGCCCCAAGGCTTCTGCCCCAAGGTTTCTATCCCTGCAACTCAAAGACGCCAGCTAGGTTCTTGCTCCCAATATGCTGACCACCAGGAACTGCCTTCAGTACTTCTGCTGCCATATTCCAGTGCTGAACTTTCATAACTACAGGCACCAGTTTCTCTTAGGCCCTAGGTCACCACATATTCATAATCCACTCTATACTAAACTACTGGCTACCCTTGTGGCCAGATCAATTTCCTTAGCCCCATGTCTATATCCCTCTCGACTCCATCACCTAGGTCCTAACATGTCTCTCATCTGCCTCCACTCTACTCAATACGAGGACAAAGCCTTTGGCTGCACAACAATTCCAAGCTGGTGAAAAACCAGGAAATTACAAGTGGTGTATGCAGAAAATAGACATGTTAACTTGTATTTTGAATATTTTAAATAATACTAAATATTTCAGCTACCCTAGTTCCGACATGACTTTTAAAATTGCCTCTTCATAGATGCCTAACTTCTAGTGGCTACAGAGAAGCAGTTCTCAATTAATACGTGAGATTGAGAATTATTGTAAGATTGTCTACAATACTTAACCTGTAATAGGTAAGAACTTCTAAGTCAGCTTTGGTGCCTTCTTTTGCCTCTTGAGCAAGGTGCCTGATAGCTTTGCCATGAGGTTCCCTGTTGCTGTCAATCCAATAGAGCCAAACTTCTTCATCGTCAATGTCATCGGAAAGGATGGAGCTCTCCATGGGGTTGTCTGCTTGCATTGAGACCACCCTTCAAATAAATAGCACATACAAAAATCTACTAAAAAGTACACTTGTAAATATGACAAACAACTACAATGCTTACAAATAATCAACAGGAAAATGATGCATCCATTATCTGGGCTTACTTAGTTTGAATGAGAATGTCTGCATTGCCTGGACTCAACATAAATTTACAGATGAGTTCTTGAGTTACAGGAATAGCAGTGGTATTAGACACACACAAATCTGACAAATAATCCAAAAACCTGGCAAGAGAAAAAAATTAAATGGAATATGAAGACGAAGCATTTTATAAAAGCATCAGAATAAAGACATAATTTGGAATATAATAAAATAAACTTATTATATGTTTTAATATTATTTCCACGCAACATTTGTCTAATGTGTTGTTTACTGCATCATTAGAAACAAATTAAACATATAATTTTTTTTCATTTAATACAAGTCTTGTTTCAAAACTGACGTGTTTGCTTCTATTTATTTTATGATATTCCTCCCACAGCACCGTGACTTACATTTAGAAAATCATTCATCTCCCCTAAAGTGAGTCTCCCCAGAGCTGAATATCAAACCAAAAGCAGATCAAAGCTAATGCTGTACTGAATAAAACAGAAATAGAGCACACGCCTAATGAAAATTACTATGACCTGGTCAAGTCAGAGGCCCATTTCTACCTTCTAGCATTTATTTGCTGTACTAATTAGCTAAGGAAACACTGCCAATTGGCTTGACTTTTCTGCACTCATTTCTTCAAGATAAGGCAGCATGGTACAACAGAAAAAGAACTTGATGTGGAATCAGAAACCCTTGATTTACCTTGCGTTCTATTCCTATTAGGGTACGCCTGGGCAAGTTGCTCACTAGGCTTCTATTGTCTCATCTCTAAAATGGGGGCAATAATATACAACCAGTGTATCTCACACAAATGTGCAAGGATCTAAATAATATGAATGTATTTTGAGAAACCATAAAGGTCTATAAAATCATGAGGATTCCGAGTGAAAATCAATCATACTTAAGTGTGTCTATAAAGGGCTTTGATCTCTTATGAGGTAGTAACTCTTTATTATATACAATTATTATAGCAATAAGCCCAACATAGTTTGTCCATAAAAGTTAGTGATATGAAAGAATTCTAACTTTTAAAAGTTCTAAAAATAAAACACAAAGCCACAGTCTCCACTAGGAAAGAATACCGCATGAATCATTTCAAACCTTGGCTCCCGATTTCTCCTGAGTAAACTGACAAATGTTTCTATTTCTTTTGCTGTGATATGTTTCTCTAGTAGTTTTCTGTTGTTGTGCAACAAAGCTGTGATAGTATCTTCTGCCAAAATATCATAGCCAATCTGGGACTGCATGACACAGAAATTCTTAGCAATATATTCCTGCAAAGAAGAAAGGCTGTCAGAATACACTGCCAAACAGTTTACAAATAACACGTTCTATTAGGGTCAACAACATTGATTAATTTATTCATAACAGAAAGTTCACTAAAAATTTTCTCAAAAGAAAAGCAAGTAAATTTTTCAATAAATAGAACTTTTTGAGGAAAGACATGAAAACATACTGGATATACATTATTGAACTTCTACCAAAAAGTTATACACCTAGACATAATTATCAACAGAAGTATTTACAGTCTAAGTGGAAAAAATAAATCTAATTAAAATAAGTTTTTATGACACAATAACTTTGGATTTCATCAGTCTAACAGAGGCTTTTCTTCAATCTCTTACTTAAAGTCACAGCCAATGATTTGGGCATAATTATAGAAAAGAAGATGACTGCCTGATATTTCATTCATGAGACATGAGATCTGGGTTGTTACTTGAAGATCCTAGATGGACTTGGGTTGATTCCTTTTTTGTGAATAGGCTAGAATGATATGCAAGATCTTTTCTTTAAAATAATGGTAAAATGTCATCTAATTTTTTTATTATTATACTTTAAGTTCTAGGGTACATGTGCACAACGTGCAGGTTTCTTACATATGTATACATGTGCCATGTTGGTGTGCTGCACCCATTAACTTGTCATTTACATTAGGTATATCTCCTAATGCTATCCCTCCCCACTCCCCCATCATATAATTTTTATCTTTAAAAAGCTACCAAGCAGGGCAATGTGATTAATCATTTTATTGATTAGATCCATTCGCCCAATAAATGTTTCTTGTTCTTGAAGGCCTACTATATTCCATTCCATGTTGACAAGTGAAATGAAACAAACAGAGGAATGGAGGAAGGTATCAACGTTAGATAGGGTGGATGCTGAAGAAGTGACATGTGAGCTAGGATGGGAATGAAGAGAACGAGGCAGCCATTGGAAGACCTAGAGGGAAGTCATCTAGGCAGTGGGAGCAGCCAGTGCAAAGGCCCTGTGGTAGTAGAACCAAGCTTGTGTACTATCAACAGAAGGTGGCCACTGTAGCTAGGCAGTGGTAAGGGGCAGAAGGCAAAGTTGAAGTTGGAGAGGTAGGTCAAAAGAATCCTTGTGAGCCATGGTAAAGAGCAAAGAGGTTATTCTAAAAGTAAGAGAATGCCATTGGGGAGGTTCAATCATGTTATTGTTTGATCTACTCCTTATTCATCACACTAATTTTCCTATATCCCAAACCACTATTTTTCATCTCCCATGTTCTGTCTACAAGCAGCACATCTCACACTGCCATGGAACTGGTGAGCTTCACCCCCTTCTACCATGAAAGGTTCTTACTTTGATTCCTTGGGATTCTCCCTGGAAATGTGTCTTTGTTTCTATGATGAGAGAATTTATTGATTAGAAAGTGATTTTGCCTTAGGTAAAATTTACTGGAATGTACCTATTCCTTGAAAATGATATTGATTGCACAAATCTAATTACATGCTAAGCAGCATTTTTTTGGCCTTTCAGAATGATGGCTTTGTGTATTGGGTAGCCAGTTAAGTAAAGTAAATGTCTTCTGTTAGTATATCATTTTAAGGATACATATTGATTTATACACTTTCATGCCTACTGTAGTCATACCCTGGTATAAGGTAAACATCCAAAGATGTTAATAAATAACTAAATGAAATTAGAGGTGGTATCAAATTTTATAAATAGTAATAAATAGAGATTCAATATTAAATACATGGATTAGTGTTAAGTCACAAATGAACTTCCTATTAGGACTATAACATATAGGTAAAGATAAAAAAAAAAAACAAAGTAATTATAGCTATAATACTATATAACATATACTACATAATAATACAGAACATTTTAAAATCATGTTCTGAAAACATCAGAAAGCTGTTTTATGCTTTCTACAAAGCATTCTTAATTCAATAGAAATGAGAAAACATTTCTCAGCTATCACTGAGATTCAATTAGAACACACAATAGAAAGGGAAGAAAAATAAAATATAACCCTTAACAAATGCTAGGGATTCTTTATTCCTTTATCATCTATACTCTATCTCTATGCTCCAAAGAAACCCAGAAAGCAGGTCCTTGAAGTGCATAAACATGTACCTGAAAGGAGTAATATGACTAGGTAGGGGTATGTGTGTCGGGGGGGAGGTGTGCACACACATGTGTGTGGGGGGGGTGTGTGTACGTACACACTGATACTTGGCCAAGACCGAGAGGGGAGTGAGAAAGAACCATGTGTGCCAGATCTTGAGAGACAGAACTGACACCAGTTAAGACATGCCGCCCAGGGAACCTACTAGTGACTAGCGAAATAACCAAATCCAAAGTGATCTGGCTCCCCGCCATCCTGAAGCACTGGGCTGCAGAAAAGGGAAGAGGCCCTAAGCACCCTTCCAAAGGCTAACAGCCATCAAGCAGGGTGCACATCATGGGACCTGATGGGCCTGAGGGCCCTGGGTAACCTCTATAGACCTGTTGGGTTTTGTTTTTTTTTTTTTTTTCCTGTTAATGTCAATCTCTGTAATACAGCATTGCTCGTATGGGTGAAGTGGTGACCTATCTCACAAGAGTATTTCTCCAAACCCAAGAAGAAAACTGAGAGCAAGGAGAAAACATTGAGCAGCCTCTCATTCTCCTTCCCCACTCCAGATCTCCACTAAGAACTCAGGGTCTGATACTAGGAGCATGCCCCATCACTGCCTCTGAGTGCTTGAAGGAAGGCCATTTAATGTTCTGGTACTTAATTCTTCTTCCAAAAAAATATGAACAACGCTATCTACTTCATCTTGCCATCTTAAAGGAACCCAATGAAGTTGGGAAAAATAATTCTAGTGACAGCATTTGGACTAGCAAGAAGGGTGTTTATAACTAAGATTATATTAGACAATATTTAAGGATTTGTTTATATCGTCCCCTTGCTCTTACTCCTATTCCTTGCCATATGATTTATCTTCTAGCTAATGTTTTTACATACTCTTTTCAGACCTTTCTTACTCTTCAAACACAATTATGAAGCCAAAATATTTTAACACAATCTTCTTAAAACAAATCTTTTTTTCTTCCCCAAAAATGTTCAAACTACCAAGGTGCAACAGTGCGATGATTCAGAGCCTGGGTTTGCAGACTGGCTCCATTCTTAAACTATCATCTTGGACAAGTTACTTAACCTTTCTGTGCCTCTGTCCTTCATCTTAATTCAGTGTTACTGAATTAATTCATGACAAGTATGCAGAACTGAGCCTGGTACAAAGTAAGTACACAATAAATACTACTAACTCTTCCCAAATAACCTCCACCTTCTAGGATTGACATCCTAGGCCCTAGTGGCTTAGCTCGCCCTGCCCTTCCAGCCCTCTCCCACATCATCTTTCTTCATGGACCAAACTCGTCAATGAAACTTACAGTGATGCACTCTGTCCTCAAATGGATTAAGAGAAACACTAATTTATCAAACAATGATGAGTTTTATGCAATTTTATGTTAGACATTTACATTATTGAACATATTGCGAAAGATTAAGCTTGTGATTGCTTTGTTTTGTATGAGGCAGGGTCTGTTACTCAGGCTGGAGTGTACTAGTGTGATCGTAACTCACTACAGCCTCAAACTCCGAGGCTGAAGCTATCCTCTATCCTCCAGCCTTAGCCTCTTTAGTAGCTGGGACTACAGGCACACACCACCATACCCAGTTATTTTTCATTTTTGTAGAGATGGGGACCTCCCTATATTGCCTAGGCTGGTCTAGAACTCCTGGCCTCGAGTAATCCCCCAACCGTGGCCTCCTCAAGTGTTGGGATTACAGGCTTGAGCCACAACACCTGGCTTGTATTTTTAAGATAAAAATGAGACTTAAAGAGAAATTTCACTTGCAACTGGTAACTGTTAGCTGTACCCCTAGATCCACCTGGGTTCCCTGACCTCAGCAGTTGCAAATATCTTAGGGCAAACATGCCCTTTCTAGCATCTATCATTCTCACTTCATAGATCTCTCTTCACAAATACCTCTTCCCGTACAATTTATGAAAATGATTCTCATCCTACCCAAAGGCTTCCTTCTCCAAGAATCCTTCCTTGGTTCCCAAAGCCACCACTGGGCTCTCTCTCTTGTGAATTCCCATAACTCTGTTTTTTCTCTGTGTCTTTTGTCTCCCATCATATCTTTTCCATTAAATTATAACCTCTTTGGTCCATACACAGGGATGCTGTACCTCACATGTTCCTCAAGCCAAAAATGTTCCATTCCGCCTTAAATAATAGATCCAGGATGTCCTGGCCACCAGGAGCCAATAACAGGCACATATTAGTACTCAGGACATCCTCCCCCAGTGATTCTAATTTCATATGGAAGAATAAAGCCATGGTCAATACAATTCAAAAATACTTACAAATCATTTTTATGTATTGCCCAATATAAAATTTCTAAGTGAAATTTCCCATTCATATTTTCTATGCTATAGAATTGCAATCAAAGAACCTTGCCCATACTTTTTAAATATGAAACAGTTTTAAATGGGGGCTACTCTCCGACCTGATTTTTCCGGTAATCCTGCTGAGAGTGTCTCAGGACACGGTAACAGAGCCGCAGCATGTACTTGTAGGGTGCATATCTTTGATCCCCAAGATCTTCAAGTCGCAGCATTGAGCCTTCTCCTGCTTTCTCTTTAAAGGGTGCTTTAAGAATTCCAAATACCTACCAGGAATAAAAACAGCCACCTATTCTGATGAATAAAACGTTGTGCAACCTTTTTTTTTAAACAAATAAGAACATTGATTCAAAAAACACTTATATAAATTTGAGTATTGTTAGCATAAAGGGGGAAAACAAAGAGGATTTACTTTACAGGACCAACATATCAAGGATCAGAAAAGCACTGCTAAAAGGGTCCCCTACATTGAATGACAAAAACATTCTTTAAATAAAATGCTTAATTTTGTTTAGAACTCATATTTTATAAAATAAGAAATATGAAGATGTTTAATTTCACCAAGTTACATGAACATATTCAGATGAACTAAAATGTAGCTTGATTTCTAGGGGCTCTATAGTTTCTTCTATTATTTTCTAGAACCTTTCAAAATCAAAATAATATAAAGAAAACATTTACTTTTCATTAAAACTGACATCAGAAAATGACTTCCAAACATTGCTTGTAAACTACTTTATAAAAGAGTTAATTTATTGTTGTTTGTACACAAAGATGTGGCCAAATCGATGAACGTATCAGCATTCAAATGTGACAAATTAGGAGCCACATGGGCAGCTGGTGGCACCCAGGAAGCCAGATTCTTGTAAGAGGGTTAGCAGTTAGGAAGCATTTAAAAAGCACTGAGGAATATAACTCTTTTCGGCAGCAAGACAGCAGGAGGGATCACCTGGAGATGAGCTGCTAGAATGAGGAAATTGTCTATGAAAGAGCAGAGTCAAGGGCATGAGCATTAATGCATGAAAGCAAAACAGAAAGGAATTATTCTTTGGAATTAATGAAATATGATATGAAGTAAAGTTTCTTTAATAACTTTGTATTCACTGAGCCTTTAATTTTATATTTATCATACAAAAATAAAATATTTGACATATGTTGGTTCAGATATTATTAATAAATCATCCAAGGTCCTAAAATTATTTGAAATCAAATGTTTTTATAGAATAATTACTCAAAAAAAGTCCTATTAGATTTGCAACCTTTATTTTATTTGAGAAAAATGTTGATTTTGTATTTTCAGACAATCAGCTACATATAATAACTAATATTATGTCTACTATTTGCCTTTCCCAAATCAATAAGAATATGTGTATCAAGAGCATGATTTTTATGTTTTAAGTATCTTCCTTGAGTCTGTACTTCATTAATGAAGAAACTCATTAATTTAAATAGCAATTAATAGAATAAAAATAATACATAAATATAGGCATGTCCATATGTGCATATCATTAGGAAGTGAATCAATTTGATGTGTTATAAACAATTTCAAAAAGATGTAATATATGACCAGTTCTGTACTTTCAGGGAAAAAAACCTAGAATATTGTACAGAGCACTTGTCAGCTGATGAACAGACTGCCCTACTTTCCTAGGGAAGAGAAGGAAAGAAGTAGGAAGCAGATGGAGATCGCACTTTCCAAGTTCACCTGGAAATTCTACCTAGGAATTTTTCCAGCATATTTTCTGGAGACAGTCTGACTATACAGGGTTTTTGGAGGTCCATGGTAGGCTGTCTCTACAATGGTCTCTGATATTCCTGCCTCCTGATATTCACAGCCTCATAGAATCCTCTCTCCTTAACTATGGGTTAGATTTATTAACTCATTTCTAACTAATAGAACACAGTAGAACTGATGTTACTTCTAAGATTAGGTTATACAAAGATGGTAGCTTCCACGTGAGCGTCCCCTCTAGTTTTCTCTTGGATCCCTCAGTTCTAAGGAAAGCAAGCTGCCTTGTCTTGAGGCACTCCTGAGAGACGCCCATGTGAGAGGACTGGAAGGCGAGTCCTCTCTCAGTTGAACCTTGAGATGCCTGCAGCCCCAGCAAACACCTTGACTGTAGCCTGGTGAGAGACCCTGAACGAGATCGGCCCATGTAAGCCACGCCTAGATCGCTAGTCCACAGAAACTGTGAGATAGGAAATATCTTGTTTTCAGCCACTAAGTTTTGGGATCATTTGCTTCATAGTAATAGATAACTAATACAAGTACTTTCCTGATACTGTAATTCAGAAAATAAAATATACAAATTTAGTACATGAAAAAATTCACCTGCGCCAGTATGTTTTGTTCCCTCATCAATTTTTGACGCTCTCGGTTTGGCTTAGTGATAACCACATCCAGAACTTCTTGTCCATTATTAGGCACATCAGCAACAAAGAAGATGAGGTCTTCCAATAATTTGGTTACAAACCTATTACAAAATGAAAAGGAAATTTTACTTTACGGTGTGCTTAATTTTGGAAAATGTATAGATATATGATAGGTAGGTAGGTAGGTATAGATAGATAGAGAGGCAAATAGATTTTTTTACTTTTTCTTCAGGAGTGGAACTCAAATCCATGGAAATTTCTTTTTATTAAGTAATAAGAACTGAAACACTTGAAAACAAGGTATTTTATAACAAAAAAGGTATTTAATTGACAAAATAGTCTCTAAGACAGTTACTGTTTACCTAAACCTTTACAAAGAAAATTCCTTCTCTAGCATCTCCAACCTCTACTTGTGCCTCCAGTTCTCAAGTGTTTGCAGACTATTATCAAATAAAGCCATGTGAGTCGCAACTACACACGAGTAGGTAGGATGACACCACCAGATGACTTTCCACAACTGACTAGCAAAGCAGCATATTTCTGCTTAAGGGAAAACAGCTATACTAAATTCCTAAATTTCAATTCTTTTTCTTTATTTTTTTACTGTTAACTCAAACGACATTTCCTAGTACTCCCCACATTTCAACTTACCCAATGTACAGAATAGGAAAAACTTAAATGACCTGCGAATAGAGACAGAGTAAGCAATCTGACACTCAAAATACTGGAAGTATTAAATGACCTATCAAAATCATGAAATTCTAAAACCATACACCAATGTTCACTTTTAAATCTATATTTTGGTTATTATTACAACTATTACTTGAACTTCAGTGGCATTTAGTACAGGAAGTGTCTTGAAAGCCCTTCCTCTCTTCACTTTTTTCCTCCTCCTTCCTCTGCCTGCTCTTTGTCATTTTCCATTTCTGTTAGTCAATTGAGGGAGGGGGCAAGGGTTCAAGCTATTGCAAAAATGGGTAAACAGAGGAGGAATCTGTATTGGAAGGGTCAAGGCATTTTTTAAATTGTATTAGTGGTAAAGTACAACTTAATTATTCAATAAACACATAATTTTTTTGGAATAAGACAAAAGCTGACCAATAAATTGTTAAATTAGCTTTATCCATATAGTGTTAGCATCTTTATTTGCTGTTGCTAGCATGTGAATACAATGATGCTAATCATGAACACATTCATAAGAACACTACATTTTAAGAGCTTCAACAATTCCAGGAAAGTATAGAATGTATTCAGTTGGAAAACATCTCTTTTCTTCTCTTTCAATACCTTTGGTAGGAAAACATCTTGATCTTATCTCCCGATTTATGTCTTGAAAGAGAATGCGCTTCGTGAAGCCAAGTGGACACACCTAGAATCCATAATTTAGTCACCCAGAGAAATTTCAGTATACTTCCAGGGATCATAAACTTCCCTCCAAAATTCCTGGGATTCTATGTTTTCTTGGTATGCCTATTTTAAATTTTAACCCAGTCTGTTTCTTTTGGAAAATTGTGTCTGACATAATTCACAGACATAGTTACGTTGAATCTCTGAAGGCAGCCACAGAAACGTAAAACGCGTTTCATGTGCATCCAAATGTGGTGTGAACTTCTTTTGAAATTGTGATTTAATGTCCTCCAAATCATTCTGTTGCTCTTAAAACAAAACAAAAGAAATTTGGAGCTGAGGTTACTTCAGCACAATGAAAAAAAGTTGAACTTCAGTTTCTATATGCCCAATGCAAGTCCAGTTTGGCCATAAATATTTGCATTTTCTTTTTTAAATTATTAAGATTCCTTTTCTCTTACTGTTTCAATAACTGTAATCAAATATTTAGATATCTAAGAAAGTAAAATTTTGTGAGCAACTACAGATTGCTCTGTTTCAAAGTCATTCAAATGCCCTGAAAATTGAAGATGGTTAATAGAATGATCATGACGAATATTAACAGTCTAGATTGCAAATCATGATACGTCAACCCTACATATAAAGCCCACCTCTGCATGACAAGGCCATGGAAGCCAGGAAGAGCAACCTTCTCTTTTGACCTCTGAAACTGTTGAAACCTTTTTTTGACCTTGCGCCTCAAGCATCCCTTTTGTGGCAAAACAAAGAGCTGGTTTGTTTTCAATTTAGCTCAAACTCTGATTCTATACTGGGCAGTGGTGAGCTCCTACTAACTCACGCAATCTTACTAGTTTGCTTTTTAAGCTTTATGGAAAATGAACAAAATAAGAAAAACAGTGAGGAACAGGAATGATGTTCAACTCTTGCAAGGTAAGAGGGACCAAAAACACATGGTAGGGAAATAAACTAAACATATGCAGCAGAGACGAACATACGGCTTCTCTAACCTCTTAAAGAAAACTTAAAGTTCAGTGGCCCTTATTCAGGCTTTGGCTGTGCAGTGATAGGAGGAAACAATGGATGCACATGGATAGGGCTGGACCCAGCCACCAGCTATCTCCATGATTAAAGTATCATATTACCAGAGAACATGGACTCTCAGCTCTCGATATCAGATCTGGCTCTGGTCTAGTTGAGGAAACCAGGTAGAAGCCAGCATAAAACTGACAAAGAAGACAAGTGCATGTAGATAAAGGAAAAACAGAAATCTCCCACCTAAGAAAATCACACATAGTAAAAGTCCAAAGCACATAAGGAAAGCTGACATTGAAGAAGACAGCCTCCATACTAAAGCATTAGGAGGCTACTCCACCACCGACAAAATCCGAGTAACAAAACAGTTTCAAAATAAGTTTTAAATGAGTGTGTATTCAGTCTTCAAAGAGATAAAGAAAGCAATATATTAAAAAGACAACATATTTTAAAAGGGCCAATATAAATGAAAAATAGGTGGATATACAAAAAAAAATCTGAGAGATAATAATTATATGCCGAGCACAGCGACTCATGCCTGTAATCCTGGCATTTTGGGAGGTGGAGGCAGGAGGATTGCTTGAGCCCGAGTTCAAAATCAGCCAGGGCAACAGAGTGAAACCCTGTTTGCACGAAACAATTAAAAAATTAGTTGGGTGAGGTGGCATGCTCCTGTTGTCCCAGCTACTCAGGTAGTATCAAAAATCGATCCAGATAATAGCACAGAGAAATATTAAAAGGCAAATAATAAAAGGGAAGTTAAGAGACAAAAATGATGAATTAAGAGGATCCAACATATATCTCATAAAAGTTCCAAAAGACAGAAAGGAAGAAAAAGACAAAGAAGCAATATTTGCAGGAAAATGGCTGAAAAAATCCAAGAATTGAAGGAAGAAATAAGTATTCAGATTAAAAGTATACCTTAAATGTCAAATGAGAAAAAACAAAATAAAACTCCTTTGTAAACACATCATGGTGAAATCTTAAGACATCAAAAGCAAAGAAAAATAATATATAAAATTACCAAGACAAGAAAAATTACCAATAAAGAATAACAAGTCTATTGACAACAGATTTCTTAACAGCAACAAGATATGCTAGCAAGTAATTAAATTATAGCTTTAAAATACTGAGAGAAAGTAATAATCAATCTGACATCTCATACATAAAGTATCACTTAAGAGTAAAGCAAGGGCACGGTGGCTCACACCTGTAATCCCAGCAACTCGGGAGGCTGAGGCAGGAGAATCACTTGAACCCAGGAGGCGGAGGTTGCAGTGAGCCAAGATTGTGCCACTGCACTCCAGCCTGGGAGACAGAGCAAGACTCCATCTCAAAAAAATAAAAAAGAAATGTGCTAAGAGAGTAAATTCCGGCTGGGTGTGGTGGCTCATGTCTGTAATCCCAGCACTTTGGCAGGCCAAGGCGGGCAGATTACCTGAGGTCAGGAGTTCGAGACCATCCTGGCTAACACGGTGAAACCCCGTATCTACTAAAAATACAAAATTAGCCGGGTGTGGTGGTGGGTGCCTATAATCCCAGCTACTCAGGAGGCTGAGGCAGAAGAATCGCTGAGCCTGGGAGGCGGAGCTTGCAGTGAGCCAAGATCACACCACTGCACTCCAGCCTGGGCGACAGAGTGAGACTCTGTCTTAAAAAAAAAAAAAAGTAAAGGCAAAATAAAGATATTTTCATATATGTAAAAACTAAAAAGATTATAACCCATAAGCCTCTCCACTGAATGGACTAAAGAATAAATTTCAGCAAGATGAAAAGAGAACGAATGAGAACGAATAAGTGAGATACAAGTAATAAAGACAGGAGGAAAACATAAAGAAAGGGGCAGAAGAAGAGGTAAAATTATTTTAAAAATAAAATTAATCACTAAAAAAAATTTAGAAACTAAATTTCTCTCCCCAAAAACTACTGAAATAAGATTAAAAAATAAAATAAATGTTTTAGGTTAAAAAAAAAAGATGTTTCATTGTCTTTAGAAGAAAGGAATACAATTTATCGGTAGAAACAAAAGGTGGTGCATCATGACTTATAATGATACATTTATTCTTTCGTATTTATCAAATTAAAATAAAATTTTACAAATGAAGAGAATAAACACAGAACTATGGTTCTAGACAACTACTGCAAGAAAGATGGGAGGGAGAAAGTCAGGGCAAAACCAAAGCATGCTGCAACACTTTTCTTTCATGGGAGGGAGAAAAAAATTAGTAACTTCAAGTTTATCAAGAAGAATATACAGTCAAAATGTATGATAAGAATTCAAGCGTAATTGCTAATGAATAAAAATATGACCGAAAGCTTCTAAATAGGTACAGAAAACAGTAAAATGGTGGGAGGGGAATACAAACTTTATTAATCTAGCAAAAAGCAAGAAAGAAGTAAAGGAAATGAAAACAAGCTACACTAAAGAAAGAAAAACAGAAATAAAAATGTATTCAAATAAATTGATCAAATACAAAGTCATTAAACTTGCAAATGAAAATAGACTATCAGTCAGGCACGGTGGTTCACGCCTGTAATCCCAGCACTTTGGGAGGCCAAGAAAGGCAGATTGCTTAAGCTCAGGAGTTTGAGATTAGCCTGGGCAACATGGCGAACCCTGTCTTTAGAAAAATCCAAAAAATTAGCTGGGTGTGGTGGCACGTGCCTGTGTTCCCAGCTACTTGGGAGTCTGAGGTGAGAGGATCACCTGAACCCAGGAGGTTGAGGCTGCAGTAAGCCATGATTGGACCACTGCACTCCAGCCTTGGCAACAGAGCAAGACCCTGCCTCAAAAAAATAAATAAAATAGACTATCAGATTAGATTGTTACAATCAACCTTCTGCTGCTCACTAAAACAAAATGACCAGGAAACATGAAATAAAAAGATATGGAAAAAGAGACATCAGGCAAATGTTAAACTAAAGATTGCTGGTGTCAGGATAGTCATACCTGGCAAATAACATTTAAGAGAAAATGATGTTGCTCTGAGAAGCAACATCAGAACGACATCTGATCTGGTGATCACACGGTGGATGACCCCTGTTCTAGATCCTGAGCTCCTATCATGGGGAATGAGAACCATCCCTCAAGAGGGTAAGTTTCACAGAGACATGGGATAGTCTGTGGCCTTCACCACCACATTAGCACCACATATACCCATGCTGCGTGGCCAAGTGCCTGGCATGTACCAGGAGTTTAGTAATACTGAATTAATCCCATCTCTGAACTCTCACTGCTTGAGAGAAACCCCAGTATTTTGTGCACCCTCAGAGGTAAACACAGTGCAGAAATGCTGGTCAAGGACTGCCTGTGTCACTTCCTCAAGTTCTGGATGGCAGTTAACACCCCTCCATCTTCCCTCCTCTCTCTCTGATGACACGTTCCCAGTCCTCTCTATTTTGTGGGTGTGATCATGTAGAATAAGATTAGAAAATTCCACTGAAAATATTTAAGGTTGAAGATCTCGAAGCATAACACAGGAGCTGTACTTCCAGAGCTCATGCTCATTCCTGGGATAAGTAAAGAGGGAAGACAGAGAGAGAGACAGAGAGAGAGAAAAAAAAAAATTCCAACAACACAGGCTTTTTGACACAGATAATAATCGCTTCATTTTCCATAGGCGGAAAAAAGTCAGAGTTGTCAGTTATTTTCAGAAATAATTTTATATTCAATTCCAAACATGAGAAAATAATACAAATGCATTCAACTCTGCCAACAAGCTCTACCTTACTGACAGGCAGCTTTGAATGAATTTTGATAGGAGGTGGCTTTTCTGAAATTACTAAATTAAGATCAATAATTGTACCTTCATATTTCTTAGGCAAAGCCTTCTCTTTGCTATTAATACGATGTTTTTCACTCCAAAACAGTAGGGAAAGAAAGAAGCAAAGGAAATAAAAACGCATGCTCTCTAGTTAGTCCTAGTCCACCACCTTCCTTAGAATCATCTTGAGAGGTTAAGATAATCTCCAGCCATGACTGAAGAAGAGTGACTTGCACAGGATTCCAGCCAGTGATGGTGGAGAGCCCATAATCTGAATTTTTATCTGTCCTTTTCTTCAAGGAATACCTTAATGCTTAGCAAGGGAGACTTTTTAAGTGAAGCCAAGAAAATTGCTGTGCATATGTAAGAGTGTTAGAAACAAGGAAATAGATGCACGAAAGGAAAAGTGAGATCAATAACAGACAAATAAAAATTCCTATCTGCACATTAGAATCCGTTTCCTGCCTTAATGTAGCTCTGATATTTAATTGTCTATAGCCCATAAAAGTGGCCACTTGTTTCTGCTTCCGGCCTTTATTCATTTCCCCTAACAGGGCTGGAGGTGTGACTGAATATACAACAGTTGTTTTGAAATGTAAGTTTGGCAGGGGAAAAAACAGAGGTAAGAACAGAGAGGAAGCTGAGAAACAGCTTTTCCATTTGTTTGCATATTTAGGATTTTTTTCTCATTGACAGGGATGGAGGGAAGCAAACTTGGATTTTTTGTTCTTCTGTATTGTAAGATGTGTATCTAAAAAGTTCTAAAACATATAGCTAAGGACTACTGATAAGTGAATCCCATGAAGCCACCACCAACAGCAGGAAATGGAACCCTGCAGGCACCTTTCAAACCTTCAGGGAGCATAATTCCTCCCTCCCCTCTAAGAAGAAACACCATCCTGATTTTTGTCACAATGACTTCCTTGCATTTCTTTATGGTTCTGCTAATTGCTTAAAGGCCCCCAAAGAAATGGAGTGGAGTTTGTTTTTGCTTGTTTTTGTATGTTACACATAGTATTACAGTGAATGTATTTGTTGTGTCTAGTTTTCACCGAATCCGTTTGTCAAATTTAGCCACGCCATTGCACATAGATGTAGTTCATTTATTTTCATCGCAAAACTGTATTCCATTGTATGAAAATAACACAATTTTCATCGTCTATTCAACTGGTGTTGGACATTTGGATGGTTTTCCATTTGGGGTTATTTCAAACAAAGCTGAACATTCTTGAACATGTGTCCTGGTGCACATGTGGAGGAGAGTCTTTCGGACAGATGTTCAAGAATGTTCAGCCTAGGAGTGGAATTGGTGAGTCATGGGGTGTTTGCTTCTTTAATTTTGCTAGTTACTGCCAAACTATTTTCCAAGGTGCATATATCAATTATCATCTCACCAGCTGTGTATGAGAGTTCCAGCGTCTGAATGCCTGGGAAATTGGCAAATAGCTTTTTCTTGTTTAAATTAACAGGCATGTAGCAGATCATGAAGAGAGGAAATACAGAGGATGCTTGTGCTTGGGCACACTGGAAAGCATATGGACTTTAAACCATGCAGGACTGAATCCCCCCTTAGTATTAACTATGCAGCCTTACCTTGTTTGCTTACCCTCCTCAGTTTTCCTTTATGTAAAACGAGAATACCTATTTCAAGGCTATTTGAAGGATTAGATAAAATATATTTACAGTGTCCAACCTAGTAACTGACACAAAGCAGGCATGCAATAATCGCTAGCTGTCAATATCATTCTCTTTCTTACTTATTTCCAAAACCAGAGCTTAAGAATCAAGGATCGGCCAGGCGCGGTGGCTCAAGCCTGTAATCCCAGCACTTTGGGAGGCCGAGGCGGGTGGATCACGAGGTCAGGAGATCGAGACCATCCTGGCTAACATGGTGAAACCCCGTCTCTACTGAAAATACAAAAAAAAAAAACTAGCCAGGCGTGGTGGCGGGCGCCTGTAGTCCCAGCTACTCGGAGGCTGAGGCGGGAGAATGGCGTGAACCCGGGAGCTGGAGCTTGCAGTGAGCTGAGATCGCGCCACTGCACTCCAGCCTGGGCGACAGAGCGAGACTCCGTCTCAAAAAAAAAAAAAAAAAAAAAAAAAGAATCAAGGATCCAGTTTCTCTGAACAAGCTATGAGGGCAGAGAGCTACAGCCTGCAGATAATTTTTCTGGTTTTACATATCTGTTTGTTTTCTGGTACCAGAGCTGAGAAATGCATCTTGAATAAATAACATCAGAGAAACACAAAACTTTCTTTAGGTCCTTTAGAACTCTAAATCCAAATATCAAATCATGCACAGCAAAAGGTATTGCAAATCTCCCACAAAGGATTTAAAAAAGAATGACCAGAAAATAACTTAAAACAACTGTTTTCAAGCAAAGCTAAAACAGGACAAGTAAATATTTCACCAGATTTAAATTTGACAAATTTCATTCACTCGCTATGATCAAGAGGAGTAAGTTCCCACCTCATTCAGAAGCAGGTGTGCTATTGAGAATGTTATAAATATTCCCTTAGAGTCATTCATTCACATCAGGCTTACTATAACAACTGACAACTGACTCTTGATTATTTAAGACCCATTTAAAGTTACTCACCTCCTTTCATTCTGAGTTATTGTGCCATTTTCTAGCTTTTTAACTGTGGTCGCTAGTACTTTATTGGCATCATTGGCAAAGTCTAAGTCTCGAACTTCAGACAGTGGGACAGACACGATGGCGAACGCTTCTTTATCTTCTTTGGTTTGGCAGGTTCCAATCTGAAATGTGTTTTTCCATTAAGATTAGTTTTATAAACAACTATACAATATTCGTTGAGGACTAATATATCTAGTACTATTTAAGAAATATAAGACGAGAATAGATCATGCAAACACAGTAACTCCCACCTGCTTCGTCCACTACGAAAGGCTGTGGGGACACAGAGATTTCCTGTGCCCACTTCCTGCCCTGTTCCAAAGCCCCACTGGAAACCTCTCCCTTTCACACTTGCCCTCTGCTCCAGTTTTGACAGTAGAGAAAAGGCACTCCTGGATTCTACTTCTCCATCCACATGCCGCTACCGTTCTTTTTGATGTCTCCGTAGCATCCTCCTGAATCACAGCTTTGCTGCCTCCAACCCATTTAGATCAGCTACCTAAGCAACTGGCAGACATGCATGCTTGATGTAATTAATTGCAATGATATCTAATATTGGTGAAGATGGAGTATAAGGAACATGTCACACAGCATTCCTATCCTAATCCTATTCGGATGACATGTGGCTAAAAATTAAACCATATTCAGTGACATTTACCTTTAACATAACAGGCCTCTCTTCATCTGTGTCTATGGGGATACTAGTACTGGTTACCCATGTGTTGGTGCATAAATGCCTTAACCGAACATATGAGTTCCTAAAAGCAAAACAATATAAAAAAACAAATTATAAAAAATTAGCACATTTACATATTGACATCTTTAACAGCTTCATATGTGATATGAACATAAATATATATTAACTAGTAATTGACTCAAGATCCCTCTGCTTTAAGGGGAAATTCTGACTTATAGACTATTTCAAAGCATGCAGCATTATTGCCTAAGCCAGTAGTTCTCAAAGTGTGGTCCCTAGACCAGTGGCATCAGCATCGCCTGGGAGCTTGTTATTAATACAAATTCTGAAACTTCATCCCCATCGACTGAATCAGAAATTTTGGGGGTGTAGCCCAACAATGAGTAGTTTAATAGGTTCTCCAGGCAGTTCTGATGCATGCTAAACTAAGAACATTGATCAAATAACAAATAACTCAGCTAACACTGCTGGCAGACAGTAGTGTAGTTTGTGTAGTTTAATTATTTGTATGTAAAAGTATTAATGTACAATAAATCCTCATTATTTGTGGCTTCTGTACTTGTGAATTCTCCTGCTCACTAAAATTTATTTGTAACCCCCCAATCAGTGTTCAAGGAGCTTTTGTGGTCATTTCAGGACACACATAGAGTGACAAAAATTTAAGTGGCCCAGTAGGCACATTTCCAAGCTGAAGTAGAACAAGGTGATGCTCTGCGTCTTGTCTCAGTTCTCATGCTATAAACAAGTGTCCTTTTTGTGCTCTATTTAGTGCCATGTTTTTCACACTTCTGTGCTTTTTTTTGGTGATTTTGATGTTTAAGATGGCCCCCACATGAGGTGTAGAAGTTCCTAAAGTTACGCACGTCTAGTGTTCCCAAGCACAAGAAGGCTGTGATATGCCTTACAAAGAAAATACTTGTGCTATATGAGCTTCGTTCATGCATGAGTTATAGTGCTACTGACCACAAATTCAATGTTAATGAATCAGCAACATATATTGAATAAGGTGTATTTAAACAGAAGCACACATAGAACAAGGCTATGTATTGGTCAACAAAAATGTGACCAGAAGCTCACAGGAATCTAACTGTATTTCCCCTAGGAACAATGGTTCAGTATTTGCTAATTCCATGTAACATATACTTTAAAAATTGACTAGATATGAACTGTGACAGAGTGCCTAAGAAAGGACACCTAGAACTTCATCCTACTCAAGTATTACCATTTTTAGTAAATCTTTTATAATCTTTTGTTATTTCTTTAACAAATATGTGTATAGTGCCTATTAAAAGAAAAGCACAATAAGTACTCTGCCTTCAAGTTGCTTACAGATCAGTATAAAGATAAGGCATAAATATGTCTTACAACATAAGGTAAAAAGCATTAGGGCCAAGAAAAGAAAACCAAATAAAATGCCAAGGGCCTCAGGCAAAGAGATTCATTCAACAACCTGGTTCTGCTCCTTTACAGAAGTAGATAAAATACAAACTGAGCTTCACAAATCTAAAATAGCAGTCCTCCAATCTTTGTTCAAATATCTAGAAATTCTGAAATGCCTCTGTTTTATCACTTAGCATCTTCCGCATTGAATTACACAAGAGACGTAATTTGTACTCAGTTGTCATCAGGTCCCCAAGTGATTTAGTACAGTGATTTAGTTTAAGCAGCACTGGACTATAAAGTTTGAGAAACACTGGACTCCACAGTGGAATCACTTAGGTAATAAATGCTTTAAAAAGAGTAAAGCCTGCACCCCACCTGTGAGACTCTGATTTCATGGTCTCAGCGTGGCCAGGGCATGGCAAGGTGTCAACATTACCCAAGTGAGTCTAATTTACAGTCAACTTGAGAACCACTGGTTCTAACTCAGTCTCTAGTTCCTGATCTGTAAGGGTTACTGCCAGTATTCAATAAGATAATATTTATTAAGAACCTGACACAGGACTTAGTACATAAAAAGTGCTCAAGAGTTATATTATAATAGTAGTTATTATTAAGCATTAATTAATGTTGGCTTTAATACAATTAATGACAGATGAATTGATGTTAATACAAAATTCTGCACTATACTGAATAGGGCTTCCACAGTTCTGAAAAGTAATAGATTAATGATTCCATATAAAGGGAGGCTCGGTGGCCATCATCGTGGTTCTATACACTTCCTAGTAAGACCCTTTTATCATTTCCTTAAGCAAACTCTCTTGGTTAGAGTTCAAGAAGGGCTCCCTTTTTGCTGACTTAAATCTAAAATAAGTCAAGTCATAGTAAGGATTGATTAAGGTCCCAGTCCTGGGAGGAGAAAGCCAGAGACCTGGGTCAGGTAAAACCAGAGAGGATCTCTTTACAGGCTTATATTGATGGAACAAAAAAGAGTGAGAGATGGACTCATATAAGGTATGAAATTTGGCAACATTTCTCATGAATGAGAATAGCCACAAAACACCCTGGGAAGCTCTACCAGCAATGTTTCTCAATAGTGTTATTATAGTAACTTTTTACCCTCCCTGGAGGAAACCCACACAATGTCCGCCTTTTTGCATAGGTGCCTTCGGCTTCACCACTGCCATCTGCCAAGGCCAAGCACAATAGCGCTCCATCAAGGCCCATTTAGAGCCATCCCACTAACCCTAATAATATGGGCAAGACTCCTCGATGCATCTAGAGACTGCATCACAGCCTTATGGTTGAAAGATGGACAGTTATAGACAGAAAAGCTTAACTAAAATAGTCAAATTTAGCCTGGGCATGGTGGCTCATGCCTGTAATTTCGGCACCTTGAGAAGCTGAGGTGGGTGGATCCCTCGAGCCCAGTAGTTCAAGACCAGCCTAGGCAATATGGCAAAGACTCATCTCTACAAAAATATACAAAAGTTAGCAGGGCATGGTTGTGCATGCCTATAGTCCCAGCTACTCAGGAGGCTGAGGTGGGAGGATCACCTGAGTACCAGAGGTAGAGGATGCAGTGAGCCATGATTATGCTTCTGCACTACACCCTGGGCCACAGAGTGAGATCCTGTCTCAAAAAAGATAAATGAAAAGTAAAATAAAATGGTCAAATTCAAGCAAAAGAATGTAAGATATTGTCTTACCTTAAGTTCTGGCAATCTTATTTCCAATCCCACACCCCCTCACTCACTTTTATCTAATTACTCTGGCCTTCTCACTCGTCCTTAAAAACACCCAGTAAATTTCAACATTTTTCATTTCGTGTTCCTGCTGCTTGAAATATTCCTCTCAGGAAGAGAGGACTTGGTTCCTCAATTCATTCAGATCATTCTTCAAACATACTAACTCAGAGAGGACACAGTTGAACTCTCCTGCCTAAGAGAACTCTCTCCACACCCTCCATTTTTTCTTCAAAGCACTTTTATTACCTGACCTTTTATTAATATTTTATGTCTATTGTTTTGTTTACTGCCTGTCTCCCCCATTTGAATGTGAGAGTATAACCAGTTTGTTCACTGTTGTCCTCCCAATGCCAAGGGCAATGCCTGGAATGTAATGGATGTTCAATATATATTTGTTGACTGAATGACTACATAAATGAACAAATGGATGAATGAAATGGGAAATCTGACATAATAAAAATAAATGATAAATATATAAATAGAAATGTTTTTATATTATTTTTCATTTTAGTAACCAAAGGCCAGGTAAGTAATAAGAATAAATGATTCTTATAAATTTTTCAGAATTTCTTTGTTCCTGCACATTTTAATTATTTATAAGAATAAAACAAATTATGTTAACCTCCTCACAGAAGAGGCACAATGTTTTACACATTTTTTCTTCACTTACGTTTGCTCCCATGATATCATAAAAATATATTAATATTATTATTTTCATTCCTTACCTACTGGTATAATTATTCAAAGAAACATCTTTTAACCATAATATTTTTTTTACCTTGGAACCAGGCAGTCAGCTCTCTGAAGAGTTGTGGCATCGAGTTCAAAAAGGGATGCAATGTCATTGCCATGTGGGACTGAAACCAAAGTATACATGATCTTCTCCCCTGCCTGGCGTTTTTTCTTTGAAGTTGGATGGTCATCTCTCTGTTGAGGAAGTACAAGGTTATTTACTTTTATCTGGTTTCTTGCTAAACTCTCCAATTAATCAGATGACAGGGTTTAAATGTGCATGTTATTTCTTCCTTGGATTGGAGAAGTGTCTATTTCACATCACCCAGAAACACTAGCTCTAGACTGACAGCCATTGAGGTAATTACTGTCAACAGGGATGAGTCCCACACTCCTGGGGTGAGGTGGCTTGATCTGCCCACATCGTTAAGGCACTAATGGTACCAATAGTTATGGACCCTTCCCTCGTTCTCTTACACCTATTTACAAAGTAGCAATTTTGACCATTCCACAGTTAAAACAAATACAGAGAAGAGCCTGTGTGTTGAATTATCTAGATTTCTTAAGTTAAAGTAAGCATGGCAGTGTGCAGGAGTTCATACCTAACTCCTCAGCCATAATAATACTTGGAGAAGAGCAGAATCAACAGCAACATTCCCATTCACCACCTGCTTGCGGCCCTAGATTTAAGAACATACTATAATTCCATAAGAAACAAAATAAAAGGAGATCTCCACAAACAGACACCTTCATAATGATGTGAAACTTGGTCAAAGGTTCCAGCACACCCTACCATTTTAAGCAGATGCCAACACGAGATTAATGAGTTTGTGCTTTTACTTGAACTTCCGCAAGTCCCAGTACCCCATGGAAGAACTGGTTGCACAAGAAACCAAAACAGGGGATGCAATATAAGCTTGGTAGTTAGTAGATAAAAATAGCGACTTACACATATTTATTAAAACAGGTGAAATTTGAAAATGAGAGTGGAAGAGAGAAAGACAGATAGACACACTGTCACTGCACCATCACAGGACGGTGAATGAAACTGAGGGAAGGAAGGGATGCTCAAAAGGCAAATGCAAGCAGCATACTATATCCATGGGCAAGTGTTTCTTTAATGGCTGCTGCGACAAGATATTACTCCTGATCATCCCAGAACATTCACTTGGAGTCCCTACCCCCTCCCAGAGAGTGGCAATATCATTTTACTTGGATCAAAACAGCCTTGCAGTTTTGTTTCTGGCCTCTTCTGTAAATGGTGCATAAATTGGTAGCACCGTTGAAATGGGAATGGGCAGAGGGAACTGCCAGGTTTCCTAAACAGGAGGAGGATTGTTATCTGCTAAAAGCCTCACAGCCTTGCAGCACCAGGTAGCTCTTGTCATCTTTGACTTCTGTGTCTTCCACAGAGATCAAAATTCATAGTTAAATGAAAGCAGGGGTTCAGCAAACTCTCCACAAAGGGTGACCCTCATAACAGTAGTTTCTTATTTGTAAATATAAACACTGTTTATTGACTAGAAAAGGGCATACTTGGCATACTATACATCGTAAGGGAGTATGGGCATGTGGGAACGAAGAAAACGCAGAAACAGTTAGCAAATAATACTTCTGAATTTTTTTTAAGACAAGGTCTCACTCTGTTGCCCAGGCTGGAGTGCAGTGGCACAATCAAGGCTCACAATAGTCTCACTCTCCAGGGCTCAAGAGATCCTCCCACCTCAGCTTCCCGGGTAGCTGGGGCTACAGACGTGTGCCATCACACTGGCTAATTTTTATAATTATTGTACTAACTGGACCTCACTATGTTGCTGAGGCTGGTCTCGAACTCTTGAGTTCAAGCGATCCTCCCTGCTCAGCCTCCCAAAGGTTGGGATTACAGGAGTGGGCCACGGCACCTGGCTGATATTTCTAAATTTATCCAGAGCTTCTCACAATACCAAAGCCATTCCTTTGGTTGTTCTCATTAATCCCACAACAAAAAATTTAAGAGAGAAAAGTAAGCATTATAATTTCCATTGAGCAAAGAGATGAGTGCAGTTACCTAAAAAGAGATGAAAGATGAGGGAAGGGGAAAAAGAAAGGGGAGGAAGAAGGAGGAGAGGAAGAAGAAGGAGACGGGAAAAGAGGGAAAGAAGGAAGGAGAGGGGGTGGGGAGAAAGGATGGAGAACCGGAAGGGAGCAGTGGATGGTGGTAATGAACGCTCAGCCCCAAATTCAACTGACCAGGACCTGAATCCAAGCCAACCCAAGCCAGAGGCCAGGCCTGAGGCCCTTAAATACGGTAAGAGTCACTCCTCTAAGAGTAAATAAGAACTCACGGCTAAGACCCTCCCCCTCCCCCAAGTCTTCTGAAAAAGTTACCTTGGGTCATGAGACCCACTTTCATGGTGATTTGCATGAAGGATGAAGAAGTCTAAGAATTGGAGACAAAATTTATGAGGGGGGAACCCACCCTCTCGTCCCTCAAGAAGAAAGTCTAAATGCCTTTAAATAACCCAATAATGAGAGTAGTCTGTCCAGACAAATGAGTTCGAAGAGATGGCTGGCGCAATGGCCTTAATAGCTTAGGATCATGGACTCTCTTCCCAAATAATCTCTAGTAGTAGTTAGCAGTTAACCTCTAGTGGTAGTTGGCAGTTACTCAAGTGAAATTCTATTGAAATTTATTCCCTGGGTTTTAATTAGTCTCTTTGAAACTTTAGACAGCGCTTTCACAGTTTTATCCTGCATTGCAATTCCCACAATGGGTTGTGAGTAAGATCCTTTAAAAAAAAAAAAAAAAAAAAAAAAAGTGGGGGAGAGTGAGCTAGTTTGAATGGAAAGGTAGCAAGAGGGGAAAAAGAAGAAGTACACTAGAAGAAAAGCAGGAGTATGCAAGAAAAATGGCCTCTGGTCCAGTGTCACTGAATATTCTTTTTATTGGCAGGGAAAAAAATGATGTCTAAAAATATGTATAGCTTACTAAGGAGTGAGAGCTATGAGTTAATATTATTAACCCATTTTTTAGATGAGAACACTGAGGCTTTAGGGGCCAAGTTTGCATAATTCTCATGTGGTAGAGCTGAATAGCAAATCCAGCTCTAGCTGACTCCACAGTCCTAACCTGTTAACTATTATGCTACAGAGAGACCTTGATCATCAAGAAGGCTCCCAGAAAACCATCAACTAACAACCTGGAGAAGATAAACATAATGGACTCTCCATGTTTTCCTGTTTTGCTCTACTTCTGTGACTGCCTATTGCTGGATTTATTTTTTTAAAACAAAAGAAACCAAGATGCCAAGAAAAGCCCAGGACCAGATGGCTTCACAGCTGAATTCTACCAAACATTCAAAGAACACCAATCCTTCTTAAACTCTTCCAAAAAAAAAAAAAAATAGAAGTAGAAAAGATACTATCAAACTCATTTGATGAGGCCATCATTACCCTAATACCAAAGCCAGACAAAGATACCACAAGAAAAAATCTATAGGCCAGTATCTATTAATATAGATGCAAAAATTCTCATCAAAATACCAGCAAACCAAATTCAACAACAGGTCAAAAAGTGTATACACCATGACTAAGTGGGATTTATCCCTAGGATGCAAGGTTGGTTTAAACGTATGCAAAACTACCAATGTGATATACTACATTAACAGAATAAAACATAAAAAGCACACGATCATCTCAATCAATGCAGAGAAAGCACTTGACAAAGTTCAACATCCTTTCATGATTAAAAAAAAAAACTCTCAACAAAATAGGTGTAGAAGGAAATTTCCTGAACATGATGAAGGCCATTTATGAAAAGCCCATAGCTGATATCATAGTCAATGGGGAAAACCTGAATGCTTTTCTTCCAAGACTTAGTACAAGGCAAAACTGCCCACTCTCACCATTTCTATTTAACACAGTACTGGAATTATTAGCAAGAGCACATAGACAAGAAAAAGAAATAAAGATTGGGAAAGAAGAGGTAAAATTATCCCTGTTTCAAGTGACAGGATCTTATATGTAGAAATCTTAAACACTCCACTAAAAACTGTTAGAACTAATCAATGAATTTAGTAAAGTTGCAGGATACAAAATCCACATACAAAAATCAGTCACATTTCTTTTCACCAATAAGAATCTATCTGAAAAGATATCAATTCCATTTATATTAGCATCAAAAACAATTCCATTTATAATAGCATCAAAGAGAATAAAATATTTAGGAATAAATTTAACCAAAGAAGTGAAAGATCTGTACTCTGAAAACTATAAAACACAGAGGAAAGAAACTGAAGAAGATACAAATCAATGGAAAGATATCTCATGTTCATAGATTGAAAGAATCAATATTAGTAAAATGTCCATACTACCTAAAGCAATATACAGATTCAGTGCAATCCCTATGAAAATTCCAAAGGCATTTTCAATTGGAAATAGAAATAACAACCCTAAAAGTTGTATGGAACCGCCAAAGACCCAGAGTCTTCAAAACAATCTTAAAAAAGAAATGCAAAGTTGGAGCCATCATACTTCCTGATTTCAAATTATATTACAAAACAACATTAATCAAAACAGTATGGTATTGGCATAAAAACAGATACGTAGACCAATGGAATAGAATAGAAAGCCCAAAAATAAACCCAAGCATACACAGTCAACTAATTTTTGACAAGGCCATCAAGATGACACAATGGGAAAGTATAGTCTCTTCAATAAATTGTGATGGGAAAACGAGATATCCACATGCAAAAAAAAAAATGAAACTGGACCCTTATCATACACCATACATAAAAATCAACTCAAAAGATCTGAGCATAAGATCTGAAACCAAAAAACTCCTAGAAGAAAACACAGAAGCAAAGCTTCTTCATATTGATGTTGACAAGGATTTTTTGGCTATCTCACCAAAAGCACAGGCAACAAAAGCAAAAATAAACAAAGTGGGACTACATCAGACTAAAAAGCTATACACAGCAAAGGAAACAATCATCAAAATGAAAAAGCAGCCAAGGAATTAAAAAAATATATTTGCAAACTAAGCCAGATAAAAGTTTAATATACAAAATATATAAGGAATTCACAAAACTCAGCCAAGAAACAAGTAACTCAATTAAAAAATGGACAAAGGACCTGAATAGACATTTCTCAAAAGAAGACATTCAAATAGCTAACAGGTATAAGAAAAGGTGCCCAACAGCACTAATCATCAAGGAAATGCAAATCAAAACCACAATGAGATGTCACCTCATGCCTGTTAGAATGGCTATTTTCAAAAAGACAAGAGATAACAAGTGCTGAGGAAGGTGTGAAGAAAAGGAAACCCTTGTGCATTGCATTGTTGGTGGGACCACAGATTGGCATGGCCATTGTGGAAAACAATATGGAAGTTCCTAAAGAAATTAAAAATAATACTACTATAAGCCCTAGTAGTACCTCTTCTGGGCATATTCCCAAAGGAAATGAAATACCACCTCATAAAGAAACATACACCCTCACACTCATTGCAGTATTATTCACAATAGCCAAGACACGGAAACAACTTAAGTATCCATCAACAGATGAACAGATAAAGAAATTTGCGCTATATATAATATATGTTTATATACAAAATATGATTCATCCTTGTAAAAGGAGATCCTGCCATTTGTGACAACATGGATGAAACTAGAGAACATTATGCTAAGTTAAAAAAAAATACACAGAAAGGAAAAAAAGCACATGCTCTCACTTATATGTGGAATCTAAACAACAACAACAAAACAGAAAAAAAACCACACAATACATAGAAATAAAGAGAACAGAATAGAACGATGATTACCAGGAGCAGGGGGAATGGGGAAATTGAGGTCAGAGTGTACAAAGTCACATATCTGTAGGATGAATAGGGCTAGAGATCTAATGCAGGGCATGTGGAGTATAGTTAATAATCGTGTATTCTATACTGGAAATTTGCTAAGAGAGCCAATTTTAGGTATTTTTATCACAAAAATAAAAGGTAACTATGTGACATGATGGATATGTTAATTTGATTGACTACAGTAACATTTTACTATACATATGTGTATCAAAACATCATGTTATATACCTTAACTATATACAATTTTAAAATGAAAAAGAGGCCAGGAACAGTGGCTCATGCCTATAATCCTAGCACTTTGGGAGGCCGAGGCAGGTGGATCACCTGAGCTCAGAAGTTCAAGACCAGCCTGAGCAACATGGCAAAATCCCATCTCTACAAAAAGTACAAAAATTAGGCATGGTGGCACATGCCTATGGTCTCAGCTACTTAGCAGGCTGTGGTGGGAGGATCACCTGAGCCCAGGAGGTCGAGGCTACAGTGAGCCGAGATTGCATCACTGCATTCCAGCCTCAGCGACAGAGTAAAACTCTGTCTCAAAAAGGAGAAAAGAAAAAAGTGAGGGAGGGAGGCAGGTGGGGAGGAAAGGGAAGGAAGGGATGGAGGGAAGGATGGAGTGAAGGGCAAACTCAAAAGTGTGTTGCTTCATCGATCTATATCATGTAGCTCAACATTAAAATCTAGGTGTTATAATACGATTAGGATGGCAAAAACACAGTTTTTGAACCGAAGGCCTTGAAATCTGATAGTGACACTAAAGCCACACTGCTGTCCAACTGCAAACAGCTGAGGCAAAAAGGCCTGAACAAGGTCTATGCAATCCTCTTTCACAGGGACCAGTAGAAGACCATGTGCAAGTAGGAATTCCTTCTCAAGGTTAAAAACTGTAGTGACATCTGATACTGATGAGGACAATGATTATGAAGAACATGGCATACAAAAGGAAGGAAGGAGGAGGTTTAGAAGAGGAAGTGATAATTCTAAAAGAAAGCAAAGGATGTTTGTTTTTAATGATATCCTCAGTAACATGAAAACTTGGAGAGAAATAGACCAGGAGAATTACAGTCACAAAGAAATACTGGAAAGAGCTTTAGGGATTTTGCAATCCTATTGCAGCCAAAAGAAAGAGCCACAAGCACACTAAGTGTTGTTAATACATGTGAGAGAAGATTGCCTTGGAATATAAGGACACAGAAATTATGAACAAGATCAATCAGTTATACAAATAACCCAAAGGATTTTTGTGACTATTATAGGCAATAGGATTTGGGCACAAGTGGCTTAAGTGGAATATTGGGAAGGCACAATTAAAACATAATATTAACTAACGAAGATAAAACGTTATCAGTCATATTGAACCATGTTTGAATAAAGGCTTATTAACAGAAGATCAGCACGTAACCCAAATAAATGGAGAATCAAACAGTTTCTCTCACCATTGCCTCGTGTAGATTCAATAAATGGCCAGTCTTCTTGGAAAAATAGCATATCCTTAAAAGGAGTACGTGTCATCTAATTTCCTGAGTCTCCTGCACCCCAATATTGTAATTTAGCCTTTGATACATATTCTACTTCAAGGAAAATGCACCAACTGGCCCAAATATTTAGATCTATTTGGCAATTGAAAGTTGGCATTGTGGTTTATTCATCAGTCTTTTGTGAGTTCATTTAGCAGGAGTTAATCCTCCTGCATTTATTCCTCTTTTAAAATGCTAATGAAATAAATTTTCTAGACTCATAAGAAGAGATCGGACCCAGGTTCCTAGAGATTGCCCTCCTACCCTAGCCTCCGTGGTAATGTCTCCCTGTAAAGGCCTAACAAGAGTAGTCAGGGACCTCTCTATTTTGACATTCTCACGCTACAACAATTAGACTCTCTTCCAAACACAGAAAAAACTCACCAATTAGGGTTAATTAAAAGAGGTCACTCTGAATTACTTATACTGTTTAAGACTTGTGGTTTTATTTTAATTACATAGGATAAGTGGAATGCGCTATTCCACCCTTCAACAGTTCATTTAGGTTCCTGGAAAATGGCTTTAATGAAATGAAAATCTCCATTTATAAATAGCATACAACACTTGTTTATGTGTGAATAAGAAATTCAAACATGTTTAGAAGATTTTTTTGTTTGTTTGTTTTGTTTTGTTTAAGACAGAGTCTCTGTCACCCAGGCTTGAGTGCAGTGGTGTGATCTCGGCTCACTGCAACCTCTGATGCCCAGGTTCAAGAGATTCTCCTGCCTCAGCCTCCCAAGTAGCTGAGATTACAGGCACCTGCCACCCAGCCCAGCTAATTTTTTTTTTTTTTTTTTTTTTTTTTTTTTTTTTTGTATTTTTAGTAAAGACAAGGTTTCACCCTTCTGGTCAGGCTGGTATTGAACTCCTGATCTCATGATCCACCCGCCTCAGCCTCCCAAAGTGCTGGGATTAGAGGCGTGAGCCACCGTGCACTGTGCTGTAGCCTTAAGCATTCTGCTTTCATTCTCTTGTACTCTGTTAATTTGCTTAATAAACTCTCTTGGTAGACAGTCTGACAGTAAACGTCAAGCCCACTCCTTGGAATGTGCCCTCAAGCCAGCCTCTAATGACATCTGAATAATGTGTGATAAGTATACAATTTTTAATGTATGGCTCAAGCCTCAATATAGAAAAAAGTCAAAAATATATCTATAACCTGAAGACAATTCAGTTTAAAATTGTGTCCTTGTGGCTTTTGTTTATAAACTTATATTGATTTTTTTAAGAAAAAAGACACAGAAACACTAGTTTCCCACAGAGAATTACAGAAGTGCAATGCCCTCTCTCTTGCATCATGAAAATACATTAAGGTATGACAGAACTTAAACAGGTATTAAAATTTAACCTCAGCTAGCTCTCCAAAACACTCTCAATTTAGGGTAACGCAGGGACTTGAATGTTAACCTGGTCTATTGAGCTCTTAATTAAACGAGCATTTTTCACTCAGAAAGAAAGCCACGCAGCCTCTCAGGTTGTACATGGAGAAAATCCGCTATGAAAAGCCAGCTGAGTCAACTCAACTAATGGCTCTCCTTGCTTTCCATGCCATCCTGGGGCCTGCAGACATCCGCAAAGCAGTCAGCTCCTAGAACACCTTCTCTGTTGACTCATTTGTGAGTCATCGAATTTTTAGCACAGACATCACGTTGCAATTCTGTTGTTGGGAGCCAGAGACATTCTGTAAGAAATGTCTGCATTTGCAGAGTTGGTTCAGACCTGTGAGTGGCCACAGCAGCGTAACGACGTGCAGGCACGTGTGTTTTTGTTCACATCCTCCGGGGCTCTCACTACTGACTTTATGTAACCGCACATAACACTGCCATTTACAGCTGCAAATACTTCTCTTGCTGAGGTTCCTTAACAAACTGCTACTCTCAAATTAATTTCTGATAGAATCTTTGTTTCTGTGTTTTCCTTATCACCTTGTCACTGATGAATATATAGTAAAACAAGGAAATTCGGGGGTCAGAATCTGGTACTCAGGAAAATTTGAGGGTCTGTCAGAATCTGGTACACCCCCCACCCCCCACATTCTATGGAATAGGATTTTCAGTTGTATTTCCACAAAGTTCCCTGGTTCCTGGAGCATTTCTGTTGATGTATATAAATGCACATAGACTAGTGGTTCTCAACAGGGAATATTTGCCCCCCAGGGGGCATTTGGCAATTTCTGGGCAACTGTTAGTCGCCACAATCAGGGGCCTGCTATTGGCACCTGGTGAGTAGAGGCTGTAGACGCTGCTAAACATCCTACAGGCAAAAGTCATCCCACCACAACAAAGAATTATCTGGCCCAATATGGCCAGAAACCCCAACATCTAAAACAGACATTCCCAAGAAAAATCAGATCACATTCCACATAAATATGGTAATGTTAAGATGGGTAGTGTTAATTCCAAAAAATGCCCCTTCAAAGAGCCATTTGAAAAGATGCAGCCTTTCAAGAAGAAACCAATGACTGTCAGGTTCCCAGCTGGGCTTGATACGGTTCCAATGTTTACAGGGTCCCTGTGGATGCTGTACATTTGTAAGATTGGAAATAACAGACTCCTTTGTAGAATAAATACAGCAATTTGTGTCTTAATGGGAGCTCTGACACACACTGCCTCATTTCAGCGGCACCATGCATGAACCTTTGAAACTTCAAATATGGAAGGCAACATTTTGATAAAGGTTTCTAAATTACAACAAAAAAATATTAACTGGGCATTAAATAGACAACATCGGGAGAACGAGGAAAGAAAAAATCAGCATGGTCATAATAAAGTCAGTGTTACTGGAACCCAGATCTGAGGTGAAACAGTATTCTGTTTTGGGAAATGATTGCATATTTCACAGGCTGGAGATAAACTCTAACAGCTCCTTTGTTTTCTTCTTTAGACAGAAAAATAATTATTGCTCTGTGGCAAATGGTCTATAAAATAGGAAGCTGTATTGGTAGCTTTATGGCTCCACATTCCCAATTTTCTTTGCTCTCAAGCTAGGTATTCTGGAGAGGAAAAAAATTAAATCAACTGTCTCCAGTTGGATGTCTCCCTGAGATGACAGATGAGACTCAGTCATAAACATCCACAGCAAAAGCAGACCCATCTGTATTGAACGCAATTAAAGTGCTGCCAGTAACAACAGCTTAAATAGAAGAGCACTCTTTCTCACCTTTAGAGGTCAATGAAGAAGTCGTGTTTTGGAATAAAAAGAAGAAAAACTATCAAGTCTAACTAAAAGTTTGATTAACAGAAAGAGTGAACTTCACCATGGATGTACGATTATTTATATAGTTTGTGCTGTTCCATAGAACCTCCATGCCCTATGTAGTCAACGCTCGGTATCTGCAGGGGATTGGTTCCAGGACCCCCTGCATACAGAAAAATCTGCTCAAGTTTCTTATGTAAAATTGCATAGTATTTGCATATAACCTATACATATCCTCTTATATACTTTAAATCATCTGTAGATTAGTCATAATATCTAATACAGTGTAAGTGCCAGGTAAATACTTGTTATATCATATTGTTTTTTAATTTATATTATTATATTTTGGTGTTTTTGATCTGTGGATGTTTGAATACATAGATGCAAAACCCCTGGATAGGGAGGAAGACTGTATTCTCCCACTCTGTTCAGGCCAAAATCATCAGTAGTATCAGCAAATATTATGTAGTAGAAAGGAGATGCACAAAGATTTAATTCAGTTGTACAATTTGAAATTTTGATATGATGCTCTTTTAATAGAAATAACTTACAAACTCAAAGAGTTTCCATCTGTCTGATCTTATTTTATCCTCACGGCATGCAGGTGAAGTACAGAAGACAAACATCTTCATCCCATTACACAGATGGGGAAACTGAGTCTCAAGAAAGCTATCTCACTTGTCCAAGGCCACACAAGCTAATGTTGGTGCTAGAACAAGACTCTCTTGGCCCTACACCATGCTGAAGAAGTCACACAGAATATTACAAAAATAAACCTTATGAAACAGAAAAGCAGCAGCCCCTGTCATCCAATAGGTGGTCTGGTCCTCTTAGCAAGGCCATGCTGTTCTGTCTTGAACAATTTCACAGAATGTCATCAGACAAGGCCACTCTGTGACTGTGATGGATCAAGACAAAACAAGACCATTCCCTAATTATGTCTAAACATAGACAAAATATGAATATTGTCCAAGCCACAAAATGACTAAACATCCCTCTCCCCCAACTCATATGAGTGACTGTTGCTTCCTTAGAAGCCTGTCCTCCCTACAGATAAAATTTATTAAGATACCAATTACAGAATTCCTCTTCCTGACAGCATTCTCATCCACAGCAAAGCCTCACTTCCTTAAATCCTCCCCAAATCACCTTACACAAAACACAAATCCTCTAGTAAGTTCTTTCTGACATGCTCTGAGATGCCCCACAGCTCCCCATGGCAGGTGTCCTTTCCCGCTGCGTAAGTAATAAACCCAACTTGTTCAACTACCCATGTGTTCCTGGTGGTCTTTGGGTGGAGGCCATTGACAAGCTTATAGTAAGAACCAAAGAAGCCATGATTCACACTTTGCTTTTTAAACCTGGTTACTGACAGCATTTTCCTAGATCATATGAGAGTAAGAACCCAACAATCCTGAGGCAGCCATGTGAAAACCAACAAGAGAAGAGCCCACTCAGTACGCTAAAATTGAATTATAAATAGGAGATCCAATTGACCAAATAAACCTATCTCTATGTTTAGAGACATTTTGATATGTTAAAGTTTTATTGGGCCAATTACCTGATACTTCACAGCTTTATTTCTATTGTAAGCCTGGCAGTCAGAGAAGGGAGTCAAACAGAAGGGATTGAATGAGGTACAGAAATTCTGATCGGATTTACCTCCCCCAGGTCAATATCCTCATAAAACCTAAAGCTATGTACCAACGCAAAGATACTGGCCGTGTTAATGAAACATTCCAATTCTTTCTGTCAAAGGGTAGAATTTTGAATGATGCAGTAATAATACCTACCAATTTCAAAAGGAATTGCTAAACTTCTAAGAAAACTGAATTATAGACTCTATCTAGATTATACCAAAATATCTAGTTAAACTGCTTTTTAAAACTTTTTTAAAATCTAGCCCATCATCCAGAGATTCTGTCTGCATCACATCAAATTATCCTGAATTTCTGAATTTTTGATTGAATAAAGAAGCCATGTTGTCACCATGAAGCTTTCTTCTTCACAGATGGCTAAATAAGCAGGGTAAATAATCATAAAGATTGTCATGAAAACTGGTGTTAAAATAAGATTGAGATGTTTTTCAAGTAGGACATGTTTGAAAATCAGAAAAATCAGTCAGCTAGATGCTTCAAGTTCTCCAAAAATAAAACCCAAATTATTTTGAATCCAAAAGGAATGTCCTATTGTCCTATTTTAACATCAGCACACACCATAATTCCATTTATCCTTCTTAATTTCTGTGCATTTCTGGAAACGAAACCTAGACCCATCAGAACTCTCAGATGCCAGCTGCCTTCAGCACTCCACCAACAATGGCCTCCAAGTTGCATTGCAAAAATCCTCCCAAGCACCCATTATTGAACATTTTCTCATAATCTAAACTGTATCACCTTTTACCTGTGATCCACAGGCTCTACTCAGAAAATCTCTGAGTTTCTACTCTTCAAATTTACTATTAAAATTCCAATCTGTCCATATGAATACAAACAATATGTTTGAGATTTGTTGGAGAAACGCCAATTCTACTCACCACATTTTTTCCTTCATTTTGGGCATCTCGATAATCAGGATTAAGCTAGAAAAACAAAGGAAGATTAGTTTTTCATTGCTATGAAAGGCATGTTAACAAGACCAGTGATCTTCAATTCAATTAATTATTCTATCCTCAACTAAATTTAATATAAAAAGAAGCTAAGAAAGAAACTATCAGGAAATATGACAATTTAAAATATTACCATCAAACCCTAGTTGCAGGAGACAAAAGCTAACATGCCAAGTTCATTGCCTTGGTTTATATCAGAACTGTAGACATCTTTGAAGAAGTAAGAATTGACCATATCACCTCCTCTGGAAAAACATTCAACAGAGTTCACCATTTTACCCTTTGCAACAAGTGCCGTTTACCAATAACTCAGACACAAATTGAAATTTAAAAAAAGGGAAATTGATGATTTGAGATCATGCTTTACATGTTATGCACACAAAGAAAAGGAAAACGAACCAGAGCAAAAAAGGAGCTACGTATCAGGTATGTGAGCAAATACATGAGGACTACTGAAACTAACAAACACATGTCTTCAGGCTTGGATAGTGGCATTTTGGAGCCAATCTGATGACAAAGATGAGTTCTGGATGTGTTGAGTACGGACCCTTGCGTCATGTGGCTGATTGAAATCCATGACTCCTCACTCCCACTTGTCCTCAGACTCAAAGCGATTCTTAGTTGTTCTGAACTAGTTGATCACTCATAAAGCAATAGATGTATGAGGTGTGTTTCTTGAAACATCAAGTTGTCCAATTGAATTTAATCATTTTAATGTGACTCAACTGGTGTACACAATGCACAATCCCAGTAAAGTTATCATTTAAAACGTAAGGTCAGGAGTCTTCCTCATAATACCATTTATCTAGCAGCTCTGAGAATTGCCCCTTCCAACTTATCACTAAATACCAATGAGGGTTCTGAAAAAACCAAAAGCAAAGCAAAATGAAAGGAAGAAACTCCCAATCTCATTAAGAACTAAGGCTGAAAAAAAAAAAACTAAATTCCAAATCTTCAAAGACCTGATGCTAATTATAAAGTAGATAGTTCTTGGGGACAGGCAGGTAATGACCCGGTTTTTATCATGTGGCAAACTTCAACGTCTCTTTAAGCTAGTGGCCATGTACACAAAGATAAGAAGATACTGAGTCAGTTTGAACGCTGACGTAGAAAACCAGAGAATTTACCGACCAAAAACCTATAGAGAAGGGTTTCTCTGTCACTGGCAAGCTGCCGTGAAATTATGCAGAAACCTGCTTCCCTAGTCTGCTACCTGTCTCTGTCTTTACATGACCTAAGAGATGCCCAGAAAACAAGTGGGCAGAAAGTGGAGGGAAAAGATGATGGCCAAGGCCTTTCTGGGAAGCATGGTGTGAAGAGAGAAAAGGAATGCTGTATGCTGGAACAACATTGCATGATGATACAGAAACAGCAAAGGGGTAGGACACAGAAGCAAAGCAACTGCTGTTGAGCCCGGGTGTGTAGAGTCCATAGAATCCACAGAGTCCACGTCTGCTCAATCTGGGAACTGCATTGCAAGTGCACCCATCAGCCAGTCCTGCAGCTGAACATTTAGAAAGAGGATTGAATTGTCACGCTAGAGAATTTAAAAATGGAACGAAAGGACAATCCACTCAACCCTCTGGTTCTGCGCAGAGCTCACTCATCTGAGGATAACAAGGAAAGAAGAAAGGAAGGAAAAAACAAAATAGGACTGATGGAACACTAAGTTAGAACAAGGGAAATTCCTTCTCAGAGTCTCTCTCAACATTTCCTATGATATGATGCAAAACGAATTTTCAGGAAATGGTTTGGCATTCTCAGGAAAGTACAAATAAACATGACCTCTACATAAAGGCAACAAAATAACATAAAGAGTTAAAATGATAGTGTATTGCCGGGAGTGGTGGCTCATAATCCCAGCACTTTGGGAGGCCAAGGTGGGTGGATCACCTAAGATCAGGAGTTCGAGATCATCCTGGTCAACATGGTAAAACCCCGTCTCTACTAAAAATACAAAAATTAGCTGGGCATGGTGGCGGACACCTGTGATTCCAGCTACTTGGGAGGCTGAGGCATGATAATTGCTTGTACCCAGGAAGCAGATGTTGCAGTGAGCTGAGATTGCGCCATTGCACTCCAGCCTGGATGATGAAGTAGACATTGTCTCAAAATAATTATAATAATAATAATATATACATAATAAAATAATAATATAAATAATACAAAATAAGAGAAGTTAAGGAAGATTTCAATATACATGAAAACATAAATACAAAATTAAAATTCACATTAGCACTAATAGAAAGCATAGTTACAGAAAATCAGCAATGCAGAGGATGAGCAGCTGAGTGGCTACCCCTCCATACAGAAGGAAGGTATCCAGAAATGAGAATTAGGAAAAAGAAAATGGTCACAGACAACCAGAGAAGGGACAACAACTAACGGGAGACCATTAGACCTCTCAAAATGAAGAGAGAATAAGTGGAACACAAGTAATAATCAAAGATAATAGAAGATAAAAACCTTTCCTCAGCTGAAGAAAGAATTGTGTATGCAGAGGTTACCCTATCCGTGGAAATCAACCACAAAAGATTGACACATTCATTTCAAGATGATAAGGGGAAAAGGCAGAGAAAACAGTGGTAGGGACGTAAAACAGAGCCAGAAATTAGGCTTTTAAAAGCATGTCATGTAAGAAAAGAATGATAAACTAAATATGGTATATTCAAACGATGGAGTACTACTCGGCAATGAACATGACGAGCTTCTCATGCAAGCAACAAGAATGAATCTCAAAAACGTTAAGTAGAGGAAGGCACACACAAAAAACAACATACTGCATGATTCCATTTAAATGAAATAAACAAACAAAACTACACTATGGTGAAACAAATCAGAAAATGAGTAGGGGTATGAGGGAAGGAAGTAAGGATGGAAAGCAGTACCCAGCCCAAGAGTCTCATGACAGCCGTCTTTCAGTTTTCAGAACTGACACACAAGAAGGGTAAAAAGATACAGGTCACCTGTTAATCCTGGGACAGCTATTGAGGGGACTTGAGGCTGGCCTTTGTCTACAGAGACCCAGACTTTCCCTCAGACTCCTTAAGTTCCCTTCAATTATGAGTAACAGAATTAGTTCCAAGAATCCAAGAGTGAAAGGTAGAGGGCAAAGAGTGAGTTAACTGGCCTCCTTTCTACTGATTAAAGAAAACATTTTCACTGGATAGTAAAGAAAATTGTAGCACAGTGTTCAGAAGAAGTTTATTCATCTATTTTAGTCAAGTTTCACCACAGCTTTTAAAAACTGTTTTCTGTTTGAAAAATTTCAACTTTTCTTTTAAATTAAAAAAAATCCATACTAAAATTTTAGCTAAATTATATCCAAATGATACGCAACATGTTCAACCAAGGATGTACCTTATGGCCCAAGTTTTCACTCAGTACACATTAGAATGGTTATTACAGATACTTTAAATTCATGCTGGAAACCATGATATATCCCTCAGTAAAACACACACAAAAACAGGAATTAATGTACCTACATCAAACACAAAATAAAATAATTTATGCTCTCTGAAACTTAGATCATATATTCTACCCCAAAGACAATGTTACCTTCTAAAATCAGTCTTTACGTATTTCCCCCGCTTAGGATTACCCGTCCCTGACTGGCTGTCTGGGGAAGTGAATTCCAGTCTCTGCTCTATAAGGAAACACCAGCATCTTTAGGGAAGGTGGCCTAATGCCCATGGAACTCAGTGTCCTCATCTGCAAAATGAGAAAAAGACTATGACTAAACCATGACTCTATGTCAATAAATTTTACATATTCATATCTTTGGCAGCAAAACTACAGATGGTGCCAATCAGTTAGATTTTGCCTCATCTGTGTCTCTCAGGCTGCAATATGATTTTTTAAATAATTAACATAGAGCGATCACCTCAGTAAACTCAATAAAGTATAAATAATAACAATAATGATGAGGAAGAAAAGGAAGAGGAGAAGGGAAAGGAGGAGAAAAAGCCACCCAAATAAATTCAGGGCCATATAAATTTACTAACATTAACTATTAAAGGCCAAATAAATATATGCTTTAAATTATACTGCTGCTTCCCATCTCTAAATAGGATAATAGCTGTAATTATCAAACAGACTATAAGATGAATAGAAAAAAATTACTTTTTAAAGAAGCAGGAAAAAAACATGGTCATATGGAGGTCTTTTAGGACTCAAAGTCTTTATGTTAAAAAAATAAATTATAAATTTGGCATTGGAGAGCTAATATGCCATTCAATCATTTATTCAATAAATATTAATAGAGCATCTATAATGGGCAAAGCTTTGCGGCATATAGTATTTTAGCAAAGACAAAGAGAATATGGTCCCTGACCATAAGACATTACAACCTAGGAGGGAAAATAAGACATAAATACAGTCAGCTGAAATACAAAATAAAATGTGACAAGGGACATAAGACAGGAATGAATAATTTATAAATAATATAGGTCAGAGGAAGGAGGGCTCTGTGGTGGGCAAATTTATTCACAAATTATTCATGGAGAAGGTAGCATTTGAGATAAGCCTTGAAGGACAGGTAGAATTTTAACTGGCAGAGCAGGAACGAGGGAGTGAAGAAGGCAGCAAGGCTGGAGGGGCCACTGCCATATAGATGAGAAAAATGAGACTTCTATAGAGAATACCTATCGGTGTCACTTATGAAATACTTTTTTATACTCTCTTAAAGGTTAATTCATTTAACCTTACAATTATACTATAAGACAAGATTCTTAACACAGTTTACAGATGAGGCACTTGGAGCACATCAACTGAAGTGCTTTATGCAAAGTCACACCACTGGGGAGTGGCAGGGTGGGCAAGCACACGTCTAAGGGCTCCAAAGCCACATCTTTCAGCTCCTGTAGCATGCTGCTTCCCTCCTGCCTCCATAAAGCGGAGAGGTGTGATGCAAGCTGGGAAGGAGGGTCAGCCCAGACCATCCAGGCCTTTAAACCACAGGCCAGAGAGTTTGCATCCATATTCAGAAGATGCAAGGGGACAGAGGATGAAAGAGGGAAAGTAACTAAGGGCAGTGGTCCAAGGAAGAGGTGGGTGGACCCAAATGAAGATAATAATGCTGGAATAAAAAGGAGAAAGTGGATGTGAAAGATTTTGCAGAGACAGAATCAGGAGAATCTGAACGTGTAAACTCAGAAAACTGTTAATCATGACTCTCACGTCTTTAACTATGAACTAAAAAACATTACTATTTTGCAAGGAAACACATTTTAGATAAATTTACTGATTTTGTATGGCGATGGCATATTCAAGACCAAAGGCAGGGTCCACTGCCGCCATGGGAGTGAGTGACAGAGAGGGAATGTAGAGACCCATTACTAATCTTTGAAGACAGTCTTCAATTAAATGGCCAAAGAGGAATATAAAGAAGTCAGGTGTGGTGCAAAATGACAGAGAGAGAGAAACATCATAAATGCCTAGGCAGTGAAAGTCATGATTGTACCACAATCAACTGAAAAACAACTGCACCCTTCCATCTAACACAATAGGAAGAAGCAGACCAGAAGTTTTTAAGTACATAATACCTATTTATTTTCTTAAAAGAGGAGCTTTGCTTTTTTTTTTAACAATGAAATGTGTTTTGATCAATTTTTATTATATATAATACTGAAATCATAAATTTATCACGTGTGTATTTTTAAATAATTATATTAAATGTTCCTCTTTCCAATGACTGGCGTTTCAGGTTTATTATTGTGATTGATAAGCCTAGAAAAGAAAGGAGGGAAAATAACCTTTACTGGGTGTATATGTGTGTCAGGTACAGTTTCTATATTTTGATATATAACATTTTATACGTATGTATAGGGTCTGGTCTGTATGTTCGTCTACTGTGTTTATGTATACATATACATGCATACAAACCAGGCCCTTTCCACATACTATGGCTGATACATTTGAGAGAGAATTAAACATTTAAAACTATAGCCCCAATAGTCATAAAATTATATGCTACTATACAGTTTCTTGAGTACTGAGTTTTTAGCTAATTAATTAAATCCAAAGACTGCTGAGTAGTCAGGAAATAAGTGTTTACTGCCATCTGGTGGAAGTTTTGCCTATCTACAAACAAATAAGCTAGTTGTCTTTAAAAGGGCTTTTATTCCAATCTTGAATAAATGACATTATTATGCATTACTTGATCTATATTGCTTTGGAAAGGTCATCAAAAGTTTTTGCTTTAGTAATATCCAAAGAAAGAAAATGTAGAAAGCAGCAGATCAGAAATTGTGAAGGTGGATTTATAATTCTTCCTACAACTGTGGAAGAACCATTTACTGAGGTCCCCATATTTTCCTATGAAAAATATGGTAAAATTACTTTCTCCCCCACAGACGTCGTTGTGAACTCACTTGCACCACTACAGTAATACAAGCAAAACATCTATGACAAAGTGTAGATGAGTGTGTGGACAGCTGCGTCAAAAATATCAGTGTATATTTACCTTCCCCTCACGCCACCTAACCACATATATGCCCCAAAAAACTGACATTGCAAGGGAAAGGGTCTAATAATATGCTCTGTTATTACCTCATGAGATCAAAAATCTTTATCTTTTCATAATTAGATACTTTGTTCCACATTTTATCCATAGGTTTCTAGCGTTGAGGTTTTTGGTTTGGTTTGGTTTTTAGGTTTTTTGTTTGTTTGTTTGAGACGGACTCTCACTCTGTTGCCCAGGCTATAGTGCAATGGTGTGATCTCGGCTCACTGCAACCTCCACCTCCTGGGTTCAAGCGATTCTCCTGCCTCAGCCTCCTGAGTAGCTGGGGCTACAGGTGTGTGCCACCATGCCCGGTTAATTTTTGTATTTTTAGTAGAGAAGGGGGTTTCACCATATTGGCCAGGCTGGTCTTGAACTCCTGACCTCAAGGGATCTGCCCACCTCGGCTTCCCAAAGTGCTGGGGTTACAGGTTAGCACTGAGTATTTCTTTAAAATTAATCCGAATCCCTAAACTATCCTATTGTATATCTTTGCATTGAATAAGGGACCATTTCTAACCCTCGTTTGCTTTACTATCTTGCAGAATAAAACTTAAACCGTGTTAAATCTTGTATCATTATCCGAGTTCCCAGGTGTTTTCCACACGTCACCAAAAAAAAAAAAGATGATATTCTTAAATAGCTTGCAACATATGTGTTTTCTCTATATAATTCAACTACAGAATTTCCAGCATATCAAATGGTCCAATTTCCTTTGGATAGTGCCCCCTTCACTTCTACATAAATAATTAGGTTTATTACATTTTTCTGAAAAACTAAACCATCCAGTTAAGTGCTGGTTAACATAGAGTATCATACTTGGGCACTGTATCTATAAGTAAACTTTAGATCTTTTAATCTAATTTGCGCTTAGATTTAAGGTTGCAGTTCTTTAAACTTACTATGAGACATAGTACGGTCACCTACAGATGTTAACAATTAGACATTACCTAGAGCCATTTATCTCAGATGTGCATATATGGTGGAAGCAATAGCAAAAGAGATCTCAATGTCCCAGAGATTGAGTTAATCTAAATTGTCCTCTAAACTCTTAGAGGACAAGGACCATGTGTTAATCATCTCTGTTTTCTTCACAATGTCAAAGTAAGTACTTCTACCTAGTAGGCATTCAATAAATGTATACTTTCAGTATAACACAGATCAGGGTTTCTCAACCCTTAGCATTACTGGTATCTTGAACCAGATAATTCTTTGTTATGAGGGGCTGTCCTGTGTATAGTAGAATGTTTAGCTACATCCCATTCCCTAACTGTGACAATAAATAGCAGCTCCCATTTCCCAACTGTCAAAATAAAAATGTCTCTAGACATTGCCATCATCGCCCTCAGTTGAGAGCATTCATTCCTAATACTTTCGTTACATTGGTTTTTTCCATTTTAGCAAAATAAATCACCTCTGTGAGCCTGGATTTCTTTTTCTGTAAAGTAAAATTCCTGGATTTAAAACAACAGTCATAGTCCCTATGATTCATTCATCCCATCTTCCAACAGTTACTGAAGGCAAATTAAGTGTCAGGCACTCTTCTAGGCACAAGGTATCCAGCGATGAGTGAAAGAGATACAGGCCTTTCATTGCAGGGAACAAAATAGCCATTGAATAGATATACACAATATACACAACGGGTAACAAACAAATACATAGCTAACTGCGAACTGTGATAAGCTCAAAGAAATGCTATAAGCATTTCCTCCCTAAGTGGGGGATTTCTGCAATATCTCAAGTTTATGGAGAATAACTGTGGCATTATCCAGAATCAAAGGCTTTTAAAATTCTAAAATGCTCAATGAATTCTAACTGCGCTATATTATTTGAAAGACCACAATTTAAGTTATTACACAATAGCTTGAGTTAAACTCAAACATATAGACAGTAAAAAACACTATTTCAAGTTATTCAAAAGAAACTTCATTTCTGCTTTAGAAAAATTTATCTAAAGAACTTAGAGAAATAAAAGCAATATATGTTAAAATATTCTAATAATCCAAGGCATAGATAGTCTTTTCAGCTGTTCTGGATAAGCACTCAGCATACTTTGCCCAATTGATTAAGAGTAATGTCACCCAAAATGTCTATTTATAAATCATGGTAGTGACTGGCTGGCTGTGTGTTATACCTGACATAGGAACTGTACAAGAGATCATGAGATATTATTGGAAGGATTTTCAGTGGCTCCATGAGGCCGTGTTTCCGATGTCAAAGCATCGTAGTAATCTTTTCCAGAAAAACAAGTTAAATAACTAAACTTTGCCCCTAAACACTTACCTTCCTTAAGTTATCTAAGACATGCCAGTTATTAATAATGATACTAATAATAAAACACTACTCTGCATTTTCTGCTTCCTCTCCAAGAAAGTAAATGGACTTAATATTTACTGCATACTTCTTATGTACAAGGTGCTGTACATCCCCTATCTTCTTTAATTCCAGAATAATACCATATAATATACATTCTTAACTTTTTTACACATAAAGGAACTCAGGTCCAGAGGGGTTAAATATTTGCTTAAAGTCAGACAGATTGTAAACAGTACGCATGGGATTTTTTTCCCACTATGCTAGGCTCTGTCACACTGGCCAATATAAACACCATAAACTCAAAGGCAATTCAAGAATTACATAATCCAATTTACCAGGAATGCCTACAGCACATGAAAGTAATATTTTAAATTATAAATATGTCTGTTAAAGTTGGAAAGGCCATGGGAAAAAAGGTTAATACTCTGCAATGTCTAGCCGCACTGTTAGGTACTTCCCTTTGATGCAAAAACAGCAGCATCCTCGACCACCTCATTGTAAAAAATACATTTTATAAAAATCATCTAATAGGACTCTTAATTTCCCCTGGCCTACTACTCCACTTCCCCTTTTCACAGCCGTGCTATGAAAACTCAGTCTGCACCTACTTCTGCTTCCCAGCTTCCTGATCATTCCTCCACTCCTGCATTCTGGTTTCCACTAAAAATGTTCCCTGTAAGTAAGAAATGATTGCATTTTTGCCAGATGATGTAAAGAGATTTGTTTCTGGCCTGTTCAGTAGCACTCCCTCCTTTGTGCAACTCTCTCCTCCCTCGCTTGGCATTTGTAATTCAGCCCATTTGATTTTCCAGGGGCTTCTGGCTTCTCAGGCTCCCAGTCTCTCCCTAATCCTTCAAAGACAATTTTCTCATGATTCTACCTTCAAACATCCTCCCACTCTCTTTCTACTCCCTAATGATCTTACCTGTGCTCTGAAAACCCACATCTAACACTGGTCAATCCCCAAACTTCCAGATGTTTTGAAATCTTCCCTAGCGGACAACTTCACCCAGACATTTTATAAGCATAATCAAATTTGAATGGATTATTTCCCTCACCAATTTGGCACCTCTTCTCATTTTTCCTAATTTGGTGAACGACATCACTAATTCTCCAAAGCCAGAATCCTATTCCTTAACCTCTAACACCTGACGGCTTACCACTGCATCAGTTCTGTCTCCCAAGAACACCTCCAACTCTTCCCTTCATCACCATTACCGAAGGCTCTCCCTTTGTTCAAGTCCTTAAAATTACTAAAGCAAAAACTGCTGATGACCCTTCCAAAGCAATATAGGTCAAGTAACGCAAAATAATTTTCTTTGTTAAAGATTGTAATATAGCCCTTTTAAAGACAACTACCCTATTTGTTTGTAGATAGGCAAAACTTCCACCAGATGGCAAAGAAAGAAAATGTAGAAAGCAGCAGATCATTCAGACTCTTATCTGGCCTCACTGCCTCTAGATTCAATTTCTTCTAGTAACTTCGCAAAGCCTCCAGAGCAGCGCTGCCCACTACAATGGTCTCTTTGGAAATGTGCATTATTTCACGTGGCATGGCTGTTGAGCAACTTGAAATGTGGCTATTGTAAATGAGAAACTGACTTTTTAATTTTATTTAATTGTGGTAATATTAATTTTAATTTAATAGCCAACATGTGGCTAGAAACTACTATATTAGACAGTACAACTCTGGAGTGGTCTTCTTTAATCATAAATTTATTTATTATACTCCTCTGTACTTTAAAGATAAAATGCATTCTCCTTAATACATATGGCCTGAACTATCAGCTGCACTACCTTTCTGGCCCCATCGCTTCCCTCTCACCTTCTAGCATTACTTCCAAACTCACAAGTCCTATACACGACACTAGTTTGTATGGCACCACATACCTCCTTTCTTGTGTACAAGCTGCCCTCGCTGCCTGAACGCCCTTTCTCCCTCTTCCCCATGTGCCTTACTCATTCATCAAACAGCAACGCCTCTGAGCTCCTGACCATTCCTTGCACATCCCTGACACCCCCTGAGAAAAGTGTGGGCCACTATTCGTAAGCACGCCACTATTCATATTGCTATCATACATTTATCACACTGTACTGGGATTTTTTGAATGACATCACTGATCTCTACCAAAGGCCTGCTAGTAGCTGACCAGTCCCAGCCTCGAGGTAGTTACCAAGATAAACTTCCTCAAACTTCATTCCTGTTACAAACTAGATAAAAGTCAAACCCTTCATTCAAAATCTTAAAGTAAGGAGACCAATCACTCAATCATTCCTTTCACAACCCCTTCCTTGGGCTGGGCCTCAGTTTTAATATTGTCTATGTATGATTTGGATATTCCATATCTCTGATGTACCTCCTTAGCAACTTACACAGGACTGCCCTTTGATTTCTCTAACAGTCCACGTCTATTATTTTCTTTCAGAACCAGTTTGCCCCAAGCAAGAATCTTCAACTAACCTCACTCCAGATTCTCTCATGGGAATATGACCCAATTCTACCTGCACATATAATAAGCCCTCCCCGATTGTGCAGCGCTGTCTTCTGAACTAGCAGCTCCGTTCTTTGAAGGCAAAGACTGAGTCCTCAGCTTCCTTTGCCGTACCTGCAGCATTCTACCATGCTGTGCATTTACCAGGCACTGAAAAAACATATACTGAAGGTTGCATGAAATCTTAAAGACTATGTTTGCAATTTTATGAATTCCAAAAATAATCATTCCCAATGCTCGCATTCCCCACATCCCAATATGTGTCTTTTTAAAAAATAATATCTAGATATTAAAGAGAAAACTGAATAAGTAAAATAAATACGTGACATGGAGCCTTTACCACCTAAGAATAAGGGTACAGTGTAATAAAACAAATAATTCTAGGAGGTTGTCACTCAAAATATTGAGAACCCCCATCCTATTTGAACGACATGACTAATGCTTTGAAATTAAAAACCTGAGCTTTTTTTTTTTTTTTTTTTTTGAGATGGAGTCTTGTTCTGTCACCCAGGCTGAGTGCAATGGCATGATCTTGGCTCACTCAACCTCCACCTCCCAGGTTCAAGTAATTCTCCCACCTCTGCCTCCCAAGTAGCTGGGATTACAGGCACCCACCATCATGCCTGGCTAATTTTTGTATGTTTGTAGAGACAGGGTTTCACCATGTTGGCCAGGTTAGTCTTGAACTCTTGACCTCAGGTGATCCACCCTCCTCAGCCTCTCAAAGTGCTGGTAATACAGATATGAGCCACCACGTCCGGCCATCCTGGGCATTTTTTGACAAGAGATTAATACCCAGAATATGTAAGGAGCTAAAACAACTCAACAGACAAAAAAAAAAAACTAATAATCTGATTTAAAAAATGAGCAAAAGATCTGAATAGATATTTCTCAAGACATACAAATGGCAAACAAATATATTAAAAAATGCTTAACATCATTAATCATCAGAGAAATGCTAACCAAAACTACAATAAGATATCATCTCACCCCAGTTAAAATGACTTTTATCCAAAAGAAAGGCAATAAAAATGCTGATGTTGTGGAGAAAGGGGAACTCTCACATAGGTGGTAGGAATGTAGATTAGTGCAGCCACTACAGAGAACAGTATGGCGGTTCCTCAAAACACTAAAAATAGAGCTACCATATGATCCAGCAATCCTACTGCTAGGTATATACCCAAAAGGAAGGAAATCAGTACATGGAAAAGATACTTGCATTCCCATGTTTATTACAGCACTACGCACAATAGCCAAGATTTGGAATCAACCTAAGTATACATCAACAGATGAATGGATAAAGAAAATGCAGTACCTGTTCACACTGGAATAGTATTCAGCCATAAAAAAGAATGAGATCCTGTCATTTGCAACAATATGGATAAAACTGGAGGACATGATGTTAAGTGAAATAAGCCAGGCACAGAATGACAAATTTCACAAGTTCTCACTCATATGTGGGAGCTAAAAACTAAAACAATTGAACTTATGAAGCTAGGGAGTAGAAGGATGGTTACCAGAGGCTAGGAAGGGTGGCAGGGAGGGAGAGAAAAGGTGGAAATGATTGATGGGTACAAAAATATAGTTAGATAAAAGGAGTAAGATCTAGAATTTGATACTCCAACGGGGTAACTGCACAGTTAACAATAATTTATTGTATATTTCAAAATAACTAAAAGAGTAGAACTGGAAAGTTCCTAACATGAAATGGTAAATGCTTGAGGTGACCGATATCCCAAATACCCTATGTGATTATTACACATTGTATACCTGTACCAGGACATCACATGTGCCCCATAAGGATATATATATACTATGTACCCATAAAAATTAAAAAGTTTAAACAAGAAATAAAGACCTGGGCATTTTTAGAAAGCAAAATGATAAAAGTGTAATCATTGTTTCTCAACTGCTGTCAGAGGCTAGTCACCAGCTGTTCCTGGACTGGAAATCCCTGTGATTTGGCCACACCTCTAGACACTTTCACACCAGTAAGGACAAGCATCCTGAGACATGAGCACACCCAGATTTTGTCCCAACTGACATAGAAGATACAAAACACCAATGTATGGATGCCAGGATTTTGAGACTATGATTGCTATTTTGATATTAGAACACAGAGCACCCATTCTGTTACACTAGTTAAAATCAGTAGAAAATAAATTCCTAGCTTTCAATTTTCAGATATGCACTTAATACTTAATTTTCCTCCTCCCACTAGACCATAAAAAAGATGTTATCTAAAGTATTAAAGGTCAAAGAAAAGGTCCTCTAAATACACCAGACTCTTTAATGAACGAGACGGCACCTGGCATTTAAAGCTGCATTCTCTAGAGACAGGATGAAAGACAGTCTTTCAAATCTTTTCAAGGAATGAATTGCTTTCTACTTCTCCATTTTTAATTAATTCATGTATGTATTGAAATCTTGGGTCTTCACTAAGATTAATGAACAATTTAATTCTTAAAAATCTAATCATTTGAATGCATCAAATGATACATGTTTTAATTATAGAAATTAACAAAGAAAACTAGTAATATACACGTACATCATGTCAGTTTTCTACGGCACATCAGTAGATTTGCTTGAAAAGTGAATTGGGGAAAAGAGCCACTAACATAAGATCCCAGAGGATTTTAATCCTAATTTCTTATCTTTTATAGGATATCTAGTTAGGCTTTTGTAATTTTTATTTTAGACAAGGTTCTCTACCTTACTAATGATTTTTGCTTCAATGAGTTGTTTTTCAAAAGGGTTACTTTAAACCATTTATACTATAAACAGACTGTAAATTGCAAAGCTGTATTTCATCTAGTTGAGCACTAAATAATGTGTTAGATACTTTAAAAAGTAAAAATAATCCCTGTTTATCACATAAAATTAGGCTGGGCACAGTGGCTCATGCCTATAATCCCAGGACTTTGAGAGGTCGAGGCAGGCGCTTGAGTCCAGGAGTCTGAGACCAGCCTGGCCAACAAGGCAAAACCCCTTCTCTACTAAAAATGTAAACTGTAGCCAGGCCTGGTGGCATGAACCTGTAGTCCCAGCTAATCAGGAGGCTGAGGCAAGAGGATTGCTTGAACCTGGGAGGCACAGATTGAGTGCATCATGGCACTCCAGCCTGGGCAACAGGGCAAGAATCTGTCTTAAAAAAAAAAAATTAGTCATGCCAGCATCACTTACCCTGTGCTTACCATAAGCCACAACGTCTGCAAGCATTTTGCCTCATTTAATTCTAATAAGTTAAGAGAAATAGAAATAAATTTGATTTTCCCCATTTTCCAGAAGAAGAAATTGGAGTGTAGTGTGATTAATTTGCCCAATATGTCTCCAAATGCCTCTCACATACAAATCCGGAAATCTCCTTCTTCCCATCCTCTATCCATTCACAAAGTAGTCATCAAATGCTTTCTAAGTGCCCAGCACAGTTCCATGAATGGAAATTTTCATACATCTGGAAAAGACTAGCTTCAAAATTATTTTTAAATTAGATAACCAAACTTTAATTAAAACATTTATAAAACTTCCATGATGTTATTTCCGCCCATCCTTCATATCTTCTGATAGCCTTCATATCTGTCTGTCAACATATTTTTAGTGGATAAAGAAAAAGCTTTTGTATGTTTTTACCATTTTTATTGACAGTTTTAGGAAGAAAACAGTTTCCTTCCCAACGTTTTGAACAATAAAAGCCACCCACGGTGAAAGAGGCCACTGCAGATGAACCCAAAGCTAGCTAGGCTATATGACATGAGCAATGAACTCATCATATCTCTGATGCGGACATTCTGAAAAGGTGAAGCTAAATAGAAAATTTAGGCCACATCACATACATATGCAAATCAGATGCCTCATTCCAGTTGACCTTCCAGTAAACCAACTGCAGAGTTTTGTTGTTATTATCGTTGTTCTCTTAGCATTTACATCTTAAAAATAATTTATATGCCAATCCAGAATACTAGAAGCAACAATCAAATTTGTATAATGACTGTTCCTGCAAATATAATGTCTTGTGGAGAACCCGATTGCCTCTCTCACTAATTCAGAGTCAGAAACTTAATACCACTTTATCCATCAGTCTTACCTCTGCAGCTAAATAGTTTCCAGTTGCAAGATGTTTAAATCTGAACAAGCTGTTCCACTGTCCTGCACCCCCACGGCATGGGTCATGATGAACCACCTACAAAGAGAGCAACAACAGTAATGGCAAAACAATATTTATGTTCCTGGCAAGCAAATGCCAACAGTTTACATGTCTGCCCTCCTGTTAGTGCTGATCTGTCAAACCTAATATAAGTTTCCATGAGAGTATAATGTGGCAGAAAAACAAAATTCCCCATAAATGAGCAAGAGACATGTTATAACAGTTGTTAACTCGTGCATGCGTGACACTCGTGCCTTACATCTGCAAACACAGCTTTACTCAGAAAGACATGTTTCCAAGACCAAAGTGGAAACACTGAGATTTTCTTCCCTTTGTTTTTCAAACATTTTCTTGGCAGATTGCATTAAGAGCCCACTATGTGCCAAGTACCTTCAAGAGAAGAGAAACACAGCAGTGGATAAAGCTAGAGCTTCCATTCTAATGGAAAAGAGAGAGCTAGCGAACAAAGAAGTAAGATTTGACAAGTGCCAGAAATGACACAAGAGAAGTGCATGATTGAGCACCTAGGGAAGGCAACTTTAGATATGACCATCATGAGTATGGGCCACTTGGAGATGTCATGTGAGCTGAAACCTAGAGGATGAGAAAGCCACGCAGATTGGAAGAGAAAATCACAAATGTCAAGGCCTAAGGTCTAAACTACTTAATTCTTGACCCTTTCCATACATGCTTTTTATTGACAGCATGTCTTTTGATACCTGTCTTTGAATTGGCCTTGCCCAGAGGCAGAGTCCCTAGGCTCACTGGGAATGAACGCAGTAGAAGCTCTGACACACCTGGTTGCAACAGGTGGGATGGGGTGGCAGAAAAGCTCGGGTTTTACACTCAGACTCAGGCATGTGAGTCCCAGGTCCACCAATTACTGGGGTATGACCACAGAAAGGAATTTAACATCTTTGAGCCTTATTTCTTCGTGTACAAAATGGGTTGATTCACAGGATTGTTGTGAAGATTAAATATCATAAGGCATATCAGAGTGCTAGGATAACTTTCATGACTCTCCCTGAGCACATTACATCCTTTTTGCTAGTATTGACCACCCTTTGGCTCCTGCTGCAACCGTGAATTCTGTATGTTAACATACTTCACTTGCTAATGCCTTTTGCTAGACTCCAGCAACTGTCTTCCCATACTCTCATAACCCAGATAAAATAATAATTATGAAAATACTTCAAAGCCCTTGAGGTCTTACAAAACACTCCCTCTGTGGCCAAAAGCCCACCTATCCTTCAAATTCTCACATCACATTTCTTCCACAAATCCTTTGCTAATCACACTGGCCACTGTGATCTTCTCAGTGTTTGAAATCTTAATTCTTTGGGGGAGGCAGAGATATCTGCAAGAATCTGATAAAATCTAATGTTTGTCTCAAATACACACATACACACACACACACACACACACACACTTCGTGATTTGTATATAATTGCTAAGGTTAACAAATCTGAAGATCTCAAGAACTACTCTCGTATACATCAGTGGGTCTGGCAAAGGCAGTACAGTTCCCTAGCGGGGATATTCTAGAGATTTGGAAGGGAGGGTGTTTTTGTTTATCACGATGATTTTGGAGGGATGCTATTGGCATTTAATATGCAGTGACCAAGATATTATCTACGCTGCAATTTACAGGGAATTCCAGAATGTGATCAACATTGTGTGTGGCCCTCAGAACCAGCCCCACCCTGCTAAGTGCTCCCCGGCATCACAGGGGCTGAAAGCCTCACCCAGTGGGGCTCTGAGGACATTCCCATTAGAATGGAAAGCAGAGGACAGTAGAAGAGAGGCTCCTCTTTGGGCTGCAGTAACAGTGGGAGCAGCTGACTAGTGCCCGCTCCTACAAGGTGCGTGGGTAAGGACCCCTCAGCATGTGAGCAGAGGCCTGCAGGCTGAGAGGAGGAGCAGTCATTGCATTGCTTATCTGCATTCAGATAAGCCCATGTCTCCCATTCCACGTTTCCTCCCCAGCCCTCCCAATCATGTTGAACATAATTTCCCTCTTGCTTGAAACACCTGATGCTTATGCTGGGTAAGTACAGTCCTTTCCTCACTGAAGCCCAACTGTGACAGCACACAATAGAGAAACGTCCTGAAGCCTGCATCTTTCAAATCTCAGACAGAAATAAGCCTACCATCGATATAAACTGGCAATACTTCAGTACATCAGCAGGTAAAAACATTTTACATCAAGTTATATGAAATTCATTATGGTGAGGGACGTTTAAATGAAGTAAAGACATCTCAAAATTATTAAACTATTTATTCGTTCCCTATTCTGTTCAATGTCTCACAGCATTTCCAACTATGCATTTTGATGGAAAGGGTTCACGGCAGTGGTACAGTTACAGCAAAAGCTATAAAACTGAAAGCAAAAATATGAGAGAATTTTCAAAACTCCTTTTAACAGACTCAGAACCAATATTAAATAAGCCGAGACACATCAAATGCAGGTAACTCACTGTATTTCATTAACAGAGTTTTAAATAATATCTCATCTTATTGCTACCTCTATATTTTTTAAATTTTTAAAAAGAGCAGAATATTAAGAACTTTATGGTATGAAAATGCATGCTGTAATTATGCATTTATTTTAGGATGGCCTGTTATCTTTCAGTTTTACTCTTAAGAATGGGGCAGACCTCTGGGAGGGGTTTCATGCAGCCTCGTGTGTTAGTAGCTTTCGTCATAGCTGTTTTCCCCAGAGCTTCTCAGTTCCATCACCTGTTGATGATTAGGTCTCCAAAGTCCATCTGCATGCTAGCAACTGAAATTATTCCTCAATACGTTGTGGAGTTTCAGATAGAAGACAAGTTCTTTTGTACAATTTTGTCTCGATTCTAAACCATGTCATAAACTTAAGAGAGTTCTTTTTCAGTGTCATATTTATAAACAAGGCTCAGCTCATTTGCATAGGCATCACACTTCCTCATTTTCTGCATCTCGTCAGTAATTTGCCTAAAGTATTATCCCTACTTTGATTATGGTTATCTCTCCGTTTTTCAGTTTGTCCCGCTACTACGTCTCCTAACACTGGTTATCATTCAAGGGCCCACATTTACCTTTGCTTTTTCATTTTCCTGTACTTGGATGGGTTGTCTTCTGATCCTCTTCAACCACTTCTCTCAAATCCAAACATATCCATCCAAGATAGGCATAAATATTGTATTGTTTAGATAGTCATTCTCATGTTGAAATACATATTATTATATTATAAAGTATTTTCCTTTTATTTTTTCTTTATCTTAGAATTTGAGCATTATGCTAATTCTACCTATTAGAATATATAAATAATATTACCTATAAATTTCATTTTAGAATATTAAAGGGAATATCACAAAATATATGTTTTAAAAATTGAGGGTAAGTGAAGAATTTGAAATGGTTGAGAACCATAGCTAGCGGCTTAGATGTTTAGTAAATCTCTTGTTCATAGGCAATTCTGTAGATCTTATCTCCTCCACCTATAAAAAGATCCTTTAAGGAAAAATCCATAGATTACATTTCCTTAATTACTCTATCATGTTCCACATTTAAGTGACACTTTTAAAAAGATGAATGAATTCTTAACTATGGGTCTCCTGATTCCAATAGAAATGGCATCCGCAGAAGAAATAAATATTGTTCTCCTCAGGGACTGAGTAGTTCTGGCATCAACCTTCCTCAAAGTGAGGCCTCCTACTCTATCTTGACTCCAGTGCCATTTGAGGCACATGGTCTTCAGTCTAACTAGTCTTGACATTTCACTACTGATTTGTTAAAAGGTTGTAATGTACCGTCTTAAAATGTGTGTGCGCGCGTGTGTGTGTGTGTGTGTGTGTGTGTATTTGACAGAGAAGGAGAGAAAGAAAAAATGAGAGATACCACAGAGAAGACAGCTTAGGAAATAGTTTCCTTTCAAACTGGTCGCAGCAATGAATAGGCACAAGTTGGTTCACAAAAATTATTTTATTTTATGATTCTATCACAAATGATGCCTGTAACAATAAAACAACCGGCCCAGTGAATCTTGCCTTTTTGATCTACATATTTATTAAGTGCCAAAAAGCATTTACATACCTCTATTTCCCACAGCGCTTTAGAACTGGTAGCAGAAGTAGCTGATTGGCGCAAGGTTGTACGAAGGAAAATGTGCTGTTTTTTCTCGTATTCATCACAAGTCAAAAACTTCTCTTGTTCCGCATGAAACAATCTAACAACGTCCCCCTAGAAAAAAAGTCAAGAGACGTCTGAACACACACATGTGAGAAGAAGGTGTTCTGGTTTTGATACTCTGGGCCCTTCTGCTATAGCTATTTGGCTGTTAATGCTTATTTAAACATTGAAAAATATTGGTGGAGGGGAAATTCAGTAAAACACTTAGAGTACGTATTAACATGTGTAGTCACATTCTAAATTATGAACACCAGTGAATACATAGGTTTTGCATCTAGCATTTCAGTAAGACTACCTTCATTTCTCCAGCAAATGTCCTATGTAGCACATACTTACTCCTTTTAATACATCCTCTCGATAGGAACTATATTTCATGAATAAAGTGATTTTCCAGCTGGTGTTGCAATTAACAGCATTCACCTATAAATGAAGAAATGTTCAAAGTTGTAAGACTACAGATTCCATTCTCTACCAGAAATTATTAGTTCAACTAGTAACAAGAAATTAAAGACAACTTTGGATAATGAAGTATATAGCTCAATACAAGTATCTCTGAGAGATCATCCAAAAATAGCAATAGCTAATCATAGCTATATGTACCTTAGGGATATTAATTAGAATAACTGGGATTATGCTCATGAAAACAATGAAAGAAACCATATTACTTTTTTCTCCCTCTGTCTCATGAGAAAAATCAACACATTCATTCCTTTTCCACTTGAACTTACCTCTTTACACCCTGGGTTATCAAGAAGCTCTATGTTGCTGGCATGTAGTGGCTGTCCTGCATTCACAGGCATCAAAACAACTTTATCTCCTACAACAATCTAGGAAGCAGAAATAAATCACAATTGAGATACTACATGGATCTTTGGTGCTATATTTGAAGCTAGAAATAACTGCACAAGAGTCCGCGTTATTGATCTGACATCTGGTTCTTTTATCCTTCACACAAATTTTCGTTCAATTCTTTTTCTCTTTGAGGTAAAATATCTTCTAATAAATGATCATAGAAGCATGTCCCATAGTGCCTATCAGTCTGGATTGAGAAAGCTACTGTGGATCTTTTTCATATTCATCTCCCATTTCAGTTAGAGCTTTCTTAAAGTCAATAAATAGGCCATTATCCCTCCCCATCCATGAGGTCTTATGCCACAAGCACAACAGAGAGAGTAAATGCATCTGCCGCCCAAAAAAAAAAAAAAAAAAGCAATCTATCCAAATATTAGAACCACTGCAAAAGCAAGCAGAAAATGTGATACACTTGTATCATCTTTGCGATGAGAGATGAGTATATTTGATCTTCCCATAGTCTCAGAAGTGTATTAAAAATTCTAATGTCAGCTCAATTCAGGAAATGCAGGATTAGGCATGACCTTGTAGAAATACGTTTTGTGTTTGAGCCTTGGGCATCTGATTCACTCATATCTTAAATACATTAAACTAATATCGCTCCTTAAACCTGATGTTCATTTTTAATAAAAACTAAAATTGATTATGGGAAAAGTCCTCTAAAGAAGTAAGTCTAATTGATTTTTAAATGTATGCTATTGTAGCAATATCCACCTTATCTTTAAGTATTTTTATTCATAACTCAAATTGTGGGGAATCGAAGTTACCCTTTCTTCATGATAACAAAGAACAGTTTAATTTTCATTATTAAAGTTACTTACGTTGCTGAATTTATTTAGAAGACATATTACTGTAGTAAATAAAATCTCACTTAAAGAATGATCACTATCTCAAAAATGAAAACCAAAACCCTCTCTTTGTATATTTTATACCAAGTAAATGTTAGAATGAATTAGTTTGATATATAAATGAAAAAGCAAATCATAATTCAGTTGATACAAATAAACAGAACTTCTCCACGTAGTGTAACTTAATCTAAACCCAAACTTTAAAAAACATGATTTCATATTTTCGATATCAGATAACCTCACATGGATGATACGGAGGAGTCCACACTCACATATGGTACTGTTATCACAAACTATATCTGGCAATCAAAACATAATAGAGAAGCCTCAAGCTCACCAACCAACCAAAGAAAGGTTGCGCTTTGGTTTGTGGAAATAGCTCCTGCTGTTTACAGGACTGGTCTCTACTCATCACGTCCATAAGTAGTCAGATGCTGTAACTCACAAAGATTCATCATAGAAGCTCTCTATATACAGTTAAGGAAAGATCATTAAGGAGCAGTATTAAGCGAAAAGATGAATAGGCGGCAGAGCAAGGCATGTAGTATGCTCATTTGTATAAAAATGTGAGGGAGAGAATAGGAGTATCTGCATAAAGGAATGTCTCCAGTGCACACTTGAGGAAGAAGAAGGGTAGAAATTGGGCAAATGAAATAAAAAAGTAGAAGAGAGATTTTTCACAATATATCTTTACATTGTTTTCTATCTTTGAACCATGAATTGGTATCCCTTTTAAAAATTAAATTATGAGCAAAAACAAATGAAAGTCAACATGACGTAAGCATATTCCCAATCCCCTTTCTCCCTAGGAAAACTTGTGCTGTTGCACGTGACACCAAGGCAGCTCCAAGTCACAGGGCCATGTAGAGGCCTGAGTCATCATCCATACTCTAAAGTACTGGGAGCTTGATACCATATTTTGCCAGTGCTGCATCTGGTCTTCCAATTACATTTTTTTCTTTATTTCTTCTAAAGAAAACAAAACAAAACAAAACAAAAACAGAATACATGTGCAGAACGTGCAGGTTTGTTACATAGGTATACATGTGCCCTGGTGGCTTACTGCACCTATTGACCCATCCTCTAAGTTCCCTCCCCTCACCCCCCAACCCCCGACAGGCCCTGGGGTGTGTTGTTCACCTCTCTGTGTCCATGTGTTCTCAACTTCCAATTTCTTGAAGAACAATTGGATTCGGTTGACTATTTTATTATCATCTGTGCCATGTAAATCCTAGCCAATAAGTTTCTAAATATAATGACATATTTTAACCATGTCCTTCCAATTCGAGAATACTTTTGGTTGCACCTACATTAGCTGCTCTAAGTCCTGCTATTTTACTATAGTTGTCTGTAAGTTTTGGGTCAATCCATATATTTATTTCAAAACACCACCCATAAAGCTATGTGTGTGTGTATATATATATATATATATGGTTTTAAATACATATATATTTAAATATATATAATATATATAAATGTGTGTATATATAAGTATATATATGTGTGTGTGTGTGTATACATAGAGAGAGAGAGAGAGAGGAAGAGTTTTTTCTTTTTTTTTGAGATGGGGGTCTTGCTCTGTCACCCAGGCTGGAGTACAGTGGCACAGTCTCAACTCACTGCAACCTCTGCTTCCCAGGATCAAGAGATTCTCCTGCCTCAGCCTCCCGAGTAGCTGGGATTACAGACGTGCACCATCACACCCAGCTAATTTTTGTATTTTTAGTAGATACAGGGTTTCACTGTGTTGATCAGGCTGGTTTCGAAATCCTGACCGCAGGTGATTCACCTGCCTCAGCCTCCCAGAGTGCTGGGATTACAGGTGTGAGCCACTGTGCCCAGCCTAACATTGTATATATTTTTAAGAGACCAATCATATAGCCAAAACGTTCCTTGATATCTGTGAAACAGCTTCCAGTGGTTCATAAAAATGGTATTCGTAAGTAGAATCTAATATTAATTCAGTAGTTTTCAGGTCCTCATTCTTATTCTTGACAATGATTACCTTGCCTAAGCAAGATGAATAAAACTTGCAAGTGAAATGGATAAAATACCAATCATGTGAAATAAAAAGAATATTAAGAAGTGCCAGGGAGAAAACAAAAAGGTCTAAGAAGTAGTCCCTATTCTCACGGAATTCATACCTAATTAGATAATTTAGCAAATATGGAATATGGTAGTATCTTCAGAATAGTGAAGCTCAGGACGTGATTCACAGATGGAGTCAGGTGCTTTCTGCTATGTATTTAATATAGAACTTGAGGGGGACAGAGTGAGACTCTGTCTCCAAAAAAAAAAAAAAAAAAAAGAATTTGAGGGTGAAGACATTTTCTGCCACATCCTAGGATCAGCCATCACATTTGCTCTAGTACACAAACATGTTTTTTATAAATTGCAATTCCAAAAGCACTTCTGTTGATTCTATGTAAGAGCCATGTAAGATTCAAGCTGAGATTTTGCTGAAAATAAAGAGGGATATAACATCACCAGCAGCTACCCTTCTTTTGAAGTGGCACCTGGTATGGTGAAAAGAACATCACAGTAGGAATCTAAACCCCAGGGTTCTAGTTCCACCGTAGCTAGAAATTCAAGGCACATATTTTTTCTAAAATGGCGAAGTCTACTTGCTGTTTGAAGAGTTTCTTTTTTCAAGAGTTAAAATTTTCTCTTTAAAGAATATCTGACTTTTATTCCCTTTTAAAACCTACCATAAAGGTAAAGAACCCAAGATTTCTTAGATCAAAATTGAAAATGAAAAATTAACTACTCAACCGTGGGAAGATACATAAAAATAAAAAAAGAAAGGAAGAAAAATGAAATATTTATGTTCTCTGCTCATAGCTGTCCCTAGTGACTTTGCAGTTCAACTGCAATCACGGGCTTTGTATACAGCTGAAAGTAGAGGGATCCATGAGTCTATTTTCTCCCCAAAACCATCCATCCCACAATTCCATAAGATATATCATAAAGTTGCCCTTAAGAAGTAGGAACTATTTCCTTTTGAAGATAGGGTTTCCTTTCTCCCAGACAATCATGACCCTATTTATTGCATTTCATTTGGGTCACAGAACGTCTTGCTGGATGTGAAAACCTCATCTTAAAATATCATCTTAAAACCTCATCTATTGTTCTTGGGTTTTTTGTTTGTTTGTTTGTTTGTCTGTCTGTTTGAGACGGAGTCTCACTCTGTCATCCAGGCTGGAGTGCAGTGGCACAATCTCAGCTCACTGCAAGCTCCTGGGTTCACGCCATTCTCCTGCCTCAGCCTCCCAAGTGGCTGGGACTACAGGCACCCACAAGCACACCCAGCTAATTTTTTTTCTTTCTTTTTTTTTTTTGTTTTGAGATGGAGTCTTGCTCTATCACCCAGGCTGGAGTGCAGTGGTGCGATCTCGGCTCACTGCAAACTCCAACTCTCGGGTTCACGCCATTCTCCTGCCTCAGACTCCCGAGTAGCTGGGACTACAGGTGCCTGCCACCACACCTGGCTAATTTTTTGTATTTTTAGTAGAGACAGGGGTTCACCGTGTTAGCCGGGATGGTCTCGATCTCCTGACCTCGTGATCCGCCTGCCTCGGCCTCCCAAAGTGCTGGGATTACAGGCGTGAGCCACTGTGCCCGGCCTCATCTATTGTTAAACAGTAAAATAGCATTTTAAAAGTCCTCTAAACATTGCAATTTCCTCTTTCTAATTTAATATGTTTTTAAGGAAAATCAGTAGTAGTTGAACCACTGGTTATGAAGTGACCGTATTTCCAACTGTCTTTCACATAGTCAGTTTATATTTTAGAAATATGCTACCTATTTTAGGGGGAAAAAATGAGTATTACAATACAATTATTTATGTGACCAATATAGGGCTGTGGGTGTGCTTATGCTTTCAGCAACCGTAATTACACACAAAAGCTACACAGTGGCAAACAAAAACAGTGAGCTGTTTCAGCACAAAGCAGTGTGGAAGGTTGTTTCAGCCATGCTTTCTGAAGCACATCCAGATAAGGAGAACTCCTGTATTGCACTTAACAATTACATTGTCCATTTTCACCAAGATTGAGTGTTTGGGTGGTAGGTTTTGTTTCACTTTGTTTTTATAGTACAACTAATTATTTGAAATAGTTCATTACATTCAACTCTCTATTGACTGTGTAAAAGCAGCAAGGAAAAGAATAGATAAAATGAATAAATAAGCAGATAGGATGAATTAATATAATCCACAACTAATGTAAAAACTCCAATTCATTCAATTATTTCGTCACATTCCTTCCGAGCTTGAGCTCAGGTTTTGTTTGTTTTCATATTTAATTTTCATGGACCTCCTGTAGACAGGGACACTATTCAGTGGAGGGCTGGGGATGGGAACAAGCATTGCAAGAAAGGGCCTCAAAGGCACAAGTTGTTCGTAAACTACATAATCAGTCCCTGAACAACTGAGAGTTGATTGTAATGAACTATTTAATGAAACTAAAATGTGTATCATGCTCACAGCACACATCACCTGATGTCAAAAGAAAAAAAAAGTAAGATTTTTTTTTTAAGAAATCCAACCAACACAAGACTTAAAGTGCATCACATTCCTGCATGCCATGCTTCTACCAAACCTTACCAAAGGAAGACATCACCAGATAATTTATTAACCAAATTAAATCCAGAAGCTTGCATCCTGTGGAATTGAATTTGTACTTCAAAATTCACTGGAAAAATTAGATTCACTATAAAGACATTCCTAAGACAAGAAATATCCAAAACACATTTAAAATGTAATCAAAGTTTCAACTGAAAAAAAAACTCCATCAGAATAATTATACTTTTATATTGCTTTGAATTCATGTTATTTTTTTAAAATCTTAACTACTGATCCCCCGATGCAATATTTGCAGGTATTTATGAAACTTATTCAGCGCTCAGTGTCTAGCAGCATTTCCTGAGCATCATCCATGTGCTATGGACTCTCACCCAATATTTTATTTATTACACACAAAAATATCACACTCTTGATCTTATTGACTATTTCTCATAATTTATTCTCTATTTTATAAAGTAGCAGAAAATATTTTAGCAACCACTAAAATTTACATGCAATACACACATATTCCACAACATGTTTAAAAAATTTTTTTAGAAACAAGGTCTCACTATGTTGCCCAGGCTGGTCTTGAATTGGTGGGCTCAAGTGATTCTCCTGCCTCAGTGCCCCAACCAGTCCACAACATATCATAAACATAGTTGTCATCAATGAGCAGATGCCAACCTGCAGCTCCTCTACTCCATCTCTTTTAAGACCTTATAGACTGTCAGCAGCTGGCCATAGAGCCAGTAAATGGAATCCTGTCATGATTCACGGTGCCACTCCATTCATTCAAAGGGCACACACTATTTCCTAAACACAGACCAAGCTCCCTCCTGATTAAGCAAAAAAGTAAATTCTCCTTCTCTTCTAAAACTCTCAGCCAATATTAAGGTTGCTTAAGTTCTTTCACACAAATTCTAGCTGGAAGATTTTAAATGAATCTGAACTTTGTCTTATGATTTCTGAGCACAATTTGTACTATAAATAAACATGTGTAACCTAGTAGATACTAACATAAAAATCATGTATTGAGTAAAATCTATATTTTCATTTTGTACTTTCTGGATCCTCTTACTATGAATTATTTTCTTTATGAACCCACTATTTCCCTCTTAATCGTATATTACATACATTGTCACCCTCGCTTCTCAGCTTCCAGAAGGGATGAATATAAAACCAAGACCCTTCGTTTCCCGCAGCATCCAAGGACACACGCATGGCATTCTTCTCCAGTAAAGCAGGCAATCTCTTGTTGACAGTAAGATATTTGTTGCTTTTTATATGCAGTAGCTATAGGGAAAAGACATAGATTACCACCTTTATTCTTTGCTCTCCTCTGATAATTACATTCATATGTTTTATACATATATATTCATCTAACACGGCTTGAGGTGAAAGTTAAACAAAGGAGTATTTTCAGCCTCCACACTCACCATCTTTTCTACTTGACTTTCTTTGGGTTCTTCTTCCCCTTCACCCCAATTCTGCTTCATAATGAAATGGGCATAATAGGGAGCAAAAAAAAAAAACAAAAAGAGGGGACCCCTCCGAATGATTTTCATCTACTGATAAATACTGGCTAAAACTAGGTTTTCCAAAGGAGACCTTGAGTTTCCCCAAAAGCACATCCTTTCTCAATGCCTGCACAGCCACAAAACAGCATATACTAAAGAAAGGCCAAGAAACTCAAATAATGCACCAGCCCACTTAGTATTATTAACCAGCCCTGCCCACAGTCAGCTCTGATTCTTCCTCTGTAAAGAGGCAGCTGCTCATCCTAAATAGGCTCTATACCTTCTGCCAGGGGATGCTGACCCTACCTCCTCCCAGATGAGTGTAAAAGCATCACTTCTCAGATGTTTTTGGACTTTGTGAACAAAATCTTGCCAAAACATGATTCTACTGAGTAGCAAAACCAAAACAAAATACTCTTTCCATCTATTATTACAATCATTTCAAAAAACAATGGTCATTTTAGTATTCACAATATAAGAAAGAAATTATCTCAAAATAAAGGACAGTTCTTTAATTGAAAAAAAAAATCAGCATTTTGAAATGCTCATTATCATACTCTTGGGTCCTTATGTTACCATAAACCAATGGAAACCCTCCTGGGCTGGCCTTTGGGATCCACCATGTTAAAGAACATGGCTCAGCCCCTCACTGACCAAGCTAACATCTGCACTTCAGGTACTTGACAAGGAACATAAGTTCCACTTGCTGACATTTAATCAAAACTCGGTTAAGAGAAACTCTATTTATGAAGGATTGCCCCAGGGACATCCAGCCCACTCAGGTTGCAGGTTTCACATTATCCATCATTCGATTAAGTCATACATTCAGGGAGCTGCCGACCCAGCTTCTCTCATCTTATCCCAACAGTGCACTGCTTTGACTGCCCTGCGCTCTGGCATTTTGCCATTGGCCAATAACAAAATATCAGGGATATTATTTTTAAAAACAGCTCTATGAAATGCCTCATTGTAGCATTTACTGTAAGGAAGTTGTCAAGGCTATTGTTTACTATATTACACAGTGTTCTCTTTATGAGGATACATAGGAGAAACACTTCCCTGGTCTTACTCCTGGGAACAGCTGTGCTTCTAGACCTCTGATTTGGCTCTGTGCTGCCAATCTCCCAGCCAATGCTGTAACAGACTATGCTTCCCTATGGCTAAGTGGGCAAGAAAAAGCCTTCAAGTCAAAATTTACCAGACTTTACAACATGGTTTTTATAAACATGCCTCACCCCTGATTTCAGTTTATTCATCCGACCATGATTTTCCCTGTGACCCAATTGCTTTATTTATTTCTATTTTATCTCACTATGTGCTCTGCATTTTGGAAAGTGCCTGACATTCTTTTTTGAAAAAGGTGGGGCATATATTAGCAAATAACCAAGTAAGAAGCTAAAAAGATCTAAATGAAACACAGGAAAGGAATGCAGCTGAGATAAAACAGAGTGTGCATACTAATTGAAATAGAAGACCTTCGAATAATAATTCAAGGATGACTTCCAGCTGAAAGTGAAAACTTTTCTTTCTTCACAAAATGAAAAGCTAAGCTCCGTACGTTAAACATGGTCCCATTAAGCTAAAGGACTATTTTAGAACAGGCCTTTAGAAATTGTTTCCTGACCCTCTTCTTTTTGATGTAGTAACTTGTGCATGCATCCAGATAAGATCACTTCTTTATGTGTAAATATCAGATTTATTCTTAAACATACAGAATAGTGCACTGAATATCAACTAAATACATTACAATACATCACAACATCTATAATTCCCCTCAAAGAACAAACTATTGTCTCTCAAAATTTCAATGCAGTTTGGCTTTCCTGCCAACTTATTGACCAACTCCCCATAAAATACTTCGTTTAAGATAAAATACTTACTTGTATAACATTACTGTATTTCACAATTTCTCCCAACAGCTTCTTATTCTCTGATTCATTTTGTTTTTGTTCCAGTTCTGCAGCGTGCTATAAGATGATTATCAAATATTCAGTGTGGAAATATAGTAAACAGAATACAATAACTGACAAAGACATATTTTTTTAGGAACAAGACTATAGCCAGGAATAAAATAGGCTAGTAGTAGAGTCAGGACTGTAATCTTGGTTTAGGTGTTTTGTTTTGCTTTATGTTTCCATCATATCATATTGTCTTTCAGATTTTCACATCATATTCACCCAGGTACTTGCAAACTTGGGGAGTGGATGACTCCCCAAAGGGAGCACTAATTAAATAAATGATTATAACGCAGTGTGAAGATTTCTCAATGTACGCTGAAATGCCCTCCAACATGTCTTGGGCCACTTTTATGCTGGACATTTCAGAAAAGTACTAGGCTCTTTGTTCTTATAAAATTACTTTAAGAAGGTATATTGCTAGAAAAGCCAATCAGGATAATAGGAGAATTTCCAAAGTCTTGAGAAGTACAGTTCTTAATTCTGAAAGTACCAGGAATTTTAATGAGGCAAAATTAAGTTCTATCGAATTTACACTCAGACAAACCATAAACAATGGTCTTTCAATTATTTTTCTCCATAGTCTTTCAGGAAAAATATGAAGGATTATGTCAAGTAAAATATAACTGGATTTAATATTCTTACAGAGATTCTGAATTGGTTTTCATCTTGATGGGAAGCTTTGAATTAGTCTGGCACACCCTAAAAAACAGCAGCAATAATGCGCTACCTACATGCCAGAAAATAAATGGTCACACCCTATTACTTGAAAAGCCCTTCTACTATCAATGTGTTGCTATATGTATTCTAAACCTCTGTGTATTGGGTGAAAGGACAAAGCTAGAAAGCTCCAAATACATCTATTGTTATTGCTGTACTTGGTTAGCCTAAGCCAGACAATTGGAAGCCTGGTCCTTACCTGTAGTTTCTTCAGCAAGGCTGCCTCGGTGTGGTTCCCTTGTTTGGCTTGCTTGGCTTTCCAATATTGCTTCTGGGCAGAATATCGGTTCATAGGGCACACCTTGAAAAGGCAGTCTGTGACAAACCAACAAACAAAAACACTGTAACTAAGGCGACCAGCATTTCTTAGATTTCCCTTATAGCTCAGTTTTGGAATCTTGGAATCCCTTATTATACAGAACAGTTAAAAGTCATAGTCCATCCTCCGGCCAACTCTCCATTCACTCTATAACATCCTTTTCAAATAATTATTTAGACTCAGTTAAAATATCCCCTTCTTCATTAGTTTAAGTTTTTTAAAGACTACTATAGCCAGCGTATAAAGAAATCAAACCCATGTAACTGTGATATTATAAGGCATGGATTAATTATAATGGGGGACCTGGTCTTAGAAAGCAAATAGAATGAGATTAGTGACTTTCACTGCCTCATCTGACTTTGCACAATTAATACATAGTTGTGCTGTGTGTATTTGACAGCCAAAATGATCCAGGAAGTAGATCCCAGCTGACCATTAGAGTCATTCACTCCCCAAGTTTCCAAATACCCGGGTGAATATGATGTGAAAATCTGAAAGACAGTATGATATGATGGAAACATAAAGCAAAATAAAACACGTAAACCAAGATTACAGTCCTGACTCTACTACTAAACATCGAGATAGAAAATCATACAGGAATATTACAGTTGTGATATCTCTAAGTCAAGAAGCAAAATAAACGTTTTATTTTCAATGAGGAGAATGGAAGAACTCAATAGTTTAGCCACATGCTAATGATTTTGTAAGCTATGGAATAGAATACAATCTAGAATAAAGGTTAATTCTCAGTATTCTACCACAAAAGAGTAGTAATACAGAAAATTCAAACCTTATTTTCATTTTTCTCACAAAAAGCTGTGTGAGTTCGAAATAACTAATTTACTTTATTTTGACTGATGTGTTGATACTTAGGGTCATTCTCATTTGACAAATAACTATCACAAAAATAAAATTCAGTCAACTCAAATAGCCACTTTAGCCACATTATTGACTATATTATATAATATGCTTGTTCCACTATTTTCCTTAAAATTGATTGTGTTTAAAAAGATGATATCTTTTCAAATATCACCTTCTCATGGTTCTAATGGCATAAATGATCAAGAAATATGGCTGTAAAATTTTTAAGGAATGTAGGAAAAACAAGACAATGATTATTTTTTTCTATACAAACACATATTCCATTGATTGTTCCACCCCCCCATACACAGACAAGGTAACAGCAAACTAACCTTAATTTCTAGTTTAAAGGGTACTGATATGGATGAGTAAATATAGGTAGTAGAAAACAGATACCTTCAAACTGCTGAAAGTAGGCTGAGAGGCCACCACAATTACAATATGATACAGGAATCAACACGTAGCACGTGTGTGACCAAAGACTGACAGCCCGGAAAATGTTTTTCTTGGCAGTGTATCATACAAGCCCTAAAAGTTATTTCCTGTACCTTAGCAACTACAAAGGAAATTTTACTAATTTCTTGAAGCACAAATCCACAGGTTGTTTGCAAATATTTCCATAAGAGTGCTCCCAGTTTAATACAGCAGACTCTGATGACTATCCTGCATTAGGTAAGTGGTAAAACTCTACACTGTCTGCATTCAGCAAAAGCACAAATCCATGATCAAGGGGAACTGAACTCCATAATCTGGAGTTTATGCTTCTGACTTTCTTCATGTATAAAAAGGAAAGAGAAAAAATTGTGTTTCTCTCCATTATTACAGATTCCTAATTAAGCTCAATTGGAAATGATCCTTTAACAGAGAAAACATTTTTGTAAATCCCAGACCACCTCAATAGCACTCCTAATTAGCAATATCTTTGGGGAGTCAGCATACTGGCTGTCAGGCCAAATGCTCCTGAGTGGTGGCTGAGGTCACTGTGAAGTGAGGCCAAACATTCAGCCAAACTCTGTTTACTGTAATCCCCTACAGGGGGTCACGCCCTGCACGAACAGGTGTTAAGCCTCAGACCCTGTCCTCAGAAAGCTCACGGTCTACTTGAAGCTTCACAAAGGAGCTCTGGAGAAGATGCTATGAGCCACAAAGATGCACGTGGCCAACTTCACAGGCAACGGAGGTCAGAAAAGACTTCCAAAAAGGAGAAGAAAGGGGAAAACACAGCCAAATTTTAACGAACCAATACTCATTCAGCACAGGGGCAAGAGGGCTCCCAAGCTGAGGTGAGGGGCATTCCAAACAGAGGCAGTGGCTGGTATGAAGGCAGAAAAGAACGCTAAGGGACCCCTAACCATGCAGGAAAACCACCACTGAGGCAGCGAAATAAAAATGGAATGGTAGGCTGATGTCAAGATCTACAGTGTTATGTTCTAGGCTAAGGAGGATGGACTATATCCCATGGAAAATGCTGAACTCCTACAGACTTTTAAGCTCTTAGGGCATGTGAAAGATGGCATGAGCAAGGGGCAGGAAGGCCATCCCCAAAGCCTGCTGCTGTTGTGAAAAGACAGTAGCGATGGAACTGTACGGTAGTTTTGGGGTAGCCCTACATGTAAAATAAAGCAGCCAAACCAGAGGCTTAATAATCGACTAGATGCAGGGGTGGGAAAAGGTGAGGGAGGGGTAAATGAAGACAGTCAAATGAACAAGCTTCCACCCACTCTATTTGAAGTGCAAAGTCTTGGGTTTCAAAAGCCCTTTTCATTTCAGGGCCTTAGTTTTACAGTCCCTCTCAGCAGCCTCCCACAGGGGACATCTCATTTTATATTACAGTAAATAATTGATCTGTTTCTGCATGGGAACTAATCTTGCAGGATTGTTCTGGATAATAGGAGGGAAGGTGGGGCACGCACAGACTTCTGCTAAAAAGCTTTCCTTGGTGGCAGTAGGGTGTGTGCATGCTTAATTCTCTCTCTGCCTCCTTTAGAACACATTTTTAAAAATCTACTGTTCTTGGGCTGGTCACACATTTTGTCTGATTCTAAATTTACTGCATAATAAAAGTGCTAATACCTGCTGCCACACCTAATTCACAGGGTTGCTGAGATGAGCAAAAAGAAAATCTGTGTGAAAGTTCTCTGTGAACTTTAAAGTCCTATTATAAATGTAAGGCATTATTATTGATATTGCTTCATTCTTTCAGCAATAGCCTCACTAAGATAAAGAGATGACTAAATCCTTACAGAGCTCTCAGCAAAGAGTAATGAAAAGTAGTTTAAGTTCATTACAGATGCTGGATATTAGACCTTTGTTGGATGCATAGTTTGCAAAAATTTTCTCCCATTCTGTGGGTCGTCCGTTTACTCTGTTGATAGCTTCTTTTGCTGTGCAGAAGCTAGTTTAATTAGATCCCAGTTGTCAATTTTTGCTTTTGTTGCAATTGCTTCTGGAACTTAAACAAATTTACAAGTAAAAAGCAAACAACCCCATTAAAAAGTGGGCAAAGGACATGAACAGACACTTTTCAAAAGAAAACACACATGCGGCCAACAATCATATGAAAAAAAAAAGGTCAACATCATTGATCATTAGGGAAATGCAAATCAAAACCACAATGAGATACTATCTCACATCAGTCAGAATGGCTACGACTAAAGTGTCAAAAAAAAATAGATGCTAGTGAGGTTATGAAGAAAAATTAACACTTCTACACTATTGGTGGGAGTGTAAAATAGTACAGCCATTGTGGAAGACAATTTCTCAAAGGCCAAAAGACAGAAATACCACTGGACCCAGCTATTTCATTACTGGGTATATGCCCAAAGGAATATAAACCATTCTGTTATGAAGACACATGCACACATATGTTCATTGCAGCACTATCCACGATAGCAAAGACATGGAATCAACCTAAATGCCCATCAATCATAGACTAGATAAAGAAAACATGGTACATATAGACCATGGAATACTATGCAGCCACAAAAAAAGAATGAGATCATGTCTTTTTCAGGGACACGAATGGAGCTGGAGGCCATTATCCCTAGCAAGCTAATGAAAATCAAATAAGTTACATTTAGCTCCCACTTATAAGTGAAGCTAAAAGATGAGAACACATGGACACATAGAGGGGAACAACTCACACTGGAGCCTTTTGGAGGGTGGAGGATGAAAGGAGGGAGAGGATCAGGAAAAATAACTAATGAGTACAAGGCTTAAACCTGGGTGATGAAATAATCTGTACAACAATCCCCCAAGACACAAGTTTACCTATGTAACAAAACTGCACTTGTAACCCTGAAGTTAAAATAAAAGTTTTTTAAAAAGGGGATAGAGAGGGAAGTTAGGCATGCAACTGGGAAGCTGAAATAAGCCAAGAAAAGAAAAGAAAAGAAAGGGAAGAGAAGAGAAGAGAAGAGAAGAGAAGAGAAGAGAAGAGAAGAGAAGAGAAGAGAAGAGAAGAGAAAAGAAGAGAAGAGAAGAGAAAAGAAAAGAAAAAAAAGAAAAGAAAAGTCTCAGATGAAACCTGAACACACACCAAGAGTGCCCAGTTAATGACAAGGTGTTCACTCCTTTGGTTTAAGATGCCACAGTGTGTCTTTGTATAAACTTCTCAAATTCCTTGGAACAAATACAGTAAGAAGAGGATTAAATCTTCATTACCATGTAATATCTTTTGAGAAATGCAGATGCCATCACTAACATCAGTAAGGGCGGAGCCCTTGACAAGCCTACTTTTTTTCAGTGTGCAGGATCACAGCTATTTCAGAGCAACCCGGTCTCACCTGCCCTCCTCATCCTGCTTCTAAACTCTCTAGTATTCCTTGATCTGTAGAGGTGTAATACTGTTAAGAAAAATGTTTTATGGAGTCCAATCAGAAACAGACTCAGTGTCATTTTTTAATTCTAACAACAATCTCTTCAGCATTTCAAGACTCAAGGAATAAAAAAAGGAAAGGTTTATCTCATAGAGCGAGCATCAACAACACAAATAAAAGGAAGTTATTTTTGTTTAATTCTTTTAAAAGCTTAACCTTAAGACCTGAGGCCAACAATTTTGCAGAATTACAAAAGTTCAGGAAATGTTAGTAATCCAACCAGACATATGTTCAGTCAGACAATATTATAAGAACAATGGCTTAGAATTACAACTTTTATTTATTTATTTTTTGAACAGTTATGGAAGGAAATCAAGCCACTCAGAAGTGTTCATTTTAAACTGATAGCATTGGTGGCATTTTAGCCTGCTTACTTACAAATGCTAGCAGAGGGAAGAAATACAAAAGCCATTCAAACGGTATGGAGCGCGTAACCCACAGCACGTTAACACTGTAAGTCAAAGAGCCAACCTTTGCCCATGATTCCGTGGAAATCTGGCAGGAAACCAGTCTATACCTCCACTTACAATACCTGTCTAAATAGTTTTGAAATGTTTTGCTTTGTACCTGTGAAGGTACTTTCTACAATATTTGTATCTGAGGCTACTCCTGAACCCCAGAAACTGACTTTAGGACTCTATTCAGGGCTATCATATGTAAAGTTCAAGTTATATCTTGGCCAGCAGTATCGTTTGGCAATGGTGGAAAGAAAATTTGGTTTTTCATTTCTCCTTCCTCCTAAAGATGTCTTAAGATTTAAATGATGCAAGTGCCTGTCACAAGGCAGGCATTCAACAAATGGCTCTTTCATGGTAGCCTGTAAAAAACACCTCATAACCATAGGGAACATGGTTACCAAGGGCTTTATTCTCCCCACGTGGAGAAAGTTGGGGCTGGGAAAGCCTCGGTGACTTTTATTTCTTTCTTTTTGACTTAAAGTGGACCCAGGAGAATTCAATGAAGACAATGGTCTCTGAGACAGAAAAGCAAGCTAGAACCTTCCCAATGAAAAAATGGAAATGGTTAAAAAAATAAAAATAAAAAAATAATGATAAAAAAAATCTCTCCTTAGGATAAGGGGCAGGCAGACAAGGAGCCACTAGCCACTAGAAAATAGAATTCAGGTCAGGCACAGTGGTTCACGCCTATAATCCCAGCACTCTGGGAGGCTGATACAGAGGCATTGCTTGAAGCCAAGAGTTCAAGACCAGCCTGGGTGACAAATCGAGACCCTGTCTCTATGACAAAAATTTTTTTTAAATCAGCTGGGTGCAATGGTGCGTGCCTGTAGTCCCAGCTACTTGGGAGGCTGAGACAAGAGGATCGCTTGAGCCTAGGAGTTCAAGGCTGCAATGGGCTATGATCACACCACTGCACTCCAGCCTGGAGGACAAAGCAAGAACTTGTCTCTTACAAAATACAAACTTTAAAAATTAAAAATAATAGAATTCAGAGTTGATGCAAGGAGAGGAATGCATTCATTAGCTGAAAATACAACTCTGGGTGGTTTTTGTTTTTCAGTTTCTCTAAGAAATGCATCCTGAAATACAGTGTTTGTATAAAACTCTTTTATTTTTAGAAGTTTTAAAAAGGAATGTGTTTTAAGAACACAAATTTCAAACCAAACATCTATCCCCCCACCTGCCTTGCCTAAGGCAACTGTAAAGAGAGGATCTAAGAGGGAAAAATGCCCTCTAGAATGCTATGAAGGCTCAAGGAAATGTATTGCATGTGTTAGCAAACATGAAAATTAATCACAACACATGGGTTAGCAACCATGAGGATTGCAATGTAAATTCCTCTAGCTGAAAGTCAATTATTTCACTATGAAAGAGGAAGAGAAACGGCATTTTGTCATTACAGACTTGTAGACTGATAAAATGTTAGCACTCAAAGAAGCCTCAGATAAAATCCTATCTTTCCCTTCTTTGAAGCAAAGAAGCAAAAACTCAAAAAGCAAATTCCATAGATCCTTCAGGATAGTATTTCTAGATTAGAATATTATAAATATGAACAAGTTCAACCACACATAGGATGCTTGAATGCCCTGACAAGTGACTACCTGACCTCTTAGTGGCAGGGACACTAATGCCATGCTTGGTGTGTTCAATACAGTTTACTACCATGGAGCGCTTTGTAAACTATAAACAACACTACACATTGACAATAAAGATCACTGGATCTTCACAAGACCCTCAAGAGTCAGCCAGGGTTATTTTCTCCACGTTACAGAGAAGGACACTGAGACTTTTCTTCATGAGGAATTGACCTGAAATATGAACCAAGATCCTCTGAACCCAATGCAGTGTGCTATAGCCACGCAGAGATGCCATTGGGAGCAGGTTGTCATGTTGAGGCAAAATCTGTCTCTGTTTAAATGCTGTTCGTAATTATACATGTATACCTCAAGGCCATTTAGAACAAATCTAATCTGGCTCCTACTTAACAGCCCTAAATATCCTCAGACATCATCCTTCTGACTTCTCTACCCCAACTTTGATTTGATCATCATGGCAAGATCTCCTCAAAAAGTTAGCATTTTTGGTATCTCATTGTGGTTTTGATTTGCATTTCTCTGATGGCCAGTGATAATGAGCATTTTTTCATGTGTCTGTTGGCTGTATGAATGTCTTCTTTTGAGAAATGTCTGTTCATATCCTTTGCCCACTTTTTGATGGGGTTGTTTGTTTTTTTCTTGTAAATTTGTTTGAGTTCTTTGTAGGTTCTGGATATTAGCCCTTTATCAGATGTGTAGATTGCAAAAATTTTCTCCCATTCTGTAGGTTGCCTGTTCACTCTGATGGTAGTTTCTTTTGCTGTGCAGAAGCTCTTTAGTTTAATTAGATCCCATTTGTCAATTTTGGCTTTTGCTGCCGTTGCTTTTGGTGTTTTAGACATGAAGTCTTTGCCCATGCCTATGTCCTGAATGGTACTACCTAGGTTTTCCTCTAGGATTTTTATGGTATTAGGTCTAACATTTAAGTCTCTAATCCATCTTGAATTAATTTTCGTATAAGGAGTAAGGAAAGGATCCAGTTTCAGTTTTCTACTTATGGCTAGCCAATTTTCCCAGCACCATTTATTAAATAGGGAATCCTTTCCCCATTTCTTGTTTCTCTCAGGTTTGTCAAAGATCAGATGGCTGTAGATGTGTGGTATTATTTCTGAGGGCTCTGTTCTGTTCCATTGGTCTATATCTCTGTTTTGGTACCAGTACCAGTTAGAATGGCGATCATTAAAAAGTCAGGAAACAACAGGTGCTGGAGAGGATGTGGAGAAATAGGAACACTTTTACACTGTTGGTGGGATTGTAAACTAGTTCAACCATTATGGAAAACAGTATGGCGATTCCTCAAGGATCTAGAACTAGATGTACCATATGACCCAGCCATCCCATTACTGGGTATATACCCAAAGGATTATAAATTATGCTGCTATAAAGACACATGCACACATATGTTTATTGCAGCACTATTCACAATAGCAAAGACTTGCAATCAACCCAAATGTCCATCAGTGACAGATTGGATTAAGAAAATGTGGCACATATACACCATGGAATACTATGCAGCCATCAAAAAGGATGAGTTTGTGTCCTTTGTAGGGACATGGATGCAACTGGAAACCATCATTCTTAGCAAACTATCACAAGAACAGAAAACCAAACACCGCATGTTCTCACTCATAGGTGGGAACTGAACAATGAGATCACTTGGACTCAGGAAGGGGAACATCACACACCGGGGCCTATCATGGGGAGGGGGGAGGGGGGAGGGATTGCATTGGGAGTTATACCTGATGTAAATGACGAGTTGATGGGTGCAGCACACCAACATGGCACAAGTATACATATGTAACAAACCTGCACGTTATGCACATGTACCCTACAACTTAAAGTATAATAATAATAAATAAATTTAAAAAAAAAAAAGTTAGCATTTTTACTACTAAATACTAAGTGCCTCTTTCCCATATTAGATGTGATTTTAGTCAATTAAAGACTAAATTTTTAAAGCATCTATTATTTTACAAATACAGATGGTAACAACCACTGGTCAGCCCAGGCATGGTGGCTCACGCCTGTAATCCCAGCACTTTGGGAGGCTGAGGTCAGGAGTTCAAGACCAGCCTGGCCAACATGGCAAAACCTTGTCTCTACTAAAAACACAAAAATCAGCCAGGCACAGTGGCGTGTGCCTATAATCCCAGCTACTCAGGAAGCTGAGGCAGGAGAATCATTTGAAATTAGGAGGCAGAGGTTGCAGTGAGCCAAGATCGTGCCACTGCACTCCAGCCTCGGTGACAAAGCAAGACTCCACCTCAAAAAAAAAAAAAAAGAAAAGAAAAGAATAAAGAAAACCACTGGCCAGAGAGTAAAATATGCATGTGCCTCAGTTCTCATCCCTACCACAGTCTTGCAACATAACACAACCTCTAGAAAAATATTATCAAGATACATATACATATGTGCCACAGTTATGATACTTAAAAAGAAACTAATGATTGGTTTTCAATGAGAAACATACTACATGTATATATAATTAAATAAATGCTAAAACATAAATAAAATATTATGAAATCTTAGTCTCAAAGAGATTAATTGCCTGATTCATACACTAATAGGTAAACACTCAAGAACAAATGAAGCTTTATCTTTTGCCTCATTTGGAGTGGGGAGAAAAAGTAAAATTCAAATGCATTAATGCTAATTTATATTCATGTCAAGATTTGAATTTCAGCATTGATTGAGCAAGCCACTACACTAGATGTAAGTGAAATCTGCTAACAGAAAATCATAATATATAATTTTTCAATCATTTTTCCCATTCTCAATGTGCCATGTTAACACTGATAATCTAAAAACGTAATAAGCTGAGTGATTCAGAAATCAAATGCAAGCCTCTAAATTTCATCGCATAAGTGTCAGATCTGAAAGAAAAGGAAGTGATTTTTTACATATATATGTTTCTACACACATATATGCAGATAAGATACATACATATATAACATTTATAGATTCATAACATATTTTATGTATGTTTACATAGGAGTATGTACTTCCATAGTGCCTCCTTTTACATCAGATTTTGTCACACACATTATCTCATTTAATTCTTTCACCAACACTTTGAAGTATTAGTTCTATAAATGAGGAAAAAGAAACTCAGAATGTTTTAGAGCTCTAACCTAAAATTTCAAAACTAGTTTTCAAATTTAGTCCACATCAACCTGCCGCCAAAGCCCATCTTCATAATTTAATAGAAGATGCTTTATATTTATCAAGTTAAAACTTTAACAAATACATTGAGGTACATTCACTGAAATTAAAACACATAATGTGACAGCCCACGTTCTCTGGTTTCAAATTCCCAGATTCCTTGCTGAAATACTCCTACAAGGGCCCAAAAACGTGTTAAAAGAGCCAATCTGAACACCTGTCACTATAAATACAACAGAAGAGCACAGCAGCAAGCCAGAAGCACTTGGGCAGAGAAGTTCACGGCTCCAAGCCCTCCACTCAGAAAGCAATAATTTTCTAATAGGTGAACAATTGAACTATTAATACAGGTAAATTATAGTGGTAAGCTTGCCTTTTTCAACCAACTTTAGCATGACTGTAACAACTCCTGTCCTAAACTTAAAAAAAAAAAGTCTAACACAGGGTATTTTATGCCAAGTCACACTTACGTAATATCAATATTTAGAGTAAAGAACTTCTTGCTGTTCACTGCCCTGGTACTGAATTAATTGCTGTTCTCATATGGGTGACCTAAAATAAAATCAGTTTGTTATGCTAGTTCCTCCGTGAGCAGAGATTTATTCATAATAACAAAAAGATAATGGAGTCTTATTCATCATTATTATTATATATTTATGCTCCAATAAGACTAGCTTTCTTTTGATTATGATTACTACCAAAAAGCACCTACAGATAATTTAGGAGTCAATGGACAACTCCAGAGCAAAGTTTAGCAAACTGTAATTGTGTAATTGTGCAAGCCAGGCTTTTTTTTTTTTTTAAGACGGAGTTTCACTCTTGTTGACCAAGCCAGAATGCAATGGCGCAATCTCAGCTCACCACAGCCCCCACCTCCTGAGTTCAAATGATTTGCCTGCCTCAGCCTCCTGAGAAGCTGGGATTACAGGCACGCGTCACCACACCCAGCTAATTTTTTGTATTTTTAGTAGAAATGGGGTTTCACCATGTTAGCCAGGCTGGTGTCGAACTCCTGACCTCAGCTGATCCACCCACCTCAGCCTCCCAAAGTGCTGGGATTACAGATGTGAGCCACTGCGCCTGGCCTAGCCAGCTTGAAATCAATGTATTTGGTCTCAACCAGCTTTCTGAATGGAATGGAACAGGAAGAGAAAGGGAAGGGGAAGGGAAGGTCAAGGGAAACAAATGGGAAGGAAAAGAGTAAGGGTAGGGGAAGCATAGGGAAGGGGACAGGGAAGGAGAAGAGAGGAGAGGGAAAAGGGGAAACGAGGGGGAAGGGAGGAGAAGAGGAGGGAAGCAGAGGACATTGCAAAGTAGCAAGTATTCTTTCAAGAAACTTTTGTTTCTGGTTGTGTGTGGGTTTGTGCATGTGCACACACACATATGCACATGTGGGATTACAATGTATAATGTATTTCTTACTGAGAGTTGCAACTAAAAGTATTCAAAAGCCACACTTCTAGAGGTCTGCACATGTGTACAGGTTAGGGTTAAATGAACTTCAAATTTATATAAACATATCCTGTGGTCAAGAGGAAAGGAAACTGAGACCAGGAAACTTTCCTTTGCTCTATAAATGACTTCTGAAATATATAAAAACTATATTTTTAAATTAACTGCCCTGTCAAATTTGTATATAGACAATTACAATGGAATGGGAAGATGCCCTTTTAAAAATGTCTTCCTCTTTTTAGCCCCACGCTGGTTGGCCTCTACCTTTACTATAGCACCCATCTATCAGATAGTACTTCCTATTAGATAACATGTTTATATGTGACTCTATATTCAGTACCTATTAGCTGCTATATGGAAGATGCTCCAAATCTGTTTGCAAAAGAAAGTTCCTGCCACGTTACCTGAGAAACAATCATTAGGTATCTATTCTTTCTGCTCTGAAGGGTTTTACCATCTTTTTGCGGGGTCGGGGGAGGTCTCCTATTAAAATACAAACACCTGAGAAGGGAACACCCTCAGATCTTGGTTGTCAGTTGACTCCTGCTGCCTGAGAGCTTCATGAGGGTGAGGTGATTCGTACTGAGCATCTGGGAAAGGCACCTTTTAGATTACCAATGACTGGGAAAAATACACAGGAAAGCTGTTGATCAAATTTGCAGATGATGCAGAGTGAAGAGTAGCAGCTAATTAGGCAGATTAAAATCTAGATTTTTTTTTAAATCCAAACATCAATGCAATTAACTTTATGCAAACATAAATATAAGGTCAGAAAAAAGTCAACTACTTTGGTACATGATACAGAGGAGCACAAGGCTATTTATTAGCAAATAATATTTTCTAAAAATTGAAAATAGCCTAGACCTTAGGCTTGAGTTCAACTTAACATAATTAGAATGCCGTATAGCCCTGTGTGGCCAGGACAATTCTGGTTTATGCCTGTTGCCTGAGCTTAATTATTAGCCATGTCCCCCTTTCACTCTCAAGAATGTCCTGCTCTGGGTGATAAGTATATTATCACTCCAAATATAAGTAAGTGAATACTGTGCCGAACCAGCGGAAAAGCTGACGCCGCCATTTTAGGCTGATTCATAGAAGAATGATTCCTCAAGTAGAGGAAGAAGGAACACATCCATATTGGGTCCAGTTCTACAGGAGCCACATTTTAAGCAGCATCCTAACAAATTAGCCAGTATCCAAAGTTCAGCAAGGGGGAAAGCAAGCAAAATACACAAGTCATGTTATTTGAGCAACGACAGTTCAAACTGGGAAATGTTGCCTAACAGAGAGAAAACAAAGCGTTGGTATAATCCCACTTTGTGTAGCTAAACTTCTACATGTAAACGAGGGAGGAAAGTTTTTCCCTATATTGATCCAGGATCAAAGAAAATTTTCTTTCCATGCAAGGGGAAACTTGCCAGCAACTGGAAAAAATCCAAAAAACACAAATTACTCAGAGGCAAGTAAACTTGTACTCATCATGTTGAGGCAGAGGCAGATGAGAAACAGTGCAGCAGGAATCTTGCCTTGGGGAGGTCTTTCCCAAATACTACCTTCTATTTTTCTTTTTTTTAAATTTTCTTTTCTTTCTTTTTTTTTTTTTTATATGGAGGCTCGCTCTGTCGCCCAGGCTGGAGGACAGTGCTAACTCAGCTCACTGCAACCTCTACCTTACAGGTTCAAGCGATTCTCCTGCCTCAGCCTCCAGAGTAGCTGGGATTACTGGCATGCCCTAACTCGCCCAGCTAATTGTTGTATTTTCAGTAGAGATGGGTTTCGCCATATTGGTCAGGCTGGTCTCAAACTCCTGACCTTGTGATCTGCCTGCCTCCGCCTCCCAAAGTGCTGGGATTACAGGCATAAGCCACCGCGCCCGGTCTACCTTCTATTTTTCAATGGGAACAGTGGTAGAGGTGACTGGCAAAAAGGGAAGGAGTTCATGTTCTGCATTTACATAAATAGTTCAGACACCTCACCTGCCTCAGCTGTATTTATAAAACCGTGGTTGGTTTGGCATCTCAGTGTTATAGAAACCAGGAAGTTTCAGCTCCCGGACCCCATAAGCCTTCTACTACTAAATATCTGTCAGTGCTACATTAAAATGCTCAAAGTTAAAGCACTATGTAAATATGTATTATTATTACTTCCAACTTTACATTCCACATGAACAAATACAGTTGTGTTTATATTTTGCAGTTTCAGAAGCATGATGCTTGCTGTGGTATTTTGTCACTTAAGTTTTTAGTTTGGCAAAATACTCCCAGATTGAAAGAAGATGAACAGAGAGTCAAAGGTGGAAGGAATAATAACCAAGAAACACCCCTTCCCCACAACACACACACACACACACACACACACTACACAAATAGCAGCTATAATACTGACTGAGCATTTTATGCCAAGCACAATGATAAAAGCTTTACACAGATTCTTTAATCTCTGTAGAAAACTTTGAGACCAGTATTACTATTGTTCCCATGTTACAGATCACGAAACTGGAAATTTTAAAGGTTAGATTCTGCCCAGGGTCACGGAGGTAGGATTCAAACCCAAACAACTAACTTTGGAGTCTGTTCTTTTATACACTAAAGATAGAAAGGACATAACCCAGCTATTTTGTATGTTTGTAAAGTATAACAGTAAAATATTAAAGAATTGGGATGTGGGAAGAAAGGCAGGACTTCCAGAAAGTGGACTGGACATGAGAAGTGGGGAATCGAGAGACCAGATAACAGAGTAGAGAGGAGACAACATGGCAGACAGGCCATGGGAAATGAAAGCAATGGTGGTGGTGTGTTCTTCTCTTGGCATTTTTTTGTCTCCTCCTTTTATACCTATTATTTTATTCTCCATAACTGTAAATTTGTTTGTTGTTCTCTTCATGTACTTTTTAGCTTCTCTCTCTCATTACATCTCTTTTTGTCGGTTTTTGGGAAGGGGGTTGTTCTTGTTTTTTCTTTTTATCAACAAGAATGAGCTTGGGTCTCTTTGTAGTTTTATCCCCTTCTCTTTTCTTCATTTTCTTCTTCATTTTCTTCCTTTTACATTCTCTTATTTCACTCTCTTCCCAATATTTCTTTTATCTCTTCTCCAAACTTTTTCTTTTCTTTCTCTCCCTTACATGATTATAAAATTATTCTTTAAAAATGTACCATGTCCTTTGGATAAGATTAGGTCTTTTCTATTTCAAATAAAAACTTAGATGAGTTGAACATTTTCTTATCAAAACTCAACCTGAAAGTAAGTTGCAAAAACAAGCACATTTCTAACAGAGGACTTGGATCCAGAATACAGAAAGTGCTTTTACAACTCAATAAAAGAAGACATACAATCCAATAAGATTTAAACAGATGTTTCACAAAAAAAGGAAGGCTAACAAGTACATAAAAATGCGCCCAATACCACTGATCATTAGAAAAATGCAAACTGTGACCACAATTAGATACCACTACAAAACCACTAGAATGGCTACAATTAAAAAGAATGACAATGTCATGTGTTATGAGGATGTGGAGCAACTGGAATTCTCATACATTGGTGGTATGAACACAAAATGGTTCCCTACTTTGGAGAACATTTTGGTAGTTTCTTGAAAAGTTAAAAGATACTTATTACATGATCCAGTAATCCCATTCCAAGGCATCTACCCAAGAGAATTAGAACCTATGTCCACACAAAGCACTGTATCCAAATGTCCACTTACATTATTCACAATTTCCCAAAAATGGGGGAAAACAAACCAAATGTCCAACTCCAAATGTAGTGGTATATCCATACAATGGAATACTACTACCAAAAACAAAGGAATAAATACTGACACATGCAGTACAGATTCTGAACATGGATGAATCTCAAAAACATCTTATTAAGTGAAAGGAGCCAGACATAAAAGACTACATACCACATGAGGCCATTTACATGAATTCTAGAAAAGGCAAAACTACAGCATCCAAAAGAAGGTCAAGGGTTACCTGGAAGTAGGGTAGAACCAAGGATTGACTGCAAAAGGACAAAAAAGAACTTTTTGAGGTGATGGAAGTGATTTAAGTATTGGCTTCACCGCTGTATACATTTAACAAAACTCATTAAGATGAATATTTAAAAGGAGTACGTTTTATGGTATATAAGTTACTATTCAATCAAGTTGAAAATAAAATTACTACAGTTGTATATAGTCCTCAATTGTTCACTTTTCTATGGATCAATTGTTTCTCATAAATATTTTTAAGGAAAAAGATAAACTTTAAAGACATAATAAGGATTTGTTGTATTAATAGTTGTTGTGGTTTGGTTTGCTTGGTATGTGGGAAGAGGAACACTGGGTTGACTTGTTTGCTAAATCACAGGATCTAGCTTGACTTCCCCGCACATGGCAGCTCTCAAAATCATTTGGTGATTGACTGATAAGGCACACCCAGGGGTTCAGCAGGTACATCTAATTAAATCTAGTGAGATACATTTTTCTCAACACAGCACACAATAAAATTAAGATTTAATCCACAATTTAATTTCAATTTGGAATAGCCTGGAATACCTTGTCATATCTGAAAGAGAGGAAGAGACTACTGAGTCATGCCAAAAATACCTGAGAGTCCCCACTAACAAAATTGAGACTACTGAGCATTGAGATGAATGGCCACACTGGATTAAAACACACCAAATACGTTAAAATCCATGAGTTCATAATTATTTTTAAAAACACGTATTAGTCATCTTTGGAGGTTAGAGTACCAACTCATTCTAAAAACTGGAAGATAAAGGGAAATACGTTAGAAAAAGTAAGCTTCTCTCCACCGTATAAGGTGATCCCAAAGTTATAAAAACAAACAAATCTACACAATGCTTTTATAGACTTCAATAAAAACTCAAGGAAGATAAACTATTTACCGCAGTTACCCATAAGATATGGAAATGGATGTTGTGGAGGAGGAGAAAAGATTTTCACTTTGTATGTTTTATTACTTTTGTGAAAATTTTAAAGCAATAAATTTCTAGACAAAACTTTTTTGTTTTCCCAGGGGAAAAAAAATCTAACTTATTATGGACTATATGTTAATGCCTTGTAATGATGCTGCACTGCCTACTGGATGAAGCCCAAATTTGTTCTTAGAGTAAAAAGTATAAAATACAAATTTCAAAAGATGTAAATAAGAAGAGCTTACTCTAATGTTGCTGTTTCTCTTTCTGTCTTAGGAGAAATGGACCAGAGAATGAAAATGGGCCATTATGATTCCACTTCTGCTACCACTGTCATCAAATTATTTTAAATACCAACATTTAGAAAATATCTATTTAATTTTCTACTTTACTTAGTCCACGCCTGCTCTTTTCCAAGGAACTCAGCAATTGAGTGGCACCCAATTATTCATCCATTAAACACGTGAGACAGGAAACTCAGGCTGAGGAGGGGAGGCTCCCATTGACGGGGAGAGCCTGGGGTGAGCACATCCCACTCTGATGCCAGCTGTCCCTGTAGCAGAGGCGGTGCCTTCCAGGCCTGGGAGGGCCCAGATCAATGGCAGTGCATTCATTTTAATCTCTAGTTAAGAAGTTTAACAGGAGGAGCAAAGGATATAATTAGAAACGTTCTCAACTGCTAGCAGAACTGAAAAGAATGAGGATTCCATAACAATTAAAATTACTTTTCTAAGTGCTGATAATTCTCACCTCCTTTGCCAGCTGGGTACAAGTCAGGGCCTCTGTTTCAGTCAGTTTTATACACATTATAAACATATAATATACACACGTTTTATACACAGATGTTTTATATACATCTGTGGAAATACAGTCCTTCCATGTACCCATGTCAGCTGACACAGGGGAAGTTTTATTTGGAAAAAAAAAAAAAAAATGTCAAGGCATTACAAAGTAGAAAAGAAGGATTCTTAATGTGGGAACCACAAGCCTACAGTGGATGGGATTCATGGAGGTCGACAAATTCCCTGAACGTGTAAGAAAAACTCTGTGTGTGTGTGCGCGCATTCACAGATCCATTTCTCTATGGGAGGATGCATGCTGTTATCAGATTCTGAGAGGGATCTAGGCCCCTCAGAAACCCATAGTAATCACACCTGAAAGGCAGTGTGCCATTATAAGTCATCTTAGGATCTCGAGCCAGTAACTATACAAACACAGTCAGTTGCAAGCAGGCATGAGTTAAACTCTCCTTTGTTAAACAATGGAAGAGGAAATACATTAGGACGGAGAGGGTTCCTAAAAGATGCTTTAGAGAAGTAGAAAGAAGATAAGTCAGTCCTAAATGTGGGCCCAGGCAGGGAAGGGAGGTTCCTGGACCAGGTCTACAGGAAGCACATTTCCTCTGCAAGGGAGTGCCCACACCAACATGAACAAGCATGACAGAATGCTGTGAGAGGACAGATAAAGAAAAAGATGAATGAGCCAGCAATTCCATGGCCAAGTATTTACCAAAGAGAAATGAGTGCGTTTGCCCACCAAAAGATATGCGAAACATGTCACAGGATTCATCACAGCCCACTGATTGGATAAGCGATAAATAAATAGTAGTATGGTCACAGAATGGAATTGTAGAAAGTAACAAGAAAGAATGAACTGCTACATGTAATAACATTAAAGAATTACATAGATATCATGTTGAACAAAGAAACAGCCACAAGAGCGTATGACGGAAAACCTGTCCATGTCCACACAAAACCTAATGTTAGGAGCAGCATTATTCATAACAGTCAAAAAGAGAAAAACCTAAATGTCCACTTACTGATAGATGGACACCCAAAATACGATATATCCACATCTTGGAATATTATCCAGCCTTAAAAAGGAATGATGTGGCCAGGTGCAGTGGCTCATACCTGTAATTCCAGCACTTTGGGAGGCTGAGGCGGGTGGATCGCCTGAGGTCAGGAGTTTGAGACCAGCCTGGCCAACATGGTGAAACCCCGTCTCTACTAAAAATACAAAAATTAGCCGGGAGTGGTGGCAGGCGCCTGTAATCTCAACTACTCAGGAGGCTGAGGCAGGGGAATCCCTTGAATCCAGAAGCAGAGGTTGCAGTGAGCCGAGATCACACCACTGCACTCCAGCCTGGGTGACAGAGCAAGACTCCATCTTGGGAAAAAAAAAAGAAAGGAATGATGTACTGATTCATGCTAAAACACGGACAAACTTTGAAAACATTATCTAAATGAAAGAAGCCAGTCACAAAAGGCCACATAAGGTATGGTTCCATTTACATGAAATGTTCAGAATAGGCAAATGTATTTAGATGGAAAGGAGCTTCGCTGGGAGGAGGGGGAAACGGAGTGACTGCTAATGGCTATATCTTTTGGGGGTGATGAAAAACTTCTAGAATAGAAAGTGACAAGGGTTGCACAAACTTGTGAATACACTAAAAACTACTGAATTGTATACTTTAAAAGATGAATTTTGCGATATATAAATTATGTCAATAAAACCAATTAAAGAAATGATAGGTATAGTATGGTTTCATTTATATGAAATTTGAAAACAGACTAAAACAATCTATGGTATGAGGGTAAAAACAATGTTACCTTTGGCAGAGGAACCTCGGCAGGGTATAAATGTTTTATATCATGATCTAGGTGATACTTACATAAATATTTATATTTATATTTTATATATGTATATATGTTTGTATATACATACACATATAAAAATGTATCAAGCTTACATTAATACACTTAAGCTTACACTTAAGATTTATGTGTTTTATTGAATGTTAAGTATTTCGGCAGATATTTTAGAAAAAATATTTTTTCCATAGCATTGTGATGAGGATCAATGCATTATTAGATATAAACCCCTAGAACCATGTTTAGAACATATAATATGCTCAGTGAAGCAATTTTAGTAATTTTAGCAATTTTGCTAGTTACCTACATTAAACACCTCATGTCCAGGCCAGGTGCAGTGGCTCATGCCTGTAATTCCAACACTTTGGGAGGCTGAGGTGGGGGGAAATCATACCTGAGGTTGGGAGTTCGAGACCAGCCTGACCAACATGGAGAAATCCCATCTCTACTAAAAATATAAAATTAGCCGGGCGTGGTGGCGCATGCCTGTAGTCCCAGCTACTCAGGAGGCTGAGGCAGGAGAATCACTTGAACCTAGGAGATGAGCCAAGATTGCGCCATTGCACTCCAGCCTGGGCAACAAGAGCAAAACTCCATCTCAAAAAAAAAAAAAGAAAAAAAGAAAAAAAAAAAAAACAGAAACAACAACAACAACAACAAAAAACCTCATGTCTAAAACAATGAAACTTCTATAGGTTCTACCTTTAAAATAGATCTAGCAACTGATTTCTTACCAACTCATGATCCTAATCTAAATCACCATAATTTCCCTCCTGGCTGCAGCAACAGCCTACTAACAAGTCTCTACTTCTGCCCCTGCCCGACTGTGGATTCTTCATGCAGCAAGCACTGTAAGCTTGTTAAACGGAAGTCAGGGCCCATCAGCCTCTGCTCAAAACCCTTCAATGGCTCCACCTTACTCAAAGCAAAAGCCAAAGGCCTCCCTGTGGCCTACAGGGCCCTATATGAGCTGCTCTCTGGCTCTGCCACTCCTAATGACCAGCCTGACCTCCCCACCACCACCTGGCCACTCACTGGCTCCACCCCAGCCACACCATCCTACTTGCCATTACTGGAACTTATCTAGGACATCTCCACTTCAGGGACTTTGTCCTGGACACTCTCTCCAGCTCTGCCTGTTCCCCAAGATTTCTGCATAGGCAACTTTGCCCCTACTCAGGCCTCCACTCAAGTATCAGTGAGGACTGCCCTGGCACTGCAAAAACAGCAACACTTCCCAAGCTAGCACTCTTGGTCACCTTGCTTTATTTCTCTACATAGTATGTCACCCTCTGATAAATGCCTAGCACTTAGTAGGTGCTCAATGAATGTTTCCTGAAGGAACACAGACATGAATATATGAATAAAAGGAACAAACATTAGTTATATTAATTCCTGAATATGGAATGAAATCCTAAAACCCTTGGTACAATTTGAATTTTTATCACAAATGTGGATTGTTTTGGATCACAAACAGAAAGTAGAGAACATAGTCATAGCAGCCTATAATTTCACTGGATTCTATTCATGATCTGCCTAAAAAGAACAACAAAAACCCAGAAAGCAAAAGGAAATATACTCTCTTTTCTTGTTTGCCTCATCAAATACATAGCCTTATAAAGAAAGAGGTTACTGTGAGCTTTTAAAAGGAAAATGTGAGTATGGAAGACAACAATTTTGCAGGCAAACTGTTAGGCACGTACAGATTGTCAGAAGTTTTCTGTTAAAAGTTAGGCAAACGATGGTAGGTACAACCTTTTTCAGATAAAATGTTTTGCAAAAATGAGAAATATTTCCCAAGTAGCAGCATTATAAGTGTTCTCAGGGTCATCCTGCCCACAGATTAGCAACGGCTTTGCCAGAACGGGCTTTGATGTTATCCAGGAGTGACGAACAACAGACCTCCTGTGCTCCTTGCCCGCTAGATGAAAACATGAGAACATAAAGAAGCCCTGGCGCTTCTTTCCTTTTATCCTTGAACAAACACAGACATACAGCAGATGTGACCTCACTAAATATGAGCTGGTTCAACTGATGCTCAGTTTCGATTGCACTTCTAATGATTGCACATGGTGATGTTCCCACTCTGTAGGACTGAATCCAGGCAAAAGGCAAAAGCAACCCTCTGCACCACAGACATAAAAGTTTATTTGAGGCATAAGTTCTGAATACTCTAACAATCCGATTACAGCATTATTTTTCTATAGCCCAAACTACAAAGTTGAACTATCTGCTTGTTAGGACAATTGCTACCAAGACAGCTGACTTTCATTGTTTGAAGAAGCACGCTTGAACTCCTTCCCAGAATCACAGCCTCAAGAAAGAAGAAATTCCCTAACAAATTCCTCACTTACCAAAGGCATAGAAGTCTATAGGGGAATCACAATTTAATGAAGCAAAAATCAGAAAATACTTGGTTTCAAAGAGAGAGAGAGAGACGTAGTTATAATGTGTTTTTTGTGGAACACAATTATCAAAAAGCATTGACATGGCTCCACCTAATACAAAGAGGATTACACCAGAATGGTTTCTCACTCATAACTCAAATTTTAGTCCCATGATTGAGCACACAGGCATAATAAATATTCAATAAATGTCAATTTAATTGAAATTTAATGAGATTTAAAACTGAAACCTCATGTTTCCAAGAAGTCTTCCCTGATTATATTAGCTCACAAGAAACCCACTTCTCAGACTCCTGTAATACTTACTATCCAACGATTACAAACTATTCTTGTTCTGTAATGATTTTTTGTATAGATCCTTATCTCCCCACCTAGACTGTGAATCCCTCAAATTCAAAGACTACACATTAAATTTCTTCTGAATTATGCAGAAGAATAGGGGTTGGAGGGCACAGAGTAGGATAAATATGAAACATCTCACCCCATTCATCCCACATGAGCACAAATAGCTGTGTATTCCTACAACACACACACGCACACAAACACACACACAAATGTTCCTGCATGCCTCTTCACGAGCTGCTTCTTTGAAGACCTAATAAAATATGCATGCAAATGGAGGGAACCTGGAGAATGAGCCCATTCTGGTTTGCCCCATGTCCCACATTCACTGAGCTTAGAGAAGACAGAGCTAGTGTTTGCTGTGGTACTCAGGAAGCCCGGGACGTGAGTTTGAATAGAAAATGAGCAGAAACAACCTGACAATTTGCCACTCTAAAACATGTAAACTTTCCCTAGCTGCGGCTTGGTCCTAACGGAGTGTGTCCTGCCTCTTAGCGATCTGGTGTCATGACTCATGTCTTTCTCAAAGGAATCTGTGGGGGATTTCATCCATAGACTCCTACCACCCCTGGCTTGTTGAGAGCATCACAAACTTAGTGTCGCAGTGCTGTTATCTTCTTTATTACTGATGCACACATGTGCCATTTGTGACTAATTTATGCTCACCAATCAGATCTGCATGAAGCAGTGGAGAGAATTTTCAAGGTAATGCAGCCAAATTGGGTATCTTAAAACAGTGTGTTGTTGCATGTATCTACCTTTCTCTCCAAAGAGCACAAGTGTTCTCTTATCAGGGGTGTGTGTGTGTGTGTGTGTGTGTGTGTGTGTGTGTGTGTGACAGCATGCTAGGGAGTGTCATTTCATTTACTTTCTTAACTAACTTGGGTCTGATCCTCTTAGTGGCTATCTAAAAATGACTAGAAAAGTAAGCAAAAACATGCTTCCTTTTCAAATGCACAACAATACTTTTTCTCTTGCTAAATATTCAAGTAACTTCAAATTGAGCAATTGACCAGATCAGGGTCAAACTGTCTGATGAAGTAATCAATCTCCCAAAATTTCTCTACACTAGTTAAATGCCATATAGTCAAAGCCTGTATTGTTTTATACGAGACTTTCTGTTGTACATAAAAACATACATGTTTGAAATTTCAAAGAAAAAGTATTCATGAAATTTGCTTGCTTGCTTTCTCCTTTCCTTCCTTCCTTCCCTTTGTTCTCAATACTATAATTCACTATGCTACCAGCTTAGAGCTCTGAAAATGCCCGTAATCACTTAAGGCTCTTGTCCTCATTTAACTGGTAGTACTACTATCTTTGCAATTCTTGGTTCTTCACTGATGCCATTATCCATTTTGGAGAGTAGTCATCTCCAACCCAAGCCAGGTGTGTATTACAAGGAACCATTTAAAACTACCACCTTTGTGGGTTTAAAAAGTAAAATACTAGTAACTTCATACAGGTTAACCCTAATGTAGGTTTATCAACATCTTCGATGCCTCTTCATGTCACCCATGCAAACGTTATAAAGATTTATCTAATCAAATCCATGAGGTCTTTCCTTGTTCTATTTTATGTGTATATGTTCTATTCTATATGTCTCTTGCTCTATTTTTACTACCACACTTCTCCACTTCCTAAACATCACTGAAGCTCATGGCTCATCACCTCTCAGCAGAACAACTGAGAATGTGTCCTTGTTTGACTCTCCCGTTCCAATCCAATCTTGAGACAAATGGTTCAGGTTCTTCCAACAATGCTTCTGTTTCCCTGTTCAAGAATTCTTCCGTATCAAATGCAAATGTATCTCTTCTTGAGCATCCTACACCACGTCACCAGTCTCATGTCATTATTTCATTAGCCTTTTTTCATTATTCTCCAACAGATTTCTATTTTAGACAAAATTCGCTGCCCCAAACTCAATAGCTTGTTCTTCCTTCCTAAGGGACTTCTGTGTGCTACTCCAGTATCTGAATAATTCAGTCTATCAACTTCCACCAATGCAAGTCCCTTCTAACGTCAAAACCCTGAAGAAATAATTTTTCCAGGAAGGCTTTCTAAGAGTTTGTGGGGTTTTTTTGTTTTTTTGTTTTTTTTGAGATGGAGTCTCATCTGTCACCCAGGCTGGAGTACAATGGCGTGATCTCGGCTCACTGCCACCTCCGCCTCCTGGGTTCAAGTGATTTTCCTGCCTCAGCCTCCCAAGTAACTGGGACTACAGGAACCTGCCACCACGCTCCACTAATTTTTATATTTTTAGTAGAGACAGGGTTTCATCATGTTGACCAGGCTGGTCTCGAACTCCTGACCTCAAATGATCTACCCACCTCGCCTCCCAAAGTGCTGGGATTATAGGCGTGAGCCACAGCACCCAGCCAAGGCTTTCCTAATTAACTTTATTACATTCAATCCTGCACTATTACAAAGAAATCATTCTTTCTAATATTAGGCTGGTGCAAATATAATTGCAATTTTTGCCATTAAAAGTAATAGTAAAAGCCACAATTATGTTTGCACCAAACTAATAGTTTTGACAATTGCTCCTATCTGAATTTCAGATATATATCTTTAAACTACCTTCTCACAAGAGAAGTACGATGACTTCTAAATTGTCTGCAGAATATATCCACTGGGTGTCCCATTTTTCATGTGAGACAGATTTGCATTTTAGTCTTAGTGAGAATTATAATGGTTATCCTTGACACTTGCTTAAGTTATTTTTTTAAACTGTGAAACAGTAGGTGGGATTCTAAAATACCATTTCCTTCAGGAAACCCATGGGTGATGAGTCACGGGGGAGACTGGGGAAGTTACAAGGAACTTAAAATGTAAATTGTTCAGTCCATCAGTACAAAGATGTCTAGTAGGGTTAAAACATGAAGCCAGAATTGAAAAACCCACAAGACAAGTAGCAACAAGTTTTTAGTAATTTAAGCCACAGAAATAGATAACATTTAAAAATGAAAGTACAAAGAGCGTGAAGGAAATGGGCAAAACCTAGGGAAATCATACCTTTTATGTATGTGTTAAATGACTAAAAGAAGTGAGATTCATTACTCAGATTTGACTGTGTGATATCAGGTATACTCAAATACCTGCAGCCTTTCTTCAAAAGTATTAGCTTGATTCCCTATTAATCATTTATGGGTTATTATCTCTACTCTGCATTTTGAAAGTTCAAGATGAAAACTAGAGGAAGAAATTGAACTCATGATTATGATTAGTTAGGACTGACTTTTAAATATCCAAGTCAGGTCATTAAAAATGAACTCTGATCCAAAGCAGCAACCACTCGGACATATGACTCATACGTTTCTGAAAGAAAAGTTACTGCTTATTCCATAATGTAAAATGTCAAGCATTAGTGGAAAAGTCTGAACTGCAGCTATCTTTTAAGTCGTAACTGATTTTTTAACTCTAGTAATCATAAGGTTTCAATCACTATTTTTTTTCTCCTGAAGAAACAATGAAATATTGATGTGGTCTAATACATTCACCACCAGCTCCTGATTCTAAGAGAGGAAATAAAAAAAACTTTGTTTTCAAGTATTGTGTCAGACTTGTAAAATTTCAGGTTGATGATCACAGGATTATGTTCGCTTTAGAAATCCAAGCCTACAGACCTCAGGAAAGATAAAAGTTAACTTCTCCATTAGTTTCTTATGTTACCAATTCCAATAAAGGTCATGAAATAGGATTAAAAACCAAAACACCTTAATATTCCATTTTCTTCATAGTGTCATGTGTCCCCTATCTATGACTTCCTAAGTAAAGTAGTAATTTTAAATACTATGCCTCAATAACACAGTTATATAAATTACTTGAAAGTGAAGAAAATGTGCATTATTCAGTAATCATATACGGGTTTGGGGGTTTTTTGTTTTTTTTTTTTTTTTGCTGACACTGTTAGAATAAACTTCACAATTGTTAATTCATATTTGATGAGTGTCTAGTAGGGTTAAAACATGAAGCCAGAATTGAAAAACCCACAAGACAAGTAGCAACAAGTTTTTAGTAAACATTAGGAGAACAAGAAGCTATTCTGCTCTTTCTAGAGCACCTGGTGCAGAACAAGAAGACCTATTTCGAATTCCTGCTATGAGTGTGAGTGTAACCTTACATAAGAGTAGCACATTTTATTCCAAATCAAAAGAACATTTTCTCAACTTAGAAAATATTCACCATGATGTTGAGCCTCAGATTGCAGGTTCAGATTTCCAAGTTCAATACCCAATAAATTCTGGATTTTCATTTTTGCAATCTGGGTAGACAGCCACCATGGTTATAGACTCCAACTGTCCAACCCTCTCCTAAAGTCATCTATTGTTCTGTGGATTAATAGTCACCTCTAGTACTAGATATCTCTCTGAGGTCATGTCACACTCACCATGCCATCCCATCATGTCCTTACAGATAGGACCCTCCTCTTCTGGTTAACACATCATCTGAAGATAGCCAGAGAGCCACCTCTAAGTTGTGCAATGATAAGGAGGCATCCTTCATACAAGATATCTACCCCCTAAACAGGTCATCTATACTTGATGGTGACTTACTAAGAAGTTCATCCTGTGCTTTATTTCCAACTCAGGACCCTCAAAAAGGTAAAAGAACCACCATAGTCATACTGGGACAACTGGTGGAAACCAGGATTGCTCCAGGCAAAATGGGTCATACAGCTCTAACCAATTAGCCCAAACAGATCCCCTCTCTGTACATGAGACTTACAAAGGAAACCAGAAGAAACACACAGAAGGCTCTAAGCAAAGTCCTAATGCAGAAGGAAAGGAAATAGGTATATGAATGAAAAGTTGTGAAATAGAGGAAAATAAAGAGAAACTCATCAATGGGAAAAAACAGCTAATGTTTCATACACTGTGCTAAAAACTTTAGAGATCAGGTTGCATTTAATCTCCAAAGCAATGCTATGAGATATGTACAATTACCATCATTTTACAAATCAGTTAAATAAAGATATCTGCTCAAGATCATGCAGGTAGTTAACACCGCCCAAGCAACAAAAATGGCTGAGTCACCATACTGGCAAAGGACCAGGGCAGGGGGTTCAAAAAGGGTGTGCACATTTCAGGGGAGTACCCAAACAATCTACTAGGATGTGGAGGAAAATTCCAGAAATCAGATTTACTTTTACTTATTCCCTATTTAAAAACTTTCTTCTGCTTATGTTCAATAATGTACACAACTCAGTATTATAGTAATACATACATACATAACTTATAAATAAGTGTGTATCAATTATGCGCACTTTTTTTCTGATGGGACATATGATCCAAAAAGTTGAAAGATCATGTTACAGGGAGTTTACCTATATAATAACAAACCTACACGAGTACCCCTGAACCTAAAATAAATGTTAAAATAAAAAAGTTGAAAGGTCATTGTCCTAGAGTTTAGAACTGCTTTTACAGTTACTGTGGCATAAACAGGACTAATCTCAAACTACTAGAACCAGTGTTGTAGCCTTGAGGCCCAGGTCAGGGGGAACGAGATCAATTCATGTTCTTACTACTCTATGTATTCTGACAATGAACTCCCATCAACACAAATCATCTGACCTTGAAATATAAAAAATATCATCTTATATAAAAAGTTTTACAGGCCAAGTGTGGTGGCTCACTCCTGTAATCCCAGCACTTTGGGAGGCCGAAGTGGGCGGATCACAAGGTCAGAAGTTCAAGACTAGCCTAGCAATACGGTGAAACTCCGTCTCAACTAAAAATACAAAAATTAGCCGGCGTGGTGGCGGGCACTGTAGTCCAGCTACTTGGGAGGCAAAGCAGGAGAATCACTTGAACCTGGGAGGCAGAGGTTGCAGTGAGCCAAGATGGTGCCACTGCACTCCAGCCTGGGCGACAGAGTGAGACTCTGTCAAAAAAAAAAAAAAATTTCCAGGTCCTAAAACCAACACTCTAAAACCACATAATTTTATACCCAGACATAAAATTATTTTTATCACGTGCATAATCCCAGAATTATAGAGATATGTCTATAGTCTTAAGTGGATCAATGCATATACAAAATTAACAATTAATTTTCATGGGTAAACAGTCTCCTTTTCCAAAAATTTGTTACATTTTCACATTAGACATCTAAAAACCCACCTTAATTTTAATAGCCCTCTTTGTTAGTAATTAAGTTCTTATTGTCTATGCTAAGTTCCTCAGAATACTTGAGTTTGTTTCTCCTATTACATTATCAGTTCAGATAATCACTATACACACAGTCCTTGACTTATAATGGTTTTGTCAGAGGCATTTAAACCAGAGCAACTCCATCTTGAATAGGGGCTGGGTAAAATGAGGCTGAGACCTACTGGGCTGCATTCCCAGATGGTTAAGGCATTCTAAGTCACAGGATGAGACAGGAGATCAGCACAAGATACAGGTCATAAAGACTTTGCTGATGAAACAAGTTGCGGTAAAGAAGCTGGCTAAAACCTGCCAAAACCAACATAGCCACAAGAGTGACCTCTGGTCGTCCTCACTGCTATACTTCCACCAGCACCATGATAGTTTACAAATGCCATGGCAATGTCAAGAATTACCCTATATGGTCTAAAAAGGGGAGGCATGAATAATCCACTCCTTGTTTAGCGTATTATCAAGAAATAACCATAAAAAAGGGCAAGCAGCTGCCTTTGGAGGCTGCTCTATGGGGTAGCCATTCTTTTATTTGTTTAATTTCTTAATAAACTTGCTTTCACTTTACTCTATAGACTTGCCCTGAATTCTTTCATGCACGAGATCCAAGAACCCTCTCTTGGGGTCTGGATCAGAACCCCTTTCCTGTAACATCATTCTGGCGACCACCAAGGGACTACAGTGAGGAAACCCTGACCCAAAGGCTAACTTTTGGGTAAGTGGTGGTGTCCTATAACATCTTCCTGGTATAGTGCGGAAATCCAGTAACATCTTTCTGGTGAACCACAGAATGGATGATACTGAGGTGACCCCCCACCCAAAGGAAACAGACTGCAGCACTGATTCGATGACTTTGCGTAAGTGGTGGCGTAGCTGAGTAAAGAATGGGACTGGGTTAGAGGCCCAACTTAGGGGAATTAGAGTCTCTCCTAAGACAGAGTGGATTAGAGGACACTCTTAATAAAAGGCAAGGACACTTGAATGACCTTGGGTTAAAAGCCCCTAACTTAGGAGGGTTAAAGTCCCTTCTAAGACTTAGGGGGTTAAAGGCCTCGCTCAGTAAAGTCCCTCTTGGTAAAGTCCCTTTTGCCTAAGAACAGATTTGACACTATGGGGTGTTAACTGCTATTCTGTTTGGAATAATCTGCCTTGTACTCTTTGCTGACAGCTATGGGTGACAGAATTAGGCATGTACAGGATTGTGGGACATGGGCAGCTTTTTTCGCGAGAAAGCTTGAAACTCGAGAGCTGATGGGACTGCTGGAAAATATCCCTTCATTACCGACAAGTGGCCACCTGAAATTTTCAGTGTCGCTGCTATGGGTGGATCTTCCTTGGCCTCCCTAAGTGACTCGTCTTCCCCACCCTGCTTCAGGCAATGCTTCCCTCTCTCTCTCTTTGCACAAACTGGTTGAATGAATGGTAAAAATCATTGTTTATCTCCTGTAAAGTTTTGATTCATGGGAAAAAGGATTTGTGAGGCTAGTCTTAAGCAGTAACGAATCCGGTATGTCTTTCTGTATTGTTCTGTCACCAAGAGGGGTACCTTAGGATAAAACACAGGCTTTGGACATCTATAAGCCTGCTGTTCAAGACGACTCAACAAACTGGTCAGTTACAAACTTTGCTGCAGGTCCCTGAAAAAAAATGGATGAGGTTTCCCTCTTGTCTTGTATGCCCTTGGGAGCTTAGCCTTGTAACCATGTGGCCATGCTTTCTCTTTTCACAATGGCAGCCTGGGTTCAGGGTTCGATTCCCAGCCTAGGGGATGAGTCCTTTATCTTCTTCTGTCTGCATATTTATATGTATTGTGTGTGTGATGTTTATATATGAAAGAGCTTTAATTAATTGGTTTAATAATAAGAGGTTAAATAAAATATTTTGTGAGAAAAGTAAAAGGCATAATGCCTTTTATTTAGTTCATGTGATTTAGGTAATCTTTGGGAAATAAAGATAGTTGTAAAAGATTATTGGTAAAATAAAAATATCTTCAGAAATGCAAACATTTAGTCTAAATTATGCTGGTTAGATATTAAGTTTAGTGAATGCTTTAAGGTCATAAACTGCTTCTTTGACTTTTGAAAACCGTTCAATTGATTTTGGAGCATTAGATTCTAGATACAGCTAGGGACATGTGGAGTTAGCCACACCCCTGGCTATGGTGGAAAATGTCAGCCTCATCTGCACTTCTGTCTGCTGTCTTAGGCTCCACACCTGGCACATAATTAAAATCCCGAACTTACCAAGGTTTTCATCAAAAGTAAAAGTTGCTAAGAGTTAACACTGTTACATGTAATTGAGACTGCTGAAGGAACAGTTTTACATGCAAGGTGTATAAAGAAAGTGAAATGTGTTTTTGGTAAAAGATTATAAGAAGCCATGGGAATGTGGAGTTTTTTTGTCTAAGTTTAGAGGGCTAAAAGATTGTTTTAAGTAAGATAGGGAAAGCTGAACTTTTAAGCTAGTTGTGGAAAGTTTGTGAAAAATTAATCTTGTAAAACAAATTATGTTTGTGAACATATTGGCTAAAGTTAAAGGGGTATTATTCTGTTTTTCATAAATTAAATATTGGAATAAAAGCATAATAGGTTTTTCTTACAGCAAAAATCTGCTTACAATCTGCTCTAAAAAAATTGTAAAGGGTTATAAAAGGTTTATTAAAATTTTAACTTATAATCAAACTGATTAAGATTGAATACATTTGTCTATAAGGTTTCATTAAAAATTGGGTTTAACATCAGTAGTGCACTAATGCAACAGTGACATTTGGCTTACTTGATATTAAAATCCTACAAGAAGCATTGTCAAACACAAAATGGTGTTTCATTTCCTTTGGGATGTATTTGTATAATGGGTTTTTGGTCTATGTTCCAAAATTATGGGAAACTCCTATAATTCTAATATGACTTAGTGTATGCTTTTAATAATTGTTACATAAAATCATTGTATGCCACAAAGGTAACCAAATTTCTTTATCAATCGTGTTTTCTGACTGTGGTTGTCCCAAGATATTTTGTCATCCACAAATAATTGTTGTCTTGTTTTGGTCCTCTTCAGAAGTTGATTTATAATTAACTATAAACTTCTAGCAGGTGTTCTTGAATGCAGGGTTCTGATAACTTTGGAGATTGTGACATCAGAAAAAAAGGGAAAAACTTTCAGGATTCATGGAAAGCTGAAATGTTTATGAATATCAAGCAAAACAGGAGTTAACTGAATTGACTGAACCAACAGAAGTCTAAAGTAATCTCTTTAACTGTGCTTAAAATGTTGCTGATCCTTTGTTTTTCAGAGTCTAAAAGACTTTTGTTTTGAGCTATTTAAGGCTTGTAACAATTGAGCAAACTCCTGTGAACAAAATTTGGAGCATATTTGTTTCTCTCTACTTTATTTCTCCAGAATTTGGAAAGTAGTTGTAAGTACTCTTAATTTATGGTGATATAGTAACTTGCATAAGTGCAATACAAATCTGTTTTCTTTTGCAATACTAAGACACAATTGAAGAAACTGGTTATTTTACCAAGGCTTTGACTGGAATGGTGTGCTTTCCTTTAAGGAATCAAACTTGACTTGTAAAGTCAATGAAAGCCACTTGGGGAACTGGCATTAGACCTTGTCTACAACAGTCCCTTTACAGAGTTTCTGACCTGTGGTAAGTAAAGAAGTCACTTTCCAACAAGTCCAGGAGCCCCAAGTTATCTTTGGACCTCAAAAGGAAAGGAATTTACCCAACTCTTGGTATTTGAGAGTACAAACCCACAGCAGGACTCAGCTCTTAAAAAAGTCTTATCTAAGATTCCTTCTATGGAACAGAGTTCCATCAAAGCCAATTTGAAAGAGCATATGTGAAAAATAATTATTCTTGCTGCACTTTACACAAATAATCAGGCCAAGTATAATAAAGCAAATCAGTCTTACCATGATTTGTCTTTAGTAAAAATGGGAAACTGGAGAGAGAAAAAATATGTTTCAAGAACTATGGTACACTTGTTATCAGATTCTAGTCTCATCAGTTGTTTTTAAGTTTGTTTCTGCAACTTAGGCTAATGCTGCTTATTCCTGTGAACCAACCAGTGATCTCTGACTGCTGCTCAGAAAAAAACAAAATGGATGGGTATTGGAAAAATCTGGATCAGTATTCTAATTCTGTGCATATATTGGAATTGGCTAGCAACCCTATTTCAGCTTAGTTCTAACAGTTGCCCAGTTCATGGAAAGCCTTCTTACTTAGTTTTCTTGAAGTAATTTTACTTATGTTGCTTTACTGTTGTGGAATATATTGCTGTTGTAGTCTTTGTGTAGAAATGCAGGACAAGCTTTCTGAATGTTTTCTTAAACTGAACACTTATTAATCTTTCAGATATTGCCTCGTGTTGGAACTCAAGAGTCATGGATAGCCCTCGTCATACTGATACTTTCTGACTGAGCTCCTCCCTACCCTGAACACAAGAGACACTAATAGGTAGAAATACCATCGCCCCTATTCAGCCTGAAAAAGTTACAGAGATGGGTCTTCATCCCTCTGCAACCCTTAGGATTAAAGGTTCTCTTTTAAAAGGGAGGGAGGAAATGTCAGAGGTGTTTAAACCAGAGCAACTCCATCTTGAATATGAGCTCGGTTAAATGAGGCTGAGACCTATTGTGCTGCATTCCCAGATGGTTAAGGCATTCTAAGTCACAGGATGAGAGAGGAGGTCAGCAGAAGACACAGGTTATAAAGACCCTGCTGATAAAACAGGTTGCAGTAAAGAAGCCTTTACCAAGATAACCACAAGAGTGACCTCTGGTCATCCTCACCACTACACCTCCACCAGTGCCATAACAGTTTACAAATGCCATGGCAATGTCAGGAATTACCCTACATGGTCTAAAAAGGGGAGGCATGAATAATCCACCCCTTGTTTAGCATATTATCAAGAAATAACCATAAAAATGGGCAAGCAACAGCCAATAGGGCTGCTCTGTCTATGGGGTAGCCATTCTTTTATTCCTTTACTTTCTTTTCTTTTTTTTTTTTTTGAGACGGAGTCTCGCTCTGTTGCCCAGGCTGGAGTGCAGTGGCACAATCTTGGCTCGCTGCAAGCTCCACCTCCCGGGTTCACGCCATTCTCCTGCCTCAGCCTCCCGAGTGGCTCGGACTACAGGTACCTGCCACCATGCCTGGCTAATTTTGGTTTTTTTTTTTTTTTTGGATTTTTCAGTAGAGACAGGGTTTCACACCATGTTAGCCAGGATGGTCTCAATCTCCTGACCTTGTGATCCACCTACCTCAGCCTCCCAAAGTGCTGGGATCTTTTTTTTGAGATGGAGTTTCACTCTGTCGTCAGGCTGGAGTGCAATGGCACAATCTCAGCTCACTGCAACCTCTGCCTCTCGGGTTCAAGCGATTCTCCTGCCTCAGCCTCCCCAGTAGTTGGGATTATATGCACCCACCACCATGCCCAGCTAATTTTTGTATTTTTAGTACAGACAGGGTTTTGCCATGTTGCTCAGGCTGGTCTCCAACTCCTGACCTCAGGTGATCTGCCCACCTCAGCCTCCCAAAGTGCTGGGATTACAGGCATGAGCCACCACACCCAGCCTTATTCCTTTACTTTCTTAATAAATTTGCTTTCACTTTACTCTATGGGCTTGCCCTGAATTTTTCTGTGCATGAAATCCAGGAACCCTCTCTTGAGGTCTGGATTGGGACCCCTTCCTGGAACAGCTTGACTTATGATATTTTTGATTTGTGATGGGTTTATCAGGACATGTCCCCATTGTAATTTGAGGGACAACTGTGGTTGGTTCTCATACTTTGCATGACTTTTCAAATACATGAAAATACTTAATTCAACTGTCATTCTTTCTCTATCTGATCCAAGTCTATCTCTGTTTAATTTTACTGGACTCTCAGGAAATATCCCATACTGTGATAGTGATTTAGGCAGAGTCCTTAGCAAAATATCCTCTTGGGGATGTGGAAGATGGGAAAGTAAGGGTGGAGATGGCTGCTGTGACTACTGTTTGATGATTTCTAGAAATTCAACAATAGTTCTAGAAGCATTAAAAAAGTAATTGCTTAAGCATTAATTTGAATTCTAAAGAATAGTAGTAGTCACTAAAATTTGATTCTGAAGTAACTGCCCAAATTACTAATCCGGGTGAGAACCTCTCCACCTGCTTCCTTTTCCCTCCATGTAGCTTCTCCTCTGTCTCTGTCAATTTCACCTGAGTCAGTGTCATCCCCATCCTTTTCTCTCACCTTTCTCACTCTCCATCCCCCATTTCTAACCTTCTTACTTCCTTAACTAGAGATAGTATACATAAAAGCATATTTTAAGTATTCATTTAATACACATTGATGTCTCCTTTTCTAAGTTATAAAAGATTAGTTGAATATAAAAATTTAGAAATAACGAAATACTACCTAGTACCTAATAGATGTTTGTTAATGTTCACTCATTTCCCCATTTAGTTTATTTGTTGTATATTTTTGCCTTACAATTGGCCCTTGATTAATTTTGTCAGGATCAATGGCTCTTAATGGGGAGAAAACAGGACTCCCCATCTTAATGCTAGCCTTTCTCCATTGCACAGTCTTTCTAGCCATAATGGTCCCCAAAAATCCAACTTTATAATGTTACTGTTAAAAGTTGCATGTCTAGTATATAAGGCCTCTTATTAGAACACAGGATATTCAAGTCTTCACAGATGAGGCACTGGAATGAGAAGCTCCAGGTAAGACAGGGCATCTGACCCAGCAGCCAGATTGCCTTAATAAGTGTCAATTTCCAGTAAGGCTGTTTCACCTGATGCAACTTACATACTCTTCCCTCATTGGTCTGTGGCTGCCTACATAGAACAAGGCATATGGATGGCAGAAGAATTTCCTACGTTCTACTTAGCTCAAATGAAATCCACCAGCACTTTCTTTTAAACGTTCTTAATTGCCAAAGGAAATATACACTAAACTTATAGTTTTTCAAACAACAGGTTATTGATCCTCTGTGAATCACATCCTCCTGCATACAGTCTCTTCCATGACTGAGATCAAGAGATCAAATTTAAACCTTCTAGACATCATGGACCATTCGCACCTGGAAAGCAGAAACAGTATCCATACTGCCTACGATTATATCTCCAATGTCTATCAAAGTACCTAACACATAAAAAGTGTTCAGTAAATACTTCAGAAATAAATGAATGGTACATGCACAGAAATTCTCACCTTTCAAAAAAGAAACACCCCCTCCCCTCCCCAGATGTAGGTGAATTGGGCCATTATCCATTACGTGAACTAGCAAACACGAAGAATTTCTTTCTCTTAGTAACAAGAGAGTTGTTCTTTCAAAATTATCTCACAGGAATCTAAGTTGTGTTAACATTTCAAAGCAAATTCAAATGAGTAGTTTTTTTTTCCCTTTGTCCATGTAGATCAAACAACATAAGCCCAAGAATGTCCTAAAACACTTCGTTCATTTCCTCACAGCACCATAGCACAGCTCTTTTTCAAAGGAAGAGAAAGAGTAATTTGTAACTGTTTGCCTTCCTTCAACAGCTGCTATTTAAATTATGAGGTGTCATCCTGTTGTAAATTATATTTTACCTAAGGAAATTGCACTAATTTGGCAAATACGAAGCAAATCTAGCCAAATTAAATACAGAGTTACTGATAGTAGGAGCTGGAACACACAATCTTACTAAGGCAAAGTGACAAGAATTACTTCAAAGACAAAAGAGCAATTAGACGTAGCAGAGCACAACTAAAGCAGGGTGCAATAATGACACTGAAATAGCAGCTTTTGACAAGTCAACAAAAAGGGCTCTTTATGACCTCCACATCATCTTTTCTAGAGCTTCTAGTGATTAGTGACAACTCTTCCACTAAGCCCAAGCAAAGTCTGAACTAAAAAAACTAATAGCAATATGGAAGCCAACAGAATCAAATCTGATTTCACTGCATTAACAAAAATAAAATTAAAAATAACTCTCGGCATTTCAAGGAAGAAAGAAAGAGATGGAAGATATAATTAGTAACCCCTGGGTATCTGCTGAGGAATGGATTCCAGGACCCCCCGCAGATACCAAAATCTACAGAAGCTCAAGTCCCTTATATAAAATGCTGTAGTATTTGCATACAGCCTATGCACATTCTCCTGTACACTTTAAATCATCTCTAGATTACTTATAACACCTAATACTCCCTATCCATCACTTTATTCATATAGATTCAATGCAGTACTCAGGGTGCAGCAAATTCAAGTTTTGCTTTATGGAATTTGGCAGAATTTTTTTCAAATATTTTCAATCTGCAGTTGGCTGAATCCATAGATGCAGAATCCACAGACACAAAGGGCCAACTATATATATTAACATACACATCTCTGATTTCTTATAATACAGAGAATGGCAGTGCCATTCTATTTTGTGCCAATAAATGTGCTAGTTACTTTTCACAAATTATTTTAATTTCTAAATAACCCCAAGATGTCTATATCACCATCATTTTACAGTGTGTGCACTGAAAATGAAATAGGTTTAAATAACCACTCAAAGTCACACTCCCAGCAAGTGGCAGTGCCAGGGTCTAAGTACAAATCAGTTTGACCCTATCATACCCCAAGGCTGGAAAGAGAAGTTTCATAGCACCAATAAAGAACTTGATACCAAAACTGTGTGTGGTTCCAGGAGAGAAGTAAGCTCTAATGTCCTAACAAATCCCTTGTATATAACAAATGAACTTCTCTCCTACCCATTCAAAATGAAAAGGAAGGTTATATATTATCCTTTGGAGAACTAAGAAAACAGTTGTACACATTATTATCTGTGTTCTGTGATAGATTAGGAATCCTGGCAAGAAGGACTGGAATGAAGAGTATGATGGTTTCCTATTAAGAGTGTGAAAACAGGCCGGGCGCGGTGGCTCAAGCCTGTAATCCCAGCACTTTGGGAGGCCGAGACGGGCGGATCACGAGGTCAGGAGATCGAGACCATCCTGGCTAACACGATGAAACCCCGTCTCTACTAAAAAATACAAAAAACTAGCTGGGCGCGGTGGCGGGCGCCTGTAGTCCCAGCTACTCGGGAGGCTGAGGCAGGAGAATGGCGTAAACCCGGGAGGCGGAGCTTGCAGCGAGCTGAGATCCGGCCACTGCACTCCAGCCTGGGCGACAGAGCGAGACTCCGTCTCAAAAAAAAAAAAAAAAAAAAAGAGTGTGAAAACACATTCCCTGAGATGATCCAGCAAAGCTACTCCTAGGAAAATACTCTATTAGGAATGTGCCATGGTACTCTGGTAAAGCTGATGGAACCTCCCAGAATAACAATTTATTATCTACATTCATAATTGAAGGCAATGAGGCTAGCCTCCATGGTCCCAGACACCAGGCTGGCATCTACAGATCCAGCCCTTCAGGAACACCCCTGTGGACCCAGGTTCTAACCTGGTTCCCACAGGTTCAGGCTTAAGGCCCACCCCAGCACCTGGCAAGTTGCGTAGAGCCAGGCTTCAGGCCAGGCCCCATGGTTATAGGTTTCAGGTCCACCCCCATGGACCTAAGTGCCAAGCAAGCCTAGTGGACCAAGGCTCCAGGCCTAACCCCATAGACTCTAGCACCAGACTCATATACCTACTTACCCAGGCACCAGGCCAGCCTGCTCAAGGACTCTATCAGCAATCCTGCCTGATAAATCCACCAGACAGCTCATCAAGAATCTCTGGACGGGATGATTGGTGAAGGACTTTCCTTGCTGAAGTTAGTTAAGACTAGACTAGACACTTAATTCTTGAAATGTGCAGACACCAACACAAGGTCACAAAAATCACAAATAATCAGAGAAACACAAAATCACCAACAAGAAACAAAACAAAGCAACAATGAACAACCCTAAAGAAATGGAGAGCTAAACATTTTCTGATAAAGAGGTCAAAATAATCTTCTTTAAAAAGTTCAGTGAGGCTGGGCATGGTGCCTTATGCCTGTAATTCCCAACACTTTGGAAGTGGATGTGAGAGAATCACTTGAGGCCAGAAGTTTGAGACCAGTCTGGGCAACACAGTAAGAACACATTTATACAGAAAACTTTTCAAAAATTAGCCGGGCATAGTGGCACATGCCTGTAGTTCCGGCTACTCAGGAGGCTGAGGCAGGAGGATCACTTTAATCTGGGGATTCAAGGCTGCACTGAACTATGATCATGCCACCATATTTCAGCCTGGGCAACAGAGCAAGATCCTGTCTCTAAAAAAGAAGCAGTAAACTGTAAGATCTCAGACTGACAACCAAACAAAAATCAGGAAAACAATTACACAAAATTACAAGTTCAACAAAGAAACAGAAGCCATAAAAAGAACTAAATAGAAATTCTGGAGCTAAAGAATACAATGTCTTAACTAAAAAATTCCATAAAGGGCTTTAACAGCAGATTTGATCAAGCTGTAGAAGGTGAACTCAAAGGCAGGTCATTTGAAACTAGTCAGTCAGAGAAACGTGAGAAAAAAAGAATTTAAAAAGACTGAAAAAAGCCTACATGAGTATAGGATATCATCAAGAGAACCGATATAGGAATTACGTACAGGGTCCCAGAAGGAATAGAGAAAGAAAAGGGGGCAGAACAGTTATTTAAAGAAATAATAACAGAATACTTCCCTAATTTGGACAGGAAATGAACATTCAGATTCCTGAATTCCAAATAACACTAAATAGATTAACTATAAAGAGATCTTCACTAAAACACATTAAATCATTCTCAAAAGTCAAAGTGAATTTTGAAAGCAGCAACAGAGAAGCAACTCATCACAATTAAGAAAACTTACATAAGACTATCAGCAGATTTATCAGCAGAAACCTTGCAGGCCAGGAGACAGTGGGATGATATATTCAAAGTGCTGAAAGAAAGGACTGCCAACCAAGATTATTACACTCAGCAAGACTCTCCTTCAGAAATGAGGGAATGATAAGGACTAGATTTCAAGTGATATCTCATTGCAGTTTTTATTTGCATTTTTCCTGATGTTTAATGATGTTGAGCATCTTTCCATGTATTTAATGACCATTTTAATGTATTTTTTGAGAAATATCTATTCAGATCATTTGCCCATTTTTCAATTGGGTTGTCTTTTTGTTGTCTTTTTATTACCAATTTTTAAAAGTTCTTTATATATTCTAGATTCAAGTCCCTTACCAGATAAATTATTTGGAAATATCTTCTCCCTTTCCTTGGACTGCATTTTCACTTTGTTGATGGTGTCCTTTGAAGCACAAGAGTTTTTAATTTTTAAGAAGTCCAGTTTATCCATTTTTTTCTGTTGTCGCCTATGGTTTGGTGTTGTATCTAAGAAATCACTGCCTAACCCAAGGTCATGCAGATTTACTCCTATGTTTGCTTCTGATTGTCATATAGTTTTAGTTCTTATACTGAGGTCTATGATCCACTTTGAGAGAAGGAAAAAAGGTAAAATTGAGGCAATATAGGACCATTTGTGTTCTATAGCACCAGAAAATGCAAACCACTGAAAACATTAGCTAGTGCTATGTATATATGCATGTGCATGTGTGTGTATATATAATATATATCATACATACTTTTAATTATTATTTTTTCCTCCTATAATAAGCCTAGGTTATTTTCCTTCCAAATGGCAAAGGGAAAGCAAGGCTGCCAGTCCCCCAGTCATTCTTTCTTTCCTTTCTTGTTCTCACTGTTACAAGCTTTCTTGTGCTTTCCTTGATGGCCCTGCAGCAGGCTGGCCTCCTTCTGAGCCTGGAGTTTGTTAAAAGTTCTTCACATGGAGCATCAAGTATTGCAGTTCAAATTAAAGCAATTTCTTATACTTGTGTCTTTCCTCTAGTGTAGGCAGTATCTGGCTGCCAATGCCCACCTCTGCCTGGAACTCTGACCTGCCTCTGCTCCCTCCAGAGGTTCAGAGCGGCTTCACACAGGCGGCAAATAAATAAAGTTCTGAGTCTAGGGCAGAAAGCTCTTTCAATATAGAAACTTGACTTGAACCTTTCTCTAGAGGCTTAGAAAAAGCATGTATGTATGTGTGAAAAACCTGGACTTTTTTCTAAATGTAAAATTGATGTATCACCACTGAAAACATTTTGGAAAATCAAAAGACTATAAAGAAAATGTCACACCTCTTTTCATGCCGCAGAGTTAAACATGATTATCATTTTGTTATGTATCTTTAGAGAGACAGACAAGTTTGCCAAAGTGTACACTTACACATGCATATATATTTTAGATAACCAGAAATGTATTATATACACAGTTTCACAAGAAGTCTCCCTTCCATTTCACATTTTGTAATGTCATTAAATATTACCTGAAAACATTAATTCCCTCCTAGAATAAATTACGATGCATTAAATCTTTTTCTTTTTATATATTTGTTTCTTCCATTATAAACAATCCTGCGGTAAACATCTCATCTCATATGTTTCTTAACATATGTTTGATTCAACGTTATTTATACTTATCAAGTCAATCATTGACAAATATCCTGCTATAAGCTCAGTGGTAGGGATACAATGTGGGCCCTCAGAAAGCTCACAGAAAATAGGCTTTCTCTTGCTCCCTTATTTCATGCTGCCTCCTTGGTATACCCGCTGATTTCCTGATTTCTAATTACTTTCCCTGACCATGGTTCTTACCTAATCCTTGCCTATCTACTGCTTTTAACATGCTTTTTCCCTATAGCTGAACTAAGCTTATGGATATCTAATGTAGATGACAGGTTGATGTGTGCAGCAAACCACTATGGCACATGTATACCTATGTAATACTGCACATTCTGCACGTGTATCCCAGAACTTAAAGTATTAAAAAAAAAAAACTCCTGTTTCCTGACTGTTCCTCTAGCAAGCATTTCTCAAACTTTTTGGTGACAGGACCCCTTCGCACTCTTAAAAATTATTAAGGACCCATATCCGGGTATTTAATTATGCAGATATAATCAGAGTTCAAGTTGCATAACTGTGAGGCTTCCTACAACAATTTGTAACTGCACTTGTGTTTCATGCAGCCTGTCTAAATAGAAACAGAAGGACAAATGTCCACAGCCCTATTTCTAAACAGAGCTGAAGCAAGGACAAATGTCCACAGTCCAATTTCTAAACAGACCTGAAGCTTCAGCTCTTTCAAAAATGCTAGTAAAAACCATTTTTAGGGTTCTTCCAAGATAGGACACTCTCTAGGTAAGCGTATTATCCTCCAGTTCTTCATGGCCCTTCAGAGTCTCTGTAAGTTTGACCACCTCCAAGTCATCCAGTAGAACACACACACACACACACACACACACACACATACACACACACACACACCCCAATCTCAGTCATATAGTAAACATTACAGAAGCACCAGGACTTAGTGGGTTCCTGGGGAGCCATCACTTTCATCTTCAGGCCATAAGTCTCTCTTACAGGGGTGCCAGCTAAAGGGCAAGCAAGGCTCCAGGAGAACAAGGGTGAGTCAGTGGTGCCTTGCCAACTGAGACTTGATCTCTATTCATGTGGGCTGCTCTATTGGGTTATTATCCACCTTATTCTTTAAAAGACAATTTCTAAACCACTTCCAAGCACTTGTAAAACAAACACTGCCACCCACCAGCAATGTTTGCTTTATTCTGAAATTGCCGTATTTACCTTGAAAACCACAAACTGTAAACAAGGGCACCTGTTCAGAGAAGATCTTCAAACTGCTCACTCACTAAATCAACACCTGGGAAGGAAAGGCAGTTGACTTGGGCTTGAATACACAGTGTACAAATCAATCTTTTATCTAAAACTCTTGGTGGTAGCTTGAATAAGTTAATGATTATTAAGATTATGGAGCAACACAGAGACTTCCATAAACAAAATATAACTTTTGTTAATCTGTTTAATACTCCGAAGAGAGAAAAACAAGTAAGGCCCACCTACCAATATTAATATTAATATTAATGCACACATATTTCCACATAAAATAATAAATATGTATATAATACCCTCCTTCTCAGTGGAGACACTTTATACTACAGAATAGGTAAAAAGGGAACTGATTTGATATTTTAATATGCCTAATACATGGCACAAGAGAAGAGCGGATGGGGGAATGGTTTACTTAAAAACAGCTATATTTAATTGATGAAAAGTATTTTGAGTGAGCCAAAGTTTCATTTCCACAAACAGTCCATGCTTCTCACCACAGCTGTTCCTAGAAATACATTATCAAAAGAATGCATTTTCCAAGGGAAATTCTATTGGTGTAACATGATTGGGAATAACTTCAGAATACAAACTTAATAATGAATATAGCATAGATAGAAATACTCTAATCCTATAACCTCCACATCATTTAGGAGAGCAACATCCCATAAAAATGATTAAAATGTACTCTGTTGTACTGTTATAAGGATCATCCTTTTCTCCAAAAGTAGATCTGTATCATATAAATATCTGAAGACTTCACCAAGGACCTTCCTATATGGGTTGAGAGAGGCAAGGATTGAATAAATAAGGTCTTTCTCCATCTTCCCACACAGCCAGCCTTAGAGGTGAAAAAAGTCACAGAACTGTAGACTGGGGAGGCTTATTCTTTTTTCAGTGAAGTCAAGGGGTATTTCTGGGTCAACTGAGCTTCTAACTACCCCCACAAACTGGTCATGCTATTTCATACCTCTGTGCCTCAGCCAGAAATGCCTCTTTCTCCATCATCCCCTCCTCTCTGCCTGGTTAACAACTGGTCATTCTTCCTCTGAATTCCAAAGCCAATCACAATTCTCTTCTCTGTTTCTACAGTCTCTTGGGTTTAAAGACAGTATAGTTGGTAGTTAAGTGTCTAGATTTCAATCACAACTTTGCTTTCTTCCTCCTAGATGTATGACAAGGAACAAGTTACTTAACTTCTCTGTGCCTCAGCTTCCTCATCTATAAAATGAGATATGATAGAGAATGTTACTCCTCCTCCCACCCTATATCCATTCTTTTCTTCCTTTAGGTAGTTTTAGGTTGGCACATGACCAGTCCACTAACCACCATGTTCCTCAGGCTCCTTGCAGCAACAGGGAGTCAAGTTTATTAGTTTCCTGTGACTGCCACAACAAATCAACACAAAATCGGTGGCTTAAAACAACAGCAATTGACACTCTCATAGTTCTAGAAGCCAAAAGTCTAAAGTCAAGGTGTACACAGAGCCATGTTCCCTCTGAAGGCTCTAGGAGAAAATTCTCATTTGCCTCTTCCAGCTTCTGGTGGCTCGAAGGCCTCCTCAGCTTATGGCAGCAAAAGTCCTTTTCTCACTGTGTCTTTATGTGGTCTTCTGTGTGTGCCTTTTATTCGTATGTCTTGTACAAGGATATATAAGATGTAGAATCCACCTGGGCAATCCAAGGTGATCTCATCTCAAGATGCTTAATTTAATTTCCATAGACCATTCTTCCTAATAACATCACACTTATAGTGCCCAGATATTATATAAAAAGACGTTATACATAAAGACATGGACATATAGTTTGCAGGGCCACCATTCGATTCAATAAGCTACATGACTACAAGATATGAGTGAGAGTAATTTATAAAATTCCGGGAGCCCTCCTGAAGGAAGAATCTACTTTCCTTGTATTCCCTTTACCCCCTGTCTACCAACTAGGAAATGCTGACTACTGGAACAACCTTGGAAGCCACGTGCTGAGAATGACAGAGTTGCCAAGATGGTCCTGGACCACTCACCTAGGGACTATTAGATGAAAGAGAAATATATTTCTACTACATATAGAAGTCATTGTGGGTTGTTTATTTTTTTTTGTTTGTTGTGTTTTTGTTTTTTTTTTTTTTAGAGTCTCGCTCTGTCACCCAGGTTGGAGTGCAGTGGTGCGATCTCAGCTCACTGCAAGCTCCGCCTCCCAGGTTCACGCCATTCTCCTGCCTCAGCCTCCTGAGTAGGTGGGACTAGAGGTGCCCACCACCACACCCAGCTAACTTTTTGTATTTTTTAGTAGAGACAGGGTTTCACCGTGTTAGCCAGGATGGTCTCAATCTCCTGACCTCATGATCCTCCTGCTCGGCCTCCCAAAGTGCTGGGATTATAGGCGTGAGCCACTGCGCCCAGACTGCTTGTTTGTTTTTTGGGCTTTGGGGGCATTTATGTCACAGCACTTTAATACATGGAGATAATATTTAATAATAATATATACCTCATATTGCTGCAAAAGATTAAATGCATTAATAGAATATAAAGCAGCTGGAACATTACCTGACATGTAGTAAGAACTAAATAAATATTAGTTATTTATAGCAGTGGTACCCTTGTCACATTTAGTTGTCATTGATTTCCTGTGTAACACCTGCAGAAGGTCGAATGGATTAGGACAAAGGCTTGGCACTTTCATCTCAGTATTATACTCAAAAGAATACTAACCATTCCATTACTGTTTAAAGAAGAAATGCAACCAAACTTGGCACACCAAACATCATCCTAGGAACTAATTTCTCATAAAGATGCGTATTGGGCCCAAAAAATCTACCTGTCCTTCCCCACAGGCACAAATCTTTCAGGCCAAATGCCATCTTAATTAAGAAGCTTTCCTCATCACTCGAAACAGGAAATTAAAATCTTCATCCTCCCACAACACGTCATTGTATCTTTTTATTTAGCCCTTATCACTTTCTACCTTGTGTTATATTACATATATGTATCTTATCTTCCTCATTAGATTATAAATTCCTTGAGAGCAGCATTCGTTTCTGACTCGTCTGAGCTGTAGTAACTACTTCATACACTGCACTGCACATGGTGTATATTCCATAAATCTGCTACATGTATCCAAGATCTTTTTTTTCTTTTTTTTTTTTTTTACTTTAAGTTCTGGGATACATGTGGAGAACGTGCAGGTTTGTTATATAGATGTACATGTGCCATGGTGGTGTGCTGCACCTATTGACCCGTCATCTACGTTTTAAGCCCCGCATGCATTAGGTACTTGTCCTAATAGTCTCCTTTCCCTTGTCCACCACCCCCAAAGAGGCCCCGGTATGTGATTTTCCCCTCCCTGTGTCCATGTGTTCTCATTGTTCAACTCCCACTTATGAGTGAGAACATGCGGAGTTTGGTTTTCTGTTCCTGTGTTAGTTTGCTGAGAATGATGGCTTCCAGCTTCATCCATTCCCTGGAAAGGACATGAACTCATGCTTTTTTATGGCTGCCCAAGATCTTACAGTGTTGAAAAACAAGCCTACCTTCCCACCTACCACCTATGTGACTTAAGCATGCTGCTTCTCTAAAGTGTGGTTTCCACATTTGTAAAACAAGGCTATTCAGGATTAAGTAGGCTAATATGGAGAAAGGCCGTTATAAGTACTCAAAGTTAAGAATTTTAATATTTAGGACTTTCTATTCTTGAATAGTCTTGGCTGTTAAAATACTCACAGAAAAAAAAAAGATATTTATTCAGCACTCACTAAGAATTTAGACACGCAACTCACTTCATATACACCACGGGAAGGGAGATTTTTACACATGAGCCTGCAGCTCAGGAAAATTAACCCCAGGACACAGGATGGGTAAGTGAGGGAACTGGAGATCTGTTCTTACCCCACTACACCACATGCACCACGATTGTTCCTTTTCTGCCCATCAGTTCCTATTCTGAAGGGAGAGAACCGAATCTCACAATTAAAGCCACAAATCACTCAAAATTCACACATTGTTCATAACTCAGAGACACAATTAATTGTGTGAGTGCTGCCTTAAACAGTGGTTCATGAGACTTCCAAAACAGTCCTACTATCACTCAGAACCACAGCAACTTCCGTCTTCCCAATACGGAGACTAATTTAAAGCATAAGCACTTTTACAATCCTGACTAGCTTTGACAGGAGAGGCAAAGAGGCAAAGCAATGTGTTCTCATTTCATCCTTTGGCACTTCTCCGAAACCTCATGGAGGAGAATAAACTTATTATCCAATTTCCACTGCCACTTAAGAGTTTAATAATATGGCATTAGCAGTAAGGGTTATAAACAGGATGACTCACCACAAACACACAGGATAAACATAGCAACAACATTCAACTGGAGAGTTTTAATGATTTTTTTTTTCTTTTAGTATAAAGCATGTAACTACTGACTTGGAAATCCACTGCAATTTTCTGAACTTCTTTGAGTAGCGGCAAATTACAAACTACTAAAAACATCTTCACTTAATACATGGAGAAGTTTTTGTCTTCTGTTATTTACACTAAAGATTTGTTAGAATCCACCTGTGAACTTAAATCTAAAGGTGTAGAATTTAAGACTATAACAAACTAATAGGTCTACACCTTGCTTTAACATAAAACAACTAGTCAAACAACTATGTTACATGCTGGATAGTGGTAAGACACTGAAAAAGCATCTGGAGACAGAACTGAAACTATATTGCCTTTAAAAATTATAGTTCTTAGCCTGGGTGTGGTGGCTCATGCCTCTAATTCCAGCACTTTGGAAGGCTGAGGTGAAAGGATCATTTGAGGCCAGGAGTTCGAAACCAGCCTGGTCAACATAGTGAAACCTTGTTTATAGAAAAATTAATTAATTAATTAATTCTTTTCTAGAACTTTATTCATTAATTCAACAAAAATTAAGTCAGCACCAACAATATGCTAAACACTGTGCTTGATCTTGGTGACTGAGCAGAGCACAAGGCTAACACAGTCCTGACCCTCATACAGTTTACAGTCTAATCACAGGTCTTTCAGTTAAAGAAACAGATAAAATTCTGACGATCCACAAGAATGTGAACATGCGTCCTCAGACCCAAGTTCACCAACAAGTGTAGTAGATAATTTCCAACATGCGAACAGCTTCCCATCTCAACTTCCTAGATCTCTCTTTTTCTCTGCATGAGAGTCTCCCTGCCACATGGAGAAACAGTATGAACAGTGCAGAAGCGTATTATGGAACGAAATGACAACACCCTCTGGTGCAAACCAAAACCTTTGATGGATGGAAGTTGGCCCCAGCCTTCCTGTCCTTGGGTAGGAGGTTCTAAGGCATGTTCTGCATGGATTCCCAGAGGCCCCGCGGGACTGAACTTCAGTTGCTTCCACCAGGATTGAGCTTCACTAATGCACACCATCTTGCCTTTCCTTCCTTTCACCCCATTCTCCCCCAAGTCCTCATCTGTGCTTCCTGGGATCACCTCCCAAATAGATTACCTCTACCAAGTCTTCCAGGGTCTGATCCACAGGTACCCCAACTTATACTATCCAATCTATTTCTCCTCAGATATATTCAATAACACCAGAATAACATGAAATGAGATTATCACAATACGTACCTTTTATTAACTTTACAAATTTCAAGATGTCATGAGGTTGGGAATTAGAATAAATAATTTGAATGAGAGTTAAGATTTTAAAAAAAAGAATAAAACATAAGTTTATTAGGCTAAAACAAACCTAGAACAATGAACCAATGCAACAAGGTGAAAAGTAACAGGTTCTCCACTTGATTCCAAAGAACCAATCACACAGCACAGGGGGAACGAAACAGAATCCAGAGATGCAAATGAAAAAGCATCAGGAGTCTGAGTTGACTAAAAGCAAAGGAGAGTCAGGGACTCTGGCCCAAGATTCTTGGGCCAAGATTCTTGGGCTGTGTGATGGTTAATATTAAGTGTCAACTTGACTGGATTGAAGGATGCAAAGTATTGATCTTGGGTATGTCTGTGAGGGTGTTGCCAAAGGAGATTAACATTTGAGTCAGTGGGCTGGGAAAAGCAGATCCACCCTTAATCTGGGCGGGCACCATCTAATCAGCTGCCAGCATGGCCAGAATATAAAGCAGGTAGAAAAACCTGAAAAGGCTAGACTGGATTAGCCTCCCAGCCTACATCTTTCTCCTATGCTGGATGCTTCTTCAGCTTTGGGACTCGGACTAGCTCCCTTGCTCCTCGGCTTGCTGTGGCCTATTGCGGGACCCTGTGATCGTGAGTCAATACTACTTAATAAACTCCCCTCTACATATATATACATATGAGATATGAGTGAGAGTAATTTATAAAATTCCAGGATATATATATATATCCTATTAGTTCTGTCCCGCTACAGAACCCTGACTAATACAGATTTTGGTACCAGGAGTGATTCTAGAGGAACAGAATATTAAGGATGGAGTTCTTTCATTGGTTTTGGGGTTTCTGGAGCTGGCTGCTTAACATGATTAGACCCAAAAATGCTAAGGATTCTACTTCTAATAGTATGGAGAACACTGATAGTCCTTAGCGTGAACTGTTTAGAGAATTATGCAAAATAAATGCATTTGACACTCCTGACTCACCACTCATGAGAAGCAAGGAGTTTAGTGACTCTATACATAATACCTTTGATCATATGTAGAGAACCAAGGAACCTAATGAAGTTGGTTGGTTGCTCCTAAGTTCACTGGACAAAGTGATGAAAGAAAATAAGGAACTCAGAGATTCTAACTCCTGGCTTCAGAAGCAGCTACTGAGCCTCAAATCTGCTAAGATTGTCCTGAGTAAGAGTCTTATCTCCTGTAGAGAAAGAGCTGAAACTGTAGAAAAATAGACACAAGTTCTTATCATGCAAGTGGCTGACCTGCAACAAAAAGTGCATGCACAGCCTTGCCAGGTGTCTACTGCTAAAGTGAGGGCGTTGACTGGAAAAGAACGGGACCCTGCTACTAGGAATGGGGATGTGTGGGAGGACCCTGATGAAGCTGGGGACACTGAGCTTGTAAACTCTGATGAACCATGTTTGCCAGAAGAAACATCTTCCCCATCCCCAGTAGTGGCAACATCCCCTCCCCAACTCATGTTACCACCAGCCTTTCCATGTTTGTCTGAGTTGATAAACCCTGCACTGCCTGAAACAACAGTGAAGGCTCCCCTGAGGCAGTTGCCAGGCAAGATAATGTAGATTCTCCTCAGGAGCCATCCTCAACACCCCTGTTTGCTTCTAGACCTATAACTAGACTAAAGTCCTAGCAGGCCCCTAGAGGTGAGGTTCAGAGTGAGACCCATGAGGAGGTGCACTACACTCGAAAAGAATTGCTTGAGTTTTCTAATTTATATTAGCAGAAATCTAGAGAAAATACATGGGAATAGATATTAAGGGTATGGAATAATGGTGGAAGGAACACAGAGTTGGATCAGGCTGAATTTATTGATTTGAGCCCACCAAGTAGGGACTCTGCATTCAATGTTGCAGCTCAGGGCAGAGGTTTGTCCTCACTTAAATAGACACTTACTCCAGATATGAGTTTGCCTATCCTGCACACAATGCTTCTGCCAAGACTACCATCTGTGGACTCACGGAAGGCCTTATCTACCATCATGGTATTCCACGCAGCATTGCCACTGACCAAGGCACTCACTTTACAGCTAAAGAAGTGCAACAGTGGGCTCATGCTCGTGGAATTTACTGGTCTTACTATGTTCCCCATCATCCTGAAGCAGCTGGGTTGACAGAACAGTGGAATGGCCTTTTGAAGTCATAATTACAATGCCAACTAGGTGACAATACTTTGCAGGGTTGGGGCAAAGTTCTCCAGAAAGCTGTATATGTTCCGAATCAGCCTCCAATATATGGTACTATTTCTCTCATAGCCAGGATTCACGGGTCCAGGAATCAAGGGGTAGAAATGGAAGAGGCACCACTCACTACCACCCACAGTGATTCACCAACAAAATTTTTGCTTTCTGTTCATTCGAATATTATGTTCTGCTAGCCTAGAGGTCTTAGCTCCGGAGGAAGGAACACTGCCACCAGGGCACACAGCAACAATTCCATTAAACTGGAAGTTAAGATTGCCACCTGGACACTTTGGGTTCCTCTTACCTTTAAATCAACAGGCTAAGAAGGGAGTTATAGTGTTAGCTGGGGTGACTGACCAAGGCTATCAAGATGAAATCAGTCTACTACTCCACAATGGAAGTAAGGAAGAGTATGCAGGAAATACAGGAGATCCCTTGGGGCATCTCTTAGTATTACCATGCCCTGTGATTAAGGTCAATGAGAAACTACAACAGCCCAATTCAGGCAGGATTACAAATGGCCCAGACCCTTCAGGAATGAAGGTTTGGGTCACTTCACCAGGGAAAAACCACGACCTGCTGAGGTGCTTGCTGAAGGTAAAAGGAATACAGAATGGGTTGTAGAAGAAGGTAGTCATTAGTACCAGTTATGACCACATGATTAGTTGCAAAAATTAGGACTGTAATTGCCATGATTATTTCCTCCTCCTTTTGCTAAAAACATATTTTTAGCATGTACATATATGTATAAACTTGTACTAAGAAAATATCTTCATTTTATTCTCTTTTTCGTTTATTATGTGGCATAAGATTTATTGACTTTACATCAGCATTTAAGTATTGTTAACTTTATGTAATAGTATTTGGGTCGGGGATTGGTGCATTTCCAGTTGTACAAAGGATAGTTGCGCCATATCAGGCATAATTATGACCTTATTACTGTCTTTATTTGAAGATTATGTATGATCTCAGGAGATGTTTATGAGTTCAAGTTGACAAGGGGTGGACTTGTGATGGTTAATACTGAGTGTCAACTTGATTGGATTAAAGTGATCAACTTGATTGCAAAGTATTGATCCTGGGTGTGTCTGTGAGGGTGCTGCCAAAGGAGATTAACATCTGAGTCAGTGGGCTAGGAAAGGCAGACCCACCCTTAATCTGGGTGGGCACCATCTAATCAGCTGCCAGCACGACCAGAATATAAAGCGGCAGAAAATTGTGAAAAGGCTGAACTGGCTTAGCCTCCCAGCCTACATCTTTCTCCTGTGCTGGATGCTTCCTGCCCTCAAAGTTCTTCAGCTTTGGGACTCGGACGGCCTATTGTGGGACCTTGTGATCACGTGAGTTAATACTACTTAAATATATATATATATACACACACATATATATATACACACACACAGAGAGAGAGAGAGAGAGAGAGAGATCCTATTAGTTCTTAACAGGTTCTTAATAAACTCATATATATAACATAAACTCTCCTTTATATCCTATTATCCTATTATACAGAACTATATCCCATTAGTTCTGCCCCTATTAGAGAACCCTGACTAAAGAGGCTGCAAATGTGGCATCCAAAAATGTGAGGAGTTCTCATTAGACAAAACTCAAATGCACTATGTTCAGTTCTTTCTACATGGCTCAGAATTAAATTGACAAACAGGAGCCTAACCATAAAACAAACAAAGTAGTATAATGAAGACAGAAAAATCCCTAAAGAATTTGTAGCTGGCAACAGTTAAAAGAACTAAAAAAAAAAAAAAAAGTAAGACTAGAAGAAAAGAGTCACAGGAATATGGTCATTCTAAAGAAATACTTAAAGGGCTATTGTGTGGAAAAAGGATTAGATTCAATCCATCTGACTTTATAGGACTAACAGGTAGAATTTATAGGTGGGACTAATTCAATAGATAGTATGGCACAGTGGTTAAAAACAAACAGTTCTAGAGTCATAGACCTTGGTTTAAGCCCCAGTCCTACCACTAAGGAGCTCAGCAACTTTAAGTTGGTTGCATAACTTCTTTTTACTTACTTTCTCCACTGCAAAATTAGGATAGCAATAATTTCTACTTCATATGATGACTAAATAATAATGCACGGGAAGCCTCAAGTACAGTGTAGCATGTATTACATATTCAATAAATCTTCGTTGATTTCAAATCTGAAATAGTTTCAGTCTTTGACAATAACAACTGAAAGTATTCTAACACCAAACCTGAAGAAATTCAATATAGCAATTGTTAAGCTGATGGAGCAAATATTCATCATGGGCTGAGCGTGGGGAATCACTCTGCTAGACAAGCTTGACATGTTCGACTCCATATAAAATCAAAGCAACTGCCTAGCAAGAACACACTTTCGTTTATGCCTGTGAGTGTGCAACCTCCATGAGCAGAGGCAAAATGTTAGGTCCAGCCTTCAAAAGGGCTTCCCTGAATTATTTGAAGAAAAGGAACTCAGTTAAAGCAGAGATTTTGCCCATTTTCCCCCAAGTCCCTAATTTTTACTACCTGCTTTAGTGTTCATTGCACAGCAAAGAAATTCTCTATATTAGTTCCAATTCCTGAAGCATTCTGACTTATTACTTCAAAATGACTGATTGTTGTTTGCTACAAGTGGCCCCAAGGTAGGCGTGGTACATTATTAAATAGGTAAGTGACAAATGATCGGAGAATCTCAGAACTGGAAATTTCAAGACCAAATGGCCCAACACTGGGAAATACCTAATCAACCAGGAGAAGGGGCTGTCTTCTCTTCCCTCCATCCTCCAGGAAATGGTCCCTGGGTTCTCCACTACTTCCATCTTTTATCACCCTGATGGTAAGAGAAGGACATAAACCTCTCTTTAAGTTGATTTAAGTTGACTTCTCCTAAAAGAAATGGCACATACATAAATACGCAGACTTTTAGAAAAATAATACTAAGAAGAGTTTTCTAGAGAAGGGGGAGAAGGGTGGAAAGGAACAGGAAAAAGCAAAAGAATATAAAATCAAAAATTAAAATAACTGCCTTTATTAAAGGGAAGAGGATTAAAGTGTACATCAAAAAATAAGACCTGTGATGAACTCTGTTGGTATTATATGCCCTCTGGTATGATGCAGAGAGAAGAGCGCATAACCACTGTGGTAGTCTCAAAATTTTAACTCCAGTCCAACTATGACAAAAGCGTCAGACAGACACACAAGGCACATTCTATAAAATACCTAGCTAGTACTCTTCAAAAGTATCAAGATCATGAAAAACCAGGGAAGACTAAGACCGGGTCACAGAATAGAGCAGACTAAGGAGACACAATGACTAAATGCAACACAGGATCATGGATGGGATCAGGAACAGGAAAAGGACTTTAGTGGAAAAGCTGGTGAAATACGACTAAAGTCTGGAAATGCAGTCAGTAGTGATGTACAAATGGTAAATCCTTAGTTTAGACTAATGTCCCCAGTGAGATGCAAATAACAGGGGAAACAGAGTGGAAGAGAACTCTCTGTACGTTTTCACAGCTCTTCGGTACAGCTACATATATTCCAATGTTTACAGTTTCTCTTAAAAATGCAGAATATTTGATCATTAAAGAAATGTTACTCACATAAGAAAAAGCTACTATGTTTCTGTTAATATCAATCTATTGCATGGTTTCTACACAAAAATGGCTGTCCACCAGGTTTGAAATAACCCTTTGGAAATTGTTTATTTGGTAAAACTTAGTTCACAAGTGAGGTAATGCGACACAGTCAAAAGAACATTTCACTGTGGAACTTGGTTGCCACAGTCAAAAAAATTGGAGTTGTACTAGATTTACTTTTAATTGCCTACTGGCTCTAAAATGTTATGATTCGCTTGAACAAATTATAGCATGAGTATGAAAAACAAAAATCTTTTAAAATTAATTTGAGAATATCATGTGTCTGGCTGAGGCAAGAGGAACTGAGGTACAGCTGAACTGTTGATATGCTATTGTTTCTTCACCTTATCTAAAAAGTAACAATAAGGGAGGGTGCTCAGGAAACTTGGCAGGGGAGTCTGGAAATGCTGGGATGGTGATTCTGGGAGGCAAATCTATGAAACAGCAATGGCTTTTAAAGCCAAAAAAAAAAAAAATGGGGGAAATATATTCATGCAGAGAATGGCCTAAGGCAAGAGCCATAACGACAAGCTATGCAAAAGGATGAGGCATTTGGTCAGGCACTGTCTGCTCCTTACTGTTAAGAAGTCCAGGGCAGAGGCAAGCCCTGTTCAGGGAATTCTTTGAGAATCCAGCTGCATAAACAATGCATCATGGAAGAAAGGCTGGGGCTTTAAGATAAGAGAGAACCCTGAGTTCCCAATAGGAAAGAACCCTCCTTTTCCAATGATGAGTGTAGTAAGATAAATGGTTTAATCTAACACTGGAGGTAGAAAATGAGAGTAAACCAGCAAGGATAATGACCTCAATGACTGGATTACAGGAAAAGCCAACCTTTCACCAGAAGGATGGAGTGTCTGAAAAAGTGATTCATGCTCTGAACCAGTGCCCAGTGAATAATATGAGACCAAGTATCTGCATATAATTACCTAGTGGGTACAGAGCTGTTATCCCAGGTTCCCTTAAACACTCTAAAATAATCTTTGCAAATTTAAAACAATTCACTTCACTGTGGATTGAAAGAGGAAAAGAAAGGCACCCATGAAGCGTAAATGTTTGTCTTTGAAAGATTAATTCTCCCTGACCAACAGAGGAGCAAGGCTGCCCAGGCTCACGCCTGTGAAATGTGGGCACCCCTGGAAACCAAGTTTTATCACATGATCCCAGAAAAAGTTTGGGTGTCTCATCCAAAAGTACCTAATGGCTATTTTGAGGGATACAGACCATGGGCAGAGCACTATGCCTGGAAAACACAAAAAGAAGTAAATAAAATCCTGCTCTTGGAGAGGCAATAATGTAAGGGTTGAGTCAAATATGCTTAATAGAAATGCATTATGCTTTTCTATCATAAGGTAACTATCCTTTATTTATTTATTTATTTATTTATTTATTTATTTATTTATTTTTGAGATGGAGTTTCGCTTTTGTTGCCCAGGCTGGAGTGCAGTGGCGCGATCTCGGCTCACTGCAACCTCTGCCTCCTAGGTTCAAGTGATTCTCCTGCCTCAGCCTCCTGAGTAGCTGGGATTACAGGCATGAGCCACCACGCCCAGCTAATTTTGCATTTTTAGTAGAGATAGGGTTTTTCCATGTTGGTCAGGCTGGTCTCGAACTCCCGACCTCAGGCGATCCACCCGCCTCGGCCTCCCAAAGTGCTGAGATTACAGGTGTGAGCCACCGTGCCCGGCCCATTTGTATAATGACTTAAAATGCTTTTATATTTATTCTCTGGAAATATTTCAAGGCTCATAAAACCTTGTGTGGTAGTCATTGTTCTTGTTATTAACCACTTCTACTCCCATTAGCCAATGACAGAGGTCCTCTGAGGCTCAAAGCAGGCAAGTGACCTACTTAAAATGACACAGCCAGCAAGCAGTAAAGTCAAAACCTGAACCTCATGCTTTTTCCTGCTACAAATACAGATTTGTTGTCCCAGTTTGCTTTTAGAATTTTTCTTTGTCTTTAATACCCTACAGTTCACCAAAGAGTGTCTAGCGGTAGATGTGGCTGTATTTACCATCACTGCTCTGAACTCAATGTGCCTCTTCCACCTGGGGAAGAGTGTTTTTCCTCAGTTTAGCAAGTTCTCACCCACATTCCTTCACATATGGCCTCTATCCCAGTCTCCCTAGTCTTTCGTTCTAGAATTCAGTTAGATACTGTGGGAACTTCTCAGCCTATCCTCCAAGCTTTTCATGACTCATCCAAATTTTCCTTCTTTGTATCTCTCTGTGCTACATTCTGGGTAGTTTCCTCAGATCTCTCCTCCAGAGCCCTAATTCTCTCCTCATCTTTACACAATGTGCTAGCTCATTCTTTTCCGAATCTACCTTTATTCACACTATCTGTCCTTCCATTAGGGTTTCTCTACCCTCTTATCTTTTGGGTCATTTCACACACACTTCCTGCATTGTCTCTGGCAGGTTGTTCCTACATGTTACCCTCAAGGTAGCTTCATTCTAAGTCCATCCTCAGTGGAAACTGTTTACTGCAGGAAGACCTCACTTGCCCAGGGTTAGGAGAGTATCCCTACTGAGTGGTTTTGCAGATGTTTCCAATGGGCAGTTTGTCTTCCACATTCTGTCTTACGCAAATTTCTCTACTTGGGGAGACATCTGGATAAAGTGACCAATTTAACTCAAAGGACATTTTTTGTGCACGTCAGTTTCTCTGCAAGGATCTCAGTCTAGAGAAAATGAAATAAATAAAATATTCCCATAAGAGATAGTGTAAATAAAATGCCTATCCCAGAGAGTAAAACATGGTAAACATTAACCCAATGCTAATTGTCTCCCTTTTCCATTGCAGTAAGCAGCAATCTTCACTTGGGCTGGTGGCTCTGAGAATCCCTCCGTCTCTCTCCAGTTTTTAATCCTTTATTAAGGCCGTTTTTCACCATTATGAGAATGAATGGTTACACATTGTTCAAAATAAATGCTGTTTTAAAATTATTTTTATTATTATAAGTATGTATCAATTATGAAATTGATTTGGGCAAGCTTTTAATGACTAGTTTTAGCTTTCTGTGATTATAGATTCCATTAATCCTCCTTTTGTAAGAGTTGAGTTATAATCAGTCTCTTACTAGGATCAGTTTCTCATTTGAGGAAATTATCAAGCTATTTCTAAAATTATACTTAGGGGTTCTAAGACAATTGTCAGTTATTACACACCATCAAAACTGCTATTTTAAAAAGTAAGCTAACACATCATTGCCACACTCCTGAGTTTACAAAGATAAATTAAAAAGCTAACAATGAAACACTATAACATTTATAATTGTCAGAGAAGTATATAAATAAATACTGTTCAGCTGCATTTACTGGCTTGACAAGTAGCCTTTCACAGTTAATTACCAAGATTTCCTTTTAACAGATAGACCATTGTCTGGCAAAACAAAAATTAAAACTATTCTTTCATTGCAAATCCCTCAATATGTAAAAGAAAAACAATGGAAAAATTGTTGAAAGAATTTTCAGTGAACATATTCATATCTGAAAGTTTCACATTGAATAAAGTTTTAACATTACTTACTTTGAGACACAAAAATAATCCTCCCTCTTAGCTCATACAATAAAAAATATATATATGTATTTCTTACCTCTGAACTTCTTGGGAGGGTTGGCAAGGTCCCCGGCCTCTGGGTGCACCACACATCTGTCATCCACTAACCTAGAAGGAAAAGCATGTTTACATTGTTAACATCCTTGTCATATTCATAAATCGTAGACTGCACATGGATATTGCATAAATATTTACCAAAAGTTTTAATACCTTTCTTCACTAAGTAATTTTTTAATAATCATGGGTCTGTAAAAAGATTTGGTTGTAGAGATATTAATTAAAGCCTGGTTTATGAAATTGAAACATAGGAAACATTGTTAAGTAGTAGGAAACTAGTTAGATAACTCATGACATGGAACACTGTGGAGCTGTTTAAAACTACATTAAACAAAATGCACTGGCCTGCAAAATGTTTACAGTGTGTTGTGAATGTAGTGGTAACCAATCAATAAGATACATGTATGCTTAAACACACACACATGCACTTCTACACATACATATGTAAGAAATGGAACACAGCAAAATATTAAGAGTGGTCAGATTACCCACAGTTTTTATTTTCCTGTCTTTTTTTTTTTTTTTCCCCTGCGTGTACGTATGTTTTACAGGGAAGATGTAAGCTTATGAGATCAGGCTTCTGGAGTGCCCATAGAGTAGGTGGTTATGCCTTCCTGGCCTGCATTCAATCTCTGGCTTGGCCACTTCCTAGCTAGGTGACTTCAGGCCTCCTTCTTTATACCTAAACAATAAGGATAAAAATATCTACCTCACTGCATTGTTAGAAAGATTAAATGACTTAGTATTTTTAAAGTACCTAGTACGACTTCTGGCAGTTTCCATTCAATGGACAAATAAAATCAAGAACCTTGTGTCTTCACATATTCTCTGCTTCTAGAAGAGTGTCTGACACACTACAAGTGCTCAACAAATGTAAGTCAGATGAATAAACTGCCTTTGTAGCCACAACAACATGTTTAATCTCTATTAAAATATTTATGAGAAGACAATTTGTAGGACAATTTCAAGACAGAGAAGCTGAATCTCTGAACTGAGAGCCAAGAGACATGAATCTCTTGCTCAAAGAGAAAGATCTGTTAACACCAGACTCACTAACGTTCATTTCTCCATCGGTTACGTGATGTGAATACCCAGGTTTTTCCCCAGAATATTGTGAGAATGCATGTTAATTAATTACATGTATATGAATCATTTAAAGGGAGATGTCCAAATTGCAACCTGGTAGTTTAAAAAAGAAAAAAAAAGAAGAAGTATTAACCAGACTCACTAACATGCATCAACTCCACCATAGGAGTTGAACTAGGATGACTGACTTAATCAAAATGAAACTTTTGGTTCCTAGTTTATCTAGTTACTGGAAGCAGACACTTCCTAAATCAACAGATTTTTCTGTGGGATTCAATTTCCATAAAACAATATGCTGATTTGGTCAAGAAATACAGTTCTTTGATTTTTTTAATATATCCTTCATTCACACTGGTTTACTAAAATGTGGTTTTACAAGGGCTGCCAGGCATGCAAAAAATTCCTTTTAAGAGTCTCTAAAAACTGATTTATTAGAAACAGGAAGTCACATTGGGTCAAGAGAAAGCAAACCCAAACTTCCACAATGTCCAACTTCAGCCTGTAACATTGAATCTGAAAGGCTCCAATAGTTCTGAGAATATTACAACATAAGATGTAAATAAAAGGGCTGTGAGGGAAAGGTTGGCTTTTCTAATTGGTCAAGACATGTTAAGAATTCGAATACAATGGTCAAAACGGTCTTATTTAGAGCACATAAAAATTTGATAATGTAAAAATTACAAATGACACTGACATTCTATTCATTCCTTGTACCTGTGCATTCCCACAAAAACACAGACTCCTATGAATGTCACTGAGTCCCTGCCTGTGTGGACCAGCCATCAAGAAGAATGGGAACTGAAGCTATAAATCAGATGGCAGTGTATTTATGTGAACGCTAATATCTATCCTCAATTATCTGATAGCCCAGATAAAAGCATAATAACTAAGAATGACTTCAGTTCTAAAAATTTGTCCTATTCCTTACACAAAAACGTCTGCGAAAATCACAAAGGCAGTCATTTCATCCTGAAGACTCAAAGAATTGGAACTGAATTTGAAGAGAATGGAAGGAAGGAAAGGACACGAAGAAGCAAGGAGTCTGAATCTGTTACAAGACATACATGACACTGGCATTAAAAGTCAAACAGGATTTTAATGGTAGTTGGAATCCTTTTTGACTTTTAATGCCAAAATCCTAGAACAACTTCTACAATATCCCCAACAGCCTCTTCTTGAATACTTCCAAGGCCAATGTATTTACCATTTACCATCATTCTGACAGCACTAATATTAGAAATGTGTTTTATATGGAGGTGAAATAGTACCTTATCTTTCCCAGTACTTATCCCATTTTCTTCTATCTACTTGCCTAACTGTCTTGAGTCTTCCAATAAATTTTAAGCTCCATGAAGTCAGAGATTGAATCCATCTTGTTTATCATTGTATCCTTGGCATCTACTAGAATGAAGTGCAATAGATACTAAATATATATTTGTTAAATAAATAAATGAGTCAGTGAATAAATGATGTCGGCTTCCCAACTAACTCTCCCTGTCTGTTCCCAGTTCTTTCTTCTGGAACTATATAGACTAAGTTTTCTTTTTCTGAGATGAGCAAACTGATTTCTCTCCAGTCCTTCCCCATGTGGATATTTACCAGGAGTTCAACATCCTTCATATACCCCAAGTGCCAGCATCCCCTCACCTGTGATCCTAGAGACTATCCACATGAGTCTAGATGCGCCCCAACAAGGGCAGAGTACAGAGGACTATTACCTCCTTCTTTCTGATACTAAACTTACAGAAATGCATCCTACAATTTTAGTAGCTCCTGTGGCAGTTAAGGTTCCCCTCTGACTTCATTGGGTTTATAGTAAACAATAATTCCAGGTCCTTTACGTGTGTACCACTGATAAGCCAGGTTCTCCCACCCACCAGTAGGGCAGTTAACTTTTATAACCTAAGGACCAGAATTTACAACCAAACAGGGATAAATATAAAGACTGACCTTTGGTCCATGAGAAGAAAATCATCTGAAAAACATTGATCTATTCCATCCCTAGTTAACTCATTTAGACCATGTCATGATTTTGTCCATTTTAACCACTCATGATCAATGTTCCCCAAATTTGGCTGAATCATTTGGGGAGTTAAAAATAGTAAGGATAACCAAAAAAAAATCTTTCCTTTGTCCAGACCTATTAGAATAAAACTTTCTGGGGACAAGGACTGTGTGTTTTAAAAAGCTCTCTAACGCTCTTTAAATGGAGTAGGAGGATCTGCTCTGCACTCCTACAATACTCTAGGCCATCCTCTACCAATAGACTGTATCACAGTCCAGTATAACTTTATAATTTCATATATACATACACACACACACACACACACACATATATATATATATGCAACATCATTATAAGCTCCAAGAGAGTCAGCCCATTTCTGTCTTACTCACCATTATAGGGCCATCTTTAAGCATTATGCTTAAAATATAGATGGTGCTAAATAATTAATTGATGATTAAAGTGACATTTAAAATCAGTGATGCTATTTTTGATAGTTAACATAAACAATAAAATAACTAGAAGCAATAAACGGTTGACTAATAGGAGACGGAAGAGAGATTTGGAAATATTCCCTATGTAGGTATGTCCCAGAAAATTATCAAAAATGTCATATCCTGAAAAAGGCCAAAAGAGCCTGCTCTAAAAAACAATATCTCAGGTAGCATCTTTCAATCCAATCCCTCAGTGCACATCTTAATGGGCTACATTTATTTTTCTTAGAACTAACTAGTGATTTATAGCACTAGCCTAAAATTCTCAATTTTTCACTAAAACTCATCTAACATAAAACCCGTTGTTTTTTCTACCTATTTTTCTCTTCATATGGTCATAACTGTAAATTATTTGTTCAAATTTACTTACAACAATCACTCAACGATTAGATCTTCGAAAGTATAAGGAAAATTTAATAGCTACTTTGATTTTATACATAAGTATGAATTTTGTAAATGTGAATGGAATTTTAACTGGACATAACAAGAGTCTTAAAAATTCTGTGAGAAGTATAATATCTACATGAAAAAGCTATGTTTATGCATTAAATTCAAGTCCACTGATACCTTGTTAAAAATAAAGTGCACTATTAATTATTTTCACAAATGCCAACAGTCAAGAGAAAATGCATTGCTTTCTTATCTGATTTCTAGGTTTCTGTTGTTTAAGACACTCTGCTGGCCAGGCGCGGTGGCTCACGCCTGTAATCCCAGCACTCTGGGAGGCCGAGGCAGGCGGATCACGAAGTCAGGAGATCGAGACCATCCTGGCTAACCCGGTGAAACCCCATCTCTACTAAAAATACAAAAAATTAGCCGGGCGTGGTGGCGGGCGCCTGTAGTCGCAGCTACTGGGGAGGCTGAGGCAGGAGAATGGCGTGAATCCAGGAGGCGGAGCTTGCAGTGAGCGGAGATGGTGCCACTGCACTCCAGCCTGGGCGATGGAGCGAGATTCTGTCTCAAAAACAAAAAAAGACACTCTACTGCTGTCCATGTCCAGAAACATAACTGAAATCCATCCTTCCAACCTGGCTTCAATCTACAGAAATTACCTGAAATCCATCCTTTGAACACATCTTCAAGTTTCATTTCTTCATTGAAGCTATATTCCCCCTGATGGGAGAATCTTCTCTGAAATCTCATAGCAATTTTAGAGTATCTTCTAGTTTACAAGATATAAGTATGACATACACATTAGTCTTATCTTCCCAACCAAATAACAACTATAATCTATCAATCACTAACTGCATGCCAAGTACTGCTCTATATGTTTATAAACATAATTACTAATTTCAAAACAATTTTGCAAAATATTTTCTCTTGCAGATTAGAGAGATCAGATGATAATGGTGGAGATGACAGCTCATGAGCAAAGCTAAGATTTGGACCCAGATCTACAAGACCAAAGACTTGGCTCCCTCCTTCTGTTCTACCAGGCTGAACTTGTATTCTCTCATACATCCACATACTCTGCTTTCCAAGTATACATGCATGTTACAATAATGGAGATGTAGTAGACACTCCAATATTTTTTACTGAAATGCTAACTGACTTTCATTGATGTCTATTCCAGCTTTAACATCTCATAATTCCGTAATTCCATTTTTATAGTATCTAAAATTAGAAAGCACAATTGTATACTGAAGTATTTTATAAACATCATTAATTTGCATAATGCCTTCCTGATTTGTGCCATATCTAGAAACTCAACACCAAAACACATTAAGGTAAGGAAAGGATGAACTATTAAATGATGTTAGGATAATTAGTTGTCTATTTGGGGAAAAATGACACAATCCCTTCTTCACATAAAAAGTTAATACCACATGAATTAAAGTCTCAAATGTGATAAGTAAAGCTATAAAACATTTAGAATACATGGATGATGATATTTATGAACAGGAGAGTAGAAAAAATTATTTAAGCCAGACTAAATAAAAAGGATAAAATGTAAAAGACCAGTAAGTTTGTCTACATTAAAAGTAAGACTTCCACCCACCCAAGGACAATATAAAGAGACAGAAGACTCACAAGGCCACTGCTATGCTTGTTCATTTGTACAAGCATATTATAAAAAAGGTGGTAGCATCCGGGCACAGAGGCTCAGGCCTCTAATCCCAGCACTTTGGGAGGCTGAGGTGGGCAGATCACCTGAGGTCAGGAGTTCGAGACCAGCATGGTCAATATGGCGAAACCCCATCACTACAAAAAATACAAAAATTAGCAGGGCATGGTGGCGCGCACCTGTAATCCCAGCTACTCTGGAGACTGAGGTGGGAGAATCGCTTGAACCCAGGAGGCGGAGGTTGCAGTGAGCCCAGATCACGGCCACTGCACTCCAGCTTGAGCAACAGAGTGAGACTCTGTTTCAAAAAAAAAAAAAAAGGTGGCAGTACACAAAATCAGTTCTGAAATGTGGTCTATGTTCCACTGTTGAAGCCATATACCGTGGCACAAGCTGCATCTGCCCAGAAGTAATCATATGTTTGTGCAAGAGAACAGCCTGTGCAGCCAACAGAGGCCTTTTTTCTCATTCATACAAAGAAGCCATCAATACTAACGGCATCCCTTAACACATAAGTTACAAACTAGGAGAAGACATTTGCTATAAACGTTTAGTATCAGAAATTTATAAGGAATGCCTAAGAATCAATAAGAAAAAGACAACCAAACAGAAAAATGCAAAATAACTCATCAACAAGCCTGAGGAAACACTAATGTCTTTTAGAAGTCTGACAAAATGTTCAACTTCATTTGTAATCAGAAAAAAATTTAAGTCAAATTAAAATCTTACTACATATCCAACAAATTGGTAAAAAGTAAGGTAGGAAAAAATTTAAATGTTAGTAAGGTTTTGGATGAATGCAAATTTTCATTCACTGCCATAGGGAGTAGAAATTAGAAAAAGTACTTTGGAAAAAATGTGACATTTAAAAGTTGAACATGTGCTTGCCCTTCTATTCACCATTTGTATTTCTAGACACATATATGCTCTACAGAAATCTTACAAACTTGCATCTGAAGACATGTATGAACAAGAGTGTTCGAGGCAAAACTGTTTATGATAGCAACAACTGAAAAAAACACAATTTTCATCAATAGTAACATGGATAAAGAAGTTATGACTAGGTCGGGCGTGGTAGCTCACACCTGTAATCCCAGCACTTTGGAAGGCTGAGGCGGGCGGATTGCCTGAGGTCAGGAGTTCAAAACCAGTCTGGCCAACATGGTGAGACCCTGTCTCTACTAAAAATACAAAAAAAAAATTAGCTGGGCTTGGTGGCCTGCACCTGTAATCCCAGCTACTCAGAAGGCGGAGACAGGGGAATTGCTCGAACCAGGGAGGTGGAGGTTGCAGTGGGCTGAGATCGCACCACTGCCCTCCAGCCTGGGCGACAGAGACTCCGTCTCAAAAAAAAAAAAAAAAAAAAAAGGTATGACTAAATGAATAATTTCATACAATAGATAACTACCAAAAAAATTAATAAATTGTACTGCATGCAATGACACTAAAAATCTCAAAAACATGAAGTTGAGCTTTAAAAAACTCAAGTCCAAAAATAATAAATGTTATATAATTCCATTGTATAGATGCATATATAGGCTATACTAAACAGCATATGTTTTAGGAATACACACGGGGTATAAAAAATTAATGTATAAAATGTATGGCTATCAGATTTTTAAATAGATTTCTGAAAGAAAGCAAGTAATTCCTTTGTCTCCAGTCCCTCATTATTCCAACAGCTACAAAGAAAATGCCACATAACTGATAAAATATTAGTTGTATCTTTTCTCTGATGAAGCCATAAATGCTATTTCCATCTGGCATACATTATAAAATCAGCATATTATTTTCCTGATGTTTGTTTACCACATATATCTGATCCATTTACCACTAAGTGATATAGTTCATTTCTAACAAAATGGCTCTGAAATGCATTTAAATAAAATGAATTTGGGGAAAAAGAGAAGGTGGGGCATCCACAACGGACATTACTAAAAGCTTTTACTAGAGAGGCGGTTAAGATGTGACCAGGTTCATAAGCATCATGGAATTATTTTTATTTTTATTTTTATTTTTATTTTTATTTTGAGATGGAATTTTGCTTTTGTTGCCCAGGCTGGAGTGCAACGACGGGATCTCGGCTCACTGCAACCTCTGCCTCCCAGGTTCACGTGACTCTCCTGTCTCACGCTCCCAAGTAGCTGGGATTACAGGCGCACGCCACCGTGCCCGGAAAATTTTTGTATTTTTAGTAGAGATTGGTCAGGCTGGTCTCGAACTCCTGACCTCAGGTGATCCGCCCACCTCGGCCTCCCAAAGTGCTGGGATTATAGGCGTGAGCCCCTGTGCCCAGCAGAATTGTCTTTAAAAGAACTTTCAGAACTTTATCACAAATAACTTGATCCCCCAACACTGGGATTTTCACTCTGCTTGACTACATGAATTTCTCCCTCAGCTGCAATCTTCTGGCTTCTCACCTAAACTATCCCTCCACCCCACCAATCTACCACAGGCCCCCCACAACTCTGGCACGTCATTCAACTCCCTCCTTCACCTGCATTTAGAAGCAGCAGTAGAAGAGAAGAAAAAAACCTGACTTCTCATCCTTGACCAGCTGTGTTTATGCTAGTTACTGAACCTCACTGTGCCGCATTTTTTAAATGGGGCAGCTGTGTTCCCACAAGTTCCTCGTATTTCTGTGGTTTCTTGTTTCTCTTCTCCTGTTTTGTGACTAGAGTTGGCTTATCATCCTTCACTAGCGCCCTCTGACATGTATCATAATTTATACACTGTAGTTTGAAAGTTTAAGTGTTTAGCATCTATTTTTTAGAAGCTTACAAATTATTTTATCATTACAAGCTAAATACTAGCACTAAGTGGTTTTGTTCCATTCATTCACCATCGTCTTAGAACACATTATTTTTAAAATGTAGTATCTTGCCATTTAGTAATATGTATATTTTTTAATTTAGCCAACACTCAAGTTGCCCAAATAAGAAGTCGATCCCAAGGATGTTAATTCATGTTTGTATGGTAATTAATTTTTCTCATAATCCAGAATAACTTAAGAAATGCAAGGTTCTACAAATGTCCAGTTTCCCACCTTACATCTCCTTATATAGGAGGTCCTATGGACTCTCCTGTACAAGACCATAAATAATTCAAATCGTGCTAAGAAGCAAGTAATTTCATTGCAAAACTTTCTGCCAAAATGTTTCTAACTTATAAATGCAAAACAGATGTAACATGCCACATTCACTCACAGCTACGCTCATATTTTGCCTGTCTATGATGACAAGAGGAGTTAAGTGCACGTTTGTTTGCCACTTGAAATGTGTGGTTTTCAATGGTTTTTAAAATTAAACAAACAAATTTAGCATTATCTCCTCTTTTAAGACATGTCTAATTTCAATAATGTTCTTGACTAACACATACTTTGGCTTAAACATTAAAAGTATGTTTAATTCCATATATAAGTTTTTCAATCAAGCATAGGTTTGTTGCTGCCAATATTTCTAAAACTGGTTTCACTCAGAGTTAGAATTGTGCTTGCTCTTAGGTATTCAAAATATTCCCACTTATTTTTCCATGAAAGACATAATTAATCTATACCCACACATAAATTACAGCATAAACACTAAACTTTGAAGTACTACTAAAAATACTGGATGAATCCATAAATTCAAATTTTTTTTGATGAATGCTATCACCCTGACCAAATGATTGAACTATTAACTACCTTTTTAAAATATGGGTATCACATGACTACAAAGAGAATGCTGTTTCTGACATATTAATCTTTTTATAAAGCACTGCAGGGCCGGACGTGGTGGCTCACACCTGTAATCCCAGCACTTTGGGAGGCCGAGGCAGGCGGATCACGAGGTCAAGAGATCGAGACCACGGTGAAACTCCGTCTCTACTAAAAATACAAAAAATTGGCTGGGCGCGGTGGTGGACACCTGTAGTCTCAGTTACTCAGGAGTCTGAGGCGGGAGAATGGCGGGAACCCGGCAGGCGGAGCTTGCAGTGAGCTGAGATCGCTTTGCCACTGCACTCCAGCCTGGGCGACAGAGCGAGACTTCGTCTTAATAATTTAAAAAAAAAAAAAAAAAGCACTGCAAGAAGCCATCATCTTGTGAAGCGATTATCTTCAGAGTATCAGTACTTTTGAAACTATGGGGAAAAGCAACTTAAAAAGTTACATACAACCTTTCAAAGAGAAACACATCTATCTGACAATGATTTCAGAGAGGATTTGCCTGTATATTTTGAAAGCTTACAGTCCTAATCCAGCCAAAGAAAAATAATCATAACTTTTTCTTCTGGGCTTCTCTTTCTCCATCTAATAACTTCCTTTTCTTGATCCTCTTGACCCTGCCTCCTCAACCTCTTTGAACCCAGTGTTACTGTAAGTCAGTTTGTGAAGCATTTTGTCCTAGCTTGTCCATTACAGTTCTCATGAAAGTCAAAGCATCTGCAAAGTACCTTTCTCAGAATATGAACAGGCATCTCTACCAGTTGAGGTCAATTATTTAGTGGTGGCTGAGCTGACCTTAACTACTACCAGTTCTCAACCACCTGCAAAGAGCCAGAAAATCATTGGTGCTAGTAAAAGTGACTCACTAGACAAGTTCAAGTCCAGATCTTTACCACCACCACACTGTCATTCCTATCTGAGTTTTCACCACCTGGTTGACACCAATTTGCAGGTGCTCTCGGGGGAAAAAGGGCCATAAAAATCAGAAACCCACCTAGTTTCACTCTCTTCTTCCAAGTACAGACACCTCCACCACCCCAGGTTTCTGTCTGCTTTTGGTCACTCTCGGTGACCTACACATAGTTGATTTTTACATTTTGTCCAGAATTTACAGTTGTGATCAAGAAAAAACTTTCCGTTCAGAAAAAAAGACCAAAAAAAATTTTATACTTGATATACTACAGATTAAATTCAAAGAAATATGAACTCAAATATTTTTAAAATTACTAATAAGACAAGGAAACAAGTTACTATGCATGAGTCACCAAAAACAATAACAAATATTGTAATTATCAACTAAAAAAATATAAAATAACTATTATGAAATGTTTGAAGAAATGGAAGATAAATTTTATAAAAAGGGCAAGGAGGAAGAACACATCAAAAATGGTCAGATAGCTTGGCATGGTGGTACACCCCTGTAGTCTCAGCTACCTGGGAGGTTGAGGCAGGGGAATTGCTTGAGCCCAGGAGTTTGAGTTGAGCCTGGGTGACATAGCAAGACCCCATCGCCTTAAAAAATATGGCCAGATAGATTTAGTAAAGAATTCCTAGGAATGAAAAATAATTATTGAATAAGCAGGTGGATTGAAGACAGTAAATCAGACACAGCTAATTAATATGTTAGAAGAAAGGTTTTAATAATTACTTGGAATGAAGCAGAGGACAACAAGGATAGAGAAAATATGAAAGAAGTTTAAGATATATAAAGCATTAGATGAGAAGGTTATCACACATATATAGTTAGCATCCATAGCCATTGTGGCTATGGATGGGTTCGCCTTGGGTGGAGGCCTGGAGCTTGCCCTGGCCTGCGACCTCCAAGTGGCAGCTTCCTCGAAAGTCACAGGACTGATTGAGAGACCACTCGAGGGCTCCTCCCAGGGACAGGAGGCACTCAGAGGCTGCCACGCTGCCTGGGGGTGACCCTGGTGAAGGAGCTCATCTTCACAGGCTGACAACTGAGTGGGCACTGGGGCTGGTGAATCACGCTGTGGCCCAAAACAAGGAGGGTGATGTCGCCTACCACTGGGGGCAAGCACTGGCCCAGGAGGTCCTGTCCCAGTCTCCCACTGCCATGCGGTTGGGCAACGTAGCCACTGACCAAGGCATGGACGTGGACACTGCATCAGGGATGGCCACTTAAGGGATATTTTATGCCCAGAACATTCCAACCTGGGACTGGCTGGAAACGTGGCACAGAGAACCAACCCCCAAAATGTGTTGGCAAATGACCTCCATTTAACCTTCAGCATGGGAGATGCGTACCTTGAACAACAGGATCCAGAAGGAAAATTTGCATCAGGACTGCCCTCGTCATTTCACCTCTCTGGGCTTCGGTTCCTCCATAAGGATGATGAGAGATATGATATGATTGGCATGATGCCTGGAACCAAGATGCTGACCATACCACCTACTGCTACCTTCCTTGACGTCACGCTAGGGTTGGATTTGCTTTGGAGAATGCCTGTCTCTCTCTCTCTCTACTCAAATGAAGAAGAATTAAAATAGATCCCTCTGGGTCTTTGTATCATTGGTTCTCAGGCCCTAACCTCTCCCTCAGTTATCAGGTACTAACTAGAGATGTCAAGAGATTTTAAGATACCCCTAGTTTTTTTCCTCTGGACAATAGAGATAATAAACTCTGGTATTGGTTGTACATGTGCCAGAAGTCAGACTGCAGATCCCAGCTCTTTGCCAGTTACTCACTGTATAATTTTGGACAAATTGTTTAAACTCTGGGCCTCAGCTTTCTCATCTGCAAAATGAAACTGTTGTAAGGATTTAACAAAATAAAAATACCTCATGTTAAAAAAACAAGCTAGATTTTGTAGTTGGATGAAAAAATCCAGCCATAGGCTATTTACAAGAGTCATACCTAGAATATAAGGACAGAACAAAACAAAGCAGGAAAATACTAGCCAATGGAAGGTATGGGCCAGGGGTGGTAGCTTATGCCTATAATCCCAGTGCTTTGGGAAGGTGAGATGAGAAGATCACTTGAGGCAAGGAGTTCAAGATCAGCCTGGGCAACATAGCAAGACCCTGTCTCTACAAAAAAAATTTAAAAATTAGCCTGGCGTATTGCATGCACCTGTGGTCTCAGCTACTTGAAGGCTGAGGCGGATCACTTGAGCCTGGGAAGTGGAGGCTATAATGAGCTATGATCATGTCACTGCACTCCAGCCTGGGCAACAGAGCAAGACCTTGTCTCTAAAAAAAATAAAAATAATTTTTTAAAAAGAAAAGTATAGTAGCAGTGATAATATCAGACAAATAGGCCAGGCATGGTGGCTCATGCCTGTAATGCTAGCACTTTGCAAGGCCGAGACAGGAGGAGCATTTGAGCTCAGAAGTTCAAGACCAGCCTGGGCCATGTAGTGAGACTCTGTCTCTTTAAATTTATATATATATCCAACTATTTCCTCCTAGAAATGTTTCTCAACAAACTGCAGAGGAGATATATATATCTATCTAGATAGACAGAGATAGATATCTATAGATCAGAAAAATCAAAAAAAGAGAAAAAAGCTTTATTCAGAATAAAGAGAGCCATTACATCATGAGAAGTGTTTCACTGCTTTAAGAAGATACACAAATTCTAAATGTATATGCAACAGCCTCAAAATAAACATAATTTACAAAACTACAGGGAGAAATTAACAATACACTATCTTACTGGGAGATTTCAACACACTTCTTAATTACTGATAGAGCAAACTGACAAAATTTGTAAGGATATAAGCTTTGAAACTTATAATCAACAAGCCTGATCTAATGGACGCACATAAAATAGAAAATATATTCTTTTTGAGCATATATGGAATATTAACATGCCAGTTTCCTTAACTGTTTTCATCATATGGTTTTCATATCTCCATTCTATTTCTAAAATATAGCCTAAATTTACAGGTTTGGCTTTTAAAAAACTATTATTTTCTTGGCTTACACTGAACTTATGTTTAACTAAAAACCCCCACGCTCACCCATCCTCCAGGGGCTTAGGGTCTTCTAGGATCCCACCATATCTGACATGCTGTTATCTTATTGTATTATAGTTCAAGCTGTTATCTTATTGTATGATACCTCTAACTACATGTCTCCAATAAACAATGAGCTCCTTGGGGACAGCACAGTATATTTTTAATCTTTATCTCCTCAATACCCAGCACAGTGACTGGCATATAGTAAGTGCAAAAAAAAAAAAATGTTAAATGAATCCATTGATATTTTAAAGGTAAAGAAAACAAACTGCAGAAGACAAAATGAGGTAAGCGATGATAGAGCAGAAAGAAAGAAAGATTATAGGAAGGAAAGATGAAGCAAGTATGTAATAATGATATAGCTGTTTGTCCTTGGCTCATACCCTCAGCAAACCATAAAGTAACATTTAATTACATATTCTAGAAGTGGATGGCTAGAGGAGACCTCTGAAAATAATCCAGTTAGTAAGAGCTCCTACAGAGAACAGAACATCAGTTAACCAAAATATTTTTTTCCTTTGAAATCTTCAGACTACAATGCAGTCAGTGATTCGTTCTGTAGCCTAAGGACCTGCCTCTTCCCTGTTCTTCATGCCTCCTTCTTCAAAAAGAGATGAACATGAGAACCAACTACCACTTCCTGACTGATCAGACATAAAAGAGAAACATTCTTAGGAGGAAATAGTTGGCAAGAGAACTTCCCTGGCCAGAAAAACCTCGGGCGACTGTAGACCAATTCCCAGAGCCATTACAGCATGAGAAACTAGACTCATACTACCAGAAACTTGAGGGTGTAAATCTGATCATTACATATTATACACAAGTAACAAAATATCACATGTACTCTCAAAATACGTGCAACTATTATATATAAATAAAAAATAAAGAAATAATTTTAAGTTACCTTGTGAAAGTTACAAGCAGATGACTGTTGTTTCTGAGTCAACTAAAAACTAGAATCTTTCTGAAAACTACCAGAAAAGGAAAAAGCTAAAAAACAAAACGACTTCCCATTCCCAGGTAATTCCTTCAGACAGAACTTCCAACATTTGACATTGGCTAAATGTGAATAAATGTGGGTTTTAGAAGAAAAATACAGTTGTCACTCCAAATTCACACCTTTAATTGGTATGGATGGACTCAATGGGCGTACAATCCCTCTTTTAAGACATTTCTGTGCACAAAGAAAATATTCTCAGATTTATTCAAGTTACTGGCAAGGGACTAATTGTGGCTAGAATGACAGATATGCCTTATTCTGAAGCATTTTAATTAAAGTGCAGAGACCTCTCTTTCTGGGAGGGAGTGAATAAGTCCTTACCTGAAAATAATGAAGCAACCCACATGACCTCTGAAAGCTGAGCCAACCAAGGGGAAAATCAAAAGGAAACAAAAACAAGCAGAAAAGTCAGATGGCTGAAAAGAGCTACATCTGTATGCATTAAATTAAATCATTTCCCTGGCTTATAGGCTGGATATTATTTCTAACCCCTAGAGGCAGAAATAGTAGTACTCTTAAAGTAGAATTTATAATTAATAATAGATAATGAATTTATCTATAAATACAACAGACTCCTAATTTATTTATTTTATTTATTTTTTATTTTGAGACAAGGTCTCACTCTGTCACCCAGGCTGGAGTGCAGTGCTGCAATCTCGGCTCACTACAACCTCGACCTCCCTGTTCAAGCACTCATCCCACTTCAGCCTCCCTATTAGTTGAGACTACAGGCATGCACCACCACACCTGGCTAATTTTTGTACTTTTAGTAGAGATGGGGTTTTGCCATGTTGCCTAGGCTGGTCTTGAACTCCTGGGCTCAAGAGATCCACCCACCTCAGCCTCCCAAAGTGCTGGGATTGCAGGCGTAAACTACCATACCATGCCAGAGACCCCTAATTCTAAGCCCGAATCGTTCAGACAGTGATCATCACCACAAATAAAAACTCCTAAAGAGACATACTGGTTTCTAACCCAATAGGACTAAAATGGGAAAATATAAATTTAACAATATATTTTTCTATTTAAGAGTCTAATATCACAATTGTTATCTGTCCCATGCTAAATCTATAATGTCGGAAAAGTCATTTCTCTGGCCTAACTACAAAATTGAGATAATACTAGTACTAACCTCATAGGGTTTATTTGAAAATTAACTGATTTAATAAAGCAAAATGTTCAGTACAAAGTTATATGCAATAAAGGTTAGTCATCATTATCATCATTATTAATGTTATTTATTCAACACCTGACACCAAGTACATACTCAAAAATGATTGGCTATTGCCATTTTCATCATCATTATTTATTACTGCTTAATTGTTGAAAGAAGTTCACCAGTAAGACAGTAATTTCAGAAAAAAATGAATTTAAATATCTTCACAAAGAAATGCATTCATTCCGCAAATATTTACTGACCAGCTACTTTGTGCCAGGCATTGATCTAAGAGCAAACAAAACTAATACTCTTGCAGGAGGGAGTGGGGAGGAGACAAATCACAAGCAATATGCATAGTAAATCAATAAATTACATAGCGCGCTAAGGGATAAACACTATAGAAAAAAGGAAGCACAGTAAAACTGGCTGGGCACGTGGCTCACGCCTGTAATCCCAGCATTTGGGAGGCCAAGGCAGGTGGATCACAAGGTCAGGAGTTCAAGACCAGCCTGGCCAACATAGTGAAACCCCGTCTCTACTAAAAATACAAAAAAAAAAAAAAATAGTCGGGCGTGGTGGCGGGTGCCTGTAATCCCAGCTACTTGGTAGGCTGAGGCAGGATAATTGCTTGAACTCAGGAGGTGGAAGTTGTAGTAAGCTAAGATCACGCCATTGCACTCCAGCCAGGGCAACAAGAACGAAACTCCATTTAAAAAAAAAAAAAAAAAAAACATGGTAAAAAGACTTAAAGAAGGTGAGGGAGACATGTAGGAGAACTGCCTTCCAGGGCAATGACTCTACAGTGAGACCACGTTCAGCATGTTCCAAGATCTGCAAAGAAGCCAATATGGCTGGCAGGAGCCAGGAAGGAGGTGATTGGCAAGGACATCTGAACCATCAGGGAATGGAAGACCAGACCTGCAGGGCCTCCCAAGTCATAGGAAACACTCTTGTTTTCATTCTGAGTGAGACAGGAGCATTGCGAGCGCAGATAGGTCAACATGATCTGGCCTATTTCTAAAAAGATCCCTCTGGCTGCTGAGTTGAGAATAGATAGACTGGTGGGGAAGAGAGAGACAGAAGTGGGAAGACCGCTTTGGAAACCAGCAGAGCAATCCAGGTAAGAAAAGTGAGCGTCCATAAATACGTTTGTCAAAAGCTATCAATCTCCCAACTAGGGAGCACAGCAGGAAATTTCAGTGGAGATACAAACAGTTGCTCTTTCTTTGAGAGCTGTTATATTGATTTTGGAGTGGAATTATATATGGCAAGACAGTAATGACCATAAATATGGTGCAGTTAAGTACTTCAGAGTCCAAAAACTAGACCCTGCCTGGCACAGAGTAAACACTGAATATTCACTTACTGAGTTCAGTAAATATGAATGCACTCAACTTCTTGGTGGAAAATGTTATTCAAACATGATTTTTAATAGGAAAAATCAAGACATAGAAAAAGCCTTGAAAAAAAAACAAGAGACTGTGGTACCCTCTACTCTGACACTATACTGTTTGTTAAACATTAATTTACATTCACTCATCCTTTTTTAAACAAATATAGCTGACCACCCATTGTGTGTCAAGTACCACACTACCTTCTAGTTGAATCCCTTCACTATGTCTTAAGGGGAAATAAAAGAATAAATGTGTGGGAATATTCTGGGTAAGTTCACATTTTGTTACTAAACATGAAAAGAACTTCAGGATAAGGATCTGGAACTACTGAGTGGTAGCAGCTGGGACTACAGGCACCTGCCACCATGCCTGGGTAATTTTTGTCTTTTTGTAGAGACAGGGTTTCACCACGTTTCCCACTCTGGTCTCAAGCACGTTTGCTCAAGCAATCCTCTTGCCTCGGCCTCCCAAAGTGCTGGGATTACAGGTATGAGCCACCATGCCCGGCCCATTGCAACCATCTCAATTTATCAAAATACATGTGAAAGATTTAAATGCATTTGAATCATCCTAAGGGTGTTATTCTCAAACTTTCACAATAATTATACAAAGAAAATATCCCTCTTCTCTTTAAGAAATATATATATATATGCACTATTAGACCAGCCTGGCCAACATGGTGAAACCTCGTCTCTATTAAAAATACAAAATTCAGCCAGGCATGGTGGTGCGCACCTGTAATCTCAGCTATTCAGGAGGCTAAGGCCCGAGAATCACTTGAACCCGGCAGGTGGAGGTTGCAGTGAGCCGAGATTGCACCACTGCACTCGGGCCTGGGTAACAGCAAGACACGGTCTCAAAAAAATTAAAAAGAAGGGAGATATATATACACACACATAAATATATACATATATATACACATATATACATATATATGCATTATTCGAAAATCCATGTTAAATGAAATAGATGTCAAAAAAAGAATAATTGAAATTGTAGTCATTTGAAATCTTGGTCATTGATACTATGTTCCACTGTAATAAAACACATAGAAAAGTATTTCAGCAATACCCATACATTGCAAAGTATTTCCTTCCCCACTCAAAATCAACCTGCACTGATTCCACTTATGAACCCAGCCAAGTACAATGTGTTCAGTCCATGCCAATGTCCTGCTGGAGGCATCAGAGGGCAGGTGAGAAGTCAAAGCTGGAACACAATGTCACATGTGAGGAATCCAAATCATTGCCTCTGTAGTCTGAAGACAGCAGCTCTCCGTGTTATATAACAGGTTTTACAAGATTCCTATAATGCTCTCCTAGTTTTTTTCTTTTGTACAGATGTCGGTATTTATTCTCCTAATTATTAAAAATTCTGCAAGAAAGATAGTCTTTACTTTCAGAATGTAAGTGTCTTTGGTGATAGCATCCAGAAAACCAGCTGCCTGGTAAGTGACACTCAATGGACCTGCTGACATCTTAAGACCATAATATCAACCCCAAATTAAACTATTCATGAAAGGAGCCATGGATATCAGTTACAGTTTAGTCTTTTTCTTTCCCTTTCAGAGACTTCTCTTTCCCAGGTACAACTCTTAACATGGCATGAAGAATCAACAGAATTCCTCTACCACCCAAGGAAAGGTATGAGACCTAAGCTGGCTTCTTTCTCTCCCATTACCCCCAGACACAGCTCTTGATCCAAAGGAGCAAGTACTTAACCCAGGCAGGGCCAAAGTGCTTTTTGAGAAGCAGATATGCCACACAGGTTCCACTTCCTTCTAAGATCAAGCATCAAGAGGAAAATTATAGGCCTAGAAACCATTCTTCCCCACCATGGCTGGGAAAAAATCTGCCAGAGAACAAAGCCTACAAGAAGGAGAGAAGTCAAGAAAGAGAGGCAAAATCCTGGTGTCATCAATGGAGCCCTTGGTTCCAGTTGTACCTAAAGCCAGATCCCTCCCTTGAACTTCCCAGCAATACAAACCAGCCAGCTTCTATTTCGCTTACGTGGGTGTCTGTTCCTTTCAGTAGAAGTAAATGTAGCCATGAAGGTCACACGGCTAGTAAAGAACTGATAAAATATAAGTAACCAAAAAAATTCACACTTGCCACATACTAAAAAAATAAAATGCTCCTTTTGTCATTGATTTCTTCATTCAACAAATATTTATTGAGTGTTGATTATGAACCAGGCACTGTTCTAAGCACTGGGGATAGAGCAGTATACACGACAGATCAAATCTAGAACTTAAATTTTAATGTTAGAGCCATTATTGAGTGTTAGCACAAGTACCCCAAGCTTGGGTCCAAAGGGTAGGCTTCAAGGAATCTTGAAGACCCTCAAATATTTTAAAATCTTGTGTTTAGGCATAGTTATGGGAAGCTGCACAATAAATTTTCTCAGAATCTTAAAGACACCTATGACCCCAGAAAACATTAAGAAAAACTCTAAGAACATAAGCATGCCTTGGCATCAATATGTCTCGAAATGATTATGGAAATTCTGATCTCTTAACCCTAACACAGAGGTGTGTTCAAAGAGAACACACTCTATTTAACAGGCGTTTCACAGAAATACTACACGCCTTTACAATACATTAAGAGATTAACTCCTTTAATAATCCTTTTTCCTATGAAAACAAAACTAACAGCTAACAACTGGAGCCTTAACCACCTCTGTTCTGCCCTTCATTTAGTGGGTGGTGAACATCTCAGTCTCTACTTTCTTATTCCTTTTGAAGCATATGTTTCATACCTGCATTTCCTGGACCCAAAAGGAAAGGGTATCTCCTTTCACCTGCAAAATGGTTTTCTTCTAAACTGATACTGATCAGATTTCTCTCTGGTTAAAAGGAAAAACAGGAACCAGGGCTGTTGCTTTTCCTTATTCAAAAAATGCCTTCCAGAGATGTCTAAACAGCAGCTAATTTCATTATAATTATTTTGTCCCTAAACTTCCCCTAAGAATGTGACTCAGTGGCTTATATTCTGGCTGTTCCTACTTATAGACTCCCAAAAGCAGATTCCTTTTCAAGGCAAAACAACTTCTTTCTCAACCTTCTGCTATCCTATGGAATGAAACTGAAGACTATGTAATCAAATGTACACAATGACTTTTTTTATCCTGCCCAAATAATTCACTAATTCATAATCTCCACTACCTCACTCTTCCCTATGAAATATCTCCCTAGGAACAGGCAATCTCATTTGACATTTTGGTAAGATTTTACCAGTTCTCCCCAAGTGGGTATGACCTTCTATCCATATCTGCCTTTCTCATTCTCTTTTATAATGTCAGGCTTTAAAGATATTTTGAGTAAAACTTACCCAAAATATTTTTAACTGGTTTTCAGGGGCTTGCTGGGGGTGGGTAGTTTAGCAGCTGTTCCTAGGGTTTGATGGTCTTGCCAATCTGATGATTTCCAACCAAACCTAATCATGAGAGAGACAAACCTCCACAGTTACCTTATCTTGTTGGGCATGCTATAAATAACAAGCACAGATTTAATAATAGACTCCCTCTGTCCCACACTCCAATACAGATTTCAGCTTTTCTTTTTTCAGTTTTCTTAGCTTTGCACATTAAGTCATAATGCCATTCATAAATACAAATTACATGGAAAAATACATCCATTAGAAGACAAACAATTCCTCAACTGTGTGTTGTTTCTGGATTTTACACTAAGGGCTTTGTCACTGAAAGGCCACATCCACGCAAGATGATGGCATCTCCTGCCAGGGGAAGTAAGACTTATCCTAAATCATAAAAGAATAAAATAACTTTTGCAATCTCACTTTGCCCATGCTTTTGTCTAGTCTGAAGAGGGTCTGTGATGGGCACATGACTGAAAGGTTCACTCTGGAAGGAGATTTAGTATTGCCAGTAGAACTACCCCATTCCTTTTTTAGTTTTCTTATAAAGTAATTTTGCGGATAGTTCCTATGGTGAACGGTTGCCCCAAATCCTTAGAGCTTTTTTTTCATAGTGTCCTATATTTCAGTGTTAAATCAGTGAAATGACATCTCATCAGTTACCTCTTTATTCAATGTTCGAAATGTAAAAAAAAGGCATAAAGTGGGGATTCACTATTATCCCTGTGTCCAACCTTTTTCCTACTTCCCTTCTGCTCAGCACAGCCCCACTCGGACATTCAGCCTCCCTTCCTTTCACACACCAATCAAAAGCCTCTTCCCTGACTGTCTCCATTCCAAGAACTTGGCAGTCCAGGGCTGTCGCTGGGCCAGTCTCTGCAGCAACATTCCAAGCGTTGCCTGAAGACTTGCTAAGCAGCAGCAGTTTTCTTTAAAGGACTTGGGATTTAAAAACAGGAACAAAAAGGATGTGATAGGAAATGTTTTCTCTCCCCTAATGTTACATTTCCTTTCACGGATGTACATCTTGACTTAGACACATAATTGTGTTTAGTATTTCGCCCTTTAACTTCCCTGAATGCTGCTGGAGTTTGAAGAAACAGTTAGACAGTTGCATTTTTTGTTTGGTTTCATTTATTTATTTTCATAGACAGGATCTCACTATGCTGCCCAGACGGGTCTCAAACTCCTGGGCATAAGCAATCCTCCTGCGTCAGCCTCCCAAAATGCTGGGATTACATGCATGAGCCACCACAGCTGGCCTGTTCTGTTTTTTTAAACAACAGCGAAGTTTAAATTCATGTCTCATCTCCTCTCTTGTGTTTTAAGTTTTAAAAAAAAAAAAAAAAAAAAAAGGGAAGGATACCCTAATGACACTCAAAATATCATGACAGACCTGCTGGATTACAGTTAGATATTTGGAATGTAGTTTTAACATGACTGCCTAAAACAAGATGTTTAATTTTGTATAGAACCTAAATTATTTCTGTTTTCCAAATATGTTTCTTCATCAATAAACACAAAATAAAATCAAGAAAATACCTGGATATGAAACTAATTCAACATTTTCTTCCTATTTGCATCACTGCAGAAGAGGAAATATTGTTCTGTTTTTCAAAGTATAGAGATCTAGGGCCGGGCGGCCGGGCGCGGTGACTCACGCCTGTAATCCCAGCACTTTGGGAGGCTGAGGCGGATCACGAGGTCAGGAGATCGAGACCATCCTGGCTAACACAGTGAAACCCCATCTCTACTAACAAAATACAAAAAATTAGCCTGGCGTGGTGGCGGGCGCCTGTAGTCCCAGCTGCTTGGGAGGCTGAGGCAGGAGAATGGTGTGAACCCGGGAGGTGGAGCTTGCAGTGATCCAAGATCATGCCACCGCACTCCAGCCTGGGCAACAGGGCAAGACTCCGTCTCAAAAAAAAAAAAAAAAAAAATCTAGGGCTGGGCGTGGTAGATCACACCTGCAATCCCAGCACTTTGGGAGGCCAAGGAGTGGATCACTTGAGGCCAGGAATTCAAGACCAGCCTGGCCAACATGGCAAAATCCTGTCTCTACTAAAAATACAAAAAAATTAGCTGGGCATGGTGGCACACACCTGTAGTCCCTGCTACTCAGGAGGCTGAGGCAGGAGAATTGCTTGAACCTAGGAGGCAGAGGTTGCAGTGAGCCAAGCTCATGCCACTGCACTCCAGCCTGGGCAACAGAGCAAGACTCCATCTCAAAAAAAACAAAAAAAAGGTACAGAAATATAGAAAAATAATCCATTGGCACTAAAATGTGTCATATGATTCAATTCCTGCTAATAAATAAGTTTAGGTAACCTTATGATTTTATCATTTAAAAAAAAAACTAATACGGCCGGGTGTGGTGGCTCACACCTGTAATCCCAGGACTTTGGGAGGCCGAGGTGGGCGGATCATGAAAACAAGAGATCGAGACCATCCTGGCTAACACAGTGAAACCCCGTCCCTACTAAAAATAAAAATGAAAAATTAGCCAGGTGTGGTGGCGGGTGCCTGTAGTCCCAGCTACTTGGGAGGCTGAGGCAGGAGAATGGCATGAACCCGGGAGGCGGAGCTTGCAATGAGCCGAGATCGCATCACTGCACTCCAGCCTAGGCGACAAAGAGAGACTCCGTCTCAAAAAAAAAAAAAAAAAAAAAAGGCAAACTAATACTAATTTTTAAATGTCTAGCTGTACCAGTACAGCTTACAGCTTTCCAGATACTGAAACAGGTATAATGTCATTTCTTAACTCCAAAGGACCACTGAGGAACACAAGAGAAGTGTTACTAGTACTCCCAATATAAAGATGAAGAATTGAATTCAGACGTTAAATGAAGTGTTCAATTTCTCAGAATTCCTTCAGGACAGAACAGAATTCAGACCCAAGGGCTTGAGCAGCTCTCTCTGCAAACAACACTGCCTTTAAAAAGCCACTATCAAACATCCATTTATTCAATGATTTAACTTTAACCTTGAAATTAAATTTGATTTTCTAGATAGTCATGTCATAACCAACCAATGTCTTCAATAGTACAACATGGACCTGAGTTTTAAATACTTAAAACAAAAGAAACAAAAATAAGTTGAAGATATTGACTTTTAAGAATGCAAAAACTTTACTTTGACTTTTCAAAAAAGTTACATAAAGATCACATTTCAAATATTATGTTATAGTTCCTATTTAGTTGTAGCATAAAATAAATTATATTTGTTCTACTAGGGAATTTTTAATAAAAAGCATTTTAGCAGTAAGATTTTCTAATTTCTGAGATCTAAATTAACAATTCCTTACTTATAAAATTTAAATTTTAAATTTTGAAAATTGTAAACCCTGCTTATATTACACCTTGCTTTGTGTTCATCTCCATCACAATAATTAATTCATGCTTGTTGTGTACACATAAAGAGCCACAATTATTCATAGACACAAGATAAGCTACTTGCATCTACGCTAAAAGTGGGAATATTCACAAATTTACTGGGAGAAATATTCATAAACATATGCTTCCATGAATGAGATTCATTTATCAAAGTTCTGTTATTATGAATAATGTGCTTATTTGGGAAGTTTGTTTCAGAAACTCCCCTCCCTTTTTAAATCTCATAGCAGCATTACTGAGGTATAATTTAGCCACATCAAACTGCTGCCTTTCCTCTTTGACCCCTCACCATTACCCCCACCCTTGATTTCCTTAGAATCCTGTTTTTCATTAGCTGATGTCAAGGTGAAGTTTAGACCAGACCAGAGCGTTAAGGCTTTGTGGCATGCAGAAAGACTCAGATAATTCTCCTTTCCATCAGGAAGGGTACGCCACCGTAAAGAGTCCTAAAATAAAGCCCCAGAGCAGTGAACTGGAAATAAGAATAGTATCAATACCAAAATCATTAAAGGCTTCCAATTTTTATATCCTGCGTGTAAGGACTTAGGAAATGTGGCTTCATGAAGGTAAAGGGGTGATTTTATTTGGCCACAGTGTACATGTGTTGTCTCTGCCTATCCATCATCCTTCCTCTGGCAACACAGCCTGAAGAATGGAGAACTGCTCTTCTCCCACTCATGATGACGTCATCTCTGCCATCAGAGCAGCTGGACCATCATCGAGCCAGCCATTGCAACAGTAATAACTATAGTGTTTTTTTTTGTGGAGCTTAGGGGAATGAGGCACTCTTTTCAGCTCTGGTATAAGAGGACAGAGGTAAGGCTGGAGTGGCTAGCAGCCATGCCATAAACAAAAGACCTGCCAAAGGGCAGGACTAACACCAATGATGACACAGAATGAAGGGACTTAGGAGATTATGCCAAATTTCTCAGTTACCTTGATCACCAGGTCCTCTTTTGGGGTGAAAATTGCTTCAGTTGAGTTTTCTCACTTTTGCAACCAAAAAACACCCTAACTAATAAAACTAGTGTCTTCAGATACACCAGTTCTGTTGAAGGAATGAATTTCAAAATTCAAAATAAAAATAAATTAAGAGTTACAAAATAGATACACCAGTTCTTTGTCACATCCAGGAGTGTGGCACTTTGCAAGCTCTTCTCCATCACCAGGTACTCCAGAATCCCTAGAAATAGCAAACTAGCTCAGACTTCACCATCAGGAATTTATGTTAGCTAAAAAGAAATATTTTCTCACAGAGAAATTTTCAAATAAGAGTTTATAAAGTGGTTTATTCTTCAGTGTTTTTTAATGCTTTTTTTTAAAGGTTTTTCAATATTTTGTATACATGTATATACTAAGTTTCCAATAAAGAGTAAAATCTCCTTTTGTGGCACAACTGAAAGAAGGCTAGGGCCTGAATAATTTTTATTCATTAGGTAGATCTAAGAAGCAGAAATAAAATACACTCTACACCTTTTCAATCCCAATGGCTTGTCTAAAAATCATTAATATTTACAAGAGAAGTAAGCATAATAATTTGAAAGTTACTGTTTAAAATTTGACAAGATTTTCCTAAATAAATTTGTTTATCTGTAAAATGGTTAATTATCCAAACTAGATAAGTGTTTTTGCCAATTCCTCTAACAGTCACAGAAGTTTAATCAGAATTCTTAGCCAACAGAATATGACTCTAGGCACAGTAGCTCATGCCTGTAATCCCAGCACTCTGGGAGGCCGAGATGGGTTAATCACTTGAGGTCAGGAGTTTGAGACCATCCTGGGCAACATGGTGAAACCTCATCTCCACCAAAAATTAGCCAGGTGTGGTGGTACATGCCTATAGTCCCCAGCTACTCAGGAGGCTGAGGCAGGAGAATCACTTGAACCCAGGAGGCAGAAGTTTCAGAAAGCTAGGATTGTGCCACTGCACTCTGGCCTGGGTGACAGAGTAAGACTCAGTCTCAAAAAAAAAAAAAAAAAAAAGGAAGTCTCAGAGAAGGGACAGTAGCACCATCTGTCCAGTGAAAACATGCAAAAGCTATTCTAATGGCTCCAAAACAAACACTCATTTTATCTCAAAAAATAAAACTAAATTGTTTCTTTCTATTACTATGTTCTAATCGGGATGAAATATTAGCAACTAAAATAACATGCTGGCTTTAAAATACTTAAAAAGTTGAAAATTCTAGTCAAGGAAGATGTTGTATATATATATGCCAAGCAATTCTAATGTTATTATTAATGTTGATATAGTTCAGGTGTTTGCATTACATCAAAAGGATAGCATGCATCAAACCATTAACAAAAGATAAACACAAGTACCTGCAACTGAGTAGCATGCATTATCAAAGTAAGGGAGGAAAAAAAAAAAGACCAAAACCAAAATAAATAATAGATAAGGCAATATGCCTTTGAACAGCCTATTAAACAAATATCAGCTTAAAAACAGGTGTACTGCGGCTGAGCGCAGTGGCTCACACCTGTAATCCCAGCGCTTTGGGAGGCCGAGGCGGGCAGATCACGGGGTCAGGAGATAGAGACCATCCTGGCTAACATGGTGAAATCCCATGTCTACTAAAAACACAGAAAATTAGCCAGGCGTGGTGGCAGGCACCTGTAGTCCCAGCTACTTGGGAGGCTGAGGCAGGAGAATGGCGTGCACCTGGGAGGCAGAGCTTGCAGTGAGCCAATATTGCGCCACTGCGCTCCAGCCTGGGCGACAGAGCGAGACTCTGTCGCAAAAAAAAAAAAAACAAAAAAAACAAGTGTACTGCAAAAATGATATAATACAGCAGAACTTTTAATATCAATGTAATATGAACTTAACCAAGCTTCCAAAAAGAGACTCATGCTGATTTTTCAGATATACTACTAATAATATAAATAATAATAGCTTCCTTGTATTTAATACTTTAGTTATCTGATGCTATGAGCCTGACACTTACTAAGTGTTTTACATATGTTAGTTGCCATTAATGTCATGGTGATACTACAAACTGAACAATAATCCTGCTTTACAGATAAGGAAACTGAGGTGTTCAGTATTAAACATAACTTCTGAAGATCACACCATGAGAGAGTGGAGTCATCATATAAAACCAGGTTTGTCGGAACCAAACGCTCGTGTTAACCATATGCTAAAACATTTTTCATTCCCTCAACATAATTCTTGAGTATCTACTACGTGAGAGATATCGTGAAAGATCCGAGGACATGATTATTAGCAAAGTCAGACATAGTCACAGCCCTTACAGAGTTTAAAGTATAGTAGGTGAAACAAACAGAATCCAATATTCACAGAAACAGAAGCAAAATTAAAACCACAATCGCAATAAGTTTTGTGAAGGAAAAGAATATGGTGCTATCTGAGGATACAGCAAAGGGGCCTCACATAGTCTGGGAGATCAGGAACAGTTCATTACAGATGAGTCAGAGAACTGGAAATCTACATAACAAACAAGTGAGAGGTGTGCAGGTAAGATGGGAAATTGACCAGACAGAGGGAAAAGCATGTAAAAAGGCTCTGTGGTGAAAGGGAACTCAGAATGTTTGTGTAACTAGAAAGGTAAAAAAGGTCACTTTGGGAGGCCGAGGCGGGCAGATCATGAGGTCAGGAGATCAAGACCATCCTGGCTAACATGGTGAAACCCCATCTCTACTAAAAAATACAAAAAAATTAGCCAGGCGTGGTGGCATGAGCCTGTAGTCCCAGCTACTGGGGAGGCTGAGGCAGGAGAATTGCTTGAACCTGGGAGGCGGAGGTTGCAGTGAGCCGAGATCACGCCACTGCACTCCAGCCTGAGCGACAGAGCAAGAGTCCCTTTGAAAAACACGCAGTACACACAAAGCAGAGAGCTAGAGGAAGGAGAAATGACACAAGATGACGTTTGTATCTCAGAAACCTCAAAAGCCTGCAGTAATGCTGGGTATAATGACATGTTATTCAAATGTGAGCAAATGAAAGAGAAACTTCAAATCTGTATGCTCAGTTTTCAAAAGTAATAAAGCCTCGACAGCGGTGGTGACTATCTTAATTCATACATCTCTTCTAGGCCTAAAGTGAAACACTAAAGACACTGTCCTTCAGTGCTTCGGCTGACAAGCTGCTTTTCAGCCCCACTACAGCTGTTTGGTGCAGGCTGCTGTGTACCAAGTCCTCCTCTGCCTGCCATTTTCAGCCTTTCTCTATTCCTCCTTTTTACCACTGACTGATTTTTCTAGAGCAAAGTCTGATTATTTCATTCTCCTGCTTCAAAATCCTTCAATAACTTCCTATCACCTAAAAGGGAATACATAATCTGGCTTTTGTCTACCCACCTAGTTTCATCTTTTTAGACCATATATAGTAGAGCCAGGATTTGAGGACATCTGGAGAACTGGTTCATTTCTTGATGCTCCGTTATCCCTAGTGATTGACCTCATCTGTATGATCCAAGGTGCCATTTTCCCATGTCCATATTTCAAACAGTTGAATGGGGTAGGAGCAGAGGGAGGGTGGGGGAGGCAATAAATACTTCCTTAAAAGACCTGACTGCAAAGTATAGTCTGTGGCCACACCTGGTTATAAGGGAGGCTAGAAAATGTGGTCTTTATTCTGAGTACCTACAAACTCAAGTACTTCTATTAGTATGGAAGAAGGGAAAAATGAATTTGGAGAAATCACTAGCAGTCTATGATACAAAAACTAAAATTAGCATGCATTTTGTTAAATTAAATATGTTTAAAACTAAATAATGTGGTTATTGTTTGGAATTTATTGGATTAATTATAACTTCCATTTTGAAAAAAAAATGTGTAATACAAATATTGATCTAATCTTTAGTAAATGTTTATAGAATCACTTTATGGGTATCTATTGCCAAAGAAATGATTGCCTCTCAGAACTCCTATGTGACAACTTACCCAAATAGTTCTTCATTCAGATTCTCCCATTCTTAACAAAGTGCTTTTACATTTGCAATGTGATAATACTTTAAAAGACCTTCTGAGAGATTCTTTAGCCACTGAGACTTTTTGAAAGGATCCATTTGGTTTCTCCCCTAACAGATAACAATGACTTCGTTTGTACTGACCAGGAAAGGAGGCTCATTCTTTGCATGGGTTTTAAATTGGAACTCAACTATTAAATCATGGCCTGTCAGGTAAATAAAGGAAGAAAGGTAAATAAAAGTCCTTTTCTCATTTATTAATATTCCTGCACATGGATTAGTGGTCAAGTTTTTAATAACTAACATTTTCACTGACAGTAAATCTTGATTTAACTTAAAAGGTCACTTAATATTTATCATTCCTAGCCACAAGTATAGGACTCTGAGTACAACAAAATTCCTTTCTTTACCTTCCCTGCTACTGTAAAGAACCAGAACTGAAATCATCGTCTTTGAAAATATGGTTGAAGTCAAAGATCTACCTGAAATGCAAATGTTTAAGTAGTTATGTCCCCAATATTAGTGATGACCTTGAAACTTTAGCCAAACACAGTAACTGTTCCTTAAATCATTAACTTACTTTGGATTCCTCATGTAACTGTGTTTCGTGATTTGGGTAACAGAATTTTTTTTTAACTCACTATCTTTATTGGTATGATATACTTAAATGTTATAAGTATGTTATAAGCGTGGATGTTATAGAAATGAAACAAAATTCTGATAATATTTGGTATCTTCACCTCAAAATTGCTTTTCTAAAGATATTACATTTTTAAATATCTAGCAAAGAGCATTACAGGATGTTAGAACCAGAAGAAATCAAAATATATTGTTTTATTTTTCAAGTTATTTTGTAATTTGTACATATCTATATTGCTCACTTTATTTCTCTGTCCTATATGCAAATAACTCTCAAACAAGTCCTCATTTGTAACACTGCTGCCAATGAAGATTCCTAGCATGAGTCAATAATAACATTGGAGAATTTCAAATTCTTGAAGAAATTGGCTGGATATTGTATCTTTTGGTATTGACTTAAGGCAAAGCTCATTACAACAGACTTAGTCAATAGATATGATATAAATTAACGAGGAACAAAATACTGCCCATTTGTTCCCCTTAATCTGTGTTTAAAGGCTTATCATTTTCCAAACACTTATTCTTGAATTTTAAAAAGAAAATTACAAAGTGTCCTATGCTCTATTCTATTTTTCTAAAGTACTATAAATTTCCCAACTACTCGCTGCATTTTTATCAGTAAATTCTTTTTAAATAAACTTTTCTGTCAATAGTAGTTAAAGTATAAAATGTCTCCCTGCATGTACAATGTACTACCCACTAAGAGAAAAGGCCCATGTAAATTAAGAAATGGCTTCACAAAATGCTTACAAATTTACTCTTTGAGCATGTAAAAACAAAACTGAATTTACAGAACTATCAACCTTTCTTTAATGTGGCTATAGCATACAAATCATCAAAAAAGGCCTTGTAGGGAGGCCAAGGCAGGTGGATCACTTGGGGCCAGTAGTTGGAGACCCGCCTGGACAACATGGCAAAACCCCATCTCTACTAAAAATACCAAAAAAAATTAGCTGGGCATCGTGGCACAAGCCTGTAGTCACAGCTACTCCAGAGGCTGAGGCAGGAGAATCACTTGAACCCGGGAGCCGGAGGTTGCAGTGAGCCAAGATCATGCCAGTGCACTCCAGCCTGGGTGACAGCAGAGTGAGATTCAGTCTCAAAAAATGAAAAGGCCATGTACATTACTTTTTCAGAGTGTAAGTTTTACCAATATTGATCTGAGTGTGTAGAGAGATACGACACAAGAGATTATTAAAAGACTGATAATGGCAAGATTTAATGATACCATAAACCCAGTGACAACTTCCAACCATTTTAAAAGAATTGCCCATGAATCTCAAAGTATTTAAGAAATACGAAAAATTATATTGACTTTTTTCCAGAGTGGGACTGATGTTAACAGCTACTTAGAGATTTTAAAATAAAATATGTATATGGTAATGCAACAAATATTTATTAATATTTATAGAGCCAAGCGCTTGAGACATTCAGTGGCAAAACAAAAAGATCCCTGCCTTCAAAGAACTTACAGTCTATCGAGGTAGACAGATACCCAATGGATACAATAAATAATAAATTATATTGTATGTAATAAGATTATATGGAGGAAGCAAAGGTAACACAGGGTAAAGCAAATAGCAAAGGCCAAGGTGAAATGTTAAACATAGCATTACCATATGACCCAGAAATTCCACTGCTAAGTATAAACCTAAAAGAATTTTTAAAAATATATGTCTACACAACTTCTTGTACATAAATATTCACAGTTGCATTATTCATAATAGCCCAAAAGTGGAAACAACCCAAATGTCCATCCACTGACGAATGGATAAACACAATGAGTCATATGTCTACAACGGAATAGTATTCTCAATAAACAGGAATGAAGTACTAACACTTGCTGCAACATGGATGAACCTTGAAAACATTAAGTAAAACAAGCCAGACACACGAAAGGATGGACGAATATTGCATGTTTTTACTTATACATGGTACCTAGAATACGCAAATTCATAGAGACAGAAAGTAGACTAGAGGTTACCAGGGGCTGGGAGAGGGAAAGAATGGGAATTTATTATCTAAAGGATACAGGGCTTCTGTTTGGCATAGTAAAAACAAGTTCTGGAAATGGAGAGCAGTGATGGTTGCTCAACATTGTGTATGTCCTTAATATCACTGAATTGTACCTTTTTAAATGGTTAAAATGATAAATTTTATGTATATTTTATAACAATTTACTTTAAAAGGCACTAAAATCTCACTATTAAGGTGCCTAGTAAGCAGTGAAATCCAGCTCACACCCAGCGTCTTTGTTCTCTGTCCCCCATACCACACTGCCCCCGCAGCAAGCAGAAATGGTCACAGTGCTCTGGTCACAGTGATTCCCCCGATAGCCAGATCTGGGCACTGCACTTGCCTTTATGGATATTAATGATTAATCCTGATCCAAGTGGGGCCAAATTCTGTCACCTCATAATTTGCAGTTTAAAGAGAGGGACACTGAATACAGAAATTGCTAGATTCAAGTCGTGGATATGATGGGACCCAGAGAGTAGGTCCTGCTATTGAGATTCCAACAGCAGCCCTAGGTTCCTGCCTCTCCTGATACTCAGTTGTTGAGCTCATCATTTTATTTCTTGGAGCTCCTCCAGTATTCTCACAATAAATTTCCTTCTTTCTGTAAGCTAGTCAGAGACGGTTTCTGTTCCTTACCAACAAAGAACGTTACTTCTAATAGAGTTTTTCAATTCTTAAACTTCATCCATGTGGGCAAAGTGATATCCAAGTATCCCTTGCTTTCCAAATCTTTAGAGCTTTTGAGATCAAATAGTAAGAATGAGGATAATAAGGGATGCCTAAAAATTGTTTTCAAGAGTTTCAGAGCAATTCACTACAAGGTTTGCAAATAATTTAATTAAATGTGAGCTGCAACTTGAGTTCGTGAGTACTCTATTCTCTGAAATTTTTACAGATAATACATTTTGATTTGCCATTAGAAAATTAACAGGTTTTAAACCAGTTTTGTTTATTGGGTTTTTGTTGGGTTTTGTTTGCCTTTCTGGTCATTTGAGCTCTTATCTTTAGCTCTGATGATCCATATAAGTTCCCTACATAATGAGAAGAATCCTCTTTTCCTTAGTGATTATTTCATAATTAGTCCTTCCAGGATCTCAGAGAGCTAGAGAACTAGATATTACTTCACTAAAAATCTAAGTTTTCTCTAGGACTCTGTCGAGGAAATCTCTGGGATAATTAATATATAATAAAAGTCCAGCATTTTGTAATCTGCACAAAGAAATTTTTATGATGATATCTGTACAGTGACTCAAACATCTCAGTAATAGATAGAAACTCATTAACACATAGTTGAAGTCTAAGAACTCAGATTTTGCTTTGTTCACTTCTTTTAGTCTTCCCTACATTCATGGGAATCTATCTATGGCTTTTTAAACATGTTAAAACACCAAAAGGAAAACAGAGCATGACAGACTCGATACATACCAGCAGGGTATTCTATACCAAGTGGGAAACTCGTGTATGTGTGTGCTATATTAAGAACCATTAAAATATTTCTTAATATTCGATAAAAAGATGTCCATATTGCCAATGTTTCCAGGCATTTATACAATTCTACTTAAGTTCGTGATTCATGAAGAAAAACTACTATGAAATACTAGAGATAGAAACAAATACGGGGAAACGAAGTAAAAATATAATAGCCAAAGGCACTGGGTATGTCGCATAAATTTCTCCCAAGCAACTGCCAAGTTTCTTCCCGACTGGGCTTTATAGTCCTAGCCTCATTATCTCAGGTCTCAGTAAATTCACCATATGTGACAAGGATGGAATGCCATCTTAATCTCAGAGGATCTGAACCAAGCTTAAACCTCTCGCATTTGGAAAATAAGCATAAAATAGGTTCTCAGATAATTTCTTCTGTCTTTGCATATCTCAACAATATTGAATTGTTTGCTTTAGTTTTTTGGAGCTATTAAAATGGACAGTAAAATTTTACCAATTCTTTTAAAAGAAAGAAAAAAGTACCAAGAATACATGATCAATCATGGGCATAGGTTTGAGACAAATATCCATTCTAATAATCCTTCCAAGTTCAGCGAAAATGCTGCCGCCTCCTTGAAGCTCCCACCAGGTCATCCCAATCAGGAGAGAAAGAATCTGACTCTTCTGACTTTCTATGGTGCTGTTTTAATCATCTTTTTGGGCATTTGAAAAAAAAATTGCCTGATATTGCAGTTATTCAATACCAGTGTTATCTCCATTGCTAAATAATAACTACAATAATTGCACAAATATTTATTAAACACCTACTCTATACCAGCAATTTTGTCAGGTGCTGAGCATACAAGATTAAGACAGTGTCCATTCCTGACCTGGCAACATTTGCAACGCTGAGAGCAAAAAAAGTGTTAAATGCCTTGATGTTTCCCACAGATCGTAGCCAAGAGCCATACTACAAATTCGCAAAGGAAGAGTAAGCTTTTCAGATAACAATTAAAATAACAAATTAATTAATTAATCCATTGAGATAATAATTAAAAACAGCTTTATATCTGGCATCTCTTTACACATATTCCCGGGCACACAGAAAGGGCTCAAGAAATATCTACTGAATGAATTAATAAGTCATTCTGCAGCATGCTTCAGACATAAACCACATCGCCAGGATAGTCACATGTGTCTTAATGTGGACACATTTTCACATTTTAAATTATATGATTAAAGTTTTGTCTAAATAACCTGATATTTTAACTTATTCTTAATTCAAGGTTGGAAATCTTTGGATAGGTTGGTATAAACTGTATAATAGCTATTGTTAACCCATTATTGATTTGAATTTCAAGAGAGCTAATCCATCTGTTTCAAAGATAGTCAACAAAAACAGTTTATTAAATTTCAATTACACACACACACAAAACTCCTCAAAAACTAATACTATAGAAGTTGACTCAAGCAATAAAAGTTTCATAGTGAGTACTAAGATTACTAAAATGAACAAGTCAGCCATGCTAAAATGGATACTTCTTACATGTGTCAATAGACTTCTAAAATAAAAGACTACCAATACTCTTCAACTTACAATGGGGTTACATCCCAATAAACCCATTGTAAGTTGAAAATATTCTAAGTCAAAAATTCATTTAATACACCTAACCTGCCAAACAACATAGCTTAGCCTAACCTTCTTCACATGTTCTCTGAACACTTACATTAGCCTACACTGGGCAAATACAAAGCCTATTTTGTAATAAAAGTGTTGAATAGCTCATGTAATTTACTGAACACTATATACTGAAAGTTGAAAACAGAATGGTTATATGAGTACTCTAATATGGTGTCTACTGAATATTACTTTTGCACCATCATAAAGTTGAAAAATTGTAAATCAAACTATCAAACCTTTGTAAATCGTTATCATCTGTATACATTTACTACATGAGTTAAATCAACCCACTTAATTGCTCAGCATTACTGATCAAACATTTTTTCCACAATACACTTTAAAATACCAATAATAACCAGGAAAAAAAATTTCATGGGAAATATATGACTGTCTATTTCAATAATAACAGTTTCTCAGTTGGTGGTTTTCCTCCACTGACCATAACTAGGAAAATAATTTATTTATGCTTTTTAATGTAAATATTGTTGATTAACAGTAATAAGAAATTGAAGAGTCCCTAAAAACCATTTTAGTTAACTTTCCTGGCTATAAAAGTAATAGATGTTTAATTTTAAAAACATACATAAAACTGGGAAATACAGAAGAAATAAAAATTGGAATTAAAATCATCTACATACTCACCATAAAGAGTCAACCACTGCTAATATGCTGTTCTAGTTTCCATATATATTGTTTTGAAAATTTTTTATTAAAATTGTGGTTTTCTAAAGCTTATATGGCTTATATTTCTAAAGCTTATATAGCTTATATTTTTAGACATTCCCATCTAAGTCATCATGGGAGTAGAAACATGACACCAAAAAATGCCATCAATACATTCAAAAGGCACAGTTTTATTCATTAAATAAGCAAATGGGCTGGACGCAGTGGCTCATGCCTGTAATCCCAGCAATTTGGGAAACCAAGGCAAGTAGATCACCTGAAGTTAGGAGTTTGAGACCGGCCTGGCCAACACGGCAACACCCTATCTCTACTAAAAATACAATAAATTAGCCGAACATGGTGGCGCACACCTGTAATCCCAGGTACTCTGAAAACTGAGGCACAGGAATCACTTGAACCCAGGAGGCAGAGGTTGCAGTGAGCCGAGATCACGCCACTGCACTCCATCCTGGACAACAGAGCAAGACCCTGTCTCCGAAGAAAATAAAAAATAAAAATAAGTGAATGAACGAATGAATGATCATTAAAAGTTCACATCTGATTATAATGCAGTGATCTATTACCAAGTCCTGATATCTAAAAAACCATAAAATTTGCTGTTATTAGAATATAAATTGGTCATAAAAGTCCACTGTTACTTGTTTTATATTTATATATGAAGACCCTCTGCCTGGAATGTAAGTTTTAAAGTTTGAGTCTATAGTATTCTGTCTATATTCTCTAAGTTATCTACACACTATCTACATGAGAACAGTTACAAAAAAAAAAGTGTCATTGTGAAAAGCACTACCTGTGCAAAAAGAAAATGCCCCTGTTACACCTAGAATGAAGCCCAGCAGTTGCCTCTGAATTCTCTTCTATCAAAGTCAAGCCATTAGGGCTCTTGAGGAGGGGTGGTTGTTTACTTGACTGAGCTCTCATTGCCACAGGGGGCTGAAAAGCTGCAATGGTATTTATAGAATGACTTTTAGGTTTAAGAAATAGTCACCCTTTCAGCTTTAAATACTTAATGTTCACCACTTCAGAAACTCTCTTTGTACTTGAGTTAATTTCAAGTTCCACAACATCACACTTCTAACACTTAGACTTTCCAAAACAACTCAGTATTCAAGCTTCTGTCATCTTCTTCCTCCACAGTGAACACACATGCAAATGTCCAATGGACTTTTAGATATATTTATCACATTATCATATGCCTTAGCCAAAACAATGCTAAGCTTATATGCCTGGTTATGGCAGGAAACAACAGCCGTCATTTGGAAGGGTTCTGTTTGGAAGATACTAAACATCTTATACAAAAATAAAAGTTAATTACAACCATTCCAAGCTTCATCTACAACTCCCCACTGATCAAAAAGTCCTATTGAGGCCAGGTGTCATGGCTCACACCTGTAATCCTAGAACTTTGGGAGGCTGAGGTGGAGGGATCACTTGAGCCCGGGAGTTCAGGGTTACAGTGAGCCGTGGTCACACCTCAAAAAAAAAAAGGCCTATTGAGGAAAATATTTTTAAAACTATAATAAAAACAGCATAATTAAATAAGATAATAAACCAAATCTACAACTAGTTAAACCTCAAAAATGTTTAGCAGGAAAAAAGATCAGGAAGAGAAATTTGAGGGACCACAATTGGGAATAGTAAAATGTAAACAGTTACACGATCTCATTCATCTAAGGAATTAAGTCAGAATTATAAACTGTGTGACTCCCCCTCCCCATCACCCTACCAGACATCCATCCCTGAACATGGAAACAAAAGAATGGAAAAGTTAATTGCATTGGCCAAAATCAAGCAGGAAGTAAAAATAAGGACTCCAATCCTTTGTCACTCTGACTAAGAGACTATGATGATGATGCTTATGATGCTTTGAAGTCAGCGTATCAATTGGTAGTCACCGGATAGTTACTGAGACCTTAACCCCTAGATGTTGGTTCTGAGGCGATCCTGAGAAGAAACCTCAAGGCAAAGGTAGCTATCACTTAAACATACATATACAGACGTACACACACACACACACACACACACACACACACACACACACACACACACACACATATACATACTTATCATTTACTAACCCCTCAACCATGCCGAGAACAGCCAAGGAAGGACTGATGCACCTTTCACTGATTCTACTATCCCACTATCCCAAGAATTCTGCTATGCTCAGTCCCTACTCTGTGGTACCTGACCATTGGTCAAGTTGATGTACACAGAAATGTGAATATCTGTTGTCATCAGATGTGGCAGCAACAAGAAAGACAAATCCTAGTATAGAAAAAATGGAAGGAGGCCGGGCGCGGTGGCTCAAGCCTGTAATCCCAGCACTTTGGGAGGCCGAGATGGGCGGATCACGAGGTCAGGAGATCGAGACCATCCTGGCTAACACGGTGAAACCCCGTCTCTACTAAGAAATACAAAAAATAGCCGGGCGAGGTGGCAGCGCCTGTAGTCCCAGCTACTCGGGAGGCTGAGGCCGGAGAATGGCGTGAACCCAGGAGGCGGAGCTTGCAGTGAGCTGAGATCCGGCCACTGCACTCCAGCCTGGGGGACAGAGGGAGACTCCGTCTCAAAAAAAAAAAAAAAAAAAAAAAAAAAAAAAAGAAAAAATGGAAGGAGGAGAAAGGGACAATCAACACTACATTCGAAATTGGACAGCATATCCCAAGACTTCCTCCTTCACCTTTAAAAGAGACACAAAAACTGTAACCTTAAGACGTGCCAGTAGAAAATAAAAATAGTTTATTTAAAATATATTCACCATCTTCACCCAATGGGATTTAAAGCAACTGTCCATAAGTCAATACAAGTATTTCTTACATTGATTCTTTAGATGAAATTTTAAATTAGGAAATACAAACCAGGCCCCTTTGCACTTACACAGAGAAAAGAACAATAACTGTAACTTGGCTTGCAACAATTCAAGATTCGGAAACATCTAGTAAATACAGGTAAAGGATAATGGGGAAAAAAGGAGAAATGCCAATCTTTGCAACTAGGGCATTCAAATTTTACACAAACAGACTGATAAATCAACCTGAGAAGCTGGGTCACTAAGCCTAAGAAAATCCTCCCACATCTTCAGTCAGAGGGGCCTCCAAGAGGGGCCTGGTAAACTCAAATATAGTGAAACTCCATGACTTTTCCAGCTGAAAAATTCATTACCTTATGGCAAAAATACCCAGCAACTACATAGTAAAAATATATATCATCCAAAACATATTTACACGCTAAACATTAAAATCAAACAAGATTTATTTGCAAATAAATGTCTATTCATTATCTTGAAATACTGTGTAAACTCAGTTCTCATTAAACACCTTGCTAAGCTGACTTTGAAAAAGCATCATGCTACTAACCATCATGCATGGATGAAGAGCTAAAATGGAAATCAAAAACTTTTAGTCTAATTTTTAGCTCCCCCGTTGTGTTTTTAATATGACAGTAGAATAAATTTCGGCTAAATATATACAGTGTCAATGTCTCCAATCTGATTCACTTTAACAATTCATACGCCTTTGAAGAAAATGTGCAATTTGACATGCAAAAATATAAGCATAATGTAGATTTTCCTAGCAATTTTCTAAAAAAGAAATCTTTTCTTTCTGTCTCTATCACTTGCTTTTATAATACCCCCAGGGGTATGGGCAACAGCATCTTCTCCCCTTTTTAGTTTTCAGGAAGACATGCGGACATGAAAAAAGAATAAACGATAGGAACAAGGCCACAAGGCTAATTAGCAGCAGACCTGGAACAACAGACCTCCAACTAACAGAAGAGAAAGAAAATTCAGCTAGAGAGATGTACTATGTCTTTGACGCAGGATGTGTACATATAATGACCCCACAACAAGACAATGAGAAATTACAACTACCACTCTGCTTTGGTTTCACAGCCCTAAACCAACTTCAAAATAAAATACCTACCAACTGTACTCCGAGGTAAAAAATAGGGGGTGCTACCCCAACATGTACCTAGATAAGATTTCACGTGGCACAGACATATGTTCCCATGAGTTTTACAACTCCTAAAAATCTGAGCCCAATGTGAGTCTACAGCCTTAAGAAAGTACTAAAATCAAGCACGACCGACCATTTAAAAACTGCAATGTCACAGACAGAAAGCAGAAGGAACAAAATCATGAATCAGTCTGACTGCTCAGGATAAAAGCATCAAATGGCCTTAATTAAGCCATTATGAAATTAAATGGGAATATTTCTCAACAGCTAAAACTTTTTCACCCCTGAATTTTAGGAAATTATTTTATTTACGGAATCCCCAACTTTGAAAACCACCCACATGTTAATAAAAATCGATGAGATTTTTAGCACAAAATACTTCAGTTTAAATTAGGATAAAGTATTTTGGTTTAGTTATCAAAGCCAAAAGTCAGTTTTAGCATCTTATCTAACAACTGCCACAGAAATACGCACTCTGATGGCTGGAGGTACAGAGTAGAGGACTGCAAGGAGCCGTGGGCAAACCGACATCCCTGGGCACAAGAGCTCACATAGTTCTGTTGAGATGGAAGACTTATGGTCAGGAAAATCAATTCATTTCTTTCTTCCTAAGCTTCCTCTTCTCTCTTATATGAATTTTAAATTTAATATTTAGAAGAATAGCAAATGAACAGCATGGTTTCGTCAGAAATTACATGAGCCTTTTTCAATGAGGTGCCAGATGCTTTCTGAAAGCAACTTTCAAGGGTTTGCAACATTATTTGCATAGCACACATACAGCAGAATTTGGAAATGTTCATTAATAAAATAATAATTTCAGGTTTAATTTTTTGATATTCCCAATTTTTTATTATAAAAAATTAATGCTTTCTGCACTGCCGTGTTTGCAAAGTAGAAAAGTGCTATATTTTTATGCATCATTAAAACTTGATGCACATTTGTCAAGTGAGATTTCACAGCACCGTTGTGTTTTTTTTTTTTTTTTTTTTTTTAGACAGGGGCTATCTGTCACCCAGGCTGGAATGCAATGATGTGATTGTGGCTCACTGCAGGCTTGACCTCCCAAGCTCAAGTGATCATCCCACCTCAGCCTCCCAAGTAGCTGGGGCCAGCTGGGACCACAGGAGTGCACCACCACACCTGGCTAATTTTTTATATTTTTTGTACAGACAGGGTCTCCGTATGTTTCCCAGGCTGGACCACGGCATTTTTAATTTTACAGTTTGTCTTAATTGTTCTATAAATAGATTCACTCCACCCAGGGCCCATTTAAGTCCTAGGCTCACCATGCTTCCCTTGAGTATCCTTTGGACACTATTCCAGTGAAAGCCAGGAAACTGCATCAGGGCACATCAGCGATGACTTTTACTATAACTGCTCTTTGAAAAGATGTTCAGAAGCAAGTACCAGGAGGGAGGCACGGTCATATCCAACCCCTGACTTCTAGAGTACTAGAAAAAGAAACTCTGAGCAGTCTATCTCAGGAAAAGAATATCCAATCAAAGCACCAAGTTTCACCAACGGTAGCATTTCTTTTTGTTTTGTTTTGCTTGTTTTTTTGAGACAGAGTCTTGCTCTTTCCCCCAGACTGGAGTGCAGTAGCGCAATTTCGGCTCACTGCAACCTCCGCCTACCAGGTTCAAGTGATTCTCCTGCCTTAGCCTCCCAAGTAGCTGGGACTACAGGCGTCCGCCACCATGCCCGGCTAATTTTTTTATTTTTAACAGAGATGGCATTTCCCCATGTTGGCCAGGCTGGTCTCAAACTCCTGACCTCAACTGATCTGCCTGCCTCGGCCTCCCAAAGTCCTGGGATTACAGGCATGAGTCACCGCGCCCAGTCCAGTGGCAGCATTTCTAAAGACCCTTCTTCACCTTAGAATCCAGCAGCCCGAAGACTTTGTCATATTAACTTTAACAAGACTCAGTTCATTAACAGAAAAATAATATATTGCACAAAAACATACTAAGGAAGCTCAACCTTCAAAACACCAACAAGAAAATTGAATACAAATTAGAAATATTTACACAAATGTATATTGTACATTAAAGGTTATTCTAGCTTATTTTTCTCAAGGTTTAAAGATTATTATATATAACCAAAGAAAAGCACTCTTGGCTGGAAATCTGGAGACAGGGTTAGAGTTCCAGCTTTTGGCATCAATGCCCTCTGTTTCTTGGGTTAGTAGCTTCGTTTCTCTTAACCTCAATTCCTAATCTCTAAAATGATCAGGGTCGACTCCATAACTGTTATACTTGTAGCTTCCTGATTTGCCATCTGTAGTCCTTCTGGTATTTGTTTTATAAGTTATCTATAAGCATACCTTTGCTGAATAAGACACTAAAAAAAAGTTCTTTTCTTTGTCTAGGTTTTGTACTCTATTCCTAGTCCTTGTTATTATTTTGTCCACACTACGGCTCACAGTCACCAAGGCAATGATAATTACTACAATAGCTAACACATAAGTGCTTATAATGCGCCAGGTACCATGCTAAGCACTTTACATATATTCATCTCTTCTTTCTCACCACAACCCTATGAGGTAGAAACCATGCTTATTCCCATTTGTAGAATTGAGGAGACTGGGGCACAGAGAGATTATGTAACTTTCCCAAGGTCATAAGGTTTACAAGTGGAAGGGCCAGAATTCAAACCCCAAGTATTCTGTCCATGGAACCCCCTCTGCTTAACTACTACATCACACACACACCTGGAGAGTCTACGGAGGGTGAAGAGCAGCAGAGGCCACCTGCAAAATGTTGCAGGGGGCCCAGAAACTGAACTTGTATCATGAATGATCTCAAAAACAGTGGTAGCTCCTGATTCACAAATCCAGCAGAAGCACTTGGCACTAACATGGTTTTCCTTCCACACTTTAGTTGCATAAGAAAGTAACACTGATGGAAAAGGGACTGAATTAAATCTACCTCCCTTCTTTCACTCATTAGGGGGAATGCACAAGTAACAGGAACTGTGGAAGCACTGGTGATTTCCATGTCCCAGTGTTTAGTAGGCAGCACTCCGTTACAACACAGCTCAAAGTCACTGTCCAGGGACACTGCAGGTTAAGTCATCTGCCTCAAAGCTTAACAGCTGAAAACCATAGCCAGATAGGAGTGGAAACACCAGTTCCACAGCCTGAAATGTGGGGCGGGGGGATCTAAGTGCTCAAATGAGGTAACAAAACATTTCCTGTGCATCAAAATATACTGCAGCGAGCAATTAAACTGCACACTGCTATTTCCAATTAGAACAGAGAGAAAACAAGGAAGTCCTATTTAACCATTTAGCACACTGTTTATATATATATATGTATCATATACATAAAATATATAAACATATTTATATATTTCCCTCATTCATAAACATAAATATATACATATATGTGTGTGTGTGTGTGTGTGTGTGTATATATATATATTTTTTTTGTTTTTTGTTTTTTTCCCCATCCAACTCGAATCTCAAGAACTCTTCACTTGGCTAAATTCCAAGAGAGGCTCAGCATTTCAGTGGGCCAAGGCCTGGGAAGGGGAGATAGCAGGTCTGAGTTCTAGAACCCAGGAAGCCCTCAGAGACGTCCAAGGGTCACAGCGCTGCGGATGCCCCTAGGGCTGCCCAGGCTGGTGGGGCGAGTCCTCGTTCGGCAAGGCCAAAAGGAAACTGCTCCAGCGAAGAGGGGACAGTGAGCTCCTCCCGCAGGACAACGCCACACTTCGGCTCACCACATCGCTTGAATCTCAGGTCCAAGGCCACGGACTTTTATCGACTGCTCTTTCAAACCCGGCACTGAGAGACCAGGGACTGAGAACGGTGGCGAGAAACGGTGGAAAAGGGGGGTGTTTTGTTTTACCTTCCAGAGAAAACAAGCACACATTTTAATCAAAACAACCCAGGGAAAAGCCAGCGAAGACCTCTTCGCCGGGCCCGTCTCCGGGCTTCTGAATCACTTCCTCCTTTCTGATGTGTCTCTGAGCTCGAGATTACGAAGTTGCTGAGAAAGTCTTGCCTCTCAGGGCAGCTTCCTGCGAGCGGGCGAGCAAGAGAGCCGAGCGCACGGCACTGTCCGCGGGCGCCGACCCTGCCCGGCCGGGCCACTGCACGCGGCAACGGGAGGACCTGGAGGCGGAGGAGGGACAGGGACGGGTTCCCAGGACCCGGAGCGCGAGCACTGCCCAGCCCGCGTCTCCCGCTTACCCCAAGGTGCTGATGAAGCCGTTGACCGAGCCCTCCGCGTACAGGGACACGATGTCCCCTATGTAGAGGAAGCTGGACATTTTATCAGTCATGCTGCTTCATGTTCCACAGTGGACGTCCCTCCTCTTCCCTGCGCCCTCGCCGCTCTCTCTCCAGGGAGCCGCCGAGGCACGAGCGGATTGGAGCACGGGACGGCAGCGGCCAAGAGTCGCGGCGGAGGGCACGGCCCGAGCCACCAAGCGTCGCGGCTCAGCCGTGCGTGCGCGCCTGGGAAGCCAGGCAGGGGCCAAGCCGCAGCTGCGGACACCCCGCGAAGAGCGCAGCCCGGGCGCCCAGAGAAGCCGCAGCCGCCGCCGCCTCCCCGGCAGGTTTCCTGTTCCTTTCTGAAGTTTTCTCTCCAACACCTTTGCTCCTCCTCCTCCTTCCCTCTCCGCTCCCTACTCCGTGTCCACTCCCCGCTCTGCGACTCGCCGGGGCAGTCACGCCGCCGGGCGGGAGCTTGAAGTGGCAGAGCCCCCTCAGTCCCCTCGGGGGAATTTTTGGACCAGGTGCGGGTGCCCATTGGGCGAGGGGGAGGAGAGGAGCCCGGGAGAGGTGGGGGGGCGGCCAATCAGGGAGCGGCGGCCGGGGGCGGAGCTGGGCCGGGGCGGGGCGACCCTCGGGAGGCCGGGCCACCCGGGAAACCGCTGCCGCCGCACCGGGCCGCTAGGGGACGCGACGCTGGGCGGCGCTGGAGGGGTGACGGGGTACCCGGACTGGGGAGCGGGCGCGTGCGGCCGCCCTGGAGAGGCCGGACCTGGGGCGCGACAGCCGCTGTCTGGGAAAGCGAAGGAGCTTATGGGGGCAGGGAGGGTGAGAGTTGGCGGCCCGGCGAGCGCACTGTAGGACCCCGGCACAGTGGAGAGAGCCCCGGAGCCGCTGGAGACGAAAAGGTGGAGCCCGAGCCGGGTGGGTAATTTGTTGGCCAAAGAAGAGGTAGGCGTTGAAGTAAAGGAAAAAATACAAATAAAAAAAATGCATGATAAAGAAAGTAGAAGAGAGGAAGAAAGAGACTGAGGGAAGGAGGATGATCTCGATTTAGTTACGTAGTTTGGGTGGTCTTTTCAAACTCTTCTTTTCTCAAGTATGCGGCGTTAATGAAACTCGACCCGTCCGCTGATGTCCAGGTGGACGCGAACCTCCAGGGAGGTAAACGTCACTTGGCCGAGTCAGTTTTTGTAGCCAACCTTCGGCGGCGAGGGCTCAGTGGAACTGAGCTTTAAGCCTCCGAGGCCGCGCCTCCTGCGCTTCCTTAACTCCAAGCCGAGGTTAACCTTCCACCCCCATCAGCCGTAGGTCTCCTGCTCAAGACGGCCCTAGCTTGTTTACGTTTAAAGCTGCTGACTCTTAAAGCTCCAGCCGTTATAAACAAAACGCAGCTAGACACTTTTCCACGCCTTCTCTGTTGCTTCTGTAGCCCTCTTCTTAGAACATGATTTTAAAAACCTTTTGTCCTTCCCTTCTAGAAGACATGTTGGAGGCAAACTGTGTGGCGGTTTTGATACCAGCCACCTAATTTAAAAGTGCTACATAAGTAATCCCCACAGAGCAAAGTTTGCAGAAGGGCAGAGGAACTGGGGGTGTGCAGAAGCATGTTGTGTCAAATTGTGCAACTGACCAAAATGTAACTTACAGTCAGATGTCTTACATGTCTTAGAGTTCAAAGATGGTTTACATTGAGACTTATAATCACATAATAGAAAATGAAAGAATTAGCCCAGAATTCAAAAGGCCAAGCGGGGTGGCTCACTCCTGTAATCCCAGCACTTTGAGAGACTGAGGCGGGAGGATCACTTGGGGTCAGGAGTTCAAGACCAGCTTGGCCAACATGGTGAAACCCCGTCTCTACTAAAAATACAAAAATTAGCCGGGCATGTTGGCACAGGCCTATAATCCCAGCTACTCCGGAGGCTGAGGCAGGAGAATTGCTTGAAGCCAGGAGGCAAAGGTTGCTGTGAGCAGAGATGGCACCACTGCACTCCAACCTGGGCGACAGAGCAATACTGTGTCTCAAAGAAACAAAAGTTTGTGTTTAAAAAGCCTGCTAGTTAGAAGAGAATAGACACTGAATCCAGGAAACACCAGTGTAAAGCCTGTGTGTGTTGAGATAAACTAGACCCAGTCATTGTAATAGCATGCAGCTGACAGATCTCCTTTTTTGTGTCCTCTTTTGTAAAAAGTTACTTGACAACTTAGAAATGCCTATTACACGATCCAGCCCTGCTCTGTCTACACACATATCACTGTTGGGAGCCACCAAGGCATTGGGCATAGGAGTTATTAAAAAGCTTGAGACGGAACAACATAATGACCCTGGAAATGGAAGTTTCTGTTTATCCAGGAGAGCTATGCATTACATTCTATTGTTCCCCATATTGACAGCACTACTGTGCTATACATCCAGTGGATGCTCAATTATTGATCAAAATCATGAATGATCTTTGTTTTAAGTCACAAACTATCTGTGGCCAACACATACAAAATGAGTAGTGGTTGGCCAGCCGTGGTGGCTCACGCCTGTAATTCCAACACTTTGGGAGGCAGAGGTGGGTGGATCACCTGAGGTCAGTAGTTTGAGACCAGCCTGGCCAACACGGTGAAACCCCATCTCTACTAAAAATACAAAAACATTAGCCAGGCCTGGTGGTGGGTGCCTGTAATCCCAGCTACTTAGGAGGCCGAGGCAAGAGAATTGCTTGATTCTGGGAGGTGGAAGTTGCAGTGAACCGAGATTGCTCCATTGCATTCCAGCCTGGGCAACGAGCGAAACTTCATCTCAAAAAACAAAACAAAATGAGTAGTGGTTGTTTATGCTAATGAACAGGTGCAAACTTCAAACCATGTACCCAAATTATTGATCGAAATCGTGAATGATCTTTGTTTCAAGTCACAAACTATCTGCAGACAACACATACAAAACGAGTAGTGGTTGTTTATGCTACTGAACAGGTGCAAACTTCAAACCATGTACCCAAATCCAATGTCTTCCTTCCTCTTCACCCTGTCCCCACCCCCCACCACTCAACACCCACAGAGGCATCCAACATAGTCTGGGGACTGGAGCTTGTCACTCTTCTGTGTTGGCATGGCAAAGATAGTTAGCTGGCCACACGGGGTGGCCTAAGGGATGGCCAAGGGATTCATATAAAGTCTTGTGATCACTTTTTGCTTCTTTTTCTACCTAGTTCTTCTTTTCTGTTATCTCAAATATGTCTCTTTTTCACCTTCCCCTATATCATTACTCTCTTCTACACAGTTGCCTGTTTCTACCCTTCCAGTCTCTCCCATGTGCTATTCCATAGCAAGCCAGAGCTTTATACTTATAAAGTTGATCTCTTCAAAACTGCTCAAACCTCCAATGACAGCTTATTGTCTACAGTAAGGCCTACCTGCTGATGTGAGTGTTAGATGTGAACCCCAGTCACTCTAAATAGATTCTCCTGTGCTGAGAATATGAGACAGTTTGCCAAACCCTCTCTCACCATGTCCTATATTCCACACCATCCATGATCTGGTCTCCTTCTCCTTTTACAACCTGAGTTTCTGCCCTTCCATTCCTGGTATCCAGGAAAGCCAGACTTCCCACATGTAACCTGGCACTTTTAGTCTCCATGTCTTTGAGTGTGATGTTCCCTCTGCCAGAGGTCCCTCTTCTCCCTTCTCCCACCTCTGCATGCCCAAGCTCTACTTCCCCAGTGGAACGTCCCATATACTGCCAAGGCACAGTTCTACGTCCTCCTGAATTCCCATAGCCAGGCCAACTTGCCGCCTAACATTCGTGGGTTTCCATGCCAAGAGTATCAGAGGCCCTTATTACATAATCTAAATATTAAAGGTTGCTAACTGGCTAATAAACTGTACAAGGTGGTGTAGTGTCGAGAGAGTTGGCCCACGTTTCCAGGTTCTGTCTCTACACTTGAGAAAATGAATTTATGCATGAGATTCTGGGATCTTGGACACTCAGAACACAGTTTAGAAGGAGGAGGAGGTTCAGGCTCCTGGTGAGCATGTCCCCTTAATCCAGAAGAAGATCCTGTAAAACTCAGAGCCCAGGTCAGGAACTCAGTTGCCTGGTCTAAGGGCACATCCCTTTAAAGGTACCTCTCAACACTTTCCACCTTGCCTTCTTGTTATATCTGTACATCTTGAGTCTTACCAAACTAGAAACATCCTGAAAATGAGAACAGTGTCTAATTCATGTTTTATCCCTCATGGGGCCTAGCAGTACCCATTTATGACTTCAATAAATATTTAATAGATAAATGAAATAACTAATGTAGAATTTTTGAATGCTTAAATATTTTTATTACTTTAGATGATGAGAATAGTCCACCAAATGATATTCAAAATGTCTCCTGTGCTGAGACTATGAGTCACTTCAGCAAAAGCCCAAGTTGTCATGCCCTAAAAAACCCATAGGGAGAGATAATAAATAGAGCACAGTGTAATATTTGAAATGTTTACTCCCAAAGGATTGCCTATATTAAAAATAAGGTTTCAGTAACCAGTTCTTCTAGCGGAGATGTTCTCAGGGTAATTTACATTCAGTGTTCATTTGGATATCCTCAGATCAATACTAGAAGTGAAAGGGTTTGCAATCTATTATCTGTCAACTGAGTGTTTTGTGAATTCCTTTTCTTACTCCCTGCATTGTAATAAATATAATCTCTTTTTTTGAGAAAGAGTTTCGCTCTTTGTTGCCGAGGCTGGAGTGCAGTGGCACAATCTTGGCTCACTTCTACCTCCACCTCCTGGGTTCAAGCAATTCTCCTGCCTCAGGCTCCCAAGTAGCTGGGATTACAGGCGCCCGCCACCATGCCTGGCTAATTTTTGTATTTTTAGTAGAGATGGGTTTTCACCATGTTGGCCAGGCCGGCCTGGAACTCCTGACCTCAGGTGATCTGCCCACCTCAGCCTCCCAAAGTGCTGGGATTACAGACGTGAGCCACCGTGCCTGGCCTAAATATAATTTTTAATAGTAACTGGTTTATTGAGCAGTCTGCTTCATGAGATGCAAATAAAATACGGGGTTTTAAATCATTCCCTTTCAACAAAGGGAAATGTTCTATCAAATCTATATGTTCTGTCTTTTAATAGTATTTCAAGGAGAGTCCTTAGATTTAGAGTCATTGTTATTTTCAGTTATTAAAAATACACACACATGGCCGGGTGCGATGGGTCACACCTGTAATCCCAGCACTTTGGGAGGCTGAGGTGGGCAGATCACCTGAGGTAGGGAGTTCAAGACCAGCCTGGCCAACATGGTGAAACCCCATCTCTACTAAAAATACAAAAATTAGCAGAGCGTAGTGGTACATGCCTGTAATCCCAGCTACTCTGGAGGCTGAGGCATGAGAATCGCTTTAACCCAAGAGGTGGAGGTCGCAGTGAGCTGAGATCACGCCACTGCACTCCAGCCTGAGTGACAGAGCGAGACCGTCTCAAAACATACACACACACACACACACACACACACTCCAGACTTCCTTAGATCAATAGGCCAGCATCAGGGAGGGATGTGGTCTGCTCTCTTACTCCTTCCCATACATCTTCACATTTGAGCTACTTGGGTGTTGGGAAGGGAACGCAGGATCAGGATGAAATGAGCAAACGTATCATTCTGACCTGGTTTGCAATTTCAGTCCTCAGGACTCCACTGCTCATCTAGTAAACTCTGACTGGTTGCAGGGGCCTTCTTGTCAGGTGGTTGTCAAATGGCAGTTCTATGCTGGGCATGTGGGTGAAGATTTTAAAAGCTCTGAAAGACCTCGCAGTGCACAGTTCTTCGAAGTGGGAGAGCTTGCCCCAGCCTGACTTCTCAACCCTTCAGCTCCACCCCGACACTATCATCCACAGGCCAACCAACCTCTTGGGAGGGTTCTAGCAAGTCTGGCCTCCTTTTGACCATAAGAGATTTAGGCAGGGTCTGCTTCATGGTGTTGCAACCCATGCAATAGCACAGAGCCCGGTGATTGGTTTGATGTTTTGTTGGTGTCATCCTGAAATTCTTGATTATTTTTTAATAAGAGGCCCCACAATTTTATTTTGCACTGAGCCATGAAAATTTATGTAGGTAGTTCTGGATACAGGCATCCTTACCATGCCAGAGACTGGGCGTGTAAACTGTTCCACTGATCCCCCTCATTCCATCAATCTTTCTATCAATCTCCAATTCCTTTTTCCCTACTCAGACAGATCAACAAATCTGACATACCAAATGACTTCCAATTAGAACATCCCAGGCCAGGTTCTTGTAGGCACTACCACTCTTTACAAATTTCCTTCTGAAATATCCTCTAATTAGACAAGGGGAAATCTCTACTACTCCTCACTAGACCAAAAATGGACAACTCTGCTAATTCACCATAATCAATTTGTATTCAGTGTGGAGAGTTTTGTGAATTTGCTCTCTAATAAATATACATTAGTCATGTATATCTCCTGTTGTGAAATGTTGGACTAAAAATGTGTCCTTAAGGCCTCTGGGTCAAAGCTAAAAGGAAAAAGGTGGACGGGATAGGGGAGAATGTAACCATCTCAGCCACTATCATCTTAACACTCCTGTGAGGCAGATCCTGTGGCCATTTCCCCTATACCCAGCCACCTTTCCCCCATAGTGTAACAGCCCAATGGGGTTAACCCCACCCCCTACTCCAAGCATGGTTCTTAACTAGTCTAAACAAGTGCTTCTCAAGCTTTAGTACACCTAAGAACCATCTGGAGAACTTGTTAAAACACAAATCCCTGGGCCTTATCTCCTGAGATTCTGATTTAGCTGGTCTTGCAGGGGGACTTACTAACATTCCTGAAGCGGGTGATTGTATGTGGGCAGGGGTTGGGGAGAGGAAGCTGAAACAAACCCTCGCTAGTGGCTAAGAAAATGGTTTGTTTTTAATTTTTATTTTGAAAGAACCTCAAACTTACATAAATAACCCCCAATTTACAGAAAAGTTACAAGAATACCTAACTGTGACCTAAATTCAGTAATTTTTATAATTTGCCACGTTTGTTTTATCACTGCCTTTACACACGTACGCATGCAATTTATTTTCAGAACCATTTGAGTGTAGGTTGCATACATCATGCCCTGTCGCCTTTTAACACTTCATGTATACCTAAGAACAAATATATAGCAAAGAACAACCATCAAGTTCAGGAAATTTAACTCTGATATACCACTGTCCCAATGGTGTCTTTTACATCATTTTTTTTCCAGTTCAGAATGCTATTTAGAATCACATAGAGCATTCAGTTTTCATGTCTTTTTTGTCTCTTTCAATCTGTAACAATTCTTTAGCCACACTTTGCTTCAGTGACATTGACATTTTTTAAGAATACAAGCCATTTGGCTAGGTACAGTGGCTCACGCCTGTAATCCCATCACTTTGGGAAGTCGAGGCAGGCAGATCACTGTAGGTCAGGAGTTCGAGATCATCCTGGCCAACATGGTGACTCCCCGTCTCTACTAAATATACAAAAATTAGCTGGGTGTGGTGGCGGGTGCCTGTAGTCCCAGCTACTCAAGAGACTGAGGCAGGAGAATTGCTTGAACCTGGGAGGTGGAGGTTGCAGTGAGCCGAGATCGTGCCACTGCACTCCAGCCTGAGTGACAGTGCAAGACTGTCTCAAAAAGAAAGAAAGGAGAGAGAGAGAGAGAAAGAAAAAAGAAAGGAAGGGAGGGAGGGAGGGAGGGAGGGAGGGAGGAAGGAAGGAAGGAAGGAAGGAAGGAAGGAAGGAAGGAAGGAAGGAAGGAAGGAAGGAAGGAAGGAAGGAAGGGAGGGAAGAGAAAAGAGAAAAAAGAATACAAGCCATTTACTTATAGGCTGTTCCATAATTGGATTTGTCTTGTATTTCACAATTAGGTTAAGCATTTCTAGCCAGAATACTACAAAAATGATTATGTGTTCTTCCCAGGGCACCCTCACCTTAGGCACACAATGTATATCTATACCTGCTCTTTGTTGATGGTGTTAGTTTTGATCACTCTCAGAGTGTTGTCTAGTGGACAGGAATTTAGGAATTATCCCAAACCAGATCTCTTTTGAAGACGTAGCCCAGAAGAAACAATCTTAGCCTGGGAAAACTCTGGAATTGCAGGCCAATCTCCAGGCACAAAAAGTCTGACATTCATCTCAAAAATATTGTCTGACGCATCTTTTGACCCTTACCCAGTCTGTTTCCAAAGCCAGAATTTGATATTAATCTACTGTGTTTCCCTACCTGCAGGAGACAAATATAAGCTTTCCAAGTGGTGCCTTTGAAGTTTTTCTCGCTAGATTAGCTCTGAGAGTCAAAGATTTCCCTCCCCATGACTAACACACACACACACACGCACGCACACATGCGTGCACACATTCTTCTGTCCTGCACTGGGTATGTACGGTGTGGGACCCAACAGAGCAGTAGCTCATTCCAAAACACTCACATCTCCAACAGCACAACTGTTTTATATCCTTGGTCTGGGAGAAAGACTTTTAAGCATTGTATCCCTTGTGGTCAAATATTTTCTTTCAAAATTTGCATCTTGGTGTTATTGATGGTATTTCCATGCCTCCACTGAAACTCCCAACTTAACATCCCATTAAAATAGTCTTCTGACCTATTTGAGGGTCACAGCTCTTAGAAGTATTTACACTACTTGCTGCTGAATCACTTATGGCTTGATCTGACCCTAATGTCACAATTCTATAAGGGCTTGGAAATGAAAAAGAGGAGAGATGTTGCAATTAGAAGTATTTTATGAAGAACTGATACAGCTGATACCATTTGGTTCTAAGAACTGTGATCAGTTAGAACTGAGAATCATCAAAATATTGAAGAAAAGAGAAAATGGCCCAGTCTCTATAACAGAAAAGAATGGGGAGTTTTCAGATAAAAATGAGCCAGGTGCTGTGGCCCACACCTGTAATTCCAATTCTTTGGGAGACCAAAGTAGGTGGATTGCTTGAGCCCAGGAGACCAACCTGGGCAGCATGGCGAAACCCCATCTCCACAAAAAATACAAAAATTAGCCAGGCATGGTGGTGCACGCCTGTAGTCCCAGCTACTCAGGAGGCTGAGGCAGGAGAATGGCGTGAACCCGGCAGGCGGAGCTTGCAGTGAGCTGAGATTTGGCCACTGCACTCCAGCCTGGGCGACAGAGCGAGACTCCGTCTCAAAAAAACAAAAAAACAAAAAAACAAAAAATTAGCTGGGCGAGGTGGCAGGCGCCTGTAGTCCCAGCTACTCAGGAGGCTGAGGCAGGAGAATGGCGTGAACCCAGGAGGCGGAGCTTGCAGTGAGCCGAGATCCGGCCACTGCACTCCAGCCTGGGTGACAGAGCGAGACTCCGTCTCAAAATAAATAAATAAATAAATAAATAAATAAATAAATAAATAAATAAATAAATAAAACCAAGCATCAGAGGTGTTGCTGTCTGTGCAATAAGACATGCCAGTGACTGAACCCACACCAGAGCTGTCTCCAGAGCCTCTGGGCCACCAGCTCTGTCATTTACAGATCAATCCCTTCCATCAATAGTAGTGAATTCTTTTGTTTTTGTTGCTTTTTGGGGTTTTTTGTGTGCTTTTTTTAAGATGAGTCTCGCTCTGTCGCCCAGGCTGGAGGGTAGTGGTGCCATCTCGGCTCACGGCAACCTACACCTCCCAGGTTAAAGTGATTCACCTGCCTCAGCCTCTGGAATAGCTGGTATTACAGGCACCCACCACCATACCCAGCTATTTTTTGTATTTTTAGTAGAGACGGGGTTTCACATGTTGGTCAGGCTGGTCTCGCACTCCTGGCCTCAAGTGAGCTACCCGCCTCTGCCTCCCAAAGTGCTAGGATTACAAGCATGAGCCACTGAGCCAGGCCAAAATGCTTGATAATTATTAAATTTTTCTCTTTCAAGGAATTTGAATTTTTTAAAAAAATATGCTTAAGAGAAAGCAATCAATGTTTTTAACAGACACATTTCAGACAACAGGGAAAAGCAAATTTTGAAACAAAAGAAACAGAATGGCTAAATTTCCAGCCTGGTGCTATAAAACCACCCACAATTGTCACATGAGAACTCTGCCTTCCACAAGCTGACAGCTTTTTATCTCTTCAAGGAAGGTAGCAGATAAAACCCACAGAGAAAACTGCCATCTAACACCAGAGAGTGCTGTCGTGCTTGTGGTTCCTGATTTTTGGGAAAACATAATGCTTTAGTTGGGCAAAACCAGGGAGGATAAACCCAGGGAAACTTTCTGGAGTCCTTTTTCTCACGCCTGTGGTTCCCCCAAGTTTACCTTTGTTTTCTCTCATTTATGAACCTAGTTTGAGATGCAGTAATGTGGGTCTACTTTAGTGCATTATTTCAGATGTATACATCCTGATTACCCAACTAATTAGCATCAATTTGTTTAAGGCAAGATCTCTGTGCTGTACTTTTTGTTTCAGAGTGAACGCCTAGACGTGGAGGAAGCTGTTTTGTACCTGTTTTTTGCGCCTATAGGCACAGTACCACAGTCTACAGTCCTGATTATATGTAAGAACTCAACATATAAAAAAGAAAACATCAGAAATCAATGGGAAAGCATAAAATTATGCAAGAAATGATGTTATTTACTTATATGGAGGATACTAGTTTAGCAGTTTTAAGCTATCACATATCTTAAAAATAAATCCAGGGCCAGATGCAGTGATTCACGCCTGTAATCCCAGCACTTTGGGAGGCCAAGGTGGAAGGATCACTTGTGGTCAGGAGTTTGAGACCAGTCTGGACAACACAGCCAGACCCCATCTTTCAAAAAAAATTTAATTTAAAAAATTTTAAAAACTACACCCATAGTCCCAGTTATTCAGAGGCTGAGACAGGAAGATCTTTTTAGATCAGGAGTTTGAGGCTTCAGTGAGACACACGATGGTGCCACTGCACTCCAGCCTGGGTGACAGAGACCTTGTCTCAAAAATAAGTTAATTATTTAATTTTATATTTAATGACTTAATGTATTCACCTGAATTCAAAATTCACCAAAATAAAGGGAATTGAATATTTGCCATCTTAAGAACAAGGCATATCTATGCTTAGAAATACATATGCATTAATATAAAAACATAGAGCAAATTATCAAGTCAGTTTAATTCTTACAACTTTAAATTTTATGTAAAAATTCTAACACCAGTAAGGGAAGGGGAAAGGCAAGTGAAGGAAACAAAAAGGAATATAAATGTATTTACTACCGCTGAACTGCATACTTTAAATGCTAAAGATGGTAAATTATATATGTACATTTTACTTCTATTTTTAAAATGTAATAAAAAATTCAAATGAAAGTAAAACAACAAAGTGGGAATAGTTTGCAACAAATACTATAGGCAAAGGTTGGTTATAGGCAAAAAAGGTATAATAGTGAGATATCATTTCTCATGCATTAGATTAGCAAAATAGGTTTTTAATTGTTGTAACCAATGCTACTAGTCAAACAACCAATCTTGTATTTTGTACAACCATTTTAATGGCAATGTGGACATATGGAATATAACCTAAAGAAGTAATCCTATGTATGAAAAGTGCTTTATTCACAATTATGTTTATCATAGTAATAATAATAAGAATGGAGAAGAAAATAAATATTGAACAGTAGCAAATTAGTGATTACACTGTAGCAGCTGACAGGGAATATAGTAAGCAATTCTTACTAAGAATATGTAATAACATATAAAATGATTTATATGATGACTTTATTTTAGTTAATTAATTAATTAATTTATTTTTTTGAAACAGAGTTTTGCTTATCAACCCAGCTGGAGTACCGTGGCGCGGTCTTGGATCACTGCAACCTCCACCTCCTGGGCTCAAGTAATTCTCCTGCCTCAGCCTCCCGAGTAGCTGGGATTACAGGCACCCACCACCATGCCCAGCTAATCTTTGTATTTTTAGTAGAGACAGACAGGGTTTCACCATGTTAGCCAGGCTGGTCTCGAGCTCCTGACCTCAGGTGATTCACCCACCTCGGCCTCCCAAAGTACTGGGATTAAAGGTGTGAGCCATCATGCCCTGCCTATATGATGACTTTAAAAGAAATAATACCACACATCTACAGCCGTCTGATCTTTGACAAACCTGACAAAAACAAGAAATGGGGAAAGGATTCCCTATTTAATAAATGGTGCTGGGAAAATTGGCTAGCCATAAGTAGAAAGCTGAAACTGGATCCTTTCCTTACTCCTTATAGGAAAATTAATTCAAGATGGATTAGAGACTTAAATGTTAGACCTAAAACCATAAAAACGCTAGAAGAAAACCTAGGTAATACCATTCAGGACATAGGCATGGGCAAGGACTTCATGTCTAAAACACCAAAAGCAATGGCAACAAAAGCCAAAATTGACAAATGGGATCTCGTTAAACTAAAGAGCTTCTGCACAGCAAAAGAACCTACCATCAGAGTGAATAGGTAACCTACAGAATGGGAGAAAATTTTCACAATCTACACATCTGACAAAGGGCTAATATCCAGAACCTATGAAGAACTCAATCAAATTTACAAGAAAAAAACAAACAACCCCATCAAAAAGTGGGCAAAGGATATGAACAGACACTTCTCAAAAGAAGACATGCATACAGCCAACAGACACATTAAAAAAATGCTCATCATCACTGGCCATCAGAGAAATGCAAATCAAAACCACAAGGAGATACCATCTCACACCAGTTAGAATGGCAATCATTAAAAAAATCAAGTGCTGGAGAGGATGTGAAGAAATAAGAGCACTTTTACACTGTTGGTGGGACTGTAAACTAGTTCAACCATTGTGGAAAACAGTGTGGCGATTCCTCAAGGATCGAGAACTAGAAATACCATTTGACCCAGCCATCCCATTACTGGGGATATACCCAAAGGGTTATAAGTCATGCTGCTATAAAGACACATGCACACGTATGTTTATTATGGTACTGTTCACAATAGCAAAGACTTGGAATCAACCCAAATGTCCATCAGTGACAGACTGGATTAAGAAAATGTGGCACATATACACCATGGAATACTATGCAGCCATAAAAAAGGATGAGTTCGTGTCCTTTGTAGGGACATGGATGCAGCTGGAAACCATCATTCTCAGCAAACTATCGCAAGAACAGAAAACCAAACACTGCATGTTCTCACTCATAGGTGGGAATTGAACAATGAGATCACTTGGATACAGGAAGGGGATCATCACACACCGGGTCCTATTGTGGGGATGGAGCGGGGGGAGGGATAGCATTACGATATATACCTAATGTAAATGACGAGTTAATGGGTGCAGCACACCAACATGGCACATGTATACACATGTAACAAACCTGCACGTTGTGCACATGTACCCTAGAACTTAAAGTATAAAAAAAAAAAAAGAAGAAGACACAGACCCACCCATTAGCCTAGGCCTACACAGGGTCAGGATCATGAATATCATGGTCTTCCACCTCCACATCTTGTCCCACTGGAAGGCCTTCAGGGACAGTAACACTCGTGGAGCTGTCATCTCCTGTGATGCCAATGCCTTCTTCTGGAATACCTCCTGAAAGACCTGGCTGAGGCTGCTTTACAGTTAACTTTTTTTGAATACGTAGGAGTACATTTTAAACTAGCAATAAAAATATATAATACAGTAAACACATAACCAGTAACAGTCATTTGTTATCATTATTATTATGTGTGACACATAATTGAATGTGTTATGCTTTTACATGACTGGCAGCACAGTAAGTTTGTTTACACCAGCGTCACCACAAACACTTGAGTAATGAATGCATTGTGACTGCTATAACATCACTAGACTATGGAAAATGTCCAGCTCCATTATTATCTTATGGGACCACTGTCATATAAGCAGTCTGTTGTTGACTAAAACATCATTATTGATGCTCGACTGTATACAGAGATAGAGAACAGTGGGGTGTGGGAGAGGGGAGAAATAGGGAGATACAGGGCAAAGGATACAAAGTAGCAGATATGTAGAGTGAGCAAGTCTAGACATCTACAGATGTGCAACATGAGAATTATAGCTGATAAAACTGTATTAGAGATTTTGTTAAATAAATTTAACAAAAAAGCTTATAAAAGTAACTACATGAAGTGATTGCTATGTTAATCTACTTCACTATAGTAACTATTTTATTATTTCTATAGTTCCCATAACATAATGTTGTAAACCTCACATATACAAAATAAAATTTATTTGTTAAAAAAAAGAACAAAAAAATAAATAAAAGCAAGGTAGAATCACTAGGGAAAAAAAAACCAACAAAAAAGACTATTATTATAAAACTATGGTAATTTTTTCTCCTTTCCTAGTGTTTTAGAGAGGATCTATTTTTTAAAGAAAAATATAAACTGTTCTTAAAAATTTTTGCTTTTAAGAAAAAAAATTCCCCCCATAATTATAAGAAAGGCTTTTTCCAGCAAAATTTGATCATGGCACAGTAGAGTGAGGGCAGAGCAGTAAAAGATGGAATCATCAGTTTCCGCTGTGCAGAAGACATGATGGGAAATTCCCTCTTGGTGTTTTAATTGATCTTTTCCTATTGGTGCATATTTTTAAGAAAATGATTATCATGTTCTTTGTAGTGAAATCATAAGGACAGCACATACAGCTTCGTGGCATTTTAGTAATTCATTTTTCCTGGGCCGGTATCTCCTGGCATATGAGGAAAAGAAGTACATGTGGAAATTCAGGAAGCCAGTAGGATTTGAATCCACCCTTCTTGGCAGAAATAGATTTCTGAAGACTGGAATGTAGTTCTCCATGACAACCTTATCAGCGTCTGGTGTCTGCTTATTTCTGAGTACCATGTTCCAGGAAAGTGTTGCAACTAAACTTGTTACCATTTTTGCGGTAGCTATGAGCTCCCGGCTAAACACACATCTGGCCTCGCTCACCATTACAATCTCTGCTTATCAAACTGGAGCAGGCTTTGCATTGAATAAAACTGGCAATAAATGACACAGAGACACTGACAGAGAGGTAAGATGCTAAACTCTTTTCAATAGGAGCTTTTCAGAGATAGTCAAATATATGGATCTAAACTTAGCTCCCCAAACTCTTCCAGATCAGCTTCCATCTACTCTGAAGAATGTTCTAAGACAGGTGTGAATCTAATCAGTATTTTTCCATTGAAATAGGTTTACACTACAGAAAACTCAAAATGTTTTTCAAATAGTATGAATATACCCATCACAGCTGCTTCACACGGACTTTCATTTCCCTGAAATGATAGACACCTGCTCCATACGTCACTTCCTACCCATATTTGTATGTAAACTGAGATAACAGGACACCAGGTTTTGAATATGTGCTCACTTCCTTGAGACTGTTTAAGCATCTGTATTGTGGAATTTCTGAAAGAATGTGTAAATGGCAATGTGTGGAACTAAAGGGTAGGCAGGTAGATTAAGAAAACTGGCCAGCAGTAACTGTTCTGTTTGCTTCCTAAAAGCATGCTATTTTACCCATAGGCCACAATTTCTCCATTCCCACTTGTCCGGAATGTTTTCTCCTAGAGTTGTTCCATAATTGCCTGTATCTCTGATACTAAGGATTCTTAATATATGTCATTCCTCCAACACACAGGTATACACACATCCATATAAAGTTCTATTATATTGGTTTTTCAGCAACTATATTAAAAAGCTACATTAACTTTACTTTCACTCTTTTTTTTTTTTTTTTTTTTTTTTTGAGACGGAGTCTCGCTGTGTCTCCCAGGCTGGAGTGCAGTGGCGTGATCTCGGCTCACTGCAAGCTCCGCCTCCCGGGTTCACGCCATTCTCCCGCCTCAGCCTCCCAAGTAGCTGGGACTACAGGCGCCCGCCACCTCGCCCGGCTAGTTTTTTGTATTTTTAGTAGAGACGGGGTTTCACCATGTTAGCCAGGATAGTCTCGATCTCCTGACCTCATGATCCACCCGCCTCGGCCTCCCAAAGTGCTGGGATTACAGCCTTGAGCCACCGCGCCCGGCCGTACTTTCACTCTTGAAGTTTAAAATTATCATCTGGTTGTTAGTCAGTATTTTCTTCTAACTTGATGTTTATCTAACTTTTTTTTTTCCTTACAGATTTTCTTCTTGTCAGCCTATTCTTCAACCAAAGATGAGTATTTTGGGAGAGAGATCTCTTTCTCTCTACTCTCACCCTGCTAAGACACATCCCGTCAATCCAAACAGCATCAGTCATCAGGCACCATTCATGATTTTGGTTTGTTTTTTGCTTTTAGAGACAAGGTCTCACTCTGTTGCCCAGACTGGAATGTAGTGGCCCAATCACAGTTCACTGCAGGCTTGAGTTACCGTGCTCGGGCGATCCTGTGCCTCAGCCTCCTGAGTAACTGGGACTACATACAGGTGCACACCACTATTCCCAGCCATCGTGGTTGTTTCTATTAGGTTGGTACAAAAGTTACTTTTAATAGCAAAACTGCAACAACTTTTGCACTAACCTAATAATATAGCTTTTGTGTAAGTCAATGTTGCATTAGATGCTTTTACCTTGCTCCCTGCCCTTTTTTTTTTTTTTTTTTTTTTTTTTTTTTTTTTTTTTTTTTTTTTTTGAGACGGGGTCTCCCTCTGTTGCCCAGGCTGGTGTGATCAAGGCTCACTGCAGTCTCAACCTCCTGGGCTCAAGCAATTTTCCCACCTCAGCTTCCTGAATAGCAAGGCACACAAGCATAACGCCACCACACCTGACTAACTTGTTTTGTTTTTTTGGAGAGACAGGGTCTGGCCATGTTGCCCAGGCTAGTCTCGATCTCCCAGGCTTGAGCAGTCCTCCCACCTGAGCCTCCCAAAGTGCTGGGATTATAGGTGTAAGTCACCACATCCAGCCTCCACTTCTTAATATTCACCCGTTTCTTCCCCCACACTAATAAAAATATCAGCTTTCATTTTTCTCTAAACTGGTGTGCACCATGACTGGGTCAACTTGTAGCCAATCAGGTACAGGATTTGGGGGGAAAAAGACGATGTTGTCATCTGACAACGTTCTATTTATAAAGCAAGCAGATATGAACATGTTAATGCTTTAAAATGTAACTGGTCTGTGGTGGCTCGCACCCGCAATCCCAAGCCTTGGGCAACATAGTGAGACCTTGTCTTTACAAAAAATGAACAGAATTAGCTTGGCATAGCGTAGCGCACCTGTAGTCCCAGCTACTCAGGAGATCGCACCACTGTACTGCAGCCTGAGGGATACAGCAAAACCCTGTCTCAAAAATAAATTGAACAAATAGTAACTGTTTATTGAAAGTTAATGGAATACACTGGCAGTCATTTTACTCATGCAGCAAATATTTATTGAGCACCTACTATGTGGCAAGCATTATGTTAAGTGGTAGTTATACAAGATCCAGCAAGGAGTTGGACCTAACTATCCCTTATAAAACATTAGGCCATTTTTGTAAGCCATGTAAAATGGTCTTAGGGAAAAAGGAAAAATTAATATTTTTTATGAATTACAGAGTCCGGTTACATCTTGTTTGAAGATTGACATCTAAAATCAGAATTAAAGCAAAAACTGAGTTAACTAAAGAACAAAACTTTTTTTTCAGAGAGAGAGTCTCACTTTTCATACAGGCTAGCATGCAGTGGTGCCATCACGGCTCACTGCAGCCTCAACATCCCTGGCTCAAGTGATCTTCCCCCCACAGCCTACCAAGTAGCTGGGACCACAAGTGTGCACTACCATGCCTGGTTATTTTTTTATATATTTTGTAGAGATGGAGTCTCATTATGCTGCCCAGGCTGAAAAAATTAGCTTTTAAGCATTAGAATCTCATCAAGAATGGTCAGATACTCACTCTCCCAAAGGCATGGTGCAAATGAACAATTCCCTTCTCACATTCTTTCCAGGTGCTAACCCTAGTGAGAAGCAGGCAAAGTCTCCTCCACTACTAAAATGGTTATTTTCCTCTTTATTTTCTAAACAAAAGGTTAAGCCAAATTAAACTGGACTGTGCTTCTACTTCACATAATAAAAATTAAGCCCCTAAATTTCTTGAGCTGCCACATTCCAGTAACAGAGAGATATGGTCATATATGTTGTTAAAAAGCACATGGTGGGGTGGGGGAAATAAGGGTTTAGAAAACCAATAATCTGAGGGGAAAAAAAAGAATCAAACCATATATGGTCATTCATAAACAATAAGTATAATGACACATGTCCTCCAAGTCATACATGCCAAAAAAACCTTCAAAACATAATATTTTAAGATAATTATTAATTATAGAGACTATTAATTATAGAAAAGGTAGGTGAGTTATTTGTATGACAATAGAAGAATGTTAAATATTTTCAATCACAAAATATATTAACAGCTTGGGCAACACAGCAAGACCCTGTCTCTACAAAAAAAAATTTTTTAATTAGACAGGCATGGTGGCATGTGCCTGTAGTCCCAGCCACTCAGAGAGTAGGGGCAGAAGGATAGCTTGAGCCCAGGTGTTTGAGGCTGCAGTGAGCTATGATGGGACCAGGCACCACTGCACTCCAGACTGGGTGCTGGCAGAGCAAGATCCTGTCTCCAAAATATACAGATAGAGATAGAGCTAGAGATAGAGCTAGAGCTAGAGCTAGAGATAGAGATAGAGATAGAGATAGAGATAGAGATAGAGATAGAGATTATATATGTATGTATATATAAGCTCAACAAAATAGCTAAGCAATAAGGTTCAGCATTTCTGTGAACAGTATTTTCTACTTATAAAAGCCAAATTTTTTTATTATCTGTTTTCATTATTTATCCCAAATTGAAATAGATGCATAGTGTTTGCTTTGTGTGTGTGAACATCTTACAATCAAACATTATTTTGGAAGTGTATCTTTAATATAAGTATAATGACACTTGCAAATGTGTTTTTTAACTTCTAAAGAAGGCAAAATTATGAATTTCTAAAAAGTTTTACAGACTTAGAATTTGCATATTAATTTTAATCAAATATATGGTATATTTTGGGTTCATGTCATATTTGCAAAAGTTGCAGTTGAGGGTACACAGTTGGTCTTATGCCTTTTTAAAGTTAGTATGTAGTAATGTGGATAATAAAGAAATGTTTGCAAAGCCAAAACAAAGCAGAAAATTGTAGTAATTATCAAACCAGCGTATACCACTTATCATCAACTACCTATTGTTCATTGGCAATTTTCAGCTCACCAGGACTCATCGAAGCCCAGCAAGGGAAAAAACCTCCATATCACAATCCCTTCTCAATAACATGGTCTATGTATAAAGACACAGACTTGTGTAAATATTAATATTAAATCTAAATTCTAATAACAAAATTATCTTAGCCTAACCTAATAAGGACTGCTTAGAACAACTTTGCCACTTATCACATATTCTAATAATTTTTAGAATTTTCAGAATTACTTTTATACTTAGTTGAATTATGCTCAAATAGGTACAGTGAAAAAAGGGGGGAAATGCCGGCATTATGGGTCCAAAAATAAGAAGGATAAGAGTAAATGCAAGCAAGACTGTGAGGTATATACTTAAATTACTAGAATTTGTTTCTTTGGTGACTTTTCTGGGCAAACAAAAATGAATAGTATTTTCTCAATTATTATCAATCTCCTAATTTTTAACGAAAAACACCCTAAGAGCTTCCAGCTGTGTACTTAGCTTGTCCACCATTGGATTTTTTATCTTCATTCTGAGTTAATAGAGGAATTTCTCAAATTGGACTTCATTAGCAGAAGATGTAACTTTTCTCTCTGTGGGACAATGCCGAAGTTTATATTGTTAAATTCCACGTAACCTGGAGAAAATTACCATATAAGTTTGCAACAAATTCTGTAAAGATCAAATCTCTATTCCTGGAAGATACTCTATAATGTCGCCATTAACTTTAGAGTGAAAATTCTTTTATCTCACTGTAACACTTGACTATTCCAGACGAACAGGAAATTCCTTATTCATCAGTTTGTTCAACATACTATATACTCCAAGATGTATTATAGGAGTAGAGGGTGTCCCTGAGAGAAGTGAAAGGAATCAATGATCATGAACTTTATATTACTCAACCCTAGTATGAGAAATGACTGAATCAACAAAATTAATTATCTTTAATGTCCCTAAAATAGCAATAATAAGGTGACTATTTCTATAGATAACCTTCAGTTAATATTTTTAAATTACTTAACATTTTGTAGGTAAGTAGAAACACTTAGTTTTGTGGATGTTTCTGTTGGTGTTTACTAACAGTGCAAAACAAGGTGGAGAACTGAAGCAGTCCTCTGGATGATTCATGCCCTATGAAATAGCCAACTTCTTGAGTTTAAGCTTAGGTATGTGCTTTTCTTTCTATTTTGTTGTTTTGTTTGAACTCAATTTTCCATTGATTTTGCAAACAGTACACTCCCAGACTTGGTAACATCTCCACACCTAGATGAATATCATCTTTTTCCCAATGTGGAAATGAAAAAACTAAGGACCAAATAAATTGGGTGACTCATCCATAAATCAGAAATTAAATCATAACTTTCTTTTTCGAATCTGTCTTTTCATTGTTAATCCTAATTGTAGTAACTATGCCTAATTTTAAAATAATAAACAAATAAATCATGCTTTAATAGAAAAATAGAAAATAAGGATTAATTAGAGGGGAAAAAAACACCCATTTATCCTTCCAGAGATAAGTGCTCTAATTGTCATGGTGTACTCTTTTAGCATTTATTATTATTATTATTATTATTATTATTATTATTATTTGAGATGGAGTCTCGCTCTGTAGCCCAGGTTGGAGTGCAGTGGTGTGATCTTGGCTCACTGGAACCTTCATCTCCCAGGTTCAAGTGATTCTCCTGCATCAGCCTCCTGAGTAGCTTGGACAATAGGTGCATGCCACCACACTTGGCTAACTTTTGTATTTTTAGTAGAGACGGGGTTTCACTGTGTTGGCCAGGCTGGCCTTGAACTCCTGACCTCAAGTGGTCCACCTGCCTCAGCCTCTCAAAGTGCTGGATTTACTGCACCTGGCCCCTTTTAGTATTTGTTATTTATGTATATTTATACAGATAATATATTCTTTTACAAAAATGGGACAATCCTAGATTTCTATTATGAATACATTTTATGTGCTTTGTTTTTCAAATGCTTACTTCAGTTATAAAGAATTTAAAGATAGTTCAATCTATATTAATACTTTCCAATTAATTTTAGAAATTTAGTTATTAACAATTAAAATTTATTGAGATGACCACATATTTGAAATTGTTGCCATCACTATCAGCAAATACCTTTATGAAAGTATTTTTTACTCTGATTTTTAAATGTGTAACAGGTATTGTATTCATTTTGCAAATATTAAATGGACCCATTTTATACCTCCCAACTCCTTAAATCAGGTTTCTCCCTCAGATATCAAGCCCTGCAGATTTTTTGTACTATGGCTAGAATGGACTTTTGGGGGCTTCTTGATCAAGACAATAAGCTAGAAATCCAGGCTGGTGGCAAAAGAATTTACTAAATCCTTTGTCTCCCACTTAGCAAAGACCATCTGCTACAGGGTAGGGAATGTGCCTTTGGTGCCATTAATGCACTCAGCTCTGTGGCTAAAGTGAAAAGTAGGAAAATGTGATATGGGAGAAATGGAGACATACTGCATTTGATAGAGTCTAAGAGAGCATTGATTACAAGGTGCACCACTATACCACCAACAAAGAAAAACATTCTGCTAATTAAACTAGGACATGACAGGAATTCTAAGACCCCATTTCAAAGATGTGAAAATATGGAGGGGGTTGGAGAGTGCATCTTAGAATGCATGAAATAGAGTAAAAGAAAGGACAAAAGAGGAAGCAAGAAGGCCAGGTGCGATGCTCTGATCTGCCCACTCGAGGGCTTTAAAGCTCAGCTGAAGCCCCCGCTGGGGGCAGGGGTCTTGCCCTGCTTCCAGTAGGGTTTGGAGGGGAGGCTGCCTCTTGGGCACTCCTCACACTAATGCAGACAAGTGGGGTGCCATGTCAGAGAAAAAGCAGTGACTCGGTGTAATGGGGCAGAAAGGGAGGTGAAAGCCAGGTCCCCAAGTTTACCTCTACTCCTATATGGTTCAGATAGGAGCCAAAGTGCTGGTCCCGAGAGTGAGAATGTGAAGGTACATTAACTGAGACCCAGTGGCAACTCTGTGGCAAAGGGTGAGATGATCCCATCATCCACTGGGCCAGGGGCCAGATAGAGAACAGGGCAGAAACTCAGAAGGGACCACAGTGAGGAAGGTACTGCCAAGTCAGTCAAGGAGAACCACTGGGTCCCATCACACTGAGAAAGTGGCCCAGCCATGAGTTAAACCTCTGGTGGACCTCAGCCAGGAGCGCCAACAGAATGGACAGCAACCTGGCAGACAGGAGACATTGCCCCCAGAGAGGCCAGAGCACAGAACGAGGACATCAAACGGACCTCGGAACCCTAGCCCCCCACAGCCACAAGGTCACAAAACCACATACTACCAGGTGAAATCTGAAAGATGAAACATTTTCTTCGAAAGAGAGTAGATATTTACCTCAAGAGATTGCGTTTTTGTCACTGAATCAAATTTTAAAGAAGGGACTGAAGAAGGGTTAAAGAAGGTTTCCTGGCCATCCAGCAGGTGGAGCCATGCATTGATCAGATCAGCAGTAGACGATGAAGTTTTAGACAAATGAAGGAACTACATTTCCTCTGCTCTTCTGACTTGCAGAGCCAGGAAATATGTAACCCAACATAAAAGTACAACTTTCTTTCTAATTAGTCAATGTATGATATCTGATTATGTCAAGCCACTGTTTCTAACCACATGCAGATAAATAAATAAAAAATACTCTCCAGGAACTTTCCTTGATCTCTCCAACCAGAAGCAACCCCTTCTTCTTCTGAATGTTCCTAGCACATAGGCTCTCAAAGTGTGGTTCCTGGACCATCATCATAGCATCACCTGAGAGTATGTTAGAAATGCAAATTGTCAGATCCTATCCCAGAACTACTGTAGCAGAAACTCTGAGGAGTGAGGCCCAGTAATCCATATTTTAACAAATCATTTAACAAGTACTCTGAGAGCACTTTGTGCTATTCTGTGAGATCTATTGCATTGTGGAATTTTTTTTTTTTTTTTTTTTTTTTTAGTTTTACTGTCCTGCAGCTCCCAGGTTTGAATATTTGATGTCATCAGACTATAAATTTACATGGTTCATCCTTGCCGCAGTCACCTATCGACGCCTGAATCATCCTTCTCAATTCCTTGCAGATTTAGCTCCTAGCTAACTGTTACTCTTGCCAACAGTTCTCTGGTCATAACTCACAATACTTTCAATATCTATATAAATGACCTATCTTCTACCCTGGTTTCTCGCTTAGTCCCAATTCCTCCTCTCTGCTTTAGTCCGTCACTCTATAGTTACAACTCATAATATCTATCTCTTTCTCTCTCTCTCTTTCTTTCTTTTCCTTCCTTCCTTCCCTCCCTCCCTCCCTCCTTCCTTCCTTTCTTCCTTCTATCCTTCCTTCCTTCTATCCTTCCTTCCTTCCTTTCTTCCTTCATTTCTTCCTTCATTCCTTCCTTCCATCCTTCCTTCCTTCCTTTCTTCCTTCCTCCCTTCCTTCCTTCCTTCCATCCTTCCTTCCATCCTTCCTTCCTTCCTTCCTTTCCTTTCCTTCCTTCCTTTCCCTCCCTCCCTCCCTTCCTTCCTTCCTTCCTTCCTTCCTTCCTTCCTTCCTTCCTTCCTTCCTTCCTTTCTTTTTGTGAGACAGGGGCTCACTCTCTCATCCAGGCTGGAGTACAGTGGCACTATCACAGCCCACTGCAGCCTCCTCTTTCTGAGTTCAGGTGACCCTCCCACCTCAGACTCCCAAGTAACTGGGACCACAGGTGCACTCCACCATGCCCGGCTAATTTTTTTTTAATTTTTTGTAGAGACAAGGTGTCCACGCATTGCCCAGGTGGTATTGAGTTCCCAGGTTCAAGCAATCTGCCCACCTCAGCTTCCCAAAGTTCCGGAATTACAGGCATGAGCCATCGCGCCTGGCCCAAAATCATTTTCAAGCAGCTTACTCCCTTACTAGCATCTACATCCTGTCTTTCTACTTGCACCCCCTAAATACCCTAACTCCAACAGCTTTCAACCCCAAAATCCCATTGATCCACCACTATTACGTGGTAACCTGCCTCTCACATGCCCTATTTTCCCTTCTAACTCAGTTGGATTACAATTAATTATTATAATCATTCCCATGCACTACCTTCAACTCTCTTTGTCCTTTCCTTCTTTGTATTATTCACCTGATAAACTCCAACCCTGGTTAAGTCCAATGTTCAGCCTACTCTATTCCTGCACCCCCGACTCACATGACTAGAGAAAAATGTAAAATGACACTAGCCAGTCTCATTCTGAATTCATAACTACTGAACCTCAAGTGAGTGTGGGAGTCATAATACATTATCTTAATCCATTCTTTCTCTTAGATGACTACTTCATACCTTCTTCCTCGCCTCCTCAAATGCCAACACCTTCTCCCCAGTCCTTACTCTCAACCTGCTGTTAGTCTTGCTTCCTGTTTTAAGGAAAAAATAGAAGCAATCAAAACAGAATTTCCACAAGCACCTGCCAATGCATCTGTGCCATTTTCTATGCCTCTCATCCTGCTGTTATGAACTCACCCCCACCCCAGCTAATCCCCTTACAGAAAATCTCTCACAAAGAACTGTGTGTATTTACTGTCTCTAGTTTTTCCCCGCCCATTTTCTTTTAAACACTGTGGCTCTGCCCCATGAATCCACTGAGGCTGCTCTTGTCAAGGTCACCTGTGACCGTCATGATGCTAAAGAATGATCAGTTATTTATGTGTCTTCATCTTACTTGATCTACTGCCAGCATTTTGTACAGCTGATGGCTCCCTCCTCTTTGATACATTTTCTTGGCTTCCAGGGACACCACACTTTCCTGGTTTTCCTTGTACTACACTACTTCTCAGTCTCTTTTGCTGGTTCTTTTTTTATATTTTCAACATTTAAACAATAGAGTGCCCCACGTCTCAGACATTGGACCTCTCTCTTCTCAGTCTACCTTCACTCACAAATTTTCCATTCCAACTTGAACCCCAAAGTCTATATCCAACTGCCTAGACATCTGTACTTGTTTGTCTAATGGACACCTTGCAGGCTCAGCAACATATGATACAAGATTGCTTTGTCTGCTGTGTGAAGAAGGGACCCCAAAAGAATAAGAATTAATGTAGGTGCACAAGTGAGAAGGCTAATGTAGTAGTCTAGGCAAGAAATAATATTGGTATGAATGCCCATGCTGGTGATAGAAAAAGAAAGAAGTTGATTTGCTTAAAATTAGGTGGAATCAAAAGATTTAATGATGGATTGGATGGAGGTGGAAAGGAAGAGAAAGAACCAAAGATGGCTTTCAGCATATGGGTTGGACAATGGGGAAAATGATAGGGCTACTAAATGAGGTGTGGAAAACAGGAGGGAAATAGGTTTGGCTCCCTTGGAAGAGTTGGAAGATAAAAGTCCGGTTTTTGAACGACTGAAGTTCCAGATGCTTGACACATCCAGTTGGTAATGTTTGTAAATTAACTGGAATATATAAAATTGAAACTCACTAGACATGATGAGATTAAAAATATAAAACTGTATCAAACACTACTGATCAATAAATTAAGATAAGAACTGAAAAGTGTCCTTTGAATTAGGCAATTTGGAAGTCACTAATGAGCTTGCCAAGAACAGTTTTGGTGAAGTCCTTGGAAATGGAAGGGGATCCAGAGAGCAAATGATGGGACTGACCCTTCAAGAAGGGGGACACTTCTTCCATTGACATAGAAGGAGCAGGAAGATGATAGGTGCAGAAACGGGAATGTTCACAGGATTGCTGTGGGAAAAATGGGAGAGCTCAGTCTAACACCTTTTTTTCTCCATGAACTAGGACAAAGCAAAGGAAACAGTAAGAGAAAGTGGTAGGGTTAAGAGAGAGAGGGAAATGTGCAAAATAACCAAAAAGGGTGAGAGGAAAATTCTTATTTGTAAAATAGAAAGTGAATAGATTGACAACTTCCTCGGAAAGCAACACTTGCTATGAGAGGGTGTTAAGATGTTTCTGGAGTAATAACGTTCATATTTCTGTATTCAAAATAAAAGAATTCACACAAAGTTTAGGCATGAAGGACATTACAGACTGTGTAAATAAAATTAATGTGAACTTTTATCTTGAAATCATAAGACTTCAGATTTATTGCCCTGAAACAAATAGCTACCTATTGCCTGTGATAAAAACAACAAGGAAAAAAAATTAATCAGCAGGAATTCTGTTAGATTGTCACTTAAGCAAAACCATTTCCTTTCTTTGAAATCCATCTGGAAATGTTCACAGGGCAAGGAGTTTGCTGCAAACTCAAGGTACAAACACTCATTAAAGGACAAACAGAGGAAGTTATTCCATCTTAAAACTGTCAGTCATCAAAACAGCCCATTTAGCCCATTACAAAGGCCTTATCTGCTGCCTGACTCTGCTGCTGTGGTTGTTTCTCTTGCCTTCCCTGAAGCAGGAACATTTAGTCATTCCAATCACGAAACCTGAAATGTGGGAGGGGTGTTGACGTTGATCTAGCTCAGTACTCTCCAAGTGTTATCACTTTTTAAAAATAAATCACAAGGAGTCTGTGCAGTCTCCAGTGACAGAGAACTCAATAGCTATCAAGGGAACCCATTCCAGGTTGGAAGGCTCTTTCTTCCATTCCACTGAAATCATCTACCTGCTGTTTCTAGCAATTCCGGATTTACCCCATCAAAATTTGTCACAACTACACTAATGCTTATTCCACATGCTCACCCTTCGAAGAAAGAAGATAGCTATCATACACTTACCCAACTTTTTTCTCCAGTACACATCTCAACTTCTTTTATTTTCACCTTCTTATGTCCTTTTATAATATTTATCTGATTGTATCTCAGTATGATTATAATTTAAAGTGTAGTGCCCAGAGCTGAAGATAATTATCTCAGTATTCTCTGATAAGGATGGGTAGAGTGAAACTATAATCTCTTATTTGAGTATTATATTTATATATATGTAATTTGAGTATTGTGTTTATATATGTAATATTTATTACATATATAATGTTATAAAAATATTGTTATGTAAATGTTATATTTATTATAAATATATGTTATATAAATATATTTATTGTTTGCTATATTATTTATTACACATTATCAAAATAATATTTCATTAAAAATATCAATGCATTCAATGATTCCATAACTTTCATGGCAATGACATCACACTATTGACTCACTGTAGTAGGCTGAATAATGGTCCCCCAAAGGACCATTATTAAGGTCCATGTCTTAATCCCTAGAGCCTGTGAATATGTTAACTTATGTGGCAAAAAAAGGCCTTGCAGATGTGGTTAAATTAAAGATATTGAGAAGGGGAAATTATCCTGGATTATCTAGATGGGCCAGTATAATCACAAGGCTTCTTACATAAAAGAGGCGAGAAGGACATGTGACAACCGAAGTGGTCACTGAAGTGATGCATGATCCTGGGCCAAGGAATGTGAGCAGCCTCTAGAAGCTGGAAAAGGCAAGGAAACCAGTTCTCCCGCAGAGCCTCCAGAGGGAACCCAGCCCTGCTGGCCCATTTAGCCTCTGACCTCCAGGACTGTCAGAGAATAAATTTGTGTTCCTTTAAGCCACTAAGGGTGTGGTTATTTGTTACAGCAGAAATAAGAAGCTAATATGCTCATATTTAGCTTAAGTTGCAAAGTCTTACTTATATATATTTTAGCTAAACTACATATTACATGTGTATAGTTGGTTTTCTGGACATAAGAACAAAATCTTAATGCTTATTGCCATTAATTTTATTTTGCTTGCTTCATCTCTCCCTTCAATTATGAAGAATTAATTTAAAACTGCTTCCCATATCCAACTGTGCACAGTCCTTTAGTTCTTCATGGAATCTTCTGATATTTTTATAAGCATGTCTTCCTGTATAAATAAATCATCAAATTGTTGAATAAGGGAGGACAAAGAGAAAAACCAAGAAAGATGGATCTCCCTCTTGGTTTGGTGAACCATCATTTATTCGTGACCTTATATTTCATTTAGTCTATATTTTTCAATTTTTTCTTTTTTTTTTTTTTTTTTTTTTTTTGAGACAGAGTCTGACTCTTGCCCAGGTTACAGTGCAGTGGTGTGGTCTCAGCTCACTGAAACCTCCACCTCCCGGGTTCAAGCGATTCTCCTACCTCAGCCTCCTGAGTAGGTGGGACTACAGGCACATGCCACCATGCCTGGCTAATTTTTGTATTTTTAGTAGAGATGAGGTTTCACCATGTTGGCCAGGCTGGTCTCGAACTCCTGACATCAGGTGATCCTCTTGCCTTGCCCTCCTAAAGTACTGGGATTACAGGCGTGAGCCACCATGCCAGTGTGTATTATTCAATTACATCCAAAAGATTATCATAAGACTTTCACAAAATGCCTTGAACTAGTCCAAACTTTCCAGGTAGTAACCCCATCAAAAAAGGAAATGAAGTTAATACAATGAACTTGCTCTTTGTTAATCTGTGCTGGTTTCTGATAATCACAGCTTTCTTTTCTAGTCCTTCATAGACCATTACTTTACAAATCTGATCTAGTAACTTGTGCATGACCAATAACGGGTTCATAGGCTTCAGTTTGATGAATATAAATTATTTTTTTCTTTTCAAAAAGAGAATGATTGCATAATATTCAGAAGATATCAGAATATATGTATATTGTTTATCCTTTTTAAAAATTATGTTAAGGCAGGGCATGGTGGCTCATGCCTGTAATCTCAAAACTTTGGGTAGCTGAGGCAGGTGGATCACTTGAGCCCAGGAGTTCTAGACCAGCCTTGGCTACACAGCAAAACCTATCTCTACAAAGAATGCAAAAATTAGCCAGGTGTGATGGCAAGTGTCTGTGGCCCCAGTTACTCAGGAGGCTGAGGTTGGATGATTGCCTAAACCTGGGAGGCAGAGGTTACAGGGAGCCAAGATTGTGCCACTGCATTCTAGCTTGGGTGACAGAGTAAGACTTCATCTCAAAAATTACTTAATGAATTAATTTAAATTATATTAAAACTAATTTGAATCTACCTTCTCTTCTCTTGAAGATTTTCTAGAATACTAGCACCTAATAATGATCTTAGAAAACAACAATTCCCACCATAGTATCCAAGTACTTTCTTAATCAACTTTTCCTTTTCCTGAGACTGGAAGGAAATCAAGTAAAGAATTTCTGTAATAGTGGAAAAACAGTGATGTTCTGTGTCATATTTGACTTATGTTCTAGAATAAGAATCAGAGACAGACTTTTATTAAATCTGTTAAAGAATTAATGTTTAAACCTCCAATTTATGTCAACAGTTGAAGGTAATAAAACAATAACGGATAACATGTATCAGTAGTTACTATATGTATGTAGTAACTATTTAGACACTCAATCCTTACAAAAGCCGTAAGAGGTAGATACTATTGCTATTCCCATCTGACAGACTCAGAAACTGAGGCCTCAGATGGTTTACTAACCTGCTAGCACAACTAGTTAGATGCAGAGACAGAACTTAAACCTAAAGAATAAAAACATCAGAAGCTGTCTGATGTGTCGTGCTGTGCTGTAAACTACTATTCTTACTAAACTTTTTAAAATTGACTTTTCATTTTGAAAAATGTCAAACATACAGCAAAGTAGAGGCAGGAGTACAATGCATATTCCTTTACCCATTTTCTATATTTAAAAATTGTTAATATTTTAGCAATTTTAACTCATCTTTTATAACTTTGATTTTTCAACCAACATACAGTAAAACTCATATTTTTGGTGTACAGTTCCATGAATTTTAATACATGTATAAATTCATGTAACCACCATCACAATCAGGATACAGTAGTTCCATTGCCCGAAAAAATCTCTCACAGAATAGCTGTGTAATCACACTCTCCTCGCACCTGTAACTCCTGGAAACCACTGAATTGGTGTCTGTCACTATAAGTTTGTCTTTTTGAGAATGTGCTATAAACGCAATCATATAATATGTAGCCTATTAAGACTGGCATCTTTTTTGTTTGTTTGTTTTTTGAGACGGAGTCTTGCTCTGTCATCCGGGCTGGAGTGCAGCAGTGCAATCTCGGCTCACTATAACCTCTGTCTCCCGGGTTCAAGCGATTCTCCCTCCTCAGCCTCCTGAGTAGCTGGGATTTCAGGCACCCACCATCATGCCTGGCTAATTTTTGTATTTTTGTAGAGATGAGGTTTCACCATGTTGGTCAGGCTGATCTTGAACTCCTGACCTCAGGTGATCCGCCTGCCTCAGCCTTCCAAAGTGCTGGGATTACAGGTGTGAGCCACTATGCCCAGCCAAGACTGGCATCTTTTACAGAGTAATGCCTTTGAGATCTCTCCAAGGCATTGCAGAACTAATATTCCAAAATAAAAATGCCACACAGTTTATCCATTCATCCATTGAAAGACAGTTGGCCTGTTTCCAGTTTGGGGCAATTACGAATGGAACAGATATAAACATTCATGTGTACGTTTTTATGTGAACATAGTTGTATTTTTCCAGGGTATATACCCAGTAGCATTGTTTCCATGGTATATGGTAACTGTTTAACTTTATAAGAAACTGAAAACCCAGAATGGGGATACTATGTTACATTCTCACTAGCAATGTTTGAGAGTTTTAATTGCCCCACATCTTTGCTAGCACTTGGTATCATTACTATTTTTTTTTTATTTCAGTCATTCTTATAAGTGTATATTCATACCTCATTGTCCTTCTAATTTGCATTTCCCTAAGGGCTAAAGATGGACATTTTTCAGGTGTTTATTTGTCTTCTGCATATCCTCTTAAGTAGATCTGTGCAAGTCTTTTGCTCATGGTTTGTTGTTGCTGTTGTTGTTGTTGTTGTTGTGAGTCTCACTTTGTTGCCCAGACTGGAGTGCAGTGGCACGATCTAAGCTCACTGCAGCGTCCACGTGCCGGGTGCAAGCGATTCTCCTGCCTCAGCCTCCTGAGTAGCTGGGATTACAGGCACACACCACCACACCTGGCTAATTTTTGTATTTTTAGTAGAGACGGGATTTCACCATGATGGCCAGGCTGGTCTTGAACTCCACATCTCAAGTGATCCACCTGCCTCGGCCTCCTAAAGTGCTGGGATTACAGGTATGAGCCACTGCGCCCGGCCTTGCTCATGTTTTTTAATTGGGTTATTTGCCTTTTTACAGTTTTCTGGATAGAAGTCCTTTGTTGAATGTGTGATTTATAAAATTTTTCACTGTTTGTACTTTGTCTTTTCATTCTCTTAGTAACGTCTTTATAGAGCAAAAGTTTTAAGTGTTAATGGAGTCTAATTGACAAAGGTTTTCTTTTACAGATTGTGCCTTTGTCTAACCTGTTTCCTGCTCATCAAGCTTAAACTAGAGGCTTCTCGTGGAGCTCTCTCTCTCTGTCCATACCGTTGTTCAGTTCCAGATTGCAGGCAGCCTTGAATCTAGGCTAGGCAATATTAAAGTTTTGTTTTCTTTTCTTTTTTTTTTTTTTTAAAAAAAAAGGTAAACTCATCCAGGTGCCGTAGCTCACGACTGTAATCCCAGCACTTTGTGAGGCTGATGTGGGCGGATCACTGGAGGCCAGGAGTTTGAGACCAGCCTGGCCAACATGACAAAACCCTGTCTCTACTAAAACTACAACAACAACAACAATCAGCTGGGCATGGTGGTGCACACCTGTGATCTCAGCTGCTTGGGAGACTGAGACATGAGAATTACTTGAACCTGGGAGGCAGAGGTTGCAATGAGCTGAGATGGTGCCATTGCACTCCAGCTTGGGCAACAGGGTGAGACTCGGTCTCAAAAAAAAAAAAAAAAGTAAACTCACTGCCAGTCTCATGTTACTTTGAATTCTACTCTTTGTTCCCAACCTGCCTGATTCTATTACTTTTCAGAGTCCTCAGAGAGCTAGTTCCAGTGTTCTTTTCAGATTTTATAGCTGCACACTTTAAGAGATAAGAGACAGGGAGCAGTGCGTTTACTCCATCTATCCTGGAACCAGAACCATGACACCAGCTTTCTGGACATCTAACTCTCAGTGGGTCATTGAAAGTTTCTCCCCTCCCCTGTCTTACCGTCCCCAGAAACTGGAGTTTTAGTTAAGAGGGGACTGGTGAAGCAGGAGAGGGATGAGGCGGCACCTGCAGCGGCCACCACTTGCTGAGCAATTGTGCTGCTTCTCTACCTGCCTGTCCTCATCTTTAAGTTAAATTACAGACATCATTAAATGTCACCCATAACCAAGATACTATTATAATACCTAACCCAATTAACACCAGTTCTCCACAACCCAGACCATACACAAATTGTTCCTGTTGACCCCAAGATGTAAAGGACCAAATCTTCATATTTTAAAGGATTATATTAGCACTGTAGGGGTAATCTTTAGCTGACCTGTAAAGAAAGGCCATAATCACGTGTCCACATACGAACACAACCTCAGCCTTTACATCTAATCTTAATTAACATCTTTCCCACATACTGCTCCCCCGATGGCCACGCTGATCTCTAGCAAGGACATGGAACAGAGGAAAGCACTAATCATTTGAAAAACCTTTTCAAATCTAAACAATGAATTCATATTTTACTCTAAATCTATCATTCATGAAAAATCATTGTATGCTGAGTTAGAAATAAATATTTATGGTAGCATTTTTTTCTTCTTGGTTTGTTTGTTTGAGACAGAACCCCTCGCTCTGTTGCCCAGGCTAGAGTGCAGTGCCTAAGTCTCGGCTCACTGCAACCTTCCCCACCCAGGTTCAAGTGATTCTCCTGCCTCAGCTTCCCGAGTTGCTGGGATTACAGGCGTGCACCACCCCGCCTGGCTAATTTTTGTATTTTTTGTAGAGATGGGGTTTTGCCATGTTGGCCAGATTGGTCTCCAACTCCTGACCTCAGGTGATCCTCCTGCCTTGGCCTCCAAATGTACTGGGAATACAGGTATGAACCACTGCGCCTGGCCTATGGTGGTGGTTTTAAGCTGCCAATCATGACCCATCAGGGAATTGTGAAGTCAATTTACTGGATTTCCACCAGTATTTTTTTTAAAGAAAGAATAGAACAGAATAGAAACTTTCAGAGCACATTCTACATAGTAAGTGTTGTTTTATGACATGTTTTTTCAATTATATGTATGTAAATATATGTGTTGTAAGTTGCAATAGAAATCTATTTCTTTTTTTTGACGGAGTCTCGCTCTGTCGCCCAGGCTGGAGTGCAGTGGTGTGATCTCGGCTCACTGCAACCTCCGCCTCCTGGGTTCATGCCATTCTCCTGCCTCAGCCTCCCAAGTAGCTGGGACTACAGGTGCTACTACCATGCCCAGTTAATTTTTTGTATTTTTAGTAGAGATGGGGTTTTGCCGTGTTAGCCAGGATGGTCTCAATCTCCTGACCTCGTGATCCACCCACCTCGGCCTCCCAAAGTGCTGGGATTACAGGCATGAGCCACTGCGCCCGGCCAGAAACCTATTTCTTACGATGGTGATCAAGAATTTTGAGGGCCACAGCTTCATAAGAAATCCAAAGTGGCTCTTCTTAGAAGGCTAATCCCTTTTCCATTATCTACAGAGAATAATCAGATCCTGGAGACCCAGTCTTCCCATTTTCCTGCATCTCTGGTTGACATGAGATTTCCTAATGATTCAGATATCTAGACAGGGAGGATGATCAACAATACATCCACCAACCAGCTAAGAGGCAAGCTTCCCTGGACATAGTGATCAGAGTACTATGGCATCAGATGAGGGGACCTCAAGGAGAACATAAGGAACACGGACGACAGGAAATTAGGACACAGGGCAGGAGTGAAGAGGACATGTGTATGGCGCCTTAAGCCGTCAGCCATGTTTATAAGCAGCATGCATCAGAACAAAGATCAGAAGTAGGCTGACCATTTCTGCAGTGTAACTCATCAAAAAATCTACAGAGACACTTGAAGTTAGTGGTTGAGTGTTTGGGCCCTGGGACCTAACCCTCTGGGACCTAATCCCTGTTCTCGTCTTACTAGTTCGTCTATTCTTGGGAATGTTAACCTCTCTGAACCTTATTTCCATCATCTCTGTCTATATATATTTACATGTATAAATTAATATTTGAATTTTTCGATTTAATATTAATTTCTCGTTCCTCTCTGCAAATCATGAAATGCATGAAGGTAACTTCAACCAAGCCAGTGTGATGAGAAACTGACATCTTTACCAGAAAAGAAAATGTTGAAAGTAGTTTCAGGGCTGTCATATACTGAATCATATCTTTTTAATAAAAATATTGTAATTATATTGTGAGAGTCATTGTATTTTATCTCATTTCATAATCTTATTGCTCTGATTCTCCCTCTCATCTCCAAATCTCTCAAAAAATAACAAGTACTTTTATTGAACCATTACGATGTGCCAGAAGCAATGCAATTTCTTCACATGTATTGACTCATTAAATAATCATAAAAATCCTTTGAGATAATAACCCTTTTCTTTCCAATTTATGGATGATAGAGGCTGGGTGTGGTGGCTCACACCTGTAATTCCAGCACTTGGGGAGTCCGAGGTGGGAGGATCACTTGAGCTTAGGAGTTTGAGACCAGCCTGGGCAAAATATTGAGACCCTGCCAACAGGAACAATTTGCATATGGTCTGGGTTGTGGAGAACTGGTGTTAATTGGGTTAGGTATTATAATAGTATCTTGGTTATGGGTGATATTTAATGATGTCTGTAATTTAACCTAAAGATGAGGACAGGCAGGTAGAGAAGCAGCACAATAGCTCAGCAAGTGGTGGCCGCTGCAGGTGCTGCCTCATCCCTCTCCTGCTTCACCAGTCCCCTCTTAACTAAAACTCCAGTTTCTGGGGACAGTAAGACAGGGGAGGGGAGAAACTTTCAATGACCCACTGAGAGTTAGATGTCCAGAAAGCTGGTATTTACAAAAATACTTGTTTTTTAATATCTAAACCTCCCTTACTTTAAAATTGTCTCCCCAGGTGTGTTCTTACATTTGGAAACACTCATCCTTGATAGTGTTATCATCTCTTAAGAGACACCAGTTACCTAGGGCAGGGAGGGTCCAGGCAATTAAATCAAGAAAAGTACAGGAAAGAGTGTGGGCTGCAGGGGTGGGGGGTACCTGTCTATTGAGGATGGATCAATGCCAGGAGACATGCAGTTCCCAAAGGTGGGCGCCAGATTCCAGAGAAGGGCAGTTGGGTGGATAGAAAGGGTGGATTTACCTCATGGAAGCCCTACTTTTCTGGCAGGCACATGAGTCTACAGGGGAGAGCTGTCGTAAAATTACAGCCTGCAGTTTAGAAGTAATCCCCCCATTAAGGATAACTTTGCCTTTCCACCAGCACTCAGGGACAACTAAAATGTAAATGGTGATAATGTGTTGTCAGACCCCAACAGACATATTTTTTTTCCTTACCTCCCAAGGTAAGAGACGAGAGACAAAGCATACTTTTAATCTCTGTTTTCTATCTCCTTTATTCTACTCTCCTTCCCAATTTCACCCTTTTACTTTTTCTTTTCTTAAAGACAAGGTCTCACTCCGTTGCCCAGGCTGGAGTGCAGTGGCACTATCATTGCTCACTCACTGCAAGCTCGAATTCCTGGACTCCAGCAACCCTCCCACTTCAGCCTCCCCAGTAGCTGGGATTACAGGCATGAGCCACCACACACAGCTCTCTCATCCTGTTTCTTTCTAGAAACTATTGTCTGCCTAACATTAAAGGTGTACTTTAGCTGGGTGAGGTGGCTGATATCTGTAATCCCAACACTTTGGTAGGCTGAGTTGGTAGGACTGCTTGAGCTCAGGAGTTTGAGACCAGCCTGGGCAAGACAGTGAGGCTCCTGTCTCTATAAAAAAAAAAAAAAACAAAAAAATTTTTTTTAATTAGCCAGGTGGGGTGGCACACACCTGTGGTCCCAGCTACTCAGGAGGCCGGAGTGGGAGGATTACTTGAGCCTGGGAGGTTGAGGCTGCAGTAAGCTATGTTCATACCATTGCACTCCAGCTTGGGAAACTGAGCAAGACCTTGTCTCAAAAAGGAGAAAAAAATTGTACTTTAGTAAGCTTGCTGGCTAATTATTCCAGCAATAATTTTATTTTATTTCTATTAAATATTAATATTTTATTTCTAATTAAGATTTTATTTAGAAATAAAATTTTATTAGAATAAACCTTAATTAGAAATGAAATAATAAACCATAAAAGACTATCATTAGACTTTACGTCTTTAATATAAGAAGAGCTTATTCTAATCTTTTTATTTATCTTGATTGAAGTTTGTATCTTTTTCACAAAAGAGTGCTTTTTAATACCTCCTTTCTACACAGTGCTTGTATTTTTTATCAGTTGGCTTGCCTCAACTGGATTCAACCCAGGAGGGTACTTTTTTTTTTTTTTTTTTTTTTGCAGAAGTTGCTCAAACTGAATACTGACTCCTCTCACACGGAAACCACAAGTGTTAGTCTTTCTTAACTTGAAACAAAATGATTCTCCCCGTCTTACCAGCAGTTTTCCGTCATTTAGTAGTTTGTGATCTTTCTGTTTCATACACTTGACCATCTTAGTTATCAACTGACTGAATTGGCCAAGGCCTACCGTCACCTGTGTCTATCATGAGTAATTTCTGTTTAGGGCCTACTATTTACAAGGACTTTTTAAGCAGATGAATAAAGCTTTTTTTCTCCATCACTAGGATCTCTGTTACCGGTGGGAACCATTTTAAGACACACATGTGTTTTGTTAACTTTAAAAAAAAATGTAATTTATAAATTTAGAAAGGAGACTATTTCTTGTAAAGAATTACAGCCTGCCAATATCCAGAATCTGCAAAGAACTTAAACAAAATTTACAAGAAAAAAACAAACAACTCCATCAAAAAGTGGGCAAAGGATGTGAACAGACCCTTCTCAAAAGAAGATATTTATGCAGCCAGCAAACATATGAAGAAAAGCTCATCATCACTGATCATTAGAGAAATGCAAATCAAAACCACAATGAGATGCCATCTCATGCCGGTTAGAATGGCGATCAGGAAACAACAGATGCTGGAGAGGATGTGGAGAAATAGGAACACTTTTACACTGTTGGTGGGAGTGTAAATTAGTTCAACTTGTGGAAGACAGTGTGGCAATTCCTCAAGGATCTAGAACCAGAAATACCATTTGACCCAGCAATTCCATTACTGGGTATATACCCAAAGGATTAAAAATCATTCTACTATAAGGACACATGCACACATATGTTTATTGCAGCACTATTCACAGTAGCAAAGACTTGGAACTAACCCAAATGCCCATTAATGATAGACTGGATAAACAAAATGTGGCACATACACACCATGGAATACTATGCAGCCATAAAAAAGGATGATTTCATGTCCTTTGCAGGGACATGGATGAAGCTGGAAACCGTCATTCTTGGCAAACTAACACAAGAAGAGAAAACCAAACACCGTATGTTCTCATAAGTGGGAGTTGAACAATGAGAACACACGGACACAGGGAGGGGAATATCACACACCAGGGCCTGTCGGGGGTGGGGAGCTAGCGGAGGGATAGCATTAGGAGAAATACCTGATGCAGATGACAGGTTGATGGGTGCAGCAAACCACCATGGCACATGTATAACTATGTAACACACCTGCACGTTCCGCACATGTACCCCAGAACTTAAAGTATAATTTTAACAAAAGAAAGAAAAGAAAGAATTACAGCCTGCAAGGTGGCTGGCCATCCCACAGGCTGGGAAATGTGCCTCAGGCCAAGACCAAAGATAGGCGCTTCAAAGGAGGAGGGGTCGGAATAAGAGCTTTATGCTGAACCATTGACTAAACATACATATTCAACAGGTCACACGAGGAGCTATGAATATTCACAAAGTTGGTCCCAAGACAAGCACACATATAATGTACATCCCATGTTCACTTCCGGTGGAGACTTAACATTTAAACGTATTATAATCAGGTTCTATATGTCAAAAGGTTTCTGCAGGACATGAAGGCATACAAGTGCATAGTCCCTGTAAACCAGCCAAGACCCAGTTCATGGTGGGTGGTCTTCTTACCAGGAGATCACTGACTGAAATCAGTCTCTTGTCCAGTCAGAGCTGCCGTGACGGCTGGTGGAACAGTGACTGGGGGCTAGTTAGTCAGCATCTGGTGGAGCTACTGATTGTTTTAATGATGCTTATCTGGAGGCTAGTGCTTGTTTAGCTGTTACAGAAAAAGAAAAAAGCTCTGTGGCAGTTAGAACATAGTCTATTCCTTAAGTGTAGCGGTATCTGACTTCACCTTTGCCTGGCATGGCCTAAGGTCTTGTTTATCATTTAATATCTTATTGCCTCAGTCTGTTCTGTCAGTCTTATGATCTCTATTTTGACATGAATGTTGGTCAGTTGTTCTGTCTAAACTCCAAAAAAGAGGGGACATAATAAGGCATGTCTGGCCGCCTGTCCCATCATGGCTGGCAACTTTGTTGAGACGGGGTCTGGCTCTGTTGCCCAGTGGAGTGCAGTGGTGTGATTTCAGCTCACTGCAACCTCTGCCTCCCAGGCTCAGGCTATCCTCCCATCTCAGCCTCCCAAGTAGCTAGGACCATAGGCATTTGCTAACACGCCCAGTTAACTTTTGTATTTTTTGTAGAGATGGGGTTCTCACTTTGTTGCCTAGGCTGCTCAAGCAATTTGCCTGCCTCAGCCTCCTAAAGTGGTGAGATTATAGATGTGAGCCACTGAGCCCAGCCTGGCAACTCAGTTTTTAAGGTTTTTCTGGGGTCCTCTTGGCCAAAACAGTTCCACTCAGTTGGTGGGGGGCTTACGATATTATTTTTAATTTACGACTTACATAGATTGGACTGCATTCATCCCAGTAGTTCTACCTAATAGTGACACCAAAAATCTGATCCTAGAAGCAGTTCGATGGGAATAATATGACTGGGGCACCTTCTAAAATACTTTCCTCAGGTCTTTTGGCACCAATCTGAAAACTGTAAGACACTATGTAAGTGTGAAAGAAAATACTAGAGCCATTGTGGTGGATTAATCAGCCTCAGTTCAGATCCCGGTTCCACCAGTTCCCAGTTCCTTGAATGTGGGCCTATGGCTCAGCCTGTCTCTGCCTCAGTTCCTTCATGGGCTGATTATTCTTGGTGTGCCCTTAGGCCCTGTACTGAGCCCTCTGGGGACTGACACATCAAGCCTGTATCACCTGGACTGACCCCTTGACCTCAGGCTTTTGGTTGTTTCAGCCAATTGGGAAATGGGAAGGAAACAGGAAAGAGAGAGCGTCAGTGTTTCCCTCACTCCTCACCTGCCCACACACCACTGGGGCTCTGGCCACATCCCTCTAGACACAGCTCCGCAGAGCTGCCCTTCCTACAGCAGCTCCTCGTCAGGTTCCGGTTACACGAGGTCGTTGGCTTGCCCCTTCCGCCCAGGGCTGGGAACAGCTGTCCACTGATGCTAGTTTCCTGGATGCCTCCCCATCCCTCATGGATTCACTTAAAGCTACCTACTCATCTGTAAACAGTCCCTTCCTTAAATTCTCTTCAGAATTCCACCTGTGTGACCCCCGTCTCTTGCCGGGGCCTTGACAAACACACTGCCTGGGGCTGTAGTGAGGATTAAATAAACCAATACATATTATAAAGCACTCAGAAAAGCACAGTGCACAGATTCAATGCGATCTGCAGATGAGCTGTTGTTATTAGTAAGATTGCCCTGCCTGCCTTTCCTATCAGTACTGGAAGACACACCTCTGAGGTTGCCAAAAATTAATAAAGGCCCTATTTCTAGAGAGCCTTGGATGTCCGGAGAGCCTCTACCAGCCTCCCTTCCTAAGGCTATCAGCACAGGCTTGGACAGGAAAGCTAGAGTGAAACTGGCTTCCATATAAATGGGAGAAGCCACCACAGGCTGGGGCGAGGGAGGGGCAAAAGCAGGGCTCTCAAGAAGTCCACAGCTGCAGGACTCAGTCCCTCTGGCAAGATTTGGGCTCCAGGAATTGAAAGGTGAGCAGTCTCTGGTTGACAGGATCGTTAGAGGGTATGGCAGCGTGCAGAGGAGGATAAAATGTCCCAGACGCACTTCCTGTACTTCACAACTGGGCCCAGGACCAGCCTGGCTATTTTCCAAGTCCTGAAGCCCAGGTGGACCTAAGTGTTTGGAACTAACAGGATCTTATCTAAAAGAGAGCCAGCTGGCAGAATTCACACGCACACATTGAATTCTGATGAAAGCTGGTTCAGGCAGGAACCAAGACCGTTCTTGATCAACAGCACTGAGGGCATACGCAGAGGATCAAGAGGATGTAGTGGTTGAAAGTAGAGGCTCTCGGTGTATAGACTGCCAGGATTCAAAATCGGCTCCACCACTTTCTAGCTGTTCAGCTCTCACAAGTCACTCAGACTCTCTAAGCCTCACACTTTTAGTCTGTAAAAATGGGCTGGGCGCAGTGTCTCACACCTGTAATCCCAGCACTTTGGGAGGCTGAGGTGGGAGGACTGCTTAGCCCCAGAATGCAAGATCAACCTGGGCAACATGGCGAGACCCCATCTCCACAAAACTAAAAAATTAGCCGGGCATGGTGGGTCGCAGCTACTCAGGAGGCTAAGGTGGGAGAATCACTTGAGCCCAGGAGGTCAAGGTTGCAGTGAGCCATGATTTTGCCACTGCACTCCAGGCTGGGTGACAGAGCAAGACCCTGTCTCAAAAAAAGAAAAAAAGATGTTAGTAACAGACACTACCTGTTTACGTGATTACGTGATTAGAGTGATTACGAGAACTAAATAAGGAAATTTAGGTGCAGTGTTTCACACAGCACCTGACACGCTGCACCTGACACATAGTAAGCATTTAAAAATGATTGCTCTCATGAAAGTCATCATTATTATGATCATTCTTATTATTACCCGTTTTTAAGAGTCAACTGGTAAAAATCTTGCTGGCACAATTTAATGAAAGGGGAACAAGTCTCATAAGGATATTAAATGAAATGGGATTATACTGTGAGTGTGTATATACATACACATATATATATATATCAGACCACTTACACTTTTTTTCCTTTCTCACAAAATCCAGACCTGGTAAAATTGCACTCATTGTCTAAACCTTGGGGTGCCTCTGCTCCTTAGCACAGTAGCATAGTGGTTTCAAAGTCAAGCTCTGGAATCAGACCAATCTGGGTTCAAATCCCAGCTCTGCTACTGAAGAGCTCATTGACCCATGAGCAACTTTATCTCGTTAAGCTTCAGTTTTCTTATCTGTAAAATGAAGAAATAATAGTTCCTACCTCATAAGATAGTTATAAATATTAAGTGCGATGATGCATGCAAATCTCTTCTTAGCAAGTGTGGGCTCTCATTATTAGCCTACTTCCAACAGAAGGCAGTTGTAAGCATTTCAATGTTAAATAAAATAGAAAGCACACCCCTAAGAACATGTGGGAGCTCTCATACTGAAAAATGCTGCCATACTTGGGGGCGGGTTGACCGGAAAGGAGCATAAGGAAATGTCTGGGGTGATGAAAATGTTAAATTTTTGTTTTGGGTAGCAGTTACATGGCTGTATGGAATTGTCAAAACTCACTAAATTGAACACTTAAGACCTGTGCACTTTATTGTGTGAAAACTGTACCTCAATTTTAAAAAGAAACATAGCAGTTATGAATTCCACTCTAGATCTAAGATTTTATCTCCTCCAATGCTGTATGTGAAGCCTGGAAAATATCATTGATAACGTTCACTTAGAGATGTGGGGAGGCGGGTGCTGTGCGTGCTTAAAGGCTGTCATTAAAGATAATGTTTCTGCTCAAAACTCATTCATTAGGAACCACTAAGGGCCATGGGGAGGTCTTAGTCATAAATATTGTTTCATCAGCTCTATGGGAATAGTGAACCCAAGGCTCACCTTTATGGATTTTACTTAGGGTGTACATTTGTAACGGATGAGATAAGTGGGTAGGATGGAGCCACACCCACCCAACCACCTATTATATGTATTACACAAGGTTTATTAACAGTGGCTGTGGTCTTGCTATGGAGGAGTAAGGTGTGCATATCTGATGAGAAAAGATAAACGTGAATGGATGAAAGAGCAAATGGGCAAACAAGCATTTGCTAAATAGCTATCATGCATCTCCTTGATGATTTAATTGAATTTAATTCTCACAAAAATCTTGTGAAGTCAGGGTTATTATCACTACTTAACAAACGAGAAAACCGGTACTTAGAAGGAGAAGCAATGAGCCTCAGGTTCTACAGCCAAGTCACAGCAGAGAGGGACCTCCATATAATCCATGAATATCCTAAATAATTTCTATTTGTTACAAATAATATTTTTCTTAAGATCTCCTATGTATTATATTAGAGCTTCTATGTGCCATTTAGCACATATCAAAAGGTTTCATCTTTGTTCCAAATGCCATTCCAGCCACTTCTGTTAGGGAATTAATCAATGAGGTATGACATACTTTTGAAGCATTAGTCACTGTTTTCCTGTAATATTTTCTCTGACCTCATTCTTACCATCTTTCAAATAGCAGATAGACTATTCTGAGTTCCCCTACCCCTAGGCAGGGTAGGTTAACAGAAAGTAGAGAAAAAATGAGCTTCTTTTGACTTTTGAGTCTCCAAAACTCAAGTCCCCATGGGGAATGGGAAAGATACAGGCCTACATAAGATTTAGAAGCCTATTTGCTAAGCGAGAGGAAGAAATCTCACTCAAGATTACACAGAGATTTCCCAGCTGTGGGGGGAAGGAAGGGGTTGGAAGTCAAGAGCACAGGGATGTGAAGGTGACCACTGAGAAGGGCCCTTCCCTCCCTCCCTCACCCATTCAAGTGTCAGAAGGGAAGGAAGAATTACTCAAGCTTCAGACAGGTCTGTAGATTCCTAGATCAAAGAGATAAAGCAAGAATATCCCGGAAGAGAAATGATTTTGAGGTGCATCCAGGAGATTAATATTGAGGTGTGGGTTCCATGGGAGCTGGAGTGGTGGGAGATTTTTTGTGACCCTAGTATTGGCCGTCACAGTGAATGCCCTAGACCAGAGAATGGCCAGAGACCAGACTCAAACCCTATACCCCCATGTGCCACCTTTTGTCACTGGGAACATCCTCCAGAAGTTAGGTGCAATCCTGGGAAGGGTGGGCGAACTCCCCAAATTGACAGAGATGGATTTCTGCTACATTGAAAGGATGGAGGCAAACAAAAATTAGATTGCGTTACAGGAAAATAAACATAGATTTCTTGTACAGTTACATATGCGGCCTGGCGTTCACATCACTACAGTTGTACCTGCGGTAGATAGTCCTACTTCAGATAGAACAGTCCAAGGAGGGAACAGTATGTGAGGCTTACAAATGGAAATCCAGGAGAGAAAAGAAACTCATTAGGGACAAAATGTCCCTTTCAGCTTGTCCACTGCTTTTAAAGCCATTATATTCACTGAGGTCATCCTATTGGTAGAACCCCAAGTTTATCTTTGATTGAAAATGCCTGCACGTTATTCCTGGTGAGTTAACAGGACTTCCCTGCTTATACGCTTCAGAGTCTCTGATCGTAAACCTTCACCCTGGGATTTGTTTAGAGTGAAGCAGAAGTTTTTTTGATGAGAGTCATTTATTGGTTGAATTCTTTGCAAGAGTCCTCCTGTCCAACACAAGCTATAGTATGTATATGGCTCTTCTCTGTGCAGCACACACCACAGCAGCTCCTTCAGTCTTACTTAATAGTTTCTAGTTCCCCATATATCACCTATGCAGGAATGATCCAGAGATGACCCTCCCCAAAGAGACAAAAACAAATTGACCACACAGCCAGTTTCTTTGAGGAAATGTTGCCACTTGAACCACTAGAGACTCAGCGGCCTAACAACAGCTGTTGTTCCACTTCTTTGACTTATGTTGTCAGGCAAAAGGAGAAAGGACCAAGGACAAGTCTTGCTGACCCAAGCAGGGAAAACCAGTCTCAGAAATGGGGAGTGGATTGGGAGAGGAGAGTGAATAGCGCCAATTCCTATAAGAACTTCCTATACTATAAGTGAGTATAAGTGGAAGACAATTGCACATAGGACAGACCAGGCTCCGCCCCATCTACAATTGGCCAAGGACAGCCATCGCTGCAAGAAATATTATCACCATGCCATAAAATGGTCAGAGAAGTTAGGAACACCAAGGCCTAAAATTCCTCATGGAAACTTAAAATTATTATGGCATGTTAAAGGAGCTGAGAAGGTCTGCAACAAATAAACCGACATAACTTTGTTTAAGCCAGAGTTTCCAAGCTTTGAATACAAAACACTTTCCTGCCTGCTTACTCGTGACCAGCAAAACAAATTTCACTGCACACCCATTTGGGAACTGCAGATGCATACTTTTCAGCTTTCATTCTTCTTTTCTTAAATTTAGTAATTTTCTGATGTTTGGTTTTATTTTTTCATTTTTACCTTCATGTGTTCACTTCAATATAGTTCCTAAAGACTACAAATATTTTTCTAAAGTCAAGAGTTTTGAGGGGGAGTGTCTGAAAAGGGAATGAAGAGATGTGAAGAGAGGTTGAAGAGCTGAATTCAGTTCAGCAGAAGGCCCAAGAGAAGATAGGCCCAAGAAGAATAGAAGACAGCTGATGTGATCCCTGGGTCCAAAGGAGGGAAAGATAGAGGTGTGTGACTTGGGAAAAGGAGATTCTTAGATGATTTTCTGTTTTTCTTCTTTGGAGATGGAGTCTTGTTTTGTCGCCCAGGCTGGAGTGCAGTGGTGCAATCTCAGCTCACTGCAACCTCTGCCTCCTGGGTTCAAGCAATTCTTGTGCCTCAGCTTCCCGAGTAGCTGGGACTACAGGTACCTGCCACCACACCCAGCTAGTTTTGTATTTTTAGTAGAGATAGGGTTTCACCTTGTTGGCCAGGCTGGTATTGAACTCCTGACCTCAGGTGATCTGCCCGCCTCAGCCTCCCAAAGTGCTGGGATTAGAGGCATAAGCCACCGCACCAGCCATGTTAGATGATTTTCTAACTTAGGTTAAGGGAATCAGGAGCAAATACGTTGTACAGGTGTACCTAGTTCTACTGTCACCTCTCTTATTACACTTCACAGATACTGTGTTTAAAAAAAAATTGAAGGTTTAAGGCAACCTCAATCAAGCAAATCTATCTGCACTCTTCTTCTGACAGCATGTGCTCACTTTCTATCTCTGTTTGACATTTTAGTAAGTCCTATGGTATTTCAAACTAAAAATATATATATTTTTAGAGATGAGGTCTCACTACATTCATTGCCCAGTCTGGTTTCAAACTCCTGGGCTCAAGCAATCCTCTTCCCTCGGCCTCCCAAAGTGCTGGGATGACAGGCATGAGTCACTGAACTGGCCCAAACTTTTAAATGATGGTATCTGTTGTGGTGATGTGTGATCAGTGGTCTTCGATGGTTACTATTGGAATTGTTTTGTGGTGCCATGAACGAGACCCATATACGACGGTGAGCTTCATCAATTAATGCTGTGTGTGTTCTGACTGCTCCATTGATCGGCCATTCTCCCATCTCTCTCCCTCTCCTCTAGCTTCCCTCTTTCCTGAGACATAGCAATATGCAATATTGAAATTAGGCCAACTAATAACCCTACAATGGCCTATAAGTGTTCAAAAGAAAGGAAGAGTCTCAAGTCTCTCACTTAAAATCAAAAGCTAAAAATGATTAAGCTTAGTGAGGAAGGCATGTGGAAAGCTAAGATAGATTGGAAAAAAAAACAAAAACAAAAACCTAGGCCTCTTGTGCTAGACAGTTAGCCAAGGTGTGAATGCAAAGAAAAAGTTCTTGATGGAAATTAAACATTCTACTCCAGTGAACACACCGATGATAAGAAAGCAATACAGCCACCTCATTGCTGATATGAAGAAGGTTTTAGTGGTCCGTATAGAAGATCAAACCAACCAACACATTTCCTTAAGCCAAAGCCTAATTCAGGTGAAGGTCTTAACTCTTTTCAATTCTATAAAGGCTGAGAGAGGTGAAGAAGCTGCAGAAGAAAAGTCTGAAGCTGGCAGGTGTTGATTTATGAGGTTTACGGAAAGAAGCTGTCTCCATAACATAAAGTGCAAGCTGAGGCAGCAAGTGCTGATGGAGAGGCTGTAGCAAGTTATCCACAAGATCTAGTTAAGCCAGGCACGGTAGCTCATGCCCGTAATCCCAGCACTTTGGGAGGCCGAGGCAGGCAGATCACCTGAGGTCAGGAGTTCCAGACCACCCTGGCCAACATAGCAAAACCCCGTCTCTACTAAAAATACAAAAATTAGCTGGGAGTGGTGGCGGGCATCTGTAATTCCAGCTACTCAGGAGGCCGAGGAAGGAGAATCACTTGAACTTGGGAAGCAGAGGTTGCAGTGAGCCAAGATGGTGCCACTGCACTTCAGCCTGGGCAACAGAGCAAGACTCTGTCTCAAAAAAAAAAAAAAAAAAAAAGATGATCTAGTTAAGATCACTGTTGGAAGATGGCTAAACTGAATAACACATTTTCAATTAGATTAAACAGCCTTCTATTGGAAGAAGATGCCATCCCGGGACTTTCAGAGCTAGAGAGGAGAAGTCAATGCCTGGCTTCAAAGCTTCAAAGGACAGGCAGATTGTCTTGTTAGACACTAATGCAGCTGGTGACTTTAAGTTGAAGTCAATGCTCATTTACCATTTTGAACATCCTACGGCCCTTAAGAAGTATGCTAAATGTATTCTGCCTGTGATTTCTGAATGATGGAACAACAAAGCCTGGATAACAGCACATCTTCTATAGCATGGTTTACAAAATATTTTAAGCCCACTATTGAGACCTACTGCTCAGAAAAAGATAAGATTACTCTCCAAATATTAGTGCTTATTGACAATGCACCTGGTCACCCAAGAACTGTGTTGGAGGTGTACAAGGCGATTAATGTTATTTTCTTGCCTGCTGATGCGCATCCACTCTGCAGCCCTTGGATCAAGAAGCCCTTTTGAATTTCAAGTCTTATTAAAGAAATGCATTTTCTGCGGCGATTGCTGCCACAGATAGTGATTTCTCTGATGAATCTGGACAAAGTAAATTGAAATCCTTCTAGAAAGGATTCACCATTCCAGATGCCACTAAGAACACTTTTTTTTTTTTTTTTTTTTTTTTTTGAGACAGAGTCTCACTCTGCTGCTCAGGCTCAGCTCACTGCAACCTTTGCTTCCCAGGTTCAAGCAATGCTCCTGCCTGCCTCAGTCTCCTGAGTAGCTAGGATCACTGGCATGCACCACCACACCCAGGTAATTTTTGTATTTTTAGTAGAGATGGGGTTTCACCATGTTAGCTAGGCTGGTCTGGAACTCCTTACTTCAAGTGATCCACCTGCCTTGGCCTCCCAAAGTGCTGGGATGACAGGTGTGAGCCACCAAGCATGGCCCAGATGCCACTAAGAACATTCGTAATTCATGGAAGGAAGTCAAAATATCCACATTAATAGGAGTTTGTAAGAGGCTGATTCCAACCCTCATGGATGACTTTGGGGGGTTCAAGATTTCAGTGGAGGAAGTAATTATAGATGTGGAAACAGCAAGAGCTAAAATTAGAAATGGATCCTAAAGATGTGACTGAATTATTGCAATGTCATGATAAATCTTGTACAGATGAGGAATTGTTTCTTATGGTTGAACAAAGAAAGTGGTTTCTTGAGATGGAATCTACTCTTGGTGTAGTTGCTGTGAATACTGTTGAAATGACAACAAAGGATTTAGAATCATACATAAACTTAATTTTGAAATTATCATATTACCCAGTCTTATGTATTGAAACTATACCTGGCACATGGTAGGAATTGAAAAAAATGTTTACCCAATTGATATATTTAACCTAGGCTTCTTCTTTGTACTGTTTCCATCTGTAAATATTATATTTACCAGTGATGATTTTAAGATTCCTTTTCTACAAAAGCACCTTCCTGACAGCAAAAAGATTGAGAGCATGGGCTCTGCCATTAGACCAGGTCTGATTTTGGCTCTGCCACTCACCGAGCCATGTGAATCTGGTCAAGTTGGTTAGCCTCTCTGAGCTGCTGTTTCTTATCTGCAAAACTGGGATCATAATAGCTTCTAACTCATAGGACTGTCAGGGATGACACACAGCACGATGCAAGTCAAGTCCTTAGCACAATGTCTGATGTTTGCAATCAGTGGAATCCTAGCAAACTAATGCCTGGGAGAGAAGGAAAGAGGAGGAGAAGATGAAAGTATGTGAAGGAATAGGGTAATGAGATGGTTCAAGCTGGAGAAATGGAAACTTTTCTCGGATTAAGCAAGGAAGAGCTGGAGAGGTGCTAGGAGGAACCCATGAGGAGATGTACCTGCCAGATGTAAGTTTGTTAGGTGCCTTTATTTTATATTTGTATTCAGTGTCTGCTCTGTGCAAGGCACTGTTTAGGTGCTGGGGATTGACAGGTTTTAGTTTTTAATATATTTTTTAATTTCAATAGTTTTTGAGGAACAGGTGGTTTGTATGTTACATGGATGTTATTTAGTGGCAATTTCTGAGATGTTGGTGCACCCATTGCCCAAGCAGTGTACACTGTACCCTATGTGTAGTCATTTATCCCTCACCCCTATCACCCCCACTTCCCCCTGAGCCCCCAGTTAGCAAGGCAGAGGCAGACGTTTTTTCTCCTAGTAAGGGAGAAAAATGATACATAAGGAAAGAAGTAAAAAGAAGATGAAATTGCTTACAGCGCCGGGCGCGGTGGCTCACGCCTGTAATCCCAGCACTTGGGAGGCCGAGACGGATGGATCACGAGGTCAGGAGATCGAGACCATCCTGGCTAACATGGTGAAACCCCGACTCTACTAAAAATATAAAAATTAGCTGGGCATGGTGGCGGGCGCCTGTAGTCCCAGCTACTCAGGAGGCTGAGGCAGGAGAACGGTGTGAACCCGGGAGACGGAGCTTGCAGTGAGCCGAGATCCAGCCACTGCACTCCAGCCAGGACGACTGAGCAAGACTCCATCTCCAAAAAAAAAAAAAAAAAAAATTGCTTACAGCAATAATAATCTACAAATGGATTAAACAGACCAAGGGATAAAGAGGGAGGATGATGATACTTTAAATGGGGAAGTCAGAACACAGGCCTGAGTGATATGAAGAAGTAAAATGTAAAGTCTGGGCAAGTAATGCACCAGACGGAGGGCACTGCAAATGTTAGAGCATCTGTTTCAGACATAAAGAAGCCCAACATGCCTGGAGGGAAAGGGGATGGGAGGTGAAGTCTGGCAGAGACACCCGGGCCAAATGCTGGAGGGCTTGGTGAGGCCTGATAAGGCATTTTCTAAACGTGGTGAGACACTGACGGAAGGGTCTTTTCCCCCCACCTGCCTGCCTCCCTCACCTGTCCATTACAGGGCAGGAGAATGTTATGGTCAGATTTTTATTTTAAAATATCATTCTGACTGATGTTTTGAAAATAGACCATTGGGGGGAGAAGGGTAGGGGAAGAAAAGAAACCATTACAGGACTTTGCAGTGGTCCAGGAAACAGATATGGTACTTTGAACTAAGATGGTAATGTTGAGATGTACTTGGAATAAAAATATACTCTATCCTGAAAGTTAAACCAATAGGATTTGGATGTAGTGTATGAGATAAAAGGGTCAGATCTGATTCCTTTGCCAGCCACAATCAGTTGGAATCTCACAGGAATGGATGAAACGTGCCTGACGGTGGGTTTAAAAACTCCAATTGGGCCAGGTGTGTAACTCAACCCTGTAATCCCAGCACTTTTTGAGGCTGAGGCAGAGAGATCACCTGAGGTCAGGAGTTCAGGACCAGGTGGCAAACATGGCAAAATCCTGTTTCTACTAAAAATATAAAAATTAGCCGGGCGTGGTAGCAGGCCCCAGTAATCCCAGCTACTCGGGAGGCTGAGCCAGGAGAATCGCTTGAGCCCAGGAGGTAGAAGTTGCAGTGAGCCAAATCACGCCACTGCACTCCAGCCTAGGTGACAGAGTGAAACTCTGTCTCAAGATACATACATACATACATACGTACATACTATAGTCTTGGAAACCAACCAACCAGACCAAAAAAAAAAAAAAAAAAGGAAACTTGAATTCTTATAAATTTTTGTTTGTTTTCTTAGAAACAAGGTCTCACTATGTTGCCCAGGCTGGTCTGAAACTCCTGGGTTCAAGGGATCCTCCTGCCTCAGCTTCCCAATTAGCTGGGACTACAGGTGTGCAGAAACTTGAGTGAATATTTTTTAAAAATGTAGTAAAAATGGAAGCCATCATGGATAAACAACCACCACCACCTCAATCTAATCAAGCTTTTTAATCTGCCAGTAAGGATCCACATAAAGCATGAAGTTGCATCTGATTTAACAGCTATATGAAAAGCTGAACTTCCCCAATTCATCCTGAAAACCAGTTGGTTTTCCTTCTCTAGATGTAGAGTGCAGAATGCAGGCCGGGTGCGGTGGCTCATGCCTGTAATCCCAGAACTTTGGGAGGCCAAGGCGGGTGGGTTGCCTGAGGTCAGGAGTTTGAGATCAGCCTGGTCAACATGGTAAACCCCTGTCTCTACTAAAAATACAAAAATTAGCCAGGCACAGTGGCAGGTGCCTGCAATCCCAGCTATTGGGGAGGCTGAGGCAGGAGAATCGCTTGAACGCGGGAGGCAGAGGTTGCAGTGAGCCGAGATCGAGATCGTACCACTGCCCTCCAGCCTGAGCGGCAGAGCCAGACTCCGTTTCAAAAAAAAAAAAAAAAAAAATCGCAATCACCTGACTATAGTCAGCCAGGTCCCCCTCTGGTAATTAGGAAAATTACCTCTGGATGAATCTATGCTATGATGCTAATTATGCCCTAAGCAAAATGAATAAGGTAGGGCAAGTTAACCTTCTTTCCTGTTCCATCCCTCCCCTCTAGATGCCTAACTCACTCCCACCAACACTAACAGTCACTGGCATGCAGGGTTCCCACACAGGATCCCACCCACAGACTGTGTCCCAGGAGATGGCATTTCATTTTCCTGGAACGCATCAAACCACACTGTCTTTTATGTCCCATTCGCTAAGACAACTTCTCTTCGTGACCTGACAATGTGAGGCAAAGAGCCCAGTACTGAAAACAGCCCTCTAAAATAATGGAATGTTTTTAAATGAACCAAGATGTTTCGCTCAATAAGAGACAATAAGTATAAACATTCCAGGTAGAACTAGTACTGAGAAAGACATTCTGCACAGAAGAATGTTGTTGAAGATATCAAAAAACTGAAATAAAATTTTCTTTCCACACCAGGCTGTCCTGGGAAGCCTTGTGTCTCCGATTATTCCCTACTTAAAATAGGCTTTCCACTCCCACACCCTCCCTCGCAGCTGCCTCTCAGAGGGGAGTGGTTCCCAGATCTCCTGATGTGGAGAAAACAATCCCTGGCAAGTGGGCCAGCTGGCCAGGGCCCAAGGGGAAGGATGCCAGCTGTAGCTTCTCCAGGCAAGGTGCAGAAGAAGGCTCAGGGCCTGGAGCCGGGCTCCCACTACATACAATAGAGTCAGGTCAAAGCTGGTTTCCTGGCCCAGTCACCATGGAGACAGTTGCTAAAATACTTAACTATCAGACTCCACTTTTGGGCCCAGAGCTCAAGCAAAAGAAGCACAGAGAAGCACAGGTGCTGACAAGCAGGAACTACCTAACTATGAAGTGTCTGTGGGCCAGCGTGCTGGCGCCGTGTGCCACTGAGAGAGTCAAGCTTTATTTAACTCTTATTCCTGAGAAAACACCAGCACATTCTGGTGCTCCTGCCATTCCTGTTCATTGACAAGCCTGTGTGTTGATGAACTTTTTGGTACATGAATGTCTGATTTGCTTACGTGGCTGCCTTAGAAAAGAGGTGTGCTCAGAGCTCACAATGAAGATGTCAAACATTCTTTACAGAAGGATTTTAATTTTAAAAATAAGAGTTTTGTGGTGATGAAAAAAATGCTAAAATTTGATATCTTCGTTCCAAATGAAAAATGTTCTTTATTTCCTTTCCCTACTCTTTTCTACGTGTTGTACATGCCCGGAAAATGTACCAATGTGTCATTTATGAAACAACTTCTCTTGATATAATGTGTCTGAAAACCCTCTGAAAGGTTAAAAAAAAGTCAAATAATTATAATATTTCCAACATCGTTTCTTGCCACCCTCCCCTATCCTCCAAATCTCCTCTTTTATGCATGGCAGTTCATTTCCAGCATACCATATTATACGTGTTGTTATGCTGTGTATTATAATTTTGACTAAAATTCTCAATGGGCAGCCAGTAATCCTTTCAGTAAAGTAGACACAGAGATGGTTTAGGTAGCAGCGTCTACCACCCCTATCCTGGCAGTCACCAAACTCTAACAGAATTGCCTCTTTTCTTGTCTGTGTCCTCCACTAGAGGATTATGAGCTGTGCAAGTCGGTAGGGGATGGGTCTCGTCCACTGTTTTATCTCTAGCACTCAACACAAAACCAGACCATAGTGGGCACTCAATAAATGTGTTTTGTTTGTTTGTTTGTTTTGTTTTGAGATGGAGTCATGCTCTGTCACGCAGGCTGGAGTGCTAAGGCATGATCTCGGCTCACTGCAACATCCGCCTCCCAGGTTCGAGCGATTCTCCTGCCTCAGCCTCCTGAGTAGCTGCGATTACAAGCATGTGCCACCATACCCATCTAATTTTGTATTTTTAGTAGAGACAGGGTTTCTCCATCTTGGTCAGACTGGTCTCAAACTCCTGACCTCAGGTGATCCACCCGCCTCTCAGTCTCCCAAAGTGTTGGGATTACAGGTGTGAGCCACCACATCTGGCCAAGAAATGTTTATAAAATTATTGAATAATCTGCTGTTTCTGGGAGCTTTAACTCAGGCATTCTAAACTGCTTACCGGTGTCTTTTTGGCCAGTGAACAAGACTTGTAGGGGAAGCGGATGGTCTTGTCACTGGCCATGAGCTGCTCACCATATATTGAGAAGCCACATTCAGCTAACTGCTTCTGACTGATCATGGAAGTTTCTATTAGCAGCCTGCAGTACATCAGAGAAATGACAGCCTTTTTTTTTTTTTTTTTACTTTAAGTTCTGGGATACATGTGCTGAACATGCAGGTTTGTTACATAGGTATACATGTGCCATGGCAGTTTGTTGCATCTATCAACCCACCATCTAGGTTTTAAACCCCTCATACTTTAGGTAGTTGTCCTAATGCTCTCCTTCCCTTTTCCCTCCACCCTCCGACAGGCCCTGGTGGGTGATGTTCCCCTTCCTGTGTCCATGTGTTCTCATTGTTCAACTCCCACTTATGAGTGAGAACATGCAGTGTTTGGTTTTCTGTTCCCATATTAGTTTACTGGAGATGATGATTTCCAACTTCATCCATGTCCCTACAAAGGACATGAACTCATTCTTTTTTATGGCTGCATAGTATTCCATGGTGTATATGTGCCACATTTTCTTGAAAATGATAGCACTTTTAAGCTGGAAGAAATCTTGGGTCAATGTGGGCTCCAGGCAGCAGACGTAGAGCATGGAGTGTGCCTCATTTTGTTGGTTTGCTCCAGGAACTCTCACTACACCAGGCTTCATTGTCCCTAGAGTGCAAGAAAGAGGAAGATAGTCATTTGCCTTTTTAAAGAACACAGCATTTATTGTCTTGCTATTGGTGTTGAGAGTAGTTCGCTCACATGAATTTAAAAAGTAAACTATTTTTCAGAAATGTTCTCAGAAAACAATATCTGTTTTGATCTCGAGACAACTGAGCAAGTCAAAAGAAAAAAGGTAAGGCAAGGAGAACTGTTTTCTCTGGGTGTCAGTACAGCACACCTGGCTACATCTATCAGTGGAGTTTACATTATCCTATCTAGTATCAAGTACTCACCACTCCCAGAGTGAATCTCTCACTTACCTCCATATAACTTGTTTATAAACAGTAAGTTACTAGGGGGAATTTCATCCACATCTCTTTCAAAACTCACATTTCACATTTCAGTGTCAATGATACAGATCTTGAATAGTCAAATCTGAAAGCCAGCAAATGACAGGTTCTGGGTGCCCTGGCAGCCACAAAGGCCTAAAGAAAATAGCTAGAACTATAGTTCCTCTACCTTGTAATAAATTCTCCTTTTCTCTGTCTGCTAAACTGAATCCAAATTTGGAGGCTTTCTAGTCACTGGGTTCTTTGTGTCGAAAAAGAAATCCTATTGATAAAAATAAATTGCATTCAAGTTGGAATTTTACCAGACTTTTCCATTTTCAGTAGTAATGCAGATTAGATGCCCTAAATGACTTTCCCAATAGAAACAAATAAAATGTTGGATAAAAGTATCTTTTTAAACTCTTGAGACAGCAGAAAGCAAGAAATACTCGGCTCTCCAAACCTAGTAAAGGCAGGCACCTTACAAGGTAAGCAAGCTTTGCCCTTGAGCATTCCTGAGTGACCTTGAAGACTGCATCCCTACTTAAATGGCTGCATGGGACATGGGGGACAGGAAACAAAGCCTAAGGGCCCCACAAAAGGGAAGAATCTAAACTGGGGTCCTAAAAGGCTACGTCATCAGTGTAAGAATAAATGATATAATAATTCTGCTGGGCGTGGTGGCATGCGCCTGTAATCCCAGCTACTCAGGAGGCTGAGGCAGGAGAATCGCTTGAACTCAGGAGGTGGAGGTTACAGTGAGCCGAGATCATGCCACTGCACTCCAGCCTGTGTGAGAGAGTCAGAACCTGTTTCAAAAAAACAAAACAAAACAAAACAAACAAACAAACAAAACCTCTGTTGTTAATAAGCCAATTAGTCTATGGTAATTGGTTATAGCAGCTCCAATGTACTAAAACAGTTTCCCTCTTGAAAGCCAAGCAAGCAAGGGTAGTTACTTCTGTTACTTTTCCTGCAATTGCCACCAGGAAGAATGGTCCAATCGACTCATGTTTCTGACACGTATAACCAATACCAGTGATTCTCAACAGGGTGTGGAGAAGAAGGAAGGAACTCCGTAGAGGGAAGGATGCCCTCTATGGAGACATATCAGAATCACCGGAGAGATTCTTTGAAACTGCATGCTCTCCATACCTAAGTGCTGAGATTCTGGTAAAACTCTCCCTTTACTCATTGAGAGTCAATGCATATGGAGTCACTGTTACAAAAAAGCAGTGTTATCTCTCAAATATGTTGCTACTGGAAATAGTTGTGAATCACTGCTGTAAGAAGTGATTTGGAGTTTTCTACTGAGGATTCATTGATGGATTTAAACTGGGTCTTGGAAAATGCACAGGGTTTGGGCAGACAGAGGGGATGGAGGTCATTCCAGGTGGGATAATTGGTAGAAAGGCAGAAAAATAACATTGAGACATTCACTTTCCCCTGGAGCACAAGTTAATGTAGAGAGAGAAGTCTGGAAGATTAGAGTAGGGTTACATTGTGGAATGTAAACTCCGTAAGAGCAGGCGCTTTGCTTGTCTTGTTCAACTCTTTGTGCTCAGTACCCACAACTGTGTGCCCATGATAGGGCCTCATGTGTGTTGAATGAATAAAGTTTGACCATAAAATTAAAAATTTAGGTCATTATCTTCCAGCATGAAGACCATGGAGAATAAGTGATGACAGTAGTAGAGACGGGGGGCGGGGTGGAGTAGGGGGAGAGTTTAAGCAAGAGATTTGGATGAAGCAATAGATTGGGAAAGCCCAGGAACAGAGAGAAGGCAAAAGCCAAGCACCAACCTCCTGGGAACGTTTAGAGAGAGGAAGGGATGGAAGAAAATCCAGCAAAGATAAGGAAGTGTTCGGTAATACATACAGCAAACATAAAATATCATCCTATAATTTACAAACTCTCCCATACATGCAGCATTAGGTAAGAGAGGCATTGTTTCTCCCATTTTACAGACTTCAGAGATATGATGATGATGGTGATGACGATGATGATGATGGTGATGATGATGATGATGGTGATGATGATGATGATATAAAGGTAAGACAAAAATCAAGCTGGTCACAGAAACTAGGAGTCAAGCAATGGTAAGAATAAGGGTTAATCTGTCTGGGTCCCATCAGGAGACAGAAACCACTCAGTAACTTGAACAGAAGAAGTGGAATATAAATTGCTAAACTAAGATTTAGCAATTTATATTCCACTTCTAAACTAAAAAAGATGGAAAGGGAACTAGAGGCCAGGCACAGTGACTCACACCTATAATCCCAGCATTTTGGGAGGCCGAGGTGGGAGAATCACTGAGCCCAGGAGTTTGAGACCAGTCTGGGCAACATGGCAAGACCCTGTCTCTACAAAAATTAAAAAATTAGCCAAGTGTGGTGGCTGTGGTCCCAGCTACTCAGGTGGCTGATGGGGGAGGATCTCTTGGGCCTGGGAGGTGGAGGCTCCAGTGAGCCATGATTGCAGTCACTGCATTCCAACCTGGGTGACAGAGTGAGACCTGGTGAAAGAGAAAGGAAGAAAAGAAGAAAGGAAGAAAGGAAGGAAGGAAGGAAGGAAGGAAGGAAGGAAGGAAGGAAGGAAGGAAGGAAAAAGAAAGAAAGAGAAAAAGAAAGAAAGGGAGACAGAAAGAAAGAAAAGAAAGAAAAAGAAGGAAGGAAGGAAGGAAGGAAGGAAGGAAGGAAGGAAGGAGGGAAGGAAGGAAGGAAGGAAGGAAGGAAGGAAGGAAGGAAGGAAGGAAGGAAAAGCGTGTCTTAAGGGTAATAGAGTACCACCCAAGGAAAGGAAAACCTGGAGGAAAGTCCACCCCCCAACGAGTGAGATTTAGACTTCATTAGAGAAAGTATGGATGCAGCCCACTTTATGCAGAGAAGTCAGCTGGGCTGCCTGGGCCAGCGCCGGTCCACAGCCACCAGGCAGCAGGAAACAGCCCTCCAGGGCACAGATGAGCCAAAGGCCGGTGGGCAGGTACACAGAAAGAGTTGGGGTGCCACTGCCAACGGGAGGTCTGGAACATGCCAGTGGCCTTGTCAGGAGAGTCATGATGAAGTGGGTCACTAGGCCTGGGCTGGGCTGCATACAAATCACCAAGGAAGCAGAGTGGCTGCAGCGTAGCGCCACTGGATATACCGGTTCACACACAACGTGGACTGAAACCAAGAGCGCCTTTTCCCTCCGCAGTGTCTCTTTATCGCCCTCTACTGACAAGTCTGAAAATTGTGCTCACTACGAGGGACAAATGCTGTAGGGTAGCCCATCATAGAGGATACAGGAGCTAAGAGGAAATAAATTGACAGTTGAAACAAGTGGTTATTCGACATTTTCAAAGGTACCTGTGTATCGCTGAGCTTTTTCATAGTAAGTAACAGAAACCAGTGAAGCTGGATTTGGTGGACTGAGAAACGGCTAGGATAGAGTGGACAGAGGAAATGGAGATAGGTAGGAGGAGGTAGAGATGCGTACTGACAGTAGTGATAGTCATCACTGTGGTAATAGCAGTAGTGATGCTGTAGGTTAACATGGCAACATCAGAGCAACCCGAGAGAAAGTGAGAGATTTAATGCCCTAGCGTCTCCATATAAAATCACAGAAAACAGTAAAAGACTCTGGTGAGCTGAGCCTGGGTCTCCTACTCTAATGGGTTTTTCCCCCTAGCAAGAGATGCTGAGTATTATTATTGAGGAGGCCTGAATCATTTGCTTACTCCTTCGACCAAAAAGATGGGTGACTGATTGGCAGCTGTCAGCTCATCATGAGGTAGGAGAGGAAAATTTTCCCAAAGGAAAGCTGTTACTACTAAAAAGGGAACATAGATGAAAAGGTTCTAGGCTGGGTGCGGTGGCTCACACCTGTAATCTCAGCACTTTGGGAGGCCAAGGCGGGTGGATCACCCGAGGTCAAAAGTTCAAGACCAGCCTGGCCAATATAGTGAAATGCCATCTTTACTAAAAATACAAAAATTAGCCGGGCATGGTGGCGTGCGCCTGTAGTTCCAGCTACTTGGGAGGCTGAGACAGGAGAACTGCTTGAACCCGGGAGGTGGTGGCTGCAGTGAGCCAAGATCACGCCGCTGCACTCCAGCCTGGGCAACAGAGCGAGACTCCATCTCAAAAAAAAAAAAAACAAAAAAAAAACAAAGCTTCTGAAAGGCATAAACCTCTAATGTCTCTCACAGGGTCACAGAGGAAAAATGGGAATAAGGCCAATGCGGAGAAAGGCTTTTGTTTGTTGTAGTTTATGTTTGTTTTATATTTTCAATATATTATTACATTAATTCATTTGTCCTCTTAAGAGTCGATGTTAAACTCCAAGTAGAGCTGGATACAGGAGCATGATCATCCCTAAAGGAGCAGTGCAAGGCGGACACCAGGTCAAAATGCATCTATGGTTTCTCTTACTCGTTTCATAGTCACCACAGAGCAGTGATGTTTGGAGGTAGTAGGGGTTTTTATTTTAACTCTCCATTAGCTGATGCAAATGATATATGAAAACAAAAGAATTCTAAACTTTAAATATTGCTCCAAAAATAGATAAAATCTATTTCCTCCTCCCAAGAAGTGCTAATTAATTGAGCTCAAATGTTTTTGCTTTTGTTTTTAAGCAGTGTAAGGTTCAGTGAAGTGATATCCAGTTACCCAAGGAGAGCTAACTATACTGAGGCAATGGATACCAGTAAGAAAAGCATGGGGGCAGGCATCGCTGGCACCCATTTGCCCCTGAAATGGATCAGAAGAGTTTCAGCAATACCATATCTTGTGCTGGTGCTGACATCTTTCCTTGTGAATATGCTAGCTGTGACTATCCACTACTCATGTGAAGAGATCCAAGTTCATCACGGTGTGCCAGACACGGTTGCTATTATTGGAAAATTATTCTCTTATCCAATTTCTCCCTATGCCTTCCATGGGAACATAAGTCAGTTTCAGGTAAGCATCTATGTATCTCTAACCTATCTGTTCAGCGTAGTGCTCTCATAGATATTAAAATAAATAGAACCCAAATTTTTCAAGTTACTCCCATAATAATTTTTATGTTGGTGTCTCAGAGCATTAACTGAGAAAATAAAAGTACTTTTAAAGGCTCATAAATAATAATTGATTATGGGGAACCCAATTTGGGAAGAGGAACTTAATACCTTAATAGAATATAGCATTTTTTAAGACACAAACCTTAATCATCAGTTATATTAGGTAGTTGTTAGGCTTTGGTAAAAAAATTTTTAAGAAAAATACTTAGCCAAATATTTTAATGAGCCTAGTGATTATTTTGTGGTTTCTAGCAAAAGTTTGTATTTTTTATAAGGACTTTATAAACCTGAGATGAAAGAATGTCTTTCTAAGAATTTAATAAAAACAAAAACAAAAAAACAGGTTTGTAAGGAAACTTGACATTCATACCTCAGCAGAGGTCTTAGGGTTTTTGTTGTTGTTGTTGTTGTTTGAGACAGAGTCTCGCTGTGTCGCCCAGGCTGGAGTGCAGTTGTGGAATCTTGTCTCACTGCAACCTCTGCCTCCCAGGTTCAAGCGATTCTCCTGCCTCAGCCTCCTGAGCAGCTGGGATTACAGGCGCGTGCCACCACGCCCGGCTAATTTTTGTATTTTTAGTAGAAACGGGGTTTCACCATGTTGGTCAGGCTGGTCTCAAACTCCTGACCTTGTGATCTGTCCGCCTCAGCCTCCCAAACTGCTGGAATTACAGGCGTGAGCCACCGTGCCCAGCCTAACTCAGTATTAATGCGCTGCCACAGGGACAGAGCAAGCAAGTTTCAAACCTCTTCCTAAAGGCAGGTTCAGACTTTGTTTCTTGTATACCTGAACAGGTTACACTGGCTGATGATGTCAAACTGCCAAGATGGCTAGAATATCATTCTCCCACCAAGACCTTGCAAGGACTGCCCTTAGAAGATGAGGGAGGAAATTACCAAATCATGGTGCTGGTGTCTGGGGATCTCTGTTTTCAGCAAACACAAACAACTTTCATCTTTACCCTTCATGTGCTGGCTGGGAATGAGGTGAGGGAAAGCTTGGTTCCTTCTCCAAATGCGTAAGTACCAGGGTAGCTGTGTGTAATGCTCAGTTTACGAGTGTAGTCAAAAAGCAAGGGTAGGATTTGAAGAAATAAAATCTTGTATTTAAAAAAGAATGAAGAACAGAAGACATAGAGATGTTTTCATAATGTTGCTAAACAATAAGACCTTCAAACAAAGCTTCTTACGAGATAATCCCTTGAATGGGAAAACAACTCCCAAGTAAATGAAAATTGGAGAACTTAGTTTTTATTTCTCATATCACTTTATTTTACACTCATGGCCCAGGCACTAGCTGAAAACAGTCCTTTCTCTTTTTCTCTTTCGAAAGGCAGCTTCTTATGTATGTATACGTCTATAAAAGCATAGAACGTATCTGAATATTCTGGTAACATAAGTGAAAGAAACTAGGAGATTGGGCAACTAATCTATTTTACCTTTTGAATTTTTATATTGTGTTCATGTATTATCTATTTTTAAAACGTTAAAAGGCAGTTCTACATAGCTTAACGATTCACATTCAAGTATTTTTATCTTCCTCAAATTATTTTCAAATATAGACATAACCATGTCATTTACTCTCTCAACCTAAACTTTGAAGTTTTCTCTCTAGAAAGTTGCCTCTATCTTCTAAAAGAATTTTTATGCAAAATTGTGAAAATTATAGATCAGGCCAATAATAACTAACTCCCACACAGCAATTCACAATTTATAAAGTACTTTCACATATGTCATTCCATCTGTTTTCATTCTTTTGTTCATTGACTCACTCATTTGTTCAATAAGAATTTGGTGAGTGCCTATTTTATACAAGACTCCTGAGATAGGAGTTGAAGATAATATGAATAAGTTGCTGTCAAGCAACTCATAGTGTAGTATTCCAGTAGGGTATACAGAAATGTAAAATATAAAAATTAAAAAAGGATTTTTCTATTTTTATAAATTTTTATAATAAATTTTAAGTTGTTATTTATTATTTTATTATTTATAAATTTTTAAATATTTTTATAAATTTATTTTATAAATAAAATTTAAAAATATATAAAAGTATTTAAAAGTATAATGACCACAATAACAGAACCATATATAAGATACAGAGACTAAATTAGTAGCTTTAACTAATATGGTTGTTTTAATTTGGATGGAGGGTGTTGGCAAAAACAGAATGAAGATGGAGGGTGGAGGGTGTTGGCAAAAACAGAATGCCCATAATAGATTTCTTTCTTTCTTTTTTTTTTTTTTTTTGAGAGGGAGTCTAGCTTTGTCGCCCAGGCTGGAGTGCAGTAGCGTGACCTTGGCTCACCGCTACCTCCACCTCCCAGGTTCAAGTGATTCTCCTGCCTCAGCCTCCCAGGTAGGTGGGATTACAGGCACCTGCCACCGTGCCTGGCTAATTTTTTGTATTTTTAGTAGAGACGGGGTTTCACCATGTTGGTCAGGCTGGTCTCAAACTCCTGACCTCAAGCAACCCACCCGCCTTGGCCTCCCAAAGTGCTGGGATTACAGGTGTGAGCCACCGCGCCCAGCCCATAAAGGATTTCTAAAGTTGAAAAAGTTAGCCAGAAAGGAGGAAATGCATTATAGGTTCAAAGAAGAACCTGTTCCAATAGTTACAGAAACATTAAATAGCATGGTGTGCTTGGCAAGCTACATAAAATCTGCTATTGCTGGAACATGGTATGAGTTGGGGAGTGGCAGGAAATGAGGCTGGAGAGTGGAGCAGAACCTGGATCTTGGAAAACCATGTGGACTCTATGACAATTACTGTATTTGAAAGTCGGAGATGGAAGAACAAAATGGAAGAATGGATTAAGTACAGAATCTATTCATTTCACCCCTAAAAATCGATTCATTTAACCCTATTTTCCTTTTCTTGAAAAACCTAGACTTGTTTTTACACTATCATATGCTTATTTTTTAGCATGCCTGCTCATTTCAACTGGGCTGTCCCACCCTCAGAGCCTTTCTGGGCCTGTGAGAATTACTACTTTGGTTTCCATTCAGCGAAGCCACACTCTTCTAGAGCCGCTGGCTTCCGACTCCAGCTCTGAACTGCAGCCCCACCATGGGCTGTTACTGAAAAGAGCACATTCAGTAACTGCAGGGGCCACTGACCAGTATTTGCATCTGAGAGAGGACTCACCGTCTCTAGCTGCAAAAAAGATAAGAGATAAAGAAATGTAGCAAAGCAGTGGCTCATGCCTGTAATCCCAGCACTTTGGGAGGCCAGCGCAGGTGCATCACCTGAGACCAGGAGTTCAAGACCAGCCTGACCAATATGGTGAAACCCCAACTCTACTAAAATTACAAAAATTAGCTGGGCGTTGTGGCGCACACCTGTAGTCCCAGCTACTCCAGAGGCTGAGGCAGAAGAATTGCTTGAACCCGGGAGGCGGAGGTTGCAGTGAGCCGAGATCGCACCATTTACTGCACTCCAGCCTGGAGACAGAGTGAGACTCCACCTTAAAAAACAAAAAGAAGTGTGCCACACACACACACATATATATATAAACAAGCAAAGCAGAAGGGATAAAGACAGATGAAAGAAAGGAAGGATATGGGGAAGGAGAGGACACAAGGAATAATGAAGGGAAGGTCAGAGGGAGGGGCATGAGGAAAGGAAGGATAGGGAAGGCCAGAGGGAGGGGAAGAGAAAGGAAAGAAAGGAACAGTAAAGGCCCAGGAGAGTGAAAGGCTTATCAGTGTGCCAGCCCACTCGCAAAGTGTCTTACCTCAATTAATATTCAGAACATCCCTGCAAGTTAAATGCTATTCCCCTTTTTTATTTGAAGAAACTGAGACTCAGATCGGTTAAATACCTCAAAATAATGCCAGTCTAAGTGATAAATTGGAGTTTAAACGTTTAAACTCCAACACCCATAGTTTTTCCATTGAAATCCCCTGCTTTCCCATCTGAAGTTAGAATACCTGGATTTATCAGGTGCTTACTCTACGTCTTTGAGTACTTAGCTACTTTGAACCTCAGTTTCTTCAACTATAAACTAAGAACAATAATAGCTGCCCTCTCTTCCCTCCTAGTTGTTGGATGTAGCAATGAGATGATGTATGTGAGAATACCATATAAACTCTGAAGGAATATATAAAAATAAGGGATTGCTAATCAAGCAGTAATCCATGCTGTGTTTTTGTTTTAAATCTTCAGCGTTAGGGCCCAAGGAGGTTCAAGGGAATTTTCTGCCGTTATAGCTGAAATTACTCTTAAAGTAGCTGCTGAAGCTCTTGGTGTCCAGGAGCGTTTCTTTTTGGTATACACACTGGCCGACTATTTCCACTTAGATCCTTCTTCAGTGACGATGAGCCCATTCCGAAGCAAGATAAACAAGCATCTGTGGAATCTTCCAGTGATGGCTGAAGATCCTAGGCATGTCATTACTTCACAAGGTGACCTTGTACAATTCCACTGGCCTATAGGATATAAGGTTTCCACAGTACTGCCAGAGCTAATGCAAGGGTTTCAAAAGCAAGCTTCCTCTAAATATCTTGCCCAAGTTTTAGGATATACAATTGAAGGTTGGAGATTACTTCAAAAATCTCAAACAAGAAGACCCAGGCAGTTAAGAGCAATCCCCACTTCAACAATGGGGCCAACTGAACTGACTACGAAGCTAAGCAAACCTTTCTCTGTTTTGTTACCCACTTCAATGACTCACTGGATGTCCAAAGATGAGGCATCGCCAGTTCCCAGCATATGTGCTGCCTTAAGACAGATCACTCCTATCCTTGATCCCGACTTTATTCCAAATACTGCAAGGAGTTTACTCCAAAAGTGCACAAAGACCAAAAGGCCACAGCATACAGCAGTGTCGCAGAATTCACTACAGGAAATGTCCTTGACTACAAACCTTGAATATTCACCTGCTTTTCCTGAAGTCACTCCTTCGATGGTACTAACAGCTACTGCATTCACAGATTTTTACTTCCTTCAGGGTAGAACTTCTACTGTGTCAATGTTATTAGAAAAACTAGACTCTCCAGAGTGGGGACTAAAAGGGCACACCCTAATCCACAGGACAGAAATACAAAAGCACACTATTTTACCGGACCTGTCTCAGAATCAATTAGTCAAGCCCGGCATTCACAAGCTCTCCTTTCATTATCCAAGTACTCTCATTTTCTTAAGCCCTCAGTAATGCAGGATACAGTCATGCCTTCAGAAGTACTGTCTTCAATGACAACATTTCTCAGCAAATGGAGTGGCTCTGTTCCAGTCCACCGGGAAAAATCTGTACATTCACCTGACAGTCTCTTGACACCTACAGCATCAGCAAGGGAGACACTGGCGGCCTCCCATTTTCCCCTTGAGTTCAGTCAAGTACCCCTGTCAAATCAGCTAAGTCAACAGCACCTTCATGAGCATAATCATACATCTGACACTCTTGAAGTTTCTCAACAGATTCATTCATTCACCATTCCTACAGAAATAATTTCAGCTCCCGGCATGAGCATAAATACAAAATTTCTATGGAATAGTACATCTGACTCAACTCTTTTGCCCATGGAAACTGATTGTTTCACCAGCAACCTCATAGATGAAGGCTTATTGTGTGATAGTGATGTGATAATGAAAACTCAATCATATTCTAAGGAGACCCCATCATATACTCAATTACATGATTTATCTGAACTGTCCCTTTCTGAGCTGTCTAAATTTTCAAATGCATTTGAGTTACTCGAAAATATGGGCTCAAAAACTATGATGCATATTCTTAGTGACTGGTTCTCAGGCACAGAACATTTAGCTTTCAGTGGATTCTCAAGAACTAGCCAGATTTTGCCAGGCAATACAGTACTTAACCTGGATTCCACTGAAACGGTTCTAAGTTACCCACATACCTCCAAAAACGTATTAACAACAAGATACGGGACTATTTCTGACTTTAACAAGGTACAAGGTAAGATCATGGGAGTTGTTGAGTTTTCTCTTTGCCATATTTTTCAGAGAATCTTTACACTAACCAGCAGCAACCATCTAAATAATTAAAACAGAATAACCTAGTGGTAACCATGTGATGAGACTATATATGCTTGATTTTATTCTCCACATTTGTCTATATTTTCCAACTTTTTCAAGGAACAGAGTTATTTTTAGGAGAAAAAACTTTAAGAACATATCATGTAAGAAAAGTCAACAACAGGCCAGGGTGCGGTGGCTCATACCTGTAATCCCAGCACTCTGGGAGGCCGAGGCAGGAGGATCACCTGAGGTCAGGAGTTCGAGAGCAGCCTGGCCAACATGGTGAAACCCCATCTCTACTAAAAGTACAAAAAATTAGCTGGGCGTGGTGGCAGGTACATGTAATCCCAGCTACTCTGGAGGATCGGGCAAGAGCCTGGGCAACAAGTGTGAAACTCCATCTCAAAAAAAAAAAAAAAAAAAAAAGTCAATAACAAAATACAGTACCCATCTTATGCCTTATACACATTATTTAATGTGTACTGTGTTTACAATAGATTGATCAAAGACTCACAAACCTGGAAGGAACTTCAAGCCATTACTCCGTCCAGTTATTATTATTCCTAAATGATTCATCTGTTGCAGTCTTTATTTTATTTTTGAGACTGATTTTCACTGTTGTTGCCCAGGCTGGAGTACAATGGTGTGATCTCAGCTCACCGCAATCTCCACCTCCTGGGTTCAAGCAATTCTTCTGCCTCAGCTTCCCAAGTAGCTGGAATTACAGGTGTCCACCACCATGCCTGGCTAATTTTTTTTTTTTTTTGTATTATTAGTAGAGATGGGGTTTCACCATGTTGGCCAGGGTGGTCTCAAACTCCTGACCTCAGGTGATCCACCCGCCTAAGCCTCCCAGAGTGCTGGGATTACAGGCGTGAGCCACCGTGCCCGACCCTGTTGCAGTCTTACAGACCACCACAGTTAGAAAAATGCTTGCTAACAGATTCAAACTTTACAACTAAAGTTAAAACCATCCTCTTTCATTTAGTTTATTTATCTCATGATATACTGCAAACAGGCAGTATGATGATTAAGAACTCAGTATCTATGGTGAAAAAGGGGTTTGAAATCTAGCTGTATAATGTACTATATGTGTAATATTAGGTATTCACATTAGTATATTACTTTTATCATTCATAAACTGAGGATAATTATTCCAAAAGTTTGTGAAGATAAAATGAAATATGTACTTAGCACAGTGCCTGACACGATTCATTAAATGCAAGCCATCATCTCTGCTCATCTTCTCTTCTCTCAACTAGCTAACTCATATCAGAGTGATTGCTTTAGAACTTGTTTCAAATTGAAACATACTTGTATGGCAATTTCCATGGAAATTTTCATTGATCTTTAATTTGGGGGAGATTTCCTTGTTTAAATTAAATGTCTAAATTAAGGGCCAGGTGTGGTGGCACACACCTGAATCCTAGCACTTTGGGAGGCTGAGGCAGGAAGATTGCTTGAGCTCATGAATCTGTGACCAGCCTGGGCAACATAGTGAGAGCCTGTCTCTACAAAAACAAACAAACAAAAATTTAAAAATTTAAAAATTTAGCCGGGTGTAGTGGCGCATGACTGTAGTCCCAACTACTCTGGAGGCTGAGGTGGGAGGATCACTTGAGCCTGGGAGGTTGAGGCTGCAGTGAGCCATGACTGTGCCACTGCACTCCAGCCTGGGCAACAGAGTGAGACCCTGTCTTAAAAAATAAAAACAAAACAACAACAACAACAAAAAGAGGTTCCTTTGGAGTAACTACAAAGTTTACAGAAACATTAGTTAGACAAGGTGCAACCAGTTTATCTGTCACTAAATATGACCTGCTTCAAGTAACATAGATGCTGACAACATGTGCTCTGCATTCTGAATCTCAGAAACCTGAGACCATGTCACACCCAGGTAAGCAATTCTATCATCATGGAATGGTAACGCTGATGGAACTTGATGCTGTTTGAAATTCAGTAGAAACAGATCTCCCTACTAGTTAGGACTTACACTGTTAATCAATCCCATTAAATATGCAACAGTACTTAGATGTCACTTTCAAATAGTCTTTCTGTTTATCAGGTGATTGCACTACTCTATCTTGATTCATTTTTTTTCAGTAGCATGATACACCTCTTCTTTCCAACTTAATGCTCCCCACAATATCTAGAGCCACCTGCCTTTGCTATATTGCATCATAGCCCCATTTTTGTGATGTTATCTCATCTTGCTCAGAAAACACCAAAATGTATCTATGCAGAGCTTGAAATGTTTTGTAGTTTGAGATTTAAATGTTAATTGAAATTTGAGCACTAGTTTGTTACTATGATTCTGTTCCATTATGTAACTAACATGTACCATTATGTAACTTGTATGTACTGATCTTTAAAACTTTTCCTGGGCCAGGCGTGGTGGCTCACGCCTGTAATCCCAGCATTTTGGGAGGCCGAGGCAGGCGGATCACGAGGTCAGATCGAGACCATCCTGGCTAACACGGTGAAACCCCGTCTCTACTAACAATACAAAAAAATAAAAAAATAAAAAAAAAAAATAGCCGGGCGTGGTGGCGGGCACCTGCAGTCCCAACTACTCAGGAGGCTGAGGCAGGAGAATGGCATGAACCAGGGAGGCAGAGCTTGCAGTGAACCAAGACTGCGCCACCGCACTCCAGCCTGGGAGACAGAGCGAGACTCCGTCTCAAAAAAAACCTCAAAAAACAAAAAAACAAAACTTTTCCTGTTCAATTTTTAACGAACAAACAAAAAAATCAGTTTTAAGAATTTAGGCTCTTTGCCAAAATATTGTTTTTCTGAAGTCCCCTAAACCAGATTTGATTAGTTGGTAATACTAATATCTTTGTGTGTGTGTGTGTGTATATCTTTGTGTGTGTGTGTATATATATATATATCTTTGTGTATATAAATGTATCTTTGTGTGTGTATACAGAGAGAGAGAGAGAGACAGAGAGGAGATCAATAGAAGTGTTCCTACTTCCCTATGTAAAACTAAGGGAGGAAACAAGTTAACCATCAAGACAACCTTAAGCATTTAAATAAATAGTAGTATTTATTGAAATGTATTTCTTGTTCGCTTCTTCTAGGTCAACCCAACACATTTCCAACAATTGTTAATTCAATCCAATTGATAACAGCAACTGTTGGGCACACATTTCATTTCCCAATCCCTCCTGACACGTTTTATGACCAGGAAGATGGCAACTCAACTCACTTGACACTGGAAATAAAATCAGCAAATGAGTATCCTTCGGGCCCAGAAAGCTGGCTGCAATTCAATGTGATTCATCAAATACTGTATGGGTATCCCCTAGAACTGGATTTCCAATACTCCCCTCAGGAATTTCTTCTCTGTGCCACTGATTCCGGGGGCCTGGTTGCTCAGATGCCTTTGACTACTGAACTGAAACTACCCAGAAATACTCCCTGCCACACTTACACTCTGCGCACAAAAAACAGTTTCTACTCATTCCTTAAAAGGAGAGAGAGGATTGGTTTATTTTTTGCTAAACTCACTGACTGACTAAACTCTAGTAACCCTGAACAGATTGTATTAATTACTCTGAGATCAGGGTCTACTATTATATCCTGGTATAACAGGGCCTTATGTTTAGTCAACAGCAGTTCTCTGAAACGGTGTCCTAACAAAGAAATCCAGGAAACAATGTTTAAACTAAGGAGGCCTGATGGAAATGTCCATCCCAACTTTGTATATGCTGCGCTGCCAGAATACAAAATTGGCACAGTTGAGAACATCACATATAGTGGAATCTGCCTTACTCTGGAGCTAGACAATGGGTTAACTGGAAACAGCATTGTAGCTTCATCTAACACAGAAAATAGTCCCTGGATTAGAAATGTTCTCATGGCCTTGCTGCTAAGTACGGTCTACTAGTTGTGGTAGCGGCAGCAGCAAGTGTAGCTTACTATTTCCGTAAGAGTTGTCGGACTTTTCTTGTTCCTCAGTCCCTGGTGTTTCAAGGAAGAACGCTAACAAGTAACACCGCCCAAGAAATGGATGTGCTAAGGCCCCGAAAGCCACCCATTCTGGAGTGTGAAGTTCCACCTTCCCCTCAGTTATGGCGAGGGTTACCACTGTCTTCTCAACATCAAGCTTACAGAGAAAATGTGATCTCTGGCATGGAAACAAGAGCAGATATTTTTCCTACCTCCAAAATATCAACCCCTATTTCATTATGAAATGGATCTCATTAGTCAGAGGAAGAGTAAATAAATTTGTCATCAGAAATCTAAATGCATCAACTACTGTTCAAGAAATAGGACTAATCAATATGGAAATTAGGTAAAATCAACAATCAGATTGTCAAAAGATAAGCAATAATTTGTCCTCTGTGTTAATTGTATTAACATACTCCCAGTGAATTCTAATCAGTTATTTCCCCTTGAAAGCCTAGTCAATTGTATCAGTTATATCCCCTTGAAAGCCTGGATATCAATTATAAATTGGTGGCCATCACCCAGGCCACCACTACCATAAACAATTCATGTAATGATTCATCCATTATGGTCAGCAATGCCACCACTGGCAATCCCATCTCCAAATGTGAGAAGTGCTATAAACCACCAGTGCAAGGCACTCATTACAACCCTCCACATAAAGGCATGATTAATTTAACAATAATAAATACACAAATAGGTTGATGTCCTACTATGTATGGGCAAAAAATTATGGAATCTTTACCTCTTCGTTGTATTTTACTTTTCGCTTACAAACAAGCTCATGCCACTGTTCTAAAAATCCACACACTGGATGATATAAAAAGACTACCAAAAAATAACAAAACTTCTCTCAATTCTCTTCTACCAAGCTACCACAACAGGCAAGAGCATTTTTTGTTACCGTATTTCTGAAACAGCTGACAACATTCATCATCCTCTACTTTTAACTTCATTCATGTAACATTTTAATTGTTACAATTGTTTCTATTCCCACCATTCCATGGAAATGGCCTTTTGGAAGTCATTACCAGCATCTTGGTTGGCATATCCAAATGCACTGTTTTAACTGTGTCTTCTGAACATCTCTGCAGCTCCCGTGGCAGTTTATGCCCACCTCTTTGACCTTTTTTTTCCCTCTTCTGTCCCTTTAAACTTGATCCCCAAGGCCTGTTCTTGAACTTGGTAAGTACACAAACTTAAGGTGATTATTTTAAAGTAAGACAATATTTTCTTTTTAATCTTCTAATCTAAAGAGTTTATTGTTTACTACCCCATTTCTTACTAAGAAATTATAGGGGCACTTAATATCACCTTTTCTCCTTTGGGTCTTTTCACTTTCAACTGATTCAAAACAGCTGTGGAATTAATTTAAAATGTTACAAATAAGAAAATTTCTAATTAAACACTAAATTAAATTTGTACCTTTCTTTAGGAGGAACTTGTTTCAATATACACAAGCTGCTAAATTTAGTTTCTATTGAATATTCAGACAGGATATAAAGACAAACATACATATTGTACCATAACAAATTGCCAATATTCAATATACTTTGCATATAAAAATGGTAATTTCATTATTCAAGCTAAGATGTTCATTTTAATCACTGAGATAGAAATCTCGATGAAATCAAACATCTTAAGAATAAATTCAGATCCTGGAATCTCCTAAATTAAGTCTAATGCTTCCCATCATTATGATACGGAAATTTTTAGATTTGCTCACATTTAGCAGCACCTCTGTAACAAAATTACCATTTGGATGCTTTTGTTCTCCACATATGTGAAATTACGCTAATGATTTTAATTGAAATGTGCCAGAAATAACAAAGCAAATAACTCAGTGCTTCATAAAACAATCTTAAAGTACTGTAAATTGTTTTGCTCTGAGATAAGAGCACCTTAGTTCACTGTAAAGAATGCCAGTACTAAAGAATTCAAATAATTGATGGTCCTCCAAAACCAAGCTGTGTATTGTTCAAGCTGATTCTTAATTCTTACCCAAAGCATTAACGTCAATGTTCGTATTAATAATTCTGTGCAAGTTGTAATGATGGTTGCACGTCCATATGGTGATTTTGAACAATATTCCAATACACTGGAATTTTCTGGAGAAAAATCTCACTGTATTTATGATTGTGTGTAATCGTTTGTCAAACATACCGTGTGATAGTAAGAGTGCTGTAAAAATTTTGCCTTATAGTTATAAAAATAACTTCAGTCAGTAGAATGTTTTAATATAACTGAAAGTACATATATTCTCTGTTAGTGTAACTTTGATTCCCACAATCATTAAGTCTGGACTTAAGATTCCAGTATAGATGAGTGCTATGGTTTCCATGCTCTTATCAAAACTCGTGTCAAAACTTCATTGCCATCGTAACAGTATGAAGAGGTGGGATCTTTAAGAGATGATTAGTCTATGAGAGCTCCCATTCATGGATACATTAATGCCATTATCACAGGACTGGGTTAATTGTTGCAGGGGTGGGTTCCTGATAAAAGAATGGAGTTTGGCCCAATTTCCTCTCTCTGTCTCTCATGCTCACCCGCCCAACTGCCATGTAATGACACAGCACAAGGGCCTTCACCAGGAGTGGCCCCTTGATCTTGGACTTCCCAGCTTCTAGAACTTTGAGCTAAATAAATTTATTTCCTTTATAATTTACCCAGTCTGTGATATTGTTACAGCAGCAGAAAATGGAATAAAACCATGAGTGATAAGTATTTTATAATTTACATTTTGTCCACTTCTCTTGATTAATTAAATCCTCAATATGAACCATCTCTGGAGGGTGAAGTGGGTGTCCAAAGAACATCTAGTTAATCCTGCAGAATTGTTAGCTGGAGAGGCCAGGTATGGTGGTTCATGCCTGTAATCCCAGCACTTTGGGAGGCCAAGGCGGGCAGATCACGAGGTCAGGAGATCGAGACCATCCTGGCTAACACGGTGAAACCCTGTCCCTACTAAAAATACAGAAAATAAGCTAGGCATGGTGGTGGGCACCTCTAGTCTCAGTTACTCGGGAGGCTGAGGCAGGAGAATGGCATGAACCCAGGAGGGGGAGCTTGCAGTGAGCTGAGATTGCGCTACTGCACTCCAGCCTGGGCGACAAAGCGAGACTCCATCTCAAAAAATAATAATAATAATAATAATTGTTAGCTGGAGAGCCTATCAATCAACAATATGGAGTAATACAGAAAGCTACTGGCACAGTTAGAAATTCAGCCATAGAAATAGTCTCCCAGTCGGTAGAGCAAAGTAACAGGAGTTAATAAATAGTATATACAAATGGAGGCTGAAAAGTAGATATGACTGTCAACCAGTAGCATGGCCTTAGACCATGAAAAAGGAAGGAACATAAACTCAGAGTAAAACAAGATCCCAGTCTTTGAAGATGGGTTGTGAAGGAAAGAACTCTGGATCAAGAAATAAACCAGGGACCCCAAATGAAAGAAATGGACAGCACAAGATGAAAACTGTATAACAAGAATAAGATATAAAAGATCAGAGCAAGATGGCCGAATAGGAACAGCTCCGGTCTGCAGCTTCCAGTGAGACCAATGCAGAAGGCGGGTGATTTCTGCATTTCCAGCTGAGATACCTGGTTCATCTCATTGGGACTGGTTAGACAGTGGGTACAGCCCATGGAAGGCGAGCAGAAGCAGGTTGGGGCACTGCCTCACCTGGGAAGTGCCAGGGGTCGAGGAACTCCCTCCCTCAGCCAAGGGAAGCTGTGAGGGACCCTGCCATGAGGACAGTGCTATCTGGCCCAGATTCTATGTTTTTCCCACGGTCTTCGCAGTCCACAGACCAGGAGATTCCCTCAGATGCCTACGCCACCAGGGCCCTGGGTTTCAAGCACAAAACTGGGCGGCTGTTTGGGCAGACCCTGAGCTAGTTACAGGAGGTTATTTTCATACCCCAGTGGCACCTGGAATGCCAGCAAAACAGAACCATTCACTTCCCTGGAAAAGAGGCTAAAGCCAGGGAGCCAAGTGGTTTAGCTCAGCGAATCCTGTCCCCACGGAGCACAGCAAGCTAAGATCCACTGGTTTGAAATTCTCGCTGCCAATACAGCAGTCTGAAATCGACCTGGGATGCTGAAGCTAGGTGCAGGGAGGGGCGTCTGTCATTCCTGAGGCTTGACTAGGCGGTTTTCCCCTCACAGTATAAACAAAGCTGCCTGAAGTTCGAACTGGTCAGAGTCTACCTCAGCTCCGCAAAGCCACTGTAGCCAGACTGCTTCTCTAGATTCCTCCTCTCTGGGCAGGACATCTCTGAAAGAAAGGCAGCAGCCCCATTTAGGGGCTTATAGATAAGACTTCCATCTCCCTGGGACAGAGCACCTGGGAGAAGGGGCAGCTGTGGGCACAGCTTCAGCAGACTTAAAGGTTCCTGCTTGCCGGCCCTGAAGAGAGCAGAGGTTCTCCCAGCACAGTGCTCAAACTCTGCTAAGGGACAGACTGCCTCCTCAAGCTGGTCCCTGACACCTATGACTCCTCACCAGGAGACATCTCCTAGCAGGGGTCAACAGACACCTCATACAGGAGAGCTCCAACTGGTATGTGGTGGGTAGCCCTCTGGGACAAAGCTTCTAGAGGTAGGAGCAGGCAGCAATCTTTGCTGTTCTGCAGCCTGCATTGGTGATACCCAGGCAAACAGGGTCTGGAGTGAACCCCCAGCAAACTCCAGCAGACCCGCAGCAGAGAGGCCTGTTAGAAGGAAAACAAACAAACAGAAAGCAATAGCATCAACATCAACAAAAAGGATGACTACCCAAAAACTCCACCCAAAGGTTACCAACAGCAAAGACCAAAGGTAGATAAATCCACGAAGATAAGGAAAAATCAGCACAAAAAGGATGAAAATTCCAAAAACCAGAATGCCTCTTCTCCTCCAAAGGATCACATCACAACTCCTCGTCAGCAAGGACACAAAACTGGATGGAGAATGAGTTTGATGAACTGACAGAAGTAGGCTTCAGAAGGTGGGTAATAACAAACTACTCCAAGCTAAAGGAGCATTTCTAACCTAATGCAAGAAAGCTAAGAACCCTGATAAAAGGTTAGAGGAACTGCCAACTAGAATAACCAGTTTAGAGAAGAACATAAATCACCTGATGGAGCTGAAAAATACAGCACAAGAACTTTGTGAAGCATACACAAGTATCAATAGCCGAATCGATCAAGCAGAAGAAAGGATATCAGAGACTGAAGATCAACTTAATGAAATAAAGTACGAAGACAAGATGAGAGAAAAAAGAATGAAAAGGAAAAATCAAACCCTCCAAGAAATATGAGACTATGTGAAAAGACCAAACCTCTGTTTGATTGGTATACCTGAAAGTGATAGGGAGAATGGAACCAAGTTGGAAAACACACTTCAGGATATTATTCCAGAGAACTTCCCCAACCTAGCAAGACAGGCCAACATTCAAATTCAGGAAACACAAAGAACATCACAAAGATACTCATTGAGAAGAACAACCCCAAGACACATAATCATCAGATTCACCAAGGTTGAAATGAAGGAAAAAATGTTAAGGGCAGCCAGAGAGAAAGGTTGGGTTACCCACAAAGGGAAGCACATCAGACTAACAGTGGATCTCTCCACAGAAACCCTACAAGCCAGAAGAGAGTGGGGGCCAATATTCAACATTCTTTAAGAAAAGAATTTTCAAACCAGAATTTCATATCCAGCCAAACTGAGCTTCATAAGTGAAGAAGAAATAAAACCCTTTACAGACAAGCAAAAGCTGAGGGATTCTGTCACCACCAGTGGGCCTGCCTTACAAGACATCCTGAAAGAAGCACTAAATACGGAAAGGAAAAAACTGGTACCAGCCACTGTAAAAACAAATCAAATTGTAAAGACCATCAACACTATGAAGAAACTGCATCAACTAATGGGCAAAATAACCAGCTAGCATCATAATGGAAGGATCAGATTCACACATAACAATATTAACCTTGAAAGTAAACGGGCTAAATGCCCCAATTAAAAGACACAGACTGGCAAATTGGATAAAGAGTCAGAACCCTTCAGTGTGCTGTATTCAGGAGACCCATCTCACATGCAGACACACATAGGCTCAAAATAAAGGGATGAAGGAAGATTTACCAAGCAAATGGAAAGCAAAAAAGAGCAGGGGTTGCAATCCTAGTCCCTGATAAAATAGACTTTAAACCAACAAAGATCAAAAAAGAAAAAGGACACTACATAATGGTGGTAAAGGGATCAATGCAATAAGAAGAGCTAACTATCCTAAATATATATGCATCTAATACAGGAGCACCCAGATTTATAAAGCAAGTTCTCAGACACCCACGAAGATACTTAAGACTCCCACACAATAATAGTGGGAGACTTTAACACCCCACTGTCAACATTAGACAGATCAACAAGACAGAAAATTAACAAGGATATTCAGGACTTGAACTCAGCTCTGGACCAACTGGACCTAATAGACATCTACAAGACTCTCCACCTCAAATCAACAGAATATACATTATTCTCAGCACCATATCACACTTATTCTAAAACTGACCACATAATTGGCAGTAAAACACTCCTCAGCAAATGCAAAAGAATGGAAATCGTAACAAACAGTCTCTCAGACCACAGTGCAATCAAATTGGAACTCAGGATTAAGAAAGTCACTCAAAACTGCACAGCTACACGGAAACTGAACAACTTGCTCCTGAATGACTACTGGGTACATAACAAAATTAAGGCAGAAATAAATAAGTTCTTTGAAACCAATGAGAACGAAGACAGAATGTACCAGAATCTCTGGGACACAGCTAAAGCAGTGTTTGGAAGAAAATTTAAAGGACTAAATGCCCACAAGAAAAAGCAGGAAAGATCTAGAATCGACACCCTAACATCACAATTAAAAGAACTACAGAAGCAAAAACAAATTCAAAAACTAGCAGAAGATAAGAAATAACTAAGATCAGAGCAGAACTGAAGGAGACAGAGACATGAAAAACTCTTCAAAAAATGAATGAATCCAGGAGGTGGTTTTTTGAAAAGATCAACAAAATTGATAGACCGCTAGCCAGACTAATAAAGAAGAAAAGAGAAGAATCCAACAGACACAATAAAAAATGATAAAGGGGAACCACTGATCCCACAGAAATACAAACTACCATCAGAGAATACTATAAACACCTCTATCCAAATAAACTAGAAAATCTAGAAAAAATGGAAAAATTCCTAAACACATACACCCTCCCAAGACTAAACCAGGAAGAAGTTGAATCCCTGAATAGTCCAATAAGCTCTGAAATTAAGGCAGTAATTAATAGCCTACCAACCAAAAAAAGCCCAGGACCAGATGGATTCACAGCTGAATCCTACTATAGAGAGGAGCTGGTAACATTCCTTCTGAAACTATTCCAAACAACAGAAAAAGAGGGACTTCTCCCTAACTCATTTTATGAAGCCAGCATCATCCTGATACTGAAACCTGGCAGAGACACAACAAAAAAAGAAAATTTCAGGCCAATATCCCTGCTGAACATCGATGTGCAAATCCTCAATAAAACACTGGCAAACCGAATCCAGCAGCATATTAAAAAGCTTATTCACCACAATCAAGTCGACTTCATCCCTGGGATGCAAGGCTGGTTCAACATATGCATATCAATAAATGTAATCCATCACATAAACAGAACTAATGACAAAAACCATGATTATTTCAATAGATGCAGAAAAGGCCTTTGTTAAATTCAACACCCCTTCATGCTAAAAACACTCAATAAAGTAGGTATTGATGGAATCTATCTGAAAATTAATAGGAGCTATTTATGACAAACCCACAGTCCATGTTATACTGAATGTAAGCTGGAAGCATTCCCTTTGAGATCTGGTACAAGACAAGGATGCCCTCTCTCACCACTCCTATTCAACACAGTATTAGAAGTTCTGGCCAGGGCAATCGGACAAGAGAAAGAAATAAAGTGTATTCAAATAGGAAGAGAAAAAGTCAAATTATCTCTGCAAATTACATGACTGTATATTTAAAAAACCCCATCGTCTCAGCCCAAAAACTCCTTAAGCTGATAGGCAACTTCAGCAAAGTCTCAGGATACAAAGTAAATGTGCGAAAACCACAAACATTCCTAAACACCAATAACAGACAAACAGAAAGCCAAAGCATGAGCAAACTCCCATTCACAATTGCTACAAAGCAAATAAATTACCTAGGAATACAACTTACAAGGGATATGAAGGACCTCTTCAAGAAGAACTACAAACTACTGCTCAAGGAAATAAGAGAGGACACAAATAAATGGAAAAACATTTCATGCTCATGGACAGGAAGAATCAATATTGTGAAAATGGCCACACCTCCTAAAGTAATTTATTGATTCAATGCTATTCCCATCAAGCTACCACTGATTTTCTTCACAGAATTAGAAAAAAACTACTTTAAATTTCATATGGAACCAAAAAAGAGGCCGTATGGCCAAGACAATCCTAAGTAAAAAGAACAAAGCTGGAGGCGTCACGCTACCTGACTTCAGACTATATTACAAGGCTACAGTAACCAAAACAGCATGGTACTGGTACCAAAACAGATATATAGACCAACAGAACAGAGGCCTCAGAAATAACACCACACATCTACAACCATCTGATCTTTGACACACCTGACACAAACAAACAATGGGGAAAGGATTCTCTATTTAATAAATGGTGCTAGGAAAACTGGCAAGCCATATGCAGAAAACTGAAACTAGACCCCTTCCTTATACCTTATACAAAAATTAACTCAAGATGGATTAAAGATTTAAACATAAGAAGAAAAACCATAAAAACCCTAGAGGAAAACCAAGGCAATACTATTCAGGACATAGGCATGGGCAAGGACTTCATGACTAAAACATCAAAAGCAATGGCAACAAAAGCCAAAACTGACAAATGGGATCTAACTAAAGAGCTTCTGCACAGCAAAAGACACTACATCAGAGTGAACAGGCAACCTACAGAATGGGAGAAAGTTTTTGCAATCTATCCATTAAACAAAGGGCTAATATACAGAATCTACAAGGAACTTAAAACAAATTTACAAGAAAAAAAACAACCCCATCAAAAAGTGGGCGAAGAGTATGAATAGACATTTCACAAAAGAAGACATTTATGTGGCCAACAAACATATGAAAAAAAGCTCATGATCACTGGTCATTAGAGAAATGCGAATCAAAACCACAATGAGATACCATCTCAGACCAGTTAGAATGTCGATCATTGAAAGTCAGGAAATAACAGATGCTAGAGAGGATGTAGAGAAATAGGAACACTTTTACACTGTTGGTGGGAGTGTAAATTAGTTCAACCATTGTGGAAGACAGTGTGGCAATTCCTCAAGGATCTAGAACCAGAAATACCATTTGACTCAGCAATCCCATTACTGGGTATACACCCAAAGGATTAAAAATCATTCTACTATAAAGACACATGCACACATATGTTTATCGCAGCACTATTCACTATAGTAAAGACTTGGAACCAACCCAAATGCCCATCAATGTTAGACTGGATAAAGAAAACGTGGCACATATACACCATGGAATACTATGCAGCCAGAAAAAAGGATGAGTTCATGTCCTTTGCAGGGACATGGATGAAGCTGGAAACCATCCATGGTTTCCAGGAACAGAAAATCAAATACTGCATGTTCTCACACTTAAGTAGGAGCTGAACAATGAGAACATATGGGCACAGGGAGGGGAACATCACACACCGGGACCTATTGGCGGGGTGGGGGACAAGGGGAGGGATAAGATAAGCAGAAATACCTAATACAGATGACAAGTTGATGGGTGCAGCAAACCACCATGGCACATGTATACCTATGTAACAAACCTGCACGTTCTGGACATGTATCCCAGAACTTAAAGTAAAATAAATAAATAAATAAATAAATAAAAGGTCAGAGCCCATTCAAATGTAAATATGATCTATTAATTAGCTACTGAGATACAGTTCCTTAAACCCCACAAGTCTAAGATGCTAATTAGGCCTGGCCCTGCCTGTGTATGGTTTGTGTCAATGTATATCTAAACACAGTGGAATTGAGTAAAAGTAGCTCTATCTTAGGGAAGAGGGCTGAGAATGAGACAGGAGTTGATAAAGGAGAGTAATGTCAATTTCACCAGGCTGACCTGGAAGGCTGCTGAACCCCTGTGTAAAGACCAGTTGTTTTTTTCAGTTGAAAATACTGAGTCTGTATAAAGAGCTTCCTTTCTCTAATAAACACTCAAGGAAAAAAATGGCAAACTTACAATTAGCATTTAACATTGAAATCACCTACCTCTTGTAACATGTTATAAACCTCTAGATGAAGCAGCACAGGAAAAAGGCCCAAGAAACATGTAACATATAACCATGACATTTCTGAGAAATGAGACTAAGATTCATCCAGAGATAAAAACAACCTAGTAACTTTCCTTGCTTCTAAATCTGTGAAGTGATTTCCTTTATGCTTCTCTTTCAGTAAGAAAAGCAAATGGATGGAAAATATTTGGCAGAAAAACGTAAAGAGTAAAACTACCCAATACTAGTATATATAAAATTACACAACCTAACTGAAAACTCTACTTTTTTTTTTTTTGAGACGGAGTCTCGCTCTGTCTCCCAGGCTGGAGTGCTGTGGCCGGATCTCAGCTCACTGCAAGCTCCGCCTCCCGGGTTCCCGCCATTCTCCTGCCTCAGCCTCCCGAGTAGCTGGGACTACAGGCGCCCGCCACCTCGCCCGGCTAGTTTTTTGTATTTTTTAGTAGAGACGGGGTTTCACCGTGTTAGCCAGGATGGTCTCGATCTCCTGACCTTGTGATCCGCCCGTCTCGGCCTCCCAAAGTGCTGGGATTACAGGCTTGAGCCACCGCGCCCGGCCCGAAAACTCTACTTTTAAATGGATTAAGAACACATATGCAAAATAACTTAAAACAAAATAAAAACAATGTTCTTTTTTAGAAAAGCACAATATACGATGCAGCTTAATAGGAAAGATTTTATATTAAGTATTGCAAATCTTAAACTCTCATCAAATTTTTAAAAATTCCTACAGGTTGTTTTCAGTCATTAAGTGACTAATGTATTTTCTAAAGGAATTCTCAAATGTTTTGCATTTCAAATATTTTAATAGTTTTATTTGGCAAAGAGGAGCCTAAGAATTTTTTTAAAAACATTTCCAGAGAGAACACTTTATACCATAAAATAAACTTGTATAATTTGGGAGGGCAAATCATCTCAAATGTATATTTTTGAATTATGTGCCAATTTTATAATTAGTACAAAAACGATAGTTGAAATATTTTAAAAATGTAAAAACCAGTCCAGGCAACATAACTATACAATCTCGCTGTAAAAGTACTTATATCGAATTCCACCCAAAATATTTTTGCAATATACTAAATTTAGTTCTTCAAGTCACTCTTCACTGCCGGCTGGCTTTTCCATTTTCTGTTGTCTCCATCCTGAAAATAGGAGGAAAAAATGAGTTGATAAAATAAATATTCATTAACATTTTTGTCTCCTTAATTATCTACCTTTCACATGAAACTTAAAATAATACATTCACAGAACAGAACATCAGCATTTTAGGAAAAGACTAACGATAGGGTTCCTCTAGCTAAGCCAACTTCATTTTACAGTGAAAATTGAGGCCCTGAGAGACCAAGTGACTTTCCCAAGGTCACATGTCAAAGGCTACTGTTTTTTGTTTGTTTGTTTGACTATACCACACTCTCCCTTTCCAAGCAAAACTAAGGAAAAAATCTCTACGATTTAGTCAGAATTTACTTCCTTTTGCACTAAATAAATGTATTTCTACCAACAAATTTTTAAAGAGGATTTCTTCTGGAAAAAAAAAAATCAAAATAATCAGATCTGAGATTTATTTTATTATAATCAATATTCTTAATATTGTATTCCTTAATAGGAAAACATTTCCCTCTGTTATTATACAGAGATTGGTATTATATCCTAAGTGGTATAATTTTTCCCTCTATAATGTTTACTAAGCATTGAAAAGAAATGCTCTAAGGAGTAAATACTTTCAGGGTTACAATCAATATAATTGAGCCTTTTACAAGCAAAAATCAAAGAGGTTAATTTTTTCTCCTTATGGGGAACATGTATTAGTTCATAATATTAGTAATAAAAAATTGCTGATTATTACAAATAAGCAATGTTTGTTAAGGTACTGTACAGGCAATTGACAAAACCAATTTTGACAATAAATAACACAAACCCATTTTCCTCTTTAAGATGTTGATACAGTTCAGCTCTGTTATTAACAGAGTTCAAACGTCCAGCAAATTCCTGATGTTTTCTGGAATTGGCAGTATTGATTCTATTACTCCACAAGGATAATAAGGACACTGGCCCTGGTGTTATATTTAAAAGGAGAGAGAGAAAAAAAAGATAGAATAATTTATTACTTCCGAATTTACAAATTTACACTTACCTTTAATTCTGTTGTTCATTTGACACAATTAAGGTAGTTAATTCTGTATTTCATTTTACACAATAAAGGCAATCATTTTCCTCTTATTCTGAAATTAATGTGTTTCAGGGTCCCCAAGAGCAACCACTAGTTCAGTGATTGATAGAAGGACTCAAATGACTACATGTAAAGTTATACTCCTGGTTAAGAATGATTACAGCAATACAGTAAGGAGACACAGCCAGGTCGGTAAGCAGAAGAATCACATGAGGTGGAGACTGGCAGAATCCATTTGCAGGCTTCCCATGCTCACTCTCTCCAATGAGTTTTATGAAGAGTGCATACCACCTCCATAGGCAAACATGCAGCCACACGTGTGCAATATTTCTGCCAGGAAAGCCTGTTTGAGTAGAGTCCAGGGTTTTTACTGGGGGCTGATCAGGTGGGTATTCTCTGCCTAACCACAACGACCAAAGTTCCAGACTTTCAGAAGGGAAGCAGGTGTTCAGTTCATTATCTGGGCAACATCTCAAAAGCCAAGTTCCCAGATGTCAGCCAAGAGCCAAACCTGCAAGCAGGCTTTTCTAATTATAATAGTCTCAGGCCTACTATGTTAACTGTTTCCTGCACAATATGATAAGGCAAAAGAATTACAAGAGCCAAAACAATTTCAAAAAAGAAGAAAAAAGAAGATTCTTACTTCCTCATTACAAGACTTAATTTGAAGTGACTGTGACTATATACATAGTCAACAAATTTCTGATAAATGTACAATACTTCAATGAAGAAAGGATAATATTTTCAATAAATGCTGGTGGAACATTAGGACATTGTATGCAAAAGGATTAATATTGACCCATGCTTTGTACCTTATAGAAAATAACTCAAAAATTGATCATGGCCTAAATGTAAACCTAAAATTACAGAACGCCTATAAGAAAATCAGCATTTGTGACCTTGGGTTAGATTTCTAACATGTAACACCTAAAGCATAATCATAAAAGCAAAATTTTTGACTTCATGTATTTGACAGGATATATTTGACTTCATCAAAATACAAAGCTTCTGTTGTGCAAAAGTCATTGTTTAAGAGAAGAACAAGTCACAGACTGGGTGAAAATACTTGCAAATCACATATCCAACACAGAACTTGTATCCAGATAAATAAATCCACTAATAAGAAAACAAACAACCCAATTTAAAAATGTACAAAATATTTTAATGGACCTTTCACCCAAGAAGACAAACAGATAAAAAATAAGCAAAGGAAAAGAGTTTTACCATCATTAATCATGAGAGAAACGTAAATTAAAACACCAATGAAATACCACTACATACCTTATAGGATGAAAAACAAAAACAAAACAAAAACAGTAACCCTGACAACAGTAAGTGGACAAGGATGCAGAACCCCCAGAACTCTCATACACTGGTGGTGGGAATGCAAAATGGTGCCACCACTTTGGAAAAATAAGTTAGCAGTTTCTTATAAAATTAGTCATTATAATACTATGTGAAAAAAGCCAATCTCAAAGGGTGGCATGACATTTTCTTTCATTTATAAGACATTCTGAAAAATTACAGGGAGCACGATTATAGGAAGAGAAAACATATCAGTAGTTACCAGGGATTCGGGAGAAGGAGAGTGAAGGATGACTACAAAGGGGCAATACAAGGAAATCTTTTCAGGTGACAGATTGTTGTGTACCCTGATTGTGATGGTGGTATGCATTGTCTAAACTCATAGAACTGTACGTCAAAAAGAGCTAATATTGTCATATATATTTAAAAATTCTTATTTTTCTTATTATAAAACTAATACGTGTTCATGAGAACAAATTTAGAAAACAATAAAACACATAAAGAAGGAAATAAAATCATCCTATTGCCACTGCTCTAACAACTAAAAATTTTACTCTTTTTTCCAGTGCCAATCTATATCAACAAATTTTTTGTTTTGTTTTGTTACTGCATCTTACAAAGACAGCTGAATAGACGTTTGCCAAATCTAGATGGCACATTTGGAATAGCCCAACCTTAAGTGCAGTGTATACAGCAGGCACAAAATTCACTTTGGGGAGGCCTGGGAAGTCATCTTCCAAAGCAGATATAACTGAGGTATAATAAAAGGCCCAGATAAGTTGCTGATCAGAAGAGATATGCAATTTAGGTTATAAAATAGAATGAAAGAAAAAACAAACACTTTTCAAATATCAGGCTCAAACAGAAAGTTACAAGGAAAGGCAGTAATGTGCAATCAAGTTGCTTCTCATATGAGCTATTCCATATATTTCTATGGTGAAAAGCATCAGGGATCCATTTAATTTAATGGTAGCTGATATTTCATCTAAGTGACAAGCTAGTACATATGTGTATGAAAACTTAAAATTGAGATCACAGTACATATGTTTATGTAATCTGCTTTAAAAAAAACTTACTCATTTACATATTCATTCAATAATTATTCTTGGGCTATATAAATACCACCCTGTGGGGTCTGGGCGTGGTAATTCATACCTGTAATCCCAGCACTTTGGGTGGCTGAGGCAGGCGAATCACCTGAGGTCAGGAGTTCGAGACCAACCTGGCCAGCATGGTGAAACCCTGTCTCTACTGAAAATATAAAAATCAGCTGGGCATGGTGGCAGGCACCTGTAATCCCAGCTACTAGGGAGGCTGAGGCAGGAGAATCACTTGAACCCAGGAGGCAGAGGCTGCAGTGGGCTGAGACAGTGCCATTGCAGTCCACCCTGGGCAACAAGAGTGGACTCCGTCTCAATAAATAAATAAATACATACATACCACCCTATGGACACACCATTATTCAGTCATTTTCTTACTAATGTGGCTTTTAGTTGCTTGCAATTTTTGCCAGTATAAATACTCTTTTTTTTGAGACTGAGTCTTACTCTGTCGCCCAGGCTGGAGTACAGTGGCAAGAATCTTGGCTCACTGCAATCTCTGCCTCAGTAATCCTCCTTGAGAGTTCTATTTGCCAAGCAATGCTGAAACACTGTTTAGAGTATACCTAAATTTCTCATCCTAATGAACAGTAGTGTATTTTGTCATATGAGAAACAATTTATCAAAAAACATCTACTTAAATCCTATTATTTTCTGGGCCCTCTAGCAAATGCCTGAAAGGCAAATATAATAAGATCACCTCAAGGGTGATCTCTGGCTTCAAAGAAACTAGTGAACTGAAGAATATAATATGTATCACTATATATATACACTATAACAAGCATATCAAAAGCAAACAAGCCTGCCTTCTCCCTAGGATGAGCTGCCAATATTCACAAGTTGGTTCTACTGCCTTAGGAGAGGCACAGTGGCAGGACATCAGGTAGTCTAATGATGGCATACCATTACACATGTATCCTAAAAAGACTAAATCTAGTTTGCCTTCAAGATAACTAAGGCCTAGAAGGATTTCAGGAGCTGCCAATCCCAAATCATATCCTTGGTGCCTAGAATTCCTTCAAGAGGAAACTAAACTTTTAACCTATAAGTAAGAGATTAAGAGGCTTTACAGTGAAAATATTGTTTATAATTATAACTACACTGAAACTCAAACACATTTTAATATAGCATTAAATGAGTTATAATACATTATTTCTAGGTTTAGTAAGAGTTTAGGGTAAAAGAGTTTGTATTCAATATCCCAGCTCTTACTATAGTATCAGGAACATAAACAGATTCAAATTTACATATGTAAAATTTCTTAAAACACAAACTTTATATACTTATTTTCCAAAGGCTTCATTAATGAAAGTATGACACTACTTGTTTCTGTTTTTAACACTGACAAACATATTTACTGCCTACATTCTCTAAGGCTGTGATATGGTTTGGCTGTGTGCCCACCCAAATTTCCACGCTGTTCTCGTGACAGTGAGTGAGTTCTCACTAGATCTGATGGTTTCATAAGGGGCTTCCTCTCCCTTTGCTCTGCCCTTCTCCTTGCTGCCGCCACGTGAAGAAGGACATGTTTGCTTCTCCTTCTGCCACGACTGTAAGTTTTCTGAGGCCTCCCAGCCATGCTGGAACTGTGAGTCAATTAAACCTCTTTCCTTTAAAAATTACCCAGTCTCCAGTATGTCTTTATTAGCAGCATGAGACTGGACTAATACAGGCTATAAACAGAGAATCTCCTTAACAGCATCCACGAATACCTAAGAACTCTTCCTCACATATACACGACAATATTAAATAACACTGTACAAAACAGAGCTTCATTGGAAAACTTTTTTTTTTTCTGAGACAGAGTCTTGCTCTGTTGCCCAGGCTGAAGTGCAATGGTGCGATCTTGGCTCATTGCAACCTCTGCCTCCTAGGTGCAAGTGATTCTCCTGCCTCAGCCTCCTGAGTAGCTGGGATTCCAGGTGTGTGCCATCACGCCCAGCTAATTTTTGTATTTTTAGTAGAGGTGGGGTTTCACCATGCTGGCCAGGCTGGTCTAAACTCCTGACCTCAGGTGATCTGCCTGCCTCGGCCTCCCAAAGTGCTGGGATTACAGGGGTGAGTCAGCGCACCCAGCCCGGAAAACTCTGTATAAACCTAGTTACCACAGCTGTACCTTACCTTTCGATTTTTCCACTTGTGGAGTTTCATCCATTTCAACAAGGGGTTTTTTGTTTGGAGGTTCTGGGGAATCAGGCGAATCTTTTATAATCTCAGCTTCAGCCAAGTCTTCTTTTCCACGCTCTAAGATTCCTTTTAATCTTTTAGAGTGACAAATAATGAAATGTAAAGTTTAAATTTTTAGAAGTCTAAAAATGGTCTAATAATTAAACTACCTTTGCATATCAACCTTTATAGAAGATGGTTAATCTCATAAAATAAACCTAGGGACTAATCAAAAACTTCAATCTAAAACCAGTAACAGAAATTAATCAATTAAATACAAGTTTCCCTTTTCCTTCATCATAATAACGTAACAATTCAGGAATTAGCTGTAAAATATAAAAAAAAGAATAATTAAATTAAAATTTAAAAGGTAGGAAATGATGTGATCTTGAGAAGAAACTGCACAATTTTGATTTTTAAAGATATGAACAAAATAATACCGAATTTCAAATTACAAATAAGTTTAATAAGTTTATCCCCATTTATTCTCTAGTCTATGTATTGTGCAGATGTATTTATGCTCTGCAAATCAGAAACTTAACCCTAAGCTTTTATAGAGTTTCATTAGAGAACAAAAACACTTGCAAAATACACAAGAGTGTACTTGAAGCTCAGTGGGATCTGAATGATAGTACTTTTTCCCTCTTACGGTGAGCCAGTTTTGTTTCAGAAGCTCAGTAGCCCTAAGGAAAACATGAGCTTCTAAAGTCAAAGAGAATAGAAGCATTCTATTATCAATGGATAAAATTATACGATTTCCAGAATTAGCTTCAAAGTATTCCTATGGGGTAGTGGTGAAGGTAGTGGATGAAGATATATATGAAATGAGATCTGCCATGAATTGTTAATCATTGAAGGTAGATGATGAGTAACTATCTGTTCTATTGCTACATATGTTTGAAATTTTCCATCATAAAAAGATGTGTTTTTGGTCAGTCGCAGTGGCTCATGCCTGTAATCCCAAACACTTGGGGAAGCCAAGGTGGGCAGATCTCCTAAGGTCAGGAGATCGAGACCAGCCTAGGCAACATGGTGAAACTCCATCTCTACCACAAATACAAAAAATTGGCTAGGCATGGTGGTGTATACCTATAATCCCAGCTACCTGAGAGGCTGAGGCATGAGAATCACTTGAACCCAGGAGGCAGAGGCTGCAGTGAGTCGAGATCATGCCACTGCATTCCAGCCGGGGTGATAGAGTGAGATTCTGTCTCAAAAAAAAAAAAAAAAATTAATTAATTAAAAAAAAAGTTACCTGGTGTTGGTCTGATTTCTGGCAAGGGGACAGAAGATATAGCCAGCTGATACGCTATTTCTAATTATAAGCCTTTACTATTTTTATTTTTTTTCAGATTTAACTTTGACATCATAATATAAATCACAAACTAAAGGAAAAGAGTATACTATTAAGGAACATTTTCAGAATAGACTGTATGCTCTTCTGTGCTTCCAAGGCCATCCTATGCCTATTTTTAAAATAGCACCTTCCACACTTTGCTGCAATCACTATTTTTGTTTGTTTGTTTGTTTGTTTGTTTTGAGACAGAGTCTTACTCTACTGCCCAGGCTGGAGTGCAGCGAGTGATCTCGGCTCACAGCAACCTCTGCCTCCCAGGTTCAAGCGATTCTCATGCCTCAGCCACCTGAGTAGCTGAGATTACAGGCATGTGCTCCCAAACCCAGCTAATTTTTGTATTTTTTTTAAGTAGAGACTGGATTTTGCCGTGTTGGCCAGGTTGGTCTCAAACTCCTGGCCTCAACTGATCCACCCGCCTCGGTCTCCCAAAGTCCTGGGATTACAGGTGTGAGCCACTGCGCCCAGCCTGCAATCACTAATTTAATTGTCTGTCTCTATCATCACACTGTATGTTCTTCAAGGGTAGGGATCTTGTGCCAAATGCCTGGCACATCCTAAGCATTCAATAAATATTTAGTGAACAGAGGAATAAAATTACATCTGTGAAGTTCACAAAACATAAAGCACATACTGATACCAAACATCATGCATTATGATTTTCAGAAGTTAATTAGGAAAAACTAACACTAACTTTGCCCCAACAGTAAAAATTCACACTTTTTTACATCTAAGAAAGATCCTTTAGATTTTAAGAATGATAAAATTACAGTAATGAAAATGAATAAACATGTATTAAATGAACTACTATTAAATCAGGTTAGAATGTATGAAAATGCTCTATGCAGAATGTGATATAACAAAAGGCACCGTGGTGCTATATCAGTGCCAAGAAGTCACCTCTCTGAGTCTTGCCAAGACTTTTCCTGTTCATAATCTTTCACTGCTTTCTCCGACTTGTCCTCTTTGTCTTCCCTCTTTCTTCCTCGTTTCTTTCGTTCTTCTTCTTCCGGGGGTTTGCTCCTGCATGCCATCAGACATTCCAAGACCCTCTGATGTTTCTCTGAGTTGTTGATATGGGCTCTGACAAGGGTTTCTAATTCATTCCACATGATACGGTATTGTTCATCTCTGCAGTAGAGATTTGGAAATACTCTTTAAATAATATTGAAGTGTCACTTTCTACTGGTAAAGTAAAAAGAAATAATGAAATGTGGACTTCCTTCCTCTTACTTGGTAGTTAATAGTGAAATTCTAAGCTATAATATATCATTTTCTATGATTTTGTATTATTTCATCTCAAACATATATATATATACACACACACACACACAAGTCCTCAAATAAAATTTACATATAGAGTAAGTTATCTTGAGAAACAGTATGTATCAAGTAAATGTGATCTATAAAGAAAATAAGAAAAAAAATCTACCTTTTAGGGCCCTTTCCTCTTGTACCAACTGTGGAAATAGGTAGAGGATCATTTTTTCTTTCCATATCAACTAAGTTGTATATTGTTTTTTGACAGTTTAACACATCTTCTTCTGTCAGAGATTCTTTCACAATAACACTGGCTAATGGAACTACCTGTTAGATTTTTTTTTAAAGAAAAAAGAAAATCTGTCTTGAAAAATAAATATCAAAACATCTAGGCAGAACTTGATTTTTGAAAGGATTTTAAAGACTATCATGGTGAAGGAATCTGTAACTATCACTTCAATTTTTAATTATTAATTCTTTAACTTTAGCAAGCTCATATATTTCACTCTTTGCTTAAGAAATGGTATAAATTACAAATTTTCTAATTTGTTTCTATAAAGAATATATAACTAATCTATAAGAAAAGTTGAAGATACTTAACACTTACCGCTTGCATGTTAAAAATGGTGGTTTGTGAAATGATCATAGGCCAGTAACGGGTGTGTTTTTCTAACTGATCTTTTGCTCGTTCCAAAGGGACCTCAAGACTTCCATCGATTTTATATCTGGGGTCTAGAAAAGGAGTTAATCTGTTTTCCCTCATAAATTCACCAAAATCCTAATGATAACCAAATAAGATAAAATTAGAAACTATATCTAATGTTTCAGTATGGATTACATGTACTAGTCTGTTTCCCTGATGTCTTCTGTCCTGTGATGTGCAACAAAACATTTTTTCTAACAGTATCCCTCAATTCCACTACTTTTTTATCCTTTCTGAACTTGAAACCTATCAGCCTTTATACGATGAAAATGAAGAAAGCCTCAAACATAAATGCATTCATGGTATGTTTTCCCCACCTTTTGTAAAAACCAAGAAACACTTTTTTCCCCCTTCTATAATTTAACTTTTCTATCACATAAAGATAAAAGAGTCAGTTAATCATATTAGAAGACTCATTTGCTTATTTAAAACTACCTTGAGCCTGGGGACGGTGGCTCACACCTGTAATCCCAACACTTTGGGAGGCCGAGACAGGTGGATCACCTAAGGTCAGGAGTTTGAGACTAGCCTGGCCAACATGGTGAAACCCCGTCTTTACTAAAAATACAAAAATTAGCTGGGCATGGTGGCAGGCACCTATAATCTTATCTACTCGGGAAGCTGAGGCAAGAGAATCACTTGAACCCAGGAGGCGGAGGTTGCAGTGAGCCAAGATTGCACCACTGCACTCTAACCTGGGCAACAAGAGTGAAACTCTGTCTCAAAACAAACAAACAAACTACCTTCACATAACATAAACATGTTAACAAGAGTTATCTGTGAATGATGAAATTATAGGTAATTTACAGGTGGGGTGTTTTTTTAAGACATCTATATTCTCTAAATTTTCTACAATAAATATTGATTAGGCTTCTCCTTATTTAAATATTATGTTTTTAAAAAAATCCTAATTAAAAAGTTACTTACAGTATATAACACTTTGTAGTTTACAAAGTATATTCATATACATATATCACACTTAGTTTTTACAACCACCTCAAGAAGTAAACAGCTATGAAATACCAAATAGGAAAGAGAGGAGGGAGAATAAAAAATCAAAATTAGAACAGAATTTCTACCAAAAAAGGACATATATTTCCTTTTATGTTCTTCCCAGTAATACAAAAGTTTATGTTATTTCAAAGTAGCAACAATCCAAATATTCCAGGTTTCTGTTTGCCATTTAAATTACTAGAAATTAAGTTTCACCTAAAATATTAGTTCAAATAAATTTATTATTTCCTACAATTCCAGCGTGTCATTGCAATTCAGATACATCTCACTATACACTGAATATAAAATAAGATTAAACAATGATAAATAGAACTTTTGAGCAAATATTGCAGGAAATTCACCTAATTAAAATAATAATCAACTTCTTCCAAATCTCTTTTTTTCCACAGATCTTAGCATTTAACGAGCACTTGATAACTACTTGCTGAATGATGACACATTCAAAACTTAAAATTTATAGATATTAGAGTCTTACTGTAATCCGGTAGTCTGTAACTCTTCCTCCACATCCTTCACTAATTGAAGGCGGATCTTCTAGAATGGATCGAGAACTGCTAAGGACGTGCAAAAAAATCTCTCCTCCATGGCTACTAAGCATATGACTAATGACTTTAGAACCTGATTTTCGTGGTTGTTCCAGTAAAACAGAACGACCTGTCAAAAATAAGATTACACTATCAGTAATGAAACTCAAACGGGCTCTCATTTATTTCCTTGAGATTTACATCTAGATTTTTTCATTTTATTTATTGATCCCCGTATTTTAACCTGCATTGCTAATTTAGTGTATCTACTCTTCCATGCCTAAAAATCTGAATTCTAGCCTTAACTATATCTTAGTTACTCCAAGGTTACATAGTTATACAGTTTCCCACAACAACTATAGTGGTCTCTGAAATAATACATTTGGCTATATGGTTCATCCAATTTACATGTACATATTAAATTTTCCTCCTGGACCTCAAGAAGAAAAGTGAGACAACTGCTCCATAATCCTCAGGTTATTAATGCTACAGAACATTTAGGGAGAAGGCACAGTCCCAGTTCACTTACATAACAGTTCCTCATCCACACTGTAATCATAACTACTTTCTATTCTACATGTCCAAATGTTAATCTGAATTGCACCTAGTCTGATAATCAAATTATGCTTAATTAACAATGACATAACCTTATGATAAAGACAGACTGACTCTTTAGATCACTAGTTCCAAAACCTGAGATGATCATAAGAATTACCAGAGAAGCTTTTAATTTGGAATCCAATAATTTAGACTTGTAAAAAAAATTTCACACAATGAAACCACAGATTTAAGGTCATAGGTAAGAATCATATGGTATAATATTAAAAACATAATATTTATTTATGATAAAGGTATCGTGTTCAAGTTAAGTCCATCTTTGCTTTGATTTAAAATTCAGTGGGCCAAGATAAATAGTCTACATTATTCCAGCTTCTATTTTATTTTTTTAATCTATTTTCTAATTATAGCTTCTAAAACAAATCAATTTAGACTCTAAAGGTCAAATTTTTAAAATAGAAATACAATTTTATTAAATAAAACTTGCTTAGATATAATAGCCTGAAAGCCAAACCTACAGTCATCTTTTAAATGTTAGTAAAAGCTGTTAAAGGGTATTTCAAATTACATAAGTTTAAAACAGCTTTCACAAATAAATGGCAAAGCTATAGTGATGAAAATAGCTTTCCAGAGTTCATACTCTTAATAATTTCACTCAAATAATAATTTAATAATAATATAAATAATTCAAATAATATAAATAATTTCAGGCAAAACCATTAAATGATGAAAGTTACCATTTAGAAGAAAATTAGTAAGGCAGGAGGAAGGTCTACTATTTACGTCTACAGGTGAAATCCGATAAGCTCCAGTACAATAGTGTAATTCTGAAATAGAAGAAAACACTGATTTGAAAGAATATAAAGAAATATTCCCACAATTAAAAGAAAAAAAAAAACTTGTTCACTGAGTTCATTGAGTCCTGAAACAATGAAAAACGAAAATGCAAAACAGAATCAATTAATTGACCCCCACATAATACCTGAAGAATCTTTTGATTTAGTCTTTTTCAGTTATTCTTAAATACCTACCAATGTTATTTGTCCTTGGTGTACACCACTTTAATGTTATCGTTTCTTTAAACGGGCCTTCTCGACTGCCACCACCTAGGTGTGAATCACCTTTAAAAATATGTCAGAGACATTACACATTGTATACATGTATCAAAACATCACACGATATCCCATAAATATGTACAATTATGTGTTAATTTAAAAAATAATAAAAGCGGCTGGGCATGGTGGCTCACGCCTGTAATCCCAGCACTTTGGGAGGCTGAGATGGGTGGATCACGAGGTCAGGAGTTCAAGACCAGCCTGGTCAAGATGATGAAACCCTGTCCCTACTAAAACTACAAAAATGTGCCAGGCGCAGCAGCAGGTGCCTGTAATCCCAGCTATTCGGGAGGCTGAGGCAGAAGAATCACTTGAACCTGGGCAGCAGAGGTTGCAGTGAGCTGAGATCGCGACACAGTACTCCAGCCTGGGCAACAGAGTGAGACTCCGCCTCGAAAAAATAATAAAAAAAATAGTAATAATAAAAGCAAAAAAAGTAATAGAGCAAACTGGGTGTGGAGTAACTGGAACTCTGTACTGTTTTCACAATTATTTTGTAAATCTGAAACTACTCTAAAATTAAAAGTTCATTTAAAAACAACAATGAAAAAAATGTCAGAGAAACACTAACATTATCAAGTAGATCACAAGCTTCAAATTGTTTACCAAGATTTCCAAATGAGGTTAAACTCTGTAAGAGAAAATATCTCTGAGACAACATCTTTTTATCAGGTCCCCTGGACAAATACCAAATAAAGTATAGATATTATCTATAATTAAAATAAATAGTAATTTTCCTCCACATTCATTATTAAACCAATCATTTAGGTCACTGCACTGAAAGTCAATAGCGAAAATTTAAAAAATTTCAAGCATCTACAACTGCTCTTCCCTGCCCACACTATTAAATGATAAAATGACATGGTTAAGTACTCAGAAAAAGATTAAGGAATCTAAAATGCACACCTATACTGAATTCTAGTAAGTTTAGTTAGAAGAAACACAAACCAAGGGATCTGGAAAGTAAATACATAAGGAGATATTAATCTAATAATAATAAACAAATGTGCAACCATAAAGCTGACAAGGCTTTGAAGGAAATATCTAGTGCTATGAGTGCCTAAAGAGGGAGATTTGTCCTATTCCAAGACACCAGGGGAAGTTTCCTTGCGAAGTGAAGACTGGTCTGAGTTACAAGGGGATGAGTAGAAATTAACTAAAGAAACGGACCCGATGCAGTGCCTCACATCTAAAATCTCAGCACTTTATGAGTCCTAAGTGGGAGGATTGCTAGGGGGTCAGGAAACCAGCCTGGGCAACATTGTGAGACCCTGTCTCTATGGAAAAAATACAAAAATTAGCCAGGCTTCGTGGTTTGCACCTGCAGTCCCAGCTACTCTGGAGGCTGAGGTGGAAGGACTGCTGGTAGCCCAAGAGGTTGATGCTGCAGTAAGCTATGATCACACTATTGTACTCCAGTCTGAGCAACAAAGTGAGACTCCGTCTCAAAAAAAAAAAAAAAAAAAAGAAATAGAGGAAAGACTACTCAGGCAAAAGAACAGTAGATACCAAGATATTGTGGCAGGAGGAAGCATGAAAAATATTAGATCTGTGTGGCTGAAACAGAGAAGATTAGTATGTTCTGAGATGAGAATAAAAACGGGGAGGGGAGCAGACAATGAAGGGCCTTGGAAGACATTAAACAGCTCTGTCTTTTCCTAAGGGCAACAGAAAAGCATGGGCAGGGGGCAGGTTTAAGGTCATGAGAACATGGTCAGGATTAGCATTCTGAAAGTTACTGTAGCTGGAGGGTAAAGAGTAGATAGGGACAGGCCATTTAGGAGGCTACTGTGAGATAACAGGTAAGAAAATGAAAGGCTGGATTAGGGAAATGTTATTGGTAGCTGAGATGGAGATTTTGATGTACGTGAGAAATATTAGTAGATGAAATCAAGAAAATGTGATGATGGATTAGATGCCTCAGAAGTGATTCTGAGGTTTCCGCCTTATATAAATGAATAGACAACAGGGCCATTCACTGAAAAGGGAGACTAGTTCAGGTGGCAAAGCTCCTAAGTTGTTTTGGGCATGCTGAGATGTAGGTGCCTGAGAGACATCTAAGAGATACAATTAGGCAGCAGAATATAAAGATCTGGAATTTAGGGGCCGGGTGCCATGACTCACGCCTGTAATCCCAGCACTTTGGGAGGCCAAGGCAGGCGGATCACGAGGTCAGGAGATCGAGACCATCCTGGTTAACACAGTGAAATCCTGTCTCTACTAAAAATACAAAATATTAGCCAGGTGTGGTGCCGGACGCCTGTAGTCCCAACTACTCGGGCGGCTGAGGTAGGAAAATGGCGTGAACCTGGGAGGCAGAGCTTGCTTGCAGTGAGCCAAGATCGTGCCACTGCACTCCAGCCTGGGAGACAGAGTGAGACTGTCTCAAAAAAAAAAAAAAAAAAAAAAAAAGAAGGTATCTGGGCTAAAGTATAAGCCTACTCACCAAGACCCAGCTACCCTGTTACCACCTCAGTAAAACTTGCCTAACTCTTACTGGCACCACAGGCAGCCTCCTGTGTGCTCCCACAGTGCTCTGTTCCCATTGTTAAAATAAATTTGACACATAGTGTCCACAAGTAATGCAAATAACTACAGGCCAAGTCAACAACTAACTATTTTAAAGAACTATTTTGTGTTACAAAGGATATTTTTGACATTTTTGTAAGTTTTTTTTTTTTTTTGGAGACAGAGTCTCACTCTGCTGCCAGGCTGGAGTGCAGTGGTGCAATCTCAGCTCACTGCAACCTCTGCCTCCCAGGTTCAAGCGATTCCCCTGCCTCAGCCTCCCGAGCAGCTGGGACTACAGGTGCGTGCCACCATGCCCAGCTAATTTTTTGTATTTTCTAGTAGAGACAGGGTTTCACCATGTTGACCAGGATGATCTCTTGACCTCATGATCCTCCTGCCTCAGCCTCCCAAAGTGCTGGGATTACAGGCGTGAGCCACCATGCCTGGCTCATTTTTGTAAGTTTTTAAAATAACATTTTAAAAATTGATATAACATCACAGGTTCATAGCAATTTCCATGTAATATATTTTCAAAAACAAGTTCTCTATATTCCTTTGTTAAATGTTCATATATTTCTGTATCATAATACTTTCTTTCATGTTAGCAACTCATTAGGTTTATTCTAAGATTCCTCAGATATGTAACAAATGTCAGGACTGGCTCATGATTATGCTTCAGAAGATGCATACAACATAATCAAAGTCAACTGTTTCTCTGGCAGCATCAATTTACTAGAAAACATTCTAAAGAATTTAACCAAATGTCAAAGCTTAAAAGCTTTTAAAATGACCTTCAAAGTCTTAAAATTTTCATTGTATTTTAGAATTGAATGGAATACTACAGCTCATCTAATCCAGCATCTTTAATTCATAAGCATGCAAACATACATCTAGAAACATATGGGACTTGCCAGTTGGTGGCAAAGCTTTAGCTAAAACTTATTTCCTAACTCCAGAGTCTTCTCCCCTAAACCAAGCCAATACAGTTGCAGAAATCAGTTTGGGAGATGAGATCTATGGACTGAAATAATTTTTAGAGGAAAAAAAACTAATTTAAATTTCCAAATTTAATTTCTAGGCCAAGTTGAAAGTCTATCACTCTTTCGAGTTTGCTCCTATTCTTTTCCCTTCCTCAAGGTTGTCTGCCTGCAAATGAAACTGTAATGAGTTTGAGAAAGCCATGGCTATCTTTCTCAGTATTTGTTGTATTAGCCCAGTCTTTTCTGAAGTAAATTCCACAGGACACTAGTTCCATGGCCATTAATAGGTGATATTGACAGATAAGTTTGCACAGGGATGAACTATAGTCAGTCTGGCTTGTACTGAAGAACTTCTCAAAGCTGTTACAGTAGTCCCCCAACTTTGCTGTGTCGCTTTCCATGGTTTCATTACCTGTGGTCAACTGCAGTCCCAAGATATACATGTATTTTTTGAGATGGAGTCTCACCCTGTTGCCTAGGCTGGGGTGCAGTGGCATGATCTCGGCTCACTGCAACCTCCACCTCCCGGGTTCAAGAGAGTCTCCTGCCTCAGCCTCACAAGTAACTGGGACTACAGGTATGCGCCACCACACCCAGCTCATTTTTTAAGTTTTAGTAGACATGGGCCTTTGCCATGTTGGCCAAGCTGGTCTCGAACTCCTGACCTCAAGTGATCTGCCCACCTTGGCCTCCCAAAGTGGTAGGATTACAGGTGTGAGCCACCACGCCCAGCCTGCAGCCCAAAAATATTAAATACAAAAGTCCAGAAATGAACAATTCATAAGTTTTACACTGCATGCTATTCTGAGTAGCATGATGACGTCTCACACTAGGCCACTCTGTCCTGCCTGGAACATGAATCATTCCTTTTCCAGCATATCCATGCTATAAACGCTACGAGCCCATTAGTAGCCTTCTTGGTTATCAGATCCATGGTCGAGGTATCATGGTGCTTGTGTTCAAGGTCCATAGTAGCCTAACGCTATGTCACAGTACCTATATCATTCATCTCAGTTTATCTCATCATGTAGGTATTTTATCATCTCACATCATCCCAAGAAGGATAAGTACAGTACAGTAAGATATTTTGAGAAAGAGGGAGAGAGACCAAGAGACTACATTCATATAACTTTTATTATAATATATTGCTAAAATTGTCCTATTTTATTCTTATTGTTCTTGATCTCCTCCTGCTTTGCCTAATTTATAAATTACACTTTATCATAGGTATGTATGTATAGGAGAAAACAGTATATACAGTATAGGGTTCGAGACCATCTGAGGTTTCAGGCATCCACTGGGGTTCTTGGAATGTCTTCCCTGAGGATATGGGGGCTACTGTAATATGCTTTCATATGTTAGATCATACAAAATAATACTTTCAAATGTCTCTTACCACTTTTCAGGAAATCTACATGTGCATCTTTGTGATGAAGTAGCTCCACATCATAATTGGCAGATGTGTTAGCATGCTGTTCTTCCTTGAAGCAAAATTTCAAACATTTAAAAAAACATGGTTTTGCTTTCAAAATAATAAAATCATTAATTATTCATTTTGCTTTTTGTTTAAAATGAGGTCAAATACATTCAATAATAATTAGCTAAAACAATGGGATAATCTATTTAAAGATGCAAGTTTTCCATGCAACATAAACTCCATTAAAAAACAACTGGCCATATACAGGTAATACAGTATTTAATGATTTTTTTACATTATGTCAGAATTAACAAAGATGACTAATTCAGAAATTTTGAATTTTTTTTACTCCAAATGCATTGTCTTGCCAATATTTTTAATATGCAAATATAATGTAATTGAAATAATTTACATACATTTAAAGTGAAATCATTGTTAAAAAGAGGAAATAGCATCTTTAAATACCTACAGTGAATTAGCAAATATCAATTATATAAAATACAAACTAACAAACAAGTTTAGTAACTTGTTTTCAGTAATAGGAAATAGGAATTTCAACATTATCTATTTACCAAAAAACACAAAGATTGAAGAGTCACACCAGTAGCACACAAATATGATCAAAATTAACAGGCAAGCTATCAGAGTATTTTTCTTATAACGTGACATTATATATATTAAAGTGTACCTATTATGTTATTTACTTCTGCATCCAAAAGGTTCTACAGGGTAAGCCTAAAATTTGTAGTGAAAAACCAGCCAATGGCATTAAGAAATAATGAAAAGATTATATTTCTCATGCTATTTATTATTCATAATATAGTGGCAGAAAATAGAAACTGGAATGTAAGAAAAATTTGAATTTTCAGATATAGTGGCTACTTTATATTTGTAAACATAATCAATACAATTAAATTCAATTTCACTCAGTAAAAACTCATTTGAAGCTTACTACAGGCCAGCCACTGTGCGAGCCCTAGAACAACTTAATGATAGCGTTAATATGATGAAAAGCAACAGGTAGCAATACGTTCCTTAAAAAATCCACCAGTAAAATCACAGGGCTCACATCTACGGTCTTTCAGTTAGAGAGTAATAAACTAATTTAAAACTATGAGCTATTTTCCCCTAGTTAGACCTATTAGCTATAGACACCTTTATACCGAGTGGGCAACATCAAAAATATAGAGAATAAAAGATCCACTAGAATACACAAAGTAAGCAAAATCTAATAACACAGCTGTCAGGGAAAGAATCACAGAATAATAATTTAAAATAGAAATTGTATTTTGATGAAAACAATGAGAGCGTTTTGTTTTTGTTTTTGTTTTTGTTTTTTAAGAGAGCTCACATAACATGTTCTTTTAGAAAACAAAAATATAGCATTTTATTCTGTGATCCTTTCCGGTTGCTTTTCAGTATTTACTGACCTGGTCAAAGACATTGAATGTGGGCTAGCAAAACAGAAAATACGATATGGGGAGAAAAGGTAAAGGTTCAATTAAAATAAATAATACATGTCCAACAATTTTTTATTTTTATTTTTTTATATTGAGATGGGATCTTACTATGTCGACTAGACTAGTCTCAAACTCCTGGCCTCAAGTAATCCTCCCATCTCAGCCTCCCAAAGTGCTGGAATTACAGGCATGAGCTACCGCTCCTGGCCTCAAACAAATACTTAAAAAGCAAAGCAGTGCTTTCAAAACAGCAGGAAAAAAAACTGCCTACCTTCATTGGAATATTTGTAATAGTAGTTGAAGCCAAGTCAAAATGTTGCTGTACTAAAATATTCAGTTTGGTAGCAAGATGCCGTCCTGCACGAACACTATGAACTTCACTGGTTAAAACTGGGGACAACTACAGAAAAATATGCAAGAAAAATTATCCACAAAATATTAATTCATTGTAACCTACTGCTATTTTACTATAAATCCATTAAAATTAAGTATTTTTAACTTTTTAGAAGTTGGAAAAAAAAGGTCCATAAATTAACCATGACAACTATTTTAGCGATATATTTTCATGCACTCATTCACTCACCACATATGTATTAATCAGTTTGCTAGATACCAGAAACTGAGTATATTGAACACAGCAGTGAATAGACATGATCCCTGTCCTCCTGAAATTTACAGTGAAATATTTAAATAGATTTCTTTATAATTATTACTTTCTATCTATATGCAAAATGGATTTGAAGGATACTGTAGAAAAAATAATTTATTTTGTTGAGAGGACAAAACCCTGCAGATAAAACTAAAAGAAAGAATGTAGAAATCACTACAAAAATTTCTTTCTGTCATCAATAAATAAGGCAGCTAGAAGTAGTGTACAACAAGATAACACAAAATCTTACTCATTCCAGGGCAATAATATTAATTACAAATAAATTTTCATTATCATAAAATAAAGCTAACATTGCCACATTATCAAAAGAGGCAGAAAAAAGTTAATAAAAAAGAGGCTTACACTGGAAACCACTTAAAAACAGTTTCCAGTTTTTAACTGGAAACCACTTAAAAACACAATGATAGCAATAATGACTAAAAATACCACTTAACTACAAAAATTCATGGACTAAGGTAATACTCGCGATGTTTATATTAAATAATGCAAAATGAAAAATCAGATATATAGAATATATCTACATTTCTAAACATAAATTACTGATAGAGAATATTATGATGTGGATCCATTTAACAATCAACAGGATCATCTTTTCCTTTAAAATTGTTCAAACTTATTTAAAAGGTAAAACTAACGTTGGAAAATAAGATTTTTCCCTCTGAATGTGTAAAATTAATTTTTTATTGGAATATATTTTTGTTTAAGAGTGTATTGCTTCTCTAATAAGGAAAAATATTTTTATAGAATAAAAATAATCACTAAAGTAATTAAAATTTTAGGAGCAATACAAACTATGTATGGTTTGTAATACTTTTTGATAAACATCAAGAGGCAGGCAGAATAGAAAACACTTTAAAATCTACAATTAGACCATAAAGAACCACCCTAGATGTCTTGCCATAGAGGTTTACTTTGAAAACTCAAAATATTTTCTTGGCAGAAAATATTGGTAATGGATCATTTTAATAATAACCCTTCTCAGTATTTATTATTATTAACCACAATGGTCTTTTCTTTCATTATTTCAACACTCACCTCTTTTTTAGAACGATCAGATACAAGGCTGTCTTCACCAACTGGGTAGGTATGGATCAAGACCAACTCACATTTTTGAATCTGCATGAGACTTAAAGAGAAATTTTTGACTTAAAACATAAGAATACATAGTATGTAATGAATTCAGGCAGGTGAACTATTAAAACCTTAACGTATTAAAACAGCATATTGCTACAATCAGATATTACTCTTAACCCAAAAGCTAAATATTAGATAGGCAGTATATGCAATTGCTGTACCAGTATGAACACTTAATGAGTATACAAATTTAATTTAAATGCAAAAAATAATAATTTGCTGTGTTTGAAGGATAAAATAAAGATAAAACTCTTATAATTAAGTATAATTTTCAATAGACAACTGCAACAGTAAAAATGAATAAATATTGTATTAATTTCCCTTATACTAATGTTTCTTAAGGATAAAATCAGGCAATACTAACCATTAGCTATAATTAGTTATTTCCAAGAATATAGGATTGGTAATGCTAAAAATTTCCCCCAACTTTTTATTTTGAAATTTCCAGACCTACAGGAAAGTTGAAAGAAAAGTACTATTAAATGAACAACCATATGTCCTTCACCTAGAGTCACTGTTAGCTATATTTGCTTTCTCTATATACTATAACTAAGTAGATACACACTTTTTAATTAAACTATTTGAGAGTAAGTTGCAGAGGGCTTGACGTGCAGTCCTAAACACTTCAGCATGCTTCTCCTAGTGAGAACAATCCTACTCATAACAATACTATGACTGCACCTAAGAAAATTAATAATCACTCTAAAAAAGTCCACATTGCAATATCCAAACATGTCTTTACTAGCTGTGACACAATCACAAATATACATATTGGTCTCTGCTCATGCTTCCTAGCACAGAGCTCCTGAAATCCTTGTAACTTCCTAAATGACAGGGGCGCTAGGAGCATCTTTTGCTCTAGCATTTGGTTTCTGACCCCAGTTCTTGACACATAGCTCTTAAGTTCCTTGGAATTTCCTGGGTGACAGGAACATCTTTTCTTCTACTGAAGCAACTTTAGTGGGATCCTGGACAGCTCCCCAATGGGGTCTGGACACCAGAAAGAACAAGCAATGATTAGAAGCTCAGCAGCATTCAGCCCCGCTCTGCTATCCTCCAGAGAGGGCAGAGAAGCTAGATAGTGCGTTAATAATCAATCACACCCAAACGAAGCCTCTATAAAAATCCCTACGTATGGGGCTCAGAGAGCTTCTAGGTTAGTAAACACATCCATGTGCTGGGAGGGTGGTACACCCTAACTCCACAGGGACAGAACCTGATGCACTTGGGATCCTTCCAACCTCACCCTCTTCATGTGGCTGTTCATCTGTTTCCTTTATAATAAATCAGAAAACTGAAATGTTTCCCTGAGTTCTATGAGCCCATCAGAACAAAGTATTGAACGTGAGGAGGCGATTGTGGAAACACCTAATTTGTAGCCAAGTCAGACGAAAGTGTGGGGAACCACTAGTCGAGATTTGTGTCTAAGTGGGGTACAGTCTTGTGGAACTGAGTCTGCAATAACTAATCTGTGAGGTCTGTATTAACTCCAAGGAGTGTCACAATTGAATTGCAGGACACACAGTTGGTATCCACAGAGTTGGAGAATTAATTGGTGTGGAAGAAAAACCCAAACATTTGATCAAAAGTACTAGAGTGAGTATAGAGGAAAAAAAAAACTGTTTTCCTTTTCAGAAACAGAAAAAGTTTTTTGAAAAATCACACAATGAACTACTTGTTACGTTTAGATGTGGTACATAGTGAATAATGCCACTAACAACTTGCATATTTTACAATTTTTAAAAAATCAAAATGAAAATGTTATTTATTTTTTTTTGAGACATGGTCTTGCTCTGGAGTGTAGCTGCCCAGGCTGGAGTGTAGTGGCACAGTCTCGGTTCAATGCAACCTCCGCCTCCAAGGCTCAAGCAATTCTCCTGCCTCAGGGGCCTGAGTAGCTGGGACTACAGGCACATGCCACCAGGCCTGGCTAATTTTTGTATTTTTCGTAGTGTAGAGACAGGATTTTGCCATGTTGCCTAGGCTGGTCTTCAACTCCCGAGCTCAGGTTATCTACCTGCTTCAGCCCCCCAAAGAGCTGGAACAACAGGCATAAGCCACTATACCCAGCACATTTTACAAATTTGAAACACAACTATGAGACTAAACCATCAAAACAAATACACATTATAAATTTATGTATCATTTTATCCTTTTGATCACCTTTCTTGTGGGAGAAAAGTAAAATATTAAAGTGAAAGAGAAAATGAAAAAAAAAGTTTCTGATCAAACATACTTTTTTGACTAATTTGTTGAGTCAGTAGAGAATTCAGGGAAATGCTACCAGTCACTTTTAAGTTATTGGAAATAATTATAACATATATCTATCAATGTGAATATATTTATTTCATTTATGAATTATGAATTATACTTACTGATCTGAATTTGCAGCAAGCTTGTTATGTTCATGAATCGTTTCCTGGACACAATCTTCAAGCATTCGCACATGACTATCACTATGGCATAAAAAAGATGTAGCAAATTTAAAGGAATAAACAGTAAAAGTTCAAAACACTCTTCTGCTGTGTTATATTCTTCTATTACCATGTTATAGACATTAAAGTTACTTCAATAAGGACTATCTTTAGTGTGCTCAGTCATACCACTAAACAACTAGCTGAAAATCCATTGAGGAAAAATGTTAAATTTATCTACACGATGGCAATCTAAACAGTTTTCAATGAGATAAGTCTTTATTTTAGAATGGAACACAGCCTCAATATTAAAAGGCAAAACAAAAAAAAAAAAGGAAAAAAATCAGAAAGGCCACTTGTAATATGCTTAAACGTAAACATGTGAACATGCTGTCTCTAGTTTTTTGAAAAACTACAATAGGATTTAAAAATTCCCACAGTGAAAGAATTGCTATAATCAACACCTCACCTTTTTGCATTAGTAATGCAGATTATTCGTCCTCTATTTCCAACACGTTCTGCATTCTCCATGAGTAGAGTACGAGCCTCATGTTGGTATTCGGTAATTTTGCAGAGAGTTTCCACTGCTGCAACAAGACCATGCAGAATACTGCAGCACTCTGGATCTGCCCGAGGATTAGGAGGCCCAACAGCAGCTAATGCCGCCATTAGCTAAGTAAAAGGGAAAACAATTATGTTGACAAGAGTATGTGCAATTCAGATAAAAATACCACAAGAAAGAAAACTACACACCAATGTATCTTATATATATGGACACGATCATTCTTAAAAAAACAGTACGAAATCCAGCAACACACAAAGAAGAATTATACACCATGAACAAGTGGGATTTATTCTAGGAATGCAAAGTTTATTTAATATACAAATATCAATTATTACAATACATCATACATCAATAAAATAAAACTCACACGATCATCTCAATAAACACAGAAACAGCACTTGACAAGATCCAAGACCTTTTCATAATTAAAAAAATTAGGAACAGAAGGGAACTTCCTCAAGAAGACAAAGGACACCTATGAAAATCCCATTGCTAACATCATACTTAATGGTGAAAGATTGGATGAATTCTCCCTACACATCAGTAACAAAGAAGTTTATTCTCATCACTTCTATTCAACGCTGTACTGGAAGCTCTAGCCAGGGCGATAGGAAAGAAAAAGAAATAAAAGAAATCCATGCCAAGCTCAGTGGCTCATGCCTGTAATCCCAGTACTTTGGGAAGCCAAGGCAGGACAATTGCTTGAGGCCAAGAGTTCAAGACCAGGCTAGGCAACAAAGCAAGACACTGTTTCTACAAAAAGAAAGAAAAAAAAACTAAAAAATCAGCTAGGTGTGGTAGTGTACACCCATAGTCCTAGCTACTTAGAAAGCTGAGGCAGAAGGATTGCTTGAGTCCGGGAGGTCAGCCTCTGAACTCTGGCCTAATTGATGAAGAGAGATAAGAGAGAGAGAAAGACAGAAAGACAGAAAGGAAGGAAGAAAGGAAGGAAGGAAGGGGAGAGAGAGAAAGAAAGGGAAGAAAGGAAGGAAGAAAGAGAGAAAGGAAGGAAGAAGGAAAAAGGGAAGGAAGGAGAGGGAAGAGGAAGGAAGGAAGGGAGAGAGAGAGAGAGAGAGAGGATGAACAGAATCCAGATTGAAAAGAAAGAGGTAAACCTATTTCTATGTTGCAGAGAACATTATGCTGAATTTACAAAATCCCAAGATATCCACTAAAAAACTATTACAACTAATATACAAGTTTGGCAAACTTGTAGTATACAAGATTAATACACAAAAATCAATTGTATTTCTATATACTTATAATAAACAATCCGAAGACTAATTTTCTTTTAAATCCCACTTAAAACAGCATCAAAAATAAAATACTTAGAAATAAATTTAACAAGAACTATAAAACTTACACTCTGAAAACAACAAAACATTGTTGAAAGAAATTAAAAATCTAAAAAATGAAAAAACATACCAAGCTCATGGATTGGAAGAGTTAATATTGTTAAGATGGCCATATTATCCAAACTGACCTACAGTGTCAACATAATCCCCAACTTCTTTGTAGTAATTGATAAGGTGATTCTAAAATTCATATGGAATTGCAAGGGACCCAGACTGGCCAAAACAATCTTCAAAAAGAACAAGGTAAGAAGAGTCACACTTCCTATTTTAAAACTTACTACAAAACAATGGTAATCAAGATAGTGTGGTACTGGCACAGGATAGATACAGAGACATAGAAAGGTTAACATAGGGAAAAGGTGTGAAATGGATAACTAAAGCTAAACATTAAATATAGACAAGATGATACATAATTTATACAAAATGTAAATTCTTTTACATATTCTTGAACACCAGTGATTTGCTATACAGTTGCTTTCACAAGTGGAGTCTCCCCCTCCATTCAAAATTTAAAAGCAATGAATGGGATATCATGTATCTTCACCTTGGGAAAGCAGAAAAAAGTAATAATTCCTTTATGACCAGCATACCTGTCCATCAAAAGCACACTTTTACTGAACTGCAGAGGTACAGTAGGTACAAATCTGCGTAGATTTGTACTTATTTTTATTCATATACTGCTAGAAAGCCTTCACACTTCTTTCACAGTACCTCTTGAAAAAGGTAAAACATTTCTTTCACAGTATTTAAAAAAGTACAGTGGAAATGTATGGAATTCTTAAAATTGTTTTTTCAGGTAATAGTATATTAAGAACATTCTGTAATGATATTAGTGCAAAGCCAAGTCAATCAAAGCCTACTGAGTGAATTTCCTCAAAAGAATGAAAAATTAGCTATGCTTACATGTATTATACTAATCACATTTTAAGACCAAACAGTATGATAAAACACATTTTCTTTAAAAGTGTTCTATTTAAAACTAACCTCGGAGAAAAATAAAATTACATTAAATTAAAAAAAAGAAAAAGAGGCCGGGCGTGGTGGCTCATACCTGTAATCCCAGCACTTTGGGAGGCCGAGGCGGGCAGATCACTTGAGGTCAGGAGATCGAGACCATCCTGGCTAACACGATGAAACCCCATCTCTACTAAAAACACAAAAAATTAGCCAGGCGTGGTGGCACACACCTGTAGTCCCAGCTACTTGGGAGACTGAGGCAGGAGAATCGCTTGAACCAGGGAGGCGGATGTTGCAGTAAGCTGAGATTGCACCACTGCACTCCAGCCTGGGCAACCGAGTGAGACTCCGTCTCAAAAAAACAAAAAGGAAAAGAAAAGGAAAACAAAAAATAGTAATAAAAAAAAAAAACACCTCAGATGGGTTGTTACCACTGTATAGCACCCATTCACAAAAAAATTTTGACATTAAATAATTCAAATAATGTGTTCAATTATTTCACTAAAGACTTGTTTCTCATGTTGTTCATATTCATTGTGAAGGACCTCATAGACTGAAGTCTTCTATCCAATTAAATAACAGCAAAGAACATAAGCTACTAGTAACTCAATATCTTTAGACAATGTTAAAACATAAACCTAACTGGTTGAGCATGAGTTGGTTTCTGCTTCCTCCACTAAAATCGCAGTAAAAGATTTTACTTTTTAAAAAACATAAACCAGGGCTGGTCGTGGTGGCTCACACCTATAATCCTAGCACTTTGGGAGGCCGAGGCGGGCGGATCACCTGAGGTCAGGAGTTCAAGACCAGCCTGGCCAACATGATGAAACCTCATCTCTACTAAAAATACAAAAATTAGCCAGGCGTGGTGGCAGGTGCCTGTAATTCCAGCTACTCAGGAGGCTGAGGCAGGAGAATTGTTCGAACCCAGGAGGCAGAGGTTGCAGTGAGCCTAGATCGCGCCACTGCACTCCAGCCTGGGCAATAAGAGTGAAACTCAGTCTCAAAACAAACAAACAAAAACAACACAGAAACCAAAAAAGAAAGCATAAACCCACAAGCATGAAGTGAGTGGAAGAGACAAGAACAAACAAGATAGACACCAACAAGAATGTATAAAAATGGATGAAGAAGCGGTGATGAACTTAATAGGACTGAATATGCAGAAATCTAAGTGCCCGTGGAAGGTAAAAGGCAAAATAATATACCCTGCAGAATCCAGGAGAAGTTCAAGAACTGGAGGCACCAATTACCAAACACAGCGGGGTTAAGGCAAGATACTAAAAATGTCAATAGCTTGAAGTCAGTTTAAAGAACAACTTGACTCCCAGATCTTACTTACACCCTACCTGTGTAAGTGACGACCTCTCCCCTACCCGACAAGATACAGAATCACACTCCTTGGAAAAACTGAAACTGAAAGGTATCAAACATGGATACCAAAAGCACATGAGAGAGTAAAGGTAAGATACTAAATCACTACTGCACAATAGAACTTACTGTGATGATGGAAATGTTCTCTATCTGTGCTGTCCAATACAGTAGCCGCTATCCATGTGAGACTTACTGTGCATCTGAATATGGCTAATGCTACAGGGGAAATGGTATAACTTACCCTCTCCCCTGTCTCCCAGAGAGCTGACAACCAAGTTGTCATGCAGATAAAAGAGTAGAAGAACAGTCCCAGAGAGACCATCCGTCAACTCCAATGTTTGGAGGTTCCCTAGTGCAAACCATTGGCTTAAACTACAATGAAGTATAGTCAGCAATACCTACTCCACAACGTGTAGATTTTCTAATCTGCCATTTAGTGCCTTGCTTTTAAATAAGACTGCCTACCTAAGTATCAGCAGGCATTTAAGAAAAGCCTCAACATGAAAAGAACTTGAGAACACAGAAGGAACAAAAGAAAACCTCAAATAAACTAATGTTAATACTTGCAGGTAAAATTACACCCATAAAACAAGAAAAGGATATGCCAAAAATAGACATAATTAGAGTGTAAGTCAAAGTTCTTGGAAATTAAAAGTACAACCAAATAAAGAGTTCTATACAAGGGTTAAAAGCTTCAAAAAAGCAGAATGACTGACAATGAGATGATCAGTGAGAAAAAGAGTAAGGAATTTAATGCAGGAGGTCTAACATCCCAAGAATGGATATTCCAGAAAGACACAGAACACAGAGACAAGAACATTATCAAAGAACAATGCAGGGAAATTTCCCTGTACTAGAAAATACGAAGCCTAGCACTACGGATGAGAACAGATCAACACCAAGGCACATCACTGAGATTCTAACAGCTTTCAGAGGGAAATTATAAAGAAAAATGGTGTTAGGTTTCTCAGCATTGGAGGCTATAAAACATATAATTTTGTGGAGTATATAATGCCCTCAAAATTTTGAGGAAAAAGTTATTTCCAACACGGATTTTCTACACCCAAAGTATCAGCAAAGGGCAAGGTAAACTACAGGTATCCCAGAGGTTACGTTCTACCAGAACAAAAGATTACACAAAGAAAATGAGAGGAAAAAAATGGGATCTGAAAAATAGGTAGAGAAGGATGATAGCAGTGCAGTGGGCCTAGAAAGCAGCCAGTTCAAACTGGAGCAGAAGACTGTGCTCCAAGAAATTCCTCAGGGGACAAAACCAAACAGCTGAATTATCTAACACATTTATGATCACAATATTGGGCGGTTTTGTAGAAGCATGAGGAAAAGCAGCAATGGATATTATGAAAAGAAAGCACATGAAGGGGACAAAAAGGAGATACTAAATAATTCTAGGAATAAACAAAAAGCTATATAAGGAACTAACCATATATATTACTTGGCTTAACAGTGAATAATACTTTACGTAGATGTTATAATGCAAACATGAAACTTTGAAAACTGACATATTAATATTGAGAACACAAGGGAAGGGCGCAGGCATTGGACACATGAAGGTCAGGAGTTCAAGACCAGCCTGGCCAACATGGCTAAACCCTATTTCTACTAAAAACTACAAAAATTAGCTGGCGTGGTGGCACGTGCCTGTAGTCTCAGCTACTCGGGAGGCTTAGGTAGGAGAATCTATTGAACCTGTGAGACAGAGGTTGCAGTGAGCTGAGATGGCGCGATGCACCCCAGTCTGGGTGACAGCAAGACTCCGTCTCAAAATAAATAAATAAATAAATAAATAAGTAGATGAACAAACAGAAAACTCAATAAACAGGAATAAAAACACGTTATTTAGAAATCTGCAAGTAAATACGACAACCGCTAAAACATGGAAGTTTGCTTGGGGGTGCTCGGGGTAGGGAATGACTAGAATGGAGATAGCTGTTTTCTTTTCATATAACTTGGCATTTTAACACTATATGCAAATCCTAGAGTGATTTAAAAAATTGGTCATTTTTTAAAAAAGTATTACTACATTTAGATAATTTTTACAAATGGCCACATCTCAAAATCTAACCATACCTCCTGTAAATTTTGGTCTTCTTGAGTCCAAGAATTTAAAACATGTGCTCCAGAATCACTCACAATAAAATTCACCTAATAGATTCCAAAGAAACAATTAGTATTCAACTCCAATTTCACTCAATTACCAACATATTTTCAAGTAACATGCAATTTCTAACGCTGTTTCACTGATTCATTCATTCACTCATTTTATAGTCACAGAATGTGTAGTACATGCCAGGTGTTATTGCTGGCACTGAGTATATGGGAATAGAGTGATGAATAAAAACGTTCTGTTACAATGTGGGGAAAGTCAGGGGAGGGGAGTCTACCAGGACAAAGGGCATTGCAGGAAGATTACAAACAAATAAATGAACAAGATAATTTCAGAGAGTGATAAACATTATGAAAAATAAGTTAATTAGCTACTTTAGATTGGGTGATCAGAGAAGGACTCTCCATAGCAGTGGCAACTGAAGGCAATCCAAAACCAGCCACTGTAAATCAGGGATAATCTGGGTACAGCAAACAACAAATGCAAAGGCATCTAAGCACATACACTGGAAAGGGCGAAAGTCAGAGCAGGCAGTGGGAGAGGAGACAAACTCAGAGAAATAGGCAGGAGCTGTATCGTATAGGGCACTGAAAGCCAAAATAATGTATATGGACTTTACGCTAAGTTTTGAAGTAAAATGCAAATTTGAAAATTTAAAATTACCTGCTATCAGGTAAGATAATGACAAGGAATATTTTCGAAAACTTATCAAATGATGATTCTGACCCATGTTCCTTTTTGGGTAGAGGGTTAGAGTTCTCTCTTTACTCTGGACAACACGATCTAATCTATGATCTTTTTCCTTATATATCGATGAAATACTAGTTTTCCTTCCTCCCCCAAGAAGTCTGATAATTGGTCTTCTCTTCCAAGGCTTATCTGACAGGGACATATTTTACAAGCCACTTCACTTAGATGTATCTCTTTTAAAGCTTACATCAAGGAAGTGTTATATTGACATGGGAGGAAACTGAGGCTTGGAGAGATTAAGACATATGATCAAAGTCACACGGCTGGTAGCTAACCATGCCAAGGTCTGAACCAAAGCCTGTGCTCTACATCAGTTATATTCCCTCTCATTATATATTTTTATCGTACACAGAATGCACACAAATTTTAAGAAGGGCTTACATTTTAATTTGGAATATATCTGAATGTATAATATCAGACTATGTTCACCTTTACTCTACTGCCCTACCTTCCTCAGTCTAAGAATTGGCTAGGTCCCAGTCTAGGCTGCTTCAAGTAAGACAGAAAGCAAGTCTTCCACTTGTGGCTAACCAAATGACTTCCCCAAAATAAGACATTTAAGATACTGAATTCTAAGACTAAACTTTAATACCTGTAATTTCTATCAATCATCCATTTCTCTTCTTATTGATAAACCATTTCCACTCAGCGTTCTTAAAAAAGTATTTCTTTCTAATATGGGCAAACAATACAGCGGTTTAGTATATATTTGCTAAACTTGCAAGCAGCCAGCCAGCTTAGGTTCAAATTCTGGCTTTGCCTCTAAATAACTATGTGACTCAGGACAAGTTTCTTCTCTTTACCTCAGTTTCTGGATCTACAACAGGGAAGCAACAAACAAGACTGACACTCAGCTGCTACATGCCAGCACAGTTTGACAACAGCTCTCAATGGTCAGTCTGTGTTCTATACTGGTTGTTACATACTTTGACCATTGCTTCAATAACTACAGTTCCTACCTAAGATGACTGTTATGAGAATTAAAGAAATTAATAAGCATGAAGCACTTTGAAATATGTCTGGTACATGTAAGTGCTCAATAATTGTTAGCTGTTATTATTACCGGCCCCAATTAAACATCCATTATATATTCATCCCAAAGGGCAGCGTTATGTACCACATTTTAAGTAATAAACACACAGTCATAATCTACAGCAAATTCATATAAAAAATTCATTTATGCAGTTAAGTACATCCCCAAAATCATGATTTTGTTTGTACTTCACACTCACCAGCTTTTTGAAAGGAAATATATCATACATTATTCTACAATATTCCATGGAAGATTCTACTGAGCAAGTCCACAACGATTTAGATATGGGGGCCAAAGGAATGATTCCTTGGGTTCTATTCTTCACCAGCATATCAAACTCGACATGCTGCCTGCATGATTCTGCCATATAAGGGCAGTGATCCACAACAAACACTGTTTTATGAGATTCAGAAAAAATCTTCATTTTGTTTTGACCTGTAAAGGGAAAAACATATTAGCCAAATATTTATACATAACATTCAGTATCTTAAATTTTTTCTTATTTTCTCAAGAAGATTCTTTTCCTCAAGAAGACTTGATAGGGAACATGAGTAATATGTTCAAAGAAATCTGTCCAACAAAGGACAGTTTAATGAGGTCATGACCAGAAAGCAACGGTATCAATACACCATATGAGGCTGTTACTCTACCAGGCACAGACAAAATTACTAGTGCATACATTTTTGGTTTTGCTTTTAAAATGAACTTAAAATTGTCAGAGGGAAACATTTTGACATTTAATTGTATTTGATTCCCTTACATATACGAAACATAGTAAGTGACAAATACTCTTGAAATACACCTTTATGGTCCTTGCTAATTGACGTTCGTCACATATAAACCCCAAGCCAGTATTTTTGGACTTCCCTCCTAGAAAAACGTTTGAAGATTTCTGGAAAAGGGGGACTGGGGGGCAGGGGTGCGGAATTAACAGGAAAGTGGAGTGACAGCAAAAGAAAAGGCCAAAACAAAGATAAACATCTCCTAAGATAACCGCACATCAGGTCTTCGCCTTAGGATGAGGACCCCAACTTCACACTCTCCCCTTAGCTTTTGAAACATCACAGTAATTTACAAGGTAGAGCAGAAAAACTTAGTTGTTACCATCACACTGGTGTGGAAGAGGAAATTTAAAACTTTTAAAACTTTTACTTATTAAAACAGAGCATATGGTACTCCCCTGCTTCGCTAACAAAATCTTATACTGAATAGACAATCCACATTCGAAAAGCACATGGCAAGCAAAGCCAAAGTGTTAATCAAAACGAACTGATTTCTTACGATCCAGCTATTTTCACCTCCTGCTTTCAAGACGCATCTCCCCTTCACGCAAAACTCTCTGAGAAACCTTCTAGACCCACTTTGCTGCAGGGTGGGGGGTGGAAAATACAAGGTGAGTGGATAAGAAGACCTCAGGATCGAGGTTCGCTTACTTTCGTGCCTGGTCCTGCAGTGAAAACGAAGAGGCTATGGACCACAGCCTCTCTGGAAAAGGCTGCTGGCTGGGTGGGGAGAGTCAGCGCACAGTCGGGAGTGTCTGGTGCCACAGACAGGGGACTATGCTTTCCCCGATCATCTCCTAGCACACCGGTCCTTCCCAGGCTTCCTGAGAGCAAGAGCGCGCGTGCGCGTGCACACTCACACACTCGGGCTCGCGCGTGCGCACAGCGATCTCCGACAGCCCCGCCAAGTCTCCCTTCCCCCTCGGAGGGCCAGGCTTCCCAGTCGCCGAACAGGAAGAGGGCGGGGCCAAAGAGGAAAAAAAAAGCCTCCACCCCTCGAGATTTTCCACCCACTAATTTTCCCAGTCACCCATTGGGAAGCAGGATCTGGGCGACCTGAAAGCCTCCCCAACAGCGAAGTACCAACCACGGCCCCCTGAGCGTACGGCCCACCCACCCGGTCTCCCCTTCTCTGTCTCTCCACCCTGGCCGGTTTCCCCTGGAAAAACTCGCGAGACTTTGCGAGAGGCCGAGCGAAGGCCTGGGAGGGGAGGAATAGGGAGGGACATACAAGGGCCCCGCCCCGCTTTCTCGCGCAAAGCGGAGAGTGGTCGGTTTTGCCCCACCGTAACGCGAGGAAGGAAATCTCGCGAGGCTGGAGTCCTCCGGGAGAGCCTGTCGGAGGCGGTCGGCGGAGGTGTCTACCCATCCGGTGATGGGGCTGAACGCCACTGTCTGTCCGGACACCCCTACGCTGCCTCCGTGCGGCTCTGCGTCTGCTTGCTGAGGAGGCGGATTAGGGGCGCAGAGTCTCTTCCTTTGAGTGCCTAGGTCCCGGTTAGTAGAGGCTTTGAGTCCGCATCGCCACAGCTGACGGCTGCGAGGGACTAAGAGCAGAGTAAGTGGACTAAATCCAGGGACGGGAGCAGGGGTGGGCGACTCGGAGGCGTCCTTCGCTGGGGCAGTCTTTCGCCCGGGCCGGTGCCTTGCGCCTCTTGAACCACCGGCGCCCAGCCCTGGCCGCTTCCAGCCGCAGGTTCCCAGCTCCTGGGAACCGGAGTTCCTCTCCGCACCCCTCCGGCTCCGAGCTCCTCATAATGGAGATGGGGTGCGGAAAGTTTAGTGAAAAGCCTTGGCCCTAACGCTTTGGACACACCTTCCGTATCTACTTTCATCCTGCCTTGGCCACCTGCGGGCTCACCACCGGACGGAGGACCCTTTCAGTCACCTGTTTGCAGCGTCTAATGGAGATAACTTGTTTCTTGAAACTGCTCTCCAAGGGGTATTACTCTTTTCTGGTTTACTTCTTGCCTTTCTTCTGTATCCCATCTCTGATAACGGTTCCAGTATCTGTCCTGCTATCCAAACTGGAAAACCAGGAATCATCCTTGGTTCATTTCCACTCACACTGCATTGTATTATTATTATTTTTTTCGCCAGAATTAGTGCGGTTGCCCTCCCGCCCCCCGCCCTCCACTGGTTTCTCTGCTATAATCCTTCCATAGAGTTATTCTAAAATACATATTTATCTCTGTCCTTTCCTTAAACTTTTTAGTAACTGTATTGCTGACAGAATCAAATCCTAATTGTTAAGCACATCATCATTCAGGATCTTTTACAGTCTGCCCCAATCCATTTTACCTTTTAGTCTTGCTTTAATATCCGACCATACCAGATTATACTGGCTGTTTCCCCAAACATGCCATGCACTTTGACAGCTCTGTACTTTTGTACGTGCAGTACCATCTGTCTAGGATATTTACTGTTCCTTTCTTTTACCGCCTATCAAAACCCAATTCATAAATCATTGTCTTCTCATACTCCCCCAGGTGACATTGATACCGCTGTGCTCCCTACGCATTTGAAACATTTCTTCTGCAGTATTTATTAGGTTGTATTATTTGTTTCTGTATCTGCCTCTCCTGCCAATTTGAACCTGGGTCTGTCTGGAATCAGGTCTTATTCATCTCTGAGAAAAAGTCCAATACTTGACACGTAGCAAGCATTATTTATATATACATATGTATATTTATTGAAATTGAATAGTTCTAAAGAATTCACCATAAGAGTTCTTCATCCTTTAAAATCATAGAATTTTGGAGCCAGAAGGAACTCTGTACATTGGCTTAAAGGCTCCTGACCTGTTTTGAATGTGAGAAACCCTGCACTTCTAATACACACGCAGTTGTACTTTTAGTAATTGTTGATTGAAATTACGTATAATGACAGAAAACTACTATGCTTTTAAATGATTTTGTATTTTATTTTTGTAGTATCTTTATATTTGAGAAATGGAGCAGAAATCTCCATTGACTACAGACAGTGCTTGGAGTATGTGCATTCAGGCAACTCTTCCACTGACTCCTTCGCCTGTAGGTTAGAAATAGCTGGTTTATATTAGGTTCCTTCTTGAATTGTCATAACTGTTTAAACATATGTATATGAAACTTATATTCAGCCATAATTCTAAGGGAACGTGTAATATTTAAAAAAATCCTCGTGTCATTACTTCCAAAATCTTTCTTCCAACTTTAAAAATTAATTTTCTTCAGAAAGTGTCTTTATACAGTTACAAACGTATATTCATTCCACTGTTTTAAAGAACAGTGAAAATTTTCTTTGCTTTCAGATACAGCGATATGTCTGTGTAAATGCTTGTTTTTATATGTAATTTACATGCATTCTTTCTTGCATTCTTAAGATTATAAGTTTATATGAAAACCATGACTATACCTTTTAGTTTTTTTATTTTCATATGGGTCAGTTCATATAATATTAGAGACATATACCTGAACATGAAAAAATTTAAACTAGATTGTTGACATTTAAAAACACATCTGTGGTGTATCAGTAGCCACAGTATTTCTGTGTAGATGTAGTGGTAGGAGTAGTGGATTGACCGATAAGGGAAACAAAGTTTCCAATCAGTAAACATTCATTGATCTTATAGTTAATGTGACGCCTAATTAAAATGGTTGCTAGGCTTTTATTAATTATCTAGAAAATACTTGAAATTTTTTTAGTCTTTAAAATTTCTCTTACATTTCATATATATTCCCATTTATTTTCTGAGGTTGGCTTGAAAAATATGACTTGAATTTCCTTAAATTTTTCTTAACCAAAATCTGAAAGTAAACAGCTGGCAATTGCTGTCTTGGGTGGGTGGTGGTTTCTCTTTTATCAGCAGCAGAATGTTCTGAGCCTTCTGCCAGGAGTCTGACTGCAAAAGTCTTTGGGTGGTAAAGTGGGCGAGAATGTGACTAATGCAGAAAAGAAAAAAATAATTTTTTTAACTTGCTAAAAAAAAAAAAAAAAAGATTCACCTGTAATTTGGACCTGCCTAGAGAAAATAATGTAAGTAAGTGTATTATGGCCAGTTAAGATAGGCACTACAAAAATAGGTCAAAAAGTTTAGAATATTCCTTTTTTACTGAAGTCTGTTTTTTTTGTTTTTTTTTTTTTGTTTTTTGAGATGGAGTCTTGCTCTGTCGCCCAGGCTGGAGTGCAGTGGCGCCATCTCGGCTTACTGCAAGCTCCACCTCCTGGGTTCACGCCATTCTCCTGCCTCAGCCTCCCGAGTAGCTGGGACTACAGGCACCCGCCACCACGCCTGGCTAATTTTTTGTATTTTTAGTAGAGATAGGGTTTCACCGTGTTAGCCAGGATGGTCTCAATCTCCTGACCACATGATCCGCCCGTCTCGGCCTCCCAATGAAGTCTGTTTTTTAAAATTTGAAACTTGTTAGAGAGTTTGGAAAACAGTCTTCTTCCTCCCACTCCACTTCCTGGCCAAAAAAGAGGGGAAGCATAATGGTCTTCAAAAAAGGTGATAAAGTAAATGCATATTAAAAAATATTTTAAACTTTTGTGTGGTTTCACTTACAGGAAATGAACATGCAAATTCTTAGAAACTGTTGTCACTGTGTTTCTGAAATGCTAAAAAAATTATGCTTTGAGCTATCTACTGTTTATAATTCCTTTCCCTGAATAGGTAGGTTTTTATAGTTAACAAATTTTAAATGTAGTTCATTTTGATAGTAGTATTTCATTATGCAATCTGGAGAGGAGAGAATGTTTTTCATAAAGTGGATGTTAATTGCAATTTTAAAAAGCCAATCAGTAAACATTCATTAATCTTGTAATTAACTGTGACACCTAATTAAAATGGTTGCTTGCTAGGCTGTTAAGTCTGGAAAATATTTGAATTTTTTTAATTCTTTAAAATTTGTCTTCATATACATTCCCATTTCTTTTCTATGGTGGCTTGAAAATTTTAAAAAATATCTTGGATGTTCCATTTGTGGGGTAGGGTCAGAGAATTTACTTTCTTTTGTTTTCCACCTAATGAGATTGAAATGATTTCTGTATAGGTGAAAAGCAAACAGAACCCTGGGAATCCAGTGTGACTTAAGAATAGGACACTAGACTGGGGATCAGAAGTTCTATTTTTGTTAGTAGTTTGGCTCCTTCCTTTCTTTGTGGCACTGTCATTCGGCTTTTTTGTTTGAGTTGGAGTCTCGCTCTGTCGCCCAGGCTGGGGTGCAATGGCGCAATCTCAGCTCACTGCAACCTCCACCTCCCGGGCTCAAGCAGTTCTCCTGCCTCAGCCTCCCGAGTAGCTGGGATTACAGGCATGCGCCACCACACCCGGCTAATTGTTGCATTTTTAGTAGGGACAGGGTTTCATGTTGGTCAGGCTCGTCTCGATCTCCTGGCCTTGTAATCTGCCTGCCTTGGCCTCCCAGAGTACTGGGATTACAGGCGTGAGCCACTCAGCTTTTTAGATTTGGAATTCCTGGGTCTATTTCCTCATTGGTAAAATGGGAATAACACTTGTCCTCTTGCCCAAATGACAGTATAAAGTAGTTATTGCTCAGATTCAGAAGGCTACCAACAGTTTGAATTAATTAAAATTATTACCTAACAGTTTGATTTTCCTTTAGGGTACTCTAGAGATCCATTTGGATAGAGTTAGGTTAGAGAGAACGCAAAGAATAGGTGAAGCAATTTTAAAGAAGAAAACAGGGGGGCGGAGCAAGATGGCCGAATAGGAGCAGCTCCAGTCTCCAACTCCCAGCGCGAGCGACACAGAAGACCGGTGATTTCTGCATTTTCAACTGAGGTACTGGGTTCATCTCACTGGGGAGTGCAGGACGATCGGAGCTGATCAGCTGCTGCAGCCCGACCAGCGAGAGCTGAAGCAGGGCGAGGCATTGCCTCACCTGGGAAGCGCAAGGGGGAAGGGAGTCCCTTTTCCTAGCCAGGGGAACTGAGACACACAACACCTGGAAAATCGGGTAACTCCCACCCCAATACTGCGCTTTAGGAAACAGGCACACCAGGAGATCATATCCCACACCTGGCCGGGAGGTTCCCACACCCAGGGAGCCTCCCTGGTTGCTAGCGCAGCCGTCTGTGATCTACCGGCAAGGCAGCAGCGAGGCTGGGGGAGGGGCGCCCGCCATTGCTGAGGCTTAAGTAGGTAAACAAAGCTGCTGGGAAGCTCGAACTGGGTGGAGCTCACAGCAGCTCAAGGAAACCTGCCTGTCTCTGTAGACTCCACCTCTGGGGACAGGGCACAGTAAACTAAGACACACAGACACCTCTGCACAGACGCAAACGACTCTGTCTGACAGCTTTGAAGAGAGCACTGGATCTCCCAACACGGAGGTTGAGATCTGAGAAGGGACAGACCCCCTGCTCAAGCGGGTCCCTGACCCCTGAGTAGCCTAACTGGGAGACATCCCCCACTAGGGGCAGTCTGACACCCCACACCTCACAGGGAGGAGTACACCCCTGAGAGGAAGCTTCCAAAGCAAGAATCAGACAGCTACACTCGCTGTTCAGAAATATTCTATCTTCTGCAGCCTCTGCTGCTGATACCCAGGCAAACAGGGTCTGGAGTGGACCTCAAGCAATTTCCAACAGACCTACAGCTGAGGGTCCTGACTGTTAGAAGGAAAACTATCAAACAGGAAGGACACCTACACCAAAACCCCATCAGTACATCACCATCATCAAAGACCAGAGGCAGATAAAACCACAAAGATGGGGAAAAAGCAGGGCAGAAAAGCTGGAAATTCAAAAAATAAGAGCGCATCTCCCCCGGCAAAGGAGCGCAGCTCATCGCCAGCAACGGATCAAAGCTGGACGGAGAATGACTTTGACGAGATGAGAGAAGAAGGCTTCAGTCCATCAAATTTCTCAGAGCTAAAGGAGGAATTACGTACCCAGCGCAAAGAAACTAAAAATCTTGAAAAAAAAGTGGAAGAATTGATGGCTAGAGTAATTAATGCAGAGAAGGTTCTAAACGAAATGAAAGAGATGAAAACCATGACACGAGAAATACGTGACAAATGCACAAGCTTCAGTAACCGACTCGATCAACTGGAAGAAAGAGTATCAGCGATTGAGGACCAAATGAATGAAATGAAGCGAGAAGAGAAACCAGAAGAAAAAAGAAGAAAAAGAAATGAACAAAGCCTGCAAGAAGTATGGGATTATGTAAAAAGACCAAATCTACGTCTGATTGGGGTGCCTGAAAGTGAGGGGGAAAATGGAACCAAGTTGGAAAACACTCTTCAGGATATCATCCAGGAGAACTTCCCCAACCTAGTAGGGCAGGCCAACATTCAAATCCAGGAAATACAGAGAACGCCACAAAGATACTCCTCCAGAAGAGCAACTCCAAGACACATAATTGCCAGATTCACCAAAGTTGAAATGAAGGAAAAAATCTTAAGGGCAGCCAGAGAGAAAGGTCGGGTTACCCACAAAGGGAAGCCCATCAGACTAACAGCAGATCTCTCAGCAGAAACTCTACAAGCCAGAAGAGAGTGGGGGCCAATATTCAACATTCTTAAAGAAAAGAATTTTAAACCCAGAATTTCATATCCAGCCAAACTAAGTTTCATAAGTGAAGGAGAAATAAAATACTTTACAGATAAGCAAATGCTTAGAGATTTTGTCACCACTAGGCCTGCCTTACAAGAGACCCTGAAGGAAGCACTCAACATGGAAAGGAACAACCGGTACCAGCCATTGCAAAAACATGCCAAAATGTAAAGACCATTGAGGCTAGGAAGAAACTGCATCAACTAATGAGCAAAATAACCAGTTAATATCATAATGGCAGGATCAAGTTCACACATAACAATCTTAACCTTAAACGTAAATGGACTAAATGCTCCAATTAAAAGACACAGACTGGCAAACTGGATAAAGAGTCAAGACCCATCAGTCTGCTGTATTCAGGAGACCCATCTCACACGCAGAGACATACATAGGCTCAAAATAAAGGGATGGAGGAAGATTTACCAAGCAAATGGAGAACAAAAAAAAGCAGGGGTTGCAATACTAGTCTCTGATAAAACAGACTTTAAACCATCAAAGATCAAAAGAGACAAAGAAGGACATTACATAATGGTAAAGGGATCAATTCAACAGGAAGAGCTAACTATCCTAAATATATATGCACCCAATACAGGAGCACCCAGATTCATCAAGCAAGTCCTTAGAGACTTACAAAGAGACTTAGACTCCCATACAATAATAATGGGAGACTTCAACACTCCACTGTCAACATTAGACAGATCAACGAGACAGAAAGTTAACAAGGATATCCAGGAATTGAACTCATCTCTGCAGCAAGCAGACCTAATAGACATCTATAGAACTCTCCACCCCAAATCAACAGAATATACATTCTTCTCAGCACCACATCATACTTACTCCAAAATTGACCACGTAATTGGAAGTAAAGCACTCCTCAGCAAATGTACAAGAACAGAAATTATAACAAACTGTCTCTCAGACCACAGTGCAATCAAACTAGAACTCAGGACTAAGAAACTCACTCAAAACCGCTCAACTACATGGAAACTGAACAACCTGCTCCTGAATGACTACTGGGTACATAACGAAATGAAGGCAGAAATAAAGATGTTCTTTGAAACCAATGAGAACAAAGATACAACATACCAGAATCTCTGGGACACATTTAAAGCAGTGTGTAGAGGGAAATTTATAGCACTAAATGCCCACAAGAGAAAGCAGGAAAGATGTAAAATTGACACTCTAACATCGCAATTAAAAGAACTAGAGAAGCAAGAGCAAACACATTCGAAAGCTAGCAGAAGGCAAGAAATAACTAAGATCAGAGCAGAACTGAAGGAGATAGAGACACAAAAAACCCTCCAAAAAATCAATGAATCCAGGAGTTGGTTTTTTGAAAAGATCAACAAAATTGACAGACCACTAGCCAGACTAATAAAGAAGAAAAGAGAGAAGAATCAAATCGACGCAATTAAAAATGATCAAGGGGATATCACCACCGACCCCACAGAAATACAAACTACCATCAGAGAATACTATAAACACCTCTACGCAAATAAACTGGAAAATCTAGAAGAAATGGATAATTTCCTGGACACTTACACTCTTCCAAGACTAAACCAGGAAGAAGTTGAATCCCTGAATAGACCAATAGCAGGCTCTGAAATTGAGGCAACAATTAATAGCCTACCAACCAAAAAAAGTCCAGGACCAGATGGATTCACAGCTGAATTCTACCAGAGGTACAAGGAGGAGTTGGTACCATTCCTTCTGAAACTATTCCAAGCAATAGAAAAAGAGGGAATCCTCCCTAACTCATTTTATGAGGCCAACATCATCCTGATACCAAAGCCTGGCAGAGACACAACAAAAAAAGAGAATTTTAGACCAATATCCCTGATGAACATCGATGCAAAAATCCTCAATAAAATACTGGCAAACCGGATTCAGCAACACATCAAAAAGCTTATCCACCATGATCAAGTGGGCTTTATCCCTGGGATGCAAGGCTGGTTCAACATTCGCAAATCAATAAACATAATCCAGCATATAAACAGAACCAAAGACAAGAACCACATGATTATCTCAATTGATGCAGAAAAGGCTTTTGACAAAATTCAACAGCCTTTCATGCTAAAAACGCTCAATAAATTCGGTATTGATGGAACGTACCTCAAAATAATAAGAGCTATTTATGACAAACCCACAGCCAATATCATACTGAATGGGCAAAAACTGGAAAAATTCCCTTTGAAAACTGGCACAAGACAGGGATGCCCTCTCTCACCACTCCTATTCAACATAGTGTTGGAAGTTCTGGCTAGGGCAATTAGGCAAGAGAAAGAAATCAAGGGTATTCAGTTAGGAAAAGAAGAAGTCAAATTGTCCCTGTTTGCAGATGACATGATTGTATATTTAGAAAACCCCATTGTCTCAGCCCAAAATCTCCTTAAGCTGATAAGCAACTTCAGCAAAGTCTCAGGATACAAAATTAATGTGCAAAAATCACAAGCATTCTTATACACCAGTAACAGACAAACAGAGAGCCAAATCAGGAATGAACTTCCATTCACAATTGCTTCAAAGAGAATCAAATACCTAGGAATCCAACTTACAAGGGATGTAAAGGACCTCTTCAAGGAGAACTACAAACTACTGCTCAGTGAAATAAAAGAGGACACAAACAAATGGAAGAACATACCATGCTCATGGATAGGAAGAATCAATATCGTGAAAATGGCCATACTGCCCAAGGTTATTTATAGATTCAATGCCATCCCCATCAAGGTACCAATGACTTTCTTCACAGAATTGGAAAAAACTGCTTTAAAGTTCATATGGAACCAAAAAAGAGCCCGCATCTCCAAGACAATCCTAAGTCAAAAGAACAAAGCTGGAGGCATCACGCTACCTGACTTCAAACTATACTACAAGGCTACAGTAATCAAAACAGCATGGTACTGGTACCAAAACAGAGATATAGACCAATGGAACAGAACAGAGTCCTCAGAAATAATACCACACATCTACAACCATTTGATCTTTGACAAACCTGAGAGAAACAAGAAATGGGGAAAGGATTCCCTATTTAATAAATGGTGCTGGGAAAATTGGCTAGCCATAAGTAGAAAGCTGAAACTGGATCCTTTCCTTACTCCTTATACGAAAATTAATTCAAGATGGATTAGAGACTTAAATGTTAGACCTAATACCATAAAAATCCTAGAGGAAAACCTAGGTAGTACCATTCAGGACATAGGCATGGGCAAAGATTTCATGTCTAAAACACCAAAAGCAACAGCAGCAAAAGCCAAAATTGACAAATGGGATCTCATTAAACTAAAGAGCTTCTGCACAGCAAAAGACACTACCATCAGAGTGAACAGGCAACCTACAGAATGGGAAAAAATTTTTGCAATCTACTCATCTGACAAAGGGCTAATATCCAGAACCTACAAAGAACTCAAACAAATTTACAAGAAAAAAACAAACAACCCCATCAAAAAGTGGGCAAAGGACATGAACAGACATTTCTCAAAAGAAGACATTCATACAGCCAACAGACACATGAAAAAATGCTCATCATCACTGGCCATCAGAGAAATGCAAATCAAAACCACAATGAGATACCATCTCACACCAGTTAGAATGGCAATCATTAAAAAGTCAGGAAACAACAGGTGCTGGAGAGGATGTGGAGAAATAGGAACACTTTTACACTGTTGGTGGGATTGTAAACTAGTTCAACCATTATGGAAAACAGTATGGCGATTCCTCAAGGATCTAGAACTAGATGTACCATATGACCCAGCCATCCCATTACTGGGTATATACCCAAAGGATTATAAATTATGCTGCTATAAAGACACATGCACACGTATGTTTATTGCAGCACTATTCACAATAGCAAAGACTTGGAATCAACCCAAATGTCCATCAGTGACAGATTGGATTAAGAAAATGTGGCACATATACACCATGGAATACTATGCAGCCATAAAAAAGGATGAGTTTGAGTCCTTTGTAGGGACTTGGATGCAGCTGGAATCCATCATTCTTAGCAAACTATCGCAAGAACAGAAAACCAAACACCGCATGTTCTCACTCATAGGTGGGAACTGAACAATGAGATCACTCGGACTCAGGAAGGGGAACATAACACACCGGGGCCTATCATGGGGAGGGGGGAGGGGGGAGGGATTGCGTTGGGAGTTATACCTGATGTAAATGACGAGTTGATGGGTGCAGTACAGCAACATGGCACAAGTATACATATGTAACAAACCTGCACGTTATGCACATGTACCCTACAACTTAAAGTATAATAATAATAAATAAATTTAAAAAAAAAAAAAAAAAAAAAAAGAAGAAAACAGTGACTTATACATATTAGCAAGTAAATACATTATTTTACAGCTGTTACATTTGAGGCAATGTGGTATTGATGCAGAAATAAATCGTCATTTTAAGAGGGCAGGTTTCATCATGGTTCTAATTGCGTTTCTTTAATGGCTGATGATGTTGAACATCTTTTCTTGTTTCTTATTTGTCCATATCTTTTTGGTTCACGAGTAAAGTCTTTTATTCATTTTTATTTGGATTATTTTCTTACTGTTTCGAGAGGTTTTTATGTATTCTAGATACAAGTCCTTTGTTGGATAAGTAATTTGAAAATATTTTCTCCCAGCCTGTAGCTTGTCTTTTCAAACTCTCTAAACAGTGTCTTTCCCAGAACAAAAGTTTGTGGTTTTGATGAGGTTCAGTTTATCAAATTTTTCTTTTATGAATCATACTTTTAGTGTCATGTTTACAAAAACCTTTGCCTAACCCCAGGTCACAAATATTTTCTCTTAATTTTTTCCTGGAAGTGTTATTGTTTTTAATTTTGCATTTAGACTTATGGTCCATTTTGAGTTAATTTTGGTATAAAGTGTAAGAATTACATTGGGATTAAACTTTTGGCATATAGATGTCCAGTTCTTCCAACAACATTTGTTGAAAAAGCCAACCTTTCTCCTCTGACTTGCCTTTGCACCTTTTCAAAAATCAGTTGGTCATTTTTGTATGGCCCTGTTTCTAAACTTATTCTGTCTCTCATCTCTATGCCACCTTGATTGCAGTAGCTTTATAGTAAGTCTTAAACTTTGGTAGTGTGAAAAAAACTCTGAAAAATAGTTTCTTCAACTTTTTTTTGTTTTCATAGTTGTTTTATCTAGTTTCTTTGCATTTCCATAGAAATTTTAGAATTAGCTTATCAATTTCTCTAAAAAAATCTTGCTGGGACTTTGATTGGAAATTGTACTGTTTGTAGAATAGTTACAGAAAACTTGACGTTTCGGCTGGGCATGGTGGCTCATGCCTGTAATACCAGCACTTTGGGAAGTTGAGGCAGGAGGATCACTTGAGGTCAAGAGTTCGAGTCCATCCTGGCCAGCATGGCAAAACCCTGCCTCTACTAAAAATACAAAAATTAGCTTGGCGTGGTGGCGCACGCCTGTAATCTCAACTACTCTGGAGGCTGAGGCAAGAGAATCGCTTGAACCCGGGAGGCGGAGGTTGCAGTGAACCGAGATCGAACCACTGCACTCCAGTAGCCTGGGCAACAGACTAAGACTCTGTCTCAAAAAAAAGAAAAAGAAAACTTCTCTACTATGTTGAGTCTTCCAGTCCTTGAACACAGTATGTTTCTCCATTCATTTAGATCCTCTCTAGTTTCTTTCATTAGCGTTTTATAGTTATCAGCACAGATTTTGCATATGTTTTAATTTATGCCCAGGAATCTCAGTTTTTTGTTTTTTTTTTCCTTTTCTTTCTTCTTCTTCTTCTTTTTTTTTTTTTTTGCTATTGTAAATGTGTGTTTAACAAAAAAAAAGTTTTGGTTTCCATTTGTTTGTTGCCAGTATATAGAAAAATAGTTGATTCTTGTGCTTGTATCCTGTGACGTTGCTAAAATCATATATTAGTTTTAGAAGTTCTTTTTTGGATTCTTTGGGGTTTTCTACATAGACATCAATGTTGGCTGTGAAAAGGGGCCATTTTATTTCTCCTTTTGCAACCTATATGCTTTCTCCCCCCTTCCTAGCCTTATTGCATTAATGTATTGAACAGGACTGGTGACTGGAGACATCCTTCCCTTGTTCCTAATTTTATTGGGAAAGCAGTCAGTCTTTCATTATGAAGTATGATGTTTGCTATAAGTTTTTTGAAAATGCCCTTTCTCAGTTTAAAAAAATCCTCTTCTAGTCCTAGCTTGCAGAAAATTTTTATTATGAAAGGATGCTGAATTTTAAAATAATACTCCAATTGGTATGCCTAAGTGATTTTCATCTTCGGTGGATTACACTGGAGACAGCCTTGAATCTGGGATAAAGTTGCATTGGTCAGGGTATATTGCTCTCATTATGAGTTGCTGAATTTGAGTTACAAATATTTCCTTAAGGATATTTTGTTTATGTTAATGAAGGATATTAGTCTGTGGTTTTCTTGTATTCTCTTTGGTTTTGGTATCAGTAATACATGATTTTACGAGTTTCAAAGTACAAGTATTTCCTTTTCTTCTATTCTTTTTTTAGGAAATTCTATAATAATTGGTGTTACTACTTTAAATGTGTGATGGAATTTGTCCTTGAATCCATCCAGGTCTGGAGATTTTTTATAGATTTCTAATTACAAATTCAGTTTCTTAAAATAGTTATAATAGGACTATTCATAGTTGTCTGTTACATCTTCTGTGACTTTATGTAGTTTGTGTTTTTTGAAGAATTAGTCCATTTCATTTAAATTATCCGATTCATGTGTATGGAATTTATTATTGTATTCACTTATCCTTTGAATGAATTAGAGGCCTGTAGTGATATCTCGTCTTTCCTAATATCCCTTCTTTCCTGTTTCTTCTTTCCGTTAGTACTTTATGTCTGCTGTCTTTTTTCTTGGTTAATTTTGTAGGAGGTTTTTCAATTTTTGTTTTTTTCAAAGAACTGGCTTGATTTCATGGGGTTTTCTCTGTTGCTTTCCTGTTTTCAATTTCATTGATTTTTACTCTTTATTATTTCCTTCTATTTAATTTAGGTTTATTTTGCTCTTCTTCTCCAAGTTCCTAAAGGTTGAGGCTTATATAATTGATTTGAGATCTTTCTAATTTTCTAATATAAGCATTTAATGCTATAAATTTGCCTCAAAGTAGAGTTTTACATACATGCCAAAATTTTTGATATTTTGTATTTTCATGTTTATTTAGATCAAAGTATCTTCTAATTTCCAGAGACTTCCTTTTTGACTTATTGTGTAGAAGTACGTTGTTTAACTTCCAGGTGTTTGGAGATTTTCTTGTTATATCTTAATTATTTACTTTAGTTTGATTTCATTGTAATCAAAGAGCTTAATTTGTACTGGCCGGTTGCGGTGACTCACGCCTGTAATCCCAGTATTTTGGGAGACCGAGGCGAGTGGATCACCTGAGGTCAGGCATTCGGGACCAGCCTGGCCAACGTGGTGAAACCCCATCTCTACTAAAAATACAAAAATTAGCCAGGCATGGTAGCATGAGCCTGTAATCCCAGCTACTCAGGAGGCTGAGGCAGAAGAACCGCTTGAACCCAGGAGGCAGAGATTGCAGTGAGCCGAGACTGTGCCATTGCACTCCAGCCTGGGTGACAAGAGTGAAACTCCATCTCAAAAAAGAGCATAATTTGTATGATTACAGTTCTTTTAAATTTGTTAAGGTTTGTTTTGTGATCCAGGATATGATCTATCCTTGTAAATGTCTTGTGCACTTAAAAAGAATGTGTACTCTGCTGTTGTTGGTTGTAGCATTTCATAAATATCAATTCAAGCCATTTAGTAGATGGTGTTCATTTTGTCTATATTCTTGCTGATTTTTGTGTACAGGGTCTGCCAGAAAGGAGGACTTTCTGGCAGGACTGAGAAAGGAGTGTTTAATTTCTCAGCAGTAAGGGTGGGATGTGCCTGTATATCCCTTCAGTTGTTTGAGTTAGTGCTTTTGTGTTTTGAAGCTCTTTAATTATAGTTGTATATACATTTAGGTTGCTTATATTTTCTTGGTGAATTGGGCTTTTTATCATCATGTAATGTTCCTCTGTCCCAGTAATTTTCTTTTCTCTGAAGTTTGCTTTGTCTGATACTTACTTATTTTTTGAGGCAAGTCTCACTTTGTTGCCCAGGCTAGAGTGTAGTGGCATGATCATGGCTGACTGCAGCCTCAACCTCCTGGGCTTAGGTGATCCTCCTACCTCCACCTCCCAGGTAGCTGTGACTGCGGGTGTGTACCACCATGCCCGGTTAATCTTTTGTATTTTTAGTAGAGATGGGGTTTCACCATGTTTCCCAGGCTGTTCTGGAACCCCTGGCTTCACGATCCGCCAGTCTCAGACTCCCAAAATGCTGGGATTATATGGGCGTGGGCCACTGCGCCTGGCTTTGTCTGATATTATATTATCTAGCTCTTTCTTAAATATAACGCCTCTATGAGATATAATTCATATACCATACTATTCACCTATTTAAAGTATACACTTTTAGGGTTTTCATTGTATTCAGAGTTGTGTAACCATCACAACAAAATCGATTTTAGAACATTTTTCCCACACAAAAAGAAACCATATGTTCATTAACAGTCACTTTCCGTTCCTCCTACCTTTTCCTACTCCCCCAGGCCTAAGCATCCACTGATCTACTTTCAGCCTCTGTAGATTTGCCTCTTTTGGACACTATATAAATGGCATCATACATTGTCTTTGTGACTGACTTCTTTCACTTAGCATAATTTTTTCAGTTTTCATTCATGTTGTAGCCTGTTTCAGGACATTATTCCCCCCTGCTTTTTTTTTTTTTTTTTTGCCAAATATTCCACTGTATGAACACATCGTATTTATTCATTTATCAGTTGAATAATGCTGTGAACATTCACATACAGTTTTTTGCATTGACATACTTTCATTTTCTTGGTGTGTACCTAGGAGTGGAATTGTTGGATCACGTGTTTAACCTTTTGAGTAACTGTCAGACTTTTCCAGAGTGGCTATACCATTTCACATTCTTTATATCCTAGCCAATACTTCTATCTTTTCTATTATAGCCATCTTAGTAGGTATATCTCATTGTGGTTTTGAATTGCATTTCAGTGATGGCTAGTTATGTTGAGCGTGTTTTCATGTTGTTAGCCCTCTGGTTTTCTTTTGACTAGTATTTGTATAATATATCCTATTTTCCATCCTTTTAACTTTTTTTTTTTTGGAGACAAGGTCTCACTCTGTCACCCAGGCAGGAATGCAGTGGCACAGCCAGGGTTGACTGCACCCTCACTGTTCCAAGTAGCTGAGACTACAGGCATGTGCCACCAAACTCAGCTAATTTTTAAATTTTTTGTAGAGACAGCGTTTTGCCATGTTGCCCAGGCTGGTCTTGAATTCCTGGGCTCAGGCGATCCTCCGATCTCAGCCTCTCAAAGTGCTGGGATTACAGGTGTGAGCCACTACGCCCAGCCTGTCCTTTTACTTTTAACCTACCCATATCATGTTTAAAGTGAATTTCATATAAATAATGCATAGTTGGGTCCTCTTTTAAAATTCTGATCATCTATCTTAATCCATGTGTTGAGAACATTTATATTTAGTGAAATTATTAACATGTTTGGATTTAGTTCTGCCATCTTACCATTTGTTTTCTTTTTGTTCCTTTGATATTCCTTTGTTTTGCCTTTTCTCTGTCTTTTGAGTTATTGAACACTTTTTAATTCATTTCAATTAACCTATTGTAGTTTTGACTATTATCTCTGTACAGTTATTTTAGGGATTTTTTAGGAATTACAGTATATGTAAATTTTGAAGTCTACATAAAATTGTTATTTTTACAACTTCAAGTGAAATGTAGAAATCTGATCACTATAAAAGCCTTTTTAGCCTCCTCCCTTTTTGTTGTAGTTATATATTTCCCTGCATAAATTAAAAATCTCGTTAGATAAATATTATAATTCTTGTTTTTAAACATTAGATGTTTAAAAGAACTAAGAGGAAAATATTTACCCAGATATTTATAATTTCCGTTGATCTCCCTTTGTTCCTGATGTTCTAAGTTTCCTTCTGACAACGCTTTGCTTCTAACTAGATTATTCTTTGTAATAAGTCTACTGGAAATAAATTCTTCTTTCTCTTCAGCTGAGAATGATTTTTATTTTACCTTCAAATATGAAACATTTTTGCTGGATATAGAGTTTTGGGTTGATAGGTCTGTTATTTCAGCATTTTGAAAATGTTGTTCTACTTTTTTCTGGCCTTCATTTCTGATGGGAAACCTATAGCTACTCAAATTGTTCTGTATGAGTAATGTATCATTTTTCTGTGGCTGCTTTCCAGATTTTTTCTTTGTCTTTAGTTTTCGGAAATGTGATGACAATGTGTCTGGACTTAGATCTTGTTGGAAACTCCTACGTGGGGTTTCCTGAGGACTGGGAATGATGAAGACAAAGTTTCTTAGAAAGAAGCAAAGTGTTATATCGTCGAAATGTATAAGTTTCAACTATTGCAGTTAAATATGTTTTTATATTATTGGATGACAAGTTAGAATGCCCTTGGGAAAATACACAAAATATAGTATTTCAGTGATTGTGAATATTGCGTCTTTTCAATAGGGGACTCTTCTAAGGGATTCATAACATAAACATACTAGTATATTTAACAATATTGCCCGGCATGGTGGCATGCACCTATAGTCTCAGCTGCTCAGGGGACTGAAGTGGAGGGTCTTTGGAGTCCAGGAGTTCCAGCCTGGGTGACAGCAAGACCTCATCTCTTAAAATAATTAAAATTTTAAAAATAATAATAAATATTTCTAAAAGATAGAGGCAACTCTATAAAATCTTAGAGATGTTTAGAAAGTTGTTTAGGAATGGTTTTAGTCCTTGATTTACCATTACAGTTTTTTTTTTTTTTATTTTGAGATGGAGTTTCGTTCTTGTTGCCCAGGCTGGAGTGCAATGGCGTGATCTCAGCTCATTGCAACCTCCACCTCCCAGGTACAAACGATTTTCCTTTCTCAGCCTCCCAAGTAGCTCGGATTACAGGCTTGTGCCACCACACCCTGCTAATATTTTTGTATTTAGTAGAGACGGGGTTTCATCATGTTAGTCAGGCTGCGCAAACTCCTGACCTTGGGCGATCCACCCACCTCGGTCTCCCAAAGTGCTGGGATTACAGGCGTGCACCACCACACCTGGCCTACAATTTTTCCAGATTAAATTTATTTATAAGTGAAGCATGAATTGACCAATATCCTATGCTATGCAAGGTAAGTTTTCCCATCTGTGTTTAATATTGTGGCCATTTTTTTCTACTTAAATGAAATGTTTCATAGAGTAGTATCTATTTGAGGTTTTGTTTTGTTTGAGATGGAGTTTTGCACTTGTTGCCCAGGCTAGTGCAATGGCGCGATCTCGGCTCACTGCAACGTCTGCCTCCCGGGTTCAAGAGATTCTCCTATCTCAGCTTCCTGAGTAGCTGGGATTACAGGCGCATGCCACCACACCAGCTAATTTTTGTATTTTCAGTAGAGATGGGGTTTCATCATATTGGTCAGGATGGTCTCGAACTCCTGACCTCAGGTGATCCACCTGCCTCAGCCTGCCAAAGTGCTGGGATTACAGGAGTGAGCCACCATGCCTGACCCTGTTTGAGGTGTTATGTGGTACTATCAAGTAGCCATTCTGGTTGTGACAGTTTTTATCTTCATGGATCTTACAACTTGATGGTCATATGGTTCTTTTGAAACTTGACAGGCCAAATTTTGTGTATCTGTCATGGAGTCTTTGAACTTCTTCATGGATTTATTTTACAGTTTCATATGAAGCCTTTGCATAACGATGTTTAGTCAAAGCATCCCGCTTATAGTAATGAACTTTAAGGTATTTCTGTGGTATCTACAATATTGTTTCTACCTTTATGATAGCAGTTATATTAGGCAGCTACCATCAAGCCATCAAGTAGTTAATGTATTCATTGTTTTTTAAAGGATATCGGAGGAAACTCTTTTCTTTGCAGCATTTCAGAGAAGTGAATTATTCTAAAAGCATATCAGCTATTCGTGTATATATTTACTTTTAGTAAGTTGCTCTATCTTAGTGGACTACAGTTAAGTCACTTGATCAGTCTAGCTTCTGGTAAGAAATTGAATTTTACCACAGTAACTGATGTACCTCTTGCATATCAAGCCTGATATTGCTGATTTTTGTTTTTAAGATAAAACCCATTAACAAACAGTAAAGTCAGGATTTGGTACTAGAAAATTCAAAAGTTTTGTTTTGGACTTGAATACTTCTTGAGTTATGGAATCACAATCATGAGATTTTTCCTTGCAGTAGGTAAAGGTTGTTGAATTAACACTGTTACACCAGTGGATGGTAATGTGAAAAAGAGAGAGTAACAATATTTCATAATTACTCAAGTGACAGAAATTTTGGGTGGTTTCCTTTAGCAACAGGGATTTACTATGCATGGTAACCTGAGGTTTAAAGACCTAGTATAACCTCTGAAGATGCTTTGATTAATTCAGTTGAGGTTTATAATTGCTCTGAGGCAGGGAAGCTAAACCGTAGCTACTGAATTAAGGTATACGATTTCTTTCTTTTTTTTTTTTTGTTTTTTTTGTTTTTTTTGTTTTTTGAGATGGCTCCTCACTCTGTGGCCCAGGCTGGAATGCAGTGGTGCTATGGCTCACTGCAACTTCCGCCTCCCAGGTTTAAGCGATTCTCCTGCCTCAGCCTCCCAAATAGCTGGGATTACAGGCACTCCCCACCAAGCCTGGCTAATTTTTGTATGTATGTATGTATGTATTTATTTATCTATTGAGACAGAGTCTCTGTTGCCCAAGCTGTAGTGCAGTGGTGCAATTTTGGCTCATCGCAACCTCTGCCTCCCAGGTTGAAGCGATTCTCTTGCCTCAGCCTCCGGAGTAGCTGGGATTATAGGCGTGTGCCCCCACACCCAGGTAATTTTTGTATTTTTAGTAGAGACAGTGTTTCACCATATTGGCCAGGCTGGTCTCAAACTCCTGACTTCAAGTGATCTGCCCTCCTCGACCTCCCAAAGTGCTGAGTGAGCCAGTGCACCCAGCCTAAGGTACGCAATATAATAGGCAGGTGGGGTTTTTGATGTCATGTTGTTAATGCTCCCTGAACACAGTGTACTATTTTTGTACTCAAAAAGATCTATGATTATGTAGGAAGACTGTCTAGACTGAGGGCTGTCGAGCTATCTGATCATATATAGGACCTCACTGCATTTTTTTTGGAAACAGATCCTATCTATTGCATTTGTAGATGTTACGCTTTAGTGAATAAAGAAGGGTTCTTCTTGTGGTCCCAGCAATATCATTTACAGATTAGGACCGTTAGAGAGTTCTATTAAACCAAGAGAGTTATATTAAACCAAGATAAACTTTATTTTCTCTCAAATCTTTTATAATTTGTTGTAGAATTTCAGATTTGTCTTTTATTTTTTTCACCATGTATTACAACCTATTATTTTTACTATAAAACCTTTTTTTTTGGTTATTTCATTTTTCTTATTACAAGTCAGCACCTGTCCTGTTTTTTTTTGTTTTTGTTTTTTTTTTTAATTTTGCTTTACAGACAGCTTTAAAAGCTTACTAAGAAGGATCTGATGTTCTATAGTAATGGGATTCATGGAGTTGTAGTGATGTCCATTTAACCCATTTATGTTAACTTTCTTAAAAGTAAGAAAGTTGTCTATCTACAATTTTAGATAATTCCCTTTGGAAATTTAGAGGAAGTACAGGGTATTGTTGGGCGCTAATGGCTCTCTCAGAGCAGCATCTTTGGATAGATTTTGGGTAGTTGTCCTTTTGGGTATTAGCCAGTATCAGACAATATTGGTTCCTTTAATGGCCCTTTTACTTGTCATATTTTCAGGTATCCTTATCTAAACCTCCTGAATCTTACAAGACAGATCTTGTGGTTGTTTTCTCTAGAGAGCCAGAAGTTATATTAATTTCCAGCTTGTTTACTTCTTAAGGCTCCATGGAAATGTCTGGTCATATATTGGACATTTTCTAAATTGGCGATTTAAATAACAGGAGAAAGTCTTCTGAAATTGCCTAATATGTTTTATGAAATATTTTATACTGTTGAGTTATTTAAATCTTCTCTTTTCTACTTGTTGCTTTGTGTGTGTGTGGGTGTGTGTGTGGGTGTGTATTGGAGGGGATAATCATTAATTGAACTAGTACAGATCTGTAGTCCAGGGCAGTGTTACATAACAGAGTCCTGAATTCTGTGGCAAATCGCTGTTTTACTACAGTTAATGAAAATCTTTGTTTATAACCCTTCACTTGGATCTACACCAAAGTTTTAATTTAACTTCTGTAAACCTGGCTTCTGGCCTGGTAATTTAGTGTGATTTTATTTTTTGAGAAAACTCTGAAGAAAGGATGGCTTGCATTGAAAGTTAGGTAAAACTTAGTAGAAAGAAAAGATTTCGGCCGGGCATGGTGGCTCACGCCTGTAATCCCAGCACTTTGAGGGGGCCGAGGTGGGCAGATCATGAGGTCAGGAGATCGAGACCATCTGGCTAACATGGTGAAACCCCGTCTCTACTAAAAATAAAAAAAAATTAGCTAGGTGTGGTGGCAGGTGCCTGTAGTCCCAGCTACTTGGGAGGCTGAGGCAGGAGAATGGCATGAACCTGGGAGGCAGAGCTTGCAGTGAGCTGAGATCATGCCATTGCACTCCAGCCTGGTCAACAGAGCGAGACTCTATTTCAAATTGAAAAAAAAGAAAGATAAAAGATTTCAAGGAGGGTAAGTTTCAGAAGAAACTTAAGTTTTGGAAAGAGACTGTTTAAAATTATTAAAATTTTGTTTGAGGTTTCTGTATACCAGTTGAAGAAGCTGACAATTGACTGTTTCATGTTTTCTCTCATAATTTTTTCAGCTACTCTTAAACATATTACTTACTGATTTTAACATATTGGACGTTTCCTGTAATTACCAGTTTTGTCCTAAGTCAAAACTCTTTTTTTGCAATTTACTAAGGAAGACGCAAGCGTTAGAATTACAATGCAACTTTATGTAAGAAGCAAAAGTTCTTCCAAGAGGAGGTTGAGACTTTGATGTAGCATGACACATTGAGGCCACTTTGGCTGGTCAGCAGTGTTTGTGAACAGTGTCTCAAGTCCCCTGACCAAGCAGAGGTTAGGAAGCATTCTTACAGTCAGAAATCTGATGGTCATTGACCCCAGAATACAGAACAACGAACCAAATGATCTTTCTCAAAAGTGACAAGATAGGGAATGCCCTCATAAAGGGCAAATTTCTGTATAACGTTATATTCACTGGAAATGTACTTTTTTCCCCACTGTCAGTTCTGAGTGTTTTAAATACACTCTAGTTCCATCTGTAAATCTTTTAACTGTGTTCTAATTTTTTTGTAGCAGTGTAAATTTACTTTCAAGTTTGTACCATCCTAACAGAAGCAAAACCACAGTGTTCTTAGGTGTTTTTTCCTCCCTGGACAGTGAACAATACTGTAACAAATGTGTCTTAAGAAGCATATCTGTGTTGACCTGAAACTAAAATAGATATGTTGACTTTGAGTCTTGATTTTAATTTTAATTATAGATATATCTTTAGAAATGAGTTGCACAATTGAGAAGGCACTTGCTGATGCTAAAGCTCTTGTTGAAAGATTAAGAGATCATGACGATGCCGCAGAATCTCTGATTGAGCAAACCACAGCTCTCAACAAGCGAGTAGAAGCCATGAAACAGGTTTGATTTTTCTTGTTCATTCCATTTATCGAAAGCAGTCATTGACATTTATGTATTGCTGGCTAATTAGTATCTAATTTTTTCAACATTCTCTAAAATTTTAAAGTAGTTTGACCTGTGTATTTCAGATTTACTTTAATTTTGTCGTGTTCAGGTGACATACATGGACATATATTTCTAAACCCTAGATTTGATCACTTATTTTGCTGACAAAGTTGCGCATTTGAGTTTAGAAAATAAATGAATTTGTTAGATCTAGAAACATTTGACAAAGACCAGATAATACCTTTTACTAATGTTGGTACACATTTTGTTCTGTCTTGTATAATGTGGAAATGTTCATATTTTTCTTTATAAAAGTACTTAAGGTGATGCTGTTTAACAACAAAATAGCTTTTGAAAATGATGCAAGGTAATATGTGATTTACACTCTGTGCAGTTATTATACCCATACTTGCTGCCTTATTTTTCATTCAATGCTACCAATTAAAGAATACATAAAAAGGGCTTTCTTCTTGCTATTTTTACTGTTGTGTAACAGAATATTCCCATGGGCCACGGAGTTTAGACACTATTTTAACCTTCTGGTAAAAATTTTCAAGTCATTTAAGAAAATTATAAAATCTTTGACATTATGATGGAAATCAGAGGGGGAGAATGTATATTCACGGCTAACTCTCCTCATCTGTTTTGTAAAAGGAAGCAATTCTGGGATAGTATTTTTAACAAAGCTACTGGAAATAGTGGAGCAAGTTTAGTTATTTGGTTTTACAACTGTGTTGCCCTAAACAGATTACCTGCATCCCTAACCAACTGTCCAGCTAGACTCAGGCACTTCAGTGAACATATATCTGGTATTGAGTTGTTAAAAAGGGAGTTTCACATCTGAAGTTAAGAACCAGGAGTGTTATAATGAATATATTACTAAGTGTCTCGTGAGAATGCCTTGAAAATAAATTAGTGCAATTGTAAAATAAGATTCTCATTTTCTTAATGGAAAGTCTTTCTGCATTTCTTTTGTACATGTGCTATTATTATTATTAAGATATTCACATACCATAAAATTTACTTTTTTGAAGGGTACAGTTCATTGGATTTTAGTACACACTTGCAGGTTATACAGTATAACCACTATCTGATTCCAGAACATTTTCATCACCACAAAACCTTACATCCATCAGTGGTCTCTCTCTAGTTTCCCCTTTCCTCAGTCTCTGGCAACCACTAATATTTCTGTCTGTATGGATTTGCCTATTCTGGACATTTTATATGAATGAAATGATAAAATATGCAGCTTTTTGTGATTGGCTTCTTAACATAATGTTTTTAAGGTTCATCTATGTTGTAGCATGTTATCCGTACTTCATTCCTGTTTATTACCAAATAATATTGCATTGTAAGGATACAGCACATTGTGCTTATCCATTCGTCGTTTGATAGGCATTTGGATTATTTTACTTTTTTGGCTGGTAAGAATATATGCTACTATGAATATTTGTGTACACGTTTCTGTGTGGACATATGTTTTCAGTTTTCTTGGGTATATATGTAGAAGTAGAATGGATGGGTCACGTAATAACTCTCTTAAATTTTTTGAGGATCTGGCACGTTGTTTCCCAAAGCAGCTACACCAAGCTTGTCCGACTTGTGACTTGCTGGCTGCATATGGTCCAGGATGGCTTTGAATGCAGCCCAATACAAATTTGCAAACTTTCTTAAAACATTATGAGATTTTTTTTTTTTTTAAAAAAAGGTCATCAGCTATCGTTAGTGTTAGTGTATTTTATGTGCGGCCTGACAATTCTTCTTCCAGTGTGCCCAGGGAAGCCAAAAGATTGGACACCTCTGAGCTACATCATTTTACATTCCATCAACAATGTATGGAAGGTTGCATGCAATTTCTTCACATCCTCTCCAACAATTGTTATTGTCTTTTTCATTATAATCATCCTAGTGGGATATATTGAATTGCATTCTCCTAATGACTAGTTATTTTAATTAAACATCTTGTCATGTGCTTATTGGCCATTTGTATATCTTCTTTAGATAAATGTTTATTCAAATCCTTTGCCACTTTTAAAAATGGGGTTATTTTCATTTTATTGTTGAGTTGTAAGAGTTCTTTATACATTCTGGATACTAAGCTCTTACCAGATATTTGTTTATATGTATATTTCAGATATATTTGTATTTATATATCAGATATATATATTTGCAGATATTTTCATCCTGCATGTTTTTTCCCCATTAGTATCAGGAAGAAATTCAAGAACTTAATGAAGTCGCAAGACATCGGCCACGGTCCACGTTAGTTATGGGAATCCAGCAAGAAAACAGACAAATCAGAGAATTGCAACAAGAAAACAAAGGCAAGATACGTTACTTTTTGACATTAATCCCGTTTCTAGTCTGTATTCCTGAATCATATTTATTGCTCTTTATCCTGTCCCACATTTGAACGTCTGCCTTGCTTGACATCCTCTTAGATTCTCATCCTCAATAATCCAGTTAGCACTGCTGTTGTTAGCTATGAAATAACTCAGCTTCATTCTCTGCAGTCCCACTGCATTAGCCCCCAGATTAGATGCTCAGTCTCTTGCCTGAAATGTCCAAACTTATCTCCCTGATTCCGGTCTCTCTTCTCCCTTCCTGTCCAAGCTGTCTTCAATATGACCATCAGATTGATATTTCAAAAACCAATCTGATCGTGTAATTCTTTTTTTTTTTTTTTTTTTTTTGAGACGGAGTCTTGCTCTTTCACCCAGGCTGGAGTGCCGTGGTGCTAGCTCGGCTCACTGCAAGCTCCGCCTCCTGGGGTCATGCCATTCTCCTGCCTCAGCCTCCCAAGTAGCTGGTACAACAGGCGCCTGCCACCACGCCCGGCTAATTTTTTGTATTTTTAGTAGAGATGGGGTTTCACCGTGTTAGCCAGGATGGTCTCAATCTCCTGACCTTGTTATCTGCCCGCCTCAACCTCTCAAAGTGCTGGGATTACAGGCGTGAGCCACTGTGCCCAGCCCTGATCATGTAATTCTTTTGCCTAAGAACTTTCATTGTATATGTATTACCTTTTACAGGGACCCTAAAAATCAATTCCCAGCCTTTTTTTTTTTTTTAATCTTATTCCCACAGCTTTCTTCACCGTGAACCCTTTGCTCTTGCCAACACAAATCACTTCCTAAACACATCATCTGTTTTCATGCCTCCCTGCTTAGAAGGTCCATTCCTTCACTTTTCAACTGAGGGAACTCACACTGTACTTTTACAAAGCTTCCACCAATTTTTTCCCACAGATATCTCTTAAATCTATTTGACTGACACTCCACTCTGCACCAACCACATGCTTGTTTTCTCTGCTAGACTCTTGAGGTCTGTGGCCCTTTGGTATTAATATAGAGAGAGCCTGGGCTGGTATTTAATTGCTGTTTAGTACATCTTTGTTGAAATGATTCTCAAAAAATAAGGTTAAAATGCTCATTCAGAAATCTAATAAGGGACTTCATTTGGTGTCTCTTATTGTTATATGGCTAGATTTTTGTGCATTGTGTTTTCTTTTTAAAATGTCCTATTCATAAGTTGCTTAGTGGAAAATTTTATGTACTTTTAACTCAAGTTGGAATAAAGTACAATATTATTCTTGATAGAATTGCGTACATCTCTGGAAGAACATCAGTCGGCCTTGGAACTTATAATGAGCAAGTATCGAGAACAAATGTTCAGATTGCTAATGGCTAGCAAAAAAGATGATCCGGGTATAATAATGAAGTTAAAAGAGCAGCACTCCAAGGTAATCCATTCTATAAATGTGACCTGAAATGGAAAAGAGAGACGATTGATTATCCTGTGTTCAGATTTTTTTTGTAAAAAATCACAGGTATCTAGTAATGGCATTTTAACATGATGTTGAATGTTTCATCTTTTTAATTGCCATTTTCTCCTTTTTCTTATTTTTCCATTTCTTGCTTGTTATGTATCATTTTCTGTTTGATTTATAACTCTCACTGTTTCTTAGAAACTTTAATTTGTACATTGAAAAATAAATTTTATTTTGGATATAAAGGTAAGTCTGTTCTATTCAACATTATTTTTGTAGGGCTATGTGCTTTTAAGAAATATTTCTTAAAAGGCTGGGCATGGTGGCTCGCGCCTATAATCCCAGCACTTTGGGAGGCCAAGGTAGGAGGATCGCTTGAGGCCAGAAGTTCAAGACCAGCCTGGGCAACATAGTGCGACTCCATCTCTTCAAAAAGTAAAAATACTAGCTGGGTGTGGTAGCACATGCCTGCAGTCCTAGCTTCTCAGGAGGCTGAGGTGGATAGACCACTTCAGCTCAGGAGTTTGAGGTTACAGTGAGCTATGGTCATGCCAACTCTTACCTAGACAACCGACTGAGACCCTGTCTCTTAAAAAACATAATTTTTAAATTTTTTTTTGTTAATAAATTTGTGTATTGCCTTCTCTTGCATAAACAAAAAATACTGAAAACTTTTTTGTAAAACCTGAAAGCAGTTTAATGTAGATTTGTTTTTCTTAGGACTATTTTCTGAATAAGGCTAATTCATCCAGACTATAAATCATCTTGTTTATTATAATGGAAAAAACATGGGGTTGAGGAGAAGAACCAACATATTAAAATTTTGCTCCCTTGCCCCAGTATTATATACCAATTGACATCATTTTTTAGAAACAAAGCTGAAGTAGTTAGAAATTAGTGTTTTACCTGCTTTTCATCGCTTTGTCATCCCTGTGTCTATTCCCTTTGGTATGGCTCCATATTTTATGGCAACTGCTATGAAGACAAGTAGAATAATCCTTTCTCACTTACATTTATTTTAAACTGAGTTTTAGTTGCTGATATGAAATAAAAATATTAAACTAGATTATGGAAACTAAGCTGTTATCTGTATTAGATAATGATGATCTGACTATTATTATCAATATTATTTAAGAAATAGTGATTATGAGCCTTCTTTTCCCCATTTGTTACAGCAGAAATAGGAAAGGACGTCTTTTTATATTTCTCTATTATTGAAACACATTTTAGATTCTTTAAACTACTTCTTCCATTTTGGTGCTTGTAGGTGTTTTTCACTTATTAGTAATTAATTCTATTAGAATTAAATACCTATCAAATAGCTCTTTATATGCCTTTATATATTAGAAAACCTAATGATAGGTACCTCTTATGTCAACCAGTAAAATAATAAATTAAAAATCTGTGTTTAATTAAAAAACAAAAAAAGTTTTCTAATTATGCTATTCATCTCCTAATCAAATGGCAATCCGTTGATGTTTAAGTGGTGATCTTTTGAATACAAATTGTAACTATTGTTAATGAGACCATTCTAAAATCATTTAAATTTAAAGGTATAATAATAACTATAATAACTAAGACTTTTTTAAAGGCACTAAGAGGAGTTGACTTAGTATTATTAGTAAAATAAATGTAATCTTGAGAATTTCTAAAAGGTTTGTATGTTTTATAACCTAAAAATAAAATGTTAAGGATCTCAAGGGAAGAATACCATCTCATCTGGTAGCAACTATGACAGAAGCAAATGTTTTCTAAAATGCATTAGATTTTACTATTCACCAGAGCTGGTTTATTAATTAGTAAGGTTAAACATTTCCTAAGATAGCTGTAAGCCATCCTTTTTTATTATGTAGACTGAATTCTTCATCTAAGTTCAGATGATCCTTGCCTCCCATAAAATGACTATTCAGTTACTTGTTATTAATTCTCACTAATACATGTTAATGTTTGTGATTTTGATTTTTCCCAAAAAGGAGACACTTTGACTTAATTAAACAAACATTAATACTTGCACTGGATTAGTTATGGGTAATAATAAGATGAATGTACAAGCTTGCAGTATAGTGGGAGATGCAGACACAAACATAACAACCTGTATAAGGGAGGGTTTCATGAATCCCAAAGTAGAGATATGAATTGTTACTGGAATGCTAGAGGGAGCAATATTAACTGTCATAAGGAAAATCTGGAACGGTGTCAAGGAAGGGAAGAAAATCTGTCTCAGTCCAGCCTTGAATTAATTATGGGCAGGTAGGTAAACAAGCAGAAGTGAATGGGCAGAGAAACTTGTATATAATAAAAGCACAAAAAGTATGGTATTCTAGGATGTGTTTAGGTACTAGTGCTCTGATATGCCTAAACACAAAAGTAATTTTACAACACATTTAGGGTTAAGAAACAGAGTTACAGATAACAGCATTTTGGATTGGAGTAAGAGATCCTTTCGAGACTGTTGTAATACAGAACTTTGCCCTTACCTAGAAGTTTTTGAGCACATACTTAAAAAATCAGTAGAAAGTTTGAGAGCTCATTTTTACCCAAATAATGATTTTCATGTTATTTTTGAACAGATGCCTTTTTGGAAATCTTAAAAAAGCAAACATTTCAAACAGTTGGCTAACACGCATGAACTAACACTCATTCAGTTTTTAAATTACGGATGATATCCGTATTAACATTATAATGACTCTATACTACAGATTGACATGGTACATCGTAACAAGTCCGAAGGATTCTTCCTTGATGCATCTCGACACATCCTTGAAGCACCTCAACATGGACTGGAGAGAAGGCACTTGGAAGCAAATCAGAATGTACACTAAATAAACAGTCAACTTTTGGGGTGTGGATGGAAGGGGGGTCCATTTCAAAAGTTCTTTTGCGTTGAATTTCCCTCCCAGATTAGATCAGCAAATAAATGAGATTCGTTAAAAGAATGTTGTGTCGTTAATAGCCATGCTGTTCAGTGTAGAAACTTTAAATCTCTCATTAATTTTCTGTGTGTTATGTACAGCCTGTTAGATATTTGCAGGTTTTATAGGTTATTCAGTCCAACTCTTTATTTATTTGCTCTTGTTAGCTGTTGCTGTAAAACAGTCATTTCCTTTCTGGACATCAAAGATGTTTTCTTGGCATTAATTTTAACCTGATTTCATAAAAATTTTGGTCAAAGTATTAAATGTTTTAATTCAGATTGTGGATAGTTTGTAGTCCTTTGATTTTGCAAATGAAATTAAAATGCCTTTGTTTAGATGTTAGGATTAAGTATAGTAGTGCTCTCTCCATTGTGTCTCAACTGTTTTTTAACTCACTTGTGGCAGGTCTTTATTGAATAAAGGAGGAATAAACCTAGACAGGGAGTTAGAAACGAAAGACATTTCAAGACAGTTCAAGGGTTATGTTGGTGATACTTCTTGTCTTCCAGACAGTTTTGAAAGCACAGATCTTGCCTCTTGTGCTTGTTAAAAAGTCTGTGATACTTCTCTGAAGATTTTATAGTTAATAAGTGAATCATTACCCTGGCCTATAAAAACGCTGTCCTACTTGAAGTATTGGGTTTTTTCTCATGATGAGCTTTGTTAGACTTGGTACTGAAACAATCAGTAGTTTTTTTCCTTCTATTTTAAAGGCAAGGAAATACTTGCTTCAGCCAGGCTTGGTGGCTCATGCCTGTAATTGGGAGGCTGAGGTGGGCGGATCACCTGATGTCAGGAATTGGAGACCAGCCTGACCAACATGGTGAAACCCCATCTCTACTAAAAATACCAAAAGTTAGCTGGGCGTGGTAGCGGGTTCCTGTAATCCCAGCTGCTCGGGAGGCTGAGGCAAGAGGATTGCTTGAACCTGGGAGGGGGAGGTTGCAGTGAGCCAAGGTCTGGCCATTGCACTCCAGCCTGGGCAACAAGAGCGAGACTATCTCATAAAAAAAGGGAAAGAAATACTTGCTTTCTGTGTAGTTTTTTAACTTAGGTCAGTGCCATAGGACTGACCAAATCATAAGTTGAGCATGCTGTTGGTATTCAAAATTTTTACTCATTACCCTTACTCAGTTTGCTGCTGCAATGATCTGTACTTACCTGCTTTTACATATTATACTTCCTTGACAATGGGAGGAATTTTAATGATTAACTTGCAGAATATGACATATTTTTCTTCATATCATTCTTCCTACCATAATCTAATTCAAAACTATCCAGTAGAACTTTCTGAAATGATGGGAATGTTTTTTCTCTGTGCTGTCCAGTGTGGAAGCCAGTAGCCACATGTGGCTGTTGAGCACTTGCAGTGTCACTAATGCAATTGAGGGACTGAATTGTTAATTTTTAAAAGTGTATTGATTTTAATTAAGTTTAAATAAGATTGTTTTGGACAGCACAGATTAGCCTTTTCTAGTACCTTCTTGCTGAGTACTAGCAGTGTTTAGGTTTCCCCATTAGAAGGACCTACATTTTTGTTGGTTAAGAGGTTATTAAATGTGGTTTGCCAGAGATACTATTGTCATTTCTTCCAGCTTATTAGTTCCGTGGGTTTCTTGGAGTACTGTAAAATCCTTTTTACAAAAAATATATATATAATTACTGAAGAGACAATGTTTATTTGGGGAGTTATTCACTTTTATATTTAAGTCTTGGGCTTAATATGATAAAATATCTCTCAATTGCCAGTGAATAATGGTCTATAGAAGCTGTTCATTGAGAAAATTATTATTCTCAAGTTTCTGTTGATTTTAAACCTTTTTTTGTCTGTCTCTTTCACTAGACTGTAAGCTTCTTCAGATCAGGGAACATGTCTTAACAGTCTTTGTATTCCTGTTGTTTAGCATAGTGCTGGCACATCATAGGTGTGCAAAATAAGAAAATGAGATTGGAAGAATTTATGCTACTTGCTGCGCCTAACAAATGTGGATGTCTGTATTACAGTGATACTATATTTTCAACAGTTGGCAAAGAAGGCCATTTAATATTTTAACACTGAAAAGCAGAATTGTGCTCATTTTATTCAGTATTTATCATATACCATACACTAAATAGAAGGCAGATGTAAAGATGCAGTTCCTGCTGTCAGAGAGGATTATGACCTAGAAAAGGTTACAGATTGGATTGAGATAAATTTATAGGCCTGAACAAATACAGAAAAGATTTCTAAATCATTGACGACTTCAGCGAGGAAAAGAGATTGAATGCGTCGGCAATTTTTATCTTTCACATTACTTTGAACAATAGTGTATGTAAGTGCAAAAAAAAAGACAAAGTTGATCATTGTGGTGAGAGGAATGTAAAATATGAATATTTTTCTTGCTGCTAGGTTTAGTTTTATTGTGCTGCTTATTCTTAATTTTAGTCCTGACAAATCTGATTTCAAAAGCCCATCTGTGGTCAACCAACTTCATTGTTAATATTTGTTTTATTCATATGAAGTGACAATGTAAGAATATTCATGTTAAGTGGTACTGCAGATTTTATAAAAAGGAGAGGATCCAAAAATAAAGTATTTTGCTGATTTCCAACTCCCATCCCTCTCTTTCAGGAACTGCAAGCACATGTTGACCAGATAACTGAAATGGCAGCAGTAATGAGGAAAGCCATTGAAATTGACGAGCAACAGGGTTGCAAGGAACAAGAACGAATATTTCAACTTGAAGTAAGTTTTACATTGCAAATGTAGATGAAAATTGTGCATACAAAGATTTATGCCAGAAAATATATCCCATTTTTAAATACATATTTACTTTTCTTGGGTACTGGTAATGGTCTCCTGGATGCTGTTTATGTGGGCATATTATGCAAGACCATTTATATGGTGATGCAAGAATCTCGGATTATTAGTAATTTACAATATATCAGTAATGTAGAAAATTGATGTTTGATCCTATATTGCTTATCTTATGAAGTGAATGTACTTCTTCAATTGAGTAATTTTTAAAATTTTGTTTATTCTATTTGAGATCATAGTGATACAGGGCAATTTTTTTTAATCCACAAATATTTAGGGGCATTCTTACTTTTTCTGGGGATTCTAAAAACCTTTGTCTCATCTGTCCTTTATTTTGTGATAGTGAAAGTACCAGTCTCTGAATAACTGAAATCAGTACAATAGACTTTTATGCTTTAAGAGCTTCATTTTGAAATCATGGTGGGGAATCTGCTTTAGAATACTAAAATTTAGAAAGTGAGACTGAATTTAGAAAGTGAGTACTAAAATTTAGAAAGACAGTGATAGAGAATAAATTATGAAAGGTTATTGTTAAATGTCTACAAATATTTTTACAGTAACTAACCAAAAGGAGGCCGGAAAGTAAAGTTATTTACCAGTGCCAGATTTGGTCACTTACTTTCCTTCTTGAAAAATATCATCAGCTACCCTTACTCTGCTGCTCTCAAATACCAGTGAGATAAACTTGTCCTGCATTCTGTGCTATCATGGAAAGTAATAAAAATACCAAAAAGTACTGAGAGATTCTAGCCTATTCACTGGCTTTATAAGTTTAAATAAAAATAAATCTAGATGTTATTGTCTTCATCTCTAATGTGATTGTAAAATAAGGCAATTTCTGAGCTTCTACTTACAATTGTAGCTGCTTAATTAGAAGGCTTTGCAGTGGTGGAAGATGTTGAACACAATTCCTAGCTGCATAAGTGTTCTTTAGATTCAAGTTGCCAACTGCATATATCGTTGAGTAGATTAATACCAATTACAGAACTTGCTTATTTGTTATACTTTCATATGTTTAGTTTTTCCTAACATATGTTTGTGCTGTTGTAGCTACCTCGTAGATGGTGACTGCATTTTTGTTTTTGCTTGCCTTCTTATAGCAAGAAAACAAAGGCTTGAGAGAGATCCTTCAAATAACTCGAGAATCATTTTTGAACCTAAGGAAAGATGACGCATCGGAAAGTACTTCTTTGTCAGCATTAGTGACCAACAGTGACTTGAGTCTGAGGAAGAGCTGAAGAGCTTCTGAGTCTGTGAGCTTCTTACATGACTCCAAATGGTCAAATAAGTGAATGAATGAATGGACAGAAAATTCAATCCTTTATTTTTTTCTCTGTAAATATGTACAGTGCACTGGCTATGAGATAGCAACAAAAAAATGCATAGTTAATGGTCATAGACTTTATTCCAAAACATAATTGGAAAATAGAAACTGAGCCATTGCTAGTTGGTAGAGAAATGAAAGGTTTTCACAGTGACTACTGAATATACCAAGAGCTTTTGGCAGTACTGCTGGCTTTCTGGGTGATTAATTAGGTAAACCTGAATATTCCCAATAAATGTTTGAGAATTCATAAATTATACCAATTTAAAAATATAAATTTTTGCCACTGTTTTGTGAACGGAAGATTTGTATCCTAAATTTCATCCTTCTTATTTGGCGTCAAAGTTAATAAAAAGTTTATGTACCATGAGACTTCTAGTGATTGCCTACTTTCACATTTATTTAAATTTTTGTGAAAGAAAATTTAGTTTTAAAGGCTATAGGAATGTGTTATATGTACCTTAAACAGATAATTTAATTTTAGCAATTTACCATAACTGATACTTAGCTAACAATTGTCCATAACTTAGTTTTAAGTGTAAGAAATATCATTTCAGGAATGAAAAAGAAGGAATACTACTTTCTAAGAAAGAAGATCTTATAATAGTAGGTTAAACTACTTTAAAAGGATAAGTTTTGGTTCAAAGTTGATAAAGAAGATGAGATTTGTTTTTCTCTTTGGCTGATTTTTAAGGATATTATGTAGTTCATTTAGTCAACAGACTTGAAATGTTTGATATAGCAAGATAGGTATGGTAATTTCAAAGTGAATTGGGAATTCCTCTGGCTCATATAACCCTTTTTTTTTCTTTAAGTATTCTTGAGATACAAAAAAAAAAGGTAAATTAAATTTTCAAAAAAAAAATTCCGGATCTGTTTTTAAGCTCCATCTGGTCCTCATAACCTGTAACTTTTTTCTTAAAACCTTTCAGCTGAAAGTGGGGTAGAGGTGGAGTAATCTGTGGATTTGTTTCTGTTGTCTTTTAAAATGTCAAATATGTAAATTTTTAAAAAAACCACCAGATGGAGAAATGTGCTTTGACATCATTTGAAACCTAAATTTTCTTATGTTGTGATTATATTAAAAAGGGATAAAAGAAGAGTGTCAAACATGATTAAATATATTGTACTTATTTATGTTGAATACATATTAAGACAAAATTATACTTTGAGTATATAATTTGTTAAATATTACTTTATATGGTAATTGTGTATAATTTCGTATATTGGTAAAATTTAAAACTACACTTTAGAATTTTTTTATCTTAAGTTTGGGGTGAGTGGGGTCGATGAGACTGATTGAATAGAAAAGGGCTAATGGCCCAAACATGACATAGATTTCTTTTTTCAGTCAGAGGCCTTATTTGATATTTTATAAATAAATGACAAGTTTTTATTTTGAAACTTTTTTTATTGTTTTTGGGAAAGTATCCCTTAATTTAATGACACATTCATTCAGATACTTTTTATCCCTGATAATAAAGAAACGAAATAAGCTACACAATTGAGATTAAGTCTGAGGCAGTTCATTGAGGCAGCTCTGCTATAAAAGATTGCTTGATAAATAATTATTTTTGTAAACAAGTTGGATTAACTTACTGGTCTTTTTGCTTGGATATGAATTTAAGGTCTTCATGTTTAAAAAGACATTTACTTTGTTATTTAGTGACACTTTTCCATCTTTTTTTTTGGTTATTGTTAAATAGAACCTTAAGTTTATGTTTGAGGTATGTACTGTATAGGAACCTATTTTATTATTAAAGATGAGTGATTAAAATTGGTATGGTCCCCAATTTAATTTGAAAAGTGCTTACATTTATTCTTATATATGGTTTAATTTTAAGGTCTTTTGTCTCTTCTTACTACAAAGCAGTGACCTCTATCTGTATGCCTTAGGAATTAGCAGCTTCTTAGTGTGGGATCCTGCAGAATTTCTTACAATCTGTAGTAGGTTGAGTCATGTCCCCTAGAAGGTTAAGTCTGAGTCCTAACCTGATACACCTGGGAAGGTGACCATATTTGGAAATAGTCTTTACAGATGTCATTAGGGGATCTTATGATATAATTACCCTGGATTTAGGGTGGGCTCCAAACCCAGTGACTAGTGTCTTTATAATAAGAGAGAAGGAGACATGAAACACAGACATAGCTGCATGAGGACAGAGGCAGTGAACTACGCAGGGACTGCTAGTCACCACCAGAAGCTGCAAGAGGCATGCAATGGGTTCTTCACGGCCTCCAGAAAGGACCAAGCCTGTTTGATTTCAGACTTCTGGCCTCCAGAACTGTGAGGAAATAAGTTTCTGTTGTTTTCATTCACCCAGCCTGTGGTAATCTGTTACAGTAACCCTAGGAAACTTAAGACATCATTTATTTATCATCTATCAACTATATTTTTTATTTTATATAAGAAAGAACAGCTCTTAAAAACCAATTATTTATAACCTCACAGATAATTTCTGCTCTAATTTTATATTCTTCAATATCAAGGTGACTTCTAAGATTTTATAGAAATAAATTGCTTCCCTGTAATCTGAGCACTTTGGGACGCCAAGAGGGGTGGATCACTTGAGGTCAGGAGTGATCTCGAAGACCAGCCTAGCCAACATGGTAAACCCTGTCTCTACTAAAAATACAAAAAGTTAGCTGGGGGTGGTGGCGGGTGCCTGTAATCTCAGCTACTCGGGAGGTTGAGGCAGGAGAATCGCTTGAACCTGGGAAGCAGAGGTTGCAGTGAGCCGAGACTGTGCCATTGCACTCTAGCCTGGGCAATAATAGTGAAACTCCATCTCAAAAAAAAAAAGAAATTGCTTCAATGAAAAATGGAAGATCATAGATCCATAACTTAATCTTGGTGGTCACTACCTTTTTTCATTGTCAGTGAAATAGAACATTTTTTAGTAAAATACTGATGAAGATAATTTCTAATTGGAATTTGAGGAGACATTTTCCTTTTACCTCACTGGCTGCTCCTCAGTCTCCTTTGTTTCTTCTCTCTGACCTCTTAACATTAGAGAGCCATTGGGCTCAGTCCTTATACCTATTCTGTGCAGTATCTCTACTCACTTTGGTGATCTCCCCCAGTCTCATGATTAAATACCACCTCTATGCTTGATGGCTGCTAAATTCAGTTCCAGCATAGACCTCTCATCCCGGATTCATGCAGCTGTGACTGTCAAAGAGACATTTTAAGCTTAAGATGTCTAAAGCCAAACTCCAGATCTCCCAGAATCTCTCCACACTCTTTCCCATCCTGCTTGATGACAACTCCATCCTTTGAGTTGCTAAGGCCAAAAACCTAGGAGGCAACTTTGACTCCACTTTCTCATATCATGCATCCTGTTCATCAGCAAATCCTGTTGTTGGCTCTTCCTTCCAAATATATCAGAATCCAACCATTTCTCTCCTCCACTGCTACCCCTGGTCAAAGCTACATTATGGTAGTGTTAAGGTATACAAACTGGAGTCAACCTAAATATCCTACAGTAGGGGAATAGTTAAGTATCAGTATCCACTCAATACAGTTGATTACACTCTGGCTTGAAGATGCTAGCAACAGGAAGAAAAAAGTACCTAAATTTGCATTAAAAAGCTTAACATAAATTACATATATAATTACAAATATGTAAAAATCAGATGCATACAGGGAAATGTCCTGAAACAAATAGCATCAGTATTCTTCCAGCTAATTGTATGGTTTAGCCAGTCAGTTTCTGATGCCTATAAATCAAGCATTTTGTAGCTACCATTATGGAGTTGTAATTTATTCAATTCCCCCAATTGATGGCTATTTAGTTTGCAAAGTTTAACATAAAATAATGCTGCAGTAAACATCCATATACATACCTTTATTTATTGTAATTTCTAGCATGCAAATTCCCAGAAGTTTGTTAGGTCATGTTTTATTTTTTAAATGAAAAAATAAATGTACACTTAAAAATCTAGCACAGTAAAAAATTTGCAATTCAGAGTAAACCTCTTCCTACAGCCTCTTGTCTTCCTAGAGGTCATAAGTTTCTTGTGAATCAGAAAACTTGTTAACCAAAAAAAGTGACTGAGTCAAGTGTCTTTGATAAATCAGGTTTATTGAGCCAAAGTTTAAAGACATGCCAGGGAAAAAATGCAGGTCACATGAGCATCTGTGACCTGAGCTTTCTAAAGAGGGTTTTGGAAACTCATTTACGGGAGAGAGTGAGGAGGGAAAAGGGAGAGGGGTTAGGCAGTGAGGCAAATGATTACCTTCTTGTGAGGCTCTGATTAATGCTCAGTAAATCTATGTTTCATATAAGATAAGGTAAACTGAAAAAAGGTAGTAAAGACTCAATTATCCATCTGTCTCAGGGTAGGCAGAAGAGTGGTTGATCTTGTCTCATCCTTATTCTGTACATGGGAAGATAACCTTGTTATCAGCATTGTCAGTGTGAGATTTAACAAAACTTGGTTTTAAGAGTTAAACTTAGGTTGCAGACCCAAGGTTACAATTGGCATGTGTTGGTTTTATAGCTCTCCACAATGAGAAGGGGAGGCCTTGAGGCTTCTGTTAATACTCCCCCTCCTACACGGGACATACTTTTGGCTACTCCTACTCAACCTCCAAGTTTCAGCTGGAATGTCACTTCCTCAAGGACTCCTTGCCTGGCATCCCACTTTCTACCCTTACCCCATTATACATTTTCATTGCATATTATACATCTTGTGTAACTGTTTTAGTATCTGTCTCACTTCACTCCAGTCCCAGACAGCAAAGACCATGCCTGTGTTTTCCATCTCCTAGTGCTTAAGGCATTGCCTGGCATACAGGAACTCAACAAATATTTAATGAGTGAATGTGAGATATAAGTCAAAGCCTCACTATCATATATATATAATTTTTATGTATTTTTTTGAGACAGTGTCTTGCTTTGTTGCCCAGGCTGGAGTGCAATAGTGCAATCTTGGCTCACTGCAGCCTTCACCCTCTGGGTTCAAGTGATTCTTCCACCTCAGCCTCCCAAGTAGCTGACAGGTGTGTGCCATCATGCCTGGCTCATTTATTTATTTATATATATATATATATATTTAGTAGAGATAGGGTTTCACCATGTTGGCCAGGCTGGTCTAGAACTTCTGACTTAATCTGCCTGCCTCGGCCTCTCAAAGTGCTGGGATTACAGGTGTGAGCCACCACACCACTCCTGTATAACAATTTTTTAAAAAATCTTAAGCTTGATCCAGACCTACCAGCCTCTCCAGTGTAATGATTACATGGTAGTCCCTGGGTAAGTCCAGAGTTCCCACTAACTTAAGCCCCTCTTTGTGTCAATTTCATAAAGAGTGGTCCTTGCAAATACAATGGCCAAATTGCCAAGAGGCATTTCAATCAACAATCAGGGTAAAAAGGTTTGCAACGTGAATTCTTTTGACATAACAAAATACCACTGACTGAATGGCTTAAACAACAGAAATACGTTTCTCACAGTTCTGGAGGCTGGAAGTTCATGACCAAGGTGCCAGCAGGGATGGTTTCCTCTGCTTGCAGATGGCTACCTTCTTGTTGTTCTTCACACTGTTTTTCCCCTGTGAGCACATGCACCTGGTGTTTCTGTGCCCTAATCTCCCCTTCTTACAAAGACACTAGTCAGATTGGATTAGGACCCCCTGTAATAGTCTCAATTTAATTTGGAACCTCTTTAAAGGCCCCGTCTCCAAATAAGGTCACATTCTGAGGTACTGGGTGTTAGGGATTCGACATATAAATTTGTTGGGGGGCACAGCTTTAGTTTATCAGAAAACCATAGCTGCCCTCCCAACAAGGGCTGGGGTACAATGAGGGGCTGTGCCTTAGGGCAAGTCCCTGTTCTCAGGAAATTAGAGCCAAGAACTCTGGGTTTGAATGAATGTTACTAACAGTTATTAAGTACATCACCTAGGAGTGAACTTTGGACCAAGTTTCTACAGATGATGCTGTGGAGATATGGATATTGGAAATTTTAAATATTATGTACCAATCATTTGAAATAAATGGTCCATTACTTCAGAGAATTAACTTGGAAAAACATGCTATCACTGTGTAAAATTAATAATTTTCAAAAAGAACAATAAAAAGTAATATTTATATTAGAAACATCCTATCAATTCGTCAGCAGAAGAAAATAGAAAATACCTGGTGCTTTACATCTTCATCATGATGAGTGTAAAGCACATTTGGATAGGGAGTCAGGCATCCCAGTTTTGGTCTGAGCACTGTTACTTCTTGATAACTCTGTGACTTCATATCATTAATTTAAGAATTTCCTCAGGTATTAAATAAAGAGGTCAGTGAACATGATCTCTAAAGTCCTTTGAAGGTTTAATATTCTAGCAATTTCTTTGTTGGAATCAGTTTTCTATTTCACCTGCTACAGAAAACTCAACTGGCCTGTGGTACAATATACCTAGTATGGTTTGGCAATCTGGTAGCTAACCTATAACAGATAAAATTTTCAGAAATTTCTGAAAACATTTTAAAGAACAGTTCAACAGCGTTTCCTGTTAACTACTACTTTTCTTTAGTTTGACACACCTGAAGTGCTAATAACACCAAATTAATCTTTTAACACATTGCCCCAGGTTTCACTTCCTGTTAATTATCTTTGTGATTTTTTAAAAATGAAGAACTATATTGTTTGCCCATATTAAATAACTTTTTTATAGCTATGAAATTCCTTGTGTCTTGTTGCTATTGTACAAATATAATCTGAAAAAATTTATGAAAGTATTTAATGAAGCTTTTTAGCATTTTTTTCAAAATAGGGATTTATTATAAAAACTATACAAACTTTTTATCATTCACAAATTATGAAAAATTTTAAACAATTTGTATCCTCCCTCCTAAATAGTGTGTTGTGTCTTTACAGTCTTCACTGGCAGTACATTCAGATGGTGTAGAAACCAACTCACAAACATTCCATATAACTTTGTCCCTACAGTAAATACTTTAAAAAAACTTTTCATCAAGTTTCAGTGTTACTGAAGTTGGTTATAGACAGTAAGCATTACAGAATAAGCAGTAAATGGTCACCTGCATTGAATTTTTCAAAGCAAAAATTGTTTTATATTTTGTATGTTGTTTTATCCTGCCCCAAACACTTAAAGATTTTTCCAGTTACCTGAAACTTCAAAAATCTATTGTACTTTGAAAAAACTTTAAAAAGCAGCATCATTTAAATAGTGGTTAACTCACAAATGTGTATGCAACAGCGTTCACCAACCCTAATACTCAGGCCTGCAGAGGCACCAGCTCACAATAATTTAGTGCTCTGAAAGCTGGGGGGAAAGCCCCTCAGTAGTAAGTATGCAACCCAGGGTGTCAGGTGCTTTCTTGTGGTGAAACAAGGGTGTCAAAACTGAGGGGACTCTCCAAGGTCATAATGAAAAGCAGCTCCTCTAAACGCCTGAATCCTTTTTGACTCCACCCTCATCACTTTAAGGATGAAGCCTTTCTGTACAAAGGCTTTGTACAGAAAAGAAATTATTAAGAGTTATATTTTATACTAATGCTAACACAGCTAACTGAGCAGAAAGAACTATGAAGTACAAATTTTTCTAAGGTTTTCTTATTAATGGCAATATAGACTTATTTATTTATTTATTTATTTATTTATTTATTTATTTATTTTGAGACAGAGCCTCACTCTGTTGCCCAGGCTGGAGTGCAGTGGCATGATCTTGGCTCACTGCAACCTCTGCCTCCTGGGTTCAAGCAATTCTCCTGCCTCAGCCTCCTGAGTAGCTGGGATTACAGGCACCTGCATTACAATGAGCAGCTAATTTTTGTATTTTTAGTAGAGATGGGGTATAGGAGTATATATTCTACTATACTAGAATATAGTAGAGACCACTATGTTGGCCAGGCTGGTCTTGAACTCCTGATCCCAGGTGATCCATTCACCTTGACCTCCCAAAATCCTGCAATTATAGGCGTGAGCCACCGCACCCGGTAGGCAATATTGATTAAGGTGGGGGTTATTTCCTAAAAACAAACATAAGCCATATGTCATCTAATGCAGTTAAAGATCACCTGTTGACAGTATTTTAAAAGGCCTTGAAAAAAAGGGGGCACCTTTATTTGGAATATAAATAAATCACCCTTGTAAAATTCTATTATCTATATAAATTGGCCTATTTTCAAATAATAATTTAGCTATTTCAATGACCATTTTAAGCCATAAAAGGCAAAAACAAAGGGAACCTCCTGAATTGTACACTTAAACATGAATAAGAAGGTAAATTTTATGTGTATTTTATCACGATTTAAAAATTTTTAAACAAAAGGGTAACTTTTGGATAATGTATGATACTAAGAAGGACATGCAACTAAGTAATCAGACTGCTTTTAGTAAGAAAATAAGTTGCTTTTGTTTTTTTCTTTCGCTTTTTGAGATAGGGTCTCTGTCACCCAAGCTGGAGTGCAGTGGCTTATTGTAGCCTCAATCTTCAGGGCTCAAGAGATCCTTCTATCTCAGTCTCCTTGGGAGCTGGGAGTAGGCACATGCCACCATGCCTGGCTAATTTTTTAATTTTTAGAGATGGGGTCTTGTCGTGTTGCCCATGTTGGTCTCAAACTCCTGGACTCAAGCAATACTCCCACCTTGGCTTCCCAGAATTACGATTACAGGTGTGAGCCACCATGCCTGGCCTGCTTCTCTTTTTGTATTCTAAAATTCAAAGGCCTAAGTATCAAATCCCTAAATGTCCAAATACTGTCACAAATAAAGACTCAATAATAAACTCCCTCCAAAAGTTTAGACAAACTCAGGTGAGAGACTTGTTTCAAGGGGCTATAAAAAGAAACACCAGGGCTCTGCAGGAGAATCAGTTTTTAATTTTTTAAATGTATCTATTTAATGGAATAAGTTGATCATAGATTTGTAAACCAAAAGGTAATTTCTCAAGTATTTGGAAATAAGGAAAAGCCTCCCTACCACCAACCTTTTGGCCATCTTTCTCATTCTCTTAGAATCATCCTAATCCCCTAGTATACCCTTACCATATATCAATAAGGGCACCATAATATTATGCAAAGCACAGATCTATATGCCTGATCTCTTATTAGACTTGCACCAGAGACTGCTGAATCACTCCAGGCATGAACTCCAAAGCTGAGGCACACTAACCAAACCCCTGGACATCTACAGAAGCAGGGGCGTTCTCTCTCCAGCTGGCTGCTCCTTCTGGAAGAGCTCTTTGATCTGAGTTAATCGGCCATAGAGCCTCTCTCTCAGTGGAGGAATGTGGTAGCTAGGGTCCAGAATGTTCGTAACTCGGCGCTCTCTCTCTTGCTTCCATAACTTGTATGGGTGGGGAGGGAAGAACGGTCGTCCTCTCTCTCTTCGAATCTGTAACGTAATTCCACTTACAGCCAGCATGCCCCATACTGCCAGGATAATAAAGTCTAAAAAACAGTAGAAAAAGTACAGTTTGAACTCTAGTATTTTAAAATCTAACATAATAACACAAGCCTTCATGGACTAAATCTGTATCTTCCTTTCTAACAGACTTTCTGGTGAGTTAGTCCAAACACATATGTAGTTCCTCACTTACAAACCAAGGAATCAGTGGGGAAGCCACAGTCTTATTTTTGAAACTAGGATTTTTCTATTACAGGCATTTGAAAGTCCAGACAGGTTGTAAAAAAATCAGTTGTTTGGATCCTTGGCCTTCCAACATTATGTAACAAGTACCCACAGTTGGTTGTGTGTTTTTTCAGAGGGAGTTCAGGGAGGAAGGCAGTGATCTAGTTATACTTCACATATGTATGTCATGGAACATCAGATGCCACCATGCTCATTTCTTTCCCATTCCACTCCATATGGGGCCCTACTGCACTCACAGTGTAGGTACAGAAGCGCATGAAAAGATTCAACCAATTGTACTGTTTTTTGTTTTGTTTTGTTTTTGAGACAGAGTCTTGCTCTGTCGCCCAGGCTAGAATACAGTGGCGTGATCTTGGCTCACTGCAAGCTCTGTCTCCCGGGTTCACACCATTCTCCTACCTCAGCCTCCCGAGTAGCTGGGACTACAGGCGCCCGCCACCACGCCTGGCTAATTTTTTGTATTTTTAGTGGAGACAGGGTTTCACCGTGTTAGCCAGGATGGTCTCGATCTCCTGACCTCGTGATCCACCCACCTCGGCCTCCCAAAGTGCTGGGATTACAGGCATAAGCCACCGCGCCCGGCCAGTACTCAGCTTCTAGTAAAAGGCTCGGCAAAACACTGTCTGGTACTTAAAATTTGCAAGAGTTTTAAGGTTTTCGAGGATTTCGAGGTCTCTACCATCAACCTCTTATCCCCTGCTCTGGATGGTAGAGGGAAAGACTTGCCCTAAAATAAAATCGCAACAGTCACAATTGTGCTTATGCAATATATCTTCAATTCTAAGACATGGTTTTTCACTCTCCACACTTCAGCATTTCTGAAGTCAACGTGTCTTACAATTTGAACAATTCATGTGGCAGTTATTTTTTTCTTCAAAAAATTTATAGAAAATCTGTAATGGATAGAATCTTACAAGTGAGGGAAACTACATGCTTGCTAATTAAAAACTCTTTCAACTAGCAAACTGCATGCTTCATTAAAGGAGGGAAACAAGGGAATAACTTAAAATTCAATCAGGTTGTCATTCTCATCCCTCATTCCATCCCCACCCATAAGTGTCAAATGTCTTTACTGTCAGCATTTTTCTCCCCACTGAGAATGACCAGGTAAACCTAAATATAATCTTGGAAATTTCTTAAGGAAATTCATTTAGTAGATTTTTATCTTCATCTTAAAATTTTAAATGCTTTGTTCCCACGATCCTAAGTTATCATAACAGAGGGTTCTCACAGCATTGTTATGCTGTGTTCCCTCCTTTTGTCCCAGTTGGCTTTCTTCAAATTTAGTCTCCAAGTGCTCTGGTTAGCATAGGTGGGTTAAGACTCCTACTGTGCTGTCACACTGGTTTTTGGATTTAAGAGTCTTACCATTAGTTTGAAAAGGCACATTTGTGAAAGCTCTGTGGAAATCCTTGTTGAGCGCTCTCTTGAGTACATTCAAAGTGATGTAGGAAAGGCTTGTGGACAAGTAACTGCCAACGGCTAAAACCACCGAATAGGAGCCAATGACTCCACAGGTCAGTATGTTCAGCTGTGGAAGAGTGGAAGAGTTTAGGCATCATCCATGGTAGAACAAAAATAGTTTCTAACCCTCCACTGGCTTCAGTCACAGGAAATCACCTCTGCTCCCTCAGGCATGAAAAGGGACCAGACCCACTCAGAGCTGAACAGAAGTTCCCTGGAAAGATAAACTGAAAACAACCTTCAACATCCATATGAGTTCTTAAAACACAGTTCAGCTTATCCAAATACTATGGAAAACATCTTCCCTGTGAAGGAAGTTCAACAATAAAATCTAATTAGAGGAAGAATCACTCTTCTGAAGCCAGCGGAAACTAATGACCCATCGGGTTGGTGTACTAGAGTAAGCACTACCTTCTCTGCTCCCACTTAAAAGCATACTGACTGGGATGCTCCATTTGATGGGGGGGAAAAAGCCAAACACCATGTGGTAATCATAAATAGAATTTCCTTTGCTTTCATAGTAACAAGGCTATTTAGAAGCAATCATCTGATACAGATAACACAGCCCTCCCCAGTAAACATGCAAAATGATGAAATAAGTGATCAGCTGAACACAGGATAGCATAATGAATAAATCTAACTTTTGATGAAACACTTACTATTCTTAGGCAGCCCATGAAAACTACTGGAATGACGATAGCTATGCAAGAGAAAGTGACCCAGAATACACCATCATCATGAAAAATCTTTAGGTTTCCTGAAAAAGCAAAAAGAAACTAAGAGTAAACAACAGCTTTACCAAGTTAGATTTAGTTTCTTGGAACATATGAACACATATATACATCAAAGGCTTAAAGTAACAACCAGGGAATATGTTGGCAACTAGAAATGAATTCTAATTTTCTTCATTTAACTGTCAATACAATCTTCTTTGAAGGATGTGTTCTAGAAAGTGGGTGGGGGGAATCAAGTAGGTCAATGCTCTGCACATTTATTAACAATCATTTAGAAGAGACTGGAATAGCCCAAGCTCTTCCATTCACTAGCTCTATGAACTTGAGCCTCAGTTTCCTAACCCTCAAAACAACATTGAATTATATCTCCAAGCTCTAAATCACCCGTTAGCTCTACATTTCTGACTTCATGATTTCGTACTGCAAAATAAAAAATATATAAATAAAAGGCATTCAAAGTTAAGAAGTTAAGCCATGAACCCAATGTAAACAGCAAATCCACTTAACAGATTTTTACCATCAAAGCATGTCCTGTCATGCCACTGCACACTGTGACGTGTGATTTCCTCACGTATCAAGAAAGGGGAACCAACCAACCATCTGCTCTTCCTAAACCCTTCTCCTGCTGCTGGACTCTAAAATGCTGCACAACTTAGGCTGACCCAGAACAAATATATAAGAACTCCTCTTTATAAATTAAGTTTAAAAAGCAAGAATAGCCTGACTGCTGTTTAATACTGACACTGGCACCACCGTTCAGTCCATCTGTAAATGGCCCCATGCCTCAAGACCTACATATCCAGGTCAGAGTGGAAGAGTGGGAGTCCCTCGGCTACAGGATTGGACCTTGAGACTCCATATTCTCTGAAGCCAACAGCAACATGCCATTGAGGTGAACTTACAGATTATATTCTCTAGTTTAACTATAAATTCACCTTCACAAAATACATACATGGCTTTTTTTTAAAAGGCTTTCAAGAAATCTAGGTATTAAAAACAGTTATGATGTATGCATATGAAGAACGGACCCTTTCTGAGAATAAGCTCATTGCTTCCCACATAAGGTGAAAACTAACAATCTAATCAGATTGTAGCGGTCAGCCAAATATTTTTCAAATGCTTATGCTTAAAAATATGCATAGGCCTCCTGGCCGGGCATGGTGGCTCACACCTGTAATCCCAGTACTTTGGGAGGCTGAGGCGAGCAGATCACTTGAGGTCAGGAGTTTGAGACCAGCCTCGCCAATATGGAGAAACCCCATTTCTACTAAAAATATAAAAATTAGCTGGACGTGGTAGTGCGTACCTCTAGTCCCAGCTACTCGGGAGGCTGAGGCAGGAAAATCACTTGAACTTGGGAGGTGGAGGGTGCAGTGAACCAAGACTGCGCCACTGCACTCTACCCAGAGAGACAGAGTGAGACTTTGTCTCACGGGGGGAAAAAAAAAATATATATATATATATATAATATATATATATATAATATTTTATATATATATATATATATATATTTCGTGTGTGTGTATGTAGGCCACGTGTAGTGGCTCAAGCCTGTAATACCAACACTTTGGGAGACCAAGGTGGGAGGGCTGCCTGAGCCCAGTTTAAGACCACCGTAGGCAACAATGAAACTCTGTCTCTACTAAAAAAAATAGCAGGTATGGCAGCACACACCTGTAGTCCCAGCTACTTGGGAGGCTAAGGTAAGAGGATGGCTTGAGCCTTGGAGTTTGAGGTTGCAGTGAGCTATGATAGTGTCACTGCAGTCCAGCATGGGTGACATAAAGAGATCCTGTCTCTAAAAAATAAAAATATGGGTTTGCACCCACTAGCAGTGAGGAGATGATCACTCTGTCCTTGAGCTATGAGATAGTTCATAAATAAACATATATAAAGGGAATACGCTAAAATAATTTTTAACAATAGGAATAGTATGTCAAAAAGTTTAGAGACAACTGCTCTAGACTTTTATAAAGATGAAAATTAAGAGACCTCTTTACTTCTGTTTTCTCATTCCTCACATCTATCCTATCAGATCGTTTCACAGATGATGGAACAAAGTTTCAATACCTTGTCCAAGGTTATAAGCTAGAAAGAGAACTAGTGACAGAGCCAGAATGCATATAGAGGGTTTTTTCCTGACTGTATAATTTATGCTCATTCAACTCATGAAAAGTACATTAAATTAATAGAAATTCTAACCTATCATCCCTCCATCCTCTAAGCATTAACGAAAGCGGGGAAGCCCATTAAGTAATAGTTGGTTTTTGTGGTCTTTTTGTTTTGTTTTGAGACAGAGTCTTGTTCAGTCGCCCAGGCCGGAGTTCAGTGGCACCATGATAGCTCACTGCAGCCTCAACCTCCCAGGTTCAAGCATCCTCTAGCCTCAGCCTCCCAGGGTAGCTGAGCCCACGGGCGTGCACTACAACACCGCCACTTTTTTTTTTTTCCAGTAGAGATGGGGACTCACTATGTTGCCCAGGCTGGTCTCAAACTCGAGCTCAAGTAATCCTCCCACTTGGTCTCCCAAAGTGCTGGGATTATAGGCATAAGCCACCATGCCCAGTCATTAGGTAGTATTTTATTTAGCACATCTTGGGTAGAGCCTTGAATCTGTATTTTCCAAAACATCCCCATGTGAATCTGTCATTTAGCTGAGCTTACACAACACTGCTTTTCATCAGACTATCCAGATAAAAGGCTACCTATAGCAGGGCCAGAAGGAATATGCTTGCCTCTAGGTTTGCTAAAGTCAGAACAAAGGGATTTAGACAGTAAACACAGGTTGTCAATTCTCTGTAGTCTTAGAAAAAAAAAATCTTCAGGGAGACAAGGGACACATGACTTGTACTCCATTATATCCTGCATTCTCTATAGAGTTGACAGCCTCATGAAATGGCTATTTTTATATCTAAAGTCCCATCAACTTTATTCCAGTGTTTTAAGAACACTGTCACAGAAAGGAAACAGCCAAATAGAATACTTTTGAGTACAGATACTTTGTTTTTGACAACAATCAGGAAATGTAAATTATTAAACAATGGCAAAGAAAGTTAACTTATAAGTTAACCAGATTTTAAAAACTGATAGCAATTGAATTACTTTTTTAAAAAACACCAAAAAACCCCAGAACCATCCCTGTGCTACTGCCCCAGGGTGATTAAGTACCTCAGGGACACCTGGGGTTTGGCAAAGGGTGGGAGTGGAAGTTGAGGGTACAAGACCAGAAACAAAGTAGCAGGTTCCCCAACTCAGCTGCCATCAGAGCAGTGCCCCTTTACCTCCATTATTTCTAATAAACACACACCCCTTAACACAACAAATAGACACAAAGCTACCTCTACAGACATTCTATATTTCATCTAATGTGCCTTTGAGGAAGGAGGGACTTTTACTGGTACGGGTGCTGTCTGACAGTGTCACACCATCAATGCATCTGCAGAACTCCACAGAAGCAGCACTGACATGCAATGCCACTCCAGGATGCAAATCCAATTAGGCAGTATTCAAACAGTGACTCAAACACACAAAACATCAGTTACTTATCGCTTACCCAGTGGAGTAAAGAAAGTCACTGATGAGATGAGGAACCCCAGCACTAGTCCAACACAGAGCATGCAGATCGAGAGGATTCCAAATCGCCACCACACAGCTACCAAGAACATCCCACCGACGCTTCCAGCGACAGCTGTCAGAATCAGATGCACTGCACAGAGAGAGGATGAACTGCTGGATCACCGGCAGTACTTCCAACTGCGTGCCTTAGACATACAATACCGTTACCAACGCCAGCTTCGGCTTTCTGTAGGTCAGGCACCAAGGGCTCTTCAGTGGCGCCACGAAGCCAGCATTGAGCAACCCTCTCTAGGGAGGGGTCTGGGCTGAGACAAGGAAATTAGCCAGGGAGCTAAACCTCACAGGACCAGTGACAGGCTTGGCTTGTCAATAAATTGGGATTGAGAAGGAAAAGGTGACAAGCATTCTGTCAAATGTAATGGGGCAGGGGGGTGTCTGTTTTCAGGTAAAGAAAACCTCAACATTTTGCTTGCTGTACATCTCCTATCTTCAACATAGCACATAACCAGAACACAGGTCTATAATCAACATGGATCCTCCTTTCCCTAAGTACCAAGGAATTCACCATACAGATTAAAAACCCAGAAGGTCTGAATGAGTAGTTCAGAAAAGGTGTTCCGAGCCTAGGTGGACCATTATTTTACACGCGTAACAGGCTGTCACACACAATACCACAAACTGTAGAAGGAAAGGTAAAGTAAAACACAGCACCTGCCTTCTTGAATACCCAGTTAAACTATATAATTTTCACTTACCATCATACTTGATAGGTGTCAGTCTTGTAATCAGTATGTAAAAGAAGAATCCCATGATGATAAAGCCTATGAAGAATAATTCTAAGTGGCAAACCACCAGGAAAGGAAAAAAGCAAAACAACGAAAGCTATGGTTAGGCACTCTTTTTACAGTGCAATTTAAATAGCTAATCTACAAATACATGCTTAATCTACAAATACATGCTTAAGCTCCTGGAATTTACATGTTACAGCATTCAGAGGAAAAAAAACATCTGAAAGGCAGAAGAAATTCAGCAGTCATGGGAGTAGTTATTATTAAACAGATACAATATTGAAGTACTAACTACAGGATACACTTTCTTGTATATAGGTCAGTTTCCATTGTTAAATGGTTATTTGTTCATTTCATAGCTCATTTTAATATATTTATTTTTTCTGCTTAAAACAAGAATAGCACTTTATCACGTGTGTCTGATATGAAATTACACATTGTAATAGTTTTGTAAGTAAAAACAAAACGTAAAAGGTAAAAGAAACCCAAACTGTTCCAAAGCAAAATATAACTTTTATATCTTCTTTTAATTCATCCTATCCTGTTTAGAATGATCAATCATTACCTTCATCCATTAAAACAGTTGGTAATGCAAGCATACAGATAACTTTGTTCCCACAAATAAGCCTAATCCTGATCATGGAGGCCACAGCTCTACCTATTTTCTTAAATTCTTCACAGTTGTTCTTGGTAATACTTGTACTGTATCTCAGTTTCAATAAATATAAAATGATACATATCAACATATCAAAAAAACCCAGAGTGGGGCATGGTGGCTTGTGCCTGTAGTCTCAGCTACTTGGGAGGCTGAGGTGGGAGGATCACTTGAGGCTAGGAATTTGAGGCTGTAGTGCACTATGATTGTACCTGTGAACAGCCACTACACTGCACTCCAGCCTAGGAGACATGGTGAGACTCCATCTCTTCAAAAAGAAAAAAAACAGCTAGTGATAACTTTGAGACCACAGCTTAGCAACTAAGTTCTTTGTTACAGAATCAATCTACATGTTGAGATATTATATATTCTTCACAATACTCTCTTCCCAATTAATAAAAAAAAGTGTCATAACAGCAGGAAAGGAGTTGCTATTTCAAACAATTTGAGACAAGTTTAAAGAGCTTTATTAGATCAGGATTACAGTTGAGCTACCTTGATTCTCAGTTATACACCTTGTTGATTAAATAAGGATTTTTTAGTAATCAAAAACATCACTTATATAAAAGGCAGCCCAAATAATTCAAACCAATTCAGTGAGCATGATTTACATCCCAGTTCTTCAATGTGTTTCACGGATGTAGATGCTGGCGTTCCCTTTGGCATCTGAATCTCTCAGGTCTGAGCAGACATTTCAAACTCATTATACACTGCAGCCCCATAGCCTGATTCGTGCGAAACCAAGTCAATTGCCATCACCACAATCCACACATATTTTTACAAAGACAACCAACTTTTTTTTTTTTTTGAGACAGAATCTCACTGTCATCCAGGCTGGAGTGCAGTGGCACCATCTTGGCTCACTGCAACCTCCATCTCCCAGGCTTAAGCAATCCTCCCACCTCAGCCTCCCCATGTAGCAGGGACTACAGGCACACACCATCAAGCCTGGCTATTTTTTTGTATTTTTGGGAGAGACAGGGTCTCACCGAGTTACCCAGGTTGGTCTCAAACTCCTGAGCTCAAGTAATCTGCCTGCCTCAGCCTCCCAAAGTGCTGGGATTACAGGTGTGAGCCACCACACCCAGCCCCAACTTTTCTTTTTTTGGTAGAGAAGGCATCTCACTATGTTGCCTAGACTGGTCTCAAACTCCTGGCCCCACATAGTCCTCTCACCTCAGTTTCCCAAAGTGCTGGGATTACAGGCATGAGCCACTGAGCCTGACCCTGACAACCAATATCTAATCTTGGTTATCTTTAGTCAACTAACAGATCTAGCAGCTGATAAAATTCACTGCATAATTGTATTTCCCTGTTAATAAGAAGGTTATACTCCTTCTTATTAGGGAGAAGAGAAAAAAATAAAAATGCAGTACAACTCAGTAGACTCATGACTACAGACCCCAGCTACAAATCTATGAAGATAATAGAGATAAATAAGTGCTTACTCTCCTCACAGGTCATTCCCCAGCAACATTAAAGAGAAAAGACCGCAAAATGGAAACAGCAACTACATTGGACATAATACCTGTTTTCCAGAATCTGTGTCCAAAGAAACAAACGAAGAAACCAAGCAGGGCGAAAAGAGTGAAGAACACTTTGGAAGACACTCTTCCTACAAAATAATGAAAATTTAGTGGATAATACATCCAATTTGATACTTTGTATTAATATTTATAGAACGCCTTCATCAAAAAAGCTAAGTGAACTGACATAATTTATCCCATACATGTATATTACAAATTTATCTTTAAAATACCCTTGCCACCCCTAATGAATGAACCTATGTAGACAATCAATATCAACAACTGCTGCTATAACAAAAAGAGAATCCAGACAATATATGCTTGCTGAAAGAGGTATGGAACACTTCCTATGACATATTCCTTGGTAGAGTGGAGAGAAAGAGAGAGAGAGTGTTCCTAAAACAAATAATCCTGTTTCTTCAACAAATAAACTGCATGGACAAAAGGTGGCGGGGAGTGGGGAGGAGGCGGTGGGGGAGATGGAGGGAAAATACAGGTTAAAAGAGATTTAAAAGATACATCAACTAAATACTATGTATAGATCTCATCTGAAACCCGATTCAAACAAACTGTGGAAAACAATTGAGATGACTCCAGAAGCAAACTCTGGCTGTTAATCTGATGCTATTAATGAAATATTTTCCATATTTTAAAATGAAAATTATGTTAATGACACTGTGGTTCTATTTTTTAAGTGCTTATCTTTAAGGCATACATACTGAAATATTTGTGAGTAACATCATGACCAGGGATTTGCTTTAAAATTATCAAGTGATAAAGGAGGGTGATGAGGTGGAGAGGCAGAGAAGCAGGTAGAGCACAGCTGAAACAAGATAATGGCCATAAATCAAAATTGTTAAGGCTGGATAATTGGTATATGGAGGTTCGCTGAAGTTTTTCACAATAAAAAATTTAAACCAAAACGCACAATTTAAAAACATGTATTACACGTGTAAGTCACACATACACAAACTACTACCAGTCTTCTCAATTACATATATTGCCTTGGAGAAAAATGTTGCATTACAACCAATGATGAAGCATGGTATCATTTAGTTTACTGAAGAGAAAAATATGCTCACTAAATTCATCACCCACCATCATGACTCCTCAGAGATAAATGCAAGAAAGTAATCCCTGAATGAAAAACCAAAACATCTATACAATCTCATGCTAAAATATAACAAGGTTGCTACAAATCAAAATACATAAAATGCCTAACAGTGTTCAGAATGGAGAAACCATGAAGACATACAGTAAAATAAGAAACACAAGACAGAAGAGCAGAATTCACAGGGAATAGTATATGCCTACATATCAGCTTTTCTGAGAATAAGGAGCCCATAAGAAAGATTAAACGATGGCTGCACACAGTGGCTCACACCTGTAATCCCAGCACTTTGGGAGGCCGAGGTGGGCGATCACTTGAGGTCAGGAGACCAGCCTGGCCAACATGGTGAGACCCCCCACATCTCTACTAAAAATACAAAAATTAGCCAGGCCTGGTGACACATGCCTGTAGTCCCAGCTATTCTGGAGGCCAAGGCAAGAGAACTGCTTGAACCCAGGAAGCAGAGGTTGCAGTGAGCCAAGATCAGGCCATTGCACTCCAGCCCGGGTGTTGCAGCCAGACTCCATCTCAAAAAACAAAAAACAAACAAACAAAAAAAAACCCAGAAACATTAAACGAAAGATAAAAACACCACATTCTGTTTATTTCAGACCTGTGGTTGACTATCGTTCTAGAATTTAATTTTTACACCAAAACCATTAAATTCGCTGGGATGATTTTCTCAAACGAAAATCCCGTGGAACTCTTCAGCAAGTATAATCACCAAGACAGCAAGGTCTTCCAACCCAATAAAAACTAAGACACAGTTAGATACTCTTCCATAACATTACAGGGGAACTAAATCCCTTATCACAATACCAGGAAGGAAGGAGAGAAACAATTATACAAGTAAAGTGAGAGGGTATGGAAGGTTTCATCAAAAGCAGAATCTACGATAAAACAAGACATAAAACAGGCAGTCACTTTGGGGAACGAAAGGAGTGAATAGACTAGGACAGGAGCAAGTTGAAGGTTAAAGTGTCTTTAACTATGACAGTATTGCTAAGGGTTATGAACCACAGGGCAAGGTTTTAGTTAGGAGGCAATATGGATATAGCCTTCCTATTCCAAGCTCAGGAAAAGCACCCAAGTACTCATCAATTGTGAAAATGAGAGGAAAAATAGAACCAACATCACTAGGAAGGTTCAACTTTGGGCGGGAAGAACAACTGGCTCAGAGCTCTCTGTCTCCTAAGCCTAAGAGAGAGAGACAGGCCTGGGGGGCTTTCTATTTAGAAGCGGCTTTTGTATGGAGGGTTCAAGCAAAAGAAATGGGGGAACCGAGACATACTTCAGTTCATGGGTTAAAAATACAGGGCCAGGCGCAGTGGCTCACACCTGTAATCCCAGCACTTTGGGAGGCTGAGGCGGGTGGATCACTTGAGTCCAGGAGTTCAAGACCGGCCTGGCCAACATGGTAAACTCCTGTCTCAACTAAAAATACAAAAATTAGCCAGGCGAGGTGGCATACACCTGTAGTCCCAGGACTTTGGGAGGCCAAGGGCAGATCACCTGAGGTCACGAGTTCAAGACCAACCTGGCCAACATGGTTGGTCAGGTCTCTACTAAAAATGCGAAAAATCAGCAGGGCATGGTGGTGCACGCCTATAATCCCAGATACTCTGGAGGCTAAGGCACGAGAATTACTTGAACCTAGGAGGCGGTAGTTGCAGTGAGCCGAGATCATGCCACTGTACTCCAGCCTGGGTGACAAGAGTGAGACTCTCTCAAAAAAAAAAAAAAAAATATATATATATATATATATATACACACACACACACATATATACATACACACAAACTTATATCTGCCTAGGTCTCTTGCATTGTATCCCTCAAGGATCTTGAGTGGAAGATTGTCTAGAATGGAAGACTGAGTGGTGACAAAGAGTCTTTGCTTGGCTAAATTTCAGTCAGTCTCCTGAACCCCCTCCTAGGCCCATCTGAGCACATCTTTGTAAAATCCAGCTTCAGCAAGAACTCTGATAAGCCAGCTTAGCAAGAATCCCCTATGCTTGATATCAAATCACCCTCAATATCTAATCGAGTTCTTCACCCTCCACCATCCATCCCCCAGGTGATGTCTGACCACCGTGGTCTGTCTTCAGTAAGAATCCCCTTAGGTCAGTGCAGACAGAATGCCCCCTTGCCCCTCATGTTTCCCCTTAGAAATTTTCTATCCACTGACTCCCACCCTGCTCCGTGGCTACAAATTCCCACTAGCCCATGTTGTACTCAGGAGTTGAGCCCAATCTTTCTTCCCCACTGCAAAATTCCATCACGGTGGTCCCCGTGCCTATCGTAATACTACCCCCTACCTTGAATAAAATCTTCCTCACTGTGCTTTAACTAGTGTCACTGATTTTTTTTTTTTTTTTCTTTAACAGTGGGGTATGGCTCTAGCAGAGGGAGAGAACCATAATCTCTGGCTTGAACACAACTAATAGACTTTCTTCTTCAGAGCAAAGCTCCTTGAAAGAGCTACTTGAACTTTCTCCAATTTCTGTGCTCCTAGCTCCCATTTGTTCTTGAACATGCTCCTGTCAGGCTCCCACCCCACCTCTCCACTGCAACAGCTCTCACTGGTACCAATGGCCTCCATGTTGCTAAATCCACGGGTCATTTTCAGCCTCTTTCTTAGCTGACCTATCAGCAGCATTCGCAAAGTTGATTGCTCTCTCTTCCGTGCAATACCATCTCCCCTTGGCTTCAACAAACATCACTTTCCTTTTACCAATCTGGCTCAGCCCATTGGTAGGATCTTCAATTTCCTGAGCTCTAAACACTGGAGTACCCAGGGCTCAGTCCTCAGACCCCTCCGTTTTCTCTAAGTCACACTGAGTGTGCCTGCCTCTCTTGCCTCCCCTTCCACCTCTGCCACCCCTTTATAGATAACACCATCTAGCATGAGGCTTTAAATGCCATATATTCAGTCTGAAGACTTCCAAGATGCTCTCCAGCTAAGACTTTCCTCTGAATTTCAGGCTTTTATATATATAATCAACCATCAGTTAAACATCTGCACATAAACGTTCAATAGGGTTCTCAAACTGAACTTGTCCAAAACTGAACTCTCAATGTATCCTCCCAACCTTCTCCTCCAACAGTCCTTCCCACCTCAGTGAATGGTTGCTCTCTCTCTCCAGTTGCTCAGGCCAAAACCTACAAAGTCCTTTACACCTATTTCTCTCAAACCCCTCATCCAATCCATCAGTACACTGTACTCCAAACATATCCAGCCACTCATGAGCCAAATCTGGGACAATTTGAACATGAAAATAAATGACAGTAAAGGATTTCATCCAGAGAATAAAATAGGAATCTACAGGTCCAGGCTTAAAATAAATACATGGATAAATAAATGGGAGGGGAGGGAAAACTCTTCCTTAGAGTAGAATGGCAACAAATAAACATAGAAGGAGTGATACATTAGAAAAACACCATTTGGCAACCACCTAGTAATAAATGTTCCAGGCAAAGATCACTGGATGCCAAAACTAGGAAGTGAGAGTTTGAGAATGGGATATTTACTGACACTCAAAGTATTTTCCCTAAAGACACTTTAAAAAAGGAACAATTGGCCAGGCACAGTGGCTCTTGCCTGTAATCCCAGCACTTTGGGAGGCCGAGACGGGTGGATCACGAGGTCAGGAGATCGAGACCATCCTGGCTATCATGGTGAAACCCTGTCTCTACTAAAAATACAAAAAAATTAGCTGGGTGTAGTGGCAGGCGCCTGTAGTCCCAGCTACTCGGCAGGCTGAGGCAGGAGAATGGCATGAACCCAGGAGGCGGAGCTTGCAGTGAGCCGAGATCACGCCACTGCACTCCAGCCTGGGCCACAGAGCCAGACTCTGTTTCAAAAAAAAAAAAGGAACAGTTACTTCAGTAGCGAAACTTGGCAAGACACCACTAACCAAGTTATGAAGGGTGTCACCACCAGTAAAAAGACAAATAAATAAAGAGACAAGTGTCTCCTGCGAAGGACACATCACTTCCTTTGTATTCCTGCCAAAAAAGCATAATCAAAATTTAATTATGAGGAAATATCAAACTAACCCAAATTGAGGACACTCTAAAAAAATATAAATATTCTGTACTTCTCAAAAAGGTCAGGATCTTAAAAGATTAAAATTAAAAAAAAAAAAAAAAAAAAAAAAAAAGACTTGTTCCAGATTATAGGACTCTAAAGAGATACATCAGTTAAATGCAATGTGGGATCCTAAACTGAACTCTGGTGAGAGGAAAAAATAAATTTTGTTGATGGGGAGACAGGGTTTCGCTGTTGCCCAGGCTGGAGTATAGGAGCACAATCATGGCTCACTGCAGCCTCGACCTTCCTGGGCTCAGGTGATCTTCCCACCTTAGACTCCCAAGTAGCTGGAACCATAGGCAGTGCCACCACACCCAGCTAATTTTTGTATTTTTTGTAGAGACAGAGTTTCGCCATGTTGCCCAGGCTGGTCTTGAACACCAGAGCTCAAGCAATGTGCCCACCTTGACCTCCCAATGTGCTGGGCTTACAGGCGTGAACCACTGCACCCAGACAAAAAAAATTTTTTTTTGCTTAAAAAGGACACTATTGGAACAACTAGCAAATGTGGTAACATGTGAATTAAATCACAACCGTATCAATGTTAACTTTGTAATTTTGATAATTTTACTATGGGTATGTAAGGATATAAATACAGAAGTATTTAAGGGCAAAAAAGTCTTCATGTCTGCAGCTTATTCTCAAATGGTTCAGAGAAGAAAAGAGTAGTGTGTGTGTTTGTGTGTGTATACATATCTATACATACACAGTAGGCCCCTGAACAACATGGGTCCACTTACAGATGTTTTTTCAGTAAAAGTCACACTGAGTGTGCCTGCCTCTCCTGCCTCCCCTTCCACCTCTGCCACCCCGAGACAGCAACACCAACCCCTCCTCTTCCTCCTCCTCTTCCTATTCAATGTGAAGAGGATGAAGATGAAGGCCTTTATGATGATCCATTCTCACTTAATGAATCATAAATATACTTTCTCTTCCTTACGATTTCCTTAATAACATTTACTTTTCTCTAGCTCATTTTATTGTAAGACTATAGTCTATGACAAATATAACATACAAAATATGTGTTAATCAAGTATTTACATGATCAGTAAGGCTTCTCTGGTCAACACTAAGCTAATAGTAGTTAAGTTTTGGGGAAGTCAAAAGTTATACACGGGCCAGGTCTGGTGGCTTATGCCTGTAATCCCAGTACTTTGGGAGGCTAAGGCGGGTGGATCACTTGAGGCCAGGAGTTTGAGACCAGCCTGGCCAACATGGCGAAACCTCGACTCTACTAACCAGGCATGGTGGTGTGTGCCTGTTAATCCCAGCTACTCGGGAGGTTGAGGCAGGAGAATCATTTGAACCTGAGAGGCAGAGGTTGCAGTGGGCCGAGATCACGTCACTGCACTCCAGACAGGAATGAAACCCTGTCTCAGAAAAAAAAGAAAAGAGTTATACACAGATTTTCCACTGCACAGGAGTCACCCCCACAAACCCTACACTGTTCAAAGGTTAATTGTATATAGAAAGAAAGAGAGAAGAAGAGAGAATGAAAAGCAAATCGCCTAATACATTAAGCTTTGAGGAATGTGGATGAAGATTATACAGAAATTCTTCATACTATTTTTGCATATTTTCTGAGAAACTATTTCAAGATAAACTGCTAAATACACACACACACACACACACACACACACACACACATGCACCTCACAACACCTTCACTGCCCCCACTCTACCTAACCCACTGTTCTCTCTCCCCTGGATTACTTCAGTGGCCTCCTAACCAATCTGCATGTCTGCTCTTGCTTCCGTCTTTTCTCAAAAAGCAGCCAGTGATCCCGTTAAAATATGTCAGATCATGGCACCATTTGCTCAAAACCTTCCAATGCCTTTCCCTTTCGTTCAGAATAGAAGCTAGAGCCCATACTACAATCTACAAGGCCACACGCGAGCTGCCTGCCCCCGCACCTCTCGCCTCACCTCTACTCCCCTTGCCCTCCTCGTTCTCCTGCAACCCCTGTCCTCACTAGAGCTCTTCACACCCTCAGGCAGGCTCCCAGGTGCAGGCCCTCATCCTGGCTGCTCCCTCTGCCTGGTACACGCCACACCCAGGTACATGCGTGGCACAGCAAGGACTGCCCTGGCCATTCTATCTATCTCGAATTTTCCTCTTACTGGCACATGTTCTCTCCCTTTCCTACTTTATCTTCTTAGCACTCACCAGTTTCTCATGTATTACATATTTTATAAATTTATCTTGTCTGTCTCATCTCCCTCACTATAATATAAGCTCCAGGAGAACAAGTATTTTTGCTGTTTTGTTTACTGCTATGTCCTAGTGCCTAGAACAGAGAGCGGAATAATGTAGGGGCTCAAAAGGTTATGTGTTAAATGAATGAATGAGAACTAGACAAAAGCATTATCTGCAAGGCCAAAGGAGAATTTGTAAAAGTTTAAATCCATATACTCACCTAGGGAAGCACAACTACCCTCTCCTGCCTCAAAGCTGCAAGCATATGTGTGAGCAGGAACGTAGGCAGCAGATGTATTTAGAAACGGGTCCCAAACAATGACATTGTATATGACACCTTGTCCCGGGAGGGAGGAGAAGGAAACGCTTGTCTTATCATTAGCTGTTAGGGTAACCACCTGCAGCCAAAAATAACACATGATTAGTGTTTAGGGGATTTTTTTTAAGCTATTCTGTGATAATCCCACCTACGTGTAATATTAAATGGTATATTTATAAATTATAATTCTTGTTTAAAATATTCACCAACCCATTTAATATGGTCAAAAGGCCATCTTACATGGTTTGTATGTGCTAATGTAAGCAAGCTCTTACACAAAATGCTTCCAAAGATTTTTTTTTAATAGTTTAAGGAAAATGAGATACAAATAATGTATAAATGCTAGTTAGGACAACGTAAAAAGGTTTTTTTCTCCTCTGCTAGACTATAAACAAGGATGGGAACTGTATTTCTCTTGTGCACTGCTCTTTCCTCAGTGTACAGCCCAATGCCTAACACAGAGGATGTGTTCAATATTAGCCACAGACTAATGTAGACAGTCTGTTAACATCTCACAGACAGTACCCACTTATTTTTGTCTAACAGTCTCTGAAACAAGAAAATATTACATAAGGTTTTGCTATGTAGTAGTAGTTCTTAACTTCAGAAATTCCACTGTAAACTATAAAATAGAAGAAACAAATGCTTTATAGAACAATAATACCTATGTTCCTACTAATTGGAGAAAAATAAATATTAGGGTTTCAGGAGTAAATAATTACAAGCCCTACTACATCAGAGTACCACTGTTTAAAAATACTGCTTAGCCTTCAATAACTTGTTTCCTGGGCAAAGGTCTGATCAAGTTCAACAGACTGTTAATATTACTCCCAAGTTATCATGAGAAATTTAAACCACACAGAAAAGTTGAATGAATAACACAATAAATAGACTATATACTGCCTACTATCAACAATTGTTAGTATTTTACCATATTTGCTTCTCTATCACTCCTTTCTCCCCATCTCTGTTTTTTTCCTGCTGAAAGTAAGTTACAGATATCATGACACTTCACTGTGCATGTCCTACCACAGTGTTTCTCAAATTTAATGTGCTTGTGAATCGCAGAGGGGCAGTCTTGTTAAAAAGCAGATCTAGACATCATCTTAGATGATGCCAATGCTATGCAACCACCTACCACACTCTGAGTAACAAGGTACTCAGTACAGATATAAGTCTAAGTACAGACTGACAAGGGGGTTACAACAGGATAAACCCATCGTAAAGTCAAAATGCATTTAATATACCTCACCCACCAAACATCACAGTTTTACCCTAGCCTACCTTGAATGTGCTCAGAACACTTACATCAGACTCAGTTGAACAAAATTATCTAACATAAAGGCTATTTTTAAATTATTATTATTATTATTTGAGATGGAGTCTCACTCTGTTGCCCAGGCTGGAGTGCAGTGGCGCAGTCTTGGCTAACTGCAAGCTCTGCCTCCCAGGTTCACGCCATTCTCCTGCCTCAGCCTCCCGAGTAGCTGGGACTACAGGCAGCCCCCACCACCACCACGCCCAGCTAATTTTTTGTATTTTTAGTAGAAACAGGTTTTCACCATGTTAGCCAGGATGGTCTCCAACTCCTGACCTCGTCCTCCTGCCTTGGCCTCCCAAAGCGCTGGGATTATAGGCGTGAGCCACTGCGCCCAGCCCACAAAGGCTATTTTATAATAAAGTGTTTAATTGCTCATGTAATTTATTGAATACAGTACACTGTAGAATGTTAGCTGTTTACCAATGTGGTTAAGCAGGAGCTATGGCTCACAGCCACTGCTCAGTGTTGCAAAAGTATCATATTGCTAGCCTAGGAAATGATCAAAACTCAAATCAAAAGATCGTAAGTCAAGCCATCATAAGTCAGGGACCATCTGTACAAGAATATTCTCCTATATAAACACAATACCTTAGCTCACCTAAGAAAATGAGTAATTTCTTATTAGCTAATACATGATCCAGATTTTCCCTAATGTCTTTTCCTTTTTTTTTTTTTTTCTTTTTTTGTGAGACAGGGTCTCACTCTGTCACCCAGGCTAGAGTGCAGTGGCGTGATCTCAGCAAACTGCAACTTCTCCCAGGCTCAAGTGATCCTCCAACCTCAGTCTCCTCAACATCTGGGACTACAAGCACGCACCACCACGCTCGGGACTTTTTGGGTTTTTTTCGTGGCTATGAGGTTTTGCCACGTTGCCCAGGCTGGTCTCGAACTCCTGAGCTCAAGCGATCTGCCCGCCTCAGCCTCCCAAAGTGCTGGGATTACAGGTGTGTGTCACTGTTCCTGACCCCTAACATCTTTTCTAGCTTTTCTCCTTCTTACCCAAGATCAAACCAAGTTCCATGCATGCTGTTTATGGCCAATCTCAGTAATCTAGAGCAGTCTGTCTCACCTTTCTCTCTCAGCCACCCAATGACTGCAGAAGAGATGAAGTCAGTATTCTCACAAAGTATTCCACAATCTTGTGTCTAACTTATTCTTCTATCCCCCATACTTCCTGTAGATAGGGAATCCAATGGACTAAATTCAGGTTAGACATTTTGTGCTAGACTATACCACAGGCCATGGTGATAATGTCAGACTGCACTACATGAGCTCATAGTACAGGCTGACCCATTTTCAGTGAAACTAGCTTTGCCCACCTGGAAGAGGTGGAGACTATCAGGTCACTCCATTTTGAAGCGGTTCTCCTTTTACAATGAGAATTAATCGAAGGATGCTACTTAGACACCCTAGAAATATCCTGTCCCCTAAAAACCTTCACCTGCTGATCCTTGCTGGATTTATTTCATGGAGGGTCACAAAATGGTGATCATCTAATTCTCTATTATTCCTTCTACATATATTAGCTGGCGCTCTTCTGCAAAGAGCTTTCTCTCACCACCTGGGGAAGAATTAGTTCCTCCTTTAAAAAGGCAGGATAAATTCCTTTATTAATTTTTGGAGTCATTTGGTGTAAGAGTTTCCTCCAGTGGTGGCAACTGAGGAAGATTTCATTTGTATTTATTCAAGGCTGACAACCACAATCTTTTTCTTTTCTTGATTCTTGAATTGCCCCAAATTTGGTAGTGTAAGCCCTTCAAACAGGCTCCTGAATCTCTGACACACCCTCATTAGTCTTTGAGGGTTTCCCCACATTCTGGAACAAAATATTCTTTTAACTAAAAGTTAAAAAGTAACCTAAAAGGAGCCTATTAAACAAGTTCTTATATTCTTCATAAAAATAATAGTATGTCATATCTAATAAAGCAACTAATAAACCTTACTAACAGAGCTTCTTATTTTGTGAATAAGCACAATGACGCTGTCTAGAAAAACTCCACCCGTCAACCATTAGACTGAAGGATGACCTCATATGTTACATTGCAGTTAGGCACTTTTCAAGACATAAAGATAAAATCCTGCCCTCCACAAAAATGATCTATTGCAGTGAGTGAGTCTCAAAATCTAATATGCATAAGAATCACCTGAGAGATATTTTTTTTCTTTCTTTTTTTGAGATGGAGTTTCACTCTTGTCGCCCAGGCTGGAGTGCAACAGCATGATCTGGGCTCACTGCAACCTCCACCTCCTGGATTCAAATGATTCTCCCGCCTCTGCCTCCCGAGTAGCTGGTATTACAGGCATCTACCAACACGCCTGGCTAATTTTTGTCTTTTTAGTAGAGAAAGGGTTTTACTATGGTAGACAGGCTGGTCTTGAACTCCTGACCTCAGGTGATCCACCCACCTCGGCCTCCCAAAGTGCTGGGATTACAGGCGTGAGCCACTGCACCCAGCCAGAATCACTGGAGGGATCTTATAAAATGCAAATTCTGATTCAGTAGTTCCAGGGTGGAGCTTAAGAATTACAATTCTCACAAACTCTCTGGTGATGCCAATGCCACTGGTCCATGGATTCAAAAGCTCAGAGAAGAATTTTGCTCCAAGTTAGAGACTTTGAGTTTGGGATCAAATATGAATGCCAATGTATGTATCCTTAAGCAGTTTCTCATTTTTTTTTCTCAAAACAATGTAATCTTCATACTTGCCAAAAATGTTTACCCAGTAGTCACGGGAGTACATAGAAAATTACCACCTCCTTCCATTCACATTTCAGATTACCAAGTCATAGATGTGGCTGCAACTAAAACTTAACATAACATGCATCTCCTCAAAGGCCAACATCATTTTGAGGTATCACCAGCAAAGACTCCCAAGATGATAACAAAATAAAAGAGAATAAAGTGAGTGTTCCCAGTAAAGGAGAAAAGAGTAAAGAAATAAGATCCTGGTAGCTTCTCCCTGTCTCAACTCTGACACAGGTGTCACAATCCAGCCACACAAATCATGGGACTCAGATTTACCTTGAGAGCATTGGCCTTCACCTGGGGCACGCTGACCATCCTCTGCAGATGCTTCAGCAACATCTCCTCAGTGAGGTCATTCTCAGGCAGAAAATACTGATAGACATCATACTGCAACCTCCACCGGGAGTCCTGGTCCATCCCAGCATCACATGGCGGGGGATCTACACCTCTAAAGTCAACCAACAAAATGAAACATCAATCTCTTGTGGTGCAAGTCCCATCTATAAAAAGGAACCAAGAGCCCTAATTTCAAACACTTGCAACAATAATTACAATTTAACAGTTCACTTTTTGCAGTGGCAACAATTGGTATTCTGAAGAAAAGTAACGCACTGTTATGGACTGAATGTTTGTGTCTCCCCAAAATTAATATGCTGAGATCCTCACTCCCAATGTGATGATATTAGGATGTAATTAGGTCATGAAGGTGAAGCCCTAATGAATAGAATTACTGCCCCCATAAAGGAGATCCCAGAGAGCCCTCTAGCCTTCTTTCTGTCATGTGTGGACACAATGACAACCCAGCAGTCTGTCACCTGGACGAGAACCTTCACCAGAACTCAACTGTGCTGGCATCCTGATCGTGGACTTCTACCCTCTACAACTGTGAGAAAGAAGTTTATAAGCCACCCAGTCTGTGCTACTTTGTTACAGCACCACAAACTAAGACTAACACCAACAGGCAAGGGTGATTACATCACTGGATTCTGGTAACAGTCAGGCCTAGAGTAATACTACAGCTTTGGGGAGACAAAAAAAATTAAAAAAAAAAAAAAAGCTGGGTACAGTGGCTTATGCCTGTAATCCCAGTACTTTGGGAGGCTGAGGCAGGAGGATTGCTTGAGCTAAGAAGTTCAAGACCAGCCAGGGCAACATAGAAAGACCTCATCTCTGATTTAAAAAAAAAAAAAAAAGAAAAGAATATACCAGATTTGTCATTTGTTAGCAAGTCGCTTAACCTCCATAACCCCTAGGGAACCTTTCTGTAAAATAACAGCAATTGCCCTTCTTCATAAAATTGTTAGGATTAAATGGCAAAGAACATAACAACGCTCAGCACCATGGACAATGCACAGGAAGCATTCAAGTGTTCTCAAATGTTAGCTATCATTACTATTAAAGCAGAAACTGAGGCACAGCTTTAATTAAAACAATGAATCTTTATAAAAATATAAGGATGTTTCAGGGCTACTGAGCGCTATCCATATTTAAAGTGCTTTATAAAAACCAGGATGTACTTTCAAGCTCATAATAGACTCACATCTGGCTCTTCAAATAAAAAGAGTTCACAAGAATGAAGTGGGAAAATATTAACTGTAAATGACAGCCCAAAGATTAATAATGAAGTTTAAATTACATCAATTACCCCCAAAAATTAAAGAACTCAATTTTACTACAGAGAACTAGGGACTTGAGAGAGCTGGTCAAATCTACACAACTGTCGTCATGTATGTTCTAAAAGCATTTCTCAGAGATGGGAGACAGACATACCTCGCGTAGCCTAGGTTTGCCGGGGCAAACTTGATAGTCGTTTCAAAGAAATTATACTCCAAGTAAATGTTGGGATCAATATCTAAATCAAACTCCAAATTACAGCCTCCAGGGATAGGATCTGGATAAGAAATAGGGAAGTTACCAAAAAAACAATTCTTACATATCCAAATCATACTCAGAAAAACAGAACTCTATTCTTAGAAGAACTTTCCAAATAGAAGTTAAATATAAATGTAGAGCTTCTAGTCTTATACTATTTCATGAACTGAGGTTAAAGCGGGTAGAGTTAACTGAGGTTCAGGGCCCTAGAGCAGGGCACAGCAAACATTTTCCGTAAAAGGCCTGATAGTATTTTAGGCTTTGTCAGTCTGATGGTCTCTGCAGTAACTACCCACTCCTGTCCTTGTGGCAAGAAAGCAGCCACAGGCAATACGTACAGGAAGAGGCATAGCTGTGTTTCAGTAAAACTTTAAAAGTATAAAAACAGGCAGCAGGCTGGATCTGGCTCATGGTCTGTAGTTTGCCAACCTCTGCTCTAGAGTTAAAAAGATTGGCTATTGGTTGACTACTTCTGGCCAGGTTTGGAATGCAGATACACAGTGTGTATGTAAGTTTCAGTATCATGTTGGAATCTTCCTTCAAATTCTATGCTCTTCTTTCATACTCTCCTTTTTCTGCACTTACGGATCTTTACCACACCACAAATGGTGCGTATGCCAGCTGAAGCTCCTCTGTTCATAATTTTTCTGTGTACACTGCCCTTGATGAGAGCCCTAATTAAGTCTATGGTTTCTTATCAGGTAATTAGCCTTTTGTTACAGCTAACATTTCCTATCTTCTACTCTAGTAATCTTCTGGATTCTACCTCCTTTCCTAATTAGTGCTCCCTCTCCTTCCCTTTACCCCCAAGCTTTAAGAGTAGTCTAAATGTATTCACCTCACCTTCACTCCTCCATCCCTGTTGTGCCACTAAAGTGACTCTCGTAAAGGGCCACCGCTGACTCCTACTTGCTCTAGCATATGGACACCTTCAGTTAGTTCTCTTGACCTCTCTCTGTAGAGTATAACTTACCACTTCCGTTTTTTTTGTTTGTTTGTTTGTTTTTTTTGAGATGGAGTCCCGCTCTGTCACCCAGGCTGGAGTGAAGTGGCGCAATCTCAGCTCACTGCAACCTCCACCCGCCGGGTTCAAGCAACTCTCCTGCCGCAGCCTCCTGAGTACCTGGGATTATAGGCACCCGCCACCACACCTGGCTAATTTTTGTATTTTTAGTAGAGATAGGGTTTCACCATGTTGGCCAGGCTAGTCTCAAACTCCTGACCTCAGGTAATCCACCAGCTTCAGCCTCCCAAAGTGCTGGGATTACAGGATTACAGGTGTGAGCCACCATGCCTGGCCTGCTCCCTTTTAAAGGCAGAACCTCCAGGCTCTCTTCCTACCTACTTGACTACTACACAGTCTTGTGCTTACTCCTCAGCAGTTACTATCTGCTAGAAAGAGTAGCTGACACACAGTAGGCACTATGAAAGTATTTGCTATGATTTTTGCCCTAAATATCCAAGTACATGCCTGGATAATCTCATTCACTGCCACAGCTTTTAATAACAGCTATTTAGTTGGGAATCTAATCTCATCCCTCCACTCCAGGCCGTCATTTAAATTATCTACTGTGCATTTCCATCCAAATGTCCTACAAGCATCTCAGATTGTGTCCCAAACTGAAGTCATCATCTACTCCATCCCACCTCCCAAAACATTTGGCACCACCATAACCCTGTTCCCACACCTATTTTGTATCACTATTTCCCTGCTGCCCAAATAGGAAACCTATGCTTCCCTCTTATAATCCGTGACCACCAGTCACTGTGTTTATCAATTCCACCTTCTGGATATCTCAAATCTAGCTCCTCTTCTCCATCCTGCCTCTCATGGCCTCTGTTCAGATCCTCATTTCTCATTTTGTGCTGAGTCCTGACTCTGCTGTGCCCTCTCCTATCCATCCCCACACTGCTTCTAGCATTGGTTTTCTAAGAGATGAAATGGACCACACCATTCCTCTGCTTAAAAACTCTATGCCACCTTAGAACCTACCTCGAAATAAACTACAAACCTCAAATTGTACGCAAGGCCCTCCACACTCCAGCGGCAGCCACACCCACAACGCGCCATTCTCCAAATCATTCTTCTTCATGACGTAGAGCTTACTGCTTCTGCTCAGAATAACTACACTGTTAGGACTATGTCTTGCCTTAACTATTACTGCTTCTCCAAGGGCTCCCTACATGTTTTCTGAATGAATAAATGTGTTCTCCTAGTTACTACCTGAGCTTTCAGTCATCATGCTAATTCTCTTACTGTAAAATATTTCTGATTATATACATTACACTTGCAACAAACAATCTTAATAGGATCATTTTCCCTAAAGTTTCATGAACACATTCCATATTCCAAAGAGAAGGAGGGAGGAGAAGACAGAAGGGTTACCTCTTTCTGAGTAGGAGAGTAGGATAGCCATATTCTGTACAGGCTCTATGCCTGAAGTCCCCAAGTACCAAGTGCATGTACTCTGCTCCGGTCTAAGGATGAAAACCAGTCCACTGGCAGTGCCTGTTTCCGAGGCATTGGAAAGGAGAGTCTGCAGTCAAGAAGAAACATCGTCATGAATAGGAAGTTAAGCAAAACATATAAATTACCGAGCTGATCCAGTGCGCATGTCCTATTCCAAATCTTCTCAAAATAGAAAAAAAAAACCTTCCTCAAATATCCAGGGAATTCTTTTCATCTCTATGTTCACATGCCCACACATATACATGGAAAAAGCATTCTTGAAAAATATATGATTGTCTTAGTTAAGGCTGCTATAACAAAGTACCACAGGTTAGGTGGTTATAAACAACAGAAATGTATTTTCACAATTCTAGACTCTGGTGGTTCAAGATAGGGATGCCAACACAGCTGGGTTCTGATGAGGGCCCTCTTATAGGCTGAAGACTCAGGATACAACAACCTCTTGTACCTGTTCTTGTTGAACCACATCACTTCCCAAAGACTCCACTTCCTAATACAACACACTGGGGATGAGGATTTCAACTGTGAATTTTGCGAAGACACAAACATTCTGTCTGTAAAAATAATCTTTGATCAGGAACAGCAGATGCACAGTGAAATTCCCAAGTGTTTCAATTAACTTGAATTAAGATTTACTATGTCAAATAATGTTTTGTCTTCGTGTCTAAGACCACTAAGACAAAAACATGAGACCTGGCCCCAAGGAGTTCAGTTTTTGAAGTACCTTTTAAATTGTGTTATAACTGTACATAAAGTATACTTTTTTTTTTTTTTGAGACGGAGTCTAGCTCTGTCACCCAAGCTAGAGTGCAGCGGCGCAATCTTGGCTCACTGCCAGCTCTGCCTCCCAGGTTCACGCCATTCTCCTGCCTCAGCCTCCCGAGTAGCTGGGACTACAGGCACCTGCCACCAGGCCCAGCTAATTTTTTGTATTTTTACCAGAGACAGGGTTTCACCGTGTTAGCCAGGATGGTCTTGATCTCCTGACCTCGTGATCTGCCCGCCTTGGCCTCCCAAAGTGCTGGGATTACAGGCATGAGCCACCGCATCTGGCCCATAAAGTATACTTTTAAGTGTTGATATACATAGACACCTGTGAAACCATTACCACAATCAAAATAGTAAATGTATGTATCACCCCAAGTTTCCTTGTGCCCCTTCCTAATCCTTCCTCACACACTTCCTCTCTACCATCCCCCACTCCCATCTGCTTGGAAAGCTTTTTGAATAATAAAATGCTAAGCTAAGAGGTAATAGATTCAAGAGGTTCTATCAAAGTTAAGGAAATGGGAAGGAAAAGGCAGCAGAGCAGTTTCAATTTGATAAGCATAAGAAAGAATGGCTCAAATATTAATTGATAAATGATCAAGTCAACAGTTTCAAAGAGCCAACTGCCCTCACGACCCAAAAAAACCAAAAGTACCACACTTTATCAGGAAGGGCACAGGAAACAGAAGCACTTCTCTTCACACAGACCACTCACTTCCTGAGCCATGTGCAGTTCTGGCCATCATATTCTAAGTAATATAACAGTGGGAACTAAAGGCAGTCCAAGAAATGAAATGATAATTAAGGACAACTAAGACCCTTTCTGCATAGGAATCAAGGCCCAAGATGCTGCCATCCAGATCTATTTTATCACTGGTGATGCTGGCATCTCTTCATCCAAGCTCTGCTTCCTCAGATGTAGAAACAGGTATCACTACCACTTTGTTGAGCTTTAATGAGAATTAACCATATGGAAACCAAACACAGGGGTTCCTAACTGGGGGCCTGAGGGTTTCTGAAGGGCCCCAAGAAATTATATATTTATATTTGAGTCCACAGACTTGAGCAGTCTACGGCTCCAGAAGCTTAAGAACCACTAGCCTAGCACATAGTAGGCATTCAACAAATATAAATCCTTATTTCCCCCATCCTCTCTCTTTTCCTTCAAATGTTGTCTTGCTGTAATGTCATTAGGAAGAAAATCATACTGTTTGTCAATTAAAAATTGCTTTAATAGATCTAGTTCAAAAAGAAGAAGAAAGAACTCATCTATGTGCCATTTTACTAAGTCTCCTATGTAAGAGCCTGAATAGGAAGCTGTCTTTTGAATTCAGTGCCATAAAAAACTTGCCTCCCCTGAGGAACTGGCATGCTCCTTCCTTTCTAAGGAAGTTATGAAATTGAACATGCTTTACCTTCTGCTCTAGCTGCAAAGAACTTGGGCAAATTCAACGTATGCGTGACATCGGTATCTCTTGTAATTAATACTATTTATTCCTTTCCTTTTTTCCTCAGCTGAACTCTTCCATTTCCAGTCTATTAACTACCCCCCCACACCCCCACAATACACACGCACACACATGCACAACCACATGCACACAATTTCCAAATCTCTATGGTAGGGGCAAGAAGGCAGGAATAAAAAAATACAATAGTAAGAAAGGTAGTGTGACCAATGCCTATACTATTATATATAGGCTGGGGTGCAGTGGTTCATGCCTGTAATCCCAGCACTTCGGGATGCCCAGGCAGGAGGATCACTTGAGGCCAGGAGTTCAAGACCAGCCTGGGCAACATAGCAAAACCCCATCTCTACAAAAAAAAAGGTTAAAAATTAGCCAAGTGTGGTGACACGTGCCGGTAGTTCCAGGATCACTTAAGGCCAGGAATTTGAGCCATGATCACACAACCACATTCCGGCCTGGGTGATGAAGCGAGATCCTATCTCTAAAAAAATAAAAATAAAAATTTTTAAAAATTACATACGAATTGGATTAAGACAGATTTGTTTACCAAATTCCAGAATATTATAAGATAAGCTTAGAACAAATAAAATGAAGTATAACTTCATACAAGGTGAAATGCATGTATTGGTCTAGGGCATCATAGAGACTAAATATAGATGTGTAAAAGATTACATAAATGGCAGATTCTTCATAGCTTAAGCTAGCTAACCCAGGGAATTTTAAAAACTTTCTAAAGCTGAGGTTGAGGTTAAGGGGTTTAGTGATTATATCTACAATAAAGTCCTTAACACTGCTGGAGGCACAGCACAGGGCTGGATGAACTGAGCACTATAATTTTTTTGTTGTTTGCATGACAGAGTCCAAAGAATAAAGTTGATATTATAGGGTTCTTGGTAAAGTTCAATACTATAGCTAAACAACAATGAAAATTCATTAAAACGTATATTCTCAGGTAAAAATTATTAAGGCCCCACTAAAGTAAGAAAATGAAAAGGTGGGAAATCACGAAAAAAACTTGCCTGCACAGTGGTGACATTTGGCACAGGGGGCCCTTCCCCCCAACTCAGGTCTCCATTACCCCTTTTTAGGTCAGAGACCGCCACACTCAAGAAAGGCCCGAGATACTCTCAATCACTAACTTGAAAACATCCTATTTTGATTTTTTAAAATTTAAGATATAAGGTCATAAACATAGAAGAGAGAGAGAGATACCAAATTCTAATGCTCATACTAAATACCAGAGCCCAAAATATAGAAATGATTTTTACTAAAATAATTATTTGTACTTACCGGAGAAAAGGAAACGGTTGTATTCTGATACTGCGAGTGTATTTGGAAAATAAGAAAAGTCACATTGCTTGAAATATCATGCAAAACAGCTTCCTCTGGAAAGGGCCTATTGAGCTCGAAGTATCTAAATTTCCCCACAGAAAATTCAATAAGACCTACAACGAGATAAACTTTTCATTACAACACTTGTACTCTCATATCAATTTGCAGAAATCACATTCATAAATGAATGTGGAATTTAATCCTCAGAAAAACTCTTTGAGGTAAATACGGTTATTGCTCCTATTTCCCTGCTAAAGACAATGTGGCTTAAAAAGTGATGCAGCCAACCCAGGGTCATCCAGCCAGTGAACGATAGAGCTCAGAACTAAAATGCAAGAGGTGTTTCAAAAGATATGCTGAAGACAGGCTCCTGGAGCCCAGAGAAACTTCCCCTCTGGCAGCAGCTGTAACAATCATCTTCGGAACAGAGTCCTTGAATTTGAAGATGACAATCCTGTGGGGCTACTAACAATCATGAATGTGCTGGGGTTAAAGTACTGTAACTGTCTAGTGAATTCTGAAGTCAGCATAGCCTGAAGAGACACAGGTGGCTGCAATTTAACACCAGCGTTTCCCAGCTGTGTGATTTTAGGCAAGTTCCTTAAATCCCCTTAAGCCTCAATTTCCTCATCTGTCTAACGGAGACTGCAAAGGAAGGTGCCATCAGTACTGACAAAAATGTCTGTTGAGGGCCCACATCAGGCACTGCACATACTATTGTGAACCACAGGCATCCTGGAAAAGAGAGCTTTTGTTTGCTTAAGGATCAAGCTCAGAGTCCATAAAAAAGATAGGTTAAACAAGGACAGTTTTTCAACACCTCTTCCAGGCCTGTCCCATCTGTCTACTTCCTCCATGGCCTGCATCTCACTGACTGTCCCCACTTCTCCATGGTGTGTTTCTGCCAGCTGCACACTAGCTCTGTCTTTTTTCGATCTAACTCTCAAATATTCCTTTAATTAGGTTGCTTTTACTCCTGTGTAGTCCTGGATTCCTACCTGACCCCCCATCCTACAGTCAGTATCTGTCTGCATGAAAAGCAGAAGAGATCCCAAGCTTCCCGTAAGCAGTCTTGCGGGGTTCAATTCTAAACAAATAAACAGAAGATTTAGATTAAATATAGATGAAAAGGAGTTGATGAAAAAAAGATTATAATTCACCCGAGTCCCACAGTGGAACTGTCATGTTTTATTTTAGAAGGAAATTAGAGTCAGTGGGTGGCAAAAGAAAACATTTCAGATACTAAATAACTTAATAACACATTCTTATATACCATGTCCCAAGAAGGTCAATTTTCAACACTTTGTTTTTTTAGTACAATAGCTCCACTGGATGATTTAAAACCAAACAGAACCAAAAAAAAAAAAAAAAAAATCAAGAATGAGTAGCCTGTGGAAGAAGAGCTATAAAGAAGACACAAATAGTGCTAAGACTAGAATAATGTTAACCTCCATATATTTTCCCTAAGTTCTGTGATGCTATATTACATTCATAACTTAATGTTTTTTTTAAAAAAAAATCATGATAGAACACAAGGTTACTTATGGTTACAACTTCATTTCTAAAACTCTAGAGAAAATTTTAGTAGTTTTAACAATGACAAATGAAGATAGTATATTTCCTATTTATGGAACCAGAAAGACATTTTACATCTTATATGGACCAAACTCCAGCTGGAACAGAGGTTAAAATATTAAGGAGTGGTCAACAGAATCTGGGTAGGGAAGTCTGAAAAAAATTGTGTGCGTGTGTTTTTTCTTTTTAAAGAGAAACAAGAAAAACATGTTTATATTTTCCAGGCCTTCCCATCATCATGATTATTTTATTAGAAAAGCAAATTATACATAAAACTACATGGATTTCAGTAAATTACACTAAAAATGTTTCACGTATTGCCCTTCAAGTTTGGTTCCATCCATCATGCATCCTCCAAGTCTTAAAAATTCCCACCCGTTTTGGCAGTGTCAGCCTGTTTTCCTAGAAATTAATAAGATTTCTATCCTTTCACAGTTCACAGCACTCAACTCACTCACTACCCTGCCTTTTCTAGTCTACATCTTCTGTTTTTCCCTTTTGTTCTCATTTTCCCTATTTGGCAAATATTTATAAGGTACTTGTAGAGTAGGCACTCTAGTTGTTGGGCACCATTATCAAAACTGATACAAACAAATTCATAAAGGTTATCCAAGACTTCTGTAATTATCACTTAAATTTGCCCTTTGATATATTTTAGAAAATGTTTTAATAATCCTTATGTCTATCTCCCATGACATGGGCCTTCCATCAGAACAGCATACAGAGCCTTTAAAAGCCCTGGAAGAGACTGAAGCCATCAACTAGAGAAGGCCTCATGGTAAACTTTTCTTAACCTTCCCTTAACCTATCACCCAGGATGAGGATGAATCACAACTCAAAAACACTTGGAGAAACAAAACTTTGGAAAGACAGTACGGAAACACAGAACCATGGAAACTAAAATACACTGTTAAACAACTGATCACTTGACAAAATAAGTAGGGGAATATTAAAAGCAGGTATCTCTGGGAGCATATTTTAACTGACTCTTTTTTTTATTTTTTATTTTTATTTTTTTTTGAGACAGTCTCACTCTGTCACTTAGGTGGAGTGCAGTGGGGCAATCTTAGCTCACTGAAATCTCCACCTCTCAGGTTCAAGCAATTCTCCTGCCTCAGCCTCCTGAGTACCTGGGATTACAGGCATGTGCCACCACGCCTGGCTAATTTTTGTATTTTTAGTAGAGACGGGGTTTTACTATGTTGGCCAGGCTAGTCTCGAACTCCTGACCTCAAGTGATCCGCCCATCTCAGCCTCCCAAAGTGGTAGTATTACAAGCATGAGCTACCCCTCCCAGCTGACTTTTCTTTTTTTCACACAAGTCCTTCTTTTTCTTTCTTTCTTTCTTTTTTTTTTTGTTGACACAGAGTCTGGGTCTGTCGCCAGGCTGGAGTGCAGTGGCATGATCTCAGCTCACTGCAACCTCCACCTCCCAGGTTCAAGAGATTCTCCTGCCTCAGCCTCCCAAGTAGCTGGGACTACAGGTGCCTACCACCACGTCCGGCTAATTTTTTGTATTTTTGGTAGACACTGGGTTTCACCATGTTGGCCATGCTGGTCTCAATCTCTTGACCTCGTGATCCACCCACCTCAGCCTCCCAAAGTGCTGGGATTCCAAGCATGAGCCACCGTGCCAGGCCAACTCTACATTTTAAATGTTTATAAAATAGGAACATACACTCTCTGTTAACATTCTGTCACTGTTTTGCTTTCCCTTAAAATGGTAATATTTTTCTAGAAAATATATAATCCTTATAAAAGGTGCAAAATAAACAGAAAGTCAACTCCTCCAGCAAGCACACTGTACAGAAATCATCACTGCTAACAGTTGGGATATATCTTTTAGGGCTTAGGCAGATATCAGCATGCATATTTCCACACAGATGGAAAAAGATATATGTATGTTTGATATTGCCCATTTAACAGGTCTAATGTATCTTTCCATAACAACACAGATAATTCTAGCTTTACCATTTTAAAAGCTACAGAGTATTCCATTCTGGGTATGTACCATAATCATTTACCCAATCTCCTATTAATGAACATCTAGGCTGTTACCATTACAGCATGAATAATAAATTAGTAAGAAATAAAATAGTTCTGATTTTGTGGAAGACTATTCCAGAAAGCATATGTGTCAGGCAATAAATCTATCTGAGAGAGTTTTTGCTTTGACAGTGTAACAGATGACCTTTGATCTTAAATGGTTAAACTGTACCTAAAAAGTCTTGTTTTAGTCTAAGAAATCCAGAAATAAAAACAAACAGACCATGAGAGAATACATAACGATTAGAACCAAAAATTAATCTGCAGTCTTTGCTTCTGAATTCTTCTTCAAGAAATATACCTACATTTCAGGAATAATTATAACTTTCAGCTGTTACTTCCTGGATTTCCCAAAAGCTATAGGAAAATGATGCCTCATCATCTTCCTTTCCTCAAATGCCTACAGTGGGAACCAGGCAGAAGCCAGATGATAAAAGGGAGGGACATTGTATACATTATATAAAACCTGGTCACTTGACAAAATAGGTAGAGGTGTTAAGAGGAAACATCTCTGGGAGTGTATTTTAAGTGATTTTTTTTTCTTTTCATTACACATTTCCTTATTTTTAAAATTTTCTATAGTGACCATAAGGTGTCCTCTTCATAAGAAATTATAATACAGTGATTATACGCTCTGGCTATACATTATTACAATCATCTGCAGTGGATTAAAAAAAAAAAACCAAAACACTGCTGCCTGGGACCCTCTCCAGATGAGTTAAATCAAAATCACTGGGGCTAAGGTCCAGGTATCAATTAAAAAACAAATATTCATTAAATACTATGCAGAGAAATACACAAAGTTTACACACCCATGAATTAAACAGCACCTAAACAGCATTCTAGCACCTTAGGGGTCCCCTTGTGGCCCCTCCCAATCACATCTTCTTTCCTCCCCCAGAGGGAAACAGGGTCCTAAGTTCAAACACTAGGAATTTAGTTGGGGGAATTCAATTGAATAGAATTTACACACAATTTTTGTGTGTTTGGCTTCTTTAAAATCAGCACTATGTTTGTGCAATTCATTCCAGCTGCTATAAGTAGCCATAACTCATTACCGTTCTTGTATACTTCATGAAATGAGCATGCCACAATGTATTTATCTGTTCTACTGTTAATAAACATCTGTATTTCTGGTTTAGAGTTATAAATAACTCTAAACATTTTCTGTGCATGTCTTTTGGTACATGCATATACACATTTCTGTTGGGTGGAATCTATGAGTAGAATTATCAGGTAATAGGATATTATCATCTTCAGCTTCAGTAGATACTGCCAGTCTTCCAACAATGTTTTGCCAATGTATACCTCATCAACTTACTGTAGGAAAGTATTCCAACTGCCCAACAGTCTCACCAACACTTGGTATCATTCATTTATCTGCTGGGTAGATAGTGGTATCTGACTGTGATTTTAATTTGCACTTCCCTAATTACTCATGGGTGTTAGGAACCCTTTGCTTTGCTTATTGGCTATTTGGATATCCTCTTTGTGAAAACAGTCTGTTCAAGTCTTTTACATATATTAAAAATGGAACTGTCTGCCCTTCTTCAATTTTAGGAGTTTTTAACACATCATAGATATGAGTATTTTGACAGATATGTTGCAAATATATTCTCCTACTCTTGTTGCTTGTCTTTTCACTCTCTTGTTACCTTTAGATTAAGAGTTTTCATTTTAGCAGACAATTTCTCAGATTTTTCCTTTATGATTAGTACTTTTTGTGTCATTTTAAAGAAATCTTTGCCAACATATACCAAGATCATGAAGATACAGTCCCATGTTAACTTCTAGAAGTTTGTTTTATCTTTCACATTTAGAGCTAAAAATCAGTCTGATATTGATTTTTATACATGGTGTAAGATAGAAGTCACAGTTCATTGTTTCATATGTTTATCTACTTGACAGCAACCTTCACTAAAAATACCACCCTGTAGGTACTGCATGTTCTCTCACTGATAAATGGGAGCTATGTAACGTGTACACAGGGGCCTACACTGTGGACTGATAGACACTGAAGACTGAGGAAGGTGGGAGGGGGCCGAAGATGAGAAATTACTTAATGAGTACAATGTACATAATTCCAGCCATGGATACACTAAAAGCCCTGACTTCACCACTACACAATATATCCTGTAACTACACTTGTGCTCCATAAGTTTATACAAATAAAATAATTTAAAAATACCACCATCTCCCTACTGCTTTGCAGTTCCACCTTTCACATAAGTCAAGTGAACGTATGTGTTTGCTTCTGGAGTCTCAATTGTATTCTACTGGCTTATTTGTCTAGCTATAGACACCAATCCTAACACAAATATTACAACTCTCTTAACTCCTGCTCCAAATTTGTTCTTCCTCCTCAAATTTATCTTGACTATTTCTGGTCCTTTTCATTTCCATATAAGCTTTAGAAAGCAGCCTGTCAATATCCACCAAAAAAAAAAAAAAACGCTGCTGGGATTTTGATTGGGATGGCCCTGACTATATACATTAATTTAGGGAGAAATAATATCTTTAAAATATCTTTATCTTTAGAATTTTGTAATCTATGAATCTGCGATACTCCTCTATTTCTTTAGTTTCTCAATTTAACTAAAGAATGTTGAGATGTATTATGTCATTTTCTCTGTAGAGCTCTTTACATATCCCATGATAATCATCCCAGAATACGTAATGTTTCTTGAGGCTATTTTAAATGTACTTTTTCTTTTCTTTAATTTTATTTGTTAACGTTATGTAGAGACGAGGTCTTGCTATGTTGATCAGACTGGTCTCAAACGCTCGGCCTCAAGAGATCCTCCCCCACTCAGTCTGCCAAAGTGCTGGGATTACAGACTGAACCACAGTACCTGGCCCTGTTTTTTCTTTTAAATTTCTATTTCTAGCTGTCTCTTCACCAATATACTTTTTATAAAAAGTTCTCCATGTAATTCTAATGCTTAGCCAGGTTTGAGAACTCCTAACACAGTGTTTGATAAACAAGCAAAGGATATATATGTATTTTTTTCCCAGTCTTAGTTATCTTTAACCTAACTTCTGTGTGAAAATACTTTGGGAGTGTAACCTTGGCAATCCGACATCCATTGCACAATTTTATCAGAAGATCGCTTTAACCAAACCAGTTGTGGTTTGATTCTTGGCTGTGCAGGATTTTGTCATTTTTGATGTTCCAACGTCTAACACAGTATAGTCACCTACTTGGCATATAGTAAATGTTTGTTAAATGATGGCTGAACTACATGACCTCAGGCAAGTAATGTATTTCCTCTGGGCTTCAGTTCCCTCAAAGTAAAATTGAGGTAACTGAGTGCCACCAATTGGCTGCTGAAAGTTTCAAACAAATGGGAAACAATTTTTTAAACTGCGCAAGGCTATACAATAAAGTATCATTTATTAACTTCCATTAGCTTTCCTGTGCTTCACAGGTTCATCTCCTTATTGAAAGAAAAGGATCTAGCCAAACTAAGTTTCATAAGTGAAGGAGAAATAAAATCCTTTACAGATAAGCAAATGCTTAGAGATTTTGTCACCACCCAGGCCTGCTCTACAAGACACCCTGAAGGAAGCACTAAACATGGAAAGGAACAACCAGTACCAGTCATTGCAAAAACATGCCAAAATGTAAAGACCATCAATGCTAGGAAGAAACCGCATCAACTAACAAGCAAAATAAACAGCTAATATCATAATGACAGGATCAAGTTCACATATAACAATATTAACCTTAAATGTAAATGGACTAAATGCTCCAATTAAAAGACACAGACTGGCAAATTGGATAAAGAGTCAAGACCCATCAGTTTGCTGTATTCAGGAGACCCATCTCACACACAGAGACATACATAGGCTCAAACTAAAGGGATGGAGGAAGATCTGCCAAGCAAATGGAGAACAAAAAAAAGCAGGGGTTGCAATACTAGTCTCTGATAAAACAGACTTTAAACCATCAAAGATCAAAAGAGACAAAGATGGCCATTACATAATGGTAAAGGGATCAATTCAACAGGAAGAGCGAACTATCCTAAATATATATACACCCAATACAGGAGCACCCAGATTCATAAAGCAAGTCCTTAGAGACTTACAAAGAGACTTAGACTCCCATACAATAATAATGGGAGACTTTAACACCCCACTGTCAACATTAGACAGATCAACGAGACAGAAAGTTAACAAGGATATCCAGGAATTTAACTCATCTCTGCACCAAGCGGACCTAATAGACATCTACAGAACTCTCCACCCCAAATCAACAGAATATACATTCTTCTCAGCACCACATCACACTTATTCCAAAATTGACAATATAATTGGAAGTAAAGCACTCCTCAGCAAATGTACAAGAACAGAAATTATAACAATCTCTCAGACCACAGTGCAATCAAACTAGAACTCAGGACTAAGAAACTCAATCAAAACCGCTCAACTACATGGAAACTGAACAATCTGCTCCTGAATGACTACTGGGTACATAACGAAATGAAGGCAGAAATAAAGATGTTCTTTGAAACCAATGAGAACAAAGATACAACATACCAGAATCTCTGGGACACATTTAAAGCAGTGTGTAGAGGGAAATTTATAGCACTAAATGCCCACAAGAGAAAGCAGGAAAGATCTAAAATTGACACTCTAACATCACAATTAAAAGAACTAGAGAAGCAAGAGCAAACACATTCAAAAGCTAGCAGAAGGCAAGAAATAACTAAGATCAGAGCAGAACTGAAGGAGACAGAGACACAACAAACCCTCCAAACAATCAATGAATCCAGGAGTTGGCTTTTTGAAAAGATCAACAAAATTGATAGACCGCTAACAAGACTAATAGGGAAGAAAAGAGAAAAGAATCAAATAGATGCAATAAAAAATGATAAAGGGGATATCACCACCAACCCCCTAGAAATACAAACTACCGTCAGAGAATACTATAAACACCTCTACACAAATAAACTAGAAAATCTAGAAGAAATGGATAATTTCCTGGGGATTTACACTCTCCCAAGACTAAACCAGGAAGAAGTTGAATCCCTGAATAGACCAATAGCAGGCTCTGAAATTGAGGCAATAATTAATAGCCTACCAACCAAAAAAAGTCCAGGACAAGATGGATTCACAGCTGAATTCTACCAGAGGTATAAGGAGGAGCTGGTACTATTCCTTCCGAAACTATTCCAATCAATAGAAAAAGAGGGAATCCTCCCTAATTCATTTTATGAGGCCAACATCATCCTGATACCAAAGCCTGGCAGAGACACAACAAAAAAAGAGCATTTTAGACCAATATCCCTGATGAACATCAATGCAAAAATCCTCAATAAAATACTGGCAAACCAAATCCAGCAGCACATCAAAAAACTTATCCACCATGATCAAGTGGGCTTCATCCCTGGGATGCAAGGCTGGTTCAACAGACGCAAATCAATAAACGTAACCCAGCATATAAACAGAACCAAAGACAAGAACCACATGATTATCTCAATTGATGCAGAAAAGGCCTTTGACAAAATTCAACAGCCCTTCATGCTAAAAACTCTCAATAAATTCGGTATTGATGGAACGTATCTCAAAATAATAAGAGCTATTTATGACAAACCCACAGCCAATATCATACTGAATGGGCAAAAACTGGAAGCATTCCCTGTGAAAACTGGCACAAGACAGGGATGCCCTCTCTCACCACTCCTATTCAACATAGTGTTGGAAGTTCTGGCTAGGGCAATTAGGCAAGAGAAAGAAATCAAGGGTATTCAGTTAGGAAAACAGGAAGTCAAATTGTCCCTGTTTGCAGATGACGTGATTGTATATTTAGAAAACCCCATCATCTCAGCCCCAAATCTCCTTAAGCTGATAAGCAACTTCAGCAAAGTCTCAGGATACAAAATCAGTGTGCAAAAATCACAAGCATTCTTATACACCAGTAACAGACAAACAGAGAGCCAAATCATGAATGAACTCCCATTCACAATAGCTTCAAAGAGAATAAAATACCTAGAAATCCAAATTACAAGGGATGTAAAGGACCTCTTCAAGGAGAACTACAAACTACTGCTCAGTGAAATAAAAGAGGACACAAACAAATGGAAGAACATACCATGCTCATGGATAGGAAGAATCAATATTGTGAAAATGGCCATACTGCCTAAGGTAATTTATAGATTCAATGCCATCCCCATCAAGCTACCAATGAGTTTCTTCACAGAATTGGAAAAAACTGCTTTAAAGTTCTTATGGAACCTAAAAAGACCCTGCATTGCCAAGACAATCCTAAGCCAAAAGAACAAAGCTGGAGGCATCACGCTACCTGACTTCAAACTATACTACAAGGCTACAGTAACCAAAACAGCATGGTACTGGTACCAAAACAGAGATACAGACCAATGGAACAGAACAGAGTCCTCAGAAATAATACCACACATCTACAGCCATCTGATCTTTGACAAACCTGACAAAAACAAGAAATGGGGAAAGGATTCCCTATTTAATAAATGGTGCTGGGAAAATTGGCTAGCCATAAGTAGAAAGCTGAAACTGGATCCTTTCCTTACTCCTTATACAAAAATTAATTCAAGATGGATTAGAGACTTAAATGTTAGACCTAATACCATAAAAATCCTAGAGGAAAACCTAGGTAATACCATTCAGGACATAGGCATGGGAAAGGACTTCATATCTAAAACACCAAAAGCAACGGCAACAAAAGCCAAAATTGACAAATGGTATCTCATTAAACTAAAGAGCTTCTGCACAGCAAAAGAAACTACCATCAGAGTGAACAGGCAACCTACAGAATGGGAGAAAATTTTTGCAATCTACTCATCTGACAAAGGGCTAATATCTAGAACCTACAAAGAACTCAAACAAATTTACAAGAAAAAAACAACCCCATCAAAAAGTGGGCAAAGGATATGAACAGACACTTCTCAAAAGAAGACATTCATACAGCCAACAGACACATGAAAAAATGCTCGTCATCACTGGCCATCAGAGAAATGCAAATCAAAACCACAATGAGATACCACCTCACACAAGTTAGAATGGCGATCATTAAAAAGTCAGGAAACAACAGGTGCTGGAGAGGATGTGGAGAAATAGGAACACTTTTATACTGTTGGTGGGATTGTAAACTAGTTCAACCATTATGGAAAACAGTATGGCGATTCCTCAAGGATCTATAACTAGAAGTACCATATGACCCAGCCATCCCATTACTGGGTATATACCCAAAGGATTATAAATCATGCTGCTATAAAGACACATGCACACGTATGTTTACTGCGGCACTATTCACAATAGCAAAGACTTGGAATCAACCCAAATGTCCATCAGTGACAGACTGGATTAAGAAAATGTGGCACATATACACCATGGAATACTATGCAGCCATAAAAAAAGGATGAGTTCGTGTCCTTTGTAGGGACATGGATGCAGCTGGAAACCATCATTCTCAGCAAACTATCGCAAGAACAGAAAACCAAACACTGCATGTTTTCACTCATAGGTGGGAACTGAACAATGAGATCACTTGGACTCGGGAAGGGGAACATCACACACCGGGGCTTATTATGGGGAGGGGGTAAGGGGGAGGAATGGCATTCGGAGTTATACCTGATGTAAATGACGAGTTGATGGGTGCTGATGAGTTGATGGGTGCAGCACACCAACATGGCACAAGTATACATATTTAACAAACTTGCACGTTGTGCACATGTACCCTAGAACTTAAAGTATAATAATAAAAAAAAAAAAAAAAGAAAGAAAGAAAAGGAAGGAAAGAAAGAAAGAGAATCAGGCACTCAAAGCAGCCCTACAAATAAATAAGCGGGAAGAAAGGGACTAACATGTACAGGGCAGTCATAGAAATTCCAGGCACATCATAAGCATTACGTTGAGAAATAGACTTCCACAGAGTGACAACAAAAGATACTGAAAGTCAAGGCAACTTAAACAGCTCAGTCTGTTAGAAACTCATACAATTTCTGCTCATAAAAACAGATTTAGCAAAAGAAGACACATACCCAAAAGATATCCTGAAGAAGCTAACAGGAATTTAATTTCACCTCTAAGGCATATGGAAAAGGATTTATTAGAAGCATTTTATGAGGCATAATTAGATCTTATGACTTGGAGAGTAGGAGGAAAAAAGACAGCACATCAAAAGATATTACAAAGCAAATGGCTAACATCAAGTTGGGGCACTTCCACTAGCTTTCCTCTAAAAAGAAATGGCTTTTTTTTTGCCATCTGACCTATAGAAGGGACTTGAAACAATTTTCACACCCATCTTCCATTCTTACTCAGAATCACTTTTTCTTTCCAATAATTCCACTTTAAAAAGTGCTGCCCAATCCTAACCTTTTCCTTTTTCTTTCCGAATCAGATCCTAATCTGGCAACCATAAAAATTTCCAACTCCTCCTTTTTACTATTTTACTAAAATTTACTTCCACTGTTTGTGTTTCAACACACCAACCAAATTCTAAGAGAAATCTATCATAGCCTAGTCTTCTCTTCAGATTAAAAACAAAAACAGTTCAGCTACTTGAGTTGGTCAGCTGTCAACTGCCCCTCCCAATTTCTCATTGTTATCTTCTTACAAATGTTCAATAGCCCTAAAGGTTGAAAGGAAACACAAAAATAAACATATTAGCATCATACACTTTTTAGAGAAAGACAGCACTTGCAACTAACCACAAATGGCCTGCTACCTTGGTAAAGCACCATCAACAGCACGAAGACTGCAAGGCCCAAATGATGCTGTGCTCAAGTCCAATTACTATGAAATTCCAGGGGAGTTACTGGATATGAATCTAAGCAAATGAAAGATGTTAAAGGCAGCAGTGAACTGGGACTCCAAGAGAAGGAAAAACTGCTTAAAAGTGTGATCCATCTCATGTGCCCACTGGTCACAGAAAGCACCCTCCTCAGACATTCTAGGAACTCCATCTGCCACGTTCCAAAATTTATTTAGCATTCAGGCCACTACCGAAGTCATGCAAGTTAGCTCATCCTGCCAAAGATGGGTAAATCCTCCTAAATTACAGCAGATGCTCAGTTTCTTCAGTTTGTATGGTTATCAGAATCATCATCATCAAACATCAATCCAGCCATTTTCTAGGAAGATTATGCAAATCCTGAACTACATCCTTCTACCCTTCCATACTGATTTTTATCTGACAGATGTGGAGAATATCAGCTTTTATTATCACTCAGCAGTTAAGTCCCCACATTGTCCCTCTTTTGCACAGAATGACAATACCAATGCAAGGCAAAAAGAATAACATTGAGGAATATCAGTGCTATTAATCATAGCAAAGAGGTAAAAAAATAGTGTCTGAAAAAATATTAATTTCTCAACTTATTCATATATTTTAACTTTTGTATAAAAATTTCTAGGTATGAAATACTAAAACACCAACTAGAAAGAAAAAGGTCTGGATGCCTGCTCTTCTGACTCGGGCTGGCCTCGATCAAGTAAAAACTCTAATATCTCAAATTTTTCACCTGTTAAAATGGAGATAGCATCTCTTCTACCTCCATCATAAAGCTACTTTGAAGAATGAGGATTCACAGAAGGATTAAGTACAAAGCACCATGCCATGTAAGATATTCTTATTGGAAGGCAGCTTTACTGAAGTGGAAGGACTATGAAATTTGCAGGGAGACTCACCTGGGTCCAAGTCCCATCTGTAACCCTAGCAGCTGTTCATTTGTTCCTCTGATAAGTGAGGAAGATCATTATATTGTAGGGTGGTAGGGATTAAATAACACTGCACATGGAAAGCACCTGGCACACACTATACACAGGGAATGTTAGTGCTCTATTATAAGCAAGGTTTTTCTGGAAAAAAAAAAAATTGCCCTTTTCAACTTTGGCCTCAGTCCTATACAAAGATCCTAGAATTCAGTTTGCACAAGGGCTTTTCAAATATAAGTGCATAGGAACACAATCACATTATTCAGAAAATATTATGTTTCAGAACTGCGACTAGTCTATAAACCTCAAAACAAAACAGAATGCGCTTAATTTCATGGAAAAGCACATGATGATCTGCCTGGCACAACTAGTGCCTTTGACATTTTATATTAACAAACCATGAGCTGTTGCCCAAACTCATTCACCAAGCACAAGACCTACAATCTAACACTCCATTCTGAGTTCTCACTGAGATGAGCAAGAGTCACCTGAAATCGGCCGGGCGCGGTGTCTCACGCCTGTAATCCCAGCACTCTGGGAGACCAAGGCGGGCAGATTACGAGGTCAGTAGTTCGAGACCAGCCTGCACACATGGTGAAACCCCGTCTGTACTAAAAATAGAAAAACTAGCTGGGTGTGGTGGCGGGCACCTGTAATCGCAGCTACCCAGGGAGGCTGAGGCAGGAGAATCGCTTGAAGCCAGGAGGCGGAGGTTGCAGTCAGCCAAGGTCATGCCACTGCACTCCAGCCTGGGTGACAGAATGAGACTCTGGCTAAAAAAAAAAAAGGCACCTGAAATCATCAAAAATGGTGTACTCATAGGGAGCCAAGCCCAGGCATGTTTCTTCTTGGCTCCCACAGGTGAATTTGAAGTGGCAAGAGAACTTCGTTGATTCTTGTTTTTCTCATTTTAGTTTTACTCTCTATTAAATTGTTACTTTTTACAGTTCACTTATGGATGACAAGTTATTTCCTGTTGGTAGCTGCAATGATTGGGAATTTTGTGATCTGTAAACGAATTAATATCTCATAGAGACCTATTTCCTGTTGGATATGAGACAACAGAGAACACAGTTTTTGTCCACTTGTCTTTTTTGAGGTCAAATCGATGAGAAATTTCTTGCCCTCAAGTAAGGAGAACAACTCTGATACCTGGACTGGCAAGCTTTTGTGTTTCTGTGTTTATTCTTCATCTGTGGCTGAACCTGTAGAATTGAGGGTGTACATTCTCTATCTATACGTCTATGTATCTGTTATTCAGAAAGTCCTTTATTTCTCATTGTGAGTATGTAATGTTTTCCTGTCTCCAGATGGTATTAATAAATTAGATGGTAAAGGCTCTTTAAAAATAAATAAAGCCCCATTCTGGATTCATTTTTCCTCTCAAACTCTGTAGAACATAACCAATTTGAAAAGCCTCTAGATTTGGGGGGGTGTAAAAGTTCCATGCAGCTTGAGAGCCATCAGTCATTAAGCCCCTAGTTCCACCCCAAGTCTTGCTGTCCAGAAGCTCAGTCCACTGGGGAGTAAAGAGGCGCTTTAGTAAGTTAAATTAAAGCCACAAACATGGCTGCTCCCTAAGGGAGATAATACTGCGTTAAAAGAAAGAGAATTATTTGTCTCTTCCCATTTTCTCCGCTAAATGAGGAGGTTAATAATAAGGCCTCCTTAGCCATGCGTGTTTCCACTGCAGGAAACACCATTCGTGCCCGTTCTGGACTCACCACCCGGCAAGTACCAACGCCCCCAGCACCATCGCCCTGCTAGGCTGACAGACCCCGGGCTGATTTTGACCTTGCAAGAAATGCAAAAGCAACTTTGGGAGGCAGAAGCCAGGTGCCCCGACCTTACCCTCGCTGGAGTTCCCGAAGACCTCGGCTGCACCCGCCACCCGGCGTTCGGATGCCAGCACCGCTACGACCAGCAGCTGCAGGAGCCCCATTGCTGCCAGGGCCGGGCTGGGCCCACGCCAGGGCCAGGGAGGGATGCGGGCGTGCGCGCCGGGGCCCCGCAGCCTCGCCCGCGCTATCCCGGGGCGTCCGCACCGGGCGTCATCGCCTGCCAGGTGCAGACGCCTAGCACCTGCCAGCTCCGCAGCCGCCGGCGCGCGCCCCGCCGCACTTCTAGCGCCAGCGAGAGGTTTCCTCTTCCGGCACCTGACCCCAGGCGCGCGTTCCCGCGCCTCCTCCCGGGCTCTCGCTGCGTCACTGCGGCGGGTCTCCGGGCGCGGGCGGCGCTGGGGCATTTCCAGGCAGCGCGCGCCTCCTGCCGGCGCGCGGGGAACACGCAGCCCGCGACGCTCCCGGGAGCCCCCAGGACATCCTGGCTTGAGGTCCAGTCTTCCCACTTTTATCTCACCAAGTAGGCAAGCCACTGTGAAAGTACAAAATAACTTTCTGTTGCGGACTAACGTCACCAACCTTCTGTTTCCGTCTTTAACGGTCCTTTACAACAGCAAAAAAAAAAAGAGGAATCGGTTGCGAAAAACACAGTCGAAGGTTATTTCCCCCGGTAGCAACTGTCTTCGCTGCTGAGGCTTATGTTAGTGTAACAACGCCAGGAGAATGCTGTTTGTGTAGTAGCGCACTAGTCATGAGCACTACATTTAAAAACAGTTTCGTTTTCTCTAAGCGAAATATCCTCGAAGACACGGCCTTGGTCTGAACTTCCTCTCAAGTCTCATACCTGAGTGCTGTTTAAGGGACAGTAGTCCATGTGACAGATGGCTCATCGATGATGTGGAATTAGACGCATAGATTTAAGGTTATTTGGGGAGGATTGTCTTGCTTTCCTTCCCTGGTTTTGGTTTTTTTACTTACATATTTTGATGAGCAACTTACAGCTTGGAAATTACATGTTCAGTTAACCTACTACTAACCATCTATAGCTGTGACCATAATGTGAAGAGGTGTTAAAGACAAAATTATTCAATGATACTTGAAGCAACGAACGAAGACTATTGAGGACTGTCTCAGTTGGCATAGGGACCACTGCAACTGGGTCTTGCAGTGCGGAAGAGGGACTGGGCTCAACTCTGAATACAGCACGGGGAAGAGGGAATTGGTAGCCAACCAGCAGCATGGAGTTCAGCGGATGGAAAATTACTAAGAGGAAACATCAGAGGTAAGGGGCATTTAGTGAAACTGACGTTCTAACAGGACTCATCCTGAAGACAGAACATCACCTGGGGGATGGTGGAGGGTGAGGAAACATTAGATATGGAGGAAAGGGGGGATCTCCGCTAAAACTGGATTTTTACAAAGAAGTGCACAGATGGACCTAGCAGAAGATTCAGAAGCCGTACTAAAGTTTGGCCAAGCAAATAATCTTTGCCACAGGCACAGTTCCTTTTCTGCTCTCACACTGCCCGGTCCAAATTTTCACACCTTTGGTACTACTATCTATTTCTGTAATGCTTATTCACTCTCCCACGTGCCCCTATTCCTATAACCCTCAGTAGATGAAATCCAAGGAACATGAAAGGAACAATTATGATAAGGGTAGCATCTAAATCAGTGGATGGATTATTCAATAAATTGTGTTATTACTGATTAGCTGCACTATGGGCAGAAAGAATCAGAACACTATCTCACACTAATTGTGAAAACAAAATCGCAAAGTAATAAACCATAAAAGAACTAGCAGAAGAGGGCTCTCTCTCTTTTTTTTTTTTTTTTTTTAATAAATTGATCTCAAAAAGGGAGGAGCTTTCTAAGAAGCAAAACAGCAAAGGAAACAACCATAAAGGAAAATATTGGTAGACTTGGCTACATAAATACTTTTTACATAAATATTTAAATTTTATTAAACACATAAGCAATATGAAAAGGCAAGTTGATGACCAAAAAATAAAAATTAGCTAAGGACACGAATAGGGAATTTCACCCAAAAAAAAAAAGAAATACAAATTACCAGTAAATACATGAAAAAAGTTCAATCTCACTAGTAAACAAACAAATCAAATTAAGAAATTAATATGTAAATATTTTTAAAGTATAAGAACATCCAGTATGGATAAAAGAGCTGAGAAGGAGGCATTCTTAGTAGGTAGGGATAGTGGGAATATACACTTCAATAAAGTAATCTGCATCAAAAATGTTTAAAAATCTTATTTTTGTAGATTTGGTATAATCCACTTTTAGATTTAAGTATGTAATTAAATACACATATAAAAATTAGTATAAGCTGGGGGAAGTGGTACATGCCTGTAGTCCCAGATACTCAGGAGGCTGAGGCAGGAGGATTGCTTCAGCCCAGGAGTTCAAGGGGGCAGTGCTCTATGATTGCACCTGTGAATAGCCACTGCCCTCCGGCCTGGGCAACATAGTGAGACACCATCTCTTAAAAAAAATTTAGTGTACAAAACTATTCATGAAGGTATTATTTAGAGTATCTAAAACAACCTAAATGCCCAACAATTAGGAATTAAATAACCTATGATACAGCTTTATAATAGGATCCTGTGCAGCCCTTCATTTATATTCTGATTGAAGTCTTTATGGAAAGGCAACTGATGATGCAATAAGTATATATAGTATGTGGTTTTTCTTTTTTTTTTCTAACATACATCTTTTATTGACTCAGAGGAATGGATACACTTTTGTTGTTTGTTTGTTTGTTTGTTTTTTGAAATGGAGTCTTGTTCTGTCGCCCAGGCTGGAGTGCAGTGAAGCAATCTTGGCTCACTGCAACGTCCATCTCCTGGGTTCAAGCAATTCTCTTGCCTCTGCCTCCCAAGTAGCTGGGATTAGAGGCACACACCACCATGTCCAGCTAATTTTTTTAGTAAAGATGGGGTTTCACCATGTTGGCCAGGCTGGTCTCGAACTCCTGACCTTGTGATCTGCCTGCCTTGGCCTCCCAAAGTGCTGGGATTATAAGCCACCACACCCGGCCTGTAATTTTTTTTAAAAGACAAGATCTCACTATGTTACCCAGGCTGGCCTCAAACTCCCAGATGTAAGAATTGAAGAAAGAGAAAAAAACAGGAAAGGTGACTTAGAAGTCAAGGATGGGTTTATTGTAGAGAAAACAAACCTGAGAGGGGCTTCTGGCCAGTTAGGTTAGAGGCACACTCTCTTACGGACTAAGAGTTTTTAAGGATTTAGGGTGGGAGTGTTTATCAGAGGCTTAGATTGCTTCTGTGTCTGTTGTGCTTATCTGGGAGGGAGAGTTGTGTGTCTGTTCCCATACATCTTTTTGCAGCTGCAGGCATATCCCTGAGTCTGCTTTTACCTTCCCTATCTTAGTGCATCTGAAGGGAACGGAATGTACTTATTAAGGCCCACTGTTTTACTGGGGTCCATTGTATGAGGGTGAAGTTTGGCAGTTACCCAAGGGACTTTCCCCTCACCTCCCTTTGTGCCTGAGCTGTCTTATCTGTGTTTTACTGTCTCCTCTTTCTGGCTGCTTATAGTTAGAAGAGAAGTGATTTCCTTGAAATGCATGAGGCTAGAAAGGGAGCTGGAACTTAAAGTGGCGGTATTTGTCCAAGATGACGGTGCTCCTGCTCTGTCACCAGACTCAAGCAATCCTGCCACCTCAGCCTCCAGACTAACTGGGACTGCAGGCTCATAACCACTGTGCCTGCCTTGTTTTCTTTGTAGTATGAATTCCTGGTTATGTGCATAGAAAAAAAGGTTGAAAAATACATGCCAAAATGTTTAAAATAGTTATCTTTAGGTGGTTAAGAATGATTTTCTTTGCACATTTCTGTGTAAAAATTCTACATTGAAGTGTATCATTTTTGAATAAGAAATTATGATTTTGTAAAAGATACATATAATTTTAAAGGTTTTCTTGTAAAAGCATTCAAGATATAAGTACATCTTCCTGAGTATGAAACATACATGCTTTTTGTGATGCAACTCCTGTTCATTTCCCTAGGTTCTTGCTGCAACTAAAATCAGACCTCTACATGCGGGTCACGTTGAATTAATTTCAATTTCCTGAACTGAGCCTATTCTCTCTCCTCCATACCTTTGCATCGCAGTTCCCCAGGCCTGCAGTTGCCTGTGCATGCATGACAGCTGATCACAGATGTGTCAGCAATCAGAACAGGGCCTCATTACCTTGGCTTCTAAGTACGGTATTGTGACAGCTTGGGAGGATGATTGGCTGGGGTTCCATGCTCATGTCAGAGTTCCATTGGAGAGCTGAGAAGCAAACAAGCTTAGCAACTTTGCAGATGAGTTCATTTTTCCTATGTATTGAAAGGAAGTGCAGAAACTGAAAAGATTCCCAAATCCAAGATATGCATTACTAGAGCCTTAAAGTCTGTTTAGGCCAGACTCAGTGGCTCATGCCTGTAATCCCAGTACTTTAGCAGGCCGAGACAGGAGGATCTATGGAGTCCAGGAGTTCAAGACCAGCCTGGACGACATAGTGAGATCCCCATTCTTACAAAAAAAAAAAAAACAAAACAAAACAAAAAAAAAAACACACAGAAAAAAAATTAGCTGGGTGTGGTGGGGCACATCTGTAGTCCTAGATACTCAAGCGGCTGAGGCAGGAGAATTGTTTGAGCCTAGGAGTTTGAGTTTGCAGCAAGTCATGATCATGCCACTGTACTCCAGCCTGGGTGACAGAGCAAGACTCTGTATCTAATAAAACAAAAGTCTGTTAAAATTTAGAAAAGGAAGGAAGGGCAGGAGGGGGAGAAGGAGGAAGGGAAAAAACTTACCCTAGATTTTTAAATAAAACCTAAGATACCTTAAATGGAGCTGGGAGCGGGGATCCAGGGAAAAGGCAGGATTGAACCTCTGTGAAATTTGCCCGTTCATTCTTTCCCACTCTAATCTCACCTTCATCCTGTATTTTTTAATTCGTGTGCTCTTTTGTGGGTAGTGATTTACATTATTTGACTGTTCATTAAGTTAAATTCAATAAATGCTTATTTAGTAGCTATAATATGGAAATTATTATGCTAGGAAACTCATTCATTTGGTTGATAAATATGTGCCAGGCTAAATGTTAGGTGCTAGGTACCGGAAATATCGAAACAGGATATGTTTTCTGCCTGCAAGTAGCCCGTGGACTGGTGGGTGAATTAGCGTGAGGTACAAATAATTATACCTCAGTGTGCTAAGTGCAATAACAGAAGTGTAAGGAACAATTATGTTAAAGATTGGGAGCATTTAACTTACTTTCAGAATTCAGGAAAGTCTTTTATAAAGATATGTTCAAAATAAGATTTTGTTCACTAGTATAGTGGTGAGTAAAAAAATAATAATAGGCCGGGCACAGTGGCTCACGCCTGTAATCCTAGCACTTCGGGAGGCCAAGGCGGGTGGATCACCTCAGGTAGGAGTTCGAGACCAGCTTGGCCAACATCGCGAAACCCCGTCTCTACTACAAATACAAAAAACTTACCCAGGTGTGGTGGTAGGCGCCTGTAATCCCAGCTACTCTGGAGGCTGAGGTAGGAGAATCACTAGAACCCTGGGGGCAGAGGTTGCAGTGAGCCGAGATCCCACCACTGCATTCCAGCCTGGGTGACAGAGTAAGATTCTGTCTCAAATAAGCAAATAAATAATAAAATAAGGTTTTAGGACTGTGTGGACAATCACCAAGGGAGCAAAGTGGAGATGTGGATGGAAGTGTGGGCATTTCATACATGGAAGAAAGAATTATAGGTGTTTTTATATGGTGTGCATTTTTGTAAAACAGCAGAACATGTTTAGGGAATTTCAAGGAGTATGGTGTAGAAAAATGCTTATTTATAGTTATTCATCCCGGCACTAGGAACATTTTAGATATTTAATAAATTGCAACTGTATTAAAGGTATTTAAAAATTGTTAAATTTTTTCTGAAAAAATAGTTGTTACAGTCATAAAAACCAAAGCACTTACAAGATTGACTATTGAGTGGCTCACTGCTGAAGCTGGTGAAGGTTATGTGAGGGTTCACTATATTCTCTACTCTTCTATATCTTTGAAACTTTTAATAATATAAAGTTTCAAAGAAAGTATTCACCAAAATTGTGTGTTTAAAATATGAGATCTGTAATACTGGGTTCCTGCTGCTAAAACCATATAATCCAGTTGGTGATGCCAGAGAAGCAAATGAAAAAGCATATGAGAAAGTGTCCAAATCATGAAAGGAAGAAAGGAGAGGTCCCTATGGACTCTTGCAATTCATAAAATTTATATGAGAAGTGTAAAACTTAAAAAGGTAGGGTAAGGATTAAATAGCAGGAAAGAAATTGCTTTGGGAAAGGTAAAGAATGAGGAAACAGCTAGACCAGTGGTTCTCAGTTGGGGGCAATTTTGCCCCCCGGGGACATTTGGGACTATCTGGAGATACTTCATGTTGTCATAAATGGATTGGGGGGATGCTGCTGGTATCTCCGGGGTAGAGGACAGGGATGCTGCTAAACATCCTACAATGCACAGGTCAGCATCCCACAACAAAGAATAATCTAGCCTAAAGAGTCAAGAGTGCGGCCATTGAGAAATCCTGAGCTAGATGCACAGACTATATTTGGCAGGTGGGTTATTCCTGAAGTCTATGGCTTCAAGAGCTTCATAAACCCCTTTTCAAATGTAGGCTAAGTTGAGAGTCTGGTCTGGGGAAAGGGTCCACAGCTTTTATCTGATTCTTAAAAAGATCCGTGGCCAAAAGAGGCTGAAGAACCAGGAAAACCAAGGGGTCAGGGCCCTTGGCTGAAACAGAGGATTATTTCACTCAGAAAATTATCAAGAGGTGAGGCTGGGTCTGTTTGCTGGAGCCAGATTATAGTAAATCTTGACAACTAGGCAGAGATAGTTGGACATCAACCTGAGGTCTCTGTGGAGACACGGAAGACCTACTAGGAAGATAGTGGCAGGACAAAAACTGTGTCACAATATGAGTTGTCTTGAAGTGACTTCTCTACTTCAAGTGCCCAAGTTCCCTTCAATCACGCTGCAAAACTTAGTATCCTTACGGAGTGGACTAAACTGTATTCAATCAGTCACCAATCCGTATTAATTATTTTTCTCAAAAATATATTTTAGTCTTTTTTTCCTCTCTTATCAGGGTCAACACCCTATTCTAGGCCCAGCTCACCTTAATCTTGGACAACTGCAAAACCTTCCTCTTGGTGAGTCCTTGGCTTATTCATCTTTGCACACTGAGCACTGGATATACTTCCTGGCATGTGGCAGGCATTCAGTAAGGTACACGCTCAAGTGAAGGTGGGAGGAAAAGGTTGTAGATTCCCCCAAGTTACAGTTAGAACAAATTATGGAGTGATTTCTCATTAGTTCCATTATGGGGAGCATGCCTCATCCACGTTCTTAATGAGGCCCCAGTAAGTCTGTAGACTGTTTGGGGATGAGGGTGGGGCATGGGTGTGAAGCAGAAGTGGTGCTTCCCAGCAAGGGTTGGGATAAATCCAGCAAGCTGAGTTCCCCGGGGACTGTGTCCACCACCTACCCCGCAGCCGCAGGAAGGTAATCACGGATAATCAGCCTGAGAAAGAGGATATGAGAGTTTGTTTGATGTCTCCAAACCTGTTATTTGCCGACTCCAAACTCATTTCTTACCAGACTATCCTCAGGCTAAATTTCCTTAAATACCAAGTTTCTATTATCACTCTTCACACTTAAGCTCTCAATAAGTCCCAACTCTAAATCTAAATTGTGCAGCTGATTTTTCTTGGCTGGGCGCGGTGGCTCATGCCTGTAATCACAGCACTTTGCGAGGCCAAGGAGGGCGGATCACGAGGTCAGGAGACGGAGACCATCCTGGCTAACACGGTGAAACCCTGTCTCTACTACAAAAAAAAAAAAAAAAAAAAAAAAAAATTTAGCCGGGCGTGGTGGCGGCGCCTAAAGTCCCAGCTACTCGGGAGGCTGAGGCAGGACAATGGCGTGAACCCGGGAGACGGAGCTGGCAGTGAGCCAAGATCGCGCCACTGCACTCCAGCCTAGGCGACAGAGCCAGACTCCGTCTCAAAATAAATAAATAAATAAATAAATAAAAATAAATAAATATATCTACTCTTCAATGTAGTCAATAAGTAAACACATGAGAGGATAGGAGAAATCACTAAAAAAAAAAAAAAATCCCCGCTGAATCCAACGATCTCTGAAGCCTTTAACACCTAACAACCTCAAAGAGAGTATTTCAGCCCCTCAAAGCGATGGACCCCAGGCCGCTCCCCAGTTACTCAAAAGATCCAGCCTCTCCTCTGGTGTAGCCCGCTCTAAGGCCGCCTCGGCAGTACCACCCACTCCTGACGGGCGGGGAGTTCTCTCCGACCCCACCCCTTCCAAGAAGGCAGCGCTGGGATTGGCCATGACGCGTACCAGAGCTGCCCAGTCGCGGAAGAGCAGCTGTTTTGGCGTCGGTTTGCTGCGGGAAGAACATGGCGGATCGGCTCACGCAGCTTCAAGACGCTGTGAATTCGGTGAGGAATTTCATTCGATTAGCCTCTGTCTTTCTCTTTCCTGAGGTAAAGCAAGGGAGAAAAGGGGCCCAAGAGGCAAAACTTGGAAGTGGAAAGCGGACTGAGAAACAGGGCTTCGGCATAAAGCGCTCTCTCGGGAGGCGCCACCGCGAACTCGGAGGTGTGAGGCCGGCTGCCGGGCGGTGCTTGAAGGTGCGGGAGGGAGCAGCCTCTTTCGCTTGAGGAGACCGGGAAGATTGCTCTTGTCCGGGTGGGGCCGCCAAGACTTGTCGGCTGCGCGGTCCTGTCGTATTCCCTGAGGACAGTTTTATTTTCTTGGCAGCGGTGCTTACATCTCTCTTTTGGGGGTTGGGAGGAGAAGCAGGAGCTCTTTTCTTTCCTCATCAATTTGAATCCACCAAGGGAGATCTCGTGCTGTGGATGACTGGGTTTTTGTAATGAAATGCCAGCCGAGAGTATTCCTTCACCAGCGCTTTCAGGTTGGTGCGGAGCGACGCTGAGGCGAGAGATTTTTCATCTTCGCTCCTTCCTGTGGGCCCAGAGCCTCCTTCCATCTCTTGTCTCTTGGCCACCCCTCAGAATGCATCAGTTTGGGGACATCTTTATGATAGGAAATCTTCTGATTCTCGTATGTCTTTCCGTTTATTTGAGTCTTTCTTTTTTCTTTTCTTTTCTTTTTTTTTTTTTTTTTTTTACTTTGGAGACTGTGTCTGTCGCCCAGGCTGGAGTACAGTGGTGCCATCTCGGCTCACTGCACCCTCCGCCTCCGCCAAACAAGTAGCTGGGATTACAGGCGCCCTCCACCACGCCCGGCTGATTTTTCTATTTTTAGTAGAGACGGGGTTTCACCATGTTGCCCAGGCTGGTCTCGAACTCCCGGCCTCAAGCGATTCTCCCGCCTCGGCCTGCCAGAGTGCTGGGATTACAGGTGTGAGCCACCGTGCCCGGCTTACAAGTCTTTTTGAACGTCTCCCCCAAATTCTACGCTCTATTAAAGGCCAAGTCTTGTAGGTAGCTCCCCAGCTTTGTTCCTTCTGGTAATTTTTCCTCCAAGCTATGCCTGAGTGGAAAGCAGAAGCAAAGCCAGAGGATGCGCATACAGTCATGGGCCCTTAATGAAGGGGTTATGTTCTGAGAAATGCATGGTTTCGGCGATAACTTTTTTTTTTAATAAGTAGAAGTACAATGTATTATAACGATGAAACAGTAAATACATAAACCAGTAACAAAGTCATTTAGTATCATTATCAAGTATCATGGACTGTACTTAATTGTATGTGCTAGACTTTCATACACTGGCAGTGCCGTAGGTTGCTTTACAGCAGCGTCACCACAAGCACAGACCGCTATGATGTCACTAGGCAGTAAGAATTTTTCAGCGTTGTTATAACCATAGGGGACCGACATAATATATGCATCCCGTTGACCAAGACGTCAGTGGGTATTCTCTTGCTGCAATGGGTATACTTATTACCATTACCAGTTACATAGTTTTCTGTTAAATAGTTTTCCATTGATAGTTATGTTTCTCATTGTCTGATTGTGATTTAACGTCCTAGATAAGGGACTAGAGAGAAAACATGCTGAGAGGAAAACCTAAGTACCTGGTTTCTTTGCCAGTTTTTTTTCCTCACTGTAAGCTAATAACTTGGCATTTTTCTTAATACATCAGGCTTTGTACACTTGAAGAGTGTGAATCTACTTGTGATAAACTGATCTACCCTGGGTGAATAACACTAGTTTTTAAGGCTGAGAGGACCAGCTTCTAAATGTTGAATTCACCAAGATAAATTCTGCCCTGCAGGGACTTGCCTGAGCTGCCAGTCAGCCTTCCTCAGGGAACTACTCCTTTGAGATTTTACAAAATCAAATTGTAATGATGCTGCTGGATAGAAATCTTATTTTAGGGAAACTTTTGCATATTCATACATGTCTTGTAACTAGAAGGATAGTAAGGACAGAGTGAATATGGCCTTAACTCCAGGTTAGGCGTACTGATAATTGGATTTTGGAGAAAAGCCTTTAGGATAACTAGTATGAGTGCCTACTGTGTATAAGCACTATCATGTTTGCAAAGAGATACTCCTTAAGGAGGTTAAAAAAATGTCATATACTCAGGAGACATTTAAGTGATGGAAAAACAGTATGTGGTTAGGGAGTTATAATGAATTGAGTATTTTCAGCTTTAGGTTCTGAAGTAAATTGGAATATGGAGTGATGTGAACCAAAATAGAGGGAATCTTCTTAGCATTTATCCTAATCAGATTTGTATAACTTTTAACATTTGTTCTACCCTCTGAAAACCATGAGTGCAGAAGCTATGTCGCATTCACTATGTCTCTATAGTGTTTAAATGTAGTACTTGTCATAGTTATTTTCCATAAAGTTTTGTTGACTGAATGGATCTTAAAAGTTTTTTTTTTTTTTTTGAGACGTAGTCTCTCTGTGTCGCCCAGGCTGGAGTGCAGTGGCCGGATCTCAGCTCACTGCAAGCTCCGCCTCCCGAGCATTCGCCTGCCTCAGCCATTCTCCTGCCTCAGCCTCCCCAGTAGCTGGGACTACAGACGCCCGCCACCTCGCCTGGCTAGTTTTTTGTATTTTTTAGTAGAGACGGGATTTCACCGTGTTAGCCAGGATGGTCTTGATCTCCTGACCTCGTGATCCGCCCATCTGGGCCTCCCAAAGTGCTGGGATTACAGGCTTGAGCCACCGCGCCCGGCCTAAAAGTTTTTGAAGGATGGAACAGATAGACACTGTGTTGAATATTTTGTGTATTTCCTCTTCCTCACAACAATGCTGTAATAGGAGAATGTATCCAATTTAAAAATGAAAAATGCTACCTGGGTTAATAGAGCTGGGATCTACGTTTGTATAGCGTCTGAGCACTTATTGCTCCATTACTATTATTAAAACCTGGGCAAAGCCATTTAGTCATAAGTGACTTTATGACTAGTTAGGTAAATATGAAGGAGTAGTGGAAAACAAGTCAGTAGAGTTGACTTAGATTGTTGAAAGCTTCAAAACAGCCTGAGTTGGAGGTTTACCTTGAAGACAGTGGTGGAGTAAGCTCAAATGTTTTTATCAGGGTAAAATAAATAACCTGGTGAACTGGCAAACAACAAGAAGGCTATTGTAATAATTCTGGTGTGAGATAATTGGTTGAACTAAGCAACAATAATGATAGAAGGAAAAGAGGAAGATTTGTAGTATTAGCATAATTTGAAGATCAAAGGAAAGCAAGAATCTGAAGTTAGACTGGTTGACTAGGAGACTTTCAATACAAATTAAATATTAAACAGAGGAAACAGTTGCCTTTGAGTTCTGTCATTGAAACAATGGCAGAGAAACCCAAAGGAAATGCTTATTAGAAATAGGAGGTTTGAGAGGTCAAGACTAGGTGAGAGAAATTGGTGGGGAGGATAGGTGTATTTAATTTGGAGATGGTAAGGAATTGATATTCTCCATCTTTAAAAGTACTTACGGAGTACTTTTAGAGTACAAGAGTTTAAAAATTGAGTCTTGAACAGATACATTTCTGATTACTCAAGGTGCTTTTCTGAGCAGCCTTTTCCCCACTATTTTTTTTACACTTATAACTACTCCAGTCTCAGAAAAGGAATCATATACTTTGTGCATGAGTAATAAATTTTTATTAAACGTGATGCCATACTTAGATATTTACAAGTCAAATTTGCTCTTTTCCATCACTGTCCGCAAAAAGTCTTTACTTGTGGCTTACAATAAGTATTGGCCAGTGTTCTCTTATCATTTTACTATAACAAGAAAAGAAAGATTGTTTTGTATTTCAACTGTTCCAACTAGATTTATATCAAATTTTACTTCACCTAGATTGATACCAAACTTAGTTTCTTTGCAGAATTAAAACATGTAATCAACTGGCTTATTTTATCAACAATTACTCCTTTCTGTTTTATTCCCTTGCTCAGAGATTAGCATTACAGAAACTTATTGTTGTTGCTGTTACCAATAAAGTCCTTAAAACTGATAAGTCCTTTCTAACCTCGACATGTTTTCTTTGGCCTAAGCTTGCAGATCAGTTTTGTAATGCCATTGGAGTATTGCAGCAATGTGGTCCTCCTGCCTCTTTCAGTAATATTCAGACAGCAATTAACAAAGACCAGCCTGCTAACCCTACAGAAGGTAAACAGATTTTCTTAGCTTCTCTTATTTTGACTCTCACATTTTTTGTTATCCTTTAAAATTAGATTTCTTGAGAAATTCAGCTTATTTTGTTTCTAAAAATATTGTTACTTGAGGATATTGCAAGTTTTGTTTGTTGTAAAAAACTTAGTCAATTCACCTAACATCTCATAATTCTGGTTCATGTCAGATAATAGATTGTTACTCCTTTAGAGGAGAATTTGTATTAATTTAGCTGAGTGAGGGACCTTAACAAGGAAGGCATCCCATTTATAAATTTTTTTTTTTTTTTCTAAATCTTTTTTTTTTTTAAATTTATTTATTATTATTATACTTTAAGTTGTAGGGTACATGTGCATAACGTGCAGGTTTGTTACATATGTATACTTGTGCCATGTTGGTGTGCTGCACCCATCAACTCGTCATTTACATCAGGTATAACTCCCAATGCAATCCCTCCCCCCTTCCCCCTCCCCATGATAGGCCCCGGTGTGTGATGTTCCCCTTCCTGAGTCCAAGTGATCTCATTGTTCAGTTCCCACCTATGAGTGAGAACATGCGGTGTTTGGTTTTCTGTTCTTGTGATAGTTTGCTAAGAATGATGGTTTCCAGCTGCATCCATGTCCCTACAAAGGACACAAACTCATCCTTTTTGATGGCTGCATAGTATTCCATGGTGTATATGTGCCACATTTTCTTAATCCAATCTGTCACTGATGGACATTTGGGTTGATTCCAAGTCTTTGCTATTGTGAATAGTGCTGCAATAAACATACGTGTGCATGTGTCTTTATAGCAGCATAATTTATAATCCTTTGGGTATATACCCAGTAATGGGATGGCTAGGTCATATGGTACATCTAGTTCTAGATCCTTGAGGAATCGCCATACTGTTTTCCATAATGGTTGAACTAGTTTACAATCCCACCAACAGTGTAAAAGTGTTCCTATTTCTCCACATCCTCTCCAGCACCTGTTGTTTCGTGACTTTTTAATGATCGCCATTCTAACTGGTGTGAGATGGTATCTCATTGTGGTTTTGATTTGCATTTCTCTGATGGCCAGTGATGATGAGCATTTTTTCATGTGTCTGTTGGCTGTATGAATGTCTTCTTTTGAGAAATGTCTGTTCATATCCTTTGCCCACTTTTTGATGGGGTTGTTTGTTTTTTTCTTGTAAATTTGTTTGAGTTCTTTGTAGGTTCTGGATATGAGCCCTTTGTCAGATGAGTAGATTGCAAAAATTTTCTCCCATTCTGTAGGTTGCCTGTTCACTCTGATGGTAGTTTCTTTTGCTGTGCAGAAGCTCTTTAGTTTAATGAGATACCATTTGTCAATTTTGGCTTTTGTTGCCGTTGCTTTTGGTGTTTTAGACATGAAGTCTTTCCCCATGGCTATGTCCTGAATGGTACTACCTAGGTTTTCCTCTAGGATTTTTATGGTATTAGGTCTAACATTTAAGTCTCTAATCCATCTTGAATTAATTTTTGTATAAGGAGTAAGGAAAGGATCCAGTTTCAGCTTTCTACTTATGGCTAGCCAATTTTCCCAGCACCATTTATTAAATAGGGAATCCTTTCCCCATTTCTTGTTTCTCTCAGGTTTGTCAAAGATCAGATGGCTGTAGATGTGTGGTATTATTTCTGAGGACTCTGTTCTGTTCCATTGGTCTATATCTCTGTTTGGTACCAGTACCATGCTGTTTTGGTTACTGTAGCCTTGTAGTATAGTTTGAAGTCAGGTAGCGTGATGCCTCCAGCTTTGTTCTTTTGACTTAGGATTGTCTTGGAGATGCGGGCTCTTTTTTGGTTCCATATGAACTTTAAAGCAGTTTTTTCCAATTCTGTGAAGAAACTCATTGGTAGCTTGATGGGGATGGCATTGAATCTATAAATTACCTTGGGCAGTATGGCCATTTTCACGATATTGATTCTTCCTATCCATGAGCATGGTATGTTCTTCCATTTGTTTGTGTCCTCTTTGATTTCACTGAGCAGTGGTTTGTAGTTCCTGTTGAAGAGGTCCTTTACATCCCTTGTAAGTTGGATTCCTAGGTATTTGATTCTCTTTGAAGCAATTGTGAATGGAAGTTCATTCCTGATTTGGCTCTCTGTTTGTCTGTTACTGGTGTATAAGAATGCTTGTGATTTTTGCACATTAATTTTGTATCCTGAGACTTTGCTGAAGTTGCTTATCAGCTTAAGGAGATTTTGGGCTGAGACAATGGGGTTTTCTAAATATACAATCATGTCATCTGCAAACAGGGACAATTTGACTTCTTCTTTTCCTAACTGAATACCCTTGATTTCTTTCTCTTGCCTAATTGCCCTAGCCAGAACTTCCAACACTATGTTGAATAGGAGTGGTGAGAGAGGGCATCCCTGTCTTGTGCCAGTTGTCAAAGGGAATTTTTCCAGTTTTTGCCCATTCAGTATGATATTGGCTGTGGGTTTGTCATAAATAGCTCTTATTATTTTGAGGTACGTTCCATCAATACCGAATTTATTGAGCGTTTTTAGCATGAAGGGCTGTTGAATTTTGTCAAAAGCCTTTTCTGCATCTATTGAGATAATCATGTGGTTCTTGTCTTTGGTTCTGTTTATATGCTGGATTATGTTTATTGATTTGCGAATGTTGAACCAGCCTTGCATCCCAGGGATGAAGCCCACTTGATCATGGTCGATAAGCTTTTTGATGTGTTGCTGAATCCGGTTTGCCAGTATTTTATTGAGGATTTTTGCATCGATGTTCATCAGGGATATTGGTCTAAAATGCTCTTTTTTTGTTGTGTCTCTGCCAGACTTTGGTATGAGGATGATGTTGGCCTCATAAAATGAGTTAGGGAGGATTCCCTCTTTTTCTATTGATTGAAAGAGTTTCAGAAGGAATGGTACCAACTCCTCCTTGTACCTCTGGTAGAATTCAGCTGTGAATCCATCTTGTCCTGGACTTTTTTTGGTTGGTAGGCTATTAATTATTGCCTCAATTTCAGAGCCTGCTATTGGTCTATTCAGGGATTCAACTTCTTCCTGGTTTAGTCTTGGAAGAGTGTAAGTGTCCAGGAAATTATCCATTTCTTCTAGATTTTCCAGTTTATTTGGGTAGAGGTGTTTATAGTGTTCTCTGATGGTAGTTTGTATTTCTGTGGGGTCGGTGGTGATATCCCCTTTATCATTTTTAATTGCGTCGATTTGATTCTTCTCTCTTTTCTTCTTTATTAGTCTTGCTAGTGGTCTGTCAATTTTGTTGATCTTTTCAAAAAACCCAACTCCTGGATTCACTGATTTTTTGGAGAGTTTTTTGTGTCTCTATCTCCTTCAGTTCTGCTCTGATCTTAGTTATTTCTTGCCTTCTGCTAGCTTTCGAATGTGTTTGCTCTTGCTTCTCTAGTTCTTTTAATTGCGATGTTAGAGTGTCAATTTTAGATCTTTCCTTCTTTCTCTTGTGGGCATTTAGTGCTATAAATTTCCCTCTACACACTGCTTTAAATGTGTCCCAGAGATTCTGGTATGTTGTATCTTTGTTCTCATTGGTTTCAAAGAACATCTTTATTTCTGCCTTCATTTCGTTATGTACCCAGTAGTCATTCAGGAGCAGGTTGTTCAGTTTCCATGTAGTTGAGCCGTTTTGATTGAGTTTCTTAGTCCTGAGTTCTAGTTTGATTGCACTGTGGTCTGAGAGACAGTTTGTTATAATTTCTGTTCTTGTACATTTGCTGAGGAGTGCTTTACTTCCAATTACGTGGTCGATTTTGGAGTAAGTATGATGTGGTGCTGAGAAGAATGTATATTCTGTTGATTTGGGGTGGAGAGTTCTATAGATGTCTATTAGGTCTGCTTGCTGCAGAGATGAGTTCAATTCCTGGATATCCTTGTTAACTTTCTGTCTCGTTGATCTGTCTAATGTTGACAGTGGAGTGTTGAAGTCTCCCATTATTATTGTATGGGAGTCTAAGTCTCTTTGTAAGCCTCTAAGGACTTGCTTTATGAATCTGGGTGCTCCTGTATTGGGTGCATATATATTTAGGATAGTTAGCTCTTCCTGTTGAATTGATCCCTTTACCATTATGTAATGGCCTTCTTTGTCTCTTTTGATCTTTGGTGGTTTAAAGTCTGTTTTATCAGAGACTAGTATTGCAACCCCCGCTTTTTTTTGTTCTCCATTTGCTTGGTAAATCTTCCTCCATCCCTTTATTTTGAGCCTATGTATGTCTCTGCATGTGAGATGGGTCTCCTGAATACAGCAGACTGATGGGCCTTGACTCTTTATCCAGTTTGCCAGTCTGTGTCTTTTAATTGGAGCATTTAGTCCATTTACATTTAAGGTTAAGATTGTTATGTGTGAACTTGATCCTGCTATTATGGTATTAACTGGTTATTTTGCTCGTTAGTTGATGCAGTTTCTTCCTAGCCTCGATGGTCTTTACATTTTGGCATGTTTTTGCAATGGCTGGTACCGGTTGTTCTTTCCATGTTTAGTGCTTCCTTCAGGGTCTCTTGTAAGGCAGGCCTAGTGGTGACAAAATCTCTAAGCATTTGCTTATCTGTAAAGGATTTTATTTCTCCTTCACTTATGAAACTTAGTTTGGCTGGATATGAAATTCTGGGTTTAAAATTCTTTTCTTTAAGAATGTTGAATATTGGCCCCCACTCTCTTCTGGCTTGGAGAGTTTCTGCCGAGAGATCTGCTGTTAGTCTGATGGGCTTCCCTTTGTGGGTAACCCGACCTTTCTCTCTGGCTGCCCTTAAGATTTTTTCCTTCATTTCAACTTTGGTGAATCTGGCAATTATGTGTCTTGGAGTTGCTCTTCTCGAGGAGTATCTTTGTGGCGTTCTCTGTATTTCCTGGATTTGATTGTTGGCCTGCCCTACTAGGTTGGGGAAGTTCTCCTGGATGATATCCTGAAGAGTGTTTTCCAACTTGGTTCCATTTTCCCCCTCAGTTTCAGGCACCCCAATCAGACGTAGATTTGGTCTTTTTACATAATCCCATACTTCTTGCAGGCTTTGTTCATTTCTTTTTCTTCTTTTTTCTTTTGATTTCTCTTCTCGCTTCATTTCATTCATTTGATCCTCAATCGCAGATACTCTTTCTTCCAGTTGATCGGGTCGGTTACTGAAGCTTGTGCATTTGTCACGTATTTCTCGTGTCATGGTTTTCATCTCTTTCATTTCGTTTATGACCTTCTCTGCATTAATTACTCTAGCCATCAATTCTTCCACTTTTTTTTCAAGATTTTTAGTTTCTTTGCGCTGGGTACGTAATTCCTCCTTTAGCTCTGAGAAATTTGATGGACTGAAGCCTTCTTCTCTCATCTCGTCAAAGTCATTCTCCGTCCAGCTTTGATCCGTTGCTGGTGATGAGCTGCGCTCCTTTGCCGGGGGAGATGCGCTCTTATTTTTTGAATTTCCAGCTTTTCTGCCCTGCTTTTTCCCCATCTTTGTGGTTTTATCTGCCTCTGGTCTTTGATGATGGTGATGTACTGATGGGGTTTTGGTGTAGGTGTCCTTCCTGTTTGATAGTTTTCCTTCTAACAGTCAGGACCCTCAGCTGTAGGTCTGTTGGAGATTGCTTGAGGTCCACTCCAGACCCTGTTTGCCTGGGTATCAGCAGCAGAGGCTGCAGAAGATAGAATATTTCTGAACAGCGAGTGTACCTGTCTGATTCTTGCTTTGGAAGCTTCCTCTCAGGGGTGTACTCTACCCTGTGAGGTGTGGGGTGTCAGACTGCCCCTAGTGGGGGATGTCTCCCAGTTAGGCTACTCAGGGGTCAGGGACCCACTTGAGCAGGGAGTCTGTCCCTTCTCAGATCTCAACCTCCGTGTTGGGAGATCCACTGCTCTCTTCAAAGCTGTCAGACAGAGTCGTTTGGGTCTGCAGAGGTTTCGGCTGTGTTTGTTATTGCCCTGTCCCCAGAGGTGGAGTCTACCGAGACAGGCAGGTTTCCTTGAGCTGCTGTGAGCTCCACCCAGTTCGAGCTTCCCAGCAGCTTTGTTTACCTACTTAAGCCTCAGCAATGGCGGGCGCCCCTCCCCCAGCCTCGCTGCTGCCTTGCCGGTAGATCACAGACTGCTGTGCTAGCAATGAGGGAGGCTCCGTGGGTGTGGGACCCTCCGGGCCAGGTGTGGGATATGATCTCCTGGTGTGCCTGTTTGCTTAAAGCGCAGTATTGGGGTGGGAGTTACCCGATTTTCCAGGTGTTGTGTGTCTCAGTTCCCCTGGCTAGGAAAAGGGATTCCCTTCCCCCTTGCGCTTCCCAGGTGAGGCAATGCCTCGCCCTGCTTCAGCTCTCGCTGGTCGGGCTGCAACAGCTGACCAGCACCGATTGTCCGGCACTCCCCAGTGAGATGAACCCAGTACCTCAGTTGAAAATGCAGAAATCACCGGTCTTCTGTGTCGCTCGCGCTGGGAGTTGGAGACTGGAGCTGTTCCTATTCGGCCATCTTGCTCTGCCCCCCTATAAATTTCTTTATTCAAGTGACCACTATATTGTCATGATAAATGAAATGACATACATTATGCTTAATTCCCAATTTGAGCTAAATGTATAACAGGATTGGTGCATATTTAATCATTAGACTCATTAGAATCTTTTTTTTGAGATGGAGTTTCGCTTTGTCACCCAGGCTGGAGCGCAGTGATGCAGTCTTGGCTCACTGCAACTTTTTCCTCCCAGGTTCAAGAGATTCTCCTGACTCAGCCTCCTGAGTAGCTGGGATTACAGGCACATGCCACCACGCCTGGTTAATTTTTGTATTTTTAGTAGAGATGGGATTTCACCATGTTGGTCAGGCTGGTCTCAAACTCCTGACCTTGTGATCTGCCCACCTTGGCCTCCCAAAGTCCCGGGATTACAGGTGTGAGCCACCATGCCTGGCCGAATCATTAGAATCTTAGGACAGAAAAAGCTATATGAAGTTTCTGGTTTCATGAACTTAAAATTTGTTTCTGAAAACTTGAGGTTTTCTAATATCCTAATCTAGCAGTATCTTTATCTCTAGAGTATGCCCAGCTTTTTGCAGCACTGATTGCCCGAACCGCAAAAGACATTGATGTTTTGATAGATTCCTTACCCAGTGAAGAATCTACAGCTGCTTTACAGGTAAGCCTCTATTCCTTTGAGAATTTTACCAGTAATAGAGAATTTTGAATTAAAGGAGGTAGATTTAATACCTTTTGTCTGTGTCCATTTGTGCTGCTATAACAACATACCTGAGACAGTAATTTATAAAGAACAAAAATTAATTTTCTCACAGTTCTGGAGTCTGGGAAGTCCAAGATCAAGGCATTTATTACTCATTGTGCATGAGTAATGAATTTTTATTAAACATGGTACCATGTTTAGGACCATGTTGAGGACCTTCTTCCTGTTTCCTCACATGGCTGAAGGCAGAAGGGCAGAAGAGCAAGAGCTCCCTCTTCAACCTCAAGCCATATTTTAAGGGTACTAATTCCATCTATGAGAGCTCTGCCTTTATGACTTAATATCCTCTTAAAGGCCCCTCCCCCTCTTAGTACCATCACATTGGGGATTAGATTTTAATGTATGAATTTTGGAGGGGACACATTCAAATCGTAGTACCTTTTGTGATAATATTCAATTTTCCCTGATAAGAAAACCTCTTATTTTCCTCAATTTTGTCTCTTTTCCTAGTGAAGAATGAGAGGAGGGTGGCATTCTAGATGTGGAGTAGAATAATGGTGTCCAAACGTAGTGTGGAAGGGAGTTACTTACAGATATCTAGAGATCTCTAATTGAAAAGTCATTCTTTTTAATAATTCACATGGGGAAAATTCTTAAAAGTTATCTGATTTTTAGAATTTTTTTACTGAAAAATATATCACAATGATTGCAAAGTCATCCAGATTTAAAAATAAGTACATCTGCGACAGCTTCTCTCCTTCTAAACTCTAAAGATTTTAAAATTTGTGTTTTACAAAGGCTGCTAGCTTATATAAGCTAGAAGAAGAAAACCATGAAGCTGCTACATGTCTGGAGGATGTTGTTTATCGAGGAGACATGCTTCTGGAAAAGATACAAAGCGCACTTGCTGATATTGCACAGTCACAACTGAAGACAAGAAGTGGTAGCCATAGCCAGTCTCTTCCAGATTCATAGCACCAGTGGATACTATGTGGCTGAGAAAAGAACTATTTGAGTGCCATTAATAATTCTGCATCAGACTTAGATACAAGCCTTATCAACAATTACAGAAACATTAAACACTATGACACGTTACCTTTTTAGCTATTTTTAATAGTCTTCTATTTTCACTCTTGATAAATAAGCTTATAAAATCATGACTGAACCAGCTTTAAACCATCATACTCATTTTTTAACTGAGTGAAATTATTGCGGCAGGTAATGCATTAATGAACATAATATAAGGAAACATGTAAAATTCTGTTATGACTTAATTTATGTCTTTATTTTGTTGTATTGGCCAGTACTTTTGCAAATCAAAACATCTCTCAAGCCAGAGGAGAAGACAGTAAGAACAGACATAAGGAACATTTTAGTTTAGGCTAGTGTCCTGCCTCTTAGAAGTGGCATTGTGTAAATCTGAGCTTTGAACAAGAAAGTTTTGGAAATTGTATTGCTCTTAAGAAATAGAGTTAGTGTGGCTGGATAAGAAAGTCACATTTATGCAAATGTTTCTTCTTCCAGAACCTCATACCTGTTCTAGTTCATCTCCATGTTTATTTTACCAAGAAATTTCTCTGTCAAGAGAATTTCCTTGCTGTTGTGAAAAAATTTTTCTACAGCCTGAACTATTTTTCCTATTTCTTTTCACCTTGCTTTTTTTCATCCTTCTCCTTAATTTGCTTGTCATCACAATGAAGTATGTTTTTTGAATCAATTCTTTCTCATTCTCTTCATTTATCTGAAGGTTCTGTCTTTTAACCTCTCAACTTTTATTGCTGTATTCTAGTCAGACCAGAACATAACTTCCACTACATCAGTTACTTGGCACCATTTCACCTCAGTTTATTATTGCCAAATAATACTTTGTGTCAGCATTTTCAACTATGGTTACTCATCCAACCCTTGGATCTCTTTGAGTCTACTGATTATCTCCACTGGAAAGGTGGAATTGAAATGTGGTCCACATTTTAACTGGCCATCTCCTGGGGCTGTATTTTTCAGAATATCCTGAGCTACATTTGCTGCAATCTGTTGCTATTCAGAGTTTAAGTTTCAGGAGAAAAAAAAACAATAGAACACTCTGCCTGTTATTTTTGTGGTAATCAAACTTGTCCACAGTTCTTGAAAAGTACTATGTTTCAAATTTCAGGAACACCAGCATTAGCTGTAAAAGTTGCAGCAATTTATTGGCTAGTCATAGAAATTTTTTGAACTTTTAACTATGTGTATTTTCATTGATGTTTATTAAAAACACTTTGCTATCACAGACATTTGGCATAAATCTCTACTCTTCATTATAGTTTTGGGGGGAGAGAAGATTTGATCAGAAAACTTTTTCAAAGTACCTAAGTGTTATAAAGGAGTCAAAAAGGTACAAATAAAAAGAAAAGGTCAAGATATTTTTCAAATGAAGGAGAACTAACAGGATTTATCACTAGTAAACCTGCTCTAAAAGAATTGTCAAGGGAAGTTTTTTCCTAAAAAAAATTCTAAAAAAACAGCTGCTAAAAAGATTTCCCTTCTTTCTAGAAGGGAAATTATAGCAGAAGGAAACTTAGAATGGCGGGAATAAAGAAGGCACAATGTGTAGGGTAAATATAACAGACTTCTCTTGAGGTTTTAAAAATTACATTTGTTAATTGAAAGAAAAAAATTAACATTGTTTTATGTGATTCTCTGTAGAGCATATACAGGTTTGTTTTTTTAAGTTGAATTCTCTGTCACCCAAGCTGAAGTGCAGTGCTGTGATCATGACTCACTGCAGCTTCAACCTAGGTTCAGGTGATTCACCCACTTCAGCCTCTTCACTAACTGGGACTACAGGCATGTACTACCATGTCCAGCTAATTTTTTTCTTTCTTTCTTTTTTTTTTTTTTTTAAGAGATGGGGTCTCACTCTGTTGCCCAGGCTAATGTCAAACTCCTGACCTCAAGATATTGATACTATATAGTAGACTATAAGAAATTAAGTATTTGTATCATCCCTAGAGCAACACAGATTTTTTCCCTAAAAACCTACACAGATTATTTTCAAAAGCATCAGTACATTAAGCTGGAATACTAAAAAAGATTCAGGTAACCCAGGAACAAGAAACAGAATAAAACAATAGTAAACCTAAATTTTATTTTATTTCATTAATACAGCAATAATTAAATGTCAATGATCTAAGCTGATTTAAATCTAAAAACTAGATAAGAAGCTGTGGCTTGTAATTAAAGATAGAAATTTATTCACGACCTACAGTTTGCTTTTTTCATATGTAAATTAATAAAAGTTTAATATCCTACTTCTCTATTTCAGTTCTAGGCACCACTGTCAGTTAACCCTAAAGATTTTTGTGGGTGAAACCATTTTGATTACCGTTTTGCTCTGCTGCCGGATATGGTAACCAAACTCTTTGTTTCTGGATGTTAAATCTTTCCGCTTGTGCTTTAACTACATCCTAACTCCCATCATCTCCATTGAATTTAAGGAGCCAATTTCTTTTTTTGAGATGGAGTTTCACTCTTGTTGCCCAGGCTGGAGTGCAATGGCACAATCTTGGCTTCCCGCAACCTCCGCTTCCCGGGTTCAAGCAATTCTCCTGCCTCAGCCTCCCAAATACCTGGGATTATAGGCATGCACCACCATGCCTGGCTAATTTTGTATTTTTAGTAGAGACGAGGTTTCTCCATATTTATCAGGCTGGTCTCTAACTCCCGACCTCAGGTGATCCACCCACCTCGGCCTCCCAAAGTGCTGGGATTACAGCCATGAGGCACTGCCCCTGGCCAGAAGCCAATTTCAATGGGCGTATCCTTTATCACTCCTGACCTGTGATAATAGCCATTAGAGCTTTTCAAGAATAGTACCCCCTGCCAATGATTTTTTTTTAAGCCTTAATGAAGAGAGTGTCCTCTGGGTCCTTCCAGAGAAGATAGGATGTGAGTGAGTAAGTTATGTGTAATTTCACCCCTTGATACCATTCCTTGATACCATTCCCTGTATACCAAGGAAGGATATTCTGGCATTTCACTTTGGTTTAATATAAGTAAATCCTGTGTCTAGGCATTAGTTAACAAACCAAGTGACTACAAGTGATAAGTAACTTTTACCATAGACTGTCAATTACCTTGGCAATGGAAACATTATTGCCTTTTGATCCAGTCAGATCAGAGAACAAATTCCAGATTTCCATCCCTAAGATTCTGTGTCTCCGCTACCACTTCTGGTAGCAAAACGTGTCAATATGAGGTAGACTTAATGCAATGTAGCCATGAGAAATAATGCTCCTACAAACATTACAGGAATAAGGAATTTGATCAAGGAATTGCATTTACACAAAATACGGGAAGAGTTAGGGAAGTGAAAGAATGAAAGAAGGAGAATAAAAAAAAATTCACTAACCACATCACTCTGAAGCCATTATTGCTAACAAGGTTATTGTAGTGCCAGTTAAGTCCAGGTCACCCAAGACATACACACCCCTTGGCCCCACTTGGAAAACTGTGTGATACGACTATTGGATTAGGGGGTTCTCAAAGCCAAAATGGATTTATCAGCAATGACCTTACTGCCTGGTACCCAGCTTCGAGAGGACCAAAAACGATGTTTGTGTCTTGCATTCCCAGGTCCCTCTTTCTTCTTTTACCCATATCTAAGTTGTTTAAAGGAGAAATATCCTTAGGTTTAAGCCATATTCTCTCTATTCTTGAAGGACCACAGACTCTATACCCCTGCGGAATTTTCTGGAAGCCTATGGGAAAGGAGGAAAGAAAAGCTTCATGGTTTCTTAATACGGGTGCCTAAATTACTATGATAACTGGTCCAGTAAGGAGAAGGGGCACCTGAATTCAACTTGGGGGCTGGGCAAGGTAACCAGTGAGGTAGGGAGATGAATATTACTTGGTAGCTAAGACCCTTCAGGTTGACTTGATACATTGTGATCATGGCTTATACTTCAGATGTGTTGCTGGAATAGATATAATTATTATTCCCCTAAACACAAATGCCAGTGAGAATAGTCCCATTGAGGACATGCTAAATGTAGAGAGGTAGTAGTATGACATGTAAAACAGTCCCCAACCTGTCTCCCTGTCTCCTGCTTATGTGGTACCTGGCCTCTGACTACAGTATTAACCTTTACTTGAGCCCTGTGCTCCTGGAAAACAGTGATAGTTAAGAAATCTCTCCCTCTTGTTACATTTCAGGAAATGGCTTATTGCAAAGAACCACTAGAACTGTGAATAACCCCTTCATTTACCTATGATTAAGCCAGACTCAGACCCTCCAAATCTTATTCTTTGCCTCAGAATAATTAGTTGAACTATTTCTCCTCATAGACTAATCTGAACAAAATTCCCTTTAACTTGACCCAATTTTATGCTTCTCCCTTCCCGGTAAACCGCTGGACTTTAATCCACCCTCAGCCTGAACCAGCACTGGACTGTGGAATAGTCCCCCCTTAACCGCCCCTCCTGAAAATTGGCTAGCCACCAGGAAGGACATTTCCTGTTCAACTGTCCCGTTAATGTCACCTGCTCCTCTCCACACTAGTTTTTTTCTAGCCTGTTTATTCCTCCCTGTAAGAGAAAAAGAGAAAAACCTGTTTGTATCTGATCTTTGAGATGCTTGCAGATCTTACCTTTGAAGCATTCTCCTTATTGCAATAGTCTCCCTGACCCTATTGCAATAGTTCCTCTCTCCCTGTTTGTATTCATCCATTGGGGCTGCTATATATAGCAAAATACCATAAGCCAATAGCTTATAGACAATAGAAATTTATTTCCCGTGGTTCTGAAGCCTGGGAAGTCAAAGATCAAAGTACTGGCAGATTTCATGTCTGGTGGGCACCTTCTCACTGTCCTCACATGGTAGAAGCAGCAAAGGAAACTCTTGGGCCTCTTTAGAGGTACTAATCCCACTCATGAGGCCTTCACCTTCTTGACCTAGTCACTTTTCAAAGGCTCGACCCATCATCGTTCATATGTTAGGATTTCAACATATAGATTTGTGGGATTGGGAGGGACACAAGCATTCAGAGCATAGCGCTATTTTAATAATCATTTCAAATATAGTCATTCTGTACCTAGTCTGGATTTTTGTTTGTTTTGCTTGACCTCATTCACTTGGGTAGGAAAAAAATCTCATGACTCTCATTGATAGCCCCAGGGGTAAGGCTAGGGCAAAGAGAGCAGAGGCACTCATTTACTGTGAGGTAAGAAATCTGTTTCAGATCACCTTGTGTGCAATTCAGGATAAAATTAATAAAGGTGAAGAGTTAAAAATCCAATACTAAGATGTAACTCAGGAGTCAAAAGAAGAAATGAGAAAGATCAGAGCATAATTCAGAACGTAATGAAAACAAACTATACATAGAAACTTGTGGTATTCAGTCAAGACAGCATGTAGGAGAAAATGCAAGTATTACCTTTCTTGCATATATTAGGATAAAAAGCTGAAAATTAGCAAGGTAAGTGTCCAACTGAAAGAGAAAGAAACAATAAAGATAACAGCAGAAATTAAGAAAACAACCATACCATAGAATAAACAAAGCCCAAAGTTGAGATTCAAAAAGAGTATGGTCAAAAAAAAGAGAGTTTTGACTATTGATTGAATTATTTAAAATTTAAATTGTCCTTTAAATCCTTCAAACTTAATCCTTTAAACTTCAAAAAAAGTTTAAATTTGGCTAACTCACGCCTGTAATCCCAGCACTTTGGGAGGCTGAGGCGGGTGGATCACCTGAGGTCAGGTGTTCAAGACCAGCATGGTGAAACCCCGTCTCTACTAAAAATAGAAAAAATTAGCCAGGCGTGTTGGTGGGCGCCTATAGTCCTGGCTACTTGAGAGGCTAAGGCAGGAGAATCGCTTGAACCTGGGAGGAGGAGGTTGCAGCGAGCCGAGCACTCCAGCCTGGGCAACAAAGGTGAAACTATCTCAAAAAAAAAAAAGTTTAATACATAATTTAATAAATAAATTTAAATTGCTAAACAAGGTCTCACTCTTGTCTTCCAGGCTGCAGTGTAGTGGCACAATCACAGTTCATTGCAGCCTTGACCTCCTGGGCTCAAGCTGTCCTCCCACCTCAGCCTCCCAAGTAGCTGGGATGGCAGGCTTATTCCACCAGCTAATTTTTGTATTTTTAGTAGAGATGGGGTTTTGCAATGTTGCCCAGGCTGATCTCAAACTCCTGGGCTCGACCAATCTGCCCATTTCGACCTCCCAAAGTGCTGGGATTACATGCATGAGCCACCACACCTGATTTGACTCAATGGTCAAAACTCTTTTTTTTTGGAGACGGAGTTTCACTCTTGTCTCCCAGGCTGGAGTGCATGGCGTGATCTTGGCTCACTGCAACCTCCGTCTCCTGGGTTCAAGCGATTCTCATGCCTCAGCCTCCTGAGTAGCTGGGATTACAGGCACCAGTCACCACGCCTCGCTAATTTTTATATTTTTAGTAGAGACAGAGTTTCACCATGTTGACCAGGCTAGTCTTGAACTCCTGACCTTAGGTGATCTGCTTGCCCCCGGCCTCCCAAAGTGTTGGGATTACAGGCATGAGCCACTGTGCCCAGCTGTCAAAACGCTTAATTAGCCCAGTGTGGTAGTGCATGTCTGAAGTTCCAGCTACTCAGTTGGGAGGATCGCTTGAGCCTGGGAGGTACAGGCTGCAGCTAGCCATGATCGTGACACCACACACCAGCCTGGTGACAGACTTGTCGACAGACCCTGTCTCAAAACAAAAACAAAAGGCAGTAATAAAACTTTCTAGCTACCAAGCCTAGAGAGTTTTATTAATGAGAATAGTGAGTTAGTGAGTTAGTTTTGCTAAATATGCCATGTTTCTTTGAATTCCAGTTTTATATAGAAAGTATTAAACTCTTGCCAAAATTTTACAGTATCAGTACAAAAATTAAAAATAACAACCAGGTCTCACTCTTAAACATGGAAAAATAGCAAATTAGAGACAGTGGGTATTAAAAATTACATGTATCCCAATAAATGTGTGTTTAATCTCAGGAATGCATGGCAGTTCTATCTTTAGAAAATGTAGTTTTTGTATTTTTGTCAATTTAGAGATGCCCTTTTAAAAAACATTGTAAATTGGAATGTTCAAAGGGCAGCTGTTTTATTTTCTTCCTTGCTGAAACATAAAATAATGATGTGTTTTAAAATTGATAGAATCTTTGATTTGATCAAATATAATAATTAATTTGCCATTCTAACAGATCAAAATCAGAATCAGTATGATCATCTATCTTGATTTGCGAGAAGCATTTGATAAAATTCAAAATCCATTTATGAAAAAGCTCTTGACAAAGGAGAAACAGCAAAGAATTTTTAAAATATAAAGGGTATGTACAAAACTATAGTAACCATCTTACTGGAAGGTCAAATTTGTTCCCTTTCAGCTTGGGAATAAGACCGAGCTTCCTATTAAGACCACCACATCTACTCATCTTTGAGGTGGTGATTCTCACCGACACATCTAAGCATGAAAGAAATAAAAATTGCAAGAGAAAAAGGTAACAAAACTCTCATTACTTAAAGATGATATAATTACATAGAAAATCAAGAAGATTCCATGGATAGGTTTTGGGAAGGTCGTTGGATATAAAAACAATATGTAACATACCAGCAACAAATGATAAGAAAAACAGGTGTTTTTTTTTTAAGCACATTTTCAGTGACATTAAATAATAAGGATTCAGGAATACAACGAATATAACAAAAATGTAAAATATCTAGGGATGCATATAACAAAAAAAATTATAAAACTTCATTTAAAACATTTTTAAACAAAGTAAGTAGAAAGTGATACCATCTTTGTGGAACAGAGTCAGTATTGTAAATGTGTCAGTTTTCTTCAACTGCTCCACAGATGACACAATTTTAACTAAGATTCCAGTTGGGATTTCTGTGGAACTTGATGAGTTAGGGCCAATAGTAATCAAGATAGTCATGAGGAAGGATAACAGAATGGCAAAGCTTGCTTTAATAATTTGTGCAGGAATAGACAAATACTGTACACCAGTCTCTAAATAGATCAAAACCAAATTCACACAGACATGAAAAGTTGATTTATGAGAGATGAGGTTGCAGTCCCTGGGGAAAGAATGGAAATGGTGCTAGAATAATTGGTTTATATATGTATTTGTATATGTGTATATGCCATTACATTAAAGTCAATGCCTGTGGAGTTGGGAGGAGTGATCAAAATGTTCTGGAATTAGATGTGATGGTTGCACAACTCTGTGAATATACTAAGAACCACTGAATTGCATATTTTTAAAGCATGGTATGTGAATAAAATCTCAATAAAACTGTTATAAAAATATTTTTGAAATACCAGCACTTTGGGAGACCGAGGCGGGCGGATCATGAGGTCAGGAGTTCGAGACCAGCCTGACCAAGATGGTGAAACCCCATGTCTACTAAAAGTACAAAAATTAGCCGGATGTGGTGGCACGTGCCTGTAATCTAAGCTACTCAGGAGGCTGAGGCAGGAAAGTCGCTTGAACCCGGGAGGCAGAGGCTGCCGTGAGCTGAGATGGCACCACTGGCACTCCATCCAGCCTGGGCGACAGAGCGGGGTAGGGAGTGGGGTGGGGAAAAAAAATTAAAAAATCAATGCCGGTCAGGCTCAGTGACTCACACCTGTAATCCCAGCACTTTGGGAAGCCAAGGCAGGCAGATCATCTGAGGTCGGGAGTTCTAGACCAGCCTGACCAACATGGAGAAAACCCGTCTCTACTAAAAGTACAGAATTAGCCGGTCGTGGTGGTGCATGCCTGTAGTCCCAGCTACTTGGAAAGCTGAGACAAGAGAATGGCGTGAACCCGGGAGGCGGAGCTTGCAGTGAGCCGAGATCGCGCTACTGTACTCCAGCCTGGGTGACAGAGCGAGACTCTGTCTCAAATAACATAACATAACATAACATAACATAACATAACATAACATAACATAAAAAAAATAATAATGCCAGGCGGATGGAAAACTTACATGCAAAGGACAAGTGTTGAAGACCAGATAGCAATATTTCACCACAAGAGGGCAGTTTGACCCTGAACTTTTTTTTTTTTTTTTTTTTGAGAGGGAGTCTCGCTCTGTCGTCCAAGCTGGAGTGCAATGGCGCAATCTCGGCTCACTGCAACCTCCACCTCCCGGGTTCAAGTGATTCCCCTGCCTCAGCCTCCCGAGTAGCTGGGACTACAGGCGCGTGCCACCACACCGGCTAATTTTTTGTGTTTTTAATAGAGACGAGGTTTCACCGTGTTAGCCTGGATGGCCTTGATCTCCTGACCTCGTGATCCGCCTGCCTCAGCTTCCTAAAGTGCTGGGATTACAGGCATGAACTTTGGTTTTATACAGGAAGTGGTTGGAGGAAATGGTTGGAAAGGATGTTTCCTGACTCAAATACTACTGGGGATTAGCTAGCTTGGTAGCAGCAGCTACAAGTTAAGATTACCCTGGAATCCAATCAGAGCTGGTGTTATGATTCTAGTGTCAGGAAGATACCTGGAGCCAGTAACATGAATATGATGACCAAATGTGTATTTCATCTGAAAGCAAAACAAAATATTAGGGACACAACTTCGTGGTATGTGTCCATTTAGGCCCACCATAAAGAAGTGAAGCACTGGCATCAACCACAAAGAAAGTTGTGTGAGCACTTTCTCTGGATGATAAATTATCTTCTATGTGCATGTGCATGTGTTGTGTGTGTTGACAGACCACACATGAGAAATCTGCCACTTCATAGCCAAAGGACAGTCCTATATGAAAATGCAGTATAAAAATATGATTAATAATACAGGCTTTTGTGCCTCCCAGCCCCAGCATTGCCACTGAATTGTGTGACCTTGGGCAAGTTACCTATGTTTCAGTGCAACTGTAAAATGAGGATAATATTAGTAACTAACTCATGGCATTTTTATGGAAGGTAAATCAGTTTATAGATGAGCAGGAGTCCAGTATCATCCTTTTTAAGACATATCTGGTTTTTATAGGGTCAGACCAGTGAATTAAGTAGGCACGTGATGGGGATCACAGTGCCTCCAACTTTTGGGTCTTTAAGGATGACTTTAATGTCTACCATAATCCCAGGCAATATTGTTTTTAATTTATAATATATTATAATTTTTTTACATTTTTACAATTATTTATAATATTTGTCTTTTATGTACAATATTGTCAATGCAGTATTCTTTTAAAATTTACTATATTGGCTGAGACAGGATGAGAGGGACAGTTTCAGGGTTTCCACTTGACTTTCCCTACTTCCATAGCTCTTACACCACTGGTTAAGAAACCAGTGTGCGGGTTGTGCTAACTACAAAGTTAGTGACCAGGGAAATAATCAGTGATGGGTCATGAAACCAGTGGACCAGTGGACCTACTGTGAGTGGGATCTTTGCAAGGACCCCATGTATTATCTGGCAACCATAACCCTCTTCCCCAACAAGGTGACCACTGATAATGCCCCTTTGAATTAATCCTGCATTAATTCTTAGGTATTGATGTCAAAACAGACTCTGCCACCAACACTCCTCAAAATGCCTTGGCTTGTCTCTTTCCCTTGTATACAGTAACCTGAGTAAATGGCCACAAGTCTCTTTGGGATAGGTATGAGAGAATCATTGTAAACACTTGTGTTATAGGGTTTTTCTCATGCAAGATCCTCATTGTTATTCAGTCATTGGGTTCTGAATCTGAAAGGGTCTCAAGTTCTGAAACAGGGAAGAGATCATGACTTTTTGTTGGGAAGTGCTCTCAGGATTTTAGTCATCTGTTGTATATCATATGGCATACTCTTTCTTGTCTGGCTTCTTTCATTAAGTACAATGATTTTGAGATTTACACATATTGTTAGTGCATCAGTCTTTATTTTTGAATAGCATCCCATTTAATTGATTCCATTGATTGCAATGCTGCCCATCTCTCTTGCTCTTAGGGACTCATGTTCTCTTAATCTTCATAGCTCTCCGAGGGTCAGAAACTCCATTACTTGCTACTCAGACTTTGCTATTATTAGAGTAATTAAGCCTATTTTGGTTCTGACGATTTAGGTTTGCCACCAGGCACCTTTTGTTTGGGGATCCTGTTATTCTCATTGCCATCAGGTAGCGTAGTTTGGTACCAACATCAACCATCAGCCTTAGCCAGTGGTGTCTAGAACCAGCTCTCACAAGATGGATTTGTTCTCATCAACTCTCACAAGATTGTTACATTTGTAGAAATTTTATGAACCAGTTGTTACCCAAGATGTTGAATGTAATATGACAGGAGAATGATCCATCACTATGTCGATATACTCTCCCTTATCCAACATTATTCTCCTTGACTGCATTTTCATGTTCCAGTCTCATGTGTATTTTCTCAGCTCCTGCCAGTATATCCTAACTAGGACCTGCAGCACCTTTTCCTCCATAACAGGCCCAGCACCCCCAAGCTGTGTTATATCATGATTGATCCTAATTTATTATTGGGTAGCCAGAATATGAGGTGGGAGTTGCACTACTCTGTTCTCACGTTGCCATAAAGAAATACCTGCGATTAGGTAATTAATAAAGAAAAGAGGTTTAATTGGCTCACATTTCTGCAGGCTGTACAGGAAGCACAATGCTAACGAGTGCTTGGCTTCTGGGAAGGCCTCAGGAAACTTACAACCATGGCAGAAGGTGCAGGGGGAGCAGGCATATCACATGGCCAGAGCAGGAGCAAGAGAATGAGGGGGAGGTGCTTTTAAACGACCAGATCTCACAAGAACTCACTCACTATTATGATGACAGTACCAAGACGATGGTGCTAAGCCATTCATGAGAAATCTGCCACCATGATCCAGTCACCTCTGATCATGGCCTACCTCCAACGCTGGGGATTTTTTATATGAGATTTGGGTGGGGACACACATCCAAAGTGTATCAGGTGGCACAGGTGGGTGGGTGGGGGGTGGCATCTATCTTGCAAAGCAGAGGACTTGGTATCATCTTCCAGGAAATGGGTAGAACGTTTAAGAGAGGGAGAAGAGAAGGCTGCTTGTGCCAGCCCAGAGGAATCAGGGGAATTGCGATTCAAGATTTTCAGTATATTAACCAAGAGGACCCATTCCAAGTCTTAAGATCACAGTCCTTCTCATCAATACCCTCCCTGACCTTGATGAAGCCAACTTGCCTGAGTTGAGAATCACATATTTTAGAGCTGTTCACTACTCTTGGAATTAAAGGCTGAATCTGATCCTCAGTTTTTTCTGCCTCCAGACTACAAGAGATGAGCATCTGCTGCCAAAGAGGCCTTCTAGCTTTCACACTTTGCCTTCAATCGATGATTAATACTCTTAGCCTTTCATTTTTCCCCCAAAGTATTCATTGATAGCATTTAGCAACCATCATATTCCAGTTTTTTGTTTGTTTACAGATTTATTGAAGTATAATTGATGACAATAAACTACATATGTGTTTGTATGTATGTGTGTGTAGTGCACAATTTGCTAAATTTTTGTTTGTTTTTGTTTTTGAGACAGGGTCTTGCTCTGCCACACAGGCTGGAGTGCAATGGCGCAATCATAGCTCACTGCAACCTTAACCTTCCGCATTTGGTAAGTTTTGACATATATCTATAAAACCATTATCAAAATCAAGACAAAGAACATTTCATCAACCCCAAAAGTTTCCTCCTGCTCCTTTTAATTTTATCCTTCCTTCTACCCCCAGCCCCAGGTAACTCCTGATTTGCTTTCTGATAGGTTAGTTTGTATTTCTAGAATGTTATATAAACGGAATCATACAGCATGTATTCTTTTTTTTTTTGGTCTGGCTACTTTCATTAAGTATATTGATTTTGAGATTTATATATCTTGTTGGTATATCAATCTTTTCATTGTTGAATAGTGTATCCCATTTAATAGATCTATCAAATGTGTTTATCCATTGACCTGTTGATGGACATTTGGGCTATTTCCAGGTTTGGGCTATTATGAATAAAGCTGCTATGAATATTTATATATAAGTCTTTGTGTGGACATGTTCCCATATTTCTGAAATAAATATGTAGGAGTGGAATGGCTGGGATATTTGGCAAATGTATTTTAAGTTTTCATGAAAGTGCCAATCTATTTTCCAAAGTCATCGTACCCTTTTGCGTTCTCACCAGCAGTGTATGAGGGTTCCAGCTGCCCCACACCTTCACCAGCACTGGGCAGAGTCTTTTAACTTTAGCCATTCTAGTGGGTGTATAGTGGTAACTCACTGTAGTTTTTTCATTTCATTTTTAAATTGAGGTATAATTGACATACAATGAACTGCACCTATTTAAACTGTACAACTTGATGAGTTTGACATATGTATACACCAATGAAACCAACACAATCAAGATGACAAATATATTGATCATCTTGATGATATTGATGGTAAATATATAAAGTTTTCTCATACCCCTATGAAATGCTATCTTCTCTCCCCTCCTTGCTCCTACTTCCCTACCCCAGACAACCAATCTTCCTTCTATCGTTGTAGATTAGTTTGCATTTTCTAGAGTTTTATATAAATGGAATCTACAATATGTACTTTATTTGTATCAATAGGTCATACCTTTTTGTTACTTAGATATTTGTTACTGTGACATATTTCACTGTATGGCTAAACCATTATCAGTTTACTTGTTGAAGGACATTTGGGTTGTTTCTAATTTTTGCCCAACACAAATAAAGTGACTATGAACATTTACAAAGAAGTATTTGTATGGACTTAAGCTTTAATTTCTCTTAGGTAAATACCTAGGAGTAAAATGGCTGGATCATATAATAGGTGTATATAGTATTTAATTTTTTTTAAAAAACTGTAAAATGTTTCATAGTGGTTGTATGGAAATAAAAATGAGAAACAAAATAAAACAAATGTATATACCAAAACATGTTTAATGTTTCACTTCCAGAAAAAGGGAACACTTTACAATAAGTGAGAACATATATATCCACATTTTGAAAAAAACTCCAAAACAAAATGCATTTTGACACAAGATAATTGGAAATATTTCCATAGTTGTAAGAGTTTATTGTCAAAAATGATGTATGTCCATCTATAAAACTCTCCTATCTGAAGATTTAAAATGTTGCTAAAACAAATTTATCTGCTCTAGTTTTAAGTATTTTCAAAGTTAGTTTTGAACTTATTTGTTTAAAATGTGAAAATGCAAAACCTTTTGTTGCTTCCAAGAGTAATTTATTGACATCAGAGAAGATATAAATTTATTACTTAAAAAATTTCCCTTTTTTGCTCCTCTTTCTTTTTTGTTTTGTTTTTATAACTGGAAAAATAATTGTACATATTCATGGGGTACATAGTGATGTTTCAGTACATATACTGTATACTGATTAGATCAGGGTAATTAACATATCTTTTTAATTGGTGAATGAACTGAAAAATTAATACTCTGATTTAGTAAGTGAAGCTAACCTTTCCCTTTGAATCCATACTTCTCTGCAGGATTGTTTTTAGCTTTGAGGGCCATTAACATCAAATATTGAAGTAAACTAAACTTATAACCAGACCATCATATCATTTTATCTCATAAAATGAAGCAAGTATTCCCATCACTTCTAGGAACACAACTGAACAGTATTGTTTGCTAGTGAAAAAAAATTGAGTTTTCAAGTGAAAACTGGAATTTTGGAAAACTTGTATCCTCCCTATGAGCTTGACAGCTTCCCAATATTTAGAGACTTTTCTGATATATTTATGATGAGACCAGTGATAATATTAACAATTGTTATTTTTGAAATATTGCTTAATGAAATCCATCAATACCAACCCAAATTTTATAAAAACAAAGCATATTTTAAAACATTTCTTGGGAGGGCGCAGCGGCTCATGCCTGTAATCCCAGCACTTTGGGAGGCCGAGGCAGACAGATCACTTGAGGCCAGGAGTTCGAGACCACCCTGGATGGTGAAACCCCCACCTCTACTTTAAAAAAAAAAAAAAAAATCAGAATTCTTATAATATAGATGACCCTCATAAATCATATAACTCTTCTGAGAGTAAAAGAGGTTCATTTTTAAAAGAATTATCCAGACTTTTTACATTAATTATATTTATATTTTTCAGACCCCAAATTGGCAAAAGTTGGAGAACTTTTCTTAAATCACAATTTTCTTCTGCCAGAGCCAAAAATGTAATAAAACTCCTAGATACCATGGTCATATCCATAATCTTAAAATTATTGTTCTCAGCACAATGAAGAAATTATTGAGAACAAGTCCCTTCCAAAGAAAAAAGATCCAATAAGAGATTAAATATGCATTGTAATTTTAGAAGACAGTTAAGTTCCATCCTCACATAGAATGCTGTCTCAGACACTGGCTTATTCTAAATGCATCAGCAAGTAATCAAAGAGTACAGTAATTACCTATTCTTCCTTAGAACACTGCTGGAACAGATACTCCCCTAGCCCTGGCTAAGGCTCTCTTTATTTATTAGATGGATTAAACTTAATTCTCTTGATTTGTACTTATTTTAACAACAGTTGATGCATAGGAATTCAGAAAGGCTTTTTCAGACTTGAGATTTAAGTGCAATGTCAGCTTTTTTTTTTCCCCCCAGTTTGGCTAAAGCAAAGCAAGGGAATTGTTGCCAAGTAAAGCACATTATGCAGAACCTGGGACATATAAGATGACTCAGCATTGCATTTTAGTCTCATGACTTTGCTGGGAATCAGATGCAGCTATCGAGAATACCAGTAGCATTGGCTTTAGGTTTAGTAGCCATGAGTTGAGTTTAGGAAAGGCAGAATCTTACTAAGTGAACTCCTGATTATTGCTGCAAGACCTTCTTGGTCAAAGCATTTTTGACAAATCATCCTTGAAAAACTCTTTACTATATGGAAAACATAAAGAACAATGAGTGAGAGCACAGGCTCTGGGTTTGAACCTTGGCTATACCACCACTTACGCATCATGTGACTGTGGTTAAGTCCCATCATCACTCCATGTCTCGGTTACCATATATACAAAATAACAATAACATACTGCTAAATACTTACTAAATCCTTTACATGTATTATTAATATAACCCACATATATAATATGTATATTATACATATGTATAATATGTATATAATATTATATTAATATAAATATGTGGGTTATATTAATAATACATGTAAAGGATTTAGTCTGGTACTAAATGACCAGTAAATGTTGTTTATAATTGGTTTGCTTTATTATTTATTTATTTAGACAGAGTTTCACTCCCATTGCCCAGGCTGGAGTGCAGTGGCACTCAAGTGAGTCTCCTGCCTCAGTCTCCCGAGTAGCAGGGACCACAGAAACACCACCATGGCCAGCTAATTTTTTTTTTTTTTTCCGAGACAGAGTCTTGCTCTGTCACCAGGCTGCAGTGCAGTGGCATGATCTCAGCTCACTGCCACCTCCACCTCCTGGGTTCAAGCGATTCTCCTGCCTCAGCCTCCCAAGTAGCTGGGACTACAGGCGTGTGCCATCACAAATACAAAAATTTTTGTATTTTTAGTAGAGATGGGGTTTCACCATGTTGTCCATGATGGTCTCCATCTCTTGATCTCATGATCTGCCCACCTTGGCCTCCCAAAGTGCTGGGATTATAGGCGTGAGCCACCACGCCCAACCTGCTAATTTTTAATACGTTTTGTAGACAGGGTTTCACCATGTTGCCCCAGGCTGCTCATGAACTCCTGAGCTCAAGTGATCTGTCTGCCTTGGCCTTGCAAAGTACGGGGATTACAGGTGTGAGTCACCATGCCAGGCTGGTTTGATTTATTTCTTAAGCCTCACAACATCCCTGTAGTTATTGTGGGGTAGGTATCTGCTATGGTTTGAATGTCTACTCCAAAAATCATGTTGAAATTTAATTGCTGTTGTAACAGTACTAAGAAGTGGAACCTTTAAGAGGTGATTAGGCCATGAGAGCTCTCATAAATGTATTAACGACATTATTGTGGCAGTGGGTTCATTATTACAGGACGGAGTTCCTTCTAAAAGGACAAGTTTGGCGCCCCATTTGTTTCTGTCTGTCTCTCAAGCTCTCTTGCTTTTCCACCTCCTGCTACGGGACGTCATAACAAGAAGACCCTCATCAGATGCTGGTACCTCGATCTTGAACTTCCCCGCCTGCAGACATAAATTTCTATTCACTTAAAATTACCCAGTCTCTAGTATTCTGTTATAGCAGCACAAATCAGACTAAGACAGTATCCCTAAGGGTAAATTGAGTTTATTCCCGAGAGTAAACTGAGGCTCAGAAGTTAATTGTCCATTGACCCAGAGCCTGTGTGTGGCAGTTCCTGTGATTCCAAACAAGGCACTTCCCAATATATCATTCTAAATCTACAAATTTCATTTATGTCTTGTAAGTGTAGGAATCAGAAACATCATAAAAGCTCAATCTCTTACATGGTCTTAGACTTCACTGAATTAAGAAGATTTGTAGAATTAATAAGTGTATGAGACTGGGTGCAATGGCTCATGCCTGTAATCCCAGCACTTTGGGAGGCTGAGGTGGGTGAATCACCTGAGGTCAGGAGTTTCAGACCAGCCTGGCCAACATGGCAAAACCCTGTCTCCATTAAAAATACAAAAATTAGCCAGTAGTGGTGGTGCACGCCTGTAGTCCCAGCTACTCAGGAGGCTGAGACAGGAGAATTGCTTGAACCCATGAGGCGGAGGTTGCAGTGAGCCAAGATCCCGCCACTGTACTCCAGCCTGGGTGACAGAACGAGACTCTGTATCAAAAAAAAAAAAAAAAAAAAAAAAAGTATGATATTGACCTTTGACTCTCCTTGAACAAAACGTGTTATTTAATTATTGAGTTTATTTAATTTTCTGTTGACTATATGTTGTTTTTTCCTGAATGTGATAATAGGGCAGAGACAATGTTGTAGAGAGTTCAGCACAGTGGCCTGAAAAACTGAGGATACTAGGAAAGTTCTTTTTTATATTAATTTATCCAGCAAATATTTATTGCAGCCCCTATTGTATGCAGGCACTACTGAGATACAGCAATAGATATATCAGACAAAGTTCTTGTTCCTATAGAAATGACATTGTAGAGGGAGGAGAATAACATTTATTCCATCAATAAATACATAAAAAAGACAATTTCAGATAGTGTAAATAACAGCTAAGAAGACAATAAAACAGGATGATACAGGAGATGGGAAGAGATGGTGAGAAGTGGGGAAGACTTAGATATAGTTAAATGGAAAGGCTTATCTTTGGAGGTGGCATATGAACTCAGTATTTCTTTTTTTTTTTTTTTTTGAGACAGTCTCACTCTGTTGCCCAGGCTGGAGTGCAGAGGCACGATCTTGGCTAACTGCAACCTCTGCCTCCTGGGTTCAAGCGATTCTCATGCCTCAGCTGGGATTACAGGCATGTGCCACCATGCCCAGGTAACTTTTGTATTTTTTGTAGAGACAGGGTTTCGCCATGTTGACCAGTCTGTTCTCAAATTCCTGACCTCAAGTAATCAGCACACCTCAGCCTCCCAAAGTGCTGGGATTACAGGCATGAGCCACTGCATCCGGCCCTCAATACTTTGATCATTAGAGGAAACCACTGAGCAAAGAACCAGGACTCATTCAGTGGGAACAGCAAGTGCAAAGACTCTAAGGTAGGAACAAGCTTGGCACTTTCTTGAAATAAAAAGAAAAAATAATTATAAATAACGAAACTAAAAATCCTTACAAGGCCCTTTTTGTCCATTTAAGAACAACACAGGCTTTTAATCACCAGTTGCATCAGTCATCTTTATTTACCTTCTAGAAAAAAGGATAGGAGTGGCTGAGATGCACATTTCCTTTGAAGTATTTTGAAGGAAAAAACTGGTTTCAGCTTGTTGATTCTTATTACAGTGCCAAAATGTGTACCAGTCTTTCTTCAGCAGATATTTGAGAACCAAAACTTTTATGCTTAGGATTGTTGGCACATCTGTGCAATGTTAGTTTCTTTTAAGAAACTTCACCAAGAACCTGGAATTCAGCATCCTAATTTATAAATCTGATTTCTTCTTTTTTAACTTTTAAGTACGGGGTACATGTACGGGTTTGTTACATGGGTAAACTTGTGTCATGGGAGTTTGTTGTACAGATTATTTTGTCACCCAGGCATTAAACCTCGTACCCATTAGTTATTTTTTCTGATCCTCTCCCTCCTCCCACCCTCCACCCTTCAACCTCCTGCAGGCCCTAGTATCTATCGTTCCCGTCTATGTGTCCATGTGTTCATATCATTTAGTTCCCACATATACGTGAGAACATGTGGTATTTGGCTTTTTGTTCCTGTCTTAGTTTGCTAAGGATAATGACCTCCAGCTCCATTCACATTCCTACAAAGGACATGATCTTGTTCTTTTTAATGGCTGCATAGTATTCCATGGTGTACATGTACCACATTTTCTTTGTCCAGTCTACCACTGATGGGCATTTTGGTTGATTTCATGTCTTTGCTGTTATTAATAGTGCTGCAGTGAATGTATGCATGCATATGTCTTTATGATAGGACGATTTGTCCTCTGGGTATATACCCAGTAATGGGATTGCTGGGTCAAATGGTAGTTTTGTTTTTTGGTTTTTTGAGGAATCACCGCACTGCTTTCCACAATGGTTGAACTAATTTACACTCCTACCAACAGCATATAAGTGCTCCTTTTTCTCTGCAACCTCATCAGAACCTGTTATTTTTTGACTTTTTAGTAAGAGCCATTCAGACTGGTGTGAGATGGTATCTCATTGTGTGTTTGATTTGCATTTTTCTATTGATTAGTGATGTTGAGCTTTTTTCCATATGCTTGTTGGCTACACATATGTCTTCTTTTGAAAAGTGTCTGCTCATGTCCTTCACCCACTTTTTAATAGTTGTTCTTTTCTTATAAACATAAATCTGATCTTTAAGTGCCCATGATTATCCATGCCCATGAAAATATAAAAATTTATCCCCACTTTTTCTCTCTTCCCATTCTTTCCTCATTCCATATGTTATTCAGAAGTTTATCTTTTTTCCTTTTTACTATCTTATATATACACACACACTCAGATAATATCACACCAATATCCATTGTGTACAGTTTTCTAAATGTTTATACAAAATATCCAGAATAGGCAACCCTAAAGAGTTAGAAAATTAGTGGTTACCAAGGGCTGGGGGATATGGGGGAATTGAAGATAATAGCTAAGGGCTGCAGGATTCCTTTTTGTGGCAACGAAAATGTGAAAGCAATTGAGGTGATGGATGCACAACTTTTTTAATAGATTAAAAGCCATTGAATTGTATACTGTAAATGGGTGAATTACATGATATATGAATTATATTTCAATAAAGTTATTGAAAATGCTAATAGAAAGCCAGGCGCAGGCCAGGCACCATGGCTCACACCTGTAATCCTAGCCTTTTGGGAGGCCAAGGTGAGCAGATGCAGGGAGTTCAAGACCAGCCTGGCCAACATGGTGAAACCCCATCTCTACTAAAAATACGAAAATTAGCAGGTCATGGTGGTACATACCTATAATCCCAGCTGCTTGGGAGGCTGAGGCATGAGAATCGCTTGAACCTGGCAGGCAGAAGTTGCAGTGAGCCAAGATCGTGCCGCTGCATCCCAGCCTAGGTGACAGAGCAAGATTCTGCCTGAAAAAAAGAGAAAAAAAACATAAAGCCAGGTACTGTGGCACACACCTGTAGTTCTAAGAGCTGATAGAGGAGAAAAATGAAATAACAATAGTTTGATACAAAACAAGGCACGAAGGGTGAAATAAAGGAATAAAAAACAGATGGGACAAAGAGTAGAAAGATGGTACACTTAAACCTAAGCATTTTGATAATTACATTTAATTAGACTGAAGATTCTCCTTGAAAATATATACATTGAAATGCAAAGGGCCAAGAAATAACAAGATTGACTTTGAAACTCTAATAACTAAGACTGTGTAATGTTGGTTCAAGAATAGACACACAGATCAGTGGGACAGAATGCTGATCCTGGGACAGATCTGCATGAAAACAGTCACATGATTTGTAAGAAAGACACCACTACAATTCATCAGGGGGAAGGATGGTCTCTTCAATAAGTGGTGCCAGGTCCACTGGGTATCAATGTGGAAAAAAATTAACCCTCATTCCTACTGTATACCATAAAAAATTAATTTGAGATGGTCAAAGACCTAGATGTAGGTTTAGACCAGTCCAAATGAAGCTCTGGAAGAAAATATAGGAAAATATCTTCATGACCTTAGTGTAGAGAAAAATATAATAAGCAGGACAGAAATGTACTATCTGTAACAGAAAAGACTGATGAATTATACTTCAGTAAAATGAAGAACTTCAGGCTGGGTGTGTTGGCTCACACCTGAAATCCCAATGCTTTGGGAGGTCAAGGTGGGCAGATAGCTTGAGTCCAGGAGGTCATGTCCTAGCCTGGGCAACATGGCAAGATTCCATCTGCACAAAATATTTAAAAAAAATTAGCCAGGTGTGGTGACACATGCCTGTAGTCCCAGCTATTCAGGAGGCTGAGGTGGGAGATTAGCTTGAGCCCAGGAGGTTGAGGTTACGGTGAGCCATGAATGGGCCACTGCACTTCAACCTGGGTGACAGAGTGAGACCTTGTCTCAAAGAAAAAATAATTAAGAACTTCTATTTATCAAAAGACAGAATTAATCGAGTAGAAAAGCAATGGACTGAGGGAAGATAGATATAGACATAAACATATTTTTTTGAGATAGGGTCTTGCTCTGTTGCCCAGGCTGGAGTACAGTGGCAGTCTCAACCCACTGCAACCTCTGCCTCCTGGGTTCAAGCAGTTCTTGTGCCTCAGCCTCCTGAATAGTTGGGATTGCAGTCGCACCACCACACCCACTAATTTTTGCATTTTCATTTGAGATGTGGTTTTGCCATGTTGGCCAGGCTGGTCTCGAACTCCTGGCCTCAAGTGATCTGCCTGCCTCACCTTCCCAAACTGCTGGGATTACAGGTGTGAGTCACTGTGTCTGGCCTTGAGAGGAAATGTCTTTAATACATGTATCCAATAAAAAACTCATACGTAGACTACGCAAGAGGACTCCAAAACTTCATGAAAAATGAAATTAAAAGATAAAACATAAACTTTATTTCTCAACATATTTCATCAGGCTCGAGACACTTTTGTAAGTGAAGATACCAGCCATTTAGTCCACCCCTAAAGAACTGAGGGTCCTAGGAATTTAACCATGTCAATTAAGTCTTTTTTACATTATCAAGTAAAGAAAAATTGGTGCCCTTTAAAGATATTTTGAGGCAAAAAGAAGTAAGGAGGAACTAAATCAGGATTGTAAGGTAGATGTCTAATGAGTTCTCATCAAAATGCTCACAAATGGCCCTTGACTGATGAGAGGAATGAGTAGGAGCATTGTCATGGTGGAGAAGAACTCTCTGGTGAAGCTTTCCAGGCATTTTTCTGCTAACTGGCCAACTTTCTCAAAACTCTCACAATAAGCATTGTCATAATATTGGCTTTTTTTTTTTTGAGACAGAGTCTCACTCTGTCACCCAGGCTGGTGTGCAGTGGTGTGATCTCGTCTCACTGCAACCTCTGCCTCTCAGGTTGAAGCAAATATCATGCCTCAGCCTCTCAAGTAGCTGGGATTACAGGCGTTGAGCCACCACACCTGGCAATATTGTCATTCTTTGGTCCTTTAGAAAGTCAATAAGCAAAGTGCCTTGAGCATCTCCCAAAAATGTTGCCATCATCTTTGCTCTTGTGTGTGTGTGTTTTTTTTTTTTTTTTTTTTTGAGACAGGGTTTTGCTCTGTCACCCAGGCTGGACTCAAGTGATCTGTCTGCCTCAGCTTCCCAAACTGCTGGGATTACAGGTGTGAACCACTGTGCCGGGCCTTGAGAGAAAATATCTTTAATACATGTATCCAATAAAAAACTCATACATAGACTATGTAAGGGGACTCCTGGGCTCAAGCGATCTTCCCACCTCAGCCACCCAAGTAGCTGAGACTATAGGCACACACCACCTTGCCTGGCTAATTTTTAAATTTTTTGTAGAGACAAGGTCTTACTATGTTGTCAGGCTTGTCTGGAATTCCTGAGAAGTGATCCTCCTGCCTTGGTCTCCCAAAGTGCTAGGATTACAGGTATGAGCCACTGTGCTCAGCCCTCCCTTGCTCTTGACCAGTTCACTTTTGCTTTGACTGGACCACTTTCACCTCTTGGTAGCTATTGCTTTGATTGTGCTTTGTCTTCAGGATCGTACTAGTAAACCATGTTTCATCTCCTATTACAGTTCTTTGAAGAAATACTTTAGGATCTTGATCCTACTTGTTTAAAATTTCCATGGAAAGTTGTGCTCTTGGGGGCACAATGGTTCTGGCACCCATCCAGTGGAAAGTTTGCTCAACTTTAATTTTTTAGTCAGAATTGTGTAAACCGAACCAATTGAGATGCCTATAGTGTTGGCTATTGTTTCTGCTGTTAATTGTCAGTCCTCTTTAATTAGGGCATGAAGAAAATTACATTTTTTCCTTGCAAATTGATGTGAGTGGTGTGTTGTTGCAGGCTTCTTCTTCAGTATCACCTCATTCCTCCTAAAATGAGTTATCCGTTTGTAAACTGCTAATGTCTTTGAAGCATTGTACCCATAAACTTTTTGTAAAACATCAGTAATTTCACCATTCTTCCACTTAAGCTTCACCATAAATTTGATGTCTTGTTATTGCTTCAATTTTAGCTGAATTCATGTTGCTCTGATAAGGGCTCTTTTCAAATTGATGTCTTATCCTTCTTAGGACTTCAAACTAGATCCTGTTCAGACATGTTATATTAAGTTAGTATGAGTTTATTTTGGTGCAAAAACAAATAAATCTATGCATAGTTTTGTTTTTTTTCATAATACACATTTTCCGTGAACTTTTCCAAGGCTCCTCCTGTAAGAAACTCCTACAAATTAATGATAAAAAGACAGACAATTCAATATTCTTAAATGAGTGGAAATGTGTAACTGAAAGAAAGAGAATATCCATATGGCCACTAAGTGTAAAAGGTGTTCATCATGCTTAGGTATCAAGAAACCAAATATAAGCCATAATGAAATAATACTATACCTCCACCAGAATGTCAACAGCAAGTTTTGGTGAGGATGCGGAGCAAATGGAACTCTCATACATTGCTCATGGGAGTGCAAATTTGTACACCACTTTGGAAAAAATTCTGGCAGTATCTACAAAGTCAAACGTATGCACACTCGTTGAACCAGCAGTTCCACTCTTGAGTATGAACACTGCAGAAGTGAGTGCTTATATCCACCAAAAGACATGGATGAATGTGTTCATAGCAATTACAGTAATGGCCCTAACCTGATAAAAATTCAAATGTTCATCATGAGTGGAATGAACAAATAAATTGTGAATGAATGATAATGCTATAATAATGATACAGAAATAAGAATGAACAAACCACATTCAACAACATAGATGAATCTCATACAAAATATTAAAAGAAGACAGACATAAAAATAATATATTGTATGATTTCATTTGTATGTAGTTCAAAAGCAAGCAGAACTAATCTGTGGTAAAGTTCAGACTGTCATCATTTTTAGTGACATATTGATGGAATGGGATGAGGAAGCTTTGTGGAATGCTGGAAATATCTGTATCTTTAGTTGATGCTTATGTAAAAATTAATTAAGCTGTACATGTAAGATTTATGCACCTTACTGCATATAAGTTATCTCAAGAATAAATAAATGGGTTGGTTGAGAGTTATGTCCATATATCAGTAGACAGAATGATGGTGAATAAAATAAGCTTGATATTTGATTTTATAGGTATCAATAAGAATTCTTGGGTGGAACATGTATGTGGAATATAGAATTTAAGTGAAACTTTGGTTAAAAATATGTAATATGCTGGGCCTGGTGGCTCACACCTATAATCCCAGCATTTTTGGAGGCCAAGGCAGGCAGATTGTTTGAACTCAGAAATTTGAAACCAGCCTGGGCAACATGGCGAAACCCTGTCGCTACTAAAAATACAATGGGGGTTTGTATTTTTATATAGGGAAGCATCTTTTAAAAAGTAATTAATTAATTAATTTATAAAAAGTCTTGCTGCATTGCCCAGGCTGGTCCTGAACTCCTGGTCTCAAGCGATCCTCCCAGCTACTCAGGAGGCTGATGTAGGAGGATTACTTGAGCCCAGGAGGTTGAGGCTGCAGTGAGCCATGATTGCGGTACTCTAGCCTGGGCAACAGAGTGAGACTCTGTCTCAAAAAAAAAAAAAAAAAAAAAAAGTAATATAATGTGAGTAAAATAGTAGTGTAGTAGTCAAAGTTCCTATTTGCAGAAAAAACAACTAGAAAACAAAAGTGAAGGGGATTTGGGCTATTTGCATTTCCTAAATAAATTATGTCATACAGAATATCATCATCATAAAAGATGTCAATATATTTTCTGGGGAGAAAATACCATGTTTGTATATTTCAGTGTCTAGTCAGAACAATATAAATAACTCTAGGTTTTTTATATTTCCTAAACTATGGTGTGCAGAATACTGTAGTCATACAAATGTTAATATGTTTTCTTGGGGGAAAAATGCCATGTTTGAATATTTAACTGATCTGTCAGAACAACAGAAACCACTCTAGGTATTTCTAACACTGAGCCATTAACACAGCAGGTAGTTTGCAAAAGTGTTAGTGGGGTTGAAGAGACAAAAATGTGAATGGATGCAACCCAGATATCAGTAAGTACTGGAAGCTGCCAACTCCTAAGGCTGGAGGAGCAAAAGGGAAAGGAACATTGCCCAGATCCCATGAGTGCTGTGCTGCGGAGATTTCTAACACCACACTGCCACTGCTGTTTTGCAAGAAGCTAGGAATTCCAGTGATGGCTCAGGATTCTGGGAGCCACTGTCCCATTTTTGCTGGACTCCTAGCCTCAAGAGATCCTCCTGCCTCTGCCTCCCAAAGTGCTGGGATTACAGGCGTGAGCCAGTGTGCCCAACCTATGTCTACCTCTTTACTTCTGGATTTTTCAAAACCTTTCATATGCTACTGTGTTCAAAAGAGAGTTATAGTTTATGGCACTTCTCATTTTATATGATTAAAGACATATTATTTTCCCCCACAGAACACATTTGTAACATCTGATAAAACCTCAGCCTAGAAAAAAATAGAAACAAACAAAAATGCTATTGTTGTTGGAGTATATTAAGGACATAGAACAGCAGATTATATAAAAAACTCTTTCTTATCTGGGTGCCTCACACTTGTAATTGGAGCACTTTGGGAGGCCGAGGTCAGAGGATCACTTGAACCCAGTTCAGGACCAGTCTGGGCAATGCAGTGAGACCTTGTCTACAATAAAAAATTAAAAAAAAATTTTTTTTTAAACTTTTCTTTTTTTTAAATTATACTTTAAGTTCTAGGGTACATGTGCACAACGTGCAGGTTTGTTACATATGTATACATGTGCCATGTTGGTGTGCTGCACCCATTAATTGGTCATTTACATTAGGTATTTCTCCTAATGCTATCCCTCCCCCTCCACCCACCTCATGACAGGCCCGGGTGTGTGATATTCCCCTTCCTGTGTCCAAGTGTTCTCATTGTTCGGTTCCCACCTATGAGTGAGAACATGCGGTGTTTGGTTTTCTGTCCTTGCGATAGTTTGCTAAGAAGCTGGAAACCATCATTCTCTACAAAAACTTTTCAAATTAATTAATTAATTATTTTAAAAAAGATGCTCTCCTAACATAAATTATAAACATTTCAGAGGGGCAAGTAAAAGTGGCATGTAAGAATCCAAGTATACCAACATTCTGAAAACTAATTATCTTGAGGGATACTATTGACAAATTCTTACATTTTTTTCTTTTTTTTCTTTTTTTCTTTTTTTGGAGACAGTGTTACTCTTTTCCCAGGCTGGAGTGCAGTGGCATGATCATGGCTCACTGCAGCCTCTGCCTCCTGGGTTCCAGAGACTCTCCTGCCTCAGTCTCCTGAGTAGCTGGGACTACAGGTGCCCGCCAACACACCCAGCTAATTTTTGTATTTTTAGTAGAGATGGGGTTTTGCCATGTTGGCCAGGCTGGTCTCAAACTCCTAACCTCAGTTGATCTGCCGGCCTCGGGCTCCCAAAGTGCTGGGATTACAGGCATGAGCCACCGTGCCCGGCTATAATTCTTGCATTTCTTGAGTCTTCTGTTAATGGTCATTTATTATTTTGGTAGATCATGATATGACCACCTTCCTCTTAGGGAGAGTCACAAGGGGAAACATAAGGAATGCCAGTCTCTGTTCACTACATGGAAGCTGCAGGGGAATGATAGCTTTTCTCCCTTCGTTTTTTTTTTTAGACAGAGTCTTCTGTCTTCCAGAGTGCAGTGGCATGATCTTGGCTCACTGCAGCCTCCGCCTCCTGGCTTCAAGCCATTCTCCTGCCTCAGCCTCCTGAGTAACTGGAATTATAGGCAACTGACACCACGCCTGGCAAATTTTTGTATTTTTATAGAGATGAGGTTTCACCATGTTGGTCAGGCTGGTCTTGAACTCCTGATCTCATGCAGTCCACCTGCCTTGGGCTCCCAAAGTGCTGAGATTACAGGCATGAGCCCCCCTGCCTGGCCCAGCCTTTCTCCTTAATTCTGGTAGCTAGAGCATGGACTGTAACATGAGTACAGTTACTTTATCTACAGAGACATTGTAAGTTCAGAGGCATGAGAGTTAGCATCCAGAGGCTGCAGACATCAGCAGCACAGCTGTCTCTCCAACAGGATCATTGCCAGCAGAACATCCTACACCAATGGCTCTTTGGGCAGGACCTTGGCTGTGCTTTGTCTGTCTAGCTTCCTGCCCAAGTTTGGTAAGTTTTCTTGCTTATTGTGCAACCTTTAACCCTTCCCAAAATTAGTTTTCTCCTTAACTGAGCCAGATTTATTGTTGTTTACAACCAATAACTCTAACTAAAACATTCTTAGAAAGTAGATAAAACCAAAATGGCAAATAATATTCAAAAAATTTTTTTCAACCAACAAGAAAGAAAAGATTGGTTATATGGGAGAAAGTTACTATGAAATAATAGCATTCTAACAGAATGTATAGGTTTAAGAAAGCAGATTTATAAAGATTCAGAAAAACACTATATGGTATGGTTTGGCTGTGTCTCACCCAAATCTCATCTTGAATTGTAGCTTGCATGATTCCCATATGTTGTGGGAAGGACCGGGTGGGAGATAATTGAATCATGGGGGTGGTTTCCCCCACACTGTTCTCGTGGCAGTGAATAAGTCTCATGAGATCTGATGGCTTTATAAGGGGTTTCCCCCTTTGCTTGGCTCTCTCATTCTCTCTTGCCTGCTGCCATGTAAAACGTGCCTTTGCTTCTCATTTGCCTTCCACCATGATCGTGAAGCCTCCTCAGCCATGTGGAACTGTGAGTCCATTAAACCTCTTTCCTTTATGAACTACCCATCCTCGGGTATGCCTTTATTAGCAGTGTGAGAACAGACAAATACAGCATATGTAACAGAATAAAGGGAAGAAATTATAAAATGATATCTGACTGTATAAATGTGAATAATCCCAAAGAAAAGGAGGTAGGGGAGATATGTAAAGAGACTGGGACGGCTGTAATAAGGTGCTCTGTAAACTGCCCTGATACAGAACAATGAGTAGAAGAATGAAAAAGAGAATGTGTCCCAATACAAATGTGTCTGTAAGGAGAAGGTAGGTATTATGGTCTCCATCTTGATCTCATCTTCAGGAATGATGTACTCATTCCTAAGCAGCTGGAAGTGCTGGCTCATAGGTGCATCCTTCATTTGAAATTGCTCTTGGCTGCAGGGCACCACCTTGATCCAAGATTACAATGCCTCCCAGGTGTGGATGATGCAAGGATAAAAAAATCCTGACCCCAGCTGGGGCGGTGGGTCATGCCTGTAATCCCAGCTCTTTGGGAGGCCAAGGCGGGCAGATTACAAGGTGAGGAGATTGAGACCATCCTGACTAACACAGTGAAACTCCCGTCTCTCCTAAAAATACAAAAAAATTAGCTGGGCGTGGTGGCAGGCTCCTGTAGTCCCAGCTACTGGGAAGGCTGAGGCAGGAGAATGGTGTGAATCCGGGAGGCGGAACTTGCAGTGAGCTGAGATCCCGCTACTGCACTCCAGCCTGGGCAACAGAGCGAGATTTGTCTAAAAAAAAAAAAAAAAAAAAAAAATCCTAGCTCCTTTACCCAAATTGGGATAACTTTAAAGAACCACTCTAGCTCCAGAGCAACCTAGAGGATCAGCTGGGCCTCAGTTACAACCACTCCTCCCACTTCTCCATCTGCCTAATCCTCCCTTGTTTTCTTCCTTACAGGTGTCTCTCCCCAGATCACTCTCCAGTAAACCTTTTGCATGAAACTGCTTATCTCAGAAACTGTTTTTAAGACAAAGATTGAAGTCCAAAATAAACGTAAGCTTGTAAATCTTCTTTCCCTTCTCCTCCTCCTCCTCCTTTTTCCTCCTCCTCTTCCTCTTCTCATTCTCCTTCTTTCTCCTTTCTCCTTCTTCTTTCTCCTTCTCTCTTCTTCTTTCTCCTTCTTCTTCTTACTTCTTCTCCTCCTCCTCCTCCTTCTTCCTCTTCTTCTTCCTCCTCCTCCTTCTTTCTTCTCCTCTTCTTCTTCCTCTTCCTCCTCTTCCTCCTACTTATTCCTCTTCCTCCTTCTCCTCTTCTTCTTCCTTCTTCCTCTTGTTCTTTCTTCTTTTTCTTCTTCCTTCCTCCTCCTCCTTCATCTTCTTCCTCTTTCTCTTCTTATTCTTCTTTCTTCTTCCTCTTCCTCCTCCTTCTTCTTTCTTCTTCTTCCTTTTTTTTATTCTTTGTCCTTCTTTCTCCTCCTCCTTCTGCTGCTGCTTCTTCTTCATGATCATCTTCCTCTTCTTCTTATTCTTCCATCTTCTTCTTCCTCCTTCTACTTCTTCCTTCTTCTTTTTCTTCTCTCCCTCCCTCCCTTTTCTTTTCCCTCCCTCCCTCCCTCCCTCCCTTCCTTCCTTCCTTCCTTCCCTCCCTCCCTTCCTCCCTTCCCTCCCTCCCTTCCTCCCTCCCTCCCTTTCTTCCCTCTTTGTTTTCTTTTCTTTTTGTCTTTTCTTCTTTCAAAGCATGCTCTTGCTATGTTGCCTGGGCTGGACTCAAACTCTAGGCTCAGGTGATTCTCCCACCTCAGCCTGCCAAGGTTGTACTCCAACAGTAGTTTTTTGTTTGTTCCTAGTGGGCCATCAAGTACAGCTACTTTTACTTATACTTACTATTTAGTATGATGAAAACTCAAAAAATATAATGGTTCATGTTTATAAATTTTTTTTGTATTCAGTCCTGGTTGGGCCAAATAATTAGAGCTCTGTGCTGAGGGAGGGATTGAATATACTCAGTGCTTCTTAGTCAATGTGAATTTCTCTGGAGCACATTCAGGCAATGCTTATTTTCTCATAATGCTCCTTCCATATTCCCCCCTTTTTTCATTTTACATATTGTTTTGAATTGGATTTCATAGAACATAGTATATTTTTCTTCTTTTTAGACTGTTCTGTTAATTTTCTCCTTTCTCATTCCTAGCCAAGAGCCTTGATCCAGGTGAAGCATGTAAACCTTGCACATGGAATTCCCAGCAAAAAGGCTGGTGGGGATCAGGGCAAGGCCTGGGAAGTGACTGACTTACAGAAACCCGCTGTGTCTTGCTTCACCATCCTGTGAACATCCGCAGGCTCCCTGCACCCTAATCTTGCCCTTTTACTGTTGATCAGTCCTCATGGAAGTGTAGGTGCCCTTCCTTCTGCTCATGATGTTCCAGGGCAGGAGATGAGGGGGCTGAGTAGGGAAGAAGAGAAGGCCCAGGTCCTGTCTGCTCACACCCAGGCTGACCTCTGCCCTGGGACTCAGGCTAGAACTTGTATTTTACCCTATGACAGGTGGTGGTTGGATTTTGGTGTTAGATCAGCTGTGTTGTGGACTGACTGGGATTTTCTGCACTAACTTTTAATCTAATTGTTACTTGGTTCCATTGATTGTTTCAGCTCTTTCATAAGCAGCTGGAGGAACCACTTCCCCAACTAAATCTTGGGTCTAAGTATGAAACATGAAAGTGAAATCACACCGCACAAGGCTGCACATCCACTCACTTCTGCCTCTGCTCTCAGAAGCACATGAGGGTGGGATTCCTAGGAGCTCACTTTGAAAACTGCTTATTAACATGACTGTTTACTTTCAGAGCACAACCTAGTCTTAAACTTGAGCTTGCCTACGTATATATCATAAATTACTTAAAATTTGCTGGGATTAGTGTGTATATATGGGCCATATATGAAGCCAGCTGTAGGAGAAAGCAGAATGGACAGATACTTACCTGATGTGATTTGATGGGTTGTTGAGAAATTCCATGATGAAAATCCACAACCTCATTCATTTCTGAAATTCCATAGTCAGTAATGCATTTTATTTCACTGTTAAGCACCTGCCTTTCCTGAAGCTTTTTTTTCTTTTTTAATAAAAATATCCTCATGAAGGATATCCATTAAGTTATTGCAACCTTGGAGCTGATCCTTTTGCTTTCCTGCTTGATTAAACATCTTGGGTTAATGAATCCTCAAAAGGACAGATAGAAGGAAGGAAACAGCCATATCCGTACATCACAGTTTTGTCTAGGACTGGCCCTGACTCTGTATGCATTTGTAAAACACGTGTGGCAATAGCTCTTGTATTTAACTGGCAGACATCTTGCTTCCTCCTTTGGATGCAGGTAGTTCTGAGGTATTTGAAGAGAGGGCATCTCAAAAGGAAATTTTACTCTTTTAAATATTCTTTTAGTACCAAAATATATTTTATTATTGTATCATGGTGGAGATGTATGTGCCTATATATACTAACGGGGATTTCCCCCTAAGTATGAGTTATTTAAAAGAGATAAGAGAATCAGAAACTCAAGTCAGAAACAGTATATGTATATACATATTATCTATAACTTGTTCCTGTTGGACAACAAAATAATAAATTATGGGCATTTCTTATTTTTTAAATCTTAACAACAAAATATTGCAAAACATGGTTCATTCATTTACTCAACAAACATTCATAGAGTACATACCATGTGCTACTTGGTTTCAGCAGAAAAAATCAGTCATCAGGGAATATTTAAGGTTGTCCAGTTAACTGAGGAGGGAAGGTAGAGAAGGGTGGAGTGCTGGATGGGGAAGAATGAAAGAAGGAGGATAAGAGAGAAAGGATGGATGGAAGGAAGTCCTTAACACATGTTTTGTTGTTTTCAATTACACTCGTGTTATCTAGTTCAATGTTCTTTGTTTATATAATAATTAGCCATTTGCCGCTTTTATTTTTTCTGGTGTACTATAATTTGAAATCAGTTTTAACTTGTTTTTGTATTTGTTTCTTTTCAGTATCAAAGAACTTGTGTGGATTAGCTTGCTATATACATCCAAGATTTGAAGAACTGAAAAAAAAATCAGTATTAAACCTACTTTTTAAAAAGGTAAGTGAAGTAACTTCTGGTCATGGTTCATTTCAGACCTCTCTAAAGCCTGCAATTTCCCCTAGAGTATGTGAATTTTTTTCCAGAAGTAGAATTACTTGACTCTAGTGAGTCTACTAATTAAGTCTAGGAGTGTTTGTATCCACTCCCCCTTTTAAAACCTGTAAATTCTAAGAGTAACATAGGTGGCTGTAGGATTTAGACATGGTGTGGCAGGCGATGAGCAAATCTTCATTTGGCACTGAGAAGGAAAATACACACCTTGTAGCACATAAAATAAAAAGTACAGCCCTCTTCTCGAGTCCTTTATCACTCTCCACCTCACAGACCATTTCACTACCTTATCTACACCAGTGAGAATTGCTGTTTGACCTATTAATGACCCAGTAGGCTTAGAATATGAGGTGTTGGTTTCTCACAAGCATATTTACCCACTTTCTCCCTATTTCTCTTTCTCAGTAATAATAACTACTATTTATTGAGCTTCTACCAAGTGACAAGCATTTGATTAATTCGATTCCATATTCATTTTACAAATAGTGTTTCTGAATGCTTGCCGTGTACCAGGCATGACCTGACACTACTTATTACCTTATCCTCATGGCACCCTTTCAGGGTAGGAGTTAACACTTCAGTGATCTGGATGAGAATGCAAGAGAGGTAAGGAGCGTGCTGATGGTCACCTAGCCAGTGAATGTGAACTGTCTGACTTTCTCTGATTTGCCATATCCTAAAGTGTGTTTAGATGCTCTTCCTGGCATGGATGTCAATAAAAGATTGGAACCTCCTGGATTGCGTTCATAAGAGTAATGTGTTCCTCATCCTTCTAAACCTTGGCTGGAGTCACAGAAAGCAAGGAAGTTAGAGGAACATCCTGTCACACAGCTTTGGTACCTGTGTGGGGAGCTAAGAGATCTGATGTCCAGTTCCAGTCCTTTCATGAATTTCCTCTGTGTCCATGAGCTACCTAATGTCCATGGGAAACAGTTGGTCTTATGCCAACCAAAGAGCAGGGACCAGATGCTCTCAAGGGTCCGTCTCAGTCAGCTCTTTGCTGAGGGACCTTATGCATGGAGGAAAGTGCATACGTCGCTAAGTGGATAGCTTGATGGAATAGTTGGTACAAAGTGGACACACTTCTGCAATCAGCACCTTGATTAATAGAAAATTACCAGCACCCCAAAGCCCTCCCCAACTCATGCTCCAGGAGCAACCAATATCCTGCCTTGTGATGCCTTTGTTTAGTTTGTTTTTATGAATAGAATCATACAGTGAATATTCTTTTGTGTCTACCTTGTTTTGCTTATTATATTTGTGAAATCTACAATATTGTATGCAATACTTTTTTTGCATTGTCTTTGCTCTAATACTGTTCAGTTGTATACCTATTTTACAGTTGCTGGACATGTACGTAGTCTCTTGCTTGGGCGTATTACTAATAGTGCTCCTATGAATGTGTTGTGCATATCTTTTTGTGATGATCGTATTTTGTTTGTTCAGGGACTAAAGTCATTTTGATTCGGTGGCCCTTTGAAATGATGTTGAACTTTAGGTAGCCAAGTGATTTGTCTGCTTCAATGTGATGTTCCAAGGTGCTTACTCAACAGGATCAGATGAAGACGTTTTCGTAGATTACTATTGTAGGGTGTGGGCAGATGGAAGCCCTCTCTGATATGTGAGTGGTGTGGTGGGGCTTATTGTCCTGGCAGAGAAGGGTCTCAGTTGCATGGTACAGGAAGGGACTATGTGGGGGAAGAGGAAATAGATCCAGAAGAGAGATGTGTCTGGATTCCCATAGAAACTGTCAGGATATCTTAACAATCAGATCAAGAACCTGGAAAAGTAAGAGCCCCAGGGAAGACTGAGCTTATGAGACCTGATGTGTCTAGGGAGACGAATAGAGAAAGAAAAATGGAGGCAGGCCTGAGCTCAGAAGGAGCTCTCAAAGAATTTTCTGAACAAATTCATTAAGCCTAACTTGTTTTAAGGAAGTTTTGAAAAACCAGTCCCTAAAAGTATGAATTTTGAGTCAAGAATGAACTTAAAAGTATGGAACTAGGAAAAAAATGTATTTTCCCAAACAAATACGGGATGTGAGCATGTGGACTTTGCCTTAAGGCCTTTCTGCATTCAGATCACAATTCCACCACGTTCTTGTCTCATGACCTCTCTGGGTCAGCGTCCACATCTGTAAAATGGGGATGGTAAAATGTCCACCCCTAAGATGCCCCCAAAATTTGCGGTAACAATTGACTACAATAGTGTTAGTAGTGTGCTTCAGGGCACATAGACCTGACACTAAAAATGATAGTCATTATATTTCTCATTCTTGTTACTAAGATTACCCGTTTGTATGTGATACTTTATGAGAGTTTTCAGATCATTTTTTAAAAATATGAGACTTCGGGTTTTTTGTTTTTTTTTTTTTTTTGAGACGGAGTTTCACTCTTGTTGCCCAGGCTGGAGTGCAATGACGCAATGTTGGCTCACGGCAACCTCTGCCTTCCAGTTCAAGCGATTCTCCTTCCTCAGCCTCCCAAGTAGGTGGGATTACAGGCATGAGCCACCATGCCTGGCCAATTTTGTATTTTTAATAGAGATGGGATTTCTCCATGTTGGTCAGGTTGGTCTATGAACTTCAGACCTCAGATAATCCATCTGCCTTGGCCTCCCAAGGTGCTGGGATTATCGGCATGAGCTGCCGCGCCCAGCCGAGACTTCAGTTTTTAATTTAAGTGTAGTGAATACTAACAAAAAAGATTTTTTCTACTTGCCTCACCTTAGACTGAAACTCAGAGGAAGGATGAAGGGAAACATTTGTCAATGTGTCCTTGGCATATCCCTCCCCAGGGTGAGTCAGTGAAGACACTCTTAGTTGTCTGAACTCATTTACTTAGTTCACAAAGAGACATGCGGAGCTGAGATTTGCAGAAAGGAAATTTGTAATTTCATACATTATACTCTATTTTTTCCCTCTTTTTTTTTTTTTAAATAAAAGACCGTCTTGGTTTGTTGCCCAGGCTGGAGTACAATGGTGCGATCCTTGCTCACTGCAGCCTTGAGCTCCTGGGCTCAAGTGATCCTCCCACTTGAGTCTCCTGAGTAGTTGGGACTACAGATGTGTGCCACCATGCCTGGCTGGTTTTTAAATTTTTTGTAGAGACAGAGTCTTGTTGTATTGCCGAGGCTGGTCTTGAACTCCTGTCTTCAAGTGATCTTCCCACCTTGACCTCCCACAGTGCTGAGATTGCAAGTGTGAGCCACTGCTCATGGCTATACTTCCAGTCTTAGGTGTTCTGGCAACTGGCAAATATATGAAATTTCATTTGCCTAGGAGTACAGGCAACATCCTAGTCTCTCCTCTGTGCCAGTGGTCCTTGAGTTCATGCATGACAGTGGTGAATGCTGTCTGGTTATACCACTTTTGAGGCTGAATGAACTCAGGCACAAGGTGGGAGCCCCTTGTCCAGCTTCATCTCTGTCTTCTCTTCATTAGGTCAAGGAAGGCTGTGGACAGAATGGTTAGCTGTTCACTCAAGCCTGCCTGTATCATCACTCCACCCTGTAGTGCAGTGGTTTGTAAGTAGACAATTTGTAGCCACTGAGATAATGTCATCCCCAAAGAAAAGCATCTACTATGGATTTATCCTTTGCACCATTTTCTCTGTACCCTTTTTGCAGTCTTTATCACTTTCATTATTATGTGGGGTTTGGGGCTTCCTATCTCCTAACTGTCTTTTGTGAACTAAACATTATTTTAGGCAATTTGTACTAAAATTCTAAAAATACTGCTTGGGGATGGCAGTCTTATTTGGAATTGTGTCACATGTTGTTTGTTTTGTCCTTAATTGGTTCATGATAACTTGGACAATATGTAAATGATCATGTTTTCATCATGTAACTCACAAAATGTTTTCCTTTCCATTTTTTTTCTTTCATGCTTTCTCCTTTTCCTACCAAATATCTGGGCTCACTTTTACCTTCAGATAGAGATTTAGTTGGGCTTTTAGAACTCTCTCTTCAAGCAGATGCTTTGTGTGTGTGCCTGTGTGTGTGTGTGTGTGTGTCTGTAGTTTGTGGGCTGTTAGAAGCTATTTGCTCATCTTGTCAAAGCCATAGCAGTCTTTTCATTCTCAGTTGCTTTGCTTTCTCCTCACCTCTTAGGAAATTGGCAGCCAATGACTTTGATTTTTTTTCCTCTATGAGACAGATATGCTGGTGTATAACTGTAGACAGAGGAAGAGTTTGCACATTTAGCAAACGATCAAATAAGTGGCGTGTGGATGTGTGTGTACATACATGCTGGCTCTATAACTGAACAAGTAGTGTTTTTTCTTTCAAGTCTCCATGCATTTATACATTTAATTAGGAGGTCTAAGTATCTATGATGGCTTTTAGATATGTAACCTCAACAGTTTTTTAAGAAGGGGGACAAGGGTCCAAGACAATTTTTACGCTTATTTAGTGGATGTGTGGTTTAATGTTATGGTCTTTTGGGGAAACCTGGGTTCTGACTCCATCGTTTCAGTGAGCCATGGTTTCCCATTGCTTCAGGAGTAGAGAAGTGGAGAAAGGCATTTCAATAGTTCTTAAATCTATTATTTAGCAGTAGCTCAAGGCTCTGTGCATCGTAACAAAGAAACGAGATTGGGTCTCCTGGGTGTGGGTCTGCATTCCTTCTGTACTGTAGCTGTTCTAGTCTTCTGGTCAAATCACAGCCCAGAGCTGCTACAGCCAAGAGGAGACTTAAATTAGGGATGTGCAATTTACAGCCACTGTAGCAGGATCCATTTAGTCCGTAGGCAGAAGATAACATGTGCTATCTCTGTAGAAATGATAGCAGCTTTCAGATGGAAATAGCCCTGAGAGTTTCTTGTGACTATTACCTTGAGCTGAGGTAATCCCTTACCAGTGGTGGAATCCTAAGTACAATACAACAGTTAATCATCTTCTGTGTTCTCATTTCAGGTTCAGAACACAAATTCTTACTGTTCCATCAGCTTTTCTTGTTCATTGTTTGTTTTTTACCTAATTCCTTTACTGTTTAGTAGTAGTTATATACTTAGCTTGACATAGTTAGGCTATTTGGTACTGTGATATTAAGATATTTTCAAGAAAAAGGTCATTAGCTGTCTTTCTGGACTATTCTGGGCATTTTGTACTCGTTTTAGATCTAACTCTTCTTTTTTTATTATTTTACTTTAGGTTCTTGGATACATGTGCAGAACATGCAGGTTTGTTACATAGGTATAAATGTACTGTATTGGTTTGCTGCACCTATCAACCCATCATCTAGGTTTTAAACCCCACATGTATTAGGTATTTGTTTTAATGCTTTCCCTCCCTGTTCACCCCCCACTCCATGAAGGCCCTGGTGTGTGATGTTCATGTCCCTGTGTCTATGTGTTCTGACTCTTCAACTCCAAATTATGAGTGAGAACATGCAATGTTTGGTTTTCTGTTTCTGTGTTAGTTTGCTGAGGCTGATGGTTTCAAGCTTCATCCATGTCCCTGCAAAGTACCTAAACTCATTCTTTTTTAATGGCTAAATAGTGTTCCATGGCATATATGTGCCACATATTCTTTTTTTTATTATTATACTTTAAGTTCTAGGGTACATGTGCACAACGTGCAGGTTTGTTACATATGTATACATGTGCCATGTTGGTGTGCTGCACCCATTAACTCATCATTTACATTAGGTATATCTCCTAATGCTATCCCTCCCCCCTCCCCCCTCCCCACAATAGGCCCCGGTGTGTGATGTTCCCCTTCCTGTGTCCAAGTGATCTCATTGTTCAGTTCCCACCTATGAGTGAGAACATGCGGTATTTGGTTTTCTGTTCTTGTGATAGTTTGCTGAGAATGATGGTTTCCAGCTGCATCCATGTCCCTACAAAGGACACGAACTCATCCTTTTTTATGGCTGCATAGTATTCCATGGTGTATATGTGCCACATTTTCTTAATCCAGCCTGTCACTGATGGACATTTGGGTTGATTCCAAGTCTTTGCTATTGTGAATAGTGCTGTAATAAACATACGTGTGCATGTGTCTTTATAGCAGCATGATTTATACTCCTTTGTATACCGAGTAATGGGATGGCTGGGTCAAATGGTATTTCTAGTTCTAGATCCTTGAGGAATCGCCACACTGTCTTCCACAATGGTTGAACTAGTTTACAGTCCCACCAACAGTGTAAAAGTGTTCCTATTTCTCCACATCCTCTCCAGCACCTGTTGTTTCCTGATTTTTTAATGATTGCCATTTTAACTGGTGTGAGACAGTATCTCATTGTGGTTTTGATTTGCATTTCTCTTCAGTGATGATGACCATTTTTTTATGTGTCTGTTGGCTGTATGAATGTCTTCTTTTGAGAAGTGACTGTTCATATCTTTTGCCCACTTTTTGATGGGGTTGTTTGTTTTTTTCTTGTAAATCTGTTTGAGTTCTTTGTAGGTTCTGGATATTAGCCCTTTGTCAGATGAGAAGATTGCAAAAATGTTCTCCCATTCTGTAGGTTGCCTGTTCACTCTGACGGTAGTTTCTTTTGCTGTGCAGAAGCTCTTTAGTTTAATTAGATCCCATTTGTCAATTTTGGCTTTTGTTGCTGTTGCTTTTGGTGTTTTAGACATGAAGTCCTTGCCCATGCCCATGTCCTGAATGGTATTACCTAGGTTTTCTTCTAGGGTTTTTATGGTATTAGGTCTAACATTTAAGTCTCTAATCCATCTTGAATTTATTTTCATATAAGGAGTAAGGAGAGGATCCAGTTTCAGCTTTCTACTTATGGCTAGCCAATTTTCCCAGCACCATTTATTAAATAGGGAATCCTTTCCCCATTTCTTGATTTTGTCAGGTTTGTCAAAGATCAGATGGCTGTAGATGTGTGGTATTATTTCTGAGGACTCTGTTCTATTCTATTGGTCTATATCTCTGTTTTGGTACCAGTACCATGCTGTTTTGGTTACTGTAGCCTTGTAGTATAGTTTGAAGTCAGGTAGTGTGATGCCTCCAGCTTTGTTCTTTTGGCTTAGGATTGTCTTGGCAATGAGGGGTCTTTTTTGGTTCCATAAGAACTTTAAAGCAGTTTTTTCCAATTCTGTGACAAAAGTCATTTGTAGCTTAATGGGGATGGCATTGAATCTATAAATTACCTTAGGCAGTGTGACCATTTTCGCAATATTGATTATTCCTATCCATGAGCATGGAATGTTCTTCCATTTGTTTGTGTCCTCTTTTATTTCACTGAGCAGTGGTTTGTAGTTCTCCTTGAAGAGGTCCTTTACATCCCTTGTAAGTTGGATTCCTAGGTATTTTATTCTCTTTGAAGCTATTGTGAATGGGAGTTCATTCCTGATTTGGCTCTCTGTTTGTCTGTTACTGGTGTGTAAGAATGCTTGTGATTTTTGCACACTGATTTTGTATCCTGAGACTTTGCTGAAGTTGTTTATCAGCTTAAGGAGATTTTGGGCTGAGACGATGGGGTTTTCTAAATATACAATCATGTCATCTGCAAACAGGGACAATTTGACTTCTTCTTTTCCTAACTGAATACCCTTTATTTCTTTCTCCTGCCTGATTGCCCTGGCCAGAACTTCCAACACTATGTTGAATAGGAGTGGTGAGAGAGGGCATCCCTGTCTTGTGCCAGTTTTCAAAGGGAATCCTTCCAGTTTTTGCCCATTCAGTATGATATTGGCTGTGGGTTTGTCTTAAATAGCTCTTATTATTTTGAGATATGTTCCATCAACACCGAATTTATTGAGAGTTTTTAGCATGAAGGGCTGCTGAATTTCGTCAAAGGCTTTTTCTTCATCTATTGAGATAATCATGTGGTTTCTGTCTTTGGTTCTGTTTATATGCCGGATTACGTTTATTGATTTGCGTATTTTGAACCAGCCTTGCCTCCCAGGGATGAAGCCCACTTGATCATGGTGGATAAGCTTTTTGATGTGCTGCTGGATTCGGTTTGCCAGTATTTTATTGAGGATTTTTGCATCGATGTTCATCAGGGGTATTGGTCTAAAATTCTCTTTTTTTGTTGTGTCTCTGCCAGGCTTTGGTATCAGGATGATGCTGGCCTCATAAAATGAGTTAGGGAGGATTCCCTCTTTTTGTATTGATTGGAATAGTTTCAGAAGGCATGGTACCTGCTCCTCTTTGTACCTCTGGTAGAATTCGACTGTGAATGTGTCTGGTCCTGGACTTTTTTTGGTTGGTAGGTTCTTAATGATTGCCTCAATTTCAGAGCCTGTTATTGGTCTATTCAGGGATTCACCTTCTTACTGGTTTGGTCTTGGGAGGGTGTATGTGTCCAGGAATTTATCCATTTCTTCTAGATTTTCTAGTTTATTTGCGTAGAGGTGTTTATAGTATTCTCTGATGGTAGTTTGTATCTCTGTGTGGTCGGTGATGATATCCCCTTTATCATTTTTTATTGCATCTGTTTGATTCTTCTCTCTTTTCTTCTTTATTAGTCTTGCTAGCAGTGTATCAATTTTGTTGATCTTTTCAAAAAACCAGCTCCTGGATTCACTGATTTTTTGGAGTGTTTTTGTGTCTCTATCACCTTCAGTTCTGCTCTGCTTTTAGTTATTTCTTGTCTTCTGCTAGCTTTTGAATGTGTTTGCTCTTGCTTCTCTAGTTCTTTTAATTGTGATGTTAGGGTGTCGATTTTAGATCTTTCTTGCTCTCTCTTGTGGGCATTTAGTGCTATAAATTTCCGTCTACATAGTGCTTTAAATGTGTCCCAGAGATTCTGGTGTGTTGTATCTTTGTTCACATTGGTTTCAAAGAACATCTTTATTTGTGCCTTCATTTCATTATGTGCCCAGTATTCATTCAGGAGCAGATTGTTCAGTTTCCATGTAGTTGAGCGGTTTGAGTGTGTTTCTTAATCCTGAGTTCTAGTTTGATTGCACTGTGGTCTGAGAGACAGTTTGTTATAATTTCTGTTTACATTTGCTGAGGAGTGCTTTACTTCCAACTATGCAGTCAATTTTGGAATAAGTGTGATATGGTGCTGAAAGGAATGTATATACTGTTAATTTGGGGTGGAGAGCTCTGTAGATGTCTATTAGGTCCACTTGGTACAAAGCTGAGTTGAATTCCTGGATATCCATGTTAACTTTCTGTCTTGTTGATCTGTCTAATGTTGACAGCGAGGTGTTAAAGTCTCCCACTATTATTGTGTAGGAGTCTAAGTCTCTTTGTAAGACTCTAAGGACTTGGTTTATGAATCTGGGTGCTCCTCTATTGGCTGCATATATATTTAGGATAGTTAGCTCTTCTTGTTGAATTGATCCCTTTACCATTATGTAATGGCCTACTTTGTCTCTTCTGATCTTTGTTGGTTTCAAGTCTGTTTTATCAGAGACTAGGATTGCAATCCCTGCTTTTTTTTTGTTTTCTGTTTGCTTGGTAGATCTTCCTCCATCCCTTTATTTTGAGCCTGTGTGTGTCTCTGCACATGAGATGGGTCTCCTGAATACAGCACACTCTGTATTCAGATGGGTCTTGACTCTATCCAATTTGCCAGTCTGTGTCTTTTAATGGGAGCATTTAGCCCATTTACATTTATGGTTAATATTGTTACATGTAAATTTGATCTTGTCATTATGATGTTAGCTGGTTATTTTGCTGGTTAGTTTTTGCAGTTTCTTCCTAGCATTGATGGACTTTACAATTTGGCATGTTTTTGCAGTGGCTGGTGTCAGTTGTTCCTCTCCATGTTTAGTGGTTCCTTCAGGAGCTCTTGTAAGACAGGCCTGGTGGTGACAAAATCTCTCAGCATTTGCTTGTCTGTAAAGGATTTTCTTTCTCCTTCACTTATGCAGCTTAGTTTGGCTGGATATGAAATTCTGGGTTGAAAATTCTTTTCTTTAAGAATGTTGAATATTGGCTCCCACTCTCTTCTGGCTTGTAGAGTTTCTACCGAGAGATCTGCTGTTAGTCTGATGGGCTTCCCTTTGTGGGTAACCCGACCTTTCTCTCTGGCTGCCCTTAACATTTTTTCCTTAAGTTCAACTTTGGTGAATCTGACAATTATGTGTCTTAGAGTTGCTCTTCTCAAGGAGTATCTTTGTGGCGTTCTTTGTATTTCCTGAATTTGAATGTTGGCCTGCCTTGCTAGGTTGGGGTAGTCCTCCTGGATAATATCCTGAAGAGTGTTTTCCAACTTGGTTTCATTCTCCCCATCACTTTCAGGAACATCAATCAGATGTAGATTTGGTCTTTTCACAAAGTCCCATATTTCTTGGAGGCTTTGTTCATTTCTTTCTACTCTTTTTTCTCTAAACTTTTCTTCTTGCTTCATTTCATTCATTTGATCTTCAGTCACTGATACCCTTTCTTCCAGTTGATCGAATTGGCTACTGTAGCTTGTGCACGTGTCATGTAGTTCTTGTGCCAGGGTTTTCACCCCATCACGTCATTTAAGGCCTTCTCTATGCTGTTTATTCTAGTTAACCATTCATCTAATCTTTTTTCAACGTTTTTTGCGTGTTTGCAATGGGTTCAAACATCCTCTTTTAGCTCGGAGAAGTTTGTTATTACCGATCATCTGAAGTCTTCTCTCAACTCGTGGAAATCATTCTCCATCCAGCTTTGTTCCATTGCTGGCAAGGAGCTGCATTCCTTTGGAGGAGAAGAGGCGCTCTGATTTTTAGAATTTTCAGCTTTGATGCTCTGGTTTCTCCCCATCTTTGTGGTCATATCTACCTTTGGTCTTTGATGATGGTGACGTACAGATGGGGTTTTGGTGTGGGTGTCCTTTCTATTTGTTAGTTTTCCTTATAACAGTCATGACCCTCAGCTGCAGGTCTATTGGAGTTTGCTGGAGGTCCACTCCAGACCCTGTTTGCCTGGGTATCACCAGCAGAGGCTGCAGAACCACAAATGTTGCAGAATGGCAAATGTTGCTGCCTAATTGTTACTCTGGAAGCTTTGCCTCAGAGGGGCACCCGGCCCTATGAGGTGTCAGTCGGCCCCTACTGAGAGGTGCCTCCCAGTTAGGCTACTCGGGGGTCAGGGACCCACTTGAGGAGGCAGTCTGTCCATTCTCAGATCTCAAACTCCATGCTGGGAGAACCACTACTCTCTTCAAAGCTGTCAGATAGGTACGTTTAAGTCTGCAGAAGTTTCTGCTGCCTTTTGTTCAGTTATGCCCCATAGCCATTTTCATGACACTGATTCTTCCTATCTATGAGCATGGATTTTTTTTTCCATTTGTTTGTGCCCTCTCTTATTTCCTTGAGCAGTGGTTTGTAGTTCTCCTTGAAGAGGTCCTTCATGTCCCTTGTAAGTTGTATTCCTAGGTATTTTATTTTCTTTTTAGCAATTGTGAATGAGAGTTCACTCATGGTTTGGTTTTCCACTTGTCTATTTTTGGTGTACAGGAATGCTTGTGGTTTTTGTACATTGATTTGCATCCTGAGACTTTGCTGAAATTGTTTACTACCTTAAGGAGTTTTTGGCCTGAGATGATGGGGTTTTCTAAATATGCAGTAATGTCATCTGCACACAGAGACATTTTGACTTCCTCTTTCCTATTTGAATATCCTTTATTTCTTTCTCTTGCCTGATTGCTCTGGCCAGAATTTCCAGTATTGTGTTGAATAGGAGTGGTAAGAGAGGGCATCCTTGTCTTGTGCCAGTTTTCAAAGGGAATGCTTCCATCTTTTGCCCATTCAGTATGATACTGGCTATGGATTTGTCATAAATAGCTCTTACTATTTTGAGATATGTTCCGTCAATACCTACTTTGTTGAGACTTTTTAGTTTGAAGTGGTGTTGAATTTTATCGAAGGCCTTTTCTGTATCTATTAAGATAATCATGTGGCTTTTGTCATTGGTTCTGTTTAAGTGATGGATTATGTTTATTGATTTGCATGTGTTGAACCAGCCTTGCATCCCAGGGATGAAGCCAACTGCATCATGGTGGATAAGCTTTTGATTTGCTGCTGGATTTGGTTTGCCAGTATTTTATGAGGATTTTTGCACTGATGTTCATCAGGGATATTGGCCTGAATTGTGTGTGTGTGTGTGTGTGTGTGTGTGTGTGTGTGTCTCCACCAGGTTTTGGTATCAGGATGATGCTGGCCTCATAAAATGAATCAGGGAGGAGTCCCTCATTTTCTATTGTTTGGAATGGTTTCAGAAGGAATGGTGCCAGCTCCTCTTTGTACCTTTGGTAGAATTTGGCTGTGAATCCATCTGGTCCTGGGCATTTTTAGTTGGTAGGCTATTAATTACTGCCTCAATTTTAAAACTTGTTATTGGTCTATTCAGGGATTTGACTTCTTCCTGGTTTAGTCTTGGGAGGGTGTAAGCGTCCAGGAATTCATCCATTTCTTCTAGATTTTCTAGTTTATTTGCGTAGAGGTGTTTATAGTATTCTCTGATGGTAGTTTGTATTTTTGTGGGATCAGTGGCAATATCCCCTTTCTCATTTTTTATTGTATCTATTTGATTGTTCTCTCTTTTCTTCTTTATTAGTCTGGCTAACTGTCTATCTATTTTGTTAATCTTTTCAAAAAGCCAGTTCCTTGAGGCTATGATTTTGAGACTAGCTTGGCCAACATGGTGAAACCCTGTCTTTACTAAAAATATTAAAATTAGCCTGTGTGATTGCGCATGCCTGTAGTCCCAACTACTTGGGACACTGAGGCATGAGAATCACTTGAACCCAGGAGGTTGTGGTGAGCAGAGATCATGCCACTGCACCCCAGCCTAGGCCACAGAGTGAGACTCTGTCTCAACAACAACAAAAGACTATATAGAGCACACTCTCACTCTCAGAAGTCCCCCAGAATGCACAATACATTATATGGTGACTATGCCTGTTCTTGTTAGGTTAGAAGAAGTAGAGCAATCTGTCACTGCTCAAAATAAAAGAAAACGTCAAAACAATTTGAAGAAATTATTAGTATTATAAGTGTCAGGCTGTTCTTGATTTGTGAGAAACAGAAATGTACTGTGTTTTGAAGGTAAACATGAGATATTCAGGCTTTGAAACTTGCAAACATTTCAAAGGACAGAGGACCTACCTCTCCATTTGGCAAAAATTATTCTTTTTAATCTCAGCAAAGCTAGATAAACTCCTGAAATCTTACATGTTCTGGAAAATTACCTAGATGCTAGTCTGCTTTCAACTGAACCAATTTGGCTTTTTATAGTTAGGACTTGAAGGATGAATATTTATCAATCTATGAGACTTAAAATTCTTTTCAGCCAGCTGTGAACCCAAAGGCAGGTGCCAGGATCAATGAATGAATCTGGATTAAAGAATTTGCCCAGTTTATATCACTTGAGAAATCAAATTATTATCTAAGTTTTGTTTAGAGTAAATGTTTAATGTTTTAAATATATATATACACACATACATATATATACCTCATAAGCTATTACTGTCATACAAATATAGCAGATGTAATACTTTAATAGAGATCTGTGCTACCTACTTACTGAGCTTTTCTTTATATTTTCCCCATCTTTACTTTCTCATTCTCTCTCTTTCTTCTTGGACAAATTGAAAGTAAGTTGCAGATATCATGACACTTCTAGCCTTAAATATCTAAATTTCCTAAGAACCGAGGACATTCTCCTACATAGACATTATATTCTCATTATGCCCAGCAAATATTCGATCATATTATCTAATGTACAGTTCACATTCAGAAAAAGAAATGCCCTTTACCATAGTTTTTGTTTTGCTTTTGGTTTTGATCAAAGATTTCATCAAAAATGGCTCACGCCTGTAATCCCCGCACTTTGGGAGGCCGAGGTGTGTGAATCACCTGAGGTCAGGAGTTTGAGACCAGCCTGACCAACATGGAGAAACCCCGTCTCTACTAAAAATACAAAAAATTAGCCAGGTGTGGTGGCAGGTGCCTATAGTCCCAGCTACTCAGGAGGCTGAGGCAGGAGAATGGCATGAACCCGGGAGGTGGAGCTTGCAGTGAGCCGAGATTGCGCCGCTACACTCCAGCCTGGGCAACAGAGCAAGACTCTGTCTCAAAAAAAAAAAAAAAAAAAATTACAAAGAGCAATTGGTTGTCATGTTTCTTTCATCTCTTTTATGAGCTCTCTTGTCTCCCTGTCTTTTTTGTGTTTTCTTATTTTGTGTTTTATCATGTTAACATGTTTTAAAAGTCAAAGACAGTTGTCTGGTAAAATGTGCTATAGTCTAGATTCATCTAACTGTTGGTGTCCTCATAATTAGATTCAAATTAAACATTGCTAGCAAGTGTACATTGCTGCTCTTCAGAAGGTGCATGATATTAGCTAGGTTAAGTTTAATCTCTTGGCTAAGTTGGTGTTGACCAGACCTCTCCATTGTAAAGGTGCCTAATCCTCTTCATGACTAGGAAGGCACCTGCGGGGTCATCTTAGAGACTATGTGCATGTTTTTTTCCCTGACAGTGATTCACTGAATGTTTTTAGCATCTATTTTTGATCCTTATATGAATCAATTATTACATTGCTGGTTGAAATATGGTACTAACTTGGTTTCTAAAGTCATTTTAATGAAGAAAAATTCTCCTTTCCATCCCCATGCCCTGCTTGAGGAAAATCTTGGCCCCAAAGATGCATGACAGAAGGATCGATGAAAGTGAAACTTGAAAACGACTATCCGAACACACATTAACTATGAAGATGTTTGAAGGGTTTTCTTTTCCTTTCTGAGTGGGTATGTGGGAAACCTCTACCCTAGGGTGAGAGCTCTTTCTTTTAGAGATTTGTACTTAAATTAATCTTTACTCATGCAGATGAGGGAAAACTAAATAAATTGCCATTCTGATTTTCTTTTGGACTGAGAGAATTCAGTAGTAATGAGATGAATTTTCTTTCAATGCCACAATCTGAAAAGCTATGGTGTATAACATACCATTTGAAAATGTCTTAGAAATAGTTCTTTATAAAGCATATTATATTGAAATCAAATGGGCATTAAAACCATGGAATTCCTTTGAAAGGTGGGATAAAGCCGAAATTGTTTTGTCCTGGTACTTCTTGATCTAGGCTAATAATCCTTTGGGGGAATTTATCCTGAGGCTTTTTACTCATTCTGCTCATGACTGGCTCACTCAGTGAGTGTTATCTGATGAAGATCTTATTTCACTTCTGAAAGCACAGCGTTGTTCTATTTGTTTGAGGTATTAGTAGGTGGCAGGAAAAGATTGACTCCAGGCATTGCAATATAAAACCCACCCATTCATCTTGAAATTGGAGATTGTCCTGTATGCTATATAAGTTCTCCTACTTGCAATTTATAATGAGGAGATATATTTTTGAAGCAATTAACTGTTCCTTTTAAGTCAACAAAATTGTTCCTTATTATTGGAGTAAGGACTTTAGCACTCTCTAGGAAATCATTTATAATTTGCTTTATTTTTCTTTTGTTTCATAAGAGGATTTTAGACACTCTTCTTGTGGCCAGTTAGACTTGGACCCATGCATCCTCTTGAGCCGTGAATTTGCTAGTCTCAATCTCCTGGGCTCAAGTGATCCTTGAGTCTTGGCCTCCCAAAGTGCTGAGATTATAGACATGAGCCACTGTGCCTGGCTGATAACATATTTGAAACTATAATGAAGAGATACTGAGATATTTCTTATTTTAAAATACTTTGTCCTGCTTTCTAATATATAGCATGACACTCAACCTCAAAGGGCATGGAAGGCTTACTTTATTGTAAAGGCTTGAGGGGACATTGCTTAAATTTTAGGGACAGGTTCATACCTGCCAAGCAGGTTTATAAAACACTGATGAATAAACACAAGTTTGTCAGAAATCTTACTAAAGAACAGTGCATCTTAGTCCGTGTAGACAGTCTTCTAAAGTATTTTGGTGGAGTTTGTCCTAGAGCTTAATTACCAGAGTAAGAATTAAAATAAGAAAACTGGTTGCAAGTCTCTTGAGAGTAAGAGATGTCCTCTTTCTTTCAGGCCTATCACAGCGTCTAGTCTAAAGCAACAGTAACGCTCCAGGCATATTTGTTCAATTAAATTTTCAATTTAGTTTCTGAATTCCTTTAGTCTTAATAGATTTCTCAATTGACAGGTGGCCATCTCGCTTGACTTCTACTTGATGGCCATGTTCTCTTCTTGTCTGCCTCCCTTTTCATTCCTATTTCTGACCTGTCCAGTCACTTTTGACTTAAAGAATAGCAACTCTTTAAGCTGTTGTATTTGACTTTTTAAAAATTATATAGACAGGATGTATTAAGAACATATAAAGAATTACATAAAGTCAGAGAGCTAGGTTACTCAGTACTAAACACCATGTTAGGATTTTGTTTTTCTGTTGTTGTTTTTTCTTGAGACAGAGTCTCGTTCCGTCGCCCAGGCTGGAGTGCAATGGTGCTATCTCAGCTCACTGCAGCCTCTGCCTCCTGGGTACAAATGATCCTCCTGCCTCAGCCTCCCAGGTGTCTGGGATTACAGGCACCTGCCACCACACACACATGGCTAATTTTTGTATTTTTAGTAGAGACAACATTTCACCATGTTGCCCAGACTGGTCTCAAACTCCTGACCTCAAATGATCTACCCACCTCGGCCTCTCAAATGCTGGGATTACAGGTGTGAGCCACTGCACCTGGCACACTGTGTTAGGATTTGCAATGAAAAGGAACTAAGACCTAGTACTTGTCCTTGAGAGCTCACAGTCTACAGGTAAAATAGATCTATAAAGAGGACTGAAAAGTACAGGTCGTGGCAAGAAAGTGGCAGGGCAGGGACTAGGGGGCAGCTAAAGGAGGGTCATGATCCTGTTCTGAGGGATCAGTATTATCCCATAGTAACTCTAGAGCAGGATCTTTAAGGATGAGTTTCCCAGGCAGTCAGGGAATGCAGAGGGAAATCCCTATGGTTTTTTGTGTTGGCTACAGTGAGGAGCAAGAGGGTCCCCTTGGGGAACTTGGTAAGTATAGATTTTAAGATTTGGGAGAAGAGAAGGGCAAGGTGTGGCAGATGTTACTAGATGTGCTAGACATGCCAAGTTTGGGAAGGAGGCATATGGGTTGGATCTAGACGGAAGTGGATGGAAGTTGGGGAACGGGTGTGGTGATAGGACTCTAAATCTTGGTGAAGTCAAAGAGCAGGCAAGGGTGGAGGAGTGTGTTCAAGTGAGTTGTGGGTTAGGCAGGTGTTCTCAGGGAGGCAGAAGAAGTGAGAGGTCTCAGGGTGTGACCTTGAGTGTATATTCCTAAAAGGCCCCTATTTTTTTTTTTATCTCCTCCCTCCTACTGTACTGCCTTTCCTGGGCCATATTCACCACACCATCTTTCACATGCATTATTAACCAGTCAAGATCTCATACCTCCATTCCATACTAATTAAAGTCAGTTAAAGTCCTCCACCTTAAATAATCTCATTTATAACTTAAAGAATCTCATATAGGAAACCTTTTACAACCAACCTCCCCATGCTGAATGGGTTATTTTTTTCATTAGAACTCAGTATTTACTCACTACAGAGTATTATAACTCATACCCTTTATAATCATATGTTTGCCTAACTTTATGTCTTAAATAAGTTGCTTGAGCCTAAAGAGTGAGGGGTTTTTTTTTGTTTTGTTTTTTTGTTTTTTTGCAAGCTAGAAAAGTATCTGGCACTCCTATTTGCTAAATATTTGTAGAAGGAAGGAAGAAGAGAGGAAGGAGAGGGATAGGGAATTGAAATTGAGGAAAGGAAGGAATTTGAAACTGAGGAGTCATATGCTTTGCCACATAAACTCTGAAGGTCACACAGGATGGTAGTGCCAGCAGAAGAAGGAGGACGTTGAGTGAACCTGTGGTTGAATGAGGAGGATGGTAGAGATGCTGGGGAGGTAAGAGTCAGGACAAGAAGGCTGAGGGCAGCCTTCCTCAAAGAAGTTGACATTTAGTGGAACGTTCAATGACAATTGCAAAGGAGTTTCAGAGGGCAGAATGGAATGGGTTGGGAGAGGACTTGGTTAAGATTTGCTGAAAACCCTGAATTTTTGGTAAATACTGCTCTGTGTGGGAAATGTTGCAACAAGAATTGACTCTTAATTAACTCTCATTCTTAGATATCCCTTGAACAAGTTTTCTGGAGAGTTCCTCAGGAGAATGTCTACTTGCAACAACAGTAATAATATTTATCAAGTGCTTGTGTTACCTCATAAACTCTCACACTAACCCTGTGAAGTATGTATTATTATCTTCCACATCTTTTGAACGAGGACAGCTAGACTTAGAGTGGTGAAGTAGTGTTCACAGTCCTCACATTGCTCCTAAGTGGGCCACTACTACAGTCAAGGCAACACATGCTAGAACCCGTCAGGTCTCTGGGGAGTATCAGAACTGCTGTCCGAGCTCCTGAAATGAAAATTAATTTCCTCAGTGACTTAATACCCACTGCCACTCGCTCAAGCCCTGCAAGTTCAACCCAAATCATCCTGCCACTGTGGAAATCTGATGGGTCACGCTGCTGCCTACTGAAAATTGGGATTTGGGTTAATGATAAAATAGGTTAAAACACATAAAATAGATAAACTAGGGTAAAATAGAGTAAGAATGGGTGAGAGGAGAGAAAAACAATACTTCAGTTTAGGAAGCATAATACTACTTAAAATTTCCTGAGAATAAATTTGTCTCCTAGACAACAGATATACTTTCTTTTCTTTCTTAAAAATTTTCTTTAATTTTAATTTTTTATTTTATTTATTTATTTTTTTTGAGACAGAGTTTCGCTCTTTTGCCTAGGCTGGAGTGAAGTGGCGTGATCTTGGCTCAGTGCAACCTCTGCCCCCAGGTTAAAGTGATTCTCCTGCCTCAGCCTCCTGAGTAGCTGGGATTATAGGCGTCCACCACCACGCCAAGCTAATTTTTGTATTTTTAGTAGACATGGGGTTTTGCCATGTTGGCCTGGCTGGTCTCAAACTCCTGACCTCAGGTGATCCACCTGCCTCAGCCTCCCAAAGCGCGGGATTGCAGGTGTGAGCCACCGCGCCTGGCCCACATATGCTTGAAATGTGAGTCAAGATGGTATGCTGGAAGAGGAAGACATGGGGTAACAAGAGCATTTATTTTGTTTATTGAGGAAAAAATAAACTGATGGGGATTATTAATGGAATCCTCATTATGGATTATCTTAAACTTTCCAAAAAGTTTAAAAATCTGTCTGTATGGGATGTCCTAATTCAAGAGTTTCTTGAGGTTGAATTCTCTTGCCTCTGTGAAAGAGTCCTTTCCTTGGTGCTGGCCGATGGGGACTCTTGGTGGCCTTCACAGGGTGATCTCTCCTCAGCAGAGGGGAGAGGATACGTTGACTCAGCCAGCTGAAGGCCCACCCAAAGTTCAGGCAGCACTGGGCCTGTGTGTGGGAAGGAGTGTCATCCTTCTCCGGCTGCTCTGACAGGATTGAGGAGATCTCTGGAGCACTTGTCCTTTGGCTGGCAGTTGCCTGGCTTATCATCTGCCACGAAAATGAAGGACGTGTTAGGTAGGCATAACCATGACAGCAGCCAAGTCAACATTTACTCATTTGTGGAACTCACATCCTTTTACCAAAAATAGCCCAAGTGTCAATGCAAAGTTTCAATGCTCATTAATACTAAACATATACGTTTTTGGTGGGGAGGGAGACATAGTTGCTAGCCCTTCTCCTTGCTTGCTACCCTCTTGTTTCCCTAAGCGTTCCTCAGTCTTTTCCCTACAGCTTCACCCTGACTCCCTTCCTTGTTATCTGTCTCCCACTGGTACCATGTCAGACTCCCTGGGACCTGTCTCCTCCCAGTGGTGGTAAGATTCTGTGGTTCAACCCAGGCCTATCTCTTGCTGTCCTGTGAGGCATCTCTGCTCTCCTCAGCCAGCTCATGTTCCTTAAGCCTTAGAGGAGTCTGTGGAGACTACATAACATCTTTATTTTCTGGTGGTTTGCACTTGGGCAGGTTTTGACAAGCATCATGTTCTTGATGACTGACCTGAACCATTTCCGGAGGGGAGCCGCCGGACAGCTGGAAATCTTTCTGAGTCATTTCAGGAAATACAGCGTCATCATCTTCATCATCTTTCAGATTTTCTAGAAATGTCTGAAACTCTTGCACAAGATTATTCAGTTTGCTGACAGACAGTTTTGTTCTCTCTTTTGGTAACTCATCTATCCACTGGTTGTCTCCATTTAGAAGCCTATTAGCTATTGAGTCTGTGTTGTTGGAGCTGACGTCCACGTCCCAGGCCAGGAAGATACTTAGTTTGCAAAACTGCTCTGGTTCATCCTGAATTTGGTCTTGTCTCTTCATGCATCTCCTTATCCTTTCAGTCCCCCATGCCCCTTGGATGGGAGGGAGAAAGTGGATGGAAGGATCCTTGGAAGTTGCGTCTTCACAGGAGGTTGTGTCCTCACAGGGGGTGTCCTCACAGGGGAAATAGCCCACAGAGAGGCTCAGGTTGGAATTGGATTTGGAGTTGTAGTCCTCTATGTCGCTGTTAGAGGATGAATATTCCATGGAGTTCAAAGGCACAAATCTCTCTCAACTCGAGAAGCTTCAAAAAAAAAAAAAAAAAGAAAAAAGAAAAAAGAAAAAAATAGATGGGACTGGGGAGAAGAGAATCATAGTACTTAAACAAAAACCTTATCCATTCCCTTTTCTTTTTTCTTTTTTTTCTAAGATGGAATCTCACTCTGCCTCCCAGGCTGGAATGCAGTGGTGCGATCTTGGCTCACTGCAACCTCAGCCTCCCGAGTAGCTGGGACTACAAGCACCCGCCACCACACCTGGCTAATTTTTGTATTTTTAGTAGAGATGGGGTTTCACCGTGTTGACCAGGCTGGTCTCAAACTCCTGACCTCAGGTGATCCACTCACCTTGGCCTCCCAAAGTGCTGAGATTGTAGGTATGAGCCACCACACCCAGCCCTATTCCCTTTTCTATTCAGTACTACCCCATTTAGATAGAAGTATTATCCAATCTTCTTTTTTTTTTTTTTTTCTTTTTTTGAGACAGAGCCTTGCTCTGTTGTCCAGGCTGGAGTGCAGTGGTGTGGTGTCAGCTCACTGCAACCTCCATCTCCCAGGTTCAAGAGACTCTCTTGCTTCAGCCTCCCAGGTAGCTAGGACTACAGGCGTGTGCCGCCATGCCCGGCTAATTTTTTGTATTTTTAGTAGAGAAGGAGTTTCACTGTGTTAGCCAGGATTGTCTCGATCTGACCTTGTGATCCACCCGCCTCGGCCTCCCAAAGTGCTGGGATTACTGGCATGAACCACCGGGCCCGGCCAGTATTATCCAATTTTTATAATCTCTCAGTGAAGGGCAGAAGAGGCAGCCTTCTCCCTTTCAAAACTTATTTCATTGTGTTATAATCCTCTCTACTAAGCATCTCCACTTCTCAACATTTGTCCTACTATGGTTGTAAGATCTTGTGTCATAAAAGAAAAGGATGATCATTGTATAAAATTGGAAAAATATAGAAAAGTATGAAGATGAAAGTAAATATGCTATAGTCCTACCTTCTAAAGATAATGATAACTATCAAAACATTTTGATAGACTTCCTTATCTTTTCTGTTTATATAAACACACATATACTTATCTGTACATTTATACAATATGTCCACATATACATATATGTAAGTGTGGATATGACATCAGTTGAAACTGAAATTATTTTGTCCCATAGCCTACAACAAACATATATATGGTTACTCTGCAATTTTTAACCACTTCTTATTAATGACAATTAGGTGGTAGTTACTGCCTTTACTAAATAAATCTCTAGTAAACCCACTTTTCCATAAATCTTCCATAAATCTAAGAGTATGTCTCTTATTTTTCTATATGTAGGATTAATGGACCAAACCCCACAAATATATTAAAGTCTTGTGGTAGTTGATACCAAATTACTTTCCAGAAAGGTTTTAGTATTTAGATGCCCATCCTCCCACCATCTGATGGCACTGTTTAGTCCAGCTTTTTCTGTGAAGCCCCAAAGTAGGGCTGGAAGAATGCACGTGCGCATGTGCGTGTTCTCTCTCTCTCTCTCTCTCTCTCTCTCTCTCTCACACACACACACACACACACACACACACACTGTCACACCCTGCCCTAGCGGCTGCCCACATGGAAGAAGTGCTGCTAACTCCTGAGGCAAAAGGGGAGACATGAGAAATCCTTCACATCCCGAGTCTCTGTGGCTAAAAGTCCAGCTGTCAGAAGTCTGTGTTCTGAGACTGTTGGTTACCATGGCAACAGAAAGAACCAAGTTAGAGCCAGGAATGTGGAAAGGGAAAAGGAAAAGAGGGGATAGAAAGCCACAGAATCTATGCCTTTGTTTCCAAAATAATCTATGTCTATACCATCCTGTGCTGAAGAGGATCCCTCTTGAGGGTAGAAGGAAAAATGCATGGAGGTTACTTCTCTCTTGTCAGGTGGCAGGTGGTTCCTGTCCTTAGGAGATTTAGAGCTCTAAATAAGGGCCATGGGTATAAACATACACACACACACACACACACACACACACACAGAGAGAGAGAGACACACACACACACAGACATGCTTACAAATGGAAAGCAGAAAACCAAGAAATGCTTATCTGACCTACCTATTGGATTCATCAATTTTCTTAAGATCTTTTCCCAATATTTGTCTATCTCCATTTCCATCTTACAAGATTACAGTTAAAGTTTGCCATGACTCACTCTCAGGTTTTTCACTGTAGAACTGGCTTAAATTTGTATATTCTGTTAAATAAGATGTTTAAGGAATTCTGATGACATGATAGAAGAAATAGGCAGACTTAGAGTTAGAAAGAAGCAGCTTCTACTACCCAACAGATGCAGCCTGACAGGTGCCCACAGACTGCCCACAACTCCCGTGGGTGACTGTGGACCTGGATTAATCCTGGAAGGTGTTTAAGTCAGAAGCCACATGTTCCCTCACATTTATTTATTTATTTATTTATTTATTTATTTATTTATTTATTTGAGATGGTGTCTTGCTTTTCACCCAGGCCGGAGTGTAGTGGCACGGTCTTAGCTCACTGCAACCTCCGTCTCCCAGATTCAAGCAATTATCCTGCCTCAGCCTCTTGAGTAGCTGGGATTACAGGCATGGGCCATGACACCTGGCTAACGTTTTGTATTTTTAGTAGAGATGAGGTTTCTCCATGTTGGTCAAGCTGGTCTCAAACTCCTGACCTCAAGTGATCCGCACTCCTCGGCCTCCCAAAGTACTGGTATTACAGATGTGAGCCACCCACCATGCCCGGCCCCCTAGCATTTATTTTATTTCATTTTTTTATTTTTAGAGATGGGGTCTTACTCTGTTGCCCAGGCTGGAGTGCAGTGATGCCATCATAGCTCACTGCAGCCTCAAATTCCTTGGCCTCAAGCAAACTTCCTCAGCCTCCCAGGTAGCTAAGACTATAGGTGTATACCACCATGCCTGGCTAATTTTCCCTAGCACTTATTTAACACTTATTATATGCCAGGTCTTGTACTAAGCACTTTACATGTGTCATTTTTTAATCCTCACAGCAACTCAATCAGTTAAATATCATCATTTGCCCCATTCAATAGAAGGAGGAAGCAAGGCATGAACATTTGTATAACTCCCTCACATTCCCCGATCATAAACCCAGAACCTGGATTCAAACATAGGTAGTCTGGCTCAGAGCCCATATCCTGACCTCTACACACTCTTGTCTCAGGAGGCTGACCACCCACCTCCTCCCTGGAAGATTCCTGGGGGAGCTGATCCAGGCCAAAATAAACCCATGTTCTGGTTCCTTGGAAGAAAATCCTTTGAGGGGAACAGCTTGTTCTAAGAGACTTGCAAAAGGTACACATGGTATACGGGACTGGCCTAACAATGGTGTCCACATTTGGGGCAGGCTAAAATGAAATTTAAAATAAGTATTCAGCTTCCTCTTTGGCATAATGGGATCTGGAGTCCTTGCTCTGGCTTTTCATGAAAACTCAGTGACTGCCTTCCAGAACTCTGGGGGCCTAGAAAAGAATTCATAAGTAGTTTCCTCTCCATGCAGCTAGAGTGGAGGTGGTAGGGGTGGAAACTATGTTTTGTCATTACTCATGGAAATGGAGCACTCTGAACTGAATATAAAGAAGAAATGATTTCCCAGCCTAAACCAGCAAAGTTTAGAGTGATCCTGAGGACAGAAGAGCTTCAAAGGGAGGCACCCTCAGAGAAAACTTGAAATTTTACTTATTTATACCATTTCTCTACAGTATATTTGTAGAGCTATTGTATTAGTCTGTTCTCACACTGCTAATAAAGTTATACCCAAGACTGAGTTATTTATAAGGAAAAAGAGATTTAATGGACTCACAGTTCCATGTGGCTGGGGAGGCCTCACAATCATGGCAGAAGGCAAAGGAGGAACAAAGTCATGTCTTACATGGCGGCAGTCAAGAGAGAGCATGTACAGGGGAACTCCCTTTTATAAAACTATCAGATCTCATGAGACTTATTCACTATCACAAGAACAGCACAGGAAAGACCCACCACCATGTTTCAAATACCTCCCACCAGGTCTCTCCCACAACACTTGGGAATTATGGGAGCTAAAATTTGAGATTTGGGTGGGGACACAGCAAAACCATATCAGATATATTCTCTACAATCTGTGTGTGTGTACACACAACTTTTAGTATATACAACTCAGGTCATGAAAGTGCCTGAAACACACTCTTTTTTTGCCATAGAAAAATATATAATCATTTAGGTTTTTCTTTCTAAAGCATCATAGAAATAGCAATGACAGACATCATTGTTAGGATGGTATGCTGAGGAATGTAGTCAATTCTAAATGATAACTTCACTTTCGCTTCCAAAATAAGATCAGGGGATTTGGGGGTCCTCATTAACAATACACCTCATGTTAATTTATTTCTTAGGGCCTTAATTTGACTTGCAGGTCTAGCTTCTCTTGGATTACAATTATTACATTATCTAAGTAGTATAGACTGCCTTTTCTCTTGAAGCAAGATCAACTTAATAAAGATTCTCGAAGTTTTAGAAATGGTAGTATGGAGTGACTTTATAATGTTTTAGGCCTGAAGCCAATAATAATTAAGAATTGGAACATTTCCTGAGATCCATTTGACTTGATGGGATTTGGAACCTAAATATACGGAGTAGGAAGTTTCTAATTTAGAAGTTAAGCTGTTATGATGCATAATTTTATGTGTCATCCTGGCTCTGCCATGTGGTGCTTAAGTATTTGTTCAACATTATTCTGGGGGTGTCCATGAGGGTATTTCTGTATGGACTAGTATTTGAATCAGTAGACCCAGTAAAGCAGATTGTCCTCCCCAATGTGGGTGGACATCATCCTATCCACTGAGGCCTGAGTGAAACAAAACACTGAGTAAAGGAGATTTTGCACAGTCCTTCTCTGCTCCTGGAATGAGACTGGCACTTACACTATCAGCCCTCCTGCTTCTCAAGCCTTCAGACTCAGATTGGAATTATACCATTGGGTTTTCTGGGTCTCCAGCTTGCAGTTGGCAGATCTTGGAACTTCTCAGCCTACATAATTGCATGAGCCAATTCCTTAAAATCTCCCTCCTTTCTATTTCTATTTCTCTTTCCCTCCCTCCTTCCCTCCTTCCCTCCCTCCCTCCCTCCCTCCCTCCCTCCCTCCCTCCCTTCCTTCCTTCCTTCCTTCCTTCCTTCCTTCCTTCCTTCCTTCCTTCCTTCCTTTTTCTTTCTTCTTTCTCCTTCCTTCCTTTCATCCGTCCACCTCCTATTGATTTTGTACCTCTACAGAACCCAGAGTAATACAGCTATTTATTCATTTTTTATCTATTGAAAATATGAAATACTTTAAACATACGAAAAACAGGCATCCTGAACCTGTGATGGAAGGCACTGACGGCAGAGCATAGTTTCCTTGGTATTCTTGTCAACAATGTGTAATCTCAACCTAATCATTAGAAAATATCTGACAAACTCCAATTGTGGGACATTTGACAAAGTAACTGACAAGTGTCAAGTCAAGAAAGGCAAGGAAAGACTGAAGTACTGTCACAGGCTGCAAGAGACTAAGGAGAAGTAACCGCCAAATGCAATGTGCGATTCTAGATAGAATTATAGAATAAAAAAGGACACTAGTGGAAAAATGGGATATTCCAATACCATCTTTGTTTTAGTTAATCATGTTGTATCCAAGTTAATATCCTGGTCTGATCATTGTACTATGGTTGTGTAAGATGTTAACATTAGGGGTGTAAGCTGAGAGGTATATGGATACTCTGTACTATGTTTGCAACTTCTCTGCAAGTCTAAAATTAGGTCATAATAAAAAGTTACAGGAAGGGCTGGGCACGGTGGCTCAAGCCTGTAATCCCAGCACTTTGGGAGGCTGAGGTGGGTGGATCACCGGAGGTCAGGAGTTCAAGATTAGCCTGGCCAACATGGTGAAACCCCTTCTCTACTAAAAATACAGAAAATTAGCCAGGCATGGTGGCAGATGCCTGTAATCCCAGCTAGTTAGGAGGCTGAGGCAGGAGAATCATTTGAACCCAGGACGTGGAGGTTGCAGTGAGCTGAGATCACACCACTGCACTCCAGCCTGAGCAACAAGAGTGAAACTCCACCTCAAAAAAAAAAAGTTAAAAGAATACATTAATGTATAGAAAATGACATGACAAATGCCTATGTACTTAAATCTCAGTTCAAGTCTTAGCATTTTGCCATATTTAGTTCATTATATCTTTAAAAATAAAATATAGATAAAACTTAAGCCCACTTTTATTTCTTTCCTGAACCCCTTCTTTCCTTGCTTCCCTTTTGAGCATTGTTCTGAATTTGATGTTAATCTTGTGCATGTTTAAATGCTGTTTTACATATTAGTATATTGTTTTACCTTTGAGGACAAAAACTTAAGTAAATTTGAAATAATATTTAGTATTATATACTAGTATATACTTAGTACATAATACTACTGAACTGTACACTTAGAAATGATTAAAATGGTATTTTTTTCTTTTATTAAAGTTATTTTTAATTGACATTTATATGTTTATGGGGTACAACATGATATTTGGATATGCATATTGTGTAATGGTCATATCAAGCTAATTACCATAGCCATCATTTGAAATATTTATCTTTTCTGTGGTGAGAACGTTTGAAATCATCTTTTTTAGCCATTTTTAAGTATACAGTATATTATTATTAACTGTCATCGCCTTGCTATGCAATAGAGCACCAGACTTATTCCTCTTGTCTAACTGAAACTTTGTACCTTTTGACAAACATCTTCCCTTTCCCTCTTTTCTCCCCAAAATGGTAAATTTTATGTGTATTTTACCAGTAAATAAAATTAGGGGGAAAAAAGAACCAACATAAATGGGCTTCAAGTGATGCTCTTCAGAAACAAGGAAGTTGCCTTATTTCAATTGCTTATTTTGTTTTGTAAGAATTATTGTGACAAGGACTTCCTTCTTCCAAACCAAATTCTTAGCTGAAGTATTTATAATGTTTGTTTTTGGGGGCAGGGAGAGGATGGGTATGATTTCCTACGCTCTGTTTGTATGTTCATTCCCAGACACAACCTTATCACGGCTCATGTACTTAATTAAAGTGGGGGGCAGGTGGTGAAAATAGAGTGTGTCGGTGTACGCAAGGTTAAACCGCATCATACCGCTGCCAAAGGCTACACACTCTGCTTGGTGCTTTCCCATGGCTGGTAGTTTAATTTTATGACAGCCTCTGAGTTGTGTATTTTCATTCTAATATTAAGTTGTGCAATTTAGAGGACCTAGATTTGCCTCCAGAGTCCAGAGACTCCCTGCAGCTCTGCTGCCGCTTTTGAGAACTGACCTCCACTGAGTTGTTCATGCATCATGAGTTGACATAGTCCACTGGGCTAATAGAGGGGAGCTACAGGTTCCCTCTCCCACAACGTTACCATCTAGCTTGGCCATGAATGCAACTTACAGACTGAGTTCTGCTGTATAACATTTAATGGCCAGCAGGCACAAGAACATCACGGAACCTTGTTCTGTAAGCTCCAAAACTGTGCTGTCCAACAGGGTGGCCACTAGCCACATGCGGCTACTAAAATTTAAATGGAATTAAGCAAAAATTGGTTCTTCAGTCACATTAGCCACATTTCAAGTGGTTAGTGACCACCTGTACTAGTGGCTACCTTATTAGTCAGGCGAACAAAACATTTATGTCATCTCAGAAAGTCCTGATGGACAGAGCTGCTCTAGACAGTCCCTGTGCTCTGTCCTTTGGTGGATCTGGAGAACACTGAACAAAAAGTTTCATTAGCAGCAGATGGGACAATATTCTAGCATCAGGATTGGGCTAACTTTCTTGATAGCATCAGGTGACCAAACTTCCTCCAAAGCATCTAGAAACAGGACTCTCAGATTCCAGGCCCTGCATCCTGCCACTTCTAGCAGCAGCAGGTTCATTTTTAACCTGGCTTTGCTGCATCTATAAAATAGAGATGATAATGTTCTCTTAATTTTCCTTAAGAGGATATCAAGTACTAGTATCTTTAAATGTTGATAGGCTGTTACGTCTGTCATACCAATTCAGAATTTAATAACGTATACACTGCATACTCAAATTTTCAGTCTTTCATAGCATAAGAAATTTATTAGGAAACTAGGACTACCATGACCACAGATGCTACAGACTGCATGCCGTTCTGACAGGGAGAGCCATGACCAAAGAGCAGTATTTTTTAGCAAACAGTTCTACTAAAAACCAATATGAGAACAGAAGTAATCAAACATGTTTGAGACATTAAATGCAGGACTGTGACTCCATATTGCCATTTACTGTACTTTGTGTTACAGTATATGAAAACTAATCCCCCATCTATAGAATGTTAAGCTGACACCCAAGACAGTCAAAGCCTGCCATAATTCAATATCCCACACTATTTTCACAACCAGTGAATGATTTCACCTGTTAAATAAAAGCGTTTACCCTTAAAAAATGTGATGTGATGAGGTAGGATTCTCTCTTTCTTAAAAATATTTCTAGAACTACTAAAAAACTTCCATTTACAAAATAGTGGGTAAAAATATTCCTCTAGATTGTACAAGGAGGGAGTCAGGGACACTGATAAGACATAGCATGTGATATCGGTCAGACTTGGTGTCTTTCTCTGTGGCTTCACCTAACGCTGGACTCTCCTTGTTTTTAGTGTCTCCATTTTCTGCAGATCAATCTTTAGTTTCTTGATCAGCCACTTCAGCCTGTTTTTTCCTTTTTCCCCTTTTGTTTGCTTTTTTTTTTTTTTTTTTTTTTGTCTGAAGATTTATCCTCTCCTGCTGCCTTTTTGGGCTTTGTTTCACTTTGTAGGAGCAGGTTTAGTGGACCACTTTGCAGATCTCTTCATGGGGGTCTCCCTTCACCGACGCTTCAGCTGGGCTGACCTTCCTCTTGGACATCTTGGCGGCACGGAGGGTGTGGGCTGGGTGTCTGCAGGCTGTGGTGCACCGAGAGCCTTCCTGAAACTGGGCTGCCTGGCCACAGCTGCTGCTGTTCCCATCCAAGAACTACAATCTTATATTCAGCATGCAGCCAAGTACTTCTAAAGCTCTGATCAGGACTGCATGTCTCAGATTTTATTTTAGAAAACCATAGGTATGGAATATCATATTTTATTATGAAGACCTTTTAATCTGCTGCCTTATAGAAGTCTCAACTCTAAAACTCTACTCATGACGTTAATCCCCAAACTTGCTCCTCCTCCAGTGTTCTTTAGAAACAGCATCGTCATCTGCCCATCTTCTCAGTACCACAGGCTGGCCTCATCCTGGACATCATTCCTTCTCTCACACACTTTCATTCCTGCATCCAGTCACTCAGAAAGTCCCATCAGTCCCATCTCCTGACATATGTTACATCTGTCTACTTCTGTTGCCTTCACTGCCTCCACCTTGTCCAGTCTACCAACCCTCAACTGGCTCTTCCCACTTTTCTGGGCTCCCTTCTGGTTATTATTGTATAGGAGGTGGAATTTTTTTTTTTTTTTAGAAACACAAATCATATTGTGTGCTTAAGACCCTTCAATGGCATCCCACTGTTTTTAGAATAACCTTTAAATTCTCAAAATGGTCCCATGGGCCCTGCATGACATGGCCTCACCCACATTTTCAGCCTCATTTGCAGCCATTTCCCTGTTTGTTCTCTATACTCCAGTCCCACTGACTGTTTCACTTCCTGAACTAAAGGTATTTAAAGCCACTGCTCTTCACTGAGATACTCCTAGACGAATATCCCAGGGGTATCCATAGAGAAGACACTGAATGTGACACTTGCAGATGACATTTTAATTAAGATTAAAACTGACAAATGGCCCCAGTCTATTGCTTTTTGAAAACGAGGTCTTGGGAAAGAACCACTACTTGTCCTTGGAGCGCCTGGGCGAGTTAGAAAATGGTGCCCCTCCAGGTGAGTGCAGTCCCCGAGCTGCATGGATTGGATTTCAGCGTCTACGCACCCAGGGTGAGGCACTCTGTGGAGGACGTGACCTGCACAGCCAGAATGGTGACCTCCTCTGGAGATCTCAGTCGGTTTGCTTCCAAATTAAAACAAATTTGGAAGCAAATTTGGCTAGAATGACATTGTATATTTACCTTTCCAAGCCAGCATGGTTCTGTCTATGCTGCTAGCTCTGTAGCTGTTGTTTTTCAGAGTTGAAGACCAGGTGTGATTTACAACCTCGAATGTCTCTAGCTGCTGGCATCTAAGTTTGGCACTGAGCACTTAAAGCCCCCAGACTGTGGTGTTTTACTGTGTGGAGGAAGGCCTCGTTGGAAAGGCACAACATTTTTTCATCTGACATGTTTGCTCTTGTGGAAATGGCTTGAAGTATTTGAGTCCTGGCAGCAGAAAACATGGGAGGAGACTTAATTCTTGCTGAGCATGAATCATCCTATACAAATTAAAAGTGATCACTTTTAAAAGCAGTTTCATTGCTGGTATAAAACTATTTGTCAATCATTAGATTGCTTTAATGTGTATATCATATATCTGTGTGTCTCTGCCAGCATCCTAGCATGAATCTCTCCCTGAACAAACACTGAGTAAATATGATTTTGCTTATTACTGATACTTTTGTCTTTGACTTAGAGACAGTTTTGTTTCTTGTTTTTAACTCTGTGTTGAATATGGTTCTGTTATTTTTCTGTTTTTTATATTTATGGAAGTGCCTAAATTTTACTAAGGGTGAGGTGGGGAATATAGGAAAGTATGAAAAACAACCACACACGCACAATTCCTTTGTAATTTCAAACGCTAATGGACACTCTCTGGAGGTCATTGTCAGATCTCTCAGTAGGAACAGAATTTGTATCTGGGAGCAAGTAATCAGTCTGTAAATGTTTGTTATGATACTGGAATTACCAAATATGCTGTATCTAATCGAATTTCATTACTGAGGCATGAAAGGCAGTTGGTTGAATGTTGTCACTGAAAAGAATATATTGTGGCCAGCAGATTGTTGCCTATATAGCGCTTATATAAAGACCCTATATCCAAATAAGGTCACATTCTGAGGTCCTGGGGCTTAGGATTTCAACATACAAGTTTTGGAAGGAAATAATTAAACCCATCTCACCATAGTTGAACCTCAACACAAATTAGCCTCAGGAATCAAGCTGTATTTATTTTGTGTTTTTCAGCTATACTTATTTTGGAATTGTGTATAAACTGAACCAATTTCCATAAAGTAGTTGAATTTTATTCCTTTTTTCCAGACCCAACAGAGCTCATGGTATTGGTTCTGCGGTCAACATTGTGCTCGCTCTCTTGCTCTCTCATGTTCCCTGACTCTCTCACTTTCTCTCTCTCGCTCACTCTCTCTCTCTCTCATATGTCTCATGAGTCATTAGGCCAAAAAGTGTTAAGTAAATGAAAGCAAATATGACAGCAGCACCTGGAACAAGGGGACCATTTCTTTCCCCCTCAAGTCCGTGACCTGTAACATGTCTAACATTCCAGTTCTGAGGATTTTAAATGTAATTAGTTGATGTAGTGTGTTTTCACTTGACACGTTGCTTTAGTTACACCATTCTTGCATATCCCTCATTTTCCACGTTAGCCTTGTTTAGTTGTGCAGTTTTGACATTCACAGCTCTCCAGTGCTTTGGGCTGAATGTTTATTCCAAGAACTTGCAGATGACTTTTCTAGCAGATCATTCTGATGTTGTCGAGGGATGCCGTCACAGGTGCAGGTTCTCGAAGCACCTTTTCTACTATCTTCCTTTTCTACTCTGGGCCTTTCCCAGTTTCTGGGAGGTCAAGGCATCTGCCAAGCCTCTCTCTCTGCAGCCCACTGGCATCAGTCATACTTGTATGCTCCATCTGTACTTTATTGTTTTTTGTTTATTTTGAGACAGGGTCTCACTCTGTCACCCAGGCTGAAGTGCAGTGGTGCAATCACAGCTCACTGCAGCCTCAACCTCCCAGACTCAAGTGATCCTTCCACCTCAGCCTCCTGAATAGCTGGGACTACAGATGTGTGCCACCACACCCAGCTAGTTTTTGTTTGTTTTAATAGAGACAAGGTCTCACTGTGTTGCCTGGCTGGTCTTGAACTCCTGGGCTTAAGCGATCCTCCTGCCTTTGCCTCCGAAAGTGCTGGGACTACAGGTGTGAGCCACAGTGCCCGGCTCCATCTGTACTTCAAAACTCACCCCACTCCCTGTTCCCGCAGCACGTCATGTGCTAATGTGACTGGTATGTACCCTCTTAGCTTCTGGGCCCTGAAATACAACTCATATTTTGTTCCCCCTATCCTTAGAGATCTGGTGGAATGGAAGATTTTCTTCCTTTTTATTAAATGAGTCAAATTTTTTCTCTTCTCAAGTATATTCCAAAATATCAGTAACCTGTTAATAAAATGGCTTATCCCTTCAGAAAACAGAATTTAGGGTTGGTTAGATAATACACATTATCAATCATCATCATCATCATCATCATCATCATCATCATCATCATCATCATCATCATCCATACCTCTCTGAGGCTGTAGCGGGGTGGAATAGCATGAGCTATTGATTGTACCTGAGCAGAGGAAGGTCTGGAACCCCATCTCTCTGAAGAAATTAGGTGGCTTGAGAGGCCATCTTAGATCTGCACAATTTCAGTACCAAAGACCAAAACCCCTTCATAAGCTGCAATTAGACTCTCCCTGATTGCCATGCCTGGCTTTCTGTTGGAGAAAATCCTAGAGGAAAATGAAAACTCCCAAGGAGCTGGGTAGCCAAGAGAGGAGCCCAGACCTTCCATCTTCCATCTGGTGACCTGATGGTTCTGGCATTTGACCTCTCTGAAGATAAGAAACCCTGGGTATTACACATGAATTCCAATATCTGAATTGACAAAAGTACTCTCTCCAGGGTAGATATGCCATCAGAGCTTAGATGTAAGGATGTTTTAAAAATTTCATTCAGAGACCTGAAGTGTCAGGCCCAGCAATATGTATTTGGCCCTTGATGTCAGTCCTGTGAGCTAGCTCTCCAGCACTAGGGACTATTCTTGTGTTTAGATCCTCTCTTCTTGGGGTAGATCACAATCAAATAGCTCCCAGTTCCTTCCTTTGGGAAGACAATAACCTTGCCTTCCCCACACACATCCATATATCACTACTCCTCGGACTGCACACCCCAGGTCCAGAATAGTCACGGTGGCTACTCTAGGACGAATCTCTCTTCTTATCTCCTGGTAAAATGGTTTTAGCAGATGTTTGTCCCTGGCAGCTGTTAGTTTCCCCTGTCATCACTATATTAAGACATCCTTGGCCAAGCATGGTGGCTCATGCCTGTAATCCCAGCACTTTGGGAGGCTGAGATGGGAGGATCACTTGAGCCCACAAGTTTAAGAGCAGCCTGGGTGACACAGGGAGACCTTGTCTCTACTCAAAATAAAGATAGTAGCCGAGTGTAGTGGTACGCACCTGTGATTCCAGCTACTTGGGAAGCTGAGGCAGGAAGATCACTTAAGCCCAGGAGGTTGAGGCTGCAGTGAGCTGTCATTAGGCCACCGCACCCCAGCCTGTGTGACAGAGCGAGACTGTATTTTTTTTAAAAAGGAAAGAATAAAAGACCTGCTAGTCCAAGAATTCTTTAACTTTTTGCTTACACATTGGGGCCTTCCTTATTTTTCATAAGGAAAAATAAATTTTAACACTCTATTACTCTTTAATAGAGGGCAGGAATTGAAGCATCCTGAGGTGAAGATAATTCAAAGACATCCAATATAGATGGCATAAATAGCAAAAATTTGAAAAGTATATTGTTCCCCAGCCTTATTTTTAGGCTCAAATAAACACCCCATTAGGTAGAATGTATACCCCAATCACTTAGAATACTCAAGTTTCGGGGTGCCACTTAAAAATAAGGCAGATGCTGTACTTTACTAGGGAAAAGGTATGTTTCTGGCAGGTAGGATCCCTTCACCAGGTCCATGAGATGGACTTGATTGGAAGCAAATACAGAATTGGAGACGGTCAATTGAACGGAAGCTCCTCAGTTCCTAGATCAGTTTCTTGTATATGGTAAATGGGTAAATGGTAGGTAAATGAGAAATACTCTTTGAATAAAGAGTAGGTAAAGGAGAAATACTCTTTGGCAGGTAAATGAGAAATATCTGTGAATAAAGTACAGTTGTCCCTTGGTATCCATGGAAGATTGGTTCTAGGTTCTCCTGAGGATCCCAAAATCCACAGAGGCTCAAGTTCCTTATATAAAATGATGTAGTATTGGCATATAACCTACATACATCCTCCTATATACATTAAATTATCTCTAGATTACTTGGAATACTTACCACAATCCACATGCTATGTAAATATTTGCTATACTGTATTTTAAAATGTGTATTTGTTTTTCTTTGAATGCTTTAAATCTGTGGTTGGTTAAATTCATGGACATGAAATCCATGGATATGGAGGGCTGACTATATATATCTGTATGTATATGAGTAAATGTATGAATTTATTCATGTCACTTTGGAGCACTAGTCATATGAGACATAGTAAAATGTGGAAAATCCTGACTATATTGGTCTTTTGGTAGCCCTGCCCACGTCACTCAACATGTAGCTGTGGTAAAAGCAAGTTTTCAAGTTCCTGTCAAGACAGTTCAACACATTTACTCCCTTCTGCTTCTCTGACTCCTTCATTTCCTCTCTTCGGAAAGTTATGGGTTGTCAGAACTTTTATTGAAATGAAAACAAAATCTAAGTTGATATTCTAAGACATGAGTCAGAGTCAAACAAGTCCATTAATATTCTATTCTTTCCTATGCAGTACTCCAAAGCATGTTTGGTAATGACAAAGGAATAGTTTTGTTTTGATGGATACAAATAGTTATTTATTATTTATTTCATGATCACGATGGTAAGTGTAAACCAAAAATAAAATTCCAACCACCTGAATGGACCCTTCCTCTCGGCCAAGGGCATTCCAAAGTTAACCCAAAAAATTAGTTTAGACCATGATGGGAAAGGGGAGCCAGACATGACTCATTATTCCCTCCTCCTTTTTGGAATTACTGATAGAACAGAGTCTTTTAAAGTCTGATAAGAAACATTAACAATATATTCTCCGAAGCTTCCTACCTGGAGGCTTCACCTGCGTGATAAAACCTTGGTCTCCACAACCCCTCATCTTAACCCAGACATTCCTTTCTATTGATTCTAAGTCTTTAGATAATAACAACTTTTTCAACCAATTGCCAATCAGAAATTCATTGAATCTACCTATGATCTGGAACTAACCACCCCAGTCGTGCTGCATTTCTGGACTGAACCAATGTAGATCTTACGTGTATTGATAGATGCCTTATGTCTCCCTAAAATGTATAAAAGCAAGTTGTAGCCTGACCACCTTGGGCACATGTTCTCAGGATCTCCTGAGGGCTGTGTCACAGGCTGTTGGTCCCTCATATTTGGCTCAGAATAAATCTTTTCAAGATATTTTACTGAGTTTCACCCTTTTATTTATTTATTTATTTATTATTATTATTATACTTTAAGTTCTAGGGTGCATGTGCATAACGTGCAGGTTTGTTACATATGTATACTTGTGCCATGTTGGTGTGCTGCACCCATCAACTCGTCAGCACCCATCAACTCGTCATTTACATCAGGTATAACTCCCAATGCAATCCCTCCCTCCTCCCCCCTCCCCATGATAGGCCCCGGTGTGTGATGTTCCCCTTCCCGAGTCCAAGTGATCTCATTGTTCAGTTCCCACCTATAAGTGAGAACATGCGGTGTTTGGTTTTCTGTTCTTGTGATAGTTTGCTAAGAATGATGGTTTCCAGCTGCATCCATGTCCCTACAAAGGACACAAACTCATCCTTTTTTATGGCTGCATAGTATTCCATGGGAGTTTCACCCTTTTCATTGCCATAGACCTGGTATAGAAATTTTAAAAGTGCATCCTTAGTCCTTAAAAAGCTTGATTTAGTACAGGTAACACTCCAAGGACCTGGTTAAGCGAGGCTGCTTGCCAGAGACATACTTTTTCCTTAGCCAAGTATAACATCTATTAGAGATAAGCAATGGTTCCATATGGTACTTGGTAACAGAGGCTGAGAGAGAATGGGTGTGGGAGAGACAGCAAGTGCTATAGGAGTACTTGATGATGTGGTGATCTTCCTTGAGGATTCTGCCATGACATTCAGTTTTTATGTACAAGATCCAGGCACAGTCGTCACTGGATATTCATGGGGAGTTGGTTCCAGGACCTCCTACAGATACCAAAATCCAGAGATGCTCAAGTCCCTGGTATAAAATGGCATCGCATTTGCCTATAACTTAGGAATCTCCTCCTGTATACTTTATATCATCACTAGATTACTTATAACACCTAATACAATATAAATGCTATATAAATCTTTGTTGTATTGTTTAGGGAATAATGGCAAGAAGAAGTCTGTACATGTTTAGTCACAGACACAATTTTTTTCAAATATTTTTCTATTCGTGGTTGTTTGAATCCACTGATGGGTCATCCACAGATATGGAGGACCGGCTGTATTTCATCAAGTTTCAGTGTAAAAGACGGCAGGGTAATGACTCACCCAGATGATACTTTTATAGTTCCTCCTGTTTCCTTCCTTTGGTGGATGAAGGAAATGCTGTCATACTCTGAAGTTGACAGTGGGCAGTTAGTTGCCTCAGTAAATGGCCACTCCATCTTCCTATGGCTTATGCCATAGTCTTGAGTCTGTCTTTTCTCCCAAATGCTTTATCAAGTTCTGTTAGCATTTATAACAAAAATATACACAGGACAATAGAAATGTTGCTATTTTGTTAGGGATATGTTACATAGGTGTATGCATTTGTCAGAACACATCAAACTGTGCAGTAAAGATCTGTGCATTTTACTCTCTAAATTATAATTTAATTCATATGTGTAATACATCCTAATATGTATGGTAATATACATTTTATATTCAGAATATATATATATAGCAATATGCTTTTTATATATGTATATGTACATATTTACTATATGTGTATTCACACATACATACATAGCTAGTATCCAGTCACCATCTCTACTGCTCACACCCTGACCCAAGCCACCAACAGAACACCTCTCATCTGAATTGTTGCAGTCGTTTTCTGACTGTTCTTGCTTCTATCTTTGCCACCCCTGCAGTGTGTTCTTAGGAATGATTCTTCTTCTTTTTTTTTTTTTTTTTTTTTGAGATGTAGTCTCACTCTGTCACCCAGTCTGCAGTGCAGTGGCGCGATCTCAGCTCACTGCAAGCTCCGCCTCCCGGGTTCACGCCATTCTCCTGCCTCAGCCTCTTGAGTAGTTGGGACTACAGGCGCCCGCCACCTCGCCCGGGTAATTTTTTTTTTTTTTTTTTTTTTTGTATTTTTAGTAGAGATGGGGTTTCACTGTGTTAGCCAGGATGGTCTCGATCTCCTGACCTCGTGATCCACCCACCTCGGCCTCCCAAAGTGCTGGGATTACAGGCATGAGCCACTGCGCCCAGCCAGGAATGATTCTTCTTAAAACAGAAATCACATCATGTCATTCCTTGGCTCAGAACCCTCCAGTGGCCTTCCATCCAATTGAAGTCAAAGCCTGGCTGCCATGGCTTGTGAGGCCCCAGGTCCCACTACCCCACCACTCCCACCACACCTTCTGTGCCTCTGGGACCACATTCCCTAACTAACTCTCTGGCTCACCACCTTCCGGCCCACTGACCTCAAACATCAACTACATGAAGCTCTCCCTCCTCGGTGCCTTTGTACTTACTGTTGTTTCTCCCTGGAAGCTCTTCCCAGATATTCCTGTGACTTTCTCCCCTCACCTCCTTCAAGGTTTTAATCCATGTCACTTTACCAATGGGACCTTCCCTGATTATCACATCAAAACTTCTAAGTCCCTGCCATTCCCTTTCTGCACAAAGAGCTGGCACAGTATATAATTAAGAGGATGTGCTCTGCTGCCAGACTGTCTGGCCTCACATCATTTTCTAGCTATGTGACTTGGTGCCTCAGTCTGATCACCAATAAAGTGGGGATAAGTATTGTGTCATTAGGGTTATTATAAGGATTCATTGAATTGATATATGAAAAGCACTTAAAACAGTACCCGGTACATAGTAAGCTAATGTTAATGTTATTTCTCTTGCTTGCTTCATTTTTTTTTTCCCATGGCACTTATCAATCACCCTCTCATCTGCTATGTATTTAAACTTTTTTAATGGTTTCTTGCCATTAGAATGTATGCACCATCAGAGCAACAACTTTTTACTTTTTTTCTTTTCTATTTTCTTTCTTTTCTTTTTCTTTATTACTTTTTAAATTCAATTTAAAAAGAAAATTGAGTTGCCAGCTTCATCATTTAGAATAGTGCCTGATATACAATAGGTACTCAATAAATGCTGTGTAATCAATGGGTGAATGAGGGAAGAGTCTGTGCACTTTCAGGAGGTTGTAGGATAAGGTAGGTTAGGGAAGGGGCTGGAAACATTTTCCGCAAACAGCCAGATAGTAAATATTTTAGGCTTCATGAGTTACAACTACTCAACTTTGCTGTTGTGGCATGAAAGCTACCGTAGATGATATGTAAACAAATGAATGTGACTGTGTTCCAAAGAAACTTTATAAAAACAGGCAGTGGACCAGATTTGACCGTAGGTCATAGTTGGCCAACTCATGGGTTGAGGAATAATTTTTGGCCTTACTTTCCTCCTTCTCATTACTCCTCCCTTCAGCCCGCAATTAGTGCTACTCACTTAGAACTGAAATATAAATAACTTGAAAAGCATTACATTACCCCTTAGCATTTGGCTCGGTATTCACTAATTGTACAAATTTTCCATATGTCTCTTAATATTGTAATAGGAAATAAGATTAAGATTATATTTTGAACTTTCCAGCTGTACAGTTTCAGGCCTCTGGTTTTCATTTCTCTTCTCCAGCAGCCGAAAACTGGCGATTCTGGCCAGGAGCACGTATGCTATAAAGGAACAAGCGGGTTGGCATTCCTCTTACTGTATGGCCAAGAGTGTAACTGACACCCAGTTGGAATAGAAACCAACAGAAATTAACTACAAGACAAATTGTTTAGTTTATAAGATTATTTATAAAAACTTATTCCTCCACAAAACTGTTTCCTAGCCCACAGTTTTTACCAGTTTTCCCAATCAATTTTATATGCTCACAAGTTTCTTCCAGCTTTTTAATACAGTGAATTTTGACCATGTGACAAACTAAAACTTTGATACAAAATATGTAGCTTTTATTGGTATAATTAAAGCAGATCAGGAATTATACTCATTTTGCTGATATGATGCATTATAATTAGACGAATAAGCCATCCAACTATGTGACTGCAACTGATGTAAATTTTATGCAAACAGAAATGGTTTTTGTGTCACCTCTTCTGAATGTAGCAGTACATCCTTATTGTCAGTGCTAACAGTTTTCCAGTTGCCGTTTAATTATCTTCATCATTTTATATGTGTGGAAAGAGAACAAACCTGGACCATACTCCCCATTTGTTGGGGTTTTCTTACTCCCTGTGTTGCCCCTTTTTTTTTTTTTTTTTTTTTTTTAAGACGGAGTCTCGCTTTGTCACCCAGGCTGGAGTGCAGTGGCGCGATCTCGGCTCACTGCAAGCTCCGCCTCCCGGGTTTACGCAATTCTCCTGCCTCAGCCTCCCGAGTAACTGGGACTATAGGTGCCCGCCACCACGGCTGGCTGATTTTTTGCATTTTTTAAATAGAGACGGGGTTTCACTGTGTTAGCCAGGATGGTCTCAATCTCCTGACCTCGTGATCCGCCCGCCTCAGCCTCCCAAAGTGCTGGGATTATAGGCGTGAGCCACCACACCGGGTCGATCTTGGCTTATTGTATGAACCTTTTCATCAGCTCTCTTCTGGTTATTCCTAAGCATTAATAGCAGAGAGCCAGAAGGCTCCATTTCCTTTTACCTCACCCTATTTTCCCTTGCTGTTTCATTTCTTTGATTACTTACTAGCTTTGCCTTTTTTTATTTTGTGGCGTTTCATTTTAGTGAACAAGAGAAGTAACTTTTACTAATGTATTGTCATTAATACGCCCTCTTTTATACTCTGCCTTACAATCCTCTTTGAGCGGAGGTTTCATTTTCTGAATGTGCGTGTGCATGTATGTGTTTGTGTTTGTGAGGGTGGTTAAAATAACAAGTATTGTATTATTTGGTTTATAAATATTTGGTGAGCCCTTAGTATGCTTGAGGTTATGATAGAGAAATAAAATATCTAAGACAATATATCATGGTTGAAGGTGTTTGAAAATTTTATGTTTTAAATATATGGATAAAAAATGGAAATGTTTTGTTATGGAAAGCTTCAAATATATAAAAATATAGATAGAATACCCAGCTGGGTGCAGTGGTGCACACTTATATTCCCAGTATTTGGGAGGCTGAGGTGAGCATATTGCTTGAGCCCAGGAATTCAAGACCAGCCTGGGCAATCTGGTGAAACCCTGTCTCTACAAAAAATACAAAAATTAGACAGGTGTGGTAGTCCCAGCTACTTGGGAGGCTGAGATGGGGGGATTGCTTGAGCCTGGAGAGGTTGAGGCTGCAGTGAGCCATGTTTGCACCACTGCACTCCAGCCTGGGCGATAGAATGAGACTCTGTTTCAAAAACTATGTGTATAGATAGATAGAATAGTGTAGTGTACCCTCACATACCATCACCCATTTTCAACAATTGTCAGCTTATGGCTAATCTTGTTTCATCAATATCTTTACCCTTATTTTCTTCTATTTTATTTTAAAGCAAATTCCAAATGTATCATTTCATCCATGAGTATTTTTCAACTTGGCTCTACAAAATAAGGACTCAAAAAAGATAAGTATAATAGCATTATTAATAACCTTAGAATGATGGTAATTCCTTAATATCAAATACACACTGTTCAAATTTCCAGTTATACCATCTATTCTAAACTTATTTTATAGTTTTTTTTTTCTTGCTCTGTTACCCAGGCTGGAGTGCAGTGACACTATGTTGGCTTACTGCAGTCTCTGCCTTCCGGGTTCAAATGATTCTCCTGCTTCAGCGTCCTAAGTAGCTGGGACTACAGGTGCATGCCACCACACCTGGCTAATTTTTGTGTTTTTTTTGCAGAGATGGGGTTTCACTGTATTGACCAGGCTGATCTTGAACTCCTGACCTCAAAGGATCCGCCTGCCTTGGCCTCCCAAAGTGCTGAGATTACAGGGGTAAGCCACTGTGCCTGGCCGTATTTTACAGTTTGAAGCCTCCTGAGGAGGCTGAGTTGGGAGGATCACTTGAGCCCAGGAGTTTGAGGCTAGCCTGGGCAGTACAGCCAAACCCCATTTAAAAAAAAATGTGTGTTGTAACATTAGATATCACCCCTGCTGCCAACACCCCTGACCTTTTCTGGTTTCATCACTTCCCCTGCCCTTGTTTTGCCCTTTGCAAGTGATTCTGAATTAATTTTCTAGGGATGTTAGAGCAGATTGGTGGTGAGAAGGGTTTGGGCTCATGGAGTGGGGAGGAAAAAAATACGCGATGACAGATACGTAGCAGGGAACCAGAAAACAAGGAGGGTTGTGTTTAAGAATCTCTAAAATGTTGCAGACATACGGACCTTTAGTGGTTGAGGTTTAAAGGGAGAGATTTTTTGAATTAAAACCCGAATGGCTTCTTCAGAGCTATTATTTTTGGATCAAAAGTAAGAAACTGAGGCATGGGGAGAGGAATTCTGCCCTTATTTTTTACTTTGGTAGCCAATTTCCACCTCGTCTGGGCAGGGCTTGTTGTCCCTAGGAGGAAAGACCTCAGTGTGTGTGTCTAGTGATTGAGTGCGCCTCGGAGCCAGTGGGAGGGCTTGGAAAAACACTGATTGCTGGGCCTGCCCCTGAAGTTTCTGATTAGCAGACCTAGGGTGGGGTCCAGGGATTTGCATTTCTTTCTTTCCTTTTGTTTTTTGAGATGGAGTCTCGCAATGTCTCTCAGGCTGGAGTGCAGTGGCAAGTGGTGCAATCTCGGCTCACTGCAACCTCCACCTCCCAGGTTCAAGCAATTCTCCTGCCTCAACCTCCCAAGTAGCTGGGACTGCAGGTGCGCATCACCACACCTGGCTAATTTTTGTATTTTTAGTAAAGACAAGATTTCGCCATGTTGGCCAGGATTGTGTCAAACTCCTGACCTCAAGTGATCCGCCCATCTCAGCCTCCCAAAGTGCTGGGCTTACAGGCGTGAGCCACCATGCCTGGCGGGATTTGCATTTCTTACTAGCTCACAGGTGATGCTGTTGTTCCAAAACGCAGACCTACTAGTGCCTACTTCTCCCTTTTGATCTGTTTTGTTTTTTATTTTAAATTAATTTTTTATGAGTACATAGTAGGTGTGTGTCTTTATGGGGTACATGAGATATTTTGATACAGGCATACATCACATAATAATCACATTAGGGTAAATGGCATACCTGTCACCTCAAGCATCTATCATTTCTTTGTGTTATGGACATTCCAATTATATTATTTTAGCTATTTATAAATGTACAGTAAGTTATTGTTGACAGTTTTCACCCTGTCGTGCTACCAAATATGACCTGTTTTTAAGATAGTTTCTCTTTGCCAAGATTGTATTGCTGCACACATTGGCAATCATTGTGTAAATGATTAACCATCTGCAGCGGCTTCTTCCTGGAAAAAAAATTAAAAACTAAACTGTTGAGAAAGGTATGAGTAATTTGTGTGAAAACATATTCTATTTTCATAATGACCACAGAATACTGTGGCATTCTACCAGCCTACTCGAATGTATGTGAACATTTCTCCCTTTCTCTGAAGATTTCTTCTTTTAAGTGTCTTGGTTTCAGTGAATTGTATCTATCTTGGGTAAGAAGTTCAGGGTTCTCTTTCAAACCCAAGCATTTTACTTAAAGAAAGCTGAGAAAGCTAGGACAGATGAATTCTCACAAAAGTTTGAAAGAAACTTGCTAATTTTCTTATGGCCTTTCTTTTCTTCACAGAAATTCTGGGTAGCCAGCCTGACCTAAGACATCAGTCAGCAACCCTGCAAAAAATTACAGTGTCCTGCCAACGCTTTAGCCACCACACCCATCACACCCATGCCTGGAACTTTCCTTGATATTTCACCCCATTCAAATCTGCTCTAAATGGTTCCTGACCAAACCTGAAATATACCCTAAACATACTAACAAACTTCTTTTGGGTCTTTTTTTTTTTAATCTTTTACTGTAATATTTGAATCTTATCTCCAAGAGCTTGCTTATCTAAAACTTTCCTAAATTTATTTTTATTAAGCCGTTGGAATAAGAAACCACTAGCCTGAGAATTCCTGCAAACAGAGCTCATTTCACTGTTTACATCAGCTAACAAATAAGAGGCTTCCCCAGTTTGAACTACGACTTTGAACCCCAGCTTCACTCCTTTGTTGTGGTAGTGATTAATATATTTCCTGGTACCTTTTTCTTTAGCAAGTCATTCAAAGAAGCATATGTTAGCCACTTAGAATCCGGAAATAAATTTACTACTTTGTGAGAATTACTGGATGGTGAAATTTTTTGTTCTTTGGGATTTTATTTTTCTTTTTATTGAGAGAGGGTCTTTATCACCCAGGCTGGAGTGCAGTGGCACAATCATGGCTCACTGCAGCCTTGAGCTCCTGGGCTCAAGTGATCCACCCACTTCAGCCTCCTGAGCAGCTGGGACTACAGACACATGCCACCACACCCAGCTTAGTTTGTATTATTTTTTGTAGAGACAGGGTCTCACTATGTGGCCCAGGCTGGTCTCAAACTCCTGGGCTCTAGTGACCCTCATGCCTTGGCCTCCCACAGTAGCGGGATTATAGATGTGAGCCACTTTGCCTGGCTTGGGTGGCAAAGTTGTAAATTTCTAAGTGGTTTGTCCACCCAAAGGACTCAATTATAGCTAGCAGGTTTCTGGGTAAGCAAAGAATGAATGAGAAGAAATGGAGCTGGATATTCTGAGCCTTTTATTTTGAACCATAGGTTCATATAATTGGATTATTCATGATCCTTGATTTGTGACATATTGTCATCACAGTCTTAGATGCAGAGGTCCATGAATGTCCTACCTTATTCATTATTTATTTAGTTCATTTTTAAAGTGGGATTTCTATTTCTAATTTCTAACCATCAGCTTCTCTTTCCTGAAGCTTCTCTTTCCTGAACATTTGTAATGTTTCAAATACAAAAGTTTTATTTGGAAAGTAATCCTAGGAAAGACTTAGAGAAATGAAGAAGAGAACTGAGAAATGATGCATTATCAAACAAGTTACCACTCTGAGTAGATCTTAATTGTCTGAATAATTCTGGGAACCAATGTAGATTACATGAATCAGAATTTTCTCTTTCTAGGGGAAAGTGTGCTGGAATATTTAAAGCTGATATCTTTAAAATTTAAAGGGACATTAATTATCTGGCATTTTCAGACCACCACATGCAATGGCAGAGAGCTCCTTGAAATCTGGGACAGTTAAAAGTTGGGCTGGCATGCATGGAATTAGAGGGCACCAATTACATCTGCCTTAGTTAGAAGCTAAATAGTATTATTAATGCATATATTTCAAAGGAATTCCTGATTAAATAAGTTATAAATGAATTTTATGCTTTCAATATTTAGCCAACAATGAATGGTTCTTTTCTAGTTAAAATAAAGAACTTAAATGGGATTGACATTGGGATTCTTAATGCCTGACAAGCTTTAAAGACCATTGCATAGTTTGATGAGTTTTAGCAAATGTATAAACTTGTGTAATCTATATCTCAATCAAGATATTGACCAGAAATTCCCCTGGTGTCTCCTTTCAGTCACTCACCATTTTCTGTAAGTAATTATTGCTCTACCTTCTATCATAGGTTGCCTGTTCTTCAATTTCATATAAAAGTGTCATATAGTACATGGTCCTTTCTGTCTGGCCTCTTTTACTCAATATAGTGTTGCATGTATTATTTGTTCCTTCTCTTTACTGTAGAATAATATTCCATTGTATTAGAATAATATTTCATTATATTAATTATGTGAGGAAGCCCAGGGAATCTTCCTCTCAGAAATGTTTTTGAGGATTTAAGAAAGTCTTTTTAGAGACCAGGGGATATTCTAGAGCTTTTTTATTTAGCCTTTTTATTTTAAAAAATACGTTGACCTAGCCCTGAAAATTAACATAGCTTTATCAACACAGATGCCTGCCAAATTAGGCTGTCTCTAAAACAGCTCCAGCCATGGGCAAGGCAGAATTTTAATAAATATGAATAGTCTATTCTTAGTATTTCACCACTTCAAGTTGTGTGTTTCTCATTCTTCTGTGTAGTTCTTCAAAACCCATTTGAAATTTATTGAAACTGATTCTGTGGCCTTGCATATATGCCTTATCCTGGTGAATATAACATGTAGACTTGAATGTACATTCTGCATTTGAGTGTTTTGTTCTATAAATTGAATTAGGTCAAGATGGTTGATAACATTGCTCAAATCTTGTGTGTTACTGAGTTTTTTCCCTACCATATCTATCAATTCAAAAGAAGGTTGAAAAAGAACAAATGATAGATGGGCCAAACAGAAAAGAAATAGCAGGACAATAGACTTAAATCCAACTTTATCAGTAGACTTCAATCCAACCAGGTCAATCGTATTTATATTACGTTAAATATAAGTAGATTAAATTTGTCTAATTCTTCCTTAATACTACCAGTTTTTGCTTCATGTATTTGGAAGCTCTGTTATTAGTTGCAAAAACATTTGCACTTGTTATGACTTCCTGATGAATTAACTCTTATCATTGTAAAATATCTTTCTTTCTAGTCATGCTTCCTGATTTGTAGTTTTTTAATATACCGGCTCCTGCTTTCCTATGCTTGCATATGTATGTTATCTCATTTTTCATCCTTTTACTATTATATCTCTTTATATTTAAAGTCTCTATTAACAGCACGTAATTAGGACTTAAAAACTAATCTGATGGTCTCTGGCTCTTATCAGTGTTTATTCCATTTCTACTTAATGTAATTTTTAAAATGTCATTAAAAATTGTTTTATTTCAGTAGCTGTAGGGGTACAAGTGGCTTTGGTTACATGGATGAATTGTATAGCGGTGAAGTCTGGGATTTTAGTGCTCCTGTCACCTGAATAGTGTACATTGTACCTAATAGGTAGTTTTCCATCCTTACCTCCCTTTCAGTCTCCCTGCTTTTGAGTCTCCACTGTCCACTCTGTATGCCTTTGCATACTCTCTCTTAGCTCCAACTTACACAATACTTAATCTGATTATTTATATGCTTCAGTTTGAGTCTACCACCTTGGCTATTGATTTTTCTTCCTCTTATGTGTCTATTGTTCCTTCATTACTGCCTTTGGATTTAATAAAATTGAGGCTGAGGCTGGAGGGTTGTATGAGCCCAGGAATTCAAGACCAGCCAACTGGCAATATAGTGAGAGCTTGTCTCAAAAAACAAATAAAAAGTAAAGATTCCGTGAATTCATATTCTCCACAACACTTGGCTATGTCAATTTTTTTTCACTAATTGGGTATAAAACATTATCACATTCCTTTAGATTCCTCATTTATTAATGATATTAAGCACCTCTTCATATTTTTATTAGTTGAAAACATTTCTTCTGCCAAATGATTGTTCATATCCTCACACCTCTCATTTTTTCATTGATTTCTAGGAATTCTACACTTGGAATACCACTGAACTGGACCACTTATATTTGACTACTTTTAACTTATTAGAGAAATCTTTGGCCTTTGAGTCTATCGCCAGTTCCTGACTACCTGTTTAATTTGCAAAACCTTCCAAATTGGGCCCCCTTATCCTACTCTGTTTTTCCCCTTAGCACCTACCACCTTTGCCATGTTACATACGTGTTTATTGCTTGTATGTACTGTCTTTCCCTTAGTAGTACATGTAGGCTGCTACACGATAAATACAGAGATTAAGAGTTAGCATTTTGAACTTTCAAAGCAATTTAAACATTGTCATAATATTTTTATTAAATGAAGGGATTAGTCTCCAATGAATTGGAAACGTTTTTAAAAACTAGTTCTTCACTACTTTGAAAAGCATGGTCTAGATTATCTCATACCTTCACATAATAGCATTTGAAAGGCTCATTGAACAGAAGAGATAACTCGGTAACTGTTATACCTGTCAGACTTGAAAAAGTGTTTATGCTCTACACAAAATATAATTGCTAACAAAGACAAATATTTTTTTCTGATTTACTGAGAAGGTATGTTTTTCTAACTAACATGGGCATTACTTTGTGTTATTGGTATTCCCATGTTTATAGCTGAGCCTGGTATGTGTCTCTTTGTTTTATGTGCACGTATATATAAATATATCTATACAAAATACTTTTTAAAAATTATACTTTAAATTCTAGGGTACATGTGCAAAACGTGCAGGTTTGTTACATAGGTATACAGGTGCCACGTTGGTTTGCTGCACCCATCAACTCGTCATTTACATTAGATATTTGTCCTAATGCTCTCCCTCCCCCACCCCCAACCCCCAACAGGTCCGGGTGTGTGATGTTCCCCACCCTGTATCCAAGTGTTCTCATTGTTCATTTCCCACTTATGAGTGAGAACATGCAGTGTTTGGTTTTCTGTCCTTGTGATAGTTTGCTGAGAATGATGGTTTCCAGCTTCATCCATGTCCTGTAAAGGACATGAACTCATCCTTTTTTATGGCTGCATAGTATTCCATGGTGTATATGTGCCACATTTTCTTTTCTTTTCTTTTTTTTTTTTTTTTTTTGGTGTTTATCATAGGCTTTTTTTTTTTTTTAATACTTTAAGTTCTAGGGTACATGTGCACAATGTGCAGGTTTGTTACATATATACTTGTACCATGTTGGTGTGCTGCACCCATCAACTCGTCAGCACCCATCAACTCATCATTTACATCAGTTATAACTCCCAATGCCATGCCTCCCCTTACCCCCTCCCCATAATAGGCCCCGGTGTGTGATGTTCCCCTTCTAGAGTCCAAGTGATCTCATTGTTCAATTCCCACCTATGAGTGAGAACATGCAGTGTTTGGTTTACTGTTCTTGCGATAGTTTGCTGAGAATGATGGTTTCCAGCTGCATCCATGTCCCTACAAAGGACACAAACTCATCCTTTTTTATGGCTGCATAGTATTCCATGGTGTATATGTGTCACATTTTCTAAATCCAGTCTGTCACTGATGGACATTTGGGTTGATTCCAAGTCTTTGCTATTGTGAATAGTGCTGCAATAAACATACATGTGCATGTGTCTTTATAGCAGCATGATTTATAATCGTTTGGGTATATACCCAGTAATGGGATGGCTGGGTCATGTGGTATTTCTAGTCCTAGATCCTTGAGGAATCACCATACTGTTTTCCACAATGGTTGAACCAGTTTACAATCCCACCAACAGTGTAAAAGTGTTCCTATTTCTCCACATCCTCTCCAGCACCTGTTGTTTCCTGACTTTTTAATGATTGCCATTCTAACTGGTGTGAGATGGTATCTCATTGTGGTTTTGATTTGCATTTCTCTGATGGCCAGTGATGACGAGCATTTTTTCATGTATCTGTTGGCTGTACGCATGTCTTCTTTTGAGAAATGTCTGTTCATATCCTTTGCCCACCTTTTGATGGGGTTGTTTGTTTTTTTCTTGCAAATTTGTTTGAGTTTTTTGTAGGTTCTGGATATTAGCCCTTTGTCAGATGAGTAGATTGCAAAAATTTTCTCCCATTCTGTAGGTTGCCTGTTCACTCTGATGGTAATCTCCCTTGTTGTGCAGAAGCTCCTCAGTTCAATTAGATCCCATTTGTCAACTCTGGCCTCCGTTCACATTTTCTTAATCCAGTCTATCATTGATGGGCATTTGAGTTCATTCCAAATCTTTGCTATTGTGAATAGTGCCACATTAAACATACGTGTGCATGTGTCTTTATAGTAGCATGATTTATAATCCTTTGGGTATATACCCAGTAATGGGATGGCTGGGTCATATGGCACTTCTAGTTCTAGATATTTGAGGAATCACCATACTGTTTTCCACAATGGTTGAACCAGTTTATAATCCCACCAACAGTGTAAAAGTGTTCCTATTTCTCCACATCCTCTCCAGCACCTGTTGTTTCCTGACTTTTTAATGATTGCCATTCTAACTGGTGTGAGATGGTATCTCATTGTGGTTTTGATTTGCATTTCTCTGATGGCCAGTGATGATGAGCATTTTTTCATGTGTCTGTTGGTATGAATGTCTTCTTTTGAGAAAAGTCTGTTCATATCCCTTGCCCACTTTTTGATGGGGTTGTTCGTTTTTTTCTTGTAAATTTGTTTGAGTTCTTTGTAGGTTCTGGATATTAGCCCTTTGTCAGATGGGTAGATTGCAAAAATTTTCTTCCTTTTGTAGGTTGCCTATTCAGTCTGATGGTAGTTTATTTTGCCATGCAGCAGCTCTTTAGTTTAATTAGATCCCATTTGTCTATTTTGGCTTTTGTTGCCATTGCTTTCGGTGTTTTAGACATGAAGTCCTTGCCCATGCCTATGTCCTGAATGGTATTGCCTAGGTTTTCTTCTAGGGTTTTTATGGTTTTCGATCTAACATTTAAGTCTTTAATCCATCTTGAATTAATTTTTGTATGGTGCAAGGAAGTGATGCAGTTTTAGCTTCCTACATATGGCTAGCCAGTTTTCCCAGCACCATTTATTAAATAGGGAATCCTTTCCCCATTTCTGGTTTTTGTCAGGTTTGTCAAAGATCGGATGGTTGTAGATGTGTGCTGTTATTTCTGAGGCCTCTATTCTGTTCCATTGATCTATATCTCTGTTTTGGTATCAGTACCATGCTGTTTTGGTTACTGTAGCCTTGTAGTATAGTTTGAAGTCAGGTAGTGTGATGCCCCCAGCTTTGTTCTTTTGGCCTAGGATTGTCTTAGCAATGCGGGGTCTTTTTTGGTTCCATATGAACTTTAAAGTAGTTTTTTCCAATTCTGTGTAGAAAGTCATTGGTAGCTTGATGGGGATGGCATTGAATCTATAAATTACCTTGGGCAGTATGGCCATTTTCATGATATTGATTCTTCCTATCCATGAGTATGGAATATTCTTCCATTTGCTTGTGTCTTCTTTTATTTCACTGAGCAGTGGTTTGTAGTTCTTCTTGAAGAGGTCCTTTACATCCTTTGTAAGTTGTATTCCTAGGTATTTTATTCTCTTTGTAGCAATTGTGAATGGGAGTTCACTCATGATTTGGCTATTTATCTGTTATTGGTGTATAAGAATGCTTGTGATTTTTGCACATTGATTTTGTGTCCTGAGACTTTGCTGAATTTGCTTATCAGCTTAAGGAGATTTTGGGTGAGACGATGGGGTTTTCTAAATATACAATCATGTCATCTGCAAACAGGGACAATTTGACTTCCTGTTTTCCTTATTGAATATCCTTTATCTCTTTCTCTTGCCTGATTTTCCTGGCCAGAACTCCCAAATGTTGAATAGGAGTGGTGAGAGAGGTCATCCCTGTCTTGTGGCAGTTTTCAAAGGGAATGCTTCCAGTTTTTGCCCATTTAGTATGATATTGGCTGTGGGTTTGTCATAAATAGTCTTATTATTTTGAGATACGTTCCATCAATACCTAGTTTATTAAGAGTTTTAGCATGAAGCATTGTTGAATTTTATCAAAGGCTTTTTCTGCATCTATTGAGCTAATCATGTGGTTTTTGTTGTTGATTCTGTTTTTATGATGGATTAGGTTTATTGATTTGCATATGTTGAACCAGCCTTGCATACCTGGGATGAAGCCAACTTGATCATGGTGGATAAGCTTTTTGATGTGCTGCTGGATTCGGTTTGCCAGTATTTTACTGAGAATTTTCACATTGATATTCATCAGAGATATTAGTCTAAAATTCTCTTTTTTGTGTGTGTGTCTCTGCCAGCCTTTGGTATCAGGATGATGCTGGCCTCATAAAATGAGTTAGGAAGGACTCCCTCTTTTTCTGTTGATTAGAATAGTTTCAGAAGGCATGGTACCAGCTCTTCTTTGTACCTCTGCTAGAATTCAGCTGTGAATCCATCTGGTCCTGGGCTTTTTTGGTTGGTAGGCTCTTGATTATTGCCTCAATTTCAGAGCCTGCTATTGGTCTATTCAGAGATTCAACTTCTCCCTGGTTTAGTCTTGGGAGGGTGAACGTGTCTAGGAATTTATCTATTTCTTCTAGATTTTCTAGTTTATTTGGGTATAGGTGTTTATAGTATTCTCTGATGATAGTTTGTATTTCTGTGGGATCAGTGGCGACATCCCCTTTATCATTTTTTATTGCATCTATTTGATTCTTCTCTCTTTTCTTCTTTATTAGTTTTGCTAGCAGTCTATCAGTTTTGTTGATCTTTTCAAAAAAGCAGCTCCTGGATTGATTGATTTTTTGAAGGGTTTTATGTCTTTATCTCCTTCAGTTCTGCTCTGATCTTAGTTACTTCTTGCCTTCGGCTAGCTTTTGAATGTGTTTGCTCTTGCTTCTCTAGTTCTTTTAATTGTGATGTTAGGGTGTCGAGTTTAGATCTTTCCTGCTTTCTCTTGTGGGCATTTAGTGCTATAAATTTCCTTCTACACACTGCTTTAAATGTCTCAGAGATTCTTGTATGTTGTGTCTTTGTTCTCATTGGTTTCAAAGAACATCTTCATTTCTACCTTCATTTCATTATTTACCCAGTAGTCATTCAGGAGCCAGTTGTTCAGCTGCCTTGTAGTTGTGCAGTTTGAGTGAGTTTCTTAATCCTGAGTTCTAATTTGATTGCATTGTGGTCTGAAAGACAGTTTCTTGTGATTTCTGTTCTTTTGCATTTGCTGAGCAGTACTTTACTTCCAATTATGTGATTAATTTTAGAATATGTGCAATGTGGTGCTCAGAAGAATGTATATTCTGTTGATTTGGGGTGGAGAGTTCTGTAGATGTCTATTAGGTCTGCTTGGTGCAGAGTTGAGTTCAAGTCTTGGACATCCTTGTTAACCTTCTGTCTCTTTGATCTGTCTACTAAAGACAGTAGGGTGTTAAAGTCTTCCATTATTATTGTGTGGGAGTCTAAGTCTCTTTGTAAGTCTCTAAGAACTTGCTTTATGAATCTGGGTGCTCCTGTGTTGGGTGCATATATATTTAGGAGAGTTAGCTCTTCTTGTTGAGTTACTCCCTTTACCATTACATAATCACCTTCTTTGTCTCTTTTGATCTTTGTAGGTTTAAAGTCTGTTTTATCAGACACTAGGATTGCAACCCCTGCTTTTTTTTTGTTTTCCATTTGCTTGGTAGATCTTCCTCCATCCCTTTTTCTGAGTCTATGTGTGTCTGTGCACGTGAGATGGGTCTCCAGAATACAATGCACTGATGGGTCTTGACTCTTCATCCAATATGCCAGTCTATGTCTTTTAATTGGAGCATTTAGCCCATTTACATTTAAGGTTAATATTGTTATGTGTGAATTTGATCCTGTCATTATGATGCTAGCTGGTTATTTTGCCCATTAGTTGATGCAGTTTCTTCCTAGCATCAATGGTCTTTACAATTTGGCATGCTTTTGCAGTGGCTGGTACTGGTTGTTCCTTTCCATGTTTAGTGCTTCCTTCAGGAGCTCTTGTAAGGCAGGCCTGGTGGTGACAAAATCTCTCAGCATTTGCTTGTTTGTAAAGGATTTTGTTTCTCCTTCACTTATGAAGCTTGGTTTGACTGGATATGAATTTCTGGGTTGAAAATTCTTTTCTTTAAGAATGTTGAATATTGGCCCCCACTCTCTTCTGGCTTGTAGGATTTCTGCTGAGAGATCCGCTGTTAGTCTGATGGGCTTCCCTTTGTGGGTAACCCAACCTTTCTCTCTTGCTGCCCTTAACATTTTTTCTTTCATTTCAACCTTGGTGATTCTGACAATTATGTGTCTTGGAGTTGCTCTTCTCGAGGAGTATTTTTGTGGTGTTCTCTGTATTTCCTGAACTTGAATGTTGGCCTACCTTGCTAGGTTGGGGAAGTTCTCCTGGTAATATCCTGAAGAGTGTTTTCCAACTTGGTTCCATTCTCCCCATCACTTTCAGGTACACCATTCAAATGTAGATTTGGTCTTTGCACATAGTCCCATATTTCTTGGATGCTTTGTTCATTTCTTTTTACTCTTTTTTCCTTTAAACTTGTCTTCTCGCTTTATTTCATTAATTTGCTCTTCGATCACTGATACCCTTCATTCCACTTGATCGAATCGGCTATTGAAACTTGTGTATGCATCACTAAGTTCTTGTGCCATGGTTTTCTGGTCCATCAGGTCTTTTAAGGTCTTCCCTACACTGTTTTTTCTAGTTAGCCATTCGTCTAATCTTTTTTCAAGGTTTTTAGCTTCCTTGCAATGGGTTAGAACATGCTCCTTTAGCTCGGAGGAATATGTTATTACCAACCTTCTGAAGTTTACTTCTGTCGACTCATCAAAGTCATTCTCCATCCAGCTTTGTTCCATTGCTGGTGAGGAGCTGTGATCCTTTGGAGGAGAAAAGGCAGTCTGGTTTTTAGAATTTTCAGCTTTTCTGCCTTGGTTTCTCCCCATCTTTGTGGTTTTATCTACCTTTGGTCTTTCATGTTGGTGACCTACAGATGAAGTTTGGTTTAGATGTCCTTTTTGTTGATGTTGATGCTATTCCTTTCTGTTTGTTAGTTTTCCTTCTAAGAGTCATGTCCCTCAGCTGCAGGTCTGTTGGAGTTTGCTGGAGGTCCACTCCAGACCTTGTTTGCCTGGGTATCACCAGTGGAGGCTGCACAACAGCAAATATTGCAGAACAGCAAATATTGCTGCCTGATCCTTCCTCTGGAAGCTTCATCTCAGAGGGGCACCCACCTGTATGAGGTGTCTGTCAGCCCCTGCTTGGAGGTGTCTCCCAGTTAGGCTACACAGGAGTCAGCGACCCACTTGAGGAGGCAGTCTGTCTATTCTCAGAGCTCAATCACCATGCTGGGAGAACCCCTGCTCTCTTCAGAGCTGTCAGATGGGAAGTTTAAGTCTGCAGAAGTTTCTGCTGCCTTTGTTCAGCTATGCCCTGTCCCCAGAGGTGGAGACTATACAGGCAGTAGGCCTTGCTGTGCTGCAGTGGGCTCCACTGAGTTTGAGCTTCCTGGCCGCTTTGTTTACCTACTCAAGCCTCAGCAATGGTGGACACCCCTCCCCCAGTCAGGCTGCAGCCTTGCATGTCAATCTCAGACTGCTGCTAGCAGTGAGCAAGGTTCCGTGGGTGTGGGACCCACCAATCCAGGCACAGGAGAGGATCTCCTGGTCTGCCAGTTGCTAAGACCATGGGAAAAGCACAGTATTTGGGCAAGAGTGTCCTGTTTTTCCAGGTACAGTCTGTCACGGCTTCCCTTGGCTAGGAAAGGGAAATCCCCCAATCCCTTGCCCTTTCTGGGTGAGATGATGCCCCGTCCTGCTTCGGCTCACCCTCTGTGGGCTGCACCCACTGTCCAACCAGTCCTAATGACATGAACCAGGTACCTCAGTTGGAAATGCAGAAATCACCCCTCTTCTGCATCAATCATGGTGGGAGCTGTAGACCAGAGCCATTTCTATTCGGCCATCTTGGAATGGAGCTACAAAATACTTTTTAAATGAAAGAGAATGCAAGCCACTTAATTATGTAATTCAGCTTAATCCCTTATGCTCTCAGTTTTCATGTTTTGAGTTTCCCATACTGGAGTGTGGTTATTAAATGTGTGTCCTATTTCTTTGGATGGTGCACTGGCTGAGTATGTGAGTAAATTTTTTAGAATGACCTAGGTTCATAAACTAACTTGTTGATTCCTTGTTTTCTGAGTAACTGTAGATACATACCTTGAGGATTCTCATGCTGTAGTAGTTCCACAATAAATGGTGGTGATATTTTTCACCTTTGGAAGTGAGTGAAGTTCTAGAAAATCTTTAGGTGAAATGATTTTAATCAAAATAATATTTTACAACAATTATATGGCATTATGGTAGAATGAATGCACAATTGGGAACTAATCCAAGAAGCTTATACCAGAACTATACATATATTTGTGAAAATAAAGTGGTGAGATTTGGCTGCTTGGAAACAGAGGGCAAAGGTTTCTGTGAAAGAGAATATGCCCTTTATTTCCCAGGTATTTGCTCTATCACAGTATATATAACATAGTAAGAGCTTTATTTCGGTGCTTAGTCTGGTACCTGAAATGCGTTAGTGAATGTTGAAAATCACATTATCTTGACTTTTTTCTGTCAATGACCAAATTTTTTGCAAGCATTATCTCAATATAATTTTTAACTAGTAAACGAATGAGTACATTGTACAATTTCAGCATCAGTTCATATTCACATAGGATCAGGTAAACAGAAATTGTATATTATAGTGGAAGTTGCTAACCTAGGTTAGCTTGACTATATTTACTTTGCTGTGTTTCCATGCAAAAATCAAACGTCTTTGATCCCCATTTATAAAGTGGAGATGAATTTACACATTTTATAGAGCTGTTGACTAAGGATTATGGATAATTTATGTAAATGTGTAGGAACCACTATAGGCACTTAGTATGTGATAGCTATGGCTCCATTACAAAAGGTTGAATATCAGTAGGGTATATGTGTGTGTTTGTGTGTGTGTATACATACGTGTAGTGTATGTGTTAGTGAATCCTTTTCTTAGCCAAATCTTAAGCCCTTATACAGAAAGAAAAAAAATGAAATTAAGAGAACAGAGATTGGGTGAGGCTGGTAAAGGGAGAAAGGAGTCTTGTCTGGCCAGTGCTTGTCATGGCCCTCAGCAAGCTTCCATGGCCATCCCTGTTGCCCTTTACAGAGGCCTAGAGTTCTAGAGAACAGCATGGAAACCATGCTAGTGGATTTTAAACACCGCAAGTGCAAGAATGGAATCTTCTTTATTAACTGATACAGGTATCACATGTGGCCTTGCACTGAGTAGGTGATTGGCCACAGCTTACAATTCCACTACTGAAGTTTTTGCTCCATGTTTGACTATACAACAGAGTTATCACTTGAAGGAGAATTAGGAAACCCACTAGCAAGCCTGTGTCATTTAATGGATGTAATAATAACATCATTTTTTTTTCCAGATCTAGGTTGGAATTTGCCCCTGACAAATAAGAAAATGAGGAGTGATGCAAGCGATATGTTGGCTGCAGCATTGGAGCAGATGGATGGTATCATAGCAGGTGATCTGCATCCTGTGAAAGACAGAATCACAACATTTACTCTGCTCACTTCACTTTTTCACTACAACTTTCATATTATCTTTTTACTTGATTTTCATTTTTTAGCCCTATGTCTTTTGCTTCCCTGTAATTTCGTTTTTGTTCCTCTTCTCCATTTTCTGCCAGCATTATTCTCAAATATTATTTTAAAATATCAAAAATTCAAGTTCCATCCTAGGTTTCTAATCAAGGATAAAGAATCTGCATCTCAGGTGGTTCTGGTGTAGGTGGTCTGTGGACCATACTTTGAGAGACACTGCTCTATCCAGTAACCATGAATGTTCTGATCTATTTTCCTGAATTCAAAATTCACTTTCTGCCAATGACTCTCATATCTATTTTTTTTAAGAGAGGAGGTCTTGCTCTGTTGCTCAAGCTGGAGTGCAGTGGCTATTTACAGGCACGATTGCCTGTGAATAATATGCATAGTGCAACCTTGAAATGCTGGGCTCAAGCAATCTTCCCACCTCAAGTACCTGCGATCACAGGCATGCGCCACTGCACCCAGCTTGTTCACATCTATTTACCTTCCCAATTCTTTGCTAAGCTTCCAGTCCCTATCTCTAATTTCCAACCAGATATCTCTCTGGAAAAGTCCTATAGGCACGTCAGCATAATAATTTAACACATTGAGCTCATTATCTTTCCTTGGAATTTACTCTAATAACCTTTATCTGGGTTCATTTCATAACCCTTCATCCACAGTTTTTCTAAGCCAGAAATCATTTGGTCCAGTATTGGCCCAGAATGAACCAGTTCTAATATCTGTATTTTCTGATCTTCCACTTTCTTATCCATGATCTCCACGATGCCAGCACACCTCACACCAAAGCCCACCAGGTTATTTTTCTTTCTATATCCCTTGATTGGCCTCCTTGTTAGGAATTGCACCATGGATATTTACCATCAACTACATGGTTTTAATTCTTGCACCATGTAAATCTGACTTGGAGAGATTTATGTGATTGAATTCTCTTTTTTCTGTTTCTTTTGATTGTTCCTTACTGTGACTAGACTGGTTTACCACCTTTGGCTTTGATATTTTTATCTAACATAAATCCCATTGCTCTCTCTGTGATTTTGTTTAACTTAGGTTCTAAGGCCCTGGAATATTCCAATGGGATTTTTGATTACCAATCTCCCACCTCTCCATTCATGGGAAGTTTGTGAGCTCTGCACCTTGTGGAAGACCTGCGTGGATTGTTAGAGATGATGGAAACAGATGAGAAAGAAGGCTTGAGATGACAGATCCCAGATTCAACAGCAGAAATGCTTATTGAATGGCTTCAGAGTCAAATGGTAGGTGTCTGCCTGTTGTAAATTCTGTATTATGAATCTTTTGTTGCTTATTCCAAAATTTAGAACATAGAGTAGCTGATTAGAACAAAAAAAAAGTATAGGGCAGCAGATGTGCTCTATTGTATTCCTTAAGATATCTTAACTTTCTTTTGACTCTAAGGATAACTTTTTAAAAAGTGCTATTAGTGTACATTTTATAAATACCAACAACAGGGCACCTGATTCTGCCCATAAAAACAGACTGGCTTTTAGATTGTGCTTGAGTGACCTAGTGTGGCTTAAATCAAATAGTCCTATAAGGGAAAGAATCTTGCACATAGATGATTTCTCAGTTATATTGGGTTATTCATTATAAAGGACCCAATGGCAATGCTAAGTGGAAAGCATAATGAAAGACATTCAAAAAGTCACAGCGGTTTCCAGCAGTATTTGACCTGAAGTGCCACCTGGTGGTTTATTTCAATCTTTTCAGTTCCAGTTCTCGAATTAAATTGTGGATTTGGGCCTTTAACCCATTTACACATAGTGTTCCATTATTGGAACGCTAAGCTTGTGGAAGTTATTTATATCCTACTGCTCAAGGTCATTGCCAAGTTCTAATTTTTCACAGAAAAATTCGCAACCTCCAGCATAAATGGGTTAATAGTGTTACCCACTAAACAACGAGGTCTCTTTCTAGGCATCCTTCTCAAAAATTGGTGAAGTGGCAGAGCTACCCTTTGTCTGGGTACAGCAGTAAATACCAGGGTTTTAATCTGTGATGAACACATAAAATCTAAAGAGTGTCACAAAAGCAGATTCAGTGGAGGACAGAGGAAAGGAGATATTTTGTGCTTAAAGGATATTCAATTTTCAGTAAGATGCACTAATACACTTATGAGTTAACTGTGTTTATATAAAAACTAATGAGAATTGTATGAAAGAATTGTAATCTACTTTTGGATCTGTGGTAGACATGAAAACTGCTTGCTTTGGGGACCTTAAGAGTACATCCTACAGCTACAACATTTTCATAGGATGTGACACAAATACTAGAGCTCCCAGCCAGTCCTGTGCTGAATACTCTGTGTTCCCACCTGGTTTACCTCTGCATTTCTGAGTGCAAATAGTAGAATCCATCCTTTAGCGGGTGTGCAGCTACACACACTTGACCATTGGAGATATTTTACTTGTTAAAATACATAATGCCTTACTATTATACTTTATATTTCCTCTGCAAATTTCTCCTCCAGAGATTTAAAGGTCCAGGTTTGCTGATTTCTTTGGGGATTGCTTCATGCTCTGAAATTGGTGTTTCCTGGCATATTCCTTAGTCTATTTCAATGTCCTATCCCACCCCTTCTTTACTCCATGTTCTTCTGACCATTTAGCATGCAGTAGAAAGGGACTTTACTATTGTTAGAAGAATCTATTTCTATCCCACACCCAGAGGCCACCAATGGCAATAGTAGCCTAAGCATACCTGTAGTTCAATTTTTGACATGTGTCTAAAACATTTCCATTAACATGTGCTTAATTTGTTCTGTGAAAGTATGTCGAGAAATGATAAAAAGAAATGATGATTACATCATGTTAGATCATGACACTCACTCCTTTTTTCAGAAACTGCCAATGACATCACATCTTACTCAGAGTAAAAACCACAGTGCTTACTGTGGGCTGCAAGGCCTCGTAGGATTTGCTTCCCATGACTTTCTGACCTCATCTCTCATCACACATCTCCTTATTCACTCCACGCCAAGCACATTGGCTATTTCACTGATTCTGAAACATGCCAGGTACACTGGCCTCTGAGCCTTTGCACTGGCTTTTCCAGGCACTGGCTTTTTCAGGCACTGGCTTTTCGCTCTGCCTGGAAAGCTCTTTCCCCAGATGTTTGTATGGCTAGCTCCCTCATATTCTTCTGGTATTTACTCAAAAGTCCTTCTCTCAGTGAGGCCGTGCGTCACCACCCTAACTAAAATTATACCCATTTATTCTTTGTGTTACATCTCCCTGCTTTATTTTGTTCTTAGCATTCACCACTTTCTTATGTACAATGTATTTGTAATGTTTATATCATTTATTTTCTGTCTTTTCAACTGGAATGTAACCATCATGAATCTGATTTTTGCCCTTAGTTTTAAAAAGTTCCTGTATCCCTAGTGCTTAGAAGAATGCCTGGCTCAGTAGTTGTGTTTGTAATGAATGATGCTCCATGGATGATAAAGTGGAATACACGTTTAAATGAATGGAAGTTGTTTTAAATTTATTCCTTGGATGGGTAATGTCTTGTTGACCAATGTTTTTAGTTGCGTTCTATCTTATTATTTGACGTTTTAACCATAAGAATCCATAAAATGACAAATATTTTACAGAACTAATGAAGATTCAGTTTTTATCCTAAAAGTAACATAACAAAATAAACTAGATGTGGATCCAGAGAGATAAGAGACTTTTGTTGCTGTTGCTAAATTTATTTATATCCATCTAACTTATAAGAATTCCTCACCTTGACCCCAACCTTTCAAATTACGTGTGTTTTCTCGAGCACACAGAGAATGACAGGATGAAAGAAGAAAGACAGCAAAAGGCAAAAAGAGCAGGACTGGCTGTTTGGAACCATAAAAGCATAGGAGTGAAATTGAGTTGTCACCACACACCTACCATGTTAGACTTTATTTCAGAACCAAAAAGCAACTTGGGCCAGCATTGGGAATCCAACAAGTAGAAGATTATATGCTTATAATTAGTGATTGGCTGATAATATTAGATTTTTCCAATTTAATATTTCAGAAGTTGGGATGTGTTTTATGATCTTAAAATGCGGATATGTATACATTTTAGCTCAGATCCATCCTCCCTTTCTCTCGCCCTTCTTTTCTTTTCTTTTTTTTTTTTATTGAGATACTCAGAATAGTCCATTTTAGAGACAGAAAGTACATTGGTGACTGCCAGGAGCTGAGGGGAGCAGGGAATGGGAAGATAATACTTATTGCACATAGAATTTCAGTTTTGCAAGATGAAAAGAGTTTATTTAGATGGATGATGGTGATGGCTGCACCATCACCACTACTACCACTTACTTCGGTGGTAGTAAGTGGTACTTACTACCACTGAACTATACACTTTAGAAGGGTTAAAATGGTAAATTTTACATATATATTTTACCACAATACAAAATTAAAATTGATGGTGTCCTAGAATTTAAGGAACACAGAATCCTAGCAAATTCCCCCTTCATATTGAACATGGGAAAACTGCCCAAATAACAATAAAAGAGATTGTGAAGTTTAAAAAAAGGAAGCAGTTAATGATAAGGCAGGACTGCATCTAGGCAGTTTCAAATGCAGGCTGTAGTAACAGCAGACCTGAATTTTAATGTTGGCCCTAACTCTTCAAAGCTTGTATGACCTTGTGAAAATGTCTGAAGTTCTGTGTCTTGCTTTTCTCATCTGTAAAATGGGGATGATGGTTACTGCCACTTAGGATTGTAAGGATCCTATGAACTAATGTATGCTGAGGGCTTATGAATACGCCTGGAAAAAGGCTAGTCAGAAAGGCAATACTGAAGAGTAGAGCATAGAGAAGAGAATAGAGGGAAAATGTTTAACACGATCCCTTTGCAATAAGGGAAAGAGAATTGGGTTCAGTTACAAGGGGAATGAAGTTACAAACCACCCATACATCGTTCACTTCTTGTGACAAAAGAGTACAAACATTTCTCAGACTAAAGAGAAGCTTCTGGAATATTTTAGAAAAACTTAAATTCAAAAATTTTTGGAAATAATTATATATCTGTTATTATTAATATATAGATATATAATATACAGATATATAATTATTGTTCCATTCATGTTTAATGATGGCCAACTTGAGAAGCCCTGTACTTTAAGATGGATACTAACCTTTTCATTAGTGCAACTGGGCATTTGCAGTTCCAATGATCATTTTGCCTGGGTTAGGGAGATCCCTTGGTTTCTTGTAGGATGCAGGTTATTTCTTTACTACTAATTGCTACTGCCTGTTTGTTTCATATGATCAGACACTGAATGTGATCAAATACCAACACTGGTAACCTGTTACCATGAAGGGACATTAAATCTATAAGAATGAATTTATTAGTATAGGTGTAGGCTTCTGGAAATGAACAAATTTCTTTTAAAATGCAGAAGTGTATCTCCTGTGATTGAAAGAAAACTGTAGACTATGACATATTTGTTTAGTTACTGAGGCTGAATTTTCTGTTTTGATTGTGAGATATTATAATGTGTGAACACAGATACTAATAATGGAGAATTACTTGCTTTATGAGGCTCCAGATTTAAGAAGGCAAATAGAAAAATATGTCTAATTGAGTCAAGCAAGTAGTTATTTACTTTAGGTCTAACTTGATGAGTTGCCCTAGAACATTCTTATAATGTTTTTTTAACTGAGGATCATGACCTTGATCCATGTCAGCAGGGGATCAGGTAGTGAAATCCCAAAGGTGTCTGACTATTTGGCAGTTTTAATTATGAGGCCATCCCAAAGTCAGCAGAAATTACAAAAATACAATTTTCAACAAAGTGAGTGAAATACTAATGGTGAATACTAATGGTAGTAACTCCAAAGCAGGCATCATCAGCCAGGAGATAGATAGAGTGTAAACAGGGGGAATGAGGTGTTCTGGACTGGCTTCAGACCTGTTAATCATCATAGTACACTTCTCTCTTATTTTTACATTAAAAGTTAGATAATATTAATCCCAAATGTGTATTTTTAAAAGTTGCTATAAAAATAAAAATACTCATAACTTAAAGAGTTCAGCCATGGGATGTGCTCTCTGCAGGGTTGCTGGCTGTTCTCCCTGAGTCCCTGACTCCCAGCCCCACAAAGCAGTCCCCGTCCTACCACCCTCCGATCCCTGCTGCTGTCTGACCGGCTTTGCTTTTCATCTGTGCCTCTAGGAAATGTTTTCTCAGCCTTTGGCAAACAAGATACATCTTAAGATTGTATCCCGTAGGTGATCACAATTATCTGAGTCATGCGGTGCCTCACTGAGACACCCTAGCTAAAATTAAGCTTCAGGTAAACTCCCATGGAAAGTGTTCACAGGCACAGAAAAACAAATTGACCAAATCAGCCAAATTCCTAGTTTACAGAAGTAAAAGACGTACTTTTCATGGAATCCTAGGCCACTGGTATTTGTTAGGATTGAATGGAAAGAGGTTTCCCTGTTCCTTTAGGAAAGTGAGTTAAGAAAGAAAAAGTGACAAGAACAATAGGGACTTTTTCTTGGTCCCATGTTATCCTTCCAAAGTAGAAGACAGATTCCTTCTCTAGATCTCTGTATCCTGTCACATGTTGCTGGCTTTCAACAAATGTTGAATAAACGAGTGAATGAAGATATTGAATGAATGAAGTTGCTGCTGTACTGGGATAGGAGCCGGGGCTTTGCTTCTAGGGACACTGGGATCTTCTTTTTTCTCTGTTCTCCCCAAATTCAGGGGACTTAGGTGTATACCTATGACTAGGGTAATATTATTGTCTAAACGTGTGCCCCCAACTTGCCCACTGTGAAACTCATGCCCTTATTCCATCACACCCAGTGAGAGGACAGGGGAGTAGAATACTGCCGCTGCCTGGTTGCTTGGTTTCCAGCATCGCTGCTATCATGTTCTCTGACTCTTTGGACAGTAGTGGTGTAAGATGCCTTATTATGGTACTGAACTCAAATGCAATATAACTGCTCTTCACGGCTGAAGGATTCAAGTCTTAATCTCTCCTCCTAGTTCAGAGTCTAGTGGAGAGCAGGCATGCAGTAAATGTTTGCATGCGTGGCAGAGGTGTAATTCTGAGTACAAAATGCTGTCATAGTAGTTATTTCTTTTGGTAACTAGAGATAACGTTTACTTAAAGGAGATTTCATGGGCTGAGCCTTACTTTTCCTTTCTTGATACTGAATGTTTAAAAACAGGATTATGAAATCAAGACTGTGTGATACTTTTAATAACTAGTTTTAAAAATAAGTATAATAATGACTGGCTGGAATATGGTATGTGTGTGTATTTGTGTATATGTAGTATTACTAATCCAGCTATGTTGTAATATTTGTTGTCCTCAAAAAGGGGGCTGTTTTCTTTTCCCCATTTTAATTTAGGTACTTACCATTCTGATTTGGGAAGTTTTTACTCTCAAAATTATCTTCTGTTTTAGAAAATAAATAAGCATAATTGTGGCAAATCACTGCTTGTATGTTGATTTTGGATGTAGACAGGACAGCAGAGCTCAGGAAAGAACAAAGTGAAACAAAGGGGAAACAGGGAAGAAGACAACTGTAGACCAATGCAAACCAATAGAACCCAGAAACTCAAAGGAAAACACAGCGTGATGTTACAAGTAAAAACAGCGGTTGAGACTCCTACCTTCCGTGAATTAATAACTCTTGAAATGGAGTGGCGAGTACATGGGGTTTCATTGTGCTCATTTCTCTACTTTAAATCTATTTGAAATTTTCTGTAATAAAAAACATTTTTTAAACAGACACAAAGGAAAGATGTTAACATTTATTACATCTTTATGCTTGATTGTAATACTTGATAATTAAAAGGAAGTTGTTATAAAAGGAAGGCTTTCCACTTAGATGGTGAAGGGAAAAGTAGATGGTGTTCTGATGTTATGTGTACCACCTGCCATGTAGAGTCAGGGAATTCGTTTTCCAGGTGAGGTTCCTGGCTAGCTCTCAGATTCTGTAATTCAATGAGGGATGAAGCTTTTCAGATGTGCTTCTCCCCATCATGCCAGGAAAACCTGGCAGAAGCCATAGTTCCTTAATTAATTCAAAGTACCATTGTTACAGTTGAGTTAGATCTCCCTCCCTGACTCTCCACACACACTATTGGTTGGATATTTTACTGTTGAAATCCCCACGTTGATTCCAGTTTTGACTTAGCTGAATTGGATGTGGTCAGTAAAAGGTTGCACCATGAGCTAAAGTGGAAAGGTAAAGTGATTTAGGCTTCTCTTCCGTGCTTTGAAAGTCAGATTGACTCAACAGGAGTTTATACTTAAATACATTTTTAATTAGGTGCTCAGGATTTTATAAGCACCATGGAAGAATCAAAAGAAATGTAAGACAGTTTTGCACTGAGAAACTTAGGCTGAGAGACCAACTCACATAAAATTATTAGTCATCCACCTGAGGCAGAATAGGATGAAACACTAAAGAGCACAGTTTAAGACAAGACCCAGGTCAGCCAGTAGATGGGGAAAGGAGAATGGCACAATGTAATGAGGAGGAGGTAGAAATGGGTTATGAAAGATGGATTGACCTGAGAGGGAGGAGTGGGAGGTGAGTAGAGTGTTGGGTACAAAACCTTGGGATAGTTGTTGTAAAGGAAAATGGAAGAAAGCTCATTAAAAGGAAGAAATGGAAAATGATAAGTAGAAGTGGTGATTACAAGTCCCAGTGAAACAGGAAATCAAGGTTCCAAACTAGAAGTGGAATGATGAGCTTTCAGGAAGGAGTTAAGAATCAGTTCTCCCAAGCCTGCAGGAAGAAAGAAAGGAACGAAATAAGAGGTAATATATTTTATACTATTACACACTGAGGAAGAAAGTGTCTAGGGGAGCTCACACAAGATGGCCTTAACTATTGTCCATTACAAAGGCTCTGAGATCACCTCCTAAACATAGTGGGAAGAGAGAGTACAGGCTTGGGGAGAAAGGAGCCAGTCTAGATAGAGGTCAACCATGGAGTGCATACCAGATTATAGAGGACACATAAATAAAGACCCACTGAGAAGCAAGAAGGCCAGATCAAAACCAAACCTGCAGTCATCTTTTATTCAACCCGTGTTTATTGAACACCTGTCGTCATTTTTCCATTCAACAGACATTTAGTTATCACCCACTGTGTGTCACATGCCAAGGCAAATCTACTTGCAAAGAATGCAGAGTCTATTAGAAGAGAGAGACATGTATGCAATCAAGTCTAACCTTAGTGCATTCAGAGTAACGCCTGCTGTAATGAAGGTTCATCTAGATACTGTTGCTGGCGCATAGTAAACAGTGAATTCAAGGAAGACTTCACAGACCAAGCCCTAATAGAGGTGGACCTTAAGGAATGGGGAAAGAAGAAGAAAGGGTGGGAAAAGTCGGTCCATGCAGAAGGAGTAAAAGTAGTGTGTGAGAGAGCATGCCATATATGCGGAGGTTTTGAGTGACCTGGTAGGTAGAAGAATATGGGAGTTAGAGAAATAATAGAGACAATAGGGTATTTACCTAATGGATCTTACTGCCAATATTCTTAATTCAAAGGAAACAAAATTGGCAGATATATAAACACATGTGGACAGAACAGTCTTTACCTACTTAACACAAGGATGTAACATTGATCGCTCTTAAATTCTGCTTTATGTTCCTATAGTGAGTTTTAATATACTAAACTACCCTTGAGCATTATGAGTGCTTGTAAATATCAGTACAGTATTGAGAAACATAAATATGCTCATTTTGAGTCAATTTTCAGTATCTGTTTCTATTTGGGGCTCATTTTGGAGAACTGGTTTTGGAGCACCTCACTTCCATATCATACAAAGTAGCTTGGGAGGAAACGGTGCTCTCTTCTTGCTATAATTTCCTCCAACCAGAAAAAAGATCATTTTTGTTTCGTTTTTCTTAAGACAGGGTCTCACTTTGTTGCCCAGTCTGGAGTGCAGTGGTGCAAACACGGCTCACTGTAGCCTCTACCTCCCAGGCTCAAGTGATCCTCCTTCCTCAGTCTCCAGAGTAACTAGGACCACAGGCACACACACCATGGTTGGCAGTTTTTTTGGGTTTTTTTGTTTTTTTTTAGACAGAGTTTCACTCCATCGCCCAGGCTGGAGTGCAGTGGTGCGATCTCGGCTCACTGCACATGCTTGGCTGTTTTATTTATTTGTTTGTTTATGTGTTTATTTTAGAGATGGGGTCTCACCATGTTGCCTATGCTGGTCTCAAACTTCTGGTCAAAGCAATCCTCAGCCTCCCAAAGTGCTGGAATTACAGGCATGCACCACCACACTTGGCCAGTTTTGCTTTTTGTCCTCACTAAACAGCAGTTGTTTTTTTTTTTTTTTTTTTCCTACTTAGTTAAATGTATCTGTTTCTAAAATATTATTACTTGTATGGGATTTTAAAAACAGATGTCTGTTTTTTCTGGTTCTGAATTTGAAGGTATTATTTTCTTTTTCAATTGAACCCTGGGTGGCCCCATCTAACACTTTTGAATTTCAACTGGCTTTTATTTCTATTGCATTTGAATGAAGAATCAGGAAATTCTATTGGGATTACATATTTTATGGTTATGCTGAGATTATGAGAGATACTGCCTACACTACTGCATATATTTCAAAATGATGTTTTTAGGTTTTCTGTTCTTGTGAGCCTCTCCGTGTGTCTTTCATGACTTGCATATGAGACAGCTGAGGAAGAAACAATCTATATGTCGTTTCTCAGTCTATACTTCCTTTGGCATTTATACCATGCATAAATATGCCCAAATATGATTTTTTTTTTTTAAAAAAAAAGCGTGTGGGGCATGAGGGAGGGGAAGAAATAGTAAGTAAGCGTCAATATACACAGAGCACTGAGCCAGATGCTGGGGAGGTTACAAAACAATTTATAGGCTCTGCCCTGGAATAGAAGGTAACATTATATGAACAAGCAAACTCATAAGAAGTTAATAAGGTCAGAACAGAAAGTGTTAAAATGCAGATAAGTGAGGCTAGTCGGAGCTACCAGGGGAAGTCACTGTGGCCTGAGTGTTTATGCTTTTGGAGGAAGAGAGACAGACCTCAACAGCTAGGGGTATCCCCTACACACTCACAAAGCTTTGCCTGCCCCTGGGTGTGTGTCTGCTCTCAGTGGAGATACCAGTATCCACTGTGCCTTGTGGGTCATTATTTTTTGCTTGTTAAGAAATGTTTAGTTTGGCAAAAACATGCTTATACGCTTAACATGCCTGTCTTACCTCTTTTGTGGTAAATGAACCAAATTGCATTCTCGTATTTTCTGTTTGACAGTGACAGCTGTGCCAGATTCAATTCAGGCCCCTTGGACTAAGAACACTTGTGATTTTCATGTATCTACAATATATCATTCTTAGAGAAGATCAGCCTTACCCATATTATTTCCTTTTTCAGACAAATGGACACATACCTGGGAACGGAGATGTATAGCAAGAAAGGTTGGCACGTTTAGAAAATGATAAAGTATCCCTCATTCTTCAGGCAAGTGATTTTTAAATATTGTTCTTTCCTTGCAGCATACTTACAAAGACTGTTTTAAATTGGGGTGGCAAATTCAGATTGCTTGCAACCTGACTGCTAATAGAAACCAGTTCTATTAGCAACCAGACTGCTAATAGAAATAAGCACGGTAAGCCATCTGTACACAATAGGGAGTAGTGGACTGGGGCAAAATGATGGTTTGTACACCCAGTTTAGAAGGAGCTGCCATTAACCTCAGCTCTTCTGGGGCCAGTCTGAATACAGGTGCAATGTCATCTGATTTTATCTGTCATCTGATCTGATCGATTTTTTTTTTTGGAGGCAGGGTCTTCTTACATTGCCCAGGCTAGTCTTGAACTCCTAGGCTCAAGCAATCTTCCTACCTCAGTCTCCTAAGTAGCTGGGATTACAGGTGTGCAGCACTACACTTGGCTGGATCTGACTTTAAAATATATTTTAATATGTATCAGAAATTTGGATATATGAATATAGCATAAAATCTGCATATATGTAAATTTATATTTCTGAATCTGAAATCTGAATAAATATATTTAATTTTTCAATTTTAAAAATGATACCCTGTGTGCAGCCTGGGTGACAGAGCGAGACTCCGTCTCAAGAAAAAACAAAAATGATACCCTGTGTGAGACAAAACACAACAGTGACTAGAATCCTCCTTGTGGGCTAAATTTGAGTTTGTTTCTTCATAATGTTTTAAATGCTTGACAAACATTTTTCTTTGGTATATTGAGCAAAATGAACTGAAGTATGTTTTTCTTTGGTATATTGAGCAAAATGAATTGAAGTATATTTACTGGGTGATGATTATTGAGGAAAATCTCGGAGATCGGCTCTAAGCATTAGAGTTGAAGGACTAGCCCCACAGCTCCTCATGGACCTTTGAGTATACTAAGTTGCCCCCTGGCTTTGAACACATCTATGAACTGTGTCATCTTCAAAGAGCTCATGGAACTTGAATTCCCTAGGTTCTTTTCCTTATTCTTCTTGAAGTATCGAATTTGAATAGCTCTTGATAATTTCTATTTGAAACATTAACTTCATTTCCTCTCTTCTAATCCTATCTCCGCCCTGCCCGCAAAAAAAGATGTGCACACTCTCTCTCATAAATGGTTGAAGTGACTTTAACCAAAAAATAGTGTACATTACTAATCTACACAAATTTTCTCTGAAATTGTACAGGGCTCCTTAAATCAAAAAGCAATATATAAATAGGAATGCGAGGGACCACTGTCTTCTTGGTACTTCTCAGATTTTTTTTCTTTACGATCGTATGAGTGGTAGGAACATTCCTTTTTTTGTTCCATTTAGAGAAATAACGTATGCAGTTGGACCCAAATTCTTTTTCACTCATCACAGTATTTTATTCTAAATACAGCTAAGTGTGTTAACAGACCAGGTGGAGGATGAGGGAGAGAAGATTAGAGATTTGGAGTTTTGTCTTGAAGAGCACAGAGAGAAGTTGAATGCCACAAAAGAAATACTGCAGCAGGTATGTGCAGAGGCCAAAACCAAAATAGCATTTCCCTGCTGAACTATTTGAGATGCTACATTTCTATGTTGTGTTTGCTCTGATGCAGCAGTAAGTTTCTTGATTCACTTAGACCAGCACATTAAAAAAAAAAATGAGAGTAGCAGAGTCTCAAAACACATGCACACAATATAAAGTGTTTATGTAATTAGAATCTGCAACAAAATGTCAATAGGATTGTGGCTTATTTTAATTTTCTTTCTTTGCATTCAGATGGTTTCCTAACTCTCGCCTATAAGCATATGTTTTATGATTAAGAAAAAAGAATAATAGTAAAAAAATCTAAGAATCCAATTTAAAAGTGGGTGAAGATTTGAATAGACGTTTCTCAAAAGAAGACATACAAATGGCAAATAGATATATGAAAAGGTGCTCAAGATCATTGATCATCAGAGAAATGCAAATCAAAACTACAATGAGATACTATCTCACCCCAGCTAAAAGGGCTTTTATCCAAAAGACAGGCAGTAACAAATGCTGGCAAGGATGTGGAGAAAAGGGAACCCTTGTACACTGTTGGTGGGAATGTAAATTCGTACAACTACTTTGGAGAACACAGTTTGGAGGTTCCTCAAAAAACTAAAAATCGAGCTACCATATGATCCAGCAATGCCACTGCTGTATATATACCCGAAGGAAAGGAAATCAGTATATCAAAGAAGTATCTGTGTTCTTGTGTTCTCTGTAGCTCTGTTCACAGCCACCAAGATTTGGAAGCAACCTAAATGTCCATCAACAAATGACTCAATAAAGAAAATGTGGTGCTTATACACAATGGAGTATGATTCACCCGTAAAAAAGAATGAGATTCAGTCATTTGCAACAACATGAATGGAACTAGAGGTTGTTATGTGTAAAATAAGCCAAGCACAGAAAAACAAACACCTCATGTTTTCATTTGTGGGATCTAAAAATAAAACAATCGAACTCATGGAAATAGAGTAGAAGGATGGTTACCAGAGGCTGGGTATGGTAGTGGGGGATGAAGGAAGAGGTGGAGGATGCTGAAGGGGTAGAGAATGATAGTTTGAATAAGGTCTAGTATTTAGTAGTACATCAGGGTGACTATAGTCAATAATAATCTAATTGTACATTTGAAAATAAGAGTATAACTGGATTGTTTGTAACACAAAGGATAAATGCTTGAGAAGATGGGGACCCCATTTTCCATGATGTGATTATTACACATTGTATACCTGTATCAAAACATCTCATGTACCCCATAAATATATATACTTACTATGTACTCACAAAATTAAAAATTAGAAAAAGAAAAAAGAAAAAAGCTAAGCACCACCTATAACACATAGGACAGGCTCCGTAAGGTGGTGGATGGAGTATGCACTGGAGCAAAACCTCGTAGGTTTCCACTCCTGCTGTGCCTCTTTTTTTCTCCCCGCTCTATGACATTAGGCAAGTTCCTAACCTCTCTATTACTAAGTTTCCTCATCTTTTGATTAAGGATAATAAGAATTTCAACCTGATAAGATTTTTGTGAGGACTGAAACAGTATATGTCATAACGGTTGCCTGGCATATAACAAACTTAGTATCATCATCATCAATGTTATCATCAGACTTAAGTATATATATGGTTTATGCATGTGTATCTACGTAACATGTCTCCCTCAGAAAACTGACATGTGTTTCTTTCTGCTCAAAGGAGGGTAACGAAAGTGAATGATTTTTTATTTTATTTTATCTTATTTTTGAGATGGAGTCTCATTGCCCAGGCCGGAGTGCAGTGGTGTGATCTTGGCTCACTGTAATCTCTGCCTCCTGGGTTCAAGCAATTCTCCTGCCTCAGCCTCTCAAGTAGCTGGGACTACAGGCACCTGCCACTACGCTAGCTAATTTTTGTATTTTTAGTAGAAATGAGGTTTCACCATACTGTCCAGGCTCGTCTCGAACTCCTGACCACAAATGATCCGCCCCCCTCAGCCTCCCAAAGTGCTGGGATTACAGGCGTGAGCCACAGCACCCAGCCTAAAATGAATAATTTTTTAAAAGTGTGTATATTCAGTAATTATACTTTACTACATCCTCTACTTAATAGGTGCTGCTTTACAATCATAAATGAGGTAAATTCACATGTGGCTGTTTATAATAAAAGAATTATTGGATGTATCTCTTAAATTCCAATAGGAGCTTCTAAGTAGGACATCCTTAGAAACTCAGAAGTTGGATCTGATGGCTGAAATATCTAACCTGAAGTTGAAACTGACGGCTGTAGAGAAGGACAGATTGGATTATGAAGATAAGTTCAGAGACACAGAGGTGAGTGATACAGTGTCTCCTCTCTCTCTGTCTGTCACCCTGTCTCTGTCTCTCATACACGTGCATTCCTAGGGCAAAGTTGAAATTCTCTGGAGGTGTGCAAGGCATTACTACGTGCCCTCATCCTGCTTCATTTTAAGGATAATCTTTGATTACATTGACTTTTTATCACAAAATGCTAATGACAATTTTTAGTTTTAGACTTTTGATATGAAATATTAATCCTTTTATCAACCTTTAGAAATACTTTTGACTTTAGGATATTTGGAGCATCTGTCCATTCATACTAGTTTTCCTAATTTTGTAAATAATGGGCTTAAATGCATGATTTTACTAGTAGTTATTATTTAGGCACGCTGATTTTTGCTATTTAATTGGATTTTAAAAATCTGTATAGAAAACATACTTACATTATATAATCACAAAATCACAGAGCCTTTTTGAGGGATCATATTGATGAATATCACTAAGGACTCATATTATGCAAGGATGATTGGTTAACTGGGAAAAGGTGATTTTTTTCTTTGAACTTGAATTCTGACCTGTTAGATGACGAATCACAAATATGTTATTGAATAATGTCCAACAGCTCTTGACCTAATTCATAAGAAGAAAATATATATCATCTAATTGAAATATTGTATGATTATTAAGTGACTCCTAAGGAGTAATTGTATAATTATGATAGGTAATATTTTGCCCATTTTATAAGAGACCACAATTTAAAAGCCTATAGGTTTACAGGGAAGTGTATTTCATTACAGCATCCCTTCTCTTAGCCTTTGTGAACTTGAATCTTTATACTTGGGAGTTTAAAATAATCCCTATTCACAAAGTTTTATTTCCTTATAGCATTGTTCTACTTGTAATTTTTGGCATTCTTGGACAATTTTGTCCTGTAGTCTATGAATTCGTGACCCAGGAATACATGCATGTCTTTGTAAAAAGAGAGAAGCTGGCCAGGCACAGTGGCTCACGCCTGTAATCCCAACACTTTGGGAGTCCAAGGAGGGTGGATCACTTGAGGTCAGAAGTTAAAGACCAGCTTGGTCAACATGGTGAAACCCTTGTCTCTACTAAAAATACAAAAACTAGCTGGGTGTGGTGGTAGGCACCTGTAATCCCAGTTACTGTGGAGGCTGAGGCAGGAGAATGTCTTGAACCCGGGAGGCTGAGGTTGCAGTGAGCTGAGATGGTGGCACTGCACTCCAGCCTAGGTGACAGAGCAAGACTCCATCATTAAAAAAAAAAAAAAAAAAAAGAGAGGAGAGAGAAGCAGAAATATAGTAACCATTGTAGGTATCTTTGTGGCTTGTAGTAAAAAATAAGTCATCTCCCATGCAGGGTATTTGAGTGTCTCTTTTGGAGGAGTTAATATTGCTTAACACTCTAATTTTGTTTCCTACTGTCTGGGCTCTGGACAAAAATACACCACGATTTATCAGAATACTTGGACAAGTTTTATGAGCAAATTGGTTCTTTAAAAAGTGACACTAAATAAAATAAAAAGTGGCAGTAGAAAAGGTGTAAAATTGTGTTGTGTTATGTAAACATTAAGATTGGTTTCTCTTTTATTTTCTAATTATGTAATTAGGTGAACAGCAGGACCCTCATCCACTTTCCAGTTGAGAATTGTCATCAAACTTACAGTAAACTCAATCCCTGATAAGCTTCTAATATATATCCAACACTATTGCTAAAATGTACGCACATACCCAGAGATTAGAGAATAGTTGAGAAACTTTGTGATGTTATATATGACAATAATTAAAATAGTCCTCAAAATTAAAACTGATTTGACTATTCTCATGTTCCTGTTATCATCCACTTAATAAAAATAAAATATTTCCCTGGCTATTTCATTAATCTTAAGGATTCATGGGCTTAAAGGATTTAATTTTCATTTCTTTCTCCCATATTGGGTTGATGAGCAATCCATATTTTTGTGGACAAAGGAAGAAATTACAAATTTAAAAAAAATACCCATGTATCACTGAGAAGGTTCAAAAGGTAAATGGCTTTACTAAAGAATGTGATATATTTAAAATATAAAATAGCATTCTATGAAATAGAATAGAAATAGCACTCTATGAAATAGCATTCATAGAGTCATTTTTAAGATAGAAATATCTGACAAATAATAGATATTAAGCTACATTTCTTAATCAAAATTATAGTCACCTTTTATTTTCATAAACCCATCACTTTAGGACAGAGGCATTGGGGATTTAAAGGAATGGTTTTGTTTGTTTGTTTGTTTTTGACAGAGCGCAATCTCAGCTCACTGCAACCTCTGCCTCCCGGGTTCAAGTGATTCTCCTGCTTCAGCCTCCTGAGTAACTGGGACTATGGGCGTGCGCACCCAGCCAATTTTTTGTATTTTAGTAGAGACGGGTTTCACCATGTTGACCAGGATGGTCTTGATCTCCTGACCTTGTGATTCACCCATCTTGGCCTCCCAAAGTGCTGGGATTACAGGTGTGAGCTGCTGCTCCCAGCCAATGCTTTGTTTATTAAGGAGGTAGATTTATTTCTATTTGTCTCATCTGATTCATTCAACTTTAACTCTAGGAGCTGGTGACCGCTTAAGATGTCCAAGCTGCTATTTTGTAGGTATAGGTAACTGTGTTACCACTTTCCTAATGCACTTTCTTGTTTCTTCTTGGACAGGAGCTGATTCAGAAGATCAATGATTTGAGGTTAAAAGTCAGTGAAATGGACAGTGAGAGACTTCAGTATGAAAAAAAGCTTAAATCAACCAAAGTAAGTTTTTCTCACGGGTTAACATTTTCAAACAAATGTCTCCACTGTTCATCTATGACCAATAATATAAATAACATGTTTTCTACTTAGTATATGATAAAGAAGGTATTGTAAAAGTAAATGAAGTTCCCCCCAAGCTGAAACCTTCTTGAATTTAAACACCACTGATCTGAATTTAAAAACAAGGCTTAACTCATCCGACAGAACATAACCTCCCCTTTCTCTAAGTTGTATCTAACCTCCTTTATAAACTGGTACTATTTTCTTGGTTATTTAGTTTGTCTTTTTCTATCTGTAGTTTTCTTTCACTCCTCTGTCTCTCTACCAGTCTTTAATGGCCAAACTTTCTAGCATGAAAATCAAGGTGGGTCAGATGCAGTATGAAAAGCAGCGGATGGAACAAAAATGGGAGTCACTGAAGGTGTAGTAGACGTTAGGCGATGGGGTCCATGGCCTGTTGCTTTCTGGCTTGTGTTGTTTTGCTGTGATGATATTTTAGTGGCATGTGCATTCATTCTGTGTGTTTCACCTGTTGATTAAAATCACCTCAAGCTGATTGAAGGAACAATGGGATCCCTGATGTTCTTTTCAGAAATACATGAACTAATTAGTGAAATATAATAAACAGGTAAAATGAAAGAATTTATAAATTAAACTCTGTTAGACTGAGACCCAAGCCTAGTAAAATAATTGTAAACATTCACCTGTGAAAGAATTCTGTTTTGTATCCACGGTAGAGGTCACTTTCCTCTTTAGGGACTTTCTTGATGGTAAATGTACAGAGGTTGACATTATCATGGCTGCAAATAGAAATGACTGCTGAGAAGCAGCACGGTGAGAACAGGTTCACACTTCCTGCCAGTGCTACTGAAAATTTTTTGTACTTGTCCACTGTGCTCCTACCAGAAGTCAAAACTATAGGGCCAACTGCCTCGCCTCATTGGAGAACTACATCTTCTCATAGTACTAAATGTAGTAAATATATCTTTAGAGATTCTGAAAGTAAAATGTGGCATTAAATATAAAGCTGTACGTCTTAGCATTGCATAGTTGTGTTTTCTGTGTTAAATACAGCCAGAAAAATTTGTTTGCTAAAGCTAATTCTTTACTAAAAGAAAACTGAAAATTTAAACATTAGTGCATAGAACGATGAACTTGAAATCTTATATACAGCTGTATGGTTAAAAATTAAAAGAGGGCTTAAATATCTGTTTTCTAATTTATTTTTCCCATTGTTACAGGAGATTCTGTCCTTTCATCTTAGTGATGACAGTGAATTATTTAATTCCCTGATTTGGCTAAAGTTGTTGATGACTTGCTACCTTACCCATTAATGAAACTCTGTGCTTGTCAAGGAAACATGAGTGCCAACTTGAAATGCCGAATAAATGTCAAGCTAGTCTTTTCCAATTTGCATTTTATTTTGCTTTTATTACACTAAGTATCTAATTTGATTATCTTCCTTGACTAACTTGGTCATATTTTTAAAATTGATATAAGATTTAAACCTTAGGGCTATCCTATCCCTAATTATACTTTAAAAGATCTCTTTTTAATTTGATTACAAAAAAACTTGAAATAATTATACAATAACTGTTATAAATGGGACTTCTGCTAATAATCTTTATTTATTTATTTTTTTTGAGACAGAATCTCACTCTGTCGCCCAAGCTGGAGTGCAGTGATGCAACCTTGGCTCACTGCAACCTCCGCCTCCTGGTTTCAAGCAATTCCCCTGCCTCTGCCTCCAAGGCAGGTGGGATTACAGGTGCATGTCACCACTTCCAGCTAATTTTTTGTATTGTTAGTAAAGTTGGAGTTTCACCATGTTGGCCAGGCTAGTCTTGAACTCTTGACCTCAAGTGATCTGCCCGCCTTGGCCTCCCAAAGTGCTGGGATTACAGGCGTGAGCCACCATGCCTGGTCTTCTGATAGTCTTGCTTCCTGCTTTTTATTGCCCTTGCTTGATTTCTGATGCTTGCGTGTAAATTTTGTGAGTTTTGTTTTGTTTTTGTTTTTGTTTTGAGACGGAGTCTTGCTGTGTTTCCCAGGTTGGAGTGCAGTGGCACGATCTTGGCTTACTGCAACCTCTGCTTCCCAGTTCAGTCAATTATCCTGCCTCAGCCTCAGGAGTAGCTGGGATTACAGACGTGCACTACCACACCTGGATAGTTTTTTTGTATTTTTAGTAGAGATGGGATTTTATCATGTTGGCCAGGCTGGTCTCAAACTCCTGACCTCAATTGATCTACCTGCCTCAGCCTCCCAAAATGCTAGAATTACAAGTGTGAGCCACCATGCCCAGCTGCTTCTAAATTCTTGTAGATTTGTTTCATTCATAAAACCTGATTATTGATTTAAAGAGCTAATATGCTCTCTGAATGTTCTTTTTTAGTCATGATCTGCTATTTTTAAATGAATTTGTAACTTGTAGGATGAACTGGCATCTTTAAAAGAACAACTAGAAGAAAAGGAATCTGAAGTAAAAAGGCTACAAGAAAAATTGGTTTGCAAGATGAAAGGAGAAGGGGTTGAAATTATTGATAGAGATAAGAAGATATATTTCACATTTGTCATCTCATTTTTTTAAGTCCTCAAAATCTGTGGAAGAAACCGATGATAGTCAATGTGTAGTTTTAGCATCAAAGAAAGAGTAGCAGAATCCAGCCAGGCCCAGAACCACAGGGAATTCTCCAAGACTCTTTACTGTGACTGGGAATCCATTAACTTCTTCTTCAGTACCTGGAAAAGGGGAATTCTGTACTTCATTTGGTGTTTAGGATTACTAGACTGTAAATTCTCATCACAAGAATGGACTTGTTTCAATTGCAATGCAAGGGAATGTATGCCAAAAGAGTTAAAAAGAACCACCCCTGTGTCCCAGGATTGTTGCCCTCAGAACTGAAATTAGATAAAGTAGGGGGCTTAGAAACTGTTCTGCCCTTTAGACAGAAGAGAAAAATGGTTCTGTATCTTTGTAAAAATTAGTAACAAATTTATACCAGGGATTGAGCCCTCCACATTTTAGAAAGCAAAAATAGGCTAATTCTGTTTTTGGAAAAATGCATGAATTTATCCAATTTTTTTTTCATAACTGAAGAAGTTTGTTCTGAGTATTATATGGACCATCATTTCTAATAAAGTAGGTGTATATGATAGAAAATAGCCTGAATGAAATGTTTTTTTAAATTATATTTGGAAATATAATGTGCATAACATCTGGCAGCACTAGGTTAAATTTAACCTTTCTTTGTAATTATGAATGATGACTGTGGCACTATGAGACACCAGCCATTTTCTGAGCAAGAACATGTGAAGGATAGGCTAGCATTCTGGAAAAGATTCTGTAATGTTGATGAAGGCAGAACTCATGCACTAGACAGCAGAACTTTGTGATGATCAGTTTACTCTTTCTTCCCAACTTCTCTAGCAAGGATTGTCTTCAATCTGTTGACAGAACAATCAGCCTTTAAAATAAAGAAGTGCAATTCAATGAAGACAGCTAAGATAATAAGAGAGCATTTGGTTACATTTTAAAATGAAATCATTAATTAAAAAGGGTCATATATACCTGTGGTAAGAATGTAAGCAAGAGCTGGCAGCATCTCTGTCCTACAGAGAAATTCTGCCCCTGGAGTAGGATTGAATGAAGCCAAGAAGCTGAAAAAATTGCAGATGGGGCAAAGAAAGAGTCCTGGAGACTCAAGTCCATAGATTGTAGCACCATTCGTGCCCTTTTAGATTTTTTTTTTTTTTTTTTTTTTTGGTTAACTGAGTTCCAGTTGAGTTTTTTCTTTTAGTAAAAAAGGCTAAACTGAATCCAAGATGACCAAATAGGCACAGCTCCAGGCTACAGCTCCCAGTGTGAGTGACACAGAAGACAGGTGATTTCTGCATTTCCAACTGAGGTACTGGGTTCATCTCACTGGGCATGTCAGAAAGTGGGTGCAGGACAGTGGGTGCAGTCAACCGAGTGAGAGCCGAAGCAGGGCAAGGCATCACCTCACCTGGGAAGCACAAAGGGAAAGGGAATTCCATTTCCTAGCCTAGGGAAACCATGACACACACACAGCACCTGGAAAATCGGGTCACTCTGACCATAATACTGCACTTTTCCAAGGGTCTTAGCAAACGGCACACCAGGAGATTGTATCCTGCGCCTGGCTCAGAGGGTCCAATGCCCATGGGGCCTCCCTCATTGCTAGCACAGCTGTCTGAGATCTAACTGCAAGGTGGCAGTGAGGCTGGGGGGCGGGTGCCCGCCATTGCTGAGGCTTGAGTAGGTAAACAAAGTGGCTGGGAAGCTTGAACTGGGTGGAGCCCACCAAAGCTCAAGGAGGCATGCCTGCCTCTGTAGACTCCACCTCTGGGGACAGGGCATAGCCAAACAAAAGGCAGCAGAAACTTCTGCAGATTTAAATGTCCCCGTCTGATAGCTTTGAAGAGAGTAGTGGTTCTCCCAGCAGAGTTTGAGATCTGAGAATGGACAGACTGCCTCCTCAAGTGGGTCTCTGACACCTGAGTAGCCTAACCAGGAGGCATCCCCCAGTAGGGGCAGACTGACACCTCACATGGCCAGGTACCCCTCTGAGACAAAGCTTCCAGAGGAACGATCAGGCAGCAACATTTGCTGTTCAGCAATATTCACTCTTCTGCAGCCTCCGCTGCTGATACCTAGGCAAACAGGGTCTGGAGTGGGCCTCCAGCAAACTCCAACAGACCTGCAGCTGAGGGTCCTGACTGTTAGAAGGAAAACTAACAAACAGAAAGGACTTCCACACCAAAACCCCATCTGTACATCACCATTGTCAAAGACCAAAGATAGATAAAACCACAAAGATGGTGAAAAAACAGAGCAGGAAAGCTGAAAATTCTAAAAATCAGAGCACCTCTCCCCCTCCAAAGGAACGCAGCTCCTTGCCAGCAATGGAACAAAGCTGGACAGAGAATGACTTTGACCAGTTGAGAGAAGAAGGCTTCAGACCATCAAACTTCTCCGAGCTAAAGGAGGAAGTTCAAACCCATCACAAAGAAGCTAAAAACCTAGAAAAAACATTAGATGAATGGCAAACTAGAATAACCAATGTAGAGAAGTCCTTAAATGACCTGACAGAGCTGAAAACCATGGCATGAGAGCTACATGACAAATGCACAAGCTTCAGTAACCGATTCGATCAACTGGAAGAAAGAGTATCAGTGATTGAAGATCAAATGAATGAAATGAAGTGAGAAGAGAAGTTTAGAGAAAAAAGAGTAAAAAGAAATGAACAAAGCCTCCAAGAAATATGGGACTATGTGAAAAGACCAAATCTACTTCTGATTGGTGTACCTGAAAGTGACAGGGAGAATGGAACCAAGCTGGAAAACACTCTTCAGGATATCATCCAGGAGAACTTCCCCAACCTAGCAAGGCAGGCCAACATTCAAATTCAGGAAATACAGAGAACACCACAAAGATACTCCTTGAGAAGAGCAACTCTAAGACACATAATTGTCAGATTCACCAAAGTTGAAATGAAAGAAAAAATGTTAAGGGCAGCCAGAGAGAAAGGTCGGGTTACCCACAGAGGGAAGCTCATCAGACTAACAGCAGATCTCTCAGCAGAAACTCTACAAGCCAGAAGAGAGTGGGGGCCAATATTCAACGTTCTTAAAGAAAAGAATTTTCAACCCAGAAATTCATATCCAGCCAAACTAAGCTTCATAAGTGAAGGAGAAATAAAATCCTTTACAAACAAGCAAACGCTGAGAGATTTTGTCACCACCAGGCTTGCCTTACAAGAGCTCCTGAAGGAAGCACTAAACATGGAAAGGGACAACTGGTACCAGCCACTCAAAAACATGCCAAAATTTAAAGTCCATCGATGCTAGGAAGAAACTGCATCAACTAATGGGCAAAATAACCAGCTAACATCATAATGACAAGATCAAATTCACACATAACAATATTAACCATAAATGTAAATGGGCTAAATGCTCCAATTAAAAGACATAGACTGGCAAATTGGATAAAGGGTCAAGACCCATCAGTGTGCTGTAATCAGGAGACCCATCTCACGTGCACAGACACACATAGGCTCAAAATAAAGGGATGGAGAAAGATCTACCAAGCAAAAGGAAAACAAAAAAAGGCAGGGGTTGCAATCCTAGTCTCTGATAAAACAGACTTTAACAACAAAGATCAAAAGAGACAAAGAAGGCCATTACATAATGGTAAAGGGATCAATTCAACAGGAAGAGCTAACTGTCCTAAATATATATGCACCCAACACAGGAGCACCGAGATTCATAAAGGAAGTCCTTAGAGACTTACAAAGAGACTTAGACTCCCACACAATAATAATGGGACACTTTAACACCCCACTGTCAACATTAGATAGATCAACGAAAGATAGTTAACAAGGATATCCTGGAACTGAACTCAGCTCTGCACCAAGTGGACCTAATAGACATCTACAGAACTCTCCATCCCAAATCAACAGAATATACATTCTTCTCAGCACCTACTCCAAAATTGACCACATATTTGGAAGTAAAGCACTCCTCAGCAAATGTACAAGAACAAAAATTATAACAAACTATCTCTCAGACCACAGTGCAATCAAACTAGAACTCAGGATTAAGAAACCTACTCAAAACCATTCAACTACATGGAAACTGAACAACCTGCTTCTGAATGACTACTGGGTACATAACGAAATGAAGGCAGAAATAAAGATGTTCTTTGAAACCAATGAGAACAAAGACACAACATACCAGAATCTCTGAGACACATTTAAAGCAGTGTGTAGAAGGAAATTTATAGCACTAAATGCCCACAAGAAAAAGCAGGAAAGATCTAAAACTGACACCCTAACATCACAATTAAAAGAACTAGAGAAGCAAGAGCAAACACATTCAAAAGCTAGCAGAAGGCAAGAAATCACTAAGATCAGAGCAGAACTGAAGTAGATAGACACACAAAAAACCCTTCAAAAAATCAAGGAATGCAGGAGCTGGTTTTTTGAAAAGATCAACAAAATTTATAGACTGCTAGCAAGACTAATAAAGAAGAAAAGAGAGAAGAATCAAATAGATGCAATAAAAAATGATAAAGGGGATATCATTACCAACCCCACAGAAATATAAACTACCATCAGAGAATAATATAAACACCTCTATGCAAATAAACTAGAAAACCCAGAAGAAAGGGATAAATTCCTGGACTCATACACTCTCCCAAGACTAAAACAGGAAGAAGCTGAATCCCTGAATAGACCAATAACAGGCTCTGAAATTGAGACAATAATTAATAGCCTACCAACCAAAAAAAGTCCAGGACCAGACACATTCACAGCCGAATTCTACCAGAGGTACAAGGAGGAGCTGGTACCATTCCTTCTGAAACTATTCCAATCAACAGAAAAAGAGGGAATCCTCCCTAACTCATTTTATGAGGTCAACATCATCCTGATACCAAAGCCTGGCAGAGACACAACCAAAAAAGAGAATTTTAGACCAATATCCCTTATGAATATCGCTGCAATAATCCTCAATAAAATACTGGCAAACCGAATCCAGCAGCACATCAAAAAGCTTATCCACCATGATCAAGTGGGCTTCATCCCTGGGATGCAAGGCTGGTTCAACATACACGGATCAATAATCCAGCAAACAGAACCAAAGACAAAAACCACATGATTATCTCAATTGATGCAGAAAAGGCCTTTGATAAATTTAACAGCCCTTCATAATTTATTGAGAGCTAAAAACTCTCAATAAATTCGGTGTTGATGGAACATATCTCAAAATAATAAGAGCTATTTATGACAAACCCACAGCCAATATCACACTGAATGGGCAAAAATTGGAAGCATTCCCTTTGAAAACTGGCACAAGACAGGGATGCCCTCTCTCACCACTCCTATTCAACATAGTGTTGGAAGTTCTGGCCAGGGCAATGAGGCAGGAGAAAGAAATAAAGGATATTCAATTAGGAAAAGAGGAAGTCAAATTGTCCCTGTTTGCAGATGACATGATTGTATATTTAGAAAACCCCATCATCTCAGCCCAAAATCTCCTTAAGCTGATAAGCAACTTCAGCAAAGTCTCAGGATACAAAATCAATGTGCAAAAGTCACAAGCATTCCTATACACCAATAACAGATAAACAGCCAAATCATGAGTGAACTCCCATTCACAATTGCTTCAAAGAGAATAAAATACCTAGGAATCCAACTTACAAAGGATGTAAAGGACCTCTTCAAGGAGAACTACAAACCACTGCTCAATGAAATAAGAGAGGACAGAAACAAATGGAAGAACATTCCATGCTCATGGATAGGAAGAATCAATATCATGAAAATGGCCATACTGCCCAAGGTAATTTATAGATTCAATGCCATCACCAATAAGCTACCAATGACTTTCTTCACAGAATTGGAAAAAACTACTTTAAAGTTCATATGGAACAAAAAAGGGCCTGTATAGCCAAGACATTCCTAAGCCAAAAGAACAAAGCTGGGGGCATCATGCTACCTGACTTCAAACTATACTACAAGGCTATGGTAACCAAAACAGCATGGTACTGATACCAAAACAGAGATATAGACCAATGGAACAGAACAGAGCCCTCAGAAATAATACCACACATCTACAACCATCTGATCTTTGACAAACCTGACAAAAACAAGAAACGGGGAAAGGATCCCCTATTTAATAAATGGTGCTGGGAAAACTGGCTAGCCATAAGTAGAAAGCTAAAACTGGATCCCTTCCTTACTCCTTATACGAAAATTAATTCAAGATAGATTAGAGACTTAAATGTTGGACCTAAAACCATAAAAACCCTAGAAGAAAACCTAGGTAATACCATTCAGGACATAGGCATGGGCAAAACACTTCATGTCTAAAACACCAAAAGCAATGACAACAAAAGCCAAAATTGGCAAATGGGATCTCATTAAACTAAAGAGCTTCTGCACAGCAAAAGAAACTACCATCAGAGTGAACAGGCAACCTACAGAATGGGAGAAAATTTTGCATTCTACTCATCTGATAAAGGGCTAATATCCAGAACCTACAAAAATCTCAAACAAATTTACAAGAAAAAAACAACCCCATCAAAAAGTGGGCAAAGGATATGAACAGACACTTCTCAAAAGAAGACATTTATGCATCCAACAGACACATGAAAAAATGCTCATCATCACTGACCATCAGAGAAATGCAAATCAAAACCACAATGTGATACCATGTCGCACCAGTTAGAATGGCGATCATTAACAAGTCAAGAAATAACAGGTGCTGGAGAGGATGTGGAGAAATAGGAACACTTTTACACTGTTGGTGGGACTGTAAAGTAGTTCAACCATTGTGGAAGACAGTGTGGCAATTCCTCAAGGATCTAGAATTAGGAATACCATTTGACCCAGCAATCCCATTACTGGGTATATACTCAAAGGATTATAAATCATGCTGCTTTAAAAACACATGCACACATATGTTTACTGAGGCACTATTCACAATAGCAAAGACTTGGAACCAACCCAACTGTCCATCAATGACAGACTGGATTAAGAAAAGGTGGTACCTATACACTATGGAATACTATGCAGCCATAAAAAAGGATGAGTTCATATCCTTTGTAGGGACATGGATGCAGCTGGAAACCATCATTTTTAGCACACTATCACAAGAACAGAAAACCAAACACCTCATGTTCTCACTCATAGTTGGGAATTGAGCAATGAGAACACTTGGACACAGGAAGGGGAACATCAGACACTGGGGCCTGTTGTGGGATGGGGGGAGGGGAGAGGGATAGCATTAGGAGATACACCTAATGTAAATGATGAGTTAATGGGTGCAGCACACCAACATGGCACATGTATACATATGTAACAAACCTGCACGTGGTGCACATGTACCATAGAACTTAAAGTATAATAAAAAATTTAAAAAAATAAATTAATTAATTAAAATGCCTGAAATAATAGTAAATTTATAGATGAGAATTCTGATGCTCAGAGGGGTAAAGCAACTCACCCAGGTTACAGGCAGGATGCAGCAGAGCCAGCTTTCTAACTGAGGTTTCTCTGAGCCACAAACCTGTTTCTCTTTCCATTTTTCCTCTGTGGATCAGTAGTTTTCTATGAATCTGTTGTCTAATGAAAAGTACCTAGGTCCTCTAGGAGAATCCTCCTACTGTTATTGTTTCTAATTATCTTTTCATCTTTCAGTTAGAAGAACATCCATTTTTATATTGATGTCTTGTGGCAGAATGTGAATTTCTGCCTGCAGTGCCCACAATGGCATCAAACCTATTATTATGTTCAAGTCAACATTCAAACTCACAAAACTAATGTAGACCTCTTTGGCATCAGATTCACTCAGAAAAACATGGGACAGGGTTGGGCTTGGTGGCTCATGCCTGTAATCCCAGCATTTTGGGAGGTTGTCGAGGGCAGATCACTTGAGGTTAGGAGTTCGAGACCAGCCTAGCCAACACTGCTAAACACTGTCTCTACTAAAAATAAAAAATTAGCCGTGCTTTGTGGCAGGTGCCTGTAATTCCCGCTATCAGGGGGCTGAGGTGGGAGGATCGTTTGAATCCGGGAGGTGGAGGTTGCAGCGAGCTGAGATCACGCCACTGCAATCCAGCCTTGGCGACTGAGCAAGACTCTGTCTCAAGACGAGAGAGAGAGAGAGAGAGAGAGAGAGAGAGAGAGAGACAGAGAGAGAGAGAGAGAGAGAGAGACAGAGACAGAGAGAGAGAGAGAGAGAGAAAGAGAGAGAAAGAAAGAAAGAAAGAAAGAAAGAAAGAAAGAAAGAAAGAAAGAAAGAAAGAAAGAAAGAAAGAAAGAAAGAAGGAGAAAGAAAGAGAAAGAAAGACGAAAACATGAGACAGGAATCACAATTAACTACAGGTGGTGTCAGGTGTCCTTCCAAATTATGCAGCTGCCCAGAGACAGCTCAAATGCATGAAGGTGTGATCCATATGAGGCAAGTGCTGGAACCACCCTGACTTAGGGTCTCATTCCCTTCAGGAGCCAATATCTCCTGTAACAAACTTCAGAGGTGTCATTTCTGGCATCACCACACATGCCCAATTAAAACAGTCAGCACATTCAAGGATGCTAGAAGCTACAATCTCCATCAAGTATTTATAGTGCATTTATGGTTCCTTCCAGTCCAGATGCAATTTCCAATCAGAGATCATTTTTAATATGAGCAATGTTGCTGAGTAATACTGTTAACATAGTACTCTAATCTGGTTATGGGGAACAGAGCTAGAATGTTAACTAAAGGTCAAATTCATATGCAGCAGAGAAAAGATTTTGTTAACTCTTAACCCAAAATGCCCCACTGATAGCAGGTTTGGCTATATGGTTTGCTTTAACCAATGGAATGCAAGAGGAGGTGACGTACACCACCTCAAAGCAGAAGGCTTGTGAGCCATTGCATGATCCCACTCTTATTCCCTTCCCTTTGCCGTGAGACAAGGTTAGGGGCAATACCTTCAGCTTAGGTCCCCAATGAAATGAAAAAGATATTTGGAGAAGAGCAATGGAACAAAGGGGCAATGGATCCTCAGTTGCTATAAAACCTCTGAGAGAGAAACATGTATTGCTGTAAGCCATCAGTAGTGACAGGACTGGTGTTTACTGTAGAATAACCTATTTCTGATTAGTACATCCCCTTTGGAAAGATATAGGCTGGTTTTACCATTCTCCTACCAGGAGTCCAACTAAGCCAGCTAGCCCTTCAGTATGTGACAGCCTTAATTCTGGCAAGATTCCCCAACTGGAGTCTGATGGAAAGTTGTTTCCTCTTATCGAGCAGTTTGGATGTTAGAACAGTCCAAGTAATGCCTGAAGAAAAATAATGTATGTAGATTATGATGGTTTATTACTCTAATTTATCTTCTCCTTTGTACTACTCAGGGTTCAGTCAAGAGACAGGAACTATACAGAGTTACCTGAATAAATATAGTTTTTATTTTTTGTATTTATTTATTGAGACAGAGTCTCACTTACTCTGTGGCCCAGGCCGGAGTGCAGTGGTGTGATCTTGGCTCACTACAATCTCTGCCTCTGGGGTTCAAGCAATTCTCCTGCCTCAGCCTCCAGAGTAGTTGGTACTATAGGCACCCACCACCAAACCCAGCCAATTTTTGTATTTTTAGTAGAGATGGAGTTTCACCATGTTGGCCAGGCTGGTCTGGAACTCCTGACCTCAAGTGATCGGCCCACCTTGGCCTCCTAAGGTGCTGGGATTACAGGCGTGGGCCACTGCGCCCCACCAATAAATATAATTTAATATAAAGAATTGTCAATGGGCCAGGCACTTGAACCTGGGGTGGAGAGGGCGGAGGTTGCAGTGAGCTGAGATTGAGCCACTGCACTCCATGCATTCCAGCCTGGGTGACAGAATGAGACTCCGTCTCAAAAAAAAAAAAAAAAAAAAAAAAGAATTGTCAACAAAGTATAAAATTGTCAACCTGGTAACTGAAAAGGTGAAAAGAAAAATCTAAGAGATTACAGAGGTAGCAACTGCAGGGAACTCTTAATCACTTCTAGGTCTGAGGGAACAAAAGTAAGAGGCTGGAATTCTTAAAATGTAGAAACTTGGAGGAGTGGTGGCGTGAAGCTGAAACTCAGACATCTGAGGAGAAAGGTGCTGCTCAGTTGGTGGTGTTGTCTTTGAGTTTGGAGGCAGTGTCTCTTGGAGCTGGGATCTGTCTCTGAGGAGGGGTTTGGTGCTGGTGTCTCTTGGTGGGGAGGTGGGGTGCAGTCCAGTTAGTTCTGTAGGTGGTAGGGAAACTGAAAACTGGACCCAACTGCTGCTATGATGAAGCAGAGTTAATAGGGTGCCTGTAGCAAGAACCACAAGCAAACAGGAAGCTCACAGGATGAAGTGTGTTCTTTCTTCCTCCTCCCACCTTTCAGTCTCCCTCTAGCGCCCCTATCATCAGAACTTAACAGACAGCCAGCTAGCAAAGCTGAAACGGGGTGTGGAGAGACCCAGCAAACCTCACTGATCGGTGCACAGGGGCACCTGGCTAAGGTGTGAGTGAGGGCTGGTTCCACCTGTGCTCTGCTTGTCAAGCGCTAAGTCCTTGTGTGGGCTATGTCAGCCAGGAGGAGGCGGCATCTTTTTCAAATTCGCAGAGAGGTGTCATGTAAGCTAGCAAATGCACTGATGCAAAGATCATTAATAGTCTTCCATCTTCTAAATGGCTCTGAAGAGCATGTATTTTTTTTTTTTTTTTAATCCAGGGTCTCACTTCGTCACCCAGGCTGGAGTGCAGTGGTGCAATCATAGCTCATTGTAGCCTTGGCCTCCTGGGCTCAAGCCATCCTCCCACCTCAGCCTCCTGTATTCGGGAGCTGGGACCTCAGGCATGCACCACCATGCCCAGCTAGTTTTTGTATTTTTTGTAGAGATTATGTCTCACTATGTTGCCCAGGCTGGTCTCAAACTCCTGGTCTCAAGCCATCTGCCTGCCTCAACATCCTAAAGTTCTGGAATTGCAGGTGTGAGCTACCGAGCCTGGCTGAAAAGCATGTATTTTTATTGTAATATTCCAGACAAACTTACATGCAACCTTTTGCAATTTCATATATAGCACTTCCTGATGTACCATCAAATATTTGTATGGATTTGTTTGAATTGGTTTCTGCATTCTTCCACCGATTCTCACCGTGGGTGCCATTTTTTATATGCAGTGTAGGTTTAGTTCTCTCCCTTCTCATATGCTGGACTTCCAACTATGCAACCATAATAAGTCTTTACTGCTTCCATTGGCCTCTTTCTTATTTTTCCTTCTGTTGTCTTCACTAGAGTTGTGCTAGGGAGCCACTTTGCTCCTGGTCTTTGTCCCTTAGGCAACCTTAACTTATTCTACAAAATGCTCAACATTTTCACTAGTGATCTATATGAAGGCTTTGAAGAGATTATTTTCAAATTTGTTGATGACACAAAAATAGGAGGGTTAGCTAAAATGAGATTTCTAATGATCTCTACAGACTGAAATGCTGTGTTGATAGCAAAAATATGAAATTTATGAGATAAGGCAAAAAACCAGTAGAATTTAAAATAAAGATAAAAAAATTAGAGTAAAATTACTGAAATAAGACAAACCTCTATTTTTTTAACCTGGTAGCAATATTATTTATGTGATAGTTTTAGAAAAGAATCATGCCATTTTTGTAATAGCTACACAATAGCTACTCAAGGTTTACAGAATTTGATATTTGACAAAAATTTGGATCAAATAATAATCCAGAAGGTCAGGGGCAGTGCCTCATGCCTGTAATCCCAGCACTTTGGGAGGCCGAGGCCAGAAGATCACTTGAGGTCAGGAATTCAAGACTAGTCTGGTGAACACAGCAAAACCTCGTCTCTACTAAAAATACAAAAATTAGCTGGGCGTGGTGGCACACGCCTGTAATCCCAGCTATTCAGGAGGATGAGACAGGAGAATTGCTTGAACCCAGGAGGCAGAGGTTGCAGTGAGCTGAGATCACACCATTGCACTCCAGCCTGAGTGATAGAGCAAGACTCCATCTCAAACAAACAAACAAACAAAATCCATAAATAGATCACTATAACCAAGAAAAAAAGTGCTGTCATTTTTGCTTACTCAACTACCTCATGAAAATCCTGAGAAAACACAGCAAATTTTATAAAAATAAAGTTATATGTAGGCGTACAACAAAATATTAATGGTGATTATCTCTGGTTCAGGATAGGTAAGTTTTATTGTGTTTTACTACTAAAAATATTATTTTCTCTGTAGGACATGTATTTGCTTTGTAATAAGAATAAACTTTAAAAAAATAAAAAGAGGCTAGGCACGGTGTCTGATGCCTATAATCTCAGCACTTTGGGAGGCCAAGGCTGGAGGATTGCTTAAGGCCAAGGGTTTAAGACTGGCCTTAGGGACAAAACGAGACTCCCATCTACACAAAAAATTTAAAAATTGGCTGGGCATGGAGCATGCATCAGTAGTTCCAGGTATTCAGAAGGCTGAGGTGGGAGGATTGCTTGAGCCCAGAAGCTGAAGGCTGCAGTGAGCTATGATTTGCGCCACTGCACTCCAACCTGAGCGACAGAGTGAGACCCTGTTTCAAAAGAAATTAAAAATAAAAACAACAGATAAAAGTAACCAGGTAAAAAGGGATCAAATATATTTGGAGTTTTAGAGAAAGTCTGATGTAAAAATATCTTCTGGCTGGGCATGTGCCTAACACCCATAAGACCAGCACCCTGGGAGGCCGAGGCAGGCAGATCGCTTGAGCTTAGGAGTTCAAGACTAGCCTGGGCAACGTGGCGACATCCTGTCTCTACAAAAAATACAAAAAATTAGCCGGGTGTGGTGGTGCGTGACTGTGGATCCAGCTACTCGGGAGGCTGAGGTGGGATGATTGCCTGAGCCTGGGAGGTGGAGGCTGCAGTGAGCTGAGATCACACCACTGCACTCCAGCCTGGGTGACAGAATGAGACCCTGTCTCAAACAGTAAATTAAAATAAAAGTGTCTTCTTCACAATGATTTAAAATAGTAATAAAGCAACAAGTAGAAATAAAAATTATCTAAGTTGTTCCACTTAATGAAACATAAGTGAGTAGTAATTTGATATATAGTTACAGGTTTCCTAAGAGGGTGAGAAAGAATAAATTGGAATCTGTAATAGCAATATTGTGGAATAGATTTGCAAATAAGAATCCATGAAACATCTTTTTTTTAATATAGAAAATATTTCCAAAAGATAATTTATTTGACAGAGAAACAAAATGGTGAAAAAAATGCTGAGAATTTTTTTCACTCTTTTTCTTACTTAGATATATGGAAACAGACCGAGAACAAAAAACTACTGTGTATAATGCTCTGATGAGATATGCTAAGCATTTCCTATGAGAAAAGAAGAAATACTTTTGGTCAGAAAATGGGTTCAGATGAAATTTTGTTCTGCTCACCTTTAGAATTAATAGTCTGGTTGGCTTCCTGCAATGTTTTTATGAAAAGAGATTAAATCTTAGGCTCAGCCTCATTTTGGTTTGATGCCCTCATTTGGTTTTGTTTCCCCAGGGAAGCTCTCCCTGTCTCCTACTCTAAGTGAGGGTCCACTTTCTGAGACACGGTTCTTTTTTTCAGAACATGAACCTCAGCTCGTAATTCTGCCTCCACTAACTAGTGTGATCATTTGATTCATACCTGAATACCTCATTTGCCTATCAGCTCCATAAGCGTGTGACCTGTGCCTGTTCATGCTCACAATGCATTATATCCCTAGAGCCTAACCCAGTCACTGAAACATCGTGGGCACTCCTTAAGTATTTGTGAATCAATCAATAAATGGATGAATTAAAAATTTTAAAGTAAGTAATTGGAATGGATTCCTGGATGGAGACAGTAAAAAAAACTTAGTTAACTTTTTAGGTACTGTAAGAGAACATCTTTAAAATGTCTCTTGTGGATTTAGCAGAAGATAAAAGGGCAATAAATTTAAGGGGAACTGCATATGAGAAAGAATATGAAAAACTACCAATCTTACAGAAAAAAAACTGGTAATTTCCTTACATAGAGTAAAAGAGTTTAGTACTTTCTATTCTGAGTTCTATTTGAATATTTTTTCCCTTTTTATGTGGTATAAGAGGGCTGTTTTCTTGAGTAAAATATTTTATTAACCTAATATCGCTGGTTAATCAAATGTCTTTATAGTGTAAGATTTGAAATAGAAAGCCACATTCAGTCTTTCAATACATAGAGAAGCTAGATTACAAGAGAAAGAGGCTTTGCCTCACTTTTTTCTTTTTTTTTTAACCTCCTTGTAGTTTTCTGGGCTGTCTGTGCAGATTTTTGGTTCGTAGATTTTCTAAGTGAGATTTTTGACATTATATATGTTTTATTCAGTACCTCTAATAAGAAGAAAAAAAATACCCTTTCCTCACCATCTTACAACTTTGAAAAAAATACTGTAAGATTTCTACTATGGTGAAAAAAGTTTTATTCACTGTAGAAAACTGGGTCATCTTCTTTTCAGAACCTTTTTTTCTAAACCTGAGAACAGATTTAAGGAAAGCAAGGCAGAAAGTTTTCAATAATCCAGTGGGAATTCCTCTTAGGAACAAAGAAGCAAGATAGCTAGAAAAGATGATTGCACAGACTTAGCAAGGTTAAAACGGGTATTTCTAATACTTAAAAAATGTGTGAGTTAGAAGGTTAACAGTTGATTCAATGAGAGGCAGAAATGGGTTTTTTTTTTTTTCAGTTCTGCTGGGGAACAAAAATCAGTTGACATTTCTCAAATCTATACATTTTAAATATATCAAATTATTAGTTTCCTGGTGTACTGTATTTTGGCTTTTAGGTTTATGATTCTTAGTATGAGAGAGGAAGGATAATCTTCAACATAGTAAAAAAAAAAAAAAAAAAGGAGGAACACGCAAAGATTTTACTTAAGCTTGACATGAGATTGGAAGAAACCAACAAGTCCGTTTGAGAATAAACAAAGTCACACTTGAAGAAGGGCAAAAATCAGAAGTGACCTAATAAAATCTCCCTAATAACAGTAATGGTAAGATGGTATTATATATAACTTTTCTCTCTGACTCCTGGAAAATTTATCCAATTTAAGTGGTTATCTATCTCTTGCCTCACAAATAATCCCTTAAAACTTTTTATTTCTGTTACTTGCTAGATTGAAAAAACATAATTAAAAATTATTTTATCGGTAAAATATCTACCTCAATTCTCAAATTTAGTGTAATGAGTTGTTTTAAAAGTCAGATTACATAAGACAAACCAACACTACACTACTTCTCTACAACTAATGTATGATAAAAATGAGAACAAATGATTAAAACATACAAGCTGATAAATGCAAAATTGTTTAAAATACCTTTTATATCTTATGATATCTAAGGCAATGGGTTAAAATAACTCTTCCTTGATAACTTTGAGGTTCATGAAAATTGTGATTATATTTAATTAGAGGAATTCAGTATATTTCTTCATTTTCCTTAAGAGATTTCCATGGAGAGAAAATAAATTTCCACAATCATAAATCTATGTTTTTATTAAAATTCTTAAGTTCTTTTTATTCATAAATCACGAATGTTTTTGGAGACAATTTAGAAGATCTAGATTAAAAAAAGAAAAAAAGAAGGAGAAAATAAGAACCACACATCATTTAATCACCCAAAGTAACACTGGGAGCATTTTGGTATCTATCCGTTTAGACTTTTCTTTTGACTTCTTCTATAATACATATTGTTTTAATAAAAATTGAACCATAATGTACATTATTTTATGTAACCTGCTTTTTCCACTTAAACACATATTGAAAATAAATTTGTATTTTACTTTTTAAAATTAAATATCTTAATATTTAACAATTTGTTTATTGTTGGATATCTAGATTGTTTATAATCTATAACGAAGATACTTATTATTATTACTTTATTTATTTATTTATTTATTTAGGAGACAGAGTTTCACTCTGTTGCCCAGGCTGGAGTGCAGTGGCACGATCTTGGCTCATTGCAACCTCCATATCTTGGGTTCGAGCAATTCTTCTGCCTCAGCCTTCCTAGCTGCTGGGACTACAGGTGCACACTACCATGTCTGGCTGATTTTTGTATTTTTAGTAGAGACGGGGTTTCACCATGTTGGCCAGACTGGTCTCAAACTCCTGGCCTCAAGTAATGCGCCCATCTCAGCCTCTCAAAGTGCTGGGATTACAGGTGTGAGCCACCACACCCAGCCTGAAGATACTTATTACATATGTTATTTATATAAACAGCATTAAAAATTACTAACAATTTTTTCCACTAAATTTATGGGATATAAATCCTTCTGATTTTGGAGAGAAAAAGCAAGTCAGGATTAGACTTAGGTAAAATTTAATTTAACAACATTTATGTAGTAATTCCTGCCAAGCACTATTCTAACCCCTTTAGAAATATTAATTCATTTAATCCTGATAACTCTCTGAGGCATGTATTGTTCCTATTCCCATTTGACGATGGGAAAATGAGGCACAGAGTTTAGGCAACTTGCTCATTGTCATATAGGTAGTAAGGAGTAGAGCTAGTCTCACATCAGGCTCATGCTCTTAATCATTCCCTTACAAGGCCTCTTTCTGTTATTTTGGGTAATCTGTGAAGTGGGGTTTGTGAAGTTAATTGGGAAACCTGGGGGGTATCTCAGAAAGATAACTTGATAGGCATTGGGAAGGATTTTGATATTAAAAGAACCTAGAACTTCTCCATAGATCAGGAACAGAACACCTGGCATTATTTTATTAGAATCAAAAACAGAAAATCATACCTGAGGATTGGTATCCTTCTCTTTTCAAATCTTTTGTGATTTTCGAATGCAGCATTCGAAAATATAGTGATTGTGCAGAATGTAATTTTTAAACTTTCTTCTAACATTTTCCTGTAAAGAAAATCTGCTGAATATAATTCATTTAATGAGAAAAAAATTACAAACTGCATTTACAGTGATGTACTCTCTTAAACGTTTGCCCAAAAGTTTGCTATTTAGGCTTGAATAGAGTTAATCCTAAGAAATCCTGTGCTCATATAGAAGCAACAACATAATACTGTTTGTTTTCCATCAAAGTCAGTGAATGTAAAGATTAACTTAAAAGCAGCTGTCCTAAAAGCAGCCTCAAAACAGGCGGTTCAAACCAGCGGAAGACCTAGCCCACTGTTACAATGAAACATGCTCAGAGGAACTAAAGAAAGCTCCAAGGACAAAACTCTTTAGAAGTCTCCGGGGTTGGATGGCAGGCCTATTTACAAGACGGATTAGTTGTTTTGAGGAAGAACAAAGGCCTCTTCTTATGCTCACTGAGGCTGCTCTTCTGTGGAAAATTTTACTGTTAGTTACAGGGACTGGAATTCTCAACAGTGTTTGAAACAAGCAGCACTATCAAAGGAACATACCTAAAAATAATAAGAGCCATCCATGACAGACCTACAGCCAATATCATTCTGAGTGTGCAAAAGCCGGAAGCATTCCTCTTAAGAACTAGAACAAGACAAAAATGCCCACTGTCACCACCCCTATTCAACATAGTACTGGAAGTCCTAGCTGGAGCAATCAAGCAAGAGAAAGAAATAAAAGGCATCCAAATAGGAAAAGAAGTTGAACTATTTCTCTTCTCTGACGATATGATTCTATACCTAGAAAACCCTGAAGACTCTGCCAAAAGGCTCCTGAAACTGATAAACAACTTCAGTGAAGGTTCTGGATACAAAACCAATGTACAAAAATCACTAGTATTTTTATACACCAATAATGTTCAAGCCAAATCAAAAATGCAATCCCATTTACAATAGCCGCAAAAAATAAAATACCTAGGAATACAGCTTTAACCAAGGAGGTGAAAGATCTCTATAAGGAGACCTACAAAACACTGCTGAAAGAAATCAGAGATGACACAAACAAATGGAAAAAGCTTTCTTGCTCATAAATTGGTAGAATCAATATTGTTAAAGTGGCCATATTGCCCAAATCAATCTACAGAGTCAACACTATTCCTATCAAACTACCAATGTCATTTTTCAAAGAATTAGAAAAAACTATCCTAAAATTCACATGGAACCAAAAAAGATCCTGAATTGCCAAAGCAATCCTAAGCAAAAAGAACAAAGCCAGAAGCATCACATTACCTGACTGCAAATTATTCTATAAGGCTACAGTAACCAAAACAGCATGGCACTGGTACAAACAAACACACAGACCAATGGAACAGAATAGAGAACCCAGAAATAAAATCATACACCTATAACCAATTGATCTTTGACAAAGCTGACAAAAATAAGCAATAGGGAAAGGACTCCCTTTTCAATAAATGATGCTAGGATAACTGACTAGTCATATGCAGAAGAATAAAAGTAGATCCCTACCAGTCACCATGTATAAAAATGAACTCAAGACTGGTCAAATATTTAAATGTTAGAAATCAAACTATAAAAATCCCAGAAAAAATCTAGGAAATACCATTCTGGACATCAGCCTTGGCTAATAATTTATGGCTAAGACCTCAAAAGCAATCACAAAACCAAAAATTAACAAGTGGGACCTAATTAAACTAAAGAGCTTCTGCCCAGCAAAATAAACTATCAACAGAGTAAACAGACAACCTACAGAAATGGGAGAAAATTTTCACAAACTATGCATCCAACAAAGGTCTAATATCCAGAATCTATAAGGAACTTAAACATGTCAACAAGCAAAAAAACAACTCCATTAAAAAATGAGCAAAGGACATAAACAGACACTTCTCAAAAGAAGACATACAGGTAGCCAACAAACGTTAAAAAATGCTCATCATGACTAATCATCAAAGAAATGCAAGTCAAAAACCACAATAAATGCCATCTCACACTAGTTGGAATGGCTATTAAAAAAGCAAAAAAATAATGGATGCTGACAAGGCTTCAGAGAAAAAGGAACACTTACACCTTGCTGGTAGGAATGTATTAATAAATTAATTCAGCCACTATGAGAAGCAGTTTGGAGATTTCTCAAAGAACTTAAAACAGAGCTACCATTCAACCCAGAAATCCCATTCCTGAGTATATACCCAAAGGAAAAGAAATCATTCTACCAAAAAGACACATGCACTTGTATGTCCATCACAGCACTATTCACAATAGCAAAGACTTGAAATGAACCTAGGTGCCCATCCATGGTGGATTGGATAAAGAAAATGTGGTACTTATACACCATGGAATACTATGCAGCCACGAAAAGAACAAAATTATATCCTTTGTAGCAACAAGGATGCAGCTGGAGGCCATTATTCTAAGAGAATTAACGCAGGAACAGAAAACCAAATACCACATGCTCTTACTTATAAGTGGGAGCTAAATATTGGGTACACATGGATACAAACATAAGAACAACAGATACTGGAAACTCCAAGAATGGGGAAGAAGGGAGAGGGGCAAGGGCTGGAAAACTACCTATTGGGTACTATCCTCACTACCTGGGTGAAGGGGTCAATCGTACCCCACACCTCAGCATCACGCAATATATCAGTGTAACAAGCCTGCACATGTACCCCATACGTCTAAAGTCAAAGTTGAAATTTTTAAAAAGAAATAAAAATAGTTTTGTGTTAAAGAAAAAAAAAAAAAAACTAGCAGCACAACACGTAAAGTTTAATTCTGACAAGTTAATGAGCCTAGTCACTGGTGAACTAAGAGAAGGTAAGGGATTCAGCCCAGCAGTGGAACAGGGGTAGGACACACACAGAATAAATGATCCATATTAGCAAGCCATATTGCATTTTATTGCATCACGTCGTATTTTAGAGCTAGTTGCCTAACTCAGAGGCAGCTATAGAAAAATTAAATTTGTTAAACTGAAAAGATTATTTTGCTAGATTCTATTTCTAGTTTTGTTTAGGGGAAGACAGTTTCGATGATACCTCAGATGCATCCCCTCTTTATCACTGAAGAGGACCATTCTGGAACCTCCCTGTGCTGCTAACGGGGTCATGGTGTGGTTTGAGTCTCCACTGCACATTGGAAGATGAGGAAGAGTCTGGGTGGGACCATGAGAGAGCTCTTCTACCACTTATCTCGACCGACAGTTTCTTCCAGTCCTAGTTGCTGTCCTTGGCAATCACAGAGTTCAGTAAGCGTAATTTAAAGAGCCGGACTCATTCAGTAATCTAAAAGAAAGGAAGAGACAACAAGCGTCAGCTGAAAGACTAAAGAAATCAGACTTAAGTTTGATCAATATAACATAATGGGTGGTTTAGTTCCACTTCTGTGGGGCTGAAAGTTTGATTACATGGCAAACACGACAAAGAACAAGCTTAGAGAATCTCTGGAGTTGTTATCGCTTGGTTTCGTTATTGGAGGATTCTCTTTCTAAATGTAAGACAGTGAAGTGACTTACTCTGAACACAGACCTAAATTTACCCTGTAAGTGGCCTCAAAACGAGAAAACTCAGTCTGAGAACTGGCCAACTGAAAACCAACGTAGGAGAAGAAGGTGTTCAAGAACACATCCAAGATAGTATTTTCAAAGATGCTTTTATTACTGTTACTTTTTCAAAAACAAAAAGGAAGAGGATCCTTCTATTTACTCAATCACTCAACAAAAGTTTATTGTCTGCTAACTGCCCGGAACATCAGAGGTGAGTAAGACAGGTCCCTGCCCTTCTGTCCTTTAGAGTCCCTGGGGAAGCAGACTCTGTCAGAGACCTGCCCTTCCTGTTGTGGCCGTCTCTATCACACAGGGCTGGGTCCTGACTTCTATTTGCAGTGTAGGTTTTCAGTAACTGACAGAATACAATAGCAGCTACCATTGATTGCTCCTTACTAAGTGCTTTATAAATGTGATGTCTCTTAAATCCTTAGAACAACTAGGCAAGAGGTAACCTATAGAGGCCTTGTGCAAACTAGAAACAGAATTTCTGTGAGGTAGATGCTGCCCAGTGATCTGAGCCCAGCTGAGATGCTAGTCCCTTCTCACCTGTTCCACTAGGTTCCTTTGTTCACAGGCTGTACAACTGTACCTGGCATGCCTGTCAAGAACCTAGTTAAAGTATCATCAGTCTCATTTTACAAAGGAGGAAACTAAGGTCCAGAGAGGTTAAATAACTTTTCCAAACTCAATTCTCAGGAAGTGACAGAGCCTTGACTCAAAGCTGCATTTGTTTGTTTCTGAAATGTTGTTGTCTTTCTCCTATTTCAATTTTCCTTCTTGTTTTGTCAAGATTTACCAAATCTCCTCTTGCTGAGGCAATAATAATAGAATTCCCTAAGAGCCTATTATTTCTTATGCATGATTTCCATATGGTCTTAGAAGTCTTCTCCTTCTGTTCTCTCCTACTAACGTTGTTTTTGTTTGTTTGTTTGTTTGTTTTCTGAGACAAGGTCTCACTCTGTTGCCCAGGCTGGAGTGCAGTGGTGTGATTACGGCCCACTGTAGCCTTAACCTCCCTAGCTGAAGCAATCCTCCCACCTCAGCCTCCCAAGTGGCTGGGACTACAGGCTTGCACCATCACACCTGGCTAATTTTTAAATTTTTTTTGTACAGACTAGGTCTCGCTATGTTGCCTAGGCTGGTCTCAAACTCCTGGGCTCCAGAGATCCTCCCAACTTCCCAGCTTCCCAAAGTGCTGGGATTACAGGTGTAAGTCACTACACCCAGCCAACATTGTTAATAATAACATCAAAATGCCTATTTTTTCAAACTGATGATGTCATTTAAATCCAGATCACTTAAACAATACTCAATAAAAATATTTATAAGCCCCATATAAATCTTTAAGTAGAGATAGTACACATAAGAAGGTTAATACATAAATATATACAAAGGCAATTTAATATTTTTTTTTAAAATGGCTTTTCCATTGAGAGGATTTGCCTCACTGCTGTCTTTGCCCACACCATTATCTTTCAAAGTCACTTGTGAATGGGAGTGTTGTGGGCATTAGTCCATTATCAACCCCTACCAACTTCACCAAGCTGACCTATCTATGAATCAAGCTTGAGTTCCTCTCCTCTGTTAGCTAGACATAGAAAAACCACCATGAGGTCATGGGTGAGAGCCAAGGAAGAGATGTCAGTCAGTGACACAGCAGGGGAATTGGGGAGGCCTGGCCACCTGTCCTGCAGCTTATCTGTGCCTCATGTACCTGTTCAAATACCCTCTCCTGTGTACTCTCTTACAGTAGATTCCGGCTGAACCCACCTATCCTTATAACTTGGGGCTTTGAGATCATCTGGCTCATGATAAGCTGTTCTGGCCACACGGCCACTTGGTGTCCCGTGGTGAGGTACTCAGCCTATAGGGGCCCAGTGGCCTGCCACGAACTGCATTCCACCAGTGTGGAATGTTCTGCAAGCAAAACCAAAGGAGCCTAACAAGTGGTGTGCTTCTTTCTTACAAGTAGGCAGTGAAATATGCAGCAAACTACTTTTTACTTTGAAGGGGCCATCAGTACATGTCCTGTCCTAATCTGGCAGGCCTCTGGGTCTTCATAGTGTGAATGTTGTGCCCTCTGGATTATACATATCTATTAAGGCATCTACAGTACATGCCACAGCTGGCTCATTATCATGTATCCTCAAAATAGTAGACCAATGTAATTGTTGTGAAATGACTGAATAGTATAGATCCCTATGACAGAAAATAAGAGAAGAACTAATATAGTCCTGGAGCAATCCTGTGAATTTATACCATTGTAATTTCCTGCTAATGCAAACTGCCTTGATCCTCTTTTTTGATTGGTATGAAAAGACTATTTTCATCAGATCAATGATGGCATACTACATACTCGAGGCTGTGTTAATCTTCTCTAGTAAAGATATCACACCCAGGGCAGTAGCTGCAATTGGGACTACTCCTTTGTTAAACTAAAAAAGCACACATTCATTTACCATCTAGTTTTTATAGACGCCAGAATGGTAACTCAATGGGAACCACTACCCTTGCATCCTTTAAATCTTTGAGGGTGGCTGTCATCTCTTTTATGCCCCTTGGAGATGTGATATGCTTTTTATTTACTGTCTTGGCTGGATGGGGGTTTGGCAGTTTCAGGGGCTTCCATTTGGCCTTTTCTGTTACAATTGCTCTTACTCATGGGTCTTATAACATTGAATTAACAAGAAAGTCACAGCTGGAAAAACTAGATATTTCCATCTCTAAAGTTACACAGCATTATATTATATAAGGTGCATGTATACTCACCCTCTCGCCTCCTCCTTTTCACTTCAGTTACGTTCCAGCAGCTCACTCCAGCTGCTCTGTCAAGCTGTTTTCTGCCCTGAGACTTCTCTGCTGTAGTCAGTGGGACACCGGCAGCAGCCTTCTTAGCCCTTCTGTCAAATATGCAAACCTGGAAATAGGAGGAACTGAACACCCTTGACCAGCGGGGAGGGAAGCCGTGGATAAATCCTTCCATCTTATCTCCCTCAGGCAGATAATGATGAGGTTCATTCTACATGGCTCTTTGGAAGGATTTCTAGAAAGAACACCTCAGTTACCCATAGTGGTGGTCAGCTTTATAACCCACCCTTGATTTGGCTTTCCTTCCAGTCCAGTGTCACTTTTCCACCTCCCCTCTCCTATTCCTTGAGATCACTTACCAAATAAAGCAGCTGTTGTGAGATCTAGTTTCCGCATCTACACTGTGAGCTTGGTGTGGCACTTTTATGTATAGAATTTATACGTTGTTGTACCAAAATCAGAAAACACATGTAGGCACTTCAGAGAAAGAATCAAGCAAGATCCTACTATCTAGACATAGCTTTCTAGACTATTGTTTATGCATCTATTTTTTGAAAAATGGGAAGTACAGTAAGTAAAGTATTTTTTGCTTTAAGAAAAAGTATCTTTTGTATTGTAAACATTTTATGTATTGTAAACATTTTTCATTCATGGTGAGAACATTAAAAATCCTCTTTTTTTAAGCTGTTTTGAAATATATAATAAAGTATTACTAACTATGGTCACCAGGCTATGCAATAATGGATTACTAGAACTTATTATTCCTAACTGAAACTTCGTACCACTTGACCAACCCCACCCCTTTCCCCACCACCTCCACCCCCACTGGCCTCTAGTGAGATGTTGGCTCACTGCAACCTCCGTCTCCTGGGTTCAAGTGATTCTTGTGCCTCAGCCTCCCGAGTAGCTGGGATTACTGGCATTGAACTCCCAGCCTCAAGTGGTCTGCCTGCCTCAGCCTCCCAAAGTGCTGGGATTACAGGTGTGAGTCACCGCCCCTGGCCTTACCCTCTACTTCTATGAGTTTGATTTATTTTAGACTCCACAAATAGGCAAGATCATATGGTATTTGTCTTTTTGTGCCTGGCTTATTTTACTAAGCATAATGTCCTTTAGTTCATCCACGTTGTTGCAAATGACAGAATTTCCTTTTTTTTTTTTTTTTTAGGGTGAACAGTATTCTATTGTGTATATATACCACATTTTAAAACTCACTCATCTGTTGATGGATACTCTGGATGTTTCCATATTGTGGCTATGTTTTGTTTGTTTGTTTCGTTTTGGTTTTTATTATACTTTAAGTTCTGGGATACATGTGCAGAATATGCAGGTTTGTTACATAGGTATACATAGGCCATGGTGGTTTGCTGCACCCATCAACCTGTCATCTGCATTAGGTATTTCTCCTAATGCTATCCCTCCCCTAGTCCCCCACCCCCTGACAAGCCCCAGTGTGTGATGTTCCCTTCCCTGTGTCCATGTGCTCTTATTGTTCAACACCCACTTATGAGTGAGAACATGTGGTGTTTGGTTTTCTGTTCCTGTGTTAGTTTGCTGAGAATGATGGTTTCCAGCATCATCCATGTCCTTGCAAAGGACATGAACTCATCCTTTTTTATGGCTGCATAGTATTCCATGGTGTATATGTGCCACATTTTCTTTGTCCAGTCTATCATTGATGGGCATTTGGGTTAGTTCCAAGTCTTTGCTATTGTGAACAGTGCTGCAATAAACACACGTGTGTGTGTCTCTCTCTCTATAGTAGAATGATTTATAATCCTTTGGGTATATACCCAGTAGTGGGATTGCTGGGTCATATGGTATTCCTGATTCTAGATCCTTGAGGAATTGCCACATTGTCTTCCACAATGGTTGAACTAATTTACAGTCCCACCAACAGTGTAAAAGTATTCCTATTTCTTCACATCCTCTCCAGCATCTGTTGTTTCCTGACTTTTAAATGATTGCCATTCTAACTGGTGTGAGATGGTATCTCCTTGTGGTTTTTATTTGCATTTCTCTAATGACCAGTGATGATGAGCTTTGTTTCATATGTTTGTTGGCCACATAAATGTCTTCTTTTGAGAAGTATCTGTTTATATCCTTCACCTACTTTTTGATGGAATTGTTTGTTTTTTTCTTGTAAATTTGTTTAAGTTCCCTGTAGAGTCTGGATATTAGCCCTTTGTCAGATGGATAGAGTGCAAAAATTTTCTTCCATTCTGTAGGTTGCCTGTATACTCTGATGATAGTTGCTTTTGCTGTGCAGAAACTCTTTAGTTTAATTAGATCCCATTTGACGATTTTGGCTTTCGTTGCCATTGCTTTTGGTGTTTTAGTCATAGTCTTTGCCCATGCCTATGTCCTGAATGGTATTGCCTAGGTTTTCTTCTAGGGTTTTTATGGTTTTAGGTCTTATGTTTAAGTCTTTAATCCATCTTGAATTAATTTTTATATAAGGTGTAAGGAAGGGGTCCATTTTCAGTTTTCTGCATATGGCCAACCAGTTTTCCCAACGCCATTTATTAAATAGGGAATCCTTTCCCCATTACTTGTTTTTGTCAGGTTTGTCAAGGATCAGATGGTTGTAGATGTGTGGTGTTATTTCTGAGGCCTCTGCTCTGTTCCATTGGTCTATATATTTGTTTTGGTACCAGTACCATGCTGTTTTGGTTAACGGAGCCTTGTAATATAGTTTGAAGTCAAGTAGTGTGATGCCTCCAGCTTTGTTCTTTTTGCTTAGGATTCTCTTGGCTATATGGGCTCTTCTGTGGTTCCATATGAAATTTAAGATAGCTTTTTTTCTAATTCTGTGAAGAAAGTCAATGGTAGTTTGATGGGGATAGCACTGAATCTATAAATTACTTTGGGCAGTATGGCCATTTTCACGATATTGATTCTTCCTATCCATGAGCATGGAAAGTTTTTCCATTCGTTTGTGTCCTCTCTTATTTCCTTGAGCAGTGGTTGGTAGCTCTCCTTGAAGAGGTCCTTCACAATCCTTGTAAGTTGTATTCCTAGGTATTTAATTCTCTTTTTAGCAATTGTAAATGGGAGTGTGCTCATGATTTGGCTCTCTGTTTGTCTATTAATGGTATATAGGAATGCTTATGATTTTTGCACAATGATTTTGTATCCTGAGACTTTGCTGAAGTTGCTTATCAGCTTAAGAAGATTTTGGGCTGAGACAATGGGGTTTTCTAAATACACAATCATGTAATCTGCAAACAGAGACAATTTGACTTTCTCTCTTCCTATTTGAATACCCTTTATTTCTTTCTCTTGCCTGATTGCCCTGGCCAGAACTTCCAATACTGTGTTGAGTAGGAGTGGTGTGAGAGGGCATCCTTGTCTTGTGCCAGTTTTCAAAGGGAATGCTTCCAGCTTTTGCCCATTCAGTATGATATCGGCTGTGGGTTTGTCATAAATAACTCATTATTTTGAGATATGTTCCATCAATACCTAGTTTATTGAGTATTTTTAGCATGAAGGGGTGTTGAATTTTATCAAAGGCCTTTTCTGCATCTGTCAAGATAATCATGTGGTTTTTCTCATTGGTTCTGTTTATGTGATGGATTGCATTTATTGATTTGCATATGTTAAACTAGCCTTGCATTCCAGGGATGAAGTCCACTTGATCATGGTGGATAAGCCTTTTGATGTGCTTCTGGATTCACTTTGCCAGTATTTTATTGAGGATTTTTGCACCGATGTTCATCAGGGATATTGGCCTGAAATTTTCTTTTTTTGTCATGTCTCTGCCAGGTTTTGGAATCAGGATGATGCTGGCCTCATAAAATGAGTTAGGGAGGATTCCCTCTTTTTCTGTTGTTCGGAATAGTTTCAGAAGTAATGTTCCCATCTCTTCTTTGTACCTCTGGTAGAATTCGGCTGTGAATCTGTGTGGTCCTGGGCTTTTTTTTTGGTTGGTAGGCTATTAGTTACTGCCTAAATTTCAGAACTTGTTATTGTTCTATTCAGGGATCCAAATTTTTCCTGGTTTAGTCTTGGGAGGGTGTAAGTGTCCAGGAATTTATCCATTTCTTCTAGATTTTCTGGTTTATTTGCATAGAGGTGTTTATAGTATTCTCTGATGGTAGTTTGTATTTCTTTGGGATCAGTGGTGATATACCCTCTATCATTTTTTATTGTGTCTATTTGATTCTTCTCTTGTTTCTTCTTTATTAGTCGGGCTAGCAATCTATTTTGTTAATCTTTTCAAAAAAAGCAGCTCCTGGATTTATTGACTTTTTGAAGGGTTTTTTGTGTCTCTATCTCCTTCAGTTCTGCTCTGATCTTAGTTATTTCTTGTCTTCTGCTAGCTTTGGAATTTGTTTGCTCTTGCTTCTCTAGTTCTTTTAATTGTGTTGTTAGGGTATCAATTTTAGATCTTTCCCATTTTCTTCTGTGGGGATTTAGTGTTATAAATTTCCTTCTAAATACTGCTGTAGCTGTGTTCCAGAGATTCTGGTACATTGTGTCCTTGTTCTCATTGGTTTCAAAGAACTTATTTATTTTTGTCTTAATTTCATTATTTACCCAATAGTCATTCAGGAGAAGGTTGTTCAGTTTCCATGTAATTGTGCAGTTTTGAGTGAGTTTCTTAATCCTGAAGTTCTAATTTGATTGCACTGTGGTCTGAGAGACTGTTATGATTTCTGTTCTTTTGCATTTGCTGATGAGTGTTTTACTCACAATTATATGGTCAATTTTAGAATAAGTGTGATGTGGTGCTGAGAAGAATGTACATTCTATTGATTTGGGTGGAGAGTTCTGTAGATGTCTGTTGGGTCTGTTTGGTCCAGAACTGAGTTCAAGTCATGGATATCCTTGTTAGTTTTCTGTCTCATTTATCTGTCTAGTATTGACAGTGGGGTGTTAAAGTCTCCCACTATTGTTGTGTAGGAGTCTTTAAGTCTCTTTGTAGGTCTCTAAGAACTTGCTTTATGAATCTGGGTGCTCCTGTATTGGGTGCATTTAGGATAATTAGCTATTCTTGTTGCATTGATCCCTTTACTATTATGTAATGACCTTCTTTGTCTCTTTTGATCTTTGTTGGTTTAAAGTCTGTTTTATCAGAGACTAGGGTTGCAACCTCTGCTCTTTTTTTTTTCTTTCCATTTGCTTGGTAAATCTTCCTCCATCCCTTTGTTTTGAGCCTATGTGTGTCTTTGCATATGACATGAGTCTCCTGGATACAGCACACCAATAGGTCTTGACTCTATCCAATTTGCCAGTTCGTGTTTTTTAATTGGGACATTTAGCCCATTTATGTTTAAGGTTAATATTGTTATGTGTGAATTTGATCCTGTCATTATGATGCTAACTGGTTATTTGCCTGTGAGTTGATGCAGTTTCTTCATAGCGTCAATGGTCTTTACAAGTTGGCACGTTTTTGCAGTGGTTGGTAATGGCTTTTCCTTTCCATATTTAGTGCTTCCTTCAGGAGCTCTTGTAAGACAGGCCTGGTGGTGACAAAATCTCTCCACATTTGCTTGTCTGTAAAGGATTTTATTTCTGCTTCGCTTATGAAGCTTAGTTTGACTGGATATAAAATTCTGGGTTGAAAATTCTTTTCTTTAAGAATGTTGAATATTGGCTCCCACTCTCTTCTGGCTTGTAGAGTTTCTGCAGACATATCTGCTATTAGTTTGATGGGCTTCTTTTTGTGGGTAACCCCACGTTTCTCTCTGGCTGCCCTTAACAATTTTTCCTTCATTTCAACCTTGGTGAATCTGATGATTATGTGTCTTGTGGCTGCTCTTCTCAAGGAGTATCTTTGTGGTGTTCTCTGTATTTTCTGAATTTGAATGTCGGCCTGCCTTGCTAGGTTGGGGAAGTTCTCCTGGATAATATCCCGAAGAGTGTTTTCCAACTTAGTTCCATTCTCCCCATCACTTTCAGGTACACCAATCAAACGTAGGTTTGGTCTTTTCACATAGCCCCATATTTTTGAAGGCTTTGTTCATTCCTTTGTATTCTTTTTTCTCTGATTTTGTGTTCACACTTTATTTCATTAAGTTGATCTTCAATCTCTGATAGCCTTTCTTCTGCTTGATTGATTCAGTTGTTGATACTTGTGTGTGCTTCACAAAGTTCTTGTGCTGTGTTTTTCAGCTCCGTCAGGTCATTTATGTTCTTCTCGAAACTGGTTATTCTAGCTAGCAATTCCTCTAACCTTTTTACAAGGTTCTTAGCTTCCTTGCATTGGGCTAGAACATGCTCTGTTAGCTTGAAGAGTTTGTTATTACCCACCTTCTGAAGCCTACTTCTGTCAATTTGTCAAACTCATTCTCCGTCCAGTTTTGTTCCCCTGCTGGTGAGATGCTGTGATCCTTTGGAGGAGAAGAGGCATTGTGGCTTTTGGAATTTTCAGTTTTCGTGCTGGTTTTTCCTCATCTGCACGGATTTATCTACCTTTGGTCTTTGATGTTGGTGATCTTCAGATAGGGTTTTTGTGTGGACATCCTTTTAGTTGATGTTGATGCTATTCCTTTCTGTTTGTTAATTTTCCTTCTAACGGTCTGGCCCCTCTGCTGCAAGTCTGCTAGTTTGTTGGAGGTCCACTCCAGACCATGTTTGCCTGGGTATCACCAGTGGAGGCTGTGGAACAGCAAAGATTGCTGCCTGTTCCTTCCTCTGGAAGCTTTGTCCCAATGGGGGACCTGCCAGATGCCAGCTGGAGCTCTCCTGTATGAGGTGTCTGTCAACCCCTGCTGGGAAGTGTCTCCCAGTCAGGAGGCAGGGGGGGTCAGGGACCTGCCTGAGGAGGCAGTCTGTCCCTTAGCACAGCTTGGGCGCTGTGCTAGGAGATCCACTGCTCTCTTCAGAGCCAGCAGGCAGGAATGTTTAAGTCTGCTGAAGCTGTGGACATAACGGCCCCAGCGGCCCCTTCCCCTAGGTGCTCTGTCTCAGGGAGATAGGAGTTTTATCTATAAGCCCTTGACTGGGGCTGCTGCCTTTCTTTCAGAGATGCCCTGCCCAGAGAGGTGGGATCTAAAGAGGCACTCTGGCTACAGTGACTTTGCTGAGCTGCAGTGGGCTCCACCCATTTCAGACTTCTCAGTGGCTTTATTTACACTGTGAGGGGAAAACTGCCTGCTCATGCCTCACTAATGGTGGACGCCCCTGCCCCTACCAAGCTCAAGCATCCCAGGTCAACTTCAGACTGCTATGCTGGCAGCGAGAATTTCAAGCCAGTGGATCTTAGCTTACTGGGCTCCATGGGGATGGGATCCACTGAGCTAGACCCCTTGGCTCCCTGGCTTCAGCCCCCTTTCCAGAGTAGTGAATGGTTCTATCTTGCTGGTGTTCCAGGCACCCCTAGGGTATGAAAAAAAATTCTCGCAGCTAGGTTGCTGTCTGCTCAAATGGCCACCCAGTTTTGTGCTTGAAATCCAGGGCCCTGGTGGTATAGGCACCTGTGGAAATCTCCTCGTCTGCTGGTTGTGAAGACCATGGAAAAGCATAGTATCTGGGCCAGAATGCACCATTCCTCACAGCACAGTCCCTCACAGCTTCCCTTGGCTAGGGGAGGGAGTTCTTCAACCCTTTATGCTTCCCAGGTGAGGTGATGCCCCACCCTGCTTTGGCTCACCCTCCGTGGGCTGCACCCACTAACCAGCCCCAGTGAAATGAGCCAGGTGCCTCAGCTGGAAATGCAGAAATCACCCACCTTCTGCATTGATCTTGCTGATCTCTACTAAAAATACAAAAATTAGCTTGGCAGGGTGGCAGGCACCTGTAATCCCAGCTACTCGGAGGCTGAGGCAGGAGAATTGCTTGAACCCAGGTGACAGAGATTGCAGTGAGCCAAAATCGCACCACTGCACTCTATCCTGGGCAACAAGGGCAAAACTCCATCTCAAAAAAAAAAAAAAAAAAAAAAAAAAAAAGGAGTAGCAGTAAATTATATATAGTGGTTGAAAGCTTGGGCTCTGGAGTCGAGTTGATAGATAAAAATTCCAAATACTCTACCTGATAGTTACAGAATTTTTATAAGTTTCTTAACATCTCTAATCCTCAGTCTTATTGTATAAAAGTGTAATACAAATAGATAATAATAATAGATTATGTATGATAGGATTGCTATAAACATTCTAAGTTAATTTACACAAAGCACTTAGAATAGTACCTGGGGTATAACAACCTTTCAATAAAATTTCATCATTATTGTTGTCTATTTCACTAGAATTAATTTTTAGGAGTAGAATTGCTTGGTCAAAAGGTGTGTTTTCTTTTTTTGTTTTGTTTTGTTTTGAGACAGAGTCTTGCTGTGTTGCCCAGGCTGGAGTGCAGTGGTGGAATCTCAGCTCACTGTAACCTCCACCTCCCAGGTTCAAGAAATTCCCCTGCCTCAGCCTCCCAAGTAGCTAGAATTACAGGTGTGCACCACCATGCCTGACTAATTTTTGTATTTTTAGTAGAGATGGGGTTCCACCATGTTGGCCAGGCTGGTCTTGTGACCTCAGGTGATCTGCCTGCCTCGGCCTCCCAAAGTGCTGGAATTACAGGTATGAGCCACCACACCTGGCCAAAGCTGTGTATTTTTGAAGCTCTGATATAAGTTGCTAAATTTAGACTTGGTATTAATATTCATAAATTAATATTTCTACCATGATTACAATCAATAATGTTTATGTGGATGGAAATATGTGGATTGTTTTTAATACAAGAGGCTAAATAGAAATAGTCTTAAAAACCTTGTAGTTTGGATTTGGAAATAATGTCAGGAGTCATCTATTCAATCCTGTGTCAGTAAGAATAGGCTAGTGTATATGATAGTAACAAACAATCCCATAAACTCAGTTATTTAAAGCAACAATGGTTATTTCTCACTCGTGCTACATGTTCATTGTAGTGAAGTGCTTGTAGAAGGGTGGGTGTGTGCTCCTTATAAACCATAGACCCAGGCCGGGCGCGGTGGCTCAAGCCTGTAATCCCAGCACTTTGGGAGGCCGAGACGGGCGGATCACGAGGTCAGGAGATCGAGACCATCCTGGCTAACACGGTGAAACCCCGTCTCTACTAAAAAAAATACAAAAAACTAGCCGGGCGAGGTGGCGGGCGCCTGTAGTCCCAGCTACTCGGGAGGCTGAGGCAGGAGAATGGCATAAACCCGGGAGGTGGAGCTTGCAGTGAGCTGAGATCCGGCCACTGCACTCCAGCCTGGGCGACAGAGCAGACTCCGTCTCAAAAAAAAAAAATAAATAAATAAAAAATAAACCATAGACCCTGGTTAATAGGAACTCCAACTAGATAGATGCTTCCACGCTTCCTGAGGCAGGAAAATGGGAAAATGGCAATAAATGCACTGGCTTTTAAGGCTTCTGCCTGAATGGGACCTATGTTAGTTAGTTCTGCTCACATTTCATTTGTCAAATAAGACATTGGCCAATACCTAACTCCAACAGGGTTAGAGAACTATAATCCTACTCTGCGTTCAGGAGAGAAGAATCGGTGTATTCTTCTCTTCTTCCGGAGAGAAGAATCGGTGTAGCCTTAATGACTGCCACAGAATCACTTGGGTTTTGGTTTATTTTCATTTTTTAAATTTAAATGCTATTTATTTTTTGAAATAGGTAATGTATTCACATGGTTCAAAATTGAAAAGTCATAAAATGTTATACAGTGAAAAACCTATGTTCTTCTATCTTCTTCCTTCCCTGAAGCCAACCAGTGTTAATAATTTTCTTGTGTTTCTTCTAGAGATATTCTATACATATACTATATTGGCAAAAACTCTCTTTCTTTCTCTCTCCCTCTCTCTCTCTCTCTCTCTCTCTCTGTGTGTCTGTGTGTGTGTGTGTGTGTGTGTGTGTGTGTGTGTGTGTGTATGTGCTGACTCTCCTCTGTTTGCCCTCAGATCCATTATCCACCCCTTATGGATCTGTTCTGTGCCCTAGGGAGCTGACATTTATAAATGCATCTCTCAAGTTCCCTTGCCCTCTCACTTATAGTTGGTTTGGCCAATGGGAGACATCAATAGGAGATTGAAGAGCAGGAGAGGAGAATGTTTGGCCCCTCCAACTCCCTCTGCTTTAGAGCTACAGTTGGGGCAGTGACTAAGTCTCTCTTTAAACACAGCTCTTGCTGGGTAGCCCTTCCTCTGGGTCTTCATCTCTCACAGATCTCTGATAACACTGTTCCTCTTCTTGCACCATAAGCCATGTGAATGAAAATGGCTCCCTGCCATTGCTAGGTAGTCCCTGGAGGACTTACCCTCTCTTTCTCTCTTATTAAAACAGCTTGATGGAGATATAATTCACATGTCATACAATTTACCCACTTAAAGTATACAATTTAATATCTGAATATCTTCTCATATATTCACAGATGTGTCAGCATCTCTTTATGTTTCCTTAACCTGGTTTACACCTTTGTAAATAGTCCCTTCATTGAATTTTCCTTCTGTTTCTTAAGGAAACAGAAAGCATACAGAGTGCTTTCTGTTTTCTGCTGGGACCCTGTTCCAAGAGGGCAGTAACCATTCTGCATTGTAGATGCTAAATGAATATTTGTTTCTTAAATAAATAAATGCATTGAATTTGTTAATTTGAATTTAAATTAATTATACACACAGTGGTATGCTGGCTCTGGCTCATACCAACTCAGGAGAGCCAATTGTTTAATTTACAGGAATTTTGTGAGCTGGTTATTAAACACAGCCATTATTTTAAAATAAATTAACTTACTTTATTACTTTAATAAGTTAAATAAGTTATAAAAAGCTAATAACTACTAAAAATCACTTCCAAATCATTTTACATTTCACTATTATCTGTGCTCTTGAGATTATTTGCATCTGCTGTATCCATATGATAGAAATACTATATAATGATGCACATAGAGTTATGCGTGTCTCTCCCCAACTCTGCATTCCATGGTGACATGTTGATATCTTGAGAAAGATCATTTTGGGAGTATTTCCACCACAGAAATCAACAAATGATACAAATCAGGACTTAACTTTTTGTTTTGTTGATAATCTATTTTTTGTTTGGTTGATTATCTGTTGATTTTTTGTTGATTATCTAGACTTAAGAAAATGATGATAAAAATGTTAATAAAACAAATTAAACTTCAAAGTTTATCATTGTGAATAATAGAACAAAAAATTGAGGAGATATCCTTCTAGTATTTGAAATTAATATCTGATTCAGCAAAGAGATCATGCATATCATTGCTGTACCAGTGAAGATTCAAAGTATGTGTTTCACTTTCATCCTTTTTGTCTACCAACATTTATGAATCTACACTTGTGGGGCTGGTTGTTGAATATTTACCAGCATAGTACTGTATATAAACAGCCACACACATCCACCCACACACATCCCCACACACAGAGTTTAGATATCATTCTGTATTACCCATAGAGCTTTCTCAATGTTTTTTAGGTTTGCATTTAGGTACCTTATGAATGGATATTTAGACTGAAATCTTTTCCTGTTACAAAATAATGCTACAGTGAATCACTTATGAGTCATCTGTGAGTGCATTTGTCATGTCAATAGCTATTGCTAAATTGCTGTCTATGAAAAGTTTTACCAATTGATTGACACTCCTACAAGCAATATATGATATCTGTTTTCTCACACCCTCAGATGGATTATTGTTAAAAGTACGTCTAAGATTTTTAGTGGAATTTGTTAGTAGAAGGCATTAATTTTTGCATTTAATAGTTATTGCAATTCTCTTTTAAATGATAGCCTCTAAGTGATTTGAGAGACAGTAACATTTACTCTTGGAGACACAATGTAGGAAGCCACCTTTCTCAGGAGCAGACTGATCATGCCACAATAATAATAACTGGCAGCTGTAAAGAAATATTTGCAAGTAGCCTATCTTGGAAGTAGAAAGGCACAGCACTGTTTTCAAGACTTCTGCTAAGAATAGGATAGGTTAATAAGTCATTAATGTTTTGGCTCATTCTCTTCAAAAGCAATATGGAGGCATTTTTCTGGTAGACACTGGAAAAAAGAGAAGGAGAAACGTAAGCTTACAAAGGAAATATCTGTGTAAATACAATAATTGCATGGCAGTGCTTGATAATTCTGTACTCAAGCCCCCTGGGCTCCATGTTATAGAGCTCCTCTGGGAAGGCAGAGGGAAGAGCCAGAAAAAGGAGACTTATTTCTGCTACGATGCAGCCAGACCCTCTGTGAAGGACCTACAGAACTTTCAGCACAGCTTCCACTTATCCACATGTAGCTACCAACCAAGGTTTGAGCAGAAAACTGTGCATTCATATAATTTGACTTGCTTTGCATTTCTCCCTTTCCCTTTTCCTTTTACACTTCAAAAAGAGATAAAAGTCTTCTGTAGATAAAACTGACAAAGCATCAGTCCTTAAGGATTTAAGAATCTTAAGACGGCTGAAAAAAATGCGTAAGCAAAGAGTAAGACCTGCATGGCCACATTTCCTTAGCCACATTGCTTATGGATTGTCAGACTTTGACTCATAGCTCACAGCTTAGTAGCCCTGTGATACTAGGGAGTTACTTGACCTTCAGTTGCCTCATCTATAAAATGGGAATAATAATAGTTCCAACCTCATGGGATTATTGTGGGGAAATGAGATAATCCGTATAAGGTATTGAGCCAGTGCTTAACATATACATGCTATTGCTCAATGTATGCTATCAATTATTTCAATAGAAATATATATTATAAGTTGTATGCACCCTTATTAAACACTAGAGATTTCATCATTCACAGTAGTTTTTTTCTTCTGTTGCCTTTATGATGTCCTGAGTTTTAAAAAACCCCACTAAATACTCCAATACAGAGGTCATTGGTGAAATAGTTCTTGGCTAAATAGAGTGACTGAAAGTAGAAAAGCAGTGCACTTCACAACCACTAGAATAAGGCTTTTTTTTTCTGTCTGACTTAGTTACATGATACAATTGAGTCTACCCAGGCTTAGTTTTAAGTAACCATTTATTTTGCTGAACAAAATTAGAGCTTGTGTGCATGTATTATAACATATATCCAGGCCCTATTTAATCTCCTAGGAGAAGAAATGTCCTAAATGATACACTGGTGTCATGAAAGAGCTTATCCAACTTAATTAAGTAGACCCTTTATTCCCATATAGTAGGTTAGACATTCTGATTCTTTCTGATGATTCTGCATTGAAATTTAGCTGACCATGGAGTTGATTATACATAGCATGGAACACCTTTCTTTTGCCCACAGTTTAATTATGTATAGACAGTAGAAAAGAGCTTTAGTATGAAAGTCTAAATACAGCTAAGATGCAATGAGCTGATGACAGATATTCTCTTTGTCTCTCTCTCTCTCTGTCTCTCTCTCTCTGTCTCTCTCTCTCTCTCGTTTTAAGTAGCAGTGCAACTGTACCTGATTAGAAGACTGATCTTTGAAAAATAAGTTCAATTCAAATCAAGAAATGTTTCTTGAGGACACAATTATCTTCAAGGTACTGTGATGAGTAGTATGAATAATAAGAAGACAAAGAAGGTAATGTCACTTCTCTCAAGAAATCACCATTTAAGGGAACAAACAAACAAGTCCAGACCAGACAGTAATAAAATGTGGGAAATGCTACACTAGTAAAAAAAAAAAAAAAAAAAAAAATCATATGGGAACTGTGACGAAGGCACTAATTCCATCAGGGAGCAGGGAGGAAGGTGCTAAGGGAAGTTTTGCAGAAGTGACATTTGAATTGGATTTTGGAGGATTTCCAAGATTTTTGTAGAAAACAGAAAGGAGAGAGATAAATAAACAGTGTGAGCAGGAGCAGAGAACCTCGGTGGTCAGGATGAAGTTCAAAAGACTTGCTAAGATCCAGTTATAAAGCATTTAATGGTCTTCTAAGATTGTCTGGGCTTTATTGTGAAAATAATGGAGAAAATTGAAAGTTCTTAGTTGGGGCAGGTTCAGTGACCTGAACAGGTTGAGCTAGGGGGAAGGTGCCTAAGAGTGGGGACACAGGACGATGTGCTGGCAGGGAAAGCCTGTGAACAAGGGAAAGGTCTTGAATTGTAACTCTGGAGAACATCTTGTGGTGGGTTGTGGAAGAGAAACATATGAAGGAGGCTCCTAAGAACTGACTTTTGAAATTAAAGGAATCCTGAGACAAGCATAAGAAAGCAAAGAAAAAGGGTGATAAGGAAAAGGAATCGATCAGCAGTGTCAACCATTGTACACAGATCCAAAGGAAAACAAAAAAGAAAGCTATTGGGTTGAACAACTAGACTATTTTCAGTGGCTCCTTTGAGACCACTTTCAATAGAATGAGTAAGGTAGAAACCAAATACCATGTCAGACAAGGAAAAATAATACTTACAATGCACAGGAAATTTAAAGATAGGCAGGAGTTGATGTGCGTCTCTCAAGGAGGGTAGTATTTAAGAGCAACCAATGGAAATTATGAGAAATAGGAGCTAAAAAGGTCTAATCCCCAAAACCAGACAGACAAGAAACATTTGCAGAATGATGTCATCCTGCCTCCTTGGGTGATATCACTTTGTTCCTCAGATGTTTAACCCAGTCTGCATGAGTCAACATCTATATTTGGGCATAAGGAGAACTACCTTTTGTGCTATGTGCCAGTTCAGAAGTCTGTTTTTGCTAGTCTGGTTTAGCTCTGCCAAATTATTTTAGGCTTATGACTGCATCAACAGCCCATGGAAATTAATCTGTTTAATATCACATAGCTCTAATTCCAGCACACTTACTTCTATTCAATGTAATCTTAATTGGTTTTTTTTTCCTTTGTATTTGGAAGACACAAAGTTTATATTTACAAGTACATTCATAGCAGATTTTAAAAGGCAAAAGTGGAAATGTCAGAAAAACCATATATAGAATCCAAGAGTTTATATAGATTACTGAACATTAACTAGAATAATAGTAATAATTTCTTTGAATTAAGTGCCTAGGGTTTGCCAGACAATTTTCATTGAATATCTGTGGTTCTATAGCCCTAAAATGTAGCTATGATTTCCAGCCAGAAAAGATTAAATAACTTGATTACATTCACTCAGTCAGCAAATGGAAGAGCAGGGACTCAAAGGTAGACCTGACCCCAAAGCCCGTGGTCTTTCACCACTCTGTGCCCTCTTCAAAATATCATGGTGCCTATTAATGCAAAAGAAAAGTGAACTGGCTGGGTGCAGTGGCTCACACCCATAACCCAACACTTTGGGAGGCCGACGTGGGCAGAGCACTTGAGATCAGAAGTTCAAAACTGGCCTGGCCAGCATGGTGAAACCCTGTCTCTACTAAAAATACAAAAAAAATTTAGCTGGGCGTGGTAATCCCAGCTACTCAGGAGGCTGAAGCAGGAAAATCACTTGAACCTGGGAGGCAGAGGTTGCAGTGAGCTGAGATCTCACCACTACACTCCAGCCTGAGAGACGGAGTGAGACTCTGTCTCAAAAAAAAAATTAAATTAAAAAATAAATAAATAAATAAACAAAAGGGAGCCAAGTCATATCAGTTATGTTTATGAGTGATGACCAAGGCACTCAGTGGTAGAAGCTCTTTTTAGACGTAAATTACTTATCTAAATTTTATTGGGAAGTAAATATTTCAAAATGCATGTGGTTGACCAGACTCAATAGTAAATGACTCTGTATTTCTAATGGGATATCAGAGGAGAAGGCAAAAAAGGAAAGAAGATAGGAGCATTACACAACAGAAACAATGTCTGAAGGAAAATTCAAAATTTAAGAAGAGCTGGAGATGGGTTCTTATAAGATCGCATAAGATCATAATTTTTCTGGAATTTTGAACTATAGTGATTCTTTCTAATAAAAAGAAATCAGTTCACAGCAAAAGAATCTCCCTAAGATTATTTCCCATCCCCACAAGCATTGAAAAATGCTTTTTGCATATTACATAGAGAGGTTCTGCTTGTTTTTCTCAACCCCTCCTTGTCAGACCAGGCTGGGATGGGAAGGGTGGCTTACCTTTGTAGACCCCCTGCCAGAGAGCCTTCCCTTGGCATGGAATCTAAAGTAGTCTTCCAGACAATCTCTAGCACATCACTGAGTTATATTTTCTTCATAGCAGTATCTGAAATTATTTTGTTTACTCATTTTTTCATTGACTGGATTACCCCCACTAAATTACGCTCCACGAGAACAGACTTTATCTTTTTGATTCACAGCTAAACCTGAAGCACTGAGAACGGTACCTAAAACTATGCCTCAAAAAAGATTTACTGACTCTCTGAATGAATGAATGAGTTAATATTCCCAAGGACACAGTAATATCCCAACTTAAAGTGGAGTCCCCAACTTAAACTGGAGGTCTTCACCCAAGAAATAAGTTTTGTATCTCTCCCTGAAGGAAGAGACAGTTATGAGGGTGGGGAGTGTTTGTTTATGTTCGTGGGCTATAGAAGGAAAGCTCAGAAAGATGGTGTGGTAAAAAGAAACATGTATTTGGTCTTTGTTCCAGTTCTGTTTTTTTTTTTGTTGTTGTTGTTGTTTGTTTTTGTTCGGAGACAGGTGCCCTCCAGGCTGGAATGCAGTGGTGCCATTACAGCTCACTGAGGCTTAAACTCCCCAGGCTCAGGTGATCCTCCCAGCTCACCCTCCTGAGTAGCGGGAACCACAGGCGTGGACCACCATGTCTGGCTAATTTTTACATTTTTTTGTAGAGACAGGGTTTTGCTATGTGGCCCAGGCTGGTCTTGAAATTCTGGTCCACCCACCTTGGCCTCCCAAAGTGCTAGGATTATAGGCGTGAGCCACCATGCCTTGCCAGTTCCCAGTTCTTGATATAGCTTCCAGAATTCCCAGAATTTCCTGAGCAATAGGGATGATAAAAGCATCTTTCATTACTCATTACAAGTCCTTTTCAACCATACCTAAATTTATGCTAATAAGGTGGTTCCTGATGGGCCTCTAGATAGCTTCAAGATAGGGGCTGGTTGCCAGAGGAGCCAATCATGTGATAAGAGGGCTGGAGTTTTCAGCCTTCCCACTACCCCCAACCTCCATTGAGGGGAAAGGGGCTGGAGATTGAGTTCATTCACTAATCACCAATGATTTAATCAATCATGCCTATGTAATGAAGTCTCCATAAAAAAACATCTAAACAGGCCAGGTGCGGTGGCTCACGCCTGTAATCCCAGCACTTTGAGAGGCCAAGGCGGGCAGATCAGGAGGTGAAGAGATAGAGACCATCCTGGCCAACCAACGTGGTGAAACCCTGTCTCTACTAAAACTACAAAAATTAGCTGGGCATAGTGGCGCACGCCTGTAGTCCCAGCTACTGGGAAGGTCGAGGCAGGAGAACCCGGGAGCCGGAGGTTGCAGTGAGGTGAGAGCGTGCCACTGCACTCCAGTCTGGGCAACAGAGCAAGACCCCATCTCAAAACAAAAACAAAAATATCCCTAGACAATGGGGTTTGGAGAGCTTCTGGGTTGGTGAACACATCGAAGTGCTGGGAGGAGGGTGGGGACCCAAAGAGGGCTTAGAAACTCCTCCCCCATCCCCAGCCCACCATACATTGCCCTTTGCATCTCTTCCATTTGGCTGTTCCTGAGTTGTATCCTTTGTAAGAAATTGGGAATAGTAAGTAAAAGACTGTCTTGACGTCTGTGAATCTGAGGAGAGGGTTGAAGGAATCCCCCTACTTTATAACCAGTTGCTCAGCAGTATGGATGGCCCAAACTGGCAATTGGTGTCTGAAGTGGGAGCAGTCTTGTAGGACCAAGCCCTTAAGCTGTGGGGTCTGCACTCACTCTGGGTAGATGGTGTCAGAATTGAATTGAATTGTAGAACACCTAGTTGGTGTTAGAAGAGTTAGAGAATGGATTGATGTGAGTGAAAACCCCATGTTCGGTGTCAGAAGTATTGTGAATAAAAACAGCTCAGAGATGGCTTACCATAAACACATGAGTACAGCTGATTCTGAAGAATCTCCTTCCTCCCAGGAGTGAGTAGTAGTCCCACAGACCTATGTCCAAATTTATCCTATCTTGGATTTAAGGCAAAAGCATGCTTAGTTCAAAGTCTTATTGTTCCTAAAATAGCAGGCATGTGAACATTGTGTAATGCTGTACTAAATATACGCAGGTAATTAAAATGAATTATTCATATTCAGACCTAATGCGATGTTGAATGTATTATAGTCCAGTATTTTTTTTGGAGGGAGGGGTGTCAGAATTTTCAAAGCAATTCTGGACAGGGGAATGTTTTATGCTACTAAGGTCTTACAGCATGGAATATCCTCTCTTAGAGCTGTATATCTTGGAATGATTCCAAAAGACAGAAATAATATGGTTGGCACCCCTGGCTTTGGTATGGCTGAATCCATTAGGCAGATAACCCTTTTTTTTTTTTTTTTTTTTTTTAAGAGTCAGGGTCTCGCTCTGTTGTATAGGGTAAAATGCAGTCGCTCAATCATAGCTCACTACAGACTTGAACTCCTGGGCTCAAGCAATCCTCCTGATTCAGCCTCCCAAGTAGCTGGGACTACAGGCACACACCCCCATGCCCAGCTAATTTTTAAAATTTTCTGTAGAGACAAGGTCTTGCTGTGTGACCCAGGCTAGTCTCAAACTCCTGGCTTGGTCTCCTAAAGTTCTGGAATTACAGGTGTCAGCCACTGCACCTGGCTAGATTACCTTTTATTAAACAGTCTATTTATTGAGTTAGAAAACACAGCCAACCTCCACCTGACCTGAATTAGATACAGTAGTCAGAGGCACATGGCCTATCATATGCCTTTATACTTCTCTCTAATAAATACCTGCTTATTGCACCAAACAGCAACTTGGTATGTTTTTGGACAAGTCTTTGAAAAAAGTATGTCTTCCTAGTTAAAAATGGTTATTGTACTGCTGAAAACTGGGAAACCACATACATAAAATATGTGTATATATGTGTATTTTCCCACAGCATTTTCTAATGAGAGATCACCTTAACTAATCACCCAGACATATTATCAAAAATTGAAGAAGGAAATACGGAAGTATGAAGAAGCTAAGTGGAAGAAAGCAATACGATGAACAAAGGAGGAAAAGTCACAAAGATCTCTGATTTTAGCCAACAGAAATACACTATTTGTGTATTCCTCCCTGGAGGAGGGAGGACCCACTTTGTTTTTTTTTATTTTTTATTTTTGTATGATACTTTATGTTCTAGGGTACATGCACACCACCTGCAGGTTTGTTACATATGTATACAAGTGCCATGTTGGTGTGCTGCACCCATTAACTCGTCATTTACATTAGGTGTATCTCCTAAAGCTATCCCTCCCCCCGCCCCTACCCCACAACAGGCCCCGGTGTGTGATGTTCCCCTTCCTGTGTCCAAGTGTTCTCATTGTTCAATTTCCACCTATGAGTGAGAACATGCAGTGTTTGGTTTTCTGTTCTTGCGATAGTTTGCTGAGAATGATGGTTTCCAGCTGCATCCATGTCCCTACAAAGGACACAAACTCATCCTTTTTTATGGCTGCATAGTATTCCATGGTGTATATGTGCCACATTTTCTTAATCCAGTCTGTCATTGATGGACATTTGGGTTGGTTCCAAGTCTTTGCTATTGTGAATAGTGCCACAATAAACATATGTGTGCACGTGTCTTTATAGCAGCATGATTTATAATACTTTGGGTATATACCCAGTAATGGGATGGCTGGGACAAATGGTATTTCTAGTTCTAGATCCTTGAGGAATTGCCACACTGTGTTCCACAATGGTTGAACTACTTTACAGTCCCACCAACAGTGTAAAAGTGTTCCTATTTCTCCACATTCTCTCCAGTACCTGTTGTTTCCTGACTTTTTAATGATTGCCATTCTAACTGGTATGAGATGGTATCTCATTGTGGTTTTGATTTGCATTTCTCTGATGGCCAGTGATGATGAGCATTTTTTCATGTGTCTGTGGGCTGCATAAATGTCTTCTTTTGAGAAGTGTCTGTTCATACCCTTCGCTCACTTTTTGATGGGGTTGTTTTTTTTCTTGTAAATTTGTTTGAGTTTTTTGTAGGTTCTGGATATTAGCCCTTTGTCAGATGAGTAGATTGCAAAAATGTCCTCCCATTCTGTAGGTTGCCTGTTCACTCTGATGGTAGTTTCTTTTGCTGTGCAGAAGCTCTTTAGTTTAATTAGATCCCATTTGTCAATTTTGGCTTTTATTGCCATTGCTTTTGGTGTTTTAGACATGAAGTCCTTGCCCATGCCTATGTCCTGAATGGTATTGCCTAGGTTTTCTTCTAGGGTTTTTATGGTTTTAGGTCTAACATTTAAGTCTCTAATCCATCTGAATTAATTTTCATATAAGGTGTAAGGAAGGGATTCAGTTTCAGCTTTCTACATATGGCTAGCCAGTTTATTAGCCTTGCTAATATTTCTATATCCATGTGGTTCTATTATGGGTGATTTGGATTTTTTTATTGTACACCTTTCTACATTCCTATGTTTTCTACAGTGACATACACTGTAATTTTTTTTAATCCCTTCAGGTGCTACTGTTTCCATCAGTCTGTGTTGCCCCAGAACCATCTCTGTTCTAAGTCAAGGCATGGAAGAAGCCCTTTCCCTAACTCTGCTAAGCTTTGTCATGCAATCTCATGATGTCTCCATGAGGCATCTGAATTGAGCCTTGAAGCGTGAGTAGGAGTTCATCAGGTGAGGGGAAAATGTAACACTTACATTTTGCTAGAGTCTACCTCTCTCCCAGATTGACTTCCTTTTCATAGCATTATGAAATGAGTTATACCAATTGATGCTGGGGTTGCCTGCCTGCACCTCTAATCTTGGTTGGGCTGGAAACTCTGCTATTGTAGCAGCAGCCTCATATCACTGCCTCTGTCACCACCAACCACAGCTGGAGCAGGAGTATGACCTGGACACTGTAAAGGAAATGCTTGTGTAACCACCACTGTGAGAACCTTAGCATTTGAGATGGACCTTGTGGCACTGCAGGCCACAGGCTCTTGCACTGTATTTATAATCAGTAAAAAGAAGTTAATAATAGAAATGGCATTGTACCTGGAGTCCGATTCATAAATCTCGCTGACTGTAGGCCAAAAACCATTAAGTTCTGACTCAATGTCACTCAAACCAAGAGTATTTGAAACTAAGCGCTCCAGAGCTCTGAGATGCTAGAATGTCTTTCTGTGAATAATGCTTTCCTTGGGAGCAAATCAAGAAATACTCCCCGTGTGTTGGCAAGTAGTCTTTCCAGAGGCCAGCATTAGGAAATTCAGACTGTCCTGTTTAAAAATGATAGCGTATCGGTATTTCAATTCCTTACACAATGGTTGATTAAAACTAATTAATACAGCATATGTTTGCAGTTTTACCCCAGAGGCCATGATAAATCAGGTACAGTGGTAACTTCTCCTTGCTAATTTTGACATTTCCCACTGCTGTGGGTGGAGTGCTCATGGACCTGAGTATCTGTGATTAATGACACGAATTTCCTTAGAGAAAAGCCACGCCCTACATCTGATTATTCTCTTTTAATCCTTGTAAATTTGGGTAGAATTTTTTTCAGGGCTTTTATTTTTAGGGCTTATTTAGAAATCTAGAATGAGAAAATGTTTGTCTCCACTGTGAGATGTGTATGTGTGGGAGTGGATATGTGTATGTGTTTCCTACTTCTGAGTCACGCTGTCCAGGCGAAAACAAGGGACAAACCTTAAGGGGGGCCCCATTATGTATAAAACACTGTGCTGTGTGCTGAGCCAAGGTGCCACTGCTTCACCAACAAAGCACCTGGGTCCCCATCTCACCAAGTGGATGCATGGTCTCATCAGTCCTGCACCTTGAAGAAAGCCTGGTCAGACCAGCAGAGGTTCCTTCCACTCAACAATCCTTTAAATAGTGGTCCTGACCTTTCCAGAAGCCCAGGCTTCTGTGGGATGTGTTAGAAATTGCAGCCATCCTCAGCTCGACAGCTTGAGGCTACTTCTTAGCCTTTTCTTGGACCATCCTGTCCTTGAATATGTCCAGGGGCTTTCATCACCACACTAGTTCTAGCTCTCCCTGACATCCTCATCCAGTAGCTGCCATGCCTGCCACCCCACTCCGTTCATATTATTAATAGTTTCTTATTGCGGCTGTAATAAATTTTCACAAACTTGGCAACTTAAAGTCACACAAATTTATTGTTTTGTAATTCCAAAAGCCAGAAGTCTAAAATGGGTTTCCCTGGTTAAAGTCAAGGTGTTGGCAGGGTGCTTCCTTATGGAGACTCTAGGGGAATATGTTTCCCTGCCTTTTCCAGCTTCCAGAGCTGTTTTCCTTGCACTTTTTGGCTTATGATCCTTTCCTCTGTCTTCAAAAGCAGCAATGTAGCATTATCTTAAAATCTCAATCTCTCTCTACTTCCATCTTCACATCACCTTCCCTCTTAGAAGAACCCTTGTGATTACATCGGGCCTACTTGGCTAATCCAGGATAATCTCCGCATTTCAAGATCCCCAACATTTTTGGAACTACATTTGCAAAATCCCTTTTGCCATAAATATAACAGCGACAGGTTACAGAGTTTAGGATATGGACATCTGAATGTCCATAGTGAGGCTGGGAGCCACTATTTATTGTAACAAGGCATTTGATGCTGGCCAGCTGCTGTTGCCTTAAGGCACCTAAATTAATCATGCCAGTGTTCCTGCAGAGGGCTCTGACGTATGTTAACACATATGTGAGGTGTGATTTTTATCCTAGAGGAATAGTACATGAGAGCTGGAAGCAGAACATTGTTGCAGTCTCTAGAGTCAGACTATCTGGATTTCAATTCTAGTCCCTGTCTCTTAACCACATAAAAGCTATGTGGCTGGATGTGGTGACTCAAGCCTGTAATCCCAGCACTTTGGGAGGCCAAGGCGGTGGATCACCTGAGACCAGGAGTTCGAGACCAGCCTGCCAAAATAGCGAAACCTCGTCTCTACTAAAAACGAGCCGGGAGTTGTGGCATGCCTGTAGTCCCCGCTACTCAGGAGACTGAGTCAGGAGAATCACTTGCACCTGGGAGGCAGAGGTTGCAGTGAGTTGAGATCGTGCCACTACACTCCAGCCTGGGTGACAGAGCAAGACTCCGTCTCAAAAATAAAAATAAATAAATAAATAAATGCAAGCTATGTGACCCAGGGAAAGTTATTTGTTCTCACTAAATCTGTTTCCTCATCTATAAACTGACATCTGTCTCCCAGCATATTGTAAAGATAAAATGAGGCAGTGCTTATAAAGCAATTAGTACAGTATGCAATATATAGAAAAATATTCAGTAATGATTAGCTTTTATTACTATGAATAGTCTGTTTTCCTTAATAGATAAAAGCAGGAGGTTCAGAAATATTAAGTGATTGATCTTTGCCTCATCCCCCAACCCTCAGCCTCAGAAGCTATAAACAGAACAAAATCCCAAGTGAGACACTGGAGCTATTGGACCCAGCTGAGAAACCCCTTTCGCCCACCTCCCCAAATGCAGCTGATGTCACCTCATCCTACTGCAATTCACACCACTCCAGAAGGGCCTCTGAGCCATGCAACTTCCTTGCTCCTTCAGTCCTCCAGAAGGGAGCTAATGCCTTGACATCCATAGTACTTGCCGTTACCCATAGGTCCTTGCCAGTGTCCTGCAATCCTCCCCATACAGACCCTCAAACTCATCCTGGCAAATGCTTGCTGCAGGCATTATTTCGATGAATGGTCCACTGCTGTAAATCTCATTGCTACTGCCTACTGGGTTTGGACATCTAATTTATGTTTCAGAATTAACATGTCCAAGACCAAACTTTTGAATACCCTCAACCCAACAGCTCCTTCCTGGATGATTCTCATCTCAATGAATGGTGTCACCATGCTTGCCAGCTGTCGCTCAGGACAAATACTGACACCACCCAGCCTAAAGCACCATCATCTCGCATCTGGAGTATTGCTACCTAACAACTGTTTCTACTTTCTTTCTCTTACAATCCCTCTACAATATGAATTAGATAATGTCACTTCACCATTTAACCCTCTCCCATGGCTTACCATTACTCTTAATCAAAATCCAAAGTCCTTATCATGGCCTACAAGTCCCTGCAAGATGTGGCCCCTGCCTACTTCTCTGTTTTTTTGTTTTTTGTTTTTTTTTTTTTCTTTCTCACAGCTCTTGAACCATACTGGCCTTTTTTTTTTTTTTTTTTTTTTTTTTTTTTTTAGACAGAGTCTGTCTCTGTCACCCAGGCTGGAGTGCAATGGCACGATTTCGGCTGACTGCAACATCCACCTCCAGGGTTCAAGCAGTGTCCTGCCTCAGCCTCCCAAGTAGTTGGGACTACAGGCATGCACCATCACACCCAGTTAATTTTTGTGTTTTTTCTAGTAGAGATGGGGTTTCGCTAGGCCAGGCTGGTCTTCAATTCCTGACCTCAAGCGATCCACCCATCTCAGCTTCTTGAAGTGCTGGGATTACAGGTGTGAGCCACTGCGCCCAACCCGGCCTTCTTCTTATCCCAGGAATACCCTGAGCATGCTCCTGCCTCAGGACCTTGGCCCATGCTGTTTCCTTTGCCTAGAATACTCTGCCCCCTAGACAGCCACATAGTTTGTGTCCTTACTGCATTCAGGTCTTTGCCAAGTGTCATCTCCTCATAGAGGTGTTTCCTTACCACTCTATGTACAAAAAGCATTCTCATCACTTTATTTTCTTTAGAGTGCTTATTATTACATGACATTGTATTATACGCTGTGCTGTTTATTGTCTTCACTCCCACTGGATGGAAGCTCCATGTTCACCATTGCATTTTCAGCCCTTAAAACGGCACTTGATTCATAGTTGGTACTTGATACATATTTTTCAATTGAAAAATTGCTTTCTATGTGTAGGCAGTGTTCTACATCTTTTATAAGTATCAGTTATCTTAATCTCTCTAATAGCTTTATGATATAAGTACAATTATTATTATTTTGAAACAGATGCTCACTCTCTCACCCAGGCTTGAGCGCTGTGGCACGATCTTGGCTCACTGCAACCTCCACCTCCTGGGTTCAAGGCATTCTCCTGCCTCAGCCTCCTGAGTAGCTGGGACTACAAGCACCCGCCACCACGCCCGGCTAATTTTTATATTTTTAGTAGAGACGGGGTTTCATCATGTTGGCCAGGCTGGTCTCAAAACTCCTGACCTCATACGATCCACCCACCTCAGCCTCCCAAGGTGCTGGGATTACAGGCGTCAGCCAGCGTGCCCAGCTGGTAAGTACAATTATTATCTTTCTTTTAGAGATGAGGAATAGCTTCCCTTCTGAACAGTTGATCTGCAAGCTCCCATTGCTACATGATCACCTTTCTCCAGATGTACGTACAACATTGTGGAATAGGTCCTTTTGTGACTATATCTGTCTAGTCCCAGTCTAAGCATGCTTTTCTTGGGAAAGATAACTTGTGGGATTGCGTGAGCTCTGCTACTTCTGTGTTTGTAAGGTTCCCCTGGTAAACTGTATTTTGCATTTGTACCATGTGCCATGAATGGAATGTATGTTCATATCTCCTTTGCACAATGGTTAGATATTTCTGTATTGGATTACTTTTGTCATTCAAAAAGAAAGCATGACCCTAAACCAATAAAGTGTACCATGAGGGTAAATATTGTATTTATAGAAATTCTTAAAATGGGTTGCAATCCAATGATACCTTGTCTCTCCTGCTCTGTGCCTAGCCTGTAACTGGCATTCTACTACCTAGGAGAGTAAGCTGGTTAACGCATCCCTTGGCTTGACTCAAAAACCACCTGTGTCTGTGAGTGAACTTTCTGGAAGCTCTCACTGCTTGCTTCCCATCTGGGCTCCAGTGAGCACTGACTTCACTGGAAGGAGGTGTTTGGAGGAAGAGTCCAAATCCCCTCCTGTCTAAGAGAGCAATACATCTGAATGAGATACTGATATTTTTCCCCTTCCCATATATGCCCAGAGACTCTTTTTTCTGGAAATTACTTCTGCTAGTTCTAAGCCATTTGGTTTCTTTGATTTCTTTCCCCTACCCTCCTAGGATTACATTTGAAATTCTTTATTTTTATTTGCTATAAAAATATGGGTCAAAGAATTCCACATTCCAGTTTGTTCCCATCATCCCTTACAGCTATTTGCTTTGCGGGTGTGGGCCAGTTTTAGCTTTTTTTTTTTTTCTTTTTCTCAAACAGCAAGTCTTTTTAGAGGCAATGTTGTCATCCATTGGTTTTTCTGCAAACAGTCTGCGTTCTTTGGTATTTCTTAGAATCATTTAAAATTTCCTGTTGGATAAGATTTTGTCCTACTGGAATTCCGTTTGCAGCGTTTTTCCTGTTAGTTTAAAAATACACATATGCACACAGAGAATCTTTCTTTTCCACCATCCACCCTTCTTTCCATTGTTTATTAGCTTTGGCTGCAGAGGCATTCTAGAGTTTAAGACCTTCTAGCTCTGTCTTACTGACTGGGATGCTCATGCTACAAGGAGAAAAGTCCTAGGAGAGGAGCAAGTGCAGTGGAGCTGAACTTTAACATGTGAGGTGTGGAAGTCAGGAGGTCAGAACAAAACTGGCTGCTGCTCTGCCGTGTGGTGGGCAGGGCTGCCTGTCTCTGGGAGGTTCTCCCGAGGTGATTGTTGCCATTGCAGCATTGTAGGAGAGTAGAAGTCAGCAATGGGTAGGTTGGGGCAGTAACTGAGCAGCAGAGCCATTAACAACCCAAATCCAGTCCTGGTGCAAATGATAATGAGATCTTTACTTTCTTCCTTTTCTTTCTCTCATTCCTCTCTCTATTCCTCACCTTCCTCTCCTTGGACCCTCAAACTGTCTTATTAGCTCTCTTCTTTAATATAGAAGAAAATGCTGGCATGAAAATGCAGTATTCTGGCCGGGCGCGGTGGCTCAAGCCTGTAATCCCAGCACTTTGGGAGGCCGAGACGGGTGGATCACAAGGTCAGGAGATCGAGACCAGCCTGGCTAATACGGTGAAACCCCGTCTCTACTAAAAAATACAAAAAACTAGCCGGGTGAGGTGGCGGGCGCCTGTAGTCCCAGCTACTCGGAAGGCTGAGGCAGGAGAATGGCGTAGACCCGGGAGGCAGAGCTTGCAGTGAGCTGAGATGCGGCCACTGCACTCCAGCCTGGGCGACAGAGCGAGACTCCGTCTCAAAAAAAAAAACAAAAACAAAAACGAAAATGCAGTATTCAAAGACTAAACTGTGTAATTGCAACAGAAAACCTGGTGCTATTCAGGACAACAGGGGCAGCATAGCAGAGCTGGCCTGTTGAGCTTGGCTCTACAGGGCAGGTCATGACTGTGGTGTGCTTTCCTTCTCCTTAATTCCAGTCCTGACCCTTACAAGGAAGTAAGAGGTAGATGAGATGAGAAATATTGCTGGGATGTAAGTCTGCTGAGTCTCAGAGTCCATCTCTGCTTTTGCAAGCCTCTTCCATAGACAGGCCCCAGTTCTTTCCTTTAGTCACACTACATGCGCATCATGTGCCAAGTATTGTGCTGGGGATATAGTGGTAGTCAATAGAAAAACAATGCCTGCCCTCACACACCAGCAAGGAACTAAGGCTGTTGAGGTAATTGCAGGTGTGAATAGTGTTGCCCAAAAGCATATTAAGGATGCAATGGAAGCACACAGTGAGAGAGCTGATCTGGTCTCCTTTACGTGTAGGCTTGGCCCTGCCTTCACTATCAGCCCTTGTCCAGCTGCTGACCCTTAGAATCTGACTCGCCAGTAAAGACCTAGGAAGTCCTGGGCATCCATGTAGACCGGACAGATACAGCCTTCCCCAGGCACCTACCATGTTAATGCACTATGTCTGCACTTTGATCAGTTCCATAGTCCTGCACTCTAGTTCTTTTGCCCTTTCAAAAGTTCTTAGTTCTTGCCAGATCCCTCCCCTACAAAACCAAGTCCTTTCTCTGATACCTTCAGTCACTGGTTGGGCTCTGCTGGGATTGGCCCACTCTCCATCCACCTGACTTTGATGCTAGCCTGTCACTGGAACTCCCACTGGCGTGTCCCACACTTTAGATTGAACCAGCCTGTCTAAACCAAACCCAAGCTGGGCCTGGACCACCGAGTTTCCAGAGCCCCCTCAGTTCACCCCGTCCTTACTCCTCTGGTTCCTGGGTTTCCCTCTCCTCTTTTATTTTGCTGTGACCCAGCAGCGAAGTTCTATGGCTGAGTCTGAGTGTGACACTCTGGGCTTGCTGACGAATGAATACCTATTGATTTGTTCTTTCTCCTTTGCACACATTGTTAAGTACTGAATAATTAGTCAACAAAAATGTCCTGAGAGCCCACCATGCACTATTCTGAGCGCTGAGGAAATGCCAGTGAACAAAACAAAGATCCCTGAATTTCCACACATGCCCATCCATTCTGTGCGTGCTCTCTGTGAGTGGAGAGCTTGAAAATCAGAGGGAGTCTGACATGAGATCAGTCAGGCCCTCTGCTCAATGTACAAGACACACTGTGCTTCCAAATCTCCAAATTTCTCAAGACCAAGTGGACCAGGTGATGCCTTATCTCCATGCCTCTCACTTCCACCACTGCAAATGAATCCAGCCAGGCACAGTGGCTCACATCTGTAATCCCAGCACTTTGGGAGGTTGAGGTGGGAGGACTGTTTGAGACCAACCTGTCTCTACAAACAAAACAAAAAAAAAAAAAAAAAAAAGAGCTTGGTGTGGTGCTGCGTGTGGTGCTGCGTGCCTATGGTCCTAGTTACTCAAGAGGCTGAAGCTGGAGGATCACTTCAGGCTGGGAGGTCCAGGCTCCAGTGAGCTGTGATTGCACCACTGCACTTTAGCCTGGGTGACAGAGTGAGACCCTGTCTAAAAATAGGAAAGAAAAAAGAAAAGGAAATGAAATGAATCCCCATGTGGACTGTTTCCAAACCACTCCGCTGTAAACATGATGTCAGCTCACAAATTGCTGCACTAAGTTTATAAACTACAACTGATAAATAGGTTTCAGGCTTGTAAATCAAATAATTGCCCTTGGAGGCTTGCAGAATAGACAACACAAATTGCTCATTGCTGACACAAAGATTCTAAGCGAAGTTTTCTAATTTCAGAGACTTTAACCAGGCTATTAAGGGAACACAAATTTGACTTTCTCTCTAATTAAAGCCTATTATAATATAATAACATAGTTCACTACTGGATAAATACTCCTTTATTTTTCATTCCAACAGTAACTAATTTGGTGATGCAGACACACACACGTTCTATATGGGGCTTATAACCCGAACATATGTGTAGCTGTCTTTGCAGTTTTTTAGCTGTTTTGTTCTATGTTTTGCCTCTCTTCTCAGTTTCAGACTTCACTTATTGACTATGATAATTACTGAGCAAACAAATATGACCTATTAAGGGCAATTACTATTAAGCAGAATTTTTAAATCATGCCCTAGGAGCGAACACTTTTCTTGAGACTTGAGACAAATGTTGTCCCACACGCTGGCTGAGTAGCAAAAAAGCCGAGGTTGGGATGATCTCCTGGGTACTGCCAGCAAGCACAGGAATGTGCCAGTGATGTCAGGCAGAGCAGGGCAGGCATCAGATAGGTGGAGTGGGGAACTGGCCATGTGGTGTGATGTGAGAGATTTCCAAAAAAGGTCCTGGACTGAGAAAGTCCTTCCTCTCTGCTACAGACAGGGGCTGTGATTGTTGGAATGAGTGTGAGGTAAGCCTCACCACTCCGACTTCTAGCCTGTGTCTGCCAACATCTCATTGAACAGGATGTGAATGTGGGAAGGAAGCCTCTGTCCTCAGGCTCCTGGCTCCTGGTGTGGAGCTAAGAGGTTTCATGGCTGTCCTGGTTCCCAGGCTGATGTCTTTGACCTCCACAGATGGAATTTGCCTTCTTTTACTCCATTCTTGTTTTCCTAAACATTTAGCAATGCCTTCTAGGAGCACATGGTAGACACTGAGAACATATGGCAAAATAATATGTATGTCCCTTCTCTCAAGGATCTGATGAGGATTTAAAAAAAAATAAACATTTTTAAAAAGAAGCAAATGAGGAAGATCTTTGTAGTGACAGAATACTTCTGTGTCCTGATTACAGTGGCGGTTTCATGAATCTACACTTGATAACATGTCAGAGAACTACATACCTTGTTTTAATGTCCACTTCCTGGGTTTGATATTGTACTCATAGAACTATATACATTGTTTTAATGGCAGTTTCCTGGGTTTGATATTGTACTATAGTTACATAAAATGTAACCATTGGGGGAAACTGCGTGAGGGTACAGGGGACCTCTCTGTACCATCTCTGCAACTTTCTGTGACTCTAGAATTATTTCAAAATAAAGAAGTAGTTGTTCTCATTTCCATGTTTTGCCCAAGAACATAGGTTAAGGGAAGTTTAATGACTTGGTTAAAGTGACAGAACAGAGTGTGAGCGTTAAGCAAGCACATATTTAGGTCAAGTCAGAGGGGAAATCTGGACTGTTTCTGTAGATCTGAGTATCATCAGCCTTGGCATGATAATTAATGGTGTGGAAGTGGGTAAGGCCACTGGTGAAGAAGGTTGGAGAGCTGAAAACAGCATCATCAAAGAGGTGAATAAAGAGACTGAGATGAGAGGAGCCAAAGAGAAAGGAGAAAAACCAAAAGAATCGCTCCAATGGGAGTCCAGGGGAGAAATGAATGTCCAGAGTCAAATGCTGCTGAGACGGGAAGAGGGATAAGGACTGGTGTCCTCTGACTTCTGCCACAGGGAGATCACCTGTGACTGATTGGAAATGAATGAGAGGAGACTGGAGGCCACATGTATAAGTTACTCTTTGAATAAACTCCGGTGTGAAGAGGAGGAGAGAGACAGCACAATAGATGGAATGGGATGCGGACTCCACTGGGAGTTGTTTGTTTTGAGATGGGAGAGAGGAGCTGAGAGAGACAGTCGTTGAAGATTCACGAGGGAGATGAGGCAATCAACTGAGGAGAATGGCCAAGCAGATGGAAGGGACAGGACCGAGAACAGGCAGAGAAGTTTGGCCTTAAATGAGGGAGAGATGCATCCTCTATTGAAGAGGTGCGGAGGGAGAAGTGATGGGTTTGGATGTGGGCGGGATGTTAGAATTGTTGGCAGGAACTTGTCAAGTTCCATTCTGAGATCTTCAATGTTCCTTTGTGAACTGGGAGACAAGGTCATCTGCTGAGAGTGAGGGGACAAGAGCATCAGAGATATGAGAGCAATTTTGAGCTGGCTGTAGGGAGGGGGGATGAGGGTGACTAGGGTAACACGTCAAGGAGACTGGAACATGACGGCTGCAACATGTGCTGTTGGTGCCCTGCTGAATCCCCTTGGCACTCATGGTTCAGGTACAAACATACTGACAGGCTTTTATTGCAGGCACTTACAACTTTTTCTGGGGGGGGTGTTCTCTAGCTAGGAGCTTGTGTGACTTGTGCACAAGGCAGCCTAGAATGAAAGGGAGTTAATGCCACTGAGAGCCACTCTCAACCAATGACAGAGAGAAATATAGGGGCCAATTCACAGGTGGGCTCTTGGAGGTCTCCAGTGGGACTGAGCCCACTGTAGTAATCTGCTCATCAACACACCCTGTGTTGGTTTCCCCCGTCTGTCCCATTTCCCACTCCCTCTCTGTCTCTCTTCTCTCTCTCCTGTTCATTCTTTTACCTGGGTTTATCTCCAAATAAACCGCTTACATTCAGATACTTGTCTCAGGCTCTGCCTTTGTGGGAACTGCACCCAAGAAAAGGGCATAGTTGAAAAGGGCCCAGATAAGTATCATCATACTTATCTACCAAGATGTGATCATCTAGCAGTGCTTGGCAGGCTAGGTATGAAAACAAAAACAAAGGATAAGAGCTTTTGTTGCAGATGCGATGAGAATAATGAGGCAAAGGTACTTAAGATATTGGCAGGAGAAAGTTTGAAATGATGGATCATTAAGTCTAAGATGAATGGGGGTGTGGATTAGAGGACCTGAAGTAAAAAGCGAACAAATGTATTATGACAGTTAGGCATGCCGGTTGAGAGGATAAGAGACTGTGATTAGAGAGAGGGATACCTGATTTAGTAATTTTAGAGATGAGGCAATTTGTGTGTACTGTGGCCTTGAGAGCATGTGACTGTAGAGTATCAATCTACTGTATTTTATTGAAAATGAGGCATTCAAAATTTCCTGAGACTAGTAATGGGATGATATGTCCACACAGATATTTAAGTTACCTTGGATGATAATGGTTTGAAAGACTCTATGTCAGGTGCCAAAGTCTATAATTAATAAGGCCAGGCTCAGCAGCTCACGCCTGTAATTCCAGCACTTTGGATTCAAGGCAGGAGGATTGCTTGAGGCCAGGAGTTTGAGAACAGCCTAGACAACATAGTGAGACCTTGTCTCTACAAAAAAATAAGCAAATAAAATTAAGCTAGGTGTAGCAGCATGCACCTGTGGTCCTAGCTACTTAGGGGGCTGAGGTGGGGGGATCACTTGAGCCCAGGAGGTCAAGGCTGCAGTGAGTTGAGATCACACCAGTCAGTGACAGAGACCCTGTCTCTAATAATAATAATAATAATAGAATGACCAGAAACTCTGCTGATGAGGGAGGATAACAGTTGACGTAATTGAATAAATGAGCCTCGAGGAATCAATAATTGAAGCCATCTCTGTGTGTCGATATATTCGGTTTTTGAAATCCGCAGTTACTTTTGCATCAACCTAATAGATTTGCATCACTCTTTTTAAGGGCTGCATAGCGTTCCATGGATGCTTAGGCCGCAGTTTATGTAGCCAACCCTTACTGAGGAACATTAAAGTTGTTTCCTATTTTTCAAAAGCATAAACAAAGTGTGAGTATATCTTTTCAAATTTGTATTATCTCTTTGGAGTAAAGTCTGACAAGTAGAATTGTTGCAGTGAAGAGTCTGCACATCTTATGTTTGATACTTCTTGTCAGATAGCCCTTTCCAGATGTTGTGCTATTTTATATACCCGCAGAAAAAGCACAAAGTGTATGTTTCTCCTAACCATGTCAATGCGTGAGTTTGATCAATTTTCAGAGATCTTTGCCAGTCTGATAGGTGAAAATCATTTCGTTATTGTTTAATTTGCCTTCTAAATATTTGTGAATTGAACATTTTTCCCTGTTTGTTGACCATTTGCATTTTTAAGTTATCTGTGACTTCTAACCACTATTTTCTATTAGGTTTTTTATTTTTCTTGATTTATATAAGCTCTTTTATTATTGTGTGGATATTAACCCTTTGCCTTTGGACAGTATTGTTAATATTTTCCTGAGTTTGTCATTTGTCTTTCAACTTTGTACATAATTTTTTTGCCACACAATTGTATATAATTTTGTACAATTGAAGTTTTCAATTGTACTCAACATTATTTATCATTATTTTTCCCCTATATTATTTTACTTTTGTGTTTAAAAGTATTCACATGTAAATCTTTGGCCTGTCTAATTTATTTGGTGCAATGAGGTAAGGATTTAATATTTTCTTGCTAATTACTAGCCAGTCTTCCCAATATTTTTTAAAGATCCCTCCTTTTCTTCAGGGATTTGAATGCCACTTTTTGTCACATACTCAAGTGTCTAGGTGTCCCCCATCCTCCCACTGTCTGCAATCCTGGGCCTCTACCTAGTGTTAGAGGGTGAGCCCCAGCCCAGCCCCTAGCCCAACAGCAGCCAGGGGAATTGAGCAGTGTCTCAGATGGAGTCCGGGAAGCAGAGGGAGAGGGTGGGATGGCTGTAGCATTGCAGCAGCTCTTGGGGAACAAGACTGACTCACACAGTGACTGGAACATTCATGGGCGGCTCCTTCGAAGCACAAAAATAAATGGGTATTTAACAGCAAAGTGGCAGACTGCCTAGGCATTTACTCCCTGGACAGCAGCGCTGGGATGAGGGCTTCTCCATTCTGGCCATCACTTTAGGTGCTGCTATGATCGCCACTTGCACCAGACCTGTCCCCTGATCACAGCTCCAGGATCTGCCTGGGTGAACATTGATCTCCAGCTGGAATCAGAGCGGACACCCAGATTCTGGTGCCCTCCCAGACCCTGCTCTAGATTATTCCTCCCTCTGTTACTGCTTTCAGGAGCCACTGCCTTTCTTCTGGGCACTCACCCTAAATACACCGATTCTTCCCTCTTTTCACACAGTGGGGCTGTGACTTCTCTTCTAAGAGTGGCTAGTCTACAAGTTTGAATACAACCTTCTAAATCTGCACATTACTTTTTCTAGGGACAGCTTCCTTATATCCTTATACAATCATACCCTTCAAAAGAGAGTTATATTTAGTGTTTCAAAGGTTAAAAGAAATAAAACAATAAAATTTAATCTGTATTAAGGCATTCTGCTACATAAATTCTTCAGCAAAAACAATGTTTTTAATTGGGGAGACTTAACCGTCACTATTGCTCTTCGTATCATTCCAAGAACCTCAGTGACACTAGTACTGCTTCTGCTGGTGCTCAGCTAGTGGAGTTTACTGCTGGTCTCTCCATCCCCAGAGCCTCTATTGCTCCAGTACCAAGAGGTGGGTTACCCATCCCTAAAGTCCTTTGAATTCAGCCATTGTTGCTATTCCTGCTACTGTCTTCAATCACCAAGCCCAACCTACCACCCAAGTCTCCTGTTTACTGATGTTGTAAGTCCTTGATTCTGGAGAAGGGGCAGCTTACTCTACCCTCTTCTTGGTAGGCCTAGGGCTGCCACAGATGTTTGTGCAGTTTGAGCCCTGCACAGAGGTGCCTGTCTGAGGGGCAGACAGAGGCTGAAATTCAGTGCTCTATACAGGAGTCCTGCCATCTTGCTAGGGTAGTGAGTGGGTACTGGATTTGCCTCAAGGAGGGCATGACTTTCTAATTTACACAAAGGTCCTGTATGGGCTGGCAGCAAGCGGTCCTAGGGCAAGACTTGGAGAAACCATAAGGCAGCCCAGAGTTTTAGCCTTTTGCATTAGGAAAATAGACCAGCCCTCTCACAGTATTTACTGGGAAGATCCATTTTTAGGTGTTAAACATTTTAGGTACTTGTGAATTTCTCTTCCTTTCTGATGGGAAGCCATTGGCCACTCACTGACTGTACTTCAAACAAATGTGAACATTTACCTCTTCTTCCCTTTGGCTGAGAAGCACCTGTCACAAAGAGGTTCTTCATTAGCCCTCTTTCTTGTCTTTCCAGAAGCTTAAGAATTTGTTTGTAAGTAGGATAGCCCACACCCTGAAAAAGAAGGCAGAGAACATCTACTGAATTGTCAACTCGATACCCTTCCAGCCCCCTTCTCTTAGGAACTGTCACTCCTCCTCCATTTCTCCTTCCTCTTTATACCCACATCTATGTTAGAGGCTGTCATTTTCTTATATGACCACATCTCCTGTTGGGTTTGACTCAACTGGGGCTCAAAGTTTTTCTCCAGGATTTTTCTAATTAATATGAAGAGGGACTGTCCCTCTCAAAGAGTAAAGCTGTAAGATAAAAAAGGGGGGAAAAGGAAGTTGTGTATGGTTAGGTTTCCTTTCTGGTAGAGAAAGTTGATCTACAATGAACAAGAATGGGAGTAGCACATAGAAAGAAGCAGAGATTCCAAATGGAGAAGAGAGTCCTGGCAGCCACCCAGTTCTTGGTTCCCATAGTTCCTTGAGGCCCAGCTGCATTTCAATTTTCCCCATCATTTGGTTACTCACCTCCTTCTTGGATTTTCTGAACCAGCAACCCCCACACCCTACCCTTTTTCATTAGGCTAATTCAAGCTGTGTTTCTATCACTTTGCAACCAAGAGCTCTGCTTTCTACAAAGGCAAATAAAGTACCCTAGGGGTGCTTTGCTTTCCTAGTTAGACTCCACTGGGCCTGACTATAAAGATTATTTTACATAGGTAAAACCCAGAGGTCTGTTGGGTCATCTGTCACTTGGATTGCTAAATAGGGTTTACTACCTGCTGAAGTTTTACAATAAGGGGAATAGTTAAGGAAATGGGTCCAGCAGGATTTTCTGGTTCACAATAATGTTAATTTCCTGAGAAAACCACTTGACCTCAGACAAGGCATTTTCTTTTTCTAGAAACAAGGCGTTTTCTTTTTCTTGAGAATTGTTTTATTTTGTTTTGTTTTTAAACAACAAAGTGCTATTGTATAGTAGGCATTCTTGAGATGACTTTCTTTGTATACACATATATGAGCAAGTTAAACAAGGACATAAGCAGAATAAACAGTATTGAAAATGTACATGCATGAAGCTCAGTTTGAAGAATCTCTGCTGAGGTTTTGCCCATGTTTTCACAATGTCATAAACCTATTTTTCATGCTTGCATTAATGATATTTATTAAGTGAATATTCATCGATACCCACCTTGCAAAAACTCTATGGAAGCAACAGAATTGAACAAAAGACTTCCGTACCACAGGGTATTTATAACCCTATCTTGAGGCACACTTGTAAAAAAATTAATACAAGACCAATTGAAACGAATGCTGTGACAGACAGAATGAAGGATTCTGGAAGCATTGAGGAAGGAGAGACTAATCCCAGCTGGGGTGGAACATAACTGGCTCTCCATGTGGCAGATTCACATTAACCAAGCTCTGAGAAATTATCTACAAATCTGCAATTCCAGGTTACTGTTTTTCAATGACAGCTGTTTCTGACAAGGGTCTAGACACTTCCTTGCTTGCATATGAGCTTACTACAGTACCTTTAAACCGATACCTGACACTTCCCCAAATGAGATTCTATTTTATGATGAATATTTCTCAAAATACTTCGTAATTATCATGCTTACAGATTTCATAAGGCAAGAGAAAAGGCAGTGAGTGATTTAATGGATACAGTCCAAAGGACAAATTTCTTTCTGAAAATGAACAAGGGTTGGCAAGCCTTTTCTGCAAAGGGCCAGATAGTGAATATTTTCAGCTTTGCGGGCTATAAGATCTGTCCCAACTACTCCACAATGCTGTTTTAGATCAAAAGCAGCCACAGGCAATACGTAAATGATGAGCATAGCTGTGTTCCAATAAAACTTTATTTATAAAAACAGGTGGCCGGGCGCGGTGGCTCAAGCCTGTAATCCCAGCACTTTGGGAGGCCGAGACGGGTGGATCACGAGGTCAAGAGATCGAGACCATCCTGGCTAACACGGTGAAACCCCGTCTCTACTAAAAAAAAAAAAAAAAAAAAAAAATACAAAAAACTAGCCGGGCGTGGTGGCGGGCGCCTGTAGTCCCAGCTACTCGGGAGGCTGAGGCAGGAGAATGGCGTGAACCCGGGAGGCGGAGCTTGCAGTGAGCTGAGATCCGGCCACTGCACTCCAGCCTGGGTGACAGAGCGAGACTCCATCTCAAAAAAAATAAATAAATAAAAATAAATAAAAACAGTTAGAGAGCTGCATTTGGTTTGAGGACCATAGCTTGCCAACCTCTGACTTAAAATAAAGGAGAGAGGCTAGGAACATTTGATAAAAAAGATACTGCTAGCATCATATTGTACATTGTGGAGAGAGATAAAGGTGAAAAAGACGCAGTCTAAAGTCCAGTGCAGTACAGGAAATCTATAAGAAAATAACCAGAATGTGAGGCAAAAAGGGGTAAGTGCCTTAAGTGAGGAACAGATACCTCTGACCTAGAAAAGCCAGAAGGGGCCAGGTGCAGTGGCTCATGCCAGTAATCCTAGCCTTTGGAAGTCCGAGGTGGGTGGATCACATGAAGCCAGGAGTTAAAGACCAGCAAAACATGGAGAAACCCTGTCTCTACTAAAAATACAAAAAGTAGCTTGGTATGGTGGTGAGCGCCTGTAGTCGTAGCTATTCGGGTGGCTAAGGCACCAGAATCACTTGAACCCAGGAAGCAGAGGTTGCAGTGAGCCAAGATCATACCACTGCACTCCAGCCTGGGCGACAGAGGAGATTGTCTCAGAAGAAAAAACAAAAAAGAAGCCAGAAGGCATAGGGTCTGCTCATCTGGAGAAAGGAAGAGGCATTTTAGAAAGGAGGAATTGTGTATGGAAATGAACATGACATTGGGCACAGCACTAGCAGGGCACAGGGACAGTTAGAAGGAAAGTTCGTTACTTAGCTATGGGCCCAACCTTTGCCTCTCCCTGAGCCCTTGAGCTCCTTAACCAGTCCCGTAAGAACATTCCCTCCTGTGAGCCTACAGAAAGGCCCTGGCATTTATCAGTTGAGATCATATTGAAATACAGTCTAGCAAGACCAATTCAAATAATGAGACTGGACTCCCTCACTTTGCACTTTTATTCCAAATGGACCAAAATGCCTTTTGTAGCCTAGAATAACCAGAGTAAAAAGGCCCTGCATTGGGGTTCTCCCAATGTCACTTATATCTCACAAGTACCTTTGCCCCATATAAGTATCTTTACACTTAGTAAAGCTAACGGGTGCAGTGTGAGAAACCTAGTCATCTCTGGGCAAGGCTATAGTTCACCTGATGGCCCAGGAGGCAGGAGGGCTTAGGATTCTCTAGGCAGGACTCCCTGTGGTGTTGAGAGTTCCTATTCCAGTGACCTCCTCAAGGGCAGTCTGCACCAAAACTCAGATTGGCTGTGTCTTTTAAAATAGTCAAATCAATGTAAATGAGAATAAAACATAAAATAATTTTAAGCAGTGATATCAGCAAAGATTAAACATTTTTTTAAATGATCAGAATTCAGAAATGGATAGGGAATACACATGCTTGTTTACTTTTGGTGGGAGCATTAATTGGAACACAGATGCAATTAGTAGTTTGTACAAAATATCTTTTGGTTCAGCATTTTTATTTTTAGAAATGTATTCTAAAGAATTATTGGACAAGTGTATCCAATATTATGATAACTGCAGCATTTTTTTATAGAACACAACATAAATGTCCCAACAATAGACTCATTTAAATTAATAATGATACATTCAGATGATAGCTATCATTCCAGCAATAAAAGTAATATTTTAGAGAACATTTAATAGCATGGAAGTGAAATATATTGAATATTAAAGTAGTTTACAAAATAGTATGATGGTATGATTATAAATTTATACAAAATACAGAATATATATATACATATGTATGTGTGTGTGTGTATATATATATATATATATATTTTTTTTTAGACAGAGTCTCGCTCTGTCACCCAGGCTGAAGTGTAGTGGTAGGATCTCAGCTCAGTGCAATCTCCCCCTCCCTGGTTCAAGTGATTCTCCTGCCTCAGCCTCCCAAGTAGCTGGACTACCCATGCCCGGCTAATTTTTGTATTTTTAGTAGAGACTGGGTTTCACCATGTTGGCCAGGCTGGTCTCAAACTCCTGACCTCAAGTGATCCACTGTAGTATGTATTTTTATATAAACATTTATTTTTAAAAGACTCTATTTACATATACATTCCAACAGGGGATTGGAAAATAAATTGTAGTACATCCATGTGGGGGAGTATTATGTGGCTGTTAAAGAATGAGGTTGATCTATGTGCTGATATGCAAAGATGTCCATGATACATTATTAAATGAGAGAAGATTATATAGTAATAGACGTAGTATAATCTTATTTTTTAAAAAGTTTATATATGCATTAAGAAGTCTTTACAGGTAGACTTCCAACTAGTAACTGTAGTTATATCTTGGGTGAGGAAAGAAGGGGTTGTCCCGTTAATGGAATGCTGCATAACAACTCTTCTTAAAATGTGGTAGCACTATTCATTTATTAACTCCCCCTATTTATGTGAATCAGGAATTTGGGAGCTGCTTAACTGGGGAGTTCTGCATCAGGGGGTCCCATGAGATTATAGCAAGACTGTGGTTGAGAGTGGGGTCATCTCAAAAGCAGTTTCATGCACACTTCTGGTGCCTGGGCTGGGAAGGCTTGAATAGTTGGGACTATTCCTGGGACTCTCACTTTATTCTTCTGTGGTGTTTCCTGATGTTTCATTTCGTCTCTTCTCTTTTCTCCTCTCACCCAGGCTAGAGTGCAGTGCCATGATCTCAGCTCACTGCAGCCTCCACCTCCAGGGTTCAAGTGATTCTCCTGCCTCCCGAGTAGCTGGGATTCTACTCCTGGGAGGCATTTACAGGCAAGTCCCAGCTTCCTGAGTAGCTGGGACTACAGACATGTACCACCACACCCGGCTAATTTTTGTATGTTCAGTAGAGATGGGGTTTTACCATGTTGGCCAGGCTGGCCTTGAATTCCTGGTCTCAAGTGATCCTCCTGCCTCAGCCTCCCAAAGTGCTGAGATTACAGGTGTGAGCCACTGTACCTGGGATCCTCTATGGTGTTTCTTAATATGTGATCTCTTCAGCATGGAGGTTTCAAGTTAGTAGACTTCCTACATGGCAACTCAGGGCTCCAAAGACACAAGTGCAGAGAGAAAGAACCAGGCAGAAGGCATATTGCCTTTTATGATCTAGCCTTAGAAGTCGCTTTTGCCACAATCTATTGGTCAAAGGCAATTTCAGAGTTCTGTCTAGATCCAAAAGGTGGGAACCCAGACCCTCCCTCTCAATGGAGGAGTGTCAACATCTTATTATAAGAAGAGTGTGGGCCAGGTGCCATGGCTCACACCTGTAATCCCAGCACTTTGGGAGGCTGAGGCAGGCAGATCATGAGGTCAGAAGATTGAGACCATCATGACCAACATGGTGAAACCCTGTCTCTACTAAACATACAAAAATTAGCTGGGCATGGTGGCGCGTGCCTGTAATCCCAGCTACTCAGGAGGCTAAAGCAGGAGAATCGCTTGAACCAGGGACTCAGAGGTTACAGTGAGCCAAGATCACACCACTGCACTCCAGCCTGGTGACAGAGGGAGATGCTGTCTCATAAATAAACGAATAAATAAATAAAAGAAGAGTATGTGGGATGGGTGCAACCTTCTTTGGAAAAAAAAATACATTCTGCTCCAGCATATTTTATGTAATTTTGTATGTTTTAATTTTTGCAATGAATGTGTCTTATTTTAGAATGAACAAAAACAATGTAAGATTATTCCAATTTTAAAATATATAAAATTAAAAAGGAACGAAACATTTCTTCCAGTCATCCCATATGAAGAACTTTAAAAATCACATTACATCCTGCCTATACTGTAGTGCAGAGTTGTAAGTTGGAGCAATTCTTTTGAAAGTAGAGGAGACTGTGTACCTTATGATTATCACAAAGTGATCTATTTCAAAACAGTCCCCATTAAAGCTACAATCATATTATGATGCCTTAATTTAAAATAGGGCTATGAATTAGAGATTTATCTATTTTTCAAAACTGTTTTAGGCTATGTTAAATTTTAAAGTCAAGTCAAGTTGGAGAAATTATCTTAATTTCTTATAATAATGATATCACTCAACGCTCTAGAGCAAGTAAATGATTACTAGTGTGACAGCCTTACCAACAAGTAAAATGTACCTAGCCATGTCCTTAGCAGGATTTCAGGAGCACTAGCAAGCCTGCTGCCCCAGACCTTCTCTAACCACTGAGACCCAGAGTTCTACCCACAGTTTTGTTTTTGGACCTTAATACTTTCTACCTTTCAAATTTTAAAAAATCCATGAAAAAATGTAGCACTTTAAGTTTCATTGATAATCTACAGCACGGCAAACAGCTTTCTGATCCCTGCAGGTGAGAAGGTTCTGAAGACCAAATACAATCTTTGTGTAGTTCACTGTCTACTAGGACCCACTATATTGGTGCTTATTACTGATTAATTATAGCTGCGTTGTGCTGTGCTGTCTTATTCATTCTAAGAAGATAAGTTCCCATGTAATGTCAGTAGTTTTTCCTTTACTTTTTATGTTATTTTATTTTATTTTATTTTTGAGACGGAGTCTTGCTGTGTCACCTAGGCTGGAGTGCAGTGGCGTGATCTCAGCTCACTGCAACCTCCACCACCCAGGTTCAAGCAATTCTATGCCTCAGGCTCCTGAGTAGCTGGGATTACAGGTGCCCGCCACCACACCTGGCTAATTTTTGTATTTTTGGTAGAGACAGGGTTTCACCATGTTGGCCAAGCTGGTCTTGAACTCCTGTCCTTGTGATCCGCCCACCTCAGCCTCCCAAAGTGCTAACATTACAGGCGTGAGCCACTGTGCCCAGCCTCTCCTTTACATTTTAATTTTCAGTGAAATAATTCAATCACAGGGTTTGATAAAAAACTGAATAATACAAAATGATTTATATTGAGAGGCAATAGTTTCCTGCTGTACTCCACCAAAATCCAAAGGAACCTTTAAAAATAATATGCACATTCAACAATTTATGACTTATCAATGTGAAACATGGTATTTTGACTTCCTACTGCAATGAATGATAGCACAGTTTGCTTCTCCACACCTTTCCCAATTTTCCCTCTGCTCACCTTTTAATATAATTACATCACCATTTTTATTCTTATACTGATGACCTTAAAATTAATTATTAAAACAAAAAGCTAAGTGCTACAAAAGCAGTAAGATAGGAGACATTTTACATAAGGAAGAGGAACTGAAGATTCAGGCTATAAAGTTAGTGTGAAAAATTATATTACAATTCAGTTGTCTTTAACATTCAGTTTGAACTAAATGCCCCCCTCCCAATTCACCTCTCAAGGGAAATTTCACACACATAGTGGAGTTTACTGTGCTGCAAAAAAAAGAAAAAGCATTTGAATATTAGAAATCAGGTGATATGGCAGTCGATGGGGAACCCTAGTAAAAACTACAACTGGCTAATTACTCTAGGGATAGAGAGAGGAGGCATGGGTTAAAAAGTGGGAGACCAAGCAATAGACTGAAGACTCAACATGGCAGAGACCACCAGTTGCCTGCTCAGCTTCCAATTAGAACCCCCATGTTGCCAAGTACGGCAATGGATTTGGTCAGATAAAAGTATTAGGGTTGTACATACTATACTTAGCAATAAAAATGCAGGACTCTCACTTACATTTGTATTTCAGATAAACAATAAATACTTTTAGCATAAGCATGCTCCCTGGCATATTTTATCCACATCCCTGAGAAGTATATTTACCAACCTCCCTTGCAGATCATGGTGGTCAAAGATACGTCAGAAGAGGTCATTGGGTGGAGCATCTAGGAAAGTACTCACGCACACATCCTCTTCTCTTCCTCCTTCCTTCTGCCTGGAATGCTAACGAGCAGCAGTTGTCCAGTGATCATGAGACAAGCTCGAGGGTAGAATCCAGCACTATGGACAGGATTATAGACAGAGGAAGGAGACGGGTCAACACTGATGATGTCGCAGAACAACCCAACAGCCTTGATTGATCTAACATGAGAAGACAAATGAGAAAAAACAAATTTCTGACTTGTGTAAGCTAGCTAGTTGGGTTTTTTATCTTAGTATTTGAACTCGATCCTGACCCAAACACTCCATGTTCACGTGCCATTAGCAAAAGGTCACAACCATTGTCAGAATCAGTCATTTTGAGATAATACATAATATATAACACAGCAAGGTAACTAAAAATGAATAATAATAAAATCAAGAAACCTGTGGGAAGCTCCCACAAGTCATCACAGCCTGCATGCAGCTGACTGTCTAAAATAGGGGATTCCCACAGGTTAGTTCATCCAGAAACTGCTGGGAACTTCAGGTCTACAGTCAGCCCACATATCCGCCTAGAGTGGCCTCCAGAGAGTGATGACTTCACCTTATTGCCTACTTTCTGCAGTTCATTCGGGTGCCTCTCATTTGCAGATGCTACTCTGGAACTGTATGGGGAAGGGGATTCTAAGAAATAGAATTCTTGGTTCCTCTTTTCCATTACATAGGAGGAAGGCAGTGATGTTGACAACAAGCAAGCCTAAATCTGCATTAAGTTTTTTGTTTCATCACTTATTATTATTATTATTGAGACAAGGTCTTGCTCTGTCACCCAGGCTGGAGTACAGTGGTGAAATCATAGCTTACTGTAACCTTGACCTCCTGGGCGCAAGCCCATCCTCCATGATGGTACACGTCTGTAGTCCTAGCTAGCTCCCAGAGGCTAGGACTATGGACATGCACCACCATGCCTGACTAACTTTTTTATTTTTATTTTTGTAGAGATGAGGTTTGGCTACCTTGACCAGGCTGGTCTCAAACTCCTGGCCTCAAGTAATTGTCCTGTGTTGGCCTCCTGAAGTGCTGGGCTTATGGACATGAGCCACTGCACCCAGACTGTTTTATTTTTTAAAAAAATCTTTTTGTTTGTTTAAAAAGTCTATGTATTAATAGTCATCAGAGTAAACAGACAACCCACAGAACAGGAGAAAATATTTGCAAACTATGCATCTGACAAAAACTAATACCCAGAATCTCCAAGGAACTCAAATTAGTAAGAAAAAAACAAATAATCCCATCAAAAAGTATGCAAATGACATGAACAGACAATTCTCAGAAGAAGATAGGCAAATGGCCAACAAATACATGAAAAAATGCCCAACATCACTAATCATCACGGAAATTCAAATTAAAACCACAATGAGATAGCATAACCTTACCCTAGCCAGGATGGCCATTATTAAAAAGTCAAAAAACAATAGCTGTTGGCCAGGATGTGATGAAAAGGGAATGCTTATACACTGCTTATGGGAATATAACTCAGGACGACCTTTATGGGAAACAGTATGGAGATTTCTTAAAGAACTAAAAGGAGATCTACCAGTATATCCAGCATTCCCAACACTGGGTATCTACCCCCTCAAAAAGAAGTCATTGTATCAAAAAGATACCTGCCCTTGTATGTTTATTGCAGCACAATTTCCAATCGCAAAGATACAGAACCATCCTAAGGGCCCATCGACCAATGAATGGATAAAGAAAATGTGGTATATGTACACCATGGAATACTACTCAGCTATAACAAAGAACAAAATATTGCTATTTCAGCAACTTGAATGGTGCTGTAGGCCATTATTCCAAGTGAAGTAACTCAGTAATAGAAAACCAAATACTGTATATTCTCATGTAGCAGTGAGAGCTAAGCTATGCATACACAAAGGCATACAGGGTGGTATAATGGACTACGGAGGCTCAGAAGTGGGAGGGTGGGAGAGAGTGTGGGATAAAAAACTACGTATTGGGTACAATGTACACTACTCGGGTGACAGGTGCACTAAAATCTCAGGCTTCACCACTATACAATTCATCCATGTAACCACAAACCACTTGCACCCCAGAAGCTATAGAAATAAAATAAAAATAAAATCCCTTCCATAGCTGAATAAAACAAAATAAAATGTCTATGTATTGAAACCGAGTTACTCATATGTTGCTGGTGAGATTGTAGAATGGTACAACCACTTTGGAAAGCTGTTTGGCAGTTCCCAAAAAAATGAAACATGCCACTACCATATGGCCCATTGCATTTCTGAGCATTTACCCTAGAGAAATGAAAATGTATGTTCACACAAAACCCTCTACAAGCATGCTCACAAAATTTTTATTTTATTTTATATTATTTGACAAATAATAATCATATATATTCATGAGGTACATAGTGACGTCTCAATGCGGTTAACGTATGATGATCTCGGATCATGGTAATTAGTGTAGCCATCATTCCAAACATTTATCATTTCTTTGTGTTGGGAACATGTAACATCCTCCTTCTAGCTATTTGAAACTATATAATATATTATTGTTACCTGTAGTCATCTTATAGTTCTATTAGAACTTATTCCTCCTGTCTAGCTGTAATTTTGTATCCTTTAACAAATCTCTTCCTATCCTTCCCTTCCGTGCATAGCAGCTTTATTCACAATAAACTGTAGTACACATGTGCTATGGAATACTACTAAGCCATGAAGAGGAGTAAAACATTAATACTTGAAACAACTTGGATGGGTTATCAGGGAATTATATTGAGTGAAACAAGCCAAATCTCAAAAGATTACATACTGCATGATTCCATTTATATAACTGATACAGTCTGGACACTTGTTCCCCCAAATCTCATGTTGAAATGTAATCTCCAGTGTTGGTGGTGGGGCCCGGTGGGAGGCACTTGGATCATGGGGACAGATTCCCTCATGGCTTGGTGTTGTCCTCGTGAGAGTGAGTTCCCATGAGATCTGGTTTTTCACAAAGTGTGTGACACTTACCCTCCCACTCTCTCTCTTGCTCCTGCCTGGCTGTGTGATGTACCTGCTCCTGCTTCATCTTCCACCATGAGTAAAAGCTCCCTAAGGCCTCCTCAGAAGCTGAGCAGATGCCAGCACCACGCTTGTACAGCCTACAGAACTGTGAGCCAATTAAACCTCTTTTCTTTACAAATTGCTCAGTCTCGGGTACTCCTTTACAGCAATGTAAGAATGACCTAATGGGATAACATTACTAAAATTAGAAAATTATAGAGATGGAGAACAGATTAGTAGTTGCTAGGGGTTAAGGCAGGTGGCATAGGGAGGGAGGTATCAGTGGCTGTAATAGGGAAGCATAAGGTATCCCTGTGATGGAACCGTTCTGTGTCTTGACTGTAGTGGAGGTCATACAAATTTATACCTGTGATAAAACTGCAAAGAACAAAATACACACGCGCACACACACACACACACACAGACACACACACACACACAAGTACCTATAAAACTGATGAAATCTGAATAAAGTTGATGGATTATATCAGGATTAATTTTCTGGCTTGATTTTGTACTATAGTTAGGTAAGCTGTCATCATCATGGAAAATTGGATGAAGAGTATACAGAATTTTTCACAATGCAGGTTAATTTACAATTTTCTCAAAATAAAAAGTTAAAATTAAAATTCTAGGCAAGCTCTAGGATATAGAACTCTGATCACTGGATTTGAAGAAAGGATTCCAGCACTGGGCAGGAGGTGGGGCTAAATAAATAAATGCCCGCTGGGCATGGCAGCTCACCCCTGTAATCCAGCACTTTGGGAGGCTAAGGTGGGAGGATGACTTGAGCACAGGAGTTTGAGACCAGCCTGGGCAACATAGAGAGACCCCCATTTTTTTAACTTAAAAAAGAAAAAAAGGTCAGGCGCAGTGGCTCACACCTGTAAACCCAGCACTTTGGGAGGCAGAGGTGGGCGGATCATGAGGTCAGGAGATCGAGACCATCCTGGCTAACACGATGAAATCCAGTCTCTATTAAAAAAAAATTACAAAAAATTATCAGGGCATGGTGGCAGATGCCTGTAGTCCCAGCTACTTGGGAGGCTGAGGCAGGAGAATGGCGTGAACCCAGGAGGCAGAGCTTGCAGTGAGCCGAGATCGCACCACCGCACTCCAGCCTGGGTGATGGAGCGAGACTCCGTCTCAAAAAAAAGGAAAAAAGTACATACCAAGATTTCTTCCAACTCTTAGGATTCTTTTATTTCTTTTTGTCTTTGGTTCTCTCCTCTTCCTTTTTTCTTCCTTCTTTTTCACACTTCTTTCCATTTGTACTTACCAAGATAAGTTTTTGACATTCCACAGGAATTTGCTGCCATTGCTTATTGATTAAAAAAAAAAAAAAAAAAACCCACAGTGCCTCAGTTTGGCCCCAAGACCCTCTGTAATCTAGTCCCCACCTAATTCTCTACCTGAAATTCTAACAGTTCTTTGCAGCCCAGAAAATCAAACCACTGTATGCTACACTGCCTTCTACCCCAATCCCACCCCCAGCTGTGCTCCATTTCACTTGCTTTCTCTGGAAGACTCCATGACAGTCTTGATTTCACTTGTTCCACTTTCAACTAACCCACTCTTTGTTGGATTGCTTGGACAGCTACCCGTGCATGAATCTAACATACCTGAAAAGAAACTGGAAATTCGGTGCTATGTAAACCTAGATTTTTATGTGCATCTCCTTATAAAGGGAAAAACTGAAATTAGTTCAATTTTTATTTTAGTGTAGATAATAATTCATTATTTTGAATTTGATCTTGAAAGAGGAAAATATATCATTAATAAACCTTCACTGACTTCTAAGAAAAATGGATCCTAATTAACTAGAGAATCAATCTAGGGGCCTTTGCCTTACTGGTGTAAGTAGAAACAAATGGTGTCACACCAAGTTAAGAACACTAGACTGGGGCAGAGCTAAAGTGTTTGGCATAAGAGAGAGTTTGGGAGGGAACAGGAAAGAAATCCCGGAAGGTGAGAATACTTGTTAGGAAGGCTTAATGCTGGAGGGAGAAAGTGGTTTTTAAGGCAAAAAATCGAGATTTTGAAGAAGAGATATAGCTAATGGGTTTTTTTTTCTTTTTTTAAAGTGAAAAGCTGGGCCAGGCACAGTGACTCATACCTGTAATCCCGGCACTTTGGGAGGCCGGGGAGGGAAGATCGCTTGAGCCCAGGAGTTCTAGACCAGCCTGGGCAACACAATGAGACCCCTTCTCTACCAAAAATGCAAAAATTAGCCAGGTGTGGTGCTGTGCACCTGTACTCCCAGCTTCTTGGGAGGCTGAGGCAGGAGGATTGCTTGAACCCAGGAGATCAGGGCTGCAATGAGCCATGATTACACCACTGCACTCCAGTCTGGGTGACAGGCTGAGACTCTGTCCCAAAAAAAAGAAAGAAAATCAAACAAATGAAAAAATAAGGCAGTGGTTAACTCTAGGAAAAATAGAGATGTAAAGCAAACAGAAGAAACCCAAAATCATAATCATAAGTCATTTATCTTCAACAGTAAACAATAATTACATATTTATAATAATACTATTGATTTGTCCCCAAGTGGTGAGCTCTGTTGAAAAATGAAATTGGGGGTGAGTTTTATTCTCCATCAAAGGAAGTCAATACATTTTTAAAGCTAGTAAATCAAAAATAGCAATGTAATCATATTATTGAGAAATATGCTAAAAGAAATAGATAAAAAAATGAAGAGTTGACTATTGCGATATGCTTTTGGGGACTGGTGAATGGTGCAGCAGGAACTATTATTTTTTCATATTTGTTTTTAAGTACATTTATTATTTTGATAAAAATTCCATTAACTCACAAAACAATATTTTTAAAAAGTAGAATCTGCCTACGCTTTTCACATATGTTTTAAAAAGTTTAAGCTGTAACATGCTAGTTTGCTTCCATTTGACATGTAAAACACATGATATTGACAGATATCTTGACTGTACTTCTGAAGATGCTCTCACTGCCAGGAGGCAGATAGTGGATATTTCAAATTCCTACCCATAGAGAGAGGTGAATAGTAGAGCAGCTCACCTGCCGACAGCTAATTTTCATGTCTGCTACTGCCTGAGGACTTTTGCTCTTCTGTTCTGACTCTGGCCCTTCAGTTTGTATCCTTCTGTTAGTTCTAAAGTTCAGTATTGTTTTTAGTCCAGAGTACTTTGGCTTGGTTTTATGAAAGTCTATAGCCCTCCTTGCCCAGTCTAAGCTAAGTTTACCTTCTCATCTTTCTGGAAATCTATGCTCCTTTACAAATTTTCTTTCAAACTTTACTTAAAAAATACTTTATTAATTTATCCAATAAGCATTTTTTAAGTCACTACTACTATGGGTCAAATCCTACGTCATACCCAGAGACAGAGAAGAATATGCAGTTCCATTCTAGCAGAAGAGATGAAGTTTCACAAATTACAGTTTGGATTTCTGTTAGGGGATTAGGGTGCCACTGATGGCAGCCACTGCTCCATACAGCTTGCTGTTGCCGTCACCCCAGCTGCAGCAGGGAGGCGCCGCTGGGGCTGCACGGTCCATGAAGCCCGAGAGAGCCACACCCCTTCCAAGATGGGGCAGGAGCTCCCTAGGCCTCCGCTGCAGCTGCCCAAACCGAGGCTGCAGACTCAGGCATCCCTGCACTCTCGGGTGCTGGGAAGGACCCCTTGCTCTTGCAGGCTCAGAGGTGCCTGCCCCTGCTGCCTGGCTTCTCCGTGCTGTGGATGGCCTGCTTGGATCTCAGAGTAAAGTCCCGTGAGCCTGGGGGCCATGAATGGCAGCAGGAGGCAGAGAGATTCCTGGGTGGAAGGGGGCAGGTCCCCAGTAAGGCCCCTCCTTCAGGTCAAGGAAGGCCTGAAGGCTGGGAGCTGAGCTGCCAGTCCCAAGGACGGGAGTGGGGACTTGTGGTGCCTCTTCTGGGCCTGCCCTTGGCTGCGCATGGACCAATCGGCAAACACTTCCTCGCCTCTGAGGTCCATAAAAGCCCTGGGCTCAGCCACAGCAGGGCAGAGGAGGTAGAACGGGAGGACTAGCCGCAGAGTGGAGATACCCTGTCTGCTGAGAGCTGCAAAGGCCAGGAAAACCTTCTGGCAGAGAAGATCTTGGTACCTGCATCTTCAGGCATGCTTCTATGAAGACACAGGTAGAACCTTCAGAGTAGACCCTGGTTCTACTTACCCAAGCAGCAGACAAAAGGCAAAGACCACAAGCCTCCTTCTAAAATGTGGTTTTCAAGCCCCATCCACGTGTGCTTGCCGCCCTTCCAGGAAGTGAAATAGAATCTGTGGACATGGGCTCAGAAGTGAACGAGAGGACGAAACAGTCACAAGCACTGATCTTTAGCCTTCAATATTGGTCTAGCCCACTAGTGAAACTGGTGCAATGAATGCCCCCAACTATCATCTCAGTCACTCCTATGAGAAGGAAAAAAAGAAGGGATAAATTAAGAGAGGGCAGAAGTACAGCAGAGGCTTCCCCTTCTTTGGGCTAAAACAAATACATGAGGAAAAGGTGAAAGAGGGTTCCTCTTTTTTTTTTTTTTTTTTTTCTTGTAGAGATGGGGGTCTTACTACATTGCCCAGGCTGAACTCCTGGCCTCAAGTATCCTTCCACCTCGTCCTCCCAAAGTGTTGGAATTACAGGCATGAACCACCATGTCTGGCCTTCTCTCTTCAACCAACAGTCTCCTTTTCTTTTCTTTCTTTATTCTTATCTCAAAAATAATTAGAAGCAGGGCCAGACACAATGGTTTATACTACCTCTAATCCCAGTGTTTTGGGAGGCTGAGGCAGGAGGATTGCCTCATGCTAGGAGTTTGAAATCAACTGAGCAAAATAGTGAGACCATCTCTCGTTACAAAAAATAAAAAATTAGCTAGGTGTAGTGGTGCATACCCGTAATCCTAGCTACTCAGGAGGCCAAGGTGGGAGGATCACTTCAGCCCGGGAGTTTGAGGTTACAGTGAGCTATGATCAGGCCACTGCACGCCAGCTTGTGTGACAGAGTGAGACCCTGTCTCAATAATAATAATGATAATAATAATAATTAGAATCACAAGAAATAGAAGTGGCTCAGTGTTTAACTAGATCATAATTAAACATACTTGCTATTATTAATGTACAAAAATACTAATGAACCATATTTGTTAAACATAAGTACGACAACCTCTAAAATGCATACATTAGGGAGAACTGACCTCAGGGTATTTTGGGGCCCAGTGTTCTGGGCCCCATAATCACATCGCATCATCTCATTGGCTATTTGAGAGGATTGAATGAGTTAGAAATCTATAAAGTATGGAGCGCAGTGCCTGGCGTGCGGAAGCCTGGTGTTTGTATTGCTATTAATTTACATTTGTGGGCCGGGCATGGTGGCTCATGCCTGTAATCCCAGAACTTTGGGAGGCCTAGGTGGGCAGATCACCTGAGGTCAGGAGTTCGAGACTAGCCTGGCCAACACAGTGAAACCCCATATCTACTAAAAATACAAAAATTAACTGGACTCAGCGGTGCGCACCTGTAGTCCCAGCTTCTTGGGAGGCTGAGGCTGGAGAATGGCTTGAACCTGGATGGTGGAGGTTGCAGTGAGCCGAGATGGCGCCACTGCACTCCAGCCTGGGCAACAGAGCAAGACTGTATCTCAAAAAAAAAAAAAACAAAAACAAAAAATTACATTTGTGTAGCATTTTGCAGTAACTATCTTATTTGAATTTACAACATCCTGTGAAGAAAGTAAGACAAGTCATATTACCCTCTTTACAAATAAAGTTTTTCAGTACACTGTCTACAATTCAAATTTTCTTATTTCTAGTTCAAAACCTTTCTACTGCCCCATGCATGGGGAGCTGCCTGGTTTTTAATTCGTTAGGAATAAAATTTACAAATAGTGGACTGTCTACAATTTAAATTTTCTTATTTCTGGTTCAAATCCCTTTCTCCTACCCCATGCATGGGTAGCTGCCTGGCTTCTCTTGTTCAGTAATTTAAAGGTTGAGTGTCTCACCTTCTCACTGGGAACTCTCAGATGACAACAAAGTAAAAATTTGGAATTCTCTTACTCTAATAGAAAAATAACCTCTTAGCTTGAATTATACATAGTATAGGGCTTTGCAGTTTTCTAGACAAATCAGTGTGTATTATACAATTCGTAAATATACGCTTTTTGTTTTGTATGAATTTTTTTTCACATACTGATTGTTTTATTTCTCATGAGTCAAAACCTTACGGGAGAAGGAATAAACAGGTAAACTGGATGTGACTCCCAATCCCTTTGTGGCAGGAGGTTGATTTATCCCATTCAGCTGCGTAGGTGGGTATTACCATCCTCCTTTTCTTCTTAAGCACATCTTTTATCTTTATATAGATAAAATGTATATAATATGTGTTAAAAATATACATATATAAAAGGCATATGTATGTATTGTGTGCTTTTATATATATATATACACACACACACACACACACATACATGTTAATAAATAGTTGGTAACCTGCTCTGTACATTGCTCTATAACCTGCTATATTTGCATGAACATTTTCTTACGTCCTGTGAATTCGGAAGAGGACATAAGAAAATGCCCTGTGAACTTGACATATCAAAGCTTAAACAAGTAAGGGAGTTATGTGTTGCACAAATAAGAAATCCAGAGGTAAGCAGTCAAGGCTGGTATGATCCCTTCACAGTGCCTCCCAGGACTCAGGCTCCCTCCATGTTCCTACTCTGCTATCATAGCACATGGTCTTAGACCTTGTGCTTGTTACCTCATTGTCACAAGATGGCTGCTCTACCCCTCAAAACGCATCTGTATTCCAGCTAAAAAAAAGAAGGGAAAACGCAAAGAGCAAAACAGCATATGTCAGCTGAGAAAGCTTTCGAGGAAAGAACTTTCCTAGCATCCCATCCAACAACTTCCACTTACATCTCACTGGCCAGAATGGTGTCATCTGCCTGCCAAAGTCACCGGAGAAGCTGGGTATCACCAGTAGTGTTTTCCAGGAAGCAGATGCTTGAGATGGAATTGGGTGTGCAAAAGGTTTAATGGGGAGTAACATCTGTGAAAGAAGGAAGCAGGATTGGGCAGGGGAGCCATCGTTCCCTGATACAGACCTGACAAAGACTCTATCAGCCCACCATGCAGCTCCAAAGCAAAGGCTGCCTGCTGGGGGAGTCCTATGTCGGGTACAAATGGGCAGGCCTTCATACTACCATCTTGCTTAGTTGTTGGCTGGGGGCTGCCCCGAGAAACGCATGACCTCAGCTTGAAAGCTGCCAGGAGTTAATAACTGGAGGCCGTCAGCTAACCATGCTCCTCACAGTGGGTACCAAGTCCTTTCTCCAAGCAAGGAGATCTCTATAAATGCCACCCTGGGAAATAGAGTTTGTAAGTTAGGCACATTGCCGCCCCACAGAAACTTGGAGTTGTTAGTAAGGAAGAAGAAAGGGTGTTAAGTGGGCCACTGTTGTATCTGACACCCTTTGTTAAGCTTCCTATTCAGGAGACAAGAACAGTCTTGCCAGAGAAAGAGGACTGTTTGTTGAACAAGCTTCTATTAGTAGTTGTGCCCCATGGTGGAAGGATGTCAAGAAACAAGTCATCTGCATTAGAGAACAGCACCCGGGTTTTCCATCTTCCTGTGGCATCAAGTTGCTTCTTTTGTTGGGTAATCTGAAAAGAAATGGGGCTAGCTCACAAGTCAGTGAGGGACAGTGGTGGAAATAAGTGAACAAGAGTGTCGCTCTTTGTCCTTCCTCCTAAATTTTGTACATCTCTGTAGTCACTGGCATAATTAAGGTTTTTCCCTTTGGGTGTATGAAGACTTGGCTCATTGATACTTGGTTGGTAAACTGGGGAGAGACCAGTTATTCAATCCTCTCTCCTGACAGTGAATAATGCAGAGGCTCTTTGGATGGTGCAAAGTCTCATTCAAAATCAGAATTCTCCAAGGAAAACTGAAATGAGCGGAGCAAGCAATTTAGGAGCTACAGGTTTGGTCATTTAGGATGTTTATTGTTCTCTATTTTGCTGAAGTAGTTTCCTCTAATCTGAATGTTACTGATGCTATTGAGAAAAATTCCCTGTCTCTAGCAGCACGGAAATGCATTCAGCTTTCTACAGATACAGTCAAGAGTAATTATGAAGTTTAGAAAAGATACCCTGAATTGCTCCCTGTGCTGATATCTGGGCCTTTACTTTCTTCATGGAGCTGGCTGGTTGATTAATTCTGAAAAAGTCAGCGGTGTGCATACAAATAAAGCCTTGAAATATGGAAATAAGACATAATAGAGAATACATTTGGGTTTCAGCTAATCTTAAAATACTGGTGAATAATTTATTATTCTAAATACTCTGCTTAATGTCTAACCGATGATTGCTATTTACCAGTAATTAGACCCTCCATTTCAGCTCCTTTTCTTACAGACAGGAATAGTATGATCAGTTTTAAATTGGTAGGGAGGAATTAAAGGCTTTTCAATAATGTTTTTAATTTTTAAAAAGACATATTTACTGTAGAAAATAGAGAAAAGTACCAGAATGATGAAAAGTATCCCTAATTTCAACAACTAGAAGTAATCAACATTGTAAAGTATATTATTTCACTCTTTCATAACATTTATATTATGTTTTAAACAGATAAAATGTATATAATATGCATAAAATGTATATAAAAAGATATGTGTGTGTGTGTGTGTGTGTGTGTGTACATAATCCCAAGATCAATTGGGATCATGATCTGCATACTGTTGTTATGCCTAACAAGATACCTTGAACATTTTTTCATGTCGCTGAGTTTTCCTCTGTAATACTTTTCAAAGGCCACATAATGTTCTGTTGAATCCACGTACCAGTTTATTCAAGAAATCCCTTATTATTAAACATTTCAGTTCTTTCTAGAATTGAGACAAAGTCTCACTGTCACCTAGGCTGGAGTGCAGTGGCGTGATCATGGCTCACTGCAGCCTCAACCTCCCTGGCTCAAGTGATGCTCTCACGTCAGCCTCCTGAGTAGCTGGGACTACAGGCATGTGCCACCAAGCTTGACTAATTTTAATTTTTTTTTTTTTTCACTGCAGGGGTCTCCCTATGTTGCCTGGCTGGCCTTGAAGTCCTAGGCCCAAGTGATCCACCCATCTCAGCCTCCTAAAAGCTGGGATTATAGGTATGAACCACCATGTTCAGCCAATTTTTATTATCATACATAATTCTGTGAGGAATAACTGCATAACTCTCTAACATTTCTGATTATTTCTTAAGGGTAAATATTCATAGACGAGGATGAACATTGTATTTTGGTATCACTTGTTTCTGCCTGCCCAGAATTTCTCATTTTCACATGATAGAACTGACCTCCTACCTCACTCTCTCATTGCCTTTTAGTATCTGCCTCTCCCACAACTGGTAAAATGTTTCATCACACGGCTGGGACTGATCAGAGTGCCCTGTCTCCTACCACTCCAGGCACAGTGACGGGTCCAGGAGTGCGCATATGATCTGAGTAGGGCCAATAAGAGGGAATTTTTCTAGGTCTGATAATAACTCTTGGATGAAAACATCTCTTTCCTTCTGAAATTACCAAAAACCATTAAAGGTTGGGACTGATGAGGTCCCTCTTGATGCCAACATGGAAGAAAGCAGAGCTGAACAATGAAGCGATAAAGGGGAATTCCTACTGACAACTTTTTTTTTTGGAGACAAAGTCTCACTCTGTCACCCAGGCTGGAGTGCAGTGACGTGTTCATGGTTCACTGCAGCCTCAAACTCGGGTTCAAGTCATTCTCCTGCTTCAGCCTCCCAGTGGCTGTGACTAAGGTGTGCACGACTACCCTGGCTAATTTATTTTTATTTTTGTAGAGATAGGGTTTCACAATTTGGCCCCAGCTCGTCTGGAACTCCTGGCCTCAAGCGATCCTCCTGCCTTAGGTTTCCAAAGTGCTGGGATTACAGGTGTCAGCCACTGCGCCCAGCCTGATGCCATCATTTCAGTTCCTGGTCTCGGCCATGACCGAAGCAAGGTGCTTCCCTAGACTTGTCCAATTATTTGACCTAATAAATTCCCCTGTTTATTTAAACTAATCTGAACTGGCTTTCTGTCTTTGGCAATCAAGGCTCTTGATTAATATAACTATTGTTAAGGTTTTGATATGTATTTCCATATTACCTCCCAGAACTACATTGCCAAATACACTTGTGGAATGTGGAATTTTAAATTAATGTTAATATTGCTGCAATGTGTCAGTGTAGAACTACAGTATGAGTCAATCTATCTCTTTTTTTCATATTTCCATACCCTCTTGACTAAAGCAAAACATCTTAAACAAATCATCACACTCAAGTAAGCAAAGGTGGAGATTGGGATGAATAGAGATCAAGCTAGGTTTATATTATGCCCAGACATCAGGCTGAGTACGAGCCCTTGCTGTCAGGGATGGGGAAATAGGGTCCATGTACCCTGCAGCCAGTTACATAGTGGGTCTCTAATACCTTTACTTTCTTCCCACATGCAGAAGTGAAAGTTAAGAGAAGTCTGACGAAGGAGTCAGTTCCAAGAAAGGAGTTAAATTATTCAAGAGTAAGTTGTCAACTTCAAGTCAGTGAGCCAAGGCAGAGTAGTTCATAAAGAAACTGTGACTAGACTAGGTGGGACTCAGTTTCTGAGACAGATTTCTGAGCCAGGCCTGTGGGCAGCTGTACGAGGAGATGGGTTGGAGAGGGGTGATTTTAAAAGGATGCTAAATAACACTGGCAAAACCAAATCAACTCCACACACCAGTGAGATGAATTGGAAAACAGTGTTCATTACTCCAGTTTTTCTATCAACTTGTGTAGTTGTGGAGATGAAAATTGGTTCCAGTAACACTGAGGTAGACACTATTCTTTTTTCTCTCTCTCTCTTTTTTTTTTTTTTTTTTTAATGGAGACAGAGTCTCGCTCTGTTGCCCAGGCTGGAATGCAGTGATGAAATCTCTGCAACCTCTGCAACCTCTGCCTCCCAGGTTGAAGCGATTCTCGTGCCTCAGCCTCCTGAGTAGCTGGGACTACAGACACACACCACCACGCCTGGCTAATTTTTGTATTTTTAGTAGAGATGGAGTTTCAGCATGTTGGCCAGGCTGGTCTCAAACTCCTGACCTCAAGTGATTCATCCGCCTCGGCCTCCTAAATTGTTGGCATTAGAGGCGTGAGCCACCACGCCTGGCAGCAGTATTCTTTTAACTAAAATTTGTGGGAGGTTATTGATTTGGACTGGGCCTCTACAGATCAAACCAAAATGGAGTCACTCATGCTAAAGTTTCATGTCACCAAACAGAAACTAAGTCGTCTACCTTCCAAGAAACTAAGGAGGGGTGGGAAAGAGGGAAAGACAGTGTAGCCAAATCCCCTAACAAGGCCAGTTTTGGCTGACATGATAAAGGAGTCCCCCCTGCTTTAACATGACAAGGAAAGTAACTTTGAAATGACCAATTCACTTTTTGTTCCTTATTTCGGCTTTTTTTTTTTTTAAACCCCTTTTCTGCCTATAAAGCCCACCTCTTCTGCTTAGCTCATCAGATCACCTTTTCTAAATTTTTTATTTTATTTGTTGATTTTGGGTAGAGATGGGGGTCTCTCTATGTTACCCAGGCTGTTCTCAAACTCCTGGGATCAAATGATCCTCCTGCCTTGGCCTCCCAAAGTGTTGGGATTACAGGCATGAGCCATGGTGCCCAGCCACCTTTTCTAAAATTTTATGGGAGATAGTACCCTGATCCATTCATCACAAAGAAAAGCCAATTAGATCACCTAACTAAATTTGTTGTAGTTTTGTCTTTTGACAGTTCTCAAAAGGAAATGAAAACAACACTTTATTAGCAGCAGTGCATCTAAGATGGATAGTTTTGAGATGCACCTGTGCACTCTTGGTCAGTTGAAACTTCTGAGTCAACAGTAGTTGGCCTAGTACTGTTTCCTGAGAATGAATGGTTTAACTCACCCTTTCATATACCTCTCAAAATGATTTCTTATTCTTAAAATTACGAATAAACAAAACTGAAGAGAGATGAGCTTCAGAAAAATGGGAACCGATCATTAAACTTTTATTTAGCACATTTCCTGTTCTTCAGCTAGTAGAAGTGGATTATTTTTTAAATATGTTTCTACTTAGACTTTTTATTGATAAAAAATAATACATTTCTCCATATCCTGACCAAATCAATGTTGAATACACATTCGTAGGATACTGCTTGTAGGGGCTGCTTGACTTGGCCCAGGCCTGCTGGGTGGTTGGAAGTGAAGGGTAGGATAAATCAGCAAAGATCTCCCCACCCTCCAGCCCCAGACTGCTTAACTGAAGAGACTTTGGAGACCAGTTGGGTAGCCAGGATTGAAAAAGAACAAACTTGAGGACCAGACAGTTCAGAGTTAGAAATTTTGGAGGCATTGTCCAGAGCCCTGAGAATGAGAGAAGATCTCCAACTATCCACGGTTGTCTGGGCAAGGAAAACATCGTGGAGAGGGAGGTGGGAAACAATAGCTGAGAATCAGGCAAAAATATCTGGAAAATGGGTAATTATCTTATCCACCACTATCTCTCCTTTCCACTGGCCACCCTTCCAGGTATCTTGTGATCTGAATTCCAGCTCTGCTCAGTTCATCCTGGGGAAATTAGAGGAAAAATGGTCTCTGTCCACTAACCCCTTTCCCCTACCTCTGCTGCTTCAGTGACAATAACTGAAAGAAAAAATTGGTGTAACAAAACTTTAAAATTTGTATATTTAGAAAATCTGAAAGAATCAACAAGTAAAATTCCTGGAACTAGTTCAGGATATGGTTAACATCCAAAAGTCAATTGCAGCCAAGTGCAGTGGCTCATGCCTATAATCCTAGCAATTTAGGAGGCTGAGGTGGTAAACTGCTTTAGCCCAGGAGTTCGAGACCAGCCTGGGCAACATGGTGAAACCATGTATCTACAAAAAATAGAAAAGTTAGCCAGGCATTGTAGCATGTGCCTGTAGTCTCAGCTGCTTGGGAGGTTGAGGTGGGAGGATCACTTGAGCCTGGGAGGTCAAGGCTGCAGTGAGCCATGACCACGCCACTGTGCTTCAGCCTGGGTGAGAGAGTAAGACCCTGTCTCAAAAAAAGAAAAAAAAAAAAAAGTCAATTGCTTTCTTATGTACCAGCAATGAACAAATGAAATTTGAAATAAAAACCAGAATACCATTTACATCAGCATTCCCCAAAATGAAATTGGTAGAAATCTAATAATACATGCAGAAGTTCTATATAATGAAGAGTATAAACCTCTGATAAGAGAACTTTAAAAAGATCTAAATGAGTGGAAAGATATTCCATGTTCATGGACAGGAAGACTTACCTGGTCAAGATGTCAGTTCTTCCCAACTTGATCTATAGATTTAATGCATTCTCAATCAAAAGCCCAGCAATATGTTTTGTGAACATGAACAAACCGATTTTAAAGTTTATAGGAAGGGAAAAAGACCCAAAATAGCCAACACAATATTGAAGAAGAAGAACAAAATCAGATAACCAACACTATACCGTAACAAAGACAGTGTGATAGTGGTGAAAAAATAGAGAAATAGATCAATGGAACAGAATAGAGAAGCCAGAAATAACTTACATAAATATAATAAACTGATCTTTGACAAAGTAAACAAGGCAATGAAATAGAGAAAAAGATAAACTTTTCAACAAATGGTGCTGGAAAAATGGAATATCCAAATGGAAAACAAAAACTGAATCTAGACAGAGACTTTACACCTTTCACAAAAATTAATTCAGAATGGATCATAGACCTATACGTAAAATGTAAAACTATTAAAGTCTCCTAGATAATAACCCTGGAAAAAAATCTAGATGACCTTGGGTGTGGCAATGACTTTTAAAATACAATACTAAAGTCATGATCCATGAAATAAGAAGTTGGTAAGCTGGACTTCGTTAAAATTTAAAACTTCCGCTCTGCAAGAGAATGAGAAGATAAGCCACAGATGGAAGAAAACATTTACAAATGACATATCTGATAAAGGACTGTTATCTTCAAAGAACTCTTAAAACTCAACAATTAAAAAATGAACAACTTGATTAAAAAATGGGCAAAAACCTTAACAGAGACCTCACCAAAGAACATACAGAGATGATAAGTATATGAAAAGATGCTCAATGTAATATCATATGCCATTAGAAAAATGCAAACTACTAAATGCAAAGTGGCTGCACCACTTTGCAAGACAGTGTGGCAGTTTTTTTACAAAATCAAACATACTCTTACCGTATGATCCAGCAGTTACCTTCCTTGGAATTTACCTAAATAAGCTGAAAAGTTATGTCCACACAAAAGCCTGTACATGACTATTTACAGCACCTTTACTCATAAATGCCAAGACTTGGAAACAACAACGATGTTCTTCAGTGCATAAATGGATACATAAACTGTGGGACATCCAAACAATAGAATATTATTCATTGCTAAAAGAAATGAGCTATTAAGGCATTAAAATACATGGAGGAACCTTAAATCCATGTCACTGAGTGAAAAAAAAAGCCAGTTTGAAAGGCTACATACTGTATGGTCCAACTATAGGACATTCTGGAAAAATACAAAACTTTTGGAAACAGTAAAACAATCAGTGTTTGCCAGGGGTTAGCAGGGAGGTAGGGATGACTAGGTAGAACACATAATATTTTCAGGCCAGTGAAACTGTTTTGTATAATATTATAATAGTGGACACATGTCATCATACATTTTTCAGAACCCATTGAGTGAACAGCACCAAGAGTGAAGCTTAGTGTAAACTGTGGACTTTTAGTGATAATGATGTGTCAATGTAGGCTCATCGATTATAACAAAGATGTCATTCTGGTGCTAGATGTTGGTAGTGGGCGAGGCTGTGTGTGGGGAAGTAGGGGATATCTGGGAACTCTCCGTACTTTCCGTTCAATTTTGCTGTGAACCTAAAACTGCTCTAAAAAATGAAGCCTATTAAAAATGTATTAGCTAAAAAAAAAAAAAAAAAAAAAAAGGTATAAGTGATGAGTCAGTGAAAGGCAGATAAAAGCATTGAGTAGCAAAGGCTCATTTTTATCAATACTGCTCCATTAAGAAGAGTTTGCTTTCTTCTCTGGCATCTTCCATTCCCCACTCTGTTCCTACTTCCACCCTTTTAAGCATTCAGTCACTTTGTAGTCCCCATGTGTTTATTTTGTCAAAGTCTGATCTTATATTAGTATTTGCATATTTTACGATGGATACACTTTACACCCTAGACCATAGACTACCCATGCTGATAGTCCAGAGTGATGGGCTTACTCCTAGGTGAGAACAGTTCTCTGTGTCTGGTTCCTACCTGTTTGCTCCCAAACTTTCCTGTCCCCTCTCCTTTTATTCTGTCCCCAGCTCCCAGGTACTCTGGATCTAGAATCCTTGCCTTGGACCCACAGTAGAATGGACATGCTGGGCTAGACTGCCTTGGCCTGGCCATTGCCAGTTTTAAGCCTCCAAGTTTCTTTTGCCCTTGGCAACTCCCAGACATATAAGCCTGGCCTTTTTGGTGGGAATGGGGGTTCAAGAGAGACATCTAGAGCTTCTTTTTTCCTTATCAGTTACACTCCACTTCAGAGGGCTAGACCAACTCCCAGCGCAAGTTGCTTCTGGAAGGTTTCTCAGTGAACATGTCATAGGTTACAGGTGTTTATGAGACAAAGATGGCTTTAACAGATGTTAAACCATTTAGAAACTTAAAAAAAAATTATAGCATTTGAAATTATTTTTGTATTTTATAGGTAATAATCATACAAAGAAAATATCATATTTTCTTTTTCTTTTTTTTTTTTTTTGAGACAGAGTTTTGCTCTTGTTGCCCAGGCTGGAGTGCAATGGCATGATCTGGGCTCACTGCAACCTCTACCTCCCAGGTTCAAGTGATTCTCCTGCTTCAGCCTCCCAAGTAGCTAGTATTACAGGTGCCTGCCACTACTCCCAGCTAATTTTTTGTATTTTTTAGTAGAGATGGGGTTTCACCATATTGGCCAGGCTGGTCTCGAACTCCTGACCTCTGGTGATCCACCCACCTTGACCTCCCAAAGTGCTGGGATTACAGGCCTGAGCTGTATATTTTCTCCAAGTCTTATATAGTTTCTCCCAAATGCCTTTTAGGTTTCAAATGGAGTAAGATGAACTGAATTAATTCCTGGATGTCAGTACACTTGAGTTTAATCTCAGTTACTTAATAGATGGTGACTGAGGTTATTCATGACTTAATTCCTTCAGATCTTCCTCGTGTATAGGAATAAGGGAGAAGGACCAGATTAACATCTGGTCAAGTCTTCTCCAGCCTTAAAATTTTATGATTTCTATATGTTAAATGCAAATACAGACGGTGACTGATCCAGCCCAGTTTCCTCATATATCATGTTTCTCTCAAAGTGAAACCTAAAATCTTGAAAAAGCTTCCTATAAAAGGCCACACTTCAGATTTCATCAACTCGTAAAGCAGACTGTCTGTGGCTCAGAAATTCTCATCTTGAAGTGGGGCAAGTCCTCACTTGTACACATGTTCTTTCCACTCAAATGCAGACACTGTTCTTGTGGAAAGAGTAGAGGAGGTCAGCCAGCCAGAGGCCCCATTCCGAGGGGATTGAAAGGTCTCCCAAGGCAACCACTCCCAAAGGCGGGTTGAGTTTCTGTGAGCTGTTTCCTGCCTGAACAAACAGCCCCTCCCAAGGCCTCAAGGCTGAACTGGTTCAGGGACCACGCTTTGGGATTCTAGTCTATTGCAGTGGCCAGTGAGTCTTGAACAAAAATAAATGTGAAAAACATAGTCCTTGGGGTTTGACCCCACGACAGATCCAGAAACAACATGGCTTTTTTTTTTTTCTTTTCAGTCTGGTAATAAATAACTTGAACCTGTGCCAAACCCGGAATGTATTCCCTGGTCTATCCTGGTTCAAACGTGTCAGTGTGAGACAGACAGGAATAGGACAGGCCATAGGGAAACAGGAGCCAAGACTATTTGTTAAAGTCTGGTCCTTGGCCAAAACATGAGGTTGTTTGCCTAGAGTCCTCCTAGTTAGTTCCCTGTGGAACTAGCTTCTCACCTCCTTTTCTGATGCTTTCTACTCTTTTGGCAAACCAGCCCCTTCCCCTATCTCAGCTACCTAACAAGGATGCCCTATGTTCAGATAAGGATCAAGGTTGGAAAGGGTTTGATTAATTCAAACAAGTTTGCAGCAAATGAGAATTTAAGATGTAATTCCTCTCAAGAGAACTCTTTATTCACAGAGAATTCTAAAATATTGTAAATCCTTCAACAAAATCTGTCATAATGGAATTTCATACCTGTAGGACAGAGAAATTTGGATGGAACACTCTTCTATTGCCCTCGAATCATACCATGCTTTGTAATTTAAAGAAATATGAATTTAATGCCAACCATGTGCGGACACCGTTTTTTTGTTTTGTTGTTTGAGACAAGGTCTCACTCTGTCACCCAGGCTGGACTGCAACCTCCACCTCCTGGCCCCAAGCTATTCTCTTACCTCAGCCTCCTGAGTATCTGGGACTATAGCTGTGTGCTACCATGCCCAGCTAATTTTTAAATTTTTTATATAGTTAGGGTTTTACCATGTTGCCCAGGCTGGTCTTGAACTCCTGGGCTCAAGCAATCCTCCTGTCTAGGCTTCCCAAATTGCTGGGATTACAATTATGAGCCACTGCACCCTGCTGACACTGTTTTAACCATACATTACAAAGATTAACCTATTTACTCCTTAAAGCCATATGAGGTAGGTACTTTTATCACCCCATTTTACAGGAAACGGAAGAACAGAGAAGTTAAGTATCTTTCCCAAGGTCACACAGTTAATGAAAGGCAAAGCTGGGATTCAAATTCACAGAGTCTGCTTTCAGAGGCCATGCTCCTAACTACTGTGCTATTCCGCTAGCTCTGTTTCATGCTTCTTCACTCCCATCCTCCTACATTCATATATAGACACTTCAGGGTGGATCTTTTAGAAGTAGATCATTTTGGCCAGCATGGTGGCTCATGCCTGTAATCCCAGCACTTTGGGAGGCCAAGGTGGGTGGATCACCTGAGGTCGGGAGTTCGAGACCAGCCTAACCAACATGGAGAAACTCCGTCTCTACTGAAAATACAAAATTAGCTGAGTGTGGTGGCAGGTGCCTGTAATCCCAGCTACTCAGGAGGCTGAGGCAATAGAATCACTCGAATCCAGGAGGCAGAGGTTGCAGTGAGCCAAGATCGTGCCACTGCACTCCAGCCTGGGCAACAAGAGTAAAACTCCATCTCAAAAAAAAAAAAAAAAAAAAGTAGATCATTTTATTTCACTTGGACCTATTGCTGGATCATAAAATAAAATCTTGACTTCATGTACACAAATAGTAGATTTGGTGAGTCTAGATTGATTGATTGACTGATATAATAAAATTAAAAATTTTTTTTTTTTGAGACAGAGTCTAGCTCTGTTGCCCAGGCTGGAGTGCAATGGTGCAATCTCAGTTCACTGCAACCTCCACTTCCTGGGTTCAAGTGATTCTGGTGCCTCAGTCTCCCGAGTAGCTGGGATTACAAGTGTGTGCCATTACACCAGGCTAATTTTTTTGTATTTTTAGTAGAGGCGGAGTTTCACCATGTTGGCCAGGCTGGTCTTGAACTCCCAGCCTCAAGTTATCCACCCACGTTGGCCTCCCTAAGTGTTGAGATTACAGGCGTGAGTCATTGTTCCTGGCCTAAAATGTTTTTAAATTCAAACTAATATATGTGCTATGAAAAAAATTAAAGACTCAAGGACTTATAATAATAATTAAGAATCCTGTGCCCCTCACTTTTCTTCTCTGGACCTCTCTCCAGAGGTCAGAACTTGTAATTCTGATGGTTACCTGCACTTCTGTAAATAATACGCTTATACTTACATTTTTGATTGACTGATCAACTTCAGACATTGTCTACTGACTTCCTGCTATGATCATGGAGAATTTAGTTCCCTTCCAAAACTATACTCACCTTTCTCCTCTCTTGCCAATATATTTAACTAAACATTTTTAGTTCTTCGGTTGCTTACTTTTGAAATTTTAAATAATTAAACCTCTATTTCTTGTCCATTAACCTTATGGATAAGATCTCCCAACTCCCTATTTTGTTAATGCCTCATCCTTCTTCTTACCTTTTATGCAAACATAATGAAATATATTTTACTTTCATGAAAGATTGATCCTAAAAGTTAAAAGTCAGTGAACACTGCTTATATTATTGTTTTCAATGGAGAGCCATGTAATGTGCTAAGATTATATCGATTTTCTTGTACAACCCTTTTTCCCTCGAGTTTCGAATGGTCTTCCATTTTTTTCCTTCTATTGTTTGCCCTGATCCTTAACACTTTCTATCATTTCAATCATACTTCTAGCTCATTAAGGCCCCCTTTTCCCATATTCTTCCATTATCCTGCTCACTTTATGCTCTCGCTCAAAACTCTCCAATGACGTCTTGTCCCAGCCAACACAGTAGAGAATGGCCCTGCTTATTCCTCAGAGATCATCTCCTACCACACTTATTTCACTCCCAACATTCCTGCAGCAGTTACTTTCTTCTCACTCTTCAAACACACAAAGCTCATTTCTACAGCTGGGCCTCACACTTTGTTTCCTCTTCCTGGAATACATTTCTCCCAGAGTTTCCTATGGCCCAGTTAGTTCCTCATTTCACTCAGGCCTCAGCCCAAGTGTCATCCCTCAGAGAGACTTTGCTTGTCCACTCCACCTGCACCAGCATGCTTCTTTCCCTGCTTTGTTTTCCATCATGGCATTTATCAATACCTACGATTTGCTCACACACGTATTTGTTTACATTTTTTCTATGTCCCTCATTGGAAGGCAAGCATGATGGTGTCTCTCTTCTCTCTTACTTGCTGTTGTAGCTCCAGCACCCAGAAGACCGCCTAGCATGTAGCAAGTGCACAATAAATACTTGCTGAATAAATGAAGGAGTTTCTCTCTTAAACTTGCTAAATAGAATGCTATCCTGGCACTTCCCTTCATTGCTTTCCTCGATAGGACCCATGGACTTCCATTTCTCCATTTTGCCAGAGAATATATTCAAATGACTTTCTAAGGAAGGATGCATTGGGAATAAAATTTCCAAATCCTTACATATTTGACAACATCTGTATTCTGCCTCAACCTAATTGATAGTTTGCCTGGCCATAGGCTTCTGGGTTGAAACTCATTTCTCTTTGAATTCTGGCAGCTACTCTGACGTTCATTCCTTTGATGGTGATGGGGGTGTGTGTGTGTGTTTGACCTTCCTTTCTAGAAGCTTTTAGGGTTTTATCTTTATGCATTCTCAATAATATACCTAGGATTTTTCTTTCTTTCCTCCCTCCCTTTCTTTCCTTCTCTCTCTCCTTTTCTTCCTTCACTCATCCTGCTCTGCAATCAAAGGGCTTTTTCAACTTGAAGACAGTTTGTTTTTTCATTTAGCTTTTCTATTATTTTGCTATTCTTTCTTTCTGAAATGCTCTGTAGCCACTTTGGACTTTCTGAAATTTTCTTTCCCTCTTCTCCTCTCCTCTCCTCTCCTCTCCTCTCCTCTCCTCTCCTCTCCTCTCCTCTCCTCTCTCCTCCCCTCTCCTCTCCTCTCCTCTCCTCTCCCCTCCTCTCCTTCCCTCTCCCTCTCCCCCTCTCTCCCTCCCTCCCTCTCTCTTTCTCTCCTTTCTTCTTTCTCTTAAAGTGAAGACAAGTCCCTCCCTCCCTCCTCCCTCCCTTCCTTCTTTCCTTCCCTCCTTCCTTCCTTCCTTTTCTCATGCAAATTTATTAGGAAAGTAAAGGAATAAAAGAATGGCTGCTCCATAGAGTAGCCCCAAGGGCTGCTGGTTGCCCATTTTTATGTTTATTTCTTGATGATATGCTAAACAGGGGTGGATTCAGACCATATAGGGTAACTTCCTAATGTTTCCATGGCACTTGTAAACTGTCATGGCACTGGTGGGAGTGTAACAGTGAGGACGACAAGAGGTGGCCATATTGGTTTTGGTGGGTTTTGGCTGGTTTCTTTACTGCAACTTGTTTTATCAGCAAGGTCTTTATGACCTGTATCTTGTGCTATCTCCTGTCTCATCCTGTGACTTAGAATGCCTTAACCATCTGGGAATGCAGCCCAGTAGGTCTCAGCCTCATTTTACCCAGCCCCTATTCAAGATGGAGTTGCTCTGGTTTAAAGACTTCTGACATTTCCCCTCTCCCTTTTCTTTTCTTTTCTTTCTTTCTTTTTTTTTTTTTTTGAGACGGAGTCTCACTCTGTGGCCTAGGTTGGAGGCCAGTGGTGCAACCTCAGCTCACTGCAACCTCTGCTCCATGGTTCAAGCAATTCTCCCGCCTCAGCCTCCCGAGTAGCTGGGATTACAGGCACCTGCCACCACATCCGGCTAATTTTTGTATTTTTAGTAGAGATAGGGTTTTGCCATGTAGGCCAGGCTGGTCTCAAACTCCTGACCTCAGGTGATCCACCCACGTCGGCCTCCCAAAGTGCTGGGATTACAGCATAAGCCATCCTGCCCAGCTCCTCACTCCTTTTTCTAAGAGAGCCCTTAATCCTAAGCGTTGCAGAGGAACGAAGATTAATCTTCTCTAACTTCTTCAGGCTGAATAGATGTGATGATATTCCTGTGTAACTATTAGGGTCTCTCGTATTCAAAGTAGAGAGGAACTCGGTCAGAAAACGTCAGTATGGTGAGGGTCATTCATGACTCTTGAGTTCTGACAAAAGGTAATATCTGGAAGATTAATAAGTATTTCAGTGTAAGAAAATGTTAAGTAAGCTTATTCTGCATTTCCACACAAAGAGTACAACAGCAATATATTCCACAAGAGTAAACCAAAATAAGTAAAATTATCCCAAGTAAACTAAGTGAGAAGGCTCTCCATGAACTGGGCAACTGTTGGAACCAAGCTGATATGGGGTCACTAGCTGATTCCAGTGTGCCCAGAATTAGAATACTGATCCAGATTTTTACATTACCCATCCTTCTTGTTTCTTCCGAGCAGCAGTCAGAGATCACTTGTTGGTTCACAGGAATAAGCAGCATTAGCCTAAATTGCAGAGACAAACTTAAAAACAACTGATGAGACTAGAATTTAATAACAAGTGTCCATAGTTCTTGAAACAGTATTTCTCTCTCCAGTTTCCCATTTTTACTAAAGACAAATCATGGTAAGACTGATTTGCTTTATTATACTTGGCCTATTATTTGTACAAAGTACAGCGATAATTATTAGTTTCCACATAAGCTCTTTTTAAATTGACTTTGATGGAACTCTGTTTCATAGAAGGAATCTTAGATAAGACAGTTTTAGAACTGAGCCCTGCCATGGGTTTGTACCTTCAAATACCTATGAGTTGAGTAAATTCCTCTCCTCTTAATGTGAATGATCCCTTATTTCTTAACTTTCTCACCTATTTTTCACTTTTGCAAGATTTCCTTACATTACTTTCCAAGATTTTACATATTTTTTGTCAGTTGTATTTTCAAATTCCAAGAGTAAGATTTGTTTTCTGATTTTTCCTTTTCCAAAGCATATATTCCTATTTTAGGAATACAGTGTATGTTGATCTGCTAGGGCTTCCATAACAAAGTTCCACAGACTGGGTGGGCACAACAGACACTTATTTTCTCACAATTCCAGAGGCTAGAAATCTGAGATCAAGGTGTCAGAAGGGCTGGTGTCTTCCAAGGCCTCTCCCTTAGTTCATAGATAGCCGTCTTCTCCCTGTGTCTTTACATCATCTTTTCTCTGTACATGGCTATGTTCTAATCTCTTCTTATAAAGACAGTAGTAAAATTGGATAAGGGCCCATTTTTACTTAATTACCTCTTTTTTTTTTTCCCTGCCAAATTAAAACAAATTGTGGGTACATAGTAGGTGTATGTATTGATGGGTTATGTGAGATATTTTGATACAGGCATCACATCAGATAAATGGATATCCATCACCTCCAGCATTTATCCTTTGTATTTCAAACAATTCAATTATATTCTCTTGTTATTTTTAAATGTACAGTTAAATTATTATTGACTATAATCACCCTGTTTTGCTATCAAATACTAGTTCTTATTCATTCTATTTTTTGTACCCATTAACAATCACTATTTTCCCCTCACCATCCCCCTGCCCCAACTACCTTTCTTAGCCTCTGGTAACCCTCTACTCTCTATCTCCATGAGTTCAATTGTTTTAATTTTTTAGCTTCCCCAAATAGGTGAGAATATGTGCTGTTTGTCTTTCTGTGCCTGGATTATTTCACTTAATGTAATGATCTCCAGTTCTATCCATGTTGTTGCAAATGACAGGATCTCATTCTTTTTTATGGCTGAATAGTACTCCATTGTGTATATGCATCACATTTTCTTTGTCCATTCATCTGCTGATGTACACTTAGGCTGCCTCCAAATCTTGACTATTGTGAACAGTGCTGCAACAATCATGGGAGTGCAGATATCTCTTTGATATTTCTTTTGGGCACATACCTAAAATTACCTCTTTAAAGACCCTGCCTCCAAGTACTGTCACATTCTAAGTACTGGGAGTTGGAACTTCAGCTTATGAATTTGGGGGGGACATGATTCCACCCATAACACAGTGTCATCTCAATTTCTCTGAAATTGATATATATATAAAATATATATATAAAGATATATATATATAAAACACTATATATACTTTATATATATAGCTATATAAAACACTATATATACTTTATATATAAAGATATATAAAACATATATAAAGATATATATATATAAAAGATATATATATATATATATCTTTAAAAAGTTCCAACCTATTCCATGCATTAGTTGTTGTCTCCAGGATCACCTTATTTATTTATTTATTTATTTATTTATCTTGAATTCTCTCTTTAATATTATGGACTTTCATGAAAAGGCCCATTATCTATTCATATTTAAGAATGGGATAAGAGGAAATTTAATTGTGAATATGGATGGGATTTCCAGACTTTACTGGCAGACTTTACTTCTGGATCCAGCCAATACACTGGTTGGCCCCCAGATTGCTGAATGAAAGGGGAAGCACTATGGAAGTCTAACACATACGCTTGCTGCTCTTGTTCTCTTTCTATTAAAAAAAAAAATCCTCCACTTTGTGACCAAGAAGTAGGGTTGCCAGATTTAGGGGGGGAAAAATGGTCAACCAGTTCAATTTGAATTTCAGACAAAAAAGAAACCATTATATATTAATAGTACTGTATGTTCCATGCAATACTTAGGGACACCCTTAACACTAAAAAACAATTCATTGTGTATATGAAATTCAAACGGAACTGAACATCTTGTATTTCATCTGACCACCTTACCACCGCGAGGGGGACATGGATCGCAGATAAGGGCCTGGCTACCTGACATTCTACCAAACATGTGGAAGAGGTGAGTAGGAAAAAAGTGATAGTTCCATTTACAGACCTTCAAATAATCATGGATTTTCATTTCACTTTCTAGCCCATGAAAATAGAACTCTAAAGAGTTTTGGCCATCTGGTCTACTCCCTCTCAGGCCATAATCCCTCTGCATATGTGATATTATATATATATATGGTATTTGTCCCCAGAGTTTATTATTCCTCACAACATCTCTGAGAATTCTGTTGATGTGTTTTTTGATATTTTATGTTTTTCCTAATGAACCTTTCCATTATGAAGTTTCAAGCTCTGAAATTTAATAACTTATTTCTTAGTGTTATGAATTTTAAGACTGGGCTCACAAGAAGTTGAGAACAACACATAATTTTATTTTGTATCACTATTTACATATTCATTTCTTTAAAAAAATTAAAAATTTAGGTGGAAAATGAAAAAGCCCATGTAAATTTCATAAGTCTCACTAAGAGAGTGTGAGTTTAAGTTTACAAGTGAGCTGACCAGTCTATAACTTTAGTTGTTTTAGAGACAGGGTCTCACTCTGTCATCCAGGCTGGAGCACAGTGGCACGAACATAGATCTCTATAACCTTGAATTCCTGGGCTCAAGTGATCCTCCACATCAGCCTCCTGAGTAGCTGGGACTATAGGTGCACAGTACCATGCCCGGCTATTTTTAAGAAAATTTATGTAGAGAGAGACAGGGTCTCACTATGTTGCTGGGCTGGTCTTAACTCCTGACCTCAAACAATCCTCCTGCCTCAGCCTCCCAAAGTGCTGGGATTACAGATGTGAGCCACCATGCCTGGCTCTTACAGTATATAGTTAATATTTATTAATTTAACTTAAAATAAAAACAGAAGGTATATTTAGGGTAACCAAATATTCTGGTTTGTCTGGAATTGAGGGAATTTCCAGGACACAGGATTTTCTGTGCTAAAACTAACAAAGTCACAGACAAACTGGGAGGATTTGTTCACCCTATGTATACTGGAAATATATAAAAAAGTAAATAATGGGCTTAGGCCTAATCCTCATGCTCAAATTGTTTTCTAATGTATTTTATATCCCATATAAGACATATACATTATTTGCATACATCTATCAACTATCCTTTTAATTTTTCTTTAGTTGAATCAATCTTTAAAATGAGAATATTCAATGTGCTCACAGGTGTGTTGAATTGCTAAATTAATGCTTATAAATAGCTTTGGGATCCTTTGATGAAAACGTCAAGTGATTGTAAAGGTTTATAGCAATATTATTTCACACTGAAGGATGCAGCAGGATTCAAAGCCTCTTACTGATTGAACATAGATTATTTAGATACTGTAATCCCCATGGAAGTTCACTAACAATACTTCCATCATAAGGAACTAGTACGCAACAAATTGTTCTTTTAAAAAAAATCAGAGAGAATGTAAGTGAAACCAGCCTTTGGACCTAAATAACAAAATGCATAGGCAGGAAGGAGGTAGCTGTACAAGTCTAAAAAAAGTGAAGCCACCTGGATCTTGTAAAAAGCTATAAGAAAGGGCCCTTTTAGAGAACAACATCTATTCTCCTTGTAGGCATTCCAGGTAAACACATTTTTTCTGTGCAGCACAATGAGTCCTAGTTACTGAAAATGTCATGTTCCTCTCCACTGACAGACACCGAAGTTTTTTCATGGGGCAAAACTGGGAATATTTGAGATAAAATTAAATAATACTGCTTAAGCAGAACATCTTACCTTTTTATACTTAAATGCTGCTGCATTTCTTAAGAGCAAGGAGATTCTCTTATACCACAGAACGATGATCAAAACCAGAAAATTTATGTTAACATTATCTAACTTACAGATCTTAATCGTATTTCGCCAGTTGTCTCAACAATGTCTTTTCTGTCAAATAATAGTTTAAAAAAAAAAAAAAAAATTTGGTCAAGGGTCTAATTGGGAATTACACATTGCATTTAGTTGTACTATGGCTTTAATCTTTTAAAATTGGGAACAGTGTTTTGGTTGATCTTTGCTTTTCATGACATTTGCATTTTGAACAGTACAGGTCAATTAATTTGTCAAATATCCACTTTGTTTCTTCATGATTAGATTGAGGGTAAGCAGGGTAATATAGAAGTGATGTGACCTTAGTACAGCACACCAGGAGGCAGAATGGGACATTCTTAAGGAGTAGTTTCATTTTTATTTTTTATTTTTTGAGGCAGGGTCCCCTGTCACCTAGGCTGAAGTGCAGTGGTGCCATCGCAGCTCACTGCAGCCTGGACCTCCTGGGCTCAAGCAGTCCTTCCACCTCAGCCTCCCAAGTAGTTGGGACTACAGGTGCATGGCACCACTATAATTTTTACTTTTTTTTTGTAGAGCTGTGGTCTCTGTATGTTGCCCAGGCTCGTCTCGAACTCCTGGGCTCAGGTGATCCTCCCACTTCAGCCTCTCAAAGTGTTGAGATTACAAGCATGAGTCACCACACCCAGGCTGGAGCAGCTTTTATGACTGTTTTATTGGCATCTGCAATATAACAAACTGAAGATAGAGGAAGCAGCTTTCAGTGGGCTGGTAGCAGATGCTGTGGTGCACCACCAAAATCCACCTTCTAGGATTGCAGCTGTCATTACTACAGCCGCCGGAACTGCTGGCTTTTCAGAGTCCCCAGCCGAGTCTTTCTCTAGTTACTGCCCTCGCCAGGTGGGCTTTATCTCCCACATCCAATGACTGATTGAGGTTGGGGTACAAAGACCTGGTCCTGTGCCTCAACAGGGACAACTCTGAAGAGCCATCCCTACTCCAGAGCCCCTTGTGGGAGAGGCTGAAGCCTCTGTTGCAACTGCATTATATTTCAACTTCTCTTTGCCTGATCTTGCTGTCTTCTCTCTCTCACCTGAGTTGATCCAGAGACCACTTTCCAATACATCTCCTGCACATGAATCTGAGTATTTCAGATTTCCCAGGAAAGCTGACCTAAGAGCGAACCATTTTATGTAAATGACCATTTTACATATGTGAGTGGGGCTTTTGATAGGCATTTCAAGTTGTAAAACAGGTCTATTTACAAACATTTTTAATATATTAAAATTTCCCAGGAAGTATGCATATTAATCTTGTTATAAGAATTTTACTTCATTATAATTCTACCCTAGGAACTGTTGTAGTCTGAGAGTAACAACACAAAGATGTTAACAAGAGATTGTGTCTGGATTGCTTAGGATAGTCAGAGCTTGATACTTAGCTTTTCATGTCCAGAAATTTAACTTTGTCAGACGTGACCAAACTCAGAGAAACCAATACAGAGTAAGGGTAGTCTAACTGAGAGGAGAACATGTGGCAATTTGAGAGTGGGAATTTATAATGAGAAATGTAATTGCCAAGCAAACCAAAAATTTCTATTGGCTAATTGACATACTCTCACCTCATAAGAAAATCTACATGGGATGTCAAATCAGAAATTTACTTGACGAATACAATGATTGATTTACCTGATTTTAATTTATCCAATTTATCTGATAACCTTTGTAGCATTCAGCCCTGGTAGCGCATACCGTGAGTAGACCAGATATTCATTTCTGCTTGCCAAGGTACTCTTGCCCCAGACAGCTTGCAATATACAACTTAATAGTTGTAAATAAAACGCCTCTGCCCAAAGCTCTGCAACAGCTTCCTATTGTTATTATATGAAGATAAATCTTAGCTGGGCATGGTAGCACACACCTGGAGTCTCGGTTACTCAGGATGCTGAGGCAGGAGGATCACTTAGGCCCAGGAGTTTGAGCCTGCAGTATGCCATAATCACACCTGTGAATAGCCACAGCACTCCAGCCTGGGTAACATGGTTAGATCTTGTCTCAATAACAACAACAACGACAACAATTTCTTAACCTTCTCCACAAGGCCCTGTGTTGTTTAATCAGAGAAAAAAAATTCCTTGAAAGCCCTATTTGGGTTATTTTCTCCAGGAAATCAAATCAGCATAAAAATGCACGAAGCTAACCCGCTGAAAGCAATCACCTGATTCCTGGGGAGGTTGGAGAGTATAGCAGAATGAATGAGAAGCACACCCAGTAACTTCTCCCTGACAATTCCTCTCTGTAGCTTTATAAAATCATTCAGCCAAAATTATCAACACAGCACCAGCTGACACCAAGAATGATCTTGCCTGCCCCAGACTCTACTAGGATTCGCTACATTTAAACAAGCCACAGGTTTTGTAACTGACTTCCCTACATAGCCTTATCCCCAACCCTAAGGCCAGAGCTGAAAGGAAGAAGAGGAACATAGATTGCATGCCTGTGAAGTGGCTTTCCTGTCAAGGTCTTAGTCTTTCTTTCACTGGCTGGATTAAAAATATAAACAAAACCCAATGTGAGCAAGCATGTGGGGAAATGGGAATTTTCTTGCACTGCCTGCTGGTAGCGTGGAAATTGGTGTAACCTCTGGATGGTAGTTTGGTAACAGGCTCAGAAATGTAAAGTGTGCATTGCCTTTGAGTCACTTCTAGTAGCTTGCCCTGAAGTTCACATTCTCTAGTAGGAGGAGATAACTGAAAAGGAAGTTCAACTGTTTTAACACAGTGGAAACTGTTGCAAGTAATGGTTTAGAATTTTAAAAACCACGAATATCAAATCTTCAGAAACATACTTTTTCAAGAGTGACCCTCTATGTGATTGTGATGTAATGTCAAATGTGAACTGAGGGATGTCAATCCATAATATCAAGAAAAATTAATGCTAAAAAATCTCTAATGTGATTCAGCCTTTTTTTCAGTCTAGTCAAGTCAGTTAAAAAAGAAATCAGGGATCAATTAGAAATCACTGCTTGCAGGTTTATAAAGTAATTTGCAGAAGACAGTCTGGTGATAGCTCTGAATGGATTGTCATGTGCATGATTAAATGGCCCGGTGAAAGTCCCATGCAGCTTGTAAAATAGAGTCTTCATTTTCAAACAAACTCAACTGCACTTAGTTGTCTGGTCTTGGTTAGAGTCCTTTTGAAAGTCATGGATATGAGAAGAGGAGCCAGGAGTCAAGCACCTTTAGTCTCAAACTGGAAAGGCCCATTCAGCTTTTTAAAAAATCTTGTAAACTTTCAATTTTTTTCCATGGTAAAAACTTTACTAGCTTTTCATCAGGAGAGACTTCCAGGAGAATGAAAAAGTACCTATTCTCTCTCCTTTTTAAATCTATTGGCATAACACTGCATATCATAAACTTTTATGCTCTTTAAAGTCTCCTTATCTGTAGTCGCATCTCCATTATCATTGTTACTGTTTGTGTCTTTTTGTTTTCCCTGGATTAATCTTGTCAAGCTTTTTCCTATTTCCTTTACTTTTCCAAAGAATCAGTTTTTGGTTATTGTCAATTTTAATAGTTAATTTCTGCCTTTATCTTTAAAATTATATTTTAAATTATTAATCATAACAAAATTTACATACATTTGAAAAACAGAGGTATATATGGGAATGATTATATATTTGATTTACATTCCTTGGTGGACATAAGGGTAATGGAGGGGCTTCTGCTCTAAGTTTTATATCCTCCTTCTTCCTTTGAATTTATTTTGTTTTCTCTTTCAGGTTTCCTGAGTTGAAAGCTTTGTTCATTTGTTTTCATTTTTGTGTTTTCTGTGAAGTGCATTTAAAACAATAGCCCTCTAAATACTGCTTTGGGTATATCCCACAGTTGCAAAATTGCATAAATGGAAAAGTTGCTTTATTCATTTGGTGGAAGGGTTTTATCAATAGCTGTCCTTTTTTTTCTTTTTTTTTTTTTTTTTTTTGAGACGGAGTCTCGCTGTGTCGCCCAGGCTGGAGTGCAGTGGCGCGATCTCGGCTCACTGCAAGCTCCACCTCCCGGGTTCACGCCATTCTCCCGCCTCAGCCTCCGAGTAGCTGGGACTACAGGCGCCCGCCACCACGCCCGGCTAGTTTTTTTGTATTTTTAGTAGAGACGGGGTTTCACCATGTTAGCCAGGATGGTCTCGATCTCCTGACCTCGTGATCCACCCGCCTCGGTCTCCCAAAGTGCTGGGATTACAGGCTTGAGCCACCGCGCCCGGCCTCAATAGCTGTCCTTTTATTATTATGTACTACTGCCATTTGGCATTCATTTTTATTTACTATGTGGTAGGCCTAAGAGAGTAAAAGTAATACCAAAGAGTTCTGATCAAGGAGCTAACAATTTCAAATGGTAAAAACAAAAATTAGATAAATTGAGTGCTAAAAAGGTTTTCATCATGAGTTTTCTCATCCTTTCTGGCCTACAATTTTAGCCTGTCTGCCTACATTTAGCATAAACTCAAAGAAGAGGGAATAAGTGGAGGAAGGGGATACAAAGTCATATTCAGCTGTAGGCTAATAACGTTAGCAGTGGCCATAGTGTATGTTTATTACCTGAACTTTGATTCTGTATCAGATAGTTGGTGATAAGAGTTTTGGAAGTTCCTACAAATGATCTATTACTTAGGTCAATGGTTCTTAACCTGGGTCTGTGAACCTCAAAGAAAAATATATATATATATTATATATATAAAACTATATAGTTATATAGTTATATAATTTTTTCACTAAATTCAAACTGAAAATTAGCATTTGTTCCATCATAAATGTACGCAGCAAACCACAGGAATATTAGCAATACCTGTGACTTTTCCTCAATAGGAATCACACATATTTTCTACCCCATTAAAGTTGTTGTAGATATCTCAAAATATTGTTTATATTACTACAGAATTACTGTAGGTCTTGATCTTATTATTTAATGCATTAATAAAGAGGCAAATATATAACCACTTTAGTTATCTATGGCAGTGTAACATAGTACCCCAAAAGTTAGTGGCTTAAAACAACAAATGTTTATTGTCTCACAGTTTCTGTGGGCCAGAAATCTGGGCTTGGCTAGATACTGGGCCTGCTGGCTCAGTATCTGGTTTTACAAGGCTGCAGTCATCTCAAGGCTCAACTGGGAAAAAATCTACTTCCAAGCTTACTCACGTGATTATTGGCAGTATTCAGTTCATCACAGGTTGTTGGACTGGGGGCCTGAATTCCTTGGTAGCTGTTGACTGGGTATCTCTCAGTTCCTTGCCACGTGGGCCTCTCTGTAAGGCAGGTCACAACACAGCAGCTGGCTTCCATGAAAGCGAGCAAGTGAGAGAGCAAGGACAAGCAAGATGGAGCCCAGAATCTTTTTGTTACCTAATCATAGAAATGATATCCCAATCGCTTTTGCTGTATTTCCTTTTTAAGAACTAAGTTACTAGAGAAGGGAATTATAGAAGGCAGGAATACCAGAAGCACAGGATCATTGACAGCCATCTTAGATGCTACCACTTACCACATAATTATAACACAAACTCACTTTTTAGTATTTCTGGTAACTGTATGTTAACATTATCAATTTCCTTTGTAACCCTAGGTAGTTTATGCATTTAAGAATACTGTTTTGAAAAGGGGTCCATAGACCACCAAAATTCTGGTTCATAGCTCTGATTTGTTTCCATTGAGGTACTTTCAACAACCTCCCAGGGAAATTTGTTTACAATGGTCTCAATTTAGGAAAATTTAGGAACTAAAGGTCAAAGTCTTAGCCTATCTCATATTAACCTAGACTGCTACTCTACACTAGTTCATATTACTCTAGCATGGCGCATTTGAAGACATAAATTTGCTATGGAACAAACCATACACTATTCTCAATCCTACTGTAGCATTTGAATGGTATGTGTATGCGTGCACTACAGGGAGAAGGGTGTATAGGCCTCTGTCAAGCTTGTCTGATCACAATTAAACCTCCTATGCTTGTATATGAGAAATGTCATTTGAGTTTCAAAATGACCATATAAGTGGAGCTAATCTCCCCCAAAATACACTAATTACCAAACTAGAGCTTTTCCCACTACTGAGCAAAGAATGAAAAAGCACCGTGTAAGAAAGAGAAATGATGTAATGCTTCTTTCCTAAGTGTTTTGCTTGTGTCACCTGCTCTTGGGAAACCTAAAGATGACAGGTGGCATTTCTAAGTGATAATTTTTGCAAGCACAGTACCAGCTTCATATATTGTCTCAATAAACTAAAAGTTAAGGATATTTTATAAAACCTCCAATACTCATATTGAGGATAAACTTGTCAACAATAATTGGTAGTCATTCTCTTATTTGGCTTTCCCAAAGGCCAGTTTTGTCCCCATACGCAAATTGCATCAACCTTCCCAAAGTTGTCCCTTTTGGGTCATCCTATAGGGGAGTGCTCTTCTGCACAATTCTCAAATCCTAATGATAAAGCTGGCCAGTGCTGTCAGTTATTTTAGATTTTCCAAGAAAACCCAAACAGGTTTTTAATGTATTTTTTGTGGCATTTCCAAATCCTAGTTCCTTTCCAGTCTCTGGAGTCCCCTCATGGTGAAATGGAAGCATCAAGGAACCTGGGTGGCTTCGAGTCCCCACAGCTACCGACTGAGCAACTTAGCTGATCCGTCTTTGTTGACCACTGTTTCCCCATCTGAAAAATGTGTGAATTCTCTTTCCATTTCTAACATTCTTTGCATTACATTGTTTGAAAAATTCGGATGACATTTAGAATGTGACTAATGTCGCAACACACTAGGCCACCCTCAAGAGAGGCCTGAACAGGTTTTGAGTAAAAACGGCAGTGAGGTGAGGCTGGTGAGAGGAGAAGCGGTGAGAATCAACTCCCTCAGAACTAGTCTGAACTTCACCAGCCAGAGATGGGTGGGGCGGGGGAGAGCGGCGTTGACGACAGAAGACTACTTCCGGTTGTGGTGCGTATGACGTCAGGGCGAGTCGGACCGACCCAGCCACCGAGAAGCCGAGGAGGGAGGGCTCGCGAGAGTTCAGGGAGGCTGCCCCGAGATTCCGGCGAGGCCGCGGGTCCCACCTCCCGGGGGCGGGGCGAGGGCGGAGCGGGGAGAAGGGAGCGGACGGGCGCCCGGCCGGCTGCGGTCCGTGCGGAGGCTGAGCCGGCCGCGGGCGCGACCGGAGGCAGGTGAGTTCGCGGATGCGGCGCTCGGCTGGGGGTCCGGGCTCGCCGCGCCAGCCCCAACTCTGAGAGCAGGAGGAGATCTTAGGTGTCTTTGAGTGTCCAGGGAAAGCGGGGCTAATTCCGGGGCTGGAAATGTCTCCGGGGAACCTGCGGCGACGGCCTTGGCCCTCTTATTCCCCGGGGTGATACTGGCCCCGTGTGTCCGGAGAGGGAGCCTCGCGCCCGGGAAGGAATCTTTGTCCTTCTCTCTGCTCCTTTCTCCTTCCACTCCCCAGCCCCAGAGCACCCCACTCCGGGTCCCCGCCTGGGCTTCATAAACAATAACAAATGTCTCGGATCCTCTCCGGGTAGCCCCAGCGCTCCCGTCCCGTGCCCTCCAGCCTATGTCACCCAGAGCCAGGATCCGAGGCATGGCTCTTCAATTGTGGGGGCTGTTTGTGTACCGTTCCTAAAAACTGATGCGTCAGATTGCCAAACATTTCTCAAGACAGACTCAGGAAAGCCTCCCAGCTCCCAGAAGCCACGGAGTGCTCAAAACCAGTCTTAGAGTCTAGCTTTACCATTGCACCCGTAGCCCCTTCCTTTCAAAATCATTTTCTCCCACTCCTTTTTTCACCTTTAGTATCGAGGTCAAACGAGTGGTTATTTGATGTGGGAATAGAAAAGATTATAACCAATTGAGTAGGGCACGTTTCACCTTTAAAAAGTTGCCAGGTTGACAGCAAAAGAACAAACTTTATTTTCAAAAGCAGTGGCCTTTCCTTTTACTGGTGCTGCTTTTGTTTTGTGGAATAGCTTTTCGGGTTCTAAGTTTGGAGGAATGATATAAAAAGAAATGGAAGGTGGGGGAGGGCTAGTGGCTCTGAAAGTAGTGGCTTGTCCAAAAGTAGGATGCTGTTGTTTCTCACTTGATAAAATGCAGAACCAACGCTCTTGCCTATTTCACATAACTTGTGGTAAGTTTTGAGAGAGGCCACTTAATCGGAAATGGCCTGACTGTTAGCTTATTTTACCGCTCAAATATGAAAAAACAGCTTTAAGTGATTTAAGTTCTACCTCTTGATTGTAAGATGGGGATTGATGAGTGAGATCCTTTTTGGCGCTGGGGCTTGCGTTTGACCGGTCTCTCTACTTTAAGGCAGGGTCTATTGTACTTAAGCCTCTTTTTGCTTCCTCAGTACAGATTCCTCAGTACAGATTCTTGAAAGTTCTTTGTCTCAATCATCTGTGTATATAAGGTACTGTAAACCTCTTTGAATTTGGCCTTTCTCTCTGTGCCTCAGGATATGTAAAACAATTAAGTTTATTATACTCTCTCCCCAGTGGCTGAGAGGTATTGTATGTGAATTAGCCACCCTTGTGACTATTTGAGGAGAGAGAAGTTAGTCTAAAATATTATGTTAAATTATGATATTACATAATTTTATTGCATAAGTTCATCGAACTACTTACATCTGAAAAAATCCTGATCTCAAAAGAGGTACAATGAATTAAAAAATGCTTTGGTTTGACCTCACTTAGCTTTGTTTTCTCCTTGTTAAGATGGCTGATAATGTTTCCCATTTGGTTGGGATGTGTTTAGAATGAGAAGCAAAGTTGGGTGTAGTTTTTGTACTCTTTTGAAAGGCCCTGCCACTGGGAATGAAAAAATTAGACTTAGAAAACCCACATTAAATAGGAGCAGTTCTTCTCTAGCCATTTGCTCTTGAGTTTGTTTTAAAATAAGTCAAAGAATAGAGACTAAGATGATTTGTGCCAACAAATAGATGTCCTTGCCAATTTTTATGCTGCAAACTTGATTTCTAAAGGTAGTACACTATAAGAACAAAGGAAAAATTGGACTTTCTAAAAAATGATAACAAAGCAATGGACTCAGTTCAGCTCTTTGCTTTCAGAAAAGTTCTGTTCTCTTAAATGTAAGGAGAGCATCATTGTGTTAGTGAAATTGGATAATGCCCTTTCGAAAGTGCCTCCCCAGTGATCCAGGATAAGTTGCAGACTTTTTTTGGTGTGTGTGACACTTTTTGTTAAGAGAGAGAGCACAAATCACAGCCAGAAAGACTTGCATCTCGATGTATTGTTAAAATGCTTTTATTTTATGTAAATAGTGTAGGGTGAATCAAACAAGCATATTGTCATCTAGCATCCTTAGGATTACATTAAAATCAGCAGATGGGCAAGTTACGATTAGGTTAGACTTGACATATGCAGAAATTATGCTACTGTATTTTTATATTAAAAGCACCATTGTCTTTTTGAATGAAATAATGAAAGCAAGCTTTTGAGACATAACTTTTTTTAAAAATTAAAAATATATCTTTGGTTAGTAGTTTAAAAACATGAAGCATATCCTCCTCTTATTCCCCCCAAAATTTTTGTTTAAGTCTTAAGAAAGTATTTAGCAAGGTATGACCAGTACTTAAGTGCACTGGTTGCATAAGCCTTCTGTCTCCAGGTAAAGGTTTGCTAATTGACAGGGTATTATTGTTCAGAATCTTTAGAGGGAAAGAAATCAAAGGCAGCAGTGAACAGTGTTTGCTGCTGTGTACTCTCGGACGAACTGTGGTTGCTGTCTTCAAGGAGATGTGATCCAGTGGGAGAGAAATGTACCTACCCAAATAAATACCATAGAAAATGTGTTTTATGAGGAAGCCAAGGAGGGAGGGATTAAATGCTACTAGACCAATTAAGGAAGACTGAAATAGGAAAAGGCGTTTCTGTGGATGATTTAAGTGATCTAGTCATATGATAATGATGATAAGTAAATATATAATGCTGCTTCCTGCTACACCCTTTACATGTACTACTTACTTGCCTGGCTTTAATCTTCACAACAACTGTATGGAGTAGGTATTTTTATTTTTCCCGTTTTGTAGATGAAGTAACTGTGGTACTAAGGTTAGATAGCTACTGAGTGGTAGGACCAGGATTCTGACCCAGGCATTCTGTCTTGTACCCTATGGCGTGCTTAACTGCAATCCATATTTTCTCTCCCGTTCATGATGGTCTTCCTCAGGTCTGTAGTTTCAAAAACTTGACTTGGGAAATACGTTCTTCTGACATCTAAATTTTGGGGTCAGTTTTCTAGAAACAGTTCCAAAATAAGGAACACCCAAGTAAATGAGTTATTTTTGACATGTTATTTTAATCCATTTTTGGAAGTTATTCGTGGTACAAATTAAATATAACTATTGAGTGGGACTTTTTAATAATTTTGACTTATTACCTGTAAGTACTCATAAGGACTTAGAAGTGAGAAGTTATTCCATATTAACTCTTTTGCTTAATGGAATGTTTGAGTCATTGTATATTTTATCCTGTAATTATTATTTTTTTAAAGACAGAGCCTCACTATCTTGCCTAGGCTGGACTTGAACTTCTGGGTTAAAATGATCTTTTTGCCTCCTAAGTAACAGGCACTATAGGCCTGAGCCACTGTGCTTGGCTTTGTTCTGTATTTTTTTTTTTTTTTTTTTAGACAGAGTCTTGGTCTTTTAGGCTGGAGTGCAGTAGTGCGATCATGGCTCATTGCAACCTCTGCCTCCCAGGCTCAAGCGATCCTCCCACCTCAGCCTCCTGAGTAGCTCAGACTACAGGTGTGCACAAGCATGCCCGACTGATTTTTAAATTATTTGTAGAGACAGGGTTTCATTATGTTGCCCAGGCTGGTCTCAAACTCCTTGGCTCAAGTGATCCTGCTGCCTCGGCCTCCCGAATGTTGGGATTAGAGGTGTGAGCCAATGTGCCCAGCCCTGTTCTGTAATGTTTTAAACCACTTGGCACTGAATAGTTTTGGGGTTGAATTATGAAGTTGAAATTTAGTTAATGATTGAATGTTGGTCTCAGCCCTTTTAGTTTATTTGCATGAATAGCTATGCTTATAATGGCAGAAACAGGGTGAATAGAGTGTTGTACATGTATAAAATGATAGAAGTTCCATCACTGATACTTTCTGTTGGGGCAACTTTGACAGTTCTTTGGGATTGTGAAATAAAAGGTGCTATAGAAGTGAGCAGTGTCTTGTGTAAATGTCCACCTGATTTTATTTATGAAGTTTCGAGAATAGTCCATATTTGTTGTTTAAGAATTGGAATCACAAATTCAATTGGATTTAAAGGTTAGAAAAAAAGTGTATCTAGGCAGGGAATGCAGCAGGTGAGCAGTGGGAGAGGTATTGCCTACCTTTTCCTAACTGTCCAGCAGGATCCAGACTCTTCAGCTTCTTTGTCAGTGCCCGCAGTTGACCGTACTCGTAGTTTAAGTACAGCTCCAGAGTCATAGTCTCTGTGAACGAATATAAGTATCCTCTACTTGACTTAATGGGGTAGGTTCTAGAAGACACTTGTACTAGGACAGTTGATGGTTGATGAGTTTAAAACCTAATGGGAAAAGTAGCAGAACTAAAGCCAAGATTTAAAGCATGTGTATTTGTATAATTGAAATAAGACAAAGATGGCAAAACAAATTGTAAAAGTTTTTTTTAAAAACAGGCCTTAAATTAGTAGTGATGGTATATCATTTCCATTTACCATGCCCTGATTGGCAGATCTTTAGCCCATCACTTCATGGAGATACTTAGATGTAGACTTTGCTTTGTTATAAAAAGTTTACAGGTTCTTCTAAGTACAGGTAGTTTTGGAAGATTGTCTTAGTAAAAAGGTGTGTGAGTTGGTCTATCAAAAGGAAACCAGTCATACTGTTACCTCCTTGCTAATACAATTTTGGGGTCATCTTCTCCCACCAGGAATAGTTAGTCTGCACTGAAAATCCATGGAGGCAGGTAGCCTGCCCTTAGATGAGCTCTGCAAGTCTTAGGGAAGACCTTAACAGTTATAGGTCATGTGGTGACCTGATCATTCACTGTGGTATTGTACAAATTCAAACAGGCCTGGAGCCTTGGCAGTTGTCTGTGGTTTGTGATGATAACACTTATGCTTAGCTTTTATTTATTTATTTATTTAATTTATTTTTGAGACAGAGTTTCACTCTTATTGCCAAGGCTGGAGTGCAGTGCACAATTTCGGCTCACTACAGCCTCCACCTCCTGGGTTCAAGTGATTCTTCTGCCTCAGCCTCCCAAGTATCTGGGATTACAGGCATGCGCCACCATGCCCAGCTAAGTTTTGTGTTTTTAGTATAGATAAGGATTCACCATGTTGGTCAGGCTGGTCTCGAACTCCGGACCTCAGATCATCCACCCTCCTTGGCCTCCCAAAGTGCTGGGATTACAGGTGTGTGTCACTGCGCCTGGCCTATGCTTACCTTTTAAATTCTTAACAGCTCCTTGCCTTTCCCTGAATTAACACCGAATCAGTTGGTAGCCCAAATTGTTGATTCCCTGGCCATTTATACAGAAGGCTTCATGTTTTCCTTGCCTTTTGCTGATTCTCATTGATTCCACAGGTATAGAATTTGTACGTTATAATATATAAGTCTCTGATCCCATATGCACAGATAACATCCATTGTTTTCTTACCTCTTTGAGTTATTTACTATCTCTACAGCTGATTCAGGAGATTTTATTCCTCTTTTTCCTGATTCCTGGGACACTTTTACTGCTTTTGCAGTTCCTGAATAGGTTGGAGTTAATAACGTTTAACATCACAAATCAACCACAAATACAAGACACCCGGAATAAAGAACAAGATGGCAGAAACTAACATGAGAGCATGATAGCTAATACCGTGTATTTTTGGCATTTGGGGTTGCTGTGCCTTTGCTGCAGAGTGTAGCTTTCGTTCTGTTATGAAAGTTTAAAAAATTGAGTTTGGGACAGAGAAGCCTCTGTACACGTTAATAAGCACTTTTCAGGGGCCTAGTTCTTCCGTTACCATTCTGCTTTTATGAATACAGTTATTACTGTTCTGCTTTTATGATCTGGAGATTTTGACTACATTTCTCTTGATTCCTCACCAATTCTAGAGACACAGTAAGTAATCTGTACATTTAATATGAAGAAAACTTTGTGTAATTTATATTTCTTAAACTTTGTCTCCCGGTGGTAATATATAGATTTAGCTCTCCGAATATCATCTTCCCCTCTTCAATGTTCTTGATTCCTTTGTCTTTCTGAAAGTCACCCATTGGGGAACAGGTCTAATAATTTTGTCAATGCCAGTAACCACTTACCGCTTACAATGCACCAGACATAGTGCTAAGTACTTTGTATATATTATCTCATTTAATCCTTATAGCAATCCTGTGAGTTATTATCTCTACCTACAAATGAGGACACTGGAGCTTAGAGAGGTGAAGTGACTTGCCCAGGGTCACACAGGTAGACCATAAGTGGTAGAGTTGGAAGTTGATTCTTCAAATCAGGTTTGCTTTCTCTTATATTGCATTATTTTACTACAAAAACTTCTCCTTTTCTCTTTAATTTACCTCCCTCTTCTAGTCCCACCCCAAGTTTTCTTTCTTCTCTTTTCTCCCCTCCTTTTTTGATAATTTCCCCTTTAGGAGTTGTTTGCAGTTTTGTATGTCAGACATAAATTCTCTTGGGAAAAGATGCAGAAATAATTATATTCTGATTTCTTATAGAGAGGGATTTGCTCTTAGCACTTATTTTAAGAATAATACCAGGAGCCCTTTTATTTATATTACACTTTATAGTTTTATGAAGCATTTTTACACATTTCCTTACTTAATCCTCATACCAGTCACGTGGTATAGGCAGTGAGGGTATGACTATTACACCTATTTTCAGGTAAAGAGAGGAACTCAGATTAAGTGACTTGTCTGAGATCTCAAAATAATAGACAGAGCCTGAATTTAAACTTAAGTCTTTCAACTCTAATATAAACACTTTATTTAACACACTGGTCTTCCTTGTAGAGTAAAAGCTACTACAGGCAAATTGTTCACCAAGGGCTCTACAAAATTAGTTGGTGAGGCAAGGTTTTTGCCCTCAGCGATTACGGTGCTGAAATAAATGATATAATCAAATGTTCTGACTTCATTTAAACCAATTAGGAGTGGGGAAATATCATTATAGCATGGCATTTTCTAAAGTTTTAAGCCTTGAGCTTTGTTTTGTTTTGTAAGAATTGAGAAGCTGGAATTTTATAGTTCTGATTTTTAAATCATGAAATGTTAAAGTCCTTAATTCTTATTGTCTATCTCATTGTGTACTCAACTGCTTACATTCTAACAAAAACAATTATGATAAAAGAATAGGTTGAAGGGAGGACAGACATAAACAGTGAAATTAAGGAACTGGGAATCCTAACAAGGGCTTGTTGAGGTATCTTACAGTAGCACTTTTGTAGAAAATTGAATATGATCCTTAAAAGAATGGATAAGCTGCAAGTACTATTCACTTCTGGAAAGTGATAATATTTGAAAGCTCAGACAGCTTATTTAATGATCCATTTTTGACACACTATCTTGTACTAGTGTCTTGTTTCATTAAATTTTACTAGCAGTGTTCATTTTTACTTAGTTAGGCCTCTACCCACTGACCTGCTCCCATTGTGGAAACACCACACCATTTGCCCCTTATGGCTTTTCTGTATTTGGCAGCTGAGGCTGGTTGCTCAGTTTATTGTAGTACTAGGGAGCTGCCCTTTGTTGTGTTTTTTACAACAGCGATCCATTTCATTTGGACGTTTTCGGATCTGGTTGAGGATGTTCTCCATATGTCGACTCTTATCTGGCCAAACAGAATAGACTTTTTCTATTTTTGTGGCTAGAGTGGAAAATTTTAGGACTGAATTGCATGTATATGACCCATTGATATTCTTAATACTGGCAAATCCTAGAGGAATTACAGACTCATAATATTTTAGTGAGGTTAATCGTCATAATGCATTATTTATCAGCTATTTGCAGGGCACTGTGTTAGGTACCATGGCAAAATAGAGACAAATAGATGTCTGGCCCTCCATTTAGAAAAGTTCAATCCAGTAAGACGTATAACGTATGGGTACAAATAACTGTAATTCAAACAAAGTGATAACGGAGTAACAGGGTACTGTGGGAGCAAAGGAAAGGGAGATTGCTTCTGGCTGGAGAGATTAGGAAAGCTTCCTATATGAAGTGAATTATGAATTGACCCTTTCAGAGTGAAGGACATGCCAGGCAGAGGGATTAGCATAAATTGGGTGTATCTGTACAGCACCTGGTAAATTCTGTTAATTATCTACTTCTCTTTCTGCCCTATTGTATTTGAACCCATTGAACTTAGAGAACTGATGTTTGCCAGCCTTTCATTCTCTACTTCACCACCTGCTCAACTTGGTACATTTACTTAGAGTTGTAAGTGGCAGTAATGTATATGGAGTGAATTCAAGGAAAGAGGGACCAGAAATGGGAAGACCAGTGAAGAGACAAATTTAAATAATCTAGGTAATAATAATGAAGTTCTAAACTAGGTGAGATTGGGAAGGAGAGACTTGCATGGATGTGTCTCTCCTTTCTAGTGAAAGAAGCTAGGGAGTTCTTTCACTGTGAATTGTACACAAAGTACACACCATGTGCCAGGAGATACGGAAAGGGAAACACGCAGTGCTCCCTCAGAAGCCGGACAGGTGACTGGAGAGCTACATTCACAGGGGTAGAAATAGCTGCAGTCAGGAATAGCAGCTGTCGTGAAAGAGCAGTAAGAGGCACACCTAAGGGAGAGGGGCACCTGCTTGGGATAGTGAGAGAAGCTTTCCAAAGATGTGTGAGTGTTTGAGCGTAGACTTGAAGGGTGAGGAGGAGTTTTTCAGGCCAAGAAGCCTTAGGCAGGTATTATCACATAGTGATAAAGACACTGAAGCATATTAGGGAGCCACAGGAACCGGAATTGTTGCCATGATGCTGGACAGGATCAATGAACTTTTTATTTGCTGTGTATTTATATTTATCCAGCATTAGCACTCTGAGCTTTTGTAAGAAAGTGTTTCTGTTGCCTCTGGTAGCCTATTGGAAGCACCTCTTCTGTGCTTCCCACTCCCAACCTGGAGTGCAGTGCTGCTGATAAATTGTCCCTTGCTTCCATTTTGTGAAATTAAACAGAAAAAGTAAAGATGCCATCAGCTAGAGAGATAAAGAGAAAAGTAAATCCACTGAAATCCTTTTCTTTATTGAAGCCTAGAACCACCAAGGTTGTTGTATAAACAGAATGCTGCATCAAAGCACAGCTTCGAGAGCACTTGACTTGAGGGAGGGGATTGTGGTGGGGACATGATTATTCACCTTTCCCGTAGGGTTTTATGGAACTTTAAAAAATTTCCCAAGACTGTAATACCTAATACTGAGGTCCTTTCATTTTAGTTCTAGCCTTGATTCTTTTCCTCTTCTCTACTCTAAGCCTTATTATTTTTAAAAAATAACACAGTTTAATAACTAACATGATCCTAAACTTCAAATGGTGTCAGACATCATCTCTGGTCTTCCTCTATCCTTGTTTGGTCATTCAGAGACCTGTACCTGCAAATCGTAATTATAAACTTTGTATGTAATCTACATTAGTTTGCTAGAGCTAAAAAGCACTACAGGTTTCTTTTTTACATAGATTTACTTTCTACAGTGGCTTTTTTTTTTTTTTTTTCTGTCCTGTGGATTGGGCCACTGAAACAGAATATAAAGTCGTTTTCTAAGGACAACCAAAAAGTTAATGGTAGTCTGTAATTCAAATTATATCCATTGTATTTCTAGGCCAGGGGTTGGCAGCTGTGTTGGCTTTAGTGGCATTACTGGTAGTACTAAAAGATTATGGGCACTCTCAGGAGGAAAGTGAAAGGAACAGGAGGAGAAAAAGCAGGCTTGCGGGGTGGTGGGAGAGGCATAAAGAGGGGGCAGGAGAAAAAGTACATATGGTTAAAAGAGGTCAAGTACCTCTCACACCTATTCCAGGTACCACTTAGTGGGACCAGTGCCATATTTAAGGATTAAGTTGAACTCCCAGCAGTACTGTCTGAAAATACTCTGGTTGTATTTTTATGCCAAAAATGGCAGTTTGTTTTAATCAAACGTTTCTGGATTTAATTTTTAAAATTGTGTATGGACCTGTGTCTCTCTATTTTTAGAATTGAGCAGAAAAGGAGACAGAAATCAGCATACTTCAAATATCAATGAAAATTATAGGCACATTTCTGAAATGTAGTTAAAGCTTTAAGATCTAAATCCATAGATTAGCCCCATTGTATAGCCCAATTCAGGCACAAGGTGGCAGAAAGTAAAGGGCTGAATAGCTGAGAACGTGTGTTTGAATTTTTACTGTAGTAAAACTGCATTTTCATACTAACCAGGAGTGTAACTGGACCCACAGAAGGAAAAATAGGGTGAAGAAATTAGAGCCTGTGCTTTCCTGTTCGAGTACACCAAGTACTCTCTCCCTTTCAGAAAACATTATCAAACGCAAAAAATGTATTTTTTAGAACTTACACAAAATATTGGACTGATGAAGCCAAAAACGAAAATACTTATGATTTTAGCTTTTCTGTAATAGTGGTGAAAAGTTATTTCTGATTGTAAGAAATACTGTATTGAATTGAAGTTTTTGATTGATTTTCAGAGTTGAAAGATGCATTAGAGGTCATCTAGCCCAACTATGTTGTGAATTCCCTGTACATCATCTCCAGCAAGTGGATGTTTAGTCTTTGCCTAAATATTTAGGAACTTGCCTAAAGACAAGGAACTTAACAGATCACAAGATAGCTAACTTTCATTCCCTTAAATGGTTAATGTGCTCTTTTGTCCCAATCCTCTTCTCACTCCCTGCATTGTGAGTGTGGGTGATCTCGTTTGCTCTGGTATCTTCAATAACTGCTCTGCAATGATGACTTCCAAACCGGTATATCTTGCTCAGGTCCCCTTCCTGAGCTTGAGACCCCATTGTCCATCTGTCTTCTAGATACTCGCCACCTTTGGTATGTTCCATGGATAACTTGGATTCTGCTCTCCCAGAGCTGACTTTATCTTCTCCCTTCCCAGAACCATTCCTGTGCTCCTTAGCTTTCTCAGTGCATGGCGTTGTTCTCTATTTGGTTCTTAAGCTGTAAACCCAGAAATCACCCTTGACTCGTTCTTCTTGTTTATGACTGACAGCTAGTCATTTTTTAGGTCTTCCTTAACTACGTCTTGAATTCTGCCTTTGCTCTTCCTCCAGTGCCAGAATATTCATTCAGGTGCCCAATGATTGAACTAGCCATCTTTCCATGCTTCCAATCTTGCCTTCTTTTGGTCCATCTTCCATGTGGCTGCCTCAAGGACTGTCCTAAACTTGAATCTGATTATGTAACTTTCATCCTTAAAATTTATAGTGACTCCCCATGGCCTCTTCCGGGCTCTTTAGTGTGACACATGAATTCCTTTTTGTTTTCCAGCCTTACCTTCCATCACTCCCCTACTCATCTCTCAAACCACACTGAACCACTAGCTTTCTTGTACCTTTGGTCTCACACACTACTTTCTGGAATGCCCTTTCCTATACTTTTTGGGTAATTCCTGTGCTTTCTTTGGTATTCTGCTTAGGCATCTCTTTCAGGGAGGCCTACCTTGCTTGACCTCTTACCTTCAGCAGGGTTAGGTGCCTCTCCTAGGTTTTCTGACAGTGTCTAGTATGTATTTCTTTCATGTTTTTTAAATATCCATACTACAGTAAGAGGTAATAATGTTGGGCATTGACTATGTGTCAAAACTTGTTGAGCATTTGCTATGTGCCAGGCATAGGACAGTGCTAACTGGAAAGTGTTTCCTTATATAATTTTCAACTGGTTCTCATCACAGAATTAGAGATAGTTTTTTTTTTTTTTTTTTTTGAGGCAGAGTCTCGCTCTGTCGCCCAGGCTGGAGTGCAGTGGCCAGATCTTAGCTCACTGCAAGCTCTGCCTCCCGGGTTTACGCCATTCTCCTGCCTCAGCCTCCCGAGTAGCTGGGACTACAGGCACCTGCCACCACGCCCAGCTAGTTTTTTGTATTTTTTTTTTAGTAGAGACGGGGTTTCACCGTGTTAGCCAGGATGGTCTCGATCTCCTGACCTTGTGATGCACCCGCTTCGGCCTCCCAAAGTGCTGGGATTACAGGCTTGAGCCACCACCGCGCCCGGCCTCTAGAGATAATTTTATGTCACTGCAAGAGTAATGTTTGAAGATGGCTGTCTTACATCTTCTCTCTTTCAGGCTAAGTATCTTCATTGAATTTGTTCAAATGTGGATTTCAGACCTTTTGCCTTCCTGGTCACTGCCATCCGTGTGTTTTATTTAGTTTTCTCTCTTAAAATATGTGGTTCCATTTTACATCAAATGCAGTTGTCATAAAGAAATGTAGGGCTTCTCGGATGGGTAGAAACTGGATACGGATTGTCATATTTAAGGTATAGACCTCACTTATTTAGGTCCTTAGCTGTGAACATTTTTCTGAACATTTTCCAGAAGTCATCAGAATTATGGGAATTTACTTATATTTAGCAAGTGATGGAGAGACTGACATAAAACCAAGAATGCCAGTTAGTGAATATATTAGTATAACTGTGAATGGAATGGCAGCTTATGGTTGGATGAGCACACTCTCATCACTATAGGAGAATCTACAGGGGAAGCCAGCCCTTCTAATGAAATGGGTAATCTTAATGGGGAGTGTCACTAAGCCAGGATAACCCGATGGAGAGTCTTTATAAGGATGCAGCTGTCCAGCGCCGCTCTGGGGATGTGGTCAGTGTGCTTTCACCTCAGACAGTGTTGGGGGCACATAGGCAAAGTCTTCCTTGTTAAACTCCCGCTCTCCCCACTACCCCAGATTAATATAACCCCCTTCTGTCAACATAGTTGACAAGGTTTCAGCTTTCTTAATTCACTTTCCAATCCTCCCTACCAGAAACTACACCCTACTCTCTTTTGACCAGACTTGGGTATCCCCAGCCTTTTCAGTCACATATTTTCTTGGAATTACTTATGGTTATGGCTAAATTCCATCACTCTATTTGATTCAGGCCGGTATTACTCCCAGAGGATGACTTAATTTTCAAATTATGAGGACATTTATTTTGCCCTTCGTATGACTATAGGGCATTACTAAGTATTGAATAACTTCAGATACGAGCCAGCTGGTACAGTGTAGAGTATGGCATTCACCTTCCTTGTGCATGACTTTATTTACATGTGTGTGTCAACTTAGCCTAAGATTAAGATTGGATAAATTTTAGAGGCAGCCATTTCACACTTTAATTTATGTCAAGCTTTTTTTTTTTTTTGAAGTGGAGTCTTGCTCTGTTGCCCAGGCTGGAGTTCAGTGGCACAATTTCAGCTCACTGCAACCTCTGCCTCCTGGGTTCATCTGGTTCTCCTGCCTCAGCCTCCTGAGTTGCTGGGATTACAGGTGTGCGTCATCACACCCAGCTAATTTTTACATTTTTGGTAGAGATGGGGTTTTACCATGTTAGCCAGACTGATCTTGAACTCCTGACCTCAAGTGATCCACCCACCTCTGCCTCCCAAAGTGTTGGGATTACAGGCATGAACCACCATGCCCAGCCTATGTCAAACTTTTATTTGACAAAACTCTTTAGTGTTTTTTTTTTTTTTTAAGTGTAATTTAAAAAATATTTTAATAGAGACGGGATTTCATTATATTGCCCAGGCTGGTCTTGAACTCCTGGGCTTAAGCAGTTCTCCTGCCTCTGCCTTCCAAGGTGCTGGGCTAGTTGCCTTTTTGTGTGTATATTTTGAGACGGAGTCTCACTTTGTCACCCAGGCTAGAGTGCAGTGGCATGATCTCGGCTCACTGCAACTAACTTCCTCCTCCCAGGTTCAAGTGATTCTCCTGTCTCAGCCTCCCAAGTAGCTGGGATTACAGGCACCTGCCTTCATGCCCAGCTAAGTTTTGTATTTTTAGTAGAGATGGGGTTTCACCATGTTGGCCGGGCTGGTCTCGAACTCCTGACCTCAGGTGATCTATCTGCCCGCCTCAGCCTCCCAAAGTGTTGGGATTATAGGCATGAGCCCCCGCTCCCAGCCTAGTTGCTTTTTTATGTATACAACAGTTTTCACAATTTATATTTAGCATTTGATTTTTTTTTAACCCAAATATAATTCTTTACATTTTCTCTTTTAAATTTTATTTATTAAAGTTAATATTCTGTTAAAATTGTTTTAGATCTGACTCTGCTCTCTTTTGTTTCATTATTCTCTCCAGGTTCTAGTCATCCCTACATTTTGATAAGGATGTTGGGAAAAGTTTTGTCCAGATCATTGGTAACACTATTGCCCAAGCCCAGTGAATACTGCAGAACTTATTTATGAGCATTCTGAGTTTTGTTGTTTAATTGGTTTTGTATACATGTTACTCAGCCCGTCTCTCTTTTCGTCTCAGAAAGAATTGGAGAGTGGAGCTTGTTAAATACCTTTCAGATAATCACATAGATTTGTCTTATAGCTTTGCCAACAAAAGAAATAAAGTTACTTGGCAAGACTTGTTCTTCCTGAACCTACACTGATTCTCAGTGATCGCCCATCTTTGTCTATTCAGAAACTGTTTTTTATAATCTGTTCTAGGATTTTCTTCGGGCTGAATGATAAACACGGAGTTAATCTTTTGCCATGTTCATATTCTTTTGTTGTGTTTGTGTTTTGTCCTCACTCTGAAAGATGGAGTACTTTGTCTCCCGTCTTAACCTCTTTGGTCTTCCTTACTTGTTAAAGAGTTATTGTAGCATTCAGCAGAATTCTCATGCAGGCTCACAGTACACGACTGGTCAAGTCAGATTTGCAGTGTTGTCGGGGGCAGGTCTTTTATGGCCGCGTCACGTGTCACGGGCATCAGTTCTTTCATCCCAACACGCCAGTTTTTGCTGTCGTTCTCCTAGACTAAGAAGAGAGGCAGGGCTTGAGTGATGGACACTGGACTGGACGTTCTCTTTAGAAAATAGGCGTCATACCTACCTCTTCAGGTGGAAATATGTAAAAGGTCTTTGTAAACTGTGAGGGGGTATTCGAGTGTAGAATTTTTAAAAAGCAAAATAGAAGGGTTTCTTTCCCTTTTTTTTCCTGTCATGTATTAAGTACAGCATTTCCTTTAACCAACATATTCAGCCTTTTGTGTATACCAGGCCTTTTGTAAACTTTCTCTTCCAGATATAAATTCAAAAGTCTCTTTTGTAGCCCTTAATGATTTTCTTTTTTTTTTTTTTTTTTTTTTTTGAGATGGAGTCTTGCTCTGTGGCCCAGGCTGGAGTGCAGTGGCGCGATCTCAGCTCACTACAAGCTCCGCCTCCCGGGTTCACGCCATTCTCCTGCCTCAGCCTCCTGAGCAGCTGGGACTACAGGCGCCGCCACCACGCCTGGCTAGTTTTTTTTTTTTTGTATTTTTTTAGTAGAGACGGGGTTTCACCGTGTTAGCCAGGATGGTCTCGATCTCCTGACCTCGCGATCTGCCCGTCTCGGCCTCCCAAAGTGCTGGGATTACAGGCTTGAGCCACCGCGCCCGGCCAATGATTTTCTTAAGTTCAGCTCATTGTGGACATTTTACTTCCTGATACCATCCTGTGTTTCTTTTACAGGCATCCATGTTACGTGTCCCTCCTTTCTTTTTCTGTGTCTTTGAAAATCTGAGTTCATTGAAGAGCTCTTTGTGCAACCAGTCTTTTCAGAATCTTCCCATTTTCTGTCATTAATATCCTTTGCCGTTTATAGCCAGAACTCTGTTTCTTATACCAATTTTTAATCTTTTAGTTGTGACTAGAAGAAAGGATAGGAGCAATACCGGTTTTATGTCAGTCTCTGCATCACTTGTTTGGTTACACAAGTACCCCACCACCACCACCACGTTTTTCTCACTCATTCTCTTTCTTTGTCTCTTTTTTTCATCTTTCTTTTCTGGATTCTTCTTGTGATATAACTTTAAGAGTTATTCTAAAGCTCACAAGTTTCAGTCTGGTATTTTATCAGATCATGTGTAGATATAGAACATTTCCCTTGTTATTCTTTTAAATTCATTTTCAATTTATAATTTTCTTCCAACAGAACTTAAAATGACACTGTCTTCAGGGCAATAATCATGTTTACCTTCTTTTGTATTTTTCTCATAACACCTAGTCAAATATAGGTAATTTATATAAGAGAGCATTTAGTGAAAGGGAGCCTAATAAGTGCGAATTCTTACGGGCATACTTCAGGAGTAATCCAAAGTCCTTACTGTCTTTGCAGGGTTTTACATGTTCTTGCCCCTGTCACCTCTCTGAACTCTTGCTTACCACTCCCCCTCACTCTATCTGTGCCATACTGAACTCCTTGCTATTTCTTACCCCATACCTCTGCTTCAGGGCTTTTGCACTTACTGTACACGCTGTGCGGTACCCTCCTTCCTCCAGATTTCTAAATCATTCTTTTTCATCTCATTCAAACCTCCTTCTCAATGAAACTTCTTCTGATGACCTCATTTAAAATTTTAATGCCTCTCCCAGCCCCTATACTTTCTATCCATCCCCTTACCCCACTGGAATATAAGATCCGTAAGGGCTGGTATTTTATGTCACTTGTATTTTATAAGGTGCCAGGAACAGTATCTGACACCTAGTGGATGCTCAGTAAATATTTGTTGAATTAATTAATCAAGGCCAGTTTAACTAGACTTCTGTTCTTGAGAGCTTCCTAAAGCAGATGACTCATCTTTCTTTTTTGAGTCTCAGGCAGGATTTACTTTTCTTTTCTCTGAACATTTTGTAATTTTTGTTGCCTAATTGTGTCCCATGTTTCCATTCCCAGCTATTGTAACAAACTTGAAAATTCCATGGTAAATTGATCTCCCATTTCCCAGTACTTCCATTTATCATCGAATTTCTTCCCAGTGGTCACATTCATGTCCAGAATATTTCTTTTCATATTTGAGAGGTGGAAGGGTTAGCAAGGCATTTATCAGAGATGTTGATTTTAGCTGTGGGAGAATTCTAGCAGATATCCCAAAAGTCGAAGTCCCCATCACAGCCTATTTGTGTCTGCCTCAGCGTCTAGAATACCAGCAATTCTTTAAGCTTCTACTTTCCTTGCTTTTGCCCTATTCTAGTGCAGAGTCCTGTTTCATCAAATCTCAGTGATGCTTAATAGTATATTAACTTATTTGTAAATTGTCAGTTTTCTTTCTTCATTTAATACCCATATTCTGGGCTTGGGTTTCCACAGACCTGAGACCACATTGTTGCTAACACCTCTCCTATTTGTTTTTCTGCAACAAATAATTGACCCAAGCATTCCCATTATTTTCAGTTTTCTTTTTCAGAGCATGCCCAGCCAGCTTCTTTCATTGTTACAGTAATATCTGAACTTTTTCTATCTCTTCTTCCATGATCAGCTTAAGGTCTACTTGATCAGTTAATCAAAATTACATAGTGATTAGAAAAAGCTCTAGATCCATCCACCATTTTAACTGTGTGACCTGAACAAATTTCTTAAGTTCTTCTCTAAATTTCTTTTCATATCTGTAAAATGGGGAGTGGGGAGCAGTAATGCCTGCTTCTTGCGTCATTAATCTTTGCTTTCAGAATTAAGTGATATGAAGATGATGATGATAAACTTTTATGGAGGGTTTACTATCTGTCAGATGTTGTCTTACAAGCCTTACATATTATTAACTAATACAGTATATATGGTATACAGTTCTGCTTATTAGCATATGCATGGCACGTGGAAGCAGTCAGTAAATGTTAGTTTTTATTAGCAGCAGCAGCAGCAGCAGCACATCTCTGGGTAAACACTCTTTTCTTAGTTTTTGCAAGGTATACTTCCTCACCAGCAAAAAGTCTGTTACAGATGATTGTATACTACGGTATGAACCAGACATTTGTGTACCATTTGTACCATTTTTGACACTATTCATTTGCTGGAAGAAACCACAGGAATCTTACAGTAGTCCCTTCTCTTAAAGGATTAGAGCCCAGACAATAATAATGCTATTATTGAGAAGCCAGCTATTACACACTGAAACTGAATACAAATTATGTCTTTAAATTTAAAGTAAAATTTCAACTTTTAAAAATAGAAATTTTATTGAAAATTGGTTTTTATAATTTACATTTGGTAAATTCCATATATTTTCACTGATTCAGTACAAAAGGTTTAAGTCAAAATACCTCTTGAGAAAGCACTATAGAAATTTTGCTAGGTATTAAGGTTAAAAAATCCTCAAACATTACATTTTCCATGGCAGAAAACTCATAAAACCATTGAGTAGTTGATTTCTGAAATGTTTCTTAATTTTAGAATAATATGGGTAAACAGCCAGGTGCAGTGGCTCACGCCTATAATCTCAGTGACTCAGGAGGCTGAGGTGGGAGGATCACTCGAGGCCAGGAGTTTAAGGCTTCAGTGAGCTATGTTGGCACCACTGCACTCCAGCCTGGGTGATAGAGTGGGACTCTATCTCTAATTTAAAAAATAAATAAATAAATAAAAGAAGGAATAATATGGGTAAATGTATTTAAAGTACACTAAGAATAAAACAAAATATTTGTTATATGTAGACTTTGAGGTGTTTTTGTTTGTTTGTTTGTTTTGTTTTTTTGGCTTTTTTTTTTTTGAGATAGTGTCTTACTCTGTTGCCGAGGCTGGAACGCAATGGTGGGATTCCAGCTCACTGCAACCTCTGCCTCCCAGGTTCAAGCGATTCTCCCATCTCAGCCTCCCGAGTAGCTGGGATTACAGGCATGCACCACCACACCTGGCTAATTTTTGTATTTTTAGTAGAGATGGGGTTTTGCCACATTGGCCAGGCTGGTCTCGAGCTCCTGACCTCAGGTGACCCGCCCACCTCGGTCTCCCAAAGTTCTGGGATTACAGGCGTGAGTCACTGTGCCTGGCCAAGACTGTTTTGATAGAACACTTTGTGTCTCTCTCACCTTGTATTTAGAAAAGTTAGAAAGTAAAGGATCATGTATATAGAAAGCTTTTTGAAGACTCTTAAGTTCATAAATATGGGGCACTACGACTATGCATATGAAAATATTTCCTATCAGTTGGCAGTTACCACTTCTATAGTGGCATGGAACCTCTTGAGTTAAACCAAGGCTCAGTGAGATTTGGTGATTTAGGTAGTGTCATTGTGTGAACAAGCAGGACTCTACTCAGGTCTTTTATTTTATTATACTTCCCTTTGACATTCACTCCAGTTAAAGAACTCTTTCAGAAGACCTCATGCCTGTTCTCATGGAGATTCAAGGGTGTTTGAGTCCTTCCTTATTATCCCCTTGGAAGATGCTTTGAGAACCCCAGTGATGAATCCCAAGAACTCTGTCTCCATTATCCCTAGTATGGAGCACCTCATCACTCTAGTGTTATCCCTAAATGGCCTTCATAGTAATGTGCTTAAAGAGTCTCCTATTATGTCCTTTAGAATGGAGCCTGACTTGCCCAAATTGGTATGTACATGTTAAAGAGAGGCTGAAACTGAAGTTGGTCGTTTCTCACTGGATCAGTCAACAAGATTTCAGTACTTTCTGTGGGCTCTGCATCGTTCTGAGTACTTTGGGGGACAGAATAAGGCGTGGCTCCTGCCTTCAAGGAGTATGGAATTTAATAGAAGATGACAATGTACATGACTGTAAATCTATCTACATGAGAGTGCCTAATTGTGAGATTCCTAATAAATGCAAGACAGGTTCTGAAAACGTGAAACATAAATGAGGTTGAAGAAATTGTGAAAAGTTTAGCAGAGGAGGAATAATTTGTCAGGTTCTTTAAATACAAATAAAGGGGAAAGGAAGGACCATTTTTAAGTTTAGATATTCCAAGGGTTAGTGGTGAGGTTGATTATGTTATGTCTTCTCGTTGATGAGGGAGGAGACTGGCAAATAGTGGAAAATAAAGTTAAATAGCTAGGGTGGGGTCAAATTATGGGTTTTAATAAAAGCCAGGCATAGAAATTTAGATTGGGGTGGTAGAAAAAGGAAGACTTTAAAAGTTTTTGAGCCAATGAATGACATCATACAAGTTCTGTATAAAGAGCAGTGATTTCAGGATGGGAGAGAATGGCACCAGGAAGACCCACTTGAATGCTGGTAAGTAATGTTACTAACACTGCCATTAGTAACATTAATGTTACTAGGGCCTGGACTGATATGCTGATGGAAGTGAGAATAAAGAATAAGGTGGGATGAAAGAGATTTTGACAAGAGCTTTTTAATGAACCTGAAATGGAAAAGGGAGAGATTAATTAAGCCTGCTTCCCAAACTTTCTGACTGGAAGAGAGTTTATGCCATGGACAGCCATGGGGTTGCTAGAAAATTAGCTGTGGGGAAAAAATTATGCATTTGCCTTTGGGCATAATGAAATGCAATTGGCCCTCCATATTCATGGGTTCTGCATCCACTGATTCAAACAACTGTGGAACAAAATTGTCAGAAAAAACAATACAACAATAAAAAAAGATACAAATATAAAACAACATGGTATACCAACTATTTACATAGCATTTATATCATATTAAGTATTATAAGTAATCTAGAGGTGATTTAAAGTATATAGGAGTATATGTGTACGTTATATGCAAATACTGCACTATTTTATATCAGTAACTTGAGCATCCATGGATTTTGGTATACATGGGGGATCTTGGAACCAATTCCCCATGCATAGCAAAGGATGACTGTATGAGTTATCTGTAAAATGTTTTGGTTGAAGTGTTTAGAAAACAGGTAGAACTATAAGACTGACTGTTGGATGAAAAAAACATAGGACTAGGAAATTCAGGTATGCTAGTCTTTTTGAGTATTGCTTAAAGCCATGGGAAAAGACCTCTCTGAGTTCCAAGACAGATGCAGAGACTGGCATTCATGCACAGCTTCTAATAGATAAATCTGAAGAGTTCTTAGTATGCATGTTGACTGAAATTACTTTAGAAGTAATTTTTCTCCTGGTGATAAAAGGCATGTAAGGCTGTTTTAGGAAACTGAAAAATGCAAAAAGGTATAAAGAAAAAGAAAAAATAATCATTAATAGTACTTTAGTAAACAAGTTTTGTCTAAAGATAGACTTTCCTTCTACTTGTTTTCTTATGCATATAAAGGGATAGGAAATATGTGTGTATGTATGTGTGTGTATAGGATCATGCACTATATATAGCTTGCTTTTTTTCCCATCATGATAATTTTCCCATGTCATGAATTATGGCTTGCAAGTGCTATTCTTAAAGGGCTGCATTATTTTTCGTTATTTGGATTTATCATTATTTAATTGGAGTTCTATTATTGAACATTTAGATTGCTCCCAAAAGTTTTTACTCTTATTAATATATTATAATAAACTTCTGTGAAACACATACTCTTGCCTGCTACTCAGATATGACTTCTGTAAGCAGAGACCTCTGTATTCTCAGAACCTAGAAGGTTACCTGGACATAGTAGTTGCTTAATTAAAAAAAAATTATTGATTGAATGAAAGAAGACTATTAAATGTTCAGATCCTCTTTTTTTATTCTGATTCCCTGTGTATCCAGGGGCCTCTTATTTGGCTGCATATATGAGTTTGGCTGTAATGAAAGTATTGGCCACGTATGACCATAAACAGGCATTCCTATTTCTATCACATGTATGACCGTAAACAGGCAATCCTATTTCTATCATTTGTCATTCTGTATTAATGCATCTATATCCTGATTTCTATTGAAGCATGGTTAATTTTGTTTGCTTCTAAGCAATGCAGCTACCCTATTGATGCTGATAAAAATAAATTTCTGAACCTGTACGACTGAGGATTAGGCCTCAGTTGTGGTAGATTGGCAAGATAATGAATGCTGCCCTGTCGAGAGCCCTCTGAAGAGAACAGTCTGCCACCCTTCACCAGGTAGAAATCCTGGCAGTGCCACGTTTTCCAGTTTGACTACCTATGATGCCCTGAAAAGACAGATGTTTGACTCTTTTCAAATAGTATTTTGACATATTTTAAGATGTAAAGGCATTGTGTCAGACTTTTTTCTTAAGAATATATTTGTTGCCACTCAGAAGTTAGCTTCCAAAAGGAATAGGTGTGTGCAAAGGTTTATGACAGTGGTGTAGAGAAGTTTTTAAAATAAATGTGCATCTTTTCCTATGGTGATAAAAGCACATGATGAAGAATTTTTTAGGTCCAGTTCACAGATTCCTTGTGCCTGGGGAAAACTGTAGTGGAAAGTTAGATAATTTCTAATTTGATTAGGGGAAGTCTAATGCAAAAACTTTTTGACTGAGCAATCCAATTTGAAACATGAATTTCTGTGCTGGAAGCTTCTATTGAACTTACTTAAGTCACATCTAAGACCCTCTGCCAGTCAGTCCACCATTACCCTAACAGTGGTAGAAATTCTGTATATTACACCTAGATCTTTTTTTGTTGTACTTTTTTTTTTTTTGCCCCTCAGGGAAATCATGGAAAAGCTGTGTAGGAAACACATTGCCCACATGTTCATACAACACAGAGTGAATATCCACTTAGTTCCTAAAAAGTTGTATTTGGTTATGGGGTTTGATCCCAGTTATCCAGGGTTTATGTCAGCTACTGAAGATTAGGATATCTGGGTACCTCTTACTGGAGTATCCATTCCTGTTTTCATTTCATTCCTGGGGGCAGTATTCAATCTGGTGTGGCCTCTGTGTTATAAAATGTTTCCCAGATTGTGTTTATCTGAACTACAAATCTAAGAAGAAGCATGGTGTTAATTGCCATGTAAAAATGATTCCAGAGTCAAGAGCTTGAGAAGTTCTGTTCCTTCCTTCATAGGTTCAGTTGTTTAACCCAGTGTTTTTCAAACATACTTTACTCCTGGAACCTGTTTTTCCTCAGACATATTTAAGAAAAAAGCATTTTGTAGACCACATTTGGACAAATGATACTTTATATCATTGCTTTGTTTTTTAAATTTTAATTTGACTGAATTTTACAGTTTCAGGATTTTGTTTCTGTTGCAGGTTTTAAGCTTTTCTTTTATAAATAGTTACTTTCCTAGTCTGAAATCTATACATTGTTTCAGTAATAATTCATTACGTAAATTTGCCAATCATTCATCTAAAGGGAATAAATGTTAACTTTTTAAAAAAGTTTAGCCGGGCGCGGTGGCTCAAGCCTGTAATCCCAGCACTTTGGGAGGCTGAGACGGGCGGATCATGAGGTCAGGAGATCGAGACCATCCTGGCTAACCCAGTGAAACCCCGTCTCTACTAAAAAATACAAAAAATTAGCCGGGCGAGGTGGCGGGCGCCTGTAGTCCCAGCTACGCGGGAGACTGAGGCGGGAGAATGGCGTGAACCCGGGAGGCGGAGCTTGCAGTGAGCTGAGATCCGGCCACTGCACTCCAGCCTGGGCGACAGAGCGAGACTCCGTCTCAAAAAAAAAAAAATAAATAAATAAAAAATAAAAAAGTTTGACTTGTGTCACAGATGAGAATACGAAGTATATCTGTACAATAAAGGAAAATGAAACATCAAAGTATCTACGACAGGTTAAGAAGCAGAACTTGACTGGGCATGGTGGCTCACGCCTGTAATCCCAGCACTTTGGGAGGCAGAAGTGGGAAGATCACTTGAAGCCAGGAGTTGGAAACCAGCTTGGTCAATAAAGGAAGACCTCATCTCTAACAACAACCACAACAACAAAAAATTAGCCAGGCACGGTGGCACATGCTTGTAGTCCCAGCTACTGGTGCAGCTTCAAACTCCTGGCCTCAAGCTGTCTTCCCAACTCAGCTTCATGTTCCACTGAACATTGTTATGCAGTGTCTCCTATTCTACATGTGCAGGTTTATTTTTACAGTATGTACCGGGAGTGGAATTGCTTGGTCATTGGGCACGTGTGTGTTCAGCTTTATTGAGTGGCATCAAACTGTTCTCCAAAGCAGTTATACCAATCTATACCCTCACCAGCAGTGAATAGTTTTTCCATTGTTCTTCCTTAATGAAATTAGATATTCACAGCCTTTTAGGTTTTTGCTAAACTAGGAGTATGAAGTGGTATTTCTTTGGGGTTTTAATGTTCATTTCCTGATTAGAATTGTAGTTGAGCATCTTTTATTGTGTTTATGAGCCATTTATGTTTTCTCTTCTGTCAAATTCCTATTTGGGTTTTTTGTTCATTTTAAATTTTGTTGTTTGTGTTTTTCTTATATAGGAATTCTTCATGCATTCAAGATGCGTGGATATTGTTTAGAATAGTACCTGAAACATAGAAACAACTTTGTAAGAATAGCTATCATTGTATTACCATTGTATTTAATCCTTTGTTTTTATGTGTTACAATTATCTTCTGCTAGTTTGTGGCTTATTTTTCATTCTGTGATGCTAATTTTTTAACGTGGTATTGTATTATTTCAAAAATACGCCATCTTGAATAGTCTACATGTTCATAACCATGGCATATTCATGTTGTATATGTTCTGTGTCATAACCCATAACTTTCAATCTTTTTTTTTTTTTGAGATGGAGATTTGATTTGTCACCCAGGCTGCAGTGCAGTGGCGTGATCTTGGCTCACTGCAACCTCCGCCTTCCGGGTTCAAGCGATTCTCCAGCCTCAGCCTCCCAAGTAGCTGGGATTGCAGGCATCCACCACCACGCCTGACTAGTTTTTGTATTTTTAGTAGAGACGATGTTTCACCATGTTGGCCAGGCTGATCTCGAACTCCTGACCTCAGGTTATCCACCCACCTTGGCCTCCCAAAGTTGCTGGGATTACAGGTGTGAGCAGCTGCACCAGGCCAACTTTTAAGTACCATTTTTTTGCTGCTGTTTCTTTTTTTGAACCCCAGGAAAAAAATTAACCCATTTAATCCCCTGTTCAAACTGCTACAATTTTATTTTCGGTGTTGTCGCCTAGTTGTAGATATTTATCTCTCCAAATGTACAGTGATTATTTCGAAGTCAAAACGTTTTTGGCATTGTGATTTCAAAAGTTTAATCTTAAGACTTTAGGAACTACCTGAAGTCTGCAACAATTGCCTATAAGGGATCCAAATGAATCTCTTTTTTATTTTTTATTTTGGAGACAGTGTCTCCATCACCCAGGCTGGAGGGCAGTCGTGTGATCGTGGCTCACTGTAATCTCTACCTCCCAGGCCCAGGCGATCCTCCCCCCTCAGCCTGCCGAGCAGCTGGGTCTACCAGTGTGTCGCCACACCCACCTGATTGATTCTTTTTTATTTACTTACTTATTTTGAGTCTCACTGTGTCGTCCAGGCTGGAGTGCAGTGGCATGATCTCAGCTCACTGCAACCTCTGCCTCCTGGGTTTAAGCAATTATCTTGCCTCAACCTCCCGAGTAGCAGGGATTACAGGAGTATGCCACCATGCCCAGCTAATTTTTGTATTTTTAGTAGAGATGGGGTTTCACCATGTTGGTCAAGCTGTTCTTGAACTCCTGACCTCAAGTAATCCACCTGCCTTGGGCTCCGAAAGTGCTGGGATTATAGACATGAGCCACCACGCCCAGCCCTTTTACATTTTTTTTTATAGAGACAAGGTCTCGCTTTGTTGTCCAGGCTGGTCTTGAACTCCTGGGCTCAAGGGATCCTCCCACCTCCACCTCCCAAATTGCTGGGATTACAGGTGTGAACCACCATGCCTGGCTTGAATCTTAAACTGTGATTTTAGTTGAATCTTTACGATGTTATTTGTGATATGTAACTTGCTGACCAAACTGTCTATGAATTACTTCCTTTAGTGGAGAGATCCTAATTATCTTTTGGTAGATTTTTCCGAATACTGGAGGATGACAAAAGGGACACGTTAACAGTGTAACTGTAAAGGTAACAGTGACGATAGCAGTGATAATGATAATTATAATTTCTTCAAATTATATCATGAATCAGGTACTGCCCTAAGTGCATGACATGTATTAACTCACAACAATCCTTTTGATCTGTGAGAAAACCAAGGCACAGGCAGATGTAGTAACTTGTTTAAGATCACACAGCCAGCAAGAATGGAATTAGGGATTCAAAGTCAGTCAGTCTAGTGGCAGAGTTTTAGAAGTAGATTCATAGATATTATCAACTTGGTATCTGAAGAAACACTAATTCATTTTTAGTTTTTAAAAGAAGAATTCACCTAAAACTTTGTTTTTTAAATGTGATGATGAGAGAATGGGAAAATACATTTTCAGTGTAGTTGGTGGGATCCAGTACTTTTAAGGAAGGAGCAGAACTTGGAGCTGGAGTTGCCTAATGGAAGTGTATAGTGGATCAGGCTTTCATTATGAATAGTTTTGGCTCCTCATGAGTGGTTGCTGGCCTCTGAAAGATTTCAGAAAATTTATAACTTGTAATTCAGTTTCCTATATGCCATATGCAAATGTTTGGAGGGTAGTTAATAGAGAATGGTTTTAAATATTCCACAGAGGACTCCCAACTGGTTTTTGAGCTTGTATAGTTACTGTCCAGTTGAGACAGAGCCATTCTGAAAGACTACAGCTATTTGGGAGATAGCTAACCGTATTTGAAATGTGTCTACTCATTAGCTTTGTTTTTGAATTTTTTATTTTGAGATGGAGGCTTGCTCTGTCACCCAGGCTGGAGTGCAGTGGCATGATCTCGGCTTACTGCATCCTCTGCCTCCTAAGTTCAAGAGATCCTCCTGCCTCAGCCTCCCGAGTAGCTGGGACTACAGGCGCACACCATCACGCCTGGCTAATTTTTGTATTTTTAGTAGAGACGGGGTTTCACCATGTTGGCTAGACTGGTCTTGAACTCCTGACATCAAGTAATCCACTTGCCTTGGCCTTCCAAACTGCTGGGATTACAGGCGTGAGGTTAAAAGTATTTTCCTCCTCTGAACCTTTATTTTGGATGTTAAACGCTCTCATTGGTTCATAAAGCAGTTTTCATTAGGTTGCTGTTACTGCTTCGGCTCTTGGCTATTTTTAGATAGAGTTTTCACTCAGCTGTGGTTTGTTTACTTAGCTGTAAGCAAATATAAATAATAAAATGAATTAAGGTCAATTCATGTACTCTAAAAATTATAGGGTTAAGTGGCTAAGCAAAAAGAATGAGACATTATAGCTTCTTATCCATTCAGTTTTGAGTAGAATGAGCATAGTATTGGAATGAGCATGTATAGGAAAGACAGTACTGAGGTGATCCGCTGTAGGGTATTACGCTGATGAATTAGCTAGGGTGTGTATATTAGTGGAAAAGTTTAAGAACTTTGCCATGGGATTTAAATATTATGCTTTTTTTTCCTTTTGACTTCCCCACAAGGAAGGACTGGGAAAGTAGCTCTTTTCCCTCCTTTATATGGTCATAATAAAGGATTGCAAATTAATTAGCTGCATTCAAGGCATCACACAGATTGAATTCCATATTTGTCTTGGAGGGAAGTCCAGACTTCCGCCTGGGGCGACTGAATCTGCTTTGTGAGACTGGGTGCAACTTCCGTGTATTCAAGGGTGGGATCATCTTGTCAACAGCCAAATGTCTTACAAGTTGTAAGTCACTTAGAAGAAATTATCCCCGCAAATGTGGTTTGTTTTTAATGTTTCTTTCAAAACCTCTCCTCCCCCAACACACAGTACAGCAGAGAAAAGTTGCACCTGCCTGCTACTTGGCAATAGATTCCGTGATGATTGACTGTGGGCATTGTTTTCTATGTGGGTTGGGAACAGAAAAGTACTCTTTAACCTTTTACCAGGTCTCTGATAAGTACTGAAAACTTTGGCAGTTAAATGTGGACTGTAAAAGAAACATACAAAGAAATACTGGAAAAACAAAAATGGAATGACCTTTATGCTACGTTGACAAAGCCAGTTTGTGTTTGATATTTTTTCTTCCTTATTTTGTATGTTTATCTTTTTTCTTTTAAACAAGGGTGGAGTTTTTCTACTTTGTTGATCCCTGTAAATGGCTATGATTTATTTTATTGAGAAGGTCCAGTATTGGAGGCAGAGTGGGAGGGGTCCTGGACTGGGAGCCAAATGGTGGCTCCATTTCTAAATATGTGACCCTAGACAAGGCTTGCCAACTTCCTGAGCCTCAGCTTTTTAATCTTTAATACCTGCCCACCTACACATGGCTTGGGAGAGTAGTATGCATAGTGTGAGGAGTCCTGGGCTAGTGAGTGTGACAGGCTTGTTTTGGTTTTATAACATTTATAACGTACACATGTCTGAGCCCATTTTTTTCTATTGCAAAATGGCAGTAACCTTACGTTCCACTTGTTAGGGCTACTGTGAGGATCAGAACCAAATGAGATAATGTATATAAAGTATTAAGCATATTACCTACCACATAATTAATGTATAGTTAATTATTATGAATTACTTATTTTTATTATTGTCAATAACATAGAGTGTTAGCATTGAATAAAGTTCTGGGTATGGAATAGAATGATCAGATTTCTAGGTTTTGATGTTTGATACTATAGCCTCACTGCTGAGAAAATCTGGGAAGTATAAGGAGGTAATGGTTAAAAGATAGGCAGAATTTTCTAATTTCAGAATAATAGTCATTAACAGCAGGACACTGTCTAGATAATCTACCTTTCTGTGCCTTTTTATCTTTATTCAACTAAAGATAACGTGTTTTGAGGAAACAATATTGCTATTGTTTTGTAAAAATTGAAACATAAGTAGGTATGGTTTGTGGCACTGAGGACTGACTGATCGCTTCTGATACTTCTCTTCGAAATGCCCTTTTTGGGCCGGGCGCAGTGACTCACACCTGTAATCCCAGCACTTTGGGAGGCTGAGGTGGGCGGATCATGAGGTCAAGAGATCGAGACCATCCTGGCCAACATGGGGAAACCCTGTCTCTACTAAAAATACAAAAATTAGCTGGGCGTGGTGGTGCACACCTGTAATCCCAGCTACTCGGGAGGCTGAGGCAGGAGAATCGGTTGAACCTAGGAGGCAGAGATTGCAGTGAGCCGAGAGCGTGCCACTGCACTCCAGCCTGGCAACAGAGCAAGACTCTGTCAAAAAGAAAAAAAAAAAAAAAGAAAGAAAGGCCCTTTTTGGAGCTCAGATAAAGACACTATGTAATTTGTAAGAAAAAAAGGTGTCCTGTTGGAGTCTACATGTCGGGAGTGTCTAAATCTTAAGTAACCAGAGCTTAACTATCCTCTCCATTATTTTAAGAAATGATGGTGAGGATCATTGCTGATACGGTTTTCAAATCTGGGGGGAAAGGTTACAGAATGGTGTAAAAATCACCTGAAAAAGAATCCTTTTTGTTTGTGCATTTTATCAAATCACTACTAATCTGGCCAGCAGGGAGTTACCATCTGTACTATGTGGCCGTGACCAGAGAAAACAGGTCCAGTCCATTTCATGTGTTTAGTAATTTATCACGTTCACATATAACCCACATTTATTCAGTACCTATAGATGCTGTGCTTGAAGCACATAAGCCATTCATGATGAATACATACTATTGTTCAATGCTGCAGTTCGTATGTTATTTTGAAAGACAGAGGGAGAAAAAGTAGAGCACCTACAACTTGCATTTCCAAACTCATCACTTTTATACTTTGAGGAAGGAACTTGTAACCTTTATTGTACATTAATGATTACTTATATAACTCACTATGTTTTCTTTTCTCTACTTCCAAACCCAAGAAGGCATTCTAACAGTATCTCGGTCATCTCTGATAACCCTGCCCCAGTTCAGTCATATCCTGGTAGGCCATTTTAGTTATCTCATAATTACAGTAAACCTCCCTTCCATTCCTCCCCTCTTCCTTCATTCCTCAAACATTGCCAGCAACCACCAAATCCACCTTCCTGCCCCAACAATTAATCTAAAATGTAAATTGGACCACATCATTCTCAGACTTAAAATCCTTTAAATGACTTCCTTACCACTTTTCAGGGTACCATCCAAATTCTATGGCATCACGTTCATGGTCCTTCTCAATCTGGTTCCTACTTTCCTGTCCTCCCTCATCTTCTGCCACTTTCCTCTCTCACCCCTTCATACAAAATTATTTACAAATTCCTTGTTCTCTCACACTACTAAGGCCTTTTGGTATTTTCAGCTCCATCACCCCATCATCCTACTTAGTTTGTGTTGTTGTTCATTTGTTTGTGTCTGTCTGTCTGTCAGTCCATGATTAGACTGCATTTTTTTTTTTTTTTTTTTTTTGAGATGGAGTTTCATTCTTGTTGCCCAGGCTGGAGTGCAGGGTGTGGTCTCAGCTCACTGCAACCTCTGCTTCCCAGGTTCAAGTGATTCTCTTGCCTCAGCCTCCCAAGTAGCTGGGATTACAGGCACCTGCCACCACGCCTGGCTAATTTTTTTGTATTTTTAATAGAGATGGGGTTTCATCATGTTGGCCAGGCTGGTCTTGAACCCCTGACCTCAGGTGATCCACTCACCTTGGGCTTCCAAACTGTTGGAATTACAGGCGTGAGCCCACGCCCGGCCTGATTAGAGTGCATCTTGAAGGCAGAGATTCTGTGCCACTTAACTTTGAATTATACCCACATGTCACACTGCCTGGTGCATAGTATGCATTCCCTAAATGTTTCTCAAATACATAAATGAGGGATGAAAGATACTCCCATGTGGTCACAGTGTACCATTATAACATTTGCAATTCTTACTATATGATATAATATCTGTAAGCCAGTTTTATAAATCCAATAATCGTGATATGGCTAAAAGGGAACATAGATATCTTATCCATAAACTCAAAATCAAAGAGACTGAGTAACTTAGACAAGAGCACACAGCTGACTAACAGTGCCTCAGGACTAACCTGGCCTGGCTCCCTGATCCCCTTGCCATGGATAGGCCTAACAAATTGAAATGTGTGCAAGACTTAATAGATTGATATTTAAATCATTTATTTTAGCTTTGAGGTTTTTTTTTTTTTAAAACTTCATTAAGGAAAAATTTAAGTATACACAAAAGTAAATGAAAGAGTAAACTGTATCCCCATGTGTGCACATCACCAGCTTAAACAGTTCTCAAACCATGACCAGTCTTGATTCATCTATTCCCACGCCTACTCCTCTTCACGTTATTTTGCAGTAAATCCTTGATGTTGTATGATTTCATCTGGAAATATTTTAGTATGTACAGGATAGGTTTTTAAACTTCTAAATATGAGTTTCTCTGATATTCTGGGAAGTCATGATAATTGAAACAAAATAACGAAGCCCATTGAAGACACAACTGCAGAAATCTGGCAGCCTGTCCCTGTGCTTTCTCCTTCTCTGTGAAGCTGTTCCCAGGACCACGACTTCCGCAGAGCCCATCTCCTAGAAATTCCTTTTGTTCACATGCCCTGGAGAGAGTTGTGCTTTGTTGTTTAAATCGTGCCAGGTGGAGGTGCAAGGAAGAAAAGCAATGGTGATTATATGAATGAGAGTAGATACTAGTTAGTAAAAAGCAAGATACTCTATTTATGTATAAGGTTAAATAGTTTTTAAAAATCATCCATAAGAAACCTTTAAAATTCCTTGGAATCTTTGTCATTTCTGTTTTATAAAAATTACAGTATAGTAACTGAAGTTTATATTTTGAATTATTGCAAACATACACAAAGTTATGGAGAAAAATACAAGGAACATTCATGTGTCTACTGCATCTCTTTACCAAGTCTCTATTTTGCCCTGTTGCCTCAGATTTTCTTTAAGTAACAGTGCATTGCAGGTAGAGTTAAGATGCCTTGGTAATCCTTCCCTTTCCTCTCTCCCAGAAATAACCGTTATCCTGGATTTAGATTTATTGTTTTAAAGCATGTATAACCTTACGTTGCATAGCGTCTTGCCTTTTATAAAGCATTTTACCTCTCTCATTTGATCTTCACAACTCTTGAAGTATTTACGTCACCAGCCCACCAAATTATCCCAATTTCACTTAATACAAAGCTATAAGGTATGAAGTGAATTAGTGTTTCATGATTTACAGTGTATCATCTCATTAGAAATAGAGTCCTGAGGCATGTGTGTGAAAACTTCACACCCTGCTTTATTCCTCTGTTTAACTTAAAGTACCAGTAATTACCTTTCAAAAGTATAAAGCACTTTGGGAAGCTGAGGTGGTAGCACCTCTTGAGCCCAGGTCTTTGAGACCAGCCTAGGCAATAGAGCAAGACCTCCATCTCAACACACACACACACACACACACACACACACACACACACACACACACACACAGCAGTAGGACTGGAAGGAACCTCAGAGGGTTAAATAGTCTTTAACTCCCTGATTTTAGTGAAACCGCCTTAAAACCAAGTCACAGGTAAGTTTTCTGTTCATTTCAAAGGACATAATTGAGGAAGGAAGAGCTGTCTACCCTCTCTAAGTAATGTTTTCTCGAATGACAGATGAGTAAAGAAATCATGGAGATGTCTTATCTCATAATTCTTTAAAAATTAAATAACCATGGAGTTTGCATATAACTTAAAAAATTTAAAGCAAGCTTCCACTCCAGTTCCTCCTGACCAATTTTTCCAGCTATTTGAGCCATATTTTTTGCTCCTTGGAAGGAGATACAGTGCTCATCCTGTTTATTCAAGTAAAATTTAAAAAAAAAGATAAAACTTTCCCCCCTTAAAAAAAAAGTCTAGAGCTGGTAAAAATTTCTGACTCAGTAATTTTGGAAAGAATTGCCTCTTTCCACAAATAGATGAGCTTACATACTAGGTCTTCCAAGTGGGCTAGTAAATTTCCGTGATGTCAGGAAACTGGGTGGAGTTTTTATGGATGCAAGTCCAGTGGAGGAGGGACTTTTCAGGTCACGTATAAGGAGAGTAGGATCAGATTCTGGTTTTGAATAACCTATAAGCCACAAAGCATGGGGCTTTCCCATTGGGTTAATCTAGTGCTGGCCACAGTTTAGGCATATGATCTAGAGTAGTTGCTGCAATTAAGAGAGACTTTCTTATAGGATCTTTGCCCTTTTATTGGAAGGCTGTAAGTGTAGCCCAGCCTTGATTTATAAACCAACTTGACATAATCACTGTTTCTTTTCACATGGACTTCTGAATAGCTGTCACTAAATTTTGATTACCACCAGGCATTTAGTTAAGCTAGAGCTGAGCCATTTGATCTATTAGTTTTTACTGGACACTGCAGCCCACACTGATCTTCCCCTGTTCTAAAGCCCTGCTTATATCAGAAAGGCCCACCCAGGCTAATTGTTTATGTGCTAATTGTTTATATGAGTTAGTTTTAACTTTTTCTTCGACAATTTTATAGGATCTTAGCATGCTCATATCATGTCTCCTACTATTTGGGTCTCTTTCTACTATCATATTGCGTGGTACATTGATAGTTGCTAGTACCTAAAGCCTTACCTAAAGCCGATGAAACTATTAGCTTAGTTGGCTTCTTCAAGATTTGTCTTTATTTGGTCACCCTGAAAGCCTAAGTGTCTTGCAAACACGATCTACTAGGTTTGTTGAAGATCTCATTTTGTTTTCTATAATCAGTAACAGACACTGTAAGTTTGGATGCAGTTTTTTAAAAGGACCTTAAAAACCTTAACTCTCAGTTTGGATACTTGTCCCCTGGCTGGCAGAAATACCTTGGCAAAGTAGCTAAAGTCAGCCCTGAAACTGAAATCAGCTGAGGCTGGATAGTTTAAACCATAAGAGGAGGGGCCTGCCCAAATAGATGTCAAAATACAGACAGTCCCTGACTTAGGATTTTTCAACTTCAGTTTGGGTTTATTGGGATATAAGCCCATCAAGGAGGTCCTTATGATTACTACTGAATGTGCCCCATTTTTGGACCATCATAAAGTTGAAAAATTGTAAGTTGGGGAATGTCTGTTCTGCTACCGCTATTAAATGCACTTTTGACTTAGCAATGATGTAGCCCCATTGAAAGTCAAGGAGCATCTTTTTATTATACAGCTGTGAAAATAAAATAGTTGGTTTAGCTGTGATAATAAATGTCTAAATAGATTAAAGGAACAGAGTCTCAAAATGGACTGTTTCTGGCGCAAAAACTTTATACTTACATTCATGCTTCTAAGTCTTAGTACGCATATTTTTTTCCCTTAGTTTAAAAAAAATGTTTGCTGGCTGGTCTCGGTGGCTCACGCCTGTAATCCCAGCACTTTGGGAAGCCGAGGCAGGCAGATCACCTGAGGTCAGGCATTCAAGACGCCTCTGGCCAACATGGCGAAACCCTGTCTCTATGAAAAAATACAAAAATTAACTGGGCATGGTGACAGGCACCTGTAATCCCAGCTGCTTGGGAGGCTGAGGCAGGGAGAATTGCTTGAACCCGGGAGGCGGAGGTTGCAGCGAGCCAAGAACGCTCCACTGCACTCCAGCCTGGGCGACAGAGCAAGACCCCGTCTCAAAAAAAAAAAAAAAAAAAAAAATTGCTACATTCTTAAGTGTGACTCTCTTTAGCTTTGTGAAACCTTGAGGTTGTTGTTTTTATGCAAGGTTTATAATGAAAGGGATGAGAAAAATACAAGTCATTATAAAGAACTTGATGTTTTCTAGAACAACATACCCTAAAAAGGGAAGCTTACACATTTGAAAAATAAAAGTCTGGTGAGAGACCATATAGCTGAGGGTTCTGAGCTTAGGGAGACAGGTTCCATTTACTGGCTGTAGGTCTTTGGGATGATGACTTAACTAATCCTACTTCCTTATTTGTCAATGTGGGAAGCAAGCACCTACTTTATAGAACTGTAAAGATCAAAGAACATCATGCATGTTAAACTTTTAGTACTGTACCTAACACAGAAGTGTTGATAAAAGTTACCCATGGTTATTATTTTGACAAGAAGACCTTTAAAAGTACTATGAAGGGTTTCTGTTTCTAAATTCTAAGATATATAGTAGTCATGAACATTTCAGAAAGGCAGTGTTGTTTTCAAATCAATTTCACAGTTTTCTTGAGGGAGATAAGCAATTCTTCCCTTAGCAAAATAACTTTTGACTATGCGATGAAGGAGACTCAAAATCAGTGCTGATTCCAGCTACCTTTTCTTTATTTTCTGTGAGATGTTGAGCAAGTTACTTGCTAGTAATGTTTTTCATTTTTATAGAGAATAAAAAATAAATGAATTAGGTTTGAATTTCAGTGGGAAATAATTAGGTTAGATGTAAGAACGCTCTGATTGTAAGGCTGCCAAGCAGCTGAGAGGGAGTCCTTTGTCACCATTAGGAGACTGTGCCAGCGGAGCTTTTTCTTTTGGGCCTCCTAAGGCTACTTCAGGCGTCCTGGGAACCCATCTAGATGCACCGTAAACCTAGACTTCAACCCTGACTCCTGTGATGGCATCTTTGCCAGGATTCTGGCTCAACGTTGGTTAGTCTTGCTGTTCATGTAGAAAGCATTCTGATACTTTTTTCCTATTTAGATAAGTAAATGAAGATAGCATAGTATAGACAACACATATTTTAAATAGTCTGAAATAATTGCATAGATTTCCAACAGATTATAAAACTCTTTAAAAAGCGTACAGAGCTGTTTGGGCAAGAAGGACAGTTTGAATCTGGCATGGCAACACAGCCTTGTCTTTGTTAGAAGGTTAGACGAGTTGATCCTTTTAGGTTTCTTTAAAATAAGGAATTATAAAACCATTTAAGATTTACTAAGAATAAATAAGGTGATCATGTAAGAGAAGACCAGTAATTCTCTTGAGTTGCCTTTAGGAAGCTACAGACTTATTTTTGGCTTTAGCTTCATTTAACTGACTCTGGTTGTAAAAAGTAGGCATGGTCATTACAACAGCTCTAGTGTGAGCAAGGTTCACATCCCTGCTCTGATGTTTTTGAGTTGAGAGGCCTCTGGTAAATAACCTGTCTGAGCCCCGGTTTCCCGTTTCTAAAATGGAGAAATAGTACCTACCTCATAGAGTTGTTGTGAAGATGATGTAAGATAATGTACACAGTACTGCCTGGCACAGAGAAGATGTTTTATAAATGGTATCCATGACGACGACAGTGGTGATAAGGACGGAGATAAGGATAATGCTTAGTTGATTTCCAGATAATCATGATCTAAGCTGGGAAGTTTTCTGTCAAAAAGTAAATTGAGGCGAGGCACGGTGTCTCAGGCCAGTAATCCCAGCACTTTGAGAGGCCGAGACTGGTGGATCACAGGTCAGGAGTTCGAGACAAGCCTGGCCAACATGGTGGAACCCCATCTCCACTAAAAATACAAAAAATTAGCCGGGCATGGTGATGAGTGCCTGTAATCCCAGCTACTTGGGAAGCTGATACCAGAGAACTGCTTGAACCTGGGAGGCAGAGGCTGCAGTGAGCCAAGATCACGCCATTGCACTCCAGCCTGAGTGACAGAGGGAGACTCTGTCTCAAAACCAAAAACAGAACACCAGAGTAAACTGACATTAATTTTTAAAAAGAAATGATATATGCTGGTCCAAATAAATAAACAATGAAGTCTTAATGTCACATCTGAATAACAGAAAATCTTAGTTTGGAAAACTGTTTCTACTTACATTCTCAACTTTTGAGTCGGGTGATGGTAGTTTTGATTTGATCCTATTGATTTATAGGAAAATATCTACTTCTCGTGTAATAAATACTGTTCTTGCAAGAGCTAAAGCACACTCTTTTTCTTCTGTTGTATAAGTTGAAATTATTTAAATATTGGCATTATGGTATGATGTCAGCTATTTAAAATGGCCTGTGATAGTTACATTGTTCAATTATAATTGCAATCTCTTAAATAATGAATTTTTCAATAGAAAAGTGGGCAACAGTCTTAAATCATGCAGGTTACAAAAGAAATAGTTACTTAAAAAATGTAAAAATAGGCTTAAGTAATTGTAATCAAAGGGAATGTATAAGCAAAACTAAGGTTTTTGTTTGTTTGTTTGTTTGTTTTAACCTGTCAAACTGACAAAGTTTAAAAAGATGGACATTGCCTAGTGTTGGTGCTCTTATATCAACTATTAATGGTACTGTCTGTCTGGAAAGCAGGCTGGCCATGTATATCAGAATTTGAAATGTGAATGTTCTTTGACTCAACAATTGCACATCTGGAAGTATATAATAAGGAAATAAGAGAAAGAGTGCATAGTCTGTGATCCTTGATGTTTATTACAGCATAACTAAAAATACCCCCCAAAATAGAAACCATTTAAACATCTGTTAATGGGCATTAGTTTAAAACTATGGCGCTTAACAGAAGGTACAGTATGCCTGATTGCTTCGTTTAAGAGAAGCCAGGGTTCAAAAGCTGGCTTCACCATGTCTAGCTGTATGATTTTGGGTAAGTAACTTAATCCAGCTAAGTCTCACTTTTCTCTTCTATAAATCAGAAGAGTGGCACATGCTTTTTAAGGATATCATGAGGATTAAGTGAAATGATACACATAAAGCGCAGTGTCTAGCACAAAGTAACTCATTATATGTTAGCAACTATTATTACCATGTGCTCCTTAAAAAGGATGAAGTAGATCCATTTGTATTAATATTGAAAGGTGTCTATAAGATCGTAGACACCTTTCAAAAAAGCAGTTTACACAACGGCTTGTTTTAAAGCTGTATTAAAACTTATTTGTATTAATAGCCCATTTATGTTAAAACTGTGTGTGTGTGTTTATGCATTACAGTTTTGGAAGGACATAGCAACAGTTGTCTGAGTCTTAGGCACTATTCTAAGGACTTTCACACATATCAGTCACTTGATTAAAATTAGTTAATATATTTTAAGTGCTTGGAACAATGCCTATGCTTTATAAAACACTCAATAAACATTAGTTATTAATTTTCATATGCTGTCGTTATCTCTGTTTTGTAGATAAGAACGCTGACACCCTGAGAGTTCTCACAGTTCGTAAGTGGCAGAGCCAGAATTTAAATCCAGGGAGTGTAACTCCAGTCTCTCACTCAACAGTTAAAACTGGATATTATGGTAGGTAGGATTGTGAGGTCACTTTCACTTTGCAATTTGTATACTTATGGATATTTTTACATGAAACATTTTATTTTTATATATGGGGCAGAAGATATCCAGTTTGGAAAGAAAATAGTGCATTTTTATATTTTAGAAATCTTTTTTTCCCCTCTATTCTTTACTACCTATAGCATATTCCAGAGATCTGAATACATGTACACTTAGATTGCCCTCATGCTAAGGGTCCTGAACAAGGAGTTCCCATGACCTCATACACTGTATAAGATTTTGAGACCCTAACTTTGGGGCGCACAGCTAAATATATATTTAGAGGTAGAGTCAAATACATATTTAGAGGTACAGTCCCAGGCTAAATCTACATCACTGAATGATGATCAACTTCTGTAATTGAAATCTTAATAGCTTTCAAGAAACATTTAGTCATAATATTTTGGTTTCCAGCAAGTTTGGGATAAAATTGTCATTCTTTGGTCATCCAAAGAAGGCAGGCAGAAGCCAGTTGTTTGATCCACAGATCAGTAATTGTAAGATGGGAAGCAGTGACTTAGTGTTAGATATGGACATCAATGTTAGGGCTATTAGATGCTACATAATCCAGGACTCAGCCCTGGCTATTAATGTTCTGATATCCAACTTTGCTGCAGGGGCAGTACAGTGTCCTGGAGTGGTCACTGCACTGTGGACTCTCAGCTAGAATGGGAGCTTTCCCTGAAGGTTAAGTGACATGGTCTAATCCAAGCTTTTCCACCAAATAGCTAAATGTCTTTGGGCTTCACTTCTTTAAAATGAGGGAGATGGACTAGATAATATAGTCTCTCTCACTTAATGACAGATAAGATGGTCTGTACATCACTTAATGGTGACCACCTTCTGTAATTGAAATTGAATTCAAGTTTTGTGATTTTACCAGCCTTGCCTCTTGATGAACTAAATTTGCAATCTTAGACCTGTAGTAAAGTCTAGAAAGTTGCTAAATAGAATTGAACTTATAAGCTGATTTATGGGAGTGTTTGCCAGTGTGCTGACTTGAATTACAGGATATCCTTGATGACAACCAACTCTACACTTTACTTTTTATTCCATTTTAGGTATTTTTTCCCTCTCCTAGATTTGTTTGCCCAATAATCCAGAATTGTATTCTAAAGATCACAAGTCAATAAAATAGTGTGGTCCTGTTCATTGCTTAGGTAGTAAGCCGTTCAGGTATTAATGATAAAGGTCATTACCACATAAAAATTTCTTTCCTGCCTCAAAGTTTTTTGTATTCTGGTATCTTAATGAGATGGATGCCTTCTCTGTTTTCTCATGGTTGCGGAAGTCAAATGGTCTGTGTGTTTAACACAATATCTGAGTCTGATGAGTCACATGGTATGTCTGCTTTTAGTTGGGAACAGTTTTTTTTGGTCAGTTGTGATGGTCAAAAAAGTCTCTTGGGAGAGTTTAAATGACTCAAAATAACCAAACATAGCTCATAGCTACTTAGGTCTTAAAATTGTAAGCTTCGTGATACCATATTTTAATTTTAGTCTTATCTAATTTTTGTACCCCCAAAGGACTGCTGCTTCTGGCTCTTACGTTGTTAAAACATTGGTCTGATTTCTTTCAGGGGGTGGTTTTCATTTGAAAAGGAACAGCAAACAAAATAACACAGCAATTTAAAAATTAAAATTAAGAAATAAAAAAGGAATTGGTACAACTGAGAAATGCTTGCGACTCTCTCCTGAAGCTGTTCAGTGATGCAGAAGCTTTGAATGTTTTGAATGAATGGGAACATTAAAATTTGAGTTTATATTTGAAATTTATATTTTACATACTCACTTAAACTCAGTCTATTTTTCAAGTTTATTGTGTGTGCAAGTGTCTGGTTGGTCTGTCTGCCTCACTCTCTCTCTCTCGTTCCTATTCAAAGTTTACTTTTAAGAAAATGAAAAGCAAGTGTTCAGAGCTGCCCAAGCTTTGTATAGGTTTATGTGTGCGGGCTGCTTCCCAAGCTTGCTTCTCCCCTTCTCTTTGCCAGGGTGTCCCCACCTCTCACCACTCATCCTTTTCCTGCCTTATCCATTCATCAGTTGTTCTCTGGTCACACCAAACCTTCACTTTTTAGCTCCAAATATGCATTTTGGGCATACTGATGTTTTGAATCAGGCGTTGTCTCCCTTAAAACAGGCAAGGAAAGAGTAAAAGGGAGTGGGCATCTTCCTTAAAGCTAGAACATTCATTTTGTCTCTCTCATTTGTATGAGTTTGAAGGAGTACTTCCTTTACCTTAAATAAGACTTGAAGATAATTTAGCTAGGAGTTGTGCAGTCCTGCTTTTTGGTTTTGATATGGGCCTTTCTAGTCACCACTGGAAAAGCTATTTGAGAAGACAGTGATAGTTTGAGCCTACGTAAATATGCCCAGGTAGGTATAAGCCACCAAAAAATGGTTGCTCTAAAAGTCCACGTGTAAGATATGACTGGAAAACTTCTTCAAAATTCTCTTTATTATTCTTCTCATTTGTCTTGAGTTTTGTTCCATGACATCCAGCTTTTTTTTTTTTGTTTTTTTTTTTTGCTGTTCTTTGTAATCCTCCACTAAACCAGAACTAAGAATTTGGTTTATAGGAAACAAAATTTGAGTACTGAGGTACCTGAAAAACCACCTCTGAGTGCTGAAAAGTGCAACTTGATTCCCCTTTCCCCCCGCCCCTAAACGTCCAGCACTCTCCCAGGTTCACTCTTAAATGTTTTCTCTCTGATTATAAAATGGTGGTTTTCCTATTATTGAAAATTTGGAAAATTCAAAGTGTGATAAAAGACAAAATTTAAATCATCCATAATTTCACACTGTTTGTTCGTCACAATTTAACTTCCTCTCCTGTGTTTGTATAGTTGAGTTCACATTGTACTTGAAAATACAACTTTGTATCTTGCTTATTTACTTAACATTATTTTCCATGTTAAAATTTGCAGGGAAAATTTTCTTCAGTGCTGTGGTGTTTTATACTATCATCATTCCATCAATCATTTCATTTAATTTTAAACATTTGGTTTAAGTTGTTTGCTATTTTAAATAATGCTTTCATTTAAAAAAAAATCATTGCAGGAATTTTGGTTATTTCCATAGGATAGACTCCTAAAGTTGGAATTATGTCAAAAAATAAAAAATATCTCTGTGGTTCTTGGTATAAATTACCATATTCCCTGTTAGAAAGGGTCACATCTCTGCCAGCTAACACAAATGCATAGGGTGGACAGAAAGGTACCTCCTAACAGACTAGACCTCACTAAGGGGGTGTTTTCCCCTTGTATTGTGACTACTTTCATATAGGGAACATATTGCATAATTTTAAAGTTTCTTTGTCTTTGCTTTACTGGTAAAATTGAACATTTTTCATGTGTTTTAAACTATTCCTATTTATTGTCAAACAGTGTTATTTATCCATTTATTAGGGTCTTTATTGTCTCCTTACAACTTTAATATCAAAAAAAGCTATGAGCTTACTTGATAAATATATATGTATTTTAAATATATGCTTTTAGATATACTTTGTTTTTTGTTTGTTTGTTTGTTTGTTTCTGAGATGGACTTTCACTCTGTCTCCCAGGCTGGAGTGCAGTAGTGCGTGCTATATCTTTGCTCATTGCAACCTCCGCCTCCCAGACTCAAGCGATTCTCCTGCCTCAGCCTCCCGAGTAGCTGGGACTACGGACACATGCCATCACACCTGGCTAATTTTTGTTTTGCATTTTTAGTAGAGACAGTGTTTTGCCATGTTGCCCAGGCTGGTCTCAAACTCCTGACCTCAAGAGATCCACTTGTCTCAGCCTCTCAGAGTGCTGGGATTAGAGGCGTGAGCCACTGCATCTGGGCGCTTTTAGATATACTTATAACTGACATTGTTATTTTACAGTGTTTTTCTCCAAATTATTTTTTAAATCTTGTTTGATACGCAGTATGTACATATGTATATTATAAATTTTTGTAGAATGAAATGTAGCACAAGTTTTCATTGTGATGATTTCCTTTTAAGAAAGCTCATTCCTTCTGAAGGTCCAGTAATCTATGTTTTCCTCTAATTTTTTTGAAGTTCAATTTTTTTAAACTTTAATTTTTTCCCCTCCTTCCTTCATTCTTTCCTTCCTTTAATTTTTATGTTTGTCCTTTTGAACCATTTGCAATTTATTTTGCATTCTGGAATGAAATGAATGCCTGACTTGATTTTTTTCCCCAAATGGATACCCAGTTGTTCCAATACTATTAATTGAATGTCTTCTCCTCTTCTCCTCTTCCCATAATCTATGATTACGTTGCCTCATTAGAAGCCAAGACTTTTTAAAATCAAAGTTTGGTTTTGTTTTGTTTGAGACAGAGTCTCACTCTGTCACCCAGGCAGGAGCGCAGTGGCGTGATCTTGGCTCACTGCAACCTCTGCCTCCTGGGTTCAAGTGATTCTTGTGCCTCAGCCTCCCGAGTAGCTGGGACTACAGGTGTGCACCACCATGCCCAGCTAATTTTTCTGTATTTTTAGTAGAGATGGGGTTTCGCCATGTTGACCAGGCTGGTCTCAAACTCCTGACCTCAAGTGAACCACCTACCTCAGCCTCCCAAAATGGTAGGTTTACAGACATGAGCCACTGCGCGCAGCCAAGATTATTCTTACATATTTTATGAATGTTGTACTCCATCTCCTCCTCCTTGCTACTTTTGTGAACAGGATTATTTTTCCATTTCTAAATTTATGTCTTTAAAATTAACATTTTAAAGCATACATTTATTTTAAACTTTAAATTCCCCTATTTAAAAAATCATTCATCTTACTTTTTACTGACCCATATTCTTTATAACAAAAGTGAAAAATATAGAAGAAAACTCATGATATTGGGTTACTGGATGTATTGATAGATGGAAGCATGGCTCAGCTGCCAAGGCAAAGGGAAGGATAGATCCTTCTGGGTGTACTAGCTATCATCTCACTCATCCAAACCCACAATTTAGAGCCATAGTTTAAACCTGCTGGCCCCAGATTCTCTAGATCACTGTAATATCTGTCTGTCCCCACAGCATGCTCTCATGCTCTCCAAAAGTTTCCCTAGGCTACTTAATTCTCATCTTTATAAATTCTATAAATTTCCCTCTACATTTTATTTATTTATTTATTTTTTTGAGACGGAGTCTCGCTCTGTCGCCCAGGCTGGAGTGCTGTGGCCGGATCTCAGCTCACTGCAAGCTCCGCCTCCCGGGTTCCCACCATTCTCCTGCCTCAGCCTCCCGAGTAGCTGGGACTACAGGCGCCCGCCACCTCGCCCGGCTAGTTTTTTGTATTTTTTAGTAGAGACGGGGTTTCACCGTGTTAGCCAGGATGGTCTCGATCTCCTGACCTTGTGATCCACCCGTCTCGGCCTCCCAAAGTGCTGGGATTACAGGCTTGAGCCACCGCGCCCAGCCCTCCCTCTACATTTTTTATAATGAAATATGAATAACATAAATATATATCATTATATATATATATTTATAATTTTGTTTTTTCCCAGTTGTTTTCATTTTGTCTTACCTCTGAATATTTCCTCCTTTACATATAATGTTGACATACTCACTCTGGTCCCCCCTCACCTTCATTACCCGTCATCTCCCTCCCCCCTGCCATTTACTCCCCCTTCTTGCAAATTGTAGCTTTTTTTTCTCTCTTTTATGTCAATCAAGGTAAGTACTTTTCTGTATGTGCTCATGTGTGTGCCAGTAATAGAAACTGATTTAAAATTCTTTTAGGGATGCCCCGACTATCTAAAAGTTGGCATTGATTTTTTTTTTTCCCATTGTGGTGCTAGATTATAAATATTTGAAGTTATATGGCATTTCTGCTGAGGTAATTTTTTAAAGTTAACTATGACTTGATTCAGCTGAACATTTTTTTGCAGACAAAATCTAATGCACTACTAGATAGGCACATAGCAATAGAACAATTACATTTTGTAAATATTACAAGAATAGACTGCTTCTTAATGTTTTTGAGAAAGACCGGGTGATACGTTAAACATTAAGATCGGTAAATAGAATTTTAAATAAAATTGCTGCTTTGGTAAATTTACGTTGTAGTTTAATTGTTTACATTTGGTTTATAAACACTTTCCCTTCTCATTGCAAGTTAAAAAAAAAAAGTTCAGAGGAATTTTTAGTAATTATTTGGACCAATAAACTCAGGTATTCTGCCATGAACAACATTACTATAGCCAAATAAGCTTTCAGGTACTCAACCACTGAACCATATTTTTGTGCATAGGAAAACTGTCTATTTCTAAAACAATTTTGAAAATAAGAATGCTAATGTTGAGTTCAGCACCACTGTGCCATCATCACCAACCTTCTGATTCACAGAAGGAGCAAAGACAAGTGTGTCTGTTTATGAAATGCGTTCCTCTAGTCTAATGGTCAGGGCATATGCCACATGGAAAGGGCCACGTTAAATAAAAACAAAAGCTATTAACAGCAGACACAGTAAAGAGATTATTAATCAATTGGTGTGTGTTGCCTCATGAGAATCACTCTTTTGTGAGAGAAAGCGTTAGCTCTTCCCTGGAACACTTCTACCTCTAGTTCTACCCTAAGTCACTACTAACTTCTAGTAAGGCTTCTAACAAGAGTTCTTTTTTTACTTTAAATATTTCTTTTTGATACATTTCTCTCCCCTCTCCATTAAAACCAATCTAATTTGTCAAAGAAGTAGGCTAAGATCAGAAGAGAGAGGGAATATCTATTAGAGATTAAATTTACAAACTAACTTACAATGGCAGCAGCCCAAGGCAGGAGGGATGAGCAGGAAGATTGAGCAGGGAAGGGAAGAAAATAATAATTTTTGAGCATTAATATGTGCCAGGAGATACTTTAAAAATATTTTCCTCTTTTTTATTGGTTTATCAAACACATGACATATCTCAGTCCTTTTACAAGTACTTTTAGAATTCTTTTAAGTCTTATATTACCGTAATAAGCATGCACACAAGTTGGCTATTATTATATTTATTTAACAGGAAACTGACACACAGAAAATTTAAAGTTTAATTTGCCTAAAGTCACAGAGCTACTGAATGGCTGGACCAAAATTCAGATCCAGGCAATCTGGCCTTTCATCCTGAGCTCTGCCACCATCAAAGTGTCATATCAACCCTATAAGGCTGGCATTTATGATCTCCACTTTAGAAATGTGGATCCTGAGACAGGATCAGCCTTAAACTAACTTTCTTTTTTTTTTTTTTTTTTTTGAGACGAAGTCTCGCTCTGTCGCCCAGGCTGGAGTGCAGTGGCGCGATCTCGGCTCACTGCAAGCTCCGCCTCCCGGGTTCACGCCATTCTCCTGCCTCAGCCTCCGAGTAGCTGGGACTACAGGCGCCCGCCACCTCGCCCGGCTAGTTTTTTGTATTTTTAGTAGAGATGGGGTTTCACCATGTTAGCCAGGATGGTCTCGATCTCCTGACCTCGTGATCCACCTGCCTCGGCCTCCCAAAGTGCTAGGATTACAGGCTTGAGCCACCGCGCCCGGCCAAACTAACTTTCTTAAACTAGCCTTAAACTAGCTTTTCTTATACTTTCTGTCCTTACTGATGTCCTTTCTGTCCTTACATCATTTACCCAGTCATCCAAATCTGAAACTTAGAGATAATTAGAGATTTTAGTCTTTCCAGCTGACTGAGGCTTCTCTTCATCACTTCTGCTACTATCTTAATTAGGCCCTCACTATTCGGTAATCTCAAATGTGCTGTAAAGGAAGCAGGTGGGTAATAAAATGTGGGTAATAAAAAGTGAATGAGTCTGGACACGCGGGAATGGAGAGTTGGTGGACGGGTAGGATGTTGTATTGTAAGGGGCCGGCTGCAGCTCTGCTCCAGCTGTCTCTTTGCAGGCAGGAATGAGAGCTCATTGTGGACAGATCAGACTTTTCAGGAGAAACCAGAAACCTGGATTTTCATGTGAAACCTTCTAACCTTCTACTTTCTAGATTGTAGTACAGGCCTTACAAAGTAAGTCTGCAGGCTACCAGGTTGTAATCCCTGACTATTCATTATTAAGGCCTCCTGAGCAGATTTACTTCCTCTAGTCTGATCTGGACTTCCAGCCTTTTGGCCATCTTCCCTGTACCAGCATAATCTATCCGAAGTGCAAATCAGATAGGATTTGAGGGCTGGTTGGGAGAATTAAATGCTTCTAAGAATGTAATATTCTTAGAAGAATTACTGGTACTTGGGTAAACACTCAATAAATGTTCTGTAATGGCTGTAAGGTTTTCACTAAATTAAAAGCCTTGAGTGATTCCCATTTATGCTCAGGATAAGTTTTTAACATGACAGAAAAGGTCTTTATTTCTACCTTCGTCTTCTGCCATTCAACCAAATATACTCAGTCTATCTGTATGTTTAAGTGTGTCAGTGTATTTCATGCCTTACAGCTCTTCCTCCTCTGAGTACACCTGACTGGTCAACTCCTACTATAGCCCCTTCCCCTCCAAGGTTCAGTTCAGGCATCACCTCCTCTATTAAACCTTTGATTACCCTTCGTCTTGAAGCACTGATTTCTCCCTACTTTGTGTCTCCATAAGATCATGAACTCCCTAAGGGCTGGAACTGTGTTTTATCAGTCTTCTTGTTCTCAGCACTTCATACAGGCGTCATAGTATATATCTGCAATAAATGTTGGTTGAAAATAATACAATTAGTAAAAGTTAATGCTGGGATTTGAACCTTCACCTGACTATGAATTTCTTGCTTTTTAGACTGTGCCTCAGAGAGGAAAGAAGCTGTGGCTGCCCTTTCATTAGGGACTCAGTTTATACAGTGTCCAATCTAAGGACTTAATTGTAGCCTAGGGCATTATGATTGCAACGAGTGAATTGAATTTAGGAGAATTTTTATACTACAGGGCACTATAGTAGCATTAAGGATACTCCCTCTGAAATGCAGTATGTGAAAACTAAGGTGAAATCACCAGTTAAATAATTTGTTTTACAGCCAGGTAAAGCAGTTCTATTTTCTTCCTTTAGAAGTTTGATGGTAAATGGTTGGAGATACCACATCTATTTATAAATGGACTGAGTGCCAGATTTGTTATCTCCTTTCCCCCAGGCTTGATAAACTAAAGAATGTTGGACTTAACTATTGGTAGTGTCTCCCTTAATGAATAGAGCAGTCTGGAGAAAACACAAGTGAACAGGAAATTCAAGGGCACCTTGTGTTGTTTTTATCAGTCCAGGAATTCTAGACTTGCAAATTGTATCCTGTTCTTTTTCTGGCCAAAGAAAGGGCTTTAATAAAACAAAAAGAACAGTGTTAAATCCATTAAAGGAATACATTTGCAATACAATAAGTGCCAGTCATCTAGACCATTCTTTGTAATAATTTGATCACGTCTTAGTTTTGTATAATTTAAATTTTTAGAAGTCTGTGTCTGGTAAGAAGGAAATAAATTCTTCTTGTTTTTAAAACTAATCTTTGCAAAGATACTGTATAATCATGAGTAAGGGTGGAATTTTTGTTTTTTCTGCAAATGTATTTCTTAAGTAACATTTATTTCTGAAGACTAATAGAATACCAAATGATTCTGTATTTCTTAACCCAAATGAAATTATTATAATGAAACACACATATAATTTAAAATCTATAACATTAGAGTTGAGTTACCATCACTTACAGACCGCCTACTGTGTGCTCAGCACTTTGCCAGGTACTATGATGCTTTCATTACAAAGATAAATAGATGGAGATTTTGCTCTTATTTGGTTTTTAAACAAGGCATACACGTATGTATAACTGCAATGGAAAGAACATCGTAATCATGATAAATTATACAGTGTCTAAAAGTAGTATTTCATTACTTGACATCCACTTCTGATTTTAGAGTAAAACTCATTACACCTTTTTGTGATGGAAGAAACCACATCTTCTGTTTACCTTCTTTTTTGAAGACCTCAGGTTCATAAATATTTATGTAAAATGACCTCATATGTATTTCTATACTGTTGGGTGTTTTGTTTTTTTAGCCTGGGTCTCGCTCTGTTACCCAGGCTGGAGTCCAGTGGCTATGCATAGGCGTCACCATAGTGCACCACAGCCTTGAACTCCCGGGCTCAGATGACCCTCCGGTCTCAGCCTCCCAAGTAGCTGGGGCTACAGACATGTGCCACCATGCCTGGCCCTATTTTTATACTGTTAAATGCAGATAATTTCTGTTGTTTGGAATTGTTTTGAATTCCCTAACACTTCTTTATGTTTCACAAAAATTTCCTCAAAAGTTTTGCTCAATAATGTTCCTCAAAAGTTTTGTCCACCTCTGGCCCCCCAATTTGGCTTCCTTCTGGGAAGGCCTGGTCGGTAGCAGACCATCTCCTACAGCCACTTTCCAGTGGGCATAGGCGCCCTGGGCAAGATAGCCATCAGCCTTGTGTGTTTTAGATTCCACCTTATCCTGATACTATTAAACATTTAAATTGAATAACAGTTCTCTTTGTTTTGATGCCATGCTCACCAAGCAATCTTCTGAACCTAATTTCTTGTGACTCAGTTTCTTACTGTGTAAATCAATAAACTGCCATTCTGTCTTGTATATCTGTCTTTTGTGAACTTTGTTAGGATAAAGTGGCTTCCAGAATTTGATTGCCTTGAGACACTGGCAGCTGAGGGCCAGACCTTGCCACTTGGCAGACTGAGCAGGGCAGCCTGCTCGACAAGGCCCCTTGGCAGTCAGCTCCCTCCAAGGCCACACCCCAAGTTCAACATACATCTTTCTCTCCAACTTCTGCAAGCGTAACTGTGAACAGCATAATTCTGTGAGTGATGTGTTATTTCTTTGCTTTTTTCAAGAGGCATTATAAAAGGTTTTTTATGTTTTTCACCATTCATTTTTTGAAAGGACTATATAAGGCCTTGGACAACTAGAGTTGGGTCTTGACCTTTTGTAAAGGCAAACTTATAAAGTGGCAAACCACTTTATAAATTTTTATTAGCTACAGATCTTCTGGACATTTTCTCTGTTCATTAATATCTGCTTGCTAGAACAAATATAAGGCAAGTCAGAAATCATTCTACAATCGTAGGGTGTTGCTCTTTAATGGAACTTTTAAGGTTCCCCCCCAAATATTTGTTGAAAAAGTAACAGGCAGTTGAAGAAAAGTATCCATGAACTTCAATTTTATATGCCTAGGGAAGGTTCATTGGAATACTACTGCAAATTGTATACCTGTCCTCCTTTTGAGGATTCAGGATGCATGTTAGCATATTAAAGAAGCTGGGAAGGCTGGGCAAGGTGGCTCGTGCCTGTAATCCCAGCACTTTGGGAGGCCAAGACAGGCAGATCACTTGAGGTCAGGAGTTTGAGACCAGCCTGGCCAACTTGGTGAAACCCCATATCTACTAAATATACAAACGTTAGCGTGCACCTGTAATCTCAGCTACTCGGGAGGCTGAGGTGGGAGAATTGCTTGAACCCGGGAGGTGGAGGTTGCAGTGAGCGGAGATCGCACCACTGCATTCCAGCCTGGGCGACAGAGTGAAATTGTCAAAAAAAAAAAAAAAAAAAAAAAGTGCTGGGAAATCTTATAGTAAGAAACGTATTTAACTTTGTGTAGTCTGGGTTTCTTAAATTTACTTAAATTCCTCAATTTCCAGTCCATCTCTCCTCTCCCACCCCAAGCCCCAATTAACAAATGTGATTTGATTTCAGAGATGTTTTCTGTGCACCATCCCTGTTTCACTTTTCCTTCTTTGACCTTTCTTTTTCTTTTTTTTTTCAGTTAGAAACAGGGTCTTGCTCCATCACCCAGGCTGCAGTGCAGTGGTGCAATCACAGCTCATTGTAACCTTGAACAAGGGTTCAAGCAGTCTTCCTGCCTCATCCTCCAGAGTAGCTGAGACTACAGGTGTGCACCACCACACGCAGCTAATTTAAAAAAAAAAACGTAGAGAGGAGGAGATCCCAGGCTAGTCTCAAAGTCTTGGCCTCAAGTGACTTTGGCCTCACAAAGTGCTGGGATTAGAGGCATGAGCCACTGTGCCTGGCATTCTTTGACCTTTCTGCATCTGATCCTGAAACATAGAACATGAACCCAATGATTCTGAAATTTCCAAAAATGATTTGGCAGCATTGTCTTAGCAATCCAGTAAGAGCAGCTTAATCCTTAAAAATCACTTGGCGGTGATAATTCTTGAGTTTATTTTTCACTATTTATTGTTTTAAAAATAATGCTCATTATTATTAAAGCATTTAGCACAATACAAAGATTAAACTAGGTGCCTAGAATAGTATCTTACATTTGTATAAGCCATTGTGGCTTTCCTGTGTATTATCTCAGATGGCCATAGACTAGGCCTGTGAACCAAGCAGAGCAAATATTTTAAACCCTGTTTCGGGAAAAGTGACTTGAGTTAAGGGTGTTCTGGTGATTTGAATAAGACCATATGATCATTTAGCAACAAGGCTAGGATTAGATCTTTTAATTTCTGACTTCTACCTTCTGTAATTTCTTTTTCCACAGTTGCTTATTAGCCAGTCTTTGTAGAGTACTTTACTATTGGCTAATTCTTTCAACTACTCCTACTGCGCCCCCTCCCTCCCCCCAGTCAATAGGTTGTCTCATTCATTCATTCATGGCTACTCTGAGTCAGATGCAGTGGTGGTGTGGTGTTTTGAAAAATGAATCAGAAAGAGTTCTTACTTGGAGGTGTTCCTGGTTTGGTGGAATAACCGTTAGGGTTGAATTTTTCTTAGGAGTGATAAGCACCGGTACCTGACTACAAATGTTAGAGAATATGCACCCAAAAAATGAGAGATGTGATATCTCTTCCGGTAGAGCATGTTAGAGAAGTCACCACGGTAAGATTTCAGCTCAACTGGGCCATAAGGGATCAGCAGATTCCTGCAGAGACAGTGGTGGATATCACTGGTAGATATAAGTGCTTTAGGGATAGGCCATGCAAGAGCTTGGAGGCATGAAGGAGCTGGGTATGTTGGGAAAAGAATGAGTGGTGAGGAAGAGCATCAGATAAGGATCGAAAAGATTAAAAGCAACAGATAAGGATAGCAAGTTAGAGTCCTGACTCCACATCACACTAGCTGTGTGACTGCTCCAAACTTCAGTTCCCTACTTTGCAGGGCTGTTACGAGGATGAAATGCAATCATGCATGGCAAGTGCCTCTATCTTAAATCCTCAGGAGAAAAAAAAAGGGGAAATCAGTGAAGAAAATATCATAAAGTTCCTGAAATATAACCACACTCAGTGAATGTGAGTTGTTCTTCTTTATCATGTTTAGCTAATTTGACTTGCAGTAAGGCAATGAGGAGCCATGACTGATTCTAAACAAGTGACACGATCAGCTTCTCGTTTAAAGTAGTCAGCAGAGGAACAAATTTATAATGCCAAAATAATCGATGCAGTTTTAGACATAATGATTCTCAGGCTCAAGCAGTACGTTGAGGTATAAACGCCTAACAGGACAACAGTAGAACTGGGAGTTTGCCATAGATACTTGTTTGCTTTCAACCTATACTTGACTTGCTTGACATCTTTTGGTTCATTCCATCAACCCTGGAATCTAGTCCACTTCAGGTCCACATCCAGGACTCTGTATCTTCATATAATTAAAGCAAGATGGATGTTGGGGCATAGGTGGCAGGTTTGGGGAATACTTTTCAACTAAGAATGCTTTGGATGGTCACTCTTGGCAGGCTGTGTCTTTGGACTGATCTGTTATGATCATCATCTAGATAAGCAAAGCCTCTTTAATGTATGAACTGTTCTAGTCTTTTTATCCAGATGTGGCCACGGTAGGCAAGTCTCTTAGGGTCAGTGCTCACCTGCCGCAGACACCAGAGTTCAGTCTTCCCCCCGTCAAGTGGCCATTTTGCCACACTCCTTATCTAATAGTCCAGATTATCTTCTTTGAACCAGTACTTCGATTGTGTGGCCCAGTGATCTCTAAACGTTGGCACTGGAATGCCTTTAAGCAGACATCCATTGTCCAGTTAAGGCCACAGAGCTTCCCTATTGTTACCTGGCTTCATTCATACATTTCTGTTTCCTTCTTTGTTCCTATAGGCATTTGAGTTTCATTTGAAAATGCAATGGGCTGCACAGTCTGGAGAAGTATATTATACCTTGTTATAGCACTTTTTGGAATGACCCAGAATTCAGAATGAAATAGGGCAGCTATGAGCCCTATCCTAAGGGGCCTGTTTCTAAAAGTAGTTTCCCCCTACAATATATGTAAAAACTGCTTTAGGCTGGTGTTTATATGCATATTTGATACAACACTTCATGTTTCATAGAATTCATAAGGCAGAAGCTACTTCTTACTATTTAACTAAACTGTATTAACTCTTAGGAGACTGACATTTATCAGGGACATAACTATTAGCACTATCTTACAGATTTTATTTAGTAATGAAATGACAAAATAGATGGAACTTTTCTTGTTTTGAATGCTTGTTGAATGTGACCTTTGTATATAAATGTGTCTATATTATATATGAATGCCGCCAGTTCTTCTTTGCTGTCATTAACTCCTGGTTTTGCCACCACAAAATGAATTTCTCTTGCTTTGGAAATAGTGCTTTTCTTTCTTCCCTAGCTTTGTATTATTTATCATGTGAAATACTTGGCTGTGTTAACTGTTAAGGTAGAATTTTTCTTAGTTGAAATTAAACAGTTCCAGAGTTTATTATAAAAGATAGCTTTTTTTCCCACTGAATAATTTGTTTTTCTATGTTGTTTCAGTTTCTGTTACTATGGCAATGACGGCAGGGACTACAACAACCTTTCCTATGAGCAACCATACCCGGGAAAGAGTGACTGTAGCCAAGCTCACATTGGAGAATTTTTATAGCAACCTAATTTTACAGCATGAAGAGAGAGAAACCAGGTATAGTAAGGGCTAATCAAAACTTTTTTTTTTAGTTAAATAAGCTGTTGTGCTGTGAGTGGAATAGAAACTTGTTTTCCATGAATAATATGAATATTATGGATCCCTGCATGCTGTTTTTAAGTTTCCTGTACTGACAGTGCACATAACACGTGTTTTATTTTCACAGAGTAGTTTCCTGAGGTGCCCCAAGTCTTGTGTATCTATATACCCATATCACATGTCAATTATGTTTTCAACAAACCTTTTCCAAACAGGAAATTATGATATGTTTTTACATTTTCTTTTAAAGGGGCGCCTGGCTGGGTGTGGTGTGGCTCATGCCTATAATCCCAGCACTTTGGGAGGCCGAGGTGGGCAGATCACCTGAGGTTAGGAGTTCAAGACCAGCCTGGCCAACATGGTGAAACCCCCATCTCTACTGAAAATACAAAAAATTAGCCGGGTGTGGTGGCAGGTGCCTGTAATTCCAGCTACTCAGGAGGCTGAGGCAGGAGAATTGCTTGAAGGTTGCAGTGAGCCAAGGCTGCAGTGAGCAAAGATCGTACCACTGCACTCCAGCCTGGGCAACAGAGTGAGACTCAAAAAGGATGCTTTATGAATGACTGACTTTACTCCAAAACCTTTTACAGTGTTGTGTGCATATCGGTGGGAATAGAAGAATAAAAAAAGAATGACATGTTATTTTGCCTTTAGAAAACTTATAGTAAAGGAGATAACACACATAAATATTACATGAAAGGGTGAAGAATATTAAGATAAGTACAAGGAAGGGAGAATGTGCTTTTGTCTAGGCAACTGGGAAAGCTTTGTAAATAGTGGTGGCATTTAAACAGGGCTCTAAAGGAAGAAAACTATTTATATATGCATAAAAGGAAGGAGACAGAGGCAAAAGAGCAGGAGGGAAGGATATTAGAGACAGACGAAATCACCAGGTCAGGCAGTGACCAATTTGGCTCAAGCACAGGATGTGCTAGATTTCAACATCCTGGGAGCCTTGGATTCTTTGTTAATGTAGCTCTTTTCATGGTAGTGGAGAACTTTGGATGTTTTTGAGCAGAAGAATCAAATGAAAACAAGTGTTTCTCTGGAAGGGAACTTTAGTTGTGATACAGAGAATAGTTTGGGGTCAGGGTGGGAATTAGAAACAGGAAAGGCTAGTGATGTGGTCCAGGTAAATGGAAAGAAGGCTTGAATTAGAATCGTGACAACAGAGAACTAACAAGAAAAATTGATAAAATGTGGCTACTAGCCAGATATGCAATATGAGGGAAATAAGTCAATGTTGCCACTGAAATTTCATGCCTGGGCAAACTGAGGGTGGTACAGTTTAAATGAAATAGAGAGGAAGAGTCTAATTTAATTTTGGACGGATTTAACTGCAGATTAGATACAGGTACGGTGAGAATTAGTGAAGTGGAAAATAATTCAGGAAACATAATTCCTAAAATAGGAATATGCGAAAGAGAGTTGAGAAACACAGAGAATCATGAGAAAAGCTGACATATCTCTAAAAGTTTTGAAAGGGAGGAGAGGAACGAGAATGGAGCAGAGGCAAACAAATAAAAAAAAAGAGCATCAGCAGAAATTCTAAAAGGTTCCATTTAGGCAGAAGGAAAGGGATCACAAGTAGAAGATCTAAATGGTAAGTAGGTGGATAAATCTCAACAAAAATCCTATAAAGCAACAGAAATAATAGCAATAATATCTTACACATTAAAAATAGAATTATAATATTTTCCAACAGCAAAATATAATTCAGGAAAGAAGTAATTAGAATGATGTTAGTAGAAAGGGCATAGAGATTAGCTTCAGAGTTTGACAAATTATGTTGTAATTTCTAGAGTAACCATAAAATGATAAAAATAGAGTTTGTAATTTCCAGACTAGCAGAAGGAAAAAATTGGACTGAGAAAAAAAAAAGTCAGTTCAAAAGAATGCAAGAGAGAAAGAAAAACTGAAATACCAAAAATGGAAAAAATGAAATACCAAAATAAAAAGTGCAAGATAAGTTTGAAATAAATATAAATATATCAATAATTAAATGAATGATAAGGTAATTAAAGTCTCTGGAAGTGATCATATCATCCTGGGAGAGTGAATAAAGTAGAAGAGAACCAAGGAAGAAAAAGCAGGCACTTAAAAAAATTCCTCAGAATTTCGAAGGTTCATTGTCTTTACTTGCTGCGGTGTTAAAGTAATTCAGTTCACTTTCTATTTCCAAATAAAGGAAAGTAACAATAAAATTATCTGCATTATTAAAAAAAAAAAGTCGTCTCAGCTTGGTGCCAGTGGAAGTCAAACAATCAGCTCATATTTTCTAAAAGCTTATACTTTAAGAAAATATGTGTTGTATTTTTAAGGCTTAACTAATTGGAGAAATGCATAAGCCCAATAAATTTCTAATCAGAGCAAAGCGTAAGAGCATTTTAGGTGGAAAACTATTTTTAAAAAAGGTACAACAGAAATCATGGATCTTCCTGTTTAGATATGGTAGAAATGGATAAAAGTTACTGTATCTCTTCCAGAATGAGGAATGATTTCATGAAGTGTTAGTCTTGGCAATAACTGAGGAAAGGGACAGTGGAAATTCAACAGAAGAATAAAGTTGCTTCTAGGTTGATAGCTCCTCCCAGAATAATGGTCCTCTTACTCTCTGGATGCTTTCTGCAGAGGAGAAAACTGAAAATCATTCAACAAGCAGCACTGAAGTGCCTGGGGGTAGGTGATGGCAGCACAGACGCTGATGTTAGGAGATTATTCTCATCTAAGGGTTGGGGTCTAGGGGAAATAATGCATAAACAAAAGATACAAATCAGTGTAATAAGCACCAAGGTAGGTGCCTGTGACAAGCACTGAGGAAACATGTGATGGAGGATATGCTCTTAGGCCTCATCCTCTCCAGTGGGGTGCTGATGTATCAACAGCCTTTAAATGTTACAACTCTTCTATAAGAAGGAAAAATAAGTGATCTTAATGATGGTTTAGGAAAAAACTTACCTTTGGACATGTAGCCATGAATAACAAATATCAAAAAAGTTGTGAGAGGGTTTCAGTCCTTAACCCTTATACCCATTCAGTTAAATCCTGAAAAGTTACTGTTATTCTGACACACTCCAAAACTAATTAGGAGGAGTTCTACTAGGTTTATATTTAGGGAAAACCAATACAATAGAAATAAAATAGTAATATTCACTTGGAAATGAGTTGCAAAATGTGTTCCACAACCATCTCTGTAGTTTTAGTTACTTCATCCATACTGCCCTTACGTCAAATGCTTAGCTTAACTAACTTCAAGGGTGCTGTTTAAAAAAAAAATGAGTAACTGAACCTGGCTGTACCTAGAAAAGCAAATGTTGTGGTAGCTAGTGGTGTTTTTTTTTTTTTTTAATATTTATTTATTTATTTAGAGACAGAGTCTCGCTCTGTCGCCCAGAGCAGTGTGCAGGAGTGCAGTGGCACAATCTCGGCTCACTGCAACCTCTGCCTCCCGGGTTCAAGCAATTCTTCTGTCTCAGCCTCCCAAGTAGCTGGGACTACAGGCGCCCACCACCATGCCTGGCTAATTTTTTTTGTAGTTTTAGTAGACACAGGGTTTCACAGTGTTAGCCAGGATGGTCTCTATCTCCTGACCTCGTGATCCACCGCCTTGGCCTCCCAAAGTGCTGGGATTACAGATTACCGTGCCTGGCCGCTAGTGGGTTTTTACAAATACACATGTATGACTTCCCAATTTTCAAATAATTTTAATACAATAAAATAAATGCAATTGCATTGAACATTTTTCCTTGATAAATTAAGGAAAACTGAGTTTAGAGTTTAAGTGAGGGACTTAGCCAAGCTCATTTAGCTAATAAGTGTTAGAACCAGGGATATCTACCTTAAAATTTTATACTTTTAGTCATTATAGTCATCTTTTTGTATTTCTAATATAAGCATTGTGAAATATTAATGATATTCGTGGATTGAACATTAAATAGCAGAGTTTTCCATATTAGAACATCAGTCATTGCCAACATTTCATTTAGGCAGGAGAGTGAAGTAAGCTTTAGAAGTAAATTATTCATTTGGCCATATGAGAAAGCAAAATCTGGGTTTGTTTTTTGAGAAAGAAAACTATTCTTAGTGATTATCCTGATCCAACTTGAAAGATTTTTTTTTTTAAGCCTAGCAAGCTGAAGTGGTTAACTTGAATAAATAAATGTATATTTCTTAAGTGGGAATAGTTAGGAATGTGTTTAAAATTTAAATTGTTTTTTTCCTTTGAAAAGGCAGAAGAAACTAGAAGTGGCCATGGAAGAAGAAGGATTAGCAGATGAAGAGGTAATGTCATTACCTATAGTTACCGTACAAAAGCACCCCCAGTGACCTTTCATTCATTTGACATCAGCTATTTTATAACTTAAATAATGTGCATTTTATCATTTGAATATGGGCTTCTTACTTTGTTGCTGTCATGGATCTCTTTTATTGATATCTTTAGAAAGAGGCAGGTTTTCTTTTTTTTTTTCTTTTTAATTCCAAGAACACATATTCAGAGAACATTGCCTACTGTATTTTAGGTGTGTGGAACAAGAAAGGCAAGCTACAGGAGGAATTAACCAATTGCCAATTCTTCTAAAAATTTTTTCTAAATATTCTTTTAAAGCTATCTATTTCTCTAGTTCAGTGCTATTACCCTAGTTGAAACTACTATATATTTTAACCTGAAAAATAACTGTCCCCAACTGGTCTCCCCATTTCCCACCCCTAATTTTTCTGCGTACTGCAGCTAGAGTAATCAGTCTAAAAATAGATTTGATCACATCACTGTTTTGCTTAATAACCCTTCACTGGTTCCCTTATCTCAGGATATGGGCAAGCTCTTTAACATTGGTGTACACAACCCTTCACTAGTTGGCCTCTGCTTCTCTCTCTCTAGCCTCACTTCTTGTCACCCACCCCTCATGCTGACAAGTATGAATTTCTTTGATGTCCCCTGTCTTGCCTGTGGACCTTTTCACATGCTCTTTCTGCTGCTTGGAACTCTTCCTTACTCCTACCCAACTCCCATTATTCTTAAGAATCTTTCGTAGCTGGGCATGGTGGGGCATGCCTGTAGTCCTAGCTACTTGGTAGGGTAGAGGTGGGAGGATCATCTGAGCCTGGGAGTTTGAGGTTGCCATGAGCTATGATACGTCATTTCACTCCAGCCTGGGCAAAGAAGCAGCTTTAGGCCTCACTTCAGGCATCACTTCCACTGGGAAATCTTCCTTAACCTCTCAAGGTGCCTTCTGTATTCTACTGTTCCTATCCCCATGGGAGCCTTAAAATACAGTCTTCCCAAAGACTAGACACTGTAACGTCTTGTTGAGCATTACATCTCCACAGCTGTCTGGCAGAGCTAAAACAAATATTTGGTGAATAAATGAATAATGACTTTTGCCCTCCAGGAGTTTTAGATTAGGAGAGGCAGAGTGAGTGTGTGTGTGTAAAAATACGTACGCATGATAGAATGTGGTGAACTTTGAAAATATAGAGAAGATTTTTCCTCTAATTCAGAGGATCAGAAAAGGTTTCATAGAAGAAGTAACAATTGATTTGAATTGTAAAGAATGGGTAGAATTTACATTAGAGGTAAGAGGTGTATACAAAATAATACGTATACAGAATAATGAGTTTACATTTGAGCTATAAAGGGTGCAATAAAAGGAAATAGCGAAGTAAGTTGATAGCACACCATGGAAAGCTAGGTTTAGAATAGTTTACTAAAGAAGGTATATTTTAGTACTAGGCAATAGGGAGTCACAACCTAGATTGATTAGTTTAACATGCTGAGTGCAGTGGCATACACCTGTAATCCCAGCACTTTGGGAGGCCACGATAGGAGGATCACTTGAGCCCAGGAGTTCAAGATCAGCCTGGGAAATATAGTAAGACCTGTTCTCTACAAAAAAATTTAAAAATTAAGCATCGTGTCCTATGTATGTAGTCCCAGCTACTCAGGAGGCTCAGATGGGAGGATCACTTGAGCTCAGAAGGTGGAGGCTGCGGTGAGCTGAGATCATGCCATTGCACTCCAACCTGGTTGATAGAGTGAGAGACTGTCTCAAAAAAAAAAAAAAAAAAAAAGTTTCTGTATTTAAAGAGTAGACCATCATCAAATGATTAATTGAAATCAAATCAGTATCTAATCTTCCCTGTGCCTTTCCTAGGACTGTACCTGTTCCTTATAGTTGCAATGTTTAAATCCAATACAGTGTTTTATGATTTATACTAAAGGTGGTAACTTTGCTAATCAGTTGACTCAATCTAGAAAACTCAAATGTTTTTACATTTAAAATTATCTATTATTATTTACATAACATTAATATTTTAAAAGCTCATTTATGTCCTTTAAATTTTAGTGAGAAAGGTAGTGACTTAAATCTGTATTCCAATCTATAGAGAAAAAATAAGACTGAGCATATCTTTCCTCATTTTAAAATTAGAATTATAAATTTCTTATAATTAATAACCATATAATTGCATTTATATATTATACATCATTATATTGATACAGAAATCTTAAATATCAGATCTTAATTTGAAGTGTAGGGAAGAGACCGCAAAAACAGATGCCCAAGCATATTAAGCAGGTGACGGAAGTGAGACAAGCTGGCCAGGTTAGTTTCATAGTGGCATCTAGGGTTATATATTCTTTTGATCCAGATATACTTTGTTTCCATATTCAACTTATATGATTTTTTTGCTTCCACAAAGAAATATATTAATATTTTTCCTCTTTAAAAAATATTTATTATTTTCTTAAATATTGAGCCTCACAGTTTATCTGTTGGCAAAGACATGCCACTTTTCACATTGCTGTAATAAGAGTCCCAGTCCACTTGGACATGTCTCCTGGGGACTGGCATCAGTGGTGGGGACTGACAAATGAGGGAACCAAGGCTCATCTAAAGGGGATTGCTACCATTGGGCCCTGTGGCCAAAGCCCTGTTTTTCCAGAGAAGCTGTTAATCTGGATTTTTTTGCGGAATAACCAATCACCTGTTTTTGAAAACCAACTTGCAGTCCAAATCAAATATATCTGTAGGCTGAATATAGTTTGTCGCTTCCTGTTTGCAACTTCTGGTCCGCATCAGCAAGTAGTAACTACAGTTACAGCTATTTTCTCTAATTTTTTGGATAACTTGTAGAAAATAGGAGATGATTTTTCCATAAAAAGTCAGTGGCCCATGATTCCAGTTTATAAAACTTCTAATGTTTTTCTGTACAAATGTTTTTAATTCCACAAGTGCTTATTATTAGGCCCCATGCTAGAGCCTGGATTATATCAAATTCTATAAAATAGACAAGCTCTCTCAACCTTAATATAAGTCTGTTACAGCATCTTTATATGGGGTGGGCTTGATAAAAAATAAAATTGTTTCATAAAAATAAAATAGATAAAGTTGCTAGCTCAACGCTTTTACATCTGAAAACTTTGTATGCATGTCTGTCTTATACAAATACTGGCCACCCTACAGATCGAGTTTGAGGAGCACCTATATAAAAAAGAAGGGAGAAAGGAAGAAAATTACTTTCTAGTTTCATCTCACTTACGAAAATCCCATTCAACATGGATTGTTATTTAACAAAAAACTAAATAGGCAAGATCAAGCTATAAAAGAGAGTCGTGAAATGTTAAGCTATCCACAGATTTTTGTTGTCTTCTTTGAAGAGGAAAGGATGCGATTACCAGAAGGATACTATTTGTCTTTCAAGGCTACTTAATCTATACAGATTGTGAGTAAATATATCAACAGGCTTTTTCACCAATTTTTTTGTTTGTTTGTTTGTTTGTTTAACATGAATTTGCTTCAGCTACCTCTGGACCCCAACACTGATTCTAAGACAAAAATCATGGAATCGATTTTTTAAAAATAATGTAACAATGTTATAGGTGATGCTCATTTTTATAGAATTATGTGTTCCATACACTTGTGACTCTCTCTTTTTGCTATTAAATGGCTGTGGCCAAAACTACATAAATTGTTTGAGTGCTGCATTATACAAACTAGTAGACGATTTATGAAACTGTGTATAGCGAGGTCATCTTTTCCATTCAGATTAGGCAGGATTTCTGCAACTATATCCAACTGTACTGTTTTATAATCTATAAAGGGAGAGATTCAAAATATCTTTCAAAATTCTTATACTTATTTATGTAATAAAAAAAGCCCTCCTTAGCACTTCTTTAAAGGACATGACACTATAGCGCCGCCAAGTGGCCTTTTAAAAATTAGTCTTAAAATTTTAAATCAGATACTTTTTGGAGCTATCTTTTGTTTCACTAGTAATTTATTATTCAAAAGGTATTTTTGAATACATACGTGCAAAAAAAGGTATTCGTTATTGCATTTATGTAAAAAGCAGCAAAAAATAGTCTTCACTGTTGTTTTAGGCCACATTTGTTTTCTTAATTATATCAATGTAATTTTAGCTCCGTTAAAATATTTAAGTAGCTTCCCTTAAAGATGTTGTTATTTCAGGATATATATATATACACATACACACACACACACACACATATATATATTTTTGAGACGGAGTTTCGCTCTTGTCACCCAGGCTGGAGTGCAACAGCGGGATCTTGGCTCACCGCAACCTCCGCCTCCCGGGTTCAAGCGATTCTCGTGCCTCAGCCTCCTGAGTACAGGTGCCCACCACCACGCCCAGCTGATTTTTGTATTTTTAGTAGAGACGGGGTTTCACCATGTTGGCCAGGGTGGTCTCGATCTCCTGACCTGGTGATCCACCCACCTCGGCCTCCCAAAGTCCTAGGATTACAGTAAGGCGCGAGCCACCGTGCCGGGCTTATTGCCTCACTTCTTAATGAAAAAAATTATATTTCATTGTTGTTTGCTTACTTTTTCCATAGTACTATTGTATTTTATACTCAATATCAGATGTGGAAAAAGACATTAAAGACATTAAAAAAAGACATTAGGCAAAGCCTGTTAATTTATGTGCTTGATTTTTATCTTCATTACTGTCGTAATTTACCCATTGGTGTGCCTTAGTGTATAACTTCATTTAGCTGTTTGAAGACATTTCTTAATTTTATCTTCTTAGATGAACTTTGTTAGAAGTATCAGAATTCCATTGCATCGATAATACATGTTTACATACATATTTCTAATTAATAGTTCACCTAACCCTTTTAAAAACAGATATACACAGGAGTAGGGAGAGGCTATACCATGAGCTGCATTTAGAAGCAGTGTTTCTAAGCTGTTACTGTCATTTTGACTTGTCTGTCCCTCCGAACTGAACCACTAACAGCTTGACAGGATTCAGTTGAAGATGAACAGGAGTTAAATTTTTTCACAGATACTGTTTCTTTTCCACTTAGTGTTTCCTCTACGAGGAGCTAACTGTGTCAAAAAACAGAATTTTGATTGGTGAGGGGGGAAAAATGAAGTTTGGAATAATAAAATAAATGCCTGTTCGAAATGTAACCTTCAGGTATTTCACAGTGTTGCTTATTAATGGAAGTTATTTTTTGTGGCCTTTGTAGAATCAGTTATAAAATTACCGACTTGGATATTTTAATGACTTCTTCTTGTAATTGTTTTTGCAATTTTATATTTTCAGGAAGTTTTATGCCAGTTCTCAAGCAGTTTATTAAAATTTGCCCAAGAGTAAATTATATCACAAGTAAATCTCTTTGGAAACACTACGATTATGTTGTTACTTTATTGTCACAAGTCTCAGTAGTTGTGAAAGAGCAACTTTGGAAGTTAAGGGATTGAAGCAAAGCAGATTGCCTGACAATAAAAATCAGTATCTGAATACTATTCAAATTTCCTGACACTTAATTTTTATTTATGGAATTAAGTTACCATATAGATGAAAGAATAAGTTATACATATATATAGACAAATATGATGGACTAGATTACATATTTAACGGCATCCACTTCAAGAGTAAAGATTTATCAATTGTTAAAAATTTTTAAAATTTTCCTTAAAATGTTTTAGCCTAATAGTATATTACATGTTAGTGCTATCATTTATTTTTATGTGCATCATCTTTTAATACTAGAAGCTCCTTCAAAAAAACCTGATTATAAAATCATCCTTTTAAATTGTCTTTTTTTTTAAATAGAAAAAGTTACGTCGATCACAACACGCTCGCAAAGAAACAGAGTTCTTACGGCTCAAAAGGACCAGACTTGGCTTGGATGACTTTGAGTCTCTGAAAGTTATAGGAAGAGGAGCTTTTGGAGAGGTGTGCTTCTTTTTAAAAGTCATTACTGCTACAAATATGTATCTTAAGATAATTTAAAATGTGTGTTAAAATATTAACACACATTTTAATGTAATGTGTGTTACATTACACATTATATTAATGTGTAATCCCAACACTTTGGGAGGCTGAGGTGGGTGGATCACCTGAGGTCAGGAGTTTGAGGCCGGCCTGGCCAGTGAAACCTTGTCTCTACTGAAAATACAAAAATTACTTAGGCGTGGTGGCAGGTGCCTGTAATCCCAGCTACTTGGGAGGCTGAGGCAGGAGAATCACTTGAACCCAGGAGGCGGAAGTTGCAGTGAGCTGAGATCCCACCATTGCACTCCATCCTGGGCGACATGAGTGAAACTCCTTCTCAAAAAATATATATATATATTTCTTGAAATGCCAACACTGGCAAATTCCTGCTTTCTTTAAGGGAAGCTGCTTTTCATTACTGAACAAATAGTAGTGACTATGTAACATTTATAATATATATTTTTATATTTTAGGTGCGGTTGGTCCAGAAGAAAGATACAGGCCATATCTATGCAATGAAGATATTGAGAAAGGCTGATATGCTTGAAAAAGAGCAGGTATGAGTTCTTTAACACATGTAATATAAAGGAGCATCCACTGACGAGGTGTTAAGAGTGTTTATATTAGAATTTTTAAGAAGCAATTTACACATCTTACTACATAAGTTATTAACTTTTTGGTAGCCTGTTTTAGTGTTTCTCAATTCTTTTAAGGTTTCTTCCAAGTTTAAAATCTATGTATTAGTCTGCTTAGACTTCCATAACAGAACACAACAGGCTGATTAGCTTAAACAACAGAAACTTATTTTCTCACAGTTTTGGAGGCTACAAGTCAAAAATGAAAGTTCGGGCAGGTTTTGGTTTCTGGTGAGGCCTCTCTTCCTGGCTTGCAGATGGCCACCTTTCACTAAGTTTTCACATGGCCTTTCCTTGGTGTGTGCGGGGACACACACTCCTGTGAGAACTCTCTGGTGTCTCTTCTTATAAGGACACTAATTCCACCCTTATGACCTCATTTAACCTTAATTAATTCCCAAAGGGTCCATCTCCAAATACAGGCTCAATGGAGATTAAAGCTTTACTCTGTGAATTTTGTAGATGCATGAACATTCAGTCCGTACCTTCTAAAATACCTTCTTTTCTGACTACAGTGAAAATAAAGGACAGTTCTTGGCTCCCAGAATCCCTATCACATATCAGATAATCAAAACTAGTCTCCTGGAAATTTGCTGATTTTACATATTTCTAAAATCTGTAACTTTATAAATATTCTGGGCTCTCTCCATGTTTCCTGTGCCTTAATGCAGTTACAGGGGGTGTCTTTGAGTAAAGGAGTGATGGCTTTTTGAAGATTTAAGGAGGGAAATTGTGAAATGGTCATTTTCAGGTGTGGGAGAGCAGACCTGCTAAAGAAATGCAATTGAAGGCTCATTGAGAGTTGCAGTCCTGAATTTAAAGTGAAACCCATTGGCATAGTTGGGTGATTTTTCACCGTAGTTTCAGTTAGGGTAGGAAGGTAATAGGAACTATCTGGAGACAGGGTTATAGGGGATTTTGTTGATGACAGGCTATGATTCTCCAGAGGGAAGAGGTTTGGAAGGCAAGGAAGGTTGAGATATGAGTTGGATTAGAGAACTGTAGATAATGATGGGAATAAGGATGTGGGTAAAGATGCATAGGCTCAGAGACAAGGAGGTCAACAGGAATCTAACTTAGCCATAATGGGATTAGTCCTACTAGGGTATAATAGGAAGGACAGAAGGAAGCAGTTAGTTCCAGCTGTAGTGTAGATACCAGCTACATGTGGCTGCTGGACACAAATTGAGATATCTAGCAAATAAGACTTGGTGCAAAAAAAAAAAAACCCATAAAATATTTCAATGATTTTATATTGATTACATACTGAAGTGATAATATTTGGATATATTAGGTTATATAAACTATATTATTAAAAATAATTTCACTCTGTATGTGGCTTCTAGAAAATTAAAAAATTACATATATGACTTGCGTTACATCTGTACTGGACAACCCTTGGTCTAGAATATTTTGTGGGAAGTTAAGGAGCCTCTGGACCACTGCTCTTTCCTGTGGGGAGGTGGGGGGCGGAAATCTCACTGTAGCCCAACGTTTAGTTGCTTTTGCATTTTGGGGTTTTTACCCCTGTATAAATTAATTTGCATTTGTTACCACTGAATTTTGTCTTAGAAAGCTTTTTTCTACTTAGTTCTAATACAGCAGTATTTTAACTTTTATCACATTTATTTTAATGCAAACCACCCCCGCAAAATTAAGTAGCAACTGATCTCCCCACTATTGTTGTACCAGATTACCACAGGTCATACTTTCCAACCTCTGCATCCTGTTTTGGAAAGAGATCCTGTAATTTGGCTTTAAACCATTTAACAATAATCAAGTCATATTTATGTTGTAGCTGTTTTCCTTACACACCAGATGCAACACCAAAGTTTAGGGCTTTCCCTTACCACCTTAAATTGCTTCATGAAAGGTAATAGTGAGGCACTCTTGCTACCACTTTTCACTTAATGAAACAGATCCACAGAAATTATAAAGTATTTTCATGCCAGAAAACAAGTTCTTACTCCTCAACTCTTATGCTTTGATCTCAGAATATTTACTGCACTAGGAGTAATTCCAAATATGACACTTTAAGCAGATCATATTTTATTATCATAAAACGGTTTACAAATGTATGTTCTCATGTGCTTTGGACCAGAGTTTATAATGTTTCACAGTGAAAATAGCAAAAGTATAAATCAGATCTTATTATTAACCTTTGGAAAAAGTGTGTAAATATATTAATGCAAAAGCTTCTGCAAACTGACCAGTTATACCAACCCCATAAATTATCCAGTTTATAAAATTTTCCAGTCTATAACATTTTCACATAATAATATCTCTAGTAATTATGTGTCCGAGAAATCAGTGGCAAAATCCCCAAAAGTTACACGAATTTGCTGTAGCTAACATTTATAGATACGATAGAGGTTTTATGTTATAATACTAAATATAATATAAAGTTACTATAATTGTCACTATTTCTTAAAAAAACACCAAATAATGATCAAGCTGGGACCTTTAACAATTAAAAATAGTGTGCTATTTTTTGCCAACCTTGGCTTTGCTATACCAATTTACAGGGCATTGCTTACTCCTTTTTTTTTTTTTTTTTGAGATGGAGTCTCATTCTATCACCAGGCTGAAGTGCAGTGACGTGATCTCAGCTCACTGCATCCTCTGCCTACCACGTTCAAGTGATTCTCCTGCCTCAGCCTCCCGAGTAGCTGGGACTACAGGCGCATGCCACCACGCCTGGCTAATTTTTTGTATTTTTTAGTAGAGACGGGGTTTCATCATTTTAGCCAGGATGGTCTCGATCTCTTGACCTCGTGATCCGCCCACCTTGGCCTCCCAAGTGCTGGGATTACAGGCGTGAGCCGCTGTGCCCAGCCCGGCTTACTACTTTTAACTTTAAAAGTCACACTATGACTTTTATATGACAAAGCCAGGATCCTAGGCTGGGTAGAGATTCTGGTTAAAAAGTTGTTAGAATGATTCTTGCTCTACCTCAGAGGCCTTAGCCTCACATAATATACCTGTGGACCTCACCTTTTTAGACCTAAAGATATAAGCTAAAATAAACTATTTCTTGAGATTCTCCATATTTGATGAGAATATGATGATTCATATATGTATCAAATCTTCTGAAATTCCATCTTTTCTTCATTAACTGTTATGGATGGATAAGTGTAAGAGATGAATTTGACAAATGTGTGATGTGCTTACGATTTTTTTTTTCAAAAATATATTCATCTAGGTGGCCCATATCCGAGCAGAAAGAGATATTTTGGTAGAAGCAGATGGTGCCTGGGTGGTGAAGATGTTTTACAGTTTTCAGGATAAGAGGAATCTTTATCTAATCATGGAATTTCTCCCTGGAGGTAAAAGGAAACATTGTATCAATGACAGACTGATACAAGCACATCTTTATATGCAATAATAATTTTATTGGTGAGGTTTACTTTTATATTCCTTGCTCTGAGGCTTTACAGTGTCATAGTTTAGAAATATTTACTACCATATTGATGCTCATTTTTACCACAAACAGATTGTTTTAAAGGAATGATAAAGTTAGCACATTTTAAATATTACCGTTCTGGGTTCACTGATGGTTAGTGAAGTTATGTTAGTTTCTTTTGTGTTGTTACAAAAAAAATACCTGAGACTGTGTAATTTATAAAGAAAACAGGTTTAATCATTGCTCAGCAAAGAGGGCAAGGGGAAAAGAATGGCAATGGAGGGCAAAGAATACTTGCTTGTTTGTTTTGTTTTGTTTTTAATTTTTATTTTTTGAGATGAAGTCTCGCTCTGTTGCCTAGGCTAGAGTGCATTGGTATGATTTTGGCGCACTGCAACCTCTGCCTCCCTGGTTCAAGCGATTCTCCTGCCTCAGCCTCCTGAGTAGCTGGGATTACAGGCGCCTGCCACCATGCCCAGCTAATTTTTTTGTATTTAGTCGAGACAAGGTTTCACCATATTGGCCAGGCTGGTCTCAAACTCCTGACCTCAAGTGATCCACCCACCTCAGCCTTCCCAAGTGTTGGGAATACAGGTGTGAGCCACTGCCCCCACCCCCCTATTTTTTTTTTAAGCCTCAAAAAACATATGAAGAAAATGTAATCAGTTGTCAATTCTGTGTTGTAAGTGCACCAGTGTTTACAACAGTTAAAACTGTTAAAACTTTTAAAATTCCTTGAAAATAAAAGAATGTCTGCAGGTGCCTTTTTTTAGTGGGATAATGTCCCACTAAACTCCAAAAGAATATATTTGGTTTCCAGGCGCACTATTCTGATTTTTTTGCAGTTTGACATTTTCCTCAGCAGTTAGTTGAGTGGTATATATTATTTCATTATCAGCTCTTTCGTGATTTGATTTCACATGGCGTCTGCCTTAAAACCATTAAAAGTCATGAAATTTCTGCTTATGCAATGGCACTTTTATTTGGCCCAAGGTATGGTTAGAAATATACTGGGTAGATCATAAAATGCAAACTCAGGAAAGCTAGCTGGGCATGGTGGCTCATGCCTGTAATCCCAGTACTTTGGGATGCTGAGGCAGGCAGATAGCTTGAAACCAGGAGTTTGAGACCAACCTGGCCAACATGGCAAAACCCCGTCTGTACTAAAAATACAAAAATTAGCTGGGTGTGGTGGCACACACCTGTAATCCCAGCTACCTGGGTGGCTGAGGCACGAAAACTGTTTGAACCCAGGAGGTGGAGGTTGCAGTGAGCCATGATCACACCACTGCACTCCAACCTGGGCAACAGAGTGAGACTGTCTCAAAAAAAAAAAAAAAAAAAAATTCAGGAAAGCTTTTACAAGGTATTCCACCTTTGAGACATTTTTAATAATAATATATTTGACTTCCCTTTATTTAGGTGACATGATGACATTGCTAATGAAGAAAGACACCTTGACAGAAGAGGAGACACAGTTCTACATTTCAGAGACTGTTCTGGCAATAGATGCGATCCACCAGTTGGGTTTCATCCATCGGGATATTAAGCCAGACAACCTTTTATTGGATGCCAAGGCATGTGAATAAACTGGTGAATTACTAGGCTGTTGATTATTTTTTTAGAGCAGTAGAGCTGATTTTGTGAGTGGATATCAGCAACTGCAATTTAGAATATTGCTAAACAACATTATTTTGTATGATAAGGTACTAGGAGACAACTTGAGAATGAAATGACAACAGGGAATATGGCTCTCTTTTTATCTCCCTCCATTTTCTACTTTTAAAAATCATCATCATCAGATACTTATAATTTTACATTTTACTTGTATAAATCCCAAGCTAAGAATTGTTATAACAATTGGCATTTAACAGAGGAGTTTATAACAAGGCTTTTTGTTTTCAAAGTTAATATAATCTAATTTTACTGGATTTTTTTTAGGGTCATGTAAAATTATCCGATTTTGGTTTGTGTACGGGATTAAAGAAAGCTCACAGGACTGAATTTTATAGAAATCTCACACACAACCCACCAAGTGACTTCTGTAAGTTTGGTTTTGTTTGTTTGTTTTGTTTTTTCCCTGGTTAAGATACTGTAGAGAACGGAAGGTTCTTTCCCTTTCCCCACTCCTTAATCCACTGTGTTTTAGATGTATATGTGATTTTGTTTTTGTGGAGAGCATTTTTCTCTCGTGATTACAATTCCATATTGTTGAAATTAGCATTTCAGAACATGAACTCAAAGAGGAAAGCAGAAACTTGGAAGAAGAACAGGAGACAACTGGTGAGTCAACCAGTTTTTAAGAAAGAATTTTGTGCCTTGGTTCTAAAATCTTAACTGGTTTTAATTTGATTATTTGTATCTTTATAATAATTAGTATTTACTTCGTAACAATGAAGCGCTTGTTTTGGAATCACACGGTTTTCTTAGTTTCTCTGTTAAGTTTCCTTGCCTGTAAAGCAAAGTGTTGGTTTTTACTTTATAACTTTAGAGTACTTGACTGAGCATACCTATGAGTAAGCTGTTTACTAGTAATTAGCACTTTAAATAAAACTCACTGAGGTGAATGCAATTGTAATGAATGCCTTGTGATTTCCATTTTTCATACCTGTGTTATAAATCCTGATACAACAAATATCAATCAGCAAGTAAAGTGGTTGTGAGTTTCTAAGAACTTCTTTATAGACAAAGTAAACAGGAAGTTTGGGATGTAAACTGTTACAATAAAACAGATAAAATTTGAAAAAGCTGGCTTTGCCACAGATAAATTTAATTACCCCTTTAATATAGAATTACATGATTTTTCACCCTATACTATTTCCTCTCTGTAACTGAGCAGATAGAATAATTGCTTCCCCTTCCTCCTCTTTCCCTTTGTCCTGTTAACATGGTCCATGAACTGTCTACAGCTTAAGAATGTGCCTTTGGATTTTGTTTTCCTCGTTTCTTATAAAGTGCCTGGCACATACAGACACTCTATAAATATTTGTTCAACCAAGTGATGAAAGGAAAACTCACCATTCCCTTAGGAAAGTCAATAGACTGAAAAATAACAGGCTAATACCCTCTAAAACCAAATAAAATGACCTTTGCATTATTGAGTTTATAATATCATTAACCTAAGTAACTGCAAACTTCCTATGCTTGTAAAAACATTTCAGTATTTTTAAATGTATTCAGTTACACATTAAGGAGAGACACTTTGTTTTACTTTTAAAATGTGTCAGTTTTAGATTAGGTTTTGCGATTGAGAATAATTGCAATATTCCCTATTTTTAAAGGGGAAAAACTGAATACTGCTTAAAATTATGGTGGGGGAATTCTGTACCCCCCCATTTACAAAATATTCATAGGTGATTACTCAGGTATGTGTTTTATTATTCTCATGGCCAGTAGTTGCCAAGCCTTAGATCAAGTGTTTCCCAAGGGAGAAGTAGAGAGGACTCAGTGTTTGGGGCAGGAAATTTCTTTAGCACTTGGATCCCCTGCCCTCTAAATGCCAGTCATGTCACTGAGATGACAAAATCTGCAGTCATACATTTTGCCATGGCCCCAAGAGTACTACCCCTAGTTGACAATTACTGCCTTGTAGAAATCATTTTTGTAAGATTTTATATGAATTAAGAATTAAAAACTGCATAGCTTCCTAATAGATAAGCAGTACCCTGGAACTACATTTATAATGAAAATACCTCATGCTTATTTTTATAGTTGGTAGTGTACAAAACACATCCGTTTATCATTTCATCTTCATATCAACTCTATTAAGGCAGGTATTATTATTCCAGTTTTATGTAAGCAGAAGCTGAGCCTCAGAGAAATTAAATAATTTGCCCAAGAACACATTAGTAGTGAGTGGGGGAGCCAGGTCTTCTAGGTTCAACTTTTTCATTCTTTTTGAAATAGACTGAAGGCTATATATAAAAAAACTTCATTGAGCTTCTTGTGGGGGCAGAAATAATATATTCTTTTAAAATGCCTGGCACATATGGACACTCTATAAATATTTGTTCAACCAAGTGGGGAAAGGAAAACTAATTCAGCATTCCCTCAGGAAAGTCAACAGACTGAAAAATAATAGGCTATAACATATTATCTGACTCACTACCTACCACTAAGCCTTGCACATGATTAAATGCAAAATAAATATAAGTGAAAATTTAACTCCTCTATATATTGCTTTTTCTAGTACTAAGCCATCCTCAGATAGATAGTTTTTAAATGTTAAGAATGCTGGTTTGACAAGCTGCTCCTTTGTAGGCATATTCCACAGTTGGGACACCAGATTACATTGCTCCAGAAGTATTCATGCAGACTGGTTACAACAAATTGTGTGACTGGTGGTCTTTGGGAGTGATTATGTATGAAATGCTAATAGGTATGTTTTATCATTCATTTATGTACAAAACGTATATTTCCTTGAGTGCCACTGTTTGAATATATTACAGATATCATTGACTAAAATATTTGAGGTCTTTTAAACTTAATTCTGATGCTCCCCCAATGTTAAATACATACTGATCAATACCAGTGAGCTCTCCAGGGATCCTGTTTCAGGAAGGTGGGTATTTAACCCAGACTCCCACGTATAAAAGTGGTTATCTTCATAGCTTTTCAGGTAAAAGGGGAGGCAGTGCTTTAAATCCTTTATTTTATTGACTTTATTAGCAATGTTATTGTAAATTGATGAATGGTGGCATTTTTGACTATTAAATAGGCACTCAGGGTTGTTTGGTTTCTTGTAGCACATGTTTGGTGGGTATAACTTCACTGATCACAAAGCTGATGAAACGTTTTTTATTTATTTGATACCTAGGATATCCACCTTTCTGCTCTGAAACACCTCAAGAAACATACAGAAAAGTGATGAACTGGAAAGAAACTCTGGTATTTCCTCCAGAGGTACCTATATCTGAGAAAGCCAAGGACTTAATTCTCAGGTTAGTGGTTAAATTCCTAGAGGAGTTCATAGTGTCTTAAAATTTCCTAACAACCTAAAAGACTCATTTCACTTTTGTGGGGGAAGGGGGGATGTATACACTGATGTATACAGTCAAAGAGATCAATAAAGGTGTTTTTAAAAATGTAAACTCTTAAAAGGAAGTATATGGAAAAAAAATTAGGAATTAAAAAGAGGGAGGAGGTCTTGTATTGCTTCAGTTACTGATATATATAAAAGCAGAAGGTCACTTCTGTTAGAATGCAATGACCTGATTCCATTAAAGAGAAGAGGGAAAATGTTAATAGCAGATTCCTGTCATGAAAAGTATATATGTGAAATCTTCTAAGCAAAAAATTCCATGTGTTCCTCAACTAATATGAAGTGTTTGGTACTGCTGTGAATGGCTGGAAGGAATATAAATTGGAACAACTTGTGGGAATAGCAGTTGGCAGCATATTATTTTTTTAAAATCCCTAAACTATATATGACCTTTGACCCAGAAGTTCGAGGGATTTCGCTTATGCAGATAATCAGATATGTATAAAGATTTAAGTACAATATGTTTATCATGGTATTTAATAGTGAAAATCGAAAACTATTTAACTGTTCAACAATAGTGGACTGGCTCAATAGTAGACTGGCTATAATATTTCTATTTGTAAGTTTTAGAAAACAAGTTTATTGGCCGGGCACAGGGGCTCACACCTGTAATCCCAGCACTTTGGGAGGCGGAGGTGGGCAGATCATGAGGTCAGGAGATTGAGACCGTCCTGGCTAACACAGTGAAATCCCGTCTACTAAAAATACAAAAAATTAGCCGGGCGTGGTGGCGGGCACCTGTAGTCCCAGCTACTCGGGCGGCTGAGGCAGGAGAATGGTGTGAACCTGGGAGGTGGGACTTGCAGTGAGCCGAGATCGCGCCACTGCATTGGAGCCTGGGCGGCAGAGTGAGACTCTGTCTCACAAAAAAAAAAAAAAAAATTCTTGAAAAATATTTAATGACTTTGGCAAATTTTCTCAGTATATCAAGTGAAAAAAAGTAGACCTAACATAGTAACCATGGTAGCAACACAGTATTTAAATATTGTAAAAGATTAGATTAGAATATTTACAGTAGTTATCGCTAAATAATGCGCTTACAGATGATTTTTATTTTCTTCCACATTTCCTACAATAAACATAGTTAACATCAATAAAAGAAAAACATATTGCTTTAAAAAAGAAATATTTGAAGTAATGCAGCTAGAATACTTTAGATGTAACTTTTGTATGATAATTTCTCTGCTTCCATGTTGTAGATTTTGTATTGATTCTGAAAACAGAATTGGAAATAGTGGAGTAGAAGAAATAAAAGGTCATCCCTTTTTTGAAGGTGTCGACTGGGAGCACATAAGGTATGTTCCTAGGCTTTGAATGGGAAAGGTCTGAGTAAAAACAAATTTCTAGAGTTGACAATTAATTTACCTCTGATTCTGCTAGATTAAATACAAAAGTAACATATAATGTCATTGGTGCAGTGTTTTCTGGATTATGTAAGTGAATGGGACTATTGTGGCTACAGCCAAATGACTCATTTTAGGCTAACATCCACTTTCAGGGAAGAACATTGGGCACCTTTTTAAATTCTCACGTTCATACTCACAGTGAAGGCTGTTAGCACGTGAAAGATGTATTTACATTTCACACAGTGACCCCTCATTTTTGTCCTTGCTGTAATATAGCACAGTGTCTCCTTAATTAATTTATAATAAGGTACCTTCTTTAAACATTGGTTGGGCATTATACAAGTAACTTTTAAGAATTTGCTTACAGTTGTTAATTGTGAGCATTGGCTTTTTTTCAGTTTATGGCCAAACTGCCGTCAGTAGGTTTGATCTGTTCTCCACACAGCAACAGTTTAGAAGCATAAATCTGGCCATGCCACTTTGCTGCATCCTTTTGCACTTGGAAGACAGTTAAGAAGCCTTCACTGCTTTCTTAGGACTGCAGGATATAGCGCTTGCCTCATCTGCAGAAGTTGCATCTTGGATGGCCTTTCCTACTCCTCTTCCCACCTCTAAGTTTTGCCATTTGCTATTCATCCTGACTGAAATGCCCTTTCCCCGCTGCCTCTACCCCTACCCTGCCTAGCTGGCTCCTTTGCATCTTCCAAGATAGCTTGTGTGTCATTTCCTTGGTACAGCTCTTCACTGGAGAACCTGCTGTGTGCTAGGCATTCTGCCTATTACTATTAACTTATTTTTTTGAGACAGGGTCTCTCACTCTGTCGCCCAGGCTGGAGTGCTGTGGCATGATCATGGCTTACCGCAGCCTTGACCTCCCAGCCTCAAATGATCCCCCCACCTCAGCCCCCCAAGTAGCTGGAACTATAGGCGCGTGCCACCACACCCAGCTAATTTTGTTGCTTTTTTTTTTTTTTTTTTTTGTAGAGATGGGGTTTCACTATGTTGCCCAATTGCTCAGGCTTGTCTTGAACTCCTGAGCTCAAGCAATCCACCTGCCTTGGCCTCCCAAAGTGCTGGGATTACAGGCGCCCAGCCCACTCTGCCTGTTGTAATAATAGCTAATGTTTAAAAATCATTTACTGTGTCCAGCACTGTTTTAAGTACTTTACTTGCATTTCTCATCTTATCTTCATATAAGCTCTATAAAATAGGAACTGTTATTATCCCTGTTTTACAAGTGAGGAAACTAAGGCACAGAGAAGTTATAGTGCCACAGTGTGGAGGCCTCTTAAACCACTATGCTGTATAATACTATACACACACAACTTAATTCAATAGAACTATGATACCCCCCATTTTACAGTGGGAAGGATGCTTAGAGACTGTCAGTTCTTTTGGTTTTATAAGGAGGGAACAGTCATGGAGCAGGGACTTGGCTGCCTAAGGTCATACTGCTAGTTAATAACAAAGAAGGTCAGATCTCAGGCCTCCAGGGTTCTTTCCTCTAAACTAGGTTTATTAAAGTAGTATACTAAGTATAAACTTGGAATAATTCAGGTAAAAAATATATATGGTTTTACATAATTTGGTAAACTTAGCACCTAATAAATCCAATAAATATTTGTTGAAAAAACAGAAGCAATAAAAACTGATAGCTTCTTTTGACCATTTCTGTAGTTAAACTTTTTAGCATGATAAGAAGGCATTTTCTTGACTGATTTCTTTTTAACTGAGTATCTTTGATTCTCTTAAAATTTATATGACAGAAATTTTTACATGCAGATTTCATCACAAATATATAGTTCCTTCACCTATGTGCCCCTTATTTTCCCAAATGACATTTTATGGATTGTCTACTAGTAGAATTCTATTCCTAAATCAATTAAGAAGGATCCCGTCCTCATAATATCTCACATACTTTATACAATTATACAATCTTTTAAATAAAACCTCTTCTTTTACTTTTCATTAGCTCATTTTTCCTCTTAAAAAAAATAGTATGAGAAAGGCTTGGTACAGAGATATAAAAATGACAAGTAGGTGGGGATGCTTAATGGGTACAAAAAGAAAACAGAATGAATAAGACCTACTACTTAATAGACAAGAGGGTGACTATAGTCAATAATAATTGTACATTTAAAAATAACTTAGAATGTAATTGGATTGTTTGTGACTCAAAAGATAAATGCTTGAGGGGATGGACCCCCCATTCTGCATGATGTGCTTATTACCCATTTCATGGCAGTATTAAAACATCTCATGGACCCTATAAATATATATACCTACAACATAACCACAAAAATTAAAAAAAAATTTTAAATTCTAAGTAAATGAAAACATTTTAATAAAAAATTATACTCAACTATTTTGAACTCCCTTTATTCTCAAATCCACAACAAATTTCCTTGGCTTTTCTAATATCTATAAAATGGTATGCAGAATTTACAAGTAGAATTATTTGTTGGAAATTGAGAATTCATGCCTACTCCATACCTTTTTATAGGGAAAGGCCAGCAGCAATCCCTATAGAAATCAAAAGCATTGATGATACTTCAAATTTTGATGACTTCCCTGAGTCTGATATTTTACAACCAGGTAAGACAATCTATAATGTAACTACCACTATTAAAAGTCTGTGAAGATGATGGCATTTCACTAATGAAATTCCTTTAATTTTTCTCTTTCTAGTGCCAAATACCACAGAACCGGACTACAAATCCAAAGACTGGGTTTTTCTCAATTATACCTATAAAAGGTTTGAAGGGTTGACTCAACGTGGCTCTATTCCTACCTACATGAAAGCTGGGAAATTATGAATGAAGATAACATTCACCCATAACCAAGAGAACTCAGGTAGCTGCATCACCAGGCTTGCTTGGCGTAGATAACAATACACTGAAATACTCCTGAAGACGGTGGTGCTTATTGACTACAAGAGGAAATTCTACAGGATTAGGATTTCTGAGACTACTATAGGAATTGGTTGGCAGTGCCAGCTGGCTCTTTTTTTTTTTTTAATATTTTATTATTTTTGTTAACTTTATTATACGAAGGTACTGGAATAAAAGGAACGGACATCCCTTTCTAACTGCACTGCCTACGTGCGTCTTAAGGTCCATTCTGCCTGTGTGTGCTGTGGCTTTGAACTGTAACACCTCTAATTAATTCAGGAGAAACACATATCATTTAAAGCAACATAGGCTAACCTGTAGGTAACACTGCAGTATTGATGTTTTACTGCAAATCTTATGGGTCTAGATAATCAGTAAAAGCCATCTTCCATAGTTGGTGTTAGAACATTGCCCTATTGGTTTGGACATCTGTAGAATATATATGAAGACAATTTCTGTGATGGTTTTAAGAGATTTAAAAAGAAATTCACTGGTTCTTTAAAAAATAGAATTTATCATCAAGTTATTACACGAACTCCACAGTAAGGAGTGACAAGTTTATAATAAGGAAGAGAAAGTTTAACACCTTCACTCAAGCACTCCACTAATATATTTACGTTGCATTCAGAAATACTGATGACCTTTATATATGTAGTCTGTATACTCATAGGGAGATGTACTGTATTATATAACATGTAAAGTTGATTTTCTTGTGACAAGAGGACTTCTTTTTTTAACAAGAGGACATGGCATTATTTTAATTTGATTATGGTGAGTTGAAATTAAGAAATGACCATGAAGGCTGCTTGTAGAATTAGTGTATTTTTATTAAACTATTTTTTTAAATGTCAAACTTCTATCATGTAAATGGACTTGCAGAGAACAAAAAGCTATTTACTTTGGTTTTCTAGAAAGTTGTTACATATCATGGCTGGTTAACTTTTATTTCTTTTGATGAAAATTTTTCCTTTGATAGTACTTGTATTATTGTGCCATTATTTTCTTATGCTCCAAATGTACCAAAGATCTTGAACAGAATGGATGTTCACAACTGAGTAGAATTTTCCTTTCCTGTGGGCGTGGTGTATTCAGACCTGACAGATCTTTGATAGAGGTCAGCTTATTAAAGGGCAATATTGTTCATGTTTAGCTACATCACTGTGGTGAATATAGATGGAATTAAGGAAGTAAATGCAGGCCAGGGGGTTGTGATGAGAGGAGAGAGAATATCAGCATCAAATTCTTTGGGTATCTCCCTAAGAATTAAATAATCTTTTCTAGCTTAATATTTTAATTCTAATTCAAACAACTCTCTGAGGTTTTGGTTTCATTAGTAGTAGCTGAGGAATAATATGCTAGCAAAGAACGGCCTAATGTTTGTCTTAACTGTTAATGGATGAAATTTTTTAAAGATACAACCGTGATACCCATTATAAATGATCTGTGATCAAAATCTAACGTGATGAATTATTTGTAGGAATGTCTTCCTATTGGGGAAGGATTGCATAGGAGCATTATGCAAATCTACAAAAGCTTTTATAAATGTTGCTGCTAGGTAGCTCCACAGTGTTTTCAAAAGACCATCCTGCTTCCCCCAACTCTCCCATTTTTGGTTTGTTTCTTTTTAAATATTTGTTGAGTACTTATGTGTTTATCTAACAGTTCACTTCCATTTTTTCTAGTCTGGAGTTTTTGAGTATTTAGGGGAGAGAGCTATTAAAAACTCTGTGGATTTCTCAATTTGACTAACTCTAATTTTTCTAATTATAACTGCCTTTAATTAAATAATACTAACTTTTGCTGAGGTTTATGAGATTTTCTCACCCCACATCACTCCCCTTTTTAAAAAAAGGACTGTTTTGCTAGTGTGATAATGAATAGGTAAGATATGAAATAATTGCAACATTGTCTAGTTCTAGTATGGTAACTATTCTTGAAATGGTACTGAAAAATACCATTAATTCAAATTGACAGAGATTGATAAAAAGAAACTGATTTACCTAAGTTTACTTTTTAATTGCATAATAGAGCATTTTTTGTTTTGAGTTCCCTCATTCTTATTACGAGAAAGAGCTTGCAAATAGTTTTACTTTCTTGGCACTGGAAGGGTAGTTCTGGAAAGCTACTTTGTTGAGTCTCATTCTTCCCTGGAGTTAATAGAGTGATTCACAATCTTTGGGGTTTTCTCCTCATCAAAAGCATTTCTTAAGTGCCTATCTAAAAGCAATTAAAGACTGTGTCTGCCCTTTGGAAGCTAAGAATTCATGATGCAAATTAACTAGATAATTTGCAAAGTACCCTTGAGATTGAATTTTCTCTATTACACATTTCCCATACTTCAGGTGAATAATTTAATTTAAATGACAAAACCCTATCTAATCAACTGGGCATAATGACATTTTCTTTAAATTAGACTCTATTTTGAATTAAAAGAGTTTTATTATAAACTGTGTTTTTGGTTTTTCTAAGTATATAGAAAGCTTGTATAATTCAGATTTATCGATTTCCTGATTTAATGTAGACTTTGACTTTTTTATTAAAAACCTTTGTATTAAAGCAAGTTATGTTATTTTTCTTTTATGCATTTATTACTAACATAGCTTTAAATCTTTAAATGTATTGAACATTGTGCTGTCTGAAAATAAGGAATTGCTTATAAACCAGCCACTTCTGAATACCGTAGATAGCTGATTTAATAAGCTAGTTAGTGAATGGCAAATAAGTGTGGAGTATTAAAAATGTTCTTTGGTTGGTAAGGCCTAAGATAGGGTTGCATTTATTTCTATACTTTTTCTGTTTTTTAAACACCTGCATCTTTTTGTGTAAATCTCTAAATTTAAAATATTTTTAAGTACATTTATTTTTGGTGTTTTGTTGTATACAACCTTAGACAATCAATCAGTCAGTCCTTCCTGACAGGAGCAGCAGCTATCTGTCTTTTGCTGATCTACAAATAAATGAATTGAGAATTTAGTCCGTAGAGGTCCCTGGTTACCAAACACATTCTCCTTTGAATTGTTAAAACTCAGAACATTCAAAGTAACTGTTTTGCTACAACCATGATTATTTTCCTGCTGTCTTTATTTAAATTTATTTTCTCTTTAGAAGTGCACTTATTTCTGAAAAATCTGAATGAAACAAATGCTTAGAACAAACATAAATATAAGACACTTGGGACTACTAGAGATATTTTAGATTTTTATGAAAAAAATGTGGGGATATTGCTGCTTTAAAAAGGAATAAAGTAATAAAAATATATCTTAGCTATTTTTTTAAAGCAATATAATTCAGCAATTGTCTAGAAAAGTAATCATCAGGCTACTGAGTTTGGTGTTCAGTTACTGAGTTTCAAAAATGTTTTGGTGGCATGAGGACTTTTCCATTGAAGGTAAGATAAGAATAAAAACTATGTTTACAAAATTTCTGTTGGTGAGGTTTTTTGGTTTTATTTTTTAGTTTTGAGATAGGTGTTACCCAAAACTCAAGAAAGACTATTTAGTGAATGTAAATTACTGACTTTTACACTTGAAAATCACATCAAGAACAAAATATTTGAAGTTTATATTTAAAATCTCCATTCAAATCTGTAGCTAAAACATATAGGCTACACAAACTGTGCTATACTTTTAGGTACTTATTGGATGTATAGCTTATATACAACTACCCAACTTGGTCAAAACCAATTAGCAAGCACTAAGTTGAAAATGCCTCAAAATAGCATAGGAATATGTGGCCCAGGTTCCACTACCTCCTGTTCTGTGGAAGACACTGACAATCATCATGACTTTTTCCACTGAGCCTCGAGGGAGCCACTGGGAATCCCATTCAGCCTCATTGTTCTCCAGCTGTTCCCTGACATACATCATTTCAATAATGCCACTGTAAGACACAACAGTGAAAACACCGAATGTTAAAATTTGGGCATTACAGTAAACTTGGAGACTCTAAATTCATCTTTCAAAAACATCTAGTGATACAAAGAACTTATATTTGTACACAAAATGCCTTCACTTGTTTTTTACAACTATTCTGTAATTACATAATTACTATCATTTTATAGATGATGAACATGAGGCTGAGTGATTGTGACTTGCCTAAAACACAAGTAATAAATTGCCCTTGAACCCAAGTCCAGTGTTCCCTACTCCTCCAAATCATAGAGTGAGCTTCACTGACAAATTAACTCATATGCTTCTGGGATCTCAGGAGTATACATGGAATGATAGGGCCAGATTATTACTTTGCATACTTTTGACCACAAGTGACAGAAAACACAAGTAAAAATGGCTTCAATGATAAAGAAAGTGAGTATCTTATGTAACACTAAGACACAAGATAGCTTCTAGAGTAGTCATTTTAGCATCTCAGAAACATCAAGGAATCCAAGAGCAGTGGCATGCACCTGTAGTCGCAGCTACTCAGGAGGCTGAGGCAGGAGGATCCCTTGAGGCCAGCCTGGGCAACCATAGCAAGACCCTGTTTTCCATTTCTCTACTTTGTCATGACAAGGGTGTTGGCTTTGTCCTTGGTCTTGTTTTCTCAGAGAAGCTAGATGACTACAGAGACTCTAAGCATCAAATCCTTACACAACATGTAAGGCCTTAAAAAGAGAAATACTTCTGCATATCCACTTTTTTTTTTTTTTTTAAACAGAGTCTCACTCTGTTGCCCAGGCTGGAGTGCAGTGGTGCGATCTTGGCTCACTGCAACCTCTGCCTCCTGAGTTCAAGTGATTCTCCTGCCTCAGCCTCCCAAGTAACTGGGACTACAGGTGTGCACCATCACGCCCAGCTAATTTTAGTGGTTTTTTTTTAAATTTATTTTTATTTTTATTTATTTATTTATTTATTTTAAGTAGAGACAGGGTTTCACCATGTTGACCAGGCTGGTCTCGAACTCCTGACTTTAGGTGATCCACCTCCCTTGGCCTCCCAAAGTGCTGGGATTATAGGTGTGAGCCACCGTGTCCGGCCTTCCATCTCCACTTTTTAAGAGCAAGGAAAATCTTTTCCAGAAGCATTCTAAGCAAAGTAACCCTTACCTTTTATTGTCCATGACTATGCCATCCATATAGTCCTAAACCAGTACCTGATGGGCAATTGATTTAAAACTAGTCAAGCATCATGTCCCTTCTACTGGGATGAGGCTAACCTAAAGAACATGGCCACATGATACCAGAACCAAATTATGGTGCTTTAGACAACTACAAGGTAATCAAGACGATGCCACACAGGTTTATTGCAATGATTCGTACCTGAAGCCACTGCACCTAGATTGTGGTGTTGGATCTGCTATTGCCTACATCGGAACTGAAGGCTGGTCCATTAACATTTTTCACAGAACAGGATTGGGTCTCTGGACATCATACAGCAGGATGGACATCATACAAACAGGCCTTGGTCTTTTTCGTGCTTTTTCCATTCCTCCCAGATACTATTCATCAGAGTAGATAATCTGTTGGTTCATCTCCTCTAGAGCTCGTATCAGAAATAGGCACCCTCATCAACTTATTTTCTCCCAAGATCCAGCCAAGGGTGGGGTGGTCTAATTACTGTTAGCTCAATTGCTTTGTCAAAATTGGGAAGATGATCTCTGGCTAATGAAAATCAAACATTTCTCAGGTGAGATTGCTAACTACCATCAAGTTACCTGAATTACTTTACCTCCTCATTAAAACATTCATGATCAAACTCCTAAACACAGGAAGACTTTTAAGTGTCTTCCAAAGGGAGAAAATCACGGTAGGAAAGGTGAACTGTCAATACTTACCTTTAGGAAACCGTCAATACTTACCTTTAGGAACTGTCAACACTTACCTTTAGGAAAGGTAAACTGTCAATACTCAGCCTAACATTTTTTTTTGAGATGGGGTCTCACTCTGTCACCTAGGCTGGAGTACAGTGGCGTGGTCTCGGCTCACTGCTACCTCCACCTTCCAGGTTCAAGCAATTCTCCTGCCTCAGCGTCCCAAGTAGCTGGGATTACAGGTGCCTGCCACCGTGCCCAGCTAACTTTTCTATCTTTAGTAGAGACGGGATTCCACCATGTTGGCCAGGCTGGTCTCCAACTCCTGACCTCAGTGATGTGCTCGCTCAGCCTCCCAAAGTGCTGGGATTACAGGCGTGAGCCACTGCGCCCAGTCTTTTTGTCTTCTTGGGTAAAAAAATCAGGAACAGAATTTGGAGAACCCTATTGTACAATTCTATATAATACCAAGAGGACTAAGGAAGACTTGGGATACCATACCTGCTTTAAGAGTGTTTAAAACCTATAAAAGTAAACATTAGTTGAGTCATTGATGCTTATATACGCACACAAACACATAATCCCTAAGGGAAAAAGAAGTGTAAGTAACTCCACATAAAAAGAGATGTGTGCACAACTATTCCCTCATTCTTGTCCTAAGTTTTGTCCGTCCTTGCAGTTTGCTCAGAATTTTAGTATATTGCTATTCCTGTTCTCTAAGAAATACTGCTTCTCTCCCCGCCACTTCCCCACTGTACATACCATACTACAACAACCCAGGCTTAAGAAAATTCACTTTTGACAAGTTAAAGCAGTATTTCCTAGAGTACTCACAGCAACTTTCAAAATCAGCTACAGGGTACATTTGAAATAAGGACTTAGTGTGATTCACCCCAAACCTACTAAATCAGTCTCTGGGGGTGGGTCTAAAATTGCGCACATTCTCATGCACAGTGAATTCTGGGAAACACTAAGCTAACAGAAAAAGAAACTAATACCTGCTCATTGGTTTTTGTGAGAAAATATATATAAGTAACTGATGCACAGTAGGTAAAATACAGAAGTCAGTACTTACAACAGTGCCTGGCACACAGTAGGCGCTCAATAAATACTTGCGAACAAGTGAATTAAATGATTTTTTGTGGGTGGCCCTGCTTTCCACCTAAGGCCAATCTCAAAATATTTTCACTTTTAATAAAAACCTAAATACGACTCCAAAAGCATTGAGAAAAGGAATGCATATTTTGCTGAAGTTGTTATTTTCTAAGGAAATAATGTAAGAGGGTTTGCATTACACAGTGAAGTTCCCTAAATACCCCTTTAAGATATCTCAAATTTCCTGGCCGGATGCAGTGACTGATGCCTGTAATCCCAGCACTTTGGGAGGATAAGACAGGCGGATCACATGAGGTCAGGAGTTCGAGACCAGCCTGACCAACATGGTGAAACCCCGTCTCCACTAAAAATACAAAAAATTAGCTGTGTGTAGTGGCACATGCCTGTAATCCCAGCTGCTCGGGAGTTTGAGGCATGAGAATCGCTTGAACCCAGGAAGGCAGAGGTTGCAGTGAGCCAAGATCATACCACTGCACTCCAGCCTGAGCGATAGCGTGAGACTCTGTGTAAAAAATATATATATATATATTAAAAAAAGATGCAAATTTCCTCTCCTCATGGCAGCTGCCACCATCCCTTTTACCGCCCTACCACCTCTCAGGAGTGCACTGTCCTCCAATTACCTCTCTTCTTTTCTTTAGGCCACACTCAAGCTGATCTTGCCTGTACCAGAAGCCCACCATAGGCCCCCTTCTCTCTCTAAACATACGGGAGAGTGTTGGCCTCCTTGTTTGTCCAAACTGCACTCATCAATCTGCCCAGCAAATCCAAGCATCTTCCCCTGAATTCACCCTCCACATGATGCTGGGGGCAGGGTAGGAAGAAAAGGTAGTTTTAAACACTAATAATTTATTTCCCCCAGTCACTTAGGAAATCAATAATGGGTAGTTGCTATTTATTTAATTTTAATTTTATTTATTCATTTATTTATTTTTTGAGATGGAGTCTTGCTCTGTCACCCAGACTGGAGTGCAGTGGCGTGATCTCGGCTCACTGCAACCTCTGCCTCCTGGGTTCAAGCAATTCTCCTGCCTCAGCCTCCCAAGTAGCTGGGACTACCGACATGTGCCACCACACTCGGCTAATTTTTTGCATATTTAGTAGAGACGGGGTTTCACCGTGTTAGCCAGGATGGTCTCTATAACCTGACCTCATGATCCACCCACCGTGGCCTTCCAAAGTGCTGGGATTACAGGTGTGAGCCACCACACCTGGCCTATGTAATTTTTTTTTTAAATTTACCATCTTTACCATTTTAAGTGTACAGTTCAATAGTAATAAATATATATATAGCCTTTTTCCCCCGCTATTGTTTTCCACCCCCTCTTCTCTCCCCTTCCTGGCTTCTGCGTTATTTATTGTTATGCATCATTGGATATAGTATCTTCAATTTAACTACACTCTGAAGCAGGTGTGGTTTTTTGTTGCTGTTTTGCTTTGTTTTGGTTTTGTTGTTGTTGTTGTTGTTGGACCAAATAAAATATCTAAGTGGCTTTAGGGACCCCTCTCTAGACTAAGTTATATTGTTACAATCCCAGCAGGAGGTTAAAAGGAGTTTACAGCTTGTGAGGCAGTTGTTCCTAATTTCAGATGGACAAAGGAATATTTGTTCCACCTTTAAAATATTTGTTCTTGCCTAAGTACTTAGCAGTGAAAGAAAATTAATGAACAATTAGTGACAGGGAAGCAATGATTCCTGGAGAGCAAGGCAGCCCCAGGGCTTTGGCAGGCGAACCATGCTGACCAGAAGGAACTGTGTGCATTCTACTCTACAAATGCTCTTGCATTCTATTGCACAAATCATCCAATCACCTTTCTCACGTTTTTTTTTTTCCAGGTTGAAAATATGAGAAAACCACTCATTGGAAATGAGAGATTATCTTCCTATCCATCTGGCAAGACACTGTGTGTCTCTCTGCCTCATCCCATGGGTTATATAGCTACTCTTTAAAAAACAAAAAATCATGTCTTAGAAAGTAAAGCTCCAGAGCATAACGAAAAAAAGAGAGCAAGCAGGCTTTACACCTGAGCAATAAGGGGAATACCGATTAAACAATGAAAGGGTTGTGCCCCATGGAATCCTGTGGGTCGGCTTTGCTTGTGCATTACCCTTCCTGCTTTTGTATTTTAGATTCTGGATTCCCCTTCTCTTGCTTTCAGGCTTTGGTGGAAGTGAATCATCGTTTCTAAGAAACGGGGACTGCAATGATTCACAGGCAAGCTTACTGGACACCACAATACGAACTCCTAAGAAGGAGACCTGACTTTCATGGTCTTGCTTCTACTGTCTACTAGCTGAGTGATCCTGGCCAAAATACTCATCATCTCTGAACTTCTGTTTCCCTACTAAGACAGGAATTAAGAAAGAGGTTGTGAGGCTCACTGAGCCAATAAGGGGTAAAATGCATTGTAAGCAAGGCCATGTATAGAATAGTATTTACATTTTAACCAAGATCTTAAAGCCCAGGTCTAATTGATTCTACCTGTTACCCCTTGGTAAACCACCTCAAAATAGCGTACACTTGTCTGGAAAGCCAAGGTTTGATCACATTCGAGGAGCCCTGTATGGAATTACTGTTTCTGAGCTGACAGGAGAAGTTGGTGTTGGTAGAATTTGGGGTGGAGTTCCAAGTCAAAGCTAGGAATGAGACGTTTCAAGAATGGTTTTGATTAGGGACGTGTCTTGGTGTGTGTTGAGGACAGCACAGTTTTCAGGACGTCTCCCTTACCTCTAGCTGCATAAAGTCCTAGTCCCTTGCTTAAGCCTGCAACAGTTTTCTCCTGTCATGCCCACTTCCGCTTGGGAACACACTTCCAAACCCCTTGCCCAGATTTTCACAATGGCCTTAAGTACTGCCCTGAGGACACATAAGGTGCTGGTTAAGACGTTGGAATTGAGTCCTTGTAGGAAAATTATTACCTTTAGGCTGGTTGCAAAGTTTGATTTGGTGTCTTCTCTACTGTGCCTTCCCTTTACTCCTACTAGATTACCAAGGAATGGGTCTAGGGACCAGTGGGAGGGCAGCAAACCAGTGTATTCTAGACACGTGGCCATAGGATGTAGGGCTGTCAAGTGATCCCCAAAAGATCATGTTTCTGGATTTACCCAACCGTTCCACGCGGCAAAACGGCTTCCTCGGGACCCTCTCTCTGTTATTTACACCCTCGTCTCTGCAGCTAAGCCCTTCCTTAAGCAGAAAAGAGCAGGGTCTCTCGTCCAGCACCCTTCTCCCCAGCCCAAGCCCCGTGCCCTCCGCTAACCCACCGTGCAAGTATCTTCATTCACCCTTTACCTTTGCCCCGAGGGTTTACAACTGCAATCTTCGGAATGCTGGGACAAAGCTTACTATGAGCATGGAAGCCTGTTTTCAATAGGGCGATTGCTAGAGGGACTCAACTGGCCTTTTCGCGCTGTGCCGCTCGCGGCAGGGCTCGGCGGGGCGGTGTCCGCAGCGGCTCCGCCCTTGGCCCGGGTCTCTTTCCCGCCCGGGAGCCCAGCGGCGCCCAGAGCGGCGAGCGGGTGGCTCCGCATGCTCAGTAGCCGCGGCCAGCCGGGCTGCGGGGCGGCGTCGGCTGCGCGCCTACGGGCTGCAGTGGCGGCCGCCGCGGCACCCGGCAGGGCCAGCCAGTCCCCTCTTCCCCACTCCAGAGCCGCCGCCTGGGACAGGGCAGGGCGGGCCCGGAGCTCCTCCATGCTGCCAGCCGCGGGGCTGCGGAGCCGGCCGGGTGGCTCCTGCGATGGCGGCGGAAGAGGAGGCTGCGGCGGGAGGTGAGGTTGCCTGCGGCGAGGCGGCGGCCCCAGGTGGGCGCGTGGCGCCTGACGCGCTGAGGGCGTCCCCGCGACGCCAGGTCGGCCCCCTCTGCCCCGAGGGAAGCGCCTGCGCCTGTCCCCTCGGGCCCGGCATCGCCTACCGAGGGGCGCTGGGACAAGGCCGCCCCGTGGGGCACAGGTGCGGCGTGGCGCCCGGCGCGTCCTCCCGGGGAGCGGGACGTGGGGAGGGGAGCCGGGGTTGCTGCCGGCGCTCAGCACGCCGTGTCTTGGTCCCGGGCCGGGCGCATTGGCGAAAGGCAGCCAGAGGGGGACCCTGCACCCGCGATGGGAGCGTCCGCTTCCACCCGCCGCCGGCCGCCTGCCTCGGCGTCGGCGTGGCATGCACTGCTGAGGGGACTTCCTACGTTTCTTTCTTTTGTGTAAACCAGTTGTCAGCAGCCGTGGACGGAGCTCGGGTCCTGCGAACCCCTCATCTCTGAGCTGAAAATGCTCGCGGCTTCCTAGCTTGAACCGCTGCCCCGCGGTGGAGCGCGCAGGCGGGCAGGTGCGCGTGGACGCGGGGCCACACTCCGGTACCGCAGCCCGCACCGCGACAGCCCCTCCGTAAGCGACAGGCGGCTCGTGTCTTTCACCACTGCAGCTTCTGGAAAGCCGTCAGTGGAGTTAGCTTGTTCGATTGTGTATTCCTGAGGTATTTTTGTGAATGGAGTTGGAAGTTTGCAGTGCTTTTTCCTTCTCGCTAGTATTTACTGGCAGTATTCTGTGGTTTCTTAAAACGGTGCTTTTGGGACCACGGCTCACAATTACGGAATGAATACAAAACAGCTGTTGTTGAAGACAAATGAGAAGCAGGAAAACAGAAATAACTAAAGGAAGACTGGCAGAGAAGTTCAGGGAAGCTGTTAATTCTCTCCTTTCCTTTTGGAATAAGGTGGTAGAGTTTCAGATTCTTCTCTGAAATAAGGCAATGAGAGGAGGTGGCTTTCGAAATTCTAATATAATTGTGGGAATTTACATCGTGGGGAGATTTCAGAAATTCCACCATTTGAATATTCCTTGTCTTAGGTAAACCCTTTGTTGAAAATAGAAGATGGCACGTGTGGTGTTAAGCTCTGACACCCCTTCTGCTCCGTCTCGTGACTGAGCTCTGCCCTTTACTGTCTGTGTCACCCAGGTTATTTGAAATCCCTTGGTCTGAGTTCCCCCATCCGTAAAATGGAGATAACTATGCAGTCTTGCCTTACAGGATTGTTAGGAGTAAATGAGATATGAATGCCAATAAAATGCTTAGCCCGATATTTAGGAAATAGTAAGTGCTTCATAAAACATTAGCTTAATGTAGTTACTAATTTACAATTACAATTTGCTTTGTGAAATTGGTGAGTCCTGTCTGGTCCATTAAGAAAGTGTTGTTCCACGTGAGTTAAAATTGGCCAAACTGAAAGAACGAACAGTGAAAATGCACCTACTAATTCAAAGAACGACTTTCCCCGGATAAGTCTTACGAACTTATGGCAAGCTTTTAGATAAAGTTTATTGCTATTTTTCTAACTATTTTAGATAAACAGTTTATTGCTCTTTGCATACCAAATGTAAAGTTGGGAATAATAAAAGTTAAATTTTCTTAGTTAAGGGTAGCAATGTTTCTGTGGGGGCTGGGAGAGCCCGCAGGTATGAGTACCTAAGATGTCCCAGACATTTCACAAGGGGTGCTTCTGTTAGTCTTACGGCAGCCTTGTGAGGTAGGTGGTATCTCCATTTCACAGATGAGAAAACTGAGGCTGGCTCACAGTTATACAGCCAGGACGCGACAGAACTAGAGTTAAAATCCATGGCTCTTGCCCATACTGCTTTCATTTCTTTCCCATCAGACTTGGTGTTGCTAATGAGCAAGTGTGCTCACTTCCAGACACCTGTTTATCTAAAGAGTAGTAAAAATAAAATTCTCAACGGAGAGCTCTGGGAGGAAAAAAATGTATTTATATTTTTACTATTTCTCCCTATTCCCAGAGGGAAAACAAAAACAGGCCTCTGGGCCAGTTGGTGGCCATCTACAAAACTAGCCCTAAGGTTTTTTTGTTTTTTTTTTTAAACAGTGTAAGCCAAACTGTGAATTTCCCCACCCCATCAGTTTTAGATGGTAAACACCGAAATTGAGCATGCTGCCAGGTGACTGAGTGTCCTCCCAATAAATGATTCCAGAATCCTTGGAGTTAGGAGAAGGGCGGTCTTGGGGAGCAGCACATTTCCAAGACTGACTGCCAGAGATGGTCTGAGGTCGAGGCCTTTGTGGGGCAGCTTTCTCGCCTTCCGTTTTCTTACCGGCTCGTGTTTTCACCTGTGATATTGTACGATCCAACTCTTTAACGTGTAGTTCTGCAATTACAGTGGTTTAAATTCATTTTGTGAGTCAGAAATCAAAAGTCATGTCCAAGTCAACTTTGCATAAGCTCCTGTTCCTGGCATGGATCCTTGGGCAAAATTTCAGCCAGAAATGCATTACTCAAGATAAACCAGGATGGGCTAATTACTTTTCACATATTTAAGGGGGAGGAAAATAGAGAAGGAAAGAGAGAAAGAGTGAGAGAGGAGGAGGGAGAAGAAGGAAAGAGGGGAGGTGTGAAGTAAAGAGAGGAGGAGAGGGGAAAGGAGGAAAAGGAGGAAGGAGAGAGTGAAGGAAAGAGATGGGGAGGAGGGGAGGGACTGCCACTCCATCAAAGTTTTACTCCAGGAAAAACAAAAACTGTGTTTAAAATATGTAGGGAAACCAAAATATCAGTAGGATAATACAGTGATTTCAATTTACTTTGTCCTGGTGAAATGATTCCCTAGTTCTAAAAAGCATGATGTTCTGTGTGGTGAGCATTGAGGTAGCATCCTTTTGAAGTCTCCCTTTGTGTCATGTTCAGGAAATCATAAATCAGCAAATAACAATTCATTCTAGTAGCCCCAGTTTCAGTTGTCTCCTTTAATTGAAGACCTCCACTTCTCTGCAGTGACAACTGAGTTACTCGGGTGTTTGGGATCTGGGTCATTAGTCAGTATCATCATGGTCATAAGCATTATCAGGGGCCTCAGAGTGTGCCGTGTGCCCTACAGGAGGCAGGGGCACCTGATACATCTGCCTGTTTTGTGAGGCAGTGATTTCCTGCCCTGGTTTTTGCAAGTTTACTACCTGGAGTGGCTCCCCTGGTTCTCAGCATCCCAGCCCTCTGTAGCCCCTGCCTTGCCCAGTGCCTCGCCCCTTCCCAGTGGCAGGAGCCGGTGGGAACTAAGAGCCTTCAGTGTAAGCCCTTATTGGAGCTGGGACTGCAGGTGAGATATGTTCTCTGTAGTGGCGTGTAGGATTTCTAGATATTTACTGATAATTTATGCAATACTTAGCTATGAATGCCCTGCCCCACCTGTTTCCTTCTCTTACTGAGGTGCTGGCACCCTTTCTGGTCCCTGACATATACTATTTATATTGTATCACGCTAGGCTATAATATCCCATTTACCCACCAAATTTTTTAACTTTAAATATTTTTAAACCTGGCTGGGCGCGGTAGCTCACGCCTGTAATCCCAGCACTTTGGAAGGCTGTGGTGGGTGGATCCCCTGAGGTCTGGAGTTCAAGACCAGCCTGACCAACATGGTGAAACCCTGTCTCTACTAAAAAATACAAAAACTAGTCAGGCATTGGAGGCGCGTGCCTGTAATCCCAGCTACTCAGGAGGCTAAGGTGGGAGAATCACTTCAACCCAGGAGCAGAGGTTGTAGTGAGCCAAGATCGTGCCATTGCACTCCAGCCTGTGTGACAGAGTGAGACTGTCTCAAAAAAAAAAAAAATTTTTAAACTTAAAATATTCTTAAACTTCTTAAAATCAGTTCAGTTATACGATGTTAACATTCTCACCTGAAAATACTTAAATGGTTGGTATAATAGGAAATTTGACATTTATGTAGCTAAATTATTTGTATTTCATTTCTCTAGTCTTTAATCTGATGGTTTAAATCTCTAGATGGTATCAATTACAGAGAGATTAAAAACAAAGAAGTCTAAAGGAAAAGGAAATGTAAAGAGAATCATTCTTCCACTCTATGCTTTGCATTAAAGGATATTTAGAATTGAAGGTTAAGACTATTGTGATAAAACAATAATTTCCAAGACATTAAAAATGTTTTACTTACAACATTTCATACATTTTTAAGTAGATTAGAAATACACTTTATCATATTTTTCAAGCATATCACAGGGAAAGTAGAGAATCATCTACTCTCCTTCTTGACCAAAGTGCCTCCACCTTGGCCCCTCTGATATGTCCTATACTCAATTATGTGAAGGGACCTGCCTTTCCCTAACATAATGTACACTTTCCCACCGCCAGGCCTTTCCTCAGGCTGTTGGCTGTTCCTGGAATACCCCCGCCCTCCCTCTAGATGGGCCTGGAGAATCTTAACCAATCAAGCTCGAAGGCTGAGTGCAGATGTCACTTTTTTTTAATGTGTGGAGGAGAACTGGTGTAGGAAAATAGTATAAGCTTTGGAACTAGGCCATTGGGCTTGTGATTTCTGATTTCATTACTTGTCAGCTGTGTAAACTTGGTCAAATTTTAAAACTTCTCTGAGCCCCAATTTCCTTATCTGTAAAATAGGGGTAAAAATACCTAACTTGGAAGGTGGTTGTGGGAATTAAATGAGATAATGATTACAGACTGTTTAATGAACTCTGACCTTCAACAAATGATTTTCCCCTTTTCCTCATGCAACCTTCCCGGAACCTCCTCGTCACCCACATTGAAATTATTCTCCCCTCCTATTTTCACATTGCAGTTTTTTGTGTGTGTGTGCCTGTCATAACACTTGTGCCTGTTTGCCGCAAGTTATTTGGTTTCTTAGCTCCACACTTAAGTTGCACATTCCCAGGCGGCCAGAATTAGTTCTTACTCAGCTTTATAATCTCCAATTTCTTGCACCTATGAAGTGCTTAATAAAGGCTTGCAGATTTTGAATGAAGGATGGTTTGTTTAAGGTGTGGAAAGGATTAGTTCATTCTTAAAGAATCCATTAAATACACACTATTCACTAGGCAAACAGAGAAGCAGAAGTGGTTGAAGCAGGAGAAGGGGTTAAAGAGCTTACAAAATCTATTAGGTTAGGTGAGAAATGCAGCCAAAATATTTGTAATATAAGATAGGAACATGGTACAGTATATGGGCTAACTGTTAGGAGTTAGCCTCCTCCCCCACAGTTGGGGGAAATTATATCTAGTTCATGAAGGAAGGAACCACAGAAGGCTTTCAGAGAAAGGGCTAATTTTAGTATTGATGGAAAGATAACTCTTGGAGAAGCAGCAAAAAAAAAAAAAAAAAAAAGCGGGGCGGGGGATTTCTTCCAGGCAACAGAGTAGGCATGAAAATGGAAATCATAGGCCGGGCGCGGTGGCTCAAGCCTGTAATCCCAGCACTTTGGGAGGCCGAGACGGGCGGATCACGAGGTCAGGAGATCGAGACCATCCTGGCTAACACCGTGAAACCCCGTCTCTACTAAAAAATACAAAAAACTAGCCGGGCGAGGTGGCGGGCGCCTGTAGTCCCAGCTACTCGGGAGGCTGAGGCAGGAGAATGGCGTAAACCTGGGAGGCGGAGCTTGCAGTGAGCTGAGATCCGGCCACTGCACTCCAGCCTGGGCGACAGAGCGAGACTCCGTCTCAAAAAAAAAAAAAAAAAAAAGAAAATGGAAATCACCAGTGACATGCACAGAAGAACTGATGCCAGTGTCCTTTGGCTTCGGATAGGAAAACTGAAAAAGAAAGAATTGGCCCACCGAAAAGTTTCATCATTTTCTATTGGGCTTCCCCTCCGAGGTCTGCAATGAGGCGTGGACAGTGAACACAGGCAGCCTGTCTTACACGTAGGTGATTTTCCTACCCTACAAAAGGAAAGATACATGCATCTTCTTTTTGGTTCCTGGCAGGCAACAGAGCTTTTAAATCACCTTGAAAGGCAAATTATGGCATATTTCTGATCAGTAAGAAAGCCAGAAAGCTTACTGATTCCTGCTTCCTGCCAGATGGCTGTCTCTTAGCTCTTAGTCTTCACTCCAAGTTATCTGGGCCCCTTCTTTCTTTCATCCTCTTTTCTTTGCTGAAAAGGGAACTACTACTATCTTTTTTTTTTTTTTTTAACTTTTATTTTAAGTTCAAGGGTACATGTGCAGGTTTGTTATATAGGTAAACTCGTGTCATGGGGTTTGTTGTACAGGTTATTTCATCATCCAAGTATTAAGCCTAGTACCCATTAGTTATTTTTTCTGATCCTCTCCCTCCTCCAACCTTCCACCTTCCAATAGGCCTCAATGTGTGTTGGTTCCCGTTTGTCTATGTGTTCTCATCATTTAGCTCCCACTTTGAGAACATGTGATATTTGGTTTTCTAGTCCTGTGTTAGTTTGCTAAGGATAATGGCCTCCAGTTCCATCCATGTTCTGCAAAGGACATGAGCTCATTCTTTTTTATGGTTGCATAGTATTCCGTGGTGTATATTTACCACATTTTCTTTTTCTAGTCTACCATTTATGGGAACCTAGGTTGATTCCATGTCTTTGCTGTTGTGAATAGTGCTGCAATGAAATATGAATGCACTTTATAACAATTTATATTCCTTTGGATATATACACAGTAATTGGATTGCTGAGGTGAATAGTGGTTCTGTTTTTAGCTCATTGAGGAATTGCCACACTGCTTTCCACAGTGGTTTAACTAATTTACACTCCCACCAACAGTATATTAGCATTCCCTTTTCTTTGCAGTCTCACCAGTATATGTTACTTTTCGACTTTTTTAAAATTAATTAATTAATTAATTTATTTTTTTATTTTTTTGAGACGGAGTCACGCTCTGTCGCCCAGGCTGGAGTGCAGTGGCGCAATCTCGGCTCCCTGCAAGCTCCACCTCCTGGGTTCACGCCATTCTCCTGCCTCAGCCTCCCCAGCAGCTGGGACTATAGGTGCATGCCGCCATAATAGCCATTCTGACTGGTGTGAGGTGGTAATCTGATTGTGGTTTTGATTTGCACTTCTCTAATAATCAGTGATGTTGAGCTTTTTTTTCCCCATATGCTTGTTGGCCGCATGTATGTCTTCTTTTGAAAAGTGTCTGTTCGTGTCCTTTGCCCACGTTTTAATGAGTTGTTTGGTTTTTCCTTGTAAATTTAAGTTTCTGATAGATGCTGGATATTAGACCTTTGTCAGATGCATAATTTGCAAAAAGTTTTCTCCCATTCTGTAGGTTGTCTGTTCACTCTGTTGATAGTTTCCTTTGCTGTGCGGAAGCTCTTTGGTTAATTAGATTCCATTTGTCAATTTTTGCTTTTGGCACAATTGCTTTTGGTGTCTTGCATAATGAAATCTTTGCCTGTTCCTCTGTCCAGAATGGTATTTCCTAGGCTGTCTTTTGGGTTTTTATGGTTTTGGGTTTTACATTTAAGTCTTTAATCCATCTTGAGTTGGCTTTTGTATATGGCATAAGGAAGGGGTTCAGTTTCAGTCTTTTGCCTATGGCTAGCCAGTTATCCCAGCACCGTTTATTGAATAGGGAGTCCTTTCCCAGTTGCTTGTTTTTGGCAGCTTTGTCGAAGATCACATAGTTGTAGGTGTGTGGCCTTATTTCTGAGCTCTCTATTCTGTTCCATTAGTCTATATGTCTGTTTTTGTACCCCTCCCATGCTTTTTGGTTACTCTTGCTTTGTAATATAGTTTGAAGTTAGGCAATGGTGATACTCCCAGCTTTGTTCTTTTTGCTTAGGATTGCCTTGGCTATTCAGGGTTTTTTTTTGGTTCCATATGCATTTTAAAATAGTTTCTTCTGGTTCCGTGAAGAATGTCATTGGTAGTTTGGTAGGAATAGTACTGAAACTATAAACTGCTTTGGGTAGTATATAATCCATTTTAACAATATTGATTCTTCCTATCCACGAGCATGGAATGTTTTTCCATTTGTTTGTGTCATCTCTGTTTTGAGTAATGTTTTGTCATTCTCATTGTAGAGCTCTTTCCCCTCCCTGTTAACTGTATTCCTATGTATTTTATTCTTTTTGTGGTGATTATGAATGGGACCACATTCCTGATTTGGCTCTCAGCTTCACTGTTGTTTCTGTATAGGAATGATTTTTGCACATTGATTTTGTATCCTGAGACTTTGCTGAAATTATTTATCAGCTTAAGGTACTTTGGGCCCGAGACTATAGGGTTTTCTAGATATAGAATCATGTCATCTGCAAAAAGGGATAGTTTGACTTCCTTTCTTCTTACTTAGATGCCCTTTATTTCTTCCTCTTGACTGATTGCTCTGGCCAGCACTTCTAATACTTCGTCAAATAGGAGTAGTAAGAGAGGGCATCCTTGTCTTGTGCCAGTTTTCAAGGGGAATGCTTCCAGCTTTTGCTCATTCAGTATGACGGTATGATGTTGGCTGTGGGTTTGTTGTAGATGGCTCTTATTATTTTGAGGTATGTTCCCTTAATATCTATTTTGTTGAAGGTTTTTTAACATGAAAAGGTGTCGAATTTTATCAAAAACCTTTTCTGCATCTGTTGAGATAATCACATGGTTTTTGTCTCTAGTTCTGTTTATGCAATGAATCATATTTATTGATTTGCGTATGTTGAATCAGACCTGCTCCCCAGGGATAAAGCCTACTTGATCATGGTGAATAAGCTTTTTGACATGCTGCTGGATTTGGTTAAGGCAGCTACTTCTCTCTTAAATACATTTCACATTCTTCTGAAAAGCATAAGTACTATTTCATTTATTTCCACGACAGCCTGTTGGGAAGCAGGTATCTGCAGTTTCCACATTTATTCAGCATAATGACCTGTGTTGTTCTACCATCCCCATCACTCTGTGTCCTTGATATGGGTATGTGCTCCAGGCATGCTCACAGAAAAGAACCTGCATCACCTACAGACTTTTCCTATGCAGTTCCATGGGACAAAGCCAAAGACCCTCAGCCTTGACTTCCAAACACTTAATGAAGGTTTTTAAACAATAAGAAATCCAGTGCCCTGCATCAGAACATACTCCTAACATGAAAAGAGCACTCGTGGAAACAGCTAAGTATAGTGACATCAGGAGATGTTTTGTTTGTTTGTTTTTAATTTTTTTTTTTTTAATTTTTGAGAGAGAATCTCACTCTGTCGCCCAGGCCAAAGTGCAGTGGTGTGATCTCGGCTCATTGCAACCTCCACCTCCTGGGTTCAAGCAATTCTCATGCCTCAACCTCCTGAATATCTGGAACCACAGGTGTGCACCACCACAGCCAGCTAATTTTGTTTTTTTTTTAGTAGAGATGTGGTTTCATCATGATGGTCAGGCTGGTCTCAAACTCCTAGCCTCAAGCGATCTGCCCACCTTGGCCTTCCACAGTGCTGGGATTACAGGCATGAGCCACTGCACCCAGCCAGTTGTTCTTATTTCAATTCAGTTACAGTGCAGAGGATCTCTGGCTTAGAAGTTACTTGTAAACAAACTCTCTCTCTCTATCAAAATACATAATCTCTTTTTCTTAGAACAGAGAATATAGGGAGAATATGTTATTGTGCCAATAGAGTACTTAAGCTATAAGTGCGTTTTATAGAAATGCAGATTTTAAGAGGAATAGATCAGTATACATCTGATCTGTAGATTGAATCTATACCATCCATACAGTAGATGCGATTGAAATTGATTACTTGACAGAGTGTGTTATCAATAGATGTTAAAAGGAATAGAAGATTATCAAGATTAACAGTTGTTTTATTAAAGATCTAGAGAAAAGTTTTGATGAAACAATGAGCACCGTATCCAGCTCTATCTTCTTTCCTTGAACACGTACCAGCTCCCTGGTTGGAGAATTAAATTTCCTCTGTGAGTTTACATGGCACCCAAAGATAGGCTGTGCTTACACTACCATGGAAACAAACAATATTGTATTGTAGGTAGGCCATCTCTTCTATAACACGTCACCCAGGCAACCACTCTGACCTAGAAAAGAGAGACTAAATCCAGTTTTCCATGTATCATGGTGCTAGTGGCTTCTTTAGGACAGTTCTCCTTTTCTTTAGTTTTCAACTTGAAATGCTAGCACTTTTGGCTTATCACTTCCTTTCAACAATAATCATAGCTACCTCTGGGGTATGTAGTCATAAGAAAAACAGCCTGACCTTAGAGGGATGTTCAATTCATACCTCAAAGTTTAGAAGGCATCCGGGGCAAATTATTTAGCAAAAGGTTTAGAAATAATTTTCTTTAGCTATTTCTCTAGGAAGCACATGGAAGCAACTTTAGGTTATGATCATCATTGTTCGTAAGGCATGTTATGCCTAGATCGTATTAAAGCCATAAGTGTCACTGTGGGTTTTATTGCTTTTAAAATCTATATTGTGTTTAACCATTGCACTTAACATCTGTATTGTATTTGTAAAACTTTAACATTTGCTTGTTGCAGTGTCCCGCTTCTTTTTAAAAAAGGCTCTTTCCTTTTTTCTAGAATAATCGCCATTCAGTGAAAAGATACACATATTTATGAACACTGATGTATTTTTTCCCCAAAGTTAAACGGAAGGTGTCTCATCTTGTTGCTACTTGAGTTGTCAGGAATCATGTATCTTTTATAGGCTTTGTGTAGAATTTGGCATATCCGCCCGACTAGTGTGAATCATGATAATGGCCTACATTGTGTCTCCTATTTGCTCATAACCTGCAGGAATTATATTTTGTTGAGCTGTATTTTCCAGCATGTAACAATGATCTCAGTGTAGACCATCCAAATCTAAATACGTTTTTGTGCCTTTGGAAAAACCTGCTGATGTTGAAAATGTTAAACCCTGCATTCTTCTTTTGTATCAGTCAGGCCTAGAACAAGTTAGGGGACTTTTCTGTGTTGATATGGAACTGAAATTCTGATGAACTGTGGTTTCTTGCTTTTGCCCATCCCTGGATTAGGTATAATGCCTATGAAATGCTGGCCTTTTCTGGAATGGTCATAGTCAGGGAAGCATTCTTCAGTGCTTATATCACTCTGATTACGTTCTGCATCACAAATGAGTACTTTCCCTTGACTCCAGTTTCCTTATAGTCATCATGAGTGTTTCTCCTCCCTCTTTGCCCTGTTTCAAAAGCTCATCTTCTATAATTCTCTCTTTGGTTCTGTTAAATAGTTAAAATTCTTAATCTTTATTGAGTATTTACTATGTGCTAGGTGTTCTAAATGTTTTGCATGGCGTAATTCATTAGATCGCCAGCAACTTATGAGGTAAGTACTATTGTTAATCCGTGTTTCAGAGGAGGAAACAGAGGCATAGAGAATTTAAGTACATTGCCTAACATTAAGGTGGCAGAACTAGGGCTTGAACCCAGGCAGAGTGGCCTTCAGAGCTTGTAACCTTGCCCTAGGTTGCATTCCTTTAGTGTCTGCAAGGCGTTTGGATATGGTTCCATTTCTGTGGAGTGCTGATGTCTAAAACTGATCTTCCGGGAGGGAGTGTGGAACACTGGCCTACTTTGAGAGCATCTGAGGTCTTTCACCTAATAATTGTGTGACGTTTGCCGTGTTTATTAGTCAGGGTTCAACCAAAGGAGCAGAACCAATAGGATATATATATTAAGAGATTAATTGCAAGGGATTGGTTTATGCAACTGTGGGGCTGGCTAGGCAAGACTGAAACCCACGGAGCAGGTTGTCAGTAAGGCAGGCTGAACTCCAGCACAGGCGGACGCTGCTGTTCACAGGTGGAGTTTCTTTTTCCTTAAGGAAGACTCCGCTCTGCTTTTAAGACCGTTCAACTGATTAAATGAGGCCTACACAGATTATCTAGGATAGTCTCCCTCACTTGAGATAAACTGATCATGGGCTTTGATCACATCTACAAAATACGTTCACAGCAACGCCTAGACAAGTGTTTGACAGAATAACTGAGGACTGTAGTGTAGTCAAGATGACATAGCGAAGTTGCCTTATTTCTCTGAGCCTTGGTTTTTCTCACATGCTAAAGGGGGATAGTAAACGCCATAGGCCTGTGAGGATTGTATAAAATATGTAAAGCATATGGTGCCTGGCATGTCAGGATTCAGTAAAAGATGATATTATTTGTGGCAGTGGTGGGGATATCAGCAGCTGCAGCTGTGGTCCTGCCTACAGTAGTGACGTGGTCCTCATTTTCATCACTCTCTTGGTCATTGCTGTTCATGGCAGTGGATGGCTTCCTAACTAGTATTTCTGCCTCAAACTCTTTTAATCCATCCCCATTTTTTTCTCAAGGCTATCATGAAAGGCTTAAAGTGTAGCACACTACTCTCCAGCTTTGAAAAATGTCTTGTTGAAATCCAGGTACACTGTGTTTATAGATTTCCTCAACTGGTGAACACTTCAACTGCTTCCCCTCCCAAAAATGCTGCCTGCTCACTTGCTAAAAGGTAGTGCTGGGGAGGGCAGTGGCATCAAAATTCATTCTAAGTGTCTTTCGTTCCTTTTCAGTTTCTGCAGTAATTGAGGATGGGACATGCATGAGAACTGTTTTAAGTTCTGTTGTTTTTTTTTTTCTTTTATTTAAACTGAGATGTAAAGCACAGCTGAGCGTATTATTTCACCACTCTGAACCTAAGTTTTCTCAGCTTTAAGATGAGTAAATTGGGCAAGATACTTTTTTTAATTGTTTATTTTATTGAGACAGGGTTCACTCTGTTGCCCAGGCTGGAGTGCAGTGGTATGATCACGGTTCACTGCAGCCTCCATGCCTTGGGCTCAAGTGATTCTCCTGCATCATCCTCTGCCTCTGGAGTAGCTGTTATCACAGATGCATGCCACCCTGCCCAGCTAATTTTTGTATTTTTTTTTTTTTTTTTTTTTTTGTAGAAACGGGATTTTATCATGTTGCCCAGGTGGGTCTCCAACTCCTGGGCTCAAGCTATCTGCCCATGTGGGCTTTCCAAAAGTGCTGGGATTACAGGCATGAGCCACCACACCTGGCTGATAATTTGTTTCCTTCTTTTTTTCCCTTCTATTAATCTTGTATTGCAAAGTGAGAAAACCAGATATGTTTCTAGGATTTTCTCCAAAATGTTTTTTAGTAATTTTTATCTTTAAGAGCAAGACTAGTTTATTTTTCCATATTGAACCAAATATCTAAAAGGGAGTACTTAATTATAGTTGAATCAAATAATAGATTAAAAAATTAGTGAAAAATACCTTCCACTTTTGTATTCCTTCAGATAAGAGACAATGTGTGAACAAATGAATGAACTTGGAAACCATTTTAGTCTATTGGACTTGGTAACTGTTTTGGTCCTTATTCTGAACTGCTTGTGCAAATCCAACTCATACTAATCTTCCTGCCATGTTTCTGATCTTTCCGTCTTATGAACTTTGATTTACCTGCCTGCTTATTGCCACTTCATCTTATCTCCTGAATGTGATGATTAAACCTGTTTTTGAGGCGGAGTCTCACTCGGTCTCCCAGGCTGGAGTACAGTGGCACGATCTCAGCTCACTGCAACCTCTGCCTCCCAGGTTCAAGCAATTCTCCTGTGTCAGCCTCCTGAGTAGCTGGAATTACAGGTGCACACGTCATCACCCCGGCTAATTTTTGTGTTTTTAGTAGAGATGGGGTTTCACCATGTTGGCTAGGCTGGTCTGGAACTCCTGACCTCAGGTGATCCACCCACCTTGGCCTCCCAAAGTCCTTGGATTATAGGTGTGAGCCAAAGGTTTTCAAAGTGTTACTCCCACCCTTTGCCATGATTCTCACCTTTCCTATGTGGCTGTGGTCCACCAATGCTGGAGAAGGCGTTCTGTTCCCGTAGTCTACTGTCAGACTGTGGCTCCCAGTTGATGTCACAGTTTTTGAAAATATACTTTCAGACTCTTAAAATTCAAGACTATAGGTGAATAGTTGCGATGGTTTGGATGTTTGTCCCCTCCAAACCTCATGTCGAAGTTTGATCTCCGGTGTAGGAGGTGGGGCCTAATGGGAGGTATTTGGGTCATGGGATGGATCCTTCATGAATAGGTTAACGTCCTCCCTTGAGAGTAAATGAGTTCTCACTCTGTTTAATTATTTGTTAAAGCTGGTTGTTAAAAAGAGCCTGGTGCACCCTGCCCTCTTGCGTTCTCTCTCCCCATGTGATCTCTGCACACTCTGGCTCCCCTTTACCTTCCACCTTGAGTGGATGCAGCCTGAGGCCCTCACCAGAAGCAGATGTCCCATCTTGAACTTTCCCACTATTAGAATCAGGAGCCAAATAAACCCTTTTTCTTGATAAATTACCTAGTCTCAGGTATTCTGTTACAGCAACACTAAGTGGACTGAGTAGCTTAGTACAGTAGTCAAGTACGAGATAAACCCAACATCTTTGGCATTGAATGTCACACAGGGAAGTGATACGGCTATTTTATGTACATCAAAACTTCAAGATTATGCGCTGCATTTTCTTCACTAATATGCATAAATGATACTATTTCTCAATAATTTTGGCCTTCTCCTGCATTTGCCCATACCACCAGAGGCATTCAGAGCCTTTGATTAATACCTGGTAGAACTCCAGGATACACAGGAGGATGTGTTAGATTTTTGAGTTCCATGAAGGATCAGTCTCTTTTGTCACCGTCATATCTCCAGCCCTCGGCTCAGCATCTTGTTCACAGTAGGTGCTTGAGGAATATTTACTAATTGATCTGCAGGACATTATAGGACCACAGCGGACAAGTACCACTCACCAGGTGGCCATCCATTTAGGAGAATAGGCTAGCTTTTTTTTTTTTTTTTAATTATATCCTTTCAATCAGGTTGTACTGCAAACTGGAAAACTGGTTTGAATATATTCTAAGGTTAAAACATAAACATCATTTTTCTGATGTTCACACCCATGCAGTTGGTTTGTGTTTTATCCTGAGTGCCATGCCCTTAGGATCAGCTAGGAAGAACCAACCTTAGTATGTACTGTGCAAGAGATCCAGGGCACCTGCTGATTTTAAGGCCATCTTTAGTACACAGTCCAGTATGAGCAATACAAGCAAATCCACATCTTACCTTAAACATGCTCTAAAATATATATGCATGAGCCACCACACCCAGCCTCCTTTTTTTTTTTTTTTTTTTTTTTGAGACAGGGTCTTGCTCTGTCACTCAGGCTGGAGTGCAGTGGCATGAACCTGGCTCACTTCAGCCTCATCCTCCTATGCTCAAGGGATCCTCCTGCCTCAGCCTGCCAAGTAGCTGGGACTACAGGTGTGTGCCACCACACCCAGCTAACTATTTGTTTTTTGTAGAGATGGAGTCTCACTATGTTGCCCAGAATGGTCTCAAACTCCTGGGCTCAAGCAATCCTCCTGCCCTGGCCTCCCAAAGTGCTTGGATTACAGGCATGAGCCCCTGGCACCTGGCCTTATTTTTCTGAATTAAAAAAGTAATATGTGTTAGTTATAGAAAAGGAAAAGGTAAATTGAGAAAAATAGAAATGGCTTAACCATGTCTTTTATTTTCTGTATTCTGATGCTTTGATATCTGGGATTTGCTGACTTTGGAGGGACTGTCCCTCCTGGGATTAGTCAATACCTAGAGATAGTAAACAATTTGCCCTTGAATGCACTTTTCAAATATAAACCAGTCCAGAGCCCACTACCCAACCATCTCTTTTATTGAGCTTATACAGTCTCGGCTACTATCCACCTAACCTAATCACCCCAGGGCCAGATACCAGATCCCTGCATAGGGACAGCCCCTGTTCCCCAGAGTCTGCTGAAATTATTCAAAGTAGCCAATTCCAAGCTTGCTTAGCCTGCCTCACCTGTTCCTTCAGAAACCAGAATCAAGACTCTTGCCCTCAGTTCTCTCTGTTCCTCTGACTGACCCAGTGCTTCCCCTGTGGCACCTTCAGTGTTGTGGCATGCCCATTCCATGTGGGAACGGCGAGTAACAGTCTGTCTTTTCAGTGGCAATAAATGTCTCCTGATTGATTGACCCTACTTTATCTCAAATTTCTACTAATACATTATATTGTAAAACTAAAGTGAACAAGATACCGTACAAAATTTAATATTTTTAGAGCATTTGCTATTTCGTAAGTAATTTGAAAACATCGTATTTAAAGACAGCAGAGGACTCCATCAGATAATTGCACCCTAATTTTTTAGCCGTTCCCTTGTTAAAGCTGTTAGATTTGTTTTCAGGTTTATGCTGCTGAAGTATTTTTATTAATTTCTTTGTACAAAAGTCTTTATGTATATCTTTAGTAATTTTAGGATAAGTTCAAAGAAATCGAATTGCTAAATCGAAGAACAGCATGTGTTTGTGCCCCTTGATGTAATTTTTCAAATTGCCTTCTGGAAACATTATATACGATGAGCATCCCTAATCTGAAAATCCAAAATCTGAAGTGCCAGAAAATCCTCAACTTTTTGAGTACTGGCATGACACCACAAGTGGAAAATTCCACACCTGACCTCATGTGACAGGTTGTGGTTAAAATGAAGTCAACGTCAATAAACGGCGTCGAAGGAACATAACCTCAAAATAATAAGAGCCATCTATGACAGACCCGCAGCCAACATCATACTGAATAGGCAAAACCTGGAAGCATTCACCCTGAGAACTGGAACAAGGCAAGGATGCCCACTCTCACCACTCCTGTTCAACATAGTCCTGGGAGTTGTAGCCACAGCAGTCAGGCAAGAGAAAGAAATAAAAGGCATCCAAATAGTAAATAGGAAAATAAGTCAAATTATCTCTCTCGGTGACAATATGATTGTCTATATGGAAAACCCTAAAGATTCTGCTAAAAGGCTCCTAAGCTGATAAATAACTTCAGTAAAGTTTCAGAATACAAAATAATTGTAAAAAAGTCAGTAGCATTTTCATACTGCTAAGCTGAGCACCAAATCAAGAGTGCAATCTCATTCACAATAGCCATTAATACCTAGGAATACAACTAACCAGGGAGGTGAAACATCTATACAAAGAGAATTACAAAACACTGCTCAAAGAAATCAGAGATGACACAAACAAATGGAAAAACATTCCATGCTCATGGATAGGAAGAATCGATACTGTTAAAATGGCCATACTGCCCAAGGTGGTTTACAGATTCAGTGCTATTTCTATCAAGCTACCAATGTTATTTTTCACAGAATTAGAAAAAAACTATCCCAAAATTAATATGGAACCAAAAAACCCGAACAGTCAGAGCAATCCTAAGCAAAAAGAACAAAGCCAGAAACATCACACTACCCGACTTCAAACTATACAAGGCAACAGTAACCAAAACAGCATGAGACTGGTACAAAAGCAGACATAGACCAATGGAACAGGTTAGAGAACCCAGAAGTAAAGCTGTACACCTATAACCATCTGATCTTCGACAAAGCTGACAATTACAAACAGTGGGGAAAGGAGTCCATATTCAATAAACTGTGCTAGGATAACTGGCTGGCTATATGCAGAACATTGAAAGTGGACCACTTCCTTTCACCAGATACAAAAATCAACTCATGGTGCATTAAAGACTTAAATGTAAAACCTAAAACTATAAAAAAAAAAGCCTAGAAGAAAACCTAGAAAATACCATTCTGGATGTAGGCCTTGGCAAAGATTTCATAATGTAGTTTCCAAACGCAATTGCAACAAAAACAAAAATACATAAGTGGGACCTAATTAAACTAAAGAGTTTCTACACAGCAAAAGGAAGTATTAAAAGAATAAACAGCCTACAGAATGGGAGAAAATATTTGAAAATGTTGCATCCAAAGAAGGTCAAATATCCAGAATCTATAAAGAACTTAACCGGCATAAAACAACCATATTTTAAAAATAGGCAAAGGACATAAACAGACACTTCTCAAAAGAAGACATACATGCAGCCAACAAACATGAAAAAATGCTCACCATCATGAATCATTACAGAAATGCAAATCAAAACCACAATGAGATACCATCTTATGAAAGTCAGAATGGCTATTATTAAAAAGTCAGAAAGTAACAGATGTTGGCAAGGTTGTGGAGAAAAGCGAACACTTACACACTGCCTATGGGAATGTAAATTAGTTCAGCCACTGTGGAAAGCGGTTTGGAGGTTTCTCAAAGAACTTAAAACAGAACTACCATCTGACCCAGCAATCCCAATTCTAGGTGTACATCCAAAGTCATATAAATTGTTCTACCAAAAAGACACATGCATTCAAATGTTCATTGTAATACTATTCACAATAGCAAATACAGGGAATCAACCTAGATGCTCATCAGTGGTGGACTGGACAAAGAAAATGTGGTACATACACACCAGGGAATGCTACACAGCCGTAAAAATAATGCAGTCGTGCCCTTTGCAGCAACATGGGTGGAGCTGGAGGTTATTATCCTGGGCAAATTAACAGAGGAACAGAAAACTAAAAACTGTATGTTCTCACTTGTTAGTGGGAGCTAAACACTGAGTACACACAGACACAACAAGGGGAACAATAGATGTCGGGGCCTACTTTCTGAAGGTAGAAGGTGGGAGGAAGGGTGAGGGTTAAAAAATTACCTATTGGGCACTGTGCTCCCTACCTGGGTAATGAAATAATTTGTATACCAAACCCCAGCAACATGCAGTTTACACATATAACAAACCTGCACATATATCCCTTAAACCTAAATGAGATTTTAAAAAAAGAAAGAAAAAAAAGTCAAAACCTTGTTTTGTGCAAAAATTACTTAAAATATTGTATGAAATTACCTTCATGTTTTGTGTATAAAGTGTATATGAAACATAAGTGACTTCCGTATTTACACTTGGTATCTTACTGGGTATCTGCAGATATTCCAAAATCCAAACAAAATCCAAATTCTGACACACTTCTAAACATTTCAGTTAAGGGATATTCAACCTGTACCAGTTTTCCTTCCTACTAGAAATGTATGAAATTATAAGGATGTCTTCTCACCCCTTCCCCTTCTGTAAGGCACCTTTGCCAGCTCAACAAATGATCGATTTTGTAATTCAGTAATTACTAGATTAGTAGTAATATGGTCAGCCCAAATTTTAAGGAATTAACTAGAGACATTGTGGAAACAAATCACTGTCTTGTGTATTTCAGCAGTAGGAAGTGAGGTTGACCTCTTTTATTTGAGCCTTATTGCCATTTCCAGACGTTATTCCTCGCTGTCATTTATTGTCTTCATTTTGGTTTTCTGTTTATTGCACTCTCCTCTTACACCTGCTTCTGCTTAGTCTTCTGCTGACCTTCAGGGTGCTGCGGCATCATATTCTTAGAGACATTTCCTCTCCTCCCCATCCCCTCATGTTACACTAGGCAACATGGATCTTCTCTTTTTTAACACACTCTGTCCTCACTTCACCACAAACAGTGCTCCATAGACCTTTAATCAGCTGGAAATTCTTCACCTCTGAATCCCCAAGTCTGAATTTCTCACTGCAAACCACGGTTTCATATTCTTATGGCTCTCCCACTGACACCAAATTTCTTTATCATCCTAATGTTATTTCCAAGCACTCCATCCACTTCTCATTTCCTTGTTTGGCTCCTTCTGTGTGTCTCTTGCTTTCCTGCCCAGCCTGTGATCTGTGATGCACCATTTGACTGTGATGTGATAGACACCACTTACCTGTTTATCTTTTTGAACTTCTACATACTTCCCTGGGAAGTTGCTGGCCTTGGGCAACCCAAAGCATTTATTTTCTCTGCTTCAGTTCTCCAGCTGTTATGTGATCATGGACAAAATCACATGCCAGCCGAGCTGTGTGTCCTTGGAATCTAGGATTGTGTGGTTTCCCCTTTATTATTTGGAATTCACGGAAACTAACAGTCTTAAAATAAAAATTCACAGAAAATGAGCCTAAATACATTTTAGTTTTTGGAGTCTGAGACAGTTATGCTGTGTCCCAGGGACTTCCACCTGGGTTCCTTTCTCACCATATGTGAGCCTTCGCTCCCCTAAGATGATTTAATCTTAAGAACCATCCTCAGTACTTCCCTTTTAGACATCTTGCTACTTCTGAGGCCGAGGCCAGAAGAATCAAATCCTTCTGTGATGTTTTAATATCCTATCTGTGATGTGATATTTTGGGCTCCTGACCCCTGCCTGAAATGATTTTTGGCCTTCTCTGTCCAGGCTTAACAGCAGAGTCATATTTCTCCAACCAAGATGGAGAGGTTTTCAGTTATACAGCTTGGAGTACAGTCTTCATTACAGAAATAAACAGATGAGAGGCCATTCTGTTTAGGCGAAGATGGAATGCATTATGATGAAAGTTGTAGCTTTTGCTAGGAAGACTAATTCCAGAACTGATTTGCTAGGAGGGAGAACGTCGTAAATGTTCCCCCTGCCTTGGTGAGGATTGGCCTCAGTAGTGAATAGGGCTGAGGCAGTCCTAGGTAACTACATTAGCTTCCTGCTACCTGGAGATAAAGCTCAGACCCCTCGGTGTTACATCCGAGGCCCTCCATGAACTAGTGCAATCTACCTTTCAAGCTTGATCTCACATCAGTTTTACATTGTGGCCAGCCATACTGATCTTGCTATCCCTCGATAGTCCATATGCCTTCTTTTCTCTGAGTTGCGTGTATGTCTTACAAAAGTAAGACGTGATACTTAGAAAAGTTTGGAACAATATAAGAAAGCAGAAAAGAGAAAAATCCTTTGGCTACTGAGATGAAACTCCTAGAAACATTTCATTGTGTGTGTGTTTTCTCTCCCTTGCACATGGCATTATTTTTGTTGTTTTTCCATAGTCTTTCGTCCTTCTTTTTAAAACTAAACATTACATAAGAATTTATTTTTTATTTCCATAGGGTTTGGGGGAACAGGTGGTGTTTGGTTACACGAATAATAAGTTCTTTAGTGGTGATTGCTGAAATCTTGGTGCACCCATCACCCGAGCAGTATATACTGTATCCGATGTGAGGATGAATTGAGCCCAGGAGGCAGAGGTTGCAGTGAGCTGAGATTGTGCTGCTGCACTCCAGCCTGGGTGACAGAGTGAGACCCTATTTTAAAAAAAGTACTAGCAGCAGTAAAATGTAAAAGAGAAAGAATTTAGCACTGAGAAGGGCACAGCATCATTTTTCTGGTATTCTTGACAAATGTGCACAATCTAAATTTAGTCATGAGGGAATATCAGACAAACTTAAGCTGGAGGACATTCTAGAAAATAACTTCCCAGTACCCTTCAAAAGTCTCAAGAAAGACAAAAGAAGCCTGAGGAACCATTACAGAGGAAAGGAAACAAAGGACAGGTGGCAGGTGCTAAATGCATTGTGTGATCCTGGACCAGCAAAGGACATTAGGACAATTGACAAAATTTGTATAAGGTCTGTAAATTAGATAATAATTGTATGTCAGTGTTAATTTCCTGATCTTGATGATTATGCTGGGGTTAAGACTGACATTATCATTTGGGGAATATTATTGAAGGGCATATGGGAATTCTTTACACTACCTTTGCCAACCTGAAATTATTTCAAGATAAAAAGGTTAACAGCTTTATAATTAAAAATAAAGCAACAACATTAACTCAATGTTGTTTACCTAACTGACACCTTAGGCATCTACATTGGCTCACCAACAATGTCCACATGTTTTTGCTGGGCTGCTTACTTAATTAGCATCAGTAAGCTTCTGGTTTTCAAACAGATTTCATGTACATTTTTTTATTTGATTCTGAAACAAACAAATGTGGTTTGTGGGAAATTTCCTCCATCTTAAAGAAACAGGGTTGGTTATGTTAAGTGATTTGTCCCAAAAAAAAAAAAAAAAAAAAAAAAAAAAACAAAACCACCCAGTACTAACAAAGTAGTGGGTAGATGGGACCACAAAGATTTTCTGGGTTTGGACTCTCAGAAGTTAAAAAGGCCACTTTCATTTTTCAAGGAAGTAATTTAAACATTTACACAGAATAAATTATTTTTAACCAAAAGTTATTTACAAGATAATGAAAATGTACACAAACTTTAAGATATAGCACACTATTGGCCATGAAAGTAGGTAATGGAACAAAAGTTTTAAAGTTTTATGAAAATTGAAAAATTTCCCCAAACTGCCATGGCTTCTGTGAATGTGTGTGTGCATAGGTGCGTATATGCAATGTGTATTCTCTTTCAACCACAATGCCAGATTCCAAATTTGAACCCCTTTGTAACTATGAGCCTAAACCAAGTGGCTACTTGGCTTCCCTCGGTTATGACTTCCAAACAGCTGCTCATTTCCCATAGTTTATTTTCCTCCTTAAGGAATTGATACTAAATAGTAGACCTTTGAAATATTGCAAGATGGATTATCATCACCAGGGAGAGATGTAGAGCGGAGTGAGATTTAATGCTAATCTCATTTTAAGTAAAATCACAAACTTTCTTTGTAAAAAGGCAATCACAATATCTTCACTTAACCTAAATTCTGTGTTATTTTGTTGAGTGTTAAAGAACACATGTTACATTCACCACTGAGAAGTCACTCAATTTGGCGAGGAAAGACAATATGAAAACATTAAATCATATACCTCCACAATGAGTTATATAAAAGCAGGGCTGAACTTCAATTCCTAACACATGGTCTCATCTTCTGCAGATGTATATGTGGAGGCAGCAAGTCAAGCAAACTGGAAAGTTAAAAATGAAATTTTTACTCCTTAAATTATGAGTCACCTACTAACAAAAATAAGAATCTGCATCATGGAGATTATTTCCAAAGAACAGATCCTTTTAGCTAAAACTAACTAGTCTCACTAACCCATATTTTCCTTTTGCTTACAGAAAGCCCTCTGTTTTTAATATACTTCTACTGACATAGTCAGAGTCAATGGAACATAGCTAATTATAAGGCAGTATGCCCCACCCATTAAAGAACATAAAGACCTTTAAAGCTTCAGATTTTTATTTTGTCAAGAGAAGACTATTCTGCCTGCCTGGAGATAATTCACATTTTTTGTTTAAAGGTTAATAAGGAAGTAGGATAGAAACATGTGAAGATCATGCTTCCCAGAATGGGAGGCAAAAAAAAAAAAAAAATCTTCATTTTATTTCTGTCTCTGAACTTATGTGAGGGAAAGAATGTGCTTGCAGAGTGTGTGTTGGAAGTAGGGGGAGTGGTTGGGGGTCTGGTATTATATATTCCAGGGTATGCTGTGGTTTAACGGTAGTGAATTTTTCCTTTTGATTTGTCATTTGATGAAATAAATTCCCTGCACTTTTCTGTAGAGACAGATGGTAATCTGTCATTCAAAATCCAGTAGAATGAAGTCTAGAAGCTGAAGCCGTATTTGATCTCATGTGGTATGTGGTGATCCTGAACTGGTCCCATTTAGAGAATCCAGGCCTAGAAGTAAGTCTTGGGATGTTGCAGACTGGAAACTTAATTCCCAAGTGCGCCATGGTCACTGGTAAAATTATTCTCCCCACTTCTTTATCATGAGATCTATTATTCCTGTGAAGATGGTAAAAATAATGTGTGTTGTTTAAAGAAGAAAGATAAGACATTGATCTGTGAAAGAGGTAGAACATGAATTCCTTAGAAGTCCCTGTGTGTCCTTCATGGTCACACCCCCTTTCTTTTCCCGAAGAGAACCACTGTTCTGACTTTTGTCTTAACTAGCCCCTTGCTTTCTGTATAGGGAGATATCTGTATACACAAACGAACAAACAAACAAACAAAAAAGCTCTGAAAAAACCCAGGTATTCCTAAAATTGATTAGTTTTACTTTTTTTTTTTTTAGTTGTTTTTGAACTTTATATAAATTTTTAAAAACATGCAATGTGTTTTTGACAGTGACTTTTTTGCCCTCAGCATTATGGTTTTTCATTGTTGTTGTTGTCGTTGTTGTTTGTTTTAGAAGACAGGGTCTCACTCTGTCACCCAGGCTGGAGTGCAGCACGCTCACTGTAACCCTCAACTCCTGGACTCAGGCAATCCTCCCACCTCAGCCTCCTGAGTAGCTAGGACTATATGTACGCACCACCGTGCTTGGCTAGTTTTAAAATTTTTTTGTAGAGACAGCATCTCGCTATGTTGCCCAGACTGGTCTCAAACTTCTGGCCTTACGTGGTCCTCTTACCTTGGCCTTCCAAGTCTTCATACTGGAATTACAGGTATGAGCCACTGCACCTGGCCAGCATTATGTTATTTAATTCATTCATGTTGAGTATAGCTGGGCTTCATTCATTTTTGCTGCTGTTAGTATTCCATTCAGTAACTAAGCAATGTACCCATTTTACTGATGAAAATTTAAAGTTTCCAGTTTTCTCAGGTTTTTGTGGTTGTTGTTCAATTACAAGCAATGTTGCTAATGCATTTCTTATACACCTGTCAGCTAATACACAGTAAGAGTTTTTCCATATGCCTAGGAGGGCAATGCCAAGTCATATATTATATATGTGTTCACCTTTATTAGGTAATGTAAAACTGGTTTCCAAAGTGGCTGTAGCAACTTACATTCCTGCCAGCAGAGCATGAGCTTTTCCATTGCTCCACGTCCTCACCAACACTTGATATCATCAAATTTTTCAATTGTAGCCATCATATATTAGTATATCATTACAGTTTCCTTAGGATTTTCCTGGTTACCAATGAGATTGAGTATCTTTCATCCATGTGTTGACAACCAGAATTTCTTTTATGAATGCCTATTCAAGTATTTTATCCAGTTTTCTATTGAGTCATTGGTCTTTTTCTTATTGATTCAAAGCCATTCTTTATATAATCTGAATACTAACCCTTTGTTGTTTATATGTCTAACAAACATCTTTTCCTAGTTTGTAGCTTGTGGTTTCATTCTCTTTGTAGTGTCTTTTGATCAACATTAACTTAAAGATTGTCACATTTAACAATCTTTTCCTTTATTGTTTTTACATTTTATGTCTTGGGAATTTCTTTCTATGAAATAAAAATACTCTCCCTCCTTTAGAGTTGTCTTAGTCCATTGCTGCTGTTATAACAAAACACCTTAGGCTGGGTAATTTATAAACAACCAGTTGTTATTTCTGACAATTCTAGAGGCTGGGAAGTCCAAGATCAAGGCACGGGCAAGTTCACTGTCTGGTGAGGGCTGCTCCTTCTGCTTCTACGATGGTATCTTCTTGCTGCATCCTCACTTGGCAGAAGAGGCAAAGGAATGGAAGGGACAAACTTGTCCTCTCAGCCCTTTTACGGTGGCACTAATCCCATCTATGAGGGTGGAGTGTGCATGACCTAATCACCTCCTAGTGGCTCCACCTTTTAATATTGTTGAACTGGGAATTAAGTTTCCACATGAATTTTGGAGGAACACAAACACTCAAACCATAGCAAAAGTTTCTCTATTCTATTTTTGTTTTTTACATTTAGGTTCAAATTCAACTGAATTTGTTTTTGTATTTGGTGTAACACAGGGAGTCCGGTTTCATCTTTTCCATAGAGAAAACCAATTGATCCCAGACCATTTACTAAAAAGTGATTTTTTTCTCCCACATTGATCTGAAATACCACCTTTGATATTTAGCAGATATCCGTATTACATGTCTGGGCTTTTTGTTCTCTTCCATTCATCTATCTATCCTCATGCCAGTACTACACTGTCTTAATTCCTGTGTCTTTACAAGTCTTGATATCTGATAGGGCCAGTGTTCCCACCTTTTCCTTGGTTATTCAGGACCCATTGTTCTGTATATAGTTTGCATAGTTGTATATTCCACTTGAGAGGTTCCACCAAAAAATTAAGTATTTTGAGAGGAATTGCACATCTATTTTAGGATACTTTACATCTTTAGTATATTGAAGCCTCCAATTCAAAAGCCTGGCATATCTTTCCGTTAATTTGGATCTTTCAAAATATTTTAAATAAAGTTTTAGTTTTTTCCATAAAGACCTTATACATTTATTAGATTTATTCTTTAGATAGTCTGTATTTTTGAGATTATTATAAATTCTATCTTTTAAATATCATTTTCTTACCATTTGTTACTTTGGATAGAAAGGCAATTGATTTTTACATATTGATTTATATACAGCCAACTTGCTATATCCTCTAACTTTAATGATTTATATATTGATTATTTTGAATTTTCTATGTAGTCAATTATATCATTTCTCAATAAGAGCAAAACAATTTTATTTCTTAATTTTATATTTCATTTTTCTTTTTCTTGCCTTACCCTACTGTGAGCTCTTCTAATATAGAATTAAGTAAGGGTGTTCTTGTTTCTGATCTTAAAAAGAACACTTTCAATATTTCTTCATTAGTATTTCTACATTTACTGAGATGATGTATAGTTTTTCATTTATTTGTTATTGTAGTAAATTATATTCATTAGTTACTAATATGAAGGTACTCCTGCATCCCTAGGATAAAACTGTCTTAGTCATGATGGATGGTTATTTTTACACATTTCTGGATTTTGTTTGATAATGTTTTATTAAGATTTTTGGATTTTTGTTTGTGAATGAGATTGGCCTGTAATTTTCCTTTTGTACTGTCATTGTCAGGTTTTCATATCAAAATTATGCAAGCCTCCTTGACAAAGAAAAGTTGAGGGTCAAGGTAGTCCCTCTTTTTTCATATAGTGGAATAGTTTGTGTAAGGAAGGATATAGGAATATTCGGGTTTTTATTTCTCTTTGTTTCAATTTAGGTAAGTTAAAATTCTATAGAAAATGCTCCATCTAAATTTTTTAATATTTAGCATGATTTTTAATGATATTTTATTATCTTTTAAATTTCTTGTGCATGTAAATTATGACCCCAAATTTTTTATTTTTTTGTACATTTTTTTCTTTGAAAAATCTTGCCATAAAGTTGTTAGAGCTTCCAATCATTTGAAAGAAACTTTGTTTAGCTTTTTTGATCTACACTCTTATATGTTTATATTCTATTTCATTATTTCTGGTCTTATTTTTATGATTTTCTTTCTTCTAGTTCTTTGGATTTATTTTACTGATCTTTTTCTGATTTCTTAAATTATTTACTTATTCAATTTCAATTTTTCTTTTTTTAAACATTGTTAAAATTTCACTCTAAGTAATGCTTATGCATCTCTACACATTTTTGTGTATGACATTTTATTAATATTTAATTGCAAATATTTTGTCATTTTACATTTGAATTTCCTCTTATCCCATAAATTATTTGTGGGATTCTTGATTTACAAAGATATAGGGATTTTCTGGTTATCTTTTTGTTACTAACTTTCAACACAATTACACTGAAGTCAGAAAATATTTTATGTATGGTATCAATTTGTCAAAATCTTTGAGACTGATTTTTGGTCCAGTATATTGTCAGTCTTTATAAATGCTCCATAGTTGGCCAAAAACAATGAACACTGGTGTTTCAAGCTGCTAGGCATAGTGCTCCATATATGTGTGTTATATGAAGCTTGCCGATTGTGCTAGATAAATCTTCTATATCATTATTTTTACTACTTGATCTATCAGTTACTGTCAAAGATGTGTTAAAAATCTTCCACTATTGTAGACTTATTACATTCTCCTTGTAAATATTGTTACATATTTTCAATCTGTGTTATTGGGTACAAATTTCCTTAAACTTTTTATATGCATATTAATGTGAGAAATATAGTTAATTACAGAGGCTCAAATTTAGACTATAGGTTATTTTGGTTCAGTGATTCTGATTTTTATATTTTGTAAAACATTTAATAAACCTCACTTGAGACAACAAGGATTTTTTAAAATCACACTTAGCAATTCAGAGTTAAAAATATTGGTGTCTCTTGACCTTGTTAACCCATTTCTGGGATACTGTCCAAAATAACCAGAAGTAGATAAAAAGCTTTATGTACCAAAATACATATTTGTACTGGCAAATAAAATAAAATTAAATGTCGGTTCTAACAATAGGAGAGTAGTTAAATAACTGGACATAGCTATGTGATAATGTATTATACATCCATTAGAGTCATTTATAAAGAATTTATAATAAAACTGGAAAGTTATTATGTCACAATGATGCATAAATCTGACTACAGTCAGTCCCTCTTACCCATGGGGGATATGTTCTGAGACTCCCCAGTGGATGCCTGAAACTGCAGATAATACCAACCTCTACATATATGAATTTTTCCTACACATACATACCTATGATAAAAGTTTAATTTATAAATTTAGCATAGTAAGAGATTAACTACAATAATTAATAATAAAATAGAACAATTATAACAATGTGCCAGAATCATTACTCTTGTGCTTTGGGGCCACTATTAAGCAAAATAAGGGTTCTTTGAACACCAGCATTGTGGTACTGCAACAGTGGCTCTAATAACCTAGCCAGCCACTAAGCAACTCGCGGGCAGGTGACATATACAGCGTGGATATGCTAGATAGAGGGATGACCTGTGGTGTGAGATTTCATCATGCTACTCAGAACCATGTGCAGTTGATAACTTATGAATGATTTATTTCTGGAATTTTCCACTTAATATTTTCAGACCAAAGTTGTGCATAACTGAAACCACAGAAAGCAAACTGCAGATAAGAGGGGACTACTGTATACTGTATGATTTCAATTACCTTAATGATAACTATAGAAAAAAATTCTAGGAAGAAGTATCTCAAAAGCATTGTAACATTAATTGGTGTAACATTGGGGGAAAAATGGTTTTTCCCGCTTCCTTTCTATTTTTCTGTGTTTTCTGCATTTTCTACCATATTCAAATTTCTTTTACAATATAGGAGGAAAGCCTTAAAAGCATGAACTAAGAAATGCTTATTTAATTAATACTTGAGTGTACACAATTAGTCTTTCATTCTATATTATGTTGGTTTTGACTGATATATATATATAATATGTGTGTGTATATATATAGTGTGTATATACAGATATAATATGTGTGTATATATATTATATATATATATATACACATTTTTTTTGAGACAGAGTCTTGCTCTGTTGCCCAGGCTGGAGTACAGTAGCATGATCTCAGCTCACTGCAACCTCTACCTCCCAGGTTCAAGGGATTCTCCTGCCTCAGCCACCTGAGTAGCTGGGATTACAGATGCCCACATTGCGCCTGGCTCATTTTTGTACGTTAATAGAGATGGCGTTTCGCTGTGTTGGGCAGACTGGTCTTTATCTCCTGACCTCAGGTGATCCACCCGCCTCAGCCTCACAAAGTGCTGGGATTACAGGCATGAGCCACCGCGCCTGGCCTTAGCTGGTATTTTTTAAATATCAAGATAGAAAAGTCATTTAAAATGTGTGATAAGGATATGTACAAAGTAAAAGTTAATGTTTAAAATAAATGTCTTCTTGTACTCTGCTGCCCGTAGGTAAAGTGTTGAGAGAGGAGAACCAGCGCATTGCTCCTGTGGTTTCCAGCCGCGTGAGTCCAAGGACAGGACCAACAGCTATGGGGTCCTTCAGCTCACACATGACAGAGTTTCCACGAAAACGCAAAGCAAGTGATTCAGACCCATCCCAGTAAGTGACTTTGTTCCTCTAACCCAGTGAGAGCTTTGACTCTAGGGAGAAGAGGAAAATATTCCTTTTAAAATCTTTAATTTTAATTCCAAGTTCATGGTAACATTTGGAGACAGGAGAGTACTTATCTACCCAACTGCTACCTTTGTCAATGACTGACTTGGAACTTTTCCATCCAGCTCTGAAGAAAGGTATCTAGAAGAGTCAGCTGGAGTCTGAAAGAGACATAGGAACATGACTTTTATTTGGTTAATGTTTATGGTCATGGCAAGATACTTGCCTTCCTTACTGAAATCCTTATAAACATGAGGAGAACACCTTGGATGTTTGACTTAAAATAATAATGACTACTTCTCACCTTACTCATCATGTATAGAATAACCAACCCTTGGTTATCTGTAGTCAGTTTAATCATATAAAACTCGTGCTTTCCATATTTATTAAGTCAAATTGATAATAAAGTCAATGTTAAGAATACCCACTGTCTCCTTATTTATTTTTGTTACCCCTGCAGCTTCAGTCCTAAATATTCTTTAATGACTTCCCCAAAGCTGGAGCTTATATGGTGAAAACATCAGGGCAAGCCAGGTACAGTGGCACACGCCTGCAGTACTAGCTACGCAGGAGGCTGAGGTAGGTTCATTTGAGCCCAGATGTTTGAGACCAGCAAGACCCCATCTCTAAATAAATAGGTATAAAATTTAGAAAATATTAAGGAAAAATAAAGATAGCCATCTAGAGCAACTCATCATAGGCTGGTACTTTACATAAATGTGAGAGTTGATGACAGTTCTCCATCATGAATGAAGGGAAAAATCCTGCGTTGGGAGTTGGAGGTCAAGATAAGGACATAATAAAACATCCTGGCTCTTTTTTGTTGTTGTTGTTGGGGGATGATATTCAGCTCTTATTTACAAAGTGGGCACATGCTAGCTCTTTTTAACTCAGTTCTTCCCAATACACTTTATAATTTAGCTTCAGTTCCCAAGACAGTAGAGTAAATACTAAAGCACTTCCTACGCCACATATAAAGGATTGGAAGGTTTTCTACTGTTTTTGGTTGTCTCTATTCCCTTAGTCTCTTCCATTAACATGGATGCTTCTGAAAACTATAGTTGATAAAGTGACAGTCTTTTTAGACTCTCTAGCTGTTTTCTATCCTAAATTATCAGTCAATAGCCCCCACTTAACTTGAGCTAAAAGTGACTGTTAGTTCTTTTTATTTGCTTCCTTATTCAGAATCATAAGCACCACTGTTCTTTCTCGGTGTCTAAATATGATTTCAGCAATTGAAGTGGGAACAGTGAATATAGAGGTAGCCCAGCTTCGTGCCACATGGCGGGGCACAGATGAGACCTTGCAGTGGTTTGGGGGTGAAATGGAAAGTGGGGTCAGTGCTAGCAAAAATGTAAGAAACATGCAAAGTACTGACAGTACCGACATTTTTTTGTCAGCAAGCAACACTGAAGATTATTTAGGTAACTATTCACATTTTAGAAGAGGAAGAAGCTAGAACTCAGAAATGTCAAGCAGTTTGCCCAGCATCACACAGCTTGTTAGAATGCCTGATTCCAGATGTGGTATTTTCTCCACTTCACCCAGCTTCCTGTCACTGGGTAGCTGGACAGAGTGGGCTGCTTTCTCCACTTGAGGACAGGCTTGCTGTCCATTCCCAGAACATCTGGGTAGGGGGTGACCCAAGGCCTCCTTCCTTCCAGGTCAGGAATCATGACAGAAAAAGTGGTGGAAAAGATTTCTGAGAATCCCCTTACCTATCTTCTTTCAACAAGGATAGAAATATCAGCCTCCAGTGGCAGCAGGTAAGTCCTGGACCGTTTTTGACATACTCCCTCCCCTACTTGAAGAGGGCATAGAGTGGCAGTGAAAACGTAATACATGTCCCGCTGATTTGCTCATCATCTATCGCAGAGCTTCTCCTTTCTGCCCCAGTCCTTCCTTTATCCTACCAGTTTCTGTTCCCTTTAATGAAATTATGGATGTCAAAGTACGTGGTGCTGACTATATAGTGTCCTTCCCCAGGACTCAGTGCAGGAAAGCCAGTCAATAGGTGAGGCTGATTTCACTCACGTAGCCTCAGAGTGCTGGATATTTTTAAAAACGAAGAATATGTGAGAATGTCCACCCTTTCTGTGGCACTGTTGGTTTTGAATGGAGAGCCGGTTCTTTTTTTTTTTTTTTTTTTTTTTGAGACAGAGTCTCACTCTGTCGCCAGGCTGGAGTGCAGTGGCGCAGTCTTGGCTCACTGCAACCTCTGCCTCCTGGGTTGAAGTGATTCTCCTGCCTCAGCCTCCCGAGTAACTGGGACTACATGCGCCCGCCACCACGCCCGGCTAATTTTTGTATTTTTAGTAGACATGGGGTTTCACCATGTTGGCCAGGATGGTCTTAATCTCAACTTCATGATCCACCCGCCTCGGCCTCCCAAAGTGCTGGGATTATAGGCATGAGCCACCGCACCTGACTGGAGAGCTGGTTCTTTAAAAGGGTCTTTGATGAATCTGTGGAATGTAGTCATTAAACATTTATTGCGTTGCTACTATGTGACAGTCAGTAGACTAGGAGAGATAGAGACACAAAGGTACAGGAAACTTGTGCAAGTGGAAAAGATACAAACAATTATTTTACATCATCATAACTGCTATAATAGAGACCCTGGGTACTATGTCAGCAAATAAAGTTAGGCATTTAAGTAAGATTTAAATGCTTCCTGGAAAAGTTGACTTAAGCTAAGTTTTAAATGAAAAATAGAAATAAGTCTACAGCCAGGTGTGATAGCTCATGCCTATAATCCTAGCACTTTGGGAGGCAGAGGTGGGAAGATCACTTGAGCCCAGAAGTTCGAGGCTGCAGTGAGCTATGGTCACGCCACTGCATTCCAGACTGGGTGACAGAGTGAGACCCTATCTCTATAAAAATATATTTAAAAACAGAAAAGAAGAAGTGAGTCTACAGAGCAGGAGTGGAAAAGATATTTTAGGTGGAAAGAACAACCGTGCAGGCATACAGGTATGTAGTTGCACATTCCTGATCAGGAAATGAGTGGTTGTCACCATAGAGCAGAGGGTGCACTTAGAGGGAGGTGAGCTATGAGATTTGAGGGATAAACACGAACTGAGTCATGAAAGATCTGCTGAACTGAAGAATCTGAAAACTGTCTTGAATGCAGTAGGAAAATGAAGAATTCTAAGCATGAGAAGAACTTGATCAGATTTATATTTTTTAAAGAATTGATTGCCTCTGCACTTTTTCACTTTTTTATTATGGTAGATACACACACACACATATATGCGCAAACACATATATATAAATAACATTAAATTTGCCATTGAACCACTATTAAGTGTACAATTAATTGGCATCAATTATAGTCAGTATTATAGACCATCACCTCTATTTCTAAAACTTTTGAATCACCCCAAAGAAAAACTCTGTGCCCATAAACAACAGCGTTCCCATTCTCTTCTCTCCCGATCCCCTGCTAACCTCTAGTGCATTTTCTGGCTCTATGAATTTGCTTATTCTAGATATTTCACATAAGTGGGAGTCCGAGGCAGGTGGATTGCCTCAGCTTAGGAGTTTGCAACCAGCTTGTGCAACATGGTGAAACCCTGTCTCTACTAAAATACAAAAAATTAGCCAGGTGTGGTGGCAGGTGCCTGTAGTCCCAGCTACTTGGGAAGCTGAAGCAGGAGAATTGCTTAAATCCAGGAGGCAGAGGTTGCAGTGAGCCAAGATCGTGCCACCGCACTCCAGCCTGGGCAGCAGAGCGAGGCTCCATCTCAAAAAAAAAAAAAACAAAGTGGAATTATATGATGTTTGTTCTTTTGTCTGACTTATTTCACTTAGCATAATGTCTTCAAGTTTCATCCATATTATAGCATGTGTCAGAATTTCATTGCTGTTTATGGCTGAATAATATTCCACTGTGTATATACACCATATTTGATCTATCCAGTCCTCTGTTGATGGGTTATTTCCACTTTTTGGCTATTGTGAATAATGCTGCCATGAACACTGATGTACAAATACCTGCTTTAGTCCTTGCTTTCCATTATTTTGGATATATGCCTAGGAGAGAGTTGCTGGGTTATGTGATAATTCTGTTCAGTTTTTGAGGAACTGCTATACTGTTTTCCACGGTGACTGCATCACGTTACATTCCCATGAGTAGTGTACAAGAGTTCCATTTTCTTCACATCCTCACTGATCCTTATTATTTTCAATTGCTTGATTATAGCCATCCTGGTAGGTGTGAGTGGTACAGTCTTACAGTTTTCAAAGAATCACCCTGGAAACAGCATGGAGGATGGTCTGAAGGGGGAAGATCCAGTAGGCAGAGAGAACCATGGAGAATAGCTCTTGCCAAGGATGAGGTTTTCTGAGCTTCAATCAAAGAGAGTGGCCCTGGACAGGAAGGGGAGGGAAAGGAAGGGACATATGACACACTCAGAAGATAGGATCAATAGGACTTCGTGATTGTTCATTGGGAGGAGGATATAAAGTGTGCCCACATTTTCTGACTTGGGCTTCTAGATGGAGGGTGGTATTTTCATTCACTTATATTGAGGCAAAGATGATGAGTTGAGTTCTGGACACACTAAGAATGGGATATTTATAGAACCTTCAAGCAGGAAGATGGACATGAGGATTTGGAGCTCAGGGTGGAGGCCTGGCCTGGAGTTAGAGACTCAGACATCATTAATGCACAAAACGTACTTGAACTGATGATGTGGGTGACGTCACTGGGAGAAGCTTATGGAGTGGGGACACTGGGGACTGAGGATATACTCTGGGGGCGCTGACCTAAAGATAGTACAAGATGAGGGGAAGCCTGCCCAGACTATGTGAAGGCATGGCTCTGAAGTGGGAGCGGCACACAGAAATCAAAGGAAGCACGTTTCAAAAAGAGGAACGCCTGACAAGTGGCAAATCTGGGGAATATTTTGAGATTGCATCTGCCTCTAACTTTGTCTTTGGTTAATTTAGAAAGAATGCCTACATTTCATTCAAAATGCAGTGAAAATAGTTTTCAAGAAAACTTTGCATTGTGTCTGAAATTCTATTACTATAATGTAAGGTGCTGCACTAAGAAAATGTATCCCAGTAATGTGAACATTGTTAATATCAGGAAGCTTATTAAAACACATTTGTAAAAATTTGTAAAATGTTAGGATTATAGACCAAATTTACTAATTATCTAGATTTGTTCTACAAACAAATGAACTGTTTGACTAACAAGATCTTGCCTTTATTCTATTCTGCCAGGGGCCATTAAATAGAAGGGTATTTGTATTTAATAAGTACAGTATATTTGAATTTCACCAAGGAGGCAAATTCACTCAGTGAGTTCATTTGCTAAAATGCCAATGATCAAAGGGAAAACATGATCTTAAAAGGTCAAAGTTTACCTTTTGAAATTGAAGTAATGTACATATATGTAGTCAGTGCTTCATATCTATGGGCAACCAATCAAAAATTGAAAATATCCAGAAAAAAAAGCAAGTCTGTACCGAACAGATCCAGACTTATTTTTCTTGTTATTATTCTTTAAACAATACTGTATAACAACAATTTACGTAGCATTTACATTGATTAGGTATTGTAAGTAATCTGGAGATGATTTAAAGTATATGGGAGGATGTGCATAGGTTATATGCAAATACTGTGAAGAGACTTGAACATCCACAGGTTTTGGTATCTGCGGGAGGTTCTGGAGCCAGTCCCCCACGGATGCTGAGGGACAATTATATATAATTCCAGACTATTAGGAAGAAAATTATTGACCCGTATAATTGTTTTCTGTTCATTCCTTTAAGATGGCTAAAAAGAGAAAAGAAGCTGACTTAATCTGACCCTCTCTTTTGCCTCAGAGAAACTTTTAATTTTATTTGTACCAGCCACACAACAGGCTGACAGTGGTGAGAGAAATGGCCAGGTATGGTGGAAGGCACACCAGGCCAGGTATGGTGGAAGGCCAGCCTGTGTTGAATAGTCTTTGCTTGGCCTCCTACTAGTTATAGGACCTTGGACAGTCATTAACTTTACTCAACTCCTTCATCTGTAAAATGGGGATAGTAATAACTTCATCACTGTGCTGTGAGAATCAAGTGTGGAAATATTTTTGATAAAGTACCATAAATATAAAAGCTCTTCTTGATTGAAACTGTGAAAAGGAAATGCACCACTTGATTAAGCGTTAGTCTTTGTGGTCTTTTTTATTTGGAATATTTATAAGCATCTCTTTATAAATTTGATTAACTTTTCTATAAGCATTATCTTTTTTTAAGTGGAAAAATATTAAAACTTCAAAAGAGTTCAACTGAGTAAGACAGTTCTAAAGTAGGCCAAACTTTTTTCAAAGCCTGAAAAATGTTCATTGTTAAATATCTATAAAGAAGGAAATTTGTTAAGATGAATCAGAAGCCTTAAAATATTTATCCATAAATTGTACTCCTAGGAATTTATCCTAGAGTGTAATTCGAGATGCCCACACCACAATATTCTTAGCCATATTATTTATGATATTGAAAATATTAGAATGTTGAAATATCCAACAATAGCAAATGAATGAATTATGATTTAACTAATCAATGGACTACCATGTTCTCCAAGAATATTTGCAACTATGCAGAAATATTCATGTTAGAATGTTAAATGAATAAGACAAGACCTGAAAATTATATACTATGATCTGAGTTTTATTTATTCTATATGTAGAACACACAGAAATATCCACATGGTACCCATGCACCATGGCTAAGTTAAATAATCATTGTATGTATCTACATGTTTAGGAAACGCTGGAAGGAGACATGTTAGAATATTAACTGTGATTACTTCCAGATGGGATTATGGGTGGTTTTCCTGGAATTTTTCAAATCTCTCACAAAATGATACATTTGGAAATATATCTTTTAAGATTACATATTTTTAAAAGCTATGCAGCCTGCATAATTTTTGAATGCTGACAGTCTTCTATCACCACCAATGTTTTTCATTTTAGTAATGGTCTGATGAGTACATTTCTGATGCTAGGAACTATACTAATGTGAAAATTAATATTATTGGCAAGAGTTTCCAGTTTTCAATATTTGTTACCATCCAGATGGATTTTTAGGCAGAATAAATTCCTTTTGATTAAAGGTCTGGGATTCTTAATCCATTTTCAGGCTGTTGTAATATAGCTATCATAAAGTTTTTGGTTAAGCCATCAATGATCTTAATGACTTTAATGTTAATTCTATGAAAATCTTACTATTGCTCAAGTTTGTCATGAGATCATATCCAAGTAATACACTAATTATTGCTCACTGTCAGTTAACATAACTTTTGTTATCCTTATGGGAATGGTGTTGCCTGTCAGCGTTAGGAAGAGAATGGTTCCTGTAGACAGTAGTAATCATTTCAGGTCATTAGGTGCTCAAGGGAGCATTTACAGCTAAGGATTTTATAGGAATTAGGATGATTGGACTTAATCTCACATCTGTTTCTCTCTCAAGAACTACAGAAAAGGTATTTCATGTACTTTGATATTTTATCCTGCTTTTTTGTAGAGTGGAAGATGGTGAACACCAAGTTAAAATGAAGGCCTTCAGGTACATTGACTTGTTGAGATGGTACATGGTGAGTGGAAAGGTACACAAAGGCAAGCCTGTAGCCTAAGGCAAAGGTGACACCAAGATAGAAGGGCTTGAAGATGAGACTTTTTTGTCTTGTTATGCTCTGAGAAGCAATGTTATCAGGCATCTTTTGTCTTGCTTTTCTGTCTACTTGGATAACATTTTGGCTTTCATGCCTTTAACTTTCTCTTAGAATAGCTTTTTTCAAAAAAAAGAATATTTTCTTTAAGCACTAAAGAAAGATTGATTCATGACTTAAACAAATCAGTTACTTATGAGGAGCATCTGACTGTTGGAAACCCATCCTCGTAAGTTCTTTGTCAATTATTTCAACATATTTTTTCAACAACAACAACAAAATATTTTTCTCCATCTGGCAACATGGCCTATCAGAGTTTTGCTTTTTCTCCATTTATTTTGTTTTCTGATAGGATTCTACAAAATACTGCTGTGGTTCAAAGTGGCAGTAACTGTACACAGAATTAGGAGCCAGAGCTCTGATGAAGTATTAAGCAGAGAGCTGGCCTCTGGATAATTATGCCTTTCCTTAATGAAAGCCTCCAGAAACCTTTTCAGGTGCAGCTCCTTCAAGTAAAGTACCTTGTTCAGACATTGGTTCTTTCACCTTGCCCTGGGTTTCCTGGCTCCCAGCATCATCATTCACCTTCTCCACCGTGGGCTTTCTCCCACCCTGCCCTCATCTCTCTCCAGATCCTGGCTCAGAGAGAGCAGCCCTTCCTCTGCTGTACATCCTGGAGTCAGGCGTCTCTATCCACCGCTGCTGTCCATGCTGATGGGGAACACTGTTAGAAAGAAGAGGTGGGCCGGGCGCGGTGGCTCAAGCCTGTAATCCCAGCACTTTGGGAGGCCGAGGCGGGCGGATCACAAGGTCAGAGATCGAGACCACAGTGAAACCCCGTCTCTACTAAAAATACAAAAAATTAGCCGGGCGCGGTGGCGGGCGCCTGTAAGTCCCAGCTACTCAGGAGGCTGAGGCAGGAGAATGGCGGGAACCCGGGAGGCGGAGCTTGCAGTGAGCCGAGATCGCGCCACTGCACTCCAGCCTGGGCAACAGCGTGAGACTCCATCTCAAAAAAAAAAAAAAAAAAAAAAAAAAGAAAGAAGAGGTGATCCTTCTAGTGAGAGTGTAACTACAATATTCTTTTAATCATAACACTTTCATTTTAATCGAGATGCTCTGTAATCCCAGCTCCTTGGAAGGCAGAGGCAGAAGAATCCTTTGAGCCCAGGAGTTTGAGGCTGCAGTGAGCTGTGATCATACAACTGCACTGCAACCTGGGCAACAGAGTGAGACCTTGACTTTTATCCCGTCCCGCGGGATCGTCAAGGCAGGACCTGGAAGAGGGGGTGGGAATTTGGGGAACAAGAGACACAAGAAATGGAGACAAGACAGTGCTCTGATCAAGTCTCGTTTAATGGCGGTAATGCAATGCCTTATATACATTTGGAAGGGAAGAGGCGGGGCTAAGGCGGAAATGACCTCATTGCAGAGGGCGTGGCCAGGTAGGTTTCGGTTTCTCCGGTCGGACGTCATGTTGCGCTTGTGCTATCAAGTAACAATTTTTCCTGGGCTCAAGAAAAGTGAGTGAAGAAGCAGGAAGAGCGCCATCTTTTAATGGCGGTATTAATATAGGAAAGAAGGCAAAACTAGGGAGGAGGTGTGAGGTGGAAATGAATATAGCTCAGGCATTTTAATCCTTAATTATCATTCGCTATGGCCGGGGCGTGCAGCTCCGGACAGACTTTAAAATGAAAAAGAAAAATATCTAATTGCTCACAAATAGAACAAAGTATGAGTAGATAACTGAATTTTATGTGAATACACATCTAATTTGAATCCTATCCACTTCATCCAACAGTATGTATTTTGTTCCAGGCGTGTCACTGCCAAGGGTGAATGGTTGGGGCAGGGAGTGTGTTAGCTCCCACAGCCTTCGTTGATGTTCCTCACTACCCACCTCCCTACTCTTTTATCTGGAAAAATTACATTTTCTTTTATCCAATTTAAAGTCTTTGTAAAAACAGATCAGGGAAGTCTCCCACTTACCCTCTTTCCCATCAGATTGCCCCTGAACTATTCTAATAGAGAAATTCCGGAGTTTCTGTGTGTTGTAGGAGAGGGATTTGCAGCAAAGTGTGACGAGTAAAATCATGTAATTCTTGAAATCTAAGATACACTTTTCCCCTCTACGTTTTATCTTCTGTGGAAATTTCTTATCAGTGGCATCTTCCTGTCAGTTGGCAGCATTTCTTTCTCTTGTGATGCTTTAAATAATCGTGCGTCTTACAATTGGTGGCTCTTAGATTTGATGAAATAGGGGTAGTGGTATGAAAGGTACTGAGGTGGCTTAGAGAGAGCAGTGATTAATCATGTAGTAGTCAGAGAAAGCTTCCCAAAAGAATAACTGAGCTGGATTTTGAAGAAAGAATAGGATTTCTCCAACAGTGCAGTCAGAAAGGACTTTGTAAGCCGGGTAAAGAGGAAGGCATGGAGGAGGTGTGAGACAGCATGGCGTGTGTGAGGACGAGCAAGTCTTCACACGTTGCTGCCGTAGGACATGTGGAGCTGTCGGGAAAAGTCTTGAAGAGAGAAACTGGAGATGAAGACATGAGGCGGGTCAGGGAGAACCTTGGCCTATAATTAGGGAATCTGGCTAGTCCTCTTGGGCAGTGGATGTGCAGTGAACAGTTTTGTGCAATGGGATTAGGTGACTTGATTTGTTTTACTACATAATTCCGGAAGGCATAGGATAGACTGGGAGAAGAAGGAACAACAGTTTAAAAGGTTCTGGGGTAATGCAATGAGCCTAAATTAAGATGGTGACAGAGGAAATGGAGAGGAAGAGAAGACATGTTTAAGAAATATTTTAAGATCTAGAATCGAAGGAGTTTGTGATTATTTGGCTTTTTAGGGTGAAGAGGAAGGGTCTAAACCAGGGGTATCCAATCTTTTGGCTTCCCTGGGTCACGTTGGAAGAAGAAAAATTGTCTTGAGCCACACATAAAATACAGTAACACCAATGATAGCTAGTGAGCTAAAAAAAAAAAAAAAAAAAAAATCTCATAATGTTTTTAGAAAGTTTATAAATTTGAGTTGGGCCGCATTCAAAGCCATCCTGGAGTGCAGTTTGGACCAGCTTGGTCTAGAATGAGCAGTTGCGTTACCAACCAAGATAAACCCTATAGAAGGAATAATAAATCAGGAGTAGTACAGGAAGAATTGAAAATGGGGGTACATTGCAGAGAATGCATTCAGTTTGGGGTTTCCTGAGTTTTAGATTTCTTGAGAATCGTTTAGATTTGTAATTCTAGTTCCATAGGTCAGGAGCTGAGTGAAGTATGAATGAGATAGGGTTATAATAACCAGTAGCTTATGAGTAGCTGTAAAGCCTTGTGAGGGAATGAGATCTCAGGGTGAATAAAGAGTGAGGAGAGAGTGGTGCTGAGCAGGGAATCTTAGTACACACCAATATTTAAGGATCAAGTAAGAGCTGGGTGAGGAGACGAGGGGACTGAGCCGAGCAGGGAGAGTGGAGGAGGACGAGGAGGCAGAGAGGCTGTGGAAACCAGGGGAGAATGAGAAGTGTCAGCAGTGTCAGATTCAAGGCAGGGATCAGCAAGAGATTGCAAGAGAGAAGAACGATCTTCGCTAGGACCATTTTAGTGGGGCAGGGGTTGTGGAAGGTTGATGTTACAGATGGACAGAATGCCTGGGAAATGAAAGACTGAGTGGAAACTGCACTCTTTCAGGGAGCTTGCTGAGGGGGCAAGACAGTAGCAAGAACAAAAAACAACTAGAATTAGGGAAAGGATTTTTTTTCAGGGGGGAAGATACTTGAGCACATTAATAGACCCATGATAAGGAGCTATAAAAATAATGAGGTTAAGATGCTGACAACTATTTATGCAAATGCAAGAGAATAGTTAGCTTTGAACAAAAGGGCACCCATCTCTTCTGTAATATTGGAGACAGGTAGAAAAACCACCTAGGCTCTCAGACAGTTGTCTTCGTTCTTAAAGATTTCAGAAAATGAGGTAGGGAGGGACTGACCAAGGGCAGCGAGTTTTATGAATGCTATTCCTGGTCTCAGCAGCACTTTCCTCTTCCTCAGTGACAACTGCAGGGACCCAAGTTAGGAGGAAGAACAGTGTGTGCCTGGTGGGCTCAGCATCTGCTCCACTTAGTGCCACGGGTGGGGGTCTGGAGGTCTGCCGAATGTTAAATATAAAGGAAGTTCCTTTTTCCCTCTTAGAGAAGCTCATAGCCAAACCGAAAAGCGGAGGAGAGATAAAATGAATAACCTGATTGAAGAACTGTCTGCAATGATCCCTCAGTGCAACCCCATGGCGCGTAAACTGGACAAACTTACAGTTTTAAGAATGGCTGTTCAGCACTTGAGATCTTTAAAAGGTGAGTTTGACGACGGCTTCCACAGTTAAGTGAAATCTGCTCTGTCACTGAGGTCTCTGATTGGTTCGCTTTGCTGTCAGCTGTTGAGGTTCTATCCAGATGTGTCTTTCAGCTTTACGGGATTCACTGGCATTTGTCTATAGTCTATGTGTGGGGAGAATACTGAATTGGATGTTAGGAAACTTGGTTCTGATAAAAGCTTTATCTCAAGCTCACTATGCAAACTTGAAAAGTATTTACATTTCTGCTTCACATATAATATGAAGAGAATATCACCTGCCTTTCATACCTCTCAGTTCTTTAGAAGTTCTGAAGTAGAACTGGGCATGGTGGTTCCTGCTTGTAATCCCTGTACTTTGGGAGGCTGAGGTGGGTGGATCGCTTGAGCCTGGGAGGTGGAGGTTGCAATGAGCAGTAATCGTGCCATTGCACTCCAACCAGGGTGACAGCCTGTCTCAAAAAAAAAAAAAAAAAAAAAAAAAAGTTCTGAAGGATAGTATTAATTATTAAGTTATTGAGAGATTTCTATCTTTCAAAAAGAAAACTTCCTTAAACTCTGCAGTTTCTCTTAAGGCTTCATTCAGATTTATCAGTAGTACCTTACAATGCATCACACGTTGCCATTCCAGGGTATCCTCAAATATGTGAGACACTGGGGGAAGGAGGTCCTTGCCAGTGCCTCTTGGTGTGTGGGTCATCATTTCTGGCTTTAGCAATTCCCCAATTTGAGCTTGAATTTTAAATCAAAGTGTAATAAATGTGTATCTGTACCTGTGTGTTAGTCCATTCTCGCATTGCTATGAAGGAATACCTGAGACTGGGTAATTTATAAAGAAAAGAAGTTGAATTGGATCATGGTTCCACAGGCAGTGCAGGAAGCATGGTGGCATCTGCCTCTTGGGAGGCCTCAGGGAGCTTTTACTCATGGCAGAAGGCAAAGCGGGAGCCGGCATCTTACATGGCAGGAGCAGGACCAAGAGAGGGTCGGGGAGGTGCCACACGCTTTAAACAACCAGATCTCATGAGAACTCACTATTGCGACACAGTACCAAGGGGAAAATCCACAAGCATGATCCAATCACCTCCCACCAGGCCCCACCTCCAGTACTGGGGATTAGTTTTCGACATGAGATTTGGGTGGGGACACAGAGCCAAACCATATCAACATGTGCAGTAGAAATCACCCCTGGTTTGGGAATAACCCCAGTCCAACTTGGGGGACAGGGTGATGGAAGTGGAATAGAGTTTTCTATTTATCAATGCTGATGATGTAAATTTGCATGGAAAAGATAAGACCTGGACAGGTAGCAAGCTGAAGACTCCAGAGGAGACTCTGCAAGTGCAGATCTATAAAGATCTGGAAGATTATAGTAAAATTTGGCTCAAAAATCATAAAAAGGGAGTGAGCAAAGGATGACCAAGGGTCTTAGTTTAGATCTCAAACACTGCCAGGAAAAGGAAAATATATTTCAGGGTAATGGAAATTATCTGGGCACCATACAAGGACTTTACCAAGTCAAGTTAAGCTGGCTAAGAGGAGAGCAGCACTAACCTGGACTCCTGGTGCTTCCTGTTGGGAGCGTGATGGTAGATCTTACTTTCGTAACAGTCTGTTATGAAATAAGCTTCTCTTTTACCCACAGCTGAGGCTTGCAATATTTTTCTTAAATCCTTCAGCAATGAAAATTTACAGGCTCAACTGAGGTCATTTGATTGCAACCCTAAAATTAGCTGAGTATTTTCACATTTGCAGTGTCCTAAGGGAGGAGGACCTAAGGGAAAAGCCATGAATCAGTGGACTAGTTCAACAAAACATGATCTGAGCTTCAACTGCATTCCTGTTCTGTGCTGAGAATATAAAAATTAATGAGGCAAGGTCTCTGCCCTTTAAGGGTTTGTGATCTGACTAGGAAGACTGACTTAGGAAGAGATCGTCAGAGTCTAGTGTGATGAATGTTACAGCAGTGATACGAGTGAGAGGAGAGGCTGTGGAAACTCGGCAGGGAGGAGGTGAGTCCAAAGGAGATTCCTTGGAACAGGGCGTAAATTTTGCCGTCAGCTCTGCTAAGCAAGAGTGACATGGTTAAGAACTCATCCCTGCAGTCTGACCAGATCCTTTGGTCAGTGCTGCTCACAGCAAGATGATTTAAGGCAACTGGATCTGCATTCCAGGGTATTGTCGCAGCATCCCCACACTTGCTCGGCAAAAGCTTAGAAGCCATATCAACAGAGGGCTGCCTGTGGATCATGTTATTTTGGTCCATAGGATAATTAGGTTAAAGGCAGAAGGATGGTGATGTGATTTTTTTTCACTATACCCTACAGCAGTGCTTTTTAAACTATCTGGGTAAAGAACAGGTGTTTCTCCCATCCACCACCAGTTCATTGTAAAATACAATTAATTATGGAAAAATGATCATGGGTTTGGCTGTCACAGCAATGTTACATTTTTATAAAAGCCTCTAAATGCTTATTCTTAAATTCTGCATTCGATCTTACCAGTTTGCTGGTAAGAAAACCACTGGTCTGCAGACCACATTTGGAGTAGCCCTGCTCTGTAGCATGAGGTCCTGTGTCTGTGATTTGATTACCAGGCAGGGCAGTGGAGCGCGGTGGTTCATGCATGTGCGTACTGAAGGCAGACCTTGTGGTTCAAATCCTGGCTTCCTCCCTTCATAGCTATATGACTTACTCAAGTTATTTGACATTCTAATCCTCAGGTTTCCGCATCTGTGAAATAGGGACGATGCATTTGCCTCCTGGGACTATTGTTAAGAGTAAAGAACAGAAACCAAACACCGCATGTTCTCACTCATAGGTGGGAATTGAACAATGAGATCACTTGGACATGGGAAGGGGAACATCACACACCGGGGCCTATTATGGAGGGGTGAGGGGAGGTAGGGCATTGGGAGTTATAACTGATGTAAATGACGAGTTGATGGGTGCTGACGAGTTGATGGGTGCAGCACACCAACATGGCACATGTTTACATATGTAACCTGCACGTTATGCACATGTACACTAGAACTTAAAGTATAATAATAATAATAAAAAGAGTAAAGAGTAATGCATGTAGAGTGTAGCACAGTGTTCACTAATGGTGGGGGTGGGGTAAGAAGAGGAGGAGGAACTGTTACTGTCATTTTTATCTTGTTTTTTAACCCAATGAACATTGTGAAAAAAGTAAGTGATCATGTTGCCTCGTTGGTTTTTGCCATGGGAACTCTGAGAGCCAATGTGTGGACAAGTGTGCGGAACACCACAGCGTGCATTTACGGGCCGGCCTCTACCATGCCTCAGCGCTGCTCTCACTGCCCTTGTTTTCTCTTGAGCACATCACCACTCACTCACTGAGTCAGGGCTCGCCTGTGCTGGCTGATTTACACTGACAGGGTTTCCCAGCCCGCTTCTGCCTGGTGTGCTCTGCCAACCTTGCTGCAGGCCAGACCTGAAATGTCATTACCTTGCTCAGAATCAATTTATTGCTGTTCCCCGACCTAGCACTCAGAATCTGCGTCCTTCATTCCTTCCTCAGCTCCCTCCCAAGCTGCTGTGTAGTAATATTAACAAGAAGTCGTTGGGAGAATTCCCTGAGCCCTAGGGTGAAGATAGATTCCAACAGAAGAGATTTTCTTTTCCCTATGCCAGGCTCTTTAGAGTGCTATGAGTCTGAGAAAACTGTACTGAATCATAGCACGAGGCGTTTTGCCTTTCTGCCCCACCTACTTACTTTGCCACCACCACCACTTAGTTCATTGGTGAGTTTGGGCCACAGATCCATCCAAGTGCCAATGTGTGGTTAAAATGTCTAAGGATGTTACCCCACCTTTCCCCTGCAAAAGCAACTTTTCTTACAGTACCCAGGAAGAGGGGATAGGAGTCAAGAAGTTTGGGGAATATAAGGAAGGGAAAATTGACTGACTTCTGAATCATCCTTGCCCTGGTGATGGCTTGCTTGGCATTGTTGACTGTGTCATATGCCCCCTTGTGGCCTTGAAGGGCTTTGCGTGTCTGGGTTGGTGGAGTCCCTTACTCCTCTCAGGTCAAACATTCCCCTTGGTTTTGGCCTGATAATTCCTCAACATTTTACAAGCTCTGCAGCTGCTTTAGAGACTTTCATTTTAATATAACTCAGTGCTAAGGGCTGAAAATGAATTATTTCATTTATATTTTATGCATTTTTAAAATAATCTGTGTATTATCAGAATAGAGGTCTCTATATTGCCATTAGAGGGTTTTCTTACTGGAAAATCTCATGAATCCGTAACACTTGTTTAGAATTCCAGAATATCCCCTTTCAAGGTAACTCATATGATCAACTTTAATTAGCTGAGACATTATCTAAATAACTGTAGTAGTTCCCCCTTATCCATGGAGCATATGTTCCAAGAGCCTGGTAGATGCCTGAAACTGTGGGTAGTACTGAACCCTAGGCATAGTACTTTTTTCCCTATGCATATATACCTATGATATAGTTTAACTTATAAATCAGGCACAGTAAGAGATTAACAATAATAAACTAGGACAATTTTAGCAATATGCTGTAAAAAAGTTATATGTTCTCTCTTTGGCTCGCTCAAAATACCTTATTGTATTGTGCTCACCTGTTTGCAGACCACGGTGGACCACAGGTAACTGAAACCACAGCTAAGGGGGGACTACTGCATGTCAATTCTTGAATATTATTTCATGTACAGTTTATTACAATGTTTTTATATATAGCTCTTAATGTGCATATTTGAATATAAAGGAATAAGTAGTTCCAAGAATTCACAATCTAAAAGAAATAAATTTTAATCAAGTGATAATGAAGAAAGAAAATGATTAGCTGAGCATCGTGGCTCACACCTGTAATCCCAGCACTTTGGGAGGCTGAGTGAGTGGATTGCTTGAGGCCAGGAGTTCAAGACCAGCCTGGCCAACATAGTGAAAATTTGGCTCTAATAAAGATACAAGGCTGGGTGCGGTGGCTCAAGCCTGTAATCCCAGCACTTTGGGAGGCCGAGACAGGCGGATCACGAGGTCAGGAGATCGAGACCATCCTGGCTAACACAATGAAACCCCGTCTCCACTAAAAATACAAAAAAAAAATTAGCCGGGCGTGGTGGCGGCGCCTGTAGTCCCAGCTACTCGGGAGGCTGAGGCAGGAGAATGGCGGGAACCCGGGAGGCGGAGCTTGCAGTGAGCCGAGATCGCGCCACTGCACTCCAGCCTGGGCGACAGAGCGAGACTCCGCCTCAAAAAAAAAAAAAAAAAAAAAAAAGATACAAAAATTACCCGGGTGTGGTTTTGCATGCCTGTAATCCCAGCTACTCAGGAGGCTGAGGCATGAGAATCACTTGAACTCAGGAGGTGGAGGTTACAGTGAGCTGAGATGGTGCCACTGCACTTCAGCCTGGGCAACAGAGTAAGACTCTGTCTCAAAAATAAATTAATTAATTAAATGAAAATGAAAAAAAAAAGAAAATGATGACAGAAAATGTCTTAGAATGTGCCAAAAGAAAAAATAGCAGCAGCAGCAGCAGTGGCATTGCTAATGTTCATTGAGCGTGTTGCCCTCTCTACTATATTTCCGATAACTCTTGACTCCTTTCTTTTTAGGCATGACAAATTCTTATATGGGAAATAATTGTAGACCATCATTTATTCAGGATAATGAGCTCAGACATTTAATCCTTAAGGTAACTGAAGATATATTTGTCTAAGTTGTATATGTGCTTTCATTGCTGTTTGAATACGAGGCAGATTTTCTTCCATTTGCTTCCTGTGATAAACATGCAAGACTCCATGTTACACCATATTTCCTTTAATATAGAAATTTAAAATAGAGAAGTAGCCATGTGTTACTAGTTTGTGTTAATGAAAGTAGAGACAGAGGATAGGCACTTTCTACACTACAGAGCAAAGCTTGTCTTCAGCGCTGAGCATGTTATACTACCTATCTCTCACACATAGGATCTATTCGCCATGATCACCACCTCCTTCAAAGCCGTCAGCCTGACATCCTGTTCCCTCAGGATCCTGTTCTTCTCGGAGGCCAGTCATTGCTTAGAGTTGTTAGTGCTTTGACATTTCTGTCCTCATCATTTCCTGTGCATGGCTTTTCAGATTCACCGGTCTAGAGGGGAAACTGTGATCATGTGATTGGCTTCTCTTGCCCTCGGAGGTGATAAATGTCTTGGTCATGAGCTGTGTGACTACTAGGTTTTAAGCGATAGTTGAATTAAATAGAAAGATTCTTCATACACATTTTTGTCCATTTTTCCTTTAATTAAAAAAAGCCACTCTTTTATTTGAACAGCTGAATTTAAATATAGCATTCCTGGCAGGGATATAAAGGATATTGTGTGGATAAAAAAATTTTTGAAGGTGGCAAAATGTACGGTTTGCTTTCGAAGCTTTCTGACCAATCTGTATATGCTCGTCAGTCACACCTTCATGGAACCCTGCTTCTGCCCTGCAGAGCATGCCCAGCAGGAGTGCCAGGCTCTTCCTATGTGGCCATATGTTCCCACTTCCATGCAGGCTGCTTCATGGGATTTGCTGGGTAGACCTTATGAGAGTAGCTGACACATTAGTTTAGAATGAGTGATGCCTTATTATTATTTAAAAACTATAACTAGGTGTACAGTGCAATGTCTTCATTGCTTCCTTGTCCCCAATCTGCACAGTCCTCCTGCCTCAACACATCCACAGGTAATTGTTGTTCTGCATGCAGTATAGTAGGATTTGGTAAAGGTAATTTTATTTTATTATTATTTTTTGAGACAAGGTCTGGCTCTGTTGCCTAGGCTGGAATGCAGTGGTGCAGTCTCAGCTCACTGCATCCTCAGCCTCCTGGGCTCAAGCCATCCTCCCATCTCAGCCTCCTGAGTAGCTGGGACGACAGGTGTGCACCACCACGCCCGGCCAATTTTTCTAGTTTTTGTCGAGACAGGGTTTCGCCAGTGTTGCCCAGGCTGGTCTCAAACTCATGAGCTCAAGAGATCCGCCTGCCTCGGCCTCCCAAAGTGCTGGGATATAGGCTCATTTAGTGCTGTATATAGGCTCATCTATAGCACCTGGCCTAATTTTTAAAGAAACGTCTCAAGTAAATATTCTGCAGCCAAACTTTTCATGTCCAAAACATTAATTTAGAATAAGATTTCAACATGACGTTCTTTATAAATCAGTTTGCATCTTAAGAACATTTCTTAAAATTAATCTTACTAGCTCCATGAAAACTAGCTCAATAAAACTAGTCTGTTAGTTTTATTGCCACAATAACTCCCTCAGAATCTGAATGTGTGTATGTGTATAAGAGACAGACAATATTTTTAAATATTCACTTTTATTTTCTTAAATCCTAGACTGCAGAAGGCTTCTTATTTGTGGTTGGATGTGAAAGAGGAAAAATTCTCTTCGTTTCTAAGTCAGTCTCCAAAATACTTAATTACGATCAGGTATTCAAACGTCATGATTCCATATTCTAATTGGAGATGGAAAACACACCCACACATGCACACACACACACCCACACACACAGGTGACTGACAGTTTAGGGTATCACTGAAGTTTCAAGTTAGTGACGTGGAATCCAGTCCTACTGGGCACTGACTTTGCAAAGAAGAGGCTCTTTAGAGACTCACTGGCTGCTCAGGGGCATGTAGGGATTCCCATGATTCAGGGTTTAGTCCTCTGCTTTTCAGATTCAGAAACTTGATCCGCCTTAGAGAGTCCTAGATATAGACTTATATTAACCACACAGGTTTTTTTCTAGAATGAAATGTCTACCTGCCAAACAATTCAGCCTACTTGTATTGGCTGGTCCATTAGTCCTGTTGTCTATAGGAATGTTTGCTTGGGTAATACAGGAATTCAGAAGAGGGGTGGCCACTATGGGTCAGGGAAGGCATCACACATGAAGTAGGATGTCTGCGAGGCTTGGCAGAAGCGAGATGTAGAGAAGGGGAGGAAACATTTCAGGCTGGGAGAAAGAAGGGAGTCCCGAAGTCTAGGGAGTCAAAGGCAATTTGGCTGGAGTGGCCAAGGGATAGGGAAGGGGTGGTGAGTTCTGAGGAATGGGACTATATCAGCAAAGGCATAGACCTGGGGATGCTGTGCATATTGGGAGTGGTGGAATGGGAAGTGAGAGGTATTCTGGGTTGGATTTTACTTATCAATAGTATGGTAATTTTTTAAACAGTATGGTAAATGTCTGATAAAGTCACAGATATTCTGTGAATTTCTATATTATACTATCATGTAATCTCTTTTTTTTAACAAGGACAAAAAAGTTCAAAATAAATCACAATCATTTACAAGTATCATGTTAACAAGAGTTACAAGATGTAGTGGAATACTAGCAATTAGTGTTTGTATATGGTTTGTGTATATCCAGGGATGGTTCTATATGCATGTATTTTTTTCTGTCTACAAGTATCACCCCACTTTGAACACTAAGCTCATGTCACATAGTGTCATGAACGTATCTTTGAGCTTGAGAAAAATCAACCTTTAACAAAAAAGGACATTTATTGTATGCATCAAGAAATGTAGAAAAAGCATGGTACTGATTTTAAGTGAATGTCTACCTTATGAATAGGCTAGTTTGACTGGACAAAGCTTATTTGACTTCTTGCATCCAAAAGATGTTGCCAAAGTAAAGGAACAACTTTCTTCTTTTGATATTTCACCAAGAGAAAAGCTAATAGATGCCAAAAGTAAGTGTCCATTTCTGCATGCTTATTATTTTATGTAAATGTAATGATCACCTAAAAGTTTAGCTACACGGTGTTTTTAATACAGCTAACTAAGCTTTTATCAAACGAGAATTATTTTGTAAACTTTACATCATAGTTAATATATATAGCTATATAGAAAATTCCTGTATTCATACAGACATATACAAACACAAATGCATTCATATGAAGATGCTTTGTTTGGGGAAAATATGATTCCTTCATATTTGCTATTTTTCGTATTTTTAGTAGAGACGGGGTTTCACCATGTTAGCCAGGATGGTCTCGATCTCCTGACCTCGTGATCCACCCGCCTCGGCCTCCCAAAGTGCTGGGATTACAGGCTTGAGCCACCGCGCCCGGCCGCTATTTTTCATATACAAATAAAATCCTTACAAGAAAGTGTCATTTTGGATAAAAAATTGCTGAAGTTCCCATTATTTAGCTACATGCTAAAAGACAATTATCCTCTTGTATATGGATTAGGTCTTTTCTGTATGAAAGACCTTGTATAATTGCGTTTGGGAAGTGTAAGTATTTTTTCTTCTCTGAAAATGCCTAGTACCAAATAATTATATGAAATATAAAACAATTGATTCCTGTAATAGTTGAGGTTTTTTTCATTTTTTAATTTAATTTTTATTTCATTTCACTTAAATTAACTTTGTTCTTCCCCATTTGGGGAAAAAAGAAAGATAAATTGCAAATGTCTATAAGTTATCAAAATGTGATTGCTTGACAAATACATTTTTTGGGTGTGTTTCACTTTAGGGTTTACTGTACAATCATGCCATTGCTTTAAAAAACTATTTCCTTTCTCAATAATAGATGATCAGAAAATGTTGGAAGATAAATTTCAAAATTATTTGACAATATTCTTTTCCACCTGTTCTCTCACCCCCTTCTGCTACAAAAGCTGGTTTGCAAGTTCACAGTAATTTCCATACTGGAAGGACACATGTTTATTCTGGCTCAAGACGATCTTTTTTCTGTCGGATAAAGAGTTGTAAAATCTCTGTCAAAGAAGAGCATGAATGCTTACCCAACCCAAAGAAGAAAGGTATCATTTTGAAATGTCAAGTGATGCAAAGAGTGGATATAAAATTAATGTCCTAAATATTTTCTGTACAGAAAAAATAAAATATATGGTCAAGGGAAATATTTGAATCCAAAAGCATCTTAAAAATAAGATTTTTTTAAACCAAAATTACTTAGATTGGTTCATCATATCTTTCGAATTTATCAGGTAATTACATATTGTCTTTGTTACCCAAGATTTTAATGGTATTATTGAAATTGTAGTTTGGGGCCTATCAAATGGGAAAAAATCACAAGAGATAGAAATAAAACTTTTGCTATGAAACTTCATTATTACTCTTTAAAATATAAAAGTTAGATGTTAAAATAAAAAAGTCAGTAGTACAAGAGCCTGATCTGACTAATTTTGGTGAAAGTTTCTTAAGATGTTCCAGGTGTGATTTTAATTTTTTATGAGATATTGATTCTTTGGTAAATATCTCATTTATTTTCTTATGATCCTTTGCTAGATTTGTCTTGCAGATATTTACTTTTTGAATTGATTAAATAGTCATCTATATAACTTAATTGGGAAATTTCGGGGACTACAAAATGTCTCATGACTTTTTTGCCTAAGAGCATATTAAGCTATTAGATATAGGATTTCGTAGGCAAATTTCAACATGGGATTTGCTTTCCTATCCTTTAAAAGGATATTTATATGGAGCCACAAAATTCAATTTATTTACAAGTTTTGGTCAGAATGTTTCTTGACAAACACCTAAAATGATAATTGCTAATACTCATTTATTTAACACTTACCCCGTGCCAGATACTGTGCTAAGTAAGTGTTTTAGTCCTCATGAAAATACTATTCTTTTTAAAAAATTTTTCAACATTTATTTTAGATACAGGGACTACATGTGCAGTCTTGTTGCATGGGTATATTGCACTAAGGTAGTGAGCATAGTACCCAGTAGATAGTTTTTCAACCCTCACACCCTTCCCTCCCTTCCCCCCTAATAGTTCACAGTGTCTGTTGTTCCCATGTTTATGTCCTTATATGGTCAATGTTTAGCTCCTAGTTATAAGTGAGGACATGTGGTATTTGGTTTTCTGTTCTTGCATTAATTCACTCAGGATTATAGCCTCCAGCTCTATCCACATTGCTGCAAAGGACATGATTTCATTCTTTTTTATGGCTGTGTAGTATTCCATGCTTTATATGTAGCCCACTTTTCTTTAATCCACCATGGATGGGCACCTAGGCAGATTTCATGTATTTGCTATTGTGAACAGTGGTGCAATGAACATACAAGTGCATATGTCTTTTCAGTAGAATGATCTGTTTTCCTTTGGGTGTATACCCAGTAATGGGACTAAAGATTCCTCCCCAAGTTGTATTTTCTCCTAGCTTCTTTCACAGTCTTATTTCTAAAAAGACCCCTGCACATTGGCTGTGCTGAGGGGAAAATGATTGGGATAAACCTGAGATCATTGTGTGACAACAGTAGATGTTGGTGAATGAACAGTTTATTGAGTGCCTACTATGTGCTGGGTACTATGCCAAATGCAAAGGACACACTAGGGAGCAGGCAGACAAGTACTGCTGTAGTAGACCTTATGTGAGATGGCCCTCATATACTACAGACAGCCAAGAAACATGTAAACTAATAAGTAGGTAGTGGAAAGTGTGATGCGAATGACATCTTTGCTGAATTAATAGTAGTTTTTGAATACTGAAAGATTATTTTCACAGTTTTTTGTTACTATTCACTTTGTAACAATTACAGACACAACACACTTGTGCAGTGGTACAGTCATAGCTCACTGCAGCCTTAAACTCCTGGGCTCAAATGATCTTCCCAACTCAGCCTCCCAAGTAGCTAAGACTACAGATATGTATCACCTCATCCCTCTAAGTTTAACATTTTTTATAGAGATGGGATCTTGCTATATTGCTCTGGTTGGTCTCAAACTCCTGGCTTCAAGCATTCCTCCCACTTCAGCCTCCCAAAAGGCTAGGATTTCAGGTGTGAGCTACCATGCCTGACTACAACACACAAGTCTGTCTGCAGACCCTGGACATTAAAACTCAGGCATCTCCTCTTTCCAGGAAGCGATCCCCAATACCCTCCCAACTGTGGTGGCTTGCGTCCCAGGTACCCACATCAGTAATCCTGAGCTTCTCTCAGATTTGCTGCTCTTCTACACTGTATTGAAATTACTTAACTTTTTGATACTTTCCTCCCTCACTGGAATGAGAGCTGCATTTCCGTCTGTTGTTTCTGGCCCATGATAGACATTCAATAAACATTTCCTGAAGGCATAAGTGACGATCCTCTTGTCCTTTGTTCCTACCTGACTGACCGCATAACCACTCTCAAATCCACAGGAACAATTATAAATTAAATGAATGAATATACATTAAAATCTTTCTCTTTTACCTAAGGAAGCAGTTTCAACATATTTTTTAGATTTTGTCTCAAGAAGTTTTTAGCAAATGCTATGGACTGAATTGTGTCCCCAGAATTCCTATGTTGAAGCCTTAATTCCTGACATGAGGGTATTTGGAGATTGGGCCTTTGGGAGATAATTAGGTTTGGATGAGGTCATGAGGATGGGGCCCTCATCATGGGATTAGTGTTCTTGTAAGGAGAGGCATCAGAGAGCTCTTTGTCTCTGCATGAATGCAGTGAGCAAGGGAAGGCCATGTGAGCACACAGCAAGTTGTTGGGTATCTGCAAGCCAGAAAGACAGCCCTCACCAGAACGCAGCCCTGCTGACACCTCCATCTCAGACTTCCAGCCTCCAGAACTGAGAGAAAATAAGTTCCTGGTGTTGAAGCTACCACATCTGCTATTTTGCTATGGCAGCCCAACCTCAGACTGCAACCAGCTTGGATCATTTTCTATACCATAGTTCTCATGAGAAAGAAATCTGAAAAGGCTCTGCCCTGAGAACTAAAGGCATCTGGGCCTTTCTGAAAATAAATGTCTGTTAATTAAATTGGCATCTTAAAATTTGGCTTCAAATATGGAACTAGAAGTCACAAAGCAATAGCAGGACTCCACCTTGTCTGGGCTTCTCCTCCTTTCTGTCGCTTTCAATTCTTCCTCTCATTGTTTTGTGAAATTCTAGACAACACATGACCAAATATATACATTCTTGGAGGATTTTCCTAGATATGGGAGCTCAAGTCAGTCACTGATGATAATCTTGGACGTCTAATAATCTGCAGTCTTTTAACCCTTTGCAAAGATACAAGAAGGAAAGTGGGATGTCCTCTGTAGAACTCTATAGCCCTGCTATAGTATTTTGAAGCGGGTCTTTTAAATATTCAATTTTCAAACAAAAATGCATGTGTATAGTCATATATTTAAGAAAAAAAACAACCAAGCAGCATTCTTGAAAATGTGCTAATCAAATTTTAGTCCTTCCATGGGTTCCTAAAAGGATTTTTTTATTGCAAGTTTTACAGATGTATAGAAGAAGTAGGAATGATTTCTTTCCTTTGAAATACGTGATAATCTTACTGGGAAAATATAGATATTTCAAGAATATCTGGCAAATGGTCAATTAGAGTTAATTCATAGTTGAATTCTGTGAGGAACTAAAGGAACAAATAAATTTTTGAGTCGCTCTGATGTTCCGGGTTCTCCCACTAGACTCTGCCTCCCAACAGCCATGCTGTGGGACAGAGTAGAAAGGGCCTGGGCTCTGAATTCAGTAGGGTTTTTTAGTGTCAGGTCTGCTGCTTAACAATTGTGTGACCTTAGGCAAGTTTCTCCTAATATATGGAAAATGGGTGGGACTGGGTGAATTGTTTTCCCCCAAAGTTTGTATGTTGAAGCTCTAGGCCTCAGTGTGACTGTATCCATAGTTAGAGCCTTTAAAGATGTAATTAAGGGTAAATAAGGTTATAAGGGTAGACCCCTATACAATATTTCTGTTATTTAAGCCACCTAGTCTGGAATTTTGTTATGACAGCCTGAACAGACTAATACAGTGGGTAATAACAGCATCTCCTGAGAGTGTGGTTGGGATCACCTGTGACTCATGCAGTGCTCGGCTCCTAGGAAGCACTCAATAAATAGTAGCTATTTGCAGCTCAGAAAGAAGAGAAGAGAAAATGAAAGAGAGAAAGGAGTGAGTGAATAATTATTAAGATTCTACTATATGCCAAGCACGTTGCATAATTACCCAGTTTAATCTCCCTAACAGTTCTGTGCAGAGCATCCTTGTCTTGCAGACGAGGAAACTGCACTTTTAGAAGGTTGTGTAATTTTTCTAAAGTCACATAGAGAGTGACAGAGTCAGCAATCTCGCTTTAAAATCTGTATTCTTTCCACTATGCCATGCCACCTACTACATTAGCTTCCTAGATGCCAAAAGGTTTTAGTGAAAGAGATTCTGGATGATTTTCGCAGCAGACACACAGTGAGGGAGTGGGCGCCTGCTATAGGAATGTGTTCCTGCCCACACAAGGGTGTTCACTCCCATGCCAGGCTGGGCCACACAGATGCCTGCACACACAGGCAAATATCTTTTCAAAAAGGAGTTTTGAATCTGCTCAAGCCCTGGAACCAAGTATTCACTTAACACAACAGAGTTCTGTACCAAAGGCACAGGCCTAAGCAGTGGTAAGGGAATGTGTCAGAAATCAGTCCTTGCAGGACCTGGTTTGAGAACTGCCTATAGACAGCTGGTCCAGGATAAGATAACTGAAGAATGTAAACCCTGATTGCCACCTGGATGACCTTGGTGAGGGTCGTTTTGTCTCCTGCTTTAACCAAGGAGAGTGTCTGTCAAGTGACATTACATGTTGCATATGATCGCTTTGAAATTACTCTTTCGAATAGTAATTAACCAGTGGAATTCACTGTGGTTTTATGTATGTATGTATTGATGTATGTATGTATGTATTTATTTATTTATTGAGATGGAGTCTTGCTCTGTCACCCAGGCTAGAATGCAGTGGCTTGATCTCAGCTCAGTGCAACCTCCGCCTCATGGGTTCAAGTGATTCTCGTGCCTCAGCCTCCCAAGTGGCTGGGATTACAGGCACGTGCCACCACACCTGTCTAATTTTTTGTATTTTTGGTAGAGATGGGATTTCACCATTTTAGCCAGGATAGTCTTGATCTCCTGACCTTGTGATCCGCCCACCTCGGCCTCCCAAAATGCTGGGATTATAGGCATGAGCCACCGTGCCCGGCCAATTCACTGTGTTTTAAGACCCCTCATTATTAATGATGAAAGCCTGTGGTTAGTAAACGTGTTTTTCTTCCCTTTTACCATGACATGTCAGTTACATTTAAACTTAGAGGAAGACTAGAGAGCAGCCCTTTTTATTTTAATTGAAAGTTGAATTTAAGATTTATGGAAAGGTCATTTCTCAGGATTTCTCAAGATGAGTTACCCAAGTTTATTTCTGATTTTGCATTATGTTTGAGATTTTACATAATAAAAGATTTTTTTAAAATAACGACGTTTTAAAAAATTATTTATATCCTGAATCAAACCTTCATGTCATGGATTCAAACTTTGAAAAAGCTTCTAAGGTAGAGAGACAATTACTTGGGTATCTGAACTTGTGAAATTGCAGGCTGATGAAGGACGGATGACTGCCACCAAGCGTCTTAAGTGTTTCTTAAATTTATCTTCGTGAGATAATTGTGCATGAGGAAGAAGTACAACAGTACACCCAGAATCTGCTTGTTTCTTGTGCACGTATGGCAGATGCTATCTGTCAGTGCCCCATGGTGTATCCCCCCCAGCACCCACCACTGCAGACAGGGTGTGCCACTGGCTTCCAGTGTCCAACGCCAGGACTCTGCCTGACCTCTTCCTCTGGTCTTTGGAGCCAGTTCTGCTTGTGGCTCCAGGAACTTGCACGTTTCAGGTACTTTATTAGCTTCCTTCTCTTCCCTGTCTCACTTCCCAGTTCCCTGCCAGTGTTTCCTGGGACCACCCCTCAAATTAACTTCTTGTATTTGAATCCTTGTTTTGGATCTGCTTCCTCAAGAGTTTAAGTGAAGACAGCAAGACACCAAGTTGAGAGACCTAGCCTGCAACGTGTTGAGGAAATATTTCATAAAGGATTTTGAAAGGATGTCCTGTAAATTAAGGCAGTGTTTAGGGTAATACAGGCTTTTTCTCCCTCCCCTCACCCCTACACACTTTTGGGAAATCATGGAGTAGATGACACTTGAATCTAGCCTGTGGAGCTGATGTAAGTAAATAGTTTGGCAAGGATTGGGCTCATGACTCCAATGTTTAGATAAAGAGCTAAAGAATTATTGGGATAAGAATTTTTAACCCATTTCCCATTTGTCCTGAGAATACTGCACTGGTAGCGAGCTGTATTTTTTCTTTTCTAAACAGGAAATGGATTAAATGGGATTAAAAAAAAAAACTTAGATAGCTGATCAAATGAATTGCAGTTGATAGAATTACACAATCCCAACTAGAAAATTGCCAACTGAATAAATGTTCACAGTGAGAATTGAGGGACAGTTAGATTTGGAAATATAGATAGTAAACCCTGTTGAAAGAGAGAAATAAATGCAACAAGCTAGGTTCTGTGTGATGAGATTACATATATAAATAAAAAATATACTTTCTGAAGTCTCTATTTTCAGTAGAGTGGAATATTTTTAGTCAGTATCATTTATAAGTTTGCAGGAATGCCAAACCTGATGTATAAGCCCTTTTATTTTTAACTACCATCTGCTTTTGTTAATATGAATGAAAACCTTTATTCATACTTACTCAATTTTAATTCCTTTGAGGTATCTGGGTTGTTAGGAGGAGGTAGAACCTAAGATGACCCCCAGATTTCTCTTTGAACTGCCTAGGTTGATCGTGGCACCAGTAAACAGGGTAGGGAATAGGTGATAAAGACTGGGTTTGGGTTGGAAGAGATAAGGAGTTTTGTAATTTAGGGCATCTGTGGCCTGGGAAGGGAGTGCTGTTTGTTAGATGTTGGATACAAGGTTTTATGCGTGGCTTACAGCCTGCCCTCTGTTCCCTGCTTTATTTTCCAGTCTTTCCCACTGCAGCATATGCTTCAGCCGCATCTGACTGCTCGCTCTCAGTTCTCACTGGTCATTCCCTCTGACTGGAACACCTTTGTACCCCTCCCCTTCTGTCACCCAGGCAACTCCTATTTGAACATCTTTGGTGACAGAGCACTCACTATCAGCAAATGGTGTGGCGTTAGTGGTTTAGAAAGTGGGCTCTGGAACCAGCCTGAGTTTTAACCCCAGCTCCATCCTGTACCAGCTGTGATCTTGCCATTAACTCAGTTTCCAAAGACAATGGAGATGCTAGAACATCCCACAGAACTATTAAGATTAAATGAGTTATACGTTTAATGCACTTAAAACAGACTGTGACACATAAAGTGGTCTCTAAATCTTTGCTATTATCGTTAACTACTATCTTATATGACAGTTCATATCACCTTCTATTTAAACACAAATTTAAAGGATTTATTGTAGTGGAAGTTTTACCAAATAGTGCCAATTTAAAACGTTGATTGTTCTAATCTTTTCTAAAGCTTACCATAAAAACAGCTGTTTCAAATAATTTTTTATCAGGCTTTTCCCCTACTTTTTAACCTTTAAATCACTTTTGTGGCATGCCGTAATCTGTATCCTACTCATCGTTTATGCCAGTATTGGATTTATTGTTTGCTTAAACATGATATTTGAGCATATAGATTATTTCCAATTTTTTATTATTTTGGTGGACATGCTTGACAAGCTTCTTCCTATGAGTTAATTGCTTCGGATTTTCCTAAAAAGTGAAATTTGTTTTATTTTTATACTTTTCATTATAAATTTCTCCAAGTGTTCTTTAAAATGTTTCTATAATCTATTATAACGTTATATATCTATTAACCATTATAAGCACTAACATAAGAAATTTAAGAATGCATACATAATGACTTAAATGTCTTTTTAAACTTTCGAATATAAGTTACAATATACCAAAAAACTTAATAAGCTGAAAACAGTATTGCAAGGGGGCATGAGGATTAATTTTTCCAACAGATGTAAATTACTGTAATTTAAAAAATTGACTTGGAAATATATTAAGTCATAGACCTAGTTAATACTAAAATAAAGCAACCTGTTTGCTTTTTCATGTAGTACATACAATTTAGTTCCTGAGGAAAATAACCTATTAATAATAAAGTCATGAAATAATCAAAATTGATGATATCTTTTCAATGGAATACCATTCCCCTTTCATATTTTAGCATATTTAAAGAGCATTTTATAGCACAATTATCACTATTGTAGATGTCAATATAAGAAATTTAATGATTTATTTATAATGATCTAAATGTCCTTTTGAAAAATCTTTGAATTAGAGCATAGAAAATTCTATACTATCCACTGCACTGGTTACTTGAGAAGCTGGCCTCCAAATATTGTTGGAATGGAAGAAGAAAGGAACAGTAAGAAAGACAACAGTAATTTTACCTGCCTTGTGGCCATTGGAAGATTACAGCCATATATTATTCCACAGAACAGTGGAGAGATTCATGTGAAACCGACTGAATTTATAACCCGGTTTGCAATGAATGGAAAATTTGTCTATGTAGATCAAAGGTAAACATTTACATGTTATAATGATTAGAATTCAATAGGATATTTGAAGCTATTAAAGACGTGTCTTAGTAGCACTGCTAGATTTTTTTTTTTTTTTTTTTTTTTTTTTTCTGTTTCAGAACAGAAAGTTTAAATGAAATAAGGATATGGACATGTCAGTAAATTTGTTTAAGCCAACATGTAAACTCGAAAGAATGTCTCTTAGCCAGTGGTGCAGAAACTGGACATGGTCTGTGCCCACGATTTTACTGGCAAAAGCTAGTAAGAGCACAGCCTGGATTGGGTGGAGGCCTCATGCCTGGGTGTCTGTTCTGTGTTGCGGCTCTAGTCTGGCTCTAGGGCAGCCAACAGGAGCCCAGTGATGTGCATGGTCACTCATCCCCTACCCTGTGCACTTCTTTACTATCCTGACCATATGTGGGCCTACAGTCTTCTGGGAGGGAGTACACTCACCACTTCTGAAGTTTATTTTCAATTTTAAAACCAGGGCAACAGCAATTTTAGGATATCTGCCTCAGGAACTTTTGGGAACTTCTTGTTATGAATATTTTCATCAAGATGACCATAGTAATTTGACTGACAAGCACAAAGCAGGTAGGTATGCATTGAGCAGAAGACATTTTGGGGAATTCAAGATGACAGCTTTAACTCTTAACTTCCCATTCCTGTGAAATTTGAAATTTGAATTATTCCTCACAACGTTGATTTTTATAGTGGTAGACTGTTATGCTGATAATTATCTTTTCTCATTAAGTTCTACAGAGTAAGGAGAAAATACTTACAGATTCCTACAAATTCAGAGCAAAAGATGGCTCTTTCGTAACTTTAAAAAGCCAATGGTTTAGTTTCACAAATCCTTGGACGAAAGAACTGGAATATATTGTATCTGTCAACACTTTAGTTTTGTAAGTAAATTTTTATGTTAAGACCTTTATATTGATTTCAAATGAGTCTCTTTGCTTTTTTCCTTTCATCTTGCTAAATCATTAAAACCATATGATCCTCTGGCCTTTTATTATAACTTGAGATTTATCTTTTGAGTAAGTCATTTACTGTTCAGTGACATTAGTTCTCAGAATTAAGCTAAAAGTTTTCATTTTTGTAATATATTCCTTCTTACTTGATATAATAAGTGAGGGTAAAGGCATTTATTCAACCATTTTCTTCCTACCTTCCATGGCCATTCAGTAAACAATGCAGACATGGATTTCAACTGTGCATTATTGTAAGAAATTGTTTTGTCCTCCCTGTCATTTTTATGTGCACATCTTGTAAGCCTGGGGTGCCACCATGTCTGTGTAGGCATGCCCAGCATGGGGGAGAACAGAAATCCAGCCCAGGTGTTGCTTTAGCAGGCCCTGGTCTGTCGCTGTGTCAGCCTGAAGGAAGAGCCAAGTTCTCCCGATTTTATAGTAGACTAGGATGGCCCCATTCTAAGTCTTACTTTATTTCTGTAAGTTTCTCTTTGAAATTGCTGTAAGGTTTCCTTGAACCAGTTGTTTCCTTATCTACAATACCGAGTGAAAAATAATTTTTTTAAAAGTTTAATACCTCCAGTATTTTCCTGTCATCCATCCCAGTAATCTTTGCCTACTTATTATTAGTACATGAACTAAGAGTTTGTTATTGCGAGAACACGTACTTTATAGGGGAATGGGGCATTTGGCAAATGCCATGATACTTAGCACTAATGTCTTAATAGACCTTGATTTCTGGTGGTGATACTAACAATATGTGTAAATAAAACATAAATGGGCCACAAATTGACAAATTAAATATATAGAGCTTGGTGTAGTTGCTATAACAGTTTCCTTCACCTCAGAAAACAAATCATCTATGGTGTTTTTAATTCTAGGGGACATAGTGAGCCTGGAGAAGCATCATTTTTTCCTTGTAGCTCTCAATCATCAGAAGGTAAGCTTAGTTTCAGATGATGGAAGACTTATTACTAAGACGTATTATTAAGACTATTATTGTCTTTTTCTGGCCTGGAGAGGGGAAAATTTGAAGGTGAAATTAAAAGGAGTTCTACAGGTTAGGTTATAGGAATCCCAACTTTGGTTTAGAAGAGACTAAGTTCAATGAGAAACAGATATCCCATTTAAACCCCCAAAGGTATCACCATATCCCCCTCAAAATTTCCACAGTGCTTTGCTCACATTTCTGTTATAATCTTGCATTGTACTGCAGTTAGTTGTTCATTCTACTTGCTTTCCAGTATACTGAGTTCTTTAAGAGCAGGAATGATGTTTTATCCATTATTCAGCCCTAACAGCTAATGTCGTTCCTTGTCAATTGGACAAATTAATGAAAAGTATTAGGGGGAGTTTTTGCTTATCTGTGTTAGTTTTTCACCACAGGAATATATTAATGTATTACTTGTAAAAATAAAAATCTTAGGTAACGTTGAAGTAGTATTGCTGTGGAAGTTAAAGTGGGAAGAGACTGGACTCAAGGGTTACAAGTCACGATTGTGCCCTCAGTGACTTTCTACACATTTGATTCAAAGAGCATCATGAATTACATTTGTAATGCAATAATGAGTGTTTTCTAACATTTTTGGATACAGCTAGTCTGTTTCTTTTAAGGAGAGAACTGTGAAATTATTTGAATTGAAAGAAAGATAAAGTCCTTAATTGAATGTCCCCTTTTCTGTTACTTAGAATCCTCTCGACAGTCTTGTATGAGTGTACCTGGAATGTCTGCTGGAACAGTACTTGGTGCTGGTAGTATTGGAACAGATATTGCAAATGAAATTCTGGATTTACAGAGGTAATGTTTTATTGCTGCAAATATTTTCAAAACTAAAAATGTCATATTTATAAAACCAATATACAAAAATCAGTAGTCTTCCTATATACAAATAATAACCGGTTTAATATAATGGAAAATATTATCTTTACAGTAGCAACAAAAAAGATAAATTTTACAAGAAATGTTCATACCAACATGAAAAAAAACTTTAAAATTCTCAAAGGTGCATAAAAGATAACTCAAATAACTTCAGATAGAAGCTGTTTTTCAACAGGAAGACAGAATGTAAGAATGTCCTGTTCCTTAAACTAAACTGTGAATATAATGTGGATCTAGTCAAAATAACCACTGTGTAGCCGGGCATGGTGGCTCATGCCTGTAATCCTAGTACTGTGGGAGGCCAAGGCAGGTAGATTGTTTGAGTACAGGAGTTTGAGACCAGCCTGGACAACATGGCAAAACCCCATCTCTACCAAAAAAAAAAAAAAAAAAATTAGCTGGATATGGTGGTGCACACCTGTAGTCCCAGCTACTTGGGAGGCTAAGGTGGGAGGATCACTGGAGTGGGGTGGAGGGAGAGGGGCTGGTGGAGCAGCATCAAGGCTGTAGTCAGCTGTGATCCTGCTACTGTACTCCAGTCTAGGCAAAAGAGCAAGACCCTGTCTCAAAAAAAAAAAAAAAAAAAAAAAAATACCACCATGCATTTTTTTTTGGAATCCAACAGATTATACTAATCACTTTAAAATATCTAGAAATTTATGAAAAATAAGAAAGTAATAAAGTGAGACTAATGCTATCAGATATTAAAATACATTATAAAGCTATGACCACTGAAACATTTTGGTGTGACCCACAAATAGATCAATGTAAAATACTATATTTCAGAAACATCATCAAATGCACATGGACATTTATTATATGGTAAAAATTAAAAATGACATCTTAAATCAGTAGGTAGAAATGAATTAAACATTAAAGGGCATTATGATAACTGTATAACCATTTGGGGGAAAAATAAAGCTAGACTCTAATTTTATTCTTTACACTAAAATAAATTCCAGATAAATCAGAGCTCAAAGTAAAACTATAAAACTAAAGTTTTTCAAGAATACATGTATGAATTTTTATATTCTCAACTTGAAAAGTCCTTTCTAAACATCACAAAATCCAGAATTTATAAAGAAAAATATTTGGTAAATTTAATTGTATGCAAATTAGAACCTTACACGTAACTATATCATTATAACAATGTTAAAAGAGAAATTATAAACTGGACAATGTGTGAATTTCATACAGTAAAATAGACAAGCTATCTTAATGTATATACAGTTTTATTGTGTAAAGAATAAAATACGCTTTATATTAAACCTTATGTATTTAATTTTATATATCTCTCTATATTAAACATTATAGTATATAGAATAGTTATTTTTTTTTTTTAATTTTCTTTTGAGGCAGGGTCTTGCTCTATCCCCCAGGCTGGAGTGCAGTGGTGTGATCATGGCTCACTGCAGCCTGGACAACCCGTGCTCAAGCGATCCTCCTGCCTCAGCCTCCCAGGCAGCTGGGACTACTGGCGCACACCACCATACCTGGCTACCTGGCTTATTACATTTAAAAAAAAATGACACAATAAAAGGCCAGGTGCAATAGCTCATGCTTGTAATCCCCAGCACTTTGGGAGGCCAAGGCAGAGGATTATGTGAGGCTAGAAGTTCAAGACCAGCCTGGGCAACGTATCGAGACCCCCATCTCAAAAAAAAAAAAAAAGAGATTAGCGAGGCATAGGGGTGCACAGCTATAGTCCCAGCTACTTGGGAGGCTGAGGTGGGAGGATTACTTGAGCCCAGAAGTTCAAGTCTGCAGTGAGCTAATCATTATCATTTTCCTACTGATTAGTGATATTGACTGCCTTTTCATGTGTTTATTGGCCATTTGTATATTTTCTTTGGAGAAGTGTGCATTCAAGTCCTTTGCCCACTATTTAATCAAGTTGTTTGTTTTGTTGCTGTTGTTGAGTTGGGAGTTGTTCACATATTCTGGATATTAACCACTTAGCAGATATGTGATTGGCAAATATTTTCTCTCAGTCTTTGGGTTGCCTTTTTACTCTGTTGATCAGGTTTTTTGATGTACAGAAGTTTTTCGTTTTTATATACTCCAATTTATTTATTTATTTTCATTTGTTGCCTGTGCTTTTGATGTCATACCAAGAAATCATTGCCAAATCCAATGTCATGAGGCTGTTCCACTATTTCCTCCTAATAGTTTTATAGTCTTAGGTCTTAAGGTCTTAAGATAGAATGAATAAGTCTACAGATCGAATGTGCAGCATGAGAACTAACTATAGTTCATGATGTTATATACTGAAGATTTGTTAGGAGAGTAGGTTTTAGGTGCTGTCAACATACACATACACACAGGTAACTGTGGGAGGTGATGAATATGTAAATTTATTTAACTGCAGCAATTTTACTATGTATATGTACAGTAAACCATCGTATTGTACACCTCAACGTCAACTGCCTTCTTGGGAACACATAAGACATGAAATTGTGTTTATGCCATTTTGTTCTCTATGTATGTGTTTCATTGATTTTTACCTGAGGATGACCTATTGTAGTAAAAATATGGCACATTTTCCACTTTAAAAAGGTTCCAGAATGTTAATAAATCTTTCCTTACTCTCAGTTCTGCCATTTAGTATCTTGAGGAGGAGCTGATTTTTGACATGAACACCTGTTTTAAACTGTGCTGTGTTACTCTGTTATTTTAACACAGGCTATATTGACAGATGATACGATTTACTCAAGAGATTTTACCTCAGAGCTTTATTTTTCTATTTACTATGGAGTGTTTTTCAGCATTCCATAGTCAAAAATAAGCCTGGCACCTAGAAAGTCAGTCTGATTGTGAAACCTGCTATGATACTCAGTTTCAAGTTCCTCACTGTATTTTTATCAGTAGATTATTATGTATTTAGAGGAGAACATTTCCTTCTAAAATATGTAAAAATTAAAAATGTTTTATGTGTCACTTTTAAAAGGTTACAGTCTTCTTCATACCTTGATGATTTGGGTCCAACAAATTTAATGAAAGATACTAACACTGTGAACTGCAGGAGTGTAAGTATACTTGTAAATGATAATATTCATGAAATAAATGAACAATAAAATTTGCCCCTTGTTGATTATTTCTTTTAAAAAAATAAGTCATTCTGTCAAAAAAAAAAGAACCCGTTTTGGTCACTCAGTGATTTTTAAGTGGCTTTGTTGCATAGTAAAAAGTGAAGTTGCTGTGAACACAGTATCTGAGTCCCAGTTATGACACTTACTGGGACATAACCTTGGGCTTTTACTTAAACTCTCTGTACCTCAATTTTCTCATTCGTAAAGTAGGAATAAGAATATCATTGATCTCCTAGAGGATTGTGAGAATTAAGAGCTTAAATACATAAACAAAAACTGTTACAACAGTGCCTAACACACAGTAAGTGCTCAATAAATGGTAGCTCTTATTATTGTTATTGTAATAGGTTCCAATTTAGTAGATTAAAGCTACTCCTTGAGGTTTGAAAAAAAAAGTTTAAATAATATAAGCCACGAGATAAATACCACATACTACTTAATTCAGTTGAACAAATACTAGCTATTTGAAATGCATTATTGTATATACAAAAATTACTAAACCTAGTGCTATCTGGAAGACTAAAATACAATATAATTCTAATTTAGCACAGACAACAAAAAGCTCTAAAGCAGATATGTAAATCAAGCAGTGTCAGACTACAGGAGAAAAGAGAAATTTTATCTGACCAGGGACAAACAGAAACTTAAAAATACAAATATCAGAGCCAGGCATGGTGGCTGTGCCTATAATTCCAGCTACTCAGGAGGCTGAGGCAGGAAGATCACTTGAGGCCAGGAGTTCAAGACCAGCCTGGGCAATATAGTGAGACCTCCTTTCTAAAAAAGATTTTTAAAAATACTAGCCAGTAATGGTGGCCCATACCTGTAATCCCAGCTACTGCAGGAGGCTGAGGCAGGAGGATCACTTGAGTCCAGAAGTTTGAGGCTGAAGTGAGCTATGATCACACCACTGCACTAGCCTGACTGGCAGACTGCAACTGTCTAAAAGCAAAAAAAGAAAATATAAATGTCATGTCTTTTTACACAAGTATCATGTCTTCTGCTTTATTATTTATTCATTTACTCATACAGTTAGCACATGTTTATTGGGCATCCATTTTGTGCGAGGTAGTATGCGAGAAACAGATTTATGTGGTAGTAAAAATGTCTAAGTAGTGTACATTATGTAGGCATTCTATAGATAAAGTATGTTAACTTAATAAGACAGTATAGGCAAATGATTTCCTATTTTATGAGCTACATGGATTATTAGATTGTTTGGCCTGTAACTATATAACAGTATAAGAACTTTTCAGTAACAGCATTTGGTTTAGTGTTTCCTACTCCAAAGCAGTATTTCCCATAGTAGTTTTATATGAGGTATAGTTTTGCCATCATTTTGTAAACACAGAAATAAACTTTGACCTGAAGCATTTGTGGTCATTAACTTTTTCTTCTTCATCCAAAACTATTCCTTACATATGCACCTTCAGTTATGGCTCTTAAGAACGCAGGCTTTGGAGTCAGGTAGACTTGAGTTAGAATCATGGCTTCAGCACCTTGGGCAAGGTGCCCTCTTTAGGCCTCAGATTGATGATGTGTAATATAGCTGCCTCACAGTATCTGAGAAGTGAGATGAGACGATGCAGGTGGAGAGCTTGGCACATGGTACTTGGGAAAAGCAAGCTTCCATACTGATGGTGGTAGTTGTGGCACTGGCGGCTGGCCCATGTCTGATAACTGCTAAAAAGTATTTGTCTTGGCCTGGCACAGTGGCTCACACCTGTAATCCCAGCACTTTGGGAGGCCAAGGTGGGCGGATCACGAGGTCAGGAGATCCTGGCTAACATGGTGAAACCCCGTCTCTACTAAAAATACAAAAAATTAGCCAAATTAGCCAGGCGTGGTGACACATGCCTGTAATCCCAGCTAGTCAGGAGGCTGAGGCAGGAGAATCGCTTGAACCCGGGAGGTGGACGTTGCAATGAGCCGAGATCATGCCACTGCACTCCAGCCTGGGTGACACAGCGAGTCTCCATCTCAAAAAAAAATAAAAAGTAAAAATAAATAAATAAATAAATAGAGTATTTATCCTTATTCTAGTAGGAACCTCACTGTTTATTACTCTGGCTGTCTTTTCAGATGTCGAATAAGGAGTTGTTTCCACCAAGTCCTTCTGAAATGGGGGAGCTAGAGGCTACCAGGCAAAACCAGAGTACTGTTGCTGTCCACAGCCATGAGCCACTCCTCAGTAAGTTTTCTTTGGGAACTGCTGACCATTTTCATTATCAAAACCCCCTTCTTAATCACTGTGTTTTCAGGCACAGGAAATTTCAAGAGAAGCAGACAGTTTTTAAAACTAAGGTTTTTTTCAGTTGAGCACATTGGCTTACACCTGTAATCCCAGCACTTTGGGAGGCCAAGGCCGGAGGATTAGCTTGAGGCCAAAAGTTCAAACCAGCCTGGCACACATAGCAACAAACCATCTCTACTGAAAAAAAAATTGTTTTAATTAGGTAGGCATGATGGCTCATGTCTATAGTCCTAGCTACTAGCCTGGATGACAGAGTGAGTTCGTCTCAAAAAAATAAGTAAATAAATAAATATTTTTTCATTCAAAATTCTAAATAATAATAATTGTACTCAATCTTAAAATGGATGCTACCGTTGGCCAGGCATGGTGGCTCATGCCTGTAATCCCAGCACTTTGGGAGGCCGAGGCAGGCAGATCACGAGGTCAGGAGATCGAGACCATCCTGGCTAACACGGTGAAACCTTGTCTCTACTAAAAATGCAAAAAATTGGCCGGGCATGGTGGCGGGCACCTGTGGTCCCCGCTGCTTGGAAGGCTGAGGCAGGAGAATGGCGTGAACCTGGGAGGCGGAGCTTGCAGTGAGCCAAGATCGTGCCACTGCACTCCAGCCTGAGCGACAGAGTGAGGCTCCATCTCAAAAAAAAAAAAAAAAAAGGTCCATTCTCAAGAATTACCAAGAATTCATAAAGGATAGAAGTCAAAAAAGTTTAAGATGTAATCATTCATTTTAACAATGTTTATGCAAAGTCCAGATAAGTAAATTGAGTGATGTGGTATTTTAGTCTGTTTTATGCTGCTGTAACAGAATACTACAGATGGAGTAATTTGTAATAAACAGAAATTATTTGGCTCACAGTTCTGGGGACTGGAAAGTCCAAGAGTGTAGTGCAGGCATCTTATGAGGACCTTCATGCCTCATCTTCCCATGGTGGAAGTTAGAAGGGCAAGAGAGCGTAAGAGCAAGAAAGCAAGATGTGGGAAAACTCACTTTTATAACAAACCCACTCTTGAGATAACTAACCAACTCCCACGATGATGACAGTCCATTCATGAGCGCAAAGGCCTCATGACCTAATCCCCTTGTATCAGGCCTCACTTATCAACACCATTGTGTTGGGGATTAAGTTTCCAACGCATGAATTTTAGTGGACAATTCAAACTATTGTATATAGTTTCATATCCTCCATGACTGACATTGCTCTGCTAAAGCATACACTAATGAGAATCAAAGGTCTTGAAGGAATTTGGATATCCACTTTAAACACACAGAGAGTCATATATTTATTATCTGAAGTTCCATTGTTCTTTGACACATATATGCAAACCTTCGGTTAGTCTTTATCTGCATTTTAACCCTAATTTCTAGAACCTCTTATCTCTAAATTAGTTATCATCTCCATGGTTCCTACTTATTTCCTTTTTTGATAAAAATCTGATTTACCTCCCTTTTGTAAGAAAATTCCAAAGTTTTAGAAAATGCTTTTGTCTTAGGCTTCTCATTTCAGTATGAAACAGATAGCGTTCTTTCACAAGCAGATTACATTTTCTCCTTCCAGGATTTACACACACACACACACACACACACACACACACACACACACACACACACACACAAGCAGATTACATTTTCTCCTTCCAGGATTTACACACACACACACACACACACACACACACACACACACACACACACACACACACACACACACACACACACACACACACAAAATCTCCTAGCTTCCTTCCAGCTCTCTGAGAGTCTGTACCCTTTAGCAATGTAATTTCCTATTAGAAAACTCATAGACTAGCTTACTTCTCTGTAACAGATGAATTAGGTGCAATTTATCTGGCAGATTGTTGTAAAACTAGGTAACCCATTTAAAAGTATATCAGCCGTCTGCAGCTTAAGATACATACTTTGCCTTCAAAAACACATTTTATGGTTTTCTAGCCTTGCTTTGCCATTTTTTTAATCACAATCATTCTTTAACCTCTAAATGTGTGAAACATGTGACTTTCTTGATCACCTTTACTTACACAGGCCTGTATTTTAATTCATAGGTGATGGTGCACAGTTGGATTTCGATACCCTGTGTGACAATGATGACACAGCCATGGCTGCATTTATGAATTACTTAGAAGCAGAGGGGGGCCTGGGAGACCCTGGGGACTTCAGTGACATCCAGTGGACCCTCTAGCCTTTGATTTTTAACTCCAATAATGAGAAACATTTTAAAGCATTTTATTTACGAAAAACTGTCTCAACTATTCTTCAGTACTGTATTGATACTGTTTGTATCTTTTATTAATGTTCTACCAGTTTTTATAGATTTGCATCTTATTGTCACAGGGATGTGGGGAAATATGTTTTCCTCCCAAGAGAACCAAGTTTATTATAGACTCCTTTATTCAGTGAAATGGCTTGTAATCCACTAGTTGCCATATTTTTGCTAAAATATTTCTAACCAAGAATACTACATACCTATTGTTTTGGCTTTGTTTTATTTTTGATGCAGTTTTTTTTAGTTGGGGTAATGTAATATATTGATATTTTCCTTTGTGTCTAAGATTCATTTATAATAGTAGGTTTGTATAATTTGGAACATTTTCCATTCCTTGCGAATTTCCTTAATTGAGGATAGGGCTTACACACTTTAAGAAAACAGTGAGTACTTGAACATTTAAAGGGACAGTGCAATTTATAGTCATAATCACATTGAATACTGTATTTGATCTTTGGAGACTTAGGCAAGCACAGAGCTGGGATATGTATGCTCAGTTGAGCACTTTAAGATGAATTTTAAGTGAGATGATTTATTACTTAAAATGCAGAAAGTCAAAAGAGTTTCAGTTTTCCTTACAGAAAAGGAAGGATCTTGGGCCCTAGATCTTGGGGATTAACCTTTGCATGTAAGATTTACTCTTACTAGGCCGGACATGGTGGCTCACGCCTGTACTCCCAGTACTTTGGGAGGCTGAGGCAGGCAGATCACTTGAGGTCAGGAGTTCAAGACCAGCCTGGCCAATATGGTGAAACCCCATCTCTACTAAAAATACAAAAAAAAAAAATTACCCAGGCATAATCCCAGCTACTTGGGAGGCTGAAGTGAGAGGATTGCTTGAACCTGGGAGGCAGAGGTTGCAGTGAGCCAAGATCGCACCACTGCACTCCAGTCTGGACAACAGAGTGAGACTTCATCTCAAAAAAAATAAATAAGATTTACTCTTAATATAATCACTGAAGATCTCTATTATAGCTAGATTAGGTTTTTGACATTGAAAAAATACTTAGGGATAGATTTGTCCTAGAGGAAAAAAGTAGGCCTGGGCAGATTAAATGTCCTGTGTAAAGTCACACATTGAATTCATAGTTTTAAATGTGTAATGTATATAAACAAGTTTCTTTATACACATTTGGGAAAACATTGGTCTCACTGGTTAAATGATTAACTAACTGACCTAGGAACTAGTTGTAGCTTTCTAGGTAACTAGGTAATTACAGTTATTATTGCCTGTAACCAAAGGTAATGAAACAAATGACAAGTACATTTTCTAAATTATGAGGCAATGAGAAATAATTTTAAAACCGATTTTCTAGTTATAATTTAAAATTTGGAGAGCATTTTTAACAGTAATTAATCTAGAGATGGCTCAAGTTGAGTATAAGAATTAAGATTATTTAAAATACTGCATGTCTACCTTCTCGGGGATCCTACTTTATGACACTTTCTGCTTCGGTATCTCTTCATAGCTTACCGAGTATGCTCCCATATATTCTCTCTTGTGCCTCACAAATGAAAGTCAGATAGGCTGGGAACTCATGCAGCAGCCCTCACACTTCAATGTGGGCTTCAAATCCAGTTTCCTGTTCTATATGGTGCTATATCTTTCCAGCAAATTTCCCTCAGAGCCCCTCGCCAAAACAAAGCATTTTGACCCTGCATGCTATTTCTTTAGCTGTAGGTGATAGATTAGAACTTCTGTCAGACATGTTAATGACAAACATACCAACAGACAATAACCAAAAACAAATGTTCAAGTGTGAAATGTGCAGGGGCTGCGTGGACAAGGATGTATTGGCACCCTGACCTCTTGAACTGATACAGTGTCCCAGCAATGTCGGAGGGTCGGCATCATTCCTGGTCTGACACTCGAGGACCTGAGAGACATCAGGTTTAGAATAAGCCAAAGAAATCCTATGAGATGGGGAGAATTGGTGTGCAGCAGCCTAAGCATTATAGTTAAGTCTAAGGAAGTGTGAAAGATCCCCTGTGTTCTCTAAATTGGGCAGGGAGGCCTGCCTACCAATATCACTTTTTAGGGGACTGAGCCATTGCGGGTTGGACTTGGCTTCCAAAGAGTCTGCCTGAGCCGGGAGTGGCAGGGTAGGCCATCATGGCTGGATGGCCTCAAAAGCAGATGGGGGCAGACCTGCCCCTCCTGATGCCAGGATTTGAGAGGCAGAGTTTCTAGAGGCAGACCAGTGCTGCCTCAGACAGTGGCAGTTTTTTCTCTTTGCAAGAGCAGGGGCTGTTCGATTCCATAGACCAGTGGGCAGATAGCCAGTTGAATACTCTGTGCATGGTTTGATCCTTTATTAGTTCACTCTAATATTTTCTGTAGATCCTTTTGTCCTGGACTCAGAATCTAATCCATGCATCGTATGATACCGTCGCTCTCCTAAGGTTTGTGTTTCCTTCAAAATGTTTTAGTTGTCTTCAACTAAATTTGATTTTTGCTGTTGTACATGACATATTTTTATGGCATACACTATGTTACTTTTTTCTCCTACAAATCAATTGTTTGAACTTTGGTGAGAAAGAACATATCCACAAATTGCATAAAAGTATAAAAACAGTACTGTAGACTTTTTTTTAACCCTTAGAATTACCAGCACAATAATGTAGTGGAGTGGGAAGAGTGCCTAGAATCAGAAGACCCTGTTGAGGCTGAATTTAGCTGTGTGACCTCATGCAAGCCATTTAAACTCTCTGTGCCTCAGCTGCCTCATTTTTAAAAGGAGGTTTGAACTCTGTTTACTTCCAACTCTGATCCTGGGATTCTAATCCACAGGACGTGGGCGTTAGGGTGGAACCTAGAACTGTGCTGTCCAGTGCGGTAGCCACTAGCCACATGTGGCTGCTAAGTACTTGCAGTGTGGCTAGCACAAAGTGAGGTGTGCTGTCAATGTAAGATACATACCAGATTTTGAAGACTAGTATTACCAAAAGAATGTAAAATATCACATTAATAGTTTTATATTAATTACATGTTCAAATGATATTTTGGATATACTGAATTAAATAAAACATTAAAATTCTACTTGTATCTTTTTACTTTTTTAATGTGGCTAGAAGAAAATAAAATTATACATGTGGCTCAGATTATATTTCTATTGGACAGCGCTGCTCTAGAACATTATATTAAGTGGTTACTATTGAAGTAGACCAAAGTTTATACCGTAAGAACATTTTTCCTTAAGTACCATGTTTGAAGAACAATTATTTATTGATCCTTGAATCTGTAAGATCAAATAACAAGTCTCTATCCATGTTACCAAATTTAAACTTTTGAAAATAATAAACTTTAAAATATCAGATATTTTATTACAGGATGATACTTGGAATCAAGTGAAATGAGTTATATGGTCATCACCAAATTTAGAAATCTGTCGTGAAACAGAAAGACAAACAGGAAAGTACAGAATAGAGCTTAATAAATGGAATTTAAAGGGAAGTGTTTATTTACAGTGTCACGACAGAAAAGGAGGTCTTTGTCATCATAGTCATTGAGGGATCTACATAAAATCTGGGGCACAGCTACAAGAAATAGCCAATATTTAGTTACCAGACCATGTTTAGTAGTGTCCGGGTTCAGATCATGCTGCCGAGAGGTATCTCCCCCTCGGGCAGGTCATTGCTGGGCTCTGGAATTGGAGATTCGTACTTGCCCAGCACAATGCTATGGGCAGAGAGGCCGACATCTATGATTAACTAGAAGCCATAAAGAAAAGCTGCTAAGTGGCCACTAGGTGCCACTTTTCCGTTTTTATAATGCTTTGTTTTCATTAGCAGATCTTTTTTTTCCAAGCTCCTTGGGGCCTATGAGAGGCATTTATGATTTTTGCGCCTACAATAAGTCAGCCTGTCTGGTGAGAGTTGTTTTATGAGAAATGCTTTCCAAGGGAGGTCTAGGAAGATCCTGACACATAAGAACTTTGGCTTAGGGAGCTTTCCAGGTGTGGTGCCAATAAAAACTGACCTGGAAAGAAACCTGTCCAGCATGGAATATGCTTTCTGAACTCACTCGAGAGTATGTGGTGTACGTCACTGCTCATATATTCTTGAGTTTAGATTTGTCTTTTATAAAATTTTTAGCTCTTTTCCAGTTCACTTGCGCTTGTCTGTATATTGGTATTTTTAAATTTTTGTAGTAAATAATGAAAAGAGTGAAATTATATTTTTATAATTACTCATTGTAGTTTTTTTTTTTAAATTTAATAAACTTCCTCCAAAAAGTATGCCCTTAACTACTTTCTAATGTGGAAACATAGATTAAGGAAACCATCCAGTGCCCTCAAACCACTGGGCAGAGGGGTACATTGAACTCTGTTACTATGTATGTTTCTGGGTGTGTTCCCCAGGGTATATTAACTGCTATAACAACTCCAAAATCTCAGTGGTTTAACCAGTAAAGATTTTCTTCTGCTCATATCAGACTCCAACATCATCAGCCTTATCTGACCCTCTTACTCTCTCCTCCTCCCTTTCTGCCTCTTCCTCATTTCATCTGTCAGCTTTGCTTTCCTCTGAGCTGGTTTTATGTGTCGGTAGACCCTCTCCCCATAATGACACTCAGAAGTTCCAAGCATGTATTGTTCTTATACCTGACAATTTCAATGGAAAGAGAGCCTCTCTGTTTCCTAGTAATTCACACGCAAATGTGCACTGACTGGGCCTCTGGATCAACTTGGTCTACCTGGACCTTCCATTGGGCAGTTACAGTACCTACACTAATTCTAGGGAGTCAACCATCATGAATTACAAGCTTCTATTGTCTCTTCTGCAGATAACCCGGTCCTCCCTCTGGCCCCAGGCTGTCTGGCTGTTGGCATCTGACATCTTTTCCCCTTCAAGGATGCCTTTAAAGTTTATTTTAATTTATTTAATCAGAATTAAAATGTTAGGAAGGGAAGGCAAAATAAGCAGTAGGTTCTTTCCAGGTCAACAGGCTGGAATATACGGATTGGCCAGGCTGTGATACATGCCCAACCTTGGGTTGAAGGTTGGCAAGGCAGCCCTGTTGGAATCCCATAAATAACATGGGGATCTCCCATGGGAATCTTCCAACACATTGGACTCTCCTCTTCCCCAGGTCTCCTGCTGCCAGCACAAGAGGCTGTGAAGGTGAAGAGGATACAGATTTGAGATTAGTATTACAGAAGTAGAATGGCAAGAACTTGAGGACCAATTGCATATGGGAAATGTTGAAGCAAAAGCTGTGAATAATGACTCAAGTTTCTGGCCCCAGGGGTCTGGATTGCAGTGCTGTTCAAGAGGTAAGAGTTACACGAGGAGAGACAACTTTGGAGTAGAAGATGCATCAGTTCTACACAAGTTGTGCTCATCTGGGTGATGTCTAGTAGATAGTTGGATATGTGAGTGTGGAGGATGGGAGACAGATCTGAGATGAGCAGCACACTGAAGCTTTTGAGCCCCAGTTTCTTCGTTTGTAAAGTAGACTTCGTTTGTAAATACTCTTGCAGAGCTTTAGTGAGGATTAAATTAGCTTACATAAAGTGCTTATCACGTTGACAGTAATTTTAACAATGATCATTATATATATTATATGTGTAATATAATATATATTACATGTATAATATATATTATATTACATGTATAATATATATTATAATATATAATATATTATATATAATATAATATGTATTATATATGTAATATATATGCAATATAATATATGTGCAACATAATAAATTATATATGTAATATAATGTATATTATATATAATAGATGCAATATATAATATATGTAATATAACATATATTATATATGTAATATGATATGTATTATATATTATGTATGTAATATATTATTATGTAATATTATATATTATATATGTAATATTATATATAATATATATTATATATATATAAGCTCTACAGTATGATAATAAATGTTGGAAATTAGTGTTATAGAGATGCTTCATTAAGTTAGTAAAAAGTTCCTGAGACTATATAGCAAACAAATATATAAGTAGTATAACAGCAGTTTAAGCCTTGCAAAAGTTTAACCCAAATAACAGTAGAAATTCATAACCAATGGGAAAGCGTTAAGTACCTAGAGAACCCAACTGAGGTAGGGTGTTTGGGAAGACGTATGTCTACAGCACAAAGAGATAAACAATTTTGTTTGCTAAGGGGGACATCTATAAGGCATTTTAAAAGAAAGTTCAAATGGTTCTTAATAAATGACACCATTTGTTTCCATTTAAGCACTTATTTATCCTGTGCTATGCTCTTAGAGACAATTGAAAACGCCACAGTCCCTGCTCTTAAGAGACCACAGTTTAGTAGAAAGACAGTGGAAAGCAGTAACTATAGAATATGATAGCTGCTGCTTTAAAGGGATGTGCAGAGTGCTAATAGAGTATGGGAAGGTCAGGCTTTAACTTTGCTTGTGAAGAGTAGTCAAAATATGTTACACTCTTGCAGGTTTTTCCTATTTATCCAGACCAATGGCTCTCACATTTAGTTGCATCAGAATTACCTGAAGGACTTGTTAAAACACAGATTATGGATCCCCTTACGCCCATAATTTCCAATTCAGTTGGTCTGTCTTGGAGCTTGAGATTTTGCATTTCCAGTAGGTTGCCAGGTGATCCTGAGGTATCTGGCCTGGGGACCACACTTTGAGAACTGCTGATCTTGCCATTCACAAACAACAAATGAACATGTCCACAGACCTCTTATTCTAGGGCTCTTCTGAGGAAAGTGGAGTAGGGAACAGAGGGCCTCAGGGTGGACAGAACATACTGCTTATTTTGCCTTCCCTTTATAACATTTTAATTCTTATTAAATACATTAAAATGAACTTTAAAGGCATCCTTGAAGAGGAAAAGACATCAGAAATAGCCAACAGCCAGACAGCCTGGGGCCAGAGGGAGGAAGGGGTTATCTGCAGTAGGGACAATAGAACCTCTTGTAATTCATGCTGGTTGACTCCCTAGAATTGTTGTAGGTATTGCAACCACACAACGGGCTCTTCTTGCCTGCTGCCCAGATAGAACCAATTTATCAAGATGGGGAAATTACAGTAAAGAGTTTAATGCTGAGAATGATGGTTTCCAGCTTCATCCAGGTCCCTACAAAGGACATGAACTCATCCTTTTTTATGGCTGCATAGTATTCCATGGCATATAGGTGCCACATTTTCTTAATCCAGTCTATCATTGATGGACATTTGGGTTGGTTGCAAATCTCTATTATTGTGAATAGTGCTGCAATAAACATACATGTGCATGTGTCTTTATAGCAGCATGATTTATAATCCTTTGGGTATTAATGGGATTATACCCATTAATAGTAATGGGTATAATCCATAATTAAATGGGATTATACCCATTAATAGTAATGGGATGGCTGGGTCAAATGGTATTTCTAGTTCTAGATCCTTGAGGAATTGCCACACTGTCTTCCACAATGGTTGAACTACTTTACAGTCCCACCAACAGTGTAAAAGTGTTCCTATTTCTGCACATCCTCTCCAGCACCTGTTGTTTCCTGACTTGTTAATGGTTGCCATTCTAACTGGTGTGAGATGGTATCTCATTGTGGTTTGATTTGCATTTCTCTGATGGCCAGTGATGATGAGCATTTTTTCATGTGTCTTTTGGCTGCACACATGTCTTCTTTTGAGAAGTATCTGTTCATATCCTTTGCCCACTTTTTGATGGGGTTGTTTGTTTTTTTCTTGTAAATTTGAGTTCTTTGTAGATTCTGGATATTAGCCCTTTGTCAGATGAGTAGATTGCAAAAATGTTCTACCATTCTGTAGGTTGTCTGTTGACTCTGATGGTAGTTTCTTTTGCTGTGCAGATGCTCTTTAGTTTAATTAGATCCCATTTGTCAATTTTGGCTTTTGTTACCTTGCTTTTGGTGTTTTAGACATGAAGTCCTTGCCTATGTCCTGAATGGTATTGCCTAGATTTTCTTCTAGGGTTTTTATGGTTTTTGGTCTAACATTTAATTCTTTAATCCATCTTGAATTAATTTTCATATAAAGTGTAAGGAAGGGATCTGGTTTTAGCTTTCTACTTATGGCTAGCCAGTTTTCCCAGCACCATTTATTAAATAGGGAATCCTTTCCCCATTTTTTATTTTTTTCGGGTTTGTCAAAGATCAGATGGTTGTAGATGTGTGGTATTATTTCTGAGGCCTCTGTTCTGTTCCATTGGTCTATATCTCTGTTTTGGTACCAGTACCATGCTGTTTTTGTTACTGTAGCCTCGTAGCATAGTTTGAAGTCAGGTAGCATGATGCATCCAGCTTTATTCTTTTGGCTTAGGATTGTCTTGGCAATGTGGGGTCTTTTTTGGTTCCATATGAACTTTAAAGGTGTTTTTTTTCCCAATTCTATGAAGAAAGTCATTGAATATATAAATTACCTTGGGCAGTGTGGCCATTTTCATAATATTGATTCTTCCTATCCGTGAGCATGGAATGTTCTTCCATTTGTTTGTGTCCTCTTTTACTTCGTTGAGCAGTGGTTTGTAGTTCTCCTTAAAGAGGTCATTCACATCCCTTGTAAGTTGTATTCCTAGGTATTTTATTCTCTTTGAAGCAATTGTGAATGGGAGTTCACTCATGATTTGGCTCTCTGTTATTGGTGTATAGGAATGCTTGTGATTTTTGCACATTGATTTTCACAAGGACAAAAAAAAACAAACACCGCACGTTCTCACTCATAGGTGGAAAGTGAACAATGAGAACATTTGGACACAGGAAGGGGAACATCACACACCAGGGCCTGTCATGGGGCTGGGGGAGCAGGGAGGGATAGCATTAGGAGATATGCCTAATGTAAATGACGAGTTAATGGGTGCAGCACACCTACATGGCATATTTATACATATGCAACAAACCTGCACATTGTGCACATGTACCCTAGAACTTAAAGTATAATAATAATAATAAAAAAGAGTTTAATGCATGCAGAGCCAGGTAAATGGGAGACTGGAGTTTTATTGTTACTCAAATCAGCCATCCCCAAACTTTGGAGGTGAGAGTTTGTTAAAGATATTTCTGCAGGCAGAAGGCTAGGGAATGGGGAATGCGATTGGTCGGGTTGGGGATGAAATCATACGGGGTTGAAGCTGGTTTTTCTTGCTGTCTTCTGTTCCTGGGTGGGATTGCAGAACTAGTTGAGCCGGATTACCCTTGTGGGTGACACCAGTTGGTTCATCAGAAACATCTCTGAACACCAATGTTAGGTTTTACAATAGTGATGTTATCCACAGGAGCAATTGGGGAGGGTGGGAATACTCCCAAGCCATAATTTCTAATCTTGTAAATAATTTGTTAGTTTTACAAAGGCAGTCTGGTCCCCAGGCAAGGAGTGAGTTTGTTTCAGGGAGGGGCTGTTAGCATCTTTGTTTCAAAGTTAAACTATAAACTAAACCCCTCCCAAAGTTAATTCAACCTACACCCAGGACTGAACAAGGATACCTTGGAAGTTAGAAGCAAGATGGAGCTGGTTAGGTCAGATTTCCGTAACTGTCATGATTTTCCTATGTCAGATTTTTCTCACTGTTATAATTTTTGCAAGGGCACTTTCAGTACGTGAGCCTCAATCTTTTTGTTTGGCTGTTTTGGTTGTTTTTTGTTGAGGAGGGGAGGCAAGGCAGAGAAAGCTGTGTCACACCTTTTTAATCTTAATCTTGGCCACCTTTTTTTTTTTTTTTTTTTTTTTTAATACTCAGCCACTAGTCACTGTGGAGGACTTTGTCCATTGCTTAAGGCATTGTGTGTTAAGGGAGTCAATATTAAGAGTTGTCTTAAATTCTTGTCCAGCTGTGTGCCTCTGGCCTTGGAATTACAGTTTCTTAGACACTCCTAGCTCTTGGCTGACTTTAAGGCAATGCTTCTCACATTTACTCCTGTCCAGGAGGAAATCTGTTACATTTTACCTTGGGGGTAAATACATCAAATAAATTTACTTTTTTTTTTTTTTTTACACGACTACACTAAAATGAGATGCCTACATTACATAAACTTAAAACTTAACAGAGCCCTTGAAAATTGTATTTAATACTTTGTTGACTGAGCCATCACCCAAAAGGCTTCTCATCTACCAGAAGGGATATGTAGACCAATATCACATAATTAGCTGATGATTAAATTATTTGGGAGCCCATAAATGCTCCATTTGATTTAGCAAAGTTCAAGGAAAACACAGTTATAGTGTCTGAAATATCTATTATTGGGGGAGAAAATGGACACAGATTATATGTAAAATAATAAACAGGAGTAAAAAGACACTAATTCTGTTTCTTTGTAGTAACATATTAGTAGCAGATTGCATTTTTAATTGTTTTTTCTGATTGTAGAAGAACTTTACATTCATTTTTGGAAAATTCAGGATTATATAAAGGTGCTAAAAAGAAAATAAAAATCACCTAATAAGGAATTTTACCACCTAGTGAAAAACCATAGTCAACACTTGGCTATTCTTTCTCTTTTTTCAAGGCCTTTATATTCTAATGATTTTTTAAAAGTTAGAATCCTACTGTTTAATACAAAAAAATAATGAAATTGTACAAAGTAACACATATATTGGTTAAAAGTCAGATAACATTTAAAGTCATAAAATTACAAAAAAAAAAAAGTCCCCACCTTAGCCCTAATTCTTGTTCTCTAGAGCAACCACTTATACCATTTTTTAGCTGATTATTGTACTTATGTTTCTAAGTATGCTTTTATTGTCACTCATGAGTGGCCCAGAATGAGTATAGAATCGGAAGTCAACAATTCATTTAAGTATTTCTTTATTATGGAGCATTTAGGATGTTGGAAAGTTTTACTGTTATGGGTAACATGACAGCTAATATCCTTCTACACACACACATGCTGTATACCTCTCTTCTGTTGTTTAGAATGAATTTCTTGGAGTGCAATTGCCAGATCAAAATTGCCCAATTGCCATAAACAGTTTGCATTCAGCATTCTTTCCAGAGTTAATTTTATGTGGTTAAATATGTTGATTTTTCTTGCTTAATTTCTTTGTTTTTATGCTTAGGAGGGAAAACTTCTCCACCCCAAGATCAAATAAACACACACCTCAGTTTCCTTCTAGGTGTCCTGTGGTTTCGTAGTTTATACTAAAGTCTTTGATCTAGCTGAAGTTTATTTTGGCCTATAATAAGATACAGGAGTCTATTTTTCTTTCCAAAATATTATGCTCTTTCTCCACAACTCTCCAGTGACTAGTCCTTTCTTTTCCCACTGATTTGAAATGTTGCCATTACCATTGATTAAGTTCTTGAATATTCTGGTACTCGTTTTGAAAGGAAGTAATGGTGGTGGTGGGCAAGGAGTTGAATTAATGTGATTGTCTGTTCTTTCACCAGTACCAAACTGTTTAAGTTAATAAACACAGTAGAGTTTGATACTGATCTTTCCATTATGTGATAGTATATCACTTTTTCTTCTCTTATTTTCTGAAAAGTGTTCAAACTATAAAATATAGTTCTATATATTTGTTTATAAAATATTTATAAGATAGCAGAGGGAATAGTGGCTTTTTCTGACTTTAACGTTTCCTTTTAAAATTTTTAATTTATCAGACCACCCATCAAACACTTCCGTCAATGAGGCAGGAGAATTGCTTGAACCCAGGAGGTTCCACTGTGTTAGAACCAAACTTTCAGAAACAGTTTGGCTGTGTTAGCATTCCTTTAAACTTTTGTTATATATAGAAATCTAATTCCAACATGTTTATTCTTGGAACCATCTGCCAATGCTACAATCTGAATTCTCTTGCGTTGTTGAAATTTTGAGGGAATAAGAATAAAATCGAACCTTCATTAAATACTTACCATGGCTGGCACAGTTCCTAAGCCTATTACATGTATTAATGTAAGCCTCCTAACAGTCCTGAAGATAAATGCTGGTATTATCCCCCATTTTATACACAAGCAAACTGGGGCTTAAGAGTTAAGTAACTTACCCCACTGCTCATAAGCAGTGGAGTTAGAATCCAGACCCAAGCAGCTCGACGCATGCTCTCAACCGTGATTTTGATAAACCTTTGACTTATCGTGCGCTCTCAGGGACCCCAACCCCCTGAACTCAATGCACAGCAATTTCTTTTACAAAAGATATTTAATTGTGAAAAAAAAACACATAAAATTTACTATCTTTTTTTTTTTTTTTTTTTTTTTTTTTAAAGACAGCTCTGTTGCCCCAGACTGAAGTGCAGTGGTGCGATCTCAGCTTACTGCAAACTCTGCCTCCTGGGTTCAAGCCATTCTCCTGCCTCAGCCTCCCTAGTAGCTGGGATTACAGGTGTGTACCACCATGCCTGGCTAATTTTTTAAATTTTTAATAGAGATGGGTTTTCGCCATTGTTGGCCAGGCTGGTCTCGAACTCCTGACCTCAAGTGATCCGGCCTCCCAAAGTGCTGGGATTACAGGCATGAGCTACTGCACCTGGCCTAAATTTACTACCTTAACACTACTGAATCACACGCTTAGTGGTTAACTGTAGTCATGTTGTTTTGCAACAGATCTCTAGAATGTTTTTATCTTGCAAAACTGAAACTCTATACCATTTCCTCTTCTCCTCAGCCACTGGCAACATCCATTCTGCTTTGTTTCTATAAGATTGAATACTTTAAATACAAATACTTACATGAAGTATTTGTCTTTTTGTGACTGGATTTCTCTTAGCATCATAGCCTCAGTGTTCATCCACGTTGTACCATGTGACAGAATTTCCTTCTTTTTTGAGGCTGCATAATATTCCATTGTAGATCATGTTTTTAAAAAATCCATCCATCCATTGAAGTACATTTAGGTTACTTCTACCTCTTAGCTATTACGAATAATGCTGGCAGGAGCATGGGTGTGCAAATATCTCTTCAAGATCCTACTTTCAATTCTTTGGATTGAAAGTGGGATTGCTGGATCATATGATAATTCCGTTTTCTTTTTCTTTTTTTTTTTGAGGTAAGAAATCTCCAAACTGTTTTCCATAGTGGTTGCACCATTTTACATTGCAATCACCAGTGCATAAGGGTTCCAGTTTCTCCACATCCTTGCCAACTCTTGTTATAACTCTTGTTATACTCCTATTATTCTGTTTATTGGATAGTGGCCCTCCTAATGGGTGTGCAGTGATATCTCATTGTGGTTTTAATTTGCATTTCTCTAATGATTAGTGATGTTGGGTGTCTTTTCGGATGTTTGTTGGCCATTTGTATATCTTCTGTCCTCTGCTCATTTTTAAATCAAGTTATTTGGCTTCTTTTTGTTGAGTTTTTAAAAATATATTCTGGGTCCGGGTGCAGTGGCTGACACCTGTAATCTCAGCACTTTGGGAGGCCAAGATGGGTGGATCATGAGGTCAGGAGATTGAGACCATCCTGGCTAACATGGTGAAACCCTGCCTCTACTAAAAATACAAAACATTAGCCAGGCGTGGTGGCGGGCGCCTGTAGTCCCAGCTACTTGGGAGGCTGAGGCAGGAGAATGGTGTGAACCCGGGAGGTGGAGCTTGCAGTGAGCTGAGATCACACCACTGCACTCCAGCCTGGGTGACAAAGTGAGACTCCATCTCAAAAAAAAAAAAAATATATATATATATATATATATGTGTATGTATGTATGTATGTATTCTGGATGTTAACACCCTATCAGATACCTGATTTGCAAATATTTTCTCACATTCCATAGGTTTTTTTTTTCACTCCACTGATTGTTTCCTTTGATGTGCAGAAGCTTTTAAGTTTGAGGCAGTCCTACTTGTCTATTTTTGCTTTTGTTGCTTGTGCTTTTGGTGTCTATTTCCATCTCAGTTGCTGAAGCACATATCCTACTTATTTGGGAAAAAATACATTAAAAACTTTTAACAAATGCCATGAAATACATTTTGAAAACCTTAGGAAATTTCTTGAAATATGTAGTATGAAAATTGTATTTGTAAATCGTTAGTTCAGCATTGTAAATATGAGAGGCTAATTTATACAACTATATAAGAAGAAGAAATGGGAGACAGAAAAAAAGAACTATCCCTGTTCATATCTAAAAGAGGGGTAGCAAGCACACAGCATTTGTACCATATCCTTTCCACATCCCCAGCAGATGCGGCTAAAGAAATATCACGCTTTTGCTTGCTGAACCCAAATGGGCTTCAGAACCCTTCTCAACACAGAGCTCCAGGCAACAATTCACGATCAACTGAGGTGACAGGTTACATGAAATCTGTTTGTCATTATGTCTTCAAAAACACTTCCAAAAGCATATTCATTAAAGCCGAATTCTCCAAACATGCCACGTTGGAAAACAGTCATAGCTGCAGATTCACAATGATTACAAGCATATGAAACTCACTGAGAAATCCTCCCAGACAGAAATTATTTCACTGATTAATCCTCATTTTCTATATTGTTTCTATTAAAATACTGTGAAATTAGATTTGTATGAAACAGTATTATTGAAACAGTTCTCCAGTATTTACCATAGAATGGCCATTTATAACGTTGGTGTCAGTTCTCTGGAAAATGTTAGTCAACTTTATTCTGCATCTTAACTATCTTGTGAAATTTGGTCTCCAAGAAAATGTATAATTTTTAAAGTTTAAAAAACAAGAAAAAATATAAACATACATGTACACACATATATATGTGTGTGTGTGTATGCTAGCATTTTCAGGAATACAAAGCAACTAAAAAAGATCCATTCTCTTTTATCACTAGATTTAGAGGATTGGTCGCTAACAATACAAGAAGGAAACGTTAACAGCATAAGAGTATAGCTGCAAAGTTGACTAATATTATCTGTGGCAGCTTAAGGAGAAAATAATGTAGCCATTCCTCAGCTATGGAAACAATCCAAACTTATATAGATAGAGGACATTTTAAGGGAGGGGGCTACCTCTAAGTCAAATAAGTGGGCATCTGCTCTAGAGATGAAAGGGATGCTCCACACCATGAGCAGATGCAGATGTATACACACACACACACACACACACACACATCACACACATACACACCACACACACACATACATACACATACACACATATACACACACATGCATACACACATATATACACACATACACACACACATATATACACATATATTCTCAACCAGGAATGAACATTTCAAAAGTGTCAGGAGAAAGGAAATTCTAAAACTCTACCCAACTTTAAGTGATTGTTTTAAACTATAATGATTACAAATATTGAAAAACTAAGCCACAAAAGGAATGAAGTCATTATTAATTAGATATCTAGCTGGTGTTTTGCACAGATGAGAAATCATGGCTGCTTAGGCCTACTGCCTAGAGGCCGTTCTTCCTTTAACTCAAGATTATATATTTACATAGATACAGTTTTGATGAGCATTTGTTATTAAAATATTTCTTAAGAGGCCACAGAAAATAGTTATTAAAAATCATACCAACAGTGGCCATGAACATGCAAGATTGCAAAACATCTTTTGGAGACATGGTCTGGCTCTGTCACCCAGGCTGGAGTGCGGCGGTGCCATCGCAGCTCACTGCAACTCTCACCTCCCTGTGCAAAACATCTTAAAGCTTAATGTTCTCCAATCTCAGATGTGTGGTCACAAGAACAACCATTAGAGAGTAACATACTACGTGGTTCTGAAAAGTAAAGAGCTGATTTCTGAAACATAACCTAGTACCAAAACAGAATCCATCAAAAATAAATGTCGGAATCTACAGTGGTTCCCAATATCAGTCCTGGGACTGATAACGTTAGTGTTACCTGGGAGCTTGTTGGGAATGCAAATTCTTCGGCCCCACCTGAGCCCACTGAATCTGAGTATAGGGCCCAGAAACCTTTAATGGGCCCTCTAGGTGATTCTGAGACATGCTACTGTGAACTATTGCTTGCTTCGTGTCTGGTATTAGCTTGGTCCATTTTATCTAGACTTGTTGAGGCTTATTCTTTGTGATCTTGATAATATTAGAATTTCCTCACATTTGAAGAGCAAAATACAGAGACAGCTTTCCAAATATAACATCTAATGAGTAGCCGAACAATGACCCTCCTATTGTAGCAAAATTGAGTACAGAAGTTGTCTATGTATTTTTAGAACACAAAAAGAAGATATGCTAGCATTTTCAGGAAAACAAACCAACTAAAAAAGTTCCATTCTTTTTTATCACTGGATTTAGACAATTAGTTTATAATAAAAAAAAAAGAAAAAGAAAAAAATACTGCAAAGTTGACTAATAATATCTGTGGCAGCTTAAGGAGAAAATAATGTAGCCATTCCCCAGCTATGGAAATAATCCAAACTTATATAAATAGCAACAGGACATTTTAAGGGAGGGTGGTCCTCTAAGTCAAATACGAGAGCTTGTTTGCTCTAGAGATGGCACCATGGGCAGCTGCAGTGACTGAGGGAGTGTCTGTAGGAGGCTGTCTGCTACACAGAGGCGGCACCTGCTACCAGGCCATGGAAGGCTCCACTCACAACCACCACCTTCCAAGGGGCTCCTGAAATCTCCCTGTCCTCTTGGAGACCTTCACATTCTTTTTCACGGCAGGATAAACTGTGCTGAGAAGCCGGGGTTCCTTAGGCAGGCACATTTTAAACTCCTGGGTAATGTTCCCATTTTGGAGGATGCTTCACAGTTTTCAGATGACAGTGACACATTTTCTAGAGCACGGTTTCTCTACCTTGGCACTACTGACATTTGGAGCTGTATAATTCTTTGCCATGGGAGCCTGTCCAGTGCACTGTTGGCTGCATCCCTGACCTCTATCCGCTAGATGGCAGCAGCAACCCCCAATTGTGACAACCAAAAATGTCTGCAGACAGGGCCGAATGTCCCCATAATGGAGAACCACTACTCTAAACTCTAAAGAGGTAGAGTTTTCCTTTCTTTCTGTTAAAAGGGACAGGAAAAATCATTCTCTTGTTTGTTCTTTGTCTTCGTTAATGCCACCACTCATCTGATTCCTATTTTGCTTTGTTACCCCTCCGTTCTCTCTCTCTCTCTCTTTTTCTCTCTTCCACCCCCTGCCCCATGAGGTTCTTGTTTTTCTTTACCCACTTCGATCTTTTCCATTCCTACTGTCTTATTCCATTTGGGCTGCTATAACAAAAATACCATAGATTGCTTAAACAACAAACATTTATTTCACACAGTCTGGAGGCTGAGACATCCAAAATCAAGATACTCTCAGATTCAGTATCTGATGAGGATTCCAATTCCTGGTTCATAGACAACTGTCTTCTTGCTGTGTCCTTACATGATGGAAAAGGAGAAAGGTTGCTCTCTGAGACCCTTTTAATGAGGGCACTAATCCCATTCACAAGGACTCCACCATCATGACCTAATCACCTCCCGAATGTCCCACCTCCTAATACCATCACAGTGGGGTTAGGATTTCAACATATGAATCAGGAAACATTCAGTCTGCGGCACTCACCTAGGGTGGGGAGCTCATCAGTATTAGCAACACAAAGTTTACTTTGTTTTGTTTTGTTTTGGTTTTGCCTTATTAATACTGCACTTTGAAGAATGGAAACTGTAGGGGATGGGTGGGAACCCTGTGGAAAACTGTAAGGAGTGACCAACCAGATAGACCCACATTTGTCCTGCCAGAATGCAGCCAGAAACAATCCTTCCTCCAGCCCTGACCATGGTGCATGGGCATTCACAGGATGGGTCTAGCAGAAGAGAAGAGGGGTAGAAAAGAAAAGAAGAAGAAATGAAAAGAAGAAAAGAAAGGAGAGAGTGAGGGAGGTCAGGGAAAGAATGAGCTTCCAGGTGCCTGGCTAAGGTTGACTCTGTATGAATTATAAGTAATGACATGGGTCAAGTAAAGGAATGCTCCATCCACTCCATCCCCTTGACCCAGACGTATCAAGTAAAGGAAAGCTCCATCCACTGACCTCGAAGTATGTTGCTGGTGAGCTAGCTAAGAGTAAGGTGGTAAGATCGTGCCCCTCCTGGTAATGGGCTAGATATAGGCACATAGGGCATGACGGTAGAGCTACATATATTTATGAAGCCAGTTATCTTGCCCATTCCCTATGAACAGCAATTTCAAACTTTTTCCCTTTCTTCAAACTTTCCATGTCACCACATTGTCCTTACAAGAGATGACTGTGCATATCACTTCACCATGTTCACCATGAAAGTACAGCAGAAATCCCCTTATGGGATGTGGTTGGGATTACACATTGTTACATGAACTGAAAAGGCTTATTAAAGCAGGAAATCACTAAAAAAGAAACATATGTATAATGTAGACATTTTATTTTAACTTAAAACATAAGTGGGACTGGGTGCAGTGGCTCACACCTGTAATCCCAGCATTTTGGGAGGCTGAGGCGGGAGGATCACTTGAGCCCAGGAGTTCAAGGCCACAGTGAACTATAATGGGGCTACTGTACTCCAGCCTGGGTGACAGAGAAAGACCTTGTCTCAAAAAACAAAAACAAAAACAAAACATAGTGGGCATCCATTTGTTAATCATCTGAGTTAGAGCCAAGACCTTTTGGAGAAGGTCCATAAGTTGGAGTTTGCAAAAATCATGACAATGATTTTTCATTGATGATGTCCAATTTGGACTTTTTAGGTAAAGCAATACAGGTGAAAGTCCTACTCAGTTTTAGGGGTTCTGTTTTTTTTTTTTTTTAAATCCAAACTTTTATAGTTGACTTTGCCCACACCTACTTTGACCCAAAAAAGTAGCAACTCACCTTTTAAAGGATTTTTCGCAAAGTGTAGCTTTCATTTAGTTTGATTTTATTTCACTTGATTTTATTTTAAATTGATTTCCTTCAGCTCACCTTGTTAAATATTATAAGTACAACTGGCATGAACAGGTCACAAAGGGAAGGGGGTTCTTTAGCGGGGAGAATCTGTGCACAGAGCTCTCCTGCCATAAAGCAGTTTCCTTTTCCTAAACTGCCAGTTCACCTGCATGCGCAGCTCCAGCCTCCTTCCTGTCAATATGGTAAGGGAGGAGACCACCCTTCATATCGTCTTATGCCCAATTTCTGCCTCCAAAGAAAGAAGAAATAAAAACTAAAAGGCAGAAATGAAATCCACAGGCAGACAGCCCGGCCCTGCACCCTGGGCCTGGTAGTTAAAGATCGACCCCTGACCCAATCGGTTATATTATCTATAGATTACAGACATTGTATGGAAATACACTGTGAAAATCCCTATCTTGTTTTGTTCTAGATCTAATTGACCTAATTACCGGTGCATGCAGCCCCCAGTCACGTACCCCCTGCTTGCTCAATCAATCAGGACCCTCTCACATGCACATCCTTAGAGTTGTGAGCTCTTAAAAGGGACAGGAATTGCCCACTTGGAGAGCTTGGCACTTGAGATAGGAGTCTTGCTGATGCCCCAGGCCAAATAAACCCCTTCCTTCTTTAACTCAGTGTCTGAGGAGTTTTGTCTGTGGCTTGTCCTGCTACAATGGAAGAGAGCTCCTTTGGTTGAAAGACCCCTTCACCTGGGCTCTGTATCCGATCTCCCCTCAACACCTCCGTCTGTCTCCCTCTCTTGTATCTTCAACATCTCCCTCTTTTCTAAATCCTTCCCGTGGGCATTTAAACCTACTCTGTTTACTCTGATTACAAACACAATCATCTTTAGGCCCCTGTCTTTCTCCAGTGACCACCCTCCTCTTCACAGTTGGGTTTTTATAAGACTTGCCTACGCTCCCAGGCTTCCTGCTTTCACTTCTCTGATTCACTTCTTATCTCATCTCCTCCACTGAAATGCTTCTCATCAAGGTCACCAGTGACCTCTTTGTGTTCTCGAACATTTGTTTCTCTGGAATGTTAGTCACTGCAGACCACATCTTCCCTTTCTCGAATCTTCCTCCCTCAGCTTCTGTGATATCTCACTCCTGGTTTTCCTTTAACCAGCTGGCCATTCGAATGTCAGAATTCCTTTAGGCTTCATCCTAGGCCTGCTTTCTACTTGCTTTATTTTCTGTGGTTTCATCCACTCCTATAGCTTTACTACCATCAATTGATGATGACTCTCAAACCTATGATTCCATCCTGATCTTCTCCTTAGCTCCAGAACAACGCAGCCAACAGCCTACTGGTCACATCTATTAATATGTTCCAGGGGGACCTTAACCTCAACCTGTCCAAAATGCAATTCATCACTTTGCCTTTCTTCCCCAACCTGCTTTTCCTCTATTGTCCTTATTTTTCTGAAGGGTACCAATATTTGCCCAGTTTCCAAACCAGGAACCTGGAAGACATCATTCACTCATTTCTCCCTTTTACTCTATACATCTGATCAACTACATTAGTCATCCATTCAACAAACATTCATCTATCTATATCAATCCTTTACAGGTTAGACTTGCCGGTTTAGCAAATACAGGAGATTGGAGTTTCCAGTTCCAAAATGGCCACACAGAAGCAAGCTGGCTTTTCCCCCCACCCACCCACTCAACCACCATTTCCCCCACGAAACAAACAAACAAACAAATATATAGGACTGAGATCTTCACCAGCAACAAACCAGAGCTCAAGTATGAGGATGAGACAGTTCCTGTGGCGACAGAGAAACGGAAGAACTCTGAGACAGTGGTAGGAGAACCAGACATCTGCATCTGCAATGCCCCTTCCACCCCATTCTGCAAGACATGAACCACATGGAAAATCCCCCTCCAACTTCTGGTTCCTACACTGGAAAAGTGAAACTGAGATGGTTAATAAGCTTCCTCACCTTTCTGGCTTTTCTGGCAGGAGAACTGTCCTTGCCTTAACCCACAAGTAGCATTAGGACTGTTTCGTGGGAGAAATATCCCTAAGGATAGGCAGAGACAAATAGGGAGGCAGGGCTACCATCTTCAGCCCAGAAACTCTGCTCTGTAACTTGGCCAAAGGAGACCAGATAAAAGTGGCTGTAGGAGGTATGTTCCCCAGGCCCCCTGGGCACGAAGCCCTAGCCAGCCTTCCCACACTGCTGGGATAATCCCTTTGGGACCTTCCACATTTGGGACAGGCAGTGCTTCAACCATTTATTATAGCCAAGGTGAACCTGAGCTTAAGGTCACCTAGAACTGAAAAGGAGGCAGTGATTTGAATAACTAATCCTTCATTGCAAAGACATAGACATATACTCACAAGAAACAAAAGCAAATGGGAAACCATGACCTTGCCAAAAAGACAAAGCAAAAATCCAGTGACTGACCCGAACGAGATGGCAATTTGTGAGCTCTCCAACCAAGAATTCAAAATAGCAGTTTTAAGGAAATTCAGCGACCTCCAAGATAACACAGAAAAACAATTCAAAAATGTATCGGAGAAATCTAACAAAGACATTGAAATAATTTTTACTCAGACAGAAATCTTGGAAGTGAGAAATACATTTGCTGAGTTGAAAAACTCTAGAGATTCTCAACAGCAAAATGAACCAAGCAGAGGAAAGAATCAGTAGCTTGAAGACTGGCATTTGAAAATACATAGAGAAGAAAAAAGAAAAAGAACAAAAAGGAACAAAGACCACCTACAAGATATAGAAAAAAACTTCAAAAGACCAAATCTAAGAATTATTAGTGTTTAAGAGGAAACTGAGGAACAGCAAAAGGTAGAAAGCTTATTCAAAGAAATAATGATAAAACATTTCCCTAAACTTGAGAAAGATGTAAATATGCAGGTATAGGAAAGTCTTAGAACACCAAACAGATTCAACCCAAATAAAACTACAAATAAATTGGGAATTTAATGGTCAAATTCCCAAAGGCTAAAGATAAAGTGAAGATCCTAAAAGCAGTGAGAGATAAGAAGCAAATAATATATTAAAAAGCTCCAGTTCATCTGGCCACAGACCTCTCAACAGAAACCACAGAGACCAGGAGGGAGTAGAAAAACGTTTTCAAAGTGCTAAAAGAAACAACAACAAAAAAAACCTGTCGCCCGAGAATATTGTATCCGCAAAATTGTCATTCACATTTGAAGGAGAGATAAAATCTTTTAGAGAAAACAAAAGCTGAGAGAATTCGCCAACACCAGTTCTGTCTTGCAAGAAAGGCTAACGGTAGTTCTTCAATCTGAAAGAAAAAACCACTAATGTGCAAAGGAAAACTATTCAAGGTATAACATCCACTGGCAAAGTAAATACACAGACAAACCCAGAATACTCTATTATTGTATTTGTGGTGTGCAGTCCACTTATAACTCTAGAATGAAGCCCAGAAGGTAAATCTAACAAAAACAACTATAGATACAGCAACCTGTTAAGAGATAGACAATATTAAAATAAATTGAGACAACTAAAAGTCAAAATGTGTGTTGGGGGTGGTGGAGTTAAAATGTGGAATTTTCTGTTGTTTTTTGTTTTGTTTTGTTTTGTTTTTTGTCTTTGTTTCTAGTGTTTTATTTGTGATCTAGGATAAGTTGTCATCTCTTTAAAATAACTTTTATAGCTATAAAATGTTTTTATAAGCCTCATGGTCACCGCAGCATAAAAATCTATAGTAGCTTCAATAAAAATAAAAAGCAACAATTTAAAACATACTACTAGAGATAATCACTTAACCACAAAGGAAGAGAGGAGTCTCAAAACACAGAAAACAAGCAACAAAATGACAGTAGTAAGTCCTTACTTATCAATACTAATACTGAATGTAAATTGTCTCAGTTCTCTAATTAAAAGGCATAGAGTGGCTGGGCATGGTGGCTCATGCCTATAATCCCAGTAGTTTAAGAGGCTGAGTTGGGCAGATCACTTGAGCTCAGGAGTTCGAGACCAGCCTGGGCAACATGGCAAAACATGTCTCTACAAAAAATATAAAAATTAGCTGGGCATGGTGGCACATGCCTATAGTCCCAGCTACTTGAGAGGCTGAGATTGGAGAATTGCCTGAGCCCGGGAGGTCAAGGCTGCAGTGAACCATGGTTGTGCCACTGCACTCCAGCCTGGGCAACAGAGTGAGACTCTATCTCAAAAAAAAAAAAAAAAAAAAAAAAAAAGGCATGAGGAGCTGAATTGATAAATAAAGAATATTTAACTAATGCTGCCTTCAAGAAGCCCACTTCGCCTATAAAAATGCACATAGACTGAAAGTGATAGGGTTGAGAAAGCTATTCCATGCAACTGGAAACCAAAAACAAGCATGAGTAACTATACTTATGTCAGATAAAATAGACTACAAATCAAAGACTATCAAAAAAATAAGGATGGTCACTATATAATGATAAAGGGGTCAATTCAGCAAGAGGATATAAAAATTATAAACATCTATACACCTAACACCAGAGCTCCCAAAAATATAAAGTAAACATTAATAGGAAGAGATAGACTGCAGTACCATAATAGTACAGGCTTCAACACCTCATTCACAGTAATAGATAGATCATCCAGACAGAAAAATCAACAAGGAAACAGTGGGGTTAAACTACACACTATATCTGATAGGCCTAACTGGCATTTACAGATTTTACCCCATTGCTGCAGAATACATAGTCTTTTCATCAGCACATGGAATATTTCTCAGAATAGACCATATCTTAGGTCTGCATAAACTCAAAAAAATAGAAATCATGTCAAATATCTTCTCTTACCACAATGGAATAAAACTAGAAATCAATAACAAGAGCAGCCTTGGAAAATAAATCAAACATGAAAATTAAACAACATGCTCCTAAATGACTTGAAACTAAGGAAAATGGAAATACAACATACCAGAATCTATGTGATACAACAAAAGCAGTACTAACAAGGAAGTTAAAAGCAACAAATCCCTAGATCAGAAAAGTAGACTAAAGAACATAATGATGTACCTCAAGGAATTAGGCAAGCATGAACAAGCCAAATCCAAAATTAGTAAAAGGAAAGATATAATAAAAATCAGAGCAGAAATAAATGAAATTGAGATCGAAAAATCAATGAAATGAAAAGTTGGCTTTTTGAAAAGATATAATCAACAAAACTTTAGCTAGACTAATTTTAAAAAACAAGGAGACTCAAATCAAATTAAATCAAATAAATAGAAATGAAAAATGGGACAAAGAAACTGAGACCTCAGAAATACAAAGAATCATTGAGACTATTATAAACAACTGTATGCTAACAAATTGGAAAACCTAGAAGAAACAGACAAACTCCAGAACACATATAGCCTACCAAGATTGAACCATAAAGAAATAGAAAACCTCAACAAACCAATAATCAAAGCCATAATAAAATGTCTCTTACCAAAGAAAAGCCTAGGAGTTTATTATTTTGCTGCTGAATTCTACCAACCATTGATTCATTTATTTTTTGAGATAGGGTCTCACTTTGTCACCCAGGCTGGAGTACAGTGGATGGCTCACTGCAGCCTCAGCCTCCTGGGCTCAAGTGATCTTTCTGCCTTGGCTACCTAAGTAGCTGCAACTACAGGCATGCGCCACAACACCCAGCCGATATTTGGATTTTTTTGTAGAGATAAGGTCTCACTGTGTTGCCCAGGATGATCTTGAACTCTTGAGCTCAAGTGATCTTCCCATCCTGGCCTCCCAAAGTGCTGGGATTACAGGCATGAGCCACGGTGCCTGGCCTCTACCAAACATTCAAGGAACTAATACCAACCCTACTCAAACTATTCTAGAAAATTGAAGAGGACATTCTTCCAAATTCATTTCATGAGGACAGCATTACCCTGATACCAAAACCAGACAAGAAAATACCACAAAAGAAGAAAACTACAGGTCATATCTCTGATGGACATAGATGCAAAAATCCTCAACAAAATACTAGCAAACTGAATTTAACAGTACATTAAACACATCATTCATGGTGATCAAGAGGGATTCATCCCAGGGATGCAAGGATGTTTCAACATACACAAATCAATACATGTGATATATCACATTAATGGAATTAAGAACAAAAACCATATAATTATTTCAATAGATGCCAAAAAAATTTTTATAAAATTCAACATCCTTTATGATAAAATGGCTCATCAAAATGGGTATAGAAGGAACATACCTCAAAATAATAAAGGCCATCTGTGACAAACCCATGGCTAACATCATATTGAATAGGGAAAAATTGAAGGCCTTTCCTCTAAAGACAGGAACCACACAAGGATGTCCACTTTCACCACTATTATTCAACATAATACTGGAAAGTCCTGCCCAGAGTAATTTGGCAAAAGAAAGAAACAAAGGGCATCCAAATTGGAAAGGAAGAAGTCAAATGAGCCTTGTTTGTACGTGACAAATCTTATACCTAGAGAAACCTAAAGTCTCCACCACAAAACCGTTAGAACTGATCAATTCAATCAAGTCGCAGGACACAAAATCAACATGCAAAAATCAATCATATTTATATATGCCACCAGTGAACAATTTGTAAAAGAAATCAAAACACATAGGAATCAATCTAACCAAAGAAGTGAAAGATCTATACAAGTAAAACAATAAAATTCTGATGAAAGACATTGAACAGGACACAATAAAATGGAAAGATACTCCATGCTCGTGGATTGAAAGAGTTAATATTGTTAAAATTACAATACTACCCAAATTAATTTACAGATTCAATGCAATCCCTATCAAAATACCAATGACATTCTTCACAGAAACAGAGAAAACAATCCTAAAATTTATATGGAACCACAAAAGACCTCAAATAGCCAAAGCAATCCTGAACAAAAAGAATAAAGCTGGAGGCATCACACTACCTAACTTCAAAATTTACCACAAAGCTATAGTAACCAAAGCAGCATGATTTTATGCCAGTATGCTGGCATACTGGCATAAAAACAGACACACATAGACCAATGGAACAGAATAGAGAACCCAGATATAAATCCATGCATTTACAACCAACTCGTCTTTGACGAAGGCATGAAGAACATACAATGGGGAAAGGACAGTCTTTTCAATAAATGGTGCTGTGAAAACTGGATAACTATATGCAGAAGAATGAAACTAGACCCTTATCTCTCAACATATACAAAAATCAACTCAAAATGGATTACTGACTTGAATCTAAGACCTGAAACTATGAACTACTAGAGGAAAACATTGGGGAAATACTCAAGGGCCTTGGTCTGGGCAAAGATTTCTTGTGTAAGACCTCAAAAGTATAGGCCATCAAAGCAAAAACAGACAATTGGGATTACATCCAGCTAAAGAGCTCCTGCACGCAAAGGAAACAACTAACAAAGTGAATAGACAACCCACAAAATGGGAGAAAATATTTGCAAACATCACTAATCATCAGAGAAATGCAAATAAAAAACACAGTGTGATCATATCTATCAGCTCAGTTAAAATGGCTTGTATCAAAAAGACAGGCAGTAACAGATGCCTACAAGGACATGGAGAAAGGGGAGCCCTCATCCACTATTGGTGGGAGTATAAATTAGTACCACCACTATGAAGAACAGTATGGAGGCTACTCAGCACACTAAAGATAGAACTACCATATCATCCAGCAATCCCACTCCTGGGTTTATATGTGAAAGATAGGAAATCAATATATCAAAGAGATAGCTTCACGCCCATGTTTATTGCAGCACTATTCACAATAGCCAAAATATGAAATGAATCTAAGTGCCCATCAATGGATGAATGGATAAAGAAAATGTGATATATATACACAGTAGAATATTATTAAGCTATAAAAAAAGAATGAAATCCTGCCCTTTGCAGCAACATGGATAGAAATGGAGGCCATTATGTTATGTGAAATAAGCCAAGCACAGAGAAACAAATATCATATGTTCTCACTCATATATGGGAGCTAAAAAAAAAAGTGATTCTCATGAAGACAGTAGATTGGTGGTTACCAGAGGCAGAGAAAGGGAGGAGAATAAAGGGAAAACAAAGAATATCAATGTATTTATTACTACTGAACTGCATCTAAAAATGGTAAATATGGCAAATTATATATGTATATTGTACCCCAATAAAATTTTGAAAAATACAGGAACCCAGTTTAATTTGAATTTCAGATAAAACATAATTTTTTTTTTTAGAATAAGTATATTCCATGCACTATTTGGCATGTAATTATATTCAACATTTTACTGTTTACTTGAAATTCAAATTTAACTGGGTGTTCTGTATTTTATCTGGAAACCCTATTAAGAGTTTTGAATTTCAATAATTCATATCACAGCCTTAGTTTAGAATTCTAAAATATGAAACAAAAGCCACAATTTCAAAACTGAAAACTTGTAACATAAACTATATAAGCTCAATTTGTTACAGGTGCAACTCACTTAGACCCATGTGTCCCAAGATAAGGCCACAGACAAACCATTTTAACACTTAACTCCACAGGGACCTGTGTGTCCCAACAAGCCCACTTACCATTCCAGAAGTGTCTTAGCTCAGGCTGCCATCACCAAATACCACAGACTGGGTGACTTAACAGAAATTTATTTTCTCACAGTTCTGGAGAATAGAAGTCCAAGACCAAGTGCTAGCATGGTCTGTTTCCGGTGAGGGCTCTCTTCCTGGCTTGTAGATGGTGGCCTTCTTTTTTCTTTTTCTTTCTTTTTTTTTTTTTTTTTTAAAGACAGAGTCTTGCTCTGTCACCCAGGCTGGAGTGCAATGGCTTGATCTCAGCTCACTGTAAGCTCTGCCTCCCAGGTTCAAATGATTCTCCCGCCTCAGCCTTCCAAGTAGCTGGGATTACAGGCACCCACCACCATGCCCAGTTACTTTTTGTATTTTTAGTAGAGATGGGGTTTCACCATATTGGCCAGGCTGGTCTTGAACTCCTGACCTAGTGATCCACCCACCTCAGCCTCCCAAAGTGCTAGGATTACAGGTGTGAGCCACTGCACCTGGCCAATGGTGGCCTTCTTAATGTGTCCTCACATGGTGGGAGTTGGGAAGCAGGGATTGGGGACAGAGGAAGAGGAGGGGAAGGGGAGAGGAGGATGGAGGAGGAAGAGAAAAAGCTCTCTGGTGCCTCTTCTTATAAGGGCACTAATCTCATTATATGAGGGCCCCACCCTCATCACCTCATCTAACCCTAATTATCTCCCAAAGGCCTGATCTCCAAACACCATCACACTGGGGGGTGGGTCTTCAACATATGAATTGGGAGGGAAAAACAGTTCAATCCATAACACAGAAACTTACCTAGTTTATAAATTGGATCAATCCCTGACAAAATATCACTGATCAATTTCCACTCTGAAAATACCCCATGACTAACCAGCATCCTAACCTCCCCACTTTGAGACACTATGGGGCTCTATCAAGATGATGTTGATCCTCGAGTTTAATAAGAGCTGATGTGGGTTCTGTGACATCATCATCTCTCTGCTTCTGATTGGTCAACTATCCTCTCTGTCTCCTCACTTTTCTCTCTCTAATCCAGTGGTTCTCAAACATTAGCTGTACGTGAGTCCCTTGGGGAGCTTCTGAAACCTCAGGCTGCTGGGCGTACTCCCGGAGTTCCTGATTCAGTAAGTCTGGGATGGGGCCTGGGAATTTGCATTTCTAACAAGTTCCCTGATGCTGTTGCTGTTGCTGGTCCAGGGATCATGCTTTGAGAACCTCTGCCTTAGCGATCCTCTTGAATTGTCTGGGGTGGGGGTTAGGGGCGGTGGCTTTGCATTGGCATTTTATAAAGTTCCCCACGTGATTCTGACATGGAGACACCGTTGAAAACACTGTTCTAATGCATATTCCACACTGTAGTCAGTGTGCTTACAGATCCGATAAAGGAACTCATCGGCTTAAAACAGTGAATGGCATCTCACTGCCCTCAGTGTCTACAGCCCCTTAAGAAGACTTATGGGGCCCTGTATGATGGATTTCCATTTACTTCTTCACTCTCGCCTCCAACCCCTTCTTGAACTACCTCACCTCCTCATGCCCCAGTCCAGGATTACTGGGGAAACCACAGTTCCCTGAAGATGATCGTGATCTTTTTCTCCCCAAGTCTTTGCCCATTCTGCATCTTTACTGGGGAAGCTCTCACCACCAACACACCTCTCTAGCTGGCTAACCCTTTCTTGCTCTTTAGAGCCTTACTACTAACAGCGTGATCCATGGACCAGCTGCAACAGCCTCTTCTGGCAGCTTGTTAGAAATGCAGAGTTGCCCAGGTGCGGTGGCTCACACTTGTAATCCCAGCACCTTGGGAGGCCAAGGTGGGAGGATCGCTTGAGTCCAGGAGCTTGAGACCAGCCTGGCAACACAGCAAAACCTCGTCTCTACAAAAAATACAAAAACTTAGCCAGGCATGGTGGTTCACGTCTGTAGTCACAACTACTCGGGAGGCTGAGATGAGAGGAGGTCAAGGCTGTAGTGAGCGGTGATCACGGCCTGGGAGACAGAGCAAGACTCTCAAAAAAAAAAAAAAAAGCAGAACTTTGGGCCTCACTCCAGACCTCCTGAATCAGAACCCACATTTTAACAAGATCCTAGAATGATTCACATTTACAGTAAAATTTAAGAAACTGTTTTCAGGCTCCTGTAGATGTACTTTCTCTGGACTGATGCGTCTGAGTCCCAGAAACTCAGCCAGGTGCCTCTCCTATGTGCTGCCACCGCAACCTTCCCTAGCACTTAACACATTGCTCCTGACCACAGCCTAGTGGCCTGCAAGCTCCGCAGGGACAGGAACTGTATCTTGACGCATGCTTGCGTTCTCCACTCCAGCACAGTACCTGGCACATAGCAGATGCTCAAAAATAGTTATCAATTAAATACATGTTTTTAGAAACAAGTAGATAAAGTATTAGCTCTCTGGTTAGAGAATTTTGGACGTAAGTTCTTGATTTACTGCTTACTAGCTGTAGGACCCTGAGCAAGTCACCTTCCTCCCAGAAGTTGTTACTCATTGTTAAGTTGAGAATATTATCAAGTTGAGAAATATATCAGCCCTACAGGGTTGCTGTCAGGATTAGTGATGTAATAGATGTAAACCCAGAATGCTGTGTCTGCCAAGTCAGGGTTGGCACAATAAAGAAGAGTGCCCTCTGCCTTAGTTCTCCCAAGCGGCAAGTCTTTACTGAGTTGGGTGGAATACTACTTGTTGAAATAGAAAGGGTGGCCACACTTGAGCTTAATGCCATTTTTCTTTCTGTTTTCCCCCAACTGCATAAAAGTAAAGCCAAATAAACAAACCTGAGAACTGAGCTGGAATCAATGCCTTTCTCGGCATTGTGTCAGGAGAACAAAACTTAAACTGGGGCCAGCAGACCCTTAAGCTCCTTAAGCCAGGCTCTGGGACCCTTGGGATTACATTTTTAAAATCCTCTCTCCAGTTCCAAACAAAAGTAAACAAGCGAACCTTTTATAGTGTGGTTCAAGGTGAGGCAGTAAACAAATGAGCTTTAAGCAGAATAATCAGCTTAATATGTACTAGCTGGAGGTTAACATTTGCATTGAGAAAGGTCTTATGGTCTTTTTGATAATTCATTCGGAGTTCACTCTAACATCCTCTACCCTCATTCTCCAACCACATGATTCTCTCAACCTCTCAATCTCCCACTCCCACACGTAGTCTACCACTTGGCCAAATAATGAGAGACGAATGGAATGGTCACACCGGAATCAAAAGGATAAAAGACGAAGGGACTTTGAAAGAGGAGAAAGAGAAGGCAAGCGGAGGGAAACTGTCCGTCCACTGCAGACTCAAGTGTTTGTTGGCTCAAAAAGTTGAGGACTAAAGCCACCCTAGGTCTCAGCCACCCTGCAGGCTTTGTGTGGGTGAGAAAACTTGACCTGATTATACAGTCCTAAGTGTGCTAGACTGGCTAAACCAAAGACTGTTGTATAATAAATCAGGCCACCCCTGCACCGCTTCCATGATCACAGAGAACATAATGCTGGCGTTATTAGATAAGCTGCAAAGGTCATCAAGATGCTTCTTTGAACTACCACACCCAAATCAAACACTTGCTCTGATCTTTGGATAAATAACATTTGGATGAACAAACATTTCATACTTTCGTTATCTTTATCTGTGTAAGGGACAAAATCTGTCACCCACTGTGTACTTCTGAAAAAATTATAGGAACAAGTTGACATACTCTCTCAATGATACAGAATTCTCTGCAAAAATTAAATTATAAAATTAATTGTGAGAAACACAGGAAACTGCTTATGGAGGGTTCAGAGTAAGAGACTGACAGAAGGGAGTAATAAGGCTTCTCCTCCATTTCCTTCTTGGAAACTTTTTCTGCACAGAGAAAATGTGGTTGAAAATCTATTGTGCCTTGGATTGAGTTAAAGATAACACCCAAGGATTTATACAGATTTAGCTCTCATCTGGTCCCTTGAAGTGGGGGTGGGGGGAGTTAAAATATCTACTATAAATCCATTGAATAATGCACTGATAACCCAAATTGTGTCCCACTCCCCTCTTGGCACATTGGACTTCTGTTTCTCTGGCTGGGTATTTCCATTTGTCCTATAATACAATGACAGGCTCTTACAATGCCAGTTTTCCCCCACTGGAGAACCAAAAGGAGGGGCTGAACCCATTTCTTGGGCTTTCATCCCTGGCTACATGGGTCCAGATCTCTAGCCAAGCCCTTCCTGTAGGACTGTTGAAAGACTCGAGCAGGCAGCCCTGCCTTTGCTGCCTCCCTTTATTCGTTCTCACCTCCGTCCATTCATCGGCCAGATTTAGCTCATGACTTCTACTCCAATCATAATGGTCTCCTCTTAAGTCAAGCTTATCAAATGCTGTGAGGAATGAATTCTGTGGGCCACATGCAGGAACACAGCGTTCTTCCCGGCTCAGCTCTGCTCCTCTCTCAGGGGAGAGGTCTGTGGGGCCTCTGGCTGCCTGCCCTGTTCTGAGGGTCACACCTGGTCACTGAAACATATTCTCCTCAAGGCTGTTGACCTTCCTTTCTTGATTCAGGCTTTCCAATCCCTACCTTGGGAAGGAGGCAGGCACCCTATTTCTCTGGCCCTCCTCCCTCCCTGCCCACCCCGACCAACTAGGCTGGGCTGCCTGACAAGCACCACGTGACCTCGCCTGTTTCTTCTGATGCCCAGTTTCCACTGAACCTCTGTGTCCTCATTACAAATGAATTTTATCAACTAGCTGGGGCTTCTTCTCACCTAGTTTGTTAGAATCCAGCACTAGTAAGTCTAGCAGTGTTCCTTCAGTGCAAACGGTGTGATGAAGGTGAATGTAAGTTAACATTGATTTTACCCTCAGCGGCTCCTGGGAAGCCGTACTTCAGGACTGGTAAATCAGCACGAGGAGGATCACAGCCCAGGGTCCCCACAGAGGGAGCGGTGCTGCCAATCTTTATCTAACCCAGGAACAGAGAATCCCTCAATTACCTAGGTGATGTTAGAAAGAATGCTCGTTGGTCAAGGACTGTTCCTGGAGTTTTTCTAAGTAATTATTCCTATAGCTATTTAGAAACTGACTTTCAAGAATATTTGCCTGTCTGATAAAATTAAGTGATAAAAATTCTATATTAAGGTAAAATGGGCTGAATCTTTTTAGGTGGTGTTTTCTTGGTCTTTTTGTATGATTGGCTTCATACAGTGAGTACTGCAAAGGGGTGTCCATGAACGAGGCTGTCCTCACAGGGAAAGGGTTGGTGCCCTGAATAATTCCTTGGGAGGAGTGAAAGAGAAATTTTAGAAACTTTACGAGACACTGGTTTATTCCAAAGAATTCTAGACTTTGATAAACTTTACAAATTGCCAAGCCGAGGCTCTCATTCACCTTTTCTCATGTAAATAATAGAACGATACAAATATATCTGTCATTTATTTTACTACTATAGATAGTTGTTTGCCATTTACTATTCGTTCTCCGTCCAAAATTTCAGATTGCAGTTGATTCTCATTATACGTGGTAGTTCTGTTCTGTAGTCGCTGTGAGCCCTGAATTAGCAAATGCAAACTGTTGCTCCCAGGGGAAATACAGGGTTAGGCTCTTTCTAGCCTCTAGTCACATTTTCTTCTTTTATAACGTTATCTTTTGGAGCCTCAGCCTGACATTCTGGGGAGAGGGAGACCCTGGGCTGGATAGCACTCCCCATTGGGGTTATAACGGTCATCCATTTCTATCTCTTCTCTTTCTCCCAACCTCCGCCTGCTGGTCCCCTCTCTAGTCATATTTTTTTCAAATGATCAATATGTAGCCTTATTTTATGTGTGTTTCTATTTAAAGACACTGTGCTCAATATTTACTGTTGATGCATTAACATCCAGTTCACAGCCAACAGCACTATAAGATATGCCTGAACAAGGTTTATCTAACACGTGTATTTTCTCCACAAAGCACCTCACAGCCTTCCTGGGCTTAGGAACACTGGGCAGTGCCTCAGCACTACACTTGGAGTCCACTTTAAATGAAAACATGCATTGTATGACTCAAACTTTTTGCCACTCTGCACATGTCTGCCTCAACAGCATGAAGCATATTTATTTGGGGGATGCAAATAAATCATACTTAGTAGGTGGATTAGCAAATATGCAATCTGTGAATAATAAGGATTAGTGAGGAATAATGAGAACTGTGCATATTCTTGGTTCCGTGGCCACTCCTGTCCCAACTACCTTCATTCTTGGCTTCTCTTCTAGAATCCTCCTAGGCCTGTCTTCCTGAAGTGAAATCCATGATAGGAACCTGTTATTACCACTCTTCAAGTCACCTTACATCTACCCCTCTCTGCAGGGAATATCTGTGAACTGGCAGGAGTGGGATGCATTAAATTCAATCATATTTAAGAGATCATAGCTGATAGGACACTGTTCCAAGGATATTTACAATTGTGTAAGGACCTGTTCTTTAATCATACTGAGGAATGAAGCTTTATCAGGATTGCAGAGTCATAGGGTGGGTACTACGGAAAGTGGGGCTAAAGAAGGTTCACTTCTTTCTTTGTATAAATTGAGTTTGTATAAATTTTGTATAAATTGTACAAGTGCAACTTTGTTATATGCATACATTGTGTAATGGTCAAGCTTTTAGGGTATCCATTAACGGATAGCATACATTGTACCCGTTAAATAATTTCTCATCATCCACTCCCCTCCCACTCCTTCACCCTCCTGAGTCTCCATGGTCTATCTTTCCACATTCTGTCACATTTTTAATCCAGTCATCCACTGATGGACACTTAGGTTTATTCTGTATTTTTGCTATTGTGAATAGTGCTGTGATAGACATATGAGTCCAGGTATCTTTTTGTTTTTGTTGAAACAGAGTCTTGTTCGATTGCCCAGACTGGAGTGCAGTGGCATAATCATGGCTTACTGCAACCTTGACCTCTTGGGCTTAAGCATTCTTCCCACCTCAGTCTCCCAAGTAACTGAGACTATAGGTGTGCACCACCACACTCAGCTAATGTTTTATTTGTCGTAGAATAGGATCTGACTATGTTCCCCAGGCTGGTCTTGAACCGCTATGCTCAAGCAGTCCTCCCACCTCAGATTCCCAAAGTGCTGGGATTACAGATAAGAGCCACTATGCCTAGCCAGGTATGTTTTTGATATATTGATTTACTTTCCTTTGGGGAGATGTCCAGTAGTGGGATTGCTGGATTGTATGGTGGTTCTCTTTTCAGAAGAAGGTTCATTTCTGATATCACATCACTAAGGAACCACCTACTATGGGAATTGGAGCTTTCTTCCTAGGCCCATGGTTGTAAAAATGTCCCATGAAGTCTATGGTTCTGGAGTTCTGTTTGATGCCAACAATCTCAGAGCATTAGAGCCCATGGCCCACTCCTCCTGGGGTCTCACTGAGCATTTCAAGTTGCTGTCCCAATGGCCAAAGGGAGACATACCTGTAGATTGGCTGCAAGTTCTTAAGCAGGTAAAATTCTGGAGTCAAGCATCCATCATATCATACAAGATCCCTGGCCATGAGAGTACCTCCTCCAGGAATCGGCTAGATGGGAAGACATGTTCCGTGTCAGCCCTCCAAATGTGGTCCAGAGAACTCCTTGTGGCTTGGGTATGCTTCCTGTTGTTCAAAGTTTTATCATTATGAAAAGACCGTTCTAACCAGAGCCTGCTGAGATAAAAGCTGCTGCCCCATCCTGTGCTGGGGCATGTGAGTGCTATTTCAGTGGCTGTGTCCACAGCTCTGAAAATCTATACCTTGGATGAAAGCCCAGCTAGAGAATGGAACGTTCCCTTATATATATTCTCTGAAAAACTGTCACATATGCTCAGACATGAAAGAACAGAAAGGCTGATCCTGGCAGCTCCCCACGCTGCAGAATTTCAAAAATGCCTGCGGCCTCACCAAAATGAACTGACTGAACAAAAGGAAGTGGAACGAGTGAAAGGAGACAGAAGGCTGGCCGATACGGTTGCCTCTCTTCCCTCCATCCCCAGCCTCCCTCCCTCCAGATGTTTTTGCTGAGCTTCTGTCAGCCTTACTGGCTTACCCTTTAGTCCCTGCCCCAGGGAGCTGAATTCAAGCAAGTACAGCAAATGTTGCACAAATCAAGAAAAAAGGCTGCCTTTTCCTGTTAACTAACTTTAGTTCTAGTTTATTTTTAAAGCAACACATTGTTTTCCTAATTATAAGACTTGCCAAACTTATTGCAAAAAAAAGAAAAGAAAACTGCAGGTAAGCAACAAGAACAAGTGTCAAAAATCAATTATAATCTCATCATCCAGATATAACCATTGTTGACATTTTTGTTTCTTTTAGCCTTTTTCTATAAATCTTTTCTTTGTGGGGGAGGGGGACGAGGTCTCACCCTGTCACCCAGGCTGGAGTGTAGTGGCACAATCATGGCTCATTACAGCCTCAACCTCCCTGGCTCAAGTGATCCTCCCACCTCAGCTTCCCGAGTAGCTGGGACCACAGTCATGCATCACCATGTCCAGCTTATTTTTAAATTTTTTGTAGAGACGGGCTGCACTATATTGCCCAGCCTGCTCTCGAACTCCTGGGCTCAAGTGATTTTCCCATTTCATCCTCCCACAGTATTGAGATTACAGGTGTGAGCCACCATGCCTGGCCCTCTCTGTGAATCAATATGAATAAATATGTTTCCAATGGGATTACATCATGAATATTGTTTTGTATACTGCTTTTTCCCCTCACTTGGCAATATATTCCAATCATATCTTCAGAGCACCTTTTTTTTTTTTGAAAAGGACAATTCATCCAATTATTTATAGGATGATAATGGGTGATAGGGTTGGAGTTTTAAAATGTTTCCATGTGAACCTTTTGCAATTCTCTTTACCTGCCTTTTCTGTGGTATTAAACACATTGCTTAATTCCTATTGTCTATATTTTGGATTGGCAAATTTCTTTTTCTTTTTATTATTATACTTTAAGTTCTGGGGTACATGTGCAAACATGCAGTTTTGTTACACAGGCATACATGTGCCATGGTGGTTTGCTGCACCCATCAACCCATCATCTACATTAGGTATTTCTCCTATTGCTATCCCTCCCCTAGCCTGCCAGCCCCCAAGAGGCCCCAGTGTGTGATGTTCCCCTCCCTGTGTCCATGTGTTCTCATTGTTCGACTCCACTTATGAGTGAGAACATGTGGTGTTTGGTTTTCTGTTCTTGTGTTAGTCTGCTGAGAATGATGGTTTCCAGCTTCATCCATGTCCCTGCAAAGGACATGAACTCATCCTTTTTATGGCTGCATAGTACTCCATGGCAGACCACCATTTTTAATAGCTGCATGGACTTCTATTATCATAATTCTTTTAATCAATTCCTGTTGTTGAACTTTTACATTATTTCCAGGAATTAAGTTGAAAATACATAGAAAGTATTTAACATCCAGGAGGGCATGGACCCGCCACTCAGGATGACCAGGCTGTCAGACCAGAGCTGGGTTCTGGAGGCCCCAGACTGTTCCAGGCATTAACCTTGGTGTTTGAATGGCAGGGCCTAATTTCACAGGAGGATCCAGGAGGCAGGCAGGTGGGGGCATTTTGGAGAAGCACTCCAAGCAGCATCTATGTATCATTCATAACGAAAGATTTTTAATATTTTAATAGTCCAGTGGGCATATTGATGCAAGCTTTCTGACCATCAAAATATTTAGTACTATTACAAATAGAATAGCTATGAATATCTTTATAGAGAGGTGTCTTCACAAAGATCTGAATATCCCTAGAGGCACATTTTCTGGGTCAAAAGATAAGATACATTTATAGGGCTTTTAGTATAAAATCACAAATTGCTTTCAGAAGAACACAGTTTATAAGTTTACCAAGCTTATTATCTTTTAGATCAACTTTACCATTAAAACCTGTGCGCTGTGGTGTAGGTTTTTTGCAACTCAGTTTCTCTTGCCCCACCAAATCTACTTGTAGGTATCTAGCCCCAAAAACAAAACAACAAAGTCTTGTATGTGCAAAAAGAAGCACCAACAAGGATATTCATTGTAGCCTTGTATGTAATAGGAGTAACAGCTCCCCAAAATTGAAAAGAAATAGCTTATTCAGGAATAGGAGAAATCAATGGCTTATATACTTTAGGAAAATTTATGTTATGAAATGTTATGCAATAATTAAAAAGAATGAGGAAGATGTATAAGACTAACTTGGAATGTTCCATGACATATTAAGAAATAAAAAGTTTTAGGACAGAACATGCAGCATGATCACAGTAATGTTATATACAAAGAAGTATTGGAGGCCAGGTGCAGTGGCTCACACCTGTAATCCCAGCATTTTGGGAGGCCGAGGTGGGTGGATCCCAAACTCCTGAGGTTGGGAGTTTGAGACCAGGCTAGCCAACGTGGCAAAAACCCATCTCTACTAAAAATATAAAATTAGCCAGGCACGGTGGTGCATGAGCCAAGATTGCGCCATTGCACTCCAGCCTGGGTAACAAGAGTGAAACTCCATCTCAAAAAAACAAAATAACAAAGAAGTATTGGATATATAAAATATATTATATGAATATAGCTCTGCATCAACACATGGATAAATGTCCTTGGGAAGAGTACACATCAAGATATCGATACCTCTGGGGTGAGAAGTGGAATTATAAGGCAAGTAAAGCGTTTTGTCATTTTTAAAGTCTGTATATTTTTATACTGTTTGAATTCTTATAATGCAAAACTGTTCTTAGTGTGTAACCCGGTCAGCAGAGGGGGAGGAATGGGGTCTTGCTATGTTGCCTAAGCTGGACTCAAACTCCTGGGCTCAAGCGATCCTCCCACCTCAGTCTCCTGAGTGGCTGGGACTATGGGTGTGCACCACTCCACCTGACTACTAAGTGGTTTTTAATAATTATTTAAAGTATAAAATAAAAGGATTAAAATCAGTTTCTTCCTTTTTGTTTTCTCTTCCTTTTTATTTTTCCTGGGAGAAGAATCATTTTTTTTCCCCAAACTTTTAAGTGAAACTCCACCGATGTATAAAACCTACCATAAGTGCTGGTCTAGAGCTGGGGTTCCCAACCCCCAGGCTGTGGACTGGTACCCTGTTAGGTACCAGTTAGGACTGGTGACTTATTAGGAACTGGGCTGCACAGCAGGAGGTGAGCAGCAGGTAGGTGAGCATTGCTACTGAGCTCAGCCTCCTGTCAGATCCGCAGAGGCGTTAGTCTCATAGCAGCACAAACCCTACTGTGAATTGCACATGTGAGGGATCTAGGTTGTGCTCCTTATGAGAATCTAATTAATGCCTGATGATCTGAGTTGGAAGTTTCATCCCAAAACCATCTCTCCCACTGTCTGTGGAAAAATTGTCCTTCACAAAACTGGCCCCTGGTGCCAAAAATGTTGGGGACCGCTGGTCTAGAGGGCAGAAGTTGGCGACTCCGATCAGTTCCTCGTCCTGTTGGTGGCAGGCCTAACAACCCTCCCCTGACCTGGCTCCCCAGGCCACACAGACCTGGCTCTCACCAGCTTTGAAAGCCTGAGATCTGTGCAATCCCCAGAGCCTCACATGTGATTTAACATTTTGCTGTCACTGTCTTGACATTCTTAATAATTTTTGAAAAAGAGACCCTACATTTTCACTTCTCATTGGGGCTCCCAAATTATGTAGCCAGCCATGGTAGATTAGACACTCTCTGAGTTCTCTTTGTCCCACTCACAAAGTCTTTTGCACATATTAACTCATTTAATTCTCAAAATAGTCTCACGTGCTCGGTGTCATTACATAGTCTTTTGTGAGTTTTCACAGTATCAGAGCCACTCACCACCCAACCCAGGAATGGGGTCTTGGAAGTCCCAGCCTCTGCCTGAGAAGCATTCTGAGCAGCTGTCAGCATCTGGGTCTTGAAATCACAGCTTTGAGTGACTGAAGGTTTCAGGCAACGTGTGGGCTCAAGTCTTTGCAGTCAAAAGCATTCAATGCTAGGCACACCAATAGCACTTTCACTGCACAGTGTTTCTTTCAAAGCATCTTCCTGATTTCTGTACGAAGTCACTGAGACTACAGGTGAAGTCAGAATCTACGTAAGACATAATAATTTAAAACTTTGTAACAAGTGCTTCCGGTTAAAAATAAAATGTAATATCTTTTTGTTATCTCATCTTGGGGGAGGAAGGATGGTTGATGTTTTAGTTGGAAAAAGAATGTGAGAAAATCTGTATTCTCTCTCATTCTTTTTTGTTTTGCACCAGCAGAAAGATTAAAATTTTCTTCTCATTCCTCACATATTTGCAGCTTCCTCAATGTCTCCGTTTTTCTCATCTGCTGTCAGCTATATTGTTAAATGTCTGAGAAAAAGTTTTGTAGGCAGAAAAGACTAATTGCATCTGCTTGTGCTTAAATTAATATGCAATTATTTAAATTACAAATTTAAAAACCTAGTGTTTAATCTAAATTTAGCTTAGGCACATTTGTACTCTATATGTAAATTTATTTTTATTAAAAATAAAGGAAGCATTACTTTCACACATTCTTTGATTAATGAGTGTTCAATTAATGAATAAATTAAACAGATTAAATTCCTCAAACAATTAACCTCATTTACCAACTGGTTAATTAAACTTCCTGAAAGAGTTTAAATAAAATTTATACATTTCATAGATTTTCCTCTCAAACATTTCAAATGCCTGAAGGGACTTATAAGCATAGTAAAATTTTTCTAAGCACTTATGCAGTTCTTATAAATGAAATAAATCAACTTATAAATAGGGCAAATAAAGGTTTTTTGAAAGTTTAAATAATGTCTACAAACAATTAAATTTAATATTATCTACATTAGATTTTTGTGAGTGATAGACACCCCTAATTAACATGGCTTAAATATAAGGTTTTATTCTTCTATATAAAACTTCCTGGCCTGGCACAGTGGCTCACCCCTCTAATCCCAGCACTTTGGGAGGCCAAGGTGGGCAGATCACCTGAGGTCAGGAGTTCGAGACCAGCCTGGCCAGCATGGTGAAACCCCGTCTCTACTAAAAGTACAAAAATTAGCTGGGCATGATGGTGTGCACCTGTAGTCCCAGCTAGTTGGGAGGCTGAGGCAGGAGAATCACTTGAACCCAAGAGGCAGAGGTTGCAGTGAGCTGAGATTGCATCTTTGCACTTCAGCCTGGGTGACAGAGTGAGATTCTGTCTCGAAAAAAAAAAAAAAATCCTGATTTGAATGGTAGACTGGATAAAGAATATGTGATATTTATGTACCACAGACTACTACACAGCCATAACAAAGAACGAAACCATTCATTTGCAGCAACTTGGATGGAGCTGAAAGAGTTGGAGCTGGAGGCCATTATCCTATGCAAACTAACATAGAAACAGACAACCAAATACCACATGTTCTCACTTACAAGTGAGAGCTAAACATTGAGTACATATGGATACAAACGGGAACAACAGACTGGGAACTACTTCAGGGTGCAGTATGGGAAGAAGGTGGGGATCAAAACTACCTATCAGGTACTATGCTTATTACCTGGGTGGCAGAATAGCCTGTACACACAACCTCTGTGACACACAATTTACCTATAGAGCAAATCTGCACATGTACCCCAGAACCAAAAATAAAAGTTAAAATAAATAAATAAATAAATATTCATGATTTGGACAGGGACCATGATTCTTTCAGCTGTCTGCTCTCCTATCCCAGTGGGGTATCATTTAGGGTGTGAGCTTCCTCATTGCCCAAAATAGCTGCTGAAGCCATCACACTCACATCCTCACATCCCCACCAGTGAGGAGGAGAAGGGGGGCAAAGGGCATGCCTCTTAGTTTAAGTTGCACGTGACACTTCCGCCTAACTCACATTGTCCAGAATGTAGTCACCTGGAAATGAAAAAGAGGCAGGAAGATGTGGTTTTTATTCTGTGCAGGCACGTATTGAGCTAAAACCTCAGGAGTCTGTTATGACAGCAAAAGGGGAGAATACATATTGGCAAGTAAGTAGCATAAACTTATCACGAGTTTGCATCTGCCTTTAAATTAAATATCACAAATCTAAAATTAATTTTAACTATTTTTAAAATTAGATCTAAATCATATGTAACGTGTATTACCACTTCCCAGCTGCGTGACTTTTCTGTGAGACCATCTTTATCTGTAAAATGGAGACAATGATACCAACCACATGAGACTATTTTGAGAATTAAATGAGTTAATATATGCAAGGTGTTCAGGACAGTTATTGGTACTTAATAAATAGAGTTGACCCTTGCACAATGCCGGGGTTAGGGGCACCAACCCCACACACACAGTCAAAAATCCATGTATGACTTTTGACTCCCCGAAACTTAACTGCTAATAGCCTACTGTAGACCAGAAGCCTTATCAATTACATAATCAGTAAATTAACACAGATTTTGTATGGTATTTTTATTATATACCATACTTTTACAATAAAGTAAGCTAGTGAAAAGAAAATGTTATAAAGAAAATCATAAGGAAGAGAAAACATATTTGCTCTGCATTCAGTGGAAGTGAATCATAAAGGTGATTCATGAAGGCCTTCGTCCTTGTCATCGTCACGTTGAGTAAACTGAGGAGGATGAGAAGCCGGGGGTTGGTCTTGCTGTCTCAGGGGTGGCAGAGGCAGAAGAGGTAGAGGACGTGGAAGCGAAGACAGGAGAGGCAGGCACACTCGGGGTAAATTTTATTTTCAAAAACCCTCATATGCGTGGACTCTCACAGTTCAAACCCGTGTTGTTCAAGGTTCGACTATTCTACAAAAGCCTTAGCTCTGTTATGCAAAGGAAAAGAAATGAGAGTCAGGGGCTTGTCTTGGAAAACCCACACCAGTGCCCAGAAACCACTGCTTCCTTTTCCAACAGCCCAGAAACCATGTCCTGACATCAATTTCAAGCCAGGTTTTAGAAAGGAAGACACGGTTTCTGTGCAAGGGCATGATAGACCAAGTCAGTCCTGGCACAGAAATCCTCGCTAACTCCTTCCTGCCAATGGGCTTGTCTGCCTTCCTGTCTTTTTCCCTTTTCTTTCCTCCTTTCTGAAATCCAGGAACCACCCCCCCATGTTCGTGTGCCTGATATAAAATGGTGTAGTATTTGCATATAACCTATGCACATCCTCCTATGTATACTTTAAATCAGTTCTAGATTACTTCGAATACCTAAGACAATGTAAATGCTATGTAAATATTGTATTGTTTTTAAACTTTTATTATTTTATTGTCATATTGTTATTTTATATTTTTTAAGATTTTTTTAGCTTTTAGGTTCAGGAGCACATGTGCAGGTTTGTTATGCAGGTAAATTGCATGTCACAGGGTTTGGTGTACAGATTATTTCATCACTGAGGTAATAAGCATAGTACTCAATAGGCAGTTTTTCAATCCTCACCCTCCTCCAACCTCCACCTTCAAGTCGGCCCCAGTGTCTGTTCCCTCCTTTGTGTTCATGTGTACTCAATGTTTAGCTCCCACTTACAAGTAAGAGCATGCAGTATTTGGTTTTCTGTTTCTGTGTTAGTTCGCTTAGAATAATGTTTAAAATATTTTGGATCCCGCAGCTAAGGAGAGTTGGCTGTATAGATATGATGATGAATATTTATTTATATAAATGTGGCTTCCACCATTGCCTTCTATTCTGTTTAATTGGTTAAAACATTCATTGAATTACAATTACTTTTATACAATACAATTTGTCAGACAAACTTTCTTTTCATCAACTTCTATATAAATTTAAATCCCTTACCTTGGCATTTCAGAAAGCTCCCATTCCCCGGAAAGCTTTCTTCCCTGTTCTTCATTAATCAGAACAATATTTGATTCAGGTCCCTTTTACTGCGTGAAACTCTTAGAAAGTATTAGAAAAGCCACGCTACCCTTCTGTAGGCATTGTTTCCATAATTCTTTCTCTACAATCCTGTAGCACTTACGTATGCCATTACTTGCAATCAACGTGTACTAACTGCTGTTGTTATTTATCTTTATCTAAACTGAAGTTAAAGACTGTTTGGACATCCTTTTATTCCCTGCCTTACTTAGCACAAAGCCTTAGATTTGCAACTGATGAATATTTGATAATAGAGATGAGGTTGCTATTACCACCACATAAGGGGGCTTCACAATGATATTTTTTCCTAGATATCTATGAAGTCCTGTAGGCACTACCTGCCCTAATCTCGTTCATTCGACGTGCTAACAATTTCTATAGCTCTAGCTCCCACATCACTTTTGCTTAGAGTCTAACGGGAGAGTTTCAGCTTCCAAGAACTTTCTTTACTATCACAGGAAATGACACAGTTGCTCGCCCTCCCCCTTACTCCCTTTCTTTCTCTTTCTTTGAACTCAATTTCCTTAAAAACAGTGATTTTATCATTTTACTAAAGGGCTAGAAGCCAGGGACTTTCCAGATGTAGAATGAATAATACTCCCTTTCTCCTGGAGGTCAAAATCTTCGCCGCCTGAGGTTTTATGTATTTGACTCCTCCAGACCATCACTTCTCTTTTTAATGCCTACTGTGTTCCAGGAGCTTTATGTACAATTAAGCCACTGCATACCTACAGTAAGCTGCAAGGTAGCTATTGTTTGCGTGTTTTGCTGATGAGAGAAGGGAAGCTCAGAGGCATTCAGTAGCGTGCAGATATCTGTCTGTCCTGGCACAGTTTAAAGAGACGCACATTCAAACCAGAGTAGCCTACTTAACTACTAGTTTCACAACAATAATTGAGAGTAAATTAAAATATTACAAACCCCTCCAGGGAAAGGTGCTCATTAAAAGGTTTAGATTTCTGTGAGAATATAAATCAACACATATTTACTCCCCTCTAAGTTTATTTCCTGAAATCTCTGGGCTTATGGTTTTCTCTGGGATCCCACACCCTTCTTAAGTGTTGTGTCTCAGGATTCACTGGGCAGGGGGTGGCCTGATGGCTGGCAGATGGGACAAGCTGGGACTACACCATCCCTCCTACTGGAGTGGAGCAGATGTTGGGGTTAGACCCAGCGGCCGGCCTGGGAGGGAGTCTGTTTCTGCAGCACCAAGAGGTTACAACACTGGATGAGAAGAGGTGGTTCAGGAAAGCTGTCAAGGTCAAGGTCATGAGTCCAAGATGCAACTATGGGGATGCCCTGTGATTGTGGGTGCTGCTGTTTGTGATTCTTCCTGTAGGCTGAGAACTTCACTTACGTTCTCTATAATCTTTATTTACTTATTTATTTATTGAGACAGAGTCTCACTTGCGTTGCCCAGGCTGGAGTGCAGTGGCGATCTCGGCTCACTGCAACCTCCACCTCCCGGGTTCAAGCGATTCTCCTGCCTCAGCTTCCGGAGTAGCTGGGATTACAGGTGCTTGCCATGACGTCCGGCTAATTTTTGTGTGTTTTTAGTAGAGACGGGGTTTCACCATGTTGGCCACGCTGATCTCAAACTCCTGACCTCAAGTGATCTGCCCACCTCAGCCTCTCAAAGTGCTGGGATTACAGGCATCAGCCACCATGCCGGGCTTCTCCATAATCTTTAAAAAGGGTTTCCCAAAGCACAATCCATGAAACACACTGCTTTGAGCACAGAAAAGGCTCTGGGGTCAAATAAGTGTAAGAAACAAATGCACTGTTCCCACCCCATCAGGGAAATTAGATGACTGAAGGCTCTGAAACTGTGAAAATAAGCAAAACACAACAAAAATCCCCTGCAATCAACAAGCCATACCACAGGCAGTTAAAATATGAATATGTAATGAGTAATGTGTCATGAGAAATTCTTAGAAATCTTTATTAAAAAGAGAGAGAGAAGATGGCAGCTCAAACAGAGTGAAGAAATTATTTTTTCCTAAAAGAGAGAAAACAGAAGCAGGTTTGCATACAGAAGCAAAGCAACAGCGCAGAGGCAGAGCCTGAGGATGTCAGAAGTATACTTACACATCTGTTTCCTCAAAGAAATTGGGAGCTCCCAGCAGAATGCCAGCACAGGCACTCAAAAAGGGGTTTTGAAATTGCAAACAGCATTTAGAATTAATGGAATAGAATCCCCAAAAAACAACAAGGGTCTGAATGAAGGGAGCCTTAGGAAAGAGAGTGGACATGTGCTTTCCCTGAGATAGAAGGGGAGTGGGAGATGATGAGGGAAAACACGGGAATATTTTGAATGGAAAAGAGGCTACACACAGGAGTTGTCAGTGGAAAGAAGATTCTCATCAGCTGGCCTTGATCAGTGCAGTAAGGCAGAGGCAAGGTCACCGCCCACAGAGGGAGCTGGCAGAGTGGGAGGGAGCTGAGGAAGACAAAAACTGGCTGTTGGGGCCCATATATTTTGGAGTCAACCAGAGACACAAAAGAGGCCAGGCGTGGTGACTCATCTCTATAATCCTGGCTCTTTGGGAGGCCGAGGCAGGAGGATTGCTTGAGCCGAGGAGTTCGAGACAAGCCTGGGCAACATGGTGAGACCCTGTCTCTACAAAAACCAAAAAGATACAAAAGTTAGCCAGGTGTGGTGGTGCATGCCTGTAGTCCCAGCTACTCGGGAGGCTGAGGTGGGAGGATGACTTGAGCTCAGGAGGTTGAACCTGCAATGAGCCATGATTGTGCCACTGAACTCCAACCCGGGCAACAGAACGAGACCTTGTCTAAAAAAAAAAAAAAAAAAAAAAAAAAAAGAGAGAGAAGAGTTTGGCTGAGTAACTGTGAGAACCCAATATGTGAAGTGTGTTCTATACAGTGGTGCTTTAGGGCATGGCCCCTGGAGCCAGACTAACTGGATTTGGGTTTAAGTCCAAGATCCCTTCCTTTTCAAAGGGTGGTAGGAATTAAATTAGGTAATATATGTAAAACACTTGGAAGACTGCCTGGCACATTTGTAATCACTCAGCAAGTAGTAGCTATTACTATTATTGTTATTATTTTGTGATGGAACTAGTCATAAGAATTTTGTGATTTTTTCCTAAAGAAATGTAAGGTCGCCCAGAACAACCAAAGTTAGGAGCATAGTCATGGTATAAGGAGGGGACTGAAGGCTGGATCCTAGCCCAGCAGGCACTGGGGGAAGGCTGTTGATGGAGTCTGGTTCCTAACTAGGTAGGGCATGCAGTACAGACCGTAAGAAGAGAGGTGACTCATCTGAACTTGAGCTTTTGGCTGAAGAAATACTCAGGGTGATAATGAGACCTAAAATACTGCCATAAAAAAAATCATGCCTACCATGTATGCATTCATTCCATTCCTTTAACAAAATTTTTTGAGCACCTACTGTGTGTCAGCCACTCTACCTGAAACTCATTCCTCACGTGGTGCCTTTATCTTCTCAACAAGCCAGTTAGGTAGATCTTAGTAAACCAATTTTTCAGACAAAGAGATTAAATTTGGACCCAAACCAGAAAGCTAATAAATGGCAAAACCAGGTTTCAAACACTGATGTGATTCTAAAGTTGATGTTTTTAAGAACTGTTCTGTATTTTATCTCCATGGTGCTAAATGTTTTTGACAGGTGAAGAGGAATGTCTTAAGAGCAGGGGCTTAGGAATTGTAAGGTCAGACTGTTAGGCCCTTTCCATGGGTGCCGAGTTCACTAAGAATAATGAGAGACGATATGGTAGAGAGGGAAATGTGAACCTGGCACTGAAGTCCTGGAAGAAGGTGAAGGTATGTTGTAAAAGTGTGATAATAAGAGGAAGTATGGACTTCAAAGGAGACGAGGTCACAGAGGTATAAAGTAGGAGCATCCCTGGTTTGCAAGAAGATCAAATGCTTAGGCTCAGTGCAGTGGCTCACGCCTGTAATCCTAGCATTTTGGGAGGCCAAGATGGGTGGATCCTCGAGGTCAGGAATTCGAGACCAGCCCGGCCAACATGGTAGAACCCCATCTCTACTAAAAACACAAAAATTAGCCAAGCATGCATGTAATTCCAGCTACTCAGGAGGCTGAGGCAGGAGAATCACTTGAACCCTGGAAGTGGAGGTTGCAGTGAGCTGAGATTGTGACTCTGCACTCCAGCCTGGGAGACAGAGCGAGAGTCTGACTCAAAAAAAAAAAAAAGAAGATCAAATGCTTGCTCATTACTGCTGAGTGGGGAATGAGTAGAAGAAGACATGTCCTTCATTGTCGGTCTTTGATACTCTGTGGGAAAGCCAGATGTTCAGTTCAGGTGAGAGATGAAAGGAGCAGATGTGGCAGAAGAAGCTGAGGTTGGAAGAACATCCCAGAACACCATATAAGAGGCCAGGAGATGGGTGAACAGAGGGCTGGGGTAGAAGAAGGACTTAGTTTCCAGAGTTAGCAAGAAAAGTGAGGAGACTGAGAGGCAGGCTAGAAGGGCAAGGTAGAAGCCAGTCAGGAGAGCACTGCATGCCTAGAATCTTGTGATGGGAGTTACAGGCTCTGCATTCCAAGTGAAATGTCATAAAGGGAAAGAAAGTCCAACTGCACACTTACCTGCCTTGGTGTTTACCACTCAGATGGCTTCCTGTCTGCCTTTGGAGCTGAGGAAAGGAGGCTCTGGCACCACTGAAACAAGAAAACTTGACGGTTGCTAGTCTATTCCATTGGACTCATAGATGTTTGGGATTACCAAATTGGCAAGAGCAAAGCTATCTCCAGGTATATACTATTTCACAGTGTACCATCTCATTATGACCTTGTCAGGAGCCTGTAGTGACATCAGATCCCTGATTATTAGTACCATGGCTTTGACAAATTTCTGAGATCCCAAATTGTCCAGGTAGCAGGAACTGAAGAGGGTGATCTGGGTGGTCAGGCCTGAAGAAATCCCCTCACAATGTAAGTTAGCAATTTCATCAACTGTCTTTTAAAATAGTTGATTGTTCCTTGTAACTGAAACTTATGCTTCTCTGAATGTGTAATTTAAAGGTTTTTATAGGATATGGGGGAAGGAGGAGGGATTCACTCCAGTTGTACCAAACAATCCTAGAAAGCCAATGGGGTAAACATACAGGAATGAAGACATAGGGTGTAGGGAAAAGAGGGAGTCTATTTTAAAAGGTCTAGGGTATGAGTAACTCCCAACTTAGTCCTATGTGTATGAATTACCTGAAATCTTGCTAAAAGGCAGACATTGGTTCAATGAGTCTGGGTAGGAGGACCTAGTAGCTGTATGTTTGGCAAGCTCCCAGGAAGCGCTGAGGCTGCTGGCCTGCAGACCACACTTTGAGCACTAAGGACTTGCACTATGTAACTAGTCAAACGTTAGCTTCAAAAGACGGATTGTTTGTGAGGTAAGATGGCTGTCAGCCAACCCATTAAGACATACTAGGCATAGACTTGATGTGTAATAGTAGGATGATTGCAAAACTTAGAGTCAGCATTTGCAGCTTTTCATGCTGATTCTACCATTTTCTAGCAATAAAACTTTGGACAAGTCCCAGGTCATCTCTGTGTTTCAGTTTCTTCCTCTGATAAAATAGAGATGACAAGATGTGCCATGGTTGGCTAACCACAGGGTAATTGTGAGGGTCAGAGGAAACAACTTAGTGAAAGTGCCTTATGAACTGAAAGTGCTGCATGTGTGTAAGCATTATTTTTATTACTGTGTTATTTGAAGTGAAACCTTACTAATGCTCCTATTTCCACTGCTTTTATTTTAATAGATAAATCGATAACATTGGCAAGTGTTTGCTATTTACCTGATGCCATGTTAAGCACGAGTTTACTCCTCACATCTCTAATAATATTGGTATTACTATTGTTAGCCCCATTCTACAGAGGAAAAAGTGAGGCCCCCACACAATAAGATAAGGCCCAGCTGTGAAGTGTTGATGCTAGATTATGAGCTCAGGTTGACTCTCCAAAATTTAAGCTCTTATTTACTGCATTCAACTGATGGATTGTAGCAAACACCCAACATCATAGAAGAAGGTGATAGTCTAGACCAGAGGTTGGCATGCTTCTTCTGTAAAGGGCAAGATAGTAAACATTTAGCCTTTCTATGCCAAGTGGTTTCTCTTGCAGCCATTCAGTCCTCTCATTGCAGTGCAAACGCAGTCATAGACAATTTGTAAAGGAATGGGTGCGGCTGTGTTGCAATAAAATGTCATTTCTAGAAACAGGTGGCAGGCTGGATTTGGCCTGCAGGCCATAGTTTGATGATCGTTGCTCTAGAAAATTCTGAGTTGTCCAATATGGTAGTCATTGGGCACGTGTGGCTGTAAATTCAGTTCCTCAGTTGCACTGGCCACATTTCAAGTACTCAATAGAAACGTGTGGCTAGTAACTACTGTATCGAACAGTGTAGAGAACATTTTCATCAACACAGAAAGTTCTATTGGAGAGCCCTGATCTAGATCATCTTTGGAGGTGGGAGGTGGGGAAAATCTTTTTATCAGTAGCTGTGAGGACGTGGAAGCTCTGAGTCCTGGCTTTACTTCTTATATCTGATTGTAAGTAAATCACATCATCTCCCATAGGCTCCATTAATACACACATAAAATGGGAATAATACCCTCTGTTCAATGTTGTTGTGAGAACTGAATGAGAAAATATGTGAAAGGCACTTCGTAATCTGTTAGGGGCTGCATAGACATAAGCCATTGTTAGGATTCTAATTGTTATGTAAAATGTGAGAGAATGTATGGAGGCAGAATTTGGGTAGGTGCCTGAATTGACAGACCATGTTTTCTTTGAAATCACTCTTGGGGGAGTCATTGAGATGATAGAGCGTTATCAGAATAAGGAAATGTTATTATTTTTATGATTCTATTTTTTGGACCAGAAAAACAGTAAACAAGGCAGATCTCAGCGTCTGTTCACTTTTCAGAGCTTGGAATTGCCTTTGTAATGCTTAACAACCTCAGGAAACGGACAAAACTGTCCAGATAGGGGCTGTGATGAAATTGGCAGGCCATAGTGACCTTCCTGAGGGAGATCAAAGGTTTATTTTTTATCACATTCAAAGTTAAAAAGCATGGCGCCATCACACGTCAAAGGTTCTAGTTCTTTCCTGATGCTTCTCTTTCACAGGGGCCCCCTTTATACCACACAGGTCAAGAACAAAGCTCAATTCTGCCACAGAATGATCAACCAAGCCATTGTTTGTGCAAATGGTTTTAACATCTCTGTGATTCCCAGGGCATCCCTTCTCCCTGGTTCTTCCTCCCTGTTGCTAGTCCCTGCCAGAAATCACCCTTATAGAAAAAGGCCTTCTCTTCCCATGAGTCTGTCATCCCCTCTTTTCCCTCAGGGTGCTGGGAGCCAGGCCACCCTCTAGTTCTAGGCCAATCTACTGTTACCACTCACTTGAATATACAGAAGAGAAGTTTCTTCTTATTTGGCCTGCACACACCCTTCTGATTTCTGCCTATAACTAGGAGTTACGTTTTGCATCTATCCTTTCCCTATAGCTTTTTCTATGAGCCTCCCAGAGCCTATCTCACACATCTCTACCTTCTTTCCTGTTTCCTTTCCCTGTTACTTTTCACACTACTTAAGTACTCCAACAATTCACTCCTCTGCTCTTCAGTGAACACTCACCTATCAGACTGGAATGAAGGTGGCTGTTCCTACACACAGCTGATACCGGTGTATATTAGTTAGACCTTTAGGAAAGCAATTTGGGAATATTTGTCTAAATCATTAAAAATCGGGTCAAATCCCTTTGGACCAGTAATTCCACCTCTAAGGAAGTATCTTAACTAATTAGACATGCACTGAAAATTACTAAACGAAGATAATCATTATTGCATTATTTATACTACTAAGCAATTAGAAATAACCTAGTTGTCAACAATGGGAAAAGAATAAAATGAACCCCAAATTTAGAAGCAGAAATAAAACGTACTAAAATGTTAACAGTGGTTAAGTCTGGATGTCTCTGGGGTTATCTCTGGTTATCTCTGAAGTACCAATGATTTTACTTTCTTCTTTTGCCCTTTTTACTTTTTACAATATGCATATTATTATATAATCAGAAAGAGATTATAAAAATGAAAGTTCCCATTCTTCCAGGCTGATTATTATATATTCCACTATAGTATTCTCCTTCGAGCATTCAAAATGCACATTTACCAGCCAAGGCACCTCTCTAGAGGTGTGTCCTTGGAGACAGCCATGCAGGATTTTCTCATATATACTTGAGAAGAGAAATCTAAGAGCTTGCTTGGGGTCCCTTACAATGAACAGCCAGTTTGGGAGGGGAGGAATTAAAGCCAAATGCCCTGAGGAGGAAGTCAGCCTGGTGTCAGCGAAGAGGATGAAGAGGATGTGGTTCCCAATTCTGCCATAAAATCCCTCTTGTCGTTATTGTCCTTACAGTGCCGAAGAAATGGCTCTCACACCCACAAATCTAAATAACGAGATGTCTCTGCCGATGAAGATGGACTGCCAGGAACAAGAGTTGACTGAGAAAAACAATAGCTTTTTCCAAAAGCTCAATGTGACTAAAAGTGTAATGCAGGAGTAAGTCAGAACTGAGCTTGCAGAAGCAGTTTCTAGGGTCCCAACTGCAGACATCTTTGGGCCAGTGGTATGCAAATGATGGGATTTCCAGGTTCAGGGTCTAGGTTGACAGTCTTCCCTATAATTTATCTAAATTTAAACTCATGAATATTTACTCTAGTAGGCCTTATGAGAAGCTAAAGGGGCCCGCAATCATAAACTGGGTAGATACCCATTAAAAAAAAAAGTTGTTTAGACTCTAATCTCAATTTGAGAAAACATGTGGATTGTTTTGTGGCTTCATTATCTTCACCTGCTAAAGATCTAAGCCATTTAAAATACTTTCTGGCATAGAGGGAGCACAAACAGTGGTATAAACACATATTTACATTTGCCAGTACATGTTAAAAAATGCATACTAATTTAGCTATGATTAACAACCTTTTTAACTAGAAAAACATTCTTAAGGTAAAAGATTTTCCAGGAATCCCTCATGTGGCAAGAAAGCTATTATGATATCAAAGATGTTCTTAAATGCATTTATAATTTATTGAAGATAGTATTATATGCATTTGTAAACTTTGGGCAGTTTTTCATTTAATTTTTTTTCATATAAGCAATATTTATTCATTCTATATAAATCTGTATAGATTCCAGGATCCCTTTCTAAGCAGGATAGATGTGAAGTGACTCAATACCCCCTCAACCCTGAGAACACCTCCAGCCTCAGGGTTCAAATCCCATAGACTTGGAACTACTTTTACAGACACATATCACACATTTATTGTGACCCATTCGCAAGCGTACGAGAGAGAACACATAGGCTCTCCAGCAAAATATGAATAAGTGTGGTATTAATTAATTAAGCAAAATATTAAACACTGTGGTAGGGAATAGGCAAAGACTATTAACACACTTATTTTAGAAAAGGAAATACAAATGAGTTTTATGCATATAGGCAAAGATACTCAACCTCACACATAAAATGAGACTAACACTAAATGAGATACCAGTTTAAACATACCAAGTTGGCAAAGATCAAAAACTTTAATAGCACATGGATTTAGACAAGGAGTTAGAAACAGGCACATTTTTGCTTGGAGTGAAAATTGATTCAACCTCTTTAAAGCATACTTTGTGAAAAATCTATCAAAATTTAGAATATACATATCTATTGACCTAGAAGTTTTACTTTTCGGGTTTTCCAATAGATATGCTGTACACATACACAACTACAACATATAGATGTGTAAGGATATTCATTCCAGCATTGTTTGTAATAGCAAATGATTGGAAACATTCTACATATCGGTTAATAAAAAAACTGATCGGAAAATTATTATACAGCCCCGCAATGGAATACTATATTGCCATTTTAAAAACGAAACAGCTCCGTATGTACTAATATGAAATGGACTCCAAAATAGGTTATTAAATAAGAAATTCAAAGTACTTTGATGTATACACAGAATGGAGTATATAAATATCCTCCCACGTATATTTTAAAGGGTCTATTCTGTACAATATATATACATGCAGACATGCATACATAAACGTCTCTGCTTATTTATGCCTAGAATCTCTGTTGAAAATAAAGAAGCTAGTAAACATTGTGGGGAGGACAGCTGGGGGGTGGAGGTCAAGAGGGCGCTGTAGACCTACTCCTCTCCGCCATTTGAACCATATAATGTATTTAAACTCCACTTTTTAAAACAGGATATTAATTTGCTTATTTGTTGATTTTGCACATTCATTTATACACATATATGCACAGAGCTGCAATTAGTTTGGAATTTGGAATCTCACTGTTAATTTATGGATTCAGCCAATTGTTATTTATCCAGCCCCTCTATTTCTACTTGTGAGATATACCATGCAAGGTGTTACTCACACAGAATAGAACTCAGTACGGGGATAGCAGGTGCTCCCTGGGGCTGGGAAAGATCTCAGTGTTCTCCATGTAGAAAGGAGTAGGGCAGGCCCAAGCTCTGGCCCAAAGGCATAATAACAGCCTCTGTTTGGATTATGTGGCTTGCAGTTTGCTAAAGGAAATTATCAAAGTGGACTACATCTTAGACCGATCAGATGACGAGGACGACATTTCCTCCGAAAACCCTCAAACTGACTTCCTTCACAAGGTAGACACTGAAAAATGGGTAAGAGAGACACTTAAATGACACAGTAGGTTGAAGAGAAGAACTTCACACCACATATCTCAAAGTGGTAAGAAAATATCTGAGGGTTTCCTTCTAACTGGTGCAGAACTTCAAAGTTTGAAATCAGGAGGGAGGCAGGGGATGGCATTATTCCTACTGGATACTGCTGTTACCACATGAAGGACTTCCTAGCCTTCCCATGCAAAAAAAAAAAAAAAAAAAAAAAAAGTATATGTTATTTTTGTCCTTGGGAATTTATGAAATAACTGTGACATTTCTCACCTTCAAGTAAATCACCATATGACCAAATCACCATATGACCAAATCACCATATGACCATACCCCCTGCTCACAGATTATCTTCCAGTAGAATTCAGCTATTCACCCTTAATGCAGCCTCCAGGAGAGAATCCTTCTTCTTCAAGCTTCTGGGGCTCCAGGCCGTCAATGGCTTGTAGCTACATAACTCCTCATCTCCTGTCTTCATCCTCACGTGGTCTTCTCTGTGTCTGTGTCTTCTCCTCTTCTGTCTCTCATTAGGATGTTTGTCATTGGATTTAGGAACCCATTCAAGTAATCCGAGATGATCTTATCTCAAGATTCTTAGTTACATCTGCAAAGACTCTTTTTCACAATATGCATGGGGTCCTAGTTCTGTATTAGGACATGGGCATTCCTTGTTTGGGGTCACCACTTAATTCTCTACACTCTATGACCTTGGGTAAGTCACTAAATACAAATGACCACATGAGAATGAAAATAAATAATGCATATGAAACTAATTTGTAAAGAGTTACATGAATGTTAGTTATTTCTATTGACTTGACCAGTAGTTTACACAGACATTTCAAAAAGAGACTGATCTATTCTCCCTCCTCCAAACTTTTCTCCTTCCAGTTTAAAAATAGTTCTGCTGAAATACAGGAAATTCAGATCAAACTTCTTCAGAGGACAGAAGAAACATTTCATAAATAGTTACTAAAGAAGTGTTCCAGGATAAATTATTGCCGATTTTTGCATGCAGAGACTTGAAATAGCAGAACATGTCTTGGGATGCTTTTTGAGAACAAGGCAAAGAATACAGAAACAAAAAAGTAAATTTTATTGATCAAACTCATAGAGTAGGGTTTTTCCCCCAAACTCTTTGATATGAAACAACTTAAGGTCAACTGAGAATTATGCAATGATTAACCATATTCCTACACCTGTGTTTAAAAATCTTTCACATTTCTCACATTGGCTTTATCTTTATGTATATAAATAGATGAAACTTTCTGAACCATTTAAAAGTAGGTCAAAGACAGCATGACACTTCATTCCTGTTTACTTCAGAAAGCATCTCTAAAAACAAAACTTTCTCTTACAAAATACTGTTATCACATCTGGGGAAATCAGCATTAATATAGTAATCTCAATTCTCTCAATATTCTAATTTCTTTAATTGTCCCCCAAATGTCTTTTACAGCCATATTTTTAAACCAGCATCCCCAAAAGATGTATGCAATATGTTTGGTTTTCATATCTCCTTAGACTCTTAATATGGAATAGTCCTGCCACTTTTTCTTTTTTATGACATTGATTTTTTTTAAAAGATCAGAGCAATCATCTAATTTGAGTGGAGTTTTGGAATCCATGGTCAGAAAGAATTCGATTACTCATCAGGACTGAAAAGAGCTCTCCCTGTACACACCGATTCTCTCCATGCCCCTGCCTCAGCCTTCCTCTGTAGACAGAGCAGAAGGGCATGTCTGCTTAGCTTACAGATGCATCAGAAAGCTCCAGTCTCAGAGAGGACTATGTGGTTGACCCCAGAGAAGGGGGATTGGGTAGGGCTGGAAGAACTACCACATCTTGTAGTAACCTTTTGTTCTGCTTTGCTTCCATCATCATCTTTACCAGGGTATGTTGGAGCTGGAGGCTAAGCATGACCAGGACCTGGGTAAACAGGATGAGCAAGAAACAGATGTGGATGAGTACCCTCAAGCATCTACATCTCTGCAGTTTTCAAAGAAGAACCTCCTTGAATTGTAAGTCTTGACACATTGCAAGACAGAGCATTTAATAATGAGCATTTAATAATGTGTGGAGGGGAAAATGGAATTTAAGCAGAGAACTTAGGGAAAGTCTGGAAGATTTAAAATCCATACATGTCTTGAACCATAAAGCACTCCTGTGCATAGGTAACTACCTACATGATCTAGCAATAATGTGGAGTAAGGACATTTTAGGGATATAGACAGAGCATGGGAAAAAAGAAAGAGCAAACTCTTCTTTGAGACCTGAAATTAATATATATTTAAACCTTCTCAGATAATTTTCTAGATAGGAAAACCATAATTATCATTAAGAGTATGTTGTTAAGCCCTTGTGGGTCTTTTCCCTATTGTATACCTCTCCTCCCCCACCATGATGTAACCACTATCTTAATATCAATATTTAACATTCATTCCACACAGTGAAATTAAAAATATATCTTTTTTATTAAATGTAAAATATGCTTTGTTTTATCGAGTCTTTAAAGATCTGTTAAAGTGGATATCAAATGAATACCAAAACTTATTTTCTTGAGGCCTGTGTACCCACCTGGCCCATTCTGGCCCAAGATCAACTTGCTATTCAAAGGAAGAACATTTCAGGCTATGGGAGTTTTTTCCCATTTCCTGCTTTGAAACTGATCACCATAACATTTCTGCAGGTGCCTGAAGGGCATGTTCCTCAAGCTAAACTACTGGAATGCAAAGATAGGTCTCCAGGTGAAAGAACTTAGAGCTGATTACATAGACAGAATGGACAAAATTGACAATATTATTTTTAAAAAATGTAACAGAAAACACAGTGAAGAGGTAATTGTAGGGTGTTGGGGTTGGTCATAAAATAGCAGAAAGTTTCATAGCTTTAAAAACTTAAGAAACTTTGGACTTAAGATGATAAAGTCTTTAGGACAAGAAGTCTTATTAGAAGCCAATGACACAAAATCTCAAAACTTAAATGCAAGTTATCTGAATCTTTGTTCTCTCATCTCTCAAGGATCTCTGTCCTACATTGTTTCTTTGAGTCTGTCAAAGGAAGGCCTTTAGGTCTCCAGTCATTCTTAAGGGATTATTCAGTATTGTCTAAGTCAGCCAGCATGTCATAGAAAAAAATGTGAAGTATATTTGCTAACGTGTCTCTGAACTTAAGTGAAAAATTTTAAGATTAAACAAAAAGGATACAATTAATTGTTATTTATCTAGACACTGGTATAAAGAGAATGAGCTTTGGAGGCAAAGAAACCCAGGTTTGTTTCCTGATACTGACATTTTTGGGGTAAATTAACCAACCTTTTTAAAGCCTCAACTTTCTTCTTCTGTAAAAGGGAACTAAAAACAGCCACTTCACTGATTTATTGTTGGGAGTCAGTAAAATTCTGTATGTAAAGAACTTAACACAAGGCTTGGTGTATAACAAACTATTAATGAATGGAAGCTATTCTTAGAAATAAATACCTCTGGCCTTCTGAACTTTCCTACCACATTCCAAACTGTTTCCTACCACAGGGCTACTCTTCTCCTAACTGTTTCCTTATCTTTCATTTGAACTCTCTTTACAGAGGCCTTCTTTTGACCATCTTGTCCAAAATGGGTCTTTTTTTTCCTTCCACAGCATTTATAATATTCTTTTTAGAAAGGATTCTGTGGTTTTATTGATTCAACACCATAAATTACATTTTAGAAATTAAGGTATAATTACATACACTAAAATTATATTTTTAGCATACAGTTCTGCAAGTTTTGAAAAATGCATACAGTTGTGCAGTCACCAGAGTGAAGATATATCTTTTATCACTGCAAATCCCTCATGCTCTACTCTAGTTAACCACGCTCCCCAGGCCAAGCTGCTAGGAACCACTGATCTCTTCTCTATTCTATTATTTTGCCTTTTCCAAAATGTCACATAAATGGAATCATACAGTATGTAGTCTTTGAGTGTACCTTCTTTCTCTTGGAATAATGCATTTGAGTGTTATCCATGCCATTGGATGTATCAGTAGTTTCTTTTTATTGCTAGATAGTGTTCCATTATATAAATATACCACATTTTACCCATTCACCAATGGAAGAACATGTAAGATTTTGGGCAATTAAAAATAAAGATTCCATAAAACATTTATGTATAGGTTTTTGTGAGAGCATACATTTTTATTTTCCTTGGGTAAACAATCAGGAATGGGAATGCTGGGTTGTATCATAAGTGTATTATTTATATTTGTAAGAAACCGCTGAAGGGTTTCAAAAAGGCTGTGGCATTTTGCATGTCTTCCAACGGTGTATGAGAGTTCCAGTTGCTCTACATCCTCACTAGCACTTGATATTATCAGCTTCTTTTTTACTGTAACCATTTATAGGTGTATGGTGGTATCTTATACCACCATACTTTGCAATTTGCATTTAGCTAATAACTATTAATATTTAGTATCTTTTCATGTGCTTATTTGCCATAGGTATACCTTCTTGGATGAAGTATCTGTTTATCTTTTGCTCATTTTAAAAACGGGGTTGCTCGGTTATTTGTTATTTTTGGGTTGGTTGGTTCCTGCTTTTCTAGTTCCTTGAGGTACACTATTGGATTGTTTATTTGAAATCTTTCTACTTTTTGGATGTAGGTGTTTATTGCTGTAAACTTCCCTCTTTGTCTGGCTTTTGATGTCTCTGATAAATTGTGGTAGGTTGTTTGTTTTCATTTGTCTCAAGCAATTTTAATTTATTCCCTATTTCTTCCTTGACCCAGTGGTCATTCAGGAGCATGTTGTTTAATTTCCATACATTTCTATATTTTCCAAAGTTCCTCTTGGTATTGATTTCTAGTTTTATTCCAGTATAATCTGAGAAGATACTTGATATGATTTCAATGTTTTAAAATTTGTTAAAACTTGTATTGTGTCCTAACATATGGTCTATCCCAGAGAATGTTCCACTTGCTGATGAGAATAAGGTATATTCTGCAGCTGTTGCATTAAATATTCTGTAAATGTCTGTTAGATCAATTTAGTCCAAAGTGCAGTTTAAATCCAATGTTTCTTTGCTAATTTTTTTGCCTAGATGTTATGTCCAATGCTGTGAGTCTGGCATTAAAGTGCCCAACTGTTATTGTATTGAAGTCTGTCTCTCCCTTTAGATCTAGTAATACTTGCTTTATATATCTGGGTGCTCCAGTGTTGGATGCATGTATATTTAGAATTGTTACATCCTCTTGTTAAATTGATCCTTTTATCATTATATAATACCCTCCTTTGTCTCTTTTTATAGTTTTTGACGTAAAGTCTATTCTAAGTATAGCCACTCCTGCTTGCTTTTGATCTCTATTTGCATGAAATATTTTTTCAATTTCTTCAATGTGTCTTTACAGTGAAGTGAGTTTCTTTTAGGCAGCATATAGTTGGCTCATTTAAAAAATCCATTCAACCACTCTATATCTTTTAAGTGGATAATTTAATCCATTTATATTCAAGGTTATTATTGATAAGTAAGGACTTATTCCTGTCATTTTGTTAATTGTTTTCTGGGTGTTTTGTATATCCTTATTTCTTTCTCTCTTATTGTTTATAATTGCAGTTTGATGGTTTTCTGTAGTGGTAATGTTTGACTTTTTTCTCTTTCTCATTTGTATATCTATTCTATCAGTGAATTTTATACTTTTTGAGTTTTCATATTTGTAGACTTTGTTCTTTCACTTCCAGATGTAGGATTTCTTTAAGCATTTCGTGTGGTGATGAATTATCTCAGTTTTTGCTGATCTGGGAACAACTTTATTTCTCTTCCATTTTTTGAAAGATGGTTTTGCTGGGTATGGTATTCTTGGCTGTCAGTTTTTTTTTTTTTTCTCTCAGCACTTTGAATATATCATCCCATTCTCTCGTTGCCTGTAAGGTTTCTGCTGAGAAACCTGCTGTTAGTCTGATGGAGATTCCCTTATATGTGACTTGACACTTTTCTTTTGCTGTTTTTAGAATTCTCTCTTTGTCTTTGATTTTGGCAGTTTGCATGTAATGAGCCTTGGGGATGACTTTTTTGATACAAATCTATTTGGGGTTCTTTATGTTTTCTGTATTTGAATGTCTATCTCTTGCAAGACTTTGGAAGTTTTTAGCTATTATTTCATTAAAATTTTTTTTAATGCCTTTGCCCACTTTTTCTCCTTCTGGAGCTCCTAATATCTAAATATTTGGTTTCCTTATGGTGTCTCATATGTCAGATAGGGCTTTCTTCCTTTTTTTATTCTTTTCTTTTCTTTTTTCTTTTTTTTTTTTTTTTTTTTTTTTTTTTTTTTTTTTTGCTGATTGGTGTATTTCAAAACACTTGTCTTTAAAGTTTAGAAAGTTTTCTTCTGCTTGATCTGGTCTATTATTTAAGCTCTTTATTGTACTTTTATTTCATTCATTGAATTCTTCAGTCTCAGAATTTGTTTGATTCAGATCATGAATTGTTTTCTTGACTTCTTTGTATTGCTTACCTGTGTTCTCTTATATCTCTCTGACTTTCTTTAGTATCAACATTTTGAATTCTTTTTCAGGCATTTCATAGTTTCCCTTTTCATTAGGATGTTACTGGAGAATTACTGCACTCCTTTGAAGATGTCATGTTTCCTTCCTTTTTCATGTTTCTTTGGTTCTTACATTGATATGTATGTATCTGGTGCAATAGTCAAATCTTCCAATTTTATGCATTGGCTTTCATAGGGAAAGATTAGTTTTTCCTAAAACTGTATTTATAGCATTAGTTGGGTAGGGTGCTTTGGCTTTGATTATTAGTGGGTGGGCATACTAGTGTAGCCTCTACATGATTTCTTTGGTTGTAATCAGCATCAGTGGTATCTGTAAGTTCCTCAGTGGCTTAGGCCATGCTTATTTGTGGAGGCTGTGGCAAACTTTACTGGGGACAGTTACCCTAGGCAGATTGGTCCTCAAGTGCCAGTGGTGGTGGCAGCAGGGTGGGAGTGCCCATCCTTAGGTCCCCATGCAGCATATATGTGCACCAGTGGTGGTGAGTCTGGGTGGGTCAGATCTTCGGCTTCTAGGCAGCTTGGTTGATTGCCGGCAGTGGCAGCAGTGGCTGAGAAGGTGGGTCCTCATGTCCCTGGGCAGTGTGTGTGGCACTGACTGTGGCAATAGTGGCAGCAAGCCAATCCTTGGATTCCCAGGTAGCATGTGCAGGGTACCAGCAGTGATGGCAGTGAGCTGGGTGGGCCAGTCCTTAGGCCCCTAAGAATCGTGAATGGGTAGATACCAGTGATGATGGCAGCTGTAGGCTGGGCAGGCTGGTCCCTAAGCCCCCATGAAACACATATAGGTGCAGGCAGCAGGAAGGGTAGGTCTATCACCAGGCCCTTGAACAATGTACATAGACAGTGGCAGTGGGCAGGGCCCATCCTCAGGCCCACAGAAGGCAAGTGTTGGCACTAGCCATGACAGGCAAGGCAGGTTGATCCTGAGGTTCCCAAATAATGTATGGCAGGCACTGGTGCTGGCAACATGGGGAGCGGGCCTGTCCTCAGACTCCTCAATGATGTGCACAAGACCCCAGTGCTATTGATGGTGGCAGTGGCAGGGTGGACCTGTCCTCAGGCCCTCAGATGGCATGAATGGCTGACAATAGTGGCAGGCAGAGTGAGTTGATTACCAAGGCTCCTGGATGGCATGCTTAGGCAGCAGTGGGGGTGGGCTGAACAGGACTGTTGTCAGGCCCCTTGATAGTGTATGTGGGTGTCAACGGCTGTGGGTGGAGCAAGTCAGTCCCCAGGCCCCTAGACAGTGCAGCAATGGAATACTAGCAGTGATGCTGGTAAGTGGGATGGGCCTGCCATCAGGTCCCCTGATGGTGTGCATGGGCTGGCAGAGGCAGGCCTGGTTGGCTGATACCTAGGCCCCTGGATAGTGTACTCTGGTGCCAACAGTGATAGCAGTGGGTGGGGTAGGCTGCTCCTCAGGCCCCTGGGTGGTATGTACAGGTGCCAGTAGTGGCTAGTGGGTAGACCTGTCATCTGGCCCCAGGATGGTGCTCAGGTGGGCCAGTCCCCAGGCCCCCTGAAGGTATGTGCAGCTGCAAGGCAGCCCTGCTGCTGGAGGTTCCAGGGTTGCTGTCTGTATTTGTCAGGGTTCTCTAGAGGGACAGCACCAATAGGATATATCCATATCTATAGTTGCATTAGTTTATTAGGGAGAATTGGCTCATATGATGACACAGTGATATGGTTTGATTGTGTCCCCGCCCAAATCTCATCTTGAATTGTAGCTCCCATAATTCCCATGTGTTGTGGGAGGGACCCTGTAGGAGGTAACTGAATCATGGGAGTGGGTATTTCCTGTGCTGTTCTTGTGACAGTGAATAAGTCTCATGAGATCTGATGGTTTTATAAAAGGGAGTTCCCCTACACAAGCCCTCTCTTCCCTGCCACCATGTAAGATGTCCCTTTGCTCTTCCTTCATCTTTCACCATGATTGTGAGGCTTCCCCAGCCACATAGAACTGTGAGTCCATTAAAAGGTCTTTCCTTCATAAATTGCCCAGTCTCACGTATGTCTTTACTAGCAGCGTGAGAACAGACTAATACACACGGTGAAGTACCACGACAGGCTGTCTGGAAGCTGGGGAAAGAGAGAAGCTGGAGAAAGAGAGAAGCATGGCTCAGTCCAAGTCCAAAAGCCTCAAAACCAGGGAAGCCAACAGCATAGCCCTTAGTCTGTGGCTGCAGGCCCAAGAGCCACTGGAAAGCAACTAGTGCAAGTTCCACAGTCCAAAGGCCAAAGAACCTGGAGGCTGATATCTAAGGGCAGAAGGAGAGGAAGCAAGTGTCCAGCATGGCACAGGAAGAGAGAGTGAGCAGACTCAGCAAGCAAGCTGCTTCTTCCCCCTTTTCTACCTGCCTTGTTCTAGCAGCCAAGTGGATAGTGTCCACCCACACTGAGGGTGGGTCTTCCTCTCCCAGTCCACTGACTCAAATGTCAATCTCCTCTGGCAACACCCTCACAGACACACCCAGGAACAATGGTCCCTCAGGCCCCTGGGTGGCAGGCACAGGTGCCAGTAGTGGCTAGTGGAGTGGACTTCCCAGCCATCTAAGCATCCCTCAATCCAGTCAAGTTGACATCTAGTATTAACTATCACAAGTCAACCCCTTGTCAACTTGGCACCATAGGGTTTGGATGTCTGTCCCCACCCAATCTCATTTTCAAATGTGGTCTCCTATGTTGGAGGTGGGCTTAGTGGGAGGTGTTCAAGTCATGAGGCAGATCCCTCATGAATGACTTGGTGCTGTCCTCATGATGAGATCTGCCTGTTTAAAAGAATGTGGCACCTCTCCCTTCTCTCTCTCTCTCTTGCTCCTGCTCTCACCATGTGATACGCTGGCTCCCTTTTGTCTTCCACCATGATTGTAAGCTTCCTGATGTCCTCACCAGGAGCCAAGCAGATATTGGTGCCGTGCCTGTACAGCTTACAGAACCATGGGCCAAAATAGACCACCTTTCTTTATAAATTACCTAGTCTCAGGTATTTCCTTATAGCAATGCAAGAACGGACTAACACACTGTCAGTGGCAGAGACTCCAGGCAGGTGGCTCTCAGGCTCTAGGAAACACAAACTTTAGCTCCCTTTGTCCTTGGGGCAGCCTTCCTTGTGCACTGCACACCCTGTTCCCTGGGTGTAATATACTGCTTGAGCTAGAGTACTGGGGACCTGGCTACATGCTGGGTTCAGTTGGCATTGTGATACTGCAGCTGTCTGGGTTCATGTAGAGGGATGTCAGCAGGGCTTCCAGGATGTGGAGATGCAGAGGCTATTGGGCCCCAGGCAGGAGGTAGTCTGGCGGCTGCTGGGCTCTCAAAATGGTGCTGTGCTGCAGCTGCTTTGGTCTCAGTGGCTGTGTAAGGCTCCTGGCAAACTCTTTCTCTGAAACAGTCATCACATGGACTCCGGACAGCTCCCTATACTGGTCTCAGGGCCTGCAAAGGCCGAGGAACTCTCCTGTGGCTAGGATTGCAGAAGTTGAATGTGGACCACTGGGGATCTCTTACCTTTTCCCTCTAACAGAGAGTTCCTCGTGGAGGGGTATTGCCCTACAATTTTCTTTTCTTGTAATGTCTAGTTTTAGTATCAGAATAATACTTGCCGTATAGAAAACCATTAGGATTTTCCCCCCACCTGTTTGATTTTCTGGCTAAGTTTGTGTAGAAGCGGCATAATTTCTTCCTTTAATGTGGGATTGAATTCACCAGGGAAACTGTATTGCCTGGAAATTTCTTTGTGGTAAGGTTTTTAACTAAAAATTTAATTTATGAATGTTATTTTGTATATATTAATTTCTTTAATAGATGTAGTAGGGCTACTCAGGATATATTGCTAAAGGTAGTAAGTTGATCGTACCTTTCAAACAATGTGCCCAATTTATCAAAGTTGTCAAATATATTGACATAAAGTTATTCATAACGTTCCCTTGTTACATAATGTCTTTAGCATCTGTATTGATGTCCCCTCACTTATTCCTGAAATTGAATATTTGTGTCTTCTCTTCTTTTTGTTGTATCAGTCTGGGTAGAGATCTATACATTTTTTGGTTTTCTAAAAGACCTAGCTTTTGATTTCATTGGGTTTTATGCTATCATTTTTCTGGTTTTTTGAAAATTTTCATTTGATTCTGCTTTTTTAAAAATTGTTTCCTTTCTTCTGCTAACTTTAGGCTTATGTTGCTATCTTCTTTCTAATTTCATGAGATGAACTTTGGGTCACTGATTTGAGATCTCTTGTCTTTTTCTATTATAATAATCAGTTAGTGCTCTGCACTTCGCTCTAAGCACTGTTTCCACTGCATCAAACTGATTTTTATATATTGTGTTTTCATTTTCAGTCAGCTCAAAATACATTCTAATGTCCCTTTTGATGTCTTCTTTGACCTATGGATTATTTTTATATATGTAAATATATTTTAATGTTTTGTATTTTGAGATGGAGTCTCGCTCTGTTGCCCAAGCTGGAGTGCAATAGCCTGATCTTGGCTCACTGCAGTCTCCACCTCCCGGATTCAAGCGTTTCTCCTGCTCAGCCTCTTGAGCAGCTGGGATTACAGGTGTTCGGCACCGTGCCTGGCTAATTTTTGTATTTTTGGTAGAGGTGGGGTTCCGCCATGTTGGCCAGGCTGGTCTTGAACTCCTAACCTCAGGTGATCTGCCCACATTGGCCTCCCAAAGTGCTTGGATGACAGGCATGAGCCACGGCGCCCAGCCAACCCGTGGATTATTTAAAGTATATTTTAGTTTCCAGGTATGTAGAGATCTTCCAGATACCGTTCTCTTACTGACTTCTCAGATAAGTCTGTTGTGACCAAAGAACAAATTTTATGTTATTTGACTCGTTTTAATTTTTTTCTTTTTTGAGACAAAGTCTCACTCTGTTGCCCAGGCTGGAGTGCAGTGGCGCAATCACAGCTCACTGCCCAACCTCCCAGGCTCAAGCAATCCTTCCACCTCTGCCTCCCTGGTAATTGGGACTATAGGTGCACACCACCAGGCCCAGCTAATTTTTGTATTTTTTGTAGAGACGAAGTTTCACCATGTTGCCCAGGCTAGTCTTGGGCTTCTGGCCTCAAGTAATCCTCTCTTCTTGGCCTCCCAAAGTGCTGGGATTACTGGTGTTAACCACTGTGCCCAGCCAACTCCTTCTAAATTTATGGAGACCTGTTCTATGGCTCAGAATATGGTCTATCTTGGTAAATGGTATGTGTGCAATACAATAGTAGAATTTGTATTCTACTATTGTGTGAGTAGAGTAGTCTACAAATATCAGTCAAGTCAGGTTGGTTGATAGTGTTATCAGATCTTCCATGTACTTATGGATTTTCTCTCTACTTCTATAGATGATCAATAGAGGAGTGCTGAAATCTCCAACTATAACTGTAGATATGTCTATTTCTGCTTGCAGAGCTATCAGTTTTTGCTTCATGTACTTTGAGGCTCTGGTTTTAGTTGCATGAATGTTAGGACTATTATGTCTTTTTGAAGAACTGATCCCTTTATCATTATAAATGATTTCTTCATCCTTTTCTTTATTTTGTTTTTTTCTTTTTTGAGACAGTTTTGCTCTGTTACCCAGGCTAGCGTGCAGTGGTGTGATCGTAGTTCACCGCAGCCTTGAACTCCTGGGCTCAAGTGGTCCTCCCACCTAAAACTTCCTGAGTAGCTGGGACCACAGGTGTGCACCACCATGCCCAGCTAATTTTTAAAACTTGTGTGTAGGTAAAAACAAGGTCTCGCTATGTTGCCCGGGCTGGTCTCCAACTCCTGGCCTCAAGCAATCCCCCTACATGAGCCTCCTAAAGTGGTGAGATTATAGGTGTGAGCCACTGTGCCCATCCTTTTTCATCGTTTTTTAAAAATAGCTAATTTGGCTTAAATAGAATGATTTTTTTTTTTTTTTTTTTTTTTTTTTTGAGATGGAGTCTCGCTCTGTCGCCCAGGCTGGAGTGCAGTGGCGGGATCTCAGCTCACTGCAAGCTCCGCCTCCTGGGTTTACGCCATTCTCCTGCCTCAGCCTCCCGAGTAGCTGGGACTACAGGCGCCTGCCACCTCGCCCGGCTAGTTTTTTGTATTTTTAGTAGAGACTGGGTTTCACCATGTTAGCCAGGATGGTCTCGATCTCCTGACCTTGTGATCCGCCCGTCTCGGCCTCCCAAAGTGCTGGGATTACAGGCTTGAGCCACCGCGCCCGGCCAGAATGAATCTTAAACTATCGCTATCTGCCTTCAAGTAATATTTTCCCTCCTACATATGCTGTACTTCTATGTGTATTCTCCTAGCCTTTGCACTACTTTTGGCATACATCTTACTTCTGTATTGAATATAAGCCCATGGTATGTCAGGGGTTTTTGTTGTGTTTCGTTTTTTTGCTTTAAACAATTAACTGTTGTTTAAGGTGATTTTTTAAAGTAACAAAAAATTGTTTATATTTACACACATATTTACTATTACCAGTGCTCTTCATTCATTTGTACGGATACAATCTATATCTGGCATCATTTTCCTTTTGTTGAAGGGCTTTTTAAAACTATTTTTTGTAGCCAGGCATGGGCTCACACCAGTAATCCCAGCAGTTTGGGAGGTCAAGGTGGGCGGATCACCTGAGGTCAGGAGTTTGAGACCATCTGGCCAACATGGTGAAACCCCGTGTCTACTAAAAATACAAAAATTAGCTGGGCGCCCATAATCCCCGCTAGTCAGGAGGTTGAGGCAGGAAGATTGCTTGAACCCAGGAGGCAGAGGTTGCAGTGAGCCGAGATCGCTCCACTGCACTCCAGCCCAGGCGACAGTGCAAGACTCCATCTCAAAAACAAAAAACAAAAACCCAACACTATTTTCTGTGATTCAATTCTACTGGGGATGTGTTCTTTTAGCTTTTTATGTCTGAAAAAAAGCCTTCATTTTGTAAAGATAGTTTTGCAGAGTATATAATTATATACTGACAGTTTTTTCTCAGTACTTTAAAGATGCTGTTGAAATCTGGTTTGCGTTGTGCCTGACAAGAAGTTGGCTGTCATTCTTCTGTATTTTTCTACAAATAAAATCTTCCTTGCCCTATTCCCAGCTGTTTTCAAATTTTTTAAAAAATCTGGCCAACATGGTAAAACCCCATCTCTACTAAAAATACAAAAATTAGCTGGGCGTGATAGCATGTGCCTGTAGTCCCAGCTACTCGGGAGGCTGAGGCAGGAGAATTGCTTGAATCCAGGAGGTGGAGGTTGCAGTGAGCCAAGATCGCACCATTGCACTCCAGCCTGGCGACAGAGCAAGACTGTCTCTATCTCTCTCTCTCTCTCTCTCTCTCTCTCTGTCTCTCTCTCTCCTCTCTCTCTCTCCCCCCCATATATATATATATAGTTTTTAATCATTTTTGTATGATCAACCTTTATGTAGTTTTCTTAATTTTTCTTTTGTTAAAGTACATTGTGCCTTATGGCTCTGCAAGTTTGTAGTTTAAATTTGGAAAATTTGAGCCATTATTTCTTTAAATATTTTTTCTGTTCCCTCTTCTCACCATCAAGTGTTTTAATTCCATGTGTTTTAGGCCACGTTAGGTTGTCTCATAACCCATAACTCACTGATTTTCTGGGCTTTTTTTTCTTTAACTCTTTTCTTCCTGTGTTTCATTTCAAAGACTTTCTATCACTATATCTTAAAGTTCACTAATATTTTGGTTCTGCGGTATCTGATATAACATTAATCCCTTTGAGTGTATTTTTCATCTCAGACATTGTAGTTTATGTCTGTAGAAGTTTGATCTGCGTCTTTTTTCTATTTTTCGTATCTCTCCTAAATGTACTCATGTTTTTCTCTACCTTCTTGGACAATAAAATATAGGTATAATAACTTTTAAAATAACTTTATCTACTAATTCTATCGTCTGATCATTTCTAATACTGCCTCTATTTATTTTTTTGTTTTATTTTTTTAATTAATTAATTAATTTATTTATTTATTGAGATAGAGTCTCACTCTGTCACCCAGGCTGGAGTGCAGTGACGTGATCTTGGCTCACTGCAACCTCTGCTTCCTGGGTTCAAGCAATTCTTGGCTTTCCAAGTAGCTGAGATTATAGGCACGTGCCACCATACCTGGCCAATTTTTTTAGTATTTTTAGTAGAGATGGGGTTTTACCATGTTGGCCAGGCTGGTCTCGAACTCCTGACCTCAGGTGATCCCCCAACAGCCTCCCAAAGTGCTGGGATTACAGGTGTGAGCCACTGCACCCAATCTTTTATAAGCATATAGACCGTTGCTTTCTGCTTCTTTGCATGCCTAGTAATTCTTCATTGAATGCCAGACATTGTCAATTGTACCTCATTTGGTTTTGAGTATTCTGGAGACACTTGTGTGTACACTTAAATTCTGAGCTTTGTTCTGGAACACAGTTAAGTTACTTAGAAGTGGTTTGACCCTTTGGAGGCTTGCTTTTAATCGTTGTAGGGCAGGACCAACGCAGCCTTTAGTCGAGGACTAATATGGCTCCACTATTGAAACAATACCTTCTGAGTAGTCTATCTGACAGCTTGTATATTACAAGAGTTTTCCACTCTGCCAATTATTCTCAGCACTGCTTGATCTTTAGAGATTGTTCTGCCCACTTCAATCTGCTCTGATTTCCCTCCCATTTCAAGTAGTTTTATCACACCTGTGTGCTAATCAGTGCCTCAGCTGAAGGCCCAAGTGGGGCTTTCTCAAGTGGGAAGATCTCTGGAGCTTTTTCTCTGTGCAGCTCTCTCCTCTTTGGCACTCTGCTGGGCAAATCTAATCCCTGTGGCCTCCCTGAGCTTCTAACTTCATCTTCTCAGCTCGTGGAGACCACCAGCCTTCTCCTGCATCCCCTTTCTCTGACTTGAAGTCCAGAAACTCTTTCCAGGAGTAATCTGAAGTAACTATAGAGCCCATCTCACTTGTTTCCCACCTGAGGGATCCGTGTCCTGCACTGTCTGTTGTTCAATGTCTGAAAACCATTGTCTCATATATTCCTTTCAAGTTTAAAATTGCTTAAAATGGGAGGCTAAATCCAATCCCTGTTACTCCAAGTTGATTGAAAGCGGAAATACTCAAAACATTAATAACATTCTAATTTTTAATGGATTTCCTTATCTGCCTGCAAACCCACATTACATCATGTCTCCAAAAGGGCAAAGACCTTGCTTATACTATTCTCTATGGTAATCACCAGCATTCAGCATAATACCTGGCACACAGTAAATGCTGAACAAATACCTTCTGAATTAATGTTGTAAAGTATTTGTGCCAGAGAGCTTTACAGTTTGCAGAGATCTGTAGACCAAAAACTAGAAGGTGAATATGAAACTAGTCTCCTTTTTTCTTTTACAACCCTCTTTACCTATGCTTCCATTTGTATTTTTAACTTTTTATTTTGAAACAATTATAGATTCATAGGAGGTTTCAAACATATATATATACAAGAACCCTTAGTTTCAGCATTCCTGAATGGTAACATCTTGCCTAACTTGAGTATACCATTGAAACCAAGAAATTGACATTGGTACAATCCAGAGAGCTTATTCAGACTTCACCATTTATACATGCACTCATCCGTATGTGTATAGTTCTATGCAATTTTATGAGAAGTGTAGCCTTGCATAACCATGACAATCAGATCCTCAGCTGAATCATTGCATAAGATGCACTTATGTTACCCCTTTATACACACATTTCCTCCCACCCATCCCTAACCCCTGGCAACCACAAATCTGTTCCATGTGTCTATAATTATGCTATTTCATGAATGCTACATAAGTGAAATCATGTAGTTTGTCCTTCTGAGATTGGTTTTTTTTTTTTCACTCAGCATAATTTTTTTGAGGTTTATCCAAATTGTCGCATGTATTGATCTTTCCTTCCTTTTCATTGCTGAGTAGTCTTCCGTGATATGAGTCTATGCAGTGTGTTTAACCATTCATCCACTAAAGGACAAATGTGTAATTTCCAGTTTGGGGCTATTATGAATAAAGCTACTTTGAACATACATGTACTATGGGAAATAAGTCTTCATTTCTCTGGGATGATTACCCAAGGATGAAATTGCTGGGACATATGGTAAGTCAGTTTTAAGTTTTGACAGGAACTGCCAAACAATTTTCCAGAGTGGCTGAAACCTTTTGTATTTCCACCACCAATTTATGAGTGATCTAGTTTCTCCACATCCTCACTAGCATTTGGTGTTATCACTATTCTTCCTTTCTTTTTTTTTTCTTTCCTTTTTTTTTTTTTTTTTTTTTGCCATTGTGATAAGTACGTAGTGCTATATCATTGTAGTGCTAGTTTGCATTTCTCTAATGGCTAATGAGTGTTGACCATCCTTTTGTGTGTTTATTTGCTATCTATATAGCCTCTTGGTGAAATTTCTATGCATGCCTTTTGCTCATTTTCTAATTGGATAGGTTTTTTTTTTAATGTTGAGTTTTTTTGAGATTTTTATATAGTCTAGATGCAAGGCCTTTGCCAGATATGTGCTAAGCAAATATTTTTCGCAGTGTGTAATTTGTCTTTTCATCCATTTAACAGGGTCTTTGGCCAAATTAAAGGTTTTAATTTTGATGAGGTTCAATGATCAATTTTCCCTCTTACAGATTATACAATTGATGTTAAGCCTAAGAACTCTTTTCCTAATCTTATGTCCCCAAAATTTTCTGGGTTTTTTTTCTAGAAATTTTATAAACTTACATTTTAATTCTTTTAATTTTCAGCTCCTGTGTCCAGTTAGGCCTCATATCTCTTTAGTATTACCTAGATTACTTAGAGTACTTTTTACTTTTTTGAATTTCATTTACTTCCCATTGCAATACAAGCATTACCCAAGCATCCTTTTATATGGGAAAGGTATTTCATTTTTGAAAGATCAAAATTACCTCCTCTCTTGGGTGATTTTTCTTAATCTGCAGGACTTAGTCTCTTGGTCTGTTTGCAGCTTATTAAAAGACATGCTGACCCTGAAGGGTCAAATTGACAAGCTGGAGGACCGGGGCCTTGACCTTGATCAAGGGACAAACACTGAGGTAAGCTAGAGACTTGGCAAAGACTGAGAGGCTGGGGATTTCTGTCACTTCTTCCCCTACCACCCTTCTATTGTTAATAGGCAATAACAAGAAGTAAGACTCATAAGCAGGAGTGCTCTCTGCTGGTCACCTCTGAGCACCCTTTTCCTGAGTAACACCACTTTTCTCTGATGACACAAAAAGCCTAGACTTTTCTACTTTACCTAGAAACTCGGTTACCAAGAAACTCTATCTTGATGCCACCTTAAGATGAGTGCCTTAATGGAGAATTGATTTTCTTAGTCTTTGTATGTCAGCACCTAACAGCACAGAGAATACATCCAGGAAATAAAGATTTGTCAAGAACTGCATCCTTAGAGTGCAAGGAATCTACCTGTGTTTGTCTTGGATGCTCCATGAAGAATTCTTGTGTTGGTTTTCACAATCTCTGAAGTTTTCCTGATGTTGTGTCTCCTCACATTTCTTAAAGACTCTTCTCAAATAAAGGTTTAATTTTCCATTTTCTTTCTTTTTTTCTTGAGACAGAGTCTCACTCTATTGCCCAGGCTGGAGTGCCATGGCACTATCTCGGCTCATTGCAATCTCTGTCTCCCAGATTCAAGCAATTCTCATGCCTCAGCCTCCTGAGTAGCTGGGATTATGGGCATGTGTCACCATGTCCAGCTAATTTTTGTAATTTTAGTAGAGATGGGGTTTCATCATGTTGGCCAGGCTGATCTTGAACTCCTGGTCTCAAGGAATCTGCCTGCCTCAGCCTCCCAAAGTGCTGGGATTACAGGCGTGAGCCACCGCACCCAGCCTAATGTTCCATTTTCTTATTAGTAATGGAATATTAGAGCTGAGAGGTAGAGATCAACCTGTGACACAAGTTAGATTTCAGAGTCCTGTCTGATAGTTTTTCTGCTGTGAAGAAAGGCCCCTGAAAAAGAAAAAAGTCTGTGTCTAACGCCCTCTTTTAACTGAAATTGCCAGCTTCAATTTTAACTCAAGCCCAAGAGTTTAAATTCAATAGATTTTGGAAGCAGTAAAGGAGAAAAGTCTCTTTTATTAAAGGAAGGTATTATTTATTTGGACCTCTTACATATTAAAAGTCACTTACAGATCAGTGCAGATCTATTTCCTGGGAGAAAAATTACTTTTAACTGATAGAGTCCAACATTTTGAGTCACAATCTTATTTTGCTTGAGTTGAAAGAGGTTTCTTTTTACTATCTTTGGGCTTTGGAAATTGCAAACTATAAAAAAGGGAAGAGGACAAAGGCCAAGAAATATTCTGCTTTAGAGAATTTCCTCCAAAATCCAGCTGTATTACAAAAATGTAGATTTCAGTAGCAGGTGAGGGGAGGGAGGGAGGAGTATCAAAAGACTGAGGAGAAAGAGAAACACACACATAAATGAAAATGAGATTTTTTTTAAAGGGAGGAGCTTGGAATAATATGCAAGAGGAAAGCATCGCACACATGTGTGGAAATTCTCTGTGCTGGGGATACACCATTTTGTATACACATTAAAAACAACAAAAAAGCAAGCACAAGCTTTAAAACTAGAAACAATCCAAATATCCGCCAGTTGCCATATGGATAAGCTGCAGTACGTGTACATGATGGATACTACTCAGCAATAAAAATGACCAAACTTCCGATTGACCCAACAACATGAATGAATCACATGCATTATGCTAAGTGAAAGAAGCCAGATTCAGAAGACTGCTTATGTACTTTGTGCTTCTGTTTATGTAACTCTGAAAAAGGCAAAATTGTAGGAACAGAAAATGGATTAGCAGTTAGTTACCCAGGTTTAGTGGAGGAAGGGGGACGGGGATTGACAAAGGGGTATAAGGAAATTTAGGGACTGATGGAAATAGTCTGTATCTTCTTATAGTGGTTATTACACAACAGAATGCATTTATCAAAATTCATAGAACTGTATACTTTAAAAAGTGAGTTTTACTGTATGTAAGTTATATCTCAATAAATATGTCTTTAAAAAAAATGGCACAAGTTCTGTCTCAAGAAGCCTACAGTCTGATGGAAAAGGCTACATAAAAACAAATGTGGTAATATATCTAAAGGTGCAGCTTTAAATATAATTGTTGGCTGAGTGTGGTGACTCACACCTGTAACCCCAGCACTTTGGGAGGCCAAGGGAGGAGGACCACTTGAGGCCTGGAGTTTGAGACCAACCACGGCAACATAGCGAGACCCCTATCTCTACAAAATATTTAAAAATTTAGCCAGTCATGGTGGTTCATGCCTGTAGTCCCAGCTACTCGGGAGGCTGAGGTGGGAGGATCACCTCCTGAACTCAGGAGGTCAAGACTGCAGTGAGCCGTGATCAGTGAGCCACTGCACTCCAGCCTGGGCAACAGAGTGAGACACTGCCTCAACAAACAAAGCAACCAACAAAAAACAAAAACAACAAAATAAATAAGTAAATTGTTACAGAAGCAAAGTTAGTAGCAATGGCTGTAGGCTTACTCTGGTGAAGGGAAAAGTGAAGATTGTTAGAAATAGGTACAGGAACAGCAGATAAAATGTGAGAAAATTAAAAGAGGAATAAGTTAATAAAATTAAAATCATATCACACATATTGGCTCACTTATTCTTCATAAAGAAATGGAATAACTAAGAAAGGCATGAAAAGGGAAGGAGGGAAAATTGGTAAACTTATTTTTTGAAAAAGCAAAACAGAAACAAAAGCATTTGAAAGAACTTCAAGCTACAGAAAGGGCTTTGAGATGGCCTTTGGGTGTTATTTGGCCTAATACTGCCCAAGCCATGAAACTTTCTAAAATCTCCATGTGAATTTCTGGACTTTCGTTCAGAGACTGACCTTGTCCCAGTTATCTTTGATAAAAGCTGTATGAAGATGTTTACTCTGTAAATAAACTAGGATACCAAATAAAAGGTGATTGTCACAGCACAGCTCCTCTCTAAATAATTAAACCACCCAATTCAGGGATTGGTGATAATAAACGTGTTAAAAAAAATAGGTATACTGTACATTCTCTAATTCACCTCTAAGCTGCTTGAGGATAAATATTCTTGTTACTTGTATCTAACTAGCATGATGCCTAGCTCAATGGCCATTTACATAGGCTGTGGTTATTATACATATATATAATGTATCATATATATATATCTTTTTTTTTTGAGATAGTCTCATTCTGTTGCCCATGCTGGAAGACAGTGGTGCCATCTTGGCTCACTGCAACCTCTGCCTCCTGGGTTCAAGTGATTCTCATGCTTCAGTCTCCCCAGTAGCTGGGACTACAGGGACACACCACCACAGCTGGCTAATTTTTTTGTATTTTTTTGTAGAGTTGGGGTTTCACCATGTTGGCCAGGCTGGTCTCAAACTCCTGACCTGAAGCGATTCACCCACCTCGGCCTCCGAAGTGCTGGGATGACGGGCATGAGCCACTGTGACTGGTGGCATGCTTATTTTAACAATTAAAACATTATGAAATGATTTCATATAAAAATGAAAAATAACCCTCCTCCCTTAAAGGCAAACACAATGAACATTTTAGTATATTTATATTCTTCCAAATGTTTATACATATATTTACACATTGTTGTTTTGATGGGATCGTATTATATATATTGTTTTGCACCTGCTTTGGCACTTAGCATTTTTTCTTCAACAATTTTCTATACTAGTAGATGTCATTTTACTTTTTTTCACTCCTAATAATGCAGGGCTTGATGTTTGAATTTTTTTTCACTCCTAATAATGCAGGGCTTGATATTTGAATTTATTAATTTTATTTTGTTGGATATTTGGGACTTTATAATCAATGTTTGCCATTACAAACTATGCTTCAGAAATCCATGCCTTTGTTGCTCTTGCAAGTACTTCTTTAAGCATCTATTTCTGAGGCTGGGCACAGTGGCTCACACCTGTAATCCTAGCACTTTGGGAGGCCAAGACGCATTGATTGCTTGAGCCCAGGTGTTCAAGTCCAGCCTGGGCAACATGGTGAAACCCTGTCTTTACTTTTCAAAAGAAGACATACATGCGGCCAAGAAACATATGAAAAAAAGGCTCAATATCACTGATTATTAGAGAAACGCAAATCAAAACCACAATGAGATATCATCTCCCACACTGGTCAGAATGACTATTATTAAAAAGTCAAAAGAAAAATAGATGTTGGCTGGGTTGTGGAGAGAAGGGAACACTTATACACTGTTGGTGGGAGTGTATTTAGTTCAACCATTGTAGAAAGCAGTATGGCGATTCCTCAAGGAGCTCAAAGCAGAACTACCAGTTGACCCAGCAATCCCATTATTGTGTATATATCCAGAGGAATAAAAATCATTCTACCATAAAGACACATGAATGTGAATGTTCATTGAAGCACTATTCACAATAGCAAAGACAGAATCAACCTAAATGCCCATTAATGACAGATTGGATAAAGAAAATGTGATACATATATACCATGGAATACTGTGCATCCATAAAAAAGAATGAGATCATGTCTTTTGTGGGAACATGGACGGAGCTGGAGGCTGTCATCCTCAGCAAACTAACTCAGGAACAGAATATCAAATACCACATTTTCTCACTTATAAGTGGGAGCCAAATGATGAGAACTTATGAACACAAAGAAGGAAACAGACACTGGGGTCTACTTGAGGGTGGAGGGTAGGAGGAAAGAGAAGAGCAGAAAGGGTAACTATTGGTTACTGGGCTTAATTCCTGGGTGATGAAATAATCTGTACAGCAAACCCCCATGACATAAGTTTACCTATGTAACGAACCTTCACATGCACCCCTAAACCTAAAATAAAAGTTAGAAAAAGAGAGAAAGAGGCCGGGCGTGGTGGCTCACACCTGTAATCTCAGCACTTTGGGAGGCCGAGGCGGGTGGATCACGAAGTCAGGAGATTGAGACCATCCTGGCTAACGTGGTGAAACACCATCTCTACTAAAAAATACAAAAAAATAGCCGGGCTTGGTGACAGGCACCCGTAGTCCCAGCTACTCCGGAGCCTGAGGCAGGAGAATGGTGTGACCCCGGGAGGCAGAGCTCGCAGTGAGCCGAGATCGCACCACTGCACTCCAGCCTGGATGACGGAGCCAGACTCTGTCTCAAAAAAAAAAAAAAAGAGAAAGAAACCTCATCTTACAAAAAATAAAAAACTAGCTGGGCATGGTGGCACATGCCTATAGTCTCAGCTACTCAGGAGACTGAAGTGGGAAGATCACCTGAGCCTGGGGAGGTGGAGGCTGCAGTGAGCCATGATCACACCACTGCACTCCAGCCTGGATGACAGAGCGAGACCTTGTCTCAAAAAAGAAAAAATTAATTTCTATTGAGTGTCATCTTTAGAACTCATTTTTCTTGAATCCTAGTATACTCTTTTTCCTGCTATACCTCTGCTTTTCAGGGTATCCTGAACATCTCTTAGTGGATGATTAATTTAAAACCTTTAAAAGCATTCTTTACTTGTGACATGTGCAATTGGCATTCATGTCTTAGAAGGTGATGGTTTGCTTTGAGTTCGTGTCTTGTGCTTACTGACAGAAACCAGCCAAAACCATCTGTTATCTCTACCTGGCAACCTACAGGAGACATGGAAAGAGAAGAAGAACCAGATCTTTTTGTGGACAGCTCTTTTGCAAAGCCATCGGGCCTGAATATTCAATCTGACATGATGAGGACCTAGATTCACAAATTCTAAAGTTTTAAATATTTAAAAGAAATATTTTCTCAGAAACGTAACTATGTTTCTTCAACTTGTGTCCTGGTGGAAGTTTTTTAAGGAGCAAGGAAAGAGTAATGAAGAGAGAGAAGCATGATTTATTATTAAGTGCTGTTGTGTAAATGCATACTTCTAAAATATTGAAAATAATCTTGTTAATCTTATGGTTATGCCACTTACAGTCTGCAATTTATGATTACACCATGAATTTGCTCTAAGAGGAAGAAGTTTACAGAGTAAAAGTAAACTTCAATGAACCACTTTATAAGGTTTGTCAAAATAAGTGAGATTTTGTTTTACAAATCAGAAAAATACAAGTTTCACTTTACCCAGAATTGTGGATTGTCTTTTTAGGTGAATGCTTGTAATGAAGTTTATGAATTAAAGAAGAAAGTCATGGAAAGTCTGGAGGTAAGATTTCAGTTGCACAATTCAAACAATGATAAAATCAGATAATTTATATCTAAATACAGGGGTCATTATTTGCCTAGAATGTGACAGTGCACCACATACTAGTCTCTTTCTTTTTAAATTTATTTTATTTTATTTATTATTATTATTATTATTTTACTTTAAGTTCTGGGATACATATGCAGAACATGCAGATTTGTTACACAGGTATACATGTGCCATGGTGGTTTGCTGCATCATCAACCCATCATCTACATTAGGTATTTCTCCTAATGCTATCCCTCCCCTTGCCCTGCACCCCTCGACAGGCCCCGGTGTATGGTATTCCCCTCCCTGTGCCCATGTATTCTCATTGTTCAACTCCCACTTATGAGTGAGAGCATGTGGTGTTTGGTTTTCTGTTCCTGTGTTAGTTTGCTGAGAATGATGGTTTCCAGTCTCAAGGCCTTCTTCCTCCCCTTTGGCCTTCTGTTTGAGCCAACAGAACATTCACAATTCCAGTGTACTCCCAAGCTTTCACACCCCTGTGCTACTCCTACTTCTCATCCTGCCGTCTGGTGCTTGCCCTTCGTGTCTACATATTACCCGTTCTTCAAGGCTCAATTCACAGGTCATCTGTTCATCAAGACCTCTCCTAATTTCCATTACCTCAAAAAATAACTCCATCTTTGAACTCCTCCCACAAGATCTTACACATTGAGGTAAATGTGATTGGGCAAATGAGATAATGCAAGAATGAATGTATCAACCTGTCAGCTGCTCTGAGACCGACTCATCCCACCTACCTCGAGTAGATGTCCCCATCACCAAACCTCAGACACTCTCTGTTCCCACACCCTATTTGTTTTCTCTTTAGCATGTATCCTAACATGTAATATAGAATGTATGTATGTGTTTAGCTGTTTATCACTTGCCCCCAGCCCCGGTAATAGATTGCATTCTTTGTCTATTTTGTTAACACTGTATCCGAGAACCTGTTAGCAGTAGTCACCCAATAAATATGCTTTGCATAGATGAATGAATTGAGTAGAGGAATTCAGTACAAGGACGTCTTCCTACATTGATAATCTAGTGGTTAAAGATTAGCAGGTGGGTTTCATTTAGTTTTCTACCATGGTGCTACTTTACACTGTGAATGTGTAAGTCTCCTTCTATTCAAGATGCACCTGCCAATGATCTGTTCATGGGACCTACGTGTGATTTCTAATGTGGGCCCCCAAGGTGATCCAGAGGAAAGCACTCTGCATTATCTATAGTAAGACTTGGAGACATTTAGAATTTTCTTTAAGGTACTTGATTGGTCTTTTTTTTCAGGACCTTTGCAAGAACGTGGAACTGCTGAGTGCAAAGCTGAGGATGTATCAAATGGAGGGAGAGAACACCGACTCTCACAGTTCTGAAGAAACAGATATGGAAGAGATGGAGACCCTGCTTCCTCAGGCCCCAGCATCCTTTTTAGTGCAGAACTCTCCTCCTCCCAATACAGTGTGGTAAGTCAGAGCAAGGGGCCATTCAGGGCTGGATGACGGCCTCAAAATGTATGGATTATGCTAGGATTGATTTTGTTCAAGTGTTGACAAAATGTTTTGTTTTATTTTCTTTTTGTAAATTATCTATGTTATTTAAAAGTCATGCCGGGCGCGGTGGCTCAAGCCTGTAATCCCAGCACTTTGGGAGGCCGAGACGGGCGGATCACGAGGTCAGGAGATCGAGACCATCCTGGCTAATCCGGTGAAACCCCGTCTCTACTAAAAAATACAAAAAACTAGCCGGGCGAGGTGGCGGGCGCCTGTAGCCCCAGCAACTCGGGAGGCTGAGGCAGGAGAATGGCGTGAACCCGGGAGGCGGAGCTTGTGGTGAGCCAAGATCGCGCCACTGCACTCCAGCCTGGGCGACAGAGCGAGACTCCGTCTCAAAAAAAAAAAATAAAAAAAAAATAAATAAAAATAAAAGTCATAGGATTTTTCTTATTTAGATAAAGATCTATTGGATTTGATATATAGATTGCTTTCTTATTGCTTTAGATAAATCTAAAGATTTAGCTTTAGATAAATATATCTAAATATAGATAGATAGATCTTCATAATCAAAGCTATATGACCAAAGACCTCTTGTGGGTGGCTATTAATGTTAATTACGTTTTTAGTTAGTCTTGTTCCTTTTTGCCTGAAAACTCTTTCAAACAACATTAAGTCAATACTTTAATTTTAAATTTTCTTCCATGATGGCTGCAAATACAGAGAAGCTTCTCTATATATCTCTATAGAGATATAGAGACTTATCTATGTATAGAGAGATATAGATTTATTTCTATCTACATATCTATAGATAGATCTATAAAATCTATCTATATCTATCTAAAATCTTAAAAGATGGTATCTATACCCGATGAGGCAACCGCCTCCACCAAAAGAACATAACTGATAAGAAATTTGAAAAGTTTTGTTTGCTGGGCAGGATGTCTTACCCTTGGACAGTATTGGAAACACACTACCAGCAAATTCTGGCTCTTTGGATCCTGTTCAGGAGATGCCACACCATCATTTATACCCTGAGAAGTAATTTCCTCTAAGGAAACATTTTTGATTCTTTATCTCCAACCACCAACCCAGGTAGAATCTCAGCTCTGTCTTAGAATCTCAGCTCTGTCTTCTATCAAGTCCTTTGCCCATTTTAAAGAATTGGGTTATTCTTTTTTTTGCTGTTGAGTTGTAAAAGTTTATGTGCACACCTTGCACATAATCCTGTCAGAGAGCCCATGGCATGTTATTGAAATTAAATTGTTTCACATCTGTCTTCTCCTAATACTCCAAGGGATACACAAAAGCACGAATCTTGTCTTCGTAGTTTGGGGACTTGATGTTTACAAGATGCTCATAATGCTCAAAGAGATGCATGCAGGCCACCTCATGTTGACCATCATAGGAGAGAGCCTGTGCTGCCTCTTTGAATTTGCAGGATATGCTGTGCTCAGGTTAAACCATGTAGGACATTGAGGGACCCAGTTTGACATGCATATTGCTCACCTGCAAGATAAATTTCCAGCTTATCTAACAGTTTCACCTCCTGTTGGAAATCTTCAGGCCTTTTATAAGGAATCTAAGAGGTTTGCTACTGAGGAGGAATTTAAGAAATGAGCATATCAGTGTGACATTCTGTTCCAGAGTAAAAACCCAGATATTATAAAAACTTGAAAGTTTATCTGTGATATCTCCTGCCAATAGTTTAGTAAAATCTATGATGCTCTGGACATCTCTTTAATAGATAAAGAGTAATCCTTCTATCAAGATAGGATGAATGATGTAAAGGAATTTGATGATAGATGATTTGTCCAAGTGGATGATGGCAGAAAGTTTGTGTTGGTCCCAGGATGTACCATTAACCATGGTAAAATCAGATGGAGGCTGGGTGTGGTGGCTCATGCCTATAATCCAAGCACTTTGGCAGACTGAGGCAGGTGGATCACTTGAGCCCCAGGAGTTTGAGACCAGCCTGGGCAGCATGGTGAAAACTTGTATCTACAAAAAAAAAAAAAAAAAAAAATCAGTGACGTGTACCTGTACTTTTACCTACTGGGGCAGCTGAGGTGGGACTATCACCTGAGCCCAGGGAAGTCGAGGCTGTGGTGAGCCTCGAGATCGTGCCACTGCACTCCAGCTTGGGCAACAGAGTGAGACCTGGTCTCAAAAAAAAAAAAAAAAAAAACAAATTCAGATGGCAGTTATAACTATGATGCATCTGATCTGGCTGCTCTTAAGAAAAACTGTTTGAGGAAAAAGCAGATATGGCAGATATGGTTATCTCTGGGTGAACAGTGGACAATCTCTGCACTTCCAAAAAATATTTGCTGCTGCTCAAAAGATTGGTTGGTATGACCCTAAAGTAACTCAAGTCTCCTATGCTGGATCTGATGTGTTGCTAGGGGAAGACTAGAAGTTTGATATAGTTCAGATGAAAGAGTTCATCTCATAGACCTGGAATAAGAACTAAAGTGATCCATGAACAAATTGAAAGAAAAAGTAAGAGACAAGGTCTTAACTGCAGAGGAATTGAAGGCTGCTTAGACATCTGTTGCTTATGGCTATATCAAGTAAACTGAACTTTCCCATAACCAGTTGAGTGACAATATCTTCTCATTTGACAAAATGCTAGATGATAGAGGAAATACAGCTGCTTACTTTTTGCATGTTCACTAGAATCTGGCCACTATCGATGAACAGATGCTCTAAAAAGCTGCTTGACAGACCAAGATTATTTTGCACCATGAGAAGGAATGGAAACTAGGCCGGTGCATTTTATGGCTCCCTGAGATACTACAAAAAATTTTAGATGACTTACTTCTGCACACTCTTGTGGTTCTATATATGAGCAGTCAACTACTTTCACAGAGTTCTATGATAGCTGTTATTGTGTGGAGAAAGATTGACAAGACTGGAGAGGTATTTAAGGTGAACATGTGGTGTATGCTGCTGTGTGAAGCAGTAGATGCTGTCATGGCCAAGGGGTTCAATATCCCAGGACTAAAACCTGTCCAAAGGCTATAATCCTGCTTAGGTTGGAACAGTGTATGTTTTTACCACAGTGGTCACTAGCATCGTTTGCTTTTTTTTAATATAACCATGATATGAACACAAGAACGTTTGCCAATTGTGAAAAAAAAAAATAACTCTTACAACTCAACAACAAAAAGATAAACAACCCAGTTTGAAAAACAGGCAAATGACTTGGATACACATTTCTTCAAAGAAGACACACAAATGGTCAACAAGCACATGAAAAGATGTTCAGCATCATTGGTCATTAAAAAAACGTAAATCAAAACCACAATGAACCACAGTGGGATACCACTTAACATCCAGTAAGATGACTACAGTAAAAAAGACAGACAATAACTAGCATTGGAGAAGATGTGGAGAAATTGGAACCCTCGTATATCACTGGTGTGATTGTGAAATGGTGCAACCACTTTTGAAAACAATTTGACAGTTTCTAAAACAGTTAAATACAGAATTACCATATGATTCCACAATTCTACTCTTGGGTGTATACTCAAAAGAATTGAAGATGTATGTCCACACAAAAACCTGTACACAAATGTTCATGACAGCATTATTCATAATAGCCAAAAAGTAGAAACAATCCAAATGTCCGTTAATTGATGAATGGAAAAACAAAATATGGTGTAGCCACACAACGAAGTATTATTCAGCTGCAAAAAAGAATGATGTACTGATACATACCACAACATGATCTTAGAAAACATTATGCTCAGTGAAAGACAGCCAGACACAGAGGGATATCCAAATGATTCCATTTATATGCATGTTCAAAGTAGGAAAATCCATATAGATTCAAAGTAGATTCATGGTTGCCAGGCACAGAGTGTTGGGGAATAGGGAGGTGGTGACTGCTCCAGGGAATGGGGTTTCTTTTTGAGGTGACAAAAATTTCCTGGCATTAGATAGTGGTGATGGCTACACAGCCTTGTGAATAAACCAAAAGCCTCTGATTGTACAATGTATAGGGTGAATTTTATAGTATGTGACTAATAACTCAAAACCAACCAACCAGACAAATAAGTAAATAGGTGAATGCCTTTCACTTACTGCTTTATTGTGTTATATGGGAGGATTATAATCAGGTTGAATTGCTCATCTTTTTCTCACATGATTACATTCTAGTGAAGATTGCCCGAAATTTTGCCCAATCTCTTGTTAGAGAACTGGAAACATGTTGGTTTAACTACAGCATATTTCTACACTAACATTTTGAGGAATTTTGCCTTATGGATTAATTCAATCATTATGAATCGATTTTTGCTGGTTTTAGCTTCACAAGGTGGCCTTATATTGATAATGTCCCCAGTCCTTCAGTTTCCTTTATGGTCATCCCCTATGTACTGACCATAAATAATGTGGAAATATTGGAAAAGATCAAAGGTTTTACACATAGCAAGGTTTGAAAATTAAATAAATAGTATTCAAAAGTTAAAGGAATATTTTTTCTTTACCAAAGATGTCTAAAATAAATAAAATTATTAGTGACACATTTTTTTGGTTCTGTACAGGTGATATGAAAGACCTTATTTTAATTTAGTTACCTATGATTTTTTTCCAAAGAAAAATGTCTGGACCTTTTAAAATGAATATCATGCTTAGTAATACAAAATTTAAATTTTTAAAAATTATATTGATTTGTAAATAAAAATCAAATGATTCATTACTGCCCAGAAATAAATACAAATTTAACTATACCAAGAGTATTTACTGTAGGACAGAAAAAACTAGATGAGTAGACTCTAAACATAAGGAAAAAATTAAACTAAAAACTAAGACAAAATAAAAAGAATGAAAGAATAAATGGAAGAAAGGAAAAAAGATTAAAAAATGTATCTGGTTATATCTGGGTGATGAGATTATAGTTTCTTCATTTCTCTGTTTTCCAAATTATGTTTGCTTTAGAAAATTTGTTTTACTTTCCAAAAACTTAATGTCAAAATGTATTTCTTTGAAAATGCCATAGTTTAGTATTTCCAAAGATGACTGGTTTTTTTAATTTAGGAAGAACAGTGTTTATTTACTAGGTATGTCTTTGTAGTGAGTTGTTTTTCTTTTCATAAGAAAGAACAAATTGCCTTTGGTGCTCCTTGAAGGCAGGACACATCTGCTTCCTGTTACCAGCTCTCTAAGCCCTTCCTAACAGAGTATCTTAAGAATATTGGCTCTTTAATAAATGTGTGAAGCGAAAGCAATTATGTGTGTAACTGCCAAGTGATAGCCAGTGGGCATAATAGCAAGAAACTTGGCTCTGGTTTATAAAACCACTGAGTTAGGTCACAAAATCGATCCATAGCTAGCTTTATGCTGTAGATTTTCTCTTCTGATGTATTATAGATGGTAATTATCTCAGGTCATTGAATTATCTATGCCATTTCTTCTTTGTGTTCTTCTAGATTTTCTACCCTGATATATTACATTTATAACTACAAAATAATAATGGAAGGACTTAGAATCATATAAATAAAATATGTCGTAGGTGTAACCCAGAAGGAGGGGTCCTCAAAGATTTTAAAAAGCTTCTATTACTTTACAAATAAAAGTCTGGTGCCAGGACAAAAAGAGCTCTGAATTCCCTTTATCACGTTACACTTTGTGTCCTGTGGATAATCTAACTGCCTGTGCCTTTATCTGCTCAAAAAGAGACATCATATACCTCATGAGCGAGGTAAAGATTGCAATAACCTGCTAGGATGTGAGAAGGACGTTTCAAATGAAAGAACCCCACGATATCCAGGGGTTTTATTGTTTCATGGCTATAGGATCTTGAAATTCCAATGCCAGACCTAGCATGGACATAAATAAGTGCTCCTCCATTCCAAGTTGCTGCTTTTACAAATGTAAACCGAAGTCATGGGAAAATTACTTAGTTGAAGTTTTAGAGCTACCTGGGTGGAGATGCCAGGAGCCTATCAATGGGATTATTTTCAGAATTTGGTTAACACAGATGTTTTCTCTCTTTGTAGGAAATGTGCACTGAGGATTTTCATCATGTTTTATGTCCTCACCGTCACTGGACTTTTATGTTACATACTATTTTTTGGTGCTACATTTCTCTTTGAAAGGGTGCTTCTGAGAATGCTTGGGTGCCGCACCACATGGGACCTACGGGAGATGATAGAGCCTTTCTTGAATTCGGAAGTGGAAGCCTTGCTACCCTCCTAAAGATACAGAAGATACTGTCACCCTACTGGCTTTCTCCCCAGTAAAGATTGTGGCTGTTCCTGTATTGTGGTGGCTAACTTATTTTTCAGAAAATACTGTACAAGGTTTTTGTAAAGAACATTGTAATTACACAGAAGTTGATTGATCCTGGAAAAAAAATGAAAACAGCTTATCTTTACTCTTATGAGTCACAATGCCTTCTTGAATCATTCCACAGTTTGTTGAAAACATTTTCTTCAAACTACTAGCCTTCCTTCTCCCCCAACATGGGGTACATTGAGATGCCAAAGTATCTCCCGTGGTTATCTTCTCCATTTTGACCTCTGATGTCTCAAAAAAGAAAGCATAAAATTCTTTCCCCTCTACTGTAGCCGATTTTACTTCAATTGATTTGGAGCCCTATTTTGGAGATAGTTGGCATTTCTTGGATTTTCTCCTTAACATTTATTTCTACTTTTGATAATAGCACCCGAAGTTTGCTTTGAAAGAACTATCCCCAGCGGGCCTAATTATAGGTGGTCTTTCCGTCAGTGTCCCCTATCTTCTTATTAATAAGAACTGGAAATATGTTGCATCAGACACTCTCTATAAGTGAGAATTTTAAGAAGAATCACACAAAAGAAGGAAATGATTGGAACTTCGATTTTGTAAACCACTCCATATCTTTTTCTACTTAAATTAGCCAGACTGGTTCTGCTGCTTACAATCAAAGAAAGTCTAACTGATACAGTAGAGAATTTTGAATGTCAGACTAGAGTGTTTTATCCCTAACTTTGTAGGTAATGGGAAAATGCTTATTTTTACTATAAAAAATAGTTATAATTAAAATGTGCAAAAGTAATATTAAATAGAACCATAAAGAATAAATTAGAGTAGGAGGGCAGATGGAGTGCAAGAGTGGTTAAAAAGCCATTCAGTGGTACAGGTGGGCCAAAGAGGTGGAGATGGAAATGCAAAGACCGTGAATGAAGCAGACATTATGAGGTTGAATTTTATGGTATTTGGTTGTGTAATGGATGAGGAGAGGAGTTGGAAGGCTGGTGGCCAAGAGATATGGAATACGGTCCCAGTTCTCCTCATATTTGACTGGATCTTGAGGATGAATAATATTTTCATGGCAGAGATGACAAAAAGGCATTTCAGAGAAAAGAAAAACCATGAGTAAAATTTAGAAGCTGGGAATATAAGACAGAGTTAGGAAAGCTGGTAGAGCATAGAGCTCACCATACCAGTTTGTACAGTCTTTAGAAACAAGCACTATGCCTCATTCATGTTTCTGGTCTCTGGAATAGTGATTCACAAATGCTGGCCCATTGATTGGATGCACCAGAATCTCTTGGGGAGCTTTCTACATTAGAGACTTCCCCCATTCCCAGATATTTGGATTCAGTAGAGCTAACGCAGGATCCAGGAACTTTATTTATTTATTTGAGACAGAGTTTCACTCTTGTCACCCAGGCTGGAGTGCAGTGGCGTGATCTCAGCTCATTGCAACCTCCGCCTCCCAGGTTCAAGTGATTTTCCTGCCTCAGCCTCCAGAGTAGCTGGGATTACAGGCGCACACCACCATGCCCAGCTAATTTTGTATTTTTAGGAGAAACAGGGTTTCACCATGTTGGCCAGACTGGTCTCGAACTCCTGACCTCAGGTGATCTGCCCTCCTCGGCCTCCCAAAGTGCTGGGATTACAGGCGTGAGCCACCACGCCCAGCCCAGGAACTTTATTTTTAAAAATAAAAATTCAAATTGGGTAACCAATGCCTTGATATACTGTAGGAAAATGCAGGGCACATAGTTTGTATGGACTTGATAAATACCCGTTGAAGTAAATTAAACTATGTGGTTCTTATCTTTGCAGCCTCCCTATCACCTCGCCTCAGTGCTATATTCAGTATTTATCTGTTCAATAATTTCAATCACAGCCATTTTTCCAATGCCCCCATCTTCCCACACCCTTGAAATAATTTTCAACCCCTTTACTATCTTATTTTGATGTTCCAGCAATCACTGGGCCATGCCAATTTCTTCTACAGATATTTTTCTTAGATCAGCCCTGTTATTTGCATTTATATTGTTACCATTTTTAATAGGTCTTGCCATAGAGATGGATCACTGTTGGCTTAATCCAGCCTGTTGTTTCTACTTCCATGGATTGCCATTATGTACACAGCTGCTGAAAAGAATGGACTCCAATCCTCACTTTTATCTTGATACTCTGTAGCCAGAAAACTAGGCATATTGGTTGCCAGAAATATGCAATTTGTTTTCAAGTGGTTCTCAAACTGTGATATTTAACAGAATTCTAAAAAGAGGCATTTAATTATACATTTGTCTCAGCATCACCTCCAGAAGTTCTGATTCTTTAAATCTGGAATGAATCTCTGATATCCTGTATTTTAATAGATTCCCCTAACGATTCTTATGACTCAAAAGTTTAAGAACACCATGGTCTATGGGCAAAAGATACCTGGGATTACAGATTAGCTGAGATCCCATACAAGGTTAATCAAGGTTCTTTGGGAGCAGGGTAAAAGGGTGAGCATGAAAGAAGTTCCAGGACACACAGAAAGGCAAAAAGCCAAAAGCTCTGGGAGCAATGACTAATATATTCGAAAGGTCTCGTGATAGGGACTTTGCTGACAGATCTTAAAAAGTCACAGTTATCTTGTTTACAGTTACAAGGACTATTCAGACAAATTTATAAATAGAACTTGGTGTATGGTTTTTATAATCATCAGGTAAGTTCCCATAACTAGAAACAGTACTGGCTGATTTACCTATAAATCCCAAAAAGAAGTAGTGAGTTTAATAAAGCTCAAAATCTTGTGATAGTCACATAACACTAATGACAAAGCAAGTTAGAGAACTAGATTGTTTTAAAGAATAAATTAATATTTTACTAACTTCCAAGACATATTCAATTAGGATTTTGACTAAGATGGAATACTTTTCCCTGGGGGATGAATATCTTTGAAGTGGGAATGGTAATGTTTTCACATCAATTTGTTTTCAATTCGTCAGCATCTCAAGCTGGAAAGCTGGAAGTCACAGTACTCTATTGAGAGAGGGAAACATTTAGTAAAGTACTGAAATATTAAGAGGGTATGAATGTCTATATGTGGTAATTCAGTTAACTGCTTTTGGTTGGTCAGGTCGGGTTTTATTTCAGATATTTTAATGCCATATTCAATTGAGCCAACTGCTGTACTCTAAACCGTTTGCTAAAAATGTCTGAATCACTGCATAAATATGGTTTTGGTTTTGGACTAAGAGGAGAGAACACGAGTTTCACAAAATCTCCATTTTTCATGTTTTTAGGTGAAGACAGCTATGCTGTAGTGAAAGGAGCTTTTAACTTGGATTTAAAGTTGGGTTCAAGACATGATCCACTGTCAACTGTGTTTGGATGGGATCAGCTAATCTCTCTCCCTGGAAGGGGATCCAAGCAACCATTCCCCATCTGCTGAGAGTTCATAGCTAAGACCCTACCTTGGACTTGGCCTTAGTCAAAGACAGTTGTCTCACCTAAGGTTCCTCTCCTTCCCTAAGGGTAGTCTGCATCCAATGCCTAACCCAGGGTACCTTTTTAGAGGGCCATCCTAGCCACAGAGCTCCTGGTGGGGTCAGCTGAGGCCTCTAGTGCAATCGTATCACATTTCATCTCCATCTGCCCGATTGTGCTTCTACCGTCCCCTCCACAGGTGTCCACCCTGTGAGTGTCCCCCAGTAAACCTATATGCAAGTCTTTGTCTCAGAGTCCTTTTCCCAGGGAACATTACCTGAGACACTTGTGGAAATAAAGACCAGTCAAATAAGAAGAAGCAGAGGCTGTTTATTCAGAGCTTGCAATAGCAAAGGAGTCCATCAGTTGCATTTTGGCGGAGACTCAAAGGTAGGCAGAAGAGTGGTAAAGCTTTAGAGTGGAAAAAAGGGAAGGTTGGATACGCCCTGATTGGGACATCCCAGGTGATTGACTACAGGGTGCATATTTGACTTACTCTAGTTGATCCTATGTTGGAAGCAGGGACAAAAATTAGGGGAGCTGCCAGTTATTCCTCACGATTTTGTTTACACCTATGTAAATTGAGAAAAATAATACCTGCCTCATGAGATTGCTGGATTAAAGAACTTGATGTTTAATAGGTTTTGAGTATTATTATTATTATTACCATGAATAATATTTTTAAACATGTGAGATTGCCTTAATTAAGAACTTTGAGTTTGACCTAATAGTGAAGAAATGAATTTGAATACACTTTCTGATATATCTCAAAGTAAAAATAAGTGAACCACAAACCATAAAGTCTTGCTTGACTCCTTCCTTTTTCATATTCCACTCTCAGTCTGTCAGGAAATCTTGTTACTTAAAACACATGCAGAATTCAACTGCTTCTCACCACCTCCCTGATACCAACCGCCTTTGCATGCCACCATTGTTGCAAAAACCAACCAAGTTTCTCTTCGTTCTCCTGATTCCACCCTTGCCCACATATAATTCAGCAGTCAGGGTGACACTGTTTTATAATGCAGGTCAAATCATGTGACCTTTCTGCTCCAAACCCCTTCAGTGGTTTTCCACTTCTGTCAAAGTAAATGCCAAAGTCCTTTCAACTACCTGTATTTGGCCACTGCCTTCTGTTAGCTCTGTAACCTCATCCTATTCTATGTGTCCTCTCAATCACACTTCTCAAGTTCCACTGTTCATCTTGCTGTTCCTGTAACACATCAGGCACACTCTGGCCTCCAGGGCTTTGCCCGGGCCAGCCCCTCTGCCTGGAAGTCTCTTCTCCATGGCTTACCCCCACAAGTGCCTTCAAATCTTGGCTCAAAGGTTATCTTCTTGGCTCTAATAAAAAAGACAAATAATAGTAAGTGTTGGTGAGGATGTGTAGAAATTAGAATCCTATTATATTGCTGGTGGGAATGTAAATAATAGAGCCACTTTGGAAAACACTTACTCAAAAAATTAAATACAGAGTTACCATATACCTTCAGCAATTCCACGCCTAGGTGTATATCCAAAAGAATTGAAAATATATATCCACATAAAAACTTGTATGTGAATGTTCATAGAGCAGCATTCATAATAGTCAAAAAGTGCAAACAATTCAAATATCCATCAACTGATGAATAGATAAACAAAATATGGTGAACTGATACAATAGAGTTATTATTCAACCACAAAACAGAACAAAGTATTGATACATGCTACAACATGGGTGACCTTGGAAAACATTATGTAAAGTGAAAGAAACCAGACACAAAGGTCTACATATTGAGTGATTCCATTTATATAAATGTCTAGAATATGCAAATCCATAGAGACAAGGCAGATTAATGGCTGTCAGAGGTCGGGAGGAGTGACTACAAATTGGTTTGGAGTTTCTTTTTGGCATAATGAACATATTCTGAAATTTGATGCTGTTGATGGTTGTACAACATTGTGACTATACTAAAAACCACAGAATTGTACACTTTAAAATGGTGAATTTTTAAATGTCATCTTCTTAATAAGGCCCGTATAACCATCATGTTTAAAATTGCATTCCTCCCATCCCCACCCCACCTCTCCCAAATCTGCCCTGTTATATCTTTTGTCATGACTTTTACCATAATGTATAATTTACTTATTAGGATTATTGTTTATCTGTCTCTTTCCATGAAAATGTAAGCTCCACAAGAGCATAGACTAAACTAGGACTATATAGACATCACATTATTTACAAAATATCAGAAAACATGTCTGAATGCTAAAAGGCTAAAGAGGAAAAGGAATAAGTTGTACCCAGGATGAAGGAGTCAAGGTTTAAAGGGGTAGGTAACCAGGAGGGAGAAAATGGGCCGGATATACCCATAACAATAATATGTAATAACTGACAACAGTCATGTTGCTTTAAAAATATTAGTATATTCCATGCACTGTGTTAAGCACTTTAAGGACATTTTATGATTTAATCCTGACAATTATTTTATAAGCCAGGTGTTATCATTATTCTCATTTTTATACATGAGGTAATTGAGGCACAGAGGATAGCAACTTGTTTAGAGTCCCACTATAAAAGGTAGTGTCAGGATTTGAATCTAGATTTATCTGGCTGCAATATCTCTGTCCTTTTCAAGTGACATGCAGCCTCCCCAAATTGGATTGTATGTTCTGTGAAAGCAGGAACCCTGCATATTTAGCATATAGCACACTACTTAGAAGGTAGTAAATGTTCACAAAATATTTATGAATGATCTGCTGAGAATGAAGGCAGGCACGTGTAGTCCTAGCTACTCAGAAGGCTGAGGTGAGAGGCTCATTTAAGCCCAGGAGTTCGAGGCCGCAGTGAGCTATGATTGTGCCACTGCACTCCAGCCTCAGTGACGGAGTGAGATCCTGTCTCTAAAACAAGCAAGCAAACAAAAATTATTAATGAATCAATGAACTAACATTTATTCAATATCAAGTGCAGCTTTCACTTGTGCTACAGGTTTTGGAAACCACCTGCAACCCTGGCCATTTCTGGCATCATCTCTGCCACTGACCACTGTTCCCAGAAGCAATATAGATGCAAAGGTCATTGACATAGGCAAGGAATGGCCAATGGCCCCACTCCCCACCCAGCTTGGACGTGAGCTACTTCGGGGGCTACAACGTTTTCTGCTTTCTCCATTTCATCCCCAAATTGAATCCTCTCTGGAAGGCAGAGCAAGACTAAAGTCCAGTTACTTTTTCTAGTACTGAAGGCCTCTCCACACCAGAGAGTGATGTTGGCTTCCTTTCCCACCTTCTGGGTAGCAGCTCATACTGCCTGTCCCAATAGCTTCTGGCTGGTGCGACTGCCATATGCTCAAAAATCAGATTTTGTCTCATGACTTTTTTTCCTTTGGAAGGGCTTTTGCTGCGTGTGTTGATAAACAAGCAAAGCAAGTGGTTGCAGTAACTTCTATAAAAGTAGAGGTTTAACGGTTGAGATGCTTTTATCTGTAACAGGATACCTAAATTACATTGGCTTGAAGAATAAGGAGACATTATCTCATGTGGCAAAATATCCACAGCAAGGGTGGTTCCAGGGTTGGTTAGTTGAGCAGCTCAATGGTGTCACTGCTCTGAGTCACCATTTCTTCCATTCTCTTGGCTCTTCCATCACAGTCCCAAGGTGGCTGCCATGGCTCCAAACATCTTTATGCAACACAACATGCAACAGAAGGAAAGAATGGGAGAAAATCTTTCCCGGAATCTCCCAGCTGGGACTTCCTCTTGGGAACCACTGATCAGACTAGATTACAGGCCCCAACGAACGAATAACTGGGACTGATCTGCCTCTTTCCCCCTCCACTGCACCTGTGAGCTGAAGCACAACAAACGCTCATGCTGCTCAGTTGTCACCAAAGATCTCATTCTTCCAGAGAAATAGAATACACACAAAAAGTGAACAGTCACCTCTGGATTGTAGGATTGTAAGTGACTTTTCTTCTTCAGAAAAATGTATGCAGTGAACATGTTTTAACTTTATTTATTTATTTTGAGACGGGGTCTCTCTCTGTTGCCCAGGCTGGAGTGCAGTGGCATGATCATGTCTCATCGCAGCCTTGATTTCCCACGCTTAAGTGATCCCTCCCAACTCAGCCTCCCAGGCTCAAGCGATCCCTCCCACCTTAGCCTCCTGTGTAGCTGGGACCTCAGGCACATGTCACTGTGCTTGGCACATTGTTAAAATTTGTTTTAGAGATGAGGTCTCACTATGTTGCCCAGACTGGTCTCGAACTCCTGGGCTTAAGTGGTCCACCTGCATTGGCCTCCCAAAGTGCTGGAATTACAAGTATGAGCCATCATACCAGGGTTAACTTTTTAAAAGCCTTTTTATTAAAAAGTATTCTTACAATTAACAGAAAATTTGCAAGAATAGAATGAGAAATTCCTGTATACACTATGTAGATTCACTGATATTTAACATTTACCACATGTGCTTCATTAATTTCCCTGTCTCTATAGTTTGTCCTGAGTCATTTGAAAGTCTGCATATATCATTCTCTCTCTCTCTCTTTCTCTTTTTTTAAAGACAGAGTCTCACTCTGTCACCCAGGCTGGAGTGCGGTGGTGCAATCATGGCTTACTGCAGCTTCTACCTCCTGGGCTCAAGCAATCCTCTTGTTTCAGTCTCCTGAGTAGCAGGACTACAGGTCACCACAGTGTGCTAATTTTCTTTTCTTTTCTTTTTTTTGTGGATACAGGGTCTTGCTATGTTGCCATTCTCTTTTCTTTATAATACTTGAAAGTATATATCCTAAGAACAAAAAATATTATCTTACAGATCAATGGTATGGTTATCAAATTTAGGGAATTTAACATTGATACATTACTTCAATCTACTACCTATATTCTAATTTTGTCAATTGTCCCAATACTGTCTTTATAGAAATTCTTTTCCATGTAGGATCTAGTTTAGGATCTTGTATTAGGAATCTTGTCAAGTCTTTGTAATGTCTTTTTACCTGGATGACTTTCTCAATCTTTCTTTGTCTTTCATGCCTCTGACATGTTCTAAGAGTAGGCCAATTATTTTACAGAATGTTTATCAGTTTGGGTTTGTTTGATGCTTATTCAGGATTAGATAGAGATTACACATTTTTGGCCAGAATGTTACCCAAGTGGTGTTGTATTCTTTTCAGGATGTCATCTCCGGAGGCATACAAAGTCCATCTGCCCCTCACTGGTGATGTTAATTTTGATCACCTGGTCAAGGTATGGTCTGGCTTCCCCACTGATGTACAATGTTTTAATCATAAGGGAAAATTATTTTAAAGTAATATATTATAAAATATCACATTACAATAACTGGGAACTGAATTTAAATGAAAAATTGTATGTCATGCTCTCCTGTTTGTACAAAGAACGCTTACGACACCACACTGGTCCCACCTAACTTGAGAGATAAAATAGGACTTGAAAGCATCATGTTGCAGAAAAGAGACTAAGGTTTGGAGAGGTAAAGTCGGTTGCCCAATGTTAGTGTCAGAGCCAGGACTAGGACCAGAATACAATCTGCCACCCATCGTGCTCCACAGCTCCACAGCACTCAAGAGTCACAACATAACAAATGCTTCTCACTGCTCAGCTCTCACCCAAGAACTCTTAGAAAGAAATTTCTTTCCTCCCTTCCTTGTCACTTAATATAATTGTAAGACTCCAAGTCTTCAGTCCAGACTCCAGATCTGTTCACATTAAAATGCAATCCGGGTCCAAACTGGAAGTGAGTTTCCTGTTTTATCACTTAAATGAGTTACCTTAATCCTTGGTTATCTCAGCAGACTTTCTTCTCACCGCTCACTGGTCATACTTGGAGCCAGCCAAGAATGAGATAAAGCGGCTAGGCTACAGTATGCTGGATTCATTCCACAGAGGTGTCTTTGTATGCTTGTGAGTAGAAGAGTAATGATGTTTTTTTCCCCTGGCTTGAAACAGAATCAACTGTGCTATTTTGAAATCTACCAAAGGCAGACAGCCCAAGAACCTATAATTGTAGAGAGACACAGTTACAGTTTTTTCTGGCATCCGTGTCTGTGTATGTAGGTTGTGAAAAGCAATACTGGCCTAGCAGTAGATGTAGCACCAAGAGAGCTGAGATTTAGTCCCAGGACTGTCAGTAACATATTCCCTGTATTGCCATTTTGTTCACAATAGCAAGTAGTGACCATTCTGTGCCTCTGCTTCTCCAACCAGTGAGAAGAAGAGCTGCTCTTACATACGCACACTGGTATTTCGTGAAGACAAATAGAGCATAGTGAAGGGAAAAAAGCGTACTGGTTCTTCCACTTAGTAGCTGTGGGTTATGAGCAGAACTGTGTCACTGCCAGATTCATATGTGGAAGCCCTAACCCCTGGGATGTGAATGTATTTGGAGATAGGGTCTTTAAAGAGGTAATTAATTTAATTTTTTTTATTTTTATTTTTAAGATGTTTGATTTATTGTTAATAACCTTTCATTGTGTATTTTATACCATCTCAAGTCACAGAAAACTGCAAAGCTGAAATTCAACATTGGCTAGTGTCAAATGATTCCTTTTTAAAAAAAAAAGATTTTGGTTTTAGGAGTGAAACAAATGGATCACGGAGAATGAATGCAGCAGATCATTACACAAGTGATCAGTTAGCATCTTTGCCTCCACATTAAGGTTACTGAGTGAATAGCTCAGATTTATAATATCTGAATTTCATGCCAGCGTAAAATCCACAACGTAGCCTGAGTTATCATGAGACATTAGGAAGAAAGAATGGTGGTAATACATCCATCCAAATGCTACATAAACGAAAACACTGTGAGAAAGTTGGCTGAGCACCTGAATAATCTAATTCATAATGTCGCCAAAAAGCCATACAATGATTTAGGGGAAATAATGAATGAAGATAAAGGCATATATAATTTAAGATATATATGTATCACATATATTTCAGTCTTTAGACTTAAAGTGTGTTAGACTTGCCTAGATAGTTGTCCACCAAAAGATAAAATACTCTGTTTTTTTCTGCTACTGTTGGAGACATTCTTATACAGTTTCATTAAAGTTATTAAGTTTGAAAATGTACCTTTCTCATATTTTTCTAAAGAAATGTCTGATGTAGTGAAATTACATTAACTTTCAAGGTAGACAAACCAGTCCTATGACATACTAGCTACATTGACTTGAGTAAGTTTTTTTATTCTTTATTTTTGTTAGTTTTCCATTTTTATTACAAATAGAATTATGAAATGACAACTAAATAGGTAATTAATTTAAAATGAAATCATGAGGGTGGGCCTTCATCCCAAAGACCATGTGAAGTGACAGAGAGAAGGTAGCCATCCACTAGACAAGAAGAGAGGCTTCAGAAGAAGGTGCCACTTGTGTTGACACTGATCTTGGACTGCTGGCTTTCAGGGCTGTGAGAATATATATTTCTGTTGTTTATGGCACCTGACCTGTGGGACTTTGTTATGGCAACCCAAGCAAACTAATCCAGGGACCCCAGGAAAGTTACTTAACCCTTCTAGGCAGGATAAGTGACATAATTTTCAGGGTCCAGCGTAAGCGAAAATGTGGGGTCCCTTATTAAAAAGTTACTAAGAATTTCAAGACAGCAACAGTCAAGCATTAAACCAAGTGTGGGGACTGCCCTAAGCAACCCCGTGCAACTGCACATGTCACCCACCCATGGAGCCGATTCTGGTTCTAGGCCTCAGTTTTGTCATCTGGAAAGTGGGGATAGTAATTGCACTTACTTTTAGGGCTGCTGGGAAGATTAAATCAGATTCTAGGACTAAGCTCTCAGAGTACACGAAAGGGCAACCCAGAAAGGTGTTCAAAATTTGACATTAATTGTCACGCCTGGGTTGAGTTCCAGGATTACAAGAAAGAATAGTTTGTTTTCTTTTTCTCCATTTATGGTCAATGAGCCATTAGTCAGTGGGAAGAGAGAGTGGAATTGGGGAGGAGAGAGCATGGCTATTTTAAAGCTGAGAGATTCTGCTGGGGTGAATAATGCAGATTGTTTGATGATGTGCTTGCTTATAGTCTGAGGGTCTCTGCTCCAGGGCAAGTGACTTCTTTCTTCTCCTTCTCTCTTGTCTGCTACCCAGGAAGTATGCTCCACTGCAAGTGGCATTTGGACTCCAGAGCCTCCATGTTGTCACCTGACTTTCTGACAAAAGTGTTATTATTTCCACACATATGACTCTTTTATTCTATAAATAAATAAAGCTTTAGAAGTCAACTGAACACAACACTGATGTCTAAAATAGGACAGAATAAATAAAGCTGATCCTTATAAGATGAATCCACATTAGAAGGTAAAGAAAGCAGAGGATTTTGAGTGACATTTTGAAAGGAGGCAATTATTTTATTTGACATATTTATTATCTTCCAAAATAATTTAGAAGCCAGGAGGTTGAATGGATTGGAATAAAATACCCAACACGAAAGCTTTTTCAAACAATAATATGATATGGCAATAATTTTTAGTATAAAACAAAGTTTTAACTAAATATTCTGCTGGTGTTTTGGTGGATTTCATAGCATAGTGAACAAAAGAAAACTTAGTGGTTCTTCTTTGCAATTCAACCTCTCCCAAAAGGGGGTTGAATCCAGGGTCCAACTCTTTTCCTTGTTAACATGATGATGTGTAGCCACCCCAGAAGAATCGAGTTCAACTTTCATGTAATGAGCTGTTTTTCTGTCTCAACAGACGTAAGGTCATGTAACCAGAGCGTGCCCAGATGAACCAAATGCGCAACAATAGGGGGAACTTAAATGCTCTGAAGGAGGATTGGAGACTGAATTAAGAAATGGACACCTCATGGCCAGATCCAGGATCCAATCAAATCGAGTTCTGGTGTCCCCATGGCAAGATGCAGTCAGATCATGCCTCCCGACATTACCTCATTGCAAGATCCAATTCGATCACACCTCATTACCCTATGGTTATAAAACCTGGCTCAGCCCCCAGCTCAGAGAGACAATGCTTTGAGAACTAGTCCTGTTTTCCTTATGTGTTACATTAATTTTTAAAATCCCCTTATTAAATCCTCCTTGGTTGTGGCCATTGGGTTAACACCTGCCCAGTGACCAGATCTAATTGTTGTGTGGGTAACAGATGGAATCACTAAGTCACAATATCCATTGATTGCCCTTTAGATAAGAAAGCTCAGAGCTTTACAGACCAGTCCTGTAAGAAGCAGCATCTTTCCTTATACTACTGGGTACTCTCATAAATGTAACTCAATAAAAGTAAAATAGGGTTGATTGAGGGAAGTTTTTTGTTTGTTTGTTTGTTTTGAGACGGAGTCTCACTCTATTGCCCAGGCTGGAGTGCAATGGCATGATCTAGGTTCGGTGCAACCTCCGCCTCCTGGGTTTGAGCGATTCTCCTGCCTCAGTCTCCTGAGTAGCTGGGATTACAGGTGTGCGCCACCATGCTCGGCTAATTTTTGTATTTTTAATAGAGATGGGTTTCGCCATGTTGGTCAGGCCGGTCAGGCTGGTCTCAAACTCTTGACCTCGTGATCCGCCCGCCTTGGCCTCCCAAAGTGCTGGGATTACAGGCATGAGCCACCATGCCCGGCCTGTTTTTTTTGTTTGTTTTTGTTTCCATTTTTGTTTAGTAACATGAGATATGCTATGCCCTGGCTCTGTTCTCATTACAGTTAAAATAAATAAATCTAAACTCCTTCAAGACCCTAAGTGATCTGGCTGCTGATACGAGAGGCTGTTGAAAGATAAAACAATGTTCAAGTTTCTTTTCTTTTGGCCCTTTGTCCATTGCCCCTGTAATCATAGCTTCTTCACGCTAGTTGCTTAGGGAAGGAATGAAGTAGGACAGAGCCATGTAATTAATATAATGATATTTAATTAATATGCAAAGATAATTATATGTTGTAAACTAATACATTCTAAAATTCCCGCAATGTGTGGCAAAAATATACCACCAAGACAGACTGAGGTTGACCTAAAGTAATGTCACAATGTTACATGATTTAGAGACAAACTTAATCTTGATCACCAGATTATATATTAGAACTTTCACCTCATTTCAGAATAAAAACACTTCACTTTGCTCTATTTTTTTTCAGGGAAGGTAAAATGCTCTCACATTTATTGTCTCGTTTAAAGTCACAGTATTTGTTAAGCGCTTTCAAGTAGTAAAGCATTAAAAGTATTCAGATTACCTCAGGTGATAGAAATTTAGTGTGAGACTACCTGAGCAAGGAAGGAAATGCAGGAAAACCACTGAACCGTCAAGCCTCATGAGAACTGGAGCACAGTCCAGGATTCCAGAATGAATCTATGAGTCTATCATTCTTACAGCTGAGCTTCTCTCAGCACAGCCTCTACTGCCAAACTCGGTTGTATTCTGCTACTTCCTAGTTATGTGACCTTGGGCAAGTTACTTAAGCTCTCTGTGGCTGGGTTTTCTCATCTGTAAAGTAGAAACAGGGTTGAAGGTAATATATTTAAAGGCATTTAAAATACAGGTTGAGTCTCCCTTATCTGAACTGCTTGGGACCAGAAGTGTTTAGGATTTCAATTTTTTTTTTCTTTCAGATTTTGGAATATTTGGATTTTACTTACAAGTTCTTGTAAGTCACTTGCCAGCATCACTAATCTAAACATCTGAAATTCAGATTGCTCCAATGGACATTTCCTTTGACCATCGTGTTGGCACTCAAAATTTCAGATTTTGGTGCATTTTGAATTTCGGATTTTCAGATTAGAAATGCTCAACCTGTAATACCTGGCACACAAAAATCGGCATATGTTCGCTATCATCATTACCATTTTAATTATTGCTGTCCTATTTTTGATTCCTTCAGTAGTGTCCACCATCCCTGTGGCATCCACTGCCTCATGGCTCCTGACTACTACTTTTTCTAGGTGTGACTCTCAGCACCTACTCCCTTTTCTGCTGTATGTTTTACTTCAGCTCCTGTCTACTTTCTTCTGATTTCATCTTCTAGACCTCATGCTTTTACTTACTATTCTGTGCATGACCTTTATTCATTCTGTATATGGCCTTTATTTCATGTGCCTCCTTGCTTCTGCTCTACTCTATGGTCTGGTTTTCTAGACATATTTGGTGTGTCATATTAAATATCTTGAGGGAAGATATACACGGCCCAGTTAGTGGGTGTTCAGTATAGACCTCTGCCGAACAGTTCCTGTGCCTGTTTGCCCCAGGTCATTGACAAGTTTATAGCTGGCTATCTTCATTCAGGTGGGAATCCGTGCTTCAATCAGTGCTATTGAAGGGTCGTAGGAAGGTCGCTGGGGAATCCTGGGTGTAGAGAGCCATTTCAGACTCTCAGAAGGAAGTTGTGGAGTTAGCAGCGTCAGGGTTTCATGGAACACCCTTTTTTAGTTTGTTTGCTTTAACGCCATCCCGATCACAGATGAAAAAACTGAAGCTTGAAATTGTCAAATGGTGCTGGGTCTTATAATTCAGAGCACACACTTACTTTTATCAAAGAAGAGGTGCTATTCCTTACACTTTCTTTCTTTTTTTTTTTTTTTTTTTGAGACGGAGTCTCGCTCTGTCGCCCAGGCTGGAGTGCAGTGGCCGGATCCCAGCTCACTGCAAGCTCCGCCTCCCGGGTTCACGCCATTCTCCTGCCTCAGCCTCCGGAGTAGCTGGGACTACAGGTGCCCGCCACCTCGCCCGGCTAGTTTTTTGTATGTTTTTTAGTAGAGACGGGATTTCACCGTGTTAGCCAGGATGGTCTCGATCTCCTGCCCTTGTGATCCGCCCATCTCGGCCTCCCAAAGTGCTGGGATTACAGACTTGAGCCACCATGCCCGGCCTCTTACACTTTCTTTTATTCAGAAATGGGTGATGATCTTTTTTTCAGAAATGAATGTAAAAGGCACTAATATGGCTATTACATAATGTATAATTCAGAATTCAAACCGTATAGGGTCAAATGGAAATTAAAGTGAAGTAAGATTAAGAGGTTTAAAGCCTTTAAAAGACAGACATACTGGCTGGGCACGGTGGCTCACGCCTGTAATCCCAGCGCTTTGGGAGGCAGAGGTGGGCAAATCATGAGGTCTGGAGTTCGGGACCAGCCTGACCAACATGGTGACACCCATCTCTACTAAAAATACAAAACAATTAGCTGGGCATGATGGCAGGTGCCTGTAACCCCAGCTACTCGGAAGGCTGAGGCAGGAGAATTGCTTGAACCCAGGAGGCGGAGTTTGCAGTGAGCCGAGATCATTTCATTGCACTCTAGCCCAGGCGACAGTGTGAGACTGTCTCAGGAAAAAAAAAAAAAAAGACAGACATACTAAAGTGATAGTTAGGATACTTTCTCATTGCTTCCTTAACACCCTGGCTAGTTTAACAAACCACAGTACTAATTATCTGGCAATTCAGATGCTGCACAGTCAGCATCCTTTAGTGGAAAGGAATTTCTGAAGATAGAATCTGGAAGAGCAAGGGAAAGTAGCAGAGAATCTAATTTTTATAGGACTTGGGAGATAGATGCTGTATCCTGAAGATTTATCAGCAACTTGTTTCAACGTGCCAGGAAAATTTCTTCAATGAAAGCATTTGTTTAAACCAATTTTTCCATCATCATCTTACATCTGTTTTTAGCTAAAATTTATTCCTCTTAGTCTTCTTTGACAGAAATGTCTGGGTTAAAGTTAACCCACCACTTTAAAATGTAAGTTCTAGTTAAGTAAAAGAATTCTAGTTAAATATTAGGAAAGACTAAAGAGATAATAAATTAATGATTGTCTAGGTGACAGGTGAGTGAAGTAGAAATTAATGGATCAGTCTGAAGCCTGGGAATTGTATATATGGCACTGGTCCAGGAAATGTCAAGTTGGGTAAATTTTGATCAGTAGTGAGCCATGATATATTATTTGAACACTGAGCCCTATTTAATATTGTGGCAGGTGGAAATCAAGGGGGGGGGGACTTACTGGTTTTGAGTAATGCTCTGTTGTTACTGGGCATGTTCCTAAGACTTTGAAGAGGCCTATCCACAGTGCATGTTGATAGAAAGGATGGCCGTGCTCTCCCACCCAAAGGTTTGACAGCTATAGAAAGGCTTGAGCTGCTTGGGGCAGACACTATGCAGATCACCTGCATTCAATGAAAACAGAAAGCTCCTGTGTATTGAACAGGCTGGCTCCCTATCTTGTTGACCTCTCTCAGAATACAGAAACCAGACATACTTTTTAGGAGATTCAATTAACGAAGTTTGTAATGAGGTTAATTGTTTAAGGGAATTTAATTTGTTTAATTTAGTCATTCGTTGAACATTAATCAAAGACCATGAAAACCAATTATCCTTATTTTTAATTAAATTTTTTTCAACTGATAAATAGGCTAATAAAATGAGTAAGTTGAATGTGACTAGATGTTTAGACGTATCTGGTGGGTAACCAGAGAATAACCAGCACAACTGGGTTGCAAGGAAGAAGTGATTAAAATAAGACTCCCCACTTGGAGCAAGATATTGTGCCTGTTTCTAACCTGTCTCTGTGAGCAAGAAGAGAATGGGGAGGAGGGCTAGATTCAGAAATGATGTCAATGATGAGAGCTAGGTAGTGGCTTAGCATTCAATGAAAGGATATTAAAATAATGTCTGGATTATCACCAATGCCATGCTTAGGATCAGACAGAATAAGCAGTAATTTCCTTTAGAAGGAATTCTAAAGCTAAGCTTGTTTCATTTGGATTTGGGTTCATGATTTATACCATGTGTTTAACCCACTCTGCGTTTGGCAGTGTAACTGGGATAACAACAACTGGAGGCACCCGGATCCTTTGTGATCAGTCTGGTCAAGTTATTCCTGAACTTCTGAAGACCTAGACCATAGCAGGTTATGAGCAAAAGACAGCATTCATTCATTCATTCATTTGGTGAATCTTTAATCAATATCTGTGGGACAAAACATGGTTCTAGATCCTATAAAGGATGTAAAGATGAAATAAATTAGCATTCTGTTCTTGAGGGCTGTAAGAAACTTGCAGCCAGAAAGGAACATAAGGCACCTATAAAAATAACAGTACGATTGTTTTATGTCATAGGAAAGAGGAAAATATGTTTGCTTATGACCTATGATGTGTCAGGCAAGGTGCTCTGTCATCTTGCATATGACATCTTGTCAGATCCTTGCAACCACACTGTGAGGTAGATTTTTGTAGAAACGGGCAAAAATCACAGTGAGGACATATTATTAGGGAATATGGGTGCAAAGTCATGCAGTTCATGCACTGTGGGGATATGAAGAAGAGTGGAAAATAAGTTCAGAAAGGTAAGTTGGGGGCAAGGATGTGAAGGCTTTTGGACACTAGTCAAGAAAGCCTGATGAGTTTTGTTCCTTGGTAAAGGGAGAGTCATTTAAGTTTTTAGAGTCAGGAGTGATCAGGGTTGTGCTTTAGAGAGCTGCACCTGGAAGCCTATAAAGCCCAGACAGGCAAATGATGTGGACTTGATGAGTAGGGTGAGCCTCTTATGGCATCCGTATCCAAAGTAGGGGAGATGTCCTCATGCCTGCTCAGGTTTGGGGATGGGGTGACAGAGAGAGTCAGCTTGTTCTGTTACTGCAAAGGGCAGAAACGACAGTGTAAATTGTGGACAATCAATGCTTTAGAAATAGAAAGACAAAATAGGTTTGGAGTCAAATAGACCTTGGTTTCTTTTCTTTTTCTTTTCTTTTCTTTTTTTTTGAGACGGAGTCTTGCTCTGTCACCTGGCTGGAGTGCAGTGGCGCGATCTTGGCTCACTGCAACCTCCGCCTCCCGGGTTCAAGCCATTGTCCTGGCTCAGCCTCCCGAGTAGCTGGAATTACAGGTGTCCACCACCACACCCAGCTAATTTTTGTATTTTTAGTAGAGATGGGGTTTCACCGTGTTGGCCAGGATGGTCTCAATCTCCTGACCTCGTGATCCGCCCACCTCGGCCTCCCAAAGTGCTGAAATTACAGGCATGAGCCATCGCGCTCGGCCCCTAGACCTTGGTTTCAATCCCAGTTCTGGGCAATCTGGAGCAATTTACTTGTATAACCCTGGAGAGTCTTTGATTCCTCATGTCAAAATGATGCTAGTAACACTTACAGGATGTTTGTGACGATTAAATGAGACACAAGACAGATGTCTTTGGGGAGAAAGTCAGTAAAGCAGGATCTAGATGGAGATGAGAAAGATCTTTAATGGTGGGCTGCTTGCTTCTTTGTGTGTGTTACTGGTTGCCAGATGAGTTCAAGCAGGGGCTGGAAGCTACCTGTAAGGAATGTTGATGAAGGGTTTCTTGCATTTTAATAGTGGTTGCATCAAATGACTTTTAGGATCCATTTCAAGTTCTAATTGAGTAGTTTACTCCTGCTCCGCGGTGTCTCTTGCTCCCTAGCCCCCAATAGTGGTTCTCTTTGGCAAAAAGTTACCAAAGGTGAGGCTGGTCATAGGAATAACTAGGCAGAAAATATCTAGACCTACAGAGTAAATTAGCATTGAAACCATAGGAATCATAAATAATCATTTGCACTAAGCCAGCTAGGAGCCGGGATAGTGAGTAAGTTCTGGTTACCTTCTCATCAGGCATCCTGTGTTGCTTCTGCTGCACTATCCTGATTTTTTTGGAGTTTCCCCAAGATACCCAGAGGCCAGTGATTTCAGTATGTTTATTTAAGGGTTACACTGTCTTCAAAAAATGAAGTATCATGGTGAAGCCTAAATGTAGAGCAGATAAAAGAGCTGTAACTCTGGTTAAAGAGGCGGGGGCGGGGGGCGGGAAAGAGGCTGAAATCTCAACCATTGGTTCCTTCGTCACCCACCCTGTAACCTCTAGCTTGAACATTACTGCTCCAAACCTGGCCTGTTTTCAGCCTTCCCTTTGAGTCTTTTGTTTTCTGGATTCTGGATGGCAGCTGTTATCACTCCAGCTGCAGAGAGGATGGGAGGCGACTTCCTGTTTTTCTATCCTGCCATCTCTGTGGGGGTGGGACATTCCCTCCCCCATCTCCTGCGGCTGCCTGTAGTTTTGGAAGAATGTGAGCCTGGATGCAGCCGTCCTGACTAGGGCTGTAGGAATGGCTGGTAGCCACCCAGCCTCTGTTTGAAGGCATCTGGGAGCAAGACAGGCAACAGACACTGATGGACAAGTTGTGTCCCTGACTGTGGGACAGGGAAGGGTGAGTAGCTAAGAGAAAGGTGAAGTAGTTGGTCCAGAAGTAATCTGAGGGAGTTAAGGGTGTTGAACAAATGGTGGGTAGGGGTGTGGGAGAACGGAAGGGCTCTGGCCAAAGCATAAAAAGATAGAAAGAGAGAGAGAGGAAAAAAAAAGAACAAGAAGAAACAGTTAGTTTTTGTCTGAGATATTATTTGGGGATACAGTGCATTTAAAGAATGGAAGAGAATAGAAATGATACAATGATCCATTTTCTCACGCCCTGTATTTTTATCGAGCCTTTTCCTTGAATTGGGTACAAGGAATATAAAGAGGTCCTATAAGCAATATGCTTGCTCTTCAGAGTTTGGGAAGGCAGGAAAGGCATTTAACTGGACATGTATAACCACATGTTTACACATCTCTACAATCTCAATCCTTATAACAACCTTTAACGTAGGTATTGTCAGCCCTATTTTAAAGAGGAGGTAACTGAGATTAGGGATGGATGTTTTAGTGACTTGCCCAAAGTTACCCAATAGGTAAGTGGCAGAGCCAGGCCAAGAACCTTGAGTCCTTTTTTCTGTCCGCTGTAACACACAGCTAAGTCTTGGCACAGGACAAGGACTTTAATTAGGCTTTGAGAGAAGGGTGGGACTTAACACACAGATGAGTGGGGATTCCGGTTAGGCCGAAAGGTGAGAATGAAGCAGGGATCTGTGAGTAGACCTGTTTTGACTACAGAGAGGGTTTCCTGGGAGCGAAGTAGGAGATAAGCTGGGAAAGGGAAGTAGAAGCCAGATAAGGGAGAGTTTTAAATGGCTAGAAAAGAATTGCCGGGAAAGGGGGACCTGATTTAGAGGGGAAGAGGTTGATGACAAAACCAAACATTTTAGAAAACTCATCTGGTAGTGGTACAGAGAAAGAATTAGAATTGGGGGAAACTGGAGTCAGAAATTCAAGTCAAGAGTTTGGGATAGTGCAGGCCTGACAAGCAACAAGGGGGTAATGATACAAAGTAGGTCTGTGAGGGCAGTGGCCCAAGCCTGTGGATTTCTTGTAGCATTCTATTGTTTGAAAAAATATATATTATGGACACTCAATACTTGAGATATGGAAAGAAAAACTATGGCTTTGGAGTCAAATAGACCTTGGTTTCAATCCAAGTTCCGGGTGATCTGGAGAAATTTACTTACATAACTTTGCTGAGCCTTTGATTCCTTATGTTAAAATAGGGCTAATAACACTCAATTTACAGGATGATTGGGAAGATTAAACAAGACACAATGCTGGATTCTGTGCATCCCTCTACAATTTTTGGCAGATCGGTGAAATGTAAGGCATGTCATCAATCAAAAAACAATGAAGCCTGGCGCGGTGGCTCACACCTGTAATCCCAGCAGTTTGTGAGGCAGAGGCAGGTGGATCACTCGAGGTCAGGATTTCGAGACCAGCCTGGCCAGCATGGCAGAAACCCCTCTCAACTAAAAATACAAAAATTAGCCGGGTGTGGTGGTGGGCGCCTGTAGTCCCAGCTACTCGGAGGATGAGGCAGGAGAATCACTTGAACCCGGGAGGAGAAGGTTGCTGTAAGCCAGATCGTGCCACTGCACTCCAGCCTGGGTGACAGAGTGAGCTGTTTTTTAAAAAAAAAAAGAGAAAAAAAGAAAGTTATTAATTCACTATATTTCTAGAAGATGGTGGGTTATATGCTACCTATATCTCACACAAATAAAGCTGCTTTTCACCATTCAGTCCTGCCTCTAAGTAGCATCTGCCTTGAAAGAACCATCTTCTGAGAATCTTTCTCTTCTGTCAGCCAAGGGGATTATACCGCATGATATCTGTCAAGGATAAACGTTAGTTAATTCTTAATTGATAGCTCAGCCACTACAATTGGTTCCATTCAACAGTAATTATTCTCATGTGGTTTGTGGAACTCAATTGTGAGGTCCCTCCTTCCTCCACCCTTTTCAGTGTGTGCATTAAAACAGCAGCCTTAAGGTCTTTAAACGAGTAAATAAATTTTTCTTGCTTCAGAGATTCAATTTTACTTGCCCGAGAAGCTTGTGTGGTGTGATTTTCATCGCTAAAAGCAAAAGCAGCCATGTGGCTGATAACACCACTTAGCAATTCAAAGCTCGGTCACCGTTTTCAGGAGTCGCTTCCAAATCTTTCTGAAGTGCTTTTGAAGCTCTACATTCCCCGTCTAAGGGAACACCCAGCAGTCCCAGGATAAAAGGGCAGAAGGGTGAGCTGACGTTTTCCTTTATTTGCATGGCTTAAAGCTAGCCATTTTCTACACCACGCGCCGCCGGGCTCGTACATGCCCGTGTGCCCGTGACACTGAGGCAATTGTTTCTCCTTAAAAAGGGGGTTCGCGTGGGTTAGTTTCGTTTCTGATCTGCAATCTCAGTAACTACAACAAGAAAAGTCTAAAACTCGACCCGCCAGGTTCTTCCCCATCGCATTATCTCCGTTCCTTAGAGATAGCAGGAAGGGCAGCATTTTCTTCCATCCACCCACTTTCAGCCCTAGTCTGGCTCAGCGAGGAATGTATAAAATTAGTGGACTCCTCTGAGTGACGTTCCCCGGCTCCAATCAGCGGGCGCGCAGGCGCCTCCGGCTCCGCCCCACTGCTGACTCTCTTTGGCTGATTCCTGCAGGGAGGGAGGAGAGAAGGGCGGCAGTGGGAGGGGGAAGTACCTGAACTGGGAGTGATGTCAGCTCCCAGCTCGGTGCCTGCCCGGATTCCTGACATGGTGTAGTGCAGGCAGGGTGGGGAAGGGACGGGGAAGGACTCGTGTGCTGCGAGCCGGCGGACGGGCCGGAGTGCTGGGGCTTTGAGCTCCAAGAGGAGGTGGACGAGAACTTTTGGAACTAGTGCCGGCGGCTCTCCACCCCCCAGGTAAGGGCGTTTTGCTCCACTACGAGACGGGAGGGAAGTGGCACCGTGTGGCTGCAGCTGGCTGTTGCAGCTGCTCCTCCTCTTCCCTGGGTCGATTTCCTTGTGCAACTCACTCCTGTTTCCCAATGGGAACGGGCACTTTTGGGGGGTGGTAAGGGTGGAGGGTAGGGCTTAACTCCTGGGGCTCCGACCGAGCTTGTACGTGAAGAATACTCCAGGATTGGACGTTTAGGTCTTGTCTGTATCCTTAGACCCCCACACCCTAGGTTCCCAGTAATACCTGAGAACCCCAACCAGAGGGGTGTGTGTCTCTCTACATTGGGGGATTTTAAAATGCCGCAAAAAAATTATGAATCATCGACTCAAAAATTATGCTCGTTGAAAAGAAAAAAAGTTTTGTATTTTTTTTGTCTCCTTGTGGCCTATTATATATTAAAAGAATATCAGTGTTATTCTTATATATCAATGTAAAATATCCTTTTGTGTAATCCAGTCAGGACGTGAGAAATTCACTTGGGGTGTGTATTAATTATGAGCTTGTGGGAAAACTCGTCTCTTGGGGGCACACTTCTAAAACTGCAACTAGTATTCGCTCATTTTAACCGAGAAATCCCTTCAGCTGCCAACTTTGTATTTGGAGGGGTTAGGATGGCTGCTGAGAATCTTCAGATCTGTTTCCTGTGGCTGCTTTAAAGGTGGGCTGGTAGTTGTGTTTTCAGGGATCTCTTTTAGAGAAGGGAGTTTTAACAGGGAAATGCGGTAGAAGGCGTGGCATATAAACTCTTAATTATAGAGTCGTGAATTTTTCAACATGTGGGACCAAAACAAATCCTTTCTTTCAGTGAGAACTGCGGAGAGCAATAGAAAGAGAACTTGATTTCAAAGTCCAAGTTTGGTATTTTGGGAAAGCAATTGCCTGTCGGGAGGAAAAAGATACTTTAAGAAGTGAAAAGATACTTTAAGAAGTGAAAGAACAGAATTCTGATTTTTGTTTATTTCCTGTTTCAAACGCTGTCTTTTTCCTGTGTGGAGATTTTGTGTGCCCTGGTCACTAACTGGGTGTGATTGACTTTCTCGAAGGGGCGGGGAAATTGACTCCATACACTGATTCAGGACCCTCTCATCAGTGCTTTAAGGCTCTCTTCTGGAGCAGGAAGGAAAAAAAAAAAAAAAGTCAGCGCTGAGACTCCTGAGTCAAGTTTCCCCTTTCTTTCACCGAAGTTCCTCCTTAGCAGTGAGGATCCTACTGTTGCCAGGTCTGGAGGAAATGGGAGTGGACTTCATTGTGAGTCAAAATCCATATCCCAGGCCCCTGAAGGAAAAAGCATTTCCAGGAGATGGAGAAAGAAAGAAGCCACAATAGTACCTCTAGTAAACCCAAGTCAGGAAATGGGATAGAGGACTATCCATGGGGTTCTCTATCTTTCTAGCCAGATGATCATTAGGTTTCAGAACTAGAAAGAAGTGTTTGGTTGTGCCGTTGTTTATGACATACCTGGGTCTGTATTGTTCTTAGTTCCTGCAAAAATTAAATAGGGTGGATAAATAGCAGGCTTTTTGAGAAAGGAAAATTTGCTTTATTGGAAAGACAAGAACATTTTAATTTTGGTTTGTATTTTGGCTTAAGACACAAAAATTGCAAATGGCCCTGCAATAATGGTGAACAAGTCTTTTCTATTTATGTTCTATGGGGAGTACATAAAACATACCATATTTCCAGTGTACTTTTTCAGTAGGATAGAGCTGTGGAGTGGGATAATGTGAACTCAGTGTAGTGTTCCTTGGTTGATAGTGTTCCAACTGCATTTGTAATACCAAAAGATGGGGCTGCAAAAGCCAGACGGTTAAGTAGAGAAGAGTATCTTTAGGACGTTATCCTTATGTGCCAAATTCAGATTTACACTTTCTTTCCAAGAAACTAGTCCTAGTTGAGGGACTTGAATATACCAAAACTCTAAATTTGATTCACAGTTTGAGTAATAGCAGTAATTTTACATACTTAATTTAAACCAATATTTCTCTTTCTCAGTCCATGTTTATGAGGCAGATCTGGTGAGGAAAACACAGAATACTTAAAAGATGTTTGAGTTATTGAGAAAGGTAGGATCAGGTTTTGGTTAAATTACTTTTGAAAACTGTCATACTTCCAAGAGCAATTTTAAAAATTAAGGTCGGCCGGGTGCGGTGGCTCACGCCTGTAATCCCAGCACTTGAGTCAGGTGGATCACCTGAGGTCAGGAGTTCGAGACCAGCCTGGCTAACATGGTGAAACTCTGTTTCTACTAAAAATACAAACAAATTGCCGAGTGTGGTGGCGGGCGCCTGTAGTCCCAGCTACTTGGGAGGCTGAGGCAGGAGAGGGAGGCTGAGGCAGGAGAGGGAGGCTGAGGCAGGAGAATCGCTTGAACTTGGGAGGCGGAGGTTGCAGTGAGCTGAGATCTCATTATTGCACTCCAGCTTGGGCAACAAGAATGAAACTCCATCTCAAAAATAAATAAATAAAATAAAATAAAAATTAAGGTCATTAGGCCTTAATGAATAAATGTTGATTTGAAATCCAGGGACACATTGAAGTTCCAGATCAATGGTGCCTAATTCCAAGGGCATCATTGACATTTTTTGGGAACAAGTTCACTGAGGGACAGTTAATTAACTGTTTATATAGTCTTTTTGTTACTCCCTGTTCCACCATGAGATAAATCAGAACAAGGTAATTTTTCCCTCAGTTACTGACTAGCTGACTTCTTTTAAAACCTTTCATATTCATACAACATTTGTATAAGTTAATTTAGATTATGTTGATAATTTGTTACATTAAAATTAACTTTTTATTTATATCCCAAACCAGCATAATTTTCAAACTGTTAACTGAAAGAAGACCTTATTCAGCACTCTGCCTTTTTTTTTCTTTTCTTTTTTGAGACAGGGTCTCGCTCTGTCACCTTGGATGGAGTGCAGTGGTGCAATCTCAGTTCACTGTAGACTCTGCCTGTCAGGTTCAAATGATCCTCCCACCTCAGCCTCCGCTGGGATTACAGTCATGCACCAACATGCCCAGTTAATTTTTGTATTTTTAGTAAAGGCAGGTTTTCGCCATGTTGCTCAGGCTGATCTTGGACTCCTGGGTTCAAGCAGTCAACCCACCTCGACCTCCCAAAGTGCTAGGATTACAGGAGTGAGCCATGGGTGCCCAGCCTGTCTTTTCAAAGATGTTATTACATGTCTCTGGCCTAGTTTGAATTACCTTTTCAAAACAATGAATGAAGGAATGAATTAATGAATGCATATTCATTCATGTTTGGGTCTGTGTCTTGATTATTAAAGAAACGTCGCTTCAAGGTGAAAACATAGGCAAGAAGTTTTGCATGATGACGTTTTTATTTTCAGAGATTTCCTTAGAAAGTCATATTAGCTCCAAAATTAAGAAAAAAAAATCACAGTTGAGCAGCCGGTTGTGAAATCTTTCAGGGAGCCATAATCATAACTATCATGATTATTTTGTTATTTTTAACCATGGTCAAACAGATGGATTTAAATATGAGAGTCAAAGCTGTTAGTGTTACTGTCACATTTTGATGTGGGATATTCTTTGTTTTTTTTTTGGTTTGTTTGTTTGTTTTTGAGACAGAGTCTCTCTCTGTTGCCCAGGCTGGAGTGCAGTGGCATGATCTTGGTTTGCTGCAACCCCCACCTCCCGTTTTCAAGTGATTCTTATGCCTCAGGGTCCCAAGTAGCTAGGATTACAGGTATATGCCACAACGCCTGGCTAATTTTTGTATTTTTAGTCGGTACAGGGTTTCACCATGTTAGCAGGGCTGGTCTCGAACTCCTGACCTCAGGTGATCCGCCTGCCTCAGCCTCCCAAAGTGCTGAGATTACAGGCGTGAGCCACCATGCCCGGTTATGCAGGGTATTCTTTGTGAATAAAGAGAACAAAATGTCTTCTGGCCAGCATTTTCTGTTCAACTAAAGGTGGATAACTTCACAATTAAATCAGTTATCCAACTGTCCAAAAACTGTTCTGGGCTCTTGTAGTTCAGTGCATCAGTGGTGTGTTATGTCAGTTATTTTTCAAATTCATTGCAGTGCACATTAGAACCTTCTTCCTAGAAAAACAAAACAACAACAACAAAAAACCCTACAGCTTTTGTCATATATGTCACTGCCACATAAATTGATGCTGTGTTAAATAGAGCTCATAAACTTAAAACTAAACTGAATTATTCCACCCTACAAAATACATAGAATCTTTTCTTTTACACTCTTCGTTTTAGATATAATAATTACTGATGCTCATTTGGTGTTCAGTGATAATGTCTCCAAAAGCCAAGTGGTGAGCATTGTTTTTCCACTTCTAAAAAAAAAAAACCTAACATACCAGACCACTGGATTTGAGATAAAAAAAAATGTGGGTTCTTCCAGGAGTTTTAAGTTTATGCACTTTTTAGGCAGTTTGAGGGAGGAAGGGAGAGAACCTGAGGTAAATATGTACCAGTCTAAACCCACTGAAGAGTGTCTGTTTCTGAAAGGTGGGTTTGGACTCTGAGTGGTCCAGGTGGACGTGTTGTCACAGTTTGTGAATCCTCTTTGGTTATGCGTCTCCCTGGGAACTTGATGGGACTCACATTTTGACTGGCCCCCCCCACACATCCTTGTTTTTGTTGGCAAGTGTAATGAGTTCAGAATAGAAAGATCGTGTAGTGGTTTTCTGTACAGGGGTGCACCTAACAATGTCCATGCCTGAAGGAATTGTATAAACTCAAATTGCATTGAGTATCAGTCACTCTGGCCAAGGGTCTTGTCTTAAACATGGATCGTATAGGAAGAAGATCAAGTACCACCATCATGTTTGGGGCTGGCCCTAGATTTTATGGACACCCTCTGGACTCCACGGTAGGCCTGGATATTTTCACCTCTCCTTTAATTTAGGGAAATTATGCCTTTGACATAAAAAGACAAGTTCAGAAGAGTCAGTGTGCTCATTCTTCGTGTGCGTGTCTTTGTTAAGAGGTGAAACTCAAATTTCACCTGGTGCAAGAGGGACTAAGGCTTTTTTCAGTGGCAAGTCTATTCCTAAAGAAGTGGCCAGGCCGGATGCGATGGCTCATGCCTGTAATCCCAGCACTTTGGGAGGCTGAAGCGGGTGGATCACTTGGGGCCAGGAGTTCGAGACCAGCTGGGCCAACGTGACAAAACCCCATCTCTACTAAAAATACAAAAATTGGCCGGGTGTGGTGGCACATGCCTGTGGTCCCAGCTACTCAGGAGGCTGAGGCAGGAGAATTGCTTGAAGCTGGGAGGTGGAGGTTGCAGTGAGCTGAGATTGTGCCATTGCACTCCAGCCAGGGCAACAGAGCGAGATTCTGTCAAAAAATAAAATAAAATAAAATAAATAAATAAATAATAAGTTGCCAAATTTTAATTTTTCCTTTTAGCAATAAAAGCTGAACTCTTAAGAAGTGGCCAGATTCTTTAGGCCAGCAAGGTCGTTTTGGGGAGGAACTAGAGAGGCCCATTGGGAACGGTGTGGTATGCAGTAATATTGTACCATATCACTAAATGTACCTGTAATATTGTACCTGTACCATATCACTAAATGTACCTGTGTTTTCTTGTATTTTTGTGCCTAGGATCAAGCTCACCGATGTCCTTTTGCTGGCACTTTGTCACCCTTCTCTTTATCTATAGTACTCTACACAAATATTTTTTCACTGCCACAGAATTGCATAAGTTTTTCATGAGGAAAGTTTATTGTATTTACTTTATTTAGAAAAAAGTGAAAACAAGGTTGAAACTCTATGGTCTACTTTTTTCATCTAGTGACTCGACAGAGCAGCTGCTGTTGCATAAAGAATGCCTTTGCAACCATTATCTTTTTCTAAAGATGCTGCTGCTTATAACGACACAGTAGAGAGTTTTCTTTTGTTTGCATTGGAATTTGAACACACTCTACTTTTTCTTGTGAATGATAGAAGAGTCGAATGAACCTGTGGATTCTCGAAATTAATTCTGGGAAGTGAGAGGGAGGAAGGGAAACAGTGACGACTCACGGGAGACACTCTGGTTGAACCTGTGATCTGGCCAGGGCCATTTGTGTGAAGTCACCTGGGTCTCAGTGTTCTTCCTCTGGATCAGCTGCCTGGATGGCATTGTCAAACTTTCAGATCCTTCCATCCTCCACCTCCATCAGTGTGTGACTTTGCATAACTGAGAAAGCTGCTATACACAGAATTAAGTTTCTTTTATTGTTTTTGTCTACTAAGGGAATTTGATTCTCTGGGATGATTTGCACTTCATATCACCTTGTGGGAAAGACACAGCTGGATGCCCAACAGATATCTATCCCCCTTCCTTCTCTATAACTGAATCCATTTTGTTTAATTCACCACTATGTCCAGTTAAGTGCTAGATTTCCCAGAATCCCTTGCAGCTGGGAGGTGGTTCAGTGACAGTAGTCCTGGCTGATGAGATGTAAATAGCTGGATGCCCCGCTCCCCAGAGCACTTTAAAGGGGAAGCCTCTGTGAGCTTGCCTGTTAAGACTTTTGCTCTTTGTACTTCTTCCCTGGAGAAAGTAAACAGGCCATTGTGTGACCAAAGACAAGATGCTTGAGGGTTAAGGATGACTGGGTGGAAAGTTAGAAGGAGGCTGAGAAAGCTGATAGCATTCTGCAACTGCTCTACTGGACCCTGTCTGCCCATTTCTTGACTCTGTGAGAAAAATAAAATCTCTACTTGGTTAAACCACAAAACTTGGGTCAGTTACTTGCAGCCAAATGTGATCTTAACTGAGTCTAAATGTTTAAAAATCATAGTTCATCTTTTCTTTAAAAATAAAAAGGCTTTATTCTGTACAAGAAAAACAGGACTTTGGAGCCATGCAGATCCTCAACTTGAATCCTGGCTTTGCTATTTTTTACAGTCTAATATTGGCAAGTAATTTAACCTCTCTGGGTCTCAGTTTTCTCATCTATAAAATGGTAGCTCTGATATATGTGCCGTAGCATTTTTGCAAGGATTAGAAATAATTTGAAATTATTATTATTTTTTTGAGACAGTCTCACACTGTCACCCAGGCTGGAGTGCAGTGGTGCAATCTCGGCTCACTGCAACCCTCCTGGGTTCAAGCGATTCTCCAGCCTCAGCTTCCTAAGTAGCTGGGATTACAGGTGCCCACCACCATGACCAGCTAATTAAAAAATTTTTTTTTAATTTTTTTATTTTTAGTAGAGACAGGGTTTCACTATTGTTGGCCAGACTTTCACTATTGTTGGTCTTGAACTCCTGATCTCAGCTGATCTGCCAGCCTTGGCCTCCCAAAGTACTGGGATTACAGGCGTGAGCCACCACGCCCGGCCAGAAATTAGTAATAGGAATAATAATGGCATATTCAGCACATGGAAGATCTTCAACAAATGGTGGCACTGTTACCAAAGGGAAGTGTAGTGGGGAGCCTGAAAGGGGGAGGCAAAGAATTCAGCTCTTTCTCCTAGAAGGTTCTCGGTAGGTTTACAGCTACAATCCCTTGACACCATCTACTTGGCATTTATTCCACCTCCTGTTTCTTATCCTCATTCCCACCTGCCCACAACAGAATACTTGGAACTCTTCTGTTCTCCAGCTTTGGTTAAGAAAGCAGAGGATGTCCTTATAAAAATTTATTAACTATAACATAGGGAGAAGGATGGGGGCTCCAGAGTCAGACAGATGTGGATTAGAATCCCCTGTTGTTACTAGCTGTGTGATTTTGGTTAAGTCTTCTGTGAAATGGGAATAATTGGGTGGTTATGAAGATTACATCTGATAATGTATGTGAAGCACTAACAGCTGGTTTCTTGGCACACAACATGCACTGGTTTGATGACAGATATTGTTGTTACTATTTCATTAAGCATGTGTTAAGCAATTCCCAGCCTTGGTACAAGGTCCTCTTGGAGATGGAAAGACAAACAAAACATGATCTTTACCTTAAGAGTATTCACATACAGGAGATGGGGGCAGAAAGAGATGGCACAGCTTATTCATGACTGTAATAAAAAGCAGATTTAGAATACTGTTTAGCTGTTAAAAAGATTGAAAATACTGACTTGTACAGATGTCTATTACATATATTTTAAGAAGTAAAACACCAAGCACACATGTATGGTTTACATTTGTCAGTGCATGAAAAGCTGCTAGGTGGGGTGGCTTATGGGAGTTGAGATGAAGGGAACTTTGTATTTTTTTTTTTAAAGTATATTACATCTATGTTACATTACTCGGGAAATATAAAATATGTTATAATTTTAAACATGTATTTTTTGGTCCTTTTGGAGGTTGGTTGGGGAAGAGCATTCTGTGAACTAGACTAGCCACCAGAGCAAAGGAAAAGACTGGGTTTTGGGAGGTTCCACTAGAAGAGGTGGGATTTGATTGGGTCTTAAAGGGTGGGGAGGAGATTTTGAGGAGGCAGTGGGGACAGATGAGCATACTTGGGTTTGCAGCAAAATGTAGAATAGAGTGAGATTAGATCTAGAGAAAAGAGAGAACGATACTGTTTGAAAAGACGTAAGTTATATTGGGACGAATCTTACAGGGTTTTAAAGAGAGTGACAAGATTATACCTTAAAACAGGATGTTTTTAAGAAAAGAAAAAGTGAGGGAACTATTGTTTTGTAAAAATGACTCTGGAAATAGCAGATTGGGTGTTTCTAGTGGGTATATGGGCAAGGGGAGGGACAAGGACAGAACACCCTAAATCAAGAATGGCCCATATGCAAAAGTTAATTTTCTTTCAAAGATGATGTCTTGCTATGTTGCCCAGGCTGGAGTGCAGTGGCTATTCACAGTTGTGATCATTGTGCACTCATGGGCTCAAGCAGCCCTCCTGACTCAGCCTGCCGAGTAGCTGGAACTACGGGGACATGCCTCCGTGCCTGGCTAAGTGAAAGTTGAATTTTAATGGGAAACATGAGTTAAGATTTGAACATCTCTGGAGTTTGAGATTCCATCATGACCCACATTATCTTTCATTTTCTCATTGTATAAATGGATAACATAATAATACCTATCTTATCAGGTTGTTAGGAGAATAACAATAATAATAGGTAACACTTACCTGGTAGGTTATACTTTTTATGTACCAAGCGCTACTCTAAGCACCTTAAATATTTCAACTAGATTAATCCCTTATTACAGATGAGGAATCTGAGGCATAAGGAGGCTAAGTAACTTTCCCAGGGTCACACAGATTATGTGTGTGAGACTCAGAGTTTGAACTCAGGCAGGTGCAGCTCCAGGGCCAGTATCTTCAACCTCTTCTTAGTCCTACCTCTGGCGTGGTTCTGTTGGGGTGTTAAAAGCCAGTATGAACCGTTAGTTGACATTATTCATATAAAGATGTTGAGCAAGAATTTAGAAATTTAGGCTTGGAGTTTAGGCCAAAGCCTAGACTAATGGATCATCTCTATAGGGCTGTTACGTAAAGAGCGAGAATAGATGAGCTCCCCGAACAAGAGTATGTAGAGTAAAAAGAGAAGCAGGCATACAGTCTTCAGGGGACTCCTGACATTTAGAAATGGTCTGGCAAAAAAGAAGTTAGGAGAGGAGATAGAGCAGGATCTGCAGAGAAGTGGAGGACAATGGTGGCCAAGGGAAGAAGCACAACGTAAGTGAACTAACCATGCCATCCAGTGCAACAGACTCGTTACAAGGCTGCATCCAACAGACTGTCCCTGGTCCTGCTGCCAGGTCAGTTCATGACCTTGGAATCCAGAATGCAAAAAATTGAAGACTACACGGGAGCTAATGAACTGCAGGCAGCCCAGTTAGTTCATCCTTTCAAGGAATTGATCCGAGAGAGACATTGTAGATAGCTTGCGTTTGAGGAAGGCTCGGGTAGACAGGAGGACATTAAAAGAAGGAAAAGGGAGGAAGGAATGAGTGCATGGTCCAGGGTAGAGAGATGGGGATAGACCCAAAATCAAGCGGAGGGCTATAAGAACACTTCTTCTGATGCGATGGAAGAGAGGATGGGGGAAATGGAAAAAAAAAAAAAAAGATGTGATCAGAAGGGATACGAGTTGATAAGTTCACTGCAGGCAGTCTGCATTGATTTATCAGTAGAGTAGGAAGCAATGAAAGGAAATTCACAGTCAAGTAACTCAGGCTCCTGAGAGGCTGGCTCTGGGGATTATTGTTATAGAGGAAAAATTTGAAAGAATGACAAAAGTCTCTCATCTGAACAATACAAACTGACACATTTGCCAGAATGTGTCTCGAGGCAGGAAGTTGGTTTATTGAAGTGGAAAGTCGTGGTTATTAAAAAAAAAAAAAAAAAAAAAAGGAGAGTGAAATTAGACAAAGGGAAACTTGACTGTCTTTGAAGGAGGAATTTTTAGACAACCAGACTTAATGGTTCACAGACCAACTTCTTGGGGGAAACCTGAGCTCTGAGTGGTGAGAAACAACTGGTTTTGGAACTCACAGCTGGGGTTTGGTTACAACAGATCCATCAAGGCACCAGGAAATACTCTGTAGAAAGGAATTATCCAACAGAGACGGCACTGGATTAAATTATCCTCCTGATAAGGTGGTCTCTGATCTTCAGTTTACTTATTTCTAGAAAGATCTTTAGTTGAAAAGACATAGGCTTGTGGCATTTCAGCAGATTTGTTGTGGTAATGACATCAGGGGTATGTGAGAAAAGGATTGAGGAATGCAATAATTAAGAATACGGTACTAAAAATCACTACCCCATCAGTCCATTGGTGGGTCTTATGGTGGTTGCTTTGAAAGATGTCAGTAAAGGCTTGTTCATGTGTGTGCAGTATAAATTGATAGGCATAATATTCTTGAGTTCAATGGTTCTCAGCAGGGCCGGCTGTAGAATTCGTGAAGCCTGTTGCAAAATGAAAATGTGTGACCCCTTATTCAAAAGGCAAGAAAAAAGTGCTGCTAAAGGTACTAAAATATGAAGCTTTTTTCCTTTCTCATACAGTTTTTTTCTCTTGACTTGTCATAGTATTGGCTACTTGTCATTCTATGTGAAGAAAAATTAAAAATTGAAATTATAGCATGAATTCAATTTAAAAATTAAAAAACTAAAATTGAAGTTTTTAGTATGAATTTACTCTTCATCTTTGTATTATACAATGTTGGTTTTTGTTGTTGTTGTTGTTGTTGGTTTGGTTTGTTTTGTTTTTTGAGACAGGATCTCACTCTGTCACCCAAGCTACAGTGCAGTGGTGTGGTCACAGCTCATTGCAGCTTCTACTTTCTGGGCTCAGGTGATCCTCCCGCTCAGCCTCCCAAGTAGCTGGGACTACAGGTGCATGCCTGGCTAATTTTTTGTAGAGACAGGATCTCACCATGTTGCTCAAGCTGGTCTTGAAATCCTGGGCGCAAGCAATCCTCTTGCCTTGGCTTCCCAAGGTGCTCGTATTGCAGGCGTGAGCCACTGCGCCCATTGCAATGTTGGTTTTAAATGAAAATATAGAGCATTGAACTCATATGCAGAATTACTGAAGTTGTCGATGCATATGTATATTGTTATGAGAACAGTAGAAACACTGCCCAAAACTAAACTACTTTTATTTCACTTCTTGACATGTGCACATTCTATTGACACTACCTTTGGCTTATGATGTGTAATGAAGGACTGAAAGAAGCAGCAACTATGAGTTGCCTTATCTTTCCTTCTCCTTCTGTGCCGTCATTTTCACCTTAAGTGGTTGGCTAATATGGTTAAGTAACATGAGAAAGAGATAAAACGCTTAGGCTCCCTGGTCATTTGTGTGTCTTAGAAAGACATTTCTGTTTGCAATCAAAATGGAAGTCATTGCCTCTTGGGGCAGTCAGCACCCACCTGCCTGCTTATTCAGTTGTATTTGTAACACACTTACCTTGCACTCACTTTAAGTCTTGCTGAAATCCCACGCACCGGGAGTTCACCGGAATTCTGGGCTCATGGTGCATTGGGAAACGTGTGTGAATAGAGAGGCCAGGAACGGTGGCTGTACATATTACGTGCTATGTTAGGCTCTTTTGCATTGGTATAAAGGAAAACTAGGACTGGGTAATTTATCAAGAAAAAAAGTTTAATTGGCTCACAGTTCTGCAGGGTGTACATGAAGCACAGTGCCAACATCTGCTTCTGACGAGGCCCCCAGGAAGCTTCCGATCATGGCAGAAGGCAAGGGGAACTAGCTTGTCACATGGCGAGAGAGGAAGCAAGAGAGACAGAAGGGAGAGGCCCCAGCCTCTTAAACAACCAGGTCTCCCATGAACGAATTGAGCAGGGTTCACTCATCACCAAGGGGATGTGCTAAACCGTTCATGAGGGATCCGCCCCCATGATCCAGTCACCTTCCACCAGGCCCCACACCCAACATTGGGAATCTCATTTCAACATGAGATTTGGAGGGGCCAAACATCCAAATCATATCACATCGTTCTCCTCTGCTCACTTGTGGGCTCCATTGCCCCACTGGACCTGACTTACACAACACAAATTCAAAATTATTACCATTCTCAAGATGGTGACAGTAGAGTGTTAAACCAACCATGGGTCTTTTCTGAGCGTTGGGTCCTGTGTTACTGCCCAGGTCACAGGTCCATGAAGATGTCTCAGAAGTCAAAGAGCTCACTTTTGAGGCTAAGTTTCCCTTGGTCCTAATGTCTCAGCTTCATTATTAAAGTTTGCAATGTATCAGCTTTGTGGGTGGTAGCCTAGGGGACCCTCTCCTGGCCATCAGCAAGGTCATTTTTGCCTTTCAATAATTTTTTAATCATTCTTCATTCCCCCTACCAGTATATCTGGGTTCACATCCTCCTCCTCTCTGGTACAGACCCTGTCATTGTCTCCTACTGGAGCCCTGCAGGTAGTCCCTTCTGATTTTTTTTTTTTTTTGAGACGGAGTATCTCACTGTCGCTCGGGCTGGAGTACAATGATGTGATCTTGGCTCACTGCAACCTCTGCCTCCCTGGTTCAAGCGATTCTCCTGCCTCAGCCTCCCAAGTAGCTGGGATTACAGGTGCCTGCCACCACGTCCAGCTAATCTTTTGTGTTTTTAGTAGAGACAGGGTTTCACTATGTTGGCCAGGCTGGTCTCGAACTCCTGACCTTGTGATCCACCCACCTTTGCCTCCCAAAGTGCTGGGATTACAGATGTGAGCCACTGCACCCAGCCCCCCTTTTCTTTATTCTGCACCTTACTGCCAGACAAATTTTCCAAGTAAGTTTGGTACCAGGCCACCCTGCCTACTCCAAAGCTTTCTTTGACGTCCTGTGAGTCATGGCTTACAGCAGAGTTCTCATCCTGGTGTTCCTGGGGTGGAGACTGCATGGAGACAGGGTTAGTTTGGCCTATGTGTTATTAATAGAGAAGTTTCAGCCAACACTTGCTTTGGGAGGGTTCACTTACTGAAATTCACCTATTGAAATTCAGATTTTAAAAAGAGGTCTGGCCACTGTGGGCTCTTGTTTCCTTGTGCTGTGCTGGTGCCCTAAAGAACAAGGTGGACTGGGCATGGGGAGAAAGATGCCCAGTTCATCTTTTTCCTTGGTTTACTCTTAAGGCAGAGTGATTCTTTGCCGTGGGAAAATCCTCACTTGCAGCTATGTAAATGGAAACCAGGTATCTGGCTATTCTTAAGAATGGTGTGAAGCAACCTGAATGTTGATCTTTTAGTCTGAGAAGTTAAATTCCCTGTTCATAATGGAAATTGGGTATGTGCTTTGTAGCAGCCTTTGGTTGCTTTTTTTAGGAGAAATATTTCTTAAGTCTCGCCTGGCTATTATTACCACTGTGTCATCTTGTGACCTCATCTGATCTTGACCTCTTTCCCCAAGCTTGCCTTTCCCTGCCCTTCTGTGCAGAGGATTCCGGCTCCAATCCCCGGGTGGCTTTAAGTCCAGCAAACCTTTCTGTTTCTCCCATTGCTCTTCTCTTTGCTTAATGTCTCCTCTTTCCTCCAGATCCACTTAAAAGCAGTTCTTCAGGAAAACTTAGCTGAGAGTCTCAGTCGGAACTCGTTCGTGCAGGAACTTGGCAGGAATCAGGTAATCAAATTCTGGGTTTTAACTGCTCAGGTACCAATTGGGTGGTGAGTTAAGGTTCTCTTTGAAGGTTCCTTCCAGCCCAGTGATTTTGAGATCTGGCATCTACTTGTTATTTGAAATTGTATTTTGTGATAGGAACTGTACTTGCAGTATCTCAGTTAATTATGAGGCAGCACTAGCATTGCCTCCATTTTACAGATGAGGAAACTGAGACTTTTTTTCCAACACCGACTCTCACAATGGCTCTTTTCTGGGTTTATCTTATTTCTTGAAATATATTATGGACTAGTTGAAGGCCATGACTGCCTTTGTTGACAAGACCTGCTAGCCGGTAGGAACTCAGTAAATATGTGATGAGATGATTGGTTCATTCAATCAATATGCATTAGGCCTATGCCAGGCTCCATGGAGATGCAAAGATGCCCCAGGTAGAAAATGAAGTATTAGTTATACTCTAAGCTTGGCCTCCTACCTGGGCACGAAGGTAGTATGGAATGGTGGATCTTGGGCTCTGGAGTTAGATGGACCTATAGCTGTGGTTCAGTTTCCTCATTTGTCAAATATGGGCAGTAATACTGTATACTTTTGTAGCAGTAGTTTTCAACTGCAGTGATTTTGGCCTGTAGCAGTCATTTGACAATGTCGAGACATTTTTTGTGTCACAACCTGGAGGTGGGGGTGCTGCTGTCATTTGGTGGGTACAGTCCAGGGATGTGGCTAACCATCCTACAATACACAGGACAGCCCCCTACCACTGAAGAATTATCCTAACTCAAAGTATCAGTAGTGCTGAGGTTGAGAAATGCTGCCTTAAAGGGTTGTGAAGATGAAACAAGATAATGACTGCAAAGAGTTTGGCGTAGTTAGCTGTTACTCCAAGAAAGTCATCCCAAAGACTGCAAAATCATCCTTTGAAAGGCAAACACCAAAAGGCTGAATTTCATCAGCATCAGTGATTCTTGCCAGTGAGAAGCCTTATGCTAAGGGTTTCATGCTCTCCTGTTTAGGAGTGGTGACAGACTCACTGGAGGTTGTTTATGTTACATCGTGTACTACTGTGAGCTGGCGTGGAGTTATCAGAGCTGTAAAAGCCATTATTAGTTTTTAGGGTATTCCTGGTAAACTTCCTGCTTGCTTTACTAGTTTGTTCTGTGGAGATAATTTTGGTGTGTGGGTTTAAATCTTCTGATGGAAAATGTTTTGACTATCAAATTCCCAAAACCTGTTTTGATACGTGAGACACGAAACGTTTTGGTTTTCACGTCAAGAAGCCTTATGTTTTTCTAGCCTTGGATTTTAAACAAAGCAGCTTTTCCCCCCGTTTACTGCCTTACCTGTCTATCTGTGGGAGTAAGAGGGTGGAGAGCTAGCTGCTGGATTTCCATCTGTTGTTTATTGTGGATTTCTATTTGAAATTGTTAAACTTTTCTTGTAATTATAAAGGTAATATGTGTATCTTATAGAAAATTTGAGTAACATAGAAAAAATAGAGAAACACAGTTAAAAAAAAAGCATCAGTAACCCTTTCACATGAAGGTGTAGTTAGCTTTGGTGTGTTGGTGTGTTTTCTTCTTTTTCTAGTCCTATATTTTTTCCATAGATGAAGTATTCTGAGTATGTAATTTTGTGTCCCACTATTTTTAAAACTTCACATTGTTTTATTTTCATTTCCTTACACTACTAAAATGTCTGTAAATATTTCTAAGGACTGTAAAATATTCCATCTGTGGGTGTTTCATTATTTTATCCCATTGTAAAAATATAGCCTATTTTCAATTTTTTTTTTTTTTTTAACAGACAGGGTGTTCCTCTGTTACCCAGGCTGGAGTGCAGCGATGTGATCATAGCTCACTGCAGCCTCAAAATGCTGGGCCCAAGTGATCCTCCTGCCTCAGCCTCCCATGTAGTAGGATTATAGGCATGTGCCACCATGTCTGGGTAATTTTTTTTTTTTTTTTTTTTGTAGAGACTCTGTCTCAAAATATCAGTAGTACTGAGGTTGAGAAACACTGCCTTAAAGGGTTGTAAAGATGAAACAAGATAATGAATGCAAAGAGTCTGGCGTAGTTAGCTGTTACCCCAAGAAAGCCATCCCAAAGACTGCAGAATCATCCTTTGAAAGGCAAACACCAAAAGGCTTAATTTCATCAGCATCAGTGATTCTTGTCAGTGACCCTGTCTCTACAAAAAAAAAAAAAAAAGTGATCTTCCTGCCTCAGCCTCCCAAAGTGTTGGGATTACAGGCGTGGGCTATTGCACCCAGCCTATTTTCAATTTTGACAAGCATTTGTGCATTCTATATTTTCTGGATTTCAGATCATTCCTGTCTCTACAATAGATGATCATATGCAGAACAAAAGGATGGGATGTGTGTGGATATTTGATTAGTATTGCTGTCAGTTGCCCCAGAGCTTCTACTAATTTTTGCTCCTGTTAGCACAGTGATGTTCTCATATTAGTAGCATTTGATAATTTTCTAGGAGAAAAGAATTTTTTTCTTTTTAACGTATTCGATATTAATGAGCTAAATCATGTTCATATGACGATTGGCTGTTTCTTAACAAACTGTTCATGTTCTCTGCCCATTTATTGAGAATTAGTATTTTTCTCATTTGTCATAAACTCTAGTTCATGTATTTCACTTATTAATCATCTGTCAAAGTTGCTGCAAATATTTTCACCTACTGTTTCTAATTTTTTAATTCGGTTCGTGTTTTGTTTTTGTTAGTGATATAGAGGTTTAAAATGTTGATGCAGTCTAATTTATTGATTGTCTTTTGCACTTGCGGTTCTCCAACTTTCCTCTGTCTATACTAAAATTAACCCTTACTTCTCTGGAAGTCTCTATTCTGAATAATCAGTGTTTAAAATTATATCCCAAAGTAGAGTATCACAGGGATTCCTGATGAGGATAAATGGGCCTGAAGGGCTTATGGGCACCCACTGTGTATCATGGGAAAACTTGCACACGTGTGTGTGTGTGAGAGAGAGAGGTGTGTGTGTGTGTGAGAGAGATGTCTGTGTGTGTGAGAGAGAGAGAGAGAGAAAAAAAAATAAAGTTGATGAGAAAAGGGGAGGCTGTTTTTGGGCCGAGGGTTGTTTGTTTGGCTTTGTTTTTCATTTCTTTTCCCTCGGTAGAAGTGAGCTTACTGAAGGCAGCGGGGCTTCCTTAGATTCCTGAAGCATCTGAGTGACTGAAACCAGCGACTTGCTGAGAGAGCTGTGACTACACCTGGCAAGGGGTGTGTTAGGCATTTGTTGAGTCTGTGAGAAGGCAGGCGGAGCAGAGACTCAGGCCACATCCCATTCAGTCCTCACCCCTTCAGTTTTGCTCTTTGAGGCTGCAGGCTCTGTTCCTCAGCCTCACCCAGGTTAAGTCCTGTGAGAGGACTCATAGGAGCCCACAGCCCTGTTGCAGCTCGCCAGCTGCACTAACTGTAGCTTGAAAATGAAGGTAACAACTAGCGCTTACGTAGCACTCAGCTGTTTTGCAAAACCCTTTCACCAGGGTTTTTATAGCTGCTTCTCACCTCAACCTTATGAGGTTAAATACTGTTTCTATCTCCATTAATTTGGAGGAAACCACCACTCAATAGATGCATCATTAAAATCCAGAGCTTCCGACTCCAGGGCTGACCTGCTCTACTTAAGAAAGAATTCCATCATTGTATTCTGGTCGTAGTTTCTTGGTGGTACTATTAGGCAGAGGGCAGTACCGTTTTAGGTTTTGGAGTCAGACATATCTTGACTGGAATCCCTACATAGCCCTATCTTGGCATTGTGACTTCGTTACTTAGCCAGCCTGAACCCTGGTTTTCTCATCTGTAAAATGGAAATGACAATGTCTACCTTGTAGGAATATGGTCGACCCTCTGGATCTGAGGGTTTCACATCTGGGGATTCAACCAATAGCAGATGGAAAATATTTGAAAAAACAAAATAACCATACAACAATACAAATACAATGCAACAACTATTTACATAGCATTTACATTGTATTAGGTCTTAAGTAATCCAGACATGATTTAAAGTATATGAGAGAATGGGAGGATGTGTGTAGGTTATATGTGAATATGTAAGGAACTTTAGCATATGTGGATTTTGGTATGTGTGTGGGTATCCTGGAAACCAATTCCCCATGGATACTGAGGGACGACTGTATTAAAAAGATTAAGTTGAGGTTGGTGCAAAAGTAATTGTGGTTTTTGCCATTACTTTCAATACCAAAATGGCAATTACTTTTGCGCCCACCTAATATATGCAAGATGCCTAGTGCAGCACGACTGTGCTCAGTCATTGTAGAAGCCCTGTGATGATGGTTTCTTAATTGCGAAGCTGAAAATGCTGCTGTTGTTTTTTTGTTTGTTGTTTAAAAGTTTTAGAATTGCTGGTAGATCTGCACAGACTTGGGAAATTCTAGTGAGTATCACTATATTTAAATGCTAGAAACACTTCTTTATCTGACCTATTTATTTTTCTGTTGAGTAGACTTTCTTGTCTGTTGTGGATAAGTCATCTGCTTCTCTCAAATCCTTCTGCTTATAGAATTGCGTGATGAATTCTCAGCTTAGGACTGTGCTCGTAGGCAAAATAAAACATGTTTTGTCTACGTGTTCATGTAAAAAGTACAGACGGCTCTCTTGAAGGGCAATAACCCTTCTCTTACACATAGTTGAGATTTTTGGCATCATTCATGAGGTTGTTACTTGCCCAGGCTTCATAAACATTCAGGTACCAGAGCAACATTTAAAAAGAAGATTGTAGAAACTCATGAGAAAAGACAAATCTGCTAAATAACCCAAGGGAGGCAAATTGCTAAGTAAATTTTTATTTTTCATGCCATTTAAAAGTTAGGTTAGATTTGATTGGTCTTTATGCCAGACCTTGTTCAACCACATAAAAAAAACTCCCCGAAATTAAATCATTTTTGCCTAAAGAATTTCAACATGAGGTTGTTTTGCCATTTAATGTATAATGTATGTTAATTTAGGCTTTTTCATTTTAATAAATTGAGCCAAGTAACTACTATAAATACTCTAATTTGGAATTATAATCCAATGCAGTCTTTTTTCTATGGAGTTAAAAATACCCTTTGGGAATCCTCTTTAAATGTGTCTTGGACCTTCTTATTTTTTTAGCCCTGCTACCATGGTTGCATTTTCAATAACAAATCAACTTAGTATTAGAATACGAGGTTATGCTAATGTAAGTGGGGCTTTATGGGGTTAAGAGTTAACATTCTTATTTCTGTTCTGGGAACTTTAGATCCATTGCCCTGTGGTTTTTTCATTTTTCCCCTTTTTGGTAGGAAGGGAGAGACCATGAGGAGAAAGTCTTTTTTTATATAATTTATACACGTTTGTAAATTTAGAGTTTTAATATAATTCATGCCATGTGTATATGCTTCACCTAAAACATAGATACAATTAAGGTGAGTGATTATGTGAAATTTACATGATTTCTAAGTTTCCTGTCATGTTTAGAGTTCAAGGATCAAAATGAGCATACTGTTGGCTAAATCTTACAACTTTTGCAAGCTGAGTGCAGGACATTGTGAAATGCCTCAACCAATTGTATTGGTCAGTAGGAAATTCTTTTCCTAAAATTTCAAGCCTGTTGCTTGTGTTTTTTCTTTTCTTCCCTGTACCCCCCGGTCCTTGCTTTTTTTTTTTTTTTTTTTTTTTTTTACAAGGTCTTGCTCTGTTGCCCAGGCTGGAGTGCAGTGTCGCGATCATAGCTCACTGCAGCCTCAACCTCCTAGGCTCAAGGTATCCTCTCACCTCAGCCTCTTGAGTAGCTGGGATTACAGGTGCACACCACCATGCCTGACTAATTTTTTGATTTTTTAAATAGACATAAGATCTCACTGTATTACCCAGGCTGGTCTCAAACTCCTGGGCTCAAGTGATCCTTCTGCCTCAGCCTCCCAAAGTGCTGAAATTATAGGCATGAGCCATCATGTCCCGCCTGATTTTTTAATTTGCAGCCAAAGCGGACATTTGGAGGCAGAGGTGTTTGTGGTGATAATGGTGAGGAGAGAATGGACAAACAAACTTGGTACTGCTTGACTATTAACTGACAGGATACAAAGGACTAAAAAATATGCTTAGTGATGGGCAAAGACTTCATGACTAAAACACCAAAAGCAATGGCAACAAAAGCCAAAATTGACAAATGGGATCTAATTAAATTAAAGAGCTTCTGCATAGCAAAACAAACTATCATCAGAGTGTACAGGCAACCTACAGAATGGGAGAAAAGTTTTGCAATCTACCATCTGACAAAGGGCTAATGTCCAGAATCTACAAGGAACTTAAACAAATTTACAAGAAAAAAACAACCCGATTAAAAAGTGGGCAAAGGATGTGAACAGACATTTCTCAAAAGAAGACATTTATGTGGTCAACAAACATATAAAAGAAAGCTCATCATTACTGGTCATTAGAGAAATGCAAATCAAAACCACAATGAGATACCATCTCACACCAGTTAGAATGGTGACCATTAAATAGTCTGGAAACAACAGATGCTGGAGAGGATGTGGAGAAATAGGAACGCTTTTACACTGTTGGTGGGAGTGTAAATTAGTTCAACCATTGTGGAAGGACAGTGTGGCAATTCCTCAAGGATCTAGAACTAGAAATACCATTTGACCCAACCATCCCATTACTGGGTATATATCCAAAGGATTATAAATCATTCTACTGTAAAGATACATACACACATATGTTTATTGCAGCACTAGGCACAATAGCAAAGACTTGGAACCAACCCAAATGTCCATCAGTGATAGACTAGGTAAAGAAAATGTGGCACATATACACCATGGAATACTATGCAGCCATAAAAAAGAATGAGTTCATGTCCTTTGCAGGGACATGGATGAAGCTGGAAACCATCATTCTCAGCAAACTAACACAAGAACAGAAAACCAAACACCACATGTTCTCACTCATAAGTGGGAGCTGAACAATGAGAACACATGGACAAAGGGAGGGGAACATCACACATTGGGGCCTGTTGAGGGGTAGGGTGCAAAGGGAGGGATAGCATTAGGAGAAATACCTAATGTAGATGACGGGTTGATGGATGCAGCAAACCACCATGGCACATGTATACCTACGTAACAATCCTGCACATTCTGCACATGTATCCCAGAACTTAAGTATAATAAAAAAAAAATATGCCTAGTGATCCCGAGATAACAATCCAGTTGGGAAGCCGCATGCTGATCCCTTCAAATCATTTTGGCACCAGCCCTTTGAAACAGAGCCTGCATAGTACATATGAGAACCCAGCAAGTTTCACCAGGCATTTCTTGTTGCTGGCTGGGTGGCTCAGGGAATAAATAGAGTAATTAGTGCTCATTAGCACTCCCACGAGCTATAATGCATCTACCTGAGGCAGAGAGATGCTTGCCTGTGTTCCTGAAGCATGGAAATCCCCATATGATCTCTTCAGTCTAGACATTTTTGCATTGCAGAAACAAATGCCAACTTGGCAAGAGTAAAATCCTCCAAGTGCCTCAAATATCAGTAGGTAAAACCTGTGGACTAGGGACAGAAGGCTTTCCTAGGAACAGTTAGTGTGTCTAAGAAATTGGTGCGCTGTTTAAAGCTTTCTCTTCTCCCGCAACCCGCCGCCTCTCAGTGTATGCGACTGAGGCAAACCAGATTAGTCAGAGATGTTGGACACGGTAGTCATATAACTTGATCCCCTTAGCCTCTTGTCAGCTGTACTTCAGCAGCTGTAGTCTCCATCAACGGAGGGTCTGGATTGTACAGAGTCATTGAGAAAGAAGAGAGAGAAACCTTTGATGGTGATCTGTGGCTCTGTCCAGGACCCTGTGCCATTGATAGTTCTTGTTCCTGTGAAATACTAATCTGTGGTATAAAGGTGGGAGTCACAAAGGGAGAAGGAGGGAGCCAAGTTTTGGGGGCTTGGTACACATGCCTGGAGAAACATATAGATAAATCGTGAATTGGCAGATTGTTATGGGAAAGAAGCCTGAACCAAGAATCTGGCACTCTGATCCCTACATTGATTAGCTGTGTGATATTGGGCAAGTCACTTAACCAGTTATAAAATTGTTAGAACAATACAAGCCCAGCCCTCACTGGGAGGGCTTTAAGGATCAAATGAGATCACGTGTAAAATGCTGTAAAAATTAAGTAGTAGTATGATTTTTGAGTTTTTATGTGGAGTACATTAGCTATGTTTTAAACATCTTCACCCAAACCTCTGGTAAAAGCACCTGCTTTTCCACTGACGTCCAGCCCTGTGACTCTAATTCCATCTCTGTGCCCTAAACTAGATTAGAACCTGTTTGGATACCAGGTAGTTCCCTTGAAGTTTTTTGGAAGATGGTGCTGTCTCCTGGACAAGACAATAGCAGGAGCTCCTGATTCCTGCTTTGGCCTGTCTGCCATCCCCTTTCTTGGGAATGCAGTAAATTCTACAAAGTCATCATTCATCTATCAGTTCCACAGGAATTGTTCTCTGTTATTAAAAGTTTGGAACATTGGTTGGCCGCAGTGGCTCATGCCTGTAATCCCAGTGTTTTGGGGAGGCCGAGGTAGGTGTATCACTTGAGCCCAAGAGTTCGAGATCAGCCTGGGCAACATGGTGAAACCCCATCTCTACAAAAAATGCAAAAAAACTGGCCAGGCATGGTGGTCCCAGCTACCAGGGAGGATGAGATGGGAAGATCACTTGAGCTCAGGAGGTTGAGGCTACAGTGAGCCATGATTGCACCACTGTATTCCAGTCTGGGAGACAGAGTGATACCCTGCCTCAAAAAACAAAAACAAATAACCAGTTTGGAATGTTATGAATAAAGTGTTCAGCACTCAGTTTCATACTTAGGTGGAACTGGGTAGCTTTAGAATGAAGATTTACTGGGATTTGAGGTTATAAAGTAAATGTCTTTTGTGGGCAGCCATACTCTGATGGTTAAGGTTGGGAAGCCCAGCTGTGGCCTCCTTCATGCAAATCACTACCTTTGCTAGGTCTCGCCACCTTTACTTGTGAACTTGCTGTATTCCCGTGCATTAACTCCTGTCCCTGTTGACTGGGTTGGTGTTCAGAAAGTGATCTGAGCTGATTATAAAAAATGTGTAGTTTTTAAACCGAGTGGCTATATGACAAGTGTTTTTCAAAGACTGTTATCAGCCTTCGTAGGACCTCTGAAGGAGCCTGTGACTTCTTCAGTACAATTAAAAAAATAATGCTCTGCACTAGTTATATTAGAAAACTGCTTCTGGTCTTAAATTAGGTTCCCTAGAAGCAGACTCTGAGACCAGGAGTTGAGTGTGAAGGATTTTGGGTGTGAGCTCTCAGGAGACACCTGTAAGGAAGGAACAAGGCAAGGTTGGGCAGAGGAGAAGCTGACTGGCAAATGTGGTTGCATCCGAGACCCCAGCCACTTCTCTGGGGAGCACTGGTTGGTTCTTCAGAGCTGTCCCCATTTGAGCAAGGGGCTGGACCTTTGTATGCCTACATCAGCTAGTTGTTGGCAACTGGCCACCCCTTCTGAGGATATCACTTTAGGTGAGACTGTCCTGCAGCTGGCTGAGGACCTTCCTTATGAACTGTCAGCAGCCGGGGATGGGTGCACTGGTCCTAAAAAGAAAGTCTGGGTGAAGCAACATAGTGTCTACTATACTGTCCCAAAGAATCTAACCCTTTGAGAAAGAAACAAGTGGGTACCGCCAAATGCCCGGCATATGGCAAGTCCCTTTATATGGAAAGTTAGAAAGTTTGGATTCCTTAGCAAAACTGAAGGAAGAGATTATAACCCCTTTGTGAACTATTAAATAAACAAATCTCCAGCCTCTTGGAAATTTATGAGATCCTTGGATAATATTTATACCTGATTATGGTATAACAGGGTAGCTTCTGTATTTGTGAAATGACTGACCTATAATTGAATAATTTTCCCCAAGCATGAGTTACTGCATGTTCACAATATTCATCCTATGTGTATATAAATGCAGTCGAATGGGTCGCCGTAACAAAAGGCAAGAAAGTGAGTGAGGCACACAAACTCAGACTTAGAACCTTTCAGGGGACCCTTGGGATGGAGGGCAAATACAGGAGATTATAGCTTTGGTTCCTGAATCACCTTATGTGATATTTTAGTCATGGTTGAGGATAATGATTTAGGAGTTAAATTGCCAAAGGGTAAGTCAATATGCTTTGGGGGAGGGAGGAAAGAATCAATTTTCTGGCATTTCCAAAAGCCAGTTGCACTGAACAAATGTCTAAAACTGGCATAGTTTGTTGTATAAGTGGGATGAGTGGACAAAGCCAAAATTCTACCTAATCTCTTTCCCAACTGCAGATTAAGTCATATCTGTAAAAGGCAACATGGTTTTTCTTCTGCATTTTCTGCCTTCTAGTAAGTGAAGAGGCAGTGGGTTGTGCTCCCCCCTCATCTCAATAGTTGGAGTGTACTGTGGGGACTGGAGGTGGGGAAGCCTAATGACTTCGTTGTGGCACAGAGCAACGGTGATCAGAGGTTGTGTGTTCTGACCATGGACTTCGCTTCCCAGTGAGCCCCCTGGACTCTGTGTATTCTTTGCCTTTATCTGCATTGCCACCTGGAAGCTTCGTAATGTCAAGTCCTGGAAGATATTACTAACCTGTTTCCATTATGGGTGTAGTGGAAACATAAGTAGGTCACCGTTCCTTATTCAGAAGCTGAACAGAGTCAAGCTGCCATGGTGACAGGCTCTGTGTAAAAACACGCATCTCTGAACCTCTTGGAGAGATGTGATGATTTGGTCATTGGATGTGAAGAGGATAATCTGCCAGCTGGTTTATTGCGTTGGCTAGAAATAGGAGATGCAGAAACTAAAAAGCTTTCAAGGAGTCGTCAGATGAGAAGGAAATTAATGTAGCATAGTGATCCTGCTGTAGAGGAAAGGCTAAAGGTGAGACTTGGAATATGTGCACCATTTCTTCTACAGCTCTTGACTTGGATGATCCTTCTCAGTGTGATCCCACGAGTGTTTGGTGATGATCTGATAGTAGAAGGGGCAGAGCGTTTTAACTTTGTGCATGTCTTCCTCTGACTTCTCTGTCTTTCTAACATGCCTGCACATGTGCCTTTATCATTGGCATTCTGGAGTTAGGGACATGACCTTTTCTACAGTCCAGATGAGGAATCTCCAACAGTGACTTTTCATTGTGACTCATGTCTGCAAAGAATGAATAAAGAAGAGTTTCTTGGCCAGGAAGTGTGTACTATGCAGAGAGAAATAACTGTTGTTGGGAAAGAAACTTTTGAAGAACCAGAATTAAAAGAAAAAAAAAAAGAAGAATGAAGGAAGTCTATCAAGAAAAGGAAGAACAAGAAGTGATCTGCAGGGTGTTGCCTGGAGATATGGGAAATAAATCAAGAACAAATAAATGGGAAAAGATAAAATAAAAAACATTGCCAGTTAGGACCGGCTGGGGTCCTAGGAAAGTGGCAGTTCCAGCGGGGCTTGAAAACGGGGCTTGAAAAGCCACTGAAACACTCACTCACGTACACACAACTGCTCCGCCCTCTCCCCTTCTTTGGCCCCCATTCACCTGGTGTAGGAGGGTCTGACACCCTCACCAGGGAGGATGCTTTTGGCTGTTTTGAAGGCGAGACCTTGAAGTGTGGGAGAGCTTCGCCTCTTTCGTAAGCTGATGTTGCATAACCTCCCCGAGAGTTAGGACATAGTGGTTAAGGACACAGGCTTTGGAGCCAGGCAGATAGGGTGTGACTTAAATGCTGGACCTCAGAAAAATGGCTTATTGTGAAGAGTTTAATGGAACATAATGAAGTAAGTGCTCAAAACTGTTGTTAATATATGCCAAGAGTTATAACTAAATTTGTAAAAAGCACCTTCTTATACTCTCAGGCAAACTTTGAACCCGAGCTCAGCTTCAACAGGGAGCTGGACTCTATCAGTGGCCCCACGGGGGAGCTGGGCAGTAATCCAAAGCTCTGGGCGGGGTGTTTGAAGCAGCTGCAGATCCTCGCGAAGGGCTCTGGGTGCCCATACATTGTCCCTGTGGAGTTTCTGTACTTAAAGCACCTGATTTTGTTTGTAAGCTGCTCCAACCGGGATGTCTGCACACTCACACATGTTAACTGAGAATGGATTCAGGAACTATTTTAACATTTATATGGATAATGGGTTGCTTTGTTAAGTCATATGTCAATTTTTATTTAGCTCCTAACCATCTCCTGTACACAAGACACTGGACTCACAGGAGTGCAAAATGCAATGTTGTTAGGGGTTTGCATGGATATGTTATTTGTGATTTATGACAACTCAGAGAGAGGTAGGTAATATTACCAGTTTTACAGAGATTAAATAACTGGCCCAAGATCAAACAGAGATTATACCTTACTACATGGACTCTGTGCAACCACGAATTGTAAGATATATTCCCATATTGGAGATGTTAAATTAATCTTTACAATTAACGAAATGTGGTAAGTCACAGAGCCTCGATTCTACCCCATACCTGGCTGATTTCAAAGTTTGTGGTTTTTTCCCTCATCACATATAAGGGCTTGCAATCCTGTCTAACTGGTGAACATAAAACAAGCACAAATAAGAGGACAGTTAACATTTGTAAGAGTTGAAAGGGCAGCATTAATAATAACGATTGTTGTTTATCGCCCACTTACTCTGTGGCAGTGCTTTCATGTGCTTTGTTTGGGGGTGGGCACTAATTTTATATTCTTTTTTTTTTTTTTTTTTTTTTTTAACAAATGTGAAAACTGAGATGGGTGCTCTTATTCCCATCTTCAAATGAGAAAACTGAAACAAAGATTAGTTATGTGACCTTGGGAGATCTTCTCCAAGGTCATATAACTTGTATTAAAAGTCAGTCTGCAACGTTGTAGTTAAGAGTACAAGTTTATTTATAACCATGACAGACCTGGTTTGGGTTCCAGAAGAGTGTGATCTGATAGACAGGTGCTCAGTGCTCCAGGAGCACCTAACCCAGCCTTGTGGGGGTCTGGAGGGACTCCCAAAGTGAACGGCACCTAAACTGAGAAGGTAGTATCCATCTCTCCATCGCAAACCACTGTGCTGCTAAAAATAATCATAGTTGTCCTGTGTTACTGACCTCCACTAGTACTATGAAGGTCTAAACCTGGCATTAGCTAGTAGGAACTGGCTTTATTTATAATTTACATCCTTTCCACTTCCCAAGAGCAACAGAGGAGGTTTAAAAGGAACACTATAAATTAGACAGTTGCTGAGAACCAGGATGATGGCTACATAAAACGTCTTGGAAATCCAAAAAAATAGAAGAAAAATATTATTTGATGTTCCATTGTGTAATGTAAGTCTCTGGAGATGAACAGCTAGGTATTCTTCCTACAACTTTTAGGCTACGGAGTGCAGTCTCAGGTGCTGTGAGAGCTCACACACTGGCCAGCCAAAGTCTCTGTAACAACTCAATCACTTGGCTTTTCATGTTCCTCTTAATTCTTTTTACAGAATTAATGATTTTTATTTTGAGTTAATATATTGCTAAAGGATGTGAAGATTGTGTGTCAAGCTGGCATCCTGAAATAAAACTGTATGTTTACAAATGGATACCCTGTTATTAAAAATAAATTTTGACAGACTCCTTATGGTTCATAAGGAGACCCATATTAGAAGACACTGAAAGAGCCTTTAGAACATCAAATCATAATTGCTGAGTAGCAGACTGCGTTCCAGGTCTGTGTCTGCCCCTTCAAGAACATGTGACCCCTAATTTCCTCACCTTTAAAACAAGGGGGATAGGTTAGATATTCCCAGATTTGAGCTCTAAAATTTGTTTGACTCAAACATTTCTAATCAATTCTAACACAGCATTTGTTCTGACTAATTCATCAGGGTACCTGCCTAACAGCAAATGTTGAATTTGTTGGTCTCCAAGTTCTGTTTTCAATGAATTGAAATGGGTGTTATATTTTAAATTCTGATTGTCCATTGATTAAATTCTGATTGTCCATTGATTGCATGTCAAAGAGAATGTATTGCAGGCATTTCTCTTGCGTGTCTTTGGAAAAGAGAAATTTATTGTTAATGAAGAGAATTGAACCGCTGGCAGTTTAGGGGTGAAGAAGGCTTTTGGCTGCAATAATCCCTGAGAGTCGACCCCAGAGCCACTGACCAGCCAAAGTTGTCCTAAACTGCAGTCAGGAACGCTGACACTGGATCAAAGGACAACTGTTTTGGTTAGTTTGAGAGAGGTCCTGCTGCCGTGGAACTTTGAGGGTGGGACTAAGGAATAGGCAGGGCTGAGGATGGGAGAGAAAAATTGTACTCACTCTTATGTACCAGAGGTGGAATTCTAGTTGTGATTCCAAATCGATGTTTCTCAGGGAGAAAAAGCTCTTCTCTTTTCCTCTGGTTCAAGGCCATCTGACAACTCTGAACATAACTCTGGTTTGGTAACTCTGAACTTAAGTTAAAGAGTTTGGTAACTCTGAACTTAAGTTAAAACATTATTCAATGATACTTGTTAAAGCATGGAACAAAGATTTTATTCAGTATCGTTGCTACAGGGCTTTGCAGTGGGGGAGAGAGATTGGGTTCAATTCTGAATATTGCGTGGACAAGTGGGCATTTATAGCCAAGGAGCAGGGTGGGAGTCAGTGGAATGAAAAATACTAAGAGGAAATGTTGGGGTAAGGGGGATTCTGGCTAAACTAACCTAACAGGATTCTTGCTGAAGATAGGCCAGGGTGATCAGACACCTGGGGGATAGTGGAGGATGAGGATGAGGAATCTGATCAGATACTGAGAGTGAGAGGTTCTTGCTAAACTGACTTAGCAGGGTTCTTTGCTAAACTTGGATTTTATAAGGACGTTCACGCAGGGGCCTAGCAGAAGATTTATGAGCCTGACTAAAGTTTGGCCAAGCAAAGAATCTTTGCCACATAACTCATTTGATAACTGAACTTAACTCATTGCCAGATGACCCCGTACACTGTCCAGGCTGGGGATAGAGGGTGATTGAAAATAAAGATGAACTCAAGCTTACGATGACATGAAGAAAGTGAAACTACAAGTCTGATCTCTCCCCAGGCCCTCAACAATGCCACCACTGTCACCACTCAGTCCAGCTGGGCCGGGGATGGTGCTCACCCGCACTCTAGATGAATGCTGTTTTGTGCTCTGCTGTGTTGGTTCTTCTGCGGCCCTTTCTGGCTTAACGATAGGTTGCCCCCGCCCCACAGGAGCCAAAGGTGCCCAGTGAGGCTTTCTCTGTGGATGGGACTGATACACACCATGACATGTGTTGGGAAAGTCCCTGGTGCTGGACGAGTTCTCCTTCAGTAGCTTTGAAGTTATGTGGCTGACCCTGTAGGAGTAATTGGTTTCTTATGAATGATGACCTATGAATTAAATAGGAAGCAATTCTTATCTACAAAGTTTATCTCCAATGATAAGGAAAAGACTGCCAAGGAAGCTCATCGACTCAGCATTCACAACTGCAGGGGACACCATTCACACCATTCATGTGGCCCTCATTCAATGCTCTTGTAATTCTTCATACCTCTTAGAACATTTTTGGGTGATCTTCTATTAGAACAGACAGATGGAGTTGAGCTGGCTGCAGCCAACGATCAAATGGTTCCTCAAGTATTCCTACTTTTCTTCCCCTCCTCTTTATCTTCCAATTGAGTAAACAGATGCTTTCTGAATTATACGTGTTATTTAAAAAACTGATTAAAGAGGCAGTTTATAAGCAACTCTTGCTAAGTGCCTTGGGTAAACCTGCTGTCTCACAGAATTGAGCAGAGCAGAAAAAGGCATCTTATGGAATGCCAGTGTTTCATCTAAGTTTAATTTGATACCACGGGCTGCTTGACAGCACCCATCTGGTTAACACTGAGTACTTAGATGTCTATTACGGTAAATGGCTTAAAACTGGCAACTTTTAGACATTAGCTCACAATCCCATTAAGATTCCTGTTAAGCCCTGGGGATAATGCACAGCCTGGTGTAATCAAGAAAACTGTAGCAGTTACACTCATCCCAACATCCCAATTATTCCTAACTTAAATGTTGCCATCCACCAGATTTCTCAGCCTAGTGAAGCTGTTCCCTCCATTTAAAACAATTGCTTTCTGAAAATTTGTATTTCTTTGGTAAAAAGATATATAGTAGGAGGAGATGATTTGGAATTTAGAAGTGCTCACCACAGGGTTCTTATTCAGTATTTTTATCAGTGACTGGGAGTTGCAGTTGAAACCACGCTGGGAGAGACAACCGATGACAGTCAAAATCCAGAAAATAATCTGTACAAACGATGACAATGGTAAACTGAAGCTGATAATGCTTTAAATAACAGAGCTGTATGTCACGCTGTGAATATACATGAAAAAAAATCAACTGAAAACTGACATGACTTGGTTTGGTAAAAACTTCCTGGAGGTTTATATTTCAGCAGAAGTCAAATTTGTGATATTGCTGCGAATGGAAAGTTCATCTAACCATGTTTAGCAAATTTCATGCAAGTTAGTGTCCCGTTTCTGGAGATAATGGTCCCTTTGTGCACCTTGTCGGAGATTCTACATCTGGGGTCTTATGCTCGACTCCATACACTTTAAGAAGAATGTTGCCAAATTGGAATGTTCCCAATGTTGGGATGTGGAGATCGTGCTGACACCAGAGGTCTGGAAATTGTGTCCTCTTAGGAGCGGTTTGAAAAACTGGGGCTGTGATGTCCTAGGAAGTTAAGGGAGATGGGGCTGCTATTATAAAACATTTGCCTGGTTGCCAAGCAGAGGAAGGAATAGACTTGTATTTTTTGATCCCTGAGGACAGACCTCAAATGGCAACAGAGGCTGGGGTGGGGCGTGCATTCTTGTTCCTTCATGGAAGGCAGGCCCTTCCAGTAAGTAAACGAGCCAAGCTGTTGACAGGAGGTGGCAAGATTTATGGAGATGCCTCAGAAAATATTCAGCCTTTCCTCCTAGATGTTGGCTCAGGTCCCCTTCAACAATAAGGTTCTATGGTTTTGTAAAATAGCTAGCCCCCCTGGTTCTTTTCAAAAATTATTTTCTTCAGAGAGATAGAATGGTGGAAGAAAGGCACTCTGCTGTGACACAGATCATAGAAAGTACAGTAACTGCTTGTTTCTGATGAGAGCTGAAAATGCTCTGGAAATTTCTCTAAATGTGGTTTTTCTTGTTCTTTATTTTCTGCAGATCCTGCCAGGACTATAGATTCCTTATTCCTTTATTTATTCGGTGTTTCACTCGAGTGGGCTAAATAACTGTGATTATTATATGCAAAAAAGGTTGCTACAGTTATTTTTCCCCCTGATATGAAAGCTAAGCCTTGTTTTCCTCTTCTTGGCAGAAATTGTGCTTTTCTTTGGAGGAAATCATAAATCAGGATTGAAAGCAAAAGCTATTTTGACCCAACTCTTCCCTTTTTTTTTATGGAGTAACAATCACTTGGCAAGGATGTAGCACGTCGGAGACAGATGATCAGAATTAAATTCTTTTATCTGTTAACAAGCCCATCTTTTCATGGACTCAAATCCTTTTAAGAAACATTATTTTGGGGGGAAAAGCCCCCATTTTGTGTTAATTTTTCTGATCCTTTGACAAATATGTTTATTATTCTTTTAAGCAAGTTGGGCACCATTTTACATAAAATTATAGCTTAAATCAGAGCCTTATGATTGAAAGAGACTTTGCATAAAAAAAGCAATTACTTATTTGTCAATGTTAAACTTAGATGCAGTGTTTAGAACTTAAACTGTGACGTTTCAGTTGAATTGAGTAATGAATACAGAATATTTTGGAATTAGCAATTAGCCTACTGAATAAAGCTGCTTCCTGAATACATCTCTTGCAAGTATTTTCTTGGCATCACAACAGGCCAGTTTTGAGTAGTCTTGTTGTGGTTGATATGCTAGTTTCAAAATCTGCTGGAGAAATCAAAGCTCCAGTGTAGCTTTCTGACTTCCCACATGCCTAACTGTAAGATCTCTGCCATATAGAGGGCTGATAATATTTTCCATAGCCACCTGGGAGTAACGAAGAGCATTAACATTCATTACTGCATGTTAATGAAACATATACATATTGAAAATAAATATTGTGTGACTTGAATCTTTAGCAAGGTTTCTATTCTCTGCCAATGATAACATTTGTTATCACAGAGTGAAAAACCAGTTTCGGCCATCACCAAACAGGAGCCATCATGGTAATACCCAGAAAATGTGACAAAAGGCTAACTGTTGTGGGCTTAGTTTGCATTGTTAGTTATACAGACTTTTTGCAGAGATTTGATATGAGGTTGGGTTTATAGGAATTAGGAATTCATGATGGAGCCTCATGTTTATTGCTTCTTGGTCCACATTGGGAAAGGTGTCAGTTATTGAGGGAACAGGAAATTTCCATCGTGCTTTGCTGCTGGCAGTCTGGATTTGTGTTGTTTCAGAAGTTTTCCTGGTGTAAGCTACTTTTAAGCCAACACCCCCCTAATATTCAAGCATTGAGCAGGAGAGAGCAAGTTAGAAGATTGTCTCTCAGAATTACTAACAAGTCATCTCACCTGTCTGCTTTAAGCTTCAAACAGGTTAATCCTTGGAACTGCTGAGGGCTAATAAATTAATATACGTAGGCCTGTACTTTTAAGGGGAGTGATTATTTTGCATTTGCTCAAACATACATGTTTGAAGGGAAGGAGAGAGGAGGATTAAGCTTCCTAAAATCTCAATAAAGACCCCACCCCTCAAAAAAAAAACCCTCACAATCTTGAAATAGGGCTTACCAATATGTCTAAGTGGCGTGGATTTTGTTTAATTTCAAAATCTGGAATTGCATTGAGTCTTTCTATTTGAAAATCCTTCATGACTGGTTTCCATATGTGTTTTAGGAAAAAGAAGCGGGTGTCTGCTTTAGAAGTCTCTTCATGGCTTGATTTATTTTGAAATTAATGAAGTACAAGATTTTCTCTCCTTCTGCTGGCCTTTTTTGTATCAAGCTAAAGTTTTTAGGAGTAATATCATGGTAACTTTTTTTTTTTTTTTTTTTGAGACGGAGTCTTTCTCCATTGCCCAGGCTGGAGTGCAGTGGCACAGTCTCGGCTCTCTGGGAGCTCCACCTCCTGGGTTCAAGCAATTCTCCTGTCTCAGCCTCCCAAGTAGCTGGGACTACAGGTCCCTACCACCACACCTGGCTAATTTTGTGTATTTTTAGTAGAGACGGGGTTTCACCGTGTTAGCCAGGATGGTCTCGATCTCCTGACCTTGTGATCCACTCGCCTTGGCCTCCCAAAGTGCTGGGATTATAGACATGAGCCACCGCGCCTGGCCACATCATGGTAACAATATTTAACTTTTAATCTGAAAAATTAAAACTGTGGTGTTTCCCAGGAACCCCAAAAGTCTATAGAATGATATTTAATATAGGTGCTGGCATGGGTATGTTTACAATATAAAAGAACTCTGTCTTTTGAACATCAGCTTTTATACTCATGGTATTTTTACCTTTAGGTCAGATCATGAAAAGTCTCCAACACTGTTGGCATAGTACATTTTGTCTATTTAAGTGCTAAATGCCTCCCTGTAGGGGTTTTATATGAAAAATGAGTGATGCAGATGTATTGGGGACAAACCTGGAATTACTGGAATGTGAACTTCCTTCTTACATTTTCAAGCACTCAGGAAAATTCTCTGTCCCTTAGATCTAAATAAATTCTCTAGTTTTGTTTTCTGATAATCCTGGGAACAGATCACTCGGTTGTTTAAGGGATCATGTTTTATTCGAAGCTCTATTCCTTTATTTCCAAGAGTCAGTTCTTTTCTTCAACATAGCCTTATTGTACTCCACAAGACTTAGGGTATATGTAGAAAGTGTTCTTTCTACATATGTGGTTCTTAGGACTTTTGGAATGCAGTAGGTATATTTGGGTGGAAGTGGACTAGAAATATTTTGGAATACAATTATTAGGCATTTTATGGTTTACAAATGCTTTATTAGTATGCTCACATATTCTCTTTCTTATACCTTTTTCTTTTCCCTAAAGACCTTCTGGGTTTTGTTTTGTTTTGTTTTGTTTTGTTTTTTGATACGGAGTCTCACTCTGTCGCCCAGGCTGGAGTGCAGTGGTGCAATCTGGGCTCACTGCAAGCTCCACCTCCCGCGATCTGGGCTCGCTGCAAGCTCCGCCCCCCGGATTCACGCCATTCTCCTGCCTCAGCCTCCAGAGTAGCTGGGACTACAGGCGCCTGCCACCACACCTGGCTAATTTATTTTTTATGTTTTTAGTAGACACGGGGTTTCACCGTGTTAGCCAGGATGGTCTCATTCTCCTGACCTCGTGATCTGCCCGCCTCGGCCTCCCAAAGTGCTGGGATTACAGGCATGAGCCACCGCGCGTGGCCTCTGGGTTTTTTGTTTTGTTTTGTTTTTTAAGATTATTTGGTGCTTGAAACCTGTAGCTATGATTTTGAATGAACAGGGCTACTTCCAGTAATTAGATCATATAATGAAGATCTGAAAGGGCTTATTTTCATTTCATCTCCTGCCCTTCCCACAATGGACACAGTACAGAAAATCAAGACTATATGTAATTACGTAGTATGTTATACACACATACACACACGATATTCTGTATAGATCAAGACATGTCTTACTTCTTTGTGGACATTGGGGAAAATAGTTTAGGTATATATACTCTTCCTTCCCGCTCCCACCTCTCCACAAACACACACACACACACACACACACACACACACACACACACACGCATGCACGCTGCCTAGAGTTAATTATAAATTATGTATGTGTTTGATCTTCAGCAAAGTGGAAGCATAAAGAATGATGTTTAAATGCACTGTAGAGCCCCAATTTGGAAGTTGTGTTATCGCAAAGCCTTATTAGCATGCAAAGCCTAATTAGGTTAAACTTACTTAACCTAAACTTGCCATTAACTCATTTTTCTGGATATAAATCATAGCCATAACAGTGATTTTTTTCTTTTTATTTATTTTTATAGAGGCAAGGTCTTGCTCTGTTACCCAGGCTGGAATGCGGTGGCGTGACCACACTCACTTGAAGTTTTGGGCTCAGGTGATCATCCTGTCTCAGCCTCCCAACTATAATAGGTGGGACTACAGACACGTGCCACCACACCTGGCTAAGTTTTTTATTTTTTATTTTTGTAGAAATGGGGCCTCACTGTATTGCCCAGGCTGGTCTCAAACTCCTGTCCTCAAGTGATCCTCCTGCCTTAGCCTCCCAAAGTGCTGGGTTTATACGCATTAGGCACAACACCAGACCCGTAATAGTGATTTAAAAAAAAATTTTTTTATTATTCATTCATTCATTTATTTTTAGACCGAGTCTTGCTCTGTCACCCAGGCTGAGTGTGTAGTGGTGCAATCTCAGCTCACTGCAAGCTCCACCTCCCGGGTTCACGCCATTCTCCTGCCTCAGCCTCCTGAGTAACTGGGACTACAGGCACCTGCCACCATGCCTGGCTAATTTTTTGTATTTTTAGTAGAGATGGGGTTGCACCATGTTGGTCAGGCCAGTCTTGAACTCCTGACCTTGTGATCTGTCCCCTCGGCCTCCCAAAGTGCTGGGATTACAGGAGTGAGCCACCATGCCTGACCCATAATAGTGATTTTTCAACATCAATGCGTATGTATGATATTCTCAACAGTGCTAAATACTGATATCAGCTGTATTCGCTTAATTCTTTATTTACAAAACAACTTTTTAACTAGAAGATTTTTTCCTGTTTCGTAAGGTTTGAGGAATGTAATGGTTCAAAGGGAAAAAAAGCCAACCCAATAACACAGCACCAAAACTCTCTGTGATTTTACAACTGGATCATAAGGATACCTGTGGTATTCGAAAACCTAATTATAGTTATACCTCTTGGCGTAATTATAAGCTCCTCTCCTTCCAGACAGAAAAATTAAATGGTGAAATGTTTATGTACATACATAGCACCAATGTGGAATAAGCCCTGCTATTTCTCTACATGAAAAATAAATGTAATTGGGCTAAGTTGACATTTTCTAGAGAGGACACATAGGGTAGGAGATGCTAAAGCTGTTTCTCTCTCCCCTCAGAAACAAAACACTGTAATTGTCATTTGAATTAGAATGTACCATGCCAGGGACTGAGGCTTTCTTTAATGATAAAATACAATCCATGTAATGTTCTTCTATGGAGAGAATTTGTGTTGACAGGTAAGTATTACACATGGACAACTTAACTCAAATGTTTTTAAAATGTACACCCAGAATTTTTGTCTTTGTGTAAAATATTACTGCTTTTTCGTCTTTGAAACGCCAAGGTTTTCCCCTTTGTTCTCAGATAGCAGTCAGTAATCCTGCACTTTAAATTCAAATTATTGGCTGGCTTAGATCCTGACTGAAAAATTTGGGAGGAATAAAGGATCATGGATTTGCCTGAGGAAAGATGAGTTCACAAAACCTCAGGAATGAATTAAATGCAAAATGAGTTATTTGTTTTGGTGGTTTGGTTTTGGGGTTCTTTGTAGCAAAACCTCATGGATTCTATCAGTTTGGATTTTGGAAATTAAGTTAGATGGGACTAGTATTGTCTTTGAGAGAGACTTGTTGAGAACAGACTGAAGAGGAAAAGCTCAGGTGAACACATGATTTGCATCCAGTACATGTTGTAAATTATTGGCATATTTTGGCTGTTCCTCAAACCAGGCCTGGCTGCATCTGTGCTTAGAGGTAAAACTAATAAGAGGACCACATTTTGGGTTCTTCGTGTGAGCTCAGTACTGTGTGAGTGAGTCACTTACATCAACATAGCCATATGAGTTGAGTATTAGTATTACTTCTATTTTAAGACGGGTAGATATAGGTTGAGAGGGCTTGGGTAATTTGAAAGGACACAAAGTCAGGATCTAAATCCAGCCCTCCTGGTCCAGAGGTTCATCCTTGTGATCCTGACTGTTCTACCCCACAGGAGCTGCCGTTAGCTTTATTTCTCTGTGCCTGAAAACTAAATATCCTATGTACTAAACCTTTCTTTTAATAACACATAAAACTGGAAAACAAAAGTTCATAAATAATCACCTTACCTGAAGAGATGATTTTTGCTAGATTTTGTGGATTGTGGAGGAATATTTTTCCTCTAATCTCTTAAGATCCTGTGAGCCTGAGAACTAAAACAACAAAAGACAGAATAACAGCAGAAAAAAAGTTCGTATGGAAGAAGCTCAGCAACTGGTTAAAGCCAGAGACATGTATACCTAACATAGTAGGATATAGGGAGGGAATAGTGAGGAGAGAGAAAAGGGCTCTGGGAGGAACCGCTGGGTTTCTTTATGGAAGAGGAAGGGGTTTCTAGAGATAAGCAAGTTTGTTCTTGCGATTGTGAGTGGTCTTTTGGTCTTTCTGTTTTCTTCATGGTCACAGAGGTCCCTGGAGAGGGGATTTGTGGTAGGTTTACTCTTGGCCTCCTTTCTGGGGGTAAAGGCCACCTGAAGAGGAAAATTATGGCAGCCTAATTTTCTTTAAGTTTCAGCTTCTAGTCCAGTCAAGAAAGCTCCAAGAAAGCCGCTTTTTGTATCTGTTGAATCTCAAATATCTTTAGCTTAAAACAATCTTTATAACTGTGGAGTTCTGAGTGGGTCTCTGTAGGTGTTTTGATCTTCTATTTTGTATCGTTGGATAAAACGTGTCATTTTCCTGGCCCTCAGAACCCTCTGATGGCATTTCTTCTCCCTCAAAAGGAAATCAGTCTTTAAAATGGCACAGAAGTTATGCATGGGCTCTCCTCTCCAACTTCTCCGACCTCTCCTGATCATCTCAACCTTGTGCAGTTTGCTCCAGCCACAGCCACCTGCTTTCGTTTCTGTAGTTCTCCGAGCACTCCTCTTCTCCTGCACGTTTGCATGTGCTCTTCCCTCTGCTTGGGGTGCTTTTCCCCAGAGAACTGCATAGCGCACTCATTTTCTTCACAGCCTTCCCTGACTAGCTTATATAAAGCAACAGCTCCAGGCTGGGCAACATAGTGATAGCCCATCTGTACAAAAATAAAATAAAATAAAATAAAAAATTAGCTGGGTGTGTGCTGTGTGCCTGTAGTCTCAGCTACTTGGGAGACTGAAGTGGGAGGTTCGCTTGAGCCCAGGAGTTAGAGGATGCAGTGAGCCGTGATTGCCACTGCACTCCAGCCTGGGCAACAGAGTGGTACCCTGTCTCAGTCAGTTCATCAGTCAATAAAATGAACTAGCGACCCTCCTGTCTGAACTCTCTTTTTCCCAACTCTGCATTGTTCTCTCCATGGTATCGCTGTCTCTTGTATTTTCACTTGTTTATTTATTTATTTGCTGTTCCTAGGCAGTGACTGTGTTTTGTTTATTGCTATATCCTCAGCAACTAGATGAGTGTCTGGCACATAGAAGATGCTCCAGAAATATTTGTTGAATAAAAGAAAGAAATGAAAATGTGTGAAAACGTACACAGACATGCCTGTGCACACACAAACATGCACAATATCATACATGGTATTGTGCAGCCTGCTTTGCATTGTATCAGGACTAGTATTACATTGTATCGCTATTTTTGTAATTTTTAAAATTATTAAGACTTTTGACAGTGTAAATTGTCTTGGTAAAAATTATTGAGATTTAATTGGAGCTACATGATTTGTTAACCTGGGCTTGTCCTGTAAATGTTAGTTGGCCATGATTTTATTTTTTACTTTACCTTTAATTTACAAAGCCAGTTAGTTGCTAATCCTGTTAGCAGCTTTCAACATCAATATTCCCTACTCCCATTACTACTAAGTCACTCTTTTTAAGAGTCATAATTGTGCCATGCTTTTAAAAATATTAAAGAAAATGAGCTTTTTAGACTGCTAAAACTGGGTTTAATTCTGATTCTCCTATTGCCAGCTCTTGTATTCCTGGGCAAGTTATTTGACTTCTGAACCACAATGTTGTTGATTATTAAGATGGTTATGATAATATTGAACAGAGTCATTTGCAGGTTTAATTGAAATAATTCATATAAAAGTGGTGCCAGTTCCTGTTTATACCCTGAAAAATAACTGCCAGGCAGATTGGAATACTTGACTCTGTATTTTTTAACCTCACAATATAAATGGATATTGTGTGCATAATTTTAAAGATGTTTCCCCACGCTGCCTGTCTTCTGATTGTTCAAACACTAATCGAGGCACTGCTGTGAAGGAACTTTGCAGATGGAATTAAGGTTACTAATCAGCTGACCTTAGGTTGGGGATAGTTTTTTGAATGATCTAGGTGGGCCATCTGTAAATAATTACATAAGCTTTTAAAACTAGACAACTCAGGCCAGGTGTGGTAGCTCACACCTATAATCCCAGCACTTTGGGAGGCTGAGGTAGGCAGATCATGAGGTCAAGAAATCAAGACCATCCTGGCTAACATGGTGAAACCCAGTCTCTACTAGGAAAAAAAAAAAAAAATTAGCTGGGTGTGTTGGCACGCGCCTGTGGTCCCAACTACTTAGGAGGCTGAGGCAGGAGAATCACTTGAACCTGGGAGGCGGAGTTTGCAGTGAGCTGAGATAGCGCCGCTGCACTCCAGTCTGGGCAATGGAGCGAGACTCCGTCTTAGAAAAAAAAAAAAAAGCAGACCAACTCAGAAACTCAGAGATGAGGCAGAAGAGGGAACCAGTGGAGAGACTGGGCACAAAGAGAAAAGACTTGTAGGGTAAGAGGAGACTCCACCTGCCATTGCTGACTTTGAAGGGGCCATAAGCCAAGAAATGCAGGTGATCCCTAGAAGTTGAGAACAATACCCACAGGCAGCAAGGAAATGATGATAAAGCCTCAAGTTCCCCTATCATGGATCCTGGTGGCACTACTCCCTCCTTAGTGTCTTTCCCCAGAGCTCCTAGGCTGTCAGTCAGGGTGTAATTTTATAGAGTTATTCCCTGCATTTAATATGTCATTGTGCATATGTTTTTTAAAAAATTTTTGTTTTGTTTTGTTTTGTTTTTAACATAAAGGGACTTAAGGAATATGCAGACCCCAGAGACTCAGCACTGGGCAAGCCAGCCATAAACACTTCCCTTTTTTTTTTTCTTTTTTGAGACGGAGTCTCGCTCCGTCACCCAGGCTGGAGTGCAATGGCGCGATCTCGGCTCACTGCAAACTCCACCTCTCGGGTTCAAGTGATTCTCCTGCCTCAGCCTCCTGAGTAGCTGGGACTATAGGCATGTGCCACCACGACTGGCTAATTTTTATATTTTTAGTAGAGACAGAGTTTCACCATATTGACCAGGCTGGTCTCGAACTCCTGACCTTGCGATCTGCCCATCTTGGCCTCCCAAAGTGCTGGGATTACAGGTGTGAGCCACCATGCCTGGCCAATGCTTCCCTTTTTACATGCATTCGATCTGTGAGACAGGGAGAAATTACTGAAGTTTGAACTTTTGTTCTTTCTTCTTCAAAACTTGAGATAATGTACACAGTCCTCTGCATATGAGAAGATAGAATGAGTGTACTTTTTATCTCCAAAATTGTATATAAGGATATTTGAAAGGGAGTCAAGTGTGTAGTTTAGAAATAGTCTTCTTAAACATTCACATAGCTCCTTTCACAGAAATAAAATTCTCTGAGCCCTTTTCATTATGATTTACCAAGTCTGGTCTTGTTTTTACTGTTGTTGTTGTTGTTGTTTAAAGAAAATTCTTTTCTAGTTGATTTCTGGAAGTTGAATGGCAGGGAGATGAAGGTACCTTGAAGGTAAATTTTTGTATGACTAACTTTTCTCTCTTGTGCTAATTATACGTGCTTTCACTTTTCTCCAACAGTCTCCAAATTCATCTTCCCTCTGGCCTTTGATGTGTGTCTGTCAGCTAATATTTTTATACAGATGGTATTTTCAAGTTCCTGCCAGAAGAATTCCGGGGAATACTTTCTCATCTTGCTTTCCAGGTCTCTCCCGCCTCTCTACCTCCCTCTTCTTAATCTGCTCTTTGTTCTTATGACGTCCCCTCCTATTGTCCCAGGCCACCAGCCCCTTTGACTCCCCTTCTAGGCCAGGTGCTGGCCAGTCACCTCACCGAGATCCCTGAGAGCCCTCAGAACCCTTTGTCTTCCTGTCTTGTGCCATGACTGCCCTGTGATCACTGCTTCCAGGCTGTAGGGCACTGCTAAGCAAAATGATGAATCACTGCTGTCTCTTCAGCAGACTAATTAATAGAAGGCAGTCCTTTGATTCTTCATCTCCTGTTGACTTCCCAACCCATTTCCTTCAATAGCTCTTATTATGTTTTTTACACAGTTTTTAAGTCCCAGTCTGCAGTCTCCACTCAGTCTCTAAGGATGACATTACCACTTTATTTTATTGAGAAGATCTGGGTCAGGGAACACAATTCAGATGTCAACAGGGGCCATTGAGATTATTGAAATGAAAGGGATGTCAGGCAGGGGCTGTTGTGGACTTGCAGGATGCTGGCCGTGCCCAAGGAGGGGCAGCACTGATTGGAGTCTGGGGCAAGCTGGGCTCAGTATTGCCCCATCTTCTGTTTTCTCTAGAAAAATCAAATATCTGGTTTTCTAGTGAAATCTCTACATGTTGAAGTCACATTTTTTGGAAATGCTGTGTGGACTAGAACAAAACACATCTGGCAGCTAGTTATCTTGATTGTAGGGCTTCTCTTTCTTTTTTCACCTCATCGTTTTTCTCTATATCCATTTGCCAGCATTTCTTTGTCTCCAGGGTCACTTCTTTTCCTTCCTGTCTCACACGTCCAGTTGTTGTCTCTCCACCTTTTATCTGCATAAAAACATTCAGGATATCCCCCTTCCTAAGCACATAGCTAATGACTCCTCCTTCCATACTCTTGCCTGTGTCCTGGTGTCCCGTCTTTTCTTCATTCTTTCATACTGAGTTTATAAACAGTGAAGGGGTCTATGTTCATTGCTCTTACTTCTTCACTCCTTCTTTTAACCCCTACAATCATTTGTCTTCACGACTTCTCTGAAGCTCTCTCATTCCCTGGATCCTATGATTGTACTAACCCGAATTTTCCTCTGTGAACACTACTTTGCCATCTGTTTTCACCAGCTCATCTTGCTACATCCTAACCATGTTATTTCTCCATCTTACTCACTTTTCCTTCTTGAATAGCCCCCATAACTACCCTTAATTATAAGTTTTTTTTTTTCTGGTTTTTCCTAGTATTTCATCTGCCCATCTCATGTGACAGCCATACCATATTATGTTAGATTACATTGTAGGTCATTAATATGCCTCTCCTAATGGATCATGATATTTTTTTTCCCCAGAAAGAGACTTTACCTTATTATTACGTTTTTTGGGTCCTCTACAGCATGTAGCCCAGTGGTAGGTATCGAATACATTTTTTAAATAACCTTCACATTGTTAATAATTAAAACCTAAGACCATAGGATACCTCTGACACTGCCACCACCAAGCCCTGCAGATTAGAACTTAGGAAGGTTTTTTTTGCTGCATGCTAGGTTTGGCCCACGATAGTCAAAGAAAAAACTTCGTCTCTCACTTGAATGCTTCTTCCACAGAAGATTAACTCTATGATTGTATTCCAGGACAGCTGACTCCACCTGCTGTTTGCAAAATATGGAAGATATATTATCATATAGCAGGGATGGGTTTTCTTCAGAAGTACTGTTCTAGACAGAAATTGGTAAAAACTCAAGTGAATCAAAATCCTTTAGGATAAAACCACATTTAGAATAGTGATCGACGGCAGGGGTGAAGAAAAGAGGCAGTTCCTCAAAGTTAAGCTTTAGTTTTGGGGAGGAGATTTTAACTGTTAATTATGGATAACAACTACTAAAAATGGATAATAATGAGGACTTTTTGGGGAGTGAGGGCTTATTGTTTGCCAAGCTCTCTATGTGAATTACATCACTTAATTCTTACACAATAAGTGGGAATTATGGAATCTCCGTTTTATAGATAAGGACCCTGAAGCACAGAGAAGTTAAGTCAGCTTGTTTAAGGCCACACAGTCAGCGAGTAGTGGAGCTGGGCTTCAGCCAAATCCCAGAGTCCATCCTAGTAACCACTCTGTACCAGAAAAGGGAGCTGAGAGGGGAAAGAAAGGATCAGTCTGGAACATCTGTTTCCTATCCCTGTTCCTAGGATCTAAATACTACTTTATAGCGAGTCTGTTCCTGCCCCAAAGACAATTTTGTGGCACCTTTGCACATTGTCCCTCAGTTTCTCTTCCGTATTACTCAGTGTTAGCAGAAGAGGAAAGCATACTGGTTTTGTTCCGTTCTAATCTATAGCAATAAAGGGCAGAATATCAATCAGGAAAAATTAACCTACCTGAATTTTAAAGGTAAACTGGGATGTCTTAAATTGTACCTGCAAATACAATTCAGACCATGGGATACTCTACAGGCCCAATAACTCAGTTTCTTCAATGAATAACTTGGAAGGAAAAAGAAAAAAGATGAAGAAGGAACCTGTAGATTGAAACATTATTTAAAGATCTATCAACCAACTACAGTGGTGGGTCCTGTTGAAACCCTAATTTAAACAAATGGTTTTTAGATATAACTTTTATAAAATAATTGGGAATGTGATCACTGACTAGAAATGGGGTGATGCTGGCATAGAAATTCCTCTCCCTAACAACAGAAATTATTGCTGATTTGGGGGATATGATAATAGTCTTACAATTACCTTTTAGATATAGGTACTAAAATATTCATGGAAGAAATGATAGGATTTCTTGGATTTGCTGCAAGATAATATGGGAGTGTGGGTGGTGGGAGGATTGATGGAGCCAGATTGGCATGGGTGGTGATTGTTGAAGCTGGTCATGGGTACTTGGCACTTCATCATATTAATCTACTTATCTTGGTACATCTTTCACATTTTCCATAATGAAAGTTTCAGGAAGAAAAAAATAAACTGGTAAATCCAACTTAAATAATAAATTGTTTTAAAACTTTAAATACTTAAGGTATTTTAAAGTCTGGAAAGGTGGTTTAGTCTCAATGAAGTTTAATCCTGGCTCAGCATTCAGATCAAGTAGATATTGTCAGGACACTGACTGAAACCCAAGGTAAGTTTCTATCCCATATCATTATGGAGACATTCTGGACTTAAAACAATTTAAGAGATGGGGTATTGCTGTGTTGCCTAGGCTGGCCTCAAACTCCTAGGCTCAAGCAATCCTCCTGCCTCAGCCTCCCAAGTAGGTGGGATTGCAGGCTCTTACCACAGTGCCCAGCCAGACTTTTTAATTTTTAAGGGCAATGGGAAAAGTATAAAATTTGCCTTTAACTCCTATTCCTCTTAAGAGAGGACATGGCATGGATCCATAGTGGCCTCAAAAAGCTGCAGTCCTTGACGGTGTCGTGAAGAAGAAGGGTCATGGAATCTCATAAGAAAGAGAAATTGTCATTAATGCTGGTCAGGCAGTTAGGCAAATGTAGCCACGGTAGTCTTAGAAGTTATTTTTTTCATGTTTTCCGGGTCATTAGGGAGATTTTGTTCTTAATCTCAAAAAGTCCTGCTGTATTCTTTTTTGTATTGGTTGACTATTTAAAATCAGTTTGCAGGGGAGAATGTTCTTTTTCTAGAATGTCTTGATAAATTAAGCTTAGGATAGTGTACTTAATTACTGATTTCTGTAGAAGTTAAGAATGCCAGTGTTACATCTTTCTTCACCAAGCCCATCTCATTCAGCTTCCAACTGTGTAAGGATGAGGGGTGGAAGTGGAGGGGCCTTATTTTGCTTTGGAAGTGGATAATGATGCCAGGATGTTCTCACATCACTGAGGGCTTGTGGGTGTGGTGGGTCACTTAACAGAGCCAGCTTCCCTAGCCAGCCTTCTCCTTCCATCCTCTCTCGGACTTCTCCCGTCTTTTAGACCCTTCCTTCCTAAAATTATTTAATGGCTTTGCTTCCATGACCTGTGTTCTCTCCCAGTGCACTTATCAAAAACCCATCTTGTTGCTGACCACTTTTAAATGGATGAAGTTCAGCCATGAATGAACCCAGGGCTCTTTGCTAAACCTTCCGGACCTGTTTTTCCAATACATTGTATATGTATTCACCAAGAGGTTCCATAGGCTTTTGGAACTCAAATGTGAGAAAAATTTAATTATGCACCCCTCGCCACTTTATTTTATGTCTTCTGAATTCTCTGTTCCCACAGAGAAAAAAGTCAGAAACCAGAGTCGTGGAGTCATTAGTGATGTCTGCTGCTTCGTGCCCCAACTGAATCCCCTAAATGCTTTTCTCAGTTTTCCTCTTCCCTGCGTTCTCACTGCTAGTTCATGGCCCTGAAACCATAATTGCATCCCCTGCCTCCAAATTCATCCTCTGATGTGGTCTCCAGCACGATCTTTTGAAATTCTAATTTGATGTTGATTTTTCTCCCGCTTTAAACCCTTCTGCACTGGGCTGTGAACCTTTTTCATCAGAGTACTGTTGTCATCAAACTTGTGAGCATCTCCTTCAGTATGTGTATTTATTATAAATAATACACACATTATTGCACGGATATATTCAATATTGTAAACACACCTACAAAGTAGAAGTCTCATATTATCTTTCATACAACAGAAATAGTTAGGATGGCTAACTATGCCTTCTGGTCTCACTGCTGAAGGTACTCTTTGATTCACCCCTCTGCTTTCCTGCCTACTGGCCTTCTGTCAAGAAGTCTCCCCTCCTCATTCCCACGTGTTCCTACTCACCTCAATCATTCCTATGCATATATCTACATTTTTGTTTTGTTTTGTTTTTGAGACAGAGTCTTGCCCTGTTGCCCAGGCTGGAGTGCAATGGCGCAATCTCGGCTAACTGCAGCCTCTGCCTGCCACGTTCAAGCAATTCTCCTGCCTCAGCCTCCCAAGTAACTGGGATTACAGGTGCCGGCTACCACGTCCCGCTACTTTTTTGTATTTTTTAGTAGAGACAGGGTTTCACCATGTGGGCCAGGCTGGTCTCAAACTCATGACCTCATGATCCACCTGCCTCAGCCTCCCAAAGTGCTGGGATTACAGGTGTGAGCCACCGTATCCTGCTGTATCTACATTTTATACAGTTTCCAAGTATAGGTATTTTAGTTCCTGTTCTCCATGGTCTTTAGCATTATAGCCTTGATAATTTCTTAATTTTATTGCTTTGACTTCCCCAAATTAATTAAACCATTTACCATCTCTCTAATATTGGATATTCAGATATTTCCAATTACTCATTGTTATTTAGAGTTCTGTAATGAACACCTTTGTGTATGTAATTTTTTCCTGCTTTTTGCACATTATTTCCTTAAGACAAATCCATTTGGATGTAATTAGTGACTCTTACTACATATCATGCATTAATGCTTTCCTAAAGGTTTTGTATTAAATACAGTGCCACTAACAATGAATGACCAGCAATTTTTCTACAACATCGCCACCAGTGAGTGTTAGGATTTTGTGTGTGTTTTGGTATATGTAAAATGGTAACTCATGGCTGTTTAATATGCATTTTTGGTTACCATTGCAGATGAAATTTTCCCCATATACTTATTTTTTTTTCTAATAAGACTAGGATTTCAATTTTTTTCTTAAAATATATACACTTAAATGAAGTTGTATTTTACATACTATATAGTAATCATTCCTTTATCAAATTTGCAGCTCTGTTAGCTTCTCTAATAATAAAATAGCCGCATACTATTCTGCCTATTTGTTGGATGAGAAAACTTGAGGCTTAGATAGGCTAAGTAACTTGACAGATCATATAGCTAAAAGTTGTGGCCGTGGGGTATTAAAAGTCAGGCTGATTTATTTCAAATTCTACCCTCTAAGTCATCTTGCTTGTTTCCTTTGACAAAAACAATACCTATTGTTTATAATAAAATTATGAAATACAGATAAGCAAAATGAAAAATTAAATCACATTAATCTGAAATCCTGCCACACAGTAACAACCACTGTCAACATGGTGTCATATGATAGCATACCTCAGAGGGAGACACAAGACCCACTGACTGGGGGTGGGAGAGGTTTTGAAAAAATGTGCGTGTACCTCTCCTTTCATCTCCCCTCCCACATCTGTCTCTAATTAAAGATGTTACTGGTAGTAGACTGCTCTGGGATCCGTGACGAAGGGGAAGAATAAAGTGTTGAAAGCCATAGATGGTTATCCTTCCTGACTTTTATGTGTGTGTATATTTATGAAAAAGCAGATCCTTTAGTATATCATGAGTGTCCTTCTATGTCGTGAATTACTGGTAACCACTCCTGTAACCTGGTTCTGCTTAATATTCTGATGGATGTACCTCAGTGTACAGACATTTAGACTGTTTCTATTTTTTTAATTGTAAATATTATAACATTCTTGTGAAAAGAGTATATATTTATCTTTGCTCAGTTTTCCATGTTTTTCTTGTAAGTCTAATAAATGTAGAATGCTGGGCCAAAGGCTATTTTATTTTTAGGGCTTTCGATGAGCATTGTCAATTGCCAGTTTACCAACCAAAAAAGCAGCTATCAATCTGGTCTGTGGTAAAATGAGAAGGAAAATGGGGGAGGAGATGAACCCACCAATCCATTTTTTTTTTTTTTCCTTAAACACACATGATGCAGAGATCATGGTTGTAATCTGACAATGAAAATGTGCCTACTCCATGTGGGACATTTTATTGGAAAGAGTCTCTGCTGTTCTTGTGGGGTCAGTAATGATAGAGTTCATAATGGGCCAACCCACTTTTCAGACCTATGATGACCTCACTGGGGTATGTTAGTTCCTGCAGTTCTACTGACATGATAAAGTGTTATATTCCAGTGGGCTGAAGTCATTGCTTTTATTCAATCACTATACAAATTTCACATTAGTTCAGAATGGCCTTTCACAATGCTTGTGGGATCTCAGTGGTTTGACTTCATATTTTTTGAGTGATATTTGCAGTCACATATTGGTTAGTGATTGAGTGGAAGTACTTGATTTTACAGGATTTCTTGGATATAGATGCCTGAATTTTGAGAGTGGTGCAGTCATTTCTTCCACATTGTCAAAAAGGATAGAACATATTTCAGGACATTTATAGAATGCTTTTTTCCTCTGAGGACATGATGACTGACTATAATCCGCAATCTCTGATTTCTACCCTGATGCTTCAAGAAGTGTACAAATAATGGGAACATCTACTCTAAAGTTCTTGCCCCCAACTGAATTGAAACCCACTGTTTAAATATATTGTTATGTAATTTTACACTATAATTCATATTTTTATATAGTTTTAATACATTGTTATGTAAATTTTGCACTTCAGTCCATATTATTCTCATATAAAATAAAGTTTTAAAATATTTGCCACAAAGAAAAATTGGTATATAGTTGGTATACCAGGAAGCTGAACCATGTTCTTTGCTTCACTAGGCTGCCAGTACAGTCTCATATAGCATGTTACTGTACATATGTTTACTTTTATATAAAACTTTATGGCAGACTTTAATCATTTCAGTCAATTCAGTCAAAATTTTCAAAGAATGACAACTTTTGAATTACACAACTGCTCAGAATCTTTGAATTATGATCTTACTGTGGAAAATAAAAATAATTTGGCAGTATTGGCAAAGAAAGCAAGCTATTACTAAACACTTCAAATATGATTGCAAGGCAACATGTTAATTTAAAAACATGTGGGCCTTGTTTGATGTAATATGTCAGTAGATATTACAAATACTAAAATTTTGGAACCTCGAGGGAAATTGACTATACTGACTTTTATTTTGGCATGGAAAATGGGTTCACTGAGGACTTTGGGACATGGGATTATCAGATTATTCATTGAGCTAATATTTACAGCACAGTGCTTAGTACTGTGGGAACACAGAAAAAACTGCACACTAAACCTTTTAAAGCATGAGGGATGAATCCCAAGCCCTCATCCATCCTCAGATTTGCAGATATACCATAACATGTAATTTCTTCATCTCTTTAATGTCTATTTATTTTATTGGCTAAAGGCTATCACTTCCTTGTACCACTTGATCTTCACTTTGATTGCTAGGACTGACTGCTGGCTTTTTTCTAACAATCCCACAAAGAAATAAGTTTGAAGTTTGCTCATGAGAGTTACTAGATAGTCAGAAAACAAAGCTTTCTTGGAATACAGATGTTTATTGGTTGGCTGGGCTCCATGTAACTAACACAGCCCAAGCTTGTGATTGGAATTTGCTTCTCAGCTAAGTTACTTGTCAGCTCTACTTGTCAGGGACTCTTCATCTACAATTTGAAAATGCCAAGCATCTATTTGAAAGAATCTGTTATTTGAGGAACAATGTCTTATTGAGAAAGCAAAACAGACTTTTGGAATATTTAAACAGTGAACATTAATATGTGATTAAATACCCGAATGAATGGGTGGTGGAAATAGTTCCGGGTGTTGGCAAAGAGAGAAAAGGAAGACTACTTAGGGACATAATATGTATTGAGCCACAAATACGGTTTTGAGCGTGTTGCTAGTAGAGGTTTTCATGTTGGTAGTAGAGGAGAAAATAGGGTCTTTAACAAAGGGTACAGAATGAGTATGGCCTCAGAAACAGGAGTAGATATGATATACTGAAGAAAAAGCCAGCCATCCTGGAGGCATGAAGACCAAAAATAGAAGGAGATGAGGTTGGAAAAGTCGGAAAGGGAAGATGTGGAAGGTATTTAATGTCAAACTCAAGGATCTAGACTTTACTCTGCAGACATTGAAAACCAACTGGAGACTAGTGTAATTAAAAAGAAAGTTAAAGGCTGGGTGCAGTGGCCGATGCCTGTAATCCCAGCATTTTGGGAGGCTGAGGTGGAAGGATTACTTGAAACCAGGAGTTAGAAACCAGCCTGGGTTACAAAGTGAGACCTCATCAGTATGAAAAAATAAAATAATAAACTAGTCAAACGGGCACACCTATATTCCTAGCTACTCAGGAGACTGAAGCAAGAGGATTGCTGGAGCCTAGACTTTCGAGGCTGTAGTGAGTTGTGATTGTACCACTGCACTCTAGCCTGGATGACAACGTGAGACCCTGTCTCCTAACAAAAAAAAAAAAAAAAAAAAGCCCAAAACAACAACGAAATGGTTAAGACCGTCTGTGCACATGAATTGGTGATGAGTAATTTAGTGCTATATTTTCTCTGTATTTATTTGGAATCATATAAACCTATATTTCAGTACAGAAGGGCACTGAGTCACACTTAGGTGACATATTTCCTCCCAAAATCCCAGCGAACTTCAGGAAGTGGTGGGGGTGATTCAGCAAGGGGATATCTTCCTGACCATGTGATGGTTGTGGCTGCATAGAGCTCTTTTTGCCAGGCTATGAGAACAATCTTTCCGTAATTTCTGTTGACGCTTACTCAACGTTTTCTCAGATGGAAACTTGGGGGTAAGACTAGATGGGAGCAAACGTGGAAGATTTAGAGTCTCTCTGCTAAGTCTTCCTCCTGAAGCTTTTCTGAAGGGCCGGAACCTCCTGGAGAGGCCTTACTTACCAAAGAAAAGATAGATATTGGTCAGTTAGCTTGATTCTCTGATTACTTATGATAAAAAATAAAGAATATGATAGGCTTTTATATTCCCAGTACCCCAAGATTGGCTCTAATGTTAGATGGGTCTTAAAAGTTCATGGAAGTCCATGTATAGTCTTATTTTAGGTATCTTAACCTAAATTGTGCAGAGGTATGTTTTACTGGATTGACCTAACCTAACTAATAGATCTTTTGAGATTTTATTTTGTATAATTTATAAAATGGAAAGTATTATCAATGTAGCATAAAGATTAAGAAATGAGCTCTGGAGCTGGACTACCTGGGTTCTGGTCCTGATTTCTCCACTACTTAACCTTGGGCAAGTTATTTAACCCCTCTGCCTCGATTATCTCATTTAGAAGATGGAAATAATTTACTTCTTTCCTAGGATTTTTGTCAGAATGAAACGAACAAATTTGTTGTTTATTTACTAAGAGTAAAGCTCTTAAAATATTGCCTGGTATATATATTCCCAATAAATATTGCAATTAGTGTATCATAAATGAAAAAAATTAAAGCAGGTAAAGCTTAAGTGATTAAGTGACTTAGGTAGTTATCTGGCAACATGACTACACCAGGATTACCATTTCTTATTTTAAGACAGTCTACTGAAGTAGCTGGTTTTTTAGACCAGAGATCAGCAAATCTTTTCTTAAAAGGGAAGATATAAACATTTTATACTTGTGGATCTTACCGTCTCTGTTGCTACTACTCAACTCTGTCATTGTGTCTTGGAAAAATCAACCACAGGCAAAATGTAAATGTATGGGTGTGGCTGTGTTCCAATAAAATTTCATTTACAAAAACAGGTGGCAGACCCACATTTGGCCTTCTTACAGACCCTTGCTTTAATCACTTAAGTCATATCTGAAAGGAGACTACAGATTCCATTTCATTTTGAAGGCTGAAATATGGCATTATGTATTATAATAAACAGAAACTTTGCTTTTTAATGACTGTTTAACATGTTAGTCTCATGATGGTCATACTTTAGGATAGCAAAGGGATTTAGAAAATAAACAATAGTAACAAATGTGTTTTTTATCTCAAAGAGATCCATAGAAATCACTTATTTAATGGTTGGAGAATTATCTTGGAATTTGAGACCTGAGGTTATGGGCAGGATGTTAAGAGTTTGTTTGATTAAATGGACCCAAATATAGACTGGTTTCTTTTTTTTCTTCTCTATGTATGGGATAGGTTTGTGAGTCAAATAAAAAGCTGTTTGTAAGTATACTTGTCATTTCACTAAGGGTTTTTCTTCTGGGAATGTTGTTTGCATGGGTTTGGATTTTTTTATGCCTTACTTTTCAGTTTGATAATGTGTTCTTGTTTTCAAATTAAACTTGTCATTGAGCCTTTTTGCGAGTGGCTATGTTGGTTAGTTAGTATTTATAGCTTAAGTCTGTTTCTGAGGAAATGACTAAAGTCTCTTTGCATTCAATCAAAACTGTAGAACAAAGAACATCTTTGACTTACTTAAACAAGTCCTATGATGAAAACTCAAAAAATATAATGGTTCATGTTTATAAATGTTTTTGTGTATTCAGTCCTGGTTAGGCCAAATAATCAGAGCTCTGTGCTGAGGGAGGGATCGAATATATTCAGTGCCTGTTAGTTAATGTGAATTTCTCTGGAGCACATTCAGGCAATGCTTATTTTCTCATAATCCTCCTCCCATCTTCGCCTGCCCCCCGCCCCACACCGCCACCAGCACTTTTTTCATTTTACATATTGTTTTGAACTGGGTTTTATAGAACATAGGGGTTTTTTTTTCCTTCTTCTTCTTCTTTTTAAACTCTTCTACTAATTTTCTCCTTTCTCATTCCTAGCCAAGAGCCCTGATCCAGGTGAAGCATGTAAACCTTGCACATGGAATTCCCAGCAAGGAGGCTGGTGTGGATCAGGGCAGGGCCTGGGAAGTGACTGACTTGCAGAAACCCGCTGTGTCTTGTTCTCTTCTGGAGACCCCTGCTTCACCATGTTGTGAACATCTGCAGCCCCCCACTGCACCCTAATCTTGCCCTCTTACTGTTGATCAGTCCTCATGGAAGTGTAGGTGCCCTTCCTTCTGCTCATGATGTTCCAGGGCAGGAGATGAGGGGGCTGAGTAGGGAAGAAGAGAAGGCCCAGGTCCTGTCTGCTCAGACCTGGGCTGACGTCTGCCCTGGGACTCAGGCTGGGACTTGTATTTTACCATAAAGGCCCTATGACAGGTGGTGGTTGGATTTTGGTGTTAGATCAGCTGTGTTGTGGACTGACTGGGATTTTCTGCACTTGCTTTTAATCTAATTGTTACTTGGTTCCATTGATTGTTTCAGGTCTTTCATAAGCAGCTGGAGGAACCACTTCCCCAACTAAATCTTGGGTCTAAGTATGAAACATGAAAGTGAAATCGCACCGCACAAGGCTGCACATCCACTCACTTCTGCCTCTGCTCTCAGAAGCACATGAGGGTGGGATTCCTAGGAGCTCACTTTGAAAACTGCTCATTAACATGACTGTTTACTTTCAGAGCACAGCCTAGTCTTAAACTTGAGCTTGCCTATGTATATATCATAAATTACTTAAAATTTGCTGGGATTAGTGTGTATATATGGGCCATATATGAAGCCAGCTGTAGGAGAAAGCAGAACGGACAGATACTTACCTGATGTGATTTGATGGGTTGTTGAGAAATTCCATGATGAAAATCCACACCCCCATTCATTCCTGAAATTCCATAGTCAGTAATGCATTTTATTTCACTGTTAAGCACCTGCCTTTTCTGAAGCTTTTTTTTTTTTTAAATAAAAAATGCCCTCATGAAGGATATACATTAAGTTCTTGCAGCCTTGGAGCTGATCCTTTTGCTTCCCTGTTTGATTAAACATCTGGGGTTAATGAATCCTCAAAAGGACAGATAGAAGGAAGGAAACAGCCATATCCGTACATCACAATTTTGTCTAGGACTGGCCCTGACTCTGTATGCATTTGTAAAACACGTGTGGCAATAGCTCTTGTATTTAACTGGCAGACATCTTGCTTCCTCCTTTAGATGCAGGTAGTTCTGAGGTATTTGAAGAGAGGGCATCTCAAAAGGAACTTGCACTGTTCTTAAATATTCTTTTAGTACCAAAATATATTTTATTACTGTATCATAGTGAGGATATATGTGCCCTTATATACTAATGGGAATTTTCCCCTAAGTATGAGTTATTCAAGAGATAAGAGAATCAGAAATGCAAGTCTGAAAAATAATGTATGTATTTCTACTTATTTTATACAACTTGTTCCTGTTGGACAATAAAATAATAGATTGTGGGCATTTCCAATTTTTTTTACCTTAATGACAAAATATTGCAAAACCATGGTTCATTCATTTACTCAACAAACATTCATAGAGAACCTACCATGTGCTACTACTACTTTGTGCTATAAGAATTAATGATGGTGGCTTCAGCGGAAAAATTAGTCATCAGGGAATATTTGAGGTTGTCCAGTAACTGAGGAAGGAAGGGAGAGAAGGGTGGAGTACTGGATGGGGACGAAGGAAGGAGGAGGATAGGAGAGAAAGGATGGATGGAAGGAAGTCCTTAACACATGTTTTGTTGTTTTTAATTTTACTCATGTTATCTAGTTTAATGTTTTTTATATACTCAGCCATTTGCCACTTTTATTTTTTCTGATGCGCTATAATTTTCACTTGTCATTTTTGTATTTGCTTCTTTTCAGTATAAAAGAACGTGTGGATCAGTTTGCTAAGTACATTCAAGATTTGAAGAACTGAAATAAATCAGCATTAAACCTGCTTTTTAAAAACGTAAGTGAACTCACATCTGGCCATGGTTCATTTCAGACCTCTCTAAAGCCTGCAATTACTTCTCAGTGTGTGTGAATTTTTTTCCAGTAGTAAAGTTACTTGACTCTAGTGAGTCTACTAATTAAGTCTAGGAGTGTTTGTATCCACTCCCCCTTTTAAAACCTGTAAATTCTAAGAGTAGCATGAATAACATAGGTGGCTGTAGGACTTAGACGTGGCAGGCAATGAGCAAATCTTCATTTGGCACTGAGAAGGAAAACACAGATGACCTGGTAGTATATAAAATAAAAAGCATAGCCCTCTTCTCGAGTCCTTCATCACTCTCCACCTCACAGACCATTTCACCACCTTATCTACACCAGTGAGAATTGCTAGTTGACCCATTAATGACCCAGTAGGCTTAGAATATGAGGCATTCGTTTCTCACAAGCATATTTACCCACTTCCTCCCTATTTCTCTTGCTCAGTAATAATAACTACTATTTATTGAGCTTCTATCAAGTAACAAGCATTTGATTAATTTGATTCCATATTCATTCCACAAATAGTGTTTCTGAATGCTTGCCGTGTGCCAGGCATGGCCCTGACACTACTTATTACCTTATCCTCATGGCACCCTTTCAGGGTAGGAGTTAACACTTCAGTGATCTGGATGAGGATATGAGAGAGGTAAGGAGCATGCTGACGGTCACCTAGCCAGTGAATGTGAACTGTCTGACTTTCTCTGATTTGCCGTATCCTAAAGCATGTTTAGATGGTTTTCCTGGCATGGATGTCAGTAAGAGATTGGAACCCCCTGGATCGTATTCATAATAGGAATGTGATTCTCTTCCTTTTAAACCTTGGCTGCAGTCACAGAAAGGAAGGAAGTTAGAGAAACATCCTGTCACACAGCTTTGGTACCTGTGTGGGGAGCTAAGAGATCTGATGTCCAGTTCCAGTCCTTTCATGAATTTCCTCTGTGTCCATGAGTTCCTAATGTCCATGGGAAACAGTTGATCTTATGCCAACCAAAGGGCACGGACCAGATGCTTTCAAGGGTCTGTCTCAGTCAGCTCTTTGCTGAAGGACCTTATGCATGGAGGAAAGTGCATACATCATTAAGTGGATAGCTTGAGGGAATAAATGTCACAAAGTAGACACACTTCTTCAGTCAGCACCTTGATTAGTAGAAAATTACCAGCACCCCAGAGCCTTCCTCCCCTCATGCTCCAGGAGCAACCAATATCCTGCCTTGTGATGCCTTTGTTTAGTTTGTTTTTATGAATATAATCATACAGTGAATATTCTTTTGTGTCGACCTTGTTTTGCTTATTATGTTTGTGAAATCTACAATATTATATACAATATTTTTTGCATTCTCTTTGCTCTCATGCTATTCAATTGTATACCTATTTTACGATTGCTGGACATTTAGATAGTCTCTTGCTTGGGCGTATTACTAATAGTGCTGCTATGAATGTGTTGTGCATATCTTTTGGTGATGATTCTATTTTGTTTGTTCAGGGACTAAAGTAATTTTAATTCATGGCACTTCGGAATGATGTTGAACTTTAGGTAGCCAAGTGATTTGTCTGCTTCAATGTGATGTTCCAAGCTGCTTACTCAACAGGAAGATGGTTTTGTAGATTACTTTTGTGGGGTGTGGCCAGGTGGAAGCCCTCTCTGCTATGTGAGTGTTGTGTTGGGGCTTATTGCCCTGGCAGAGAAGGGTCTCAGTTGCATGGTACAGGAAGGGACTATGTAGGGGAAGAGGAAATACATCCAGAAGAGAGATGTGTCTGGATTCCCATAGAAACTGTCAGGATATCTTAACAATCAGATCAAGAACCTGGAAAAGTAAGAGCCCCAGGGAAGACTGAGCTTATGAGACCCGATGAGTCTAGGGAGACGAATAGAGAAAGAAAAATGGAGGCAGGCCTGAGCTCAGAAGGAGTTCTCAAAGAATTTTCTGAACAAATTCATTAAGCCTAACTTGTTTTAAGGAAGTTTTGAAAAACCAGTCCCTAAAAGTATGAATCTTGAGTCAAGAATAAACTTAAAAGTATAGAACTAGGAAAAAATGTATTTTCCCAAACAAATACAGGATGTGAGCACGTGGACTTTGCCTCAAGACCTTTCTGCATTCAGATCACAATTCCACCACGTTCTTGTCTCATGACCTCTCTGGGTCAGCTTCCACATCTGTAAAATGGATTGGTAAAATGTCCACCTCTAAGATGCCCCCAAAATTTGCTGTAACAATTGACTACAATAGTGTTAGTAGTGTGCTTCAGGGCACATAGACCTGGCACTAAAAATGATAGTCATTATATTTCTCATTCTTGTTACTAAGATTACCCATTTGTATCTGATACTTTATGAGAGTTTTCAGATCACTTTTTAAAAATAGGAGATTTTGGTTTTTAATTTCAGTGTAGTGAATACTAACAAAAAAGATTTTTCTACTTGCCTCACTTTAGACTGAAACTCAGAGGAAGGATGAAAGGAAATATTTGTCTGTGTGTCCTTGGCATGTCCCTCCCCAGGGTGAGTCAGTGAAGACACTCTTGGTTTTCGGCACTGGTTTACTTGTTCAAAAAGAGACCAGTGGAGCTGAGATTTATAGGAAAGTAGGGTCATTTTGCACAAAGGAAATTTGTAATTGTATATATTATACTTTTTTTTTTTTTTTTTAAAGAGACAGGGTCTCGGTTTGTCGCCCAGGCTGGAGTACAATGGTGCGATCCTTGCTCACTGCAGCCTTGAGCTCCTGGGCTCAAGTGATCCTCCCACCTCAGTCTCCTGAGTAGCTGGGACTACAGGCGTGCACCATGCCCGGCTAGTTTTTGAATTTTTTGTGGAGACAGAGTCTTGTTTTATTGCCAAAGCTGGTGTTGAACTCCTGGCTTCAAGTGATCTTCCCACCTTGGCATCCTACAGTGCTGAGATTACAAATGTGAGCCACTGCTCCCAGCTGTACTTTCAGTCTTAGGTGTTCTGGGAACTGGCAAATATATGAAATTTCATTTGCCTAAGAGTGCAAGCAATACCCTAGTCTCTCCTCTGTGCCAGTGGTCCTTGAGTTCATGCATGACAGTGGTGAATGCTGTCTGGTTATACCATTTTTGAGGCTGAATGGACCCAGGTACAAGAATGAGGTGGGAGCTCCTTGTCCAGCTTCATCTCTGTCTTCTCTGCATTAGGCCAAGGAAGGTTGTGGGGCGGTAGGGTTAGCTGTTCACTCAAGCCTGCCTGTATCATCACTCCACCCTGTAGTGCAGTGGTTTGTAAGTAGACAATTTGTAGCCACTGAGATAATGTCATCCCCAAAGAAAAGCATCTACTATGGATTTAGCCTTTGCACCATTTTCTCTGTACCCTTTTTGCAGTCTTTATCACTTTCATTGTTATGTGGGGAGTGGGGTTTTCTATCTCCTGACTGTCTTTTGTGAACTAAATCTTATTTTATGCCATTTGTACTAAAAATTATAAAAATGCTGTTTGGGGATGGCAGTCTTATTTGGAATTGTGTCACATGTTGTTTGTTTTGTGCTTAATTGGTTCATGATAACTTGCACAATATGTAAATGATATTGTTTTCATCATATAACTCACAAAATGTTTTCCTTTCCGTTTTTTTTCTTTAGTGCTTTCTTCTTTTCCTACCAAATACCTAGGCTCACTTTTACCATCAGATAGAGATTTAGTTGGGCTTTTAGAACTCTCCCTTCAAGCAGATGCCTTGCGTGTGTGTGTGCCTGTGTGTGTGTGTGTGTGTGTGTCTGTAGTTTGTGGGCTGTTAGAAGCTATTTGCTCATCTTGTCAAAGCCATAGCAGTCTTTTCATTCTCAGTTGCTTTGCTTTCTCCTCACCTCTTAGGAAATTGGCAGCCAATGACTTTGATTTTTTTTCCTCTATGAGACAGATATGCTGGTGTATAACTGTAGACAGAGGAAGAGTTTGCACATTTAGCAAACGATCAAATAAGTGGCGTGTGGATGTGTGTGTACATACATGCTGGCTCTATAACTGAACAAGTGGTGTTTTTTCTCTCAAGTCTCCATGCATTTATACATTTAATTAGGAGGCTCAAGTATCTGTGATGCCTTTTAGATATATAGCCTCAACAGTTTTTTAAGAAGGGGGAAGAGGGTCCAAGACAATTTTTACTCTTATTTAGTGGATGTGTGGTTTAATGTTATGATACGTTGGGGAAACCTGGGTTCTGACTCCGTCGTTTCAGTGAGCCATGATTTCCCATTGTTTCAGGAGTAGAGAAGTCGGGGAAGGGATCTCGATAGTTCTTAAATCTATTATTTAGCAGTAGCTCAAGGCTGTGTGCATCATAATCAAAGAAACGAGATTGGGTCTCCTGGGTGTGGTCTGCATTCCTTCTGTACTGTAGCTGTTCTAGTCTTCTGGTCAAATCATAGCTCAGAGCTGCTTCAGCCGAGAGGAGACTTAAATTAGGGATGTGCAATTTACAGCCATTGTAGCAGGATCCATTTAGTCCGTAGGCAGAAGATAACATGTGTTCTCTCTGTAGAAATGATAGCAGCTTTCAGATAGAAATAGCCCTGAGAGTTTCTTGTGACTATTACCTTGAGCTGAGGTGTAATCCCTTACCAGTGGTGGAATCCTAAGTACAATACAACAGTTAATTGTCTTCTGTGTTCTCATCTGTGGTTCAGAACACAAATTCTTACTGTTCCATCAGCTTTTCTTGCTTATTGTTTGTTTTTTACCTAATTCCTTTATTGTTGTAGTAGTAGTTATATGCTTGGCTTGACATAGTTAGGCTATTTGATATTGTGGTATTAAGATATTTTCGAGGAAAAGGTCATCAGCTGTCTTTCTGGGCTATTCTGGGCATTTTGTACTCTATTTTGGATCTACGTTTTCTTGCTCTTGATTTCTGATTAGCTGTTCTTCCTCTTTGCTTTGGCCTCTCAACTTGCTTGGAAGCTTTTCAACAAATCTGCTCTTGGATGACTGCTTTGTTCGACAAATAAACATTATCTCAACCTTGGGGAAGAGTTAAGAAGACACAGGATGGAACACTCTGTTAGATGCTTCTGGTTCTAAGCATGGAATTCCTGGAACAGAGAAGCTAGCTTCCAATACATTGATGTCCGGAAGTTGTTTTCCTGCTTGAGGAGGTCACATTTCTACCAAGAGAAATGTGAATTCTGAGGCATTTTCAAAAGTTTTGGATGATTTGGTGAGATTTAAATTGTCTTATTTTTGATAAATTTTTATAAATTAAAGAATGCATTATTCACTTAGAAGAGTGGGATTTTTGATTCTTCGTGGTGTACATTGGTCTTACCTGAGGTCGCACACAGGCCTTTCAATGCAATTGGGCCTACTGTGTGGTTGGGAGAGTTGAAAGCCAAGTATCAAGCAGGAAATAAGAGTAGTAGATCTTAAAGCATTAGCATTCTCATAAGCAAAAACAGCAACACCCAGGAAAAATCCATTTACTTTTACCCACAGTCCCCCTGGCCTGTGGACCTCTTTTCTTCTCTTGTTAGCCAGCAATCTCTTCTTTGCAAGACTGTGGGTAATTCAAGGGGGACAGAAAAGGACAGAAAACACCAAGTGCCTCTATCCAGAGGGTGACTTTTGTTTCCTCACTTTGTGGCCCCACTGAATTCTCAGAAGGTAAAGCTGAAAGAACTCAGAGTGTATGGCTGGGTTTTTGCACTCTTTACCTGATAAAATCAGTTGATTCTTGTCTTTTGTGGTAGTTGTGCTCTGACGTGATTGTGAACGCTGAATGACCAAATACTTTTCCTAGGGGAAATGCAGAGGGAGGTTCCTGTGAGCCTTTGACCACAGCGTTTTTGCCAACTGATCAATACAGAACCTTGTTTTATGTGTGTTTCTGTTTAGACATAGACACTGTTTTCACGTATGTTGTTGAGTCATTAACACTGACACACACCCAACAGCTTTGTAACTCAGGCCTGAAGGAAGCTGACCTCACACACTGGTTTCATCCTTGAGGCACGGCCTCGTTGCCTCAGGAGCACCAGGCAGCCCTTCCACACTGTGCGTGGAGCCATTTTCAACAGTACAACGATTGATGACAAGCACAAACATGTGAACAATGTGAAAAATGTGGCACAGAACAGACCATGTAAAGGACACTTTATGGCAGGAGGGCTGAACTGATGCAGGAAAGTGGAGCATTGCCTTGTTCAACCTGAGCTGGGAACTCCGCGAGGCTGACTCGGAATTCTCGCTCCTTTGCATGTGTCCGTGAATGAGTGTGAAGGTACTTATGTGGGAGTTGCAAACAAATTTTAGCAAGTGGGCCAATTCGCATGTGTCAACTGCATAACAGAAGCAAAGCAATCCCAATTATTATGATAGGAAACTTTCTTGGTCCCACTGTGTGGTTCATGTAGAAAACCAATCATTTAAGGTAAAAATGAACTGTAAGCTGGTGTCGCCAGACCAATGTCCAGAAGATGTTTTTAAATAGGCTCTTGTGAGATGAAGACAGGCAAGGAAAATGTGCCCAAGAAATTATCATTTGTTGTTGAACAAATGATAATTAGCTGTGCTGCCAGGCTTTGAACATTTAGAGAAAGGGAACAACGTCATGTATCCCCATGTACTTGGCATAAAAGGTAATAATGGCCAGCACCTAGGGGCATCTCAGCAAGTGAATGAATCCTAAATAAATGAATGAAAGAGCAGGGAGAATTCTTAGTGATGCCTGATGGCCCACTGTAGGGCACCTTAGGAGTCTCATGCATCGTTTTAGCCTAGATATATCATTTCCTGCCCACTGTGATCCTTAAATTAACTTGCATAAATGTGCATCAACAGGCAGAAACAGTAGTGTCTGACTGTGAAAGGAAATCATGTGACACAGAGGTTATGTATCATGCTCATTTTTATGCACAGCCCCTAGCACGTTAATGTTCATTAAATGGATTTGAATGAATGAATGAATTTAAATATTTGGAATGCTTAGAAATGCAATGGCTTTTAAAAACTTTAAAAATTTAAAACAGAAGTGACTTTGTAAATCACTTTGTACTATAAGTCTGTACTCAGAGAATTAGAAAGATGTGGATATTCTTTTGTTAACTAGCTTTGTCTATTGTATGAAACTGAGCTTTTCCACTCAGGAAACATCTACGCTGTGCTGTGTGCTGTGTCTCCCTGCACCCCCCTCATATAAATATCCAGGGACGAGAGTTAATTAAAGTAGAAGCTAGTTAGGTTTTCTGAAAGGAAATGACATTCAATTTCAGATATTATCTGTTTAAATTATTTCCTGCAGATGAACTGTTCGTTTTACGAATTATTTATCATGGAGCTAGTGTGTACATGAAACTGGGCCAGGAGCTTTGGAGCATGCAAAGATAAGCAGAACATAGGGGCTTTTGTCTAGTGCGAGGGAAAGACATAAGTGCACATTTTTGTAAGTCTGGATAAAATGTACACTAACTACAGGTAAAAGTGAAGTGCTGTGGTGGCATAAGGAAGAGTGAGGTTAATTCCATCCTGCTGTGTTCTATGGAGGAGCTTCAGTATAACCTGGGTCTTGAATGCCCATTTGGGAGTGGATGGGCAGCAGGGTAGACTGGAGAAGTAGCACATTAGGGCAAGAAGAGGTAACAGCATAGGCAAAAGGACTGGAGCATGAAGGTACAAGGAGCAAGTAACATAAAGGTTCTGGAGTGTGAGGGGCAGTGGGGGAGTATTGTGAAATAAGACTAGAAAATTGCCTCAGGATCCGATTATAGAGAGATTTAATGGTAGTTTGCTTGAACTTTATTCTGTAGTCATTAGGAGCAATAGCAGATATTAAAACAGAGGAATCGTGTGACAGCAACTAGCAGCAGGTAAAATTTGTAAGCACTCGTTATGTGCCAGGTACTAATCCTTACCACAGCCCTTTGAGGCTAATACTATTAGTATGGCAGTTTGTAGATGAGGAAACAGCACAGAGAAGTTAAGTAACTTCCCCAGGATCCACAGCAAATAAGTGGTGGACTGGGAATTGAAGCCAGGAAGTCAAACTTAAGACCTTGGGTTTTTAACCTGGGATTGAAGAATAAGATTCAGAGAGTCTTTGAACTTTTTAAATTATTTTCAAAGCGGTCAGTATATATGAATATGTGCATTAGTTTAAGAGAGAATCTATGGCTTTAATCATATAAGAGATACATGCTTAAAAATGTTCATAAAGACTATATAGGCCAGGCATGGTAGCTCATGCCTGTAATCCCAGCACTTTGGGAGGCCAAGGTGGGCAGATCACTTGAGGCCAGGAGTTCCCGACCAGCCTGGCCAGCATGGTGAAACCCTGTCTCTGCTGAAAATATAAGAGTTAGCCTGTGTGGTTGTGTACGCCTATAGTCCCAGCTACTTGGGACACTGAAGCATGAGAATCACTTGAACCCAGGAGGCGGAGGTTGCAGTGAGCAGAGATTGTGCCACTGTGCCCCAGCCTGGGCGACAGAGTGAGACTCTGTCTCAAGAAAAAAAAAAAGACTATAAGAGCACCCTCAGAAGTCCCGCAGAATGCACAGTACATTATATAGTGACTATGCCTGTTCTTCTTGTTAGGTAGGAAGAAGCAGAACAATCTGTCACTGCTCTAAATAAAAGAAAATGCCCAAATAATTTGAAGAAATTATTAGTATTATAAGTGTCAGGCTGTTCTTGATTTGTGAGAAACAGAAAGTTTAAAAGACGATATTTTGAAGGTAGACATCAGATATTCAGGCTTTGAAACTTGCAACAATTTGAAAGGGCAGAGGACCTATCTCCCCATTTGGCAAAAATTATTCTTTTTAATCTCAGCAAAAGCTAGATAAACTCATGAAATCTTACATCTTCTGGAAAAATACCTAGATGCTACTCTGCTTTCAACTGAACCAATTTGCCTTTTTACGGTTAGGACTTGAAGGATGAATATTTACCAATCTATGAGACTGAAAATTCTTTGCAGCCAGCTGTGAACCCAAAGGCAGGTGCCAGGATGAATGAAGAAATCCAGATTAAAGAATTGCCCAGTTTAGATCACTTGAGAAATCAAATTAGTATCTAGGTTTTATTTAGAGTAAATGTTTTAATGTTTTAAATATGTATGATATCATAAGATATTTGATAAGATATTACTGTCGGCCGGGTGCAGTGGTTCACGCCTGTAATCCCAGCACTTTGGGAGGCCAAGGTGGACGGATCACGAGGTCAGGAGATCAAGACCACCCTGGCTAACACGGTGAAACCTGGTCTCGACTAAAAATACAAAAAAAAAATTAGCCGGGTTTGGTGGCGGGCGCCTGTAGTCCCAGCTACTCGGGAGGCTGAGGCAGGAGAATGGTGTGAACTCGGGAGACGCCAGCCTGGGGGACAGAGTGAGACTCCATCTCAAAAAAAAAAAAAAAGATATTACTGTCATACAAGTGTAGCAGATGTAACACTTTAATAGAGATCTGTACTACTTACTTACTAGAGTTTTTCTTTATATTTTCGCCATCTTTGTTTTCTCTCTGTCTTTTTTTTCCTGGACTATTTGAAAGTAGGTTGCAGATATCATGACACTTCTACCCTTAAATATTTCAGCCTAAATTTCCTAAGAACCTAGTCCACATTCAAAACCAAAATATCCTTTACTGTATTTTTTGTTTTGCTTTTGGTTTTGATCAAAGATTCCATCAAAAATCACAAATAGCAATTGGTTGTCATGTTTCCTTCATCTCTTTTATGAACTGTCTTGTCTCCCTGTCTTTTTTGTGTTTCATTGTGTTAACATGTTTTAAAAGTCAAAGACAGTTGTCTGGTAAAATATCCTATAGTCTAGATTCATCTAACTGTTGGTGTCCTCATAATTAGATTCAAATTAAACATTGCTAGCAAGTGTACATTGCTTCTCTTCAAAAGGTGTATAATATTAGCTAAGCTAAGTTTAATCACTTGGCTAAGTTGGTGTTGACCAGACCTCTCCATTGTAAAGGTGCCTAATCCTCCTGATGACTAAGAAGGCACCTGCGGGGTAATCTTAGAGACTATGTGCATGTTTTTTCCCTGACAGTGATTCACTCAATGGTTTTAGCATCTATTTTTGATCCTTATATGAATCAATTATTAAGTTGTTGGTTGCAATATGGTACTAACTTGATTTCTAAAGTGATTTTACTGAAGAAAAATTCTCCTTTCCATCCCCATGCCCTGCTTGAGGAAAATCTTGGCCCCAAAGATGCATGACAGAAGGATCGATGAAAGTGAAACTTGAAAACAACTATCCGAACACACATTAGCTATGAAGATGTTTGAAGGGTTTTCTTTTCCTTTCTGAGTGGGTATGTGGGAAACCTCTACCCTAGGGTGAGAGCTCTTTCTTTTAGAGATTTGTACTTAAAATAATCTTTATTGATGCAGGTGAGGAAAAACTAAATAAATTGCTATTTTGGTTTTCTTTTGGAGTGAGAGAATTTAGTAGTAATGAAATGAATTTTCTTTCAGTGCCACAATCTGAAAAGCTATGGTGTATACCATACCATTTGAAAATGTCTTAGAAGTAGTTCCTTATAAAGCATATTATATTGAAATCAAATGGGCATTAAAACCATGGAATTCCTTTGAAAGGTGGAATAAAGCGGAAATTGTTTTGTCCTGGTACTTCTTGATCTAGGCTAATAATCCTTTGGGGGAATTTATCCTGAGGCTTTTTACTCATTCTGCTCATGACTGGCTCACTCAGTGAGTGTTATCTGATGAAGATCTTATTTCACTTCTGAAAGCACAGCGTTGTTCTATTTGTTTGAGGTATTAGTAGGTGGCAGGAAAAGATTGACTCCAGGCATTGCAATATAAAACCCACCCGTCCATCTTGAAATTGGAGATTGTCCTGTATGCTATATAAGTTCTCCTACTTGCAATGTAGAATGAGGAGACATATTTTTGAAGCAATTAACTGTTCCTTCAAAATTTTCTTTATTGTTAGTGTAAGGACTTTAGCACTCTCTAGGAAATCGTTTATAACTCGCTTCATTTTTCTTTTGTTTCATAAGAGGATTTTAGACACTGTTCTTGTGGCCAGTTAAACTTGGACCCATGCATCCTCTTGAGCCGTGAATTTTCTGGTCTCAAAGACCCGGGCTCAAGTGATCCTTGAGTCTTGGCCTCCCAAAGTGCTGAGATTATAGGCATGAGCCACCACTCCTGGCCAATAACGTATTTGACACTATAATGAAGAGATACTGAGATATTTCTTATTTTAAAATACTTTGTCCTGCTTTCTAATATATAGCGTGACACTCAACCTCAAAGGGCATGGAAGGCTTACTTTATTGTAAAGGCTTGAGGGGACATTGCTTAAATTTTAGGGACAGGTTCATACCTGCCAAGCAGGTTTATAAAACACTGATGAATAAACACCAGTTTGTCAGAAATCTTACTAAAGAACAGTGCATCTTAGTCCGTGTAGACAGTCTTCTAAAGTATTTTGGTGGAGTTTGTCCTAGAGCTTAATTACCAGAGTAAGAATTAAAATAAGAAAACTGGTTGCAAGTCTCTTGAGAGTAAGAGATGTCCTCTTTCTTTCAGGCCTATCACAGCGTCTAGTCTAAAGCAACAGTAACGCTCCAGGCATATTTGTTCAATTAAATTTTCAATTTAGTTTCTGAATTCCTTTAGTCTTAATAGATTTCTCAATTGACAGGTGGCCATCTCGCTTGACTTCTACTTGATGGCCATGTTCTCTTCTTGTCTGCCTCCCTTTTCATTCCTATTTCTGACCCTACTGATCAGTCTCTTTTGACTTAAAGAATAGCAAAGCTGTTTTATTTCACTTTTTAAAATTTATATAGACAGGATACTTTAAAAACATTTAAAGAATTACATGGAGTCAGAGAGATAGATTACTTTGTACTAAACACTGTGTTAGGATTTTGGGTTTTTTTTGTTTTGTTTTTTGAGATGGAGTCTCACTCCATTGCCCGGGCTGGAGTGCAGTGGTGCCATCTCGGCTCGCAGCACCCTCTGCCTCCTGGATCCAAATGATCCTCCTGCTTCAGCCTCCTGAGTAGCTGGGATTACAGGCCCCTGCCACCATACCTGGCTAATTTTTGTATTTTTAGTACAGACAGTGTTTTACCATGTTGCCCAGGCTGATCTCAAACTCCTGACCTCAACTGATCTACCCCCCTCGGCCTCCCAAAGTGCTGGGATTACAGGTGTGAGCCACCGCGCCCAGCCCAGTGTGTTAGGATTTGCAATATAAAGGAACCAAGACCTGGTGCTTGCCTTTAGATCTCACAGTCTACAGATAAAATAGATCTATAAAGATGGCTGAAAAGTACAGGTCATGGCAAGAAGGTGGCAGGGCAGGGACTAGGGGACAGCAAAAGGAGGGTCATGATCCCTTTGCCTGAGGGATCAGTAATGCCCAATAGTAACCCTAGAGCAGGATCTTTAAGGATGAGTTTCCCAGGCAGTCAGGAAATGGAGAGGGAAATCCCTATGGTTCTGTGTGTTGGCTGCAGTGAGGAGCAAGAGGGTCCCCTTCGGGAACTTAATGAGTATAGATTTTTAAAGTATCTGGGAGAAGAGAAAGGCAAGGCAAGGCAGATGTTACTAGATGTGGTAGACATGCCAAGTTTGGGAAGGAGGTGTATGGGTTGGATCTAGAGGGAAGCAGATAGAAGTTGGGGAACAGGAAACCTTTTACAACCAACCTCCCCATGCTGAGTGGATTATTACTTCATTAGAACTCAGTGTTTACCCACTATACAGTATTATCACTCATACTCTTTATAGTCATATGTTTGCCTGACTTTATCTCTTAAATAAGTCACTTGAGCCTAAAGATTGAGGGATTTTGTTTTGACAAGCTAGAAAGGTATCTGGCACTCCTATTTGCTAAATATATGTAGAAGGAAGGAAGAAGAGAGGAAGGAGAGGGATAAGGGAATTGAAATTGAGGAAAGGAAGGAATTTGAAACTGAAGAGTCATGTGCTTTGCCACATAAACTCTGAAGGTCACACAGGACGGTAGTGCCAGCAGAAGAAGGAGGATGTTGAGTGAACCTGTGGTTGAATGAAGAGGATGGTAGAAATGCTGGGGAGGTGAGAGTCAGGACAAGAAGGCTGAGGGCAGCCTTCCTCAAAGAAGTTGACATTTAGTGGAATGTTCAATGACAATTGCAAAGGAGTTTCAGAGGGCAGAATGGAATGGGTTGGGAGAGGACTTGGTTAAGATTTGATGAAAACTCTGAACTTTTGGTAAGTACTGCTCTGTGTGGGAAATGTTTCAATGAGAATTGACTCTTAATTAACTCTCATTCTTAGATATCCCTTGAACAAGTTCTCCGGAGAGTTCCTCAGGAGAATGTCTACTTGCAACAACAGTAATAATATTTATCAAGTGCTTGTATTACCTCATAAACTCTCACACTAACCCTGTGAGGTATGTATTATTATCTTCCACATCTTTTGAATGAGGACAGCTAGACTTAGAGTGGTTAAGTGGCGATCACAATCCTCACATGGCATCCCAGGTCCCTGGGGAATATCAGAACTGCTGTCCGATTTCCTGAAATTGAAATTAATTTCCTCGGTGACTCAATATCCACTCCCGCTCGCTCAAGTCCTGCAAGTTCAATCCAAATCATCCTGCCACCATGAAAATCTGACGGGTCACGCTGCTGTCTACTGAAAATGGGGATTTGGGTTAATAATAAAATAGGTTAAAATACATAAAATAGATAAACTAGGGTAAAATACAGTAAGAATGGGTGAGAGGAGAGAAAAATAATACTTGAGTTTAGGAAGCATAATACTACTTAAAATTTCCTGAGAAAGAATTTTCAGGAAATTTTAGACAACACATATGCTTGAAATGTGAGTGAGACATGGGTAACAAGAGCATTTATTTTGTTTATTGAGGAAAAAATAAACTGATGGGGATTATTAATGGAATCCTCATTATGGATTATTTTCAACTTTCCAAAAAGGTTTAAAATCTGTCTATGTGGAATGTCCTAATTCAAGGGTTTCTTTTTTTTTCTTTTTTTTTTTTTTTTTTTTTGAGACGGAGTCTCGCTCTGTCGCCCAGGCTGGAGTGCAGGCGCCTGCCACCTCGCCCAGCTAGTTTTTTGTATTTTTTAGTAGAGACGGGGTTTCACCGTGTTAGCCAGGATGGTCTCGATCTCCTGACCTCGTGATCCACCCGTCTCGGCCTCCCAAAGTGCTGGGATTACAGGCTTGAGCCACCGCACCCGGCCTCAAGGGTTTCTTGAGGTTGAATTCTCTTGCGTCTGTGAAAGAGTCTTTTCCTTGGTGCTGGCCGATGGGGACTCTTGGTGGCCTTCACAGGGTGATCCCTCCTCAGCAGAGGGGAGAGGATACATTGCCTCAGGCAGCTGAAGGCCCACCCAAAGTTCAGGCAGCACTGGGCCTGTGTGTGGGAAGGAGTGTCATCCTTCTCCGGCTGCTCTGACAGGATTGAGATCTCTGGAGCACTTGTCCTTTGGCCTGCAGTTGCCTGGCTTATCATCTGCCAAGAAAATAAAGAATGTGTTAGGTAGGTGTAACCATGACAGCAGCCAACTCAACATTTACTCATTTGTGGAACTCACATCCTTTTAGCAAAAATAGCCCAAGTAGGCCGGGTGCAGTGGCTCACGCCTGTAGTACCAGCATTTTGGGAGGCCGAGGCATGTGGATCACTTGAGGTCAGGAGCTAGACACAAGCCTGGCCAACATGGTGAAACCCCATCTCTACTAAAAATATAAAAGTTAGAGTGGCGGATGCCTGTAATCCCAGCTAATCGGGAGGTTGAGGCAGGAGAATCACTTGAACCCGGAAAGTGGAGGTTGCAATGAGCCGAGATCACACCACTGCACTCCAGCCTGGGCAATGGAGCAAGAATCTGTCTCAAAAAAAAAAAAAAAAATAGCCCAAGTGTCAATGCAAAGTTTCAATGCCCATTAATACTAAATATGTACGTTTTTGGTGGGGAGGGAGACATAGTTGCTAGCCCTTCTCCTTGCTTGCTACCCTCTTGTTTCCCTCAGTGTTCCTCAGTCTTTTCCCTAAAACTCCACCCTGACTCCCTTCCTTGTTATCTGTCTCCCACTGGTTTCACGTCAGACCTCCTGGGACATGCTTCTTGGTGGTCGTATGATTCTGTGGTTCAACTCAGGCCTATCTCTTGCTGTCCTGTGAGGCATCTCTGCTCTCCTCAGCCAGCTCATGTTCCTTAAGCCTTAGAGGAGTCTGTGGGGACTGCATAACATCTTTATTTTCTGGTGGTTTGCACTTGGGCAGGTCTTGACAAGCATCATGTTCTTGATGACTGACCTGAGCCATTTCCGGAGGGGAGCCGCCGGACAGCTGGAAATCTTTGTGAGTCGTTTCAGGAAACACGGCGTCATCATCTTCATCATCTTTCAGATTTTCTAGAAATGTCTGAAACTCTTGCACAAGATTATTCAGTTTGTCAACAGTTTTGTTTTCTCTTTTGGTAACTCATCTATCCACTGGTTGTCTCCATTTAGAAGCCTATTAGCTATTGAGTCTGTGTTGTTGGAGCTGACGTCCACGTCCCAGGCTAGGAAGATGCTTAGTTTGCAAAACTGCTCTGGTTCATCCTGAATTTGGTCTTGTCTCTTCATGCATCTCCTTATCCTTTCAGTCCCCCATGCCCCTTGGATGGGAGGGAGAAAGTGGATGGAAGGATCCTTGGAAGTTGCGTCTTCACAGGAGGTTGTGTCCTCACAGGGGGTGTCCTCACAGGGGAAATAGCCCACAGAGAGGCTCAGGTTGGAATTGGATTTGGAGCTGTAGTACTCTATGTCGCTGTTAGAGGATGAATATGCCATGGAGTTCAAAGGCACAAATCTCTCTCAAGTTGAGAAGCTTCAAAAAAGAAAAGAAGAAAAAAGAAAAAGTAGGTGGGATCAGGGAGAAGAGAATCATGATACTTAAGCAAAAACATTATTCATCTCCCTTTTTTTTTTTTTTTTTAAGATGAAGTCTCGCTCTGTCACCCAGGCTGGAGTGCAGTGGTGTGATCTCAGCTCTCTGCAACCTCCACCTCCTGGGTTCAAGTGATTCTCCTGCCTCAGCCTCCCAAATAGCTGGGATTATAGGCATCCGCAACGACGCCCAGCTAATTTTTGTAGTTTTAGTGGAGATGGGGTTTCACCATGTTGCCCAGGCTGATTTCGAGCTCCTCACCTCAAGTGATCCACCCACCTTGGCCTCTCAAAGTGCTGGGATCACAGGCATGAGCCACCATGCCCAGCCCCATTCCCTTTTCTCTTCAGAACTACCCCGTTTAGATTGAAGTCTTATCCTATTTTTACAATCTCCCAGTGAAGGGCAGAAGAGGCAGCCGTCTACCTTTCAAAACTTACTTCATTGTGATATAATCCTATCTACTAAGCATCTCCACCTCTCATAATTTGTCCTATTACAGTTGTAAGATCTTGTATCATAAAATAAAAAGATCATTATTTAAAATTGGAAAAATATAGAAAAGTATGAAGATGAAAACAAACATGCCATAGTCCCACCTTCTGAAGGTAATAACTATCAAAACATTTTGATGGACTTCCTTATCTTTTCTATTTATATAAACACACACATATATATCTGTACATTTATACAATATATCCACGTATATATATATGTGACTGTGGCTATCATATCAGTTGAAACTGAGATTATTTTATGGCATAGCCTACAACAAACATATATATGGTTACTCTGCAATTTTTAATTACTTCTTGTTAATGACCATTAGGTGGTAGTTATTGTTTTACTAAATAAATCTGTACTAAACCTGCTTTTCCATAAATCTTTGACTATGACTCTTATTTTTCTATGTGTAGGATTAATGGACCAAACATCACAAATATATTACAGTCTTGTGCTAGTTGATACCAAATTACTTTCCAGAAAGGTTTCGCTGTTTAGATGCCCATCCTCCCATCATCTGATCACACTTTTTAGTCTAGCTTTTTCCGTGAAGCCCCGGAAAGCAAGTAGGGCTGGAAGAATGTGCTCACGCGCATGTGCGCGTGCGCGCGCACACACACACACACACACACACACACACACACACGCGTACACGCACGCACGCACACACACGCACGCGCATGCCAACATACATGCAAGACTGTCACACCCTGCCCTGGTGGCTGCCCACATGGAAGAAGTGCTGCTAACTCCTGAGGCAAAAAGGGGAGACATGAGAAATCCTTCACATCCCGAGTCTCAGTGGCTAGAAGTCCAGCTGTCAGAAGTCTGTGTTCTGAGACTGTTGGTTACCATGGCAACAGAAAGACCTGAATTAGATCCAGGAATATGGAGAGAGAAAAGGAAAAAGGGGGATAGAAAGCCGCAGAATCTATCCCTTGGCTTCCAAAATATTCTATGCCCTAGGCTGGGTGCAGTGGCTCATGCCTGTAATCCTAGCACTTTGGGAGGCCAAGGCGGGTGGATCACCTGAAGTCTGGAGTTCTAGACCTGCCTGACCAACATGGAGAAACCCTGTCTCTACTAAAAATACAAAATTAGCCGGGTGTGGTGGCGCATGCCTGTAATCCCAGCTACTCAGGAGACTGAGGCAGGAGAATCACTTGAACCCAGGAGGTGGAGGTTGCGGTGAGCCGAGGTCGCGCCATTGCACTCCAGTCTGGGCAACAAGAGCGACACTCTGACTCCAAAAAAAAATATGTGTGTATGTATGTGTGTATATATATATATGTGTGTGTGTGTGTGCGCGTGTATGTGTGTGTGTGTGTGTATTCTATGCCCATATCATCCCGGGTTGAAGAGGATCCCTCTTGAGGGTAGAAGGACGAATGCATGCAGGTTACTTCTCTCTTGTCAGGTGGCTAAGATGGTTCCCATCCTTAGGAGATTTAGAGCTCTAAATAAGGGACATGGGTATAAACACACACACACACACACACACACACACACACACACAGAGGGAGAGAGAGAGAGAGAGACATGCTTACAAATAGAAAGCAAAAAGCCAAGAAACACTAATCTGACCTAAGAGAACCTCAACCCATTGGAATCTATCAATTTCTAAAGATCTTTTCCAAATATTTGTCTCCATTTCCACTTAACAAGGTTACAGTTAAAGTTTGCCATGACTCACTCTCACGTTTTTCATTGTAGAATTGGCTTAAATTCGTTTGTTCTGTTAAATAAGATTGTTTAAGGAATTCTGATGACATGATAGACGAAATAGGCAGACTTAGAGTTAGAAAGAAGCAGGTTCTGCTACCCAACAGATGCAGCCTGACAGGTGCCCACAGACTGCCCACAACTCCCCTGGGTGACTGTGGACCTGGATTAATCCTGGAGGATGTTTAAGTCAGAAGCAACTTGTTCCCTAGCATTTATTTTGTTTTGTTTTATTATTATGTTTTATTTTTAGAGACAGGGTCTCACTCTGTTGCCCAGGCTGGAGTGCAGTGATGCCATCATAGCTCACTGCAGCCTTAAACTCCTTGGCCTCAAGCAAACTTCCTCAGCCTCCTAGGTAGCTAAGACTACAGGTGTATACCACCATGCCTGGCTAGTTTTCCCTAGCACGTATTTAACACTTAATATATGCCAGGTCTTGTACTAAGCACTTTACATGTGTCATTTGTTTAATCCTCACAGCAACTCAATCAGTTAAGTTTCATCATTTGCCCCATTCAATAGAAGGAGGAACCAAGGCATGAACGGTTGTATAACTCTCTCACATTCCCCGATCATAAACCCAGAACCTAGATTCAAACATAGGTAGTCTGGCTCAGAACCCATATCCTGACCTCTACACACTCTTGTCTCAGGAGGCTGACCACCCACCTCCTCCCTGGAAGATTCCTGGAGGAGCTGATCCAGGCCAAAATGAACCCATGTTCTGGTTCCTTGGAAGAAAATCCTTTGAGGGGAACAGCTTGTTCTAAGAGACTTGCAAGAGGTACATATGGTATGTAGAACTGGCCTAACAATGGTGTCCACATTTGCAGCAGGCCAAAATGAGATTTAAAATTAGCATTTGGCTTCCTCTTTGGCGTAATGGGATCTGGAGTCCTGTCTCTACCTTTTCATAAAAAGTTGGTGACTGCCTTCCAGAACTCTTATGAATATAAGTAGCTTCTTCTCCATGCCACTGGAGTGGAGGCAGGGGAGAAACTGTGTTTTGTCATTACTCATGGAAATGGAACACTTTGAACTGAATATAAACATTTAAGGAAAAATGATTTCCCAGCATAAACCACCAAAGTTTACAGTGATCCTGAGGATAGAAGAGCTTCAAGGGGAGGCAGCCTCAGAGAAAACTTGAAATTTTATGTATTTATTTTTTTTAATTTATTTTTGAGATGGAGTTTCGCTCTTGCTGCCCTGGCTGGAGTGCAATGGCGCGATCTCCAGCTCACTACAACCTCCGTCTCCCAGGTTCAAGGGATTCTCATGCCCCAGCCTCCCAAGTCGCTGGGATTACAGGCATGTGCCACCACATCTGGCTAATTTTTGTATTTTTAGTAGGGACGGGGTTTCTCCATGTCAGCCAGGCCGGTCTCAAACTTCTGACCTCAGGCAATTGGCCCACCTCAGCCTCCCAAAGTGCTAGGATTACAGGTATGAGCCACTATGCCCAGCCAGAAATTTTACTTGCTTATACCATTTCTCTACTGTATATTTGTAGAGATATTGTATTAGTCCATTCTCATGCTGCTAATAAAGACATACGCAAGACTGGGTCATTTATAAAGAAAAAAATGTTTAATGGACTCACAGTTCCATGTGGCTGGGGAGGCCTCACAATCATGGCAGAAGGCAAAGGAGCAGTAAAGTCACATCTTACATGGTGGCAGGCAAGAGAGAGAGCATGTGCCAGGGAATTCCCCTTTACAAAACCATCAGATCTCATGAGACTTATTCACGATCATGAGAACAGCATGGGAAAGACCCACCCCCATGATTCATTTACCTCCCACTGAGTCCCTCCCACAACAGCAGAGAATTATGGGAGCTATAATTTGAGATTTGGGTGGGGACACATCCAAACCATATCAAATATATTCTCTATAATCTCTCTATGTGTGTGTGTGTGTACACAACTTTTAAAATATACAACTCAGGTAGTGAAAGTACCTGAAACACACTTTCTTGTTCTAGAAAAATATATGATCATTTAGGTTTTTCTTTCTAAAGCATCATAGAAATAGCAATGACACACATCATCCTTAGGTTGCCATGCCAAGGAATGTAGTCCCTATTAATCAACTCCGCTTTCACCTCCAAAAGAAAATCAGGGGATTTGGGGGTCCCATTAACAATACAGCTCATGTTAATTTTTTTCTTAGGGCCTTAGACTTGTAGGTCTAGCATCTCTTGGATTACAGTTATTACATTGTCTAAGTTGTATAAACTGCCTTTTCTCTTGAAGCAAGATCAACTATAATAAAGCTTCTTGAAGTTTTAGAAATGATAGTATGTTGTAGATTTATAATGTTTTAGGCCTGAAGCCAATAATAACTAAGAATTGGAACACTTCCTAAGGCCCATTTGACTTGATGGGATTTGGAACCTAAATATACAGAGTAGGAAGTTTCTAATTTAGAAGTTAAGCTGTTATGATACTTAATTTTATGTTTCATCTTGGCTAGGCCGTGTGGTGCTCAGAGATTTGTTCAGCATTATTCTGGGGGTCTCCATGAGGGTATTTCTGTATGGACTAGTATTTGAATCAGTAGACCCAGTAAAGCAGATTGTCCTCCCCAATGTGGGTGGACATCATCCTATCCACTGAGGCCCGAGTAAAACAAAACACTGAGTAAAGGAGATTTCGCACAGTCCTTCTCTGCTCCTGGAATCAGACTGGCACTTACACTATCAGCCCTCCTGCTTCTCAAGCCTTCAGACTCAAACTGGAATTGTACTATTGGGTTTTCTGGGTCTCCAGGTTACAGTTAACAGATCTTGGGACTTCTCAGTCTACATAACTGCAGGAACCAATTCCCTAAAATCTCTCTCCTTTCTCTTTCTCTCCCTCCCTCCTGCCTCCCTTCCTTCCTTTTTCTTTCGTCTTTCTCCGTCCTTCCTTTCACCCATTCATTTCCTATTGGTTCTGTATCTCTAGAGAACCTAGAGTAATACAGCTATTTATTTTTCATTTATTGAAATTATGAAATATTTTAAGCATACTAAGAAGAGACGTCCTGAACCTGTGATGGGATGCACTGAGGGCGCAGCATCATTTCTGAGGTATTCTTGCCAACAGTGTATAATCTCAATCATGAGAAAATATCTGGCAAACTCCAGTTGTGGGACATTTGACAAAGTTTCTGACAAGTGTCAGGTCAAGAAAGGCAAGGAAAAACCGAGGTGCTGTCACAGACTGCAAGAGACTAAGGAGAAGGAACCACTAAATGGAATATATGATTCTAGATAGGACTGTAGAATAAAAAAAAGGACATTAGTGGAAAAACGGGAAATTCCAATACCATCTTTGTTTTAGTTAATCATATTGTACCAAAGTTAATACCTGGTCTGATCATTGTACTATGGCTGTGTAAGAGGTTAATGTTAGTGGTGTAAGCTGAGAGGTATATGGATACCCTGTACTATGTTTGTAACTTCTCTGTAAGTCTAAAATTAGGTCAAAATAAAGAGTTAAAAGAAGGGCTGGGCGCAGTGGCTCAAGCCTGTAATCCTAGCATTTTGGGAGGTTGAGGTGGGTGGATCACCTGAGGTCAGGAGTTTACGACCAGCCTGGCCAACATGGTGAAACCCCATCTCTACTAAAAATACAAGAAATTAGCTGAGTGTGGTGGCACATGCCTGTAGTCCCAGCTACTCGGGAGGCTGAGGCAAGGGAATTGCTTGAACCGGGGAGGCAGAAGTTGCAGTGAGCTGAGATCGGGCCACTGTACTCCAGCCAGGGCAACAAGAATGAAACTCTGTCTCAGAAAAAAAAAAAAAAAAGTTAGAAGAATACATTAACATATAGAAAATGATATGACAAACGCCTGTGTACTTAAATCTCAGTTTGGTCAAGTCTTAGCATTTTGCCATATTTATTTCATTGTATCTTTAAAAAGAAAACATAGATAAAACTTAAGCCCCCTTTTATTTCTTTCCTGAACACCTTCTGTCCCTACTTCCCTCATGAGCATTTTTCTGAATTTGATGTTAATCTTGTGCATGTTTAAATGCTCTTTTACATATTAGTATATCATTTTACCTTTGAAGACAAAAACTTATGAAAATTGGAATTAATACTTAGTATTATAGAGTAGTATATACTTAGTACTTAATACTACAGAACTGTACAGTTAAAAATAATTAAAATTGTATTTTAATTTTTCTTTTATTAAAGTTATTTTTAATTGACATATATTTGTTTATGGGGTACAATGTCATATTTGGATACATATATATTGTGGAATGGTCATAGCAAGCTAATTAGCATAGCCATCACTTGAAATATTTATCATTTTTTTGTGGTGAGAACATTTAAAATTATTTCTTTTAGCCATTTTTAAGTATACAGTACATTATTATTAACTGTCATCACCTTGCTGTGCAATAGAGCACCAGACTTACTCCTCTTGTCTAACTGAAACTTTGTACCTGTTGACAAACATCTTCCCTTTCCCTCTTTTCTCCCCAAAATGGTAAATTTTATATGTATTTTACCAGTAAAAACAATTAAGGGGAAAAAAAGAACCAAGTAAATGGGCTTCAAGTGATGCTCTTCAGAAACAAGGACGTTGCCTTATTTCAGTTGCTTATTTTGCTTTATGAGAATTATTGTGACAAGGACTTCCTTCTTCCAAACCAAATTCTTAGCTGAAATATTTATAATGTTTGTTTTCGGGGGCAGGGAGAGGATGGGTATGATTTCCTACGCTCTGTTTGTATGTTCATTCCCAGACACAACCTTATCAAGGCTCATGTACTTAATTAAAGTGGGAGGCAGGTGGTGAAAATAGAGTGTGTTGGTGTACGCAAGGTTAAACCACATCATACCGCTGCCAAAGGCTGCACACTCTGCTTGGTGCTTTCCTATGGCTGGTAGTTTAATTTTATGACAGCCTCTGAGTTGTGTATTTTCATTCTAATATTAAGTTGTGCAATTCAGAGGACCTAGATTTGCCTCCAGAGTCCAGAGACTCCCTGCAGCTCTGCTGCCGCTTTTGAGAACTGACCTCCACTGAGTTGTTCATGCATCATGAGTTGACATAGTCCACTGGGCTAATAGAGGGGAGCTACAGGTTCCCTCTCCCACAACGTTACCATCTAGCTTGGCCACGAATGCAACTTACAGACTGAGTTCTGCTGTACATATAACATTTAATGGCCAGCAGGCACAAGAACATCACAGAACCTTGTTCTGTAAGCTCCAAAACTGTGCTGTCCAACAGGGTGGCCACTAGCCACATGCGGCTACTAAAATTTAAATGGAATTAAACAAAAATTGGTTCTTCAGTCACATTAGCCACATTTCAAGTGGTTAGTGACCACCTGTACTAGTGGCTACCTTATTAGTCAGGCAAACAAAACATTTATGTCATCTCAGAAAGTCCTGATGGACAGAGCTGCTCTAGACAGTCCCTGTGCTCTGTCCTTTGGTGGATCTGGAGAACACTGAACAAAAAGTTTCATTAGCAGCAGATGGGACAATATTCTAGCATCAGGATTGGGCTAACTTTCTTGACAGCATCAGGTGACCAAATTTCCTCCAAAGCATCTAGAAACAGGACTGGGGAGCATCTTCAGCTGAGGACACCATTTTCCCCTCCCCACCAGCTTTATTGAGGCATAATTGACAGATAAAAATTGTATATATTTAAGGTGTACAATGTGATGATTTTATGTATGCATACATTGTGGAATATTACCACAATCAAGTTTATTAACACATCCATCACCTCACTGTGTGTGTATATATGTGAAATCTATTGTAGCAGATTTCAAGTATATAAAAAAATTAACTATAGTCACCATGCTGTACATCAGATCCCCAGAACTTCATGGTCTGAGGGCACCCTTTGAAAGACTTAGACAACTGGGCTAGATAGATTCTTATTTTCAGGTTGTGCAAGAGTGGGAAAGTCTCTGCAATACTTAGAGCCCATTATGAACACTGAAAAATCATTTGCAGCATTCATTATTGTAAGTAACAACCCTCTGGTATTCATCAGAGATAAACATGGTTGACTTGGTTTTCTGTTTACATGATCTTTTGATTAGTCATTCAAATGCTAACTACCCCAGGGTATAGGTTAAAAATAATTACCCTTGTATCACAAAAATACCCATGTTGAAATATTTTGAAAAACTGCAGACAGTATGACTGCCTGTGTATAGATGACCTCGTTTAGTTTTTGCAACAACCGTTTCCAGTAGATATTGCAGGTATTAACTTCATTTTTGTCTCTACAAAATTCTTCAGGATCCTGTGGCCAGGCTATTGCATGATGGAACCAGTTGCTAAAGACATGCAAATTGTTCGTTTAGCTGCCACACATAGAAGCATACAGCCGTTCTTATTGTATTTTATAATGTCAAGGCTCCTACATACTTTGGGCCAAGCCCAATAGTGCTTCATGCAACACAAAATACAGGCAACCTATAGTCCTCTTCTCGCTCTCTATTGGAATATTTTCTGTATTTTTCAAGTTTTTATTATTTCAGCAACTGTGCGCATACCAGTTGAGTGCCTGTCAGGTTCCAGGCCCTACATCCTGCCACTTCTAGCAGCAGCAGGTTCATTTTTAACCTGGCTTTGCTGCATCTATAAAATAGAGATGATAATGTTGTCTTTGCAGAGTTTTTGGAATGATTATATATGTGGAATGTTCCATAAGTGGTTTATTTTTATTGCATAATTGAGGTGACAAACTCCTTCCTCTCACTTTCCTTGGCAATACCCTTCTGGGGAAAATGTTTGTATTTTATTCTAAAATATCAAACATAGACTACTTTCCAACCCTGATTCCGTATCAAAATCATGTGTGCATGCAATAATTATACTTGTATTTATGTGATTATCTGACTGTCTCCCCCACTGGACTGGAGCTTCCAGCAGGGCAAGGTGGATCCAAGTTGTTCTAGGAAATGTCAGCATCTGCCAACATGGTGCCTGACCAACAAACCCCTCCTGGATTCTGGCCATCATGGTTAGCGAACCACCAGAGTTAGCATCCTTTCACAATGTTTCAACTGCATGAGAGCCACACTGGAGACCATTTCTAGTGCATCTCTAGTTGGGGTGGAAATGCCCAGAAGGGATCCTTTTGGGCTAAGCGGAGGTTTGGTGAAATGAGTGTCAGCTAATGTGGACGTTCCGGGTCAACAGCTGTTCTCCTTTTGGCACCATTTTAAATTGAGTGGACAATCCCCTTGGTGGGAAGAATTTTGCACAAAATATGTTTGTGGGGAAGGAGGAGAGACATAGATTCCCTGGGGGCTGTTAATTACATCAGAGGAAACCAGAAAGCACAGATCAAAGAGCAGAGTTGGCATTTTACTACTTATCCTTAAAGGACTAGAAGTCAAATGATCAAAATGTGAAGACCTTTGTTCTAGTTCTCTAGGGGACTATAAAGGAAAGTGGGGATGGGGGTGGAAGTAAGAGGTGGAAATGCTCAAGGTTGATTCTCTAAGTGGGACCCCAAGGGTTCAGAGGCAGACTGACTGGCATCCAGCTCCAGACTAACCCAGTTGGAGAAAATGGAGATAGGAGGTAGCCTACAGTGTTTTTATTATATTGTGGAAAATCAGAAAGATGATATATAGTATCTGAGTGAGTGAAGAATGAATGTAAATAGCAGCAGTAAATGTGAATGACTGTTATAGTTAATAATTAACTTTAATTTAATTAGAGAATTGAGGATGAGCAGAACCACAACAGGTAAGCCTGGAATGGGGGCTGGGGTGAGATGAGAGTTGCATGTCTCTTGGCATCTCTCTGGCTATTCTCATCAGTCATCACCGAGTTCCTATTAGTAGAACTGCCTGTGGGCCAAAACCTCCTGCCCTGCTCCTCCTGCCTGTAAATGATTTTGCTGATTTAGTGCTTTATATTTCTGTTCATCCTATTCTTAGCATAAATCAGGCTTTCTCTGCATTTCCTTGAAGCTAAATAAAATTAAGCTATGGGATACTCCCTGCCTCTGGCATGTATCTCCCAGAGCATCTGTGAATAGACGCTGTTGTGTGTGCACACAATGGTCTCCATTCAATTAGGAAGCACTTGTGCACATCTCCTCTAGGAAGAGAGCTCTTTACCTATATTAGTCCGTTTTCACACTGCTGATAAAAACACACCCGAGACTGGGAAATTTACAAAAGGAAGATGTTTAATGGAACTTACAGTTCCACATGGCTGGGGAGGCCTCGCAATCCTGAGAGAAGGCAAGAAGGAGCAAGTCACATCTTACATGGATGGCAGGAGGCAAAGAGAGAGCTTGTGCAGGGAAACTCCCATTTTTAAAACCATCAGATCTCATGAGACCCATTCACTATCAGTAGAACAGCATAGGAAAGACCCACCTCCGTGATTCAGTCATCTCCCACCAGGTCCCTCCCATAACATGGGAATTGTGGGAGCTACAAGATGAGATTTGGGTGGGGACACAGAGCCAGACCATATCCTTACCCAAAATGCATTTGTGGTGGCCTACCAGCTTGGGAAGTGGTTAATGAAAATGACATTGGTTAATGAAAACTATAGTCAAGGTTTGAAAAATCTTGTAATGTGAAAACAACTTTAAAAAAATTTAAAAACAATACAGTATGGGAAAATTAGAAGCTATAAGATGAAAGGGGGCAATATTTTTTAAAACTTACCAAGAGCAAAACTTTAGGGGTAGAAATTAGATCAGTGGTTGCCAGGAGCCCCTGGGGGTAGGGAAATGGTATAGGCTGCAGAAGGGTCAGGGGAGCACTGTGGAGGACAGAAATAATCCACATCAGCACTGTCCAATAAAAATGTAATTTGAGCCACAAGTGGGAACCACTAACTTTTAATTTTCTATAGGTAAATTTTTAAAAAAGAGACATAGGAATAGGTGAAATTTTTTTTGATGTTTTATTTAACTTAATATATAAAATACTATAATTTCACTCTAAAATAAACATAAAATTATTATGATTTTTTGCATTTTATACTTATGACACATTTGATTTTGTGCTGGCCACATTTCAAGGAGCCGTGTGTGGCAGGTCTGTGGGCCACACAGTTCAACACAGTTTTGGTGGTGGTTTCATGACTGTATACATTTGTCAAAGTCTATCAACTATATGTCTTAAAGGGTGACTTTTACATGTGTATATTATATCAATTTAAAAAAATTCCTGATAGCCATTATTAGCCAATGTATGTTCCAAGCATATATTAAAATTATTGTCTCGAAATTAATTTCAGAAATTTCCAAAATAAAAGCTAAGAGCATACATTAGAATCACCTAAGGTTAGTAAGTTTCATAGACTTCATGGGGGTGTGGGTGTATGTGTGTTTCCATTACACAGCTTAGTTTAGAAAGGTCTAGTGAAAATTTAATTTGACATCGCAATTCAATAAGAAAAGGATTTGCATATGTTTGGCAAGATAAAGATGAACCCAAATTGTTTTGAGAAAGACAGTGCTATTTTAAGAAAGCTTGTCATTTTCTCTTTTGTTTTATGGCTACTTCTCTTGCAGCAGTATTAAAAATCACTGTCTCTTGACTTCCTTCTGTTTCTATTGTATAATGTGTTCTGCAGTAACTGTTTTGACAGTAGATCTGCCTGCAGGCACTTTTGGGGCATGGGGAAGGATGGTACTCATGTACCCACTTGGTAAGAGGAGGTTGTCGGGGAGTAAGTTTAACTTTCATCAGTAAAGCTAGGAAATTTTTTTAGCTGTACGACGGTGTGTTAGTAGTTACAAATAATATTGTTTGCTATTTGATAGCTATTTTGATGTTTTCTTTTTTTCCACCAGAAAGTCCATATTTAAGTTTTGCTGAAGCTTACATAAACTTTCACAATTTACAAATGAATATGTCTAGGAGAAATAGGCCAAAGGATATCTTCGAAATGGTTTTGAAACCCAGATATCTGGGCTGAAAATAAAAAGATAAAATTTGTTAGGGTTGAAAAATCAATTCCATAAGTTTGGTCTGGGGAAGACCCAGCTGATAAGAAAATTATCCCACAATATTCATAGACTAAATCTTAGAGCACAAAATGTGATGTAGTTGTTTGAGAACTTTATAACCCGCAGCATACATTTAACAAGTGGGCCACAGATTAGGCAGAAGGCAAATCCTTCTCAGGTTGTTTCACCTTAGTTTAGAGTTTAGTTCGGTGGTCTGTTAGTCCATGAAGCAGTTACTCCATTGTTCTTGCTATCAAGATGAATTTTATATATAGCAATGAAAATCAGATTTCAATGTGCATTGAAAATGCAAATCCTTGTGCCCCATTTGTAGGAATTTCTGGTTTAATAGACAAGGAATGGATGGGGCCTAGAATCTGCTTTCTCAGCATGCATTCCACGTGATTCTTGTGCCAGCAGACTCCACCCTGAGAAACTCTAATCTGCAACAACCAGTTAAACTTTTACTAGGTTTTCTCTACAGATTAGGCACTGTGATAAATTCAAACAAAAGGCAATTTCTTTGTCATGAACATGCTAATGTAACTTACAAGGCGGTATGCTGGGAGTGGTACAGCCAGTATGAATGGGAAGGAGCTCAGAGCCAGGAGCCAGTGCCACCAACAGTCGATTCAGGTTAATGGAGACAAAAGTGCATGTCCACCTCGTGGGAAATATCATGAGCTCCAAAAGGGAGAATGGCTTTCCTGGGGGAAGCAGCTGCACTTAGATATGGACTGCAATGTTGTTGAAGCACTTAGGAAATTTTAACAAGAAAATTGACTATGACAATTAAGAAGCAGATGCAAAAGAAATGCATTTGATCATTGTCAGAGGTTCTTAAACTTGAATGTGCATTAGAGTCACCTGGAGGACTTGTTAAAATACAGATTTCTGGGTCCCATACTCAGAGTTCCTGATTGAGTAGGTGTGGGGTGGAGCCTGAGAATTTGCATTTTTCTGACAAGTTCTCAAGTTATGCTGATCTGGGGGCCACACTTGGAAACCCACTGCTCTTAATGAATTTGGCATCTTGATTTACCAAAAATCCATAGATGATGATGACGGGTGCAGATTGTGAGGGCGAGAATGGGGAGGGCAATGATTATCAGGGTGTGACCTTGAAACCCCACTCATGGGCTATGTTCCTCTCTGCTTTTTTTTCCTTCTATGACTTTTTTACTCTCAGAGCAACTGGTCAAACCAAAAATACTTTGGGGGTGGGGACAGGAATGTGGCTATGGAGAATAATTTGAGAACTATAAATCAGTTTTTTTCTTTCCTAATTGAGGTTTTATTGGTTGTGTTGAGGATCAGTACACAGACATTCCAATTTGTACACAATTATGTACTGAAACTCTAAAAAGCCATTTTAATTCTTTTTAAATTCATTGCAGTTCTTTTTAAAAGTTATTCCAATGACTCTCCACCTTAAAATTTGGAAGCAAATTTTCCTTAAGAGGATATCAAGTACTAGTATCTTCAAATGTTGATAAGCTGTTACATACGTCATACCAATTCACAATTTAATAACATACACACTGCATACTCAAATTTCAGTCTTTCACAGCATAATGCATTTAGGAAAACAGGACTACCACGACCAAAGATGCTACAGACTGCACACTGTTCTGAAAGAGAGAGCCATGACCAAAGATGCTACAGACTGCACACCGTCCTGACAGGGAGAGCCATGACCAAAGAGCAGTATTTTTTAGGAAACAATTCTGCTAAAAGCCAACATGAAAATAGAAGTAATCACAAATGTTTGAGACATTAAATGCAGGACTGTGACTCCATATTGCCATTTACTATGCTTTCTGTTATAGGATATGGAAACTAGTCCCCCATCTATAGAATGTTAATCTGACTCCCAAGACAGTCAAAGCCTGCCATAATTCAATATCCGACACTATTTTCTGGTTGTACCAGAAAATAAAATAAACAACCAGCGAATGATTTTACCTGTTAAAGGAAAGCATTTACCCTTGAAAAATGGGTGAGTTAGGATTCCCTCCTTCTTAAAAATATTTCTAGAACTACTAAAAAACTTGTATTTACAAAACAGTAGATAAAAATATTCCTCTGGATTGTACAAGAAGGGAGACAGGGACACTGATAAGACATAGCATGTGATATCGGTCAGACTTGCTGTCGTTCTCTGTGGCTTCATCCGAGGCTGGACTTTCCTTATTTTCAGTGTCTCCATTTTCTGTAGATAAATCTTTAGTTTCTTGATCAGCCACTTCAGCCTGTTTTTCCTCTGCTCCTTTTTCCCCTTTTGTTTGTTTTTTTTTGTTTTGTTTTTTGCTTGTTTGTTTGTCTGAAGATTTATCCTTTCCTGCTGCCTTTTGGGGCTTTGTTTCACTTTGTAGGAGCAGGTTTAGTGGACCACTTTGCAGATCTCTTCTTGGGGGTCTCCCTTTCCCGACACTTCAGCTGGGCTGACCTTCCCCCTGGGCATTTTGGTGGCGGGGAAACTGTGGGCTGGGTGTCTGCAGGCTGTGGTGCACCGAGAGCCTTCCTGCACCGAGAGCCTTCCCGAAACTGGGCTGCCTGGCCACAGCTGCTGCTGTTCCCATCCGAGAACTACAATCTTAGATTCAGCATGCAGCCAAGTACTTCTAAAGCTCTGATCAGGACTGCATGTCTCAGATTTTATTTTAGAAAACCATAGGTATGGAATATCATATTTTATTATGAAGGCTGTTTAATCCACTGCTTATAGAAGTCTTAAATCTAAAACTGTACTCATGACGTTAATCCCCAAACTTGCTCCTCCTCCAGTGTTCTTTAGAAACGGCACCGTCATCTGCCCATCTTCTCAGTACCACAGGCTGGCTTCATCCTGGACATCATTCCTTCTCTCACACACTTTCATTCCTGCATCTAGTCACTCAGAAAGTCCCATCAGTCCCATCTGCTGACATACGTTACATCTGTCTACTTCTGTTGCCTTCACTGCCTCCACCTTGTCCAGTCTACCAACTCTCACAACTCTCAACTGGCTCTTCCCACATCTTCTTGGGCTCCCTTCTGGTTATTATTGTATAGGAGGCAGAGAGATTTTTTTTTTAGAAACACAAATCACATCAAGTGTACCCTGTACTTAAGACCCTTCAATTGCATCCCAATGTTTTTAGGATAATCCTTAAATTCTCAAAATGGTCCCATGGGCCCTGCATGACATGGCCTCACCCACATTTTTAGCCTCATTTGCAGCCATTTCCCTGTTTGTTCTCTACACTCCAGTCCCACTGACTGTTTCACTTCCTGAACTAAAGGTGTTTAAAGCCACTGCTCTTCACTGAGATACTCCTAGACAAATATTCCAGGGGTATCCATAGAGAAGAGGGTGAATGTGACACTTGCAGATGACATTTTAATTAAGATTAAAACTGACAAATGGCCCCAGTCTATTGCTTTTTGAAAAGGAGGTCTTGGGAAAGAACCACTACTTGTCCTTGGAGCGCCTGGGCGAGTTAGAAAATGGTGCCCCTCCAGGTGAGTGCAGTCCCCGAGCTGCATGGATTGGATTTCAGCGTCTACGCACCCAGGGTGAGGCACTCTGTGGAGGACATGACCTGCACAGCCAGAATGGTGACCTCCTCTGGAGATCTCAGTCGGTTTGCTTCCAAATTGAAACAGGTATAAATAGATTTGTCTTATTTAGAAGCTGAATGACTATGGACAACTTCTGGAGCTCCCTGGTAGCCCAGTAGTGGTTTTATAATAATAATTAATATGAACAGCTTTTACCACGAGGCTGTAAAAGTTGTTCTTTGCATGGCTAGGATGACATGGCTTTCCAAGCCAGCATGGTTCTGTCTATGCTGCTAGCTCTGTAGCTGTTGTTTTTCAGAGTTGAAGACCAAGCGTGATTTACAACCTAGAATGTCTCTAGCTGCTGGCATCTAAGTTTGGCACTGAGCACTTAAAGCCCCCAGACTGTGGTGTTTTACTGTGTGGAGGAAGGCCTCGTTGGAGAAGCACAACATTTTTTCATCTGACATGTTTGCTCTTGTGGAAATGGCTTGAAGTATTTGAGTCCTGGCAGCAGAAAACATGGGAGGAGACTTAATTCTTGCTGAGCATGAATCATCCTATACAAATTAAAAGTGATCACTTTTAAAAGCAGTTTCATTGCTGGTATAAAACTATTTGTCAATCATTAGATTGCTTTGATGTATATATCATATATCTGTGTGTCTCTGCCAGGATCCTAGCATGAACCTCTCCCTGAACAAACACTGAATAAATATTGCTATGATTTTGCTTATTACTGATACTTTTGTCTTTGACTTAGAGACAGTTTAGTTTCTTGTTTTTAACTCTATGTTGAATATGAGTTCTGTTATTTTTCCTTCTTTTTAATATTTATGGAAGTGCCTAAATTTTCCTAGAGGTGAGGTGGGGAATATAGGAAAGTATGAAAAACAACCACACACGCACAATTCCTTTGTAATTTCAAACGCTAATGGACACTCTCTGGAGGTCATTGCCAGATCTCTCAGTAGGAACAGAATTTGTATCTGGGAGCAAGTAATCAGTCTGTAAATGTTTGTTATGATACTGGAATTGCCAAATATGCTGTATCTAATTGAATTTTATTACTGGGGCATGAAAGGCAGTTGGTTGAACGTTGCCACTGAAAAGAATATATTGTGGCCAGCAGACTGTTGCCTATATAGCGCTGTAGCTGGGTTTTTCAGGCCAGCTGCACTTTGAAAAGTTCTGGATGCTGTAAGTATTGGAAAGGTTGGGTCCTTCTGAGCACCAGGAGGGAAGGATCTGTTCCAGGCTTCTCTCCTTGGCTTGTACATGGCTGCCTTCTTTTGCCTTCACATCATCTTGAATTTGGACATGTATCTCTGTGTCCAAATTTCCCCTTTTTATAAGGATTCCAGTCGTACTGGATTAGGGCCCATCCGAATAGTCTTGTTTAAATTGATTATCTCTATAAACACCCTATATCCAAATAAGGTCACATGCTGAGATCCTGGGGCTTGGGATTTCAACATAGAAATTTTGAAAGGACATAATTAAACCCATCACATAACCCGTAGTTGAACCGCAACACAAATTAGCCTCAGAAATCAAGCTGTATTTATTTTGTGTTTGTTTTTATTTGCTTTTTAGCTATACTTATTTTGGAATTGTCTATAAACTGAACCAATTTCCATAAAGTAGTTGACTTTTATTTCTTTTTTCTAGACCCACCAGAGTGCCATAGTATTGGTTCTGCAGTCAACACTGCGCTCACTCTCTCTCGCTATCTCATTCTCTCTTTCGCACACACTCTCTCGTTTGTTTCATGAGTCATTAGGCCAAAAAGTGTTAGGTAAATGAAAGCAAATATGACAGCAGCACCTTGAACAAGAGGACCACTTCTTTCCCCCTCAAGTCCATGACCTGTAACATGTCTAACATTCCGGTTCTGAGGATTTTAAATGTAATTAGTTGATCTGTAGTGTGTTTTCACTTGACACCTTGCTGTAGTTACACCATTCTTGCATATCCCTCATTTTCCACATTAGCCTTGTTTAGTTGTGTAATTTTGACATTCACAGCTCTCCAGTGCTTTGGGCTGAATGTTTATTCCAAGAACTTGCAGCTGACTTTTCTAGCAGATCATTCTGATGTTGTCCAGGGATGCCGTCACAGGTGCAGGTTCTCGAAGCACCTTTCTACTATCTTCCTTTTCTACTCTGGGCCTTTCCCAGTTTCTGGGAGGTCAAGGAATCTGCCAAGCCTCTCTCTCTGCAGCCCACTGGCATCAGTCATACTTGTATGCTCCATCTGTACTTTATTGGTGTTTTTTTGTTTGTTTTGTTTTGTTTTATTTGTTTGTTTTGAGACAGGGTCTCACTCTGTCACCCAGGCTGAAGTGCAATGGTGCAGTCACAGCTCACTGTAGCCTCAACCTCCCAGACTCAAGTGATCCTCCCACCTCAGCCTGCTGAGTAGCTGGGACTACAGCTGCCACCACACCTAGCTAATTGTTTGTTTGTTTTAGTAGAGACAAGGTCTCACTGTGTTACCTGGCTGGTCTTGAACTTCTGGGCTTAAGCGATCCTCCTGCCTCAGCCTCTGAAATTGCTGGGACTACAGGTGTGAGCCACAGTGCCCGGCTCCATCTGTACTTCAAAACTCACCCCACTCCCTGTTCCCGCAGCACGTCATGTGCTAATGTGACTGGTCCTCTTAGCTTCTGGGCCCTGAAATACAACCCATATTTTGTTCCCCCTATCCTAAGGGATCAGGTGGAATGGAAGATTTTCTCCCTTTTGTATTAAATGAGTCAAATTTTGTCTCTCCTCAGATATATTCCAAAATATCAGTAATCTGTTAATAATAAAACGGCTTATCCCTTCAGAAAACAGAATTTAGGGTTGGTTAGATAATACACATTATCAATCATCATCATCATCATCGTCATCATCATCATCATCATCATCCATACCTCTCTAAGCCTGTAGCAGGGTGGAATAGCATGAGCTATCGATTGTACCTGAGCAGAGGAAGGTCTGGAACCCCATCTCTCCACAAGAAATTAAGTGGCTTGAGAGGCCATCTTAGATCTGAATAATTTCAGTGCCAAAGACCAAAACCCCTTCATAAGCTGCAATTAGACTCTCCCTGATTGCCATGCCTGGCTTTCTGTTGGAGAAAATCCTAGAGGAAAATGAAAACTCACAAGGAGCTGGGTAGCCAAGAGAGGAGCCCAGACCTTCCATCTGGTGACCTGATGGTTCTGGCATTTGACCTCTCTGAAGATAAGAAGCCCAGGGTATTACATATGAATTGCAATATTTGAATTGACAAAAGTACTCTTTCCTGGGTAGATATGCTATCAGAGCTTAGATATAAGGATGTTTTAAAAATTTCATTCAGAGATCAGGTGCAGTGGCTCACGCCTATAATCCCAGCACTTTAGGAGATGGAGGCAGTGGATCACCTGAGGTCAGGAGTTCGAGACCCGCCTGACCAACATGGCAAAACCCCGTCTCTAATAAAAATACAAAAATTAACTAGGTATGGTGGCACACGCCTGTAATCCCAGCTACTTGGGAGGCTGAGGCAGGAGAATCGCTTGAACCTGGGAGGCAGAGGTTGCAGTGAGCACAGATGTCACCACTGCACTCCAGCCTGGGCAACAGAGTGAGACTCTGTCTCAAAAAAAAAAAAAAAAAAAAATTTCACTCAGAGACCTGAAGTGTCAGGCCCAGCAATAGTTCTTTGGCCTTTGACGTCAGTCCTAGGAGCTAGCTCTCTAGCACTAGGGACTATTCTTGTGTTTAGTTTCACCTCCTCTCTTCTTGGGGTAGATCACAATCAAATAGCTCCCAGTTCCTTCCTTTGGGAAGACAATGACCTTGTCTTCCCCACACACATCCATACAGCACTACTCTGTGGACTCCACACCCCAGGTCCAGAATAGTCAGGGTGGCTACTCTAGGACTAATCTCTTTTCCTATCTCCTGGTGAAATGGTTTTAGCAGACGTTTGTCTCTGGCAGCTGTTAGTTTCCCCTGTCATCACTATATTAAGACGTCCTTGGCCAAGCATGGTGGCTCGTGCCTGTAATCCCAGCACTTTCGGAGGCTGAGATGGGAAGATCACTTGAGCCCACAAGTTCAAGACCAGCCTGGGCAATACAGGAAGACCTTGTCTCTACTAAAAATAAAAAAAATTAGCCAAGTGTAGTGGTACGCACCTGTGGTCCCAGCTACTTGGGAAGCTGAGGCAGGAAGATCACTTAAGCCCAGGAAGTTGAGGCTGCAGTGAGCTGTGATTGGGCCATCGCACTCCAACCTGTGTGGCACAGCGAGACTCTGTATTTTTAAAAAAGAGAATAAAAGACCTCCTAACCCATGACTTCTTTAACTGTTTGCTTACACACTGGGGCCTTCAGCAAATTAAGAAAACCTTGGTGAGCTCCTGAATAGTGATGCTAGGCCTCAGCCACATACAAGGGAGTCCTGGAGTGTGTTCATGGTTCTACTTAGCTTGTAGAGCAGACCTCTTCTTACTGCCAGACTCCTAAGCTACTAATGGATCAGTTGTCAGGGATGGGTATACGCAGAGAGAGCCTGTCTGCAGATTTTCCTACTCATTCTCTATCAGGTGCTAATTTCAAATAGGCAGAAAAAGAAAGGACAGCCTGCAATGCAATAGAACTTTCCTTTGGGAGGAATTTTTTCAATAAAAAAAATAAGCTATGACAGGTTTTACTTCAACAAAGAATTGTTATGTAACTGGAATCATAAAGATTCTTGCATTTATATTGAAATAAATGTTTGGGTGATTTATTTTCCACAACTTTTGCTATTAATTAATGAAACAGAAAAATTCCATGCTAACTAAAAGCAGCAACTGGTGGTACTTGCTAGTATTAATACCTTCTAGTTACAAGTTGGCTATCTGAGAAACCCTTCTTGATTTGATTCATTAACCCCATGAATGAATCATGAACAGGAGATCCAGCCACAGAAAACTATAGTTCCTACAAACAGATCCTAGGAAGGTTTGATACCATGGGGGTTCTGAGCTTGGGCTACTCACCACATTTATTGCCACTCTTTAGACCCCGAAAGCCTCAGCAAAGTGTATATCTCTTAAGATCCTATTATCCAGCTTTAACTCCCTTTCCCAAATCCAGGAAATTATACAAGTTATTTAGAAAATTCTTGCATTGCATGTTTTTGGTAGGATGTTAAGACGTTAAAAAATGGCACTCCAACTTTGTGTTTTGTTGCATAATAGGAGAAGAGAGCAAAGAAAAGGTAACATCATAAAGACCATAATCATGCATGCAAAATGCATGTCCACACCCAACAGAGGGGTGGGTGGAATTCAAGACCAGTTTGTGTTGGATTCCAAGATAAAAACAGACTAAGTGGATGTGCCTGTGTTTCCTCAAGGGAAGAATTTGTGGTATTTACTAGCATAAAGCAATCACTTAAAAGTTGAGTCAAATATTCCTGTACTTGCTTATAGGCATAGTCTATAATAAGGTAATGATTCATCTAGTTCCAACTTCACAGTAATAATCTTGGGTCATAGATGTGGAAAAAGGATTACATTTATCTGGTTTAATCTCATTTTACAAACAAGGAAAATGAAGCCTGGAAAATTTGTTTGAGCAATATGCTCTGTAACATCTCGTAACTCCCAGTGGCATCATTTTCCACAAAAGAGGCAGAGTAGAGGGAAGAAAATGGTGTCCACAGGCCAGGGTCAGGGACCAGCCATACTCCAGTCCCTGCTGGTGACTGCCCCCAGCCATCCTGGTGGCCTCAGCTGAGACCCAGGCCCTCCCCCAAAAGAGGTGTCCCAGGATAACTCAGGTATCACTAGTCATCTGGCGGATAAAGGCAAAGTTTGTATGCAAGTGGCAATTTTGGGGGGACATTTAAATGTTTCCATGCCTCATTTTCCTCTTCTATAAAAAGGGAATAATAGTATGTTTGTTCTAAATCACTTGGATACTTACTAAGCACTTAATAAATATTAGTTGTTATTATTTTCTTTTTTCCATTCTCACTTCTTTTCCCTCTCTGCCTTCCTCCCTCCTCTTTTCCCTCCTTTCCTTTTTATACCCCATCTCCATTGTTTTCAAGCAAAATATATAGGGCATGAGAGGTATTTTTCTTTAAAACTCTGGCTATTTTTGTGTTTTCTTCCCAGAATTTCCAGAACTCAGTTTTATCAGTATGTTTTGAGAACCCCACTGGGGGACATTTAGTTTGTTTCCAGGTTTGTTTCGGTTCTATTGGAATCCCTCCTCTTCTACTTTGTAGCCCTGTGATCTCTTCAAGAGATGATGATCTTCAATGGCATTTTGGGGGTGATGTTCAGGTGGCAGCCAAATTGGAGGGGACCGTGGAGCAGCATGTGGGACTACTAATTCTAAGGGCGTCATTGTGGAGAGTAAGCGCTAGATCGTAACATAGGAAGGGTGAGGGAAATGTCTGGGAGTGTTTTTTGTTTGTTTGGAGCTGGGATTTTTAGATCCAGAAGATTTTCAACATATTTATTAGTTTAGCAGAAGGAAACAGAGGAATGGAAGAGATTGAAGATGTAAAAGGGTGAGGGAATACTTGTCTGAAAGCTTGGCATGAGATCAAGAATAAAAGGGCGAAGACTTCCTGTGATGGAAGGCCAGGAGCCAGAAACAGACAAGCAAGTCTACACAGGAACTTTAGAAAGAGGGTTCCCCAGGATAGGCTTTGCGATTCTCAGTGTGGAGGGATCTGGAGTAATCTGCTGAGATTAAGTATTGGAGGAATAGGAACAGATTAGGGGAGAGTTTTATAGGAATTTTTAGAGACAGCCATTATCAGAAATGTGACAGGGAGGGAACTAATGATGGATAAAAGGATTCTTGAGTAACATTAAGTGCCCAGTCAAGATTAGACAGCAGGCGTTTGAAGTGGAGCCAACTCAACTTTCTCTGGCTGTGCTTGGTACAGCTAAGTCAAGAAGCAGCAAGACGTTTCATGAGGAAAAATAAATTTTTAACACTCTATTACTCTTTAACGGAGAGCAGGAATTGAAGCATCCTGCTCTGAAGACAATTCAAAGACATCCAATAGAGATGGCATAAATAACAAAAATTTGAAAAGTGTATTGTTCCCCAGCCTTGTTTTTAGGCTCAAATAAACACCCCATTAAGTGGAATGTATACCTTTATCACTTAGAATACTCAAGTTTCGGGGTGCCACTTAAAAATAAGGCAGATGCTGTACTTGGCTAGGGAAAAGGTATGTCTCTGGCAGGTGGGATCCCTTCACCAGGTCCATGAGATGGACTTGATTGGAAGCAAATACAGAATTGGAGATGGTCAATCGAACGGAAGCTCCTCAGTTCCTAGATCAATTTCTGGTACATGGTAGGTAAAGGAGAAATACTCTGTGAATAAAGTACAGTTGTCGCTTGGTATCCATGGAAGATTGATTCTAGAATCTCCTGAGGATCCCAAAAATCCACAGAGGCTCAAGTTCCTTATATAAAATGATGTAGTATTTGCATATAACCTGCACCCATCCTCCTATATATGTTAAATCATCTCTAGATTACTTAGAATACCTACTGCAATGCAAATGCTATATAAATAGTTGCTCTACTGTATTTTAAAATTTCTGTTTTTTTCTTTGAATATTTTAAATCTGTGGTTGGTTAAATTCATGGATATGAAATCCATGGATATAGAGGGCCGACTATATATATCTGTATGTATTTGAGTAAATGTATGAATTTATTCATGTCCCTTTGGAGCACTAGTCATATGAGACATAGTAAAATGTGGAAAATCCTGACTATATTGGTCTTTTGGTAGCCCTGCCCACGTCACTTAACATGTAGCTGTGGTAAAAGCAAGTTTTCAAGTTCCTGTCAAGAGAGTTGAACACATTTACTCTCTTCTGCTTCTCTGACTCCTTCATTTCCTCTCTTCAAAAAGTCATGGGTTGTCAGAACTTTTACTGAAAACAAAATCTAAGTTGATATTCTAAGACATGAAAGAGTCAGAATCAAACAAGTCCATTAATATTTCATTCTTTCCTATGCAGTACTCCAAAGCATGTTTGGTGATAACTAAGGAATAGTTTTGTTTTGATTGATATAAACAGTTATTTCTTATTTATTTCATGATCACCATGGTAAGTGTAAACCAAAAATAAAATTCCAACCACCTGAATGGACCCTTCCTCTCGGCCAAGGGCATTCTAAAGTTAACCCGAAAAACTAGTTTAGACCATGATGGGAAAGGGGAGCCAGACATGACTCATTATTCCCTCCTCCTTTTTGGAATTACTGATAGAACAGAGTCTTTTAAAGTCTGATAAGAAACATTAACAATCTGTTCTCTGAAGCTTCCTACCTGGAGGCTTCATCTGCGTGATAAAACCTTGGTCTCCACAACCCCTCATCTTAACCCAGACATTCCTTTCTATTGATTCTAAGTCTTTAGATAATAACAACTTTTTCAACCTATTGCCAACCAGAAATTCATTGAATCTACCTATGATCTGGAACTAACCAACCCCTGCCCACCAATTGTGCTGTCTTTCTGGACTGAACCAATATAGATCTTACATGTATCAATTGATGCCTTGTGTCTCCCTAAAATGTATAAAAGCAAGCTGTAGCCTGACCACCTTGGGCACATGTTCTCAGGATCTCCTGAGGGCTGTGTTACGGACTGTTGGTCACTCATATTTGGCTCAGAATAAATCTCTTCATAATATTTTACAGAGTCTGCCACTTTTCATTGCCATAGACCTGGTATAGAAATTTTAAGAGTGGATCCTTAGTCCTTAAAAAACTCTATCTAGTAGAGACAACATTCCAAGGACCTGGTTAAGTGAGGCTGCTTGCCAGAGATACACTTTTTCCTTAGCCAAGTATAACATCTATTAGAGATAAGTAATGGTTCCATATGGTACTTGGTAACAGAGGCTGAGAGAGAATGGGTGTGGGAGAGACAGCAAGTGCTATAGGAGTACTTGATGATGTGGTGATCTTCCTTGAGGATTCTGCCATGACATTCAGTTTTTATGTACAAGATCCAGGCACAGTCGTCACTGGGTATCCACGGGGAGTTGGTTCCAGGACCTCCTACAGATACCAAAATCCAGAGATGCTCAAGTCCCTGACATAAAATGGCATCGCATTTGCCTATAACCTAGGAATCTCCTCCTGTATACTTTATATCATCACTAGATTACTTATAACACCCAATGCAATATAAATGCTATGTAAATCTTTGTTGTATTGTTTAGGGAATAATGACAAGAAGAAGTCTGTACATGTTTAGTCACAGACACAATTTTTTTTCAAATATTTTCTATTCATGATTGTTTGAATCCACCGATGGGGCACCCACAGATATGGAGGGCTGGCTGTATTTCATCAAGTTGCAGTGTAAAGGATGGCAGGGTAATGACTCACCCAGATGATACTTTTATAGTTCCTCCTGTTTCCTTCCTTTGGTGGATGAGGGGAATGCTGTCATGCTCAGAAGTTGACAGTGGGCAGTTAGTTGCCTCAGTAAATGGCCACTCTGTCCTCCCATGACTTAAGCCATAGTCTTGAGTTTGTCCTTTCTCCCAAATGCTATATCCAGTTCTGTTGACATTTACATCAAAAATATACACAGGGTGATAGAAACGTTGCTATCTTGTTAGGGATATGTTACCTAGGTGTATGCATTTGTCAGAACACATCAAACTGTGCAGTAAAGATCTGTGCATTTTACTCTCTAAATTATAACTTAATTCATATATGTAATGCATCCTAATATTTATAGTAATACACATTTTGTACTCAGAATATATAGCAGTATGCATGTATACATATACATATATATTGGCTGTATGTGTATTCACACATACATACATTTATACATATATATGTATACACACACACATATTTACTATGTGTGTATTCACACACAGATACATACATAACTAGGGTCCAATCACCATCTCTACTGCTCCCACCCTGACCCGAGCCACCAACAGGACACCTGTCATCTCAATTGTTGCAGTTGTTTTCTGACTGTTCTTCCTTCTACCTTTGCCACCCCTGCAGTGTGTTCTTAGGAAGGATACTTCTTAAAACAGAAATCGGATCATGTCATTTCTTGACTCAGAACCCTCCAGTGGCCTTCTATCTCCATGCTCAATTGAAGTCAAAGCCTGGCTGGCATGAAGGCCCCAGATCCCACTACCCCAGTGCTCCCGCCACACCTTCTGTGCCTCTGGGACCACATTCCCTAACTAACCCTCTGGCTCACCACCTTCCGGCCCACTGACCTCAAACCTCAGCTACATGAAGCTCTCCCTCCTCGGTGCCTTTGTACTTACTGTTGTTTCTCCCTGGAAGCTCTTCCCAGATATTTCCGTGACTTTCTCCCCTCACCTCCTTCAAGGTTTTAATCCATGTCACTTTACCAATGGGACCTTCCCTGATTATCAGATCAAAACTTCTAAGTCCCTGCCATTCCCTTTCTGCACAAAGAGCTGGCACAGTATATAATTAAGAGGATGCGCTCTGCTGCCAGACTGTCTGGCCTCACATCATTTTCTAGCTATGTGACTTGGTGCCTCAGTCTGATCACCAATAAAGTGGGGATAACTATTGTGTCATTAGGGTTATTGTAAGGATTCATTGAATTGATATATGAAAAGCACTTAAAACAGTGCCCGGTGCATAGTAAGCTAATGTTAATGTTATTGCTCTTGCTTGCTTCATTATTTTTCCCATGGCACTTATCAATCACCCTCTCATCTGCTATATATTTAAGCAATTTTTTTTTTTGTGGTTTCTTGCCATTAGAATGTATGTGCCATCAGAACAACAACTTTTTACCTTTTTTCCTCTATTTTCTTTCTTTTTCTTCACTACTATACCTTCATCACTTAGAATAGTGCCTGATATGCAGTAGGTACTTAATAAATATTGTGTAATCGATGGGTAAATGAGAGAAGAGTCTGTGCACTTTCAGGAGGCTGTAGGATAAGGTAGATTAGGGAAGGGGCTGGAAACATTTTCTGCAAAGAGCCAGATAGTAAATATTTTAGGCTTCATGAGTTACAACTACTCAACTTTGCTGTTGTGTCATGAAAGCCACCATCGATGATACATAAATGAATGAATGTGACTGTGTTCCAAAGAAACTTTATAAAAACAGGCAGTGGGCCAGATTTGACCATAGGTCATAGTTTGCCAACTCCTGAGTTGGGAAATAATTTTTGGTTTTACTTTCCTCCTTCTCGTTACTCCTCCCTTCAGCCTGCAATTAGTGCTACTCACTCAGAACTGAAATATAAATAACTTGAAAAGCATTACATTACCCCTTAGTATTTGGCTCAGTATTCATTAATTGTACAAATTTTCCATATGTCTCTTAATATTGTAATAGGAAATAAGATTAAGATTATATTTTGAACTTTCCAGCTATACAGTTTCAGGCCTCTGGTTTTCATTTCTCTTCTCCGGTAGCCGAAAACTGGTGATTCTGGCCAGGAGCACGTATGCTATAAAGGAACAAGCAGCATTGGCATTCCTCTTATTATATGGCCAAGAGTGTAACTGACACCCAGTTGGAATAGAAACCAACAGAAATTACCTACAAGACAAATTGTTTAGTTTATAAGATTATTTATAAAAACTTATTTCTCCACAAAACTGTTTCCTAGCCCATAGTTTTTACCACTCTTCCCAATCGATTTTATATGCTCACAGGTTTCTTCCAGCTTTTTAATGCATTGAGTTCTTGACCATGTGACAAACTGTAACTTTAACACAAAATATATAGCTTTTATTGTTGTAATTAAAGCAGACCCGAAATTATACTCATTTTGCTGCTATGATCCATTATAATTAGACATATAAGCAGTCCAACTACGTGACTGCAACTGATGTGAATTTGACGCAACCAGAAATGTTTTTTGTCACCTCTTCTGAATTTAGCAGCACATCCTTATTGTTGGTGCCGACAGTTTTCCACTTGCCATTTAATTATCTTCATCATTTTATATGTGTGGAAAGAGAACAAACCTGGACCATACTCCCCATTTGTTGGGATTTTCTTGCTCCCTGTATTGCGCTTTTCTACAGCTGTGGTCCGTGGCTGCAGTTTCCAATCAGAGTGTGACATAACCTACTCCCAAGACACCTGGCCAGTGTGCCTCCTAGAGCAGTGCTGCTCAAACCATCTCTGGGGAAAGACTATTTTGTTTTTCTGTCATGAATTGATTCATTTTCTAAAATTCAATTAAAAAGAAAATTGAGTTGCCAGCAGAATGATCACATAATTGGATATCACAGCAAGGCCAAGTTACAATGTAATTTTTAAAACGTTTATTCTCAATTTCTGAACTTACAGTAGACCAGTAACAGTTAGTGCGCCAGCTCCAGTCCACAGACCATATTCTAGGCAACGCCACTTCAATGGTTTTCACTCCAGTGGTTTTCAAATGTTTTTAACCCAGTATAAAGTCTGCATTCTTAGGCTGTAAAACACATGAGTGTGTAGACACCTGTGCAGGCACACACACGCAGATACTCTGGAACCACTGGAATATCAGCCCCCTAAGGGCAGAACTTAGCTTTTCTTGGTCTTTTTCACTGTTCTGCCTCTAATACCTGGCACATAGTAGGCCCTCAATCAATATTTGTTGCAGATGTGTGTGTGTATGTGTGTGTCTGAATAATCAAATCAGAATTTTCACACAGTAATACTTAACCTTTACTCCTGCTGAAACAGCCTTTGTTGTCTATTTAATAAAAATAAATACTGATTTTAGCCTAATAATTCTATTTCAGCACATTCTAATTTTAGGAGTCATGACCCATGGTTTATAAAACATTCCTGTAGAAGGTGCTCATGTATAGGAATTTATTATTCTTTTCTTCTCCAGAGCTTTGTGTAGCTGTTACTCACTCCTGTCTTCCTATGGGTATACATATCCCAGAACTGCTTACATCTAGGCAGCAGTCCACGTAGCCTGCATACTTATATTTGTGGGCCTGTGCAGGAAAATAGAGATAGATGAGTCTTAAGGTTTTTAAGAGCTAAAAAGAGGGGAAGAGTGAGGTTAGAGTTAGAGTGGGTAGAGCAATAACAAGTTGAAACAGACCCGCTGATACTCCTCCATAATACTGGGGTCTAAGTTTGCAAACTCTTAGGAATAATGTCATTCTAAAATAGTACAATGAATTTGATTCACCTGCACCTCGAAGAGCATGAAATTTCACTTTTTAAGATTGTGGATAGCAAGCCTGATCATCATGATCACGTTTTATCTAAATGTATCTAAAAAGTTAAGGTCATGGCTGAGTGCAGTGTCTCCCACCTGTCACCTCAGCACTTTGGGAAGCCAAGGGGAAAGGATTGGTTGAGCTCAGGAGTGTGAGACCAGCCTGAGCTATATAGCGAGACCTGACCTCTACTAAAAATAAAAATTTAAAAAATCAGTTGAGCATGGTGGCACCCACCTGTGGTCCCAGCTACTGGGGAGGCTGAGGCGGAAGGAGCACTTGAGCCCAGAAAGTCAAGGCTGCAGTGAGCCATGATCATGCCACTGCACTCCATCCTGTGTGACAGAGCCAAGACCTTGTCTCAAAAAAAGAAACAAAAAAACAAGTAAAGGTTGGGATGTAGTTTTCTGGCTTATACAGCTCAGACGAAGGTGATACTATCAGCCAAAACAGGGCATACGGGAGCCCGGATACTTAAGACATCAGAGTGTGTGTGTTTGCGGAGCCACTGAGTCATAGCTGCACACAGCAAGCATTTGGTGTCCACCACACTGGATGATGGGGAGCAGATAGCAGAAATACAGTCTGTTTTCAAGGAGTGCACAGCTACGTCCAGGAGACAATCACTGTAAAATCAGGGCTGTCATGGAGGTGGCGGTCAGGTTGAGCTTGGAGGAAAGAATGCCTGACACACCTAGAAAACGTGTGTCCCAGGACATAGAAGAGGGCCCAAGCAGTAGGGGGATCAGTGCGTGTCATGGCACAGAGGTGAGAGGGCAGAAGTGTCTTCCAAGAAGGGCATGTCTTTACAGTATGGTGGGAGGCTGGCAGTCCTGTACATAGTTTATAGTTTGGATTAGAAACGTATGAGGGAGGTCAAGGTTGGTGATCCTAGTCAAGGTCTAATAGTTGTTTGATAAATACCTACCGAATGAGTGAGAGGCATATGTGGGAACAATATGGCTTTTGGACTCAAATCTCACTTCTTCAGTGACCTTGAACAAATTCCTAACTTCTCCATGTAGTCATAATAATAGCTAGTAAGAGTAAATGTGGAGAAATGGAGCTTTCTTTCAACTGATCACAAGATCTTCAAATCTACTGCCATTTAATACACATCAGTTTTTCAATAGCAGCAGCATCCTTTATTCAAGAAGTAAAAGATCTTGGCTTATTGTATGAACCTTTTCATCAACTCTCTTCTGGTTATTCCTAAGCATTAATAGCAGAGAAGGCTCATTTCCTTTTACCTCATCCTATTTTCCCTTGCTGTTTCATTTATTTGATTACTTACTGGCTTTGCCTCTTTGTATTTTGTGGCGTTTCATTTTAGTGAACCAGAGAAGTAACTTTTACTAATGTATTATCATTAATACGCCCTCTTTTATACTCTGCCTTACAATCCTCTTTGAGTGGCTGTTCCATTTTCTGAATGTGCGTGTGCATGTGTGTGTTTGTATTTGTGAGGGTGGTTAAAATAACAAGTAGTGTATTATTTGGTTTTTAAATATTTAGTGAGCCCTTAGTATGCTTGAGGTTATGATAGAGAAATAAAATATCTAAGACAATATATCGTGGTTGAAGGCATTTGAAAATTTTATGGCTTAAATACATGGATAAAAAAATGAAAATGTTTCATTATGGAAAGCTTCAAATATAAAAATATAGATAGGATTCCCAGCTGGGTGCGGTGGCTCACAGCTGTACTCTCAGTACTTTTGGAGGCTGAGGTGAGCAAATTGCTTGAGCCCAGGAGTTCAAGACCAGCCTGGGCAACCTGGCGAAACCCTGTCTCTACAAAAATAAGCCAGGTGTGGTAGTCCCAGCTACTTGGGAGGCTGAGATTGGGGGGGATTGCTTGAGCCCAGAGAGGTTGAGGCTGCAGTGAGCCCTGTTTGCACCACTGCACTCCATCCTGGGCGATAAAATGAGACTCTGTTTCAAAAAATATTTGTATCAATAGATGGAATAGTATAGTGTACCCCTACATACCGCCACCCATTTTCAACAGTTATCAACTTATGGCTAATCTTGTTTTATCAGTATCTTTACCCTGATTTTCTTCTATTTTATTTTAAAGCAAATTCCAAATGTATCATTTCATCCATGAGTATTTTGCTACTTGTCTCTAAAAAATAAGGACTCAAAAAAGATAACTATAATAGCATTATTAATAACCTTAGAATGACAGTAATTCCTTAATATCAAATAAACACTGTTCAGATTCCTAGTTATATCATCCATTCTATACTAATTTTACAGGTTTTTTTTGTTTGTTTTCGAGCAGAGTCTCGCTCTGTCATCCAGGTTGGAGTGCAGTGGCGCTCCAATCTCAGCTCACTGCAATCTCAGCCTCCCAGGTTCAAGTGATTCTCCTGCCTCAACCTCCCGAGTAGCTGGGACTATAGGCACAAACCATCATGCCCAGCTAATTTTTGTATTTTTTAGTAGAGATAGGGTTTTGCCATGTTGGACAGGCTGGTCTCAAACTCCTGACCTCAAGTGATCTGCCTGCCTTGGCCTCCCAAAGTGCTGGATTACAGGGGTGAGCCACTGCACCTGGCCTTATTTTACAGTGTGAAGCCTCCTCAGGAGGCTAAGGTGGGAGGATCACTTGAGCCCAGGAGTTTGAGGCTAGCCTGGGCAATATAGCCAGACCCCAATTTTTAAAAAAGTTGTGTTGTAACATTAGATATCACCCTTGCTGCCAACACTCCCTACCTTTTCTGGTTTCACCACTTCCCCTGCCCCTGTTTTGCCCTTTCCAAGTGATTCTGAATTAATTTTCTAGGGATGTTAGAGCAGATTGGTGGTGAAAACGGTTTGGGCTCATGGAGTGGGAAGGAAAAAAATATGTGATGACAGATATATAGCAGAGAATCAGAAAACAAGGTTATATTTAAGAATCTAAAATGTTGCAGACATAAGGACCTACAATGGTTGAGGTTTAAAGGCAGAGATTTTTTGAATTAAAACCTGAATGGCTTCTTCAAAGCTGTTATTTTTGGATGAAAAGTAAGAAGCTGAGGAATGGGGAGAGGAATTCTGCCCTTATTTACCTTGTCAGCCAATTCCCACCTCATCTGGGCAGGGCTTGTTGTCCCAAGGACGAAAGACAGGCCTCAGTGTGTGTGAGTCTAGTGATTGAGTGTGCCTCAGAGCCAGTGGGCGGGCTTGGAAAAACACAAATTGCTGGGCCTGCCCCTGGAGGTTCTGATTCAGTAGACCTAGGGTGGGGTTCAGGGATTTGCATTTCTTTCTTTCTTTTCTTTTCTTCTTTTCTTTTCTTTTCTTTTCTTTTCTTCCTTTCCTTCCCTTTCCCTTTCCCTTTCCCTTTCCCTTTCCCCTTCCCTTCCCTTCCCTTCCCTTCCCTTCCCTTCCCTTCCCTTCCCTTCCCTTCCCTTTCCTTTCCTTTCCTTTCCTTTCCTTTCCTTTCCTTTCCTTTCCTTTCCTTTCCTTTCTTTCTTTCTTTCTTTCTTTCTTTCTTTCTCTCTCTCTCTCTCTCTCTCTCTCTCTCTCTCTCTCTCTCTCTCTTTCTTTCTTTCTTTCTTTCTTTCTTTCTTTCTTTCTTTCTTTCTTCCTTTCTTCCTTTCTTCCTTTCTTTCCTTTCTTTCCTTTCTTTCTTTTCTTTCTTTTCTTTCTTTCTTTTCTTTCTTTTCTTTCTTTCTTTTCTTTCTTTCTTTCTTTCTGATGGAGTCTTGCTCTGTCGCCCAGGCTGGATTGCAGTGGTGCAATCTTGGCTCACTGCAACCTCTACCTCCTGGGTTCAAGCAATTCTCCTGCCTCAGCATCCCCAGTAGCTGGGACTACAGGTGCGCACCATCATGCCCAGCTAATTTTTGTATTTTTAGTAGAGATGGGATTTCACCATGTTGGTCAGGCTGGTCTCAAACTCCTGACCTCAAGTGATCTGCCCACCTCTGCTCCCCAAAGTGCTGGGATTACAGGTGTGAGCCACCATGTCTGGTGGGATTTGCATTTCTTACTAGCTCACAGGTGATGCTGCTGTTCCAAACCACTGACTTACTAGTACCTGTTTCTCCCTTTAGATCTGGTTTGGTTTTTGTTTTAAATTAATTTTTATAAGTACATAGTAGGTATGTGCCTTTATGGGGTACATGAGATATTGATACAGGCATAATGATCACATCAGGGTAAACGGGGTATCTGTCACCTCAAGCGTCTGTCATTTCTTTGTGTTACAGACATTCCAATTATATTCTTTAGTTATTTATGAATGTACAGTAAATTGTTGTTGATGGTTGTTACTCTGTTGTGCTATCAAATATGATCTCTCTTTTTAAGATAGTTTCTCTTTGCTGAGATTGTATTGCTGCATGCATTGGCAATCATTGTGTAATTGATTAACCTTCGAAGACAGCTCCTTGCAGGAAAAAAAAAAAAAAAACTGTTGAGAAAGGTATGAGTAATTTGTGTGAAAACATATTCTATTTTCATAATGACCACAGAATACTGTGGCGTTCTACCAACCTAGTGGAATGTATGTGAACATTCTCCCTTTCTCTGGAAATTTCTTCTTTTAAGTGTCTTAGTCTCAGTGAATTCTATCTATCTTGGGTAAGAAGTTCAGGGTGCTTGAACCCAAGCATTTTACCCAAAGAAAGCTGACAAAGCTAGGACAGATGTTATTCTCACAGAAATTTAAAAGAAACTTGCTAGTTTTCTTATGGCCTTTCTTTTCTTCACAGAAAGACTGGGCAGCGAGCCTGACCTAAAACATCAGTTAGTCAGCAACCCTGCAAAAAATTATTGTGTCTTGCCAACGCTTTAGCCACCACACCCATGCCCGGAACTTTCCTTGGTATTTTACCCCATTCAAATCTGCTCTAAATGGGTCCTGACCAAACCTGAAATACACCCTGAACATATTTCTGTTAGTTTCCCCCCCGCTTTAGTCTCTTACTATAATATTTGAATCTTATACCCAAGAGCTTGCTTATCTAAAACTTTCCTAAATTTATTTTTATTAAGCCGTGGGAATAGGAAACCAGTAGCCTGAGAATTCCTGCAAACAGAACTCATTTCACTGTTTACATCACCCAACAAATAAGAGGCTTCTCCAGTTTGAACTATGACTTTGAACCCCAGCTTCACTCCTTTGTTATAGTAGTGATTAATGTTTTCCTGGTACCTTTTTCTTTAGCAAGTCATTCAAAGAAGCATATATTAGCCACTTAGAATCCAGAAATAAATTTGCTATTTTGTGAGAATTATTGGATGGTGAAATTTTTTGTTCTTTAGGATTTTTTTTCTTTATTTTTGAGACAGGGTCTTTATCACCCAGGCTGAAGTGCAGTGGCACAATCACGGCTCACTGCAGCCTTGAGCTCCTGGGCTCAAGTGATCCACCCACTTCAGCCTCCTGAGCAGCTGCGACTACAGACACATGCCACTACACCCACCTTAGTTTGTATTATTTTTTGTAGAGACAGGGTCTCACTATGTGGCCCAGGCTGGTCTCAAACTCCTGGGCTCTAGTGATCCTCCTGCCTTGGCCTCCCAAAGTAGTGGGATTACAGGTGAATCACTGTGGCTGGCCTTGGATGGTGAAGTTGTAATTTTCTAAGTGGTTTTGTCCACTCAAAGAACTCAATTATAACTAGCAGATTTCTGGGTAAGCAAAGAATGAGAAGAAATGGAGCTGAATATTCTGAGCCTTTTATTTTAGACCATAGGTTCATATAATTGGATTATTCATGATCCTTGATTCGTGACATATTATCATCATAGTCTTAGATGCAGAGGTCCATGCATGTCCAACTTCATTCATTATTTAGTTCTTTTTTAAAGTGGAATTTTTATGTCTAATTTCTAACAACCAACTTCTCTTTCCTAATTTTTCAAATACAAAAGTTTTATTTGGAAAGTAATCCTAGGAAAGACTTAGAGAAATAAAGAAGAGAACTGATAAATGATGCATTATCAAACAAGTTACCACTCTGAGTAGATCTTAATTGTCTGGATAATTCTGGGAACCAATGTACATTACATGAATCAGAATTTTCTCTTTCTAGGGGAAAGTGTGCTGGAATATTTAAAGCTGATAACTTTAAATATTAAAGGGATATTAATTCTCTGGCATTTTCAGACCACCACATCCAATGGCAGAGGGCTCCCTGAAATCTTAGACAGTTAAAAGTTGGGCTGGCATGCATGGAATTACAGAGGGGGCACCAATTACATCTGCCACAGTTAGAAGCTAAACAGTATTATTAATGCATATGTTTCAAAGGTACTCCCAATTAAATTAGTTCCTAAATGAATTTTATGCTTTCAACATTTAGCCAACAACAAATGGTTCTTTCCTAGTTAAAATAAAGAACTTAAATGGGATTGACATTGGGATTCTTAATGCCTGACAAATTTTAAAGACCATTGCATAGTTTGATGAGTTTTGGCAAATGTATAAACTTGTGTAACCTATATCCCAATCAAGATATTGAACAGAAATTCTGCTGGTGTCTCCTTTCAGTCACTCACCATTTTCTGTAAGTAATTCTTACTCTACCTTCTATCATAGGTTGCCTGTTCTTGAATTTCATATGGAACTATCGTATAGTACATGGTCCTTTCTGTCTGGCTTCTTTTGCTCAACATAATGTTGCATGTATTATTTGTTCCATCTCTTTACTGTAGAATAATATTCCATTGTATTAGAATAATATTTTATTATATTAATTATATGAGGAAGCCCAGGGAATCTTCCTCTCAGAAATGTTTTTGAGGATTTAAGAAAGTCTTTTTAGAGACCAGGGGATTTTCCAAAGCTTTTTTATTTAGCCTTTTCATTTTTAAAAATACGTTGTCCTAGCCCTGAAAATTAACATAGCTTTATCAACACAGATGCCTGCCAAATTAGGCTGTCTCTAAAATAGCTCCAGCCATGGGCAAGGCAGAATTTTAATAAATATGGATGGTCTATTCTTAGTATTTCACCACTTCAGGTTGTGTGTTTCTTATTCTTCTGTGTAGTTCTTTAAAACCCATTTGAAATTTTTTGAAACTGATTCTGTGGCCTTGCATATATGCCTTATCCTGGTGAATATAACGTGTAGACTTGAAGGTACATTCTGCATTTGGGTCTTTTATTCTATAAATTGAGTTAGGTCAAGATAGTTGATAACATTTTCAAATCTTGTGTGTTACTAAGTTTTTTTTCCTACCTTACCTGTCAATTCAAAAGAAGGTTGTAAAAGAACAAATGATAGATGGGACAAACAGAAAAGAAATAGCGGGATAGTAGACTTAAATCCAACCTTATCAGTAGATTTCAATCCAGCCAAGTCAACCGTATTTATGTTACATTAAATATAAGTGGATTAAATTCTCCCTTAACACCATCAGTTTTTGCTTCATGTATTTGGAAGCTGTGTTATTAGTTGCAAAAACATTTGCGCTTGTTGTGACTTCCTGATGAATTAACTCTTATCATTGTAAAATATCTTTCTTTCTAGTCATACTTCCTGATTTGTAGTTTTTTTAATATATCCGCTCCTGCTTTCCTATGCTTACATATGTATGTTATCTCATTTTTCATCCTTTTACTATTATATTTCTTTATATTTAAAGTCTCTATTAATAGCACATAATTAGGACTTAAAAAAACTAATCTGATGATCTCTGGCCCTTATCAGTGTTTATTCCATTTGTACCTAATGTAATTTTTAAAATGTTATTTTAAAAAATTGTTTTATTTCGGTAACTTTAGGGGTTCAAGTGGTTTTCAGTTACGTGGATGCATTGTATAGTGGTGAAGTCTGGGATTTTAGTGCTCCTGTCACCTGAATAGTGTACATTGTACCCAATAGGTAGTTTTTCATCCTTACCTTCCTCTCACTCTTCCTGCTTCTGAGTCTCCGCTGTCCGTTTATACCACTTTGTATGCCTTTGCATACCCATGGCTTAGCTCCAACTTACACAATACTTAATCCGATTATTTATGTGCTTCAGTTTAAGTCTACCACCTTGGCTATTGATTTTTCTTCCTCTTATGTGTCCATTGTTCCTTCATTACTGCCTTTGGATTTAATAAAATTGTGACTGAGGCTGCAGGGTTGTATGAGCCCAGGAATTCAAGACCAGCCAACTGGCAACATAGTGAGACCTTGTCTCAAAAACAAACAAAAAGTAAAGTTTCTGTGAATTCATATTCTCCACAACACTGGCTATGTCAATTTTTTTTCACTAATTGGGTATAAAACATTATCACATTCCTTCAGATTCCTCATTTATTAATGATATTAAGCACCTCTTCATATTTTTATTGGTTGAAAACATTTCTGCCAAATGATTGTTCATATCCTCACACCTCTCATTTTTTCATTGATTTCTAGGAATTCTACACTTGGAATACCACTGAACTGGACCACTTATATTTGACTACTTTTAACTTATTAGTGAAATCTTTGGCCTTTGATTCTAATGCCAGTCCCTGGCTACCTGTTTAATTTGCAAAACCTTCCAAATTGGACCCCCTTATCCTACTACATTTTCCCCCTTAGCACCTACCACCTTTGCCATGTTACATACGTGTTTATTACTTGTATGTACTGTCTTTCCCTTACTAGTACATGTAGGCTGCTACGTGATATAGAGATTAAGAGGTAGCGTTTTGAACTTTCATAGCAATTTAACATTGTCATCATATTTTTATGAAATGAAGAGATTCGTCTCCGATGAATTGGAAAGTTTTGAAGAACTGGTTCTTCACTACTTTGAAAAGTGTGATCTAGGTTGTCTCATACCTTCATGTAATAGCATTTGAAAGGCTCATTGAACAGAACAGAGAAGAACTCAGTAACTACTATACCTGTCGGACTTGAAAAAGTGTTTATGCTCTACACAAAATATAGTTGCTAACAAACACGAATCTGTTTTTCCGATTTAGTGAGAAAGTATGTTTTTCTAACATGGGCATTACTTTGTGTTATTGGTATTCCCATGTTTATAGCTGAGCCTGGTATGTGTCTCTTTGTTTTATATATACACATATATAAATGTATCTATACAAAATACTGCTTTTTAAATGAAAGAGCATGCAAGCCACTTAATTATGTAATTCAGCTTAATCCTTTATGCTCTCAGTTTTCATGTTTTGAGTTTCTCAGACAAGAGTGTGGTTATTAAATGCATGTCTTGCTTCTTTGGATGGCGCACTGGCTGAGTGTGTGAATACATTTTTTGGAATGACCTAGGTTCATAACCTAACTTGTTGATTCCTTGTTTTCTGGGTAACCGTAGACACATACCTTGAGTATTTTTATGCTGTAGTATTTCCAGATAAACGGTAGTGATATTTTTCACCTTTGGAAGTGAGTAAAGTTCTGGAAAATCCTTAAGTGAAATGACTTTAATTCAAAACAATATTTTACAACAATTATATGGCATTATGTTAGAATGAATGCATAATTGGGAACTGATCCAAGAAGCTGATACCAGAACTATAAATATATTTGTGAAAATAAAGTGGTGAGATTTGGCTGCTTGGAAACAGAGGGCAAAGGTTTCTGTGAAACAGCATATGCCTTTTATTTCCCAGGTATTTGTTCTATCACAGTATATATAACATAGTAAGAGCTTTATTTGGGTGCTTAGTCTGGTACCTGAAATGCGTTAATGAATGTTGAAAATCACGTTATCTTGACTTTTTGTGCCAATGACTAAATTTTTGGCAAGCATTATCTCAATATATTTTTTAACAGATAAACCAATGAATAGATTGTGACATAATTTCAGGATAGACTCATCTTCAGATAGGATCAGGTAAAGAGAAATTATGTATTATAGTGGAAGTCAGACAGACCTAGGTTAGAAACTGAAACTTTGCTGTATTTACTTTGCTGTGTTTCCATGCAAAAATCAAACATCTTTTATCCTCATTTATAAAATGGAGATGAATTCACACATTTTATAAGGCTGTTGTCTAAGTATTATGGATAATTTATGTAAATGTGTAGGAACCATTATAGGTACTCAGTATGTGATACCTGTGGCTCCATTACAAAAGGTTTAATACCAGTAGGAGTGTGTGTGTGTGTGTGTGTGCGCACATACACATAGTATATTTGTTAGTGAATCCTTTTTGTAGACAAATCTTAAGCCGTTATACAGAAAGAAAAAAAAAATTAATAGAGCAGAGATTGGGTGGGGCTGGTAAAGGGAGAAAGGCGTCTTGTCTGGCCAGTGCTTGTCATGGCCCTCAGCAAGCTTCCATGGCCATCCCTGTTGCCCTTTACAGAGGCCTAGAGTTCTAGAGAACAGCATGGAAACCATGCTAGTGGATTTTAAACACCGCAAGTGCAAGAATGGAATCTTCTTTATTAACTGATAACAGGTATCACATGTGGCCTTGCGCTACAGTAGGTGAGTGGCCACAGCTTACAATTCCACTACTGAAGTTCCTCCTCCATATTTGACTACACAGTAGAGTTATCCTTCGAACCTGAATTAGCAAACCCACTAGCAAGCCTATGCCATTTAATGGATATAGTAATAACATCATTTTTTTTTTCCAGATCTAGGTTGGAATTTGCCCCTGACAAATAAGAAAATGATGAGTGATGCAAGCGATATGTTGGCTGCGGCATTGGAGCAGATGGATGGTATCATAGCAGGTGATCTGCATCCTGTGAAAGACAGAATCACAACATTTACTCTGCTCACTTCAGTTTTTCACTACAACTTTCATATTATCTTTTCACTTGATTTTCATTTTTTAGCCCTATGCCTTTTGCTTCCCTGTAATTTCGCCTTTGTTCTTCTTCTCCATTTTCTGCCAGCATTATTCTCAAACATTATTTTAAAGTATCAAAAATTCTAGTTCCATCCTAGGTTTCTAATCAAGGATTAAGAATCTGTATCTCAGGTGATTCTGGTGTAGGTGATCTGTGGACCATACTTCGAGGGACACTGCTCTACCCAGTAACCGTGAATGTTCTGACCTGTTTTCCTGAATTCAAAATTCACTTTTCACCAACGACTCCCATATGTTTTGTTTTTTTGTTTTGTTTTTTTTTTTTTTTTGAGAGGGAGTCTCGCTCTGTTGCCCAGGCTGGAGTGCAGTGGTGCAATCCCAGCTTACTGCAACCTCCACCTCCCGGGTTCAAGCAGTTCTCTGTCTCAGTCTCCCAACTAGCTGGGATTTAGGTGCCCACTGCCACACCTGGCTAATTTTTGTATTTTTACTACAGACAGGGTTTCACCATCTTGGCCAGGCTGGTCTTAAACTCCTGACCTTGTGATCCACCCTTCTCGGCCTCCCAAAGTACTGGGATTACAGGCGTGAGCCACCGTGCCCGGCCATATCAATTTCTTTTTTTTTTTTTTTAAGAGAGGAGGTCTTGCTCTGTTGCTCAAGCTGGAGTGCAGTGGCTATTTACAGGCATGATTACCTGTGAATAACATGCATAGTGCAGCCTTGAAATGTTGGGCTCAAGCAATCTTCCCACCTCAAGTACCTGCGATGACAGGCATGCGTCACTGCACCCAGCTTGTTCACATCTATTTACCTTCCCAATTCTTTGCTAAGCTTCCAGTCCCTGTCTCTAATTTCCAACCAGATATCTCTCCAGAAATGTCCTATAGGCATATCAATATAATCATTTAACACATTGAGCTCATTATCTTTCCTCAGAATTTACTCTGATAGTCTTTATCTGGGTTCATTTCATAACCCTTCATCCACAGTTTTTCTAAGCCAGAAATCATTTGGTCCAGTATTGGTCCAGAATGGACCAGCTCTAATATTTGTATTTTCTGATCTGCTACTTTCTTAACCATCATCTCCATGAGGCCAGCACACCTCACACCAAAGCCCACCAGGTTCTTTTTCTTTCTATACCCCAGGATTGGCCTCCTTGTTAGGAATTGGACCATGGATATGTACCATCAACTACATGGTTTTAATTTTTGCACCATGTAACTCTGACTTGGAGAGATTTATGTGATTGAATTCTCTTTTTTCTGTCTCTTTTGATTGTTCCTTACTGTGACTAGACTGGTTTACCACCTTCGGCTTTGGTATTTTTATCTAACATAAATCCCATTGCGCTCTCTGTGATTTTGTTTAACTTAGGTTCTAAGGCCCTGGAATATTCCAATGGGATTTTTGATTGCCAGTCTCCCACCTCTCCATTCATGGGAAGTTTGCGAGCTCTGCACCTTGTGGAAGACCTGCGTGGATTGTTAGAGATGATGGAAACAGATGAGAAAGAAGGTTTGAGATGCCAGATCCCAGATTCAACAGCAGAAACGCTTATTGAATGGCTTCAGAGTCAAATGGTAGGGTCTGCCTGTTATAAATTCTGTGTTATGAATCCTTTGTTGCTTATTCTAAAATTTAGAACATAGAATAGCTGATTAGAACAAGAAAAGTTTAAGGCAACAGATGTGCTCGTTTTTTTTTGAAACGGAGTTTCAAAAAACTGTCGTCCAGGCTGCAGTGCAGTGGCGCCATCTTTTCCACTGCAAGCTCCACCTCCCGGGTTCGCGCCATTCTCCTGCCTCAGCCTCCTGAGTAGCTGGAACTACAGGCGCCCGCCACCATGCCCGGCTAATTTTTTGTATTTTTAGTAGAGACAGGGTTTCACCGTGTTGATCAGGATGGTCTCGATCTCCTGACCTTGTGATCTGCCCGCCTCGGCCTCCCAAAGTGCTGGGATTACAGGCGTGAGCCACCGTGCCTGACCAAGGATAACTTTTTAAAAAGTGCTATTAGTGTACATTTTATAAATACCAACTGCGGGTGACCTGATTCTGCCCATAAAAACAGACTCCCTTTTGATTGTGCTTGAATGACCTCCTGTGGCTTAAATCAAATAGTCCTATAAGGGAAAGAATCTTGCACATAATAGATGATTTCTCAGTCATATTGGGTTCTTCACTGTAAAGGACCCAATAGCAATTCTAAATGGAAAGCATGATGAAAGACATTCAAAAAGCCACAGGATTTACAGCAGTATTTGACCTGAAGTGCCATCTAGTGGTTTATGGCAATCATGTCAGTTCCAGTTCTCGAATTAAATTGTGAAGTTGGGCCTTTAACCCATTTATGCATAGTGTTCCATTATTGGAACGCTAAGCTTGTGGGAGTTATTTATATTCTGCTCAAAGTCCTCGCCAAGGTCTCATTTAAAAAAAAAAAAAAAATGCAACCTCTGGCATTAGTGGGTTTTTCACGGAACAGTGAGGCCTCTTTCTAGGCATCTTTCTCAAAAATTGATGATGTGGCAGAGCTACCCTTTGTCTGGGCACGGTGGTAAATACCAGGGTTTTAATCTGTGACGATTACATAAAATCTAAAGAATGTCACAAAAACAGATTCAGTGGAGGACAAAGGAAAGGAGATATTTTGTGTTTAAAGGATATTCAGTTTTCAGTAAGATGCAATAATATGCTAATGAGCTAACTGTGTTTATATAAAAACTAATGAGAATTGTATGAAAGAATCCTGATCTACTTTTGGATCTGTGGTAGACATGAAAACTGCTTGCTTTGGGAACCTTAAGAGTACATCCTACAGCTACAACATTTTCATAGGATGTGACACAAATACTAGAGCTCCCAGCCAGTCCTGTGCTGAATACTCTGTGTTCCCACCTGGTTTACCTCTGAGTTTCTGAGTGCAAATAATATAATCCTTCAGCGGTGGTGCAGCTACACAAACTTGACAATTGAAGATATTTTACTTGTTAAAACACATAATGCCTTACTATTATACTTTATATTTGCTCTGCAAATTTCTCCTCCAGAGATTTAAAGGTCCAGGTTTGCTGATTTCTTTGGGGATTGCTTCATGCTCTGAAATTGGTGTTTCCTGGCATATTCCTTAGTCTATTTCAATGTCCTATCCCACCCCTTCTTTACTCCATGTTCTTCTGACCATTTAGCATGCAGTAGAAAGGGACTTTACTATTGTTAGAAGAATCTATTTCTATCCCACACCCAGAGGCCACCAATGGCAATAGTAGCCTAAGCATACCTGTAGTTCAATTTTTGACATGTGTCTAAAACATTTGCATTAACATGTGCTTAATCTGTTCTGTGAAAGTATTTCTGGAAATGATAAAAAGTAATGATGATTACATCTGAATATAAGTTAGATCATGACACTCACGCCTTTTTTCAGAAACTGCCAATGGCATCACATCTTACTCGGAGTAAAAACCACAGTGTTTACTGTGGGCTGCAAGGCCTCGTAGGATTTGCTCCCCGTAACTTTCTGACCTCATCTCTCATCACACATCTCCTTATTCACTCCACGCCAAGCACATTGGCTATTTCACTGATTCTTTAACATGCCAGGTACACTGGCCTCTCAGCCTTTGCACTGGCTTTTCCAGGCACTGGCTTTTCACTCTGCCTGGAAAGCTCTTTCCCCAGATGTTTGTATGGCTAGCTCCCTCATATTCTTCTGGTATTTACTCAAAAGTCCTGCTCTCAGTGAGGCCGTGCGTCACCACCCTAACTAAAATTATACCCATTTATTATTTGTCTTACATCTCCCTGCTTTATTTTGTTCTTAGCATTCACCACTTTCTTATGTGCAGTGTATTTGTGACATTTATATGATTTATTTTCTGTCTTTTCAACTGGAATATAAGCATCATGAATCCGATTTTTGCCCTTAATTTTTAAAAAATACTGTATTCCTAGTGCTTAGAAGAATGCCTGGCTCAGTAGTTATATTTGTAATGAATGATGCTCCATGGATGATAAAGTGGAATGCACGTTCGAATGAATGGAAGTTGTTTTAAGTTTATTCCTCGGATGGGTAATGGCTTGTTGATCAATGTTTTTAGTTGCTTTCTCTCCTATTATTTGACATTTTAACCTTGAGAATCCACAAAATGACAAATATTTTAAAGAACTAATGAAGATTCAGTTTTTATTCTAAAAGTAACAATAACAAAATAAACTAGATGTAGTTCTAGAGAGATAAGGAATTTTTGTAGTTGCTAAATTTATATCCATCTAACTTATGTATATGAATTCCTCACCTTGCCCCCAACTTTCCAAATTAAGTGTGTTTTCTCGAGCACACAGAGAATGACAGGATGAAGGAAGAAAGGCAGCAAAAGGCAAAAAACAAAGCAAGAAGAGGAGAGCAGGACTGGCTGTTTGGAACCATGAAAGCATAGGAGTGAAATTGAGTTGTCACCACACACCTACCATGATAGACTTTATTTTAGAACCAAAAAGCAACTTGGGCCAGCATTGGGAATCCAACAAGTAGAAGATTATATGCTTATAATTAGTGATTGGCTGATAATATTAGATTTTTCCAATTTAATATTTCAGAAGTTAGGATATGTTTTATGATCTTAAAATGGGTATATGTATACATTTTAGCTGGGATCTATCCTCCCTTCCTCTCTCCCCTCTTTCCTTTTTATTAATAAGGTACTTAGCATAGTCAAATTTTAGAGACAGAAAGTAGAGTGGTGACTGCCAGGAGCTGAGGGGAGCAGAGAATGGGAAGATAATACTTATTGCATATAGAATTTCAGTTTTGCAAGATGAAAAGATTAATGATGGTGATGGTTGCAAAACAGTGTAAATGTGCTTAATACCACTGAACTATACACTTTAAAATGTTTAAAATGCTAAAGTTTCCATGTGTATTTTACCACAATAAAAAGTTAAAATTGATGGCATCCTAGAATTTAAGGAACACAGAATCCTAGCAAATTCCCCCTTCATATTTGAGTATGGGGAAACTGCCCAAATAAAAGAGATTGTGATGTTTAAAAAAAGGAAGCAGTTAATGATAAGGCAGGACTGCATCTAGGCAGTTTCAAATGCAGGCTGTAGTAACAGCAGACCTGAATTTTAATGTTGACCCTAACTCTTCGAAGCTTGTATGACCTTGTGAAAATGTCTGAAGTTCTGTGTCTTGGTTTTCTCATCTGTAAAATGGGGATGATGGTTACTGCCACTTAGGATTGTAAGGATCCTATGAACTAATGTATGCTGAGGGCTTATGGATACGCCTGGAAAAAGGCTAGTCAGAAAGGCAATACTGAAGAGTAGAGCGTAGAGAAGAGAATAGAGGGAAAATGTTTAACAGGAACCCTTTGCAGTGAGGGAAAGAGTTGGGTCCAGTTGCAAGGGGAGTTAGGTTACAAACCATCCATACATAGTTCCCTTCTTGCGATAAAAGAGTACAAACATTTCTCAGACTACAGAGAAGCTTCTGGAATATTTTAGAAAAACTTAAATTCAAAAATTTTTGGAAATAATTATGTATCTGTAAATAATAACAGATATATAATTATGGTTCCATTCATGTTTAATGATGGCCAACTTGACAAGCCCTGTACTTTAAGATGGATACTAACCTTTTCATTAGTGCAACTGGGCATTTGCAGTTCCAACTATCATTTTGCCTGGGCCAGGGAGATCCCCTGGTTTCTTGTAGGATGCAGGTTATTTCTTTACTACTGATTGCTCCTGCCTGTTTGTTTCATATGATCAGACACTGAATGTGATCAAATACCAACACTAGTAACCTTTATAGTGAAGGGACATTAAATCTGTAAGAATGAATTTACAAGTGTAGCTGTAGGCTTCTAGAAATGAACAAATTTCTTTTAAAACTCAGAATTGTGTCTCCTTGGTTAAAAAAAACTATAGACTCTGACATATTTGTTTAGTTACTAAGACTGAATTTTGTTTTGATAGTAAAATATTATAATGTGTTAACACAGATATTAATAATGGAAAATTACTTGCTTTATGAAGCTCCAGATTCAAGAAGGCAAATAGAAAAATATGTCTAATTGTTTGAGTCAAGCAAATAGTTATTTACTTTAGGTCTAACTTGATGAGTTGCCCTAGAACATTCTTATGTTTTTTTTTAACTGAGGATCATGACCTTGATCCATGTCAGCAGGGGATCAGGTAGTGAAATCCCAAAGATGTCTGACTATTTGGCAATTTTAATTATGAGGCCATCCCAAAGTCAGCAGAAATTACAAAAATACAATTTTCAACAAAGTGAGTGAAATACTAATGGTGAATACTAATGGTAATAACTCCAAAGCAGGCATCATCAGCCAGGAGATAGATAGAGTGTAAACAGGGGGAATGAGGTGTTCTGGACTGGCTTCAGACCTGTTAATCATCATAGTACACTTCTCTCTTATTTTTACTTTAAAAGTTAGATAATATTAATCCCAAATGTGTATTTTTAAAAGTTGCTGTAAAAATAAAAATACTCATAACTTAAAAGAGTTCAGCCACGGGACATGCTCTCTGCAGGGTTGCTGGCTGTTCTCCCTGAGTCCCTGACTCCCAGCCCCACAAAGCAGTCCCTGTCCTACCACCCTCCGATCCCTGCTGCTTTCTGACCGGCTTTGCTTTTCATCTGTGCCTCTAGGAAATGTTTTCTCAGGCCTTGGCAAACAAGATACATCTTAAGATTATATCCCATAGGTGATCACAATTATCTGAGTCATGCGGTGCCTCACTGAGACACCCTAGCTAAAATTAAGCTTCAAGTAAACTCCCATGGAAAGTGTTCACAGGCACAGAAAAACAAATGGACCAAATCAGCCAAATTCCTAGTTTACAGAGGTAAAAGATGTACTTTTCATGGAATCCTAGGCCACTGGTATTTGTTAGGATTGAATGGAAAGAGGTTTCCCTGTTCCTTTAGGAAAGTGAGTTAAGAAAGAAAAAGTGACAAGAACAATAGGGACTTTTTCTTGGTCCCATGTTATCCTTCCAAAGTAGAAGACAGATTCCTTCTCTAGATCTCTGTATCCTGTCACATGTTGCTGGCTTTCAACAAATGTTGAATAAACGAGTGAATGAAGATATTGAATGAATGAAGTTGCTGCTGTACTGGGATAGGAGCCGGGGCTTTGCTTCTAGGGACACTGGGATCTTCTTTTTTCTCTGTTCTCCCCAAATTCAGGGGACTTAGGTGTATACCTATGACTAGGGTAATATTATTGTCTAAACGTGTGCCCCCAACTTGCCCACTGTGAAACTCATGCCCTTATTCCATCACACCCAGTGAGAGGACAGGGGAGTGGAGTACTGCCGCTGCCTGGTTGCTTGGTTTCCAGCATCATTGCTATCATGTTCTCTGACTCTTTGGACAGTAGTGGTGTAAGATGCCTTATTGTGGTATTGAACTCAAATGCAATATGACTGTGCTCTTCATGGCTGAAGGATTCAAGTCTTAATCTCTCCTCCTAGTTCAGAGTCTAGTGCAGAGCAGGCATGCAGTAAATGTTTGCATGCGTGGCAGACGTATAATTCTGAGTACAAAATGCTGTCATAGTAATTATTTCTTTTGGTAACTAGAGATAACGTTTACTTAAAGGAGATTTCATGGGCTGAGCCTTACTCTTCCTTTCTTGATACTGAATGTTTAAAAACAGAATTATGAAATCAAGACTCCACGACAGCTTTAATAACTAGTTTTAAAAATAAGTATAATGACTGGATGGAATGTGGTCTGTGCATGCATTTGTGTGTATGTACTATTACTAATCCAGCTGTACTTTAACATCTGTTGACCTTTAAAAGGGGGCTGTTTTCTTTTCCCCATTTTAATTTAGGTACTCACCATTCTGATTTAGGACTATTACACTCAAAATTGGTTTCTGTTTTGTAAAATAAATAAGCATAATAGTGGCAAATCACTGCTTGTATGTTGATTTTGGATTTAGACAGGACAGCAGAGCTCAGGAAAGAACAAAGTGAAACAAAGGGGAAACAGGGAAGAAGACAACTGTAGACCAATGCAAACCAATAGAACCAGAAAATCAAAGGAAAACACAGCATGATGTTACAAGTAAAAACAGCGGTTGAGACTCCTACCTTCCGTGAATTAATAACTATTGAAATGGAGCGGCGAGTACATGGGGTTTCATCACGCTCATTTCTTAACTTTAAATCTGTTGGAAATTTTCTGTAATAAAAAATTTTTTTAAACAGATGCAAAGGAAAGATGTTAACATTTATTATGTCTTTATGCTTGATTGTAATACTTGATAATTAAAAGGAAGTTGATATAAAAAGAAGGCTTTCTAGCTGGAGAGGGTGACCGCACCCACCTTTAAATACGGGGCCTGTAACTCAGCCCACACCCAACCAATCAGGTAGTAAAGAGAGCTCAGTAAAATACCAATTAGGCTAAAAGCAGGAGGTAAAGAAATAATCAAATCATCTATCACCTGAGAGCACAGGGGGAGGGACAATAATCAGGATATAAACCCAGGCATTTGAACCAGCAGTGGCAACCCCCTTTGGGTCCCCTCCCGTTGTAAGGGAGCTCTGTTTTCACTCTATTAAATCTTGCAACTGCAAAATAAATAAATAATAAGTAAGTAAATAAATATAAATAAATAAATAAAAGAAGGCTTTCCACTTAGATGGTGAAGGAAAAAGTAGATGGTGTTCTAATGTTATGTGTACCACCTGCCATGTAGAGTCAGGGAATTCGTTTTCCAGGTGAGGTTCCTGGCTAGCTCTAAGATTCTGTAATTCTATGAGGGATAAAGCTTTTCAGATGTGCTTCTCCCCATCATGCCAGGAAAACCTGGCAGAAGCTATAAGTTCCTTAATTAAATCAAAGTACCATTGTTACAGTTGAGTTAGATCTCCCTCCCTGACTCTCCACACACACTATTGGTTGGATATTGTACTGTTGAAATCCCCACGTTGATTCCAGTTTTGACTTAGCTGAATTGGATGTGGTCAGTAAAAGGTTGCACCATGAGCTAAAGTAGAAAGGTAAAGTGATTTAGGCTGCTCTTCCGTGCTTTGAAAGTCAGATTGACTCAACAGGAGTTTATACTTAAATACATTTTAAATTAGGTGCTCAGGATTTTATAAGCACCGTGGAAGAATCAAAAGAAATGTAAGACAGTTTTGCACTGAGAAACTTAGGCTGAGTGACCAACTCACATAAAATTATTAGTCATCCACCTGAGGCAGAATAGGATGAAACACTAAAGAGCACAGTTTAAGACAAGACCCAGAAGGTCAGCCAGTAGATGGGGAAAGGAGAATGGCACAATGTAATGAGGAGGAGGTAGAAATGGGTTATGAAAGATGGATTGACCTGAGAGGGAGGAGTGGGAGGTGAGTAGAGTGTTGGGTACAAAAACTTGGGATAGTTGTTGTAAAGGAAAATGGAAGAAAGCTCATGAAAAGGAAGAAATGGAAAATGATAAGTGGAAGTGGTGATTACAGGTCCCAGTGAAACAGGAAATCAAGGTTCCAAACTAGAAGTGGAATGATGAGCTTTCAGGAAGGAGTTAAGAATCAGTTCTCCCAAGCCTGCAGGAAGAAAGAAAGGAACGAAATAAGAGGTAATATATTTTATACTATTACATACTGAGGAAGAAAGTGTCTAGGGGAGCTCACACAAGATGGCCTTAACTATTGTCCATTACAAAGGCTCTGAGATCACCTCCTAAACATAGTGGGAAGAGAGAGTACAGGCTTGGGGAGAAAGGAGCCAGTCTAGATAGAGGTCAACCATGGAGTGCATACCAGATTATAGAGGACACATAAATAAAGACCCACTGAGAAGCAAGAAGGCCAGATCAAAACGAAACCTGTAGTCATCTTTTATTCAACTTTGTTTATTGAACACCTGTCGTCATTCTTCCATTCAACAGACATTTAGTTATCACCCACTGTGTGTCACATGCCAAGGCAAATCTACTTGCAAAGAATGCAGAGTCTATTAGAAGAGAGGGACATGTATGCAATCAAGTCTAACCTTAGTGCATTCAGAGTAACGCCTGCTGTAATGAAGGTTCATCTAGATACTGTTGCTGGCGCATAGTAAACAGTGAATTCAAGGAAGACTTCACAGACCAAGCCCTAATAGAGGTGGACCTTAAGGAATGGGGAAAGAAGAAGAAAGGGTGGGAAAAGACGGTCCGTGCAGAAGGAGTAAAAGTGTGTGAGAGAGCATGCCATATATGGGGAGGTTTTGAGTGACCTGTTTGGTAGAACGTGGGAGTTGGAGGAAGAATAGAGACAATACGGTATGTACCTAATGGATCTTACTGCCAACATTCTTAATGCAAAGAAACAGAATTGGCAGATATATAAATACATGTGGACAGAACAGTCTTTACTTACTTAACACAAGGATGTAACATTGATCGCTCTTAAATTCTGCTTTATGTTCCTATAGTGAGTTTTCATATACTAAACTACCCTTGAGCATTGAGTGCTTATAAGTATCAATACCATATTGAGAAACATAAATATGCTCATTTTGAATCAATTTTCAGTATCTGTTTCTATTTGGGGCTCATTTTGGAGAACTGGTTTTGGAACACCTCACTTCCATATCATACAAAGTAGCTTGGAAGGAAACACTGCTCTCCTCTTGCTATAATTTCCTCCAACCAGAAGAAAGATCAGTTTTGTTTTGTTTTTCTTAAGACACGGTCTTACTTTGTTGCCCAGCCTGGAGTGCAGTGGTGCAAACATGGCTCACTGTAGCCTCCACCTCCCGGGCTCAAGTGATCCTCCTTCCTTAGTCTCCAGAGTAACTAGGACCACAGGTGCACACCACTAAGCTTGGCTAAGTACTTTTTGGTTTATTTTGTTTTTGTTTTTGTTTTTTAAGAGATAGGGTCTTGCCATGTTGCCTAGGCAGGCCTCAAACTTCTGGGCTCACACAATTCTCAGCCTCCCAAAGTGCTGGAATTACAGGCATGTACCACCACCCTTGGCCAGTTTTACTTTTTGTCCTCACTAAACAGCAGATTTTTTCTACTTACTGAAATGTATCTGTTTCTGAAATATTGTTACTTGTATGGGATTTTAAAAACAGATGCCTGTTAATGTCTATAATCAAAATGAGGAATTTAAACCTCTACAGGGCCTGTCTTGGCACTTTCTTAAGATTGAGAACATGGATTATGCATCCTGGCCCTTTTCCAAAAAACTGCCCTCGAGAAGTTATGCACAATTTATTTTTATGTTAGTCCCCAGGAATAGAAGTTGTCCAGGCCACTCCATCACACTCTTCATAATACTTGTAATTTAATGCCGGGCACTTCAGTTAACAACATGAGCAGAATTATGCTGTGGTAATTGTGGAGGTGTGTGGCGAAGCAGCTGATTGTAAAATTTTAATCCACTCTAAATATGCATTGCACCCTTACTCAATTAGCCTCCGATTCTTTGTGGCCTTTTGGAAAATGTATTCAGTATGTAAAGTTTTTAGAAAAAGCATTCTGAAGTCTTCCTTTTCATTCAAGCCCTGTTTTATTTTTTTTCCCCCTTCCCAGCACATGACTTTTGTTATTCCAAGAATTGATACTGGAAACCACATTTATTGGAAAGATAGAACAATGGTATCAGTTAATTCTGGGAAAACAGTAGATGTCACATCAGATGTGCCCTGGGGAGTAAGGTTATTCAGTTTGTATTTTTTCTGGTTCTAAATCTGAAGATATTATTTTCTTTTTCAGTTGAACCCTGGGTGGCCCCATCTAACACTTTCGGATTTCAGCTGACTTTTATTTCTATTGGATTTGAATGAAGAATCAGGAAATTCTATTGGGATTACATTATCTTATGGTTATGTTGAGATTACGAGAGACACCACTTATGCTACTACGTACATTTCAAAATTATGTTTTTAGGTTTTCTGTTCTTTGTGAGCCTCTTCGTGTGTCTCTTTCATGACTTGCATATGAGACAGTTGAGGAAGAAACAATCTATACGTCGTTTCTCAGTCTATACTTCCTTTGGCATTTATACAACACTTAAATATACTGAAACATGATGTTTTTTAAAAAGTGTCCGGGGGCAGGAAGGAGGGGAAGAAATAAATAGTAAGTAAGCATCAGTATATGCAGAGCACTGAGCCAGATGCTGGGGAGGTTACAAAATGAATTATAGGCTCTGCCCTGGAATAGAAGGTAACATTATACAAAGAAGCAAACTCACAAGTTAGTAAGATCAGGACAGAAAGTGTTAAAATGCAGATAAGTGAGGCTAGTCGGAGCTACCAGGGGAAGTCACTGTGGCCTGATGTTTACGCTTTTGGAGGAAAAGAGACAGACCTCAACAGCTAGAGGTGCCCCCTACACACTGACAAAGCTTTGCCCGCCCCTGGGTGTGTGTCTGCTCTCAGTGGAGATACCAGTATCCACTGTGCCTTGTGGGTCATTATTTTCTGTTTGATAAGAAATTGTTTACTTTGGCAAAAACATGCTTATACGCTTAACATGCCTGTCTTACCTCTTTTGTGGTAAATGAACCAAATTGCATTCTCATGTTTTCTGTTTGACAGTGACAGCTGTGCCAGATTCAATTCAGGCCCCTTGGACTTGTGAACACTGTGATTTTCATTTATCCTCAATATATCATTCTTAGAGAAGATCAGCCTTACCCATATTATTTCCTTTTTCAGACAAATGGACACCTACCTGGGAACGGAGATGTGTATCAAGAAAGGTTGGCACGTTTAGAAAATGATAAAGAATCCCTCGTTCTTCAGGCAAGTGATTTTTAAATACTGTTCTTTCCTTGCAGCATACTTACAAAGACTTTTAAATTGGGCTGGCAAATTCAGATTGCTTGCAGCAACCAGACTGCTAACAGAAATAAGCCTGGTAAACCACCTGTACACAATAGGGAGTGGTGAGGATTGGGGCAGAATGATGGTGTTTACGACCAGTTTAAAAGGAGCCGCCATTAATCATCCTCAGCTCTTCCATGGCCAGTCTGAATACAGGCACAATGTTGTCTATCTGTTCTAAAATTCAGATATATGAATATAGCATAAAATCTGAATATATGTATGTTTATATTTCTGAATCTGAAATCTGAGTATAGATGTTTAATTTTTCAATTTTAAAAATGATACCCTGGGTGAGACAAAACAGTGAGTAGAATCCTCCCTGTGGGCTAAATTTGAGTTTGCTTCTTCATAATGTTTTAAATGCTTGACAAACATTTTTCTTTGGTATATTGAGCAAAATGAACTGAAGTATGTTTTTCTTTGGTATATTGAGCAAAATGAATTGAAGTATATTTACTGGGTGATGATTATTGAGGAAAATCTCGGAGATCGGCTCTAAGCACTAGAGTTGAAGGACTAGCCCAACAGCTCCTCATGGACCTTTGAGTATATTGAGCTGCCCCCTGGCTTTGAACACATCTGTGATCAGTGTCATCTTCAAAGAGCTCATGGAATTTGAATTCCCTGGGTTTTGTGTGTGTGTGTGTGTGTGTGTTTGTTTTTTGTTTGTTTGTTTGTTTGTTTTAAGATGGAGTCTCACTCTGTTGCCCAGGTGGGAGTGCAGTGCAATCTTGGCTCACTGCAACCTCCACCTCCTGAGTTCAGGCAATTCTTCTGCCTCAGCCTCCTGAGTAACTGGGATGACAGGCACATGCCCCCATGGCCAGCTAATTTGGTATTTTTAGTAGAGACAGAGTTTCGCCATGTTGGCCAGACTGGTCTTAAACTCCTGACTTCAAGTGATCTGCCCACCTCGGCCTCCCGAAGTGCTGGGATTACAGGTGTGAGCCACCGTGCATGCTCCCCGCCCACCCCCCGGGGTCTTTTTCTTATTCTTCTTGAAGTATCAAATTTTAATAATTTCTTGATAATTTCTATTTCAAACATTAACTTTGTTTCCTCTCTTCTAATACTATCTCCACCCTGTCCCCAAAAAAGATAACTTCTGTGCACGCTCGCTCTCATAAATGGTTGAAGTAGCTTTAACCAAAAAGTATTGTACATTCCTAATCTATACAAATTTCCTCCAAACTGTATAGGCCTCCTTAAATCAAATAGCAACATATAAATAGGAATGCGAGGGACCACTGTCTTCTTGGTACTTCGCATATTTTTTTTCTTTAAAACCATATGAGTGGTAGGATCATTCCTTTTGTTGTTCCATTTAGAGAAATAATGTATTCAGTGGAACCCAAGTTCTTTTTCACTCATTGTATGATTTTGCTCTAAATACAGGTAAGTGTGTTAACAGACCAGGTGGAGGCTCAGGGGGAGAAGATTCGAGATTTGGAGTTTTGTCTTGAAGAGCACAGAGAGAAGTTGAATGCCACAGAAGAAATGCTACAGCAGGTATGTGCAGAGGCCAGAACCAAGATGGGATTTCCCTGCTGAATTATTTCAGATGCTGCGTTTCTGTGCTGTGTTTGCTCTATGCAGCAGTAAGTTTCTTGATTCACTTAGACCAGCACATTTAAAAAAAACGAGAGTAGCAGAGTCTCAAAACACATGCACACAGTAGAAAGTGTTTATGTAATTAGAATCTGGAACAAAATGTCAGTAGTATTGTGGCTTATTTTAATTTTCTTTTTTTGCATTCAGATGGTTTCCTCTCACCCATAAGTATATGTTTTATAATTAAGAAAAAATATAATAGTAAAAAATCTAATAATCCAATTTAAAAATGGGCAAAATATTTGAATAGACATTTCTCAAAAGAAGACATACAAATGGCAAACAGACATATGAAAAGGTGCTCAATGTCATTGATCATCAGAGAAATGCAAATCAAAACTACAAGAAGATACTATCTTACCCCAGCTAAAATGGCTTTTATCCAAAAAACAGGCAATAACAAATGCTGACGAAGATGTGAAGAAAAGAGAACCCTTGTACACTGTTGTTGGGAATGTAAATTCGTACAACTGCTATGGAGAACACTTGGGAGGTTCCTCAAAAAACTAAAAATAGAGGCTGGGTGCGGTGGCTCATGCCTGTAATCCCAGCACTTTGGGAGGCCGAGGCGGTTGGATCACGAGGTCAGGAGATTGAGACCATCCTGGCTAACACAGTGAAACCCCATCTCTACTAAAAATACAAAAAATTAGCCAGGCGTGGTGGTGGATGCCCATAGTCCCAGCTACTCGGGAGGCTGAGGCAGGAGGATGGAGTAAACCTGGGAGGCGGAGCTTGTAGTGAGTCGAGATTGCACCACTGCACTCCAGCCTGGGCGACAGAGTGAGACTCCATCTCAAAAAAAAAATACCAAAACTAAAAATAGAGCTACCATATGATCCAGCAATGCCACTGCTGGATATATACCCGAAGGAAAGGAAATCAGTATATTGAAGAAATATCTGAGCTCTTGTGTTCACTGCAACTGTGTTCACAGCCGCCAAGATTTGGAAGCAACCTAAATGTCCATCAACACATGGCTGGATAAAGAAAATATGGTACTTATACACAATGGAGTACAATTCAGCCATAAAAAAGAATGAGATTCAGTCATTTGCAACAACATGAATGGAACTGGAGGTCATTATGTGTAAAATAAGCCAAGCACAGAAAGACAAACATCTCATGTTCTCACTTATTTGTGGGATCTAAAAATAAAACAATTGAACCCATGGAGATAGAGAGTAGAGGGATGGTTACCAGAAGCTGGGTAGGGTAGTGGGGGATGAAGGGAGAGGTGGAGGATGGTGAAGGGGTACAAAATAATAGTTTCCATGAATAAGGCCTAGTATTTAGTAGCATGTCAGGGTTACTATAGTCAATAATAATTTAATTATATGTTTGAAATTAAGAATATAACTGGATCGTTTGTAACACAAAGGATAAATGCTCGAGAAGATGGAGACCCCATCTTCCATGATGTGATTATTACACATTGCAAGCCCGAATCAAAACATGTACCCCACGAATGTATATACCTACTATGTACCCACAAAATTAGAAGAGAAGGTCTTGGATGGTCTTGGAAGGTCTGTAAGGTCGTGGATGGAGTATGCACTTGAGCAAAACCTCCTAGGTTTCCATTCCTGCTGTGTCTTTATTTTTTCTTTTTCCCTCTATGACATTAGGGAAGTTCCTAATCTCTCTGTACTATGTTTCCTCATCTTTTGATTAAGGATAATAAGAATTTTTACCTGATAAATTTTTTATGAGGATTGAAACAGTATTTGTCATAACTGGTGCCTGGCATATAGCAAACATAGTATCACCATAATCAATGTTATCATCACCCTGAAGTGTATATGTGGTTTATGCATGTGTATCTACATAACATATGTCTCCCTCAGTAAACTGACATGTGCTTATTTCTGCTCAAAGGAGGGTAACTAAAGTAGATGGTTTTTTATTTTATTTTATTTTGTTTTATTTTTGAGACGGAATCTTGTTGCCCAGGCTGGAGTGCAATGGCGAGATCTCGGCTCACTGTAACCTCCGCCTCCCGGGTTCAAGTAATTCTCCTGCCTCAGCCTCTTGAGTAGCTGGGATTACAGGCACCCGTCACTATGCCCAGCAAATTTTTATATTTTTAGTAGAAACAGGGTTTCACCATACTGTCCAGGCTCATCTCAAACTCCTGACCTCAAGCGATCTGCCCGCCTCGGCCTCCCAAAATGCTGGGATTACAGGCGTGAGCCACCACGCCCGGCCTCAAGTGAACAATTTTTTAAAAGTGTGTACATTCAGTAATTATATTTTACCATATCCTCCACTTAATAGGTGCTGCTTTGTGATCATAAATGAGGTAAATTCACATGTGGCTGTTTGTAATAAAAGAATTATTGGATGTATCTCTTAAATTCCAATAGGAGCTTCTAAGCAGGACATCCTTAGAAACTCAGAAGTTGGATCTGATGGCTGAAATATCTAACCTGAAGTTGAAACTGACGGCTGTAGAGAAGGACAGATTGGATTATGAAGATAAGTTCAGAGACACAGAGGTGAGTGATACGGTGTCTCCTCTCTGTCTCTCTGTCCCCCTGTCTCTGTCTCTCATACACGTGCATTCCTAGGGCAAAGTTGAAATTCCCTGGAGGTGTGCAAGGCATTACTACGTGCCCTCATCCTGCTTCATTTTAAGAATAATCTTTCATTGCATTGACTTTTTATCACTAAATGCTAATGGCAATTTTTATTTTTAGCCTTTTGATATGAAATATTAATCCTTTTATTAACCTTTAGAAATACTTTTGACTTTAGGATATTTGGAGCATCCGTCCATCCATGCTGGTTTTCTTCATTTTGTGAATAATGGGCTTAAATGCATGGTTTCACTAGTAGTTGTTATTTAGGCACACTGATTATTTACTATGTAATTGGATTTTGAAAATCTGTAGAGAAAACGTGCTAACATTCTATACTCACAAAATCACAGAGCTTTTTTGAGGTCTTTTAATTTGGCCTTCTACTTTTGATCTATTTCACATGTAAATCATTCCAATTAAATAAGACTCACTGTACTTCTACAAAACTCAGGGTACATTCTCTAACTTGAAGTATAATTTTAGTGGCTTAACAAGCTTTATTGTTTGTTCTATTTTATTAATTCAGGCCTTCTAGTTTATTTGCTGTGTGACGTCTGGCAAGTTCTTAACCTCTCTGTTGGTTTTTGGTGGAGAGCGAGCGCATATCCATTTGAAATATATTCATTTGAAATGAAGTGTAAAGAGTTGCAGAAATTCCTTTTCTCTGAGGGCCATCTCCCCTCCTTTTGTCTTCCTATTTTGTTTCCTTAGTTGGAGTATGGAAAGGTGTCATGCTGGATTAGAAAATAGGTACCAAGGAGAGAGGAGAGAAAATGGCTTACTTATTTTTCCCTTCTGTTTTTATTTCAAACATGTATTTCATGCTGACTATAAGCCAGCATAGTACCAGGCATTACATACATTATCCACTAGAGGAAAGTTCTTTATAGATTTGGAAATGCGTTTTACTCCACTGCTAGTTTCAAAATTAAATTTTCTGTCAAAGATTCAATTATAGTGGAAAGTCTTGATATATGTCTTGTTTCCTCGATAGCAAAAGGAAATCTTTCATTTGGTTCATGTTTTAATTTTTCTTTTTCTTTTCTTTTTTTTTAGAAATAGGATCTTACTGTGTTGCCCAGGCTAGTCTGGAACTCCTGGCCTCAAGCAATTCTCCCATTTTGGCCTCCCAAAGCACTGGGATTAGAGTCATGAGTCACCATGCCCAGCCATGTTTTAATCTGAAATCTCTTTGTCAGTCGCCTATATGAGCATGTTTCTCATTTGATCAAAACTGGGGCTTTTAAAACAAGATGTAGAAAGTCACCCAATTTAAAATTCTTGCTTTTGTGCTTTCTCTAAAAATCTGTTCTGATATTTTCCTCTTTCTCCTCTTTTTGTCAGGTCCTAACCCCATAGTCGCTAAGTAAGGTAATAGTAAAACTCAAGTCAACAGATGGACAACATGGCAGTGGAGCTAGCTCTGCTGCAGGGAAGAATCGATGGTAGATGTGGATAGAGGTAGTCTTCTACATTGTATCTGCAAAGTCAAGGGGAAATCTTCATCTGCTGTTAGCTTAATTTGGATATGAGATGTTAACCAAGTGTTGCAACTGAATTGCAGTAGATGTGTCATTTATTTTTGTAAGAGGCCAGGGCAATATTTATATCCCTTGAGTTTGGCTGCTTTTTTTTAATCAAACTTTTTCCCCCCATTTTTTCATTGTTTCACTCATGCACTCTTAATCATACACAAAGAGATCTTGTCATCAAACTTCCAGTACACTCAATCCCTGATAATCTTCTAATAAAAATTCAGGGTTATTTCTAAAACGTATGCACATACCCGGAGATTAGAGCATATGTGGTAAATTTTGTGATGTTACATATGAAAATAATTAAAATAATCTTCACTATTAAACTAACTTGAATATTCTATCGTTCCCTTAATAAAAATATTTTCCTGGCTGTTCCATGCATCTATAATATTTAACTTTCTCTTAGAATTTTAGATTATTTGGATATTAATTTCCAAGAAAATATTGGCATGGGGAAGAAGTATAGGCATTTCCAAAGGACTGAGGGTAAAAGTCTTTAAACTTTGGAAGATTCAGAACTTGTCCCTGGACTTGCTAATGGGAAATGATTAGCATCTTTCGACAGTGCCCCCTTGTGGTAAGAGCATACATGTCAGAGACTGAGTTCCTGCGGGAGCCCTGAGGAGTTCTCTGAAAGGGAAAAGGGAAAGGGAACAGGGATTTTGTTTCTTAAAAGGACTGAACTTCTGATAAGAACTTGATTGAAATAATTTGTATTCTATTTTTTAAAGTTTTACATTAGGGAGCCATTTGTAGATTTTCCAGCTTGTGTTGTCTGGGGAAGATATGATTTCAGGTTGGAAATGTAGACCATATTTAAAGTATTGCCATGAAATATAGTTGAGTAGTTTTTGTTCAAACAGATAAATTATCCCAGTTTACAATTCCATTTTTTTCAATGGTTTCTTCTTTGCACATTGGCACTATTTCTAAAGGAAGGGGTAAAATACAACAATAGCAGATAAGAATTCAATGCTATTTCTTAGCAATGAGAAAGTAGGAAAATATATATTTAAAAAGATCATATTGGTGAATATTACTAAGGACTCATATTATGCAAGGATGATTAGTTTAGATAACTGGGAAAAGCTTATTTTTTTCTTCAAACTTGAATTCTGACCTGTTAGATGAGGAATCACAAATATGTTATAGAATAATGTCAAACAGTTCTTGACCCAATTCATAAGAAGAAAATAGATATCATCTAAGTGAAATATTGTGCCATTATTAAGGAGTAATTGTATAACTATGATAGGTAATATTTTGCCCCATTTTATAAGAGACCACAATTTAAAAGCCTGTGGGTTTACTGGGAAGTGTATTTCATTATAGCATCCCTTCTCTTAGCCTTTGTGAACTTGAATCATTACACTTGGAAGTTTAAAATAATTTCTATTTACAAAGTTTTATTTCTTATAATATTGTTCTATTTGTAATTTTTGGCATTCGTGGACAATTTTGTCCTGTAGTCTATGAATTTGTGAACCAGGAATACATGCATGTCTTTGTAAAAAGAGAAACTGGCTGGGTACAGTGACTCACGCCTGTAATCCCAACACTTAGGAAGTCCAAGGAAGGTGGATCACTTGAGATCAGGAGTTCAAGACCAGCCAGGTCAACATGGTGAAACCCCTGTCTCTACTAAAAATACAAAAATTAGCTGGGCGTGGTGGCGGGTGTCCATAATCCCATCTACTCAGGAGGCTGATGCCACCCTGGAGGCGGAGCTTGCAGTGAGCAAGATGGCGGCACTGCACTCCAGCCTGGGTGACAGAGCAAGACTCTGTCTTAAAAAAAAAAAAAAAGAGAGGGAGAGAGAAGCAAAAATATAGTAACCATTGTAGGGATCTTTGTGGCTTTTAGTAAAAATAAGTCATCTCCCATGCAGGGTATTTGAGTGTCTCTTTTGGAGGTGTTAATATTGCTTAACACTCTAATTTCCTTTCCTACTCTCTGGGCTCTGGACAAAAATACACCACTATTTATCAGAATACTTGGACAAGTTTTATGAGCAAATTGGTTCTTTAAAAAGTGACACTAAATAAAATAAAAAATGGCAGTAGAAAAGGCGCAAAACTGTGTTGTGTCATGTAAACATTAGGATTGGTTTCTCTTTCATTTTCTAATTATAAAATTAGGTGAACTGCAGGGCCCTCATCCACTTTCCAGTTGAGAATTGTCATCAAACTTACAGTAAACTCAATCCCTGATAAGCTTCTAATAAAAATTCAACACTATTGCTAAAACGTACGCACATACCCAGAGATTAGAGAATAGTTGAGAAACTTTGTGATGTTATATATGACAATAATTAAAATAGTCCGCAAAATTAAAACTGATTTGACTATTCTCATGTTCCTGTTATTCACTTCGTAAAAATAAAACATTTTCCTGGCTGTTTCATGAATCTTAAGGATTCATGGGCTTAAAGGATTTAATTTTCATTTCATTCTCCCATATTGGGTTGACGATCAATCCGTGTTTCTTCCGTGTGGACAAAGGAAGAAATTACAAATTGTTTTAATAACCATGTATCATTGAGAAGGTTGAAAAGGTAAATGGCTTCACTAAAGAATGTGATATATTTAAAATATGAAATAGCATTCTATGAAATAGAATAGAAATAGCACTCTATGAAATAGCATTCATAGAGTCATTGTTAAGATAGAAATATCTGACAAATAATAAATATTAAGCTACATTTCTTAATCAAAATTATAGTCACCTTTTATTTTCATAAGCCCACCACTTTAAGGCAGAGGCATTGGGGATTTAAAGGAATGTTTTAAATGGAAAGATGCTTTCGTTCTTAAGGAGGTACATTTATTTCCATTTGTCTCATCTGATTCATACAACTAACCCTAGGAGCTGGTGACTTCTCAAGATTTCCAAGCTGCTATTTTATAGATGTAGGTAACTGTGTTACCACTTTCCTAATGCACTTTCTTGTTTCTTCTTGGACAGGGACTGATTCAGGAGATCAATGATTTGAGGTTAAAAGTCAGTGAAATGGACAGTGAGAGACTTCAGTATGAAAAAAAGCTTAAATCAACCAAAGTAAGTTTTTTCGCAGGTTGACATTTTCAAACAAATGTCTCCACTATTCATCTATGCCCAATAATATAAATAATATGTTTTCTACTTAGTATATGATAAAGAAGGTATTTTAAAAGTAAATGAGGCCGGGCGCGGTGGCTCAAGCCTGTAATCCCAGCACTTTGGGAGGCCGAGACGGGCGGATCAGGAGGTCAGGAGATCGAGACCATCCTGGCTAACACGGTGAAACCCCGTCTCTACTAAAAAATACAAAAAACTAGCCGGGCGAGGTGGCGGGCGCCTGTAGTCCCAGCTACTCGGGAGGCTGAGGCAGGAGAATGGCGGGAACCCGGGAGGCGGAGCTTGCAGTGAGCTGAGATCTGGCCACAGCACTCCAGCCTGGGCGACAGAGCGAGACTCTGTCTCAAAAAAAAAAAAAAAAAAAAAAAAGTAAATGAAGTTCCCCCCAAGCTGGAAACCTTCTTGAATTTAAACACCACTGATCTGAATTTAAAAACAAGGCTTAACTCTTCCGACAGAACATAACCTGCCCTTTCTCTGAGTTGTATCTAACCTCCTTTATAAACTGGTACTATTTTCTCGGTTATTTAGTTTGTCTTTTTCTATCTGTAGTTTTCTTTCATTCCTCTGTCTCTCTACCAGTCTTTAATGGCCAAACTTTCTAGCATGAAAATCAAGGTGGGTCAGATGCAGTATGAAAAGCAGCGGATGGAACAAAAATGGGAGTCACTGAAGGTGTAGTAGACGTTGGGTGATGGGGTCCATGGCCTGTTGCTTTCTGGCTTGTGTTGTTTTGCTGTGATGATGTTTTAGTGGCATGTGCATTCATTGTGTGTGTGTCACCTGTTGATTAAAATCACCTCAAGCTGATTGAAGGAACGATGGGATCCCTGATGTTGTTTTCAGAAATACATGAAATAATTAGTGAAATACAATAAACAGGTAAAATGAAAGAATTTATAAATTAAACTCTCTTAGACTGAGACCCAAGCCTAGTAAAATAATTGTAAACATTCACCTGTGAAAGAATTCTGTTTCGTATCCACAATAGAGGTCACTTTCCTCTTTAGGGACTTTCTTGATGGTAAATGTACAGCAGTTGACATTATCATGGCTACGAATAGAAATGACTGCTGAGAAGCAGCACGGTGAGAACAGGTTCACACTTCCTGCCAGTGCTACTGAAAATGTTTTGTACTTGTCTACTCTGCTTCTACCAGAAGTCAAAACTGTAGGGCCAACTGCCTCGCCTCATTGGAGAACTACATCTTCTCATAGTACTAAATGTAATAAATATATCATTACAGATTCTGAAAGTAAAATGTGATATTGAATATAAAGCTGTACGTCTTAGCATTGCATAGCTGTATTTTCTGTGTTAAATACAGCCAGCAAAATTTGTTTCCTAAAGCTTCTCTTTACTGAAAGGAAACTGAAAATTTAAACATTAGTACATAGAAGGATGGACTTGAAATCTTATACAGTTGTATACTTAAAAATTAAAAGAGGGCTTAAATATCTGTTTTCTAATTTAGTTTTTCCCATTGTTGTAGGAGATTCTGTCCTTTTATCTTAGCGATGAGGGTGAATTATTTAGTTTCATGATTTGGCTAAAGTTGTTGATGACTTGCTACTTTACCCATTAATGAAACTCTGTGCTTGTCAAGGAGGCATGAGTGCCAACTTGAAATGCCGAATAAATGTCAAGCTAGTCTTTTCCAATTTGCATTTTATTTTGCTTTTATGACACTAAGTATCTAATTTGATTATCTTCCTTGATTAACTTGGTTATATTTTTAATTTAATGTAAAGATTTAAACCTTAGGGCTATCCCATCCCTAATTACACTTTAAAAGATCTCTTTTTCATTTGATTACAAAGAAACTTGTAATAATTATACCATAACTATTATAAACAGAACTTCTGCTAATAGTCTTGCTTTTTGCTTTTCATTGCCCTTGTCTGATTTCTGATGCTTGCATCTAAATTCTTATAGATTTGTTTCATTCATAAAATCTGATTATTGATTTAAAGAGCTAATGTGCTCTCTGAATGTTCTTTTTTAGTCATGATCTGCTATTTTTAAATGAATTTGTAACTTGTAGGATGAACTGGCATCTTTAAAAGAACAACTAGAAGAAAAGGAATCTGAAGTAAAAAGGCTACAAGAAAAATTGGTTTGCAAGATGAAAGGAGAAGGGGTTGAAATTGTTGATAGAGGTAAGAAGATATCTTTCACATTTGTCATCTCATTTTTTTAAAGTCCTCCAAAATCTGTAAAAGAAACCAATGATAGTCAATGTGCAGTTTTAGCATCAAAGAAAGAGTAGCAGAATCCAGCCAGGCCCAGAACCACAGGGAATTCTCCAAGACTCTTTACTGTGACTGGGAATCCATTAACTTCCTCTTCAGCACCTGGAAAAGGGGAATTCTGTACTTCATTTGGTGTTTAGGATTACTAGACTGTAAATTCTCATCACAAGAATGGACTTGTCTCAATTGCAATGCAGGGGAATGTATGCCAAAAGAGTTAAAAAGAACCACCCCTGTGTCCCAGGATTGTTGCCCTCAGAACTGAAATTAGATAAAGTAGGGGACTTAGAAACTGTTCTGCCCTTTAGACAGAAGAGAAAAATGGTTCTGTATCTTTGGAAAAATTAGTAACAAATGTATACCAGGGATTGAGCCCCTCTACCTTTTAGAGAAATAGGCTAATTCTGTTTTTGGAAAAATGCATGAATTTGTCCAAATCTTTTTTTTCGTAACTGAAGAGGTTCGTTCTGAGTATTATATGGACCATAATTTCTAACAAAGTAGGTTGTATGTGATAGAAAATAGCCCAAATGAAATATATTTTTAAAATTACATTTGGAAATATAATGTGCATAACATCTGGCAGCACTAGGTTAAATTTAAGCTTTCTTTGTAATTACGAATGATGACTGTGGCATTGTGAGATACCAAAGCAATTTCTGACTCATTCGAAACAGTACAAATTCCAGTTAATGTAGCTTTGTTACATTTTTATCCGTTATATGAAAATTAGTGGCCGGGCGCAGTGGCTCAAGCCTGTAATCCCAGCACTTTGGGAGGCCGAGACGGGCGGATCACGAGGTCAGGAGATCGAGACCATCCTGGCTAATACGGTGAAACCCTGTCTCTACTAAAAATACAAAAAACTAGCCGGGCGAGGTGGTGGGCGCCTGTAGTCCCAGCTACTTGGGAGGCTGAGGCAGGAGAATGGCGTAAACCCGGGAGGCGGAGCTTGCAGTGAGCTGAGGTCCGGCCACTGCACTCCAGCCTGGGCGACAGAGCAAGACTCCATCTCAAAAAAAAAAAAAGAAAATTAGTAACATTGTCTGTCCAATGAGGGACTTGAATTAGATTATCTGTAAAGTCCTTCTTTGCTCTAGAATACCATGGCCTTATATACCTGTAGGTATCCCAATTCCCTGTCCGTCAGAAAATTCATCAAACCTGAGGAAAATGGATTCTCACTGCCAACCGCTTCTCCGCCCCAGCCCATCACCTACTGTTTGGCATATATAGAATTGTGTATTGATAAGGGACATTCAGAAACAGGTCATACTGATCATGCTTTTAGGGTTTTAAGAATAAAATGGGCTGGGCACAATGGCTCACACCTGTAATCCCAGTACTTTGGGAGGCCAAGGAAGGAGAGATTGCTTGAGGCCAGGAGTTCAAGACCAGCCTGGGTAACACAATGAGACTCTGTCTCTACAAAAAATTTTTTAAGATTTGAAATTTCTAAATTTCAAATTTCGCCAGGCATGGTGGCTCAATCCTGTAATCCCAGCTACTTGGGAGGCTGAGGAGAGAGGATCGCTGAAGGCCCAGGAGTTTGAGGCTGTAGTGAGCTATGACTGTGTCACTGCACTTCAGCCTGGACAATGGAGCAAGATCCTGTCTCTGAAAAAAAAGAAAGATAAAGAATAAAATGGCATCACAGGACTTGTGGGCTAGAAGATATTAGAGTAATGCTACCCAAAGTCTGATCTGAGGACTCGAATCAACCTGGGAACTGTGGGTTATCAGTGCCCACCAGCTAAATACGGGGATTGAGAGCAAGTCTTTAGAAAGCTCATGTCAGGGTGATATTGGGATAGCTTCTAACTGCATCCTCAGTGGCCTCATCTTATTGGACAGGAGATAGACCCTTTCAGTGTTGTTGAACTTGAGTGGTGAGTTGCACGTGACACAAGCAGCGTTCTAGTCACATTCAGGAGGACCAGGTATCAAACTGTGATGGAAATATAAAAACAAAGTGACATTAACTAGGTTTTCATCATTTATGGTATAAGAAGTGCTTGTACTCCATAAACCTAATTTTAATGTGAGAAAATCACGGTCCAGAAAAATGAAGTAACAGAGGTAGTAACTCAAATTTAGGTCTCATATTCTCTTTCTAACCTCACACAGAGCATTATTATACTGCCAATCCTGCAGTCACAAAATAGTGCTGAAAAAGTTTTTATGAGGTTAGATTTCCTTTATTTTAGTTCAAAGGAGACTAAATAATAGTGATTTTAAAATATTATTTATTGTCGTAATGTTTGCTAACTTCCAATTCGATGGGTTTTCCTGCACAGATGAAAATTTTAAAAAGAAGCTCAAAGAAAAAAGTAAGGTTTGGTGCATTTCCATCAGCCTTTACATTCACCAAAAATACTACCTTCGACTGTTCTTTGCATGTGTTTTAAAACATTTCTCTCACCAAAGATGTAAAGTTGCTTCATCGATAAGCCCTCCATTTCTTCAGAGTGTACACAATAGAGGGTGGATAATAAAACAATAAGGTAAAAGATCATTTTGAAGATTTTGTCTGATTCAACCTTTCTGCTCTACAGGGTACAACAGGGCACACAGCATTGTGGATGTAAGAAAACATGTTCCTTGCAGTCTAGGTGATACAGGGTCAGAGGAGAAAACAACTCTTATAGTACGAAAACTCATGATTTTAAAGGTTTACCAGAGTTGAAAGATAATTTTGAAATTTGCTTTTGTTTTTCAATGTTTTGAAGTCCACTATTTGTCTGAGATCTATTAGAAGCTCCTTTGAACATGTTACATTGTTACAACAGAGATTGAATTCAGCTGATTAATGGAGCCTGAATATTTAATGCAACATTAAGATAAATCCTGCCAGACATGGTGGGAGGATCACTTTTGAGGCCATGGGTTCAAGACCAGCCTAGGCAACATAGTGAGATCCTGTCTCTACAAAAAAATGTAAAATTAGCTGAGTATGGTGGTGCATGCCTGTAGTCCCAGCTACTCAGGAGGATGAGGTGGAAGGATCACTTGAGCCCCAGGCATCTAGGAGTTTGAGGCTGCAGTGAGCTATGATCTTGCCATTGTACCACATTCCGGGCAATAGTGAGACCCCATCTCTTAAAAAAAAAAATTAACTCCTTAGGGGCTCTTTCCCCCAGATGTTAAATTCTCAATTCCTATAGAATATATCTTAATTTAAAATGTTACCCCAATGCAGAATGATGCACCACTGTTTTAAAAATTATCTTAAGAAGACTGGATGTGGTGGCTCACTCCTGTAATCCCAACTCCTCAAGAAGTTGAGTTGGGAGGATCACTGGAGCCCAGGAGTTCAAGGCTACAGTGAGCTGTGATTGTGCCATGCACTCCATCTGAATGACAGGAAGACGCTGTCTCTAAAAAAAATATTATCTTCATTAATTTTTTTTTCTCTCAGAAGCAGGCAACTTTAGCTGATTTTTTTTTCCTGTTTCGATTTTGTAGTTTGTGATATCGCTTTGGAGTGACTTTTCATTTATTTATTTGAGACAGGGTCTCGCTCTGTTGCCCAGGCTGATCTCAAACTCCTGAGCTCAAGCAATCCTCCCACCTTGGCCTCCCAAAGTGCTGGGATTACAGGCATGAGCCACTGCACCAGGCCCTGGAGTGACTTTTCATCTTTAAAATATTTAAGTTTTTTATTATTCAAGTAACATGCTTTTGTATTTGAATATCAAATTTTAAGGAGAATCACATTCAGCTTACTTTGGCCTTTATGTCTTGAAATCTATCTTAAGGTAGTATTGGAAATGAAGTTTATAGATGAAGCAAAGTACTTATTATGCTTATGTATGGAACTACAACCAGCTTCTTAGCATGACTACTCATGTAAATACTACATGCCATCAGGCTCCTACCATTCATGCCTCTATCTTGGTTATAACTATCATTTTCTCTGCTTTTGTCATTATATATACCATTCATGGCTTTCACGCACTGCTTTGTAGATTCCTTTTTTAAACACATGTTTTTATTACTATAGCACTGAAATTTCACGTTCAGTGTTCTCATGAAGATTCTCTTGTTGCTTTAAGAGAGGATAGCTAGTTCTCACACACCCTTGTTTTCTTTCTAGAATGGCAACTGTTCAGGTGAGATAGAAGACGTCCATCTTTTCAGATTTTCCCTAAAAGAGAATATGGGTGTTAAATGTGCCCTTTTAAGAGAATAAATGAAAGAAATCGTTAACATATTTACCTTAAAATATTTCAGTCTGGAGAGTAAATAACTTCTGATCACTGTCACACGTGTGAACTAAACTGACTTCTGATTTGGTGTTATTTTCAGACATCGAAGTACAAAAAATGAAGAAAGCTGTGGAGTCTTTGATGGCAGCAAATGAAGAAAAGGTATCCAGATGAAATTTAAATATATATGTGGATGTTTTTTAACACCATTTTGACCATTCCATGCAATTTCATGAGCTATTCCATTTTAAAAGAACACGCCCCGAAAGAACACTGCTAGGAGTGAGGGGCAGGTGTGCACACTCCTAGGTGGGCTGTATGCACAGGAATAGGGAGGAGCTGCGCTGGCTCCACTGAGAACTCTGCCCCCATGAATTCAGAAAATGTTCAAACTCTCTGATCAGTTCCGCATATTCAGGTGACAGAGAGAGGATACATTCCATAGTAGATCCTGTGTGTGGGCACTGAAAATTCTGGGCTGACCTGTGGGCCCTGAAGGAGCTAACTTGACAGCCTCACTCAGCTTCATGGTCATGTTGATTTTGTACTCCATTTACTCATTATTTCCTTTACACTCCTGGCCCGTTTCACATCTGTGATTGTCTCTGCTCTCCTGAGAGATTAAATACCAGAAAACAGCGGCACAGTCTTTACTTCAGCTACTTTGGCTTCATTCCAAGGTTTCCACAGGTTTTCCCCCGCCAGTTGGTTCTTGTTATCCACATCTGATGTTTCATCCTGCTAAGGGCAGGGATGCAGTTACCCCACGAAAACAGTGGGTTTCTTCATGGCCTGCCTGACCATCCATGTATCTAGCAGGCAGCCGCAATTGTGTTCAGCTGATGTCATCAGAACTTCTCTCCCCTTATCTGCCTGAATGAATAGAACCAGGGAATATTTCCCCCAAAAAAGAGTAATTTCAAGGAAGTAAAAAACAACAGAATGTCAAAGAACTTTGGCTTGATCCTTTTCTCCCGTTGTAAGTTTCTTTCTCTCATTCTTGACTACTCTGTTTTTCTTATCTCCTTGTTTATTTTTGCCTTGCGTTCTCTTTATTTGCTCTTTATTGCCTGGAAATAAACTGATCATCATACCTACTCATACAGGTTCCTTTTTTGCTAATGTTTCCCACTATTGAATAAAAAGACAAGGAATTAGCAAGCTGCCCACCGTGACTTTTATTTTTTAAAAAATCACTGAAATTAATTTTGTTTTCATTTCTGTCCCTCAACGAGCAACAGCAAACAAAATTCCCAGTGTTGAATGAGGACTTATGAGATGCTCAAACCTTTATAGGAGCACCCAGAGTAACATAACTTCCTCATGGGGTCGGGGGTTCAGAAGACTTCAAAGAGGACATATTTGAGCAAATTCTGGGGAAAAGCAAGAATTGTTCACTGGGAAAATAAAGGCTTCTTAAGCAAAGGGCCCATGAGTCAAAACTTGTCTTGAGACCAGGTATGAAACAGCACAGTGCATGCTGGGATTGAGCAGTGCAGGTGAAGGAGGGGGCGTGGGGCCGACCACAGAGCTCAGTCAGGGGGCAGGCTGCTTCACGCACCATGCTCTTGATTTAAGGTCTTAGCGTGTAAACCTTAGGCAGTGACATGATTAAATTGCCATTTTAGAAAGCTAACTCTGGTAGCAGAATGGGAGAGTGACGACAGGTCAACAGGTAAAAGTTTGTTAAAATAGGTGAGAAATGAAGAGGGCTTGAAGTAACGCAATAGCAGTGAAGTGGTAAGGTGGGAAGAGGTTTTAGAGAAATTTACGGGTTGACAAGATTTAAGGTCTCTGGATTTGAAAAACGAGAGTAAGTTTCTGGTTTGGGCAACTGGGTGAGTGGATGGTGCTCTTAAGGAGTTAAGGAAATCCAAGCACAGGCTCAAGTACTGAAGGGAAAGAATGAGCTTAATTGTAGATCTAGTCTATCCAATATGCTTATGGGACATTCTTAAGGAGATTTCTTACAGAAAGTTGGAACATGAATCTAAATGTTAGGATTAATGTAGAAACATAGATTGATGGGGAGTGAGGCCCATCAATTTTAGGAGAAATGTAGAGTTGTAGTTTGGTGTAGACTAAGCCACAGTTGATGTGTCAGGTAGCTTTTGCTTTGTGACAGACCACATTTATTATTTCTCGTACTTCTGTGAGTTGGCTAGATGATTCTTCTGATCTCGGCTGGCTTACCTGACGTCTGCAGTCAGCTGGTGGCTTAGATGAGACTGCATGCATAATTTAGGATAGTGTCATTCACGTGTCCGGTGATTGACAGCTTGGTTTAGGTTGGCCACAGCTGGGAGAACTAACCTCTTTCCCAGATGGTCTCCCATCCTCCAGTAGACTAGGCTAGGCTTCTTCACATAGTTCCTCAGGGTTCCTTAGAGCCACACCACAGGGCAGCCACAAAGGGCAAATGCTTTTCAAGCCTTTGCTTGAATTACATTTGCTGCTATCTCTTTGGCCAAAGCCAGCCACGTGGCCAGGCCCGGAATGAGAATGGGAGGAGCTAGGGAGGCCATTTTCATAGCACAGTTGAGCACATGGGAAAAGCAAAGAGGGTCACGGACAGAACCTGGAAGCTCTAGCATTTTATTAGTCTGAGAAGATAATGGGAGTCATGGAAGTTTGGCAGCTATCTGGTCAAAGGATTGATAAACAAAAATGGAAGAAAAGAAAGAGTGGATGGATAAGTGAGAGGAGAAGGAAAGAGTGAGGTCAGTCAAATGCCATATAGAGGTCAAATTAGAAAAAGGTTGGGGCTGGTCATGGTGGCTCATGCCTGTAATCCCAGTGCTTCAGGAGGCCAAGGTGGACAGATTACTTGAGCCCAGGATTTCAAGAGCAGTCTGGGTGACATGGTGAAACCCCATCTCTACAAAAATACAAAAATGAGCTGGTCATAGTGCTGCATGCGTGTACTCCCAGCAACTCAGGAGGTTGAGGTGGGAGGATGACTTGAGCCCAGGAGATTGAGGCTGCAGTGAGCCAAGATTGCACCACTACACTGCAGCCTGGGTAACAGAGCGAGACCCTGTCTCAAAAAAAAAAAAAAAAAAAAATGAAAAGTGTTCATTGTTTTTAATAGATAGGAGGTCACCTTGGTAGAGTGTTTTGAGAGTGGAGAAGCCAGATGGTGATTAATGATGGCTAAGAAAGACAGAAGATGGGGGCCTTTCTTTCGAGGTTTGATTTATAAGTTAGAGAGGAGAGTAATTGAAGCTTTTTAATTTTTTTGTTTTGCGTCTTATTACCTTGTTTTGTTTTTGTTTGTTTAAAGATGGCAGCTAAAGGATAGAATCTCTAAATTTAGAGGTACTTTTTCCATATCTTTAATGTATGTAGGAAACATAGTCTAGTTATTACCAGTTCTCCTAAAGCTTAGAAATATTCTTTAAATAATGTAAATAATTCACATCTGCTTATTCTTTTTTTAAAATGCTCTCTCGGCAGAATCATGCATATTCTTTATGTAAAAGCGATTACTGTTACTCTTTTAAGAACATAGGATTAAAGATTATAATTTATTTTATTCCTAGGATCGAAAAATAGAAGATCTTCGACAGTGCCTGAACAGGTACAAGAAAATGCAAGATACTGTGGTACTGGCCCAAGGTAAAAAAGGTAGAGTGTAGCTCGAAAAGTTTTTCTACTTTGGTTGACTCTAGGTGGCTATAAACTTACACATTTGGCCTCAGTTTCTTTCCTGGATCATACCCATCATCCCAAATTAGGTAGCTCATTCATTAATTGAACAATTAGAACTGTACTCTGCCGGAAAGTGTCCAGCCTGAGGAGTCAGTGTACTGTAGAGTCGTTGGTCAGGGAGTGCCTCTCTAAGGAGTTGATGAGATAGCATTCCAGAGAGAGAAAACGACAGCATATGCAGAGAGCCTAGGGGGAAAAGAATGTGGCATGCTTAAGAGGGAGAACACCAGTGCAGCTGCAAGGTGGTGGGCAGTGGGGAGAGGGGATGAAATGAGACCATGATGATGAGCAACCACTGGTCATGCAATGGGTGGAGTTAAGCTCATGCTCAAGTGCAGAGGGACTCACTGAAGGGTTTTAAAAGTCAGCAGTGGCCAGGCATGGTGGCTTATGCCTGTAATCCCAGCACTTTGGGAGGCCAAGGCGGGTGAATCACCTGAGGCCAGGAGTTCGAGACAAGCCTGACCAACATGGTGATACCCCGTCTCTACTAAATACAAAAAAATTTGCTGGGCGTGGGGGCAAGTGCCTGTAATCCCAGCTACTCAGGACACTGAGGCAGGAGAATTGCCTGAACCCGGGAGGTGGAGGTTGCAGTGAGCCAAGATTGCACCACTGCACTCCAGCCTGGGTGACAGATTGAGACTCCGTCTCAAAAAAAAAAAAAAAAAAAAAAAAGTCAGCCGCAAGATCTTTGTAACACGTGGGCCATGGAGGGAAGTGAGCAGTATTGGGAGCAGCGGAAACCAATTCTGAGATTTGCAGTATTCCAAGTGAAAAAATCTGGTAGTTGCTGATTGGGAATATGTTATGGTGGATTGACCCAGTGGTGTAATAAGATAGAGGAGGAGAGTGAAGAAGAGAGGAGAGATCAAGAAAGACCTTTCCAACTAAAGCAGCTGGGTAGCTGATGGTTCCATTTACTGATATGGGGAAGCCTAGAGAAGGAACACTGGGCTGGGTAAGGAGGATTGAGTTCAGCTTTGAACATGGTAAGTTCAGAAAAACCCTGTAAAACAGGTACATAAAGATAGTTGTGCATTTTGTTGTATTCGTTATTATTTTATCTGCAGATGGGCCAATTGGCCATCCTCAAATGTGGAGGAAATCTGAAAGGGCTCTTGTTTTTTAGCAATGCATAGGTAGAGTTATTTGCTCTCAACGTAAGCACTGGAAATAAACAATTCTTTTGGAAGGTCCCCATGAAACACTCAGATTTTGAAATTTTAATTTTGGTGAGTTCGCAGAGAAGGAAAATCCTGCTTTGGATCAGGATTTTTGAAAAAAAAAATTGTATGCAGGGTCTGGCATATTAGATTTTATAAATATCTGAGTGAGCAAATGAACCTCTGATAATCAGTGTTGACTAGCAGTTCTCATCACTCAGCATTTTCCATGCCTTCAGAAAAAGAGTCTCTATCCTATGGAATATTGCAAATTTGTAAGTGGTTTTTACATATGCATCTCATTTAAAATATTGTTTAATTTTATAGAGTTTCATCTGTCCAATTCTTATGTTTAAAACCAAGGCAGAAAAAATTAATTCCTTTAATTAGACTATATTGTAAAACATTTGGAAAATAAAGAAAAGAGATAAAAATCACTCATAATTGCACTGGCATGATCACTATTGGCATTTTTTTTATTGTTTCTTTCTAGCTTTTTTTTCCTGTGCATACAAACATGTAAATGAAAGAGATAGTTTTCAATGAGGTACAGCAGCACAGATTTCATAAACCCTTGAAAACTATGTTCTGTTCCAATAAAGGGTTGTATAAACTGATTTCTCACTAGGAGTTATATTTAGTTAATCCTCACACAATTCTAATAACACTAAATTCTAATAAAATTAGAATAACATTCTAGTGAAACCTAAATTAAGAAGCTGTGGTCTGATTAAGATCTTTAAACAAGTATATGATTTACCATTTCATATTATTTGTAGATTAGAGTCTTAAGTATCATTTTTTTTCTGTTTTTAAAAAAGAATATCTGGCACTGCGCTTTCACCATTTAATCCTTTTGATTTCTAGAGATGCAAAAAAAAAAATTCTCAAGGTTGCAGCTTTGGTGAATATGTGGTTGCTTTTTTCCATCAGACTTTTTTTGCTTTAAAATGGCATAAAAGGATCCTCTTGAGAGATCAAAGGTCGTCTGTCTTTTTGTTTTTTCTATTCTTTCTATATTTTTTCAAGAGCACAGCAGTGATGAAAACTAAGTTGTTTAAATGGGACTTTGTTGCTATTTGGAATTTGTTTTTTGTACCAGGTATTATTCAGTTTGATTATTTCTACACTAAAATTTGTAAGCCCCGGATTTTAAAACAAAATTACAAGAGAGTTGTTGGAAAAAGTTAACTTTTAATTTTCTTTCCCTCTGATGAGTCAATGTATCGAGTACGACTTTGTCTATTAATATCATAGGTACCCACTGTGGCCCAAGAGCCCCTGGCCCTAGTTGTTCAGTTTCAAATGCTGTTTCCTAGGTCCTATGTTGTTTTTCAAGGGATGCCAGGAGAAGCTGACTCTGATTTTTGAGGATCAGAAAAAATTTTATGTTCAATATAATTGGGTTTCTTATCTTCCTGTAAAAGTGAAATATAAATCAAAAACTGCTGTTGTCTTCTCTTTGCTTTGTCTTTTCCCAGGCAAAGATGGAGAATATGAAGATCTGCTCAATTCCAGTTCCATCTCCACTTTGCTGGATGCACAGGGTTTCAGTGATCTGGAGAAAAGTCCATCACCCACTCCAGTAATGGGATCTCCCAGTCGTGACCCATTTAACACAAGTGTTCCTGAAGAGGTATTAATAGACTTTCGATATTTCCTTCATGTTGAAGAGACTGTGTTATTGACAGTTAAAACACTGCTCATAACGTGAAAAACATGGGTTCCTTTCTCAGTTCCATTACCAACTCAAGTGAGGTTATATAAATAAATTGACTTTGGCCACTTCTGATGGTGACTCTGAAAGATAATTGAATAAAATTTTCTTCTGACTTCTTTAGACTTGGAAGAAGCAACTGGAGAGGAGTAAGCAGTTATACACTCCTTAGTTTGCATCAAACTGGCATGAAAATCTGTTTGCTATCTATTGTACACCACACCAAAAGTTTGTGGCTTCAATGACAGCATTTCTTTTGCTGATGACTCTGCACTTCAGCAGGGTTCAGCATGAGCATCTCGTCTCTGCTCCACTTGGCATCAGCTGGAGTGGCGTGAAGGCCTGGGCCTGAGTCTTCTGAAGGCTAACTCACTCATATGTCTGGTGGTTGAGGCTGGCTTTTGGCTAGGACCTCAGCTGAGGCCCCATTTGGAACAACTACCTGTGACTGCTTGGGCTTCCTCACAATCCTAAGGGTGAGCATTCCAGGAGGCCCGGGCAACTCTGCATCTCCTGTTATGATTTATCTCAGAAATCACACGGCATCTCTTCTGCTGTAGCCACAGGCCTACAGCCCACCCTGATTCAAGGAGAGGAAACACAGACCCTACCCTACCTCTGGATGAACAAGTGACAACATTACATTGTTAGGACATATGGGATGGGATATATTGGTGCAACCATATTTGGAAAATATAATCTACCCTCTGGCTATACCACTTTACATCCCTCTCCCATGCAAAAGACACTCGCCCCCTTTCCGAAGACCCCTGAGTCTCATTCCAGTGAGGCGTCAACATCCCAGGATCTTGTCATCCAGACCAGGTTGAGATGTGGGTGAAGCTCCTCAGGTACAGTTCCTTGCGCACAGCTCCTTGGGGACTGTTCCATTGACTTAAAGAGCTGTGGACTTCAAGGACAGTTATCTGCCCTCCACACACCCATACAATAGTTGGACAGGCATAATGTTACTGCAGTAGCCACTCCCATTTAAAAAGGGGAGCGGGAAGGCTCACAGGTGTCACCAGTCCATAGCAATTCCAAAATCCGGCCAGGCACGTGTTGCCAATCCTCTGGGCTATTGGCTCTTCCCTCTAAGTCATCCTTCCTTTGCCTGTATTTGCAGATGAGTAGTTTTCTCAGTTTCGTGCCTGCAAAAATGCCCAAAGATCTCCAAATTCATCTCTTCATTTTCCATTATCTCTGTCCTTTTGAGTCTAATTTGGTGTAATACTTTAAACATTTAGAATTTCATATGAATCATGTTATAATTCACTGAATTAGAGAAGAACCACAGCTATCTTCACCATAAGCCTATCTCTGTAGCTAAGGTTCCCTGTAAGGCTGCAGTGGGACATCCCATTGCTTTTAGAGCCTTTGATCATTTTTCAAAGGTTCAATGAGACAGTACTACTCTAATCTTCCTAAGGTTTTTTTTTTTTCTATTTTTATTTGATTCTAGTCTAGTCCATCCTGAGGTCTTAGCAAAGGGTTTTACAGCCACATCCTTGGCTCACCTGAAGACCATGTTCTCCTGATAGCCCTTGTGCTTGACCTTTGCCCTGAAACTGTTTCTTAATTTTAGTGTAATTTTTTTCGTCTAGAGAGACCGGGAATGGGAAATAGTTTCATTGTCTAAACAATCTTGGCTTCCTTATTTTAGCAGTTCCTGTTTTGGTCATTTCTCTTCTCACATTTTACCATAGGTAGTGAGAAGAAACCAAGTGGCATTTTTACTTTTTATCTGTTGCTGATAATTACACAATGAGAAGATGAAATTTGAACTGAATGAAAATGAATTCAAGGAGAAGACAATGAAAATTTCTCTCTTAAATGTAGGAGAGGGCTGAAATATTTCATTAATCAAGGAATTAGTTAAGGAATAAGAAATACTGTGGTGGAAAATATCCCCTAATTGTTAGATACATATTTATATTGAAAGCAAAAATAATATTTGACAGCCCATGAGTATGCTGCAATTATAGAACTAGTGTTACATGTAGGGTACACCCAAATAATCTCACGTCCTTTTAGAAAAAGTCTTTGCTATGTGAATTGTAGTTTAATTACCGGTTTTAAGTTTGTAACAAGAATGGTTTGATGAGGATTGAGGGAGTTCAGCCACATTTTTAAAGAAAAGCCAGGAGGGGGATCTGAGTTTGGAATTAAAGTCTAAAAGTTTGAAAAAGATCAAGAAAATGGGTCTGTTAGTTTAGTTATATTTTCCTCATGATTAGGAATCTCAAGAGACAAATGAACTTCAGGAAACAGCGATGATAGCTAAATAAGTTGCCCAGAATTCACCAGAAAGATTCAAACTGAAAAAGTTGATAGTGAAATAATCTCCTACTTTATAAATAATATGATTTCACATTTTATAACCTTTTATTGCTTTAAAGGATGAGCCCACCACTGAATAACAGAAACAAAAATCACAAAGCTGAATTTATTGCTTACTTAACTGAGTGAGTGTTCCCAGTCAAGTACATTCTCTTCTAGCTGATCATATGTGGGTTTTGGGATGGTTGGAGCTCAAGGATTGGTGGACTTTCTGAGGCAAGTGTGAGTCGACGTCCCCTGTAGATGTGTGGTTACTAAGGTGAGACTGTTGCTGACTGGTTGGCGTGTAGAAGTGTGTTCACTGGTGTGAGTCCTTACCAGGCAGCTTTCAGAAGTGAAGAACTGTCACTGGTTGACTGGTAGGAGTTCATTGTGACAAACTTTGTTCATTTTTTTTTTTTTACTGAAATATTTTTCATTCATTCATTTATGACGTGGCCCACAATCTAATTGCTCTACGGTTGTAAAAAATTATTGAAAACCGAAGTATTAAAATTATTTCACAGGCTCTTTCCTTAGGATACACAAAGCATTTGTTTGAGAAAATGTGTTATGCATTTTATTTGTTGCTGTATTATTATTATTATTATCATTAAGCAAAGTGTTTTAAGTGGTAGCCACAAAGTCCATTGTAATTGGTTTTAATTACACTTTTCATCAATTATGTTAATTGAAATTAGTCAACTAGTTCGCACATAGAATAATAATTAACTGGCTTGACCAATGTTCCGTATAAGATTAGTAGTAGAAATCAAAGTAAAAATGGAGCTTTTCACTGGACACAGTGGCTCATGCCTGTAATCCCAGCACTTTGGGAGGCTGAGGCAGGAGGACTGCATGAGCACAGAGTTCCAGATTAACCTGGACAACATAGGGAAACCCTGTTTCTACAAAAAAAATTGTAAACATCAGCAAGCTGTGGTGGCGCATGCCTGTGGTCCCAACTACTTGATGGGGCTAAGGTGGGAGGATCACTTGAGCCCAGAGGTTCGAGGCTGCAGTGAGCCGTGATCGCAGCACCATACTTTAGCCTGGATGACAAAGTGAGACCATTTTGAGACCAAAAAATAATAGTAATAATAGAGTGTTGAAAGCAAAACATGTTACCGAAATCTTACGTTAAATCGTCACAACCTGCAGGGTAGGCATTGTCATTCTTATTTTACAGAGGGCGAAACTAATGGATGCCTCGCGAAGTGATTTGCTAAGATCACAGATCACTTAGGCAAGTGTGTCAGAGCCAACATTTCAGCCAGGGCTTAAGGTTGTTAGGATTTACTATTACTAGCTGGGTACGGTGGCACACATCTATAATCTCAGCTACTCAGGAGGCTATGGCAGGAGACTGCTTGAGCCCAGGAGTTCGAGACCATTCTGGGCAACAAAGCAAGACACCATCTCAAAAAAAGAAAAAAACATTACTGTTAACTTGCTTATTGGTATACCATCTTTTTCACAATATTCAGTGTCTTATTCAGAACCAAGTTAAAAAATTTCCTTCCTCCAGAATGATTTCCTTGATTAGTACTTCTTCTGTGTAGATGTTTATATTCCGAAATCATTTTATAGAGTTCTGAACAATGATTATGAGATTTTTGTCAATAGACCATTTAATTGTCTTACTTTTGTTTAATTACTCTGTGGCTTGTGTTTTGTTTTGATTGATTGATTGATTGATTGACTTTTGACTTTTTATGATTACATTACAGTTCCATACCACCATCTTGCAAGTTTCCATCCCTTCATTATTGCCAGCAACTATAAGCATGGAAACTTCTGAAAAATCAAAGTTGACTCCTAAGCCAGAGACTTCATTTGAAGAAAAGTATGTCATTTATTAACAGTACAATATAAATGTTCAAAACAGTAGATCAACCAAAGACACAGATGTATTGCATTTATTTACAGACACAATTTTTACCTAGAAAAGCAAGAAACAGCAAGACGTCCATTGGGGGATCTGTAATCAGTTCTGTATTATGGAAATAAAAAGTGTGAAGCAGGAAGCGATAAGAGATGAGGCTGTGGAGGTAGGGTGGTCAGGTTCGAAAGAGATTTTGAGGAACTTGGCTGGGTGTGGTGGCTCACGCCTATAATCTCAACACTTTGGGAGGCCAAGGCAGGCAGATCACTTGAGGCCAGGAGTTTGAGACCAGCCTGGCCAGCATGGCGAAATCCCATCTCTACTGAAAATACAAAAATTAGCTGAGTGTGGTGGTGCACACCTGTAATCCCAGCTACTCGGAGGCTGAGGCACAAGAATCACATAAACCCAGGAAGCGGAGGCTGAAGTGAGCTGAGATCACATCACTGTACTTCAGCCTGGGTGACAGAGCGAGACTGTGTCTCAAAAAGAAAAAAAAGGAAAAAACAGTTTAAGGAACTTGGATTTTTATGTCCTAGGTCATAGGTAACTGTGAAAGGATTGTAAACTAAATAGTCACGGTCATGTGCTGTGAGTGCATTTGAAGGATGGGTCTGAAGGGGACAGGAAAAAGGATACAGTAGTTTGTCTGTAAGCAAATAGAATGTTTTGCCAACATATTCCCAAATTGCCTCGTCTTATTTTAGGCCAAATAGAACATTTTTAAAAAAATGGAAATAGCTTCCTTTGCTCAATTTTTTGTTTTTTACATATCTGTTCACTTAGAACATATATGGTCTTTTATTCGTGAGGTTAATAAATAACCTTTTGTTCTTTACATTTTAGTGATGGAAAGATAATCCTTGGTGCCACTGTTGATACCCAACTGTGTGATAATCTTTCGTAAGTTACATTTTATTCAATGTGAAAATGTGATTGAGGCTAGAGGAGGAAGAGAGTTCTGTTATACTAACAGTTACTAATACTAACAGCAAATGACTGAGGCTGTTCAATTACTGAATAAATTAATGCAGCTATAATAATTGGGTGGGGGTGAAGGTGGGGAGCTGTAAGTTTACAAAGAAATAATTTCTCATTTGCTATTATCTCACGCCGGGGTTTTGCAAGTCTTTAGCCTTGCTTAATCAGTTTTCATTTGAAGTTCAATGCTTTTAATTCATTTTTGCACTGACATATTTTGAGTCCAGTGGGAAGGCGTCACAGGGAATGATGTGATGCTGGAAAAGCTGAGATGGGTTTTTTTGCACTTTCAGTTTTATGAACTGACCTAATATCTATGTTTATCCAAGTTAAAGTCTGGATTAAATTAGGAAAGTCTATTTTCAGAGCAGTACTCAAAAATGAGATCTTTTCTTTTCTCACTATTATCTTTTACTTTATTTGGTAGTTGATACTTCTGGCAATGTATACATATAAATACAGAAGAAATGCCTTTTAAACGTTTGTAAATGTGCGTATTTATATTACTCTGTTTCATAGAGCCAAATACATTACTTCTCTGTCACTCTCTCTAAACTGGTCACATATCTCTACCTTCAATTTTTTAGTAACACCAGCTCTACATAATTGAATACTAATTATGTGAAAGAGGGAGTCTCTGGATGTTTATAGTGTCTCTTTCCCTTCACTAGGATAGCAAATGAATTATTATGGGCAGCATTAGGGATTCCTCTACTATGCTTTAATTAGAACTATAAAATGAATTGCTTTTCCAGGCTCAGAAAAGTGATTCCCTCATGAATTGAAAAGTAAAACTTCCATTCTTTGTTTTAATTAGAAGGATTAGATATAAATAGTACATGAGTATTTTTAAAGTTCCTAGTTTAAATATGTACATGCAGAGGACGCACCACTAGTCCACAGAAAACACTGCTTTATTTTTGAATATTGACATCACAAGGCTAGTCCTAAGTGCTTTTCCAGCTCTTCTAACACGTGTAGGGCAGTCAGAATTATTGGCAGGACAGTTAATCACCCCTGCTTTTAAAAGAACGAAATGTTGTCATTTAGTTAAGCACATAAGTGACTGCCTGATTCCAGATTTTCTTTTATTACTGGGATTCAACCCACATGCAATTGTAGTTTCTTTCCAAGATGTTTTACTTAGAAACAGTGGCACTGGAGCCACTTATTATTAATTGTTATTGCTGTTATTTTTAGAACTTCAAGTCTGCAGAAGTCCAGCAGCCTGGGCAATCTGAAGAAAGAGGCATCTGACGGGGTGGGTTCTGTGTTTTTTGTCTGTTATCCTGAGAAAAAACTGTTTAGGGATCTTCATCTTTTCCCTTTTTGCAAATAAAACTCTCATGAAGAGCTTGTGGTTTTTAGTGGAAAATTATTAGATGTTAGGTTTAACAGTAAATATTAAGAAGTATGAATATGAAGGATTGAAAATAGTATGTAAAACCAAAAATGGAGACTTTAATAAAACATTTTGGAAAATAAATGATACTAAGATTTTGTAGCTTAGAAGTAGATATAAAATTATTTTAACTTATGGAGTTGTATGTGACAAATTCAGAATTATACAAAGGATTTCCCTAACAACCTTAAATATTGTTATTGCTTTGCTTTGAACAGGAAAAGGAATCTATTCAGAAGACATCAGAGGTAACTTTTTGTCCAAATTACAATGCAAAAATATTGCTACTTCCATTACCTGTAAATTGCTTAAATGTCTCCAGTGGATAAAAACTTTCAGAACCTCTAAAACATTATGCCAAATGAAGCCAGACACAAAGTTCACATATTATATGATTCCATTTATGTGAAATATCCAGAACAGATAAATCTATAGAAATAGAATGCAGATCGGTGTTTACCAGTGGTGAGAGGAGGGAAGAATGGGGAGAAGCTGTTCAAGGGTAAGGGGTTTTGCTTTCAAATGATGGAAATGTTTTGGAACCGGGTAGAGGTGGTGGTTGCACAACATCGTAACATACTAAATGCCACTGAATTGTGCGCTTTAAAATTGTTAGTTTTGTTATGAATTTCACTTCAATAAGTTATTAAGAAACAAAATGTTCCTAAGAACAAAAATGTTCTTAATGACCGTAACTGAGCTTCCTTAGACCTCCCCAAAAGTCCTTCTTAGATTACCATTACATTATACACCCAGTGTCCATCTAAAGCAAACATTTTGGTATGTTTAAAGATGTCATCAGCATGTGCTCAATTCTTCTTTCCCCGATGTTTTTTTTTTTTGTTTTTTTGTTTTGTTTTGTTTTGAGATTGTATCACTTTGTCAGCCAGGCTGAAGTGCAATGATGCAATTATAACTCACTGTAGCCTCAATTTCCTGTGCTTAGGTGATCCTCCCACCTCAGCCTTTCAAGTAGCTGGGATTGCAGGCATGCACCACTATACTGGGCTGTTTTTTTTTTTTTTTTTTTTTTTTAAGTACAGATGAGATCTTGTTATGTTGCTCGGGCTGATCTTGAACTCCTGAGCTCAAGTAATCCGCCCACCTCTGCCTTTCAAAGTACTGGGATTACAGGCATGAGCCACTGTGCCTGTTCTGTCCTCTGATTTTCTGTCATTAACCTTGCAAAGATTACAGCTTGATAGGCTACTTCCAGATCCAGTCTCTTGACTGTTGGCTCTTAGTGCCAGAGTTATATATGGACAGAACTGACAAAGCAGCTAGTGGCAACAGCTATAATTAAAATCCTTTTTGTCTTTTCAGTTCAATAAGTGGTTAAATGATTTTGACGTCATTGTTGAGCCAGGGATAATAATACCACTAAATGGTGCCATCTATAAACTTTTGGTTTCTGTGAGCTATAGATATATAGAGTAAAATAACCTAAAATACCTATATCCCCTCACCCTTTTCTCTGCTTCTGCAAAAAAAGAAGCAGAGGGCAAGAATTATTTCTACTTCTGCAAAAAAAAAAAAAAAAAAAAAAAACAGAGGGCAAGAATTATTAAAGAAATGAGAACAAGAAGACAAAAGCATCTTTGTATAAAGTGTCAAGAATATACAGTGGGGAAAGGACACCCACTTCAGTAAATGGTGCTGGGAAAATTAGATATCCGTATGTAGAAGAACGAAAGTGGACTCCACCTGTCACCAAATCAACAAAAATCAACTCAAGATGGATTAAGAACTTACATATAAGGCCAGAAACTATAAGACTGCTAGATGAAAACAGGGAAGCACTTCAGGACATTGGTCTAGGCAAAGCATCTTTGTATAAATACTAAAATAATATAACATGCTGTGTTACAGCCAGCTCTAATTGCCAATTCAAAGAACCAAAAAGCTCAAAAAAAGTTGCTCACCGTGCCTTCATTTTATTATTCTTTGAGGAGAATATTTAAAATAACTGGAGTAGAGTCTCCTTATACTGCTGGTGTAGAAGTTTGGACTAATGCCTGCTTTGTAAAATAATATTATATTGGGCTTCTATTGGCATAGTTATAATATAAGAATATGAACTGTATTATAGCTAAATCCATGTCATAGTTGTTGGAAAAGTCAGAAATCTGCTGCCATTATTCTGGTTATGTAATGCCTCCATGTCTTTTGAGGAATGAGGCAAACAAAATTTAAGAATATTTGTATCCTAAATATTTAAAGCCCTAAACATATTGATCCTAGATTAGTGATGAACATGTTTTCCTTGTTGCTTTTGTTGTTGTTTCTTAAGTAGCTTTCAGAATTGATTTTTTTTTTCAACTTCTGATAAGGCATTTGACATTGGCGATCGATGTGCTAGTTCAGTTTTTCTTTTGAATAAACTCATGGATGTGGCATGAGTGAGTATTTGCTGTTAGCCTGGCATGTGCTAAGGATGCTGCGCCTGAAAGCTGTTTCACTATTCTTATCTGCCTCTCAGGACAGAGCTCCGGCAGAAAGCAGGCCATTTGGGACCCTTCCTCCCAGACCCCCAGGGCAGGACACCTCCATGGACGACAACCCCTTCGGCACTCGAAAAGTCAGATCTTCCTTTGGCCGGGGCTTTTTTAAAATCAAAAGTAACAAGAGAACAGCAAGTGCACCAAACTTGGGTATGTACGGCCAAAATGCCTTTGCCCTGATTCTTCCACAAGGAGGAAAAGAGCAGTGTCTTCCCTTCCCTTATTCCCTCATTCACTGATTCCTTTCTCTTTCTCAGAAACGAAGGTGGATGACTTAGGGGGAATTTAGCAAAAAATGGTTCAGTGGATTTAATTTAGTGTTGTGAAGATATATAGACTCTCACCCTGCTCTCTCCTGTGGTATAAACTTAGTGGAAAGACCTAAAATCATGATTCCCTTTGACTTCATCATGGAGTTTCCCATCTGTTGTGACAGTGGATAAATTAACATTGACATTGAGCCTGTGTGTAACATCGGAAGCACGGTGTGCCGCATGCCTCTCCTCCACGGTGTGTATTTGGTGAGGAGGAGTCTGATCTGTGTTTCATTTTGTCATCTCTGTGTTCTCTCCATTGGGCTGCGTGTGATTGTGTGCGTTGTTGGGATATCTGAAGATCGTAAACGAAGTGCCAGTGCACCCACCTTAGGTATTGTACCCCTGCATGCCAGCCTTCACCAGCACTGTGCTCCAAACCAATCTAATCCCTGCTCTTGGCATCTGTGATCTCTAGAAAGCGATCTGACAGCAATCAGAAAATGTAGTTCTCTATTCCAGAGTGTTCTTTCCACCTTCTGCTGAAAAGGACTCTGTAGAGGCTTTGCTTCCAAGCCTAAACGCTGTTTTAACCAATGCTAGTAACACTCACTGTGTGAATAGCTTTGAGAGGACCTAGACGTGTGCAGCATTCCTTAGAGTGCAGGGCAGGAATGTCCTGGCATTGTACATTGCAGCTCTTTCACCCTGGAAGTGCATATTACCACACACTAACTCCCAGGTCCTTGCAGTCCATTCTCCATGCTTACATTTCTCCCAGCCTCCAAAAAGAAATTTTTTTAGCCACATAAGGAAGTTTATAGAAGACTTGGAATATTATAGTTTTAGGCTTACTTCTCTTAGGGGAACATTCTTCTGACGTTTTATTACTTTGAAGATGGAGATAATATTTAGTGATGACAGAAGCAACTTTACTTGATATCTGAGGCGTTATCCCACAAAGTGATTTTAGAAAAGAGGCAGCTTAGTTTTCCTCTTTGTAAGGCAGGGCACAAATTGGGGGGAAAAGCTCTCAAAATAAAAAAGAGAAATATGGTAGCTTTAAGATGAGAACAAGCTAGGCAGCATTTTCAGGGGCACCTGTACCCATCATGGTTGAAGGATTTGAATTGGGAAAGTTCCTTTGGGTTTTTCCAAAAGGTGCTGTTACCTTGTATAGATATCTACCTATCTATTCACGTGGACCAGCAAACAGGACTTCTCTCTCTGTAGAGATAAATGTCTAGAATGAACACTGGATGCATAAGATAAACTGATCTATTCAGACAACTATTTTCAAATAGTTTTTTTTTTTTTTTTTTGCATCTTTCTTAGAAGAACTGTTTTGTTAATGCTAAGAGGTAAATGCTGCTTATTATAACCTATAATCACAGCTCTGCTTTGTAGAAAAATCAACTTTCTGCAACTTGTAGATCTTGCTGAAACACTGTTCCTGTGATTTTAGTACAACTTTTACTTTCCTTTATAAAGTATAAAATCTCACTAGTTTTATACTTAGTATGGGATTGTTCACTAAGGGACAGCTAAAAGAACTGAAATAGTTAATGCTTGGAGATCTGAGAGTGGCAACTGTGGATGTGATTCTTTTAAGGTAAAATCAACAGGCACTTATTCTATGTCAAAAGAAAAATTATGCATATCCAGTTCACTCTTCTCTCAGTGCCTAGGATTTAATAGATTGGAATATATTTCATAAATAAAGAATTGCTGGAACTGGGTAACTGATTTGATATAAATGCCAAAGGAGAAGGAGTAAAAGGAAAATGACAGAGTTTGAGCTACAGTAACAGGAACAGTATTAGTTAATATTAACCAAATAACAAATAAGAACATTTAAGAGAGGAGGCCAGGCGAGGTGGCTCACGCCCTTAATCCCAGCACTTTAGGAGGCCGAAGTGGGTGGATCACCAGGTCAGGAGTTCAAGACCAGCCTGGCCAAGATGGTGAAACCCCGTCTCTACTAAAAATACAAAAATTAGCCAGGCGTGGTGGCGGGTGCCTGTAATCCCAGTTACCTGGGACACTGAGGCAGAGAATTGCTTGAACCCAGTAGGCGGAGGTTGCAGTAAGCCGAGATCGCACCACTGCACTCCAGCCTGGGCAACAGAGCGAGACTCTGTCTCAAAAAAAAAAAAAAATTTGAGAGAGGAAAAGACTCTCGGGGAAATTGGATGAGTTTGTGAAGTCCCAGATGTCCCAACACACTGAATTGGGAATATCACAGGCATTTAGATACAGGACCTGGAGAGAGAGATTGGGCTCAGAGATTTTGATCCGCTAGAGGGCGCTTAGAACAGAATCTTAAAGTGGCATGGGGGAAGAAAAAAAAGCAGGAGTGCTACAGCAAAGACACTATCAGATGACAGATGTAGGAGTGGTCATGTCAAGAAGCCAAAGGAAATGATTTTGAAGGATGTAGGAGGTAATCAACAGTACCACGTGCTATGGAAAGATTGGGAATAATTCCATCATGAATTCAAATCACTCAAGGAAAGAGTGTGGCAATCCTATCACCCTCTTTTAATCTCCAAAGGGCTTATAATTTTATTAACTTTAAACACAGTAAACTATGGAGCAGAACATATATGTGTGTTCCATTTCTAATATTTATAAGGTGCTCTTTGTAAATTACTGATTTATAGACCAACAGAAGAATTCTTAATAGTTCTAGAACCAAGAAGATTAACATCTTATCATGTTCATTCCATATTTTAAAATTCGTTGTCTGTATTCTGCTCTTGGAGTAGCTGAAACAGAAAAAGAGACAGCAGAGCACCTAGATCTGGCTGGTGCTTCTTCTCGGCCAAAAGATTCACAGAGGAACAGTCCCTTCCAGATACCACCTCCATCTCCAGATTCCAAAAAGAAATCCAGAGGTATCATGAAACTCTTTGGAAAGTAAGTAAAGCAGTGAACAAGTAGAGTGGGCCCTGTCTTACATGTTGCTTAAAGTGGCTGGAAATGGGTATGGACTTGTAAGGCCTTTGTATTCCTCTTATGGAAGGAAGTTTGGATTATGATGTGGGATTTATTAACTCATTGGGTCTTAGTTAAAGTTTAAATTTAAATGTCTATGTTAATGACACAAAGAAGATTAGTTCCGGTAGCTGCACTAGTTAAAAATTCTCTGATTAACAAGCCTAAGGCCTCCTCAGGTCTAATACTGGCCATGTGTGTTATGTCTTCTTCAGACTTAGGAGAAGTCAATCAACTACATTCAACCCAGATGACATGTCTGAGCCTGAATTCAAAAGAGGAGGGACAAGGGCAACCGCGGGACCCCGACTGGGTTGGTCTCGAGACTTGGGACAGTCTAACAAGTAAGAAGAGCCAACTGATAGACTTTTGCATCTCTGCCAAGCATCATAGCCTCATGAGTCCTGCAGTGTTAGTACTGTCATTGGGTTAAACAAAGTCATTGCTTAATGCTGTGCCTAGTGAAAGGGGACATCATCTTTAGAGCAGTGCAATTTGTCAATGGTTGATGAACATACAGAAGGTGAGGGCTGTGTGAACTAGGGGAGAGGCCAGAGCTAAAGTGTCAGCAGCATCTGTGTTAGAATGGCTCTGAAACTTAAATTTTACATAGACGGTAATTATAAGTACTCTAAAGCATAGCTTTGGAAAGATGGGATATTTACATGAGAGTATGTTCTAGATCAGACCACTTGGATTTGCTTTCTGGCCTTACCACTTTCTACCAGCTGGGTGACCTTGAGCAACAGCTTCCAGGCCCTGTGTCTCAGTTTTCTCATCATTCATAATTAGTGCCTACTCCAAAAGCTGATTGTGAAGATTAAGTAAGTTAGTATGTGTTAAATATTTGGCAGATAGTAACTACTCAAGAAACATTAGTATATAACAGAATCTATGAAAGTACTTAGAGACAAAAATTCTATCAGAATCCTTATATTTATCAGGACTATATAATATTTTATCCATTAAGATTCTAAGAACTGCTCTGACACTCTTACCAAAGTTGAGGGCTGGCTTAGAACTGCTACATTGACTCACTGTGTATAAAAGGGTGGGGTTGGCAAACATAAAGTACAAGGCATTGATACCAAATATTTTAACAGTATAATAGACTAGAAACCCTTTAAATACAGCCCCTCCCATACAGGTGGAACACTGGACATAGGTTACATCAAGGAGGAAACCCTCTTTGGCCTTCTTCAAATACCAAACAGTTTCATTTGCCATATGTTGTCTTTGAACACAGTAGAGCTCCTTGTGCTATTTAAAAAAAGCACATTCATCTTCCCCTCCGCACCCTGTCCCCACCGCGGAACAAGAACACTATCTGTGTATCTTAAGTAAAAGAAAACAGGAATTTTGCTTTGATTGTTTCCTACACTTAGTGACAACATATTGCCCTCTTCTAATTGGTTACCATATGGAAATAAACCATAATTCTGCTAAAGTTAGTTCAAATTAGACTTAAGTTTCTTTCACTCCAACTGAGTTTCCTGTTTGGGAATCCAGTCTTCAGACAACATTGGTTGAAACTGATACAGTGACTTACGTTTTTCCAATTTAGTCTTTTTCTGTAGAACTTGTTCTTGCTCTGTCACATTAAATCTTTTGTGGTTTCATTTGAAATGAGACAGTGGTCTTAGAAGATAACTTTCAACTCCAGTACCAGTTGTTCCTCCAATGTATACTAAAAATTAAGCTTTTCGTGGTCAAATGTGTATCACCAGGGAATGTCCATGTCTATTGAATGTATAGTTGTTTAAAACTCATGATAAGCCACAGGATTGGCTTTGGATTATTTTTCATGCAATTACTCATTTTCCTGTAGTGACTTGGATATGCCATTTGCCAAGTGGACCAAGGAGCAGGTTTGCAATTGGCTGATGGAACAGGGCTTGGGCTCCTACCTGAATTCTGGCAAGCACTGGATTGCATCTGGCCAAACGCTTTTGCAGGCTTCTCAACAAGATCTAGAGAAGGTGACTGCTTCTCTATTTTGTTCACACAATGGATACTGAGAAGAAGACAATGTGAATGTAGGGTTGTTTTATAGTCCAGAAAAGGCCATGAGTGAAGCCAGTAAATACTCTCTAAATAAAAATTTGGGTTTTCAATTGCTTCATGCTTATTTTTTTCTGATGGTCTTGGGAGGACCTGGTCTTGATGATTCCTTATGGAACACTTAAGCCATTGGGCATTTTAATGAAAAATAATTACATAAGCATAATTAAGTTCATATTTCTTGAAATCATTATATGGCTTTATCATTGGCCTATTTTCTCAGTGTAATATATGCAATGCACTTTGCAAAAGGAAAAAAAAGCACCCTACAATTTATGTCTAATTATTTAACATTTCTTCACAATTATTTAATATTTTGCACAAAATAAGGGTCAAATTCTTTTTATGCATGCTACAGTTCCTAGCTTACAAAGAAAAGGAGTCACTAGGGAATGCCTAACACGCCCCTAAGCTAATTGTGGTGGTCTTGGCTTTTCAGGGACCTTCGTTCAACAGCACTTTACTAGCGCAAGTTAGGATTGTCATTTAGTATTGAATTGGATCTTTAGTGCTAGCTTCATTTTGGAGAAATTTGCATCCTTTGCCAGTGGCACCCAGCCTATATAGATAGAATTATAAAGTCAATGTTTATTGTTTCAGGAACTTGGAATCAAGCATTCACTTCATCGAAAGAAACTCCAGCTGGCACTCCAAGCCCTGGGATCTGAAGAAGAAACCAATCACGGGAAGCTGGATTTCAACTGGGTCACTAGTAAGAAGTTTTTATTCTAACAAAATGGAAGAATTATATACAGAGCTGCTTTTTCTTTTTAATCACAAGAACAGGTGTTTTGTGGCACGGTAGCAACACTGGCCTCTCTCTTTTAGGATGGTTGGATGACATTGGCCTCCCTCAATATAAGACCCAGTTTGATGAAGGACGGGTTGATGGTCGAATGCTACATTACATGACTGTTGTAAGTGACTCACTCCTGGGGTTTGGGGGAAGAAAACTTTTTTCTCGAAAAATGCAGAAATTGAGTAAGCCAAACACAGTGTAGTGATTACACCAGAGTTTGAAGCTGTTGCTTGAACTTGAGGAGAGTGGCGGGCATATTTCCTGTGAAGTTGAAGTTGTAGCATTTGGTGATTGTGACTGAACAGCCTTGGGATAATTTGAAACCCCAATTTAAGCTAAGTGAAGCCTAATTTAAACTAAGCTCTCCAGAAAGTTGATTTTATATGTAATACATTCAACAATGTAAACACTGAAGTGTATACTTTGAATGGGTACATTTTATGGTATGTAAATTATATCTCATAAAAATATATATATATATTTTTTTATTTCTTTTGAGATGGAGTCTTGCACGGTCGCCCAGGCTGGAGTGCAATGGCACAATCTCAGCTCACTGCAAGCTCCACCTCCCAGGTTCAAGCCATCCTCATGCCTCAGCCTCTTGAGTAGCTGGGACTACAGGCCCATGCCACCATACCCAGCTAATTTTTTTGTAGTTTTAGTAGAGACGGAGTTTCGCCACGTTGGCTAGCTGGTCTCAAACTTCTGACCTCAAGTGACCTGCCTGCCTCGGCCTCCCAAAGTGCTGGGATTATAGGCATGAGCCACCACGCCCAGCCCAAAGATATTTTTTAAATAGAATATAGAGTTTTTAAGCCCAAGCTGTTTCTAAGTTATGCGTTTCTATGTGCAGTGACCATTTGGAAGAGCCCACCCTTTTGACCTGACATCTTCCAGGACTTGTCTTCTCCCTACCTTTCCACTCTGGACAACTGTTACCTGAAACCCTATCACCCGTCTCACTTCAGCCCGGTTCTGCTACAGCAGGAGTTAACTGGGGTTAAAGGAGGCGGGAGGAAGGCTAGACTTCCACTCTGGTTCCTTCATTATGGTACATTTCTAGCCTTCCAGCCAGTGTGTAGGACTATTCCCTGCTTGACAGCAGTGGGAAAGATGGATTCCAGGAGAACTTTGTTTTAGGTTCCATACCACTATTAATATTCTACTTAAAATTCTCTTATTTTATTTTTTTTTTAATTTATTTTTAATTTTTTTATTTTTGAGATGGAGTCTTGCTCTGTCGCCCAGGCTGGAGTGCAGTGGCGTGATCTGGGCTCACTGCAAGCTCCCCTTCCTTCCTGGGTTCACGCCATTCTCTTGCCTCAGCCTCCCGAGTAGCCGGGACTACAGGCACCCGCCACCAATGCCCGGCTAATTTTTTGTGTTTTTAATAGAGATGGGGTTTCACCGTGTTAGCCAGGATGGTCTCCATCTCCTGACCTCATTATCCACCCGCTTCAGCCTCCCAAAGTGCTGGGATTACAGGCGTGAGCCACCGCGCCCAACCATGTTCTACTTAAAATTCTTTTATTCATTTGTTTATTTTGGAGACGGAGTCTCACTCTGTCGCCCGTGCTGGAGTGCAGTGGCGCAATCTCCGCCTCCCGGGTTCAAGTGATTCTCCTGCCTCAGCCTCCCGAGTAGCTGGGATTACTGGTGTGCACCACTGCACCCAGCTAATTTTTGTATTTTTGGTGGAGACGGAGTTTCGCCATGTTGTCCAGGCTGGTCTGGAACTTATGACCTCAGGAGATCCACCTGCCCCAGCCTCCCAAAGTGCTGTGATTACAGGTGTGAGCCACTGTGCCCAGCCTAAAATTACTTTATTTAAACAGCTTTTTGTGAAGTAGGCTTTAGACCCAACTACCCTAAGTATAATCTTTTTCAAATAAGTGGAAGGTTTTAAACAGCCAACTTAAGTAGGCATTTCTCAATATCAAAAAAGTTGGAGTTCAGTTCATGGATTTTTCTTCTCTATCATTGAACCCAAGCCCCTTACCTTGATGGGCACATCATGTAAACCTGCATGAAATAATACTAATATGTGTAGTATGTTGCACGTTTACTATGTGTCAAACATCCTTTTAAGCATTTTGCTCATATTAATACTGGATTCTCAACAACACTTTTAGTTAATATTACTAATTTTATTATAGTGTGTATAATATATATTAAAAAGTTTTTTAAACTTTTTATTTTAAAATAATTTTAGATTTACGGAGGAGTTGCCAAAGATAGAATTCTGTATACCTTTCACTCAGCTTCGTCTAATGTTAACATCTTACACAATCATGATTACATTCCTCAAAACTAAGAAATTAACGTAGATGTTAATACAGTCAACTAAACTGAAGACTTTATTCACATTTCACCAGTTTGTCCAGTAAGATGCTTCTTCTGTTCCAGGATCTAATCTGGGGCACCACATTAAAAAACACATTTTGTGACTTAGGACTTCTGGGGTCAAATTTTCCAGGGTCATTTACTCTTTTATAGCCAATTCATATATGCTGCTTGTGATTTTAAGCTTGAATTTGTTCACATATATACTATATAATTATATAATACTATATATACATAGTATTATACACACATATGTAATACTATAGATACACAGAGTATGTGTGTGTATATATACATACATGTGTGTATATATATGTACACGTATGTGTATATGTGTGTATTATGTGTATGTGTATCTACATATACACACACACACATACTCTGTGTATCTATAGTATTATAATACTATTATTATCCCTACTTTTTTACATGTATAAAGGAAGGAATCCAGATATTGGGTAACTTGGTAACCAAATTTCCACAGTTAGCAATAGAAAGTCGGAGAGAGTTTGAACTCAGGCTGTTTCAAGATCCCTGCTTTTAATAGCTCATGATTATGACTAGAACACATTCAGTAAATATTTGCCTCCCTATCTAGGTGTGAATATGTTCACCCTGAGAATGTGAACAAATTCAAGCTTAAAATCACAAGAAACATCTGTGAAATGGCTATAAAAGAGTAAATGACCCTGGAAAATTTGACCCTAGAAGTCCTAAGTCACAAAATATGTATTTTAATGTGGATTAGATCCTGGAACGGAAAAAGGACTTTACTGGACAAACTGGTGAAATGTGAATAAAGTCTGCAGTTTAGTCGATGTTATTATCATCCACATTAATTTCTTAGTGTTGACGAATGTAATCATGATTATGTAAGATGTTAACGTTAGAGGAAGCTGAGTGAAAGGTATATAGGATTCTGTTCTATCTTTAGCAACTGCTCCACAAATTTAAAATTATTTTAAAATTAAGTTTTTAAAAATCCAGAATTAAGAAGAAAATCACCCATAAATTGTTTTGATATAAAACTGTCTCTGTTTAAAATCCTTCAAAGTATAAAGAATTTCAAAAACAATTAACATTTTAATCACACTGTAAACATTGTGCTTTCAGATATTTTTGAAGCTGATAGACTAGTTAGATGAAAATAGCTCACACTGAAATGTTTGCAATGGGTGTCTCAATCCTAGATTAAAATAAGTACTTTTTCTAACATATGTTAAGATGCTACTTTTAAGGAATTACTCCAGAAAAACTTCAGGAAATAATTTTTGCCCAGTTAGTAGCCGCAAGGATATAAACTGATTAATATTTTAATTAAATATTTCTGTAGTAGATTACATTTTTTTTTCTTTCTTTCATGAGAAATGTTTTATCAGAAAGGTGTGTCTAAAATGGATGTTTTCCTTGTTTATTTTCTGGGTGTGTTCGGAAGTAGACTGGTGCTTATCTTAACACTGCCCCTAATATCACCTTCTTCTGAAATAATTTGTTTTGGTGTGTTTGGTATATTTGAAAATATTTCCAAGAGCCACAGACTGGTGAAGATTCTTCCTTGAAGGGAGCGGGGGGGTTGACTGGCGAGAGATAGATAGATAGATAGATAGATAGATAGATAGATAGATAGATCTAACTTATAACTTCATTTTTATTCTCTCTTAACTCTGACCAAAACCTTTGCAGTGATTGATATAGTTTTGCCAAAATTGTTCACAGTGTCTGCTAGATAAACCATAATAATCTAGAGCTATTCAATAGCAGACAAGTCTTTACTAAAAAATAATCTAGAACTGGAGAATTATTAAGGTCAGGGAGTAGTATAACAAGAGCACTGTTCTGATTTTCCCCAAAACTATGACGTGCTTTAGTTCAGAAAACCAAGCCTTGGCTAGGAACGGTGGCTCAGGCCTGTAATCCCAGCTCTTTGGGAGGCTGAGGCCGGGGGACTCCTTGAGCTTATGAGTTTGAGATAGCCTGGTCAATATAGTGAGACCCTGTCTCTCCAAGAAAAAAAAAAAGAAAAGATGAAAAAAGAAAGCCAAGCCTTGATCATGTCCGCCAATAAGCATCATTTACTCTTCGCTGTCTGCTGAAAGGAAATAGAGAGGGCAGTTTAGCCAATGCCTAAGTGCTTTATCCACAGATAAAGTTCTCAAAACTAAAGAGGAAAGAAATAAATTCTCTGTTTGTAGTATGTGCAGATCAAGTCAATGCAGATCACCTTTTGTAGTGACCCAGCAAGTGCTTGTCAAACTGTGGTTTTCAGAGCCCTGGGGTTCTACAATCCTATCTCAGAGCATCAGGAAGAGAGAGAAACAGGTGGAAGGCAGCTTCATTGGCAAAAAATACTAATTTGGGGTTTTGGGGAAGATTTTGTTCCAAATGGGAAAGTGGGTTCTGACAAGCCCTTGGGGCATATTGGTTTGAGGGGCTCTTCGTTTACTCCAGTTTTCTGAGATTCCCAAGAACGTCCCCCTGCTACAGGCCAGCACAGTGAACTCCTCCTTTTGTTCTTTTTCGCAGGATGATTTACTGTCTTTGAAGGTTGTGAGTGTGCTACACCACCTCAGTATCAAAAGGGCCATCCAGGTCCTAAGGATCAATAACTTTGAACCAAACTGTCTACGGAGGCGGCCATCTGATGAGGTAGCGTTTTAAGATTGAGGTTTATAAGCATGCACTTCCAGGCATGGGACTGTCCATATGTCAAAACTAAGAGCCATTTTTCTTGGAGCTTGCAGGAAAAGTCTTAAAATTCAGCCTCATTTACTTCTTAGGCTTTTTCTGTGTTCCTTCCTTTTCTCTCCATGATGGTTCCACTTGTATAACTAAAGCTAAGGGTTCATTTTCAGTTATGCTTCTTCCTTTTCTTGGGTGTATTTTTTTTCCTGATTCCCTAATCCGCAGAGATAAATATCACTATAAAGACTTCCTTTTCTGGCCAAATGTAGTGGCTCATGCCTATAATCCCAGCACTTTGGGAGGCCAAGTCATATGGATCACTTGAGCCCAGTAGATCAAGACCAGCCTGGGCAATATAGGTAGACCCTGTCTCTACAAAAATAATAGTAATAAAAAATTAGCCAGGCATGGTGGGTGCACGCTGGTGGTCCCAGCTACTCAGGAGGCTAAGGTCGGAGGATCTGCCCAAGCCTGGGAGATGGAGGCTGCAGTGAGCCCTGATTACACCGCTACAACTCCAGCCTGGGTAAGAGAGTTAGACCCTGTCTTAAAAAAACAAAAACAAAACAAAGAAACAAAAAAAGTCCTTTCCTAAACCAATGCTTTATTAGTATATAAGAAAACTTGAAACACAAACTATGACAGAAATTCTTTAAAAGAGAATTTTTCCCTTTCTTTATGCATTTAGTGGGATGTTGAGTAACTGTACCCCATGGAGCAGACTTTTTAGACAGAAAATGCAATTTAATACTTAGGATCTTGGTTGTGTGTTCCCACAGAATACCATCGCCCCCTCAGAAGTTCAGAAGTGGACTAACCATCGAGTGATGGAGTGGCTGCGCTCCGTGGACTTGGCAGAATATGCCCCCAATCTCAGAGGCAGCGGTGTCCATGGTGGGCTCATGGTAAAGCTCTGATTTAATTTCAAACTGACTTACTTTGTTTCCTTTAGTCTAGTGAGTAGGATAGTATCAATTTTTGCTTATCATAATCCTAAAGTCATCTGACGCAACCCTCCTGCCCTATTTCTAGTAAATCTTTACTTTCAGAGTATTTGTATTGATATCTTATAACTCTGGATTGAATTTAAAGCCGGTTCTCTTTTATTGTCCTCTTTCATGTCAAATAACATGTAGCTTCTTCCTCTCATATGATCATGTTTGAAAACCCCTGCAAGGATGCAGATTGTATTTCTGCACATTGATATTGCATAAGGAGTTGGCTGCCACGGACAGCACCCCAGAGAGGTAGAGGACTGATATTGGGATGCCAGAATCCTGGATTTCAGGACCAGCTCTATCACTCACTAGCTTGGGCAAAATGGAGAAAAGATATGTAAATTAAAGATCAAAGTCCATATGGTGTCTACCTCACCAGGCTGTTGAGAGGATCATTGGAGATAACCTAAGAGAAAGAGCTTTGCAAATTATAAAGCACAATACAAACATGTATGATTTGTGGTGACTTTTGACAAGCTTATTTTTTTTTAACAGGTTCTAGAGCCTCGTTTTAATGTAGAAACAATGGCTCAGTTATTGAACATCCCACCCAATAAGACTTTGCTGCGAAGACATTTGGCCACTCATTTCAACCTTCTGATTGGGGCTGAGGCACAGCACCAGAAGCGAGATGCCATGGAGCTGCCGGATTATGTACTTCTAACAGCTACTGCCAAAGTGAAGGTTGGTTCAGGCTCATACAGTTTAATAATTGCTTGGCGCAAAGGCAACATTTTGTCTGTTACCTGTTTATTCTGTTTTCTGGGGTTTGCCAAGTTTTGTGGATGAGTTCCTTACCAGCAGATGCAGGAATCCTCAGCGCTTAGTTGTCTTGGGAGAAAGATGTTGGCCGAGAGACAGTTCACAGATAGCAGAGAGCTTTATTGAAGGGAAATAGGGAGCAAAGAGCTTATTGTAAGAAAAAAAAAAAAATACAGGGGCTGATCCTGCAGGGAAAACAACAGGGTCGCAGTAGCAGTGTTTATGTAAAGGGACAGTACACTCCAAAACCCGAGGCACAGCGGGCTGCTGAAAGAGAAAAGAGGCCAGGAGTTGTGCGTCGGGTTTGTATGATGTCCAGTTTTTTCTTGAAGCTCTCGCCTCTGTGTTAAGTCCCTGCCTTTTTTATCTCGTTTTCCTGCTCCTGCCTTAAGTCCTTGCCTTTTCCCTGCCTAGTTCCCATCCTAGGTTTGTGGGACCCTCCCTTACTATAGTTGGTGCACATGCGTGGGCTGGATGTTGGCTGCAATTCTACCTAAAGGCTGCATTGCTCATTCCCGCCGCCCCCAGGAAGGTTGTATAACAGTCAAATCTATACGTACTGTGCCTGCATTTCTCTTAGGCATTCTCCTTTGCCCTCTTGCCTTCTTTATCGGCATGCAGCTAGCTAAATTCTGGCAGGTGAACTGCAGAGTGAGTGATTATTGAGCATCTTAAGGGATGTTCCTTTCTCCACAGGTATTTCTCCTCCTCCTCCTCGCTGCTCATAGGGAGCATGCATGTTTTGGGTGGTTTCTGGGGTGTGAGATTTTTCCGGACCTCTCTTTTCTCAGGGGCTTCCCCTCATGTCTGGCTATCTGCCTACTCTAACAAATTGAAGAAACAGTTGACCCTTGAAGAACATGAGTTTGAATTGCACAGGTCCACTCCTACTCAGATTTTTTTTTTTTTCAAGCAAATGTGGAGGGATGCAAAACCCACATCTAGGGAGGCTCGACTTTTTAGGTACACGGGTACGCTGGACTTGAGTATGTACGGATTTTGGTATACATGGGGATCTTGGAACTAATGTTCACTGAGGGACAACTGAGTATATATCTTTTAAAAGTATAATAATTAAGGGAAGGTACCCAGATAGCTCAGGCAGTAGAGCATCAGACTTTTAATCCGAGGGTCCAAGGTTCATGTCCCTTTTTGAGTGCTCCCTCTTAGGTGGGCATGGTGGCTCATGCCTGTAATCCCAGTGCATTGGGAAGCCAAGGCAGGAGGATCATGTGAGTCCAGTAGTTCAAGGCTGCAATGAGCTATGATTGAGCTATGAGCATGCCACTGCACTCCAGTCTGGGCAACAGAGCAAGATTCTGTCTCTAAAAAAAATGATAACGCATCATATTGGCTTCCACAATCCATGTATTGGCAGTGCAGAGAGTCCATAACTTGGGTCCAAATATTGATTGCAGTTGTTCTGTTTTTATAAATCAAGTGTAGAATAGAGATTTCTCTTGTACAGATTTAGCTTCTCTGGCTTATGATTGACCAGCCTTGTAAATAGGAAAAGATACTTTAAAAATGATTGAAGGTAGGCCAGAAGAGAATGGATATTTCCTAATTTACCTGGATTTATGGGTCATACCAAATTTAGATTACTTTTTCTTCTTTAAAATTAATCCTAGATTAACTCTTCTAAATATGTTATCTCAACCAACTTGTTGGGTTATGAGGTCCTCCAGAAATTTGCGCCAAAGTTCTTTTTAATTTTTTTTTTACCCCCTCTATCTGCCTGAGTATCCAATGACCAAGATGGAGTTTCTCTTCTAAGTATCACTGAAGTTTCCTCTCCAGAAAATTCTTTTAGCAGTCACCAGTCCTGTTATGGAAGCAAAATAGGCATACAAGATAATTATAGCCTCACCCAAAGAAAAAATATAGTAAGGTCTATTCTATTTTGCTAATCTTAGATTGAAAAACCTTGCAAAATTGGATTCAGCCATGAGAAATCTCATTGCATTAAGTCCTGTCTAATCAAAACTATGAAGCCAGGTGCAGTGGCTTGTGCCTGTAGTTCCAGCTACTCTGGAGGCTGAGGCAGGAGGATCCCTTAAGCCCAGGAATTTGAGGCCAGCCTGGGCAACATAGCAAGATTCTGTCTCTAAAAATAATCGTAGTGATGTAATCAAATTATTCTTGCCATATTTTGTTTATCACAGTGACTATTCAGCTAGTTGGCGTGAATAAGAAGAATAAGATTAATTTTCTGAGATTCATAACAAGGGTCATTTATCATTGCATCATTTATATGTCTGGGATGCCCTTTCATTTTTATCCAAATTTAAACATCCAGTTAATTTTCTCTCTACCATGGGGTAAATAATTAAATTACACATGTAGGAGGAAGGGGGTAATGCAAAAATAATTACATGTTATCAGTCCTTGATTGTACGAATTTTATCAAATCCTTTGGATGTTTTTGTTTGCTTTTCTTTTAAAGCCAAAGAAGCTTGCCTTTAGCAATTTTGGGAATTTGAGAAAGAAGAAACAGGAAGATGGTGAAGAATATGTTTGTCCAATGGAATTGGGACAGGTATCAGGAAGTGCATCTAAGAAAGGATTTAAACCTGGTTTGGATATGCGCCTGTATGAGGAAGATGATTTGGACCGATTAGAGCAGGTAAATCCATTATATACCTTTTTTCAAGTGCTTCCATCATTCAGACACTAAATGGGAGCTTTGTATACTGTGTCTGATCGAGGACATCTTCTTCCAATAACTAAAAATACAGATAATAATAAAATAGTAGTGAACATTTAGAGATCGCTTATATGTTCCAGGCACCATCCTAAGCACTTAATGTATACTATGTTTGTGGTAACCTTAAGACATGGAGAGCATTGTTATTCTCATTTTGGAGATAAGGAAACTGAGGCACAGAGAGCTAAGTAACTTGCCCAAGGTCCCCAACCTGTCTCTTTGGCTCCAAAGCTTATGATATTTACCTATATTATGCCATCTCTGTATTAAAACATGTTAGGAATGGACAGGTTATTCTACCTAGCCTTTTCAGATTAAAGTCATGGGACTGCATATTTCCCTTCTAATCAACAATGCTTTGGTACTGTTAGCAAAGGCATTAGACTAGCTGTGTCAGTAAAGTGTCTCTTCTAATTTTTCACTTCCGATTGCAGTGGTGAAAGGAGATTATCACCAGAAGTGTTCTGTTGCTCCTACCCCATTCAGTGCTATTTGCATTATTTCCTCTTAGACTTTTGTTCCTCTCGCTGCACTTTCCCTGACATTGTGAAAACACGTATGTCGTGTTATGGTTTGTTCTTTGCAGATGGAAGATTCAGAAGGGACAGTGAGACAGATAGGTGCATTCTCCGAAGGCATCAACAATCTGACAGTGAGTTTGTGAAATGAATTGAAAATGTTATTCTATAAATGTCTTTTAACAACCCCAGAGGACCACATGTCTCTTGGAGAATGTGTAGTTCTGAGCTCTTGGCTCTCAGTGTGACTCCCTGTCTCCTTGTTTTCCAGCACATGTTAAAAGAAGATGACATGTTTAAAGATTTTGCTGCCCGTTCCCCCAGTGCCAGCATTACAGATGAAGACTCAAACGTTTGACCGTAGCACCTGGAGGAACATTAGGAATGCTTAGTCTTTTTTCTACTTTCTTTTCCAAACACTCACAGTATATACAACAGGCAGCGGATTGTCTATTGTTTGTTGTTCCAACTTCTGCTGTTGAGAAGTTTAAACAGGAAGCAGGAGTAATGTGCCGATTCCGAAGTGGCCACAAAAAAATAAGACACTGGTGAATGAGAGTATAATTGTTTTTCTTCTATTTAATGTAAAAATCTGTGATATATTATATTTAAAGTGTTGCATTTAAGATGAGTATTTTACCAGAGTGTTTCCGTTCACATCCGTAGTATGGAGGATTTGGGGAACAGTAACCAGGATGTGAATGATTTTGTCACATCAGTGTTCACTGGAGCCACCTAAGTAGGACATTATATGATTTCAGAATCAATATGTGGAACTTCTTTAAGCATTCAGTGTGCCCACTAAATGCCAGCCACACTTCCACTTGCCTCTTACTGTCTTATTTTTATATATTTTTCTAAATATATGTATATATACAGTACATAGAAAATAGAACATTTATTTTGTGACCTAAGGACGATGGTGAAAAGATCACGTTTTCTAAACAATCTGGTGATCAGAACGTTCATATACCAGCTGGTTTCTGAAGAAGTCAGAATGATCTTTCTCCATACTGACTTTTAACAATGTTGATCATTGAGGCTAAATTAATATATATGAAATATTCCTTTTTGATGACACCACAAAGTTGTTGAACAGTTTAAAAATTTCAACCTTAATCTTGGATCCCTTTACCTCATATGGAAGAACTTGAGGGACATTAGTATACTTTTTTTTTTTAAGATGGAGTCTCGCTCTGTCACCTAGGTTAGAGTGCTGTGGCATGATCTCGGCTCACTGCAACCTCTGCCTCCTGGGTTCAAGCCATTCTTTTGCTTCAGCCTCCCAAGTAGGTGGGACTACAGGCACGCACCACCATGCCTGGCTAATTTTTGTATTTTTAGTAGAGACGGGGTTTCACCATATTGGCCAGGCTGGTCTGGAACTCCTGACCTTGTGATCCGCCTGCCTCAGCCTCCCAAAGTACTGGGATTACAGGCGTGAGCCACCATGCCTGGCCTTTTTTTTTTTTTTTTTTTAAGTGACAGAGTCTCACTCTGTCACCCATGCTGGAGTGCAGTGACGTGATCATAGCTCACTGCAGCCTTGAATTCCTAGGCTCCAGTGATCCTCTCACCTCAGCCTCCCCAGTAGCTAGGATTACAGGTGTGTGGCCTCCCACCCCACCCCACCCTTCACACCTGGCTGATTTTTCAAACATTTTTTGTAGAAACAGGATCTCACCATGTTGCCCAGCCTGGCCTCAAACTCCTGTCCTCAAGTGATCCTCCCGCCTCAGCCTTTCAAAGTGGTGGGATTACAGGTGTGAGCCACTGTGCCTGGCTTGAATACACTAACTTGAATACATTCAGAATCACCTCCTCTCCCCAAAATGCGTAGAAATAGTTTTTGAGGAAACCAAAAGCAAAGCAGAAACCTTTACAGTATTGTTTCTTTTCTCTTTGTTAACTATGTCATTGCATCAAAATACTAACAGTCTGCCTAAACATGTTCATTGTACATTTCTCAGGCTATCAATGAATGGAGCTTTTTAAAAAGTTGAATATTTGTCTGAACATTTTATTTCAAAGTTCAAAAAAACAGAGGCTGCAAAATTCATTTTATAATGGCTATTTTGTGATGATAAGACGCAGTTCACGTTTTTCTGTAGCACTGGGCCCAAATATTCTTTGTAAAGAAAATCACTGCAGCAAAAATTGTTACTGTGTTTATTATGTTTGTAGAAGTATTAGAAAAATATTCTATTTTTTATTCAGTGCTACATAATTACCCATGGTAGCCAACCCGACAAAAGACAGGTTTTCACAAATTGAGGTGGAGGTGGGCAGTTCAGTATCTGCCATTGGACTTGATTATAAACTGTATTTGAATATCAGTGGTGTTATCTTTTAAGTTGTCAGCAAGTTACCAAGTATTCATTAAAGAAATTGTGATATCAAATTACTGTTTATTCATAACAATTGATTTGATGCTAATAATAATTTTCTTTAAACTCTACCATTCATTATGTGGTAACTGTATTGGACTTACTTTATTTGGATTTTATTTTAATGTGACTAGATGTCACCACTTGAAAAAATCAATTTGTTCTTAGAACCTGGTTGAAAACACCAGGAGACTGTTACAGATGTCAAATTTTTTTTTTTTTTTTGAGACGGAGTCTCTCTCTGTCGCCCAGGTTGGAGTGCAGTGGCGCGATCTTGGCTCACTGCAAGCTCTGACTCCTGGGTTCACGCCATCCTGCCACCTCAGCTTCCCAAGTAGCTGGGACTACAAGTGTCTGCCACCATGCCTGGCTAATTTTGTTTTCATATTTTTAGTAGAGACGGGGTTTCACCGTGTTAGCCAGGAAGGTCTCAATCTCCTGACATCGTGATCCGCCCACCTCGGTCTCCCAAAGTGCTGGGATTACAGGCGTGAGCCACCGTGCCCGGCCCAAGTATTTTTTATTCAGGACGGCATAACGTAACTGATAATATGTAATAAAGTTAAATTTTTTTATGATGTGTTTTATTTACAAAATATACACTGCTGGTGTTACCATATGAAAGGAAATAAAGTCAATTGATAATTGCTTCATTTTTATTGCCCTTATTTCATTTTCCGTTGTTCATAGTAATAGGCTTTGTTTCTGATATAGAAAATAACACAATCTCTTTATAAACTGCCATAAATTTGTTTGAATGGAGTTTATAACGTGTATCAGCAGATAGGAATTTGAGGCCTTTGAGAAGATTTTGTAGGAAAAGCAGCAACTGAGCTGGGGAATGAAGAATATGGCAGAAGTAAAAGAAACACACAAACAAAAAAGAAAATAGGAAAAGCAAATGGAAATGACTCACCTACAGACTGGAAGAAGTTAGTTGTAGAAAGAGGTGTATGGATATTTAAAAAACTAACATAGGGCTGGGTGCAGTGGCTCATGCCTATAATCCCAGCACTTTGAGAGGCCAACACAGGAGGATTGCTTGAGCCTAGGAGATCGAGACCAGCCTGGGCAACATGGTGAAACCCCACCTCTACAAAAAATACGCAAAAATTAGCCAGGTGTGGTGGTATACACTTGTAGCCCCAGCTGGGGTGAGAAGATCACCTGAGCCCAGGGAGGTTGAAGCTGCAGTGAGCCATGATTGCGCCACTGCACTTCAGCCTGGGTAGCAGAGTGAGACCCTGTCTCAAAGAACGACAACAAAAAGAACTAATGTGCCATTTTTACTTTTACTAAAACTTGGAAAGAGGAAACATATGTTGGAAGAGATTACCAAAGGTTAAAAGTAGAGTGAATATAACCTAGCTAGAACAGACGTTTTGTGTGAAATTTAGTATCTTTAATAAGACAGCAGGAACTGAATGAATACAACACACCCAACTGACAAACAGAACATGTTTATTTAGCTGTATGTATATACGCTTAACTACACCCAAGGGAGCTGTAGAGTTAGAAAAACATGAACCATTAACAGATGTGACCTCCTTGCAGAACTTTTACTTTGAAAAAGAAGTACTCCTGAACCAGATTCACATGTGTGATATTTGGATGCAGAGAAAATGGGGCAGAAAGCATCGCAACAGTTGGTTCTGAAGGACAGCAAAGAGGTGCCCATCGTCTGGGAGGTGGTCAGTGAAGCTATAGTCCATGCAGCTCAGAAACTGAAGGAGTACCTTGGATTTGAATGTCCTCTGAGTCAACTCTGCCCAGCTGCAAATACTCTGAATGAGATCTTCTTAATCCATTTCATCACTTTCTGCCAGGAAAAGGGAGTTGATGAGTTGCTGACCACCACCAAGATGACCAAGCACCAAGCCTTCCTATTTGGCGCAGACTGGATTTGGACCTTTTGGGGATCCGACAAGCAAATAAAGCTTCAGCTGGCAGTACAGACTCTGCAGATGTCTTCACCTCCTCCTATGGAATCTAAACCTTATGACCTTTCCAATCCAGAACCAAGGGTAGAGGAGTCTTCCTGGAAGAAAAGTAGATTTGATAAGCTGGAAGAATTCTGTAACTTAATAGGAGAGGATTGCCTGGGTCTGTTTATCATCTTTGGTATGCCAGGAAAGCCTAAAGACATCAGGGGAGTTGTCCTGGACAGTGTCAAAAGTCAGATGGTGAGGAGCCATCTGCCAGGAGGGAAGGCTGTGGCCCAGTTTGTCCTGGAGACTGAAGATTGTGTCTTCATCAAAGAGCTGCTCAGAAACTGTCTGAGTAAGAAAGACGGGCTGAGAGAGGTGGGCAAGGTTTATATTGGCATTCTCTGATTTGGATATGTATTATGTGACTGGCCTGTAAGAGGAAAAGAAAAAAGATTCTAATAAGCAAGCTCATCTATTTGCATCATTCCAGCATGGGATTTTTTTTTCATTTGTTTTCCCATTGATCGAAAATGATTACTGGGATCAAAGTATATTAATGCCACAATTACAGAGGGAGAGAGAAAGAAAGAAAACTCTGGCTCTGCCTATGATTTAAAAACAGTTCAGGAAAAGTTATAATTTAGTTTAATATTTCATTCACTTATTCAGTAATAAAAATGGGAAGAGAGATAATAAAGTCACATTTAAAGTTTGATTTGCAAAAAAAAAGTGTCTTTGTTTGAAATAATAAGTCTAGCACTCAAACGTATAAAATGTGTTTTTGCATCTGTTGGTGGGAGATGGGTAGGGTAAAGTAGTGGGTAAGGCTACAGAGCAGGTTTAATTACATTTGTAACATCAGTTTCAAGCCATGCACAGTGACTTACGCTTGTGGTCTTAGCTACTCAGGAGGCTGAGGCGGGAGGATCGCTTGAGCCCAGGAGTTTAAGGCTATAGGGAGCTGTGATTGCACCACTGCACTCCAGCATGGGCAACGAGTGAATCCTCATCTTAAAAAAAAAAAAAAATAGTTTTGGTTCAGGACTCCTGAGCAAAACTCACATTGTTCTTTTCCTCTTAACACTTACCTTATTCTGCCTTCTCCCTAGCTGCTGTCTACACTGAGAGGACTTTGATGGGATTGATGGGATTTGAGATTCACTTTAGTGTTAGCTCTGCCTATGATTTTAAAACAGTGACCTATAAAACTATTCCTTTTAATAATACTTGTTTAGCCTTTGCAGTAAGGAAAATGTATTCACATATAATAACCATTTTTGCTTAAAAGCCACTGTGGGCCGGGCGCGGTGGCTCAAGCCTGTAATCCCAGCACTTTGGGAGGCCGAGGCGGGTGGATCACGAGGTCAGGAGATCGAGACTATCCTGGCTAACATGGTGAAACCCCGTCTCTACTAAAAATACAAAAAACTAGCCGGGCGTGGTGGCGGGCGCCTGTAGTCTCAGCTACTTGGGAGGCTGAGGCGGGAGAATGGCGTGAACCCGGGAGGCGGACCTTGCAGTGAGCCGAGATCACGCCACTGCACTCCAGCCTGGGAGACACAGTGAGACTCCGTCTCAAAAAAAAAAAAAAAAAAAAAAGCCACTGTGGAATTATAACAGTACAAAGAGGAATCACTATTATTTATTGTACTGGTAAGTCAAGTCAGATGCTTTACATATATTAGCGTGATTTTCATGTATCCTCCGTGACTCTAAGCGGTTTCTATTTGCCAAATCAAAGAGGCTAGATAACGCATAAATCTATTAAGTGGCTTGTAACAAAAAAGTAAAGTCTGCCCAGTTACAAAACCCATATTCTACCGTCATGTAAAGAAAATTCCCTGTAAGCCTATAAATTAAGTAAAAATCAATTTAAAAAAAAAAGAAGAAGAAGAAGAAAAGAAAATTAGTTAGCCAGGCAGGGTAGCTGTGATTCCAACAATTTGGGAGTCTGAGGCAGGGGGATTGCTTGAGCCCAGGAATACAAGACCAGCCTTGGCAACATGGTGAAACCCCATCTCTACAAAAAATACAAAAAGTAATGGTGATGTGTGCCTGTAGTCCCAGCTACTTCGGAGGCTGAGGTAGAGGGATTGCTTGGGTCCAAGAGGTCAAGGCTGCAGTGAGTCGTGATAGCGCCACTGCACTCCAGCCTAGGCAACAGAGCGAGACTCCATCTCAAATACATAAAAAGAAAATTCTCTCATTTTAAACTACTGGAATTGCTGAGATCACAAAGGTGTTCACCTGCAAAGATGCTAGCTGGTTGCTGTTGTCATTTTTCCTCCATTTCCTGGCCTTAATCTGTGGCTACTTTTCCTGTTCTTGAACAACCTGTTTACTGATATGCAGCCATTAGAAACATGAGCTGAAGCCTTTCAACTGCATCCAACCTCTTAAAACCATTTCTGTTTCTGACAGTCTTCTTATGTTCTTGGCCCCTTCTGTGTTTTGGAATTTAGGGCATGTTCCTGTGAGGCTAAATTAAGACATATGAGCGCAATGTGGCGTCATGCAGGTATTCCAAAGTAAGAAATACATTTGTTGCTGTGATCTGTATAACTGAAGCACGTTGCAGTGCACTCTGATAGTTTGTCCGACATCAGTTTGTAAAATGCTGACTGCAAGCCACCAAACTGATACCATGACCATCAATAGGTCACAATGCAGACTTGTAAAAACTTTGTCATGGTAGGAGTGAGAGCTTTCGAGTTTAGTTGAGGACAAACCTGCTTAAAATCCCAGCTCTTTTGTTTATACTTATCCAACCAAACCTCTGTGCTGGTTATTCTCGGTTCAACCTCCACATCTACTCCCCATCCTGTCTGCCTTCTTCTGGGTTCTGACTGCATCACTCTGGTTTCCATCCCGTGGAGGGCACGAGATCAGAAAGGGGACAGGTCTGGAAGGTATTAGCCCCACTCTCCCTACCTCACTATGACGCTTTGTTCCAGACAGCTCCTGCCCAGCTGGCCCTTCTCTGAGACTCCAGCTCCTTCCCCTTCCCCTCTCAGGCCATTGTCCCTTCCAGGTTGCTTCCTTGCACCCTGCCCCCACCCTGTAGATGTCCTTTTCCCTCAGGTGGACTTGAGGGTGCCATTCGATGTCTTCTGGAGCCCTAATGCCTCCTGATTTTCTCATCTAAAACCTGGAGATGACAATACCTACCTCGTAGAACTGCTATTCGTTACAAAATTAAGAATAATCGGCCAGGCCTGGTGGCTCACGCCTGTAATCCCAGCACTCTGGGAGGCCAAGGCAGGTGGATCACAAGGTCAGGATTTTAAGACCAACCTGACCAACGTGGTGAAACCCCGTCTCTACTGAAAATACAAAAATTATCTGGGCATGGTGGCGCGTGCCTGTAGTCCCAGCTACTCGGGAGGCTGAGGCAGGAGAATCGCTTGAACCTGGGAAGCGAAGGTTGGAGTGAGCTGAGATGGCACCACTGCACTCCAGCCTGGGTGACAAAGAGTCTCCGTCTCAAAAACACTTAAAAAATAGTTTTAAAACAATGCTTAGTACAATAATCCAAATCCACTCTTTGATTCTTTATCCAGCTCAGTAAACAGGATCCACAGCGAATATAAAGGTGCATCGTTAACTTCAATCTAGATGTAGGTTTAAGAGCATGCTCCTGTTTTCTTTCCATTGAGCCTGGTCTTCTTCAAATTAAAATAAGCCTTGCAACATTGGGGAACATCAACCCCCAATCCCTTCTCTTCAAATTTATCTCCCAAAGAAGTCCTGGCGGAAAGCGAGGAAGGGAGCATTCCTAATCCCCATGATGCCTGCAGCTTCAGGAAAGAAGAAAATGATGTATATTCTCTTCGGCCTCAAGAAATGGCTTTGTTTTCCCTCCTATCAATGTATATTCACCCCCATAGCCCTCTCCTTGAGGAACCTGGAATAGGAAGAACATATCTGCGACCTTGTAGTTGTCCTTCATTAGAAATTGGCATGAAAAAGTGTTAAATAAAATGGAGTATTGATATACACAATTACTTGTCAATTAAAAATGATTTTTTTTTAAAGAAGGTGAGTACTGGCAGAGACGTCTGTTTCCTCTTTTTGGTAGTGAGGTCTCCAATAGCATAGAATCAAGCTCAGTTTTTGCAATTTGGGTTAATATACTGCAAAAAAAAAAAAAGGCTTAAAAGTATAAATGGAAGATAGATTCATTCAAACATAATTGCTGAGTGCCTATTATATGTAGGGCTTGTTCTGTGCCCTGCCAATCCAGCAGTACAAAGAACGAAGTTCCTAGTCTCAGGGAGTTTCTATCTTAATGGTGGAAGACAGACAAACACGTGCAGATGTTTAAATGCATATTTTCAAAACATCTCACGCCTGTAGTAATCCCAGCACTCTGGAAGGCTGAGGCTGGCAGATCACTTGAGTTCAAGAATTTGGAACCAGCCTGAGCAACATGATGAAACCCTGTCTCTACTAAAAATACAAAAATCAGCCCGGCGTGGGGGTGTGTGCCTGTACTTGAGAGGCTGAGCTGGGAAGATCGCTTGAGCCCAGAAGGAGGAGGTTACAGTGAGCCCAGGTCCAGACACTGCACTCCAGCCTGGGCAACAGAGTGAGGCCCTGTCTCAAATAATAATAATAATCAATTTTAAATAACATCAGGAGTAATGTAAAGAAAAAGCATGATCAGGGAATAAAGAGTGTTAGGAGGTGCTATTTTATATTGGGTGGTGAAGGAAGGCCTCAGTGAGGAGGGGGCAATTAGCTAGAGATCTGAAGGAAGACACTGAGCATCAGAGGAGACATTTGGGAAAGAGTGTTCTAGGCACAAAGAACTGCAAATACAAAGGACCTGGAATGGGAGTGGATGTGAATGTGGATAGCAAAGGAAGCTGACGTGGACAGAGCAGAGTGAGCTGGAGGCGAGAGGTGGGAGATGAGTTTGCAGAACTAGCCAGCAAACTGATCAAGCTCTTCAAACTTGTAAGCTGAAGTAAGGACTCAACTATTCTGAGTGATAGGGGAGAGAAATGTCTTGACTGACCTGTACCTTAAAAGCCTCACCTGAAGCCAGGCATGGTCACTCACACCTGTAATTCCAGCACTTTGGGAGCCCAAGGTGGGTGAATCACTTGAGGCCAGGAATTCGAGACCAGCCTGGCCAACATGGTGAAACCCCGTCTCTACTAAAAACACAAAAACTAGTCTGGCGTGGTGGCACATGCTTGTAATTTCAGCTACTCTGGAGACCGAGGCAGGAGAATCAATTGAATCCAGGAGGCAGAGGCTACAGTGAGCCGACATCATGCCGCTGCACTCCAGCCTGGGTGACAGAGCAAGACTCTGTCTCAAATAAACAAACAAATAAACCCTCACTTGATTACTGGGGGGGGAGACTTGATGGTAGAAGAAAAAGAGGAGAAGCAGAACCCAGGTAAGCGGCTAGGAAGCCACAGTCATCCAGATAAGAGAAAAAGGTGGCCTGGACCACACTCATACAGGAGGAGGTGTGAAGAGGTCAGATTTAGAATATAGTTGAAGGTAAAGTGTACAGCATTTGCTGATGATTGGATGTGGGGTTTGAAACATGTAACCATTAGTTGCTGTATTTCCAAATGTCTTGAATAATAAGAATATATGCAAGGACAGAAATAAATTTGTCTTTGACTTTCCTTTATCCCAAGAAATCAAAAGATGGAGAAAAGCATTTTAGAGAAACAGTGCCAGGGTACATGATTGACAGACAGGCACTGCATGACTGGGTGGCCTCACTGAGGAAAAAGTAGCTAAACATGGGCAAAGGAGATCCCAGAGGCAAAAATGTCATTATATGCATTCTTTATGCACACTTGTCAGAAGGAGCACAAGACACAGCACCCAGATGCTTCTGTCCTCTTCTCAGAGTGGTCTAAAAAGTGCCAGAGAGGTAGAGGACCATGTCTGCTAAAGAGGAAAATTTGAAGACGTGGCAAACTCGGGAAAAGACCCATTATGAAAGAGAAATGAAAACCTATATCCCTCCAGAAAGGGAGGCAAAAAAAAAAAAAAAAAAAAAAAAGCCCAAGAGGCCTCCTTTGGCTTTTTTCTTGTGTTCTGAGTATTGCCCCGAATCAAAGGAATATATCCCGACCTATCCATTGGTGATGTTGCAAAGAAACTGGGAGAGAGGGGAAATGACACCGTTACAGATGACAAGCAGCCTTATGAAAAGCGGGCTGTGAAGCTGAAGGAAAAATATGAAAAGGATATTGCAGCAGACCGAGCTAAAGGAAAGCTTCATGCAGCAACAAAGGGAATTGCCAAGGCTGAAAAAAAAAAAAAAAAAAAAAAAAAAAAAAAAAGAAGAGGATGAGGAAGAAGAGGAAGAAGAAAATGATGATAAACAAGTTGGTTGTAGCAGTTTTTTTCTTGTCCATAAAGCATTTAACAAACCCTGTATACAACTCACTCCTTTTAAGGAAAAAAAAATTGAAATGTAAGGCTGTGTAAGATTTGTTTGTAAACATTACAGTGGGTTTTTTTTGTACAATTAATAGACTACTGAATGTCTCTTTAGATAGCCCTGTCCTGGTGATATTTTTAATAGACACTAACCTTGCCTGGTACAGAACGGGGGTTGTAATTGGCATGGAAATTTAAAGCAGGTTCTTGTTGGGGCACAGCACAGATTAGTTATATATGAGGATAGTTTTTTCATCTTCATTTGTCTCTGCTGTGGCTTATACGATATAATTGTTGTTCTGCTAACTGAATACCACTCTGTAATTGGAAAAAAAAAAATTTGCAGCTGTTTTGTTGATATTCTGAATACTTCTAAGCAAATACAATTTTTTTAATTGAAAAAAACATTTTAGCCCTTTGCCTTCAGTAAACTGGGCATGAATAGGCCCAGGTGGCATCTTTTAAAGTGTTAAGCAGTAACTGTTCCCATGTTCAATGCTTCTGGGAGGTTACAGTACTCAATTAATGTTTCCTTGGTGTATAGCGACCCCTGTCTGCAGGAATGCTGTGTGGAGTACACTCTCAAGAAGGAGGTGATGTAAAGAATGTGCAACTTGGAATCAGATGTGGATTTGAGTTTCAATGCTCATAAGAGCAGAGTCAAGTGGCTTAACTCTTTGTTTCCTTATTTGTAAAGTGGGAATGACTTCAACTACAATCATGCATTGCTTAATGGGGATATGTTCTGAGAAATGCATTGTTAGGCAATTTCATTGTTTTGTGAACATAATAAAGTGTACTTACACAGACCTAGACCGTACACACCAAGGCTATGTGGCATAACTCCTAGGCTACAAGCCTGTATAGCATGTTACTTTACCGATAATGTAGGCAACTGGAACACAATGGTAAATATTTGTGTATCTAAACATATCTAAACACAAAAATAGGTACAGTAAAAATAAGATATAAAAGGTAAAAAATGGTACACTTATACTGGGCACTTACAACGAATGGGGTTTGCAGGACTGAAAGTTGCTCTGGGTGAGTCAGTGAGTGGTGACTGAACGCGAAGGACTAGGACATTATTGTATGCTGCTGTAGACTTCACAAACACTGTTCACTTAGGCTGCGCTAAATTTATAAAACAAAAAAGTAATTGTGCTATGATGTCACAATAGCCACAATGTCACTAGGGAATAGGAATGTTTCAGCTCCATTATAGTCTTACGGGACCACCATCATATATGCATAGTGGTTGACTGAAACGTCTTTATGTGGCAAGTGACTGTAACTCAAAGGAGACAAATCTTGTGAAAATATTTTACATACCGAAGTGTAAGCTTACCAAATTTCAGAGAAACTAGTATAAATTGTAAGTATTCATGTTATAAACAGCTGAAAACCATAAATCAGACTCACCATCTTTTTTTTCCAAGTGAAAATTAAAATGTGGAGCTTTTGTAGATTTTAAAAATACTGCATACTCATTTAATTTTTTTTCAAGCTGTATGCTTGGTGTAAAAATTCAAGTACAGAAATGGAGAAAGTGAAGTCTTCAGGAGTGTCTCCTCCATCCTCATATCCGCTGCCTCAGATTTGCTGTTGACCCTTCCAGAATTTGTATTGCAAAAAATAATAATAAAATACACAAATGAGATTATATAATCCATAAGTGCCTTATAACCTGCATTTTAAAAAACTTAACAATCTATTGTGGACAATTTTCTATGCTAGTAGATTTATATCCACTTCATCCTTGTTAAGGCTGACACCAGTGGTTTTCCATCTTGCCTCAATATTAGATTCACTTGAAGAACTTAGAGTAAACAAAAAACAAAACAAAACCCTATTGCTCCAAACACATCTAGACCAATTAATCAGCATCTCAGAGGGAGTCTAGATAATTTAAAAAAAAAAAAATCTCCTGAGGTTATTCTAATGTTTAACCAGTATTGGGGCCCATGAATCTTAAGTAGTGTTGCAGGATTTTTCTCAGCTCCTTTACTGGACTCCCAGCAGGGGAGCTCTGTCTACTAGGCCCAGCGCACTCAGCCCTTGAGGGAGGGAGCACGTGAGTGAGTCCAGAGTCCAGCCTGCCACTCCGCCACCACAGGAGCAAACTTTGTGCAGAGGCCACAGCCAGACCAGTGGTGTCGCCTTGAGGGGAATGCAGTGGCACCCAGGCAAGGGTGCCTAAGACCCCAAAGTCCCAGAAGGGGTGTTAGTGTGCTAATTAGCTTTTTTAGTTCTGCCACCCACAGTCCAATGGATGGCGGTGTGTTAGCAGCTCAGTCGGTTCCTGGCCCCCTCGCATGGAGTGGCTGTCCTCTGCTGACCAGGGCAAAAGGTCAGTGTGACAGCCTTTCTGGGTACCCACACTCGGATCTCAAGCTCTTGTCCAGCATCCAAGAAAAATTAGGTCACCCTTGACAATTGAAGGATAGTGAGGGCGGAGAATTTTATTGAGTGATGAAAAAGCTCTCAGCCCAGAGGGGATGGGAAGGACTGTTCATCTTCCCCTGAGGTCAGAAGGTCTCTTCCCTGAAAGGCCATCTCCCACCTCTACCAACTGAGTCTGGGGTCTTTACAGGCACAGGATGGGGGTGGGTTGGACTGTAGGTAATACCGGAAAAGGCAACATTTGATTGGTTAGATACATTATTCAGAAAGAACCAATCGGGAGAGAGTGAGCAAACAGGAATAGAAGTTCTCACTCTGGTCCATGGGCTTCAGGCTGTTCTTGGCCTGAAGGTGGGGTTTCACGGGAGACCCACCACTGTCTGCTTAGGATTACTCTGCCTCCTGCCTCTATTAGTAGTACTCTGCTTTATATCAACACACCATAATAAATTTAACAAATACTGTTTTGATGGACATTTAGGTTGCAAGGTCCATACCTATACCTTATATTTGCATATTGTCTACCATACTTGTGAACCGACATACTTTGTTCACCTACTATAAAACAAGTTAGTTTTGAAGGCCAGTTGTGGTGGTTCATGCCTATAATCCTAGCACTTTGGGAGGCCAAGGTGGGTGGATCACTTGAAGTTAGGAGTTCAAGACCAGCCTCACCAACATGGTGAAACCCTGTCTCTACTAAAAACACAAAGTTAGCTGGGCATGGTGGCATATGCCTGTAATCTCAGCTACTTGTGAGGCTGAGGCACTTGAACCCAGGAGATGGAGGTTGCAGTGAGCCGAGATTGTGCCACTGCACTCCAGCCCAGGTGACAGAGCAAGACTCCTTCTCAAAAAAGAAAAAAATAAAATAAAAAAAGAAGTTAGTTTTTATTAAAAGTAGCCTTTTAATGCAAAGGATAAATGCTTGAGGTGATGGATACACCATTTACCCTAATGTGATTATTATACATTTTATGTCTTTATCACTATAAATCATATACCGGCCGGGCGCGGTGGCTCAAGCCTGTAATCCCAGCACTTTGGGAGGCCGAGACGGGCGGATCACGAGGTCAGGAGATCGAAACCATCCTGGCTAACACGGTGAAACCCTGTCTCTATTAAGAAATACAGAAAACTAGCCGGGCGAGGTGGCGGGCGCCGGTAGTCCCAGCTACTCGGGAGGCTGAGGCCGGAGAATGGCGTGAACCCGGGAGGCGGAGCTTGCAGTGAGCTGAGATCCGGCCACTGCACTCCAGCCTGGGCGACAGAGCGAGACTCCATCTCAAAAAAAAAAAAAAAAAAAAAAAAAAAATTATAAATCATATACCCCATAAATAGATATACCTACTATGTATCCACAAAAATAAAAATTAAAAAGTAGCTTTTATTGAATTAATCCAGGTTTAAATATAATAAAAACCCATTGTAAAAAAGCTTAATATTTAAAATTGTTCTACACAGGATCAGCTACATAATTTGTAGGTTCCAGTGCAAACTGAAGATGCAGGACTCCTTGTTCAAAAATTATTAAGATTTTTAAGACAGCAACAGCAAAGCATTAGGCCAAGCACAGGCCCTTCTAAGTGCATGTTGTATGTCTATGAAGCTGGCCTGGCTTCTATGATGTGTTAGATTACTTGGTCATAAAGTTTGAAGAAAATTTTTTTTTTTTTTTTGAGACAGGGTCTCACTCTGTCACCCAGGCTGGAGTGCAGTGGCACTATCTCAGCTTTCTGCAACCTCTGCCTCCTGAGCTCAAGTGATCCTCCCACCTCAGCCTCCCCAGTAGCTGGGACTACAGGCACACATCACCACAGCTGGATAATTTTTGTATTTTTTATAGAGACGGGGTCTTGCTATGTTGCCCAGGCTGGTCTAAACTCCTGAGCTCAAGTGATTCCCCCACCTCAGCCTCCCAAAATGCTGAGATTACAGGAGTGAGCCACTGCACCCAGCAAAGAAAAGATTTTTTTTTTTTTTGAGACTGAGTCTGGCTCTGTTGCCCAGGCTGGAGTGCAGTGGCCGGATCTCAGCTCACTGCAAGCTCCGCCTCCCGGGTTTACGCCATTCTCCTGCCTCAGCCTCCGGAGTAGCTGGGACCACAGGCGCCCGCCACCTCGCCCGGCTAGTTTTTTGTATTTTTTAGTAGAGACGGGGTTTCACCGTGTTAGCCAGGATGGTCTCGATCTCCTGACCTTGTGATCCGCCCGTCTCAGCCTCCCAAAGTGCTGGGATTACAGGCTTGAGCCACCGTGCCCGGCTGCAAAGAAAAGATTTTTATCATGAGTGAATGATTACACCTCTAAGATCATTCCCAAGTGAAAAATTATGTAATCTTAGTAACCCCTATGTGCAAGATAGTACATGCTTTACTCTTTACACTGCGCAAGACAGATATTTTTGCTTGTTGATAGCATTAATAGCATTACAAATGAATTTTTAACTTTTACTATAGAATGAAACTTACTGTACTTGATGCCAAGGAAAACAATAAGTATTTTTCTGGTTCCTCTAGCTCTGGTCATCTATCCACTTTAGTCTTAGGGAGAGAGTACAACAAAAGAACACATAGCAAGGTACAATGGGGACCTAAGTCTTTAATATCTTGCTCAAAAATTAAGAAATATTGTTAGAGCAGGTAGCTAGTCATGAATGAGCAGGGCAGGAGAGGGCTCCCCTTATACACACACACACACACACACCCCAGGAATTTCAGGCGACCATCAGGTGATTATTAACTGTCTTTCTGAAACAATAATTGGTCACAGCCAGCACCAGGGAAAAGCAGTCTCCCAAAAGATACAAAAAACCTGAAACTAGTGATCAGCAGCTTTCCAGTAAGATCTTAGGAACTGGGTGAGTGTGCACAAGCATGCACATTAAGAGGCAAAATGGCAGAATTTAACTGGTATTTGATCTTCTAGGGACATTCAACTGGTAAGGGACGTTAAACTGGTAAGGGACGTTCAACTGGTAAGGGAAGAACACCTCAAGTAAGCATGTGTGCAACTCCAGGAAACGCACTATGCATGCTCTCCTCCAAAATCCTGGCAAGCCACTGTGCATGCAGACAGCCCAAGCCAAGGGAAAAATCAGGGCAGAAGGGACACAGACCCCAGAAGTATGCCAAAGTATAAAATCCTAAGTCAAAGGTCAAATGGGATACTTGTCTTTCAAGTCACCCACTTGGTCCTCTTCCCAATGTATTTTCCTTCCTTTTGTTCCTGCTGTGAAGCTTTTTAATGAACTTTCACTCCTGCTCTAAAACTTACCTCAGTCTCTCCTTCTGCCTATGTTCCTAGGTCAAATTCTTTCTTCTGAGGAGGCAAGAATTGAGGTTGCTGCAGACCTGTACAGATTTGCCGCTAGTAACAGTATGAATATGATCGTACTCCTTTTGTCCCTAAATTTCTATGGTATAGGACTTGCGCTTTACTAAAATATACAAACTTGCAAGAAAAAGAGGCTGTTGCATTGACCCTACGCTTAATGCCAATGCCCACTGTTTATATTTATGCCTTTAATCATGACTGTCCTAAGAAAAATACTATTGCTCTCATTTTCCTTGAAACTGAAACTCAGAAAGGTTAGGTAGATTTGCCCAAAATCATAAAGAACCAGAGCCTGGATTCAAACCCCACCTCCATCTGATTAAAAAGGCCATGCTTTTGATCTTAAAAATAGTCTGAAGAGAGGAGAGAACACCATTGGAACATGGGGGCAGAAGGTGATGTGATGTGTCTACCAGCCAAGGAGTGCCAGCAACCATTAGAAGCTAGGAGAGAGGCATGGAACAGATTCTCCCTCAGAACCTCCAGAAGGAACCAACCCTGCCGACACCTGGATTTTGTACTTTCTAGACTCCAGGATTGTGAGAGAGTAAATTTCTGTTCTTTTAAGTCACCCAGTCTACAGTACTTTGTTCCAATCCCCTAGGAAACTCATACATCATGCTTCTGTTTTGGAACAATAACAGGACAGTAAAAGTCCAGAAATGATGAAGATGATGAATATTACAAATACTTGTCCATCTCATGCTATTTATCCCCCTCCTCTACCTTACTGATTGATGTCCATGGCACACTGAATGTTCATAGCTAGAATATTCTTGGACACCTGCATAACTCTGCTCTACTGGTTGTATGCTTACCAAGAATCGGTTTGTTTTATTTCTAGCTGTTTTGACTGTTATAATTTTGTCACTTTGAGACAAAAATAGGGAAATAGGCCAGACCCATGCCTCTAATCCTGACACTTTGGGAGGCCAAGGCAAGAGGATCACATGGGGCTAAGAGTTTGAGACCAGCCTGGGCAACATAGCAAGACCCCCAAATCTACAAAAAAATTTAAAAATGGAAAAAATAGGCCAGGCACAGTAGCTCACGCCTGTAGTCTTATCACTTTGGGAGGCCAAGGCAGGAGGATTGCTTGAACCCAGGAATTTGAGACCAGCCCTGGCAGCACACTGAGACCTCATCTTTAGGGAAAAAAAAAAAATTTTTTTTTTTTAATTAGCTGGGTGTGGCGGTGTGTGCCTGTAGCCTCAGCTACTTGAGAGGCTGAGGTAGGAGCGTAGCAGGACGAGCTGCAGACAAAACTCCTCAGACACCAGATTAAAGAAGGAAGAGGTTTTTTATTCGGCGGGAGCATTGGCAGACTCGCGTCTTAAGAGCCGAGCTCCTAGAGAAAGAAATATTTGGCCTTTTTAAAGGCTTACAACTTTAAGGGCTCCACATGAAAGGGTCGTGATGAATCGAGCAAGCTTGGGAAACGTGACTGGGGGCTACATGCATCAGCTAACAGAACAAAAAGTTTTACAATGCTTTTTTCATACAGTGTCTGGAATTTACAAATAACACAAGTAGTTTAGGCCAGGGGTTGATGTTATTATTATTACTTTGTTTAACTCCTAGGACTGGGTGGTGGTGCCAAGGTTGTCTGGCTATTTATCGTACTTTTGTTTCTCTCTCTTTTCTCTTGTCTTTGAACTAGGCAAGGTGTGGGGAGGAGGGCAGCAGGAGTAGTAGTGATCTCCTCCCTTAGGAGGATCACTTGAGCCTGGGAAGCCAAGGCTGCAGTAGGCCGTGGTCGTGCTACCACATTCCAGCCTAGCACAGATTAAGACTCTGTCTCAAAAATAATAATAATAATAAATTAAAATAATTTTTAAAATAATGAGAAAATAGAGAATTTATTTTATTTATTTATTTTATTTATTGAGATGGAGTTTTGCTCTTGTTGCCCGGGCTGGAGAGCAATGGCGTGATCTCGGCTCATCACAACCTGCGCCTACCGGGTTCAAGCGATTCTTCTGCCTCAGCCTCCCGAGTAGCTGGGATTACAAGCATGTGCCACTGTGTCCGGAATTGGTGGGTTCTTGGTCTCGCTGACTTCAAGAATGAAGCCACAGACTGTCGCAGTGAGTGTTACAAATCTATCTGGAGTTGTTCCTTCTGATGTTTGAACCTGTTCAGAGTTTCTTCCTTCTGGTGGGTTCGTGGTCTCACTGGCTTCAGGAGTTAAGCTGCAGACCTTCGCAGTGAGTGTGACAGCTCAAAAAGGGGCATGGACCCAAACAGTGAGCAGCAGCAAGATTTATTGCAAAGAGCAAAAGAACAAAACTTCCACAGTGCCGAAAGGGACTACAGCGGGTTGCCACTGCTGGCTTGGTGGTAGCCTGCTTTTATTCTCTTATCTAAACACCCCCCCCCCCCACATCCTGCTGATTGGTCCATTTTGCAGAGAGCTGATAGGTCTATTTTGGCAGGGTGCTGGTTGGTGCATTTACAATCCTCTAGCTAGACATAAAAGTTCTCCAAGTCCCCACTAGGTTAGCTAGACACAGCACTGATTGGTGTATTTACAAACCTTGAGCTAGACACAGAGTGCTGATTGGTGCATTTACAATCCTCTAGCTAGATATAAAAGTTCTCCAAGTCCCCTCTAGGTTAGCTAGACACAGAGCACTGATTGGTGCATTTACAAACCTTGAGCTAGACACAGAGTGCTGATTGGTGCATTTACAATCCTTTCGCTAGACACAGAGTGCTGTACAGAAAAATTCTCCACCTCCCCACTAGGTTAGCTAGACACAGAGTACCGATTGGTGCCTTTACAAACCTTGAGCTTGACACAGAGTGCTGATTGGTGCATTTACAATCCTCCAGCTAGGCAGAGTGCTTGCTACACAGAAAAGTTCTCCAAGTCTCACTAGGTTAGCTAGATACAGAGTACTGATTGGTGTATTTACAAACCTTGAGCTAGACACAGGGTGCTGATTGGTGTACTTACAATCCCTTAGCTAGACATAAAGATTCTCCAAGTCCCCCACTAGACCCAGGAGCCCAGCTGGCTTCACCTAGTGGATCCTGCACCAGGGCCGCAGGCGGAGCTACCCACCAGTCCCATGCTGTGCGCCTGCACTCCTCAGCCCTTGAGCGGTCGATGGGACCCAGCACCGCGTGCAGGGGGCGGCGCTAGTGGGGGAGGCTCAGGCCCCGCAGGAGCCCACCGTGGGCGGGGCGGGGGGAGGCTGGGCATGGCGGCTGCAGTTCGGAGCCCTGCACAGCGGGGAGGCAGCTGAGGCCTGGAGAGAATTCGAGCACAGCGCCAGTAGGCCGGCACTGCTGGGGCACCCAGCGCACCCTCTGCAGCTGCTGGCACGGTTGCTAAGCCCCTCACTGCCCCTGGCCGGCAGCTCCACCGCTACGAGTGAGGGGCCCGCCGAGTCCACGCCCACCCGGAACTCGCGGCTGTCCCTCGAGCGCGGCGCGCGGCCCGGGCTCCCGCCGGCACCTCTCCCAGCACACCTCCCCGCAAGCAGAGGAAGCTGGCTCCAACCTCTGCGAGCCCAGAGAGGGGCTCCCACAGTGCCATGGCCGGCTGAAGGGCTCCTCAAGCGCCGCCAGAGTGGACACCGAGGCCGAGGAGGTGCCGAGATCAAGGGCTGCTAGCATGTAGTCACCTCTCACCACCACAACTGGCTAATTTTGTATTTTTAGTAGAGACCAGGCTTCTCCATGTTGGCCAGGCTGGTCTCAAACTCCTGATCTCAGGTGATCAACACACCTTGGGCTCCCAAAGTGCTGCGATTACAGGCGCAAGCCACCGCAGCCGGCGGAGAATATTTTTATTAATTCGTGTATGTTAATCCATCCTACCGTGGAAAATAACAGTGTTCATTAAGGTTTATTTTCTAGGTTCTGATGAGTTCTGACTTTCTGTAATTCTAACCTGATCTAACAACAAGCTAACCATATAGAGCTAAAAGTTATAGGCTATGTACACGCGGTGTTCACTGTATGCCAATGCCGTACACAAACATTTGTCTATGCTAACTTGTCTAGGATCATACCTCCCAGAAATGGTGAAGTCAAGTTTGAAACTCAAGCACTCTGGCTCAGGATACTGCTTCTCTCCCCTTAGCGCATATCACTTGCATTACTTTAAGATTTCTTTAATCCAAGTAAATGTAGAAAAGCAGCAATTATAAAGAACTAGGAGTCCCTCGGGTAGACTGCCTGACTCTTGGATCATCTGAGGTTCCACCCAGACCACACCTGCCTTCAGTGAGCCGCAACCCCCATCCCTATGGTCCTTATCTGCAATTCTCTACGAACTGATTCACTCGAGTTTTAAGGACTTTTTTGTTTTCTTTTCATTACTTCTTTCAGTTTGGGGGTATCTTCCTGCACATTTGACTCGGCTCTGTGTGCGCAGACCCACGTGTTTCCTGTTTCTCCAGCCTAGTGCGGTGCCAGCCCAGGAAGCCTGTGTTTAGTCGCCCCAGGCACGCCCCTGACGCTGAACGGCGCTTGTCCCCTCCGGCTTGCCGTACTCGCAGTCATGGCGGCCGCCGCGCTCCCGGCATGGGTGTCTCTGCGGTTGAGAGCAAGGACTCTGCGTGCATTCTCCACCGCCGTGTCCCCGGTCACTCCGGTCTCGAGACGTGGCCTGCGTGAGTGTCTGTCTCGTCTTCTCCGGGCTTTGGGAGAGGTGCAAGAGCGGAATACCGGCCCCATGAAGGGTGCCGCGGTGGCTGAGCCAGCGCCGCGCGAGGGAGGCCGGTGCGTCAGCTGCCAGGCGGGTCTGGTAGGAAAGCCGTGGACGTAGGTCTGTGCTCTGCGCCGGCGTTGCCCGGCTCCTAGTCGCCTGTTTCTGCCCTGGGTGCTCTGGGCGTTTGCTCAGAAAGCTTACATCCCCCTTCCCCGTGACCTGCTCCCGTGTTGCCCCCGCCCGCAGTCCCTGGCACAGGTTACTGGTGCTCTGTATTGCTTATCCGGCTTCGGCAGTGATGAACTGTGGATTTCCCCAAACATTAAGAGAGTCATACGGTTGTGCTAGGACAAATTGCTGCTCTGAATTCCAGGCAACCAAATGGGCGGCCTTCATTCAACAGGCGTTGATGACCTGCATTTCACAGAGATTATAAGGATGCTTGATAGCGTGATTACCCCGGAGGAGTCTAGTGGAAAATACAGATTTATTAACGGAGAAGTGCTGTGTAGAGTGAGAGGCGCTGTGATAGAAGTATGGCTGGAGTGAGTCTAATCAATCAGCAGATTCTACCTGTGCTATTTCCTGTTATATCTCTACTTTACTCTCCTTATACTACCAACTATCTAGTTCCGATGGCCATCTCATTTCTACAAGTTTCTTTTTCGTTTCCTGTTTCCCTTCTTGCTCTCTCCTACATTGAATTCTCACAACAGCCAAATGAGGTTTTCAGAACTTAGATCTTGTCTTGCTGTTCCCATGTTCAAGATCTACCCATTGTTTTCAGATAAAGTATAAATTCATTAATCCTAAATACTGGCTCTTAATAGGTCTAATATTTGTCTGTTTTTAATTTTTCATTCTTTCACTCTTGGAATATTTAACACCTATTGCATACTATGCAGTGTTCTGGACACTCACCGGGGATACAGCAAGGTGGGGAAGTCAAGAGTATAAACAACCAAACAACTAAATAAGATGTCAGATAGGGTTTAATGCTATGAAGAAAAATAAAGCAGAGTATTGAGAATGGTGGATTTGTGGGGAGTAGTGGCCATAGGGTAGTCAGGAAAGATCTTTCTGAGGAAGTGACATTTGAACAGGGCCCCAAGCCATGCAGAGATCTGGGGAAAGAGCCTTTGGGGCATGGGGAACTATAAGTGCAAAGGCCAAAAGTTGAGAACAAGCTGAGGGGTGTGATCAAGGAACAGAAGAAGGACAACATGGCAGGAGCTAAGTGTGAGTAGAGGAGAGAGCGGTAGTATAAGACGTCAGAGAGTTAGTTAAATAATGATCTGATCTCTCCAGAGTTTGTAGACATTTCATTTGGATTTTTGGCTTGGGTTTTATATCAGAAGGCTTTGAACAGGGAACTGATATAACGTGATTTACATTTTTAAAAGATCACTGGCTGCTTTACTGGGGTAAGAGTGGAAGCCAAAGACATGTTTGGAGGCTGTTGTAGTAGTCAAAATGAGATGATAGTGACTTGGATTAAAGTAATAGTGGAGAAGGGGGTGTGGTTGTATTTGCAATATATTTTGAAGGTAAAGTTTGTAGGATTTACTGATGGATTTGATGTGGGGCTTGAGGACAAGTCTCAAAAAAATCCTGTTATATTTTTGTCCTGAGCAATTGGATGTCCTAGCAATTGTAAATGATTCCATTTACACGAGTTGGGAAGACTGGAAGAAGAAAATCAAAAGCCCTGCCAAGGGGCTGAGCATGGTGGCTCATTCCTGTAATCCCAGCACTGTGGGAGGTGGAGGCATGTGGATCCCTTGAGCCCAGGAGACCAGCTTGGGCAACATGGTGGAACCTCGTGTCTACTGGAAATACAAATTAGCCAGACGTGGTGGCACATGCCTGTAGTTCCAGCTACTCCAGAGGCTGAAGTGGGAGAACCACCTGAGCCTGGGAAGTTGAGACTACAGTGAGCTGTAATCGCACCACTGTCCTCCGGCCTGGGTGACGGGAGTGAGACCCTATCTCAAAAAAAGAAAAAAAGCTTTGCCAAGGATGCATTATAGTTAAGAAGCTTGTTAAGTGTCTTCAGCCTCTTTTCTCTCTGTCTCTCTGTTCTGTTCTTAAACTTCAGCCATATTGAATTTGTTCACTTTGATTTTCCATGTGCTCTCGCTCTGTCAAAACACTTTTTCTCACCTGCTTGTCTGCATGGCTATGTCCTGCTCATCTTTCAGGTTTTAGCTTAAAGTGCACTTTCTCAGGGAGATTTTCCCCAACTGTATTGGGGTTTTCCAGAGAGACAGAACGTAGATGTAGGATAGGATAGTTGTAGATGTAGATATATAGACATGTGACGGGAGTTTTTAGGGGAATTAACTCACCTCACAATAGGCTGTCTGCAAGCTGGAAGCCCATGTCAGTCCAAATCCAGAAGCCTCAGAACCAGGGAAGCCATGTAATTTTCAGGCCAAAGCTGAAGGCCTAAGAACTCGGGGCTGCTTGTGCAAGTTCCTGGAGTCCAAAAGCTGGGGCACCTGGAGTTCTGATGTCCAGGGGCTGGGGAAGAGTGTCCCAGGTCCAGAAGAGAGAGAGAGAGAAGATGTTCTTCTTTCATCTGCCTTTTTGTTCTCTCTGTGCCCTCAGCTGATTGAATGATGCCCACCCACATTGAGAGCAGGTATTCCTCACTCACTCCACTGACTCACGTGTGTGTCTCTGCTGGAAACATCCCCACAGACATGCCCAGAAATAAATGCTTTACCACATGTCTATGTATTCCTCAATGCAGTCAAATTGACACCTAAACTTAACTATCATGGCTGGGCATGGTGACTCACCCCTATAATCCCAGCACTTTGGGAGGCCAAGATGGGTGGATCGCTGGAGCTCAGGAGCTTGAGACCAGCCTGGCAACATGGCGAAACACTGTCTCTACAAGAATTAGCCAGGTGTGCTCATGCTTTTAGTCCTAGCTACTTGGGTGGCTGAGGTGGAAGGATTGACTTGACCATGGTAGTTCGAGGCTGCAGTGAGCCGAAATGGCACCACTGGACTCCAGCCTGGGTGAGAATGAGATGACCTTGTCTCAAAAAATAAAAAAGAAAAAATTCACCATCACACCAACTAATTGACTAGGTTTAGTTCCCTGCTATATGTGTTCATAATATTTATCGCTTAATTGAAATTATTTGTTAAAAAGTTGTCTTACTTGACAGACTCTGTAAGAGTCATTTTTTAGATGATGAATTCACTGTATTGGCAATTCAAATAACTATAGAATTTTCCTTACTGGGGCTGGGCATGGTGGCTCACACCTGCCCACTGCACTTTGGCAGGCTGAGGCAGGTGGATCACTTGAGGTCAGCAGTTTGAGACCAGCATGGCCAACATGGTGAAACTGCATCTCTACTAAAAATACAAAAGTTAGCTGGGTATGGTGGGGTATACCAGTAGTGCCAGCTACTCAGGAGACTGAGGCAGGAGAATCACTTGAACCCGGGAGGTAGAGGTTGCAGTGAGCTGAGATCACACCACTGCAATCCAACCTGGGCGACACGCCAACACTCCCTCTGTTTCCAGTTTTTAGTCTTCATTAAGATGATTTTGGTCCCTGAGCTTACCAAAAAAAAAAAAAAAAAAGTTGTTTCATTGTTATGTTACAGAATACCTTAAATTGTGTTAGAATAATGAGATCATGATTGATGTTGAACAACTAACTTGACATGATAAAATTCCCTTTATTGTGTTCTTTTACGTACAGAAGAAGGAACATCCAGAAATGAAAGGCCTCCAAGAAGAAAGGTAAAAAGTTCATGTACTCTACCATCTTAATGGTTTCTAGAGTTCTAAAATGAGGCACGTGCTCATTATAAGGCAGAAGGGTGTTGCCAGAGAAGACTTCACAAAGTCATGTTTACTGGATGATTACCATAGCCCTGAGAGAGGTTAGTCTTTGTTTTTTGTCAGTACCCAGAGAATAGATCATCTTTGAGAGGTCAACTTACTGAGGAACTCCCAGGAAACAGGTGTATAAACCAGAATGTGGAACAATTTCTTTTTTTTTTTTTTTTTTTTTTTTTTTGAGACGGAGTCTCGCTCTGTCGCCCAGGCTGGATGGAGTGCAGTGGCCGGATCTCAGCTCACTGCAAGCTCCGCCTCCCGGGTTTACGCCATTCTCCTGCCTCAGCCTCCCGAGTAGCTGGGACTACAGGCGCCCACCACCTCGCCTGGCTAGTTTTTTTTTGTATTTTTTAGTAGAGACGGGGTTTCACTGCGTTAGCCAGGATGGTCTCGATCTCCTGACCTCGTGATCCGCCCGTCTCGGCCTCCCAAAGTGCTGGGATTACAGGCTTGAGCCACCGCGCCCGGCCGGAACAATTTCTAATGCTATCTTAAGTCCTGCAGCCTGGGACTTATGCATTAATATAACTAGTTTGTTTATTTATTATTGTTTATTTGAGACGGAGTTTCACTCCTGTTGCCCAGGCTGGAGTGCAGTGGTGCAATCTCGGCTCACTGGTACCTCCGCCTCCCAGGTTCAAGTGATTCTCGTGCCTCAGCTTCCCAAGTAGCTGGGACTTCAGGCACGTACCTCAATGCCCGGCTAATTTTTGTATTTTTAGTAGAGAGGAGTTTTCACCATGTTGGTCAGGCTGGTCTTGAACTCCTGACCTCAGGTGATCCACCCGCCTCAGGCCTCCTAAAATGCTGGGATTACAGGGGTGAGCCACTGCACCTGGCCATATTCTGACTAGTTTTAGTCTCACCGTGTGGACATTTGGATTCCTTACTTCTGTGGAGGAATCTAAACTATAAGGTCAGTTGGTCAGCATAGTGTCAGAACAAAGACACATTAGTTGGAAGTTAAATGGTATCAAATTACAATAATCAAGAGCAGTCATTTCCTCAGGACTATTACCTGCTTCTAGGACATCGACTACACTGGTTTTGATATTGTGTAGGTGGGGCCTGGCTGAATTTTGCCACTATAAACCCTACTTTTGTATGTGGGCCATCCCCTAGTATTTGATGCCATGAAAAATAAATGTTAATGTGATTGACTAAGCTATCGAGTACTAGTTTTTCTCTGGGCCTAGGAGACATATAATTTTTCATTATGTATTTATTCAATCAGTTTAACCCTAATTATTTTTTCTTTTTCTTTTTACTTCTAAGTACTTAATGTCCCCTCGTGCTACTGATTTCCATCAAAGAAGTTTGAAAAATTATTTCAAAATGTATTGTTAATTCACCCTTTCATAAGCCAAATGAAAAAATTTTTGCTGAAAGTCTAAAGAAATTTTTAGTGAAGAAAATGTGATATTAAAGGGGACCCTTACCAGAGGGTGTGAAGAAACAGTGCAAAGATATTTAGCTATATTTAGTGTTTTTAGAATTTGGACAGCAGCAGCTTTGTGGGAGGTCAGATTTTACATATGTTGCAATTTTGCCTCTATTTCTTATAATTGTAGCTTTTTGCTTTAAAATTAAAATTCTTTAAAAATTAAAGAATGTTTTTATATTTAAAATACTAAATGATTTTATATTTCTTAGGCACTACCTCCTAGGACAGAGAAAATGGCTGTTGACCAGGACTGGCCTAGTGTTTACCCAGTTGCAGCACCATTTAAACCCTCTGCAGTACCTCTTCCTGTTCGAATGGGTTATCCAGTAAAAAGGGGCGTGCCCATGGCAAAGGAGGGAAATTTAGAACTTTTAAAGGTAAGACAAATTGCTGATTCATTGACTCAGACTTACATAGAAATAAATGCTGATCTTACCCCCATTTCTACTCTCTTATGCTTCAATGTTCAGTGTATAGCAGCTTACTGTATTTTAATTAAAATTGTTTAAAATAATATAATAGGTATATTATTATACAACACCAGATAATAATAGGTGTTGATTTTGATTATCAGTGGTAAAGGATACTCAAAGAATCCTAGGCATTCAATAATGTAATTACTTGCCTGGGCGCGGTGGCTCATACCCGTAATCCTAGCACTTTGGGAGGCCGAGGTGGGCAGATTACTTGAGGTCAGGAGTTCAAGACCAACCTGGCCAACATGGTGAAACCCCGTCTCTACTAAAAACACATAAAAAATTAGCCAGACGTGGTGGTGGGCGCCTGTAATCCCAGCTACTTGGGAGGCTGAGGAAGGAGAATTGCTTGAACCCAGGCAGTGGAGGTTGCAGTGAGCCGAGATGGTGCCACTGCACTCCAGGCTGGGCAACAGAGTGAGACTCTGTCTCAGGAAAAAAAAAAAAAGAATGTAATTAGTCAATCTTGTGGCTTCCCTTGTGACCTTTTTCTATTGTATCTCTTCTTTTTGGAGACGGGGGTCACTGTGTTGCCCAAGCTGGTCTCGAACTCCTGGGCTCAAGAGATATGCCTTCCTCAACCTCCCAAAGTGCTGGGATTACAGGTGTGAGCCACCACACCCAGCCTATCATATCTTTTCTATATTGCATCTTACCAGTGGAATTAAGAAAAATGAAATAACCTAGTTTGAGATTGAGAATTGGGAGGTAAAACTTCCAGTTTAAAAAGAGGGGCCGGGCATGGCAGCTCACACCTGTAATTCCAGCACTTTGGGAGGCTGAGGTGGGGGGATCACGAGGTCAGGAGATCGAGACAATCCTGAATAATACGGCGAAACCCCGTCTCTACTCAAAATACAAAAAATTAGCCGGGCGAGGTGGCGGGGCCCCCTGTAGTCCCAGCTACTTGGGAGGCTGAGGCAGGAGAATGGCGTGAACCCGGGAGGCAGAGCTTGCAGTGAGCCGAGATCGTGCCACCGCACTCCAGCCTAGGCGACACAGCAAGACTCCGTCTCAAAAAAAAAAAAAAGAATTTAAATTTTTTCTGTCTATAAAGGTAGAATATTATTTAGTATTATTATTATAGTCTACCAAATTTAACTTTATTGCTTAAAGCAAAATAGGTTAAGGTAAATGCTTTGATAGCATGTATAATTATGATGGGTGTTTTAAAGAAAATATAAATGCTTAGTCTGGGAATGCATGTCTTAGATGGTTTCTTAAATACGATGAAAGTTATACAAAGGAAAATGAACTGTTTTCCATTAGATGAGAGTCTTTGAAAAACAAAAGTTTGCTAAAAGGTGATGGGAACAGGGAGAACGGGTACTCTGTTGCTGGAGACGGGAAATGAAATTTAGAAATAGGAATGTGAAGACACAAGAAAGCGTACATCAAGGAAAACAAATGTTTTCTTTGAATAAAAGAAGAGAATTTTGTTCAAAGAGATCTTTGGAGAATTACTGGGTGAGAGAGTAGCAGTATATTTGCAATAATGCTAATGGTTGTAAATGACATTTTAATAAACATAAAAATCCAAACATTTAATGCATGCCATTTATTTGTAGTGATGGTGTCATTGAATAAACTTATTAACTGAGCTAACATATGTAAAGTGCATGGAACTGTGCCTATGTAAGTCCATGCAAATTGTCTGTTATTTTTTCCTTTTATGATTTTTGAGGTTTATACGTTCATGTTTCAAAAATAAAAGTCTGTCACTGTGATCTATTAAAAGTAGCCCCTCAACACTAGAGTTTATAATTTTTAAAATGTATAAAAAGGAAAAAACCAAAAAGTACAGTAAATGAAGCTGCCTATCCCCAAATCCCAGTTTTCAGTGCCTATTTTCTCTTGATTAAAACATTATTTTCTGGCCAGGTGTGGTGGTTCACACCTGTAATCCCAGTAGTTTGGGAAGCCAAGGCAGGTGGATCACTTGAAGTCAGGAGTTGGACACCAGCCTGGCCAACATAGCAAAACCCCATTTCTACTAAAACTACAAAAAAATTAGCCAAGTGTAGTGGCGCATGCCTGTAATCCCAGCTACTCGGGAGGCTGAGGCAGGAGAATCACTTGAACCCAGGGGGCGGAGGTTGCAGTGAGCCGAGATTGCGCCACTGCAACAGCCCGAGACGCCGTCTCAAGAACAAAAAACATTTTCTGATGAGCCCTCAAGATACCTGGCATAGTTCTTGAGTAACTTTCGACTTGTTTACACTTTCTTTCCAAATGAGCCTTTAAGCTCTTTTAGATGTTTAACATTATTCAAGAAATGACCTAATAAATGCTAATTACTTATTTGAAGGAATCAAATCTCTGACCTTTCCTGAATTTTCATTCACACTGTGAATGATTCATTAGCCTTTTAATATGTCATCATAAATATATTCCTAACTTCATTAAACTATCCAGTTATGATTTGCTAGCTTCACTTATTAGTTCATAAAATGTTTCTTATGTACAAAGTGGAAATACTGTCATGCTATGCAGTCCAGGGGACTTGGGATGATTAAACAATGATCCATATCCTGGCCGGGCACAGTGGCTCACACCTATAATCCCAGCACTTTGGGAGACCAAGGCGGGCGGGTCACTTGAGGCCAGGAGTTTGAGACCAGCCTAGGCAACATGGTGAAACCCTGTCTCTACTGAAAATACAAAAATTAGCAGGGCATGATGGCACATGCCTGTAATCCCAGCTACTTGCGAGGCTGAGGGAAGAGAATTGCTTGAGCCTGGGAGGCAGAGGTTACAGTGAGCTGAGATTGTGCCACTGCACTCCAACCTGGGTGACAGAGCGAGACCCTGTCTCAAAAAAAAAGAAAAACAAAAAAACAAACAATGATCTATGTCCTTAAGTCCTTTCAGTTTTATAAAGGAAATATACATGTATACCTGTAGATTTGTGGCAGGAAGAATAGTATAAAATGATGTTTAGTTTTTTTCATTATGATTGTCATTATAAGATGCTTGGTAAAAGACAAAAGATTTATATGATCTGAAGACAAACCCAGGTATCACTGTAAATTACTTGGTACTGAATTTATATTTTAAGAAATGTATTTCTTGAATTGACAACATCTGTGACAGAAAATCACTATTGTAAAAAACCAGAATTTATTTACTGCATGTTTTACTGGGCCTGTGATTTAGTTTTATCAGAAAACTATCTTTTTCATGTTTTTAAGACATTTAGCTAATTTATCCTTTAAATTTCTCTATTTAAGATTCCCAATTTTCTGCATTTGACTCCTGTAGCAATTAAAAAGCACTGTGAAGCCCTTAAAGGTAAGTGGTTATTTTCTTATATGAACTTTATATTGACTTTGAACATAAATTTAAGAATCTCTTTTCTAATATACTGTATAGCCTTATATTAAGTTGTTTTCAGTGAATTGTTACATGTCAAGTCTGCAAATTGTTTTTGCTAACTACTACAAGGTATTAGGAATAATAATGAGAAACCATGATCCTTGTTCACAGGTAGGTTAGGGACTTACTGTTGAGTTTTAGAAAACATGCACATAAGGCTGGGCATGGTGGCTCATACCTGTAATCCGAGCAGGTGTTTGGGAGGCTGAGGTGGGCAGATCCGCTGAGGTTAGGATTTCGAGACCAGCCTGGCCAACATGGTGAAACCCTGTCTCTACTAAAAATACAAAAAAATTAGCCCTGCATGGTGGCAGGCACCTGTAATCCCAGCTACTCTGGCGGCTGAAGCAAGAGAATCGCTTGAACCCGGGAGAGCGCAGAGATTATGGTAAGCTGAGATCGCGCCATTGCACTCCAGCCTGAGCAAGAAGAGGGAAACTCCATCTCAAAAAAAAAGAAAACAAACATGCACTTAAGAAGACTGAAGTAAATGTTGCAGATACTTCGCAGAGAAGAATTATCTTGAAGAAATTATTGAAAATTTTAAAAAATGGATGACACATGCATGTGGTAAATCAAATAGTAAAAGAGTTTATGATGAAAAAGCACTAGCCTTATGTGCTTTCTTTACCAGCCCCTCATTTATTTATGTATATATGCTTTTATTTATAATAAATACTCTATATGTAGTATATATATTTATATATACTTACATACTCTCTGTAGTGTGTATGTGTATTTATAAAATAACAAGTAATCACTGGACTATGATTATACCTTCAGTTCTGGATTTCTTGATTTTGAAAACCTATTGATTCCTAGGTATAAACATAGATTTCATGTACTTACATTACTACTTCTCCTTCTCCTTTCTGCATGCATGGAGGTAAAGGCAAATAACATTTTTTAACTCATGGTTTTGTGTATGTTTTTATAATTATGTACATATTCCAATTTAAGTTCTCATTGATAGTTATGATTGATTAGATTAATTCAGGAGTTGGTGCCTGTGGATAAAGTCTTAATATACTCATACTGATTTAAAGGTGTTGTATATACATGCTCAGTATACTTATTAAGGCTTTTCAGGAAAGAATATGAAACCTAGAAACACTTCACAAGTATCTTGATTATGCTGGGAAGGAGATGTGGAGTGGTAAACATAATTATGATTAAATTTGAGCTTTTCAAAGGGCCTTCCATTTAAAAATATAAGGAAGACTATATAAAGAGGTCCTGAAACATAGGAATAATAACCTTACTCTTGAAATGAGGGAGGAAAAATATGTTTCCTTTCATTTATTTGGTCTTTTGGGACATTGGGATGCTTTTCTATCCCTTTAGAGTATGTGTTTCTATATGCATTTGTGCCTGGAATTAGACTAAAACTGATCACTTCCAAATTTGTGTCCCAGGCTGGGCATGGTGGCTCACACCTGTAATGCTCGCACTTTGGGAGAATGAGTTGGGTGGATTGCTTGAGCTCAGGAGTTCAAGACCAGCCTGAGCAATGTGGTGAAACCCCATCTCTACAAAAAATACAAAAAAATTAGCTGGGTGTGGTGGCACGTGCCTGTAGTCCCAGCTACTTGGGGGCTGAGGCGGGAGGATTGGAACCCAGGAGGTTGAGGCGGCAGTGAGCTCAGATCGCACCATTGCACTCCAGCCTGGGTAACAAAGTGAGACGCAGTCTCAAAAAATAAAAAAATAAAATAACAAATTTGTGTCCCGTTTGGCACAAGTCATGTATTACTATTTGATCATCTGTAAAGCCAGTTAACAAATGGCATTGCACTGTGAAAAATTCTGTGTTTCTTCTTTTTAAATGTGTGTTTATAATCTAGAAACTTGTAATTTTAATAAAATATTTCTGTAATACTTCCTTATTTTTAGATGAAAGGCTTTTGACAGGGCATGTTAGCTCATGCTTTTAATTTCACAGCATTTCGAGAGGCCACAGAGAAAGGATTGCTTGATCCCAGTAGTTTGAGACCATCCTCAGCAACATAGTGAGATCATGTCTCTACAAAAATATTAAAAAATTAGCTGGAGTGTGATGGTGCATGCCTGTGGTCCCAGCTACTCTGGAGACTGAGGTGGGCCTGGACAACAGAGTGAGACCCTGTCTCAAAACCACATAAAAATAAAAAATAAGTTAAAAAAAAATTAAGTGAAAGACTTTCATACAGCACATTCAGAAGAGTGGCATTCTATTTTATAGTACTTAAACGAGTGTCTTAATCTTTCCTTTGCACTTGCTGCCAGTCTCCGGATTTAGATTGCGTCTTCCGAATAACTCAAAGGCTTTTCAAGTACTTCTTCTCAGTTTTCTTTCAAAGTAGGTCAGTTCAGATTTTATATCTAACTTGCAAATGGAAAATCTGAAGCACAGGAAAGTTAGGTAATTTACCAAAACTTTAATATCAGTGGCAGAAGTTAAATACAAACCAAGGTCTTCCAAAGTCTCGTCTATTGCTCTACCTATCAGATGAGTAAAGGCTAATAGGAATCTGTTACTTATTTTCCATTTGGCTGTGTTTTTTTAGACATATAATTTAGGTAATTTAATTTTAAAACTGTAATTATTATTTGGTGATTGAAATAACTTATTCATAGTTTCTAAAAAAAGAAAAGAAAAAGAGTCAGTGCAAACCCAAGAGCTCACAAAATTCCCCAAACTAGTCTGTCTTACAAAGTGCTTGGCAGTGATGCATCTTGTAGTGCAGGATATTGGAATAAGTTCATGATGGGAATGAAATTCAGCCTCAACAATCTTGTTCTGTTCATATTTTTTAAATGTTAAAATGATGTTAATTGCAAAGATACTTTTTTCCCCTCAAAACGACTGGGTATTGATCTTTTAAACAGTGTTCAAGGAATGGAGTGAACTATATTTAATTTGTTAGCATAAGAAAATTGTTAGCCCAAGGAAATGTTATTGGCAAAATAGTTCTCACTGTCCCTTAGATTATCACCTACAAGAGCTCCCACGTCTGCCTGTGATTATGACCAGCCTCTTCTGCAGTTGTGCTTTTTTGGAGGAAGCATGTATGCAGTCTAATATGTTTGACCCAAAAAGCCAGTTGCTTTTAGCTGTTCATAGAGTGAGGCTGTGTAAGAAATGAGATTTCCATTGTGGACAGCCTGATAGTGCCAGAAATTTTCATCTCAAGCTGAAAGTCCTCTGCCATGCTAACTTGATTGAAACAGGGCAAGATGAAATCAGCTCTGATACCTGGAAGAGGCTGGGAGCTACCTCTTTTCCTTTAAGTTTTTTTTTTTTTTTTTTTTTTTCCTATTCAGGGCCTGAGTTTATACTTCTGTGTTATGAAGGTAACATGCTATGAAGATAACAAGAAGGCATGTTCACAGTGCTTGGAGCTCCTGTTGTGACCTAGGTCTCAGACCCAATCCCACTTCCTGTCTATGCTGTCTTGCCCAGATATGAGGACAAAGCTTTCTTCTTTCCATTTAGCCCCCTTGGCACATAGAAGTCACACAGAAGAAATATCAGTTCTTACAAGAATCCATTTAAGGGCTTAGGCTTTTGTACCTGTTTGAGTTGAGGTTCTATTCAGCCAGATTTCTAAACGACTGTTAACTCCATCTCAGTTTCTTCTCAGGGCTCTTTGAGAGCTTTCAATTCCTTTCAGCTGATTTTTAGTAACCTTTAGTAATTAATATTATCTGTTACTTTTTTGAAAACAGTAATGCTCTGGGTACTATAAACTGTTTGCTTTTAGTTGGTACGGAGGAAGTAAACTGTCCAATAACAGATATGTGCAAAGCTTATAATCAGCTTCCATCAAGGCATAGTTCCCTTTTAACTGAAAATACCACTACCATCAAACCTGAAATATCCAAAGAATTCCCTGATTAAATTGCCTAATTTAGCATGTACCTAATAGGAAAAGGGATAAGGGATGATGGTATATATGTAAAGTGCAGAAGAGAATCTGTTCTTTCATGTGACCTGGCAATGATCTCAATAATTTGGTATTGTCTAGTAGTATGCATTACAATGAGAATTTACTTGCAAAAGTGTAATTGAAATTATTTCTTTTATTCTCAGATTTTTGCACTGAGTGGCCAGCCGCACTGGACAGTGATGAGAAATGTGAGAAGCATTTTCCAATTGAAATTGACAGCACTGATTATGTTTCATCAGGACCATCTATTCGGAACCCCAGGGCACGAGTAGTAGTCTTAAGAGTAAGAGTTTTTTTCATTTTTTGTTTTAAATAAGAATCATTATAATACATTATTTAAAGATGTCTTTGGTGGCTGGCACAGTGGCTCATGCCTGTAATCCCAGCACTTTGGGAGGCCAAGGTGGGAGAATTGTTTGAGCCCAGGAATTTGACACCAGCCTGGGCAACATAGCAAGAACCTATCTCTAAAAATAAAGAGAAAAGAAAAAAAAATGTACTTGATATGTGTGATTATAAAACTGTAATATTTATCACAGAAATTTTGGAAAATACAAGTTTTAAATTATACGCCAGGCACGGTGGCTCATGCCTGTAATCCCAGCACTTTGGGAGGCCGAGGCAGGTGGATCACCTGAGGTCAGGAATTCGAGACCAGCCTGGCCAACATGGTGAAACCCCGTCTCTACTAAAAATACAAAATTTAGCCAGGCATAGTGGTGGGCACCTGTAATCCCAGCTACTCTAGAGGTTGAGGCAGGAGAATTGCTTCAATCCGGGAGGCAGAGGTTGCAGTGAACCAAGATCGCGCCACTACACTCCAGCCTGGGCGACAGAGCAAGATTCTGTCTCAAAAAAAAAAAAAAAATTATAAAATTGCCCATAAATCTATCATTTGTAACCACTGTTAACTATAGTAGCTCATTTTAGTACATACAGCCTGCCTGTGTGTATATTAATAGGATGATACTGTATGTGTTCAGCAGTCTCTTACTTAACAAGAATTAACCATTTCCCAATAATATTAAACATTCTTTAATTTTAATTTGAATTTTTTTGAGATGGAATCTGACGGGCAGAGAGCAGTGGCACTAACATAGCTCAATGTGGCCTCCAATTCCTGGGCTCCATTGTCCTGCCTCAGCCTCCAAAGTGGCTGGGGCTACAGGTGTGAGACACTGTGCCTAGCCCATTTTCCTACATTTTTTGTAGATACGGGGTCTCACTTTGTTGCCCAGCTGTTCTTGAACTCCTGGGCTCAGGTGATCTTCCCACTTCTGCCTCCCAAAGCACTGGAATTACAGGTGTGAACCACTGCACCCAACCTAATTTAATTTTAATGGCTACGTAGAATAACGTATAAATGAGAGACTGTTATGTACCAAGACAGTGTTTGAATCTGGTGGGTGTAATGTTGATCACTTCAAACTTAGCTTTTTTTCTGAGACTGAAGTGATATACAAATAATTTCATAATATAGATCTACCATAATTTATCTGTATTATGGAACCTTTAGGCTTTTTAGTGGTTTTCTTTATTAGAAAAATGTTTTTCTAATAAAGGGTTGTCCTCTTACTTTCTTGATGGTGTCCTTTTTTAAGCACAGAAGTTTTAATTTTGATGAAGTCCAATTTATGTAAGTCATATGCTGCATAATGATGTTTTGGTCAATGATAAACACATACACAACAGTGGTCCCAAGAGATTATAAGACTGTATTTTCACTGCACTTTTTCTATGTTTAGATATGTTTAAATACACAAGTACAATTGTGTTACAATTGTTACAGTATTTAGTACAGTAACATGCTGCACAGGTTTGTAGCCGAGGAGCAATTGACTATACCATGTAGTCTAGGTTTGTAGTAGGCTGTACCACATTGGATTGTGTAAGTAGGCAATGATGTTTGTACATGACAAAATCACCTAGCCATGTCTTTGTCAAAAAATATTGTTAAGTGGCGCATGACTAAGAAATCATTGTCTTATTCAAGGTCATAAAGATTCACTCTTGTGTTTTTTCCTAAGAGTTTTATAGTTTTAGCTCTTACATTTAGATCTATGACCTATTGTTTGTTAATTATCATACAGTTGTTCCTCAGTATCTGTTTGGTATTGGTTCCAAGACCGCTTGCAGATGCTTAGATCTGCAGATGCCCAAGTCCCTGATGTAAAATGGCATAGTATTTGAATGTTGAATATAACTTAGTACGTCCTCCTATATACTTTAAGTCATTTCTAGATTACTTATAATGCTTAATACAATGTAAATGCTATGTAAATAGTTGTTATACTGTATTTTAAGAATATGTATTTTAAAAATTGTTGTATTGTTATTTTTTCTGAATATTTTCAATCCACTGTTGGTTGAATCCACAAATGTGGAACCCGTGCAGACAAAGGGCTAACTGCATATGGTGTGAAGCCAGGGTCCAGCTTCATTCTTTTGCATTCCTTTTGCATGTTGATCCAGTACCATTTTTGAAAAGACTATTTTTTCCCCTTTGAATGGTCTTGGCACCCTTATCAAAGTCATATAGTTACCTTTTAACTTTTCATTTGGCTACTTTACCAAATTCTCTTTTTTAAATTTTTTATTATGAAAATTTTCAAATGTATGGACAAGTAGAAAGAGGCTAATATAATAAATACCCATGCACATGGCATCTTGGTTTGGTAATTAATATTTTGACAAATTTGCTTCATACACATACATACACATCTAAGTACCTTAACATTTCTGACACCTAATGTTTCACACTAAAATATTTCAGTGTGTTATCTCTAAGAATTCAGATGTTTCCTATTTAATTCTAATACTATTAACACATGTAACAAAATTGTCAGTAATTCCCAAATATTATCTAAAATATCTACCCCACACTCAAATTTCCCCTATTGCCTTACAAAATGGTATTTATTAAGCTCTTTTATTTAAACCAGAATCCCGTCAAAGACCATTGTATTTGATAATGATGTATCTTATGTCATCTGGAATGGCCAACAACTCCACCTCCCTCCCTTCTTCCTGATGAATTTGACTGGTTAAAGAGGCAGGTATTTTATCCTGTAACATTTCCTACCTTCTGAATTGGCCCCATTGCATCTGGATGTCATTTACCATATTTCTTTATCTCCTGTATTTCACATAACCTGGACGTTAGATTTAAAGGACTGATAAGATTCCAGTTAAATATGTTTGGCCAGAATATTTTATAGATAATGCCATGTATTTTATATTGCATCAGGGGCACGTAAAGTCTGGTTGCCTCATTCTTGGTATGCTGAAATTGAGCACTTGGCTAAGAAGCTGACAACCTAATCATTCCTTTGTGAAGATTTTTGTTGTTTTGCTTTTCCCTTGAACAAGTAATCTGTGGGTGGATGTCAAGCAAAATCATTATCCTTTTTGATCCTTGAAGTATATCTATCTTAACTTTGGCCAGTGGGAACTCTTTTAAATTGGTTCCTGTGTCCTTTTGTTACAATCCATTAGCATTTGAAAGTTTCTTTGTATTTTGACACAAGATGGTTCAGGCTCATTTTTATAAATTTCTTATTCCGGACCTGGAATCAGCCATTTCTCAAGGAGCCCTAACACCTGTCATTGGACAGTGGTGTTTACAGACCATAATCTGGATGCTAGGACTTCTCAGTTGATTCTTTCAGAAGTTTCTCAAGAAATAATCAATAAATAATGGTAGTTTTAATTCCCCTTTTCAAGTATCCATAGCTTGTTTTTTCTTTTTGTCTTCTGCATTAGATAAAATTTCTGAAATCACATTTCTGTAGTCCCTTATGCTGTTCCATACTTTGTCTTTGCCTCTAGTGTTTAACCTCAGGTATGAGGTATGATTTCGGTGAGATAATATAATGTTTGTTATGTTAATGGTGTATCCTATTCTTAGATTACTAGCATTTATGAAATTACCTCCTTTGAATTATTGAAGTCATAAATTACATTAATAGGTTTTCAGTATACTGATGCATTTCTGAATCCTGGTCAGTTCATGGTGTATCATTCTTTTATTCTACCACTGATTTGCTGTGCTAGAATTTTACTTAGGATCATTTGTTCAGATGCCGTATTGCTCTGGAGAAATATGAGATCCTGCTGTTACTCACCTGGATCACGCCACGTGCCATTGCACTTCCAAGGGTCTGTCCTAGGAACTTCTAATTTAGTATTTGAAACCACTGTTTGTTTCCTTTGTCAAAGAAATTTGGTACACATGGCGTATCTTTTTCACACAGCAGTCATGGAGCAGTTACCTGATACACTTTTTTAAAATTAAACTTTTTATTTTAGTTTTTAATTTGCAGAAAGGGTTAATTTGCAGAAAGGTTCCAAGAATAGTAGAGAATCCTCTATATTTCAGACCTAGGTTCCCCTGTTGTAAACATCTTAAAATATACTATGGTATATTTGTCACAACTAGTGAATTAATATTGATACTGAATCAATATTGAATTTATTGTTACTGAAGTCCCTACTTTGTTCAGATTTTCTTAGTTTTTTTTCTAACACGCTTTTTCTGTTCTAGAATCCCATCCAGTTTACTACGTTACATTTAGTCATCATAACTTCTTAGGTTTCTCTTGGGTGTGATGTTTCTCAGACTTGACTTGTTTTTGATGACCTTAACAGTTTTGAGGAGTACTAGTTATATATTTGGTAGAATGTCTTTCAATTTGTTGTGTGTTTGGGGAGAAAAACCCCAGAAGTAAAGTGCCATTCTTGTCACATCATATCAAGAGTATAGGCTATTAAGATGATTTGTTTTGTTTGTTTTTTTGAGACAGGGTCTCATTCTGTCACTTAGGCTGGAGTGCAGTGGCACAGTCACCGCTCACTGCAGCTTCGACCTTCCCAGGCTCTGGTGATCCTCCCACCTTTGTTTCCCCAGTAGCTGGGACCACAAGCACAAGACACCACGGCTAGCTAGTTTTTGTGTTTTTTGCAGAGATGAGGTTTTGCCATGTTGCCAGGGCTGGTCTCGAACTCCTGGGCTCAAGTGATCGTCCCGCCTCAGCCTCCCAAAGTGCTGGGATTACAGACAGTGAGTCACTGTGCTGGCCATGATTTGTCAGTGATGATGCTAATCTTGATACCTGGCTGAGGTAGTACTTGTCCATTTTCTTCACCATAAAATTATACTTCCTCCCCTCTTTTCCATACTGTACTCTTTAGAAGAAAGTTTTACAATGCAGAGCCCACACTTAAGGATCAGGAGGTATGCTCCACTTCTTTGAGAAGGAAATGTCACATAAATTATTTACAGTCCTTTTATATGGCAAATTTGTTTGTTCCTCCCTATTTATTTAATCATTTATATCAGTATGGACTCATGGGTATTTATTTTATACTATGCGTCATAATCCAATAAAACATGTTTTTTTGCTCAAATTGTTCTGAGTTTAACCATTGGGAACTCTTTCCACTGGCTCTTCTGTTCCTTTGCCATGCTCCCATCATTTGTATTTTAAGCAATTACTTACTTTCTGGCACTCCAAAGTGCTCTGGGCTCTTTCCCTGTCCCATTCCTAGAATCAACATTTCTCCAAGGAGCCCTGACTGATGTGCTTTTGATTGGTCTGGAGGGTGACTACTACCTCTTTGAGGTGCCTCCTGGGACCCTCAAAATATTAACTTTTATACTCTCTGTAGCCTGTATTTTAAGCCAGAATCTTCGAAGTACACTAAAGAAATTTGTTGAAAATCTATGCAACCATTTTTACATTATATACTAGCAAATAAACAATCTTTAATTTCTATAATTAAAGATTTTCCTTTAATTTCTATAATTTTCTATAATTTTCCATTTTCCTCAGTGATATTGTTGATTGATTTCTATAATTTTCCATTTTCCTCAGTGATATTGTTGATTGATTTGTAGTTTTCTTTCTTTGCTGCGTTTCAGTATCAGGGTTATACCATTTTTAAAAATTTAATATAATTTTTTTTTTGAGAGAGTCTCGCTCTGTTGCCCAGGCTGGAGTCCAGTGGCACAATCTTGGCTCACTGCAGCCTCCGCCCCCATGGTTCAAGTGATTCTCCTGCTTCAGCCTCCCAAGGAGCTGGGATTATAGGAATGCTCCACCACATCCAGCTAATTTTTGTATTTTTACTAGAGATGGGGTTTCACCATGTTGGCCAGGCTGGTCTCGAACTCCTGACCTCAAGCATTCTGCCCTCCTTGGCCTCCCAGAGTGCTGGGATTACAGATGTGAGCCACGGCACCTGGCCTGTACCATCTTTATGAAGTGAATTATGAAGCTTTCCAACCTTTTTTATTTTGTAGAACAGTTGAAATATCACAACAATATACTAAGTTCTTAGATTGAAACTATTTTTAAATCACAAAGACAGTATATGTTTACTGTATAAAATTTCAAAAATCCCAATAAAAGAAAAAAAAAGAATTGAAAGTTCAGCCATGCTTGTATCATTCCACAGGTTCATATTTTTAAGAACATATTAAATGTTACCTATTTTTCATAATAATGTTAACAACCACAATCAACAGTTGTTGAGCTCTGTTGTGTGTTGAAAAATCTCTGAACTGAGAGTCAGAAAACCTAGATCCTCATTTATGTTATCCACCTCAAGTTTTGTGGGCCTCCGTCTTCGGTCCTAGAATTGACATCTGATGTCCCTACTGGTTCTAAGTTTGCTTATTTTATTTCACACAAAAATAATCTCATTGCTTTATTTGAAGGATGGCACCAGATTTCATTTCTTATATCATGCTTTGCCTCTTGTCCTCTGTGCCTTGTGCTAGCCTGTGATTGCTCCCTTGTACCCCGTCTGCTGACTTCACATCTGCCCTGCTAGACTCGGCACTCCACGTGCTGGCTGTTGAGGTTCAATGGTAGCGTCCTGGATGTGCCATGTAGTTCAAGGGTAAACATAGATCAAACAGATGAACTAAAACACATGCCGTCCAGTATGATTAAAGCAATCTTGTGAAGGTAGTCAACTGTTAGAAACTATTGAACATACTCACATTTTTTAATTCACAGAAAAAACATTTTTGATAGTCATAAAAGTAGTTTAGGATTAAAAACAACTTATATATAACTTTACTTCAAAAGTGCTTTCTTCTATTAATCTCATTTATTTCTGATAAAAATTCTGGAATTAAGTGTTCCTGAGGAAACAGTCTCAGGGAGGTAATATGATTTGTTTAAGGTAACATATTAAATGGCAAATCTACAAATCAAACCAATTCTTGTCTTTTATGTAATACCAGCATTCTTTAACCACATATACTTGCATGTAGAGAAAATATTTCACAAGTTAGATATTTATCAATTTATGTAGCTCTTTTTGTGTTAAAATGTAGGCATTTGAAGATAGATAGATAGATAGATAGATAGATAGATAGATAGATAGATAGATAAAACCAACAGCTCCTGTGATTTGCAATATCAGCGTTATTTTGGGGATAATGTTAACAGTATTATATTGATTCTTTGAAAAGTAGCAATTGAGGGCAAAATACGTAAGTACTTTGAATTTTGATAAAAGACAGTGAATGCCACTCAGCCCAGGTTAAAGTATTAGCCCATATTAAAGACTACAATGTTGCAGTGCCTTTGAGTGCTACCAGGTGGCGTGAGTGCACCACACAGCTGTTGCTGAAATATTTATGATTTTTGGCATAAACTCCATATAGTTTTTGAACATTAAAATGTATGTTAATGTGAGTTTTAAATGAATGTGAATGTGATCTTACATTACATTGTTACAGTAATGACCAGCTTTGCTGCCTTTTTTTGGACCACTTCTTATATAAAAAGCTACAATACTTTAAGCTTTTGAAACTTTTAAATTTAGTGTTAAACATTATTATGATTTCATCGAAGGGAGGTTTAAAAAAAGCAAAATCATGACATTCTCACTATCCTAATGTAAAAACTATTCATTTTTCTCTCCTTACTCCCTCTGTATACATGCATATGTGCATATATTTGTGTATTCATAATCATAATAAAGGTATATTTTATTTTTTGTAAAAAATTCTTCATGTTTGTTTTAATCAGAGTATAAAATGGCTTATTTTATCTATCAAGTCAGTAACCTGGTGGTTGATACATTCTCTTTCCAGAAGACTGGTGATTCACATTGTCTAATTGAGAGTTAGTAATCGGTATTCATATTACTTGAGTTATTTTTAAGAGTGCATTTGTATTTATCTATTTTCTCTAGTTCAAATACAAAATACAAAAATTTACAGTGCTTTGAAAAACAATATATCCTTGCTTTTAAAAATTTATGTATTCATTCCACAAGTATTTATTGCATGCATTTTAAGTGTTAAGCCATTGCCAAGAACAAGATAGACATCATTCTTGCCCTCAAGGGTTTCAATTCAGAAAAAAATGGGAAAATAAATAGGCTACTATACTTTGATGTCTTGAGGGAAGTGTACAGGGTTATTGAAGCTACAGAAAACCAAACAGATTTCAAAATCCTATTTAGCCTTTTTTCTTCATATAGTTACAGCTCTTTTTTTATTCTTAGTGCTCTCCCTGGAAGATTAATCTTTACCTTATTTAATTGTATTCCGGTATGCAACCTAACCTATCTTCTTTTTATTTTTTTTGAGTCTGAGTTTTGCTCTTGTTGCCCAGGCTGGAGTGCAATGGCGCGATCTCAGCTCACTGCAACCTCCGCCTTCTGGGTTCAAGCGATTCTCCTGCCTCAGCCTCCTGAGTAGCTTGGATTACAGGCATGTGCTACCACGACCGGCTAATTTTGTATTTTTAGTAGAGATGGAGTTTCTCCATGTTGGTCAGGCAGGTTTCGAACTCCCGACCTCAGGTGATCTGCCCACCTCAGCCTCCCAAAGTGCTGGGATTAGAGGCGTGAGCCACTGTGCCCAGCCTATCTTCTTGTATCAAACATATTCATCTCTAGATAATACCTTTAGCCCATGCCCTTATTCTCTGCAAATTAAAAAGTGTGTTCTTTTGGTCTTGCACTTCTTAAAATATGTCTAAGGAAGACTAGGGTTGTGAACTGTCCCTTGAAAAGTGGAATCTGAGGTCAAATAAATTTGAGAATCATTGCATATTAACCCTACATTTTGAAATTTCAAGATGCTTATTAGCATATTATCTGTTCTAAGAAATACTACCTTAAAAAACCCAATTTACCTCGGCATTTCCTAAACATTTTCAACAGAAAGAGCCTTTAAAAAAAATTCTTCTTAGCCTGTGGGACTAGTGTTTTGAGAAATGTTGAGCTAAATGAATTTTTTAAGTGTTTCCTTCCCTAATGCTGTATTCCAGCTTCCATGAGATATCTGTAGCTTTTTAAAAAATCTTGTTGCAATGATACAAGTCTCATAATTGCATTGTAGAACTTGTTGTAATGATACAAGTCTCATAATTGCATGGTAGAAATTTCTTTAAGCTCTTATGTTTTATCTATTTATTTCTATATTCCAACTTTACTAACACTAATTGAGTTTAATTCTATTAGTGCTACTCATAAGCACCATAATTTCATTTATTTACCAGATAATGTCATTAGTTCTTTCAGGGAAGGCACTAATGCCCAGAACTTTCAAAGAGCTTCAAACAGTATGTTCCCCTCCCTTTTTTTGTTTCCATGAGTAAGATCAGAGTTTATAATATGTCCCAACTGCTTGCTCTGTGTAGAAAGGAGTTTGAAAAGCTTTCTTTTTAGTGGATTTAATGTTAATAGGAATAACACTGCTACCTTTTTTTTCACTAAACAATTATATGAAATTATTTTTTCAAATAGCTTTTCTTATTTTTAAGGTAAAGCTTTCCAGTTTGAATTTAGATGACCACGCAAAGAAGAAATTAATTAAACTTGTAGGAGAGCGATACTGCAAGACCACGGATGTGCTTACCATAAAAACAGATAGGTAATGGAAAAACAGTTCAGCCTACTGGTCACATGAGTTTCCCCATTGTCTTTCAATTCCTTGGCAGTCCTTTTTAAAGAAATTTTGTTGAAGACGGGGGAGGGGGTAGCCTTTTCTTATTAAGCAGAGTTCTCTAATTCATAGTTTTAATGTCCTCATACTAGCCTACTATTGCCATGATCTTTATGCAGAGGCATGCTTAGCTAATTTAATGTTATTTTTAACGTTGATTTTAATATGTCCATGTATATAAAACTCAAGAGAGATATTAGAAGAAAAAAGTGTGATTTGCTAGTGATTAATGCTTAAGCAGGCTTTTATACATTCAAAGCATATAAAAATCTTATAGTTCAAAAGTAAAATTATTAAATGGTCTATGTGGAATTGATCAAAGCACATTTGTAAATAATCAAAATCTCAGAGCCAGGACAGATGTTTATAAAGGCAATATTAAATCTATCATATATGAATTTATAAATTGGGTCATTTCTATTTGAAGTAAAGAAAGGTTATTGGTATGTTTTCACTAAATGGCCATTTTATTTTTAGAATTATACTTTAGCTGTTTCCAAATTATGTCAAAATATAAAAGACCCACTTTTAGAGATAACTAAGTGGACCAATCTGCTGTCTTCCTGCCCGTCCCTGTGTGAAAGCATTTGGAGTTGTCAGTTTTGATTAGGTCTCATGATTCACAGTGGTGGGAAGAAGGAGCCTGACACATGCAGAGACTGCAACAGTGTGGAGGCAGAAACAGCCATGGGGCCATGGTTTGTGATTATTACCATATGGGAGAAAGTAGATTTGAACTATATTAGGAATAGTCCTTTTACTATCTTTAGATAATGTTGGCTTTTCTAGTTCATGCAACTTAAACGCCTTTAAAATGTTATTGTGTGAAATTCTGTGAGTATCCAATAATGTTGCTTTTTTTTTTTTTTTTTTTTTTAAGCTAGTTTTACAAGTCTTAGTGTATGGCTATGTTTTATGGTAATTATTTAGAGTAGAGGACTTAAATAAATATAAGTACAGAATAAGCAGTATAGTTGAAGTTATTTGTCATATGATGGTTTTATTTGATATTTAAAGAAATTGGAAGTAATTGTATCTTTCTGTGTATTATTTCATTATCCTTAAAGCTCAATGTGTCATCTCATGTATGTAGACGTTTTACCTAATTTTAGGTTATTAGTTTCATTTTAAATACAGCAGCAACAGCACGGCATTGTATAGTGTAACTCACTTTTAAAAGAATCAGTGTAACTCATTTTTAAAAGAATCAGCTCTAGGAAAACCAAGGTTAACATCTATCATCTTTCTATACCTACGTCTTATTTATATTTTTAAATTTTTTTAGAGATTGAGTCACTCACTCTGTCACCCAGGCTGGAGGTCGGGGCACAGTCATAGCTCACTGAAGCCTTGAACTCCTGGGCTTATGCAGTCTCCTGCCTCAGTTTCCCAAGTAGCTATGACTACAGGTGTGCAGCACCATGCTTGGCTAATTTTTTAATTTTTGTAGAAACAGGGTTTTGCTGTGTTGACCAGGCTGGTCTCAAACTCCTAGCCTCAAGCAACCCTCCCACCTCGCCCTCTGGGATTACAGGCATGAGCTACCATGCCCAGCCCTATGTCTACTTTGTAGGTGAACTCATCAGATATATTCATGCTATTTGGCAGATTCTTGGCACTGAGATGGTGAAGGGAACTTGGATTGGACACAATCATAGTAAAAGTAGCGTAAAGCTATTGTCATATACAAATAACTCCATTACTAATGAAAACAAAGAGATACTCGAAATAAAGTTAAAATAACACCAATATTTAGCTTCCTCAAGTAATGAACTACAAAGACTATTTTTATTCCAAAAACAGTTTTCCTAAAGCAGAGAAGGAATATCTGAAAGCATTGTCTTCTGTATTTAGTATATTGCATATTTTGCAAATTATTCTGTATACTGAGTTTTTAGAATTTTGACTTCTCCCGCTTTCTCTTTAATAGGTGCCCTTTAAGGAGGCAGAACCGTGATTATGCAGTGTATCTACTAACAGTGTTATACCATGAGTCTTGGGTAAGTGTGTGTGAATATTTAATGATTTTGTCAGTGTAATTTAGATGATGTTAACCTTTCAAAATACTCTGTGTGGCAAGTACTCAGTTGAGTATTTTGTGAACTGCTAAATAATCTAAGTATGTATGAAATGTCATAGGTAGCTTCTACTGACTTTAAAAGTGAAGTAGGATTTGAAATACGATTATTCGGTTCATCTCAGGACCTTGCTGAAATCATATTCCTAAAATGCCTTGAAACTTCAGAGTTTTTGACTTTGGTTTTTTTTTTTTTTTTGACTTTGGGTGAAAGTTGTTAGCCATGAAGAGAATAATAATTATTGTATAGTTTGAGAATTTATAATTCATCCTCTTTAAATTGCAGAGCAAAACTTTATAGAAAGGTATTTTAAATGTTTATTGGAATTTTTAGTGAACACATAACATTTTGTGTGAACATTTGACTGTTATACATTAGGGACAACTAAGGGCAGTTAATTATAGCTTGAGTATTCTTTATCCAAAATGCTTGGGACCAGAAGTGTTTCAGATTTTAGGTTTTTTCAGGTTTTGGAATATTTGCATATTAATGTATAATAAGATACCTTGAGGATGGGACCCACGTCTAAACAGGAAATTCATTTATGTTTCATATACACTTCATACACATAGCCTAAAGGTAATTTTATACAATATTTTCAGTAATTGTGTGCATGAAACAAAATTTGACCGTGCTCCATCACATGAGATCGGGTGTAAATTTTCCATGTGTGAGTCATATCCGTGTTCAAAAAGTTTTGGATTTTCAAGCATTTCAGATTTTGGATTTTCAGATTAGGAATGCTAACTGTATTTAAATAGTATTAAAAATACTCGAGTCTGAATGTATGGAGTTTTCATATAAGTATATACATTTATAAGGAAGATTTCACTATGTCTGAGCAACAGCTCATCTGATTTGAAGTTGGTAGCTAATATGTTTAGGTAACTCAAAGTTTGAAATAGTAATTTTTAAAATTAAAATAATTTTAGGTATGCATTTGAATTAAATTTTTTGTGCCTTACCCAACACAGGGGAACTCAATAGCATTTCATACTAGTAATATTCAAAGGAATAAAGATAGCTGGAGAAAGGGGTCATGTTCTTTAGAAAGGACTTCATATGTCAGTGTCTACAGAAACAGTGAAAAAAGGAAAAAGTAAAGAAAAATTGAAAAAGATAAATAAAATTTTTCATATGGAAGAGGGTTTACATTTGTTTTTAATGACTCTTAGAGATACAACAAGGTAGAAATAATAGTAAGACAGAGACAGACTTCAGTTTACTAAGTGAGAACTTTTTTTTTTTTTTTTTAAGTCTTGCTCTGTTGCCCAGGCTGGAGTGCAGTGGTACAATCTCAGCTCACTGCATCCTCTGCCTCCCAGGCTCAAGTGATTCTTCTGCCTCAGCCTCCTGAGTAGCTGGGACCACAGGCATGCACCACTACCGCCTGGCTAATTTTTGTACTTTTAGTAGAGACGAGGTTTTGCCATTTTGGCCAGGCTGGTCTCGAACTCCTGACCTCAGGTGATCCACCGACCTTGGCCTCCCAAAGTGCTGGGATTATAGGTGTGAGCCACCATGCCCAGCCCTCCCAAAGGGGAACTTTCTAAGAGAGCCACCATAAGATGCAATGAGCTACTTCAATAGGTAGAAGACATTCTGTCCATTGGCCATTTAGTGAAGATAGGCCAAAAATGTATGCTCCCAGAATAGGTAGTTAAATTCCATGGCCTTTGGAACCTCCTTTCAGCCCGAGTTACTGTGATTCTGTGAGTACATGCAGCTGTTCTCTAAACTGCTCACAGCTCTTCCTTCATGTTATGATAAAAGAGTTTTAACACAAGAGGATGAATGGAAAGTGACAGAAAAAAAACTTGGTTGGGAGATTAGTAAATACAAAAAGTAGCTGGTAAGCTCTTCTCTTCTTTACAATTATTTCCATTATCATAATTTATCTGGATTTTCTAGTTCTGGCTTTAGGAACAACATCAGAATAGCAGTTAATCTCTCTTTCCTAACAATTGATTTTAGAAATGCCGTTGACTTAAGATAATTAAGTTTCCTTTTGAACCAGCAACAGGGCTGAAATAGCTACAGTTTTATGGCTGTTGCTGCTTAAAGAGTTAATAACGAACAATAAATACAACCCGTTTTGACTCTCTTATTTTGCCAGTATCTTATAAAATGAATTTGCCCCGAAGGAAATGATAGGCATAAATTCAGTGGAAGCTGATTTATGGGATTCTTTCTGTGGTTCCGTGACTTAGAATCCAAACAGGGTTGCCTTCTGGATTCACACAGAAGCCTTTGATCTTTAATGCTAATTACTTTGATGCCAGAATAAGTAGCCACATCCAACTGTCCAAACAAGCATGCTTGAAGAATTCTATATTAACATTGTTTCTTGGTCCTTTCTAAACAAGTACCATCAGTGAAGAAGATTTTGAATACAGATGAGCTGTGAAATTTTGCAGAGCTGCTAGAAAAAAAATTTTATTTAATTGAAATTCATTTTCTCTCACCAACATGGAATTCATACTTGAAATTGATGTTATCACCTGTTATTTAATCAAATAGAGAGCCTCTTTTTAATCCATTGCTTGATTTTTTATAGGCTAGTGTCTGAGCATTTAATATCCAAATACATGCTTCCCTCGGCTTTTTCTTTTTTTTCTTTGAGACAGGGTCTTGCTTTGTTGCCCGTGCTGGAGTGCAGTGGTATGATCATGGCTCACTGCAACCTTGGCCTCGTGGGTTCAAGTGGCCCTTCCACCTCTGTCTCCTGAAGAGTTGGGACTAAAGGTGCACGCCACCATGCCCAGTTAATTTTTGCTTTTTTTTTTTTTTTTTTTTTTGTAGAGACGGGATTTCACTGTGTTGCCCAGGTTGGTCTTGAACTCATAGGCTCAGGCAATCCATTCACCTTGGCCTCCCAAAGTGTTAGGATTATAGGCATGAGCCACTGTGCCCTGCCTTCCCTTGGCTTTTTAACCTTCCCCTAGAGGTTACCTCTAAGTAGCACTGAGGGGAAAGTAGCTGGTATTTTTATGTAGCTTGTAGTACTGAAATCCCTCTGGAGAAATGATCATCTAGACTCTGGTAGAAGGATATTACTGTTATATACTATTCAAAACAGTTTACTATAGAAGTGTCAAAGTAGACTTCAGTAAACAGACATCACAAAGCGTAAGCTTCAGGCATAAAGGCTTAGTAATACCTCAAAGAATAATTATTTCAGTGCTGGGAAGGTTAGATAAGAGTTGCATATTCACTGGACCATGCATTTATCCTTCAGCAGTTTAAAGAAGCAAGGAGGCTGGGAGCACTTTCGGAGGCCAAAGCAGGCAGATTGCCCAAGCTCAGGAGTTCGATACCAGCCTAGGCAACATGAGGAAACCCTGTCTCTACTAAAAATACAAAAAATTAGCCTAGTGTGGTAGTGGGTGCCTCTAGTCCTAGCTACTCGGGAGACTGAGGCATGATAATCGCTTGAACCTGGGAGTCGGAGGTTGCAGTGAGCCAAGATCGCACCATTGCACTCAGTCTGGGTGACAGAGTGAGACTCTGTCTCAAAAAAAAAATAATAATAATAATTTAAAAATAAGAAGCAAGGAGAGTTGTAGAGATTTGGTTTCCTATTTTAGTATTACATATTGTTAGCATTGGAATACATTTATAACCCTTGGGGCCAGACAGACATGGATTTGAATTCCAGGGCCATTACTTAGTACCTGTGTAATAGTCAGCCTCTGACTATTTAATCTCTGAGGTTCAGTTTTTTTCCTAAGGATTTTTGGATGGATCAGGGAGAATTCGCATAAAGTGTCTGACAAATAGTGGGCTCACCATAAGCGTCTGTAAATATTGTTAATATTAATAATAAAATAAGGAAATTTTTTTCTTAGAATTTTAAATTCATGGTTTCCCAATTTCTGTTAATATATACAGTTTACATTTAATTTGGCGGAGTTTGTACAAGTAAAGTCAGATCTATACTCTTCAGGATGTGTATCCTACTCACAATTCGACATAATTGATGATAACACAACTTCCTTCATTTTAACTTTTTAGTGATTTTTTAAAAATTGAAACCTTCCGTAAATGATTGGGTTAAGAAATGATTGAATCATTTTGCAAAGTGACTTACACAAAAGATAAGCACAAATACTGGGAAAGAGAAAAAAACACTTGCTTTAGAAAAGTTAGAGATCTGAAATCAAATTTCAGAGATTCATGGATGATGCTGATATTGAATTACTAATGGTTGCTTTTTTACATTTTAAAACTTCAGCTATATTATTTGGATTTCATGATAGTCTTATTGCCAGAACTGTATCTAGCTTTGTAATAAATTGGTTCTGAAAAGTCATGTAACAAGTATTTCTAATTTAGCCAAGCAGTGTTGCACTCCTGTAGTCCCAGTTTCTCTGGAGTCTGGGGCAGGAGGATCTGTTGAGCCCAGGAATTCGAGTCCAGCTTGGGCAAGTAGCAAGATCCCCCACCTCTAAAAATAAAAATTAAAAAAGTCTAAGTTGGAGAATTTTATACTTACTAAGAGTTCATTTTAAAGGGGACATTATTACAGATACTTCTGATAAAAATGAATGCTTTTGCAGAGCCATAATCACCACTTCATCTGTCAGATGTATGAGTTCATTTTGATTGTGTATGCCTACACACCTGCATTTCCACTTGAGAATGCTTGAGCAATGTTTGTTACGTTGTTGTTCTCTTTTTGCATTCAACAACTATTTAGTTCTTGTGTACAAGATATGTTGCTAGGTGCCACTATCAAAATGAATGACCCCCTGCCTTAGGTACCTTGATTTCTGGAAGGAATCCGTTGATTATAATATAATCTGTTGAGTTTAATGGAAGTAGGAACACAGTGCTGTGAGAGCCACAGACAAGGGTTAACTCTCCCTGAAAACATCACAGGAATGATGATGGGTTTTAGAAGTTGAATAGAAGTACGCAGTACAGAGTGGGTGAAGAACTTTCTAAGCCTTGTGAGTTTAAAGAGCAGGCAGAAGTTTGGTGTAGCAGGGGTATAGAACTGACAGGGCCAAGAAAGGAGGTGAAGCTGGCAGTAAGTCAGAGACAGGCTGTGAAGCTCGTCCTAGTGCTTATTTGCAAAATGTAGATTTGTAACCAGAGGGCAACATTGAGCTGATACAGTATTTTACTAGTCATTTGAAAAAGTGCTTCTCACTATTTTTGTTTTATTTTATTTTGGGGGCTTGTGTGTGTGTGTTTTACTAGACAATGTTAGAAGTTTATTTTCTCTTTGGAGACTGAGTTTTGCTTTATCACCCAGGCTGGAGTGCAGTAGCGCAATCATAGCTCACTGCATGCAGCCTCTACCTCCCAGGCTCAAACGATCCTCCCACCTCAGCCTCCCGAATAGCTGGGACCACAGGCAAGTGTCACCATGCGGAGCTAATTTTTTTATTTTTTGTAGAGATGAAGTCTCGCTCTGTTCACCACACTGTTCTCGAACTCCTGGGCTCAGGTGATCCTCCTGCCTCTGCCTCCCAAAGGGCTGGAATTACAAGCGTGAGCCACCACATCTGGCCCCCTCTGAGTGTTTCACTGTTCATGAAACAGTAAACCATCCTGTGTCAAATGTCAAGTGCACGTTCGTTAAAAATGTTGCCCAGCAAATGTTGGCTGGGCACGGTGGCTCACGCCTATAATCCTAGCACTTTGGGAGGCTGAGGCAGGTGGATCACCTGAGGTCAGGAGTTTGAGACCAACCTGGCCAACATGGTGAAACCCTGTCTCTACTAAAAATACAAAAATTAGCTGGGTGTGGTGGTGGGCACCTGTAATCCCAGCTACTTGGGAGGCTGAGGCAGGAGAATGGCTTGAACCCAGGAGGCGGAGGTTGCAGTGAGCCGAGATGGCACCACTGCACTCCAGCCTGGGCAACAAGAGTGAAACTCCGCCTCAAAATAAGTAAATAAATAAAATAAAAACGGCAAATGTTTATTAATTGTCTATTTGCTTTGGATATGAAGGTTAATAAATCGTGGGAAAACCATTGTCTCCAATTGAGGAACACTCTAGTGGGAGCAAGGAGGTATAATAATAAATATCACAAAAGTGTTAAGATTATCTTAGTTTGAGCTATCATAACAAATTACCATAGACTGAATAGCTTAAACGACAGAAATTTATTTCTCACAGTTCCAGAGGCTGAGGAGTTGATCAGGGTGCCAGGATGGTTGGATTAGGGTAAGGGCCCTTCTCCTGGTTTGCATATGGTTATCGTCTTACTGTGTCCTCACTTGGTGGAGAACAGAGAGAGAGGAAGGAAATTCTCCCCTGTCTCTCGTATTGAGGATTGGAATTCCAATATCTGAATTTGGTGGGGGGACACAAACATTTGGTCGGTAGCACAGGTTGTATAATTTACCATTTCATGTTTAATTCTTCTCTACTTCTTCATATGTATCTTTCAAGACCTCGACCTGCTTTGAGGCTGTTAGTGTTTGTCTGACTTCCGCTTTGTATAGATAGCAAGTTACTCTGTTGTATTTTATTTTCTATGCTGGTCAGTGGAACACCTGACTGCAGTTAGCTGTCTTAGTCACGGATTGTTCCATGTATGTTTTCTTTTTCTAACTTTAGGGCCTCATTAGCAGGGATCTGACCTATTGTACTTTGTACTTCAAACTGTCTAGGTCAGTGCTAGGTAAGAATACTAAATGTTTCATAGCAACTATTGAGGCTGGGCGCACTGGCTCACGCCTGTAATCTGAGCAGTATGGGAGGCCGAGGCAGGCAGATCACTTGAGGCCTGGAGTTCGAGATCACTTGAGGCCGAGGCAGGCAGATCACTTGAGGCCTGGCCAACACAGCAAAACCTCATCTCTGCTAAAAATACAAAAAACAATTAGGAAGTGTTTTAAAAGGTATTCGAATTCTACATTACTTTGTAAGTTCGCCACAAATACTTGCTTCTGTGAGTTCAGTTCATGATGCAAATTTACAGTCAGCAATGTTAATAGAATCTACATTCTAAAAAAGAACTGGCTCTTCCTGGCAAGATGCATCTCTTTAACATGAAGCGTATGTTTTTATTTAACACTTTATGCATAAACTTACTAATGTTACAATGTTTGTTAAACAACTAACTATATGCATGCATTGAATTCCCGTGAGTCCGAGCATTAGTGGTTGGCCAGTAATGGTAAAGAATAACTACATGCCACAGTTTTACTTGATTTCAGACAAATACATCTGGCCTTTGTTCTAAAAAGTAGACCTGTGATGTTGCTGTGAGAGTTAACTGGGTCTCTGTCTCTGACTTTCTTTTTTTTTGTTTTTTTAACTCTGTGCTGCTTCAGTGATCACTTTGCATTAACATAAAAAAGACACCAGAAAGGGGGTTGAAGTAGTTGTTCCATCTCTCCCCGACAACACACAGTGAGGTGGGGTCTCACTCTGTCGCCTACCCTGGAGTGCAGTGGTGTGATCTTGGCCCACTGCAGCCTCTGCCTCCCAGGCTCAAGTGATCCTCCCCACTCAGCCTCCCGAGTAGGACTACAGGCGTGTCACCATGCCCAGCATGTTCCGTCTTTTAAAAGTGCTTCAAAATACTTTTTCTTTTTCTTTTTCTTTTTTTTTAAACACAAAGCATTTAGTGCAGCCATCCATTTTAAATTAGGGCTAACTTTGAAGGTCAGGAATCAAACAGCTTATCTTATTATATAGCCTTTTCATTTTATCCACTGAGAAAGTAAGATTTAGAGGAAAGGTCAGGTACTTTGCCCAAGGTTACAGAACTTTTTAGTGGAGGAACTCAGACCTGAACTGCAGCTTCAGCGTACCATATTCTTTCCATGGTATCATATTATTTAGTTTTATTTAACTTTGACTTTCAAAATGTTATGAAATAAGAGATGAAATCAAATCTGACTTTAACTGCTAGTTTAGTCTCCTTTCAAAATGAAAAACTGACTAGCTGAAAATTCATCTATCTCCATAACCTGTTTTCAGCTGGGGGTTTTGTCAGTGCCACCTGAGAAGCTTTTGTAACTACAGCTGCTGGGGCCCTGCAGAATCAGAATCTCTAGCTGTAAGACCCAGGTTTTTATACAGTTTTAAAAGCTCCACAGGTGATTCTGGTGCTGAGCCCTGATTGTGAATAATTTCTCCAGTCTTTGAATGTTGTAAATAAGGAAACTGATTAAGTTGGCTTGTCTTTTTTAAGACAGCTTTTGTACGTGTAAGTTTGAGTATCCCTAATTTGAAAATCTGGTATCTGAAATGCTCCAAAATCTGCAACTTTTTGAGCACCGACAGGATGCTCAGAAGAGCATTTCACATTTCAGATTTTCGGATTAGGAATGCTCAACCAGTCAGTATAATGCAGATTCTAAAATCCTTTAAAAAATCGAAATCTGAAACACTTCTGATCCTAAGCATTTTGGATAAGGGATACTCAACCTATATCTCATATCAGAGCTTGAGGATAAAGGGTGGTAATTAGAATGAAAGGGGCAGGCAAGAAAATGGAGGGATTTTTCTGTTGTACATAAATAGGAATTTAGACTTGATGTGGCAGACAATAAGCAGTGTTCTAGATCCCTGAGTAGGATGGTGCTACACAGAAGGTGACAGTCACAGAAGGTGACAATCTCAATTTCTGCCCACATTCTGCTTCCCCACCCAGTGGCTGAAGTCATACATTTGAGAGTTACAGTCTTCTTCCCTCTCTTCTGATACCAAATAAGTTACCAAGTCTTTCAGTTTTGCTTTTAAATATCGGTTAAAACCGTTTCCCCCTTTTTATCCCTACCGCTACACTCTAGTATAAGTTTTCATCATCATTTACCTGAAAACTACAATAGGCTTCTAATTGATTTCCTTGTCTCATCCACCTTCTATATTACTGTTAGAGTAATTGTTCAAAAAATCAAATCTCTTGCACCATAGTCCTTTACAAAATCCTTCAGTGGTTTCCCATTACTTAGGATAATGTCTGAACTCCTTAGCATGCCATTCACAGCAATTTGCCACCTCATTACCAGCACTCAGGAAATATACATTATATAGCCTATACCTTAGACATAATGAACATAATATGTTCTTTCATAACTTTGCATATGTTATTCTCTTTGCTTATAATTCTTTTTTCAAATTGATCAGCCTTGCAAATTCATATGAATCTTTTAATACACGTCAAATGTAACCTCTCTGTTTCCTGCCCATCCCTTTTCCCTCCTCTAGCTAGCATTCCTTTTATTACTTTTCTGGTAATTGCCTGTACACGTGTCTGCTCACCTCATTAGACTGTGAGATCACAGAGGTATAAGGAGTGTATATTCATTCATCTTTGTATTTTCAGCATCTAGTACAGTGTCTGGCAAATTTGCATTCAGTAAATGTTTTTTAAAACTTAATTGAATTCCTTGACATAGTTAAAAATTTAGCTTTGGTAGCTGAAAGAATTGACAGTAATTCTTTTCTCACTTTTTATGAATATTTGCCTCTTCGTATTTTTTATGATTTTCAAATTGCTTGGGATTTTAAAAAATGGTTAAACTGTTTTCTCTCATACAGCACAAGGCCTTACTTGTAATCATGAGAAGTGGAATATTACTATGATTCATGTCCTAGGCAAAGAGAGTTGTAAATAAGAAGGTAGGAGGTGACAGGCTTGTGTATTCAGTGGAGCAGATATTTCTTTGCCTTCTGTTACAGCAGAATACACTGACCCTTGCATGAATTAGCTATTATGTTTTTCTTTGTATTAAATTGATACAAGGAAAAAAAAAAGATGATAGGTTCCAGTTATGTTACTATATTTTTTTGTTACTTCTTTTATCATGCCTGGAGGTTCCTTAGAACATGTTGTTCTAACACTAACAAGCAGTGTGGTTTTGGGCAAATTATTCGGTTGCTCTGGGCTTCAGCTTCCTGATCTGTAAAACAGATGATAATAGTAATAACTCACTCCTAGGTTTATTGTGAGAATCAAATGAGTTAATATCTGTAAGGCACTTAGAATAGTGCCTGGCATGGAGTGAGTGTTCCAACAGCTTTTCAGCCTCAGCCCATGCCACTTCCTTCTCATTGGCCTTCATTCATTTCCTTGATTGTGTTAACCGGCTTCAAGGCCTTTGTGGATGCTTCTCCTCTACTGGGATCACAGTACTCATCTGACAGGCTCACCGTCAACTTCAGGTCTCTCGTTAGACTGAACGTTTCCAGAGAACACTATGCCTGGTAGAGTAGTTGTGCAAGAAATATTTATTGAATGGATGAGTAAATAAATAATTGAGCCAACTGGAAAAGAGAACAGGATCACATGGAATGGAAAGTTGCTTCTTCAGGGGTTGGGGTCAGGGCAGATTCTCTCATTGCAGGCAGGAAGGAAAGGAAAAGGGGTGTGTGTGTGTGTGTGTGTGTGTGTGTTACATATACTTATAAATTAAATGGTGAAATTGTAAATATTTAATGGTCAAAGCATTAAAATAGGAGTTGACAAATTAATTGATTTGCCTAAGTAGTGATCAATTTGAGCTTAAAATGGTATTGTTAATTGCCCCCAGTAATTTGAATATGCTGTTGTTTGTGCTTTAAAATTAGTATATATTTAAAAATTAGTATATAGTGTAAAATAACTACACTTCAATAAAATAAACTTTGTGTGTGTGACAAGGTCTGGCCCAGTCACCCGGGCTGGAGTGCAGTGGTGTGATCTTGGCTCACAGCAACCTCTGCCTCCCAGGCTCAAGAGGTAGGGAAATGTGGGTTTGAAACCCACTTCTCTTTAAAGTTGTATTATTAACAACAACATTTATGTAATGTTTACTATGAGCCAGATCCTCTAAGTACATAGATATTCCTTACCTCTTTTAACCTTCAGAACAGCCCTGTGAAGTCAGTTCTTACAGAGATACAAGTTCAAGGAACTCACCTATTACAATAATAAATGATGAAAGTTAGGATTTAAACAGGTCTGGGAGATACCAAAGCTCACAGTAAATACCATCTTATACTAACTTCCTGGGTGACCTTGAGCAAAACTTAGCTGCCTCAGCCCTGCATCTGTAATTTAGAAACCCAAAAAGCTTTAGAAATTGTTAGTCTTTCCATAACTTATTTGGTGACAAACATGTGACCTGAATAGATGAGAGGCTATTTATATTTTTTGTTCATTCCATTTAGTGTAAATATTCATATATGTTGCATTAAAAATTACGTGTTGGATTAGGTGATGCTGCTATAGACCCCCCTCTAGAGGTGTTAAAAAATATATGCTATATGCACCATAATTCACTTTCTAAAATACAAAAATTTCTGAATTCTCCCAATAGATTGTGGACCTCTGTTTAACTTCCATAATACTCAGTTTTCTTACCTATGTAATTCTTAAAATTTATCCCAGTACATCTTAACAAGAATTATATGTAATAGTATACGTAAGCATTTAAGATACCTGATATATAATTAAATATTCAGTTTGTTGGGATTGTTACTGTCATTATCTTGGAATTTTTATTCAGCTGTGCAGAGTTTGGATCCTAAAGCTAGACCATGTAGAAAATGTGAATTTGGCTGGGCACAGTGACTCACACCTGTAATCCTAACATTTTGCGAGGCCGAAGCAGGTGGATCACTTGAGCCCAGGAGTTTGAGAACAGCTTGGGCAACATGGCAAAACCCCATCTCTACAAAAAAATGCAAACATTAGCAGGGCATGGTGGTACTCTCTGGTAGTGCCAGCTACTCCGGAGGCTGAGGCAAGGGGATCGCATGAGCTCAGGAAGTTGAGGCTGCAGTAAGCCAAGATAGCGCCACTGCACTCCAGCCTAAGTGACAGAGGGAGACCCTGTCTCAAAAAAGAAAAAAGGAGGCCAGGCGCCGTGGCTCATGCCTGTAATCCCAGCACTTTGGGAGGCCAAGGCTGGTGGATCACCTGAGGTCAGGAATTCAAGACCAGCCTGGCCAACATGGTGAAACCCAATCTCTACTAAAAATACAAAAATTAGCCGGGTGTGGTAGTGGGCGCCTATAGTCCCTGCTACAAGAGTGAGAGAGAGAGAGAGAGAGAGAGAGAGAGAAAAAGGAAAAGGTGAATTTTGTTTTGTTTAGTTTGCAACTGAGACTGAACACTGCATTGTTTTCAGTACAGGATAAGAAGCCAGGCCTTTTACAGAATGTAGTTTGTTTTCCTTACTAGTGACTTTAAACCATAGTGATTTTCTCCTATAAATGTACATTATTCCGTAGTACAGGGTTTCCTATCCTTTTTGTCAGATCCCGGGGTCCAGGTCCAGCCCATGCTGAAGTCGGAGGGGTGTGGGTGGATGAGCAGAAAGAACACTTGGGGGGCTGTAGACAGGTGAAAGACAGTTTTATTCAGCAGCAGCTCAAATTAACAGCTTTCTTACACTAGCTCTCTTATGAACAGCTTTTCTTACACTGTCCACCTTTATCTCAGCGGTTTGCTCCAGCTGTGTGGCTCCCTCAACCGCCATGCCTGCAGCTTCACAGAAGGCTCTCCCCAGCCTTCAGGGTTAGCAGCTTAACCCTTTATCTGGGCATGAGCAAGCCGAGCTGTGTCCTGGCTCCCTCCTGTCCAGACGGACAGCTTTGGCTCTCTCTCTCTTTCTCTGGGCACCAGTGCCTACACAAGAGCCATGTTGAGCCAAGCTGAGCCCCAAGAGCACCTGTACAATGGTAGCAGGGCAATTATACCTTTTACAGACAACAGTGGCTCAGAGCCGAGGATGAACTTACACAAACAGGTTATGTAACAAGTGGGGGTGTGCACCTGCACGCCAGACTCGCTGTCATGCAGGCCTGGATATCCACCTTGGCCTGCCTCCATGTACCTGTTCATGTGATTACACACTTAGAAAATTATTTACTGGCCAGGTGCGGTGGCTTCCACCCTGTAATCCCAGCACCTTGAGAGGCTGGAGCAGGAGGATTGCTCTAGGCCAGGAGTTTAAGACCAGCCTTAGGCAACATAGCAAGACCCTGTCTCTACAAAAAAAAAAAAAAAAATTAAAATTAGCTGGGCATGGTGGCGTGCACCTGTAATCATAGTGCAGCTAATCAGGAGGCTGAGGCAGGAGCGTCCTTTGAGCACAGGAGTTGAGGTTGGCGGTAGGTAAGCTTTGATCACATCTGAGATGAATGAAGGAGGAGGGTGCTTCATTCTGCTGCCAGTATTCGAGGCTCACCTGGCTACAAGGGCTGAGGGAATCAATATCTTGGCACACCTATAATACATCTTGGCAAACCAGTGTATAATTATATATACCAACTGTAAGGGGAAGAGACATGAAATGTGGGAATTATTAGTGGATTTACTTTAATTCCTCTGCATAAGCATCTATTTTGAAGCGTTAAGAAAATTCAGATAAAACGTGTGAAACTTAAAAATACTAGTTAAGTCTCTTAATTGCCTGTCTTCTAGCAGTCAGGCAGTTGAGTCAGGAATGAGGTGGAGTGACTGTTTTACTTAACGCCTTATACAGTGTATTTATCGGTTTGTTATATTAAGTATATTTTACCCTGTAAGTTTGAATTGTGAAAAAACTATGACATTGTCTTGAAACATCTAAAACATTTCTAAGAATAGATAGAACCAATAATGTATTTAATTTAGGACATTTATTTTTTAAGGGGTTGACATTTATTCCTTTCTCAAGTACTACAGTAAAAATTAGGTGAAGTAGGGTAATTTTGCCAATTTTTTTTAATGGACGCATTCAGAATTTGTTAGAAATTATTTGCAGCAGAGTTGTGGGGGAGAGGCATAACAAGTTGTTTCAGGCTGGTCTGAAGGTAGTTATCTCAGTTGATTGTTCACAGTCAGTTACAGGTTGAATTCCTTGTTCCGCTCTTACCCCGTTCTCACTACTCGACTAGCCTAAAAAATAATTTCTAGAACATACGCTGAGACGCTGTCCACAGCCATAAATTTATTACAGGGAGGTGGAGCAAACATGCAGGAATTGTAAGTGCAAATATACCCCACGTGGCTTAGGAATTTGGGGGCCAGGGAAGACATCCTGCATCTTACTGGTTTCCCTTGAAGGAACGGTACCCAGTTTGAAGGATTCAAAGGAGAATTTCTTCTCCTAAGTCTCTTCCTTTCGCCTCGGTGATCTGAGCAGGGTTTGCCGACTCCGTGTTGTCCCCAGTGGCCTGTTTGTGATCGGTGGGGCTCCTCTTTACCCTTGGAGGAACACATCTCCAATGCTTTCTTTTGTTTTCATAGGCACTTGTAGTGGGGATGGGGATGGGAGGGTGGCACAGGTGGAAACCTTACCTGCTGCTTGGTGCCCACTCAGCTCTGCAGAGCCTTGGAGCTGTCTACTCAAGCTGGGATCTCTTTGAAGGGGATTTTCCAGAGGTAAAATAGTATTTCTGACAGCCTCACAAATATACTCATCTTTTAATATTTTGCCACCTTTAAAAGTTGTTATTCAGAATAGTAGATGATTCCATAGCAGCCTGTGGCTCAGAATATTGTTATGTGTTAATTTGGAAGCAATGTGACTAGTATTCAGCACTTCTTTGAACAGGGTATATTACTTAGTAGCTGTGTTGCTTGATTTTCACAGACTGTTACATCTCCATTTAAATCATAAATCTGAATTATGCTGTATTACTGTAAAGCCTACCAGTGTTCCCTAGAATAGCATGGTAATAATTTTTGTAAGAAAAAACAAGTAGTAACAAAACATTGTTCACATTATGGGAACAGAAAGATAATAACAAAATAAAATTCCAGGATAGGCTGGGCACGGTGGCTCACGCCTGTAATCCCTACACTTTGAGAAGCCAAAGCAGGCAGATCATTTGAAGTCGGGAGTTTGAGACCAGCCTGGAAAACATGGTGAAACTCCATCTCTACTAAAAATACAAAAATCAGCTGGGTGTGGTGGCGGGCGCCTGTAATTCCAGCTACTCAGGAGGCTGAGGCAGGAGAATTGCTTGAACCCGGGAGGCGGAAGTTGCAGTGAGCCAAGATCGCCCCACTGTACTCCAGCCTGGGCAAGAGAGCGAGACTCTGTCTTGGGGGGTGGGGGGGTAGAAAATTCCAGAATATATGAAGTCATTATGACTAAAAACCATGTATTATGTACATCATATTCTTAATTGTATTATAATAATTAGTCCTCCTCATCATCCCACAAGTATATCACAGAGATAAATACAATCTCAGCTCTCATTATTTTTAATAATGATCTCCTTGGTACTAAAGAAGTTGAAGATTACAACTCAGACATGCCAAATGTTGGGCCAGGCGCAGTGGCTTGCCCCTGCAATCCCAGGACTTTACGAGGCCGTGGCAGAATAATCACTTGAGCCCAGGAGTTCAAGACCAGCCTGGGCAACATGGCAAAACCCCATCTCTACAAAAAATACAAACATTAGCGGGCCATGGTGGTGGGCGCCTGTAGTCCCAGCTACTCAGGAGCCTGAGGTGGGAGAATCACCTGAGACTGCGAGGTTGAGGCTGCTGTGAGCTGTGATTGTGCCACTGCACTCCAGCCTGGGTGACAGAGTGAGACCCATCTCAAAAAAAAAAAAAAAAAAGTGAAATGTTGATGTTTTAGGGTTTAGAGAATAGCTGCCAAAAGTTATTTTCTATATCTGCTGGAAAACAGCATATCTTTGTAAGTATAGTTTGTAAGGCAGACAGATTGTAATTATGTGGATAGAGTAGCGAGTGGTAACAGAGCTTGACAGACCAGTGTTCACGTGACAGAGTGTGCAGCCCTCAAGCGCAGGTGCAGGTGGCCAACAGTGCTGGGTTAAGGGGCCAAAGTGCACAGACAAGGCATTGGCCAGGACTCTCCACATTTTGCAGACTTCTCTTCCCTTAACAAGGAAAAAAAAGAAAAAGAAAGAAACAAACTTTTGCTATTTCTCAGAATTCAGAACTCATTTTTTGTTTTGTTTCAGAAAACTGAAGAATGGGAGAAAAGTAAGACTGAAGCAGACATGGAAGAGTATATATGGGAAAACAGTTCATCAGAAAGAAATATCCTGGAAACGCTTCTCCAGATGAAAGCTGCTGAGAAAAATACGGAAATAAATAAAGAAGAGCTCCTTGGTACTAAAGAAGTTGAAGAGTACAAAAAGTCTGTTGTTAGTCTTAAAAATGAGGAGGAAAATGAAGATTTGCTTTCTCAGTACAAAGAATCTGTGAAGAGACTATTAAATGTGACATGAATTATGGAGTAGAAAAGCCTGCTTGATTCATTAATTTTATAATATATGTAATCAGTATCTAATTTGATACAAAGTTGAAAATGTTAAATCATTGTTTTTCCTCAGAGTTAAAATTATTTCCCTCATACTAATGCTTAATGGCAATGATTACTCCAGAGTTTTTTTATTTTTGCACTGGGGCAATAGACTAGGAGATCTCTGATTTCTTCTTGGTCTAAAGTGTTTTGATCTTATTTCTACATAATAGCTTTGGTATTCATGTATATACATGCTTTTAATTGTGATTTTGCCACCTTCCCCATTTCTTTCCCCACAAGCTGGCGTTCAGTAGTTGCTTTTGAATAATGGTTTTGGTTACCTCGGAAGGTAGGCCCAGAACCCATTTCCTTGACTTGCGGTTCCAGGGTCTGTTCACATGACTGCTGTCTGGCTGATGCATTTTTCACGTTTGTCAGTTCTGGTTAGAAACAGGTCCTCAGGAGTACTCTCTAACCTGATATTGTCTAAAAAGATATGTTGACTCAACTTTGTTTAGCGTCCTACTTTCTAGATTGTGGGGCTCATTTTGCCAGGGCCAAGCTACCAGAAAAGCAGAAGTGGAGATTACCTGGTGTGTATCCCCCTGGATGCCCCAGTCAGAGCTGCCACAGCTCAGGAAAAAGATGAGGCATAGGGACCTTGAATGTAATGGAGTAAGTGACAAAATAAGAACTACCCTGGGAAACCCTGCATTCAGTGTAGCTGTCAATTCAGTATTTCTGAGTACACCTGTCAGCTGTTTCTTACCACTTCGATGGTTGTGATTAATTTAAAATCAGAATAAAGGAATCACTGAGTTTATTTGCCTAATAGACTTATTTTGCCTAGAAGAATTAGAGAGTATAAATGAAAGCCAAAAGGGAATTTCACAACGATTTCCTAAACCATTTGTGTGAAATGAAGGTATGGTCTGGTGTGAGTGAGGCCAGGAGTCTGTAGGTTATGAAGGACAATATGGCCTTGAGTACAAAAGGGGGAGAAAGAGGCATGTCGTGCCCTGCTGGGGCACCCTTACACTGGTTATTTTAATCCTAGGCCTGACTTACGAATGAATTCAAAAGGGGCTAGACAGCCAAACTGGTAAGTAGCGGATGAAAAACAGTATAGATAAAACCAATATTTTAGATCATGTTTAGAGCATATTTCAAGAAACATACCAGTACATTTAGAGACTCACATGGAGTTAAGAAAAACTCAGATTCCTAACAGGATTGAAGAAGGAAACATTTTGAAAACAGTAGAAGCTGAGAAGAGATGATCATTTGGGAACATGTAAAGCAGCAGTAGCTTAGGGTGGTTTATCCTGTGTAATAATACAGTGCAGATGAAAGCAGAGAGGAGGATGTGTAATAAGGAATTTGACCTTACCCAGAGGTCTGGCCTTTGCCCTTGGCTTCTGGGAGGTAGTCTATACCATACCCGTTAGGACTGTCTTTGTTTAGCGGGGTAGCTGGCCCCAAAATATCTCAGGATGGGACCAACATGCCAGAAAAATCTACCATGTGATTTAGGGTGGGGGCTTTGAGTCACATGGTATTAGTCCACCTGACAGCCGGGATGACTCACCAGACAATCAGCTATCATACCTACATAATGGAGTCCAGTAAAATCTTTGGGCCGGGCACAGTGGCTCACGCCTGTAATCCCAGCACTTTGGGAGGCCGAGGTGGCGGATCACGAGGTCAGGAGATCGAGACCATCCTGGCTAACACGTTGAAAACCCATCTCTACTAAAAACAAAAACTTAGCTGGGCGTGGTGGCGGACGCCTGTAGTCCCAGCTACTCCGGAGGCTGAGGCAGGAGAATGGCGTGAACCCGGGAGACGGAGCTTGCAGTAAGTGGAGATCGTGCCACTGCACTCCAGCCTGGGTGACAGAGCGAGACTCCGTATCAAAAAAAAAAAAAAAAAAAAAAAAAAAAAAAAATCTGAACAGGGAGGCTTGAGTAAGCTTGGGTTAGCTATACTCCATGCATATTGTCACACACTGATACTAGGAGAGTAATGTGTCCTGACTCCTAGGGGAGAGCACCAGAAACAACATTTGAACCCTTCCTGGGCCTCAACTTATGTACTTCTTCCGTTGGGCGACTTTAAGGTATCCTTTCCCTGTAATAAACTGTAAATGTGAGAAGAATAGCTTTCATTCAGTTCTGAGTTCTAGTGAATTATTGAACCTGAGGGTTGTTTAGGGAATCCCCCACAAACTTAACAGTTGGTGTCAGAAGTAGGACGGCATTGTAGAGGACTCTACCCTCTTTTGCAGTTTGGCCAACTCCAAGTAACCTGAAGACTCTTAAACAATTATTGATGCCTAATGGCAAAATCGTAGAGCTGGCGGATTAATACAAAACTGCCTCAAAAATAAAACAGACCGGGTGCAGTGGCTCATGCCTATAATCACAGCACCTTGGGAGGCTGAGGTGGGAGGAGGGCTTGAGGCCAGAAGTTTGAGACTAGCCTAGGCAACATAGCAAGACCCTGTCTCTACTTTAAAAATGTATATATACATACATATTTGTATGTATATGTAGCAGTTGTTATTGTAATTTTAGCAAAATTAAGCAGCACTATTTGTCATTAATCAGATCCTTGTCCTTTAAAATCTGCCAGTTGACCGAATGTATGCAATTGGAACATATATTCATCTTGATAATGAAAATGCTAGGGGACACTTTGCTATATTAATGCAGTCATTTCTGATTTAAACTTAAATTGTATAGCCCAGAAGTTGCTTAAACACATAGGCAACTAAGATGTAGATCAAATCTCTTTTCTTAATTGTGGGATGCTTTAATTCTTTGGCATATTTTTGCAATATTGGTATTTCATAATACTAAACAGTTACAGACTTTTTTTTTTTTGAGAAGCTGGACCCAGTGGCTCATGCCTGTAATCCCAGCGCTTTGGGAGGCCAAGGTGGGAGTATTGCTTGAGGCCAGGTATTGGACACCAGTCCGGGCAACGAAGTGAAACACTGTCTCTATATAAGAAAAAAATTCCCGAGGCATGGTGGCACACGCCTAGCAACTTGGGAGGCTGAAGTGGGAGAACTGCTTGAGAACAGGAGTTCAAGGCTGCAGTGAACTATGATCATACTACTGCACTCGAGCCTGGGTGGCAGAACAAGAACTTGTCTCCAAAAAAGAAAAACAAAGGAAAAGGGAAAAAAAGAAAAACAAACAAACTGGACCCTGGGGTCCAGTCGATAACTAAGGCTAAGGTTGTGACACCCACCTAGGAAGTAACCATGAAATCTTTCCAATGTTGTCACATTTTTTTTTTTTTTTTTTTTTGTCTGCTCTGTTACAGCCCAGGCTGGAGTCTGGAGTGCAGTGGCACATTCATGGCTCACTGCAGCCTCAACCTCCTGGGCTCAACCGATGCTCCCACCTCAACCTCCCAAGTAGCTGGGACCTCCAGCTACTCCTAACCTCCCAAGTAGCACGCCACCACGCCTGGTTAAGTTTTTGTTTTTGTACAGATGGGGTCTTGCTATGTTGCCTGGGTTGGTCTGATTGTTTCTTAATAAAATTTAAAATTTTACTCAGAAGTTTTCTTTTGTCTCTGGCTCCCAGTAAGAAAGTGGTTTCTAGTCTCAGTTTTGCTTCTTAACTGATTTTGGTCTGTTGTCTTCCCAGTCCAAATTTACTCAATTTATCTAATGGTCAAAAGGGCTGAAGAGGAAAAGGAATTTGTTTGTTTTCTTAGAAGGTAAATATGCTTTTCCCAAATTAAGATCATTTATATGAAATTATCAGCTTTAAGGAATGAGTAAAATTCTGAGAAGCCCCAAGGGGGAGAAAGAAAGCGTTTTTAATTCTAGCAGCCCTAGTCTATTGGAAAACCTCTAAGCAATTCACATATACTTAAAAGTAATGATTTTTGGCAGTGGCTCATGCCTGTAATCCCAGCACTTTGGGAGGCCGAGGCAGGTGGATCACCTGAGGTCAGGAGTTCGAGACCAGCCTGGCCAACATGGTGAAGCCCTGTCTCTACTGAAAAATACAAAAATTAGTCGGGCGTGGTGGCAGGCACCTTAATCCCAGCTACTTGGGAGGCAGAGGCAGGAGAATCGTTTGAACCTGGGAGGTGGAGGTTGCATTGAGCCAAGATCAAGCCACTTCACTCAAACCTGGGGGATGAGAGCAAGACTTCTCTCAAAAAAAAAAAAAAGTAATGACTTTCTAAATGGATGTACAAAAATGTATAAAGACAACTTACTAAATTATTTCTGTAAATATAATGTTCGGGTAATTTAAATCTTGCCTCCCCACCCCACCACCCCCTGCTTCAAATGGCATGGGTTTTGGCCAGGTGCAGTGGCTCACGCCTGTAATCCCAACACTTTGGGAGGCCGAGGTGGGTGGATCATGAGGTCAGGAGTTTGAGGCCAGCCTGGCTAACATGGTGAAAACCCGTCTCTACTAAAAATACAGAAATTAGCTGGGCATGGTGACGGGTGCCTGTAATCCCAGCTACTCGGAAGGGTGAGGCAGGAGAATCACTTGAACCCGGGAGGCAGAGGTTGCGGTGAGCCAAGATCGCGCCATTGCATTCCAACCTGGGTGACAAGAGCAAGACTCCATCTCAAAAAAAAAAGAAAAAAAATGCGTTTTTTTCCCCCTAATGTATTAGGGAAGAAATTAAAGAAATGTATAACAATTTTATGAATTATTACAAATTAAGGTAAATTGATTTTTTTTTTTTTTTTTGAGACAGAGTCTTACTCTGTTGCCCAGGCTGAAGTGCTGAGGCATTATCTTGGCTCACTGCAACCTCTGCCTCCTAGGCAGCCTCAACCTCCCAGGCTCAAGCAATCCTCCCAATGCAGCCGTCCAAGTAGCTGGGACTACAGGTGTGTGCCACAATGCCTGGCTAATTTTTTAATTGATTATTTATTTATTTAAGACAAGGCCTCACTGTTGCCCAGGCTGGAGTGAGGTGGCACATTCATGGCTCACTGCAGCCTTGACCTCCAGAGCTCAAGTGATCCTCCCACCACAGCCTCCCAAGTAGCTGAAACTACAGGGACACACCACCACACCCAGCTCATTTTTTTTTCTTTTTTTCTTTTTCTTTTTTTTTTTTTTTTTTTTTTTTTTTTTTTGAGATGGAGTCTCACTCTGTCATCCAGGCTGGAGTGCAGTGGTGTGATCTCAGCTCACTGCAACCTCCACCTCCCGGGTTCAAGGGATTCTCCTGTCTCGGCCTCCCGAGTAACTGGGACTACAGGCATGTGCCACCACGCCCGGCTAGTTTTTTGTATTTTTAGTAGAGAGGGGATTTCACTGTGTTAGCCAGGATGGTCTCAATCTCCTGACCTCAGGTGGTCCACCCGCCTCAGCCTCCCAAAGTGCTGGGATTGCAGGCGTGAGCCACTGCACCCGGCCAATTTTTGTATTTTTTTGTAGAGACGGGTTCTTGCCATGTTGCTCAGGCTGGTCTCAAGCTCCTAGGTTCAAGCGATCCTCCTGCCTCAGCCTCCCATAGTGCTTGGATTATAGGTATGAGCCATCATGCCTGGCCTTTTGATTAAATTTTAAAATCAGACTTTTAATTGTGGTTAGTATTCAACTGCAAGAGATTTTATATTTTTCTTTTCTATTAAAAGAAAGAGTCATTCTCTTTTTCTACCCAGTATTAATACCAGGGAAAGAAAAGGAAATATAAGCCACTGGACTTAGAAAAATTTGGGTTTTCTTTTTCTTTTGAAATCAAATGTTTTATTTTTATGGATTTAGGGGTACAAGTGCAGTTGTGTTACATGAATGTATTGTGTAGTGCTGAAATCTGGACATTTAGTGTACCCATGGGCAATTTGTTTTAACATACGAGGGAACAGTACTATTTTATAAGTGTTATAAATAGGATTTCCCCTTATTTATTCTTTTTTTTTTTTTTTTTTCCCCCGACAGAGTCTCACTGTTGCCCAGGCTGCACTGCAGTGGCGCAATCTCAGCTCATTGCAACCTCTACCTCCCAGGTTCAAGTGATTCTCCTACCTCATCCTCCCAAGTAGCTGGGATTACAGGCACGTGCCACCCATGCCCGGCTAATTTTTGTATTTTTAGTAGAGACAGGTTTTTGCCATGTTGGCCAGGCTGGTCTCGAACTCCTGACCTCAGGTGATCCTCCCACCTCGACCTCCCAAAGTGCTGAGATTACAGGCGTGAGCCACTGTGCCCAGCCCCTCATTTATTATTTATGCTTATTAGCTATCTTTTAATATCTGTTCTCACATTAAAAACAGGTTTCGGGAATGAGAAGAGGGGCCTAAAAAGCTTAAGTTTCTTAGAGACTTGAACTACAGTATTCCACACTTAAAAGTCTTCTAAGATTTAGGGGGTAAATCTGGTGTAAGATTAGGACAGAACTGAAACACCCAGAGCTAATCTTTACACCTAGGAAAACAGAATGTATACAAGTGAGGGCTGTAACTAAAACTAAAACTCCCAAGCTTTATTCAACAGAAATCAACACAGAAAGCTCAAAGAGCTCCATAGCACAATTACTGAAAGGAAGATGAAGATGGGTTGGAATTGAGAAGGATTAATCAATTGAAAGTAGAAAGCTAGATTAAGGTCAGGAGGCATTTGCTTATGCATTAGTAACTGTTAGTAACTGTGTTATTTTGCTCAAATTACTACATGATCGTATTACTATACGTGACAATAATTTGACCTTGACTGGGAGGCAAATATGATGATATTGTGGTGTTTTCTTCCTGGTATTGTTTTTTTTTTGTGGTTTTTGGGAAAACATACACTTTTAGTCTAACAGTGATTTTGAACATGGACTTGAACCAGACTGCCTGTGTTTAATTAAGTCCTGACTTCACTACTTAATACTTGTGTGTCTTTAGGGAAGATGCTTAACCTCTCTTCACCTCAGTTGCCTCGTCTGTAAAATGTGATAATAGTATCATGGTTAACAGCAGGATACCCACCTCTCAGGTTTGGAAGGATTCAGTGAGTTCATGCCCCTAAAGCACTCAAACAGTGTGTCTCACTCAGTAACAACTGTAAGGATCAGAATTTTGCAACTCTGGCAGAGGGAACACTACTCAAAAAATAGAAATAACAACGAAAAAAGCATTATGTTTACCAAGCATTAGCCTTTTTTTCTTTTTTTCACAGATTGGTAGGAGTGCGCATCCTATTTTTTCTTTTGAGACAGGGTCTGGCTCTATTGCCCAGGCTGGCGTGCGGTGGTGCAATCACTGCTCACTGCGGCAGCAGTCCTCTCACCTCAGCCTCCTGAGTAGCTGGGACCACAGGTGCATCATGTTGCCCCATGTGCTATTTTTTTTTATTTTTTATTTTATAGAGACAGGGTCTCACTATGTTGCCCAGGCTGGTCTCCAACTCCTGGGCTCAAGCAATTCTTCTGCCTTGGCCTCCCAAAGTGTTGGGATTACAGGTATGAACCACCACGCCCAGACCAATTTTTTTTCCCACTAAACTGCCCTTTCTTACACAAAACTAAAAATGATATCCTTTAAAGCATATAATCTTGCTACAGCTTTTGCTATGAAGAGTTCTCCTTCACATGGTTACGATTTTTAATTTGCTAGGATCCTGATTTTCTCTGTCTCAGTTTACAGTGGCGCTGCTGCTTTCCACAGCATCCAGATGCTAGGATGACTATACAATAGCCAAGGAAGATGACAGAGGTGCAAAGGGCCACAGAAACCGGCCAAGCCTTTGAAGTCACAGATACCTCATCTTCATTCGCAGATGTGTGGTTTCTGCTGTTGTATCCTTTGGTTTTATTCAGGAATTGCTTGCTACTGTTGAGTAGGGGTGGAATAGGCATATGAGAAAGTTTTGTGTCTATGGGTACAAAGAAAGGAGAAATAGTCTTATTATCTGAATTGCTGATGAAATCAGTATTTGGTGACACCATATTTATCTTTGCGGTAATGGAGTCATTCAGGGAAGTAAATCTTGCCCAAAAATCTGTGGTTAATTCCTTAGAATAACTGGTACTGTTTGTGTTTACAACCAAATCTTGATGTGTGGTTGAGGACGGAGCCTCTGTGGATGGCACCACACCATTTATCATGGTGGTTTGTTTATCTAAATTCATAGCTTTTAGAATCCTTACTCTGTCCCATCTCTTGGATGAAGAACGAGTATTGAGATACGTGGAAGATTGTTCGAAAACCAGCAAATCTGGATCTATACCTGAAAAATAAATAAGGCATCATTCATTTTATTTTTACTTTCAAAGCAAAAACCTTAAAGCACACTTTGGAGAAAGGATTGGCTTTTGCCACTGTGAGTTACTGAACAAAGCTAAATTCACGTTCTACTACCACATTCTTCTCAAAGGTTTCCAGACATACTGGCTACATTTGAATTTATCTTAACTTTCTAAAACACTTTTTTTTAAATGAACAAATTTGACTACACCCAAGGAGAAGGCTTTGTGTCTGTCAGGGTTTTTGTACAATAGTGAGTGTTACTTTGAGAGCTGTAGAAACAGTAACCATTTGAGATACAATATAGCGTTTATTATTTATTTATTTTTTTTTTTTTGAGACAGGGTCTTGCCCTATCACCCAGGCTGGAGTGCAGTGGTGCGGTCTCGGCTCACTGCAACCTCTGCCTCCCGGGTTCAAGCAATCCTCTCACCTCAGTCTCCTGAGTAACTGGGATTACAGGCATGCGCCACCAAGCCCAGCTAATTTTTGTTTTTTGTTTGTTTGTTTGTTTGTTTTTGTAGAGATAGAATTTCGCCATGTTGCCCAGACCGGTCTCGAACTTGTTAGCTAAAGCGATCCGTCCGCCTCGGCCTCCCAAAGTACTGGGATTATAGGCAGGAGCCACCGCACTCAGCAATATAGTGTCTTTAAATCAAGTTAAGCAAAATAGGGCCTGAGAAGGGTGACTATAAGCAAAATCATGAGCAAAGCCTTAAGTCTCATCCCTTTTTGACCTCTGAGGGTCTTGCTTTGTCTTTAGTATTTTCTCCCTTGTATACTAACTCCTTTCCCTCTAACTTCAGACATGAACAAATACTGCTTTGTCTTTATAGAAGAGAAAAAATTGTCAACAGCTTTCCAGTGGTCCCTGCTGGTGACTTCTCTCTCTCTCTCTCTCTCTCTCTCTCTCTCCACCACCCCCCACCCCCGCGCAAACACGCCAGCATCCATTGCTTCTGAGGTAGTCAAGTGTTTCCTTACTTCCTGATCACTCACGTCACCTTGCTTTGACTTCTCTCTTGTCCTTGATGCTACCAGCCACCTTCTTGAATTCTTCTCCCATGACTCCCTGGACCTTGGACCCCCTTGGCATTTTCCCCCACTGCCTCTCATTTTCACTTTCTTTTGCTGGTTCTCTTGTACAATCTCATTGCTTGTGTGGTTTCCATAATCTTCAGTCCTTGGTTTTCAGATGTATTTTCTCTTCACCGCCCCCTCCCCTCCAACACACACAAAGAGATCATGCTCAATTGGCACCACTACATCAATGGCATTGAAACCCATATCACTATGTTTTCCCCTCTTTCTTGAGTTCTGATCTCATTTATCCAGTCTTCTATTGGAGGTTTCCATCTGGACCTCTTACATCATCTCTTAATATGCCCAAAGCCAAAATTATTACCTCTGCCTCCTTGTCTCCTTCATTGGCATCATCATTCCTCCATCACCCACACTGAAATCTGCACTGTAAGGTGATTTTTTTTTTAAGAGACAGCTGTCAGTCAGGCTGGAGTGTGATCATGCAATCATAACTAACTGTAACCTTGAGCTCCTGGGCTCAAGTGATCCTTCCACCTCAGCCTCATGAGTACCTGGAACCAACCACAGGCACACACCACCTTGCCTGGCTAATTTTTTTTTGTAGAGATGGGGGTCTCTCTATGATGTTCAGGTTGGTCTCGAATTCCTGGGCTCAAGCGATCCTCCTGCCTCAGCCTCCCAAAGTGCTGGAATTACAGGTGTGAGTCACTGCACTTGGGCCTGCAAAGTGATTTTGACTCCACTCACTTCATTTCCTTTCATTAAAAAGGTGACTAAGTCCTTATTCAACCTTCCCAATGCTCTGATAATTATCCCTTCTCTTCATTTCAACTACAGTCACTTTGTGCAGACTTTAATGCTTCCCTGACTAGATTTTCTAATCTGTACCTGCATATAAGTGTGGACTAGGACAAATAGATATCACTTCACATGTTTTTTCATTAAATGCCCTTGTTGTCTGTTTCAGACAAAGTCAAACCAAAACTCTACTCTGTCCATGGCCCTTATGATACCTGTCCCTACCTTATCTTAGCCATATTTTCATTGCAATTACATGTCTCCTTATTGTGTCCAGACCTGTTTGCTTACTCTCCTGTGGCATAATATAGAACTCATATTCTTCTGCCTGCCTTCTTCCATGAACCTGCTCTGAATACACTGACTTTCACTAGCCTCCCCTTCTTTGAAACTTTGCACTGAGACAGCTTCACACATTTCTGTATTTAGTTGTGTCTTAACACTAATTGTAAGATCTGTCACATCTACTAGATTATAAAGGAGCTTGAGGGCAGAGATATGGCTGCGATCTTCCACAGTGTTGATTCTAGCCTGGAGCATCAGGTGTTCAATACATACAAATTGATAAGAAATTTATCTCCTTTGCATTTTGATGGCAAAAATCTCTTCTTTTATGGTCAGTAATTTACACCCTGAGATTACATAAATGGGCACAAAACACTTATATTTCTAAAATAAAATACACTGGTTATCTTGGGACCAATGATATGCTAATGTATGTTAGCACACGGTGGTAAGTTTCCCTGAACGTGACATCCCTCTTTTCAGAATCCTGTATGCAGTGTCCATTGGATCTCAGAACTGCCATTTAGCATGTTCTTTATCTCCTAGTGGCACCCTCAGCCACTGCAGGAGAAACGCTTCTTTCTTTTTTTTTTTTCGAGACGGAGTCTTGCTCTGTCACCGGGCTGGAGTGCAGTGGCGCGATCTCAGCTCACCGCAACCTCCGTCTCCCAGGTTCAAGTGATTCTCCTGCCTCAGTCTCCTGAGTAGCTAGGACTACAGGCACATGCCACCACGCACAGCTAATTTTTGTATTTTTGGTAGAGACAGGGTTTCACCATGTTGGCCGGGATGGTCTCGATCTCTTGACCTCGTGATCTGCCCGCCTTGGCCTCCCAAAGTGCTGGGATAACAGGCATGAGTCACTGTGCCCGGCTGAGAAACCCTTCCTTTAGCTTTACTAAGAGTTCTTGAGATTCATGAAATACAGTGGGTAAACTCTTGTTCAATCATGTATCATTTATAATCTGGAGTGAACTAATTGCTAAACATTAAACTAAAGAGAATTTTCTTTCAGTTTTCCGTCCTAGATATGCAAAATTTTTCCAAAGTTCACTGGAAATAATGATTCTAGGGACTCACATATGACTGTTGCCAGCCAGTTTCTCAGCTATATGCCTCTACTAGAGTATTGCCAGCATTCTTTAAAAGTCTTGAAATATGTAATCATTACCATCTGTTATGTTGTACAAAATGGCACTGGTTCCAGGCTCTAATATGCAGCTCTCCAGTGTTGGGCAGTGAACATGGAGGCAGTTGATATTGTCATGAATAGGATCGTGGTAGAAGACAGCCAGGTTACAGGAAACTGAAAGGGAAACAAGCAAAGTACATTGTGGATGGTCTCAATTTCCACGAGTTTCATGAACTCTGAGTAACTTATATTTGTTTCAGGAATACTGGATTAACAGTATTTTTCAGGGCAATGTGCAGACATTTTGCAGAACATTTATAAACTATTGTAACTGCTTCTGTGAATATGGAAAATACTTTTTAAAAAAATTTTTTTGAGACAGGGTCTCGCTCTGTCACTCAGGCTGGAGTGCAGTGGTGCGATTACAGCTCAGTGCAGCCTAGACCTTCCGGGTCCAAGCAATCCTTCCACCTCAGTCTCCCAAATAGCTGGGACTAGAGGCCCACATCACCATGCTGGGCTAATTTTTGTATTTTTTGTAGAGGCAGGGTTTCACCATGTTGCCCAGACTTGTCTCAAACTCCGGAGCTCAAGCCATCTGCCTCCCGCAAAGCTGGAATTACAGGGAGGAGCCATCCCACCCAGCCAGAAAATGCCTTTTTAAAGAAAATACAGATTTTCTCAAAGTAATCTTTCATACTTTCCATCCCACACAGGATATTTGGAATCATTCATTATTTCCTGGTCCCAGAATTTTGTGTTCATGAAAAGTTAGATTAGCTACAAAAACCTCTGGGGGCCTGGCGTGGTAGCTCATCTCTGTAACCCCACCACTTTGGGAGGCTGAGTGGGGCAGATCACCTGAGGTTAGGAGTTCGAGACCAGCCTGACCAACATGGAGAAACCCAGTCTCTACTAAAAACACAAAATTAGCCAGGCGTGGTGGCGCATTCCTGTAATCCCAGTTACTTGGGAGGTTGAGGCAGGAGAATTGCTTGAACCCGGGAGGTGAAGGTTTCAGTGAGCCGAGATCGCGCCATTGCATTCTAGCCTGGGCAATAAGAGCGAAACTCCGTCTCAAAAACAAAACAAAACAAAACAAAAAACCCTGGGGATTTACACATCAGGTTTCTAGGCACAGTGTCCTCTCAGAATACTAAGGGGCTGGGAGTCACCAGAGAAAGAAACAGGAAAATACAAGGACAAATGCTGTAAAGAAGAGGGAGTAGTGGGAAGGGCAAAAGAGTAATACCTGAACGGCCCAGATGGTGGAAAGGCCACAGGCTGTGTGAGCATCACCTTGCCCTGACTGCAGGTGTGCACTCTCCCCAGATGTAAAACCACATCCAAAGAAAAGCCTAATCAGTGTCATTTAAAGAGGCAGGGACTGGACAGGCAGAGATGCTAGCAGGTAGAATTCTAGCAGGTGGGGACACACTACTGGCTCATGCCGTCTTTCCTTCTCTAAGCAAATTTGCTTTTTAAAACATGCTCTCTGGCCAGGCGCAGTGGCTCACACCTGTAATCTCAGCGCTTTGGGAGGCCAAGGTGGCGGATCACTTGAGGTCAGGAGTTCGAGACCAGCCTGGCCAACTTGACAAAACATCGTCTCTACTAAAAAAACAATTACAAATATTGGCTGGGCGTGGTGGCACGCACCTGTAACCCCAGCTACTCAGGAGGCTGAGGCACGAGAATCACTTGAACCCAGGAGGCGGAGGTTGCAGTCAGCTGAGATTGCGCCACTGCACTCTGGCCTGGGCAAAAGAATAAGACTCTGTCTCAAAAAAAAAAAAAAAAAAAAAAAAAAAAAAGAAGAAGAAGGAGAAGAAAAAGAAAAAGAAAATGTTCTCTGACAGAGGAAGAGAAGACTTAAAAAGAAAAAAATTTCCTTACTTCTGGAAAATCTGAAACAGATTTGTGTAATGCAAATCTTCAGTCTACCCTCACAAAAGTGCAACATAGATTTTACTTCTGCTACAGTGCAGTATAGACCATGTGATATGAAATATCCATTGGCCAAAAGGTATCAGCTTTTTTTTTTTTTTTTTTTTTTTTTTTTTTCCAGTCACCCAGACCGCAGCAAAGTGGTGCAATCTCGGCTCAATGCAACTTCTGCCTCCTGGGTTGAAGTGATTCTCCTGCCTCAGCCTCCTGAGTAGCTGGGATTACAGGGGTGCACTACCACACCTGGTTAATTTTTGTATTTTTGGTAGAGACGGATTTCACCATGTTGTCCAGGCTGCTCTCAAACTCCTAACCTCAAGTGATCTGCCTGCCTTGGCCTCCCAAAGTGCTGGGATTACAGGCATGAGCTACCCGCCAAGGTATCAATCTCTTTAATAAAATAAGATTACAGAGGGCTAGCGTCTGATCACCAGACCTCAAAGCATGCCTAAAGCTGTGGATCTGCTGCTTGCAGAACCTGTACTGCTTTTGTGTAAGGTGAACAGTGAGGAGTTACATCTCCATCGTTACTTCCACGACATCCTCATGTTGCTGCACTCTATTTTTCCAGGAGAAAGAATAAGACAAAAATTAGTTAATAATACATTGCTAATACATTACACATTACAAATACATTCCTTGAGAACTGTGCTGTAAAGTTGAAGGGAAAGAAAAACTATTCAAACTTAAGACTTTTAAGTTTCTGATGAGAAAGTAGTTGATTCTGTAGAGGACAATTTTGAAACGTGTTTTATATTCCTTGTATACATTTCAGCATTCCAGCTCTGAGCAGGATTGTGGCATTTTAAAGTTATGGCTTCCAGCTAATAACTGGAATGTGCCTTCCTGTTTTTCTCGTTCTGAAGGAAGAAAGTCACAACTGGGAAGTTACAGGGGCTCTAAAATCATGGGATTGCCCTGTATGCTTACAGTATCCCCGACAGTCCAAAGGCCACAGCTTCTCTGCTGTGGAGTCAGGTAAATTCATGCTAAGGGAAAATGCAAAAAAATGTACTGCCCCTCCGCCGTCTCCTCTCAGTGAAGACTTATGGGAGTTAGAAGCATCTGGAAGGTGGAAATCTGGATTGGCTATCTTTTCGAAAAGATTTCCTCGTATTAAATTAATTATTGTAGCTCCAATTTTCATCTCAAAAATCTTACATACATAATCTTACACACACAAAAATCTTACATAATTGGGCAAGAGGCATTGGAAGTTAACAAGTTGATACGGATCCATGGAAAGAAAGTGTGGAACAACCAAGGGAATTATTTTAAAGTGCCGTGCTGCTTTTGCTGTTTCTTTTCAAGTAGCTTTAAAATCTTGGAAAAATGAAAAAGAAATGAAAGAAGTCTTTAGGCAATTATAACTTGAAATCCTGCAATAATAAAATAAACATTCCTAATTGCAGGTCTTGATCATATTATATGGATGAAGTCTACATGCAGATTCCATATGACAGACAAAACATTTATGAGGAATATTTGGAAATATGATTTTGGGGTGGGTATTTGACATATATCTCCCCATTTCTTTCAAAACATGAATCACACTCTAAATTCTTTTTTAATATATTCCACATTTGGTAAACCCAAGTCAGCACATTTTAGTTTTGTGTGTGTGTGTGTGTGTGTGACAGAATCACACCAGCATAAGGCAGTGCCCTCTGTTTTAACCTTTACAAGGAAAGTAATCTTTTTATTATTTATTTATTTATTTTGAGATGGGAGTCTCACTCTGTTGCCCAGGCTGGAGTGCACTGGTGCGATCTCGGCTCACTGCAACCTCGGGTTCAAGCAGTTCTCCTGACTCAGTCTCCCGAGTAGCTGGGATTATAGGTGCCTGCCACCACCGCTGGCTAATTTTTGTATTTTTAGTAGAGAGGGGGTTTCACCATGTTGGCCAGGTTGGTCTCCAACTCCTGACCTTAGGTGATCCACCCACCTTGGCCTCCCAAAATTCTGAGATTACAGGCATGAGCCACTGCACCTGACTCAGCACATAAAAAAAATTTGATATGATACTAATATCACCAAAATGTACTTTGAAAGGGAAATTATAATAAATATTTGACTGGGTGCAGTGGTTCACATCTGTAATCCCAGCACTTTGGGAGGCTGAGACAGGAGGACCGCTTGAGTCCAGGAGTTTGAGACCAGCCTAGGCAACATAGTGAGACTCTGCCTCTAAACATTTAAAATAAAATGAGAAATAAATATTTTAAAAATCATATATATTTTGAGCTGTAAAAATATTGTAAATTAACCTTGGGGGAAATATTTTCATTTAGCATTTTGGTGAAGAAAAGAGGATTCTGTTTCCTGTAGGTTCTATTGAATTTTGGGTCATTATTAGAATGTAAATAGAGCCTGCTCTGGCCCAGACTGTGAAATCAGTTTCACTGGCTCTTTTTCCTCTACCTCTCTCTCCCACACCCCAGGGCATGTTCTCTAGTCCTTTACAACTGTTTACTGGCCTCTGCCTAGGACTCCTCACTTAGGGCTTCATCCTTGGAAGTTTCGTCTTATTTTTGCCCAAGCATATCATGACTACTTACCATCCTTCCGAAGACAGCAGCTCCTACTGCACTTCTGGCCAGTGCTTTCAGAATAATACTTCAAGAACTGGGCTCCCAGCTTCTGAGACTCCTCCAGATCGATTAGAAGACCTGGGAAGCGACGGATCCAGCAGTCTCTGTAAAAAACTGTGGGTGAGCAGACAGAGTCTGACGTCCACCCCATGCTTAGGAGCAATATCACGTTAACTGCTACCACTGCCACATGCATTTTTCCTGTATGAAGGAAGACTTGAAGATAAGTCTGATTTCCAGACAGAAGCTGAATACCGGAGTTTAGGACAGTCTCTGGAATGTCAGAGGTGTTAAGGGAGAGCTTCCTTGGAGATTTTCTGGAGAGTCACTTTCTAGAAAAATAAGACCACTCTTTGACTGCATATTGATTTTTCTTTTCTTTCTTCCCAAGCCCCAGGTGAACATTTGATTTGCTGGCATTCTTTCTGAACATTTTCCAGGCTATTTCAATCCCCTGTCCCTTAGCATCTTAAGACGTGCATTCTCTTTTCTGCTTTTCTTCTTTCTCTGAAAGTGAATAGTCACAGACACCTTTTGCTAAGGAAATATAAAGACAAGTGGAAACCTTAGTCAAGAGGCTTTCTGAGGGAAACAATAAGTTAGTCACTTGACGTCAGATAAAGGAAGTATCTGTTTCATCATAAACAAGACATGATTTTGTGAGGGTACTTCTGTTTGATTTTTAAAGAACTTGTAACTGCAGATTGTTTTTTAAAAAATCATCTATATTTCTTTGAATTTAAGTTCTGACATTCAGGTTCACTAAAAAAATTTTTTTGCACTGGTTTGGGTTTTCACTCTGACTTAAAAAAAAACCTTGGCCAAGCACAGTGGCTCACACCTGTAATCTCAACACTTTGGGAGGCTGAGGTGGGAGATTGCTTGAGCCTGGGAGGTAGACGTTGCAGTGAGCCGAGGTGACACTACTGTACTCCAGCCTGGGTGACAGAGGGAGACCCTGTCTCAGAAAAACCAAACCAGACAAACAGAAAACACTAGGAAAATGGTGAAATGTTTTAAAATTTCTAAATAGTAATAAAATCATTTCAATTGCAATGCCCAAACATTTGAAAAGGCAGTGAAAATGAACTCTTGCTTTTGTGAAAGTTATGGGTTTCATATCCTGTGACATCCAAGGTGACAAATTAGTTCAAAGCATAAAACTGTTGCTTTTTCCTATCCAATTTTATATGAAGCATTAGTGATAATCAGCTTTTGGCACAAAGCACTCTATTGTTTCTTTTAAAAAAGAAACTTTCTAATCTGTGATCTGTATTTCTTTTATACCTTTTTATACAATGACTCATTCACCTTCTTGACACAAAAATCGTTAGCATTCTTTGAACATTCACCTCTTCACCTGTTTCCTAATAATAGTCAGTCTAGTTGTTACATATCTTTTTATGTTTAGAAACATCTAATAATTCATAATGAAAAGGAAAGTGGTTAAGACTGAATAGCTTTAAATATGAAACACTTCATTCTCTTCTGAGCAAAAATTATATTATGCACTAACTCCTAACCTTGCCTAAGCCACACAGAATACACAAAATGATAAATATTTCATTCTAATGAACTTCGTATAGAAAGCAAATTTCAGTTGCTTACCTGCAAAGACTCAGACGATTCCATCTGATCAAAGGGATAGGGAAGAGAGGTTTTATAATGGCAAAGGAAGGAAGAGAAAGGATGCGTAACAAAAAATTGCTCTCAATATTTTATGAGATTCCATGGTGATTTCTCTTAGAAAATGCCCTCGAGACATAAACAGGAAGGTCTACTCTCTAATCTTATGATCTTCAAGTCTTTGAGTCATATTAAATATAGGTTCTTTTGTGTGTTACCTAATTCCTTGAAGTTCTTGTGTTCCTTTCAGGGATAATGGAATGAGCCACAGTTGTTTAACCCTTTTGCTGTCAGAGTATATTTAAATAAAGATCAAAGTTTCATTTTAAAGGATCTACAAGTCTTGGCCAGGTAGGGTGACTAATGCCTATAATCCCAGCACTGTAGGGAGGCTGAGGCAGGAGGATTGCTTGGGCCTAGGAGTTCGAGACCAGCCAGGGCAACATAGGGAGACAAGGTCTCTACTGAATAAATAAATAAATAAATAAATAAAACCCTGCAGGGGCTGGTGCTATTAAGAAACAAACAAACAAACAAACAAAGGACCTACAAGTCTCAATGTAAAAACATGCTTTAAACTTTTTTAAACTTTTTTTTTGGAGATTGCATAAAGTCTGGAAATGGATGATTTCTTGGGGCCAAGTATTTTAAAAAGAAATGGTAGAAACTGGAAGGCAGAGGTTGAGGGAGGCATCCATAACAATCTCGAAATTTGTCCCTGTGCGCTGAAATTGCAGAAACCAGGAAGCCATGCAACTGAATCAAAAGTTGTTATAAGGCCTTGTTATCAAATACCTAGAAACTCTACACTGTTGCAATGTGGAATACATTATATTTCTTTCCAGTAGGGTGCTCTTGCTACGCAGAGGGGTTCACAAATGTGAGCTGTACTTTAAAAGTCACTTATCTCTCCCAACAGCCTGATTCAGTAGCTGTTGAGTGGAGAGTGGCCTTCTTATTTTTACAGGAGTCCCAGGTGATTTCCTAAGATGTTTGGGAAACACTGATATAGATAGATGACTGAAATAAATGGAAGTTTTACCTAAACAAGGAGGCTCAACTTGAATTAACTAGAGCCATTTTAAGACCATGTACTACTTTTATCTCATTTAAATCACCCCATAAGCTTTGATGAAAGGAAGACACTTCAGTTTTGCTTGTTAAAAAACAGAAATAGGACAGGCGTGGTGGCTCACGCCTGTAATCCCAGCACTTTGGGAGGCTGAGATGGGCGGATCACTAGAGGTCAGGAGGTGGAGACAAATGTGGCCAATATGGTGAAACCTCATCACTACTAAAAATACAAAAATTAGCCGGGTGTGGTGGTGCATGCCTGTAATCGCAGCTACTCAGGAGGCTGAGGCAAGAGAATCACTTGAATCTGGGCACTCCAGCCTGGGAGACACAGCAAGGCTCTGTCTCAAAAAAAAAAAAAAATCCAGAAATAAAGTTGTGTTAGGAATATTGAGAAACTGAAAAAAACAAAGAGAAATAATTTTTAAATGGTAGTGAAGTAATAGCATAGCTTTAGTAAATTCAAGACATTTGGAAAACAGTCGATATTTCACCTTTATTTATTTATTTATTTATTTATTTATTTATTTACTTACTTACTTACTTTTTGAGACTGAGTCTCACCCTGTGGCCCAGGCTTGAGGGCAGCGACGCAATCTTGGTTCACTGCAAGCTCCGCCTACCAGGTTCAAGCAATTCTTCCATCTCAGCGTCCTGAGCAGCTGGGATTACAAAAATGCAGCACCATGCCTGGCTAATTTTTGTATTTTTAATAGAGATGGGGTTTCACCATGTTGGCCAGGCTGCTCTTAAACTCCTGACCTTAAGTGATTTGCCTGCCTCAGCCTCCCAAATTGCTGGGATTACAGGTGTGAGCACCGTGCCTGGTCACCTTTATTTTAAAATTGCTAGTTGCTTTATTTACTTATGTTTCCGTTTCATTTGCTGATAAAATTAATAAAAATTATTTTTTAAAAATGGTACCTGAAAACTTTAAATGTTATTTTTTCTTTAAAAATGTTTTTGCTTCTATTAAATTGACATATGGTCACTTTAATTCAAATCATGTAGAAAAATACAAAAAGAGAAACTATTCAAGCACTTACCATCTTAATAAACATCTTTCTGGATATTGCTATTTGACATATGAACTGTCAAAATACAAAATTACAACAAATTTAGTTTAAAGATCTTAATTGACTTTTATTTGTGATTCCAGAATAGGGCAACATCTCATTCTATAAAATCCAATCAACTGAGCAGAGGAGGTGGCTTTGTTGATGGAAAAGACCTGAGGAAAGCAGAAATAGAAAATAAAAAGCAGGGGCCGGGCATGGTGGCCCAGGTCTGTAATCCCAGCACTTTGGGAGGCTGAGGCGGGTGGATCACGAGGTTAGGAGATCAAGACCATCCTGGCTAACACAGTGAAATCCCGTCTCTACTAAAAATACAAAAAAACTAGCCGGGCGTGGTGGCGGGCACCTGTAATCCCAGCTACTCGGGAGGCTGAGGCAGGAGAATGGCATGAACCCGGGAGGCAGAGCTTGCAGTGAGCGGAGATTGCGCCACCGCACTCCAGCCTGGGCGATAGAGCCAGACTCCCGTCTCAAAATAAATAAATAAATAAATAATAGAAAGATTACTTTCCTTGTAAAGGTTAAAGCAGAGGGCACTTGCCTTTTGCTGGTTAAAAGCGGCCTGTCTGGGGATATGGTTATTATCTCTCTGCTGGGTATTTCAGAGATCAGATACAGATCTTGGTTCTCGCTTGGTGGCATCATGGAACATCACCATGAGTAACTCCATTTTGGTTTCATCTGTGGGGCTAGTGCAGGAGCTCAGTTCAAACCAGTGGTCTTGGCTGGTGCGGTGGCTCACACCTATAATCCCCACACTTTGTAAGGTCGAAGAGGGAGAATTGCTTTGAGCCAGGAGTTTTGAGATCAGCCTGGACAACACAGGGAAAGCCTGTCTCTACAAAATTAAAAAAAATTAGCCAGGTTGAGGTGGGGCCCATGAGGTTGAGGCTGCAGTGAGCTGTGGTTGTGCTACTGCACTCCAATTTGGGCAACAGAGCAAGACCCTGTTTCAAATAAATAATAAACAAACCAATGGTCTGCACATTTTATTTATTTTTTAATTTATTTTTAAATTTGTTTTGTAGAGACGAGGCCTCACTATGTTGCCCAAGCTGGCCTCAAACTCCTGGCCTTATGCAATCCTCCTGCGTTGGCCTCCCAAAGTGCTGGGATTACAGGAATCAGTCACTGCACTGGCCTCCTATAAATTTTATTTAACAGTATATAGGTTTACATAAATGAAATCATACTGTTCCAAAATCTGTTTTTTAAAAAACTTAATGTAACAGTATATTTTTCAGCTGGGCGTGGTGGCTCATGCCTGTAACCCCAGCATTTTGGGAGGCCGAGGTGGGTGGATTACCTGAGGTTGGGAGTTCAAGACCAGCCTGGCCAACATGGTGAAACCCCGTTTCTACTAAAAATACAAAAATTAGCCAGGCATGGTGGCAGACACCTGTAATCCCAGCTAGTTGGGAGGCTGAGACAGGAGAATGGCTTGAACCCGGGAGGCCGTGGTTGCAGTGAGCTGAGATCACACCACTGCACTCCAGCCTGGGCAATAAGAGCGAGACTGTCTCAAAAAAGGCTATGTTTTTCAGTGATCCTAAAGAAAGATCTACACAAAAACTTCTAATGGCTCTTTGGTATTTCATTCTACCATACCAAAATTTACTCTGCACTTTAGCTTCCTCAGCTGTAAAATATAAAAACAGTACGGTAATCCATGTAAAGCACTTACAATAGTGCCTGGCACATACTAAACACGCAATACATATTAGCTACTATTATTATACATTATGTTGTTTTCCAATTTTTTGTTACTAAAAGCAATACTGTGATAAACATCTTGTGCTAAGATTTTTTTCTACTTGCTACTTCAAAAGGGACATTTTCCATAAATTCTTTAAAAAATGACCTACTTCAGCTGGGTGCGGTGGCTTATGCCTGTAATCCCAGCACTTTGGGAGGCTGAGGAGGGAGCATCACTTGTGCCCAGGAGTTGAAGACCAGCCTGGGCAACATGATGAAACCCCATCCCCACAAAAAAATGTAAGAATTAACCGGGCATAGTGGCGCATGCCTGTAAATCTCAGCTACTTGGGAGGCTGAGGTGGGAGGAGCACTTGAACATGGGAGGCTCCTTGGAGGAGCACTTGAACCTGGGAGGCTTCATTGAGCCATAATAGTGACACCGCACTCCAGTCTTAATGGCATAGTGAGACCCCTTCTCAAAAAAATAAAAAATAAAAATTACCTAACTCTATTTGACCTAACTCTTTGTAAAACTGTTTTACAGATAGTACCACAAAGCCAGTTTTTATTATCCAATGATCAGTCAATAACAGATCTATAAAATTATACCTCCAGTTATATAAAATGGTATTTTCAAGAGGCCTAGAAATAAATTTAGGTCTTTTTAAAATAAAGGAGTTTATATTGCTCTGACATTGCTTTTCTAGCTTAACAGAAAACTTACTGTGTAATTTATTAAAATGATTTGATCGTTTAAGATGCTCCCAATCCTAAATAATGTTATTATCATATTGGGAGCCAAAAAACTCACAAGATCAATGCCCAGTATTGTGAGACTAACACCCCAGACTCCCTGTCCAACCTCATCTTACCCTGATAATGTTACTGTGCTTGAATTGCCTTTCTAATGCACATCATTCTTTGAGCATGATTTTTTTGGTCTGTTTTAAAAAGGCAAGAAAATACCAGCCTGAGGCATATCTATGACGGCTGGGAAACAAAAGCATCCATTGGTGAAAGATTCAAGAGACAGAGGAGAGACTGAGAGCCTGTTCTTTGTGGCTGACCCACTGAATCTGGCATTGTTGCCAGTTGAGGCATAGATAAATCGTAGGTCTAAGCCTCTTTGATACAGGAGGTGCCTCCCAGCAAAATTCCGCAGCCTGATGCTTAATACTGGATGTTATACTCTACCATCCCAAAGAAGCTGCTAAATCCATGATCACCCACTCCACCTCCTGCTCCAAAGCTTATCGTGTCTCACTGCACCCTCATAGAGAATGGAAGTGTGAAGGGTTGATGTGAAAATGGAGTTTTATCAGTAACGATTTAAAGGCCAGGTGAAACAAGGTGAAGAGATGAATGTTTTTTATAGAATCCAAGAAAACAACTGAGTAAGTCATAGATCCATTTTTATTTCCTTTATTTTTTTCCAGGGAGGCCAGAATCTACTAGACCATTTTCGATGTCTTTTATTTTTTAGTTCCTTATTCCCAGCATTATTATAAAGAAAATAGGCCAGACACACTAGTGCTTTGAGAAGCCAAGGCCAAGGCAGCAGGATCACTTGGGGTGGCAGGATCCCTTGGGGCCAGGAGTTTGAGGTTAGCCTGGGCAATGTAGCAAGACCCTATCGCTATGGGGAAAAAAAAATGCGTTTTTTTGCCTGGCACGGTGTCTCATGCCTGTAATCCCAACAGCACTTTGGGAGGCCGAGGTGGGTGGATCACCTGAGGCCAGGAGTTCGAGACCAGCCTGACCAACATGGTAAAACCCCATCTCTACTAAAAATACAAAATTAGCCGAGCGTGGTGGCTGACGCCTGCAATCCCAGCTACCTGGGAGGCTGAGGCAGGAGAATCGCTTGAACCCGGGAGGCAGAGGTTGCAGTGAGCCGAGATCGCGCCATTGCACTCCAACCTAGGCAATAGGAGCAAAACCCATCTCAAAAAAAAAAAAAAAAAAAAGAATTTTTTTCCTAAAAAATAAAAAGATAAACCTCCTTTCCAAAGTAATAATAATATACAAAGTAAAAGATGACAACACCTCTCTGTGAGGCAGCAAATTCCATAGTAAGAACCACAAACCTAACCAAACTATGTTAAAAGGATCTCATGTTTCACCTATGACTTTCTTTAGTTCTCTGGTTTTTAACCCTTTCCCTTTCCCAACATAAAATGTTAGCATGGTAGGATGTAATACGGGAAATGTACTTATGAAGAAGATATTATTTAACAACCTGTCATTCAAGAAGAAAACTGAAGTTTGTAAAAACAAACAAACAAACAAACAAAACAAAAACCAAACACATATCTTCTCCAAGTTAAGGACTGTTTATCATAGGTGGTTCTCAAATCTTGGTTTGGGGGAAGTTTTCAAGGTTTTCTGTTTTTGTTTTGTAAGATAAGAGTGAACACACCCTCTGCTTCCTCTCAATCCTTCTCTCTTCTCCTACCCAAAGATAACCCTAACAGTATATTTCTCCCCCCATCCCCTTCCTTGGATGAATTCATGAGCAACACAAAAAGTCCTTCCTGTTATTATTTGGGGTGGGCCTTCTCATTGCAATGGTCAGTGAGAGAACATAGGAAACAAGTGGTCGCTCTTTTCCGAGACGGAGTCTCGCTTTGTCACTCAGGCTGGAGTGCAGTGGCGCGATCTCGGCTCCCTGCAACCTCCGCCTCCTGGGTTCCAGCAATTCTCCTGCCTCAGCCTCCGGAATAGCTGGGATTACAGGCGCGTGCCACCACACCCGGCTAATTTTTGTATTTTTAGTAAAGACGGGGTTTCACCATGTTGGCCAGGCTGGTCTCGAACTCCTGACCTCGTGATCTACCCACCCTGGCCTCCCCCAGTGCTGGGATTACAGGCGTGAGCCATCGCGCTCAGCCAAACTGAACGTGTGATCTCTCTTAATAGTCCTCAGATGATGGGGGCAGGGTAGGTGGAGAAACGGGGTGACAAGAAAAGCTACCTCTTGCAGACATCTATGAGCTGATTTTGTCAGATCTTTTGCGACAGGATAACATTCCGTAATGGCTAGTCCAAGCAGACTGAAGTAGACAAGCAATGGCTCATAGAAAACGTGGTTTAAAACCAGAAGCCACGTGATGTAACTTTATTTAGTCGAACTGCGCTTTCATCTTTCTTTTAATAACTTAGGGAGAACAAAGGGCCCCAGTGGCAAATGCAAGGTCCCCTGCCTCCCAACCCGATTCCTCTGAGAACCTGCTGCCATCTGCCTGGACCTCCTGTAAGATGGCTCCTACGCGACGACTCTACCAGAGAATCAGCTCTACGTGCCACCAACATTGCCACCAACATGTCCACAGATTGCCTGCTTGCCTCAGCCCACTGACACTCGATGCCGGACTGGGCCAGAAGGACGATCCTAGATTTGATGCCTTTTTGTCTCCCTGGACCAGAGACTCCCTCCTCTTTCCTCCCACGTTCATTTCTTTTTCTTTAGCCCGTGTAAAGCAGCGTGGGAGAGAAAACTAATTTCTTCTCCCTGGGGTACCCCGGAGCATCGCTGCAGCCCCTGGCAGGCGGCGGAGCCGCGCGCCCCGGGCGTGCGGAGAGGCTGCGGGGACGCGCGCCCTCCGCCTCCCGCAGCTGCGCGTCCGCAGCCGGGGCGCCCAGGCCCGCAGCCTCCCGGGCCTCCCCGAGGGCCGGATCCAGCCTGCAGGTCAGGCCGGCGGCCGGGGTCCCACAGGCGGAAGTGAGAAGGGCGGCAGGGGAGGAGGCTGCGGGCTGGGGGCAGGGATTCCCTTCCCGCCTGGCGCCGCCTGGGAGAGCCCGCGCGAGGACGCCCGGCGCGCTCCGCCGGCCCTTTTTTGGCGCTGAGGAAAAGGAGAAGGGCAGAGCCGCCGCCTCGCGGGAGCGGGCCCCGGGAGGAGGGGCCGCTGGAGAGGCCGGGCGAGCGCGGGCCGCCCTCACCTCGCCGCTCCTCCCGGGCCGCCATCCCTCGGCGCCCCGCCCGGAACCGGCGCGCGCGTGGGGGCGGGGAGGCCGGCGCGCAGATCTGGCGGTGAGCGCCGCCGTCCCGGGGCCCCCAGCCATGTCGGCCGAGGAGATGGTGCAGATCCGCCTGGAGGATCGCTGCTACCCGGTGAGCAAGAGGAAGCTCATCGAGCAAAGCGACTACTTCCGCGCCCTCTACCGCTCCGGCATGCGCGAGGCCCTGAGCCAGGAGGCCGGCGGCCCGGAGGTGCAGCAGCTGCGCGGCCTCAGCGCGCCGGGCCTGAGGCTGGTGCTGGACTTCATCAACGCCGGCGGGGCCCGCGAAGGCTGGCTCCTGGGCCCGCGCGGGGAGAAGGGCGGCGGGGTGGACGAGGATGAGGAGATGGATGAGGTGAGCCTGCTGTCCGAGCTGGTGGAGGCGGCCTCCTTCCTGCAGGTCACGTCTCTGCTGCAGCTGCTGCTGTCCCAGGTGCGGCTCAACAACTGCCTGGAGATGTACCGCCTGGCGCAGGTGTACGGGCTGCCCGACCTGCAGGAGGCCTGCCTGCGCTTCATGGTCGTCCACTTCCACGAGGTGCTGTGCAAGCCCCAGTTCCACCTCCTGGGGTCTCCTCCCCAAGCTCCAGGGGATGTCAGCCTGAAGCAGAGGCTGAGGGAGGCCCGGATGACTGGGACTCCTGTCCTCGTGGCCCTCGGGGACTTCCTGGGGGGACCCCTGGCCCCTCACCCCTACCAGGGGGAGCCCCCGTCCATGCTCAGGTACGAGGAGATGACTGAGCGTTGGTTCCCGCTGGCCAACAACCTTCCTCCCGACCTGGTCAATGTCAGGGGCTATGGGTCTGCCATCCTGGACAACTACCTCTTCATAGTGGGCGGGTACAGGATCACTAGCCAGGAGATCTCTGCTGCGCATTCCTACAACCCCAGCACCAACGAGTGGCTCCAGGTGGCCTCCATGAACCAGAAGAGGTAAGCACCCCGGCAGAGTGCTGCTGCCTTCTCATTCATTCACTTGTTCATTAGTTCATGGGCCCGGTGTTTACTGAGCCAGTAAATAGGGGAGGGTGTGCTGAGGTGGAAATGACATCTTCAGGAATGTTGTTGGCCTTGGTGCTGGCAAAGTTCCCAGTGAACTAAGAAATTGCGAAGAGGAACTCCCCAGTGAGGTCAAGTAGTGGAGTGGTTTTTTGGCAGGTATTGTGCCTTTAGGTGAATCTGCTTTCTTTGTCTCTGTTCTTGTGAAAAAAGATGTCGTGATTTCCTATAAGAATACTTTAAAAGAAAATTGCTCCTTAATTTTTAAAAAAATTTTTCTTAGTTTTTAGGATTCGATCCTGATGGTAATGACACACTGGACAGTAACCTGTGACACTGACTTTGGGGGATTTTTTTCTGTTGTCAGTGACTGTGACAGCAGAGAGTCTTTCACACTGTGACACCCATCATGACCAAGAGATAATCACTGGAAATGTATTAACATTTGCAATAGGGGTTGCTTTTCTTATTTTTTATCTTCTCTTTTGCTTCCTTCCCTGGACAGCCATCGTCATGACCCAAAGCTTGAGCCTGGAAGTGTTCAACTATAGAATTGGAATATTTTCATTTACCCAACCTTCTCCCCCTCCCATCCTGCAAATCCCTCCTGCCTCCAATATGGGTGACTTGAAGAAAGGAAGAGGAGGAGCTTGGGGAGTGGGATGAGAGGGGAGAAGGGAAACGAACCAGGGAAGGAATATGAAAACAAGAGCAAAGAGCATATACAGGAAGAGATGGTAGGAAATAAAGACGGTAGCGCCGAGGAGGCCTCAGAGTCATTCAGAAGCAGGGAAGAGAATCAACGTAACTCAAGAAAGAATGAAAATACCCTTTCTTCCCATCCACGTGTTTCCATCTCAGTCCTCACAGGGTCCTGGTCCTGAAGTGTGGAGCAAGGAATTGGGGAACTCACAGCTAGGCGAAGGAAGTCTTAACAGTAACAGAGAATCCTTTATATATCTATCTATTTGACTCGAGGGTCCTCCTTGGCCAGGGATTATTTGGGGAAATAACTGGCTTTATTTCTCCTATAATATGGAATTCATTTTGAAAAGTATGCTTTTTTCCCTGATAATACATGGTTACAGAAAACTAGAAAATGGAAAAGAATGAAGAAGCAAAAAGATGATTATTACCACTCGTTCTTCCTAGAGGCAGTAACTGCAGGTTGGCATATTTCCTGCCAGCCCATTTTTAATGCATTATTTGCACCATTGAGATGATACCATATTTAAAATTTGGTATCAGAAGTGTTATTTTAAAACATTCTATGCGCTGTAATTGAAACAACAAAGAAACATTGTGTGGCTATGGGTGGTGGTCTGATTAGGGGTGGGCGGCCCTGAGTTCTCTGTCTCCTCTTACATGCCTCCAGCTACACATCATTTGACGCTCACCAGGCCATCCTTAGTACCGCAGTTCCTCACAGTTCTTTCTTCCCTTCATACATCCTTGGTAGTCTTTGTCTTTTTTCTAGGAAGGCCCTTTTCATCCCCTGAAAAAAAAAAAAAGCATTCAAGTAATGCATGAATGCATGCTTCTTAGAAAAACTGCAAATTACACAAAAATACAGAGTAAGAAGAGGAAATGTCTGCCCTCAGGGTACAGAAAAAAAGTGTCAGTGTATCGACAGACTTTTGTTACCTTTAGATATTATAAATGTATAAACATCTATATTTGTAAATTACATGTATACTTATATAAATACACTTAACCCTTAAGTAATGTGGGGGCTAGGGACACCGACCCCTGCACAGTCAAAAATCCCCATATAACTTTTGACTCTCCCAAAAACTTAACTACTAAATAGCTTACTGTTTACCAGGCGCCTTACCAATAATATAATCAATTAAAACATTTTGTATATGTATTATATACTTTATTCTAACAATAAAGTATGCTATAGAAAAGAAAATGTTATTAAGAAACTAAGGAAGAGAAAATTAAGCGGAAGTGGATCATCCTTAATCGTCTTGACACTGAGTAGGCTGAGGAGGTAGAGGAAGTATTGGTTTTGCTGTCTTGGGTGGCAGAGGCAGAAGAAAAATCTGAATATAAGTGGACCCTCGCAGTTCAAACCCGTGTTATTAAAGGGTCAGCTGTATAAGTATGTTGATAGTGGTTAACAATAGGGGAAAAGTGTTTATGTATATTAATGTGCACGGTGGTGTGTCACCTTACACATTTTAAAAATTCTAAAATTGACTAGGTTGTAGTGATTATTATGGCACTTGATATTTCCACTTAACCATAGCTGAGAGTTTTTTCTCTGTCAACAAATGTAGATCTACCTCACACTTTTTAATGGCTGTGTGTCATTCCACCCTAAGGATGTACCATAATGTAATTAGCCTTTCCCTTATTTATGAACATTTTGGTCACTTCCATTTGCACTGGATGTTTCAATAAGCATTGCCATATTGAACATCCTGGTAGATGTGCGTGTATCTTGGTAGCCATATGTGAGTTAGTTTCCTATGTCAAAATTCGTGGAATCTCTGGATAGGTAGGGCAAAGTGTATGCATTTTTTTTTTTTGAGACTCTGTTGCCCAGGCTGGAGTGCAGTGATGCGATCTCAGCTCACTGCAAGCTCCACCTCCCAGGTTACGCCATTCTCCTGCCTCAGTCTCCTGAGTAGCTGGGACTACAGGCGCCTGCCACCACGCCTGGCTAATTATTTTTTGTATTTTTAGTAGAGATGGGGTTTCACTGTGTTAGCCAGGATGGTCTCGATCTCCTGACCTCATGATCCGCCCACCTCTGCCTCCCAAAGTGCTGGGATTATAGGCGTGAGCCACCGTGCCCAGCTGCGTATACATGTTTTAAGTTTTGTTGAAGCTGGGTGCAGTGGTTCACGCTTGTAGTCCCAGCTACTTGGGAGGCTTAGGCAGGAGGATCACTTGAGCCCAGGAGCTGGAGGCTGCGGTGCACTCTGATTGGGCTTGTGAATAGCCATTGCACTCCAGCCTGAGCAACATAGTGAGGCCCCATCTCTATAAACAGTTAAAAATAAATAAATCAATAGATTTTGGTTGCTCCTGCCAAATTGCCCATCAAAAATATTCTTCTGATTTCTTCTTCCATCAACAGTGTTTGTACTTGCCAGTTCCCTATACTCTTGCCAAGATAGAATATTATCATCTTTTTTTCCCCAAACCTAATGGGCAAAAACACTAGTGTGATTTTTCCCAATTAGAAGAGAGATTATTCTTTTTATATGTTGGCCATTTGTATTTCTTTTGTAAATGATCTTTGCCAGTTTTCTAAAAATTGGCTTATTTTCTTCACATTCGAGAAGTTCCATGTGTGAATACAGATATTAATCTCTCGTCTGTTACGTAATGTTGTGCATGTTTTCCCATGCAGTTATTTTTTCTGCAATATTCAAAAATAAGATCCCAAAGTGACTGGGTAGGTGAAATTGTTGCAGAGAGGGGTGGGTGGGAGTTACGATGAAGCCGAGAACTATTGCCCCACCAGAAGAGGGCTCTGCCTCTCAGCCACAGCTGGTTACTTCCACGTGGAAGAGAGAAAATGTTGCCAGACATCCAAATATCCCTTTTTTTTTTCTTTTTTAAAGAGATGGGGTCTTGCTTTGTCACCAGACTGGAGTACAGTGGTGTGATCATAACTTACTGCAGCCTTCAACTCTTGGGCTTAAGCAATCCTCCTGTTTCAGCCTCCCCAGTAGCTAGGACTACAGGCATGCAATACCATGCTCAGTTAACTTTTTAAAATTAAATATTTTTTTTTTGTAGAAATGGGGGCTATGTTACCCAGGCTGGTCTTGAACTCCTGGCCTCAGGTAATCCTCCCATTGTGGCCTCCCAAAGTGCTAAGATTACATGCCACCATGCCTGACCCTCCATTATATCTTCTAATTGATTATTGATGCTGTATTGGAAATTGTACCCTTCTTTAGCTCCCTCTGCTTTGACTCAGGTATGACATATCTCCCAGGAGTTCCTTCCTGAACTCTCGTTTGGGCTGAATGTTCCATCTCTGCTCCTCTAGCATCTCATGCCCACTCCCCCACTTGAATTGGCATTCTCTCCTCTCTGCCTTCCCATCAGGAGCTAGGACTTATTCAATGCTTATGTATAGCCCTACTCCTAACAAGATGTCCAATAATAATAGGTGCTTAAAATACGTGTTTTCTTTAAAAAAAATTATGCAATATATTTTTACATTATTGTAATAAAAGTTAATGTATAATTTTATATTTCGCTTTATTTGTAACACTATAGTGAACATTTTTACCTTGGTAACAGTCATTATATTTATTTAGAGTAGCTGAGAAATAATGAGAGACATCATTTAATTGACCACTTAACTCTGCATTAGGTGCTGTTCCCGCTGCTTTGCATGTATTATCTCACTTATTCTTCACAAGGGCTGTTAGGCAGGTTCCCATTCTAAAGAGACAGGAAGTGAGGCACAGAGAAGTTAAGTAAATTGCTCAAGGATGTGTAATAAGTATAGCAACCAAAATGTAAATATCCATTGATTAGTTATAACCACTTAAATTGTTGATAAGTTTTGGCTTTTAGACTTGCAGGGACCATCTTCATGCACATTTCCCCCCTTATTTTTGTTAAAAAATATTTCCTTCTAAGAAATGGAGCACAGATCTCTTGTGGTACTGTGCTACTTTTTAGAATTTCATCATGTGTGCCTCAGCTCCACCACAGCCTTTAAGCCCAGCATTTTTCTAGTCACAATTGGATATACAGAAACTGATGACATAGTTGCTGCCCTCAAGAAGTTTAAAATTGAGTTTAGATGATGAGACAAGTAAAAATGAAACCTAGTATGGAGTTGTTCCTGGATGATGCATCCAGTGCAAGTTATGCATGCACTGGAAGTAATTTGGAACCTTGAGAAAGAAAACCAGATTTTGGCCTCTGGCTATGCAGAATTTCACATCTACTTTGATTCACCTTTGTCGGAGACTGCTTTGGGATGTATCAGTATTTTACTTTGAAAAAGGGGTCAAATGTAGAGCAGTTCACTTTTCCCAGGGACTGAATAGTGCAGTGATCCAGAATCTTAAATAGCAGGAACTCTAGGATTGAGAGATTTTTTTTTTTTTTTTGAGAGGGAGTCTCGCTCTGTCCCCCAGGCTGGAGTGCAGTGGCGCGATCTCGCCTCACTGCAAGCTCCGCCTCCCGGGTTCACGCCATTCTCCTGCCTCAGCCTCCCGAGTAGCTGGGACTACAGGCGCCCGCCACCACGCCTGGCTAATTTATTTTTTGTATTTTTAGTAGAGATGGGATTTCACCATGTTAGCCAGGATGGTCTCGATCTCCTGACGTCGTGATCTGCCCGCCTCGGCCTCCCAAAGTGCTGGGATTACAGACGTGAGCCACTGTGCCCAGCCAATTGAGAGATTTTATAAAGCCTTTTGCACTCTGGAGAAGATAGTGGGTGCTATATGATCATCAGGGGGTAAAAAAGAAATGTTTTGCTCTGTAGGCCAAGTGTGCAACACTGCCTGATGGTCTGAATGTGGGTTTGATCTCACACATTGTCAGGATGTAACTCTTCACACATAAAAGCTTGTGAGACCTTCAGGCGTGGTGGCTCACACCTGTAATCCCAGCACTTTGGGAGGCTGAGGCAGGCGGATCACCTGAGGTCAGAGGTTTGAGACCAGCCTGGCCAACATGGTGAAACCCTGTCTCTACTAAAAATACAAAAATTAGCTGAGTGTGGTGGTGGGCACCTGTAGCCCTAGCTACTCAAGAGGCTGAGGCAGGAAAATCACTGGAACCCGGGATGGGGAGGTTGCGGTGAGCCAAGATCGCGCCACTGCACTCCAGCTTGGGCAACAGAGTGAGATTTTGTCTCAACAACAAAACAAAACAAAAAAACACTTTGTGAGATCGAGGGTGCTTGCTTTCCCTCCTCACTTTAATCAGTGGTAACTTGCAGGAACTGACCACTGTTGCAGCAGTTTGTTCGTTAATGTTCTCCATTTCCAAAGCTTTCTCTAGTCTTTTCCCTTGCCCTGCACTTTAGCTCTGAAAATGGAGTTGGAGTGATTCCTCCTGTTCCTTGTGTGAATACAGCAAGGCTGGGAGAGAGACTTTAATAAACAAGTGTCTCCTGGCAGAGATGGAATTGCAGTTCTCAGCCTTAGCGTTTGCTGAGCTGTCCCTTCTCCTCTCAGCCAATGTTTACCATTTTTGGAGCATTTCTGTGGTTGATGTTGTAGTAGAGCCTGGGAATAGTGCAAGAAAGAAAACTGTATGTCTATTCACAGTCCCCCCCCTGCCCCCCCCATTTAATTTTGGCCAACAGTTTAAATTGCTTTTTGCATCTTTGCTTTTGGAGTTTCTTAGAGCTGGGCATAAGTAGCAACAATGACTACCTCTATTTTCTGCCCTTCCCCTTCTCCCCTTCCTAGTCCCTAGGGGAAATTAATGCGTAGGGACGTGGCAGAAGGCAAGTAGATGAAGGGGAAAGAGGAGACAAAAGGACCTGCCCACAGACTTAAGCAATTGTGTTCTGAGTGATTGAGAAAGGACTTTTGAAAGGATCTTGGCATTTTGTTCTAATTTTTAGTCTGGTGGTAAGCAAACTTCTTTCTCTACATAGGGAGTCATAATGATGGTTTTCATTTCCTGAGCTCTTACTCGGGGTCAGGTATTGTAGACACAACTTGAGGTGTCACTTCATATGAATGCTCACAACATCTCTATGAGGTAGATGTTATGAATCCCATTTCCTTAAAGTGGAAACTGAGGCTTTGTGAGTTTAATTACCTTCCATATAATCACAGGGCTAGACTCGAAGCCACCCAGACCTCTGTGTCATCTCGCCTTCCTGTGGTTGTATGTAGCTACTGTTAATCCTTGAGATCTGTGTGCTGGTGTTTAGCATGTTTCATGTTACTTAACTTTTAGGGATTTAAAGAGCTTTTTAAGCCACACATGGTGGCCTAGCTACTTGGGAGGCTGAGTCAGGAGGATCGCTTGAGGCCAGGCGTTCAAGGCTGCAGTGAGCCATGATCAGGCCACTGCATTCCAGCCTGGGCAATGAAATGAGACCCTGTCTCTTAAAAAGTTCTCCTTTAAAAAAAAAAAATTCTTATAAGTGACCTTGAAATGCAATTGTGGTTTTATCTAATTTTTTTCACTTAAAACAGAAATTTTAATGATAATATTTTTATTGCAAGTAACAAGTATATAGCTATGATAAATGATTTGTTACTTGGTCTTGAAGTTCTTCTTTTTAACTCCTGAACATAGTATGTTAATATTAAGAAAATACTGTAGAGATGATAATTTTGAAAGGCGGTTGATAGCTTGAATTTATACCTTTACCATTCAGGAGGTGAAGACTGGAAGAATTTTTTTTTTTTTTGAGACGGAGTCTTGCTGTGTCTCCCAGACTGGAGTGCAGTGGCGTGATCTCGGCTCACTGCAAGCTCCGCCTCCTGGGTACAAGCCATTCTCCTGCCTCAGCCTCCCGAGTAGCTGGGACTACAGGCACCTGCCACCACGCCCGGCTAATTTTTTGCATTTTTAGTAGAGATGGGGTTTCACCGTGTTAGCCAGGATGGTCTCGATCTCCTGACCTCGTGATCCACCCGCCTTGGCCTCCCAAAGTGCTGGGATTACAGGCGTGAGCCACCACGCCCGGCCTGGAAGAATTATTTTCAGAAAGTTGGAAATGAAGCAGTGAGTGATGAGAATTTGTGGATGAGAGCGCACTTTGTAGAGAGTTCCAGAGTACGTCGCAGTCAGTGACTGTTGCAGTTGACAAATGAGAAACCAACCCTCCTGAGGTTAAGAAAAACTTGGACTTACGACACCCAGAGAAGCATTCCGTAGAATGCCAATGCAGAATGACTTATCTCTGCAACTGCTGTCATTTTCAGCTCTTACTGCATGCCAGATATTGTGCCCTTCTTATCCCCACTTAACAGATGAGAAAACTGAGGAACAGATAAACAGATTCAGTAATTTTTCTAAGGTCAGACAGCAATTGATGTGTGATGATGTCTGAGATTTCCCTGTGTAAGCCCGGACTCATAACCTTTAGCAGTATGCCTCTTTATTAAATGGTCTGATTTTAGGTGGCAATTTCATCTTAAAACAAATTCAGCATTAAAAAGTGTTTGTCTTCAAGTGAATTTGAGCGTGTCGGGGTCTGGAGAGATGGAATCGTTTACTTTAACTGCCTATTCATTGAGCCTCAAAAAGAAGCCCCTTACATGTTTGCTTAGGACAAATGATTATGCTGGATAAATACTAAAAACTGGTTTGATCTTACAAAATTTACTATCTGTGTACTTTTGGGGAGCAAAAACAAATTGTGGCTGGGAAAATTTAGTGCTTGTTTACAAGCTTGATTTCCTTTGGTTCCCCAAATTTGCACACACAGAGAGGGCATCATGGTTGGATTTTAAGGACCATTGGCAGCAAGAAAGGTAAGCAGCAGGAATCAGGGACCCCCCAGTACCTGCCACCCTGACGTCTGTTGGCACAAAAAAGTGGGCTGACTGGCTGGCTGGCCTTAAGGGACAAGACGAGGCTCTGGATGAAGGGTACTCTATTCACGCTCTGATTGGAAAAACAAACTAAAATACATTCAGATACAAACATGATAGGAATCTTTAAAAAATCTTAACTGTTTAGTAGGTGCTTGTTACTAACCTTGTTTCCATAGTCTAATGCATCAGTTTTATTGAACACTTTTTAGGAGATCAAGCATGGGCTTCTTGTTCACTGCTTTTTCTTAATCTACCCCCTTATATAATTTTTTGTGTGTGCATAGTCTCTACCTCCATTCTTTCTTAGTATATTATTATTTTTGAAGACATCATTGTGTTGGAATTAGATGTGGTCTTGAAATTCACTTGGTTTAGCACCTTTATTTCAAACACTAGAAAACAGAAATTTGAATGATAGTATTTTATCTCTGTGTAGTAGTTTCTGATAGACTATTTGATTTAATCATCTCTACCACGTTGTGATGGCTGTTACCACCATTTTACAGATGACGAAGTGAGGTGGTTGGAGCAGGGTCAGACTGCTGGTTATCAGCAGAGCTGGGACTAGAAGCGAGGTCTTCTGATTTGTGCTCAGGTCTTTTTCTGTTGCATCATGCTGCTGCGCATACTCTTGGAAACTTGTGACTGTTGTACATCTCACAGCAGACTGACCCAGCACTCCCAAGTGTTTATCCTTCCTGGCTTTCAAAGGTCTGATTCATCCTTGTGTACTATATCAAAACAAATTAATTTTGTGTTACTTTTCAGTTCAAAAATCATAAGACTTATTTAGTGTCTGAAGCTGATGAGCAGCATTTAATTATTTACTGAATATAGAGCTGGAAATCATTGTACATCTCTTTTTCAAGTTACTTAATTTAATGAAAGATGAGCATTTGTCAATAGAAGTATTTGTTGAATTAACATATGTAAAGACTCTAAGAATGCTGGATCAAAATATTCTTGAGGCTGGTTGTGGTGTCTTATACCTCTAATACTAGCACTTTGGGAGGCTGAAGCAAGAGGATCACTTGAGGCCAGGAGTTCAAGATCAGCTTCGACAACATAGTGAGATGCCATCTTCACAAAACATTTTTATAAAAAATTAGCTGAGTATAGCTGAGTATGGTGGTGCATACCTGTAGTCCAAGCTACTCAAGAGGCTGAGGCAGGAGACTCTCTTGAGCCCAGGAGTTCAAGGCTGCAGTGAGCTATGACTGTGCCGCTGCAATCTAGCCTGGGTGACAGAGCAAGACCTTATTTCATAAATAAATTAGTAAATAAATAAGTAAATACAAACTGAATTTGTTCAGTGCTGACCTCTTCCCATCTTATATGTTGTGAAGCAGTATGTCAGATGCCTTTGGAGCGGGGAGGCAGGACCAGTGTCCTGCTCAGGTGTACTGGTGGTGCAAGCGTCTCCTGACCCACCCTTTAGCAGTCACCCCTCATACCTGCCTGTCTGTCTCGGCAGCACCAGTGTGTCCCTAAGATGAAGCCATACTACTCAGTAGGAAGAATGAAATAACCATTCTGAGAGGTGAAAGACAACCGGGTGAGGTGGGTGCCTTCCCCTCTTACTTTTGTGCCTGCCCCTGAAAGAAAGTGTGGAGTTTAGTGTATACACACTGTCTTTGGTTGCTGGACTAAGGCTGAACAAGGTTAATAACTTGTTGTATTGAACTGCTTATCTTCGATAGCTAGTGTTTGGACAGTGTGCCATTCCCGTGGAATCTTGGGGACAGGAGTAAGGTTCGAGAAGCCATCCTTTTCTCCTCTGTCCTCAGGTGGAATGGCCCCCAACGGGGAGAGCTAATTTTCTTCTGATGTCCAGGAGAGTTCATGCCGTCGTTACACTTCTCATTGATCAGAAGAACTAACTCTGTGGGCCTGTGTGTCTCTCTTTCAGGTCTAACTTCAAACTTGTGGCTGTTCATTCAAAACTCTATGCCATTGGAGGGCAGGCCGTTTCTAACGTTGAGTGTTACAACCCTGAGCAGGATGCGTGGAATTTTGTGGCGCCCTTACCCAATCCTCTGGCTGAGTTCTCTGCCTGTGAGTGTAAGGGAAAAATTTATGTCATTGGAGGATACACTACCAGAGGTAAGTGAAGGGACCAGGTAGGTGGTCTGCCCATGTGTAGGCGTCAGCAGTCTGGGAAGAGCAAGAGGGTGTCAGAGGAAACCCCGACATATCCAAGTGTCATGTTATGCTTCAGTAGTGTACACTTACACATCTGGGATGATTGGGACAGGAGGGATCTTTTGATAACTTCGTGTGAGCATGGGGAAGGGAGAGCTGTGAAAAAAATACGTTCTCTTTTTTTTGCTTCTGGAAACCCAGCTTTTTGGTCAGCTGTCTTGTGATTTGGCTGGGCCTGGTTTGTGGGGATCGCTTTCTGAGGTTGGGTAGGTCTTTGGAGAAGATTATCCGGGAATTCCCATCCTTATCACCAACACACAGCAAACCTGCCCCCATCCACCATTATGGAATTTAGTACCAGAGCATCCTTGCAAATTAGTTCTCATTTTCTCTTTGTGAGCACACACACATCAGACAGAGGTTCCAGAAACCCAGCTTTAGGACAGTGGTCACACACCACAGGAGGAGCAAGAACATGAATACAAGAGAGCTCTTTCCTGACCAGCAGTGGGAGGTGGTTGTACTATCTATTTATTTGTTTATTTATTTTTTGAGATGGAGTCTCCCTCCGTCACCCAGGCTGGAGTGCAGTGGCACGATCTCGGCTCACTGCAGTCTCCACCTCCCAAGTTCAAGCACTCCTCCTGCCCCAGCCTCCCAAGTAGCTGGGATTACAGGCATACACCACCACGCCCAGCTAATTTTTGTATTTTTAGTAGAGATGGGGTTTCACCACATTGGCCAGGCGGGTCTGTAACTCCTGACCTCAGGTGATCCACCTGCCTCAGCCTCCCAAAGTGCTGGGATTACAGGTGTGAGCCACTGCTCCTGGCCTGGTTCTACTATTTATTAAAATGTGCATATGTGTTTTTCACTTTTTTGGCAGGCATTGTATAGTTAATAATTTGGAAATGAAAAAATTTCTCCACAAGTTTATTTATTTTTTGTGGAGTCGAGGTCTCCCTATGTTGCCTAGGCTGGTCCTGAATTCCTGGGCTAAGTGATTGTTCTGCCTTGGCCTCTCAAAATGCTGGGATTACAGGCATGAGCCACCATGCCCTGCTTGCCAGCAAGTTTTATACTGCTCTTCTTGGTAGGGAATTGTCTCATGTAACAGTGATAGGGAACAGTGTAGTTGTTGGCGGGACACAGTGGCTCATGCCTGTAATCCAGCACTTTGGGAGGCTTAGGCAGGAGGATTGCTTGAGTCTGAGAGTTCAGGACAGGCCTGGGCAACACAGCAAGACCCCTTCTTTAAAAATGAAAAGAAAAAAATTAGCTGGATGTGGTGTCATGTACCTGTAGTTCCAGTTACTTGGGAGGCTGAGGCAGGAGGATCGCTTGAGCCCGGGAATTCAAGACAGGCCTGGGCAACATAGCAAGACCCCTTCTTTAAAAATGAAAATAAACAAAATTAGCTGGATGTGGTGGCATATACCTGTAGTCCCAGTTATTTGGGAGGCTGAGACAGGAGAATTGCTTGAGCCAGGGGTTTGAGGCTGCAGTGAGCTATGACTGCCCCACTGTACCCCAGGCTGGGTGACAGAGTGAGACCCAGTCTCTAAAATTAAAAGAAAAAAAAAAGAGAGAAAGAAAAAAGAAAACTGTGGTTGTGGGAAGACAGACAATGGGGGACAGTCAAGCAGAGGGGTGCCTTTCCTTCCCTCCACTCTCCAAAGCAGATGTCTCCAAGTTACCTCTTACCCCAGGAAATCTATTTCTGCATTTGGTCTGTCTGACTCTGTGGAGCCCAGGACTTACAGAAAAGGTGTAACCTGGCTCTTAGGACTTTAAGCCACATTAAAGTAGTAGAGTTGCCGTTTTATTTGACATGGTGAAATGAACTGCCACTCCTTCGTGGTACCATATGGGCAGGACAGAGCTCTTCAGCCCTGGCTAACAAGCACGAAGAAGACCTGTGAGGCCGCAGCAGCCGTGGGGACTTCCCAAAGGACAGAAATCCACAGGCTAACAGAGCATCCAGATAGGTGACAGAAATTCCTTCCACCATCTCCAAATGTGTCCTGTTTTGGGGGATTTACGTTAGGAAGAAGTTAAAATGTAAAGTATTTGATGAACATCTGATTTATTTCTTTTCAGAGTAAGTCTTAACATGAATTCAGTGGGGAAGATGGTGGGAGGTGTGTTAGTTTCCTGTGGCTGCCATAACAAGTGAGTATACACTTGGTGGCCTAAAACAACAGAAATATATTTTCTTATAGTTCTGGCGACCAGAAGTCAGAAGTCAAGGTGTCAGCAGGGCTGTGTTCCTTCTGAGGCCTCTAAGGGAGGATTCCTCCTTGCTCCTTCTAGTCTCTGGTAGCTCGGCGCCCCTTGGCTGGTGGCTCCATGATACCCCTGCCTCCATCTTCACAGGGCCTTCTCCTCTGTGTGTGTCTGTGGCTTCTCCCCTTCTGTCTAAGGACAGTTGCCACTGTTGGATGTAGGCCCCATCTGGGTAATCCAGGAAGATCTTGTCTTAAGGTTTTTAACTTAATTACATCTGCAAAGATCCCCTTTCTTTTTCTTTTTTCCCTTGAGATGGAGTCTCACTCTATTGCCCAGGCTGTAGTGTAGTGGCACAGTCATAGTTCATTGCAGGCTCAACCTCCTGGATTCAAGCGATCTCCCACCTCGGCCTCCCAAAGTGCTGGGATTACAGGCGTGAGCCACTGTGCCTGGCCCAAAGATTCCCCCCGCTTTATTATTATTATTTTTTAAATAAAATCACCATTCACAGGTTCAGGGAATTAGGAAATTGACGTATCTTGTTAGGGACAACCATGCAACCCACTGAAGCGTTGTGTATATTTATGTATTTAAGGAGAGGGAAGACAAAGAGAAGTGACCTTTTTTTTCCCACTCCAAGTTTTCATTATTTGTTGAGCTGTTCCCAATGTCCCTCTCTGGTGACTCTCCACTAAAGATAGTTTACAACTTTTTCTTTACATATAATTGAAAAAAAAAAAAAAGAGAGACTTAGTGTAGTATTTCTTTGATCTTCAACATTGGTTGTCAGGTTACAGTGATTAACTTTATAGGTTTAGACTAAGCTATGGGCCCCTCAGTCCCCCAGAACTCCTGTGTTTATGTAGTAATCCCCCTCTCTCTCGTGTGTGTGTGTGTGTGTGTGTGTGTGTGTGTGTGTGTCTTTTCTTCTAGGAAAGTAAATATTCCCAGTTATTTACCTATGAGCAATTCTAAGAATTCTCATTCCTCTCTAGGTTGAGTAACACAGACTGCATCTTGTGGGCTGACATAACGCACATATGTGCTTTGACTTCTCTTGTAACCAAGAGCTGTTCAACACTGACAGGCGGCACTGTAACCCAAAGAGTACTTTACTGGTAGATTTCCTAGTTTTTCCATGACCCTGGCTGAGCAAATGTTCTTTAGATTTGACCTAGAAAACCCTTCTTGTGTGTTTTGTAGCTTCACAAGCCACTGCTAATGTACCTTCTTCACTTGGGCCACCCACCGTGATTTCTGTTCTGGATTCCCTGAGCCAAATACCCTTGATGGGATGGTTCAGTGATGTGGATGGATGGCTATTTGTATAAGGGTTGACAACTAGTTTTTTAAAATGGGAGAGCTGGGCAGTTACTTATACTCTGAAGCCCTCCTCTTTCTCTGCTGGGGCTTTCCCAGCACTTCCTAATAGTTCCGTGTATTTCAGATAAGACATCATGATTGTTAGGGAAAAAAAAAAAAGAAAGTTAGTTTTTAGCCTCCTGACTTTTTAAGTCAAGTGAGACTTTAAAATTTAGTAAATAATAGCTCATTTTTATGGTAGCTATTTGATGATTTTAATTCTTTAGCGGCACTGAAGAAATTCAAAGAAGTTCAGTAGAGAGTAATAGCTGTAAAGGGAAGAAGGGTGATTTGTCAAACTTCAGAATCAACTTTAAATGTAAAAACAAAAAGATCATTCCACCAACTCAAGCCACCTCTTCATGGTCTGAGCCCTTGTTGAGTGAGGAGAGAAAACATTTACAGAACACCTGGAAAGACCTCTGGGCCTGGAGCTTAGAAATATGTGGAAGCCTCATATAATGAGTTCTTTATTCATTCGGTGGACAGCCAGGTCACTAAGGAGCACTTTTTGATAAATTAGTGACTAAAATCCCCTTGGGCCATCTCCTAAAATAATCTTTATCGTAATAGCTACAGTAAAAAGAAAGAAGGAGAGGTATTAATATGGGTGGAAGTCAGGACAGTTTCCTAATGCCGTGGCTTACAATTCTGAGATTTCTCCAGGCATCAGGACATGTGCACGCACAGGACTTTGTCTGCTCTCTTAGGAGATCCTTTAGTTGGTATCAGATGTGGCTGTGGAGGGTGCTCTTTAAGCATTGCTAACTATGGGTGGGTCTCTCTCAGAAGGAAGGACTGTAAGAGGTATGCAACTTCTGAGAAAATGAGCTGTCTTCTCTTACCAAGCGTCTGCAGCCAGCACAGTGCTGTAGGCTTTAGTTGTCTGTCAGTTCCCAAGCTGAGCTGTCTCCTTCATGGATAGGATTTGTTTGTTTAGAAAAAACAACAAACGAAGTTCATTCTGTTTATAACTCAGAGCATTTGTTTTTTCTGCTGTGGCTAAAATACTTATTTATTCTTTCCTAGAGGAGAAAAGAAAAAGAGAACAATTAAAAACAAGAAAAACAAAACTAGATATTCTAAATTTCACAAGTGTTTTTCACAAAGAGACTAGGCAACATTTTTCCTTAAAGAAAATTACTTTTTTTTTTTTGAGAGACCAGGATCTCACTCTCTCACCCTAGCTGGAATGCAGTGACATGATCACAGCTCACTGCAGCCTCACCCTCCCAGGCTAAAGTGATCCTCCCACCTCAGCCTTCCAAGTAGCAGCTGGTACCATAGGTGCACACCACCATGCCTGGCTAATAATAGTCTCAAACTCCTGGGCTCAAGTGATTTTCCTGCTTCAACCACCCAAAGAGGTGGGATTACAGGCATGAGACACCATGCCTGGCTGAAAATCATTATTGATTTAAAATGTCAGAGCAACCTTTTATCTAGACTTTGATCTTATCTACACTACAACTGTCTCTTGTGAGGGACATGGGAAGACCTTTGTTAGTGTCTCTCTGGTGATAAAATTGGGAAACCAAGGCTGGACATGGTAAAGACCCTGCCTTTACAAATAATAATAATTAAAAAAAACTGGAAAACTGAATTGCCAAGTGATTCTGTGGCTTGTTAGAAGGCTGCAGGTGAGGCTTTGATGCATTTCTCCTGAAGTGTAATGTTGTGTCCTTTTCACTGGACAGCCCCTGGAAATCCTGTGTTGCTACTTGTCCTGTTTGTTAGGATCAGCTGTCAAGAATAATCTGCTTCCTGCCCAGCCTGGCTTCTGTATTAAGTAGTCGGTAATTTTGTAGCTATTGATGAGGGGTCTGAGGCACTTACTTTTTTTTACACTGACCTGGTGGTTCACGGGTGTGGAGATACCAGGGAGGAGGGGCTGTGTGAAAGTCAGAGCTGCTCTTTTTCCTGGTTTTATCCAGTCTGAGTCTCCCAAGGCAGAGACGTTTGGGAGTGAGAAGTGAGTGTGGATGGATCTAAATATATCTCTTCCCAGCCATTTTGAAAATGGTTTTCCCAAGTTGTGCTTTTTCTGAAACAGTTTTTTCTCTTTGTTACCAAATTATGCATGTAGAGTTAGACATTTCTGTACAGCCTTGCCTAGTGGCGTTAGTGGGGGCGGAGTCATCACTTGCCTTTCTTTCTTTCAGACCGGAACATGAACATTTTGCAGTACTGCCCCTCTTCCGACATCTGGACGCTGTTTGAAACATGTGACGTCCACATTCGCAAGCAGCAGATGGTGTCTGTAGAAGAGACCATCTACATCGTCGGGGGGTGTCTCCACGAGCTGGGGCCCAACCGCAGGAGCAGCCAGAGCGAAGACATGCTCACCGTGCAGTCCTACAACACCGTCACCCGCCAGTGGCTCTACCTCAAGGAGAACACGTCCAAATCGGGTCTTAACTTGACTTGTGCGCTCCATAACGACGGCATCTACATCATGAGCAGAGATGTCACCCTGTCGACCAGCTTGGAACACCGAGTGTTCCTCAAGTACAACATCTTTTCAGATAGTTGGGAAGCATTTCGGCGTTTTCCAGCTTTTGGACATAACTTGCTGGTTTCTTCTCTTTATCTGCCCAATAAAGCAGAAACATGACTGAATTGAATTAGTAGATGAAAGAAACCTGGTTCAAGATTTTTTTTAAAATGTGGTGTCCCATTCCAAGGGAGACCGATTCCTAAAGGGTAAAGAAGGGTTAAAGTAGGTCACATATATACAGTAGCAGCTGTAAATAAGCTTACTTGAATTAATTACTTGAAAACTGTTGGAAAAAAGAGACCAACTTTGTTATTTTTTAAATTATTGATTTTTAAATTATGGGAGCAAATCCATCTCCAGACATGATACTCGGGCCAATGACGGATCATCAAAATGTAGATTCATTGTGTCTGTGTGGTAAAGGGCCAAAGTCAATAATTGGAACAAATGGTAAAGATGATTTTAAAATCTGTTGTATTTAGGACCCTTGAGATGTCATTAGCACCTTAAGTGAGAGGTTTTCTTATCAATGTGCTTGACAAGCATTCATATTAACATACTCATTCTCTCTTCTCCATCACCCATACCCACACATACATCTAGTATGTTTAAAATAGGGTTCTGTGTTCAGATATTTTGTTTGCACACTACTTTTTAGGAAACTTATAATGATGGAGCCCTACAGTGAATCCTTACCAGTGTTCAGTCCTCCCCAAAACTTGGATAAAAATATTCTCAGCTATTTTTCCAGCCGTTTTTGCAGTTACAAATGCTGAATGAATAGACTGATGTAACCTTTTATTTTATTTATGTGACAGACTGCATATTTATGTGGACACATAGGTTGCATTGCTAGGCATTCTGTATGGTTTTAAAGAGGATATATTATTTAGAAAAATGGATATATGAATATTTTTAAAAATTGAGTCTTAAATTTAAATGGGAAGGGAAGAAAACACCAAATAAGAAAAAAATTTGCCTTTAAGAGTTACCTTTATTGAATGTATTTGACTTAGTTCTTATTTTAAGGCTAAAAACACTTTGTCATATTTAAGTCAGGCAACTTTCTAATTTAATCTTAGCTTTGTAATTCATGTTTTTGCTTTTGTAGACTAAGGTAAGGACAGCATTTAAATATTTGTGCTGGAGTGAGGGGAAGACTCTTACAGAAGTGGAATGGTTTCTGGTGGTATTTCTGAAGTTAGGTAAAGTGCTTTACTTGCCTTGGTTAATTGAAATAGAATTCAGCTCAAGCAGTTGTTTTCACTGAGTGAGTTAACAATAAAAGCTTCTGCCAATCATAGATCAACATTCCTCAAAATATACTCATACTTATGGAAATTTTATTTTGATTGAAAACACTCTGAAATTATGTGATATTTTGTGATGGAATCAGTTAAACTGTGAGCTGGATTCCATTTTTCTGCAGTAACAGCAGGCAGAACCATTTCAGTTAGCATGTGCCTCACTTTTAAGAAAGTCCCGTAGGGGGAGAAAAAACTGTCGGAACAAATTCATGCATTCAACAAACACTTACTGAGTGCCTGGAGTATGCCGTCCACTGTGCAGATGTAGGTAGGACAGGGGCTAATCACTTAGAGTTCTTCAGTTTATTAGCGGAGTCATTACAGGGTTTCTTTACAACCATGGCCTCTAGTATACTTAAAATAAGGGTCCAGTTATAAAAAGCCTATTTGCACAACTTTTTGGGAATACTTCTATTAACTAAAATGAGGTAAGCCATTATTTTGGACATAGAGATCTTTGTATCTTATCACCAAATAATCTTATCTCTAGTCTACTTAGAACTTTGTAAGGGTTTCTAAGCTGTGCCCATTTATTCCCAAATATTATGCCCTTAAAAAATAACCTCTGAACCAAAATCTTCCCAGGAATAGTACTTAATAGATTTTAATGTTAATTTATATTCATTGTAGAAATGAATTTCCAGTGACCTATAATTTCATTACATATATTTTAAAATTTAATTTATTTTAGATGATGTTAACTTTTTGTTGCTGAAAAGCTTAACGTTTTAAAGACTTAGTCCTATACATTTAGAAGATGAGTCAGTTGAATTAGTACTGGACAAACAGTTGGAGATTAGTTTGCACATAAGCACATCATATCAAATACAATATTCCAGCCAACTAGTTAATTATCTTCCTGATTACATTCATTGGGTCTGTTTGCCTAATGTTGACAATTAAATTCTTGGATCAAGTGGAGGTATGCTGTGATCCACAAAGCTCTTTTATAACCCAGGATTTGTGTGTGTGTGTGTGTGTGTGTGTGTGTGTGTGTGTTTGCATATTATAGCTCTCTTTAAGACAGACATCTAACAAGATTTTGTTATTCTGGGCTGCCAAGAGTACTTGGGAAAGGTGGAATGTGCAATAGGAACCGATCTGTGCATTTTTTGACATCGTCCTTCCTGCTGCGCACATCAGCTCTGTTGACATTTCGAAGGGTAGTTTTAATTTAGCTCTGTTCTCTTGTTGGTGCCAGTATTACATTGAAGACTCTCACCTATGATAGAGGCAATGTTGCTTTGAAAATCTCCCTTCAGGTGGAGCTTGCAGTAAGCTGAGATCGCGCCATTGCACTCCAGCCTGGACAACAGTGCAAGACTCTGTCTCCAAAAAAAAAAAAAAGAAAAAAAATCCCCCTTTATCCCCCAGGACTGTCCTTTACTCTTTGATAGTATCTCTCTATTTTCTTCCCAATTCTCTAAATGCTTTATCATTTTTTTCTGAGATTCTTCTGAGGGATGCTGACCTCCCACTATGGGGAAAGGGGTTGCTTGGAGGACCTGGGGTGGCATTCCCCAACCAGAAGCACCCTATTTTATAGATAGCAGTCTGAATGGTAGAGAGAGTCCTGTGTGTGGGTTATTAGAAGGTTGGTTCTTCCTGTCATTCTCTCTGGCTTTCCTTTCAACCCTCGTAGTTTCAGAGGCCTCTCCCCTTACCATCCTTTAAAAGGTTTTCTGATGAACGTGTAAAAGAGTTGATCATTTCAACAGTACTGGTTAAGTCACAATGACGAAGTGCTGAGAAGGTTATGGGTACCAGGAAGAAACAAACAGAAGATTAGAATGAGAACCAAAGATAATTTAACCCTGCCATTTTTTTTAACACCAAGATCCTAAGTAATTCCAAATGCCTTAGATATCAACAAAAGCTACACACCATTGAGATGGGCAAAATTCTTTCTCTGCAAAGGTAGTAATCAAGTAAATGCCTGTTCTCTCTCAATGAATTGTTGCTTATTGAGCATTGTGGGTGATGTGTTTTCAGATTTCTAGGTGAAGTTCTGACCCTACCTGTTTGGCCAAAGACATAAATTGAGAGGAAAGGCCTTGGTCTTCCTGATCAACCAGCACTTAACGAACAGTGGCTTAATGCAGATCACTCAAGAGGCAGCCTAGCAATGTAAAAGGAATATGAGTAGGGGTTGGCTGCCTTTTTCCTAGACCAGGAGTGGGAAATACATAACACCTGTGCCACCGCTCTTTTAAGGAGGCATTATGAATGAGTGCAGCATTCCTGTCCTCTGTGCCAGGATTTGCTCTTAGAATCCATGTCAGATTGGTGCTTCCAGACATCTATTCCCAGTCCATCAAGTGAAATGAAGGCTGTTTGCCATCCCTGCCTTAGAAGAGTTGAAGGAATCAGGTCGGTAGATACCAACCAAAATGGCTTTGAAAGCAGTGAGCTGATTGAGCTCCAGTTCTGTGGTTACCAGAAATACTGAGTGTCATTTGCAAGACAATGCTAAGAGCTGAGAATACAGACATAAATAAGTCACGGTCCATGACCTTGAAGAGTTTATGGCCTTATAGAGAGGTTCACTGTAATTGTCTTCACCAGGGCATCATCTCAAAAATGCCCACTTTTGTCTGGCACATTGGGGCTCGGTGGTCTGGTGGTCCCTTCGGTCTTGGCCCTATCCTTTGTTTTTGTGATTTGCTAACAATCATCACGAACCAGTTTTGTTTTTCTCTTAAATTTGAACATCACATCCTGTGTTTTAGGTTTTTGCTCTATGCCTTTTTCTCATTCCTTCTCATAGTCTTCTCTGTACTTCTTTTTTTGTGTGCGAAAAAATGAAAATCATATGTAATCTGCTTTATTTAAAAATGCTCACTAAGCACTGCAGACTTTGCAGTTAGGGGCTCAGCAGCTTGGTCCAGTGAAAAGGAGGAGTGAAGCCAGGGAAGTTAGTATCCAAGAGGGGCAAGCTGATTGCATGTGCATTTATACCTATGCCTTTAAAACATTCCCATAAAAAGTATTAATAAAGAAATTTCCATTCCACACTAGGACTGATGAAAAGGTGGTTGATTTTGCCTTGTGATAATTATCAAAGGATAGTTTTTCATCCTTAGGTTTTATTCATATAAGAGTTTTTTTATTTTTATTTTCTCTGTTAACTTAGGAACACATCATAAATTCACACCAACTGACACGTTGCTGACATCTGTACTTGACATAACCATTTTTATTCCTACCGGAAGCATTAAATATAAAAGATGGTTAATTTTGAAGAGCAAAGGGTGCTGAAATGACTTGTACGGCTGGCTGGTGCTTTCTTAAATGGATTGCCATAGTTTAGTAAAGAATGTGATTTACATTATTGTCATTTTTTCTATTAAAACCTTAAGAATGGGGCGCTTTAGCTGTCCCTGCAGTGTTTTCATATCTAGTAGTCATTTTAGGGAAAGTGATAATCTGTAAAATGAATAGTTATGTTTTGATATGACTGATACTTTCTTTGTTAAAAGGGTGTATTAAGTCTTCAATTTCAAGTGTAGCTTAAAAGTGTAAACATTATGTGATTCATTTGAATACAAGAATGCCTATGAAGTACTCACTATAACAGCATTCCTTTTGTGTTTAGGACTATAGAAGAAAATATCTTCAAATAAAGTAGTTCTCAGTCACTTTTTGTTATCTAAGTTGTATGTATCAGTTACGTATGCAGGGCTGTGCCAGGACTGGGAGGAAATGGGTGAAGCGACTTGGGAGCCTGAGGTGGGAGGATTGCTTGGGGCCAGGAATTTGAGACCTGCTGGGCAACAGTGAAATCCTGTCTCTACAAAAAATAAATTAGCCAATATGGTGTTTTATGCCTGTAGTCCCAGCTACTTGGGAGGCTGAGGCAGGAGGATTGATTGGGCCCAGGAGTTTGAGGCTGCAGTGAGCTCTGATTGCGCCACTGCACTCCAGCCTGGGCAAACAGTGCAAGACCCCAACTCAAGAAAAATCTACAAATAAATGGACAACCATTTCCTACACACTCAGGACACGCTGATGGAGGAGAAGGAGGATGGCTGACCCAGCAGAGCGACACCCAAACCTAACTGAGCACTTTTTTTTTTTTTGCCAGGAATTATTCTAAGCATTTTTTAATTTAAATTATTTAATCCTCACATGAATCCCATGTAGTAAATACAAATATTATCCCCCACTTTACAGTTGAGGAAACTGAGGCACTGTAGGTTACAAACTGTCATTTGAGAAAGGAGAAGGGAAAACTACATTGGTCACTGGTCTAAAGGGTATCCTTTCTCTTGCTGGTGGAGGAGTTGGTTTCCGAGTGAGCCAGTCTGGGAGCGTCTGGTCCTGCCTTGCAGCAGCGCGTTCCATGGCTGACCTGCGTGTTGGTGACGTGGCAGCTTCTTCCTGTGGGCGTGGTTACAGGAGGTGTGTGGAGGGGGAGCCCGAACACTTCCTCGGAGGCCAGGGATCCCAGGCTCCTGTTTGTAGGCCATCAACAGTTCCTTGGCAAGAAAACTTTAAAAACCCATTTAGGGCTGGGCACGGTGGCTCACACCTATAATCCCAGCAGTTTGGGAGGCCGAGATGGAAGGATTGCTTGAGCCCAGAAGTTCAAGGCCAGCCTGGGCAATACAATGAGACGCTGTCTCTATTAAAAAATAAATAAATAAAAACTCAGATGCTGGTAAATCCGATCTCCAGCAACTCCATAGGATAAAGGCCCAGATTTAGAGGAGCCCAGTTTCTTTAACTTAGAGCCCATCTTTATTATGTCTGTCTGTTAGCCACAGGCTTCCTGTCCATGCCTCCACCTTCAGTTTGATGGTGTCAGTCTCTCTCTAGCTTTGGGATGGTCTGAAACCATAGGGGCCTGGCGTTCCCAGACTGCATCCCAGGGAATGCTGCATTAGTGGAAATGATTACCTCTGTGTGGCAGGAGGTGTTTGGGGAATAAAATACCCACCCTATTTCCTCTTCTTCTTCTTCCTTTTTTTTTGCCTTCTCCTCCTCTTCCTCCTCCTCCTCCTTGTTTTTAGAGACAGGGTCGTGCTCTGTCACTCAGGCTGGAGTGCAATAGCACAATCTCAGCTCACTGCATCCTCGGTCACCTGGGCTCAAGTGATCCTCCCCCCTTAGCCTCCTGAGTAGCTGGGACCACAGGCACTTGCCACCACACCCAGCTAATTGATTTTTTTTTTTTTTTTTTTTGTAGAGATGGGCGCTCACTACATTGTTTAGGCTGGTCTCAAAAAACAATTCTCCCACCTCGGCCTCCCAAAGTGCTGGGATTTACAAGTGTGAACCAGCATGCCAGGGCCCCCACTCTGTTACTTTGCCTCCTCCAGGAGCCTGATCTTACTATATTTCTGGCTGTTCACCCCGCTTTAAGGCAGAGAACCTGGCTCCTATAGTTCTGCCAGGCACATGTTGTCTGATCCTCTGCAGTCTGCTGGCTGTAGGCAAAAGGGTGAAAGGCATGGACTCTAGAGCAAGACTTCGCTTCCCAATTCTGCTACTTTCTTTCTTTCTTTTTTTTTCTTCCCCAGGACGGAGTCTTGCTCTGTCGCCCAGGCTGGGGTGCAGTGGTGCAATCTCGGTTCACTGCAACCTCCGCCTCCCAGGTTCAAGTGATTCTCCTGCCTTGGCCTTCCAAGTAGCTAGGATTATAGGCGTGCGCCACCACGCTCATCTAATTTTTGTACTTTTAGTAGAGATGGGGTTTTACCATGTGGTCCAGGCTGATCTCGAACTGGCTGGTCTCAAACTCTCGACCTTGTGATCCGCCCGCCTCTGCCTCCCGAAGTGCTAAGTGCTGGGATTACAGGCGTGAGCTGCGGCGCCTGGCAATTCTGCTACTTTCTAGCTGTAGCTTTGGTTAGGCTACTTCATCTCCCCAGGCCTTTCTCTTTATCTGTAAAATAGGGATAACAATAGTATCCACTCTGTGAAATTGTTGCAAAAAATTGAGGAAATTCATGTGATGTGTTAAGAATGGCATCTGGCACATAACACACAATGAAAGCGAGCTATTATTATTACGGAAGCTGTTTCCCTTATACCTTCAAATGGACCAGCTCGGCTGGAAGCTTACGCCTTTCCTAAAATATCTTAGCAAAGCCGTTAAGAGGTAGCTAACAGATTCAGACCCTGGCACGTGTCTTTCGCTTCTCCCAAACAGCCGACTTGAATGGTCTGAGGCCCCAGATACAGCACCATAATCAGTTGCTTTGCTTTTCACATAAGGTCAGGGATGAGAAAATTCTATCTACACCATCCCTTCCCTTGATTTAGCTGGTTCCATATTTCAGCTTTAGATATTTGCAACATCCCATCCCAAGTACCAAACCCGTTATTAAGACTCGTTTGAACCAGCCCAGGTAATGTGTCCATTTCTGAGGTAACCACTGTGACCAGGGGCATGGAGGAGAAGCTCCAGTTCAACCATGTGGAATGGAAATCATCTCAGATAATAGGGGTCTGCTATCTAGAAGAAAGGGGTGTTGACTGTTGACTTGCAAAAGGAACAGCTAGGTAACTTGTTGGTCAAACAAAGCCAAGGTTGTTATGCTTACTGTGGTCAGGGAGGACACCACCTTGAAAAAGACTTAGCAGTGCCTCAGAAGGGGAATGTCAGATTTTGGGGCCTGGGCTGGGTGATTTTGAAGTAGGTCTTAAGACTGAGCAGAGTTCCTGATACAAGAACTTTGGGCACAGGACTGTATGCACAGTGCAGTGAGAGTCCCAAAGCTAATCTTGAGAGCTTGTTTTGAGGTTCCAGCAGGGGAGTGAAGCTACTCATACACCCTTGACTGAAGACCGGTCCTCCTCTATTGGGGATGGTGGTCCCTTTCGACCGAGTACGCAGCTTTGGGAGGCATGCACATGGAGCGGTAAGGGAGGAAGGGGTTACCCACCTAGCCAGCCAGATCAGCCGCATCAACCCTGGCGATCAATGGGGTGAGAGTTGTCGCAGGCAGATCACCCTCACATCCCCGAAGCTAGCCTTGATGAGGAAGCTGTCAGTCTTGGTAAGTAAGCTAGCTGGTCGGTTTATAGTGTTATGGAAGATAAGCCTTCTGAAAATACATGTTCCTGGATACAGCTTCAGCTGTCTGTCTGTCGGGGCACACATACTTGTCTCATAGAACAGTTCTTTTTTTTTTTTTTTTTTGAGGCGGAGTCTCGTTCTGTCCCCTAGGCTGGAGTGCAATGGCCGGATCTCGGCTCACTGCAAGCTCTGCCTCCCAGGTTCACGCCATTCTCCTGCCTCAGCCTCCCGAGTAGCTGGGACTACAGGCGCCCGCCACCATGCCCAGCTAATTTTTTGTATTTTTTAGTAGAGACGGGGTTTCACCATGTTAGCCAGGACGGTCTCGATCTCCTGACCTTGTGATCCTCCCGTCTCGGCCTCCCAAAGTGCTGGGATTACAGGCTTGAGCCACCGCGCCCGGCCTAGAGCAGTTCTTATGTGCTTGTCTTATTCCTCTTCTAGACTGTAGTTTGCTTGGTAATAGAGTGTTTCATTACTCTTTTTATCACTCTATGTCAGGACATACACCAGAGCCAGTAACACGGCAAATTCTGGAAGTATTTGTTAAACTGGAAAGGTTTCGAAGCCTCCTTGGGTTTTCTGAAAATATATAGGTTTTTGGTTTATGTAGCCCTAAAATTTCCTTATTGGAAAAAATAGTGTTTTCTTGATGAACAACTGTTATTAGGAAAACAGTGGCCTTTTCTAGCAATGTACATAATGCATCACGCAGATGGGAGAAGTCTCAGCTTCCGGCTGTGGCTGGAAAGGAAGTTTACTCACAGACAGCAGCAAGGCAAATGCTTAGGAGTTCAGGGGCCCCGCAGGCAAATGGGAAGGGAGCCCCATTGCTTCATTATTTTCTCATCACTGGAATCAATATTAGGGCTTCAGTGATATTATTGTCACTTGTAGAACTGTTTTTTTCCTAAAATCTGAATTGAATGCCACAAATATACAGTTACCAGAATTTGAACACCAGCAGGAAAAAGATGTAGAAAAGGTAGGGGATGTTGTTGTCAGAAAGTGTGGCGGTCTGTGGCCGAGGGCCAGTTTCCCACTGTGGTCTGACCCCCATGTGGACCTGTGAAGGGGTTCCTGAGGAAGTCTAGGGGACAGAGATTCCTCTGCTCAGGCTACTTTCAGCCCTGGTGGATTTCGAGGTCGTGCTGGGTAGGAAGACAGGAAGTCAGAGGCAAGAGATCTAGAAAGAGGCGCTGCGATAACAAGTGGTCTGTGGCTGGTGGTGACTTTTCTTATACAATCTGGTGTGTATGTATATGTTTGTCTGCTGGTTTTATTTATTTATGTGAGACAGAGTCTTGCTTTGTCGCCCAGGCAGAAGTGCAGTAGCGTGATCTCAACTCACTGCAACCTCTGCCTCCCGGTTCAAGCGATTCTCATCCCTCAGCCTCCTGAGTAGTTGGGATTACAGGTGTGCACCACCAAGGCCAGCGAAGTTTTGTATTTTTAGTAGAGATGGGGTTTCACCATGTTGACCTGGCTGGTCTTGAACTCCTGGCCTCTGCCCGTCTCAGCCTCCCCAAATACTGAGATTACAGGTGTGAACCACCACGCCTGGCTGCCTGCTAGTTTTATTTTTCCAATGCTTCTGCAATTGAAGCAATGTCTTTTTGAAAGTCAAGAGGGTACTGCATTAGTTTCCTAGGGCTGCTATAACAAAGTACCACAAACTGGGTGGCTGAAAACCACAGACATGTACGGTCTCACAGTTCTGGAGGTCAGAAGTCCAGGATCAAGGTGTCCGCAGGGCCATGCTTCCTCAGAGGCCTGAGGGGAATGCTTCCTTACCTCGCCCTGGCTTCTGTTTTGCTGGCCTCTGGCATTCCTTGGCTTGTCTCTGCTGTCCTCATCACATGGTGTTCTCCCTGTGTGTCTCTGTCCTCACATGGAAATCAGTCTTATTATTATGATTTTTAAATTTTTTTTTGAGATGGAGGTCTGCTCTTGTTGCCCAGGCCAGAGTGCAATGGCGTGATCTCGGGTCACCGAAACCTCCGCCTCCCGGGTTCAAGTGATTCTCCTGCCTCAGCCTCCCGAGTAGCTGGGATTACAGGCACCTGCCACCACGCCTGGCTAATTTTGTATTTTTAGTAGAGACGGGGTTTCTCCATGTTGGTCAAGCTGGTCTCGAACTCCTGACCTCAGGTGATCCACCTGCCTCGGCCTCCCAATGTGCTGGGATTACAGGCGTGAGCCACCGCACCTGGCAGGAAATCAGTCTTCTTACGGACACCTGTTATATTGGATTAAAGGCCCACCTTGCTCAGTTATGATCTCATTTTAACTAAACCAGTTACATTGGCAACAACCCTGTTTCCACAATCTGAGGTACTTGGGTTTAGGACTTCAGCATATTTATTTATTTTTTTTTAGGAGGTAGGGGGCATCATTCAGCTCAAAACAGGTACTAAATCTTATCTCAAAAACTTTTTAAAATGTGCTGTTTGCTTCACATGCCATTCGTTAGGGGGCGCATTGCCTGAAATGAAGTTTGCTTTGAGTTGCCTACCTTCCCCACCTCCCCACATCCCCATGATGCGTGTCATTTTAATGGCTAATGATGTCATTTTAATAATTACAAGTCTGAAAGAACAGGATAGGTAAATCCTATACCGTTAGCCATACTTTGACGAGATCGGGAGCATTCAGGGTGGTATGGCTGTAGACTGTTAGCCATACCTTGATTTCAACTTTTAATGAAAAAACACAGCTCCTTTCCTAGCTGAGTGCACGTGTTAGCAGGTACAGATGTTAAATGATGTCTATGAATTCAGTGCTGTCAGTGTTCAGTGTCCCATGGAGGCTAATTTCTGTCATCTTCCAGTACCTGGAAGGCACCCACCAGTCAGGATTTTTTTTTAAATCAACAGACACTGACTCTAGCTGAGAAAGAAAAGAAAGAAAGAAAGAGAGAGAGAGAGACAGGGAGGGAGGGAGGGAGGGAGGGAGGGAGGAAGGAAAGAAGGAAGGAAGGAAGGAAGGAAGGAAGGAAGGAAGGAAGGAAGGGGAGGTTACTAAAAAGATAGGATTTAACTCAATCTTTAATAGGAAATGAAAGAAACAGATACGATGGCAGCTCTGGCAGTTGGGAACTCAAGGACAATCTCTTCAGGGCTCCACCAATGGGACAGAAACTCTAACCCACTTTAGGTCTTGTGCCATGAGCCCTGAATGGAAATGGAAGGAGTGAGCACCCTGATTGTCCCGCTGGGGTTGGACAGTGGGAGAGTCAAGGCAGTGTTGTTCTAATCCCAGGAATCACCTGATTCCTTTGTCTTATGTTTCTTTTTTCTATTTTGAGACACAGAGAGACTCTGTTGCCCACGCAGTGGCATGATCTTGGCTCACTGCAGCCTCTGCCTCCCAGGTTCAAGTGATTCTCCTGCTTCAGCCTCCTGAGTAGCTGGGACTACAGGTGCATGCCACCACGCCCTGCTAATTTTTGTATTTTTAGTAGAGATGGTGTTTCACCATGTTGGCCAGGCTGCCTGGCCTCAAGTGACTCCCCCCAACTCAGCCTCCCAAAGTGTTGGTATTACAGGTATGAGCCACCGTGCCCGGTCAGCTTTGGCTTTTGTTTCTGAGCACCAGAGTCATCCTAAGCCTTCTGGTTTGGGCAGGTTCTCATGGGAAAAGGGAAGTCCCCAGGGGCCTGCTCTGTGACTATTTTAAGAAAATAACACAAACTGACCCAAGGCCAGGGCTCACATTATGGCATATTAGACAGCGTACAAAGGCTGCTGATTTATTCAGTTCTCTTATCTGATCGCCATTAAGGGGATAAGGAACAGATGGGGAACATTCATTAGCACTGTTTATTATTAACTCCGTGGGCTATTTCACAGCCCAAACTGTGGCAACTCCATAATCCTTCTGAGGCATTGATTTAGAACACGCTTTATTTTAACCAAGGCAGCCTAATTGTGAGAGAACATTCTGCATTTTTTCCCATCTAGTTGTTGTCCACAGCAATGCCATCTACGTTACCCTGGATTCCAGCCATCTCATGACTTTTGTGGGCCTTGGCATTTTTGCCTTCCTGGGCCCCTTCCTTGGTAAAACAAGATAAAAAATCATATTTTACAACTCTGTATAATGACCAGTATAATCCAGGCTGGACTCATTATTACCCATTCATTATTGTTATACTCACGTTTTTTTTTCTTTTTTATATTTTTAGAGATGGGGGCTTGCTCTGTTGCCCAGGCTGGAGTGTAATGACACGATCATGGCTCCCTGCAACCTGGACCTCTTCAACTCAAGGTATCCTCCCATCTCAGCCTCCCAAGTAGCTGGGACTTCAGGCCTGTGCCACCACACCTGGCTAACTTTTTATTTTTTGTAGAGATGGGGGTGCTTTCACTATGTCACCCAGGCTGGTCTCAAACTCCTAGACTCAAGCAATCCTCCCACCTTAGCCTCCCAAAATGGTGCTGGGATTGCAGGCATGAGCCCCCATACCCAGCCCTTTCTTCTGGTTTTAAAATAAATTACAATGAAAGCGTTTTTATGGACCTCCAAAAGTATGACGATGTTTCACCTGTGTGCCTTGAGGATATGGCCCTGCACTCAGTCCATCCTAGACATGCACGCCCTTGTCCTATGCCTAGCGCTGTTCTGGAATGATCCAGAATGCTATCCCCAGAGATCCCTTTCTGAGAAGTCTGGAGTCAAACGGGCTGGATGCAAATACCAGTTTCATTCTCAGTAGCTAGTGACCTGCATTTAACCCTACAGACCTGTTTCTTCATTTGTGGCATGCTGGTAATAATGCCAGCTTTCTTATTGGTTTTTTGTGAAGATTACCAGAGAAAATGTCTATCAACACTTCCCACCGGATCTCACATGCACTAGATGCTCCACACGTGATAGCTGCACGAATTTCTTGTGATCACTACTCCTAGGTCCTGAAGGTCATAACCTCACAGAAGGTGCCCCTGAAAGAAATCTAGTTACTTAGTGACTTACTCTGCTTCCCCATTATCTGGCACATCTACAGAAGCGGCTTTGGTGAGGGAGTGCAGGCGGGTTGTATGTACTCATTGCCATTATTAAAAAAAATATCTCGGCCAGGCGTGGTGGCACATGCCTGTAATTCCAGCATTTTGGGAGGCCGAGGTAGGCGGATCACCTGAGGTTACGAGTTTGAGACCAGCCTGGCCAACGTGGTGAAACCCCATCTCTACTAAAAATACAAAAAATAGCCAGGTGTGCTGGTGGGCGCCTATAATCCCAGCTACTCAGAAGACTGAGGCAGGAGAATCACCTGAACCCGGGAGGCGGAGGTTGCAGTGAGCTGAGATCGCGCCACTGTACTCCAGCCTGGGCGACAAGAGCAAAACTCCGTCTCAAACAAACAAACAACAACAACAACAAAACAAACTCATACACAAAGAAGTAGAGAAGGACTTCCGATCTGCATTTTATTTGGAAGAGATGCTTGGAAGGAAGAGAGCTGAAGCAGTTCAGTGGAAGGCTGTGTATTTCCTAGGATTGTTGGTGCCATTGTTGGGTTCTGGATTTGGGTGTGGACACCAAGCTGTCCTGTCACAGCGTAGCCAGCACTGCTGGTGTGAGTGCCTGTGATGGAGAGGGAAGGCTGTATTCTGGCTGTCTGTGCCTCCGGGCTGGTGGGAAAACGGCCAGACCCTCCACTGCAGCAGATCCATGCAGGGTGATTCGGAGCCACTAAAATGTAAAGAAAAAGGTTCTTGTTTGTTTTCCCAGCTCAGTTTTCAGAGAGGTGAGTAGGTGTTTTCTAGCAGTGCTGATGTTTATTTGTTCTGAAGTCTTTTCTGCTCTGTTGTGGGTCTCAAACGTCACCGATCTTCAGAGGCAGCTTTGTAAAATGAAGTGAGGTTTTAATGTCTCATACTCCTGGATTTGTTGCATCGCTTCAAAATATTTTCCACCATGGTGCTTGCTCAAAGGTCTCTGTAAAGCATGGTGGTTATTGTCTCTCTGACACAATTGCCCTTCTGTTTCCTCCTGAAGTTTGTAAAGTTATTTGGGCTCTACTGTATAAGGAGCAGGGTCAGTGTTACTAGCAGGAGGCTGAAATGAAACGGCAGCTGCTGCGAATGCTATATAGAGTAAAACCTGGCACCACACACTCACTGTCCTGCTGGATCCAAATGCATTCAGCACACAGAAAACCTCCAGTAAAGAACATTTCAACGCTGAAAGAGAAGACTGGAGAAAATTACCATAGAATCAGGTTTGTCTGCATGTGCCAGATACCCTAAAATAACAGTAACTTATGTAAGATAGCAGTTAATTTTTCTCTGAGGACAAAGCAGCTTGGAGGATAAGCAGTGCAGAGCTAGAACAGCTAGTAGTGGCTGCAGCTGGCTCATTCCAACTTGAGAGAATGGATTACTTGCCACTCCTCTCAGTTCTATGTTCAGTGATGTCACACTGGTAACTTGAAATTGGTGTGGCTGGGTGCAGTGGCTCATGCTTGTAATCCCAGCACTTTGGGAGGCCAAAGCAGGAGGATTGTTTGAGCCCAGGAGTTTGAGACTAGCCTGGGAAATATAGTGAGACTTCATTTCTAAAAACAAAAGAAGAAAGAAAGAAAGAAAGAAAGAAAGAAAGAAAGAAAGAGAGAAAGAAAGAGAGAAAGGGAAAAAGAAAGAAAGAAAGGGAAAGAAAGAAGGAAGGAAGGAAGGAAAGAGAGAGAGAGAGAGAAAGAAAGAAAGAGAGAAAGAAAGAAAAGAAAAGAAAAAAGAAATTGTCCATGGTGGAGGATTTTACATCACAGACATTGGCAAATGCTGCAAATCTGGGCTTTGCCCTCCAGGGAGCTGGTTGTTTACCACTTATCAGCACACCACTGGGTCTAGCTCTCTAATGGGGTTTAGGAACCCCAAGCTCTTTCTATTCTACTGCCCCACCATGCTAATATGTGGCTGTCATTCTTACTGTCATTTTACAGTTTAGAGTTGATACAAGGGTTCCAGCCATTAAATGACACATTCCAGATGGCAAGAAGGAATAGAAATATAAGGAGACAAATATTGAACACCAGCGGTATTTTCAGATCTCTTGGAAGCTGGTATACATCATTTCTGTGGCAAATACTTAGCTACATGGCTTTGCTTAGCTATAAGGGAGGCTGGGAAATGCTGTCTTTATTAGGGGATCCACATGTCAAGCTAATAGCTAGGGGTCAGTGGTAGACAGAGCTCTACAATTTTCCCAGTGATCTTTACTTTGTATAATCTCTTTCTCTTAACTAGGAGGCAGAACTTGTGAATATGACAAAATATCACTCCTGCGATTGTTATATATCAAATCAGTTGATCTTAAGATACGGAGATTATCTAGGTAGGCTTGACCTTAAAAAAAGCCCCTTAAATCTAGACCTAGAGTCAGAGATGGAGGAAGTCAGGAATTAGGAGCATGAGAATGGTTGGACGTGCCATTGCTGGCTTGAAAGTGGAAGGGCCATGTGGTAAGGAGTGTGGATACCTCTAGGAGCTGAGAATGACCCCACCGACAGCCAGCAAGGAAATGAGGGTCTCAGTTGCACAACCACAGGGAACCCAATCTTGACAATGACAAAAATGCTAAATGTAAAAGTGGATTTTTCTCTAAAGTCTGCAGACAAGAACTTAGGCTGGCCAACATCTTGATTTTAGCCTTGAGATGCTCCGAGCAGAGAACTCAGTCATGCCATGCCAGACTTCTGACCTACAGAACTATGAATTAACTAATGGATATTGTATTAAAGTGCTAAGTTTGTGGTACATTGTTATACTGCAAATGAAAACAGATACAGGATCTATTATTAAGGAAAAAGGGCTAAAAGGATATTGGAGTATACACCTTATAGTCTTTGACTCATCAATGCAGTAAAACCCCCAAACATGTTAAATTGGAAGGAAACAGTTTGGTGAGCCTGACCTCCATGCAGGCATCTGTGCCCATACTCAAGTTCTTGGAACTTTTTTTTTTTTTTTTTTTTTTTGAGATGGAGTCTTGCTCTGTCACCCAGGCTGAAGTGCAGTGGCACAATCTCGGCTGACTGCAACCTCTGCCTCTCGGATTCAGGTGATTCTCCTGCCTCAGCCTCCTGGGTAGCTGGGACTACAGGCATGTGCCACCATGCCTGGCTAATTTTTATATTTTTAGTAAAGATGGGTCTCACCATGTTGGCCAGGCTGTTCTTGAACTCCTAACCTCAAGTGATCCACCGCTTCAGCCTCCCAAAGTGCTGGGATTACAGGCATGAGCCACTGTGCCTGGCACCTGGGCTACATTCTTATCTAGAGGCCTGACTGGGGAAGAACCTACTTCTAAGGTTAGGCAGGTTGTTGGCAGAATTTATTTCCTTATGGTCGTAGGACTGAAAATCCTGGCTTCCGGTTGCCTTAGCTGTGAGAGGCCATCCTCAGCCCTTTGCCACATGGGGCTCCCAACATAGTCAGCTATGGAGAGAGTCTCTAGCAGGAATGTTAGCCAGACAGAATCTTATATAATGTAACATAATCAGAAGTGACGTCCCATCACTTCTGTCATTTCTATTGGTCAGAAGAAAATCACAGGTCCCACTCACACTCAATGGAAAGAAATTATACAAGGGTATAAATGCCATCATTGGGAGTCACCTAGAGTCTGTCTGCCACACAGACTGTAATTTTTATATATATATAATTATTTTTAATTGACACATAATAATTATATTAATATATATTTATGGGATACAGAGTGATATTTCATTGCATGTATACAATGTGTAATGATCAAATCAGGGTAATTAGCATATTCATCGCCTTAAATAGTTACCATTTCTTTGTGTTGGAGACATTCAAAATCCTTTCTTCTAGTTATTTGAAAACAAACAAGTTATTGTTAACTATTGTCATCCTTTAGTGCAATAAAATACCAGAACTTATTCCTCCTATCTAGCTGTAATTTTCTATCCTTTAACGAACTTCTCCTTATTTACCTTTCCCTCTTACCCTTTCAAGCCTCTGGTAACCACAATTCTACTCAATTTCTAGGGGGTCAACTTTTTTAGCTTCCATATGGGAGTGAGAATGTGTGGTATCTTTCTGTGCCTGGCTTGTTTCACTTGATATGATGTCTTCCAGGCTCACCCACAGAGAAGGAAGACAGGATCTCCTTTTTTATGACTAAATAGTATTCCAATGTGTATATATACTGTGTTTATTTTATCCAGTTGTCTGCTGCTGGACACTCACAAACCTCAATTATTTTTCTCATGTTCATGATTAATCTCAGCCAACTATGAGACTTCATTTCCTGTTTCCCCAATCCCCCTTGTGAGGAGTGGTCGTGTGACCTAGGTGTGGCAATGATACTAAGCAGAAGTATCATGGGAGGTTTCTAGGAAATCTTTTGGGCTCTCCTGATCAAAGGGAAGAAACACAGTTCGTACCATTCTTTCTTCTTTCTTCTTTTTAAAGCTTTGAATGTGTGAGTCATAACTGAAACTACAACAGCACATGATCAAAAGAATTACAGAGATATCAGCATTAGGACCGGTGATCTACTGAATGAACACTTGTAATCCCTACAGCTGGATTTTCTGGTGTATGAGAATAATTTTTCTGTGCTTAAGCCATTATAACAAGGTCTGTATTATTTGCAGTCAAAAGCATTCCTAATGAATAAAATTGGCTGTGATTTTTCAGCCTCCATCCTTGGGGAATTATATTTCTGACAAGAGTAGGCAATTTTGAGGAGGTCTGCTGAGCCAGGGATCTCTATTCTCTGAGTGATCATTTTTTTGCATGTGACCTTGCCCTGGCCACAGCTGGATGAAGCAGGATGCGTTCCAATCAGGTTCTCTTTGGCATTCAAACTGAGAGATCTTTACCAGAGTTGGGCCAATCAGATTCTCTTTTGCATTTAAACTGAGAGACACAAGAACAGGCTCTTGGGGGCTCAGTCACATTAATTCCAGAGCTCTGAAGTAAAAGCTTGTACTTTTGCTTCTGGTTCTGGAGCTAAGTTCCAGCCCTTCCTGGGGCCTGGCTGTTCAGTTTTTCACTAGATTGCATCAGAGGCATCTATATCTTCATAATCGTTTTTTTCCTTGTTTAATCAAGGTAGATTCTGTTATAAGGAGTATGAACCAGGAAACATGGCATTTGCAGAGCCCTTTATGATCTGACCTTTGTCTTCCTTCAGCAACAAATTCTGTACGCATCTTCAATTACAGCCCTATTTTCTCAGCAAAGTCTTCCTTGATCCCAACAGGACAAGAGAGCTGGAGTTCCCTCCTACACCTGCACATCTCCCCCCACTACTGTCTGATTTAATAGGCACAGGTAGACACTGTGTCTTTTTCATTTTTGTCTTTCCAGAACCTAGCACAAAGTCTGGCACCTCGTAGGCACCCAGTAAACGCTTTTTGAATGAATAAAGACAGAGGTGGGAGTTTCTGACTGAAGTAATGGTATAAACATAACCACAGAGAAGGAAAGTACATGGGATTCTATGTTCCTGACGGGCAGGGACCATGTCTTATTTAGCCTAACACAATATTTGACATATGGTAGGTATACGAGGCTGTTCTTGCATTGCTGTAAAGAAGTACCAGAGGCCAGGTAATTTATATAAAAAAGAGGTTGCCGTTTTGTTCTTCTTTTTGGAGACAGGGCTGTCGCCCAGGCTGGAGTGCAGTGGCACGATTTTGGCTCACTGCTACCTCTGCCCATGCTCAAGTGATTCTCCTACCTCAGCCTCCTGAGTAGCTGGGACCACAGGTGTGAGCCACCATGCCTAGCTAATTATTTTTTAAATATTTTTTGCAGAGATGAGGTTTTGCCATGTTTCCCAGGCTGGTCTTGAACTCCTGAGCTCAACCAATCTGCTTCCCTGGGCCTCTCAAATTGCTGGGATTACAGGTGGTGAGCCACTATACCTGGCCAAGAAAAGAGGTTTTATTGGCTCATGTTCCTGCGGGCTGTACAGGAAGCATAGCGGCATCTGCTTCTGGGGAGGCCTCTGGAAGTTTCTGATCGTGGTGCAAGGTGAAATGGGAGCTGGCACATCACATGGCAAAAGCAGGAACATAAAGGTGGGGGAGGTGCCACACACTTTTAACCAGATCTAGAGAGAACTTACTATTGCAAGGACAGCATCAGAGGAGCAGTGCTACATTATCTATGAGAAATCCACCTCCATGATCCAATCAGCTCCCACCAGGCCCCACTTCCAATACTGGGGATTAGATTTCAACATGAGATTTGGGTGGGGCAAATATCGAAACTGTATTAGTAGGTATTTGTTAAGTCTTTTGAACTGAACCGTGCATTGCTGAGAGAATGCCAAGTGTCTCTCTGGGGCTGGGGCATAGGAGTCGTGTGTATGCATGTGAGTGTGGAGCAGGGGCGGTGGGTGGGGAGTGTAGTGGAGATGAGATGAAAAAGGCAAACGAGCCCCTACTGTGTGAGGCTTTGCACACTGGGTGAGGGTTCTTGATATTTGTTTTATAAACAACACATAAATCAAAGTATTTTATTCACAGATGTAATGGGGCCAGGAGTGGGCAGCTTCTAAATAGTTCAGGAAATAAAAAACAAGTGACTGCAGTAAGGAGGCAGCAGTAGAATTAGAAAGGAGCCCTGGCTCTCACGAACATATTGTTAAATTTTTAAGTATTTTAGGAGCCAGATGTTAAACCTTTGGTAGCTTGAAATTGGCCGTAGTGGGAATATTTACACCACAGAAATTGGCAAACACTGCAAATGAAAGCTTTAAAGAAATTCATTTTATGGGAAACTGTTTGACCAGTACACCACTGAGAAAGATTTCAGAAAGAGACATTTGGATGAAACCGATAGGCCTTGATGATTGGATGGGGTGGGTCTGCGATTAAAAAGCTCTTAAAGATGGTTCTGAAGTTTCTTATCTGAGATTTTAACTCTGAGTAACTTGCAGGATGAAGATGTCACTCAGTGGAAACACCAGGAGACTAGGTTTTGGGGAAAAGATGATATATGTGATTTGCTACATGAATTTGGGGGTATAACATGATACGCATGTGGCTTGTCCAAAAAAAGAAATTGAAGCCTGCGTTTGATGCTCAGACCAGTCAGACCTGGAGTATAGACTTGAAATCAGCTACCTTCCCTCCCCTCCCCTCCCCTCCCCCTCCCCTCCCCTCCCCCTCTCCCTCCCCTCCCCCTCTCCCTCCCCTCCCCCTCTCCCTCCCCTCCCCCTCTCCTCCCCCTCCCCTCCTCTGCCCTCCCCCCCTTCCCCTCCCCTCCTCTCCCGTCCCCTCCTTATTCTTCCCTCCCTTCCTTTTGTCTTGCTCTGTCACCCAGGCTGGAAGGTAGTGGTACAATCATAGCTCACTGCAGCCTCAAACTTCCAGGCTCAAGCGATCTTCCCACCTCATCCTCTTGAGTAGGTGGGACTATAGGTGTGTACTACTATGCTTGGCTAATTTTAAAATTTTTTGTAGGGATGGGGGTTGGCGGGTGTGTCTTGCTATGTTCCTCAGGCTGGTTTCGAACTCCTGGCCTTAAGTGATCCTCCCACCTCAGCCTTCCAAAGTGCTAGGATTATAGGTATGAGCCACCATGCTTGGCCATGATGAACTTTCTTACATTTGCTTTTAAATGTTAAGATGGAGCATCAAACAGGGATTCCAGGAAGGCACGATCTGGAATAGGTATTCAAGAACCCCAAATTATTATCCATAGTGTAGAGGAGAGGCCATGCAATTCCCATGCGCTTCACTCCTCTCTCACCCTCTTATTGCCAGTGAATTCTCTCCCTCTCCTAAAGTTCAAAACTGCCAGCCCCAACTTGGCAGCAACTCGGGAGACAGGGCAACATCAGTCAGGGTGCAACAGCTGTAACCTCTTGCAGTTCACCTCCTTCTCTGAGTGTAAATTTCACAAACACATAGTTCAACAGTTGCTAAAAACACTCATTGCTTCTTGGCATCTAAAGAAGGCATTTCAAGACTCCTCAATTTTAATTAACTATCTCAAATATTAAAGCACATTGCTGAGTTTGCTGAAGCATTTTTACAGTTGTAGAAGAATGCATTGGGTGCGAGGGGAAGACCTTCACAGAAATGCATGCTATTCTGGATATGTGACCATTTATGAATCTGTCCTGCTTAATTTTGTTATTGTCAGGTTCCCGACTACGCCAGTTGTTATGTTCAGGGTCAGGTACCAGCCCATGCTGCAGTCTGGAGGGAGGGGGTGGATGAACAGAAAGAACACTCGGGAGCTGTAGGCAGGTGAAAGATGGTTTTTATTCAGCAGCAGCTCTCATCAACAGCATTCTCACACTGTCTGCCCTCGCTGGGCGGCTTAGCCCAGCTCCCACATACAGCTGTGCAGCTGGCTCTCCCTTGCCTTCAGGGTCAGCAGCTTAACTCTCTCTCTCTGGGCACAAGTGAGCCAAGCTGTGTCCTGGTTCTCCTCTGTCCATCTCCAAAGATGAACAGATTTGACACTCTTTCTCTGGTGCCAGCATGCCTGCACAGTGTCAACAGGGCAATTATACCTTTTACAGACAACAGTGGCTTAGGACCAAGAAATGGCCTTCCCATGTTATGGTTACATGGCTGTGATAACAAGTGGAGTTATACGCCTGTGCTGTAAACTCGCTGAGTCACTCAGGATGTTTACCGCGGCCTATCCTTGACCAAAGCACAGCCATGTTTCTTACAATTATGAATTAACCTGAAAAGGGGAGACAATTGACTAACTTTGAGTAGGCATGTTCCAAAAAAGGTGGATTGTTAAGCTGCCGTATTTTGTCCATAGGATCAAATATTTAAGGAAAATACTTCTTGTTTTCTGATATTAGTGCTAGGTTTTCCTTTGCATCAGAGCAAGGATATTTACCCCCAAGATCAAAAAAGAATGGCCCTACCTTAATTACTTACTACTCATCATGGAGAAATATAGTTCTTTTGTGTACTATGAACATTTAATTAGTGGCCTCTTTTGGAATACTCAGTTGGCACTGCTGTGTTACTTATCAACTTTTTCTGGCCTTGCCACTGCAGTCGCTGCTAATGCCTAACTCCTTAATGATGTGATCATCTTCCCAATCAGATGTATTGGGAAGGGCAGCACATCTCAGATGGTGCATGCAGTTCACCTGGGCATCTTGTCACCTGCAGATTTTGATTCAGTCGGTCGGGATAGAGCCCATGGTTCCTCTTTTCTAACAAGCTCCTAGTTAATGCAGTTACTGCTGGTCACAGAACCATGCTCTTGAGTAGTAAGGTATAGCGGAGGAATGACAGGCAGCATTAAGAGGGAAGATTACTGTTCAGAGAGCCACAAACCACCTGGGAAAATAATATACCACAAAGAGGTGAGAAGAAGTGTGTATATGTGATGATGTATTTATTCATATAATGTATATGTATGAACATATGAACTATCTCTGCTTAAAAATGGCATTCTTCAATAAATGTTTTACAAAAACCATTTTAAAAGGTGGTATGGCCAGGCACTGTGGCTCACGCCTGTAATCCCAGCACTTTGGGAGGCCGAGGAGGGTGTAAGAATTAAAAAAAAAGAGAAGAGATACATGAAGGGTGGCTTGCCAGTTCACAAGGACAGGTTTATTTTAGGAAACAAACCTGAGAGGGACTTCTGGCCGAGTTAGGTCAGAGCCACACTCTCTTACAGACTGAGTTGTTAAGGATTTAGGGTGGGAGAGTTTATCAGAGGCTTGGACTGCTTCTGTGACTCTTTGTTGAGCCTATCTGAGAGAGAGAGTTGTATGTTCGTTCCCATAAATCTTTTTGCAGCTGCAGGCATACCCCCGAGTCTGCTTTTAGATTCCCTATTTTAGCGCACCTGAAGGGAAAGGAATGTGCTTATTAAGGCCCACTGTTTTACTGGGGCCCATTGTATGAGGGTGAAGATTGGCAGTTACCCAAGGAACTTTCCCCCCACCTCCCTTTGTGCCTGAGCTGTCTTATCTGTGTTTTACTGTCTGCTGTCTCTGGCTGCTTATAGTTAGAAGAGAAGTGATTTCCTTGAAATGCATGAGGCTAGAAAGGTAGCTGGAACTTGAAGTGTCAGTGTTTTTCTGAGGTGACAGTGCTACTCCTGTCAGTGGGCAGATCACTTGAGGTCAGGAGTTTGAGACCAGCCTGGCCAACATGGTGAAACCCCATCTCTACTAAAAATACAAAAATTAGCTGGGTGTGATGGTGTGTGCCTGTAATCCCAGCTACTCGGGAGACTGAGGCAGGAGAATTGCTTGAACCTGGGAGATGGAGGTTGTGGTGAGCCGAGATCATACCGCTACACTCCAGCCTGGGTGACAGAGCAAGACTTTGTCTCAAAAGAACAAACAAACAAACAAACAAACAAACAAAAAGAAAACAGAGGTATGAAGCTATCTGAATGTTTTATAGATAATCTTAAATATTTGGTGTGCTGTTGCTTAAAATGAGTTAATATATATAAAATGCCTAGTGCTGTGATGGGTTTAAGTACAATGTGTTACTTATGTTTATTATTATTATAGTTTTATGCTGCTTCTAGGATTCAAAGATTGAGGAATTAGAATAGAAAGGTGTTCCTTGGAGAAAGAAATTGTTCATGATTGGAAAAGGATAGTCGCAGAGATAGTCACCAGGAAGTGGAACAAATCAAGAACTACCCATGTCTTTCACCACACAATAGCCACACCAGCTGGAGGAGGGACTGTAAGGGTCACCTTTCCAGAAGTGTGCAGGTTATGGAATAGCGGCAGCATGAGAGGCTGCCAGTGCTTCCCACCTCAGTCACATTTGCAGCCTGAGACTCTTCCGACCACCAGAAAAACAAAACCAAAACAAAAGGAACACAGGAAAAAAAGTTAAATTTCCCTCTTAAAAACATAAAAAGTAAGACCGGCATTAGGTTTAGCAATAATCAGCAGTAACTGAATTTTAGGGAGAAAGGCAGTGAATTATAGCAATATGAAAAAGCACTCTTCGTCCAAAATCAGATTTGTTAATTCTATTTTTTTTTAATAAAGAGGTTATTTTTACAAAACAGCATAATTGAGATTGTGTATTACAAACTAAATTTCTGTACCACGATTTTATTGTTCTCTCATCCCGTTTGAGTTATAAAGTCTTGTTTTTCAGTGGAGTTTATAGTCTTTAATTAAAGCTGGTAGAACTTACTTTATAAATGTAAATGTTTATCAGTTGCTGGGGAAAGCTTACTAGGATTCAGCAAAACCATTACTGCACAAAGCACTACCGTCCACCTAGTGGTAAAAATCCAAATTGCAAGCATTGAGTCTAAGTTGAGAGGCTCCAAATCGCGTTTGAGGAGTTCGCCAGATTCCAGCCTACCTAACCACAGGGGCCACGTGTGGTCATCTGTGGCTCTCATTCCTTTGGGGGTTCAGTGGACCCAGAGACACATGGGCTGCTCATGCACTGCTTTTGAGGCTGGAGTTAATGCACTCCTGAAAAAGCACACTCTTCACTCTCTTCTTAATTCATTAATACATGTTAGACCTGTCTGTATGTGGGAGAAAACTAGCTAATACTCCAATTATTATAACTATATTCAAAATTGTGTAGTAGATACATTCTCAAGTTTGTGAATAGAATGGAAGAAATGAAATAAGTATTTAAAAGGCCTGTTACTACTGATAGAGCTTACCTAAATTGAAGTGACAAAGACCCTAGTGAAAATGACTAGGAGGAGGCTCCGAGAATGTTTTACATAAATTTTTACATAAGTTTTACATAAGTTTTACATAAGCTTTTCCATTACATTACTTACCTACACCTCACCTACTGAGCTTCATAGCTTAGCCTGACCTGCCTTAAATATGCTCAGAACACTTACACCAGCCTACAGTTGGGCAAAATCACCTAACACAAAGCCTATTTTACATTTCTTACTTATTGCTTCCCCTTGGGAGGCAGAGTAATGTAATGGAAAAGCACCAGCAATGCACAGACTTTGTGGTGGGGCTTTGGGAAGCCCTCTGAGCCTCGGTTTCGTTACCTTTAAAATGGGGCGATAACTTGGAACACATACTATCATGAGATTAAATAATATATGAAAAGTAATTAATACCATGTGATCACAGAGCCTGGTTTACAGAGTAGGCGCAAAAGTCATAAGTTTTTCCTTAGTTTCTGTATATTTGTGAGGCGTTCGGCACCTCCAGGAACACAGTATCCTCCAACACCACCTGGGCTCATGAGCTCAGCATTGAGTCAGAGGAAAGGAGGTTTCTTTCTGATTCATGGTTCCACTTCCTGAGGTTCCTTAGTCATCTGAACTGGTCCAGACAAGGCTACCCCTACTGAGAAATGTGCATGTTCTGTTTTGAGTCAGGTTACATTATTTACTGATAGTCTTGCCTGGACGTAAATGGTGTTTGTGTATTGGTACACGATGTGGCCAAGGTAACACATATGTTCTCCCGAAGCTGGCTTTCATTTTTTTGGAGAAAGTTATGAATAGCCGCAGAGAACTGGAAACTGTCTTTCAGCTTGGTGGAACAGCGGAAGTCGGCAATAGGTGGAGTGGAAGCTGACTAACTTGCAGGGTAACCTCTGGGGAGGGTTACATAACCTCTGGGTTTGCCACCTGTACTGCGAAACCCATGAATTGAGGGTTGCTGCCCTGCTCCTGGTGAGGGGTAACTGACAGAGTGGTTTCCATGCACTCTTATGAAACATTAGCATTTCAGTCACAGTGATTGCCACATTTATGACTGTTAGCACTATATGACTATGGTGGTAAATAATTTGAATTATGTGAATTTAGTTTTATGATTTGAATGAAAAGAATACAGACTCACAAGAGTTAGAATGACTGGTTTCTTCTTTTTTTCAAAGGTACACAATACTGTCCCTCTACTTATTAAATGATACATGCTTAAGGCAGAACCTTTAGTATACAGATGCTCTTCAAGTTACAACAAGGTTATGTCCCAATAAACTCATCATAAGTTGAAAATATTGTAAATCAAAAACACATTTAACACACCTCACCTACTGAGCTTCATAGCTTAGCCTGACCTGCCTTAAATATGCTCAGAACACTTACACCAGCCTACAGTTGGGCAAAATCACCTAACACAAAGCCTATTTTATAGTGAAGTGTTGAATATCTCATGTAATTTATTAAATTCTGTACCAGAAGCAGGAGACATAGATGGCCATTTTGTGTACAAGACGGAATGTGAAAACACAAACACGGTGTCCAGAAAATGCTGGCAACACAGTGCCCTACAGAGACTCAGCTTTTGACCCTCATGGTCGCATGGCTGACTGGGAGCTGCGGCTCACAGCACCTGCCCTGCATCCTGAAAGAGTGTGGTCCCACATATCACTAAGCCCGGAAAAGATCAAAATACAGTACTTGAAATAACAGTTTCTATTGAATGTGTATGGCTTGCAAACCATTGTAAAGAAGAAAAATCATAAGTCGAACCATCCTAAGTTGGAGACTGTCTGTTCATGGCGTAACGAAAACAGTCACTCACAATCAGGCTGTACGTCCTACTGCCCCTAGGACAGTCTCAGTCCAAGTAGTGCCCCCTTTCACTCTCAAGAGTGTCCCAGTTTGAGCGATAGCTTATGTAGTCACTTTGCTACCATAGTGTCCCTGGACCGCCTCACAGAGGTAACTGCCATGCACGTGTTGGCCAATGGTTATAGAATCCATTTTCCAACAATAAGATCATAGCGCAGGGAGGAAGCTCCTGCAATGGGAAGCCCCATAAACCAGGTTCTAGAATTTGGTTGGGTCACTTACTAGCTCTGTGACTTTAAGCAAATGATTTTCTTAAAAAGATGCAACTATTTCCTTGTCACATCTTGTCAAATGCATCCAAATAATATGTGCTTATGGTAAAAATTCTAACAGTATAAGAAGGTCCAAGCTGCTGCCCACTGCACCCATCCCCTACTCCCCAGAAGTAATTATCTCCTATTAGGTTGGTTATTTTACCTCTTTGCTCCTCCTTCTCTCAACTGAAAGATGGGGGATTATAATACTCCTCGCATAGCCTCATCTATACTGACCTTATGTGCCCGGCACAGGTCCTGAGGTATAGTCAATGCTTAAAAAATGCTTATTAAATTAAGATTACTGGCATGTTCTTTAGCAGCCTGCTTCTTTTCGCTTAGCAAGTATACAGAATGGTTTCTTAACCTCATTTGTAATAAACAAAAATCCCCCAGTAAATATGGAAATGTGAGTTTTCTGAGGGGCCTCTATTCAAATGTTCTTAAGCAAATATTACCAGGTTCAATAAGCATAGAAATGGACCCATCATCCCCCCTGCTAGAAACTGGTCCTTCCAGATGGGGCTTGGGGCAGTCTGGGTGTGTGGGAGGCAGTGGGGTGGAACATTTGCACTGCTGTTTGTGGTGTACCTGTTCAGTCATAAACAGAGGGCTTTAGTTTCCATCTGGCTCCCTGCACTGGCACTGAAGTCACATTGAAAAGAAAAAGAGAGTAATGAAAAAGAGAGACATCTAAACTGCTCCTTGGGTAGGGTCAAAAAAAAAAAAAAAATGTGGTCCAACGACCCCAGGTTCTAATGTGGTCAGAATGAGGCAGGAGACGACGACTTCTGAAATACAAGAAGCCGAGGAGATGTATTTTGACCGTGGAGATTAGTTCTTGTCAATTCTCGGTATGATGAGTGGTACTCACTCTGTAGTCAAAACAACCCGCTGAAACGGAGGGTTGCTGACAAGAACGTCCTCCCTTTCCTGTCGCTTTATTTAGTTCCAGTCAGTTCCAGCTTGTTTTGTCACAGTCAGAGGGAGATGCCTCAGTTATCCTCAATATCGTGGAAACTCTGGTTCACAGAATTCACTCTTTTTAGGTTCTTCCAGCCCTCTGTCTCTGCTGTCCCGGTCTCCACCCTGTCGTACTGGGCTTGAAAACTCTTTCCTAAGTTGGGGATCCAGTAGTTGAGCTATGGTCACTCGAAGCCCATCTCAGTTTTCACTGAATCCTATGCCTTTTTAGGCTCTTTGAAGTGCGTTAAAATCCACTCCCAGCCTTACTCCCAGGTGGGAGCATGCAAAACAATAAACTCTAGCTTTTCCCCCAGTTACAGAGCTGTTCTGGCACCAGACATATATCAATAGGAGATCACACAAAAGACATTCTTGGCATGCTGTGAAAAGCAAAAGATTTACCTCCCTGATCACTAATAGGTTATAGATTTGTGTTCCTTTCTCTAGGGATGACACCTTGACTCTTGAAAACATTTGCTGTACGTTGATGTCCTTTACATATATAGGGTGACATGTGGCAAACAAGTCTTAATTATCATACTCCAGGTCTGTTACTAAAATTTGCCTTAAGATAATAAATATATGTACTTTTAACCACATATTTGTTGTTTTTAATCATATTAATGCCACACTTTAAAATTTTTCTGTATTAGTTACAGAAAAATAGATAACAAATACAGATAACTATTTTTATGTAACAAATCACCCCAAAACTTATCAGTTTAATAAACATATTTATTATTCATCTACTTTCTGAGGGTCAGGAATCCAGGAGCAACTTCACTGGGTGATTTTGGCTCTGTCGCTTGTGTGGGTTCAGTCAAGATGTTGGCTGGGCCCGCAGTTGTCTGAAAACTTGGCTGGGCTGGAGAGTCCGCCTCTGAGCTCATTCACATGGCTGTTGGCTGGGGGCTTCAGTTTTCCTCCCTGTGGGCCTTTTCACAGGGCTGCTCACGACATGGCAGTTGGCTCCCTCCAGAATGAGTGACCCAAGAGTGAGGACAAGACAGAAGCCACAGTGATAGAACACAACTTCCACCGCATTCTATTGGTCACATAGACCAATTCTGGTACAAAGTAGAAGACGACTGTCTGAGGGTGTAAATCTTAGGTGCCACCTTGGAGGCTGGCGTTCACAGTCCATCTTTTGGGTTCTTATGATTTACATCCCTTCCACAGGCAAAATACTCTTAACTCCTCATAAGTTCCCCAAAAGTCTCATCCCATTAGAGCATAAACTTGAGGTCTAGATGATTGTCATATATTCAGGCCTGGGTGCAGATGAGGCTTGTCAGGTGTAATTCCATATGGACAGTTCCTTGAGTACCATTTCTTTCTATCCATACACCTGTGGGCTGCAAAGACAAGTTATTTGTCCCCCACACTCAACATACAGGCTTAGCTAGACATTGGATAACCACTACTGATGCTCCTACCCAAAAATGGGCATAGTGGAAGGCACACAACGATCGCTAGCAGGTCTGAAATCCAGTTGGGCAAACACAGAAACTCCTTGATTGGGTCTCAGTCACACTCCTGAGTAGCAGTTATTCTATTCACTCCTGGCTCTGCCTTCTGGACTCTTGGTTCTCTCTGAGTCATCCTTTTTTCATGAAAACATCATGTGTTTGTGACCGAGTAGTTTTCCCAACCTGTTTCTTATCTATATACATTTTGGGGTTCAACAGCCTCTTTTCATTTTGTCCTTTTCTCTGTGCCTCTCAAAGTTGGGGGTGTTTCTGCTGATATCAATATCATTCTTTTTTTTTTTTTTTGAAACCGAGTCTCACTCTGTCACCAGGCTGGAGTGCAATGGTGCAGTCTCAGCTCACTACAGCCTCTGCGTCCCAGGTTCAAGTGATTCTCCTGCCTCAGCCTCCTCAGTAGCTGGGACTACAGGTGCATGCCACCGTGATGCCCAACTATTTTTCTATTTTTAGTAGAGATGGCGTTTCATCATGTTGGCCAGGATGGTCTCAATCTCTTGACCTCGTGATCCACCTGCCTTGGCTTCCCAAAGTGCTGGGATTACAGGTGTGAGCCACCATACCCGGCCTTTTTTTTTTTTTTTTTTTGAGACAGGGTCTTGCTCTGTCATCTAGGCTGGAGTGCAGTGGTGTGATCATGGCTCACTGCAGCCTGGACTTCTGGATTTAAGTGATCCTCACACCTCAGCCTCTCGAGTAGTTAGGACTACAGACACATGCCAACCATGCCCAGCTAGTTTTTTGTTTTTTGTTTTTTTTTTTGTATTTTTGGTAGAGATGGGGTTTTGCCATGTTGCCCAGGCTGGTCTTGAACTCCTGGGCTCAAGTGATCCACCTGCCTTGGCCTCCCAAAGTGTTGGAATTGTAGGCATGAGCCACCACACCTGGCCTGATATCATTCTTTTAAAAATTTCATAAGTCTTCTGTGAATCCTACTGGAGTTTACTCCGGTAGATAAAAAGGCATAGATCTCTTCAAGAGAAGCCCCCCTTTTTTTTTTAATTTAAAAACTATAAATTTCTTTGGAGGGACAATGTCCTCCACTTCTTAAAAGTTCTATTGTTTAAATGAATAAATCTGTGACTCAAACCCTTTAAATCTTTAGTGAGTCTTTGGTGTGAAGCATGTCTTCCTTGCAGTGTCCCGGTTTGATTTTTGCTTACAAGCTCTTTCTAAAATTTATCAGCATTTGTCATCTGAAAGAGCTGAGAATTTTCAAAACCATTGTGTTTAGTGGTTTGAATGGTTTTCAGGCTTGTTCAGTTTAACAGTCTTTTATATTTGTTTGTTTGTTTTGAGACAGTCTCGCTTGCCTAGGCTGGAGTGTAGTGGCGCAATCTTGGCTCACTGCAACCTCCGCCTCCTGGGTTCAAGTGATTCTCCTGCCTCAATCTTCTGAGTAGCTGAGATTACAGGCACCCACCACCATGCCTGGCTAATTTTTGTATTTTTAGTAGAGATGGGGTTTTATCATGTTGGCCAAGCTGGTCTCGAACTCCTGACCTTAAGTGATCTGCCTTCCTCAGTCTCCCAAAATGCTGGAATTACAGGCATGAGCCACTGCACCAGGCCTTATATATCAATCTTATCTCTTACAAGCAGTAAGAAGAAACCAGGGGGCTTTACCACTCTGGCTGGAATTGTCCTCAGCCAGATCACCCAGTTTGCTGGGTAGGCTTTCTGCTCTCCACATAACTGCAGGTGACAGTGTTGCTAAACTTTCTTCCACTTCATAATCAGGATCCCCTTTCCTCCATTTCCAATAAGATTTTCCTCAATTTCCTTTAAATCCCCTCCAACAGCCGAAGTCCAGAATTGTGTAAGAAGTGTGTTCAAATGCATTTAATATTTCACTAATACTCTTAAAATCCTTACAGCTTGTCTAGTTTCTGCTCAGAGCTCAGTTGTAAAGCTATTCCCACATTTTAGGTTTTTGTTATGGTATGCCACTAACAAGAACCAAAATCTTTACAATTCCTCCAGATGAACATGTTTATTACCAATTTATTCCCAGTTCCAGATAGGATAATGGAGGTGCAGAAGGCTTGTGACTCAGGGTCACACAGTCACTATATGGAAGAATGATGACTCAAATCTAAGAATGCTGGACTCAAAGGGCCTCTTCTTTTCAAGATACCTACCATGCTGTCTCTGGAGGGGTAAAGGCAAATGGAATCTATTCACAGTTTGGAATTGCTGAAGTCTCGGCAAGAACATTCAATCAATGCAATTCCAGATGACACCATTTACGTTGTATTCTATTGTTTTGTATTGTCTGGTGCAGAGGTCCTGAGTCTTTAGATGCCCCCATTTTATAAATAAAGAAATTGAGATTTCTCAGGATACCACAGCTAGCAAGTGTTAAAGTCAGGATTTAAACAAGTTCAACTGACTCCAAAATACTTTCATCTTCCAAGTGTTCAGGCACACACAGCACATCTTATTCATTGACATTTGCATGGATGTAAAAGGCATTATGTTTACTGAGGAGGGAGAGAATGGGGCAAACTTATGGCTGTAAATTCTCTGTACTCAGGGTTCCTCATGTGTATAAAAGAGAAAAGGCAGGTTTCTCATAGGGCTGTTGTCACGATTGAATGAGGCAATGCGTGTAAAGTTTAGCAGTGCCTGGCCTCTGATAAGCTTCCTATAAATGTCCTCACATAGTCAGTGTGTAGGAGATTTGTATTCTAGCTCTAGCCCTGGCTGGTTACCTGAATTATTCAAGGCCCTGCTTCAGACCTGCATCAAAACAAAGATGAAAATTATCCATCCTGGATGTCACTAAGATCTGATGAGAAAAAATGAAATGAGTTCCATGACAAGCATTGAGTTCCTCAGCAGAAAGTTGTTCCAGAAGTCTGGCGCTTCTATATCACCATCTCGGAGGGTATGAAAGAGCCTCATTCTGAGTCTGTAATGCCCCTTTGGCTCCAGTCAGGAGCCCACGCTTCATTAAAAACTGTGAGCTGTGCCAATCTGTCTGGGGCTTTATGGGGTACATGAAAGGGGGCCTCAGAAGAGACTATCGGCTCCACCCTGGCTCAGGCTGCTGTTTGCCCCCAGACTCATGTGGTGAGATGAGAGCATCCGCTCACCCACTTCGCTTCAGGCTGGGCTACTCTCAAGGGCCAGGGCATTGATCTTGCCCCCAAGGCTTGGAATGTGGCTCCAGCCTTATCCCCAGGCCTCTTGAGGTTCCACAGTTGGCCTCACACTTTCACAGGTTTATTCTTGGTGGCAACGGGTCTCACAAGGTAGGAAAGTATGAATTTGGAGCTTTGTGGTCATTTTTATGTAACAATGTTTTAATACATAAGATGTTAGAGTCAAGCTTTCTATGCTTTCCAAACGGTGTCTGTATTTTGATTTTTAATGTGCTCCTGAACAAGGCTGCCTGCCAGCACAGGCCAAATCTGGTTAAGAAGGGCTCCTGTGCCTGGAAGGGGTCCCTGGAGAAAGCACTTCAAGTCGTTTATCCAGCGCTGGCTGCTTTCGCTCTTGGCTTGGAGACTGTCAACTTTCCACCAGACCTGCCGCATAGTAGAGCACATCCTCTTGGAGAGGGCGAGAGAGCCAAGGAGCGAGCAGGTTGCAGGAATGATGGCTATAAAGCAGATGTTATTAGTGGGCATTGGGTGAGGTTGGGAGGCTGAGTACAGTAGCTTTATTTCAGCCTCCAAGGTGGGCCACAAGACTGTGGTCTAGAAGGAAAGCTGTTCCCATTTGGCCGAGCCTGGCATCCTGAGAATCCCCAGGCGAAGAAACACTTCTGCCTGGTGTGTAAATTCAGAGCTTGGGTCTGGAAGGAGTGATGTTGATGAAATGCAACATTTGGGGCGCAGCCTTGAAAGCTGTCAAAAAGGCACCAGTGGAGACCTGGGAGCAGGGAGTTTAAATGTCTCACGACCACCCAGTTTTCATTTTGCTTTGATTATTCTTAAAGTAAAATAAATTTTTTTTTTAAAGATTTCAGAAAAAAAGGATGAGAGATAATCAGAATGGCAGCAGGGTGCAAACTGGTTTGCCATCATGAAGTATGGCTTAACTGTGGGAGTCATACATGTTGCTAGGTCTGGTGACAAGGAGCTCCTATCCTAATTTAGCTTAGGGTATATGCCCCACATATGATATATGGAAGGTTGGGCCACCTTCCTGTAGCTTTGATTTCTTCACTCTGAAAGGTGGTCTGGGTCTGTTCAGTGTCCTTTCCCCTGCCAGCCCTTCTGGTGTCTATAGAGTCTCTCTTGGCATAGGGTGAAGGAGCTGGACTACCCACTGAATAGCTAAACACTTACCTAGCATTTCTGTTTGGATTTCTTCATTTTTTTTCTCCCAGAGAATTGACATAAAAATAATTTTTTGACTCTGAATTTGATCTGGCTTTAGGTAAGATTACACCGTCTCACTGGGGTGGTGAGAGGGGTCTGTAGTAGCTCTCAGTACTTTCTGACCAACCTCTTGGGTTAAAGCCTTCCCTGATATTTCACCTTGTCATGGTCTCCCTCCCATCCCTCTTCCTCAAGTTCCTTAGGAAACTCCTAGTAAAACGCTCTGCTGATTATTGCTAGAATTGGAATCACACAATGAAAGGGAATGAAATATGTCAAGACCATACTTACCTTGCTGAGTTCTGTTTGAGCATTTCAAACTCAAGTTCTATGACTGTATGTGTGTATCATAAATAACAGAACGAGGATCCTTAGGGAGATCTATGCATAGTGCTGCATAGAATACACCATAGTTGGAAATGTTGTACCTCATGGATTTGTCTGTTGTGCAAGAATTACCTTTTCAAAAATCAATTATATTTATAATTTTGGGGCCACCCTTCTTGACCTTATGGAAATCAGGACCAGTTCTTGAGGCTCCTTTTTATCTTTAAGGCTAGCATACAGAAGGGTTCTCTGTGTTATGGTATCAGTCATTAGGCCGTCCTGGATATTTAATCTGGAGAGAGCTAAAAGGGAGTATTTCCCACTTTCCTCACCTCCTCAAGAAGTCCACTGCCGTTGGATGCCAAAGCCCAAATGTATAAAACAGAAAGCACTGACACAGCCTGGAAGCTTTGGGCACATCCATGAGAAGCATTTTTAACCTCCCAGACTTGAAATGTGTAGTGCCAAACCATTAATTCACTGCTCTGCACATTCATTCACAGTGTTCTAATTTGGCTTTGCTTTCCTGTTGTGATTAGTGAAGCAGCCTCGTTAACTTCACGGCTGTGTTGGTTCAAAGTAAGGAGTGGGCAGTTGGCCTTCGAAATAGAATTAGAGTGGAGATTAACCTGGTATAAATGGGGTTGAGGTTTAATGTAGGCAGAAGCATTGAACTAAGGAGGAGATAAAGCTGGGCTCAGGGAAAGATCTGAAAGCTGGGAGGGACGCTCTCTGACCTCTTCACCCCACCTTTTCACACTCTTTCTCTCCCACTGCATGCAGGGCTGGGCTCCTGCCCAGTGTTCTTATGCTGCCAGTCCTGCCGTCCTCTGAAATCAAGTCCATGATAAGATAACAATGACTGGAATATGCCTTCCTTCCCAGGGAGTCCATAGGTGTAAAGAGTATTGAGGATGGAGGATGATGCTTAACTCCAAAAGCAAATGTCTAATGATGAACCTGGATTCCTGTAACATTTAATTGACATAGGTGCTTTGAAGGGGGCAGACTTTATAGTGACCCCTACAGTCAACTGGGGAATTGCCCCCCCCCCCAGATAGTGTCACATATTCTGTTTTTCAGTGTGACGTAAAGGTAGATGACAGGTTGACAGTTTTCCCACTATTTAACCCATTAGAAATTGAAAAGCAGAGAGATTAGAGAGACTAAGAGGAGAGACTAGAAACCATCACTGCTTTTTCTTTTAAACTTTTATTTTAGGCTCAGGGGTACATGTGAACGTTTGTTACATGGGTAAACATGTGTTACAGGGGCTTGTTGTACAGATGATTTTATCACCCAGCTCATATCACCCAAGCCCAGAGTTATCTTTTCTGCTCCTCTCCCTCCTCCCGCCCTTCACCCTCAATAGACTACAGTGTCTGTTGTCTTCTTTGCATCATTGCCTTTTTTTTTTTTTTTTTTTTTTTTTTTTTTTTTTTTGAGAAAAAGTTTTGCTCTTGTTGCCAAGGCCTGAGTGCAATGGTGTGATCTTGTGTCACTGCAATCTCTGCCTCCCGGGTTCATGCGATTCTCCTGCCTCAGCCTCCCGAGTAGCTGGGATTACAGGCACCTGCCACTATGCCCTGCTAATTTTTGTATTTTTAGTGGAGATGGGGTTTCACCATGTTAGTCAGGCTGGTCTCAAACTCCTGACCTCAGGTGATGCACCTGCTTGGGCCTCCCAAAGTGCTGGGATTACAGGCGTGAGCCACTGCAACCAGCCTGCATCATTGCTTTTAAAAGCTAATTTCTTTCTGTTGTGTAGCCTCAACGAATACTTGATAATTTCCAGGAAGGAGATCTCTTAGACTGTCATAAATGAAGGTTTTTAGTAATGTGTTGGCAACTTAGTATTAAGTAATCACTGGCAAAATCACCTCTCTACACTGCCGCTATGGTTACATAAATTGTGAATTATTCCCTTCCCTAAGTAATTATAATCAGCCAATAACCATACATTTACTTCTGTATATTTAATCTGTATATTCTGAGAATATCTGATTATATTGGATATTATACAGTTTGTATCTCTACAAACTGACATTTATAAATTAGCTTTTGAAAAGTTATTGTATTAGGGATAAAGGTGAATTGTTCAAATATGTATATGTTTAAATCTACTGAAAGCCAGTATACAGAACTCTTTTTAATTTGCTTTCTACTAGGGATTGCATTATTAATTTTCAGTATTCCAGTAATCTGGTATGCTGTACTATTTTTAAGTATCAAATAATCACATATTACTTGATGATTTGGTACTGTTATTTTTTATTGTTAAAAGACGGAGTGCCGGGTGGGCACAGTGGCTCATGCCTGTAATCCCAGCACTTTGGGAGGCCAAGGTGGGCAGATCTCCTGAGGTCAGGAATTCGAGACCAGCCTGACCAACATAGTGAAACCCCATCTCTACTAAAAATAAAAATTTAGCCAGGCATAGTGGCGGGCACCTGTAATCCCAGCTACTCAGGAGGCTGTGGCCGAAGAATCACTTGAACCTGGGAGGTGGAGGTTGCAGTGAGCCAAGAGTGTGCCATTGCACTTCAGCCTGGGTGGCAAAGCAAGACTCTGTCTCCAAAAAAAAAAAAAAAAAAAAAAAAAAAGAAAGAAAAATAAAAAGACGAAGTCCCAATCAGCTACAGGCATACCTTGTTTTATTCTGCTTTGCTTTGTTTCACAGATATTGGTTTTTTTTGTTTGTTTTTTTGCAAATTGAACATTTGTGGCAACCCTGAGTTGAGCAAGTTTGTTGGTACCATTTTTCCAACAGCATGTGTTCACTTTGTGTCTCTGTGTCACATACTGGTAACTCTTGCAATATTCCAGATTTTTCATTATTATTTTATCTGTTATGGTGATCTGTGATCAGTGATCTTCGATGTTACTATTATAAATGTTTTGGGGAGTTGTCAACCATGTCCATAAAGATGGCAAACTTAACTCACAAATGTTGTGTTCTCTGACTGCTCCGCTGGACCAGGTGTTCCTTCCTCTCTCTCCCTCTCCTTGACCTCCCTATTCCTTGAGATATGATATTGAAATTAGGACAATAAATAACCCTACAGGGCCTCTAAGTGTTCAAGTGAAGGAAAGAGTCACATGTCTCTCATTTTAAATCAAAAGCTAGAAGTGATGAAGCTTAGTGAGGAAGGCATGCTAAAGCCAAGATAGGTCAAAAGCTAGGCCTTTTGTGCCAAATGGTTAGCCAAGTTGTGACTGCAAAGGAAAAGCTCTTGAAGGAAATTAAAAGCGCTACTTCAGTGAACACATGAATGATAAGAAATCAAAACAATCTTATTGCTGGTATGGATAAAAGTTTTAGTGGTCTGGATAGAAGATCAAACTGGTCACAACATTCCCTTAAGCCAAAGCCTAATCTAGAACAAGACCCCGACTTTCTTCAATTCTGTGAAGACTGAGAGAGGTGAGAAAGATGCAGATGAAAACTTCAGAGCTAGCAGAGGTTAGTTCATCAGTTTTAAGGAAAGAAGCTCTCTCCACAACATAAAAGTGCAAAGTGAAGCAGCAAGTGCTGATGTAGAAGCTGTAGCAAGTGATCCAGAAGATCTAGCTGAGATCCTTGATAAAGGTGACTACACCAAACAAAACAGATTTTCAATGTACATGAAACATCCTTGTATTGGAAGATGATTCCATTTAAGACTTGCATAGCCACAGAGCAGACATCAATACTTGGTTTCAGAGCCTCAAAGGACAGGCTGACTTTCTTGTTAGGGGCAAATGCAGCTGGGTGACTTTAAATCGAAGGCAATGCTCATTCACCATTTCAGAAATCTTAGGGGCCTTAAGAATGTTGCTAAATCTACTTTGCCTCTACTCTACAAATAGACAAACAAAGCCTGAATGACAGCACATCCATTTACAGCATTGTTTACTGAATATTTTAAGCCCACTGTTGAGACCTACTGCTCAGCAAAAAAGATTTCTTTTAAAATATTGCAGCTCATTGACCATGCATCTGATCATCCAAGAGTTTTGATGATGTACAAGGAGAAATACAATGAGTTAATGTTGTCTTTGTGCCTGCTAACACAACATCCATTCTGTAATTCATGAATCAAGGAGCAACTTTGACTTTACAGTCTTTTTATTTAAGAAATACGTTTTGTAAGGTTATGGCTGCCATAGATAGTGATTCCTCTGAAGAATCTGGAAAAGTAAATGGAAAACCTTCTGGAAAGGACTCATCATGTTAGATGCTATTAAGAACATTTATGATTCTTGGGGGGAGGTCAAAATATCAACATTAACAGGAGTTTTGAAGAAGTCGATTCCAACCCTCATGGATAACTTTGAGGAGTTCAAGACTTCAGAGGAGGAAGTAATTAGAGATGTGGTGGAAAGAGCAAGAGAACTAGAATTAGCAATGGAACCTGAAGATGTGACTCAATTGCTGCAATCTTATGAGGAAAACTTGATTACAACTTGCTGAAGGCTCAGATGACAGCATTTTTTAGTAATAAATTATTTTTAAGTTAAGAGACGTACTTTTTTTAGACATAATGCTATGCACACTTATTGCACTTGAATTTGAAAATTATTTCATGTATAACCCACTACAGTATGGTGTAAACATAACTTTTATACACACTGGGAAACCAAAAAATTTGTATGATTCGCTTTATTGTGATGGTCTGGAAAAACCTGCAATATTGTTGAGGTATGCCTGTATGCCTTAAGATGAAGAACAATGACTCATTTAAAATATCAAAATAAAAAGACAATCTGATGAACAGTCTACAAGTCTAGACAAAGTGTTTTAAATCTAGTGGAATATGGACACAAGAATATTGAACTTTAAGCATGATAAAACAAAGATGAAATAAACTATAGATGCATGCTTTGGAACAAAAGTTACAGGTTGCTCTCAGTAAAAGACAGCTTTTGCAAAAAAAAAAAAAATGATGTTTAAAAAGATCTGAAAATTATTAAATAAGAAATGGTATTATTTGAAGACCTAAGAACCAAAGGAAAATGTTTGCAGCTGGATCATAATTATCTCTCCACTAGTCCCCAGACTATCATAGTCATAAATTTTTTTTTCAGTGGCTGGATTATTTGTATGAAAATTTATGTATTATTTAAAGATGACACACTTTGCTTTTTTTTAAAAAAACACAACACTTGAAAAAATTAATGTTAATTCCTTATTAACATTTTACTATTCATTACATGCTTTCATTTTCATGTTAGTGACTTTGTTTTTAAGCATAAATTTATTTTTATGAATATGATTTTCTAGTGTTTAATTTTGGAATGACAATGTATATTTAATGGTTACATTTATATACATTTTACTGGAAATTATTTTAGTTTATCAATGTTGTATTTTAATGTAGACATTCTTAGTTTCACTGACACTTTTAATGAAATAATTTAAATTTAAAACTCTAGTGTTGGCTAGGCATGGTGGCCACACCTGTAATCCTAGCACTTTGGGACTCTGAGGCGGGAGGATTGCTTGAGCCTAGAAGTTCAAGACCGGCCTGGGCAACATGGCAAGACCCTGTCTCTATAAAAAATACAAAAATCAGCTGGCTGTGGTGGCACATGCCTGTGGTCCCAGCTACTCAGGAGGCTGAGGTTGGAGGATTGCTTTGGCCTATGAAGTCAAGGCTGCCATAAGCCATGGTTATGCTACTGCACGCCAGCCTGGGCAACAGAGTGAGACTCTGTCTCAAAAAACAAAGACAAACAAAAACCAAAAAACAAACCCTAGTATTACATAAAATAAATACAAATATTGTATAGCCATTTTGTCCTCAAAATACAATCAGGTTTCTACTTATCTTAGAAATATGCTAATTTTAATGTTTAAAAGGGCTTGAATTTGAAAATTATTTCATGTATAACCCATTACACAAATGCTGTAAATTCAAAACGTTTAAAAAGGAATCAATCTTTCAATATAATTTGTTCAAAGAATCTTTATCATCACAATATTACAGATAAGGAAACCAAGAGCTCTGGGACATAGCTGCGATTCTAACAATCTACAGTTGCTGTTGCATACAAAATCATCAAGGTCATTCTGGTGAATTGAAAAGTTAATTTAGATTAAAAGTTTTTGTTTTTTTTTTTTTTTTTTTTTTTTTTTTTTTTTTTTTTTTTTTTTTTTTGAGACGGAGTCTCACGCTGTTGCCCAGGCTGGAGTGCAGTGGCGCGATCTCGGCTCACTGCAAGCTCCGCCTCCTGGGTTCACGCCATTCTCCTGCCTCAGCCTCCTGAGTAGCTGGGACTACAGGCGCCCGCCACCGCGCCCGGCTAATTTTTTGTATTTTTAGTAGAGACGGGGTTTCACTGTGGTCTCGATCTCCTGACCTTGTGATCCACCCGCCTCGGCCTCCCAAAGTGCTGGGATTACAGGCTTGAGCCACCGCGCCCGGCCTTAAAAGTTTTTGTTTTTTAGAGACAGGGACAGGTTCTCATTCTGTCACCCAGGCTGGAGAGCAATGGTTCAATCAATGCTCACTGCAGCCTCCAACTCCTGGGCTCAAGCAATCCTCCCACCTCAGCCTCCTGATTAGTTGGGACTACAGGCATGTGCCATCGTGCCTGTAATGTTTTTCGTTTCTTTGTAGATAGAGTCTTGCTTTTTTACCTAGGTTGGTCTCAAACTTCTGGCCTTAAGCAATCCACCCACCTCGGCCTTCCAAAGTGCTGGGATTACAGTCATGAACCACTGTGCTGGCCTACATTTTTATCAAAGTATTATTTACAAGTAGCTTAAAAAGTTAGACAGTGCTACATGGCTTATTATAGAAAACAGTGTTTGCTTGTCTTCCATTTTTACTCCTGTCCCCATCCCCAGAAGCAACAATTTTGAACTCTTCAATATGTATCTTTTGGCATTAGCCCTGTATTTCTTTTTTGTTTTCTTTTTCTTGAGACAGAGTTTCATTCTTGTTGCCCAGGCTGGAGTGCAATGGTGCAATCTCGGCTCACTGCAACCTCTGCCTTCCAGGTTCAAGCAATTCTCCAGTCTCAGCCTCCTGAGTAGTGGGATTACAGGGGTGTGCCACCACATTCAGCTAATTTTTGTATTTTTGGTAGAGACGGGGTTTCACCATGTTGGCCAGGCTGGTCTCGAACTCCTCACCTCAGGTGACCCGCCTGCCTTGGCCTCCCAAAGTGCTGGGATTATAGGCACGAGCTGTCGCCTCTGGCCACATTAACCCTGCATTTCAATCTTTTGGTTTATCAGTTTATACATTATATATTGACTTCTTCCTATCCAGTCCTCGGTTTCTGCTCAACTACAGTATTCAGTCTTTCCATGGTTATGACTATGTTAATGTTTCCCCACTAAGCCAAGGAGGGATTACTTTTCCTGTTATAAAACTTTTTCTTCTTCCTGGAGGTAATATTATTATAGTGACTTCAATTCTTCATCTGTTTTTCTAGGATTGTGTGATGACGTCTTCCTATACCTTTCAACAGCTTGTTACAAAGCTTATGAATACATTTGCCTGCACAGTTAAAGTCCTGGACATTTTCTTACTTCCCTTCCCCTCACCTCCCCTTCAGGGAAGGGAAAGATCTGAAGGCGTTATCTGTTTGCTCTGCAGAACCTCACTCCCACCCTTCCCTGTGCTTCATGACTGCAGTTTCTCTGGGGAAACGTTGCTAGAGAGCAAAGCCCTTGTATCTTGTGGTGGGATCGGAGACAGAGAGCTCCTGACAGTGTAGCATGGGGGTGGGCCTAGGGTCTGAGATAGACTTTCCTTATGTAGACTTTGAGACAGACCTTTTCTTTTCAGCGCCTTGGCCTCATTCCTAACAGGTAGCTTGGATTTTGAGTTTTTTTTTTTTTTTTTTTTTTTTTTTTTTTTTTTTTTTTTGAGACGGAGTCTCGCTGTGTCTCCCAGGCTGGAGTGCAGTGGCGTGATCTCGGCTCACTGCAAGCTCCGCCTCCCGGGTTCACGCCATTCTCCCGCCTCAGCCTCCCAAGTAGCTGAGACTACAGGCGCCTGCCACCACGCCCGGCTAGTTTTTTTGTATTTTTAGTAAAGACGGGGTTTCACCATGTTAGCCAGGATAGTCTCGATCTCCTGACCTCGTGATCCACCCGCCTCGGCCTCCCAAAGTGCTGGGATTACAGGCTTGAGCCACCGCGCCCGGCCAGGATTCTGAGTTTTCCTGGATTTGCTTCTCAAACCATAGCTTGCCCCTTCTCCCTGCATCCCACCATTTCGGCACTGGTTTTGACTTTCCTCCGTCAGTTAAGCAATCCACAGTTCTCCTATTTACTTTTAGCATTCTGATTCAGGATTGTAGGTGATTTTAGTTTCATCAAAAACATAGAGTCCTGTTTCTGTTTCCTATTTTCCTTGTTTTCAGATGACTTTTCAGAAGGGATTGGAAATGTCTTTGCTCTTCCAGCTTGGAACAGGATGCCTTTTATAGACTTTTTAAAAAGGCTTTGTTTTTGTTTTCTGGCTAACAGTAAATGGTGTGACAGTCCACGTGGTCTTTGGCCCATAGGGGTTTGCAGAATTCCTTTATATTCAGGAGATGCTTTGGTTAGGGCTCTTTGGTAGCAAATGAAGGAAACCAACACTGATCAACTTAAGCTCACAAAATCCAAGGACTAGCTGAGTGCCCAGGTCTCAAAAGGGGCAGAGGCCAGGAGAACTACAACTACGAGGATCTCAGTAGCAGGAACTAACCAGCTGTTTCTTCACTGGGCTGTTTTAAAAGGATTGCACCCAACAATTCCTGTTCTTTTGTCACTTCACTGAAGAGTCGAATTGCAAGAAGAGAAAATCTGATTGTCCAGACTAGGATCACATGTCCATTGCTCAAGCATTCTTAGCCAAAATAAAGGGGAAGTGATGTTGGCAGGCAAAACAAAACAAACAAATAAATAGATGTCCACGCAGGTGATAATTTTATAGGGTTGGAGAGGTTAATGGAAGCTAAGTTTGCTTTTTTGAGATCTTTCAGGCAAAATTCTCCTTGGGACGTGCCAGTGCTATTGGCAAGTCACTTTTTATTATAATGTGCCTGGCTGGTACAGGCTGTACACACTTGGAGAAGCACAGTGTACTTGCCACCATAAACTCATCTGAATTCTCTTAAGTAGGACTCTCTTGAAATGGTTTCCATAGGATATTTTGGGCTAGGATTCTTTGGTGAAGAATTACGAAATCTTTCTAGGAAGAAAGTGCTTTTACTTTTTAAAACTCAAGTTAGAACAGCATCTTTCTAGGAAGAGTCCCTGAGATAACTGTGCTGTTTTCAGCAGGGAAAAAGTTGAGTTCTTCACTGCAGGTTCCTGTGAGGACTCAGGGTCCTCTCTCTCACACTGCAGGGTAGTCACCATAGTGATTTATGAACCATAGCTTCAGGATCAGCTTGACTTGGCATTTGAGAAAGGGAAGAATGAACAAGTATGTTTTGTTTTGTTTTCCTTCCTTTCTTTCTTTCTTTCTTTCTTTCTTTCTTTCTTTCTTTCTTTCTTTCTTTCTTTCTTTCTTTCTTTCTTTCTTTCTTTCTCTCTCTCTCTCTCTCTCTCTCTCTCTCTCTCTCTCTCTCTCTCTCTCTTTTTTTTGAGACAGAGTCTTGCTCTGTTGCCCAGGCTGTGGTGCAGTGGCATAGTCTCGGCTCACTGCAATCTCCGCCTCTGGGGTTCAAGAGATTCTCTTGCCTCAGCCTCCTGAGTAGCTGGGACTACAGGTGCCCGCCACCATGCCCAGCTAATTTTTGTATTTTTAGTAGAGAAAGGGTTGCTTCATGTTGCCCAGGCTGGTCTTGAACTCCTGAGCCCTAATAATCCACCCACCTCAGCCTCCCAAAGTGCTAGGATTACAGGCGTGAGCCACCGCACCCTGCCTCAAGTGTGTTTTCTAAGTCCTTCTCTTTGCAGATCAAATGGTAATCTTTGTAGCCAAGCACCCATCTAAAATAACATCAATATTTCAGTCTCAAGAGGCAAGCCAGTCTTAAAAGTTTGTGAACTGTCAGCACAATTAAACCAAGACTCTGGCATGGCACAAAGACATTTCCCAGAAACTTTAGGCCCCAAAGAAGACTTATGTCGAACATCAGATAGAATAGTTTCAGATTTCTCAAGAAAAGGAAAATTACAGTAATATTTATAAGGGGAATCGGTACAAATCCAATGTTTTCCTAAAGTCATCAGTTCTCAGACTTCAGCATGAGAGGGCTTTTGAATAAATAATGTGGAGTTAGTGTGAATATTTGGTGTTTGGAAAATTTATTAGCCAAATTAACCTCAGAAACATTGCCCTCTTCTGGAAGGCCTTTTACATAGCTTTTCTGCAGAGGTTTAATAATGCAATATGAATTTAATGAGGAGCATATCTGTACCAGGTCTTTTTCTAAACCCTGCCAATCAAATGTACATGTTGAGTCCTTTCTAGTTGCAGTAGAAATGGAAATGTCACCTTTGAAATGCTGCCAAAATTAGGGCCTGAGAATTATAATACATGCAGACTATTTTAGCTGTTTTCAAAAGACTTGGCATTTAGCAACTTATGTGAAGCGGTATTTATCTTCGTTAGCTTAAGCAATCTATAGTATCATCCTCATTTTGCCGAAGAGGAAGCTGAACAAGCTAGAGAATATGAGAGACAAGTATTGAAACTAAAGAAAGATTGAATGAGGCAGGCGCTAAAATGACTTCAGTTTATTACCATTGGATCTGAAAGTGGGGCCCTAAGCCCTGCTTCTAAGAAGCCAGAAATTGCTTAAGATAACGTGGCCTGAAAGTGGTAAACCAAATTCAGCAAAGAACAAAAGCGGATTGATGGCTGGGGAGATTATACAGTTGGCAAATTTTAAGTCTTACAAAATTACAACCAAGATAGGAAGCGAAGTTTTTTTCTTGTTAGATTTTTAAAAGACAATGACACTGAAAGGGGATTCAGTCAATCTTGTCAGCTGAGTGTCCTAGAAGAAGGGGGATAATCATCTTGGGCTACAACCAGCTGAAACAAGGTACCTTGCTCTGCTGAGGTATGAGAGGTCTAAGCAAGGAATGTGTCCCATTCTGATGATAGCGTCAACAATTCCATGATGATGGATAAAGTCTGACAACTTCTGGATTAAAACAAATTCTTGAGTTTTCACCCCGATACACTATCATGCTTTTTGTTTAATATGCTGCAAATTCAGTTCAGTGAACATCTTTTGAGCACCTCCAATTTTTAAAAAACGAACCCTAGTGTTACTATCAGTGCTTCTAGAATGTTTATAATAATAAATTTCTTGTGAAACATAGGCAGGTCATTAATCCCTTTTAAAGTACAATTTAATGCAAGGCTTCATGACAGGAAGTGAGCATGATAATAAAAACCTTTACTGCTTAAAACCACACTTAATATTTTTATGACCCAGTCAGCCTGACAAAATATTCTTTGTGAGTCATCACTTCAAAGTGAGGGCCTGGGGACTTTAACTAAAGACATAACAGCAGGCAGCCTGCATGTTGTAGACAGCCCCTTGAACTTGAACTGCTCAGGCAAGACCTTTCAAGTAAGAAGAAATACACTAGAGGGTCACTACAGAGTGTCCTTGTATATCCCATGGTCTAGGAAGCCATGTGACCAGGTGCATTTATTTTCAATCTCTCAATCATATTTTTGACAGCTTAGCTTTTGTATGGTTTTACCTTTGCTCATAACTGACCACATTCTACTGACTAAAGAGATCATGAAGCCTTACGTGGTCCTATCTAGTTTGTGTAGCGCTTAAATAATTATGTCACGTTCATTAAAATAAAGGTTTAACCTGGAGCCATTTGCCAACTGTGGGTTGAGGGGAGAAACAGTTTGCAATGAACCACTCGTTAGTTGCGTTAGTTTTTGGGAAATGGTCAAGACAGCCTTAGCACATCTTTTAAACCAAAATAAGAGCACATAAGGGAATATAGGAACCTCTTGGGATTGTGTATAGGACTTTTTAACATTATTACTATTACCATAACGCATATTTTTGATGATCTCTTTTCTTACAAAGTTCCAGGGGTTAGAAATCCCACCACTGGCATTGATACCCTTAAAAATGTTTCAAATTCTTCACAGTCAGAAATATCTTTTATCCATCTGTTATCTAAATCTTACAATTTGTTACTTGAAAGTCGTTTCCTCTTCTATCTATTTTATTTTATTTTGAGACAGACTCTTGCTCTGTCACCCAGGCTGGAGTGCAGTGGTGCGATCTTGGCTCACTGCAACCTCCACCTCTCAGGTTCAAGCGATTTTCGTGCCTCAGCCTCCTCTCCTGAGTAGCTGGGACTACAGGCATGCACCACCACGCCTGACTAATTTTGTATTTTTAGTAGAGATGGGGTTTCTTGTGTTGGCCAGACTGGTCTGGAACTTGTGACCTCAGGTGATCCACCTGTCTTGGCTTCCCAAAGTGCTGGGATTACAGGCATGAGCCTGGCCTCCTCTTCTCTTTAGATGCAAAGACAGTGGATTCACTCATCATCTAAAAATTATTTATTGAAACATGTATCATGTACCAGACACTACTCTAGACACAGATGATTGAGCAGTGAACAAATAGGGCCCCTACCCTATTTGTGTTGTTTACATTCTGGCAAATGTTGTCTTACATGTGGAAACCTTTTTACATGTGAACGTGGCCAGCCAGCCTCTTCTGTTGCCCATCTGGAACCTTCCATGTTTCTCAAAAGAAGTCACTAAGGACAAGTGGTTCTTATCTGGCTTTTACCTCCTCTCTCCACAAATTTTCAGTCTCTTTTCCCCACTCTCTGCTGTTCCCAATACGTACACTGCCTTTTGTTTTTCATTCTTCAACTATCCTTAAAGAAAAAAGTAGAAAGTAAATACACACACACACACACACACACACACACACACACACACACACACACATATCCCACATAAACAGATGCTTGTAATTATTCTCTTATTATCTTCAGGAATAAGAGCAATTTTGAAGTCAGGAGCTAGACCTATTTCCATCCCTACCTGGGTTCATTTATTCATTCATTTAGCAAGCATTTAAAATTATGTATTTGTAGAAAGGTCTAAACTGTAGAAAAGTTCAAGGAGAAAATAACATGCACTCATGTTCCCACCATCTGGAATTAACCACAGCTAACATCTTGGCATAATTGCTTCCAGTCTTGTGAGAACTTCATGTGGAGGTGTAAGAATAACCGTAGGTGAAGCTTGGTGGCTCACGCCTGTAATCCCAGCACTTTGGGAGGCCAAGGCGGGTGGATCTCTTGAGCCCAGAAGTTTGAGACCAGCCTGAGCAACATGGTGAAACCCTGTCTCTCCAAAATAAATAAATAAATAAATAAAATAAAATAAAATAAAAATTAACTGGGCATAGTGGTGTGTGCCTGCAGTCCCAGTTATTTGGGAGGCTGAGATGAAAGGATCACTTGAGCCAGGGAGTAGAGACTGCTGTGAGCCATGATCACACCACTGCATGCAGCCTGGTTGACAGACTGACACCCTGTCTCAAAAAGCAAAAACAAAAAAACCCAACAACCCTAATAATAAATGCTACCCCTATTCATCAGCACTTAACTCCATAACAGTACCCATTAGTTGCTTCATTATACTCAATTACTAGGAAGAAGAGGGAATGGTTTTCATGGAATTTCTTCAAAACCTTGTTTCTTGAGATGCAGCTGGATGGCATGTGGCAGCCCTTGTTGCAGAAACTTCGCATCCCGACTCCCACTTCAGGGTCCTCGCCACACCGCCACAAAGCTTGTCTGTGTACACATGAGCATAACCCGGCAATGGCTCTTCTGTTATCTACAAAATATTTGGGTGTGGGTTTGGCGGTTGGACGCTACTGAACTCAGGCTCTTGTGAACTCAGACTTAACCGCAAATGATTAAAAACACACACATACTCTTCTCTCTCTCTCTGTAACATACACACACATACACACCCCATTGGCTAAAATAATTAAAAAATGTTTAAGATAAATCATTTTTGACAGTGATTGCTCCTGGGGGAGGGGTAGCAAGTTACACTGGGAACTGCCCCAATTTCTTCCCAACTCATGTATCCACGGGCTGGGAGGAATTTCCCAGCAAGCCTCTCCCACCCATTTGATCCTCTGGCAGTCTTATTTCAGGGATTAAGTCTGTCTGAGTTCAGTTCTGATAAGTGACACAGAGGGAGAGGGTTTCAGTGCTTCTCATGCCTTTTGCAGGGAAAGGGATTTTTGATTTTTTCTGTCTCTGATGAGGTTGTGGGGGGGTGTTAAGGAGGGCACATTAGCTCCAGGTGCAGCCTGTTTCATTCCTTGCCTTTCCTTCTCCCCTCAGCCCTGAACCAAGTATAGGATCAGACATGTTTGGCTTGCCTTTCCCCCGTCCAAGAGGGAAACCATGCTCGCAGAGCTGATGGGGCTGACGGCAGCGAGAGCCCTGATCCGAAGCCCTTGTTTGACTCCAGGCCAAGTTTTTCAAACAGCAGGTCTTTCATAGCTGGGAAAACCCCAAGCTAGACCTGCTGGACACACCACACAACCACATACGGCTCAGCTCATGTCAACAGAACTGATAACCAAATTGGGCTTCTTGGCTTCCTGTCTCGGGCAGCCTTGCCAGCCCGCTACCCTCCAAGTCCCAATTAACAGGCGGCTACCCTATAACCATAAAGGGAGAGTGGAGGGTTTGTTTACCACATAGTTAACAGGCAAATACAACTTAATCACAAGGAAAACAGGTTTTATGAGAATCATCTTGAAGTCCTTCTACGGCCCTAATAAACCATCCAGGAAGCCAAAACCCAGAGTTCTCTTCGATTTCGTCCCTTAGGAGAAAGGCCAGTAGGGACAGGTGGAGAGGCATATGGTCTTGCTTTTTGACCACTTACAGCTGCCAGATGAAATGAACGTCTCTTCCTGGTCTGAAGGTTTCTCCAAGTGATCCGTCTGCGTGATCCTTCTGTGATGGGCTGCAGGTGACCTTGAAAAGAACCGCAAGGTGGGGAGGGTATCTGTCTTTTCAGCAGAACTCACTGAGCGCCAGGCACTTGGCACACAGGCTCTCAATCCTTTTTCCATAATTGCATGGAAGACCCTTGTCTTCTTTCTACAAAGGGGAAAACCAAAGCTTGGCGAGATTGACTTTAGAAAATTACACAATTTAAGGGCAAAACTGGGATTTGAACCCAGGTCAGGTGGACTCCAAAGTCCATTTCTTTCTACTCCACATCTACCATCAAAGGATCTGGATTCCAGCTTTCGGTCTAATAGTGATTGGTCATGGGATGTTAGGCAAATCTCTTAACAGCTTAGCACTGATTTCATTATCAGTAAAATGTGGTTGTGGGAGAATGAGATTTGATAATGTAGATTTGTAAAGCCTTACGCCAAGCCCAGTGGTATTACTTGCGCTAAAGAAAGAAGCACTCCAGGGCTGGACAGGGGCCTCTCAGAGTCCCAATTTATTACTGGAAGGCTTGTTGGTTGACAATTAAGAGACTAGATATTTTATCTGAAATTCTGATTTTTTTTTTCTTTTTTTAAAAATTTTAAGTTCAGGGGTACATGTGCAGGATGTGCAGGTTTGTTACGTAGGTAAACATGTGCCTTGGTTCTTTGCTACACCTGTCAACTCACCACGTAGGTATTAAGCCCAGCATGCATAGCTATTTTTCCTGAGGCTCTCCTTTCCCCCGCCCCTCCCTGCCATGCTCCAGTGTGTGTTTTTCCCCTCCTGTGTCCATGTGTTCTCATCGTTCAGCTCCCACTTATAAGTGAGAACATGCGGTGTTTGGTTTTCTGTTCCTGAGTTAGTTTGCTGAGGATAATGGCTTCTAGCTCCATCCTTATCCCTGCAAAAGACATGATCTCATTCCTTTTTATTGCTGCATAGTATTCCATGGCGTATATGGACCACATTTTCTTTATCCAGTCTATCATTGATGGGCATTTGGGTTGATTCCACGTCTTTGCTATTGTGAATAGTGTCGTAATGAACATAGGCATGCATGTATCTTTATAATAGTATGATTTATATTCTTTTGGGTATATATCCAGTAATAGAATTGCTGGGTCAGACAGTATTTCTGGTTCTAGATCTTTGAGGAATCACCACACTGTCTTCCACAATGGTTGAACTAATTTACATTCCCAATAACAGTGTAAAAGTGTTCCTATCTCTCCACAGCCTCACCAGCAACTGTTGTTTCTTGATTTTAATAATTGCCATTCTGACTGGTGTGAGGTGGTATCTCATTGTGGTTTTGATTTGCATTTCTCTGATGATCAGTGATATTGAGCTTTTTTTCCATATGTGTTTTGGCCGCATGTATGTTTTCTTTTGAGAAGTGTCTGTTCATGTCTTTTGCCCACTTTTCAATGTTTTGTTTCTTTCTTGTACATTTGTTTAAGTTCTTTGTAGACTGGATATCAGACCTTTTTCAGATGGATAGATTGCAAAATTTTTCTCCCATTCTGTAGGTTGTTTGTTTGCTCTGATGATAGTTTCCTTTGCTGTCCAGAAGTTCTTCAGTTTAATTAGATCCCATTTGTCAATTTTTGCTTGTGTTGCAATTGCTTTTGGCATTTTTGTTATGAAATTTTTGCCTGTGCCTATGTCCTGAACGGTATTGCCTAGATTTTCTTCTAGGGTTTTTATAGTTTTGCGTTTTACATTTAAGTCTTGAATTCATCTTGAGTTAATTTTTGTGTAAGGTGTAAGGAAGGGGTCCAGTTTCAATTTTCTGCATATGGCAAGCCAGTTCTCCTAGCACCATTTATTAAATAGGGAATCCTTTCTCCATTGCTTGTTTTTGTCAGGTTTGTCGAAGATCAGATGGTTGTAGATGTGCAGTCTTATTTCTGCATTCTCTATTCTGTTGCATTGGTCTATGTGTCTGTTTTGTACAAGTACCATGCTGTTTTGGTTACTGGAGCCTTGTAGTATAGTTTGAAGTCAGGCAGTGTGATGCCTTCAGCTTTTTTCTTTTTGCTTAGGATTGTCTTGGCTATTAGGGCTCTTTTTTTGGTTCCATATGAATTTTTAAATAGTTTCTTCTAATTCTGTGAAGTATGTCAATGGTAGTTTAATGGGAATAGCATTGACTCTATAAATTACTTTGTGCAGTATGGCCATTTTCCCAATATTGATTCTTCCTATCTTTGAGCATGGAATGTTTTTCCATTTGTTTGTGTCTTCTCTGATTTCCTTGAGCAGTGGTTTGCAGTTCTCCTTGAAGAGGTCCTTCACTTCCCTTATTAGCTGTATTCCTATGTATTTCATTCTCTTTGTAGCAATTGTGAATGAGAGTTCATTCATGATTTGACTCTCCGCTTGTCTATTGTTGGTGAATAGGAATGCTTGTGATATTTGCACATTGATTTTGTATCCTGAGACTTTGCTGAAGTTACTTATTAGCTTAAGAAGCTTCTGGGCTGAGACAATGGGTTTTCTAGATGTCAAATCATGTCATCTGCAAACAAAGATAATTTGACTTCCTCTCTTCCTATTTGAGTATCCTTTATTTCTTTCTCTTGCTGATTGCCCTGGCCAGCACTTCCAATACTATGTTGAAGAGGAGTGGTGAGAGAAGGCATCCTTGTCTTGCACCGCTTTTCAAGGGGAATGCTTCCATCTTTGCCCATTCAGTATGATATTGGCTGTGAGTTTGTCATAAATGGCTCTTACTATTTTGAAGTATGTTCCTTCAACACCTAGTTTATTGAGAGTTTTTAACATGAAGGGATGTTGAATTTTATCGAAGGCCTTTTCTATGTCTATTGAGATAATCATGTGATTTTTGTCTTTAGTTATGTTTATGTGATGAATCACATTTACTGATTTGTGTATGTTGAACCAACCTTGCATCCTGGGGATGAAGTCAGCTTGATAGTGGTGGATAAGCTTTTTGATGTGCTTCTGGATTTTGTTTGCCAGTATTTTATTGAGGATTTTTGCACTGACATCAGGGAGAGTGGCCTGAAGTTTTCTTTTTTTGTTGTATCTCTGCCAGGTTTTGGTATCAGGATGATGCTGGCCTCATAAAATGAATTGAGGAGTCCCTCCTTTTCAATTGTTTGGAATAGTTTCAGAAGAAATGGTCCCAGCTTCTCTTTCTACCTCTGGTAGAATTCAGCTGTAAATCTGGTCCCGGGCTTTTTTTGGTTGGTAGGCTATTTATTACTTCCTCAATTTCAGAACTCATTATTGTTCTATTAAGGGATTCAACTTCTTCCTGGTTCAGTCTTGGGAGAGTGTTTGCATCCAGAAATGTATCCATTTCTTCCACATTTTCTAGTTTATGTGCATAGAGGTGTTTACAGTATTCTCTGATGGTTGTTTGTATTTCTGTGGGGTCAGTGGTGACATCCTCTTTATCATTTCTGATTGTGCCTATTTGATTCTTCTCCGTTTCCTTTTTTATTAGTCTAGCTAGTGGTCTGTGGGTTAGTATTGAGTGTCAACTTGATTAGATTGAAGAATGCAAAGTATTGTTCTTGGGTGTGTCTGTGTGGGTGTTGCCAAAGAGATTAACATTTGAGTCAGCGGACAGAGAGAGGCAGACCCACCCTCAATCTGGGTGGGCAACATCTAATTAGCTGTCAGTGTGGCTAGAATAAAGCAGGCAGGAGAAGATGGAAGGGCAGACTTGCTGAGTCTTCAGGCCTTCATCTTTCTTCCATGCTGGATGCTCCCTGCTCTTGAACATTAGACTCCAAGTTCTTCAGCTTTTGGACACTTATACCAGTGGTTTGCTAGGGGCTCTCAGGTCTTGGGCCACAGACTGAAGGCTGCACTGTTGGCTTCCCTACTTTTGAGGTTTTGGGACTTTGACTGATTCACCACTGGCTTCCTTGCTCCTCAACTTGCAGACTATTGTGGGACTTTACCTTGTGATTGTGTGAGTCAGTTCTCCTTAATAAACTCCCTTTCATATATACACATATCCTATTAGTTTTCTCCCTAGAGAAAACCCTAATGCACAGTCTATTTTACTATTTTTTTTTTCAAAAAGCCAGATCCTAGATTTATGTATTTTTTGAAGGGTTTTTCATGTCTCTCTCTCCTTCAGTTCCACCCTGATCTTGGTTATTTCCCATCATCTGCTAGCTTTGGGGTTTGTTTGCTCTTAGTTCTCTAGTTGTTTTAGTTGTGATGTTAGATGTTAATTTGAGATCTTTCTAGCTTTTTGATGTGGGCATTTAATGCTGTAAGTTTGCCTTTTAACACTGCTTTAGCTACATCCCAGAGATTCTGGTGCATTGTCTCTTTGTTCTCATTAGTTTCAAAGAACTTCTTGATGTCTGCCTTAATTTCCTTATTTACCCAGGAGTCATTCAGGAGCAGGTTGTTCAATTTCCATCCAGTTTTGTAGTTTTGAGTGAGTTTCTTAATCTTTTATTTTTGAGACAGAGTCTTGCTCTGTCGCCCAGGCTGGAGTGTAGTGGTGCAATCTCAACTCACTCAAGCTCCGCCTTCTGGGCTCACGCCATTCTCCTGCCTCAGCCTCCCGAATAGCTGGGACTACAGGCACACGCCGCCACGCCCGGCTAATTTTTTGTATTTTTAGTGGAAACGGGGTTTCACCGTGTTAGCCAGGATGGTCTCAAACTCCTGACCTTGTGATCAGCCCACCTCGGCCTCCCAAAGTGCTGGGATCTTGAGGTCTAATTAGTTTGCTCTGTGGTCTGAGAGACTGTTTGTTATAATTTCAGTGTTTTTTTTTTTTTTTTTTGCATTTGCTGAGGAGTGTTTTACTTCTCATTATGTGATCAATTTTAGAGTAAGTGCCACGTGGCACTGTGGAGAATGTATATTCTGTTGTTTCGGAGTGGACAGTTCTGTAAGTATCTATCAGTCCACTTGATCCAGAGCTGAGTTCAGGTCCTGAATATTTTTGACAATTTTCTGTCTTGATGATCTAATATTGACAGTGGGGTGTTGAAGTTTCCAACTACTATTGTGTGGGAGTCTAAGCCTTTCTGTCAGTCTCTAATAACTTGTTTTATGAATCTGGGTGCTCCTGTATTGGGTGCATATATATTCAGGATAGTTAGCTCTTGTTGAATTGAACCCTTTACCATTATGTAATGCCCTTCTTTGTCTTTTTTGATCTTTGTTGGTTTAAAGTCTGTTTTGTAAGAAACTAGGATTGCAACCCTGCTTTTTTCTGTTTTCCATTTTCTTGGTAAATTTTCCTTAGTCTCTTTATTTTGAGACTATGTGTGTCCTTGCATGTGAGATGGGTCTCTTGAATACAGCATGCTGATGGGTCTTGACTCTTTATCCAGCCTGCCATTCTGTGTCTTTTAATTGGGGCATTTAGCCCATTTCCATTTAAGGCTAATATTGTAATGTGTGAATTTGATCCTGCCATCATGATTCTAGCTGGTTATTTTGCAGACTTGTTTATGTAGTTGCTTCATGGTGTTATTGGTCTGTGAACTTCAGTGTGTTTTTGTAGTGGCCGGTAACATTTTTTCCTTTCCATATTTAGTGCTTCCTTCAGGAGCTTTTGCAAGGCGGGCCTGGTGGTGATGAATTCCCTCAGCATTTGCTTGTCTGAAAAGGATTTTATTTCTCCTTTGCTTATGATGCTTAGCTTGGCCGGATATGAAATTCTGAGTTGGAAATTCTTTTTTTTTTAAGAATGTTGAATATTGGCCTCCAATCTCTTCTGGGTTGTAGGGTTTCCACTGAGACATCCACTGTTAGTCTGATAGGCTTCCCTTTGTAGGCTACCTGCCCTTTCTCTCTGGCTGTTCTTAACATTTTTTTTCCTTCATTTCGACCTTGGACAATCTGATGATTATGTGTCTTGGGGTTGATCTTCTTATGGAGTATCTTACTGGAGTTTTCTGGATTCCCTGAATTTGAATGTTGGCCTGTCTTGCTAGGTTGTGGAAGTTCTCCTGGATGATATCCTGAAATATGTTATCCAATTTTGTTCCATTCTCTTTGTTTCTTTCAGGTACCCCAATCTGTCATAGGTTTGGTCTTTTTATATAATCTCACATTTCTTGGAGGTTTTGTTTATTCCTTTTTATTCTTTTTTTCTCTAATCTTGTCTGCCTGTCTTATTTCAGGAAGACAGTCTTCAAGTTTTGAGATTCTTTCCTACACTTGGTCTATTCAGCTATTGACACTTGTGATCGCATTGTGAAGTTCTCCTGTTGTGTTTGACACCTCCATCAGGTCATTTATGTTTCTCTCTCAACTGGTTATTCTAGTTAAGAGCTCCTATAATCTTTTATCATAGTCTTAGCTTCTTTGCGTTGGGTTAGAACATAATCCTTTAGCTCAGCAAAGTTTGTTATTACCCACTTTCTGAAGACTAGTCCTGTCAGTTCATCCATCTCAGCTTCAGCACAGTTCTGTGCCCTGCTGGAGAGGTGTTGCCATCATTGGAGGAGAAGAGGCACTGTGGTGAAATTCTGATTTTTTAAAATTAGTAAGCATTTTATTCAACATCAACAAACATGTTTTAAGTCATAGAATACTTAGGAATAGAAAATGATGTCTGTCCTTTAGGTGTATATTCATGGGAACTTACACTCAATGTTCAAAAGAATCAGTAATGTTGGGGAAGGGGCTTGCAGACATTCTTACTCACCCAGCATTCATCTGCCTCTTTCACTTTCCCAGCGGGACTTTGTACAGCAGACGTCCCTGACAGGAATAGTTTAAGTATGCCCTGAGAATGACCCTGAATGGCAGACGCACCTGAATGTGTGTTTGGAGTTCTGAGTTAAGGAATTGGGGAGTGGCCAACCTGGAGATTCATTCCTTATCTATGAGGAACATCTGAGCCCCTGGTCCATCCTGTGGAATACTGTACAGGGGATCGAGGTCCTGTGTCTTGGATTAAATAAAGGTTGCCAGGTGGAGGCTTTTAGGGGGAGGGTGCTAAGTGAAGATGCTATATAAACTGCATGCTTTTTGCAAGTAGTTGTGGTCCTCCTGTTCAGCCCACTGCCACTGGACTCTCTCCTTGTATGTAAATTCCCAGTAAAATCCAGGTCACATTCTCTGTGTCTCTTCTTCAGCCTCTTGAACCTGGTGCCATCTCCATTAGAGTTAATGGGGTTCAGCACAACAGACCTCAATTTTTATCAATTCTCCCACCTGCATGCCCACCCCATCCTGAGCTCCAGGAACAAAGGTAACATGAGGGGAGGTTTGCTGAGCTTCTAAGAAAATTCTTTCTCCTGCCTGATTTCCCTGACCAGAACTTCCAACACTATGTTAAATAGGAGTGGTGAGAGAGGGTATCCCTGTCTTGTGCCAGTTTTCAAAGGGAATGCTTCCAGTTTTTGCCCATTGAGTATGATATTGGCTGTGGATTTGTCATAAATAGCTCTTATTATTTTGAGGTATGTCCCATCAATATCTAATTTATTGAGAGTTTTTAGCATGAAGCGCTGTTCAATTTTTTCAAAGGTCTTTTCTGCATCTATTGAGATAATCATGTGTTTTTTGTCTTTTGTTCTGTTTATATGCTGGATTACATTTATTGATTTGTGTATGTTGAACCAGCCTTGCATCCCAAGGATGAAACCCACTTGATCATGGTGGATAAGCTTTTTGATGTGCTGCTGGACTCAGTTTGCCAGTATTTTATTGAGGATTTTTGCATTGATGTTCATCAGGGATATTGGTCTAAAATTCTTTTTTTTTTTGTTGTTGTGTCTCTGCCAGGCTTTGGTATCAGGATGATGCTGGACTAAATGAGTTAGGGAGATTTCCCTCTTTTTCTATTGATTGGAATAGTTTCAGAAGGAATGGTACCAGCTCCTCCTTGTACCTCTGGTAGAATTCAGCTGTGAATCCATCTGGTACTGGACTTTTTTGGTTGGTAGGCTATTATTGACTCAATTTCAGAGCCTGTTATTGGTCTATTCAGGGATTCAACTTCTTCCTGGTTTAGTCTTGGGAGGGTGTATGTGTCCAGGAATTTATCCACTTCTTCTAGATTTTCTAGTTTTATTTGCGTAGAGGTGTTTATAGTATTCTCTGATGGTAGTTTATGTTTCTGTGGGATCAGTGGTGATATCCCCTTTATCATTTTTATTGCATCTATTTGATTCTTCTCTCTTTTCTTCTTTATTAGTCTTGCTAGTGGTCTATAAATTTTGTTGATCTTTTCAAAAAACCAGCTCCTGGATTAATTGATTTTTTGAAGGATTTTTTTGTATCTCTATCTCCTTCAGTTCTGCTCTGATCTTAGTTATTTCTTGCCTTTGGCTAGCTTTTGAATGTGTTTGCTCTTGCTTCTCTATTTCTTTTAATTGTGATGTTAGTGTGTCAATTTTAGATCTTTCCTGCTTTCTCTTGTGGGCATTTAGTGCTGTAAATTTCCCTCTACACACTGCTTTAAATGTGTCCCAGAGATTCTGGTATGTTGTGTCTTTGTTCCCATTGGTTTCAAAGAACATCTTTATTTCTGCCTACATTTTGTTATGTACCCAGTAGTCATTCAGGAGCAGGTTGTTAAGTTTCCATGTAGTTGAGTGGTTTTGAGTGAGTTTCTTAATCCTGAGTTCTACTTTGATTACACTGTGGTCTGAGAGATAGTTTGTTATAATTTCTGTTCTTTTACATTTGCTGAGGAGTGCTTTCCTTCCAACTATGTGGTCAATTTTTGAATAAGTGTGATGTGGTGCTGAGAAGAATGTATATTCTGTTGATTTGGGGTGGAGAGTGGTCAAGTGGAAGAACATTCCATGCTCATGGATAGGAAAAATCAGTATCAGGAAAATGGCCATGCTGCCCAAGGTAATTTATCGATTCAATGCCATCCCCATCAAGCTACCAATGAATTTCTTCACATAATTGGAAAACTACTTTAAAGTTCATATGGAACCAAAAAAGAGGCCACATTGCCAAGACAATCGTAAGTCAAAAGAACAAAGCTGGATGCATCACATTACCTAACTTCAAACTATACTACCAGGCTACAGTAACCAAAACAGCATGGTACTGGTACCAAAACAGAGATATAGATCAATGGAACAGAACAGAGCCCTCAGAAATAATACCACACATCTACAACCATCTGATCTTTGACAAACCTGACAACAACAAGAAATGGGGAAAGGATTCCCTATTTAATAAATGGTTCTGGGAAAACTGGCTAGCCATATGTAGAAAGCTAAAACTGGATCCCTTCCTTACACCTTATACAAAAGTTAATTCAACATGGATTAAAGACTTAAATGTTAGACCTAAAACCATAAAAACCCTAGAAGAAAACCTAGGCAATACCATTCAGGACATAGGCATGGGCAAGAACTTCACATCTAAAACACCAAAAGCAATGGCATCAAAAGCCAAAATTGAGAAATGGGATCTCATTAAACTAAAGAGCTTCTGCACAGCAAAAGAAACTACAATCAGAGTGAACAGGCAACCTACAGAATGGGAGAAAATTTTTGCAATCTACTCATCTGACAAAGGGCTAATATCTAGAATCTACAAAGAACTCAAACAAATTTACAAGAAAAAAAAAACCCATCAAAAAGTGGGTGAAGGATATGAAAAGACACTTCTCAAAAGAAGACATTTGTGCAGCCAACAGACACATGAAAACATGCTCATCATCACTGGCCATCAGAGAAATGCAAATCAAAACCATAATGAGATACCATCTCACACCAGTTAGAATAGCAATCATTAAAAAGTCAGGAAACAACATGTGCTGGAGAGGATGTGGAGAAATAGGAACACTTTTACACTATTGGTGGGACTATAAACTAGTTCAACCATTGTGGATGACAGTGTGGCGATTCCTCAAGGATCTAGAACTAGAAATACCATTTGACCCAGCCATCCCATTACTGGGTATATACCCAAAGGATTATAAATTATGCTGCTATAAAGACACATGCACACATATGTTATTGTGGCACTATTCACAATAGCAAAGACTTGGAACCAACCCAAATGTCCATCAATGATAGACTGGATTAAGAAAATGTGGCACATATACACCATGGAATACTATGCAGCCATAAAAAAGGATGAGTTCATGTCCTTTGTAGGGACATGGATGCAGCTGGAAACCATCATTCTCAGCAAACTGTCACAGGGACAAAAAACCAAACACTACATGTTCTCACTCATAGGTGGGAATTGAACAATGAGAACACTTGGACACAGGAGGGGGAACATCACACACCAGGGCCTGTCATAGGGTAGGGGGAGAGGGTTGGGATAGCATTAGGAGATATACCTAATGTAGATGATGAGTTAATGGGTGCAGCACACCAACATGGCACATGTATGCATATGTAACAAACCTGCACGTTGTGCACATGTACCCTAGAACTTAAAGTATAATAATAATAATAAAAAAAGAAAATTCTTTTAGGAGAGTGGGAATTTTAGCCTAGGTTGGAAGAATTCATCATTTCTCACACTGTGTGATCTATATTTACTAAAGTTTCGCACATAGGTTTAAATCATCTTCTCATGTGAATATTTTCACTTCTTTTCACATATATGAATATAATTGTGTTTATACTGTCGCTTATTTAAGATAACTTTTAGCATTATCAAGACGTGAGAATATGAGGAAGAAGACATCATGGTGTTGCCATTGGATTTTCTGGTTGTAATGTGGTGGTAGCATGCATGACTCAAATGCTGAATGACTTTCCAGTGCTGAGAGTCTAAAAGATTCGGGGAGAAATGGGTGATACTGGAGATCATTACTACAGGGGTTCTAAGGGAAGAGTGGGCTGGTAAAGTTGGGAAGAAGAAAATAAGTCTTAACTGGGGTCTTGAAGGATGATTAGGGTTTGTTTAGTCGAAGAGGCAAGGATAGTCTTTTTAAATGGCAAAAGGAAAACAGCTTAAGACGCAGAGATAGAAACGAGGAAGGCATTTTTGGAGAAGAGTATCAGAGTGTTAAAAGACTGCAGGCCTTGAATACTGCAGTAAGGAATATGAATTTTATTCTCTAACATTGGTGAGCTGTTGAAAGTTTCTGGTTGGTGAGTTTCATAATGAAACCTTTGTTTTAGGGAAAATAATCTGAAGACATTGGGCATTAATAGTCCTTGAAAGTGTAATATCAGTGCTATGCCCTTTTATTGATTATCAACGTGATAATTTCTTTTAGGTTTTCAGTAATTTTTTTTCCAGGTCACTTGGGCTTTTGGAGCTGTGTTAATACACAGTAGGCTGGCTGAGTCCAGTGTTGATTTTCTGTTTACAGTTACTTTCTTTTACTTCATCTCTGCCTCTCTCCATCTCTCTGTAACACCCATCTGATTCACCAACACACACATACAGATAAGCGTATCCTACCTACTCTCCTTCTCCCCCATACCCCACAACAGTCAGACTTGCTTCTTCCTATTACCGTCCATACCCTTCATCCCTGCCATTTTTAAAAAAAAAACAGAGATGAAGTCTCACCATGTTATTTAGGCTGTTCCAAACTCCTGGCTCAAGCAGTCCTCTTGCCTTGGCCTGTCAAAGTGCTGGGATGACAGGCATGGGCCACTGCACTTGACCCCTTCATCCTTCTTAAAACTTATTTTAAATTTAATATTTTAACTTATATTTCCTTTATCTTATTTTAGATTCAGGGGATATATGTACAGGTTTGTTACATGGTTGTACTGTGTGATGATGAAGTTTGAGCTTCTATTGATCCCATCACCCAAGTGGCGGATGTAGTACTTGAAAGGTGGTTTTTCAACCTTTACTCCTCTCCCTCCTTCCCTGTGTCTGGAGTCCCCAGTGTCTACTGTTCCCATTTTTGTTCCTGTGTACCCAATGTTTAGCTGCCACTTACAAGTGAGAACATGCAGTATTTCATTTGTTGTTTCTGTGTTAATTCACTTAGGATAATGGCCTCCAGCTACATCCATGTTGCTGCCAAAAACATGAGTTGATTCTTTTTTATGGCTGCATAGTATTCTATGGTCATACATTTATCCTTGATTCCTAATTTCCCTGGCCAATTCTCTTTTTTTAGATTATAAGAAAACTCTGAAATTAATTTACCTGATCACAATTTCGTTTATTCTACATTTACTGAGAGCCTGTTAGGTCCTAGGTACTGCGGTAGCTTTTGGACGCACCAAGTTAAGAGATGGTACCTGTCCTTTAGTGTCAATATAGTGGGAAAGATTCATTATATACAGTCCTCACTTAACCTATTCTCAGTGGGTTCTTGAAAACTGCAACTTTATGTGAAATGACATGTAATGAAAACAGTTTTTTGGTGTTTGTTTTTGTTTTTGTTTTGTTTTGTTTTTTGAGGCAGGGTCTTATTCTCCCACCTAGGTTGGAGTATAGTGACGTGGTCTTGGCTCACTGCAATCTCAATCTCCTGGGCTCAAGCAATCCTCCCGCCTCAGCCTCCTGAGTAGCTGGGACTACAGGTGTTCACCACTACATCTGGCTATTTTTTAAAAAAATTATTTTTGTAGAGATGAGGCCCCACTATGTTGCCCAGGCTGGTCTCAAACTCTGTGCTCAAGTGATTCTTCTGCCTTGGCCTCTCAAAATGTTGAAATTACAGGTGTGAGGCACTGAGCCTGGCCAAAAATCCCAGTTATTCTCCTCATTGATGTTATAATGAAGAGACATTATTTGAGGATCTGCTGTATGTCATTTTGCTTAAAGTCACAGTTTCCAAGAACATATTGATGACATTAAGAACTTACTGTATGTATTATTATAATATCAAATGATAAGAATTCCATTTAGAAGTATGGTCAAGGTATGAATACCTTACTGTGTATAAAGAAGCTGGCCCCTTGCTTGTCTACTCTTTCAGGAAACCAAGATAGAGAAACGTGTTCTACATTTGTCCAAATACCTCCCCTCAGGACTTTGAATCTTGATCTAGTGAAGCAAAGAAACTTGGAGGGAAGGAGTTCATTCTGGGAAGAATGACAGCAGTGATAAGGATGTTAGTGGCAGTATCCAGTGGCTAGTACTGGTGGCTGGTGGCTTTACCACTGTCTTCATCACCAGGCTGGTTCTGTGGGATTATTCTGGCTGTGATTCTGGCTTCCTTGGCAATCTTGGTTCTGGCTAATTTACTGACCCTTGTTCCCAAGCCCCTATAGCAATTCTGGGAACAACTCTGGGTGGTGTAATAAATGGATTTTTGACTTAAATAAAAGTTGCTTACAGTTAAGCATCCTGGCTAATGCAAGAAGTAGCCACAAGTGTCAGGGAAATTAGTTCAGGGGGATTTGGGTCTTATTGGGTTAAAACCTGTGAAAAATCCAGTTAGAATTTAAGGATTGGAAAACCCTAGCTTATGTAATACAATAGGGAAATAACTAATTTAATTATGGTTTGTAATAAACTGCAATAAAGTGCTCCTTGAAAGCCATTACCATAGACCAAGATGAAGAGCATGAAAAATTTAACACCCATGGGTTCATGGATTTCTTGTAAGGGCCCTCGACAGTTAAAGAGAACGTGAAGCTCAAGGCCCTGAATTATTGTCCTAGAACCACAGCCTGAAATTCAGGAAATTTCTATGATTGTGCTAAAATATTTTATCATCTGTTGCAGCTACAGAGCTGAGGTTGCTACACACTATTTTTTTTTTTTAGAGGGTACAGAGTCTTACTCTGTTGCCCAGGCTGGAGTGCAGTGGTGTGATCTTGGCTTAGTGAAGCTTCGACCTCCCAGGCTCACTCCTGCTCAGCCTCAGCCTCTTCAGTAGCTGGTACTAAAGGTGCGTGCCATCACACCCAGCTAATTTTTGTATTTTTTTGTAGAGATGGGATTTTGCTATGTTGCCTAGTATGGTCTCAAACTCCTGACCTCAAGTGATCTGCCTGCCTCAGCCTGCCAAAGTGCTGAGATTATAGACATGAGCCACCACATCTGGCCAAACCAAACAGTTTTATCCCGTGTGCTGCTAAATTACATCAATTGAATTTGCAGCCCTATGGGATCTCTTATTTGATAGTGAAGATGTGCATTGGGAAATAATGAGATCCAGAGAATTGAAAGGATAATTCAGGGTATGTTGAATATATAACCTCACCTGAGTTTCACTTGCCAGCTGTGATAGATAAAATATCCCTAAGTGGTTCATGTCCTAATTCCTGGAACCTATAAATATGTTCCCTTACAAAGGAAAAGATACTTTGCAAATGTGATTAGGGTTAAGGACCTTGAGATGGAGAGACCATCCTGGATTATCCATGTGGGCCCAATCTAGTCATGTGAATCCCTAAAAGCAATGAACCTTTCCCTGCTATAGCCAGAAGGAGATCTGACTATGGAAGATAGGTCAAAGAGATGTAACATTGCTGGCTTCGAAGATGGAGGAAGGGGGTGCACAGCTAGGAAATGACAGCAACATCTAGAAGCTGGAAAAGGCAAGGACACAGATTCTCCCCTAGAGCTTACAGAAGGTAGCACAGCCCTGCCAACACCTTAATTTTAGCTCAATGAGATCCATGTTGAGCTTTTATACTGCATAAAGAAATGTAAAACAATAAACTTGTGTTGCTTTAAGTAGCCAAATTTTTGGTAATTTGTTACAGCAACAATAGAAAATACATCATTCAAAGAAGCTCCTTCTGCATTTTCTGATTAGAGTGTTCTTTCCGATTAGAATGTTCTTCATTTTCTGATTAGAGTGTTCTTTCAAATAACTCTCTCATCTAAAGGATTAATTTTCTAGAAACCATTTATCCTTATGCCCCCCTCATCTACTCATTTTGTTTAGACCTTAAACAATATCTGTGCTAATGTGACTTTAGGTTGTCTCTCTTTACAGAGAGACTGAATTTATTTGTGTGTGTATATAGACATAGTTGCATTGTGTTAGGTGGAAACACTTATTTTTTTGAAGTTTAAGAATGGGAAAAAATATTTCCTTTCACAATGGTCATTTTTTGAAGTATCTTTTCTTTTTTATTTTATTTTCTGGGGGATATGTACAGGATGTGCAGGCTTGCTACATAGTCAAATGTGTGTCATGGTGGTTTGCTGCACCTATCAACTCATCACCTAGGTATTAAGCCCAGCATGCATTAACTATTTTTCCTGATGCTTTCCCCCACCAACCTCCCCCAACAGGCCCCACAGTGTCTTGTTCCCCTCCCTGTGTCCACATGTTCTCGTTGTTCAGCTCCCACTTATTAATGAAAACATGTAGTGTTTGGTTTTCTGTTACCGCATTAGTTTGCTGAGGATAATGACTTCCAGCTTCATCCATGTCCCTGCAAAGGACATGATCTTGTTCCTTTTTATGGCTGCATAGTGTTCCGTGGTATATATATACCACATTTTTTTTATCAAGTCTATCATTGATGGGCATTTGGGTTGATTCCATGTCTTTGCTATTGTGAATAGTGCTGCAGTGAACATACATTAACATATATCTTTATAATAGAATGATTTATAATTCTTTGGGTATATATTCAGTAATGGAATTGCTGGGTCAAATGGTATTTCTTGCTCTAAATCTTTGAGGAATCACCACACCATCTTCCACAATGGTTGAACTAATTTACATTGCTACCAAGAGTGTAAAAGCGTTCTTATCTCTCTAAAACCTTGCCAGCATCTGTTGTTTCTTGACTTTTAAATAATTGCCATTCTGACTGGTATGAGATGGTATCTCATTGTGGTTTTGATTTGCATTTCTCTAATGATCAGTGATGTTGAGCTTTCTTTCATCATATGTTTGTTGGCTGCATGTATGCCTTCTTTTGAGAAGTGTCTGTTGATGTCTTTTGCCCACTTTTTAGTGTTTTCTTTTTTTCTTGTAAATTTGCTTAAATTCTCTGTAGATTCTGGATATCAGACCTTTGTCAGATGGTTAGATTACAAAAATTTTCTCCCATTCCATAGGTTATCTGTTTGCACTGATGAGAGTTTCTTTTGCTGTGTAAAGCTCTTTAGTTTAATTAGATTCCATTTGTCAGTTTTTGCTTTTGTCACAATGCTTTTGGTGTTTTTGTCATGAAATTTTTGCCCATGACTATGTCCTGAATGGTATTGCCTAGATTTTCTTCTAGGGTTTTTATAGTTTTCGGTTTTGCATTTAATCCATCTAGAATTGTATAAGATGTAAGGAATGGTTCTAGTTTCAATTTTCTGCATACGACTAGCCAGTTCTCCCAGCACCATTTATTAAATAGGGAATCCTTTCCCCATTGCTTGTTTTTGTCAGGTTTGCCAAAGATCAGATGGTTGTAGATGTGCAGTTTTATTAGTGAGTACTTTATTGTGTACCATTGGTGTATGTGCCTGTTTTTGTACCAGTACCATGCTGTTTAGATTACTGTAGCCTTGTAGTATAGTTTGAAGTCAAACAGTGTGATGCTTCTAGCTACAATCATCATTTTTTAGCAGTTGCCTAGTATACAGACTCATTTTCTGTTTTCTCATGAACCTTGGTGGGAAGCTGAGGCCACCTCCCAGTGCAAGGCTGAGAAAGTCACCTACTTGTTTCTCTGGACACTGTGGCAGTCAGGGAACAGTAATGTGGCCTCACAATGGCTGCCAATCAGTCACATTCACTCAGAAGGTACTGAATATGGGTGCAAATAGGAATGGTGGTAGAGAATTCATTTTGGAGGTGGCAGTGATGACAGTAATATCCAGCTTGTTACAGTGCTAGAGGACCAAGCAGCAGTGCCTAGTGCTCAAAGCTGTGTTGGGTGCCAGCTGCAGTGTCTAGCATCTGCTAGAAGAGGTGACTGGAAGAGGTGAACTGTTTTGGTAATATGGTTTGCCTGCAGTTCCGGCTTCCAGCCTCCCTTTGTCTCCACCTGTCTTCTGAGGCTGGCTCTTCAGTCTTCCCAGAGTTTTGGTGAGCTCCCCAAGATATTTTCAGTAAATTACTTTGCTTCTTAAATCATGTAGTGTTGATTTATATTACTTGCAATTAAGAACCTTGACTCAAAGGAGAGACAAAGAAAAAGATGATGATGGAGTGGTAGATTAGAACCAGATTGTCAGGAGCCTTCAATAATAATAATAATAATAATAATAATAGTAATATTTTTGACACAAGGTCTTGCTCTGTTGCCCAGGCTGCAATGCAGTAGTGCAATCAGAGTCCCTGCAGTCTCAAACTCATGGACTCAAGTGATCCTCCCACCTCTGCCTCCCAAGTAGCTGGGACTACAGGCATGTACCACCACACTTGGCTAATTTTTAAATTTTTTTGTACAGACAAGGTTTCGCTATGTTGCCCAAGCTGGTCTTGAACTCCTGGGCTCAAAGGATCCTTCTACCTCAGTCTCCTATGTGCTGGTACTACAGGTGTGAGCCATTGTGCCTGGGCAGCCTTCCATAATTATTAAGAAGTTTGGGCTTTGTCCCAAAGGCAAAGAAAACTCACTGAATAATTTAAACAAAGATAAGTGTAATCAGTTCAGGGTTCTTAAATTATCTTTTGGTAGTAGTGTAAAAGATAGACTGCAGAGAGATAGAAAATGGAGATGGAGGCCAGTTAGGAGGATGTTGGAGTTGTTTAGGTGACTAATCATGATGACAAAAAATCACAGTGACAGAGAAGCTGGAGCGAATTAAAAGATATTTAGGAGATAGGCTGTCCGGGAGTTGATGACTGGATTGAAGGGAACAAGGCAGTGAAGAATCAAGATGACTTCAAAATTTCTTGAGTTCATAGATGGACGGTGATGCCATTAACTGAGTTAGAAAGGACAAGAGAAGAAATGGGTTTTTGAGAGAAGAGAGTTTGAGGTATGCTGAGTTTGAGATGCTCTTATCTAGGTGGAGATGCTCACTAAGCAGATAGAAAAATGGAACAAGGATTCAGCAGAGAAGTACAGACAAAAGGAACCAATTTGGGAGTCATTGTTGCAGTGTTGGGTGAAGCTAAGAACATAGAGGAGAGTCTCAAGGAGAGGGAAAAAACAGGAATATTGGAATACAAATCGGAAGACCCTATACTGACATGGAGCACTTATTGGTTAGGACTTTGTATATGATGCTGTGGGTGCCTACAGGGCCTTCTCATGACCTCTGTGGTCAATCCAATTGGCTCTGGATTTCCATACACCCACTACCTCTTGTCACATCTCATCAACATTAACTGTTCCAGTATACATCTCCATCAAGCACCTGTGACTCTCTGCCTCTCATTCCACAAGTAGGGCAGGCCAGAAGTGTCAGGGAGTGAATGTCTGTAGGAGCAGCCCTTAGGTAGGCAGGGTGAGCGCTGGAAGATGGATATCCTTCCTCATGTGGAATGACTTGGAGGCATATTCTACGCTCTCCCAGACTTACTCAGCAGGAGTAAGACTTACTGGGAAAAGACTTACTCCCAGACTTACTCAGCCACTATTGTGGCTTTCTGGGCTTCCTGTTGTCTTCCCATTCCCCCAGTGGTACTTCTTGGAATTACGTCCCCAGTAAATGACTTATACTTAAATCCCTGTCTCAGGATCTGCTTCTGGGAGAATCTGAACTAAGACAGCCTTCTTGTTCTCCCCAGTCTGTTGAGGGTGAATGATTTGAAATGTATAAACTGCTCATATCCTTCTGCATCTACTGCCATATTCTTTGTTTTACCCTCTGCCATCTTCTCTCAATGCTACCCTTCTATAATCTCTCAAAACAAACATGGAATTTTAAGTGAGTCCCCTTAACTCAAGAGACACCAAGGGATAACAGACACCTGGATAGAAAGTCCCTCTTCTATTCTAGGAAGCAGATGTAATGATAATCGTATTTTGTATTTACTAAAAATCTTTCCTTCTAAGGAGTTCAAAGTGTTCCTTATGTATCCCCTGTGGGTAAGAGCAGGACTGACTTCTAGCACAGCTGTCAATTATGTAAAGTGTAAATTACATGAAACTGGGATTTAGAAACCATCCTGTTTTCCCTTCAAGTGGCCTTCTCCCTGTTCCCTTGCACCAGGGCCCCTCCCTGCTGCTCCATTTCTGTTGTTACCCCCACTGCGTTCCTTCCCATAGTGACTTGTTCTTAACCATCTTTCAACCAATCTCCACTTCCAGGGTGACTTAATATTATTCATATGACATTTTCCCCAGGAATATTGGCATTTCAATAGGATACACTTAGAAACAGAACATTTAAAAAATGAAATTGAATAGAAAGATCTTAGGCAAATAAGAACTTTTGGTCACAGATGGTATTAAGCCTTTTGTTAATCTATATGATTTCAAGTTGACTGACGGGGAACTTTAGAGAGGAAAAATACAGGTGTTTGGAGCTCCAGCCCTTGTTTCAGGGATGAGTTGAAAAAACAAAAATGAAATGATAAGATTCCATGGAAAAAGTTCTGTGCATGTGATTACCCAAAGCGAGTTAGACTTGTGTGTTTTAGATTAAGCTTTATTGAGTATTTACTGTGCATAAAGCACTGGAGTGGGAGGAGAATGCAGAAGCATGAACACATTTCCTGTCTTCACGGAGCTTCCTTGCGACAGCTTCCCTTTAGGTCTGGGTTGAGGAATGATGACTTCAGTTCACAAAATGAGCTCCAAAATCAGCCTGCAAGAGTGGTGGGGACTTCAGATCTGACTGGGATCAAGAACGTCTGCCTGAATTAAAGAAGATGCTGCACTTCCCATCAGAAGGGTTTAAAAAGGTGTCTCCTTTTCCTTAAACTCAGAACTCAGGATGAAAGAGTATAGCACACATAGAGGGTTAAAAAAGCCACTTCCTCCCACAATCTTTTCCCAACAATAATGGTGGTGAGAGGTTACAAAATCCTCCCTGAATATACCTCCTTTACAAAATGTACTTCACCAGAGAAAGATATTGGTTGAAAAATGCACAAATATATTGTTTTCTTCTCCCATTCTCAAATATGAAACATCGACTGCAGGAAAAAAAATACATTATGCCACCGACTTAGCAACACAAACAACCAACTTCAAACCAAAGAGGGAATTTTCCTGTCCAGGGAAGAGGGGCTCGTGTCTTTGCTGGGTACAACCAAGTCTTCCTGTTAGAGACAACCGTTAAATCTTGCCTTTCAAGACTGGAACAATTGCTTTGTTAGTCCAATGCCCCAGAATGTACTCCGCAGAAGGGTTATTTTCAGAATCTTTGAAGGCTAGAGAAGCAATCATCCTGTGTTGGGGCTTTCTATGTCCCCAGGCCTTCCCTGGCCAAATTGATTCAAACTCGTGAAAAAAAAAAAAGTAATTTTTTTTTTTTTTTCCGGAGACCATAACAACAATTTCCATAAAGAGGTCCAGATGTTTAATTTTTCCAAAAGAAATTTTAACAAAAACAAAATAAAAGTAACTGAGGAAGGATCATTTTTCCATTGACTTCTTAACCCAAATGGGACTGGTTACGCCAGTCAAAACCACAGATTCACTTCCCCTGAGCACTCATCTTTTCGGCTCTTCTTGTCTCTGCCTTGACACAGGTGACTTCCCAGAATGCTGCTGGCCAGGCGCTTGCAGCTGCTGCATTTAATTTCAAGAAGCTGTTTTTCAAAGGCCAGCTGTGGACAGCTGTTGGTTGTCACACTCTCTCCAGCACTCTGGGCCTAATAATAAGTAGAACATGGTTTCATCAGCTTGAGCTACATTTTCCTAAGTCAGTTAGGAAATCCCCTCATCCAGCAGCCCGCAAAAACAAAGGCAGCTTGAGGAAGAACAGGTTTTCAGACAGACATCAACCCATTTATATCTCCTGTAAGAGACAGAATTAACTGAGTTAAGTGATCAGAGTGGGAACCAGTAGTTTAAAATAGCTTCAATCTTGTCATAAAGTCATGTTTCGGAGTTTCTTTTTCTCTCCAAAAAAGTTAGGAAGCCTGAGCTTTGAAGGGGTTTCTCCTCCTGAAGCTTCTAAATTTTCTTATGATTTTTATGAAGATGAATTTCTGTGGACATAGTGAAGGTCCAGGCCTCTCTGTGAGCAGTAGGGTACCTGGACACCTACCTGGGCCTTTCTGCCATGCGGCACCATAAAAATAAGAGATGCCTGTGGGTGTCCCATAGCTTGTTTAGTTAATGCAATGGCTCATAACTAAAATGCCAGTTTAACCACCAGTTTGTTTTGCTGGTGTTTGGTTTATACATAAACATGAGTGGGAAGGGACCAACATTTTTTTTTAAGTACAAATTTTATTTTTATTACTGCTGCTTTGTTTTTTGTTTCAAAGGGATGGCATGGACTCAGGGTACAACAGCTGTACTCAGCCCAGCTGGAAGGCCCCGGATTTTGAACTTCTATTTCTTAAAAAGGGGTTGTGTGTTGAACATTCAAGTGTTGTTAACCATCTCTATTTTATTTTCCCTACAGCTCCTTGTAGAGCAGAATCCAAGACCACCTCCAGCTCAGACAGATGGAAGGGTTGGGGCTGAGGGAGCTGGCAAAGGCAATTTAGACCAGGACATCTAATGAGGATTGGAGCGTCTCCCCGCAAGGCCTTCTTAGGTGCTTTTATTATCCAGGAACACATTGAAGGTTTGTCTTCAAGTTCCTCCTGTCTTCTCCCTAGCTCATGGCTTACATCATTGAAGGGTAAAGTTTGCCCAATCTGGCCTGGCTTCTTACTATATTGTGTTTGTCAGACAAGAGAGTGGAACAATCTGGAACGATAACACATAACAAACATGTACTCAATAAATACTAACCAACTTACATGTTGGATTACAAAATGATTGGAAGGATTCATGGGTCTTCCTAGGAGAAAAAACCTCAATCTCTGCGACTTTCCAAGGCCAGTTTGATTTTTTTAAAGAAGATCAAACACACAGGCCTAACCCCAATCAAAATCCAATTCCCAAGTTGAACCTGGAATGAGATAGGTCCCTCTGAGATGGGCTTGAAAGGCACTGAATTCTCTTCCTTGTTTCATATTCACTTAAATTCTAAAAGTATGTCAGATCTTTTATCAAATTAAAATCCTGAGTGTTGATTTTTTAAATACTGTTTTTTTGTAGACGTGGAGTCCCAGTATTTTGCTCAGGCTGTCCTCGAACTCCTGGCCTGAAGTAATTCTTCTTCAGCCTCCCAAAGTGCTGGGATTATAGGTGTGAGCCACTGCAGCTGGACTAAATCCTGAGTTATGAGTGTTTCTGAGTTACACTGGTCATTCAGTGACAAACATGGTCTCTGAGGATATATTTGAACCCAGATGATATAATTTAGTAACATCTTAGAAGACTGATTTTTCTAAATGATCTTATCATTTCTCTTAGACCAGAGGGAATCAAGGTTCCTGTGGGACAAAATGGGTTCCTACTGAGAACTCTGGCCTAAGCCCAGGATGTTTCTTGACCATAGGCTGTTGTGTGTGGAATCAAGGGGGTTAATCAAAGAAGCAGTATCTTAGGAAGGAGACAAAGGCGAGGCCAACTTCTTAGTGAGTTGTCCATTAGAAGAGGCCAAGAAGTCAGGGGAAAATCTATGTACACGCAAACGAGATGAAAAACAGAGATTCGCCTAGAGTGAAAGACCAAAACAGAATAAGTGACAAAGTTGAGAAATAGCCTGAATGGTGAGAAGGTAATGGAAGCAACATTTTATGGGGTGGCAGTGGTTTTGGGTGTGGTCCGCGAGAGAACCATTAAATGCCCTGACTTGGTGTAAACGCCTCTTAAATGTGTTTCTAGGAAAAACAGATTGGAAAATCAATTAACTAAGAATAATGAGAAGATGAAAACAATGAGCAGGATCAAAAGAACCAGGGAAAGAAGAGAAAGTGGCTCATCCCACTGGAATAAAAACATCTCCTTGTATACAAATGATTTGGTGGGAGTACAATCAAGCTCCCAGAATAAGTACTTTCTATTTTCCTACCAGTGTGGATAGACTGTAAAGGATAATCCTGGGTTATTTAGAAGGAGTAGCAGTATTAGTGGCCTGAAGGTAAACTATTCAATAACAGCTTTTGCCTTGGAGGGGAAAAACTTCAACTTTTATTTTACTTCATTTCATTTGATTTTTTTTTTGTTGGGGGGGTTAGAATTGTTCATTTTTTTTTAAATGTAAAGAGCTGTGCATAATTAATGTATACAGTTTGAGGGTGAAGATAAGCACATACCCAGGAGACCATTACCACAACCTATGTCATATATACCCGTCACCTCCAAAGTTTCCTCCCACTCTCTTATTTATTCAGATCTATACTCTTAGCAAATGTTTAAGTAGGCAATACAGTATAGCTAACTATAGGTACTATGCTGTACAGTAGATCTCTAGGACTTATTCATCTTGTGTAACTGAAACTTTGTACCCTTTGACTAATACCTTCCTGTTTTCCCTACCTCCTGCCTCTGGCAACTACGATTCCAATCTCTGCCTCTGTGAGTTTGACTTTTTTTGATTTGTCATTATTTAATGTTTATAGAGCTTTTTCTCTAAGTTACTAAGTAGGAACTCTACTCAAGATTCTGGGTGTATCAGGTGAAAACCTAAATTCCCGTTGATCTAACTTACAGTGATTGAAGATACGTTGAAGGCAGGATCCAGAAAGTTGTTGCTTCATGATTGCATTTACTAGACATTTTCATATTTGTAGCACTTCTTTCTGTCTGATATAGATAGCTTATTAATTTCAACTTATTTTGTTTACCAGTACCTTTAATATGAATCCAGTTCTGTGCCTTAAAATGCATATTGTACCTTAATTTATTTCTATATTAATTTAAACATTAATGCAGATCTATTTTTTTCTGATTAAAAAAGAAATTTGCTCATTAAAAATACCTCCAAATGATATAAAGGTATATAAAATCTTCACTAATCACCACCGGGTAACAATTGTTCACAGTTTGGGTCAATCTATTTTCTGGAGCACCTACTACATATGCTGTCTGGGCCAAGGTCTGGGGATAAAACATCAAACAGGGTACAGTTGCTGCCTGCTTGTTTGTTTATTGTCTATAGATGCTTTTGCACAGCTATGGCATAGTTGAGTAATTGCAGCAAAACTCTGGCCCACAATGCCTCAAATATTTATTATCTGGCTCTTTACAGAAAGAGTTTGATAATCCTTGAACTACCCAAAGGTGGTAGAAATAGCAGAAAAATACAGATATGAGAAATATTTAGCAGATATAATCACCAGAAGTTGATGACTGATTGGGTGTGGCTTGCAGAGTTGGGTGGATTTGCAATACCACCATTTTCTGTGGTTGGTATTGTGGAATTGGAATGGTGTGTATGTGTGTTTGTATGTGTGCACATGTTTGGTGTGTGTGTGTGTGTGGCAGTTCTATCTTCTAGGAGGAAAGTTAAAATTCACAACGTACTTTTGCTGGAAAATGGCTTTTGTGAGCCTTGGTGTGTGGCTATCATTATGTGCCCAAATGCATGGAATCATTTTCATTATTTCTTCATAACTTCAGGAAGTATGAGTTGCATTTGTTTTTCATATTTATTAAATAAAGTGCAAACAGGGAAGAAGGTTTTGATTCACTGTATTGGTGCTCAGTCTGAACATCTGATCTGTCTAACACACTTTCTATTTAGTCCCAGAGGATTTGATAGGAGAACAGTTTCACATTTAAGTGAAACTGAGGCTCTCTTCCTCTATCTCCTTCTCTGGAACCAACCGGGAGATGGTTTCCCGAATTGGGAAGGATCTCACTCTCCAACTTGGTGATTTATGATTCTGTTAGCTGTATCTGTTTATTTTGCTTGCAGCCAATCATATTGGTTTTAAAGAAATGTAAGTCCAGCAAGAGAGGAAACATTGGAATGGCAGAGGAAGGAAGACTTTGGGAATGGTAAGGGTGAGAAGAATTTAAGAAACCATAAGCTCATCTGGATCTGGGAGGAAAAAAGGCAGCTCAAAATTCAAAGACCATAAGAGTGAAAAAGTAAAGAGCGGAGGGGATGGGGGTGGGGGTGGGGGGGAAATGGAAGAGTAAGTTGTGCAAAACCTTGTTGAACCAGGCCTGAATCCAGTCCAAACTGACCCCTGATCTCATCCAAGTACTGTCCGGCCCCTTTACAGTTTGTAAGATTTGATGGAACCACAGGCCAAAGTGGTGTGGCCAGAGGCCATTGGCCTTGGGGAAGCATCTTGCCAGTGGGGTGATGTGGGAAGACGGAGTGCCAAGCTGGCCAGACGCTGGTGTCTAATGCTATGTAATGAAGGTTAAGTGACAGACGGATATCCACTTAACTGCTGATTCCATCTTTCCCCACCCTGTTATCATCCTTAGCCTACTTTGTAAAAGACAAATTTTTGCCAGAAAATGTATTTTAGGTCAGTGGATTTTTTGTTTGTTTGTTTTTTGATTTTGGTCATTAAACAACTTTCATTTCCCCCTGGACTGATGTCAGCCTAAAGTCTTGAGACGGTGCCATTTCAGAGCCATCCATGTAGTCATTCTCTGGAGATTTCAGATGGCATTTGGGAAAACCGCCAAGATGATGTATTGACTCCGAAGACAAGCAGGCAATTTCCACACAGAGAACCCTCTGAAGCCTAAGTGACTTGTGGACTGTGTGTGTGTCACATTGCAGAGGGACTGGACTCAAGTGGCCTATCTGTATAATCACTTGCCTCTACTGGTGAGTGAACTGGTGTTGCACTTGTTCCAATCAGCTTGGCATCTGCATTTTTGCTTGTGGGAATTCAATAAATCCTCAGCCATTGGGGTGAGAGATTAAAGAGTTCCAAGAAGTACAGGAAGCAACTGGTAGCTAAGAGGCTAAAAATTAGAAATAAATCCCTTCTTATGAACTCACCCTTTTAGAAGTAAGAATCTCTCTTTCCTAAAAACAAAATAGAAAGCAAAGTCCTCTTGGGATGTTTATCACTTATTTATAAACTTTTAAACATTAAAATTTTGTCTAACTATATAAACACAATCAAAATCGAGGAGGACTTTGGATATTCATGTGTAGTTGTGGGGTAATTCAATGCTGTGTTGGAAGAAACATTAATAGACAATGTCTTGGGAGTGGGAGCCTGACTGGGTGGTGGGTTCTCTTGGGAGCCCACAGTCTTATTTGCTATCACAGAGAAAAAAACAGCCCCATTTCAGTAAGCAGGGTGGAGCTCCTTCTTTAGTAAGGCAAATGACTGGGATAGTTTTTCTGATTAATAAAGCTCTTGAGCCCTAGGTTAAGGAAGCTTCCTTTGCCACCATGTTGAGCTCTGCCACCCTGAACCTTTATCCTGTCTTTGGCCCTCCCTCTACTCCACTGTCCCCTTCTGTTTCTTCTTCCTATAAATTTTTAGGGAGTGTCTATTATGTGTCCACACTAAGTAGGTACAGGGAATATGACTATGAATCAGGTAACAGTGCTTTTATAAAACACACTATTTACACTTCTGGAATTTTCTTCATATGTTCTTAATCTTCAAAAATGTCCTGTATTTAATAAAGTCTTCTCATTAGATTACTAGTTCTTTGAGGATCAGTATTCTTTTTTTGTACAGATGTATCCAAAATAAGTGCTACAAAAATAATAACTGTTAAAATAAAGCTGATGCTTCTCCTAAAATACAAATTTAAGCTCTATGGAAAGTTCATTGTAAGTATGCATTGCTGTCAAGTAAGAAAAGGAATTGTTATCTAGTGCTATATTCTAATACGCCTTCTTTTCAATGGACATGCTTTGAGTAGTTTCCAAAATCCTTGAAGGAGGACCGTCCAAGGAGTTTTGTATGTGAGTGTTTATGTTTAAGGGGTTCCAATAGCAAAGGTTGTGGTCCCCAAGGGGAGCTTTCCAAGAAGAATCCTCCATCTTGGAGAGAGGAAAGCATAATTTTTGGGCGACACCCTGTCTATTTTAAATCATTGGAGAGGGGAAAAATATTTGTCTCCAAGACTGTAATTTTCCAGATGACGCCATATTGTTGCACAGTTGCCATACCATGAGAAAGAGCATTCTTGTGGTTTCTTCACTGGAAATCCTGTAGGAAAGCTATTTCTGGCATCTTTTCCTAATGAAGCCCAGTGAGTATGGGGAACAGACTGGCCAACCAGATACAGTTTGTGGTCTCTCAGCATTTTGGAAAAGTCCCTTCAACACAGCATTTTTCAAAGGACTTCTCAGTGTATGAGGTGTTGAGTGGGGTGGATGATGAGGAATAGGGCGAAATATTAGTCCAGATCAAATCCCAAAGCAGTGGTCTGGTCAGACATCCGGACTTTCATGTGATTATTCTCTCATAAAAATAATTTCGAATCTAAAATTTGTCTTTTAGTACATGGTGTAAGTATCTCTTTTCAAAATTAAATTTTGATAGCTAAGGACCACAACTAAGTATGCATTTGAATAAAAATAAGAGTAACTGGATGAGTAGACTGATATTCAATAGCAGCTTTTCAGATGGAGTTTGGTTCCTGTGAAAACCTACTTTCTGAATCTGAGCTGAATGCCCTGTTTAAGGATGTTTGTAAAAAAAATTATACAGAACACTTTTTTGAAATAGGAAAATTATAACGGTTTTTTTTTTGTTTTTTTGTTTTTTTTTGAGACGGAGTCTCGCTCTGTCGCCCAGGCTGGAGTGCAGTGGCGCAATCTCGGCTCACTGCAAGCTCCGCCTCCCGGGTTCACACCATTCTCCTGCCTCAGCCTCCCGAGTAGCTGGGACTACAGGCGCCTGCCCCTGCGCCCGGCTAATTTTTTCTATTTTTAGTAGAGACGGGGTTTCACCATGGTCTCGATCTCCTGACCTTGTGATCCGCCCGCCTCGGCCTCCCAAAGTGCTGGGATTACAGGCGTGAGCCACCACGCCCGGCCTAATTATAACGGTTTTAAAAACTCTGGCAACATTTTGCTCAGGTAACATTTTTCTCTTTAACTTAAAAAGTTACCTTACTATACCACCTTTGAATAGCAAGTTCCAGAAATACTTCCAAATTGTATGCAGCCCTTCTCCTCTAGGCTGTAGACTTTTGAAGAAGGTACAATAGGCCAGGTGCGTTGGGTTATGCCTGTTCAGCACTTTGGGAGGTCAAGGTGGGCGGATCACTTGTGGTCAGGAGTTCGAGACCAGCTTGGCCAACACTGTGAAACTCTGTCTCTACTAAAACACAGAAATTAGCTGGGTGTGGTGCTGTGAGCCTGTAATTCCAGCTACTTGGGAGGCTGAGACATGAGAATCACTTCAACCCAGGAGGTGGAGGTTGCAGTGAGCTGAGATCACACTAGTATACTCCAGCCTGGGTGATAGAGAGAGATTCTGTCTTAAAAAATAATAATAAAAAATAAAAAGAAAAATAAAAAAGAAAAGAAAAAAAGAGGTACAATAGACTTAAAGGGCTCTTTAATGTCTAAATATAGAAATTATTTTGTAGACAAAACTATTAGAATTAGGAAACGTTTCCTAGGCATTTCTGACATGAGAGTGTGGACCTGAATTGATCTAACCCAGTAACTGAATTACAAATGGGTTAAGCCTCATTCATAGCAGTCTATGTGTCTTTTTGCCAAGTGTTCTTCGAATACAACTTCTCTCATCTCTCTCTCTTTCTCTTTCTTTTTTCTCTGGCAGTTTCAATAGCAGAAAAATAGGAACAACCTCATGCGCAGGCCCCAAACTTGGTCTTCCTCTCCTTTCCTGCTCGGGGCTGCTGTGGGTAGGTTGAGGAGATAATAAGGTTGGCCCCAAGGGGCGGGTGTGGAGAGACCATATGGCTTCTCTGGCAGTTACTGGGAGCAGTGTTGACAGGCCTGGGAGCAAGCCGAGGCTGCGGTCTCCAGTGCCAGCAGGAGGACGGCAGTGACGGATGCAAAGCTCTGGATGGCAGGAGCGAAGCAGGGCGCCTTGAGAGGCCCACGACTCTGGAAGGTCTGCGCCTCGTGTCCAGTTAAATGTTTCAAGAAAATAACCTTGCAATGGAAAAACCCCTCTCTTTGTACTGAGGGATGGTCTCTTTTAGGGAATTCTTTACACATAAGAAAACTCTTTGTTGTTTTTATCAGTATAACTAATGTAAGAAATTGTAGACGCCAGACTAGGAAGACATCCCTTGTTGAATCATAACTTTTTCTAGGTTGATGGAAGAGAGAGGATGTGTACAGCTAGCTCCTGGTTAACGTTTGAAAAACCTTTCCTGGACTTTTAAGAGAGAGGGAGAAAATATTTCTGGAGATGTCTATAGCTACAGGGAGAAAGATGGTGCGATGGAAAGTAAAGGTGTTAAGAATGTTACTTAACATTCTTAAGTAACATTGAATAACATCTTAGGGGAAAATGGATCTTGGGGCCGTACTTTTTGATTTTCATGAGTTAAGAAAGCAACAACTATTTTTGAGAAATGATTATTGATTATGCACAGGCAAGAAGGAGGATCCGCCTTGAAGCTCTGAGGCAGGCTACTGGTTTGCTATGTTAGGATGGGATGACAAGAGGAGTTTGTCAGCACCTGCATTTTCTTCAGGAAGAGAGTGGCTGTTAGGATGACCGTAGGCAGAAGGTTAGAAGCCTGCCCTTCTGATGCCATGGCCTGGCTCCAGCACTTCAGAGAGCCAGTGGGAAGGAGAGAAGATGTAAGGAGACTTTCGATGGAAATATTTTGGTTCCCTCAAGGGCTTCTCAAGGGCTTCTCACACACTATAGTCCATCCAATCTGTGGGCCACCAAAGATAATTTGTTCCACCCTATTTTCACTGTGTCACGTTTTCAACCTGTTCTGCTTCTTGCCTGGGTTTCTCTAAGCCTAGAAGAGAGATTCTCATAGAAACCCGAGAGACAGGCAGCAAGCGAAGAGGCGGAGGTGATGGTGTTTAGAATCCTGATCAGATTCCTTCCAGCCTGCATCCCATTTCCTTTTGGGTTGGCCTGTTTCCTTCAATATCCTGGATGATATAATTATTCACATGGATTGTCAGAAAGCAATGACAGACTTTGATAAACGTATCATTTCAATTAAAGTCACAGGAAGAAAAATAAGAGACGATCACAATTGTAAGTCATCTGTTAGCCAGCTGGATACATATATTGTGCTATCTCTGCCGGCTGGCCATCCAAAGAATTTTCAAGGATTAACAAGGAGAGTTAGTGAGAAGATCTGTGGTCACAGAGGAATTTGCTACATATCTTGTGGGCTTTTCTGGCACCAGATTTGTTTTAGGGGAAAATGTGAGACTGGATTAATGCCACTTGTGAATCTTGATACCTTGATCTCAGCTACGTCTACAGGCCTGAATTGAAACCTGTGTTGGATTGGATGGTGCTTCTGATGATGGTTTGACCAAAATATTATGAAATAATGGAAGAAAAAGTACAACTTAATGATAGAGAATTGGCCTCTGAATTTCCGTTTCACCCCTCAAAGTGGAAAAACTAAGTACAATAGATAATGATCTTTTTGTAGTTTGTGGAAGCAAGATTGTGAATGTGTTTTTACTCATTGCAGATCTCAGGCTTGATGCAAAGATTTAAAGATTTATAATCAGAAAAACAATGAAAACTGTATGTTTCATAGACAATCCTTGATTTTTGAAGTATAGATGTGGTCTTGGGGCATATGATATTTTCTTGAAACTAATAACTAACCTTCCAGGAAAGACTCCTCTCTTTCTGGGAAGGCCTGCATTGAATAATGTTTTGACAAGAGTGGATCAATCTGTTAAGATGTAATAACTTTTGCTCATTTAACAAGCTAGGGCAAACAAAAAGTGGCAAATTAGGCAGAGTTGAAATTATGCAAATTATAAGAGTTAAAATGCACTCCCTTTTTGTAGCCATGCATTGATTTTTCTCATCTGGGGGCTGATATGTTTATTTCCAAACAAAATGATTTGATTCATTTTATTAATTAAACTTATAAAAAACCTCCAACATTAAAAAATTTGGCTTTCCCATGCAACCCTTCACAAGCTGAAGAATATGCAAGGATTTAATTATAGTGGACTGGGGGGAAAATCAAGCCCTTTTTTTGTTATGGTACAATTAAGTACCTGTCAAACTCAGGCAACCCTTAATTTTCCTTGAGTGAAAGCAGTTGATGAATATAAAACTAATCCTACCCTTAAGGCTTTCTTTTTGAAAGCCATATAATTAGAAATAAAGGTTCATCCAAACTTAAAAGGCTTTTTTCTTTTTTCCTGGAAACATTTTTTACTTTGACAAAAGCGGTAAGTTTTTGTACTTAGTGTTGTTGGATAGAACAGTACCAGTTTTAACTAGCACAGAAGTACTTGGAATCACAGCTTATATACTCCATGTGTGTAGAGCTGTGATTGCAAGAGATGGAAGGGGACATAAGTGCAATTGCTATCCATGACCTTACTGCTCAAAGTGTATTCCAGGGACCAGCAACATGACCTCACCTGGGGGTTTGTTAGAAAAGCAGAATTTTCAGTCCTGCCCAGACCCCTTGAAATCAGCACTTGAAATTTGTTAAGAACCCCAGACCTTGAATTCACACTAATGCTGAAGAAACACTGATTTATAAAACTGACTGGTTTGTTGTAGAACAGGTGAACTTTAAAGTAAATAATCAGTTGACTCTCTTCTTAGGGGAAGAAAATATTGTGAATTAAACAGCAGTCAGTTTTATTTCTTGGATCATAAAATCCAGGCAATTATGTTGCCAGAAGAATTTTTTTGAAGCTTGTTCCTACCTCCAGGAGATCCCATGAGAAATAGCTTTATCTTAAATTCTGAAATATATAATTGTTTCCCAATCTGGATAAGGAGTGAAATCTCTGGTCCATAAAGGCAGATCTAGCTTTTGGTTATTTTTGTTCACACAAAATATAATTTCCGTGCAAAAATGTCTGGTCGAAAGTAGCCACTCACTAAGTATTTTTTTTAAAGGAATCAACAAATATATTCAGCCCATAGCTAGTTTTATAAAATGAAATCCATATAAGACACTCAGTTCTTGACTCCTCCTCTCTTCCTTGGGCTACCAAAACATTTGCAAATACTTCCATCATGGTGCCTACTGTTTTGTGATAATTTATCACTTTTCCTCCCAAGATACTGTGAGTTATCTGAGGATGTTTTTGTTTCCAAGAGTCTTGTGCAGGGCTGGGAATGTTTGGGTACTCAATGATGTGTGTGTGTGTTTTTTAATTGTGGGAATATATATAATATAAAAATTATCACTTTTCCATTTTCAAGTGTACAGTTCAGTGGCATTAAGTACATTCGCATTGTTCTGCAACCATCATCACCATCCATCCACAGAATTTTTCATCTTGCAAAGCTGAAGCTCTATACTTATTAAACAGTAACTCCCCAGTCTCCCTTCCCCCAGTCCCTGGCAACCACCATTCTACATCTGTCTTCCTGAATTTGACTGCTATAGGTATCTCATATGCATTGAATCATATGGCATTTGTGCTTTTGTGAGCAGCTTATTTCCCTTAATAAAAGGTCCTCAAAGTTCATGCATGTTGTAGGATGTGTCAGAATTTCCCTCCTTTTTAAGGATGAATAACATTCCATTGTATGTATCTACCACTTTAGTCCTTTCTTGCATTGCTATAAAAAATATCTGAGACAGGTTTAATTGGTTCATGGTTCTGCAGGCTGTACAGGAAGCAGAGCAGGTTCCTGAAGCAGGAGGCTTCAGGAAACTTACAATCATGGTGGAAGGTGAATGGGAAAGAGGCTCATCTTACATGGCTGGAGTGGGGAAAGAAAGAGAGTTGGGGAGGTGCCACACACTTTCAAATAACCAGGTCTCACTATCACGACACCAGCACCAAGGGGGATGGTGCTAAACCATTAGAAACCAACCCCATGACCCAATCACCTCCCACCAGGCCCCACCTTGAACATTGGGGATTACATCTCAACATGGGATTTGGGTGGGGGCACAGATTCAAACTATATCACTTGGGTTACTTTTATCTTTTGGCAGTTGTGAATAACCCGGCTATGAACATGGATGTGCAAATATCTATTTGAGTTGCTGCTTTCAATTCTTTTGGATATATACCTAGAGTGGAATTCCTGGACAAGACTATTTTATTTTTATTTCTTTGAGGAACTATCACGCTGTTTTCCATAGCAGCTGTACCATTTTGTATATGTACCAGCAGTGCACAGGAATTCTAATTTCTCTATATTCTTTTTAACACTTGTTATTTTCTCTCTCTCTTTGTGTGTGTGTGTTTGTGTTGTAATAGCCATCCAAATGGATGTGAAGTGGTATCTCATAGTGGTTTTGATTTGCATTTTCCTGATGATTCATCATTTTGAGTATCTTTTCATGTAATTACTGATAATTTGTATGTCTTCCTTGGAGAAATAGCTGTTCACATCCTTTGCTCATTTTTAAATTGTCTCCTTTTATCATTGAGTTGTGGGAGTTCTTTATATATTCTGAATATAAACCCTTTATCAAATATATGATTTGCAAATATTTTCTCCCATTCCATGGGTTGCCTTTTTGCTCTGATGATTGTGTCTTTTGATGCACAGAAATTTTAAATTCTGAAGTATCCAATTTATTTTTCTTTTGTTGTCTGTGCTTTTGGTGTCATACATGAGAAATCACTGTGAAATTCAATGTCATGAAGGTTTCCCCCTATGTTTTCTTCTAAGAGTCTGGTAGTTTCATGTTTTGCACCTAAGTCTGATTCGTTTTGACTTAATTTTTATATATGGTATAAGGTAAGGGTTCAATATTATTCTTCTGAATGGGGATACCTAGTTTTCCAAGTACCATTTATTGGAAAGACTAAATTGAATGATCTTGGCACTTCTGTCAAAAATCATTTGATCATGTCATGTGGGTTTATTTCTGGGTCTCATTTCTGTTCCATTGGTCTATATGTCTGTCTTTATGTCAGTACCATGTTGTTTGGTAACTTTGTAGTAAGTTTTGAAAAGCTTTGTAGTAAGTGAGTTTGGAAGTGTGAGACCTCTAACTTCATTCCTTTTCAGGATTGTTTTGGTTATTTGGGGTCTTTTTGAGATTCTATATGAATTGTAGGATGAATTTTTCTATTTCTTTAGGAAACTTTGGGGTTTTGATAGGTCATCAGTGTTTTTGAATGCATAAATGAATAAACAAAAGAATAAAATTTAAAAGCTAACTTATGTTTAAGTTATGGAAAGCATGTTAACTACAAAAATCCTTAATGATGTCCTAGGGATGGGAAATTTCTCCAATAAAGAGATACCTTTTTCTTTACTATATGTAAAATTTTGTTTGCTTTTACTTATTTTCCTATTTATATTCTTCAAAAGAATTTGATGCAAGTTACAATTAAACGAGAAGAGAATAAAATTAAAGCAATTAAAAAGGTGGTAGGGGAAGGAGTATGAAGTTAGATGAGAGAAAGGAACAGCCTCTGTCTTTTGCGCATCAGCTTGGTTTTAAGTTTCCTGGAAACTGAGCAAAAAGAGAAACATGTTTTTTTTTAGTGCTTACTATGGCCCAGGCACTGAAACTTGACTCCTAACAACATCCCTATCCAATAAGTATAGAATCAGGCTCTTTGTGTTTTCCAATCACGGATGCAGTGCCCCAGTGTGCATGGGGCTTGTGTCCCAGCTTCCACTTGCTTTGTGGTGCCCTTGCTTGGTACCTGTGTTGATATATCTGAGTCCTGTCTCAGTAGTATAATTGGCCTTCTCCATTTTCCAGTCTTTCTGAGTTCCTACATTGGCACCCTGGTTATTCTTCCAAATCTAAATCTATCCTAAGTCCAGGCCTTGTCTTACTTTTGCTTTTCCCCACTCTAGGCCTACAGCCCAGTTCCAGAATTCTAGCTCTTCATGGACGCTATTACCTTTGGGTTGACATCCTCATGGATTTCTGCCCCATAGTTGTCATCCCTGGGGAATATAGCTTATTAGATATGTTTCTATTCTTGGCTCCTTATGGTGACTGTTTATTTGCCTGAACTATGAGGGGTTCTAGGTCTCTTTACAGAAACCCTCCTGCCAGAGTTTTTCCTCTTAGATACTAGTCTTGCCCCTGTCTATCTTGCCTTGAGAAAACTGCTGTGGTTCATCAATGAGTTAAAAAAATGACAGAAGCATTTTTGACCCTTTTTTGTACTGGGTATCAATTAAAAGCCCAAGGGATAATGCCTAATTGATTCCCTATGACACAATTTGGGTTCTCCAGGAAGCAGAACCTGAGACAGTGTAGTGCTGAGAGTAGTGCTGAGACTGTTTATTGGGTATGTCCTTGAGATCAGCATCTGTGGACAGGAGGGGATGAAAGTGGGATTGAGCTGAGGGAGAAGTCAAACTGAGTGCAGGGCCAGTGACAACAGCAACCACCTTAAGTTCTAGAGTTAAAATGGTTTATGGAGAATGGCCAGGACTTTATCCCACTCCTCAATTGGTCATTGTTGTGGACTGCTCTTGAAAGGCGGTGACATTGGACCAGACTCTGGTCTGGTGCTGTGACAATCCCTGAAAAGTTAACAGCAGGAGGCTGTCTGCTGATAGTTCTCCCAGCAGCTGGGCAACAAGGCCTTCCTTGAAGGAGGATCTGGGCAGTGTGTCTCTTGTCTACCATGCTCTGGAACAACTGGGCCCATATTACAGGTAAAACCATGATTGAACTTTGCATAGAGAGGGAGTACAGTGGCTCACGCCTGTAATCCCAGCACTTTGGGAGGCCGAGGCGGGTGGATCATGAGGTCAGGAGATCCAGACCATCCTGGCTAAGACGGTGATACTGACTCTACTAAAATTACCAAAAAAAAAAAAAAAGAAAAAAAAAAAAATTAGCCAGGCGTGGTGGCGGGTACCTGTAGTCCCAGCTACTCAGGAGGCTGAGGCAGGAGAATGGTGTGAACCCGGGAGGCGGAGCTTGCAGTGAGCCAAGATCGCGCCATTGCACTCCAGCCTGGGCGACAGAGGGAGACTCCGTCTTGAATAAAACAAAACAAAAAGATGGAATTTAGATAAATTGACCAGAGAAATATTCTTCTGTCAGTCCTCTATGAATTATCTCAGAGAAGCTCTTGACTGGGGCTGGACAACAGAAAAATAATTAGAGATTGAACTTGCTGTAGAGTGTGAAATTCTTCATAAAGAATACAAAGGAGTTTCATATGCTTAGATATCAGATATACAGTTAGAGGAGTTACAGTTAGCTATGAAAATTAGGGTTTTTGGGTATAAAAATTACGTTTATTTTTGATAAGTAAAAGTAAATATTTATGGGATACAATGTGGTGTTTTGATATATGTATACTTTGTGGAATGTCTAAAGCTATTGAGCATATCATTTTTTGTGTGTGGTGAGAACACAACAATCTACTCTTTTAGCAATTTTCAAGTATACAGTATATTTTTATTAACTGTAGTTACCATATAATAAGTCTTGAACTTATTTCTCCTGCCTAACTGAAATTTCATGTCCATTAACCAACATCTCCTGAATTTCCCTACCTGCTAGCCTCCGGTAACCACCATTTTACTCTCTGTTTCTGAGTTCAACTTTTTTATATTCCACATATAAACGAGATCGTGTGGTGTTTGTCTTTCTGTGTCTGGCTTATTTCACTGTCCTCCAGGTTCATTCACGTGGTCATGAATGAGAGGATTTCCTTCTTTTTAAAAGCCTAATAGTTTTTCATTGTGTTTATATACCACATTTTCTACATATCCATTTATTCATTGGTGGAAACTTAGATTAATATCATATCTTGGCTATTGTGAATAATGCTACAATGAATATAGGAGTGCAGATACCTCTTTAATACACTGCTTATATATTTTTTGGATATATACTCCGTAGTGGGATTGCTGGATTGTATGGTAGTTCTATTTCTAATTTTTTGAGGAGCTTCCATATTGTTTTCCGTATTGGCCATACTAATATACATTCCTACCAATAGTGTACAAGGGTTCTTATTATATTTCTCCAGATCTTTACCAATGTTTGTTATCTTTTGTCTTTGCCATCACGGCCAATCTAACATGTGTGAGAGGATATCTTATTGTGGTTTTAATTTGTATTTCCCTGATGATTATTGATATTGAGAATTTTCCCATATACCTATTGGCCGTTTCTATGTCTTTTTATTTTGAGAAGTATCTATTCAGGTTGTTGCCCATTTTTCATTGGGTAGTTTTCTAACTATTGAGTTGTGTGAGTTCCTTACATGTTTTGGCTATTAATCCCTTGGCAGATGTACAATTTGCCAATGTATTTTCCCATTTTGTACATTGTCTCTTCACTCTGTTGACTGTTTCCTTTGCTGTGCAAGAGATTTAGTGTGATGCAATCCTATTTTTGGTTTTGTTGCCTGTGCTTTTGGGGTCATATTCAAAAAATCTTTGCCCACACCAATGGTATGGAACTTTTCCCCTATGTTTTCTTCTAGTAGTTTTACATTTTCAGGTCATATATTTAAGTCTTTAATCCATTTTGAATTGATTTTTTTTGTATACTGTGTGAGATGAGTATCTAATTTTGTTCTTTTGCATGTGGATATCCAGTTTTCCCAGCACCATTTATTCAAGAGACTGTCCTTTCCTCATTGTGTATTTTTAGCATTTTTGTTGTATCAATTCACCATATATTTGTGGATTTATTTCTGGGCTGCCTATTCTGTTCTATTATGTGTTTGTTTTAATGGTAGTACCATGCTGTTTTGATTACTGTAGTTTTTAGATTTTCAAATCACATAGTGTGATGCCTCCAGCTTTGTTCTTTCTGCTTGCTTTGGCCAGTTTTTTTTTTTTATGGTTTCATATGAATATTAGGGTTTTTTTCTATTTCTGTGAAAAATTTCATGAAATTTTGATAGATACTGCATTGAATCTGTAAATCACTTTGGGTAGTATGGATATTCTAACAATATTATTTTAATTCATGAACACAGAATATCTTTCTGTTTACTTGTATCTTCTTTAATTTCCTTCATCAATATTTTATAGTTTTCACTGTATACGTCTTTCATCTCCTTAGTAAAAATTTGTCCCTAAATATTTAATTTTTTATAGCTATTGTGAACAAAATTGTTTTGATTTCTTTTTTGGGTAGTTTATGTATAGAAATGCTACTAATTTTTGTATGTCAATTTTGTATCCTGCAACTTTAATTAATTTGTTTATTATTTCTAACAGTTTTTATTTTTTGTAGTCTTTAGGGTTTTTATATATATATATATCATGTAATTTGCAAGTGAGACATATGTATATATAAAATGTCATCTGCAAAGACAGACTATATATATATATTTATATAATGTCATCTGCAAAGAAAGACAATTCGACTTCTTCGTTCCTGCTTCAAATACTTTTTGTTGCTTTCTTTTTTTTTTTTTTATTATTATACTTTAAGTTCTAGGGTACATGTGCATAACGTGCAGGTTTGTTACATATGTATACTTGTGCCATGTTGCTGTGCTGCACCCATCAACTCGTCAGCACCCATTAACTCGTCATTTACATCAGGTATAACTCCCAATGCAATCCTTCCCCCCTCCCCCCCCCTCCCCATGATAGGCCCCGGTGTGTGATGTTCCCCTTCCTGAGTCCAAGTGATCTCATTGTTCAGTTTCCACCTATGAGTGAGAACATGCGGTGTTTGGTTTTCTGTTCTTGTGATAGTTTGCTAAGAATGATGGTTTCCAGCTGCATCCATGTCCCTACAAAGGACACAAACTCATCCTTTTTTATGGCTGCATAGTATTCCATGGTGTATATGTGCCACATTTTCTTAATCCTTTTTGTTGCTTTCTCTTGACTAATTGTTGTGGTTAGAACTTCCAGTACTATGCTGAAGACAGGTGATGAGAATGAGCATTCCTGTCTTGGATTCCTGATATTAGAGAAAAAAGCTTTCAACTTTTCACCATTGAGTATAATGTTAACTATGGGCTTGTCATTTATGGCCTTTATTATGTTGAGGTATATTTCTTCTATACCTAATTTATTTGGAGTATTTACATGAAAAGGTGCTGAATTTTTTTGAATACCTTTCTGCATCTGTTAAGATGATTATGTGGCTTTTGTCCTTCGTTCATATAATGTTAATGAGGTGTGTCGCCTTTATGGATTTGCTTATGTTGAACTGTCTTTGCATCCTAGTAATGAATTCCACTTGATCATGGTATACGAATTTTTTTAACATGCTATTTCATTCAGGTTGTTAATCTTTTGTTGAAAATTTTTGTATCTCTGTTCATCAGAGATATTAGCCTGTAATTTTCTTTTACTGTAGTGTCCTCTCTGGCTTTGATATCAGGGTAATGCTGACCTCATAAAATGAGTTTGGAAGTTTTCCCTCTTCAAATTTTGGAAGAGTTTGAGAAGGATTGACTTTAGTTCTTCAAATGTTTGATAGAGGCTGGGCATGGTGGCTCATGCCTGAAATCCTAGCACTTTGGGAGGCCGAGACGGGTGGATCGCCTGAGGTCAGGAGTTTGAGACCAGCCTGGCCAAACTTGTGAAACCCCGTCTCTACTAAAAATACAAAAATTAGCTTGGCATGGTGGCAGACGTCTGTAATCCCAACTACTTGGGAGGCTGAGGCAGGAGAGTCACTTGAACCTGGGAGGCGGAGGTTGCAGTAAGCCCAGATGGGGCAATTGCATTCCAGCCTGAACAACAGAGCGAGACTCCATCTCAAAAAAATAAATAAATAAAAAATGCAGCAATGATGGCATCAGGTCCTGGACTTTTCTTTGATAGGAAACTTTTTATTTACTGATTCAATCTATTTACTCATTATTTTTCTGTTCAAATTTTCTATTCACGATTCTGTCTTGGCAGGTTCTATGTGTCTAGGAATGTATCTATTTCTTCTAGGTTTTCCAATTTGTTGGCATGTAATTGTTCATAACAGTTTCTTATGATCCTTTGTAATTCTGTGGTATCAGTTGTAATGTCTCCTCGTTTGTTTTTAATTTTATTCATTTGAGTCTTCTCTTTTTTTTCAGTCTGGCTAAAGGTTTGTTGATTTTATCTTTTCGAAAAACCACTCATTTCATTTACTGTTTTTCTAGTCTCTTTTTAATTTATTTTTCCTCTTTTTATTACTTCCTTCTATCAACTTTAGGCTTAGTTTGTTCTTCCTTTTCTAGTTCTTTGAGGTGTAATATTAGATTGTTTATTTGGGATCTTTCTTCTTTTTTTTTTTGATGTAAGCATTTATTGCTATAAACTTCCCTCTTAGAACTACTTTTGCTGCATCCCATAGTTTTGTTGTGTTTCCATTTTTGTCTCAAGATATTTTAAAAGTTTTCTTGTCAATTTCTTCTTTGACCCCTTCGTAGTTTAGGAGTATGTTGTTTAATTTTCACATATTGGTGAATTTTCTAAAATTCCATTTATTATTAACTCCTAGTTTTATACCACTGTGGTCAGAAAAAATACTTAATATAATTTTAATCTTCTTAGATTTTTAAAGCATTGTTTTGTGGCCTAACGTATGACCTATCCTGGAGAATATTCTGTGTGAACTTGTGAAGAATGTGTATTCTGCTCATAGTGCATGAAATGTTCTCTGTCTGAATGTTAGGTCCATGTGATCTAATGTGTAGTTGAAGTCCAATGTTTTCTTACTGGTTTTCTATCTAATGTCCATTGTTAAAAGTGGAGTATTAAAGACCCCTACTATTATTGTATTGCAGTCTATCTCTCTCCTCAGATCTATTAACTTTTGCTTTATATATTTAGGTGATCTGATGTTGAGTGCATATATATTTATAATTGTTATATCTTCTTGATGAATTAATCCTTTTGTCATTATATAATATCCATCTTTGTCTATTTTTATACTTTTGACTTAAAGTCTATTTTACCTGATGTAAGCATTTGTATCTGTGCTTTCTTTTGGTTTCTACTTGCATGAAAAATTTTCTACACATTTATGTTCAATCTAGGAGTGTCCTTTTTAAAAAAACAAAAAACAAAAAACAACAACAAAAAACAAGGTCTTGCTCTGTCACCCACGTTGGAATGCAGTGGTGTGGTCATAGCTCCCTACCCCTACAGCTTGAAACTCCTGGGCTCAAGTGATCCTCCCATACCTTAGTCTCTTGTGTAGCTGGGACTATAGTTGCATGGCACCATGCCTGGTTGTTTTTTATTTTTTTGAAAGATGGGGTCTTGCTATTTTGTCCAGGTTGGTCTCAAACTTGTGGCCTCAAGAGATCCTCCTATCTGGGCCTCCCAAAATTCTGGGATTACAGGTGTGAGTCACCACATCTAGTCTATTTGTGTCATTAAATGTGAAGTGAAGTGAGTCTCTTATAAGCAGCATATAGTTGAGTCTTTTTAAAAAAATTAATCCAGTCTTTTGATTCAATAATTTAATCCATTTATATTTAAGATAATAATTGATAGGTAAGGACTTACTGCTGCCATTTTGCTAATTGTTTTCTGGTTGTTTTGTATATACTTTGTTTCTTTTTTCCTCTTTTGCTGCCCTCCTTCATGATTAAATAATTTTCTCTAGTGGTATGCTTTGATTCCTTTCTTTTTACCTTTTGTGTATCTTTTATTGGTTTTTGCTTTGTGGTTACCATGAAGCTTACATAAAATGTCTTATAGTTATAAAAGACTATTTTAAGCTGATAGCAACTTGCCTTTGATCATACAAAAAACCTTATACTTGTACCCCTCCTCCCCATGCTAAATGATTTTAACATTTAGAATCTGATGTCACAATTTACCTTTTTATTTATTTATTTTAAAATAGGGTCTCACTCTGTTGCCTAGCCTGGAGCCCAGTGGTACAATTATAGCTCACTACAGCCTAAGATTCCTGGGCTCAAGCAATTCTTCCACATCAGCTTTCTGAGTAGATGGGTCTATAGGCCTACACCACCATACCCAGCTATTTACATTTTTTTTTTTTTTTTGGAGGCACAGCATTGCACCATGTTATCCAGGCTGATCTTGAACTCCTGGCCTCAAGCAGTCTTCCCACTTCAGCCTCCCAAAGTGGTGGAATTATAGACATGAGCCACTGAGCTCGGCCTTTTAAAAATAGAAATTCTGAAGCTAAATTTCATTGCATTAATTGTACTAATTTTCATTAATTACTGCTTTTCTGATTTTGTTAAATTGTTTCTTTGCATTTTCTTAAAGCTTGCTGAGCTTCTTTAAAAATAATTATTTTGGCCAGGTGCAGTGGCTCATGCCTGTAATCCCAGCACTTTGGGAGGCCAAGACAAGTGGATCACTTGAGGTCAGGAGTTTGAGACCAGCCTGGCTAACATGGTGAAACCCCGTCTCTACTAAAAATACAAAAAATAGCCGGGTATGGTGGTAGGCACCTGTAATCCCAGAAACTCAGGAGGCTGAGGCAGGAGAATTGCTTGAAACCAGGAGGCAGAGGTTGCAGTGAGCCAAGATGGTGCCACTGTACTCCAGCCTGGGTGACAGAGCAAGACTCCATCTCAAAAAAAGAAAATTATTTTGAATTCATCAGGCACTTTATATATCTTCATTTCTTTGGGGTTAACTGTTGGGAAATCATTGTGTTCTTTTGGTAGTGTTATACCTCATCAATTTTTCATGTTTCTTGTTGGATCACATTGATGTCTGTATATTTAGTGAAGCAGTCAGTTACCTCTTGCAGACTTTATGGGTTAGTTTCACTGTGGGACCATCTTCTGTGGGGATGGAGGTGCAAGGGCACTTGCCTGGTAGAGAGTGCAGCAGTTCTGGCACCAGTGAGGGTATAGCCATATGGTTTCTGTGCAGTTCTGTCAGCTGAGGTTGACATTGACAAAGATTGGAGGGATCCATACTGGCCAACACTGTGGATGTCTGCAGTGGCAGTGAGAGTCATTGGGTTTTTTGGTGGTGATGGCTGCTGTGGTTCTCTTGATCTCTTTTTCTCACACTGGGGAAGTTGTGCCTGAGGGAATCAGTTTTGGCATTGGCCTTATGTGCTCATTTGAAATGAAGGTGGCTCTAGTTTCTGATAGGTAGCACTCATGTCTGATGAGCTGAGGCCTGAAGCATGATCATGTGTGGAGGGCCTATGGCTCTGTTATCTAGGGCAGCAATGGCACTGTTGCTCAGGGGGCAGACATTCCCACTGCCATATTAGTAACCATAAGGAGGCTTGTGTAGCAACCAGGTAGCTGAGAATGGGAGCACAGGTGTGTGTAGAGTTATAGTAGCTCTGGGGTTAAGGTGGGGTCTGGGTCTCTATAGTCGTTAAGCTTGTACCTGGAGCATGGACATGCTCAGAGGGACCTTGGCTTCAGGGCCCAAAGTGTGAACAAATTTTCCATGGTAATGGCTCTGGGTTCTGAGATGTGGGCAGGCACAGTGAAACCGTAAAGCCCAGGTCTGGAATGTGGGCACTCATGGGGATGTCAAGGCTTGGGGGTCAGGGCACACACAAGTTCAGGAGAGGTGGCAGCTCTTTTCCTGGTTCAACAGCACTGCTTCTTGAGGCAGGTAGGGATGTGCAGCCAAGTCTCACTCTCTGGGGTTACCCAACAGGAATGGCTGTTGATTACCTCAGTAGCAAAAGATACCAATGCTCTCTACAGCAGGCTGCTGGGGACCATGATGGTTCCATCCACATGGGTGATATTGATAGCTTCCACCCTTCTTCTTTGTTCTCAGCTGTTTCCTGGCATCTCAGCTATGCCAGTCTCACTAGCAATCCTTCCTATGTGGATATTCTCCATTTTTTTTTTCCTCCACTATGTTGCTGTAGGTTGTTTAATGGGCCCTTGAGCCCTTTCAGGGCTAGTTTGATCTGTGGATAGCCATCTATATTTGGTTGGTTGTGGAGAGTGGAAGGATGGTATCTCTTACCCCACCATCTTAGTGACAATCATTCCTCCAAATCAGAAGTTTGATTTTATACAGACTTGTATTTTTTTGCCCATGTTTGGGAACATTCAACCTTTGCAAGGAGTACTTGAGGCCAGGAAGGTTTTTGTTGTTTTTTAAATCAAGAAGTATCTATATACTTACATTTAGACAAGTACTTCATGAAGTCCCAGAGTGCCAGACTATTAAATAATGAAAATTGAATATTGGTCAGAAAAATTGTGAGTACAGAAATGATTTACTATCTACCTCTCTCTGAAATTAGCCCAAACTGGCTCATGTAATTTGTTTTTGCATCTTAATGGATGGTTTAGTGGCAAATGTAATCTTAGATAAGTTACCTGCGGGTGGGATTTCTAGTATTATTTATTTCAAAGCTGAAGCATGTCTGGCAATAGTGATGATCTGGAGTACAAAGGTACATACAATTGCTCTTCTGTTGCAAAACTGTATCCTGCAAAACATTCAAACTCTCTCCTTTCTTCCTTTCTCCATAGATTTAAGATTTTATGCACAAAGATAGGAGGTAGCAAAATCAAGCAGCACAGAGGGGCACAAAATAAATAGTAAAAATAGTAAATCTCTTGCCTTAACTTCTTGATTTCCAATTCCACATTTAGAAGTATTCTTCACATTTTTTGTGTATCTTTCCAGGATTTTTTGTGCATATATAAGTGTGTGTGCATGCATGTGTGTGTATACATATATATATATATTCACTCTCTTGAGACAATACATGTATTATTTTATGACTTACTTTATTCAGTTAATCTATAACTTAGACATCTTTGCATAGTTCTATATACACATATACTTAAAATTTTAAAGGGTACAAAATATTTCATTGTATGGATATAGCATACTGTACTTAATCACTTTGGTGCTGAGAACATTAAGGTTGTTTGGAGTTTTTGTTCAATTTTTCTATGAACATCCTTGCAGATATATTTTTATGCCTTTGTGTGATAGCTGCCTTAGGGAAAATTCCTAGAAGTAGTATAGAGGAGTCATAGAGTAGATGCATATACAATTTTTGTCTTGTATTGCCAAATCACCCTTCAAAATGTTGTATCAGTTATATTCAACTAGTAGTATGTGGGAATATCAGTTTCTCCAAACTTTTGCCAACATTAGCTTTCATCAAATGCTTAATCTTTGCCAATCTGTTGGATAAAAAAAAAATTTCATTCATCTGATTTGTATCCTGTAATTATGATTCTGACTGGGCATTGTGTGTATGTATGTGTGTTGTTTTGGTCTTTTTATTTCTGCTTCAGGTTTCATCATTTATTTGCTCATTTTTCTATTGGGTTATTTGCCTTTTGTGTGTTTTGTAAGCATTCTCTGTATATAAAGGACATTATTCTTTTGTCATTAATGTTACAAATACTTTTCTCGGTTTATAATTTGTATTTTGGATTTTTTTATAGCATGTTTATACAGAAAATTTTAATTTCTGGTAGTAAAATTTACCACTCTTTCTTATGGCTTCTAAAATTTGTGACATGCTTAGAAAGGCTTTTACTTTACTCATGTGTTAAAGACAGATTCAGCTATATTTTTATCTAATACTTCCACAATTTTGTTATTTATACTTAGGTCTTCATCTATAAAATGGGGATTATAATAGAATCTAGGGTGTGAGACTGTGATGAGGACTGGGGGAGTAGAAAAAAATTAACTTTTTTATCAGGTATATTCTTATTTAATACTTTTAAAGGAGAATATATAAGTTGCTTCTGTAAAATAAGATATGATAAAATATACTTGTTAATAAAGCTATGGATTATTGCATATTAATTTTATAATCAGCCACCTTACTCTTACTAAATTTTCTCATGGTTTCCAATAGCTTTTGGTTTCTTTTGGTTTTCTAAATTTAGAATCATTTTTTTCTGCAAATAATGATACTTATTTCTCTTGTTTTTTAATGCCTTGGTTAATATATAGTAAAAATGCTACATAATAAATTTGAAAGTAGGAATTTTAATCTTTTTTTTACTTGGCAAATACTGATGTAAGCATGGTTCTGCCTCTTGTTTTGAAGTATACAAACACAAAATACTTTGTTGTAACATTTTTTAAAACGTTAATAGATGTTCATGGTACAAAATTTAGGAAAATAAAAGAGTAAATGTGAAAAGTAGGCTAGGGCTGGTGGCTCATGCCTGTAATTCCAGCACTATGGGAGGCCAAGCAGGGGCAGATTGCTTGAGCCCAGGAGTTCGAGACCAGCCTGGGCAACGTGGCGAGACCCCAACTCTACAAAAAAATACAAAAATTAGCCAGATGTGGTGGCATGCACCTGTAGTCCTGGCTACTTGGGAGGCTGAGGTGGGAGGATTGCTTGAGCCTGGTGGGAGGTTGAGGCTGCAGTGAGCCAAGATCGTGCCACTGCACTCTAGCCTGGGTGACAGAGCCAGATCTTGTCTCAAAAAGAAAAAAAAAAGAAAAAGAAAAAAGTGAAAAGTAATTATTTGTCATACCTCTTTGCCTTATTGACCCAGATCTCCGCTTAGAACAAACATTGTTAAAGACAACTTATTTAATATTGACCCAGAGAGAAACTCAGCATTTATAAATATGTGTATAAATGTAGTAGAATTCTTATTTAAACAGACCTATCTTCTCTTCTGTGTTGATATATGGCGATCATAAGGCATTTACAAAGATGTCAGTTTAGAGAGGTAGGAGGTTTCTGTGTAATCATTTTTAAGGACATACTTTATTGTTTTACCAATCAGTCTCAGTCATGTAGTTATCACTGAATTCCATTTATAGTCACCATACTTTTTGGGTGTTTCTTGGTCTGGCAGAAACAGCAGCTACACAGGTGTGCTCTCTTTATGGCCACAAAATTTCCATCCTGCTCTAATGTGTGCCTGATAGACAACACTCATTCTGGGATCCACTTCAACCATGATCACCATTCTAGAAATTCCCCTTGCCTTTCCAGTACTGGATCCTGAGAAAAATGATAGGAAAATAACATTTTTGAATTATTACATCTGAAAGTATTCTTTTTTCTACATTTCTAGTTGATTGGCAATTTGGTTGGATGTAGAACTATGGGCTGAAATTACTTTCCTTCAGACTTTTGGAGGTATTACTCCAATGTCTGATAGTATCAGCGTTGCTATTAAAAATTCAAAGTTTTTTTCTGCTTCCTGGTTCTTTGTAGGTGTTCCTTTTTAAAAATCGCCAGAATATTTTAAAAACTTATCTTTGTTCTTGGTGTTCTAAAATCTTACCATGATGTACATTGGTATGGATTATTTTACCTACTCTGCAGGGCGTTTGATAAATCTGTTTAATCTTCAAGTTGATGTCTGTCTGTCCTGGGAGATTTTCTGCAATTATTTTATTGCTAGTCTCTTCCTCTCTGATGTCTCTATTTCTTTCTCTTCTCAATATATTTTGTTAAAAAGACGATCTTGTTCTTTCATCATGGATGTAAAATCTTTTGTCTCTCTGAGGATAATAATGATAGATATTTTTTAAGATGTAAAAAATTCAGTATTTTTTTCAAGTTTCTATTTTCATCTTAGTTTTTATTTTTAGTGCTAAAAATGAGATATCTTATAATAGTTAATTGTCAACTTATTAAGAGTAAGAAATTAAAAGCTATTTGGGACCTCTGAGCATTTTAGAAATATGCAAGAAATGGAGGCTGAATGTGGTGGCTCACACCGGTAATCCCAGCACTCTGGGAGGCTGAAGCAAGAGGATCAGAGGCCAGGAGTTTGCAACCAATCTGGGCAACATAGCAAGAGCCCATTTTATTAAAAAAAATGAGCAAGTTAAACCTTTTGTATTGCTCTATGAAACCTTATTACTCCATCGTTCATCCTACAAATCCAACACTCTAATGCACTTTAAAAAACTCCCAAAACTCTTGTATGTGGCTGTTGATTGAATCCTTCTCCAATACTTAAGAGTAAATTGATGTGATTTTATAACATGTCTTTTTGGAAATATGTACCAAAGTGTTAAATGTGTATAACATTTAACATAATAATTGCAGTATTATTTTAATAGCAAAAATGGGGGGAGCTAAAAAGTTTCCAACAAAAATGACTTAGTTATATAAATTACATTAAATAAGCTACAGTGAAATACTATGAGGTGTTAAACTATTGTTAAAGATCTGCATTTAGTGACTTTGAAAAATGTCTCAAATATGGTAAGTGGAAATGGCAAGTGACAGTATAAATAGTGTGATCTCACTGATGATAATATTTTAAAAACTTCTTATGTATAAGAAGTTAAATATATCTTCTAAATATATAGAGATTTATCTATGAAGATGTTCACCAAAATGTTAACAATGGTTAGATCTGGGTGTTGATATTTTAGATTTGTTTCTATTTCTTTTTGTTTTCCTGTATGGTTTAATTTTTACTTACTTTTTTTTTTTTTAACAATAACAATGTCTTTAAAGTTTTATTTTCATTGACATAGTAATTGTACATATTTATAGAATATAATGTGATGTTTTGATACATATATGCATGTATATATTGCGTAATGATCAAATTAGGATAATTAGCAAATCCATTGACTCAAGCATTTATTATTTCTTTGCAATGAGAACATTCAAAATCCTCTCTTCTAGCTATTTTTAAATACAAAATATATTCTGTTAACTGTTGTCACTCCACTATAGTCACCCTATTGTGCAATAGAACACCAGAATTATTCTTTCCATCTAAGTATAACTTTGTATCTGTTGACCAACCTATCCCCATCTCCTACTTTCTTACCCAGCCTATGGTGACTACCATTCTACTCTCTACTCCTGTGAGATAAACTTTTTTAGATTCCACATATGAGTGAGATCATACAGTATTTGTCTTTCTGTGTCAAGCTTGTTTCGTTTAACATAATGTCCTACAGGTTGATGGATGTTTTTGCAAATGACAGAATTCCACTTTTTTTTAATGATTGAATATACTCTACTGTTTATATTTACCACGTTTTCTTTGCCTATTCCTCCCTTGATGGACACTTAGGTTGCTTCCTTGTCTTGGATATCATGAATAATGCTACAAGGAACATGTGGGTACAAATTTCTTAATGAGGCGATGTTTCATTTCCTTTAAATGTACATCAAGTAGTGGGATTGATAGATTATGTGACAGTTCTGTTTTTAATTTTTTAAGGAAACTTCCTACTGTTTTCCATAATGGCTGTACTAATTTACATCTCCACAAAGTGTGTATAAGGGTTCCCTTTTCTCCACATCCTCAGCAACACTTGGTATCTTTTGTCTTTTTGAGAAGAGTCATTCTAACTGGAGTGAGGTGATATTTCATTGTGGTTTGAATTTGTATTTCCGTGATGATTACTGATTGCTATGGTTTGGATGTGGTCTGTCTCCATCAAATCTCATATTGAAATTTGATTCCCAGTGTGGTGATTTTGGGAGGTGGTAGAGCCCAGTGGGAGGTGTTTGATCATGGGGGTGGATTCCTCCTGAGTGCCTTGGTGCTGTTCTTATAGTACTGAGTTCTCACTTTCAGGAGACTAGATTGGTTCATCAAGGAATAAATCAGTTCAAGCTTGTCCAACACACAGCCCATGTGCCGCATGTGGCCTAGATGGCTTGGAATGTGGGCCAACACAAATTTGTAAACTTTCTTAAAATATTATTTTTTTTGTTTTTTTTTTCTGACCAGCTATTGTTGGTGTAGCTCATCAGCTATTGTTGGTGTTAGGGTATTTTATGTGTGGCCCAAGACAATTCTTCTTCTTCCAATGTGGCCTAGGAAAGCCAAAAGATTGGACATCCTGGATTAGTTCTTGTGGCAGTGAGTTGTTATACAGCTAGGACTCCCTGGTGTGTAGTTGTTTGTAATATTTTCTTATAATCCTTTGTATTTCTGTGGCATCAGTTGTAATGTCTCCTTGTTCATCTCTGATTTTATTTGAGTTTTCTTTCTTTCTGGCTAAAGAGTGTTGATTTTGTTTATATTTTTAAAAACCCAATCCTTCATTTGGTTGATTTTTGTATTTTTTGTCTATTTTTGTTGATTTATGCTATGATCTTTACTATTTCATTTCTTTTAATTTTGAGTTTAGTTTGTTTTTGTTTTTTTAGTTCCTTGGGGTGCAACATTGGGTTACTTGAGCTCTTTCTTCTGTATTGAAATAGGTGTTTATGGCTATTAACTTTCTTCTGAGTACTGCCTTTGTCATATTCCACAGGCTTTGGTATGTTATATTTCCATTTTCAGTTGTCTCTAGAAATTTTTAAATTTCTCTTTTAATTTCTCTCCTTTAGTTAACCCATGGTTGTTCAAAAATATATTGTTTAATTTCCATGTATTTCTATAGTTTCTAAAGTTCCCTCTTTTATTAATTTCCAGTTATATACCATTGTGATCAGAAGCAAGATTTGATATGATTTTGATTTTTCTAAATTTGTTAAGACTTGTTTTGTGGCCTACCATATGGTCTATCCTGGAAAATGTTCCCTGTGTACCTGTGTGCTGGAAAAGAGTGTGAATTCTGCTGCTGTTGGATGGAAAGTTCTGTGTATATCTGTTAGGTCCATTTTATCTAATGTGCAGTTCAATTTCAGCATTTCTTCATTAATTTTCTGTCTAGTTGATCTGTCCATTGTTGAAAGTGGTGTGGTGAAGTCCCCTGCTATTATCGTAATGCAATCTATTTCTCCCTTCATGCCCATTATTATTTGCTTTATATAGTTAGGTATTCTGATGTTGGGTGCGTATATATTCACAATAGTTATGTATTCTTGATAAATTATACCTTTTAGTATTAAGTAATGACATTTTTCTGTCTCTTGTGACAGTTTTTGACTCTCTATTTCATCTGATATAGTTATAGCTACCCCTGCTCTCTTTTGGTGACCACTTGAGTGGAATAGCTCCTTCCATCCCTTTACTTTCAGTATACCTGTGTCTCGTGTAGGCAGGATATAGTTGGATCTTGTTTTTTAAATTTATCCACTTTATGTTTTTTATTGGAGAATTTAATTAATTTACTTTCAAATTAATTGTTGATGGGTAAGGACTTACTACTATCATTTTGTTGATTGTCTTCTGGTTATTATTTTTATTTATTTATTTATTTTGAGACAGAGTCTCACTCTGTCGCCCAGGCTGGAGTGCAGAGGCTCAATCTTGGCTCACTGCAACCTCCGCCTCCCAGGTTCAAGTGATTTGCCTGTCTCAGCCTCTGGGTAGCTGAGACTACAGGCATGTGCCAGCACGCCTGGCTAATTTTTTGTATTTTTAGTAGAGACGGGGCTTCACCATGTTAGCCAGGATGGTTTCTATCTCCTGACCTCATGACTCACCTGCCTTGGTCCTCCAAAGTGCTGGGATTACAGGCGTGAGCCACCGCACCCCACCTGCTTTCTGGTTATTTTAGAATCCTTTGTTTCTTTCTTCCTCTCTTGTTTATCTTTGTGAGTTGGTGATTTTCTTTAACAGTTAGTTTTGATTAATTTCTCTTTATCATTTGTGTATTTACTATCTTTTTGTGCTTTGTGGTTTTCATGAGGCTTATAAAATATGTTATAGTTATAATGGACCATTTTATACTGATAACAGCTTAACTTTAGTCACGCACAAAAACTCAAAACATTTACCCTCTTTTTCCACAAATTGTATTTTGATGTTGCAATTTACATTTTTTATATTGTGGATTTCTTAACAATTTATTGTAGCTAATTTTTTTTACTGTTTTGACTTTTAACCTTTGTACTAGATAGATACATGATTTACAGAGCACCATAACAGTGTAGGGATATTCTGAGTTTGCTTATATTTACCTTTACCAGTGAATTTTATACTTTCATGTATTTTCACATTAGTAATTACTATCTTTTCATTTCTACCTGAAAAACTTCCTTGAGCATCTCTTGTAGGGCAGGACTACTGGTGATGACTTTCTTCCACTTTTGCTTGTTTGGGAAAGACTCTCCATCTCTGAAGAACAGCTTTGTTGGGTATAGTATTTTTGCAGACAGTTTGGCTTACACACTTTCAACATGTCATCCCATTCTTTTCTGGCCTACAAGGTTTCTGCTGACGTATCTGCTGATAATCTATGGTCATTCTTTTATATGTCACTTGGTGCTTTTGCTGCTTTTAAAATTCTCTGTTTTTGACTTTTGACTGTTTAATTATAATGTGCCTCAGTGGGAATGTCTTTGGGCTGAACCTATTTGGGGATCTTTGAGCTTCATGTGTCTGGATGTCCATATGTCTTCCGAGAGTTGGGAAGTTTTCAGCAATTATTTTATTAAATAAGCTTTCTGTCGCTATTTTTGTATCTTCTAGATGTCTCATAATGCAAATGTTTGTTCATTAATGGTGTCCCAAAATTCCTATAGGCTGTCTTCATTCTTTTTCATTCTTATGCTTTTCTTTCCCACTGATTGGGTAATTTCAAAAGAGCTATCTTCAAGGTCAGATCTAGTCTGTTATTGAAGCTCTCAATAACAATAAGACATTTTTAAAACGTTTTTCTTATTTATTGCTTAGTTTACTTTTGTCTCGTTTTCTTTTGGCCATTTTGAAACTAATTGCTTACAATAAAAAAGGTCTTCTGATCAGTTATTTTTGGTACTTTATTTAAAAGTTTATTTGGAGAAATTTCATAAAATAAGAAGCTTTGGAATGTCTGTGGATACCAACTTTTCATGCTATTTCACTGACCTTTATTATGAAAAGTCATTTATAAGTTAAATTCTTATTTTTCTTGAATTTATTTTTAAAATCTCTGGACCTCAGGTGTTATGTTTCAAAGTTGTGACTTTGCTACTTAAACAAATGTAATTCAACATACAACTTATTACATTGCCATTGCTTATCTGCAGCTTTTCTTACACAAGACAAATAGTAATCAATGATTATAACAAAGTAAAATAACATTTAGTATTTGTTTAAAACTTATGCCTTGTCTCCAGAGGAAACACTTCTTTAAAAGGAAGTCTTGGTGCTATATTGAGATATAGTTGTGAATTCTTTGTTTTTTCTCTGTTTTCTGTGGAGCATTTGTAGACTAACACAAAGATAAATAGTAGTGAAGAGGGATAAGTAAGAATACTGTGAGATACTCTGCCAATCCCCGGTAGTGTTTGCATCACTAATTAAATGACAAATACAAAAAGTGGGAAACAGTAATGAAAACATAGGTCTCCATTCTTGCACTGGACGCTCAGGCATTTGACGTGATCATATTTAGCCTTTTCAGCAACCCGGGAAAGGATTTATTGTCCTCATGTTTTAGGTAAAATTCCATATCCAATGTCATACAACTAGTAAATAATAGAACCTAGATCTGTTTCCAAAATATACAAATTTTTCTTTTTTCATTCAGTGGTCCTCCCAGATGGTCAGGCTATAAAACTGGAAAACATTTTGAAAAATAAATAGAACAAATAAGACTATGCATTATGGTTATTACTGGGCTTTCAAAAAATGTTCTTTGTGTATTGTTTACTGGATTTGCTTGCATGGGCTGGGTGAAATTAAGTAGTACATCCTGATATGGCTGTGCTGTGGAGTTAGGAATACATTTGAGTTTGTTCGTGAGAAAAAGTTACACATATATGTGTATATATACAAATGTACATCTTATGTGTGAATATATTATATATTGTGTATATTATACATAATATATATATTATACACATATAACATAATGTGAATAGTATATTTTATACATATTTTGCACATGTGCACACACACACAAATATTTAAAATTTTTTTGAGGAAGGAGATGTCATCAAAGAGTTCACTCAGAGAAAAAATGTTTTCATTTCCATAGTCAGTGAATACCACTTAAAAATTTTCAAATGCGGCCAGGCATGGTGGCTCACACCTGTAATCCCAACACTTTGGGAGGCCAAGGTGGGCGGATCACGTTAGGTCAGGAGTTTGAGACCAGCCTGGCCAACATGGTGACACCCGGTCTCTACTAAAAATACAAAAATTAGCTGGGTGTGGTGGTGGGAGCCTATAATCCCAGCTACCCAAGAGGCTGAGGCACGAGAATTGCTGGAACCTGGGAGGCAGAGGCTACAGTGAGCCAAGATTGCGCCACTGCACTCCAGCCTGGGCGACAAAGCAAGACTCTGTCTCAAAAAAAAAAAAAAAAAAAAATTCAAATGCATAATTCCCCTTAAGAACATAGAAGAGGCCTTGAAAGAACTGGGGATTTTCCCTTTCAACTGTCACAAGCTCCTTTTTCTGGACAGTGACATGATGTTCTTCCTATATGACCTCTACTTTCATAAACATGCTCATTAAATTTTTTATGAAAACGGAATATAGCATTTTCTTTAAGTTAATGAAAATGTTGTTTCTTCTGTTTTGCCCTTAAGTTTCCTAGTTTTGTAATGATGTCATCTGCTGGGTGTTAAGACATTTTGTATGTGCCGAATATGCCTTAAACCTTTATAAAAGTTCTTCACTCTTGAATCAATAAGATGTTGGTACTTTGTCTGTAGTCAGGCATAAAAACTTGACTTTTATATTCTAAGTAAAATTCTGGTGTGATGCTTTAGTGCTTTTTTATTGATGCTGAATAATTTACACTAACTTGTTTACTAGAATTTGTAGTCTATTTTTCTTCTTTAAAGAAAAGGATACAAAATATCAACATTAGATTTTATTCTGGGTTACTTATGAGAAGAAATGAAATAGCATAAGAAGTCTTTAGAAGACCATAAGAGAGTGGGACAATGTTAAAGTCAATATTGAATGACTGTCCCTGTAAATTTTGTAAATTTTAGCCACATTCTTTTTTTTTCTTTTTTTTTGAGACAAGATCTCACTCTGTCACCCAGGCTGGAGTGCAGCGGTGCTATCTCAGCTCACAGTAGCCTCTACCTCCCGTATTCAAGCAATTCTTGTGCCTCAGCCTCCTGAGTAGCTGGGACTACAGACATGCACCACCATGCCCAGCTAAGTTTTGTATTTTAGTAGAGATGGAGTTTCACCATGTTGTCCAGGCTGGTCTCGAACTCCTGACCTCAAGTGATGCATGCACCTCAGCCTCCCAAAGTGCTGGGTTATAGGTGTGAACCACTGCACCTGGCCCACATTCTTTAAGTGAAAATATTTGTGTATATGATGCTTATTAACAGACATTTTGGCATTATTAACTTCTTCTAGGCAAGTTTTAATATTGAGAACCCCCCGGCTGTAATCTCAGCTCTTTGGGAGGCCGAGGCAGGCGGAGCAAGAGGTCAGGTGATTGAGACCATCTTGGCCAACATGGTGAAACCTTGTCTTTACTAAAAATACAAAATAATTAGCCGGGCGTGGTGGTGCATGCCTGTCATCCCAGCTACCAGGGAGGCTGAGGCAGGAGAATTGCTTGAACCCAGGAGGCAGAGACGGCAGTGAGTTGAGATTGCGCCACTGCACTCCAGTCTGGAGGCAGAGTGAGGCTCAAAAAAAAAAGAAACCCCAAATCTGGTTTAAAAGTCTGTGACAAAGCCAGAATTACAATCTTCTAACCCTATATTTAAACCTTTGCCACATAAACATTAAGATGTTTTCAGATATTCTGGAATCATAGAATTTCAGGCTGTAAGGAGTTTCAGAAATCACCTATTAATAATTTGATTTCTTCATTTTGTAGGAAATAGAACTTAGGCTCAAAGAAAAGTTGAGTGGTTTTTCTAAGGCAGAACAGAATTAAGGCTGAGACATATTTCTCCATGAACACGTTTCTCCAGACTGGGGCTCTGTCCTTTGGTCTACTGTCCCTGAGATGTTTTGAATTGGTAGAAAAATGCTATGGTGAAGGGGTCAGATAAAATGAGCAGTTGAGGTCAAAATCCGTACCCGTTAAGGTAAATATTGATTCCCCCACCTTCCCAGAGTTATAGTACTCTGTTTCCAATGGGAAAAGTTCTTTAAATAGAGTAAGCCTTGAAATCCAAATAAGGTTTGGACTTCAATTAATAATAAGGCATCAAAATTGGTTCATCAGTTGTGACGAATGTGTCACCCATATGAGCTTAACACAAGGAAACTGGCTCCAGGGCAGAAGGGAACCCACTGTATTCTCTGAGCAACTTTTCTGTACACCTAAAACTCTTCTGAAATTGAAAATTTACTAACAAAAAGTAAATCTTGCGTTTTTTAAATAATATTAGTGTGAAATTGTTATTTTTCTTTTAGAAGTTTTCTGAGGAAGCACTTTAGATGAGTGCAAAGGTGACCAGTAAAGGGAGACTATGAAGGCAAATATTGAAAGTATTCATTTCCTCCTCCTCCTTTCAAAGACTATGCAGTCACAAGAGGTCCAGGTGATAGATTAAAAAATATCAGAGCAAGAGAGCCTTAACAGTCCAAATCCAATAGTCATTATGCTGTTAAATAGCACAGTGTTGATAATTTTTTGGTTATCATTAAAGTATAGAGGCTGAGGACATTCAAAAATATGATTCCTTCCATAGTAGTCATTTGCTTGCAGAGATTATATTGATTGATTATGGTACTTGATTCATAGATGATAACATCTAAATTTTTCTTTTCCATTTCAATTTTTCTCCTTCTAAAATTTAAGAAGAGTTCTTCCCATGGAGATTTTTGGATAGCTCTGGTGATATTAGAAGGTGGTTAAAGTGACAGGGACAATTCCTCACCCCGGACTTCCAGCGGTTTGTGCTATACATTACCAGGATGGTCTATTTGTGAAATCATTTGTAGCATCTTCATATTCATCTCCACTCTCTCCCCCTTCCCAAAGTTGCATTCTATGACACGACTTTACAAAACGATTTAAATCACGGACTAATGTACACGTAGAATTCAAATAAATCTCCAAGTAAGCCTAGGCCTCTTTGTACAGGGCTTTGTTTTTGACTGGCTCAAAGTCCCTGGCTGTGCCACATGGTATGACAGCTGGCAGACTTGTTTATCTCCTTGAATGATGTGTCAACTCCAGCAGCCCCCAAACTGAGCTATAGTATTACATGGGTGTTGTTTTTTCATGTGAAATCGTCTGTCAGCATTGACTCTGAAGTCAGCAGCAACTTCTCCCTTCATGTTCTCACAAAGGAAAATGTGAGCTGAATGCGTAGGCTTGGATTTTCAGTCGCTTGCTCAGATGTTGTAACCATGATGACTCTTCATCTATGCATGTTATGGCTCGAGAGGCTGAAAACACAACCCAGGCTTTGTCAACACTGTCAGCTCTGTGTGTGTGTGTGTGTGTGTGTGTGTGTGTGTTGGGGCAGGGGAGGAATTCATCCTCTGCCTCTCTGCACAGCCCTGTCTGAAATACTTTGCTTCCTGATTCTAGATACCCTATGATGGCTTGACCCCATGAATGATTTACTTGTCATACATATTCTGGAAAAGGCAGAATATCCATAAAGGAACTGGAATCTGACTTATAAGGTAATTTATATAACCATTAAAAAAGATTTTTAATGCGAATTAAAACTACAGTGAGATGCCATCTCACACCAGTCAGAATGGCTACTATTAAATAGTCAAAAAACAACTGATGTTGGTGAAGATGCAGAGAAAAGGGAACATTTATATACTGTTGGTGGGAATGTGAAGTAGTTCACATTGAAAAACAGTACGGAGATTTTTTCCGTATGAAAAACAGTAAGGAGATTACTCAAAGAACTAAAAATAGAACTTCCATTTGCCCAGCAATCCCACTACTAGGTATCTGCCCAAAGGAAAAGAAATTGTTTTACCAAAAGATACCTGCATTTACATAATCCCATATTTCTCAGAGAAAAAAAGACACCTGCACATATATGTTTATTGCAGCACTATTCACCATAGCAAAGTTAAAGAATCAACCTAAGTGTTCATCAATGGTAGGTTGGATAAAGAAAATGTAGTACATATACCCCATGCAATACTATCAGCCATAAAAAAAGAATGAAATCACATCCTTTGCAGCAACATGGATGGAGCTGAGGCCATTTAACCTAAGTGAACTAACTCAGAAACAGAAAATCAAATATTGCATATTCTCACTTATAGGTGGGAGCTAAACAATGGTACAAATGGTCATAAAGATGAAAAAAAAATAGATACTACGGGCCCGAAACAAAGGGGAAGATGGGAGGGAGGTGAGGGTTGGAAAATTACCTATTGGGTACAATATTCACTGTTTGGGTGATGGGTTCACCAGAAGCCCAAACATCACCGTAAGACAATATCTCTATGTAACAAACCAGCACATTGTAGCCTCTGGATCTAAAATACAAAACAAAATAAAAAATAGCTAAAAATAAAAATACATTCCTTGAGCACACGTCATGTGCTGGACACTATCTTAGGCACTCAGTAAATGACTGAGCTTGGTTATTTAACAGTATAGCCTCAAAAATCTGTATCTGTGCGAATATCTTCTATATGCTCTTCCGCCCTTCTTCACACCGGTCTGAAACCCAAGAGGCTGAACTACGTAGACTGTGAGGAAGGGCTTTTGTATTCTCTGGCCTTCATGCACCCAGAGGAGACTGGAAGGAGAGAGGAGAGTGAGGTTAGGGTGTTTGTTCTCAGGCATCTTTATTGGAAGGAATTGCAGCTCCTGTTAGCCTTCTTAGCACAGTCTTCCCTCTTTAGCTTCCTCCAGGCTGAGGGGCTATAACAGGGCGGTCATTACTAGCCCCAAGGTTCTGCACTATCCCCTAAGCGTTCCCTAAACCCTGCTCCATTGCCTTGGTAAAAAGTCCCTTGATTAGAATCTCCTCAAATTGACCTTCTGTTTCCTGCCAGCACCCTGACTGAAACAGTCATGGTAACTAATCCCGGGCACAGACCACAGCCCAGCAACTATGGCTTTCATATGGATTATTAGATTTTGTTATCTTTCAAACCCACATAAAGTAAATTATGATACCTTAACTGTGGCAAATGAAGAAACGGAACTTTTGAAGGCTTTGGTAACTTCCCCAAGGCCACACAGGGAGTAAAAGGTGGAATCAGGTTCTATGACTTCCAAACCCATGTCCCAACTCTCTTTTGTGTCCTTTTAAGTGGGTTGCTGTTCTCCATTGCTGACATTAACATGCAGCCAGGACAGAATGTCCATCATCCTTTGTTACATCTGTATCTCAACATCACGAACTCGGTTCTATTTCTGTTCAGTCTTGAGATATGGAAGTAAGAATATACAATTACTTTGGTTAATTATTCACAGTTCTGGATTTGAATTCTTGGAACATAATTATAAAAGAAACCCTGGATCATTATGATAAATGTAGTTATGTGGCATATCAATGGATTTAAGGGCTTCTTCTCCCACTGCAAAAGTTAGAAGAAATTACCTAACTGTAACCCTAATTTTAAACCCAGTTATGAAATTGGCACATGCTGACCTGCATCTCATGTGGCTCAGATGGCTTTGGTAGTGAGCATGGAGATTCTGCTTTATGTCTGTCATGATGGTGGGCACAGCAGCCAAAGGAAATTTGCTCCCACACAACCTATGACATCATCACCTTCCCCCATAGAGAATTCTCCAGGGTGTCAGTTTTCATACTTTGATCCTCTACTATATTATTCTTTGCCTGGCTTTTAGACAGATGTTGTAAATGCTCACAAAATAGAAAAAAAAAACTGAACTTCTTATAGAAATACAAGCACACTAGGAGGGAGAATTAGGGTCATTTGTCCCATGTAGGCAAAGCTTTAGTTCCTATTAAAGCATTCACAGAGTTAAAAGATTAATCTTTGATATAGATCTGGATTCATGTAACCATGTGTACCCCTAATTTTTCCCCTTGTGAATGAACATTCCAGTTTTTTCCTCCTTTTCTCTTTCCTTTCCCTTTTGCTTCAGTTTTGAGCTGAGGCCTCCTGGGAAATCATCACATTTCGAGAGTTTGGAGGTGTGAGCTCAGAAATTTTGGTTTTTAATTATTTTTCAAATGTTCCTCTTCATATTGAACTTGATTCTCCAAATCATCTTATGAGGCTACTGCAGGCATAAGTAGGGATGGGGATTAATGGAGAAGGAAGTCAGAATCCTGATGCTAAAAACTGATTTCACCTGGAGGACAATGGCTGATGTTAGTTGAAAATGAATGCTGTCTGGTTAGCCTGGGAATCTGTTGACCTTGTATATTTTCTTAGTGAAACTGCTGTCTCCCATGAGACTGATGTGAATGAAACTTTCCGACGATGAGTTTGGTGGGAGAGGGAGAAGTGTTTGGTGAGGTAGGTAATTCACAAAAAAGGTGGGGAAAACCCTGCCGTTACGGAGTTAAATCTTTCTTTAAAAGACAATGGCTCATGTCATTATAGATGATAGGGGAAAAAAATAAAAAAGTAAAAGATAGTGGCAATCATCAAAGTAGCCTTCTCTCTCTGCTGAAGAGTCCTTCCATGGGATCTGATCTTGCCTATGCCAAGTCCTCACTGCCTCACTGCTATTCATCGCGTTTCTCCAAGTTCTGATTGATAACATAACTTTCCCTGTTCACATCTTAATTCAGCATGAATGAGTATAAAATACAAAATACCATAAGGACTGCCTACTCTCGACTTCTTTTTTACTCTTCTTTCTTCTTCTATTCACTGTTTGCTGCTTTGAAGTGCTACAGCTCCCGGATTTACACACCCAAGTCACAGTAGGAGGTAATTTAGAACTAAACTCAACATTAGACCTTTGACTTTCCAGTAAGTTATTTTCCATGTTTGCTGTGCTTTTCCCTCTGCCTGTCCTGTCTTTGTGTACAGTGTAGGTTTGATTTGATTTCTAAGGTTCGTACTGGAAGTCACTCCTTTGGGTTTTTTCCTTGGCATTTTCAAAGGAAGGAAAGAATTTCTCACCTCTGGAGTTCTACTCTGCTGCAGGTAAAGAATTTAGCAGCTATGGGGGTGATAATTAGAGCCAGTAATAATTTGACTGACCTACCCTAGGCACAAAATTGTACAGTAGATCTCTCTTTCATGTTGTAAGATGGTTATTTAAATCTCTACATATGTGGTTTAAGAGATCTACAGTGTCTCAAAGTCACTGGTAAGGTGATTTAGCCAGGGGCATCCAAGTGAATATTGCCCATATAGATTTTTGTGGGTGACCTAAAAACTGTCTGGCAAAAGTTATTTCAGAAAGAATTTCAAAACTTTTAAGTATTGGTATGTAGGGGCAATTCAGAAGTTGGCTATCTCTTTTGGCCCTAGTGTTACAGGAGGAGTCGGGGATTCTTGGGTTCAGGAGGTGGGGCAGCAGCACTGACTGAGAGGACCCCAAGGAGAACCCAGAACAGAGTTCCTTCTGCCCAAGCCAGAGCCTCAGGGTCTTCCTTACCTCCTTCTTCTTACTCTCAGATTTAATGTCACCTTGGAAATGTCTGCGCAACCTGGCCCTCTTTTTCATCCCTACAGCCACCACCTTAATACAGGCCTCATCATCTCTTATTTGGTGTAATTATTGCACTAGCATCCTAACTCACCGCACCGAATGTTGTAGTCCTTTGGGGCTTCTGTAACAAAATGCCATATGCTCAATAGCTTATAAACAACAGAAATTAATGTTTTCACAGTTCTAGAGGCTGCGAATCTAAGATACAGATGCCAGCAGATTTGGTATCTGGTGAGGGCTTACTTCTTGGTTTGTAGATGGCTGTCTTTTCATCTTTTTGGTATGTCCTCATGTGACAGAAGGGACAAGGGAGTTATTTGTGGTTTATATTGTTTTTTATAAGGGCACTAATCCCATTAATGAGGGCTTCACCCTCATGACTTAATCACCTCTCAAAGGCTGTACCTCTTCATACCATCACTTTGGAGGTTAGGCTAACAACACATTAGTTTTAAGAAAACATAAACATTTAGTCAAGAGCATCAACCTATTTTTTCCTTCCCTAAGGAGTAGAGATGTTTTCTAAAATACAAATCTGGCCAAGTATCCAACCATACTTGAAGACACACTCATGTTTGCAAGTATCTCAGAATTTTTCGGCTGCTTCTTAACCTCTAAGGCAGTATTTCTTTGCCTGTTCTTCTACCTTGATACACCTGAGAAAGTGACTTGCTCATAGCTATGGATGGTTGGGGGAAAAGGGAGAGAGGAAGGGGTGGTAAAACTAGTGTGGTGTGTTTGTAAAATTTGTAACTGCCCAATGGGTTCACTTTACCTGCTGACAAGACAGAGCTGATTTACCAAGATGGGAATTGCAACGGAAAAAGAGTAACTCATGAAGAGCTGGCTGTGTGGGAGACAGGAGTTTTATTATTACTCAAAATTAGTCTACATGAGCATTTGGAGTTGGAATTTTTAAGGATAATCTGGCGGGTAGGGGCTCGGGAAGTGGGGAGTGCAGATTGGTCAGGTTGGAGATGGAATCCTAGGGGGTTGAAGTGAATTTTTCTTGCTGTCTTCTGTTCCTGAGTAGGATGGCAGAACTTGTTGAGCCAGATTACAGGTCTGGGTGGTGTCAGCTGATCCATCCAGTGCAGGGTCTGCAAAATAGCTCAAGCACTGATCTTAGATTTTACAATAGTGATGTTATCCCCAGGAGCAATTTGGGGAGGTTCAGACTTTTGGAGCCAGTGGCTGTGTGACCTCTAAACCATAATTTCTAATCTTATATCTAACTCGTTAGTCCTGCAAAGACAGAAAGTCTCAGGCAAGTTGGGTGTCTTTTTGGGAAAGGGCTATTATCAATTTTGTTTCAGAGTCAAACCATGAACTGAATTTCTTCCCAAAGTTAGTTTGGCCTACGCCCAGCTTAAAGGTTAGAAGCGAGATAGAGTTGGTTAGGTCCGATATCTTTCACTGTCATAATTTCCTCAATTATAATTTTTGCAAAGGTTGTTTCAAAATCCACAGGATGATCTTGATATACCTCCCAACTGAGGGTAGGAGAGGGCACACCTCACCTTGATCTCTTTGAGGACATTTGCTTGAAGGCACCAGAAGGAGAGACACCCCCAACTTAGCTCACCAAGTCATCTTCACTCCCTCCTTCTGGGCCACTCTGACTGACATTGCCACCACTACTGTTCACACTCAAAGCTCCTCATCATGCCCTTCGAAATCTTCTCTTTCAAAAATACTTGCCTAACTATTAAGGAACAAAGTGAAAACTTTCTAGCTCTTTGCTCTTAAACCTGTACTAGGCCTTTTGTGACCTGGCCCTGGCTTACATGTCAGCCTTCACAGTCACATTCTCCTCTCCATCTATGGGGGGCTCAGAGAGTGTCTCAAACACCAGGCTCTCTTCTCTTTCCATGCCCCTGGGTTTCCCACATAGCTTTCCTGCTACCTGAAATATTCTTTCTTTTTCTCATTAATTATCACTCATCTTTTCAGTCTGGACGGGGTGCTTCTTCCATAAACTTGTTCCTCTCCATTCCTTGGCACTTACTGATCAAAAAGCCAAACTTTGTAAAATATGTAAAGAGGTTTATTCTGAGCCAAATATGAGTGACCATGACCCAGGGCACAGTCCCAAGAGGTCTTGAGAACATGTGCCTGAGGTGGTTGGGTTACAGCTTGGTTTTCTACATTTCAGGGAGACAGAAGTTACAGGCAAAGACGTAAATCAATACATGTAAGGTATACATTGGTTTGGCACGGAAAGGCATGACATCTCGAAGGGTGGGTGTGGTAGCTTCTGGGTCATGGGTGATTTAAAGATTTTCTGATGAACGGTTGGTTGAAATAATTAAACTTTGCCTGAAGAGTTGACATCAGCAGAAAGAAATGCTTGAGTGAAGGGGAGCTGCAGAAGCCAAGGCTCTTGTTATGTAGATGAAGCCTCTAAGTAGCGGGCTTCAGAGAGAACAGATCGTAAGTAAATGTCTCTCATCAGATCTTAAAAGGTGTCATACTCTTCATATCTACTGGATGTGGAAAATACCTAGAAGGGGAAGAAGAGTCTACAGAATGCAAATTCCCCTACAAGACAGTTTTGCAGGGCATTTCAAAGTATGTCAAACAAATATATTTTGGGGTAACATACTTTGATTTCCTTGAGGGCCTGTTATTTGTCATGCAATGCTATACCAAAATCAGGTTGGAGCTGGGTATCTTACTGCCACAAAGAGTCTGTTTTATCATTCTTATGATTTTTGTTTTGGTGTTAATGCTGATCAGTTTTGCCTCAACCTCCAAGGGAAAAGCTATAATGAGGCATGTCCAATACCTCCTTTTCCATCATGGCTTGAACTAGTTTTTCAGTTTTCTTTGGGATCCCCTTGGCCAAGATGAGGGGTCTGTCCAGTTGTTTGGGGGGCCTATAATTTTATTTTTGGCTTACACCACACTATTTTAATTATTAATACCTAGTTACTTATCTGAATTTGTTTCTATACTCCAGGGATCTACGTCTATTGTAACCACCCAAGGGGTTCTTCCTGCCTGCTGCAAAAATACTGTAATACCACAGTATTACAGTATTTGCTGTAATACCACAGCAGAAAATGCTGTAATACCACAGCATTACAGTAAATAAAGTTTTTAACAGACATGAGGCTGACCATTCCATGTGGGAGATTGAGTTAGTACTCACATCATCTCCCCCGAAGCTTGTAGGTTAGGGGTTTTTCAAAGTCAGTTTGTGGGAAAAGATGGGGGTGGTTAGGCTTGCTGCTGATTGGTTGGGGTGGAGATGAACTCATAAGGGGGTCAAAGATGTCCTCTTGTGTTGAATCACTTCTGAGTGAGGTCACAAGAGCGGGACTGGCAGACATGTAAAAATCCTGAAAAGGAATTTCAAAGGCCAACCTACAATACCGGTATTATCTGCAGGAATGTCTGACAATGTATGTCTATATCTTAGCAGAACTCAGATCCCTCTCTTTCCCCAGCCTGATGGCCTTTGATTAGCTTTACAAAGACAATTGAGTATTGGGGAAGGCCCAATATCATTTAAACTATAAACTAAGTTAGCTCAGCCTAAGCCCAGGAATGATTAAGGCAGCTTGAAAGCTAAAGGCAAGAGTTGGGGTGGGCCAGGTCAGATCTCTTTCACTTTTATAATGTTTGCAAAGGCATTTCACTGTCTTTCTTATTGTTGACTCCTAGGCATTTAGCCCACCATACGGTACATACTAGATGGTTAATACTTGTTTATTATATGAATAAATGGGGAGGACAAGAGGGAAATAAACAAGGATGATGCAAGAAACATGAAATTATTCAAAAAACATGTACCTGATCCTCTCCTAGCTTCTTTTCTCACAAGATTTGAAGCCTGTGACTCAGTCTACATCTCATTTTAGTTTGCTACATTCTAGTATCAAAGGGTTGGTATGATTGTGGACAGTTTGTGTTTGCTAGTTCCCCTCTTCTATATTGGGTGGGGGGCACTGTTTTACTTCTCTAGCATTCAGGAATGAATCTCCAAGATATTTTGCTGCTTTTATAATAAGGAGCTTCTTATGTTTTTCATGAGGTGTAGCTTTTCTTTTGCACTCTCGGGATCTGTCATGAGAAGAGCACACTCTCTGTGCTATTCCCCCTTCAGCCTAGGCCTCACAGCGAAGACTTGTGGGATAGACTAGATAGAGCCCAACTGCAGCCTGAGTCAGAGCCACCCAGCTGACCTGCAGTCCTGAACGTAAGAAGGCAGATGTCTTTTGCTATAAGCCACTAAGATATTTGGGTTTGTTACCTGGCATTATTGCAGCAATAAATGACTAATACAACGTCTGCAGTATAGGAAGTAAAGAGCTCTCATTGGCCCCAAATAAAATACATACTTAGAAACATAAGAACTGTGGTTGATACAGTGGATTGCCTCACTCATCATCCATTCCAACCTCATTCTAGAATCCTAGAGTCTGGAAGCCACAAATTACACTTCCCAGATCCTCTTACAGCTAGGTTTTCAAATGTAACTTAGGTTCCATCAATCAGATGTAGTTGTATGAAACATGAATTCAGAACTGAGTTAAGCAAGGCACCCATTTTTTGTTGGTGCAGACTATGGCAGAAGCTTCCTTACTTGGCAACTTTCAGCACAGGTGGGGGCAACATTGTTTACCAAGGGGCGTCTTGTGATGCTGGGGACTGGGAGGTTCTCCTAGATCCTCTGCGTAGTCTGCTCTTCCAACCCTTCCAATGTTTTTGTGGACTACATACCTGATATTGTAGCATAAATTCCTTTCTTCTTAGTTAGAGTGATTTCTGTTGTCAGCTACCAAAGTCTAACTGACAGAAATCATACAGCCAGAATTTCAAACTATAAACCCATAAAAATCATATTGTAAGAATTTCAATCTAAAAATTAAAGACTGATTCCTCATAGCTTCTTAATCACCTATGGGAAAAAATATAAGTTCAGCCTGATATACAATTCACAATTTGGCTCCAACCTACTTTTCCAAACTCTTCTCTTACATCCTTTCTCAACTGTTACAAGCACTAGTCATACTGTGCTGCTAGACATACCCAAAGAGCAACACACTTTTCTGTGCCTTGGGCATGAAGTTTTCTCTTCCATGCAGTTACCTTTTAACTCCTTGTTTTGTTTATTCAGCAAATGTTTATCGATTGCCTGCAATATGCCATGTCCTGTGCTAGGCAACGAAAGTACAAAGATAAATAAACAAGACCCCTATATGGAAGGAGATCATAGTCTAGTGTGACAGACTAAAATACCAATAAATAATTATGATAAATCTTGTTAAGTGCTAAGATATGAGTTTGAAAAAAAAAGAAAAAATTCCGGGACAATGAAAAATAATCAGAGGCTTGTTTACCTGAAGAATTGGTAAACGTTTCCCAGAGAAGGTAATCCTGGAGCTAGGGTTTATAATGTGAATCGTCTTAGTCAGTTCAGGCTATATAACAATACCGTGAACTGGGTGGCCTAAGCACACGCATTTATTTCTCACAGTTCTGGAGTCTGGGAGGTCCAAGTTCAAGGCACCGGCAGATTCAGAGGTTGGCAAGGGTTCCCTTCCTGGCTCACAGAAAGCCATCTTCTTGCTGTGAACTCACATGGCAGAAGTGGGTGAGAGAGCTCTTCGGAGTCCCTTTTATAAGGGGACTATTCCCATTTCTTAGAGTTCCATCCTCATGACCTAATTACCTACCAAATGCCCCACCTCCTAGTACAATCCCCTTGGGTTTAGGAGTTCAACATATGAATTTTGCGGGGAACACAAATGCTCAGTCCATGGCACGAGTTGTGTAGAAAACTGACCAGGTGTAGCATATGCCAGGCAATGATGAAGAGCAATTCAGGCTTTCAGAGTAGAGGAGTAAAACAAAATTAGACCGCATTTGCATTTCAATTGTAAATCACTTTTTAAAGCAATATTATGGAATCTGGCAAGCAAGAGAGTCAGTGGAGGTTTTTCTGTAAGGAAGTAATGTGATTAAATTATACTGTCATGCTTATTCTGGTGGCCACATGGAACATGGACTGGAATGGAAGAGACTGATGACCAGGATATAGTTTAGGAGGTGGTTGCAATGCAGTGAGACTCTGAGCTAATTCAGTAGCGGAAGGGGGTAGAGAGAGAGATCAGTTGTTGGAAATGTGTTTCTGAGATAGAATGTATAGGACCTGATAAACCATTAGATCTGAGGAATAAGAGGAGAGAGGAATTGGGATTCTGACGTTTCTAGCTTTCATCATTGGCTAGATGTGTGCAAGCACTTGGTAACATTCAATAGATATTTATTGAGAAAATGACTGCAATTGGCTCTACTCACCAAGAGAGAATATAAGAAAAGAATCAAGTGTCTGTGTGTGTGTGTGTGTGTGTGTGTGTGTGTATGCATGTTGGAGCAGGGGGAGGAAAAGGTGATGTTTTGTAATGTTCCTGCGTTTTGTCCACTTGCTCATTGATAGTAGACAGAATAATTCTGGGGAGTGATCAGAACTGGAGTTATGTATTATATTTGGATATCAAGAGCATATAGGAAGATAAGAGTAGGTAATATTGCCCAGGGTTAGTGTATAGAGAGAAGAAAATTGGTCTAGGGATAAATGTTGGGGAATGCCAATATAAAGGGAAGATAGAGTGGGAGGAATCAGAGTAGGATACAGGGAAAGAATCCAAGGGAGAAAACCATTTTAAGAAGATGGCATTTGGGATATCAACTGTAGCTGAGTAAGAGTTGTAAAGTGTCCAGTGGATTGAAAACTAGGAAGAGCAGCTTGACAAGAGCATGCTCCACTGTAGTTGAGGTTGGATGGTAGTGGTGTGAATAGGATCTGAGAGTTGCAAAAGGATCTGAGAGTTAATATACTTACATGTTTGGGCTTGAGTGAAAATAGCAGGAGAGGTAGGGTAGTTGTTCTAGGGAGGCTAAGGATAACAGGAAGATATCTTCTTTCTTTTAACTTTTTGTTTTTTTCGAGACGGAGTCTCACTCTGTTGCCCGAGCTGGACTACAGTGGTGCGATCTCAGCTCACTGCAACCTCCACCTCCCAGGTTCAAGTGATTCTTGTGCCTCAGCCTCCCAAGTAACTAGGATTACAGGTGTGCCTCACCATGCCCACCTAGTTTTTGTATTTTTAGTAGAGACGAGGTTTTTGCCACGTTGGCCAGGCTGGTCTGGAACTCCTGGCCTCAAGTGATCCATCTGCCAAGGCCTCCCAAAGTGCTGGGATTATGGGCATGAGCCACCACACCCAGCCAGGGAAGATATTTTCTAGAGGAGAATGAAAAGACAGGATATAAGAAAACTACTGTTCCTACCACCATCAATACCATCACCACCTCTGCCAATACCACCATTAATTAAAGTAAAGATACATTGCCTTGCTGGGCGTGGTGACTCACGCCTATAATCCCAGCATTTTGGGAGGCTGAGGCGGGTGGATCACCTGAGGTCAGGAGTTTGAGACCAGTCTGACCATCATGGAGAAACCCCGTCTCTACTAAAAATACAAAATTAGCCAGGCGCTATATCCAGTCCCTCAGGACGCCCTGTCAGTTTTACCTCCCACGTACCCACCTTTTACTTCTGTTCACTTCTTCTCCAACTTTGCCATCGTTACCTTAGTTCAAACTATCATCACCTTCTTCCTGGACTCCTATGTAACTCCTAGCTAGTTTTACTCTAGCCCTCTGGTCGCTACACAGTAGCCGGAGTGAGTTTTCTATTGGAAATCTGGTCACACCACATCCCTTCTTAAACTTCCTAGGTGTTTCTTCCCTGCCTTAACACAGCATGGAATGTTTCAGTCGTGCCTCATCCCCTTGTCTTTTCTACACCAATCACAGTTACCTTTCCGTTTCCTTTTTTTTTTTTTTTGAGACAGAGTCTTGCTCTGTTGCTCAGGCTGGAGTGCAGTGGCACAATCTTGGCTCACTGCAAGCTCTGCCTCCCGGGTTCATGCCATTCTCCTGCCTCAGCCTCCTGAGTAGCTGGGACTACAGGCGCCTGCCACCATGCCTGGCTAATTTTTTTTGTGTTTTTAGTGGAGACGGGGTTTCACTGTGTTAGCCAGGATGGTCTCGATCTCCTGACCTCATGATCTGCCTGCCTTGGCCTCCCAAGTGCTGGGATTACAGGCATGAGCCACCGTGCCTTTTAAGAACACTTGCCACAGGGCCTTTGCACATGTAGTTTCCTATTCTTGGAGCACATTTTCCTTCCCTCTTCACCACAGTCAATTTTTACTCTTCTTTCAGATCTCATCTCTTGCACTGTTTTCTCAGAGAAGCCCTCGTCAACCTCCTTGACTGAGTCAAACCTCCCCATTTTAGGTTTTCATAGCCCTGGATAACTTTCCTTTACAGTACTTGTCACAGTTTTACATTTTTGTCTCTCCCTCCACCTCTAGACTATAATCTCCAGAAAGAAATGAACTTGTCTGTTTTTACGCATCATTATCTTACCCCAGCAATTAGCATAATGTTTCACACACTGTAGATGACTAATATTTGTTCAATGAGTGAATGGTTGAATACATGAATGAATCAAAGCATTTATCAATTGTCGGTCATACTATATACAAGATTCCTTCATTAGATAAGAATGCTATTAGATGATTTATAACATTCCTTCAACCTTTTAGGCTGTTTTCCGCATGAGGGAAAATCCATCTTTAGATTATACCTGTCATTTCTTCATGCCATATAGTGTTTCTTGCACCAAGAGACTATGTCATTTAGTCCTTTGATGTTCAATCATGTGATTAACATAGTTATTCAATTCTAGGAGACAGAGAGGGAATTTGACTTAGATATTCTGAGAACAATTCCTCAAGTTATATTCAGAAAAAAATAAAAATAATCATTTACAAGGATAGATAAGCAATCCCTTTAAAGAAGGAGTGTCAATGATTTGGAAAGGCCAAATAGCAAGATGTGTCAGTCATGATATGAATTTAACTGTCAAGCAAAAAAGAAAATACATTATAGCAAATACTCCAGTACCAATAACACATTTTTTTTTCACTGTTGGAAACCTTAGGTTTATGAAAGGACCTGTGTATGAACCAATAGCCCACTTTTAAAATTAAAGGCACAAGGGGATATTTTTAGGATAATATGTTTTGATAAGACATTTCTGAGAATTGAATATATATATATATTAACAACTTCATTAGTTGGGGAAGAAGTGTCTATTTTATTCTTTGCAAGATCTAGAAAATATCTCGTGTTGTAGCGTATACTGAGTACTAAAATGTTATTGAATTATAGAGGAGAAATATACAATAGAAAAAAGCTCTCCCTTTGAAGGACAATATGGATGAAAGCTGTGGCAGTTGTTTTCTCTTAAGCTCTTTGCAACCTACTCTCTCTCTAAAGGGTTAGCTCAATCTCACTTAAAGTATTCTGTATTTAGAGGCATAGGTACTGAACTTACCATAAAGCAATTTACCGCCTTGAATTGTTTCTTATATATCTTCCCATACCCCAGACCGCCCCATCCCAGAAGCTTGTGTGGTGTTGAGACCCTGTCCGTCTTGATTGATTACAGTTTGTAGCTTTTCATAATGGTAGTTTGGAGATATTCAGTTATAACTGACACCTGTGAAAATGAAAACCAGTCCCTCATTTTAAGGAACAAATGTTTTTCATCATAGATATTATAATTTTAAAGAAAACTATAACTTTAAACCTCAAAAACTTTTCTTTCTTAATTTTTTTTTTATCTTGTAAGTGCAGAGGACTCAATTGCAAGGAGAAAAAAGAGAGGCGGAGGGGGATCCTACCCTTCCTGTAAGTTGGTACCTAAAAGATGTATCAACCAGTTGCACTGTTCCAAATTAGGACTTTCTTTAGTTCCTAACTCAAGTAAACAATCTATTAACACCACAATAAACAAGCAAGTTATTTACGACATTATAAGACAAGTAGAAAATTGAATGCTATTGCAGGTTCGCATCTCTGGAAAGTAGACTCTGAGACAAAGATTGACATGCAGGACATTTACTGGGGAGTGCTCCTGGGATCAACACCTGCGGCTGGTGGATGGGAGGCAGCAGGATTGGACAGACGGAGAAGTTGGACTAAAATGCAGTTGCCACATGTCCTCTGCTGATGGACCCCACTGGAAACACTAAGGCCCAGTTGTCTCCTCAGTGGAGTGCCAAGTTAGGGTATGGACCTTTAATCATGCATCAGGCAGTCACCGAATGTGGGCTGCCCCAGGGAAAGGCGCATGACCTTGAGGGAAAAGGCTTAGAAGCTGAGGACTGTCAGCCAGTAGCACAGCCAGCCGCTGAGGCATCAGCCCTTCAGTCATGAAGGAATTGCTGGGCAATGAAGCACAGCCTGTATCACCAATGGTGTGTGTGTGTGTGTGTGTGTATGTGGTGGGGGTGGGGGCTGTTGAAAACATCAAATAATTACTTTTTGTTTTCCTTTAGGTGTGATGATTTTATTATGGTTATGTTTTAAAAACAAGTTCTTATCTTTTAGCAATAGAGGCCACACTATTTACTAGTGAAATGATATCACAGATGGGATTTACTTTAAATAAAATAATATTGGGGAGGATGTGGGGAGGAGTGGGACTCTAACTAAAATATGAATTGATCATGGTTGAAGTTGGGTGATTGGTACATGAGCTCCATTATACTGTCCTCCCTACTTCAGTATATTTTGACTTTTTTCCTAATTAAAAATGTAGAAAAAAATACGATTTAAAAAATAATTTAGGAAACAAGTCTGCAGTTAATAAGGCATCTCAGATGAGATTTCTATGAATAAGGGTTGTTGCTCGTCTGAATAAGAGTCTTTCTTTTTACATAAAATGTAATTAATTAGAGGGATATTTCTGTCCTAATTTCACAGAGAAGGGAGTAGGAAAAAATAGAGATGAATTTTGGTTTGAATGAAGGACAAATGCCCTAGAAAGTAAAGAGTTATTAAAAATCCTCTTAGATTCCTGAGAAAGTGTTGTGGGCATCTTAAGAATGAAAAAGACATACATCCTTCTGAGAAGCCTCTTGTGAAATTAGACAGAAGGCACTTGGGGTGGTTGTAGCCGTCCAGCTGCGTTTCATGTTCTAGAGTGTAGCTGTTGCTGTTTTTTTCCCTTCCTTTTCAACACATGGTAACTTTTTTCCCCTTTGAAGAGAAAAATAGCTTTTATGTGTGCCATGAACAAAAAATAATTTTTGTTCTTGGTAACAAAATATTTGTATATCCAGTTTCAGAACCGGTGATAAAGAAAGCCAAGTTAAAAATAACAGAACACTCACAGAAATAGAGGGCAGAATTGTGGTCACTAGCTGGGAAGTGTAGGGGGAGGAGGGCACAGAGCGAGGTTGGGGGACAGTTGCAAAGTGACAGCTAGATGGGAGGAATACGTTCTAGTGCCCTCTAGCACTGTGGGGTTAACATGGTCAACTCTACTGTATATTCTCAAAAAGCTAGAAGAGAGGATTTGAATGTTCTCAACACAAATAATAAATGCTTGATATGATGGATATACTAATTACCCTTATTTGATCATCACAAATTGTATATATTCATGGAAATATCATTCTGTATCCATAAATATGTACAATTATCATGTGACAAATGATAAAAACCCACAGAGCATTAACTTCTACATGTTATTTTTTAGGATAAAAATTCATACATATAGCGTATTTCCAGACTGTGCTGTTTCTAACTTCTGTCTTAGTACCTGCACTAAAGCACCTTACCATCGTTAGGAAGTGAAGTGAATCGTACTAGCTGCTGACAATATTACCTTGAGCTCTGTTCAGCTATTGTGATTCAGTAAGAAGACGTTTTATGTGTGTGTGATATGGAAAAGCATTTTTTTAAAAAAAGATTAAATTAAGTTTGTAATTGACATAACAGTTTCAAATGGCATGATTAACTGGATTTGCGTATATCATTAATAACTGAAAAAATATACCACATTGCCCAGGCTTCATGTCATTCCACGTGGTGGACTTGTCTTCACACTGAAAGGATAAAAGAACATCTGTTCCTTGGCAGCTTTGGCCTCCCTGGGGCCCAATTTGGCCCTCCCTATTTGGACCAGATTCCTACCAAAATGGGATGTGGGCCTTGCATCCTCTAATTAATCTTGCTATGTTTCTTGCTGTTTGCATGGCTACTTTTCTTCTAACCTTCACTTTGGGCCCTTGTCTCAGATGTTATGCCAAGATAAGTTGAGAGAACCTATTGGTAGGCCAGGAGAAAATCCAAAGGTCTCGTGGGTTTTCTGAAGCATTAAGGTTTTAGCCAGTGCTAAGTAGAGTAAAAGCAGAATATTAATGCTAGTGCTCTAGAAATCTCCACTGAACCAAGCATTGCTAATATTTCACTGCCGCCATTATTACAGATACTTGGTCAGTCATTAATGGGGAGGTTTGTTCTCTTCACAGCATGGCAATGAGTGGCTCCATCCTTCCAAAAGTGGCTCTCTCACTCAGCAGTGGGCCAAGCAGTACTTTGTGAACAGGCATGGTCTGGTTCCTCGGTGGTGCTATGGCCACTCTCATACTTCTTTTCCTACTTCTGTTCTTTCTACTTCTTTCTGCCATTTTCCTTTCTTTCACTTTCCTTCTTTTACCCACATTCTCTTGTCATATCATCTTTCCCTACACCATGCATCACTTACCCATAAGCCTGGCCGAAAGCCAAAATGTGAAGTCAAATAATATGTTTTGGGCTCCCTTTCTTTCTCTTTTATTCCACATGCCTCCTCACTGTCAAAAGTGCTCTCTTCACCCTCTCTCCTAACAAAGCTTCCTGGCAGGTAAAGGACTGCTGGACTCTTGGAAACACTGAGAGGTAAATAACAGTGCTGAGTTTCCCACCCAGTGGCATTTGTATTTTAACAATTGCCCTCACTGTTCCCATTTTCACCCTTGACCCTCCTCTTCGTTACTTATCCTTTCTACCTTTCCTTCTCTTCCTTCTTCTTTCTGGTTGCTTTTGTATTATGCTTTCTCCAAACTCTTCTTACCAAGTACTTGCCTTAATACCTTCTTCTCATTTTTGCCCACAACATGCTCTTAGGTCCTCTCTGCTTACAACGTCACTACTTCTAGAGTCCAGAGTAGCTCATTATCTCTCGAACATGTCTACCTTCTTTGACCTTCATGGCCTCCTAATACCTGTCAACTTTTAAAAATCTGTGCATGTACTACTCAAAGCAATCTAGATTCAATGCAATCTCTATCAAAATACCAATGACATTTTCACAGAAATATTTTTAAAATCTTAAAATGTATGTAAAACACAAAAGAGTCTGAATAGCCAAAGCAATCCTGAGCAAAAATAACAGAACCAGAGGCATCACACTACCAGACTTCAAAGTATACTACAAAGCTGCAATAACCCAAACAGCATGGTACTGGCATAAAAATAGACACATAGAAGAATGGAAAAGAATAAAGAACCTAGGAATTAATCCATGGATCTACATCCAACTAATTTTTGACAGGGACACCAAGAAATTTTATGGATAAAAGGACCATCTCTTCAATAAATGGTGCTGGAAAAACTGGATATCGATATGCAGAAGAGTGAAGTGAGACCCTCTACCTCTTGCCATATACAAAAACCAACTCCAAATGAATTAAAGACTTAAATGTAAGATCTGAAACCATGAAACTACTAGAAGAAAACATAGGGGAAATGCTTCAGGATATTGGTTTGGGCAAAGATTTTATGGATAAAACCCCCAAAGCACAGGCATCAAAAGCAAAAATAAGCAAATGGGATTATCTTAAGCTAAAAAGCTTCTGGACAGCAAAAGAAACAACCAAGAGTGAAAAGACAACCTGCGGAAAAAATATTTGCAAACCATTCATCTGATAGGGGCTCAATATCCAGAATATACAAGGATCTCAAACATGTCAGCAGCAAAAAACCAAACCTGATTAAAAAATAGGCCAATAGATACATGAAAAGAATGTTCAATATCACCAATCATCAGGGAAATGCAAATGAAAACCACAATAAGTTATCTCACCCCAGTTAGGATGGGTATTATCAAAATTGACAAAAAAATAACAAATGTTGGAGAGGATGCAGAGAAAAGGGAACTCTTATTTACTGTTGATGGGACTCTGGCCCCATTCTCCTTGCTAAGCTAGCGCAGCCACTATGAAGAACAGTATGGAGGTTTCTTGAAAAACTACAAATAGAACTACCACATGATCCAGCAATCCCACTGCTGGGCGTTTATCCAAAGGAAAGAAAATCAGTGTATCAAAGAGATATTTGTACCCCAATGTTTATTTTAGCATTATTCACAATAGCCAAGATATGGAATCAACCTAGGTGTCCAACAAGAGATGAATAGATAAAGATAATATGGTATATCCCCAATGGAGTACTATTCAGCCATATAAAAGAATGAAATATTGTCATTCATGGCATCATGGATGGAACTGGAGGACATTATATTTAGTGAAATAAGCTAGGAACAGAAAGTTAAACATCACACGCTCTCACTCATATGCAGGAGCTAAAAAAGTTAATCTCAGGGCGGGCACAGTGACTCACATCTGTAATTCCAGCACTTTGGGAGGCCTAGGCAGGTGGATCACTTGAGGTCAGGAGTTCGAGACCAGCCTGGCCAACATGGTGAAACCCCATCTCTACTAAAAATACAAAATTAGCCAGGTATGGTGGCATGTGTCTATAATCCCAGCTACTCGGGAGGCTGAGGCAAGAGAATCACTTGAACCTGGGAGGTGGAGGTTGCAGTGAGCTGAGATCGCCACTGCACTCCAGCATGGATGACAGAGAAAGACTCCACCTCAAAAAAAAAAAAAAAAAAAAAAGGTTAATCTAACAGAAGTACAGAGTAGAACAGAGAGAGGAATCTAGAGGCTGGAAAGGCCTTGAGGGAGGGGAGGAGATGGGGAGAGATTTGTTAAAAGATACAAAATTACAGCTAGATAGGAGGAATAAGTTCTAGGATTCTATATCACTGTAAGATGACTGTAGTTAACAGTAATATATGCCTTCAAATACCTAGAAGAAAATGAATGTTCCCAACACAAAGAAATGATAATTGTTTGAGGTGATGCATATGATAATTACCCTGATCTGCTCACTATACATTATATATGTCCAAACATCACTATGTGCCCCATAAATATGTAAAATTAGTATAGGTCAATAAAAAATAAAAAGGAATGAAAAATCTGTGCATGGCTAAAAGAAATAGGAGTATTTATTTATTTGTAGCTTGTTTTCCAGCTACTTAGAACTCCCAATCATCATCACCAACAACAAACTGTGTTTGTTGGTGTGTTTGCAGAATTATATGAATGCAAATGCTTAAAGACCATGATAATCTAAATAAGGAAACGAGTTACATCAGTTAGGGTCTTTGGTTGTGACAAAAGAGACACACTCTGACTAACACAGGGGAAAGGAGTTTATTAAAAGGATCTGTGGGACTCAATGGAAACGCTAAAGATGGGAGTCCCGGATGGGCTAAGAACAGGGGCAGCTCTGGGTGTCAGGACAGTGGGAACTTACGCACATGCTCCTTGGGGCACTGCAGCCTGATAAAAATACTGTCAGTATTCCCCCCAGTCTTTGATCCCTTCTGCTCAAGATACAAATTCCAGTGAGAGAGAATATGATGAGCCAAGCTTGGCTCACAGGCCCACCCTTCCACTGGTGAGAGGTTGGGACTTCCTGGGGGTTGTCTAAAACTGGGCCCACTGAAGGGGAGCCTGAGCAGTAGATATCCAAGAGCAGAGGGGAGTTCCCCAAAACAAAATCAGGGTGCTATGACCAAAAGGAGAGATGATGGAGGCTGAGGGGCAAAACCCAAAGTGGCCACCAGAGTTGAGAAATAAGTAGATTCCAGTGAGGACGAAGAAGATTCAAACTATGTCCATTTTTATCATTTTGCTGAGGTTTGTTGAGAACGTTGCTCCTCCTTTTCTGAAAATAGAAAGCCAAGATGCTAGGATTAGTGTTCAAGGCCAGGCTACCGAAGAGAATGAATTGGATAAGAGTAGCAAACATGATATAGCCCTATGAGTCCGGAGATGCTAAGTGTTTTTCACATATTAACTAATTTAATCCCAGCAGGAACCCAGAGAGGTAGGCATTCTACTCAACTTCATTTTACAGAGGAGAAAACTGAGGCATAGTGAAATTAATCCACTTCCTTAAGACTGCACAGGTGTTACCATATGCAGCCGAGTAAGTATTAAAACCCAGGCAATTTGGGGCAGTCTATCTCTGATCCACCACACCTCTGGACCTTTGCATAACAAAATATTCAAAGACAAACATTTCAAAGAAAATGCGGGGCTCTGTTCTTCTCTCCTATGCTGAAGAGAGGGATCTACAGGGAGAGGGACATTTGCAGTGATAGTTAATCTCTGCTTCGTGGGCTGAACTTGGGGGTTTCATCAATAAACACCTGTTCCCATTCAAATGTAACACACTGAGACAGAAATCACTGGCACGCGAAGACACATGCTCACATCCTGGGAAGCCGGCTACGTGGTTGTATTTCCTAAGGGCAGTTATTCGAAAGTACTGTCGTTTTATTTTTAGTTTCCTTCAGAATCTACCCCAGAGCACATCTCTTCACTGTCTCTCCCAGACACTCCTCTGCTTTTCAAAAGGAGAAACACTGAACCTTCTCTCCTCCACACTAAAAGGCCTTTGTCCGAAACCACACATGTCGATTTTAAACAGAAAATAATATTAAAGCACAGTGCTTCCTTTATGTGCCTCATGCAGCTTTCTGAGTTCCTGTGTCCCTAGATTTATGATGTGCTCCACACTTTCCACCTTCTCAGTGCTGTTTTCCCACATTTGAAGGAGAAATGATCAAGAGATTTGTGCTGGAGTAAATTTATTCTGTCTTGAGCTGGGTGAAGTTTCCAAACTCACCACAGCATGGAAAATATAAATGCTGTAAGCATCATGCCTCCTTCCTAGATGCTGCCGACAGGGAGACACCAGGCCCGGGGCAGAAATGAACGTTGCATTCTTGTGATGACCTGCTGCTCAGAGACGTTTGGCTCCTCTGAATCGAGTGACAGAAACCTGACCCGATTTCATGATCTAACACTTGGTTGCCCACTGGGGAGGAAATCTCCTGTGCCCCGTCCCCCCTTTTTCAACACTCTCTCTTTCCTTAAGGACGAGAGAACTACGACTCTGGGTGGCTGAACACTGAGCTGGAGAATTGTTCCTGTTCTTAGGACAGAACACTAGAGTCAACAGCAGAAAAGTATGTAAGGTGAAGTTCATTTTCACCTTTCAATGAAGTAAACCATTGACTTCCAGTCATAATTCTGAAGGCATGTGTCCTTCTACTGAAGAACATGAAGCTTAGGCTCAGGGAGCAGAAGCTCAGAAATAGTAGCTTGCGGCATGGGATTTCCTCCCAGTTCTGTCGGGATACCTCAGCCTTGGTTCCTGTTCCCTTCTGTACCTGATATAACTGTCCACCTGCTCCTACCATGCCAGGAGTCCCCTTATCCAGTGGACCTGGCACCTCAGGGACCCGAGAAGGTCCGTCACAGGGTTGGATGGGGCATTATTAGTGGATGAGTCAACCTTATCACAGAGTGGGTGAGGGTAACAGCCACCTCCTCCTTGATGCCTGGAGTCAGGCAACCTCTACCATAAAATGACTTTAATATATGCATTCGGCTAGGTAAGATGGTCCCAGTTTCTAAGTCCTTCATGATTTGCTGCTTTCCTTCTTGCCCCTCTTTTATTACAAACAAATCACCCATTCCATAGTTTCTTCTAGTGTTCTAACAGGAATGACAGCAGGGAGGGGGTAGCCCGGAGCCTGCCTTTTTGGGATCTGCTGCGTGAGACCAAGAATACTTTTCATCAGAAAGCGGAGGCCTTTTGTTGCCTCTGTGACCTGGGCACTGCTTCTCCCTGCCACACTCTTATCTCCCGCGAGCCTGGCTTCCTCGCTGTGTCTGGGTCCCCTGCATACTCTTCCCACCTCAGCATCTTTGCTTTGGCTGTTCCCGCTGCGGAGAATGCTCTTGCTTCAGATGTCCAGTTGGCTAATATCCTCACCCTCTTTAAGTCTTTGATCACTTTCTCAATGAGGCCTGCCGTGAGCATCCTATTTAATCCAGCAACAAATCTGCCCTGTCCTCCCCACTTCCAATCCCCTTGCCCCATTCTGAGTCTTTGTTCCGTAACACCATCCCTTCTAACGGCCACAGCACCTACTTGTTTATTGTGCTTAACACATGTTTATGATGTTTCCTCCCATTAGATTAAAAGCTCATGGGGGCAGGGATCTTTCTCTGGTTTGCTTACTGATGCATCCCAAGTTCCTAGAACAGTGGCTGTCACAGTCACTCAAAATATTTGTAGGGACTCAAACTATTTGAATGAAAGACGATTATGGTCAGTCGGAGCTTACCAGTGTGACATAAGCCTCTGATGGGCCACAAATGGGTTACAGATGTGCTGAGATATTGACACCCTCAGCCCTTGAGGTGTCTGGCCAGGGTTTGGAGAAGCTGAATGCTTTGGCAATTATGTCCTGCTGCAAGTAGCCTTCTATATTTACTCCAGTATACTTCATAATATTGCCATTTTCTAGGTGTTTCAGGACGTTAAAACGTTTGGGAAGCACTTCCCTACAACTAAGCTGTGTCCTGGCATGGAATATACAGTGTGCTTTTCACTCTGTTAGGTGGAATGCCTGTGTCGCTTTTCGGAAGTGCTCATATATCTGGATATTAGTATTCCCCAATTTCAATCAAGCATTAGTTCAGTAACAATTTCTGTTGTTCGTCAATGAAATGTTCTTTTTAAACAAATGATTTTATGCCATGAGTTACATATTTTGAAACATCAAGAATCTATGTTAAATGAATAAAAGAATTAGTAAATATGTATCAAGAGAGTGAATAAAAGTCACATTAAAAACATTGAAATTATTGATGGTGATTGCGGAGGTCGTGGTGATGCAGTCTGGAGGCCTGAAAGATGGTGCCAATGGATTTTGTCCTAAATTCTTATGCCTGGTTGCTCTAAAATGACAGTGTCTTTAAGAGGAAGGAAGGGGAGGAGAGATGATGGGAAGGCTTTCCCTAGAAAGACCTCAAGGTCTGGGGATCTGCTTCCCCTGCCTTTTTTTTTCCTTTTAACCACAACAAAAACTCTTAGCATCACCTTTAGGCTAATCCTCAGTATAATCAGAAAGGTCATGACGCTAGATTTCTTACAAAATATCACTGCAGGGCATATGCAAGCTCTTGGCTGCTTGGTGAGTGGGTATTAAACCAGAGCTATCAAGGACTGAGAGGTAATGAGTCAGAGATTGAGAATCAAGACTAGAAGAGCCAGGGGAAGCCTGGGAGGAAAGCTCAGGGCCAGACAAGGCACTTGGCTGGATTCGGAAGTGCCCAGAATTTGGCAAGCATGATAGAACTTGGCGCCAGGACTTAGGCAGAAGCCAGGAAACTCTGGGTTCATGAGGTGAAGGCTAAATGGAGTGGGGAGAGAGGGTCAGGAAGAAGACAGCAGGAACCAGCAGCAGGGATGTCTTGAAACCAAGACAAGTACCTCAGCCAAGAAGCCTCATATGTGCCTCTTGCCAAGACAAAATGCAGCACCTGGAACAGCGTGCCAGAGCCTGCAGGTGGGAACGGGGTAAAGAGGCTGACATGGCTTAATGACTGGGGTGGAGCTAGAGCCAAGTGAAGGTTCTGGCAGCCAGCCTCCCTCTCTGGGATGGTGATTACTTCCTTCCCCTCTTTCTAGATCTTATGCAGCACTTTTGACCTAGAAACTCTGGAGCAAACAGACCAGGACGCCAAACACGAAGATAAATGATTTCTGAGGTCCCTTCAACAGTGGGATCATGGCCAGAGGAGCCACTGCCTGTTAACTTTGAGGACTCAGGGAAAGGCTGATAATGTCTGAATAGGGAGAGTTCAGGGCGGGGCACACCCAGGATCTGACCATTATACCATGGGCTTCAGGATTATATATGCAATTTAAAAAAATCAGAGCTCATTAATTAATCTAAAGAAAATGGTTTGTACTTCCATGTATTCAACTCTTTTTATTGAGTACCTACTGTGTGCCACACCCTGCTGCTCCCTAGCAGCATTACCCTGACTCTCCTGGCCAACCGTGGGTATTTTTTATTCTGTCATTTACCTCCCTTCTCCCTCCAGCTGATACTTTCCTCTATGAGTGCAGTTTGCTATAAGTTTATTTATATTCCTTTTACCTGCTGCCGATTTTTGCAGGTGTCTGCATTTCTCGACCATTCTGTAGGCATTTAGAAGATGACTATTTGGCTTCTGAATGTTCTTCTGCTATTACGTATTCCAAAGCCGTACAGAAAGTGTGTTCACAAGGAAGATGGAAAGCTAAGAGGAAAACAGTTGCAATGCAACCTATGTCCTGTGCTCTAGCCTCAAACTCATGAGGACTTGGTGTTCTAGGACCTGTGAGCCATTAGAGCACAGACTACTTGGGTAATGTGGTTGAACACGGGGAAGAGATGGGTTGGATGGAGTAGGTCTAATTTAGGAAAGGATGGATGGAGAGAAAGGACAGATAATAAAGATGATGATGATACTGCTCATTTATAATCTATATAGTCACTATAGCACACTCATAGAGAAGAACACAGACTTTGAAGCCAGGGAGATGTAAGTTCCAATGCCAGAGGTGACACTATTTGTGTAATCCTGACCAGGTCATTTAACTTTTTGGGTCTCTGTTTTCTCATTTTTCATATAAATATAAACATACCTATCTCTCAGGGAGGGTTGTTTTGAAGATTAAATAACAAGGTCATATATTTAAAGTGCCAAAAGGGTGAATTCTGTGGTTGTGACATAAAATGGGTGGTTAATAAATGGTGGGTAATGATAAGTTCAGCCACTGGTTATTGAGGATCTGAGATGTTCTTGACTTTGTAGCTGGCACAGTAATATTTTCTCATTACCTGTCACCTATGAGGTAAGAATTATCCCATTTGAGAACTGAGGATCCTGAGACTTGGGGAAATTAAATAAGTTATTCAGGTTTACATAATTAATGAGAGAGCCAGTCCAGGTAAGTAAGAAGGGAAGAAGCAAATTAACAGTTACTGAATGTTTAATGTGTACCAGGCATTGTACCAGGTGCATTACAAGCATGAAGTCATGAAATCGTCATAATAATCCTACGAGATGGGCATTGCTATCTCATTGTACATGAGGAAACTACTTTTCACAAGGTCTACCTGTAGACAGTCGGATTCCAGCCTAGATCTGGCGATCTCCAAAGCTTATGATCATCTTGAAAAGAGAGAAGCAAGATAGGCCTCTGGTTTCTCCCACTATGAGATAAAGTTTGGGTCTTTAGAATTAAAAAAGAAAAAAGCTGATTTCAGGAATGAAGAAAAGATTTTGACCTTCGGGACTTGTGAATATTTGAGAACCATATGTCCTCTGATGGTTTGCTTTGTTTCCATTCATAGTCACCCCAGCTCTACTCTGGTAAACATAGGAGCTATCTGGTCTCGTGCCTGGGGTATTAAAATTTATGGGCACTCCTGGAGCCTGGTCACTTGGAGAATCAGTGTCCCTGGCTGCTTGTTGTGTGATAGAGGCTAATGTCTCAAACCAGTCAAGGCAGATGCTCTCTGTACCTAGACACAGGACCAAGCTTTAGGAATGACAAAGGAAACTCCTTATTTAATCATGAGAAACTGAGAATATTGCTTTTTAGAGGAAAAAAAAAACTAAATACAAAGTAAAGAGAGGGGAACTCAGGTCAGTGCAGGCCACTTGGCTTGGCAAGCTATCTGTTTAGCTCACCCTCTTCCCAGGATGGCTCGATCCTGACTCAGAACCTTTGGCGGAGTGACTAGCTGCAGGAGATGTGACTATTAAGGAGAGAAGGAAGAGAAAGCAAAGTTCTTCATCAAGTTTACTGTGACAAAAAGCAGGACAGCGAGGAAGGCAGAGAAAAAACAAGTCCTTTAGAAGGTCTCCGTCTAATTTATGTACCTCACAACGACAGGAGTGAGGTCACTGGTCGCTGGTATGCTCAGAGGAGGTGTCACACACCAGCCCTGTGCTGAAGGCTTCAGTTTCATCTATTCAACATTCAGTAAATGGTGGCTGTGTACTTACTATTTGTAGGGTAGGATACAGCAGTGAGTAATTCCCATATGGAATTCTTTTTTGTTGTTTACTTTGTTTTCAAGAGACAGGATCTTACTATGTTGACCAGGCTGGCCTTGAACTCCTAGCCTCCTGAGTCGCTGGGACTGTGGGCACCAGCCACCTGTACTTGGCATGGTGCTTACATTGCGAAGAATAGGGGAGAAGGTGTACAGACAATTAACCAAATTAAATATGTAAATAATGTAACAGAATATTTTAGAAGAGGGTAAGTTTCATGGAGAAATACCAATACAATCACTCTGAGAGGGACGTATTATTAAATTAATTGGGCCACACAGTTGAGTAGTAGAGCTTCAACCATAAATCGCGTCTTTTTGAACGAAGCTCCTGCTCTTCTTTTCTGCCCTCTGCCTTAGCTAGATGTTGAAACAAGGAAAGATTGGAAAGGTCAAGGCCGTCTCTAATTTTGTAGCTTTTTCTAATCGCCTGGAGGCAGTTACAGAATACTTTGGCATATGGCAGTAGAGAATTTATGTGGACTATATGTTTCAGTAAAGAAACGATCTTTCCTCTGCTAGCAGCAAAGATGTTTTTGAGGTCAGCACTTCAGCCCTAGAGCCGAAGACGAGCTAGAATGAAAATTCAAAAATTCTCCTTAAGAAGATAATTTGTATTTCCATTGAGTGCAAACCCACCAGCGAGCTTGCATGCAGTTCTGAACGTTGTCATTGACAAGCATTGATACTAATCAGTGGCCTGTTTCCAGCATTGTGGGAATCATTTGATCTTTTATTAAAGAAAATTCTTCCAAAAATATTAATTTAAAAATTAATGTCAACACTCTCTGACATTCCATCTCTGAATGCTGAAGAAGAAAAAAGTTTTAGAGTTTTTTAATAATCTTGGTAAATATTATTTGAACTTTACTTCAAGCCAAAACAAGTTTCATGGGGAAAAAAAATCCTTTCTTCAGCCATGGGCAATAAATTTGGCCAGGAGGATCTGGAAGGAAGAAACTGAACAAGCTAAATACTAAGTGGACATTCATAGCCACGAACACCATGATTTTTAGAGACATTGATGCTCTCCCCTAAAATAAAAAATTGTTTTCAAGAAAATCCTCAATCTTGTCCATTGGCTCTTTATCTTCTGAGTGGGTATGTGGATATATCACATGGGCTGGTTCTTTTTATTTTTATTTTTGTAAAAAAACCAGTGGTTAATTAAAAAGCCACTGCCTGGACACATTATCCAGTGTTTCTCGTAGTTGGTGGAAAGAAGAAAGAAATGGAAGGCTAAAGATTTGCTCAAAATCCAAACCTCTCTCCCAAGATCAAGGCGTTTAAAGGATTAAGGAGGATATGTGTGTGTATGTGTGTGTGTGTGTATGTGTGCGTGCGCATGTGCGTGTACACGTCTGTTGTGTTTGTAGCAGCTGCTGTATTAGCTAAGCTTTACCTCCTTTTCTATAAATGGAACTTTTGCCTTTCATCTCTTTTTAGTGTTGCTTACTAGGAAGATATATGAAGGGCTTGAAGCAGGAGAAAGGATTCCAAAGGGTACCTCACTCTTCTACGGCAAGGAGAGTGTATTTATTGTCTTTTGTTTAGCAATTGCTTCAGTTGGTAGAGGAAAAGGGAAGACAGACAAACAAAAACAAAGAAGAGAAAAGAAGAAAGTGGAAGGATGAAGGGGAAAGTGGTAGGGGATCCTAAAGGGCTCTGAATTGGCTTAGAAGCAGAGAAAAATGAAAATGGCCTAAAGAATTGGATAGTAGTAGGCCAGGCGCGGTGGCTCACGCCTGTAATCCCAGCACTTTGGGAGGCCGAGATGGGCGGATCACGAGGTCAGGAGGTCAAGACCATCCTGGCGAACACGGCGAAACCCCGTCTCTACTAAAAAACACAAAAAACTAGCCAGGCGAGGTGGCAGGCGCCTGTAGTCCCAGCTACTCGGGAGGGTGAGGCAGGAGAATGGCGGGAATCCGGGAAGCGGAGCTTGCAGTGAGCTGAGATCCGGCCACTGCACTCCAGCCTGGGCGACAGAGCGAGACTCCAACTCAAAAAAAAAAAAAAAAAAAAAAAGAATTGGATAGTAATTCTTTCAATCCCAGGCTCTGAATGAACTTGGCTCAAAAAAATAAGGTACAGATGGTGAAATGAAGTTAGCTCAGTGACATTATTTGGTGAAGAAGAAAACAAGCAGTTTGTTTTCTTCACGTGCTAGAAGTTAGATCTATTTACAATAAAGCATGGAATGAGAAGTCATGTAACCTAGACTTCAGTCTGACTCTGCTGCTCATCAGCTAGGTGACCTTGGCCAAGCCACTTGAAGTCCTTCAGCCACAGCATGCTGGCAGCAGTATTACTCCTCATTCCTAAGTCATAGGATTGCCTTGAGGATCAAATGAGATAACGTATTATATGTTTATGCTGTCATTCAATAAGCATTTGTTGAACACCTACTATAAACAAATGGACACATTCGTGGCTCATGAAGCTTACATTCTAGGTATATTCTAAAATGTATTTCAGTATATATTGCAATATTTGAAATATGTTTATATATACTATACAGCATTTTTATAATACACAGAAACATATTTTACTTTATTCTGTAAAGATGATGGTAAGAATCTCTTATGGTAGAATTTGATAAAAGCATCTTTGTGGATCCTGTTCTACACATACTTGGGTGTGGATATGTGAATCGAAGTCTAACTGAGCAGCGCTTATGGACTGTTGGCATGCCACCTTCCCAGCACTCAGCTGAATCTAGCTTATCTCTATTCATTTAGTTTCTCAATAGATAACTAGTGCTGCCAGAAAGAAAAAAAAACCCACCTTGAAAAGAAGAGTGAGAATGTCTGTAGGTAACTCAAACAGAAGATACCAATTGCTTTGGTTAACTTAAACAGGATGTTCACACTCAGGTAGGCTCATGGTTCTGAGACTTGCTGAGTGAGGTACTGTAAACTGCTTTTCCTTAGCTGAGACAATACAATATTGTCAAATGGAAAACAAGTTTGTAAATTACTTTTATTTTATAGAAAGAAGAGTGAGAGCTCATTCTCAAAGGCCAGAAAGTCACTGCTATGATTGTTGATATCTGAATAAAACATACTCAGAATTTGCCCTTGCTTGAAAATTGCAGGGTTTCTGGAAAAGGATCAAGATTCTCTTTTAGCTTTCTCACCCCTCCCCATCCTTTCCTATTCTAGTTCTGTTCAGACAGTTTCCCACAAGACAGGGGGTAGCCAAGGTCAGGGGGAATGGAAGTTCATCTGGATGGGGTGTGTGTGCTGCAATTCCATCTCCTGAAGGGGGGATAAATTGCAGCCAAGCAGCAACTCAGGAACTGCACACATACCAAAGAACCCTACCTCCAGAATAGTGACCCTGGACCCCAATTGGTCCCAGCTGTTGAGAGGGATGAGATGGAGATTGAGAGAGGTGATGCTGTTAGAGATGGAGATATGTCAAATGGAAAACAAGTCTGTGAATTACTTTTACTTCTATTTCACAGAAGGGAGGATGACAGCTCGAATTAAATATTCTAGAAAAGTGATTGCCAAGAGATATGTTCTTACAATTATCCTTTTGCCATGGTCTATTCCTGGAAGGTGTGGTGTGGCTCCCATGGCACTTGTTGCATGACCTTGTGAGTTTGTTCTTTGTCTTAGTCTATTCAGGCTGCTATAAAAACTACCATAGATCAAGTGACTTATAAACCACAGACATGTATTTCTCACCATTCTGGAAGCTGGAAAGTCCAAGGTCAAAGTGCTCACAAATTTGGTGTCTGGTGGGGGCCTGCTTACTGATCCATTGTTGGCTGTCTTCTCACTGTGTCCTCACATGGTGGAAGGGATGAGGGAGCTCTCTGGGGTCTCTTTTATTTGGACACTCATCCTATTGATGAGGGCTCCACTCTCATGACCTAATCACCTCCTAAAAGTCCCACCTCATAACACCATCACACAGGGATATGGATTTCAACATACGAATTTTTTGAGAACGTGGTTGAAACACAGCGCTTCCTGAATGCACTTTTCTGTCCACCCAATTTCTACTACCATATCTCTCTATGAACACCAGAGAGACAAAATCAACATGTAGTATTGCAGGAATGAAATGAATAGAATGAACATAGCATTGATTTTATTGTATTCTGTTTAATCTTGGCACCACTGCTATTGTGATAATAATCTGGATCACTTACTGATCATTCACTATGTGCTAGGAATTATTTAGTTAATTGCTTTACCTGCATGGTTTTCATTAGTTCCCCCCCAACAACCCCGTGAGTTAGGTTTGAGTATCATTCCCATTTACAATTGTGGAAACAAGCTTAAAGAGTTGAGTAACTGAGTCGCCCAGAGTGTGAGTGTCAAGGCCAAGACTTGAAACCCTGACTTATCTTCATCCCTCATCCTTCAGCCTTCAGCCATTCTGCCTTGCCTTTCATATTCTCCTTGTTCTGGTACCACATCACTTTTCTTTCTTTTCTTCTTTCCTCCTCACTCCCTACCTTTAGTCTTTCACCCATTATAGAAACCAAATGGTAACATTCAATTAAAAACAGCCACCCAAAAGGAAAGCCAAGAATGTTATACACAGAGCATTAATTTTTTCTCATTCTTTTATGTTTGGAAACGTATGTGTTGGTTTCATGATGGCCGGAGGGCAGACCCAGTCCTTTCCCTTTGGTAGATACACCAAACCTACTGTAGGTTTAAATGATAATAATATTTCTTAGACATCCTCAAAGAAGTTTCCAGGGACGGCAGAGAGCTTGCATTTTATGAGACAGCTGGCTTTTAATGGCTTGGCCCTTGCCAAGAACATCACTGTTCAATAATTACAGGCCACTTGTGATCTTGGTAACCAACATGACAGGGCTTTTCATGGTCCTCCAAAGAGAGAATATCTGAAGATGTGCATGAACATGAATTTTCAAATGCTTAAATAAAGTAAAAAAGAAGTAAGTGATGTTTACAGAAAAGTTTGCAAAAGTAAAGAGAGCACATATAAATATCTCTGAGAGAAAGGAATAAAGTACCTCAAAGAACTCCAGGCTTATTATGAGTAGTGTCTTGAGAGTTGTTTAAAGCAGCGGTTCCATTGAGTTGGAGTGCTTCAGCTTGTTCCACTGGGACTGGGGTGGTCTGAGAAAGGAAAGGGCCTCCATGTTTCAAAGTTGGATGGGATGTAAAGAGCATGGCTCCAGTTGAGGGAACAGGCAAAAACAACATAGGTTTATAATGTGCTAATCCTCTATATAGACCCTACCCAGATGCCAGGCCTGAGTTAAATTAGGACGGAAAATTTTGGTCTGCTCAGTTCATTGCCATCCATCTATGTGAGGCATTTAAAGTATATGACTGGCAGATGTGTTGGGACTATTACCAAGTTTTTTGGTGAATATATAAAATCTATTAATAAAATACTAATACTTAACATTTTTGCCAGCAATTCACATATCATCCATTAAACTAGAGTTGAGACCTGGTGTTAGACCCTTTCTCAGCCCTTTCCTCACAGGCTCAGCCAGAGGTCTCTCCCATGACACACTGTGGCCTCTGGGCTCTGCCCCTTCTGCTGCCTCCTTGCTTGTGCCACCTTCTGCTTTGGATTCTTATCTTGATTTCCATTTTGGTGTTGATGCTTTGGAGTTTCTCTTGCTTTCTGGACCATTGTTACCTAAGGAAAAAAATTCAGTTACTATTTTCTTTGTGCTTCACATCCAAGGTCAATCCAGCCTGCTCCCAAGATCAGACAAAGTTCCTTAGATCTAAACCTAGGGCAGACCTGGCTTCTTACCCCTACTTGAATAGGGGAAGAAGCTCCATGATTATGCACACTTAAAATAAACAGTCTGTATGAAAGTCCAGTGTACCTATATATGCCCAATTTATATCTGTTCCTTATCTACAAATTCAGCGTGGGCAATTCTCCTACTCCCTAAAATCACAGGTAGGGTTCTCTTTTCCTTTTTCTCCTTCATTCTCCCTTTTCATCCACATCCCTTACAAATGTTATCACCCTAGAAATCCTCTGACGGGATGCCTGGTATTGTGCCAAGATGATGTCTTGGTGTTTGCAAAGAGAAAAAGAGTGTGAGAAACAGTTTCTCCCAAGCCTGTCTGACCACATGGGCATGTAACACTTGGCTCTGTATAAAAGGATCTGTTTATTAGAGACAAAGTAGAAGAAGAATGAAGTTGGGGCAAAATGTCCATCTTCACTGACCTTCCACCCTTGGACCTAACTCATTCTCTCCTATAGACAACACTGGCCTTATCTGGAAGCTGAAGCCGCTCATAGTTGCAAGATGGCTCTAACAGTTTCAGGCAGTGCATCCAGACATCACATCGGAGGCAGAAATGGAATCATATCTTCCAGTGTCTTCTTTGTAAAAGCAAGAAATACTTGCCAAGTATCTCTCAGCAGGCCTTTCCTCACCTCTAATAGATCCAAAGCTAGTCATATGCCTGCCTCTCAAGTATCTGGCCACATGCGAAATAGACACCATGTCAGATGAGGCCAGTCCCTGAGGCGGTGTGCACGCTGCAAGAGTCAGCCATCAATGTTCACCATCCTGCTGCTTGTACGCTAGGCCTCCCCCTTGTCTTTCTCTATGGGAGGTGTAGAAGGAGGCCTGCAACATGAGGTTTCAGATGGGTTGCATGGCAACTATCTGTGTTTCCATCATTACTGGGGATAATGGCCTCAGAAAGTCACAGAGGACTTGTTTCAGAGTCGGGAAAGAAGAGGGGCAGCTGTGAGATTTCCATTTTGTGGGGAAGGAAAGTGACATTTACTGAGCCCCTCTACTGAGTGCTGATGGTCCCCCTTCCCTAGACTTTCCTCCTAGAGTCAAGATGCAGTAGCTGAGCCTCCTGGATGCAGTGAGACACAGAAGGCCCAGGACAACACCACCAGAAAGGAGACCACCCACTTCCCACGAGGGAGAAGGCCGTGTAGACTCGCCTTTCTCCTCATTCTTCTGTGAATTCCTCTTGTATTCTACAGATCTTGACTCAAACTCTAATTCTTCAGGAAAACCTTCTTTGACACCCCCACCCCAGCCTGCAAGATTAGGTCCCCTAGACTCCCTTTCTATAAGCTCTCACTGCACCTTGAACTTTGTCTTCCTGTTATTTATCATGCTATGCCACTATAAATATTTACACAATTATTTGATTAATATTTGTCTTTCTGGCTAGACCATAAGTTCTGTTAGGGTCCCATCTCATGGCTGTGTGCCCCTATATACTAGACAGTCAATGCATGTTTTTGAACAAATGAATAAAAGGATCATTTATGTTTACTTTGAGGATTCTTGTTCTCTCAAACACAGCCTTCTCAGTGGTTTACTTTCTGTGCTAGAAAAAAAGTGTGATTAGTCTCCATTCTACAGGCATGTCAACCAGATAATGTTTTTCCATGACTTAGTGTTGAAGGACTTTTCTGACTTACCGAAACATCACTAGTAATAGTAGCCCACTTCAAATGTGACTTTCTTACTTAAGGACCCAGAAGATGCTAAAGGTTGCTGCCAAGAAGCCAAGAAGCATCTAAGCATTTCCTAATACACTCAATGGCTGGCACATAGCAAGTGTTCAGAAAGTATTTACCCTCTTTCTGTCCTTTCATTTACGTTTGCCTTATTTTCTCATTCATTTCTCCTCCTCTCCCTCCATTTGTTTCCTCTATCAGTTTTCATCTTTTCTCCTCTCGCTCCCTTGCCTTCCCTCTTACTGTGGCTCCTTGGCCTAGAAGATTCCTGAGGCCTCCACCTGCACTGTTCAATATGGCAACCACGAACCACATGTGGCTACAGAAAGCTGGAAATGTGGCTAGTCCAAATTGAGATGTCCTGGAAGTGTGAGGTGGACAGAGTTTCAAAAATTTAGTATGAAAAAGGAATGTAAAATAGCTCATTAATAAATTTTATAATCATTGTGTGTTGAAATGGTAATATTTTAGATAAAGTGGATTAACTAATATGTATTAAAATTAATTTTGCCTGCTTCTGTTTAAAAATGTGGCTACATTTTTAAAATATAAAATATTTTATGTGTGGTTCATATTTCATTTCTATGGAAAGTGCTGATCTAGACTGCGCACAGGTGGTTTTTTTGGTGGTAGGAGAAGGAGCTGTATATTTGAAAGGCAGCAAGTTGCATTGCTGAATTCTCAGCAAATAGTATAAATTTGTGTAACACCTTTTAGAGCTTATGTGGACAGAGTGCTGGAGAAATATGCAACATTATTCTCCAAAATAGTGTTTCTCACTTTTATTTTTTGGGAGATGCTAAATATATGTTCACTCTAACGTCTTCTCAGTCTATATTTGGTGTATCTCCCCACCCCCAAAGAATTTGTTGAGCTTGAGTAACTATAATGTGTATTAGGAGAGTAATAAAAATATTGCTTTCCCTAAACGGTGTATCTCTTCCCACCACTGTGGGTTATCATACTGTTCACTCCTTGGGAGTATTTCTTGTCAGTTAAAACTAAAACCACAATTGGCCACAGCCAACAGCTAATGGCCTTTTCTAAGTTGCAGCTGCTTTGACAAGGCAAGAACATCAAATTGTTCATCTTTGGGATGATATATAATAAACTATTATGGAGAAAATATAGGATTAGATCAATTGATACAAGTTTCAATTTTCCTTAAAATCCACATTGCTATATTAAAAGTATTCAGATTTAAGTGGAAAAATTCTCAACAGCAAACTTAACAGAAATTAGGATGTTCAAGTGTCTTTACCACTACCTAGTTGAATGAATTTGGTCAAGTCACAGAATTTAACTTCTTTGTGCTGTGTATCTGTTTTTAAACTTTTATTTACTTCTTTAAGTGGAAGTAATACCTGTTCTATTCAAGGAGAACTGTTGATTGAGAAAAATACATACAGCATTAACAACAATTCAAGGAGGAAGGAAATGATTGATAAGTAGAAATTCAAGCAATGGACCTTATGCTTTGAATTTGTTTTCTGGGAAGGCAAGTTTGAAAACTACTGATCTCAAATAATAAGTAGGTGAGAATCAAAAGGAATATTCTGAGTATAGGGGTGAGTGGTGGTGCAGAAGTATTTAATAAGGGAAGACTAGCTTTTCCAGGTGTTAAAACAGACTTTAAAGCAAACATAACTAAGACATCATGGACCTTAAAGAACATGAGAATCACTGGAACAAACAAATGGCTCAGAAATCAGTGGAGAAACAGTTCAATAGGGAAATAATATTTTTTAAAAAACAAATAGTGTTGTGTCAACACATTATCAACATGCAAAAGAATAAAGTTGGAACTATTCCTTACACCATAGAAAAAATGAACTCAAAATAGATCTTAAACCTACACGTAAGAACTGAAATTACAAATCCCTTAAAGAAAACATTGGCATAATCTTTGTCAACTTAGATCAGGCAATAGTTTGTTAAAATGACACCAAAAGCACAAAAACTAAATATATATTATTTTTGGCTGGGCACGGTGGCTCACGCCTGTAATCCCAGCACTTTGGGAGGCAGAGGTGGGTGGATCACCTGAGGTCAGGAGTTCGAGACCAGCCTGGGCAACATGGAGAAAGCCCATCTCTACTAAAAATACAAAATTAGCTGGGTGTGGTGGCGCATACCTGTAATCCCAGCTACTCGGGAGACTGAGGCAGGAGAATTGCTTGAATCCAGGAGGCAGAGGTTGCAGTGAGCCGAGATCATGCCATTGCACTCCAGACTGGGCAATAAGAGTGAAACTCCATCTCAAAAAAAAAAAAAAAAAATATATATATATATATATATGTGTGTGTGTGTGTGTGTGTGTATATATATATATATAGCTAGATAGATACACACACACACACACACACACATTGTTCTTTGTAAAAATAAAAAGAAAATCTTACTTCATCACTGCTTTTAAACATTGTACTGGGAGTTCTAGCTAACGCAATAAGAACCCTTCTCCGCACCCCCAACTGAAAAGGAGAGAAAAGGTATGCAGATTGGAAAGCAACAGATAAAATTTTCTTAGATCACAGATCAAGGGATTGAAAAGACAAGCCAGAGACTGGGAGAAAATATTTGCTAGAGACATATCAGGTCAAGGACTGCTATCTAAAATGTACAAAGAACTCTTAAAACTCAATAATGAGAATGCAAAAACTCTATTAAAAGTAGGCCAAAGACCTTAATAGACATCTCACCAAAGAAGGCATACAAATGTCACTCAAGCATACAAAAAGATGTCCATATCATATGTCGTCAGGGAGAGGCATATTAAAACAACAACAAGATACTACTACACACCTATTAGGATGGCCAAAGTCCAGAACAATGACTACACCAAATGCTGGTGAGAATGCAGAGCAACAGGAATTCTCACTTATTGCTGGTACAGCAATATACAGTCACTTTGGAAGACAGTTTGACAGTTTCTTACAAAACTAAACATACTCTCACCATACGATTCAGCAGATGCTCCTGGTATTCACAAATGAGTTCAAAACTTATGCCCACACAAGGCCCTGCACACAAATGTTTCTAGCAGCTTTATTGACAATTGTCAAAACTTGGAAGCAACCAAGATGTCCTTCATTAGGTGAATGGATATATAAACTGTGGTACATCCTTACAATGGAATGTGATTCAGTGCTAAAAATAAGTTATCAAGCCCTGAAAAGGCACAAAGGAAACTGAAATGAATATTACTAAGTGAAAGAAGCCAACCTGAAAAGGCTACATACTGTGTGATTCCAACTATGTGACATCCTGGAAAAGGCAAAACCATGGAGACAGTAAAAAGACTCATGTGTGCCAGGGTTTAATAGGGAGGGAGGAATGAGTAGATGGAGCACAGAGGATTTTTTAGGGCAGTAAAACTACTCTCTGTGATACTGTAATGGTGGGAATATATGACAAATCTGTCCAAACTTAAGAACGTACAATACCAAGAGTGAACCCTAATGTAAGGTATGGACTTTGTGTGATGATGATGTGCTAATGTGGACTCATCAATTGTAACGAATGGTTCACTCTGGTGGGGGATGTTGATAATGGGGAAGGTTGTGCATGTGTGAGACAGGTGGGATATGGGAAATCTCTGCATCTCACCCTCAGTTTTGCTGTGGACCTAAAACTTCTTTTAAAAATAAAGTCTATAGGAACAGCTCCAGTCTCCAACTCCCAGTGCGAGCGACACAGAAGACAGGTGATTTCTGCATTTTCAACTGAGGTACTGGGTTCATCTCACTAGGGAGGGTGGGACAATCGGTGCTGGTCAGCTGCTGCAGCCCGACCAGCAGGAGCTGAAGCAAGGCAAGGCATCGCCTCACCTGGGAAGCGCAAGGGGGAAGGGAATCCCTTTTCCTAGCCAGGGGAACTGAGACACACAACACCCGGAAAATCGGGTAACTCCCACCCCAATACTGAGCTCTACCAAGGATTTTAGCAAACGGGCACACAAGGAGATTATACCCCACACCTGGCCAGGAGGGTCCCACGTCCACAGAGCCTCCCTCATTGCTAGCACAGCAGTCTGCGATCTCACAGCAAGGCAGCAGCCAGGCTGGGGGAGGGGCGCCCACCATTGCTGAGGCTTAAGTAGATAAACAAAGCCACTGGGAAGCTCGAACTGGGTGGAGCTCACAGCAGCTCAAGGAGTCCTGCCTGTCTCTGTAGACTCCACCTCTGGGGACAGGGCACAGCTAAACAACAACAACAACAACAACAAAAAGCAGCTGAAACCTCTGCAGAGGCAAACGACTCTGTCTGACAGCTTTGAAGAGAGCAGTGGATCTCCCAACACGGAGGTTGAGATCTGAGAATGGACAGACTGCCTGCTCAAGTGGGTCCCTGACCCCTGAGTAGCCTAACTGGGAGACATCCCCCACTAGGGGCAGACCGACACCCCACACCTCACACGGTGGAGTACACCCCTGAGAGGAAGCTTCCAAAGCAAAAATCAGACAGGTACACTCACTGTTCAGCAATATTCTATCTTCTGCAGCATCTGCTGCTAATACCCAGGCAAACAGGGTCTGGAGTGGACCTCAGGCAATCTCCAACAGACCTACAGCTGAGAGTCCTGACTGTTAGAAGGAAAACTAACAAACAGGAAGGACACCCACACCAAAACCCCATCAGTACAACACCATCATCAAAGACCAGAGGCAGATAAAACCACAAAGATGGGGAAAAAGCAGGGCAGAAAAGCTGGCAATTCAAAAAATAAGAGCGCATCGCCCCCTGCAAAGGAACGCAGCTCATCGCCAGCAACGGATCAAAGCTGGATGGAGGATAACTTTGACGAGATGAGAGAAGAAGGCTCCAGTCCATCAAACTTCTCAGAGCTAAAGGAGGAATTACGTACCCAGCTCAAATAAACCAAAAATCTTGAAAAAAGAGTGGAAGAACTGATAACTAGAATAATTAATGCAGAGAAGGCCATAAACGAATGGACAGAGATGAAAACCATGACACGAGAAATAGTGACAAATGCACAAGCTTCAGTAACCAACTTGATCAACTGGAAGAAAGAGTATCAGCGATTGAGGATCAAATGAATGAAATGAAGCGAGAAGAGAAACCTAAAGAAAAAAGAAGAAAAAGAAATGAACAAAGCCTGCAAGAAGTATGGGATTATGTAAAAAGACCAAATCTACGTCTGATTGGGGTGCCTGAAAGTGAGGGGGAAAATGGAACCAAGTTGGAAAACACTCTTCAGGATATCATCCAGGAGAACTTCCCCAACCTAGTAGGGCAGGCCAACATTCAAATCCAGGAAATACAGAGAACAGCACAAAGATACTCCTCGAGAAGAGCAACGCCAAGACACATAATTGTCAGATTCACTGAAGTTGAAATGAAGAAAAACATCCTAAGGGCAGCCAGAGAGAAAGGTCGGGTTACCCACAAAGGGAAGCCCATCAGACTAACAGCAGATCTCTCAGCAGAAACTCTCCAAGCCAGAAGAGAGTGGGGGCCAATATTCAACATTCTTAAAGAAAAGAATTTTCAACCCAGAATTTCATATCCAGCCAAACTAAGTTTCATAAGTGAAGGAGAAATAAAATCCTTTACAGATAAGCAAATGCTTAGAGATTTTGTCACTACCAGGCCTGCCTTACAAGAGACCCTGAAGGAAGCACTAAACATGGAAAGGAACAACCAGTACCAGCCTTTGCAAAAACATGCCAAAATGTAAAGACCATCGAGGCTAGGAAGAAACTGCATCAACTAACGAGTAAAATAACTAGTTAATATCATAATGGCAGGATCAAGTTCACACATAACAATCTTAACCTTAAATGTAAATGGACTAAATGCTCCAATTAAAAGACACAGACTGGCAAACTGGATAAAGAGTCAAGACCCATCAGTCTGCTGTATTCAGGAGACCCATCTCACATGCAGAGACATACATAGGCTCAAAATAAAGGGATGGAGGAAGATCTACCAAGCAAATGGAGAACAAAAAAAAAGCAGGGGTTGCAATACTAGTCTCTGATAAAACAGACTTTAAACCATCAAAGATCAAAAGAGACAAAGAAGGCCATTACATAATGATAAAGGGATCAATTCAACAGGAAGAGATAACTATCCTAAATATATATGCACCCAATACAGGAACACCCAGATTCATAAAGCAAGTCCTTAGAGACTTACAAAGAGACTTAGACTCCCATACAATAATAATGGGAGACTTCAACACCCCACTGTCAACATTAGACAGATCAACGAGACAGAAAGTTAACAAGGATATCCAGGAATTGAACTCATCTCTGCAGCAAGCAGACCTAATAGACATCTACAGAACTCTCCACCCCAAATCAACAGAATATACATTCTACTCAGCACCACATCACACTTATTCCAAAATTGACCACATAATTGGAAGTAAAGCACTCCTTAGCAAATGTACAAGAACAGAAATTATAACACACTGTCTCTCAGACCACAGTGCAATCAAACTAGAACTCAGGACTAAGAAACTCAATCAAAACCGCTCAACTACATGGAAACTGAATAACCTGCTCCTGAATGACTACTGGGTACATAACAAAATGAAGGCAGAAATAAAGATGTTCTTTGAAACCAATGAGAGCAAAGATACAACATACCAGAATCTCTGGGACACATTTAAAGCAGTGTGTAGAGGGAAATTTATAGCACTAAATGCCCACAAGAGAAAGCTGGAAAGATCTAAAATTGACACTCTAACATCACAATTAAAAGAAATAGAGAAACAAGAGCAAACACATTCAAAAGCTAGCAGAAAGCAAGAAATAACTAAGATCAGAGCAGAACTGAAGGAGACAGAGATACAAAAAACCCTCCAAAAAATCAATGAATCCAGGAGTTGGTTTTTTGAAAAGATCAACAAAATTGATAGACCGCTAGCAAGACTAATAAAGAAGAAAAGAGAGAAAAATCAAATAGACGCAATAAAAAATGATAAAGGGGATATCACCACCGACCCCACAGAAATACAAACTACGATCAGAGAATACTGTAAACACCTCTACGCAAATAAACTAGAAAATCTAGAAGAAATGGATAATTTCCTGGACACTTACACTCTCCCAAGACTAAACCAGGAAGAAGCTGAATTCCTGAATAGACCAATAGCAGGCACTGAAATTGAGGCAATAATTAATAGCCTACCAACCAAAAAAAGTCCAGGACCAGGTGGATTCACAGCTGAATTCTACCAGAGGTACAAGGAGGAGCTGGTACCATTCCTTCTGAAACTATTCCAATCAATAGAAAAAGAGGGAATCCTCCCTAACTCATTTTATGAGGCCAACATCATCCTGATACCAAAGCCTGGCAGAGACACAACAAAAAAGGAGAATTTTAGACCAATATCCCTGATGAACATCGATGCAAAAATCCTCAATAAAATACTGGCAAACCGGATCCAGCAGCACATCAAAAAGCTTATCCACCATGATCAAGTGGGCTTCATCCCTGGGAGGCAAGGCTGGTTCAAAATATGCAAATCAATAAACGTAATCCAGCATATAAACAGAACCAAAGACAAAAACCACATGATTATCTCAATAGATGCAGAAAAGGCTTTTGACAAAATTCAACAGCCCTTCATGCTAAAAACGCTCAATAAATTCGGTATTGATGGAATGTATCTCAAAATCATAAGAGCTATTTATGACAAACCCACAGCCAATATCATACTGAATGGGCAAAAACTGGAAAAATGCCCTTTGAAAACTGGCACAAGACAGGGATGCCCTCTCTCACCACTCCTATTCAACATAGTGTTGGAAGTTCTGGCTAGGGCAATCAGGCAAGAGAAAGAAATCAAGGGTATTCAGTTAGGAAAAGAAGAAGTCAAATTGTCCCTGTTTGCAGATGACATGATTGTATATTTAGAAAACCCCATTGTCTCAGCCCAAAATCTCCTTAAGCTGATAAGCAACTTCAGCAAAGTCTCGGGATACAAAATTAATGTGCAAAAATCACAAGCATTCTTATACACCAGTAACAGACAAACAGAGAGCCAAATCATGAATGAACTTCCATTCACAATTGCTTCAAAGAGAATAAAATACCTAGGAATCCAACTTACAAGGGATGTAAAGGACCTCTTCAAGGAGAACTACAAACCACTGCTCAGTGAAATAAAAGAGGACACAAACATACCATGCTCATGGATAGGAAGAATCAATATCTTGAAAATGGCCATACTGCCCAAGGTAATTTATAGATTCAATGCCATCCCCATCAAGCTACCAATGAGTTTCTTCACAGAATTGGAAAAAACTGCTTTAAAGTTCATATGGAACCAAAAAAGAGCCCGCATTGCCAAGACAATCCTAAGTCAAAAGAACAAAGCTGGAGGCATCACGCTACCTGACTTCAAACTATACTACAAGGCTACGGTAACCAAAACAGCATGGTACTGATACCAAAACAGAGATATAGACCAATGGAACAGGACAGAGTCCTCAGAAATAATACCACACATCTACAGCCATCTGATCTTTGACAAACCTGAGAGAAACAAGAAATGGGGAAAGGATTCCCTATTTAATAAATGGTTCTGGGAAAATGGCTAGCCATAAGTAGAAAGCTGAAACTGGATCCTTTCCTTACTCCGTAAACGAAAATTAATTCAAGATGGATTAGAGACTTAAATGTTAGACCTAATACCATAAAAACCCTAGAAGAAAACCTAGGTAATACTATTCAGGACATAGGCATGGGCAAGGACTTCATGTCTAAAACACCAAAAGCAAGGGTAACAAAAGCCAAAATTGACAAATGGGATCTAATTAAACTAAAGAACTTCTGCACAGCAAAAGAAACTACCATCAGAGTGAACAGGCAACCTACAGAATGGGAGAAAATTTTTGCAATCTACTCATCTGACAAAGCGCTAATATCCAGAACCTACAAAGAACTCAAACAAATTTACAAGAAAAAAAACAAACAAGCCCATCAAAAAGTGGGCAAAGGATATGAACAGACAGTTCTCAAAAGAAGACATTCATACAGCCAACAGACACATGAAAAAATGCTCATCATCACTGGCCATCAGAGAAATGCAAATCAAAACCACAATGAGATACCATCTCACACCAGTTAGAATAGCAATCATTAAAAAGTCAGGAAACAACATGTGCTGGAGAGGATGTGGAGAAATAGGAACACTTTTACACTGTTGGTGGGATTGTCAACTAGTTCAACCATTATGGAAAACAGTATGGCAATTCCTCAAGGATCTGGAACTAGAAGTACCTTATGACCCAGCCATCCCATTACTGGGTATATACCCAAAGGATTATAAATCAAGCTGCTGTAAAGACACATGCACACGTATGTTTATTGCGGCACTAATCACTATAGCAAAGACTTGGAATCAACTCAAATGTCCATCAGTGACAGACTGGATTAAGAAAATGTGGCACATATACACCATGGAATACTATGCAGCCATAAAAAGAAAATAAAAGGATGAGTTTGTGTCCTTCGTAGGGACATGGATGCAGCTGGAAACCATCATTCTCAGCAAACTATCGCAAGAACAGAAAACCAAACACTGCATGTTCTCACTCATAGGTGGTAACTGAACAATGAGATCACTTGGGCTTGGGAAGGGGAACATCATACACTGGGGCCTATCATGGGGAGGGGGAAGGGGGGAGGGATTGCATTGGGAGTTATACCTGATGTAAATGATGAGTTGATGGGTGCTGACGAGTTGATGGGTGCAGCACGCCAACAGGGCACAAGTATACATATGTAACGAACCTGCACGTTATGCACATGTACCCTAGAACTTAAAGTATAATAAAAAATAAAAATAAAAAAAATAAAGTCTATTAAAAAAAGTTCTGTGGTCGAGTAAGTTTGGGAATACTGTGTACTCAGATTCTCTCTTGGAGATTATGATGCTCACATAAAGCACATATCAAAGGTTCTAAGAAGTTCAATGATAAAGAAATCCAGCATAAACCAACTTGTTCGACCACAGAAGCTTTGTTTGCTCAACAGCTAGTTACATCCAATGGAACTAGTACGCAATAGAATATTCGTGGGAAATGCTGAAACCCCCCACGCCAAACACACACACAAAAAGTAAACACTTGTGCTCTAAAGGACATCATTAACAAAGTGAAAAGATGACTCACAGAATGAGAGAAAATATCGGCAAATCATAGCTCTGATGAGGGACTTATCCCTAGAATATATATCTAACTCTTACAACTCAAATATAAAAAGAAAACCAAATTAAAAAATGAACAAAGGATTTGCATAGATATTTCTCCAAGGAAGACATGCAAATTGCCAGTAAGAACATGAAAAGATGTTAAACATTGTCTACTATCAAAAAGCAAAGCAAAACAACACAAAAACACAAGATACCACTTTGTGCTCACTTGCAGGGCTATAACTGAGGAGACAGTAAGACAAGTGTTGATGAGGATGTAGAGAAATTGGAAGCTTTGTACATTGTTGGTGGGGATGTAAAATGATGCAGCTTTGGAATACAGTGTGGAAGTTCTTCGAATAGTTAGTTACTACATAACCAGATATTCTGCTCCTAGGTATATAACCAAGAGAAAAAATATATATACCACACAAAACCTTTCATAGCAATGTTCAGAGCTGCATTATTCATAATAGCTAAAAAGTGGAAATAACCTATGCATTTGTAATAAACAAGATGTGGTATATCTATACATTGGAACATTATGTGGCCATAAAATGCAATGAATTTTTTTTTTTTTTTTTTTTTTGAGACGGAGTCTCGCTCTGTTGCCCAGGCTGGAGTGCAGTGGCGCGATCTCGGCTCACTAGCTCCACCTCCCGGGTTCACGCCATTCTCCCGCCTCAGCCTCCGAGTAGCTGGGACTACAGGCGCCCGCCACCTCGCCCGGCTAATTTTTTTTTTTTTGTATTTTTAGTAGAGACGGGGTTTCACCATGTTAGCCAGGATGGTCTCGATCTCCTGACCTCGTGATCCACCCGCCTCGGCCTCCCAAAGTGCTGGGATTACAGGCTTGAGCCACCGCGCCCGGCCCAATGACGTATTAATGTGTGCTGCAACATGAATGAACCTGAAGGGAAAGAAAGAAAATAAGTGGGGAAAAAAAAAAAAAAAAAAAAAAAGAAACAGTCTCAAGGGGTCACACATGGAATGATTCCATTTGTATGAAATGTCCAGAACAGGCAAATTTATAAAGACAGAAAGTAGATTAGCAGTTGCCAGAGGCTGGGAGAAGGGGATAATGGGGAGTGACTGCTAAGAGATGTGTGGTTTCTTTTTGGGGTAATGAAAATATTCTGGAAGTAAGTAGTGGTGATAGCTGCATAACTCTGTGAATATACTAAAGCCACTGAATTGTACACTTTAATTATATCACAAAATTATTTTAAAAATTAATTAGTTCGTGTAAATGACTTTAATATATGATTAAGGCATTACAGAATAGTGAGGAAAGGGAAGCTTATTAATGGTATCGGGGCTATCTGCTTTACAATTTAGAAAAAGTAATATCTTTACATTTATATTATGATTCAAAATACATTTTAGAGGGATTACATATTAAATAGTAGAATTGGTTTTAAACAGAAAAACTAACAAGAAAGTAGAAATATTAATCAGACATTTATTAGTGGAGCTAGAATAAACTTCTTTGCAAAGCAGCAATAGAAGAAATCACCAAATAAATGATCAACATCAAACTAGATGTATAAAAATTAAGAACTATTTGATATAAATAGGAAAACAATAATAAAAAGGAAAATAGCAAATTGGCAGAGAATGTATTGCAGCAATATGTTGGACGAAAGGTGAGTATCTTTACTCTAGAAAAAGTTAAATTATTTGATAAGATATAAAAATGAAAATAAAGCAGAAGATACAAAAAAAGAAAAAAAAAAAAAAAAAAAGAAAGTTGCACAATTCAAGGCAGGATAAAAGTTGTGGAATAACCCATGTTGTGAAAAGGCTATGTGCTATACTGTTGTGCAGAGACAGGAAATATCCATTTGGTGTTGGGGAGGGAGACAACAAAGGGTAGAGTAAACAAGATGCAGAAAAATATTTGTCCATGCTTGTAATCAAAGGCATGTATTTTAAAAGAGTAACTATCTGTTTTTCTTTGATTGAATTAGCAAACATTACAATTCTCAAAACTGGCGTGAAGAAAAGGTAAAAGTGATGTATTTTCAAACATAGACAAGCAATGTAGTATCATGAAAAGATTCATACTGTGTTTGGAATTAGGCAGAATCAAAATCAAACGATAATTCTGTCACTTACAAGCTGTGTGATCTTGGTAACTAAGACAATCTCTCTAAATCTGTATTATTAGCCATAATATGGTGATGTTTCCTACTTTGCAGCATTGATGTGAGAAAAATAGTAAGAATCTAGCTGAGTCCTTGACACATTCTACACACTCAGTTTATTCTAAGAGTTCAGTAAACAGTGACTGTTTGAATATTACAGTTGGTCATGGAAATTAATAAGAAAGAAATTTAGCAAGTATCAAAAACTATCAAATGTTCATATTATTTGATCCAGTGATTTTACTTCTGGAAATATATTCTAAGAAAATAACCATTAAGAAAAAATTATATGCACAAAACTATTTTAATGGCATTATCCAGAATAGGAAATGTTTTATAACAGAGGAATGGTTAACTAAATTATGATGTAACTATTTACCGAGTGGAAGTATGATGTGGCTGCTGCAAAGAAAGATAATTGTGAACGTCAAGTCATTTCTTTAAAAAAATTGATATTTATGTGCATCAAAGGGCACAATGAACAGAGTGAAAAGGTAACTTACAGAATGGGAGAAAATAGTTGCAAATCATATATCTATAAGGTGTTAATATCTAGAAACATAAAAAACTTGTATAACTTAACAACAAAAAGACAAGCTGATTTTTAAAAGGACGAAGGACTTGAATAGACATTTGTCTAAAGAAGACATACAAACATATGAAAAAATGCTCAATATTACTAATCAGAGAAATGCAAATCAAAACCACAATGAGATAGTACCTCATACTTGTTAGGATGGCTACTATGAAAAAAACAAAAACAAAAACAAAAGTAGGCCAGGTACGGTGACTTATGCCTGTAATCCCAGCTCTTTGGGATGCAAAGGTAGGAAGAAGATAGCTTGAGACTAGGAGTTTGAGACCAGCCTGGGCAATGTCATGAGATCCTGTTTCAACAAACAGACAAAGAAACAAAACCCCAAAAGTAACAAGATTGGTAAGAATGAAGAGAAATGGAACCCTTGTGCACTGTTGGTGGGAAATTGTAAAATGATGTAGCTCTATGGAAAACAGTATGGAGCTTCCTAAAAAAATTGAAAATAGAAGTACCATGTGGTCCAGCAATCCCACTTCTGAGTATACATCCAAAAAAGCTAAATGAGGGATCTCAAAGAGATATTTGCCCATCCGTGTTCATAGCAGCATTATTCACAGTAGCCAAGAGATAGAAGCAACACGAATGTCCATGAATGGATGGATGAATAAACAAAACGTAGTAAATCCATACAATGGAATATTACTCAGCCTTAAAAAGGAATAAAACTCTGTCACATACTACAATATAGATAAACCCTGATAATATTATGTGAAAAAGCCAGTAACAAAAAGACAAGTACTGTATCCTTCTACTTATATGAGGTATTTAAAGTAGTCAAAATCACAGAAACAAAGTAGAATGGTGGTTACCAGGGGCTGGTGGGTGTAGTGGAGGAAAAGGGGAATTGTTTAACGGGTATAGACTTTCAGATTTGCATGGCGAAACAGTTCTGGAGGTCTGCTGTAGAACAATGTGAATATACATAACACTACTAAACTGCACTCTTAAAATGGCTCAGAGAGAAAACTTCACTTTTTTGCCACAATAATTTTTTAAAAATTAAAGCTTCAATAAATATGAATTGATCGTGTTTCACTGTGCCATGTCCTGTGGTCTGGAGGGAGATCACTTCAGAAAAGAAAAGGCCAGAGCGACCATCAAGGGCCATTTGGGAAGAGCAGGGAGAAGCCATTGACAGTTTTTGAAAAAGTTTAAGACAGGGTCTTGCTCTGTTGCCCAGGCTGGAGTGCAGTGGTGCAATCATAGCTCTCTGCATCCTGGAACTCCTAGGCTCAAGTGATTCTCCTGCCTCCATCTCTTGAGTAGCTAGGACTACAGGCACATGCCACTGCCCCTGGCTAATTTTTAAAATTTTTGTAGAGATGAGGTCTTGCTATGTTGCCCAGGCCAGTCTTGAACTCCTCAAGAGATCTTCTGCCTTGGCTTCCCAAAATGTTGGGATTACAGGCCTAAAACACTGCCCAATCATCCATTGAAATTTTAAAGCAGGAAAACAAAAACAGTGTAAAATAGATTAGAACAGAAAATTACATGTAATACAACTATGCAAAAACACGCCAACCAAGGAAAACATGAAAAGGAATGAGCTTATGGGTGATGCTTTCCTCCATTAAAAAAGTAATTCTTGTTTTTGTCTCCTCTAACTCATAAAGGGAGTGGCCAGCAAAGCCACACAATCTGGAAGTTCTAAGAGAAAGGAGAGTATTGCGTCTTCTATACCTACCTTTCTCCGGCTTACTCCTCTAGTCAGGCGAGTACAAGTTGAATTCAAGGCTGGGTGTCTCCTGTGCTGCCACCTCGTGGTCACTCTCAGGCTGTCAGCTGAATTGAAGAGTATGCCAGTAACATGTTGTTTCATGTCAAATAATCGGAGCACAATTTATGAATATGATTGAAATTATTTTAGCAAATAATCTTAAAATGTGTCTCTTAGATACTAGTCTTGATTGCAAGTGGTTGAGGATGAACCTTGTGACCTTTTAAAATGTCTTCCAGCTCTGTTTTATGTGGTTTAAATTAAAAAAAAAAAAAAAAAAACTTTCGAAACTCTGGAAATTTTATATTAACGTGGCATAATTCATACCAAAAGTTCTGTTGGTTTGTGTTTTTAGAAAAATTCAATATTTAATAATAATGAAAAGACACTAGAGGTTTTTACAAAACGAATGATGAGCTTTAGACATAAATATCATGAATAACATTTTTAAGTTGGCAAATTCAGTATTTTCTTTGCCAAACTGTTATTTTGCAACGAGAAACTTCTCAAAGTAGATGATCAAATAGTCCTTAGGCTCAAAAGTAGTATATGTTGACATTGAGAAAAAATAATATTTTAATATAAGAAAATCTGTGGTGCTTGCTAATGAATGTTTTAAATAATATGGCATGAAGCAAGTATTTTTTCCCATAATTTAGAACTATTTTATAACTAATGGGAAATACTATTTTTTTCCAGAAGACAAGTAGACCATACATATTAAATTAATGTAAGAAATTTCAAAATCTTACCTTATGCAGCTGTTTTTTTCCTTCTTTCTTTTTCCTATTTATCAATTGTAAAGACTATGTAGCAAAATTTTCAACTTTTAAAATTCCCTAATGATACCTGAATTTATGGATTAATCTGTATTTTGGGAAAGGCAGAGGCTCTGGACTCAGATTGCCTGCTTCCAATTCTGACATGACCTTTCTGGGCACACGTTCTTTGAACCAATGAGTTTAATGGTTTTCATCTGCAAAATGAGACAAACACCCTACCTACTTCATAGGGGTTTTGAAAAATTCGATGAAATAATGCATACAATGCACTTGACAGTGCTCAGTACATAAGAAATTCTTACTCTTAGGCAATATTACAAATGAAAAGAATCTATGCTAGAGAAAAACTTCTGTAATTATCACAGCATCATAGTACTCTAATATCTTTCACCAGATCAGTGGTGTGATTTTCTTTCTTTCTTTCTTTCTTTCTTTCTTTCTTTCTTTCTTTCTTTCTTTCTTTCTTTCTTTCTTTCTTTCTTTCTTTCTTTCTTTCTTTCTTTCTTTCTTTCTTTCTTCCTTTCTTTCTTTCTTTCTTTCTTTTTCTTTCCTTCCTTCCTTCCTTCCTTCCTTCCTTCCTTCCTTCCTTCCTTCCTTCCTTCCTTCCTTCCTTCCTTCCTTCTTTCTTTCTTTCTTTCTTTCTTTCTTTCTTTCTTTCTTTCTTTCTTTCTTTCTTTCTTTCTTTCTTTCTTTCTTTCTTTCTTTCTTTCTTTCTTTCTTTCTTTCTTTCTTTCTTTCTTTCTTTCTTTCTTTTTTTTTTTTGAGACAGAGTCTCATTCTGTTACCCAGGCTGGAGTGCAGTGGTATGATCTCGGCTCATTGCAACCTCTGCTCCCGGGTTCAAGCAATTCTTCTGCCTCAGCCTCCTGAGTAGCTGGGACTACAGGCACCTGCCACCACGCCCAGTTAATTTTTGTATTTTTAGTAGAGATGGGGTTTCGCCATGTTGGCCAGGCTGGTCATGAGTTCCTGACTTCGTGGTCTGCCCTCCTTGGCCTCCCAAAGTGCTGGGATTACAGGTGTGAGCCACTGCACCAGGCATGGTGTGATTTCTTTAAAATGTGTGTGTGTGTATGTGTGTATGTATGTATGTGCGTGTAATGATCTATTTCTAGAAATGTTTCCTTGGAGTTATTTTGTTATTTATTTGTTGTTTTGAAGAAATTACTATCACATATGCATCTCACAGCCTGTTCTTCCTTAGATATGGATTCTACAGTGTTCAGAATAGAAACAAAATGAGTTTGACCCAGAGCATGATCGGTTATACTGTAAAGTTTTAATTAAAAAGACATAAGAAAAATTCGAATCCAAATATTACATATCTAAAAAACTATTCATACTCTATAATATTTAAAACCACTTCTCATACATCAGTGCTAGGTAAAACTTTAATAACTCTTGAATTAGCATTTTAAATTAAAATTTAAAAATCATTTTGATAAACAAACCTTTTAAATACCATTTAAGGTTCTTTAAATAATTGATTATTGTTCACCATGTTGTATGATTGGAAAAATAGAACAACTGAGGAATGTTTTGTGATATTATGTACCAGAAGTTAAAAAAATATGGTACAAATTAGATCCAAACAATATATGGTATGTTGTTTAGACACCAAACAATATATGGAACAAAAATCAGAGAGATGCAGGGAACAGCTCAGAGTTAGGAGTAGAGAATGAGGAATTGTCTATGGAGTGTTCTTCAAGGTGATACGTTGGCAAAGTTCTGGATTATTGGAGAGACTGTCCTGGACAATCGGTATATCTCTGAGTCAGTATATTAGCCTTTTGTTTTTTTGGAGACAGGCTTCTTTCTCACTTTGTCACCCAAGCTGGAGTGCGGTGACACAATCTCAGCTCACTACAGTCTTGACCTTCCAGGCTCAAGTGATCCTTGCACCTCAGCCTCCTGAGTAGCTAGGACCACAGGTGTGCACCATCGTTCCTGGCTAATTTTTGTATGTTTTGTAGAGGTGAAGTCTCACTATGTTACCCAGGCTGGTCTCGAACTCCTGAACTCAAGTGATTCATCTGCCTTAATATCCTAAAGTGATGGGATTATAGGTGTGGACCACTGCATCTGGCCAGTGTATCAGCCTCTTATCAAAGATTGAGGCTGGTCAGGAGAAGCTTGATGGATGGAGAATATGGAGTAAGCAGAAATGCAGAATCTGAAATACATAGTGTGGTTTGGCTGAAGAAAGAGGGTGTGAATGGTGCAGGCACAGCTGCTCAACATCAGAATGAAACCTCAGATCCAACTGTTCTCACCCAGATTTGGTGATGCTGAGAACGGGGATACGCTGGTCATGTAGAGAGCTGCTATGTTCCTTTCATTGATTCAGCACATGCTTATTCAATTTATGTGGCAGAAACCACTGCAGACACTAGGGAACATGACACAGTCCTTGTCTCAAGGAGCTTAGTGGGTGACAGCTATGTGAACGTACAATCACAGAAGAGTGTGGTAAGTGCTGGACAGGTAGTACGGCAGAATGCTTAGAACAGGGACTTTGGCATTATCTGGACTCAGGCTCTTGCTCTGTAACCTTGGTGAGTTGCTTGACCTTCTAAGCCTCAGATTTCTTATCTAGAAAATGGAGGCACTAACAAAACCTATTATATTTGGGTTGTTATAGGATTGACATGCTATGATGCCAGCCAAATTCTTAACATAATCCTGACTCGCGGTGGTGGGGGCCGGAGGGGGAACCTAATAAATGTTAGCTATTGGGAGGAAAAGCACAGACTATGGGGCTCACTACATGAGAAATAGCGAGTTCAAAGAAGACATAATGGAAGATGTGAGTAAGACGAGGCCCAGAGAAGTTAGCTTGACAAAGGAAAGCACATGGAAAGCTAGGGAGGAGTGTTCAGGGAGGAAGAGTTCTAGAGGTGGGAGAATGGAAGGCGTGTTGAGGGAACTAAAAGTAATAGATCAATGACCATAAAATGGATTCTGGAGGGAGAGAGAGGAAGGGCTTTGATTCTGCAGGGTTGCCTATGTCAGAGAGTTCTTGAGACTAACCAAGCACACACCTACCTCATGGATGTCAGCTTGACCTTCCTTCTGCCTGGATTACTCTTCCCTACATGCCTCTTTCCCTTGCTTCCTTCAGGCCTTTGCTCAGACTTCAGGAAATTCTTCCTTGACCACCCTACATAAAATAGGATTTAAACTGTATAGGGCAGTAGTGAAATAGGCAGATTCAGGAGCCCAACTGCTGGGACTCACATCCCAACGCTACCCTTTCCTGCGGCAAATTACTTCACCTTGTTATGCTTCACCTTCGTCATGTGTAAAATGAGCATAATACTAGTACTGATGCGGGGAGGTGCTATAAGGATTACATGAACTAATAGAAGTAGACCCTTGAGAAGATTGCTTGGCACATAGTAAGTACTCAGTAAGCATCTGCTGCTGTTATTGTCACTAATAATATTATTCCAAATAGTAAATAAAGCACACGATCAAGGCCATTACACAGTTAAAGTTAGCACCTGTTCAGTCTGCTCAGTGCTCTGCGAAAGCTGCTGGGACCTAGAGTTCTACGAGGGGGATGATTTTGTCGTTGATGTTATTTTGCTTTTGTTATTGTAGTTAGGAAACACATTGAACACATCAAGAAATATATGGAAGTGTATAATGAATATCTGTATATCTACCACTCAGCTTAAGAAATAAGATGTTACAGGCTGGGCACGATGGCTCGCGCCTGTAATCCCAACACTTTGGGGAGGCTGAGGCGGGTGGATCACTTGAGGTCAGGAGTTTGAGACCAGCCTGGCCAACATGGTGAAACCCTGTCTATACTAAAAAGACAAAAATGAGCTGGGCGTGGTGGTGGGCACCTGTAGTCCCAGCTACCTAGGAGGTCGAGGCAGGAGACTCACTTGAACCCAGGAGGTGGAGGTTGCAGTGAGCTGACATCACGGTGCTGCACTCTAGCCTGGGTGACAGAGTGAGATTCTGTCTCAAAAATAAATAAACACATAAATAAATAAAATGTTACAAATGGAAGCATCGTAAAGTGTTTTGGTTCTGATTTCCTTCTTATTGTCCAACACTACAAACTTTTTCCTAAGTGAGCCACTAGAAAGCTACTTCCACAGAGTGCTGACAGGTATTATGTGGGGAAAAGTTTGGGGGATTGGGTTCAAATTAGTTTGAGAAATACTGACTTTAATAAAGTAAAATGGGGTTATTTTCTTCACGATAGCTCAAAGCCTTTCAAGCTGAACCCAGGAACCCCTTTCTATGCCATGTCTTTTGTGACCATGTTTTATACAAAACAGTTTTGGAAACACCAATCTGTGTTATACTACTGCATCAACTCCAAAAAGTACCAATCACCTGATACTTTTCGCATCACTCAAAGAGGATAAATTAATTTTAAAACTTGAGTTAAAAAATAGGGCTTAGTCATTAATAATCTTAGTGCCAAGAAGATCAGAAGCAAATGGGCAGTTTGACTTTAATGACCATGGAGTTATGGCCTAATATTTACATTCCAATTTTCTCCATAATCTTGCTATTTTATTCCATCCACCTTTTCCTTGATCCTGATATTTATTTATTTTTAATCGTCATTGTAACAATTTTTTGTTGTTATTGCAATAGCTCTCAAATCCCTTGTAGAACAAGGCAGGGAATATATTCATTAAACTCAAATGAAATGTACCTAATTTCTTCACTCAAATATACTAAATTTTACAATGCTGATTTAATAACTATATTGGACATTTCTTTTGGTTATTTCCAAATTTAACATTGATTGATACTGATATTAGGCCTTTGGTATTGACGTAAGCCAGAAATTGGACTATAGCCACACCATACTTATAAATGTAGTCATTTCAAGGTTATGTGGTGGTAGAAGTCTGGGTCAGTGATGATCTGATGGATTGGAAGATGGGTGGGGAAAAAGTTCTTGGAGCAGCTGGTCCCTGAGCTGTGATTTAAAGAGGAGAAACTTGTGGTTTGGTTGTTATTCCATAGATATGGAAAAAATTGAGCCAAGGCTCACAGCCAGGAGAGGAAGAACCAGTGGAAGGAACCACATGACAATAAATTTAGTTGGTGTGGAAGGTGAAGGCTAGGTTAGAGTAGGAGACGAAAACAAAGAGGGCGGGGCAAGCTGGGAGAGGCCTTTGAAAGAAATACTCGGAAAATTGTGTTTGATTCAAAGTGTAATAGGAAATCAATGTAAGTTCATGAGAGGATGTGGTCAAAATGATGAAAAAGGAAAACAAAAAGAGAAAAGGAGTAACTCTGGAAATTGTAGTCCTACAAACACAATTTACGTACCAGTAAATATTATATAATCTATTTGAAAACAAGTAAACCATATTTGTTGAATGGGTGGAGTGAGTTCAATGCAATGGTGAGTGAACACATGGGTACGCTGAGGGAGGTGGCTTCTAGAACCCAGGTGATAAGTGCCCATAATCAGGACAGTGGCTTGTCAGAGACTCTGTGCGAATATCAAGAGGGATAACAATAATGATGATTATATACATACATACCTACCTATATAATATCAGGCATCAGGCAGCACTCTGATGAAACTATAATAAAACAGGTGAGGTAGATAAGTCCCTTGCCTTTAGGAAGCTTAAAATCTAGAGGCAACAATTCATACCCATTCAACAAATTCTTACTGAGCACTTGATCCTGGCCAGGGTATGCCATGTGCTGGTGGTGGAATAAAAGATACAGTTCTCATGAAGCTTACAGTCCATCAGGATATAAACAAGTAGGCAGGTAATTAACATCAGTGTAAAGAGAGTCTCTAGGGAAAATACAGAGAGCTGGAGCTAGACTGATGGGGTGGACTGAACATGCACAGAATGGAGTGAGATGTGTTTCTAAAACTCAGGGGAGTTACAATTATACTATTTTGATAAGCATTTTGGAGGAGGGTGGCGAGCAGGGGAGAGCTCCAAGAAGCATGCTTGAATAGCAATAATGGATCATTAAATGCCTTTCTAAAGAGGCAGAGGTTGGTAATCTTCAGGGCTTTTCTTTTGCTGAACTGGAGATTCAAATCTGATGCTAGAGGGAAACTTTTCACAGGCCACAGAAGAGAAGCTAATTGCTGGCTGCCTCAGGAGCTCCCTCTCTACTCTTCCCCACAGAGCGTATGGCTTCTCCTCTATACAACCATCTAAGAGAATCGATTTGCAGAGGCGCTCATGGTTGGCTTGTATTTCTCGGTCTGGATTCCATTCTGCAGTGTGCTATGGGAGCATGTAAGTGGGGTGCCTAGCCCGTTTTGTTGGGCTGGGGAGAGGGGTGGACAGTGCTTGATGATGTCGTAGTTCAGAATGATGAAAAAAGAACTATGATCCCAGGGGGCAGCTGCCAGAGAAGACTTGGAAGGAGCGTGGTAACAAGAAACCCAGGAGAAACTACCTGATGCTTTAAACCTGTCTTAATATATGTGAATAGTGTGTTGTTCCCTCTGTATCCTGCTTATCTCCGTGATCTCAGAATGATCTGTTAGTGCAGCTTGGCCACTCACAGACGTTCTCTGAAGGAGATAGGTGCTGTTGGTGAAGAAGTGAAAGTCAGAAAAAGTCAGAAGTCAGGCTTGTTGTTCAGAGCCCTTTGATCCAAGTAACAGAGCCCAACCAAACTAGGTTGTGAAAAAGGAGATTGCTCCTCCCCCATCCCTGCCCCCCTCATATCACTAAAAACCTTGGGAAATGAGTGCGCAATGGACCGAATGTTTTGTTGCTTTTTTCGTATGTTGAAACGCTAATCTCCAGTGTGATGGTATTAGGAAGTGGGGCCTTTGGAAGGCAATTAGGTCATGAGGATGAAGCCCTCATAAATGGGATAAACGCCCTTATAAGAGGAGGTGGGAAAGTGAGCTGGCCCTCTTTCTGCCAGGTGAGGATACAAGGTGAAGCTGGCTGTCTGTAACCTGCAAGAGGGCCTTTACCAGAATCCAAGCCCGCTGGCACCCTGATTTCTGACTTCCCAACCTCCAGAACTGTAAGAAATAAATATGTATTGTTTCCACTCAGTATATGGTAATTGGGTATGGGAGCATGAACTGACTAAAACAAGGTGGATGCAGGGCATAAGCCATGGTGTCAGGGTTACCTTTTCCTCTCTCTTGTCTCTGCTTTTCTTTGTAACTCAGCTTCTTTCCCTCTTATCCTGGACAGCCTCTTTCAAGCAGCTGGGGAGATGATGAACAAGAAAAATGCGAACACTTTTCATACAATTCAAGATTGTGAAGGCAACAGAATCATCATTCCCATTACGCTCAGCAGAAAAGTCTAGGGAAAATTCTGATTGGCTAATTTGATGACGTGCTCATCCCCGAACCATCATTATGGTTAAGGATAATGGAGTTCTCTGACCAAGTTTAGGTCATTTCCCACTTTGTGGATTGGAAGGTTGCATTAACTCTCCTATCCCTGAAACAGACACTGTTTAGAGAAAAAGAGTGGATCTATCGAGGGGAAGATACTGCTAATAAAATATAATTTTTTAAAAAGTAAAATCATGGCTGGTCATGGTGGCTCACGTCTGTAATCCCAGCACTTTGGGAGGCTGAGGAGGTCAGATTACCTGAGGTTAGGAGTTCGAGACCAGCCTGGTCAACATGGCGAAACCCTGTCTCTACTAATAATACAAAAATTAGCCAGGCAAGGTGGTACGTGCTTGTAATCCCAGCTACTCTGGAGGCTGAGGCATGAGAATCACTTGAACCGAGGAGGCAGAGGTTACAGTGAGCCGAGATCATGCCACTGTACTCCAGCCTGGGCAACAAAGTGAACTGTGTCTCAAAAAAAAAAAAAAGAAAGAAAGAAAGTAAAATCATAGGCCAGGTATGATGGCTCACGCCTGTAATCCCAGCACTTTGGGAGGCTGAGGCAGGCAGATCACTGGAGGTCAGGAGTTTGAGACCAGCCTGGCCAATATGGCGAAACCCTATCTCTACTAAAACTACAAAAATTAGCCAGGCTTGGTGGTGGGTGCCTGTATTCCCAGCTACTCAGGAGCCTGAGACAGGAGAATTATTTGAACCTGGGAGGTGGAGTTTGCAGTGAGTTGAGATTGCACCATTGAACTCCACCCTGGGCAACAGAGCAAGACTTTGTCTCAAAAAAAAAAAAAAAAAAGAAAAGAAAAAGAAAAGAAAAGAAAAGAAAAAGAAAAAAAGAAAAGAAAGAACGAAAGAAAGAAAAAAAGTAAAATCATGACTGATACAGATATGCAAATGAGCATATATAAAAGATTTATTATATTCACTAATCAATGAAAAAACTAACATTACAACTCATTCCAAAAAGAAACTGATTTAGGGATATTGAAATAAACATCCAAATGGAGGCAAAACTATTTTTTCCAGAATGGGTGGGAAAGAAATCAATCAAACCTATACCAAATAGGAAAAAATTACAGACAAAAATCATTTTCCATTCCTGTCGGTTACCTAGAAGTCACAGAGTTGTAAATACCTCCCACAGTGTCAGAATCTGATAACCCAGAGGGGTTTCCTCTAGCGTGTAGTTGCATAGTTTTCAACTGGAAGCGCAAATATTTTGCCTACACCAGGCAGACAAACAACATGTGTTCACTAAACAAGGGATGTAGTATTTGAGAGAGAAATGTTTCCCCTTGTAATTCCAGGTGGTACCAGCAGAAAGCTTACCTAAATTCAGTTACCATAGGTAATATATTGGTTCCTGGAAATGGGGTCTCCGCCTCAGTTGTCTCTGTGTTCTCTGGACCTAACACATGAGAGATGTTTATTAAGTGTGTGAGATGAATGTTGAATAGTGCACCTGCCATGTGGACTTCCTCTGGAGCAATAGAAAAGTGTCCCCACCTTTATGTTGCTCATACATAGCCTTGAACCATTTCTACAGCTCTTAGTTCTCAGCTAGCAGGAAAGCCCTGTAATTTTATTGCTACAAAATATATTGCATGTATGTAAAACATTAGAAACTTGGATTTGGGGATTTGTATTATAGATTACTCAAGGTTAATTTTGGTTCTACAGAGATATTATTTCTGTGGTGGTTGGCTATAGTAACACTAAACAAGCATGAGGAATTGTTGCTATTATAACTACAGTAAACTATGTTATAATTACAGTAAAAAAAAAACACAAAAAAAGAGTGAACAGCAAAAGATGATAGGAACTGGGATTTTCATTAAACTCCAGTCTATGTTGAGTGTGCCAGCAAATGGAACTTACAACTCCAACGAATACAACTTTTTTCAGGGCATCTAGTTACTCCCAACCAATGAGATACATATTTATTAGACCATAAGCAGCTGCTGGGCCAACCCTCAAGGAAAAACATCAACTCAATAGGAAACAACTGCTAAAAATGTATAGGGAATAAGAAAAAAAAAAAAAAGCAGGTGTGTGTGTGTGTGTGTGTGTGTGTGTGTGTGTGTGTGTTTTGAGACAGAGTCTCTCTGTCACCTGGGCTGGAGTGTAGTGAGATCTTGGCTCACTGCAACCTCTGCCTCCCAAGTTCAAGTGATTCTCCTTCCTCAGCCTCCCAAGTAGCTGGGACTACAAACATGCACTACCACGCCCGGCTAATTTTTTTTTTTTTGTATTTTTTGGTAGAGATGGGGCTTCACCATGTTGGCCAGTCTGGTCTCAAACTCTTGACCTCAAGTGATCCGCCGGCCTCAGCCGCGCAAAGTGCTGGGATTACAGGCGTGAGGCGCTGCGCCCAGCCAGCAATTATATTTTCGGTACAAGGTCCAGAAAGACCAAGCCATCTGTGAACTGCCCGCCCCACAGTCAAACTGTGGAATCAAGACTGCCTATCCTTTAACATGCACTGTTTTGACATTACTTCTCCTCCGAATTGCTTCTTAATGGTGACACCACAGGCACATGTGGTACCAGCAGAGAGTTAGGCAAGCAGCATAGTAGTTCTCTGTGGGAGCAGATAGAACTTCATCTGCCTTTAGATTCATGGGGTAGCCTTCACTACTTGGGGCAGATAAATCTGTGTGATTCTTGGAAAATGTGGGACAAGGAGACCCGTAATGAGAAGGAGTCAATTTTAGGAACATGGTCCTTTACCATAGTAAAAGGTAAAAATCTCTGTTTCCCCCATTCAAAGAGTCAATAAAGTATATCCAGCCATTATCCCAAGACCTGTGTTTTCCTCTGGGCCGTAAAATATATACTTAGTTGTGCATCTCTTTAAAAGATTCACTTAGTGTAAAATGGAAAGACAGCTTTGAGCGGGGCAGGCTTCTTGACAGCTAGATTGCGCGCTATGAAAATGAAAGAATAGAGAACAGGTTTTTAAAAGCAAGGAAGTTTCAGACTCTTGAAGGGAAATGTGGGGAGAACTTAAGCAGCTTGAGCCGACAATGCTTTCAAAACAAGTCAAGCTAGCACCTCTGTAAGATGGTGTCTGACCTTCACCCCCTACGCAAGCTGATTTCTAAATGGAAAGAAGCTGAAACTCAAATGAGGCCTGGCCTATTCTCCCCAGGGTGCCCTCCTACGATGAAAGGCGTTCTTCTTCCCTAATCAAGTCTATCTCAGTGGAAAACTCTTCTTTCCTCTTTTCTGTGTAATTTAAAAATAAATAAGTCACCAAAAGCCAATCTAGAGATGAAAACCCATTGAAAAGAAATGATGACATGCTTGTTACTGGCTGCTGTGTGGGCCATGCACAGGGAGTGGGCACACACTGCTGTTAGCTGGAGAAAGCATGAACTGCTGAAATTATTTCTGACTGCTAAATGAAGGAGGAAAACTGCCGTGCAATGTGCCAAGTGTTCACATAGAAAATCGCATACCCCAGGGAAACGGGGAGGGAGGGGGAGGCGCAGAAAAACTGAATATTGGAGTTTTGGAGCAGGTTGAGAGGTAACAGGAGGGGAAAGATTTCATCTCTGGGGTGGTCCCATTTTAAATCTGCTTTCGCCTTCTTACAGAAAGTGGCTCTCTGTATACCTTTACACACCCGCCTGCCAGCCAGCGCTTCCTCGCCTTCCTCTGCCACACTCCTTTTAAAGCAACAGCTGCCCATTCATGGGCCTGGGCAAACACCTGGGCTTCTTGGCTGTGTGTGTGTTTGTGTGTGTGTGTGTGTGTGAGACAGAGAGAGAGAAAGCGAGAGAGAGAGAGAGAGAGAGGGAGAGAGAGCAAGTGAGCAAGAGAGCATTTTAGAGCTGTGTGGAATCTAAGGTGGCAGTCAGCCTTACGAGATGCCTGGAAAGACAGAAGCTGGTAAAATGATGAAATAGAGGACTGAAGCAAAACAGGATTGTATTGGACCTGTGATTGCCGTGAATTTGCAGACAGCAAGACAAAAATTGTTTTGTCTAGAAGATGTTTATTCTGAACCAAGCTTTCCTGCACTATTTGTAAGCTATGGTGCACAGAGTAGAAGCTCTGAAGTTAGGCGAAACTTACTGTGAATCCCATCTCTGCCACTTACAAACTGCATGATCTTGGGCAAGTTGTCTAATCTGTCTCTGGCAAGGTCGCATTATCTGTAAAATGGAGACGAAGAATATCTTTCTCACAGGATGCTTGGAGGGATTAAATGAGATACAGTATAGTATAAATCAGGTTAGAAAACTAAGTCTTTGCTCTATTATTTGTTGGCTAGGTATTATGCTAATTTATTCTTTCTGACATAATATTCTAATGTTAAAAGATGTTGCTCCAAAACACAATTTCTAATCCTTGAGGAAGATGACAATGAAGAATCTCTTACTATGTCATATGAAGAAAACACTATTCTCTCTAAAAAAAGCTGCTGGCTTCAGTTTCTTCCACCTATGGAGAACCATGGTACATCTCTTTAATATATTCTTTTGTATTCTACATTGACTGAAGGGTTCCACTAAAACCCCTGATGAATAGAAGAAACAGTAATGTGCATATAGGGTTACCAAATTTAATGTGGCATGGTTTGTTATTGTTTTGCATTTATTTTGTAGAACATAGAACTCATCAGAGCGTCTTCCCAGCAGCTTTTCAATGACAACCCAGTGAGCTATGACCATCAATTACTTTACTCAAATGAAAGATGGATGGACTGTTTTACTCTTCAGACCTCAAAGCAATGTAGATTTGGCAGGGAGTAGTCACCATTAAAACAATCCATTTTTTTTTTAGAGGTGACACATTTTGTATTTGTTCCAATTTGTAAATGTCTTTGAGTTTGGAGGAAAACGTAAGGAAACTCTTTGGAAGATGTTTTGAAGCTTAATTAAAATGCAATTTGAAAATGTACCCCTTGTGCTTTGCACTTGTAAATATGAGCATGTTAGGAGCTTACACAGAGATGTGAGCGTTCGCATCCTGCTGTTGGGTTGGGAACTGTGTACATTAATCTTCTGTCAAAATAGCAGCGTGCCTCTTTTGCACAACTGAGCCCTGTGGGTAACTTCTGTGCAGTGTATTCATAGGAAGAAAACCTGATATTTTAAATTCTCCTCCCTTCCTCTGGGAGGTTGCTGTATACTCAACACAAACCCTTGCATCTTGTAGTTACAGGGCTGGAAAAGTTCCCACTCAACCAGAGGCTGAAAAACAAAGGGCACTCTGGTGAACAGTGGATAACTTAGAGCAGTTATTCTCTAAGCTTCTTGTTATTGGAGTAAGAGAAGGGCGTGCCATGGGAATCTGAAATACTCAAAACTCAGATCCATCTCCTATTTCCAGCAGATCTTGGGGGCAAAACGCTGCTTTTCAGTTGTTTAATACAGAAACTGAAAGAACTTTTAAATTTTGTTCAACAGATATTTATTGGGCACCTGCTATGTACTGATGTTGTTAATTAGTGTTGATGGCATATATGGAATAAAACAAGGCTCCTGCCTTGAAAAGGTCACAAGATCATTAGGGAAGTACCACTGACAAGGTGAAAGGAATAGTCCTTCTCTTAAGGAGTTAACCTCATGACACATGACAGGATAATTGAAGCAATATCTTTAGTCTTTTTACTCTTAGTAGCTACTGGTATTTAATGCTTTCCCTAAAATGTTCAACTGAATCTTCAGGACTACCTCACCATGTGGCAGCATTTTACTAACTATATATAGAAACTTTCATAATAATCTTGTACCTAACACCTTCTGGGTTGTGACATGAAGGGATGTGGCAAACATTTGTGCTTGGAACGTCTTTTCCTCTTTCTTTGAGGAAAGAGTGATGGCTCTGCTCTGCTAGGAACACTTCCTACCTGAAACTCTCAACAAAAGTCAGCGCTTTACAGAAGATGAACTCTCTGCAGACATAGCTTCTGTCTATAACTGGTCCTATTTTCCATGCGCTTTGTGGCCAAAGTGGGGAAAATTGCAGTTGAACTGTAAGATACTCTAATATTCACTTCCAGATTATCCTAAAGTTCATACCCAGTGATGGTGTAAGTATCCCAGAATTTCTTACAAAAGGCCATAACTCGAGTTCTTTAAGTACATGGAGGTTATCTATTAAGCCATATTTCAGTATTTATTTGATGAATTGATCAGACAATAAAATTGAAGTAATACCTTCTTGTTCTTGTTGGGTCCATTACATAGTATATTAAAGAGAGCATTTGGAATTTTAAAATGATTGATTTGACTCCTTTTGTCCTTGTACTAACAATAGATGATGAAACATTAAAACTAAATTTTTAGCCATCATGGTTGTAGTTATACTTTCTCCCAAGAAAATCGTCAGTTTCTTCATCTTTTTCAGATTGACATCTTTTTCAGATTTTTTTCATCTTTTTCAGATTGACACTGCCTGCATTCCAAACTAATTTTTGTAACAAGGAAGGGAGATGTCAATATTGACTTTAATATTTTCAGGACCAATAATGTCAACACTGATTTTGGTTCATAACTTACGTAGCTCTAAATATGTTAGTTGTAGTATAAGCAACATGCTTTAAAATGCACTTGCTTTACAATGATGGCTATGAAAGTACAGAGGAAAGGAACAGGACCTTCAGGCTTAAGTGTCACTGCCTGTCTTTTGGAGGTGACCTCTATAATACCTGTAAATACCAAATTTCTGTCTGAATAGAATATGAGGAAGGTAGTGGTGTGTTAGCAGATTAAGTTTTATTTTCTTAATGCCAGAATATTTAGTCCAACTTGCCTTTGTGTAAATTGCTACTGTTTTATAAACAGTACTTAAGTCAAAGATAAGCTATATTCACTAACAGTGTAATTTGCTGGGAGTTTATTTACATTAAAATACTTATTACCTTAAACTACATATTTCAGTTTTTCTTTCATATAAAATGACTCTTTTCCCCAAATGTTTTTGCCTCCTTCATCTCCCAACTCCATCCCTTATCCTATGATTTTACTCTTTAACACTGCCAGAGGACCCAGGGTATGACTAAGGGCAACAATGGCATTAATAATGCTTTGGTAATAATTGATAACTATAAATCTCCAAGTTCCCTCTTCCTCCTTTCCTTTTCAGGAACAGGCTACTTGTGAAGCAAAACTTAAAGATGGTATACACTTAAAGGTGACTCTGATGCTTTCTTGCTTTGATAACTAAGTATTTACCAAGTTAGTATTAGAAAAACTTATTTTTCATGTGAACAACTTATAAGGATTTGGTGCAATGTCACTTAAGATGTAGAGTTTCAAAACTGCTTCATGGAGTTTTGCAAAATGTGGCTATGTCTGTTTTTAAGGCACCGCAAACTTCTTGCTTTATTCAGGCTTAGTGCATTGGCCTTAAACTTCTAAAGATTGCTTAGTTGTAAAACCACTTCCAACAAATTTTTAAGTGAAGCGAAGCACAAGTTTCCTTATTTGCCTACTAATGTAGGTTTAAACTCTTTTTTAAAAAAATAGCCAAATCAGTTCTATTTTGAAGACTATGGGATCTAAGTGAAAGTATAAATTCAATAGAACAGTACTCCCAGAAACATAATTCTACTCACACCTAGTTCATACTAATCTCTCCTTATGTGTTTTTTCCCCTTTTCTAGCCATCCATAGGATTTTGGATCATTTCAGCATTTAGTTGTTTCATGTATACATATGCAACAATCCACCCACTGGAGTAAAAGGCTCATAAAGGCAATTTACTTCTTATGTACCCCCCAAACATCCAATAGACATCTAACAGGATATGGGCATTAATAGACTACTTCTTCAATATGTGCTTGCTTGATTCGTAGGTTTTTTTGTTCTGTTTTTCACTAAGCTGCAGGCAGCAAAGAAAACAGATCTGTAGAAGGAAACGTGTTCATGTTTTCATCTGAACATAATGGGAGGAACCACTAGGAGGATATTCAAAAGTCAAAAAATAACAGATGCTGGTGAGGTTGCGGAGAAAAAGGAACATTTATACACTGTTGGTGGGAGTGTAAATTAGATCACCCACTGTGGAAGACAGTGTGGCAGTTCCCCGAAGACCTGAAGACTGAAATACCACTCGACCCAGCAATCCCATTACTGGGTATATACCCAAAGGAATACAAATTGTTCTATTATAAAGACACATGCACGCATATGTTCACTGCAGCACTATTGACAGTAGCAAAGACACAGAATCAGCCTAAATGCCCATCAATGATAGACGGGATAAAGAAAATGTGGTACATATGCAGCATGAAATACTATGCAGCCATGAAAAAGAATGAGATTATGTCCTTTGCTGGGACTTGGATGGAGCTGAGGCCATTATCCTTAGCAAACTAACAAGGAACAGAAAACCAAATACCACACGTTCTCACTTATAAGTGGGAGCTAAATGATGAGAACACATGGACACATAGAGGGGAACAATACACATTGAGGCCTATTGGATAGTGGAGGGGAGGGTGAGAGGAGGGAGAGGATTAGGAAAAATAACTAACGGATACTAGGCTTAATACCTGGGTGATGAAATAATTGGTACAACCCACATGACATGTGTTTACTTCTGTAACAAACCTGCACATGTACACCTGAACTTAAAAGTTAAAAATAAAAAATACAAAAGAGATTCCACATGACATCACAACCAAGCTGTTTGGAACTAGAATTCCAGGAACTGTGATACCACAGGAAAGCAATGCTCACCTTTGAGAGCTTTTTGAGCAGTTACTTATTTCCCAAACTTGAGTCTTTCTCCTTTCTGTTAGGAACCTTAATAGGCGGTATTCTCAAGTAGCTCTTTTATGTTTAATATTGTTGTTACTAGTAAGAGCAAAATCCCTTAAATTACACTCTACATTGGTTAAAATTACCCATGACCTTATAGTCTCTGATCGGCCTCCTTCCCTTTTTTCCAGCTCTGGCCAACTTTCTGGACTTAATGTCTTTAATCCTTTCTCCTGATTTCTTTCTGCTTCTTTTTTGCCCACTCCTGTCTGAACTTCAAATTGAATGTACTTTATAAAATGACATCTAGATAGTTCAGCCATGCTGTTGACTTGAACTGAAATATTGGACAAAATACATTTTAAGTTGTTTTTAACTAAAAGCTAATGTAGAATTGTTGGAATGTGTACCCACATAAACAAATTATGTTCAAGATTATATTCAAATCGCTTTTTAAAAAAACATATGTTCCTTCTATTAAAAATCTTAAAGGATAGAATTCACTCGAGTCATGATGTAATTAGATTATATTTTATTAGACATTCTTTACAAATTTAAAATACTGCTATTTTTACATGCACAGAGGAAAATCAATTTGGATAATTATATTTAGGCATTCATTAAAATCAACCACAAAATAGAGACACTTTATTGTGTCATTTATCAACATACTTGATATGTATATCTAAAGTGCATTATGTTACAAAAAATATAGAAATTCAGCAGCACCAAGATACATTTACAAAATAAATACATCAATTGACAAAATAAATTATGGTAAATGTGATAACAATAATTGGATTAGCCTTGGCAAAAAAAATATTCACAATGACCAATGTGCAGTTTCATAGAGCAATGGGGGAGACAGTTTTATTCCAATGCATTTACAGTATTTACAGACAATAAATATTTCTAATACTTTCCATATGTTCACTATTACAGCATCCTGCAATATGTCCTTGGAAGGTCTCTGCTGAAAATTTCAATGCCTCCTGCAAAAAGAAAGAAGAGAAAGAAAAGGAGAAAACAGGTTAGTTTTCTTTACAAATGAAAACATAAAATATAAAGGATATAAGCTAAGGAACACAAAATCGCAATGGAAAGAGATTCAGGGAACTTCTTGTAAATATCTCCTACAAGAGGTACCTGCGGGATCCACCTGGATCTCCATAACCTCTGTTACAGGCAGGGTCTTCAACCCGACTTAGTCCATGTGTGCGGAAAGGAAAAGGGCCTTTATTTCCAATCATGCTGTCAGAAAAAAGGAGACTGTGGAAAAATTTTCTAAGACTGCCAGCTGGCAAGTTTGGGAAGAGAAGGGACAAATTTGAGAACTTGGAAATGAGGTTAGGTTGGACCATCCATTATCAAATACAATTCACTTGGGAGTTATTCTTCCAGTGACACCTGAATTAGGCAATCCAAAGCTTGTTTATTTTGTTCAGGTGCTCATTTGGCCAATCTCTCACAGCATAGTGGGCAGTGGTGAGGATAGTGGAAGTGTGGGACTTTGGTAACAATTGAAGGATGTGTAGTTTAAATAGAGTTGATGATATAATGATATCCATCTTAGTCGATGATATGATGTTTGGCATTTCTTTAGCTGTCTTTAAACACTAATGAATGAAACTATTATTGGATTTTATAATAGTTTCCAAAGCCAAAACTAAAGTAGAATCATTTGTCTCTCACTCTGTTGGTTTTTGAATGGATTTTCTATTAGCATTGGGAAAGTCTACTGTAAATGAGGGAATAATTAAGAATAAATTAATTTAAAAGTATAAAATAGCAGTATTTCCTATTACCATGTCTGTTTTATTATTCCAAAGCTACTACTTGGAGCTGACACCTTTTCTAATCTATCTAAATACTGTAGTGACAATATTTTAAGATGGGTTAGTGGAATTTTCTCTGCTTTTCTCTCTCCCTTTCTCTTCTCTTTGTGTGGTATATGTATTTGTTCCCAAGAAAACAACTATAGAATGGAATTTGATTTGCTATGACATTGAATTAACAGCCAGAATTGTGGCAGAGTTTTTACATGGCAGACATATATGGATGTAAGACCTATAAAACAGTATATTTTTAACAATTTTGGAGTTTTCTGTGCCACTTACAGAAAAAGCAAATTGAGCATTTAGAGTGTTTTAATGTCAGGTTATTGACTTCTTCACCAATGGTTTTGCTGGGAATGTTAAAATCACTCCCAGCTGCAAACAAAGAAAAGAAGAGTTTAAGATTAAAATTTTAATTGGCGAATGGATGTGGATAGATGAAATGAATAAAGCCAAAAAGATGACCTCGAAACTCAATAATCTGCATACTCTACTGATTTTTAAATGTGTTTGTACTAAATGGTATTTTGTGAATTGGGATTAAGAATAACACAAACAAAGAGGGAAGGAAGAGGATTTTGAACAACTATTTCCTCAGAAAGAAAGAAAGAAAAAGAAATAAGTTAAAGGACCAAGGAAAAATCTTCTATGTATCTTGCCCTGCCCAGATGTTTGCTCATTCTCCTTTCTTTTGATTTCTCCTTTAACAAAGGCATGTATTGGAATAGACAAGTAAAACATCTAACATGACTTAAAAGTATATGTGTATGTTTACTATATGTGTGTGCATATGACAGCATTCTACATTCCTAGCTCTTTTTACTATGGACTTTTAATATTTTTCTAAATCAGTATTTTCCAAGACAAAATGATATGATTTATAACAAATGAGTCCCACTGTATCTGGATATCACATTTGCAACATTGAAAATTCTAAAATATAATCCCCTCAATTTAAAGCTATATATTTTCCACTGAATGGTTCATGTGAGAGAAAAATAGACAATTTTACCTCAGTAGTTTTTTTCTAAAAGAAGGCTGTATTATTGGCCAGGTATGGTGGCTCATACCTGTAATCCCAGCACTTTGGGGCAGGTGAATCACCTGAGGTCAAGAGTTCAAGACCAGCCTGGCCAACATGGTGAAAATCCATCTCTACTAAAAATACAAAAATTAGCCAAGCATGGTGGTGGGCACCTGCAATCCCAGCTACTCAGGAAGTTGAGGCAGGAGAATCTCTTGAACCCAGGAGGCAGAGGTTGCAGTGAGCCGAGTGCACCATTGCACTCTAGCCTGGGCAACAAAGCAAGACTCCGTCTCAAAAAAAAAAAAAAAAAAGGTACTGTATTATTTTTCAAAATATTGTATGTATTATAGTCAAGTGCATGCTTGCCATCTCATCAGACCTCTTGGTTCATCATGTAATAATGCAAAAGACTAAGGAGGGGATGTTAATAAAAGACTTGTCACTTATAAAACTTTAAAATAGGTATTCTGAAAAGATTTTATTTGGATTACAAAATTTGCATGGCCCCATACATTCTCATCAATACACTCCTAAACTTCCTCACTCTTCCCTGAACCTCTGTTGGATTATGTTGGGAGAGTGCCAACATTTGGCTGCCAAATAGTTCTTTCCATGAATGTCCCTCACAAACAGGGAAGAGAAAGGAAAAGCAGAAACTTCCCGTTTCTTTCAGCCCTAGGTCTGGATTTGATTAGGCCACTGCCTAATTTTCAGTAGACCTACTTTAACTTAGGGGTAGTTCCAGCCATAAGAATTGACGAGTGTTAATTTTCATCAATTTTCCAGATACTTAAAGAACATTGCAAATTTGACATGAATAAAATCCATCAAAAGTTATTTATACCTGTTTTTATAACTTACATATATATATATACTTTTTGCCTCATAGAAACATACCCCCCTAGATAGATAGATAGATATAAATAGATAGATGATAGATAGGTAGATGGTACAATCAGAACTAGGTCTAAAAACACCAAAATAATATGCTGCAATTTATTGTTTACTATATGACATATATGTTTTTATATATATGACATGTTTATATATGTATGTATATAATGGATAAAAATAGGAAATAGGTTTTGGCAATAAAGTAGGGTCCTTGCATTAGTTATAAACATATACAGTTAGGATCCTATCTTCAAATACACTAAATATGTGCAGTAAACCAGAATTTATAGGGTTTGTTACCCTTTAGAGATCCATTAGATGTTTGCAGGATAGGTTATTCACTGTGCTAAAGATTTTTCTAGTGTCATTGCCCATTGATTACTGAAGCTGTACTACTTATCCCATATGATTGTTATTTTATGTGCTATTTAATGACAGGTTTGCCAGCTTAAAGAGAGAAATAATGGTGAATAGGTTCAAGCTCCTCTTTGAAACATCATCCTATAATCCTGTCCGTAGCAGAGTCAAAGGAAATGACTAAAGTAGTAACAGGGGAGGCTTTAAATAATGAGATCATTAGTTGCATATGATGTGTTCTTCTGTTGTTTTCCTTTTTTTTTTTTCAAACCCCACAGAAGTGCTGTACTGAAAAATGAAAAGAAAAAAAAAATCCATTCAATGGAAATGCATGGATGAAGAAGCAGGGCAAACATAGCACTGGTCTAAGTGTCAGAAAATAGGGAGATAAATCTAGCTCTGGGGCTTCCTATTTCAATTCCAAGGACTACTCAGGTCTTTTAGCCATGGAATGCCTTGGCTTTCTATTTTATAAAATGAGATTAATATTTGCCCCACTTTTTGCCTCATAGAAACATACCCCCTAGACAGATAGACAGATATATAGAGGTAGATATAGATAGATATATAGACAGATAGATAGATAGATAGATATAAATAGATAGATGATAGATAGGTAGACGGTACAATCAGAACTAGTTCTAAAAACACCAAAATAATATGTTGCAATTTATTGAGTGTTTACTATATGACAGACATTTAATCCACATATAATCTCATTTAGTCGACACCAAAGTCTATGAGGTTGGTACAGTTACTATCTTCATTTCACAGAAGATGTAAGTGAGTCTTAGAAAGGCAGAGTAACTTGCCCTAGGTTGTGAACTTCAATAAATTTAGACCCAAGACTTGGCCCTAAGTTACTTGATCCCAAACTCTAGGAGTGTCATTATTACCTGGATCTGTGAGCTAAGGATAAACAAGCCACATAAATGTGAAGTTTTATTTTTCCTATGGCATTACCCTAGAAACATTATTTCATCTTGCCGATGGACAAAGAGATACATGAGAAAAACCTACATCCTTGTAAGTTAATACTTAAACATTCAGAAACCATTTATTTTTTTATGAGCTGGTAGAAACCAGAGTTAAATTTAATTAAACAAATTTAAAGCATGTGTTTAAAACATAATTTAAGTTCTTTACATTAAAATAAATTTGAGATTTAATTAAATACATTTAATTAAATAAAAAGTGTGAATGGCTCAGAATCGTTTATGACATGATGCTGTTCTGCAGTGTTTGTAGATAATATGCTTCTATATTCTCCCTTGAAGTGAAAGAACCTAAGAAATGAAAAACACTGAAGAAAGTTTGCCAAAGTGTGAGAGTAAGGGGGAGAAACACACTTCTCCAGCAAATTATGAAGATGGTCACTAGCTTCTGAAGCTTGAATATGAAATTACTTGGTAGAGTGGTAAAGGATTGATGTTGGGTGACGGTGGAATGGGCTCTAAAGCCTCTCTATGGTGCTGGAGGATAGGGGTGTGTGTGGTAGGGGGTACTGCTTTAAGGCAGACAATATTCTGACTTATTCTCTATCAGTTGCTGCACAATTGATAGAGATACAGAAAGGGAGAAAATTCTAGGTTTGTACAAGCCAAGGCAGAAGGGAGGCTCCAAAACCCAGCTGAGAGCACCCCGCTGAGGCTACGGGCCAGAGAAGCCTGTTACCGTGAATCGAGCTCCAGCGACGTTGTGGAGGTGTCAGACAGGTGGTCCCCTTCTAGCCCACTCCCAGTCACTCCAGAGTCTAACCAGGCAGAGCGAGTTCGCCGTTTTTTCTTTTCCTGCTCCTTGCGTTTCCCGGGCTTGCCTTTCTTTTTCTTCCCGGGTGTCTTGAGCGGCTGCTCTTTGTACGTCTCCACCTTGTTGGTTTCCTGAGTTAGGTATCTGCCCTCATCATCAGACCCGAATCGCACGGAGTGGTTCTTTGTGTTGGGAGAGGGCTTGGAGTTAGGGGACACCTCCGAGGTAGCTCTGATTTCAGCTGTGTGGATTTCTGCGATCAGATGGTGAAGGAAGAATCGTCGCCGTAAATCTTGGATGGACTTCCCCTTGTCATGGAGGAGCTGATGTTCAGACACAGCTCTTTTGCTTTGAAAGGAAATAGTAGAGGGAAGAAAACAGTTACATTTTACTCGTTGATAGAGACAACAAAGACATGAGTAGATCTCTTTAGTTTTCTAGTTGGTCCACGGCAAGACACAAGCTGGATGGGTAGCAAGCTCATTGCGCAGGGAAGGGTAACCTGTGGGAAGGAAAGAGCTGGCAGTTGAAAGACTCCAGCTCCCGGTCCCAGTTCTATCACTCACTAGGTTGTGACCTTGGTGGGATCATGAACATTCTTGGGCCTCATGGGCTTCAAATGTATAAAAGGAGGGGGTCAGAGACAGTGATTTCTATACTGCCTTCCCAATTTAAAACATTATGATTCAGTTATGATCAGAAATAGAAACCACTAATAGAAATAGAGTATCTCTTCACATTTTTCAGAGTTCTGCTGAGAAAATAAATCTAGAAGTCCCAGGCTGGGAAATAAAAGGCAGCTGCTGCTTTTACCTGAGTATTCTCTCTTTGTTTCTCTCTCTCTCTCTCTCTGTGTGTGTGTGTGTGTCTCACACACACACACGTGCCCCATTAAGAAAATAATAATATTGAATCTCAAAGAACAGCAAGCCATAAGAGTAAAAGCAAACAAAGGCTGAAGGAGAAGTGAGCAGTGAAGCCTGTCTAGGAAACCATCTGATTCACAGACTGAACTTTAACATTTTAGACTACTGGCTACCAAGAACATATATCTGAAGGTCAATCGTCAGAGAGAGAGAGAGAGAGAGAGAGAGAGAGAGAGAGAATATGTATTTTTCTGTAAAGTAATGGGTGGTCTCCTTAAAATGGGTTTCTTTGTGTGCTTAAATGAGCTCATTCTATTTCTTCTGTGCTTCATGTTCTTTTTTTTTAAATTTAGAACTTCAGAGAGTATGATCCTTACTACTTAGTTGAGAAGTTCACTTTTCTACTTGCTCTCTTTGTCTTAAAATTCTCTAGGAAAAAATATAAAGGATTTTTCTATTTAAATGACACTCTAATGAAAATATCATGAAAAAGAATAAACTAATTCTCTATCAATCCTTTTAGATAACACCCAGACTCTTGCTTAAATGTCCATCATGTATTCTTTTATTATTTTGTGTATATAATTACCTATTTTTTTTTTTTTTTTGAGACGGAGTCTCGCTCTGTCGCCCAGGCTAGAGTGCAGTGGTGTGATCTTAGCTCACTGCAAGTGCTGCCTCCCGGGTTCACGCCATTCTCCTGCCTCAGCCTCCTGAGTAGCTGGGACTACAGGTGCCTGCCACCATGCCTGGTTAATTTTTTGGTATTTTTAGTAGAGACGGGGTTTCACCGTGTTAGGATGGTCTCGATCTCCTGACCTTGTGATCCGCCCACCTCAGCCTCCCAAAGTGCTGGGATTACAGACATGAGCCATGGCGCCGGGTCATTATTAACCATATTTAAGGACTGCATCCATTAATCAGTCATGTCATGCCTGCTTCAACTCTGCATTAACTCCAATTTCTACCACTGGAATAGTCCTCCAAACTGGCCCATCCTCAAAAGCATCTGAAAGTGTTTCCCAGGGCTACATCCCATGTACTCTTACTTCCCTGAAACAATGGTGTCTGGGTCCTTGGTTGCCTTTGTTGGTGCAATGTCTTTAACTCCTCAGAGAAATAGGAAAATAATAAATAGCATTATTACTGCCATTGTAATTCATTGTATTCACGGGGAAAGTGTGGTCCAGAGAGGTTAGATGACTTGCCCTAGTCTACACAGTGAGAACTGGCAGAGCCAGGGCTCCAAAAACTAGGTCTTCTGATTCTAAAGCCAAGATTGCTTTTTCAATTTCCTCAACCCTTTCTCCTGTCAGAGCGGAAGCTGAAGCTGAAGTCCCAGCCTGTTCCTGTGCTAGGGAACACGGTAACGAGAGTACAGGGTATATGCGTGGGGCATAGAGTAACAAGCCACCACAATAATGGGCAGATTGGACAGAAATTTATCAGTTTCCTTGAAGATCAAGCCTATTGCCCCAAAAGTTCATTTTCTTCATCAAAATTAGGAACTACAAGAGTTTGGATTATCACTGGATGAATGAGTCGAAGAAAAGAGTAAGAGATGAAAATACAGTCATCATTTCTCTGGCCCTTCTAGCAAAAATGTCAGCTACCTTCTAGTATTTTAGTGTGTGGACTGACTTGAAGCCATGTAGCTCATTCAAAAAAGACATGACTTAATGGAAAGAAATGTAACAGGAGCCTGGTTTAAATGAGGCATGAAGGAGTCTCTCTTTCTTTTAGAAGGTGCCACATGTGACTAGATTAAAATTCACTTACTCCGTGGCAATAGTTAGTATTCTGGAAACTTTTAAGAATCTACAAGTTTGAGGCTTTGGTATGAGGTATTTATATCCTTTAATCACATTTTTTAAATAATAGGACATATTTCATAAGCACCGCAGTTTAATAAGTATCTTTTAGCAAAATGTCACATTAAAAAGAAGTTCTTAACCACTGATAATTTACAGTTTTGGGGACTTTTATTTCTCTTCTCTGTTCCTGGCAGAAGCCCTCCTCTTCTGTATTGCTCTCCAAATGGATAAAGTGTAGCCCATTTTAGCTTAACTTGAGGCCAAAACTTTTAATGGTTGGTCTATTCTAATTAAGCCACCATTGCTCATGCCCCTTCTCATGGGCATATGTGCTTGTCATCTTGGCCAGCCTGTCAACTGTGAGTCACAGTGCCTTCCTAACTCAAGCTGCATTTTCCCAGGATAGTTCTCTTGGGAAATGCAGTGATCATTCTATCCTTCTATTTTATAAAAAGCCTACAATATGGTACAACTTTGTTCAATTTAAAATAGTACATTGCTTATGAGGGACAAAGCTGTTCATCTGCCTTTTGGGGGAAACTGTTAGTATTTTAGAAAACACAAGTTTGCTTAAATGCTAAATCGGAAATGTTGTTAGACACTTTACTTAGTATTTCAAAAACTTCTGCAATTGAAGTGTTGTGAAGAATGAATCTCTCACTAGGCAGTTGCATTAGAGGATCGGGAATATAATGGCATCAGTACAAACTAGATATATAGAGGTAGTGAGTAATAAATTCAAATTAAGGTGGTTTTCAATTTAGGTAACTCTAAAATATTTAGGTTGTGAATATGGCCTCAATAATAGTCTTTTACTCAATTTGTCTGTAAACATTACATAGCATGATGGTTCACCTGACATATACATTCCTAAGCTCCAAAATGGAAAAACAGGTATGTTATGCATCATGTCTCCTTTGATTATTGTAAAAAAAAATTGCAAAATTTGGGGGAAATCCTTATCACAGATAACTCTAAATTCGGCTGAAACACAGTTCTTCTCTCTTTTTTTTTTTTTTTTAAATCACTTCAAGGGAGTTTTTAGGGAAGAAGCTTAAATTTCTAAGGAACTATCAAGGAACAGAGGGCATAAAAACAGTGATGGAAATTCCCTTTCCAGCACAGGAAGAAGCAGTATGCTTGTACTGATGCTAGGCTTCTAAGGACGGACTCTGTGTTTGAGAAGAAAAGTTCTGTGGTACATGCAAGAGACAGGGTTAGGGTGTTAGAGTTAAGATGACTCACCAGAAGGTCCTGCCAACCCAAATGACTCAGCAGAAAGTTATGCTTTTCATTAAGTGGAATAGACCCAGTCTGGCTCCCAAGCAAATCAGCCAATGATGTTTTAGGTTTCTGAATCTGCTGGAGTTCCCTCTCTAACTTAAACATAAAGACAGCCACCTGTCAAAAGCCTTGTTCATCTGCACAAGAACATCCATAGGCCTCACTTTCCAATATCCAACTTGATCATGCTCCAGCTCCATTAATTAAAATCTTTGGGATTAACAGGTTCAAAAGACTCACAATTTGTAACTGCCTCCTTTGCATGGTTTAGGAAGTCTTATTGTTATAGTAATTTCCTCTCCCTTAAAAGTTAGCATCTAGTTAAAAAAAATCTATACTTCTAAAGCAGTTTCCCTAATACTTGGTGTGAAAACTGGGGAGTGATATGGTTTGATTATATGTTAAAATTTCTTTCCAGAAACTAGCTTGATTTAGCATGATGGCAGACTTATGTTTTGTCTAGCACACAAAATTTACTGTTACTTGGCAGCAAGACAAAAATAATGACTTGTTTTTAAAAACTCCATTTGGCTATAATAATTTGATGAAACATCTTCATCTACTGATGATTTCAGCCTCCATGAAAAACCATGCCTGTAATGTGATGATCTATTACCCATTAACTATGAGAATGTTTTGTGGTAGTTTTATAACCATCTGCTGAGTGTGAGTGTTTAACTACAATATTGTATTTCACCCACAAACAGAACTATAACAGTCACTGGCTGCTAAATGGTTTCTGATGTGTGTTTTGTAAGGTGCAACAAAGAAAGAGTTAAAAATAGCCTTTAGGACAACTTAGCAGTATTTTTATGCCATAGTTGTGTACATAATCATGGCTCATTTGCTGTTTCTCAAAAGAGAAGATAGGTATTCTTAAGCAACCTTAAAGAAAAAATTGGCTCTGTTCCAAGGTAGTATTTCTTAACCAAATAAATATAGTATTTAAGTATGCTTTTAAAAATTCAGTCATTTCTATTTATATATGAATTTTAAATTATAGAATTTAACACAAGTCTCAAAATGAGCAAAAAGTCTGAACACAATTTTCAGAAATACATCGGTAAAAAGTTGATCTGAAGAATACAATGCAGCTTTATCTTCGGTATAATGTTCTACACAATTTGCCTTAGGAGATTCATAATAGATTTTCATTTTGATGCCAAGGTTCAGACATGTCTCAAGTATTTTCATTTAAGGATTTTCTTCTCTAATAATAATAGACCACGAGCACGTATAAAACAGTTGCCTTTTTGTACATCCTCGGGAATTTACAAGGAGGCACCATAAACCTGACTGTAAATATTAGATGCTGCTATTTTTATTGTTAGTGTAAAAATTTGCCTTAATTCCTTCTCCAGAGTCAAACTCTTCTTCTTAGTTCTCGAACTTTATAATCTTCCCATTCTGAACACTGAGTCTGCAGTTTAAAGATCACCCAAATATGGTGTTACACACATTAGTGAACTGCTAGGTCCAACAGATTATTAAGATCATGTTACTCTATCACTCTTCCAAGTTTTCAGTCACACGACATAGTGATATTTCTCTGGTGTGCTTGGATGTATGATTATTTCAAAGTCGAAGTTATCATTAAAAGAATCACCAAGTGAGAATGCCAAAATACAAGTTTTCAGTCTACAATGCAAATATTTGACTCCGAATTAAAGAACTGTTAGCAATAACTCCAAGAAAAAAAAAGTTTCCACACCTAAAATTCATTTTGGAACCAAGCACTCTAGCGTTCCTGAACTGTATCAATACTAACATTGGAGTCTTGCCACTGCAAAGTTGTTACTACTTTATTATATAATATGCTTTCATTATGTAATATGGTCCTATTTTATATGCTTAAAATTATGTCATTCATAATAAAATTAGATGTACGGCTTTTGCTTTTTCACACGCAAACCGCCACCCACATTCAGTACGTATACAAGCGCGCAGACCATACGTCCCCAGGACCGCTCAGCTTCCTCGGAGTTTCAGAAGCTTCCTGGGTCCTGACAGTAACAACCACCCCCCACCTTTTTTTTTTTTTCTCTCACTAGAGGCAGAGGATCTCTGCCTAGAAGAGATTCTGTGAAACGCTCCCTCTTATGGAAACACACATAAAATCTGTCTCTTGCCTGTCTCCCCTTGAAGATCAACCAGTCCTCCCGCCGGGTTTGAGGACCCGGACTCAGGCCGTGGCAGGTATCCGGGATGGTCCCTCTCCCTAACCCGGGCGAGGAGCATCGGTGACCGCTGCAAGCCCTCGGCAGCGTCCCAGCTTGGCAGCCCCTCCCCCTGGCCTCCCCAACCCGGCGCCTTGGGGAGGATGGGGCACTTACAGGCGGCGGCTGAGCCCCTCCACCGAGCGCCCGCAGGAGGGCACCGCGTAGCTCAGCAGGAACACCGCGACGCTCCACTGCTGAACCAGTCTCCGCTGCATCGTCTCCGCTCGCGCTCGGGACCTGCAACAGAAGGGAGAGGGACCCGAGTGTCAGTCTGGACTCTTCATCTCCCCGCACTACTCCGCTTTCCCTTTATAGCCCGGTCTCAAAAAGCCTCTTCAACATCAAGGGCATCTCCCAAGTTGAAAAGGAAAAAAAAAATTATCTGGAGCCTCTCAGCACTTACTTATTTAGCAACCGGCTACTCCAACTGTGCTTTCTCCAAACCACACAGCCAGAAAGAGCAAAAAGGGAAAAAAGAAACAAATCAGAGGCGCTTCCTCTGAAATAGCGAAAATGAAATGGTTTTATATATGCATCAATGATAAGTAATGTGTTTACACGTCTCCCATAGCAATGGCTAATTAATCTGGCCAGCAGTTCTCCTGGGTTCGTGGAACAGGGCTAACCGCCTCCTAAAAGAAGAAAGTTTCCCCCTCTGAAGTCAGCTTCTTTGAGAACCAGGCCCTTTGGTTCCAGAGCCACTTGTAGCGAAACCCACATATATATACATAGCTGTCTGTCTACCTCCTCTGGTGGGCTGGTTGCTTCCGGAAAGTTGATTCCACACACCCTGAGAACAAGTTTCAAGAGCGTGTGTCGTCGATCAGGAGGGCCAGGTGGCGGCGAGGGCGGGTCGTTAGCGGCAGCCGGAGCGGCAGGGCGGCGGCAGCCCCGCTTCACGGGAGGGGAGACATGCCGGTCGGGCGGCGCAGGTTGGAGGCGAGTTGAAAGCCGAGCGGAGGAATGTTCACACGCTCCGAGGCAAACCTGCCGGAGAAGTGAGAGAGTCGCAAAGAGGTGGCGCCCTAGGAACGCGCGCGGGGCGAGCGAGGGCGCGGGCGGGCGCGCGGGGGGCGGGGGCGGCGACGGGCGGCCCGAACGGGCCCCGCGCCGCCCGAGCGAGTGGAGGGGAGCCCCGAGCAGGGAATGAACGGCGAGCGGCGGAGCTCCCCCCTCCCGCGCCGCCGCCCCCGGAGCTGTCCGGAGCTCTACCGAGCCCCACCCCGGAGCTTGGGCCCTGTCGCGCCATCCCCGGGCCGGGGGCGTGGGCGGATCCGCTTGCTCCCTCCAGGCCCGGCCGGCTCCTGCCGGCGCGCCGGATCCCGGAGCCGAGATCCCCGAGGGCGTGCGGACGGCCCCGGGCAGCTGGCGGTTCCCGGCGCGCCGGGCTGGACCAGCGGGCGCCAAGACCACCAGGGGCGGACCGACGAGGAGGAGGCCAAGGAGCGGGGCCGGGGACCACGGGCGCCCGGGAGCCTGCGCGGAGAGGACGCGGGCTGTTGGCCTGTGAATTTAAGGAGCCCGAAGCTCGCCTGGCAGCTCGGGGCGATGGATGAGAACCTTCTTCCCTGGCTCATTCCCGGGATGAACTGAGTGGGGAGCATCGGCTAGAGAGAGGGAGATCTTTTGCTTAGAAGAGAGCAAAAACGGTTCCAGACTTCAGATCTAAATTGCACTTTTTGCTGTTTCAGAACTGCTGGTAGACATCTGGAGCCGGTCCAAAAAAACCCGCGCACGGGAGAGATCCCCCTTTTGAATTGCAGAGGGGCACCGACACTCCTGGGGCACGCACACGGCCCTTTTCCCCCCTGGTCAGGAGTCTAACCCATCCTTTCTCTGATACTCTACCCGGTTGTCCCCTCCCCCTCAAAAGTGCCTGATTACAGATTCTAGGAAGATTGTATCCAAGTCACTGCAGCCAGCGGACAGACGCAGCGGAACTATGGTTGTGTGCTGCTCTGCTTGGGAGAAGCGACGGGAAAGCAGAGGTTCTTTCCAAAGCTAATGGGCGGGGAAGAAAGACTGCTCGGAATGACTGGGTAGTATCATCTAGGAAAGGATTGCAGCGGGAGTGGATACCCGCCCCAGGGCTCCTCTAACTTTGTGAAAAGAGCGCGAGTGACTGGGAACCATTCAAGGGATATTTGTCTTCTAGGCAATCCTGCTGGTAGGGTTCATTAGTTTCTAGAAGGCTAGTGTGATTTAGAGACTTGAGATGATTCAAGGAGTGTGGCCTTTATCAAGCCTGGCCTTCCAGGTGATGCTCCACATATTTTACCCAGGGTGGGAGAAACAGTGGCCTCTCACCGAGACCCTCGCTCATCGGGGCTCCCCACTGGGTCGCTGCAGCTAGCTAGCAGTTAAAGTTTGCTGCTTAGGTTGGGTGGGGGGCATCTTTTCTTAGAAACTCCTGTCTTCCTCAGTTGATTACTGTAAACCCCATACCTTAAAAAACTTGACTTCCTCTCACTAACAAAGAAAAAAATAAAACACACACGCACACACACACACTCTCTCTGGGAATTTCCACAACTTCCCTTGAATGTGTAAGGATTTCTAAATGTTAGACCTTTTTGGATAGTATGAAAGGACAAAGTATCAGCACGCAGAAATGTCAACCTTTGAACCTCGAGCACTTTCTGATTTATAAAAAGAATCCTTCCAAAAAGATGCAGGAGCCCTAATGTAATCGTTAGGTCTGAAGAGGGAAATCTGTTAAAAAAAAAAAAAAAAAAAAAGGTAAATCACAAATGAGCCATTTAATACTTGCAAGTTGTTTAACATTGAAATGATAATATTTGCTTCCACAATAAAAAGTCCAAAGTACCTAGCCAAGTTTCAAACTGTCCAGGCTCTAAAAAGTCAACCCTTCTCCCAACAGAAGGTTAAAACAAAAATCAGATTGAAATGATCAAATCACTTATGTTGTAAATAAATTCACTTTACTTTCAGAACATTATAAATTAAGGACTGGCATCAATAGACTGCTTTGATTTATGTTGCTTTTTCTACTAATTAAACAAAATTAACCCCCAACTCCTTCCCTCCTTTCTTTTTCCCCACACACTTTTCTGGTGTTAATGGCAAAACATCTATCAAATATTTTTAGAATTTCCTCTCCTCCACAAAAAGAGAAAATATAGACACAGGAAAAATAAATAGTCTTTATATACTCAGAATACCAAAGTTCCCTCCTAATTTATTACTTCACCTTTTCCTTGATTTACAGTCTTCTCTCTGCTCTTCTGGCTGGAAGAGGGAAATCTTCTCAGCAGTCTTTTCCAGAAATATTTTTTTTTGTTCTTAAAAAAAAACCATAAAATTAAGTCTTAAAATGAATTAAAATCTTCTTGTAAGGAGACTTCTGTTCCCACTAAAGGCAATTATTAGAAAGCAGGTACCTCTTCCAAGCTGCCCTGTTTATTACTTTCAGTAGAAATTCTCCCCAATATATACCCAGGATCCTGACTTTCTGCCTGTTTTGGAAAGGATATTTTCTGACATCATAATCTAGCTCCTAACATAACTGAGTAATCTCCATCATAATAATGTAGAGAATGCATGACTGCAAATGAGACACAGGAGGAGCACCCCCTACCTACCCCCCCCCACCCCGCCCCACACACACACCTTTTTTCTAAGGCTTAGAAATAGAACAAGTGCCCATAGAAGCTAAATGTTTGCTTAGGCTTTGCTGTCACGTAAATGCACCTTAGCAAATGGGAAGGCCTGCCTCTAATCTGAAGTATTTCCATGTTTAGCATTGTAAGATCTACACCTACACAAATGCCTAGCCCGTGAGCACCATGCTTCCATCCCCAGTGGCAGTTTATTACAGTATATCCAATTTTAAAAGAGGTTTTAAAAAGTTTAAATGTATTACTCTTAAATTCATTTGAATACCCAGTTAATGTATATCTCCAGGGATATTTCCTGTCATAAAGCTTAGAAAAAAATAAACCAGCATTTATGCTTAGCTTCTTAATCCTTTTTTCTTCTTTCCTCCTTAACCCAAACAGCAAACAGATATACATGACAAATCAAATATGAATCTTTAGCACTTTAAACAGTGCACCTGAGCTTGGGAATTTTCTTATTACCAATAAGCATCCAGATTTAACATTTACCAATCTGTAGCTCCAAGCTATATCTCTAAAATCCCCTGAAACCAAACAACTAAACTCATCCCTTCTCTTCTCCAAACGTTTTTCAATGTTTACAAAGAGAAGTTGCATAATCAGCTCAAGTAATGTTCTCACTGGATTCCATTAGAATGTGGCTCTCATCACTTGCCTGGACCGAGACTTGAGAGGAGGCTGTTGCCAGCTGACCTCAAGGTAGCAAAAATGAAAAAACGATGTAATGCCTTCAAACCCCAAGTAACAATAGGAAAGGGTGTGTTTCTTTATTAAATCTTTTTGTAGTTAGGTGAGGATAAGACTTATCCAGGAACAAGGCGGGCTGCTAACATCTGGAGGAACTGCCTCAGGGAGGAGTGTATAGATATACATCAGGCTGATGGGATCCTCCCATGGGAAAAGTGGGCCTCACACCTTTCCTCACCCTTCCCTACTTCCTGGGCAATGTTCTGCTTCCCCCAAACTGGAGCAGGAGGCCCTGAGAGGAGGCAGTTTCCTGGGAGGAGCCCAAACCAATGTGAGATGAGAAGGTCTTTAGGAAAGGTCTTTAGGGTCCCTGAGAACTGGTTCTTCAAGTTCAAGCACTTGAGCACCTCGCAAACCCCTGACAATTGAAACATATCTGAAGAGTCTGAAGGTGTGTGTGTGTGTGTGTGTGTGTGAGTGTGTGTGTGTGTGTGTGAGAGAGAGAGAGAGAGAGAGAGAAAGAAAGAATATGAATGTGCAGTGTGCGAGTCCTGATCTCCTGGACTGGTGCCAGCCAGCCAGTTGCCTGCCCTTGGCTGGCCAAGTTTTTGGCTCCTGAAAGTAGGCAGCTCTGGACTTGTGCGAGACCACAGAGAGAGTTCCAAGCTCCACCTGGCTCAGGCGACAACCTCTCAACCTGAAGCCAAACTCCGGTGGTGTCACAGGACTCTCCTGGCGGCAGTCCAGTTCCCCACATGAAGCGAATGGTCCTTTCTTAAATTCTGAGCCGGGGCTGCCTAAAAGGTGCTGCCCTCGGAAGCATTTTACCTCCCTAACACCATTCTCTGCCCGTGCCACGCTGGCCAACTCAAAGTCCCTTCCCAGGGCAGCACCGGGACTGAGATGTCTCAACTCTGGGGCAGGAAGGATACCTATCCAGACACCCACACTGGATGTCCTGCCTATTTGGCTTTGAGCTGGTCATTACGGTGTCTTTGGACCCTGCCTACCTTTTCTGTAATTTTTGTCAGAAATAAGGCTTCAGGAGAGCAAACGTTGAGTTATGCGCTGTTTCTCCGGAGTCTCCTGCCCTGGTGTTTGCGCTCCCACTACAGCAAGAGGAGGCCTGAGTTTCTTAGGGCAGGGCTCCAGGGTCTTGGAAGAGGCCTTAGGGCAATGGGATCATCTTTTTCAGCCTCTCCTCCCGTCCTCCCACCCAGCGTCCTCATCCCCACCGCCTGCGATAGACTTGGGTCGCCCATTACGAAGCTGATCCGCAGGGACTGGGCAGGCTTGGCTCCTGGGGATCTTAGGCTCCATGGGAACTTCGGGGGTCTCGGAGCCCGTGAGCGGATCTAGCTACTATTTTCCCTAGGTTCTCCTCGGGCTTCCGTCCCTGAGTCTGGACTCCGGACTGCCGCACAGAATCCTTCTTGCCCGGAGCGCTATTATTGAGGCCTTTGCGTTCTGCCTCGCCCTGTCCCGCCGGCTTGAGTGCTTGGTTTCTAACCCGAGTATACTCGGAGTCTCCGGTTCTGCGCGCCCCCCTCCTCCCGGGAGAGCCCCGCATCTGGCTGAGGGTGAGGGAAAGATTCGGGAACCACGAGACCCAAGGACAGGGTCGGAGGGAGCGCGCGAACTTCCTCCGAGCAGGACTCTCCCTCCCCTTCCCTCTCCCTCCAGGTCAATTTATGACTCAAACATGAGATAAGCCCTAGGCAGACGGTGACGCTGACTTCTCCGTGGGGGCGCGGGGAGAGAAGGGTGAGGCAGACGTACCCCCTCCCCGGCCTGCCCCTGCCCGGGCCGCATCGGGGTGTGGAGGGGCGACTCCCTTCCTCCCGGAGCCCCGACTCGCTCTCTCCCAGCGCGCCTCCCCTGCGCCCGTAAAGCTCGGCGCTGCAGGAGCCCTGGGACCCGTCTGTTTTATTTCACTTAACACGATCTGCAAAGCCAAGGCCGGGTGAGGTGCGGGGCGGGAGAGGAGAGGATATGAAGGAACGTGGAACGAAGTTCTGTCTGCCAACTCTCTCCGTCTGATTCCTGGAATCCGGTGGCACCTTAAAGGACGGAATTGAGGGCAAGGAGAAGATTATTAATCCCCGAAGCCCGCTCTGTCTATATATAACTGCTCAGTGGTTACAGTTGGCGATCGCGGTGCTGGGGATGGGGGTGTAGACCGTGGACCGTGGAACACATGGCATCTCCCCAGGGCATAAAAATCAACCTAGCTGGTGGCTCCTATGGAGTTTGTAAATTGCGCGGAGCTGGCTGGGGAAAGCCAGTGAGCTGTCCATGGTGGTTAAGGCTCGTTGACGTGCGTGCTCTGGCCGTCCTGGCCAGGCACAGACCCCCGCTACCCCAGGGGCCGCAACGCCCCGGAGCCCGAGCGTGCCAGCAACCCAGCCAGTGTGCGCCCGACACGAGGCTGGACGTGTCCGTTTGCACAACTCCAGGACGCGCTCTTGCACAGAGGCCGAATTCCAGAGATAGACGGAAAAACCTCCCGACTCCAAATTGTGGGTTTCCTTTTAGTTCCTTCCTGAACGTGTCTTTGCCCACTCAGGCAAAGTTTCTCATGCTTTAAGAAAAGTCCATCCATTTTAGTAGCCTCCCTCCCTTTCCTTTGCTAAGGTTCTGTTCTCTAAAGAGAGAGAAGCAAGTTAATGATCTTGTTAGGCTTCTGTTTGTTAAAAGCATCCACCAGCTGAAGGCTGCATTTGCACCATGTGGGATGTCCCCAACATCTTCTTTTATTGAGTGGGGAAACTGCTGTCACGAGATTGTCCAGTATCTCAGGAAAATTGGGCAATTCCTTCTCTAGGGGTGGTGAAGCCCTTTGTAGCATATTGTTCAGTGGGGCGACTTCTTCATTAATCACCATTGTCCTGAGCAGTGTGTCTGATCGCCACTCCTAGCAAAGCAGAAAACAAATTGCTATGGGAGTTTCCTTGTGGGCACAGTTTTGCCCAGTTCTTGTGATATATTCTTATGAAAAAACATATACAAAGGTAAGCTTCTATACATGTTTAAGGCAAAGGATGCTTTGCCTTTTAAATTATCACCACATTTTACTTTTTTGTCTCTTACTTTATCCTGGCAATTTTCTCCTTAACTCAATTAGAGATCTCATCTTCAACTGAATAACGAATTACCTCAAATAATACAGAAGACTGCAAAATATTATAAACATTTATAACTCATTTGTATTACACGCCTTTATTTATGGGAATATATTTAATTAACATCCAATACATAAGAGAAGCTTTTACTTATTTCTGTACAAGATATCAGATTGCTGCTTTTAACCTTCTTTCTAATTGTGGTGTGGCAAATTAACAAAAAGGGTTTGTGTGGGCATACTTACAAATAACTTTTAGAATATTTGATATTCAATAGAAAGTATTATGATTCAATAATTTTTAATAGCTTTTTGTCCTCTCTCAGCTTCTGGGTCTAACTATAAGAATCGTCAGTAGGGAAAATGAAATATTTCTATAACTTCTTCTAAATGTTTTCCCAAGTCAATAAAATTGATATAATGTATTTTACTTTCCTTCTCTCTATTTACAAAAATTAAGGAAATAAGATTTGAATGTGTACCCAGTTTTTGAAAAGTAAGAAATAAACTATCATAATATTTTATTATTATGATTATTTTGAAATGTGGAAGTTTAGTTTTGTTCTGTAACTCTTTGGTAACTGGCCTTCTCCTGTGCCTGTCTTAGACCTCCTTTCTATGAAATAAAAATATATACAATAATATTAATATATTTCATTCTCTTATACTTTATCTGCTTGTACAACTTAGGGTCTTTTTTTGTTTTGTTTTTACCCTCTCTGTGGCTTCACACTTGCCTGTCTCCCATAGTGATAATGATTGAAAGTTTTCCCTTTAAAGTTCAATCTAATTTTCTTCAGTTTCCTTATCTTTTTTTTTTTTTAAGAAAGTTTTATCCAACAGCTTCTTATTAGATTTTAAAGATCTCATTATTTGATCCATTAAATTAATCACATTTGTTAGGGAGAAAGCATTTTACTAGTAGCTCTGTTAAAGCTGCTAGACCTTTCCCCCGCTTGCTTTTAAAAGGAAAGCATCCCATTGGTAAAACTGATCATGAGCTAAAACCCAAACAAACAAATAAGCACTCATTAGTCTCTTGTTGCGTTCTGATCTCTTTCCCAATGGGCCCAACACTGCTGTGAGCCCAGAGCAGGTCTTCGGAAGAGATCTGTGAAATCAAATTGAATTGCAGTTCTCCTCACTTTTGAGAGATGAAAGTATATTTTTAATTATTTTAGACATCTTTTCCAAAATCCATATATAAGCTTTTTGATCTGTTGCTGGAAAACTTTGCTAAGGCATATTTAAAAAAAAAAAAATAGCCATGGTAGATTTGGGGGGCATCCCGGGTCCCTTTCAGCCTCAAAAATGTCTCCCTGTGCTGAATGCATGGTTTTATGAGCTCTCCTGAAGCTATTTCTCTCCTCACTTCATTCGTGCTTCTCTTCTCAGAGACGGATAAATAAGGGAGCAGAGGGAATGAACGTGGACTCTTGCTGCATCATGATATATTGAGATCAATTATTATGTGGGAGTACTTAATGCTTAAAAAAATTTCAACTGACCTTAGCACAATTCTGTTGCACTTTGCTCTTTTACTTTCCATCCTGCTAAGCTGTTAATTACACAGAGAATTGCCAAGGTGCTTTTAATGGTTAAAAAAAGGAAGCCGCTTTTTGTGGAAAGGATAAAAAAAGGTTTTTGTCCTGTAAACACAGGTCACATTCTTTGTAAAGCTGTTCTTAATAGGCAAAAATGTACATGTCTCTAACAGTTAAATTACTCTTTAAAAGACCTATGATGGCCTTAAATGGAGCAGGAACTCCAGTGTGGTTGATATGGTTCCAAAAAGCCCACGTCTTAAAAAGAGTTTCATTGTTGAGGTGCACGAGGGTGTACTTTCAGATCTATAATACGCAATCTGGCCATCACAACCACATTATTTCCCTCATCTCATTCCAATCCCGGTGTGGTAAAACCAGAGAGACACAGGATCAAGGAAAGTTTGAGGATTTGCAGGGAAAGGGCTGTGTAAGTACAGTGAGTACAGATTTTTAAGATCTTCCCCAGACTTCTAAACAGTTGAGAAGGTAGCTTGTTTGCTAAGTAGTGCAAAGTGTCTCCAGGTCTATCGCTGGAACTGCTGACATAATTAATGATTTCATTCGGAGCCTGAAAGAAGGTACTTGTATTCCCTCTGGCATGGGCAGGCCAAGTTCATGTCCAGACTCTAATACCTTGGGCTGATTTTAGCTAACAAGACTGTTGGTCCTCTTGTCGCACACCCAGATCATGAAAGCCAAATATTATATTAGGCCTTGATACTTCCCAGCTTTGAGGACGTTGACACATCCTAAATATATAAACAGTCACTGTTATCTAAAGATGGATTATGTTAGGCTGGGAGAGTCATTACTCCTAGGTCAAACTGGGAAAACTAAAAACCGTAGAACACCCTACCCCACCAAACACATAGCAAACTACTTAAAAATCATTATTTTCCACTCAAACCTTACATGCAAAAATTTTCTTGTCCCATCTCATACTATGAGGTTAATGGCAATCCTTGAAAATTAATTATGTACTGAAAAGACTTCGGTAACATTTCTGCTAAAAATAAACTGGAGGCAGATTAGTGCCCTGGATTCATGATTGCTTACATCTGGTTTCTATTTCTGTGAGTTTCATTTGGTTCTCAGAGAGTTCATTCACAGTCATCACAGGTCCAGTTTCCTGCTCTCCAATGGGAGAGTTTGTCTTGATGATCCATACATTTTTTCATCTGAATGCTGCAATTTTTTTTTTTTTTTTTTTTTTACATTACGAGATGTGGAAAGGGAGAATGAAAAATACATCAGGTCTAATCCAACCAAACTAAAACCTGAACAACATTTTTCAGCACCTGGCTTATCCAGAATCCAATGGCAAATAACAATGAGGAAATCACTCCATGTTAGACCCTTATAAAATGAGGTAGGAAAGAAAAGAGAAAATAGAAGGAAGGAGAGGAAGGGAAGATGGAAGGAAGGGAGGGGAGGGGAAGAATGGAAGAAGGAATGAATTAAAGGAAGGGCTTCTTGTTGAGAAGAACCCCCATACTTGTCCCATCATATTTCCCATTACCTGTAAGACATGGGCAAGTGTTTTTCCTTCTAACCATGTTAACATTAAGACTTTTCTCAAAAAAGAAATCGAGTTGTACTGGCTTCTCATTGAAAACAATCTCTTGAATTTCTTCAAACACTTAGGGTTGAAGTGGCAGAATGTCATACAAGCCTTACTTAGTCCCTGCTGCTCTGGACTTACATAGACCAGTGTGACTCTAGCTTATAAACTATCCTATGTAACATCATTTTTCACCATCTAGAACTTCTCAATTGTTCTCCTCTGTGTAAGTAACACCTTAACACCTTTTGAGATGACTATTCTATCTAAAGATCCTGTCTAGATGATACTTCAAGTCTCATGTAGCCTGTTTTTCACCCCATCATATGATTTTCCTACATTTCCTTCCTACTGATAGCTCAGAAACCAAGTCTCCAAAATATCCCAGATGTTATCTACATTCAACAGCAATAATTCCAGATATTACTGAGCTCATGTACCTGGCACTGTGATGACTTAAAAATAGTATTATTTCATTTACAACATATTGCTGTCTTGATTTTTTCTAACTAGGTTAAATAATTACTAGAACTGCGACTGGGATTCAGTTTTGCCTGACACTACTTTGCCCCTTTAGTATGATGCACATCCACGGATTGTTAGCCTTGAGTTGACTGATGTGACTAGCCAGGCAACTGGTATCTTCTCTCACCCACCTGTGTGGATTCCTGAAAGCTGTGCACTGAGATGAAGAGATTGAGAAGAGTCATTATTTCATCAAGGGTTATTGAGATGCTGAACTGCTCTGGTGGGAAGCACACCATAGGATGCTTTAACTATACAGAGCAAAATAAAAAGAACATCCTCTGTTCTGCTAATTACACGGTCTTACTACCATGCTATAGAAATAGTCTAAGAATCAACTTTATCTGAGGGTGTTATGTCAACATTTATTGAGAGTCTACTTTATACTAAGTTCTATTCTTGGAACTTTAAAGAAAGCCACGTGCATTGGACTATTATTACTCTAGTGCCCATAGAAATACTTTATTGGGTCAAGTTTTTTTCCCTTTTCTTTTAAAATCACATTTGGACCTGCCCATCTCAGCAATAGCATACTTTTTAAAAGATCATGTGAAAATATGTACATATCCTTTGATAAGCTGCTATCAAATAAACTTTCACTTAAGCTATTGATTACCTACTATGTTCAAGCCCTCTATTAAAATACAAAGGAAAAGCCATATGCAGGACTATATTTCTTCTTTTATTGCTTGGGCCACATTCTTTACTTTTTATTTGCAAATTACTTCAAATCTGTTTTGAAAGTAAGCAAGTACAAAAAGAAAATATGGCATGGAATTGAGATATACTGTCAGGGCTATTTACAGTGCCCATAAAGTGTGTTCATTAGTTTATTCAGTCATTCAACAAATATTTCTTTGAAATATTTGAATCCCTATCAGCCCAGCACTGTATTAGGTTCTGGGGTTACACTGATATAAAATTTGCAGTCTGTGAATTTTTAAATTCTCATTTACTAAATATATGACTAATTTTTTTTATTAGAAATCTTCGAATTTTGTCATACTAAGTATTTCACTTTTTAAATTGTCTGTCTCTTCCCATTGGAATAAACGCTAATTTTGTGAGGGTTAAGAGTTTTGTCTGTTTTGTCTCCAGCACTTAGAACAATGCTTGGCATATGGTAGGAAATCAAAAAATATTTCAAATAATAAAAGAATGAATGAAGGTTAAAAGGTGCAAATACCTTTTGTCTACATACATATATTGGCACACAAACATATATACATATTTCTTTGATAAGACAGATTTCTACCCTGAGTTGGAAATTTTCTTAATGATTACTACATACTTATTATATCAATAAACAAAAGGATTACTGGTATATGAAACTAATGTCAGGTTAAACATGATTACCTTTTGAAAATCCTATGTGATAAGTTAGACTTGCCCAGAAATAAATTGTTTTTAATCATAATAATATTTGTACTGTAAAGGCAAGTCTTATTTTCATTCCTGTGTTCATTTATTTTACCTCCCAAACTATAACACAATTAAAATAGTCTCTAAGATCAGATCATGTAGCTAAAGTGGATAATGTTATTTTACCACACCCAAGTAAAGATTCCTGCTAGTAGGAAAGACTGGTTATTGTCCTTTAGGTGGTATCATCATAGCTGAATCATGAAATAACGAAAGTTTTGGTATGTTGAACTTGTGTTTTTTTCCTACACTAAGTTAAATACATTTTCTTGTCATGGCAAATGAGTTGGACAGAATAGTGTCATACCTGAGTCAGTTTCCCACTCCTTTCCCTGACTACCACGTTCAACTCTATAATAAAGCCCAGGAATGCATTTTCAGTAATTTTTTAAAACCACATTTTCCCCTCAGATGACCTATGATAGCTGTGATTAAGTGCTACATTTTCCTTTCAATCACTCTGAATAATTCCCTTACAGTTCACCATGGAGTTATGAGCTTGATATATTTGCTATGTTGGTTCAGAAGAATGCAGAATTGTGTTAAAAACCTAAAAAATTCAGATTTGCAAATCCCATCTCTTATAATTCTACATATTAAATTTTCAGTGGGGTTTCAGACATCTGGGAACATGTCAGACCTTATTATTGAGTTTTTTCCTATCCTATCAAGAAGGGCTAGTTACATACCCCAATAGATAAAACCTCAAACACAAGCAACATCGCATTGTTTGTTAGAAACACATCATTGGATAGAACTTGGAAATCATAGTTGCTGTCTTGTTTTTAGCAGGAAACTGTTTGAATGGGGCCTATCTCAAGCTCTAATAGAAATTGCTGAAGAGTGAAAGTCGGCAGCGTTTATGGCAGAGTGCCAAGGGTAGTGGAAACTACTTTCATCTTATAAACTGGGAATAATAGAGCAAAATGACCTTAAGGGTTGCTTTTAAAAGGGACATCAGACCACCCTATGCTTAACAAGCTGTCACACTTTTGATTTAGAGGATGATTCAAATAATTAGGGCTTCAGTGCATGTATAAATAATGAAAATCAAGGGAAAATTGAGTGCTTTAACAACTTCAGGAGACTCTTCCTTGTTGTCACTCAGCTAACCATCAGCACGTTGTACATTCCAAGTCCCCTTGGGAATATTGCTCATTCATTAGGTTCTTCCAGTTGCTCCTCAAAGAAACGTTATCATAGTGTTATACTGAACCAAAGAAAAACAGATTGTAAGGCAAAGCCATAGGCTTTATATAAAGAAGAAACACCTGAATTGCAACCTGTTGGCTTCCAATTTTTGCTCAGTTTGTTTAGGAACTGAGGACTATATTTATCTTTTGTCTTGAATATATATTGGCAATGTGGGCTGTGGAAAGAGTGAGTCAAGAAGTTAGATTTCAGTCTTGGCTCTTCCTTTTACCAGCTAGTTTTATAAACTCAGAAAAGGCACAAAACTTTTTAGAGTCTGACTTTATTTACATTTAAAATGGGAATAGCATTAGTATACACTCCATAGGGCTGTCATAATCATCAAATGAAGTAATACAGGTAGAGTTGCTTTATAAGCTAGAAAGCCCTATTGAAATATTTAGCTCAGTGCATATATTATATTTAACCATTATTCTAGGTAGAAATACATAGATATTAATCCAAATTGCTCCCTTCTCAAACACTTTTATGCTGCTGTTGGAAATTTAAATTAGTACAACCACTATGAAAAATAGTATGGAGATGCCTTAAAGAACTAAAAGTAGATGTACTATTTGATGCAGCAACCCCACTACTGGGTATCTACCCACAGGAAAATAAATCATGATATGAAAAAGACAAGTGCACACACATTTTTGTAGCAGCATTATTCTCAGTTGCAAAGATATGAAATCAACCTAAGTGCCCATTGACCAACAAGTGAATGAAGAAAATGAGGTATATATAAAACATGGAACACTACTCAGCCATAAAAACAGATGAAATCATGTCTTTTGCAGCAACTTGGATGGAGCTGGAGGCCATTATTCTAAGTGAAGTAACTCAGGAAAGAAACACCAAATATCGTATATTTTCACCTATAAGTGGGAACTAAGCTATGAGGACATAAAGGCATAGAATGATATAATGGACTTTGGGGACTTGGGGGGAAAGGATGGGAGATGGGTGAGAGATAGAAGACTACATATGATGTACAGTGTACACTTCTTGGGTGATGGATGCACTCAAATCTGAGAAATCATCACTAAAGAACATATCGATGTAACAAAAAACCACCTGTACTCCCAAAACTATTGAAATTAAAAAATAAATACTTTTCAGATATTCAGATTAGCATTTTGTAACACAGTGGGATAATTAGACAATGAAAATGACCTTAAGACTGAAGATTTTTGAATGGCTTTTTACTCTTTCAATATTTTCCTTCTTTTACCTGAACAATGTTGGTATTGTGTAAATCAGTTCAGGAAATACCATCCTACCTGATTCTCAGCATGAATATTATATTGAATATCTTTTAATAAAGGGTAGTGAATTGATTTGTAACAGGGTTTTGAAAATAGCTGCTATTATCTAAGCATCTTTGTTTGGACAGCAATTTTAGCTGTGGCTATTACAATCCCTGTGGCATCCCATGAGTCAGCAATGTTCAGTTTTGGGGAGAGTCAGTTTGACCCTTTGGGTAACCATGGCATCTAAGTACTTTTCAGACATAACAAACTTCGAGGCTGGGGTCAGAATAGAGAGATAAGAATTAACAGTGGAGGAATCAGAACCAAAGGGCATGAGTCAGGATAGTCAGCAAATACAGTGTGTCATAGGAAAAGGGGAAAAAACCCAAAGCTCTTAACTGGGGAGATTAAATAAGGCAACAGGATAGCAAAAAGAAAGAGGAGAAATATCAAATCACATAGAGACTTTTATTTAAAGTTACTATTTGTGTGTACATCTGTCTGAACATACTGAAGTTTTGATAAAACCTACCAAAGGATTTTTCAGCCCACTATTTCTTAGAAATGAGGTCCCGTCTAGATGAGAGAAGCTGAAAAGGCATGGATTGGTAAGATCTGATCAAGGTCTGAATTTTTCCAAATAATGCTTGTCTGACTAAGGGACTGTAATTTCTTTCCCACTGCAGCCAACTCCATGGCCATAAACAGCATAAATTCCATCCTGAAAGTCCCTGCATCTGGGTGATATTTTTAATTGTAATTGTGGAGAGGAGAGTATCTTAAAGTCCAAGAATCTTCTCTGATGCACACGGGCTGGATGTGAGCCGCACCTAGCTTGGAGCCTTAATTCTCACTGTCGTGAAGATTTATGTTAGGCCTGGAAAGAATTAATGAGATTAATAATTCAGCTTATCATTTATTTATTGAACTGAATTCTATAGGCTATATAAATGTGAAAAGACACCGTCTTTTCTTTCCCTTGAAGGGTTTACAGACTTGTGCATGTGGGAATTAGGCTTATATAAAATAATGACGGCCTCCATTTTTACTCCTCAGAGTAAAATCAAATATTTATGGGAGGGGTAAACTGAATACAAAATGCAATCATATGCAGTGTTCTCTCTCCAGTAAGAAAGAAAAGCCAGGTAAAACCTTCAGCTCCTTTCAATGGTACCGCACTTCCTATAGAGAAGCAAAGAGCCCAGTGTGCAACAGCACAGTAATACTTATTCCTAAAGAGGGCCATAGCTCTGTTAATATGAGTATTCTTTTATCAATAATGATTAGAATGGACCATCCCTAAGAGAATTTCATAGTTTAGAGAGATTGCCTACTTAGCCGATACCGTTGGTTACCTCACATCTTTTCTGACACATCTTTCTTCCTTCCTAATAGGACCCTGATTTTGTTCAGGCATTCCCCACTTCTCCGTGTGATGATATTCTTTGGGGTGGGCAGGCCCCAGCTCCAACTTTCAGCCCTGGCAATTCCAGAGTCCTGGCTGGTTTAAACCAGTTATGGTGGTCCTATCCCCTTACCAGTGATTTGGTAAGCATAGGTATGTGATCCGACTCTGTTCAATACAGTCTTGGCTGGAGAAGTGCTGAGAGATTCTGGGAAGAGTTTCTTTGCTCCTCAGAGAAACATGGAGCGTCCGCTCTTCCTCCTGTAGACACTATTGTACCAGATATGATGCCTGGATCTGTGGCAGCCATCTTGCTCTCTGCCTGAGTAGGAAGCTAACATTCAGAGGAACGTTGATCCTGGAGGATCTTAGAGAAGCAGAGTTCTGACTTCATTTATGTGACTGACGCCTGTTGATTGACTTACCTATGAAATTTTGTTATGAGAGATAATAAATGTTATAAATATGAAGCCACTTTGAGTTGAGTTTCATTATCTGTAGCTAAGACATTTCTAGCAGATAGTTACCAAGTGAGGGAACTGGAGACTCCATAGCTGTCGCTGGTGTTCTGTAGTTGGAGTTTAGTTGTAGAACCCACCTTCACCCTTGCTCATACCTGAAGCTCATCTTTCACTCAGAGGCCATGAAATTGAGCAGAGGTAAATGTCAAAGGTGACCTAATTGAAGTCTAGGATATGCCTTGAGTTGGAGAATCCCAACTATCACACTTTATCCAAATATCACACTTTATCCCATGGAAATAGTGATGTTTTCCTGGAGAAAGACTTGGAGTTGGTTGGTCTGGGAGGCTTGAGAAGGTTGATGTATGCAGAAATCCGCATTTTAAAATGTCTTCCCTACTGTGACACAGTGAAAGTCCAAATTAGCCAAAATTATGTTTTTTAATCCTCCTCTCTGATAATCCTCCTCCTCTCTGCTTGCTGCAATGCCAGAGTAAAGTACTTTGAATATGTACTATAGTCTTGTGTGTTAGGCCGGTAAAAACTGTAAGACAGTGGGCTGGGAGTTGAGGTTTTTCCTCAACTTCATAGTCTTTTAGGCACTACAAACCACTTTTTTCGTTGGATGGACTATGCCATATTATAGCGATGAAAGTGACCCACCACCTTGGAGTCACCAGGGAAGGCAGAGCATATTTCATTGTTTTCTGGAACACTGTTTTTCCCCCCTAACATATTAACCTCTCTAAAATTAGGCCACATCTCACAATTGCTGTTGGCCAAGGGGCAGTCACAAGGGAGCTGTAATTGCCTATTCACCTGCACCAAAACTCAGAGTTGGCTCTAGTGGCTTGGAAGAAATTCCTAAAGATTATAGAGGAGTACTCTTACGAAATGTTGTATCACTAACTGTCTCGATGACCCAATGGATGATATTGCATGTGAAAACATGGATACAGTTGATTCTGAGTCTGACAGTAATTCAAAAAAGTCAGACTCCAAATGTGAATAATGTTAAGTTATTAAAATGTATTGGTTAACAATACATTTTATGATGAAAACTTATGCCTATATGTTTAATAGAGTTTTTCCATAAGTAAAAAAATAAAAATTTCAAGTTATAAGAACACACTGGGTCAGGCGTGGTTGCTCACGCCTGTAATCTTAGCACTTTGGGAGCCCGAGACAGGAGGATTGCTTGAGCCTAGTGGTTTGAGACCAGCCTGGGCAGCACAGCAGGCGTCCATCTCTACAAAAAATTTTTAAAATTAGCCTAGTGTGGTGGCACATGCTTGTAGTCCCAGCTGCTTGAGAAGCTGAGGCGAGAGGATCCCCTGAGCCCAAGAGGTTGAGGCTATAATGAGCTATGATTGTGTCACTGCACTCCAGCCTGGGTGGCAGAGCAAGACTTTGTCTCAAACAAAACAAAAAAACCCAACCAAACAAAAAAAAATCCACATTGCATCATAGCTCCATTGGCATCATTAAAAAAATATTTTAGAGGTATGTGAAATAATGCTGCATCTATAGTTGATAACATCTTAGATTCAATGAAAGATGGTGACTAGAAGCTCATACCCCATTGTCAAGCAAAAATCAGATGCATTTTTTTTTTTTTTTTTTTGAGAGGGAGTTTCTCTCTTTTTGATCAGGCTGGAGTGCAGTGGCGTGATACCAGCTCACTGCAACCTCCACCTCCTGGGTTCAAGCAATTCTCCTGCCTCAGCCTCCTGAGTAGCTGGGATTATAGGTGCCTGCCACCAAGCCCGGCTAATCTTTTGTATTTTTAGTAGAGGTGGGGTTTCACCATGTTGGCCAAGCTGGTCTTGAACTACTGACCTTAAAGCCAATCCACCCACCTTGGCTTGCCAAAGTGCTGGGATTACAGGTGTGAGCCACCATGACTGGCAACCAAATGCTTCTTATGCCATCCTTGCCAGTAGATTCTTTCGTCTGAGCATAGTCAACTCTCTGTCGCTCTTTTTTGAATCAGTATCTCAAGTGGCTACTCCTGATTGACTAGACTCAGTCACATGACTGTTTCCTAGCTATGAAGGAATCTGAGGATGTGATTTGTAATTTCTATGGTGGGGAGATAAGACTTATGACATGAGACTACCTCAAATTGTAGAAAGGTAGGCATACTTGAATAAAGAAATAACATATGACATGGGCTTCAAAGGTTAGGTGGCATTTTTAACTAGTAGAGATGAGTAGGGAAGATGTTTTTAGTGGAAAAAATAGCATGAAGTCAGAAAAACATCGCCTATGTTTGAGGATAAGAAAGGAGTGTGACACACTAATGGGAATTGTAGGAAAGGTCTGCTGGAGCCAGATGGTGGCAGGGTTTCAGGCTTAGGAATTTGTGTATTCCAAGGGCCATATGGAACCATTAGGCATGGGGAGTAGAAGATTCTGTGGTTGCTTTAGTCTTAGATAATCCATGGACTACAGCATGCCAAGGACAGGATTGGTTCAATGATACTTTTGGGAATTTAGAAGGGATCTGCCTTTAAACTGAGTTTTTCTTTGCAAATATGTTTTCTAAGGTACTAAAAAATATATGCTTAATTAGATACCTCAGCTCCTTTTTAATGAAATGCTCACACTGTGTGATTATTTTCTAAAACAGTCATTGTAGGATTTGGTATGGATGTGGGCTGTATCCTTTATGCATTTCCTGACCCTTTCTTCTACCCTCTAGCAAGAGAATTTGAGGTGGTTTGAGGTTTGGAAGAAAGGTTGGAAGGCACATGCTCAAGCATGCCAGTCTTCACTAATTGAGTGAGTGTTGACATAACAATTTCTTCCTTTTCTCTTTGTTCTTTTCTCCTCTTGGCCTTCAAACCATAATTCTTATTTTATAAGTGTAAAATCTGTAAGTGAAGTTCCACTGGGATGGGAAATGGATATAGGCAAAGGGTTATATCTCAACTTGAAAGAGCTAAATCCAGTCACTTCAATAAGGCAGAAGGGCTGGCTCAAATACTCATTACCAGCTTAGCTATCTACAAAGGCTGCACTGGGAGAAGGAGTGAATCACAAGGTTTTTGTTATCAATAAATCAAGTGGTTGATGCTGCTATAGCTTTGTGATTTTTTTTCTGTTAGTACTTTCAAAAAACAAGCCACTGTACATAAAATTTATTGTGTGCATTTTATTCTTTTTAAAGTATACTGTTGACAGCAGCTACTAACTCTGACACTATGACATAAAAAGCTGATGTGATTAGCAGTCTCTATGCCATGCACAGTGTCTTTTTGTTCTTTAGTGTTGCTGCTACTTGCAATGGCTGTTGCTATTTGTAAATTGCATCTTAGCTTTATGCTCCCTGATTATTTTGCTTCCAGAATCACTTATTGCATCAGTTAGCTTTTGCAGTAGAGAAAGCATCCAAAAAATAAGGGCTTAATAGTACAACCACTTATGATTGCTCATGACCAGTTTGGTGCCTCTGCTGACATAAAGCAGACACACAAATAGCTAGACTCACTCGTGTGTGGGGTCAGTTGGTGACTTAGCTGTGGACTGTGTGTGAATGAGGATGTGTCTGGTGGTTGTCTCACTGTTTGCTGGGAAGATGGAGGTGACTAGGCCACATGCCTCTCACCATCCAACAGTTTGAAAGCTATCAGGTCTGCTTTTAAGGCTCTGGTGCAGAACTCTCACACTGTAACTTCCTCTACATTCCGTTGGTCTCCGTAAGTCATATGACCAGCCCAAATTCAAGAGGTAAGGAAATAGACTTCACCTCTTGATGGAGGAACTGCAAAGTATTGTGGCTGTTTTCTCAATCACAATCACTTTCTCTCAAGGTAGAGTGACTGATGGGTATGCCTTCCCCTATAGTTTCCCAGTTGCAAAAATCCGTGCTATGCAAAGTTGTTTCCCCTTGATTCACTGTGTTTATGGCGGATTCTCTCTGGTTACAGATGGAAAATTTTGCTCTCCTTCTTTCTCCTTAAACACTCAGTGACCAGTTACTGTGGGTAGTGAAAAGAGCACTAAAGGTTTGGTTTTATTTTCATATGTAAAGAGGCACTAAGAGAGTTCAAATTTCATCAACTGCAAATTGAGAGGAAAAAATCTTTTAATTCAAAATCTTTTCATGATAAAATTTTCGGTCAGCCATGGTGTCTCACGCCTGTAATTGCAACACTTTGGGAGGCAGAGGTGGGCAGATCACTTGAGGTCAGAAGCTCAAGACCAGCCTGGCCAAACGGAAACCCTAGAAACGGTGAAACTCTGTTTCTACTGAAAAAAAAAAAATTAGCCAGGTGTGGTGGTGCGTGCCTGTAATCCCAGCTACTCAGGAGGCTGAGGGAGGAGAATTGCTTGAACCCAGGAGGCGGAGGTTGCAGTGAACCGAGATCACTCCACTGCACTCCAGCCTGCACAACAGTGCAAGATGCTGTCTTAAAAAAAAAAAAAAAAAAAAAAAAAAAAAAAAAAAAAATTTTCAACAAACTAAGTATAGAAGACAACATAATAAAGGCCATAGGTGAAAACTCACAGGTAGCATTATATTAAAGGATGAAAAACTGAAAGCTTTTCCTTTAAGATCAGGAACTAGGCAAGGATGCCTACTCTTGCAACTCCTATTCAACATGCAACTAGAACCCCCAGCCACAGCAATTGGGCAGGAAAAATAAATGAAAGGCATCCAAATCAGAACAAAAGATGTAAAATTATATGTTTGCAGAGGACATGATCTTACATATAGAGAAAGACTCCACAAAACAACCCTTTTAGAACTAATAAACACATTTAGCAAAGCTTCAGGATACAAAACCAACATACAAAAATCAGTGGTGTTTCTACACACTAACAACAAACTGAAGAGAAAATTTTTAAAGTCCCACTTGCAAAAGCATCAAAAATAGTAAAATATTTAGCAATAAACTTAACCAAGGAGATTAAAAGCCTCCTGATGAAAGAAATTAAACTGATGAAAGATATTAAACACAAATAAATTGAAAAACATCTCATATACATGAATTGGAAGGCTTAATGTAGTTAAAATGTTCATATCCAAAGTGATCTACAGATTTAATACAATCCCTATCAACATCCCAATCGTATCTTTTTACAGAAATAGAAAAACAACCCTGAATTTCATATAAAACCACAAAAGAGCCTGAGTAGCCAAAGCAATCTTAAGATAGGAGAACCAAGCTGGAAGCATCACAATTCCTGATTGTAAAACGTATCACAAAGCTATAGTAATTAAAACATTATGGTACCAGCATAAAGACAGATATGTATACCAATCAAACAGATTAGGGAGCTCAGAAATAAACCCATGCATACACAGTCAACTGATCTTTGACAAGAGTTCCAAGAATACATGATGCAGAAAGGATAGTATCTTCAATAAATGTTGTTGGGAAAACTGGATATCCATGTGCAAAAGAATGAAATTGGTCCCTTATACAATACACAAAAAACACCATATACAAAAATCAACTAAAATGGAATTAAATATTTAAGTGTGAGACCTAAAACTACTGAATAACTCCTAGAAGAAAATGTAGGAGAAAAGCTTCATGACATTGGGTTCAGCAATATTTCTTTGGTATGACACCAAAAAGCACAAGCAACAAAAGCAAAAACAGACAAATGGCACTATATCAAGCTAAAAATAATCTGCATTGCAAAGGAAACAATCAACAGAGTGAAAAGGCAACCTACAGAATTGGAGAAAAATATTTGCAAACTATATATCTAATAGGGGGTTAATATCCCTAACATATAAGACCTTCTACAATTCAATAGCAAACTACAAATAATCCCGTGTTGATAATGGGCAGTGGATTTAAACAGACATTTCTCCGCAGAAGACATACAAGTGGCCAAGAAATATAAGTCAGGGTGCTCAGCATCACTAATCATCAGGTAAATGCAAATCAAAACCAGTGAGGTACCACCTCACACTTGTTAGGATAACTATTATAAAAATAAAAAAGATAACAAATGTTGGTGAAGATGTGGAGAAATTGGAACTCTTGTGCAATATTGATGGGAATATAAAATGGGTTCAGCCTCAGTGGAAAACTGTATACAGTTTCCTCAAAAAAATTATAAATAGAACTACTGTGTGATCCAGGAATTCCATTTCTGGGTATATATGCAAAAGAATTGAATTAAGGATCTCTTTATTTTAAATTTTTTTTTGATATGGGATTTCACTCTGTCACCCAGGCTGTAGTGCGGTGGCACAATCAGAGCTCACTGAAGCCTTGAACTCCTGGGTTCAAGTGATCCCCTTGCTTCAGACTCCTGAGTAGCTGGGGCTACAGGCACTCACCACCACGCCCAGCTAACTTTTAAAACTTTTTTTGTGGAGACGAGGTCTCATTATGTTTCCCGGGCTGGTTTGAACTCCTGGGCTCAAGCAATCCTCCCTCCTCAACCTCCTAAAGTGCTGGGAATACAGGTGTGAGCCACTATGTTCAGCTGAAATCAGGATCTCATAGAGATATCTGCACCCCTTGTTCATTGCAGCATTATTCACAATAGCCAACATATGAAAACAACCTAAATGTCCACTGATGGATGAATGAATAAAGAAAATGTGGTATACATACACACTGGATACTATCAGCTTTAAAAAAGAAGAGAAACCTGCCATATGTGACAACATTGATGAACCCAGAGGATGTTAAGCTACATGAAATAAGCCAGTTACTGGCTGGGTGTGGTGACTCGCACCTGTAATCCTGGCACTGTGGGATGCTGAAGCAGGAGGACGGCTTGAGGCCAGGGGTTCAAGACCAGTCTGGGAAACATAGTGAGATCCCTTAAAAAAAAGAAGTCAGCCACAATCAGACAAATATTGCATGTTTCCTCTTGTACAAGGTATCTAAAATAGTTAAATTCATAGAAACAGAGAGTAGAATGGTGGTTGCCAGGGACTGGGAGGGAAAGAAAAATGGAGAGTTGTTGTTCAATAGGTATATAGTTTATGCAGGATGAATATGTTTAGAGATCTTCTGTAAAACTTGGTGCATATAGTTTATAGTACTGTATCGTGCACTTAAAAATTTGCCAAGAGGGTAGATCTCATGTGAAGTGTTTTTATCACAATAATAAGGAAAAACCCCAAACTTTTCCCTGCCTTTTTTATAAGGTTGTGATAGGGGATCCAGTGATGGTATAATCCCCCTGACAGTTCTGAAAAACAATAAAGCACAATAAAACTACTTGGTTTCCATTATTATTGCTATTCTAATACTGTTTAATACTGATGGAAAGCTTATACTTCAGAATCTTCTGGTGATGACTGTGCCTTTGCCTTTTTAAGGATTACTCATCTCATTGTAATTGATGAAACTATTCAGGAAGACAGTATAATGTATTTATTGCCATTATTTAATCAGACAACTATTTGCTAAGCTTCTATTGTGTATCCAGCAATGTTTTAGACACTGTGGGAAAGGAAAACACTGTACTAGATGAAAGTCATTCTTGCCTTAAAGCAGTTGAACAGTCTATTTAGAGAAATGAAGCTAACATATAGAAGACAATAAGCAGGGAATGAAATAGTAATGAATCAGTAACAAGCAGGTTCAGAGCCCAGTTGGAGTTTAGAGAAGAGAAAGATCTGGGAGGTGTGAGTGTTTCACAAAATCTTCCTGGAAAAAGCGGGACCTTGAAGAGTTCAAAAGAGCTGGCTAACCAGAGAGGAAAAAGGTGATTGCAATTGCTATGGCTAACCTATGGTAGTTGGTACTATCCTGCTTTTTAGACTCTCCAAAACTATAAGGGCTTTCTTGATTTAGTTGTCAATTATTAGAAAGGATGTGGCTTAAAAGTAGAATTTCTTCTCTATCCTGGAAGGTAATTTCTTCCAACCTGTAAGGTTTCCTTGGTACAGGCTTATTCATGACCTTCATCCCTTTAAGAATACAGGATGTTTCATAGGATCTTTGCAGGCAGCATTATTTCTGACAGGAGTTTATCTCTGATCCAGAAGATGATCATCAAGAAATTGACATTGTTCTATGTTTTCAGAAGATGTGCAGTTACTAAGTAGATTTACCTAGAGATGGACATCAATCAATAACTAAATTAATTGGTATCCTTTTCTCATAGTGTTTTTTTTCTTTTTTCCTTCAACTCTTCCTTAATGCAGTGTTTCTCAAAGTGTGGCCTTTCGGCCACCTACACCAAAATCCACTGCATGTGCTGGTTAAAAGTGTAGTTTCCTGAAACCCATTCTAGGCCTCCTGAATCAATCCTTGAAGAGGGCTCAAGAATAAACAATTGTGCAAGCTTTCCAGATGAGGTTTTGCACACTAATGCTTAAGAATCATGTCTCAACGCTTCGTGAGCTTCTAAATATTCTAATACCTGGTGTTCTCCTCCCAAACCCCTCAATGAAATAGAATCTCTGAGGTTGGGACTCAGGCATCAGTGTTTTTAAACCTCAGAGGTGATTGCCATGTGCAGCTAAGGTTGACGACCACCAGCATACGGCAGCTCTTTTCAAGCTTTAATGTACATATGAACCACCTGGGGAGCTTATTAAACTATGATTCTGATTTAGGAAGCCTGAACTAAGGTTTTAAATTTTGTATTTTAATTACTTCTTAGATGATCCGGACGCTGCCAGTCCATGAACCACAATTTGACTAGCAAGGGATTAGAGAAAATACATTTAATTGCTTAATTGACCTGTTCTTGACTGACACAATCTTCTGCATGACTTACAGATGATTGAAACTAATACCACATTAACTATTTTATGGCATAGAGAAAGCTCCATCCCAAATGATCATACTTTCATTGACCCATCATGAAGAGAAAAATGTTTTTAGAAGTTAAGGTTTAAATGAAAAAGTCTTCTTCAAACTGTCAGAGAGCCAACGGGGCAGGAAATAAAACAGGAAGACAGATTGGAGCAATTGTAGTTGAAAAGAAATGCAGCCGGGCGCGGTGGCTTATGCCTGTAATCCCAGCACTTTGGGAGACTAAGGTGGGCAGATCACCTGAGGTCAGGAGTTTGACACCAGCCTCAACATGGACAAACCCCGTTTCTAGTAAAAATACAAAATTAGCCGGGCGTGGTGGTGCAAGCCTGTAATCCCAGCTACTCGGGAGGCTGAGGCAGGAGAATTGCTTGAACCTGGGAGGTGGAGGTTGCGATGAGCCGAGATCGTGCCATTGCACTCCAGCCTGGGCAACAAGAGTGAAACTCCATCTCAGAACAAAACAAAACAAAAAAGAAAAGAAAAGAAAAGAAATGCAGCCTGCATAGATGGGTGAAAAGCTACCAGGGTGACTGACCAACGGGGGACATCTGCCAGTAAAGGACAGGTGGAGCTTTCATGTTAAGTGAATCAGGCAGGAATTAGGTCATGCCTGCTTCCCTTTACATCCAAAGTTATGAATGGATGGATGGGTATTGAGAGGAGCATCACTTCAAATACACACACACACAGAGACACACACATATTCACACACACACTGTGATAGTGTGATAGTTAATTTTCTGGGTCAATGTGATTAAACTCTGGTGCCCAGTTGTTTGGTCAAACATCAGCCAGAATGTTGCCGTGAAAGTATCTTTAGATGTGGTTAACATCTACATCAGTTGGCATGGAGTAAAGCAGATGGCCCTCCACAATGCGATGGGCCTCATCCAATTAGTTACAGGCCTTACCAGCAAAAACAGAGGTTTCCTGAAAAAAGAAGCAATCCTGCCTCAAGACTGCAACATAGAAACCCTTCCTGAGTTTTCAGCCTGCAGATTTTTGACTCAGGACTGCAACTCAACTCTTCTTTGAATTTTCGGCCTGCCGTCATGCTCCATAAATTTCAGACTTACCAGCTCCCACAATTGTGTGATCAATTCCTTAAAATAAATCTCTGTCTCCCTCTATTGCTTCTGTCCGTCTCTGTCTCTATCTCTGTCCCTCCCTCCTCTATTGGTTCCATTTCTCTGCACAGCCCTGTCTAATACACCCTCCAACAACATGCCCATAGATACACGCATACCTCTCCCTCCTCTTCCTTTTTGTTTAAAACTTTCTGCTAGCTTCTGCTAAAAATAGAGTTTCTTTCAAACTTCTTATTCTGGCCAAGAATATCTGAGTCTCTAACCTGAACTCGTCTCTTCTCACTGTAAACAGGCTTTCTCTCTGTACCTCAATGCTCCAGCTCATTCCTGCTTAAGGCCTTTGCCTTGTGATTCCTTGTGAGGCTCTTCTCCTAGTTCATGGCAAAAGGGCCCTCTCCTTTCTTTCAGAACTGAGCCTAGATTCCATCTATTTAGTGGGGGACTTCTCTGACTGCTTTCTTCTATCCCATCCCAAGCAATGCATTCTCTATGACAACATCATACCATGTTTTGTTGTCTTTATAGAACTTACTCTCTGGAATTCCTATTGATTTATTACTTTACTTTTTAATTTGTGTATCTTGCCTCTCACCTCCCATGTAGGCCACATGAGGGTAAAGGCCTGGTCTAGCTTGTTCACAGCTGGAAGCCCAGTACCTTGAACAGTGCCTGGTATATGTTGGTTGATCCACCAGTACTCTTGAAGGAATGAATGACAGTCTGTACAATCATCTGGAGGAAAGGACGCAGAGTCTGTTGGGGGTGGTTATTTAAAATGCGAATTCCTGTATTCCAACCTCAGAGTCTGTTCTGGTAGTTTTAGATTGAGAAACAAAGTCCTAAAATGTGTGTTCCTTTCTTGATTGAATTTCTTGGATAATAGCTATGGGTTGAGGACTTCTTTTAGAAAGACAATCTTTCACAAAAATAGAATATATTTCCCTTGGCTTATGAGTGAAAGTGGACCTTGAGGTAGCTCTCAAACCATGATACCACATCAGATCGCACTTCTGATCTGCCGAAGCAATGTTTCTGGGCATTAGTTCCAGTAATCACTATTTCTTACAAGATCTCCGGGTGCTGCTGGTAAGTATCCAATTTTGTGTAGCTCCAGAGTATGAGGGACTCATGATTAAAATTGAAGGGACATGAAGCGAGCATTGATGTGACTTCTCCACATGCATATAAATAAAAGCCTGTGAATAACATGCCATATCTGATAGATGTATTTTTGGGGCAAGCAACAACAACAAACAACAAAATCTGATTAACAGTAGATTAAACAATAGGTGCCATTTTTGCCTCTCATTACAAGAATCTTGAGTTAGGTGTTTGCTGGCATTGGTTCAGTAGCTCTGCAGAGCCCTCAAGGATCCAGGTTATTTCTCCCTTTATCTTTCACCATCCTCACATGCTCGCTTTCTTCCTCATGCTTATAACTCCATGTTTGCGTAACATTGACACAGCTTCAGGCATCACATTCTCATGCAAGGCAAGATGAAGAGTCAAGGGCTCCTCTCTTTATCTAGAAAGAAAAATCTCTCTCAGGAGCTCCCTCAGAATACTTTTTGTTTTTCCTTGGCCAGAACTTGGCATTTTACACTACAGGCAAGAAAGTCTGGGGCCATGAGGAGATAGCTCTCCCTCTCCCACAGTGGGAGGTGTCCAGTGAGAAGGGGATTGGAAATGATTTTTAAGTGGCCAAGGAAGAGCATCTACCACACATACCTGTGGTGGGAACATTGCGCAGCCTGGATAATGTCCAAGAAGGAGACATCTACCCTCTTTTGCTCCATTCAGTCTTTACTTTTTTAGGATTATGTTTTTCTTCACCTAGAGAATTTTTCCCAAGTGACTGATTCTTACTTCCAAACTCTTCAGGTACTTTTGGTGGCAACAACAATTTACTATATGTCAGACATTATCTATAAGATGTGTGATGTGTGTGTGTGTGTGTGTGTGTGTATAATCTAAGTGAAACATGACCCATATGTCCCTTAAGCTGTTTAAACCTTCCTTACATAGTCAAATGGCCTTTTCCTTTAATTTAATGTATGTAGTTCAACTTGGCCAGTGTCTGGAGAATGAATTCTGTTTCTGGTAATTGTTGGGGTTAAGGATATTAAGTATACCATGATTAAAGGATATGAGTGTCTACTAATAATTCAGAATTTTGAACCATCAGAGAACAAAGAAAATAACAAAGAGGATAAAGAATGAAAACTTTCAGGCCAGGAGTAGTGGTTCATGCCTGGAATCCTAGCACTTTGGGAGGCCGAGGTTGGTGGATCATTTGAGGTCAGGAGTTCAAGACCAGCCTGGCCAACATGGTGAAACCCCATTTCTACTAAAAATACTAAAAAAAAAAAAAAAAAAAAAAAAAAAATTAGCCGGGCATGGTGGCAAGTGCCTGTAGTCCCAGCTACTCATGAGGCTTAGGGGGAGAATCACTTGAACCTGGGAGGTAGAGGTTGCAGTGAGCCGAGACTGTGCAACAGCTCTCCAGCCTGGGTGGCACAGCGAGACTCTGTCTCAAGAAAACAAACAAACAAACAAACAAACAAACAAACAAACAAACAAAAACAAGAATAAAAATTTTCAAAGAAGCATGAGACCATCAGTGGCTTTGGTCATGTAGGAGTCTTGGGCATAAGCCATTTATCTCACATTATCTTCTGCTTCTGAACCAAAACACTCGGTCATAGGCAAATGTCCAAGTGATGAAGACAATGGTATCTGATATGGTTTGGCTGTGTCCTCAGCCAAATTTCATGTTCAATTGTAATCCCCACATGTCAGGGGTGGGAGGTGATTGTATCATGGGGGCAGATTTCCCTCATCCTGTTCTCATGATAGTGAGTGAGTTCTCATGAGATCTGATGGTTTAAAAGTGTGGCACTTCCCACTCACTCTCTTTCTCCTGCTCTGCCATGGTAAGATATGCTTACTTCCCCTTCTGCCACTGTTGTAAGTTTCCTGAGGCCTCCCAGTCATGCTTCCTGTTAAGCTTGTGGAATTGTGAATTAATTAAACCTCTTTTCTTAAGAAATTACCCAGTCTTTGGTAGTTCTTTATAGCAGTGTGAAAATGGACTAATGCAGTATCCATACATTTATCTCCCTAGAATCAATAGTCCTTTACAGAGATTTTTTAGATATTTTCTTCTAAAAAACTCATTTTCTCAGTACCTCAGTCAGTACTCTTAAAGATGAGTGTTTTGGCCACAATAGACAGAAACTCCATCACAATTACCAAGAAATAGCTCTGAGCTCATTTTCTGTGTACTTAAGGTCGGAACTACATCAGAGCAAACACACGCTGCCTATTTGAATACACAACATAAAAGAAGGGCAATCCGTCATTCATTAAGTTCCCCTCAAACACACTTGCACCTGCAGACTTCCTGGAGGTTCTTTTTTTTCTCTTCCTTAGGGGGAGGGTCTTGAAGTACCAGGACTCTCAAGCACCTGGAGGCCAAACAACTGCAGATGTCTGCCTGAAGGCAAAGATTTGATCAGGTTTATGAAACCAGCATGGTATGCCCTAAAAAAACAATGATCTACAGAGATTATAAAGCTTGAAGTATTTTTAATCCTGGAGATATGCAAACTATATGCCTCCAAAAGATTTAGGAGATTCTGCAACAAAAATATAGAGTGATTTTCACATGCATGCTATCAAGAAGTAGAATTTTGGTTGACATTAAGGGTTTTGTGTGTGATAGCACATTAATTTTGTGTTGTGTGAATATAGTAAGAGAATCTATAATAATTGCAAATGTGTCTTCAGTAGAGAAGAAAAGAAGATTCTTTATGGCCACGCGTTCAGAATCTGTATTATTATTAATAGCCCAAATTTGGACTCTGAATTTTCCCCAGAATTTAAACTATCGGGTTTTCAAAATAAAAATATATCATTATTTACTTCAATAACATCTCTAAAAATGTCTTGGCTACCTAAAATATAGCAATATTTAGACTAAGTCAGAACTATTAAGTAAATTTCCTTTGGTTAATAAGTTGTTTTCCATTTAAAACAAAAGAGGAAAGCAAATCTGTTTTCTTAGAGTTAAAATCAGCCAAGATGTTTGTCTGAAAACCTGTTGGCTTTGCCTATCCCTAATTGTTCCTTTCTGATTCACATTAGAAGCCTATACTGTTGTTAACAAACCTGACCATTTTGCCAAATTACTACAGTTGCACTGCTCCAAGTTAGACTCTATGGTATTGTGTAAAAATTAAGCATTTAGCGGCTTAGTCACACGACATAATTGCAAAAGTTCTTAAGTCTAGGTCAACTTGAGCAAGTTTGTTCTTGATTTACATGCTACCTCCAAAACTATGTCAGGGTATTTATTTGCTTTCAGAATAGCTTGCATCTCTCTTTCAGAGGAGAGGTGAGGCAAACATAGGTTGTGATGATGGGTGATGGCCCACACACGTGCAACTATGAGAGCTGCTTTTTTGGATTTGAGTAACACCGATTTTAAATATTTAACCCTTGCAATCACTTATTGTTTACCAATACCATCTTCTCAGCTTTGTTCTAAATTATTTTCTTCATTTTTTTTTAAGGCCAAGAGCCAGGAGGTCAAACCTTCTGCCTCTCTGACCAACTGCATGCAGGCAATTAGAGAGCAATGCCCCTTTTAAACACAGGTTTGAGCACAAGTGTAATTCTCAGACTTATCTGGATCCGAGGGTTATCCTCAAGAATCTCTTGACTCATACTATAAGATTCTCAGAAATATTTGCTGGAAAAAAAAATCCAGCCGGGCGCGGTGGCTCACGCCTGTAATCCCAGCACTTTGGGAGGCCGAGGCGGGCGGATCGCAAGGTCAGGAGATCGAGACCACGGTGAAACCCCGTCTCTATTAAAAATACAAAAAATTAGCCGGGCGCGGTGGCGGGCGCCTGTAGTCCCAGCTACTCGGGAGGCTGAGGCAGGAGAATGGCGGGAACCCGGGAGGCAGAGCTTGCAGTGAGCCGAGATTGCACCACTGCACTCCAGCCTGGGGCACAGAGCGAGACTCTGTCTCAAAAAAAAAAAAAAAAAAAAAAATCCAAACTCTGAGCAGCTATCACATAATCTCTTTCATCTGTTGAAACCACGATGTTGTTCATAGTGGTAGGCAGACACAGCAGAAAACTGATCCATCATTATTTATGTTATTCACCTTCAGGAGAACTAAGGCATCTCACAATGGAACAGTACTGATTTCTGAATGCTGCTTCAGACAGGTTGTTTTTTTTTTCTACTGCTGTTGATAGTGTTTTCAGTTAACTTCAGAGAATGAATACATATATGTCCAACCAGTAAAGCAACATATTCAGAAAGGATCCTATTTTTGTTAAAGAGCTTGCTATATTCTTTCAGATTTGTACATACACTTATAATAGGACCTGGAAACACAGGCAAAGATGTGAGTTGAGATGATTAAATAATGTTTTCAGCCTCTCTTTCCTCCTCTAGCTGGATTGATCAGGTGCTCTGTGCGTTAGAGTAAGGCTGACATTCGCTCCTGCATTGTGCCTTGTGTTGGGCAGAACTGAGACTAGGGGGTGGGAAGCAATAGGGATGAGCTGATTGGACCACTTTTAGGCCAGGTAAGAGAGAAATGTATTACTCAACTTTATCCCCACAGTTTCTTGTGCAGATGTGGCATATAACACACAGTTAATCGTTATTGACTTTTTTATTTATTTTCAGTTCCCATTACTTATTCTGCTAGAATAGCACTGTCCAATAGAAATATAATGTAAGCCATAAATGCAAGTCACATATATGCTTTTAAATTTTCTAGCAGTCAATCTTTACTTTTATTTCATCCCATAATCTCTCCAATCTTCTATTTTGAGGATTTTTTGGTGTTTTTAACCATTTATTATACTTTATTAATTATTTCAAATACATTTATTTTATAGTATCATCTGATAGGATTACTTGTTGAAATTCTTAATCGTCTAATTCTGCTGACTTTTGCTTACAATGTTTCAGAAGTTGGGAACTGTGAGCTTCTTTTCAGCATACCTTTAGCTGTGGGAATCCTGTGAAGTTTCAGGGAGGATTTGATTTACTTCTACCAGTGACCCATTTTATTGTTAATTTCTTAGCTTTCAATGGTCTCACTTAAAAATAATGCAAATTGCCAGGCACGGTGGCTCACACCTGTAATCCCAGCACTTTGGGAGGCCAAGGCGGGAGGATCACTTGAGGTCAGGAGTCTGAGACCAGCCTGGCCAACATAGTGGAACCCCATCTCTACCAAAATTACAAAAATTAACTGGGTGTGGTGGCGCGTGCCTGTAATCCCAGCTACTCAGGAACCTGAGGCAGGAGAATTGCTTGAACCCGGGAGGCAGAGGTTGCAGTGGGTGGAGATTGTGCCACTGTACTCCAGCCTGGGTGACAGAGCAAGACTCTGTCACACACACACACAAAAGCAAATTTAAAAATCTATTGTATGTCAGGGTAGATCCATGACTAAACATTTTCTTAACCCTGTATTCAGTGGTTTGCAGTAAATTAGTTTGTTAGAGTGGAGGCACTGTACTGATAAACTGTAAAAATATTGTGTATTGCTCTTTCTTTTTTTCTTTAAATAGGTTGGTTACTTAAGCATTCTGGATGATAACAGAAAATAAAATTTATAAAGATTAAAGTACTATAAATGTATTAATAAAAAATTTCTAATAGTTATATTAAACAAAAAGAAACAAGTAGAATTAGTTTTAATAATATAGTTTATTTAACCCAATATGCCCCAAATATTGTCATTTCAACATGGCCTTAACATAAAAAATGATATAGGATATTTTACCTTTTTTTTTTCTTTTACAGTCTTTGAAATCCAGTATGTATCTTTCACATCTCAATTCAGACAAGCCATATGCCAAGCACTCAGCAGACTTGCGTGGCTGATAGCTACAGCTGTGCATAGTACAGCTCTGGAGATTTCTACCTCCATTCAGGACATTGCTGGGTACTCTATAATAACTGCTTCAGGGGATGGATGACAAACTGAGAGGACCAAGGCTTTTTTTTTTTCTGGCTTTTGAGTTTCAAAATCCCAGGCCCTCTGTGGGGAAAGAAAGTCTCATTCAGAGGAAACAGACTTGGTAGAAACCTTATGATGGCTTCCTGTGGCATTTTCCACCCCACCCTGCCCCTAAATGAACACAACTAAGTACCTCCACTGATGCATACAAGTGCACAAGTACACACGCAAGCAAAGATCCCCTAAACCAGGGAGTGGGGAGCATTTAAGGGGAAGCAGGAGGTGAACAAACAATGTGGTCCTGGAGAAAGAAGGGTTCATGCTTCTCTCTCTCTCTTTCTCTCTCTCTCTCTGTCTCTCCCTCTCTCAGGTTCAGAGTAGGGGACAACTGAAATCCAAGCTGACTTTGGATTTGAAGATTTGAGAGCGATGAAGGCCTGGGTCCCCTTTCTCAGGAAGAGCTTAAGGAGTGGGCAAGTAGAAGTCTCTGTGAAGAATGTCCATGCCGATGGACTTGAAATGACCTCACAGAATTTCCACATGTCCTGGAGGCTTATAATTACTCCTATACACCCAGAGGGCCTGTTGATCATCTCACTGGGTTTCCCTTTGTTTTGTAAGAGAAGCAAAAGGATCCTATGCACCAGAAGAGAGAGAAAAGTACAGATAAACACAGAGAGAGACAGACAGGCAGGCAAATGGACAGATGAAATACACAGACATGGAGAGCCTGTGGTAGACAGTGACCTATATTGACATGGGGTCAGAGATGAGATAGAAGCAAGACAGCTGAATACATGTCACCATGGATAGGTGACAACTTTAAGAGGACATCCCTCTCAGGCTCTGGCACCACATAAACTCTCCTGGAAATTATACACGACTCCAGGGAGAGGAAGGGTGGCAGGGATAAATTGACTGGGCTTAAGTAAGTTTCTTCTACCTGAAGCATGAGGACTTATATAATAAAATTTAAGTTCTGGCTGGATGCAGTGGCTCATACCTGTAATCCCAGCACTTGGGGAGCCTGACGCAGGCGGATTGCTTGAGCTCAGGAGTTTGAGACCAGTTCAGGCAACGTGGTGAAACCTTGTCTCTACAAAACGCAAAAGTTAGCTGGGCATGATTGTTCGTGCCTGTAGTCCCAGTTACTCAGGAGGTGGAGGTGGGAGGAGCACTTCAGCCTGGGAGGTCAAGGCTGCAGTGAGCTGAGATCTCACCACTGTACTCCAGCCTAGGTGACAGAGTGAGACCCTATCTTAAAAAAAAAAAAAAAAATTAAGTTCACTTATGGAAAAACAAAGGAAGTTACATCTCTTACACAGCTGATTTTGTGGACAGAGATTCCAACATCCAAAGAATATTTTTGGTTCCCAGTGACTTCAATGTCTATTTTTAATAGTACTTAGAAAATAGTCTTACTATCATCCTTAAATTTATTTTATTTAGGAAGGCACTAAAGTCACAGAAAGAATTCGAAAATATTTTCAATAGTACATTATAATTAATTATAATTAAATTCTTCCTAGATTTAGATAATCTAAAAATTGTAAGACACAAACTTCCTCATGTAGTCAAGGAATGGATGGAAACTGAAAAACAGATGATGCTGATTGTTGAGAAACATAGGGTCAGTGAATTTAAGAATTGCCTGTTTCTAGTAACCTAGAGAAGTGATAGTCATGAGCAGACACCATCTTTCTACATGGGATTAGTGTGCCCTGTTACTCTTGCTACCTTGCTTTAGGAGTTATCAGAAAGGGAAGAGAGTAAAATCTAACCTGTATAAATATGTGGACTCTGGTAGATTTCTTAAAAGGAAGGAACTAGAGATCATAGGGACTAAATTCAGGTGAAATAGGTTGGTGCCCTTTGCCAATCCAATAAGAAAAGATTCTGTCATTTGTCTAACCATTGTGGGTGGCTGGAAGTTATGGGGATAGAGCGAAACGCAGGTAAACTAAGTCTAGATTAAGGACAGAATATATTTAAGAACCAAAATTTGATGAGGTGAGACACAAACACAGAAGTTACTTAACTATTAGCCTCAAAAAGGTTTGTATCATACATATTTGACATCCTCTCCTCTTCTAAAACTGAGAGGAGAAATAATGAAAAGCTCACTGGTTGCAGAATCAAGATCTTTAACCCATCACTTCTGGAAAAACCTCACTTCTAGTCATGCTAGGAGTCTGTCTGACCCAATTAGTCAAGAGAAAATAGATTCAAAACTTTCCCAGCAGCTCAGAGGAGTACAAGGGAATCAGCAGGGAGGTGATAAAATGAGAACATTCTCAGAAAACTTACCTCAAATGACATGACTTCTCTGCAAGTTAAATATATTGAAATTTTAAAAAAGAGCTAGAAAAAAAAGAGAGACCCAATTACCAAGAAAAGAGTTGTCTCTAAATAATGGGGGTGTGCATTGCCTCCCAGGGCTACTTGCTCGTTTCTACCATCTCCCCAAGGGAAGTCATGTTCCCCCACTCCATAACAGCATCAGGGGCTTGTTAAAGCCTCCTTTTTCATTTTTCTTTAGATGAGATAAAGGAGAGAGAATGTAAATGTTCACTTGTGGGATGGGACAGAGGAGTGCAGAATAGTAGGCGGGCATTTTTACTTTCCTGTGGGAAATCTTTCAAGAATCTAGTTTTCATGATGACTGCTTGTGTGGGAATTGCAGATGCTCTTTGTTGTCTCTTTTTTCTTAAAAGGTGAAACAATAACTTCCCTCAGAGGTCTTTTAAGAGCTAGCAGAAAAAAGTTTGGGAGCTAGGGTCAACACAAGCACAGAACATTCCAGAAGACATGACCATGTCAACATCTTCTCCTTGGAATCCAGTTGAGTTTTATATTAGCCGTAGCAGCAGTGGTATTATTATGTAGCAGTAGTAATAAGTGAAGTATTGAATATTTGTTAAGACTTTATTATGTGTCAGGCATTGTAGCAAGCACTTTAATTATATATTGACAAACTGTAGTTGTATATGCAATTTATATCAATTATATATATAATTGTATATGTAAGTGATGTTATAATTTTTGAATACAACGTGAAGTGATTAAATCAAGTTAATTAACCTTTCCATGACCTCAAATACTTGACTTTTTGTGATGAGATTTAGATTTACTCTTAGTGATATTGACATAAACAGTGCCCAATTATTAGTTATATTCACTGTACTGCACAATAGTTCTCAAAAAAATTGAAAATATTCCTCCCAGCTAAAGGCTTTATACCCTTTGGTTATAATCTCCCATTCTCTCCACCCTCAGCATCTGGAAACTACTGTTCTATTCTCTGCTTGTGTGGGTGGATTATTTTAGATTCCACACATAAGTGAGAACAGGTGGTATTTGTCTGTCTGGCTTATTTCATTTAGAGTAATTGCGACAACATGGATGGAATTGTAGCAAGCACCTAACCTGGAGTTTCTAATTTAATTTTCATTATAACTATTATTTTTACTATTATTCCAGTTTTAGAGATGAAGAGACTGAGGCTTCAGGGGTTAAATGACTTTGCCGAGGTCACATAGCAAGTGGCAGAGCCAGGGGTCAGGCCTTGAACTCTGTTGTCATTTATCCTAACATGCAATTTTATTTTAATACTGAGGGCCTACTACAGCCAGGACTGGATACGTAATTTGCAAGGCCTGTTGCAAAATAAAAATGTGGAGTGCGGAATAGTAGGTGGGCATTTTTACTTTCCGGTGGGAAATCTTTCAAGAGATCTAGTTTTCCTGATTATTGCTTGTGTGGGAATTGCAGATGTTCTTTGTTGTCTCTTGTTTCTTAAAAGGTGGAAAAAAAAATTATGAAGAAAGTCAAGATGGTGGCAGCAGAGCATTAAACCAAAGGTGGAGCCCCACATGGCTGGCGGTGTGGGTCACCTGCCCATGAAGCTGGCCCTAGCTACATAAAGGGCCATTTGTATCCTCGAACTTTTGGGCATACAAATGCCAATGACACATAGTTCATGTCTTTAAGGTCCTGCAGTCTAGTCAGGAGAACAGACTTATAAGGAGGATATTTCTGTGTGAAGTGGTAAGAAAAGGCCACCAAAGTCAGAGACAGAGCAACTACCATCCAGCCTGGAGTTTCTGGAAATACTTAGTAATTCTGAATGGAATAACGGAATGATCTCTCTTAGTTAGTCCTTTTTTCTCCCCCACTCTTTTCTCTCTCTGCTTAAAAAACCACCACAAAGGAGACTGAGAGATGAGACAAATGCCAGCCTTACTCCTGATAAGCTGGTAGGAGAATGTGGCTTCAGATATGTGGCTAAATGGGCTTGCTCCTATCCCTGAATGAGACAGGTGGCTGCCTAGCCCCAAGTGCTATGGGACAGTTTGGAAGCCTGCAGGCTGCCAATGTAGGGGGACCTGCCCCACTTAGCCAATGCACAATGAAGAGTAGAACAGATCCTCTCTGTAGGCAGCAGATCCAACAGGAGAAGCTTGCAGCGTTTGGGAGCAGAAGTGTGGGTGAGCAGGGAAGCTGTTGGGAGTGGTGTCCAGTGACGGTTCTCTATATGGAATCACAAGGAGGACAAAAAAAGGTCTCCCCTAGCAGGGCTTATGATTTTTATTTTAGGTAGATTGGCTCACATTTTAATCTGAGTACAGGACCTTCACATTCTGGCATTTTGCAAGATGACTGAGCAGGTTGAAAATGGCCTTTTAATAAATCCAATGATCTTTCTTATAATTATATAATGATTTGTGAAGAACAAGAAGAGGGCCTATCATCAGTGTATCATTCTTTCATTTTTTTCAGTCCCCAGGGAGTATGGAAAAATTTTCTTCTCTCTAGGTAGTTGAAAGCTTCTTATTTATGCTTCTAAAGGCAAAAGGTTCCATTTTAATGTTCTGGGTTAGATGAGAGAATAACAAGGTTTAGAGCCTAGAGATGGGTTTGAATGTAGTAAATGGATGAAGACATCAAAGGCTTCTTAGTAAGAGATGTTTATTATACCAGTAATTAGGAAACAAAAGTCTTAAAATACTAGACTCTATAGTGGGCTTTCTTTTTCCCTCTTTTAAAGTAGATGTTATTATAAAAATGTTTCATTTTTGTTTGTTTATGAATGACATGAGCAAATTCCAAGTATAGTTTCCCTGGTCTCTGTGTGCATATCAAGGACAGCATCTCTCAAAGTGTGATTCTCGGAATAACTGCACCAAAATCACCAAGAGGACTGGTTAAAAATGTACCAGTCCACCCTGTAAATAGTAGAATCCACCCTACTAAACACACACACACACACACACACACACACACACACACACACACACACACCCCTCCTTAGGTGAATCTTTCGGAAACTGAAGTTTCAGAAGCCCAGAAATCAATTTTAAACAACCCATCTCTGACAATATTCAGTCATTTACGGTGGATGAGAAGTGGAGAATAGAGATGATCATGATGTAAGAGGATGCATTCACCTTCAGCTGGGTGGCTGAAAGAGGTTTTGGACAGAGGAAGGAAAATAGACTTAAACCGAGGAAAGGAGGGAAGGATGTTTCAAGTGGGGAGAGGACAAGGGCCAGCAGAAAAGCTACTCATGAGTCCTCTTCAGGAGTCAGAAGATCTCTATTTTATTTGTGGTTGGGTGGGAAGTGGGGATGGTGAGTATTTCAGTTACTGATCCTTCCTGTCATTTTCTTATTCCTAACTTAGAATTGAAAACAATCACTGTCTTATGGGCCTGCAAAATAGTCACTCTCTTGGTCCTGCATAGATAGGATATCAATAAAGGAATGATGGATGTGGGTGCTGTCTAGGAAGGAAGAAATGATGGATGTAGGTGTTGTCTGGAAAGGAAGAAATGATGGATGTAAATGTCTACAAAGGAAGAAATGATGTATGCAGATGCTGTCTGGAAAGGAAGAAATGATGGATGTAGATGCTGTCTAGGAAGGAAGAAATGATGGATGTAGATGTTGTCTTCCCAGAAGAAATGATGGATGTAGATGCTGTGTACAATGCAGATGTTGACTGAGTTCATGTAAGAAAGGGAGGTCAGGGTTTGTAATATTTATGACATACGACAGTCTCATGTCTTCAAGACATGACATTCAATGTCATGACAATGTCTTCAAGACATTATGACAGTCTCATGTCTTCAAGACCAAGGAAAATGAATGATTATATTTACCAGCCTTCTTTGAAGCCACCATTTTGGGTTTTCAATAGTTTCTAATTTTACTCTCGGTCTATACCCTAAGTCCATTCTCCCCATGTATCTCCCTCTTGGCCCTTTCATCCCCACCTTGAGAGCACCTGCAGTTGGCAGTGCCTTTCCTTGGGACAGCAGAACCAAGTTTGAGGCCTGTTCTGGGATTTTGTTCAAAACTGGTCTTTATATCGGCAAGCTGAAGGTTGGCAAAATATACTTATAAACCTACAGACCTGTTTTAGCAATACCTTTAAAAACTACATTTACAGTATTCCCTGACCCTCCCGTGTTATATTTTGCAGCTAGAGCTGAGCATTTTTTCTATTTATGTTTACAGCATCATTAAAAAGAGACAGGGGGAACCTACAATGAGAACTGTGTTTTTATTTTAATATTATCTTGAAATATAATACATTATAAAATTTGTACAGACTAAGGTGTTGTTTTATATATTTTTACACCAGATCATGAGCCCAGGTCTGAGCTCCAGTCATAAGAGCTATGAACAGTCTTGGAAGAGCCACCTTTCCTTGCCCAGGTGCAGGAACACTAAGGTGGCCATGGACATTTGGACATTGGAGCTGAATAGGGCACCTGCAGAAATGCCCATGGGGCATTACTTACTCTTGCTTACTCTGCATCCGCCTGCCCTGAACCCCCAATCCCAAGCAATTTCCTTTCTTCTCCTTTTCCCCTGCTTCTCTCGATGGAATTTATCTGCTCTATCCTGTCAGGGATATAAGAAGACAGTCGTATAGTAGACTGAAGGCATCTCCTTTGTTCCTGGTGTGACTCAGGAAACCCTAAAAGGAATCTAATATCTGGATCCACAATAGATTTTCCTATCAGTTGCCCTCATTTCAGTGGTCCCTAGAAACCACCTTATTCAGTTCTTTTTCCCAAGGCCTGCCTTACCTGCATTCTATTTCTCTCTTCAGTTCTAGAGATGTGTATATTTAGGGGATGGAGTGGAGAATGGGGTAAGGAAGGAAAAAAGGTCAGAGGACAGTGAGACATGAGCAGCATGCCTCTCAGTGCAGAGAAACCTGTATGTTGACATTTGACCCTTCCTGGTGAATCATTCTGGCTGCTGGGCTGCTGTGGTCAGCGGCGGTTCTGGCTTTAGGCAGATTTTTAATGTAAGAGAAGTTTGTTTGCGTATCTCCAACGTGGCTCCACCCTTCTTTCTCCAGAGTTCTCTGTATTCTGTGGTGTCTTTCGCTTTGGATAGGCCAAAAGATCCCACAGAACGACGCAATGACATTTACCTTGGACTCTGTAGTCTTCGTGTTTTCCCAACTTGAATGTTTCTCCTTGGTGGTAGCAACTGGATCCTACATTGTCCTATAACTCTCAGAACATATACCACAAACCTAAGCATAAAGTTTAGTAAGTGTTCAGTAAATATTTATTCCTAGAGATCAAAGGTTTTTTTTTTCCTAAAAAAAAACAACCCAAGGAATAAAATCTGTCATGGTGACATTTCGGTTACTTTGACATGAAGATGCAAGATACTTTGGAAAAGAACACTTTTTTTTTTTTACACTTCCAGTCGTATCTGTGGTGTTCTTATAGAGTGCAGTCTGCCAGAAGCTTCTCGGAACTACATACAAGGATGTCTGCTGGGGCTATGAAAGCTCACGCCTCTTATTGCAATGGTAGTAGCTAATATGAAGCCTAAATATTAGGTGAAAAATATGGAGGGGCTTCAGGTCTTCTAAAGGTATCAGAATTTCTCCCTTCATATTTAAAATAAATACCTTTCCACCATTCAAAAATAAATAATTCTCTCAGAATCAGGAAGTTTATGAATATTTATATCCTTATCCATGTAGGCTTCTGAAAAGGAGCAGAAATGTGATTCCTGTTTAATAGATGCATACATGCCATTGTCTAGTTATGTCCATTAATACTTCTTGGAAAAAATGTGGTCTTTCATAACTATTTTTATACCAGATTCTAAATATTTATTGAAGTGTCATAGTTTCTTAATCCTAATTAGTATAGTTGATTATTAGCAAATTTTTCCATTGTCAAGATATTATTTTTATTGCCAGCTAAAATTACTATTTTCGTTTGCGTCACAAAACACTTAAGTGGTTTGGTAAAGAATAAAAACATCCCAAAACTTCCCTTGAGATGTACTGGATACATATTGGAATGATTTTTATTCCTCTGAGTACAAGATGGAGAACTTGGCTGTTCTATTAATTCTTACGTCAGCAGATTTGTTGGACAAGGATAATTGCCATAACAGAAATTATTTTCCCCATTCTATAAGGGCGCAGTTTCTAGTACAGAGTTCATTCCAGAGATATTTCTGCTTTACAAAATGCATAAGAAATAGAGCCAGAGATCTTTGCAGATTCTAATGCAGTATAGTAGCTAAAGAAAATAGTGATAATTATTTTTTCAATAATTTTTGCAGTCTTATTTGTCATTGTATGAGGAAATGTTAATTAAAAGCCAGAATGGTTGAATTTATTAAAGCTTCCTTGTAGGTGAACAATGTTAATTAAAAAATGGAAAATAATTTTCTAAATTTTTAGTTATTTTTCATGGTTTCTAGGTTAAACTTCTAATTATAAGTTCTTCATTTTGATTTATAGTTCCTCCTTGAAACTGGAATGTATTTCAATTAGAAAGAAAAAAGTAGGTCAAGTTAGTGAAACAAGAATCAACAATGCCCAATTCAAAGTCTTGAGTCCAGTGTATCCCTCTGTGCCGCTTATCCCTATCATCTTTGTCCAGGACTCAATGGCATCACTTTTGATTATCTATTTCTTTGATGCCCAGCATGATATTGCATTGCACTTACTCCCCCTGCTCTAGTCTCTTTCCACTGTGTTTTCCTGAAACCCATTTCAATATGTACCAAGATGTAGAGATCTTTGTTTTTGCCTCTTAGCAATATCCTGTGAGGTGCTTACTTTGTTTTGTGGATGCCTTGGTGATCCCACTTAGAGGCTGGGCTTTCTGGGCCTATGGCTACATGGATGCCCAGAGAGAACTGGCACAGAGCTAAATTGATCTGAACAAGGAAAAAGACAGAATGTGTGTGAGGGCCTGCAAGGGAAGTGTCTCAAAAGAGAGAATGAGACTCAACAGCTGGTGACCCAGTGAGTGATTTGGGAAGACTTATCTAATGAGAATCCTTGGAAAGAAATGCAGTGTACTGAGTGATGTAACATCCATGCTTAGTCTTCTCAAATTCTTAAGCACATTTTATTTGTTTAGCTGATGCTCTGTGTAGTAGTTTTTCTTTGGGAGAGAAGAAAATGTGAATAAGTGCAGAATCTTGCTTCAAGTCTGGCGTGAGACATAGTGTCCCACCATGTCTCTCCTTTTGATCCCAGAAAAATTTTCAAAAGAAAATCCACTGACTGTCTCTACTCCCTCACCTCTAGTTTAGTTGATACATTCTCTCTGTCAATTTAATCCCTGCCTGTGGCTTAAACTACTACTTACAGGTGTAGATGATTCTCAAGGATGCCATCTAGTCCAGTCTGCTCTCCAGAACTTTGAGCTTGTGTATCCATTTCTACCTAGATGTTACAGAGTCCTGAACTTCATCTTGAAACTTCTAGGTTCATCATCAAAGTCAACATGTCAAATCTGCACTACTCATCTCCCTCTCCTCTCTCCTAAACCTACCCCTCTTTAGGCTTTCTCTACCTTAATGTTACTACTAGCTATCAAGCATTCTAAAGTAGACATCATATTAGACTCTTTCTTCAGTCATCCCACTCAGTCATCAAGCCCTATTGAATTTACCCTCAATACCATAAGGTAGCCCCTCATAATTTCTCACTTAGAAAACTGCACAAAACATCACTCTATTTCTTAAAGATGATTTTGTGTTTGTATTCCTCACCAGTCTGTGAGTTCTCTGATAGTTAAGACTATCTTCTTCACCTCTTTCTTTAGTTCTGTCTCTCTAGAGACTAGTATTTAACGTAGTTGATCAGTTATCTACTGCTACATAACAAGCCACCCCAACACGTGGAGGCTACAAGCAATACTTCATTCGCTCATGATTTGCAGGGCTTGTCTGATGGCTAGTCTCTGCACTACATGGTATTGGCTGAGCTCACTCATGCATCTGTGGTCAGTTGGCACGCTGACTAGGGACTGGGCTGGTCTTATTTGGCCTCATGTACATGTCTGGCAGTTCCCGGGGCTGTTGGCTGGGGTGTCTTGGTTCTCTGCCACATGGCTTCTCAGCTTTAAGAGCGCTTGCTTGGGTTTCTTGGCATGGCAGTCCCCAGGCAGCAAGAAGACCAGAGCAGAAGCTGCAAGGTCTCTTGAGGTCTAGACTCCGAAGTTGTATGATATCACTTCCACTACATTTTAAAAGTCAAAGCAAGTGGCAAAGTCAGTCCAGATTCAATGGGTGGGGAAATAAACTCTACCACCTGACGGGAGGAACAGAAAAGTCATACGGCAAAGGAGTATGCACACAGGGAGGAATGATTCACTAGAGCCACACATTGTTTCTGCAACAGAGTTAAGCTTCATAAATGCCTATAGAATAGACTGAATGGATGGCGGGGTGGATGCAAGGATGGATGAGAGGCAGTATACCATGGTCGCTAGAACACTGGATTAGGAATTGTAGTCCTGAGGCTGATTATCACAAATCATTTGACCCTGGGCAAGCCACTGTACCTTTTACCCATGTTTTCTCACCTATAAAATAAAAGTAGAAGACTCGATGTATTCGTTTTATAGCTAAGGCTGTCCCTGAGCTACATTTTATGATTCTATAGCTCTTAATCATATCCTTATGTCACAGGTAACAAAAATTGCTTTCTTGACCTGACTTGATTCATCCATGGCTGCACATTGTTAAGGAAAAATCATGTTGGTGCTCATTTCATAGGAACATCCCAAATGGTGTTTCTATTGTTAGTCAGCCAGCTAGAATTAAGCACATGCCCATAACAGGCATTCTCTCCACTCAATTTTTTTTTTTTTGGTATCCATGGTTCCTTTGAAATGAGTATCAAGACTTTTCTATTTAACACTACTACAAATGTAATTCCTGCCCTGTGATACAATGTAGAATATATGGGCTTCCTCTCTGTTTATCCCCCTTAATGGAGACAGTTTGGGAAATACTGTTGTGTACTTAGAAAAGATTAGGTTTGCTTAGGATTATACTTAACTTTGCAAAATATATTCTTTTAACTCTTTTCAATTTGGTCTCTGTTTGATATAAATAAAACCTTTCAGCCTGTGAGTTTGCAACGGCTTAATTGCCAGGTATTAAGTAAGTTATTTCCTTTGCACACTGAAAATAATATTTAATCTTTCAAACCCCTGAAAGGTCTTCAAATTATACAGTAAGATAGAGTTGAACTAAACAAATATTGTTTGGGTTTTACTTTGCCAATCCCTTCTTTATTGTGAAATGGTACAAAATGCTGTTAGGTTTTCCAATTTTCTGTTCAATACCAATTTACACCATTCGTGGTAGGATGGATGGGGAGGATAGAAGGCAGGGTTGATAATGGCCATAGGCGTTCGAGGTCATTGTATCTGATTTAGTAAATGCAGACAATTAGTCTTTTGATATCCTACCTGAACTAGTCTCTTCCTATACTATTTAAGGCTGGTTTTATTTAGATAGCATGTCTTTTTTAAAAGAGTCTACATGGAAAATGATGTTAATAAACCTTAAAAGAGAGCCAGATACAACTAGTTCTCATGTATTCTTACCTTGGTTAACTCCAAGGTCTGTGTTAAAATGAGCAATTTTGTTTGTGAGTGGAATTGCTTATAAAATGAACAATTGAGTTATGTGACTCTTGCTTTTAGTAAATGACAAAACAGCTAAAAATACAAAGCATTACAATGGAGCAAGAAGGATTAAAGTACAGATCACATCCTGAAAGAAAAAGAGCTTGTGGGGGAGGAGGAGGGTGGTGGCATTGAAGGGAACGGAGAGGTGATGTCCCAGTGGAAGCAGATGATGCCACGTGGTTCAGCAGCCCATTAATACTAACAGCACATCCTGTGCTGAGGTAGCCAGTCACCGCTGGTACAAGTTTAAAATAAAAAGACATCATGGAGAAGTAATGCAGTAGAGTTTTCTGTAAGGGTGTTAGTTCTTCGGGGGAGAAGGGGAGATGAGGTTGGAAGTGTAAAGGAGTTAGCTTTCATTATTAGCATTCAGTTGGTTTTCTAGACATCTGATTTCTAGATGTCTAATTCTTAATACAGTGTTCTAGTGCTTAATTCCTTGAATAATGTCTTAGTATTATGTAGAGCTTACTTATTACATGGCAATATTTATTGTTATTTATTTGTAATCATCCTACTTACAAAAATGATTTGAAGCACCTTAAAAAGCACAGATATAAATCCCTCAAACCACTGAAAGAAGAATAAAAGTAAGAACTAAGTATTAATAGAGATTGAGGTGGGGGAAAATAATTATATCAGAAACAAACAGCTAAGGAAAGTTATAATAGCTCTGAACTTCTTAATGGTCAAGACAGAAAGTTTTGATAACAAAATATTTTTCTTGGCCTCCAAATAATCTTAAGAGCAATTTTACATTTTTGAGATGAACATAAGTAATTTAACAATCACATGAAAGCAAATTGTGAGAAATAATTAAAGAAAATCTCATCCAACCACTCTAAGATAACCATTAACTTTAACTTTATTTGTGATTTTATTATTTTGGAGACTGCATGTTGCTTTGTTGCCTAGGCTGGAGTGCAGTGGTGCCATCTTGGCTCACTGCAGTCTCAACTTTCCTGGCTCAAGGGAATCCTCCTGCCTCAGCCTCCCAAGTAGCTGGGACCACAGGCATATGTCACAATGCCCAGAATTTAAAAAAAAATATATATATATTTTTTATCTCTGTAGATATTTATATAAGTATATCTACTCTGTGTGTGTGTGTGTGTGTGTGTGTGTGTGTGTGTGTATATATTATTATTATTTTTTTCCGTAGAGAAGAGAGTCTCGCCATGTTGCCAAGGCTGGTCTTGAATTTCTGGGCTCAAGCAATCCTCCCGCCTTGGCCTCCCAAAGTGCTGGGATTATAGGCATGAGCCACTGCACTTGGCAACTTTTATTTATTTATTTGTTTATTTTTATTATACTTTAAGTTCTAGGGTACATGTGCACAACATGCAGATTTGTTACATATGTATACATGTGCCATGTTGGTGTGCTGCACCCATTAACTCGTCATTCACATTAGGTATACCTCCTAATGCTATCCTTTCCCCCTACCCTCTCCCCACCATAGGCCCCCATGTGTGATGTTCCCCTTACTGTGTCCAAGTGTTCCCATTGTTCAATTCCCACCTATGAGTGAGAACATGCAGTGTTTGGTTTTCTGTTCTTGCGATAGTTAGCTGAGAATGATGGTTTCCAGCTACATCCATGTCCCTACAAAGGACACGAACTCATCCTTTTTTATGGCTGTATAGTATTCCATGGTGTATATATGCCACATTTTCTTAATCCAGTCTGTCACTGATGGACATTTGGGTTGATTCCAAGTCTTTGCTATTGTGAATAGTGCTGTAATAAACATACGTGTGCATGTGTCTTTATAGCAGCATGATTTATAATCCTTTGGGTATATCCCCAGTAATGGGATGGTTGGGTCAAATGGTATTTCTAGTTCTAGATTCTTGAGGAATCGCCACACTGTTTTCCACAATGGTTGACCTAGTTTACAGTCCTACCAACAGTGTAAAAGTATTCCTATTTCTCCACATCCTCTCCAGCACCTGTAGTTTCCTGATTTTTTAATGATTGCCATTCTAACTGGTGTGAGATTGTATCTCATGGTGGTTTTGATTTGCATTTCTCTGATGGCGAGTGATGATGAGCATTTTTTCATGTGTCTGTTGGCTGTATGAATGTCTTCTTTTGAGAAGTGACTGTTCCTATCCTCTGCCCACTTTTTGATGGGGTTGTTCATTTTTTTCTTGTAATTTGTTTGAGTTCTTTGTAGGTTCTGGATATTAGCCCTTTGTCAGGTAAATAGATTGCAAAAGTTTTCTCCCATTCTGTAGGTTGCCTGTTCACTCTGATGGTAGTTTCTTTTGCTGTGCAGAAGCTCTTTAGTTTAATTAGATTCCATTTGTCAATTTTGGCTTTTGTTGCCGTTGCTTTTGGTGTTTCATATATGAAGTCCTTGCCCATGCCTATGTCCTGAATGGTATTACCTAAGTTTTCTTCTAGGGTTTTTATGATTTTAGGTCTAACATTTAAGTCTCTAATCCATCTTGAATTAATTTTCATATAAGGAGTAAGGAAAGGATCCAGTTTTAGCTTTCTACTTATGGCTAGCCAATTTTCCCAGCACCATTTATTAAATAGGGAATCCTTTCCCCATTTCTTGTTTTTGTCAGATTTGTCAAAGATCAGATGGTTGTAGATGTGTGGCATTATTTCTGAGGGCTCTGTTCTGTTCCATTGGTCTATTTCTCTGTTTTGATACCAGTACCATGCTGTTTTGGTTACTGTAGCCTTGTAGTATAGTTTGAAGTCAGGTAGCGTGATACCTCCAGCTTTGTTTTTTTGGCTTAGGATTGTCTTGGCAATGCAGGGTTTTTTTTGGTTCCATATGAACTTTAAAGCAGTTTTTTCCTATTCTGTAAAGAAAGTCATTGGTAGCTTAATGGGGATGGCATTGAATCTATAAATTACCTTGGGCAGTATGGCCATTTTCATAATATTGATTCTTCCTATCCATGAGCATGGAATGTTCTTCCATTTGTTTGTGTCCTCTTTTATTTCACTGAGCAGTGGTTTGTAGTTCTCCTTGAAGAGGTCCTTTACATCCCTTGTAAGTTGGATTCCTAGGTATTTTATTCTCTTTGAAGCTATTATGAATGGGAGTTCATTCATGATTTGGCTCTCTGTTTGTCTGTTACTGGTGTATAAGAATGCTTGTGATTTTTGCACATTGATTTTGTATCCTGAGACTGCTGAAGTTGCTTATCAGCTTAATGAGATTTCGGGCTGAGACGATGGGGTTTTCTAAATATACAATCATGTCATCTGCAAACAGGGACAATTTGACTTCCTCTTTTCCTAACTGAATAGCCTTTATTTCTTTCTCTTGCCTGATTGCCCTAGCCAGAACTTCCAACACTATGTTGAATAGGAGTGGTGAGAGAGGACATCCATGTCTTGTGCCAGTTTTCAAAGAGAATGCTTCCAGTTTTTGCCCAGTATGATATTGGCTGTGGGTTTGTCATAAATAGCTCTTATTATTTTGAGATACGTTCCATCAATACCACATTTATTGAGAGTTTTTAGCATGAAGGGCTGTTGAATTTTGTCAAAGGCCTTTTCTGCATCTATTGAGATAATCATGTGGTTTTTGTCTTTGGTTCTGTTTATATGCTGGATTATGTTTATTGATTTGCATATGTTGAACCAGCCTTGCATCCCAGGGATGAAGCCCACTTGATCATGGTGGATAAGCTTTTTGATGTGCTGCTAGATTCGGTTTTCCAGTATTTTATTGAGGATTTTTGTATCGATGTTCATCAGGGATATTGGTCTAAAATTCTCTTTTTTTGTTGTGTTTCTGCCAGGCTTTGGTATCGCATGATATTGGCCTCATAAAATGAGTTAGGGAGGATTCCCTCTTTTTCTGTTGATTGCAATAGTTTCAGAAGGAATGGTACCAGCTCCTCCTTGTACCTCTGGTAGAATTCTACTGTGAATCTGTCTGGTCCTGGACTTTTTTTGGTTGGTAGGCTCTTAATTATTGCCTCAATTTCAGAGCCTACTATTGGTCTATTCAGGGATTCAATTTCTTCCTGGTTTAGTCTTGGGAGGGTGTAAGTGTCCAGGAAATTATCCATTTCTTCTAGGTTTTCTAGTTTATTTGCATAGAGGTGTCTATAGTATTCTCTGATGGTAGTTTGTATTTCTGTGGGGTTGGTGGTGATATCCCCTTTATCATTTTTTATTGCGTCTATTTGATTCTTCTCTCTTTCTTCTTTATTAATCTTGGTAGCAGTCTATCAATTTTGTTGATCTTTTCAAAAAATCAGCTCCCGAATTCATTGATTTTTTGGAGGGTTTTTTGTGTCTCTATCTCCTTCAGTTCTGCTCTGATCTTAGTTATTTCTTGCCTTCTGCTAGCTTTTGAATGTGTTTGCTCTTGTTTCTCTAGTTCTTATAATCATGATGTTAGGGTGTCAATTTTAGATCTTTCTTGCTTTCTCTTGTGGGCATTTAGTGCTATAAATTTCCCTCTACACACTGCTTTAAATGTGTCCCAGAGATTCTGGTATGTTGTATCTTTGCTCTCATTGGTTTCAAAGAACATCTTTATTTCTGCCTTCATTTCGTTATGTACCCAGTAGTCATTCAGGAGCAGGTTGTTCAGTTTCCATGTAGCTGAGTGGTTTTGATTGAGTTTCTTAGTCCTGAGTTCTAGTTTGATTGCACTGTGGTCTGAGAGACAGTTTGTTATAATTTCTGTTCCTGTACATTTGCTGAGGAGTGCTTTACTTCCAACTATGTGGTCAATTTTTGAGTAAGTGCGATGTGGTGCTGAGAAGAATATATATTCTGTTGATTTGGGGTGGGGAGTTCTGTAGATGTCTATTAGGTGCACTTGGTGCAGAGTTGAGTTCAATTCCTGGATATCCTTGTTAACTTTCTGTCTCATTGGTCTGTCTAATGTTGACAGTGGGGTGTTAAAGTCTCCCATTATTATTGTATGGGAGTCTAAGTCTCTTTGTAAGTCTCTAAGGACTTGCTTTATGAATCTGGGTGCTCCTGTATTGGGTGCATATATATTTAGGATAGTTAGCTCTTCCTAATGAATTAATCCCATTACCATTATGTAATGGCCTTCTTTGTCTCTTTTGATCTTTGATGGTTTAAAGTCTGTTTTATCAGAGACTAGGATTGCAACCCCTGCTTTTTTTTGTTCTCCATTTGCTTGGTAAATCTTCCTCCATCCCTTTATTTTGAGCCTATGTGTGTCTCTGCATGTGAGATGGGTCTCCTGATTACAGCAGACTGATGGGTCTTGACTCTTTATCCAATTTGCCAGTCTGTGTCTTTTAATTGGAGCATTTAGTCCATTTACATTTAGAGTTAATATTGTTATGTGTGAACTTGATCCTGTCATTATGATATTAGCTGGTTATTTTGCTCGTTAGTTGATGCAGTTTCTTCCTAGCATCAATGGACTTTACATTTTGGCATGTTTTTGCAGTGGCTGGTACTGGTTGTTCCTTTCCATGTTTAGTGCTTCCTTCAGGATCTCTTGTCGGGCAGGCCTGGTGGTGACAAAATCTCTAAGTATTTGCTTGTCTGTAAAGAATTTTATTTCTCCTTCACTTAAGAAACTTAGTTTGGCTGGATATGAAATTCTGGGTTGAAAATTCTTTTCTTTAAGAATGTTGAATATTGGCCCCCACTCTCTTCTGGCTTGTAGAGTTTCTGCTGAGAGATCTGCTGTTAGTCTGATGGGCTTCCCTTTGTGGGTGACCCGACCTTTCTCTCTGGCTGCCCTTAAGATTTTTTTCTTCATTTCAACTTTGGTGAATCTGGCAATTATGTGTCTTGGAGTTGCTCTTCTCGAGGAGTATCTTTGTGGCGTTCTCTGTATTTCCTGGATTTGAATGTTGGCCTGCCCTACTAGGTTGGGGAAGTTCTCCTGGATGATATCCTGAAGAGTGTTTTCCAACTTGGTTCCATTCTCTCCATCACTTTCAGGCACACCAATCAGACGTAGATTTGGTCTTTTCACATAATCCCATATTTCTTGGATGCTTTGTTCATTTCTTTTTCCTCTTTTTTCTCTGCACTTCTCTTTTCACTTCATTTCATTCATTTGATCTTCAATCACTGATACTCTTTCTTCCCGTTGATCGAGTCAGTTAAGCTCTTGCATTTGTCACGTAGTTCTCATGTCATGGTTTTCATCTCTATCAGTTCTTTTAAGGTCTTCTCTGCATTGATTATTCTAGTTATCCATTCATCCATTCTTTTTGCAAGGTTTTTCGTTTCTTTGCGCTGGTTATGTAGTTCCTTCTTTAGCTCTAAGAAGTTTGATTGACTGAAGCCTTCTTCTCTCAACTCGTCAAAGTCATTCTCGGTCCAGCTTTGTTCCATTGCTGGCAATGAGCTGCGTTCCTTTGGAGCGGGAGATGCACTCTGATTTTTTGAATTTCCAGCTTTTCTACACTGCTTTTTCCCCATCTTTGTGGTTTTATCTGCCTTTGGTCTTTGATTATGGTGACGTACTGATGGGGTTTTGGTGTGGGTGTCCTTTCTGTTTGTTAGTTTTCCTTCTAACAGTCAGGACCCTCAGCTGCAGGTCTGCTGGAGTTTGCTTGAGGTCAACTCCAGATCCTGTTTGCCTGGGTATCAGCAGCGGGGGCTGCAGAAGATAGAATATTGCTGAACAGTGAGTGTTGCTGTCTGATTCTTGCTCTGGAAGCTTCATCTCAGGGGTGTATGCAGCTGTGTGAGGTGTGAGGTGTTGGTCTGCACCTAGTGGGGATGTCTCCCAGGTAGGCTACTCTGGGGTCAGGGACCCACTTGAGCAGGCAGTCTGTCCGTTCTCAGATCTCAACCTCCATGCTGGGAGAACCACTGCTCTCTTCAAAGCTGTCAGACAGGGACTTTTACATCTGCAGAGGTTTGTGCTGCTTTTTGTTTAGCTATGCTCTGTCCCTAGAGGTGGAGTCTACAGAGGCAGCAGGCCTCCTTGAGCTGCAGTGGGCTCCACCCAATTCGAGCTTCCTGGCAGCTTTGTTTACCTACTCAAGCCTCAGCAATGGCAGGCGCCCCTCCTCCAGCCTTGTTGTGGCCTTGCAGTTAGATCTCAGACTGCTGTGCTAGCAATGAGGGAGGCTCTGTGGGCATGGGCCCCGCTGGGCCAGGTGTGGGATATAATATCCTGGTGTGCCGTTTGCTAAGACCCTTGGTAAAGCACAGTATTAGGGTGGGAGTTACCCGATTTTCCAGGTGTTGTGTGTCTCAGTTTCCCTTGGCTAGGAAAAGGAATTCCCTTCCCCCTTGCACTTCCCAGGTGAGGCAATGCCTTGCCCTGCTTCAGCTCTCACTGGTCGGGCTGCACCCGTGGACCAGCATCGACTGTCTGACATGCCCCAGTGAGATATACCTGGTACCTCAGTTGAAAATGCAGAAATCACTCTTCTTCTGTGTTGCTCATGCTGGGAGCTGGAGGCTGGAGCTCTTCCTAATCGGCCATCTTGGGTGACCCCCCACAACTTTTAAGTATATTAACTTGCAGTCTTTGTCTTATACAAACACATTTTAACATTAGATCAATCGTACTACATTTTGTATTCAACTTTTATTTTTCCATAATGGCTGAATATTCTTTAAGTTTTACTGGTGACTGCATGTTAAATTGTTTTTAGACTATGAAATAATCAGTCATGTTATTATAATGTCCTTTAACCATTTCAGTTTTGTTGACCTTGTTTTTAACACTCTACTATTGTACAGAATGCTGCAATGAATGTCTCCATGTGCATAATTTTTTTCACTTCTGAGGAATTATTTCTTCATTTAGTCAATAAATACTTATGAAGAAATTCTTTGTGTGTGTCAGTCACATGTGATGGATTGGGCACACAGAAGTCAATATTTTCAAGGTACAGAGGAAAGGGACATAATGCTGTTTGCGCACGGAGATACCAAGAAAGGCTTTGATGAATGTGATTCTCATATAGCCCCAAATAATTTTTTTATAAAGTGCTTGTCAAATGTCCTTTCAGTTAGGTTTTATCAAATCATAATGTTGACATGGTAAAAGATTTACTCCTTCCTTCTATTGTCAAACTTATACCAATATTTGTGTTGTCATTAAATCTAAAGATATTTTAGAATGCTTAACGTTTACCTGCAAGTTGCTCTAATTTACTTAGGTTGTATTTGAGGATAATGTAATACAGAAGCTATATAGAGTCTGTTAACGATCTTCATGCTTTCAATTACGTGGAATGACATGGCAGACAAAAGACAGACCTTGGAGTCCCATTTAAAAGATGTGTCTGCCACTAACTAAACTTGGGTGAGTTACTTAATCTTACTAAGCTACAGTTTTCTCAGCAGCAAGACTAGAATAACAAGCAAGACTTTGCATGATTATTGAAAAAATTAAATTAGAGAATGGACAAAGAATGTAGAATATAATAGGTGTTTTGGGAATAACTATGACTGCTTATTTGCATATTGGGGTTCTCTGTTTAGATTTCAGGAGTTCTTTATACATATTAACTTTCTGTACTATTTAATGGAAATGACTGCTGCAACATGTTGCTCTCCTATTTTCAACTTACAGCATAATATCTTCATATTTTAATTTTTGAAACTGAGTTTCACTCTGTCACCCAGGTTGGAGTGCAGTGGCACAGTCACGGCTCCCTGTATCCTTGACCTCTACACCCAAACGATCCTCCCACTTTCCAAGTAGCTGGGACCACAGGCACATGCCACCGCACCCAGCTAACTTTTAAATTTCTTGTAGAGATGGGGTCTCCCTATGTTGACCAAGCTAATTTTATATTTTAAAAGCTCCATACATTTGTTTTTATTTTCCTGATGTTTTAAAGCTGAATCAGTTATTGTTCCTCTACAATTCTGTTAAACATTAGCATTTTTGATTGTTTTTCTACTGTAAGATAATAGAATTCTTTAAATCATCTGAGATCTATTTGGGTGTATAGAAACTTAATGTTTGACATCACAAATATCAGTTGCAATTTGATATGTTTCTACAATAAAAGCTACTGCCTCAATAAATGCGAGTGTTTTCTTTTCGGTACCCAAGGCCACAGATTTCCCAAGTAAGACACAATAGATCTGCAACTTGTTGAGATAGATGAAACCACACACCTGACGTTAAATCCATGAAATCATAAAGGCTGAGATAATATTTACAAAATTAGTCATGTTGACAAACAGTAAGCTCTGTTCATTGTGTATTTACTTGTCATAGACCACTAAAGGAAAAAGTTAATATTTCTTAGAACTGTCTCTATTGTAGTCTGAATCTAAAACTTCAAATAAAAATTCAGGACAATTACAAAGCCTAACTTACATGATCTGGAAATTTAAATTGTGTTTTTTTGGACATGATTTTGAATTAATATCTTATTTATATTTAAGAGCTGAAAGATAAAGGAAGAGTAACTCAATTAAAAATTTGCGTTTCTAACAGGAGAAAACGCTTTTGCAATCTAGCCTTATTCATTTACATAGCCTCATCTCCCATAGCTTTGAACTTTATATTAGAAGTTCTCAAATTTGAAGAGCTTTTTCTACCTCACATGCCTTTGCACATGATAGTCTTCTTAGCTGTCTTATAATGGACTTCCAATTTTTAGAGGTCTGATCAGCTTCTTATTCTTCTAGACCCAACATAAACACAAAAACTTCTCTAAAGCCTTCAGGCATTAATGCCTGACTCTCCCTTGGTCACCTGGGTAATTATATACTTTCTCTGTTGCATGAAGTTCATTGCATGTGCCTGGTAGGAGGTATTCATTGATTTTGGAGCAAGGACTCTTAAATTAGACATGGGCTTCAGTCCTAGCTCTTCCATTTATTAACAATGCAACCTTGAATAAGTCAAGCAACCTCTTTATGTCTCAGTTTTCTTACCTGTAAGATGGGGATGACAATAATATCTCATAGCATTGTGAGAAATAAATGAAATGATGCATGTTAAACATCTAGTCCAGTTTCTGACACATAATAAAGACGTTGTGGATGCTGGTTACTCTTTGTTTCTATAACTATTACCTCATTAGTTATCTATTGCTGCAGAACAAATTACCCCAAAACTTGGTGGCTTAAAACAACTAACATTTATTTTCTTAGTTTCTGGGGATCAGAAACCTGGATACGGATTATTTGGGTGCCTGTGTGTATTAGTCTGTTCTTGCATTGCTATAAAGAAATATCTGAGAGTGGGTAATTTATAAGAAGATAGATTTAATTGGTTCATGGTTCCATAGGCTATACAAAAAGTCTAACACTGGCATCTACTTCTGGGGAGGCCTCTGAAAGCTTACAATCATGGCAGAAGGCAAAGCTGGAGCTTGCACGTCACATGGGGAAAGCAGGAGCAAGAGAGTGGGAGGGGAGCTGCCGCGCACTTTTAAATGACCAGATCTCATGAGAACACACTCACTATCATGAGGACAGCACCAAGGGGATGGTGCTAAATCATTCATGATAAATCTGCCCCCATGATCCAATCACTTCCCACCAGGCCCCACCTCCAACACTGGGGATTACATTTCAACATGAGGTTTGGGTGGGGACACACATCCAAACTCTATCACTGTGGTTCAGGGTTTCTCACAAGGCTTCAGTTAAGATATTCGCCAGGGCTGCAGTCATCTTAGAGCTCAACTGGGGAGGATACACTTCCAAGCTCACTCAAGTGACTGTTGGCAGACATCAGGCACTTGCTGCTGTTGACTGGAGACATCATTTCCTTGCCACATGGGCCCCTCTGTAGGGCAGCTCACACCATGGCAGCTCACTTCCCTCAGAACAAGCCAGTGGGAGAGTGAGAGGGGATGCCAAAGTCAGAAGCCACAGTTTTTTTTTTTTTTTGTCATCTAATCTCGGAAGTGACAGCTCATCATTTTCGACTTATTCTGTTCATTAGAAGTGAGTCACTAGGTCCAGCTCATGCTCAAGACCAGGATATTACACAAAGGCATGAACACCAGGAGGTGGAGATCACTGTGGGGGGTGTGTGTAGGGGGGTGCATGTTAGAGGCCACCTGGGAAAAATGGGGCTGTAGCTTGTTTACTAATTTTTGTGTTTTTATATTTTCAATGCTTGACATAGTATCTGGCTCAACACAATCTTACCCCTAAGGCTAAGATTTTCTTCATTCTGGGAAATATGAGAGATTCCTCATTGTTAATTGCCCACATAGCGTTGATTTTGTTGTTCTATTTTAAGGGAACAGCAATTACCAAGGCAAGACATCATGAAAGGTGGAAGAGTGTTGCCCACAGCCTGTCCCACCCTTTGGGACAGGTGGGATGGACTGCCGGATAGCATGTAAGAAGAAGACTAAAACAAATGGGGGAAATTTACACACATCATTTATTTATCTAAAATGTTCTCCTTGTCATGGTCTATTCCCTCTTTAAATTGTGGAAAGAAAAGCCCTAGCATAAGCTTTGTATTCCTTTTAAAAATTATTACATGGTACTGCATTTAAAAGAAAAGGAGAAATTAGATTATAATTAACCAGTTAAGAGTTACCTTTTCTGATATAGCATGTGGTTGTAACCATGGTTTAAGTTGATCAACCACCTACCAGCTGGCTAAATAAATTCCTGATATGCCAGGCATCTGGGATGAACTTCCTTCAGGGAAGCCTTTAGTTCATGGCTCATAAGAATGAATCTTGTTTTGTATGATGTCATTGAGTGTGGAGGTATGCTGATGGAAAGATGGTGCTTAGCAACCAACTACTTATTTTCTTTAGTCTTCCTACAGGGTAACCACTAAGTCTCTCTGCAGGCCACTTAGAAAATAGCTGTGTGCCTCCTTCCATTCTCACAAATTAAAATTTTCCCTGTTGTTATTTTGAACATCTTCTTCCATGTTGACGCTTAGAAGTCATTAAAGCAGCCCCTAATAGCTATTTTTAAATCTTTAACTGCTGATAAGTGAAATTGAGAATATTTTCTTTCACAATCCTTTTTTTTTTTTTTTTTTTTTGAGACAGGGTCTTACTCTGTTGCCCAGCCTGGAGTGCAGTGGTGCAATCACGGCTCACTGCAGCCTCAATCTTCTAGGCTCAGGTGATCCTCTTACCTCAGTCTCCTGAGTAGCTGGGACTACTGGCACACACCAACATGTCAGGCTGATTTGTGTATTTTTGTAGAGATGGGGTTTTGCTATATTGCCCAGGCTGGTCTTGAACTCCTGGCCTCAAATGATCCTCACACCTCGGTCTCCCAAAGTGCCAGGATTAGAGGCAAGAACCACCATGCCTGGCCTTTTTCACAATCTTAGGCATAAGCATGGTAGACCATAGACCCCAAGTAAGTGGAAGCTACTGTAATAATATTATTACAGTGGTTTCCTCAAAATGACCCTGCGAGGTGATTGTTTCACCCTGCTCATGCTCAGGCCCTGTTATTTCTGCATTTATGTGGACAGAGAATCCAGGAGGAATAAGCAGTAGTGGGCATATGAACACCCCTCACTGGAAGGACCACCTTGTCTAGGGTGAAGACCTTTTTTGACTGTCCATGATTCTGTTTTTTCCTCTTCTCCTCAATACGTAGGCTGCCATCATTCTTCTAGACTAGCCAACTAGTTCGCAGAGCTTCTTTCCATCCGCCTTGCCCTATAATTCGAGAGCTCATCCTATGGCCTGACTTGAGACGTGAGGCTGCCAAGACTCTTCCTTTCTCTTCCTTTCTCTTTGGAGTCATGGAGCACCTATTTCCGCTCACCCATCCATCCATTCATTTGTTCATTCTTTTAAAGAAAATAAGATAGGGTTCCTCGGTTCAAAGAGCTTGCAGTCTAGGCGGAGGTGCGGTGGTTCACACCTGCAATTCCAGCACTTTGGGAGGCTGAGGCAGGTGGATCACTTGAGGCCAGGTGTTCAAGACCAGCCTGGCTAACATGGCAAAGCCTCCTCTCTACTATTAAGACAAATACAGAAATTAGCCAGGCATGGTGGTGCATGCCTGTAATCCCAGCTACTTGGGAGGCTGAGGCACGAGAATCACTTGAACCTAGGAGACAGAGGCTGCATGAGCTGAGATTGCACCACTGCCCTCCAGCCTGGGTGACAGAGCCAGACCCTGTCAAAAAAAATGTTGGGTGCAGTAAGATCTGAGTACACATGGCCCTGACAGAGTGGCAAAGCAGAGGCAGCGTGAGGGGAGCCGCTGTCCAAAGGTTTTGGAGGGAGAAGAATGAGAAAAGCCTTCGGGACCATATGATGGGGAGGACTCTGACGGGTGGTGATGGCGAGGAGAACATTCCAGAGCATGGAGAAAAGTGCAAAGATATGCAGGAAGAAGCTGTGAATGAAGACAGTGAGGAGTCCAGTTCGCCTGGAACGCAGTGTGTGGTGGGAAGAGCGCTGGGTGTGGGGTGTGGAGACTGGGTTTCCGTTCCACCACCTTCCCAATAAAAAACAAAACAGTGCCAGACTGGCACTGAACAGATGACTTAGCCTTTCTAAGTCTCAGCTTCCTCGCCTGAAAAGGGAGGTCTTCTACTCACACAGCTGTCGTGACAGTTAAATGAGACCAATGAGTGTACTGTGGCTAGATCATTTTTGAAATATTAACAGATGCCCACCTCCCTTCTCCATCTGACCTCCACAATTTCCACTTCTCTCTTCCTACTCCTGGCCCATTCTCCTGGCCACAGGGCAAGAATGTGGCAGAGCACAAAGGAGAGAAAAAAGGGAGTCTCTCTCTCTCTGTTTCAAAATCCCACAGCCTTAGGGGAATGGCAAGGACTCTGGAATTATCTAAATTGTTGAGAGTTCGATGAATATTAGGATTCTCCAGATTGTCACCTGGATTGACCCCGGAAAGATGGGGTAGGGTGGGGGTATTGAGGCAGTGGTCCTAGACAGCAGGCCCCGCACAGCCTCTTTGACAGGTGAGTTCTAAAACCCACCTTCTCTAAAGGACATGTGCCTGGACCCCCATCCCCAGAGGCCACACAGCTTTAGAAAGGAAATGGCTTTGCCGTGAGCCTTGGCAAACAAGGCCGTAGAGAGCCTCACTGAGAATCCCACACTCTACCCTAGCCAGAAAACCACAGAATGATTCCCCTCCTCCAAAGGGTGGCACCGGAAGTGGCCAAGTGAGCTGGAGGATCCATGCCTGAGGGCCCACAGATGACTCGGCAAAGACGGACGCATGGAGAACCAGACACATCCCAGACTCCACACCAGCTTGACATTGTTGAACCCTCTGATCTTCTCTTGGAACCCTCGGATCTTCTATTGCAACCCTTGAGAAAAAGGATTCAGATTGAACGAATAATCAAATTGCTGCTGCTTTCAAGAAATAGGAACTCTAAGTAGAAATGCGGTTGCTAACAGGAAAAAATACTCAAGGAAACATTTTTCTTGCACATCAGACTTGTGAACCGAGATGGATATCCACTATGGTACTTTAAAAAGTTAAAACTTAACATTTAAAAAGTTAACATTGATGTGCAATGTGAAGAACTAAAATCGAAACAAAGCTGGAAAGCTAGGGGCAGATGGGGTGTGCACTGCCCTGGAATAGCATCCTACCAGGGCTCTGAAATGGAGACTGGCTGTCAGGATTCTTTAATTCCCTATTCTCAGCCTCAGAACAGTAAAACTGCGGCACAGCTGTTCTGCCTGTAAAGGGCAGCTATGTAGGGCAGTTTTCCCAGAAGCTTTCTGTGCTCCCAAATCAGCTCCATAAAAAAGTAAGTGTTCTAAATATCAGGCACGTCGATACTGACAACCACAGCAAATTCAACGCCAAACGTTTTTATCATTGCGGCAGATGGTGGCCTGTTTGTGAAACGGCACTTCACAGAGCAAGGGTGCCCTGCCACACTTGAAATAGCAGGGACCACTTATCATCCTCAAAATCAGAGGAAGCATCAAGTTCTCAGAAAACCTTCGGGGCAACTTAACTGTTTCTCAGCAGCAGCTGCCTGGGTGAAGACCTCATTCCATGTCTGGTGCTGTCTTCCCTTCTTTAGCTGAGCACTGTTCATTGATTCAATTAATTAATATTTACTGAACACACTCCCTGGGTTGAACACCGTGATAGGAGCTCGTGAAACAGCCAGGAACTTAAATAATTATTCCAGGAACTTAAATAACTATTATAATATATTAGTAACAATAAACCTATAAGATAAGAAATTATTCATCTCCTCATTTTACAGATAAAGGAATTGAGACTTAGTAGAAGGTCAGATCAGCTTGGATGGGCAGACCAGAATTCAGATTATGCTGGATCTGAAGTGCATGCTCCTAACCACCACATTCCAGGGTCCAGTGAGGAATGAGGATGAGCAGGTTGGGATTCCAAGACAGAGTGAGGGAAACTATGATTAGGTGCCAAGCCAGAAGCTGAGAGGGCCCTTACCTGCCACAGAGGGGCAAGGCCGCTTCCTAGAGGAAGTCACATTGAACAGAAGAATCATCAAACTAAGTGTGTGAGTCAGAGGATTTGTTCTGGGTCTCAGGTCATGGAAGTTAGTCTACTCTCTTTATGAAATCTACATTCAGTGCTTATGTTTTTCTCATATTTTTCTGCTGTGGAACAAGAATTGTTGCTTTTTATTGAGGGTGGATTGTTTTTTTAATACCTGTCTTCTTACCCTGCAAATATAAAGATAGAACATTCTTGTTCACTGACTGTGGATACTGCCTTAGGGGTGAGGCGGTGGATGGGGCCAACATGGTCAGGGCCAGCGGTCATGCAGGCAGTGCTCTGGCCTCTGTCCAGCCCCCAGTTAGTGCTAGAACCTCTGGCCCTAGAACAAGACTCCGAGCAGGCATCTGCAGCCTCTGAAAGTGCCATGAAATGTGTCTGTACGAGGCCACCCTGCCTCACCCATGGCCAGCATGTGACCTCACTAAGAGTCTGTGGGGACTGGAGCCACAGTGAAGGAGGGAGCGTGCTGGAGAAGGCAGTGCGAGGCAGCAAATGACCATCATTACTGATTTACCTCCAACAGGAAAGAAAAGGAGAATCTCTGTGTAGAAGTAAAATTAGACACGGAGAACCAACGCACTGTCCTATTCTCAGCTCTTGAAGATGTCCAGAAACTCCTTTCAGCACTGCTACTGCTACCTACCGTCTTGTCTTCTGTAATCAAATCTGGTTTTCCCACAGGCATCAGGCTTAAAGATAACTAAGAACAGTTATTTAATTATGCTTTCCACATTGTATAGTTACAGATGTTTCAATATGTTCCAGAAATTACTATATGTGTTTATTTTTAAAGTATATTGATAAAGTATAGGTTTAAATATACAGTACCTCTGCTAGTTTGAAGACAGTATATTGTACAATATCATTTTCCCTTTTTGATTGCAAATATGTAGTACTTCACCTAACAGGGACTGAATGCATTTGGGAAAGAAGATAGTTTGGGAATCTCACCATTTGTGATGTCTCTTCAGAAAGTATTAGAAATGAAAGTATCGTATCCAGTCTTAAATCGAATTTTAGTAACACATCAATTCAGGAAAGAATGGCACGCATGTGTAAAGGCAGTTGTGATTTTCTATGAGTCTGTGTTTTGGGGTATATTCGATCTGTAATTCAGTGATATGCACCAAACTGGCAGATGTTTTCTTCTTTGTAGCTACTGATGAAAGAAGGAGTCCCTGTTGTACTCTAGGAGCTCACAGAGTCGTTTAATACTCAGGGAGAAATGGGGCCACCCTCTGGGCTTTTGCGGCTTGCTTATGATGTTTTAAAAAGCCCCTGCCTGGAACAAAACAGGCAACATTTGTGTAATTGTAAACAGATTCTTAGATCCTTTATAACTGAGATAATCTGTACAAGGAAAGAGGCTCTCTTTATTCTTTTAATGGAATCAGGACCTTGTTCACTTCTGCTCTAACTGTCCATCAGGACTGTGGAGTGTGCATCCGTCTGTCCTGCTGAGCAAATGCTCATAAAGCAATACCCCACGAATTAGCAAAGCCTTTGCTACCCAGAGGCAGGGCACAGGGAGCTCAGAACTGAAATCTGTTACTGATATCTGTACAGGTGGGTTAGACAGGGCACCCTGAGGGATGCCCAAGTGTGGGAGAGAGGACTTTGAAGTGGGCTTTGGGAAGGCAGGTTCCTGACCTTCTGCCCTTTACAAATTTCACGGGCTTGGTCTAGTCCCACAACTTTCAGGAGCAGGTTTCCTGGTCTATAAAACACATTGGAGCAGGGTTTTTATACCGAGGTGAGTGTAGTGTCAACTTTGGTGACTGTGAACACGGACCTGGATCCAGCTTGTGTAAGCTCAAGTCTGGCAGTATTACTTCACGGCTTTGTGACCTTCAGCAAATCACTTAGCCCAGCACTGCAGTTTTGGTTAAATAGGTTTAAAGCCTATCTCATAGATTGTTGTGAGGACTAAATGAGTTAATATTTAGGGCCTGACATCCAATAAATGCTATACAAAGAAGCGTTCCTGTTGGTGGGAGTGTGAATTAGTGTAACCATTGTGGAAGACAATGTGTCAATTCCTCAAAGACCTGGAGGCAGAAATACCATGTGACCCAGCAATCCCATTACTGGGTATGTACCCAAAGGAATAGAAATTATTCTTATAAAGCTTATTCATTATGCATGTGTAGGTTCGTTACAGCACTATTCACAATAGCAAAGACATGGAATCAACCTAAATGCCCATCAATGGTAGACTGGATAAAGGAAACATGGCACTTATACACTGTGGAATACCATGCAGGCATAAAAAGGAAAGAGATCATGTCCTTGGCAGGGACATGGATGAAGATGAGGCCACTATCCTCAGCAAACTAATGCAGGAATAGAAAACCAGATATCACATGTTCTCATTTGTAAGTGAGAGCTGAATGATGAGAACACATGGACACATGGTAGGGGGACAACACCCACTGGGGCCTGTCAGAGGGTGGACTGTGGGGAGTAGGGAGAGCATCAGAAAGAATAGCTAATGGATACTGGGCTTCACACCTAGGTGATGGGATGATTTGTGCAGCAAACCACCATGGCACACATTACCTATGTAACAAACTGGCACATCCTCCATGAACTTAAAATAAAAAATAATAAAAAAGAGAAGTGTTGGTGGGGTGTGGTGGCTCACGCCTGTAATCCCAGAACTTTGGGAGGCCGAGGTGGGTGGACCACGAGGTCAGGAGATCAAGACCATCCTGGCTAACATGGTGAAATCCCATCTCTACTGAAAATACAAAAAATTAGCCGGGCGTGGTGGCGGGCGCCTGTAGTCCCAGCTACTCGGGAGGCTGAGGCAGGAGAATGGCGTGACCCAGGGAGGCGGAGCTTGCAGTGAGCCAAGATCGCACCACTGCACTCCAGCCTGTGCAACAGAGTGAGACTCCATCTCAAAAAAAAGAGAATTTTCCCTATCGTCACTACTTTTGCACTTTCTGAAACCCAGTTCTGCAAATACAAAATTGGAATATCATTTTAAAGTGTGTTGATTATTAAAAATAACAAGCAAAGATATGCTACATGTCAACATACAATACACTGACAACTTTTCAATTTGTGCTACCTGTTTAACTTTGCTTTGTATAGACATGAGACAAAGTTTCTTCTGCCACATTTTCTTGCAAATGTATTAATATTGATTAAGAGTGCTGGTGTTTCTTACAATTCAGGCCTACACATGTATCCCCAGCACAGAATTATACAGGACACTACACTACTGTAGCACAGATGTGCTACAATACCTAGGTGATGGGATGATTTGTGCAGCAAACTACCATGCCTTGATTAAATGGCAAGAAAGCCAGACAGGCTCAAGCATTTGAATATCTGATGTTGGGAGAGTTGAGCAATAAAAGGTGGGCCACTAGCATGTCACATACCACATATACATATGTATGTCATATAATAGTTTTTAATGCCCTTCATAAATTTTGGTGCTTCTTATCTGACTTTGCATTTGTCATAAAGAATATGTTAGATATGATTAGTGATTTGACAGAAAACAGCCCGTCTTTCTTTCTTTTTCCTTCTTTCTTTTCCTTCCTTCCTTCCTTCCTTCCTTCCTTCCTTTTCTTTCTTTCTTTGTGTCTGTCTTTCCTTCTTTCTTTCTTTCTTTCTTTCCTTTCTTTCTTTCCTTCTTTCTTCGTGTCTTTCTTCATGTCTTTGTGTCTTTCTTTCTTTTCTTTTCTTTCTTTCTTTCTTTCTTTCTTTCTTTCTTTCTTTCTTTCTTTCTTTCTTTCTTTCTTTCTTTCTTTCTTTCTTTCTTTCTTTCTCTCTCTCTCTCTCTCTTTCTTTTTCTTTCTTCTTCTTTTTTATTTTTCTCACTCTGTCACCAGGCTAGAGTACAGTGGCGTGATCTTGGCTCACTGTAACCTCCACCTTCCAGGTTCAAACGATTATCCTGCCTCAGCCTCCTGAGTAGCTGGGATTACAGGTACACGCCACCACGCCTGGCTAATTTTTTTATTTTTAGTAGAGACAGGGGTTTTACCATATTGGCCAGGATGGTCTAAATCCCCTGACCACGTGATTTGCCCGCCTCAGCCTCCCAAAGTGCTGAGATTACAGGCGTGAGCCACCGTGCCCGGCCTGGTGTTCTTATAAGCCTCTTGGATTCTGAGCTTTTAAAGGGAACTGCTAAAATATCAGCAACAAACTATCACTCACGACTACTTCATGTGAATCAATTTCCTCAGTATTATGAAACCAAAATGAATTAAAAAATTAGCTGGATACTGAGGCTTATATAAGAATGCTACCATCACTCTCAGTATTATTCTTTTTTTTGTGGTTATTAAAACGGCCTTATTTTTTCATTGAGTTAATAATAAATGAGTATTATGAATTCGTATTTACAAAATATAATTGCACTAACAAAACAGAGCTTTTGTGTAGTCTGTAGCTGGGTGACTGACCTATCTGTTTTACCAGTGACTGTCCCAATTCTTGCCTTAAAGTCCTTCATTATAAAACCCCTCTGTTGTTCTAGTCAAACTGGGATGTCCAGTCACCCTGTCTATGTATTAGAGCGCTGTGTAAGATTTAGTTTGAAAAAAGGATTTTGCGGCTAACATTGTCTTAAAAGCACTGAGATAGATGGTCTGTGTGGTGAGCAAATCATTTGTTCAAACCAGGACACCCTGGAAAGTGAAGGGGCGTGAACTAGGTGAGAAGCATACACCCTATCTCTAAGGTTCCTCCAAATTCTGAAAGGCTAGAACGCTCTTTGATTGCAAGGTAAGTAAAAACATTTCAGTAGAAATCATTCTGGATAATTCACACCATTTATGCTACAGGATCACCGATCTGAGCATAAATTCACATTTTTAATTTGATAATAAACATAGAAGATGTACAAGATGAGTCAGAAAAGAATATTTGTGAATACCTGGTTAGACCTGGGAACTGGTTGGTTAAAAAGATGAATCCTTAATGTCAAATGACTTTCTCGTGATTCACTTCATTTCTCGTGGAAGCTAAATGAAAAGGAAAAATGTTAATTGATGGTTGTAGTAAGTCAGGCTCCAGTTGACTAAGGCTTTCTTTTGTCTAAACCCATCTCCAGGGTGAATAAATAGAACTACTCCATGAAAGAACAAAATTGATGCGGTCTGTTACCTCTGGATCATCTCAAGGAACAATACTTTCAAAGCCTAGCAACTTGCAAACTTCCTGTCTGAGAAGGATTGGTGGTAGGGGGACGCTTGGGAACATAACACCCCTGCCCCACACACCCCACACGAGCTGCTTAGAAGACAGGAAGCAGGATCCAGGTCTCCAGGAAATGTACTTTAAGGGATCTTTTCCACACACATCTGGGTCTTTCAGCAACCTGTGCTAACCTGCTTTATTTTAGTGACTATTAACTAACTTTTTAAGCTCTGAATCAGCAAACTCTCTCCCCTACTTTTTTTTTTTCCCTGAGGACACTCAAAGATCATCCATCCCACTTTAGTTAAAGTAGAAATAGTGGTATGGTCACTGTGGGTCTGGTGGTGTCAGTTTAAAGCAAATGAGATACCCTTGATGATTCTGGCAAGATATGGTCTCCCACTGTCGGTGTCTCCCCCATATACGATGAAGGTACTTTTTAGGTGGTAAAGGAATGTCCTTGCCCAGTGGTAGTTAGGAGTAAATACTCTACGTTTTATACTTTCTCTTTGCATGTTGAATATCACACATGGTATAAATGATGAAACCGATCACTGCATTATTCCCAGGCCTTTTCCTTAGTGCGTCTCTGCTGTTAGCATTTGCATGGATCTGCGTCATCACTCTGATTCATCCTACTGAATACTCTATCATTTCTGCTCTCTTTTCCCCATCCTCCAACATCCTACTCAGGGCTGTTTCAGGTGATTCTGAGACCCATTGTATCTTCTACAGATGAAGCACTTTCCTGAAGTTCCTGGAGTATAGACTTCTGATCAGTGGATGTAAGCAATGTACATGAAGTTTATATGCAGATTTAAGTCTAAGGATTTAAATGATAGAGAGCATCCTTTTTCTTTTTTTTTTTTTTAAATGGTTAGTAATTGGGCTTTTAGTAGGACCATGATGAAAGCAGGGAGGGGGCTTGTTTGAAATAGTTGCATGTAAACACACACTAGAACTTTCAAGTTACTTAAGGTCACATTGCTGACTGAACAGATCACAGATACTAAAAACCACTCCTGTTTACTGAGTGACCATGTTCTACACAATTGATATTTATTACTCATTTTATCCTCAGAGCCACTCTATGAGGTAGGTACATTTATTGCTCCCACAGAATTTCGGGACCTTATGCAAGTTCTCCCAACTGGCCAGTTGCAGAACTACAACAGTGAACTGCTCTAGTTTGCTTGAGGGTTCTCAAAAAATAAACTCCCAGAGTTAAGACTGGCTAAGTCCTTGGCAAACTGGGATGAGTTGGTCTCTCTCTAGGTAGGACCAGGCTCTGAGTTCAGGAAGTCAGGCTTCAGAGGGTACACTGCTAACGATTGTGTTATATTGCCTGTCATGGATGTCTTCAACAGTAAGTCACAGTTTGCAATGGGCATGCCTCAACTTTTTCCTGAAGTAAATATTCAAGAGCTTGAATAAGTCATTAATATTAGGGTAGGCTTGGGAGCATCCTCACGGACAAGGCTTCCCTGCTTCCCTTTTTAGTTGTATAAGCCTGAGCATGTAAGGTGTTCTTATGTAAGTCAACTCAAAATTATTATTTCCCCTCTTCAGGTTGTAATTTCTTGAATCCCTTCTCTTGTTTTTCCTACTTGCAAACCCCAATTTCTGAAGCTTAGTGTTTCCAAGACCACTTTATCCCCACCTAAGGAGAGAGCTTTTCTAAAGTTGCTCTGTGCCATAGAGCTCTGCTGTATCAGGTGGAGCATTCTGGCTATCTGTGACTTTAATCTTCTGGTTTACATGATTAAGAGTACAGAAAATTTACAGGTTTTCTTTTAAATTCCTAAAAGAGAGGGCCAACAGGCTTTCTTTCTTCTCCAAGAGCAGAAAGAATTTCTGAGCTCTGAATTGGAGCTAATGATTTTCCCAAGGAGGACTCTTGCACAGTCCTCCTTAAAGACCCAAGCTTTACTTGAAAATCTCCCGTGATGGGATTCTTGGGAGACCACAAGGCAAACCTTTACTTGCAGAAAGGAGTAATCATGTCAAAGTTCTTCCTTAGACTGTGTTATGCTAAGATGTGTCCCTCTGCAACCTCATCAATTCACTCTCCTACTTTCTGAAGCAAACTTCTTTTCTTTCAGATAGACAAAGGCCGCTTATGTGTTCCCCTTTAACTTTTTCTTCTCTAGACTAAAGATCCTAGTTCCTTTACTTATTCCTCTACGTCAGTGGTTTTCACATATTTTTTAAAAATTAAATCTTAGGTTGAAATGACAGGAGGAAACCAGTATTTAACAAGGTAAAATATTTCCTTACGATCAAGTCAATTGAGCATAGTCATGGGATGATACATTAAGAACAAAAACATTGACACAAAGGCTTATAGATAATTACTGCAAATTTGCATCAACATCCAGTTATCGTTTGTATTGAGGAAATCTTGAGTTGCAAATAGTATTAGTTTTTTTAAAAGCAGCTTCCCTTGTACTCTTAAGGTTCTCTTTAATTAAACTGATAGAAATGTTTGAAAGAGGACTACTAGGACATTTTTGTTTGAAAATTTAACTGCTAATAATACATATCAACTGCTTGCTTTTCTTATGCTACATACATAAATCATACAGGGAGCTTACAATATGTGCCAAAGCTGTCTTTAACATGATGTCACCATGACTCAGCATGTCATGGTAGTCTCTTCTTTTTATATAACAGATTATTATATGTAAGGGCATGCACTGAACACACACGCCAGAGCCTTATTTGACATTTCTTTGAGTGTGGCATACGTCTACTCGACAATCTGCACAGAAGGAGAATGTCCATAACTTCATGTAAGCAGATAGACATGCAGGACTGCATTTGTGTGTGGGTGTTTATAATTCTAAGTTATTTTTATTCTCTTCTTTGTTACTGTCTACATTATCAGAATGTTTCTTAATAAGCATGTTACATATTAACTTTACTCCCAGAAATTATATATATTTAATTTTAATTATCAGTATATGCATGTCTTAATACTCTAACGATAAAAAAAAATTATCGCTGGGTGTTGTGGCTCATACCTGTAATCCCAGCACTTTGGGAGGCCGAGGCGGGCAGATCACTTGACGTCAGGAGTTCAAGATCAGCCTGGCCAACGTAGTGAAACCGCATCTCTACTAAAATACAAAAATTAGCCGGGCATGGTGGCATGCACCTATAATCCCAACTACTAGGGAGGCTGAGGCAGGAGACTCACTTGAACTGAAGCAGAGGTTGAAGTGAGCCAAGATTATGCCACTGCACTCCAGCCTGGGCGACAGAGTGAGACCCTGTCTCAAAACAAGAACAAAATTGTCAAACAAGAAAATACAGAGAAAATCACCAATATAACTAAGAGAAGAGATTGTGGGAATGTTTCTCCCTACTGCTTTTCCAGGTTTTCTTATAAAGATATGTGATTTATGTTGATAATCCATTAATCTTTATTTAATGGGATAAAGTTAGAGAATTACTGCCAAACATAGACATTTTAGGCAGGATGCTATTTTTAAAAATACTATTACAAAACTGCAGTAGTTCTGATGATATTTTCAAATAATTAAAATATACACACAGTGATGTTAGGAGAAGTAATTTTCTGAGAGCTACACAATGATCATATAACAGGGCAGTGCAAGTAAGTGAAATGAAAGCCTGCAATGGACTGAATTTTGATACTTAATATATCTGAATGTTTACATATATTTTTAAAACATTTAAAATATAGCTTAGAGTAAGATTTAAATTAAGGCATTTGCAGAACTACAAAATATCACTACATAACGTAATTTGAAAACCTATGATCTATTAATCTAGTATAAAATATCTATTCCGCAGATTTTGTTCAACATCTGCAGAACAAATAACCTAAATTGCATTTTATACCTCTTGGGATTATTTTAGGTTATGGAGCATGTTGATTTGCTAGGGCTGCCGTAACAAAGTACCATAGTCTGAGGGGCTTACGCCACAGCAGTTTATTGTCTCAGATGTCAGAGGTGAGAAGTCAGAGATCAAGGTATCATCAGGGCTGGTTTCATCTGAGGCTGCTCTCCTTGGCTTGCAGATCGTTGTCTTCTCCCTGTGTCTTCATGTGGTCTTCCCTCTGTACATGTGGCCGTGTCTAGACTTCCTCTTCATGTAAGAGCACCAATCATATTGAATTAGGGCCCATCTTAATGACCTCATTTTAAATTATTTACCTCTTTAAAGACCCTATTTCGAAATGTGGTCTCCTTATGAAGTACGCTGGGTTAGGACTTTAACACATGAATTTTGGAAGAAGACAATTCAGCTCATAGCATGGAATTTCATAATTTTCTATATCCTTGTTAAAGAAACATCTTCCTTTTATAGAAAGAAATATCTCAATCTTTAGTTATATATTTACGTGTAGATACAGTTATAGAAATAAATGTATTTATGTGTCACATATTCTGCACTCATATTAAATTGTTAAATATCTTCAAAGAATCATTTGGCATTTTAAGAAAAAAAAATGTTTTGGGGGGGTCCTGGAATGACTTCACCTTTGGCTATTTGCAATTATCACATGGACTTGTGTAAACTATCCAGTATCAAGTTAAAAGAAAATCAGATCAATGGTTAGAAAAATAAAAACAGATGCTCATTAGATTCGTCGAAGTCAGAATTAACTCCACCTTTCAAATTTTGTGGGAATTGTGTTTAACATCTGCAGAACAAAGCAAATATATTTAATTCACCACAGCCTCTAGTTTATAGTTCAAATTTGGCCTCTCTGATCTATTATATTTGTGCTAAAAAGCTAAGGAAGTAAGTTATAAAAACAGAGAAACTAGAAATATTAATTTTTCTAGTCCAAGATAATCATCCTCCTTAGGTTACATTTTGTGTAACTCAGGGAAGTTTTTGGTTTTAAAGTGGAATACTGTTCATTCTCAACTTACAAACCATCTGTGTTCCAAAAATTCATTTGGAAGTCAGTTATTAGGCTCTCTCAAGAAATTTTCCCATAGAAATCGTGTTATTTATAATGATTACACTCCTAGGCCAGCCCGTAAAACCCAATGTAACTCCCACCACAGAAAACATGGTATTCATAATACAGTGCTATGAAACCTCCTTACCGAATAAAACACTGCCTTGCTGGAAAAAGAAATAACACATGAGAATAATACATATTTTAAAATCTATCAGTGTGCTTTTCTTGTTTGTATTTCTCTCTGTTTTGCCAGACATTCATTTATATTAGGGAGGTTTAGGATTATTACCGCAAGAATGCGGAGTCTGTATCCAGTGTTTGACAAGTGGGACAGAATTTTTGAGAGCACAGCAAGACAATAGTCTTGAAATCTAGAATTTATCTAGAGAGGAAATGTTTTTAAATTTCCTAAACACGCATGACATAGCTACCTATCTACATGGAGTTTGACTTTGAAGGTACTATCAGCCAGGGCTGGATAGAACTCAAGAGCCTCATGGAAGAGGCCACGGGAGAGTGGGTGGGAGCCTCCCCATTCAGCCCTGATGGGCGTGGAGGGAAGGAGAGACAACTTGGAAAAGCAAGTCTTGAATGTTAACGATCAAGGATGCATTTAGAGAGTTGCAAGGAAAGGTCAAAATAAGAGAAGCGGCTTCATTTCACTGTCCATTTTGCTCTGGCACGGAGACATCACACGCGGAGGGAGCTTGCTACAAGGAGACACAGCCTGGCTGCTCATTGATCATGCCCACTGAGCAGAGCACAGACCGCAGGCTCGGCTGCCGTCGTCCCTCAGTGGACTCCAGCGTGACGGTTTCAGGGACTTGACCAGACGTTCTGCAATGGGCAGCAGTAAAAACCAACAGGATAAACACACATCCAAGACTCCTAAAAGGCAAAAGTTACGGTCACTGGACGAATGTGTGCTCTTCATTTCTCTTCATTTCGGTCTGCCCCCAGCGGTGTGGGAGGGAGCTCATTAAAAGTATTAGATTAGTTATATGAAATAGAAGGGTTTTATTTTCTTTGTGAATCATTGTACACTTCCTAAATCAAGAAATCTTTTTATCATTTTAAAAGCACCAACTATGTGCACCTATTAAATGTTCAAACTCAGTCTTTAAAGGAGTCCTATGAGATTACACCTTTATCACTGAGGAAATTGAAACAATTGTGCCCAAAGTTACATCGTTTCTGAAAGAAAGAGCTGGGATTTGAATCAACATTAGCCATGCTATGAAACAGGCTCTGGGCTGAGCGCAGTGGCTCACGCCTGTAATCCAGCACTTTGGGAGGCGGAGGTGGGCGGATCACTTGAGGTCAGGAGTTCAAGACCAGCCTGACCAACATAACAAAACCCATCTCTACTAAAAATACAGAAATTAGCTGGGTGTGGTGGCATGTGCCTGTAATCCCAGCTACCTGGAGGCTGAGGCAGGAGAATCCTTTGAGCCCAACAGATGGAGATTGCAGTGAGCCAAGATCAGGCCATTGCACTTCAATTATAGTTTGGAGTATCTGGAGCTTATGTCCCCTTATCTCATTTTTTTCTGAACTGAGGAAACAGGTTGGCCCCGAGTGGTGGCTCTCAGGGCCTGGGGCTGGGAGTGGATGAAGGTCATCCCTAAGGTTGAATGAAGCCTTAGGGGCCAAGGCCTCTGGCTGGTCTAATTTACCAATGATGTTTTTCAGTTTTAGGCTACTTCATAGATACAGTAATTATTTCTTCAGGAATTCACTTATCTACTTATCAGCACCTAACAAGGGCTGCTCTCTTCTGTTATTCCCCACATTCCTAAAGTCTTTTTCCTTAATTCCACTTTTTCAATGTGACAGCTTTGTAAATGGTATTAAATGACACATCATAATTTGATGCATCTTCCTGGAGATTCAATTTTCCTCAATGATAATTGAATCATTTTTCACATTCAAATAATTCACATATATAATAAGAAGGCAAAAAGCAAACCTGGTGTGAAATTTTAAGGTCTAATACAAGACTGCTAATGAGAGCTGCTTTGGGCCATACCCCTAGACTTCCGGGGTAGGCGCTTCATGAACTCTGCTGTTTACGGTAGTGTATTTTGTTGGAACACTTACAGAGCCAGAGTGCTAAAGTAAGTACTGAGGGGCTTTTCCGCTAAGAATAGTAGATAAGCCAGACTTTCCCCTGTAACTAGGGCAGGGATTTACCCCAGGAAACAAAAATATAGAGGGAGGGAGGCAAAAAAAATTGAACAACGATTTTAAAAGCTTAGCACTTAGTCACCAGGAATAATTAGCTAAAATAGGAAGCTACCAGATGGCTTAGCCTTGTTATTAAAATCCATCTGTGAGCCACATTACGAATTGGGGAGCTGATTGGAGGAAGATTTGTCCTCATGTCAGCTGCCCTGTTTCAGCTCCAGAATTGCCAGCAAAGACTTTGCTCCTCGGTCCCTCTGGGTAGCAGATGCCATGCTTTCTCTCCCTCTCTCATCCTCTCAACCTGGTTTGCTTTTGAAAAGGTTTGTAAACTTTGTTTAGCTTCTCCCTACAAACCTTTGTTTGACTTCGTATATGCAAAGGAAGAAAGCCGTTCACCTACCATATACGTGATAACTTTTCTTGATTATTTCTGGATGGACGTGGAAAATGATCTGGGTAAGATACAGCTGAGGGAAGGAAATATGTAAAATGCAAGTGCTGGTGATACTACTTTAGCAAGTAGGGGTGGTGGGAGGGTAACAAGAACAAGGTGGCATTGTATGGGTTTACTTGCTCTTTCCATTCCATTCCCTTTGGCTTAGCAGCCATTCTGTCACCTCAAGATGGAAATGAATGGTCAATAGATCATCTCTCAGCTTGGCAGCAGTATTGGGACCATTGTGTGAAGTGACACATGGTAGGATTGCTTGTGACTATAAACACGACTGAGTTCTCCTTTAACCCTTATAGGGCCTTGTCTTGTCTGTTTTCTGCTGCTGTAACACAATACCACAGACTGCTATTTATAAAGAACTGAAGTTAATTTGGTTCACAGTTCTCTGGAGGCTAGAAGGCCTCAGAGCACAGCACCAGCATCTGGTGGGGGTCGCCCCATGGCAGAAGGCAGGAAACAGACACAAGTGTGAGGGCAGAACTTACTGTTGTATCAAGAGTTCACTCCCACAGTAATTAATCCATTCCCACGATAATGGCCTTAATCCATTTATAAGGGCAGAGCCCTCATGACCTAATCACCTCTTAGAAGTCTAGCCTCTCAAGACTGTTGCATTGGGGATTAAAATGTCAGCACATGGACTTTTGGGGGTACATTCAAACAGTAGCAGGCCTGAAACTTGAATGTGAAGATTAAAACGATTTCACAGTAGCATGTGTTACAATATGCATATATGTGTTGCTGATTAACACATGAAAGTCAAAACATCCCAAACTATTAGAGATACACTTAATTTAATAGCTCTTAATTATTCCCAGAGCTAGGTGTCACACTGGTGTTTAATACATATATGTTTCTGTCTTAAGAGTTCTCCTTTTCTTCCCCTGACACCAAGAATGTCAGAGATTATGAAACCTATCACTCCATGGGTTCTATAATGACTAGATAAAATGAAAACACATATAAAGTACTTTGCAGAGTGCCTGGCACGTGGTGAGAGCTCAGTGAATCTTATTTGGCACTAGAGTAAATGCTCAATGAACCATAATTATTGTTGTTCTAATTATGTGGTCATTAAAATCTTCCTATGTTCATCAAATACCTGGAATTCTTAGATATCACCAAGTGTTGAAATAATGACAAATATTTTTTTCTAGTCCTTGCGAACTCTCTGCCCCTTTTTACACGACATAATGCTTCTAGATGCTTTGGCTACAAATCGGTGGTTATATTAAAGGTATAACTACTTAATGAACCCAACAACGTGAGAGGTGCAATGTAAAGTAATGTAGTGCTCTATAACTTAATCAAGTCAATTTCTGCAAGATTTTATCTTAAAGGTTTGGTAATAGAAAAGGAAGACATGAATTCCAAAGGGGAGAAAAACAAAAGCTCAAAAGTACGTGTTAATTTATTATTGTCGGTAGAATAAACTTGGAAGTTGTGACTGAGTTGTCAGACAAAACCATACAAGATATCAAAATTTCAGCTGTATATTATTTTACTACCCATAGGACCTATGTAGACATGACAGGATAAAAATGAAACAGGAATACAGAACTGAGTCAGGTTCAAAGCATTTTGGAGTTGGAAGCCAATCAAGTGCCCAGGTCCATCAAGTGACCAGTCTGGGTAAGAGTTTCAGGCTTCCATGAGATAAATAGAGATGAAGACCATTTTGGGTATGAGACTAGAAGGGACATGAAACCAATACTTCTTTTAAGTTATGGGGTTCCTGTTATAGACTATATATTGGGTTCAATGTGTTTCCCCAGAGTTGTTAACACAAATTCAGGCAGTATCCCAGGCTAAAGCTCTGGTGGAGAAATAACTTCATTTAGCTAAGAAAGTTTTCCAGTGGGTAGACTTAGCACTAATTATAGATGTTTAAGAAAATCAAACATATAGCTTTAGTATTTTTATAATAAAGAATCTGATATATCTATTATTTTATTTCATAATGTTTAAGAACACTTTTACTTATTGTCATAGATCAGCCTTATCATTGCATAAGTAATTTAGACTTGTGCTTTTAACTTAACTCTTAGCAAGCTTATTGAGTATTGGATGAGTTTAAAAAGCATAAACTACATCATATTTATAGGTTTACTTTACTAGAATAATAAAGTCTTTAAAGTACTTAGAAAAAATTGTTGTCAAAATAGTAGTACTTAAAAAATACTAGTTCTTAAAAAAAAGAAATACTGTATTTAAATAAGAAAGGAATACTGTATTAATGCAGTTAAAATGATTTGTGTTTTAAAAGTTTATAAATAGAACAAAATATTATTCTAAACAATTTTCAAAGAAATTATTATAAAAAATTTTGCTTGTAAATAAAATAAGATTTTGAAGGTGAACTCAAAAGCCTAAGGTTTTTAAATTTGTAACTTCAATGAATTGAAAGTTATTTCTTTTCAACTTACGTAAACTTACGAGTAAACTTTTCTGCCCAGCAAAACACTTGAGGGCTCAAAAAAAGTCACGTTAACATAACTATGTTTATTGGAAAGCAGGAAAATTGTTTTTGCTGGAATGGAGAAGATATTTAGAAATTTAAAAATTTAAGATATTTAGATATTTAAAAATTTAAATATTTAGATATTTAAAACACACACACACACACACACACACACACACACACACACACACACACACACGAACTACAACATCAGGACAGGTAAAGGGTAGCTTCAGACCAAGCTGCTTCTCACACAGGTATAAGAGAACATATTGTGGCTAATCCCCTCATATACTAAACAAATTTAAACAACAAATTGAACTTTATTTATTTATTTTTTAAAATTTTACTTTAAGTTCTGGGATACATGTGCTGAATGTGCAGGTTTGTTACATAGGTATACATGTGCCATGGTGGTTTGGTGCATCTATCAACTTGTCATCTAGGTTTTAAGCCCTGCATGCATTAGGTATTTGTCCTAATGCTCTCCCTCCCCTTTCCCCCCACCCCTCGACAGGCCCCGGTGTGTGATGTTCCCCTCCCTGTGTCCATGTGTTCTCACTGTTCAACTCCCACTTATGAGTGAGAACATGCAGTGTTTGGTATTCTGTTCCTGTGTTAGTTTGCTGAGGATGATGGTTTCCAGCTTTATCCATGTCCCTGCAAAAGACATGATCTCATTCTTTCTTGTGGCTGCATAGTATTCCATGGTGTATATGTGCCACATTTTCTTTATCCAGTCTATCACTGATGGGTATTTGGGTTGGTTCCAAGTCGTATATACCCAATAATGGGGATTGCTGGATCAAATGGCATTTCTGGTTCTAGATCCTTGAGGAATCACCACACTGTCTTCCCACTCCCACCAACACTCTAAAAGCATTCCTATTTCTCCACATCCTTTCCAGCATCTGTTGTTTCCAGACAGCAAATTGTACTTTAAATCTTAATGATTATCAAAATGATAGTAATGTCATAATTTGGGAGAATTAAACATTGCTGATGGCAAATTTTAACTGGTAAATCTTTTCTATAATAATATGACAAAGCATTTCAAGAACCATAAAATATTCCTACTTTATTTATCTTACCAAAATCGCACTTACTGGCATTTATCCTAAGGAAATGATATAAAGAAAAGAAAATTAGTTTTATATTTGTCTTTAATCCATCTTGAGTTTACTTTTGTCTATGGTGTAAGGGAGGGGTCCAGTTTCAATCTTCTGCATATGGTTAGCTAGTTATTCCAGCACCATTTATTGAAGAGGGAGTCCTTTCTCCATTGCTTGTTTTTGTCAACATTGTCAAAGATCATGTGGTTGTAAGTGCATAGCATTATTTCTGGGTTCTCTATTCTATTCCATTGGTCAATGTATCTGTTTTGGTACCACTACCATGCTGTTTGGTTACTGTAGTCCTGTAGTATAGTTTGCAGTCAGGTAACAACGGGTCTCCATCTTTGTTCTTTTTGCTTAGCATTGCCTTGGCTGTTGAAGCCCTTTTTTTGTTTCCATATGCATTTTAAAATAGTTTTTTTCTGATTCTGTGGAGAATGCCACTGGTAGTTTGATAGGAATAGCATTGAATTTATAAATTGCTTTGGGCAGTATGGCCCTTTTAATAATATGAGTTCTTCCTATCCATAAGCATGTAATGTTTTTCCATTTGTTGTGTCATCTCTGATTTCTTTGAGTAGTGTTTTGTAATTCTTGTTGTAGAGGTCACTTACCTGACTGGTTAGCTGTATTTCTAGGTAATTTATTATTTTGCAGCTACTGTGAATGGAATTGCATTCTCCATTTGATTTTCTGCTTGGATGTTGTTGCCGTATAGAAATGCTAGTGATTTTTGTGCATTGATTTTGTATCCTGAAACTTTGCTGAAGTTGTTTATCAGACCAAGGAGGTTTTTGGGAGAGACTATGGAATCTGTATCTATATCATAGATATAGAATCGTGTCATCTGCAAACAGGGATAGTTTGGCTTCCTCTCTTCCTATTTGAATGCCTTTTATTTATTTCTCTTGTCTGATTGCACTGGACAGGACTTCCAGTACTATGTTGAATAAGTGTGGGGAGAGAGGGCATTCCTATCTTTTTCTGGTTTTCAAGGGGAATGTTTCCAGCTTTTGCCCATTCGGTATGATGTTGCTGTGGGTTTGTCATTGATGGCTCTTATTTTGCAATACGTTCCTTCAAGACTAGTTTGTTGAAGGTTTTTAACGTGAAGCGATGCTGACTTTTATCAAAAGACTTTTCTGCATCTATTGAGATGATCATGTGGTTATTGTTTTTAATTCTGTTTATGTGATTAATCACATTTACTGATTTGCATATGTTTAATCAACCTTGCATTCCAGGGATGATACCTACTTGATCATCATGGATTAGCTTTTTGATATACTGCTGGATTCAGTTCGCTAGTATTTTGTTGAGGATTGTTGCATCTATGTTTATCAAGGATACTGGCTTGAAGTTTTCTTTTTTTTGTTGTGTCTCTGCCAGGTTTTGGTATCAGGATGATGCTGGCCTCATCGAATGAGTTAGGGAGGAGTCCCTCCCCCTCAATTTTTTGGAATGGTTTCAGTAGTAGTACCAACTCTTCATTACACATCTGGTAGAATTGGCGGTGAATTTGTCTGGTCTTGGACTTTTTTTGTGGTAGGCTTTTTACTACTGATTCAGTTTTGGATCTCATTATTAGTCTGTTCAGGGATTCAATTTCTTCCTGGTTCAGTCTTGGAAGATTGTATGTGTCTGGGAATTTATCCATTTCTTCTAGGTTTTCTAGCTTGCGTGCATAGAGCTGAAGATATTTGCAAACTATGCATCTGACAAAGGTCTAATATCTATAATCTATAAGGAACTTAAAAAAATTTACAAGAAAAAATCTTACTAAAAAGTGGGCAAATATGTGAACAGATGCTTCTAAAAGAAGGCATACACATAGCATTTGAAAAAATGCTCAACATCACTAATCATTAGAAAAATGCAAATTAAAATCACAAAGAGATACCATCTCACACCAGTCAGAATGACTATATTCAAAGTAAAAAAATAACAGATGCTGGTGAGACTGAGGAGAAAAGGGAATGCTTATACATGGCTGGTGGGAGTGTAAATTAGTTCAACCATTGTGGAAATCAGTATGGTGATTTCTCGAAGAACTTAAAACAGAACTACTATTTGATCTGACAATGCCATTACTGGGTATATGACCAAAAGAATGTAAGTCATTCTACCATAAAGACACCTGCATGCATATGTTCATCGCAGCACTATTCACAATCACAAAGACATGGAATCAACTTAAATGCCCATTTATGACAGACTGGATAAAGAAAATGTGGTACATATACACCATGGAATTCTATGCAGCCATAAAAAAGATTGAGATTATGTCCTTTGCAGGAACATGGATGGAGCTGGGGGGCATTATTCTAAGTGAACTAACGAAGGAACAGAAAACCAAATACCGTGTGTTCTCACTTATAAGTGGGAGCTAAACATCAAGTACATATGGACACAAAGAGGGGAACAATAGGCACTAGGGCCTACTTGAGGGTGGAGGGTGGGAGGAGGGTAAGGATTGAAAAACTACCCATGTTTATTAACTACTATGTTTATTACCCGGGTGATGAACTAATCTGTACACCAAGCCTCCATGACATGCAATCCACCTATATAAAAAATCTGTACATGTACCCCTGAACTTACAATAAAATTTAAAAAAAAAGAAAACTTGTATACATGAAGATATTAATGATAGAACTATGTATAGAAGCAAACGTTAGAAATATCCCAAACATTCAATGAGAAAATTCTATGTTAGGAACACACAGGATATTAAAAAATAATTAATATAAAAATGTTAAAGGCTGTGAAGCAACCTGAAGAAATGTGCATGACATAGAAAAAGGGGAAAATTTGGAAAACATAACTTGATTTATACTGGGATTTTATATGTATGATCAAGTGTTGGAAGGGAACATAGGAAAAAATGAGTGATTTTGTCTTACAGAAATATTTTTGTACTGTTATGTGTGCAATCAATACTGTTTTTTGGGTTAAAGTTTAACCATGCTTCATAATCTTTACTTTGTTGACATCCTATTGTGGATCTACCATATATGAATTTATATTTAAATCAGGACCCTAGGAGTTTCTAAGCAAGTTCATTTGGAAAAATTTGATAATTCCTATGGCTATCATCTTTAGTGGAGGGTGCATCTGCTGCATTCCTGCCTTGTATTATCTCTTTTTTTCTGGCAACAGCCCTACCCCATCCCCTCAATTGGATTCAGCCTTGACAGTATTGTCAATCAAAATATTTTGATGCTCCCTGGCCAAAGGAAAAAAAAATCACCTCTAGTGTCTGTTCCCTGGAACCCAAGAGCTACCCAGGTTCCAGTTGATTCTAAAACCTGACTTTCAACTTCTCTTTTCATTCTTGTAGTTATGCTATATCCTTCTGATAAATTTCTATCTTTGCTTACATAAGACAGATTTCCCCCATTGGTATTATTTAGGTATCCCCTTCTCTCAGGTTCTACTTTCTAGATGTTAAATGCTATGACAGTAGATGACAGGGGGAGTTCTCAATTCTGACTTTGAGGTTGGAGAAGGGTTCTCATAGGAAGTAGCACTAATAATTAGAATTTCTACCAGCAGTAATGGGGAGGAAAGGGCATTTTAAGAAGAGAGAACAGTCTCACAGTGTTGGGAGGATATGTGACATGTTGAGAAACAGCTAATAGCTTGGTGTTGCCCTTGCTCAGGGTACCTGAATGAGCTCCTATGAGCTTCTTAGTTTGAGAAAGTTTTTTTCTTCTTTGTGGTACCAATGTTTACCACAGTGTCTAAAATATATAGGGTTGGGCTGGGCACAGTGGCTCACAGCTATAATCCCAGCACTTTGAGAGGCCGAGATGGGTGGATGACCTGAGGTCAGGAGTTCAAGACCAGGCTGGCCGACCTGGTGAAACCCCATCTCTTCTAAAAATACAAAATTAGCCAGGTGTGATGGCAAGCACCTAAAATCCCAGCTACTTTGGAGGCTGAAGCACTTGAACCCATGAGGGGGAGGTTGAAGTGAGCCGAGGTCACACCACTGCACTCCAGCCTGGGTGATAGGAGTAAAACTCCACTTAAAAAAAAAAAAAAAAATATATATATATATATATATATACACACACACACACACACACACACACACACACACACACACACACACGGTTTGATATATATATATATTTGCTGAATAGATGGCTGAAGTAGGGAAATGAAAATAGATTTGGGTGGAAAAATGAGATGTCTTGAAGACATCTCATTTAGATTTCTTCTGAAGCCACTAGAGAGTTATCTGTGTTTAGAGTAGGGGAGTGAAACCATCAGATGAATGAGAACAGAGAGAGGGAGAAAACTGTGTGATATTGACACAACCTAAACACTGGAGCTGTTGGAAAACAGAAATGGGTCATTCTGTAAATGCGTGGGTCGTATGTGTTGCACACTGAAAATGTTAAAGTGGAGACTGGCCATCTGTTTGGGACATGGTGTAGAAGATTCTCCTACCCATTGAGTGGGAGTTTGGATCAGATGGTGTTCCAACACCTCACACTGCAGACTTCATTTAGCTTCTGAGGAACTAACTTGTTTCGTTGACCCACTGGAAATAATCTCATTGTTTTGTGATGTTACACATCTTTCTATTGCCAGGTCTGGTCAAAAGGTACTAATCTTATTTGAAAGCAGTCCTGAGAAACAAGGTGACTGATACATTCTGGAAAGGGTTTGAATTGCAGGGACTTCTTCCATACTGCTTTATGCAAATTAGTAGAACTGATGCCTAAACCAATTGTAGGATGCATTTCTGCAGTGATATTGGCTAATTTTTCAAGTTACTGGAGAGTGGAGTGATTTTTGGCTCTGAGGATGATAGTTTTGTATCAGGAACCTCAGGCGGGGGCTGGCCAGAGAGAAGGATTGAGCAATGAACCTTATCCTGCCTTATTTTTAAGCTTTATCGTGCTTTACCTAAGCAGGGTCTACCCTAGAAATTCTAAGGATGAGGCATCAGCAGCAGTGATAGCTGATTCAAATTCATCTTCTTTGTCTCTCTCACCCCAATTTCCTTTTTTCCCAATCAACAATAAACCGCTGGTAAAGAAAATCCTCAAGAATTTGCCTTCTCCACATACTGTTTCTCTCCTCTAGTAGGAATGGGAATTTGTAATTAGATGTCTTTTAGATATTTGCTTTCTACTCAACATATACAAGGACAATAATCTCTTATAAGAAGGAGAGCTGATATGAACCACACAGTCTGTTCAGAACAGAAGAGGATTGCTGCCCCAGTGCAGAGAACCCTTGCTAGGAAAGAAAGGCATCTCATCTAGTATTGATGGATTTGTTCATGGGAAATTTATTTTTATAATAATTCAATTCCCTGTTTCAATTCTCTCTATTTAGAAATCATAGAAAAATAAATGTGGACATTTACAGAAATGGCAGGAAAGGCAAACAACAAATGAAAATAGATTAAATAAAAATAGAAAAATAATCTCAAAATCCTAGTAAATGTGTTTTCCTAACTTGTGTTCTACCATGTTGAACAAGAAGTACACATATGTGAAACTAGAAACATATTGTGCAGTTTTTCAGTTTAAAACCAAACAAAACCAAAGCCACTGTGTTTCTTTTTCCCAGTTAAATTCTTCAGTTACACCAGTATGCAGTAGCAATTACTGGGTAAATTCAAAGGAGCTTTACTGTATGACCAGGAATACATTTCTCTTGGTCTGAAACAATCTATTAAAGGAAGGCTTAATCTATGCTCTATTATCTTTGTGGTTAAGATTATTATTATTGACTGAACTATTTGGGTCTGAGTTGGTGGTATTTCCAATCAAACTGATAAATGTCCTCATGCCAACTATGAAAGGTGGCAATTTAAGACTTGGTTCAAAATGCAACTACAGTTTCAGCTAGTAGATTCTTGTTCTGGAGTAAAAGGTAGAGGCAGTCTAGTCTAGTTCAGAGCCATAAGTCTTCTTTGCCTCTTTTGTGGTCTGCTGTTCCCCATTCTCTCTCCACATCCCTAGGGTGGGAGGAGACTCATTCTGGAGCACTCCTCACAGGAATTCCTGTCCCAGGAGCACCCCTCTCTACCTCAAAAGAAATCCTCATTCTATTAGAACTTGATTGCTTTACTCTTCTGTCTTAAAGCTCAGAGCCTTGACCCATTACCATGCAACCTGGTAAACTGATGTGATCACAGGCGTTCATCTGTCATCCTCCCAGGTAACAGTGGCATTTTAACACATGCCTGCTGTAGACTTGTCTTAACTGAGGAGGGACTAAGGGGGATGGGGAAGGGTGCTCAATGTCAGCTGCCCTCTGAAGGGAAGGTAGAAAGACGTTTTGGATCGAAGTCCTCCAAATCAAATGTTTCTTTTCCTTTTGCCTAGTTTTATACTGATTATTGCCCCAAATCAGTCTATAAAAGAAACTCCTATAGTGGAAAGTATAATTTTCCCATAGATTTTTCTGTATCTTTGGTTTTTCCACCAAGAAATTTTGGTTATCATTATTCCCAGCTCTTATGGTGATTGCAAGTTGCCCTCTGTCCATCACAAAACAACTTATTGGGCAGGTGTCAACAGGTAACCATGTGGTGTAACTGCTTTTCATCAACATCCAGAGATGGATTTGTATTAGGCTCTTAATGAGGTAGAACCCCTCTCAGCCTGTGACTACCTATCTCCTGGTTTAACTCTTCCACCTTAAATGCATTTTACTTTTCCTGGGATTTTATTAAAATTGGGTAGCTTATATGACAGCTAATAATTCTAGTTTGTGGGAAGGAATTAAGTGGCTTATGTTGTACCTTGGCAGTAGTACATTTGGAAATAAAAGCAGACTCAAAGCACTCTGATTAATCTCGGAAAATGAGCTGCCTTCCCCAGTGGGTATGCCTTCCGCCTTGGCAGCCTAATTCCCGATGCCAGAGCCTGATCTTAGGGATTTTTCATCTTTTTTTTTTTCTCCCTTCTGTTGTTGTTTTCTTAGAAGAATGAACTAAGCACTACAGTCATGGCAATTTTCCTGTATTGAATTAGGGTTGTGCTTTCATTCTTTCTGAACTCCCTTTGATCTAGATGTTTTGGCTGCCCTTGGGGTAAGGACTGAGCAGCTGCAGCTCGCTGAGCAATGCTCTATGGGATGCTACCTGCTCCTGTGCTGCCCCGCTCACTCTTCCTGGGTTGTGAATGTATGCTTAGCATGGGACCCACACTCTTAAGTTTGCTATGAGTAAAAGACATAGTCATCGTAGAGTAGCATGCTATAAGCCATTTCCAAGCAGCACGGTAATTTGGGCTGAAGCTGCTACAGTTATGGTTAAATCTTACCAGCTGGCACAAGAAAAAAAATGAGTTAAATAGATTTGAGCCCACGGATCCTTGCAGAGAATAATGGATTACATAAGGGGCACTATTTATGGACTCAAAATGCTAAAATTCCAGTGATGCCATCTCTTCCACAAATGCAGTACTTCCTTAGTTCATCTGCGCTGTGAATTCATATTCTCTAAAAATCTTTGAATAAATTACAATAAATAGAAAGGCCAGTTCTTAAGAGAGCAACATTGCACAACATTGCATATCATATCAGGAGACGGAGGGATTAGCAGAGTGTCTGTTTGGGAAATGACCTGGTAGGCTGGAAAACAGACATCAAAGCTTTAATGAATAGGCTATCAGTTTAAATTCAGCATGGCTAGTGGTGGATAAATGTCACTGCCCATATGGCTTGGGTTCTTCGGAAATGTCACTTCTTGCTGTGTGAGACAAGCACATATAAGCTACGTGCTGTGGGACTAGGTCTGAAAGTCATAGAAAGGGAAAGAGTAGCTGTGATCCTAGTAATTTAGTACTTTTATATAATATCTATTATCTAGCTTGAGAATCATATTGACATCATTAGATCATATCACCACCACTTTACAGACGAAGAAAATGCAACCCAAAGAGATTAAGCAATATGCCCAAGTTCACGCAGCTCAGTGGCACAGATACAATGAAACCTGAGGCCTCCAAATGCCTAGCCTGGTTCTGGCCCAACTCAAGTAGAATAGAGTGTTTCTTCCCCAGCTCTGAACTTTTCAACTTGTGGGCTGATCCAAGTCTGTGAAAACCTCAGTGCTATTATTAGGAATGTATGAGTCCATAGGTATAACTGTGGCTTTAAAATATCTTCTCCATTTAGGCACAGTTGTATTTCAAATGTATGTAGATGCCCCTGTGATTAACTCTTAAAATTAATTAATTAAAATATAAAGTTATTGTAAGCTTTCTGAAAACATAGTAGCATCTGGATACTATACATTTTATTAAATAACACACACCTAAAGTACAACCACAAGTTTGTGTGTTTGTGTGTGTAGGGGGGTACATAGTTTGTGTTTGCATGTGGGGGGATATGACTACATGACTGTATTTTAAGTAAAAAGTGATCTTGTGCAAAAACATTAGGAAGCCCTATCTGGTATAGCAAACCTAGAATTAGAAATTAAGTTGTTTTGCTGCATCTTTTTCTTTCTTTTTATTGCTCAAATTAGTGGATTATATACTGCAAGGAGGAGGCTGTATGTCATTCATCCTTCTTTCATACAAATATCCCCATCTTCCCAACAATGACAGTTCAGTCATTCAAGTGTGGAAGACAAACCGGGCTATAGACAATAAAAAACAAGATTCTCCATGTCCTTTGTTAGTAACTGGGAACATCTTCTAGAGGAAGTAGATGCAACCTAAAACTCAGAGTGCTTAACATTCTAATTACTGAGTGGTCCCACACCTGAGCAGCAAGTCCTACTCTTCAGCCTGAGCTCACAAACAAGAAACAGGGCGGGCCTGAGAGAGGTGCAACAATCTTGGAAACAAACAGATATATGGAAACTTAATGGGCAGGGAGACAAATAATTTATGAATATGCATTCATGTGGCTTGATAAGGTTGGTTTTCCAAATTAACGTTTTGTACCTTGTCCGTGTTGTGCAGTCACGGGGCAGGAAAGGCATTAAGAGTTTTCTTTAACTTCCAAGAATTGGAAGCCCCAAGAGATGTTTCTTTAAAAAGGCATCGAACCTTTTGAAGCCAGGACTCCGTGTGGTAATCTGGGTGTGTTGTATTGACAAGGATGGGAGAAGCTTGCTACACCCAGAAATCAGCTTAAAACATGCCTAGGGACACCCACACATGTAAAAGGCATCAAGAAGGCTCCATGGAAAGAGGCAGTGTTCCCTGAGACTGTTGGGAAAAACAGTTACAGTTTCTAAGTTACTTTTCTTTTTATTTATTCTTTTTTTTTTTTTTTTTTTTTTTTGAGGAGTCTCACTCTGTTGCCCAGGCTGGAGTGCAGTGGCATGATCTCAGCTCACTAAACAAGGATCATCGCTTGAACCTCTGTTTCCCAGGTTCGAGCAATTCTCCTGCCTTAGCCTCCCCAGTAGCTGGAATTACAGGCACCCACCGCCACTCCTGGCTAATTTTTGTAGTTTAGTAGAGACAGGGTTTCACCGTCTCTACTAAATGGCCACCTACTACATGGCCAGACTGGTCTCGAACTCCTCACCTCAAGTGATGTGCCTGCCTCGGCCTCTGAAAGTGTTGAGATTACAGGCATGAGCCACCATGCCTGGCTAAGTTGCTTTTCGGTTAGATACGGCATTGTCTCAGTCCAGGTGTGTACGTGGATGAGAGGGGAGAAACCAATCCACCTATTACTTTGGCATTGGTGGGTTTAAACCACCTTCCAACCTGGAGACTCTTTTTACTTGAACATCACTCTAATTTGAACCTGCTCCCTCTGTAATATGAATTTCCTTATCTTGAGCAATATTTCACTGGACACTGCCTTTCAGCAAATCATAAGAGGATGGTTTGTTCCCCTAGTCCTGGCATAAAACTAGAAAGTACAAAAAGCTTGAAGTTTATTTGAAAAATTCAGATACAAGGACTTTGGTCCTCAGAAAACATTTCTCATTTTGTTTTCCCGTAAGAGCAGGGTTTTGTCTGTCTTGCTAAATGCTAACCAGTACCTAGAGGACTTGCCAGGCCTATAGCAGGCACTCAGTAAACATTTGTTGGGTGAATAAATGAATCCACTTCCCTCCCACGTCTGCTCCTATCATGATGAGATGAAAATGCAGAGGAGGCCTGGCGACAGTTGTTAGGCTGGGCTGCTTTCCACTGGCATTCTCTTCAGCTGCAGAAAGGACAACTAATTGCCACTGCTGCCTCATTTGTATCAGCCTTTCATCAGGAACATTGTTATTTTGCCTCTTCTGCCAGGGATCAAATTATGCAAGATTAATTAATCAAATAATTAAGTGAATATAATCTTTCTTTCTTTCTTTCTTTCTTTCTTTCTTTCTTTCTTTCTTTCTTTCTTTCTTTCTCTTTCTTTCTTTCTTTCTTTCTTTCTTTCTCTTTCTTTCTTTCTTTCTTTCTTTCTTTCTTTCTTTCTTTCTTTCTTTCTTTCTTTCTTTCTTTCCCTTCCTTCCTTCCTTCCTTCCTTCCTTCCTTCCTTCCTTCCTTCCTTCCTTCCTTCCTTCCTTCCTTCCTTCCTTCCTTCCTTCTTTCCTTCCTTCCTTCCTTCCTTCTTCTCTCTCTCCCTTCCTTCCCTCCACCTTTTATTACTTTCTCTCTCTCTCTCTCATTTTTCCAGAGTCTCATTCTGTCAGCCAGGCTGAGTATAGTGGCATGATCATGACTCACTGCAGCCTCAACCTCTCCAGGCTCAGGTGATCCTCCCACCTCAGCTCAGCTGATCATCCCACCTCAGCCTCCCAAGTAGCTGGGACTACAGGCACACATCACCGTGCTTGGCTATTTTTTTTTTTTTTTGGTAGAGACGAGGTTTTGCCATGTTGCCAAGACTGTGTAATATTTCTGATATTAGGCTCTCTGGAGCTCTCACATTCAGTCTCTTGCCTTGAGAGGCCTGGAGAGTCAGCCTAGAATAATTTGAATTTGGTTCTATACTGAAAATATTTGTATAGAATTGAAGTCTTGTAATTGTCTTAGATTTAGATATTTTAACTAAATAGAATCCATCCCATCAATTATAAATGATTTAATTTGTTCTTATACTTTGTCTTATTTTTGAGATTAATTTATGTCATGGGTGTATTTTTCTAATCACACACAAAAAGTTAAAATATTACCTGACGGCACCAAGAACTTCAAACAGGATGTGGCATTTAGAAGGCAGGACCGAATTTCTTCTTCTGAGGGCCTAAGTAGCACATCCAGCTATATAGACATACAGACCTGTGTGTGTGTGTGTGTGTGTGTGTGTGTGTGTGTGTGTGTGTGTATAATATGTTTTATATATATATATAGAGAGAGAGAGAGAGAGAAAGAGAGAGAAAGGGAGTGAGAGAGAATAGGAAACAAGAGAATAATCCAAGGTATCATGGTATGAGTGAAAAGAGCAGGGGTTCTGGGGAATATGTGTTTGAATCCTGGCTTTCCTATTTACTGCTCTGTAACTTTGGACCATTTAGTTATTTTAGTCTCATCTGAAAAGGGGGCATGCCATTACTTTCCACAGGTCATTGTATGGATAAAATGTGCTAAAATACATGCAGTACCTAGGACAACACTTGGAGAGCTGGAAACGCTCAATATTAGTCTCCTGGACTCCATGAGCATCTTCAGTGTCCTAGAGGAGAGACACCCCCGTGTCTATGATGCCTTTCTCTTTTCTTTTTCTTTTTTCTTTTTTTTTTTTTTGAGACAGAGTCTCGCTCTATCACCCAGGCTGGAGTGCAGTGGCACCATCTTGGCTCACTGCAACATCTGCCTCCCGGGTTCAAGCAATTCTCCCACCTCAGCCTCCCAAGTAGCTGGGACTATAGGAACATGCCACCACACCTGGCTAATTTTTGTAGTTTTAGTAGAGATGGGATTTCACTATATTGACAAGGCTGCTCTGGAATTCCTGACCTCATGATCCACCCGCCTCGGCCTCCCAAATTGCTGAGATTACAGGCGTGAGCCACCACGCTGGGCCTATGATGCCTTTCTCAGGAGGGAGGATAATTGGAAAACAGATATTCTAAAATCTCTGCCTTCATTTAGCAACTTGAAAACAGTACATGAAAAGGAACTAAGAAATTTTGAGGCCTTATATGTGTGCATGAGGAGATATCCTGCAACGGTTTAGATGGAACACATTCATTTTTTTTCATCTTCAAGGCTTATTATGAACCTTTAGATATAGAAAAAGGACCAGCCAACTGCTTGAGCTCTCCCCTCTACTAGACAGAGCAGGCGATGCATTAGAAATTGTGATAATCTGACACCCTCTGCCCAGGAAAATGCAAAGGAAGAGGTCAATTACTGTCAATTTTAATTAGATTCATTTATTCCTGCTCTTTGGCCCATTGAAATGATGATACATGGATGAAAATTCACAAATATTTTAGTAAGCTAAGACCAAGGTGCTGGTCTTAGCTTACTAAAGCTATGTTCTCTCTACTTTAAAGTGAACTTAGATGGGAATAGAGGGGCTCAGAGATGGGCATTGACTGAATAAATCAACTGGGCCAAGAATGGGAGTTCAGGAAAGAATTCAATCAAGAGGGCAACTATTTTAAAATATGGATTTTCAATTTGCAAATGAAGTTCTCAATTTTAATTCCCTTGAAGTTTTAAAATGTGTGGGCATTTGTTCTTGCTTCTCAGGATTGGAACCCCTTTCTATTAGGGTGAAGATAGCAAGCACAGAAGCATATGACCTAGGCTCAGTCACCTGGATGCTCCCAACTAGGACTCTGAACTTTGGGGGAATGTTTCAAAGTTACAAAATTGGTTAAGAAATGTTTCCCAGGGGCAATAGTAACTATTGTCTAGTGTAGCTGTGTCTTGCTGTGGCATGGATGGAGGTGTCAGTGGCAATGTCTTCCACAGGTTCTTCATGTGGATTGGTCCTACTGAATGGTCTTCCTTGACTTTGGCCTTTTCTCCCTACCCCAAGTTTTTATTCTCCAGCTCTCTTATTGATTGTGTCATCTAAATCACATATCCTTCTAGTAGTTTCCTCTTTTGTTAAGTCCGAGAGTATTTCTTTTGCTTGCAACCAAGACCTGACTCAAACATATTGAGTTTTTAAAAATTACTTTTACATTCAACTTTTCAAGAATACATGTTTTTTAAGGAAAGATACACCTATGCTTACATCTTGAGGGGATATAAAAGGGAGCCGTGGGCAGGATCAATGAGGCAGATTTGTAGAGACTTTCTAGAAGAATATTTTAATAGTGTTTGGAAGGCAGCAGTGGATATGGATAAGCCCAGAGAAGGTGAGAATACAGGGCAGGTGATAAGCACCTTACATACAGCCTGGTCCTGGATCCTTTAAAATAAACAATTCTTAAAAAAAGAAAAAAAAATGAGAAAGAGATCTCTAGTCTGACTGGTTGGGTGCTATTTCCTGTTCAGCTCTTCATGCAATAACCTCACTAACTGCCACCCAATTTCCAACCTCCCATTCCTGGGAAACACAATGGAGAGGGAGGAAGTTGGCCAACTCGAAGAAACACCTGGAGACGAACAGCAGCTTTTTTCAGTTATGCTTTTGACTTGGACAGGGAGTGGAAATTCTACTGAGGGCCCAACAGGTGATCTCCTCTGGGCTATGGGCAAAGGCCACATGCTCGAGCTACTAGTTAAGCTACCTGTTTTTGTGTCCCAGCCAAACACAATACACAACCTATCTGAATAGAAGACACAGTGAGTCATGCAACCTCAGAATCTCACTTTCGTGAGAAGGCGTGTATCTGTGCATGTGTATGTAATCTGCTCATGGCCACAAAATAGCATTTCTGGCTTTCTTAAAGGTAATTAAACATCATGTCCCAAAGGGCTTATGAGAACACCGCCAAACTGCTGGGAGAAATAATAAAATATCAGGGCTTGCAGTACCATAGAGAAATGAGAATTTCTGTAGCCGGCTAAAAAATCAGACTCTCCTGGACTCTTGGACAACTGGGGTACATAGAGCCATTTGGAGAGCATTAGGGTACTTCCTTCTTGATTTGTTTTGTGGTCCTCAGCAGCTGCCAGTGCCTTGAGTCAAGCTGGTTAGGACTGGAAACAAAAGATTTTTGTTTGAACTTTACATTTTTAAGATATAGAAATGGCAACTTCAAGTGACGACAGGGCACGCAATTGCTGTTCAAAGTCAACAGGAAACTTTAAAAGCACACGTTAGAGTCTTTGCCTTCCTGTTTCTCTCACTGTGTGTTGTATTAATGGGTGGATGAGGACTTTGATGTCACGAGAGTCAGGAGTGTTTAAGCATACAGTAGGCTGTTTGTTTAAGAAACTGCTTAGTTCCTCCACTCTGTGTTAACTCTTGGTAACTTTATACTTTGTTATAATTTAAAAATTATTTTAAAAATTGGAAGGATAGCACAAAGAACTGATACATATCCTTTATCCAGATTCACTGATAAAATGAATATTTTTCCTATAGAGAAAAGTATTTACATATATAGGAAAACAAATTTATATATGGATATATATGTATACCTAGTCCTATTTTTATTCTGAGCTATTTGAAAGCAAGTTGGAGCTATCTTGACCCTTTGTGCCTAAATAGTTCAGTATGTAAGAACAAGAATATATATAATTACAGTATAGTTATCAGGTTCTGGAAAATTAACATTAATATCACATTTGTATTTAATCAACAATCCATATTCCAATTTTAATTGTCCGAATAGTGTCTTTTGCAGTATTTTTTTTTCTTACCATGCAGAATGCAGTCCAGAATCACATATAGCATTACTTGCAGTCCAGAATCACATATAGCATTACTTGCCGTGTCTTTTTAAGTTTCCTTAATCTATAATACTTTTTCAACCTTTCTGTATCTTTTTGATCTGGGTATATTGAGGAATCTATTACTCTATAAAGAATGGTACCCTGACTTTTGTCCTCCTAACTTCTCTAATTCTTCTCATTACTAAGTTCCTGCTACATGTTTTAACAATTGACTCTGGCTCTTATCTCTATTAATCTTTCTGATTTCCTATTTGTTCCTTTCCTCCATTCTATAATCAGAATTTCTGTACTCCTTATAGAAAGTGAAAAATTGTTCCTATCAGTGTACTGAAATACAATAGCTGGTTGCAAAACAGTCCAAGTGCTTATGTGGACATAATTGTTTTACTTTCTTCCTTTTATTGATTAAATAATTTGAAGGCACCTCTTTAAAATATAGGCCTTTATCCATCCAGAAAGCCTAGGACAGTTTGTATAGCAGCCTAGATTTTTCTGTAACAACTAAACGTTAGGCTCATTTGTAAATATTTCAGCAACTTGACACTTTGGAGATGTGCATGTCAGAAATTATTTAGGATCTGAATTCAATTAGGATAACTTCTTAAATCCAATAAATGCAACCATCCAGACAGTCTCAATCTTCTTACTTCTTTACACGGAATAAGGCAAGGCTCCCAAGTTACTTCCCATGAGTTTCCTCTTTGAGCAATTTCTCTTCTTGGAAACACTTGAGAGAAGGAGCTGTCCTATCTCACTGGGGCCCAGATGATCAGTGCTTGGCATTCCTTATCCTCTCTCCATGGTATTTTCTTGAGTCCAGTGGTCATTCTTGCAATTGGTTCTTGGCAATACACAAGATTCAACTCACCACTCCAAGGTCGGTAAATAAGAGAATAATACATGGAGATAAACTCTTAATAATTATCCCTGTTTTTATAAAATTTGAGTGAGGTCAGGATGTTCAGAGTCATATTAAAAATTTCTCAGCATTCACTATAGTCTGTGTGAGAACTGGGACTCAGTGTTCTGAGAAAAGAGCCATGATTTCTGCCCAAGACCCAAAGTTCCTGAATATCGGAGCAAGTTACTTTATTTCCTTTAATTTATTCCTCTATAAAATGGGAATAATTATATCACAGAGATAATTTATGAAACTGCTGTAAAAGTGATAGCAAAGACTCAAGCACAGCATTCCGTAAATATTAAATCAGGCCAATAATAATTTGTGAGATTTATTATGAACTGCTGACCCTGTTTCACACAAAAGGTGGCTTACTGATAGAACGTATTTACCTCCATTCATTTAAAGCAACCTCTACAAGAAATTATTATGAACAATGATCCTAGGTTTCTGCTGTCAAACAAGCTTGATTAAGCAGCATTATTCAGAATATCAACTGGCATTATAATGAAATTGGCATTTGTGGCGGCTGGTAAAAAAATGAAGCTATTGTATGAGCACTTTTTTTTTTTTTTTGAGATGGAGTCTCACTCTGTTGCCAGGCTGGAGTGCAGTGGTACAATCTCGGCTCACTGCAACCTCCGCCTCCCGGGTTCAAGTGATTCTCCTGCCTCAGCCTCCCGAGTAGCTGGGACTACAGGCGCCCACCACCACGCCCCACTAATTTTGTGTATTTTTAGTAGAGACAGGGTTTCACCATGTTGGCCAAGCTGGTCTTGAACTCCTGACTTCGTGATTTGCCCGCCTCAGCCTCCCAAAGTGCTGGGATTACAGGTGTGAGCTACCGCGCCCGGCCATGAGCACTCTTTAAACATAGTGGAGCCTTGTCTGGGTTTGGTACATGTTGTCTGCCACTCCTCTTATGCCTCAAATGCATATAATTGCACTGTGCATGGTGGGAAGAAACATATGTTCATGGCCGTCTCACACACGCATACCACATACCAAACGTTGCCTTTCCTTCAGTCCCTCATTGCCTTTCCTTCCAACTGCTCTGCTGCCCATTTCTCTCTACACTCCTCGTCCCACACAAGCCAGCCTTCTCTAATAACAATGCTGTCCTGGACCTGCCATCGTCTCTCTCTACAACAAAACATATCCAGCTCTAGCTTCCAGGTGACAACCATTTGAACTGCTAAGCCAATCTGTTCTAATGAGATCATGAACAATATTGACTTTATGTGTTTCCTCTTCTCTTGCCTATTTCAGCAAAAACTTCTTGTTGTCAGTGTCTTCAAGGATCATGGCAGAACCAGTGAGGAATATTTTTGGTGGCTGGAACTTTCTTTTGCCTTTAAATCACGCTGTTGAGGTGGGTAGTCTGCAAGGGACTAGCTGTCAGACACTGCATATTTTGCTAATTGAGAAAACATTCTGACTAAACTCAGTCCCTGAAATAGGGCCTTGAGTCCAATCATTTTTGGTGATAGAGAAGTTGAATTCAAGGTCAAAACAATGGAGAGTGATAGTGACTCCCTTTGTTTCTAAGGTCTCTGGTCTGGACATTTCTAGAAGATGCTTTACCACTCATCTAGGATAATCTTCATGTCTTACCAGAAGAATACCACCTACCAAGCTCAACTACTACATCAGCAAGATCTTCTGTTAGGTCAGAATAAATTGCATTTTGATACTGTAGAAAAAAATGACTAAGTGAAATCACCAATTTGAACTGTTGAGGTTGTTGGAATTCCTATTTATGGCATCCAAGGTTAGTAAAAGTCATAATTGCAGGCTTAGAAGGTATACGATCTTTTTTTCATTCATTAATCTGTCCTTGTATGCATCATCTTCTTTCCTTAATAATTCACTTTTTACCTTCTCATTTTTGCTTACATGTATTTTTCTTTCATCACTCCTTTACCCCTCCTTATGCTCCCTGAGTTCCTTTCTTCCCTTTCCACAGTCATCCTTTTTTCGTTTCAAGAATGGTTGCTGACATTTTTTTTTTTGACCCATTTCTCAGTTCTTTCATCTTTCCGTCCTGGCTCTTCCTATCCAATTTTAAATGCATCTTCCAAACTTTTGAGGATGAGGCACACGTTTCTCTGCCTCACTGCAACAGGCTGCCATTGAGACAGGAAATGAAACAATCAGCCCTGTGCTGGCATGAACTTCACCTTAGCATTAGCCACATCGGAGCCACCACTGAACATACTCATACTAGAATAAAGTTGTCCTGATCAGCATCACGGTCCTGGAGGGCATTACTGCTTCACACTATGGTTACCTCCCTGCCTTTGTACACACATGTAGAGACTCATATAGCTACACACACATATTTACTTCTTATACATGGGATTTGATATGGCCTTTAATTTGTAGTTTGCTTTTACGGAATTTAGTTGCAGTACTTTCAGATATGCTCCCTCAACTGAATCAGTTTTAAGTAAAGCATAAATTAGTGGATGGGGACTTAAATTTGCCAATCCAGATAAAGTGTACAGAATCATTGTAATATGATCTTTTTAAATAAGAATTTGCTGGAATAAATATGATGCCTTGGGGAGATGTTGGCAATATCATCACCTAATTAAGGAGAAAGAAAGAGTGACACCACCTTTGGAAGGAATCTAAGATGCCATATAATTCCATTTTATTCTTGGGAAACCTTGATTACCATGACATAGGTGATCCAGATAAAACATTAATTTTAAGACCTTGAGGGAGGGAGAAATTGACTTGTTTCCAGTCCCAGAGCATATCAGCAGAGGGATCAAGATCGGATCCCTGTTCTTGGCAGTTTGCAATACAGATATTTGGAAATGTTTTCCCCCCTGAGAATGTTACCTTAAAGTTACTATGAACTTTATTCTTAAAAAAAATTCTTCATACGGTCTTAGATAAAGCATCTTTATGGTAGCTCTCTTACCACTCAAACAGTATTCATTGAGCTGAATTCATATGAAGGCATGTGGTAGAAAATAAAACACTTGGAATCACTTGATCTGATATTGTTAGCACCTTTACAGATGACATAGTCTTTTCTCCTAGTAACTTATTCTCATTAGGCTTGACATATCCTAAACTTCTATTGAAAGGAGAATAACAACTTTATTTTGAAGTGGGGTAAAAGTTCACTGGCCTGGAAATTATTAAGTGGTTTGTCTACTAACATTATGAGCAATCATTTACATACAGGCAGTGATAATAGGAAATTTCTCACAGCAAATGTACAGTATACTATAATTTAGATTTATTGGCTCATATTCATGTGCTTTTAAAAGTTTGGGGCAAAGTCAGGCAGATTATATGTGGCAAGATTTATGTTTACTCATTAGGCCACCCTAACAATTCCATGAGTGTTAAAAATCATAAATATAGGGGTCAAAAACTTATTAATCATGTGGTTCAACACCTCATAAGGGCACTGAGACCTTGAGAGATGAAGTGAGGTCTTCTGACCTGGAGATTCTTGCACTCTTCTCTCTGCTGTCTAGTAAGGAGTTGTTGCAGAATGAATCAAATCAATTTTCTCTGACCCCAGGAGGACTCCTGTTATTATTTTTCCAGAGTTGAGCATTTTTTTCCCCTGAATCTTTCTTAAAACCAAGGACTAACATTTGCTGGCAAAGGCTAGCATGAGAGATACAGGATGTAGCTGTAGAACAAGGAGTATTTCCTGTGCAAAATGTACTGGCTTAATCAGAAATTGCATCCTTGATTTCATATTAAGTTGGGAGTTAAATCTTCCCACAACTTGGTATGTGGAGCCAGATATCTGTGAAACACTTGATATCCATGAAAATGGGGAAGAGATAGACATACTCTAGGAAAAGGAGAAGCACAAATATTTTAGTGTTCAGCTTTTAAATGCACCAAATCTGAAAAATCCGCAGAATGAGACTGATTTTCAAATCCAAAGAAAATATTTACACCGTTCTATTTATAAACATAAATAGAACCATATGAAATCGCCTTTTCTGTAGGCCCAATATATTTAAATATTGGCAATTTCTTACAGTTCAACCAAATATTACATAATAAAAATCGTGGGAAACTAGAACATGTATATACATTTCAAGTGACTATGGTTTTTGCTTTCATACTGGGTTTCTTAAAAATTAATTGGACTATTATAGGCCTTAGTTAACTGTATATAGATTCTGGAGAATAGCAGTGAATGGGTAAGCCATGCTTGTCTGTTCATATTGCTTGGATCTGACCTCCATAACTGCATGGTTTTACCTCCACCAAAGCATTATTTTTTTCAGGATAATCTCCTGGTATTGCAAGGAAGCCAGCTACCGACTTCAAAGGGAATCATCCTGCCACTGTGTCTAGGCAGTTCTACTCGCTTTCTACTTTGCCTTTTAGGGCCCCTCTTTTTTTCTTTGCTCTGGCACTGATGTGCTCCTAGAAATGCTCCATTGTCTCTTTGTTCCTACATGCTCCAACACTTCTGCTCAGCTAAATGATGGCTAATAGCAGTGGGATAGGCTGCCAGCTATTATGGGTGCTTTGTGTGGAGCCTATCTGACCTTTTTATTATATAAAAGTGTTAAGCCAGTTATTAACGGAAGAGAAACTGAAAAGAAACCATATAAAGAAAAAAGTGGCAAAGCAAACCTACTTATAAATCAGCCGTCCTTTAATTATCTTGGAAGCAAGAACTTCCTCATTATGAATGATGGAAGAAAGTACGGTGGAAGGCTTATCGCCTGAGGATAACCCTGTGCCGGCATCAATTATAGGCTTTCTGGATTAATGCATTGAGATGTTGATTTCAGGAGCTCAGACCAGACTTTAATGGTCAAGAAAGCAGACTACTCAAGAGAGTGATACGGAAAAGCTGATTCAAATGTGAACTTTGCGGAAAAGGGCATTACTATTTGGTAACTCAGGTCTTGATCTTAATTCAAACAGGTAATGTAACCTCAGACAGCAAAAGAGCTGACGTGTATTTGAAAATGTCTAGATTCCACTTCTTAAGTGCTTTCAAGTTTCCACCCCAAAAAGTTAAATTCTAAACTGTGCGTGCTTTTATCTCTTCTCATTTCCTTTACTTGTACGGTATATAGTAAAATTTTTGTTTGAAAAACGCCAGACTTGTTTTGGCCTCCCGACCCTCTGAGCCTTCACCCAAAGCACTCACTAAGCTGAATAAGGCATTTTTTGAGGTCTGAAAGTGTCTGGTTCACTTTCTTTTATTGCTATTTTTCCTTTGGGTGTACCTCTGCATCTCAATATGTATTATTATAAATATTATCATTTCCAGGCCAAAAACAGACAAAAGGTTCTGGAGGAATACAATTTTGCAGACTATAGATTTTTAGAAAAAATTGGATTAGCTGTGTATAAGCATCTAACTTTGCTTAAAATAGAAAGTATCAATATGTATCACTAGCCCAAATCCCATCTGACTCAGATCCTTGAAGGTTGCCCCCCATCAGTCTGCCAGAGAGCCCCATATTCTATTCAGTATTGGTTTCTTGGTTTTGTAAAATACAAGGGTCAATGTCTCTAAGGAAGCTGCTGTTTATTTGGTAAGCCTTACTAATCCTTTCCCATTATAACAAAAAGACAATACAGTTTATCACAGAAGTAAAAACATACTGTTGCCGGATATTTTCACATGCTAACTGGCACTAGAGTCTTGTACATTTTGTTTTCATGAGATATCCAGGTTACATGAATAATACACTGGGAGGTTTGGGTGATTTCTCAAACATTATTTTTGGTAGTTACAGAAACCAAAACCGAGAGGAATGTATATGTTTGTGAACATTTAATTACATGTCTATGTGCACAGGAATGAAAAAAATCATGTAACCAATACCTAAAAGAACCTTGTTAGGATGATGCTAACTTGTGGTCTGTGCATTTTGAACCAGATGCTAATAAGCTTTTGAACCTTTTTGATACTGTCACTCAAAGATATTTTGTATTCTTTTCTTTTTCTATTTATCTGATTTGACTGCAATCCATTTTGTGGTGTTGGCTGGGTTTTTGGGTTGAGTCAAATTTTCCATACAACACAAAACTCTTTTGCTCTCACTCTGAGAATGTTCCTTAAATCAAGAATAGAGCAGTGAGGAAGGGCTTGTATTAACCTGTCTTGAAAGCAAGTTTGTGTCTTCTTTTTCTTCTTCTTTCTTCTCTTTTAATAAGACTAATAACTAGAGGTCTTAGTTGAAATAATGGAGATGTTGAAAGTGGATTTGAAAATGCATGGTAGCTGCCTAATCATGCTTGAACTTTCTAGTGGCTCACTTGCCTTGTGCTTTTTAATTGATGGGGCAGACATACCGAGTGTTTGGAGATGAACTGATACATGTCTGGATTTATGTGGCCCAGAGGCTAAGTTTGAACTTGCTAGCTAGTGGGAGAGCAGAGGGGTCACGTTCAGCTCTGGTTGAGGCTGAACTGCTGCTATCCAGTTCATATGGGGAGAAAAGTCATTTTCCAAAGGGCATTTGGTCTGCAACAGAACCACAACTTTTAGTCCTCAGATATGCCAAATGCAGTACCAACATAATTATCTGGATAAATCAAACCACAGATTGTTTCATACTCTAAGGTAACTATGAGAGATATTGACAATGAGCTCATGCATTTTCTTTTCTTTCCATAAACTTTCTTCCCCCCTGCAGACCTCACCTTTGTCAATTTCCTTCTCTTTCTTAAAAAGTGTACAATCTCCTTGTGGTTCCTTTCTTGTAGCCCCTTGGGGACATGTGAATTTGTCCCCAAGAAAAAGACTTACTGCCTTTTTCTTCAAATAACATGTAGTCCTCCTTAAAACAGTATTAAACTGACTGATCCCTATATTTTAATTTATTAATGTAGGGGAGGAGTAGAAAAGAATGAAAAGAAGAAAGCAAATTGATATTTATTGAGAAACAGCCATGAGTCATGAATTTTGCTTGGCATTTTGTGAACATCTTCTCACAAACTTCTGTAATATAATTAAGATATTGTAGGTTGAAACCATTAGGAATAACAGGGAGTTATGTCAGCAACATGGAGTTCTCTGGCTTCATTCCTTGCCCGCAAAAGAAATCCAATTAGCAATTATCCACAGGCAAGAATTCCATCTTGAATATCCCAGAATTCAGGAGTGAGGCTGAGACACTCCTTTGGACCACAGAATCTAAAAATGCCATGAATGAATGGTAAGAGAATCAGTTTTCTTTGACTGCAGTCCCCCTTTTCCAGACTGGCATGGCACTACATGCAGAAAGTTCTCCTGGGTCCACAGCTTCTGCAGTGTGAGGGATGAAATGGAGATGAACATTCAGCATCCATACCATTCTGAGACCCTTTGCTGGAGACTTGCTCCTGTCTCATCCTGTAAGAAATATTGGGAGTGCCAGCAGGGCTGGACCATCTGGGGTCAGTTGGAGCTAAGGACGTTGGGTAAGGCTCCATAAGAACCAGTGCACGGATCTTGGTAGCTGCTCTGCATTCCAATCAAAGAAGACGCCACAGCAGAGAAACTAGCCAACAGCATCATGCTGCAGGCAACACAGAAAAGACTCCAAAACACGGTACCACCCAGCCAGGAAAGACAACCCGTAACCTGGCCCAATTATACCTGAGAGTTCAGCCAGTGGTCTCACCAGACCACAGAGCACAGCCAGCAATACCATTTAAACTCCACACAGGAAGTGACCCAGCTCAACTAGAGAATCCCCACATCAAGGCCTGCCTTTTTGGGGTTGCAGTTAGCCAGCACATACAGAATCCCAGGCTAGACTAAGTAGTAAAGGCTATCACCACCAAACAGCAGCTGCAAAGGCTGGAAGAGATGGCCACCTCTTTAAATATGCAGACATCAATGTAAGGACACAAGAAAATTATGACAAATCAGGGAAATATAACACCATCACCAAAAAGAAAAAAAAAAAAAAGCGAAGCTCCAGTAATGAACCCAGGAATAAAGGATATCTATGAAGTGACAGATAAAGAATTCAGAATAATCCCTTTAAAGAAATTCAGGTAACTACATGAAGATACTGATAGAAAATAAAATACAATTTGGAAAACAATTCATGAACAAAATGAAAAGTTTGACAAAGAAATGGAAACAATTTTTAAAAACCAAATAGAAATCTTAGAGATATAAAACACAACAACTGAACTGAAAAATTCAATAGAAAGATTCAATGGAGATTTGATCAAGCAGAAGAAAGAATCAGTGAGCTCAAGACAAGACATTTGAAATTATCCAATCAAAGGAGCAAAAAGAAAAAAAGAATAAAAAAACTTATGGGATTTATGAGATAGCATCAAAAGAGCAAATATTTGTGTCTTTGGAGTTTAAGAGGCAATAGAGAAAGACAAAGGAGTAGACAGCTTAAGGAAATAACAGCAGAAAACCTTCTAAACCTGAAGAAAGATATAAATACCCAGTACAGGGAGGTTAACAGACACCAATCAGATTCAATCTATATAAGACTACCCCAACACATATTATAATCAAACCGTCAAATATCAAAGACAAAGAGAGGATTCTGAAAGCAGCAAGAGAAAGGTAGCAAATAACTTATGAGAGAATTTTAATGTATTTAGCAGTACACACTCAACAGAAACCTTACAGGCCAAGAGGAAGTGGGATAATACATTCAAAGCACAGAAAGAACACACCTCTGCCAACCAAAAATACTGCAGTGCTGTCTTTCAGAAATGAAGGACAGGTAAAGACTTTCTCAGACACAAAAGCTGAGAGATTTTATCACCCCAGACCCATCTTACAAGAAATGCTAAAGGGAGTTCTTCACACTGAAAGAAAAAAATGCTATTGAGACACACAAAAATATGAAAGTGTAAAACTTACTGGTAAAAGTAAGTACACTGGTAATAATACTTGGAATGGTCTAATATTTTAATGATGGCATGTAAATCACTTACATATTTAGTATAAAAGTTAAAGGACAGAATTATTAAAAATAATGATGACAATAACTTGTCAAGGGATATGAAATATAAAATGTTATAAACTGTGGCATAACAAATTCAAAATGTGGGAGTAGAGTGAAGTATAGAGTTTTGTTTTTGTTTTTGCAACCAAAGTTAACTTTTCATCAGCTTAAAGTAACCTGTTATAACTATAAGATGTTTTTTGTAAGCCTCATGGTAAGAGCAAAGTAAAACCTGTAATAGATACACAAAAAATAAAAACCAAGAAATCAAAACATACTACCAGAGAGAATCATTTAACTAAAAAGGAAGATAATAAGTGAGGAAAAAAGGAATAAAGAATCTACAAACCAACCAGAAAACAATTAACAAAATGGAAAAAGTATGTCCTTACCTATCAATAATTACCTTGAATGTAACTTGATTAAATTATCCAATTAAAAAAGTGGTTGAAACAATTTTTTTTTTTAAACACCTAACCATTTTTTGCCTAGAAGAGACTGAGACCCAGTTCGCTTGTAAGGACACATATAAATTGAAAGTGAAGGGATGGAGAAAGATATTCCATGAAAACACAAATCAAAAGAAGGCAGGAATAGTTACACTTAAATCAGATAAAATAGAATTTAAGTCAAAATTGTGAAAGGAGACAAAAATGGTCATTATATGTTGACAAAAGGGTAAATTTAGCTAGAGGATATAACAATTTTAAAGATACATACACCCAACTTGAGAGCATCTCAATATATAAGGCAAATATTATAGATTAGAAGAGAGAGACAGATTGCAGTATAATTATAGTGGGCAACTCGAACACCTATTGTTTCAGCAGTGGACAGATTATTTAGAAAATCAACGAGGAAACATCAGACTTAAACTATACTTTAGGCCAAGAGAATATGATGGTCACGTAGAAAACATTTCATCCGACTGCTGCAGAATACACGTTGCTCTCAACTGCATGTGGAACTTCCTCCAAAATAGATATGTTCAACCACAAAATAAGTTTTTAAAATTTTATGAAGATTGAAATCATATCACGTATCTTTTCTAAGTATAATAGTGTAAAACCAGAAATAAATAACAAGAGGGATTTTGGAAAAGTCACAAATACATGGAAATTATAAAATTTATTGAGACAAATAAAAATTGAAATATACCACATCAAAGCACATAGGATATAATGAAAGCAATTCTCAGAGGGAAGTTTATAGTAATAAACAGCTATATCAAAAAGAAGGCTCTCAACCAATCTAACATTGTATTTTAAGGAGCTAGAAAAATAAGACAAAACTAAGCCCAAATTTAGTAGAAGGAATGAAATAATAAAGATTTGAGCAGAAATAAATGAAATAGAGACTAGGAAAATAATTGAAAAGATCAAAATTAAGAGTTGATTTATTTTTATTTATTTTTTATTTTGTTGAGACTGGGTCTCACTCTCATCACCCAGCTGGGGTGGCGTGATCACCATCACAGCTCACTGTAGCCTTGACTTCAGGTGATTCCCGTGTCTCAGCCTCATGAGTAGCTGGGACTACAGGCACACGCTACCACGCTTGTCTAATTTTTCTGTATTTTTAGTAGAGATGAGGTTTTGCCATGTTGGCCAGGCTAGTCTCAAACTCCTGGGCTCAAGTGATCCACCTGCCTTGGGCTCCCAGAGTGCTGAGACTGCAGGTGTGAGCCACTGCACCTAGCTAAGAGTTGGCTTTTTAAAAGATAAAATGGAAAAATCATTAGCTAGGTTGAGAAAAAAGAATAGAAGACTCAAAATCACAGATGAATAAAGATACATTACAACCGATACCACAGAAATAAAAAGGATCGTTAGAGAATATTATGAATAATTATATGCCAGCAAATTGGAAAACCTAGGAGAGGTGGATAAATTTCTGTACAACCTACTAATATTGAATTACAAAGAAATAGAAAAACTAAACGGACCAATAATGAGTAAGGAGATTGAATAGTAATACAAAGTCTCCCATCAAACAAAAGTCCGGGACCTGATGGCCTCACTGCTGAATTCTACCAAAGATTTAAAAAAGATCTAATACCAAATTCTTTTCAAACTCTTTAGAGAAATTAAAGGGAGAGACTACTTCTAAACTCATTTTACAAGGCCAGCATTACCCCGATACTAACACTAGACAAAGATTCAGCAACAACTATAAAACTACAGGCCAATATCTCTGATAAACGGAGATGCAAAAATCCTCATTAAAATACTAGCAAACTGAATTCAACTGCACATTAAAAAGATTATTCACCATGGTTAAGTTAGATTCATCCCAGGGATGCAAGGAAGGTTCAACATACACAAATCAATAAATATGATAAATCTCATTAACAAAATAAGGGATCGAAGCCATATGATCACTTTGATAGATGCAGAAAAAAACATCTGATACAAGTCAACATCCCTTTATAATAAAAACTTTAACCAAATTAAACATAGAAGGAATGTATCACAAAATAAGGAATGTATCACCGTTTATGACAAACCCACAGCTAACATCATAGTGAATGGGAAAAAGTTTACAGCTTTTCTGGAACAAGACAAGGGTGCCCATTCTCCACTTCTATTCAACATCATACTGAAAGTCCTGACCGGCAGAGTTAGACAAGAGAAATAAATAAAAGAAATCCAGATAGGAAAGGAAGAAGTTAAATTGTTCCCATTTGCAGATGACATAACCTTACATATTGAAAACCCTGAAGACTCTACCAAAAAAAACTGTTAGAACTAATAAATTCAGTAAAAGTGCAGGATTAGCATTTCAATATTCTAACAGTGATCGATCTGAAAAAGAAATAAAGAAAACAATCCATTTACAATCACTAAAAAGAAAATATAATACTTAAAAATAAATGTATCCAAGGAAGTGAACTATCTCTCCACAGTGAAAACAATAAAACACTGATAAAAGAAATTGAAGAACACACGTATACATGGAAAGATATACTGTGTTCATAAACTGGAAGAATTCATATTGTTAAAATGTCCATAGTACTCAAATCAATTTACAGATTCAATGCAGTTCCTATCAAAATGGCATTCTTCAAATAAATAGAAAAAACAATCCTAAAATTTGTACAGATCCACAAAAGACCCTGAAGAGTCAAAGCAATCTTGAGGAAAAGTAACAAATCTGGAGCCATCACACTACCCGATTTCAAAATATACTCCAAAGCTACTGTAACCAAAACAGCGTAATACTGGCATAAAAATGAACACATGGACCAATGGAACATCAAAGAGAGCCCAGAAATGAATCCAGGCACCTATGGCCAACTGATTTATGGCAAAGTTGCCAAGAAAATACAATGGGGAAAGGGCAATCTCTTCAATAAATAGTGCTGGGAAAACTAGACATCTACATGCAGAGGAATGACATTAGACCTTCATCTTTCATCATATAAAAAGTAAACTCAAAAGAGATTGAAGACCCAACACTATTAGACTATCAGAAGAAAATATAAGGGAAAAGTTCCATGAAATTGGTCTGGGAAATGATTTTCTGATATGACTTCAAAATCACAGGCAACAAAAGCAAAAATAAACAAATCAGATTATGTAGAACCGAAAGCTTCTGTAAAGGAAATAATCAACAGAGTGAAGAGGCAACCTACAGATGGGAAAATATATTTGTACACCATACATTTGATAAGGGGTTAATATCCAAAATAGATAAGCAACTCAAACAATTAACGTAATAAACCATACTAACAGATTGAAGAATAAAAGTCACATTCATATCTTACTAGATGCAGAAAAAGCACTTGACAAAAACAGCCTTTCATGATAAAAACTCTCAACAAATTAGGTACAGAAGGGATTTAACTCAATACAACAAAGGCCATATATGAAAATCCCCTAATACAACCAAGGCCATAGATGAAAATCCCCCAGCTATCATCACACTCAATGATGAAAAACTGAAAGATTTCCCTCCAAGATCAGGCATAAGGCTAGGATGCTCATTCTTACTGTTTCTATTCAACATTGTACTGAACTTTAGCCAGATCAATTAGACAAGAAAAAGAAATTAAAGGTATCCAAATAGGAAGGGATGAATTAAAATTATGTTGCTGATGACATGATCTTATATGCTGAAAACCCTAAGAATGCCACAAAAAAACCTGTTAGAACTAATAAACTAATATAGTAAGATTACAAGATACACAATCAATATACAAAAATCCATTGTGTTCCATACACTAACAATGAACTATCTAAAAGGGAAATTGAGAAAACAATGCTATTTACAAGAGTATCAAAAAGAATACAATATTTGGCAATAAACTTAACCAAGGAGGTGAAATACTTGAAAACCACAAATCATTGATGAAAGAAATGTAAATAGACACAAATAAATGGAAAGATATTTCATGTTCATGAATTGGAAGACTTAATATTGTTAAAATGTTCATAAACTAAAGTGATCTATAGAATCAATGAAATTCCTTTCAAAATTCCAATGGCATTTTTTAATAGAAAAAACCCCTAAAATTTACATGAAACAACAGAAGACACCCAATAGCCAAAGCAATCTTGAGAAAAAAAGAAGCTGAAAGCATTAGACTTCCTGATTTCAAAATATATTACAAAGCTATAGTAATTAAAACAGTATGTTACTGATACAATTTTTTAACAAGGGTGCCAAGGGTACCCAATGGGGAAAGAATACTGTTTTCAACAAGTGTTGTTGGGAAAACTAGATATCTACACGCAAAAGAATGAAACTGGACCGTTAACACACATCAAGCACAAATATCAATGGAAAAATTACATATTTAAATGTAAGACCTGACACTGAATAACTCCTGGGAGAAAACATAGAACAAAATCTTATGACATTGGGCTCAGCAATATTTCTTGGATATGACACCAAAAATCACTAGCAACAAAAGCAAAAACAGGTAAGTGGCATTATACCAAGCTAAAAACCTTCTGCACTGCAAAAGAATCAATGGTCAAAAGGCAACCTACAGAATGGGAGAAAAATATTTGTAAATTATATATCTGATAAAAGGTTAATATCCAAAACAAATAAGGACCTCCTACAACTCAATGACAAAAAATCAAATAACGCAATTTTAATAATGGACAAAGGATTTGAAGACAGGTTTCTCTACAGAAGACATACAAATGTCCAACAGATATATATCAAAACACTCAGCATCACTAGTCATCAGGAAAATGCAACTCAAAACTATAATAAGATATAACCTCACACCTGTTAGGGTGGCTATTACAAAAAAAAATCAAAAGATAACAAATGTTGGAGAAGATGTTGAGAAATTGGAACTCGTGTACACTGTTGGTAGGAATGTAAAATGGGGTGCAGCTGCTATGGAAAATAGGACAGAGATTTTCCAAACAATTAAAAATAGAACTACTATGTAATCCAGGAATCACACTTCTGGGTATATATCCAAAAGAATTGAAATGAGAACTTTGAAGAGGTATCTCTACCTTCTGATTCATTGCAACAGTATTCATAATAGCCAAGATATGGAAACAACCTAAATGAATAAAGAAAATGTGGTATACACATACAAAGGAATATTATTCAGCCTTTTAAAAGAAGGAATCGCGTCATATGTGACAACATGGATAAAGCTAGAGGACATATGCTCTGTGAAATAAGCCAGTCATAGGAGGACAAGTACTGCCTGATTTCACTTATACAGGATATCTAAAATAGTTAAACTCATGGAAACAGAGAGTAGAATGGTGTTTGCCAGGGACTGGGAGGGAAAGAAAAATAGGGAGTTGTTGTTCGGCAAGTATATAGTTTCAGTTTTTCAAGGTAAGTTTTAGAGATCTGCTGTACAGCTTGGTGCCTATAGTTTACAATACTGTAGTGTGCATATAAAGTTCTGTCCAGAGGACAGATCTCATGTTAAATGTTCTCACCACAAGCAAACAAACCAAAAACACTAATCTAGTGGGTTTTGGAAGGAAGCCTCTCTAGACCATGGTTGTAAGATCTGAAGTTTAGTTCCTGGAAGTACAAAGAGCTAGCCCTTTGACTCTTCTGTATATTTTCCTGTGTGTGACTTGGGGATGATTCCTGTTAAGGAAACCATTTGGAGGAGCAGATCAACTAAGAGTATTATGAAATAAAAAATTTATTCTAGGGATCAGACTTCACACAATTGTGAGAGCAGCTGGGAAAGTTCTGGTCCAGAAGGGAGAATTGGAAAATTACTTAAGTCACTAACCATTCCTCCTGAAGCACTGGCAGCGGTGGACCTCTTTTAGTGATAACAAGTACCAGAGAGAGCAACTTGTTCTTCATCTTGGATCAGTAAAAATTTCCTTGAGACAATAGGTTTAGATTTGTAAAAAGCAACATAATTGAAGTATGATTAAATGCAATAAAATATACTCATTTTAGTCTACAGTTTGGTGACTTTTGGCAAATATATACACTTGAGTAACTACCACCACAGTCAAGATATAAAACATTTCTATCACCCTAAAAAGTTCTCTTCTTTTCCTTTGCACTTGATAATTCCCCACTCTTGGGCCCAGACAACTATAGTCTTTCAGTCACTAGAAACTATATTTCCCACGTTTCAGAATTTCACATTTATGGAATCATATACTATGCTCTTTTGTAAGTGACTTCTTACATCCATCATGCTTTCAGAATCCTTCAGAATCTTTCAGAATCTTCCTTGTTGCTTTTATCAGTAGTTCACCACTTTTCATTGCTGAGTATTATGATATTGTATGGACCACATATGTAATATAATTCATTTGTTAATTTATTAATTTAGTTTATTAATTCAGCATTTGAAATTATTCTAGCAAGGTAACTTTTAAAAATTCCTTGTGATTTCTACATATACAAGCATTCAAATAAAGACTTTTTACCACTTCCTTTCCGATGTTTAAGGCTTTAATTCATTTTTCTTGCCTTTTTGCACAGACTAGAACCTCCAATACATTTCTGAATAAAAATGGCATCCAGTTTTATAACTGCTTGTGGTAGAAGGATAAATCTGGTGTTTATTACTTTGTCATAGGTCCTTGAGTTTTTGTAGGATTTATATGCCATCTTCTAGTATGTATGTGTCTTACCAAGGTTTCTTGAGTAATTACTGAATTTTACTCAACACATTCAATCAGCATGATATCCTCCATGTATTTGCAGAGCATTTGTTCTGTGGAATGGAAATATGACCAAGGTCCTTTGGACTAAGATTGGATATTGAGAGTTAATATAGCTTCGAACAGTGGTAAAACAGTGAATGTCTATTGGTGGCCCTTCAAGTTGAAAGCACAAAGCTTTTGGTGTTTTTTGTTAACAGGCTAAATAACAACCACCACAAAATATTTACCAGATTAATAACCATGCAAGGTACTAGCAGAGATGTGTTGATTTGTTCCAGTAAAAAAACCCACATCTTTAAGAGCAACTGTGATTTGACTCACCATCCAATTGAATTTGTGATCATACACTGTCACTTTCCAGAGTCCATCTGTCTTATAATCAGAATTAAAAGGTTATTTGAACAGGGCTGTGTTAGGTATCACCACTCCTCCATCACTCAATTCCTTGATAATGTCATTAATCTCTAAAGTCCTTTCAGGACTGTTGTATTACTTTGGGTTTAATATTTTGGTAGGTGGAGGAAATTCTGGGGCTTTCCACTTGGTCTTTCTTATCATAATAGCTCTTATTCAATAGGTCAGAAAACCAATATAGGGAGTCTGCCAGTTGTTGAATACGTATATTTCAATGATACCTTCTGTAATTTGAAAATAAACATGAGATAGTGTTGGAGCTCCTTTACTACAGTGAGACAGCTCTGGTCCAAAATTACATTGATCACCTCACCGCCATTACTGTCTAATCTGACTGTTGAGCTACAGTGACTCTGAGTCTCAGGAATTAGTGTCAATTCACAATCAGTGATCAATAATTTCCACCAAATCTGGTTACTTTCACTTCTTCAATGCACAGTCACAATTATAAATGTCTGTAGTCCTTTTGAGAAAGAATAATTACGATATAAATTATTGGCAATATATCAGACTGAATACTGGCTTCTACTAGAGGCATGGAACATCTCCAGGCTACCTTTATCTCTGACGTCTTTATTTCTATGTACCTCATGGATATGGTTTGAATAATTGTCCCCTCCAAATCTCATGTTGAAATTTCATCCCCATTGTTGGAGGTGGGGCCTAGTAGGAGGTGCTTGGGCCATGGGGGCTGGTCTCTCATGAACAAGTTGACGCTGCCCTCATGGTAATGAATGAATTCTCACTCTAATAGTTACCTCAGTATTTGATTGTTAAAAGGAACCTTGCACCTCCTCCTGTCTCTCTTGCTTTCTTCCACTTGCCATGTGATACTGGCTCCCCTCAGCCTTCCCCAAAGCCCCCACTGGAAGCAGATGCTGGCATCATGCTTCCTGTACAACCTGCAAAACCATGAACCAAATAAACCTCTTTTTCTTATAAATTACCCTGTCTTAGATATTCCTTTATATCAATGCAAAACAGACGAATACACTCACCCTAACCAAGGTTCTTTTTCAAGGTGGGAGAGAGTGGTGAAATGCAATTATATGAATTTGAACTCTCCAATTTTCGTCATCATTTCTTCTCCTCATAAGCCTGCAAGCTGGATGATACTGGATTTCTACTTTGTTTTCCTCTATAAAACGGAATTTTCTTACATCACATCCGTTTATAGGTGGTTTAAGGGAAGAAAAACTTTTTCTCCTAGGCTCGGCAACTAGGGTCCTTCAAATTAAACTGACAAAAGACAGATTAACAGAAGAGTTGATTTCATACAGATGCCTTCACAAAAAAGAGGTAAAGACTCAAAGAAGGGGTTTGACCAATGAGTTTATATGTCATTTTAACAAAGCAATACATTCTGGAGAAGAAACCAGACAAAGGAAGGGAGAGGGTTTGGCTTCTAGGGCCAGTAAATTGTGGAAAGGTAAATATATGGGGAGAAAGAATGGAAGATAAGGGTTATTTAGTAAGGTTTGTTATGCATACTCTGCATACTCAAACTGGTGCCTCCTCCATTGATGTGAGTCCTCTTCCTTTTCCTGGTATGGGAGAGGGAGACATTTATATAAATGAAAATTTGTCTCCTGCTTTTATACTGAAAGGGGAGGGTTGAAAGCTTTTCCTGCATCAGTTTTTCTCAACTAACTCCAGCTCAGAATAATCCTTATGCCAAAGTGGCGTATTTTGAAGAAGCACCCTTTAATCACCTTCGGTAGCATCTATCATTCTCCTCTTCCTAATTCATAAAGATTGATGGGAAACAATGCTGATAAGCTTACTTAATAGGAAAGAAAAAAATATTATTCTATTACAGCTTTATTGAAGCATTTATTATGCTTTATTTTGATTTTAACTAGACTATGCAATTCACAAGTTCTTAAGAGCAAGGACTTGTTATTTCATCCTACTATCTCTACACCTGTTGTAATTTTAGCACACAGTAGTAGACACGAATTAAATTTTGTTGAATGTAGTCCATGAATGCATGAGTGCAAATGTAAACTAGTGTTACTGTTAGTAAAAAGCCTGAGTTCTAATTGTAAAATTATGCTGATTCTCCTGGGTTGGTAGTGACTTTCGGCCACTGAGTTTTGATGTTTTTTTCTAAGGAACTAACCATTTCAGGAATCATTCAACATGGGCTAAGAAAAGAAGTCTTGATACACTGAAACCAATTATGTGAAGAGTTACCAGAGTTATTAAAACAGAAGTAGCCTGACATCCCCAGCTTTTGAGAAACAGAACTCTGAGTTAACACTAATAGTTTTAATGATTCCATATTTGAAGTCTGAAGTTCTGTGAATGATTCACCTTCAGCATATTTAAATTTATTAACCCCTTTGCTTCTGGCAATTTATGTTTGGAAACGTCTTCCTTATGATTCAGTTGAGAAGTCTGGGAAGCAAGTATACAGCCAGGGCAGAGTTGCAGAATCCCAAGGGAAATGAATGTAAGAAAGAACTGACTCCTCTCCTGTGCCTATTTCCCACTCATCCTACACACCTTCTTCGGTGAGTGGATGAATCCCTACTGAAAAAAGGATCTACAAAGTTGCTCTTTTCAGGAAAAAGAAAAGGAAGTAGGAGGAGTATGGCAGGGAATATGGTAGGGCCAGGCATAGCTTGCCTTTGTATGACTGCAAAATGTCTACCAATTGGAATATATCATATCCTTTCTTCATTTTCATTTAATCCAAGACAGAAGGATGAGGCACTAGCAGGAACAAACTCCAAGTTTCCCTCTTTTTATTCTATTCCAGTTTTTCCTTTGTTGTACCTTACCTCAGATTTTTTTAACACTTCATCTTCTTCAGAGTGCTCAGTTCTTAAACTTCTCTGATAGCAGAAAACAAGTGTGTCTTATTCACCATTTGTTCCCACAGCCTTGTTAACATAAATAAAATATTAATGTACTTATTCAGTTTAAACTTTTACATGAAATATATATATGTGCATTTTTTTTAAAAGGCAAGTAGTACAGAAGAGCATAGCATGCAAGCTATTTTATCCATCCTTCCTTAACCCCCTCCTTATTTCCATGTGCTCCCAAACCCACCTTAAACAATTCCTGTTTTTAAGACAGGAAACAGTGCCTCATGCTTATAATCCCAACACTTTGGGAGGTTGAGACAGAAGGATCACTTGAGGCCAGGAGTTCGAGGCTGCAGTGAACCATGATCGCACCACTGTGCTCCAGTCTGGGCAACAGAGGGAGAAAAACAAAAACACAAAAACCCCCAACAATTCCTGTTTTTAGTCCTTCTAGTCATTGTTTTCATTTTTACTGATTTGTCAGTTTTATACAATATCTTTGACTCTGCAATATAAAAGATGAAAAATGCACTTCACTCACAGCATCTCTCAACTCTTTCTTCCAGGTCTGAGTTTTTATAGTTATGTCACCGTATTAGTTGGCTCTTACACTGGTATAAGGAACTGCCTGAGACTAGGTAATTTATGAGGGAAAGAGGTTTAATTGACTTACAGTTCTGCATGACTGGGGAGGCCTCAGGAAACTTACAATCATGGTGGAAGGTGAGGGAAAGCAAGGCATGTCTTACATGGTGGCAGGAGAGAGAAAGCAGGGAACTGCCAAACACTTTTAAACCATCAGATCTTGTGAGAACTCACTCACCATCATGAGAACAGCATGGGGAAAACCACCTCATGATCCAATCACCTCCCACCAGGTCCCTCCCTTGACATGTGGGAATTACAATTCAAGATGAGATTTGGGTGGGGACACAAAGCCAAACTGTATCAGTCAAAATTTTACACAATAAATGATGGTTGAATGAGTAAGTACACATTCCAATTTTCCCTCTCATCTCTTTACCTGAACAATGGTACCCTGGTTTATAAACTACTGGAAGCCAGCCCTTGCTCTGCCCAAAAATGAAAGAGCTTTCGACGCTGAGCCATTTGGTTTTTTGTTAGTAAATCCCCCCAACACGTTCAGTGATCGCCTTTTTAATTAAAACATTATCCTTCTCAGAAACATGTGTGTTTTAACAGGTCTCAAAGCCATTAACTGAAGGAAGAAGTCCTGATGCTGGAACTTTAAAGCATTGAGGCTTGCTCTTTAAATCCTCCAGGATGTCCTGTAGCTTCTTAGTGAGCTGCTGATTTGGGCTGGGCAAGACTAAGAAAGTGGAACTTATGCTTAGTGACTAGGGATCATCAGCTGTTTTTATTATGTCTGTCTTCTGAGGCTTTCTCTTTGGCTGTTGTTGGATGTATCAAAACAAAACATCTCCAGGAAAAAATATCAAAGGACCTAAAATTAATGTGTTATTTCAGTTTTCTTTTAAGCCAGCGAAAGAAAGTCCCTCTCTGACTAACGTCTGATAATACAAACCTCCCAGGCCAGCCCCTTTAACGTGCTGATTTAGGGCTCATGCCCGTTTTCCTCTCTCCTCATTTCATCTTCGTCTCTCTGATGCAATCAGCATGCTGGCCTTAGGCTCACCTCGGTTTTGTTTTATTTTTTAAGGGGGAAAGAAAAAAACTTTGGTTTCTCAAGTGGATATAAAATTAAACTCTTCTCCCTTTTTACAGCAGATTCTCTAAATCTTAGAGTTCAAAAGTTTTTATTTAAATCCTGCCTTAGAGTGAGTCACAGAAAAGGAAATTCTCATCAATTATCTACTTTGATAGCACTGTTTGGTATTCATCTGTGGGGTCCTAGGAAAAGTATTCAACTCAGATTGAAAAATCTTGCTTGAGTCCTTGATGTACTATCTGCCTGCTGTGTGACTATGGGTAAGTCATCACAACTCTCTGAGCCAAGTTATCTCAACTAAAAATTGAAGATAGTAACATAGTACTTAGCTCACAGGGCTGTTGTATTGGTGCATTTAAGTCAATAAACTTAACTCAGCTCAAACTTAGCATACCTAAAATCAAATTTTTGATCTTGTTTTCCAATCCTTCTTCACCTCCAGTCTTTCCTATTTTAGCTGATTGCAACTCCAATCTTTCAGTTCCTCATGTAATGCTTCACATGGTCTTTCACCATGTGAAGACCATCTGGTCTTTCACCAGATAGGTCTCACACCAGATCTATCGCCTCTCACCAGATTGCTGCGGTGGCCACCTAACTGGTCTCCATATTTTCACCCTTGCCTCTCTAGGGTCTATTCTCAATACTTCAGGCAGATCAAACTCAATCACATTACTCTTCCATGCAGGCCCAGCCTTGGTTTCTTGTTAGACCTGATATCGAACTGGCTTACACTGGAACCAGGGTGTGAGTATTGAAATCCTTCTGTCTCCTTTGGTAAATATATTTTCCCAGTTTCCTCCCCTTGAAATTTCCCTAATATCCATCAGGGAGTGTCTTCACTAACTCAGGCAGTAATGCTTGGCACTTCAGGGGGCCTCTAGGATACTGCTTCTGGGTATCCATCTGATTAGCTCTTTTAGCTTCTACAGCTATGTACTCAAGGGTCACCTTTTCAACAAGGCACTTTCTGACTGTCTTATTTACAATGGAAACTCTTCCCTCTTCCCCACTGGGAATCATTGCCCTGCATTGCAGTATCTCCATCTGACAGACTATAGACTTCACCTGTCTGTTCATCTATTGTCTGTCTCCCTTCTCTGCATCAACTAGAATACAACTGCCCTGAGAAAGAAATTTGTCTGTTCTGTTTACTCTTTTACCCCTAGTCCTAGAACAGAGGACCATAGCAAACCCTCAATAAATATTAGTTGGATGAGTGAACTACTCACTGCCCAGTTTTCCCATTTGAATAATAATTTAAAAAAACTGTATCCTAGATAAATTGTGGAAATTAAATCATTGATGTCAAAGTACCTTGTAAGATATAAGTCCCTTAATAAAGATTAGTGGTCATCAGCCTCCCCTCATTAATAAACATTTGTGGACCACAGGCACCATATTCTCCAACACTACTGCCAGCCATGGTCTCCATGTTTGAAGGGACTCTAAGTATTCTGTCCTGGTGTCCTGGGTGCTACAGGTCTGAGTGGCCCATGATGCTGCTTGTGCCCTGAATCCTGAGTGGATCAGAGAGACTTCTGAAGGTAACCAGGACAAGGAGTGTGGGTCAGTAGCCATGAGGAGTATGTGATGCATTCTTGTTATCCCTTCAGTGCTTCTTCTGTGGGCATATACATGGGCAGAGCTGGCATCAGCATTCATTTGTGCTGTGGTACTTGCATCAATAAGCCCTTTAAATGGGAAGATACCACAAAAGAGGAAGAAGTAGACACTTGCTTTATTCTCCATGTCTGGGAAGCAAAGTCCAACAGTAGTAATAGGTTCAGCATATGGTAATGTCTACATAAACTTCACAAGGATGTTTTTAAAATTTAAAGATTTGCTCTAGGAGACCATTTGGAGACACGGCTAAGTAAGGGTCACAGGAAAGGCAAGAAAAAACATGCAGTGAACTTTGGAGAAAAAAAAAAATCCAAGCCTACTGAACCCCCATATAACAGTTCCCTCTGAACTTGATGATCAATTCTCACTTCTTAACAAACAAACACAGAGTGGAGTGTACTATATATTTGGAGCCTAGACTGTAGCCCTTGCCATCAAGTAAAGCTACTCAAGATCTGTGAAGACATGTGGTCCATCCCACCGAAGGCGCCTTCCTCCTCTGGTGCCTCACACCCTGTACCTCACTACCTTGTACGCTTGTTTATTTGAGATGGGCACCCTTTAGCCAGTAATAAGATGAATGGTTGATGCTACAAGGATAGGAGTGTTTAGATTTGCATAGTGATACATAGCTTTAAGTTAGCGGAAAATAATTTTGGCAAGGAGATCTGTCTCCATGTCATAAAAATATTTCTCTCTAGTATTTTGTTCTGACAGCTCAAACAAATATAATATGAGAATACTACCTGTGGCTTGTCTTTTTTTTTTCTTTTGGTTTCTAATGCTGAATTTATAATCTTCTCTAACTTTGTGTGACCACACATATTTAAAATTCCTGTATCAATTTGACTCACTGCCACATTTCCTTCTGTGGGGAAGAGGAAGCTACAGACCTCAAATGGCTTTTACATAGCCGGCATGACAAGTTCCCTGTGCATATGGAATAGCAGATGCCTCCTTTCAAGGCTGCTCTTGACATTGTGGTTGTTAATGATTCTTCCATTTGGGAATATTTCCGTTCTGCACCAAAAACCTACCTAAGGGGCGAAGGAAAGTGGTGAAAATGGGCACAGTACAGATGCCAGCAAGTTTCCCAGTTGGTCATGATCAACACATCATTCCAGAAAGGATAACTCTGGGGGGGCGGGGGGATTGGGGAGGGGAATAAAAACAAATTTTGGCAGACCCAAGCTTAGAAGAAAAACAATACTTTCACCGAATTTAGCCTCTGCTCTCTGTCATAGAAAATTATAATAAGTACACGAGAATTGCATTCAATTTTGGTCAAGTATTATTCTTGGAATATGCATTAGTCAGAATTGGCCTCATTAGAAGGGCACTTTTTGAACAGCAGTGTGGTGGTTCACAAGGCATGCAGACTCCTGAGAGGGTGCGATGCGGGTTTAAGAAGCTTATTTCATGTCCAATATCATTTACATTTCAAACTAGGACTCAAACCAGGGCTTATATTGAAACTTCAATTGACAAGAGGTAGAGCAAAATACATTCATCTATAAACATGCAATAATGTTATCAGAATTGCCCACAACCCATTAATTATAAACATAAGCCTAGCTATTGACACTATGGCTCAGGCACTGCGCTTTTTTCCACCCGCTTCTGAGAAGTCAACATTTCCATTGAACCTATGCATGCATTAAAATTCTCATACCAGTCTACACTGAGGCATGTGTTTTTATTTTGCTTTCTCTTTATAGTCTTTATTTTGAAAACAACAATTGTGGTTTGGATTTATCATGAGGCTGAATTTTACACATGGAAAGACTCATTTTTTTTGTAGGCTTTTGCTTCACTTTTAGCTATATTATCTGATTTGCTATCATCCCATGAGTATAAAGTATATACAGTATACATTACCAAACACATTTAATGGATGAGGAAAATGAAGGTAGAAGAAAAGTAGGTTGCCCAAACCAACAGTAAAGCTTTAGGGGTATTTCACTGAGTTAGAACTGGTCAAAGGACTAGATTGGGAGAGACGTAGAAGAAAATCTTACCTACGTTTTACCCAGGGCAGAAAGACTAAGCAAATTAAACCTCGAATGGGTTCTGTATCTTGATTCTTAATAGCAATTCCAAAATTTGGTAATCCAGAGCAAAGAAGCCAAAAACTCAGAAGATATTAAATCTATTTACCTGTGCTCTGGTGGAGGATTCAAGCCCTCACATCAGAGCAAAGGTATTTCCAGCTGACTTGGGCTTTCCCCTTAAAATGTATCTGTTGTCCTTCTATGATACAGACAAGGACATGTTTATTGTAGGTGGTGCCAAAACTGTTTATGTCTTCAAGACGGGTGCTGACTCCAACTCTAGCACCGAGGTACTTTTTTTAAATGACTACTTACAGGAAAAGATTGACCCAGTTGAACCCACTGAAGCTTTAATCCAGATTTGAGGAGTGTGTGTCTCTGAGGTAGCAGAAAGAGTATCAGTGAAGCTCGGGCACTTCCTGTCTTCCAAATGAGTGTTTCTCACAGGATTCTAGTTTTCTGCTTGTGACTTAAGCCAGAAAGTACACAGGTGTGTGTAACTCAGTACTAAAGTTAAAATCTATGAACTTTTTCAGGCCTCACATGTTCAGGTTTGATTTTATTGTGGCAACTAGGTTTTAGGCAGGTTCTTATTTCTTTTGAACCAGGTCATCTAGCCCCTATTTTTCCATCAAAGAATCTCGGTTAACTTTGATTTTTAATTCTCAGACACCCTACTCACTGAACCACCCACCCCGCCTTCATACCCTGCTATTTTATTCCATATAAGGCCTTGAAATGTACTCACCTTACTCACTGAAAATCCCTCTGGGGTGAGGAGCTGCCAGAGCATTAGAAATGTGATCTAAAGTCGCTATGCTTGAGACTGGTCACGTCCAGGTTGGAAGGTGTCAGGTATAAAATGAGAAAAAAAAATTTTTAATCTCACAGCACTTATCAGACCATCTTCTTATAAGACTTTTCTTCTTTAGTTTTTAGTTCATTTCTTGGTTTTTCTGGAAAAATGCTGCAGTTATGTTGCTCATGCGGCCAAAAATCTGCACTTAATTGGGCACATAAAAAAATAGCAGACAGGAAGTCTATTTCCTCACAGAGAGATATTGTGGTTTATGGACACTGCTTTCATGCTGCAAAGCCAGTGCATTATTTTATTTTTTAATACACTCCTGGTAAGACGTCCCTGGCAACCAGAGAGCTGTCAGTGACCACCAGGAGCAGTATCAGCACAGGTAGAGGTACTCAATTACACAATATTAGTTTAATATTGGTTTGATTTTTGAATCAACCTTAAGTTTCTGAATTTTTCTAGGTGCTAGAAAAATAGAGAATTTAATATTTATATATGCACTGAAAGGGATATATATATGTGTGTGTGTGTGTGTGTATATATATATATATATATATTCTCTAGAGAGACTGCATCCCACAAATCAAACTGCATGGACTATCCATGGGTTCTGGGAAAACATTTAAGTTGCCTGTGTGACTTCCCCTGCACACACCCTCATTCCTCTCCCCTTGGGAACCAGACAGTTTCCTGAAGACTATCAAATTACAAAGAGGAAGGAAGCGCTCATCTGCAGATTGACCATGCTTACTTTTCCAGTTGTCTTTCAATCTCTATCCTTCACATTCTTTGTTTTCATGTTCATATCTCCCATATTTGAGTGAGAATAATTAAATTCCCAAGAATTCAAACTTAGATTTTTAGAGTCCAGCTTACTATTTATAAATGAGGAAAGTAAGACAAAAAGTAATTCAGTTTTTTTTTTTTTTTTTTCCTAAGGACATGGAACTTGAGCAGCAGAAACAGGACCGAAACCTGGCTCTTCCCTTATGCCACAGTCTTTCTATGTGAGTAGAAAACTAAAAATGAAATTGCTCTTCTCTTGTCACTTGCTTTGAGTGACTGGTACATTTGGTTCTGTCTAATGTACCCTTTCTATCTGCCTGTCTTGGGCACATTGCCTCATAATTTGGAAAAATATATAAGCCCCACATTTTTTCTAGGGCATGTGAGAAACTGCATTCGTTTTAAGCAACCTAGCGTCATCAAGTTAGTGTGGGCCTAATCCCACTTAAAAGTTAAATGAGGGCTTTTGTGTAATTGTTTTGCCTTCTAATTCAAACTAAGCCACAGGTAATCGAGTCTTTTCCTAATACCCCAGGCTTTGTAGAAACTAAAACCTATCCGGTTTGTACAGGTATCACTAGCCTCAGACTGGAATTCTCTAATGCTCTGGTCAACTCAACCCATGGAGGAGGTTTACATCATCTAGTGTTTTTGCATAGCCCTTTGTCTGGGACTAATTCTGACACTTTGCCTGCCAGAGAAGATAAAACTTAACAGTCTTTCTCCAGATTCTGTGATGGGAACTTGATCAAGGAGAAATCAGAGTTTAGACTCAGTCTCAGTTTCTCCAACTTGTCTCTGGTTCTTTGGCGCAGCCTTCAAAGGAGTAAACCTAACAGGAAACAAACTATTGCATATGGTCACGGCTGGCTGTATTTTGATTTGAAACACAATTCCCATCCTTTCATTATTATCTAGGGGAATCATAGGTGGGGCTGAATATCTCTGCCAGCTGATTTGGGAATTTGGGAGTGGGGAGTGGAATGGGCACTTTCTTATTTCTGCAAGAATGACTGTTCTAGATTTTCTTGGTACAGGCTTAGCAGCAACTACCTCACACAGAAAAGGAAAAAAATAATAATTATTATCATTTATTGTCAAGTTACTACTAAATATCAGGGCTGGTTCCAGAATCTTCATCTATATTATCTAATCCTTCAAATCACTGTACAAAGCATGTTTTATTATGCTTATTTTATAGATACAGGGAGGAATCAAGTTCTTTCCATCACTCTCATGGTCTAAAGTCCAAATCTCTTAACAGGAAGAGGCAGGAAAGTGTCGTACTTAAGCGTACAAACCCTACAGCTAGGCTGCCTGGCGTTAAATATCTGAACTGCCATAGTAGTTATACTAACTTAGGCAAGTTACTTAGGTTTGCTATGCTTCAGTTTCCGCATCTGTAAAATGGGGACCCAACTCTATATGATCGTTAGAGGGTTAACCATTTAATAAGTTTAAAGTGTGTAGAGCAATGCCCAGCACATTGTTTTAAATGTTAGCTAATATTCTTCTTATTACAATTATTATTACTAGTATTAGCAATAGAATGTTGAATGAGACTTATCTCAGATTTCAGCTAAAGCCTCAAAGTTGAGAACACTAGATGCTAAGGTACCCCCACATTTTAAAGAAATTCTGCAGGACTTCCTGAAATGTAGCTCAGTGGTCCTGATTGCATCCCCCACATTACCACTTAATATAGAGAAAAGATCAGACATTCAAGACTCTTTTGAAATAGAGAATGCATAGGACTAGTACATTTTCAGTAAGTAGTGCTGTAGCATCTCCCCAAGACAAGTAAGAGGTCCTGAGCACCACGAGGCCCCTGAAAGAAGAGACTGGGGCCACATCCTGGAGGCTTGCTATGCTAGAACATCTGCAAGCTGCTCCACTGTTGCCCCTGAAGCAGAGTGTGGGAAGAGAATTCTGGGAAGTTTGGAGCCTGACAAACAGAAAGATTCATGCTTGCCTCTTACCGCGTAGACTCTTACAGAGCAGCTCTTTATAGTACAGTGAGGAAAGAGAATTAGAATGGCCCCAGGTATCTTAGTTCCCTGCCCAGCACAATTACTTCCCTGGGCCTTGCAGCTTAAGGTGCTGGGCAGGGCCAGAGGAGACATTTTTCTGGGCAAGAATACACAGAAGAACTCCATTCTAAAGTTGTGAGTGTGACCTCTGCAGCACAGGCGGCTATGTGGACAGCCTATATGGAAAGCCTCAAGAGAGGACATCTTTTATGTGGAGGCATAGCGAAAGGAAACAGACATTGTTGAAGAGTGGGGCTAAAAGAGCGATAATGATTGGCAAGCTCAGGCTGAGAGTTGACACTTGCTTGTGGGCCTAAGGACAGCTTGGAAGACTGGCTCTACAACCAGGAGCTGAGTGGTTGTGGCTAGGAGTGAGCATATCACCCACAGGCACTATTTTGACTGCAGAGTGGGCTATAATTTAATACCCTTCTGAGTGTGGGGCAGAAAAGTGGAAGAGAGTCTCCACTATGAAAGAATCCTTCCTCTGGGACTCTAAGTGACACTGAGGTCCTTATAAAAATCAGAACTCTTAGGCTTAACATCTATATCAAGACCAGAGCCTTGGCTGTGATTACCCACACATGGAACTGAGCAGAAACAAATGGCCTGGAAGGCATTCTTCTAGTTATAAAGGAATTGTATTGCCAAAGAAGCCAGAAAACTGGCTGGCTAAAACCTGTGACAAACCAACCCAACTCCTGAATCCATAAATCGACATCAGCAAGAAGCAGTGTGTGAAAGCTGTGGTAGCCCCAAGAAGGAACACTGTCCAAAGTCCGCTTTAGATGTGGCCATCGAAGACAATGGACAACAAATCCTCCCAGAGAGCTAAAGCCACGGCTCCCAAATGGGCTGACCAAAGGATTCACACCACCAACAGGGTAGGAAGTTTCCACAATTCCTTTCCAACAGGACTTGATAAATCTTATAGATCGACGACAGCTGTGTGTTTCTTATTTTCCCTTTTCTAACAGAAGCTTTTACTTTTGTCATCTTGTTCCTGTCCTTCATTTTATTTGGGGTGGATTCCTTGTCTGTTAGTTTATAGCCACCATGTCCCAAACAGCCACATTGAGACCTAATGTAGAGAGTTGATCTCATCCAGAGAACCCTGACCTGGATGCAGGAACTGGAAGAGGCTTTGGGATCACATTCCTTGGGAGGCGAATGAGGGTTTCTCTGGAGAATTTGGCAAAACTTCATAAAAGGGATGGAATGTGGCTGAGACTATTAGCTGTCCATCAAGATTTGTTTTTTTTTGTTTTGTTTTGTTTGCATCTTCTTGATTTTAGGTGGGTACAAGGGCACTCAGAATAAAAATATTTTGCCAGGCTCCGTTGTATATGGGGTGGCTATGTGAACATAATAGGCTATGCCCAGAAGTGAAGAAAATAATTTCGTATTCACTTCTCTCTTAATGGAGGGAGTATCCTCCTTCCTCCAATCTGTTGATTGGAATTTGGGTATGGTGAGGAGCCATCCAGGACCATGAAGACAGAGAATACCCTGGAGTGGTGGAGCTATAAGATAGAAGCACCTGAGAACTTAGATTTTTGCAGAGCCCTGGACTGCCCACCTGGACTGCTACAGGAGAAAGAATTTTCTCTCTCCTTTCTGCAAAAGCTCTTTTGGCTCTCTGTTACACACAGCCAAATTTTTATATTTGAATTCATTTGCCTTTAATACAGTCTTTAATATATGCTGTCAGGGACTTCATAATCCAGACCCTTCTTTTAATCCCTAAACATTAATATCAATTCCTTATATGTTTTTGGGCTGAACAACACAGAGCTAAAACGTTTATGAGCCCAGGGAATTTGCTTATTTTGTTCACAGCTGTGTTCTTGGTACCCAGTAGGTTTTCAGTCTTTATTCCTTTGCTCTATGCTAGTAACTGGTCATTTAATTAAGCAATTTAGAAACATTTATTAAGTACCCAGTATGTGTATGACTCTGGACTGAGACACATAGAGGCTAGAAATAATAATAACTAGTTTTCTTTCTTTCTCTTTCTTTCTTTCTTTTTCTTTCTTTCTTTCTTTTCTTTCTTTCTTTTCTTTTTCTTTCTTTCTTTCTTTTTCTTTCTTTCTTTTTCTTTCTCTTTGTTGCTTTCTCTCTTTCTTTCTTGCTCTCTTTCTCTTTCTTTTCTCTTTTTCTCTTTCCTCTCTCTTTCTCTTTTTCTTGCTTTCTCTCTCTTTTTTTATTTCTTTCTCTCTTTCCTCTCTTTCGTTGTTTCTTTCTTTCTCTATCTCTTTCCTCCCTTCCCTCCCTCCCTCCCTCCCTTCCTCCCTTCCTCCCTTCCTTCCTTTCTTCCTTCCTTTCTTCCTTCCTTCTTTGAGACAAAGTCTCACTCTGTTGTCCAGGCTGGAGTGCAAATGGGATGAACATGCAGCCTCCAACTCCAGGGCTCAAGCAATCCTCCTGAGTATCTGGGACTATAAACACACCACTCCTGGCTATAATTAGCATTTATTGAACACTTATTAATTACTAGGTATTACTCCAAGTGTTTTACATGTGCAGCACTTAATCCTTACCATAAACATATGAAACCAGTTCTATTACCATCCCCATGGAACATAGTGAGAAACTGAGGTACTCAGAAGTTATCTGACTTTCCTAAAGTCACACTGAAGGGAGTTTCTGGGACTAGAATTCTGGCAGTTGGCCCCATATTTTCTGTTCCTAAGCACAGCACTCTACTGCCTTTCCAAAGGATATGGGGTATTATTCTCCTTGTTAAACCGCTACTTTAATTTCAAAATACCGTCGTCTCTCCAATGCATGTTCTGGAAAATGAATGTTCGTATTTTAAAATTACAAAGCCCATTTTAGACAGAAAGTGTTATGCATTTGGCTAAAATAGCAATTATTTTGTCAGATAGTAATATAATTTCCAAAAACCCTAATTTTAATGCAATGGAATTAACTTTCTAATACACAGTTATTTTCTAACTTTACAAACTAGACAATTTAATTTCCTGATCTTTAAACAAAGAAAAATTTAGTGTCTTTACTGATTATTTAATAACAATTTTGGGAAAAATAGAACAGCACATTTTTCTTTGTAATTACTACTTATATAAACTAAGCAAAGAACTAATTGTCTTATTTGAAAATGATTGTCTAAAATGACATAAAAAGGTATGTACAAAGTAATTGCTTTTCTTCAAAAACTAAAAATGATTTTTTTAAAAGACAAATATAGTTACTCAAAGTACAATTCTCACATGAAAGTCTTGACTGCTAAATTCAAAATAGCTTAAAAGCTAGATGGAATAAAAGAGAAATTGAAGACAGATTGCTTATATTCAGAATGCTTAAAACCAATTGGACAATTTCTGTGGTGTAAATGCTCCCTCCCACCATGGCCAGTTTCAAACTATGAAGATGAGGCGATTGAATGTAGACTTGGGAATCTATCACAATCTGCTCTGCAGAGCTCACAGGAGCAGCCTAGCACACCACTGGCTCCCAAGTCAGCCAATCACGTTCCAGATACAAACACATTTCAAGTGCCTTCTCTGTGTCTTGGGTTGTTCTGGACACTTTAACAGGCACTACAATACAAATAGAGTGTGCCCAAGACTATATGAGTAAGGATGTCTTGTGCAAGTTTAGAGAAGCAACTCTTCTTTTTGAGACAGAGTCTTGCTCTGTTGCCTGGGCTGGAGTGCAGAGGCGTGATCTCAGCTCATTGTAACCTCCGCCTCCTGGGTTCAAGCAATTCTCCTGCCTCAGTCTGCCGAGTAGCTGGGATTACGGCGCCCACCATCATGTGTGGCTATTTATTTTTATTTTTGTATTTTTAGTAGAGATGGGGGTTTCACCATGTTGGCCAGACTAGTCTTGAACTCCTGATCTCAGATGATCCACCTGCCTTGGCCTCTCGAAGTGTTGGGATTACAGGCATAAGCCACCACACCAGGCCTGGAGAAGCAACTCTTGAGCAGAAGGACTATGGAAAAACCTAAGGCAGTTTTGGTTTTGGAGGAATTTAGGAAGGCAAGATGAGGATACACAAATCATTGCAAGTGCCTATTGCATGAGTATTAATTAGCAGTGCCAATTGCATATTTTAGGTGCTCAATAACATACATTATAGTCCAATATGAACATGCTGTTCATCCTGCATGGAAATGCCAAATAGTTTTCAAAAGCAGTTTGCACTTTTAGATTTTGTGAGCTGTTTTAATTAATTTAGTCTGTTTGTTCTTGCATTGGCAGAACTCAAGTTACTCTGTTTCCTCTACTTCCTTCTACTCCAAAGGTAGCAAAATCAATTAGAAGAAACTTCCTGATTTCTGTAACAGAAATGAAGTCTAGATCCATGTGGAATGGGCTTGAGAGTTACCATCTTAGTGAATCCTCACACGTTATAGTTATGTATTCCTTCAATGTGAGAACCGAGGCGGAGACTACTGAGAGACTCAGGACTACATCTGTGATTTGCAAAATGTTTTCAGATATCATTCAACATTATATTGAATTCTTGTGTAGAAGTAAATATGACAGTTTATCGACACAGTTTTTGTGTGTGAGGCAAAGGGAAAGGAGTAGTACATCAAAGCTATCCCCATCTACAAGGAATCCTGACATTTCACCAAATCTCTTCTTGCTGCACTTTTTTTTAACCAGTTTTCCTTCTGGCTCTATAGAAAGGTGATGATGAGAAGAAACAACAGCCACAGCAACAACTTCCCTTCTTTATTAAAATAAAACTCAGAACCTCTGTCCCTGACTTTTCAGTGGGGCTGCCATGTCAAAGGAGCTCATGGGCTCAATTAATGCACCCTTTGAAACTATCTCCCTGTTTTAATGGAGGGGAGTGTTCAGTTCTACTGGAAACTGTTGGCCCTGGCAATAGTCCATCTGATACTTTGGAAATGCAATAGTACTCTAAGTGAGAGACTCACAGAGGAAGAGGAAAAGCTAGAGAGAAAGGCTAGAAGCTGTTTGATCAGCTGCCTCTTTCCACCTGAGGTTTTCCTTCCAAAGTGAACCTTGGAGATTTATAGATAAAGTTTCACTTCAAGATAGCCACCACCACCACTACCGCCACATTACCCAATCACTAGGGGCCTTCAACTGTTTTTTTTTTTTTCTTTTGGTAGACAGGTGAACAAATTCCTTTTCTTTTTGACTCATTAAAGACAGTATCAAACATTTTCTTAAAGTTCTTGCATAGTAACCTTTTGCCTACACCAATAAAAAGTCTACTAGAAAATTTAAAACGTATCAAAACATGAGTTTTTCAGTACTGATCTCTTATCAAAATGTACTTAACATCAGTTTCACATTATAGTTTGTCTGGAACATCTAATGGGATACTTGGATTTTAATTTCTTTCCTTAGCTTGCGTTTACCAGCGTGTATAAGATTACTGGTGTGTATAAGATTGCGTTTACATCAATCTTATACACACCAGTATGGTAGCGAGCTTCCAGTTATCCCTACTGCACGCAGATTTGGTGAAATCCTCCCTCTGCCAATAGCAGCTTTCAGTTTTCCTGTCTCTGCGTGTGAGCTCTCTGGTGGTTGCCTTCATACCCAGGTTTCCCTGCCCTTTTGCCTTCTATTTCCTTAAGGCTCTGTGAGAGCTCCTGGCTCCCTGAATGCAGAAGGAATTTCTGGATTTTTTTTTTTTTTTTTCAAATATTTCTCTCCTGGACTTAGGAGGGAAACAATTCTCTGCTCAGCGTGGACTTAGTCCACTCAGCCTATCCCGGGGATCTTTACTTTGCGCTCCCTCTGCAAGTCCCTTTCACCTCTTCCACCTCGTGCAAATGATTCTTCTTGTCATTGACTGGTTCTCTGTACTATTAAAGTTGTCTGTGGTCTGTTCACTAACTTTATGTCCAGACTGGTTCTCTTCTTGAGTCAAGCCAATCTAGCCTCTGGGACTGGTTTCTCTACCATCTCTGTGGTCTTAAAGGCTGCGACCATCACCAGGATCCTGTTTTTTTCTTATCACTGCCTCTCCAGGAAACACTGAATATAATCAAGACATCTCAAAGGTCTGCACCCCAGGGAATCCTCCACTTAATCATCTTTTTAGCTTCTGTGTCCAATTCATTTTTTGACCTTCATAGCTCAGGTTATCAGCTTCATTAATCACTCCAGTATTCTAATCATTGCCTTATTTGTGTTTTTCTTTTCTTCTTTCTTTCAACAGGAAGAAAATTTAAAATACAGAGGAAAAGACTTTTACATACAGTAATGACAGCATATGCAGCAGTAGGTGTGACTTTCCCAATGGGAAAAATATTTGCGACTTTCAACACATTATATTTCACATTATTGGTGGTACTTTGTAAGCAACTGATCTAATCTGATAACAGAGTAAGTGGTTGGAACTGAATGTAAATCTGGATGCATTTATATGGAGGAAGTAATTAGAACTATATGAGCAAGGAGTTCATTAGTGCAAATATAAAATTTTAAAAAGTGAGTTAATTAGTGTTAAATTATATAATAATTCCTGGCTTAGATAAATTCCATTGTAGTTTATACCACTTTAATGTTTACTGTTATACTATTAATAGGGTGATAAAGTACATTATTCTCATTTAGAGCAAACTTCATAGTGAAAAGTAAATAGACTTTTAAGTCAAACACACCTAGATTTAAAAGTTAGCTCTATTTTTTGCTAGATGTGTGAACGCATATAAGTTAACTTCATTCTTCTCAGTCTCCATTTCTTATGTAATACTAATACCTGTATTGAAGTTGCTCTTGCACCATTTAGATTAAAGTCAATTAAATGATACAACACGTGTACAATGCCCAGGATAGTACCTCATACTTAGTGACATTAAATAAATAGTAGGTACCATATTAAAAGATAACTAATGATTTAAATATGGGTGGGACACCTCTGTGTATATTTGCCAAGACTTTTTGTTTCTCTAATCCCTTACTTTTGAGTAATTTTCAGACTACTGAGTGCTAAGATTCAGACTTGATATTTTTATAGCGTATTAACTAGGTATATTTTCTCTTGTAGGAATTTAGTCCTTTCTAAATATGGGTATTGAGTTAGAGTTTAGATACAAATTTTGATTAATAAAATTACTAATAATTTATGCTTTTGTTTAGTAGTTATGAGGGATAATACATGATCAAAGAAAATTTCTTCATCTTCCTGAAAATTGAAGAATTGACAAAATTAAGAGGAAATTTGACCCCTAGTTAAAAGCCTGATATCTCCTTCTAAAGTTCAAATCAATGATTATTTACTAAGTGGGGTGTATTAGTCCATTTTCACACTGCTGATAAAGACATACCCGAGACTGAGTAAATTATAAAGAAAAAGAGGTTTAATGGACTCACAGTTGCATGTGGCTAGGAAGGTCTCACAATCATGGTGGAAGGCAAAAGACACGTCTTACATGGTGGCAGACAAGAGACAGAATGTGAGCCAAGCAAAAGGGGAAACCCCTTATAAAAACAACAGATATTCTGAGACTTATTCACTACCAGGAGAACAGTCTGGAAGAAACTCCTTCCATGATTCAAGTATCCCCCACCAGGGGCCCCTCCCACAACATGTGGGAATTATGGGAGCTATAATTCAAGATGAGGTTTGGGTGGGGACACAGCCAAACCATATAATGGGGGTAAATATACACAAATAATCTGAGTAATTAGGTTCCCAAGTTGAGTGGCAAGATGGTAGAAGAAAAAGAAAGGAAATAAAGTAGTACTTTAAAATGGTAGGTATTAATTAATTTTTCCTTACCTAAATATTTCAAAATGATTGTCTATATTGGAAATATTCTTTAAAAATGTTCCTTTAGATATAAATTTAGTAAAGGAAGAGTCCAAAGTATTTTACCTATCCTTGTAAGTATGTATTCTCCCATTAGCAAAGAACAAGAGATAATTTATGCTGGATGAAGAAGATACATATTTGATTTGCTAAGATTTATGTATTTCTTGGGAGATGAGAAGACTGGTTAAAATTTTATTAGAATGATAAACATACTAAACTCCTTTTTAAAATGGCAGTTATTGCCAGTTTCTATAGCCTAATTTTGTCAGTTACTGTATTTCAGCATAATAGGGTCTTGCTTATGCCACAGAAAAGCATTATACATGAAGCCATGTTATAGCCATTTCCTTCTGGTGCTATACAATAACTGAATCTCTTTGGATGGGATGAATAAAAACTCGCTATTCCAAACTTCACACTGGGGTGGGTTGTGTTATAATGAGACTCTGGTGTGCATGCGATGTTTTTCTTTGTTGACAGTTTTTGAGAAGATCTTGATCTCCTAGTAAGTAAATTTACCAAATCACTCACCCTTTAAAAAATTCAGAATTTATTTCTTGCCTCAGAGGGTAATTTCTGGCCCCAAAGATAATTTTTTTAGAGGATTATTTGAAAGTTAAATTAATTTTCTTCTTTCCTGCCCCATCCCATGCCAATGCAAGAAATAGAGAACTTTTTTTTTTTTTTTTTAATACTTTAAGTTCTATGGTACATGTGTACAACATGCAGGTTTGTTACATATATATTCATGTGCCATGTTGGTGTGCTGCACCCATTACCTCGTCATTTACATTAGGTGTATCTCCTAATGCTATCCCTCCTCCCACCCTCTCCCCACAATAGGACCCGGTATGTGATGTTCCCCTTCCTGTGTCCAAGTGATCTCATTGTTCAATTCCCACCTATAAGTGAGAATATGCGGTATTTGGTTTTCTGTTCTTGCGATAGTTTGCTGAGAATGATGGTTTCCAGCTGCATCCATGTCCCTACATGAAATAGAGAACTTTAAGGTTTTAGGATTAGTAGTTCCTTATATCTCCTGGAACATGTAATGTATAGTGATGTTGGTACTATCATTTCCATTTTTAAGGAAGGAGGGGAAGGTGAGAACTCAGAAAGATAAACAGGTGGGCAAAGTGTTATCACCCCAACTCATATCTTGTGTTAGTTGCCATAGTAGCTTTTCTTGGACAAGCTATTGCTCAGTGTTTGATGTTGTTAGGTTATTTCATTTAAATTTTATTTGTACCTAAAATAAGCCACAGGGTCATTGTTTTTATTTTTCACTTTATTTTTTTAAAAGAACAAATTATCTATTAATTCTAATGGCTTCTCAGTACATTGTACTCCTCTAAAATTGTTCACATTGCATCAGAATTCTAGTTGCTTCTTTTTTTCTGTCCTAAAACAGTGATGTGAACATGTCAAATGACTTAGTGGTTCTTCTGGCATTAGTAACTGAAAAAATTGAATGCTTATCTGAACTTTATCTGAACTATCTTGAATTTTCTTGGGTCTACAAAATTGGAACTGAAATCTCATGGAAACTGGCTTTCTCCAGAAATTTTTGGTGAGCCAGAAATACTGTGAGAGCAGCCTTTCCCGTGGTGTTTTGGCATTTTTACTTTGGCCCCAGACAGAACCAGGAAGTTCAGAGGTGAATGAGAATGAAAAATAATGAAATGGTAAGAGTGATCTTTTTTTTTTTTCCTACTTCAGAAAGATTCAATTCAGAATTCTTTTAAGAACATGTTGAGTCAGTCTTAACAACTACAGACCTCATAGTATGTATTAAGAGAGATTTGGGATGCCATGAGTAATTCAGCCCCTCTAAGGTAAAGAAGACGAAAATTAAAAATTACAATTTCCTCTTATGTTTCACACTATGTACTAAAACATCATTTTTTTTGAAACTGCAGATTCTATAAAATTATTGGTCCATTATATTAGCATACATCCCTTGTCTATAGTGATAACATGGCAGATACATTAATGAACTAATATCAACTTTCCTTAGTATCCCTTAATTCAAATTTCTACCACCAGCTAGAGTGCATTTCTATAGATTCTCATATTTGGAGGTTTAGAATCTATCATTAGAGTTTACAAGAGTTTTTAGCATATGGATTGTCACAGATTGTCCTGGAATCCAAGTTTCTATTTGTAAGCCAAATCATCTAGAAGGTATATTAGTTATTTTCCCAGAAGCATCCTGAAGGAGAGGGGCTTTCTTGTTTATTAAGGCGGCAGTTCTCAAATCTTGGTCTACCTATGGCACTTTTAAAAAGAGACATACCGGCCCACCCCCAGTCTACTAAGTCTGAATCAGTGAGGGTGAAGCCTATTGGGTTATATTTTTATTAAGCTCCATTGGTGATTTTGATGTGCAGCAAATTTCTCATCAGGTATCACTGATTTAAATGGTCACTTACATGTCATAAGCTTTTCACCAGGTTGTAAAAGACGATCCAAAATGGCAATTTATGCTTATATAAGCTTTGATTACTTCATCTCATACAATATTCTCTGCAATCCTTCTCAAAAACTGTGTGTAGAGGCTATCACTTTCATCCTCATTTTATGGTGGAAGGGACCAAGACTCAGAGTTTCAATCATTTGCCCAGTTATGAAGCGATAGAGTTGAAACACAAATCCTGCTTTTTTGTCTTGAAGCTCTTGACTTGTGACATATAACACTGATGTACTGCAAGCAGGAAAAGGAACAACATTCATTCCTACTTTAAAAAATGATTTAAAAAGAACTTACAGTGAAGAAAGGTATAACATTATAAACAACAATAACACCGAGTATTTGACAGACACGTATTCCTGTAGTAGTTTGTTCTCGCACTGCTATAAAGAAATATGTGAGACTGGGTAATTTATAAAGAAAAGAGATTTAATTGGCTCATGGTTTCACAGGTTGTATAGGAAACATGGCAGCAGCTGCTTCTGGGAGGCCTCAGGGAGCTTTTACTCATGGTGGAAGGCAAAGTGGGAGTAGGCGTCTTACATGGCAGGAACAGGATGAAGTGAAAAAGCTGGGAGGTGTCACAGGCTTTTAAACAACAAGATCTCACTATATCTCACTCACTCACTGTCATGAGAACAGCACCGAGGGAATGGTGCTAAACTATTCATGAAGGACCCACCCTCGTAATCCAATCACCTCTTACCACACCCCACCTCCAACGTTGGGGATTACAGTTTGACCTGAGATTTGGATGGGAACACAGATTCAAACCATATCAATTTCTAAATGCCTTCATTATCTGGAAAGACGGAAGGGTAATTTGAGGACACTGTCCACAGATAGCTTCTTTCAGATACCTATTCCAATTAGTGGGTGTTCAGTGAATGCTTGGCAACAGACTATTGATGTGAAGTTTTTGTTCTCTTTGCAAACCTTTGCAAATCATAGCAATTAGAGTATTGCCATTGCTGAGAAGTATTCATCTGTCTTGCTAGCCACTCAATTAATTCCATGTTCATTTTTGCATTAGAGGCTTGGAAGACCAAAACTTACAAATATTTACATTACAACATAAATATTTATAAATTATAATAAATAACAAATATAAATATATTATATTCCTGTAGTGCTCTAAAAATCCAAAGTTTATGAGCATCTGAAGATTTTCAAACGTTTTGATGAAATTAATGCCCCCCAAAGAGTCTTACTTCATTGTTTTTGCTGGCCATATTTTAAAAGCCATTCCCTTCCAGTGATCTAAAGGACTGGACTTTGAATAAATGATGGCCTTTGGGTCAGTCTGTCCACTCTGTGATTTGTACAGGATTGGCATCTATTGCCCTGGACTTCATCTCAGACATTCATTTGGAATGCAGTCACATAGGATAGGGCAGGGGCAGGGAGCACGCCGGGGCAGGGAAGGATGATTTTCAAGCTGAAAGATAGCCCCCTGAAAAAGTCAATCCTGAGAGGAAAAAAGTAAGTAAGATTTGGCTGTGATTAAAGTAGAAGTGTGTAAGGTTACTGAAAAACACCAAAGTGTATAATGGTTTCAACAAACTGCCCTTAGGCGGGTTTAGCGAGTGCAGTTGGCATTCATACAAAAGATAACCTAACCTGACACTAACCCTGCCAGTAGTTCAGGGATAATATTTTCACTAGGATGAACTGCTCTTGAACTGTTTCTGTAATTTATTTGGTGCAAACAGGCTTTCCTTCAACATCAGACATGCATGTCTTATGGCCACCCATTTGTTTATTGTAAAAACATATTTATTATAGCCAATACAAGCAAAACCCTCCTTTCCAGTGGTGTTTTAATTCCCCTGAAGCCTTCTCATACTGTGTACCACAGCCCTGATGATGAAGTATACGCAAGCTTGTTCCAAACCATGTCCCATGTTTTCTTTGGCCTTACCTTCAAAAATCTATTGCTAAAGAGCAACTCCTAGTGTTTTATGACCTTTTTACCATGATGGTGCTTATCCTTTGGACTTGAAATGATTTTCTTTCTCTTGATGAAAATGTCAAGTGTGCCTGAGAACCTGGCCAGAAAGTGGACACTGGGTAACGCAGTGAGAAGGGAGAACAGCTGCCTGGATACAATAGAATAAGTATGTTTCAGAGAATCACAGGAGTATAGTAAAGTAAGGAATATAAAGTAAGGAGTATAAAGTAAGGAGTAAGTAAGGAGTATAAAGTAAGGAGGATAAAGTAAGGAGCATGTTTTAGAAAATCACAGGAGTATAGTAAAGTAAGGAGTATAGGAGTATCAGTTGGTAGAATCTATGTGAAGAACCACAATGTATAATCAGTTTCATCATCACTGTTACTAATATTTATCCTCCATGAAGTCATAAATACTTAGCCTTTGGACTGATCCTGAAAGTAAAGGAGACTTTGGATGGTTCTAGAGATTATGGTCCCTATGGACACTAATTCATTCCCAAAATATTTTCTTGAGTAGCTGCTATGCACCAGGCAGTAAACGAGAAAGAAAAAAAAGTTTAATTTTCTTCACCAAATCCGCTTATTTGTTTTCCATCTGTGACTACCCAATCCCCATTTTGTATTAGCGAAACAACTAGTTTTGGGTTCATTCCAAGTCTTTTGGATGCCAACCAGCTTTTTGGATGCCAAAAGAGTCCAAAGACCTGATGAGCATTTTAGATCTCATTTATGATCATGGTAAGAAAAGGAAATGAGGAATGATTCATCTGTTCATCTGGCCAAGGAATATCTTAGAGTTGAAGTGATTCTACAGAAGAATTAACACTAGATTGTTGCTAGCACAGATGACACCTTTTTGTAAATGGGGAAAAAGTGCCCCTTCCTCATGACTTTATTTCAGTAGAGAATATTGCCATAATAAATATGCAAATCCATGACATCTATGATGTGAATGTCATTCTTAGATATTCTTCCTTGTACAGTGTATAGCCATGTGCAGTCACTCTATAAGGCAACTTTATCAGGCAGTTTGGAGGGAATGTAAACAAATTGGGGCAATACATTAATATTAATATGTATTCTCCTAACAAGGAACATTTGCTGATAGTATTCTGTCACAAACCATTTCCAATAAATCTCTCCTTTTATACGGTTCTCTCCCAAGCACATATCTAGCTGGGTGCTTGGGTTTATCTCTAGTATTTAAACAAAAGCTATTTTTACTACCCTTCATCACTAATCACCCTTTCCTCTCTTTGTAAATTTCCCTACAATTTTTTCTCAGTTGAATGTTCTGCTTCTCTGATTAGTCTAATTTTATTTTGCTTTGCAATTCTAAAGCTCTCTTAATCAAAATCAAGTGGATGAGAAAGTCCATGAATTACCTGCCCATAAGGCACTAAATCACTGAACTACATATCTAAACAATGTTTGTGTCATGGGAATCTAGAGTCACAAAATCTCAAACTAAAAAAGTAAAAGTTTATTTCCCTGCTTATATTCTGAATGTACTTTCTATTACATTTGCCACATGTTTACAAGGCAGAAAGAAAGTGAATGCAAAGTAAATTAGTGAGGCCCCATCTCCTTTCCTAGCTTCAACATCTAGTAACAAGAAAACCTCCATATCTAAAATTTTAGATTGCTTTTATACCAGGCAACCACCTCATGGATTTTGGGAAGATAAAACTGAGTTTGTTTCTTAGAATTTGGTTAATTTCTAAGAACACATTTTATATAATAAGACCATGTTTATTCCAACCCAAGACCTATCTGGAATACTCTAATGCATGCAGTGTTACTTACTAAACACATGAATCGTTCAACTATCTGGAGACATTTGTATAGTATTGCATAGTACCTATCAGTTAACATAGTCATTTGGGGAAAATTGAGGAACAAAACTAGCAATGGTTCTCATAAAATTTTATCCATGGAAGTTTGGATTTGGAAAGTCTGGCTTGTTTATCTATTAACCATTAACTGGTTAGTTCTGTAATATCATGAGACCAATTGCCATCCTTCACTTCTTTGTTTTCTATCTTTTCATTAGTCCCCATTGATTTCTATTTTAAAAATCATACTTTAGTCTGTAATATGGCTATTCCAACCCATATCGTAGGATACTGCTACTTATCAAAGGCTATTATACATTAAATATATCTGTCCTCAATTATTTGGACAAAATAAATGTACGTATGTGTACAGTAGGGATTAGGAGACGCACTCCAAAAACCCTAAGAGCATCCATAAAAGAAGCTTAAGGGCTGCAAGGGGTTAAGACAAGGAACCCAGCAGGAGAGACTCATGGTATTGTGTTCTCATTTCAATCAGAAGAATTTTTCTTTTACGTGTCTAATAACTTGGATTTACTTATGAGATTTCTATTAAGAAAAGATTCAACAACTTCCATGAATTTAAAAGCCATTTGCTTAGGAAATGCTTTGGTATATAATCCTTAAGTTATTACCGTATAGCTTCCTTATTCTAACCTTTGCCTCCACCTAAATTCTTACCTCTTCAAGGCAGGCATTGTGTCATAATCAACTCTTCAGCTGGAGCAATGAGTCTTAAACAAGTGCACAATAAAATTGTTAAAATAATTCTATAATTGGCCGGGCGCGGTGGCTCAAGCCTGTAATCCCAGCACTTTGGGAGGCCGAGACGGGCGGATCACGAGGTCAGGAGATCGAGACCATCCTGGCTAACCCGGTGAAACCCCGGCTCTACTAAAAAATACAAAAAACTAGCCGGGCGAGGTGGCGGGCGCCTGTAGTCCCAGCTACTCGGGAGGCTGAGGCAGGAGAATGGCGTGAACCCGGGAGGCGGAGCTTGCAGTGAGCTGAGATCCGGCCACTGCACTCCAGCCTGGGCGACAGAGCGAGACTCTGTCTCAAGAAAAAAAAAAAGATTCCATAATTGTATTTATATACACTGAAAATAAACCAACTGTCACATTTTAAATACAGTTTCTAGGGATATTAGTTAGATTTAGACTAAGAGTGGCCTGAAAAGAATAAGGAAATCATAATTGTAAAATAGATAATTCTCAAAGAACAATGATTTTAAAATGCTTTAGTGGACACTGGAGAAAGGACACCCTATTCAATAAATGGTGCTGGGAAAATTGGATAGCCATATGCAGACGAATGAAACTAAACACTTATCTCTCTCACCATATACAAAAAATTAACTTAAGAAGGATTAAAGACTTAAATGTAAGACTGGAAACTGTAAAAATTCTAGAAGAAAATCTGGTAAAAACTCTTATGGACACTGGACTAGAGAAAGTAATTCATGATGAAGACCCCAAAGCAATAGCGACAAAAATAATAGACAAATGGGACCTAGTTAAACAAAAAAGTTTCTGCCCAGCAAAGGAAATAATCAACAGAATAAACAACCTACAGAATTGGAAAAATATATTCAAACTATACATCTGACAGAACTAATAACCAGACTCCACAAGGAACTCAACTCCACAAGAAAAAAAGCAAACAACCCCGTTAAAAACTGGGCAAAGGACATGAACAGACATTTCTCGAAAGAGGAAATACAAGCAGCCAACAAACACATGAAAAAAATGCTCAACATCACTAATCATCAGAGAAGTGCAAATCAAAACCACAATGAGATATCATATTCCACCAGTCAGAAAGGCTGTTATTAAAAAGTCAAAAAGCAACAGATGTTGGCCTGGATGCAGAGGAAAAAGAACACTTATACACTGTTAGTGGGAATATAAATTAGTTAAATCTCTATGGAAAACAGTGTGATTTCTCAATGAACTAAAAATAGAACTATCATTGGACCTAGCAATCCCACTATTGGGTATCTAGCCAAAGGAAAATAAATCATATGTAAAACAGACACCTGCACCCATGTTCATCACAGCACTGTCCACAAGAGCAAAGTTATGGAATCAACTTAAGTGTCCATCAGTGGTTGACTGGATAAAGAAAATGTGGCACCTAATACACCATGAACTCAGCAATAAAAAAATAAAATAAAATCATATCCTTTGCAGCAACAAGAATGGAGCTAGAGGCCGTTATCCTAAGTGGACACAGAAACAGAAAACCAAATACTGCATGTTTTCACTTGTAATTGGGAGCTAAACAGTGGGTACACATGGACATAATGATGGAAATAATAGACACTGGGGACTCTGAAAGAGAGGAGGATGGGAGGTGGTCGAGGATTGAAAAACTAGCTATCGGGTACAATGTTCACTATTTGGGTGATGGGTGCACTACAAGCCCAGTCCCCGCCAGCATGCAATATACCCATGTAACAAACATGTATGTGTACTCCTTGAATCTAAAATAAAACAAAATTTTAAAAATAAAAAATGAAAAGATTTAATGAATGCCTGGAATGGCTCCACGGCACTGTCTTAAAGTGGCATTTCATGTTCTGAAACGTTTGATGACTCTAACGGCAGCTATATTTCATCTCTGTGGGTGAGAGTGAAAAAGTAGTTTTGGGATGTGTATTTATCTGTACATGTACAGTCTGAGTCCAAATGTGTTGTTATCAGACTCTTTTGTGGTATTCCTGTGACCTGGGCCAAGTTACTATGTACAAAAACAAACCACATTGGTTTCCAGTTGCCCTCAAAAATCAGAGAAAGGTGAGAGGGAATTGGTGCAGCTGTGGCAACAACCTTATTACAACCTTTTTGTGAGAGAATAAGGATATCTAATGAAAAAATACCTGGGAAATTTGAGTACAAAATAATTAGAAGCTATGAATATTTGGGTACGGGATTTTTCATTTAGTAGGAAATGTTTAGTTGGAAACTTTCCATGTGTGTATTTGTTGATTAGTTGTTTTTTCTTCAAAATTTGGATATAAATTTAAATCTCTCATTTTTACTAGTTTAACTGGAATTATTGAGTTCTAGCTTTAATGTTACCTTGGGTCAACTTGCTTTAATCATCTGGGGACCTAGCATTCAATCCTTTCCAGCACAGATTACTTGATGGAGAATATCTAAGTGTTCTTGGGAAGCATTAATCACACCCCCATTGCCTCCCATGAAAAATTTGCCAGAAGCCCAAACCAATATTTAGACTATTGACATTAATTCTGTCCCTCTCCCTCTCTAAGGTGGTGTAGTGTAACTTTTAAGATCAAGTTTTTATACAAGCAAAAACATTTTCAGATTTCCAATAATTTTATCTTTCATTTTATGCCAAAGATATAAATTTACATCCAGCATTTGCTACAATCACATGGCCCTCCACAGCTACCCAAGCAAGCAGCCAGCAGAAACAGGAAGTTTAATAAAACTCTATACTTCTATAAAATGTAAGCTGACATGTGTCGTGAACCTGGACCTCCCCCTACAAAACTGATAAACATTTTCTTTTTAAAAGTTGCCTATTATCCTAAGTATATTTAATTCCTTAAATGACTAAGGGAAACGACACTTCCAACAGTTGCAGTCTTTAATATGAAAATGTATGTGGTATTTTTTTCACATTAGCTGATATGCTATTTCAAAATAATACCTTTTTATATCAGCTTACCAATTTCAAATAGAGCATAACTTCTATATAATGATCTTTATAGTAATGTGCATATATTGGAATGAACTGACATTTTATCTGTACATTACACATTATCATGTTTTTGCTTGTCAGAGAAAAAATCTTTTCACAGTTTTCATTGTGATATTTTATTGAACATATAAATATAAAATTTTCTTACCTATAATTCTATATTAAGAAGTGATAATTTAGAAAACTAATATGATCCTGAAATATGTGCCAGAGGTTGTAGGCAAGGCTCTAAGCTGCTCTTTATGTTTTGTAAAGACTATGCCCTTACTTCTAAAATTTAATTGAGCAGGATTGAAAATAAGTTGTAGATAGTCATAAAGAAATAAATGTAACTAAAGAGTTATAAATGAGAGCAGTGAAGAAATTAAGAGAGTATTTAAAGTCATTGATCATAGAGGTCATTGTTAAAACTTGAATACATGATTTGCAGTTTTAAAATAGGTGTAATCAAGATGTTTTTTTTTTCTCTCCTCTTAGAAATCACCCAAATCAATAAGAACAAGGAGTAAATACCTAAACCTAGAACTTAGTTCTATGATAGGAAGAGGGCCTTCTAACTCTGAATCCTAACAAAGGAAGAAGGTTGCCAGATATTCTGAAGTAAAACAGGGACACAGGCAGATGCTGAGAGAAGACTCCAGAGGCTACAAATCTCATTCAAGCCTGGCAAAGCCCAACTCTTCTTTATCTGGGTCAATATTACTTATGCTAGAAGTATGGTCTAATAGCAAGAGCTTCCCTAGGCCGAGTTTGGTAAAAAGAAGAAAGGGAAGGTAGGGCTGAATGAGCAAATACAAACACAAAAATAAGTCATATCACCAGGAAGCAGTCTACTGGTGCAACAGGTTGGAGGGGAAAGCAGGCATTGTGAGAAGCCCTGAAATATCAACTTCTGTTAGCTAGGGAGAAGTAACCCTGTACTCACAAACTAGTATCCCAAGGAGAATTCCTGCCAGTCTAGAATATAGCCCTCATCTCCCTCACAGTATCACCCTATAAAGAGCTACTTCAGGAAGAAGTAACTTCATTCAAATAGGAGGTGATTCTTTAAAAGAACTTACATAGAACTATCCAAATATAATATAAGGAAAAAAAAGAATGGCAGGTAATAAACCCTCACCAGATAAATATTTCTACAGAGTTCTTCAAAAACTGTAAACAAGTTATTTACTATGAAATTTTAAATGTTAAGAAGTTAATGCTTCTATAAAACAGGAATTCTAAGCATAGACATGAGAATTAGAAAAATAGGGTAAGGCAACAGAATCCCATGAAAATTGGACAGGCAATCTCAAAAGAAGTGAAAGAGAAAAATAAAACCATCATAAAGATAAAGGCCATGTTTGAAGCAGCACACAGAAGAGACATGCTAAAAACACAATAAGAAATATGGAATATTGTAAAGGGAGCAAAATAGAATAGAAAGTTAAAAGGAGATTAAAAAATTAAAAAGGAAATGATAGATGTGGAAAACAGATATGAAAGATCGAATATACAGAATATCTAACTTAAAAAGAATGTTGCCCCCAAGAACATAAATTGTGAAAGAAGAAAAATATTTAAAGATATAATTAAAGAAAAGTTTATAGCAATATAAGTAGCCTCAGATGTATCGATTAAAGGAGTGCACATATCAGGGCCTTAAAAAAATAACTTAAAACAATGAACACAGAGGCATATCACAGTAAGGTTTCTGAGCTTTAAAAATAAAGAAAAAAAATCATTTGGGCTTCCATTCAAAAACATAATAAGTTTATATAAAGAGTGAATACTAGAAAAGAAAAAAGAAATACTTTCAAATATATTTTTAAAAAGTATAAACTAAGAATTTAATGCCTATCCAAATTTATTTATTAATGGGAGAAAATTCTCTGGAAGAAAATTTTTAGTCAACCAAGAACTAAATGGAGAGAGGGAAAAAAAGTACTGAAATGGTACATTGGATACATTTAACTGCCAAACCCAAACTTAGAAAATACAAGAGAGAGTATATTTGTCAGTATAGATTTAAATATTTAAAACACTGAAAATGTAACAAACCAGCAACTAACAGAAAAGACAAGCTTAAACTTGTTAAAAGACAAATGACTAAGGAAAACATGCTCAGTCTCACTCATAAGAAAATAAATGAAAAATCAGTGATATTCCCTTTTTTTACTTATCAGATTAACAAAGATCAAAGAGTTTGAAGTTATGCAATTGGTGAGAAAGTGTGGGACATATAAACTTTTATACACTGCTTTTGGGAGTATAACTTAATGTCTATGGAAAACAATTGTGAAATATCTATAAAATAGGAAGTGCCTATAATCTTTGGCCTACCAATTCATTGTCAGGAAATTGTTCTACAAAAATACTCCAGTGTTTGCAAACTACTTATGTCCAAGGGTATTTATTTCAGTGTTGTTGGTAATAGCAAAATATTGAAAATAACCCAAATGCACATCTTTATGGGACTAATTAAATAAATGTTATAACATATACAATGAAATACTATGCAGTCATTAAACATAATGAGGCAGCTCTGTATGTAATGTTATAAAGCAATGTCCAAAAATATTAAGCAAAGTCTGTATAGAACAGGTCAAAAAGTACATGGCAATGGTACATAAAAAATGATAAGAGACAAAAAGACATAGAAAGTATCAAACACAGGATAGACACTCTGTGAAAAAGAAATTCAATAGAATGAAAACGACAGAAGATATGGGCCTGCTAGAATCCCAGATTGGAAGCCCATTCCAGGAGTTGGCATAGTTTAGGAGTTGAATGTGTCCTTGGTGTAAGATTGCCTGGGGTCAAATCTTAGTGTGTCTGTACATTAGCTGTATGATCTGAGACAAGTCTCATAGCTTCTTAATGATACGAGGTAAAGATATTGTGAAAGATACAGCATGCAAATATTAAACAAAAGAGAGGTGCTATATTAATATTAGTATCAGACTAGATAGAATTTACAGCAAAAGGTACTAATAGAAATGAAGACTTACATCACATAATAATGAAAGTAATGATCCATGAAGAATGTATGTTATGAACTTCTATATAGTTAACAACATAATTTAAAATGATATTCTATAGAAAAAATATAAAAGGGTTAGAGATGCTTCAGCTGAAAAAAATTATGTAGCTCTATACCCCCAAAATAAAAATATACATTCTTTTCAAGTACATATGAAATACTAATTTTGAAAAATTGATCATGTTCTAGGTCACCTAGAACATCTCAATAAATTATAAGACATTAGTGTTATATAGACCACATTTGTGACCACAATGCTAACTGTGGTTTTTTCCATTACTCTCAAAAGCAAAAACCAGGTTTGTCAAAGATCAGATGGCTGTAGATGTGTGGTATTATTTCTGAGGACTCTGTTCTGTTCCATTGGTCTATATCTCTGTTTTGGTACCAGTACCATGCTGTTTTGGTTACTGTAGCCTTGTAGTATAGTTTGAAGTCAGGTAGCATGATGCCTCCAGCTTTGTTCTTTTGGCTTAGGATTGTCTTGGAGATGCGGACTCTTTTTTGGTTCCACATGAACTTTAAAGCAGTTTTTTCCAATTCTGTGAAGAAACTCATTGGTAGCTTAATGGGGATGGCATTGAATCTATAAATTACCTTGGGCAGTATGGCCATTTTCACGATATTGATTCTTCCTATCCATGAGCATGGTATGTTCTTCCATTTGTTTGTGTCCTCTTTTATTTCACTGAGCAGTGGTTTGTAGTTCTCCTTGAAGAGGTCCTTTACATCCCTTGTGAGTTGGATTCCTAGGTATTTTATTCTCTTTGAAGCAATTGTGAATGGAAGTTCATTCCTGATTTGGCTCTCTGTTTGTCTGTTACTGGTGTATAAGAATGCTGGTGATTTTTGCACATTAATTTTGTATCCTGAGACTTTGCTGAAGTTGCTTATCAGCTTAAGGAGATTTTGGGCTGAGACAATGAGATTTTCTAAATATGCAATCATGTCATCTGCTAAGAGGGACAATCTGACTTCTTTTCCTAACTGAATACTCTTGATTTCTTTCTCTTGCCTGATATAATACCACACATCTACAGCCATCTGATCTTTGACAAACCTGAGAGAAACAAGAAATGGGGAAAGGATTCCCTATTTAATAAATGGTGCTGGGAAAATTGGCTAGCCATAAGTAGAAAGCTGAAACTGGATCATTTCCTTACTCCTTACACGAAAATTAATTCAAGATGGATTAGAGACTTAAATGTTAGACCTAATACCATATAAAAACCCTAGAGGAAAACCTAGGTAGTACCATTCAGGACATAGGCATGGGCAAAGACTTCATGTCTAAAACACCAAAAACAATGGCAGCAAAAGCCAGAATTGACAAATGGGATCTAATTAAACTAAAGAGCTTCTGCACAGCAAAAGAAACTACCATCAGAGTGAACAGGCAACATACAGAATGGGAGAAAATTTTTGCAATCTACTCATCCGACAAAGGGCTAATATCCAGAACCTACAAAGAACTCAAACAAATTTACAAGAAAAAAACAAACAACCCCATCAAAAAGTGGGCAAAGGATACGAACAGACATTTCTCAAAAGAAGACATTCATACAGCCAACAGACACATGAAAAAATGCTCATCATCACTGGCCATCAGAGAAATGCAAATCAAAACCACAATGAGATACCATCTCACACCAGTTAGAATGGTGATCATTAAAAAGTCAGGAAACAACATGTGCTGGAGAGGATGTGGAGAAATAGGAACACTTTTACACTGTTGGTGGGATTGTCAACTAGTTCAACCATTATGGAAAACAGTATGGCGATTCCTCAAGAATCTAGAACTAGATGTACCATACGACCCAGCCATCCCATTACTGGGTGTATACCCAAAGGGTTAGAAATCATGCTGCTGTAAAGACACAGGCACACGTATGTTTATTGTGGCACTATTCACAATAGCAAAGACTTGGAATCAACCCAAATGTCCATCAGTGACAGACTGGATTAAGAAAATGTGGCACATATACACCATGGAATACTATGCAGCCATAAAAAAGGATGAGTTTGTGTCCTTTGTAGGGACATGGATGCAGCTGGAAACCATCATTCTTAGCAAACTATCGCAAGAACAGAAAACCAAACACCGCATGTTCTCACTCATAGGTGGGAACTGAACAATGAGATCACTTGGACTCGGGAAGGGGAACATCACACACCGGGGCCTATCATGGGGAGGGGGGAGGGGGGAGGGATTGCATTGGGAGTTATACCTGATGTAAATGACGAGTTGATGGGTGCTGATGATTTGATGGGTGCAGCACAGCAACATGGCACAAGTATACATATGTAACATACCTGCACGTTATGCACATGTACCCTAGAACTTAAAGTATAATAATAATAATAATAAATTAAAAAAAAAAGCAAAAACCGCAATTACCTTTGCACCAACCTAATAAAGAAGAAATCAACATTGAATAGTAGTTTTAAAGAATCCACATATGTTTGGATTTTATAACATATATTGTGCTTTAGGAAAATATTTAATTATCAATAACAATGAAAATAATACTGAGGGATACAGCAAAGTACATGATGGCAAAAATAGAACCCTTAACAGAATTAATGTAAATACTTAAATCAGTTAAGTGTTAAACTCAGAAAGTTAGAAAAATAATAACAAAGAAAACAAAAACATATATCTACTCTAAGGAAATAACAAAGAACATAAATTAATAAGTAGAAAATAAACAATAGAAATAATAAAGCTAAAAGCTGGAGCTTTGATGAAAAGTTTCTGAAAATAAAAATCACAAGTAATTGGTAATAAAAAGAAACAAATATAGATGTTACAGATATTACAAATAATAGGAACATACTGTGCCAATTGAAAATTTAGATGAAATGATAATTTCCTAGGAAAATAGAAGTTACCAAAATTGACTGGAGAAAAAACAGAAAACTTTAATAAACCAATAACTATCAAATAAATTAAATTGTTAGGAGTCTCTTTCCCAAAAACAGTAAGCCAAGACAGCCTACATGTGTGTTTTAACAAACTTTCTAAAGACAAAAATCCGCTGTTTTATAAAAATTATATTTAAGATTTTTAAAAAAGAAGAAAAGTGGCCAGGTGTGGTGGCTCATGCCTGTAATCCCAGCACTTTGGGAGGCTGAGGCAGGCAGGTCACATGAAGTCAGGAGTTCGAAATCAGCCTGACCAACATGGGGAAACCCCGTCTCTACTAAAAATACAAAATTAACCAGGCTTGGTGGCTAATTCCTGTAATCCCAGCTACTTGGGAGGCTGAGGCAGGAGAATCACTCGAACCTGGGAAGCGGAGGTTGAACTCTGTCTCAAAAAAAAAAAAAAAGAAGAAGAAGAAGAAGAAAAGCTGGTTGGCTTAATTTGTGAGGTTAATATGCTGTTGACACTCAAACTAGGCAAAGACACTCTAAAAAGAAAACTGTAGCATAATTCTCATGTGAATATAAAATCAAAAATTTGAAATAAAATACTAACAAATTGAGTTCATTCATGTATTAAAAATATACATCATATTCTAGTAGTATTTGTTCTAAGAATGTAAAGCTGTTTTAGTGTCAGAAAGTCTATCAACTGTATTAGCACATAATCAAATCATAGATGCAGGAAAATGCAGAAAAAGGTAATAAAATTGACACATTGATTTATTTAACAAACACTGATTTAGTACCTACTATGTGTTAGGCATTACCTAGGGCATTGGGGATATAACATCTAAATAAATGGAAAAATTGTCTACCTCATGGACTTAGCATTTAAGTGGGTGAATCAGAAAATAATCAAATAAACAGAAAAACTGTATAATGTCATGAGGCAATAACTGCTCCAAAGAGCAACAAAGCCAAGTAATAAGATAGAATGTGATGAAGCATGCTACTTTGAGCAGACATCTGGCTGAAGTGAGGGAGTGAGACACACATATTTTCAGTGAGAGAGCACATCAGGCAGAGAGAAATGCGAGTGCAAAAACGAAAAGACAAGATTTTGCTTGGATCTAGAATCAAGGAAGAACATTTAGAAGCCTGCCTGACAGGCATGAGGAGCAATGATGTAGATGGGAGGGTTGAGCCAGAGAAAAAAGCTGAGATGGGAGAGATTGCTAGAACTCAGATCATGTGGGATTTTGTATCCCAAAGTAAGGACTTTGGATTTTATTCTAAATGTGATGGGAAAACTTTGGAGGGTTTTCAGAAGAGGAGTGACATGATTTGGTTTGTGTATGTGTTGCTTTTGTTGGTTTGTTTGGTCTCGTTCTATTGCCCAGGCTGGACTGCAGTGACTCAGTCTCGGATCACTGAAGCCTCGACTTCCTGGGCCTAAGCATCCTCCCACCTCAGCCTTCTGAGTAGCTGGGACTACAGGTGCACGCCATCACACCAGGCTAATTTTACTTACTTTTTGTAGAGATGATGACTCACTATATTGCCCAGGCTGGTCCTGAACTCCTGGGCTCAAGTTATCCTCCCCCATCAGCTGCCCAAATGTTGGGTTTAAAGGTGTGAGCCACTGTGCCCTTCCTGATTTGTCTTTTAAATAACCTCTCTGGCTATCATATAGATAAAAATCTATACTAGGGTGAATATAATTGAAATGAATCCCATGGAAATGAGACTAGGTAAGAGGGAATGGCAGAATCTCAGATGAAATTACTTGGTAGCTTGTACTGGGGTGGTTGCAGTGGTAAACATGATTGAATTGATTTGTGGATATGATATGTTTGCAAATATATTAGTTAGGGCTCTCCAGAGAAAGAGAACCAATGAGAGAGAGAGAGAGAGATAGGTTTATTATATGGAATTGGCTCATGTAATTATGGAGCCTGACAAGTCCCAAGATCTGCAGTTGGCAAACTGGAGACCCAGGAAAAATGATGGTATAATTCCAGTCTGAAGGCTGCTGGTTTAAGACCTGGGAAGAGCCGATGTTTTAATTTGAGTCTGAAGGCAGAAAAACACTCATGTTCCAGTTTGAAAGCAGTCAGGCAGGAGGAGTGACCTCTTACTTGCAGAGGATTAGGCTTTTTGTTCTATTTGGGCCTTCGATTGATGAGATGGGGCCCATGCACACTAGTGAGGGCAATCAGCTTTACTCAATCTACTAATCCAAATATATCAGTTGCATCCAGAAACACCCGCATAGACACACCCAGGATAACTCATTTTATGAGGCCAGCATCATCCTGATACCAAAGCCTGGCAGAGACCCAACAACAAAAAAAGAGAATTTTAGACCAATATCCCTGATGAACATCGATGCAAAAATCCTCAATAAAATACTGGCAAACCAAATCCAGCAGCACATCAAAAAGCTTATCCACCATGATCGAGAGGGCTTCATCCCTGGGTTGCAAGGCTGGTTCAACACACCCAAATAAATAAACATAATCCAGCATATAAACAGCACCAAAGACAAAAAAAAAAAAAAACCACACACAAAAAAAACATGATTATCTCAATAGATGCAGAAAGGCCTTTGACAAAATTCAACAGCCCTTCATGCTAAAAACTCTCAATAAATTAGGTATTGATGGGGCGTATCTCAAAATAATGAGAGCTATTTATGACAAACCCACAGCCAATATCATACTGAATGGGCAAAAACTGGAAACACTCCCTTTGAAAACTGGCACAAGACAGGGATGCCCTCCCTCACCACTCCTGTTCAACATAATGTTGGAAGTTCTGGCCAGGACAATCAGGCAGGAGAAAGAAAGAAAGGATATACAGTTAGGAAAAGAAGAAGTCAAATTGTCCCTGTTTGCAGATGACATGATTGCATATTTAGAAAACCTCATCATCTCAGCCCAAAAATCTCCTTAAGCTGATAAGCAACTTCAGCAAAGTCTCAGGACACAAAATCAATGTGCAAAAATCACAAGCATTCTTATACACCAGTAACAGACAAACAGAGAGCCAAATCATGAATGAACTCCCATTCACAATTGTTTCAAAGAGAATAAAATACCTAGGAATCCAACTTACAAGAGATGTGAAGGACCTCTTCAAGGAGAACTACAAACCACTGATCAATGAAATAAAAGAGGACACAAACAAATGGAAGAACATTCCATGCTCATGGATAGGAAGAATCAATATCGTGAAAATGGCCATACTGCCCAAGGTAATTTATAGATTCAATGCCATCCCCATTAAGCTACCAATGAGTTTCTTCACAGAATTGGAAAAAACTGCTTTAAAGTTCATATGGAACCAAAAAAGAGCCCGCATCTCCAAGACAATCCTAAGCCAAAAGAACAAAGCTGGAGGCATCACGTTGCCTGGCTTCAAACTATAATGCAAGGCTACAATAACTAAAACAGCATGGTACTGGTACCAAAACAGAGATATAGATCAATGGAACAGAACAGAGCTCTCAGAAATAATACCACACATCTACAACCATCTGATCTTTGACAAACCTGAGAAAAACAAGAAATGGGGAAAGGATTCCCTATTTAATAAATGGTTCTGGGAAAACTGGCTAGCCATATGTAGAAAGCTGAAACTGGATCCCTTCCTTACACCTTATACAAAAATTAATTCAAGATGGATTAAAGACTTAAATGTCAGACCTAAAACCATAAAAAACCCTAGAAGAAAACCTAGGCAATACCATTCAGGACATGGGCATGGGCATGGGCAAGGACTTCATGTCTAAAACACCAAAAGCAATGGCAACAAAAGTCAAAATTGACAAATGGGATCTAATTCAACTAAAGAGCTTCTGCACAGCAAAAGAAACTACCATCAGAGTGAACAGGCAACCTACAGAATGGGAGAAAAATTTTGCAATCTACTCATCTGACAAAGGGCTAATATCCAGAATCTACAAAGAACTTAAACAAATTTACAAGAAAAAAATCAAACAACCCCATCAAAAAGTAGGTGAAGGATATGAACAGACATTTCTCAAAAGAAAACATTTATGCAGCCAACAGACACATGAAAAAATGCTCATCATCACTGGTCATCAGAGAAATGCAAATCACAACCACAATGAGATACCATCTCACACCAGTTAGAATGATGATCATTAAAAAGTCAGGAATCAACCAGTGCTGGAGAGGATGTGGAGAAATAGGAACACTTTTACATTGTTGGTGGGACTGTAAACTAGTTCAACCATTGTGGAAGACAGTGTGATGATTCCTCAAGGATCTAGAACTATAAATACCATTTGACCCAGCCATCCCATTACTGGTTATATACCCAAAGGATTATAAATCATGCTGCTATAAAGACACATGCACATGTATGTTTATTGCAGCACTATTCACAATAGCAAAGACTTGGAACGGACCCAAATGTCCATCAGTGATAGAGTGGATTAAGAAAATGTGGCACATGTACACCATGGAATACTATGCAGCCGTAAAAAAGGATGAGTTCATGTCCTTTGTAGGGACATGGATGAAGCTGGAAAACATCATTCTGAGCAAAGTATCACAAGGACAGAAAACCAAACACCGCATGTTCTCACTCATAGGTGGGAATTGAACCACGAGAACACTTGGACACAGGAAGGGGAACACCACACACTGGGGCCTGTCATGGGGTAGGGGGAGGGAGGAGGGATAGCATTAGGAGATATACCTAATGTAAATGACGAGTTAATGGCTGCAGCACACCAACATGGCACATGTATACATATGTAACAAACCTGCACGTTGTACACATGTGCCCTAGAACTTAAAGTATAATTTTTAAAAATGAAAAAAAAAAGAAAACCCAGAAACAGATACTTGCATATGTGTAAACTTGAAATATGACCAACATGGCACTATAAGTCTGTGAGGAGAGGCAGGACTAGTCAATAAATGGTACTAGGACAATTGCTTAACTATATGGAAAAAATAAAATAAAATTGGATCCCATTCTCACATCATATACAAAAATAAATTCCAGATGGATTAAAGATCTAAATGTTAAAACAGCTTTTGGTGAAAATAAAAAGTATATGGACTATCTTCATAACATTTATATGCAGAAAAATTTGTTAGACAAGACACAAAAAGTAGAGCAAAATGTTGGAAAATTTGATGACACCAAGATTTTCTTTTAAACTCTTGCATTCAACAAAGACACAAAACATAAACTGAAAAAATAAACCATATCCTTTGAAAAGAGATTCATAACCCACATAAATGCTAAAGAATGAGCAAAATGTGAACAGGCAATTCAAGAGATAAGTAAATGAATAATAAACATATGGAAAGATCCTCACCCTACTAATAATTAGGAAGACGAAAAACTAACAGTTAGACATCATCTCAACTTGGCAAAATTTAAATTATAACAGTATCAAGAGTTGTTATGGTTTTAGAATAACAATAGCTCTCATATACTGCTAGTAAGCACATGAATTTGTACCACTACTTTGGAGAGCAATTTGAAATATCATAGAGTTGATGATGTTCATACTCTCCAACTTAGTAATTCTACTTCTAGATTTATAACTTTAGGAAAAGTTCATATGTGCAGAAGGAAATTGGTGTAACAATGTTTATTGCTGCATGGTTTCTAATGAAAAATATTTAAAAACAGAAATGCCATTTAATAGGAGTATAGATTTGGAAATTGTGATATAGTCATATAGTGGAATTCTATATAGCATTTAAAATGTGCACTAGAGAGACTTGTGTGAAGATGAATATCAAAGAAGTAAGAAGACTGAAAAAGCAAGTTGTGGAATGATACATTCAGCAATATACTATTTATGTAAACTTTTGATACCAGCAAATATAGGCACATTGTGTTGTATTATCTACATTAATAGATATATGTGTCTAGTAAATATATAAATTATCCATGGGTCTTGTAAAACACTAAATCTATGACTATGGTGGGATGGCAAGACAATAATGAAATCAGGAAGGAATACTCAAACAACCTCAACCATATCTGTTAAGTTTTCAAAAAACTGGAGCAAACCTTGGCATTTTGTCTTGCTTTCATACAGCTGTGTGGTGAGTGGATGCAAGGGGGTTCATGTTTTGTTATTTTCAGCAGAGGGCTGCCCTACTTCAGACAGAACTATTCACATCACTGTCAATGTGAAGGGTATCCTATGGAGCCATGTGGTCCACAGCCTGCCTGGTAATATGAAGCAGTATGTTCTCCTTTGTGTGTTCGAAATGTTTCGACAAATTTTAAAAATGTTTAATGAGGTGAAAAAGCAAGGTGCTTCACAGAGTGTATAGTATCCTGCTATTTGTTTTATACATTTATGCTTTTACAGGCATACCATCTTTCTGGAAGAATAACAACAAATTGCTACCAGTTGTGCCTGTTGTGTTTGATGGACAAGGCAATGAGAGAGACTTGTATTTACTGTATACTCTTTTGTGGCCATTGACTACATTATTTATTTTTAAAATAAAATAATATCAGGCCAGCCATGGTGGCTCATGCCTATAATCCCAGCACTTTGGGAGGCCAAGGCTGGCAGATTACTTGAGGCCAGGAATTCGAGACGAGCCTGACCAACATGGCAAAACCCTGTCTCTACTAAAAATACAAAAATTAGCTGGGCGTAGTGATGCGCACTGGGTGCGCCCGGCTACTTGGGAGGCTGAGGCAGGAGGTGGAGGACACAGTGAGCCAAGATCATGCTACTACACTCCAGCCTAGGCAACAAAGAGAGACTCTGTTGCAAAATAAATAAATAAATAAATAAATAAATAAATAAATAAATGTATAAAAAATATTTTTACTATGTACTTTTATTTTGTACTCTTCCATAAATTCTTTACCTGATAAGTCAACCCTCCCCAGAAAGGAGTTATTTCTCTTTCTTTTTCCTCTTGAAGCTAGGTTCCTAATGTAATAACTTAAGAAAGAGTTTGAGTTTTATGTGTGTATATAAATATACATGTATATGTGTCAGTATATTTTTATATTTATAAGACCATATGTATGTACATACACAGTCATGTGCCGCATAATGACATTTCAGTCTATGACAGATGGCATTTATAATAAGATTATAATGCAGCTGAAAACTTTTAACATTGTAGCACAACATATTACTCGTGTTTGTTGTGATGCTGGTGTAAGCACACCTATTGGGCTGCCAGTCATATAAAGTGTAGCACCTACAATTATATACACTTCCTAGTACTTGAGAATGAGAATAGACTACTGTGTAACTGACATATGTATTTACTATACTGTACTTTTTATCATTATTTTAGAATGTACTCCTTTTATTTTATATATAAATATATAGTATGTTTATATATAATATAAAAATATGTTTATATATTATATAAAATTTAACTATATATTTAAATATATATCTAATGTCATATATTATATACTATATTTTATTTTTTATATATATATATAGAGAGAGTTAGCTGTAAAATAGCCTCAGGCAGGTCCTTCAGGAGGTATCCACAAGAAAGCATTGTTATCATAGGGGATGACAGCTCCATGAATGTTATTGCCTCTGAAGACCTTCCAATGGGGCAAAATGTGGAGGTGGAGACAATATTGATGATCTTGACCTGTGTAGGCCTAGGCAAATGTGTATGTCTGTTATTACAAAGGAGTCAAAAAGTTTAAAAAAATTAAGTTTATAAAGTAAAAAAGTTGCAGTAAGCTAAGGTTAATTTATTATTAGGAAAGAAAAATTGTTTTTATAAATTTGGTGTAGCCTAAGTGTACAGTGTTTATAAAGCCAACAGTAGTATGTAATAATGTCCTGGGCCTTCACATACACTCACCAGTCACTCACTGATTCACCCAGAGCAACTTCCAGTCCTACAAGCTCCATTCATGGTTAAGTGACCTATACAGGTATATCATGTTTAATTTTATACCCTGGGGTTTTTTTTTGTTTTTTGGTTTTTTGGGTTTTTTTTTGAGACAGGGTCTACCTCTGTTGCCCAAGCTGGAGTGTAGTAGCATGATTTCAGTTCACTGCAACCTCCACCTCCTGAGGTCAAGCAATTCTCCTGAATCAGCCTCCTGAGTAGCTGGGACTACAGGCACGTGCCACCACAGCCCAGCTAATTTTTGTATTTTTAGTAGAGATGGAGTTTCACCATATTGGTCAGGCTGGTTTCGAACTCCTGACCTCAGGTGATCTGCCCGCCTCAGCCTCCCAAAGTGCTGGGATAACAGGTCTGAGCCACCATGCCCAGCCTTTATATCTTATTTTTACTGTACTATTTTTATGTTTAGATATCTTTCCATACCATTGTGTCACAATTGCCTATAGTATTCAGTACAGTAAAACACTCTACAGGTTTGTAGCCTAGGAGCAACTGGCTATACTATAGTCTAGGTATGTAGTTGGCTATGTCATCTAGATTTGTGTAAGGGCACTTTATGATATTTGCACAGTGACAAAATCACCTAATGACCCATTTCTCAGAATGTATCCCCATCATTAAGCAAATCATGATTGTGTATACACACATACATACACACACACACACACGCACGCATACTAGTTCAGGATGGTTTCCAGAAATTGAGAACTGAGTTGGGTGGTTTTTAAAGCACACAGGACAGTAGTCCCACTTCTCCATGCAAATACAATCAGTATCTTCTGGCCCCTCACCTGGCTTCTTGAAGACCAAGACCATTTCACATTTGTTTTTATATTCTCAGCATATGAAGCAATGTTTGGTGAATGAATGAATAGACTAACACTTCTCAAATTATTCTTTACATCTACATTATAATTGTCCACAGTCTACCATGTGCTTCCAGGATGAACATGAAAGCACATCTGAGAAACCCTAACCATCCTCATGAAGGATGATATGTTGGAGAATCAGACACTACAGTTTTCAAATTAAATATATTTCAATTAAAATGATGGAAACTGGAAGTACCAAAGTTATAAAACAATTTCCTATAATGGATACGTCCCTCTCAGTTGGGAATAAACTTAGAAGGTGCGGCTTGTCCTTAAATGAAGGACTGTGGAGAAATTTTGAAGTCTGAAAATAAATGAGCTGAACAGATTTCCCCTTCCTTCAAATTCTTAAGACGAACTACAGTTTTCATAAAGTACAAATTCAATACTGGAATTCACTGAGTTGGGTTTTTTTTTTGCTCCTGTTTCCTGTGTGGCATCAACTTTAGGAGCTTTATTAAAACAGTGTGTCAGAGGCCTTGATGACTTAATGCCCAACTGGGTTTTAAAGTCTTAATTCTTCATTCAAATAGTAATTAAACTCCAAAGCTTAACTCAGTTAAGACTTTTTTTTTCTTTCTTCGAACAGGTAGCATGCTTGTCATGGCAGGGGGTTCCTAAACTCTCTAAGCCCTGATTAAAATATTTTTTGCAAACATGGTACACAATCACCTGATATTATGTAGTTGCTTTTTTTTTTTATTTTTATATATATATATCTCACGGTAAAAATGTAAGCTGATAACAGCAAAACATATTTTTTCTTTTTCACTAATTTAACCTACCAATTAATTTTACTGAAGATCTATTTCCTTGGAAAAGCAACTCATACTTGCTATAGAAAATTTGGAAAATATAGGAAAATATAAAGTAGAAAATAAATAAAAGATCCATAGTCACTTAAAGATAATTCCTGTTGAAAGGTTAATACATTTTCTTTATTCACACTTAGTCATTCCTGCATGCACAGATTTTTGGTTTGGGTTTTACATCATTATGACACACTACAGTTAGCATCAGTTTTGTTTGTTTATTTTGTTTGTTTAAAGAAAATGATACAAGCTAAAAACATTTCCAGGTCAGTAGAGCTGACTTATATTTTATTTTCTAAAGCAAGATCAAATAAATCCATTTTGGTTGCATTTTCTTTGGCATGGTTCTTGATTCGTTTCTTTGGTTCTTTCTGATTTAGGTCTTAAAAGCTACATGTTGTAGCAGAAAGAACGGAGACTTCAGAATTCTAGTTTCACCTCCTAGTAACATGTCTTAGGTATGTTCTGTTTAACAAATATGTATGTGGTCCATATTTGTACATTTTTTCGGTATGACACATATTATTATTTAATCTGCTTGAAGCAATGTACTTAACTTCTAGAAACTCCTGTTTTCTTACTCGTAAAATGTTAATAATGTATTCTCCCTTGCAGGGTTAATGAAAGAAATAGAGAAAAAACATGAGAAGCGTGTACCACCAAGTAAACATTCACTGAATGGTACCTATTTTAGTCACTTAGAAAAATCCTCATAGATTTTAAACAGACTAGCCTCGAGTTATACAAATAAGCACTATTAATGGCAGAAATGAAAGTAGTTAACTCCAAAGGATTAATTCACTGCTGAAGACAGTATTTTTCATGAATCAACAAAAGGGCTTCTGAAAGATTTCAGACTATCTAGTCTTTGGTCATGAATTCTGTTTAAAACAAGAAAGTTGAGCCAAAGAAGCAAAAGAATGAGGAGGAGGGGTAGGAGGAGGAGGGAGAGGAGGATGAGGAAGTCAGGAATGGATGGACAGGGTGAGAGAAGGAGAAGAAAGAAAGAAAACAGAGAGAGAAGAAAGAAGTAAAGAGAAAGAAAAAAAAGAAAGAGAAAAAGAAAGAAAGAAAGAAAGAAAGAAAGAAAGAAAGAAAGAAAGAAAGAAAGAAAGAAAGAAAGAAAGAGAAAGAAAGAAAGAAAGAAAGAGAAAGAAGAAGGAAGGAAGGAAGGAAGGAAAGAAAGAAACAAAAAGGAAGGAAGGAAACAAAGGAAATGAAGGAAAAGGAAGCAGGAAAGACAGAACGATGGATTTGACTCTGGAAGATTAAAGAAATATATGCAGTGTGAATTGATTAGAAGAAAATCAAGTGTCTATAATAGGTGAAGGATATAAAACCAAGGATAAGAGGAAATCTGCTATCAGAAGAGAAGGAAGTATTAAAGGGTAGTTGCATAACTTGTGTCAGTAAAGGATGACTTGGTGAACCCACTCAGCTGGGTGGGATGGTCACTATGATAGTATTTCAATAGACAGACCTTTCAGGGACAAAAGCAGACCCCCGCCCCCCGCCACTAATTGCCTTTTTCTGACATGGAAATATGGGGCAAGTTTATGTTACCTCCAGTCCATTGGGTTACTCACCTTCTGAGAATAGTGTGACCCTAGTGACAGAGTATCTTTCACAAAAGCCCTAATGTTGGCCAAACTGTCATACCACTGCTAACCTCCATCTGATTTCCACCCTCAGAGCACCTCTGAAAGGAAGAGGAGTTCCAAGAAAGTGAGGCAGGGAAGCAGTGGTATGCCTTCTTCCTATTGAGTTAAGTACTGATTTATAATGAAATAACCTCATTGTTAGATTTGTCTGTCTAATTTTTTAAACAAACACTACCAGAATTTTTTTAATTGTATGACAAAATTTTTAATTGTATGACGAAATGACATATTTATTCAGCAATACTAAGTTGCATTAACTTGGAATGTTGTTTTCTTTATTGTTTTTAAAAGAGATCCTTTTAAAAGGTACCCACTGTAAATATTTAATGCATACAGTATGTAACGTCTAGTGAAAAGAGGAAACTGTGATCTTGAATTTGGAGTCAGGCAGAGGGCTGCTGCAATACTCCTGTGATTCAGTGTCAAGACAGAAAGCCACACTTCAGCAGCTTTTCCTCAGATTCCTTCTCATGGAGACAATGCCCTTTTAACTACAAAGAAGTGGAAATTCGTGTTAAGCTTTTCAATGCAATTATCGAAACCTGTAGGTGATACTCCTAACCCTCTGGTTTATAGATTTTGGTTTTATCTTTTTAAGAGAATTTCCAGCTGAGTGTATAGTCTACCAAATAAAAAGTGTGTTCATTTTTATGGCACACTTGAATGTTTTCTATTCCTTTCCTCTTCCTTTTGCTCCTCTTGGATAGGTTTGACGCGGTTCCATGTAAAAAATGGGCCAAAATCATGAAGGTCTTTAATTCTTACTGATTTTTTCCATTCCTTAACAACTATAATCAGAGTCAATTTAAACAAATTTTTAAGCTAGGTTGCTTTTTTCTTTCTTCTGAAAGATGAAAAGGTCCATCCTTACTTAGAGAATTTTAATCGGAGGTATTCCTCTCATGTATTGTACACTATTTCTTTTTATGAAATTTAGAAAACAGCAAAAAGTCACTGACAATAAATCTAAAGATACAAAAAGTACAAAATCTTCAAGCATAATTAAGATAAAATTAGATGAGTAAGAAAGTAACATCAAAACAGAAAAGCAGTTTCTACATGAGGCCAAAAAATATTTTTAAAAATAATTAAATACAAAATAATGAAATGAGAAGGGAAGTATAAAAAACACATTTATAAGAAATCAATACAGTTAGTGTATAACAACTCTTAAAAGAGATGTATACCAGAAGAGGCAGAAACTATAACAGTAGTTCTTTGTGATACCCTATTTCTAAGTGTTTTCTTTAAGAATGAGGCTTTAATTATCAAAGGAATGTTTAAAATGAATTACTACATACATGTATTACCTAAAACAGTCTATTGTGAATACTATATATCAATCATTTTATACCTTTGAAGATTATACTTTGACATCCTCAAAGTGATCAAGAGGAATCAAATTCAAACCCCAGGGTATAAACAGTAACAGGGAAAGGTCAGGTTGAATTTTTTTTTCCGTGTTTGTAATGGTGAGAGTGGGTTTAATTCTTGATGGAACAAAGTGAACCTTTATTTTGATAGTTTCTCTTCTTTAGAAAATTGGATGAAAACAGCTGACTTACAGCAGGCGAGAGAATTTCTAGCTGTAAGGAACATACATAATGCTTAATCAAATTTTTCATGGCTTAAAAAGTGTCACACAATTCTATATAGATAGGGTAGAATGCCAGCTGGCTTGGGCACAAAGCTCCTAAGCTTTGTTGAAAACATCCACATGCAGTGAAAATGTGACATTTCTTTCAATATCTTCCTCTCTCTTTTTCAGTATACTGCAAACATTTTGATTATGGGTTTCACCCCATGAGCTGCCCGGTTTACTAATAACATTACAAATACTGTAGTTCTAAAGTCCTTGGCTTGTTTTAACTGGCATAACCTGTTTATTCTTCTTCCAAGAAATATTTTATGTCTAACTTTCTTCAAATTCTGATGCATACTGATAACAAAAGGATCTCTGGTACTTTTTGTGTTTCAGATTAGAAAAGAAAAAAAAAAGATATTCACACATCGTGTATAGTCCAAAACAAGCAAAAAAAGGCTTCAAGCATCTGGTTTGCTGTAGCTTTCAGAATGCTCAGCCTTTAAAGGAGATTCTTTTCAAAAGGACTTTAAAAATAGAATAAATTAAAGGAATAAACATTTATATTATGAGAAAATAAACAACTTTTTAAAAGCATTTACTTTCTTTTAGTTACCATGTACAGTAATTTTTTTCGTGTTTTTATTTAGAAACTAGTGACTAGAAAGTTCTTATTTTAGGTAACTGCAATAATATTTTCTTGGTTAATTAAAATGGTACTCTAGATTAGAAATTGATGATGACATGGTTTGTTAATCTTACACTATGTTTAGCTTTCAACTGAAAAATAACGTGCCATTAGTCTTCATTATTACATGGCCCAGAAATAGTAACACAGGTATTTTTTTTCCTTTTTTTCAATTTCTAAAATATGTCTCTGTTTTAATTATGAAGCACTTATAAAATTAATTCTTTCTTCATATAAAGAAAAAGTTGCAACATCAAATTCAAGATTTAGAGATTTGTCGATCTTTGCTGAAATAATTTTGCAACAAAATATTGAAATAATCGAAATCTAATTGTATAGATGAAATAAAAACATATAAATGTGTGTTGAGATCCCTAATGTTTGATTTTTTTTTTTTAAAGCTAATTGCTGCCTTGGTAATTATAGGTACTTCGGATTTAGTTGTTGATCACACTGTTTTTTGTTTTGTTTTGTTTCTTTCTTTTTTTTTTTTTTTGAGACAGAGTCTTACTCTGTTGCCAGGCTGAAGGTGCGCCATCTCAGCTCATTGCAACCTCTGTCTCCCGGGTTCAAGTGATTCTCCTGCCTCAGCCTCCCGAGTAGCTAGGATTACAGGTGCGTACCACCACAACCAGCTAATTTTTGTATTTTTAGGAGAGACAGAGTTTCACCGTGTTGGCAAGGATGGTCTCCAACTCCTGACCTTGTGATCTGCCCACCTTGGCTTCCCAAAGTGCTGGGATTACAGGCGTGAGCCACCACGCCTGGCCCACACTGGTTTTTTAAAGGTTGTGTAGCTATATTGTGCTAAGGCATTCCTTTAATAAAAAAATTATAAAATTTTTAACTTCTAAATATCCTATATATGAATTAGCATCATTAATCACAAAACAAAGATATATTAAATTTCAATGCTAAAATAAAGGTGCTTCCTGCTTATAGTTTTCCATTATTATATTCAGAAAAAATTTTATCTTACTAGCTTCCAAACACCTTGGTAGCAATTTATTTTTGAGTGGGTATGTTGGCACACACCTGTAGTCCTAGCTACACGGGAGGCTGGGGTGAGAGGATTGCTTGAGCCCAGGAGTTCAAGGTTGCAGTGGGCTCTGATAGTGTCTCTGTACTCCAGCTGGGGTGGCAGAGCAAAACCCTACCTAAAAAACAAAAAAAAGAATTTATCTTTGTATCTACCATAACATGTAGACACACAACCTTGAACATAGTGGGTGCTCGATAAGTAATTGTTCTCTGAAAAAATGTAAACCCAGTATCACTTCATGTAAAATGATTTCATGCAAACTTTCCTGTTTACTTCCCAGAAACAAACAAACAAAAAACAGAAAACATTGTATTGAATAGGTCTGCCTCTGTCTGACCTTACTTCAACCCTGAGTACTTTGTCAGCCTTCAGCACAGATTTTTCTCCAACTTCAGGGTTTGTTTGCTAATTAATTCATTCACATTTGATGTTTCATTTATTTATGCTAATATACATATTCTCTATTCCTAAGAGACCATTATGCTGGTAAAGATGATTACCTGGGCCGGGCGCGGTGGCTCAAGCCTGTAATCCCAGCACTTTGGGAGGCCGAGACGGGCGGATCACGAGGTCAGGAGATCGAGACCATCCTGGCGAACACGGTGAAACCCCGTCTCTACTAAAAAATACAAAAAACTAGCTGGGCGAGGTGGCAGGCGCCTGTAGTCCCAGCTACTCAGAGGCTGAGGCAGGAGAATGGCGTAAACCCGGGAGGTGGAGCTTGCAGTGAGCCAAGGTCCAGCCACTGCACTCCAGCCTGGGCGACAGAGCAAAAAAAAAAAAAAAAAAAAAAAAAAACAGATAATTACCTGATTTATACCAATGATCTGAGGACCAAATCTTTTATTTCATCAATATCTTTAATAGCTCTGGAAAAAATTTTTAAAAGAAACCTCCAGATGTAATAAAGGCAAAATTACATATCTATACCTCTTTCCCGTTAATATCTGATTTCTTTCAGAAATGAGTAAGTGGTTTCAAATGTAGAATAACAAAATTGTCTTTTTAAAATATAACAGCCTTCATTCTAAAGGACTTTAGAATTCTAGACTCTAAAATGCACACACATCCAGAATTAAAATTCTATGGTTATGACAGAACTCCAGCATACCCCCACCAGCTTCATTCTACAGTACTCTTTTTGTACTAAAGAAACATGAATTATTGAGATTAACAGTTGGATGAACACTCCTCTTCTTGCTTTGACTGTAAGGACAATAACAGTAGCACCTTCATTTTTAAGGAAGTATGAAAGAGTTTTTCCATCAATGTCCATTTTGTTTTTCATCTATAGAAAAATTGTTTCCATGGAGATTACTAGTTACCTTCCCTCTACTAGTATTTGGCTGAGGTGATTGGCAAGTGCAACTTATGCTAACAAAAGACATGGAGGTTAAAGACCTGCCATGTGCAAAAAAACCCCTGAAACCTAAGAGGGTAAGGATGGTTGAGTCAGTCAACCATTTGGCAAACACCCATTTGCCAGCAAGCTGATCTGGTAAAAGCCAATGAGACAGAAAAGGCATTCAGAAAGGGATACACCCATGTCCACGTCCCTCCTCACTCTCTGACTCACTACTACCTTGGGTATTCCATTAACAATTCTGGGCATCAGGTTGTTCAAATGAAACTTCTAACCAAAGTATTTGCTGACCACCTACCTCACAGAAGTATTGCGAGGCTCAGGTATTAAGTTATTAAGCTATTATAAGGCAATCTAAGCACATAAAGTGCTGCATAAGCACTAATGTTACTGACTCAGTGAGGAAAGGGAGCACGCTGTACATTGAATCACCTGCATTGTTTCCTTCTTTAAGTTCTTTGTGGTAATTTCCTAAACAACAAAAAATGTGCCCTTCCAGGATGATTGGGTCTAAGCTTGCTCCTGGAAGGTAACTAAGATGATTGAATTGAAAAGTCATAAAACTATGGGCCATATTACATTTTCAATTTGGGAAAATAGATATTTTTGAATTAATAAACTTTATTATTATTATTTTTATTATTGAGACAGGGTCTCACTCTGTTGCCCAGGCTGGAATGCAATGGTGTGATCACCACTGGGACTCCAGGTGTGCACCAGCACACTTTGCTTATTTTTAAATTGTTTGTAGAGACAGGTCTCACTAGGTTGCATTGGCTTATCTCAAACTCCTGGGCTCAATCGATCCTCCTGCCTCAATCCTCACAAAGTGCTGGAATTACAGGTATAAGCCACTATACCCAGCCAACAGACTTTTTTTAAAGAGTAGTTTTAGGTTTACAGAAAAATTCATCAGGAAGTACAAAAAGTTCTTGTACACACACCCTCCACCTACCCCCTCCCCCGCTCCCCCCCACACACAGTTTCCCCTATCATCTTGTATTAATGTGGTACATTTGTTACAATTGTTGGTGTTTAGGACAGGCAACCCCAAAATACGGCATGTTGGCATTTGAGAAAACAGCCGAAGCAGGAAGGTCACTTTTACCTTCCCCTCATTTCCCCCCTGCCAGAAGCAGGTTAGAAAATCTAGGAAAGTCACTCTCTTACTTTCTCCCGCCCTTTTACCTTCTACCCTGAAGCAGGTCATAAGACCCTCATGCAAGAGGTGCCCTCTTTAATACCAGAAGAAAAGAACATTCTTATCTCTGATGACCCAGGGACACAGAAAAATATGAACAAACAGACCTTGCTAAGTTCCCCCCAGTTTATTACCATTAGAGCATACCTCCTTTGTCCAGTCATACTTTTCCACAACCATCCACCTCGTCTCAAACCTAAGCATAAAAAATGCATGTTTGCCTGTTCTTTTGGATCTTCATTTCTGAAGGCTCTCTTAATCATGTAAAACTTAAATAAATGTGTATGCTTTTTTCTTGTTAATCTGCCTTTTGTTATAGGTGTCTCAGCCATGAAAAGACTAGAATAAAAATGCTTATTATCCTGATTATCCAGAAAAGAAACAACAAACAGATAGAAATTTACGATGAAAGAATATTCTTCTGGGGAGCAAAAATTATTTCAAGCAAATAAGACAGAAAGAGCTCTTAAAACTCTTGCCTGCAAGTGGTGGATAAAAGCCTGAAGTCAAACTGGGGGTGGAAATTTGAAAGACTGGGTCAGAGAAAAAGAAATTTTAAGTGAACACTAGAGGAGAGGAATTTTGACAGTAATTAGTATCTTTCAAAAATAAGAGCTTGCAAATGTTTGAACTGTAATTCCATGAAGTCAAAAGGAATCTTTGAGAAAAGAAATGTTCAACCAGCATACTGACTTTCTAATTTGATTAACATTTTTCTCGTGCAGAATCACCTAAATCTGCCCGGGGAAAGCCCTTTACATATTTCCCTCCGTGAAGTATCAGCTTGTGATTTATTGTAACTACCAGTGAAATAAGGAGCATTGTGAATGAATTAAAAAACATTTTTGTGAGAGTTCTCATTCCTTAATGGGTCCCAACAAGGAGCTTGCTGTTTTTTTTTTTTTTTAAATAAAAAACAAATTGAAGGCCCTAGTAATGAGATCACATAATAGAAAATAAATATATAAAATACCAGGCTTCATTGAATCTTAAAAAGTCATCAAGTCAGGTTGGACATGATGGCATGCGCTTGGAATCCCAGCACTTTGGAAAGTTGAGGCAGGAGCAGAAGCATTGCCTGAGGCCAGGAGTTCAAGACTGCAGTGAGCTGTAATCAAGATTGTCAGTATCTAAAAAAGAGGAAGAAGAGGAAGAAGAAGAAGTCATCAACTGTAAAAAGCTTCCTATCTTATTTATCACTAAAGAGAAAATTTTTCCAGTTATAATTTTAAAGAGTATCTTAACTTAGAAAATTTTAAAATATGAATAAATGTGCTTAGAGCTGATGAAATACAGTTTATGGTGTAATCTAAAGGAAGAAATACTTGATTCTTTCAGACTTCATTTAGAGATGTACTAAATTGCAGGTAACCATTAAATCTTACAACATATAGTATTTTCACATATAATCTCCATTAGAGAGGCTTTATTTCTTGCTATTATGTTTTGTTCCACAAGATAGAAGTTGTTTATCAAAAAACATCATCAGGTTGTCTCAATGTTAACCATCTAATTTTGAGATGCTCTTCTTATCAAAAAATTTTTATATTTTGAATCAGTGTCAGATTGACTTGATTTTTAAGAAGTTACTTGAACTCACTAAGACTCAATTTCCTGAACTGTAAAAAGTGTATTATAATACTATTGTAATTTTAAGGGATTTTTATGTGAGACAAAAGAGTCATAAGCATTGAACAAATATCAGCTGTCAGTTCTTATTTGGCATACAAGAATCAGACTGATTTGAATTTACCTTTTGACTCTACCATTTTCTAGTCATAATAATTTGGGCAAATCAAATATCCTCTCTGCCTCATAAATGGTCATAGTGACACTGGTCTTTCAGGTTCTCAGGAGGCTTCAATGAGCTGATAAAATATATCACCTTCCCTACATTATGCCAGCCATATTATGCTGATTAACAAAAAATTTCATAGTAGTAAACGACATTCATTAAGCATTTATGTGCTCAAACTCTTTGACTCCTATGCTCTTTGACTCATTTAACCTACACGATAATCCAAGGAGATAGCTACATTTATTATTTCTATTTTACAGATGAGGAAACTGAGGCACAGAGTAGCTAAGCAGTGTCACAAAGCTTTGGCAGAACTGCTTATTGAGCCCAGGCAGCATGGCCCCAGAGTGGCACACAGCTCAAGCCACTTCTTTATTTGCCTTAACTTCACCACTAGGAAGAATACAAGGCAGCCTTGTAAAATGAACAAGGCCTTCTGCTAGGCCAAAACATCGGGGGAATAATAATCCGAGATATGACTGGTCACCGCAGATGTGCTTTCCAGTGGGAGGCAAAGGCAGGACATAGGACGCGCCGTTAGAGGTGGGGGTTGCTCACAGCTCTAGTACTTGGCACGCAGCTAAGGTTGAGTCATTGACAACTTCCTGCACAGCCACATAAGCTGAGGAATAACATGGAAGGTATTTAATAATCTGTATGAACACGTAAACCCTGTGAAATAATGAGCAATCCGTCACTATGTTAACAAAAAGAGAAATAGTTCTAAGCACATTTGAACATTTGTGAAGACAACCATGTTCCAGGATGAAAGGAATGTAATACTTACACTTGGAAATATGTAATAGACAAGTCATATGAAGTTCAAGGGAAAACAGATTGACTGAAATGATGTAGGGAAAGGAGAAAATTGAACTGTACAGGCCTCAGAAAATGACAAGAGAGCTGGTAAGAATGGAGAAAGTATGAAAACTGAAAAACCACTTCAGCTCATGAACTCATCTCCCCCTGTACTTGTAGTGTAGAGTTTTAAGACTTAATTTTTCTTTGTTTCAAGTGTGTTTATGTGGATTCCTAAGTAAGATTGTAAACTCTGGTGACTGATGTGGTGCAGTGGAAAATTCACTAATTCAGGCCCAGAAGAGAGGAGTCTAAAACCTGGTGTGCCTCCCCAGCCAAATGACCACAGACAAACCATTTACTCAATGTCTCAGTTTCTTCATTCGTGAAATAAAAGTATCTACTCAGAATAAGAATGTATGTGGAAGAAACTTATAAAATATGTCCTGCTATGTATATATAAGGTATTCAGAGGTGGGTGGAGAAACAGAACAAGAGACTAGAAGAAAAAAACCCTGTAGATCAAAAGATCGAGATTCAGACTTTGCCACTTACTTGCTTCATGACACTGGCCAGAATACAGTGATGCACTTAACCTCTGTGAACTTTAAGATTCCTTATCTACAAAATAGGTTAATAGTACTAACGACTCCAATGGATTTCTGGATTTCTGTGCAAGTCACATCAATTCTGTAAGGTAGGGAGCATCACTCCCTATTTTACAGATAAGGAAACTGTGATATAAGATTTCTTTCTGTTTGTTATGATGATTTCCATGAAACCTGTAACAGTTCTCTACATGCAACAAAAAATAAGTACATGCTGGTTGATCACTTTTATGTACATAGCTATCTTAATGGAAGAGACTATTTATCAAATAGACAATCTCTTATCTAGCCATGAAGTACGTGCACGCTGTAAGATGCCTTCATGGGGTGATTGGCACAGATGATCTCTCAATGTTCCTTTCAGTATGTGATTCTGGGAAGTCAAATTGAAACTGAACAAAGCACATAACTGGCAAAAATGAAATTACTGCTTTTCTGGAGACAGTGCTATTTGTCTGAAAATGTTAAAATGTAGATGGGAAGGAGGAAATAACAGGTCTGTGATTCACGATACTAAAAGCTAAGAAAAGGTGGGTTTTCCTTGCGGCTATAAAACAAACAAAAAAGCATATAAACCCAGTGTTTAAATGTTAATTTGCTACAGTACATCAAATGTTTATGGCAATAATTTGATGGAAGCATCCTATTGAAAAAAACAAATCCTTTCCCATGTCAATACGCTTATAAAAGAAGACACCCAACTGTCTCCAGCAATGCATATTTATATCTCTGCAGAGAATAACCTGACCTTATTTGCTGCAGTGACCATGAAACAGTCCTTCCATAATGGTACTATGAAATATTTCAGAAGAACAGAAAACCGTGTGGTTTCTTAGATAAAAGAAAAGACTACCCTATCTTGCATTTCTCACATTTGCTGCTATGGACTTGGTTTATCTATTAACCAGTGTACCCGGGGTATTCTGTAACCAGCCTTCAGACTTACTTAACTCTCCACATTTTAAAGCAGAAATTGGAAAGTGAAAAATGGTTCACACATCATCTCATATGTTACAGATTTTAGAGACATTTTGGCAAACAAATTAACTAAGCTTGATGATTCTTCTGAAATAGTGTCCAAGCACAGGACACGTATCTCCTCAACCTTTCTTTCTCTAAACGCACTTTTACCCACTTCAAAGTCATCTTATACTGCAGCGTAAGTCAGAAAGGAAAAAAGAACTCACAAAATGTCATAGCGTTCCATTTTACAAACTGTAATAACTAGGCTGTTCTGTAAAATGTCTGGTCAGGAAAAGAGCTGAAACTACTAACTAAAGTGAGGGCTGAGCTTCTTTTGAGAATTAGAATTCCTTGTACTTTTCCAAGTCCTAGATGACATAGATAACAGAAAATTAATTTTAATGCTATGATATGCTTAAATTGGCAAAGATCAGTAGTCATTATGGACTGGTTTTTGTTCATGACTTAATTTTGCCATTCTAAACCTTTGAGCAGGATTTAAAATACTTAATACAGCACTCCCCAGGCTCTGGTGTTTACCTTACTTCAAAAATCCATTTTTCATGATTTCACTTTTCTTCCACAGAGAGAAGTTAAGTAAGAGGGCTTTGGGTCCAGATTGTGACTGGATTCAAATCCTAAAGTTTTCACTACATTGTGTGCCCATGGGTAAGTTATTAGGCCCCTCTGTAAAACGGAGATGATATCTCATAAGAATGTTGCCTTATGAGTAAGTGAGGATTAAACGAGATAGTATATGTAAAGTGCTCTAGACAGTGTTTAGAAGAATTTTAGCTTTTAATGAATGTTAGCTCTTATTATTCCATCCAGATGAAAGTATATGAATATTTAGATATTTTTCTAGTCAATGCCACATACTTTTGTGCTTTCTTATTTCTGAGTTATAATAAAAGTTGGCCTGTTACAACTATGTGGAATTTCCCAAAGGAAATATGTGAAATTATACATGCAAAATAAAAATGTTTTAATGAAATGAAAATCTGAATAACTTTAGTAAATTGTTGGGGTTTTTTTTTGTTCTAAAGCTTTTTGTAACTCTATAAAGCATGCCTTTAAAACTCATAAATAGAGTTTGGAATTGATTTTGTCAGTGGTGAGGAGGAAAGACATTTAGAACAAAATAGAATTTTAGATTTGAAAAAGACTTTAGGTATGTAACTGTAACATTGATGCTATCACCTACTAGCTTTCAGATCTTGAGCAAGTTACTCAACTCTTTGTGCCTTAGTTTTCATGTCTACACAGTGGTGATATTATTAGCACCAACCTCATGGTGCCACTATAAAGATTAAATGAGTTAATGCATTTAAGTATAGAACAGTGCCTGACATCTCTAATGAGTTCTCATTAAATGTTAGCAACTATTATTAATTAATTATTGTTATTTTACAAATGACAATATCAACGTCAAGGGAGGAAGTTTGTATCCCAAGGTCATATTTTAGATCTAATGGTAAGGAGAAGGATCCAGGGCTTGTGACTCTCAGTCTACTGATTCTCAGTCTACTGCTCTTTCCACTCTAACACCAATTTCTTCTTCATCTTGGCCTTGCCTCTAGATTTGCTTCAGTTCTGTCACCCTGGATATGGGTTTGTTTTATTCATCAATGGTCTGGATAGTGAAGATGTGAGGTCTAATTATTGGTCTTTATGGTTGGTAGTGTAGAAAGATTAACTTTTGAAAGTGAAAGGGTTAAGTTTCACATGAGATGGAACCTGAAATTTGTGTTCAGTTACTATCTATGGCCTTTTCTCTGCTTAATAATTAGATACTAAAAAATCTGCAACAAAGCAAGAGATGAAGATTAAGAAAAATTGTCAAGAAGGAAGGAGAATTGTACCGACCCCTCTAAGAATTCATGAAGTGCTTGAGCAGACTACTTTGACCTCTTCTCAAACCTGCTAAGCGTGGACATACAATAAGAGCACTTTTGGTGCAGATAAACTGGAGAAGGGGCCTGTTTGTATAGTTTTCTCTGAGGAAATCTTCCCTGCAGGAAGTATGCAGCAAAGAGAAAGGCTCATACATTAAAGTACATTTTCTTTTTATCTCTTCACACACCCCTACTTTGCCACCGCCTTTAACCCCTACCTACTCAATCTCCTATGTCACAATTCCAGGTGCACTCATCAGCATGCAAAAAACACAAATGAAGGTGGATATATTTGCATATGAAGATGGATAAATCAAATCTGCAAATAGATAATGACATGGGCAAGTCATCAATTTATACTTGTAAACAACTTTTCAGTTAGACCTTGGGAACAAGGAACATGATATTCTCTCTACAAACTCATGTGGCTTTCTTATTTGAAAGTTTTTTGAAAGATTTTTGGTTTTGTTTTGAGGAAATTTTCTGAATCTATTTTGAATGTTAGAATTTGGGCATTTGCTAAAAGGAAGTTGCTTGAGCTTGGATGTTTGTGCTAAGATTTCTTTAGGGACAGCTTCTCCAACTTTTTCATCAAAGTCATCCTAACCACAGCTGAGAGTGAATAGCAAGGAATGGGGACAAAACCTGAAAAGGTCAGCCAGAAGCAGCATTTTTTTCATGTTTCATGTATGTATAGGACAGGAGTTAAGAACCTCTTGAAGCAAAATCATCTGATCTTGAATTCCTCTTCCACTAGTTACTAGCTGGGTGACGTTGAACAAATAGTCTTTCCCCTCCTTCAATTATTTTATCTGTTAAGTGGTGATGGTCACAGTATCCTCTTCATAGGGCTCTTGTGAGGGTGGATTGAATGAGTTAATTTAAGTGCAGTACTCACAACAGGATCTAGCATACAATGAACATGCAATTAATGCTAACTCTGATTATTTTGAAGATAATCACTTGCGTTTTTGCTGTGATATACTCTGGTTTGTTTAAAATAAAAATAAAGGATTCCTACTCCCCCCGAATCATCAAGTCATTTATCCATTTATTCAGGAAGAATATATTAAGGGCATACTGAGGACCTACACTGTGGTAGGCATTGTGAGAGACACAAAGATAAGTAAAACATACAGTCAGTGTTCAGGGAACTTAAGGTTTTTGAGAGGAAATGCATGAAGTTGAAAATGGTCTCAGTAACAAAACTAAGTATTTACTGATCAAGTACAATGTACCAAGATTAGGTAAATTAGCTAGGTTCTAAACAATCTTGCAAGGTCGATGTTATTTTCACCCTTTAACAGCTGTAGAAACAGAGGTTCAGGAGGGTCAGGTAACATAAAATAGCAGGGATTTGAACCCACATCGGTCTGAATTCACAGTCCATGACTTTTCTGCTTTACCTCCATAATTTTAATCTGTTAAATTTGTGGTCTTGGTGTGGAAGCTGGAAGCTCCAGATAATGACTGGTAACCAAGGAGGGGCAGAAATGTGAAAAATTTTGTAGGAATGTTTAGAAAATAAGAGGAAAAAAAGATCTCAAAGAAAACCCAGATAATTGGATCCAGACTGGAGAGCCTAGGCCTGGGCAAGGACAATGGGGAGAAATGGGTGTCTTCTCTTGTGCCAGCTCTGCTTGGGGGTTGCTGCTGGGAACCCTAGGTAGAGCAGCCATGTTGGTCACCTGGACCCAATGGGAAAGGGCTTTGTCCTATCAGCAATGTCTTCTGCGGGCACAGGAGAGGGGAGTGGCAGCGCGGTATCTGCAAGCCCCAGCCTAGGGTAAACAGTGAGCCAGAAAAGCAATTAAAGCAGAAACAGATGAGGATAATTAGAAGGGACAGCTTTGAAGGGTAGAAGGAGGCAGTGAAACTAAAACAGAGAATTTTAGCTATTTCTGTCAATCCCTTGATGTCTGGAAAAACATTCTTTTTGGTCCAGACTATGGTACCACACCCTGAATAAGACCGAAACCATTCTCAGAACTGTACCCCTAGTTTGGATTCAATGGCATCTCCTGGATTCTGCTAGTGAAGTAGCCTGAACAGGACACAGGCCTATGGACATCTCCATTTGGATGTCCTGCAGGAACCTCAAACTTGACTTCATCACAATTGAATTCATCATCTTTCTTATAAAAGCCTGCTCCTTTCTCAATGTTTGCCACTACAGTTTAACAGTACCAAGTCCATTCAGTCATCTAAATTAGAAATGAGCTCTTATTTTTTAATAATAAAATGCTTCCCTCAAGCTTTCTGTTTCTGTTCTGTACTACTCCTTCCATTCTCTATTCAAATTGTCAAATGAGTCAGTTCTTTGAAGGAAGGTATGTCATTGTCATTATGGAGAAAAAGGACACTGTTGTCCCTTAGAAGTCCAAAGAAAGCCCAGGGAAGCTTTTGAAGCCAGTCTTAGGGTTATCAAGATTAGCTCCCATCACCTTAGAGCAATCTAGGAAGAAACACTGGAAAAGGGAGTCATAAAAATTGAAGGCATCCAAAAAGTAGAATGGAAAGGAACTGAAAAAAACCTTTTCCTACTTTGTTATTCTGCTTGGAAAAGTTACTCTTAAGGAAATGTGCATAGAGCTTTTGAACACTGGCTAGAAAAAGATGAAGACCGAAAAAGCAAACTGGATAAGTCACTTTCTTCTTTCATTCTTCTATCTCTTCTACTTCTTTAACCTTTTAGATGTGTATCTTCATTAGACATGACAGAAGTGATAATTGCATAATTTGACTTTTCATTAAAGCCCTTATAAAATTGGGGTTTATTGATGTAGCCCCAAAGCCTCGGTGCAATATTTATATTATGAAAACACTGACATCATTTTATATAATTTAGTGTTCTTGGCATACTCAATTCAGAAGAGACCAAAACCAAAGGTGCTGCAGGTCAGTACTGAGGTACATTGGCCGGGCTGTCTGTGGGAAACTTCTGGATGTCTGGTTGGGCTTAGATTAAAGGTGCTACAAATTTCTAAATTACGTTTGCCCTAAGTTTCCTGGAGTTTTTAAAGGATGAACCATTCACAGGTCAAAGTAAGGGACTTCTATGATGTAAGTTGATAAATGAGTTGCTCTTTTGAACTATGTTTGTTTACTGAATTTTTTTTTAACTTGCCATGCTACCTGGGGCAAATTTGCAAGCCACTTGAGCTTTAGTTTCCTCATATGTACAGTCAGAGTAATAATACAGCTTAATTTGTTGGATTTTTTTTGAGAATAATTGTGGCCTGGAGTAAGTGCTCAAATAATGTTAGTTGATGGATAGTAATTAGAGTAATAATACTACCAATGCACTATTAATTTTGAGACAAAGGAATTAACCCCTAGAAACTTTGTCTACTTCTATTACAGGGAGGAATAGTGAAAGAATATCTGCAAAATAACTTTACAGAAAAAGTTTGGATTTCACCTTGTCCGTCTTCGCCACCCCTTCTTCTATTCCTATTAAATCAAAGTACTGTTGGAATGTAATCTAAGAAGTCAAATAATGCAATGGGAATGATAACAAAAAACAGCAGCTACCTAGGTTATCTTCTCTCCACCCAAATTCTGCTCCCTAGAGTCAATCTTTCAACTCTTGATTTCTTCTGACATTGTAAATCACATAGTGATACATTTTCTTTCTTTCCTTGTATTTCAATATTAGAATTTATCCTTGACTTCTGAGTATGGGAGATAAGAATGCTGTTATTTCTTTCACACACACACACACACACACACACACACACTCCTTCCTCATTTTAGAAGATTTACGTTATGTTCAATATCTATGTTTTTCCATTTTGTTCACCACTAAGCCATGTGATGTGCTATGATTGCATTTCTTTTCTTGCATACTTTTTTGGTTTTCCTTAGTGGTAACACATTGTCTTAGTGCATTTGAGCTACTCTAACAGAATACCTTAGACTGGAAGCTCATAAACAACAAACATTTATTTCTTACAATTCTGGAGGCTGGAAGTCCAAGATCAGGGAGCTGGCAAATTTAGTGTCTTGTGAGGGTCACCTTCTGGGTTGCAGACTGCCATCTTCTCATTTGATCCTCACTCTCTCTACACTGTATCCTCACACTGCAGAGAAAGGGTGAGAATGCTTTCTGGGGTCTTTTCTGTAAGGGCACGGTTCCATCATGAGGGCTCTGTCCTCATGACCTAATTACTCCTCAAAGGCACTACCTCATAATACCATCATGTTGGGTGTTAAGATTTCCAAAAATTAATTTTAGGGGGACACAAACATTCAATTCATAACACACATACATGTTTTCTATTTTGATTCTTTGTTTTCTATGTACTTTTATTATTAGTGTATACTCAAATTCTCTATCTGATTTATGTATAAAACTGCTGTCAATACAATCCAATATTGTCTCCTATCCTGAATTTTTTGTCCTTATAAGCTTTTATGCTTTAACTGTAATTTTTGTGAGGCTTGGTAGGGCGTGTAGATAAATGCAAGAGTTCAATCCACCATATTCTGACCAGAAATTCTAATCTACTTATTTTAATTAATCTTTTCGACAGTGGGTCTTAAAAGTGGAAGGATCTACCTTGAAAGCCAGAAGCATGGATAACTACAACCATTCTAAATAAAATGGAATTTTCCTTTCTGTGACTCCCTGTGGATCTTCACAGCTAAAATAAAGAGACAAAATATATTTCTAGAGCATCCCACAGTCCAGTGGTTCTTGCATGGGGTGGGAGCCACCTCCAGGGGGGCATTTGGAAAGGTATGAAGACTATAGTTTTCATTCTGACTGAATCCCCTTCTCTTTGTTCCAAACCATGATAGGAAGAATTATACCATTCCAAAATTCAATAGCATGACCATTGAGAAATAGCACCAACCCTTCCCTCAAGAGGGAACCCAGGAATCTTAAGATCCTCCATCATTTGGGGATGTGAGTGGGCTTAGGTGTCTGAATTTGGCTGTAAACATTCTGTTCCTTAGGTGTATTGAATTACACATGGGGCTGGTATCTTAGTCTGTTCAGGCTGCTATAACAAAATAACATAAACTGGGTAGCTTATAAACAACGTAATTTTTTCCCCTACAGTTCTGGGAAGACTGGAAAGTCCAAGATCAAGGCTCCAGCAGATTAAGCATCTGGTGAGGGCTCATTTCCTGGCTCACACACAGTGCCTTCTCACTGTGTCCTCACATGGTTGAAAAAGAAACGCAACTCTGTGGGGCCCCTTATAATCCCATTCATGAGGGCTCTGAAGTCATGATGTGACCACCCTCAAAGGTCACACCTCCTAATGCCATCATATTGGTGATTAGGTTTTCAATATACCATTTTTTTGGGGGGGTGGAAACACATTCAGCCTGTGGCAGGTAGCTGCAATGCTTGAGGTATAATGGGTTATAAAATTACATGTATTTTTGAGTTTCAAGACTTCTGCAAACTATGAACTTTTTTGTTTTGTTTTGTTTTTGTTTTTTTGAGAGAGAGTCTCACTCTTTTGCCCTGGGTGAAGTGCAGTGGTGCAATCTCGATTCACTGCTACCTACGTCTCCCAGGTTCAAACGATTCTCCTGCCTCAGCCTCCAGAGTAGCTGGGATTACAGGTGTGGAGCACACCACCACACCCAGCTATTTTTTGTATTTTTAGTAGAGATGGGGTTTCACCATGTTGGCCAAGCTGGTCTCGAACTCCTAACCTCAGGTGATTTGCCCACCTTGGCCTCCCAAAGTGCTAGGATTACAGGCGTGAGCCACCATGTCCAACCCTGTGAACTACTTAAGAAAAATCAAGTTGTTCTTTGCATTCACCATAGCTGTGGACACATAGCAGCTTCTAAAGGAATATTTGTGGATAAAGTTGAGTTCTGATTTTGCCATTGGGACGATAGTTGTGGCGCATTAACTTTAGCAAGTCAGACTTCTGCAAATTAGCTTTCTAGTGAAAAATTTATATGGCACATATTACTATTACTCGCATGTATATAGTAATGAAACTTACTTCTTTCAAACTCTGTGAGGAATAATTGCTACATGACTACAAAGCACCATGAGAGTATGAAGTATTATGTAAGAAGGAGGTGAGGTAGGTCATTATTACATAATGCAGCTCTTCCTATCATGGTTTGGCTGTAATGTGGAAGGCCTTGGAGGCAAGCCGCAGTGTGCAGACAGTGTCATCAACACACATCAACTCTGAAAAATGAATACTCACCACTTATAATCATAGATACAGCTGATGCCACAGGAAACACCTAACCTGCAATCAATCTCCTCCTCGCTGTGGTCTGGCAGGATGGGTGATACCTGTCTTCATGAATTTTTGTGTGGGGAATTCATTTTTATTTCAGAATCAAAATCACAAACCTTTGTTGACCAGCTGAAAACGTGCTGATGTCCTATCATGCTGTCGCTTGTTTTCCTAACAGCAATAGACCATCCATGGCCACTGCTCTTTGTTTCTATGACAGCATTTTTCATGCAAAACGTTATTTTGTTTCAGAGTAGTTTCAGAATCTGTATCATATTAATCTTCCAATCATCTTGTTAAGTGGTTCATAAGAGTGGCTAGACTCCTATGGGAAAGACAGGTAAGCCCAGGGTGTTAAATAATAAGTTTACCTTATATTATGAATACGTGAATAAATGAATGATTAACAAACCCATGCTGAACATGAGTAAAAAACATCACATTATTTGTGTTATTAAAGTGTTATCTATTTGCTATAATATAAATATTTGGTTTGGTGTGCCAGTCCATCTATTTCAAAAATCCTTAACAAGGGTCTGCAATGTGTCAGACACTATGGAAAAGCAGTATGTGAATTATGCTGTATTTTAAATCACCTTTGAAATATACAGAGAGGCCTGCAATTGTGTGGATCGTATGAAAATAGAATTTTTAAATTTTGTATTTATTTTAATTTTTTAAGAAAAAAATTCTTAAAAGATACATATTATATGTAGAATTAATAGACCTTGCTTATGATTGACAGCAAAACAAACAGGAAAAATACGTGTGAGAAAGAATAAAGTAAAATACTATTTTTAAAATAGCATTCAACAAGAATATTAAATGCAAAAATGCCTGTTTCCACTTTGTTGAATATTCAGAAACTGAGGTCAAAATACTGCAGAATAATGTTTACTTAAAAGGGAAGTGAGAATACTTAAACAAGTTCCAGCAGGATTAAAAATTTTAATATATCTAAGAAGCAATAATATTAATGGAGGTAAATTGTTTTATAATTTTGAGTCAGAGAAGCTAACAATCATAAAGAAAAGGATAAGTAAATAAATGGATAAGCATTATAAATTTCTACAATCAAAAGAAAACCTATACAGACTAGTGGCAAACTGCACATAAGTTTCATATTTATCTAATATATGGCAATCAATATATCTAAGATATGAGAAGCATTTACAAATTAATAATGATAATAAGATACCCTAATAGAAATGTGAGCAAAGACCCTAAACAAGCAATTAACCAAAGAAGAGACCAAGAAATGTATTAATGGCTATTCTTCTCTTGTAACTAATCAAAGAAATGGAAACTTGACATTCTTCACAGATTAGATTTGTAAAGGTGAAAATATTGAGCACTGATGCAGTGAGAAAATGAACGTGCTAATCGGTGGAGACAAATTGGTAGTCGTTTTTTCAGACAGTAGCCTGACAACAGATTCCAAATATTTTTAGGTGCATTTCCCTTTGCCCATTCCATTACTAGGAATCCTGTTTAAGAACAAACATGTGCACTTAGAGCTAGCAGATCACAAAATGGCATCATTGCAGTGATTCTTGAATGGACAGGTGAAAAGAGTGTCAAGAGAAGATATATCATTCACTCGTCTCTCCCCTTCTTCAAAACTTTGACTTGCTTTTGCAGAAGTCATATTAGAGTAAGGTAGGAAACCATGCGTACTTTCAGAAAGAATCCCAGATGGCTTGGAATCACCACCCCCATCCTTTTTCTTTCCAGATTCTTGTCAGGTTGAGAATCATGGCTGTATTTTTTTCCTTTTTCCAAAAATCATATATAAATATGAGCACAGAAAAAATGTCCAGAAACATGTTAATTGTAATTATCTCTGCAGGAAAAATATTTAGGATTTTATTTTTTGATTTTTTATTTGTTGGATTTTTTATTAACAAAAGCCCTAATTTTCATTTTTAATAATCAAATAAACAAGAAACTTGATATCCTTGAAAACTGCTATTGGAGAAGTCAGGTGACAGCAATCTAATAGACAACCACAATCAAAACAAGCTTAAAAAGTCCCTAACAATGGGTATCTTTTGTGCTAAACCATAATTACATGCTTCAACCCAAGAAGCTAGATAATCAAGTGCATGGCATAAATAATCTAGAGAAGGAGAAAAAGTTAAGAATCAACAGCTGGAAAATAACAGCAAGGTGTCAAAAACACCTAAGTTTCTGAAATCATGAAATATATTGACAGTCATAAAAAAAGGGTGCATTTAAAAATTATTAAACAGAAATTGAGAAAAAAATGTATATCTTTATATGATAGACAGAAGTCTTGGCATTCATTACCCCCGGAAGAGAATGGAGACAGCATATATAAATGGGTTAAAGAAAGAATTCTTACATAACAAAATTAATACTAGATTATTAAGAGAAAATGAAGAAATCAGGATTATGATTCTAAATACTTTAGTTTGACATTAGAAAATTGAACCACACATTTCCCTGTAAAACATCTTTTATTTTTCTTGCCAGAGACAAGAGACCTGAGTTGAATGAATCTGGGTCTAACCAAAATGGCAAGGCTTTTTTTTTCCATTATAAATTCCAAATTAATGGAATACAAAGTAATGATAGCTTACCATTTATTATTTGTGCTCAAAATTGGTAGTTTAAGGATTTAAGTGGAAATATTAGTGGAATAATTTTTTATAGCTTTGCTAAGAAGATTCAAAAATAACACAAAAGTTAATGTTAACTCAACTCTTTTTTTGTTTGTTTTCTATGAGTTTGGTGTTCAAGTGAGACTTGTGGTTTAACAGAATTTGGCTGTGCCTGTGCCTTGTTCTTCTGGATTCGGGAATTGGTAAAGTCACCCCTCTCCCCAAATAAAAAGAGAAAAATTATTAGAAAAGAGATGAACAATTGCTAAGGACAAAAAGGAGAAAGGATTGGGGTTAAAACTAGAGAATGGCAAGTGAGGAATGAGACAACAGTTTAAAATATGTTGAAGAAAGAAAGATTCTGGCCAGGCCTGTGGCTTATGGACGTTCTTTTATTTCAGCTTCCTATTCAAAGAAATATTCTGGCTTGTCACTGTTTTTACAATCTGACATCACATATTGTCCAAAGAAAGAATTTTCTTAAATTAGATGGAAATTTCTTTTGCAAACTGATCTTAATCTGCACTTTTGATTACTGTTCTTCACTCCTTTCTTATCCAAGAATTAGTAGAAATCTTCTTCCTGAAAAGTTATATCAGTCATTACAATTATCCAGGTATTGGATTGCTTAAATTCATAATTCTTTGCTCCAATAGTTCCCAGAATTATGACAAATATTCTTTTGTTAATATGTTTCTTTCCTCGTTCCTTTTTTGCATGAGCACACAAATGCCTTTTCTGTTTAGAAATTCACCCGATCTAGGCTCTGTTCCCCCACAATCTCCACCCCTGTTGAAGTCATAAGTTTCTGAATATGACCTCGTAGTCTAGACTTACTGCTGATGTGTGTATTGTCACGTACAGGATCTTATAAAGTCAGCGACGTGCATGTAGATGCAGGCCTGCTAGAGGATTTTGCAAGGTAGATGGTGACGCACACGTCCATGTTTTGTTCACTGGGCAGGATTGACCCCACAGGCTGTAAGATTGGTTACTATTTTCCAAATATTTCTAATGGAAGAATTAACAATGAGAAAGTCAGACCTAATTGCTCTTATTTCATCAGTTGGTAACAACAGGCAAACGTTTCTCTTTTAAATTACTTCAGATACTTGTCTTAAGTAACCATTTCTTTCATTATGAAGGTGTTTGGTTTTTGAACTGTTGCTTTGTCATGCAGTTCTGTGTTTCTCTGAAACTTAGTTTTTAAGAGATTTAAGAAAAAGTTTGCATAATATTATATGCAGTCCAAATGGCACAGGAAAGAAGTACCAAACACCTTCATGCAGCTATTCTCTGTCTCTAGTCATTTTCTCTATTCATTTGTTATTCATTCAACCAACATGCATTGAGCACATATTATGCACTGAGTATAATTACAGCAATGAAGTGAAGATGAATAAGGCATGTTTGCTACCCTTACAGGCCTCTAGGGTTGACTGAGGCCCCCTCATGTTATAAACTACTACGCAATGAGAAAAATGCTAATGGAGACATTGCACCCCCATGCTCATGAATGAGAATGATCATAAGAAGATGCACATAAGGGGTGCTGTTTATGGAATCTTCAAAGACTGAGCAGGAATTTACCAGGTGCACAAGAGGGGAAAACATTTCAGGCAAATGCACCAGCCTGTCCAGCAACATTGAAATGTGAACTAGCATGGCATGTTTGCAAGAAGACAGTCGAGGCTGAACTTAGGGAGTGGTTCAGTAAGGCAGTAAGGCAAAGCAGGGAGATAAAATTAACGGGGGAAGAAGGAGCCAAATCATGAAGGGCTGTTTATGTTCATCAAGGAAAGGAGGTGATGTTTTTTCTTATGGATGTTCTAAGTCACTGAAAGGTGTTAAACAGAGAAGTACCATACTTCTGTGCTTTTGATATCAGAAGCAAAAATGTAGGCTACAGATTCAAGAGGAAAAAAAGGTAGGAGAGCCTGCTAGCAGTGAGACCTGGTAGGAGGCTACTGCAGCAGAACAGGCAAGAAATGATGAGGCTTAGAAGCAAGACAGCAGCAGTGGTGCTGGAGTGGATTCCACATATATCCATAGAGTCACTGAGACTGAATGACTGATTGAATACGTGAGCAAGGAAGAGGAGGTGATTCTGAAGTTTCTGACTTGGACACTAAGATATAATTAAATGAAAGGAAGTTGGACTGGAAAGATGATAAAAGAGAATTTAATTTTGGATATGTTATGTTTAAGGCATTTGTGATAGAGTTAGTAGGATATCTATTAGGAGCCAAGCAAGTCTGAAGTTCAAGAGAGGGGTTTATACTGAAGAAAAAAGTTGAGAGTCATAAATACATGGTGCTTGATATTATAGGAGTGGGTGAGATTACCCTGGGGGAGTGTATAGAAGAAAATAACAAGTGCAAGTCTCAGCACTTTGGGAACTTGAGGCAGGAGGATCTCTGGAAGCCAGGAGTTCGAGACTAGCCTGGGTGAAATAGTGAGACCTTGTCTCTACAGAAAAAAAAAAAAAATAAAATAAAATAAAAATTCAGAAGCCAGGTGATATGGTTTGGCTGTGTTCCCACCCAAATCTCATCTTGAATTGTAGCTCTCATAATCCCCACATGTTGTGGTAGGACCTGGTGGGAGATAACTGAATCACAGGGGCAGGTTTTTCCTATGCTGTTCTGGTGACAGTGAGTAAGTCTCATGAGATCTGATGGTTTTATAAAGGGCAATTCCCCTGCACATGCTCTCTTGCCTGCCACCATGTAAGTTGTGACTTTGCTCCTCCTTCGCCTTCCATCATGATTGTGAGGCCTCCCCAGTCATGTGGAACTGTGAGTCCATTAAACCTCTTTTTCTTTATAAATTACCCAGACTCAGATATTTCTTCATAGCAGTATGAAAATGGACTAATATAGTCCTAGCTAACCAGGAGGCCGAGGCAGGAGGATCATTGAGCTCAGGAATTATATTTCAGCCTGGGTGACAAAACATGACCCGATCCAAAGGAAGGAAGGGAGGAAGGAAGGGAGGAAGGAAGGAAGGAAGGAAGGAAGGAAGGAAGGAAGGAAGGAGGGAAGAAGGGATGAAGGAAAGAAAGAGAAAGAAAGAAAGAGAGAGAGAGGAAGGAAGGAGGGAATGAAGGAAGAAAGGAAGGAAGGGGAGAAAAGAAAGTGTAAGGACAAAATCCTATCTTGGAGAAAATTCAGAGTGTAAAAGATACTAATATAGAAAAAGAAACTAAGGAAAGAGAAGATGGAGCAAATAGAGGTAGAAGATGAAGTAACTGCCATATAAAGGCAAACATTTCAAATGGCGCTTGGTAAATATTTTAACTTTTTTACAAAATAGGTTGAAATAATAACTGAAAAGTGCTCATCAGATTTTAAAGCTACAAAGTCTTTGGAAGCCATTGCAAGAACGATGTTTTGGGAGCAAAGGAGGGAGAAGCCAGATTGCAATGGATTCAAGAGCAAAAAGGAAGGGAGGGAGTAACAACATGGCGGGGGGGTTACTTTCTTCAAGAAGTTTGAGTATGAATAACAGGAGAAGGAGATCTCCTCCTCCTCCTCCTTTCTTCTTCTCCTCCTCTTTCTTCTCCTTCTGCCCCCTCCTCTTCCTCCTCCTCATTCTTCTCTTTCTTTGTTTTTAAGAAAGGAAACATTTTTCTCTAAAATAAAGGAGACAGGCTCTATTCCATAGCAGTGCTCTGATTTGGGAGACTGCTATAAACATCCACTTTTGAGCATAATTTTTTCATCTTAGGTTTTTCTCATCTGTAGTTATGTTTCCAGGAGCACAGTTTGATCTATAGTAGACCAACTATATGTTAATAGCCCTTTGTCCTACAATAAGATTCTATTCTATTTACACAGAAGAGTATGTGGAGTGAAGCCAACAACTAGAAAGAAAGGAAAATCACTCAGCAAAATGTGTGAGAGTGTAACACATATCATAGTATTTTTTATTATTTTCTCTTTACTAAGTTTATTTGATGGATCAAGCATTATTTATTTTATTTTATTTTATTTTTTTTTTGAGATGGAGTCTCACTCTGTCACCCAGGCTAGAGTACAATGGTGTGATCTTGGCTCACTGCAACCTCTGCCTTCCGGGTTCAAGCGATTCTCCCTGCCTCAGCCTCCCAAGTAGCTGGGATTACAGGTGCCTGCCACCACGCCTGGCTAATTTTTGTATTTTTAGTAGAGATGCTGTTTCACTACGTTGGCCAGGCTGGTCTCGAACTCCTGACCTCAGGTAATCCACCCACCTCGGCCTCCCAAAGTGCTGGGATTACAGGCATGAGCCACCGCACACAGCCTCAAGCATTAATTTTTAAAGCTATTCAACATGCACTTATTTTGTACAAAGTTGACAGTGTTAGAGGTAATCTAATGACAATTATGTACTAACATACCTGAACCTCTCTCTGTTTCCTTACATATGTAGAAAAAATGCAATGCATAAAGTGATTCGAATCCATACGGTTCTCACATTTGGGAAATTTAAAACCTATTTCAGACATTACTTTAGCCAGCTTCACAGCTCTAAAAAATTGTTTTTCTGAACTCTGTATTAGCACCTTAGGCGGAAAGTAAGGTGTGTGTCATGTTGAATTCTGCCTTCTATTCCAGACATTACAGGTTTTGCAAACAGGTTTGTCTGACTACACGGTGTTTTGAGTCCCACAAATGAAGTACCCTGTTATCTACTTTTCCCACTCCCAGCCTCTGTTTTACAGATGAGAAAACCTGAATGTATATCTTTACAGAATTTGAAGACAGAGAAGAATCTTGAAGACTAAGGCTGCTTTTTGCTTGTAACTAGAAGCAGAATGACTGGAACTGGCAACAGGAAGGCTGTCTTGAAACCAGGCAGATTCTCTCTCATTTCTCATCTCTCCTTCATTCTTCTGTGTTTCTTCAATCCTGCTTCCTCTATGTCTTAGTCGAAAAGGTAGAATATAGCCCTACTTTATATGCTATAACACTAAATATGCCCTAAGCATAAGACACCGAATCTCTTTCTCTCCAACCACAGTTCCAAACCCCTGACAGAAAGACAGTGGTTCAGCTTGTAAGCTTAATGGATGCTTCTTGTCTGTTGCACAGATACAGCTGGTTCACTGAGACAGTGGTATTGCTATGATGCAAGAGTTTAATTAATGCAGGACTAAACCACGTGCAAGATGGGAGTTGATTACTCAAATCAGTCTCCCTGAAAATTCAGAGACTAGGGTTATTTTAAGAATAATTTGGCAGGCAGGGGGCTAGGGAATGGGGAATGTTAATTGGTTGGGTTGGTGATGAAATCATAAGGGATCAAAGCTGTTTTCTTGCAGTCTTCAGTTCCTGGGTGGGATCACAAGACCAACTGAGCCAGTTTACGGGTCCAGGTGGCACTAGCAGGTGCATCAGAAAGCAGGGTCTGAAAAATACCTCTGACATTAACCTTAGGTTTTACAATAGTGATGTTATCTATAGGTGCATTTGAGAGGTTATAATTCTTGTGACCTCTGGCTCCATGACTCTTGAACCATAATTTCTAATCTTGTGACTAATTTGTTAGTTTTACAAATGTGGTTTCAATACCCAAGCAAGAAGGGAGTAGTTTTTGGGAAGGGCTATTATCTTCCTTGCTGTAAGGTTAAACTACAAACCGAATTCCTCCCAAAGTTAGCTTGGCCTACACCCACGAATGAACAAGACCTGCTCAGAGGTTAGAAGCAAGACAGAATAAGCTATGGCAGATTTTTCTTACTGTCATGATTTTGCAAAGACGCCTTCCAGTTTGGATTGAATGTCCTCTCAGAGTACAGTCAGCTGTGGTCCAAAAGTACAATCACATTGCTTAACATAGCTTCCAGGCATATATCTCTGTAGCTGGAAGAAGAAATAGTTAAGGGGATCAGTGTAGGCCAAGCAGATATTCTAAAATGTGTCAGTTAGAAAAGCTACTCCCACCTTGTGTTCATCAGAAAAACGACTCCCATTTTGCCTCCGCTCCCCATTCAAAACGCACTATTCTATAGGCCAAGGTTATAAGGGAGAATTCTTGATGCACTTCTCTTTTCACTACATGATTTATCTTTCTTGACAATAGGCTGATTATCATTAAGTAAACTGTAAGAAATACCAGTCCGCTTCTTTTTACACACTCTAAATCCCTTTCTCGTACTTTCCTATTCATTTCTTAATAATTAAAGACAATGCTGCATGTATGTTAGAGAGACAATACTTTCAGAAGGTCTTAGCCTGGTAGTAGCAATTCCTTCTTTTTGAAAAATAAATTTTACTGTGTATATTTGAGATTTTCATATTGTTGTGGGATACATATAGATAGTAAAACAGTTACTGTAGTGAAGCAGGTTAGCATATCGATCATCTCACATAATTACCTTTTGGTGACAAGAGCAGCTAAAATCTACTTATTTAACAGAAATCCTATTCAATACAAATTTTTTATTAACTTTATTCCTGTACATTAGATCTCTAAACCTGTCCATCCTTCACATGTGCTATTTTGTATCCTTTGACTTATGTTTCTCCATTTCCTCTCCCTGCAACCCCACCAGTGGTAACCACTGTTTCATCCTCCGTTTCTGTGTATTTGGGTTCTTTTTTTTTTAATCCACATTTAAGTAAGATCATGCAATATTCTGTTTGGCTTATTTCACTTAGTATAATGTCCCCAGGTCTATTCATGTTGTGGCAAATGGCAGGATCTTATTCTGAATAATATTTCGTGTGTGTGTGTGTGTGTGTGTGTGTGTGTGTGTGGCATGGGACTGTGGATATCTTTGGTGATTTCACCTCCGTTGGGTATATACCCAGAAGAGGGACTATTGGATCCTATAGTAGTTCAATTTTTAATTTCTTTAAGAACCTCCATATTCTTTCCCATAATAGCTGTACCAATCTACATGCCTACCAAAGGTATAATAGAGTTCCCTTTTCTCCACACCCCTCACCAACATTTGTTATCTCTTATCTTTTTGATAATAGCTCTCCTTATGTGTGTGACGTGATATCTCATAGTGGTTTTAATTTGCATTTCCCTGATACTAAGTGGATGTTGAATACCTTTTCATACACCTGCTGGCCATTTTTATGTCTTCTTTGGAGAAATATCTGTTCAAGTCCTTTCCCCACTTTTTAATCAGATTGTTTTTCTGCTGTTGAGTTCTTATAGATCTTTATAAATTTTGGATATTAACCCCTTATCAGATATGTGATTTGCAAATATTTTTCCCAGTTTTTAAGTTGCTGTTTCACTTTGTTGATTGTTTCCTTTGCAATGCAGAAGTGTTTTAGTTTGATGTAGTCTCATTTATTTATTTTTGCTTTTGTAGCCTGTGCTTTTGGTGTGATATCCAAAAACTATTGCCAAGGCCAATGTTGAGGAGCTTTTCCCCTATGTTCTCTTCTAGAAGTTTTTTGTTTTCAGATCTTACATTTATGTTTTTTATTCATTTTGAGTTGATTTTTGTGATGAAGATTCAATTTCATTCTTTTACATGTGGAGATCCAGTTTTCCCAGTACCTGCAGCAAATATTTATTAAAGAGACTATCCTTCCTCCATTGTGTCCTTTTGTTGCCCTTGTTGAAAATAAGTTGGCCATAGAAGTTTTGATATATTTCTGGGCTCTATATTACGTTCCATTGGTCTATGTTTCTGCTTTTATGCTGGTGCCATGCTGTTCTGATTACTGTAGCTTTGTAATATACTTTTAATCAGAAAGTGTGATGTCTGAAACTTTTTTCTCTCAGTATTGCTTTGGGATTTTTTTGTGGATCCATACAAATTTTAGGATTTTTTCTATTTCTGTGAATAATTGCCATTAGAATTTTGTTAGGGATTTGTTTTTCTTTTTTAAAAAAACAGAATTGGGAGTTACAGGTGCAGATTTCTTACAGGGATATATTATGTAGTGGTGAAGTCTGGGCTTTTAGCCTACCCATCATCTGAACATTGTACCTAGTATGTAGTTTTTCAACCCTCACTCACCTCCCTTCTTCCTCTCTTTTGAAGTTCCTGGTGTCTGATATTTCAATCATTATGTCCATGTGTGCTTATTGTGTAGCTTCCACTTACCAGTGAGAACATGCAATATTTGGTTTGCTGTGTCTGAGTGAGTTCACTTAGGATAATGACTTCCCACTCCATCCATGTTGCTGCAGAGGATATGATTTCATTTCTTTTTATTGCTGAGTAGTATCCCATGGTCTATATATATGACATTTTTTTTTATTTGGTCAACCATTGATGGACACTTGGGTTTGTTCCCTGACTTTGCTATTGTGAATAATACTGTGATAAACATGAGTGCAGGTGTCTTTTTCACACTTCTTTTCCTTTGGGTAAATGCCCAGTAGTGGATTTCTGGGTCCAATGGTAGTTCTATTTTTTGGTTTTTTGAGAAATCTCCATACTGTTTTCCATAGATGTTTAACTAATTTACATTACCACCAATGGTGTATAAGCATTCCCTTTTCTCTGCATCCATGCCAACATCTGTTTTTTTTTTTTTTTTTTTTTTTTTTTTTTTACTTTTATTAATAGCCATTCTGACTGGTGTTAGATGATAGCTCAGTGTGGTTTTAATTTGCATTTCTCTGATGATAGTGATACTGGACATTTTTTTCATGTGTTTGTTGGCTGCTTGTATTTCTTCTTTCGAGAAATGTCTGTTCACGTCCTTTGCCCAGTTTTTAATGGGGTTGTTTGTTTTTTCTTGTGAAGTTGAATTCCTTGTAGATTCTGGATATTAGCCCTTCTTCAGATGCACAGTTTACAAATATTTTTTTCCCATTCTGTAGGTTATCTGTTTACTTGTAATTGTTTCTTTGGCTGTGCAAAGGTTTTTAATTTAATTAAGTCCCATTGTCTATTTTTGTTTTTATTGCATTTGCTTTTGAGGACTTGGTCATAAATTCTTTGCCTAGGCCAATGTCCAGAAGAGTTTTTCCTAGGTTTTCTTCTAGGATTTTTATAGTTTCAGGTCTTACATTTAAGTCTTTAATCCTTCTTGAGTTAATTTTTGTATATGGTGAGAGATACGGGTCCAGTTTCACTCTTTGGCATATGACTTTGATAGGGATTTCTTAAGCTCGACCACCATGTTAGAAACATGAGGGAGATTATCTCTAGAACACGGGGACAAAAGAATCAAAACACATGACCCTTGCTTCCCCAAAATGAATTTCCAAAACATTGAGAAATAACATGTGCACATATGAACTAAATAGAGAGCAAAAGCGAATATCTAGCAACATAAGCCACACTGCATATTGATTACTGAAGAAATGGAAAACAAGGACAAAGAACAGGAATCTTCAGGGAGATTTTTCTCAAGAAGGGAAATTTTTAACAAGTCTTAAGGTAATTATGTAATTATGCTTCAGAGGTTGCAAATTTATGGCCCATGTTTTGTTAGGCCAGCATGATGTTTTAAAAAAACAACTTAGATTTGAATGCCTGTATATGAAACATGCCTTTTCCAGTTTAGCCATCCTTAGTGCCACTATGTGGTGTTTTATCCATCATTTACTCTATCGTGAGTATATCGCTTGCCCTTTCCCTGAGTACATTTAAGTTTGTATCCCCTGGATGTAAATTGTCATAAAGAAGTGGGCAATCATTCATTCTTGGGAGACCAGTATGTGCAAAGGCAAAGAGATGTGAGCCATAAATGTGTGTGTGTGAAATAGGGATGTAATAGAAATTGTCCTATATGAAACTTAGAGACTGTTGGTGGAATTACAATAGATGAAAAATGGTTAGTTTCAGAAGGACCAAGTGACTGAGACCTATAAGTACTAGGCCAGATAATTTGAATTTCCCCATTAAGCAGTTGTCTGCTACTTTAAGTTCTTGGGTTCAAGAGTTATTTGAGTCACTTAAAAAAAGATATTTGACTGCTATATAATGGTTAAACTTGATTGAACAGAAAGATACAACCTTGAAAGCTTTGCAGTACTCTAGGTAGGAAATAATAGTTTGGAAAAAGGGGGTAGTTCTGGAGGATAAAAAAAACATAGAAAAGAGAGTGTCCTGACAAGTAAAAGAAAAAGTGTTAGACAAGAACTATACAGAAACAAGTTATGAAACTACTGTTTCCACAGAGAGTAAGAAAATTGGTGAGAAATGGCAGGATCTAACGTGCTGTTACAAAGGTGGCAAAATAAATAAAAGCTGGTTTTCATATTAGCACACAGCAGCTCACAATCCTGTTCATGGGTTTATTGCCTTCCAGCAGTTACTCACGGTTCTAGCTACTTGACTGTGCCTCTTGTCAAGAAAGAAATAGGCAGCCATATGGGGTCTTCTGTGTTTTGTTCATTAAAGCTTCTTTTATTTGTTGTTTTAATGTATTTAATTCACTAAATTATTACAGATGTTTTATATTACAATGCTAACAAGAAAAATACGAAAAGATGCCCAACTTCTTTTAAGCCTGGTAGAAGTGGAAACATTTTTCCTTCTGCCTGTTCAAGTTTCAGTTGATCCTTTCTGAAAACGCTGACTTAAAATGGATGGTCTCTAACAATTTTAAGTAGTGAGAAAGGGGAACAAATTATAAGTGACATTTTGAAGAAATCATTATACATTCTGCTTTGAGAGAGTTCAAGACATTGAGAATTTGGAAGCCTCATGAAAAGCCCACAGAGTGCATTATTTTTTTCCTAGTATCTTCAATAGTATTTGAGTACATTAAATATATAGAAATGCGTATAGTATGTTAGCATTTTTTGGTTGTATTTTTGGAGTGTGTGAAAATCTAAGAACCAGCTTTTGTGGATGGCTTTTGTGGGAAGTACACTTCATTTGAACAAAGGGAAATAGTCTTCCCAAGCAAGCACTGCATTTATGTGTGATTCATATATGTGGATTAGACCACTTAGGAATAAACACAACAAAGAAAAGAAACTTTCCCTCTGGGCCTCATGATTTATATGAATTAAATTTGTCACTGTTAAGGTAGATCCAGAAGGCTCACTTAAGATTGTACTCTCCAAACCCTGGGCTGCATTAAAGCTTATGATATAGCCACAGGTAACTATGTTAGATTTTTCTTTGAACTTGTCTTCTAATTGGAGCCCTGTCACTGCAGAAAGCAGTTTAAATTTAATTAAGGAACAGGAAACTCCAAAGTCTAATTTTGTCCCTGAGCTGCTGTATGGGTTGTCTCGCAGGACTTTAACAGCTGTGGAGTGAAGATTTGTGAGTGTATACTAAAGCACAACCCAGGGAACATCACAATCACAATCTAGCATTGTGGCTTCTTTCTACATAGGATAGCTCTCCAATTCCATACACATTGCATTAAACCATTAGACTCCTGCTTACTTTGGTGCTGTTTTTAAGGGTACCTTCAAATAAGGGCCAAATTTAATAATAATATCAATTAGAACTCAAAGAACTCAATTTTCCTTTCTTCTAGTCTAGATGTAATTTTCCTAGTTGTTTTTGGTGCTAAATCCTCCCAAAATAATCAGCTCATCTGAATCTACAGAGAAGAAGTGAAATGCAATTAAATTAGAAAATGCATATAAAAAATCTTTGCAAAGAGTTAGGAAACTTTAAAATATTATCAAAGTACAATTTCAACACATTTATAAATTTCTCTAAGATTGGTGCCAAGGGGATAGCAGAACTCTCCTTCCTCCATTAGCTCCTTGGAGCAGGCACAATATGCATTCATTTTAAACAGATTGCCTGTGGAGGCAAGAGCTTCGCAAGGGACTGACATGGGAGACTTGCACTAATATTAAATAAAATTTACAGGGGCCATTGGTTTGGGCTGAGCTCCTGCATTAGGCCCAACAGCAAAGTAAACTGGAGTTAGTGATGCTGAAGTTCCACACCATCAAGTCAAAACTAAGTTGTTTATCTGATCTTCTGAAAAACCAGGAGAGAGAGAGATTTAATGGCTAAATCTCCCAAAGAGGCCCATTTTAGCAGGCATGATAAGGGAGTCCCTACTGCTTTAACCTTTACAAGGAAAGTAGCTGAAATGATCAATCCCTTTTTCCTCTGTTTCTGCTTTCTTCAGCTATTTTCTGCCCATAAAGCCAAACTCTCCTGCTCAGCTCATTGGAACGCTCATTCCGTTTTATAGAATGAAGTGTTGCCTGATTCTAGAATTGCAAATTAAAGCAAATTTGAACTATGTTTGTTATAATTTTGTCTTTTGACACTAACCATGGATGTTCAATTTTTTTTCAGTGGAAATTATATTTGCATATAGAAGAGACATAAAATATAATTAGTAAGCATTCTCAAATTGCCAACAATACTAACACTTTTTAAAAACTAGCAGTTTTATCTCAAATGAATAAAACATTGGGATAATTCTGTGGAATCTTTCACTCCTCTTCCAAGTATGTTGCTTTGAATAAATACAGCTTAAGAGTCTCCCTAACATATTGTTACCATGTTACTATGTGCTGTAAGTGCAATAGCCTTAAAGACCAAATTCTAACCACAACCATGTAGTTCCTTTGTTTTATATATTTAGGTCAGGCGCTTAACATGGCTTTAACATATTTCCTTTGTGGTTTAATTTCCTTTGTGATTATTTATTTTATTTAATGGGAGTGTAAAAATGTCCCAAGGACTGAAAACAAATTGCAGCTCCTTTTTAACATAGGCACTAAGAAGTACTCTGTTACTTTGCCTTTGGGTCAATATTAAACTTTCAGGATCATTTCGGGTAAAAAATGCAACAGTGAGACATTTACATTTTCTTAATAAAACACGGGAGACTACATTCACTGGCATTCTTTCACACCCTCTTGGGCCCAAGTCTTATAACAAACAAGAAATGAGAAAATATGGACTCCTCAGTGTGCAATGCCACTCAGCAGCTCATAATGGCTCCCTGGAGATATGGAAGGATTCCTGGAAGTCTGAAGAAGGAAAGGTGAACCAAATCATCAGGGCAGGACCCCAGGGTTGCTGTGAGCTTCCTAAGCATGCAAAGAGAGATGTGTATCCAGTTTGTAAGTGCTAAAGCTGCAAAGAGATTTTTCACTCCAAATTTACTATCCATCCTATTAACGTGTGTTTGCTTTGGACACTTCAGCTTATACCTTGATAGTGAACAGGTCTGTTTTAATGGTATGTGTAATTTTCAATTCTCATTAAAGGTGTTGCTTCTTAAGACAGGAGTTTTTGTGGGTTTTTTTTGGTTTTGTTTTAATAGTCACTTACCTGTTCATTTAGTAAGAGAAATATCTTATGCTTCGGACTTTATGAACATAACGTATTCATCAAATTTTAAAATGCATCTCTACTAGAATATCTTTTTATTTTACCTCGGACTTAACAAAACTTTAACACCTGGATAAATTTAGAGTTCGTTTGAACTAAATGAAATCACTCAAAATCTAACCATTACTTTACAGCTGTTAATAGTTTTAACAACTTATGGCCGGGCGCGGTGGCTCAAGCCTGTAATCCCAGCACTTTGGGAGGCCGAGACGGGCGGATCACAAGGTCAGGAGATCGAGACCATCCTGGCTAACATGGTGAAACCCCGTCTCTACTAAAAATACAAAAAACTAGCCGGGTGAGGTGGCGGGCGCCTGTAGTCCCAGCTACTCCGGAGGCTGAGGCAGGAGAATGGCGTGAACCCGGGAGGCGGAGCTTGCAGTGAGCTGAGACCCGGCCACTGCACTCCAGCCTGGGCGACAGAGCGAGACTCCGTCTCAAAAAAAAAAAAAAAAAATAGTTTTAACAACTTTTTTCAGTTGCCCAGAAGGAGGAAAATGTGGTTCATTTCACCTCCTTATATAAAATAAAATGAATTTCAATGGGAACAATAGTTTAAAAAAGGGAAGGCCTGTTTATTTTCATAGGACTAGCGTTTCAGTTAATTAAAAAACCAAGAATCATGCTTAAATTAAATCATTTTCCTTAAATTAAAAATAAGAATACCGTGAGAAATAGATCAAAAATTAGTAATGATTTTCTTCCAATTCATGTTTTTATTATGGGTAGAGAATATATTTTGAAATGACATGGAGAAGTGTTTTCCTAAAAACACTTGTCTGAATCACGAAGTGCAATTTTCCTAAAATGTAGTAAAAGTCAATATTATGTTAAATTAATAGTAAAAAGAAACATATAAAGACAATTTTAAATAGCCCTTGTCTTTTTAAAGAGGATGTAGTATAGTTAAGAAAAGAAAGACATAATTATAATAAATATTATCTGAAAATATACAAAATTATTAAACAAAATCAGATATTTTAAAAGCTGCTTTAAAAAAATTACTATTATTAAAACTTTCATAACTTCTTTTCTTCACCCAATAAAGTTATGATCACAATACTGCTTAATTTGTGAGGATGTGTTTTACTACATAAACAAATAATTGCATACAAGCATGATTCTGCAGTTCAATTAACAATGTTTAAGACCAACCATGCTGATTAAAATAAAAATATTTCCCTAATAAACTCTTATTAACTTTCTTTTTTCATAAAACATATGTTTCCACTACTTCCAAAGGTCTGGTAATCGTTCATGCAAATGAAAAAAAAAGTATGTTTTCCATACATGCATAAGTTGTTCCACAAACATCTGGTAACGAAACTTTGAAAGCTGCTAGATTCTGAGCCAGCCCAGGTGTTCACTACAACATCTCTAGAACTAAGCAATTGCTCGCAGTAATTTGTTGCAACTCGTATTGGCATTTTTACGGTTATGATGAGGCAAAGGGTGATGACATCATGTACTAATGTTATGAAGGTGCTGTGAATTCAGTGTGAAAATTCCATCAATGAGTGATTGTTACTGAAATTGACTACATTGGTGGCCATCGCATGTTGCCAACTGAAACATCTGGGCACAAAGTTAGCAGTGGCACACCTTGTAAATAACTTAATTGAAATTAATTGCCAGAAGTTTGCAGCACTGTAGGCAGTTAATAAGTACCATTTCTCATTCTTCTGCAATGTTTTCGGCTTAAGAATCTTGTATTTTTGAATTCTGTTGTTGTAACTTGTGATGAAAGTAAAACATGTAGAAAATGTATGATGAAACAACAAGACCATAAGGAAATAAAAAACATCATGTAAGGAAGAAAACATTCAACCTTCTATACCTTCTTTCATTAAAAAAATTTTTTTCACAAAAATAATTTTTAAATTTATGTATAAAACCATTTTTCAAAAGAGGAATAATTTGAATAAAAGAGGAAAATGTTGAATAATTAGATATAGGTCTCCATTTGTTCAGAAACAAATGTCTAGTATTTTGCCCAAGTTGTAAATGTCAAATGCTTGTTGTGTTGATAAAAACATTTGAAATTATTGTATATAATAAAACCACACGTTTGAAGAGACCAAAAGGCTGTTCTGTGGAAAAACTAGGAGACTAAGAAACACAGGTCTTATTTTTGCTGTAGAGATTCTTACACATTTAGAATAATTTTTTACTCAGCCTCTTCATACTTCATAAATGCAGAAAAAGGTAGCCAAAAATATAGACTGCAACAAAGACGTTGCAGTCAACATAAATGAATTGTTGTGTGACTAATGTAGCATTGCTCAGCCTGAGAAGCTGTTCAGTAAATATTAACATCAATTCCTTGTTCTTCCCTTCTTAGCTCCCCTTACTTTTGAACTTTTGCTTCTTAAAAAAAAAGTATTGCAAATGTAAAGCTGTTTAAAGATACTGAATGTCGGTAGTTTCAAACTGGCTTGAAACAATGAAAACCCAATTAATAAACTAAAGTTTATATTTGCCTTGAAAGTACCACAACTTACATTGATATACTGTGATATAAATTTCCATAATGCCCTTAATATTTTTGAAACTTTTATAAGATATTTATTTTTTAAAATATTATTTTGTCCTGTGTGCTCAACGTGAAGATCCATATAACTAACCTGTTTTAGAGTTTAATACTAGGAAGAAGTTTTCCTAACTAGTATGATTATTTTTATTATATTTTAAAAACCCATGTAACTAAAAAACTCATGTATCTTTTGGCTTGACTACGAAGGTCAAAGCTACTTTTTTTTTTTTCTTAAGTCAATAGCTATCCTGAGGCCAGGCCTTCTGGTACAACCAAATTGCCTTTTCTGCTCGTTCCCCTTTATATTTCTTGAATGTTGTGCTTTACTTTTGCTTCAGTCATTAGTTACATCTGTTTTCTATATAAATTAGATGGGGTTTAAACAACAGATACTCTAGTTTAGAATACCTAGAACTATCAGTTGGTATTCTCCCATATAAAATATTTATGATTCAAAAAGTCTATTCTTCCTAGAGCTGTGGAATGTTTCATATCTGAATTTTTTGTTCTTTATAGCTCATTATAACACAAATCACACTTTATAACAAGAATATTTTACTTTGTTTTTGATAACAGAGTCTCTTAGGTTTACAAATTAGCTTTTGATATAACCACACAACCTAGGTTTTACAAAAAAATATTTAGTTTCTTTTTCTGAACAGAAAAAAAAAACCCTTCATCTCTATACCTCTTCATAGAAGTAATTGTGGTACTTTGTCATAATGGACGTATTGTTCAGGCAGAGTGAGTTAAATGCGCTATCCAAATGCAAGAAAGGATTTGATTTAATCTTTGCTTTTGTTAGGAACATTCATGGAGAGTATGGGCAAAGAAGCAGTTTTCACTTATGGTTTTAATCTTAAATGTTTGAATCCCTGTAAGTTTCCTTGAGGATAATATTTTAATGGTATCAGAGCAAATTAAATAGAATGGAGAATATGTGGAAAGAATAGCAGAAAATTAACAGAGTCATATGAAATCAATGACAGTTGATTTTTAATCACATTTCCACTCAGCTGGTTTTCACTACAAATGAATTTATTTTATAACAAAAATATAAAAATATTTTGGAGTTGCATACAGAGCTATATGATTTTAGGGTCTATCTCCATGGTTTAAGGAATAAAATAAGTTCTAGTTCTTAAGGATCTTGCTATTAATAACAACAACTGCATGTATTAAAGCTATACAAGAGCTTAGAGGAGAAAAATGAGTCAGGGATTTGGCTAATTAACTGCAGAATTGACAATTCAGGAAGGTTGTTAGGAGGCAGTCCTGAACAGCGCTAGAAATAAAGGGGGGGATGTGATAAAAATAATGAAGGAAGGGTCAAGCTAAAAAGTATTTCTCAGATATAAATGAACAGTTCTAATTCTTGTTGTGGTGTAGCATTTTTCTTGCCAGTATGTGCATACTCTAGGAGAAAGTAAATTCTTTAGCTAGTTTTTTTAATCCAAAGCACTTGCAATGGCCTTGAGAAGGTCTTCTTTTAAAAAGTGGGATGTAGAGGCCAGGAGCGGTGGCTCACGCCTGTAATCCCAGCACTTTGAGAGGCCGAGGCTGGTAGATCACAAGGTCAGGAGATGGAGACCATTCTGGCTAACATGGTGAAACCCCGTCTCTACTAAAAATACAAAAATTAGCCGGGCGTGGTGGCGGGCGCCTGTAGTCCCGGCTACTCGGGGGGCTGAGGCAGGAGAATGGCGTGAACCCAGGAGGCAGAGCTTGCAGTGAGCAGAGATCGCGCCACTGCACTCCAGCCTGGGAGACAGTGCGAGACTCTGTCTCAAAATAAATAAATAAATAAAATAAAAATAATTAAAAAAAAAAACTGGGAAGTAGCAAGATAAATAAAAAGTGGAATTAGCATGGGAATGGATTACAAAGATCCATTCTTTCACTCAACTAATTTGGTAGCATCCATTATGTTTCAGGTCCTCTGCCAGGATCTAGGAATACAAGGCTGATAAGGCTACTGCTGCCTCATCCTGTAATTAATATTCATAACAATGATCTTAAGTTGTTGAAAAAATATTAAATTACATTAGCTAACTTTTATTTCAAAAGACTGAGAAGTGCAGACAACAAGTTGACTTATCGTGTTAAAAGTCAAGACAGTGGTTACTCTTGGTAGAGATGGGGGCTGGGCAGTGAAAGAAGGGATCACAAAAGTGGCTTTTGAGAGTCTGGCAGTGTTTCTTGACTGTGTGGGGGTCACAGGAGTGTACATGAGTGTATTTGCTTTGTGAGCGTTCGCTGACTTGCACATTTGGGACTTTTCTGAATTTTTAGTTTAATAAAGATTTACATAAAGTTGAAAAAAAAGGCAAGGAAATATTTCATAGGTAATTGAAAGACATGTTTTCCTTTCCTTTTTCAGCCAGACTTCTTCAGCTTTTGCTAACTCCTAAAGCCACTACAGCATTCCAACTGATTCCATCCAACAGTCCGGTGATCCAGCTCTCTGTGAGATTGCTAATGACAGAATCACCATCTCCCATGGCCACTCTTCAACCCCCTCCTGTGATGGTTCTGGTCGCTTTGATGCTTTGGCTATTCTTTCCTTTTGAAACTTTCTCCTAATTTGGCTTTTGTGACGCCGCACTCTCGCAGCCTAATTCTAATTATTAAATTGTTCCTTCTCAGCCCCCATCGCTAGATTTTCTTCTAACCACTTCTTAAATATTCGTGTTCTGGATTCTACCCTCAGCCTATTCTCCTCCCTTCTTTCTGGTTTTAACTGCAGTCCATCAAGAATGCCCAAATCTGTATATCCATCTCCAAACTTGAGATCTAGTTTTATATTTTGAATTGTTCACTTGGCATTTCCACCTACTTTTCTTTTAAATAACTCAAACTCTGTAAGTTCCAACTGAAATTATTGTCCAAATGTCAGAATTCTGATTTTCGTCATCTATTTCCTGTCTCAATTAGCAATCTATCCTTAGCCCAGTCATCCAAGGTAGATATTTGTGAAAAATTCTTTCTGTCATTTTTCTCTCTCAATCCCTACATAAATAAACCACCATGTTTGTAATTAGTACCAATTAAATAATTGTCAAATTACCCTCTGTTCTCCATTTTGTTGAAGTAGGTTTAGTTTGGACCCTCATTTTCTTTTTTTTCCTAGAATATTTTTTATATCTTCATAAATAGGTCCTCTGTCTAAGATCTGGACATCCCTCTTGTCTGTTATTCACACTGCTGCTGTAGTCATCACACTGTTATCAATACTATATATAGCACAATTCAAAGAGCATTTCCTGATTAGGATGGCAGCATGAGCATAGCTGTCTAAATCCTCAATTAACATCTTCCTATTGAAATTCAAGAATAGTTTAACCCCAGCATCAGTACTAGAAACTATAGAAGGGTGCCACTGACCTGTCACAACACTCAAGAGATTCCTAATAGTTTTAGGGCAAATGGAGCCATGTTGTGGAAAAAGTCAAGAGAACCTGCTCTTATGAAATAACAGAGGAGACCAGGCGCAGTGGCTCATGCCTGTAATCCCTGCACTTTGGGAGGCCAAGTGGTTCACCTGAGGTCAGAAGTTTGAGACCAGCCTGGCCAACATGATGAAAACCCAATTCTACTAAAAATACAACAAATTAGCCAGGCATGGCGGTGGGCACCTGTAATCCCAGCTACTCGGGAGGCTGAGGCAGGAGAATTGCTTGAACCCAGGAGGCAGAGGTTGTAGTGAACCGAGATCATGCCATTGCACTCCAGCCTGGGCATCAAGAGAGAAACTCCATCTCAAAAAAAAAAAAAAAAAAAAAGGAAAGAAGTAACAGAGGAAAGATCAGAGGCAAATCTATAAACTGAGACAATGGACAATAATCTTTTTGAAAAAAAGAAAAAATTTTAAAGTGGTTGAATGAGAAAAGGGAAGATTTAATAAACTAAAAATGCAATGGGCTTTTTAAAAAGTCTTCATAAGAAAAGAAGCAACATTGCAGAAAATAAAATTAGTTTTCAGAGAAACAGGGTAGAGAGATGAAGGGATGAGAACAAAGATGATTGATCTATATTTTTGCCATCATAAGCAAGAATGTAAAGAGCATTCTTACACATGAATCTTTGTATGTTATCTGCTTATTTCTTTAAAAATTTTTAATTGTAGAAATACTTGGTCATAAGTTATGCACTTAGAAAAAATCTGGAATGTGTTATCAAATTATCTTACAAAATGATTATATAGATTTATCTGCTTACCAACAGTGCTTAAAAAATATGAAAGATGGCCAGGCACAGTGGGTCATGCCTGTAATCACACGACTTTGGGAGGCCAAGGCAGGCAGATCACTTGAGGTCAGGAGTTCAAGACCAGCCTGGCCAACATGGTAAAACCTCGTCTCTGCTGACAGTATGAAAATTAGCCAGGCGTGGTGGTACGTACCTATAATCCCAGTTACTTGGGAGACTGAGGCAGGAGAATTGCTTGAACCCATGAGGCAGAGGTTGCAGTGAGCCGAGATCACACCACTGTACTCCTGGGCAACAAAGTGAGACTGTGCAACAGTCTCACTCCAGCCTGGGCAACAGAGTGAGACTGTGCCTGAAAAAATTAAAATAATATAAAATACATAAATAAATAATACAAAATACAAAACCAAATTCCCTCATATTCAATTTCATATAACTATTGTAAATGTTTAAATCCTTATGTTGCTATATTGTTTTAAATTCTATTAATGTTCATCTTCAATATTTGAAAATATACATCTCAAAATTTGTTGATAGTTGCATTAAGTTTGCATCAGCGATTCTATTATTTAAATTGAACTCACTGTTGAACTGCCTTTGGTACTCATCCCAATTCCTTTTTTACTATCATTTCTCCTTTCTTTTATTGTTTATTTGGATGCATCTCTCATTGGGCTGGGACACCTCTTTGAGAAATTTTTCATTAAGGATATTTGGGTTTTTACCCATAATATGTACACCCATATTCCTCTTCCTTGGTTCCCTTAACCTTCTAACAATTGTATCTATAGCCCAATTTTCTTTAGGAATAATCACATTTTACATAAGGTGTATCTATACTGATAACTCCTAGATGTTAAAATATTCAATGAACATGAGCTTAAGAAAAAAAATGAATATTTGGGTGGTATAATTTCTGAGCCATACATATAAGAGAATGTCTTTCTGTTGCCATCATACGCAAACAACAATCTAGCTGGGCATAACTTTTGTTCTTTTTTTATGGTCTCCTGTCATTGCGGAGCGGAAGCCAAGGGCCACCACTCCTTGTTAGAATTTGCAACAAGAAGCAAGTGCTTCTTTCTCCAGCCAAATACTGCGAAAAGTGCAGCGGATCAGAGAATCCATGTTGACCAAATGCACCAGCACAAAAGTGGAATTGAATCTTCTCTAAAAGAGAGCAAAGGATTTTTTGACAAACTCCATAACGAAGTTAATAGTTAACTGGAGTGACTCATGCCTGCAGTCCTAGCTACTCAGGAGGCTAAGGTAGGTGGACTGTTTGAGTCCAGGAGTTTGAGACTGCAGTGAGGTATGATTGCACCACTGCACTACTGCCTGGGCAACAGAACAAGACCTTGCCTGTAAAATAAATACATAAATAATTTTTTAAAAGAAATTAGTAAGACTTTGGAAAAGATCTGTCGCTATGAAAAGTACATCAACCATCAGCTTGAGCACATGGTTCAAGAATATCCTGCAGCTCAAACCTAGCTGAGTGACGTAAGGAGACGGCAGGGAAATGGTGGAGTAATTGAAAGGAACAGACTTCTGTCTGAGGTTACAGAAGACAGAACATGTAAAACTAGAAATGGAAGAAAAGTGCAGCAGCATGACTGGTGGTGATTCTTTGGTTAAGATTAAATAGAGCTTAACAAAACTGAAGAAAGAAACTGTTCAGATGGACAGTTGGAACTGATGTTGTGGAACACACATTACTGCAATCAAAACTGGAGAAGTCCAGTGTGATTAAGGACATGCACGTGAGAGTTATTCCAGAATCAGCAATAGATTCATATTAAAACAGGGGTTTTCATGCTTCTGATTAGTTTTTTTTTTATTTGTAATTACATCTCATGTTGCATAGATTTCAAAACATAATTATACCTCTTATGGCATGTTCAATGGGTATTTTTTATACGTACACACACATATTCTATCATGGTGATTATGATGGTTAAAGCCTTTACATTGAATATAATGCTTAATAAAATAATTAAATTTTTTTTTTTCAAAAAAGGAGCACTCAACAAACGTATAGGGTAGACGGGCATAGTAGCTCACGTTTGTAATCCCAACACTTGAGAGGCCAAGGTGAAAGGATCCCTTGAGTCCAGGAGTTTGAGACTACCCTGAACAACATAGCAAGACCTTGTCTCTATAAATAAATAAATAGCCAGGCACTGTGGTGTGCACCTGTAATGTGAGTGCTACGCTACAGCTACTTGGGAGGTCTAGGCAGGAGGATCACTAGAGACTAGGAGTTCGAGACTACCCTGGGCAACATAGGAAGAACTTGTCTTTAAAAAAAAAAAGTTCCCTGCCTGGTGGTGTGTGTCTGCGGTCATAGCAACTCAGGAGGTTGAGGCAGGAGGATCACTTGAGCCCAGGAGTTTTAGGTTACAGTGAGCTATGATCACATCATTGCACTCCAGCCTGGGCAACAAAGTGAGACTCTGTCTCTAAAAATGTAAAAATAAAAATACAATTAAAAAAAGAATAAGTACATAATTTTAAAAAAAGAGAGATTTATAGGACACAAGAGGAGAAGCCACTTCTCTGGAGGATTTGGAAACTAAAGTGAGCAAACATGAGATTCATAGTCGCTGTCATGAGAGTTCTTGACAACTACCTGCCATAGTGTTTCAGGCTGAGCTCTTGAGTTTTGAACTCCCTGACCTTTGTTTTTTTAGGTCTTCCAACAGTTGAATAAGCTCATAAATATTATAATAAACTTAATATCTTAATTACATGAAGTAACTTCTGTTTTCCTAGATGATTTCTGATTGATATAATATAGAAAATGTATTTGATAAAATTCAACATCCAATCCTTAATAAAAAAATAAAACCCATAATAAACTAAAAATAGATATTTAAAAATATGATAATAGATTCATTAGGTTCTATCATGTTTAATGATAAAACATTACAGGCATTCCAGTAAAAGTCAGAAATAGTACATGATGCCTGCTAATACCACTATTATTTGCTGATGTATTTCTGTAAACTTTAGTCCACAAACAACAGGGTGTAATTAGAGGATAGGATAACAAAATATTAATTATTGTCAGATGTGATTTTCTTTTACTCTATAAAACCCAAATGAATTAAAATCAGTAGAAACTTATGAATTTTTCCTCATGCCAACAAAAACAAAGTCCAGTTAGGAAATGTGGTGGGAAAAATTTACAATAGTAATATATATGCACACACATATGTATGTGCATACCTATTTATATCATGATCAAACTTAGCAAATCCATAGAAGGTTCATGAAGTAATCAATAAAACTTTTCTTAGAGAGACAAGTCTTGAATAAATGGAAAGACACATTACATCCTTGGATGTTGAATATTCAGTATTATGACGGTATCGAGGGCCTTCAGATTGATTTTCACCAGACTAGTCAATTATACTGGTTGTGTTTCAATTTTTTAATAAACAGCAACATTCAAATTCTCACTCCCTCAACAATAGCATACAATGTTTATGGTGTCTTTCTAGTGTTTTAAATTAGAAAAAAAAATGGCCATTGTTCTCAGCCTTAAAGATATATTGGTGATTGAAAGACTTAATCATGCTAAAATGCCAATACTATCCAAAACCATCTACAGATCTAACATAGTCTTTATCAAAATCCCCAAAATTTCTTGTCTTACGCTGAGTTAGAAAAATTCACCTTAAAATTCATATAGATCTCTCGAGTCCAGGAGTTCAAGGTTGCAGTGAGCCACGATTATGCCACTGCACTCCAGCCTGGGTGACAGAGCGAGACCCTGTCTCAAAAACATAAATAAATAAATAAATGGAGAAAAATTTATATAGACTCTTAAGGGACCACCAAGAGCCAAAATAATCTTGAAAAAAGAAGAAAGTTGGACGTCTCACACTTCCTGATTTCAAAACTTGTTACAAAGCTAAATGAATTAAAACTGTGGTATTGGCATAAACACAGATAAATAGACCAATGGAACAGAATAGAGATCCCAGAAATAAACTCTTGGATATACGGTCAAATGATTTTCAACAAGGGTGTCAAAACCATTAAATGGGAAAGAACAGTCTTTTCAACAAAAGATATTGCAAAAACTGGATATCCACATGCAAAAGAATGAAGTTGGAAACTTACCCTATGTTATGGTTTGGATGTGATTTGTCCCCACCAGAATTCATATTGAAATTTAATCCCCAACGTAGCAGTGTTGGGAAGTGAGGCCTAGTGGGAGGTGTTTGGGTCATGGAGACTAATCCCTGATGAATGGCTTAATGCCTTCCTGAGGGAGGGAGTGAGTCCTCCTGCTCATGGGAATGAATTGGTTCCTGAGAGATCAGGTCGTTAAACACAGTCTGGCTTCCTTGGTTTCTCTCTCTTGCTAACTCTCTTGCTATGTGATCTCTTTGCTCCACTTCTTTTCAGCCTGAGGCCCTCACCAGATGCAGCTGCCCAATCTTGAACTTACTAGTATACCAGAATTATGAGTTAAATAATCCTCTTTTCTGTGTAAATTACCTTGCCTTACACTGTAAGGTATTCTGTTATAGCAACACTAAGTGGACTAGGACACCTTATATCTTATATAAAATTAATTCAAAATGGGTCAAAGACCTAATGTAAAAGCTAAACCTATAAAACTCTTAGCAGAAACAGAGACACTTCATGATATTGGAGGTGGCAATGCTTTCTTGGATATGATACCAAAACACATGAAAAAAAAGAAAAAATGATAAATTTGGACTACATCAAAATTTTAAACTTTGTGTATCAAAGGACACATTTAACAGAGTGAAAAGACAATCCATGGAATGGGAGAAAAATATTTGAGAATCATATGTCTGATAAGGGGTTAGTATCTAGGGTACGTAAAGAACTACAACTCAACAACAACAAAAACCAACTCAATTTTAAAATGAGCCAGGATCCTGAATAGATAGATATTTCTCCAAAGAAGATACACAAATGACCAATAAGAATATAAAAAGATGTTCAATGTCACTAATCATTAGGTTAATGCAAATCAAAACTGTGTGGAAATACCACTTTATACTCATTAGGATGGCTGCTATCAAAAAAAAAACAGAGAATAAGTGTTGATGAGGATGCCGATAAAATGAGCACTATTGGTGGAAAGGTAAAATGGTGCAGTCACTATGGAAAAATAGTATAGTGATTCCTCAGAAAAATTTAAAAAAGAATAACCACATGATCTAGCAATTCTACTTCTGGGTATATACTCCAAAGAATTGAAAGCAGGGTCTTGAAGAGATACTTGTACACCCATGTACATAGCAGCGTTATTCACAAAGCCAAAAGGTGGAAACAACCCAAGTGTCACTGATGGATGGAGGAATGGATACACAAAATGTGGTGTACGCATGCAATACAATGTTATTTAGCCTTAAAAAAGGAAGAAAATCTGACATGTACTAAAATGTGGATGAACCTTGAGGACATTATGCTACGCAAAATAAGCCAGTCAGAAAGAGACAAATACTACGTAATTTCACTTACATGAAGAATCTAGAGTAGTCATATTGATAAAGACAGACAGTGGAATGGTGGCTGTTAAGGGCTGGTGGGATGGGGGGAAAGGAGAGTTACTGAATGGGTCATAGTTTCAGTTTTGCAAGGTAAAGGGAGTACTGGAGACATGGTGATGATGGTTGCACGACAAAGTGAATGTACATAATGCCACTGAACTGTACACTTAAAGTGGTTAAGAAAGTAAATTTTATGTTAGGTATATTTTATCACAATTAAATGAACAAATAAACACATGCTTTCATACATAAATACTTGAAGATACATTAGATAGATATTTAAGGAAAGGAAAACTAGGGATTTTTAATTCTCTTATGCTTTCCCATTTTAGATAATAATTATAACCTAATTTCCCTAATACTCCCTTTTCTTCCCTTTAGGATACCAGCCAATGTTGCGAATTTTCCTAGTGTCAGTAGTCTTGGCACAAGATAAACTTTTCACTCCCTCCTTGTTTTCTAAAGAGTTCAGGCATTCAGAGAAATTCCTAAAGTAGACACTATCCTTCCCCTCAGATGGCTTAAATTCCATTAGGGGTATATTAACAAGACAGGAGGCAATCACAGTACAATGTGGTGGTCTCATTTTCTAAAAGTTCACCCAATGTCCTGAGGGTGCTGAAATCATGAATGCAGTAGCACAAGTAGGTGACCAATCAAAGTGACTCTGATAAATTGCATAAAGCCATTCAATTCCAATTTGACCAGGCGTATATTAAAATACAAAGTACAATAGCCCATCAATACTAGAGGCTATTTTTTGTTCCAAATAATTATATAGGTAGGAGGGCAGGGTGGAGAGAACATGATTAATATGTAGAGGACTCCTCTGTTGTTTACACAGAAAAAAAATTCAAGCTATAGGGTCTATAAGTACCAGCAAGAGATATCAGTTTAGTAGGTGTTTCAGGGGTCAAGAAAGATATGATTGTAAAACTCATGTGGCAAAAATATGCTCCTAGATTTTGTTTTTTTGGTGGCCAAGAAATGTAAGTCTATGCTACTTATAATGTCATATACTTAATTTGAGTAGACAAATTAACAGATGAACTCAAGACAACTCCAAAACTTTCTATACAATTGATTGAAAAAACTGCCACAAAAGCAGATGCTTCAGCTTGGAAAAGTTTCTTTTACAGCTTGGTCTCTGGGTTTTGTAACTGTGAACCAAGTTAGGGGAAAATATTACAATATATTTGAGCAAATGGGACTCCATCACAGTCATTTTCAGTTAACACATAAAATATGCTTTTATTAGGGAGTTATATTTTATTCTTTTTTTTCTTCAATGGGATTATTATCGAGTCCTTCAAATGTTCTTTTTTATTAGAAAGAAAAACATATAGAACATGATTACATAGAAGAAAGGTTGCAATTGTCTCCGTGTTAAGCAGAAATTTTCCATTTACTAAAATTAGGGTACATTTAAATTTTTAATAACAACTAAGTTTAACAAGCCTTATTTTCCTCAGTGGTGGGAGGACACCTTACAGCTCCTCCCATTTATTGTGATGATGTAATTCAAGTCTGTTAACCTTAAGTGAACAATACAGCCCTCTGATTTTCACTTTTAACAATTGCAAAACATTCCAGTAAACAAAACCTTGCTTCTGTAGATTTTTGAAGGTATCAAGAATAATGAGCTCTCCAAATGTATCTGAATTAATTTACAAAAGATGAAAAGATAAGAAACTATTTAGCTTCATAAGGATTTTGACTAGGATTTTTTTATTTAAGATTTTTGGTAAACATACCAATTTCTTTCCCAAATCTCCTTCTCCTGGGTCCTGTATTTCAGTGAATGAAGTCATCATCCTCCTACATCAGCTCAAAACCTCAGACTATGTTTTGACTTCTTTCTCTCTTTACCCCACTCACATCTACTTAGTTTCTACTCATACCAATTCTGCTTTTACAGAATCCCTTGCTTGCCTTCTTTATTCAATCTCAAAGCCTACAAGATTAATGAGATAGCTTTTTAACAGATCTCCCTACCTTTGGGAGATATTTATCAGTCCATCTCACAAAAAACTGCTATTTCAATTTTTTTTAGTATAAAATGCTGAAACTGATCTTTTACTCCTATAACAACTTCCTGTTGTCAGTTTAGTTTTTGGAGTATGCCTGGTATTCAGTACACTCAGAGGCATATTCACTGTATGACTCTCTAGCCCTGTTTCCCACCACTACTACTACCTTTCATACACCCTAACCATCTAGGTCCTTTAATTTTGTGCATCCATGATGTTTTCTTTATTTGGCATGTGCTTTCATTAATCTCAATATGTCCAAATGATTTCTGCCTTACCTGTGAGACTCAGCTCAAATTCTGAACTCTGTCTGAATGCCTTCATCTTTTCATTCACCGAATTCTCTTAGCATTTTATATGTAACTCCCACTTTATATAATTTTTATCGTGTATTAATTTTCATTTACACTTTAATCCCTTGATAGATTTCAAGCTTCTTGTAAGCAGGATTTATAGGTACTTTATCTTGTTATGTCCCATATTCTAATTGTTCAATTAATATTCGCTGAATAAATCTGTATGCAATGTTGGAAACTCTTGAGAATTCAGGTGTGAGATATGTGAAGGAAGGCAATTTATCCACCAGTGGTTATTATACATTTTTAGTCTAAAAGAGAGATGACCTCAACAATGCAAAAATCATTGTCATAGAATTGAAAGTATTATACAGAATTTACTAAACTTATTACATGATCTCTCATGTGGTAATTGGTTAATTTTTCAATATTAAGAATTCCATGTACAGGGCACAGATACAACAAATCTGATAAACAACTTTCATAACCTGTCGTCTTGCTTGTTGTCTGGTTCTGATTATTTGACATTGGGTTTTCCATAGGAGACATCCAATGCAGGAAGCAAAAGAGTTGATTACTGCACACTGCCCTCTGGTGAGCCACATGGGTAATCTAGAGGGGGAAATTCAGAGTTGAGAATATAATTCACTCTCCGTGCCTAGGATGCCAATTAGTGCCAAATAATTATGTCACATTTTGTGATGTGATCACTTCTCTCAATTGTATGCTCTCCTGTGCCTACTAATTCTTTCCATGTGGCTCATCAAATGGCCATCAGTTGGTAAAATTTTCCTCTTCATTTAGCCAAAAATGGATCCAGAATATTTGTAATGAGTCTTACTAACCCAAGCTTTTCAAAAAATTGTGCTATTACTTCCACTGTGACATTTCCCTGCATCTTCATATACCCCCAAAGCATTGTATGAAAACAATGGTAAAGCATGTTGTATTAGTCTGTTCTAGCATTGCTATAAGGAACTACATACAACCGGGTAATTTATGAATAAAAGAAGTTTAATTGACTCACAGTTCCACAGGCTATACAGGAAGCATGGCTGGGGAGGCCTCAGGAAACTTACTATCATGGCATAAGGTGAAGGGGAAGCAGGCACATCTTCACATGGCGCAGCAGGAGAGAGAGAGCTAAGAGGGAAGTGCTACACACTTTTAAACAACCAGGTCTTGTAAGAACTCACTATCACAAGAACAGCAAGGGGGAATCTGCCCCCAAGATCCAATCACATCCTACCAGGCCCCTCCTCCAACACTGAGTATTACAATTTGACATGAGATTTGGGTGGGGACACAGAAGCAAACCATATCACATATTGTCCTCAGCTTGCAGGGAAGTCAAATTCTATGTAATTGACATGCTAAATTCTCTACATTCGCATAAACAAGTCTTATTGCATATATAAAAACACAGAAATTTCTCATTCTTGAAGAGAAGTCCAAAAATCAAATAACCGATCTTATAACATTAGAAGTACTCTTTGATTTGGAAGTAACCAATCTTATAACTTTAGAAGTACTCTTTGATTTGGAAGGACCACATGTATGTGTGGCTTTTGACCATATCAAAACTGCCATATTGCTGGGTGATATTATTTATTACCAGCTGACTGAATACCATTCACAGCTAAATCAATAATGAAAGTTTCAGAACAGGTATGAAACTGCTCAAACCTCACATCCTAGGAGGTACACAAATAACCCAGTGTCTAATGTTCATTAGCTTCTGAAATCAACTCTATTTTCTGTTTGTACACAAGTATATTTGTCCATTTTTAATTCTATTCCTAACTTCAGGAATTTGCATTTTGTAAAAGTTATACAAATAATGGATGATCTTCAAATAAGTGTAAATATCCTTACTGGAAAAAAAGACTTGTAAAAATATAGAATAAATGCTTTCTTGTTTAACGGAGTGCTAAACTTGTTAAAAATACGTCCCCATTTATCAAAATTTTGACTCTTCAAACTCTGAGCAACTGATTGATCATCCAGAACCTTCTAAAATAGAAATGTAATTTTTCTTTATGTTCTCTATTATGCAGTTGAAAGTTTAAATTATATAAGAGCCAAAAAGGGGGTAAGGAGGAAACTGGAGGGCCAGAGTGAGGGTACAATTTTACAAAAAAGAAAAAAAAATTATATAAGAACCACATCCTCTCTTGACTCTTTTTTTTTTTGAGATGGTGTCTCCCTCTGTTGCCCAGGCTGGAGTGCAGGGAAGAGATCTCGGCTCACTGCAAGCTCCGCCTACCGGGTTCACGTCATTCTCCTGCCTCAGCCTCCGGAGTAGCTCGGACTACAGGCACCCGCCACCACGTCCGGCTAATTTTTTGTATTTTTTAGTAGAGACGGGAGTTCACCGTGTTAGCCAGGATGGTCTCGATTTCCTGACCTCGTGATCCATCGGCCTCGGCCTCCCAAAGTGCTGGGATTACAGGCGTGAGAGACTCTCAATCTTTTAATTGTCTGAGGCCATTTATGTGCAAACTCAGTAAACTGGTTTTTACGTATTGTTAATTTATTTTGCCTTCAAATAAGAAAGCCTTCTGGGAGACGCTTTCCTGCTGGTTTCTGCTGATTTGTTACTTAAATGTGGGTAATAGTTTCCTGAATTCAGAGAGGAGTTCAAATAAAATTGCATCTAAGTTCATTTAACTGTAAAACTCTGTTTCTAATGATATCAGACATTAATGAATAATGATTTTAAACCAACAGATATTAACTGTATGTGTAATATATATTTAAACTCAATTTTTATATTGCATATTATGTAGCTTAAAAGGTACCATAAGGAGAAATAGTATAAATCAAATTTCAATTTCCCCATATAAATAATTTACTCAGTTTTATTTTTATTTTGTTTGTTTTTAATCTTCTCTTTTGACTACATTTGAGAGGGAATTTCTGGCTAGCACAGGATCCTTTTCAATTTGTTTCCGTATAATGTGCAGCAGATATACTTGATTAATGAACTGATTAGCAACTTCCTTAATTACTTTCCAGTAGTTTTTTTCATTATTAAATGTTCAGTCTTTGAATAAGTATCTACCAATATACGCCATCACCATTTGATCAAATACAATATATCTGTGTTTTGTATTGTATTGAAACTGTCTAAAATAAAGCAAATATTTATATATCAAATAGGGAATTTGACAGCATTGTAAGTGATACACCACAATATTATAATGCATTATGTAAAGTCTTTAGTTTACTTTTTCTTATATCTAATTTGTTTTGGTGGATAGCATTCAAAAAATAAAAGACAACCACTAAGTCATAGAATTTAAATGGCATATTTTAAATGACTTTGACAATTTATATATAATGTTGACATCTTATCTTTATATAAGGCTTTACAGTTTTTTAATTAATAAACTTTATTTCTTAGAGCAGTTTTAGTTTCACAAACTGAGTAGAAAGTACAGAGTTCCCATATAGTCCCTGTCCCCACACATGCCTTACATCCCCCACTACTAGAGTACATGGGTTACAGTTGATAAACCTACATTGACACATCATTACACACAAAGCTCATGGTTTACATGAGGGTTCACTCTTGATGTTATATATTCAATGGATTTTGACAAATGTATAATGACATATCCATCACTGTAGTACCTGCAGAATAGTTTTACTGTCTGAGAAATTCTCTGTGCTCTGCCTATTCATCCTTTCCTCCCGCCAATCCCTGTCAACCACCGATCTTTTAACTGTCTTTATGGTCTTACCTTTCCCAGAATGTCATATAGTTAGAAGCACAGTGTGTAGCTTTTCGCAGATTGACTTCTTTCACTTAGCAATATGTGTTTAAGTTTCTTCCTTGTCTTTTCAAGGCTTGATAGCTCATTATCTTTTAATGTTGAATAATATTCCATTGTCTGGTATACCATAGTTCATTTATCCACTCACCTTCTGATGATCTCACGGTTCTTTTCAAGTGTTGGTAATTATGAGTAAAGCTACTGCAAATATCCATGTGCGGATTTTGGTGTGGACATAAGTTTTCAATTCATTGGTTAATTACCAAGGAGCATGATTATTGGATCATATGGTAAGAATTTATTTAGCTTTTGTATATTAAACTTGCATCCTGCAACTTTGTTATAATTGCTTATTAGTTCCAGGAGGGGTTTTTTTTTGTTGTTGATTCTTTCAGATTTTCTACATGGTGTTTCTTATGTGAAAGACATTGTTTTAGATGTTGTGGATACAAAAATAAACACATAATCCGTCTTCAAGGAGTTCATAATATATAGGGCAAAAGGTATAAGCAAATTATTACAATGTGGTTTGTGAATGGCTATAATATTGGTATAAATGAAGTGTGATGAGGCCTCAGAGAATAGGCAGCTAATATAATCTGGAATTTTCAGAGAAGGCTTTCCAGAGGAGGTTGAGTCTGAGTTGAATCTCCAGGGATGGACAGATGCTATCCAGGAGACCAACAAAAGGAAGATTATGTCTGGAAGAGGAAACAGCATGTTCAAAAACAAAGATGAGAGTGCTTTATCCACAGAGAAACTTCCCAGTGGTTTAATGTGCTAGACACTGAGATGCACCCCCAGATTCCTCTTCAAAGAGGATTTCCTATGCAGCTGCAGGAAGTATGGCCAGTAATTTATAGCTGTCAGCTCTTTTCCTGTCTATTCAGGTGCAGACAGCAGTCTTTTCCAAGGTCCTACTCTTACCAGGGCAATCTGCATCTGGTAAAGGAGAGAAGTCTGAATACAAATGCAGGACAACTCTGATAGACATATCTATTCCAGAGCTTTCTGCTGAGTTGGCTGAAGTTCTGTTGTGTCTGTATTGCAGTTCAACTTCTCTCTCTGACCAATGCTGTTTCACTTCACTTCCTATCAAAGGTTTGATCCCTAATAAACATCCTGCATGCTGAAATTCTTGTCTTGGCTTCTGCTTCCTGAGAATGCAATACATGAATTTGGTACCAGGACTGGTCCAAGAGAGTAGGTGATGGGCTTTTGGCGTAAGTCATTCATTGCTTCCTGGCATTACTTGTGGTAAATGGAGCACAAACAACTATTATCACAAGGTAGTAATCAAATTGTGAACATTTTCACTGTTTGTGAACTGGCCAGATGAATCAGATGTATTTGAGATGTATGGGGAATAAAGTAGCGATCAAGATAAAGGAATTGGATGGCTATTGCTAAGCAGTATTGATGCTCTACACAAAGATAATGAAAAAATCAGAGTGAATAACAAGCAATTAAAAACCAAGTGAGTTTGTCAGAGGGCCACTTTGATGGCATAAAAAAGCAGCTCTCATTTCCTGCAGGAGGAGGCTGGAGAAAGATGAAGACAAGACTAGGACTTTATAGTCAGAGTAGCTGAACTTCAAAGATGGTTATATGCTAACCAAGCTAGATGGTCAACAATAAGCAAAGTTGAAATGCTAGGATTGCCATGGAAGAAGGTTGAGGAAGGGAAAGGCTGAGGAAAATAAGCATGCTGGAATGAAAATACAAATAAGGCTGGAAGACTGAGAGGAATATGTTCCATGGGAAGGTCCAAAGGATACGCTATAATGAATGAGCTGGTGAAAGAAGCACTAGCAGCACTAAAAAGCAGAGTAGTGATACTCCTCTTTAGGCCAGAGATCACTGTACAAGAGGCCATTACAAAACCTGACTCATTGATAACAAAGAAGTTGACAGAACCCTGGAAAAACAGAGGCCAGGTGTGGCATTTAACTGCCAGAAGCCAGGGATTTTAAATAATTGTGATCATCAACAAGGTCAGAATGGCAGCCCAGAAAGAACCACAGAATTATGGAACATATTAATAGAATTTGACAATGCTAGAAACAAAATAAATTGGTAGTGACAATGGAATCACTCAGCAGGTACTGTTAGAAGAAATCAAGCACGAATAACAGAGTGACACTTTATTGTGTCATAATCCCTTGCCCAGTTTATGGGCCTGAGTCAATTTTCAGACCTGTATCTCATTCACTGAAATGTTTGGATCTCCTGGGGATGGACCCTGTGATGCCATAGCAAGTGCACCTGGTAATGATTCCCTTAGTCCTTCTTCAAAGGGACCAAAGGAGATTTACTTGGTGATATGGTTTGGCTCTCTGTCCCCTCCCAAATCTTATCAGAAAATGTAATCCCTACATGTTGAGGGAGGAACCTGTAATCTCCATGTGTTGAGGGAGACAGGTGATTGGATCATGGGGGCAGTTTCCCCCATGCTGTTCTCATGAGATCTGACGGTTTCGTAAGGTAGTTTTCCCTGCTCTTTCTCTCTCCTGCTTCCTGTCAAGAAGGTGCCTGCTTCCCCTTCTGCCATAATTGTAAGTTTCCTGAGGCCTCTCCAGCTGTGCAGAACTGAGTCAATTAAACCTCTTTCCTTTATAAATTACCCAGTCTCAGGGAAGTTCTTTACAGCAGCATGAAAACGGACTAATACACTTGGTTAATGCGAACCAGCTAGACATTTAGTTGACACTGATACTAGGAGAACCACCACATCATCAGGGCCTTAATTTATAGTTGGAGGATGTGAAGGCCAGTTTTTTTTTTTTTTTTTTTTTTTTTGAGGCGGAGTCTCGCTCTGTCGCCCAGGCTGGAGTGCAGTGGCGCGATCTCGGCTCACTGCAAGCTCCGCCTCCCGGGTTCCCGCCATTCTCCTGCCTCAGCCTCCCGAGTAGCTGGGACTACAGGCGCCGCCACCACGCCCGGCTAATTTTTTTGTATTTTTAGTGGAGACGGGGTTTCATTGTGTTAGCCAGGATGGTCTCGATCTCCTGACCTCGTGATCCGCCCGTCTCGGCGTCCCAAAGTGCTGGGATTACAGGCTTGAGCCACCGCGCCCGGCCGAAGGCCAGTTTTAAAAATGGAATTCTGTCCAGGTTCAGCTTATATTGGGCCCACTGGTTGCAACAAGGACCACCTGACTTATAAAGCTGAAAATGTTAACTATCTCTTCCTGTACATAGAAAGTTTGCTAACCCCAGATCTAAAGGACACAGAAATGGTCATACCCATGCCCTGGATTCACTCGTCTTCCTTCTGAAAAAATAGGATGGATCCTGAAGAATGACTATAGACTTCCTCAAGCTCAACCAGGTAGTACTAGCCCTCCTGACAGTTATTATGCCAGATGTGGTATCTTTATTAGAGTGAATCAACATGGCCTTAGGTACATGGCCTGTGGTCTTCGGTTTGGTGAATGCATTCTTTTCCATCCCACTCAGATTACAGGATCAAATATCATTCAATATGCATTCACATGGAAAGAATAAATATACATTAACAAGGCAGTAGCAGCCGTGAAGTAGAGGAAGGACAGCGAAAGCATTTAAGGAACTGCATATGTAAAGAACCAGTGGTTATTCCCCTCTACATATCATCCTACTCCTCATTATAATAAAAGCCCTGAGTTTTAGCAGGCCACAAAGCTTCCCAGACAAAGAGCGCAGTTCAAAACTTACCCTGTAGCTAGGTATGGCTATGTGGCCAAGTTCTAACCAGTGAGATGTGAGAGTAAAATGTTTACCTTCTGTGTCCTGCTCTGATAAAGAAGAAGTATGCCTTTCACTTCCCCCTTTCCCTTTTCCTGCTAGTTAGAATGCAGACATAATGGCAGAAATTGGAGCACGTATATTGGACCGTGGGAAGGATGCATATGTTGAAAATGGGAGAATAACAAGATGTAAGGAAGTCAAGTAGTGTCTCCTTACATGGAGCCACTATATCTGCCCTGGATTGCCTAGGCTTGTGCTTTTATGTGAGATTAAAAATAAGAACTTATCTTGTTTAAGTCACAATTATTTTGGAGTCTTTGTTAAAGGAGCTGAAACTAATGTTCTAACTAATGCAAGTGCTTACAAAAAGAACTGAGCAAGGAGGTTGGATAGGTTGTGTGGAGGACAGATGATAACTTTGTTTTGGAACACATAAGTTCTAATTTCTTGTGGGACATCTATGTACATATCTAGTAGGCAGCTATAAAATCTAGTCTTAACTGAAATCTATCCTTAGCTATTCTTAGATAATTCTGGACTGAATAATTAAAAAAAAAAACACCAAACTTTCATTGGATCATCAAATGTGAATATGGTAAATGGGTTTTGGGTGGGTATGTAGAATACATTAATGTAGATTGAGAAACAAGTTTATGTAGAAGATACTTGTGTATTCCAGAATTATTTACATTAAGGTGATATCATTTGTGATGAATAGAAAAGATTACCGGAGAATGCCTAAATCCAAGTGAGAAGAGAACAAAGGGTACAAACGTGCAGCATGGCTACAATGAAGAAGGTGAAAGGAGACTGTGAACTGCATAAAGAATAGTCTTAAAAGTCAGAAAATCAGGACAGAATAATTTTGTTGAAGTGAATACAAGAGTAAATTTCTATAGACAGTGACTTGCTCTCTCAAATGCATGTGTATTTTAGTGAATAAATATAATTAGGAGTTAAATATAACCCATAGCTATATGTAGTGATTATAAAGCATATGCACGTCACTACAGATGATTAACAATGGATATTTATGTTATTATAAATTTAGGGAAATGTTGCCTATGCAAGAGGTAATCATATGGTGATTAAGAATTGATAACATTTTCTTAGAAAGCAAAGAACATGGTGTTATTCATATTATTTTAATAGGATTCTTATAATCCATATTTTACTCAGGAGCTTAATTATCAAATATTTCCGTAAGAGATTAACTTGTGGGTATCTTACAAACGTAATTGTACTAAAAATATGACTTCATTAAACTAAAAGCTAATTTTATTGCTACTTAATCTTTAGTGAAGGCATTATCAACATTTGTTAAATTGTATAACTTTGGTAGAAAATTATTAGGCAAATTATCTATGACTCTAGGGTTTAAGATACACATCTTAAGCAAACAGTCTAATAAGTGTATGAAACTAATACGTAATATGTATAATAGGCAAAATAATACATTAGCTCTTCGTGAATTTCCTTTTTCCCTTAAAAACACAGTGGGTTTGTAACTTACTACCAGAGGAAGATTTAGACAACTGCAGACTTAATACACTCTCTGACTTTATGTCCTTATAACTATGTCTTCAAACTTATAAAAATGTTATCAAATAAAAATTTGACTAGTCTTTTATTTATTTATATTTTAAATTGGAAACCAAATATTCTTGAATTGACAATATAACAAATTTACAGGCAGAGTTAGGCCCCAATAGACATAATTTTCTTTCAGATGTTTGGGTAATTTTTTCTCAAAGTTAGGTTAAAGTTTGACATAAGAACACAAAATTCCCTTTTATCATTACGATCATGTGAAATCCCTAACCTAAAGAAAGAGGAAAAAGCAGGAGGACCTTCCACTACTAACATACAACACTTTACTTGTTCTTGTCAAGTTAAAAGAGTGATCAGGCTCTCAAGAGAGTGCTGCTTAGGGTTCAACTGTGTTCTTTCAAACTCCACTTTTCAAACTTTAGAGTTTTCTCATGATGTGTAAATTTTGTGGTGCACCAGAAATTTTGAAAAAGTTTAGTTCAAACTCAATTTATCTTAGTCGTAGTAGCTCTTGCCTGGCTTTCTGCCCAGAGTATTGCTTGCTACATCTGCAAAAGTGGTGGAGTAACTACTAAGGAAGCAATACAACAGTTTAATACAGTGTAAAGCCTAGCTTGCTTTTTGATTTTTTAATGTGTATCATAAAAAGTAGCATTTAGTTGGAGAAAATATTAACAAACCATGCATTCAACAAAGGTCTAATGTCCAGAATCTATAAGGAACTTAAATCAACAAGCGGAAAACGACCCCGTTAAAAGTGGGCAAACGACATGAACAGACACTTCTGAAAAGAAGACATACATGTGGTCAACTAACATATGAAAAAATACTCAAGATCACTAATCATCAGAGAAATGCAAATCAAACCCAAAATGAGATGCTATCTCACACCATTTAGAAGAGCTACTATTTAAAATAAAAAATAACAGATGTTGGTGAGGCTGCAGAGAAAGGGGAACTCTTATACACTCTTGGCAGAAATGTAAAGTAGTTCAGCCCCTGTTGAAAGCAGTTTGGAGATTTCTCAAAGAACTAAAAATGGAACTACCATTCAATCCAGAAATCCCGTTACTGGGTTTATACCCCAAGGAAAATCATTCCATCAAAAGGACAAAGGCACTTGTATGCTCATTGCAGCACTATTCACAATAGCAAAGACATGGAATCAATCTAGGAGCCCATCCATGGTGGACTGGATAAAGAAAATGTGGTACATAATCACCATGGAATACTATGCTGCTATAAAAAGGAATGAAATCATATCCTTTGCAGCAACTTGGATGGAGCTGGAGGCCATTATCCTAAGTGAATTAATACAGAAACATAAAACTAAATACTGCATGTTCTCCCTTATAAGTGGGAGCTAAACAATGGGTATGCACAAACATAAAGATGGAAACAATAGACGCCAGAGACTACAATAAGAGGGAGGAAGTGGGGGAAGGGTTGAAAAACTATTTATTGGGTACTATGCTCACTACCTGGGTGATGAGTTCAATCATATCCCAAACCTCATCAATGTGCATTATAGTCTTGTAACAAACCTGCACATGTATCCCCTGAATCTAGAGTAAAGTTTGAATTTTTCTTAAAGTAAAATTTAGCAGCCAGAGGTATGTTGTTTAATAAATGATTAAAAATTATGTGAATATTTAGGTGTTTAAATTAATCCAGAATATAAAAAATATTCCAGCATAAATTTTTGTTTTTAGGAAGTTTAATTTCACAAATAAAAGTTATTTATTTATGTTTTTAAAGTATGTAATGAAGAGTAAAGGAAATAGAGTGGACACATGTACTTTCTATTGATAGTCACTACATTTTTTAGTTATTTGGAGATAATAGTTGAAGGCAATTTACCATATAAATTAATTTTATGAAATTATTGTAATGATTACACAGATGAAATCATGGCTTCTCTCCTCTTTCTGGCTTGGGCTTTATTTTCTGTATTAGGCTCTGAGATACTTGAAGCAATTTAATGGAGTGATTCTTGCCCAGTTGTGAGTTCAGCTAAACCAGGCAAGCCAATATGGTGACCAGTGACAATTTTCAAAGGAGTGAGAAGTTAGGGATCATGTGTCTCCTAGGTAATGGAGATTTCATAAATGGGTTATGTGCAGCACTGAATCCAAAGGAGACCTGATTAGAGAAAGGGCCAGAAAAGTGTTATTTAAAACTTTCACAGCTTACTCTTTAAATACTTTGTATATACACAATGTTACAAATAAATATTTGAAATACTTTTCTATTGGTTTAATGTGGGAAGCTGAGTGGCGCACGAATCTGAGAGAACTGCACTTTGGAAGAGTAGGTCATATTCAACCTTACTCTGGCATAAGCATGGACACAGAATAAAGTAGTTACGGCTCATTTCCATTTTTATAAAAAGACAATTCATTTTCTAACATTTAATAAGAGGTTAGAAATACAGAATCTTTCTATCAGTTAAAACATTTGGGATTGCAAGTAACAGATACCCTAATTCAAACTAGGTTAAACAACAGAACGAATTGTTCACATAAATGAAAAGTCCCATGGAGATGAAGGAAGCTTTAGAACTGATTTGATCAAAATTTCAGCTCCATTTCCCTGAATTATATCAATTTAGTTTTACTGTCTGCATCTGCTTTGTCCTCAGACTGATTTCCTTTATAGTCACAAATTGGTTGTTAAAAGCAGGAGGGGTTACAGGTTTCATCACTTATAGAAAGTTCTTCCTGACAACTATCGAACAATTGTCCTGAGGTTTGTACTTGTTGGATAATCCCTGAAATAATTCGTATGATTAGGGTAATGCTATGATTGGCCTAGGACAGGGTTGTGCCCACACAATAACTGTGCCAAGGAGGTTGGGGTAACTTTTAGCTTAGACCAATCAGGACTCACTCTTGGAAAAGCAATGGGGGTCAATCTCATTGAACACAGCTGAAAGCTACACAATGGGGTAAGGGTAAAATGCATGTTTGAGTAACAAGTACCAGGTCCACTGTAGTATACTCTTGCACTCCCCAACCATTGTAGTTAGCATGTATCTTTCTTTCCTCCACTCCCTCTCTTTCACTCTACAATATGTGATATGGTTTGGCTCTGTGTCCCTACCCAAATCGCATCTCCAATAGTTATACCCATGTGTTGAAGGAGGGACCTGTGATCCCCATGTGTCGAGAGAAGGAAGTGATTGGATTATGGGGGGGCTCCCGCATACTGTTATCATGATAGTGAGGGAATTTTCATGAGATCTAATGACTTTATAAGTGTTCGACAGTTCCTCCTTCACATGCTCATGCTCTCTCTCACCTGCCACCATGTAAGATGTGCCTGCTTCTCCTTCTGCCATGATTGTAAGTTTCTTAAGGCCTCCCCAGCCATGCAAAACTGTGAGTCAATTAAACCTCTTTCCTTTATAAATTACCCAGTGTTGGGAAGTTCTTTACAGCAGTGAGAAATTGGACTAATACAATACGTTAGGCTTACCTGGAGTTACCTTCCTTATGGTCTAGCAACTAATGACAAACATCTTCTCACAATAAATGCAAAAAGCAATGAAAAAGAAAGGTCAATATCACTGCAATAAAAACTCCCAATTACAAAGGGAACACAGGCTGGGCATGGTGGCTCATGCCTGTAATCCCAGCACTTTGGGAGGCTGAGGCGGGCAGATCACCAGAGCTTGGGAATTCAAGATCAGCCTGACCAACATGGAGAAACACTGTCTATGAAAAATACAAAATTAGCTGGGCATGGTGGCACATGCCTGTAATCCCAGCTACTCGAGAGGCTGAGGCAGGAGAATTGCTTGAATCCGGGAGGTGGAGATTGCGGTGAGCCGAGATCGAACCATTGCACTCCAGCCTGGGCAACAAGAGTGAAACTGTCTCAAAAAACAAAACAAAACAAAACAAAACAAAAAAACAGAAAAAAAAAGGGGACACAGTGGTTTCTGATCCCTGTCATATTCTATAGACAGGAATAATTAGAACTGCTGGTTGGCAGTGGTATGTATTCTTTCAGCAGTTACTGTTTCCCTCTCTGTGTCCTCCACTGCCCAATCTGAGATGGTCATTGGGGAAGATCCTCTTTTTGGGAGGTTGCATCATTTTGCCAGCTCATTTCCTATTAGGTTGAGTTTAGATATTTGAGGATACTCCTAAGATTAAATAGTTACAGGTTATCATAAGTCAGCCTTGAGGTTTGTTTAACAATATACTTTCCCTTAAATATTAGGTTTCAGAACTATTTGCTTCTTGTTATTTCTGTAGGCAAGTAACCGTGGCAGAGACCATGTCTAGCTCTGGTTTTTTTTTTTTTATCTTGGAATTTCTGTTTCCTAGTTATCCTTCACGTTCTGCTGGTCTAAATTTAGTTTAATAGCTTATCTTGATATCTTCATTGGGCATATGTAAAAAATGAACTTGCAGGGTAGAGGGAAAGGCAATAATGTTTTATTCCTTATCTCCATAATGGGCATGATGTCTCTAGTAATCTTCATAATGAATATGATTCTCCCCTTCGTTAAGCAGAACACTAAACTTTTCCACCTTTGACATGCTATGATTACTGAAATTTTAGACATTCAGGTTTGAAATTTGAAGGGTACTATTTCTAAGTGTGTAAGCTACAGGGTTTGCTAGCTTCCTATAACCTTGCTCATGTAAGGTAGGAGCCGTCTCTGAAATATATTATCCAATCTACATATGGTGAGCATCATTGATTCATTAATGAGAGTCTATTTTTAACTTCCATTACCTTAATTAACAAACCACTAATTTCACCCATTAAAACCTATTTTTAACATTCATTTTTTTGATTAGCAAGGTCTCAGGTAATGGCATATAATAATAAGCACTAATGGTGGCTACATTTGGAGTGCAGCTCTTCTGATTACCTATCAACCAAATATTCCTAGAGTATAAATTCTATATTATGGCAACTGACAATCATTAGAGGGTAGGGTAAATCTGGAAACACACATGTACATTTATATCACATTATATACACTAAAGTATTTTAAGGTGAACTATAATAATAACACATTCAAACTGACTTAATATTCAGTACCAGTAAGGATAAGTAGAAAAATCAAATTCTATATTAATTTGACTTAAAAGCTGCCATAACAGAAGAAACCAGTAGATTAAAAGGAAGGAGGCAGAAAAGTGTTTATTTGAAACTTTCACAGTTTACTCTTTATATCCTTCTTCTTATATACAAAGTTATAAATCTTTGCTTATTTGATCAGGGTTCCAGCTTTTTTATTTTCTTGGTTACAAGATGACTGCCCTCAGTAACAAGAACCACATGCTTTCTCATTTATCAAGGGAGAGAAAGGAGCCACATCCCACAATTTTGGGGCTAAAGTCCTGTAATTGGTGCTGATTTGCTCAACCCTGAACAACTTCTTGTGGCCAGGGGAACAACGTAGGTTGGGATTGGGTTATCTTAACTGGACTATGGTGATAAAGGTGAGGTTAATTTCACCTAAATTTCTTAGGTGTACTCTACACAATGTGGGAAGACTGGAATAAATGTTGGGATGGCAACGACAGTGTCCATTATAATCACTTTCAAAGCATATAAATATGTAACAACTATATTGTTAGTTGCAGTTAAACTAGATCTAAGAAGATGTAATTGTGTCTGACATAATTTTTTATGTTTGATTCTTGATAAGTTTTAAGTCCTCACCTGTTCCCTTTTGTACCATATCTGGATCTCAGCAAACTGATAAGAAAGCTTGCCCAGATCCAGATATGGTGGAAAATAGGTGTTTCCTATTTTGGTGCTGGTGGAAAATTCAAGCCATACAGTCCCTGCCCTGTGTGGGCTTTTTCACCCAAGCGCCATGTCCTAGCCATGAAAAAAATCCCAACAGCTTTTTCTCCTACTCTCTCAAGTCATTTTAAAACTGCTTAGGAAGTCTGCTGTACTCTTCCTAGAAAGCCTCATTATGTAAGTAATAAACCTTTGTATACCCTGTTGGTGCATATGTGGTATGCTAAGTCTTGAAATATGAGCCAAACTTTGGGTGAGGGTTCATCTCATTTCTGTGGGTGACTGCAACAGCACATAAACTTCAAGGGTAGTCAGTTTAAATTCCTGCAACCTACCTGCTGTGGTCTGAATGTTTTTGTCCCCCCACAATTCATATGTTAAACTTAATCACCAATGAGATAGCATTAGGAGGTGGGGCCTTTGGGAGGTGATTAAGTCATGAGGACAGATGCCTCATGACTAGGATTAGTGCCCTTATAAAAGAGGCTCCAGAGAGCTGCCCCATCTCTTCCACCACATGAGGACACAGCTAGAAGGCACAATCTATGACCCAGAAAGAGCCCCACTAGACATCCAATCTGCTGGTGTCTTAATCTCGGACTTCTTAGACTCCAGACCTGGGAGAAATAAATTTGCATTCATAAGCTACCCAGTATTTTTTTTTTTTATAGCAGCCTCAACAAACTAAGATACCATCATTGCAGTGTTTCATTATTCTTATCACCAAGTGCCCAATCTTCCTCTTGATAATTAGAGTCAGAAACCTGGAATATATCTTCAGTTCTTTCTTCTTCTTCCTTTTTTTTTTTTTTTTTTTTGACAGGGTCTTGCTCTGTCATCCAGCTGGAGTGCAGTGGCACAATCACGGCTCACTGCAGCCTCAACCTCCCAGGCTCAAGTGATCCTCCTACCTTGCTGGGATTACAGGTATAAGCCACTGTGCCTGGCTTCTTTCCTCTTTTTTTGTTGCCCATGTGCCTTTACAATCCTTTCTGCCAATTCCATGGCTAACATCTTGGCTCAGGCAGTCATTAATTCCTCATTTTATTTTATGTCTTCTAACTGGTTTATTTGTTTTTCTAGTCTTGGCCCCATCTTTCCTACCCAATAATCCTTCCCCTACACTGTTGCTGAAGTAATTCTTCTCCAAACTTGCTTAACTAATCCAGCAATTTCCCACTACTTTTAGGATACAGTTCAAACTCCTTAATACGGTTTACAAAACTCCTCATCATCTTGCCATCTACATTTCCCATTTCTCCTGCTGCATACCTACATACCACAGTGGTTGCTTCTATGGTATGCTTACCTGCAAAATATACTTACCTCCACAGTTCATAGACAAGGAAATATATACAAAGGTATATGTTCCTTTTTCTGGAGCATACTCACGTCTTTCATTAGCTTGGTGGATTCCAACATATTCTTCAAGACTAATCTTGAGCTTTGATACATTCTATGAGAAGTACTTCCTGTTTAACCTAGGCTGAGTGAGGTGTTTTCTCCACATTTTAGCAATAAACTTTATTTCAGTGTTTATTATCACTGTAATATCTGATTTTATTGTATATTTTTCTACATGTGATTCTCTTAAGGGCAGGCACCATATTTTTCATCTCAGAAGGTCACAAACTATTAGAAAAATGGGCTTGCAGATACATGTACAGCAAAGAATAATAATTCAAGATGCCTCATGGAAAAAGTATTCTGAAAAGTAAGAGAGACATATGTTCTAGAAGAGACAAGAAAAGGCACAATAGAGAAATTAGAGCCCTCATACATTGCTGGTGAGAAAGTAAAACAGTACAGCCACTTTGGAAAACAGTCTGGTAGTTCCACAAGGGGTTAAACATAGAGTTACCATGTGACTCCACAATTCCACTCTTAGGTATATATCCAAGAGAAACGAGAACATATGTTGACATGAAAACTTGTACATGAATGTCAACAGAAGCATTATTCATAATATTCAAAAAGTAGAAACAACCCAACCGATGAAGGGATAAATGAACTTTGAAAACATGCTAAGTGAAAGAAGCCAGTCACAAAAGACCACACATTGCATGATTCCATTTATTTGAAATGTTCAGGACAGACAAATGCATACAGACAGAAAGTGGATTACTGGTTGCCAGGGCTGGGGAGAGGAGGGAGAAGCTTGGGAGAAGTTGGGGCCAAAGGGTATGAGGTTTCTTTTTGGGATTGTGAAAATATTCTAAAATTGATTGTGGTAAAGCATGCACAACTCTGTGAATATACTAAAATCATTGAATTGTATAGTTTATAAGGAAAAAGAGATTACTCTGGGGAAGGGAGAAAGATTTCATGGAGTTGGTAAGATTTGAATTCACTGATAAACAAGTGATATAAAAGCAAAGTGATGTGCTGTAGTGACTAAACATGTCCTTCTGTTGGGCAGATCTGGCTTTAAATCCACTTGGTCAATTTACACTTCCTAAATCTGTAACCTCATCTAAAGTGTAAATATATTAATATACCTACTTTGTAAAATTATTGTAGTAAGTTATATAAGGGATTTAAAATATTTAGTCTAATGCCAGGCACATAGCAAATATTAGTAAGAAATATTAGTTACTCTTAATATTATAAATCTGTTTAGTATTGAATGGGACACAGTGAACATGTAGATACATCAATGGGAAGGAACTCTCAGAAACTTATCTGGTTTCCAGCAGAAAGAGATATGAGAGACAAAATAATATAAATGTAACTTTATTAAGTTTAAGAATATTTATTTAATACCTTTTTCCTAACTACTAGACACTTTGCTAGACTGCTGGATATACAAAGACAAATGAGAAGTGAGTAGATTGCTGGATATACAAGTGAGAAGTGGTCCTTGACTTGGTAGTCTAGCAGACAGATAAACAAATATGCGTAAGAAAGCATTATATTTCTTATAATAGAAATGTTTTTTGTATGCACAAAGAAGCGGGTGGGCTGGAAAAATAATGTAGTCAAGGTGACTTGCTCAATACTGAAACTGCTCATTAACTACTTAGGCCAGCACTTATGGCACACTTCTTAGGATGCCTTGCTAATATTTTCCACTTCCAGTACAGAACACAGATTACAGGTTTAAGCCAATTTTATTCAACAGTTGAGAAACCCAGTGTCCAAGGATTAAAGAAGACTTGTTATACAAGGAATGTGAATATTCCAGAAATTTCTGCTCAAAGTCCCCAGGTTATTGTCTTTGTTTCTCTCTAGACTGTAAGCTCCTTGAAGACAAATATCTTGAGTGTTACCTTGTTCACTCTTGAATTGTCAACACTTGGCCCAGGACTAGGTATGTGGTATACAATCAATAAAAAACTGTTGAATGAATTTTTTCAAATTCCTCCCATGGCAAAAACGGAAGAAACATTCCCGAGTGGGCTGCTAGTTGACTGTTTCTCTCATCACTATTTACAGTCTGAAACGGACAAAGACATCTATATAATCATTCCTTCCTTTAAATAAATAATCTGTGAGTTACGCTATTCTTTTCCTATTGCTTCAGGAGAAGCTATTAGGCAGAAAGCTTTTAAGAAAGGCTTTGCAAGAAAACTCTTCAACAGAGATGGCACGTATGAATTGCTGTGATCTGGAGTTGAAGACAAGAACAAAAGTAACTCTAGCGCATAATTCTTTGACCGAAGTCATCTTACTGGTCACTGGTCGGCGGAGGCGCTCAGCCTACTTGCATCCGGTGCTTGAGAGTTCAGATAGGCAAAGGTGAGAGGTAGCATCTAGTCAACATCCATTTCTTGAGCACTTACTACACGTCAGTCACTTTGCTTAGTCCCCGTGTTTGCTCTACTCTGCTTGGAAGTGGTGAAGAGATTCGGCGGGATCTTCTTAGGACCAATCCTACAAAGTTCCGATGGAACTCATTTTGATTTGGGGGACGGTTTATTTGCAGGGATTAGGTGGAGAAACAGGGCCTGCTACTCAAGAGGAATGAGAAAGCGTAACTAACAGGAGGTAGACTGGGAAGGAGCAAGGCAAAGTCACTCCTTTTCACAGGGCAACTCTCCTAAGACCATGCTCAAGCTGGGGTGGCAGGGCTCTGAACATGGGGCCCCGACCCTGGTCTCAGCCTGGGGCCACGTGACGCGCGTGTTTACGTTGAGTGACGGGCGCTGGGTTGGGCGGGCCTTGCCGGAAATCAACTTCCGGGGGCAGAGGTGTTCGAAGCCGGGTGGTGCGTGGGCTACTTCAACCTGTGTGACTGGGCCGCGGTCTCACCTCAAGGGCCTGGGGCCGTGCCTCGGGTGTACGCGTAGGGTCTGTGTGCTGGGGGTGGCTCACAGGGCAGCGTGGGTGAGCGGCGCAGCGGCGGCAGCGGAGAGCGAGAGAGGGGAGCAGGTAAGAGAACGTTCGCCTTCCGGGGCCTGGGTCTTGGGGTCGGGGACGCGCGAGGCGGGCGGAGAGCGCCCCACCCGGAGGAGGAGCGCGGCCGAATTTCCGCCGCCTGCAGCCCGCCTGCTCCGGCCTCGCCCTTGGCGGTCGCAGCGACCGGGAGTCAGGGGGCGTGACCAACCTCCCACAGGAACGGAGCCAGCTCCCGGGGCTGGGAGTGCCCACTCGTTCCTGCGCTGGCCGGTAGGTACCGGTACCTGCACGTCCCAGAATCGAATGTTTTCGAAGGTCTACGCCCACGAACACGTGATTATTGTGTCACCGAAGCGCCTATCGAACGGAGACCTTGATTCTTGCTTAGATCTCACAGAACGCGCCTGGTTTCTGTATCCCCTTTTACTTTGCCAAGTACACCGGGGTAAAAGCTCTACAGCGTCCGCCAGCCACATTTCCTTAGAGTTTCTTGGGCCACATGTTGCAATAAAAGGGGCATTTCAGGGTCAAGCTAGGAGCCAGTAACTTTGCCAAGTGGTGAGGTATCCTTTATCCCCGTTAGCGCGCCTCCCTTTCCCAACAATAAAGATATTTCCTCCATCTGCGCGTGTCGCCAGCTGCGGAGGAAAGCTTTGGACATGAAACCTATTTTTGGCTTCACTTTAAGGAGTGGAACCCTATTAAAAGCTGCGCTGAGTGTTTTTTTGGTAGGATGATGTTGTTGCTGCTACTCTCACTTGCTTCCCTGATGAGAGTTGGGGCAGAGCTTGATTTCCTGGAGGGTGAAGTCTTGGTCACAATTTTAGGTGACTCAGCGGCCCCTTCCGAATTCTCTTTCCTTCCCGCCCCTCTCAGCTGTGCGAATACTGTTGCCACCTTTCTCTCCAAATGTTAATCCGAATGGGAGTTGGATGATGGTTTTTGGAAGCAGTTTGCATGTTGCGTGGTGGAGTTATTGGACTGGGCTGACATTTCACTTCACAATTTAAGGCAAAACCCCCCCACAATATTTAGTTGGGTGGGGTGACAGGGACTGACAACAAATTCGCTGTTGTGTTCTCTGCTGTCGTAGAGTTCTACACTTCAGGATCACCTGATTGCCCTCTGCTGCAATTTCGGTTGCGTTGAGGGGATTGGTTATACTGTCTGTACCTGTTAGGTAAATGTAATAAGGGGCATGCCGGGCAGAGTGCACCTGCGTGGTGCTGGCTAACCAGTAAACTGTGTGGTAGAGAATTGCCTTGGTTACGAAGTTTGGTATCCTCCAGGCTGCCTAGGAGGGTGTTCTGTGGGCTGGGAAATCTTCTGAACTGGTTTCCTAGCAACAGTATAAGCCCAATGGAATAAACATAAAGAAAACAAAGTGATGAAAGTTACAACTTACCTCTTTTATTAAATGGAAAAATGTAGCTTCTTCTTGGAGTGATCCACTCAAAACTTCTGAGACATTTTTGTTTATTTTGATCATCTTAGTACTTAATAGCAGACAAAAGAAACTGCAGAAAATCATCCCAGAGGGACATCACTTTGTTTATGGGTGGCATTAAAAAAGAGAAAAAAGACGTTTAACAATGAGCTTGTCTGAAGCTTAAATGGACAAATAGGAATTTTGTGTGACAGGCATTTTATGTTGTACTCCTATCTATATGTGTAAGATGTATGCATTACATATGATTGTTATGAATGAAGATAGTAGAAGACGGGGTGGGAGTGGAGTGGGGTGGATGAGTGGATAAGACTGGTTCCATTAAGTAAAATGGAAGGGGAATGTTTTAGATAAGTTGTTCCCAAACTCTGGGTTATAATTATGGCACTCCTTTATCAACCTGTTCCTTGTGTTTTTTAATCTTCCTTGAAAGTTTATCAAATGTTCTTGTTTTCTGTCCAAACAATGAGCACTTAATTGAAAAAGGCATCTCTCTTTAGATTAACTCTTTGTGTTTATGTATATCTGTTTCTTATTTACTAATGATAAATTAATATTTTAGATTTCCAGTATTTTAAGGATTTTTGGTCTCCTTACTGTTCCTCCCTGCCATATTCCCATACCCAGTAAGCTTGGTTTAGCTCATTTAAATTGATCCTTATTTTTCAAAAGGGCGTGTGTTGCTTTTTTTTTTTAAAAAAAAAACATTAAGGTTTATTGAGGTATGATTTATAAGTAAAAAATAATTTTTATTATATTGCTGTATAAAGTCTGACAAATGCATATGGTAATGGAACCACTGCCACAATCCAAACAAATAACATTCCCATCATTCTAGAAAGTTTCCTCCCCTCACTCATAGGTCCTAGCAACCACTGATCTGTTCTCTGTCCCTATGTATAGCTTTGTCTCTTCTAGTATGTTATGTAAATGGAATCATACAGTATGTAGCCTTTTGTTTCAGGTTTCTTTCACTTAATGCTTTGATTCATCCATGTTGATGCTTGGTTGTTTTTTATAGCTGAGTAGTATTTCATTGTGTGAATATATCATAATATGTTTATTTGCCATTTGATGAACAATTTTTGGCATTTAGGAATGAAGCTACTATAAACATTCATGTGCTGTTCTTTGTACATTAGGGTACAGGTCTTTGTGTAGACATACGTTTTCATTTCTTTTGGTTAAACATCTAGGAATGGAATTCTTGGGCCATGTGCAAGTGCATGTTTAACCTTATAAGAGATTACTGGCTGCACGCGGTGGCTCAGACCTGTAATCCCAGCACTTTGGGAGGCCTAGGTGGGCAGATTATGAGGTCAGGAGATCGAGACCATCCTGGTCAACATGGTGAAACCCCATCTCTACTAAAAATACAAAATTAGCCAGGTATGGTTGCGTGTGCCTATAATCCCAGCTACTCAGGATGCTGAGGCAGGAGAATTGCTTGAACCAGGGAGTCAGAGGTTAGAATGAGCCGAGATCATGCCACTGCACTCCAGGCTGGTGACAGAGTGAAACTCAAAAAAAAAAAAAAACCAAAAAAAAAAACAGAAAGAAAGAAATTACCAAACTGTTTTCCAAGGTAGCTGTTTCATTTTGCATTCCAACAGGTGACGTTTGATGTTCCAGTTGCTCCACATTCTGGTCAGCACTTGTCATTTTATTTTTAATGTTAGCTGTTCTAATATGCATTTAGTGAAAACTCATTTATGTTTTAATATGAATTTTTCTTCTAACATATTGAGCATCTTTTCCTGTGCAATTTTTTTGCCATCTGTTTATCTTCTTTGATTGAATGTTTGCTGAAATCTTTTGTTCATTTTTAATAGGGTTGTTCATTATTGGTTTGCAAGTGTTTTATACAGTCTGGATACAAATTCATTGTCATATGTATGTTCACAGTGTTTCCTTTGAGTCTGTAGTTTGTCCTTTCATTTTCTTAACAGTATCTTTCAAAGAACAGAAGTTTTAAATTTTGATGAAGTACAGTTTATCAGTTTTTTTCTCTTATGATTTGTGCTTTTTTGTCATGAGAAATTTTGCCTAATTCAAGGTTGCAAAGATTTTTTTTCTTATGTTTTCTTCCAGAACTTTTATAGCTTTAGATTTTAGATTTAGGTCTGTGACCAATTTCTTGTTAATTTTTGCATGTAGTGTGAGGTAGGGATCAAGACTGACTCTCTCTCTCTCTCTCTCTGTGTATGTGTGTGTGTGTATGAATGCCCCAGTCTTGCAGCACCATCTGTTGAAAAGACTATTCTTACTATCTTTTCTTTGTTAAATTCCCTTGGCTTGCCTTGTCAAAAATCAGTTGACTATGTTTGTGTGAATTGCTTTGTGGACTCTATTTTGTTCTATTGTTTTGTGTGTCTCTTTGGCCAAAACCTCAGTCCTTTTTATGGTAGCGTTATATTGTACCTTGAAGTCAAAAAGCCTGAGTCCTCCAACTTTGTTGTTATTTTTCAAAAATTTTTGAGTATTCGAGTTCTTTCTTTTTCTTTCCATGTACATTTTAGAATCTCTATTTCTATATAAAAGCATTGTGGAATTTTTAGTAGGATTGCATTGAAGTTATAGATCAATTTGGGGACAGTTGACATCTTAAAAATGTTTTCTAATCCGTTAATAAAATACCTTTCCTGCCCCAGTGCTGTGGCTCATACTTGTAATCCCAGCACTTTGGGAGGTCAAGGTGGGAGGATCGCTTGAGCCCAGGAGTTCAAGAGCAGCCTGGGCAACAGGGCAAAACCCCATCTCTACAAAAATTAGAAAAATTAACTGGATGTGTTGCCGTGCACCTGTAGTCCCAGCTACTTGGAAGGCTGAGATGGGAGGATTGATTGAGTCTGGGAGGTCGAGGCTGCAGTGAGATGTGATCATGCCACTGCACTCTAGCCTCTGCAACAGAGTGAGAGCCTCTTTCAAGAGAGAAAACAATGAAACAACCTTTCTACATTTATTTGGTCTTTGACTTCTCTGTTTTTAAGTTTTTAGCATAAAAATGTTGCACATATTTTGTTACGTTTGTATCTCAATGTTTTACATTATTTGGTGCTGTTGTAAATGGTAACCTTTAAAAATTTTTAAATTTCCAATTATTTATGTACGTGAATCAATATTTTAATATTGATCTTGAATTTTTGAATTTTACAACCTTGTTAAACTCACAAATTAGTTCTAGTAACTTTCGTAGCTACTGCTGTCTGCTAGTAGAGACAGCTTTATTTCACGTTTTCTCATTTGTTTGCGTTTTATTTTGTTTTCTTGTCTCTCTGCACTGGCTAGGACCTCTACTAATATTAACTAGAACAAGTCAGATCAGCGCAGATCCTTGCATTGCTCTTCATCTTAGTAGAGAAGGTATGTTGTCTTTTACCATTGAGTAGTTAGCTGTAAGTTTTTTATGGATATCATTTTGACCCAGCTGAGGAAGTTCTCTTTAACTCCTGCTTAGAGCTTTAAAATTTAATCATAAATGGATGTTGTATTGCTTTTTTTGATTGTGAACATGATAGTTGATTATAGTAGAAAGTTGGAAATGAAGGAAGACTATTTAAAAAGTTACCCCATTTTCAGTAATCTGAGGTAACTGCTGCAAACATTGTGGTAGCTTTTGTTTCAGTCTTTTCTTTTGCAAACATATTTTAAAGACGAAATTGTTAATATTGTTTTATATTTTGCCCTTTTCACTCAGAATCACATTGTGAGTACATCATGAATTATTTTGAGAACTTGATTTGTAATGATTGTGGGTTATTGTGTTATATGGATATGCCTGTCATTTAATGATTTTCTTTTTGTTAAATAGTAAAATTGTATTTCAGTTTTCGCTGTTGAAATTAACATTAAATATTTGTGCTTAACTCTGATAATTTTTCAAAGTAATTTATAAAAGTATGATTATCACTAGTATATATATATTTTCAGGTTCTTACTGTCCACTGCCTCTGTTTGGTGTTCTTGAAATTTGTTCTTTAGGCTATTGTAAGACATTTGGAGTCAGTATCATTGGCTTTTTGGGCATCACTTTAAGGTAGAATCTTTGAGTTTCAGAAACAGTTCCTTAGAGATTGGTCTAGTTCAAACTATTTTTTAAGAGGTTTAGAGTCTGTAATCATTAAATGACTTTTCTGCCTGTACTATTTTGTTTCTACTGATCTACACAGAATTCCTGATGAATGATGTATAATGTAATATATCACCTGTGCTCTTCTTTTGATTAAGAATTATGGAAATCTTTGTGCCTAGCATCATGTAAAACCCTTTATGTATGTCGTTTTATTGAATTCCAACTGCTACTTTTTGGTAGTAACTTTTTTTCCATTTCATAGACAAAGGAAACCGAGTCTCCAAGTGAGCAAACTTACCTAAGTTTGTATTAACAGTAAGCGGTAGAGCTTGAGTTTGCTCACATGTCTTCCTGAATCTGTGCTTTTATTCATAGGCTATACTATGAGTATTATGTTATTTTAGGTATTTTGTATATATTATGTTTGTTTTGAATATATTAATTTTAATGCTAACAATAACTTTACTAAGCAGATTAACAAATTAGCATGAGATGTTATCAGTACTTCTGAAATGTTTATCCAAATTTATGTCCTCTTAAATCTATTCTTATTTCCTAAGTGGCACAAAGATTATTGTTGGCTATATGCTATCCAATTTTACTTAAATAATTAGGACCGTATCTACTGTGACTAGTAGAGGATACAACAATTTATTTTGAAATATGAGAAATTTTGTAGTTATAGGTTTAATAAATGGGATTAAAAAGTAATGTTAATTACTTTATAAAATGAGCTCTGTTATAATTCTAGTAAAATAATTTATTTTCCTTAGAAGTATATGTACAATTTGGTATTTACTTTTCAACATGGACTAGGTGAATGAAATAATTAGTTTGCGAAGTATGAAATCACTTTTTCTGTGTATTCAGAGAAGGCTGACTTTTCTGTGTCTACCATCTCCTACGTTTTTTATTATGTTCAGACCTGTGGTTAAAGAGTAGGTCGACGGATCACTAGGTCAGGAGATCGAGACCATCCTGGCGAACACGGTGAAACCCCGTCTCTACTAAAAAATACAAAAAACTAGCCGGGCGAGGTGGCGGGCGCCTGTGGTCCCAGCTACTCCGGAGGCTGAGGCAGGAGAATGGCGTAAACCCGGGAGGCGGAGCTTGCAGTGAGCTGAGATCCGGCCACTGCACTCCAGCCCGGGCGACAGAGCCAGACTCCGTCTCAAAAAAAAAAAAAAAAAAAAAAAAAAAAGAGTAGGTCTACATAATCATTTTAAAAAGCTGCTTACATTTTATGAGAGTTCAGAACTTCTGCAATTGTAGTAAAGACAGTGCTGCAGTGTTATGCAAGATCCATTAATTTATGAATACGCTTCACTGACAGACGGGCTTACATGAATATTATTTAAAATCAACATGCTTAGACATCAGTAAAAGATAGTGATTAAAAATGAGATTAAGTATTATTTTAATTATGAATTTTATACAGACAACTTAAAATTAGGTTAGACCTTTTGTTTAGTTTGCCCAAAGTGGGCATGAAAAACAAAATAAGCCTGTGAAAGCTGAATGGCATTAAATGGGCCACCCCGAATCAGAAGACAAGTTGAAATGAATACCTATTTTCCATTTTGCTGAATGAGAAGAATGTTTAATAAATGGTGATAGTTTTCATGAGATGTTTAGATATTTTAAGTTTTGTCTCTTGTTGGTTATGCAGAAGAAATTTGTTAATTTCTCTTTTTATTCAGTCCAGGAATTTATGACTTATGAGTGGAGTGTTGAATCCATTTACAATTAATGTATTTACTAACACTTAAGGTAACCTGTCATTTTGCTATTTTTTCTGTATATCAAGTAATTTTTTGTCATTCCTTAATTACTATGTTATTGCTTTCTCTGCCTTTTCTGTATTAAGTATATATTTTCTAATATACCATTTTAATTTCCTTGATGTTTCTTTTTTTTTATTTTTATTTTTTAAGAGACTGAGTCACCTAAGCCGAAGTGTAGTGGCACCATCATACTCACTGCAGCCTCCAGCTCCTTGGCTTAAGTGATTCTCCTGCCTCAGCCTCCCTAGTAGCTAGGACTACAGGTGTGTGCCACCATGTCTGGATATTTTTTTTATTTTTTGTAGAGACAGATTCTCACTCTGTTGCCTGGCTGGTCTTGAACTCCTGGTTGCAAGTGATCCTCTTGCCTTGGCCTCCCAAGTGCTGGGAATACAGTTGTGAGCCACTGCACCCAGCTCTGATGTTTCCTTTACTAAATATTTTTTGAGTTATTTTATTTATTTATTTATTAATTATTATTATTATTATTATACTTTAAGTTCTAGGGTACACGTGCATAACGTGCAGGTTTGTTACATATGTATACTTGTGCCATGTTGGTGTGCTGCACCCATCAACTCGTCAGCACCCATCAACTCGTCATTTACATCAGGTATAACTCCCAATGCCATCCCTCCCCACTCCCCCCTCCCCACGATAGGCCCCGGTGTGTGATGTTCCCCTTCCCGAGTCCAAGTGATCTCACTGTTCAGTTCCCACCTATGAGTGAGAACATGTGGTGTTTGGTTTTCTGTTCTTGTGATAGTTTGCTAAGAATGATGGTTTCCAGCTGCATCCACGTCCCTACAAAGGACACAAACTCATCCTTTTTTATGGCTGCATAGTATTCCATGGTGTATATGTGCCACATTTTCTTAATCCAGTCTGTCACTAATGGACATTTGGGTTGATTCCAAGTCTTTGCTATTGTGAATAGTGCCGCAATAAACATACGTGTGCATGTGTCTTTATAGCAGCATGATTTATAATCCTTTGGGTATATACCCAGTAATGGGATGGCTGGGTCGTATGGTACATCTAGTTCTAGACCCTTGAGGAATCACCATACTGTTTTCCATAATGGTTGAACTAGTTTACAATCCCACCAACAGTGTAAAAGTGTTCCTATTTCTCCACATCCTCTCCAGCACCTGTTGTTTCCTGACTTTTTAATGATTGCCATTCTAACTGGTGTGAGATGGTATCTCATTGTGGTTTTGATTTGCATTTCTCTGATGGCCAGTGATGATGAGCATTTTTTCACGTGTCTGTTGGCTGTATGAATGTCTTCTTTTGAGAAATGTCTGTTCATATCCTTTGCCCACTTTTTGATGGGGTTGTTTGTTTTTTTCTTGTAAATTTGTTTGAGTTCTTTATAGGTTCTGGATATTAGCCCTTTGTCGGATGAGTAGATTGCAAAAATTTTCTCCCATTCTGTAGGTTGCCTGTTCACTCTGATGGTAGTTTCTTTTGCTGTGCAGAGCTCTTTAGTTTAATGAGATCCCATTTGTCAATTTTGGCTTTTGCTGCCGTTGCTTTTGGTGTTTTAGACATGAAGTCTTTGCCCATGCCTATGTCCTGAATGGTATTGCCTAGGTTTTCTTCTAGGGTTTTTATGGTATTAGGTCTAACATTTAAGTCTCTAATCCATCTTGAATTAATTTTCGTATAAGGAGTAAGGAAAGGATCCAGTTTCAGCTTTCTACTTATAGCTAGCCAATTTTCCCAGCACCATTTATTAAATAGGGAATCCTTTCCCCATTTCTTGTTTTTCTCAGGTTTGTCAAAGCTCAGATGGCTGTAGATGTGTGGTATTATTTCTGAGGACTCTGTTCTGTTCCATTGGTCTATATCTCTGTTTTGGTACCAGTACCATGCTGTTTTGGTTACTGTAGCCTTGTAGTATAGTTTGAAGTCAGGTAGCGTGATGCCTCCAGCTTTGTTCTTTTGACTTAGGATTGTCTTGGATGTGCGGGCCCTTTTTTGATTCCATATGAACTTTAAAGCGGTTTTTTCCAATTCTGTGAAGAAACTCATTGGTAGCTTGATGGGGATGGCATTGAATCTACAAATTACCTTGGGCAGTATGGCCATTTTCACGATATTGATTCTTCCTATCCATGAGCATGGTATGTTCTTCCATTGTGTCCTCTTTTATTTCACTGAGCAGAGGTTTGTAGTTCTCCTTGAAGAGGTCCTTTACATCCCTTGTAAGTTGGATTCCTAGGTATTTTATTCTCTTTGAAGCAATTGTGAATGGAAGTTCATTCCTGATTTGGCTCTCTGTTTGTCTGTTACTGGTGTATAAGAATGCTTGTGATTTTTGCACATTAATTTTGTATCCTGAGACTTTGCTGAAGTTGCTTATCAGCTTAAGGAGATTTTGGGCTGAGACAATGGGGTTTTCTAAATATACAATTATGTCATCTGCAAAGAGGGACAGTTTGACTTCTTCTTTTCCTAACTGAATACCCTTGATTTCTTTCTCTTGCCTGATTGCCCTAGCCAGAACTTCCAACACTATGTTGACTAGGAGTGGTGAGAGAGGACATCCCTGTCTTGTGCCAGTTTTCAAAGGGAATTTTTCCAGTTTTTGCCCATTCAGTATGATATTGGCTGTGGGTTTGTCATAAATAGCTGTTATTATTTTGAGGTACGTTCCATCAATACCGAATTTATTGAGAGTTTTTAGCATGAAAGGCTGTTGAATTTTGTCAAAAGCCTTTTCTGCATCTATTGAGATAATCCTGTGGTTTTTGTCTTTGGTGCTGTTTATATGCTGGATTATGTTTATTGATTTGCGAATGTTGAACCAGCCTTGCATCCCAGGGATGAAGCCCACTTGATCATGGTGGATAAGCTTTTTGATGTGCTGCTGAATCCGGTTTGCCAGTATTTTATTGAGGATTTTTGCATTGATGTTCATCAGGGATATTGGTCGAAAATTCTCTTTTTTTGTTGTGTCTCTGCCAGGCTTTGGTATCAGGATGATGTTGGCCTCATAAAATGAGTTAGGGAGGATTCCCTCTTTTTCTATTGATTGGAATAGTTTCAGAAGGAATGGTACCAGCTCCTCCTTGTACCTCTGGTAGAATTCAGCTGTGAATCCATCTGGTCCTGGACTTTTTTTGGTTGGTAGGCTATTAATTATTGCCTCAATTTCAGAGCCTGTTATTCAGGGATTGAACTTCTTCCTGGTTTAGTCTTGGAAGAATGTAAGTGTCTAGGAAATTATCCATTTCTTCTAGATTTTCTAGTTTATTTGTGTAGAGGTGTTTATAGTATTCTCTGATGGTAGTTTGTATTTCTGTGGGGTCGGTGGTGATATCCCCTTTATCATTTTTTATTGCATCTCTTTGATTCTTCTCTCTTTTCTTATTAGTCTTGCTAGCGGTCTGTCAATTTTGTTGATCTTTTCAAAAAACCAACTCCTGGAATCATTGATTTTTTGGAGGGTTTTTTGTGTCTCTATCTCCTTCAGTTCTGCTCTGATCTTAGTTATTTCTTGCCTTCTGCTAGCTTTTGAATGCGTTTGCTCTTGCTTCTCTAGTTCTTTTAATTGTGATGTTAGAGTGTCAATTTTAGATCTTTCCTGCTTTCTCTTGTGGGCATTTAGTGCTATAAATTTCCCTCTACACACTGCTTTAAATGTGTCCCAGAGATTCTGGTATGTTGTATCTTTGTTCTGATTGGTTTCAAAGAACATCTTTATTTCTGCCTTCATTTCGTTATGTACCCAGTAGTCATTCAGGAGCAGGTTGTTCAGTTTCCATGTAGTTGAGCGGTTTTGATTGAGTTTCTTAGTCCTGAGTTCTAGCTTGATTGCACTGTGGTCTGAGAGACAGTGTGTTATAATTTCTGTTCTTTTGCATTTGCTGGGGAGTGCTTTATTTCCAATCATGTGGTCCATTTTGGAATAAGTACGATGTGGTGCTGAGAAGAATGTATATTCTGTTGATTTGGGGTGGAGAGTTCTATAGATGTCTATTAGGTCTGCTTGCTGCAGAGATGAGTTCAATTCCTGGATATCCTTGTTAACTTTCTTTCTCGTTGATCTGTCTAATGTTGACAGTGGAGTGTTGAAGTCTCCCATTATTATTATATTGGGAGTCTAAGTCTCTTTGTAATTCTCTAAGGACTTGCTTTATGAATCTGGGTGCTCCTGTATTGGGTGCATATATATTTAGGATAGTTAGCTCTTCCTGTTGAATTGATCCCTTTACCATTATGTAATGGCCTTCTTTGTCTCTTTTGATCTTTGATGGTTTAAAGTCTGTTTTATCAGAGACTAGTATTGCAACCCCTGCTTTTTTTTGTTCTCCATTTGCTTGGTAAATCTTCCTCCATCCCTTTATTTTGAGCTTATGTATGTCTCTGCATGTGAGATGGGTCTCCTGAATACAGCAGACTGATGGGTCTTGACTCTCTATCCAGTTTGACAGTCTGTGTCTTTTAATTGGAGCATTTAGTCCATTTACATTTAGGGTTAATATTGTTATGTGTGAACTTGATCCTGCCATTATGATATTAACTGGTTATTTTGCTCGTTAGTTGATGCAGTTTCTTCCTAGCTTAAATGGTCTTTACATTTTGGCATGTTTTTGCAATGGCTGGTACCGGTTGTTCCTTTCCATGTTTAGTGCTTCCTTCAGGGTCTCTTGTAAGGCAGGCCTAGTGGTGACAAAATCTCTAAGCATTTGCTTATCTGTAAAGGATTTTATTTCTCCTTCACTTATGAAACTTAGTTTGGCTGGATATGAAATTCTGGGTTGAAAATTATTTTCTTTAAGAATGTTGAATATTGGCCCCCACTCTCTTCTGACTTTTAGAGTTTCTGCCGAGAGATCTGCTGTTAGTCTGATGGGCTTCCCTTTGTGGGTAACCCGACCTTTCTCTCTGGCTGCCCTTAAGATTTTTTCCTTCATTTCAACTTTGGTGAATCTGGCAATTATGTGTCTTGGATTTGCCCTTCTCGAGGAGTATCTTTGTGGCGTTCTCTGTATTTCCTGGATTTGAATGTTGGCCTGCCCTACTAGGTTGGGGAAGTTCTCCTGGATGATATCCTGAAGAGTGTTTTCCAACTTGGTTCTATTTTCCCCCTCACTTTCAGGCACCCCAATCAGATGTAGATTTGGTCTTTTTACGTAATCCCATACTTCTTGCAGGCTTTGTTCATTTCTTTTTCTTCTTTTTTCTTTTGGTTTCTCTTCTCGCTTCATTTCACTCATTTGATCCTCAATCGCTGATACTCTTTCTTCCAGTTGATCGAGTCGGTTACTGAAGCTTGTGCATTTGTCACGTATGTCTCGTGTCATGGTTTTCATCTCTTTCATTTCGTTTATGACCTTCTCTGCATTAATTACTCTAGCTATCAATTCTTCCACTTTTTTTTTCAAGATTTTTAGTGTCTTTGTGCTGGATACGTAATTCCTCCTTTAGCTCTGAGAAGTTTGATGGACTGAAGCCTTCTTCTCTCATCTCGTCAAAGTCATTCTCCGTCCAGCTTTGATCCTTTGCTGGCCATGAGCTGCGCTGCTTTGCCGGGGGAGATGTGCTTTGATTTTTGAATTTCCAGCTTTTCTGCTCTGCTTTTTCCCCATCTTTGTGGTTTTATCTGCCTCTGGTCTTTGATGATGGTGACGTACTGATGGGGTTTTGGTGTAGGTGTCCTTCCTGTTTGATAGTTTTGTTTCTAACAGTCAGGACCCTTAGCTGTAGGTCTGTTGGAGATTGCTTGAGGTCCACTCCAGACCCTGTTTGCCTGGGCATCAGCAGCAGAGGCTGCAGAAGATAGAATATTTCTGAACAGCGAGTGTACCTGTCTGATTCTTGCTCTGGAAGCTTCCTCTCAGGGGTGTACTCCACCCTGTGAGGTGTGGGGTGTCAGACTGCCCCTAGTGGGGGATGTCTCCCAGTTAGGCTACTCAGGGGTCAGGGACCCACTTGAGCAGGCAGTCTGTCCCTTCTCAGATTTCAGCCTCCGTGTTGGGAGATCCACTGCTCTCTTCAAAGCTGTCAGACAGAGTCGTTTGCGTCTGCAGAGGTTTCTGCTGCTTTTGTTGTTGTTTAGGTGTACCCTGTCCCCAGAGGTGGAGTCTACAGAGACAGGCAGGTTTCCTTGAGCTGCTGTGAGCTCCACCCAGTTCGAGCTTCCCAGCGGGTTTGTTTACCTACTTAAGCCTCAGCAATGGCGGGCGCCCCTCCCCCAGCCTGGCTGCTGCCTTGGGGTTAGATCGCAGACTGCTGTGCTAGCAATGAGGGAGGCTCCGTGGGCGTGGGACTCTCCCGGCCAGGTGTGGGATATACTCTCCTGTTGTGCCCGTTTGCTTAAAGCGCAATATTGGGGTGGGAGGTACCCGATTTTCCAGGTGTTGTGTGTCTCAGTTCCCCTGGCTAGGAAAAGGGATTCCCTTCCCCCTTGCGCTTCCCAGGTGATGCGATGCCTCGCCCTGCTTCAGCTCTTGCTGGTCGGGCTGCAGCAGCTGACCAGCACCGATTATCCGGCACTCCCTAGTGAGATGAACCCAGTACCTCAGTTGAAAATGCAGAAATCACCGGTCTTCTGTGTCGCTTCGGCTGGGAGTTGGAGACTGGAGCTATTCCTATTCGGCCATCTTGCTCCGCCCCCCTCTGAGTTATTTTCTTAGTGGTTGTCCTGAGACTTACAAATAGTACCTTATTTTGTAACAATCTATATGGATTAATACTAACTAAATTTAAGTTTACAAATTTTGTTCCTATATATTCCCTCCCCTTCTTCATGCTATTATTGCATAAGTTACATCTTTCTACATTAATACAGTGTCCATTAACACTGATTTATAAGTCTAGATTTATGCAGCTGTCTTTTAAATCACATAGGAGAAAGGAACCACAACCACACATACATTTATATTCTCTTTTATATTTACCTATGTAATTATCTTTGCCAGTTTTCTTAATTTCTTTACGTAGATGCGGATACTGTGTCCTTTCAATTCAGCCTGAGGGACCCACATTAGTATTTCTCGTAGATAAGATGTGCTAGTATGCACTCTCTTTGGTTTTGTTTATCTGAGAAAGTCATAATTTCTTCATATTTGAAGAATAGCTTTGCTGGAATTAGAATTCTTAGTTGGCAGTCTTTTTCTTTTAGGAATTTGAATGTATCTTTCCACTGCCTCTGGCCTCCATGGTTTTTAATGAGAAATCAGATATGAAATCTTATTGATGATTCCGTATTTGTGATGAGTTGCTTCTCTCTTGTTGCTTTCAGTATTGTTTTATTTTTTGAAAATTTGGTTATGATGTGTTACAGTGTGGATCTCTTGAATTTTATCCTACTTTGAGTTTATTGAGCTTCTTAGATGTATAGATTAATGCTTTTCATCAAATTAGAGAAGTTTCCTCGTATTGTTTCTTCAAATATTCTTTCTGCCCCTTCCTTTTTCTCCTCTTTTTCTGGTACTCTTTTTATGCATATGTTGGTATGCTTGATGGTTTCATATAGGTCTTTGATTCTCTGCTTATTTTTCTTCATTCTTTTTTCATTGCATTCCTTAGCCTGGATAATCTCAATTGACCTGTCTTCAAGTTCAGTGATTTTTATGCCAGCTCAAATGTGCAGTTGAACTCTTCCAGTGAATTTTTGAATTAAATTATCATACTTTTTAACCCCGCAATGTTTGTTTCTTTTTTTGTAATCTCTGTCTCTTGGTTAATAATCTCTATTTGCTGAGATACTGTTATACTTCATATACGATTTTCTTTAGCTATTTGAAACCGTATCTAATAAAATATTTAAAGAAAACATTTTAGTGTCTTTGTCTCATAAGTCCAATGTCTGGGCTTCCTTAGGGACAATTAACTGCCTTTTTTCTCTCTCTGTATAGATCATCCTTTCTTGTTTCTTGCATGTCTCACAATTTTTTTTTGTTGAAAATTAGATAATTAAATAATTCCTAATGTGGTAACTCTGGAAATCAGATTCTGCTTATCAGGATTTCTTCTTGTTTGCTGCTCTTGTTATTTGTTTGCATAGTGACTTTCCTGAACTGTTTATGTAAACTTTGTATTCTTTTTCTGTGTGGCCACCAAAGTCTTTGCATGGTTAGTACTGAACAGCTAATGATTGGACAGTTATTTTTCTAATGTTTGGAAGCAATGAGTCTCCCAGCGTCTCCTGATGGTCTCTGTGTGCATGATGGGGCATGCCTTCAATGCTTAGACAGGCAGTTTATAACTCTGCTTTAGCTTTTAGTTCCCACTTGTACAGAGCTTAAAGTGTAGCAAGAAGTCAAAGCTTAGGTCGCCTTTTCAGTTCTTTACTGAGCACTTGCATGAGCTTGGCCATCTGGAGTTCAAGGAGTGTGTTGGATCTTATCAAAACCCCCTATTGACATTTCATTACCTAGCTTTTACTTTTAAGATTCTGGTCAGCTTGTTGTTTGCCCCAACTGTTACTGATACTTCAGGCAACTTGATGTTAAACAGTTGGCTTTGTTTGCTTTTGACAAATGCCATCTGGGGAAAACGTTATTGGCACTGGGCAAGCTCTGAGTCAGGTCAAATAAAGACAAGTAAAGGAGTGGTGTTTTCCAGGGAACTGCCGGACAGGTCAATAATGACAATTTCTGGGAATGGAGTTTTGGAGGAGCTCCAACCCTATTGTGCCCCTCCTGGTAGCTGCTAGGCTGCTGGATTTTACTGTGATTTTTGAGCCTCCTAGTTTTCAAGGCTCTCATGGTACTGGAGATAGAGGGATGAGATTAAAATGCCATAAAACTTGTTCTTAATGAAAATCAGCGATTTTTCTGTAGTACATTCTCCTAGATTGATGCAAGCCTTTGATTAATTTCTAGAGTTCTGAAAAAAGTTGACTTTGACAATTTTTGCCACTATTGTTCTTGCTTTATAGATGAAAGGATTTTTGGATTTGCTTAACTCCACTATTACTGCTGATGTCACTGTGTAGTATTTTAATAGCTCAAGTTCTTCTTAGTGTTACCTTATCCCAATTATATTACACTACTTTGCTTCATCTTTATCAACTATGCTGTACAGCTTCATATAAGAGATCATTTGGGGATTATTCTAATTCAGATATGTAAAAACTTCCCATATGTAGCAAATCATTTAACAATATTAGGCATCTGCTTAGTGCTGTGGAAATTCTATAGGATGAAAATTACAGTCTGTTCCTATATTTAGGGAGGTGTCTGCAGTAGAGTTAGTATTTTATACATGTAAAAAAAGTTGAATTATTGATTATATGAGTGAAAGATCTGATAAGGTAGAAGGTAAGCTACTTTTATTAATAATAAGTAGTATGCTGCAGACATAGAGCATTATTAGCCATTATGTAATTTTGTTCTTAAATAATTTGGGTCGGTTTTAAATAGAGGAAATCTTCAGTTTAGGCTTGTGAATTATGGCTAAAAATTCAATTGAATTGCCAAAATGATTATGCTGAATATTATTAGTGATCATTAAACACTGTGTGCTATGCCTGAACATATTACTTGGAGAAATTGGATTTTCTGGTTAATGGAATTTCCTAGTAAAAGAAAAACAGCCAGAAGCCCAGTTTTTCCTTGATTTTGTGAAAATATCTAGACATGTATTTGTGGGCTTTGATGACTTAGTTATTGAAGGTAAATGACCTCTCCCCCTGCCCCTTTTTAAAGCATTTAGCTGAATGCTTATCAGGCTATGGTACCTGGCATTCATAATTGAGAATATTGTTTTCCAGTGCTGCAGAAGAGAGTCACATGATTGTTGCCCTCAAATAATTGGTAAGAACATTGGGTTAAAATGTAGTTGTATTGTATTTTTGGGTTCTTACAATATGAATATATGTAAGTTTTTGTGTTTTATTTACTTTACATCACTTTTCTGCATGAGGAAGACATAAATGGTTTGCAAATGTTGTAAATGATTACTAGAGATGCCTTTTCATGCTCACATTAGCCAGTCCCTGATATGCATTTATTTTTATTATTAACTTTCTGATTAAAAATAAAATTATGCATACTGGCATTTTTTGGGGGAAATAATGCTATTATTTATTTCACCATTCAGAATGCAAAATTAGCAATTCCTACTGTAAGCAATTTCAAATTTTCACACTTACCATGAATTTAAGGATGCAAAGGACCTGCTTTATATTTCTGCATTTTTTTTTTGTGAGGGAAAGTCATGTTAGGTATTTCTAAGATGTGTTTTTCTCTTCTCTTTACTCTCCTTATTACATTTGAATCGTGTAGTTTTAAGCTAGGTATTTATTTACTTATTTGTTACCAGAGAGATGTCTCATGTTTGGGTGGTATATATTGCTGCCAAAGGCTCACCATGACGTTGCTCAAGGTGAAGAGAGGCCTTAGCACCACTCTCTGTTACCATCATTTGGGTTTCAAGTCTCGGCACGTCATTCATAGGTTACAGTATCCTCATGGTCGCACATTTCTTTCAGCTCTTGTCATTCCACTTGAAGGGAGACCATTAGATGTTCTAGAGATGGCTGCATGCAAATGTTTAAAACCTTTGAGAGAATACAGTGCACTAGGGAGGCTATTATTATGACTATCAGGAGGATAATACCAAGAGTTTGGAGTATGCTCCTTACCCAGGGTCCCCATAAACCATACCTCTTAAACTCAAATAGATCAAAGAATGAGCTAGATAAGAAGTCTACTCGCTTAACTAAGTAGTTTTTTCATTAATCCCCTGCAACTGAATTTCTATAATACCTGATGTTTTCTCTGTAGGCCGTAAGTGCCAGTGGCCGCACAGGTACTTCTGTGTTTAGCCACTTTTACTATTTAGCATAACTTTTACAAGAGAATTTAAAGTCTGTTGTGTAACCATAGCCTTTACAGTATATAAAGCCTATCATGCTAACTAGCCTATCATGAGGGATACATTTCTAATCATTGTCTGTTTTATTCCAAACCATGGAAAAAGGACCTAACAAATGATGCCCTTCCAGAGGAGTGAAGGCCTCCAGGCAGTGTTTTCTTAAACCCATGATGTGGGTTAAGAGGAGTGAATCAGTGTTCTGTTTCTGACTGATTATGAGGCAAAGTTTCTCACTCACATCGGGCCTTCATCTTTTATCTATCAAAGTGTAAGATTATCCATGTATAAGGCTGGCTGCAAAATTCTTCACAAATAAAAGTATATCCCATAAGTGCACACAACAGACCTTTTTTCCACTTCTATTCATAGAGGCATAAGCAAGGAAGAAAATATTTAAAGATAAGAGTCTAATGATAGTAGAGAAATCTTGATCTACGATCTTGGGAAAAGCTGTTCACATCAAGGATGCCTTCTTCTGGGGAGAAACTTCTCTGGTTAGCTTTACGTTAAGGATTTCGATGAGTGTACAGTTCCAAAAGTGTGGAGGGATCCTTCACAGTTGTGTGATTACGAACCCAAGGTGCGAGGTTCCAAAGTTTTGTTGCAGATTGGATGGCAAGGTCAGTCTTATTCTGATGTTCTCAGAAGATCCAGTCTTTGGATTCTAGATTGTGAAAGGGTTGATTGTCCTCCAAACCATAAAAAGCTTTATTGACCTGATGAAAATACACTGTGGTAAAATAATTTAGTGTTATAACATCAGCCCTCCTGCATGGGAAAGTTTTTATACAACCAAAAAACATGCATTGAAAATGAATGAAATCCTTTTGTAAATGTTTAAATGGCCCATCAGGTAGCCGAATGTACCTGAAGCTTTGATTGTCTTCCCAGGAATATAGAATGGAACATTGGTTATAAACTATTTTCACAATTTATAAGTCACCACATCAATATATTTAATTTGGATCATTTTATCTTTTCCTTGATGAGTCATGGAATGCAGAACTTTTAATAATAAAAGGTTTAAGGACTCAATAAGGACAAGGCAGCTGTTCTGGTTTTTCATGAGTCTGTGCTTAACATTGGACTTGATTCTCCAAATTAGATGCATAGAACTGATAACTGATGGGTAATCATAGGTAATTTGACTTAGACCATGCATTTTATTCAAATTGTGTATCTAAATAATTTCAGTGTTTGGTTATTTAGCATGAAAATCTGGCAAAGTACTTCCTTGGTATTTAATTAATTTTTGTTCTACTTGGATCAGCAGTTTTATAACCCAGTCAGTCTTTTCATGAAAGTTCCAGGAATTCTTACCCAGTTCACATGACATGATTCTAAAGCTATTAGAAACCTGTATTCAAGAGTACTTTTCAGGGTCCTCTCCATCTTTCATGAACCTCCTAAAAGATGCCATGCTTTTGAAATTTTGAGAAACTGCATCAGCATTAAGCAGTTAACTATGGAAATGATTTTAAATAGTTATAATTAACAATACAATTGACAAAGAAATTTTGTTATTTCTGTGGTCTACAATAACATAATAACTTTAATTGTGATTGATAGCATATACTCAGACATAATAGAATTTTAGAAGTCCCATACAATTTTGGAACATATATTAATATAATTTACTAAAATATAACCTGGAGACTAAACATTATTTTTATTTTGACAAAGTTTTCCCTGTAACTTAGCATGCCAAATAATCCTGTTTACCTGTCTCTTAAATGCTTCAGGGGCCCTCTGGAGGATTCCAAAATTCGATGTCAGAAAAGACCATTTTAAAGGTGAAATTTGATTTTGAGAAGCCTATCAAATATGTTTAAAGGTTTAAAATACTTGATATTATGAAATAGAATCCGGGTTACTATAAGTCATTCATTTAGCCAAAATGATGACTTAAAATTTTTTTTTTTTTTTTTTTTTCTGAGATGGAGTCTTGCTCTGTCGCCCAGGCTGGAGTACAGTGGTGCCATCTCGGCTCCCTGCAAGCTCCGCCTCCCGGGTTCACTCCATTCTGCTGCCTCAGCTTCCTGAGTGGCTGGGACTACAGGTGCCTGCCACCAAGCCCGGCTAATTTTTTTTTTTTTTTTGTATTTTTAGTAGAGATGAGGTTTCACCATGTTAGCCAGGATGGTCTTGATCTCCTGACCTCGTGATCTGCCTGCCTCTGCCTCCCAAAGTGCTGGAATTACAGGTGTGAGCCACCACACCTGGCCCATTATCTTTTAATATTTCATGAAAATCTTGTTCAAGAGAGAAAGCCAAATTTCAACCTTCATTAGTCTGTTAATGTCAATCCCAATTTTTAATAAACCTTATAAACAAATCACTTCAATCTTAGTTTGACCAGAAAGTGAGATTCTCATAAATCGTTTCTAACCTTTTACCATTTTTGTGAAAGAGAAGATTAGTGCTTTAAGAAAAAACCTTGTTGTGCCTTTATTCCCATTTTCAATTTATGGAAAAACCGAATAATACCGCTTTAAATTTGGCCAATACGTTCACACACAGATTTTCTTTTACAACATTAATTATTTATTATTTCTTCTTCTTCTTCTTATTTTTTGAGACAGAGTTTCACTCTTTTTCCCAGGCTGGAGTGCAGTGGTGCGATCTCGGCTCACTGCAGCCTGAGCCCCTTGGTTCAGGTGATTCTCCTGCCTCAGCCCTCTGAGTAGCTGGGTTTACACGTGCCCGCCACCAGGCCTGGCTAATTTTTGTATTTTTGGTAGAGACAGTGTTTTGTCATGTTCGCCAGGCTGGTCTCGAACTCCTACCTCAGGTAATCCACCTTCCTCGGCCTTCCAAAGTGCTAGGATTACAGGTGTGAGCTGCCACACCCAGTTCAAGATTTTTTATAGCACTTTCATAACTTGTGTAAAACTTTAGCTTTATTTTATCTAATTTTAAACAATCCTTTAACTCTTTAAACTAGGCAAAAATTTATATTCCCATGCTTTCTTATAATCTTTTACCAAAACACATTTCGTTTTTCAGTAGTCTTAATTATATGTTAAAATGGTAATTCTTAGCAACTTTCACTTTTGGTGCATAAATTTCCTTTCATTATTCCTTTCATAATTTCCATAGACCATCTACAACATGCTTGGACTTTCTGACTTATCCTAAACATCCTTCTTTTTAAACAACCAGGTCATTTTTCACTTTAGGACAATAATTTACGATACAAGATCCTTTCTGATATAAAATCTCTTTTCTTTATAACCTTCTTTGTATAGCTAGGGGACTTGACTAATTCCATATGTCCCCAGGCCTTTAAAGTCAAGGCAGTGTATGACCTTAAAGCATTTAACAAACCTAGTATCTGACCTGAATAATTTAGACCACATATCTTTATTTTTGCCAAAAATCTTTAAAATGTTTTATTTCCCAAAGATTACTAAAATCATTACAACTAAACTAAAAGGCATTACAATTTTTATTTTTCTTTCAAAATATTTGATTTAAGCACCTATTTTTCTTTAAACCAATTAATTAGAGCTCTTTTACATAAACATTACACATACAACACATGTATAACTACACAGACAGAAGATTATTACAGTTGTTGTAAGTTTCTGTTTACCAGTTCTAAGTTTTTAAATTGTATTACTGGCTATAGGATGAAGTCTTTGGAAGAACAGGGCCAAGAAAGGGTCTCTGGAGCCTCCTGTTTTTCCCAAGGAGACCCAGGCTGTTAGAGCTTGAATATCTGGTTTTAATTAAGCTGATTTTTAACCATAGCACTCTTTAATAACAGTTTTTCTGAATTTTTTATTACCTGACTTTATCCAGGCCAAACAGCTGATACTTTTGTGCTTAAAGAAAGAAAAATTGAAGATGATTTGTAGAGGTTAAGATAATTTAAAAATGGTAAGGGTCACCCAAATATCAATGAGAAAGTACTCATTGCCTAAGCTGGGAATTGAACCCTGACCCAGCAGCCATTTTGATGGCGGAGACTGAGAAAGTATTATCAAATAGTTACAAGGTCAAGCTTCCAGGGACATACAAAACAAGATGGAGTCTCATCTATTTTTTCCTTTTTTTTTTTTTTTTCCTTTTTCTTCTTTCAGGGATCTGCAGCAAAGATTATTACTGACCAGTTTGCTGGGACATCTTGAACAGCGGGCTTCCAGGGTTTTAGGCACATATTTTATCCTAAGGTACCCCTCTTTATGACAGAACAACACAGAAGGACAAAGCACACTAGATTAACTACAGCTTAAGACCAGCCTCAGAATTCTTTTTTGTATTAATTAAAACTTCACAGAGGAGATAAATAGTGATTTTTACCATTCATTTAACCAGTTTGGACAGAGAAACAGAGGCCAGAAATCTGAGTGGTGAGAAATTCTTACCCTTTTGCCAACATGCCAAGCCTCTGGGTTTCCTTTCCCTGAGTGGCCCTAGTGACCTGGCTCACCACACCATAACCCTGAGGGCCAAGCCACAACACAAAGAAAAATTATCTTTTTCCATTCTGGCCGGTGCAAAATACTTGTGACAAAACATAGACATTAGCGAGTCTGCCTAGCACCCAATATCAGACTGGCAGGGCTCAAAATTGCCCCCAGATGGTCCCCATCATCTCTAAAGCTTTTTTAGAAGCTTCTGCATATTAATAGGCATCCCTAGATGTGATTAATTTGGGAAACTTCATTTTTAAATACACTTCTGTGTATTGTTGTTCACTTGGAATGTTTTACTGTAAGTTATGTTTAGTAAGATTTTGTCATTTCTGTAAGACTTTGTTGTCTCTTGGGTCTAGTGTATAGCAGGAAGGAACTCAGTTTTCTAGAAATTAAGGATTCCGTTTTTTACCTAAAATGTTGGCTTTACTCTCAGGTTCTCTTGATTAACTTAGCCAGTTTTTTTTTTTTTTTTCCCTCTACCTAAGCACACCAGTAAAATGAAACAAAGGGGTGGAATATAAAAATCCCTGTGAATTTTCAAATGCCAAATTTTATAACCCCTACAGTATTACAGTTTGCTACCAGTTTCTTTCTGACCCAGTCAGATGTAAGAGGCCTCTAACTGGACCCTAGCCAGTTAATTTCTGGATTAAATCCATTCCTGGACCCAGTCCAGTTTCTGTCATGACTTCCAAACCCAGTTTGGATTAGAAATTTGCTCAAAGATACTTGGAGAGCTCAAAACACAAATCCATGGAGTTCTGAAATCCAAAAGAGAACTTACTGCCATCCCCAGCCACACTGAGATCAGTGGACTCAAATGGGTCCTGCAGGTACCTTGCTTTGTTCACTCAGTGCTCCTGGGGGTTGTTAGAAGCTGTAGTTTGGATCCCGCTTCTGACACTATCTGTTAAAAGTAAAGCTTCAGCCAAATTAAATTTAAAGGAGTTTAACTGGGCAATGAATGATTTGTGAATCGGGCAGCCTCCAGAATCACAGCAGATTCAAAGAGACTCCAGTATGGTCACGTGGTGGAAGAAGATTTATACACAAAAAAAGGAAACAACATACAGAAATGGGAAGTGAGGTACAGAACAGCTTGATTGTTTACAGGTTGGTGTTTGCCTTATTTGAACACAGTTTGAATGCTCAGCAGTATGTGAATGATTGAAATACGGCCACCGGGATTGACCAAGACTCAGCTCTTTTACAGGCGCATACCCCTGAGTTAGGTTTTCAGTCTTGTCACTCTATTAAGTTAGGTGCAGTTCAACCACAAGGACTCAAATATGGAAGTATGGAATCCCTCTTAGTCTTCTTTAACACATGTTTTCTATCATCTTGGGAAAATGTGAGCAAACTAGTAATTTATGTGTTTCCCTTGGTGAACAAGTCTGTTTTTTATTAATGAGGCACTACTAGCAGACCTTTGATTGATGCATAAGCAAAGATTTACTAATTCAAAACTGAGTCTATGAAAGTTAAATAATGGAGAACTGAGATATGTTGAGAAGCAAAATTCAGTTTAATAGAAATCTTTGAGTCCTGACTGCATTTCAGGTGCCTGTACTAGGCATTGGGGGATACAGGAGTAAGTGCCACTCTAGGTCTTCAAAGACCTCACAGTCAATTATTTAAGAGTTTTAATAAACAAATAAGTTATAGTGAGGTTATTGATTGGGAAGGAATGGGATCCTGAAAATTCGAATGGGGATGTATGGGAAGACCCTGATGAAGCTGGGGACTTTGAATCCCTAAATTCTGATGAGTCGTCTTTGCCAATTGAAGAGACCTCCACACCCTTAGTGGGAATGGCCTCTTTACCCACCTCCCCTTTGCGCCTCCCACCCCACCAGGGGAATTAATTCTGCATTGCCCAAGGAAACCGTAATGGCTTTCCCTGAGGAGGTTGCCATGCAAGACAATTCTCAAGACCCCTCCCCACCATTTCCTCTTTGTTTCTAGACCTATAACTACACTCAGGTTTTAGTAGGCCCATAAAGATGAGGCACAAAGTGTGACCCATGAAGACATGTATTACACTCCGAAAGAAATACTGAGTTTTCTATTTATACCAACAAAAGTCCAGAGAACATGTGTGATAATGGATATTAAGGGTATAGGATAATGCCAGAAGGAACATAAAGCTGGATTAGACCAAATCTATTGATGTGGATTCACTAAGCAGAGATTCTGCCGCTTGGGGAATTATAAAAGGCTCTAACACTTTGTTTTCTTCATTTGCTCCCATCATGAAACGGACAGTGTTTTGTTCTTATTCCTGCTGGAGTAGACATTGGATATAGATTTCCCTTCCCTGCATGCATTGCTTCTACCAAAACTACCAGACATGTATTTAAAGAATGCCTTATCTACTATCATAGTATTGATATTACACACAACATTGTTTCTGATCAGAGAACTCACTTCACAGCAAAAGAAGTGTGGCAGTGGGCCCATGTTCATGGAATTCACTGGTCTTAAGATGGTCTCTACTATAGTGAAACAGCTGGCTTGATAGAATGGTGGAATGGTTTTTTGAAGACTCAATTATGGTGCCAGTGCCTTGAAAGGCTGGTGCAGGATTCTCCAGAAGGCTGTGTATATGCTGGATCAGTTTCCAATATATGGTGGTGTTTCTTCCATTGCCAGGATTCATAGATCCAAGAATCAAGGAGTGGCATCAGTCACTATTACTTCTAGTGACTTGCTAGCAAAATTTTTGCTTCCTGTTCCTGTGAACTTATGCCTTGATGACCCAGAGATCTTAGTTCCAGATGGAGGAATGCTTCTACTAGGAGATAAAACAATGATTCAATTGAATTGGAAGTTAAGATTCTAGCCTGGTCACTTTGGACTCCTCATATCTCTGAATCAGCAGGCAAAGAACAGAGTTACTGTGCTGGCTGGACTGATTGATCTTAACTACCAATGAGAAATTAGATCGCTGTTCTATAATGGGGGTAGAGTATGTCTGGAATACAGGGTATCCCTTAGGATGTCTCGGTCAGTGGAAAATTACAACAACCCAACCCAAGCAGGAGTACTATGGCCCAGATACTTCAGGAATGAAAGTTAGGGTCACCCCACTGGGTAAACAGTCACAACCAGATGAGGTGGTTGGTGAAGGCAAAGCAAATACAAAATAGAAAGTGGAAGAAGATAGTTATTAATACTAGCTATTAATACAGAAACAAGGCCTGTAATTGTCATGTGTATTTCCATCTTATTTTGTTATGTTTATGTGTATGTGTATAAAATGTAGAAAGTATCTTTGTTTTCTTTCCTCTTTTATTCCCTTATCATGTATATAAGATAGTTTGACTATATATAATAGTATTTAAGTATTGTTAGTTTTACATCCTAGTGTTTAAATTACAGGATATCAAGGAAAATAGAAATATCATTCAAAGTCTTTACTTCCTCTTCTTGGAAAGGGGCTAATACATTTCCAGTTGTAGTCAGGACAGTTGCATCACATTAGGTGAAATTATGACCTTGTTGTTTTCTTTATTTGGAGACTAAATATGATTTGAGGAGATGCAGATGTGTGCCAAGTGGACTTGTGATGCTTAATTTTATGTGTCAACTTGACTAGGCCATAGGGTACTCACAGATTTGATTAAACATTATTGTAGGTATGTCTTTGATAGTATTTTTGGATGTTAACATTTGAATTGGTAGACTGAGTAAAGCATATTTTCCTCCCTAATATGGGTAGCCCTCATCCAACCAATTGAATATGTGAGTAGAATGAAACAGTTGTGTAATAAGAAACTGCTTCTTCTTGACTGCTTCAGCTGGAATGCCAGTCTTCTCTTGTACTTGGACTGTATCTGACACTATTGGCTCTTCTGGTTCTCAGGCCATTGGACTCAGGCTAGAACTTACACCATCAGCTTTCCTTGTCATCAGGCTTAACACTATCGATTCTCCTAGCTCTCCAGCTTGCTGACTGCATATCTTTGGACGTCTTGGCTTCTATAATCTCATGAGCCAATTTCTGAAATTAATGTTTCTCTCTTTATTTATATACACAGATAGTTCCTCTTAGTTCTCTTTTTCTGGAGAACCCTGATTAATATACTTACCAAAAAAGTAGAAAATTCGTTGATTATTTCCTCTTCCAGTATAACCAACAGTTTGTGGTTGGCATGATATAATGTCAAATATGAAGCTAATAAAATTTTGAAATAATGTAGGATTATCTTACCACTGTACCTATTAAGAAGAGTGGTCTTTAGCTTACTTCATAATTTGCCTTTATTGTTTGTGATATCCCAAAGGCAACTTAAGAAATAAATGACTATATACTATGTAAAAGGAAGATGAAAAAAATAATGAAATGCTTAAAATGCCTAGTACAAGCAGAATTTATAGTAAATATTTTAGAAAGCCAGACACAGACAGAAGCAGTGTACGTACACTGTCAAGCATATGAACATTTAACAACAGTGACACATACCTGCTTTGGCTTCAATATATTTGGTAATTCTCAGGAATTGGTACATCTTTTTTATTTTCACCACATTACCATTTTAGATTATAGAAGATAGTAATTATGCCCCTGTTTTCCCTGTTGAGGGCTAAAATGTTAATCAGATATACTGGGGAAAGATTTAATATACTTAAAATAGAATCTTATGCTGAATAATGCTGCTTAAATTAAAAAGAGAGGAGAAACCCATTAATAGCAATACTTAGTAGTACTTAATCGTCGTTGTTTTGTTGTTTTAAGAATGAGTTAGCATGAAGACTCTAGGATTTCCTCTTTGATCAAAACTTTTAGGAGAGAAGAATGATCCTTTGTATATTTTCAGCATTTAAAGCTGTCTAATTGCCACACATTCTTTCCATTGTGATTGTGTAGCAATGCTGAGGTCTGGAATTATGCAGATCATTTAAGCTTTCTTTGTTGTTCATCAGCTCTCACTACAATCCTTTCTCTGTGTTTCTCATGTTGGATTATATGGCAAGCTTTTGTTGGTTCTTATCTTCAGAAAATGTATAGTCATTTTCTAAGCACAGCACATACGTATTTCTCTTGCAATTCAGTTACTTTAACATGGTTTCAGTAAGTAAAATAAAATATATATAGTGCCTCAGAAATATCACATAATTCAATTATGCTAACCAAAATTGTGCCATCTTTTTGGGAACTTATGTGTAATGAACTGGTGGACTTTGTCTACTCTCCCAGAGGAAGATAATCATGATAATTGAATAAAACACCATTAATTGGTTTTGTATGTAGAGAAGTTGGGGTGTGTGTTTGTGTGTGTGTATAAACTGTAGCATTCTTTTTATATAGTTATATATTTTTATTCATTCTTAAGGTAATAAGCAATTGTTGAGAGCAGTGTTCTTATAATTGCTCTCTTCATCTATGAAACTGAAATTTCTTGATGGCTTTAAGTGTGTTTGTTCAGGAGAGAGAAAATCATTGTGAGGGAAGTAAATAGAATGTTACTTTCATGTTAAGGGATTATTTGTTTTAGCATTTTAGAATATCAACATCAGGGAATATCATAAGCATCAGGGAATCACTTGTAATGATGATAAAGGAAGCAGCACTTCAGAGAATTGCACTTACACATAAAGACCTGTCAGAAAATGTTTAAAATCAGAAAGAACTCAAATGTGTATCAACTAGTATATGGATAAAGGAATTACAGAACATTCGTACAATACTACTCAGCAGTAACAATGAACATTACTACTATTGCTTCCCTGTTACCCATAGTGTACACATCTTTCCCTCATGATAAGGAAATTATATCCCAAACTAATCTCTTAACATACTACTAGGAAATATGCAAAAATGAGCAAGATGGTAGTATTGTGGTACTGACAGCAGAGGTTCTAGAACAGATTAGAATACATAATTGAATATATGTACATGTAAACACAGAATATATGTATATGTAAACACACAGATTTGAAATTTTTAGTTCATTATATCCTTTAAATATCCTGGGGTGGTAGTAGTTTGCAGATAAGCTAAGTTTAGTTGAACATACTTGAGTTATACGTAGCTTTTGGAAAAATTTTAGGAAATTTTCCGAAACAGCAATTTTGAACTGACTACTCAATCTTATATTCATTTTTATAGGTAGCCTTCAGATGTTTTCCCGTGTATTTGAGAAGTTGAAGTCAGTAAGTGAATCAAAAGATACTAAGTATTCATTAATTAACTATTTTTCTGTGCCACAAAGGGACAGAATTTTTAGAATTGCTGGAGAAAGGCAGAAGATAAGACTGTAAAGGTAAATTTGAGCCAAATTGTGAAAGGACTGTCGGATTTCATGGTAGGAATAGATTACCAACAGCAGAGTGGGAGAAGTAAGTATGGGCATGATGAAGGCAACCCTAGGCAGGGTAGGATAAAACTGTATGTAATCATTATTTTATGTAACTACCTGAAAAAAATAAGGCTTTAGTTTGGATGCAGGGTGGTGGTATGCTCTTACTTTCAAATTAAAAGTAAGATACAGACTTTTACTAAGCAGAAAGATGATTATAATTTGGAAGAACCTGATAACTTTCACTGTCTGTGGCAGCCTAGTTTACTGTAGAGAGCTTAAAAAATCTTGACATAGGTGACATCCTTTTCTTATCATCTAAGGTTGTCTTCCTGTTTACCTATTATAACTGTCCCCTCCTGTTCCAGTCTCACTCATTTTCTAGTGTGGTGACTCCATGCTCTGTTCTCACTTCCTCCATCTTCTGTATTTGATCCCTTTAGATATCCTTTTTTCAAGCTTACCTGCCTGAGACACTTTACATACACATTGTACATCTTTTTCCCCTAATATCTTACTCCTTTCCCAGTTTGATTTGGTAGCAACTGTAGTTCTGCCTAAGAGATCAACTTTTTCTCTGGCCTTTCAAGGGAATGCCCATTAGACTGTTGGTCTACTGTGATCTTTCTACTCCCATTCCTGCTAGAGGAAGGGATTTAGCACTAGTGACAAGCATAGAGGCCGTGATAAAAGTCTGTAACAGAAAGCACGTTTTCATTGCTTCTTTTTGTATATTGTAGTGATTTAAAGGTCAGTTTTAATTGAGGTGTATAAACAATTAAAATCACCAATAACTCCTCAAGCTGGAAGACAAAAAAAAGGAAATCACCAATATTTAGTATATAATTTGATGACTTCGACAAATACTTACATATGAGAAACCACTACAGTATTATATGGAATATTTAATGACTGCAAAATGTTCCCTTGTTCCCTTAGCACGCTCAGCTAATTTTTTGTATTTTTTTAAGTAGAGACGGGTTTCACTGTGTTAGCCAGGATGGTCTCTATCTCCCGACCTCATGCTCCGCCCGCCTCAGCCTCCCAAAGTGCTGGGATTACAGGCGTGGGCCACTGCGCCCTGCCCCCAATGTAACCATTTTTAAGAGTACAGTTCATCAAAGCTTATGAGATATGTATACATTTGAATATTATAGTATCTTGATTAATTTATGTCATTATGAAATTTTTCCCTTTATACTCTAATATTCTAATTTGTATAATATTAATATAGGCATTTCAAGTTTCTTTTGATTGATGTTTGCATGGTGTATCTTTTCAGCCCTTTAATTTTTTTTCATAGTAAAAGTGATTTTTTTTTTGTATGGGGCATACAGTTGGGTCTTTTTCATTCAGTCTGCAATCTCTGCTTTTAAATTTAGTCGTTTAGACTACTTACACTTAATGCAATTATCATTTCATGGTTGAATTTAAATATATCATTTTACTATTTGTTTTCCTTTTTTTCCTTCTGCTTTTTTCCTTGTTTCCTGATTTATGTTGGGTTTGAGGATGCTTTACTTTTAATGATTTCATTTTAGACCCTCTGGACTTTCTAGGTGTATATCTTTGCTAATTAATTAATTAATTAAATGCTTCAGTGTCTACAATATACATCTTTAACCTATTAGTCTATCAGTATTTTTCCATTTTATGTACAGTGTAAGAACTTCACAACAACATACCTTTATTTCATCTCTCATTGTGTTATTGATACGCAGTTTACTTCTACATATTCTATAAAGCCAACATTTAAAAAAATTTTTGCTTTATATATTCAGTTATCTTTAAATTTTTATATTTACCCACCTGTTTACTATTTCTGGGACTCCTAATTTCTTTTGTGTAGATTCAGATTTCAATCTGGTTTTATCTTTCTTCTCCCTGAAGAAATTTCCTTGATACTTCTTTTAGTACAGGTCTGGTGTCAGATAATTCTCTTACCCTTTGTTTATCTGAAAAAAAGAAAATTCCTCTTCAATTTTTAAAGGTATTTTCTCTGGGCGAAGAAGTCTGTACTGCCATGTGTTTTTTCCCCTGTAGGTTGAAAGACATTTCTCCATTATCTCCATTATATTCTGGTTTACATGGTTTCTGGTAAGAAGCCTACTTTTATTCTTATTTTAGTTCTTTTGTAGTAATGTGTTCTTTTTCTTCTGGCCTAAATGCAAATATTCTCTTATATTAGTTTTCTGTAATTAGATTATGATGTGTGTTGGTATGATTTCTTTATGTTTGTTCTTTCTTGCTATCTTTAGCTTCTTGGATCTCTGGTTTTACAATGTTCATGAAATTCAGAAAATTTTCAGCCATACTTTTAAAAATAAATTCTTCTGTATCTTCCCTTTTTGGGGGTCTCCAGTTACACAAGTTTTAGACCACTTGAAATTATCCATTTTTTCTCAGTATTTTTTCCTATCTGTACTTTATTTTGAATAGTTACTATCGCTGTTTTTTTTAACTTCGTGATCTTCCACAGTGTTTAATATGCTGTTAATCTCATCTTTTATATTTTTTGTTTCAGAGTTCTCTGTAAGTTTCGTTTTTTTCATATCTTCCATGCCTCTCATCCTCATGACCATTTTTTCTCTACTTTCTTAAAGTTATAATACATATTTATAATAGCTGCTTTTATGTCTGCTGATTCTCTCCATCTCTCTCATTTCTGTGTCTGTTTCTATCAAGTGATTTTTCTCCTGGTTATGGGTTATAGTTTTCTGATTCTTTATTTGACTGTTAATTCTTTATTGGCTGTCAGGCATTTTGAATTTTTTTTTGTTGATTGCTGAATTTTTTTATTTTAAATAGTTTTGTATTTTATTCTGACTCCTGTGTCACTAGCAATCAGTTTGATTATTTTGAGGCTTACTTTTGAGATTTGTTAGCATGGCTCCAGAGCAGCCTTTTGTTTAGGTCTAATACAGCCCCAGTACTAAAGAGATACCTCCCCTGAGCATTCAGCTGAATGTTCCATATATTACTAGGTTTATCCACTCCGACTGATAGGAATACAAACTCTTGCCAGCTATTTGTGAGCTCCAGATGGTCTGTCCACTCACTTTTGTTGTTCTTTTCCTGTCCTTGGGTAATTTTCTCCCACGTGTATATAGGTTAGAACTCAATTTAAGACTTGAGAAGACCTTTCTGTCTCTGGAGCTCTAATTTTCAGATGCTTAGACTTGTAAATTCTAGCTGCTTTGTGAACTCTTAACTCTGCCCCTTTAACTCAGTGAGAGGTCAACTTTACTTGGCTTCTCCCATCATACACTTTGGCCTGGAAACTGACTCCAGTTTGTAAGTTTGGCAGTTATAACCTTGTTTCCTTTCTTTTGGGAATCACAATTTTGTGCTGTTGTCTAGTATTTGCACATTATTTCATCTTGTACATCTTTTGTTCAGTTTTCTAGTTGCTTTTTCTCTTCTATTGTTCATTTTTCTAGTTGCTTAGAAACTAGAGGTTAAATCTGGTCTTTGTGTGTCCACTTTGGTTGGAAGTAAAATGCTATCTGTATACTGTAATTTATATTTCCATTCAACCTTTATCATAATTTTACTTTGAAGTAACCACAGAGTGGAACCACAGGGGTGGCAGTGGTGGTGCTGGTGCTTGTGCTGGTGAGATGTCTGTGAGTAAGCTATTGGTGATATATAGGAAGTACCTGTTTTAGTTTTTCATTTACTCTGTTCATCTTTTATAATACTTTATAAAGTAAATCTCATCACCCTGTCTGTAAATCTTTGCATAAAATTTATACACTAGGGATATGTACCGTATTTTTCGGTAGTTTTTATATTTTAGACTTCTCACTTGCTATTTTTACTAAGCCTTGAAAAACCAGGCATTTCTTATTTCTGTATCCATAATAAATCATGGTATTCAGCTGCTACTTAGAATACAGTTATTTTACCATAGAATGAATTTTGGTGTACAAATTTTATGTTTGGTTAGTTAGAGATCCTCAGGATAGTTACAGGATTTCCCTTTTCGTTTTCTGCAGTGGATCTAATTTGGTCATTCTTTAAAACTGTTTTCTTTCTGAGGAGCTGACAATCCTAGGGCTTTTCATCCTTGGCATTATTATCCTTTTCATTGTGTTGGAACTGTGTAAGATAGCTACAACTGCACCTAGGTGGCTCTTAGTACTTTTGTCGTTGTAGGATTTATATACGTGATAACAAATACTACCAGTAACATCATCTCTAAAGATTGAAGACTATAGATACATAGAATTTAAAATTGTTTCTTTTGTGAACTCATCTATTTTTCCATTCTTCTTGTTTCTTCTGGAAATTATATGTGTTCTTTAAGGTTATGCACGGTCTGACAAGGTGAGCTTCGCCAGCCTATCCAAGGATAAAGTCAGCACCTTACATAAAACCAAAGTAGAGGGGGAAAAAACCTAGGTAATCTTACTGGCAATATGTCAGGAAATGGAAAGCATGATGAAGCCTGTGTTTGCACATAAAGGTGAACTTGTAGCTCTTGCATGTTTCTGGGTTTTATGGTGTTCTTATCTCTCATAGGGACAATATAAGCCATGTTTAAAAATGATCTTTTGCTTATTTGCTTAAGGGAGTAGGTGGATAATTGGTGATGCTGAGGTTCGAGATAAACTTTCTATTAATGTATCTAGTACCTGTCTGATATTTCCATATGTAAATGAGTTTCTTTGTCATCTTTGCATTATACTCTAGGCAATGCTACATGCTAGCCTGACTGTGGTTTCACTTGGCTTCCTTTTTCTAAGTCTCTACCTGTTCAGTGTACCTAGCTTAGCTTCTAGCATTCCAGTGCAACTACCTGCCACTCATTTCCTGCTTTCTCCTTTTGCCTGTCTCGTAAACAATATTGTTTCCTGTATATTTCTTCCTTTCTCTTTTGAAACTTACCTCAATATGGTATATCTGATGTAATATCTCACTAGGCTATTATGTAATTTGATAAATTGAGTAATTGTATTAGTGATGCTGCTACTGATGCAAAATCAGTTCTAGGATATGCTAACTTATACTATTGTAGTGTTAAGCACTTTTGAGTTAGATTTAATTTAATTTATTTTATCTTCAGAGTCAATTTTTAAGCTTTATCTAGAGTCTTACTGTGAGGAAAAGAAATGTCTTTTAAAAGAAGTAGGCTCTTACAACTGTAAGATTCTCCTTGGAGAAAATTATTTCTCCTGAAACTCAGGCCGTTGGAGGTATGTTTGCAGTGTTTCCTTGGTAGTTTTCAATCAGGTATTTTCATGGATGGTCTGCTTGTCTCAGAAAGAGAGCCTAAAGTGGAGTCTTTTACTTGGGGAATGCTTAAGTGCTCCACAAATCAGTGACCAGAATCGTTTCATTTTGTGCCCATGTGGTTTCTGTGGGTGGTTTGTTGTTTTAAAAACTGTTTCAAAGAAGTGCATTTTTTTTTCCTGGCAATACATGTGTATCCTGTGTAAGTATTTTTCATTATTAATAATTTTGAGAAAAACCAACTCCAGGTCATAATGCAGTTGGCATAAGTTATGGGTTTTGGGTCTGCTTTACCAACAATTTATTAACCTGAGGTTCCCAAAGGGCATGTTTCTCACTGTCACCAACCTTTTTTTGGAAATTATTTTTGTCCATTTTGTGTAAATCAATAGTTTCAAAGGGAAGCTCATGGGACTTTTAGGCTTAATTTCTTCTAGGCTTATATACTGCTATTGAGGGGGTATTTCCTCTCCTTTTCTTTTTCTCTGTATAGAAATTTCCATTTCTGTTTGTGACTTGTTTGTGATTCCAGCTTTTTCATTGTGCTTTGATTTTCATCTTCTTCCTCATTTAGGCTTAGTGGTTAGAAATCTTGTCGTTAATTGAATTTCAAAGTGGTTAAGTTTTTGTCATTTTCCATTTTCCTGTCCAACGGAGGGTTTGCATCTGTAGGTACACTGAAACCTTTAATAATGAACTTGGGTTTAAAGAGAAATTGAATTAAATTCTTGAGTTATTTCAGAAGTTGTAACATCATGCTATTAACATTTCTGGCCACAGTGAAAGTTTTTGTAAAAGTGAAGTTTTGTAGGAAAAAGCTTCGTATGTCATCAGCCCATAGTCTTGGAATGGATCTTTAGGAATTGGCTAGCGCAGAATTACAACGGTAAATAGTCTGCATAAATTTTCTAGCTAACAAGTGAATATTATTTTTAATTAGGAAATAACCAGGAATAAGACTTGAGAGATCATCTCTCCTAACTTACTAATTTAAGAAAGGAGGAAATTAGACCCTAGGTATTAGGTGACCATCTTCAAAAATGCTGTAATTTAGTTGAAGAATTAGGACTAGAGCCCCATGCCCTGATGCCAAGTTTAATGCTCTTTCCGCTACCTTGGGATCTCTTCTCATCCTATTCCAACAAAATAAAAGTTTAAAGTGTAAGGTACAAGATTCTGGTTTGAAAATATCCAAATACATTGTATTTTTGCAATATAAAATTGGAGTGATGAGAGAAGACTTAAAAATTCATGTGCCATTTTCCCCCTTGATCTGTAAAACAGTAGTGATAGTATCTGAGGTTGTCATTTGGTTATTTTAGGAAGGAAATTGTGTGGCCCTTATTTTGTTTGAGTCTCTTCTTCATCATATTGAGGTAATTTTTAAAAGTTCTTAAGCTAGAAAAACATGCAAATAAGAACCTTCTGTATTGGCTGCTGTCGACTGCCTATTTAACATTACCCCTTTTCCCACTACCTGCCCGCTTTTTTTTGAGAGAGAGTCTCACTCTTTTTGCCTATGCTGGAGTGTAGTGGCATGATTTCGGCTCACTGCAACCTCCGCCTCCTGGATTCAAGTGATTCTCCAGCCTCAGCCTCCAGAGTAGAGTGGGAGGGATTACAGGCATCCACCACCACACCTGGATAATTTTTGTATTTTAGTAGAGACGGGGTTTTGCCATGTTGGCCAGGCTGGTCTTAAGCTCCTGACCTCAGGTGATCTGGCCTGCCTTGGCCTCTCAAAGTGTGGGGACTACAGACGTGAGCCACCACACCCAGCCTCCCACTGCCTTTCTAACAGATTCTCTGTTTTGTTTAGGCATCTAACCCTCCTTTATGTGACTCAGAGAAAGGAGACCTCATTCCAAGTTCTAGGATTGATTCTGGTAAGTCTAAGTGAAACATAGTAATTCCTTTTCTTTGCTGGCAGCGGGTTTAAGGATGGGCAGATCGTAATCTCAAAATATTTTTGTCATCTTGCTTCCAGCCTGTGGATGAAGCTAAATATAGGAGTCCAGAGCCAAGGGAATTAGAATTTCTGAAGCTCTGACTTGCAGTACTTAAAGACTGCTCTACCTTTGGCCTTCTTGTTACATGAGATACTAGTTATACATCTTACTGATTTAGCCAGTTTGATTTTGGAATTCTGTTACTTCCACATGGAAGTATTTTGTCTCATGCATCTAATATTTGTGAATGAAGATTCATAATGATGTAGGTTTTTGGCAATTAAATGGTTGTGACTACAGGGAAGACTATTAATAGATTGGAAACTAGGAGAATCTTTTATGAGATTTTTAACTGGGTGAATAATAAAGTCGTGGTTCATAAGGCATCATAAACTAACAGTGATTTACCTTTTATTCTTGTAGCTCCACCTCATTTCTTTTCCCAGTGACCTCTTAAATTCAGTGGATTCTATTTGTTCCTTATCCTCTTTGACCTCTATGACATATATTAGACCTGTCTGTATCTTTCTGTATTTCTGGTCATGCCTCTTAAATTTTATTTACTGACCTGTTTTCCTCTACTTATCCCTTGAATAGTAATAGTTTTCTATGGTTTTATTTTTGGTCTAATTAGAAATATAAACATTATTTAGAATGGTTTTATCTTTATAGAAAATTATGACAATAATATAGAGAGTTCTCATAAACCTCACACCTTTTATTAACATTTTACATTTTTGTGGTACATTTGTTTAAATGAATGGCCAATATTTATACATAATTATTAAGTAAAGTCAATACTGTGTTAATATTCCCTTTATTTTTATCTACTGCCCTTTTTCTGTTCCAGATTGCTGTCTAGGTTACCATATTACATTTAGTGGTCATGTCTCCTCAGGCTGCTCTTGGCTGTGACAATTTCTTAAACTTTACTTGTTTTTGATGACCTTGACAGTTTTGAGGAGTATTAGTCAGACACGTCTTGGCTGTGATGGTTTCTTAAACTTTACTGGGTTTTGATGACCTTGACTGTTTTGAGGAGTATTGGTCAGACATTTTGTACATTGTTCCTCAGCTGAGATTGATATGATGTTTTTCCTCATGATTAGACTGGGGTTAGGGTTTTTAGGAGGAAGAGCATAGAGGTGAAGTGCCATTTTCATCACATTGTATCAAGGGTACTTACGATCAACTTATCATTGCTAAACTGTAACTTATTGTGACTTATTGTTGATGTTTGATCATTTGACTAAGGTGGTTTTTATTAGGCTTTTTCACTGGAAAATTATTCTTTTTCTCTCTTTCTGTATTGTACTCTTTGCAATGAAGTCACTATGTGCAGACCACACTTGATGGGGAGTTATTTTCCACCTTCTTGATAGTGAAGTAGCTACATAGGTTTTTTTGGAATTTTTCTGCATGGATGACCATGGATATTTATTTTCTACTTTGCTTGGCCAGTTTTAAAATTGTTGATGTATATCGATGATTTCTGAATATGTTTATCCTAGCGATTATTTCTCCCTCTTTTTTTGAACTCTTCCCCTTTCCAGTCAACTTCCTATTAGATTTTTTCCTTTTGGTCTTTTGTTGAAACCTCAAACTCAAATATGTCCATATTGCCTAAGCCTAAACTAATTATTCTATACCTCCTTTATTTCATTTTATGCCTTTTTACACCCAAACTTGCTTTTTCTTCCCACTTACTGAAGGTAGAAACTGATGGGATCCTTTAGTTTTCCTTTTCCTTATTCACACTCCCTTATTACCTCTTACTTTGGATTATTAGTTTATTGCATAGATTTCCCTCAAACTAGCCTATTCTACTTTCACACTGTTATCCACATTGCCTCATAGCCATTTTTTTCCATTACGCATGTCACTTACTCAAAATACATCTTATTTCTCTTTTCAGAATTCTTCAATGAGTTCTGTGTTTGCCTCTAATTGATTTTAGGTAAATTACTTGATCTCGCTCTAGCATAAGTTTTCTTGTTGAAAAAGAGGAGGTGATACAGGAATTTTCTAAGGATTAAAAGTGATAGTGTGTCTAAAGAGTTTAGGAATGTGTCTGCAACAAATTAGTACACTCTAAAAGACAGTTATTTTTATTGTTCTTTGCCTCCTCCCAAACTCCTTATCATGACTCTTCATAATTTTGCTTCTAGCCACCTATCTAGTATCTTCATTTGTAGTTATTCTCCCACCATAAGTACCTTATCATTCAACAATTCTGCATTATTTGTGGTATTTTTGATTTGCTATACCATGTGCTTTATAAACCTGTCCTTTTGGCTGTGTCTTCGCTAGGAATGTGCTTATCTTTTTTGATGAACAGGAAAATTGGCTTTTACTTATTCATAGTATTTAACTTAGATATCCTCACCCATGGAGAGTAAATTACTTTCTCAGTTGTTGCATAGATATATTGTGTACTAAATATATGTTTGCAAGTCTGTCTTTCTATTAAACTGTGATATCCAAGGACATAAGGACTTAGTTTAATTCATTGTATGATTCCTAGCACTTAATAATCACTCTGTTAACATTTGTTGCATAGATTACCTCACAAATACAGAATTTTTATCTATGGTAACCAGGTTTCTGCTTGAACCCTTCTAATAGCAGGAAATTTATAGTTGGAGAGCCAGTGATTACTTGTGGACAGACCTAAATTTTAGGAAGTTATTTTCATACAGGTTTGAAATCTGCCTACCTTTAACTTTCATTTGTCTGTTCTCTGGACCCGTAAAGAGTTAGTCTCTGCATTCAGCATTTTCAAGTATTTGGGTACCAAATATGTGTTAAGCACATTTCAGAAGTCTCTTGGTTGGAAATGAAAGAAAGCTGAAACATGTTAAGTTAAAAGAAATAAATTTGCTCATTAACTTTGATTGTCTCCAGACTTTTTGATTGTTCACCTCTACCAAGAATACATTTTTGAGGATGCATCCTCAGTATGGGTATATTTATCTGTACATTTGATACATATATGATTATAACAGTACATTACATACATTGTAAAACACAGATTATGGCACTTTTCAAAGGATAGTACAACCTAAAAGTATTTTATGCGTTGTAGTCTTTTCTTCTCACATTCTGGTGGATTGTCTTACACATCGCTCTTCTCGGAGGTGTATACATACCATTTTTAAAGGCCACCTATATATGTAATCAAACTCTATTGTGGGCAGGTTTGGAGCTGGTCTTAGAGATGACTGAAGATAGCTCTAGGAGTTCTACTTTTTTCATTGCTGCTGCTGCTGCTTCTTTTTTTTTTTAATGACTTTTCTCTTTCAGACTGGCTTCTTCCTGGGGCTAGGACCATGGTTGCTGCTGGCTTTGGGCTAATTTATTCACAGCTTCTATTGATTAATTCAACAAATTATGAATGGAGTGCATATCCTGAGCCAGGTACTATTCTAGGTGTTAGAAACACAACAGAGAGTATAAAGAAGAACAGTATTAAAGTGGTAAGTGCTATGCAGAGAATTAAAATAGAACAATGTGACAGTAATTAAGTGACTACTTTAGGAAAACCTTTGTCTAGAAGAGACATTAAAGCTGAAATATGAATCAGAAGAAATAGCTAGCCATGTAAATATCAGGAGGAAGAATATTCCAGGGACTGGCTAAGGCAAGATTTCTAAAATGGGCCTGAACTTTTGCATGTTTGAGGAAGTAAGAGAAGGCAGTTGTTGAGTTTAGAACTTAGTAGGTAAGGAGAGTTTTGTGATCAGAGAGAAACAGGGTTTTTCTTCTTCCATCTCTAGTTGGAAACATCCCAGGGAAGGACTCTGATTGATCCAGCTTGAGTCAGTTTCCTATCCCTAAGTCTGATTATTAATGGTGGGGACATGTTTTGTTTTGTTTAGCTCATGTTGGACTAATTGTCTATGTTTATGGCCGGAAGAAGGTTTGGAGGAAGGGTTTTGGGTTGACAAAATTAAGAGATGCTACTTATTATGGACCTTGTGAGCCAAGAGCTTTTCATTATATCAGCTAAGAGAGAACTCTTACTATCTTACCCTATTTGAAGATACCTATTCTTTATCTTTGTTGACTTTTTAATCAAGGCTAAACTTTTCATTATTCATTCTTCTCGGAAATGATTCTTTAACCACAAGTATTACTTTAACCTTGCATTGTACTTCTGAGGGTGACAGATGGAAAGAGAGATGGAAATGTCAGTGTATTTTAGGTATAAATCCTTTCCAATCCCTTAATGTCCATTTGTGTATAAAGGATATGTGTAATCTGGAGTCATTCTATACTTCGTTGCCTAAGGCAGAGAAATTGGCCAATGCATTTTTGATAGTGCTTCTTAAATTAAGTTGAAAACTCAATCCTCCAAATATTCTGGGTAAGCAAGTTTTTGGGGGGCATATTTTTGCTTCTTGGCTTTTGGTGGTATTAAAAGCTTTGATAACTTTGGTAGTGACGTTTCCATGGTTTGAATTCTGTGCAGCAGTGAGTGAACATAATATTAAATAGTGGTATTTACTAGTGGGAACAAAACTGAGTACTAAATTTCGATGTTTCTGAAATGGTGTCGTTGCAATAGGTCAACAACTACATGCATATTTCTGGAAGTCACTGGAAATAGGTGCCTACAAAGAAGCATGAGGCTAATTTCTACAAAGAATTGAATATGAGATATACTCTTATTAAACTGTAATAATTATGTATTTGATTTTTTAAAAGAAATTATGCTTTTTTTTTTTTGGAGACAGGGTCTGGGTCTTTCACCCAGGCTGGGGTGCAGTGGTGTGGTCATGGCTCACTGCAGCCTTCACCTTCTGGACTCAAGTGATCCTGCCACAACAGCGTCCAAGTAACTGGGGCTATAGGTGAGCACTACCATGCCCAACTAAATTTTGTATTTTTTTTTTTGTAGTGATGGGGTTTCACCATATTGCCCAGGCTGGTCTCGAACTCCTGGGCTCAAGTGATCTGCCTGCCTTTGCCTCCCAAAGAGCTGGGATTATAGGCATGAGCCACTGTACCTGGCCTTTATGCCATTATTTAATTAACAGTGTTCAAACTAGCTTAGGTTTTCCATTGTAAAGCCAGATTTCTTACATTAGAGTACCAAGGTTAGCCTTCTGTGTTTGAGTGTTTAATTTAGATGTTAAATATTGTATAATATGGATAGGCCACTATACTAGAGGCTCTAAGAAATAGAGCTCTATGGTGAATTTCTTTTCTTTACTATTACAGAATTCTTATAATACTTTTCTGTGTTGTAATTTTGGGTTTGTACATGTGGGTTGTGAGAAATAAACTGGAAATCCTGTCTCTGTGGGTTGGAATCTGGTGTGGCTTCAAAAGGCAAACAAAATATGTTAGCATTTACATGCCAGGTAAAGGCAAATTTTTTAAATGGACTTTCCATAGGTTCCAAACTTCTGAGGCGAAATAATATAAAGTAATATTGTAGTTGCAGACAGACTCCTGTTGGCATACATTTGGTTTCTTAATTTATGATGGGACATCAATAGCTGATTAAGCAAACAACCTAAAGAAATATCTTTGTAAATCCTTAGTACAGCTTGTTCCTGTTCATTTGTGACAAGTTGTTTGGGAAAGAGTTTTGAGATGGCATGCTAAGACTCGATATCCTAAAAGTCTAGTGGGTTTTCTTTGTATTTTAAAAGTGAAGAGTGTATTTCAAGATTGAGAATTTTCTGCTTTTTATAAAAAGGACTTTATAATTGGAGTAATTTTAGATTTTTAAGTGTACTTAAATGAAGATGCACATGTTTTTATCTCCTCCTTTCTTCTATTAATAATTTATTAGATAATTTTAAGAAAGGAATATTGTAGTATTATGGTGGCCAGATTTAGAAAAGTCTAGGTGAATTTACTGTCTTTCAGTTCACGTTATTCTTGTTTATATGAGTGGCTGGAGATATCACATATAATTTGAGGTTTACGTCTGGTTTTCTGTTAAGTGAATCTGATTCAGGCACAGCTATCTTCAATGGTGATTTTCCCAGCTGTAAATTAGGAACTTGGCATTGAACACCATGTAGTTTTGTGTAAGCAGAATTCAGATTGTGATGTTTTCTGTCACTTCATAATTCTAATTTTAGATTTTCAAAGTAGGATAATTCACTCCAGAGAACAGGTACATTGATGTCAGTGGTTTGAATCAAACTGAATATCCTTTATAAAAAATATGGTGGATCATTTTATCTATCTACCCATAGAATTGTGACTATGGATTTTCTGGGTTTTTTTTTTTTTTTTTAAATTTATAAAAATGCAGGTGATTCTTTGTATTTGCATTTGAAAATTTCTTGGAAACACAGAATACAGTGATACTTATGGACTTTTCCTGCAGTGGTAGTAAATGTGAAGAGTGAGGGATAAGTTTAGAGCACAAGCCTCTTACTGGTCTTTCGCTTTACTTACATTTTTTTTTCACTTTTCTAGTTACTTGTCTGAATTGCACAGGGTTTCAGTTTGAATATTGCAGGTACCATGAAGTCTTTTCTTAATAGCTATTATGTACTTGTGTAATGCCATCTACTAGATTATAAATGCCTTGAGCATAGGGGTTACTATAAATTCATCTTTGTATTCTGTTGTACTTAGCTTCTCACATAACAACTATTATAGAATAAGTATAATGAGTTTGTTGAATTAAATTAGATTGACCTGAATTAGAGGGGAGGAATTAGACATTGGAAAAACAGGGATGAACTTAGAGAAGCTAAGTTTTGTGGTCATTTGAGATATCTTGTTAATTTAGTTTTAAGTAATCAAGAATGGTGATGTTTTATTCATCTTTAAAACTGTTACGACTGAATGGTCAGAAATGGTGGTATGTCTTGTTCTGTTACCAACTAGCAATTTATGTTTCAGTAAACTGCTCTGTGTAATAATTCTGGTGTTAAAAATACCGTTACTCAAAAATTAGCTGGGCGTGGTGGCACGTGCCTGTAATCTCAGCTATTCAGAAGGCTGAGGCAGGACAATCTCTTGAACCCAGGAGGCGGAGGTTGCAGTGAACCGAGATTGTGCTCCAGCCTGGGCGACAGAGTGAGACTCTATCTAAAAAAAAAAAACAAAAAACCATTACCGGTTTCAGGGGACACATCTTATGAATTAATTTTTAGACTGATTTCCTAAGTCTCTTTTCCCAACCCTCTATTAAAAAAATTAATGTGTAATTTACATATATCACAAAATGTATGGATAGAGGGTGTGTAGTTTGCTGAATTCTGATAAATATATACCTGTGTAACAATACTCCAATCAAGATACAAAGATTTCCGTTTCCTCAGAGAATTCTCTCATTCCCCTTGTAGTCTTTCTCCATACCATGCTCCTCCAACCCCTGGTGTCTACTCTTCAGATTTCTGTTACATATATTAGTTTTGCCTGTTCTTGAACTTCATATAAATGAAATTTATAACATACATTCTTTATTACTGGCTTAATTTATCCAACATGTTTTTGATTTTTTATTATATTTGTGAAGCTTTTTGAATAGTGTAGTGAAAAATGTTAGAGAACATCTTGTTATTGGTGAGAAAATTCCTATGAATGTTAATATTTAATTCAGAGATTAAAGAAGAATCTATGTAAAGTGACAATACCTACAATATCCTTTTTTGACCCAAATGGGAAGTAGTTCTTTTGATATTTTGAATATTGAATATTGAATATTGGAATATCTTTGTGAATACAAGGTCCGGTTTAATCTGGAAATTAAAATCTTCATTTGTTTGTTTTGTCAGCATAAGTCAATTTTGTCCTAATTATTGAACACTGACTTCTCTGAGAAGATCATCTTTCAGGTTTGGGAGGAAGAAAACTAATCTTATTTAGTTTTTAAACTCACATTTGTTTTTTTTTTCATATTGTTAGATAAGGTTATGTAGACACGAGCCTCTGTTACTTTGACAGTGCTTTTGAAACAGCTCACAGTTCATTGGGGGACATAAGTCAAATATGTATTGGTTAACTCTTGGTATCATCTTTATTTTTTCAAAATTGTAAAATATTGGTAAAATTGATCATCTTTACCATTTTAAAGTGTACAGTTCAGTGGCATTAAGTACATTATATTGTTGTGCTGCCATCACTATCATTCATCCACAGAACTCATCTTGCAAAATGGAAACTTCATCATTATTTCTTAATTTAAAAAACATTTTTCAAAAAGGGATTATAATACTAGCTTCTTTATTCATTTAAATTGGGCCTAGTAATTAGCTTTATAAAAATATTTTTGGCTAAAATAGATAGTCATGAAAATGATATGGACATGCTTTATAACATATTTGTAGTCTAGCCTTTTGTTATTAGACCCAAATCTTTTCTATGAACGCAGGTCTCCTTATTGGAATTTATTGTAAATTTTTCTTAAATCACACCTTTAAATATCCTCTTTAATTTCTAAGTGTAGTGATACAGTTGCAAAATAGTCTCAGTGGAGATTGTCCTAAATTTTTATAGTATAGTGTCTTGACAGAATTTTTTTAAAGAGCAAGTAGTCCTTATCAAACTGTTATAAGTAGTCAACTTTTTCATGGGAACAACTACTTCCACTGCTATCTTACAGATTTTTAAAGATATTTAGTGAAATTATACATTAATAGATATAACCCAGATAAAAATGTTTGGAAGCAAAACTAGCTGTTTCTTGATAGTTTACAATTCAGCTAATGGGAACATAAGTGCTAGGTCTTGTCTTATTAACCTCTACCCCTTCCTTCACACTGTGAGAATCAAAGATAATGGAGAGCATTGGTTAATATCATGACCCATGAATTTGTTATGTGGCAATTAATGAAAAGAACTTGTAGCATGGATAGTAGGTTGATAATTTGAAAGTTTTTTTTTTAAAGTTTCAGTATCTTACAGCTACCAATTGTCAGTCTTTTCTGTTGTTACAAATAGCGAGTTCATACTGTAAAATAAAATTATAGTTTTTGTTTTAGTTATTGCTGTGTAACAAGTTACTCCCAACTTAGCAGCTTAAACAACTGTGTCATTTTGCTCATAATTTTGTGAGTCAGGAATTTGAGAAGGGTTTTGCTGGTCTTTGCATAACTGGCAGAGTGCAAGTTTGATTAGGTGTTTTCTTTCTTCGTGTGCTCTCTCCACATGGCTAGTTTGGGCTTCTTTACAGCATGGTAGTCTCAGAATAGTCAAATTTCTTATATGGAGGGTCGTTTTCTCCAGAGTAAGTATTCATAAGACAGGAAGTGGAAGATGCCTATTTCTTAAGGCCTGGGCCCAGAAAATGGCACATTTCTCACCCATGCTACTGGTCAAAGGTTCCACAAAGCTCACCCACATTCAAGGGTGGGAGACATAGACTTCTTCTCTGTAGAAGGCACACCAAATAATTTGTGGCCATTTAAAATCTGCCAAAGGTTTAAATGGTGTATATAATTAATGGCATTCTTATTTTTAAAATCCTGAGAATGTTTCTGGTGGATGTCAATATTGAAGGCTATGGAAGAACACATAGATCTCCATTTAACTGATTCAAATTATAAATGAGTATGAAACACCTAGAGAGAGTAAAATTGACAAAGGATAGAATGCTGAGCACAACTTCTTTATGATAGGACTACTGTAAAATTTCTATTTATTAATCCAACTCTTGTTCTCCCACAATTAGGTGTGAGTTAATGCGTCATAGCATTAAAACAAAAGGACAAGGAAAATGAAATTCAATAATGTGTATAGATGAATTTGAGTTACAATCTTTTGGCATGCTGCAGGTCCCATTTGAATTCCTGGTAACAGACATTTTAGACTACAGTATGAGATACTTTTGTTAAGTGGACTAGGTCTGAGTATCATGTTTGAGAAGGCAGCATTTTAAAATGAATTTGACATTTATAAGTAATTTTTTTCTTTGGTACTTAAGCTGTACATAGTGTTATTTTTGTATATAAGGAGGTAAATTTTACCTTGGATTTTTAAATATAGTGTCTTGTATCATCTGTAATGATAAAGAACAGATTTTCTCAGTAACATTTTTTCAGTGACACAGTTTATCATGACCATTGAATGATAGCTGAAGAAACTGAAAAATTTCTGAAATTGTCAATATAAATCATTTATTTCACTAGACTTTGCTATGGTTTGCTGTTCGAAGTAAATATAACTTTTCCTAAGATTAGTCAACATTTATTGAGTTTGCGTCATGCTTGTTAGATGCTGAGAATAGATCAAAGTTTGATCTCTGTATTTTATTTAATTGATATCAAATGAACGTAATTAATGATGATGTTGAATTTTTTTTAATACAAGAATGAAAATGCCCTTTCTCTTTGTGATTGTTTGGTACTAGTCATTAACTTTGTTCCCATTTTGTATAAATATTGTGTATTAGAAGTTAGAGGCAGTTTTCTGTGGAAGAGTATTTCTACTTGATTTTGTGTTATTTGATATATAGATGTTTTGAATAGCAGCATAAAGTTAAATGTATAAATTTAATATTATTGCTGTATTGTAATCATTTTCTGTTTAATTTTTTGGCTTGCATTATTATAGTCCAGTAAACTATTTTGTATCTGTTATCTTTATGGTAATGTATCTCTTCTTCATATAAAATAAAAAACTTTGAGACCTCTGCATCCAAAATACTAAATATAAAAGTTTATAAATTATATTAAAATATGTCTCAGATTATATAGAGTGATGCGTAGTCATTGTTACCTTCAAATTAGCCATTTGGTGAAATATGTCACTTTTTAATTGCTAGACTATGTTTAAAAGCTGTAAAATACTGGCGAGCCACAATTTAAGACCACATAAAATGTGAAAATCTGGTTTATGGAAACAGATTAGAATTTATTTTCATTATGGAATGCTTTGTTTCAAAGTTTGTTGAAAAAATATATTTTGATGTATAATAAAGGTATATTGTATGATGTTTGTGAGATTATTTTTCAATACTTTAAAAATACTTTTTTACATAAGTAACAATATAACAGTACATTTCAAATAAAAAATTTATTCAAATCTCTATCTCCCTTACAAAGCTAATGATTTTATGTCCCCCTTTAATGTGTTTTATTTGAATGTAGTAGGTACACTTTTTAGAGATTTCTTTTATGGAAAATTGTAGGTAGAAGTATATACATGTAAGGTAGTGTACAGTAATGAAAATGGAAAATCAGTCACTAAAATTTTGTTTGTATATCTCATATTATATTGTGATTTAGTTATTTTCTTTGATTTTCATGCAACTCGAAGTATATCCCTCACTAATAGTTATGTTTAATTTCTCCCATCCATTTATGTTAATACATACATACATGTGTACTCACACACACACACCTCTACACACATTTTTTTTTAAAGTTGTTGTAGGCAGAATAATGTCCTTCAAAGATATTAGGTCCTAGGAACCTGTAAATGTTACCTTATGTGGAAAAGGGTTTTTGAAGATTTGATTAAGTTAAGGGTCTTGAGATGGAGAGATTACTCTAGATTATCTGTGTGGGTCCTAAATACTATCACAAGTGTCCTCATAAGAGATAAACAGAGGCATAATCTACAGACATACAGCAGAGAAGACAGTGTGAAGAAAGAATAGAAAGAGATTTGAAGATACTATCCTTGAACATTAGAGTGAGGAGGCTACAAACCAAGGAATACCAGCAGCTTTTAGAAGCTGGAAGAGGCAAGGCTTGGATTCTCTCCTAGAGCCTCCAGAGGGAGCCAGCCTTCCCAACTCTTTGATTTCAGCCCAGTTTGAACTTCTGGCCTCCAGAATTGTGAGAGAATAAATATCTGTTTTTTTCATCCACCAAGTTTTGGTAATTTGTTACAGCAGCCACAGGAAACTATTACGTGTGAATATACATTTTTGAAATCACTGAAAGATTTAATCATAAAATAGGAAGGGATCGCCGTCTTAATTGACCTGCTCCTCTCTTCCTTTGATGTGAACATATGCACATGTGAACTTCTCTACTCTTTTTACTATTATTACATCCTTATACGTTGGGTCACAGCTTTAATATCAGCTCCACAGATGAGCCCTCTTTTACCACTGAATTCTTAATTTTTTCCCTGTATCAGTCCCTTTTTTGTTTTCTGTAGCATTCATCATGTATATTCTTGGGGTGAGGAAAATCTTAACCACCATTGTAAATCTACAAGCTATAAAGAAAGATATATTTGTATGAAACTTAACAGTTAAATGGAAAGATATACCACACAAACAATTGGTAAAAATACGTACAGTGCAGAGAAAGGACAGAGTTGATATCTGTTCTATATGATAACTTCTTAGATGACAAAAAGGAAACAAACAGCACTATACGAAAATGAGCAAAAGATATGAAGAAGCCAATCCAAATGGCCAACAACATATGAAAAGATGTTCTAACTCACTAGTGTGATATATAACTTTATATCTATCATATTGCCTCTTTCAGCCCCCACCTTTAATGAAAAGAGAGAAAGAGAGAAAAGAACCAACAATAACATTGTATTGGCAAGAACCTAAGGAAATAATTAGTTTTATATTTTGCTGGTAGAAATGTGAATTAGTAGAGCCTTTGTAGACAGTGGTCTGATAATATCTATTAAAAATAAAAAATATATTTATACCGGTTGACCTTACAATCTTACTCTTTGAAATCTAACTCATAGAAACATGCTTCCATATATAAGCATTTCTGTATGAGCATTTGTTTCTAGTGGCAAAAACTAGAAATGCAATTTATGTCTATCAGTAGGGGAATTGTGAATGTATTTATTATGTATCTACATAATATATTTACATAATAGAATCTTAGTAGTCATTAAAAAGAATGAATCAGATATGCACCAGTAAACTTGGTGGGATTTGCATGGGGAATTATTACATGAAAACAACTAAGATGATTAAAAATGTGTGTGGCAGCCAGGCACAGTGGCTCATGCCTATAATCCCAGCACTTTGGGAGGTCAGAGTGGGCAGATCACCTGAGGTCAGGAGTTCGAGACCAGGCTGGCCAAAATGGTGAAACCCCGTCTCTACAAAAGTACAAAAATTAGCTTGGCATGATGGTGGGTACCTGTAATCCCAGCTACTCGGGAGGCTGAGGTGGGAGAATCGCTTGAACCCAGGACGCGGACGCGGAGGTTGCAGTGAGCAGAGATCGCGCCATTGCACTACAGCCTGGGCGACAGAGTGAGACTCTGTCTCGGGAAAAAAAAAATATATATATATATGTGTGTGTGTGTGTGTGTGTGTGTGTGTGTGTGTGTGGCATCTTATATTAAGAAATGTAGTGATAACACCATTATATATGTAGACATATATATGAGAATACATATTTTTATATGTATGAGAATAGAGGTATATCGTAGGTGGTTAACTTGGACCATTTTAGTGGGCAAATGTTGTGGGAGGGAAGTTGGAGAGCATATTTGAGGTAGGGAAACATGCCTACTAATTTATGCTTTAAAGTTAAAATTAACATTTATGTGTTTATGTATAAAGATTTTTTCAAAATTGCATGTGATGACATTAATTAGTATAGCTCCTGTGGAAAGTGATGCAGTAAACCATGTCAAGCAGTGTTCATACTCTTTGAGCTAATCATTCTGTATCTGAGAGTTCATATTAAGGTATTAAATTTAAAGAAGAAAAATGTTAATGTGTGAAGACATCATTGTGGCATTAACTATGTAATATGGAATATTACATGCTAGGAAAGATAATAAAGTTTATCCAACATAAACTCATGCTGAAACTTCCTCTTTTTGGACTTTAAATCTAGAAAAATGGTTGTCACATCGATGAGATGTTACACACATGTAAATAATACAATTATGAAGACTACAATTATAAAGGCTGTTACTTAGAACTGTAGATTATATAATGAAAAAGAACTTATAATTGCATGTACAATTAAAATATATATGTATGTATTTGAGTACTAGAAGGAGATAAGATAAAATGAAAACAATGTGAGGGGATTATAGTAAATTGTTTTTATCTTGTTTTGACAGTAAAATCTGGAAAACAGTGTTGCTCAAATATTAGCAAAATTTAGAAGAAACACTAAAATTTAATATCTAGCTCTTGTAACTGTGGAATATATTTTCTTTATAATAAAACAATTTTGTAATTTTGCCGTAGGCATTGGCAGAATGTTTAAATTTCAAATTAGATTGGTATTTCTATCAATACTTACTCTGAAAGCTGCAGTGTCGTCATGATTCATTAAAGATAAATCTTTGATTTCATGTGCCATATTTCTTACTGGGGAAAAAAACTAGGTCTAAGTCCATTTTACTCTTTCTAATAGTTTCCTTCTATCTGTTGAATCCCTCTTATGCATGTTTTCTACCGTTTTCACTGTATTCTTGTATTAATCACAGTTTTTAAAAAAGTTTTTGTCTCAATGCTTTAATGTATAGATTATCTCTTGGTCTAGTTTTGTTGATTACTTCTTGACTTTTTTTTCCTTTTTGTTTATCTCACAATTTTTGCCACCCGGTGTAAAAAACTGAGATGAATTGTATTTATTCTCTGAAATGGGAACACCTATTTTTCTGTCAGGTCATTGGTTTGTGTTTCTAAAATATACTAAACTAATGTGTTATGGAGCTAAGGCAGATTGGTGATAAATTTATAAAGCAATTGAAGGAAAAATGCAGTAAGTAAAAACATTTTAAAAGAGACACATGTAGTTTATTTTATATAAATGGAATTTTTCATTATATGACCTTTTGAGATTGACTTTTTTTTTTTCCCCTCACTCAGCGTAATACCTTTGCAATCTCTCCAACTTGCGTGTATCAGTAGTTCTTTCCTTTTTATGGCTGATAAGTATCATAGTGGTAGCGATGTGGCACAGTTTGTTTAACCATTCACTTATTTTAGGACATTTTGGTTGTTTCCAGTTTTTGGCTGTTACAAACAAAGCTATGAACAATCATGTACTGGTTTTTGTGTGGACATAAGTTTTCATTTTCCTGGGATAAATACCAAGGAGTGCAATGCTTATTCTTATAGGAAGTATATATTTAATTTTTAAAGAAACGGAACAACTGTTTTCCCAAGTGGTCATACTGTTTTACACTCCCACGAGAAAAAGTAGATCTTTCAAACCAGAAATGTTGGAAAGAGCCACTTTCTCCACATCCTTGCCAGCATTTGGTATTGTCATTACATTTTATTTTCGCTACTCTGGTAGGTATGTGGTGGTGTCTCATTGTGGCCTTAGTTTCCGTTTCTCTAAAGACTGGTGATGTTGAACATCTTTTTATTTGCTTAGTTGCTATCCCCTTTGTATATCTTCTTTGGTGAAATGTCTCTGTCTTTTGTCTGTTGAAAAGAACATGCTTTCTTTTCATATGTGCATGGAACCTTCACCAGGATAAGCCATATCCTTGGTCATAAAACAAATTTCAGTAAATTGAGAAGCATTTCGTGTTCTTTTTTCCTGAAGAAGTTTGTGTAGAATTTGTGTTCTCTCTACTGACTCCTGGTATTTGTCTGGTTTCAGAGGGTGGGAGGGTTTTCTGCCTTTCCCCCAAGTGGCAGCTTGCAGTTTTGCTTTGTATGAAGAATAGTTCTAGGATATGAGTAGCTAATCATTTCCTTCATTTCTCAGGTAATCTAATCTGTCCTCATCTTTCTCTTGAGTACTTACTAGAGTTCTCGATGGGCATTTGGGTTGTTTGTGGGATTTGCTGTTGCAAACAGTGTTACCATGAATATTCTTGTGCAAGACTTCTGGTATACATGGGTGAGAGTTTCTCTAGGGCATGTTACTAGAAGAGGAATTTCCCAAAGTATACCTGTGTTCTTGTACGGCATGGTGGCTCACACCTGTAATCCCAGCAGTTTGGGAGGCCAGGGCAGGCAGATCACCTGAGGTCAGGAGTTCAAAATCAGCCTGGCCAACATGGCAAAACCCTGTCTCTACTAAAAATACAAAAATTATCTGAGCGTGTTGGTGGGCACCTGTAATCCCAGCTACTTGGGAGGTTGAGGCAGGAGAATCGCTTGAATCCAGGAGGCGGAGGTTGCAGTGAGCTGAGCCGATATAGCACCATTGCACTCCAGCCTGGGCGACAGAGTGAGACTCCTTCTCAAAAAGAAAAAAAAAAGGTCATATTAGGACTGATCACCTTGTTATCATATAAAGTTGTTATACTGTCATATTAAATATACTGTCATATTTTTCTTCTAATTTTGTCTTGAGGTCTCTCAAGTGGCTATAAACTCTAGCCCTGCCCTGAGGGGATGCCAGGGGATTTGGTCATATGGATGCTTATAATGGACCTTTCACAGGATATTTCTTTATCCCTGTGGACAGCCTGGGTGTTTGACATGTGACCAGGTGCCCTTCTCATAACAAACAAGGAAGCTTGTTTATACTGGCAGATGCCCTTTTGGCGCTTGCCTGACCTGTGTCCAGTTTATTCTTAACAAGTTAGCTGTTCTCTAGGAGAGCCCTGACCAGGAAAGAAGTTAGATTTAGATGTGTTGGTCAGGTGAGGCACAGAGGAGGCAGCACAACCAAACATAGGAAGTAACAGAAGCAGTATATTACTTACGGATCCCACAGAAAACAAACAGGGCCAGATGGTAAGGGGGAAGCCATCTGAGACTTGGAGGCTCCACCAGTGGGTGGGGAGAGAGAGAGAGAGAGAAAGAGAGGGAGAGAGCAAGGAACCTGTGAGTCAAAGCCATTATTGGGGTCTAGGGTGTTACCAAAGAGTTTTCCTGCAGGGAATTCTAACTGGTGGGTGATGTGGTTTGGATCTGTGTTCTCACCCAAATCTCAGGTCAAATTGTAATCCCCAGCGCTGGAGGTAGGGCCTGGTGGGAGGTGCTTGGATCATGGGGGCAGTTCCTCATGAATGGTTTAGCACCACTCCATGCAGTGCTGTCCTTGTGATAATGAGTGAAGTTATCCTGAGATCTGATTTAAAAGTGTGTAGCACCTGCCCCCAACTCTTGCTCCTGCTTCTGCCATGTAAGATATGTCTGCTTCCCCTCTGTCTTCTGTCATGATTGAAAGTTCCCTGAGGCTTCCCCAGAAGCCAAGCAGATGCCAACGTTATGTTTCCTGTACAACCTGCAGAACCGTGGGCCAATTAAACCCCATTTCTTTATAAACTACTCAGTCTCAGGTATTTCTTTAAAGTAATGTGAGAACAGACTAGTACAGTGGGTTTACAGCAAACAGACTTCAATTCTTTGGTGACGCTGTGACTGAGAGATAGTCACTGCAGCTTATCTGGGCAGTCTGCGCAGGGTATGGGAGTCAGTAGGGTGACTCGAGTAGGTTGTATCTAGCTGTCCCATAGGGAAGTGGTTACTGGGAGGCGATCGTATAAGGTAGATATCTGGAAGAACTAGGTGGAGGCAGACAACTGGAAACTGTGTCGAGTGTGACTGAGCCCGGTTTCTGATATGAGAAAGTTAAACATATTTAAAATTTATGCCAAGGCAACATAACATTATTAGAATTCACTACATTCACCAAAAATATATAACATCAAATAGGTAGCAAAAATTTGATAGACTGATATAGGTAAATTAGTACCTCTACTATTAAAGTGGGAAATTTTAAATTAACGTTTGTGATTATTGATAGATAAAAAAATCAGCAAAGGATATATAATATATGAATAATACAGTTCATAGACATATAGAGAATTCAATATGTAAAGAATGAAAAAGATATATAACATAAATCAGGGATTAAAAAGAAAATGAGAATACTGTTAATTATATGTGACCTATGTAAAAATAGACATTTCTAGGAAAATATTACTTGTGAAAACCGAGGGAGAAATTAAAAGTCTGACTCTTCCCACAAAGAAAGCAACAAGTCCAAATGATTTGCCAATAAATAAGTCTCTACTAAAATTTTGAGAAATAGGTTATTCCAATCTGTTGCAATCTTTTAAAATTGATACAAATGGAGGGTGATTCCCCAGCAAGTTCTGAAAGCCCAGCATAATCCTGACATCCAAATCAAAAGAAGACACTAAAACAGATGACAATTACAGAGGTATTTTACTTTTAGTGTAGAGCTGGTATTCCCAAACAGGATAGTAGCAAATTGAAACCGACATTTAAAGAAGACAAACATCATCGCCAAATTGGATTTTTCCCAGGTATGCAAGGATGATTTACTAATAAATGATCCATAAATGTAAGTAACATTTACATTGATAGATTAAAAGTGAAAAACCATATAATTACAATAGATACAGAAAATCATTTGATAATCAACATAAATTCATGATAAGAATGCTTAGCAAATTAGGAAAAGAGGGAACATCTCTGAACTCAAGAAATATTTATAAAACAACCAGTCAACCAACCATCATCAGCAATCTTCCTAAATGGGGATAGAGGAAAAGATTCTTTTAAAGTCAGAAATGATAAAAGCATGCTTATCACATGTTCTGATTAGTATTGCTACATAACAAATCCAAATTTAGTGGCACAAAACAACTGTTTTATTATGCTTATGAATTCTGAGGGTCAGAAACTTGGACAATGCGGAAGAAGGCTTTTTTTTTTTTTTTTTTTTTTTACAGCTTCACTCTTCAGTGCCTCAGTTGGGATGATGTGAGTGTTGAACACTGGAGGTGACTTGCTGGCTAGGGGCTGGATTCATCTTAAAGTGTCTTCATTTATATGTCTGGTGATAGGATGCTGGCTGTTGGCTGGGAACTTAATTAGGCAGTCAGTTGGAAAACTTAGACATGACCTTTCCATGTGATATCTCTGTGTGGGCCAGTTTGGTCTGTCTCACATAATGGCATCTAGGCTCCAAGAGCAAGCAATACAAGAGTAAAAGACAGAAGCACATTGCATTGTTGTATCCTAGCTAGGGAAATCACACAGTGTTAATTCTAATATGTTGCTTGTGGAAGTCATATCAGTTGACTCAGATTCAAAGGGAAAAGACAGAAATCCTTCCGCTCAATGAGAGGAGTATCAGTGTCACATTCTTGGAAGAAATTGTAGAATGGGAGATATTTTTGAGACCATCTTTGGAAAATGTAATCTGCCACATTACCTCATGTACTTAGCATTGCACTGGAGGACATAGCTAGTACATTAAGACAAAAATAAATTAGAGGTATAAGAATTGTAAAGAAGGACATAAAAGTGTTGTTATCTGGATGCAATATGTTCAATTACATGTAAAATCAAAGTTATATACAGATAAGGTATTAGAAATAAGAGTTTACTAGGTTGGGTGCGGTGGCTCACGCCTGTAATCCCACCATTTTGGGAGGCCAAGGTGGGGAGATCACCTGAGGTCAGGAGTTCGAGACCAATTTGGCCAACATGGTGAAACCCTGTCTCTACTAAAAATACCAAAAATTAGCCAGGCACAGTGGCAGGCACTTGTAATCCCAGCTACTCAGGAGGTTGAGACAGGAGAATCGCTTGAACCCGGGAGGGTGAGGTTGCAGTGAGCCGAGATTGTGCCATTGCACTCCATCATGGGCAATAAGAGGGAAACTCTGTCTCAAAAAAAAAAAAAAAAAAAAAAAAAAAAGAAATAAGAGTTTACTAAAGTTGAGTGGGTAGATAATACAGAAGTCAATTGGATTGTTATTACAGTAACAACAAATAACTAGAAAGTATAAAAGAAGACATTAAAATAGTATCGTAGAATATCAATAAATAGGAATGCACCTAACAGGAAATATATGAGACGTCTTTAGGGATATTTATAGAACGTTATCAATAGTCCTTTTAGAAAAAACGTAACCATGGTAATTCTTAGTGATTGGGCTCACTCACTATCGTAAAGATTCCATTTCTGCTGAAATAATCGTATAGCTAGAAACACACCCACAGTGTTTATGGGTCTGTTTATACTAGAATAAATTTGGTGTGTGATAAAGATGGCATATCATATTAGCAAGGAAATAAGTCATTGTATAATAAATGTAATCAGGAAAAATGATCCATATCAGGATAAAAGAAAGAATTAGATTTCTGCTTGCACCATATATAAGTACTCAAATACAGATTGCTGAAATACTTAAATGTCAAAAATAAAATTTCCTTGTAGTAAATAAAGGTATATATCTTTTATAGATGGCAAAGGTTTTAAAAAATAAGACTAAGAAACTGATAAATTGTTATTAAAGAATAGGTTAGGAATTTCTATTCATCAAAAGCTGCCTTAAAGAAAGTGGAAGCACATGCTATAAACTAGAAGATGTTTGCAATATACACAGCTGACAAATGATTAATATCAATAATTATTTAAAAAAATTTATCCAAATCAATTAAAAACACAGCACAGTAGAAAAATAAAGATGTGGATAGGTATTTCACAAAAGAGGAACCACATATCATTGATAATCATATGAAGAAATTTTAATTTCATTAATGATCAGGGAAGTCAAATTAAGTACAAAATGAGATGGTATTTAAAACCAAGTGTCAGGAAGGATGAAGATTTAAGGGACCTCTGTATTTCTGCCACCATTTTGGAAAGTACTTTTTCATTTTCCTGTGAAACTAAACAGACGAATGTTACAACTTAATGATTTTACTCATAGGCATATACTAAAGGAAGTTCTGTGTGTAAACAAAAGTAGATGTACTGAAAAATGTTCACAGCATTTCTGGTCTCAATAACAATCCTGTAAACTACCCAGATGTCTCTTGATAGGAAAGTGGCTGAATAAACTTTGGCATATTATTAATATGGCTAGCAGCCAAAAGAATGAATAATAGCCATAATAATATTAACAACATAATATCATATGAAAAGGTTAGGTCCTCCAAGTTTATATACTGCAGGATACTCTTTAAAAATAGTTCGGATAAAAGTAATATGCTTTTTGGTAGTAAATATAGAAGAGATGAAACTTCATTCATTTGAAAGTAAGGGAATGATGAAAAAATAAGGATTGTGAGTCCAGATAAGCACAGGGAAGATTTATATATATTGCAACTTATTGTCAGGGTCTTCAGTTTCATGTTGTCAACACTGATTTTACTGTGATTACTATGTAACACTTTATTATTTGTTGTATAGAGCACATTCTTGTGCCTTGATGTGATATATTTGTAGACTTTTTTTTACAGGACATATTTTTACTTTTAATCGTTAGTACCAATGCAAATCACAATTTTGTCATCATGCTTATTTTGCTTATATGGGGGACTCCAAAGATCATATCCCATAGAGGCATGTATTTGGCATTCTTGTTTTGAAAGAGTTGGAGTTGAGATTGGCATGATAGTTTTAGGGTCTAAAACAGTTATACTGTGTAATGAAAGGATTGGAGAGCAGAACGACAAGAAGTAAGTTCTGGTAGTTTTCAAGAAATAGTGATAGAGATCCAGGCCACAAAGATGGTCACTGGATGAGACAAGAAAGGATGAGTGGGGAAATTATATAGAATTGACTAACTTACCTGCTATGGTGTAAAGTGTCAAGTGAAGAGTAAAATGTGACAGCTGGGTTTTGCATCCCAGATGGATTAAAGAAGGATAATACTATTGACTGAAAAGAACAGATTGAGGAGAGAAAGTAGTTTGTGAAGAAGAGGTGAACTTGGCTATAGTAATAGTGTAGTTTCATATATTTAGAGTATCTTAGAGTGTAATACCTTAGAAGTCCTCTGGTCAGCCTATTCATTTGACATATGAGGACACTGTGACCCAGGGAGGTGTAGTGATTTGGCCAGTATCAGATGGTTCAAACACAAATTTCTGTATGATTACAGGATATGGATCTGATGGAGATGAGGATGATAGCAGCAACTAGGTTACAAAGGTGCATTAATTATTGTGAAGAAGTTTTACTTTGTAAAATAATGAGAAGCCATTGAATAAAGTTTTAAATAGGAGGAGTATTTAGAAGGAACACTTGGATAGCAGAGTGGGGAATGGACTAGAAAGGAGCAAAATTGGAAGCAGAGAACTGTATAGGAGGTTGATGCTATACCAGATGAGAGATAGTGGTGGTCTTGCATAGGGTGAAGGTATTGGGGATTGAGAGGAGTACATGTATTCTAGAGGTATCTGGGATAGCGGTCCCTAACCTTGTTGGCACCAGGGACTGGTTTTGTGGAAGACAATTTTTCTATGAACTGGAATGTTAGGGGATGGTTTTGGGATGAAATTGTTCTCCCTCAGATCATCAGGCATTAGTTAGATTCTCATAAGGAGCACACAGCCTAGATCCCTCATATGCACAGTTCACCTGTAGGGTTCGCGCTCCTTTGAGAATCTAATGCTGCTGCTGATCTGACGGGAGGCAGCGCTCAGGTGGTAATGCTCGCTTGCTGGCCACTCACCTCCTGCTGTGCAGCCTGGTTCCTAACAGGCCAAGGACCTAGACTGGTTCATGGTCTGCGGTCTGCGGTCCGCGACGTGGGGACCCCTGCTCTAGGAGATAGGATTTTGTGATTGATTTTATATATCGGGTGAGAGAGAGAAGTATGAGGCAAAGATGACTGCAGGTTTTCTTCTTGACCAAATGTGTTGTAGAGGTAGTGGCAATCACTGGTCTAAAGACCCCTGGAGGAAGGGTAAATTTGAGGTTGGTGGGGGCGATCTTGAATTCAATCTTGAGTTTTGGTTGTATTGAATTTGAGGTGCCTGTTAGATTACAAGAGAAACTATTCAGTTGTCTCTTGGCTATATAGATCTGGAGCTCAGGAAACACATCTAAATTAGAGATAGAGATACCATAGCTTATGTTTGTAAATGAATCCAAAGATGTGAATGAGATAGTCCAGGGAGTGTATCTAAAGTGAAAAGAAAGGAAGGGTTAGGTTGGAGCTCAAAATTTAAAGGATAGGTAGAAGAATCTGCAAGAGAGATTGAGATAAAGCAGTCAGAACACTAGGAAGAAAGAAGGAAGGAGTATGATTGTCTTATATAGCATGAAGTGAGAGTGTTTTGAGAAGAAAAGACTGGTCAAATAATGGTAGTGTTCAAGTAAGACAAGGAATTGTGAGTTTCTTTTTGCATAATAAAAAGGATGTAATTGGTTGCAGGCATGAGATACAGGAATAGTGTCTGAAGTTGAGCTGTGAAAAGGATAGGACTGTGGTTGGACACTGTATTTGAGGAAGGTTTTGTTTTTGCTTTTGTTCTGTTTCATTTTTAAACTATAGGACTTGGAGCATGTTTCATCGTTAATGAGAAACAGCTAAATAAGAAGAGGTTGAATAATTAAGAGGAAACAATTGAGAGAGCCAAGTCTGAGAGCCCAGGTTGCTGGGAGGGTTTGGGGGTTAGCCTTAAGTAGGCAGAAGGGTTCCTTTCTATTTGTGAGCAGAATGAGTTGTAATAGCTGAGTACAGATGCTGGTAGCTATAGTTTTGGTGACAAGAAGTTGAGGGACTTCTCTTAAAATGCCTTCTGTTTTCTTTGTTTAGTAGGAGGCCTGGCTACTTGCTTTGATTGCAGAAAGGAGTAGAAAGGCTGGAAGTTTGAGGAGAGCTGGCAATCTTTGAAATAGCTTTTCTGGAGAATGAGAGAAATAACTTTAAAGAAATACTGAGTGTGTTGGGCAGCACTGTGAATCCAGCTGAAGAGGGGAAACATGAATTTTATGTGATTTTGTTCTGATAGTTGTCCGCAGAAGACAGGTAATTGGATATTGTTGGTGGTTCCTGGAGTGGGAGGGAGGTGTTATCAGTTGCCTTGCAACCACTCTGGATTCTGAATCAGCTGAGGAATAGAACCAAGAGTTGTATAGGAATCAGAGTAGCAGCTTTATTAAAACCTGGCTTGGGCCTAAAGCTGAAATGAGGTCTCCCACAGGTTTTCTTCTAAATTAAATTTACCCATCTGGTCACAGGCAGAATAGCTAAAAAACAAGTCTCCATACTTAAAGAATGAAGTTTTTCCCTGGTGAGCTTCTTCATGGGAGCTAAACTACAAGAACAGTATATTGTTTGTAGGCACTAAGTTCCCAGTAAGGAGCTCAAAGAGGTTGTACTTTGCATGCATACTAAATTTTATAATTAATCTTAGCTAACAGTGACACTTAGGGATGTTTTGCTCTTAACTATTATTATTACTTTTTTTTTGAGAGAAGAGGATAGAGAAAGGACTATAGTACTTCTTCAATCACATTTCCTTCTATTGAAAACAGGCCTGTGCCCTCTTTTAAAATGTGAGGAGAGGAAGTAGTATATCTTACCTCTAGCATTCATTGAGCGATGAGATTTTGCCAGATAAGAATACAGTTCATACAGTGAGACTTTTGAGTTGATAGAGGGATAGCCCTGTAAAAATGTTCATTTTTTTGGTTAGGAATATACGACTGGCCCCTGAGAAGTGATTAGTTGTGGAAAATTTGTGTAGACCACTAAGATTATGAGAAGGCATACATTTTTTGAAGGAGAAGATAATGAGATAGAATTAGAGGGCTATCAGTCTGGGAAAAGATTGCTATTAAGGAGTTGGAAGTTGAAGACAACCAAAGAGGGTGAGGGTAGATATAAGGGTTTGGAGAGTAAATGTCTTGTTGTTTTTATTTTTGTTGTTACTTTTTGGGATGTGTATGTTTTCTGAATGAAGGTTGGTAAAGACAGACTTAATTGATAACAGATGAAAATTACAAAGGAGAACTTTTCGTTAGTAATAGTTGGGATGTTTTCCTATTGGATTATTTATGAATATAATGTTTTTTAGGTAATAAATTTACACTTCGGTTTGTTTTCTTTGGACTTGTGATAATCTGCCACTGGCAAAGGTTCACTGGTAGTAGAATTTATGGTATGGCAATACTTCTTTAATTCATCTTCAAAGGCAGTTTCAAAATTATTAACCCCAATAATAATTGGATACTTGATGAGAATATAAAGTAGCAGTGTAATATCTTTTAAGATATTGGTCCTTAGGCTCAGGTCTTAATATGGGTAGAGCTATTTTAATGCTAGCAACTGGGTCCTCTAGTGCCCAAGATCCAATGTAATTTTCTTGGAAACGTAAGAGGAAAAGGAAGCCATGTGGGAAGTGTTAGCAACTAATTTGCTTTCATTCAGTCATTTATTCTGAAGGTATTAATTCAAAAATAATCTTTGAGCCCTTACTATGTGCTAGGAACTGCTCAGTTCAATTGCTGGAGGGTAAAAAAAAAAGATGAATAAAGGATCTCCGCAATACCTCCAGATTTCTTATATACTTAGGTAGACAGTTACATTTTCTTGACCCAATAAGCCTGAAATTCTGATCTTACATATTTTGACTCTTCTAATTATCTCAGTCTTAATTGCTTTCTATTCTTAACTTTGAGGTTTGAGAGTGACTGTGTGTGTATTTCCTTTGTTCTGTTTTCTTTAATTTCTGTTTGCCCAGAAAAGTCAGAAAATAAAATTGCTTCTAGGAAACATGGCATTAAACAGGATCAAATGGAAAAGTATTATTGTGACTGTGAGGATGTTAGCAAGTAGTTTTCCAGATCAGATGGAGATTTAGTTAAATGCTAAGTGAATAGTGTTAACTAATAGGATATTTGGGGATGATCAGATAATTTGGGTGATCTCTTGAGATTTTATTTTTTGAAGTCAGTTATCAAATGTCTTTTTCTCTATTAGGCTTTTTTTTAGACAGGGAGAGGTGCAGGTTGGTTAGGTTTTGAGCAACTTTGGTGTCAAGAGATACAATATTACATTTTGTATGAATATTTGTAATATGGGAAGATGTTGTAATGGAGACTATTATGAAAAATCCTAATTTATTTGTTGAGTAAATGCAAATGTAAAGCATTTATGTGTTTTATGGTTAGTTTTGTAAAGAAAAATTTTCTTGAGTTTTTCTCAGAATATTTTGATAGAACTAATAGGTAGTTGGCTCATCATGCCATGTTGTTTCTTTGTGCTCATAGTTTAAAATTGTAATAAGGCTTGCTATGAAATACTGCTGTCTTCTGTGTCCTCCATGCTTTTCCACCTTCCTCATCTCCTACATACTGGTTTCTCCGTTTTCTTTTTTTTTTTTTTTTTTTTGAGACGGAGTCTGGCTCTGTCGGCCAGGCTGGAGTGCAGTGGCGGGATCTCAGCTCACTGCAAGCTCCGCCTCCCGAGTTCACGCCATTCTCCTGCCTCAGCCTCCCGATTAGCTGGGACTACAGGTGCCCGCCACCTCGCCCGGCTAATTTTTTGTATTTTTTTAGTAGAGACGGGGTTTCACTGTGTTAGCTAGGATGGTCTCCATCTCCTGACCTCGTGATCCGCCCGCCTTGGCCTCCCAGAGTGCTGGGATTACAGGCGTGAACCACCGCGCCTGGCCAGTTTCTCCGTTTTCATTTGGTTAGTTCTCTGGTCACTAATTCAACTCTGAATTTTCCCCTAATTGTTTAAAATTACACTCATGGTGGTAAAACATACGAGCTAGTCTATTTCATTTCTTGAATACATCTCTCAGGAGCTTTCTGATCTGCTCCAATCTAGACTGGAGGTCTCTCTTCTTGCTACATAGGTATTGTGGAACTCAATTCACGGTTATTCTGGGATAAATCCCTTTGCTTTTCACTTTAGTAGAATCTTTTCTAATCCTATGTCTTTTTCTTTCTTGTCTTATTCTCTTGGTTTACTCCATAGCTCTTAAAGGAAGTGTGCAATAAAAATTGTTTTGAGACTTTACAGATGTAAAAATGACTTTATTCTTCCCTCAATTTTATGTTGGTTTGGCCGAATATAGAATTCTATGTTGTAAATCATTTTCCTTCAGAATTTTAAAAGCATTGGTCCGTTGTTTTTTTACCTTCCAGTGATGCTGTTGTGAAGTGTGAGACCATTATGTTGTTGATCCTTTGAATGAAGCCTGTTTTCCCTCTGGAAGCTTATAGGATCTTCACTTTGTCTCTGCTGTGCCTTGCTGTGGGCTTTTGTTCTTTTTTTCTCTTGGATACTTGATATACCCACTACTGGATATAATGCCCTTTTGTTTTAGAAAATTTTCCTGAATTATTTTGTTGATGATTTCTTTGCTTTTGTTTTCTCTTTTCTGTCTTTCCAGTACTCCTAGAATCCTAATAATTAGATATTACATATCCTAGGCTGGATCTTGTAACTTTGTTTTTACTCGGACTTTTCATTTTTTTATCTTATACTTTTTTAAAAGAAAATTTCCTTAATTTTATTTTCTACCCTGCAGTTTTCCATTTCTGCAGTTATATATTTTTTTATTTCCAAGGCCTCAGTCTTGTTGTTTACTCCTATCTTAATCATCTTCTCCCCTGAAATTAGGGCATCCTATTCTTAATTCATGGATGAACTATCTTCTGTTGTTAACTTTCTGAAGATACTATGGTTTTGTTTTTTTCTTTCTTGGATAGTCTTTGTTTATTTCATCCTGTTTTTCTTTTATGGTTTGGTCTCTATTTTTTTTTTTTCTTCTTCTTCTTTTTTTTTTTTTAATTAGATACTTTCTTCGTTTCTTTGGTCATCCTTGATAGTCTGTTCACATGTAAGAGTGAGGCACTAATAAAGTAGCAAGCACTTACATAATGCTTAGAATGTATCAGATACTGTTCTAAGTGCTTCAAATATTTTAACATATTTAATCCTTGTACTGAATTTAGGAGTTAGCTATTATTATTTTTGATAGATGAGGAGACTGAGGCACACAGTGTTTTAAGTAAAATGCCCAGTGTACACAGTAAGTGGCAGAGCTGGAATTTGAATCCATCTATCTTAACTCTACAGTCCCTTCTTTTAACCTTTATACTGTTCTGCCTGTTACTAAAATTAGAAGCTAATTGGAAATTTGGTGCTTGTGGGTGGGGTTTGTCAAAGTAGTGTTTCGTGAGTGAGCTGTTTCTTTGTGGAACATCTGATAAGGTCCTTTTCATGGGTTGATTAGATTAATCAGAGAAGAATCTGCAGCTCTTCTGATAAGGGGTTTCAGCCCAGCTGCTGTTGTTTTGGTTGCTGAGTAGTGAAAGATGACTGGAGTTACTGGTCTACATATTTAACCACCCTCTCCCCTCCCCAAGATATAACTTCACCTAGTTCACCTGTGTTGATGTCTTCCTGCCTGGAGACCCTCAGCTTTACCCTGTCTAGGGAGCGAACCTCCAGTTTTCTGGTGTGGTCATAAATTGTAGGTTACCCAGTTGTGCTACAGATTCTGGGAGGGGTCTTAGCGTATACCTATGACTCCTAATTTTGAGTTTCACTTTTACCTAACTTTCAGTACTGCCCACTGCTGAGCCTTTTGAAGATTCTCTTATGTATTCATAAATGTGATTCTCATTTTTCCAGTGACTCATTTTCCTTGTATTTGCTTTGAAATTTCTTGCAGTTTTCTCATTTCACATTCTCTTTGACCTTGTTTTTATGCAGAAGCCAACAATCAAAAGAAATCTTTGTTATCTTAGAGGCATACCTTTCCATAAAGATGAATAAAATGTGTGTTTTAATGTGCCATTTGACATTTTCTGTCAGATCTTTCTCAAATGTCTTATTCTACCTTTGGCATTTAATGATGCTTCCAACAAGATATATCATCTTCTGAAAATCTTTCTTCCTACTTTAGAAATTTTTTCTTCTCTCTTAAGACTCTTTTACATCTCGTGTTATTTGTATTTGCATGCTTTTCTTGCACTCTGCCCTCCTCCCTACACCAGACTATAAGTTCTTTGAGGACCTTAACTGATACTGAATTGCTGAATAAAAGTTTATAACATTGTGTATTCTGTATATGTTTTGTCCTTTTGTGTGTCTTTCTTGTAAAACATTTTTAGAATATCAGCAGTATATTAAATATTGATACTAGCAAAGTAGGGAATTAATACAATAAGGCAAAAAAAGAGATTTAACTTAGATGTAAAGAAGTCTGAGAATTGTTAGAACTTGATATTGCGAAAACTTTCAGTGTAGATTCATAATCATAATGAAGTATACCCCTGTCTTTCTGCCATGACACAAAAGAATGAATTATGTAATCTGTTAATGTTTTGGCCAGGCTTATGATTCTGTAACTTAGATGTCAGATATATTTGCTGTTGCTACATTCTTATAATATTTGTAGTTTAATGGGCTATAATGTTAAATGCCAGAATATTCTAAAACACTTGATAGGAATGAACTTTAGATAAAGTAAATATTTTAAATGTATTGGAGTAGCTAAATACATAAAGCCCACATTTGTATATTTCCTTTTAAAAACTGTTGATTTTTGTATTTTATGAATTTCATTTTTACAAGTCAATGCTGTTAATTTTCTCCTATTTAAAATGCTCAGAAATAAACTATTGCAGGAATTGAAGTCTAAATTATTTGGAGAAAGATTATTGCTTTAAAAAATATTTTTCTAGTATTATACGTTAAGAAACTTGGGACATATTTGCTTTTTTAAATGTATTAATATTTCTTTGAAAATAAAAGGAAGACTATCATCTGCTTCTTTGTTTGTTTGTTTTTAAGATGGAGTTTCACTCTTGTTGCCTGGGCTGGAGTGCAATGGCGTGATCTCAGCTTACTGCAACCTCCACCTCTCAGGTTCAAGCAGTTCTCCTGCCTCAGTCCCCCAAGTAGCTGGGATTACAGTCATGTGCTACCATGCCTGGCTAATTTTTTGTATTTTTAGTAGAGACAGGGTTTCACCATGTTGACCAGGCTGGTCTTGAACTGCTGCTGGCCTCAGGTGATCAGCCTACCTCAGCCTTCCAAAGTGCTGGGATTACAGGCGTGAGCCACCGAATACGTAAAAGTTGCTGGAGTCTGGAAAATATCAGTGGTCACTAGTATGTTCTTTTGCAGAGCTAAATCAGAACTTAGGAAACTGACGGTATTAGGTTCATTACCACAGTCAAACAAGCTGAAATGATTGTTAGATGTGGATATTTTTATTTTCAAATTTTCTATCACCTTACATATAATTTATTGGGAAGTGACTTAAGAAAACACATAGAAGCATTGCTCTAAAAATTCCATTCTTTTGAAACCATGTTGTTTGAGTATAGCATATGTAGATGTTAAAGATTTTTTGTTTCTTGAGATTCATGGCATACATGTGGGAAAGAGAAAGTTGGTGTTTATAGTTTGACTTGGTTAATTCTTAATGTCCATATCACTCTTCTTTCATAATTTCTTCATAAAAAATGTAGCCACATACAGATTTCTGTTTACTTGCAACACAAAATAATGTGAGTTCCATTTCAAACTAAGCATCATCAAACGTTTCTGAAAGTCTGGTTTATGTTTTTTAAGTGCTGTATGTGGATGACCTGCTTAGTTTTAATTTTTGGAGAAATACATTTTATAAAAAATTTTCATCAAATTGCTAAGATTGTGAGTAATGGTAATGATACCATGATTATATTCTGCTTAATTTAATACCTTTCCTATTTATGTTTCTGTCTAAATATATATTTTTTAGTGTCATTACCTACTGAGTTTCTGTGAAAATAATTTGCTTTGCCTATTAAAAGAGTCCTTGAAGTTAATGTTTTCACTGTTTTTTTCTTTGACAGTTTTTTGAATTTTGTTTTTGAAGGTGTTAGCACTAGTTTCGAGAAGGTAAAGCACGGATATAGATGACTACTTAAAGCAAATGACCTTAGAAAATGCCCTTAAGGTTATTGTTTAACATATAGTTTAATATATATAGCTATTTGTATTTTAGAAGTGGGAAAGGATTGTTTTCCTGTAATCAAGTCCATCTTGTATTACTGAGTCAGGGAAACTATAATTAAACATTTGGGTATGTTCACTTAAAGTTTTCTTTTTAATTTAAAACATTGTTTTTTTAAATTAACTTTTAGGTTAAGGGGTACATGTGCAGGTTTGTTACAAAGACAGACTCCTGTCATGGGAGTTTGTTGTACAGATTATTTTGTCATATGTTCAGTTTTGAATGATAGAAAAAGAAACCAATTATTATTGACTAGAGTATTACTTGCAGCTATAGATTCACAGTTATAGGTTCCAAATTGTAAATTAAGAAACAATCTATATGAGAACTTATTTTTCATTTTAATATGTACTTCCTGTTACTAATTTCACCTTTTCAGGTTTTTTAGTTCTTGTATGGTTTGTTTGATAAAGCTGCTGCTCCTTTTTTTTTTTTTTTTTTTAAAGCCCTGATACTAATGGTTTTATCATTTCATTTTTATGATACACATTTAGGCCTAAAAAGGCAAATATTATTTGAATGCTTGTCTCTCTTACATACTTTAAGAGTAAAGAAAAGAGGAATTCTGGATTTTTTTTTGTATTTTTCTCATCCCTTATCTCCCATGAATACATGACTTGATTTATCTTGATCAGCCTAGTAACTTGCTCCACATTTTTCCAAAAGTGCAAAGCAGTTTCAGCTAAAAATACACATATCAAAATGATCCAAAAGTTGTGGCCACAGCTCAAAAATGCTGATCAATTTTGAAAATCTAAATCAGCGTTGGCCCTGAAACCGAGGGAAGAACCTTTGTGGTAGGGGACAGATTTCCAAAAACTCACCACAGTCCTGTTCTTAGCTGGAGTTTGTGCTGATGTTGCCAGACAACTGAGGAATAGATGCAAAAAGCAGGAAGCATTATTGAATTGAACGCTAGTGCCAATTTGGGAAAAGCAAATTAAAATGTAAAAGAATATTTTTCCACTCCTGGCATCTCAACATAAAATGGCAAAATACATGGTTGCTGAAAAAGTTACAGAAATTGCTAATTTTGCCAAAAAGTAAAAGCCAATTGCAAATTCTTTTTTGCGTTAAAAATGCATAGACAGAAAGAATTTTAATTTACAAATAAATATGTATACTTTTAAGTTGGAGAGTATTTTGACATAAATGGCTGTGTGTGTGGGGGCTTGTTTCAATATCTTATATTTTTCAGGTGCCACTTGAAGAATGGATGATGATGATTTTGGTGGTTTTGAGGTATGCACTGTTATTTACATTAGTTTGTTTTAACTTTGTGGGATTACAATGGAGTAAACTATTTTGAAAATGTATTATATTTCATTGGCATTCATGATCTTTCCTTGATCATTTTAATGTAATTCTGGAGTAAAAAGATGAAATCCAGAAAAATTAAAAAAACTCTCTAAAAATTAAAACTGATGTATTATTATAGAACATTTGGACTTGCCCATAGGAATGGTTTAAATTGAGGTAATTAAGTGCGACCAGTTTAAGCACTAAAGGAAAGATTTAAAAAATTGTCATCAGATGATTTTACTGGGATACATGTCTATTAGGAAATACTTGTGAGATGATGGATGAGTACTAAAGATCTTGTCACGTATTTGCATGGTTATACCTGTAATGAGTTGATTTAGTATATTAAGTACATAGCCTTTTGGTGGTTATAAAGTTAATTAGTATGTTTGTATTGTTAGATTATTGTAGTAGGTTAGGAATGGATACTTTGTAAGTGGAAATAGTTAGCTGAAGAAACACTGTCTTTTCCTTAATCCTTTTCAGTGTGTGTTCATTTTATTGAAATATTTTATAACCCAGTTATTTTTATGGAGCCAGTATAGTCTTGCAGGAAAATCTCTGGATTAGGAGTCAGGAGGCCTGAGCTCAAGTCCTGGAACTACCATCAAGTGAATGCTGTGTTTTTTTAAAGAATTTTACCTACTTTGGATTTGGTAAAAATGGAATTATAAAAACTAGGGAGTGTAATTAATGACCTTAATAGGATAAATAAGATGTTAAGTATATATTCAGTGTTGTGAATTTCATCAAAGAATGGTGTGAGGTTTTTGTTAGGATCTTCTTCTCTTTTGCTGATCTTTAAAATCAGTCAATATGGAGTATAGACATGCCTGTTTTCTCTGTTTCATCTAAAACTGGTTTTTGTTAAAGCACGCTTTGTATGCTTTCTGGATTTTGCTTAATGTTTTGGGTTTTGTTGAGTGATTGAATCTTATTTATGTTACTGAAATGTAACATTTATTTTTGTTAAAATGCTTTCCATTTTGAGGAAAATGTATGTTTCAGTTACCATCTGGCTTAGTTTATTGTTTGGAAGTTGTTATTTGAAGGTTACAGTCTGGCATAGTCTTCTTTATTTAAACCACACTTCATGTATTATTTAGGAAAAAAACACAGTGGATAGTGTTCTGTAGAGTAACAGTATTACACTTTGTTCCATTCATCAAATTGATTCCTTTCAATACTGCATAGGTACAAGTTAACCAATATTACAATTTAATTGTAGTTACTAGGTTTTTTTTTTTTTTTTTCTTTCCACATCCTGCTGTATAAATAGGGAAGGTCTCTACCCTTGGTTATATAAAATATGTTCATTTTTCATAGTTGTAGAGAATAGCTACTGTATTCTGTGTCACTTAGCTCCTGTATCAGATTACCCCTTTTAACTTCTCATTAAGGCGTTGGCAACTCAATGGAGAATACAAACTGAAATTCTGGCTCTAATTTTTAGTAGAAAATTTGCTGTGACCTGGGCATCTGACAGAAAACTCTGTGCTCTTACCTACAAACTCAATATTCAGTAATTGTTACAAAATAGGACGGCTTGTTAATTGAAAACTTGAGGTTTAGGAATTCTCTAAATATTGAATGCTATTAATTCTAGGTAGTATATTATTCAAGACAGACGAATCTTATTTCTTTGAATTAATCTCTAATTGGGTCTTGTGCTAATTAATTAAAAGGATTTGGTGTCTATATATTTTTAAAGACAAATATTTTTTCTACATAGATGGTTAAATGTGGTAAGTTAAAATACTTAAATATAAAGTTTACAAGTGAAAATGTGATTAAGGATATATAAAATAAAAATTTTATTGACTAACAGTAGAGTTATTTGAACAAGGAAGGGAAATTTTTACTTGAAGATAATAAAGCATGGGTACTGGGGGTGGCGAGTCATGATAGGAGTGGTAGCAGTAAAGACCAAAAAGCAATAATTTAGAGGGAATATGAAAGTGTCTGGTGTATTATAGAAGATATGCCTGTAGAACTGGAATGCTTGATCACTTAAATAGCATTTCTGCTTTTCACATCTTCTAAAATAATCTTGCCTTTGTTTTATAGGCTGCGGAGACTTTTGATGGTGGAAATGGTGAAACTCAAACAACATCTCCTGCTATTCCTTGGGCCGCCTTTCCTACAGGTATTGGTATCCAGGAATTAGGTTGTTTTTTTTTCCCGTGTAACATTTTTGGCTATTCTTTGAAACCCTATTTCTCACTTTTTTTTTACTTGTCCTTCTCTGATCTGAAAAATGGAGTGATCCAGATTTACTCTTTAGGTTTTTAAAATAACAAATTGTGAATTATGTAACACATTTTGTTGAGGCCTGATTCTAAAGATGATATCAGGAACATTAAATGAAGTTAAAATACAATTTACAGTTTTCAATTTATCTTGGTTTTTGGAAGGTGAGGTGCCCAATAACATTTTTAGGTTGTCCAGTTCATTAAAGACTCCTTTTTATAGTCCAAAAATAATTTATCATCTCCAACATACTTAAATTTCGAAGTGTGTTTGCAATAAAATCACTTAAATGTATTGAAAATTAAAATTGCCTTCTGAAAATTAAATACAAAAATCCATTATTGACAGATGTTTCTTGGAAGACCTCATGTTTAATATTAATTTATGTCAAAAGAGTATTTTGAGCTTTCAGAGTTTTCTATTAAATCTGTTAAAGTTATAAGATGAAAGTATTTTTCTTCAGCAGCTCTGCCTAGACCTCAAATGTTACAGTTGTTTATTGTAAAATATTAATCAAGTGCTTATTATGCATTAGGCACTATGGGGATATGGAGATGTATGGAATTTAGTCTAGTCCTTTACTTCAAGGGTAGATAATGTAGGCAATGGATATTTGCAATATGAAATAGATTTGTCATTTGGGAGGAATGATGATTTTATCATCCATTTATTTAGCAAATTCTTATTTTCATACCTGGTCTGAGTCAAGTACTAACCTGGCAGCTGGAAATATATATATATATACACATATATATATATACACACACACACATACTCTTATATAGCTGATCTGGTCTCTGAAGGGTGCATATAATTTCCATAGGCAGATATGGGAGAATGAGGAAAGATTTTGAAGGGAGAAAGATAAATGGAACAAAAGTGCAAATGAGAGAAAGGTGATGGCATTGTTAGGATGCTCATTCTTCTTTGAGGGCTGTGTGTTATTTCCTTTGCTGGGAATTGTCTTTATTGCTTCTCATTGTGTTCATTTCTACTCCCTTACGATACTAACTCCTGTGTTTTAAAAGTATTATTTCTTGCTTTAATTTTTTTTTCTGGATCACCTTCCCAGCAAACCTTCTGATGTCTACATGCACCTATTATCTAACTTTCATGTTGGACAGCAAGTTTTGTGGGTTAGCCACTATGTCTGTTTGTCCTGTTGTTATGTCTTAAATATGGGGCATAGTATCTGGCTTATAGTTGGTTCTCAATAAATATTTGTAGGATGAATAAAGAATAAAGGGAATAAGTGAATTAGCAACTGAATGAATGAACAGATTAGGATGGCATTGGAAATAGATAGGGAGAACTGGGATAGTAGATTATATTTATATAGTGGTTCAGGATTTTTAGTGTGCTGTCCTGCATTTGCTTATTATAAAGTAGGCAGAGCAACTGTACTCTTTGCATTGTGTGGATGACAGAATGGTTTTAAAAAGTTTTATCATTTGATACACGTAACTGTGTTTAGGGATGGCGTGTATTCTTTCAGATTCTATTTCAGTTCTTTTTCAGTAACTCAGGTTTTTTGGAAAGAGTTATCCACAGGACTGTGTGGATGTGACAGTGAAGGAGGAGTTAAAATTGATTTTTGAGGTTTCACGTCTTGATTCTGAAAGAATGATGTTACCATGAACAGAAATAGAGAATTTGAGACTTGGTTTGGGACAGATGGGGCCTTAATGAATTAATGTTAGACATGTATAATATATTTAAGGGACCTGAAACTCAGAAGAAAGGTTCGGGCTGGAATTCTTGGTTTAGGAGTTTTCCCGTTGATAATGACACTTAAAGCTGTAGGAGATTGCTGGGAGGAGCAGTACATAGATAGAATAAGGTTCAGTAATTAATTTGGATGTTCAAAGGTGGGGAATAGGAGGAGGTAAAAGAGGTCTGAGAAGTAAGGGGATTTTGGGCTAGTGCTGCAACACAGAAACTAGAAGTAGAAAATTTCAAAGAAGCTATGGGTACCTCTCCAAAGGCATTAGAGAGGTCAATGAGATTGGAGGCTGAGAAAAAAAACCATAGATGGTCGTAAGTGGCTTTTGAGGAATGATTTCAGTAGATTGGAAGTTTAAGGCAAATTGTATTTCTTTACTTTTTATGAAAGCATAAACAGTCTCTTTTATTACAATAATAAGGTGGCAAAGTTCTAAAGAATTGTATATTATGAGCAAATTAACTCCTGTTCTCTAGGAGTGAACATTATATGTCACATCTGCACATGTCTGTATATTAGTAGGTAAAATACTCAAACCTTCGCGAAACTAGAATTAAAGGACAAGTCATCTTGCATACACACACACGCACACACTCACACTCACACACTCTTTTTTCCCTTACTCCCTTTGAAAAATTAGATCTGAAGAATTAACTCTTTCTGGATTTTCTCAGTGACTTGCAAAATGGAGAATAAGAAACATGGCTGAGGGCTGAAGTTGGACATGGTACATGTTTGCTCAACCAAAGCTGTCTTTTTCCTTCGTTAGTTTGTCTTTCTCTGCCTGGAGAAGTCTGTCTCTGATTCAGGTAGTTGGAAGTTGTTTAGGTGAGTGTGATGTGAACACTTAGCATCATGCTAAGAATACTTAGCATAACAATGTAATCATTTCCACAGTAAAGACCTGAGAAGATAGGAACCCTTAAGAGATGTAAGGCAGATTCTTTTCAGTTTAAGAAAAGAGTAATTTTCTCCTTTTTTTCCCACCTACCTTTATCTTAGCTGTCTATAATCCATATGGAAAATATTTTAAAAAGAGATGGTGATTAGCCAAGCTTTACCACAGCTTAAAATCCAAGAAGAGAACCAAGAAACATTTGGTTTACATTTTTAAAGTTTTTTGGGGAAAATAAAAGTCTTCATTCTTGGGGTTAGGATAAAGGATTTTGTTAAATAAAGAGTGAGGTGGGTTTGGTGAGCCTAGTGATTCTACTGCTTCAGGACAGGCGAGTAGGTGGAGGAAGATTTTGTGATAGCAACTGGGATAATTAATGTATTTCTTAAAGTGTCTGTATAGCCTGCAGTTCTGTCAATAGGTTGAGGTACCTCAAGACATGTATCTTACTGTATATTAGCATTATTTACATAGTGAACTCTTAAAATGCTAGCTTATAGGCAATGTTGATGATGAAATTAATGAATTGTCAGTAAGAATAAATGAAATGTGCATGCTGATGCTTTGTACAAAGTATTATCTCTAGGCCTGTATCTCCTTAAGTTATAGTATCTAACCTGTAAAATGTGTCTTTACACCCTTGTTATCATAGAAATTGGGGAATGTAAATAAGAGATGAATGAATATGAAATTATCAAGCTCTTTTCCTATTTCGTTTGCTCTCCATAAACATGTAGAAATTATTACTTTATTTTAGTGAAAGCTATCCAAGGAGAATTGCCTTTCTTTAAGCATTTTCCTCTCTATTTCATAGCCTAACCCTCCACATTGCCTTCCATGCTATTCCGCTTGAAGCCTGTAAGCCAAACTGTGATCCACATAGTGTTCCCATGGTCTGTTCCTATATTTTTGTCATTGCTCCTGATTGTATTACTTACCTCATCTTCCATCCACTTACTTCAGTCTTACTTTTCTTTCAGGAAAACGTATGGAGCTATCACTGACTTTGTTCTGCATCTCATTAACTGCTGCTGCTTCTGAGTTTACCGTTCTTTTATTTCTGTACCAGTTGTTTGGTCCTTAGCATATGCTAATTTGTATTTTTAAAATTTGTGGTAAAACAAATATAACATAAAATTTGCCATCTTAACTATTTTTAAGTATACAGTTCAGTATTGTACATGTAAAACTGAAACTCTGTCTATCAAACAACTCCCCATTGCCCTCTCCCCTCAGCCCCTGGCGACTGCGATCCTATTTTCTATGAATTTGACTATTCTAGATACTTCATAAAGTAGAATCATACAGTATTTGTCATTTTGTAACAGGCTTATTTTACTTAGAATAATGTTCTCAAGGTTCACCCATGTGGTAGCATGTATCAGAATTTACTTCATTTTTAAGCCTGAATAATATTCCATTTTGTTTCTCTGTTCATTTATTGATGGACACTGGGTTGCTTCTGCCTTTGACTATTGTAAATAATGCTGCTATAAACATGGGTGTCTAATTTGTATTTTTAAAATATTTGATCAGTATGACTCCCATCTCTTTATGTCTATGTTAGTCTGAGATTTGGAGGGCAGTGACTGTGTTTTAAACCTGTTGAATCCTATATGTCTAGCATAGCACTGTGCCTTTTTAATAAACAATGTTTAGTAATTATTTCTTGCTGAGTAGAGCAGATTTACTTTGTTAACTCTTCTTATTTTTAATTCTTTGGGGATGATTAGTCTTTCTATCATAAGTTGAAAGAAGGCAAAACCAAACTTGCCTTCAAAAATATGTTAATCTCAGAAATCTTGGCTAATTACTCAAAGAAGCTTTTTTTTTTTTTTTGGTGCTCAATTAACTTTCCTCGTCATTCTCAATGCAAACATATGACCTGGAAATCCTGATAAATAAGAGCAGTCACAGATTTTCTGAAAGAAAGAAGAGCTGTTTTGGTGACCTTTTCTCATCTCTTACTTGGTCCTGCTGTATGCCAGTAGGTAACAATAGAGACTAGACTAAATATTAGTTTAATATATTACAGATCTAGAAGGAATAAGAGTAGTATATAGTTCTTTTGCATTCTTTTTTTCTAACTTATTTTTCTAAACATTTTTTTTCCAAAGAAAAATAATTTCCAACTTTGCAGAGCATCTAACATAAGAAAGTTTTTGAGTTGGCTACTCATAGCACTGTATTTTATTAAAAAATTAATAATTTTTTTTGGCTAAGAAATCTCTTTTAAAAGAAATTATTCTCAAGTAACTGTCTTTTATAAATGTTCATAAGGGTAGTAATGCTCTACTTTTTAGTAAACTAATAAGAGCGGAGACTTTTCAAAATGAATGGCTATCTTCTTATATACAAATATATATGTATGTATATATGTATATATGTGTATAATATAGGCACATGTATATATATGTAGATGTTTATGTGTATGTGTATATATTCTGATTTCTTCCTTTTCCCTCTCCAATGTAAATTCTCAACCTGTACTGATTTGAAAGGACTATATCATGACCTTGCAATTTCTAAGAACTGTTAGTCTTAGTTTGGTATTACTACAGGTTTTTATTTTATTTTCTCATTGTAGCAGACTCTAAGTTTCAGAATCCATGGAGTTTATTTAAATTAATTCTTTGGTTTGTTTGTTCATTTGTTCATTCATTCACTCACTTAGCATACGTTTGAAAATGTACTATGTTTCAGACACCAAATGCCATGTGCTGTGCACCTTATTTCATTTTCGGTGATGTCATATAAAAGCTGTCATCTAGAAGGACAGGATGTTTCATGAAATGTGTTGTTAATATTGGCAAACACTTTCATCAGTAACTTTAAGTTCAAATCTTTGATAGCAGCTACATGAAAAGAATATTATGTCAGAAAGTGTTGTCATGTTGCCATTGTGTACAATGTGGGTGGTGCTGTTTTAGAGGCAAATAACTGTTCACTTTTTATGTTTAACTGTATAAATATAAATTGTCTAGAAGGCGAGATGGGAGGCAAAACCTTGAATAGTGTCCTTTCTAATATGTTTCTAAGTTCCTTGTAGCACTACACAGACCACATTAGAATGCATTGACCATCAAAGGGAAAAAACAAGCTATCCGGATAGATACTTTAATCCAAATTAGCTCCTTCCAAACAGCTTGTATAGAGGGCAAACTAAACTGTCTGTCACAAGGTGACCCTTCAGAAGGAATAATGGGAATTGGACCAGCAGATGTTGAACCAAATAACTTAGATGTGGTTCACTTTGCATCTGGAGCTATTTGCATACAAAGCCAACAGGAAAGTTCAAACATTTTTCTCAAGACATTGGCAGAGAGAAACCTGCAAGACAGATGCCTTTTTGATTTCATGGTTCAATTTTTCCATTCTCCATTCTGTCCAGGAAAACCTAGGACAACAAATCGGTCATTTTATTAATATCCCGTTACTCTTCTTACTAACCCTGTTTTTCCAGTAGAATCTGTGTTACACATCTATGAGAGCTCAGAACCTGAGTCCACAAATTTTTGTTTGAGGAAAAATTGTTTCAGTATTTTTCTTCAGATTAATCTGTAGTTTGTACATAGTAATAATCAATGTTAATCAAATTCATTTGTCTGATTTATATTTGAGGTAAAATTTGAAGGTGACTTATTACATAGTCACATACGTGCATTATAGTAGGCAATATAGGTAATGCTTAAAAACTTTCCATCTGTTTTTGTATCTACATTAGACATTTTTGTCAGGACATAAACCAGATTTCTATTGAAGTCTAATAATTTCATAGTGTCTTTACAAAGATTATTTGAATAGAAAATTGTCACATACCTTCTTTTTGCTACATTTTGTGTATTCTGTTTAACTCCGAGGTTATTAACTCACGTTCTTTTACTCTGGAGCCAGTTTTTAAAAATGATGCCTAAGATGATAGCTTCTATAAAGCTGTGAATTAGTACTGTACATATAGATACTAGTCTTGATGTGAATTTTCAGTAATTTATTGTAGTTCATGTTTTTATTAATGCATATTATAGGAAGTATACAGTGTTATTTGCTATACTTCTGAAAATGAGGTTTATTATAGTGTGAGTTAGAGTCAAATATCCCTGTTGTGGAGTGAGGAGTTCTGTCTTTGCCCTCAGCTAACTATGTAACTTCTGTGAATCTCAATTAGCAAATCTATAAATTAAAGGACTAGATGATATCTAAATAATTCTATGAGATTTTGAATTCTCAGTTTATTATTTTATTTTATGGTCGTTGTTATCTGTAATATGAATAGCTTTTACTAGGTGAATTATGGTGCTTGGTTTAACTGTGTGGTATAACTGACAATACTAATCTAATAAATGACAGTGGTTCTAAAAAGAGAACACAAATACTAATGTGAAGAACTATAATTCTTAAGAGAAACCTTGTCTTTTTCGGTATCTTTTAACAATCAATTACTGTTCACATTGCTTTTTCTTACAGTATTTTATAGTACCTTTGTCTTTTCTATCTGAATCTGAATTTGCTTTTTAAAGACTGTGGTGTGCATTTTAGGATATTTTAGGATATATTTAGAGAAAAGTAAAATAGTTTAAAAATGGTGCTATAGGGAGTTTCTGATACTGCTAAAAAATGAAGGTTGGGGAATGAATGTTTTTTCTATAATATGAAGATAGTGCTCTGACTCTTTATCATTATAATCCTAAGTTTGCCCCCCCCCCCCAAAAAAAAAACACTGGAAATAAAACAAAACTTAGATTCTATTTGGCTCAGTAACAGTAGGAATCATTGCCTACCATTCTTACACTAAAGTATACAATTCTAATCAGCCGTCCATCTTGAATTACATTTTTTGGCCTCAGAAAAGATACTTTTTATTGTTTTTGAGAGACAGACACATACATACATATATATAGTATAAGGGTATGAAAGAAAAGGGAAATAATGCAAAAGATATACAGTGAAAACTTTTCTTTTATCTTAGTTCTCTAGTCTCACTTCTGATGCAACTAGTTTTATAAATTCTTTTTTAACCATCCGAATATCTTCTAGGCATGTACAATTGTGTGGTGTCTATTTTTTTTAATAGAGATGACAGTGTATTATATATACATAGTAATACTCCCTGCTTTTTTTCCCACAATAATTTGGAGAACTTTCTGTAGAAGTACTTATAGATTTTCCAAATTCATTTTAGTGGTTGCATAGTACTCTTTTTCATGGATTACTGTTACTAATGTAACTAGCTATTTTTACTTTAATTCTTGCTTTTACAAACAGACCTGTAGTGAATATTCTTGTATTTTCAGCAAAACTATTTTAATTAGCATGATAGTGTATATTGGTTCTGTGACTTGAAAGATTATTTAAAATTAATAGTTTACTTACTAATTTTACTAATATAAACATAGAACAAAACGTGCTGTTTAACTCTGAACAGTGTCAGATTTTATATTTGAGGTCATATATACCTAAGGTCATACATAAGAAAATGTTGGCCACGTTGAAGGTAATAATTTTATGAGTACATTGAAAAAGAAAGTCTTCTTTAGCTAACCATGGGCAAATTCATAGTAGCATGATTGTTGAAATGGTTGTGTTTTTTAAATGTGTAAAATAACGTTTATTGCAACATTGTTTATAATAGCCTCAAACTAGAAACAACTCAAATATTCGTCAAAAGTAGAAAGTTTAATATTTTGGGTTATATATAATAATAATATATTTATACTATATTATGTATTTATATATAATATATAATTTATTCTTATATAAAGATAATAATTATTATTTTTTGAGACAGAGTCTCACTCTGTTGCCCAGGCTGCAGTGCACTGGCACAATCTTGGCTCACTGCACCTCTACCTCCCAGGTTCAAGAGATTTTCCTGCCTCAGCCTCCTGAGTAGCTGGGACTACAGGTGTGTGCCACCATGCCTGGCTAATGTTTTGTAGTTTTAGTAGAGACAGGGTTTCACTGTGTCAACCAGGATGGTCTCCATCTCCTGACCTCATGATCTGCCCACCTCGGCCTCCCAAAGTGCTAGGATTACAGGTGTGAGTCACCCTGCCCGGCTGGATTATATTTATATAATAGAACACCATACACTTGGAAAATTAACAAACTATAGCTACATATGACAACATGGAAGAATCTCATGATCATCTATACTGTCCTCAGAGTACCTTTAAGAGATCAGTAGGAAGCCTTAAACTGACAGACTGTTCTATAATGTTAGATTCTATAATACCACATTTTCATAGAATCTGTGAAGTCTAGAATATCAGTCTCCCCTTGGGTTCTGGAATTCCTCTTGTTCATTAGAATGAGGACTCCATTATTTTGGCCACAGAGCTATACCCAGGACTGCTTCAGAGCAAGCCCCATGTCTGAATCTTCAAAGGGTAGAAATCGTCATCCTGTTTACTCAGTAGGGATGGCATGGGGAAGGGAGGAGAGAGTAGATTTCATCTAAAATCTACTGTGGATGAATAGTGCAATATGAGACTAAGAAAAATTTTTGAATCTGACCTCAGGTGTCTGATATGGAGGTCACAGACTAAGACTGGACCTGAATCAAACAGAATAACCTCCATCACTCACTTGCTCCCTCCCTCTACCCCTGAGATTCTTGTATTGGACTCTTGGGCCTAGCTGTAGCTGGAAACAGTAAATGCTTCTGCTTTATGAATTTTCAAGTGGCCAGGCAGGGTTGAGAGACTCACAGGAACATGAGACTTACAAAGCCAGTATAACCAGAGGTTCTGACAGATTTACCTTATGCACACTTGGCTTGATGTCTCTGTACTGATGCCCCTAATGAATACTGTTGTTGCTAATGTGTATTTTAAATGAACTTATACTTTGTACTTACTCGGGTTGAGTTTTCATGTACTTCCTTCCTCTTTGTAAAGGTTGGGCATTTGAGCTTCTTAAACGATGTCTCTAATTCTTGGTGGTATTCTCTTCTGTATTTGTGGTACTTCCTCTTTGTGGCAGGGGGTGTGGGGGAGTGGGAGGGTACCATGATTTCTTGAGATTCTGGAATCTTCCAACACCTTTTTGTGCTCATTCTCTCCTTGTGATTATCTATTCCATAGCCCACCCCATCAGCAATTTCTGTAGTTTCTGAGTTCATTCCAAGTGGGGATCTTTTCAGTTCTCTCCACTTCCCTGGTCACTATCTCAGTCAAAGCCACCATCATGTCTTTCCTAGGTGACTTGAGCAGCTCTTTTTTCCTGCATCCACTTTTCCTGCACTGTCTGCTCCCCTCCACCCGCCCTGCCACCCATGACTCCATTATTTTAAGTGGCACCAGAGAGGGCTGGGACACAGTGAATGATCAGTAGATGTTGCCTGTTTATGACATTTGATTTTAAACTGTAGAAATGCTTAGGATTTATTTTTTCATTTGTTGTGGATTCCTGAATATCAGTAAAACATGATTTGATTATAATTTTGTAGGTTGTAATTTTGACTTATGATATTCCTCTGAATATTTTGTTGTAATTTCTGTATTGGGTACTAAAGATTTATACCTGTTATTAGGAATCACCTGAATAAATTTTACAAACTAATTGCAGTTACAAAATCCTCCATGATTTGGGTATTGCTATTGTGCCTAATCACAGTTTTTTTTAGTCCCAATTCTGGTTTTTGTATCAAAATGGTTATATTGGCTTGCAGCTAGTATGCATTAATTTTTTTCTTATTAAAGCATTGCTGAGGTGATAATCATTTTAATAATGATTTAATAATTTAATAATTTTAAATTTATAATAATAATTCATTAATGAAAATTTCCTTCATTTAAATTGAAATGGAAAATCTTCTAGATTTGTTATTTTGGAGTGAATGTGTTAAAGACTAGTTTTATTGTGGACCTCCTCAGATAGATTGTTTTAGTTAATGGACCTTCCCAAGTAATTTTAGAATAAATCACAGAGACTGCCTCTGAAGTACTTAGAACACAAAGATGTTTATAGATATACTTTAGAACTGTGAATCAATAGGGAAGTTATTACTTAAACTTAATCCTATAGACAGTTTGCTAAAGATATGAAGAGTTTGATCATTTTGTATCTGTCAAGTCTGAGGTTATAGAAAAGTGGATAAAAGGTGATTTAGCTGGTTTGTAGGAAATTTTAATTCAATGTGGCTGACAGTACAGAGTTGATAAAATACTGTAATCAAATATTACAATTTGGTTATTAAGAAATGCTTTAGTTATGTAAATCAACTGTTACTTTTCTTCCTCCATCCCTTAAAAGGTTCACAGTGTTAATTTTTTTTATTTCAAGGAAACATTTGCTGATAGAATTGTTCATTAAACATGCGAATAAACATTTACTCATCAATCCATTAGGTTCCTAAAGGAGCAACCTTAAAGCAATTTCAACTCTTGGTCTTATTAATCTAAACACAAGTATTTTGCTTCAGTGGAATATGTTTGATTAAATTTGTGAAATTTACTTCTAATTTTTTAAAAGAAAAACTAGATTCTGATTGGTTATGATCCTGCTTGACATTAGGAGGTAATACTGTTTGCTTTCAACCTTCTATTGTTTGATTTCTCCCCCATTCAACAAATTATTGTATATCAAGCACAGGGGAGACAATCGGGAACAAACAAGACAGACAAGATGTTTGCCTTCATGGCTCTTGCAAACTAGTAAGGTACACAGAAATTAAATAATTGTTCAGATGTTTAATTATGACTAGGATACACTTTTAAGGGGAGGTATGGAGTGCCAGAATAGCGTATAATAAAGGGATAGAGAGAGTGAGGTAGGTACTGCATTATAGCTAGGAAGAATATCAGACACAGAAGTGTTTGAGTCCAGATCAGGATTAGCAAGGCAAATGCCTATGATGGTAAGGGAGGCAGGGCTTACCCAAAGCATTACAGCAGAGACAGAGGGAAACAGCATGTTTTCAAGTGTTAACTTTTGGCAGTGTAGCTACATTCTCAATTTTATATTTGTTTTCTGATTAATTTCTCTTTTATGATCATTATTTTCTATTGTCTATTTTATTATGTTTATTATATTTTTCCTAATTTTTAAAAATTTTTTATGCTTATCTTATTACTTTTAACCTTTCTTTTCAGACAGAAGTATTCCAGGCTATAATTTTCCCTCTGATTACTGCTTTAACTGTATCTTGTCAATTTTATTTTTAAATTACAATTTTCAGATGAAGTGATACTTGAGTTATTTTTAAAAGTATTTGCTAATTTCCAAGTATGGGGCTTTCCCAGTTGTTTTTATTGTTATTGTTTTCTAATTTGGTTGCTTTTTATTGTGATTGTTTTCTAATTTGATTGGTTTTTGGCCAGAGAAAGTTATTAGTTTGGAAGTTATGTACTCTGCTTCTTTTCTTTCGGTGGTATCCTTGGAAATTTTCACAAGCATTCTTAACTCACTAAAACCTGAAACTAATTAGTATCTTTAGCCTTCTCTTGAAAAATACAAAGAATGTGGAACATTTGAAATGTATTAATTTACTCTTTTGTTATTATGCTATTGTGCAGCATTTTAAATGTGTATATATATAAATATTGTATATGCATATGAAATACTTAATACATAATATAAGCTATATATTACATATAAGTATAGATATATATTATATATATAACACCACAAGACATTATTATCAGCAGTATTATGCTTGTTTGAAAATGCTTATTCCTGTTAGATAGATTCCTCTAGTTTCTATATTGACATTTATTTATTTGCTCTGCACAATATAGATATTACTCCACCATCTTCTGATTTCCATAGTTGTTTTTGGGAAGTTAGTTGATTCCATTAGTTGTTGTTCCATTGAAGATAATTGCTCTTTTCTTTCTGAATCACTTTATGACTTAATGCTATGTAATTGGTGTTCTGTAGTTTTACTGTGATGTACTAAGTAAGGATACCTTATTTTCTTTGATTAGAATTTATTGGGCTTCCACATGTATGGATTGAATCTTTAGATTTAATAAGCCCAAAAAGCTCAACAAATTAATTATGGGAAGTTTTATTACTTCTGAAAATTCTTGGCCATTGTTTTTACCAATGTTGTTGTTGCTCCATTCTCTTTCTCCTTCTGGAACTCTAGTTAGTTAAGTAGCTTTTTTTTTTTTTCTTTCTTTCCTTCCTGCTTCTCTCTTTATTAATATATTCTGCCATTTGATGCCGTAATGTTCTCAAAAGTGAAAAACTATTCATGTGAAAAAGGAAGCATATGGGGATCTTATGTACTAGAATCTGATATTAGTGTGTTTCTACTGCTAAGACATTTGTGCCTTTAATGCACTTCAGAGTATTGTATCATTATTGTAATGTATGCTTATGGCCTACTTAGAAATGATGTCAGTTGTGCTTGTATAAAAATTCTTTTTTCTTAGATCCATGACCTATGTAAATAATTTGTGAATTTATATTCCTTGATTATTTTTAAAGACATTTGGCATCTTTATGTAATTGAATATTGTATGTATGTATGTTTGTGTATATATAATCATGTAATATATATGATTCTCAGAATTTTTGAGTGATGTTTCTTTAGAAAGAAAGGGAATTATTATTGGTCATGATAATACTGTTTATAACTTAAACCTGATGTCATTTTGGATTCACTGGGTGTAAACCAAAGAGAAATATTTGTTTTCTGGAATCTCTTATAGTAAAGTGAAATAAATAGGCAATCATACTTCACAAGTGCATGATGAAAATAACCATTTTATTTCTCTTAATGGGAAGGATATAAATTATATGAATGGTGGAAAATGTTTCACATTTTCCTATTTCTATCATATACAGTGTGCAGTTCCCTGTGTAACTTATAAATTGATAAAGATCTTGGCTGAGGGGTAGATTGTAATTTATGCCTTACTCAGATTGCCGAGTACTGTTAGGTTCTTGAGTCTGAATCAGCCTTTCAACATCTTGGAGCAAATGATTTTTCATTTTCATAACAGGACAGTGATTTTTTTATGTTTGAGAGTATAGAAATTTAACTGGTCATTTACTTTAGAAAAATTGTTTATTGTTTTTCCCATTGTTAATATTAGTTAAGATTTTTTGTGGGCTCACAAAAAAATCTAATGTAACAGGATCCATGCTATAAACCCTGTGTTCATCTGTTGAAAATTATATGTATATTTTTAAAGGTTTATATACAGTTATATGTGTAATTTAGATAAATTTCAGCTTTTTGTATTAGATTTTAAATTTTTAATTATGCTTTACTTACCCGCTAAGACTTACGGGAAGTGAAATTTCAGAGATATGCTATCAGTTTTCCTAAAAGCTGATTAAAGCCATATTTCATAAGCTTATAACTTACAGTGATATATTTACAAGTTTGGTAAGTAATGTTAAATATTTCCCTGTAAGATCATGTAGAGTAGATATTAAAATTAACAAATATCTTAGAACTGAAAAGCCTGTGTTCAAATATCTTTTTATAAGAATACACCTAAAACTGACCTTCTTCATAGTATTGAACATTTTAGAGATTTATAAATGACACTGTCACAAAGGGAATTTCTCATACTCATCATGAGTTCTATAGGTACTACCTCAATTAAATTTCAGTTTGGGTTTTTTCTTTAATGAGGATAATAACATTTTGGTATATCAGATGCTCTTTATTTTAAACTTATATTGCCTTTTAGCTAATTCAGTTATTTAACTTTTAGCAAAAACTGAATAGAATTGCATTTGTTAAGTACTATTATAGGTTGAACATCCCAAATCCAAAAATCCAAACTGTGAAATGCTCCAAAATCCAAAACTTACATGATGCTGAAAGAAATGCTTATTAGAGAATTTTGGATTTGGGATTGTCAAATTTGGGATGGTAAATATTCTGAAATCTGAGTATCTCTGGTCTCAAGCATTTTGAGTAAGGAGTACTCAACCTGTAGTCAATTTTTTTCTATTTCTTGCATCAACCTTCCTCCTTTTTTTCACTTTGATCAAGTAGGTCAGATTTAACATCTCATCTGGACTGTTATAACACTAATTTAACTGGTTTCTTTGCCTTGTAATTCATTCTATACATGGTTTCCAAAATAATTTTTATATAGTCATCTTTACATAGTAGTTAGTTTAGAACCACCCTAAGTTCTTTTGTCTCTCTTTCAAGGGCCATTATGATCTGGTAGTAGCCAGACTCTGTAGACTTTCATTCACTGTTACCCTTGTCATACTAGTGGCACAGTAAAACTGAAAATTACTTGTACTTCCCGGCACATATTTGCAATTTATTCCTACCTCTGGTTCTTTTTTCTAGTTGTGCTATTCAGCTAAAACATTTTCTCCATCTCTGCGTGTTCAGATCACACTCTTCCTTCATAGCCCAGTTGAAAAGTCTCTTTCTCTGCTGAGCTTTTCTGTCAGTCCTCTAGCCTGCCTAATCCCAAATGTTGAAGTGACCTTTCTTTTTCATTAATTACTGTTTAGTTTCATCTGTGGCATTTTATGCTGTTAGCTAGTCTCTTTTCTGTTGTCAGTCATGACACTTTATACCCCTGGTTCTTTCCTACTACTATGATCTTCCCTTTTGACTTCTTTACTTATCTTCTCTCTCTCTTCCCTTTAACAATTGTTTTTAGGGTTTTGTCCTTGACCATTTTGTATTTTCTCTTTGATGAAATCCTTTAATTGAAGATACCCAAATTTCTGCCATCATTCTTGACCCTTCTTTGGAGCCTTCCTGCCTTGATATGTAACTTAAAGTCAGCATCACTAAAACATATCTCACCTTTTACTGTTTCACACTTGAACTATTATTTCTTTTCTCACTTAATAAAAGTAACTGTTCATCTAGGAGCATAAGCCAGATAACTACCTGTATAAGTCTTTCTCAAGTCTTTTTGTTTATTCAGCATAGTTAGGACTGGAGTGTCTGTAATCATCATGTTCCTTTTGAGCTCTTTACTTTTCAATTATATTGAAGTACTTGCTGTTCCCTAAACACATCCTGTGGTTTCATGACTCTGTAGCTTTTAATATGTTGTTCTCTTTGCCTGGAAAGTCCTAGTAAGAATTATACAGACTTGGATATGAATCCTGGCTTCATCATTAACAGCTATGTAACCTTGGTCAACTTAATAAGCCTTTCAAGTACCTGTTTCCTTATTTGTAAAATGGTAATAATATCTACTTAAAAAAAGTATTGTGAAAATCAAGTGTGAATATGCACATATACATGCATACATATTATATAACCTATATACAGATATATATACAATTATGTATATATATGATTAAAATGATAATATATACTATTAAAGATTAAATGTGTATATATGCCTGATATGGTGCTGTTTAAATACTCATTTTCCTCTTTTTCTTACCTTTCCCCTCTCTTGCAAGTTCTGTGTCATATATTAAGCTTACCTTAGGATCATTAGTTTTGTGAAGTCTTTTTTTTTTTTTTTTAAATATGATGTAATCCTTTTCTTCACTGTACTTTTATCTTAATATTCCAAATCTTTTATGTGATATAAAAGTTTGTCTATGTATCTTTTCTAGAATGTGAGCTTTAGGATTGGGAAACTGTCTTGTTTATATTTGTATCCTCTTGAATAAAACTTTGAAATAGCATCTTATGAGATCCCTCAAGTTAAGTACAGAAGTCATGCACGTATAAGTATATAGACTTACCTAGGAGAGAAGTTCATAACTTCTTTTAGACTCTCAGAGTAATCTATTCTTAAGGTGAAGACTCATTGGTCTAGATTTCGATGCATGAAACAGATATTCCACTGAATTAAACCATGCATTTCCTGACCCTGGGAAGGGAGACACCAGCTCCTTTCTGGTTCTGGATCACTTCGGTGGGAGAGTAAATGGAGAGCTGCTGATCCCGTGCCTCACTCTCCTGACTCAACTTTTGGTCCTCCAGCACTTTTAATTATGATTTTGTAATCAGGAATTTCCCTATCTTAAAGCTTTCCACTTGAAATTTCTAGAGTAGTTTGTCTATTCCACTAAACCCTTTTTTTGTACTAGCACATTATAAGTTTTGGTTGAATTAATAGAATATTATGTGAAAAAATGCTAGAAACTTTGTTTTTCTTTCTGTAAAGCATGGTGCTGGACAGATTAAAAAAGAATATATTTTCTTTGCAATATCTCTTTGTGCATATATACGATGAAGCGTTCAGTCATATACTTTTGTTTATGTAGTCAGGTGTGGTCTAAAATATGATAACATATCTACTGTTTTAGATATAGCTTATATTTATCTACCTCATTCATTTGAGTAGTTGAGAATATAAACAGAGGAAATGGAATTATATCTCCAAACATATTTGATTCTTTTAAAAAATTTGTCTCAAAGGCACTCTGATATGAGCAGGGTGTCACCTTTTGGAACTTCACACACCGGGGCCTGTCGTGGGGTGTGGGGAGTGGGGAGGGTTAGCGTTAGGAGATATACCTAATGTAAATGACGAGTTAATGGGTGCAGCACACCAACATGGCACATGTATATATATGTAACAAACCTGCATGTTGTGCACATGTACCATAGAATGTAAAGTATAATAATAAAATAAAAGTCAGTGAACAGACTAGAACAGAAAGTACACAGTTCTTTTCTCTGATATTTCATCTATTTAAACTAGCAGTCATGCTTGTATTTTGATAATACTGGAAGATTTTAGTAGACCTTTTTAATAATCTTATGCAGTTGAATAAATCTTTTATGTTTTATTGTGAAGAGAAAAAAATTAAGTTAGTTTTGTACATTACCTTCCCATTCTTCTCCTTCTGTAACTGTTTCTCATAGGTCTTTCACTTTTTTTTCCCTGTATACATCTCTGATGTTTGGATTTACCATCTGAGTATGTGTTTTATGGTTTAATTCAGTCTGAAATACTGTATTTACAACATGACATTAGCTGTAAAATCATTCTGTCTGTGAGGTAATTACTGATCTTACTGTAGTTGTCATTTCTGTTGAATGAGTAATATGTAATACAGAATTCTTTTTATAATCTATATGTCTATAATGGTGATGTGTTAGATCTTGGATTAGAAGAACATATAGGTAAATGATTTCCACACCTTTGTAAATACCCTTGTATTAAAGAGAATTGCTAATTAACGATTAGTGAATTACTAAACCTTTTATTAAGATATACTGTGCAGCCTTGTGCAGTGGCTCATACTTGTAATCTCAGCACTTTAGGAGGCTGAGGCAGGAAGATCACTTGGGGCCAGGAGCTCAAGACCAGCCGGTGCAATATAGTGAGACTGTGTTTCTTTAAAAAAAAAAAAAAAAAAAAAAAAGCCAGGCATGGTGGCATGCATGTATAGTCTCAGCTACTTACCTGTAGTCCCAGCTACTTTTAAGACTGAGGTGAGATGATCAGTTGAGCTCAGGAGTTGGAGACTGCAGTCAGCTATGATTGTACCACTGTATTCTGTCTTTGGTGACAGTGAGATTCTTTCTCCAAAAAAAAAAAAAAAAAAAAAAAAAAGCGCTCTCCTATGCAATATGGCTTTCTGTTTGAGACTTACACTGTCCATTTTTTTCCATCTCTGCATGTCTTCATTTATCACTTAATTTTTCTAGAAAGGGTTTGAAGCATTGATATGTTTTTTGGCAATAATCTATTTGGTCTTAATGCTATTTGGTCTTAATAAATTGGGAAGTTTTTATTCATTAAGCAATTTTGGGAAAGATTTGAGTATCATTTGTTGTATGGACATGGTATTTGTATCAGTCATGGTTCAACCAGAGAAGCAGACCCAGTAGGAGATGTATATATTAAGATTTTTTTTTGTTTTAATAAATAGTTAGCTTACATGAGTGTGGAGCTGACTAGACAAGCCTGAAATTCATAGGACGGTCCATCAGGAGGGGCAGGTTAGAACCCATAGGCACAGGTTGAAACTGTAGTCCACACACAAAATTTCTCTTTTACTAGGGAACTCTCAACTCTGCTTTGAAGACCCTTCAAAAGATTGAATCAGGTCCATAATTATCTAGGGTAATCTCTTACTTAAAGTAAACTTATTATGGACTTTAATCACATACAAAATACCTTCACAGCAACATCTAGATTAGTGTTTCATTATTAGCTTATCCAGGTTGACATTTCAAAACGCTATCACAGTATTCTTATTTTCTTTTGTGTGTATGTATGTGTCTCTGAATCTATTTAAGTATAGATTTTGCTATAATAATTATTATTTTTCCTTAGTCTGCCATTAGCAACAGTGTTGTTAGAGTAGTGTATAGAAAGTAGTTGACATAATTAAAAGGAAGTGATTTTAACCCAGTCTTTTGATCTTGTTTCTGTTTTTGCAGTTTTGTAAGTTTTGAGAAACTTGCTGACCAATGTTGTTGAAAGGACATACTTTTTTTGGTTTGATTTATCCCATAGTACCCTGGATTTAATGTTAACAGTGGGATAATCTGTTAGAATATTCCTATTTCTCTTATCTGTGCATGTATAGAAAAGACTTGTAAACTGTTGAATTGAAATATTGATTGAAAAGATATTTTAAAAGATAAAGGAGCCTTCTGAATATCATAACTTAAAGGTAGAAATGTACATATATCACAGGTAAAAGACAAAAAGGATAACTAAAATAATGAAAATGAACTTTACTCAGAATATTTACAATGAATAAAATAGAGCCTCACGTACTACCATTAAGTTGGTAATGCATTTTATTTTTCTTACCTTTGATAATTTCCACCACCCTACCAATACAAAAATTTTTTTTTTACTCCAAGTTAAATCTAATTAAGATGATTTAAGGAGCATTGGGGATAATGATGCTATTTGTTGTAGAGGCTGACCATTCTGTGTGCTTTTGCGTACCCATCGCTTAGCTACCACTTACAAGTAGAACGTGTGGTATTTGTTCTTTTGTTCCTGAGTTACTTCACTTAAATAATGGCCTCCAGTTCCATCCAAGTTGTTGCAAAAGACAGTATTTCATTCTTTTATATGGCTGAGTGGTGTTTCATGGTGTATATATACCACATTTTCTTTATGCACTCGTTGGTTGATAGGCACTTAGATTGATTCTTTATCTTTGCATTTGTGAATTGTGCTGTAATAAACATACACCTGCAGATGTCTTTTTGATATAATGATTCCTTTTCATTTGGGTAGATATCTTCTAGTGTGATTGCTGGATTAAATGGTAGATCTACTTTTAGTTCCTTGAGAAAGCTTCATACTATTTTCATAAAGGTAGTTTAATTAGGTTCAATTTATTTATTTTTGTTTTTATTGCATTTGCATTTGGGGTCTTAGTCATAAATTCTCTGTCTAGGCCAATGTCCAGAAGCATTTTTCTTAGGTTTTTTCCTAGAAGTTTTATGGTTTCAGGTCTTAGATTTAAGTCTTTAATCCATCTCGGTTTAGTTCTTACATGTGGTGAGAGATAGCGATCCAGTTTTATTCTTCTACATGTGGTTATCCAATTTTCCCAGTACTATTTATTTAATAGTAGGGTGTCCTTTCCCTAATTTATATTTTTGTCTGCTTTGTTAAAGATCAGTTGGTTGTAGTTATTTGGCTGTATTTCTAGGTTCTCCATTCTGTTCTATTGTGGCCTATGTGTCTACTTTTATAACAGTTCTATGCTGTTTTGGTTACTATAGTCTTGTAGTATAATTTGAAGTCAGGTAATGTGATACCTTCAGATTTTTTCCTTTTGCTTAGGATTGCTTTGTTTCTTTGAGCTTTTTTTTTTTTTTTTTGGTTCCATATGAATTTTAGGTTTTTTTTTTAGTTCTGTGAAAGATGATGTTGGTATTTTGATAGGAATTGCGTTATATCTGTAGATTGCTTTGGGGAGCATGGTCATTTTCATAATATTGATTCTTCCTATCCGTGAACATGGTATGTTTTTCCATTTGTTTGTATCATCTGTGATTTCTTTCATCAGTCTTTTGTTGTTCCTGTATAGATCTTTCATTTCCTTGGTTAAGTATATTCTTAGGTATTTTATTTTTTTTGTATCTATTGTAAATGGGATTGAGTTCTTGCTTGATTTGATTCCTAGCAGGGTCATTATTGGTGTATAGCAGTGGAACATTTTTTTCTTTCATGGAAGTTAATGGTTGTTTAAAGGTTGAGTATCCCTTATCCAAAATGTTTGAGACTGGAAGTATTGCGGATGATAGAGTTTTTTGGATTTTGGAATATTTGCATTTATATAGTATTTGTTGGGGATGAGACCCAAGTGTAAACATGAAATTTGTGTTTTATATATAGCTTATACATATAGCCTGAATGTAATTTTATACAATATTTTAAAGATTTTTAAAATATGAAATGAAATTTTGACTGCAGCCTGTCACATGGAGTTAAGTGCAGAATTTTCCATTTATGGTATCGTGTGGATGCTCAAAAAGTTTCAGATTTTGGATTATTTTAGATTTCAGGGTTTTGGATTAGGGATGCACAGTCTGTGTTAGTAATGAATTTAGTGGGGGGTATGTTAGTCTGTCTCTGCCAGGCATGCTATTCTTTTTCAGCAGTGAGTGTGTTTGACATGGTCTGGTTCTTCTGAAATCAGATTTCTCTTGTAGCATATTTAACAGGAATTTGTAAAGTGTTTTCTTATGTAAGAATAGCACTTTTTCTAATTGTAAACATTCATGATACAGCTTTTTTTTTTTTTTTTTTTTTTAATTGAGTGGGTTTATTTCCATTGGACTATTGGGAAAAAGGAGTTTTCTAGGCATGTACTTGTTGTCATATGGAATACTGGTAAACTTTGTTTTCTTGCTAAAATTTTAGTGCACACAGGTAGCTTTTGAAGAAATCTAATGCAAATTAGGCTTTCTGGACTGTCTAGCACCCTTTGCTTTTACCCTTTGTGATTATACTTTTTTTGTATTTAATGCATATCTATAGAAATAGTGATTGTTGGTCGGGTGTGGTGGCTCATGCCTATAATCCCAGCACTTTGGGAGGCCGAGGCGGGTGGATCATCTGAGGTCAGGAGTTCGAGACTAGCCTGACCAACATGGGGAAACCCCGTCTCTACTAAAAATACAAAATTAGCCAGGTGTGATGGCGCATGTCTGTACTCCCAGGTACTCAGGAAGACTGAGACAGGAGAATTGCTTAAATCCGGGAGGCGGAAATTGCGGTGAGCCAAGATCGCCCACTGTACTCCAGCCTGGGCAACAAGAGCAAAACTAGGTCTCAAAAAAAAAAAAAAAAAAAAAAAAAAAAAAAAAAAAAAAGAAATAGTGATTGTTAGCTAGTCCTTCTCCATCTCCTTGAATATGCCCAGATATTGCTTAGGTTTAATGAATTGCATATGTTGGAATGAAAGTAGCATGATTGTATTCATGGTCAACAGTGCTTCTTAAATTAAGATGGGCTATTTACTCTGAGATATATTCTTTCTTTTTTTGCCTAGTTGTTGGACTACCACCTCTGAAATAGCGTATATTAACTGTCTCCTCCTATAAATATATTCTAATGAAGTAAGGTTTTTACTATGTAAAACATAACTCTCTTTGTATGAACTCAACGTTTTTTGAGGAATGTTCTCCAAATGGAATTCTAGTATGGAGGGTTGGTGGAAAGAGCACTGCCATTAGGAATCGGAATCAGAAAATGTCCATTGTAGTCTTAATATGTTAATGCTTGACAGGGTAATTTAGGCAATATTTGATTTTTTTTAGAACTCATTAATTGTAAAATGTGAAAATGGAGAGGATTGAACTGGTTATCTAAGGTTTCTTCTGTATGCTATCTCGTTTGCAGACACTGGGATGTCATAACCAAGTGAGAAGTTTTTCAGAGTTTCTCTGAAGGGGCTTTAGAGATGAACAGTTATTTTCTTGTTAAATTTGCTCTTGTTTGAGATTGGAAACAGAACCTTGCAGACTCACTAATCTCATTTTATCACTATATTGAGAGTAAATCCATCTCTCAGAGACAAACTAAGCTTATGAAACTTAAATATGAAGCCTGAATGTTAAGTTGATTTACAAGGAGAAATTTCTGTACCAGAGACTGGAATACTCAAGGTCCATTCTCTCGCTGCATGCAGAACAAATGTTAAGTCATATTATGATTAAAAGGTATGTAACGAGTGTGGAATTGGAGTAAAGAGAATGAAATAAAATCAAGTTTAATAATATTGCAGCAATTTGCCAATAGGAGTGGTAAAATTTAAAATGTTGGCTTAAGTGCCCTTTTCTCTGGATAATACTTAGATGAATCCTGCCAGTGTTTACCTGTGTTTCTGTATTTAAATTTCCTTTATTTAAGTTTCTATGGCTGATTTACCAATCTTTCTGATTGATCTTATTATTTATCTAAATATATTAACTAGATATATTAATATTTTATATTTTAGTCTTTCGGACTTGGGAATAGCTAGCTCTCCTTTATTTGGGAGACTTTGCATGTCTATGTTTTGATCACCTATTTGATGATTATTCTGATAATTTTACTTCATAAAACAATTCCCCAATCATTATAATTATTTATCATAAAACTTTTAAAAGAAAAATAATGTTGTTTTGCTCATTTTCTAAATGGGGAACCTAAGGCTCAGTGTCTACCCTGGAGTGCTGAGCTCTCATGTAGAACTGGGATGTGAATCTAGTTCTCAAATCCAAGTTCTTTTTCTACAGTTTGCTTTATATTTAGAAGTGGCTTGAGTTCTCTTAAAGGCAACAAAAAGAGCTAAATATGTATTTAAGGTATTTGAAACTTCCAATATAGAAGTTTTTTCTTTTTTTCTTATCTAAATTGTACCTTCATAGACATTAAAATAAAGCTTCTTTTTAAAAAACTTTTATTTTAAGTTCAAGGGTACATGTGAACGTTAGTTATATAAGTAAACCTGTGCCATGGGGGTTTGTGGTACAAATTATTTTGTCACCCTAGTGCCCATTAGTTATTTTTCCTCATCTTCTCCCTCCTCCCATCTTCCACCTTCTGGTAGGCCCCAGTGTCTGTTGTTTCTCTCCATGTGTTCTCATCATTTAGCTCCCACTTATAAGTGAGAACATAGAGTTTTTGGCTTTCTGTTTCAGCATTAGTTTGCTAAGGGTAATAATGGTCCTCAGCTCCATCCATGTTCCTGCAAAGGAAATGATCTCATTCCGTTTTATGACTACATAGTATTCCATGGTGTACATGTAACACATTTTTAAAATCCAGTCCATCCATTGATGGCCATTTAGGTTGATCCCATGTCTTTGCTATTGTGAAATGCTGCAGTGAACTTACACTTGCATGTGTCTTTATGATATAGCAATTTATATCCCCAGTAATGGGGGGACTGCTGGGTCATATAGTAGTTCTGTTTTTAGCTCTTTAAGGAATTGCCACACTGCCTTTCCACAGTGGTTGAACTAATTTATACTACCACCAACAGTGTAAGTGTTTCTGTTTCTCTGCAACCTAGACAGCATCTATTTTTTTGACTTTTTAATAATAGCCATTATGACTGGTGTGAAATAGTATCTTATTCTGGTTTTGATTTGCATTTCTCTAGTGATCAGTGATGTTCATCCTTTTTTCATATGCTTGTTGAATGCATGTATGTCTTCTTTTAAAAAGTGTCTGTTCATGTCCTTTGCTCATTTTTTAGTGGGGCTGTTTTTCTCTTGTAAATTTGTATAAGTTCCTTATAGATGTTGGATATCAGATCTTTGTCAGATGCCTAGTTTGCAAATACTTTCTCCCATTCTGTAGATTGTCTGTATACTGTATAAATACTTTCTTTTGCTGTGCAGAAGCCCTTTAGTTTATTTAGATCCCATTTGTCAGTTTTTGCTTTTGTTGCAGTAATAGCTTTTGGCATGTTTGTCGTGAACACTTTGCCTGTTCCTTTGTCCAGAATGGTATTGCCTATGTTGTCTTCCAGAGATTTTATAGTTTTGAGTTTTGCATTTAAGTCTTTAATCCATTCTTATGTTAATTTTTGAAAATAGTGTAAGGAAGGGGTCCAGTTTCAGTCTTCTGCATGTGGCTTACTAGTTATCCCAGCACTATTTATTGAATAGGGAGTCCTTTCCCCATTGCTTGCTTCTTTCAGCTTTGTAAAAAATTTGATGGTTGTAGGTGTGAGGCCTTAGTTCTGGGGTCTCTCTCCTATTCCATCGGTTTATGGATCTGTTTTTGTACCAATAACGTGCTGTTTTGGTTACTGTAGTCCTGTAGTATAATTTGAAGTCAGTAGCATAATGCCTCCAGTTTTGTTTTCTTTGCTTAGGATTGCTTTGGCTATTTTTTGGTTCCATATGAATTTTCAAATAGTTTTTTCTAGTTCTGTGAAGAATGTCATTGGTAGTTGAATAGCAATAGCATTGAATGTATGAATTACTCTGGGCAATATGGCCATTTTAATGATATTGATTCTTTCTATCCGTGAGTGTGGAATGCTTTTCCATGTATTTGTGTTATCTCTGATTTCTTCGAGCAGTGTTTTGTAGTTGTCATTGTAGAGGTCTTTCACCACCTTGGTTAGCTGTGTTCCTAGTTATTTGATTCTTTTTGTGGCAATTGTGAATGGGATTATGTTCCTAATTTTGCTCTCAGCTTGACTGTTGTTGGTGTAATAGGAATGCTAGTGATTTTTGTATATTGATATTTTGTATCCCAAGACTTCATTGAAGTTATCAGCTTAAGGAGCTTTTCGGTGGACACAATGGGGTGTTCTAGACATAGAATCATGTTGTCTGCAAGCAGGGATAGTTTGACTTCCTTTCTTTTTATTTGGATGTACTTTATTTCTTTCTCTTTCCTGATTGATCTGTCCAGGACTTCCAATAGCGTGTTGAATAGGAGGGGTGAGAAAGGGCATCCTTGTTTTTTTCTGATTTTCAAGGGAAATGCTTTCAGCTTTTGTCCATTCAATATTATGTTGGCTTTGCGTTTGTCACGTATCTCATTATTTTGAGGCATGTTCTTTCGATACCTAGTTTATTGAGAGTTTTTAACACGAAGGAATGTTGAATTTTATCAAAAGCCTTTTTTGCATCTATTGAGATAATCATGTGTTTTTTGTCTTTAGTTCTGTATAGGTGATGAATCGTATTTATTAATTGGGAATGTTGAACCAACCTTGCATCGCTGGAATAAAGCCTCCTTGATTGTAGTGGATAAGGTTTTTGATGTGCTGCTAGATTTGGTTTGCCAGAGGTGTTTTTGCATTGATGTTCATCAAGGATATTGGCATGAAATAATTATTCCTTGTTGTGTGTCTACCAGGGTGATGTTTTAGTATCAGGGTGATGTTGACCTCATAGAATGACTTAGGGCAGAGTCCCTCTTTCTCCGTTTTTTGGAATAGTTTCAGTAGGAATGGTACCAGTTGTTCTTTGTGTATCTGTAGAGTTCAGATGTGGATATGTCTAGTCCTGGGCTTTTATTAGTTGGTAGGCTACTTATTATTGATTCAGTTTGGGAGCTTGTTATTGATCTGTTCAGGAATTTAATTTCTTGCTGGTTCAGACATGGGAGGGTGTATATGTCCAGGAATTTATCCATTTCTTGTAGATTTTCTAGTTTGCATGCATGGAGGTGTTCATAATATTCCCTGATGGTTCTTTGTATTTCTGTGTGGTCAGTGATAATATCCCCTTTATTGTTTCTAATTGTGTTTACTTGGATCATTACTTTTTTCTTATTTATTTGTCTAGCTAGTGGTCTATTTTACGAATTTTTTTCAAAAAGCCAACTGCTGGATTCATTGATCTTTTGAATGAATGAATGAATGAATGAATGAATGAATGAATTTATTTTGTCCCAGTCTCCTTGAGTTCGGCTCTAATTTTGGTTATTTCTTGTCTTCTGCTAGCTTGGGGGTGGGTTTGCTCTTGGGTTTCTAGTTCTCTTAATTGTGATGTTACGTTGTTAAATTGAGATCTTTCTAACTTCTTTGTGTGGACATTTAGTGCTATACATTTCCCTTTTAACACTGTCTTAGCTGTGTCCCAGGGATTCTGGTATGTTGTATCTTTGTTCTCATTCATTTCAAAGAACTTCTTAATTTCTGCCTTATCTTCATTATTTACCCAAAGTTATTCAGGAGCAGATTATTCAATTTTCACGTAATTGAATGGTTTTGAGCTATTTTCTTAGTTTTGAATTCTATTTTTATTGCACTCTCATCTGAGAGAATGCTTGTTATGATTTCAGTTCTTTTGCATTTGTTGAGGAGCATCCTGTGTTTGATTGTGTGGTCAATTTTAGAATACATGCCTTGTAGCAATGAGAAGAATGTGTATTCTGCTGTTTTTGGGTGGAGAGTTCTGTAGTTGTCTTATCAGGTCCATTTGATCCAGTGCTGAGTTTAGGTCCTGAATATCTTAATTATTTTTTTTTGCTTTGATGCTCTATTTCTGTCAGTGGGGTTTTGAAGTCTCCCACCATTACTGTGTGGGAGTCTAAGACTCTTTGAAGGTCTCCATGACCTTGCTTTATGAATCTGGGTGCTCCTGTGTTGGTTGCATATATGTTTAGGATAGATCTTATTGAATTGAGCCCTTTGCCATTATGTAGTGCTGTTACTTGTCTTTTTGGATCTCTGTTGGTTTGAAGTCTGTTTTTTTCTGAAATAAGGACTGTAATCCCTGCTTTTTTTCTGATTTCCTTGTGCTTGTTAGAGTTTTCTCCATCCCTTTATTTTGAGCCTGTAGGTGTCATTGCATGTGAGATGGCACTCTTGAAGGCAGCATACCATTAGGTCTTTGTTCTTTATCCAACTTACCACTCTGTGCCTTTTAATTAAGGCATTTAGTCCACTTACATTCAAGCTTAGTATTGAAATGTGTGGATTTGATTCTGTCATCATAATGTTAGCTGGTCATTATGCAGACTTGTTTGTGTAGTTGCCTTATAATAGTGTCACTGGTCTGTATACTTAAGTGTGTTTTTGTAGTGGCTAGTCCAAATAAAGCTTTCATTAATGCAATAGGAGCCAATTGTTTTTTATATTTTGTTCATTGTAGATGTGGGATCATATTACAGTTAAATTATCACTTTTTAAGGAGTTAAATGTTAAGTATTCTAAATTTCTGATTGATATTAACCTTAAAGATTAGTTTGTGAGGCTTCATACCCAACTCATATGTTTTTTAAAAGTATACTGTATTTTAGCGTTGGTATTTCTTGTTAAAATATTTAGTTTTTATATATTTTAGTTTTTTATGTTCATCAAGAGGTGTAACTTTGGTATTTTACTGTACTCTTGTGGCAATACATTCTTTATGTGAAGGCATTTCCTCACCACTCTATCCCTATTTTTCTTACTTTGAAAAAATGTTAGGTTGATGCAAAAGTAATTTCTGTTTTGGACCATGAATTTTAAATCATTATAACTAGGCTTGAACACATCTTTATTAAGCAAATTAGGAACCATTACAATCAACACATTTTTACCAACAATAAAAAAGGTTGTTTATTCCTGTAGTATAAAAATCCATGCTTCAGCATTCAGTAACCTCTTGGAAAGCATTTTCTGCACCCTGCTGGTTGTAGAAATGTTTTCCCTGAAAAAGTTGTTGAGGTGCTTGAAAAAGTTGTAGTTGATTGGCGAGAGATCAGGTCAATATGGCAGATGAGACAAAACTTCATAGCTCAATTCGTTCAATTTTTGAAGCATTGGTTGTGCAACATGTGGTCAGGCATTGTCATGGACAAGAATTGGGCCCTTTCTGTTGACCAATGCTGGCTGCAGGCATTGTATTTTCAGTGCATCTCATCGATTTGCCAAGCTTACTTCTCAGATGTAATGGTTTTACTGGAATTCAGAAGGCTGTTGTGGATCATACCAGCAGCAGACCACCAACCAGTGACCATGACCTTTTTTTGGTGCAAGTTTGGCTTTGGGAAGTACTTTGGAGCTTCTTTTCAGTCCACCTACTGAGCTGGTAATTGCCAGTTGTCATAATATCCACTTTTTGTTGCATGTCACAATCTGATTGAGAAATGATTGTTGTTGCATAGAATAAGAGAAGACAACACATCAAATGATGGTTTTTTTGGTTTTCGCTCAGCTCATGAAGCACACACTTATTGAGCTTTTTCACCTTTCCACTTTGCTTCAAATGCTAAATGACTGAGAATGGTCAATGTTGAGTTCTTTGGCAACCTCTTGTGTAGTTGTAAGAGGATGCGCTTTGAGCTTTGATGATTGCTCTCAGTTGGTTGTTGTCAACTTCCAGTGGCCAGCCACTGTGATCTTCATCTTCAAGGCTCTTATCTCCTTTGCAAAACTTCTTGAACCACCAATGCACTGTACGTTTATTAGCAGTTCTTGGGCCAAATGCGTTGTTGATGTTGCGAGTTGTCTCTGTTGCTTTACGACCCATTTTGAACTAAAATAAGAAAATTGCTCATATTTTCTTTTTGTCTAACATCATTTCTGTGGTCTAAAATAAACATAAAATAAACAGCAAATAATATGTCATCAGCAAAAGAACATAAAGTGATAAATGCCCATTTAAATGATGTATGACATAACCACATTAATTTAAGAATGTGTTCTAACATCAAACAGCGAATTCCAAGAATGCAAAAACCGCAGTTACTTTTGCAGCAACCTAATACAAATGAAAATCTACCATTTTCAATATATTTCACCTTTATGGCTGATTAACTTTAATGGATATAATAACAATAGAACTTTATTTAAACTATATATTTCTTGTAAATTTGGGCATATAAAATTTCTTGGAGGTCATTTAAGAGTTTAGGTGTCTAATAGCTGTTATTTCTTTTAACCTGCTTGAAAAGAGGAGATAATGACACCTAACATTGATGAGAGTTATAGTCTTTAGTAGGTTCAAATTTTGCTTTTGAGTCCCTGTTATTGGTTGATGGCACACGTGTTTAGGTATCTATCTCTAAGTATATGTTGGTGTGATGACTAGATTTTAAAAAATAAATAGTATTTTCACCATATTAATATGAAATAGGCTGGTCTTCTGCTGTTGAAACTATTATGAGTATCAAATTTATAAAAGTCACAAGAATGTCGTACATAAATGGTCAAGTAGATGTACATTGCCTTTGTTAATACTTAAATAGAGTACTCTATTTGGATAGTACTTAATGCTTCTCAAATTGTAGATGTAAACTTGGGCAAAGTACCCTTCAAACCTCTAAAGTGAATAATTCTGTTTATATACAATGATACTTATTTTGTGTGTACTCTGGAAATTATTATGGGGCTGTTTATTTCATTTTAGGATGCTGAGTCAGCTTCTGGCAAATTATATATTTGTAATCTACTGATACCTGTCAATAAGGTGCTAAAAGGCTTTTTTGTAGATGTTTCTATTTTATGATTTAAGTAACAGGCAAAGAAAAGAAAGAAGATTTTAATTTCAAAATACATAGTGATTAAGTCAAAGATTATTAATATACATTATAAAAAGATTAACAGCAAGAGTGTCTTGGGCATATAGATACAAAATAGTAAGAACAGAAGAAGCCCATTCAGAGAATAAGGCGTAAAATCTGCAACTGAAGAAAAACTAGCACACATAGAAGTAAGAGAACCGAAAATAATGCTCGTAGCTTAAATGAATGCAAATTGTGGCAAGCTTTATATTGAAGGTTCAAAGAAAGAGAAGAAAGAACAAATAGTTGTGTTTCATTTTGCTAATATTCACATACTGTAACTAGATTTCCCATTATAATTAACTGGATGAGTAGAAGGGGACTTTAAAGTAGTTTTGTTTTACTTCATTAAGTTTTGTTTTCTACTGGCGGTAGGGTATGGTTAAGAGCTTATTTCAGGACTGTTGCTTTTATTTTATTCTTTTAATTGGCATTGTTAAGTCACTGTATATATGCTAGCTAGTCATGTTTTGCTTTCTCTTTAGGCGTTTAATGATAGAACAGTAACTTCTGTTGTTGGTATCAATTTAAATATATGTTTTATTGAAAACATTAGTTTCTTAAAATTCTTTTTGAAGTTTTCATCTCTTTCTCTCTCTTTTAACTTATGCTTTTCCTATTTGGTTCTCTGTATTCTGTTTCCTTGTCTGTATGTTTTTTTTTCTCCAAGAGACGGGACCTTGATCTGCCACCCAGACTGGAGTACAGTGATGTGATTATAGTTCACTGCAGCCTCGAACTCCTGGGCTCAAACCATCTTTCCACCTCAGCCTTCCCAGTAGCTGGGACACTGTGCTCACCTCCTTGTCTGCAGTGCACCTGGCTCTTTGCCTGTATTTTTCATTGTTTGTTTACCTACTAGAAAAATAACACACACACATGCCCAAAATCTTAACATGATTTTAACTTGCATTTTTAGTGCTTGTGGAGTGGAGAATATGAGCTTGAGCTTTAGAGTCAAACAGACGTGAATTCTGATCGTGACTTGACAGTCTTCTAGTTTGTAAAATCTTGTACTTTACAATTAAACTCAGAATCTTAGATTCTTCATTTATGAAATGGTTGTTATAGAGAGGATGAAAGTAAGTTGACACAAAAAAAATATATTTTACAGCACCTAGACCATAGTATGTACCAGGTCAATGACAGTTCTCTCCCCTTTATTCATTTCACTTAAGAGAAATTTGAGCTATTCTTTTTCGTCATTGATATGCTTTGGCTCTGTGTCCCCACCCAAATCTCATCTCGAATTGTAATCCCCCCATGTCAACGGAGGGACCTGGTGGGAGGTGATTGGATTATGGAGGTGGTTCCCTCCCGCATGCTGTTCTTGTGGTAATGAGTTCTCACAAGATCTTCTGGTTTAAAAGTATCGCTCTTCCCCTTCTCTGTCTCTGTTTCTCCTTCTGTCTTGTGAAAAAGGTGCCTGCTTCCCCTTTGCCTTCTCCTGTGATTGTAAGCTTCCTGAGGCATCCCCAGCCATGTGGAACTGTGAGTCAGTTAAACCTGCTTTCTCTCTCTCTCTCTCTCTCTCTTTTTTTTTTTTTTTTTTGAGACGGGGTTTCGCTATTGTTTCCCAGGCTGGAGTGCAGTGGCGCGATTTCGGCTTACTGTAACCTCTGCCTCCTGGATTCATGCGATTCTCTTGCCTCAGCCTCCCCAGTAGCTGGGATTACAGGCATGTGCCACTATACCTGGCTAATTTTTGTATTTTTAGTAGAGATGGGGTTTAGCCATATTGGCCAGGCTGGTTTGGAACTCCTGACCTCAGGTGATCCACCTGCTTCAGCCTCCCAAAGTGCTGGGATTACAGGTTTGAGCTACCATGCCTGACGTAAACCTGCTTTCTTTATACATCACTCAGTCTCAGGTAGTATCTTTATAGCAGTGTGAGAATGGCTTAATAGAGTCATGTAAAAAAAGATATTTTAAAATGAAAACTATTCATTGTCTACATTCAGCACAAGTTTTAGGGTTATCTGATTCTAGCCCTGTTCACTGTCTTTGAGTTATTTTACATTTACAGCTCTTCATGTGTTGTAGGAACTGACTTGAAATTCTGATTGATTCTGCACCTTTGGAAAAAAGCAGTTGCACCTCCATTTGCAATTTATTTCATTTGTTCACTCTCTATAAATTTGCCCTATTTTAAATGATTTTTCCTTTGAAGTGGTTATAACATTTGCCTGGTTCCCTCATTGTATGAGTAGAATAAAATCTTTAGTGTATATCTACTTTATCTCTCTGAGAGTCAAGATTTTATCTTTTATTGAAAGTCATATTTTGATATTTAAAATATTTCCAAGAAATTTCTAAATGAAATTTTTAAAATAAATTGATTTATTGAACACCTTTGATGTACAGCACACTAATATTTTTATCATTTCCTATTTGGAGTGTTGCAGTGGTGATATCAAACTACAAACAATGGCAAGTCTTTCCATGATATCTAACAACTAAGTACTTTAGATAATAATTTATTTTTTATTATTTTAATACCAATGTGATATTCTCAGGGTGAAGTTTTCTGATATAAAGGATTGTTCTGTATCTTACATTACATAGTGTCTTGAATATAGTGCTACTCTACGATTGCATTTTGAATAAGTGATTAGATAAATGAGTCCAGTAAAGAACACAGGCACTGTTTTCTTAAGTGTGTCATTATCTTCTATTGAGTTTAAAAAATTTCTTAAGGATCTAGTTTCCAGAGACTCAGGAGCCAAAAACTACCTCAGCAGGAACCTAACATTTTAAAATGATGTGTTCAAAACATACCACGTTAGCTTAAGGTGTGATATAATTTTTTTCTTCCACTTCAGAAATTGCATAGAATTTTGTTCACTCAGTGTGACCAAGAGTTAAAAGAAAAAAGTCTTTTATTTTTAGATAGTAAATTTGGATAAAAGATACTATGATTTTGGAATATTCCTCCCATATTCTTCAAGCGTTTTAGACTCCTTATATAATTTTTAATTATAGTTTACTTCATTAATTTATTTCTACTTTCATTTATTTTTGGATGCTGTGAGATTTTCTTCTTGCTGTGATATTAAAGAGGCAGTGGGGAATGAACATTTTTTAAATTTTATTTTTAAAATTTTTTATTTTTTTAATTTTCCCATTCAAAAAGTTATATTTATGTTTATATTATATAATTTTATGTTGACTATGCTAGCAAAAGATTACAAGGTCTGTTCCTCTGCATCTCTTTTAGAAGTGGAAACAATTTTTTTTGTCATTTGCATAATTCTGAAATTTGATTATTGCAATTTGTAGTATACAGGGTTATCTAAACAGCCCTTTGGAACACTTATTCCTCAAAGAAATAAGTAGGGGTGAGGTCTTTATTTATAGTATGCCAATAACTCTAGAAAATAATAAAAAATAACTAAAATGGTAGAAATTTTATCAACGATGTAATCATTGTATTAAGGGAGTGATCGTTTGTATTTCCCGTGTTCCTCCATCTTGGCTTTTTAAAAGCTATTATATATTTTTCCTTCAATTTCCAACCTAGATGTCTTAGATACATCCTAAAATCCATTCTATTACATCTATATATCTATACATATAATATATAAACATATACATTATATATCAAGGGTCATTTCCTGTAAGGAACCCTTCCTTGGGTTAGAAACAATGATTTTCTAAACACTGACTTTCACTGTTTTCTGTAAATTTTAAAAGAAATGTGTACGCTTAGTTTCAATTTTTTTTAGTAACAGATCTTCATATTTAGATATGCGATTTGGATCTCCATAGTACTTGCAAATTTTTTGTTTTCCATAACAGTGACTTCCCTACATGAGTGATTTTCAAAGGTGTCAACAATGAGCATTGAATAGGAAGATGTGGATTCAACAACATAGACCTGAAAATACATTTGGAGATCAGAGGTGAAATGACAGTTTATGAAAGCAGGTAGTCACCAGCCTCTAATGTACCTAAAAGATGAAAGAATGGGATTAAAAACGAGGACCCACTTTGGATAATAGGATGGTTGAATGAAAATTAAAGGCCAAAACTATTTTCTGAGTTACAAGTTATAAAAATCATTATTTTATTGGCATATTCCTCTTAAATTATTTTAATCATTAACAGATAAACAGGTTTATTTTTTGGAGTATAGGTAAAAGTGCATGGCTGTTTTTACCCATTTCTTATATAGAATTAACCAGAGTTATTATGTTTATGTAAAATGAAACAGAAATGACCACAAACAGAATTACTGGAAAAAATAATTGCATACTGTTTGGAAACTTGGTGCTCCTTCGCCTGTGTCATGTTTTGACATAGTTAGCTTTTTGTGCTTTAGAAGAGGTCTGTCAATGAAAAATGATATGTCCAAGTGACTTGCTAGTTAAAAGTTAAAAATGAAGAACTGCCATTCATTGCACTTTTGATTTGCTTTGTAGCTGTGAAGGAATATTGTGCTGACTCTGTATTCTCTAAATCTTAGAAAATCAAGGATTTCACATTTAAAATGAAGCAAATTGTATATACTCCTGCTTAAGCCTTAAAAGCAAGCAAACAAACAACATGTCCAAAGAAACAAAATTTTATAGATTTCTACTTAAAAAAATTTTGGCTGTGTTTTCGTGGAAATAGGTGGTGTTGGGCACACCTGATTTCCTGCCTTTGAAGATTTTGGGCATGAGGACTGACACTATACAATTTTTAATAGACCAAAGAATACTGTAAGCACTTTGAAACTTAAAAAATTGTACCTTGACTAAGTCAGAAGATAATGTTTTACATACTAGAATTTGTAATTTTAAAATTATGTTTATAATTTCCCATTTATTAAGCACACACATTTAAAACATGTATACCATCATTACTATACAATAATATTTTGTGTCTATATATGTGGACAATATATACCAGGACAGATTTTTTTCTAGGGGTTGGATGTTATAGGGCAGTCACGTTAAGTTAGTGAAGCTATGTGAATTGTAGCATAGCCAAAAATGTAAAGGTTTATCTGAAAAAAACCTAGTTCTCACTTAGAGGGAAATTATATGCTCTCTTTCTTTCACAGATGCTATTCATTTGTTTTCTCATTTTATATTAAAAATTGGATTTGGATTATGAAACACTTAGTAAACATAGTATCAAATTCAACAACTTTCTGAAAATTCCTCTGATACCTCATAAATTGAAAATGCATATGAATAGTAAGCACTTTACCTTCAACTTTCCATATGTTGTATTGGTCTGATTAGCAGGATGCCAGAAAGGCTTGCATCTCCAAATCTTGTGTTTACTGGTGTGTTGCTGATTTTTTGTTTTGTTTTGTTTTTTTTTCCCACCAAGGCTAGTTGGCCCCTGTTAGTCTTTACTTTGAAGCTAGATCCTTTCCTATCTTATTAACCCAGAGCATGCTTTGATTAGGGGTTAACGTGACTCCTGGGGGTTGTTTATTCCAGTTAGAAAGGATATTGAAACAAAAGTCTTTAGAAGTATATTTTTAAGCAAGTATAGTTATTTTTATTTTTTGTTTGTTATATTTAAAAATAACACACATGAATCTGCTATTTAACTTAAGAACTAGAGTGTTATCAATTTCATAATTTTTCTTCTGTCCTATCCCTTTGCCTTTGTCCCTGGAGGAATCACTGTCCTCAATTTTATGTTAGCGTTTCCTTGATTTTGTAAAACAAAACAAAACAAAACAAAACAAAAACAACAACAAAAATTTGTGTGTGTGTGCATGCATATATATATATATATATATATGAGCTTTGCTTGTTTATGTGCTTTATAAAAATGGGTTCATACTGTTTGAAATCTTTAGGATTTATATTGTTAACCCAAATTTTTGTCTGTGAGATTCAGTCATGTTGTTTCATATATCTGCAGTTTCTTTATTTTCACTGCTAAATAATTGATTATGCTACAACTCAGGTACCCATTTAATGTCAGTGAGTATTTAGGTTTTTGCCACTTATTTGCTGTTATTAACAGTAACTGGTAGGAACATTCTGATATATATTTTTAGTGGTAGCAAGTCTTTATTTAGCAGTTTTGCCTAGGGAAGGATTTTGTTGAGACCAAGTTATTTTTCCTCTGATGAGTAATTCTTTAGATGTGTGTTTTTTTAAATTATATAATTTCCCCTTTGCTGTTTCCTCTTTACTTTTATTGTGACTTACAGAAAAGCTTCAAGAAATGGACAAATAATTCCCATATATACTTCCTTCATTTTCTTCAAAGGTTAACATTTTACCTCATTTGCTTTATCATTTTCTTCTTTTTCCTTCTCATTTTTCTTATTCTTCTCAGTATTTATTTAGTGTTCTTTTGGTTCTTACACTGAGGGCATTCAGTCAAGATACTATGTCCCAAAGTAACTTGGGTTAGTTTTTACCCCTCCCTCTCTCATACTGTGTTATGTGATCAGGTTATTCATTTGCAGGTTCATTTGTTGTTCTTTGTAATCTGTTTAGGATTTCTCATCCCCCTGCCTGTTGATTTCGTTTTTATTTTATTGAGTATGTGAAACATTAACATGGTGCCAAAAGTTGGGAATTGTATTAAAACCTGTATTCAGAGAAGAGAGATTTCTTGCCGTTCATTTCTTATCTTTCCACCTCATTCCTGCCTATCTTCCACTATCCTGTTTGTTTTTGGCTTTATCCTTCATACATTTCCTTTACAGCAAATAAGTAGATGTATGTATCTTTGTCTTTTCATATATTTAAGGGCCTTTTGTATGTTTTCATTTTGGTAAATCGTTCACATCTTTTGCTTATTGTACTATAGGATGTTTTTTATTCTCTTAACCTTTTCTTCCCCCTAGGTTTTAAAGGTTCTTTATTTATTAGGAATATTGGCCCTTATCTGTGATACATGTTATACATATTAGTGTTTTTTTCTAACTTGTTAGTTGGTTTTTATATTTGTTTTGACAGAAAAAACATCTTGTATATTCTGTAGTGAAATTAGTCAGTCTTTCCTTGTGTCGTATCTATAATCTAGCCATAGTTAGAATGCCCTTTCTTATGTCTAAGGTGAAGAAGAACTCACTCATGTTTTCTCCTAGAGTATATGATCTCATTAAACTGTTTAGATCCCTGATCCTATTTGGAGTTTCTTTTTGGGTATGATATGATATATGAGTTTAATTTTATTTAACACATTTTTTTCCAAACAACTAATCAATGTTCTGTCACTGTTATATTAACAAGCCTATCTTTGACGCAGTAATTTGAAATGCTGCTTTTATCACATACTTGCTTCACACATACTTGGATCTATTTTTGGAGTTTCTGATATGTTCTTCTGATCTGTTAATTGTTGCACCAAATAATCTACTATCTTATTTATAGAGGTTCTATAACATAATTTAATATAGCAAATTTTGATAGTAGTATGTTTTAATATAGTTTAATTTAGTAGATTTTAATAAGAGGGAATGGTATTCCCCATATAGCTTTTCTCTTTTAGTGTTGTTCTTTTCTTTCAAGTTCACTTTTTTAATGTGGCATTTAATGCCCATTTATCTAACTTCATTATAAAAAACTTACTAGGATTGTATTAAGTCTATACGTTAATTAAGAGAGGACTAGGGATTTTTGTGATATTTAGATGTTCTATCCTATTAGAAGAGATATCTTTACCTTTGTTTAGGTCTATTTCTTTGTCTTTCAGGAGTGTTTTAAAGTTTTCTTTACATTTCTTGCTAAATTTATTCTTAAGTACTGTATCATGTCTTCATTGCAGTGAAAAATAGTTATTTTCTCTACCATTACATTCTCTAAATGGTTATTGTTTTTACATATGAATTATATTGGTTTCTGCTGGTTAAGTTTATGTCCTCTACTCTACTGAATGCTTTTATTATTAGAGTTAATTTTATATGTATTCTCATGATAGAAACATTAAATTGTTTTCACCTTTTTTCTGTTTTTATGGTGCTATTTCATTTCTGTTGTTTAATTGCATCGATTTGTGCCTTTAGTACAATGCTTAAAAGTTAGAGAGTAGGCATCCTTTTCTTATTCCTCATCTGTATGGAAACACCTTTAATCTTTTCCCATTAATTAAGATGCTGCCTTTAGGGCTGAGGTTTATATATTTTATTATCTTAAGTATCCATCAGTTTCTATTTTCTGATTGTTTTTAACTGAAATGGGTGTTTAATTTTATCACAGGCCTTTCCAGAGTCTGGAGATAATCATACAGTTTTTATTTTTAAGTTTGTTAATATGGAGTATTAATGAATTCTGTAATAGGTAACCAGTCTTGCATTCCTGGAGTAAGTTCTGTTGGTTCACTGCATATCATTTTAATGTGGTGCTGGATTTATTTTGTTAATATTTTATTTAGAACTTATACTTCATTATTTATAAGTGATACTCTAATCTGAAAATCTTGAATTTTTCTGATTTTTAATGTCTTTATAAGGTGTTACTATTAATGTTATGTTAATTGTAGTAATGCTAATGAAGTTTTCCTTCATTTTCAGTGTTCATCTCAATTTTAGAATATTGGGTTTATCTAGTGTTTGAATTTTTGGTAGAAATCCCCTTGAAATAATCTGAGCCTAATGCTTTCTTTGTGGGGTAGTTGCCTAACTTTTATTTCACAAGAAAATTTATTTTTGAGGTTTAAAAAAATATTTAGTCAGATCAACTTTTAGAAACTACATTCTTTATGAATTTTTTCATTTTTCTACATGCTTTGGTTGATTTACTTAGAAGTCTGTAGAAGAACCTTGTTGCTTTCTTTTATTTATTATACTTTATGTTCTAGGGTACATGTGCACAATGTGCAGGTTTGTTACATATGTATACATGTGCCATGTTGGTGTGCTGCACCCATGAACTTGTCACTTACATTAGGTATATCTCCGAATGCTCTCCCTCCCCCCTCCCCCCACCCCACAACAGGCCCCGGTGTGTGATGTTCCCCTTCCTGTGTCCAAGTGTTCTCATTGTTCAATTCCCACCTATGAGTGAGAACATGTGGTGTTTGGTTTTCTATTCTTGTGATAGTTTGCTGAGAATGATGGTTTCCAACTGCATCTGTGTCCCTACAAAGGACATAAACTCATCCTTTTTTATGGCTGCATAGTATTCCGTGGTGTATATGTGCCACATTTTCTTAATCCAGTCTGTCATTGATGGACATTTGGGTGGTTCCAAGTCTTTGCTATTGTGAATAGTGCCACAGTAAACATACGTGTGCATGTTCTTTATAGCAGCATGATTTATAATCCTTTGGGTATATACCCAGTAATGGGATGGCTGGGTCAAATCGTATTTCTAGTTCTAGATCCTTGAGGAATCACCACACTGTCTTCCACAATGGTTGAACTAGTTTACAGTCCCACCAACAGTGTAAGAGTGTTCCTATTTCTCCACATCCTCTCCAGCACCTGTTGTTTCCTGACTTTTTAATGATCGCTATTCTAACTGGTGTGAGATGGTATCTTATTGTGGTTTTGATTTGCATTTCTCTGATGGCTAGTGATGATGAGCATTTTTTTCATGTGTCTGTTGGCTGCATAAATGTCTTCTTTTGAGAAACATCTGCTCATATCCTTTGCCCACTTTTTGATGGGGTTGTTTTTTTCTTGTAAATTTGTTTGAGTTCTTTGTAGATTCTGGATATTAGCCCTTTGTCAGATGAGTAGATTGCAAAAATTTTCTCCCATTCTGTAGGTTGCCTGTTCACTCTGATGGTAGTTTCTTTTGCTGTGCAGAAGCTCTTTAGTTTAATGAGATCCCATTTCTCAATTTTGGCTTTTGTTGCCATTACCTTTGGTGTTTTAGACATGAAGTCCTTGCCCATGTCTGTGTGCTGAATGGTACTGCCTAGGTTTTCTTCTAGGGTTTTTATGGTTTTAGGTCTGACATTTAAGTCTCTAATCCATCTTGAATTAATTTTTGTATAAGGTGTAAGGAAGGGATCCAGTTTCAGCTTTCTACTTATGGCTAGCCAGTTTTCCTAGCACCATTTATTAAATAGGGAATCCTATCCCCATTTCTTGTTTTTGTCAGCCTTGTCAAAGATTAGATGGTTGTAGATGTGTGGTATTATTTCTGAGGGCTCTGCTCTGTTCCATTGGTCTATATCTCTGTTTTGGTACCAGTACCATGCTGTTTTGGTTACTGTAGCCTTGTAGAATAGTTTGAAGTCAGGTAGCGTGATGCCTGCTGGTTTGTTCTTTTGGCTTAGGATTGTCTTGGCAGTGTGGGGTCTTTTATGGTTCCATATGAACTTTAAAGTAGTTTTTTCCAATTCAGTGAAGACAGTCATTGGTAGCCTGATGAGGATGGCATTGAATCTATAAATTACCTTGGGCAGTATGGCCATTTTCACGATACTGATTCTTCGTGTCCATGAGCATGGAATGTTCTTCCATTTGTTTGTGTCCTCTTTTATTTCATTGATTAGTGGTTTGTAGTTCTCCTTGAAGAGGTCCTTCACATCTCTTGTAAGTTGGATTCCTAGGTATTTTATTCTCTTTGAAACAATTCTGAATGGGAGTTCATTCATGATTTGACTCTCTGTTTGTCTGTTACTGGTGTATAAGAATGCTTGTGATTTTTGCACATTGATTTTGTGTCCTGAGACTTTGCTGAAGTTGCTTATCAGCTTAAGGAGATTTTTGGGCTGAGATGATGAGGTTTTCTAAATATACAATCATGTCATCTGCAAACAGGGACAATTTGACTTCTTCTTTTCCTAATTGGATACCCTTTATTTCTTTCTCTTGCTTGATTGCCCTGGCCAGAACTTCCAACACTATGTTGAATAGGAGTGGTGAGAGAGGGCATCCCTGTCTTGTGCCAGTTTTCAAAGGAAATGCTTCCAGTTTTTTCCCATTCAGTATGATATTGGCTGTGGGTTTGTCATAAATAGCTCTTATTATTTTGAGATACGTTCCATCAATAGCGAATTTATTGAGAGTTCTTAGCATGAAGGGCTGTTGAATTTTGTCAAAGGCCTTTTCTGCATCAATTGAGATAATCATGTGATTTTTGTCTTTGGTTCTGTGTATATGCTGGGTTACATTTGTTGATTTGCGTATGTTGAACCAGCCTTGCATCCCAGGGATGAAGCCCACTTGATCATGGTGGATAAGCTTTTTGATGTGCTGCTGGATTCGGTTTTCCAGTATTTTATTGAGGATTTTTGCATCGACGTTCATCAGGGATATTGGTCCAAAATTCTCTTTTTTGTTGTTGTGTCTCTGCCAGGCTTTGGTATCAGAATGATGTTGGCCTCATAAAATGAGTTAGGGGGGATTCCCTCTTTTTCTATTGATTGGAATAGTTTCAGAAGGAATGGTACTAGCTCCTCCTTGTACCTCTGGTAGAATTCGGCTGTGAGTCTGTTTGGTCCTGGACTTTTTTTGGTTGCTAGGCTCTTAATTATTGCCTCAATTTCAGAGCCTGTTATTGGTCTATTCAGGGATTCAGCGTCTTCCTGGTTTAGTCCTGGGCGAGTGTATGTGTCCAGGAATTTACCCGTTTCTTCTAGGTTTTCTAGTTTATTTGCGCAGAGGTGTTTATAGTATTCTCTGATGGTAGTTTGTATTTCTGTGGGGTCGGTGGTGATATCCCCTATATCATTTTTTATTGTGTCTATTTGATTCTTCTCTCTTTTCTTCTTTGTTAGTCTTGCTCGTGGTCTATCAATTTTGTTGATCTTTTCAAAAAACCAGCTTCTGGATTCATTGATTTTTTTGAAGGGTTTTTTGTGTGTCTATCTCCTTCATTTCTGCTCTGATCCTAGTTATCTCTTGCCTTCTGCTAGCTTTTGGATGTGTTTGCTCCTGCTTCTCTAGTTCTTTACTTGTGATGTTAGTGTGTCAATTTTAGATCTTTTCTGCTTTCTCTTGTGGGCATTTAGTGCTATAAATTTCCCTCTACACACTGCTTTAAATGTATCCCAGAGATTCTGGTATGTTGTATCTTTGTTCTCATTGGTTTCAAAGAAGATCTTTATTTCTACCTTCATTTCGTTATGTACCTAGTAGTCATTCAGGAACAGGTTGTTCAGTTTCCATGCAGTTGAGCAGTTTTGATTGAGTTTCTTAATCCTGAGTTCTAGTTTGATTGCACTGTGGTCTGAGAGACAGTTTGTTACAATTTCTGTTATTTTGCATTTGCTAGGAGTATTTTACTTCTAACTATGTGGTCAGTTTTGGAATAAGTTCAATGTGGTGTTGGGAAGAACGTTTATTCTGTGGATTTGGGGTGGAGAGTTCTGTAGATGTCTATTATGTCCCCTTGGTGCATAGTTGAGTTCAATTCCTGGATATCCTTGTTAACTTTCTGCCTTGTTGATCTGTCTAATGTTGACAGTGGGGTGTTGAAATCTCCCATTATTATTTTGTGGGAGTCTAAGTCTCTTTGTAAGTCTCTAAGGATTTGCTTTATGAATCTGGTCCACCTGTATTGGGTGCATATATGTTCAAGATAGTTAGCTCTTCTTGTTGAATTGATCCCTTTACCATTATGTAATGGCCTTCTTTGTCTCTTTTGATCTTTGTTGGTTTAAAGTCTCTTTTATCAGATACTAGGATTGCAGCTTCTGGCTTTTTTTGTTTTCCATTTGCTTGGTAGATCTTCCTCCATCCATTTATTTTGAGCCTTTGGGTGTGTCTGCACGAGATGGGTCTCCTGAATACAGCACACTGATGGGTCTTAACTCTATCCAATTTGCCAGTCTGTGTCTTTTAATTGGAGCATTTAGCCAATTTAAATTCAAGGTTAATTTTGTTATGTGTGAATTTGTTCCTGTAATTAAGATGTTAGCTGGTTTTTTTGCTCGTTAGTTGATGCAGTTTCTTCCTCACATCGATGGTCTTTACACTTTGGCATGTTTTTGCAGTGACTGGTACCTGTTGTTCCTTTCCATGTTTAGTGCTTCATTCAGGAGCTCTTGTAGGGCAGATCTGGTGGTGACAGAATCTCTCAGCATTTGCTTGTCTGTAAAGGATTTTATTTCTCCTTCACTTATGAAACTTAGTTTGGCTGGATATGAAATTCTGGGTTGAACATTCTTTTCTTTAAGAACGGTGAGTATCGGCACCCACTCTCTTTTGGCTTATAGAGTTTCTGTGTAGAGATCCACTGTTAGTCTGATGGGCTTCCCTTTGTGAGTAACCCAACCTTTCTTGCTGGCTGCCTTTAATATTTTTTCCTTCATTTCAACTTTGGTGCTCTTCTCGAGGAGTATTTTTGTTGAGTTCTCTGTATTTCCTGAATTTGAATGTTGACCTGCCTTGCTAGGTTGGGGAAGTTCTGGATAATATACTGCAGAGTGTTTTCCACCTTGGTTCCATTCTCCCCGTTACTTCTAGGTACACCAGTGAGACGTAGATATGATCTTTTCACATAGTCTCATATTTCTTGGAGACTTTGTTCGTTTCTTTTTACTCTTTTTTCTCTAAACTTCTCTTTTCGCTTCATTTCATTCATTTGATCTTCAATCACTGATACCCTTCCATCCTGTTGATGGAATCGGTTACTGAAGCTTGTGCATTTGTCACGTAGTTCTTGTGTCACGGTTTTCATCTCAATCAGGTCGTTTAAGGGCTTCTCTACATTGGTTATTCTAGTTAGCCATTTGTCAACTCTTTTTTCAAGGTTTTTAGTTTCTTTGCGCCGGGTTCGTACTTCCTTCTTTAGCTCGGAGAAGTTTGATCGCCTGAAGCCTTCTTCTCTCAACTCGTGAAAGTCATTCTCCATGCAGCTTTGTTCCATTGCTGGCGAGGAGCTGTGTTTCTTTGGAGGGGGAGAGGCGCTCTGATTTTTAGAATTTTCAGCTTTTTTGAACTACTGTTTCCCCATCTTAGTGGTTTTGTCTGCCTTTGGTCTTTGATGATGGTGACGTAAAGGTGGGCTTTTGGTGTGGATGTCCTTTCTGTTTGTTAGTTTTCCTTCTAACAGTCAGGACCCTCTGCTGCAGGTCTGTTGGAGTTTGCTTGAGTTCCACTCCAGACCCTGTTTGCCTGGGTATCAGCAGCAGAGGCTGCGGAAGAGTGAGTATTGCTGAACAGCAAATATTGCTGTCTGATCATTCCTCTGGAAGCTTCGTCTTAGGGGTGTACCCGGCCGTGTGAGTTGTGAGGTGTCAATCTGCGCCTAGTGGGGGATGTCTCCCAGTTAGGTTACCCAGGGATCAGGGACCCATTAGAGCAGGCAGTCTGTTCGTTCTCAGATCTCAAACTCCATGCTGGGAGAACCACACTACTCTCTTTAAAGCTGACAGACAGGGACATTTTCATCTGCAGAGATTTCTGCTTCCTTTTGTTTGGCTATGCCCTGTCCACAGAGGTGGATCTACAGAGGCAGGACGGCTTCCTTGAGCTGTGGTGGGCTCCACCCAGTTGGAGTTTCTTGGCCACTTTGTTTACCTACTTAAGCCGCAGTAGTGGCGGGCGCCCCTCCCCCAGCCTTGCTGCTGCCTTGCAGTTAGATCTCAGACTGCTGTGCTAGTAATGAGGGAGGCTCTGTGGGCATGGGATCCTCCCAGCGAGGCACGGGATATAATCTCATGGTGTGCCGTTTGCTAAGACCCTTGTTAAAGTGCAGTATTAGGGTGGGAGTAACCTGATTTTCCAGGTGTTATCATGGTTTCCCTTGGCTAGGAAAGAGAATTCCCTTCCTCCTTGCACTTCCCGGGTGAGGTGATGCCTCGCCCTGCTTCGGCTCTCGCTCGTTGGGCTGCACCTACTGTCCAGCACCCACTGTCCGAGAAGCCTCAGTGAGATGAACCCTGTACGTCAGTCAGAAGTGCAGAAATCACCTGTCTACTGTGTTGCTAACGCTGGGAGCTGGAGACTGGAGCTGTTCCTATTCGGCCATCTTTGCGCCACCCAACGTTATTACTTTCTAGTTTCTTCTGTTATAATAGCTATATTCTCCTTATCATTTAATTTTGTATATTTGAGTTCTTTCCCTTTTATTGTTAGCTACTATTTTGTTTAATTTTCATTTGAAATCCAGGATTTTGAATAGTTATATGTACCCTTTTTTCTTATTAATCTACTTCAGTGATTGCAGTATCTTTATTATTTTCCTTATTCTACGTTTTAAATTTTCTTTTTTGTTTCTTTTTTAGTTTGAGCTGGGAATTTAATTTATTGTTTTTTTGATTGAAGTGTTCAGTGCTATGAAGTTTTGTTTCTAATCACTGCTTTAAATGTTTCCCATTTATTGTTATGCAATGGTTTGTCACTATTTCTTAAAAATCTTGTAGTATCTTAACAGACAATGGAAAATTAGAATTATTTTGTGCTTGAGTGAATAATGGGATAGATGTGAAAAGATTTCTAGAAAAGCTTGTTTTGAATGTTGCCAACTTAAAACTTCAGTGACAATTTCCATTTACTGAATGCTTACCATGTCCCTGTCACTGAGCTAGGTGGTTGGTATACATTATCTCATTTAAGCTGTACAACATCATTTTGAGCTTTATTTCCCCATTTTCACAAGAGGAAACTTTGGCTTAGAAGAGTTATTGTAATTTGCCTAAGGCTGCATAATGCATAAATTGTTAATGTTTGAATTTGAATCCATTTCTGACTCTAATGCCTATGGCTTTTACCTAGAGAATAATATTGTGAGGTCACAGAGGTACTGAAGAAACATGGCATAGTCAGGGAATGTTAGTAATACTGTGTGACTGGAGTGAAGTTAGCACTTAGTGGTATCATTTCTGGCTTGAGCAAATGGTTTTTTGAGGTATTATTAACATGATGGAAAACATGAAGCAAAGCAGGTCTATATAAGATGATAGGCAGGTTTGGTATATCTGTTGGACACCTGAATGAAACAATCTGGTAGTAAGGTGAGTATAGATCTAGATTTCTGCAGAGTGATTTATACTGGAGATGTATTGAGTATCATTGGCTTAGAGGTGGTAATTTAAATAATGGATTTTGAAAGTGGTAATCCAGAATATTCTGTGCAGTGAGAAGATCAGCAGATATATGAAATAATGAAACTTGAGGTTTATTGGAGAAAGAGTCTGAAAAGGAATCAAGAAAATGGTATTCAAAGTGTTAGGTAGAAATATAACAGGGACCAAAGGAGGAGTTTTAAGAAAAATGGAGGGTGATTATCATGTTCTCTGAAGAACTGAAGAAAGATAAGATCAGATGTGTTTATTTAATTTAATAGTATCTAATATTACAACTAGTATCTTAAATCCAGTGGAGTGATGAAGATTGGGTCGAGGAAGAAGAAAATGGCGACAGGGGTTATGAACTGTTCAGGAACTTGGTTATGAAGAGAAAGGGTCATAGTACAGTACTAGTTAGTATGAGACTCTAGGTACCTTCATTCCCTCTCTCTACTGTCCTCTTTCAACCTCTCCCTTTCATCTGTTTCTTTTCCTCTTTTCTTATTACTTGCTCCCATTCTTCCTGTATTCTACTCACTTTCCCTCCTTTCTCCCTAATATGATACACTTGGACATTTAATGTTACAGGAGAAGAATTTAACTTGGGACAGCATGGCATCTTATCTTATGCCTATAAATATGAATAACATACATAAATATTGAAATAGCTGTTAGATCAGAATGAAACTGTTAATAGTTTCTTGAATATAGGATCACAGCCACATATATACCTTTAAATAAACATACTTGCTTAATAAATTTTAATAATATTCTTTAAAATAATAAAATATCAACACTGTACTAAATGCTTTACATGTTTTCTACAATTTAAACCTTATCAGCAAAATCTCTGCCCATTTTATAGATGAGGACACTGAAGCACAGAGAAGTTAAGTAACTTGTCCATTGTTCTATACTTGGTATGGTAGTGTGGTTCTAGAGTCTATGTTCTTAACCACAAGGCTGTATTCCTTCTCAGTCCACTATACTAGTTACTTTCATGCCTTTAAAAATTCATTAGTAATATTTTTGTTTTAAATTATGATGCAGAATTAGAAGTGGGAATATTTTGATGTTTTGAAGAAATCTCTTTCACTATTATACTTGTATAGAATAGTGAAGATTAGAAAAACATAATTTCTGAAGTAGGGATACCAAGTACAAACATGAATTAAAATTTCGCTTTTCTGTATTTGAGTTAAAGAATTGAAATGCCTGGCCGGGCACGGTGGCTCATGCCTGTAATCCTAGCTCTTTGGGAGGCCGAGGCGGGTGGATCAGGAGGTCAGGAGGTCAGGAGATCGAGACTATCCTGGCCAACATGGTGAAACTCTGTCTCTACTAAAAATACAAAAAGTTAGCTGGGCTTGGTGGTGAGCGCCTGTAATCCCAGCTACTTGGGAGGCTGAGGCAGGAGAATTGCTAGAACCCAGGAGGTGGAAGTTGCAGTGAGCCGAGATTACACTATTGTACTCCAGCCTGGGAGACGGGGTGAGATTCCGTCTTTAAAAAAAAAATAAAAAAGGAATTGAAATGCCTGGCCAGGTGCGGTGGCTCATGCCTGTAATCCCAGCACTTTGGGAGGCTGGGGCATGCGGATCACGGGGTCAGGAGATCGAAACCATCCTGTCTAACATGCTGAAACCCTGTCTCTACTAAAAATACAAAAAGTTAGCCGGGCGTGGTGGCGGGTGCCTGTAGTACCAGCTACTCTGGAGGCTGAGGCAGGAGAATGTTGTGAACCCAGGAGGCCGAGGTTGCAGTGAGCTGAGATCGCACCACTGCACTCCAGCCTGGGCAACAGACCGAGACTCTGTCTCAAAAAAAAAAAAAAAAAAAAAAAAGCCTATGGGTGAAGCTAGACTATATTAATTATATAGTATGACACATAATGTCTCAAAAATGCAATATTGCTACATAATAAAAATTTATTTAAGATAATTGAATTCTTAGAATATCAATCACAAATTGATGTATTTGTTATTTTGTTTATATCTAACAGCCTTATAAATGTCTTTCTTCAGGGAAACATGCAATTTCCATTGTGAACTGCCTTCCAGAGTTTATGGTAGAACTTCACTGACGTTGCTACTGATGCCAATGTGGAATAAAGGTCTTTATAGTTTAGAAAGCAAAATGTATGAATGGGCTGTACCAAAAAATGACTCACTTTCCTTAAATTTTAACACACCTAGTACAAACTTATTTGAATTTTTAGAAAGAATATTTAAAAATCAAGTAATATATGTACGACCTGTTTATCTTGCTCATATCCGTACTTTTGTCCTATGTCATACTTGATATTTGGGTTTCCTTTCAGAACTTTTATATTTGAGCTCTAATCACAATCTAATTTTTTTAAAGCTAATTGACAAAGAAAAATTATTATTTTTCTGTATGGACAATTCAGCAAACTTAAATTGACTTTATTTTAGCATGAAAATTCTTTTATTTGTCACAAAAGAAGACCTTAATGTAGATATTGTTGGATTAGTTGTTTCAAAGTAATTGATTTTTTCCCTTACTCATTTTATTGTTATAAATATTAATTGGTTGACTTGCCTACTGAGTCGTAAAGCCATTGAGTACATGGGTGCATCTGTATTGCTCACTGGTGTCTCTTCAGTCCCTAATTCCTATGACTGGCACTGGTAGGCACTCTAGTGCTTTGTTAAAAATTAAATGGGTTTTTCTGACTGAAATGAATGAATATATTATATATATAATATATATATATTTTCTCATATGTATGATATACTCATATATATATATGAGTATTTTCTCTATGCTAGAAATGTGCTTCTTATGGCACTATTACACTAAGACTTTATAAAACTATTTTGTTTGCCTGGATCTTACATGGAAATGTCATGTTAAATTAAAAACACTAGTTTTACCTCTTAGAGATTAGGCCCTGAGAAATAGTCATAGAATGCTGATTTTTCACTCTTATTGCTTTTACTTTCCTTACTCTTTTCTTTTACTCTATTTCAGCTTTCTTCCCTTCAACCTGTTTTCTCTTTAATAATCCTATCCTTTTTGTTATTGTTTTTTTTTTTTTTTAGTATCTGGAGTCCATCTTTCACCATCTTCTCCTGAGATTGTACTGGACCATGACCACTCTTCTGCCATTGGCTGCCTCTCTTCTGATGCCATTATTTCATCACCAGAGAATACACCAGAAAATAGCATTGTGAGTCAGACTATTCCTAAAGCACAGGTAAAGACAAGCATATTTTTAAAGGAGATGTGCATACTTAAAAAATTGCCTGCTAATTTAATTGATGTTTTTTAAATTTCTTTTTTAGCCAATTTGTCTAAAAGAAGTATTTCTGCAATAGAGATTCTAATTTTGAGAATTCAAAAAAACTAGATAATATGTTTGTGTTTCGTGGCACAATTGCAAAGTATTTAAGTAGCCTTAGTTACCAAAGTATGAAATGAGTATCTCTTTTATTAAACTTTACCTGGCTTTGCATTTCAAATCTTGAACTTGAAAAGGGAAAATAATACAAAGAAGAATAAGTATTTCTCTTTTCAGCAAATCTTACCACATATTTTCAGGTATACAAGCAACTATTTCAATTTTAGAGTAAAACCCAAAAATATAGCAGTTATAAGGTTTATTCATTCAAATATTTTTTAAACCAAGCACTTATGCTAGCTGCTGGAGGTAGTCCCAATTTCTAAAGTGTTGTACACAATTTTGAGTCACCTGTTAATTTTGCGAGTCAGTGATGATCAATAGAGGTCATTGATAAATTTCAGAGTTCGATTTACAGTTTAAAATATAAACAAATTCTAGGTCTGTGTGTAAATTTTAAGAACTGTTAACAACCAGATATGTCTATCCTTATTCATACATTTTCAAGGGTAGGAAAAAGTTTTAAGTCTTTTAGTGCATTGATAGCAAATTAAGGAATACTTTAGATTTCAAAATTAAGAGGAAATTTTGTTTCTTACAGCAAAGATCGGGTTGTTGTAACAGTTTGAGGTCTTCTCTTGATTTACTTAAAGGGTGAAATAATTTCAGAACCTTTTCAACAACTTAATTTTCCAAATGTGGTTTCTAGTGCCCTTTGGATGTTTTCATTATTGGTATAGTGTAAACTTTCCTCTCTTGTGTATTTTTTTTTTTTTTTTTTGTAATGTGGTTTAGATTCAGCAATCAACACACACTCATCTGGATATCTCACTTTTTCCATTGGGTTTAACTGATGAAAAAAGTAATGGAACAATTGCCCTTGTGAATGATTCTGAGGATCCTGGAGCCAATGTATCTAACATACAGCTTCAGCAAAAAATTTCAAGTCTGGAGATTAAACTCAAAGTATCTGAAGAAGAAAAACAGAGAATTAAAAAGGTATATTTAAATTTGCCTAAAAAAGTTTGATTTGCAAATATTAGAAACTTGATATAATCTCAAACTCTGATTAAAAACTCATCAGAGGAAGAAGATACTTTTCTCCCTTGGCTGTAGGTTTAAAACAGTCATGAGCTAATCACTTGGAAAAGCCTTTGATGAGAAATGTATTTTACATATGTACTTTTAAAGATATGAACATCTTTTACTAGGTTTTTTCTAACTATTGCTTTCTTTTTTTGGTTTATTTTTATTTACTTTGAAAGCAGATAATATTGTATTTCTTATTAAGGGGTGAAATTTTGTGATACCAACTTTTCCCTATGGGAAGTTAGGCATCACGGGATATTTGACAAGAGTACTTAGGTATACAGCCATTTTAGTAAATTCTTTACTTATGCATTTTTCCCTGTGAAAATATCTGTCAAAAGAGCTTACCATATTTATAGAAAGCGTATCTAGAAATAGATTATGTTGATGAAATTAGTTGATGTGCTCATATTCATTTGTTGGAATGAGTAAATGTTATGTCCATGTTTGATATTGTCCTAGAAATTAGAGTGAAGCATACAATTTATAATATTGTTAGATTTTAAGCCATACTTCCCATGGATTCTTTCTCTGACAAATGTTTTCTGATATGTTCATTGAAAAAACTAAATGTATTTTAAGCCATTAAATATTACAAAGCTTGTATTTGGATTTTTGTTTTAGGATGTGGAATCATTGATGGAAAAGCACAATGTCTTAGAAAAAGGCTTTCTAAAAGAAAAAGAGCAAGAGGCCATTTCTTTTCAAGATAGATACAAAGAACTTCAGGTAAGGAGATTGAACTTAAAATTTAAAATATAAGCCTTTTGATGAAGCATGTGCTATAATTTCCAAAAGTGCATAATGAGTATCTTATGAATGAAGAATCAGTACTTGCTTAAATATATAAAACTGACTAACATGGGTTAAATTAATGGGAAGACGCCCATTTTGAAAAATACGAGTTTGTGAGCAGCCCCGAGGATTAGTAGTTTGAGGTTCAAACAATTTGGTAAGAAATACTCTGTTTCTAATGGATACATTTTGGGAACTGTTTATTCTAAGTTTTGTTATAATAATTACATTTGAATTACATTTAGAATCCTGTAATCCAGAACTGAGATATTTAACTTTTTAAAATAAATTGTCTCCTTTTCTCCTTCCTAAATTTCCTTATTTATTTATTCTACAGTCTAACCTAACACAGTAAATGACAACTCCTTGCTGTTAATTGCTAAGACTAAAACTTGCACATTCCTTTTTGTACTTACTCAATGTCTGTTTCTTTAGCAGGATTTGTTGGCTGTACCTTCAGAATATCCAGGTTTCAACCGTTTATCATCATGGTCACCACTGTCAACATATTGTATATTATCATTATTTCTCCCTTGGATTACTAAAGTATATTCTTACTAGCCTTTTGCTTTTGTCACTGCCCACGCGCAGACCATTCCCCCCATTGCAGCCACTGTGATCTGATTGAAATTTAAAGCTGGTCATGTCATTCTTCTGTTCTGAAACCTTCAGTGGCTTCTTATCTTACCCACACTAAAAGCCAAATCCTTAAACTGGTTTTCAAGGCTCTGTGTTCCCTTATGTCCCTTCTTCCTGTCTTTTCCTTGCCTCTTTTTCCTCAGTCATTTTTCTTTTTCCTAATAACCAGAGTACTCAGATTCCCTCAGATACCTGCATGGTTTTCTCTATAACCTTCAAGTCTCTGGTCAAGTATTACTTTATCAGATAAGCCTTTCCAGACAATGCTGACATCCTCTTCATCCACCTTATCATAGTCTTCTTTATTTTTCTTCCTAGCACCTTTTACATTTGACAAATCATATATTTATTTGTTTATTTGCCTGAATCACTGTAATAGTCTCCTAAGTGGTCTTCTAACTTCCACTCTTGTTCTTTTCCATCATGAGTTTTTAATTCAGCAGGTAAGAGTAGTGTTTCAAAAATGTAAATCAAATCAGATCCCAGACTCAATTCCTATTTTCTTTCCAATATACATTTTCAAGCTTCTCCAGTTTACCCTCGGGTATTTATTTACACCAAGCTTTACAATAAGGTATAGGTGAATGTGTGAGTATATGTGGGGAAGGATATTCTTTGCCTGTTGGAGTGGTATGGTCCATGATTCACTCACGTATCCCTCCCTGGAATGTTGTTCCTCCTGTAGATCAGTTTTTTAAAAATACAAAACTTGGAAATAAGGAAAAATGCAGGCAGTGTGTCTTTTCAGCGCCTGTGATGACATTGTTTAATGTGCCCACCTCAGGCGTACTTAGGAGAATGTACTTTATTTGACTCACTGTTTACTCTTGAATGTAGTGAAGTTACATGTTAATTTATAGCATTTTTTTCCCCTGAAGAGATGCAAATAATTCTGTTTGTTAGAAAAGGTAACTTCAAAGAATATAATTAATTGCCCTGTAGGATATTAACAAGTTTTGTCTCTAACCTAGTGCTTTTAGTCTAACACTTCATGTTGTTAAATTTCCTATCTAAATCCTGTTCTTCAAACGCAGTTTGAACCAGTCCTAGCATCTTATTCATTCGGTCTTACAGGATATTAACCAGTTTTGTCTCTAACCCAGTGCTTTTAGTCTAACACTACATTGTTAAATTTCCTATATAAATCCTGTTCTTCAAATGCTTCTTGAACCAGTCCTAATGTCTCATTCGTTCAGTCTTAAATGATTAATTCATTAGTAAATGAACAAAATAAATCTTTAGTATATCTTCAATTTGTATTTACGTGAGTCAGATTAACTTTTTGAAAATTATACTTTTAACAGCTCTCACTGAACTCTAGCTTCATTCTGATATTTGCTCAAATGCTACTCTTGTGGAGGCTTTTCTTAATCATGCTGTATAAAATAAGGCCCTATGTACTTGCTGAGCATTCCCTAGCCCTTTTTATTTTTTTCTTTCCCATACCACTTATTCCTACCTGTTGTTTTATTTTGATTTGTTTATTTTCTGCCTTTTCTCCATTACAGTGTAAGTTTCTTCAGATTTAGAACTTTTCCTTGCCAGTAGTACCTGGCATATAGTGCATGTTCGATGAGTACTGTTGGATGAATCAGTAGATGAACTAATATCATGCACCCTGCTCCCCAAGGACTAACTACATTGTGTATAGCCACACTTACTGACCTCATCCTTGGACTTACGGTGCTTATTAAAAGGCATAGTACTGAATAATGAGGTAACTGTGTTTTTTGGTCTCCATTGAATGACTTATTCTGGACCCTTTAGTGAGACATACATCTTTGAGAATTCAGTTTTTCCATCTATAAATGGGAACAGTAACATATCAGAGAGACTATATAAAACCTAACATCTATCACTTTGGGTTGTTTTTACGTTAATGACTAATATAAATGCCATCTGGCATTATCATTGTTGTCTCACTGCATTTACTATTAATAGTCATAATCTAGGAGTGATGACTTGAGTCTTCAAAGCTAGTTCGTTTTATAGGAATCTATACTTTCAAAGAAAATTTTTTTCCAATGACTTCATTTTAGGACCAATAGGCTTCTCTCTCCTTTTTATAGCATGGGAATAAAAGAGTAACTTATGGAGTGTTAAACACCTTGGCTAAATAAATTATAGAAAAATGTACCAGGAGGTCTCATAGCCAAATCGAAGTTAAAGTAGGCATACTGTTCAGTTTATATGTCACCGTACCATCCATCTCTGAGGAAAGGATTTCTATCCTCAGTTCCTTCCATTCATTTCATGTGCCAATTCTTTGTTTTTTATTTGGTTATCGTATTTTTCAGTTCTAAAATTTCCATTTGGCTCTCCTTCATGTCTTCCATTCTGTGCTGAAACTTTCTATTCTGTTTGTTTCAACCATGTTCATAATTCCCTGCTGAAGCATTTTTATTATGGTTGCTTTAAAATGCTTGTTAGGAAAGTATCATCTCAGTGTTACCGTTGATAGTATTTTCTTGCCCAAGTTGAGATTTTCCTGATTCTTAGTATCATGAGTGTTTTTTAATTATATCCTGCATATTGTGGGTATTTTGCGTGACACCTTGGATCTTACTTAAATCTTTTATTGTAGCAGGCCTCATCTGATACTGTATAGTTTGGGAAAAGATTAACTATTTTGTTAATGTGAGGTGCAAGTAAAATGACAAGTTCTCCACTCAGCCCCCTTTGATTCCCTGTATAGGAAGGATACCGCCTTACTCCTGGGATAAGGTGGGATTTCAGGGCTCCCACAGGCCTTAGCAGATGCGTCCCTGGCTGGGAGGGGGAGAGGCACCTTTTTACTGTTCCATGGGTGCCTTACCATGAGATTAGGGGCGACCTTGTTACCTCTGGATAGTTATAAAAGTTCTGGCTTCCCACTCAGCTTCCTCTGACACAGGAATGGAGGGTGAGAGAGTTTTTTTCCTTTTGGATGGGGGTAGAAGTCCTAAAACTGTCTTCACAACCACTTGGTTTTCTCTGATACCACATCAAGGTCATCTATGGGCACTTCATTGTTGCTGTGCAAGAGTGGAAATCTAGGCTCGGTACTTGACCTTTTGTGACAGAGGTGGTTTAAAAATAAAGGTGAAACTTGGAAATAAGGAAAAAGGTGAGCAGTGTATCTTTTCAGTGTCCTATGGGGACATTATTCAATAGGCCTACACTATGACTATTTAGAAGAAGGTATTTTGTTTGAGTCATTGGTTACTATTGATTAAAAGTTTCAAAGTTAGGGCCATTTTTTTTTTTCGTGGTATTTGGTTGGTCTGGGGTGTTTATTGTCTAAAAGCTTTCTGTCTTGCTAAATTGTGCCTTTCATGGCCCTTTTGCTACAGAGGATTGGCTTTTATTGGGGCTTTTGTGCCTATTGGTGTTTCCTGGTTGCTGGCTATTCCACTCCCTAGTTTGGGATATGTGAGGCTAAAAGAAAACTCACAGAACTCACTGCTTTGTCATTCCTTGGATTCCTAGGTCCCTAGTCGGTCTGCCTTCCCTCTGCGTTCCAGAATCCTCTTATATTTGTTTTAATAAAATGTCCAAACTTTTTAGCTGTATTTATTGACAGAAATAGGGAAAAGTATGTCTTTTCAACTTTAATCTGAAAGTGAGATAGAAAGCAACCTTTTAAATTTTAGGTATTCTTTGTTGTAGCTACATCAGGAAATTGATATCAAAACATTATTTTGAAACAGGTAACTTTGAGTCAGTTTTTTTTAGGGGCGCGGGGGAAACTAATGAGCTCCTATGGAGTCATTCTAGATAGAGGAAGGATGGATAAAAATATATGGATAATTCAAAATGGGAGATAATACATAAATCTTTTTATCTGCTTTATATTTACTAAGTTTGTGCATATATATGAGTATGTGTTAGATATTCTGAAAGAGTATTTTCAACAGAAACATTTACATTGTGCTGTAAATACCTGATTCAGGAAGAATTTAGAAATCTTAGGCTTTCCTATTTGACCTTTCTGCAATCCAGTTCTTTCTGAGGGTTGTGGGCTTTTTTTTTCAAACTAACACAAAGTCGTTTCTACCTAATAATTTCTTAGGAATAGGAGATGTGATTAAATTTGTGAGTGTCAAAGGAGGCTACTGTATGTTAAATATTTATAGGATGAAATATTAGCAAAGTGAGTTTTTAAATAGTGATATGGTTTGGCTGTGTCCCCACCCAAATCTTATCTTGAATTGTAGCTTTCATAATTCCCACATGTTGTGGGAAGGACCTAATGGGAGATAATTGAATCATGGGAGTGTGTCTTTCTTGTGCAATTCTCATGATAGTAAATGTCTCATGAGATCTGATGGCTTTATAAAGGGAAATTTCCCTGCACAAGTTCTCTTCTTTTGTCTGCTGCCATGTGAGATGTGCCTTTTACCTTCCGTCATGATTGTCAGGCCTCCTCAGCCAAGTGGAACTGTTGAGTCCATTAAACCTCTTTCTTTTATAAGTTGTCTAGTCTCGGGTATGTCTTTATCAGCAGTGTGAAAATGGACTAATACAAACAATGAATATATATATTAAATTTCTTGTTTGGATTTATGGTCTGCCAGTCATCCTCTAGATAATTGAGTCTTATTTATGACATATTTTCTGTAGAATATGGCAATTTTTAAATATCAAGGTATCTAACATACAGGTCTTTTAAATGTTTGTGGAGCTTAATTAAATGAAAAGAGTTATTTGTGATGACAGGAACAATATACTGGTGCCTGCATCTCTGTGGTATCCTAAATAAAGCACAACATTTAGGAGTCCAGTAAGATAATGCTAGATTAAATTAGCTGAGAAGTCTTTCTCCTTAAGAAATGTTAGTATGTGTATGTATTTATAAAAATAGTATGTTTAGTCTGGAAAATGTGGACAATATAGAAAAAGGAAAATAAAATTTATAGCTATTTCTCACCATGAAAATTCTCAATATTTGCACCTGATTTCAGAATACTGGGCTCTGAATTTTCAATTTTGAAAAATATACCCCTCTACTTAGGCTAGGGTTTGGATGTATCTTTGTCAGAATTTTATTCTGACAAGAGAGAGTAATTAATAAATGGAATGTTTGTAAAACCTTTAAACAAACTTTTTAAAGACAACATTAATGATTACAGAGAATTCTAACAGTGTTATTTTATGTGATATGGTCTGATTACCAGGATAGGTGGGGAGGCGTGAATGTGCCATAACAAAAGGAAATAAATACTGTGAACTCTATAGTACAATGGGGGTGTGTGCTATGTCCCCTTTTCCTGTTCTGTCCAGGGTGTGTAGCCTAACCAGAGGAAGAAAAGTGAGTCATGCTGCATTTATCAGAAATAACTATTTAAAGGACTTTCACAAAACTTGAATAGAGAACTCCTCATTTTAGTACAGCATGGATTCCAATCCCTTTTGTGTCCTTTCTTTGACTTCTGTAACAAGTGGGTCAACACCTGTGACAAGCACTTAGGAAACTTGGCAGCTCATCAGATAGCACATGTCCTCATGCTGCCACATTTCTAAAAATTCAGTAACCAGACACAGCTGGTTATAAAATTATTATCTTTGATAGTCGTCAGTATTGGTATCTGTGGCTAACTTTGGGAATTCTTTTGGTAAGCTTTTTAAAGACTGGACCTATTCTTTCACATTCCATTTTCTATTGCAGTGCCTCCTGGCTATAGCAGCTTGATTATTTGGCTTGAGAATTTAATTTAAAAAAAAAAAGTACTGTTTTATGAAAATAAAGTGTTTCAGAGGACCTTACATTTACCTAATAAATGGATTTATACAGCCCTAGACTACTACTTACATTCTGTTGCTAATTTCACAGATTGTATTACTTAAGTACCAGTAGATATTAATCTCAATTTTTTCATGTACTCTTTAAAAATAAGTACTAATCAGGTATTGGACATTGAGCACTTGGCAAGAGGCTACTATAATAATTGTGCTTTATAAATTTGGTTAAGGGGTAGATTAGATCAGTTGCTTGACTGCCTAGAATAGTTAGCTTGATGATCTGGTATGTAGAGAATTTAGCAGTTATGCCTAGGTAACCCAAAATATAGTGTGTGGTCTTATGTAGGACTGGAAAATGCTGAAGGAAATGTTAGTATACATTAAACATCACTTGAAGACATTCTGTTTATTCACACATTTTTTGGCATGACTAAACACTGTGAAGATGTATTTTTGTCAGAATTTTAGTCTGACAAGAGAAAGAGTAATTAATAAATGGAATGTTTGTAAAAAATGAAAGAAGAATAAGGATTTTATGTTTTAGTTGGTTTTACATGCATTTCTTTTAGTAGTATATTTTATATTAGATTTGATGTTGGGAAATGTATGTATTTCTGTTGTTAGGAATCCTATCCTCTTCACAGGCCTTATAAAAGGAGAGTCACTGTGAGAGATGAATCATTGTGAGATATGGTCAAGTATTTTCTTTCTTATTTCAAAGCTAATTGAATGATTGAATTATTCAATCCATAGGTTAAACATGAAAATTTGGAAGACCTCTTTGTCAAGCTGTATTAGAATAATAAACATTGCCATAATAAGCATTTACATTCGTTAAAACATGTCTGTGTAGTCTAGAAAAGTTTATCCAAAACAAACAGGTAGAATTATTTACATAAAAAGAACATGTTAAGGATATTTTACTTAATGTGTCAGTTATATATTCTTTTTTTTTTTTGAGAAGGAGTTTCGCTCTTGTTGCCTAGGTTGGAGTCAGTGGCAAGATCTTGGCTCACTGCAACCTCCACCTCCTGGGTTCAAGTGATCCTTGTGCTTCAGCCTCCCAAGTAGCTGGAATTACAGGCATGCACTACCACACCCTGCTAATTTTTGTGTCTTTGGTAGAAACGGGGTCTCGCCGTGTTCACCAGGTTGTTTTGAACTCCTGACCTCAGGTGATCTGCCCACCTTGGCCTTCCAAAATACTGGGATTACAGGTTTGAGCCACCACATCTGGCCTTGCATATTCTTAAAAATAAGACTTTCAGGTCCAAGTAGTAAACTTGAAAATTTTGCTTTATACAGTAGTTTTCATGAATTTCTGCATTTCATTTGTTTTGCTTCACTCATTTGACTTCCTTAAATTTTAGAACAATAATCTTCAATCCAGGCTCACATTATAATTTCCAGGAAAGTTTCAAAAAATACTAAGTTACTGGCTCACGCCAGTTAATGTATTCAAGTGATTCAAACATCAAAAACTGCATATAGTAAATAAGGGCATATAGTGAAAAGTCTACACCTCATCCTCTGCTATATCCACCTAGTTCTTTTTTCCCCCTCAACAGATAATTCCTGTTTTTTTTTTGTATCCTTGTATTTTATAATGCAAACCAAAGCCGATCAGAAATATACATATCTCTCCTTCCTTCTGTCTTATTTAGATAATAGTGTACTAAATATTTATTTAGTTAAGATTATTTCTTGGAGGCCTTTTCACAGTGACTCATATAGAAATTCTTTATTCTATGAACATCTGAAATACTTGATTTTCTTGTATCATAAAACATTGCTGTCAAAGTCTAATACCAATCTAATTCTTTTTCCAGTTTCTTGTTATATCCTGGTTTTGGTTATTTTTGGTTGATTCCTCTAGGTTTACAATATGTCTTTCTAATATATGTAGTTTCAATTTCTTACTTTACAGTTTTAAGAAGTTATTACGTTATAAATTTAATGTTTGTTTTATTCTCTGACTGTCTTCCTTATGGTGTGCCTGTTATTTGTATGTTGGATAGTCTTTGCCTTCTACATTTGTCTAAAACTTGACTCCTTTTTATTGCTTCGTTTTTTTTGATCTAAAATTTGCTCCCCCTTTTATTCTTTAGTTTACATAATCATTTCTGAAATGATTTATTCTGTCATAATTCTTTTCTAAAATCTCTCATCATTTCTGAGTTGTTCTAACTTTGTTTTATGTTGTTTAATCTATTTTATCATTTTCTGAGTATCTTTTAGCTCACTTTGTGTTGTTTTTAATTTTTCTTTTTATTTTATTTATTTATTTTTACTTTCAGCCAACTCACACCAATTTTTTTTTTTTTTTTTGGTTATGCTTTTATTTTCTGTAGGGCTGTCATTCTGTTCCTTCTTTTTTCATATAATAGCATTGTATGGGATTCAACTAATGCTCTTCTGTTGTTTTTACATGAAATTAGTTCTCTTAAACTTCTTAAATGAGTCATTTAAGATAGTGTTTTCTCTCATTTTAAAATCCTATGTTTTTGTCTGATTAAAAAATATGGTAACAACATTTTATAATTTTCTGACTTCATTTACTTCTTCCACTTTTATCTTGATCCTCTTTTTCTTCTCTCTCTGTTGTCTCCGGTTTGGTCAATTTGGATTTTCCCAACCATGTATCCTCAGTGTGGGGCTTTATCTTGAAAGTATTTAGAGTTTTTTTCGCCCATTGACTCCTTATTGAAGACCACTTGTACTTACCTGAAATTGTGTAGACTTCTCTCAGTTTCAGCTACTGTTCTTATCTTGGCATGCTGACCTCTCCAGTGAGTTTCTGTCAGCCATTTCAGAGTTTTCATGTCTGCCTGATGTCCTATTACTTTTATCTTTTTTCCTGCACAGATTCGGATGCCATACACGTCTTAGGACTATTGATGGTTTGTCTCACCTGTTCATATTTTGGCATTCGTAAGGGATATTGTGAGATATAGATTTGTGATAGAAATATCTCAGTTTGTGCTTCTATTTTTTTAAAAAATGCGTTCTCTGAGGGATTTTTGAGACATCTAAAAACCATACCTTTGTTAATACTGTATTCTTAGATTCTTTTTGCTGCTGATTGCTATTAAAGGGAATTATGTGTGGTGAGAAGGATTAAACACATGCTTTCCCTGAGAATGCTTATTTTTTACGGAATTAGTAGTAGATTACTGGGACTTGGCGTTCTCAATCTCATAGCAATAAAAAAACTTAAATAAAACTTGAAACATATTTTATTTATTTTTGTGTACTATTATTAAGCACTTATGGGTGTCTGTGTCTGTAAGAATTGTTGAAATGAAAAAAATGTTTGGAGAATAATGATTTTTTCAAGTAGTTTTTTATTGTTTATTTTCACCTTGAGTTTTATAGAAAATTGATCATACATTTGCCTAAGAGCCACTAAATTTGACAAGCTTCATGTTTTTTTTTTGTTTGTTTTTTAAGAGAAGATGATGAACTAGTTTTATGTCCGTGTGTAGGGTGAGTGCGGTGATTACAAGCATATCTGTAGAGTTACTACTTATTTGATTCTGTGCACTGAAACATATAACTTGTATTTGTACCTTTTTTTATCAGTATTTGCAGATACTGATTACCAACACCATGATTGATGTTCCTAATAAGCACCTTAAGTAATTTCTTTCCTTACCAAAGTATTGATTTATAGAATAAACGTTTCACTTTTATACTGTTTATCCTCATTCACTGTCTTTATTCTCTGATTAGCAGTTAGCAACTTAAATAAAATAAGGGCCATTTCACAAAAATAAAAATTTATTTTTAAAAATGAAAATAGCTTTAACTGTTTTTTTAATTAAAAAAACTAGCTTATTTGATACCATTTAAACAATGAGAAGAGTATACAAATTTTATTAATTTTATCACCTAAATATGCAGTTTTTAATAGAAACAAAAACAATTTCTTTATTACTTTCCTAACCATGGGGGGAAAATATACAACTTAATAATTTGAATATTAGTGCAGTCATTCACACCTGTAGTTCCAACACTTTGGGAGGCTTGGCAGGAGGATTGCTTGAACGCAGGTAATCGAGACCAGCCTGGGCAACTTAGTGAGACCCTGTTTCTCAAAAAAACAAAACAAAACAAAATTACCTGGTGGACATGGTGTGTGCACCTGTTGTCCTAGCTATTTGGGAGGCTGAGACAAAAGGATTGCTTGAGCCCAGGAGTTGAGATTGCAGTGAGCTATGTATGATTGTACCACTGCACTCTAACCTCAGTGACAGAGCCAAACTCTGTCTCCAAAAAAATTTCTTTTTCAATTATTTGTTACTGAATAACAGTAGCAATGAGAAAATTAATGACATTTTAGTCTCAAAAAATGCCAAGAATTAGAGGCAGTTATGAGAATTAATAGAGGTACAGTTTTTTGAAATTCTGTGCTGGCTTTTATTTTAAGGGGCTTATGTCATTTTCTTATCCCTGTTCTAATAATTGAGAAAATCAAATTGTCACTTTATTTATTGGAACTGAATGAAACAGTTTTGAAGTCATTGGGAGAATATCATTTTCAAAATCCCACAAACTAATTGATGCCAGTGAGAATGTTTTTCTTCCTCCTTGCTACATTAGTCATCATCCACAGTAGTAGACATTTAAAGTAGATGCTAGTACTTCCTCAAGTCCAAGATGAGGATGTTTAAGGAACGCTGTCAATTTACTGATAGGTTTTGAGGGGACGGAAAAGACTAAATTAGATTTTAAGACCACCTAATTCAGAAATCTTAAGGTGTAATGGAATATGCATCTTAGACTTGACTCGGTAAGTAAAATGAATTTTTCTGTTCCAAATGTTTTTTAAGATATTTAGAATTTGTAAACAGTTAGTTTGGTAATTTAAAATGTTTTCAAAAGAAAAATCAAGTAAACTGTTTTGGTGAATTTAAGCAAATAAACTTCAAATATTTTAGCACATAGAAAATAAAAAAATTATGCTTATAAATGTAAAAATAGTTCCATGATTTAAGCAAATTAGCAAACCATTAAACAGATTTGCAGCAGGAAAAAAGTATTAATGCCAAAAAATGGATTAGAAGTTTCCACCTTAAATTTAGTTGCTTACATTCTCAAGATTCTGCATAAAGTCTCTTAAGCAAACATCTATTCTGTCAGCAATAATTCCGCCTTGGATAAACCTCGTTGGCTATGATACTGCCATTGTGCAAAGTTAAACATTTATTCTAAATACAGTTGTCCCTCGGTATCTGTGAGGGCTTGGCTCCAGGACCTCCCTTAGATACCAAAATCCATAAATGCTCAAGTTCATGATATAAAATGGCATAGTATTTGCATATAACCTGTGCACATCCTCCTGTACACTTTAAATCATCTCTAGGTTAGTTATAATACCTAATACAATGTGAATGCTGTGTAAATTGTTGTTATATTGTATTATAATAATACAATATAATAATAACAAGAGAAGAAGTCTATATATGTTCAGCACAGTTGCAATTTATTTCTTCTGAATACTTTTTTCCCCCCAGTTGGTTAAATCCCTGGATTCTGTACCTACAGATGCAGAGGGCTGACTATCTTCACCTGGCCTTACAATTTTTACTCATTTATTATTGTGAGAGATTCAAGGCTGGATGCTGAATCTTCATATTTCCTTGCAAAGTTAGACAGTATATGACCTCTTTTGATCTATGCTAATACCAAGGTTTATATGAATACATTTCAGAAATGCTGTACTATTATGATACTTTTTCTATGACATTATTTCATCTCTTTTCTTATAAATTTAAGAACTCTTTAACATGGTCTTTTCAGGAACATATAATTTGTTAGAATATGGTTTTAACATTTATTTACGGTTACTCCATATGCTATTAGGTTGTTTATAAGTACATTTATCACTTTAGAGGGATATATTTTATCTCCTTTACTTGATAGTAAATCACCCAAGGAACATTCCCAGAGTGCACACAGACTTTTTTTTTTGTACTCAGTAAATGTTTTTGAGAAGTGCTTGGTGAGTTTTTTTTTTTTTATGTGCTTAATGGCAATGCCACAAAATAGGAAAACATGGACTTACAATGTGGCTAAGCCTCATCCTCATGCAGTGGTGAAGCAAACCCGTTATTTTTGAATATTCTAGTTTACAATCTCAAGGGATGTATTTACTGTATTTCCCTACTTATCTGAGGGCAGACTTTGACCTCAGCCATTCTAGAACAAAGCCACAGACCTCAGCAGTAAATGAAGACTGGTTTGAAGCAAATTCTTACAAAATCAATAAACTTTGTTTGGCAGGTAAGTATCTCAACCAGACAGTTACATATAAAATAAAGGAGAAAAGATACATTTGATCACAGTGGCCAGAAAAGCATGTTGAGGAGAAGACATGTTCAGAGTTTGGAAATTTGAGAAAATTTTGGTAAGGGTTAGGTGGCTCCCAGGGCCTTTGTTTTCTTTATATTCATTTGCTGAATTTTGAACTTTGGACTTTTCTCAGGTATAAGTGATTTAAGCGATATTGCTATATGTTGGTAAGAGTTGAAGAGCTGTACTCTCCTTTTGTCTTTGAATGTTTACTTTTGAGAAGGCCGTGTGTGTTTACATGTTCTGTTTGAGGGAAGAAGGGCATTGTGGTTTTGAAAGGAATAGGTAAGAAATCTACTATGTAAAGCTGTTTAACAATGCAGAGAATGGTGTCCTGAATGGAAGAATGCTTACGTATAGTAAATGCTATTTGAGCATTTTTTTGCTTGGTTTAGTTTGTTCATTGCTACTTCATCTTTATTATTTAGCTTTCTATTTCAAAGCCACTTGCTGAGACAGGCTTTTTCTGACCCTTCTGGATAAAGTAGTTCTTCTTTCCCATATCCCACTCCTCTTTTATTTTCCTCAAAACTTACCCGAATCATACTTGTTTGTATAGTTGTTGTTTGGCTGTTTCTCTTTCCTCCCAGAATGTAAGTTCCTAGTGGGATAAATTGTCTTATTTAACCATGATATTATCAACTCCTAGGACAGTGCCTTGCGCAAAAAAAAATGTTGGTTGGTTGACTGAAATGTGTGGTTTGTAGACTACCATAGATTGAATGGTTTCCCCCTAAAATTCATGCATTGATGCTCTCATCCCCATTCTGATGGTATCTGGAGATGGGGCCTTTGGGAATAAATTAGGTTTAGATGAAGTCATTAGGATGGGGTCCTCATAATGGAATTAGTACACTTATAATAATAATAATAGACATCAGAAAACTTGTTCTCTGTGTCTCTGCCATGTGGGGACACAGTGAGAAGGTAGCTGTTTTACAAGCCAGGAAAAAAGCCCTCACCAGAAAATGATCATGCTGGCACCTTGATCTTGGATTTCTAGCCTCCCAAATTGTGAAAAAATAATTTTTTATCATTTAAGCTACCTAGTCTATGTTATTTTGTTATATTAACCTGAACAGTCTAAGACATGGAGTATAGCTGTTTTATATTTAAAGGTATAGTGTATTATGTCATTATGTATATCATATATTATATCACTATACATATATCACTATACGTATAGTGTATATATGTGTAGTGTATAGTGATACGTATATAACTATAGTGATATACATGTAGTGATGTAATACATCATAGTGATGTAATACACTATAGCTTTAATTTATAAATATATGGAGGAAGTTTTTGGGATACAAGCATTAGAAATGTTTATTTTCTTTAAAGCTAAGAAATGACTTCTCCCCTATTAAATAATATATTCTAGGAAAATACTGAATTTACTTTTAGCTATAGATACAGTATGGAAAGCATTCTAATTATGAAAAATAGATGTAATTATGTTACCTACTCCATCTGCATCTAAAATTACAGGATAGTTGCTGGGGGTCTCACAAGTTAAAGCAGCATGTGAAATCACAGAGCAGCATGAAATCTGCAGAATCTGAAGAAAAGCACCCTTCATGGCAAACAATAACCTGCTCTCTACTGCCTAGGAATTTGTGGATGTGGCAACAGCTCCAGTCCTTCTTCTGCTTTGAGATGTTACCAATGACCTCTCACATTTAAAAAATCCTTGGCCTCTTCTTTTGCTTTTAATTCCCTGAAACCTTTCTTCTCTATCATTTTGGACTTTTTCCCCACTTGGTTTTTGAAGTTTCTCCCATTTTTTTGTAGTTTCTTATTCTCAAGTCATAAGTTTCCATTTCTTTTTGGTATGTGTATATTTTCTGTGTGTCTGTTATACCTTCTGTGCTTATTTTTTCTCTGTCATACAAATTTTTTGAGGTTTTTCTTAAAACATAATTTTTCTGGTAATATAGTCTAGTAAAAATTTCAAATACAGAAATCCATAACTTAGAAGCTAAGATGCCTATAATTTTATACTTTATGGATAACTTTTAGACAGATACTATTAACTTGTTTTCCAGAATATTGTACATATTTATACTTTCACCAAGAAATACATGCGAATGCCTATTTTACTATATCCTTGCCTACTGGGTATTGCCAGACTTTTAATATGCCAATTAGAGAAGTAAAATATATCTTTTTATATTTTAGTTTTTATGTCCTTATTAGTATGTTAGATTTTTTTCACATGGCTGTTGATCATTTTCCCCTACATTTCCTATATCTTTTTATTTTTAATTAAAAAAAATTCTGTTTATCTTAAGTGATTTATAAGAAACTTTATATATTAGGATTATTGACATTTTTGTCATATATTCTGGAATATATGATAATTTTTTTTGTTTTTTATGTTGATAGCTTTTTCTACAGTTAATTAAAAAAATTAACTCTAGTAAATTTTTGTTTTTTTATGTTGATAGCTTTTTGATAGTAAATTTTTTAGTATATAATGGTATATACTATTACTATATATTTTAGTATATAATAGTGTAAGGGTAGTCTCTTATATATGAGTTTTGGGTTAGAAAATATTTGTCTATGTTTAATTCCAGTCATTTTGTAGTTTCATTTTACATTTAACTTTTGATCTATCTGGACTTTCTATTGATAGAGTGAAATAGAGTCTAATTACTCCTTTCCCCACATAGTTAGCTTGTTACCGTGACAATATTTGTAAAACAGTCCCTCTTTTCCCTTATTTGGAATGCGCCTTTGCCATATACTAAATTTCTGTATCTACTTAGATATATTCTGGATTTGATTTCCATTTCTGTTGATATGTGTCTGTGTATTCCTGTGGTAGTGCCACCTACATTACTGTTTTATTGTACATTTAGAGATTTGATAGGGCTATGCTTTCTTTTCTTAACTATTCTTGCCTGTTACTCTTAACAGTTGAATTTAATAATCATTTAATCAAGGCTTTAAACCCTGTTGCGATTTTGATGGAAATTTTGTTAAATTCTTAGATGTATAGATGCAAAATGGACACTATTCTCTATTTTTAATCCTTCTATTTAATTATAAGATATGTTTCTTGTGGCAGGGCATGGTGGCTTACACCCATAGTCGCAACACTTTGGGAGTTGGAGGTTGCTGTGATTTGACTGCACCACTGCACTGCAGGCTGGGTGACAGAATGAGACCCCATCTCTTAAGAAAAAAAAATGTTCCTCCATTTATTTCAGACCCTTTAAATATCTTTAAATTGAGTTTTATGACTTTATTCTTAGAGCTATTGACATTTGTTAACTTGTTCCTAAAAATTTTAAGGATTTTTATTTGCTTTACATGTAGTGATATACTCCTTATTTAGATATCAGATTTCTTGTAATCTTTTCAGTCTGGAGGGCTAAAAGTCTTTTGAGCGCCTAAAATTGCTCTCAGTTTTGTGCCTGAATTCACTGTAACAAACTAGGATACTTGTACTTTCCCAGAAACTATGTCAGGCAATGAAAACACAAACATGTACATTCATTGAGTTAATAATGAATGAGTGAATGAATGTAAGCAGTTACCATACAGTCTTATAAGGTTTCTAATGGAGATAGTTTCCAAATAAGGAAGATCACAAAGGAGGGGGAAGTCATTAGAGTTTAGACTCAGAATGTAAGTAGGTCTTTGCCAAATTGTCAGGTGGGGAAGGTAGCTTCTTATAGAGGGAGTGGCATATGCAAAGCTCTGCAGTTGTGAAATAACATGACCTGTGTGAAAACCTGCTAGTACTAGAGTTTCAGTAGTGAGGGATATTGGTATGTCAGCACAGGATGTGAGGGGAAGGCATTTTTGTAGCTGAATCTGAAAAGGTTGTTAGAAGCTGTCAAAATGTTTTTAGCAGTTGAGTAACACTAAATATACTTACATTTTGGCAAGATATTTCTTGCAGTTGATATGGATGAGTTGGAGGGAGATGAGATGGAGTTAGAGAGACCTTTTTAGAGTCTGCTGCATTAGTCCAAGAGAAATATGAAAGAGAGCTTAATAAAGTGGAGAAATACAAATAAAGATGGAGAAGAGGGAGAGATGTTTGAAGGATATTTAGACAGAAAATTTAGAAAATTCGTCACTTGGGGGTGAGAAAGAGGAAAGAATCTATAATGGCTTGGCTTTGAGATTTGTGAAATTCTTCAGACCCTAATTTGTAAACTTTCCTTGTGAAACTTAAAAAAAAAAGTATAGGTCACAAAAATAGTGATTGTTTCTTGCACTCTATAGCGATTTAATAACAGCAAAGTGGGGTAGGGGACTGTCAAGAAGTGGACAAATAACCTTCACGTGCATTAAATCTTCTCTTCCTCAGTCTCTCTCAAATCATTAACAGTCTTTCCCTCAGCAATGCCATTGCCCTATTCTCGGGAGCAATCACCTTTCACTCAGATTACTGTAATTTTACTTTTCTCGCATCCAGTATCCATGCTGAAGCCAGAATAATTCTTCAAATCTGATCGTTTTATTCTCTGGTTTAAAACTCTTCAGTGGTTTTTCTCTTTTCCTTAGGATTAACGCCAACCTTTGAAAATACCTTACAAGGTTTCATTTTCCTTACTTGTAAAGTAGTAGTAGTAGTAATAATAATAATAATAATAATAATAATACTTCCTTTTTGAGTAATTATGAAGATTAAGTTAGTTCATGTTCTGAAGTGTTTAAGAACAATGCCTGGCACACAACACTGTTATAAATGTTTGCTCATGTTATTTTTATTTTTTAGTATCTTACTTTCCATCCCATCTAGACTGTAAGAACCATAAAGGTTGAAATGATGTCTTTCTTTTGATATTATGCTCTCAGTATTTAGCACAGAAAATATTGAATATTAAGTGTGTAACACATAGTTTTATGAATGAATGTCATCTGGAAGCATAATAAGTATTCAAAAACTCCAAAGCAGAGGCAGAATGTACTATTTGTCATAATGTAATAGGAGAATGAATTTTCATAGTATTCTGTGTTGCTAAGAAAAACAATTGCATCCAGTTGCTTTCGTTATAAGACAGCAGCTCCGAAATGTTTTTATTGTTTGAAGAAAGATATTAAATAAATTGGGAATAACATAAAAGTAATTGAATATATACAAATAGAAAAGAAAAGCAATGACAGTGTTTGGTTATTAACTAAAATTAATAGATATCCTAAGTGATTTTTTTTTTTTATGTAAGAAAAAGTTGCTGTACTTGGAGGTCTGAATGTACTTTTTCTCCTGAAATGGTTAAGAAACAGGTTTATTCATGTATTTATTCATCCAACAAAAATTTAAAAGATGCCTTCTATGTTCCAAGTTCTGTTTTGGGTGATTGTGATACATTAGTGGAAGAACAACAAAAATCACTGTTTATGGAGTTTACATTTTAGTGGATAAGAAAGACAGTGTTTAATAAACATAAAAATAAGTTAATTATAAAGTAAAAAGTGAGTAAGTGATGAAAACTATAACAAGGCAAAGGATACATTGTCAGTACTGGAGCAGAGGAGGGGTGAATTACAATTTTTAATGAAGTGATCAGGATTTCATTTAAAAGATGTCTTTAAAGCAAAGAGTTAAAGATGGCAAGGAGAGGAGATTTTAGACATAAGAAACAGCCAATGAAAATGCACTGGATTAGTAATCTATTAAACCAGTGTTGCAGAAGCAGAATAAATAAGGGGGAAGTATAATGGGAGGTGAAGTTATTTGATGATAGAGGTAGGGCAAGGGAGTGGGGAGGACGTAATGATTTTGACTTCTATTTAGGAAATATTATTTTATTTCAGTTGTATTTAATTTTACATTTTAAAAAATGTATAGACCTAATCAAATTGTGTTTAAACAATATGTCACAGTAAGAGGAACCATAGGAAATAAAGCATTTTACATCTGCAAGATATTTGATAGCAAGCATATTCTTTGGGGAAAAAACCTGATCAGCAAAAGCAGCACTCTTTATTCCTTTATCGTTGATGCATATATGCCTGGCCATATGCTTTGCTTCCAAAAAATTTTTTTTGTCTAAGAGATATTTGTGGCAATCTGTATTTTTCCCTCCAGTGGACCCCTCATTTGTTCTCTGTGCCATTATATACATGCTGCTGAGATTCTGCTTAGAAGTAAGACACATGTCCACATTTGTTCCACTACAATTGGGAGACATTGCTGTGGCTCAAACTAGGGTTAGTTTTTGAGCAAGACTACATGTTTTGGACCATTTGGGATATTTTTTATTATACATCTTTCATGGACTTACAGCAGATTTAATGTTTGAGTGATTTTTAAAGCTGTTTTCTGAGACAACTTTAAATCTCCATTCTATTTATAGAAAATTCCACAGCTAATTTTTAAAAAAGAAACAAGTGATGATAAATGAAACTGGCTTTATTATAAACAAAGTTCAAAGTGTTACTGACAAAGCAGGTTCCCCCAAAATGGGTTTCTCTTTGGGGTGCCATAAAGCCAGTACACAAAACTGAAGGTGAACAACAAACAGTGAAGGTTTTATTTGATACAGTAGAATTGAGAAGCAGGAAGTTGGCTCACAAATCAACTTCTCAGCTCATTAGAGCCAGAAAGTCACAGGTATAGGACATCTTTAATGAAGAGGTTGGGCATTAAAAGTAAGGAGAAGAATATTCATGTCTGTTCTGCAAATGGGCAGAGAACTTCTCGAAACCAGAGCGCTACCTTTTTGTCCTTTTAGGGTTTCTTCTAGTACTTGTCATAGTGATAAAGGAGTTAAAAAGAAATTATTTAGGCAGATAGGGAGGGTATAGAAGTCCTCAGTAAGGTTTTCCTTTTAATGAAAAGCAGCCCCCAAATCATTTTCTTTTCTAACAAAGAGCAGCCTGTAAAATTGAGCTGCAGACATAGACAAGCAAGCTGGAAGCTTGCACAGGTGAATGCCGGCAGCTGTGCCAATAGGAGAAGGCTACTTGGGGACTATGCATGTTCAACGTGGTGGCTTCATCTTCCCTTTCCCTTTCCAACCGTGTGTGTACAGTAAGGAACAGACAACATGGTTCTGGCCAAGTAGAAAATCCATTTGTATAATAAAAAGATTAGGGTGGGGTGGCCATCTTCCTTGTGCTATATAAATGTCACGAACCTGGTCCAACCAATCTTTGGGTCCTATGTAAATCAGACCCTGCCTCCTCCATCTAATCTATAAAAGCCCATGTACTTCAGCATGGGCCAGAAATCTCAAAGGAGAGAGAGAGCTATTCTCCTTTCTCTTTCTTTTGCCTGTTAAACCTCTGCTTCTAAACCCACTTCTTGTGTGTCCACATGCTTGATTCCCTTGGTGTGAAACTACGAACCTTGGGTATTTACTCCATACAACGACGCCACTTCAATAGTGATTGTCAACTCTCCTGGCACTGGTTGGAATGTCATTTAGCATGGAAATTAGATTATAATGAAGTTTGAAGTTCTTCAGAGGTCAAATGAGCTGCCATGTTCAATCTCGTCGGTCTTAGCAGGTTTGGTCGCAGTAGGGAACTTTTGACCTCAAGCATCCTGTTACCTAAAGATAAGCAGAGTTAAGGTAAGATAGGAATTCACCTAGGTAGATCCTGTAGGCGTTATGCTGGGTAACAAAAATATCCCCCTGTATCATATATCCTTGGTAATATAGGGGCACTCTGTTAATTTAACACTGAAATTTAACTTTTAAATTTCTTTGCCTTTCAGGGCATCACAATTTATTTGATGTTTGTATACTGTCAACCTCTCTAAGAATACAGGAAGAATGAGTCTTAAACATATTGTCATCTAGCCTTACATTATTATCTAGAGGAATGTATTTGAACAACATTTCAACTTTGATGTCCACATCAGCTGTTTGTAGCTTTGGTTGTTGTTTTCTGTGTGCGAAACATGTGGTGTTTTTTTCCATTTACTTATTTGCAGCTCATTTTTCTGTACAAAAGTTTTGGATGTCTTTTGTGATTTTCAACATCAAACTAGAAAACTATAAATTAAAAAAAATCAGAATTAGTGACTGTACACATAGAATGGAATTTTGAGGCCAAGAGAAAAATAAGTCTGTATTTAGTTATTTTCAAAACATTTGTTGAAGCTGAACGGCAGATTTTATTTTCAGATTGCCAATTTAGAAAGAGCATCATAATAATTTGTAAGGAAAAGCTAACTCCTTGCATAGTGGAAGTTGTGTAGACATTTCATAGGATTTGCAGTAATGATCCCTTAAAATTTGGGTGAAGTGCTTGTGTAAAAGCAGGTTAAGATGTAGTGAGAGAATATAAAACTTTCCTCTGTCCATAATGATGTTCTGTTCGTTTTATGAGAGGCATCACATTTTCCAAATGGCAGTGACTAAAAAATTATTATTTTTTATAAACGTGTTAGATATGATATAAACAGATGCGATTTTTTTTTCTTTTTAACTCCTTTTTTATTTATAAACTGAACATATTCTTAATCTTTCTTTTTAGGACACTCAGCTATAGGATAGTTTATTGAGTATAGTTGCTTAAAATAAGATAAAACAGTTTGAGTCAGTAGCTTGAAGGTAGGAGGCAAATGATTAACTTCAGACAATGGAAAAGAAATGAGAACCATTGGTGTTTGGAAAAAGATTGTAAACCATTTACTTTCCACTAACCTCATAAAATTTGTCTTTCAAAAAATAAAAATGCATTTTTTATACCTGGACTCTACATATGGTTTTCAATGGAAAATAAAGAAGTCTTCCTGAAATAATACTGAAGAAAGCAAGTTAAAATGTGAATCAGTTGCTTGTTATGTAAATAATGATTCACTTCAATGTTGGATTTCAAGGGCCAATAATTTTTATGAAAGTATTACTAAAGCAAGGTGTTTGGGTTGGATTTTAAAGTCTATGTCCTTTGGTTGACTTTCCATTGTTTTATACATTTTAGAGAGCTTGTTTATAATATTGTGGCATGTATTTTATTCCCACCAAATTCTTCCTTTTGCATCCTGGCACAAATGTGGACATATAGGATCTAAAACCTAAAGATGTATTTCATAGGTGAAACTTTTTCCATATGTCATAAACCCTCTTGTGCATATACCTAAATATACTTAATTTTATATGATAAAGTCTACATATACTTGAGGCACCTTTTTATTTAAATAGGAATTTGAATCAGTAATTACTGACCAAATGACGGAAATAGTGTATATAGATGGTATAAATTGTCAGATATTATTAAGGACATTATTAAGAATTATTAATTTTTTATTATACTTTAAGTTCTAGGGTACATGTGCACAACGTGCAGGTTTGTTACATAGGTGTACATGTGCCATGTTGGTTTACTGTACCCAGTAACTCGTCATTTACATTAGGTATTTCTCCTAATGCTATCCCTCTCTCAGTCTTCCACCCTATGACAGGCTCTGGTATGTGATGTTCCCCTTCCTGTGTCCAAGTGTTCTCATTGTTCAGTTCCCACCTATGACTGAGAACATGCGGTGTTTGATTTTCTGTCCTTGTGATAGTTTGCAGAGAATGGTTTCCAGTTTCATCCATGTCCTTGCAAAGGACATAGACTCATCCTTTTTTGTGGCTGCATAGTATTCCATGGTGTGTATGTGCCACATTTTCTTCATCCAGTCTATCTTTGATGGATATTTGGGTTGGTTCCAAGTCTTTGCTATTGTGAATAGTGCCACAGTAAACATACGTGTGCATGTGTCTTTATAGTAGCATGATTTATAATCCTTTGGGTATATGCCCAATAATGGGATGGCTGGGTCAAATGCTATTTCTAGTTCTAGATCCTTGAGGAATTGCCACACTGTCTTCCACAATGGTTGAATTAGTTTACACTCCCACCAGCAGTGTAAAAGCGTTCCTGTTTCTCCACATCCTCTCCAGCATCTGTTGTTTCCTGACTTTTTAATGATCGCCATTCTAACTGGAGTGAGATGGTATCTCATTGTGATTTTTATTTGCATTTCTCTGATGACCAGTAATGATGAGCATTTTTTCATGTGTCTGTTGGCTGCATAAGTGTCTTCTTTTGAGAAGTGTCTGTTCATATGCTTTGCTCACTTTTTGATGGGGTTGTTTGTTTTTTTTCTTGTAAATTTAAGTTCTTTATAGATTCTGGATATTAGCCCTTTGTCAGGTGGGTAGATTGCAGAAATTTTCTCCCATTCTGTATGTTGCTTATTCACTCTGATGGTAGTTTTTTTTTTGCTGTGCAGAAGCTCTTTAGTTTAATGAGATCCCGTTTGTCAATTTTGGCTTTTGTTGACATTGCTTTTGGTGTTTTAGTCATGAAGTCCAATTAAGGACATTATTAAGGATTATTAAGCAACATTGAGGTGGCTGCTACAATATTTTCATAGAGTGCGTTGATGGGCACACTTATAGGGGTTGCAGCTAGACTGATAAATCTGACACTTGAGATTATTGCTCTTGTAGAGCTTATTATAATCCAATGGGTTATAGGTATTTAACTGTGATTACTTCTCCTACTTCAAAGTTTTACTCTTTTAAAACCAAAACAAAAACCCGTCAGATATTGGAGAAAGCCTATTGAGAAGAGATTGTCGTCACAAGTGAGGATAATGAAATTGATTTTTGCCTGCTCTTTTGGATTTGTTTTATTTCAGCAAAGAAAGGTTATGCTTCCAGATTAGAATTTATTTTTTGTGTTTTCAATAAGATATCTAAGACAAAGGCATCTATTAAAACTGTGATCTAGTGGCTTCTAAATGTAATAAAAAGATTAGGAAATATTCTGAGGCAAAGAGTTATTGATTAATTTCCTTTTATATTTATTTCACTTTGGTCATGTAAAAACTGATGGAACTACAGGCTAAATACTACTTTCTAGCCCCAAGGTATGTTTAAATAGAATCTTAACGCCATGCTTGTGGTTTTTGAATTGCCAGTAATCTCCTGGATGAATATTGTAGACTGGGTATTTGCAGCCAGCGCAGCTGTCCTCCTGACAGAGGTTCATGTGAGGAAAAAACGTCAGCCTGGGCTAAAATTACAGGACAGAACAGAAGCAAAAGGATTGTATCCTATGAAAATGGTGATGGTGGTGTAGTTTTGCCATAAGTCCTTTTGAAAAATCATTTTTAAAACATTGTGGAAATGCCACAGTTTTTGAAATATTTTTTCCCCTTGTTTTGAAGCCTAAGATGTTATGGGGACAATAGACATAACAAATTAGACTGTGTTTGGAAAGATTACTTTTTATGTCACAGTTCTTTACCCAGAGCTAGGAGATAGTTCACTGTTTTTGTGCAGTTATATTAGCCCTAATATGCCTATTTAGTAAGCATATAGTAAACATGCTTTAGTAAGCATGCCTTTAAAATCATTGTTAGAAACTCTGGTCTTCGAAATGTGCCTCTTTGGCAACACATTTCTTAGGGCTTGGAAAACAAACAGATTCTTACCAGCCGAGCTCCTAGTTTTTTCTAGGAATAGATTATGAAGGATATAAAAATATATGAGAAATGGTTCCTACTCTTAAGAATCAAACACTGGAGATATGATCATATGTATAAGACAGTGTGGTATGTGATACATTTTATAAGGGTGGAGTTTAGTAATTTTGTAGATGGGGGCTACAGTCTTCAATCCTTCTTTAAAAGAGTTATTTATTTCCTTCATAGTCAGAAAATACTTAATGTGATTAAATGTTTCATTAAGGTTTTTACAAATTAATATGTAAATTTATTTTTATCCTTCAGAAAGGATTGTGTCTATACTTACTAGAAAATTACAATTACATGTTTTGTAATTAAACTGTATGCATACTATTCATAACATACTGACATAGGAATAGGTAAACCAGATCTAGGACTTGTTGCTTCAGTAAGGACAAAAAATATCAGTAAATAAAAGGTCCAGATAGTAACAAGATGATACATTAGCTTGAGTTAAGGTGTGTTTAACATCTCTTAAGTGATTTAAGAGTGGCTTTCATGCCTAGTTTTCACAGGTTCATTTTAAGGAAGATACTGAAAATCTTGGAGGAGATTCAGAATAGAGCATCCTAAGTAACTAAAGGGGAAGCATGACCTAAAAATATGATGACTTTTAAAGACTATTTTTAAAAAGATGATTAAAAAACACTACTTTTGTATACCTATATATTACCTTTCATAGGAATAATTTAACAAATGATAAAAAATATTTGATCAAACTACTTGTCTTGACTTTTGATTCAGAAAATGTGCTCTATATTTTGTGGAAGTTAATAAAGATTTGGGAGTATTAATGGTCCTAAAATGGACCAAACTAGTTTAATGCCCTACTTGTCGTCCCCTCTGACTTTTCTAGGACATCGCTCCTCAGTTATTTTCCTCACTCATCAGTATATAACCTTGCTTTATGTGTGTTTCTGTGGAAATCCCCTTAATAGATATTCCTGATTTATTAACGTTGACCTCATGGCCAACGGCGCTGTAACTCATGCCTGAAGGAAGCTTATCTAACACAAGTGTTTTTTTTGTAAGGCATGTCATAGCCTTTGCACTTATAAATATTAGGCAGCACCTTAATACTATGCTTGGGGACCATTTTAAACAGTGAAATAACCAACAGTAAGCAAAAATTGTGAAAAACATGGTGTTAAAAAGACCATGAAAAAAGACTTGTTTATCGTATGACAGTTGAAACAGGAATCGTAAAATGCTGTAACTGGTATGACTGTAGCTGAGAATGTGTATGTTGGGCAACTGGAATTTTTTTCCACTTTGGAGTCGGGCACGGTGGCTCAGGCTTGTAATCCCAGCACTTTGGGAGGCCGAGGCGGGTGGGTCACGAGGTCAGGAGATTGAGACCATCCTGGCTAATACGGTGAAACCACGTCTTTACTAAAACTACAAAAAATTAGCTGGGCGTGGGGGCGGGCGCCTGTGGTCCCAGCTACTCGGGAGGCTGAGGCAGGAGAATGGCGTGAGGCTGAGGCAGGAGAATGGCGTGAACCTGGGAGGTGGAGCTTGCAGTGAGCAGAGATTGTACCGCTGCACTGTAGCCTGGGCGACAGAGCAAGACTCCATCTCAAATGAATAAATAAATAAATAAATAATAAATTTTTTTTTCCCACTCTGTGCATGTCCTCAAATGACCACAAAAGCACCTAGGGTATTTATTTTTGGGTTACAAATAAGTTTAGCCAGTAGACAAACTCTCACATATGGAATCTTTGAATAATGTAGATTGACTCCGTTTGGGAACAGATGACTCTATTCATATCTCATCTTTTGCTTTTCACTTTTATCTCTATCTTGGTATCTTTCTAGAGATATTCTTCAGGGAATCTCATCTTTCATTATTTTATTTCCTGTACTTGAAATCTATTCATGATTACCTTTATTGCAGCTTTAAATTTAGAAGTCATTAGGATTATTTTTCAGTGGCCTTTCCTTACCTCAGATTATATGGACTTTATGACAGTCTAGTTTCTCACAAGTGTAATTTGTTCTTTTAAGTTCTAATGCAAATGTGAGTTACAAGTTTTCCAAAATGTTTTTCTATTTTGTTGGAGGTGCATCTCTGTTGAAGATCTTTTTGCTAATCACTGAGTTATTACCGTTTAAACAATATTGATGATCATTTATTTTGGTTTGTTTTTGTACTTATATGACAGACTTCTGTGCTTATCTTTTATTTGCAATTGAAACGACTTCTGACAGAATGTGTGTGTGTGTGTGTATGTATGTGTGTGCATCTCTTATCCTTAAAGTATCAAGTACAGCGAGGGGTGTATGACACTTGTTAGAAGTCTTTAACAGCTTGAGGAATGTGAGGTGCTGTAGGCGGCAGGGATGTTTTCTTCTGTGTTTGGTGTGGGAGTTAGGCGTGCGTTTGTATAGTTCTCTTCTTTATCTAGCTTGTGGCCTCGGGCACTTTGAAGGAATGGTTTTTGAAGAGGAAAACGGGTTTTATTTAAAGCTAAAATAGTGAAGCACCTAATATGAGCTCATCGTTTTCTTGGCATTATAGTAATAGGTAAAAAAAACTCTTTAAAGAGTTCAGGTGGCGTAAAATCATCCATTTTTATTTATTCTCTATCCTTGCCTATAGCATCCTTTGTCTTTGATTGGTCTAGTCTTTGGAAGGGTTAGAAACCACATAACTAGCCTTGTTGGAAGTGCTCAAAGAAGGGCAGGTGGCTTCTGTATTAGGGTTTGGGAACATTCTCCTTGCACATAAATTCTGGAGCACAAATTTTGGATACTTTTATTTACTCCTTAGGATACATTTTTTTTTTTTATGCTTTAGAAAATGGTTTTCTGGATATCTGGTTTGCATAATAAAGTAAGGAAATCCAGTGGGGTGGTATCATATACATTTACCTTACAGGAAGTGTAACTCAATGTAATGGCAAAAGCTGAAAACACTTGTGCACCAAACCAAGCAAACATAACAGTAACAACCCTCATTTCCAAATGGACAAAATTAACATATGCCCTAGAGTCTGAAATGATAGGTATAGTCTGGTCGTTTCATCAGTCAGTCTTCTAAAATGTCTCCTTAATAGTGTTTAGAGAAGATGCAAAATGCTAGTTACTGTTTAGTTCAATGTTTATATGTGTGTGTGTATATATATAAAAATATATACAAATATATAAAAATATAAAAATATAAATATATAAAATATATAAATATGTAAGTATATATATTTATAAAATATATAAGTATATATTTATGAAATATGTAAATATATAAGTATATATTTATATATAAATTTATATATTTGTTATATATATTTGCTATATATAAAAGTATAAATATATAAATATACAAATTTATATATAAATATATTTATATAATTATATATTTATATTTTTATATATTGTGTATATTTATATATACACATAAATTATATATAATTATATATTTATATATAATTAAATATAAAATATTTAATTTATATATTTATAATTTATATAAATTTATATATTTATATATAAATATATTGTATGTATATTAGAGAGCAGGTCTCGCTCTGCTGGAGCCCAATGGTGTGATGATGGCTCACTGCAGCCTCTACCTCCTGGGCCCAAGCCATCCTCCTACCTCAGTCTCCTGAGTGGATGGGACTACAGGCACACTCCACCATGCCTGGCTGTTTTATTTTTTGTGGAGACTGAGCTTTCCTATGTAGCCCGACTTATCTCGAACTCTTGGCCTCAAGCAGTCCTCTGGCTTTGGCCTCTCAAATTAGTGAGATTGCAGGCATGGGCCACCACACCTGTCCTCAAGATTTTAATTTTAAAATATTTTATTTAAATACTTCAACCATTTTTAGTAGAATTCTACCATAAGGCAAACATCCTTATCTCCCACTTTTTTTCGTATTATTTTTGTGTTTTTAGAGATTATATTAACTCTCTGTTACCATATATTTGGTGGAAGGACAGCTTTATGAGTACCAATTCTTAAACTGACATGTAAACAGTGTTGCTTCAAGGCCTGTAGAAAAGTTTGGACTGATTTTTAACCCGGGAGGCGGAGCTTGCAGTGAGCTGAGATCCGGCCACTGCACTCCAGCCCGGGCGACAGAGCGAGACTCCGTCTCAAAAAAAAAAAAAAAAGAAAAAAGAAAAAAAACCACACAATTTTTTCACCTTATATATAGCAGAGATATTTGCCATAGATTTTATTTCCTGAGAAATGATTATTGGTTGATTATCAGAGAGTAAATTTGAACTACTTATTTTTTTTACCCATAATCCCCTTCTGAAAGAAACACAAATGGATCATTTAATTTCTTAGTAATAAATGGAAAAAGTAAACAGGCAACTCCTAGTCACCAGGGCCCTTATTCAGAAGAACAGGATACTCCCAGAGTAGAATTGGTTGGAATATTTTATGCTTGTCTAGCCTGGTTAGTTGTGAGCAGAAAGTAATTACTAATTGATGGCAAGGAAGGAAGAGAATCTGATTCATAGGTACTCTAATCAGAAAAATAATTATTGGAAAATTGGGACATATCGTATTATTTTAAGTGTGATTTTTAAAGTGTTCCTTAAGTCCTACTAGAACAAAAAAGATTTATACTGTGTATTATACGTATTAGAAATTTTAGCAATGGTTCCAGTGTTGTGATTTTTGTAGTTGTAGTTATATTATCTCTTAAAGAAAACTTGCACAGGCTTAATAATTCAACTTCTAAATTTTATTTTAGGCTAACATTTTGGCAGGGGTAGACTTAGTCTATTGGTGACTACTTTCTGAAGCTTGAAAAGTTTTGCTTAAATCATATAGTAAATTGTTATTTCTAGTATGCATGGCATTTTTTATTCCTAGAAATGAAGAAGCATTTTTGGAGATGATTATGAAACACGGAAGTAGACAGGAGAATAGGAAGGTCTGTCATTGTTCATGCTTTTGCAGTTACAGGTAATTCATTTTCAGATCACTTATTTGCCCTTAATGTAATATTCCCATTCCTGAAAGCAGAGAGGAAAAAAAGTAGTCCTTGCTAGAATGCCCTGTGAAAAAAATTTTTTAAACTAAAATTTGATAACTATTCAAACTTTATATATTTATATGGATTATTACATGTAATAATCACTTTCAAGAAGAGTTAACTGAAGACAATATTTTTCATCTTTTAGTATATTCAAATTCCTTCTATAATAAAATCGTGAATAGCTCTGTGTTTCATCCTGATGATGTGCAAAATGCTTTTCTTGCATCATTGTTGGCTCAAGTTACTGAGCGTCAGTAAAGCCTCAGTATCAAGTAGCTTTTCCATCCAGGTCAATTGCCCCAGTTAGAAATAATTAATTTCATTATATTTATCTCAATTTATTGCATAGTTTTGAAGGTAATCACTGTTTCTTGGAGATAAGTTATCTTTCATGCCAAGAATCAGTCATAATATTTTCCATAATACTTCCACCAAATAACGTGTATTTGATGTTTTTTCGTTAATGAATAATTTGAATGTGATTGAATTCATACTGCTCTTACAGCATTATCTGTGTAACATAACAAACCTGCACCATTTTAAAAATAAATTCTTTATTAACATAACTTTATAATATCTCGTCTTAGGAATGAAACATGCTTTTCAAAATCATCTTGTTGTTTTATATCTGGATTATTATTATTTTCTTTATTATTTTAAAATCATGTTATTTCTGAATATCTTTATGCAGGAAAGCTTGTCTTGATTCATGACCTTGTTTTTTTTTTTTTTCTTTAAAGTTACAGTTATTCGAAGAAGAATTATCAGATCATAGGATGGAAATATATCCTTAAAATTAAATTTTTTTTTTTTTTTTTTTTTTTTTTGACGTAGTCTCACTCTGTTGCCCAGGCTGGAGTGCAGTGGTGCAATCTAAATTAAATTGGTTTTATGAAAATTTGAACCAAGTTACACTGTCAGTGCTTATTTCATACTCATCTGTTGATCTACTTAATACATGTAAAAAGAGTTTTAGTACTTGAAAGTTAGAAAAAAATATTACCTTTGAATTTGAATTTTTGAAAATTACACATTGCCTTGGACTAAAATATTTTTATCAGGTAGTTTTTGTTTTGTTTTTCTTAACTCTCTATTCCCATTTTTTGAACATTTTTCCTTTTGGGATTGCAATATTTCTTTTAAATTTCTATAGATGTTTTTTATGCTATGAGTATTGATTTAAACTCCATTATCTAAGTTCTGTTCTTTGGTGAATATTTTTCCTAATAGTTTAATGCATGATTAATAAATAATGAGCACCAGCTAACCAGATATTGTCAGGGGAGAAAGTTCTGAACCCAAGAGACAAAAAAAGTCCTGAATTTATAGTCTATATTTTAGTGGGGTATAGACATAGAGCAAATAGATGAATGTGTAGTTCGTCAGGTGATGATGGTGCTTTGAAGAAAAATGAGGAATAATAAGCAAGCTGGAAAATGGTAGGATATGGTCTTTTACATACGTTGGTAATGGAAGGCCTCTCTGGCAAGATTATATTTGAGTAGAGACGATTAGGAACTACAGGTATTGGCCTTATGGATCTTTTTTACTTTTTCTTATGTACTTATCACAGACTTTCCCCTAAACTCACCCCCGTAGTGTTTTTTTTTTTTTTTTTTTTTAATGCTTTAAGTTCTAGGGTGCATGTGCACAATGTGCAGGTTTGTTACATATGTATACATGTGCCATGTTGGTGTGCTGCACCCATGGATCTTGAGTGTGTGTGTGGGTAGAGAAAACAGTGTGAATGCCCTGAGATAAGATTGTGCTTGATGTGCTTTTGGAAAGTACAAGAATGTTTGGGTGCTGGAAGGGGGGTAATCATGCAAATAATAGAGAGATACCAGGGGGCCAGCCTATATATAAGGCCTTGTAGGCCAAGGTAAGGATTTTGCATTTTACTCTTATTGATGTAGAAAGCTATTTTAAGCAAGAGTGCTATGATTGTTGCGAGTTAAAAAAATCACTCCGACCTCTGTGGGGAAAATACACTGCATAGGGTGGGGAGAGACCAGTAGGATGCCATTGCCACGTTCTAGGGAAGAGAAGATAGATGGATGGAGGTGGTAAAAAGTAGTTGTATTCTGGCATATTTCTTTTTTTCTTTTTTTTTTTTTTTTTTTTTTTTGAGACAGACTCACACTCTGTCACCCAAGCTGGAGTGCAATGGCACAATCTTGGCTCACTGCAACCTCCACCCCCTGCTTCAAGCAATTCTCCTGCCTCAGCCTCCTGAGTATCTGGGATTACAGGCATGCACCACCAGGCCTAGCTAATTTTTATCTTTTTAGTAGAGATGGGGTTTCGCCATGTTCGCCCGGCTGGTCTGGAACCCCGGACCTCAGGTGATTCACATGCCTCGGCTTCCTAAAGTTCTGGGATTACAGGCATGAGCCACTGCGCCCAGCTGGATTCTGGTATATATTTCAAAGGTGGAGCTGACAGGGATTTCTGTCAGACTAACATGAAGCATGAAGGAAAGAGAGTAGTTTAGGTCTTTGGTCTGAAGAGCCTGAAAAATTTTCCATTTACTGACGTGGGAAATCTGAGGGAAGAAAATGTTTGGGGAAGTGAGGGAATCAGTTCAGTTTGGGGAAGGTTAAATTTAAGAAGACTTTTAGTCATCCAGTTAGATAGTTGAATAGGCAGCTGGTACATGAACCTGGCGTTAGGGGTTTGGGGCTGGCGTATTTAAACATTTGGCTAAATGTGATCACCTTCAGAGTAAATGTAAATACTATCATCCCTCCTTATCTGTATCTGCAGATTTGATCAATTGTGGATCAAAAACACATGGGAAAAAAAAAACAATAAAAATAATATAGATAAATACAATATAACAAGTATTTACATTTTGTTAGTATAATAAATAATCTAGAGATGATATGATATAAAGTGTGCAGAAGGATATGAATAGATTATATGTAAATACTATGCCATTTTATGTAAGAGACTTGGACATCTACAGGTTTTGGTATTTGCCTGGGATCTGGAACCAATCCTGCATGGATACTGAGAGACAACTGTGGAGAAGTTTGAGCCCTGAGAGGCAGTGCCCAGCCACAGACTTGAGCCAGAATGCCCAGGTTTGAATCTCACCTCAACCAGCACCTGGGGCATGTTGTTTACTCATAATGAACCTCAGTGTCCTTGTCTGTAAAACAAGGATAAACACAGTACTTATCTGTTAGAGTTATTGTGAGGATCAAATCACTGTATTAATATAGATATACACACATCTATATGTATATATATGCATATTACTGATAGCTATGTTTTGTATATAATAAGGTCTGTACCACTGGTTGCTAAATATTTTGACATTAAGACCCCTTTACACTCTCAATCATTATTGTGGATCACAAAGAGCTTATGTTTATTGATATTTACCATATTAGCATATAAAGCTGAGAAATTTAAAAAATGTTTAACTCATTTAAGAAACTATTGTAAACCTTTACATATTGGATAATATTTTGGGAAACACAGCCATATTTTCCAAAATAAAAACAAATTTAGTGAGAAGAAATGCATTATCATTTTGCAAATCTTTTTACTGTCTTCATGGAAGACAGCTGTATTCTCTTATATCCTTGTTTATTCAGTCTTTGGTGATATCATAGGTCATGCAACCTCTGGAAAACCCCAGTGTATATTCATGAGAGAATGAGAGTGAAAAAGATAATATCTCAGTAGTTTTATGAAAATAGCTTGTGAACTCTCTAAAAGGGTTGCAGGAATACTCAGTTAAGTACATTTCTTTTGCTATTGTAACAGCCTTCATTCCTTGGCTCATGTCTCTTCCATCTTCAAAGCCAGAAATGGCTCTTTGAGTCTTTCTCATATTGCATCACTGAAAAGGGAAAGGTTCCCCTATCCCCCTTGCAGAGTGTGCGATGGGGGTGTGGCTCGCTGCTTTGGTGGCCCGCTGCTCAAACCTCTAAGGGAGCATACAGATGGGCAGGTTTTGGGGCTCCAACCCCACAGCAGTGTCTAGGGGTGAATGTTTACAGCTCCTGAGGCCCCAGTGGGTGTGAGTTATCATGTGCTCTTTTAGTTTAGCCATCCGTGGGCTACTTGTGTTAGTCAGCTTAATTAGCCCCCTTGCCTTATGGCAAGGAAAGAGGGCTTTTTGGATCCTGAAGTTCTTGCCTTTGTGTTCTGGAAGAATTGGATCACATGTGGGCTTGGAGAATGAGTGCAAGGTTTTATTGAGTGAAGGTAGTTTTCAGCAGATGGGGTGGCCAGAAGGGAGATGGAGTGGGAAGGTGGTTTTTCCCTGGAGTCAGGTTGCTCAGTGGTGCAGGCTTTCTTCTGTCCACCCCAATCAAACCCCGTGTCATTCTGCCAGTCGATGGTCTGCTGCCCTGCTGGCGTCTGTCAGTGTGCTTTTCCACTGGCGTCCTCTCAACGTCTAGCCACTGCATCTTCTGCTGATGTGTTCCTCTTGACATCCAGCTGCTTGTGTGTCTGCCTGCTAGCGTCTCAGGGTTTTTATAGGCATAGGATGGGGGCGTGGCAGACCAGGGTGGTCTTGTGAGATGCAGCATTTGGGTGTGAAGGCAGGAGTGCCTGTCCTCACCTAGGCCCATGGGCACGGGCCTGAAGGGTCGAGCCCTAGCCAAGGACCATGCCCTTCCCTTCCCAGCACTTTCCTAACCCCCTCCCTTATCATCACTTCGATACTAACTCTTCTGGCTCCCTGTTCCACATTTAAGGACTTTTATGATGACGTTAGATTCACTAGAATAATCCAGGATAATCTCCCTGTTTTAAAATCATCTGATTAGTAACATTGATTTCATTAACTACCTTAGTTCCTTTGCCATGTAACCTGATGTCTCCATAGGTTTCAGAAATTAGGATGTACTTATCTTTAGGATGCCATTATTCTGCCTATTACACTTAGGGTTCCTTGACCACACTTTGAAAACTATAGTTCTGTGTAGATGTTTCCTGCTATTTCATCATCATCATTATTTCTGAAATTTGAGGTATTCCTACATGTAGAGAGATGTGGTGAAACTAGTGAAAGGAGGCTGAGAATGAGTGGCTAGTGGGTTTGTCATCCAGGGCAAGAAAAGTCTAAAGACAACAATAGTCAACTGTGGCAAATGCTGCTGAAAGTTATCTAAAATCAGGACTGAGAAAAGACTGTTGTGTAGGCGTATTAGGCAAAATACTGCCCTCTTAAGATGTACACCTCCTAAATTCCAGAATCCGTGAATATGTTGCATGGCAAAAGGTTCTTTAAAATAGGTGTAATTACGATTCCAGACCTCAAAGTAGAGAGATTCTCTTGGATTCTCCTGATGACCCCAGACAAATCACATCGTTCCTTAAAAATACTGAACCTTTTCTGGCTGTAGTGAGAGACACAGAGAAGCATGAGAAGAATTTGATGCCCTGCTGTTTCTGAGATGCAGAACCTGTGTGCAAAGAACTGAATTTTGTCAACAGTTCAAATTAAGAAACAAAAGAAGCCCTTCCGTAGAGCCTCCAGATAGAAAGGCAGTCAACCCTACCAGCATCTTAATTTTAACCCAGTAAGACTTGTTGACTTCTTACTTATAGAACTATAAGATAATAAATGTGTGTTGTTTTAAGCCACCGAGTTTATAGTAATTTGTTATGACAGCAAAAGAAAACTAATATAATAGGCCATTTGTTATCTCAGTGGCCAGTTTTGGCATAATGGTGGGGATGAAAGTCTGTTGTAGTGAATTGAAGAGAATGAGAGGAAAGGAGATGGAATCATGATGAGTATAGAAAATTCTTCAGTGTATGAGGGGCAAGAGAAGATTTATTTTTTTGTTGAAAAATATTATAGCAAGCTTCTATCATGGGATTGATGCAGTTGAGTGGGAAAATTGATGACCAAGTGAAAGAGAGGCCTTGAGGGGTGAAGGTGGGGAGAGCAATACCCCTGAGTAGATGAGGGAATATAGGATCTAGTGGATAAGTATGCGGTGTTGTCTTTAGATGGAACACAGTTCTTACAGTAACAGCAGGGAAGACTACATATGTGGGTTCAGGTACATACAGACTAGTGGATGTAATAGGCACATGTGGAAAGGCGTTTCTGTTAGCTTCCATTTTATAAGAATGGAGTAAAGAGAGTTGAGGAGATATTGGAGGTTTGAGTGTGAGAAAAATGTGAAATAGGCTCAAGTGTATAGACAGACAGGATCACTAATACTGCATATCATGCCTGTTTATTTGACATAGCCAGATAACCTTAGGTATTCCTCTTAGGAGTCTGGCCTATCAAACTTAAGGCATTGAAGAGTAGAAAATGCATGTTTTGTGTAGTCAGGGATGTGTTTGGTGGGGATAGGGAGGTGGAGAGAGAGATTGAGAGATACTGAGAAAGGGAAGTAATAAAAGAAATATATTGAGAGAGACTGAAATAGATTGAGAGCAGGAGATATACACATATATAGACATATATCGTATATACATATATATTCAAATACATATACAACCCCTCTCTTAATATCCCTATCAATTTATCATATATAATAAATAGCATAATGTAATGTATACACATATGTTCATATGTGCATACACACATATTCATTCTCATAGCCATATATCATACTCATATGTATATGGAGGTGAGGACGAGAGAGTAGAAGGAGGAGTCTGAGGGAGAGAGTTTGAGAGGAATGATACTGAGCCATACATTCTCAGCTTTTCCTTACCAACCCAAGGATTCAGGTCACCTCACCTTTTATGTGTAGAGAGGGAGAGAGAAAGGGTGGGGTAAGAGGTCAAGAGAGTTGTTGAGTTTCCTTTTACACAGAAAAATGAGCTTAGGGAAAAGATTTCTCCAACAGTTCAATTTCTTTACCTGTACTTTCATTATTTATAAAATATGGAGGGGAGAGGAATGTGCCTTTTTCATCTTTATGGTCTTTTCTGGTTCTATAATTATGTAATTCTAAATTTATGTAACTGATTTGATAGCAAATTTTATACAGCAAATTCTTATGGAATATTTGTTTCTCATTTTATAAAACGACTTCTCTAGAAATATGTATCATCTTACCTTTTGGTACACTGGTAATTTTGTAGTCCTGTCTAGGCTGATGCCTCTGTTTTTTTGACAGACAGTATGTATTATTCTAACATTAATTTTAGGAAAATTGACATTACTTTTCTAAGAGTGAGGTAATGGTTTTGCCGGCTTGCCAGCTACTTTTGCCAGGATAGGGGAAGAGAGAAAAATAGCATCTGAAAGATGTGATTCATATTTTATAAGTCAAAAATAATTTTTTGGTATCTTAAATTCATATCTAAAATAATTATTTTATACTTTGGAACCAATAGATATTTTAACAAAAGGAAAAAGAAACAGTACAGTGTGAAATTCTTGGAGCATACTTGTAATAAGAAGTCAAAGTTATACTAAAGAGGTAACATTTATGTAAGAATCCAATGTAGTCACTAGCGAACTTAAAAAAAATCTTACTTGGAGTTAATAAAACCACATACTAATCATTGCTTGACTAGTTTTATAAGGAAATAGTGAAATTTGGTGATTTTTTGCCAACAGATAATATTTGCCTATTTTTCCTTCTGTTTCCTTTTTATCATTATTGAACTCCAATGAATATGTATTAGAAAAAAACATCATCTTTGTGGTAAAATATAGAGTAGAAGAAATTTCCCTTTAGCATGGGCTCTCTTTCCATTTCTATGAATATTTTATTCTCTCATTTGAAAAAGATTTATTTCATAGCTGTAATATACTTATCCATATTCACCGTCAAATTTTATCGGCATATATAGTCTTCATTCTGAGACAGAAAGTTATGATAAAATCTCTTTGAGTTATTATCCTCCCAGTTTTCATAAAAAATAAAAGGAAGACTATGAGGAAAACTAATGTTTCCTGACTGGTTACTATGTACAAGGCACTGTGCTATCTACTTTGAATGCATTTTCACAATGACCCTGTAAGATTCTTACTCTCTTTGTTTTTGGCTAATTTTCATTGTGAGCTTGTATACATTTGATCTTAATTAACTGACTTCTTGGGACTTAAGAAGTGTTAATTGTGGTTGGTTCTGTTGAGAGCTGTGAATCTCAAGTGTCCTGGTGCCATGCTGGTTATACGTCCCAGGGTCTTTAGTGTAGTTGTCTATAACTAGTTACTGTAATTTGTTGCCACCCCAGTGCTTGTTTTTCTGATTGAAAACCATATAAAAACCTTTATCATTGAGACAGCCTTAACTTTTAGAAGTGTTTTCCCTATAAAAATCAGGTTACAGTTCGGTTTTGGGTTTTGGACTCTTGGAAATTTCCCTTCTTGTACGCCAAGTACTATTCTAAGCATTAAACTATGTTATGGTTTAGTTGTGTTTTTACTGGAGACACTTTTAAGTATACAATAGTGCTGGAGATGGAGTTTCTGGGCCTATATTTGTCTATTGTCTAGAAACTCTAACCATCCCTTCAGTGTGTAGTATTTAGTTATGGGAAATTTATTGAATTAGTTTTTTACTTTTTTATATTTACCGGTTTATTAAGAAGAATATTTTAGAAGATACAAATAAAATAGCTAGATGGAGAGACACATAGGGCAAGGTATGGGGAAAGGGCATGGAGCTTCCATGTGCTCCCTGGGATTGCCACCCTCCAGGAACCTTCATGTGTCCAGTTATCTGGAAGCTCTCCAAATCCTGTCCTCTTGGTTATTTATAGTGGCTTAATGAGGTAGGCATGATGATTAAACTGTTGGCCATTGGTGATCAACTTGACCTTCAACTTCTATCCTTTCCCTTGAGGTTGGGCGATGGGACTGAATGTCCCAACCCTCTAATCCTGCCTTGGTCTTTCTGGTGACCAGCCCTATCCTGAACCTATCAGACAAAAGACACATAAAAGACAGCACTTTGGAGACCCCAAGGATTTTAGGAGTTATGAGCCAGGAACTGGCAGTGAAAATCAGTATATATGTATATATCATAGTACCAGAGGCTGTCCTCTGGTTTTTGACCATGGATTCCTCACATCAAAAGAATATACATAATCATTAATAATTTGTTCAGTCCATCATATTGTTTGAGGGTCTCCCAGGGTGAGGCCACTCAGGTTTGCAGATTTCCTATCAATCTTTTTAGATTCCAGAAGCAGAAGGGGTCCTGACAAATGCACAGCTTTATTTACCCTTTCAGGGATCTGGGACAATTGAGCTAAGAGAAAGTATCATCTCTTGCTCTGAGACTCTTTAGAGTTGTTAATGTAATATTGAATTTCCTTCAGTTAATAACCCACTTATTCATTTCTTTACTCTTAGTCATCATTTCTTCTTCTGTCCATTAGTACTATCACCTTTGGAAGGGACATTAGAATTGCCACTATGTTGGTCTGGATTGCAGGGAGCAGGATAAGTTTACCAAGTACCTCTTCCTCAGTCCATTCCCATTCAGATTAGGTACAGTTACATAGGTACAGTACTAGTGAGCTATTTTTACCACCAGGCAATACACCTACATTCACTTTTAACCCCAATTTTGCTAGATGGGGGTGAAGATGCAGCCCACCCCCATTAGGCCCTTTAGAAATTGTGAAATGAGGTTTAAAAACATAGTGACAATTCCTTGCTTAGAAATCAACTGTGCTTTCAGCATTTGTAGTTGCAGCTCTGGTCCTAGGACCACTGTATCAGGTAGGGGAAAAAAGATATTTTTAAAAAGTGATTTGAGGAAGAAAGAAAAAATATAATTGTTATATCAGTGTATTTCTCCCTCGGCAAGAATTGCGTAGTATGCATCATCCCTTCTCACTCTTCCCCAGATCAGCCAGAAAAACAGAAATCTAGCGGGGACACTCCTTTAGTCCCGCTTATGTTGAGTGTGAGCACACAACTTGTGAAGGCATGTAAGCCAACCATTCATGCTTTTATTTCCCCATTTTAGACAACCAAGGTTTCAGCTGCCCATTCTATTTGTCTATCAGACTATTATATTACTCTAAGGAGGCTATCTCTGTGTCCATTGTTGGACATTATGGGCTGTAGAGTGTGTTCCTTGGTGTGAAGAAATGATGGTCAACTATCCAAATTCATGTAATATCTTCTACTCTGGTGGAATACTGTCAGTTCCTGTCAAGACCCATGTGTAGCCCTCCAGGGCTGCCAGCATCAATCTCACTTGCCTGCTATGTTTAGGGCCACCAGGGAATTTGCTCCATAGCCATCAGCAGCCTCTGTCTCCCTTATTGACAAATAGAACAGTTCCTACTGGCATTATGTATCTGAGACTGTGCAAAAGGAACATGCCTAGATTCAGCCCATGTTGGCACTGCTGCAGTGCCCCCGTACCCACTCATGTCATAGACTCAGGTGGCCACCTCAAGGCAGCACCCAGGGATATCTATCTGCTTGTTGATTTCAGTCACCTTCCAAACATGGAACGGAGTTCTAATGAGCATTGACTTGTTCTGTTTTAATGCATCCCTCGAAATATTGATAGCACCATGTTCCACATGAACCTTGAATTATTTTTGATGTATTACTGTTTTGTTTTCTCTCTTCTTTCTGTAACAACTATTATTTGGTTGATAGATCTACAGAACTGCCTGTTTTATCGATTTTTCTTTCCTTTATTTTCTCTCTCCAATCTGTCTGATTTTCTTAACTATTTTTCTTTTCTTTTTACTTTTTAGTCAGGGTCTCACTCTGTCACCCAAGCTGGAGTACAGTGGTGTGATCTTGATTCACTGCAACCTCTGCCTCCCAGGCTCAAGCCATCCTCCCACTTCAGCCTCCTGAGTAGCTGGGACTACAGGTGTGCGCCACCATGTCTGACTAATTTTTCTACTTTTTGTAGAGACAGAGTTTTGCTGTATTTCCCAGACTGGTCTCGAACTCCTGACCTCAAGCAATCCACCCACCTTGACCTCCCAAAGTTCTGGGATTACAGGTGTTAGCCACCATGTCTGGCAATCTTATTTTTCAATTGATATTTTTATATGAATTATTATGTTTTGTATTTCCAAGAGCTTTATTTTTTGTTGTTCTTTGAGTCTTCTATTTTTATAGCATTTGGTTCTTATTTTATGAGTGTCATATCTTCTCTTATTTCTTGGAGGATGTTAATATTATTTTTTATTCCTACACAGTGTTTCTTCTAACTGTGCTTTTTCCTTTTCTTTTATTGTCTGTTGATATTTGTCTTTCATTTAGAGGCTTTCTCTAAATGATTTGTTTTCCATAGGTATCTCTTATTTAGGAATAGGGCGCAGAAGGTTGTTTGGAAGCTCTATGCTGACAAATGGGGCATGATGTAGAGCAGGCTTGACGATAGGGTTATAGGACAAGGCTGTTTATTGTCAGCCCTCTCTCACTGTCAGTATCTTTGAGCAGGGCTAGTTTTATGAGTGTGCAACCTCTGCATTTGCACAGGGCCCTATGCTTATAAGACCCCCATGCTTGGTTTAATCTACTATTGACATCTTTAATTTCTTAGTTTTTGGGTAAGGTTTCCACATTTTATTTTATACTGAGTCTCAAAAATTATTTAGCTGGTCTTTCTTGCTTGGTTTGATAACATTCTCTAGAGAAGGTCCATTTAGTCTCTGTCTGGTCAGGATAATCCAGGCTAAACAGGAAAGATTTCAGGGCCTTTATATTTACTGTGGAAACTTTCACTCCTTTTCTTGTTTACTGTGGTACTCCTGCCCTCATCTGTGCCTAGTGTTCCCAGTTTAGAGACCTTCTGTATTCCCCGCTTCAGAGAATAGACCCTCATTCCTCTACTACAATTGTGTAGTGTCAAGCTCTGCAGAGTGGTGGAAGTGATCTGGGGAGGACTACATCTTAAGCAAACTTTCAGGCAATCATCCTGTTCTTAGCATTCCTTTTACCTACCCTTCCAGAGTACTTTGCTGCTGTGAAATCCTGAGTATTTTGGGTTTTCTGCAGTATTACTGAATTATTTTTCACTTTTCACAGTGCTTCTTTAAGATTCAGGGTTTTTTTTTCCATTTCGCTATTACAGTTAGCACACATGCATCTGCTTTTAGTCTTTTGTTTTCTCAACTTTGACTCTTTGCCTTTATACCTTTGTACTATTACAAGCAAAACAAAACAAAACAGAAAACCTACACTGTCTTTCAGATGTTGTAGTTGCATTTTAGGTGGCAGCAACAGTAGGTACCTATGAATAATCTGCCATTTCTTTTAAAGGTCTGGTATTATTGCTATTAATTATTATTATTAAGATCTATGTTAAATCGTTGATATCCTGTTTAGGAGAGGTGATTTAGACAAATAATTATTTTTAGACGATTAGACAAGTAATTATTTTTAACACTTAGGTAAGAAGTAATTTGAAAGAGCCTATGTCATAATCAGGAGAAATATCTTATTGTATTAATGTACTGGTGTCCCAGGCATACACTGGACAAAGTAAAAGTTGAGGTACGTGAGGTGTTTGGTGTGTGAAGGAAGAAGCTCATTCAAAGGACAGTGGAAAAGTACAGTTATTTGATTTCTAGGGCTGCTATAACAAATTACCACAAACTTGGTGGATTGAAATACAAGAAATCTATTCTCTCACAGTTCTGGGGATTAGAAGTTTGAAATTAATGTGTCGGCAGGGCCACACTCCCTCTGAAGGTTCTATGGGAAAATCTTTCCTGGTCTCCTCCAGTTTCTCATGGCACGTGACATTTCCTGGCTTCTGGCAGTATGACTGAGTCCAATTTCTGCTTCTGTCTTCTCATGGCCCTCTTCCCTGTGTCTCAAATCTCCCTCTCTTTTCTCTTAAAAGGGAATCAGTCATTGAATTTAGGGCACATTCATAAATCTTTACCTCATGGTAAATCTTTACCTTAATTATAATGCAAAGACCCTATTTCCGAATAAGATTACATTCATAGGTACCAAGGATTAGGACTTGGGCAAAACTTTTTAGGGGCACAATTCAATCTGTTACTGTGTTCTTCCTGGCCCCACAAAATTCCTGTCCTTCACTGTGCAAAATATATTGACAGAGTCCTAATATTCCCAGAAATCTCAACTCAGTACAACATCAGCTTTACATTCAAAATCTCATTTAAATAACATTAACTCAAAAGTCTCAGTGTCATCATCTGAATAATCTAAACCAGATGAGGGCGAGACTGAATGTGATCAAAGTTCTTTTATTAGTAGACCTGTGGAACTAGAAAACAAGTCATCTGCTTTCAGAATACAGTGGTGGTACAGGCATCAGATTCCCATCTGAAAGAGAAAATTGGAAGAAATAAAGAAATCACCAGTTCCAAACAAATTTAAAACACAGAAAGGAAAATTCATTAGGTTTCAAGGCCTAAGACTAATCCTCTATGGCTTGATTCTTTGCCTTCTAAGCCCACGACTACAGGTTGGTGAGTTTCTGGACTTGTGGCTCTAGTGTGATTATTGTCTGGGCCTGTGCTCCAGGTCAGTTGTCCTCTGTGCCCATGGCCCTGGCTTGGTTATGTTTTGTACTTGCAGTTCTGTTGCCATCTGTGCCTGTGGCTCTGCTGGCCTTTGACTCCGTACCCATAGCTCAAGCTGTGCCTCTGGGCCCTGGGCTTTGCAACCGTAGATCTAACCTCAGGTTATTCCTCTTTTTTTTTTTTGAAGATTAGCACATATTTATAGCTTTCTGGTCTAATCAGCCTACTTCCTTCCTGTAGAATCTCAGCAGTCTGACAGTCGTTCTTCATTTCATTTATTTCTCCTGCATCCTAGGCTTCATCCTAGGCTTGCTATATTTTTCTTAGTATACCATTTTCAAAAACCTTGTGAATCCTCTGAGTTAATGGGATTCATGCTGTTGGACAAATGAGTTCCCCACAGATCTTTTCTGGATAACCCTATACAAGTATGCCTTGGAGATACTGCAGAGTTTGGTTCCAGACCACTGCAGTAAAGCAAATGTTGCAGTAAGTGAGTCAGATGAATTTTTTGGTTTCTTAGAGTATATAAAAGTTATGTTTGTACTATACTGTAGATTATTGTGTGTAATACCATCCATGTCTAAAAAATGTACCTAAATTAAAATGCTTATTGCTAAAACATGCTTACAATCATCTGAGCTTTCAGTGAGTCATAATCCTTTTGCTAGTGAAGGATGTTGCCTCAGTGTTGAGAGCTGCTGTTAATAAGGGTGGTGATTGCTGAAGGTTGGTATGGCTGTTGCAGTTTCTTAAAATGAAACTGTAATGAAGTTTGCTGCATCTATTGACTCTTGCTTTCATGAAAGAGTCCTCTCTAACGTGCAGTGTTGTGTGACAGCATTTTACCCAAAATAAAACCTCTTTCAAAATTGGAGTCAGTTCTCTCAGTTCCTGCCACTGCTTTAGCACTTAAGTTTATGTAATAATATTCCAGATCCCTGGCAGCCATTTCAACAATGTTCACAGCATCTTCACCAGAAGTAGATTCCATCTCAAGAAACCACTCTCGTTTGTTCCTAAGAAGCAGCTCCTTATCTGTTCAGGTGTTATGTGATTGCAGCAATTCAGTCACATCTTCAGGCTTTACTTACAACTCTAGTTTTCTTGCTATTTCTACCACATCTGTGGTGGAAAGGAATTTATTTATCATTTATTTAAATTTTTTTAGCAGTAGTTCTCAACAATGGTCTTAAAATATTTGGTAAACCGTGCTGTAAATAGATGTGCTCTCATCCAGGCTTTGTTCTTTCATTGATAGAACACAGGCAGAGCAACATAATGCTTAAGGGCCCTGGATTTTGTGGATGGTAAGTGAGCATTGGCTTCCACTTAAAGTCACCAACTGCATTAGCCCCTAACAAGAGTGTCAGCCTGTCCTTTCAAACTTTGAAGCCAGTCATTGACTTCTTCCCTCTGGCTGTGAAAGTCCTGCATGTCATCTTCCAAGAGAAGAATATTTTATCTACATTGCAGATCTGTTGTTTAGTGTTGCCACCTTCATCCATTATATCAGCTAGAACTTCTTGATAATTTGCTGCAGTTCTACATCAGCACTTGCTGCTTCACGTCACATTTTTATCTTATGGAGATGGCTTTTTTCCTTCAACATCATGAACCAATCTCTGATAACCTCAGGTTTGTCTTCTGCAGCTTCCTAACCTTTCTCAGATTTCACAGAATTGAAAAGAGTTATGGCCTTGTTCTGAATTAGGCTTTGGCTTACGGGGGAATGTTGCCGCTGGTTCAGTCTTCTCCCTAGACCACTAAAACTTTCTCCATATCAGCAATAAGGCTGTATCACTTTCTTATCATCTGTGTGTTCACTGGAGTAGCACTTCCAATTTCCTCCAAAACTTGTCCTTTGCGTTCATTCCCAACTTGGCTGTTGACCTGAGAGGCCTTGATTTTGGCTGCTCTAGCTTTTCATATGCCTTCCTCACTAAGGTTAATCATTTCTAGCTTTTGATTTAAAGTGAGAGCCATACGTCTCTCTCTGTCACTTGAACACTTAGCTGTTATTATAGGGTTATTAACTGGCCTGATTTCAATATTATTGTGTCTCAGGGAATAGAGAGGCTCTAGGAGATGGGGGTAGATGGGGAAATGGTTGGTTGTTCAGTCAAAACACAGACAACATTTATTAAGTTTGCCATCTGATATGGGCATAGTTTGTGGCACCTGAAAACAATAGTAACATCAAAGATAACTGATCACAGATCACTGTAATGGGTGAACTGATAATGAAAAATTTTGAAATATTACAATTACAAATATTTGACACAGAGAACACAGAGTGAGCACACAACTTTTGGAAAAATCGTGCTGATTCATGAGGGGAGCAACACACACTGGGGCCAGTTGGAAGGTGGAGAGTGGGAGGAAGGAGAGGATCAGGAAAAACAACTAATGGGTACTAGCTTAATACCTGTATGATGAAATCATCTGTAAAATAAACCCCCATGACCCAAGTTTTCTGTGTAACAAACCTTCACGTGTAGTCCTGAACTTAAAAGCATTCAATTTGTAAAAAATGCAGTATCTGTGAAGCATGGTATAATGAAGTACAGTAAAATGAATTACATGCACTTAGTGGCTAAAAACAGCAGAAATTTATGTTATGGAGGTCAGAGTTTTAAAAATCAACATCTTGGCAGGTCGTACTGCCTCCAAATGATCTAGGGGGAATACTTTGTTACCTCTTCCAGCTTCTATTAGTGCCTGATATTCTTCAGCATATGGCAGAATAACTCCATCCTCTACTTCTTCCTTCACATGCCTTTCTACTCTACATCTCTGTCTCAAATCTCCCTCTCCTTTCTCTTATAAAAATACCAATTATTGGACTTTTGGCCCATCCTAAGTCCAGGATGATCTCATCTTATGATTCTTAACTAATTGTATCTACAGATAAACTATTTCCAAATAAGGTTACATGCATAGCTACCAGGTTTTAGGACTTGGACAAACCTTTTAGGGAGGTCATAATTCAACCCACTACAAGTACCACTTTTAACATATTTAAATATGTGAAGGCAAATATAATAATACTGTGAACAGAAAAACTCACTGTAGATAAATGACAAGAACATTAAAAAGTGATTTTTAGTATTCAGCCGTTTTCCTTTTGTTCATCAAATTTTAAAATGTATTGAGAAGCTGTGTTACTAGAATGTTCCTTTCTACTTCTGGGGTTAAAATATAATCAAACTTTGGAGACCAGACTTAAAATGGGAAAAGTCACACAATATTTTAAGAATTCTAGAGTGTTTTAGATTCTTATTGACTGGGATGTTTGTAGATTTATTGTGTATATATAGGTTATAGACCCTTTCTTTAACATTTAGTGACTAGAAATTGTTTCTTGCTATAACCACAAAGTAGGGAGGATTTGTTGTAATTGTCCCATGCAAGTAGGCACAGCTGGTCTTAGGACTGCAAACTTTGTCTGCTCTTCCCTTCTCCCCCCGCCACTCCTTTTTTCCTCCTCTTTTCTCCCTCTTTCTCCTTCCCTCCCTGTCCTTCCTTTCCTTCATATTTTCCTCTTTTCCTACATAGTTTTCTTCCTTCTTTCTCCCTTCTTTTTTTTTTTTTTTTTCTCCTGTGCTTGGCCTGAGTTAGTTTTGAGCATCTGCCTTTCAAGGCTCCATGCCTTTGAAGATCTTAACAAAGCTAAAAATAAATAATAATCTGAATCTGATGCCAATAAACTGAATCTGATGCAGAATGGAGTTTCTTTCTTCTTGGAGCACTTAATAAGGCGACACTGAAGTAGCAGTGGGAACAGAGCCAATCCAGTCAACAAATTAACCAGGATCTCAGCTGGGGTTTCGCAAAAGACTACTTTTCTCAGGCTGTGCAGGATTTGGCCTTCATTCTTTAACAGAATGTGATTGGTAGAGGACATGTTGTGCTAATGGAGAATTCACAATGGCAACAATCATGGCACTGTTGTAAACATATCATCTTCTCTTATGAATTTCATTTGAGTAGTTGTTTTCATCTTCAGGATGATGAATTTAGTGTGACCTGTTTATTCATTCCACTTTTGCTCACCACCAACTTCTTTCCTTAGTGTTTTGCCTTAGACATGGATGTGAAAATATCATGTCTGGGGTTTGTAAATTAACATATAGGAAAATTGATTACTTCTGTGCATGTATGAGTAGATCGTGAGGTCCTTTGCATACCTTCTTCATTGTATCTGTTAGGAGAATTCCAGGAGAAGTTTGCTTTTTTACTCTTGTTTTTGATTGAGAGGATTCAGCAAAGCTGATGGCTTTGGATTCTGCATGCCATGAAATTCATGCCATGTGTTAAGGCAGCCATTATTGGGATAGGAACAGTGATTAAAATTAGTCTTTTGAGATTTTCGTTATCTTACTCTAGAGGGACAATCTTATTAAGGGCATCCATTTTAGTATTGGAGATAGAGTGCTATGGCAAAATTCTTTATTTCCATTTGTAATATTTATACTTTTAGACTGATTCTTATCATGTTTTATATTTGTCTAAATTATGGAATTAGTTTTTGAGACTGGGTTTGATTTTGAAGGGTCTGTCATGTGCTATTATTTGTTACTACATGTATAGAGAGACTGAGAAATAAGACAGAATGGAGAAGTGGAGACTAAACATTTATTCTACGGGAAGGACTTCTGTTTCATAATGCGGTGTCATGCTCATGAAACCTACTTCCGTTGCAAGGATTATGGCTCGTTTAGGAAAAACAACCAGGCTTATTGCAGCTGTCAAGTGGTGTGGTTGATGAGAAATGAAGAGGTGTTGTTTTGTTGTTTTTCTTCTGTACTGATGGTATGCACATACGGTATAATCTTATCTTTTTTGCACTACTCTGGCATTTATAATTAGGCCATTTAGGTGTGTTGGATTTTTCAGATTTTGGGACGGGTAATTTTGTACCATTTCTCATTCAGACTGTTTTCATGTATGGGTTGTATGTTATCCCACCATCTTTATTTTGATTTCTTGCCCCATAGATATCCTTTTGGAATATCTGGAGGTGTTTGTGTCTGCCTTCTCCAATATAGTTGATTAGTTGTTGTGAAAGGGATGTAATCTTGTGGCTTCCACAAAAGTGGTGGTGAAGCCTATATTGGAAAACCTTTCCAAATCAGATATTGTTTGCTAATAATGTTCTGGTAGGCTAATTGTAGACTGGCTCTTGACCAAATAATTTGGAAGGGGAGAGGCAGCTGCTTTCTGATGGAATATAATGTGGTTAGTTGATCTTTGGAATTTCTTTATCTTTTTAAGATCACTGTAATAATTCATTCCAAACACATCAATTAAATGCTGACTTTTAACCATCCGTGTAGCAGAGGATCCTGTTGCTATGCATGAATTAATTTCTTAGAAGTATTAGTAGAAGTTCTATTTGGCTTGGTAATTACCAACAAAAATAGGATATGAGCTTTTTAAAAGAAAGTCTTGATTCAGATGTTCATATCGTGTGTTGCTGTCAATATACCAGTGATGGTCACCAAAAATATTTTTTGTTAATATTTCACTGTTTTGGAAAGCACCTTTATTTGTTGATTGTATGGTTCCTTGTTTACATGTGTATCTTTTAAAAAATTTCTTGAATACTCATCATGTCCAGGCATATTAAGAGTATGAGACTTAGGTATATTTAATCATTTTAGTTAAGAAGCAGTTGGAATAGGAGCAGTTATGGGTAGAGGAGGATTGGTTGGAATGTGCTTACATTTACCTTTGAAAAGCACGTTTGGATCAGTTTTGTCAGATGAAAACTTCTGGTTAGCAGTAATAAATTGATGAATGAATATTTCAAATTTTACATACCATGACTAGTTATATGTCTTTGCTTCACCACAATGTATGAAATATGATATGTGATTCTGTGTTTTATTGATTTATATGCAGAAAACATACCTGTTGATGAGGGAATGAGAATACATTCAAATAGCTTGATTTTGATAGGATATTTTCAAATAAGCAGCATTAGGGTGGCTATCAGGAGATCAGTTTAGGCTTTGCTGTGCCGTTATTGAACAATACCTGGCGCACAATCATTTTAGTGACTTTAAACAAAGTTTTTGACTTATCTGGGCTTCAGTATCTTCATTTACAAAATGAACATATTGGAATAGTTTACTTTGGAAGTCTCTTTTTGCTTAAAATTTCCGTAGTTTTATTTAAGGTGAGGAAATTTGCCTTTGTCATCTCTTTCTAGTCATGTTTTGGGGTTTGACATTGAAAGAAAGTTATCATTGTGGTTAAATTTGGCTTGACTCCTTTAAAGATGGGCTGTAAATATTTGGCTGTATATTCTTGAAATGAATTTTAGTATGACTACTTGGTTATTTCTCTGGACAGACTGTTGTGTCACATTGTGGTTGTATGATTGCCATTAGTAACTTTGAAGTAAGCAAAGGAAGGTTGATTGATTTGTTTGTAACATACTGTATTATAGGATAGTATTAAGAAAGTTGGAAGTTGGAAGTGTATCTTAGAAATAATTTATTCCATCTCCCTCATTTAACAGATAGAGAAACGTACCCAAAAAATGTTTTTTTAATTTATATGCTTAGCTTGTATCAGAAAAAGAACATTGGTTTTATTCTCATTCAATCATTCAGCAAACATCTATTTGAAACTGTCAGGGAGCCTCCTTTTGAAGACCAGGTTGTGAATAGTGTTATTAACATTTTTATTTTGATGTAAAATAGTTCTGTCTCTCTTTGATGAAGAAGGAAACACCTTTTGCTTTCCCCAAATATATTTGGCCTTCAAATCTTGACCATTCTATTTCTTGTTTATTCAGTGCTTATTGACTGAGCTGATATTCTATATAATGCACCATTTAAGGTACATATATTCAGTGTCAAGTAAAATTTCACCCTCTCAAATTGAACTTACTATCAAACTGTGAAATCTTTGTGATGTCCTTTTTTCTTCACTTTAATAAGCGCCATAGTGTTGTGGAGTACTAGCACTACCTCTTCCAATATAGTTGGGGCATATAGGAATGAACAAATGTAAAACATAGTGATAGGTGCTATGAGAAAAATAAAGCGTGATTAGTGGATATTGATCAGTGGTGTACTCTTTTATATATGTGGTCAGGAAAAGTCTCTTTAGTAAGATAATTTTTGAGCATGATGTAGAGGAAGTGAACATTCAATATCTGGGGTAAATAGCATTTGAAGCACAGCAGCAAATAGCAAGTATAGCAAGTGTAATAGTCTTACACTTTTAATAGCACACCAATACTTCTTTTTTTTTCTTTTTAAGATGGAGTCTTGCTCTGTTGCCCAGGCTGGAGTGCAGTGGCGCAATCCAATACTTCTTTTTTTTTCTTTTTAAGATGGAGTCTTGCTCTGTTGCCCAGGCTGGAGTGCAGTGGCGCAATCTTGGCTTACCATAACCTCTGCCTCCTGGGTTCAAGTGATTCTCCTTCCTCAGCCTTCCGAGTAGCTAGGACTACAGGCTCCCACCACCATGCCCGGCTAATTTTTGTATTTTTAGTAGAGATGGGGTCTCACTATGTTGGCCAGGCTGGTCTCGAACCCCTGACCTCGTGATCTGCCCACCTCGGCCTCCCAAAGTGCTGAGATTATAGGTGTGAGCCACTGTGCCCAGCCGTACACCAATACTTTTTAATGACTAATGTCATTATTCAGAGCCATAGATATTGAATGATTATACTATAATTGAAATGATGTACATTTATTTTCAATTTGTAATTAATTAGGCCAAAGAACATATTCTTCTTTAGCTTCACTTATGGTATCTAGGTTAATTTGCTTTGCTTTAGGCTAATTAACTCTTAATTTTTAAAGATCTTTAAACTTTTTTGGTAGTCTCTTCAATTTTTAAATTAGTAATAGTTATTGTCAAGAGAGAAAGAAAATAATATTTAATCAGATAAGTTTAAGAAATGCTGGTTTTACTAAAGGTAAACAGATTACTTACGAGTTTGTCAGAGGTTTTTAATATGTGAATATATGTTGTTAATTTCCACAATTTGTTTGACCATGGTAGCCTATTTTATGTTAGCTTTTCTGTTTGATAAAGCACTCTCTGGATAACACTAGTGTATCTGACTGCATATATCCCCAGGGTAGGATGTATGCATCCCAAGAACTGCCTAGGATGATCCACTAGGTTATAAACATAAAATGGCAGAATATTTATTTCTATTTAATTTTAAAAATCTTGAGCAATGAAAATAAAAGCTGTGCTAATATTTAGTAAATGGGTTGGCGCTTTTGCCTTACCTAGTTCCTTACATGAAACAGTAATATACTATTTGTGAATTATAACTTGACATGAATGGGAGTTCCGAAGTGATGAGTTTTAGTGATGTCCTCATTTGTTTGCTTGTTTATAGTGTAGTGTAGTACAAGAATTTTCTTAAACAGGTAAATGTATTTAGTTATTATTACCTAGTTTTAACTAAAATAGCTCCCACAACAATGGGAAACTATCTTAAAATAGATTGTTGCCATGAAACATGTATTTATAATCATACTAATAAAAATCTGTGTTTATGACAATTGCTGTTGATTCTTTATGATTAGGTAGTTGAGCAAATTGTGATTTAGCTGTAATATGACAAGATAAAGGGCTTACCAGAAAAAAGAATTAGATGTTGATAATGAAATGTGACCTGTTTAATCAGTAAGGTATAATAAATAAGGGGAATTGATGAAAAAGGAAGTGGTAGCAGTAAATGGACAAGAACTATCAGCATTCTCTTTTTTCCTAAATATAGTTGCAGCTTAATTTTCTCTCAGAGCTCTTTCAAGTGAGAGTGAGTTGTTCTTTGCAGTCATTCACGGAGGGTCACAGGCTGGCAGAGGCAGTGCCAGTTGCATCACGTGTCTTCTGCTGTCATCTTAGGCAGTGACACCCTGCAAGCCAACGTCAGAAGGGGAGTGTGTGAAAGATTGTATAGGAGGTTTATGTGGTTCCTCACTCCAACCAACCTGGCATTAGTATAATAAATCCTAATTTATTATTGAGATGTATTCTTTATGTCAGTAGGTTTAATTTGCTGTTATTTTCTTTAGGATTTCAGTCTTTGTATTTATAAAAGAGATTTAACTCATAATTTTCTTTTCTTCTAAACAACTTTGCAGATTTTAGTATAAAGGGCATATTTTCCAAATAAAATATGGTAGGGAGTATTCCTTCTTTTCACATTCTCTGGAAGAGTTTGTGGAAGATATCTGTTAATTTTTTCTTAAATGTTTCTTAAGATTCACCTATGAAGCTTTGCGTGTATAGAGATTCCATGTGTCTGGAGAATTTTTTGTGTATGTGATTGTTTTTTTAGTTAATACAGGCACAGTTTCTTTAACACATATAGTACTATTCAAATTTTGTAATTCTTGTTTTAGTTTTGGTAAATTGTGTTTTTTGTTTTGTAGTTTTAAAATTTTATGTAAAATTTTATATTTATTGATGTATTTTGTAATATCTTCTCATTTTTTGAAATATTTATAGATTATATAATGTCCTGCATTTGTGCCTGATGTTGGAAGTTTTGTGGATTTTTTCACTTCATTATTTATTATCTTACTACTTATTTCACTTTTTTCTTGTCTTTTTTCTCTTTTTGCTTTCTTGGACTTACTCTGTCCTATTTTAAAAGATTCTTAAAAATATTTTCCATCATACTATTCTTTTTGCTGTAGTCTTTATTTATTTTATTTTTTTCCCCACTGTCTTTTAGTTTCCTAATTCTGTTTCCGACTCTCTTTCATCTGATTATGTCATCTATTGAGTTATTAATAGTACATATTTCTCAGGTCTAGAATTTCTATTTTATGAATTCCAGTTCTGTGGTGAAAGTCTCTGTCCTCTCTGTTTTCTCCATTTCCCTTCTGTTTTTCGGATGTATTAAGAACTCTTACATACATTTTAAAGACTCTGTAATAACTAGCATCAAAACCACCTATGGCCCCATCTCTGGACCTATTTCTTTTGTCTTACCTGTTTTCTGTGTGTGTGGGTGTAGGTGTGGGTGTGTGTTCCATTTTAGTTTTGTCGTTCTTATTTCTGATAATTTTGTTTCGGAAGCTGGGCATCATATTTGAAAAACTGGAAAGACTGTAGGATGTTAACAATGTCCAAAGAGACTTCATCCTCTCCTGTCCTAGGTAGGTAGAATTGGGGGCTAATCATCTTAATTCCAGTGGTTCTCAAACTTTGGGATGTATTAAAAATACAGAGGCCAAGGCTTGTTGCGGTGACGCAGGGTCTCCCATCTCTCGATCCAGGTCAAGAATTGCCAGATACCCCAAGGGAAAGCACCTTTGCCTTGTGTTATCTCGCCTGTCAACATGGTTTTCCTTTTTCTGTTATTTCCCTTTAATTTCTCATTGCCTCAGTGTTCCCCAATGCTTTTAAGCAAAGCTTGTGTGTGTGTGTGTGTATATATATGTATATGTGTGTATATATATATCAATAAAATATTATATATTACATCTATAATATATAAATATATAATACATAATATAGATATCTATATTATATAATATAAATATATATTATATATAAAAATATATATTTTATATATATAAAGATGTATTTTATATATATACACTTTTTTTTTCTGTTTCCAGCTGTAGCATTGATGTGCTACAAACCACTGAATCATGCATGGAAGCAGCAAAAGTCTATGGTTTTATTATTTTGAAAACAAAACAGACGAAAAACTCATGGTTTTAGTTTCCTTTTTCTTTCAGGAAAAACATAAACAAGAATTGGAAGACATGAGGAAAGCTGGTCACGAAGCCCTCAGCATTATTGTGGATGAATATAAGGTAGAAGTTTGAGAGTGTTGTTTACTTTTTTAAACCTTGGATAACTTTAGTAAAAAATGTACACATGTAGGTATGTGCAAACATATGCAAATTATATGTGTAGTCTTATTTTGCTACAGAATTTCTTTCCATTCAGCAATAAATATCCATTGAAAGCATACTTGGTGGATTACAAAGGTTAAATTAGACACTGTTCTAGATTTGAGAAAGTTTGAGAATATTTGAGAATATAATATCAGCAGGTGAGGAAATTTAAGTACAAAATAATATAGAATTAATTGCTAGATTATCTTTTTTGTCTCTGCTGTGGTTCCTCTGACAGCAAAAATATTAAGGCATGAAATATATCAGAAAAAATATTATTATACCTTTTTGCTTTTCTTAAATCGATTTAGGTACACTTTAGCAATAACAAATTATAATGTCAATATCACAGATATACAGTAAAACATTAATATTTAAAATTATTTTAAAAATTATTCAATTCTGTGCTTGCATAAGCTGAATTATTTAAAGCATATTGAGCATTTAATGTCAAATTTTTATTTCCCTTTAAGCTTCATGTCAGATCATTTTTCTTTTACAAGTAATGAAGGAATGAATACATTTTTATTGAAATAAAATACACTTATCCCCAGAAGTAACCAGTATTGGCAGTTCCATTGTACATTCTTCTAAGAGATTCTCCATCTACTTGTATATACTTATATGCTCATAACATGCTATATAGTTTTCAATTGATTTAAAAAATGTTATCTTACTAAATTTACTCTTTCTTGCTGTATTTACTCACTGACTTGGAGACATTTTCATGTCAGTATATATAAGCTTTTCCTATTTTTGTTACTCTTCTATAGTTTTCACAGTATTAAATATACCATAATTTGTTTAACCATACATGTTTAGATAGGCATTTTGTTTTTCATTGTTCATTATAATAATAAATATAAAAAATTTTCCCTATTACAGTTAGAATATAGAAATTTTTGTGTTGTTGATTAAACTTCCTCACTAGACTTGTTAGAAGTTAATGTCATTTTAGTTGATAATTTAGTATCAAAAGCTTCCTTAAGAAATCATTTGGGCCGGGCGCGGTGGCTCAAGCCTGTAATCCCAGCACTTTGGGAGGCCGAGGCGGGTGGGTCACGAGGTCAGGATATCGAGACCATCCTGGCTAAAACGGTGAAACCCCGTCTCTACTAAAAATACAAAAAATTAGCCGGGCATGGTGGCAGGCGCCTATAGTCCCAGCTACTCAGGAGCCTGAGGCAGGAGAATGGTGTGAACCCGGGAGGCGGAGCTTGCAGTGAGCCGAGATTGTGCCACTACACTCTAGCCTGTGCGACAGAGCAAGACTCCATCTCAAAAAAAAAAAAAAAAAAAAAGAGAGAAATTATTTGAATAAAAGTAGGAAAATAAATAGATCCAGAATTAAGTGAAAAGTGTCTTTTTTTTTTTTTTTTCCCCCACACATAGGGTATTAAAATAGTCTACTAGATATGTCTTAGGACATGAAAGGCCATTTTTGTGACCATACCTAATATAATAGTAGTTGATGCTTGTTGTTAAAAAGGTCATTAAAAAGTGTCTCATTTTGGTGGAGCATGGTGGTTCACACCTGTAATTTCAACACTTTAGGAGGCCAAGGTGGGCAGATCACCTGAGGTCAGGGGGTCCAGACCAGCCTGGCCAACATGGTGAAACCCCGTTTCTATTAAAAATATAAAAATTAGCTGGGCATGGTGGTGCACACCTGTAATCCCAGCTACTCAGGAGGCTGAGGCAGAAGAATTGCTTGGATCCTGGAGGCGGAGTTTGCAGTGAGCCGAGATTGTGCCACTGCACTCCTGCCTGGGTGACAGAGTGAGACTCCGTCTCAAAAAAAAAAAAAAAAAAAAAAAAGTCTGATTTTTATAGCAATGATAATTGGCCCTTTTATAATGTTTTTAATATTTATTAGTATAAACCGGTTTTACAGTTATTGAGTTGAGGAAAAGTCCTATATTATTATAGTATTGATTTTGACAACTTATTTTATCCCTAACGCTGAGGGTGGGAAGGATTAAAATACAATTGGCCTAATATATTTGCAGATTCCATAACCATGGATGAGAAATATTTGGGGAAGAAAAGCAATAAAAATAATAGTACAACAGTAAAAAGTGACACAAATTACTTGCTATGTAAAAAAATAGAAGCATATGGTAAAATAATTATCACATGAACTTCTTATGCTTGAATCTAGAATCGGTAAAAAATATCATTCCACTTCTTGTTCTTAATGTGCCACAAATCATCAACACGTTATGATTTTTTTCTATATGAATTATTTTCCCTTTTTCCATACTATTATGAAAGCCGATTCTCAGCATATTTTAGAACACCTTGGTTGTGAAATTTTACATGACAGCCAATATATCTGATAATATTTCTCCTCAGAGTACTATAATATTATTGTATGAGATCGATGGGGAATTCAACAAGTCATATGATTAATCAATATGCAGTGAATTTTCACTGATTGAAAAGTATTTATATCCTTTGACTATATCCTTTGACTGAGCTATGAAATAAAAAATTAAATATAACTTTGTAGGCAATTTGATTGAATTCCTAATCCATTTAACAAGTCATCTAAACATCTGAATATTTTACATTTCTCTTTAACTAATTGCTAAGTAATGACACTGTACAAATATGTAAAATGGGTAGCTCTTAACCAAGTTTCTTCAAAATGGCATTTGTAAATACTAGAATAGTTATCACTTATGATTTTATCCTCCTTAGTTGCCAGTATTGAAATTTATACCAATAATTATGTTTGCAGCAAAGAAAATATTGTGGCATTAGAACCAAAACAGTGGTTTAAAACATCAGATACCAACCTGTTTAGAAAAACAGCTAAGCACACTCACAATAACAAGACAATTTTTCATTAATATTTTGAAAGCCATATTTTACTGTAGTGTATGAAAATTTGATAGATGATTCATTAATTATTAGGTATTTCAAAAGGAAACCAAAATATCTCTAGTTACTATTGTTAATAAAAGTTGTATGAACATTCTCTTTGCATTTATTCATTTCTTAATTCAGCAAAGATTATTGATTATCTTCTTTATGCCAGGGATTATTGTAAATACAGCAGTGAGCAAAATATTCAAATCCTTGTTTCAGTGGGATATAATTCCACGTCTACATTCCATGACTACATATGATATTTAGGAAGGAAGGAGCTTAAAGTCATAGCATTCCTTGACATTTCAGTTTTCAGGGCTTCACACTTTTACCTCTCCCTCCCCTGTAAATGTTTACTCAAATATGCAACTGGAATAGAAAAATTTGCTACTGTCTCACCGCCAGTCCTGGCTCCTGGGGATCTTACATCCTTCTAGTTATCATGGACTAGATATAATCAATCACTTTTTTCCTGTCCAAGTTGAGCTGAAATATTGTTGAGGAGTTTGAAAAAATATTCCTTAGAGAAGAAAGTGGAAAATACCAAGTAAAGTAAAACCAAAATGGCAAAAGCCTAAAATGTAATGCATAGTAAGATAACTTATCTTTGTATAAACTTCTGCTTCCAGAAATATGAAGATATAACTTTCGATATTTTTCCTATTTACTACAGATTTAAAAAAAACCTGGATGTTTTATATAAAAATATAGTCCCTGAAATAAGTCCCTGAAAGTAAGACAGAAACAGGCAGACTAGCTAGGAACTATGAGACCCAAGTAACTACATGGTAGTGGGTTCCCTGGATTTTCTTTTTACCCTTTTTGTCCCACCAAAGTACTGGAGAAGTGAGTAACCCAGAAATACCAATGGGCACATAAAAACAAACCTCAAGAAAAACCTACTCTCTCTAACCAAAATCCTCCACCTAGTAAGACAGAAAAGTATTAGATAATAGCCATTTTACTTCCACCAAACACCATAGGAAAAAATGGCAGTGAAAGCTTGTTAGAGCAAGAACTTAGATTTTCACTCTTATCAGGTTATAAATGAGGAATTGTATCTCCTCCCTGGGGTTGTGTTAAAGAAGGTGGAGCAGGGAACTAGGACTTTAATTCATCCTGGGCAGTAAACCCCCTTCCTGCAAGTGTCAGGATAGGCCATCTAGGAAACTAGACTTCTACCCTAAGCTGGTATTGATGAGGTATTCCTCCCTTACTGTGTTGGGAAGATATCAAGGGATATCTAATGGGAATCAAGCCTGTCATTACTGCTTGGTAGTAATGAGGCCACTCCTCAGTGGTTTCAGTGGATGGTTTGTGGGGAACAAGAATATGGCACCCTTACTCCTCATAGCCGGGTTGGTATCAGTGGAGGCCTAGTGGGAAGCTGGACTCCCAACCATGTCCAGAAATAACAAGGAGATCCTTGTTCCCTGTATGCTGAGTGCTAGTAGAGGCTGAGTTGGATACCTAGACTTCTACCCTACCTGGAGATTTTCCTTTTTTTCTGCTGGAGTGGTGTCCTGTCAGAAGAAATCTCCTGAAACATGATTTCAGATGTCTAGATTTCAATTAAAAATTACTTATATGAAGAACCAAGAATATTTTGTCTTGAATGAAAACCAAAAAGGAAAACAGATGCTGAATTGAGCGGCTTCCAGTTTTAGAATTATCTGACAAGAATTTTAAGTATCTGACAAGAATTTTAAATCATTAATTACAAAAATGTTTTAGCAAGTGATTATGAACATTCTTGAAACAAATGTGAAAACAGAAAATATCAGCAAGTGTCAGCAAAGTAATAGATTCTATAAAGAAGAACCAACTGGCAATTCTAGAAGTAAAAATATAGTAACCAAAATTAAAAACTCAGAGATGGGCTCAATAGTGGAATGGAGAAATAAGGAAAGAATCAGTAAATTTGAAAAAAATAGAAATTACCCAATTTGAACAGTGTAGAGAAAACAGACTGAAAACAAATGAATAGGGCTTTAGGAATTTGTGGGATTATGATGAAAGACCTAAAATTTATATCATCTAAGTCCTGGAAGGAGTGAAGAAAGAGGGCAAAACTTAAAAACATTCAAAGAAAGATTTGCTCAGAATTTTCCAAATTTGGCAAAAGATAATACTGCATATTTCAGAAACCAAATGAACTGCAAATATGATAAAGACAAAAACAAAATGCATGTCAGCACCCACTGTAATGATTAATTTATACATCAGCTTGACTGGGTAATGGTTTCTAGATATTTGAGCAAATTTTATTTGAATGTTTTTGTGATTTTTTTAAATCAGATAAGATTAACATTTAAATCTGTGAACTTTGAATATAGTAAATTTCCCTCCATAATGTAGGTGGGCATCATCCAATCATTTGAAGGCCTTAACAGAATAAAAACTGACCTTCCCTGAATAGGAAAGGATTCTGCCAATAGACTGCCTTTGGATGCAAGCTGCAATGTTAGTTCTTCTCTGGGTCTCCAGCCTGGTCAGCCTTATTTGCAGATTTTGAACTTGATAGCCTGCATTATCACATGAGCCAATCCCTTAGAGTAAGTTTTTCTGTGTATTTGTACATATATAGATTTGTTCCTCCAGAGACCTTAATACACACATAGCTAAACTTTCCTCAACCAAAAATTGAAAATCTTGAAAGCAGCCAGAGAAAAATGACATTTTACCTACAGAATAACAGAAATGTGATAGGTATTTCATTAGAAACTATGGAGGTCAGAGGAAATGGAACAAGTGCTGAAAAAAAGAACTTTTAACCAAAAATTTTGTATCCAACCCATATTTCTCCTTTAATTCTTTTGTCATTGAATAACTTATTTTTGGTGACTTTAATTCTTTTAAAATTACTGAGGCTTACTTTATGGCCTAGCCTCTGATCTATCCTGTGCACTTGAGATGAATGTATATCCTGCTATTGTTAGATGGAGTGTACTCTACATATCTGTAGGGATAGATGGTTTATAGTGTTGCTTAGGTTTTCTTTATGCTGTTGATAATCTGCCTAATTTTTCTAGCCTTTATTTAATGTAGGGTGGTGAATCTCTAAATATTATTGTTGAATTGTTTGTGACACTTTTAATTCTGTCAGTTTTTACTTCATGTAGTTTTTGGATATTTTGTTAGTTACATATATGTTTTTAGTTGTTACATCTTAATGTTAGTTTGTTTTCATACTGCTATAAAGAACTACTAGTGACTAATTTATAAAGAAAAGAGGTTTAATTGCCTCACAGTTCTGCCTGGCTTGCAATCATTGTAGAAGATGAGGGAGAAGCAAGCACCTTCCCATCAGATCTTATGAGGACTCACTCACTACCATGAGAACAGCATGCTGGAAATCTGCCCCCGTGATCTAGTCACCTCCCACCAAGTCCCTCCACTAACACATGGGAATTACAAATCAAGATGTGATTTGGGTGGGGACACAAAGCCAAACCATGTCATTCTGTCCCTGGCCCTTCCCAAATCTCATGTCCTTCTCACATTTCAAAATACAATTATGCCTTGCAATGTCCCCTAATACTTGCAGTGTCATTGCAGTATTAACCCAAAGTCCAAGTCTAAAGTCTAATCTGAGACCAGACATATCACTTTTGCCTATGAGTCTTAAAATCAAAAACAAGTTAGTTACTTCCAAGATACAGTGGAAGTACAGGCATTAGTAAATGCTCCCATTCAAAATGGAAGAAATTGGCCCAAACAAAATAGCTACAGGCCCCATGTGAGTCTGAAACCCAGCGGGGCAGTCAATAAATCTTAAATCTCCAAAATTATTTCCTTTGACTCCATGTTTCACATCCAGGGCATGCTGATATAAGAGGTAGGCTGCCAAGGCTTTGGGCAGCTCTCCCCCTGAGGCTCTGCAGGGTACAGCCTGTGGCTGCTTCCACAGTCTGGCATTGAGTGCCTACAGCTTTTTCAGGTATACAGTGCAAGCTCTCAGAGGATCTACCATTCTGGGATCTTGAAGATGGTGGTCCACTTCTCACAGCTGCACTATGTAGTACCCCAGTGGAGATTCTGTGTGGGGGATCTAACCCCACATTTCCCTTCTGCACTCCCCTAGTAGAGGTTATCCGTGAGGCTTCCGCCCCTGTAGCAAACTTCTGCCTGGACATCCAAGCGTTTACATACATCCTCTGAAATGTAGGCAAAGGCTCCCAAACCTCAATCCCTGCCTTCTGTGCACCTGCAGGCCCAACACCAAGTTGAAGCTACCAAGGTTTGGGGCTCACACCCTCTGAGGCAATGGACTGAGCTGTGCCTTGGTCCTTTTTAGCCACAGCTAGAGCTGGAGCAGCTGGGACAGTGTGCCATGTCCAGAGACTGCATAGAGCAGTGGGGCCCTGAGACCATCCCACACAACTATTTTTCCCTCCTAGACCTCTAGGCCTGTGATGGGAGGGGCTGCCATAAAGATCTTTAAAATGCCCTGAAGACATTTTCCCTATTGTTTTGGCTATAAACATTCAACTCCTTGTTGCTTATATAAATTACTGCAGCCAACTTGAATTTCTCCCCAGAAAATGGGTTTTTCTTTTGTATTGCATGGTTGGTCAGTCTGCAAATTTTCCAAGCTTTTATATTCTGCTTCTCTTTTAAAGATAACTTCCAATTTGAGATCATCTCTTTGCGAATGTATGACTGTGCACTTTCAGAAAAAGGTCATTTTTCAAATGCCTTGCTGCTTAGACATTTCTTCTGCCAGATACCCTAAATCATGTCTCTCAAGTTGATCTTACAGATCTCTAGGGCAGGGTCAAAATGCCGTGAGTCTCTTTGTTAAAGGATAGAAGAGTAACGTTTGCTCCAGATCCCAATAAGTTTATCATCCCCCTCTAAGACCACCTAAGCCTGGACTTCACTGTTCATCTCAGTGTCAGGATTTTGGTCAAAACCATTCAACAAGTCTCCAGGATGTTACAAACTTTCCCACATCTTTCTGTCTTCTTCTGAGCTCTTCAGCGTGTTTCAACCTTCATCTTCTACCCAGTTCCCAATTTGCTTCCACATTTTTAGGTATCTTTATAGCAGCCCCCGACTCCTGGTACCAATTTTTTGTATTAGTCAGTTTTCATACTGTTATAAAGAACTACTTGAGACTGGGTAATTTGTAAAGAAAAGAGGTTTAATTGACTCACCATTCCACATTGCTGGGGAGACCTCAGAAAACTTATAATCGTGGCAGAAGGCAAAGGAGAAGCAAGGATCTTCTTCACAAAACAGCAGGAGAGAGAGATGGCGAAGTGGGAAGAGCCACACTTTTAAGCTGTCAGATCCCTTGAGAACTCACTATATGAGAACAGCATGGAAGAAATTGCCCCCATCATCTCATCACTTCCTGCCAGGCCCCTCCTCTGACATGTGGGGATTATAATTCAAGATGAGGTTTGGGTGGGGACATAGAGCCAAACCATATCAATCTTCCTGATGGATTGATTCCCTCTCTTATTATATTTTTTATCTCTAGTAAGATTTTTTTTTGGCATAAAGTCTATTTTTTTCTGATATTTAATATAGCCACTCCCATTCTATTTTGGTGGTGGTTTGTATAGTAGGGGTCCCTAACTCCCAGGCTGTGGACCGGTACCATTTTGTGGCCTATTAGGAACTGGGCTGCATAGCAGGAAGTGTTGGTGGGCAAGCAAGCATTACTGCCTGAGCTCCACTACCTCAGATCAGTGTCTTTATATTTTCATAGGCATGCAAAACCCTGTGGTGAACTGCATATGTGAGAGATCTAGGTTACATGCTCCTTATGAGAATCTAATGCCTGATGATCTGAGGTTTAACATTTTCATCCTGAAACCATCCCCTTTACCCTAGTCTGTGGAAAAATTGTCTTCCATGATACCGGTTCCTGGTGCCAAAAAGTTAGGGACTGCTGTATGTATTTTCCCATGCTTTTATTTTGAACCTATTTGTGTCTTGGAATATAAAGTTTGTCTCTTGTACAAATAGAATTGTATGCATATTATTTTAAACAGTTGCTTTTTAAATCAGTTAAGAAAAGGGAAGCAGCATCCAATTATGCTGTCATTTAAAATTACCCTTATAATTATGGCTCCCTCCATACCAGTGGGTTCTGCATCCATGAATTGAACATTGTATTCACTAGATGAGAAATCCGTGGATATAGAGGGCCAAATTTTTGTATCTACAGGTTTCACAGGGCCAGGGGCTTGAACAATCTCAGATTTTCGTATCCTTAGTGGTCCTGGAATCAGTCCCTTTAGATATCAAGTGGCATCACTACCTTTACTGGCATGCTTTGTTTTTTCACATAGATCAAATTATTATCTGGAGCTGCTTGCATTAGTGTGAAGAACTTCCTTTAGTATTTATTTTCTTCTTCAAATTTTATGGTTTTAAGTCTTAGATTAAATCTTTAATTCATCTTGAGTTGATTTTTGTGTATGGTGAGAAATAGAAATCCAGTTTTATTCTTCTACATGTGAATATCCAGTTTTCCCAGCACCATTTATTGAATAGGGTGTCATTTCCTCAATTTATGTTTTTGTGTGCTGTATTGAAGATCTGTTGGCTGTAAGCATTTGGCTTTTTTTCTGGGTTCTCTATTCTGTTACATTGGTCTAGGTGTCTAATTTTATACCAGTATGATACTGTTTTGGTTACTATAGCTTTGTAGTATAATTTGAAATTGGATAAATATGCTTCCAGGTGGGTTCTTTTTGCTTAGGATTGCTTATTTGGGCTTTTTTATTCCATATGAATTTTAAGATTATTTTTTCTATTTTGTGAACAATTATGTTGGTATTTTGAAATTAATTTCATTGTATCTGTAGATTGCTTTGGGCAGTGTGGTCATTTTAATGATATTGATCCTTCCAGTCCATGATTATGAGATGTATTCTCAGTTATTTGTGTCATCAATGCTTTCTTTTTGGTTTTAGCAGCGTTTTGTAGTTCTCCTTGTACAGATCTTTCACCTACCTGGTTACATATATTCCTGGGTATTTTAATTTTTTTTTTGTAGCTATTGTAAATGGGATTACGTTTTTTTATTTCATTCTCACCTTGGTTGTCATTGGAGCTACTGATGTGTGTACATTGATTTTGTAACCTGAGACTTTACATTTATCAAATCTAGGATTTTTTTTAGAGGAGTCTTTAGGGTTTTCTAGGTATGCAGTCATGTCATTGGCAAATAGAGATAGTTCAAATTCCTGTTTTCCAATTTAGATGCCCTTTATTTCTTTCTCTTGTCTGATTGCTCTGGGTAGGACTTCCAGTACTGTGTCATCTCATTGCCTTCTACATATGAGAAGTAAGCTGTTAATCTTTTTCAGATTCTCTTATATACTAGTTATTTTTATCCTGTTTTCAAATTGTCTGTTTTTCACTTTAGTATTTTGACTATGATGTTTCTGGGTGTGTGTCTTTTCATTTATTCTACATGGAAGTCATTGAGCCTTTTATATGTATAGATTGTTTTTCATCAATTTTGGGAAGTTTTCAGCTATTCATATTTTTTCTCCTACTTCTCTTTTCTCATGTGTTACTTTCATTATGTATGTATTAGTTTTCTTAATGGGATCTCACATGATTTTTAGGCTCTAGTCATTTTCATTATCCGTTCTCTGTTCTTCAGATTGTATGATCTTTATCAGTAGTTCTTAAGGCTTACTGATTCTTTCTTCTCGTAACTGACATCTATTAATACAACTTTCTATACATTTTTCTGAATAAATGCTTCTCAGTTTGTTGTAAGACCTTTGATCAATTTCCAGAGACTGAATGATTGCTTTGCCAATTTGCCGTGTCACATGATTTGGCTATGTCCCCTTCCAAATCTCATCTTGAATTGTAGTCCCCATAATCCCCACATGTCATGGGAGGGACTCAATGGGAAGTGATTGGATCATGGCGCAGTTTCCCCCATGCTGTCCTGGTAATAGTGAGTGAGTTCTCATAAGATCTAATGCTTTTATAAGTGTCTGACACGTCCCATGTTTGGACTTCTCCGCCCCACCTCCCGATGAAGAAGGTGCATTGCTTGCCCTTCACCTTCTGCCATGATTGTAAGTTTCCTGAGGCCTTCCCAGCTATGCAGAACTGTGAATCAATTAAACCTCTTTTCTTGATAAATTACCCAGTCTTGGGTATTTCCTTCTAGCAATGTGAGAATGAACTAATACACTCTGCTTAACAGATGACATTCTGGAGTAGAGGTTCCCCCCACCACACCCCACCAGCTCCTTATATTGCCATTCCAGAAGTTCCACCCCCCTTTCTTATTTTTTTAATCCAAATTAAAATGGTGGTTACTTTGTTACAAATATTCTTTATTTCAAAAATGATTATTCTGAGGTCAGTATCATGAAAGACTCATGACATTCTCTTTATTCTCAGTGCATTGACGAAAGTTATGGGTTTGTTTATGTCATCTTTCATATTGGATCACCTCAACCCATGGATCTTTGCTGATTTCTTTTTCCGATTCTTTTTTTAAAATGTAGGACTGTTCTTTTGCGTGAATAATTTGAGATTACACATTTCATGAATGTTAGAATATATTTTGGGTTTATCATTTTAAAAATTGCTTTTGCTTCAAATATTAATTTAAACCTTAATAAAGTGCCGTATTTATTTTTTTCATGGATAATCAGATAAAACAATATCCTAAAGCACATTTTTGTTAGCAATATCTTATGTACCTAACACCATTTAAATGAAATAGCACTTTTTAAAGCTCCCAAATCATGTGATCAGCAGTTTCTAATTTAAAAATAACCATAAGTTATGATAGGACTTACACTTTTCACAAATAATTGAAAATTCAGATTCACCTAGAAATAGTCCTATATTTAAGAGATTAGCTGACCTCATCCAATTGGAATTTACTTATTTTGAGTATGTAACTCTATGTTCATACACCTTTAAATCATCTATTCCAGGAGCTGGTTAAAGAAAATCTGTAACTCAATCCCATGTTTAAACAAATTTAAAACCTAAAGTTATTATGTTTTATTGGGCCTAATATTCTTATTCTGTCTTTAGTGATTTTATATAATAATTTATAGACCTTAATTCTGTGATTTCGTGAAGAAATGTTACATGCCTACCAGAATTTATACTTTGAGACTGCTAAGTACTTCTATTAGTAGAGCTGATTAAGAGCTTAGATTTTCAAATTCAGACAGACCTGGATCAGAGCCCCACTTCTGCTATTTACTAACATTTTGACCTTGGGCAGTTGTTTTAAAAAACTGTTTTAGTTTCTTCTTCAGTAACTGATGGAATAAACTATGGAACCTATTCATAAGAGTGTTGTGGGGATGCAGTGAGAACAATGAATATTGCATGGCTAATAGTTAAGCTCTTAATAAATATTAGCTGTTATCATTATCATTCCTATATGTAACATATCAGACTTTTTTAGCGTAGCAATTGCAATACTTTTTCATTATCTCATAGCTGATTATTAGTTGGTTGTCTTCGTACAGATTCTTATTTCAGTCTTCTTAGAAATATCCACTTCAGAGTAAAAGATTGTGGCCCACCTCTTCACCTTCTTGGGCTCAGTTAAAGGCAGCATTCTTTTGTTGACTTAGAAAATAAATAGATTGTTGCAGATTGATGAAAAGGACATGTGAAATTTTGTTGAAGTACAAAAGAAAACAAACGTAAAACTAACCTAATGTGCCTCATATGCCAAATTTTCCCATAATGTTTACTTAGTTTTGTTTATTTTTTTATCTTATGTCATGATTTCAAAAATCTTTTATTCTGATAATTAACGGCAGTAAAGTTGACGTACATCTTGGAAGACTTTACATAGGCACATGCCACATCTAAGATTGTTTACCACAAGCAACATAAGAATTTTCCTTTACTTATTTAATTGGGCTTTTGTCTTGAACTTGTCATTCTCTAATATATGCACTGGCTAAGCCTTCATGAGTTCTTAATGTCTGTGGTTTTCTTCATCAAAGATGACTATTTATCTGTTATGCAGAATGTCATATTTTTGAGATAATGAGGAATTGTATTCGCATGATCCTTTTTTGTTTTAAGATCCACTCAACAGTTGTGATTGATCAGGTTACTTTAATCCTTTGGTTCTCAGCTTCTGCAGTGCATAGTAAATTATTTGTGTTGCCTTTTAAAAGTGTATATGCCAAGGAGTTTTCTTTCCTGGAAATTCCGAATCTGCAGGTGTAGGTAGGGGCTAGATATTCATCGAGTTTTTCTTTTTTAAAAAAAGTCTATTAAGTTATTCTGCTGCCCCATGGGAATTATTAAACATTGGCCTATCTTTTTACATTTGTTGGTGAATCTATTCTATTTTCTTTCAGCCATTATCATTTTTCTAATTTTATTATCTAATTAATAATGAGTCTCTTAAGGTTTTGTGGGTGGGTGTGCATACATGTATTTGCTTATATTGTGTCCCATTGAAATTACTGAGAAATTTTTCCACATAAGAAAGATGAATGAAGCAAACCCTAACAGAAACAAAGTGAGTGTACGATAGACTGCTGTTTTTAATAGTTAAGAAAAAAGTGAGTTTTAGCTGTAACTAAGAAACAAAAACTTGTTCTTAATCAAGATTTAAAAAAACAAAAACTTATTCCTTGTTTTCCTTGATGTGGTATAAGTGATCACAGTAAGAAAGGAATTCTTTATAGTGGAGGATTGGTATAATAGCACAGAGGAACTATCAAAGAAAGTCATACATGGAAAAAATACAGGCATATTTGCTAAAATAGATGTAACTTTATAGCTTGAGGAATACGATGCCTTGTCTTTTTAAAGAGAAAGTGTCTTTTTGCATAGAGGTGTTTGCTGCTTGTTTTCTTTTCAGAACTTTCTCCGTGTACATCTATTCAGTTAATAAAGTAGATATTAGTGCTTGAGGTAAAGTCATTTCAAATGTTAACTCATTCTCAAAATTACTATTCTTTGCATCCTAAATAACATTTGGGAAGAATTTTCCAAAGGAAGTGTTTAGTTGATGCAATCAGTGTGTTAAAATTCAAAGCTGTAATTCCTGCTAACATGGTATAATAGTGAGTGGAAAGCACTCAAGAAATTAAGTTCAACGTGTTTTTATCTGACTTTGAGCTCAGTTCATTAAAAATTCCAACTTGATGTAAATAAGATGTGAACATTTAGGTTAAAATTTTTGTTTTGCTACTGTGTAAGGAATCTCTTTCAAGGCAATGACAGCTACCTCCTCTCTTCCCCCTACTTTTTTTTTTTTTTCTTTAACATGGTGTTTACTTAAAAATAGATCAGTTAGAAAAGGGGCTTTCCCTTTTGAAACTCTCATATAGGGAAGGTTTTAAAATTTTATTCTGTAGTGATTTTTACAGGTTGTTTTTGTGGTTCTGGCTTACCTTGTTTATTTTTGATGTTATACTCCGTGTTTTTGTTTTTTAACTTAAAGGATTTAGACATTTCACAAATTATAACAGAGAGGAAAAGTGTTGAAACGTTATTGAATTTTGATGTAGTTGACAGATTGACAAGAATGCTAAGTAGAAAAATAGTCTGAAAAAGGCAAAAAATAAAATGTAGTTTGTTTTAATATTTTATGCACACATCAGATAAATTATAACTTTACTGATTTAAAGGTGTATTTATGTTTCTTGACCCATCTGTGGGTGCCTACACTAAATATTGTCTGTATTGTTTTTGGTCATGTGAAAATTAGTTACTGATTATTACATTCATTTTGAAGCCAGAAGGGTTTATTTTTTAATTTTTTTATATAATCTTCTCAAACTCTAGTATTTTTATATAATCTTCTCAAACTCTGGTATTTTGTTTGCATGCATTTGGCCAAGCAGAATACATTTTAAAAACTTATCCTTATAAGTACCTATACATTTCATGATATTGCCACTACAGCTAGACATACTGACACACGAACTCATTTTGCTTTTGCAGCCTTTGTTTCTGAAGCTTGACTAAGTTGGTGATCTTTAGTTCTGTGTATTATATTCTAGATGGCAAAAAACAGTCAACACTGGGCACTTAAATAGTACTTATAAATACTTTACCATCTTAACGAGAAAGTAAGGAATGAGGAGATTGTTTTCGAAAGCCTTAGATGATTTTATGAAGAGAATTTCCTGATATTTTTCTCTTCCTCTTATATTTAAATATTAGGGTATTGAATCAGGTATAATGAAGTTTTAACTTATTAGGAACATGAAGTTTCTGCTACTTAGAGTGAAAAATCATGCAAAATTGCTACATACACTTTAGTAGCTCTAAAATCATTGTGGTGAGAATTCTTAGTATACTAATTTCCTATGTTAACCAAAGTGTGTTTTGTTGAGAGTTTTGGTCTTTTGTGCATTTTCTGAAAAGGTCAGATATACCCTAAATACTTTTGGTAAGGATTGCTTTGAATTTTAGCAATGTAAAATATGTCACATGCCAGCTTGAGTATCACATGACTGCTGTATTCTTATTTTTCAAAAGCATCCACTTGCTAGCATTTTATTTGAACTCTTGAATTGTTTGTACTGTTTTATAAAGGAGAACATATTACATTTAGGAGACCAATATTTTCCCAGGGTGTAGAGTTACTTGTATTGTATAAAGTTCTTTTCCAAGGAGAGAGAAACAATTTTGTTTTCTCTTCTTTTGATATTTTCCCTTGATTAGATATTGCTAAGTTTTTGCTCAAAGAGAGGAAAGTAAAAATTAAGATATATGAGACCTGACAGCATATCTTTATTTGAATTCCACCATTTTCTTAATCCAAAGGTATAAAATAAATTTATAGTTTTAGTTATTTGATTGAATAAGGATTCTCATAAATTCCAGCTTTTATCATATGATCAGATTTTTCCTGGACAAATAAAGATGTTCGCTATTGCCAATAGAGTTTGGCCTAATAGCATGCTAGCTAGATACTAGTGATTGGTTTGGAACTAAGGACTTGGCTTGTCCTTTCTTATCCCTCCCACCAACTTAACCTCAGTGGAGGACTGAGAAAGATTTGGTAGTTGAGAATACTTCTGTGTGCCTCTGTGTTTCCTGGGCTTAGCCAGAATTTTGCATGCAAGGCTATTCTTGTGGTTTTTCTAGGCAGGCCAAAACCAAAAGGTATTGGAAACCTTGCCAGAAAACTCACTCTAATATAGATTTAAAGATTGCCTTTGTATTGTGACTGGTCCATTAGCTGATAGTCAAAGGAATGAAGAGGAATACTTCATTCTATTTTAGGAATAACAATTTCAAGTTTCTGCTGTGTAGCAGACCTTTAAAAATAATTCCAAAGATAAAAAACCTTAAGATGTGTAGAGTTTACATAAAAACCCTAGAAGAAAACCTAGGAAATACCATTCAGGTATTGGTATGGGCAAGGACTTCATAACTAAAACACCAAAAGCAATGGCAACAAAAGCCAAAATAGACAAATGGGATCTAATTAAACTAAAGAGCTTTTGCATGGCAAAAGAAACTACCATCACAGTGAACAGGCAACCTGTGGAATGGGAGAAAATTTTTGCAATGTACCCGTCTGACAAAGGGCTAATATCCGGAATCTACAAAGAACTCAAACAAATTTACAAAAAACCAAAAAACAGAAAACAACCCCATCAAAAAGTGGGTGAAGGATATAAACAGACACTTCTCAAAAGAAGACATCTATGCAACCAACAGATGCATGAAAAAATGCTCATCATCAGTGGTCATCAGAGAAATGCAAATCAAAACCACAATGAGATACCATCTTACGACAGTTAGAATGGCAATCATTAAAAAGTCAGGAAACAACAGATGCTGGAGAGGATGTGGAGAAATAGGAATGCTTTTACACTGTTGGTGGGAGTGTAAATTAATTCAACCATTGTGGAAGACAGTGTGGTGATTTCTCAAGGATCTAGAGCTAGAAATACCATTTGACCCAGCCATCCCATTACTGGATATATACAAAGGATTATAAATCATTCTCCTCTAAAGACACATGCACACATATGTTTATTACAGCACCATTCACAATAGCAAAGACTTGGACCAACCCAAATGTCCATCAATGATAGACTGGATTAAGAAAATGTGGCACATATATACCATGGAATACTATGCAGCCCTAAAAAAGATGAGTTCATGTCCTTTGCAGGGACATAGATGAAACTGGAAACCGTCATTCTCAGCAAACTATCACAAGGACAGCAAACACCACATGTTGTCACTCATAGGTGGGAACTGAACAATGAGAACACTTGGACACAGGGCAGGGAACATCACACACCAGGGCCTGTTGGGGGCTGGAGGCTAGGGGAGAGATAGCATTAGGAGAAATACCTAATGTAACTGACAAGTTGATGGGTGCAGCTCCAACATGGCACATGTATAACTATGTATCAAACCTACATGTTGTGGAAATGTACCCTAGAACTTAGTTGTTTTTAGACGTGAGAACTGCCTTTTCCCTCAATTATTTTTCACCTACTAAAATGAACTTTTCTTTATTCTACATCAGGTTAATATTTGTGACTAATGTTGCTCAGATCTGAATGTTGTAGCAATGTCAGTCTCATTCTATAAAAATATTGATTAATTACAGATTTCTGCTCATTATCATAAAAAATTTAGGCTACTGTATCATTAGTATCTTCCAAGGTCCATAATGAGATTATTTATTCATTTTGACCTGATTGAGATTTGACCTGTTCTGATGCAGTTGAAAGTTTTTTTTGAATCTATTTCTAAGCTTGTTCAACAGGGTTCTATCTCCAACAATAATGCTGGAGGACTGATTATACAGTAGCATTTGTAAAGGGCATATTTCTTTAAACAATTTTAATCAACATGATATATCAATTATTTAGTTTTTAATCTTCTAATGAACTGAATTATCAGTAAAATCTATCTAGATTCAAGCATTTTCAATATTAGAGAAAAACACTACCTAATTATACTGTAGGAAAATACATATTTGTGTGCTACAGATTTATTTTTATTTATTAGCCACCAATATTTCCATTTGCAAAAGGCCACACACTATAGTTGTTACAGGCAAGGGAGATAAACTGATGAAATTGAGACATGCTTACGCTCATTAAATTTTCTAAGTCCAAATAAGGGTATGTACACAAAAACTATTTGTAAAGATGTTGGTCTATAAAAGTTTACTTTTGATTTTTACATTTCTTTCTGATTTGAATAGGTATTGAGAATGGAAAATTTTTTATTCTGAACTATAAAACAGACTGAAAAGAAAAGCAGAGATGTAATAATTAATGTGAGGGAGAATAGCATTTTAACATGTCTGTTTTGTTTCTGATTGCAATCTAATATTAAAGTGGAGGTTTTGATTTTAATCCCTACATTCTAGGTAATCAACTTTGGGAAACTTGATTTATGAGAATATTGATTTTATACCAAGGGTAAATTATTAGGGGATATAATAATTTGCCTTATCAAAGTATCATATTTTTGTCATGGTAACATATGCACTGAATTCAAAATTCAAAAGATATAGAACTATGTATTATAAAAATTAATTTTGCTCCTATTGGTGTTTTGGCATCTCTCTTTTTCCTTTATCTTTTCCAGAGATGGGATAATATGCATAAAATTGTCACATTTCTGATTTTTGATAATTTGACTGTCAAATTGCTTTATAGCAATCAGAGAGGAATTCTATTTGAGAAATAATCCATAGTCTGATTTAGTTCATTTTACTCAGATCATCAAATTCAAAGGTTACTGTATTTTGTTGTTTTAGTAGGATATTCATGTAGCCAATTTTTTTGGTAATTTTGTAACAACCCAGTCTGAGCTGTTGTTAAATCAGCAAGCACTACTTGGTGCCATTTTATGATAGTGAGGTATTTCCATATCGGTTACAATAGTAATAATTCCCCTGAGCCACTTGGATCACTTTGTCCCTTCCTCTGAGGCTTCTTCTCAACTCACAATCAAGCTAGAGCTTGGAACTGCTGGGGACCTCTGGCCCTGTATCTCTTCTGGGGATGACATCTCTTCTAATTTTTTGATGCCCAAACTAATGGATTTTAAACAGTTTTATTAACCCTTAATGTAATCACATCTGTCATGTACTAGTGATAACTTTAAACTGAGATAGAACTAATAGAAGCATTTATACTTGTTATCTAAGTTCACAAACTCATTCTCTTAGTCTCAAAATCTAGTCTGACTCAAAATTTAGTCTTAACATGTTTGCTGTAATAAAATTGATTTAAATCAAACCTCCAATCTCTTTCTTGATGGCTTTTCAGTATGAGGAAAAGTTCTAATCTTTGAGATCTATATTTTATGAATGGAACTGAATTAATTTGGAGGAAAATACTAATTTTAAAATATTTATAATATTAAATTTTAAAAAAATTATTTTAATCGTCATAAACCTAGTAATTAAAACAATAATGTTGATCCTAGGTTGAATTCACAGAATATGAATTTCCTATGTCATAAAAAGTAGGTAATTTAACTCTCAAACAACAAACTGTTAGAATACAGGATTTCACCATTAATGTGTAAAAAAAAAGTTAAGTGTCATAATTTGTCTGAATGCCTTCATCACTGGCAGAGAAGAAACTCTTCTTCTCCTTATATATGAGATGAAATGAGGAATCTGATACATAGAGAAACATGGTGCCTTGATGGACATGTAACCAGCAGAAGAAGAGTTGTAAATAAAAGCCACATCATTTAAGGCTTGATTCAGGGATCCCTTCAAAAGAGTGTATACCGCCTCCTTGCAAAGTTAATTCATATGTATTTAAAACAAATATTTTAGACATCTAGATGAGTTTATTTCTTCCCATGATCAGTGATTTTATATTTCAGAAAATGAGATGCGTAGACCTTTACTGTATTAATACCTAGGTGCTCTACTTAATTGTATGAATGATTATGAAGAGGTTATTTCGGTCAGAATTCTTTTTTTCTTTTCCTTTTTTTTTTTTTTTTTTTTTTTTTAACTGCAACTGTAGCTCTTATTCAAGTCACAAGGAATAATGTGGCATCTGAGGGAGAGGGATATCCATATGGCAGCCTTTCAGAAGGTTAAAGTAGCTGGAAGGCAGACATGCAGAGTCTCTGTGCTGTACTTAATTTTAGAAACTTCTTAATTTTAATGTGTTGTCCATGGCACAAAAGAAATTTTCACTGGGAGACTTTTGTGGTGTTTGAGGTAACAACTCTTATGTTACTAGATTCCCTTAACAACGAGGCCAACAGGAATGATTCCCTGTGTCCTGAAGATTTTCTTTGGCTTTCACAGCCTCCAAGGCACTTTATAACATGGCTAGACTGTATTCAATTTTCATGTTAGATCTACACCCATAAGTTAACATTTTCCTTTTTGAATTGTATACGACTACTGCACTAATTCAAATACACAGAAAAATCTGAGATTCATTGCAATTCCATATGCTTCAGATCTGTAACAGGATAAATTTTCAGCAGCCTCAACTTGACCTTGCTACTTCTCTTCCTTTTTTAAATTAAGGGAAAAGGAAGGGAGAACTTGTTTCTTAATTCAGTTTTTCCAAAATTTTAGGTAATAGTTTCCATCGCTATCACTCTTCAGACAACGGTAATTTACTCTTGAGAAACATGTACCTTTATTCTTCCCAAAGGTTGAGTTCACAGAGTCTGAATGTTGCCTAACTTCTGCCAGGCTGGGCCACAGGAGACCATGACCCTGGACTTGAATTTGGATCCAGATTGAGTAAATGCAATTTTTAAATCTAAATTGAAGTGTTTGTACTAGAGAATTACAAAGAATTTTACATTGAACTTTTAGATCACCTTTTGATGATAAATTTTACTCATATTATTTCTTTTATATTCCAAGAAAATTTTCTGAAATATCTAAATACTGTTTTCAGAGATGCCTAATGTTTCTCCTCTAATACAACCATGTACCTCAGAGATTATTGGCTCAGTGATCTGAAGCTCTTTTAAAATACATGGATATGCGTGTATTTGTGTGTATGCATGAATTAAATCAAGCTCTCAGTTTATTCTCCTGAATTATAAGCAAACAAAGCTATAGATTGAAGTTTTAGACCTCCAAATTGGCTAAAGATGTGTTCAATTAAGCCAAGAGCCATTGGGGATTAAGACAAGTTGGTAACCAAGAGCAGCATTCAGAGCCAAATCTAGTCATTTGCCATCATTTGGATACTATTTCTTCGTTTTCATAGTCTTTTTTTTTTTTTTTTTTTTTTTACCGGTCTCTTCATCATAAAATGGAGAATGTAAGTATTGTAGAAGAAATGTATATTAATAGACAAAGTGTCCAGATGAAGTTAAAGTAATTATTACTTCATAGATGTACTTGCAGTAAGTATATAATTGCTACTGATAGTAAGTATATTTATAGTACTGCTTGTAAGGACATGTAAAAACATAAACTCTTGTAGTTCTTATTAGGATTAACTCTTTCACTACCAGAGAGAATAATTGCATTATCTTTAATTCTAAGCATATACAAAAAATTCATGCATGGTGCATGAATTATTAGTTTCTAACTTCCATGCATATGTGTAGCCCACAAAAATCAATGCTACATATTTTCATTCTTATACATTGTCCATTAATGGAGAAAATTTTAATAGCATTTGAGTGTCTTTGGTATTTTTCCAGTACCTAGAACAGTGTTTAGGAAAATATTTATTGACTAAATGAATAATAAATGAATAGTTGAGTGATAAAAATGAAATAGCTGCTTAGTTCACGAAAAGAGAAATCTGCTTTACTGGGCTAGAAAAGCTAAGACAAATGGAAACAAAGGGGTAGAACTGATTTTTTTGTGTGCCACTGTGTCTTTTCATGTGATTTTGGGCACATTTATTAACCACAGTGTCTGTCTTCATTTGTAAGGCAGATATATAAAGTTCATGGAGGAAAAAGAGATGAATGGTTCTGTAAAACGACTGAGATTCATCATTTTTACAAATGCACCTCAGTCAAGTAGGCTCTCTTTTTGAATAATAAACTTATGATTTGTTTGCAATTTTGAGGGAATATTATAAGACATGCTCACAATTTAATATCCTTACAAAACTTGAAGTAATATTTTGATGAAAAAAAGGACTTGTGCCAGAAAAAAACCATGAAAATATCTCTTTGTAGCATTAGCTTATTCATTTGGCAGATACCTTTCAGTTTTGCTCATATTATTTTTAGTTAAAAATGAGAAAACAGAAGAAGTAATAGAAATAAATTTTTTAAAAGATAGAAAAAATAGATGTTTAAATAATAATTTGTGATATTTTTCCAAGAAAGGCAAAATTGTTGTTGATTTCAGATGATACTTTATGATTATTTTGTATATACTACTGTCCTCAATAAGCTAAACTAAGTGTATAATTACAGGTATAATCAACATAAAAGTTTTAATAATTTCTGGATGAAGGGACAAATAACCAGGCTTGCCTAAATCATGATTAATTTAGTTACTCAATGTATTTGTTATATATCTTCTATGTGTCAGGCACTGTTGTAGGTAGGTGCATTGGGTATATCAGTGAGTTAAACACAGATTCCTATTCTCTTAGGTTGTAAATTCTAGTTGATAGATTATATTTGTTGTACATTTTTCTTCCGGCTTGCACTATATCTTTATATTATTCTCCATTTGTAAAGTATGACTTAATGGGTTGTTAGATAAGATTATTTTGTGACTTTCAATATAATCTAATTATTGTTGCTTACAATTATCTATGTAGGATTCCTTTATGGTCACATAATCAGTACAAAGATGATATTAATATTTTGAAGACCTTGTTCCTTAGACACATCTGCTTTGCAAATCTGGACAATCATTTAATTTGATGAGGCTGGAATCAGATCCGTAACAATGGGGCTATATCAAGGGAGGAGAAATCTGTGGATTTGTTGTGACAATGGACTGTAGTCTGGGTTGCAGTAGTCTACTTTGGCTATACTTATATCATTCAAATTCCAGCATGCAATCAGTTCCACTAAAGAAATACACATCTAATTCTCACGTGTATTAACAGTTGGGGTGGTGTGGCATGGTTTTTGACTTAATATCTTTGTTTTCTATGTGTTTATAACATACTTTTCCTTCCCAGAATTTATAGTCCTTCACACTATTTACTCACAATTGAGTCAGTGGAGTAAAAAGAATATTTCTTGTCTTAGATAATAACTTTAAAAATTGAGATCTCTAGTCGGTACCAAATGGACTTGGTAACAATTTTGGTGACTTGTGGTGGTAGTTATAATTTGAAGCTTAGTGAACTTTTTAATAAATATTGGTACTGTTGATAGTATATATTTATGTAATATCAGTTTTCACACAGGGATCATCACTTACCAAGTAACTATTACATGGGCTGGTTATGTACAAGGCAGTCTGTAAAAAGCTGTTCATGAAGTTATAGTTCCTGTATTAAGAGATCTAGAAATATTTTAACACTTTAAAATTTATTTTTTTCTTTTCTTTTGAGATGGAATCTTGCTCTTGTCACCCAGGCTGGAGGTCAACAGCATGATCTCAGCTCACTGTAACCTCCGCCTCCTGGGTTCAAGTGATTCTCCTGCCTCAGCCTCCTGAGTAGCTGGGATTACAGGTACACACCATGATGCCCTGCTGATTTTTGTATATTGTTAGTGGAGACAGGGTTTCATCATGTTGGTCAGGCTGGTCACGAATTGCTGACAGCGTGATCCGCCCGCCTCGGCCTCCCAAAGTACTGGGATTACAGGTGTGAGCCACTCTGCCCGGCCTAAAAATTATTCTTAAATTGTGATAGTTTTCCTTAAGCTTAGTGAATTAAATCCTCTTGGATAATACTATAAATCTCTGATAAAACTGTGGCTAAGATGTAAATATATTCAAAATCAACAAAACATTTTCTGCCCTTGATAGCATTCTTTTCAATATAGAGTATGTTGGTATGTATCTTGGCATTTCTATCTGTATATACTGTGAGAGTCTTAATGCTTTATGGGTGTTTAAATAGTTGAAAATAGATTAGAAATGAAATTATTCTTTCATATATCTTTTTTAAATGTTGTATAAGCTCAAGGAAGGCCTCTTTGTCTTGGGTATCTGTAGAGACAGTTATAGAAGAAGACAATAAGTCAGCAAATGTTAAGATTGTATTATGAGATATGAGAAACGTAAAGGAGTCTTTGTGTATTATGATACATTAAACTGGAAGATAAATATTCAGTTATATAATAATAGAGCAAGTTATAAAGGCATGTGGCTAGTATCAATGTGTATTTGTATATCCACAGTGCTTAATCTAGTAGTAGGGGCAGTTTTGGAAATTACCTTGTTTGCTTGGATTATAGCACTAGTCATCACAGTGTTGAGCAGTAGGACCAATGCTTAAACTCCTTGTTGTCATACAAGTTCTTTTAATACCTGACACCTGCCTTCTTGCCTAATCATTTAGCTCCACTCTTAACTCCAGCTTCGGTACTCCAGCTATTCTCAGTTTTGTTTTTAATTTTTTATTTCCGTAGGTTTTGGGAGGAACAAGTGATATTTGGTTACAAGAGTAAGTTCTTTAGTGGTGATTTGTGAGATTCTGGTGCATCCGTCACCTGAGCAGTATGCACTGAACCCAACTTGTAGACTTTTATCCCTCACCCCCTTCCTACCCTTTCCCCCAGGTCCCCAAAGTCCATTGTGTCATTGTTATGCCTTTGCAACCTCATAGCTTAGCTTCCACTTATAAGTGAGAACATACGATTTTTGGTTTTCCATTTCTGTGTTTCTTCACTTAGAACAATAGTCTTCAGTCCCATCGGGTTGTTGTGAATGCCATTAATTCATTCCTTTTTGTGGCTGAGCACTATTCTATCATATATTTATACCACAGTTTCTTTATCTACTTGCTGATTGATGGCCATTTGGACTGGTTCCACATTTTTGCAATGCGAATTGTTTTGCTATAAACATGTGTGTTCAAGTATCTTTTTCGTATAATGATTTCTTTTCCTCTGGGTGCATACCTGGTAGTGGTATTGCTGGATCAAATGATATTTCTACTTTTAGTTTTTTAAGGAATCTCCACACTGTTTTCTGTAGTGGTTGTACTAGTTTACATTTCCACCAGCAGTGTAAAAGTGTTCAATTTTCACTACATCCCTTCCAACATCTATTTTTTATTTTTTTAATTTTTTTGATTATGGCCATTCTCGCAGGAGTAAGGTGGTATTGCATTGTGGTTTTGATTTGCATTTTCCTGATCATTAGTGATGTTGAGCATTTTTTCATATGTTTCATTTGTATACCTTCTTTTGAGAATAGTCTATTCATGTCCTTAACCCACTTTTTGATGGGATTGTTTATTTTTTTCTTGCTAATGTAAGTCCTACCCAGAGCAATCAGACAATAGAAAGAAATAAAGGGCTTCCAAGTCGGTAAAGAGGAAGTCAAACTGTTGCTCTTTGCTGATGATATGATTGTATACCTAGTAAACTCTAAAGACTTCTCCAAAAAGCTCCTAGAACTGATAAATTAATTCATCAAAGTTTCAAGATTCAAAGTTAATGTACACAAATCAGTAGCTCTGCGATACACCAACAGCAACCAAACTGAGAATCAAATCAAGAACTCAACCCCTTTTAGAATAGCTACAAAAACAAAATACTTAGGAATATACCTAACCAAGGCGTCAAAAGACGTCTATAAGGAAAACTACAAAACACTGCTGAAAGAAATCATAGATGACACAAACAAATGGAAATACATCCCATGCTCATGGAAGGGTAGAATCAATATTGTGAAAATGACCATACTGCCAAAAGCAGTCTACAAATTCAACCCAATTTCCATCAAAATACTACCTTTGGAGAAAGCAAGCAAAAACATAAACTGGAGAAAGGACACCCTATTCAACAAATGGTGCTGGCATAATTGACAAGGCACATCTAGGAGATTGAAACTGAATCCTCATCTTGCACCTTATACAAAAATCAACTGAAGATGGATCAAGGACTTAAATCTAAGACCTGAAACTATAAAAATTCTAGAAGATAGCATTGAAGAAACCCTTCTAGGCATTGGCTTAGGCAAGGATTTCATGACTAAGAACCCAAAAGCAAATGCAGTAAAAACAAAGATAAATAGGCAGAACTTAATTAAACTAAGGAGCTTTTGCATGGCAAAAGGAACAGTCAGCAGAGTAAACAGACAACGCGCAGAGTGGGAGAAAATCTTCACCATATGATTCAAAGGACTAATATCCAGAATATACAAGGAACAGCTATTCTTATCTTTGAATGTCCTTTGTGTATAGTGGTGAGTATAACAGGTCACCAGGGTTGGGGCAACTTTCTTTCTCTGATAGGCATCCAGCATATACCTATAGTGTGTGATTATCAAGGGAATGATTGTCTTCAACTTCAGACTGAGCACAACGTGGAAGACTTTTGAAAAAATCATTATATACCTACCTTTGTGGGCCTTTTGTTGATCCATGGATTTAAATGACTGAATGGGGCTAAGATGAGACATTTGAAATATGTAGGAGACCAGTTACTCTTGCATAAATTTCCTTTATGCTGCCTTATCACATCTTTGGCTCTTATTTTACTCATTATCCTCCTTGCCATTTCAAGGAGAATGGGTATATGGTATACAAATCAATCCCTAGAGGAAGACTACCCTATTCAAATTGTGTTTCTTAATTATGGAGTGAGAATATTATTTTATTTTATTAACTCACCTGTCCTCCAAAGGATATAATATACTACAAATTGCAGTTGAATATTGAGTATTTAAATGTTGAATATTTAAAGTGTGGGATTATTTGGAACCATGGCAAATAGGGAAGTGAACACAGTTGTTTCTGTTAAGCAAAATGATTCTATAATATCCCAAGTCCCCAAATAGAATGTCATTTTTTTCTCTTTACCAAAGATGCTGTGATTATTCTAAGGAAATTTTTTATAATTATATTATTTTTTAACTTTTCTGAAATCCCAACAAATAGTATGTTTCCACACAGGTAAACTAGATTTATATCATCTAGTCACAGTTTAAAAGGATTAAGCTTTTGTGCCTTACATAAATTAATCATTGTGGAATCTTTGGAAGGCACTGTAAATCAAGGGCTAAAGCAATTCTAGTAAGCATTTTCCTTATATTTTGATAAAACTCAGAGCTTCATTTTCCTTTATTAATTTGCTACTAATTTTGCAGCTTCATAGTGACGAATACTGAATTGTAGGAGTAGTAGCATCATCAGAGTCTTACTTTTGCGCAAGAAAGTTAGTTATTTGAAAATTCGAGACTTATTTAGAAGTTTCACAAATATTTTTATCTCAGCTTTTAAAAATACATGCCTATTTATCCAGCATCTTATTGCATGGTGTTTTCAACCAAGTAAATCTATTTTCATAACAGAGATTAAGAGATTTGGCTGATTTTTTTTTTTCTTGGTGAATGTGCCAACGGTCTGTTTTCTATAAGATGTGTCTGTTTCAACTTATTATTTTGGTTATGAGTAGTTTATTATTTAAACAGACATTTAAAAATAGAATATTTGCTATAGTTCTTATAGAATGATTTAGAGTTTATAAATAGCATGAAAGATATTACTGAGAACTTGTTGATATAACATACAAAGCTAAACAGTGGGAAAGAAAAAAGATGATAATATTCTAAGCATCTCTAATAAGGAAGTGAGTGGGTGGAACATCATCAAATGCTGATTTGGTTTTCCTTGAAACAGCGGTAATATCTTTATATTTATCTGACTTGAGTTGCAGCATTTACAGTATCCAATTAAGTGTGCCCAGTCTCCCAAATTTTATTACTTTTTATGCGTACTGCCTTGAGACTCTGACTTACGTACTTTGACTTATACCTTTTCACATTAGGAGCGTGAACTTTCTGGGGGGGGGGGGGGCAGTTCTTTTATGTTTGAAGTTGCTCAAAGTTTCCATCTGCTTTTACTTGACTTGTGGTCTTGAAGATCATGCTTGGCCCATGGGATATTACAGTGTGCCGAGAGGATGTGGAGTTTTGTCAGCCAGTGAAATATGTCTGGATTTTTTTCCTTTTCTTTTTTTTTTTTTTTTTTCTTTTTTTCAGCAGCTTTCATACACTCTTCATCCTGTGTGGTCTTCACTGAACCAAATTTATATTTAACAGAACTACTCACCCTCTCTATCATCTTCTATGACTTGGCCTTTTTAAGGAGAAGATGTGTGGAAGGAATGTCTGAGCCAAAAAACTGTTATCTTGGCAATAGGAAAATGTAAAAGCAAAAGCTGAAAGTAATGTTATATATAAGTGTGCTTCAGTATTAACAAATACATATTTTGTAATTTAGGAGAATATCATATTACAGTATGTACAACTGTCAAAAATATTCTCTTGCCAACAGTAGATTCCAAGTTTTGTCTGTGATCCAAATGATTTTTTTGCTTGTTTTCAGGCACTACTGCAGTCTTCAGTTAAGCAACAAGTAGAAGCTATTGAAAAACAGTACATTTCTGCAATTGAGAAACAGGCACACAAGTGTGAGGAGTTGCTAAATGCTCAGGTAATAAAAGTGCACATCCATTATATATTTATACTTTTCTCCTGACTCTCTCCCCTGAGAGCTCTATAACTGTTTATTCAGTTCTATTCCATTTACTTTCCTTGGTGTATTTTGGAGAAAAAATATGCTTATGTAAACTCAAAGATTGAGAATTTTATGACAGACTCAAAATAGAACGAAAGACCCGAAATATATGGTTCTCCCCCACATTAATGATTATTCTTGTGTTAATTTATGGGTTATAATATATTCTCCAAATAACAGAAGCAAAGAGATATCCATGAATGCATTATGGCGAGTAAATGGTTTTTAGTGAGATAAGATTTATAAATAATACTTGAATTTTTAAATCACTTATGTATGTTTATGTTACCTTTCATTTTATATAGGAATTGGCTTCTATTTGAGTTTTTCTGTTCAAATTTTTTTCTTTTCTTGATTTAATATCTTAAACAGCTTAAATTATTAGCTGCTTTTCATTAAACAAAGCAGCTGAAGAAGGTTTATAGATGGGTCATAGCATAAATAATGTATGTAAGAATTTCCTAGCAATATTTCTCAAAGATATGAAATTTGGTATGTGAAAATTAAATTGACTTCATGTAGAGCATCTGTGTTATATCATTGGAAGAAAATTTACTAAGAATTAAGAAATACAATTAGGAGTAGAATTTAAATGGAGATTATAAATGAACCACCCTATTCTCAAGATTGGGGTCAGTTCTATTAAATATTTTTCAATGTCATTTTAATAAGTGGCTTGGAAGAGGAAATACACAGAGAAATACACAAATATAATTATACTGCTTTAGGTAGTGAAGTACCAGACTGTCAAGAGATATGAAATATAAAACTTTATGAATGGATAGAAACAGCATGAGGCATATATTAGCAGAGATAGACTTGGTTATGCCCTAAACTCTCTGGCTTCAAATAGCAAAAGTTGATATTTTACTCATGCTACATACTCATTGAGGTCTGTCTTGGGGCCCTGTCTCATGTTGTCCTCACCTTCGGAACTCAGCTGATAGTGTAATTCCAACGTGGAACATTACCTGATATAATTTCGAAGTGAAATAGAGCCGTGTTAGATTTGTATCTGTAATTAAATACCCTGGCCTGGAAGTGACACATTCGATTTCAATTTATATCCACATGGTTCCACCTAATCATAATGGGGCCAGAGAGTGAGAGCCTACTATGAACTTAGAAGGGAGAGAACTGGAAATACTTAGTGAATAGCACAAATATACCACATTCTTTTCTTTTGTTCACCAAATATTTGGAGTCTCCATCTCATAGGCAAATTAACATACCTTGTCCTCTTGGGAGAAAATCTGAAAGTTCTATTCAGCTGGGGCCTCAAGCTCAGAAGTCCAGGAACTCTGGGTAATAGGAGGGGAATAGTGTGCTGCAGTCTGTACATTATCAGGTCCAGATATGGTCCCTTTTTAGAACTACAATCTAAATTGTTTTTTCCCAACATGCCTAGTATACAGTGGTGAGACAAAGGTAGGGTGTTTACTGCAAACATTCGCAATAGGAAAGGTGAAAAATCAGAGACACACAGCTATCACTAGTAACAATTTTAAAATCTCACTGGATAGGTTAAATAAGAGCCTTTGCCCACGAGTAGGGATTGCTCTTTTATTTACCATGATTATCTTTTCAGAGTTTTTTGACCTGGTTCCTAGTATGTTGCTCCTTGTGGTCTTGTTGGTGTTTTTATTTTTTAATATCTTTGTTGACTATATTTCAAATGGATTTTGAAGATTATACCATTTCTGAACCTGCTTCCTGTCTACAAAATATTGGGATCCCAGGGGTCGTTTTAGGTAGCAAATAGTTACAGTTAAGGGTAACGATTCCTTTGGTATCTTGTCTTTTATAGTAGTCAGCTCTGTTAAGGCCATATACACAGTTGTTTTAGAGAACTACTTGCTATTTTTTTTCTTTATGAAAAAAATTGTTTTTACTAGCCTGCCTTTGTAAAGTTAGAGAACCACTTTCTACATTTAATATGTTTATATGCTTTGAACCTCATATTTGTCTGTCTCTCCTATTTTATTGCAGAGATATATTCATTTTATCAAACCAGGGTGGAAGAAATCTTGTGGTCTCTTTTCCCTAAACCATATAGCCTAAAACGGCCAGAGCTTTATCTCTGCTTGGGGCACTTTATTGAGTTTTTACACACATAGTGAGTGTGGCTAACACACTTAGTTTACTACTTGCTGCAAGGCCAGATGTAGCTGGTATTTGTTGCTGAAAGCCTCCTTAGTTGTTTTTAAGTGGTTGTACATGCAAGTCTTCAGATTTCTGTACTTTTCTATTTCCTGTGATTTGATGCTTGAGAATTTTCTTTTTTCTATGAATTCAGTGTTGAGCTTATCTTTTTCTTTTTCTTTTTTTATTTGTAATTTGTTGGTAGTAGTTTCTTAGCATGTAAATATGACTATAGCATCCATACACACAGATGCAATAATCATCAACTTGTCTACTAATCAAGTGAGTGTCACATATGAAATGTTCAATGTATAAACAAGATTTTTGACTTTGATTAGAAATATCTCTTAGGTACTTTCTCTTCTAGTCACCACTACCTTTTCTTTTTCTTTCTTTCTTTTTTTTTTTTTTTTATTATACTTTAAGTTCTAGGGTACATGTGGATAATGTGCAGGTTTGTTACATATGTATACTTGTGCCATGTTGGCGTGCTGCACCCATCAACTCGTCAGCACCCATCAACTCGTCATGTACATCAGGTATAACTCCCAGTGCAATCCCTCCCCCCTACCCCCTCCCCATGATAGGCCCCTGTGTGTGATGTTCCCCCTCCTGAGTCCAAGTGATCTCATTGTTCAGTTCCCACCTATGAGTGAGAACATGCGGTGTTTGGTTTTCTGTTCTTGCGATAGTTTGCTGAGAACGATGGTTTCCAGCTGCATCCATGTCCCTACAAAGGACACAAACTCATCGTTTTTTATGGCTGCATAGTATTCCATGGTGTATATGTGCCACATTTTCTTAATCCAGTCTGTCACTGATGGACATTTGGACTGATTCCAAGTCTTTGCTATTGTGAATAGTGCTGCAATAAACATACATGTGCATGTGTCTTTATAGCAGCATGATTTATAATCCTTTGGGTATATACCCAGTAATGGGATGGCTGGGTCATATGGTACTTCTAGATCCTTGAGGAATCGCCATACTGTTTTCCATAATGGTTGAACTAGTTGACAATCCCAGCAACAGTGTAAAAGTGTTCCTATTTCTCCACATCCTCTCCAGCACCTGTTGTTTCCTGACTTTTTAATGATCGCTATTCTAACTGGTGTGAGATGGTATCTCATTGTGGTTTTGATTTGCATTTCTCTGATGGCCAGTGATGATAAGCATTTTTTCATGTGTCTGTTGGCTGTATGAATGTCTTCTTTTGAGAAATGTCTGTTCATATCCTTTCCCACTTTTTCATGGGGTTGTTTGTTTTTTTCTTGTAAATTTGTTTGAGTTCTTTGTAGGATCTGGATATTAGTGCTTTGTCAGATGAGTAGATTGCAAAAATTTTCTCCCATTCTGTATGTTGCCTGTTCACTCTGATGGTAGTTTCTTTTGCTGTGCAGAAGCTCTTTAGTTTAATTAGATCCCATTTGCCAATTTTGGCTTCTGTTGCCGTTGCTTTTGGTGTTTTAGACATGAAGTCCTTGCCCATGCCTATGTCCTGAATGGTATTACCTAGGTTTTCTTCTAGGGTTTTTATGGTATTAGATCTAACATTTAAGTCTCTAATCCATCTTGAATTTAATTTTCATATAAGGAGTAAGGAAAGGATCCAGTTTCAGCTTTCTACTTATGGCTAGCCAATTTTCCCAGCACCATTTATTAAATAGGGAATCCTTTCCCCATTTCTTGTTTTTCTCAGGTTTGTCAAAGATCAGATGGCTGTACATGTGTGGTATTATTTCTGAAGACTCTGTTCTGTTCCATTGGTCTATATCTCTGTTTTGGTACCAGTACCATGCTGTTTTGGTTACTGTAGCCTTGTAGTATAGTTTGAAGTCAGGTAGCGTGATGCCTCTAGCTTTGTTCTTTTGACTTAGGATTGTCTTGGCAATGCGGGCTCTTTTTTGGTTCCATGTGAACTTTAAAGTATTTTTTTCCAATTCTGTGAAGAAACTCATTGGTAGCTTGATGGGGATGGCATTGAATCTATAAATTACCTTGGGCAGTATGTCCATTTTCACGATATTGATTCTTCCTATCCATGAGCATGGTATGTTCTTCCATTTGTTTGTGTCCTCTTTTATTTCACTGAGCAGTGGTTTGTAGTTCTCCTTGAAGAGGTCCTTTACATCCCTAGTAAGTTGGATTCCTAGGTATTTGATTCTCTTTGAAGCAATTGTGAATGGAAGTTCATTCCTGATTTGGCTCTCTGTTTGTCTGTTACTGGTGTATAAGAATGCTTGTGATTTTTGCACATTAATTTTGTATCCTGAGACTTTGCTGAAGTTGCTTATCAGCTTAAGGAGATTTTGGGCTGAGACAATGGGGTTTTCTAAATATACAATCATGTCATCTGCAAACAGGGACAATTTGACTTCTTCTTTTCCTAACTGAATACCCTTGATTTCTTTCTCTTGCCTGATTGCCCTAGCCAGAACTTCCAACACTATGGTGAATAGGAGTGGTGAGAGAGGGCATCCCTGTCTTGTGCCAGTTTTCAAAGGGAATTTTTCCAGTTGTTGCCCATTCAGTATGATATTGGCTGTAGGTTTGTCATAAATAGCTCTTATTATTTTGAGATGCGTTCCATCGATACCGAATTTATTGAGCGTTTTTAGCATGAAGGGCTGTTGAATTTTGTCAAAGGCCTTTTCTGCATCTATTGAGATAATGATGTGGTTTTTGTCTTTGGTTCTGTTTATATGCTGGATTACGTTTATTGATTTGCGTATGTTGAACCAGCCTTGCATCCCAGGGATGAAGCCCACTTGATCATGGTGGATAAGCTTTTTGATGTGCTGCTGAATCTGGTTTTCCAGTATTTTATTGAGGATTTTTGTATCCATGTTCATCAGGGATATTGGTCTAAAATTCTCTTTTTTTGTTGTGTGTATGCCAGGCTTTGGTATCAGGATGATGTTGGCCTCATAAAATGAGTTAGGGAGGATTCCCTCTTTTTCTATTGATTGGAATAGTTTCAGAAGGAATGGTACCAGCTCCTCCTTGTACCTCTGGTAGAATTCAGCTGTGAATCCATCTGGTCCTGGACTTTTTTTGGTTGGTAGGCTATTAATTATTGCCTCAATTTCAGAGCCTGCTATTGGTCTATTCAGGAATTCAGCTTCTTCCTGTTTTAGTCTTGGGAGAGTGTAAGTGTCCAGGAAATTATCCATTTCTTCTAGATTTTCTAGTTTATTTGGGTAGAGGTGTTTATAGTATTCTCTGATGGTAGTTTGTATTTCTGTGGGGTCAGTGGTGATATCCCCTTTATCGTTTTTTATTGCATCTATTTGTTTCTTCTCTCTTTTCTTCTTTATTAGTCTTGCTAGCGGTCTGTCAATTTTGTTGATCTTTTCAAAAAACCAACTCCTGGATTCATTGATTTTTTGCAGGGTTTTTTTGTGTCTCTATCTTCTTCAGTTCTGCTCTGATCTTAGTTATCTCTTGCCTTCTGCTAGCTTTTGAATGTGTTTGTTCTTGCTTCTCTAGGTCTTTTAATTGAGATGGTAGGGTGTCATTTTTAGATCTTTCCATCTTTCTCTTGTGGGCATTTAATGCTATAAATTTCCCTCTACACACTGCTTTAAATGTGTCCCAGAGATTCTGGTATGTAGTATCTTTGTTCTGATTGGTTTCAAAGAACATCTTTATTTCTGCCTTCATTTCGTTATGTACCCAGTAGTCATTCAGGAGCAGGTTATTCAGTTTCCATGTAGTTGAGCAGTTTTGAGTGAGTTTCTTAGTCCTGAGTTCTAGTTTGATTGCACTGTGGTCTGAGAGACAGTTTGTTATAATTTCTGTTCTTGTACATTTGCTGAGGAGTGCTTTACTTCCAATTATGTGGTCAATTTTGGAATAAGTGTGATGTGGTGCTGAGTAGAATGTATATTCTGTTGATTTGGGGTGGAGAGTTCTGTAGATGTCTATTAGGTCTGCTTGCTGCAGAGATGAGTTCAATTCCTGGATATCCTTGTTAACTTTCTGTCTCGTTGATCTGTCTAATGTTGACAGTGGGGTGTTCCATTATTATTGTATGGGAGTCTAAGTCTCTTTGTAAGTCTTTAAGGACTTGCTTTATGAATCTGGGTGCTCCTGTATTGGGTGCATATATATTTAGGATAGTTAGCTCTTCCTGTTGAATTGATCCCTTTACCATTATGTAATGGCCTTCTTTGTCTCTTTTGATCTTTGATGGTTTAAACTCTGTTTTATCAGAGACTAGAATTGCAACCCCTGCTTTTTTTTGTTCTCCATTTGCTTGGTAAATCTTCCTCCATCCCTTTATTTTGAACCTATGTATGTCTCTGCATGTGAGATGGGTCTCCTGAATACAGCAAACTGATGGGTCTTGACTCTTTATCCAGTTTGCCAGTCTGTGTGTTTTAATTGGAGCATTTAGTCCATTTACATTTAAGGTTAATATTGTTATGTGTGAACTTGATCCTGCCATTATGATATTAACTGGTTATTTGCTCGTTAGTTGATGCAGTTTCTTCCTAGCATCGATGGTCTTTACATTTTGGCATGTTTTTGCAATGGCTGGTACCGGTTGTTCCTTTCCATGTTTAGTGCTTCCTTCAGTGTCTCTTGTAAGGCAGGCCTGGTGGTGACAAAATCTCTAAGCATTTGCTTATCTGTAAAGGATTTTATTTCTCCTTCACTTATGAAACTTAGTTTGGCTGAGTATGAAATTCTGGGTTTAAAATTCTTTTCTTTAAGAATGTTGAATATTGGCCCCCACTCTCTTCTGGCTTGTAGAGTTTCTGCCGAGAGATCTGCTGTTAGTCTGATGGGCTTCCCTTTGTGGGTAACCCGACCTTTCTCTCTGGCTGCCCTTAAGATTTTTTCCTTCATTTCAACTTTGGTGAATCTGGCAATTATGTGTCTTGGAGTTGCTCTTCTCGAGGAGTATCTTTGTGGCGTTCTCTGTATTTCCTGGAATTGAATGTTGGCCTGCCCTACTAGGTTGGGGAAGTTCTCCTGGATGATATCCTGAAGAGTGTTTTCCAACTTGGTTCCATTTTCCCCCTCACTTTCAGGCACCCCAATCAGACATAGATTTGGTCTTTTTACATAATCCCATACTTCTTGCAGGCTTTGTTCATTTCTTTTTCTTCTTTTTTCTTTAGGTTTCTCTTCTCGCTTCATTTCATTCATTTGATCCTCAATCTCTGATACTCTTTCTTCCAGTTGATCGAGTTGGTTACTGAAGCTTGTGCATTTGTCATGTATTTCTCGTGTCATGGTTTTCATCTCTGTCCATTCGTTTATGGCCTTCTCTGTATTAATTATTCTAGTTATGAATTCTTACACTCTTTTCTCAAGATTTTCAGTTTCTTTGCGCTGGGTACGTAATTCCTCCTTTAGCTCTGAGAAGTTTGATGGACTGAAGCCTTCTTCTCTCATCTCGTCAAAGTCATTCTCCGTCCAGCTTTGATCCGTTGCCGGCGATGAGCTGCGTTCCTTTGCAGGGGGCGATGCGCTCTTATTTTTGAATTTCCAGCTTTTCTGCCCTGCTTTTTCCCCATCTTTGTGGTTTTATCTGCCTCTGGTCTTTGATGATGGTGACATACTGATGGGGTTTTGGTGTGGATGTCCTTCCTGTTTGTTAGTTTTCCTTCTAACAGTCAGGACCCTCAGCTGTAGGTCTGTGGGAGATTGCTTGAGGTCCACTCCAGACCCTGTTTGCCTGGGTGTCTGCAGCAGAGGCTGCAGAAGATAGAATATTGCTGAACAGCAAGTGTACCTGTCTGATTCTTGCTTTGGAAGCTTCCTCTCAGTGCTGTACTCCACCGTGTGAGGTGTGGGGTGTCGGTGTGCCCCTAGTGGGGGATGTCTCCCAGTTAGGCTACTCAGGGGTCAGGGACCCACTTGAGCAGACAGTCTGTCCGTTCTCAGATCTCAACCTCCGTGTTGGGAGATCCACTGCTCTCTTCAAAGCTGTCAGACAGAGTCATTTGTGTCTGCAGAGGTTTCAGCTGCTTTTTGTTGTTGTTGTTGTTTAGCTGTGCCCTGTTCCCGGAGGTGGAGTCTATAGAGACAGGCAGGACTCCTTGAGCTGCTGTGAGCTCCACCCAGTTCAAGCTTCCCACCAGCTTTGTTTATCTACTTAAGCCTCAGCAATGGCGGGCGTCCCTCCCCCAGCCTCGCTGCTGCCTTGCTGCAAGATCACAGACTGCTGTGCTAGCAATGAGAGAGGCTCCGTGGGCGTGGGACCCTCCCGGCCAGGTGTGGGATATAGTCTCCTGGTGTGCCCGTTTGCTGAGATCCTTGGTAGAGCGCACTATTGGGGTGGGAGTTACTTGATTTTCCAGGTGTTGTGTGTCTCAGTTCCCCTGGCTAGGAAAAGGGATTCCCTTCCCCCTTGCGCTTCCTAGGTGAGGGGATGCCTCGCCCTGCTTCAGCTCTGGCTGGTCGGGCTGCAGCAGCTGACCAGCACTGATTGTCAGGCACTCCCTAGTGAGATAAACCCAGTACCTCAGTTGAAAATGCAGAAATCACCTGTCTTCTGTGTTGCTCGCGCCTGAGCTTGTCTTTTTCTTATAATGCCTTGTCAAAAGTGGCCTATGATGGAGTTATTAAAATGATTCAGCCAAGTTACAGATTAAAAGGTTAATACATGAAAATCAGTGTGTTTCTACACACCAGAAATGACAAATTGGAGAGGAAGTTAAGAAAGCAATCTCATTTACAACAGTATCTAAAAGAATAAAAGATAGGAATAAGTTTAACTAAGATGATAAGAAACTTGTATTCTACAAACTACAAAACATGGCTGAAAGAAATTTAAAATGACCCAAGGCAATGGAAAGATATCCCCTGTTTATTGATTGGAAATACTTGGTGAGGAACACCACAGGACATTTATAGGGTTATAAGCAGTTCGGTATGATAAAGTGTGCTTAAAAAGCAAAGATTAGTCTTTGTAGTGCCTCACGCCTGTAATCCCAGCACTTTGGGAGGCCAAGGCGGGTGGATCATGAGGCCAGGAGATTGAGACTCTCCTCGCTAACAGGGTGAAAGCCCGATCTCTACTAAAAATACAAAAAGTTCGCCGGGCATGGTGGCGGGCGCCTGTAGTCTCAGCTACTGGGGAGGCTGAGGCAGGAGAATGGCGTGAACCTGGGAGGCGGAGCTTGCAGTGACCGAAGATCACGAGGCTCCACTCCAGCCTGGGCAACAGAGCGAGACTCCGTCTCAAAGAAAAAAAAAAAAGCAAAAGGGAGATTTGATTAGTATGTATTAATAAAATCATGTAAGATATAGAAATGGTGACTCCACATTTGTTTTTCAAATTATATTTCTTAAGATACCATTTGAAATGAAATTAGTATATTAAGTTTAACAACAACAGAAATGTTTTTGAGAAAAGTGCAAATCTAATAGCTGTTTGGTTCCTTAGGAATCATTTAGTTCAACCTTTTCTGTTTCTTGCTCTCTGTCTCTCTCCCTTAAAAGATTATCTTAAAAGATTAACAATTTAAGTTAATTCTAAAGCAGAGTAATTAGAAGCATGCACTCTAGAGTCAGACTGTATGAATTGATCCCTGGCTTTGTCACTTAGGGCAAGTCTCTTAATCTCTCTGTGCATCATTTTTGCCCTCCGTGGGTGAGATACATAAGTAATTACTACCTCATAGTACTGTTACATGTATTTTATGACATTCGATTTGCATAGTGCTTAGATTAGAACTTGGCATATTCTGTGGGTGTTTATTGGCTGCATTATCTTAGTAATTCTTAGCTAAGACCATTTGTATAGCTCGTATCAGAACCAGGGCTGGGATTCAGGGTTTTCTAATTTCTAGTCTTTAGAAGAAAAGTTTGTTACTGGTATTTCATATGTTGTCTAGTCAAAGAACCTTTACTTTTTACAAAATTTACTTTGGTGTCACTGTTGTATATGAATACTAGACCAACCTTTTCTTCCTCTGTACTATTTCAACTCACACTTTTGACACCAGATGTGTGGGAGTTTTCTGAATCAACAACCCGTTCTCCAACTTCCTGGACACCAAATTGGTATTCTACAATTCAATTCCATTCTGACACTAACTCATCAAAGTTAACATTCAACTTCACAAGTTTAAAACAACTCAGTTCCAGACTGACCTCACTTCAGATGCCAGTTGCAAGTATTGGGTCCCCAGCGTACCTACACTCTCCTCTGACTTGACTACAGAGTTATGAATTTCTACAAGTGGTCTCCTCTTCCAGTTTGATAATTTGCTAGAATGGCTCACAGAACTCAGGGAAACATTTCACTTGTGTTTCTTGGTTTATCATAAAGGATACAACTCAGGAATGGACAGATGGAAGAAATACACAGGACAAGTTATGGGGAGGGAAGGAGCCATGCTCTCTCTGATCATGACACCGGCCACTCTCCCAGCACTTCTATGTATTCAGCAATGCAGAAGCTTTCTGAACCCCTTCATTTAGGAGTTTCATTACATAGGTGTAACTTACTAAGCCATTGGATGCAGGAGGGATGAGGCTGAAAGTTTCAACCCTTTATTCATGTCTCAGTTTTTCTGATGATAGCCCCCATGCTGATCTCAAAGCTACTACAGACACTCTTATCACCCTGAAAATTCCAAGGCTTTAGGATCTCTGTGCCAGGAACCAGGGACAAAGACCAATATATTTCTTAGTGTATCACAGTCCCTCTCTCCTCCTTATTTAATGAGGGACTTTTGTATGACATGGCACTTGGCTTGGTTGTAGGAATGTAACAGTGAGAGAGGGAGTGAGATATAGTTCTTCTAGTAAGCAGTAGAACAGATGATATAATTTTAAAATCATACAAGTTAGGATGGAATGAATAGTAATACAAAACTACATTCAAGGGCATATAGTTCTGTAGTATTAGGTGAAGGAAGACTTATAGGACTAATGATGACTTCTGTCAAAGTTCAGGGATCTAAGTGAGGTCAGAACTGAGAGATTAGCATGAAAGAGTCAGATGGAATCACATATTAAAAATCTTTCATTTGAGAAAATATAAGTGTTAAGGGTAAGGCTGTATGAGAGCGCTAAATGAAAAATGACTGTATTTCATAGGAAGGATCGTAAAGGACCTTATCTGCCACATTGTCTGAAAGAACATTGGGTGCCATTAAAAGGCATTATCTAGAAAGTGACATTTGTTCAGATTTCCATTTTAGAAATACTACTGTGGCTAAAGCGTAAAAATTGAATTGATGGGAGGGAATATTAGTAGCATGTAGTTAAACAGCTGTTTTAATTACCCACTTGAGAATGTTGGTAGCCCAAACTAAAGTACGTGGGTAAGAATAGAGAGATTTTGATGGTTTTGAGTGATATTAAGGGAAGAGAAACCAGAGACTTTGTGGGAATACAAGAGCAGCAGTAGATGCTCATTGATAAAGGAGAGTGTGTGTGTGTGTACATGGGTGTGTTTGTGACACATAGATATTTTATATATATAAGTATGTTTTTATGCAAGAGAATATATTTTTCTGTATGGGGTCCAAATTTTTAGTTTTGGTAATTCACTGAAATAGGCAACTTAAGACACAAAGCATGGTTTGGGTTGAAAATTTTTAGTTTTGGATATCATGAGTTTATACTGCCTGTGCAAGGTCAGAGCTGTCAGACAGTTGAATCCAGGGTGGGGAACTTATGAGAAAGCTGGTAGTAGATGCATTTGAAAGTCATGTAAATATATAATCCTACGTATATAGATGGTCATTGAAAGTATAACTATGGATGAGATCAGAGAATATATAGAATGAGAAAATAATTCAGCTTTGAGAGACCTTAACATTTAAGGGATAGGCTAAGACAGCTCATGAAGGAAACTCTCTGGAAAGAAAGGTAGTAGGAAACCCAGAAATGCAGAGCATTTTGCAAAGAGAGGAGTTGCTAACTATTTCAAAGTTTGCAGAATAAACAAGATAAGGACACAAAAATGACCATTTCATATGGCAACAAAAAGTATCACTAACAAGAGTAGTTTCAACAGAGTGGCGGAAGAACAAAGTAGATTACAGGATAAGTAGTAAATGAAAGGTGAAAGTAAAGAAACAGATGACAAGTCTTTGAGGAGCTTAGATGATAAAAGTAAGAGGCAATACTGCAGGTAGAGGGACCTATGAAGTGGAAACATTTTTATTTGTTGGTTTCCCTTGTATTTAGGCCTAGAAGTAGAGCTCATTTAAATGTATGTGTGAGAGCCCCAGTCTAGAAAGATTTAAAAAGAAAAAAATTGATAGAGTGGAGTCCTAAGAAGAAGGAAGCAATGGGTGGAGATTAACCTGTCTTAGGTAAGCAAATATTTTGAGGGGCCTACGTGTGCATGCAGTGGGGTATACATGTGTATAGATGTAAATATAATTTTAAATATTATTTGTATCTTTGATAATAGCATTTATGAATTTTACTTGAGTTACTTTCCATCACTACTTATAAAATCCAAATTCCTATAAAGGATAAGTACAATATGCTATTTATAATTCCTTAAGTGCTAATAACAGATATATATATATATATATATATATATATATATATATAAAAAATACTACCGATACACATAAGATGGAGATGCTATCTGTATTATTATGTTGCCCTTAACCTTTTATTAAAAATGAAAACCAAGCCTGTCTTTTGCCTATAATGCCTTGTCAAAAATAACCAACAGCAACCCACATACATTTTAAACATATTCCTGTTTATTCCCTTAGAGTTGCAAGTACTTTTTTGAATTGAGTGCTAGAATATAAATTCCGTGAGAGCTGGGTTGTGTATTTATTCTGTATTTCCCAAATGTATCAACTTTTTGGAGTGTGCTCTACATAAAATTAAATGTACTCATTCTAGAGAAATATATACACTCATATATCTATCATCAACAATCAAGTTATAGAACATTTCAGTCAACACAAGAAGTTCTCTTATCCTTTACAGTTATCTCCCTTCTATAAACTCTGAATCCAGACAACCCACTAATCTATAGTTTCTCTATTGATTTGTTTCATTTTTTCTATTATTTCATATAGAATGAATTATATGGTATCTAGTGTGTCTAGGTGCTTCTTGTGTGTCTAGATGTTTTTTTTTGAGATTCATCCATATAGTCACATGTATTAATAATTTATACTCTTCGATTACTAAGTAGTATTCTATTGTATGGAAACACAGCATTTTGTTTATTCATTCACTTATTAAATATTTAGATTGCTTAAGTTTGGGGCTGCTTTAAATGTTCACATATAAACTGTGGGGATATATATGTTTTTATTTTCGTTTGTAAATAGGTAAAGAATTGCTGTATCATATGGTAAGTATATGCCTAACTTTATAACCAACTGCCAAACTTTTTTTTCCAAAATTTTATTATATTTAACATTTTCACTATCAATATATGAGAATTCTCTCTGATCTGCTCTCCCAGCACTTGGTATTGTCCATCTTTTTCACTTTAGCCAGCTTTGGTGGATGGTGTGTGGTATTTCATCTCATTGCACTTATTTGACTGTTGAAGGTTGACATTTTTTCATGTGCTTTTTATTTGTACATTTTCTTTGTAAAGTGTATATTCAAATCTTTTTGCTCATTTTATTATGTTGTCTACCTTCGTAAATATTTATTCATAAGAGTTTTTCATAAATTCCAGTACAAATCCTTTGACAGATATGTGCATTACAAATATTTTTTCATAGTGTCTGTCTTTTCACTTTTTGGATGGTATCATTAGACAAAGCTTTTTAATTTTTATTTCAAATTTATCATTGTATTAGTCTGCTCTCACACTCCTATGAAGAAATACCCAAGACTGGGTAATTTATAAAGAAAAGAGGTATAACTGACTCACAGTTCTGCATGGCTGTGGAGGTTGATTGGTCTGTTTTCACCCTGCTAATAAAGACATATCTGAGTCTGGGTAATTTATAAATAAAGAGGTTTAGCTGACTCACATTTCAGCAGACTTAACAATCATGGCAGAAGGGGAAGCAGCCATGTCCTTCTTCACATGACAGCAGCAAGGAGAAGTACCGAGCAAAAGGGGGAAAAGCCCCTTTAAAACCATCAGATTTTGTGAGAACTTACCTATCATGAGAACAGCATGAGGGTAACTGCCACCATGATTTCCTCCCACTGGGTTCCTCCTGCAACACATGGGGATTATGGGAACCACAATTCAAGATGAGATTTGGGTGGAGACATAGCCAAACCATATCATTTCACCCTGACCACTCCCGTATCTCATGACTTCACATTTCAAAACCCAATCATGCCCTTCTAACAGTCCTGCAAAGTCATAACTCATTCCAGCATTAACTCAAGAGTCCAAGTCCAAAGCCTCATTTGAGACAAGGCAGATCCCTTCCACCTATGAGCCTGTAAAATCAAAAGCAAGTTAGTTACTTCCTAGATACAATGGGGTTACAGACCTTGGATAGATGCACTTATTCCAAATGGGAGAAATTGGCAAAAATAAAGGGGCTACAGGCCCCATGCAAGCCCGAAATCCAATAGGGCAGTCATTAAACCTTAAAATTCCAAAATGATCTTTAACTCCATGTCTCACATCCAGCTCACACTCATGCAAGAGGTGGGCTCCAAAGGCCTTGGGAAGCTCTACTCCTGTGGCTCTGCAGGGTATAGGCCCCTTCCTGGCTGCTTTCATGGGCAGGCATTGAGTGTGGCTTTTCCAGGAGCACAGTGTAAGCTGTTGGTGGATCTACCATTTTGGGGTCTGGAGGATGGTAGCCATCTTCTCACAGTTCCTTAGGCAGTACCTCAGAGGGGGCTCTGTGTGGGGGCTCTGACCCCAGAGTTTCCTTCCTCACTGCCCTAGTAGACGTTCCCTATGATGGGTCGAGCGCTGCAGCTAACTTCTCTGCCTGGACATCCAGGCATTTCCATATATCCTTTGAAATCTAGGTGGAAGTTCCCAAACCTCAATTCTTGATTTCTGTGCACCTGCATGCTCAACACCACGTGCCAAGGCCTGGGGATTGCACCTTCTGAAGCAATAGCATGAGCTGTACTTTGGCCCCTTTTAGTCATGGCTAGAACTGAAGCAGCTGGGATGCAGGGCACTATGTCCTGAGGTCTCTCCACACCCCCACCCCCACCCCAGGCCTGGCCCAGGAAACCATTTTTCCCCCCTAGGCCTCCAGGTCTGTGATGAGAGGAACTGCTGCGAAGACCTCTGACATGCCCTTGAGATATTTTCCCCATTGTCTTGGCAATTAACATTTGGCTGCTTGTTACTAGTGCAAATTTCTGCTGCAGGCTTGAATTTCTCCTCAGAAAAGGGGTTTTTCTTTTCTGTCACGTTGTCAGACTGCAAATTTTCCCAACTTTTATGCTCTACTTCCCTTTTAAACATAAGTTTCCATTCCAAACTATATCTTTATGAATATATAAAACTGAATGCTTTTAACAGCACCCAAGTCACCACTTGAATGCCTTGCTGCTTACAGATTTCTTCCACTAGATACCCTAAATCATCTCTCTCAAATTCAAAGTTCCACAAATCTCTCGGGCAGGGGCAAAATGCCGCCAGTCTCTTTGCATAGCAAGAGTGACCGTTGCTTCAGTTCCTAACAAGTTCATATCCATGTGAGACCACCTTAGCCTGGACTTATTGTCCATATCACTATCAGCATTTTGGTCAAAGCCATTAAGTAAGTCTCTCAGAAATTTCAAACTTTCCCACATTTTCCTGTCTCTTGAGTCCTCAAAGCCTTTAGGAAGTTCCAAACTTTCTCACATTTTCCTGTCTTCCTCTGAGTCCTCCAAATGGTTCCAACCTCTGCCTGTTACTCAGTTCCAAAGTCACTTTCACATTTTTGGGTATCTTTACAGCAGCACCCACTCTCTGTGGTACCAATTTACAGTATTAGTTCGTTTCATGCTGCTAATACAGACATACACAAGACTAGGTAATTTATAAAGGAAAGAAGTTTAATTGACTAACAGTTCAGCATGATTGTGGAGGCCTCAGGAAACTAACAATCATGATGGAAGGGGAAACAAACATGTCCTTCCTCACATGATAGCAAGAAGGAGAAGTGCCAAGAAAAAGGGGGAAAAGCCCCTTATAAAACCATCAGTTCTAATGAGAACTCACTATCACAAGAACAGTATAAGGATAACTGCCCCCATGATTAAATTACGTCCCATCAGGTACCTCCCATGACATGTGGGGATTATAGGAACTGCAATTCAAGGAGGCCTCAGGAAACTTTAAAATCATAGCAGAGGAGCTGCTTCACAGGGTAGCAGGAAAGAGAATAAGTGCTGAAGGAAGAGTGTAACCTCTTATAAAACCATCAGATCTGGTGAGAACTCACTCACTATCAGGAGAACAGCATGGGGGAAACTGCCCCCGTGATTCAGTTATCTCCACCTGGTCCTGCCTTTGACACATAGGGATTATTACAATTCAAGATGAGATTTGGTGAGGACACAGAGCCAGACTATATCAATCATGTTTTCTATTATAGATTGTGTTTTTAATGTTGTATTTAGGAAATCTTTGCCTAACCGTATGTCGCAAAGACTTTCCTGTACTAAAAGTAAGTTTTATATGTTTTCCTAGTTTAAGTATGTGATTCTTAATCATGATTAATTTTTTGAGGTAATTTGGAGGTATGGTGTGATGAGATATTCAACATTCTTTCTGCCAGTCTATTCCAATACCATTTATAGAAAAGGCTATCCTTTTCTTTGTTGGATTACCCCATACCTTTGGAGAAAGTCTTAAAACTATATGAAATGCAGATTTCTGGACTCTGAATTTTGTTCCATTGATCTAGTATTTCTCAGCATTGGCATTATTGACATTAGGGGTTGAATATTTTTTGTGTTGTGGGGGATTCCCCTGTGTGTTAAATGATACTTAACAGCATCCCTCATGTCTACCCCTAGATGCCGTGGCACACCCTCAGTTGTGATAACCAGAAATATCCCTAGATATTGCTGACACTTCGACAATATTGAGTTTTCTTATCTATGAACGTTGACTGTCTTCATTTTTAAATAGTTCTTTGATTTCTTTCATCAGAGTTTTGTAGTTTTCCTCATATAGATCTTGTACATATTTTGTTAGATTTAAAGCTGAATGTTTCAGTTGGAGGGATACTAAAGTAAATGTTAATATGTTTTTAATTTCAACTTCCACTTGTTCACTGCTGATATATAAGAAAGTATTTGACTTTTTTGTATATTATCCTTGTATTCTACAACTTTGCTATAATCACTTATTCTAGGATTTTTTTTTATCTACTCTTGAATTTTCTACACAGACAATCATGTCATCTGAAAAAAAAATACATTTTTATTTCTTTCTTCTCAATCCATATAACTTTTATTTCCTTTTTTTGTCTTACTGCATTAGCTAGGATTTCAGTGCAATGTTGAAAAGCAGTTGTGAGAAGAGGAATGCTTTTCTTATTCCTGATTTTATTGTAAAAGCTTCTAGTTTTTCACCATTAAATATGATCTTGGGTGTATACTTTTTATTGTTATTCTTTATCAAGTTAAGGAAGTTCTCTTCCTAGTTTGCCGAGAGTTTTTAATTATGAATGTGTGTTGGATTTTTGTAAAGTGCTTCGACCATTTTATTGATATGATTATGCTATTTTTCTTTAGCTTTTTGTATATACGGTGGGTTACATTAATTGATTTTTAAAAGTTGAACCAGATTTGCATACCTTGGCATAAATGCCACATTGTTGTCATATATGATTCTTTTGCTATGCTGCTGGATTCAATTTGTTAATATTAAGGATTTTTGGTGTCTCACACAATGTTTATGATTATTGATCTATAGTTTTCTTTTCTTGTGATGTATTTGTCTGGTTTTGATATTAGGGTAATGCTGGCTTTATGGAATGAATCAGGAAGTATTCTCTCTGTTTCCATCTTCTGGAAGAGATTGTAGAGAATTGTTATAATTCTTTAGATATTTTGTTAGAATTCACCAGGGAAGTTATCTGGGCCAGGTGCTTTCTGTTTGGAAGGTTGTTGTCTTAGCCTCTTTGGGGTGCTATAACAAAATACTGTAAACTGGTGACTTGTAAACAATAGAAATTTACTACTTACAGTTCTGGAGACTAAGAAGTCCAAGATCAAGGTACCTGCAGATTTGGTGTCTGTTGAGGTCCTGCTTTCTAGATGGCTGTCTTTTTACTCAAATTTCACATGGCAGAAGTGATAAGGGATGTCTCTGGGGTCTTATTCCTTCTACCATGACCCCGTGTCTCTGGGATCTCTTTAATTAGGGTGCTAATCACCTAACTCTCATGACTTAACACCTCCCAAATGCACCCCGCCCAGTACCATGAACTTGGTGGCTAGGATTTCAACATATGAATTTGGAGACACAAACATTCAAACTATAGCAGTTCTTAATTATTGATTTAATGTGTTTAATAGATATAGGCCTACTCAGATTGTCTGTTTCTTCTTGTTTCAGCAAATTGTCTTTTAATGACTTGGTCCATTTAATGGAAGTTGTCAAATTTGTAGGCATACAGTTGTTCATAGTATTCTTTTATTTTTCTTTTAATGTTCATGGGATCTGTAGTGATATCCCTTATTTCATTTCTGACATTAGCAATTTGTGTTCATTTCTTCTTTTTTCTTGGCTGGTCTGCTAGAAGCTTATCAGTTTTTATTGATCTTTTCAAAGAACCAACTTTTGGTTTTATTGATTTTTCTATTTCTTGTGTTTAATTTCATTGATTTCTGCCTCTTTTATTTTTATTATTTTTATGTTTTTTTAGATTTAATTTAGTCTTGTGTACTTATTTCCAAAAGTGGAAGCTTAGATTGTTAATTTTAGATCTTTCCTCTCTTCGAATACATGAATTCAATGCTTTAAATTTTCCTCTAAGCACGTCTTTTGGTGTGTCTATAAATTTTGATAAGTTGTGTTTTATTAAAAATATTTTCAATATCTTTTGAGCTTCTTTTCCTTGTTTAGTAATGTGTTATTTAACCTGTAAATATTGTTGGATTTTCTAGCTATTCTCCTGTTATTGATTTTCTAGTTTAATTCCACTGTGGTCTGAAAGCAGACCACATTTTGTGATTTCTACTCTTTTAAATTTCTTGAGTTTTGTTTTATGGTCCTGAATGTGATCTATGTTAGAAAACATTACATGTGAGTTTGAGAAGAATGCATATTCTGCTATTGCTGGATGCAGTATATAGACTTCCTTTATATTGAGTTGATCTTGGTGTTGTTGAATTCAACTACATCTTTTCTGATTTTTTGCCTGCTATATCTGTTTCTGAGAAGTGGGGTCATTGAAGTCTCCAACTTTAATAATGAATTCCTTTATTTTTCCTTGCAGTTTTGTAAGTGTTTCCCTCATGTATTTTGCTGCCCTGTTATTAGGGACATCCATATTAAGTATTGCCATGTTTTCTTGGAGAATCAACACTTTTATTATTATATAATGCTCCTCTTTATCCTTAATAAATTTCTTTGCTCTGAAGTCTTCTGAAATTAATATAGCTACATATTTCTTTTTATTAGTGTTATCATAATACATCTTTCTTTATCCATTTACTTTTAATATAAATGTGTCTTTATATTCAAAGTGGATTTCTCATAGATAGCATACTGTAGGGTCTTGTTTTTTGCTCTACTCTATTTCTTTTAATTGATGTTTTTAGACCACCTAACATTTACAATAGACCATTGACATTTACAGTGATTATTGATATAGTTGGATTCATTTCCACCGTATTTGTTACTCTTTTTTTTTTTTTTTTTTTTTTTTGGTTTCTATTTTTGTCTTTCATACTTTTTCTACCTTTTCTGGTTCTAATTGAAAATTTTATGATTAAATTTTCTCTCCTGTCTTAGCCTATTAGTTATACTATTATTTTTTTTTAAGTGGTTGCCCTAAAATTCACACTATACATTTACTAGTAACCCATATTCATTTTCAAATGATGTTATGCCATTTCACAGGTACTGTGAGTACCTTTCAATACTAAAGTATTCCAAGTTTTTTTTTTTTAATCCTGGTGCTTATATCATTGTTGTCATTCATTTTATTTATACAGAAGTATACATACTCGTATATATTGTTGCTATTGTTATTTTAAAGAAACCATTATATGTTACATCAATTAAGAAAAAGAAAAAGTTTTAATTTACTTACTCCTTCTCAGCTACTTTTTCCATCTTTATGTAGTTTCAAGTGCCTGACCTATATAATTTTTCTTTTCTCTAAAGCTCTACTTTTTCTTTGGCCAGGTCAAAAATGTTTCTTTTTATTCTGGTGAACACAAGATGATACATAAATTAGCCTCAGCTTAAAGGTACTCACTGAAATTTGAAAATGCTGAATAATTGTCTTCAAAGCATCCATCACTTTCAGAGCTCCTATTTTTCAACATGTGACATCAGAATAAAGTTCTGTATTTTGGTTTTGTTGGCTGGAAAAATGACTTCTTTGATAGTGTTAGAAAAGCCAAGGTTTGTGACTTGAAGGTAGATTGTGATGCTATAAGCAAATTTTGGATTTTTTGAATACTTTTTGTCCTACATATTTAGATAACAGACATGAGATATGTAGATAAATAAACATATGCAAGTACATATAATTATAATGTATATGTAATGTCCATTCAGTAGTATGTTTTGTAAAAAAAAAAATCTCCAAAATAAGAGTATGTCAGCGGTAACTACCCTATGCATCCCCCTTAGGAATGGTGAATCCAATCAGGTAATTAGCTCATTCCAGGTGATTCCCATCAGCCAGCTAGCTCAGCCCGGGTGACATTATTTTTTCTTCGGTTTTTAAGTTCTGGGGTACATGTGCAGGATGTGCAGGTTTGTTACATAGGTAAGCATGTGCATGGTGGTTTGCTGCACAGATCAACCCATCACCTATGTATTGAGGCCAGCATCCATTAGCTATTCTTCCTGATGGAAAGCTCTACTTTTAACATTTCTTGTGAGCCTTTTCTTCCAATAAAAAAAGAAATCCCTCAATTTTTGAGAAAGTCGTTATTAGTGTACAAGTCTTGGTATGGACTCATGCTTTTATTTTTCTTGGATAAATTATTAGCAGTAGAGAGCTAGCTAGGTCATATTTTCAAATACTTAGCTAGGTCGTATGGTAAAGTATATGTAAAATGTGTTTTCAAGTGTTTTGCTCATTTGTTGTTTTCTTGTGATTGAGTTATGAGAGTTCTTTATTTATTCTAGATATAAACCCTTCATCAGTATGTGATTTGCAATTGTTTTTATCACAGTCTATGGCTTGTCTTTTTATTTTCCTGATATGTTTCTAACAGCAGAAGTTTTAAGGTTATATGAAATCCAACTCATCAATTTTTCTTCTGAAGTTATAGTTTGGGTGTCTTACCCAAGAAACCATTGCCTAACTCAATGTCAAAGAGGTTTTTCCTATGTTCTATTAAAGTTTTATAGCTTTAATTCATAGTTTATGTTTATGAATCATTCATTTTGAGTTGATTTTTATATATGATATTAGATTTGAACTATTTTTTTACATATCAATACCTAACTCTTCCAATCTTATTTGCTGAAAAGCCTATTCTTTTACCAGTGAATTTCTTTTGTACATGACATGGTTTGAATCTGTGTGCCCACACAAATCTCATGTTGAATTTAAATTCCCAGTGTTGGAGTTGGGGCCTGGTGGGAAGTGATTGGATCATGGAGGCAGTTTTTTCATGAATGATTTAGCACCATCCCCTTGGTTCTGTGCTCATGACAGTTAAGTTCTCCCAAGAAGTGATTGTTTAAACGCGTGCCACCTCCCACCCCGTGTCTTGCTCTTGCTTTTACCATGTGATGTGCTTGCTCCCCCTTTGCTTTTCAACATGATTGGAAGCTTCCTGAGGCCTACTCCCCAAAAGCAGATGCTGCTGTGTTTTCTGTATAGCCTGAAGAACGGCGAACCAGTTAAATCACTTTTCTTATACATTATCTAGTCTCGGGTATTTCTTTATAGCAATGCAAGAATGGAATGGTACAGTATGTTTGTCAAAAATCAATCGACCATATATATGTGGATCTATCACTTGATTCTCTATTCTCTTTCATGTATCTGTTTGTCAAACTTTATTCCATTATGATACTACTTTATTTAGTGTAGATATTTAGTCAGTCTTGAAATCAGATACTGTAAGCCCTCCACTATTTTTATTTTGCAAAGTTATTTTGGATATTTTAGGTTCTTTGCATTTCCACATAACTTTTATAATCCAGTATTGTTTTTATTTTACAAAGTTGTTTTGGATATTTTCGGTTCTTTCTATTTCCATGTAACTTTTATAGTCCACCCATCAATTTCTACAACAAGGCCTGTTGGTATGTTGATTTTGGTTGAGTTGAATCAATTTAGGGAGAATTGACATTTTCACAATATTGAGTCTTTGTACCTATGAATCTGGTACATTGCTTAATTTATTTAGATCTTCCTTAATTTCCCTCAGCAATGTTCTAAATTTTCAGTGTTTAGGTTTACTACATCTTTTGCCAGATATATCACTGACTAATTCATATTTTTCAATGTCAGTTTAACTTTTATAGTTTTTAGTTTTCAATTTCAGTTATCTCATGCTTGCTGCTAGCACATAAGAACACAATTGATCATAATCATATATATATATGTATATATATATATATTAAAAACTCTAAGTTCTGGGATACATGTGCAGAACGTGCAGATTTGTTACATAGGTATACATGTGCCATGGTGGTTTGCTGCACCTATCAACCTGTCATCTAAGTTTTAAGCCCCACATGCCTTAGGTATTTGTCCTAATGTTCTCCTTCCCCTTGCCCCCACAACCCCCAATAGGCCCTGGTGCGTGATGTTTCCGTCACAGTGTCCATGTGTTCTCATTGTTCAACGCCCACTTAAGAGTGAGAACATGTGGTGTTTGGTTTTCTGTTCCTGTGTTAGTTTGCTGAGAATGATGGTTTCCAGCTTCATCCATGTCCCTGAAAAGGACATGAACTCATTCGTTTTTATGGCTGCATAGTACTCCATAGTATATATGTGCCACATTTTCTTTATCCAGTCTGTCAATGATGGACATTTGGGTTTGTTCCAAGTCTTTGCTATTGTAAATAGTACTGCAGTAAATATACTTGTGCATGTGTCTTTATAGTAGAATGATTTATAATCCTTTGGGTATATACCCAGTATGGAATTGCTGGGTCAAATGGTATTTCTGGTTCCAGATCCTTGAGGAATTGCCACACTGTCTTCCACAATGGTTGAACTAATTTATACTCCCACTAACAGTGTAAAAGCATTCCTGTTTCTCCACAGCCTTCCTTGCATCTGTTGTTTCTGACTTTTTAATAATTGCCATTCTGACTGGCATGAGATGGTATCTCATTGTGGTTTTGATTTGCATCTCTCTGATGACCAGTGATGATGAGCTTTGTTTCATATATTTATTGCCTGCATAAACGTCTTCTTTTGAGAAGTGTCTGTTCATGTCCTTTGCTCACTTTTTGATGGGGTTGGTTTTTTTTTTGAGACAGAGTCTTGCTCTGTCACCTGGGGTGGCATGATCTCAGCTCACTGCAGCCTCTGCCTCCTGGGTTTATGCAATTCTCTTGCCTCAGCTTCCTGAGTATCTGAGATTACAGGCGTGCACCACCATGCCTGGCTATTTTTATTAGAGACAGGGTTTCACCATGTTGGCCAGGCTGCTCTAGAACTCCTGACCTCAAGTGATCCACCCACGTCTGCCTCCCAAAGTGCTGGGATTACAGGTGTAAGTAACCATGCCTGGCTTTAATCTTATATTCTGTAATTATCTAAAATTGTTAGTTTTAGCAGCAGTTTTTTTTAGAGTTTATAGAATTTTCTTTTTTTTTTTTTTTTTGAGACGGAGTCTTGCTCTGCCGCCCAGGCTGGAGTGCAGTGGCCGGATCTCAGCTCACTGCAAGCTCCGCCTCCCGGGTTTACGCCATTCTCCTGCCTCAGCCTCCCGAGTAGCTGGGACTACAGGCGCCCGCCACCTCGCCCGGCTAGTTTTTTGTATTTTTTAGTAGAGACGGGGTTTCACCGTGTTAGCCAGGATGGTCTCGATCTCCTGACCTCGTGATCCGCCCGTCTCGGCCTCCCAAAGTGCTGGGATTACAGGCTTGAGCCACCGCGCCCGGCCTTATAGAATTTTCTACATAGATATGTTTTCTGAATATAAAAGGATGTTGTTGCATCTTCCTTTTTAATCTCAATACCTTTTATTACTTTTTCTTATTGCACTTGCCAAACTTCTAATACAATGTTAAAATAGAAAGACGAGAAGCAAATATTTTTGCCTTTTGCTTGATCATAAGAAGAAAGCATAAATTTTTCCATTATTTTAGCTGTACCTGTTTTTGTCAAAGCCCCTTTATTAAGTTGAGTATTTTTCTTTCTATTCCTGGTTTTTTTGTCCAGGAATAGATGTTGAATTTTGTTGAACAAATGTGTGTGTGTGTGTGTGTGTGTGTGTGTGTATGTTTATCTTTGTGTTAAGTATATGTGTATGCATGTTTTTCATATATTCCCCTATCCTTTTAAAATATCTATAAACTTTGGTGATATCTCTTGTCTTAGTCTAGATAATTGTAATCTATGTTTTCTTTCTTTTTCCTGATGAGTTTGTTAGAGATTTATCAATTCTTTTTTTCTTAACTTTCTCAAAGACCAGCATTTGGTTTCATTGATTTTTATTTTTTAAGTTTCTATGTCACTGATTTCTTCTGTAACCTTTATTATTTAAGTTATGTAGCTTAATTGGCTTTGAATTTGCATTTATTCTAGTGTCTTAAAATAGGGGCTTAGGTCTTGGATTGAGGCTTTTCTTCTAAAATGTAGACATTTAATGATGTAAATGTTCTTCTCAGTGCTACTTTAGGTGCATTTTTCACATTTTCAAAGATCATGATTTCATTTTCAATTAAAAATACTTTTAAATTTATCTTTTGATTTTTTTTAACCACTAGGTTATTTAGAAGAGTTTTTATTTAGTTTCTAAATATGTTAGTGTTTTTCAGATGTATTTCTTTTTTTTATTTCTAATCTCATTCTAGTTTTGATAGATAACATACTTCATGTGGTTTGAATACATTTTAACGTTTGTTTTATGGCCTAGAATATAGTCTGTCTTAGTAAGCATCCCGTGTCTACTTGAAAAGGTTGTACATTCTGATGTTGGTGGAATTTTGTATAAATATCATTTAAGTCAATTTTTTTGGTGTCTTGTTAAGTCTTGTGTATTGTTACTAATTTCCTACTTGTTCTGCTGGTCGTTGAGAGGCAGGTGTTGAAATATCTGACCATACTTTTGGATATGACTAGTTCTCCTCACTGTTCTAATTATTTTTCGAGTAGTTTTGACACACTTATATTTAGTGCATTCACATTTAGGATTATTATGTCTTCTTTATATATTTGTCCCTTTATTACTATGAAGTACTCATCTCTTTCTCTGGTAATATTGTTTCCTATGAAATCTACTCTGTATAATATTAATATAAGTTCTCTACATTTATTTTGATTATTGTTAGTATGATGTATTATCCCCTATTCTTGTACTTTTAATATATTGGTTTCTTTATGTTTAAAATGGGTTTTCTTGTAGGAAGCATATTACTGCATTTTGTTTTTTATCTAGTTCAACAATCAGTAACTTTTAATTTTGTGTTGTTTATGTTTGTTTGTTTGTTTGTTTTTTGAGACAGAGTCTGGCTCTGTCAGCCAGACTGGAGTGCAGTGGCATGATCATGGCTCACTGCAACCTCCATCTCCTGGGCTCAAGCAATTCTCCTGCCTCAGCCTCCTGAGTAGCTGGGGCTACAGGTATGTGCCACCATGCCCGGCTAATTTTTGTATTTTTAATAGAGATGGGGTTTCACCGTGTTGGCCAGGCTGGTCTTGAATTCCTGACCTCAGGTAATCCATCCGCCTCGGCCTCCCAAGGTGCTGGGATTACAGGCATGAGCCACCACAACTAGCCTTAATTGTGTTTTTAAAATCCTTCACATTTAATGTGATTATTGATATTTTTTCATTTTAAATGTATCTCCTCATTCTTTGTTTTCTATCTGTTCCTTGTGTTCATTATTCCCCTCATATTTTTTTGCTTACTTTTGAATTGGGTATTTTAATGGTATCATTTTATGTCTCCTTTGTTGGCTTATCATCTATGTCTTTGTTATTTTAGTGGTTGCTTTAAAGGGAGGTTAAATAATTAAATGAAGGACAGTGCTGTGTAGTAATGCCTAACAACTAAAAGGTATAGTTTTGATGGCAAATATCTTAAGTAGTTCCACTGTGGTTACTTTTACACTAAGGATGTCCATTCTTCTGAAATACAAGAAATAGTTTACTCATACATTGTTACAGATTTTTTAAGGTTTTCTTTTTGAAAAAAAAAAAAGTATGTTTTAAAATTTTACTGCTCTTACCATTAGGATTTAGCAGTTTTGTGTTTTTAAAACATACGATTTCCTATGAAATATGGAAAATTTTTTCCCCATTTGATTTTTGAAAGTTTCTATATCACATATTTTAATTATATTTGTAATTAAATTGAATAAGCACGAAAATGATATAGACAGTATCAAGATTTAACAAATGATTTTATTGTGAGATATATGCTCCAGATATATTTAGAGGAAAATGTTAGAAATAGAGCTAACTCTTCACTTCTTTGTCATATTTCTCTTTCTCTTCCTTGCCTAAAGCACCAGCTTTATGCAGAATTTACTGTTTCTGCTCTTTCCTTCCTGTACCTACAATTGTTTAGTATACTCATGCACTGAATAATGACGTTTTAGTCAACAATGGGCTGTACATAAGATGATGGTCTCATAAGGTTATAATAGAGAAGAAAATTTCGTATCACCTAGTGACATTGTATAAATGTCATAAATGTCACAGTGCAGTGCATTACTCATGAAAATCTAAAATGAAAAACGAAACAAACCACCATGGAATATTTCTGAAAAGAGTGATACCTCAAGAAAAAGCCTCAGGCAGGTCCTTCAGGAGGTATTTCAGAAGACGGCATCACACCATTCATGAGGGATCCACTCCCATAACCCAGATACCTCTCACTAGGCCCCACCCCCCAACACCACCACATTGGAGATCAGATTTCCACATGAGTTTTGGTAGGGAGAAACAAACATGGCAAATATGTTTAGATGCACAGTAGTTACTATTGTATTACAGTTGCCCAGTGTATTTAGTATGGTAACATGCCATACATGTTTGTTAGCCTAGAAGCAGTAGATTATACCATACAGTCTAGTTGTATAGTAGGCTATATCATCTACTTTTGTGTAAGTACACTCTGTGATGTTCACACAATGATGAAATTGCCTAATACCACATTTCTCAGAATGTGTCCCTGTCATTAAGTGATGCATGAATGTATTGAGTTCTTTGTTATTCTTAAATTCCTTCAAATATTATTATTGTTATTTATATGTAATCCTGTGGGAGACCAGAACATGCTACCCCAAAATATGAAGAATTGTTGAGTTGAAGGCAGTTAAGAAGAAGCAGATACAGGAAAGCTCTCTGCCTAAAAACAGGACAGAGATTTAGAAAGGTAAGGTATCCTGCCATCATCTCTTCACCATCTTTCACTCACCATTCTGTGTCTGGAGTTAGTTCCTGCCGGTGGGTTCATGGTCTTTCTGACTTCAAGAATGGAGCTACGGACCTTTGCAGTGAGTGTTACAGCTCTTAAAGATGGCATGGACCTGGCCAGATACGGTGGCTCACACATGTAATCCGAGCACTTTGGGAGGCTGAGGCAGGCAGATCACAAGATCAGGAGATAGAAACCATCCTGACTAACATGATGAAGCCCTGTCTCTACTAAAAATACAAAAAAAAAATGAGCCAGATGTGGTGCCAGTCACCTGTAGTCCTAGCTACTCACGCGGCTGAGGCAGGAGAATGGCGTGAACCTGGGAGGCAGAGCTTGCAGTGAGCCGAAATCGCACCACTGCACTCCAGCCTGGCAACAGAGTGAGACTCCATCTCAAAAAAAAAAAAAGATGGCACAGACCCAAAGAGTGAGCGGTAGCAGGGTTTATTGTGAAGAGTGAAAGGACAAAGCTTCCAGAGCTTCCAAGGGGACCCAAGCAAGTTGCCGCTGCTGTGTGGCGTGACCAGCTTTTATCCCCTTATCGTCCCCTCCCATGTTCCCTTTCTGTCCTATCAGAGTGCCTTTTTTCAGTCCTCCCCCTGATTGGCTACTTTTAGAATCCTGCTGATTGGTGCATTTTACAGAGCGCTGGTTTGTGCATTTTACAATCCTCTTGTAAGACAGAAAAGTTCCCCAAGTCCCCACTAGACCCAGGAAGTCCAGCTGGCCTCACCTGTCAATTCCACCAGGAGGAATAAAGGTTAGCCACTGAAAATAACTTTAAATCCTTATTGGCCTGGAGATGGTACCAGTGGAATCTATATTAATAGGCTTTACTAACTAGCTTTTACTAACTAGCTTTTTATTAATAGGCTTTACTAACTAGCTTTTATCTACCATTTATTTGTCTCACAAATTGCTCCCTCTAGAGACTCAAAAAAGTCCTTTTCCAATTTCTCCAAAAATTGACTGTTCTTTATTAAAGATACTATATAAGCTAGAATTCAAAACCACCTCTTTGAGAACTACTCATTTCCTGGGCATCTCCCATATATATATGAAATATGCATGTTAATAAACTTTTGTTTTTCTCATTAACTATTTTTTTGGTACAGGGGTCCTTTCCAACTAAGAGCCAATTGAAGTAGAAGAAAATAATTATTCTTTCCCCACAGTTCTTAATGGATTTTTACCCCCATATTTTAAATGCTCCTAGTTGCTTCTTGCCTTTCCTTCCTCCTCATGTATTTAATTTCTTTCCGAAATTATAGTCTTTATTAATTGTAAAGTGTAAACTTTACTAATACTTGTTTTTCCTGAATATTTTTGATTTTTTTAAGGTAATTTATCTTCTCTCTTTGGTTGTTTTTAATAGTTTTACTTATTCTTGATGTTCTGTAATTTTACTTAGATGATCTTATCATTTATTTTTAAATTTGTTTTGTATACATCCTGCGGAGGCATGGCAGTGATAACAAAATTTGTTCTGCCTCTTTCTTAGTATAGCGTTGTCACTGGCAAGTTGCTGCTCCCACAGGGAACCTTTTCCATTGCTTCTGTCGGATGATTGCAGTTCATAAAAGCATGCTTTTACCTTTATGCTCCCATGAATTATCTTTCAAATAAAACAATTGTTATTAAATAATACTTTTCAAATTCAGTAGTTTCACTTGTGATTTTCCTGGACAGTACACAAGGTCCAAGTTGCTTAGTTTTTACCAATGATTTGTGAGTGCGAGAAATATGTTTCACTTTCTGATGAAGATGGTACATGTCCTTTCTCTATGATCTCTTTCCCTTTTTGCCTGTTAGATAACACATTAAGATCTTTGTCAATGGCAGAACCACAAGTGAAAGGAAATTGGGCGTGTGATTTACCACTTGGAGGGAATCCCCTCATTCAGGAACATTTCCAAGAAAGAAACTTATGTTTGTTAATTTGCTAAAATTTTGGAGTTTATTTGTTGATGGTTGCTACCTTTAATACATCAAGACTCAGTTGTCTTTGTCTTTCTCAAATTTCCATACTGTTAGATATATATTTTTTACAGCCCAAAATTTATGACAGGAGTATATAACTCTAGAAATGTGTAACAACGTTTAAAAAGTTGAGAAATATTGTAATAATAAATGAGCATAAACAGTAAGTCAGATGGTTTGGATGCCAAGCAAGTAAAAATATTCTTATTTTGTCTGTTTGTTGGGGAAGTAAGAAGGTGAAAGTTGCTTTTAGCTTGAAAACAGATATAGATTACAATCTAAATATTAATGTATGAAAATATTCAAAACTATAATTGAAATGTTCAAAAAGTGCCCCAACATTTGAGGAATTGTTATAATTTAAACATTTTATTTTTGAACCTGAATACATTGTATCTGGGTTTAATTAAGATTAAGGAATGGGTGCTTTATGCCTGGTCTCTTGTGAGTCACATGATTCTTTTCTGTATGGCACAAGCATTTGATCACACTTGGCTATTCATTTGAGTATCAGTCATTACATTTCCAGATCATGGTGATGTTTTAAAGTATTCCTTGTGTTCATTTAGAGGAAAATTGGTAACGATAGACTCTTACAAGACACCCACCCATTCTGCTTGGGAAGAACAGAAAAATATTGTGGTCTTGGCACCTTAAACATAGAGAAAAGAAACACAGAGTGATGAACTTGGGGAAATAAAGTAGAAATAAAGCAAATAGCGTATTGTCAAATAACACACAAATGAGATACGCCATAGGTGAATGCCTTAGAAACAATGAAAAAACCCATTCCTCTTGTTTAATGCATTAACACTTTCATCATATTGAAAATTAAACTCTTTCTTTCTTTGAGAAGACACTTTTTCTTACTGGTCAGATAATCTAGAAAACACTTGTGGAGAGATATCTCTAGGGTTTTAAATATAATTAGCTAACATTTTGGTAATATTATGGGCTAAGGTATTCAAGTTATTTTGTTTTCTAGACTACTTTAAGGTTTATCTATTTTTAATTTTTTCTACTTTACTTTAAGGCTCTTCTCTTTAGATAAATTTTAGGAACCATGTGAAATGTTATTTGTTTGTAAAGCGGATTTTAAAATGAGTAGTTAAAAGTAAGTCTTATTGTTACTGAGGATATATCCATGAAAAAAAATTATACAAACATGGAAAATTTTTTGTAATATCGATTTACATATAGCCTTTAAAGAATTTAACTCTCTCTATATATAGTGTGTGTGTGTGTGTACATTTAGTTTTCACTACAGAAAAATATATTTTGAGTCAAAATTTGCCTCCCTACCTGAAAATATTCTTGTTAACATATATAGTGGTTATAAATATAGAAGACATGATTTTAAAAAATAAGAATAAAATGGAAAAAAGACAATGTTGATATTATTTTCTGGAGTTTCAGCATATTTTGCAAATTAAGTCTGGTTTCATTCTTGATATCATTCAATAGCAAAGGTGTTCAGATGTAATTGTCAGGCTGTGACCTGAATAATCAGTACTGAACAATGTTTTTGTTTTTTCTTTTTTCTTGGAAATCTAGTTATTAGATAATTTATCATGAAGCAAGAATGGCTCTTAGCACTTTTTGTTATATTTAGATGAGGAGTCAGCAACTAGATAGCACTCACCACTCTGCTTCTGCTTGGAGTTTCCAAAAATCTAACACAGGAAGAAAGGGTACTAATGTCTTTATATCTAATAAGCTTCTGATTAACTTTTATGTTTTTATACATTATTTTTGACAGTAAATGTTATATCCCCACAACTGCTATCATTGTTGTTGCTGCACTAGCGTAGCATTTATATTGAATAGGTAGAGACTGTTTCTGGAATTGTACTTTTATTAAACCAATTCTGTCTTACTTAAAAGTTTCTGGTGTGTATCAAAGGGTATAGATACTGTGTGGTGTGTACTGTTAAAGAAAAAATTACTCTGACACTTTTTTAAATGGTAAGGAAGACTTTATTCAAGACTACTGCAATAGAAGAAAGAAATTAGGCTCAACCCTGAATACAGTATAAGAACAAGAGGGGATGTATGGGCAAGAATAGTGGCAGTGGGTGGGTGGGTGGATGGAAAATTACTGAAATGATACATCAAGGATAGGGGGAATTATTGCTAAACTGACCTAACAGGAGGGCGGGCTAGGATGATCAGATGGCAAGGATCGGGATGAGGAATTTGATCAGATATCAAGAAGGAGGGATTTTGTCCAAACCTACTATGTTAGATTCTTGCTGAAAGTGGGTTAAGCATTTCTGGCAAGAACAGGAGCCAGGGTCAAGGCCTAGTCAAAAACAGAGCTTAGAAGTATCTGACTCAAGATTTTTTAGTCAAGCAGAGTATCTTGTCAGCACTCAGACACTGACAACTATAGCAATGATTATACACACACATACTTACCATTTATGTAGTATTATGTTTATGAATATATATATGATTATAGACATATATATATGAATTGACCACCTCCTGTTGGCCTTGACCTTTCAATTTAGTTATGTTGCTTTGATGGCCTCTGGTTTCGTCTTTTTCTGTGTATGTATCCGGATCTGTTGAGCCTTTCTACCACTCCTCCTCTTTCTAGCATTTGCTGTATCTGTGATGTTCAGTCCCTTAAATAATGGCAGTAGGAACTTGTATCAACTTCTAGATGTTGAGCCTGAAATTTAGGATATTTGCTTTTACACAATTCTTTACATTCAAAATGTCTGGTTATTGGGTTTCCTTTTTTTAATTTTTAGTTTTTTTACTTATTTGTGATGTTGGCTTTTATTTATTTATTTTTTCATTTAAAGAGCTATAATTTGCATGCAGTAACATTTGTCATTTTGAAAGTACAGTCCTGTAAATTTTGACAAACACAATCATGCAGCTACTACCATAATCAGAATATACAACAATTCTATTACCCCCAAAAGATTTCCTCATGCTCTTTGTAGCCAGTCTTATTCCCCATCCCTGATACTTGGCAATGATCTGTTTTAGGTCGCTATAGTTTTTATTTTTTAATAGTATTATATGAATGCAATCAAATAATATGTTACCTTTTTTGTTTTAGTATTTTTCTTTTGTCTTTTTATTTTTCCATAGCTTTAATGAGGTATAATTGTATATATTAAAATTGTATGTATTTAAGGCGTACAAGGTGAACCTTTGAGATATATATATGTATATATGTGTATATATCCGTGTATGTATATACATATATATACACATTGTTAAATGATTACCACAATCAAACTAATTATTAACAACATATCCATAACATCACAATGTTACCTTTTTATGTGTATGGTGAAAACATTTAAGATCTACTCTCTTAGCGAGTTTCAAGCAGGCAATACTGGATTGTTAACTGTAGTCCCAATGCGGTACATTAACTATGTTGCCTTTTGAATCAGGTTTCTGTTATTTAGTATAATATATTTCCAGTACACCTGTGTTTATTCATAGTTTTTTCCTTCCATTACTGAATGGTCCTCCATTGTGTGGTAAATGTGTTATATTTTATCCATTTAACAATTGAAGGAAATTCAGGTTGTTTTCAGTTCTTGGCAAATGAAGAAATCTGCAATAAAACATACATGTGCAGCTTTTGGAATACATGTAAGTTTTACCTTTTCTGAGTTAAATATTTAGGAGTAGGGTTGGCCGATTATTTGGTTAGTGCATGTTTAATTTGATAAAGTGTCAGACTATTTTCCAATGTGGCTGTACCATTTTGCATTCTCACAAGCAATGTATGTGTGTTCAGATTCCTTTGGATTCTCAGCAGCTCTTGGCATTGTCTGTTTTAAGCCATTCTAATAGCTTACCAAAATTTATGTAATTTACCAAAAATGTAATTTGTAGTAGAAACTGACAACAATTGCTAAAGCTAGATAAAAATTTAAAAATGAAATAAACATTCATCAATAAACTAAGACAAAAATATTTTAATTATTGTAAGATGGAAGGTAGTATTATATAGTTGTCTGAAGCAGAATAAGGTAAAATTCAAGCTGTGTAACTTATTAGCTATTGACTTTGCCTCAATTTCCTCATCTTTTAAAAGACTATCTTCTCAAAATTATTTTCCTTTAATGAGATATAATGTGCCTTAATTGGGATATAATCTCAAGGCATAGTGCTGTCCTTTAGAAAAAACTGAATAGTAGCTATTGAAATTATTATTGTGTTAATGGCAGATTAATACTATAAAATAGTTTTCAAAGTTTTTAAAATGTGATACTTCAAAATTAGATTAAACTGCTGGATTCTTAGAACAGAAGAAAGGATGGGGCCAGAAAGGTCTTATTTTCTTCTTCCTTAAATTAAAATAAAAAGTTTTGGTTGTTATATGCAGCCACATTTAGATAAGGATGATATTCAAAATGTTTGTTGAGAGCTTTATTCTGGCTATTATGGAATTTAAAGTTGAATATCTACCATCAAAATAATTATACAAGATAAAGGCAAGTCAAAGAAACTCTGTTAAAAGTAAAAATAAGGTCATTAATTATAATGTTTAATGAGGACTAATCATGTTCTAGGTATTTGTCAAAATGATTATGTACATTATTTTATACATCCATCCATTCATTCACTCTTTATTTATTTATCAGATATTCTACAAGAAAAACAAACATTTTTTTACATATGTTTTATACCAAACCCTGGAGTGGGTCCTAGGGATATAACAGTGAAAAAGTCTGTGTCAATAAAAGCCTGCAACACATTGTGGAAAGCCAAACTCTGGTACTAGGCAATTACAATAAAACAAGAGTAATTAGTAAGAAAAGGATAAGCCCAGAATGCTATAGAAATCTTCACAAGACCATTTAATCTCACTTTATTCTACCACATCTGTGTAGAAACAACACTGGAGTCAGGCCAACTAGTAAAACTATCATGACAGTAAATATAAGTGGTCTTATTTTCTTTGCAGCACAAAAATTTTATATCAGATTTAAAAGCAAAATTCAATCATTAACTCCTTATAGGAGTCATAAAAAATGACACAAGAAAAATGTAAACCAATAAACCTTTTTTTGTCAATCTAATTTCAATAAAAAGTAAGCAGATGGAGCAGTATTAGCAAAATGCCTACTTTTGTCTAAGTCGAATATTGGACAAAATTTATTGAAAGATGTTTTGTAAGTCTTCTTTTACTGATGTTTGTCAATCAGTATATTTGTCAACCACCTGGAGACATTTACTTATTAATCAAAATAATTAGTATCATCAATTCAACATTTACTATGTGCCAAGTAATACATTTGATCTCTTTCATGTGCTGTTTTTTAAATTAGCATTTTTTGTTTGTTTGTTTGTTTGTTTGTTTGTTCTTTGAGATAGGATCTCATTCTGTTGCCCAGGCTGGAGTACATTTATGTGATCATGGCTCACCATAGCCTTAACCTGCTTGGCTCAAGCTGTGCTAACACCTAAGCCTTCTGAGTAGCTGGGACTACAGGGGCACGCCACCACACCTGGCTAATTTTTGTGTTTTTCGTAGCTATGGAGTCCTACTGTGTTTCCCAGGCTGATCTCGAACTCCTGAGCTCAAGTGATACTCCCACCTTGGCCTTCTAAAGTGCTGTGATTAAAGGTGTGAGTCACCATGTCTGGCCTAAAAATTTCTTTGGAAAACCACTGTAAGATAGATAGTAGAGGTGATAATCAATAATTCAGTAAAATTTAGGAAGCTGACTCAAATCACATAACCAATAACTAATAGGTAACAAAATTTAGATTTGATTCCAGATCTAACTTCAAAACTTAAAGCAAAAAAATCACAAATCATAACAGAATGCATTCTGTTATGTAGAAAATTTGATACATTCAAAGTTCTAGATGAAATTTTTCTGTGGCTCGAAACTCTTCTAGACAAGTTTAGATTAAATGGATATGTTTTAGCACTGTTATTAGCTGGACTTTGATAGTCACATAGCTCTAAATGAAATAGAAATGTGAAGAATCCTTTTATTTAACATAGTTTTGTGTTATTTTTCCTATTTTAAAATTCTAGTAATCATTAGAGGAATAGTTATATGCCATCTGTATGTATCAGACACTACTGAGTGCTAGCTGATTGACAGCACATAAGACACAGTCCTTACCCTCAAGAAGGTTTGTTTGTTTACCTCAGCATTTACATGACCCATGGAAAATGAAAGATAAAGGAAGAAGAAAAGCAAACCCATAGTCTCACCACTTAAGCATTCTTATCGTATTTCCCACCTATTTGTTCCTTTTCCCATACTTGCAATTATAGATTATATGACATCTTCCTGTTTTCACTTAACAGTGTTGCAGGTGTGCATTTTATTTTATTTTTCCAGTAGCCTGAAAACTCACTGAGGGCAGTGGTATTTCATTAAATATTTCTTTATTTTCAATATCTGACATTTAGAATCAGTAGAACAATTTTGAATGCACAAATGTGTTTTGAGTTCTTAAGTAACTTTTTACTGGTGGCTTTCTATTGTCAGAACTTAGGTTATTCATGTATTTTTCCAGTGTACAGAATGTTGCTATGAGTAATTATATCCATGTGTTATTTTCCTTTTTTGCAATTTTTTTCAGCATAGATTTCTAGAAGTGAAACTACTATATGCAAGAACCTTTTTTCTCTTCATCTTATTGTTCATGTTAGTGTTAACATTTTAAGACATTTTAGCATATACTGTGAAAATTCTTTGTATACCAATTTATAAATCACAATACAAGAAGATGATTTTGCACTTAGCTTTTACCAACATTTAAAAAATGATTTTTTTAAACTTTTATTTTAGGTTCAGGGATACATGTGCAAGTTTGTTATATAGGTAAGTTGTGTGTCATGGGAGTTTGGTATATAGATTATTTTGTCACCTAGGTAATAAGCAGAGTACCCAGTAGGTAGTTTTTAGATCCTCTTCCTCTTCCCACCTTCCACCCTCAAGTAGGCCCTGGTGTCTATCATTTCCTTTTTTTTGTCCATGTGTTCTCAGTGTTTAGCTCCCACTTATAAGTGAGGGCATGTAGTATTCGGTTTTCAGTCCCTGGTTAGATTGCTTAGGAAAATGACCTCCGGCTCCATCCATGTTGCAGCAAAGGATGTGATCTCTTTCTTTTTTATGGCTGCATAGTATTCCATGGTGTGTATGTCTGTCATTGATGGGCTTTTAGGTTGATGAATCCGGTCTGTCATTGTTGGGCATCTAGGTTGATGAATCCAGTCTGTCATTAATGGACATTTAGGTTGATTCCAACAGTTTCCTGAAGAAGAAAATTCTTCCTCAACACTGTAACGTAGAAATTCTGCCTGTGTTTACAGTCTGCCTGTTTGCCTTAAGGATTTTGTACTTGCTAGCCCCCATAAGCCTGTGAGCCTGTTCCTTAAAATCAGCCAATCTCCCCCTTTTCCTTCAGCCTTCTTCCTATCGCTTCCCTGTATCCTGTCATTTCTGTTCCTCTGGGGAACCCTGACTGATACACTTCGTAAATTTGTCTTTATTTGGTGATCCTTGGGATTGATATGACTTTGTAAGGAGTCTTAAGTACTTGTGGTGCTTCTCTAATTTGCCTATACATACTTCGCGCTACTTGTCTACTGGAGTCTTGTTTCACTATAAATGTATAATAGTCTCTGAAATGGTGGAAACCTATACTTGCATCAATCACTCTGTCACTTTAGGATTTGCTAAATGCTTTAATGTAAATCATGTGATTTATTTATACATTTAGACAAGGATTGTGGAATTCTGGTTGTTGTCTTTAACATAATATGCAAAAGTACCAAAATCAATCACATCAAAATAGTTTGGCTTTCTTATAAAATTCAAATGGAATTTATCCAATTAAATTTAATTTAATACTTTTTTGGTAATTACCTTTTCATACTAATATTTATATGGGTTATAGGAGGTAAAAGGGTACTTATCAGAACATAAATTTTATAGTAATTAATGGCATTTATTACTGTATTTATCTTCTTAATTTTGTATACAGTGGTTATAAAAATAATACTAATTTTATTACTTTTGGTGTTGTTATTCTAATCCTTTTTTAGCATACCGTCAGGATCACTTGAGTTTCATTCTCATAAAATAAGCAGGAAAAAGTGTGCCTTGAGACCCTTTATTTGCCAGGAAAAACACATTTTATTAACTGCTAATTATTGTCCCAAATGTATATAGTTATATGTTAGCAGATTGTGGCTAGCCATAAAATTGTTTTTCTCTTACCACATACTTCACTTTTCTTTATTCTCCACATACAGTAGATTTAAGAGTTATTACAAAGTGAAATTTCAAACTGAAATCTGTTAAAAAAATAAGAATTTTGTTTTCTCTTTAATGTATTCTTTGAGAGAATAGGAAAATCATCATCCTCACTTTAAAAGTATATGTTCACATTACGAAAACCAGGGAAAGAATCGTCCTACTCATTGGTTGGAGAAAATTTGTAATAGTAAGAAATAAATTAGAACTTCTTAACTCCTGTTTAATACTTTTTCTGTAATTCCGAGGTTGGTGGTGGTTGTCATTGTTGTTGTTGTTGTTTTGGCTCATTAATCTCCCTCAATACAAAGATAACTTCTTTCTGACAGAGGAAATTATTAAAAGAAAACAGAAACTCTAGGGTAGTGAAAATACAGCATTTGTGCACCAAGCTGTTGCCCTGTCCAGGAGAATTGTGACCAAGGGACATGCAAATGAAAAATGAAACATTTCCTGTGATCTTTTGAGGCATTTAAAAATAATGCTCTGAGTACCCTAGACTACAAATAGAAAAAAAAAAAAATCTTAACTTTCAAAAAGAATGTTAATATTTTGCAAACTGTTGATTGTCAGGCTAAACTTAACTTTTGAGATTTGCTAGACTAGACAGTCAGGAAAATGGGGAAGGACTTTAATGTCTAAATATTAATAAGTTTCTCATGAAGTCCTAGTGAACAAAAGTATGAAATATACAGGGACAAAGGCATTAGAGAAATAATTGGACACACCACATATATATCAATGTATGGATTGATATCCACTTGGAGGATAGGTCTATAGTAGAATGTCAAGGGGTGCTATCTGTATCTTTGTTCTGCTCAATATTTATTGCTATGAAAATATTGAAAGCATATTTTCACATTTGTATATGACATAGGTCATATTTAAAGTATTTTAAAAGGCTGGAATAGTGGGGCTGAATTCAAAGTGAAATTCAAAAGGAATAAATATGATATTGCAGTAAAAACTTCTGCATCAGGAGAGGATTTGGAGGAGCCAAACTCAAGCCATACAACATATATTTAATATTTTTAACAGCAAGTTTTCAAAGAAAATTTTAAAAACTAATGTAATTTAATTGTGTATAATTGAAATTTAGTTTCCAAAAAAAAATGAGAAGAGGTAGCCCCAGTCTAATTTAAATTTATATCATGTAATTCCTTTTAGTTCTGCATATCATACTTTTAAAAGGTTGTATTCAAATTGGGACATATTGAAAAGACAGTGGATGCAGAGTTGTAGAACAGTTGAAGGTACTTGAAGTAAATTGCGTATTTGGAAGATTGTTTTATGGAGCTTCATACTCATGGTCTTGAGTGACCCTCCCACCTCAGCCTTCCAAGTAGCTGGGACTACTGGCTTGCATCACCAAGGCTAGCTAAATTTTAATTTATTTTTGTGGAGATGGGATCTTGCTATATTGTCCACGCTGGTCTCCAGCTCCTGACCTCAAGTGATCCTCCTGCCTCACCCACCCAAAGTGCTGGGATTATAGAAGTGAGTCACTGTGCCCAGCCCTAAATCCCATATTTTTAATATCTATCTGTTACTATGTGAAATATAATTAACTTTTCCAAATTAAAGAATCCGTGTATGAATCCACCATGTTTTTACTATAAACTTTCCCAGTAATTGGTAGATAATAGGTTATGCATATATTTAAGTCCTACCAGTTCGTTCACCAGGATAGTAGTGACAGGCTACAGTCCTACCAGTAATGCACAGAGATACCCACATCCCTATTTCCCCGCAAATAGTTAACATTTTCTAGTTTCTAATTTTTTACTCTTTAAACAAGTGATACCTCATTTCTAATTTGCATTTGTCATAAATTTGTTAACTTTTGGAATTACCTTTTCATTAAATTGCCTATTAATCTTTCTTCCATTGAAGTTCATCTGTTTTTCTTGTTAATTTTGAAGGATGTCTCATATTAATAGTTTAAAATATTAATCCTGAGGCTGGGCGCGGTGGCTCACGCCTGTAATCCCAGCACTTTGGGAGGCCGAGGCGGGTGGATCACAAGGTCAGGAGATCGAGACCATCCTGGCTAACATGGTGAAACCCCGTGTCTACTAAAAATACAAAAAATTAGCCAGGCATGGTAGCGGGCACCTGTAGTCCCAGCTACTCGGGAGGCTGAGGCAGTAGAATGGCGTGAACCTGGGAGGCGGAGCTTGCAGTGAGCCAAGATCTCGCCACTGCACTCCAGCCTGGGTGACAGAGCGAGACTCCGTCTCAAAAAAAAAAAAAAAAAAAAAAAATTAATCCTGAAAAGCTTTTGGGTAGAACACATTTCTTCCATCTGTAATGTGAATACTAATGTAGTCTTTAGCTAAACAAAATCCCTAATTTTCATGTAATCCAATTCATCAATTTTTGCCTTATGGTTTGTACTGTTTTCTTTAAGAATTCCTTTATGTCTTCTTTAGTCAAAGATTTACTCTATGTTTTTTTCCTCCATTAACTTTATAATTTTGCCTTTTACATTTTCGTATTTTACCAGTATAGATAAAGTTATAGAGTTCAACATTATATATGATGTGAGGCAAAGATCCAACATCCATTTTCATTTTCTTTCTTAAAGTGAGCCTCTTTTTCTAGTAGCATATACTTGAGGAGTCCAGATCCTGGTTAAAAACCTATTGTGATTTTTTTTCAGCCTGACCGTAAGTATTTCAAAAGACTTTATTTAGCAAGCTTCACAGGGAAAAACTACTCTTCCCCCCACCAGACTTGGTGCACAGCCAATACATTGTAGTCTTTGAAGGAATTTGCCATCCACGTACTCTAGACTTCCTGGCTAGCTATACTCTTCATGTATTTCCATTACTAGCCCAGGCACCTTTTCCCCTAGTTCTCTTCATCTGAGGCCTTTGGCAGTGGTCTTTATCAGGCAAATCTGTCAAGCCTCCTTTTTGGAGGTAGGAGGGGCAAACCTTAGAGACACTTTTACCCCCTTACTCACCGTTCAGTACTTTCCACTCCTAGCCCTCTCCCCTTTCTTCCTCATCTGCTCCAGGCTCTATACAACTGCCAGAGCCTTTAGTTTGGGGCTCCTACAGCAGTGAGTTGACCCCATTTTTCTGCTTATCTATCCACCTGACCCTCAACTTGTGTGCTGTTCCATAGGGAAATTAGAACAGGAAGAAATTAGTGCTTTCTCAAGTTTTAGCTTCTCTGTTGTTCTATAGCAGTTAACAATTACAGACTTTCTCGTTACTTTCATTTTGGCTTATTATTATCTAATTTTTTACTCTGACACCTGATGCGTGAGTGCTCACGGAACTCTCTCCAACTCAGTTGAGCTCCTGATAATACTTAAGCAGTGGTTCTCAAAGTATGGTTTTTGGACCAGCAGGCTTCAGTATCAACATCATCTGGGAGCATGTTAGACATGCAAATTGTGTAGTACTTCCCCAGACCTACTATATCAAAAACTCTGCATGTGGACCCATCAGTCCTGTTTCAACAATCCCACCATGTGATTGTGATGTATACTAAGTTTGAAAACTACTCAACTAACAAACACTGTTCCTTTCACACAATGTTCATCCTGTTTCAGTATCTTATATCGTGTTACTCTGTGTATGTGGGCCTGTGTTTGAGCTTTCCATTCTGCTCCTATAGTCTGTTTATTCTTGCATAAATACCATAATATTTTATTACTTTTATTATAATGTGGTATATCTTAATATGTGATATCGCTAGTCTCTTCTCTCAACACTAAATATTTCACTTCACTCTTTTTTGCTTACATGGTTTCTGAAGAGAAATCTACTATCAAAGCATCTATGAGTTAGATGCTTTGGATCTCTGGCTGTTTTCAAAATGTCTTCCTTTTCTTTGGTTTTCTGTAGTTTGAATATAATACATACACTTTAGGTGTACATTATTTGATATTTATGCTGCAATAGTGTTCCCTGAGCTTCCTGAATCTATGCCTGAATGTTTGTCATTAATTTTAGAAAATTTTTGGCCATTATTACTTCAAATAGTTCTTCTGCTTCATTCTTTTCTTCCTTTTGATTTTTCAGTGTGTTACACCTTTTCCAATTGTTCTTGGCTATTTTTGTTTGATTTTTTGTCCTTTATTTTTTCCTAAACCTAAATCTTTTGCACTAAATTTAGGAAGTTTTTATTGATCTATGTTTATGCTTATAATTTTTGCCTTAGTCATGTTGAGTCTACTAATGAGCCCATCAAAGGCATTCTTCTTTTGTTTTGATTTCTAGCATTTTCCTTTGATTCTTTCTTTGAGCTTCTGCCTATACATTATCCATCCATTCTTGCATATTGTCTCCTTTTTCCATTAGATTCCTAATTTTATTAATTATTGTTATTTTTAAATTCCTACTCTGATAATTTCAAAAATGTTTGTCATATCTTAAACTAGTTCTGATGCTTTCTTTGCTCTTCAGACATTTTAGCCTTTTAGCATGTCTTATAACTTTTTATGATATACTACATAATAGCAACTTAGGTTAACAGAATTTTGTGGGACTTTTAATGTAAATTTGGCTAAGAAGCAGGCTATGTTTAATATTTTCTCTTGCTGTAAGTTGCCAGAAGGTTCAAGTTCCTTAAGTAGTCCTGTTTTTGTCTCCCCTGTTGTGTTTGGCTTCCCTAAGAAATCCTCCTTAGATAGAGACTTACAGCTTTTTCAGCTGTTATTTATTGTAAATATACCACAGCTCTCTTGTTTTGGGGGCAAGGGGTTGGGGAAAGAAGCATTCCATAATATTATGATTAAATCTCAATGAGCCTGTGACTTTCACAAGTGTTTGCTAGCTTCCTTCCTGACCCTCACCTCCTTTATGTGAGATAAAAAGGCTAGAGGGAGCTGGAATCTTGGGAACGCCCTGACCCTAGCTGAGATAAGGTTCTGATAAAGTATCTTCAGCTGAAGAATAGGCCTTTCCTATTAAGAATGCTATGGGCATATTTCCTAAGGGTTACACTTCTCTTCCCTTTGCCAGAACCATGAGAAGAGCTTTTATGATGCATTACAGTGAGATACCGATGGGATTCCTGGAGGGAAGACTCATGAAAGTATGAGAGCAACTAATCCCCCACCCCCACCCCCACCCCCACCCCACCCCTTACCGCCCCCAGAAAGCCTTCTGCCCCCAGGAGTTCTCACTTTCATGTTTATCCCCACTCAGCCTCCAACAATTCCTCAAAATTGTCATTGAAATAATTGAAATATTTTTACCAGTTTATATCTCCAGCAGCTTCTGCTGTGGATAAACAGATTTTGGCTGTGATTCACTAGATTTGCATATTTCTCCAAATTTTGAAGTGGCATTTTGGCTATGACAGTTCAGATGGATATAAGGGAGCATCGTTGATCTTTAGTTTGTTCCTTTTTTCTCATGTTGTAAGGATAGGAGGAGCCTTTGCATGCCTTTTATGTGTTAGAGCTGAAATTAGAAAATATGTCTAAATATATGTTTTCATTATCTAGCAGTTTTTGAAAGTTTATTTCAAACTTTAAGCCTTTTCTTAGATTAAAAGCTTTTTTGGAAGACCATTCTTACAAATAAGACCAATAAAGGCATAAAGTAGGGATGAGGATCTTTAGTACTCTGCTGTAGGGACTTTGAAAATTGTTGGTACTAAGTATAAACTAATCAGGACCAGAGCTGAACACTTCTGAATATGGTCATTATTTATCAAGTAATCTGTCTTTTATTGATGTTAGTACTTAATATTCTATTTTTCACTGCATATAGTACTGAGTCATCATTATTCACAGTGTTTACTGTGTGCTCTCATATGCTTCATAGGAATATAGTTTATTTTGGGGACAGGGAGTGTATTGTATTTTATAACAGATATTTTATGTGACTGTAGAAGACAAAATATTCTGCATGAAATTCCCCTTTTTGGCCGGGCGTAGTGGCTCACGCCTGTAATCCCAGCACTTTGGTAGGCCGAGGCAGGCAGATCACCTGAGGTCAGGAGTTCAAGACCAGCCTGACCAACATGGAGAAACCCCGTCTCTACTAAAAATACAAAATTAGCCAGGCGTGGTGGTGCATGCTTGTAATCCAACTACTTGGGAGGCTGAGGCAGGAGAATCGCTTGAACCCAGGAGGCGGAGGTTACAGTGGACTGATACTGTGCCATTACACTCCAGCCTGGGGCAACAACAGTGAAATTCAGTCTCTCTCTCTCTGTCTCTCTCACACACACACACACAAAGACACACACACAAAGACACACACACACACACAAAAAGACTTTTCATTTAGGGAATGTGTGTTTCTTGCATATGGAAGAGTAAGGCATTGTCTTTTAATTTTTTACATTTTTTCTTTAGATGTATGTGTATCTTTTACAGAAATACATCAAAAGTGTTTGATGTGATTACTTCATTTCCTATCTAAAATACGTTTAAAATATGATAATATTTCTCAGTATGTTTCTTATCAAATCTGCATTTTATCATAATTATAAGGTTTTTGTGAGTGACCAGATGGACTTTTCTTAGGTCTTCTAACAACTTAAAACTCTCAGCTAAATTTTGAGGAGTGGGGCAGGGTGTCTAATGTCTATATAAATTTTTTTTATTGACCTTCCAATTTCTGTCATGTTATACATGCTTCTGACCTGTTTTGCCACTAAACCAGTAATTTAGTCCATTACTGGTCTGTGTAAATCTTAGCCACAGCTATTTCCCAAGGTGGTTTTGGGTCTAACTAGTGGTTGGTGTTGATGTCCAGCAGGAAATCGTGCAAACCAGATGATTGGTGTGGTTCAAACTGTAACCTTGTTAAAGCATTGGTCAGGTTGCACTTAGGGGAGTTATTCAATTAGTTTCCCAATAATTTTTGTGTACAGTTTTTAGGTGACCACTGTTTTTTTTCTTTCATCATGATTCAGAAAAAGACAGTTACTTGTTTTTATGACAGTCAAGTTTTAATCCAATACTCTTTTTACTTTATCTTTAGGCAGACATTTTGATAACCAGTAGTACTGCTCTTGAAAAAGAGTATCTATAATGATATTATGAACTTAATTTGAGGGTTTTCAGTATACCAGGCAACATACTAGAAAGGATTTTTTTTAAATATAAAACATTCTTTGCCTTTAATAAGCTAATAACATTATCATGGGAAACATATAAAATGAATTATAATATAATGGAATAAACAATCCATTAGTAATAGAAACATGCTCTGGGATTACAGATAACAGACCAATTAATTCTTGACTTTTCAGGGAAGAATTCACAAAAGAAGCGACATTTAAAGGGCCTTGAAAGACTGGCTTTTGACTAACAGAGAAAGTAAGGGTATTATACATAGAAATAATATGAGTTAAAAATTAAAATACTTAAATGCATGTGTATTTTTTCTTCAGGTAGATTGAAATATTACTCATGTAGAGTAAGATGCACCTGTTGTAGGTGTGCGGGTCTATGAATTTTTACAGACTTACACACTTTTGTAATTACAAATCAAGATTAAAAAAAAAAAAGTTTTCATCATATCCCAACAAAACTCTCTGATGCTCTGTTGTAGTCAATCTGTAATGTATTTTTAAGAACTATCAAGTAGAAACTTTTAGTGGAAATTATTTTGACCTTTTCTGATTTTGAGTCACTTTATTCTGTGTGGTATATTTAATCAGGAATTTTTTTTTCTAGCTTTCCAAATGTGGCTTATTTAGTTGGGTGTCTTAGTAAGGTAGTTTAGGGAAGACTATTATAAATGTTAACTTTTAATAATATTACAAATATTTATTAATTTTCATTTTATGTTACAGTAGCTATTTCTAATAAGTGGGAAGTGATATGATTAAAATAATCTTAAATAGAAAACTTAGTTTATAATTTTTATAAAGGTCAAGGCATCTCCAAAAAAACAAAATGATGGTCTTTAAAAAGGAAGGGTGGAAATAGAACAAGGGAGAAAATGGTTAAAATAAGTATTTTGACTTATAGACTTCAAGATAATAGTACCTAAGATGTAGAATTTACTCTATATTTTCAGAATAATTCTCAGCACCTCCTTGTATGATTTCCAAATGCAGATATATTCACTGCCCTAAAGGAGTTCACACTCTGGAATGGAAATCTTATTACTAACGTTATATTTATTTACACATAACATTATTGGAAAAAGTAGACATTACATTGAATTTGTTATGAAGATATTACATACTGTATATATTATAGAATAAACTTAAGAAATTATGTATAGATGCCATTAAATTTTTGTATATGAAAATGTTAGCATTCACTATTTAAAGGCTAGTAACCTTCATTACAGAATTGATAATCCATTTGTGAATTTTTCCATAAACTATACTTACGTATTAGCATAAAAATTATTCCACACTTCTCTGTTTCCATATGTAGTTACTTTTCCTGGAGAAATATTTCTGGACATCTTTATATCACATTCACTGTTACCCAGTGAAGGAAATTTCCTTATGTAATTTGTGAGTTTAGATAAATAAGCTTGGCTAGTTTAGTTCCTTCTCACCATGCTTTTCTTGGGGTCTGCTTACCTGCAGAGAGTACATTTTTGACTACTTGTCTTCATATTAGTTTATTTAGAAAAATGCTCTGCCCATGGCATGAATGGCCTGTACTTGCTCGGTATTGTTGTTGACTGAGGCTTATAAGTGTGTCTACTTCAGCACAAAATTTTATGCAGAATATTTAAAAACTTTGCAAGTATGACATTTTTAATCTCTCTTCATTGTTGGCTCTTAATTATTACATTGTGTTCACATAATTATAGCACACATATATGGTATTAATTCTTTGAAATGTGATAATGCCCTACTTGGGTGAGTTTTCATAAACGTTTCACATATGTTTGAAAAGAATGTATATTCTCTGACCATTGGTTTTAGTGTTTCCTATATATCTATTAATCAAGCCTGTTAAATTCACATTTTGTTACCCTACTGATTTACCATTACTTGATCCATTGATTATTGAGAGAAGCATGTTAAAATACACTACTACAATAATAGGTCTGTCAGTTTTTCTGTTTCTCTTCCTGCTTGCTTTATGGTAATATGAAGTTATGTTATTAGGTACAAACAAAACTGTTCTGTCTTCCTGTTGTTATTTTGTAGTGATGTCTACTTTTGCCTAAAGTCTATTGTAGATATTAATATAACTTTCAGTTTTATACTGGTTACAGTTTTTTAATACCCATTTTTCGATTCATAAATTTTCAGTTTTTCTGGGTTTAGATGTATCTCTTTTTTTTTTTTTTTTTTTTTTTTTTTTTTTTGAGACGGAGTCTCGCTCTGTCGCCCAGGCTGGAGTGCAGTGGCGCGATCTCGGCTCACTTCAAGCTCCGCCTCCCGGGTTCACACCATTCTCCTGCCTCAGCCTCCCGAGTAGCTGGGACTACAGGCGCCCACAACCGCGCCCGGCTAATTTTTTGTATTTTTAGTAGAGACGGGGTTTCACTGTGGTCTCGATCTCCTGACCTTGTGATCCGCCCGCCTCGGCCTCCCAAAGTGCTGGGATTACAGGCGTGAGCCACCGCGCCCGGCCGAGATGTATCTCTTATAAGCAGGTTCTAGCTAGATTTTTGGCCTGATAAACTTTTTTTTTTTTAATCACACGTTCTTCACAGCATCCTTGAATGTAAAGTGCAGAAAGTTCCCATATACCTCCTGTCCCTCCAAGTGACATCTCTCCCATTGTGAATCCCCTGTACCTTTACATTCCATGAATTTTCGTTGATAAATCATTATCACCATAATTCGCATTGGGGTTCAGTCTTAGTGGTATACATTCTAAGAGTCCTGACAAATGTATAATGACATATATCCAATAATGTAATATCATACAAAATAGTTTCACTGCTCTAGAAATTCGCAGTATTCCACCTAGTCATCCTTCTGTCCCCGCAATCCCTGACAAACACTGAGCTTTTTACTGTCTCTATAGTTTTGCCTTTTCCAGAATGTCATGTATTTGGAATCATACAATATGCTGCAACCTTTTAATATTTACTTTTTTCACTTAGTAATATGCGTTTAGGTTTTCTTTATGGCTTGGTAGATTATTTCTTTTTTCTTCTTTTTAAATTAATTTAATTTAATTTTAAGTTCCAAGATACATGTGCAAGATGTGCGGGTTTGTTACATAGGTAAACATGTGCCATGGTGGTTTGCTGCAGATGATTTCTTTTTAGTGCTGAATAATAGTTCATTCTTTGGATGAACCACAGTTTATCCATTTACATAGTAAAGGACATTGATGTGGTTTGACTCTGTGTCCCCACCCAAATCTCATCTTGAATTGTAATTCCTGTATGTAGAGGGACCTGTAATCACCTCGTGTCTAGGGAGGGAAGTATTTGGTTTATGAGGGCAGTTTCCCCATGCTGTTCTCGTGATAGTGAGTGAATTCTCATCAGATCTGATGTTTATATAAATGGTAGTTTTTCCTGCATGCTCACACTCTTTCTCTAGCCTGCTGCCATATAAGAAGTGCTTGCTTCCCCTTCCACCGTGACTGTAAGTTTCCTGAGGCCTTCCAAGCCATGTGGAACTGTGAATCAGTTAAACCTTGCTTTGTAAATTACTCAGTCTCAGGTATTTCTTTGTAGCAGTGTGAAAACAAAGTAATACAGACATTGTGGTTGCTGCCAAGTTTTGGCAATTACAGATAAAATGTATATAAACATCCATGTGCATGTTTTTTATGGACATGAGTTTTCAGCTTATATGGGTAAATACCACAGAACTGTGATTTCTGGATTGCATGTTGAAACCACATTTAGTTTTGTAAGAAACTGTTAAACTTTCTTCCAAAGTGTCTGTACCATTTTGGTTATGCACCAGCAATAAATGAGAATTGCTCTTGTTCCACATTCTCACCAGCCTTTGGTGATTTCAAATGCTGGATTTTGGCCATTCTGATAGATGTATAATAGTATCTCATTTTAATTCACGTTTCCCTGATATGTGAAACATCTTTTCATATGCTTACTTGCCATCTCTGTATCTTCTTTGGTGAGCTGCTAAAGTCTTTTACCCATTTTTTTTTTTTTAACTCAGGCCTCTTTTTGTTGTTGAGTTTTAAGAGTTTTCTGCATGCTTTGGAAAATAGTCCTTTATCTGATACATCAATCTTACGTATTTTATCCCAGTCTGTGGCTTGTCTTTTCATTCTCCTGACACTATCTTTCACAGTGCAGATGTTTTTCATTTTAATGAAGTTCAGCTTATCCAATATTTTTGTGTGTGTGAATTGTGCTTTTGGTGTTGTATTTAAAAGTCATTGCTGTACTTAAGATCATCTAGATTGCTTTCATATGTTATCTTCTAGAAGTTTTATAATTTTGTGTTTTATGTTTAGGTCTTATTTTGAATTAATTTTCATGAAGGTTGTATGGTATGTGTCTAGATATAGTTTTTTGCATGTGGATGTTCAGATGTTCTAGCACCATTTTTTTAAAAAGACTATCTTTTCTCTGTTTTATTCCTTTGCCACTTTTCAAATATCAGTTGACTATATGCAGTTCTATTTTCTCTCTGTTCTGTTCCATTTGTCTATTTGTTGATTCATGTGACAATATCATAGTTTTGATTACTATAGCTTTATGCTAAGTACTGAAGCCAGGTAATGTCAGTCCTCCAACTTTGTTCTTCTCTTTTAATATTGTATTGGCTATTCTGAGTGTTTGTCTCTCCCTGTAATCTTTAGAATCAGTTTGTTGTTATCCACAAAATATCTTGGTAGAATGTTAATTGAAATTTCATTGAAACTCTAGACCAAGGTGAGAAGAACTGACATCTTGACAGTATTGACTCTTCTGATTCATGATCATGGAATATGTCTCAATTTAGTAATGATTTCATTCATCAGAGCTTTGTAGATTTTCTCATATAAATCTTATGCATATTTTGTTAGATTGGCAATTACTATTTCCTTTTTTGGAGGCTAGTGTAAATAGTAATGTTTTTAATTTCAAATTCCACTTGCTTTTTGCTAGTGTAAAGGAAAGAGATTGACTTTTTATATAAACCTTGCACTCTGTCAGCTGACTATAATTCCGTATTAATTCCAGGAGTTTTTTTCATTGATTCTTTGGGATGTTTTATATAGGCAGTCATGTCTTTTGTGAACAAAAGATGGTTTTACTTCTTTCTTCCCAAGATGTAACATCCTTTGTTACTGATCTTAACAGGAAAGCATCAAGTCATCATTAAGTATGTTAGCTGTAGACTTTTTGTAGATGTTCTTTATCAAATTGAGGACATTTCTCTTATTTTATAGTTTGAGAGTTTTAAAAAAAAAAATAATGAATATCGATTTTGTCAGATGATCATATGATTTTTTTTCATCTTTAGCTGTCCATGTGATTGATTACATTAGTTGATTTTCGAATGTTGAGCTATCCTTGAATATCTAGGAAAAAACCCAGTTGATTGTGATATATTATTTTCTTTATACATTGTTGGATTTCATTGCTAATCCAATTAATTTGCTAATTTTTGAAGAATTTTTGTGTTTATGTTCATACTGCTCTGCAGTTTTCTTATTATGCCTTGTTTTTTTTTTTTTTTTTGATGGGTGGCGGGTAATGCTGGTCTCTTAGAATAAGTTTGAAAGTATTCCCTCTGCTTCTGTCTTCTGGATAAAATTATATTGAATTAGTATAATTTTTCCTTAAATATTTGATAGAATTCACCAAACCCATCTGAAGTTGGTGCTTTATGTTTTGGAAGGTTGTTAATTTTTTAATTAATTTCTTTAATAAGTGTAGGCCTGTCCATATTGTCTGTTTCTTCTTTGTGAATTTTGGCAGATTTGTGTATTTTAAAGAATTGGTACATTTTGTTTCGGTTAAGAAACTTGTAGACATAGTATTATTACTTGTAGTTCATAGTATTATTTCATTTTCCTTTTAATTTCCCAGGGATATGCAATGATATCCTGCCTTTTATTTCCAACATTAGCAATTTGTGCCCTCTCTCTTTTCCTTGGTTAGCCTGGCTAGAGACTTACTGATTTTTATTGATCAAATAATAACCAGCTTTTGGTTTTGTTGATTTTTTTTCTCTATTTTCTGTGTTCAATTTCGTTAATTTCTGCTCTTATTTGTATTTATTTTCTTTTGCTTACTTTAATTTGCTCCTCTTTTTTTTTGCTAAAATGAAAGCTACGATTATTGATTTAGTATTTTTCCAATGCTAGAAATATATTCGGAGCACTGCTTTTAGTACCTCCCACAAATTTTGATAAATTGTGGTTTTTTTCTTTTAGTTCAGAGTGTTTTTAAATTTCTCTTGAGACATATATATATACACACACACAGACACACACATATATATATATCCCATAAGTTATTTAGAAGTGTGTTGTTATCCAGGTATTTTGGGATTTTTCAGCTATCCTACATCTATAACTATCCTAATTTCTACTTGAATTCTATTATTGTGGGAGAGTGAATATTCTATGATTTCTATTCTTTTAAATTTTTGAAGATTTGTTTTATGGCCTAGAATGTGGTCTATGCTAGTGAATGTTCCATGTGAGTTTGAGAAGAATGTTTATTTTGCTGTTGTTGGATGAAGTCTACAGATACCCAGTATATGCAGTTGATGACAGTTTTGTTGAGTTCAGCTGAGGTCCTTATGATTTTTTGCCATCTGGATCTGTTCATTTCTGATAGAGGTGTATTGAAGTTTCCAACTATAATAGTGGACTCATCTTTTCTCCTTGCAATTCTGTCAACTTTTTCTCCCATATTGATACTTTGGTTGTAGGTGAGTTTGCATCCAAATTGTTATGTCTTTTTGGGGAAATTGACCCCTTTGTCATTATGTAATGTTCCTTTTTATTCCTGATAATTTATTTTGCTCTGAGGTTTGCTGTGTCTGAAATATAACTAGTATGTCTTTCTTTTAGTGTTAGCATAGTATATCTTTCTCCAGCCCTTAATTTTAATCAACACATCTTTACATTAAATTTTTTATTTTGGACAACATATAGTTCAGCCTTTTTTGCTCCACTCCGACCATCTCTGTCTTTTAATTGTTGTATTTAGACCATTGCTGTTTAAAGTGATTATTGATCTATTTAGAGTAGTGTCTACCATAGCTATTCTTGTTTTCTGTTCGTTACCCTTTTTTTCCTAATTTTGTCTTCCACACTTTTCTGCCTTTTGTGGTGGTTTTATCTGACCATTTTATATGATTCCATTTTTTCTTTTTCATCAAACTTATCAAATCTTTCTCTTTTTTAATTTCTTTTTATGGTTGCTTTAAAGTTTGTACTGTACAATTACAACTAATCCAATTTAACTTTCAGAGGATACTATGCCACTTCACAGATAGTGTTAATACCTTATAATAACATAATAATTCAAATTCTTCCATTCTGTCCCTTGTATCTTTGTTGTCATTCATTTTACTTATACTCAGCAGATATTAATATATGCATAAGTGTACATATCAAATATATTGTTGCTATTATTTTAAACAAACTACTAGATCAATTAAGAATAAGAAAAATAAAACTTTTAAAATTTTACCTGCACTTTATACTTCTCCAGTGCCGTTTCATGTGGATCTGTCTAACTTACATCATTTTCCTTGTCTCTGAAGAACTCTTTTAACATGTCTTGTTGAACAGATATTCTAGCAACAGATTATCTCATTTTATCTGATAAAGTCTGTATTTATCCTTCACTTTTAGGGATAATTTTGCAAGGTACACAATTTCAGATTTTTTTAATGTATTATTATTATATCATACTATGTATCTCAGCATAGAAATCTAACATGTTCTGTAGAAAAACATGACAATGCATACTTTTAGGAATTCATGTATACTCTCCTCTAATCTTATGGTTTAAAGTGTCCATCACCTTATTAAAGATTTTATATGAAAATTGTGCAGCTGCTATTAATCTTCCTTGATCCATGAAATTCTCTTTTCCTTGTAGGTCACTCCTAATACTTGCAATGCCACTTTCTACAAAGTTGTTCTATACTTCTTGTTTTAGATTGTTGTTAAAACAATATTTAATTTAAAAAGAATAAAATTCCATCCATGATTTCTCAGTAAAGTGTCCCTTTTTTATGGGCCTTTTCAATATTTATTCACGTGTACATTATTTTACATAGTTACAGTGACAATAATGGTTTCAATAATTTTATATCTTTTCTTCAAATAACATTTTATAAACATATATCTAGCTTGAGGCATAGTTTTCATTTAATTATACCATACTCCTTGTTGTACATTTAAAATGTTTTGGGTTTTGCACTTTCTAAGGAATGTTGCCATATACATCTTCATGCATATTGTTTTTATTCCTTTGTATTACATGAAGTGCCCTGCTTTTACAAATAATCCATTGTCAAAGATATAAGGCTGATTAATAAACTTTCATGATATGAGTTTTTATTTCCATGAGAGCTAAAAATTTTGACATTGATAATTCTACCTTACCTGTACAGCTAGATTCTTCAATTATGTTATTTCAATATTATGTTCTGGTCTTTGAATAGAACTCATGTAGACTGTCCTGTGTCCAATATATATCTAGCTAAGGCTGACAATTCATTTGTTTTAAAACGTTTAATGTTTTTCATTTTATCACAGTTGCATTCAGCTTATGAACTCTGTGCCTCTTATCACTTGTTTCAAGACTTTTCATTTTCCTTTTTTATAACAAAATAATTTGGGTGAAACTCAGTGTTCTGTCATAGAAACACAATACAAGTGATAAGAGCTATGCACCTGAAACTGATTTCATGTCTGGTAGATTCTCACTCTGCAATAAAGTATTCCTTTGTCAACTGATTTTTTTAAAAGTCTGATTCTAACTATATTAGGCACATTACTGTGTAATTTATGAAAGTGGAGTTTATAAAATAGACATGCATGAAAAATTGAAGACTAAGTATGTAGTATTTTCTGATGATAAATTTTTAGGAATAGGAGTTGTAGAGCATAAGGATGTTTATGACACTTAAGCATCAAATTATTTCCTGAAAAGTACTATGTTACATTATGCTACACTTTGCAAGTGTGCATTAATCTGTTTCTTTCTTTTCTCTGCTGCTATGGTATGGATTTCATGTCCCTTCCAAAATTCCTACTGAAACTTCAGCTCCTGTGTAATGTCCATATCGCCAGTAGTAAGAGGTGGGCCCTTTGAGAGTTGATTAGGTCATGAGGGCTCCACTATATAAATGGGACTAGTACCTTACAAAAGGGTTTAAGGGGCAAGTTTGGCTCTTCCACCATTCCACCATGTGAGAACATGGCCTTTGTCTGCTCAGGAGGACATAGCATTCAAGGACCATCTTTGAAGCAGAGAACAGGTCCTCACCAGATGCTGAACCTTAGACTTTCTAGCTTCCAAAACTAAGAGAAATTTTTATTATATATAAATCACCCACTCTGTGGTATTTTGTTACAGCAGCACACATGGACTAAGATACTTGCTAAAATAATTATCTTATATACATGCATTATTTATTTCAAATGCCCATTTGTAGCCAACTGTTAGGCTGAAATAAGTTTATAGATGCTCCCTTACTTAATGATGGTTTGACTTAGTATTTTTCAACTTTCTGATGTGAGAAAGCTGTATGCATTCAGTAGAAACCATAATCCCATCATGAGTTGAGAGACTTACAACTTAAAATAGTTTCAACTTAGGATGCATTTTCAATTTATGATATTTTTGACATAGAATGGATTTATAATGGCATAACCCCATCTTAAGTTGAGGAGCATCTGTACTGTGTTGTTCATAGGCACTCATAGGGAATAATAGAATTGGGAAACATTTTCAAAAGCTATTTCACTTGAAAATGGTTGAAACAGAAATAATCCTCTGCTTAAATTCAGGATTGTCACAATCTTTGGCATTTAATAAAACATACACTATCCCAATATAGAGACATCATTATGAAAATACAAAGCAGGCCTGCCTTTTTAATGCTGATACATCTCCCAATTTTTGTGTCATTCCTAATTACTTCCTTAAGTCAAAGTCCTACTTAAATAGGAAGAACAACTTATTTGCTAATTTGTTCCTCATACCTATTAGTAATATGGCTATTTGGTTGAAGTAAATCTGCTATTATATTGTATTTTATGTTTTATTCATAGAAAGAAGCTTATTGCTATTATTTTGGGCTTGTAGTAACTTCTGTAAGTAGATTTAATCTCACAGTTTATCTATGCTAGGTTTTCTTTCCAAATAACATTTAATCTGTTGGCCCATAAATGGGTGAAATGTTCGTGAATCATTTTAAGAAGTTTCTTAAATTTATTTAGTGTCTTTTAAGTCATATTAAGTGGAGGTATATTTATGAATATGTGTGTTTAAGATAATCTTACCAGATCACTTAGTCTTATTCAGTGTTTAAGTTTATGGAAGGTAAAATAAGATGCTCCTGAGTTTCTGTTACAGAAGGTATACTAACCCCCCCACACACAGACAATACACAAAATAATGTGAAATTTGTGAATGTATGATCAGTGGAATTTTATACCTGAACATGAGCCACCATGATTGCTCAGTCTAAAATTTAATGTACAAAAAACTGCCACGTGTGATTGTGATTAAATCTGTTTACAATATCTTTTGTGACTCACATTCCAGGAAAGAAGTGGTTTTTTGTTTTTGTTATTTATTTTTTTATTTTTTTATTTTTTACAAGAATTAAGTAAAAACCACAGAACCTCTATATTTGTATTTGAGTCTGAATCGAACATTTTCACTTGAAAGAATTTTTTCTGAAGTGGGGGAAAACAACTATTTTTGAATGCCTTTATTTTAGGTTAACTTTTTCAACCTTTAACACCCTTACATTAAGTATCTAATATATCAGTGGAACTCCATGGTTTGCATTTATTTCTTCAATTTGCTAAAAAACAAAAAGTCTACTAAAATTTCAATTTTTAAAAAGCGATTAATGGAATATCTTAGATAAGCAAAGTGTAATAAACTCTTAACTATTTTTAGATGAGGTCTACTGGTATAGATTTCAGTTAATTTTCCTAATGCCTTTTTAAATTCTGGAAAGCCATCTCATTGCAACCAGATGCAACCAGGGTAAGTAACCTATGTTACTGTGAAAACAAAGCAATATTAACTTTTCCTTAACTAGTGACTTTGATTATAAGTAGGCATAGTAGTGAAGCTGTTTGGCCTGTTTTCTTTCTCCTATATTGCCTTACTAGGTATGATGACAAGTAGTTATTGCCTAATTACAGAGCCCTGCTGTGAAATGAACACAGCCTGCATGTGTCCTATGCCTTTAACCCAGTTTGTATACAAACCAATTAGTATACCAGTCTAAAGCTAGAGTTAATGATTGCACAACTCTTAATTTTAGATTGATCATTGTCCTATATGTAAAAGCTCTTAGAAGAAAATACAGTAGAAGATCTTCTTGACCTGGATATAGGCAATAATTTTGTAGAAAACACAAAGCAATAGCCAAAAAAGAAAAATAGATAAATTAGGGTTTATCTGATTGAAAACTTTAAAACTTCTGCTACTTGAAAGACATCGTTGAGAAAGTGAAAAGGCAAGCCACAAACTTGGAAAAACATTCATGAAACATGTATCTGACAAAGAGTTTATATCCAGAGTATATAAATCAGTAATAAAAAAAGAGAACTAAAAAAATATGAACAACAGGCTTAAAAGAAAAAACTTAGAGGCCGGGCACAGTAGCTCATGCCTGTAATCCTAGCACTTTGGGAGGCCTAGGTGGGCAGATTGCCTGAGCTCAGGAGTTCGAGACCAGCCTGGGCAACACGGTGAAACCCCATCTCTACTAAAATACAAAAATTAGCTGAGCATGGTGGTGTGCGCCTGTAATCCCAGCTACTCAGGAGGCTGAGACAGGAGAATCATTTGAACCCAGGAGGTTGAGGTTGCAGTGAGCCAAGATTGTGCCACTGCACTCCAGCCTGGGCAACAGAGTGAGACTCCCTCTCAAAAAAATAGAAAAGAAAAAGAAAAAACTTAGAAAATATAAGAATAGCCAATAAGCACATGATAAAATATTTAACATTTTTAATCATTATGGAAATTCAGTTTAAAACCATAATGAGAGAGAGACTTTTGTACATCCAGTAAAATGGCTAAAATTTAACAGACTGAAATCACCAAATGGTGAGTATGTAAACCAATAGGAACTCTCATACATTACTGGTAGTACAACCATTTGAAAAAGATTTGACAGTTTTTAATAAAGTTAATCATACACATTCCTACTAAGTATTTATGCAAAAGAAATAAAAATGTTACATCAAAGAATGTCTGTGATTCCTTTATTCACAGTAGCCAATAACTGGAAGCAGTTCTAAATGTCTATCATCAGGAGAATGGGTAAACAAATTATGGTATATTTATACAGAGGAATGCTGCTTAATAATAAAAAAGAATCAACTACAGATACATACAACTAACTTGTATGGATGAGTATTACAGATTTTTTGGCAGAGCAATGAAACCTGTGTGTGTGTATGCATATATGTATATATCTCATATATATACATATATGCGTGTATGCATATGATATATGGTCAGAGGAGAATATCAGAACTGTTGTTGCTTTGGGGTAAAGGGAAGTTTTGGGGGCAATGAAAGTGTTCTGTATCATGATAAAGATGTGTATCACACAGCTAAGTGCATAACTAAGATTGTTCAAAATTATATTGCTAAGATTTGTGTATTTTCATTTATGTAAAATTTACCTAAAGAAAAATAATTTTAAAATCATCATTATCAAGTAGGTAGTGGGTGGCATTACAGATGATAAAAGATTGGCAGAATATTGATAATTGTTGAAAGTGAGTGATAGGTGTAGAGAATTCCATTATTCTATTTTGTTTACTATCTATATGTTTAAAGCATTCTGCAATAAATGTTTTTTATAAATGTTTTTTATAAATAAAAGTGTGAAAAGACCAACCACAAACCAAAGAGGAATTACTACTGCCTGTTTATTCAGAGAACACATTGAATCCAAGAGGATGTATTGTCATTCTCTAGGTGATAGACTGAGGAGTATTAAGAATGAAGTGTTGAGAAAAGGCTATTTCAGGCATTCATGAAAATTCATTACATATTTTACTTAGAACCACATTGTTATGTGTATGAAATGATTAGGAGTTTAGACTCTGTATGATAGACCAGAGTTTTTGAGTCCTTGTTTGCCAAGGATTCTTTGAAGATTTGAACTCAGTTCAATCTTCTGAAGATTTGAACTCAGTTCAATTATACATAGCTCTGAAAAAATAATACAAGGGCAATTTTCTGAAAAGGCCATTTGCTGCTGTGAATGGCACATACTGTGTAATAAGGCTGTTTTAGATTTTTAGAGTGATCTGAAAAAGATTTGTGAAGTTTGAAAGTTTCACATACCAAGAACAAAAATATACTTTCAACTTCCTGGCTTATCTTTCTTGTTCACTCAGAGGGCATGGATCTAGAATACCAAATCAAAAAGGGAGTGAGTATGAGCTGGGATGCTAAACTCTTGAGTAAGTATTCTGTATTCACAGTAGATAGCAATGAGAAGGTATATATGTTCATTTTAGATCAGAAACAAAAGACTGATTTTGAAATAATTGACAATATTTTACAAGGGAACAGGGTTTTAAAGTATTTTATGATCAAATGTCAAAGTGTGTTTGTTTGTTTGTTTGTTTGTTTTCATGAATGAAGGGAATAAGTGCCTAACTTGTCTCAGATTTTGGTATCAATTCTATAACTGTTTCCCATAAGAAGAAAGGCCTGTATAAAATAGTATTGAATATATGCAGGAGGCTTTTATAAGGTAGCCTTGTTTATGTGTCCATATATGGATTGTATGTTACGACGGCTCACAGCTTAAAAGGTTTCTAGTATCCTGTATCTGTTGAAGTTGGAAGGAGAAGAAAATACGATGTTCTCTAATTTTTTTAAGTAGAAATCTGATGGTTTTAATTTTTTTCTTCCAAGTTCTAGTTTAATGAATTATCTGTTATGATCTAGATCTCTAATTCTTCTCCCTTAATGGTTAATTAGGATAATCCAGAAAAGGAGTCCTAGATTAAAAAATAAATTAAAAAAAGGAGTTAGGCAACATTTCTTAGTCTAGGTTATATTCCATTTTCTCATCAGAGCTATAATTTGCTGCCCTTGACCTCTCTTCTAAGCTTTAAACTAATACTTCAACAGACTTCTGAACAGCATACTGAAAGTTAATATTCCATTGGCATCTTTAATTCAACATTTCCAAAACCAAGCAATTTGCTCTATTGTTCTCAAGCCTATTTCTCTTCCTTTTGTCTAGTTATGACATCACCATTTGTCCAGGTACCCAAGCTGCAGATCTTACTCATCTTTACTCATTCTTCTCTCTTCTCTGCCTGATTAATTGCTATATCTTAGTGACTCTATGTTGTGAAATTTCTATTCTTCCTTTCTAGTCCTACTTCCCATATTGTTTTTTTCTGGTTGATGAGTTTTCTTTGCCCCTTGAAATTTTATTCTTTTCATTTCACACACCACTCTGCATCAGGTAGTATCATTATCATACAAGGAATTAAAAAATGTTCTATTTCTTAATTTTCAAACATCCAGACAATTTGACTTCATCCTACCTTTGTTAGTTTAAGCTCCTCCCACAGCCTTCACATATTCATGCTTGTGTTCCTGGAGTACCCTCTATTTCTCCTAGAATAGGAACTAACATGTTCCTTCTGCCTAGAAAACCCTCTTTTCCTTTTTTTCTGTTAGATCCCACTTTTACCTTGGAGCCCTTCTCACATTTAACTCTACAAATTGTTTCTGATACGCCTTGTCAGAAATTAAATAATTATTTCCTATACCTTTACTTAGGTCTTTTTTCCTTTTTAATGTGATCTTATGTTTCATGTTACTTTTTGTTTCATTAGATTATGACAAGATCTTTAGGACTATGTATGCAATCTGTTATACACATACACATTTGGTAAGTTGAGTTTGATTCCCCAAATGGATTCTCAGTGAATGTGTGCAGTTATTCAAAAGGTGAACACTGGCTTATCTTGCTACTTTATTGAACCCTAAATACACAAAATTATGCCTTAGGTTTGCCTTAATATGTGGTTATTTGTAGAGTTTGGATTTACACTTGGATGGTGCATGGACACATCCCTTTGTTATCTTCTCACTTTGTGATACAAATTACGATCTGGTTGATCTAAAAAGAGGACATTGATAGTTCATGTTGTAGAAGTGGCTAATAGTCCATTTGCTCTATCCTCTTTTTATTCACTAGCTGAATGTGGAGGGCTTTATCTTAATAGGACAAGATGGGGCCACAGAATGAAAGGAGACTGGGCTTTCAAGTCACCAGTGATGAGACCATCTATGAACATTGGACTATTAGAAACATTAAAATTAAACTGATTGTATTAAACTCTGAGACTAAGGGGTTATAATAGCTAATATTGCCCTAATCATCACTGCGTATATTATTTTTATTAATGGCTGCCCTCATGAAAACAGTACATGGTTAAACATCTTGAGGAAAGCATGCATGGTTTTAAGGGAATTGAAACCAGATCACATGAAGAATCACTAATGCAATTGTCAGTGTCTGATCTGGAGGAGTACTTTTGCGAGATGTGAGGAAAAGCAGGATTTTTTTTTTTTTTAATTTTTAAAAGGAAGTTAGACTGTCTTTTGTGACTCAAGCAGACAGAGTTGAGTTTGTATGAAAACAAGTTTTTAGCTCATTATAACATAACTTTCTAGCACAGTGGAACAAACTCATAGGAAATGGTATTTTCTGCATATATATGGGGATGTTTACTCTGGGAGACCACTTGTTTAGATTGTTTTTGTTAACAAACTCTTACATTTGTAAAGAGTTATAACACTTTTTAAAAAATACTGTCACACAGATTATTTCAGATGGTCTTCACGTTAGTCCTGTGAGGTGGCATTTTTCTCATTTTGTAGAAAAACTGAAGCGATGTTACATGACATGACCACTTCATCTGAAGGAGCTAATCGTTCCTCTTCTCTTACTTTTTTAATTTCATCAACCTTTTATTCCCGTCACAGCTCATAATAACTTCTGAAATTACATTATTCCTGTATTTATTACTTGTTTGTGGTGGTTTTCACCTTTTAGAATGTGGGTATCTGAGAATAGATACTTTCCACCTGTCTTTTTTACTTGTTACCCCAGTCTTAAGACTACCTGGTACAATGCAGGCAGTTGGTACATACTTATTAATAAGTATATGAATGATTTGTCCTTCATTCTGCTAACAAATGTCAGACCTAAAACCAGAACCATGGTCTTCAAATTCTGTGTCCCTTATACTTTCTGTTGGTAGTAGAACTAGATAATGTAAATTTCCTTTCCATCATAATATTCTATCATTCTGACATTTGCTCAGATTATCTAGTTTGTCCTTCTCCACTTGTTTATTTTTGTACAGGTCTGTTGGTGCATTCCCTCCTATTATTCATTGATTGGATTATTCATTCAATAAGCATTTGCTAATTACTTACCTGGCCTCATGCTAGGAGTTAGGAACATACAAACAAGAAGAAAACAGGAGTCCGAGTCTCAAGGATACACTCCTGTTAACCTCAAACATCTGAAAAAAGCAGTGAGCAACAGTGAAAACAGCTGATTACTATGGAACTTTATCAGACAGAAAGGAAAAGAACATACTTATTGTAAAAATAATAGTTAAAACAAAAATAAAAACTGACCACATAGCAGTAATGCCAAGGGATATAGAGAACAAGAGACAAAAACAGGCTGAGAAAAAGCAAATAAAAGAGGCTGTGTAGAGCAAAGTGTAAATTGTTATTTATTCATTCATTCATTCATGCATGCATGAATGCCTGTGTTTGCTTTATTCCATAAATACACTGAGAGCCGCTAGAGAGTAAACTTCTGTAAGGTCTAATGGAAGCAGCAAATGGATGGCAGGCAACAGAATGTTTGATAGTACTTAATGCCAATAGAAAGAAAAACTACTATGACGATGAAAAAAAAAGAAAAATGAGACTAGCAGTAGAGCCATTGGCATTGAGACTTAGACACGTGTGTGTGACACTATTAACATGTACTCTTGACAGTGTTTCTCAAGATAACTGAGATAAAGGAGCATTTTTTAAAACTCTGTCAGGGGTTTATACTTGTACAAAACAGAATAAAAATTACTAGAAAAACAAAATGGAAAATAAATAAAGTACAACCCTGATGTTTTATTATTAGGTCCAGTAGATATAAAAATTAATAAATGTTTATAAAACTTGCTAAACACAAACTATAAATTTCTATACCATGGTAACAATAGTTTGCAGAACCTGTTTACTGGTTTTTGACCATATGATTTCTATATCCCTAAGCCCTTCAGTCTAGGGGAATGGTGATAGCATCATTGGTCATAGGCCTCTAGGAATAGCATAGCCCTATTTCTCTAGGGTTATTTAACAAACTGAATGATAGCACGGTAAATTCATTTAATGTGCCCCTGATGGAATTGTTGTGCTAAAGAATTTATTCATTGTAGAAGTCTGCCCATCAGCAACAAATTAAATTATATCTTATGAAACCTATTGAGGTGGAGAAGAATGGCATTCATTTACAAAAATTTTCTATCACAATTTTTAAATGCTGAAATTTGTCTTGGGGCATAGATAACGATAATTTAGAAATTTATTTTCCTCTGAACAATTCATATTTCAATTGTGATGGGTAAGATTATATGAATGTAATATTTGTGAAAAATAATCACAAAATAAAACTTGGGCAGCCAACTAGCCAAGAGAGATGGCATTTGGAGAATAGTACCAATATAAGTCCTGTGGAGATACTTCCTCTGCCATTTTAAGATGGAATACTATGCAGCCATTAAAAAGACAAGGTCATGTGTTTGTGGGAACATGGATGGAGCTGGAGGCTATTACCTTTAGCAAACTAATGCAGGAATAGAATACCAAATACCACATGTTCTCACAAGTGAGAGCTAAATATAAGAACTCATGAATACAAAGAAGGGAACAGCAGACACTGGGGTCTACTTTGAGGGTGGAGGGTAGGAGGAGGGAGAGGAGCAATAAAGATAACTCTCGGGTACTGGGCTTCGTACTTCGGTGATGAAATAATCTGTACAACAAACCCACGTGACACAAGTTCAACTATGTAACAAACCTTCACGTGTACTCCTGAACCTAAAATAGAAGTTTTTCTTAAAGATTTTTTTTTTTTCCAAAAAAGCAGTTCCTTCTGCTCAATCATGGGAGGATAGAAAGATTAGGAATTTATTAAAAACAATAGAAACATTTCAGCAGACAGTATCCTACCCCACCACCTTTTCTTTTTCTTTCTCACTTCTATATTAGCTAACCTATACCTTTTCTCCTTCTGATGTTTTGACCTAGTGTCATCGTAAAGAAATTTAAAATGTTAGTCTTAGTTATATATCAGTTTGTTTAAATCTGTTTTCAAAGGAATGCTGTCTAACACTTACATTTATTATTGGCATGTACAGTTTTAGAAACTAATATCAAATGAGTGATAATTTAGTTGCCATTTGACTATTTAATGGTGGGTATTAGAATTATTTGGGATGGTTGGATAACTTGCCAAGGGTTCAGAGCTGGATTTGATGAATTAAAACACTAATCTGTCCTACCTCTTAGTCCCCTTTCCCCACAAAAAACCCCAGATCACTAAAATGACACATAAAGGGACTGAAACAAAACCAACAAGCAAAAACTAACTAGGACAAATAAATATGAAAGGAGATAACAGGTGTACAATTGTCAACTGATTTAGCAGAGAAAAGCAAGTTGTAATCTTAGTTTATTGAGGTGAAACCCATGAAGAAGCTGGTTTGTCTGCAAAACCCTTGAAAGCCATGGGAAATACAAACACTAGGTGCCGTGTAGCTCTGAAAACAAGAGGAATGGTTGAAAGTCCATATGACTTAGCAGTTGTGTTCCCAAGTCCTCTTGTGCACTGTCTCAGTCAGCTCAGGCTGCCGTTAAAAAGCACCCACCATAGATTGGCTTAAACAACAGGAATTTATATTTACAGTTCTGGAGGCTAGAAAGTCCAAGATCAAGGTTTCTGCTGAGTAGGCCTCTTCTTTTGGCTTATAGGTAGCCACAGTCTTGCTGTGTGCGCACACAGAGAGAATGTGCGAGTGCTCTTTTCCCCATCCTCAGGACTTTGTCTAACCCCAGTTACCTCCTAAAGCCCCTGTCTCCAACTGCTATCACATTGCGGGTTAGGGCTTCGGCATATAAATTTGTGGGGGAGGGAGGGAGGTAAAAAAATATTTAATCCTTAACACACACCATACTTAAATAGGGGACTTATTGTACACCCTAGCAGAACAAAAGAGAAATCAAAGCAGACAATCTCTGAACTCATAAAGAGCAGGAGAAGGCATGGGACTTAAAAACAAGGAGATTAAACCAAAGACCATTACTGAGCAGTGAGGTCTCCACTATGCTTCTTAACACATTGATCCTAGAATGCTGAAAGTTTGGCTCATAGTACCACTTAGGAGACTGGTGAATTTTTTTCTAAGCAAAAAGACTGGCTCAAGAGAAAATGTTCATAGAACTGACATTTGGGAATCTCCACAGCCATGAAAAATTAGTTCAATACCTTTTGTGGCTATTGTGAAGCTTACTCACATACACAGAATTTCCTTTCAACATTTTTGTGTTTGAGTTTTTAATATGAATGAACATAAAATTGTTACCAAACAAAGACATCTCAAATGAAAAAGTTACTGACTCAAAGGAACAAATAAAAAGAAACTTCAAGGAAACAGAGACAGTTCAGAAGTAGGGAAGTAAAACTATATTTATATAGTTTTTTGTAGTTTTAATATAAATATAGTTTTATGAAGGTGAGAGGTCCTCCTACTTCAAGTGATCCTCCCACTTCAGCCTCCCAAGTAGCTGGGACTATAGGCTCATGCCACTATACCCAACTAATTGTTGTATTTTTTGTAGAGACCAGGGTTTTGTCCTGTTGCCCAGGCTGGTCTCTAACTCCTGGACTCAAGTGATCTGTCCATCTTAGCCTCTCAAAGTGTTGGATTTACATGTGTGAGCCACCTTGTATGGCCTCAAAAAAACTATAATTATGATTTGTAAGAGAGAGAAAAGAACCAAATAACTGCAACAAAAATGCCCACTTCAGAAAGGGAGAATGATGAAATAAATAGCAGTGATTGGTCAGTAGTAAATACAAAGTATTTCTGGACAAAAAGAGCAAGGATTCCTTTCTCCAAGGGTGGAACAATTTCGTTGATTAGTTGCTCTAGCAGTCCATGATTCTTTTCTGTAGGGGTGTCTCCTTTGTTAGAAAAGGTATAATTTGGTATTTTTTCTAGAGTACAGTTTGAGAGTATGCATTAAAATATAAAACTTGCTCAATCTTCAGCCTGTTAATATGGTTTCTAGGAGTTTCTCATAAGGCTATAATTGTAAAGTTTCACAAAGATGCATGCACAAAAATAAACATTGTTTAAAGTGAAAAATTGGAAACAACATAAAAGTCTATAAAAAGGAGAATGGCAAAATATATATTAAATTTAACAAAACAAAACGAATAATGCTATACCATAGAGTTCCAAAAGGTTACAGAATAATATTTATATATAAATTCATTACATAAAATATTTAATAAACAGCTCTCCAGAAGGATGTTTGCCTAAATGCTATCAGTGATTTTCTTTGGGTAATGGGACACTGGGAAATTTTCACTTCTTTATATTTTTTATAATGAGCATATATCAGTTTTACAAAAATCAAAATACATTTTATTGAAGCATGTGGGTTTTGAGTAGCCTCTTGTGAATTATTTGTTTGCTTTACAAATTATCTGTTTTTAATTTTAAGATCTAAATTTTGGCTGGGCACGGTGGCTCATACCTGTAATCCCAGCACTTTGGTGGGAAGCTGAGGTGGGAAGATCACGTGAATCCAGGAGTTCAATTCCAGCCTGGTCAACATAGAGGAGGGAGGGAGGGAAAGAAGAAGGGAGGGAAAGAAAAAGAAAAAAGAAAAGAAAGAAAGGAGAAATTTTCCCCTTGCCATTAAGTATCTTTCTGAATCATCTGTCTCAATACCAATTGCAATTTGTTCAGGAAATCATCTTATTTTAATAATAATAGTAGTCTGAAGTGACCAAATTGGAAGCATAGATTAGTCTTATTGTATTACAGCAAAATCATAATGAGGTCTTACTTGACATACTGATTACATTATGTAGCTTTTATTTACTGTAGGTAATAACGAGGTATAATGTACTGGGCTGCTTTTAGTATTAGATAATTACTACTACTGATAATGATTATATAGGATATGATTATTGTTGAAATAATTAAAGACCTAGTAACTTACCTAGGCTCTCTAAGTCTCAGCTGACTCATCTGAAAATGAGAAGAATGTGGACGAATACAGCAGTTTGTTGTGAGAGTTTAATGTGGTACTACTACATGTAAAGCACTTTCAACAGTGCCTGAAACCTCAAAAGTGCTGTTATTATCTGTAAGTTTGAGAAAAGCCAGTAACCCAGTTGTATTTTCTCAAGGGAATCTGTGATTTTACTTAGGTTATATTTTATGTAGGATGTTTCTTTCAAACAGTAATTTCAGGTTTATTCTTAAACTTAAGTTCAAAAATTGTCTTCTATTGTAGGATACTGTCAGAGTTAAGAAATGACATTCAGGAATGAATTTTATAAACATTACATTGTCATTTTAACTAATGTACCCTCTTCAAATTTAGTTTTTATTGGACCAGTTAGGGAATTTAGCCCACTTATAACAAATCACTTAGTGATTTATATTACTTTCACTTTGCTAACATTACCAGTTCTTTTTAAGCAATATTTGTGTTCTAAGTTATTAATAACTCCAAAAATTTTATTATATATTTTAATTCTAAACATTTTTGTTTTATTTGTGTTATGTTTACCTCTTCCTAAGTCTAAATTGAATATTTTCAGTCTCATATAATTTTTTATCATTTTTAAGTCTAATTATTTGCCTGGTATATATCTTTGCATATTTTCTCATATATGTATTTCAAATAGGATTAGGTATTGTTTCTGATCCTATGAAATTCTGTGTGCATCTAGATTTACATAGAATACAAAATTAAAGTCTGTTGTTAATACTTATACATTAATTATGTGGTAAGTCTACTCATTTGTTAATTAGCTGCCTTACATAATTTCATATAGTACTCATAATTTCTGAGTCATGTAATGATTTATATCACAGTTTGGATTTGTTTTTAAGGAAAAAACACATCTTTCATGTGATTTTACTTATTCTCTTGAAAAACAGATGAAAAGTAGCATAATTAAAAACAAGAATAACAGACTATCTTAAGTAGACATGGACTGCTTGGTCACTTACTCTCAATATAGACTCTCTCCCTAAAAATGTTTTAAATAAGAACAACTATAAAAGACATAAATCTATTTTAAAATATTGGGTGTCAAATGAGTTCATATTTAAAGGAGGCTTGGATATAAATAGCATTCCAAATCTGAGAAAATATCTTACTTGCCTTTAATAACTTAATGAAAAATATATGAGTAGCAATACATATTTTTTAGTTTTGTTTCCACATCAGTGCACTGTTCTGGAACAGTATTTGGCTCGTGGCTATTGGAGATACTGAGGCTGCAAAAGTTGAATATTCTCAGAAAGCTCTATTCAAACATCAAGTGCTTGGTCCATGATAACTAGTTGATAGTTATGTGAGCTTTTTCTGTAGCACATCAAAATAAAAATAGATACATTAACTTTATACACATTTATATTACCTGTTACATAATATTTGTTGGACTCATTTCATAGATTTAGTTTTTGAATCTGTGGTAAAATCTTGAGGTGACAACAATTAATAAATCTTTCAATTTTTTTAACAATGCCTTACTAGGAACGCAAATAATCTATGATGATAGTTGTTCATCAAGCAGATATTTTACGTTTCTCAGTTATCATCTAATTGCTTCATTGCTTCTGTTGCGGCAACCTAATAATAATCATTTTAGTGAGTAATTTTTCTAAACTTAATTTTGGAAAATACATCATTTTCTGATTAATTTTTCAATTTTGACTAGTTGTTCTTAAGTTAGATTTCTTGTCATATACTCTGTTGAACTTGGGGCTAGGAAATGTATCTTGGCTGATTATAGAAAGGTGATTTTAGTGATTTTTTTCTCCTAAGCCTTCATTTTAGAGAACTTCTCATTTTTTCCTTTTGTAACTACTTTGATATTTCTGGACAAATGAATTCTACCAGCTACTCTCCTTGTTGATAGATCATCTGCCTCAGAGCCGTAATATAATTTGCTTATCATTCCTTGTAGCATCAGAGGCTCCTTGAAATGCTAGATACAGAGAAGGAACTGTTAAAAGAAAAAATAAAGGAAGCTTTGATTCAGCATTCTCAAGAACAGAAGGTAATACTTTCACTGTGCTCAGAGTGTAGAAAGAATGTGTTCTGTTACCTCAAATAATACATTTAATGTTTTTCCAACTGTCTTATCATTTGACAGGAAATATTGGAGAAATGTTTGGAGGAAGAAAGGCAAAGAAATAAAGAGGCATTAGTATCCGCTGCAAAGGTATTTCCATCTGTAATAGTGGGTTGCTTCTAAGTGGAAATAAAAAAACTGAATATATTAATAGTATGCTGAATCTTTTATATAATGTTTCATTCCATAAAAATCAACATTTTTATTTTTTTATTTACTTTTAAACTTAAGATATGACTACTTATATTCTTATTAAATTCACATCACACAATATAATGGTAGCATTGAAATGCTTTACCATATAGGTTATTAGTTACTTGTTATAAAGAACATATATGTTGGGATACTAATATCCACCTGCGATTTGTTGGATCTAATTAGAGGTTGTGTGTGCATCTGTGTATCAAGGTAAGTAATTTTTAAAGCCAAGTTTAAAATAAGTCATCTAAATCATGTATTAATAGATATAAAATATACACATACCAACAAATACACTTTTAACACTTACTTTTGAGTTTTAGATTTAAAATTAAATTTAGCAAACAAATATTGAATGTCTCATATCTATGTATCACTATGCCAGGGTTAAATTTAAGGGTGACTATGATTTTGTCTTTTTCTTAAATAATTTATAATCAGATAAGAAAAATATTATTTATATACCAAGAGGGCAAGGAGGAATGCATTAAATTGTTATGAGTATGTACATCATATGTCTATGTCTTAGAAGTTTTTAAACAATAAATTACTTTTGAATTCAGCCTGAAAGGATGGCTAGCATTCTGAACAGAGTTTGAATTTTATTCCATAGGGTAAGGGAGACATACTGACATTTTAAAAACATGTTTGTGATGTAATGGTAATTGACATTAACTTTTAGGAAATTAGAGGCAACAAAAGCTAGAGGCAGGGAAAGAATTCATAGAATGCATCAAAAGTCTGGCTACGAGATAGTGAGTGGTAGAAACAGACCAGTAGTAGTAGTTTGGAAAGGAAAGAAATAGGCAAATTCTGGAAATATGGAGAAGATGGAGTCAACATGTATGTTTGATGTGAATAATATAGAAGGTGGCCAAGTTGTATACTGCTAGAGTATAGATTTAAGAACAAAATGGAAAGTAGCACTCTTTCTTTGGAATAGAGTTTGAGGTGATGTAAAGCAAAAAGTCGAATTTTAGAAAATTTGTATCTGTTTTCCAATATGTATGTTCCTGATGAGATTTATGGTAACATTAACAAATGTGATTTTAAAATTTTGGTACAAAGAAGTGTGTCAGCATCTGAAGAAGACATGTAACTCAATAAATCAATATTTTTCCCATAAAAATGTTAAAAATTATGTATCGATAAATGATTCATTCAGAGTACAAGAAAGGATCGTAATATAATAACATGAAAATTTCATTTGACATAATTTTATTTTCATTATGCCAACTAACCTTTAAGAACTAGTCCTTGTCAAGTTCTGATGTGAAATCATCAAGAATATCTACAATTATCTAAACTGGCTACTAAATACTCAAATTTTTCCTACTACCTATCTGTGTGAGACTGGGTTTTCTTTATATACTTCAACTAAAAAACACCATTACAGATTTCACACAGAAGGGAGAAATAGGAATTAATTTAGCTGTCTTGTATTAAGTCAGATATTAAAGAGGTTTAAAGACACATACAGTGGAATTTTCCTTTTTTAATTTTGGAAAGCAGTTATTTTTCATAAAATATATTAATATCAATGCAGTTAATGATATTAATTTTAAATGAATTAATTTTATTTTTTCTTGAATTTCTAATATGGTATGTATTAATACATATGATCAACATAAACAAAATCTCTTTGATATCCTCAATAATTTTAAGATTGTAAAGGGATCCTTAGACTATATAGTTTGAAATCTGCCACTTCACCCTAAGACCTGATTTCTTTGAAGATTAGAAATGCCATGGAAATTAAGTAGGAATATTTGTATAAAAAAGAATAATAGATTTTATTTTATAGCAGTTATTTACTATGCATAAAAACAGCAATGTGAGAACTAAACACTATAGGATCAAAGTTTTTTTATCTTTTAGGTTAACCAAGTCTGTCTTACTCAAGAAATCATTATGCAGTCAATCTTTCAAATTTGTTCTGGTCTTTATTTATTTTGAAGCTTGAAAAAGAAGCAATGAAGGATGCAGTTTTAAAAGCCATAGAAGAAGAAAGAAAAAATTTGGAAAAAGCCCATGCTGAAGAAAGGGAATTATGGAAGACAGAACATGCAAAAGATCAAGAAAAAGTATCTCAGGAAATTCAAAAAGCTATACAAGAACAAAGAAAAATAAGTCAGGTTAGTAATATTAACTGTTTGTAAATTTTTTTTTCTCATTTTTCTCAAAATGAAGTACCCTTACTCTTTTATTTTACTTAAAACAACCTTAGTAGATATTTATGACTTTTTAATTTTTAATTTTCATTTTGATGTTAATATTTTGAATTAATCATTTTTAATATTTTAATGTGCTTTCATCTTTCTGATATTGAAAACTTAGTAACTGACCATTTTACCCTTTTACTTTATTTTCTAAAAGGTCAAAACAAAATTTATGTTTAGTAATTGCAAATACATTAAACTTTGTGTTATTTTTCCTTTTCTCATACATAGAGGCAAACACACACGCACACATGCACACAAACTCAATCAATACAAAATAATATATTTGTGTAGAAAACAATTTGATTCAATTAATTTATAATTCTAATTTGTAAATCTCTATACCTATAGTTGGTAACAATCATTAATAAAATCTCACAAATATTCCCTATAGTCTCATAAAGATACATAACGATCAACAGGTGTGGCCTACATGCAAAATAACTTTTGATTGTTTATCTGAACAATTAAAAACACTACCTTTTTTTTTCTGTGATTGAATTTGCACAGTCCTATTTTATAATTAGTCTTTTTATATATATATGGGCAGAAGTACTTAAATAAATCTTCCCTTAAGTATCAAAAGCAAGTCGGTTTCTCATGTTCAAACTGTTAAATATACTACAATTTTTCATTCACATTATAAATGCAGCTAAAATGACTAACCTTTCAGATCAACCCAGATTTTTTTATGACTCATTAATCTTAATGAAGCCTTAAAAAGCTCAGAGTTTTTAATACCCCAGATAAAAGTTACATTTTTTAAAGATGTCACTTGTTTATTCTCAGTAACACACAGTTACCCATTTGTTATAAAAATTAAGCAGATCTGTAGGTAGCATCTATGGTAAGATAACAGTACTACAGTAGCAGATTTTTTTTTCTTGCATTTTTTCACTAAAGCAGTATTACCTTTTAATTCTTACTGTAATCTATCAATAAATGTATATTGAGTACTTATTGCATATAAAATGTTTGTCACTTCAGTTGCTTGGAATTTCATGCCAGTAAGGTCAAGTTCATTGGCTAAGTTCTTATTTGGGAGAGTTTATTTAAATTTGTTTTATGACCCCAAACATTCCTGTAACCTCACATAGATGTGGGCCATTCATCCCTTAAATTGGGTAAGAAGGCATGAAAAAAATCAACACATATTCATCATCCTAATGGAAAAATATATATCTTAAAGAGCACACTTCTCTGCTGATTTGTCAGGAGTCTACAAGAAACATGCAGTATATGATACACTACTTTGAAATTTGTCCTCTGTAGGTTCAGAATATGGTGAAGACAATCTAAACATGTCTTGAATAAATTACATTAATTTCCTTACACATGTTTGCACGTTTTGCTACAAAGTCTCTGCCAAGTTAAATTATATATCTCTGTATCATTTGGGTGGATTTCACATTTATTTCTTTGTTTGGAACATTGTTCCTTATTTATTTTTCTTGACTCTGTATGTTGGTTTCTATCCATTAGAAATAACAGCTACTGGCCGGGCGCGGTGGCTCAAGCCTGTAATCCCAGCACTTTGGGAGGCCGAGACGGGTGGATCACGAGGTCAGGAGATCGAGACCATCCTGGCTAACACGGTGAAACCCCGTCTCTACTAAAAAATACAAAAAACTAGCTGGGTGAGGTGGCGGGCGCCTGTAGTCCCAGCTACTCAGGAGACTGAGACAGGAGAATGGCGTAAACCCGGGAGGCGGAGCTTGCAGTGAGCTGAGTTCCGGCCACTGCACTCCAGCCTGGGCTACAGAGCGAGACTCCGTCTCAAAAAAAAAAAAAAAAAAAGAAATAACAGCTACTTCTCACCTCTCACAGTCTTCATTGACTGGCCTTGTACTGGTGAAGAACCACACCAATCAACCTGATCAGAGATTTTGTGGGCCTCTCAAACCTTTATGCTAATCCATACTGCTGTGTTTGTTGTTGGCACCCCAAAGCTGTCTAAAGTACATGGTGTTCCAGTGCTCGCAGATAGGTGAGACAGAAGCCAGTCTCCCAGGAGCCCCTGGAAAAATTAGAACTTTGGACATGTAGTCCAACTCTTTCCCTCCCCAGGGAGAAGCTGCAATCAGGTTTTTTGCCCTCTTTCTTGGACTGAGCAGGGGAGTGGGCTATAGCAACTGTTTGCTTGTTAATTTAATCCACCATCTTTGTTCTCACTGGCCCCTAGGCATCAGTAGTATGCCAGGTCCTGTTACTGCTCTGAGATAGGTAAGACAGAAGCGGATAACCTGGGCAGTTTCTAGGAAGGTTGATTGGACATGTAATCCAACTTTCTCCCCACCAGAGAAGTTGAGAGCTATGGATTTCCTTTGGATCATATGGCACTGTATTGGGTATAGGGATTGTGGTGAGAGTTAGGTCTTGAGTTTTCCTGCCAGTTCAATGTAGTTGGTTTCATGCTTGCCCAGGGTGAAGGACCCTCTCAATTTGTGTCTGAATTTTCCACAAAGGGTATTTGTGCATGCATCGTTGTTAATTGAGTGTGTCCATGGAAGGACAAAGGATCCAGGGTTTTCCTGTTTCACCTCTTGTTGACATCATCTGGTATTTTAATATTTTTCTAAATTCCCAAGGTAAAGGAAAAAGTAAATTAATAATGTATCTGATTATAATCATTAAACAAAATGAAAATTATGCTTGTTGTAAAATACCAGCTATAAGAAAAATAAGCATGTAGGAAACATGCAGTAAATATCCTTGAAGGGTACACTTCCCAGAAGATGCTTTTAATGACTTAATTGTATTTGTCCAAAATTTTCAAATAAGTTTATAGATGGCATTTATTAATTAATCATATTAGTTTCCTAGGAAAAGCCAATTGGAAAAACTAATATATTACTATAGATTGGTTTGTATAAAGTCCCATGAGTTTAATTAATTGCCCTAAATTAGTTTTGTTGCAAGAATAGAAATATCATTTATAAATAGACTTTACCCCTGGGCTGCTAGTGATAGGAATCTGAAATACTGCCTCTTCATTCTATGCATATCCTGGAGGATTTTAACTATGAGTTTCACATTTATAATTAATGTCCTTGTTACTTCTTTTAGGAAAATCCCTCAAATAAAGGGCATTACAAAAGCTGACAGATCATTATCTGATAACAATAAGGGAAACAATAATAGTTCCTCATATTCAAGTTTCATTAAGTTGCCTTTATTCTAAGCAAATATATTAAGCTAGTTTAGCTAAAAAGGTATTTTTATTTATTTTTGTTTTTGTTTTTTTGTAGCTTTGCCTGCAGAAAATAGTAGCAGTAAGATAATAGCAGAACTGGTGGTGGTGGAAATGGCAATAATTAACAATATTGACTTATTAATTCAATTCTAAGTGCTGAGCACTTTTCTAATTTTTTTAGATGTTTCATCTCAATTCCTCACAACCACCTTATGAAGTAGGTACTATTATTATCCCCATTGATACAGATGGGGAGACTAAAGCTTACAGAGATTATGTAACTTGTTTTAGGCCATGTGACTTTTTAGAAGAGTCAGCAGGCAGTATTCAAGTTCAGGCAGCCTAACTCCTGAGGCCTTGTAATTTGCCACTACTCGATTCTATCTCCCTGTGTTCTCATCTTAGTATAAAGTACAGATTTATGTCATTTATCATTTAATATTTGAAATGATCCTAGGAAATTAACAGATAAGTTCTATAGGCAAAACTTTAAGAAGATGTTACTTTTATGTATTCATCCATTCTGTAACATTTATGGCACCTCTGCCATGTATTGGCACTGTTAGACGTTTCTGACACACAACATTAAGCAAGATAGACAAGGCCCCTGTGCTTTCATAGAGCTAACATTCAAGTTGGAAAAGAGCTATAATACGCAAGATAATGCCATGTGGTGCTGTGGGCTAGGAAGAAAAAATTCGGGGTTATATATTTAGCTGACACTGGTTGTAGGGGATTTCTTTAGACAATATAGTTAGGAAAGAAGCCAAACTCAGTAAATTTTCATTTCATATAATTCAATTTATATGAGATTCTAGAGAAGACAAAAGTGATATGAGAGAAGACACATAAGTAGTTACAATATCTAGGGGCAGGGCAATTTTTTGAGGGGGATGATAATGTTTTATATCTTGATTGTGATAGCGCTTCTATTTGGCAAAACTTAGCAAATTACACACTTAATATTCGTGAAAATTATATGCAAGTAATACCTTAATAGAGCTGATTTTAAAAAACAAATGACTTTCAGAGTAACTGGATGGATGGTGATTTTGGATGTAATTTCATTTACTGAGGTGAGAAAAGGTTAAGTTTCATGGGGTTAAAAAATCTAATTTGTGACCGGGTGCGGTGGCTCAAGCCTGTAATCCCAGCACTTTGGGAGGCCGAGACGGGCGGATCACGAGGTCAGGAGATCAAGACCATCCTGGCTAAGACGGTGAAACCCCGTCTCTACTAAAAAATACAAAAAAAAAAACTAGCCGGGTGAGGTGGCGGGCGCCTGTAGTCCCAGCTACTCGGGAGGCTGAGGCAGGAGAATGGCGTAAACCCGGGAGGCGGAGCTTGCAGTGAGCTGAGATCCCCTCATTGCACTCCAGCCTGGGCTACAGAGCGAGACTCCGTCTCAAAAAAAAAAAAAATAAATAAATAAATCTACTTTGTGTGTATTAAATGTGTGATGCTTATTCATGAGCCTAGAGGAAATGTTGAGTAGGCAGTTAGAAATATAGACATGGAATTCAGGGGAGTTGTCAAGGCTGGAAATAGAAATTTTGGATTAATAAGCATATAGTTGTTATTTAAAACCAAATAAATAAAAAGGAAATATTTTCTGGATAGGGTTTTATGACATTCTTTTATGGATTGTGTCCATCTTCTACCTAGAAAGAATATGGCCACTTTAGATTAATGTGTAATACTGTAAATAGTTTCACACATAACAGTTGTACTTCAGATGAAATAATGAAAGTGTTAAACTTATTGGTGCTGTCTGTGTCACCCTGTAACCCATGATTGAGTAGCCAGGCATTCATCCAGACTTTCTAGGAAGCTCAGGTCACCACTATGAACAGCAGCTTCTGCCACTTTCTACTGAGCCCCTGCCTAGATGCAGAGGCCAGTGCTCATTCTGTCTGGCAGCTGGTTGGGATACATAGAACCTGAAGAGGCCCTCTCCAGGGACCTACCAACTGTTCTGAGTATTAACTGAAGGGACTGACTTTTTAAAAACTTGGAAGCCATTTTTAAATTCTAAGGTGTAGGTCACTTCACAGCACTTGAATGTTCTTTTAAAGAAAACTAAAACCATAATTAACAGCAATTAATATATTTCTTTGTCTACTAAGTCACAGTAGAAATTAGGAAATGATCTAGTATGGCAACGCAAAAACATTGTGTAACTTAAGCCACCTAAATTATTCCTGAGAAATGAAAAGGAAAAAATCAGCTTCTGCTTTAGAATTTACCTCTAGATTTCCTCTCTGCTAGTACTGGATTTACTGAGGAGATAAATGTTAAACTGTGACAGAAAACCGAGTACCTAAGGATTGTGGTAGATAATTCTCAGAATTTATTTGAGAGATGTTTTCCTTTGGCGTTGATCGCAAGTTAAGACTAAGTCTTAGCATTGATTGTAGATTGTACATTTTTTCTGAGATACTAAAAGAAAATTTATGACCTTGGCTTATTGATTTTCATATTAAATTAATTCTGAGTCACTTAAAAGTCTTTGTTAAGTAACAGAAAGGACGTTTGTTATTGACACCAAAGTAGGCAAAAAGAGGATAGTCATTAATTTTGCTGTTCTAGCAAAGTCCTGTAAAAGAACTCCAGTGCATACAGACACTGAAACGATGTCTGACGTTGGAAGCTCTTCATAATAGTTTATAACCACAGCCACTGTAATTTGGGGTTATGTTTTCCCCAGAAGCCACAGACATTACAATCAGTGGTTAAATTTTCCTTAAGAAATTTAGTACTGCCACCTGACCCCTCTTTTAAAAAAGGAAATAGCATTTCTATTTTAGCTTAGCAGGCTAGTTTCACAACCCTGAAGTTTTTCTGTGCTGACTTCTTTAGTTTTGATTCATTCATTCATTTTTAAGTTTTTATTTACAATACTTTGATAGTAACCTAGTTGATAATAAAATCATAATGACATTTTAAATTATCAAATGTATCATATCTATAGAGAAATGATACCTTTTCATCTAAGTCCTTCCTTCTATTATATTTTTCTTCAGTTATAGTCATTCAGTGAGATGTCTGTAACACAACATCTGCCAAGTTCTCTAGTCCAAAGAATGAGAATTCATCCTAGATTTTCCCTTTTGTCCTCATTTGCATATCTTTTTTATTTTATTTTATTTTATTTTGAGATGGAGTCTCACTCTGTCACCCAGGCTGGAGTGCAGTGGTGCCATCTTAGCTCACTGCAACCTCCACCTCCTGGCTTCAAGTGATTCTTCTGCCTCAGCCTCCCAAATAGCTACAACTACAGGCGCACGCCGCCATGCCTGGCTAATTTTTGTATTTTTAGTAGAGATGGGGTTTCACCATATTGGCTAGACTGGTCTCAACTACTGACCTTGTAATCCGCCCACCTCACATCTTTTTAATTATCAGAACCTTTCCATTTTACCTGAAAAATAATCCTTAAACATATACACTTACTTCAAACCTGTTATCTTTGTCTCAGTTAATATTTTTATTGCTTACCTTGACCTCCTGTATAGACTTCTTTACCTCCAGTTTTGTGCCTTTTCAACTTGGAGCAAAAAATGGATGTCATTCTCCCACTTGAAATTCTTTAGTGCCTCCCTGTAGCCTGTAAGATAAAAGTTCAAACGACTTAGCATAAAACATACATCTTTCATTGATCTGGTCTTTACCTGTCTAACTCATCTTCTGCTGCTGTGTTTCACATTTCATGCTTTTAGAAGCAAATGGCTGGTACTTATAGTGTGCTATTTTATGGTCTTGGGCCTTGGTTCATACTGCACCATCAGCCTAGAATCCCATTGCTTCCTGCCTGGCAAAACCCACTCTTATTTCATAATTCACCATTTTTTACCCTCCATAAAATTTTTATTTCCTCCTTGCAGATTAAATCAAGAGCTCCTCTTGAGCATTCAGTATATAACTATACTACTGCTCAGCCATACTATTATAAAAAGACCTATGTCTTCTCCAATAGATTACCTTGAAAGAAGGAGGTGAATCTTAACAAACTGCAATAGATTTAATATATAGGACCAGCACTTTCAGGTCTCTAAATGAGATTAATAATACCAGCTTTGCCTAGTTGTTGTGAGGCCCTTAGAAACAAGTCAAAAAAGAAAGATAATAGATTAGTGAAAAAGCTTAGAAACCATAAATAGCATGCAAATATTAGGTGGTATTGTGACAAAGCAGGAAACCTTGTCACATACTATTAAAGGAGGTGAAGCATTTAGCCTTGAAAAGAAAGAAAAAGCCATATTATTCACATATTTGCATGCATATATACTTTGATATGTATGAATGTATATACTTTATGTATGTATACTTTATGTATAAAAGTATATATGCACATACTATATATACACATACAAAAGTATATATACTATGTATTTATTATATTTTAAGGAGACATACTAATCTTTAAAAAATCAACTGGGTCTCCAACAACACAATTTGGCTCTTAGAGTTTTGGTAGCTTTTAATTGGAACATTTTACCAAGATTAGCGTTATTTAAAATAGTGCTTTGGTAGGCCGGGCGCGGTGGCTCAAGCCTGTAATCCCAGCACTTTGGGAGGCCGAGACGGGCGGATCACAAGGTCAGGAGATCGAGACCATCCTGGCTAACATGGTGAAACTCCGTCTCTACTAAAAATACAAAAAAAAAAAACTAGCTGGGCGAGGTGGCGGGCGCCTGTAGTCCCAGCTACTCGGGAGGCTGAGGCAGGAGAATGGTGTAAACCCGGGAGGCGGAGCTTGCAGTGAGCTGAGATCCGGCCACTGCACTCCAGCCTGGGCGACAGAGCGAGACTCCATCTCAAAAAAAAAAAATAAAATAAATAAAATAAAATAGTGCTTTGGATGTTATTATCCCCTTTTTGAAGAAGTATTCATCACACTGTCAGTTGGATGCCAAACTGAACTGATTCTTATTATTGTTACTCAAGGAAAAACTTGGAAAATACTCTGAGAGGTCAAGGATAATTACTTTCAGCTTCAGAAAAATGTTTTCTTTGAACAACTAGTGTATGTTTGTGCTACAGTGATGAATGGCTGCATGAATACAAGTAGAATTTTTAGGTCATAGTAAAGTAGTACACTCTCTTTCACTGGTCAAATAGAAGCATTACATTTAATTATACCATTCATATACATTCAAAAGATGCCATGTTTTCAAAGAGACATTTCCAAATCAGAATGAAAATGTCTTAGACATTCGTTTGTACCTCCTCAGCATCTATTCCTCTGTTCCCAATGTGATAGTTTATTTTTTAGCGATGTGGTTTAGAGGAAATTTAACCTACTTTCTAATTTACATATAGGTACTTGTTGATCTAGGCTAATAATTGTTTTCCATCCCCAAGGATGGATACATAATTTGAGCCAAGCTCTTCAGACGCAATTTGAGGACTTGCCTCCTCAGGTATATAAACTCTGTTTTTCACAGTAAGAAAATGAGAAAACCTTTAAAGCTGTTAGTAATTGTCTTGGGACCATATATGTAGAGCTTTTGAGAAAATAGAAACAACATCATTGGCAGAACTAAGAACTGAAGAAATTGGTATCCCGATTACATTGTTTGCATGCTAGATGGAGCCCACACTAAAGTTCTTTTATGTTCTCTCATGAGACTGTAACTTTCTTTTTTTTTCCCTTCAAGTCAATTTGTGCTGAATTTTCTGTTACTTGTGATCAAAAGAATTTTAACCGATTGTCAAATAAATGTGCTAAGGGGTAAAGAGGGTTAGATTTGAGTCCTAGCTTGTGACTCATGTAATTTTGACCAAGTTTTAAAAATGTATGAGGCTCCACTTTCAGATCTCTAAATGGGATTGATAATACCTGCTTTGCCTAGTTGTTGTGAGGCCCTTAGAAACAAGTCAAAAAAGAAAGATAATAGATTAGTGAAAAAGCTTAGAAACCATAAATAGCATGCAAATATTAGGTGGTATTGTGATAAAGTAGGAAACCTTGTCACATACTGTTGAAGGAGTTGAAGTGTTTAGCCTTGAAAAGAAAAAAATATAAAGCCACATTCTTCACATATTTGCACGCATATATACTTTTATATGTATGTGTGTATATACTTTATATATGTATACTATATGTTTATGTATAAAAATATATATACATATACTGTATATACACATATATGTATGTGTATACTTTTATACATATTTCTTCCTCTTTAGTTATATATCTATAGATAGATATATCTATATATTATATATGTGTATATATTTTTATATATCTATATATTATATATTACATTACATATTATTTTATATATTATATTATATATATCTATAGATATATATATGTGTGTGTGTATATATATATTTTTTAACTTAGCTGAGGAGGGACAAATTAGAGGAAGTAGGTGAAAATTTTTAGCTCACTGCTGTCTTTTGTCTCTTAACCATGGGGATACATCCCGAGAAATGCGTCACTGGGAGATTTTGTAATGCAGATCTCATGGAGTGTACTTCTAGAAACCTAGGTGATATAGCCTACCACACACTTAGGTTATTTAGGTATAGTCTGCTGCTCCTAGGCTACAAACCAATACAGTTACTGTACTGAGTACTATAGGCAGTTGTAACACAATGGTAAGTGTGTATCTAAACAAAAAAAGACAACAGTAAAAATACCTATTATAATCTTAAGAGACCAATGTTGCATACACAGTCCCTCATTGACAAAAATATCATCATACAGTGTATGACTGTACAAGCTGAAATTATGAAATCACAATTGATCTGGCAAAATGTGCATCGTTATATCCAGGATTAAAAAGATGGATTGGGTGGAAGGTTGAAGAATGTGTGTATTAAAGAATATAATCTCTACTGTTCTTTCTACACTATGGATATCATTTCTATTCCTGTATTATAGGTGCAGGGCAAATTCCTACTTCACAGATTTGTACCCAATTACTAATATTTCACAAATTTATCATTTTATAATTCTAAAAAGTTCTTTGTTTCTGAAATAATTACTGTAAAATCCTTTTACAATACATTTAAAATACTTACATTGTTGTTTTATAAACTTATAAATTTGGTTAAGTAGCCTAAGTATTCTAAATTTCAGGATATACATGCCTCTCAAAATCATCCTGAGGATCAAATGATAATATACCTGACCATTTTGTTAACTTTTAACCCAGAAATATAAAGCATGACTTTTATATTTTTATTTTAATACTTTTTATATTTATTTCATTTAGCTCTTTGTCTTTCACACACCTTTGTTGGGTCACAGAATCTTCAGTACCACTAAATTGCTAATAAGGCAGCATAAATTCATTTCACTTACTTAGCCCAGTGCCTGGAACATAGTATGTGTTGTTCTTGCTAGGATGGCCACTGTTGTTGATACTACTGCTACTATTATTATTACCATGTTATTTACTGATGTAATTTTCACACCTAGCATAGTGCCATGCATAATAAGCAGCAGGTAAACAGATGGTTACTGATGATTACCAAATGCTGTAGTTTTCCAAACTGTGTATCAAGAGGGGGGTGCTGCAAAGAATTCATAAGAATGCTGAAGGTTTTTTTTTTTTTTTTTTTCCAACCAGAAGGTAATGCAGCAACACTTGAGCTCTTGAAACCAGATGAACTACCAGCTTGTCAATATTTGTTTATGTTACATTTCTTTCTCTTTTATTATGTCTTTGTGAAGCTGACATTTTGGATGCTGCTGAGATAAAAAGCAAGTACTATGCAAAAACCAATGTGGAACAGAACACCAGAGTGTTACTATCCCATCTTATTCCAAGGGTTAAGAAGTTTTGCAATGCATACTATGTACAAAATTCTCATGAGTAAGGAACTATAGTTAAGGATGAAATAAAAATAGTTTCCTTTCAATTTTTATATATTATCTTTTCAAATGGCTAAGTTATCACCTACCTAATTAATCTATGGAACAACTAGGTATTTCTTTTGGCTTAGTAGGAGCATGAAAAAAATTGCTGAAACAGCAAGAGAGCCATAAACTAAGACAGTTGTGAGAAGCTGTAATCTAGTGTGTACCCATAGAATAAGTTGCTCTGGGAGACACAAGAAATGTAATAAATAATCTCTACTCTTAAGTAGGTTTTCTTTGAATTGGGGAAACAAATTCGCATGTTCATTATGATGAACTGTGCATCTGTAGTCTGTACCAGATACTATAGTTATATTCTAGTTATAAAGACTATGCTGTGTCATAAATATAGTCTGTGGTTTCAAAGGGATGTCAAGTTGGTAAGATGGACAAGTAAACTGATAATTATAATTTTGAGCTACAGAGTGCTTTGAGAGTGATAAAATATAAGGTATTCTATGAGCACATTTAAGGAGTACTAGATCTACCCACATTGTGACGTGGAAGGCCTGAAACATTTCAGGAAGGGCTCCTAGAGATGATGATACTTAAACTGAATCATGAAGAAGGAGAAGTAGGCTTATTAAACAGAGGAGAAGGATGAAGAGAAATCATTCCAAGCTTGGAAAGCATGGCATGTCCGGGAAACTGCAGTATTTCCTATATACATGACATTAGTATTTACCATATACATGAAAACATGGTAGCTTCTACAGAAGTTACAAGTATGAATGAAACTTCCTCATTGTTTTCAAAGACATTACAATGAACTACAGAAATATGTCAAATTTATAAATTGTTCCAATTTGAGACCGAGTGAAATATTACAGAGTACAACATGTTGAGGCAGTTGAAAACACAGAGATGGAAATGAGCACAGTGTTTGGCGGATATCAGTTTGACAAATCGAAATGTTTTTTGGGACAGTATTATAAAACAGAGATGGAATTAATATACATGAGCCAATTATGAGAACATTGAAGTCAAAGAGACAAATTTGGATTTAATATTATCACAAACAGAATGCCACCAGAGGCTCCACTGGCACAAAAGGGACAAGAGCTAAATATTTTTTATGGAAAATTAACTGGACAGCCTTAAATGTGATGCACAGAAGCAAGAAAAAGTCTAAACATAAGAATACTCTCTAGAAGTTGCTGGAATACTTGATATGCATGAAGAGGGCAGCGTAGCCGACATGATGGCAGTTGAAATAGTGAAGAAAGGACAGATAAACATTTTGAGGGGAAGACTGAACCTGGTGACTGGAAATAGGATATGAAACCAAACATGTCTCTAAGGCTTAAAATTTTGGTGACTGACAACATTTGCTTCTGATAAATACAATTCAGCATGTCTGTCTCTGGAGGTAATAACAAAAATTGACTATTTTGGGGTAATCCTGGTCAGAATAACAATAAATGAACAAAAAACTTTTTTTTTGAAGAAATGTAGCAAGATGGTGGAATAGGAATAGAAGGCTTCACTGACCATCCTTCCTGCCCGGACACCAGTTTAACAACTATCTACACAGAAAAAGCAGCTTTATAAAAACCAAGAAACAGGTGAGCAGAGTACTTGATTTTTACTTTATATTGCTGATAGAGACACTGAAGAGGCAGGCAAAACACTGTTGAATCTCTGATACCACTCCTCCCCATCCAAAGAGTGTCTCTCTGCCCTGGGGAGAAGAGCCAGCAATTGGGAAGCATTGAACTCAGTGCTGCCCTTGTTATACCAGAAAGCAAAACCAGACCAAACTTACCTGACACCTGCCCACTGAGTGAGCATTTAAATCAGCCTTGGCCAGAGGGGAATCACTGATCCTAGCAATCAGTAAGAACTTGAGTTCCCCCAAGCCTTACCACGATGGGCTAAAGTGCTCTGGGGCCCAAAATGAATGCAGAAGTCTAGGCCACAAGGACTGCAACACCTAGGCGAGTCCTAGCACAGAACCAGGCCAAAAGCCAGTGGAATGGCGGGCAACCTACTGAGACACTAGCTAGGATGGCTGAGGTAGTGTGGCATCACCCATCCCCAGCCCCAGGTTGTACAACTCCCAGCTCCAAAAGACACCCCTTCCTTCCACTTAAGGAGAGGAGACGTAACAGTAGGGAGGACTTTGTCTTGCATCTTGGATACTAGCTCAGCCACAGCAGGATAGAGCATTGGTGAGAGTCACGAGGCCTCCTTTCCAGGTCCTAGTTCCTGGGTGACATTTCTAGACACATCTTAGGCAGAAGGGAACTTGCTGCCTTGAAAGGAAGGACCCAGTCCTGACAGGATTCATTCCCTGTCAACTCAAGAGCCCTTGGGCCCTGAATAAGCAGCAGCAATACCCAGGTACTATATCAAGGGCCTTGGGTGAGCCTCTGAGACTTGCTGGCTTCAGATGAGGCTCAGCACAGTCCCAGTTGTGGTGACTAAAGGATGAGACTCCTGCTAGAGAATGGTAGAGGGAAAAGTAAAGGGGACTTTGTCCGGCACCTTAAATACCAGCTTGGTCTCAGTGGGGTAGAGCACCAAGTAGACCCCTAGGGTTCCCAATTCTAGGACTTCGCTCTTGGTTGACATTCCTGGAACAGTCCCGAGCCAGAGGAGGAGTTCATTTTCCTGAAGCGTGAGTCCCAGCCCAGGCAGCATACACTACAAGCTAACGGAAGAGCCTTTTGGCCTTAAGGGAACATCAGCAGTAGTCTGACAGTACTTTCTGTAGGTCTGCAGTACTTCACGTAGACCTGAGATGGAGTGGCCACTGGGTGAGGCTCCTCTGCCTTTGGAAAGGGGAGGGAAGAGTGGGAAGGATTGTACCTTGTAGTTTGAGTTCCAGCTCAGCCATAGTATAATGGAACACCAGGTAGATGTCTAAGGTTTTTAACTCTAGTCTCCAGCTCCTGGATAGCACCTCTGGACCTGCCTGGGGCCTAAGGGAACTCACTGCCCTGAAGGGAAGGACATAGGCCTGGCTCACCTTGCCACTTCCTGATTGTAGAACCCTTGGGCTTTGAGCGAACCTAGGTGGTAGGCAGGCCTTGGGCAAGACTTAATGCTGTGCTGGCTTCAGGTCTGACCCAGCACAGTCCTAGGGATGGTGGCCCCAGCTGTAGTTGGCTCAGAATAGAGAGAAAAACTTCATTTGTTTGGGAGAAGCTAAAGAATGAGAACAAGAATCTCTGCCTTGTAGTTTGGAGAATTCTAGATCTTGTCCAAAATCATCAAGACTATACCTTTATGAGTCTGAAAGAACCACAGCATTACTGATCTTGGGGTCTCTAAAGAAAATCCAGCTTAGATTACAACATCCAAGTTTCTTTCAAATATTTGGAAAGCCTTCCCAAGAAGGATGGATGCAAAAAAGCCCAGACTGCAGGGACTAAAGTAAATACCTAACTCTTCAATGCCCAGACACAGACAAACATCTGCAAGTATCAAGATAACCCAGGAAAACATGACCTCACCAAATGAACTAAATAAGACACCAGAGACCAATTCTGGAGATACAGAGATATGTGACCTTTCAGACAGGGAATTCAGAATGGCTATTTTGAGGAAACTCAATTCAGAGAAGGAATTCAGAATTCTGTCAGGTAAATGTAACAAAGAGATTGAAATAGTTAAAAAGAATCAAGCAGAAACTCTGGAATTGAAAAGCGTAATTGGCATACTGAAGAATGCATCAGAGCCATTTAATGGCAGAACTGACAAAGCAGAAAAAAAGAATTACTTCACTTGAAGACAGGCTATTTAATAGCAGAATTGATCAAGCAGAAGAAAGAATTACTGAGCTTGAAAACGGGCTATACATAAAGGAGACAAGAGTAAAAAACAATGAAATATGCCTACAGGATTTAGAAAATAGCCTCAAAGGGGCAAACGTAAGAGTTATTGGCCTTAAAGAGGAGATAGAGAGATAGCGATAGAAAGTTTATTCAAAGGAATAATAACAAATTCTCAAACCTAGAGAAAGATATCAACATCCAAGTCCAAAAAGTTTATAGAACACTAAGCAAATTTAATCCAAAAAAGACTACACTTCAAGGCATTTAATAATCCAACTCCCAAAAGTCAAGGATAAAGAAAGGATCCTAAAAGCAGCAAGAGAGAATAAACAAATAACATATAATGGAGCTCCAGTATGTCTGGCAGCAGATTTTTCACTGGAAACTTTTACAGGCCAGGAGAGTGTGGCATGGCGTATTTAAAGTGCTGAAGGAAATCAACTTTTACCCTAGAATAGTACATTCAACAAAATCATCCTTCAGACATGAAGGAGTAATAAATGCTTTCTCAGACAAACAAAAACTATGGGATTTTATCAACACAGGACCTGTCCTATAAGAAATGCTAAAGAGAGTACTTCAGTTGGAAAGAAAATGACCTTTATGAGCAATAAGAAATCATCTGAACGTACAAAACTCTCTGGTAATAGTAAGTACACAGAAAAATACAGAGTATTATAACACTGTAACTTTGGCATGTAAACTCTTATCCTAAGGAGAAAGAATAAACAATGAACCAATCAAAAATAATGACTACAAGAAGTTTTCAAGACATAATACAATAAAATATAAATAATAACAAAAAGCTAAAAACTGTGGGGATGAAGTTAAGGTTTTCCTTGATTGTTTATTTGAGCAAACTATTTTAAGTTGCTTAAAATAATGGGTTCTAAGACAGTGCAAACCTCATGGTAACTCTAACCAGAAAACATACAATGAACACACAAAAAATGAAAATTAAGAAAACAAATCATATCACCAGAGAAAATCATCTTCACTAAAAGGAAAGAAAGAAAGGAAGAAGAGGAGACTACAAAACAATCACACACACACACACACACACACACACACACACACACACACACACACACACAAAGCCAGAGTAAGCCCTTGCTATCAGTAATGACATTTAATGTAAATGAACTAAACTGTCCAATCAAAAGCTATAAACTGGCTGAATGTATTTTTAGAAAGGCCCCTTGATCTGTTGCCTATAAGAAACAACACTTCACGTATAAAGTCACACATAGACGGAAGAAAAAGGGATGGAAAAAGATGTTCCATGCCAATGGAAACCAAAAATGAGCAGGACTAGCTATGCTTAAACAAAATGGATTTCAAGACAAAAATTCTAAGAAGAGACAAAGAAGGTCATCATATTATGAAAAAGGAGTCAATTAAGCAAAAGGATATAACAGTTTTAAATATATATGTACCCAACACTGGAGCACCCAGGTATATAAAGCAAATATTATAGCTAAAGAGAGAGAGACTCCAGTAAAATAGTAACTGAAGACGTCAACAGCCCACCTTCAGTACTGGACAGATCTTCCACATAGAAATCAACAAATCAACACTGGAGTTAATCTATACTATAAAGCAAATGAATCTAATAGATATTTACGTGACATTTTATTCAAAGGTTACAGAATTCACATTCTTCTCCTCAGCACATGGATCATTCTCAAGGATAGACCATATGTAAAATTACAAAACAAGTTTTAAAACATTTTTAACAATTTAAATAATATGAAGCATCTTCTCTGACCAAAATGGAATAAAACTAGAAATTAATAACGAGGAATTTTGGAAACTACACAAATACATGAAAAGGAAACACTATGCTCCTCAATGATCAGTGTGTCAATGAAGAAATTTCAGAAGGAAATTGAAACATATAATGGAAACACAGCATACCAAAACCTATGTGATACAGCAAAGGCAGTACTAAGAGTGTAGTTGATAGCTGTGCCTACATCAAAAAAGAAAAATTTCAGATAAACAACCACGCATCTTAAATAACTAGAAAAGGAGGAGCAAACCAAACTCAAAATTAGTAAAAGAAAAGAAATAATAAAGATCAGAGCAGAAATCACTGAAACTGAAATGAAGAAAACAATACCAAAGATCAGTGAAACAAAAAAGTTGAGTTTTTGAAAAGGTAAACAAAATAGACAAATCTTTTGCCAGGCTTAGAAAAAAAGAGATGATCCAAATAAAATCAGAAATGAAAAAGGAGATACTACATTTGGTGTCTCATCTAGTACCTGTACTACATCTGGTATCTCCTAGTGGCTACTAGGAGCAACTATTTGCCTATAAATCAGAAAATGTGGAAGAAATTGACAAATTTCTAGATACATGCAACCTACCAAGATGGAATCATGAAGAGATTTAAAGCCTGAACAGATGAATAAGAAGTAAGGAGATTAAAGCTGTAGGAAAAAGTCTCTCAGTGAAGAAAAGCCTGGGAACCTGATGGCTTCACTGCTGAATTTCACAAAACATTTAAATCAGAACTAATACCAATCTTTCTCAAACTATTCCAATTGATAGAAGAGAATGGAATACTTCCTAACTCATTCTGTGAGGCCAGTATTACCAAAAGACGCCAAAAAAAAAAAAAAAAAAAAAAAAAGTGCAAGCCAATATCTCTGTTAAATATTGATGCAGAAATCCTAAACAAAATATTAGCAAACCAAATTCAGCAATATATTAAATAATTTTTCATCATGACCAAGTGAGATTAATCCTTGGGACGCAAGGATGGTTAACACATTCAAGTGAATTAATGTGATACAAAATATTGACCAAAGGAGGACAAAAACCATTTGATCATTTCAATAGATGTTGAAAAAGCATTTAATAAAATTCACCACTTCTTCATCATAAAAACCCTTTAAAAACTGGGTATAGTAGGAACATACTTCAACATAATAAAAGTTAAAATATGACAGACCCTCAGCTAATATCATACTGAATGGGAAAAAACTGAAAGCCTATATTCTTACATCTGGAACACAACAGGGATGCCACTGTCATTACTGTTATTCATCATAGTACTGGGAGCCCTGGCTAGAGTAGTCAAACAAGAAAAAGAGTAAAAGGCATCCCAACTGGAAAGGGAGAAGTCAATTTTTTTTTTTCAGATGATTTTATCTTATATTTGGAAAAATCCTAAAGATTCTACTGAAAAAACTTAGAACTGATTTCAAAATTCAGTAAAGTTTCAGGATACAAAATCAACATACAAAAGTCAGTAGCATTTCTATATGCTAAATGAACAATTTGAAAAAGAAAACAAGAAAGTAATACCATTTACAATAGGTACCAATAAAACTAAATATTTAGGAATTAACCTAACCAAACAAGTGAAAGAGCTGTACAATAAAAACTATAAAACACTAATGAAATAAATTGAAGTGGACACCAAAAAACGGAAAGATATTCTGTGTCCATGGATTGGAAGAATAAATTAAAATGTCCATATTTCCCAAAGCAATCTGTGAATTTAATGTAATCTCTATCAAATTACAAATGACATTCTTCACAGAAATAGAAAAAAAAAAAAATCCTGTAATTTATATGGAGCCACAAAAGTCTCAGAATAGCCAAAGCTATCCAAAGCAAAAAGAACAAAACTGGAGAACTCACATTACCTGATTTCAAATTATATTGCGTAGCTGTAGTAACCAAAGCAGCATGGTACTGGCACAAAATGAGACACACAGACCAATGGAACAGAATAGAGAACCCAGAAACAAATCCACACACCCACAGTGAACTCATTTTTGACAAAGGTGCCAGGAACATATACTGAGGAAAAGACAGTCTTTTCAGTAAATTGTACAGGGAAAACTGGATAGCCGTACGCAAAAGAAGGAAACTAGACCCCCATCTCTTGCCACATGTGAAGTCAAAATGGATTAAAGACTTAAATCTAAGACCTCAAACTATGAAACCACTACAAGAAAACATTAAGAAAACTCTCCAAAACATTGAACTGGGCAAAGATTTCTTGAGTATTACCCTACAAGCACAAGCAACCAAAACAAAAATGGACAAATGGGGTCACATCAAGTTAAACAGCTCCTGTATGGCAAAGGAAACAGTCAACAAAATGAAAAGACAACGCACAGAATGAGAGTAAATATTTGCAAACTACCCATCTGACAAGACATTAATAACCGAAATATATAAGGATTTCAAACAACTCTATAGGAAACAATCTAATAATCCAGTTAAAAAATAGAGAAAATATTTGAATAGACATTTCTCAAAAGAAGACATACAAATGGCAAAAAAAAAAATATGAAAAGATGTTCAGCATCATTGATAATCAGAAAAATGCAGATCAAAACTGCAATGAGATATAATCTCACCCCAGTTAAAATGGCTTATATCCAGAAGACATGCAAGAACAAATGCCTGGCAAGGATGTGGAGAAAGGGGAACCCTCGTACACTGTTGATGGGAACGTAAATTAGTACAACCACTATCGAGAAGGGTTTGGAGCTTCCTCAAAAAACAAAAATAGAGCTACCATACAATCTAGCCATCCCACTGCTAGATATATACCTGAAAGAAAGAAAATTAGTGTATCAATGAAATATTTGCAGTCCTCTGTTTGTTGCAGCACTGTTTACAATAGCCAAGATTTGGAAGCAGCTTAAGTATTCAACAACAGATGAATAGATTTTTAAAAATGTGGTACTTACATACAACGAGTACTATTCAGCCATAGAAATGAATTACATCATTGTTAATGAGATTAAGTCATTTGCAACAACATGAGTGGAACTGAAGTTCCTAATGTGAAGTGAAACAAACCAGGCACAGAAAGACATACATTATATATTCTCACTCATTTGTGAGATCTAAAAATCAAAACAATTGAACCCATGGAAATAGATAGTAGAAGGATGGTTACCAGAGGATGGGAAAAGAGTGTAAAAACCCAAAGAAATGAAAAATAGAAACGAAAAGATCAGAAAATTAGACAATCAGTTCAAGAAGTTCTTCACATAATTTTGAAGAAACAAAAAGCAACACAATGCAGGAAGTCATAATACTATGTTGTTATCTCATGAAAGTAAATCTGAAATTAAAGAATATGAATTTCTAGATTGTAAGACATGAATTTCTAGATAGGCCTGTAACTAGGTTCATCATGAAATTTTTGAGGAACGGAACAGAGCCTAGATACATAAAAGTTCTCTCAGAGGGAAAAAACAATTTGCAAATTATGAAGATTCAGAATAGGCTTCTCCATAACCTATGAAATTCTGCAAAAAATTTCAGCCTAAATATCTACACTTGACCAAACTATCAATTATGTGTGAAGGTACAATAAAGGCATTTTACAGATAAACTAGATATCGAAACATTTACATCTCATATATTTTTGTCAGGAATTTCCTGGAGGACGTACTCTACCACAGCAAAAGGTAAACCAAGAAGAAATAATCCATTGGGATCTAGAAAGCTGGGAGATTCAATTCAAGGAATATATAGGGAACCCACAAGAATAGGACTGAGGGAGATCCCAGAATGGACATTTATTTAACAGACCTAGAGAACAACCAATCCAGTTTGGAGATAGGTCAAGGAGTTGTATCTCCAAGAAGACAAACAAATGTTTCATATCTTTAAGCATATTGAGAGGATATATACAACTAGGAGATAATTTGGGCATTAACTCATAATAATTATTTACTCAGGCCAATACAGTATAGCTAAAGTGGCATTGTTTTCTTTCTTTTTTCTTTTCTTTTTTTTTTTTTTTTTTTTTTGGTGAGGTGGTCTTGATCTGTCACCCAGACTGGAGTGCAGTGGCGCAATCTCAGCTCACTGCAACCTCCACCCCCTGGGTTCAAGCAATTCTCGTACCTCAGCATCCCTGAGGAGCTGGGACTACAGGCGTCTACCATCATACCCGGCTAATTTTTGAATTTTTAGTAAAGACGGGATTTTGCCATGTTGACCAGGCTGGTCTCGAATTCCTGCCTTCAAGTAATCAGCCCGCCTCATCCTCCCAAAGTACTAGGATTACAGGCATGAGCCACCACGCCCAGCCCATTGTTTCATTTCTGAGATCATATCTTAAGTGGCCTCACATGCTTTCACACTGTTTTGAAACCCTGTTCAGCTTCCATGTGAAAAATCTTGAACTAGTCTACTGGAGAATGGGAGACGACAGAAGGAATAGACAAGTACTCTTATCTGAAGCCATGCTAATAGTAGCCAGCTACATTAGATTGAGCGGCTGATTGCAGATAGATGAAAGAGCCCAGCCAAGAGAAAAAAGAACCACACAGCTGAACCCATCCCAGATTGCCACCTTGCAGAATCATGACCTAAATCAGAGATTGGCAGACTTGTTCTGCAGAGGTCAAGATAGAAGGCTTCATGGGCTAAGAGGCTTAATTGAGAATATTATATAGATGCTTATATAATGAGAAAAAAAAATTGTATTGAAATTAAAAATATATTAATAATGGATTACAATTTTTAATATAGATCTAATGAAAAGAGTAGAATTCTCTTTGGGTTAATAACATTTGCTTATTTAAAGCTAGTTATACCTATCATGAAAATTGGTCACAAATGTTCATTAGTTGGTTGTTAATGCTGATCTGTAATGAGATTCTACATATTTAATCTTTAAAATGTCTTTTCACACAGACAAGTATGCTAAATATTTATAGTAATAAATGGATATATAATTTTGATTGAGTATAGTCATTACTTGGGAGGCATTTATAGAATTCTAGGTTCTCTTAATATTTTCCTTTTAGCATGTCATTGCAGTGCAGATCAATTACTTCCAGTTGAAAGTTAGATGAAAGTTTCTCAAATGCATAAATGGATTTGGAAATATAGAAGCTTCCTTTGCACTTGCATCTATGTCTGGAACTTCTGGAACTGTAGTTTGAGTTCATAAATGTGTGGAAATAGAAGCCTTACTTTTTTTTTTTTTTTAAGCTGTTAATGCATAGGAAGTGTATAAAGGAGCTTGACTTTACTTGTGATTCAAACAGTGTTGAGTATAGTTCAAATGACTACCCCATAGTATAAGTCTTGCTGCAGATAAGAGCTATTGTGCATTGTAATTTTTTATTTAATTCATTAAGAAACATTAGCTTGAAATAAAAGCTAATGTCTTAAGCTATTCATTATTTGGTAATTGTGATTGAGTGGTTCTTCTTATTCAGAAAAACTTTCAGTCAAAGCCCTGAGCTCAGAAACAATCACAGCAAATCTTTACTACTGCTAAGCCATTGGGCTGCTGCATAGGATGGCAAGTCAGGATATTGAGCTTCAGTTTCAGACAGAAATTAATAGAACTGACAATGGCCTAGTCCACACAAGCAAAAGAAGTTCACTGTTAGTAGTACTCGTTCAGTAATACATGGTAAATTCAGATATTTTCTTCAAAACACTTCCTGATGAGTAACTATGAGTTTTAAATAATTTACTTTTTCACAAGTTTTAGACATTTGTTCAACTAAGCCTTCTTTCATTCCACACATATTTTTACTGTCATCAGTTGTTAACACATCTTAGCAGATTCTAAGCCAGGTTGTACTAAATTAGTGTTTCTCACCTTTTTTGAAAAGTTTCCTACCTATAGTTGTTCCATGTAGACTATTCATAAAGTTTAAGTTTGAATAACTTCAAACTTGGCATTGATTCCTGAAATAAATAATTCAGTGAATCATCTGACTCATGAAGAGCCAAGAAAACTACTCAAAAATCATTTACTTTGTTTTTTAATTGACTATTGATTTTGCTACCGATGACCTCAATCTCATCAAGCACCTGTTCTCACAAAAAGCTGTTCACTCCAAACAAGTTCCTTTCTTCCCCCTCAGGAGAGCATTTATCTGGCTGCTTTAATTAAGCACAATTTTTAAAACTTATCATTGGTAAATGGCTTTTCTGACTTGACTAACAAATGATCCACTCGGAAATTTAATTTTAGTTGAAGCATGTGTGTGTGTTTATGTATGTGTGTGTGTACGTGTGTAAGAAATCTGTTATCTTGAGGGATTTTAAATTTTGTAATTTTTCGATGATTGCTTTCCTGTTGAGAATATTGTGATGAGTGTTTACTCTGGTAATATAGACATTTATTATTTCTTTTAGCACAGTTATGGTCTAATTGCATAATAAACATTTTTTTGACATCTAATCCATTATCAAAATAATCTCACTCTACTCTGCCTTAAAAGTGCAACGAAGTCGTTTTTTCTTGTTTTGGGATGATAGACATGCAGTGAAGTTAAAAATGATAATTCTGTTACATTAGGACAACATTCGTGGCACTGAAATGCAGCCAAATTATTACTACATCACTATAGTTTGTAATACACCAAACAGCAGTATAATTGGATAAGAATCATGTCATGAAATATTCTCTTTTTTTCAACATTAAAAAGTGTAAAAAGTATTCTAATCTAGTAGATTGTACCAAAACAGGCAACGGACCGGATTTGGCTCATTGTTAGTAGATTGCTGATCCCAGGTCTACATAAATGGTTGTTATTTTAAGCCACTAAAGATTAATGTTGTTGTTACATGGCAAAAAGTAATATATTTGCTATAGTTTTACCCAAATCCATAATCTATCTGAAGTGGGAAGATAGGGGGACTAAAATATCTATGTGTTAGATTTTGGAGTGGTTCTAAGAAATAGGGCAAATTCCTCATCCTCCACACTGAAAACTCAAAGGTAATGCCTGAAACTGTAAAATTGCAATAAGAATGTTAGAGATATTGAGAGAACATGAAACAGGGGGAAAAAGAAGTTAAGTGGCTTCTTTAGGGAAATGGGAAACTGGTAAGGATGAAATTCATAGGGATGGTTACACAGGGACTTCACCATTATCGAAAATATTCTACTCTTAACTGAGGGGCACATGGTGTGCTGTGCATGGTATTTTATTTATCTTATTTTGTATGTTAAAATTTTTCTTTACATATATTAACATAAACAAATTTTAAGGAATTAGAGAGTTAAAATTTTATTCAAGAGAATACAAGTATTGCCGGGCGTGGTGGCTCACGCTTGTAATCCCAGCACTTTGGGAGGCCGAGGCATGTGGATCACCTGAGGTCGGGAGTTCAAGACCAGCCTGACCAACATGGAGAAACCCCATCTCTACTAAAAATACAAAATTAGCCGGGGTGGTGGCACATGCCTGTAATCCCAGCTACTCGGGAGGCTGAGGCAGGAGAATCGCTTGAACCCGGGAGGCGGAGGTTGCGGTGAACCGAGATCGCGCCATTGCACTCCAGCCTGGGCAAAAAGAGCGAAACTCTGTCTCAAAAAAAAAAAAAAAAAGAGAGAGAGAGAGAATACAAGTATTGACTCATGTTTATCTGACTTGGAAGTCAACTCTAACTCACTGCCTTCCTTCATTTTTTTAAGGCTTATTATCACTTTGAGAAAATCATGCTGCTGATCATGTGAAAACATTTGCAGGGATAGAATGTAGGATACATGAACTCACACTGAGGGAGAAGGAAGTATTTTAATCCCTTCATAAGTAGCTGTTATAGTATTCATGAAAATATTTTGGTAGCCTTTCTTACTGTGATTTATATTATACTTTTAAGCTACATGGTACTGTATATCTATTAAATTTTTAGAGGATTAAGATTGTGAGATTTATTGATATAGTTTACAGATGGGCTTGCAGCTCCTTCCTAGTAAATTAACTTTGGCCTTGGTTGAGAACAATAGAGAACAACTTTAAAACTATGTGTGTTGCAGGAAAAAAGTTCATTGTATAATATCATGTAATACCACATTTTGGCCCCCATTTTCCCTCTGTCTTGAGTGCTCTTGCCCTCTTTTACCCTGTTTTATCATGTACTGTATTCTGCCATGTTATGATGCAGTAAGAAAGCTCTTACCAGACGTGGCCCTCGGTCTTGGACTTCTCAGGCTCCATAACCATGAGGCAAACCATGGATCAATTTTCTGTATAAATTACCCGGTTTGTGATATGTTACAGCAGCAGAAAATGGACTAAGATATCTATTTAGTAATACCTATGAATGGAGACATTATGGTTACTAGAAAATTACATTTCTGATTATACACACTTGTTTCATTTTGGGGGTTGCTTGTTACAGACACTAAAATGTCACTTATTTTCCTAGTATTTGGTTAAAAAAACTGCATCCAATACAAGGATTATAGTTTATTACCCCCAAATCACTCTACCCATACTACCAAATATTAGTTTTTCTTAGTAAGAATGGAATTTTGGACAATCTAGAAGACTTTCTCCTAATTTTAAATGAAACTATTCTATTTGTACATTGGGCTTACAAACACAGATACAAATTTCTGACATATATACCCTAGATCAGAGTTGTTGGCTGTGGACATAGGATGATACTGTATGAGTAATACTTTGCCCATATAGGAAGGAAATGAAAATGTGTCCATTCTTTTCTTTGTTTAGACCAATGTGTAAGAGTTAGCAACTTTTGAAGATGTTGTGCTAATGAGCTCGCCTGTTTCCTTTTGGTATGTCATTGGGGGTGAGGCAAGGATGACTATGTATGAGGTTAATAAAGACTATGTTTGTTTGCTGACTTATGTAAAGACTATACAGGTGGCAAGAAGAGCAACCAATCTATATGCTGTTATTGGTAGCTCTTTACATCTTGGGTTGCTGACATCAGCTGTAAGCCTTCAGGGTCCCCATACTTGGTCCCAGCCTTCCTTTCTTTCCACTTTTCCCAAGAGAGCCTTCATTTGTAGCCAGAAGCCTCAAACATACACTCAGGTTCTATTTTTGTACTGTTGTACCGAATGTCGTATAAGCTATTATTCCTAAATAACATTCAGTATGAGCTACTTATATGGATCCCTCGGTCTTCATCTTCTTTACACACACGAAACACCTATTAAACCTCAAGTCAGAGCTCACCTATTTTTTTAAGGTTTTCTCTGACCGTTGTAGACATTGTGATATCTCCTTCCTTATAACTCAAACAGTATTACCACCACTCATTAACCACAATGTCCTTTAAGATCTCTTTTAGTATACTGTTATTTCAGTTTCTGTGCATTTATATTTTATTTTCACAAGTAAATTAGAAACTTATCAAGAGATAGACAAATGTAGCTTCAGTATTTGGGACTATTTTTTATACAAAATAGGTATTTAGGACATATTTGACAAATGAATGTATGAACAGAGTTTGCTACCAACCACAAACTAGAACCCAGTATAACATGTGATATCTCATCTTTGCATCTCTAGTTTATCACTCATTTTCTAAGGTGCGTTTCTACAACCATATGTAACTTTTGAAATAATACATAATTAGATAATATGCATATATTTTGTATAGGAACAAAAAATAAGTAAAACACACAATTTCCCCAGAAAATTACACAACCACATAGTACTATGGTTTACAACCCACAGACCAGAATTCAGTTAGTTGGTGATACTTGTTTTCTGTAATTGAGCTATGTTTACAATCCTTAACAAAATTGCCCTGATAAAGGGCAGACAACCACAGACATTTTACTAGTTCATGATCCTGTGATTTCTGAAATGTATGGTAGATTCAATGGATACTAAAGCATAACTACACTTTTAAGCAGTAAAGATAAATTATAACATCTTGTATAAAGTATCATATAAGCTTTTAGTCCTGAATGACTTTCAACATGACCTACTTAATCATAACAGTATAAAAACTAATTCCAGTCATTTATTTTTAAAAAATAGTATATGGAACTTTCTCCACATTTAAACACTAGTTAGATTATCATTTGGATAGGATGTTTCTGCATATATTTTTAGATAAAAATATTCCAATATGACAAGAAGTATGACTGATATATTTTCACAAATACAGCATGACATATATGCAATTGAGTACCTTTTATTCCAAACTATTCACCTTAGGATAGTGTTTCTCAGCTGGAAGCCATCTAGTGGGTAGATACTAGGTATGCTGCTTACACTCAGGATACTCCCTCACAGCAAAGGATTGTCAGTAGTTCCAAGGTTGAGAAACCCTTCCTTAAAGAATATACCATGTGCAGTGGTGGTGTTATCTGTCCCGTCCCGCGGGATCGTCAATGTAGGCCCTAGAAGAGGGAGTGGGAACTCGGGGGGACAAGAGACACGAGAAATGGAGACAAGACAGTATCTTGATCAAGTCTCGTTTATTGGTGGCAGTGTAATGCCTTATATAGACCGGCAGGGGTGGAGGTTGGGCCAGGGCGATGATGGTGGCCCTGCGGTGGGCGTGGCCAGGTAGGCCTCGGTTTCTTCGGTCGGACGTCATGTTGCGCCTGCGCCGTCGGTTGGTAATTTTCCCGGGCACGGGATGGCGCCAGCGCTGTAAGTTGATCATTTTCCCGGGCGCGGGAAAATGGGTGATGAAGAACCAGGAAGAGCGCCATTTTGTACTGGCGTATGAGACAGCAGAACAGGGAAGAAAGTAAATCTAGGGAGGAGGCATAAAGTGGAAATGTATAGAGCTCAGGCATCAGTCGTCAGTTATAATCGCTATGGCTGGGCCACGCAGCTCCGGACAGGTCCCCCTTTTTTATTATTTCATGATGAGAGAGAGCCCCTCAGGAACTGCGCCTGTCTTAGGTTGGGTCAACTCATCCCCACCTTTTAAGCCCATCATGGGATTAGGCAGCAGCAAGGGCAGCCCTCCTGTCTTAGGCTCAGTTGGGGGTGGTGTCCTCTTACCCGTCATTGACTGTCCAGTTCAGCTCACAGGGGAGGTGGTCTTATAAGGGCAGATAAGACTCATCATGTTCAGACATCTCAAGGCGATGATAATGGACCTGTATAGGCTTGGCCTGGAAGGCCTCGATTTGTCTTCTGACGAATGCCAACAGCTTATTAAGGATTATAGGCCCAAGAGTGAGAAAAAGTAGAAGGGTAAGTAAAGGACCCAAAAATGGTAGGAGATAAGGGAGAAGTCCGTGGAGTCCAGTCCAAAGCAGATTGGCGGCCATGTCTTTTGTGTGTTTTTCTAGCTCTTCTTGTAAGGTCTTTATTTTATCTCTGACGATCCCGGATTTGTTAGCATAAAAACAGCATCTTTCCTGTAAAGCCAAACAGATCCCTCCCTGTTCTGCTGTTAGTAAGTCTAGACCTCTTCTATTTTGGAGAACTACTTCAGCTAATGAGTCTACCTGATCTTGTAGATCTTGTATAGTGCTGGATAAGGTTTGTACATCGGAAATTAATTGATTGGATAATTTAGTATATTGGGTTAGTGAGACTCCTAGGCCTGTAGCTCCTGTTGTAAATGCAGTGGTGATTCCCAGTCCGGCCAACAAGGGAATAAATTGTATGGCCCGCTTTGGTCTATATATAAAATGCTCAATAGCGGGGATGGGGATAGGTTCATCTCCAGGGATGATATCAATGTCGGGGAGAAGAGTGGCTAGAACACAAAGCCCTGTCCAATTTGTGGGTAGATAAGTATATGCCATGTTGTTTCCACAGAGAAAACCGAGCCATTTATAGCACACAAGGGGCTGGTGACATGGAGGTACAGTTGTTGAATACAACGTAGCCTAGATCGATTTCTTCAGTGCTATTGTAAGAGGGTGAAAAGAGGCAAGAAGAATTAGAAAACTTCATTGGTTGAACTAAGAGGGGAGAGATAATTGGACAGGAGTTATTGACCAAGGACTCACCCGAGTAATTGACATAGGATAATGAAAAGTTAGGTATAGCTAGAGGAGTAGGGGGACCCATTTTTAAGCAAAGCCAACAATCGTGGGCAAGGCTTGTATTGGACATTTGGAGTAAGTTGTAAGTGGCATTAAGGATATCAAAAGTTTGAGCATCGATCATAAGGTTATCTCTAACCTTAGGCAGGGCCAAAGGGTGATATTGAATTTCAGGATACAGGGCTTTATGAATTTCTTCTAGTTTTTTCTGAACAGTTTTAATTCTTGTGGTGTCTAATGGACCTCCCCCATCAGAGATGTGGATAGGGGCTGTAGTGCTCCAGCAAACAGGCTGTCCTTTTTGGCCGTTACAAGGAGATTGTACAAGTTTATTGGTGGATCCTAATACTTGTACGTCACTGGTACCTCCAGTTTGTGTTTTTAGTAACGTAGCCGTATAGTATGTTTTATTGCCTGATTTGCATTGTTGATATGAGGTGTAGCAAGAACTATGTACAGAGGACTGGAAAGAACTACAGGGGCACTCTTGGAGCGGCCCGCTGGGGGAGGTGTCTCTTGGGGTTGACTTACATTTCCATAGCTGGTTTGGCATTAAGTAAGCTGTCTTGCCCGAGCAAGTCACTTGGAAGATTCTGTCTGACGGAGGTTCAGATACTTGTCCCCCACTGTAGTCACAAGGCTGGCCGTATTGCTTTCGTATTAGTTCTATTGCTTTACGAGGGTCATCAAAACCTGCATAGACTGTCACTATGTTATATAAAATGATTATTTTCCAAAAGAATCTCATGTTGGGCTTCATTTTCTGAAAAACAAAAGGGAAGAAACTTCTCAGGGAGGATTGTTTTCCCTGGATTGACAATGGTTATGATTCATTTGTCTTACCAATCTTTCGGGCAGCCATCTGGCTGCATCATTTTTTTGTGAGAAAATACATACTGAGCCTCTTCCCCAAACTAAAACTGGGTCAGGGCCATGCCATGAATTATCAAGTGGATCTTTCCATTTAACCATTGCAAACTGTTTTTGAGATTCAGGATGCCAGAAACGGTCGGCAGCAGATTTTCCGTGACTGTCCAAATTTAAAAAATTAAGGATAAAGAGGGCAGGATTAAGTATGTTTCTGGGGGTACCCTTCATGGGGTACCAGCTCCCCCCTTTTATTTTTTCGATAGTAGTTTTTAATGACAGATGGGCCCTTTCTACTATACCTTGTCCTTGGGGATTATAGGGAATGCCTGTGATATGTTTAATTTGTAGGGTGTTGCAGAATTGTAAGAAAGTTTTGGCTATGTAACCAGGACCGTTATCTGTCTTAATTTGTTTGGGTATACCTAAGATGGAAAAGCAATGTAATAAATGAGTTATGACATGTTTGGTGGCCTCTCCTGTCTGGAGAGTTGCAATAATGAACCCACTATAGGTGTCTATGCATACATGAATATATTTTAGTTGGCCAAATTCTGAGTGATGTGTAACGTCCATTTGCCAAATTTCGTTGGGGATGAGTCCTCGAGGGTTAACTCCTAGATGAGGAACGGGTAAATAAGTTATGCAGTTGGCACATTGTTTAACTATTTGTCGGGCTTGTTCTCTAGTAATTTTAAACATAAGTCTTAAGGTCTGGGCGTTTAAATGATGTAGGGCATGTGCTTTTTGTGCTTGTTGTAAATTGTCTGTAGTGACTGTGGCTATGGTTTTTGTTGCCATGTCAGCTGTTGAATTACCTTGTGCTAAAGGTCCCGGTAATCCTGAATGTGCTCTAATATGTCCAAGGAAAAAGGGAATAGTCCTTTTTTGAATAAGTTGTTGACATTGTAGAAATAGGTTAGCTGTGTCTGAAATATGTTTAATTTGAGGCACGGTCTCTAAGAGGGGTATTGAATGAGCCAGGTAGGCGCTGTCTGTGTAAATATTAAGTGGCTGACAAGGGAAAGCTGATAATGCTGCAATTATGGCTTGTAATTCGACTAGCTGAGCTGATGTATAAGTGGTTTGGAATTTGACAATTGTATTATTGTAGGTGTAAGCAGCGAGTCCTGTGGAAGATCCATCAGTGAAAATTAGTAATGCGTCATTGAGAGGTTCCTTACTGGTAATATGAGGAAATACAAATGCATGAAGTTTGCAAATTGAATGAGTTTGTTAGGTGGGTAATGGTTGTCAATTGTGCCAGTGTAAGAAGCGCAAGCAATTGGCCAGGCTTCTGTGTTTTGTAACAGCCAATGGATGTGTGATTGAGTGTAGGGCTGTATAATGGTAGAGGGTTCTATTCCAAAGTATTTTCTACTGTTTTCTCTTCCCAAGATAATTAGATCAGCTATGGCATCATAATAAGGCAACAAAACCTTTTTGGGGGAGGAGGGCAGGTGTATCCACATAATGGGATTGTTTTGCCAGAATAAACCAGTAGGGGTTATTGCTGTGTTAAAAATAATGAATATTAATGGCTGAGAATAATCAATACTGGTAACAAATTGTGTTGTAATGGCATCTTCTACCCGTTGGAGTGCCGTTAATGCTTCTTTGGAAATGGACCTGGGGGATTTCGGATTAGAGTCTCCTTTTAATATATCGAAAAGAGGTTTTAACTCTCCTGTGGTAAGTTTTAAGTATGGTCGAAGCCAATTTATGTCTCCTAGTAATTTTTGGAAATCATTTAAAGTTTTTAGATGGTCACGACGTATAACGGCCTTTTGATTAATGATTTTGGGTCCTTTAATTTGAAAACCAAGATAGGTATATGGATTTTGTAGTTGTATTTTTTCTGGGGCTATTTGCAGTCCGGCTGTTGTCAACTCTTGTTTGAGTTGGGCAAAGCACTGTAAGACTTGTTCACCAATCTCTCCTGCTATTAAAATATCATCCATATAATGTATAATATACATTTGTGTCCATATTTTTCTGACTGGTTCTATAGCAGCGGCTACATATTTTTGACACAAGGTAGGACTATTGGCCATACCCCGAGGTAAGACTTTCCATTGGTAACGTTTCATTGGTTGTTTAAAATTTATAGATGGAAGACTAAAGGCAAACCTTTTCTGATCAGCAGGATGAAGGGGGATTGTAAAGAAGCAATCTTTAAGGTCAATAATGAATTTAAAATATTTTTGAGGAATCGCAACTGGTGAGGGCAGTCCCGGTTGTAAGGCACCCATAAGGACCATAGTCATATTTACTGCTCTTAAATCTTGTAAGAGTCTCCATTTGCCAGACTTTTTCTTAATGACAAAGATGGGTGTATTCCAAGGGGAATTACTTTCTGTAATATGTCCTGCTAGCAGTTGTTCCTGCACTAACTGTTGGGTAGCACTTAGCTTATCATTAAGTAAAGGCCACTGATCAACCCAAACGGGCTCATCTGACTTCCAAGTAATAGGGTCAGCGCACTTTTGGGGTGCAGGTATGTCAGTGTCCTGAGCTAAAAATTTCCAAACCCTTTTTTATCAAGTTGTCCTGAGACTGGTATAGGCTGTGGAATACCGTTTTCCTTTTTTCCAAGACCTTTACCAGGGGTGTATCCCTGAGTTAGCATTTGTGCAGTAACTATATCATTTGGGCTGCACATTATAATTTTCATTTGGGAGAGCAGGTCTCATCCCCAAAGATTAACAGGTAAGTGAGGGATTATAAATGGCTTAATGAGGCCTGAATTGTTTTCTTTATCTGTCCATGTTAGGTATTTAGAACTTTGTTTAGGATTACTGCTTTGTCCAATTCCTCTCAGGTGAGTTAAAGTCTCTGTGGTAGGCCAATGAGAGGGCCAATCTTCTTGTTTAATGATGGTTACATCGGCCCCTGTGTCTATTAGCCCAGTAAATGCCTTACCATCTAACCATAAGGTTAGAGAGGGTTTTTGATTTGTAATTGGTTGCACCCAATATATATCTGATGATCCAAAACCTTTTGTATTCCTGTTGGAGTGTTGGATATTATTATCTGTTTTAACTAAGGATAGCAAAACTAACTGTGCTATTCTAACCCCTTGAGGGACAGTAATAATGTTGTTAATAGCTCTGGCCATGATTTTAATTTCTCCTTCATAATCATTATCGATAACTCCAGGGAGGACTTGTAAACCTTTCATGGTGACACTACTTCTTCCCAAGAGTAGCCCAAAAGTGTCAGGTGGTAAAGGCCCATATATTCCTGTATTTAAGGTTTGTGGTCCCATCTCAGGTGTTAATACTGTGTGGGAGGTGGAACTGAGGTCCAGTCCTGCACTTCCTGGGGTTGCTCTACTAAGTTTTGAAATGGATTGTTGCTGCTGGCTGGAACAAAGCTGACTGCCCCATATGCTTGTTTTGGGGCCTGGGGCTGGCCCCTCACCCCATTTCCCTGCCAAGACGATAAAGGATTTCCTTGACTATCAGCTTTAGATTTACATTCGTTGGCCCAGTGCCTTCCTCTTTTACACCTTGGGCAAAGGCCTGGAATTTTTGTTTCTGGATTTTTATTTTTATTTTCATGGCAACCTTTTGCAAAATGTCCTTTTTTACCGCATTTAAAGCATCCCCCTTTATCTTTACCTTTGTTATTGAGGAAGTCTCTTACTGTTTGACCACTAAAGGCGGCGGCCATTGCTAGACCCTGTTGATATGAGGGCCCAATATCTGAACAAAGGCGAATATATCCTGTTAAATCTGTTTTCTTTCGATAAGGTCTGATTGCCGCTTGGCAGGCGGGGTTGGCGTTTTCATATGCCAACTGTTTAACATAATCTACACCCGTTTCTGCATTTCCAAAAATTCTACCTGCCGTGGTCATGAGTCTATGTACAAAATCTGAGAATGGCTCATCTGGTCCTTGTTTGACTGCTGTGAATGAGGCCCCTGGGTCTCCTTTAACAGGGAGTTTCCTCCAGGCTTTTGTAGCAGCTGCCTGGATTTGTGAAAACAAGCAGGATCATATTGCATTTGGGCCTGAGTGTCTGCATAGTTACCTGAACCAGTTAACATATCAAAATCCCAGCCGTTTCCTGCCTGTTGGTTTCTTTTAGCTGTGTCCCTACAATTTTCAAAAAACTCTTGACTTCCAAATTAAATGATCTCCCCCAGAGAGAACTGCCCTAACTAAGGTATTCCAATCTGTAGGGGTGAGCCAGTTATCGGCTACAGATTCCACTATTGCGAGAGTATATGGAGCAGTAGCCCCATATTGAGAAGCAGCAGTTTTTAACTCTTTTATGATAGTGAAATCAAACCCAGTATGATGTTTCCAAGCTTGTCCTTGCCCATCTGTGGTTTCAGTAACTGGGAAGATGTCTTTGGGGGAGGAGTCTTCTCTATGTCGGCTAGCAATTAACCCCCCTCTTGGAACATGCTGTCCAGGCCGCTGAGGTGGGCGCAGGGAACCCTCCATAACATCTGGGTTAGGTATCTTTTCATTTCCTGTTTTTAATTTTTGGAGCCTAATTATCAATGATTGATGCAACTCCTCAAGTTTAATTTGTTCTTCTAGTTGAGCAATTTTTTGTTTTAATTCTTCTTTGGGATCTACTACTGCCATAACAATGGGCACAGAAGCCCCATTACGTGTCCCATTATATGGGGGTGGGCGTGGAGTAAAGGGAGGCCAGTCAGGGTTATGATATTTAGCTGCCCCTTCCTCTAAATCATCCCAATTTATGTCTGATTGATCAGGCTTATTAGTTTCTTCCTCTTTTTGAGACGTTTGTAAAACTGGATATTTTTTCTGTTTGTTTTTGTGTAACATTTCTTTATCTGTTACAGAAGGAGACTTTATTTCCTCATCATCGCTCTCAAGGGAAATGAGATCCTCCTCCGTATCTTGCGGAGGCTTTGTGAGGTTAGAGCGGGAACTAACCTTTAGAATATGTTCTGTTTGAGCGACCGCGGCCATGACTTGTGGATCAACTTCCTTTTTATCTATCAAATCTTTAATGAGATTCCAATAAGAGAAGGCAGTCACAGGAATTTTTTCTGGCCCAAAAGTATTATAATAATCTTGAAAACAATCTCCTACTCTACGCCATCTTTTAATATCAATAGTTCCTTCCTGTGGGAACCAAGGGCAAGTGTCTTTTACAAAATCAAAAAATTTAAACAAATCATTACCTTTAACCTTTACTCCTCGTATCTTTAAAGCCTCTTTTAATTGTCCTACATAGATTTGATGTTGACTTAATTCTTGTCCCATTTCGGACGCGTCACTTACCTTCGATTCTGACGCGGCAGGTTCCCGCGGTGATCGGAGGAGTTTAGTTTCACCTTGAAGGTCGACCGTTCTTTCGCGTCCTCTTCCTCACGGAATCCCTCATTTCCAGGCTCCACGTTGAGGCGCCACGTGTCCCGTCCCGCGGGATCGTCAATGTAGGCCCTAGAAGAGGGAGTGGGAACTCGGGGGGACAAGAGACACGAGAAATGGAGACAAGACAGTATCCTGATCAAGTCTCGTTTATTGGTGGCAGTGTAATGCCTTATATAGACCGGCAGGGGCGGAGGTTGGGCCAGGGCGATGATGGTGGCCCTGCGGTGGGCGTGGCCAGGTAGGCCTCGGTTTCTTCGGTCGGACGTCATGTTGCGCCTGCGCCATCGGTTGGTAATTTTCCCGGGTGCAGGATGGCGCCTGCGCTGTAAGTTGATCATTTTCCCGGGGGCGGGAAAATGGGTGATGAAGAACCAGGAAGAGGGCCATTTTGTACTGGCGTATGAGACAGCAGAACAGGGAAGAAAGTAAATCTAGGGAGGAGGCATAAAGTGGAAATGTATAGAGCTCAGGCATCAGTCGTCAGTTATAATCGCTATGGCCGGGCCACGCAGCTCCGGACAGTTATCACCAAAATATTTTGGAAAATACTTTTCAGAATTTCCTATTTGAATGTACTTATTGGTGGCAACTGTTTATTCCTTGCAAGCTATGTTTTATTTTAGATTACTTCTCATGACTCCCAGGAATGATATATTTAATTTATGGAACAAACAAAACATGCAGGCAGATATTCACATACCACTTGCATACACGCAAACAAAATGTATTAATCAGTTCTAACTAATTCAGAATTGGGCCTGATTAGAAAGTGGAAGGCTTAAACTTTACTTTTGTATAACATTCAAAGAAATAATTTATAGATGAGCAGTTTTTCAGGATGAGCTTCACAACGTTGACTGTCACTTAACTCCCAACTGGGGAGGTCTATAGAACCAAGGGAAATTTTGTACTGTAAATTGTCCTTTGCCAGCTCAAAAGCAAGGAATTGTAGAGCCTCAAAAATTTCAACTGAGAAGGTATTAATAATATAAACACTCAGCTACCTCAAAAGTGTTAACTGAATAACTTTCACTAACTCTTCATGTTTTTCTGGTTATAGCCCATTTATTTAAATTGATGCTTTTTGCTTTTGATCATACAGGCCTGGTCAGATTTACTAATATGCTTCTTATGACAGTTTTTTATCTGCAGTTGTAAAATTTCAAAAGCCCTGAAAACTAAAGATTTTTATAACTCACCTGTTAGCAAAACCTGACTTGAACTAATGTGAAGCTATTAATACCTTTAATTTACTCATATAATGTGAATATTCATATTCTTCACTACAGAATTATTAAGGTGTTTTATTTCAGAGAGCTTAGTATGTAATATTTTTATCTTTCTAAATTTGAATAACTTCAAATTCTAAATTTGCAAGTGTGAAGTCAATAAGAATTATAATAGCAGATGCTAAATAGTTTTATTCTCATGTGTTTCTTTTATAAATTGCTATAGTTTTTCAACTTTAATCTTTTGAAATAATTATGGAAACAACTTTGTACTGTATCAATGGAACCAGCATTTAATGTACTCAGTGACTGAAAATAAAATAGTGAAATTTATCAAAGACTTTCAGAATTTTCAGTTAATTTTATAAGGAAGGGAATAAAAAAAATAAGTATACCAATATTAAAGTGGTAGACGATAAGATCAAGCAAATGACAAGAGAAAACGTGTGTATTGCCAATATTTTTATAACTTAAATGCTCAACTCACCTAATCTTTTAAAAGTACGGGATAAAATTCGATATCATTCTCCCCAAGTAGGCAAAGATTGTAAAAACCTATGAAAATAAATGTTATCAAGGATGCAAGAAAATAGCCATTCTTATGAGCTGCTTATAAGAAGAAATTTGTACAAAATGTCAAAAGATATATTGAGTTTAAATCCTTTGGCCAAAAATGATTCCACTTTTTGAATTGGTTCAAAGTAAGTAACTGCAATGTAGCACAAAGATACATATGTGGATGTTTGTCACTGCTGTATTTTATTTAAAATGACCAAAATACCCATGATTAAAAATTGGTAAAATAAATTATTATGTAGCCCTATAATATGATATAAATCATATTCATAGAAGAATATGTAATGTCTTAAGAAAATGTCCAAGATATATTCTAAATAAAAAATGCTAGAGTTTAGAAAATATGTACATTTTATCCCATCTTCTTTATATCCAAGTGTATATATATGTGTGTCTTGCTTTGTGTTTATATATTTCCACATCTCCATTTTTTACAGTAAATAGATTTCAAATACAGAGTCCTTTATATTATTTTATATTTTCTGAGTTACATATAAATATCTAAAATTAATTGGGGAAAACTAAGCTAAGTCATACATACACTCCACAAAGAGCAGAACCTCCAAGAATCAAAACTGAAGCAAATATTCTGAGAAACTCAAGCCATTTTCCAATTGATTGCCTTGATGTCCAGTAAAAAAGGTTGGTACCTATAGATGGGAATGAAAAAATTTTGCTTCGTGGCATTCATTCCATTTCATGATACACTATTATAGCAGAAAATATCATGACTTCCTGAGAAGTGTTGTAGTTTTACGGAATTTTAGCTTTCTTTCTGTATTTGCAATTCTGAAATCTCTTCAGTACCTGATTACTATTTCAATAAACGGAGAGTACCATTTCCCTCCCTGGATCTCTCATTTCAAATATTAGCACACTGGGTGGAATTTTTACCTCTTACTTATGGTGTCCAGCTCACAACATCTTAACCTGGCAAGAGGACCAAACTAGCTGTAAATCTTACCACTCAGACCACACTTGATTATTGTATGATGGCAATATTAAACGTGAATAAAACAGCTAGAGCATTAGAGTGTTCTTGGAAGAATAAACACAAGTTGGAAGTCTTATGTGGATAGTGCAAAATACAGGAAGGCAATGAATCATGTAAACATCAAATGAAAGGTTGGTAAGGAAGCCATTGGAGTCTGTCAGGCACTCCCTGCAATAAATGGCATATTCCATTCCTTTCCCTTTCACTCAGTTTGGGAAAGGGAGTTCTGTGGAATCTCTAAAAGATCCCAAAAGATTTTGTAAGTTCTTATTCCTGTGTAAAGGTACACTTTGAATAGAATGAGCTGAAACCCGCTGAAGAGGATTTTTAGTTTATACAAAATGGACACAAATATGTCATAGTGCTTACCTCCCTGACTGTTTTGCCTTCTCCCACAAACAGGAAACTGTTAAGGCAGCAATAATAGAAGAGCAGAAACGAAGTGAAAAGGCTGTGGAAGAGGCAGTGAAAAGAACAAGAGATGAATTGATAGAGTATATAAAAGAACAGAAAAGGGTAAGTATCTCCTGAAGAGTTTTAATTTGTACTTCAGTAAACTCAGTCAGTGACTTCCATACAATACCATGAAATTGTAAAATATTTAAAATGTCCTCTGTCATCTAACTTACGAATCTTCATCTGAGGATATTTTCTGATATAATTATATATTCTGATAGTTATGTCTATAAACATAAATCCCATCTGTCAGCAAAAAGCAACAGTGAATAATTTCTTGGTAGACTCCTAGAAATAACCTATAGCATTTCCAGTTTAGCTTTACTCACAAAGATAATAGACAGTTCTACATTTTTAGAATCTTTTGCCATACATTTGTTAATTTCTTATATTATTTATAGACATGTATATGCATCCTTTAAGCTTTCTGACTGTATTAACACCACTGTAGTTCTAATGGACATAATTACAGTTAGCAAATTCAGGCTCTTCTGCCATAGTGCCACTTCAAAACCAAAACTCAGAATATGCTTGTAAGAGTTTAGAATGCATATTTAAGCTTTGAAACAAATAACATTTTCATACAATGTGGTTTTATTAATGTTATTCTGAGCAGTAGCTGAAGATAATGGATCTAACTTGATTTGTTGTCTTTTCAACAAATCTTCAGTCCTCTAAGCAATACACAAAATAAGAAACTCTTTAAAATTAGATGTTTATTGTAATATTCTCTGTAATAAATATATATATAAAATAAAATATATAATAAAATTTTTCACATGCAGTGTTTTAGGATGTTTTCTTTATATGCTTAGTGTATGCTGGCCGGGCGCGGTGGCTCAAGCCTGTAATCCCAGCACTTTGGGAGGCCGAGGCGGGCGGATCACAAGGTCAGGAGATCGAGACCACAGTGAAACCCCGTCTCTACTAAAAATACAAAACATTAGCCGGGCGCGGTGGCGGGCACCTGTAGTCCCAGCTACTCAGGAGGCTGAGGCAGGAGAATGGCGTGAACCCGGGAGGCGGAGCTTGCAGTGAGCCGAGATCGCGCCACTGCACTCCAGCCTGGGCAACAGCGTGAGACTCCGTCTCAAAAAAAAAAAAAAAAAAAAAAAATATGCTTAGTGTATGTTATATATTATATAAATATATTTAAGTATTTGTGTGTAAATATATAATATATTGCAAACATATATTGCATTACATAATGTAACAAAACAAACATAAACTGTGTGTATGAGGTAATTTGACACATAGCTAAACTTAATTGGTAGTCAAAATGGCAAAATAAATAGAAAACGTACGATAAGATATTATCCTGCATTTGGCAGTTCAAGAAGTGAACTAAAAGCTCATGACACTACTTTAGTCCTATACTTTTTTTTTTTTTTTTTTGAGACAGAGCCTTGCTCTGTCACCCAGGCTGGAGTGTAGTGGCGCAGTCTCCGCTCACTGCAACCTCTGCCTCCCAGATTCAAGCAATTCTTCTGCCCCAGCCTCCTGAGTAGCTGAAATCACAGGCAGCTGCCACCATGCCCAGCTAATTTTTTTTATTTTTTATTTTTAGTAGAGATGGGGTTTCACCATGTTGTCCAGGCTGGTCTTGAACTCCTGACCTCAAGTGATCCACCCACCTCAGCCTCCCAAACTGCAGGGAATACAGGCATGAGCCACCATGCCCAGCCATCCAATGCTCTTAACTTGAAGTCAAATTTGGTATGATACAAAGAAAATCCCCACCTCCTGATGGCTACAATTAGGTTTCAACAAAGGAGAATTTGTCACCAGAGTAAAAACTTGCTGTCTTTCCAGATAAATTAACCCTTCACAGAAACATTTTATGTGGGATTAAATCTTTGTACAGTTTACCTCAGAGTGTTTTTAAAAGCATTTTCACTCAAATTCCTGATAGATGTCTAACCTTCTAAAGAGTAAATTCTGAGCCAAAGAGTCAGTTGACTTTTCAAGGAGTATTATGTGCTCAGAAAACTCCTACTTCCATATGTACCCACAAAGAGTTTATTTTAAATAATATTATTCAAAAGTAATCGTTCAGCAAAGGAATTACAGGTACATTTATATGCATACAGGGATTGCAATTGTGAAAGAACTTAAGTATCAAATAAATTCAAGACTTCTTGTGGGTATATCCTTTTTTATCATCTCTTTTTTAAATTATTTATTTTATCTTAGTAGGAACACTTAACATGAGATCTTCCTTTTCAAATTTTAAGTCTATAATATTTTATCATTGACTATTGATGTACAGTGTTGTACAGCAGAGCTTTAGAACTTATTCATCTTGCTTGACCGAAACTTTATGCTGTTGTTTGGGTATTTCCTGTTTCTCTCTAACCCAATCCCCTGGTATCCACCGCTCCACTCTGATTCTATGAATATGACTAGTTTAGATACTGTATATAAGTGGAACCATGCGGTCTGTGTCTTTCTGTGACTGGCTTATTTCACTTAGCATAATGCCCTCAAGGATCATCCATACTGTTCCATATTGAATCAAAGGGTTGCAGAATTTTTTTCATTTTTAAAGCTGTGTGGTATTTTGTTGTACATATATGCCACATTTTTTATCCATTCATCTGTCAATGGATATTTAGTTGTTTCCACATTTTTAGTGTCTTGTCTTAATAGTATATCAATCCTTATTAGTACCAATCCTTATTTGAGTTCTAAATCTGAATGAGAAATTATATAACAAAGCAAACTCATTCATAAGATTATTTTAGACTAACATTTCTTCGGTTGAGATGGAAGATTTTTCTTGAAAGAAAAGAATTTTAAAGATAATGTTACTTTTTTGTCAAAGGGAGTTACGTGGTTACCATAAGAAGTGCCTATAATAAGAATAAGAAATGCCTTTTTAAGAGATATCTGGTCCCCCCATGAAGCAAATTAACTTTGAAAAGAGCTGACAATGAATTCAGGCATTTAGTCTGTGTGGTCTTGCAAATCATACTAAAGGCCTAATATTCACTTGTATTAGTCAGTAAATCAGTTACCACATGCAGAGACATTATTAAAATAACAGCAAAGAAACCATGACATTAGGTTTCATTTGCACTGAAGTTCTACTTCTCTTTGCTTGTTTCCTTATATATTAAGGAGAATAAATTTAAGACTTACCTTACAGAGTTGTTATGAGTTAATACATATAATAAAATAGCAGCTATAGTAAGGACTCAATAATATATGTGTTATGCTAATTATCATCTTTACCATGTTATTTACAGAAAATTGAAACAACTAGCAGCATTATTGTTGCTAATTTAAAAATGTGCTCTTTAGAATAGTGTTTGGTGTTCTACTTCCTCTGAAGTTTACAGTATGAATTCTAAAATTTTATTTCACTTCTGTTACAGAATATTAAAACTGATTTAATCGGTATACTTGTAGGAAATTTATTACTTACACTTTGGGATTTTAAAGTTTCATTAATAACACATACTGTGGCATATTTTTAATATTTGAATGTTTGTATCTTTCCAAACAGAAAAGCTATTAAAAAAAAAAGAAAGTCAATAAATGATCTGAAATGAAAGCACCAACTAATTACTAGACCTCTTACGTAAATTTTTAAAAATTGAGATTCTCTATATTCTTCTTTTCCAAAAATGTATTTCAGTGTTTTGAGTGAAGTTTTGTGAATATCTTGGGGTTTGGAATATTTTCATAGACAAAAAAGGTATCTCAGAGTTTATAAACTAATACTTAGGAAAAACAAAAGTATTTTAGTAAATTCATAATCTTCTTGTCTGTTTTCCAAAAGACTAAGTTAGGGCAACTCACATCTACTTCTTCCTTTGGAAGATGGATTTCTATTTACATCAGAGAAGAACACATTTCCAGAACAAAAATTTTCCTTTCCCTTCTCCAGGACTTTTTTTTTTTTTTTTTTTTTAACTAGAGAGTCAACTTGAGATTTTCAACATTAGACAACTTAAAAGCCCGATAGACCTTGTTTCCAACTGAGCTTGAATTTCAGTCTGTGAAATTCTGTTCTTGAAGTTTTTGAAAATCTTTGAAGGAAGAAGTCTACTGTTGTATTAGGTCCTACCTTTTATGTCTTTTGTCCTAATAGTCTTTCATTAGGCATCATCGTACTTTTACAAAATTCACTAAAAGTTTGAAATGAAGACTTTTCCAGTACGTCTTTTTTTTAGTCTTGTACTTTTAAAAGACAGAAAAACACAGAATGAAAACTTCAAAATGCTTAATTTTTCAAATAACATGGATTATCTAACAATATAAACACAGTGGATTTATAAATTGCTATATAAGGTTACATAGCTCTTTCTGTGTCTCTGAAATTATGTATTTAATAAGTTATTCATTCCTGTTTAGTAAAATTATACTCAGAATTATACTAGAATTGAAGTTAGAATTCTACTGAGAAAATTTTAATTTTAAATGCTATTTGCCAATTTTTGTGTGTCAAATCAATAGAGATTTCACTAAACTTTATAAATAACCTAGTATTTGTCTGGTCTAAACATCTTAGGACAAAGGGGATACCTGTACATGTACTAATTAAGTAAAGTATAATTTACATTCAAATTACATCCTAAATTATTTACTAAGTCAGATACATAGTACTTGTAATATTAGTCCGAGTCATAATCATAACCAAAAATTACTATGGAATGAAAATATCCAAATAAGGAGAGCTTTTAAAATGATCAACCAGAAAAATAATTTAAATCAATGATGAATTAGTTTTAGTGATAAAAATGCCTTTCTTATAAGAATTCTACCTCATAATCTTTTTAGAAATTTCTCTGAAAAATCTCTCATGCTAATCCCAAGGAAAAAAAAAAGATCATTACATTGAATTTTTGACTTTACTGTGGAATCAAAAAGATAATCTGTGGCCTCAACACTCATAAATTTTCCATCAAACTTGGCAGAAATTATCTAATTTTTAATGGATTTAGACATTTCCAATATAACTTATATAATAGAGAAGAAAAGGCAAACAGGAAAACCTAAAAAGGTTTTAAAATATATTTAATCTTTCTGTGGATCAGCAAGGTACCTGCTAGTACAGTGATTTGCATTGAAGGACCATATCATATTTTATTAAAATTAAAATTTTGGTTTCAGACTCTCTTCAATCACTATAAATTCTGTAATAGAAGTTGCAAACTACAACTCATGGGTCAAATCCAGCCTGCTGCCTGCTTTTGTAAATAAAGTTTAATTGAAACACACATTCATATCCATTCATTTTTGTATTGTCCACTAACTGATGTCATGCTTCAATAGCAGAGTTGAGTAGTTAAGAGAGACCATCAGGACATATAACCCCAAATATTTACTATCTGGTTCTTTAAAGAAGAATCTTTATCAACTCCCATCCTAAATCATCAAAATTATCTTGCAAGGAAAGTTTCTTCCTTTCAGCCCTTTAAAATTTTTATTCGCTTATTATGCCTCAGGGTAACTAGACAATTGAAGTCTCTTAGGTGCTATTCTGGAGAAGATTTCTCTCTATGTATTAATTGCCAGGTAAGGTATTATAATACATCGTATCTGATCATTAGTGCCATAAACTTTATTTTATAAATGGAGATGGCAGAAAAATGAGATGGTAAAGAATACATCCCTGACACTTCCCTAGGGAGGAACAATTTGTGGTTTATAACGACTGACAGCCCTTGCATTAGAACGAAGAGTTCCAACCCATCCCACAAGTTAAGACTGTTACACATGAGTTTGCTATGAGGAAGGAAGTGTGAATAACATTCAGCAAGCAACAACTACTCACAGCCAAGCAGTGATTCCTAAAAAATAAAATCTCATCCAAATGTAATAAAATATTATTTTTCCTCTTAAGAAACAAAATTATTGCCTGTGTTTTCTAAATCACCTCCAGGAAAATAACCTTCACTTTAGAATATCCTTTTAATTTAGGTTTTAGAGAAGAGTAAGAAGCAATTTTCTTTACTTCAAAGGTTTTGTGGTCAAGGCATTGTCAGAATTTTTTAAATATAAAAGGGCTCTTTTAATCCAGTTTTGCTGCAATATTCTTGGGCGTTTGCATCTCCAACTATTAAAAGATAATATTTAGACAAAATGAACTTCCCTTATTTTCTGACCAGTTACACAGTTAATTGAATAAACCATTATTTCAATATAAGTTATTTAATATCTCATGGTCCCTTACTTTCTCTTCTTAGAAATATGGAAATCTGACTAGCTGACCTCTAATGACTTTTAAAGTCCTAAATTTCTGTTAAGACTATGAGTAACATTTTCCTTGACAGTTGATAAACCTCTTGAGAGGTTTTTAATTCTTGATATAAATCAGTTGCATCATAGTAGTTACATTATGTGGCATTTATACATTAGTGTAGAAAAATGTCACTTTCCTGGCATTCCCTAGCCTCCTGCCCCATTCTCATCCTAATTACTCTTCTATCCAATCTGGAGGAGGCTGTGTAGTTGTATGTGCAAGAAGTAGCTCATTAACAATTCAACATCTGTGGTCTAAAACATCTGCCCTTGTAACTTTTCATTTGGGTCTCATATTTGAAAATGCTTTTATGTAACCAACACATATTAGAAATCATACTATACCCTCACATTCATTGTTGCCTGTTTTCAGGTGTACCTCATTTTTTGATGCCAACGGGAATTTAGCCTTCTCTGCATAAGCTATATTGTAATTTAAATCAGTAGAAGTTTACCTTCCAAAGTTGTATAATTGTATCCATTTCAGGTGGGACAATAAACAAATGGAAAAATATTTGGATTTAGAAAAATAGCCAGTACTAACCATCTTGCCAAATGATGTTTCAACTAGGTCACGAATTTATCCTTCTCCTTAAATTAAAAGCATAGGAAATTTGATTTGAAAGAGAGGTTAGTGAAGCCAATGAAGTAAACAGATTTTAAAGGTTTTATAGTTGTTTAAGCTTAATATAATTATGATTTTAAAACTTATTCACTATTTTTCTATCTTAAACTCTTTAACAGCTTATTTCACAAATTATACTTTAAAACCAAATTTATTGCTATCTCCCACTTTATATTTTATCAGTCTTCTTGATGATCTCTCTTGTTTTGCTGTTCTCACTTGCATAAGAACAATCTTGAAAAAGCTTACTGATGTGTGGACAATCACACACTTTGGTGAGACCACCCTATTCGTTATTTCCATTTCAACTGTGGTAATTGAGATGATGTTAAAGATAAAGCCCAATGCTTAGATTATATCCCATTATTCCTGTAGCAAGGAATATAAAATATGGTTTAACTTAAAATCAAAATGTAAATTTATGCATGTACACGTAAAAACTAGTTTGGTGTAGTAGTTAGTGAGGTATTTTTCATTGGTTTTTGGATGGATTCTAATCAAGGTACAGTGAGCATAAAGACTTTGGAGGCATCTAGTATATGAAAATGTTTATCTCTGTTTTTACGTAATGACTCAAAATTGTTCATCTAAATAATCACTTCTTGAATTACTATAATGGCAGCTAACTTTATTCGTTGGTAAAATGATTTAACTTTAAAATCATGTATTCACTGATGCAGGAGAATCACTTGAACCCAGGAGGTAGATCAAAAAAGCTGTGCAAGACCAGAAGCACCATGTCTTTTAAAGCTTAAAGCCTTATTTTGGAAGGAAAGTACAAGAACATACTCCTTAAGGAATTACATGAGGTCAAAATAATAGCTTGAAGCAATAATAGACACCACTGGCACATGACAGTGCTTGAATAAAGACCAAATGCATTATGCTGACAATAATTGACAACAAAATTCTGGAAGATCACTTAAGACTATGATGATCAGCTTGGACTTCTGGTTTCTGTCAAATGAAAACTAAAATGTAGACTAGACTATATAATAAAAAGAGGAAAAATAGTCTGTGAGAAGCCAAAGGATTTGGTTTCTTAAAAGAATAAGCAAATGTATATATACAAATTTTTGTAAATAAGTCTATTTTCTAGATTCTTGATATACCTTTTAGATGCAATCCTAGAATATCTGGGCTCATAAAGCTCAGATTATTGGGGGCAACAGACATGGAGGGAATTTTTTTTGGTTTATTATATTGATAAAGCCCTTCAGCCACCCTTAGAAGTTAAAAATGTCTGTGTGTGTGTGTGTGTGTGTGAACGTGTAGGTGTATGTATGTGTGTGTGTATATATGAAAGTGTGTATGTGTGTGTGTCTGTTTGAAGGACCTTTATTTGTGAGCTGTTTATTAAGGGCCCACCATTGCCTTCACTGTTCTCACTCCAGTCCATACTATTAAACTGTTTAGAAGGAAATGGAGAATGAAGTGTTATTACAAATTGCCTGCATCTTAATCTGTCTATATATATCTATATATTTACACAGTGTGCATCTGTGTATACTTTTCACTATCCCATCTTAAGCTATGTATGGAGAAGCTTCAGTATAAATTTTTTTTTCATTCTATAAAGAAATATTATGAATACCTTTAATAGTTGGAGCACTGTGCTTAGGCTACAAGGACAAATAAAATAACCAATAAAGAGAGCCTATATCCTAGTATTCTTAATAATGATATATATTTGTTTAGCAACTAAAATTTATAAAGTTTTTTATATGTTATTTGACTCTTACAATTTATAATCACTTGCATGTTTATTATTATTTTGTAAACCAGAAAATCCAGATGATAGAGATAACGTTTCTGAGATTACATCTAATAATGGCATATAGCTAAGACTTGATCCAGGTCTTTTTCTACTATATCACACCAATGGCCCTTGTCAACTTCCTGTATACTAGCCATTTCACTTTACTATCTAGGATGAAGCCAATATCTGAAGAAAATTATTAAAGCCCACAGTAGTTAGAACCAGTGAAGAGTTACAGCTGTAACATGAACAGCTAAGAGAACTAGAAGGGCTGGAGGTACTCAGTAATATGGAAAAGGACTGGCCAAGAAAACAGTGAGCCCACATGTCACCACTATATTTTATTATATGCTTTAACTGTAAAACTATGTTGTTTTTGTTTCTTATGTAGGAAAAGATGATGACAGTTTCATGGAAATCATTGTTCAGAGTGAACTATTAAAGATACAACCTTGAGGAAGAGTTTCAAAGATGTGAACATGTTCAACTAAGAAAGAGTTGTTTGCTGTAAAAACTCAGCAATATAGACTCCCAGAAAACAGTACTACAGTATCACCTTAAAACTAAATAAATACCAATTAAGTTGAGTATGCATGCATACTCAACTTAATGGAAATTTAAGTTAAGTAAAATTAAGTAAAATGTTCTATATTAGAAAAAAATATAAAAAAACACCATTTATTGGGTCCCAAGTTTGTCCAAGATACAATAGTGGGTGCTTTATATTTACTTTCTCAATCCTCACAACAACCCTAAAATAAGACCTCATTTTACAGGTAAGGAAAATTGAGAGTCAGTGATATTAGATAACTCCCCAAGATCAGTAAGAGGGTCAAGATTTTAACTTGGTTCTGTTTGACTACAAACTATACGGTGAGATTGTAGGATCTTCCTTGGTAAATTTTTAAGACCAATTGAATAATTTACGCATTCTTTGTCATATAATATTTAGGAATTTTTAGTTTTTCCACTAACAGGAATTTAGTATATCTCTCTGTTTTTACAGGCTCCATCTAACTTGTGCCTTTTCAATAAGACCCAGATAAACTGGGAAGAAAAGTAGAACTTTGGTCACATGCCTATATGTGTGCAGTGAACACAAAAGCAGCTAAGAAAATACTGTTTGTGGATTGTACTTTAGAGGGGCAGGACTTATATGCATGGAATATGCCCCAACATGTAAAGATTTTCAAAAAGTACTAAAACAAGAAAACATAATAAACATACACTACCTGGCTGTCTAACATCAATATATAGCCATTGCCAATATTTAAACCTAACTTTCAAAATACATTCTTCTTCCATACTTACTTATAGTAACAGTAATATCAACTAAAATAATAATAGAAACTATCACTTATAAATCAAGCTATCACTTATAAAAACAAAAATATGCTCACTCATTGTCTACAGAGAGGATGACCTGAAATATTTTGTGGCACCCAACCACAAGACAAGTATTGCTGAGAGCATGAGTGGTCTGATCATTCAACTTCTGCTGTCATAATCATCTTGAATCTTTGTCCATGTATATGAGAGTCATTTGATATGGCTTTCTACTTGAGCATGCCCGATTTAATAGATTGGTGGATCAGCTAAAACAAGTTCATTTTGGGCAGATCAGGTCACATTTGTTTTTTCACAGTCAAATATACAATGTTGAATAACACTTAGGAATGAGCTAAGTGCTGCTTTTCAAAGGGATAAGATTTTCCTGTCTGATGACTTTGTTCCAAAACCTTAGAGATTTCTACTGGGATTCCTCTATTAGAACTTGCCACAAGCTCCGCATAGCATCTCAATAAACTTCTAACACCCATTGAATCTATTGCTCATTAATTAGGGCCAGGTAGATGCGCTATAGTCTGGACTAGCAAGGAAGCCTCCTTTTTTCTGGGTCCCACTCACAACTGGAGGCTTTCAGGTCACTTCATAAATAGGTCAAAGCAGGACTCTCAAACCAATGTATAATACCACAAAGTTCCACCTAACAATGTGCCTCTTTTTCTTAGTAGTAGGAGGTGTAACATGCAGGAAGTTGCCTTTAACTTTGTAAAGTCTATCCTGGTATACGCAAGATCACTGGACCTCCGGAAATTTTACAGAAGTATAGTTCTTACATTTTCATGTGCTATATCTTCCACCTTACCGAATTCATAGGTATACTTTGCCAAAGATTCTTGAGTAGTTATTACTTCCTGGTTTCTAGGTTCTGGACACATATGTCATCAATGTAGTTGTCATATATGATGGTGAGACACTAATGATCTTTGTGAAATATATTGTGGTACAGAGCCAAATAATTTATATAACCCTGAGATGAAATGGTTTACTATTGTACCTGTCATATAAATACAGCTGTTATAGTTGTTCTCTGTGTATTGAGATACAGAGAAAAAGCATTTGCCAGATTAATAGTTGTATACCTGGTCCTAAGAGCTCTAGATGTACATTTTTAAATTCACATCTATAACAGCAGCTGCATTTGAAATCACTATCTGATTAAGTCTCTTATAAATCACTCTCCTCCAATGTCTACTGCATACTCTGGAGATAACTATGTTATGTGTGTAAGGCCCAATTGGGCTAGGTATGAGACAAATTCAGATGGAAACTTCATTCACCATTTGATTCTGATAACATCCATTCTGACCAGTAGTACAAGGCGGTATTCTAGGTCTTCAGTTTTAGTCTTGGTTCAGAGTTATGATACACTGGTACACAAAAGACCTGATATTTCCCTTTCTCCAGTGGAGCTACCTAGATGAGGAAGGCCAAACTGAAGATTTACAGTCTCTTACTTGTGATAGTATTGCAATAGACATTTTCAAGGATGTGCAATCTCCTCTTCACTCAAAAAACTCTGGGCATGTGAATTGACTCAGGACTGGACATTGGAGAAGACATTACAAATTTTTGTTGTAGTAGCTCATGTCAGGCCTTTGTTCATTAAGTTTGGATATTTTTATAATTTTAAGTTGGACTTTTTGGGATGCCAATCAGTTTTGTTCATATGGTTCATCTGATCAAGTACCCAAAGCTAATGTCCCTGTAGGTCAGAGCATTCTGATTACCATTTCCTCCTGCTTCTTATAATTAGGTGTGTCTACTTGAGTTTTGCTACCTCAGCGTCCCATAACATTGAAAGCCATGTAACCCACCAGCATTCGTAGCCTACAGAAGACAGACACTGTTGTTCACAGACACTGACTTTTACCTTTCAAGGAGCAATGTTACGGAGTAAATGGTGGCCTTGATTATTGCTTGAATTGAGAATTTAGCATCACAAGACTTTAATTATCTTTTTTAAGCTGTTGTGTGAAATTAGTGTGTGTGAAACTAATTTTGTTTTTGAACTCTTCATGGTCTTCATATTTTTCCATGTCCATAGCCCCTGGATCTGGTAATAGAAGAATCCAAATGTTGGGCCACTGAAAGTCTTGCCTTCAGTGGTCACTTTATTTCAAGTAGCTGTAGTTAATTATTTGTTACTTTGCTATGGCACGCTATGAACTACCAGATTTTACATTTTTACATTTTACATTTTTTACATTTTACATTTTTTAAAGAATACCAGCTGGATTTTTACAGCCATCAACCCTTACAGAACCAGGTAACTAAAATCTTTCTGATTTTCCTGAGATTATATTGTCTTCAACCACTTCTAGAACCAATTTATATTATCAACCAGGGTTCTTCTTTTAAATAACAGAAGCTGCTTTCATCTGGCTAAGCAGCAGAGGAGTTTATTACAAGGATATTAGGTAAGCAACCAAGTTGTTAGAGGGCTGGAAAACCAAGGTTAAGCTTCCATGAACAATAGCAAAAACTACACTGCAAAACTGGCTAAAGATAAACCACTCTTTGCTGCACATTCCCATCAAGCACTAGGAAAAACTATTGTATAGTTCAATCATTTCCATCTCCCAAATTTGGATACTTCTATTATCATCCTCACGAGCAAAATAGATGCTATACAGAGACCTCTAATTCCTCATTTATGAATCAAAGTCTTGCACATTTGATTCTGGTTAGTGGAGCCTTAGGAGCAGAGCAGGCTAGATAATTGAGTTTTCTGGGTTTTATGTAGGGGAATCATACCTCATAAGGCTGGAAATTTTTTAAACATAGGGAGGATATCAAAAATCAGAAAACATTACAAATGGCCACTACATTCTTTCGTAATTTCTCCCAAGTTGCTATGGTTACTGAAGAAATATTTTTCCAGCTTTTTAGTCTTTTGGCTAATTCTAAAACTGATCCTTTGAAGTTAAACTAGGTGGGTTTCATTCTTACTAGAACAGAACATTAGCAATTGCTAGGTTCATCATCTTGTAGAAAGTTTGCAACTTGGCCACCATAATATCATTCTTTTTCAAGTAATCTGAGATTTTCTACAGTTAATGCCTAAGTTATACAACACTGTTCAGAGGATATGCGATACTTTGGATAGATTAGGTTTTGGGTTCTATGTAGTTGTACTAAAAATAGTTCTTAAGGTGTGTGTGTATATATGTATATATAGCGTATACATACACATATATAGGTATATATAGGGTATATATTCAAATATATGTATATATGTGTGTATATATGTGTGTGTATATGTATGTAGGGTTTTTTGTAAATTTTAGTGATTAAACTTATGATTGTGTTAATCAACAGTGTTTCCCCCTGATTACTCAGGGATATTTCATATATGTTAGTAATAGTACTTTTTTCATAGAATGATGGCCACAAAGTTTACTAAAAAAAGAGCTTAAATTTCTTTCTACTAAATTCATCTAGATTAGATTTCCGTTGTTTCTTGAGTCCTTGGCATCATCTGTTCCCTGTTTTTATTGTCCCTGTAATCAATTAATCTGTTTCTTCTCTCCTCCTCCCCGTTTTCTTGCTATTGAACCTGTTATCCATGGCCTCTGCTATTTTTCAACTCTGATTGTTAGTATAAAACTGAAGAAAACAATGAGAAACTAGACAGCAGAGTACTGTTTATCAAATTAAGTCACATATGTTAAGCTTGAACAAGGAGAAATTTCCATCTTAACTTTGTAATAAGTATACAGGTTTTCTGGTATCTGTTTTCACAGGTTCTTAACATATGTTTGATTTTCTGGTTGTTAGAGAAGGTTGTGGCTCAGGACATTATACTACTAAATTGCAAAGTTAGATTCTACCAACCCATTTGAGTCTTTTCCAGATGACTTTTTTTCCAATGTGGGGATGATTTTATGAACATTTGATTTGAAGTAAAATATTCCAAGATAAGCCCTATATCCAGCAGTGTACATTGAGATTGAGTCATAAAATAGTCCCACTATTCTTTTCACTATGGTTTTTTATTAATTTTTGCTGTATATCACAGTATTTTGCTGTGTATCACAGAATACTGTGATTAATACCTTGTACTAGGAGCATATTAATCATATCTTCTTTGCCATTTTACAAAAATTTAAATGTATACTTTTTATTCATCTGTGGGGATATTTGACATTTAAAATAACTTTATGGCTTAGTTTTTCCTTTGTCGTTTAGAGTACTTATTCATTTAAGCTTTAGTGTGACTATAATGTATTCAACACTTTGCTTTTGTCCTCAATATTTACTCCATTCCTGTGGTTCACATTTTCCTTTTCCTATGTATCATGTGTTGAAAATGAAAATATCTTGTCTGGGGTGGAACTTAGCCATGGAGCTAAACAAACATGCCCTCTCCTTCTGCTCTTAGTTGGTTTTACTGGTTAAGTTACTTAACAATCCTGTTAAGAACAACAAGAACAGCTTTACATATACCTTTCTGCATCATTATATAATCATAGTTAGTAAGAATCTCTTTCACTTCTTCCACCAGTGTGCAGTGTGGTTCATTCACTCCTTTTATATTCATGACTCACACATCAGTAGAGATTATTGAAAATAGCATACACATTCAAAAATGAAAGCCCTTGAATTTAGCGAAAGAAATTAAGCCACTTGAACAGAGTTTCCAAAACTCAAAAGGAAACTGTGATGATGTGAACAAGGCATGTTCTTCTCATGTCAGTAGCAGAGTGCAAGAGAGAAAGTCCAAACAGGTAAACATTGCAAGCTTCTGATTGTGCCTTATCTGCTGATATCTACAAAGCAAGTTATATGGTCAAGTTCAAGGTCAAGAAGCAGGGACGTACATTCCATATACCATGAAGCCAAAGCATGTCACACAGTCAAGCTCAACATCAATGGGTGAGAAAGCCTATTTATCCCACAGAGGTGAGGAAAAAGAATGGCTAAATAATTGCTCAGTAATTATTTAATCTACCATACCACCCAATATAAATTAGCTATCTTCTTTCCTACCAACCTTACTGTATAATGTCACTAAATTTTTTCTTCTTAGTGCATAAAACACTTTGAAATTATGTTAATGTTTTTATCACTCACTATTCATTCAGTGAACAAATACCATCAAATACCTAACATATGCCAGGTAGCACTCTGAGTGCTGGGGATATATCAGTAAATAAAACAGACAAAACTTCTTGTTAATTATCTTTTTCCCCTACTATAAAATATAAGCTCTAAAAGAGAAAAAACCTCATTTGTTTTGTTCACTGCTGTATTCTCAGTATGTAGAATAAGCCTGAAACATAACAGATGTTTAATGAAATGTTGTTTAATGAAGGAGTTCCATTAAACATTTATCTAATCTAACTCTGTTTGTTCAAATTCCTTGCTCACTAGGCAGCTTTCTGATTGTGATTTGTTTCTAGCATAGGGGAAGGTTTTATGGTCAGTTTTATGAACTTGAGTTATTTCAAGTCTTCTCTTAAGAAAAAGATCTATGCTTGGTATTTTGATAAATCTGTACCTGCATAGCTGAAAAGTCAATCTTGAATGTAGTAAACTCACAGACGTAAAACCACCCTGAGTCTGAGCAACTTCTATTGGTTAAGTAGTATACCTTTAATTCCCTTCTAAGCAGATGCAGTTATTAACAGTAATGCAAAGAGTTTTCACTTGAAATATATGGCACCTCATTTTTCTTTTATTATTATTATTATTATTATTATTATTATTATTATACTTTAAGTCCTGGGGTACATGTGCAGAATGTACAGGTTTGTTTCATAGGTATACACGTGCCACGGTGGTTTACTGCACCCATCAACCTGTCATCTACATTAGGTATTTCTCCTAATGCTATCCCTCTCCTAGCCCCCCCTACCCCCTTAGAGGCCCCGGTGTGTGATGTTCCCATCCCTGTGTTCATGTGTTCTCATTGTTCAACTCCCGCTTATGAGTGAGAACATGTGGTGTTTGGTTTTCTGTTCTTGTGAGAATAATGGTTTCCAGCTTCATCCATGTCCCTGCAAGGGACATGAACTTATCCTTTTTTATGGCTGCATAGTATTCCATGGTGTATATGTGCCACATTTTCTTTTTCTAGTCTATCATACATGGGCATTTGGGTTGGTTCAAAGTCTTTGCTATTGTGAATAGTGACACAATAAACATATGCGTGCATGTGTCTTTATAGTAGAATGATTTATAATCCTCTGGGTATATATCCAGTAATGGGATTGCTGGGTCAAATGCTATTTCTAGTTCTAGATTCTTGAGGAATCACGACACTGTCTTCCACAATGGTTGAGCTAATTTATACTCTCACCAATAGTGTAAAAGCGTTCCTATTTCTCCACAGTCTTGGTTTTATACAATAAATACATACTCTAAGACATAGTTCTTGAAATAGCTAAACTGACCAAAGTAAGTAAGTAGAAAAATTTCATTAGACTCAAAACTTGGTATCTATTTATTTAGCCATTTGCCAATACCTTCTGTGGTGCTACGTATGAGCCTAGTGAGAAATGACTTGTATCTTATTAAGCTATTTATTTTTGGCAGAAGCCTTGAACCAAAAAAGATGATGTATCTAAAGTAAGCAGGATCCTCAATGAAAAATGAGGTGCCCCTAGAAGAAAACCTAGGCCATTCAGGACATTAAAAAGTCAGGAAACAACAGATGCTGGCAAGGCTGTGGAGAAATAGGAATGATTGGTGATGTAGCACCAATTCTATAAGAAGCACTCTAGTAGAAAGAAAGTTTTTGTACAATCCTATACCAAGAAAACGTTTCCCAGTACTTTTATTGACAAGAGTTTTGAGTTCCGTTGAGTTCTGTTGCATAGATTTTATTTATTCTATTCATTTATTAACAAATATTTATTGAATATTTATATACTGGCTATATACCAGGACCAGGATGGTAATTAACCAAGCTCTGATGGATCAGAGAACACTTCCCAGCATAATAATTTTTAAGCTAAAATTTAAAAAATAACTTCTGTCTCCACTTCCCTCATATCCAATACATAGTGAAATCTATTTTCAATATATATTCAGAATCTGATATATATTGCTGTCAACTCTTATCAACTCTTACTATCACCACCGTCCAAGCTATTATGTTTTGCCTGACTTCTACAAGAGTCTCCTAACTGGTATCCTTACTTCTACTCTTACACTCCAAAGTTTACATGGCTCCTTATGTTTGCTTCTTTCTTTCACAAGCTATGTATATAGGCATGCTTATGTCACTTAACAGATTCTTACGCATCTGTTTCACTTATAGACGAAGAAAAAAGGCCCTGTCTGGCAGCTGACTGACTTAAGTGAAGTTTAGTAGAAGTTTAGTGAAGTTTAGTAGAACAGTTTCTCTGTTGTTATAAATTAACCTATAGGAATTCTTTTGGACTTGTCATTTCAGTTTTAGAAACTTGCAACAAAAATGACAGATCAGTAATGGTACTTACAGAAAAACGTAAACTATACACTTCAGACTATAAAAGATGTTTCCAGTAGTACTGAAAATAACGACGGTTAGCCATTTGTAGTATCTGCCAAATGAACTAATTTTCACCTTATTTTTTTAATAAATATTTTGCCAAAATATTTGGCAGAATTATTCAGCAAGAGCCAGAAAATCTTTGTCCTTCTTATTTAGTTTTTCCAAATTTCCCTACTCAAAGAATCATTACTATTTGCCTTTCTTCTAATTTGGAATGTGGGAAAACTAATGGAACACTGAATTTTGTATTATCAAGTGATAGGAAAGAAATGATTTTTGTACCCTGCACTGAAATGCCATCTTACTGGCTTCTTATTGCTATCAACCTGAGAGAGGCATAATATTCCATTTCCTTGAAAGAGTTATACTGCGAATCAAATGCTACGTAACTCAGAGAATTGAGTTTCGTCTATGGCCATACCACCCTGAACGCACGCAATCTCATCTGATCTCAGAAGCTAAACAGGGTGTGTCTGGCCTGGTTAGTACTTGGATGAGAGAGAATTGAGTTTCATCTTTCCACATTAAAAAATGAAGTTAAAGCATCTGTAAAGCAAAACCCAAAGTGATTATTCATTTCTTTCCTTATTTAAGAAACATGCAGTTACTACTGCTACACTCCTCTCCTAATGATCTTCATGCCAGGAATTGCAGATTGAGATTTACCACACAGAGTCTTGACCCACAGCTATACCCCAAAGAGCAACCACATCCAAGGCACAGAAGTAAAGCCAAAAATAATGAAAACTTCTGTATCTGAAAAGATTCTTATTTAAGATCTCAGGTGAGCCTATAGAATTGTGGACTCAGGCAATCAAACATCAATCAGACATTCAGTTTCTTTTCATTTGCCTTGTATTTCTTGAAGTCCTACCAAGAAGTGCTCCAACGGAGAGCAAACAGAGATGACTGCTTAAACAGCACCTTTGCACCACAGGAAAATTTCCTTTAGGTAAACAGTGTTTCAGTTCCTATGTAGATTTCACTGTATGTGGATGTGTATGAGGGCTAAAATCAAAAAGCAAATTAATGATTACACATTTCTGGAAGCAGAGACAAATTACTAAGTCTTATTTGTATTTACTTTAGTTAAACAGCTTAAATGTTTCAGGTGAATGTGATGCATAGCTACTCTCTATCTATAGGGTCCTTTAATTGCAAGCAATAGAAACTGAATCAGACTAACTTCAGGAAAAGGGAATTTGTTGAAAGGTTATCAGAGGCATGATAGGAATCTGTATACCAGACTTGGTAATGGGCAAAGAAGCAAGATGTCTTTGGAAACTCAGAGGCAGCAGCCTTAACAGTGCTCTTGTAATGAAAAATAAACTGGCCAGGGCACCATTACTAGGGATGAACAAAACTAACGATTCCTATGTCTTTGTTTCTCCACTGACTATGTAAATTCCAAGGAGGAATCATCTAATTAAACTAGTTTGGGTCACATCTTGCCTCTTTGCTAGGGAAAGGCAAGATTCCTAGTCACAGTCCAGTGAGTAAGAATTAATTCCCCAATGGAATTCAGGTTGTCATTAGGAAGGAGAAATAAATTCTAGAAGCCAAAAAGCAGCAAATGTTTAACACAGCCGCTATTTATTCATTGTGTATGGTTTACCAGTCACTGTGATTCATGTGTATTATCTCGTTTAATGCTTATAACAGGGCCAGTAGTTCAGATCCTGTTATAATCCTCATTTTACAGGTAAGAAAACTAAAGCTTTGGGAAAGATTAGATAGCTTGTGCAAGGTCACACCACTGGAAAGTGGCAGAATCAGAACTTCAGAGAGAACACTAGCAAAAACCATGCTTCTCTTAACAGAGCTGTGTATTAACATTGATGATAATATTTACTGAATCTGTCCTTCAGGGGTAAAAAAATACAAAACCAAAATGATAAAAAACATGGTATGTAAATAGATCAAATCCACCAGTAGTCACATAAAATATAGACATTCTTTATGAGAATCAAGCTTTGGAAATAAACGTTGTATAAATGCAGAATTCATATATGTGCACATAATTTTTCTCTGATGCAAATTCATGATTTAATTTCTTAATACAGTGAATGATTTGAATATCTTAGTGAATGATAGTCTTGAGCCACCTGCAAATCAAGCTTTATAAATAGGCTTGTATCGTTCTTGGTTTATAGAGAAGAGATTAAGGGGGTAAAAAACTTCCAGTGTTATATAGTGACTGCCATCTGGAGATGCTAAACAATCTTGGTAATCCCAAGAATGAAATGAGATAATAAGCATAATGTGGCTGGTAAACTCCAAACCACACTTTTGTAACCTTGGCATAATTGACATTTTGGACCAGATAATTCCTTGTTGTGGGGGTTCTACAGTCATTGTCCCATCTGTAGCAGCATTTGGTGACCTCCACCCAATAGATGCCAGTAGTAGCCACCCCCTAGTTGTTACAATCAAAACAGCTGACTTCAAAAGCACTGCCAGTTTTCTCAGTGACATTCTTCTAGTCACTAAAGTAAGTATTCCAAGTTATAAAGATATTTGTCCAAGGGATTATACAAACTATTCTGAGTATTTGTCAGTTGTCTTTTCTTCCTTCCCTCCCTACCCTTGCCATTTTTCTAAATTCATCTTTGGAGAAAACACTGTTTGCCATTGAACAGGATGTTCTTCCTAATTCCTTCCAGCTCTAGGAGTTAATGTCTTTTACTGTGCTATACCCAGATTTAATAATCAGCTGATACTAGATACTACTACGGTCTTTACCAGTTTGCCTTAGGTCAGATGCCTTCAAAAAGGGCTCTATGATAGAGATTCATGTGCAGAAAATTAATTAGGGAATGTCCTGAGGTTCTGCACCTATTGGGAAGGAGGAAGTGTAGGATCGCGCAAAATATAGTTGCACAAGGGCTTCAGCTGATCCCTTAAGGAGCCCTGGAGCTGGGATGGCCCTTCAGGGTTCAATCACCTTGGGGAAAGGGGACTGATCTTTTGTACTCCACTGACCGTCGATTGGATGGGGGAGGCTCTAAGGAAGAGTGCGTGACCTTGGCCACGGTAGCAGTTCTTGGAGAGGGACCCAACTGAGTACCACAAACCACTACTTCCGGCAGCTGGAGAAATTAGTACATTAGTCCTGAAGGCAGGCTCTGAGTGGTGCACCACAGTCCATGTTTTGTACACTCAGATCCACTTCCTCTATATAATAAGTTCTTGTAACAGCTCCTCTAGGATCCTGTTAGTTTCTCTGGTCTTCTTTTCTGGGGAAACTTAAAAGAGAAAAGTTAGTGGGAGAAGCTGTAACTCCTGCTACAGCTGTTCTCAGGAGCCAACTGATTCTCATCTCCCTTCTCTATTCTTTTTTCTAGACTCCTCTTATGCTTGGTTGAACTCTTGTTCTAGGGGTTTACCTAATGGGATAGCACAGGCCTGTATCCATGGGACCTATAAGGCCCTGGCTGCCATGTTATTGCTATGACTGCTGTGCTTGTCTGTTTACAGTCAAAATTAGGCAAGGGAGTTCCAAGAGATACCCTACTGGATCACTTGGATGCCAATCGTAATTTTACTTTATCCCATTGTGTAACAGCCCTATCTCCTTTTATTGATCAGGATCAATTACCTTTGCTTTCTTTCTTTATATAGAGTTCTTGACATGTGGAGCCTGAAATGACCAGGTGACAGTCATAGCTAAAAGTGTAATGAGACTCATTCTACTGTTTCCTCTGGTGGAAGCATCCCCCCTCCAGGAGTCAGTACCTCTAAAGCCCAGACTTTGCAAGAGTAAGAAGCACGTATTGTCTGAGTCAGTTACTAAGAATGGCGATAAGTAAGTAGGGCCACTCTTATTTCTACCCCTTGGTTCCTGAAGCCATAAATTCTACTTTGGGGAAACATAGGAAACATAGCTCTATTTAATGGTTATTGATTTACTGTGTATTCTGTGACCTAGAGAGTGGATTACAGGATATGATCTCCAAGGTGAGGTCTTAGCTGTGCCTTCAATAGGCCTTTCCATCATTCTGTTAAGCCAGTAACTTCCAGTTGTGTAGTCTGTGATAAGACTTCTGTCTGCCACAGCAGTATGGCATTTCTGTTTCCCATGATGTGGATTGCTTTCTGTACGCTTCCAAGAGCCATATAGTTATGTCTTAGCATTATCTCGGGTAGTCTTGCTGGGGTGCTAAATCCTGGGAGAGAACGTTCCCATATCAATAATTTCTCCATTACGCAAACACAGGTTCTATCTCCCCTTGATCTAGCACTCTCTCATGTAGTCTTCTGCCTCCTGTGGATACATGTTGGCTGGGTCCTACAGTTCATTTGATATATAGTGCTTTTCTAAGCTGGATTGTGACGTAACTTGATTCATGGCATTGGTCTGGGATCCAAATGTGGAGGTACAAGGCAGATCTTGGTGACAGTATAGGGGTGGTAGTAGTGGAATTCTATGTGTCCTCATCAAAGACTGAGGATTATTTATTATCTTTAAACAAAAGGGAAATGCTATCTCTAGGTAGGAGTGTAATACACATCAACAGTTTAATAGAGCTTATTTCTGGATGAAGACATGAGTGACTTAAAAGGTTTTTATTTATATCATTTTTTAAAGTTCTCTTTAAAAATAATTCTCTATAGATAACCATTGTATAATTAAATATACATTGTATTTAAAGAGCCATATATAGGCTGCACACTGCATTAAAAGATAGGTGTGATAGCCAGCTAGGTACTATTCAAAAGAAATTATTTGTGTTGCTCTTCAACGCTGATGATTATGGGAACAAGAGAGTGGGGAGAAGAAGGAAACATAAAATTTCTATTTCTTACAAGTGGGTATTAATATAGTAGACTCACGTGTCAAGACTATTTCTAGTCCAAAATGTTTGGTAAAGGAATATTTTCTCATAGGTATGAAATCCATATCTCTCAATCCAAGAACTCACCTCGTATTTCTGGACTGGTAATAGTTTTGCATGCTTTAATAATGCATCAGTTCTCATCCTTGAATTCTTCTTTCTTGAGGGTATGATTATAAGGCAAGTAGGGGTACCCATGTAGAAGGGAGTAGAGACACCAAAGGCTGAATCTTGAAATTACAAAGGATGGAGAAACTGGTTTTTAGATAATAAATTGAAATAAAAGAGTTTCCCTGAAAACCTTTCATGCTTCTTACCTAACATGAAATTATTTTCAAATAATTAGACTTTGAAAAATAGTTGGTATATTAGGATTCTCCAGAGAGACAGAGTCAATAGGGCATGTGTGTGTGTGTCTCTGTGTGTGTGTCTGTGTGTGTAGAAAGAGATTTATCATAAAGGATTGGCTCTCATGATTATGGAAGCTGAGAAGTCCTAAGATCTGTAGTCAATAAGCTGGAAACCCAGGAGAGCTGATACATGGTTCCAAAGGCCTGAGAAGCAGGAGGATGGTGTAAGTTCCAGACTAAAAGCTGGAAGACTTGAAATCAAATAAGGGCTTATGTTTTCGTTTCAGTCCTAAGACCAGAAAAGATCAGTGTCAGATAGGAGTTCCTTCATACTCAGTCTTTTTGTTTTAGTCAGGTCTTCAATCAATTAGATGAGGCCACCACATTAGGGCAGGCAGTCTGCTTTACTCAGTCTACTGATGTAAATGTTAATCTCATTTATAAACACCTTTACAGACACACCCAGAATAATCTTTAGCCAAATATCTGTATCTCAGTTTAGTGGATACATAAAATTAACCACCTCAGATAATGATTTGTGGCATAAATTCATTTATCATGTATTTATTGAACCTCTGTCATGTGTTTAATCTTTTGAATAATATAAAAAACTATGAGATAATTTTTTTAGCTTGAGGAACATAACATCCAAACTCCTCTTTTAAGTATAGTTTTGGACATGAGCTGGGAAGAAAGTCTTAGTATGTTCAAAACAGAATTCTTGATTTCCACCACCCATCACCTGCCAGATTTGCTCCTTCACAAGTCTTTCTTTTCTCAATAAATGGCACCAGCTACTCAAACCAAAATCCTAGAAGTTACCCTTTCTTCAAAGCTCACATAAAGTCTTCTGAAAAGGTTGACATGTGTACGTCATAATAATTCTAAGTTCATCAGCTTACCACCTTTCTTCACTGCACCCCCTGTAGCCCAAGCCACTATGAACTTTCACTAGGTCAAATCTGTCTTCAGAATATCTCTTAACTATGTCACTTATCACCATCTCCACTACTGTGTCAGAAGACTAAGCCACCATTATCTTTACGAGGACTACTCGCTTTCACTCTTTCACCCACTCCCACCCTGCTACAGTACATTTTCCCTACAGCAGCTAACTTCCCAGAGCAGAAATCAGATCACTGCATTCCCATACTTGAAATCTTCCAAAGGTTTTCCAAATGTCACCTCTTTAGAAAAGCCATTTATAGCCAATTTAGGTAAAAATAACTGCATATTCTCCTCCTTGCACCTGGTGTGCTCTACCACCAATGCATTGTTTTTTTTCCTAGCACTTATCAGTAACTGTAATTATCTCATTTACTGTGTCAAATGGTGGTCATCTGTTTTGCCCTCAAGAAGAATGAAGGGCCTTAAAAGAGCCATGTGTTCCCAATATATGCAAAGGTGCCTGATAGTTTGTAGGTACTCATTAAATATTTGCCAATTAAATGACAATGGAGGTCACAGCAAGGATTCCTCTTGCCAAAATACTTGTTCTTTTCAGCGGAGTCTGAGAAAAAGCTGTACTTGTTTTGTACTTTGTTTTATGAAGGAGCTACTGCACTGTGTCTGTGAACTCATATGTCAATTTTGTGTTGGAAAAGTAAATGTGTTGGTGTGGTCCCTTGCTGTCATTTTATGCAGCTAGCAGGCTTCTGTTTCCATCATAACCAGGAGCTTTGCTTGTCGCTGGCAGATGAACATGATTATCAGCCATGAGAAAATAATAAAAGGCTCTCAGTTCTAGGGTACTCTAGGACTTTTCATGTTTTCAATGAAGTAAATTAACTCTGTTCTTTCATTTTATGGAAATGGCTCTGAATCTCATTAAAAACACGTGTATGACTAGATGGATTTTGGGACTTACCATCTTGTGTTCATCTTATTTTTTAAAAATCTTATTTTTAAAATTCCAGCCACTGTTGCCTACTCGGAACACCCATATTTGGGTTTTTGTGGTACATTCCTCTGCGAATAGGTTCTTTTTTCCAGTGTATTTTCCTACCTTGTGTACAAATGTCTTTTTTTTTATTTGCAAGGGAAAAAGTAGCATGCCAAGCACCAAAGTTTATGCTTCTCCATCAATATTACTTTTTCATCCGTTTTTCCCCCCTTCTCCCAAGGGAAAAACACGTTAAATCAGCATAAAGAATATTCTCTGTAGCTCATGTGGAGTCTGATTTAGGAGAGAAATAAGTGCATTCCACTTTTCCTGTTTTCTATATTTTCTTTTTCAATGCCATTGACTCTTTCAAGCAAGTCATATTTACTAAGGCCAGCTATCTATCTAGCACAGTAAGACATATTATGGGATAAAGCAGGGGACAGCAAAACATGGCAAATGTGCCAAATCCAGTTTGCCCTGTGTTTTCTTCAAGTTCTGTTGAAACCTAGCTTCACCCATTTATTTACATGTTATTTATGGCTGCTTTTACATGCAACAACAGCAGAGTTGAGTAGTTGTGATGGTGACCATATGGCCTACTAAGCCTGAAATATTTTCTATCTGTTCCTCTACAAAAGTTTGCCAGCCCCTGGTATATAAAGCATGACCTCCATTCCCATAGGGTTTATGAACTAATTGGGTTGCTTGTTAAAACATGAAGCAATTACTGAATCAATAAATGCCAAGTCGTATGGTACGGAAGGGATTAGATGCCACAGAATGGTTATTGGTTAGGAAATAAATCTCATTTATAGAGAACTGATTAGTTAAGTATGTCAAAATGCAGAAAGGGTCCTTATATTATATGGCCTTTCCTCCCTCATGCTGTACTTTTTTAAGTCTCAGCTATGCTGTAAAATTAAAAGATACTCAAAACTGTTGGCAAAGCTTTTCCTAGATGTAAATCTTCCAGGACTCCCTCATAGGTATGCTTGGCAGAAACAGGACAGGATTAAGATTGCTACATTGTTCAGAACCCTGCCTGGCACGTCATAGATCTTCAGCTATTGCTCGAATAAACAAAAGAACAGGCAAACTGTAAAAGAAGGGAAATCCTATGCAGCTGCATCATAGTAATTCATAATGTTGCTGGTATTTCTCAGCAGGAAATATCCTGATTCTTTAAAGATTAAGTGGTAGTGGGCGTGTAAACCACGTAGTTCAGTGCCTAACACATGGCACATTATAAGTGTTTAATAAAAGTTTTTACTGTCTTTTTTTTTTTTAAAACGAAATTGTATACAAATTGAGAATCCCCAATCTGAAAATTTGAAGTCCAGAATGCTTTAAGTAAAAACTTTATGAGCACCGACATATGTTGCTCAAAGAGAATCCTCATGGGGATATTTTGGATTTAGGCTTTTTGGATTTGGGATCCTCAGCTGGTAGTTATAATGCAAATATTCCAAAACCAAAAAAATCCCAGATTCGAAACACTTCTGGTCCCAGGCATTTTGGATAAGGGATACTCAACCTGTGTTCTCTTTCAGATAGAGTGCTAATTATACTGATATGCATGAAAGAAAGAAAAGCAGATAAACTGACCCTTTATTGTATCACTCTCTTGATTAAGCATTAAGAAAACATTTGTATTTGATTTTCTAATCCTGCGTTAGTTTGTTAAAGATAATGGCTTCCAGCTCCATTCATGTTCCTCCAAAGAGCATGATGGTGTTCTTCTTATGGCTACATAGTATTCCAGGGTATATATGTACCACGTTTTCTTTATCCAGTCTGTCATTGATGGGCATTTAGGTTGACTCCGTGTCTTTGCTATTGTGAATAGCATAGCAGTAGACATATGCATGCATGTGTCTTTATGATAGAATGATTTGTTTTCCTTTGAGTGTATACCTAGCAATGGGATTTCTGGGTTAAATGGTAGTTCTGTTTTTAGCTCTTTGAGGAATTGCCCACTTCTTTCCACGGTGGTTGAACTAACTTACACTCCTACCAACAGTGTATAAGCATTCCCTTTTCTCCTCAACCTTGCTAGCATCTGTAATTTTTTGACTTTTTAATAATAGCCATTATGACTGGTGTGAGACAGTATCTCATTGTGGTTTTGATGTGCATTTCTCAAATGATCAGTAATACTGGGCTTTTCTTCATATGTCTGCTGGCCAAATGTATGTCTTCTTTTGAAAAGTGTCTGTTCATGTTCTTTGCCCATTTTTTTAATGGAGTTGTTTTTCTCTTGTAAATTTGTTTAAGTTTCTTATAGAGGCTAGATATTAGACCTTTGTCAGATGCATAGTTTGTGAAAATTTTCTCCCATTCTGTAGGTTGTCTGTTTACTGGTAGTTTCTTTTGCTGTGCAGAACCTCTTTAGTTTAATTTAATCCCATTTGTCAATTTTTGCTTTGGTTGTAATTGGTTTTGGTGTCTTTGTCATGAAATCTTTGTCCATTCCTATGTCCAGAATGGTATTGCCTAGGTTATCTTCCAGGGTTTTTATAGTTTTGAGTTTTACATTTAAGTCTTTAATGCATCTTGAGTTGATTTTTGTATATGGCATAAGGAAGGGGTCCAGTTTCAATCTTCTCCATATGGCCAGCCAGTTATCCTATCAAATAGGGAGTTCTTTCCCCATTGCTTGTTTTTGTCAACTTTGCCAAAGATCATATGGTTGTAGGTGTGAGGCCTTATTTCTGGGCTCTCTATTCTGTCTCAATGGAACAACAGATGCTGTGACCTACTAGAGAGGGTAGAGGGTGGGAAGAGGGAGAGGATCAGGAAAAATGATTAACGGATACTAGCTTTAATACCTGGGTGATGAAATACTCTGTACAACAAACCCCCATGACAAAAGTTTACCTATGTAACAAATATGCACGTGGACCCCTCAACTTTAAAAAAAAAAAAAAGAAAAGAAAGAAAGGGGTGACAGTGGAGGGTCTAATTTACAGTCTGTATGCAGGTCAAATACTCTACCCAAACTCCTTTCTTCTCCACTCCCAAGAAAAAAAAGAAATAATCTGTGTTTTTTTCTCCCCAACTGTACCACCACTACTCCAGATCTCAAAACTAGTGGTTTCTAAGATTGCTATTTTCTTATTTCTTATGGAGTACTTTGGCAGGGAACAATTTTTGAAAGGCAAAAAATGACTGGAGAAGACTTTTTTTCCCCATTAGCTAAAGATTTCATTTTGATGAGATACCTCCTACTATTGGTTTTGTGAAATGTGACCTTCTCCCTGTTTCACATAGCCATGTATTCTCCCCTGGATCTTGTAAAGAGGCCTCAAGAAAATAGATTGGAATTTCTAGAATATTTTAATAATGTATCCCTGTTGGTATTTCCCTAATTGATCTTATAACCTTTTTGCTAACTCTTTAGTTAACTCTTTAATTCAATGTAGACTATTTGTAAAATAAATTTAGTGGATTTAATCTTAAAAAAAAGAAAACATTCTTGTTTAGAAAATACATAGGAGAGTGATAAGCGATAATCTAAAACAAGCTGTTGTTTCATCAATGCGGAATCATTCTTTTTATTTAGTAATGCTGATTATCAATAACCCATTAATATGTTTTAACTATCAACAAAAATTATAATATCTGAGGCTTCATCTACTCTGAAGCTTACTTTTATAAAAACTCAGTTTAGTTTAACATAGATTCTATGTTATTTTTTTTTCCTCAATGAATTTTCATGCAGGAGGCACACCTGTGTAACAAGGACTCAGGCCAAGAAGCAGAATATTACCAACATCCCAGACCCTGCCCTCCCCATCCACCTCCTTCCAGTCACTACCAAAGGGAACTACTCTCTTGCCATAAAGAACATGTATTACAAAGACTAATTGAAAGGGGTTAGTTAGCATGTTCTTTTAATAAGTTCACAGAAGTATTATGAGAGCAATCTGCCATTTTAAGAAGAGAATAGTCTGACATTGAGGCATTTCATGCTAAACATATCAAAATGTTTTCTACATCATCAGTAATGTGCTCAGACAAGTTTAATATAAAAGCCTTCAAGAGCAGACAGCTATTTTCCTCTTCTTAAAGAGTGAGACAGACTTTACCTGAAAAAATTAATGAACAGAAATTTATTTTCTAGGCCGAGCACAATGACTCATGCCTAATCCCAGCACTTTGGGAGGCTGAGGTGGGCAGATTGCTTGAGCCCAGGAGTTCAAGACTAGCTTGGTCAACATGGCAAAACCACATCTCTACAAAAAATGCAAACATTAGCTGGGGATAGTGGCATGCACTTGTAGTCCCAGCTACTCGATAGGCTGAGGTAGAAAGATTGCTTGAGCCCTGGGAGTAAGAGGTTTCAGAGAGCCAAGATTGTGCCACTGTACTCCAGCCTGGGTGACAGAATGAGACCCTGTCTTAAGAAAGAAAGAAAAAGAAATTTATTTTCTTATAGTCTCACAGTTCTATTGGTGAGGAAGTTCAAGGTCAAGGTGCTGGCATTTGGTGAAGGCCTACTTGCTGCATCATCCCATGGCAGAAGATGAGAGGCCAAGAAATGGAGAAAGGGGCTGAACTCATTCTTTTGTAAGGAACCCCCTTGAGATGTCAACTCTACTACCTCAATAATGACATTAGTTATCCCTTCACAAGGACAGAGCCCTATGATAATCACCTCTTAAAGGTTTCACCTGTAAATACTGTTATAATGGCAATTAAATTTCAACTTGACTTTTGGAGGGGACATTGAAACCACAGCAGATGCCCACTAGTCAGTCATGCAAACTAGCCAGAAATAGAGATGTGAAAAGTAAATTTGAGTGAATCTTTGTTGTTCCAATACCATATACATTCAGTAATTTTATTTTTTTATATTTCATTAATGTCTATAATCAAATTCATATCTCTCCTCCTGTGCTCCAAAGGCTGTGCTAATCTATCCTGACAATTACATGTGTACCGTAAATAAGTATGAACATCCAAGAAAATGCTTTCAAAAATATCACGTTTTCTACTTCTTAGAATTATTTCTTCATCCTAGTTTTTCTTTGTTTTACTTCATGTTATATGCTTTGAAATTACTTAAACAAAAAAGGATGTCATTATAATTGTTTTTCCCAAATGTTTAGTTTGGCATCTTTTGCAAGGCCTTAGTTACAGGCTGAAGTGCCAAAAGCTTGAGCTGAAAACAAGAATGTGGTGGGCAAGCCTGAGATCTGAATTCAGAAGTGGTGTTTATATTTTCCCAAGGGCCTTATTAGTGAGAGTCCAAGCCCTAAATGTTAACTTGCAACACATTTGAACAGACTGACTTTTCTGTTCTGTTAAGTATAATAGCACATCATCTCTATGGTTACTTCTGTAAACAATCTTCTCTTCTAACTGCCCTTTAAGCTACTAAACAATGTTACCAAATTGGAGGCTGTATTTTTGTTCAGTATTCCATGGCACATTGTCACACAATAGATTTTGTTTTTATTTATTTATTTCCATAGATTATTGGGGAGCAGGTGGTATTTTGTTACTTGAGTAAGTTCTTTAATAGTGATTTGTGAGATTTTGGTGGTATTTGGTTATATGAGTAACTTTAGTGGTGATTTGTGAGATTTTGGTACACCTATCACCCAAGAAGTATACACGGCACCCAATTTGTAGTCTTTTATTCCTCACCCCCTTCCCACCCTTTCCCGAGTCCCGAAAGTCCATTGTGTCATTTGTATGCCTTCGCATCCTCATAGCTTAGCTCCCACTTATGAGTGACAACATATGATATTTGATTTTCCATTCCTGAGTTACTTCACTTAGAATAGCAGTCTCTGGTCCCATTCAGATTGCTGTGAATGCCATTAATTTATTCATTTTTATGGCTGAGTAGTATTCCATCGTGTATGTAGACCACAGTTTCTTTATCTACTCATTTATTGATGGGTTCCTGATGGGTTTCACCTTTTTGCAATTGTGAATTGTGCTGCTGTAAACATGTGTGCGCAAGTATCTTTTCATATAATGACTTACTTTTCTCTGGGTAGATACCCAGTAGTGGGATTGCTGGATCAAATGGTACTTCTACTTTTAGTTCTTCCGTAGTGGTTGTACTAGTTTACATTCTCACTAGCAGTGTAGAAGTGGTCTCTGTTCACCGCATCCATGCAGACATCTATTTCTTTTTTTATTATTATTTTCTTGTTATGGCCATTCTTGCAGTAGTAAAGTGGTATTGCATTGTCGTTTTGATTTGCATTTCCCTGATCATTAGTGATGTTGAGCATTTTTTTCATATGTTTGTTGGCCATTTGTTTATGTTCTTTTGAGAATTGTGTATTCATGTCCTTAGCCCACTTTTTGATGGGATTCTTTGTCATTTTTATTGCTAATTTGTTTGAGTTGGTGGTAGATTCTGGATATTAGTCCTTTGTCAGATGTACAGATTGTGAAGATTTTCTCCTATTCCGTGGGTTGTCTGTTAATTCTGCTGACTGTTCCTTTTGCTGTACAAAAGCTCCTTAGTTTAATTAAGTCCCAGTTATTTATCTTTGTTTTTACTGCATTTGTTTTTGAGTTCTTGGTCATGAAATCCTTGCTTAAGCCAATGTCTAGAAGGGTTTTTCCAATGTTATCTTCTAGAATTTTTATAGTTTCAGGTCTTAGGTTTAAGTCTTTGATCCATCTTGAGTTGATTTTTGTATAAGGTGAGAGATGAGGATCCAGTTTCATTCTCCTACGTGTGGCTTGCCAATTATCCCAGCACCATTTATTGAATAGAGTGTCTTTTCCCCACTTTATATTTTTGTTTGCTTTGTCGAAGATCAGTTGGTTGTAAGTGTTTGGATTTATTTCTCGGCTCTATTTTGTTTTTGCTTAGTCTTGCTTTGGCTATGCAGGCTCTTTTTTGGTTTCATATGAATTTTGGGATAGTTTTTTCTAAATCTGTGAAGCATGATGGTGTTATTTTTATAGGAATTGCATTGAATTTGTAGATTGCTTTTGGCAGTATGATCATTTTCACAATATTGATTTTGCCCATCCATGAGCATGGAATGTATTTCCATTTGTTTGTGTGGTCTGTGATTTCTTTCAGCAGTGTTTTCTAGTTTTCCTTGTAGAGGTCTTTCACCTCCTTAGTTAGGTGTATTGCTAAGTTATTCATTTGTTTTGTTTTGTCTGCAGCTATTATAAAAGGGGTTGAGTACTTGATTTTATTCTCTTAGCTTAGTCGCTTGGTGTATAGAAGAGCTACTGATTTGTGTATGTTCATTTCGTATCTGGAAACTTTGTTGAATTCTTTTATCAGTTCTAGGAGCTATATGGAGGAATCTTTAGGGTTTTCTAGGTAAACAATTATACCATTAGCAAACAGTGACAGTGTGACTTCCTCTTTGCCAATTTAGATGCCCTTTGTTTCTTTCTCTTTTCTGATTGCTCTGACTAGGATTTCCAGTACCATGTTGAAGAGGAGTAGTGAGTGGGCAACCTTGTCTTGTTCCAGTTCTCAGAGGGAATGCTTTCAACTTTTCCCCAGTCAGTATTATGTTGGCTGTGGGTTTGTCATAGATGGTTTTTATTACCTTGAGGTATGTCCCTTGTATGCCAATATTGCTGAGAGTTTTAATCATAAAGGAATGTTGGATTTTGTCGAATGCTTTTTCTGCATCTATTGAGGTGATCGTGTGTTTTTTGTTTTTGATTCTGTTTATGTGGTGTATCACATTTATTAATTTGCATATGTTAAACTATCGCTGCATCCCTGGTATGAAACCCACTTGGTCATGCTGGATTATCTTTTTGATATGTTGTTGGATTCGGTTAGCTAGTATTTTGTTGAGGTTTTTTGCATCTGTGTTCATCAGGGATATTGGTCGGTAGTTTTCTTTTTTGGTTATATCCTTTCCTGATTTTGATATTAGGGTGATACTGGCTTCATAGAATGATTTAGGGAGGGTTCTATCTTTTTCTATCTTGTAGAATAGTGTCAGTAGGATTGGTACCAGTTCTTTTTTAATGTCTGGTATAATTCTGTTGAGATTCCATCTGGTCCTGGACTTGTTTTGTTGGTAATTTTTTTTATTACCCTTTCAGTCTCACTGCTTGTTATTGGTCTGTTCAAAGTATCTAATTCTTCCTGATTTAAGCTAGAAGGGTTGTATCTTTCCAGGAATTTATCCATCTCCTCTAGGTTTTCTGGTTTATGCACATAAAAGTGTTCATAGTAGCTTTGAATTATCTTTGTATTTCTGTGATGTCAGTTGTAATATCTCCCATTTCATTTCTAATTGAGCTTATTTGGATGTTCTCTCTTCTTGGTTAATCTTGCTAATGGTAATTCAATTTTATTTATCTTTTCGAAGAACCAGCTTTTTGTTTCATTTATCTTTTGTATTTGTTTGTTTGTTTGTTTCAATTTCACTTGGTTCTGCTCACATTTTGGTTATTTCCTTTCTTCTGCTGGGTTTGGGTTTGGTTTGTTTTTGTTTCTCTAGTTCCTTGATGTGTGACTTTAGATTGTCTGTTTGTGCTCTTTCAGACTTTTTGATATAGGCGTTTAGTGCTATAAACTTTCCTCCTAGCACCACCTTTGCCATATCCCAGAGGTATTGATAGGTTGTGTCACTATTGTCATTCCGTTCAAAGAATTTTTAATTTCCATCATGATTTCATTGTTAGTCCAATGATCATTCAGGAACAAGTCATTTAATTTCCATGTATTTGCATGGTTTTGAAGGTTCCTTTTGGAGTTGATTTCCAGTTTTATTCCACTGTGCTCTGAGAGAGTGCTTGTTATAATTTCCATTTTCTTAAATTTATTGAGGCTTGTTTTGAGGCTATTGTGTGGTCTATCTTGGAGAAAGTTCCATGCACTGTTGATTAGAGTGTATATTCTGTGATTGTTGGGTAGAACATTCTGTAAATATCTGTTAAGTCCATTTGTTCCAGGGTATAGTTTAAATCCATTGTTATTTTGTTGACTTTCTGTCTTGATGATCTGTCTAGTGCTATCAGTGTAGTATTGAAGTCCCCCACTATTATTATGTTGCTGTCTATCTCATTTCTTAGGTCTATTAGTAATTGTTTTATAAATTAGCAATTGTTTTATAAATATGCATATATATGTATATGCATATATATATATGCACCTAACATTCGAGCTCCCCAATTTATGTATTTATGATTTTGATATTTTCCTGTTGGACAAAGCCTTTTATCATTATATAATGTCCCTCTGTCTTTTTTAACTGCTATTAAAGTTTGTTTTATGTGATATAGGAATAACTACTCCTGCTCACTTTCGGTGTCTATTTGCATGGAATGTTGTTTTCCATCCCTTTACCTTAAGTTTATGTGAGTCCATATGTGTTAGGTGTGTCTCTTGAAGGTAGTAGATATTCAGTTGATGAATTCTTATCTATTCTGCAATTCTGTATCTTTTAAGTGGAGCATTTAGGCCATTTATGTTCAATATTAGTATTGAGATGTGAGGTACTATTCCATTCATCATGCTCTTTGTTGCCTGTATACCTTGGTTGTTTTGTGTTTTTTGATTTTTTTTAATTGTATTTTTGTTTTATAGGTCCTGTGAGATTCATGCTTTAAAGAGGTTCTGTTTTGATGTGTTTCCAGAATTTGTTTCAAGGTTTAGAGCTCCTTTTTGCAGTTCTTGTAGTGCTGGCTTGGTAGTGGCAAATTTTCTCAGCATATGTTTGTTTGTCTGAAAAAGACTGTATCTTTCCTTCATTTATGAAGCTTAGTTTTGCTGGGTTCAAAATTCTTGGCTGATAATTGCTTTGTTTGAGGAGGCTGAAGATAGGGCCCCAATCCTTCTAGCTTGTAGGGTTTCTGCTGAGAAATCTGCTGTTAATCTGATTGGTTTTTCTTTATAGGTTACCTGGTGTTTTTGCCTCACAGCTCTTAAAATTCTTTCCTCCATCTTAACTTTAGATAACCTGATGACAGTGTGCCTAGGCAATTATCTTTTTATGATGAATTTCCCAGGTGTTCTTTGAGCTTCCTGTATTTGGATGTCTAGTTTTCTAGCAAAGCTGGGGAAGTTTTCCTCGATTATTCCCCCAAATATATTTTCTAAACTTTTAGACTTCTCTTCCTCCTCAGGAACACCGATTATTCTTAGGTTTGGTCATTTAACATAATCCCAGACTTCTTGGAGTCTTTGTTCATATTTTCTTATTCTTTTTTCTTCGTTTTTGTTGGATTGTGTTAATTTGAAAACTTTATCTTCAAGCTCTGAAGTTCGTTCTTCTGCTTATTCAATTCTATTGCTGAGACTTTCCAGAGCATTTTGTATTTCTGTAAGTGTGTCCATCATTTCCTGAAGATTTAATCGTTTATTATTTATGCTATTTCCTTGAATAGTTCTCCCTTCACTTCTTGTATTATATTTTGGGTTTCCTTACATGGGGCTTTGCCTTTCTCTGGTGCCTCTCTGATTAGCTTAATAACTAACCATCCGAATTCTTTTTCACGTAAATCAGGGATTTCTTCTTGGTCTGGATTCATATTTGATGAGCTAGTGTGATTTTTAGGGGGTGTAAAGAACCTTATTTTGTCCCATTACCAGGGTTGGTTTTCTGGTTTCTTCTTATTTGGGTAGACTCTGTCAGAGAGGTGGTCTAGGGCTCAAGGCTATTGTTCAGATTTTTTTGTCCCACGGGATACTCCCTTAATGTAATACTCTTCCCCTTTCCTAGGGATAGAGCTCCCTGAGAGCTGAGGTGTAATGATTGTTATCTCTCTTCTGGATCTAGCCAACCAGCAAATGTATCAGGCTCCTGGCTAGTACTGGAGGTTGTCTGCACAGAGTCCTGTGATGTGAACCATCTTTGGGCCTCTCAGCCATGGATACCAGCACCTGCTCTGGTGGTGGTGGCAGGGGGGTGAAATGGACTCTTGTGAGGATTCTCAGCTTTGGTTGATTAGTGCGCTATTTTTGTGCTGGTTGACCTGCTGGGGGGTGGCACTTGCAAGAGAGCATCAGCTGTGGTAGTATGGGGAGGAACATTTGATAGGTGAGGCCCTATAACTCCCAAGAGTATATGCCCATTGTCTTCAGTTACCAGGGTTGGTAGGAAAGGACCATTAGATGGTGGCAGGGCTAGGCATGTCTGGGCTCAGACTCTACTTGGGCAGGTCTTGCTGCAACTGCTGTGGGAGATGGAGGTGAGGTTCCCACATCAATGGAATTATGTTCCTAGGAGGATTATGGCTGCCTCTGTTGTGTCATGCAGGTTGTCAGGAAACTGGGGGAAAGACAGCGGTCACAGGCCTCACTCAGCTCCCATGCAACCCAAAGGGCTGGTCTCACTCTCACTGTGTCACCCCGCCAAGAGCACCCAGTCTGTTTCCAGGCAGTGAGTGAGCAGGGCTGAGAACTTGCCCCAGGTTACCCACCTCTCAGCTGTGAAAGTAAGCAGGGCTTTCCTTCTTCCCCCACCTGTGGAGTCTGCACACTGGCTTCATGCCCTCTTCAGAGTTCTGGCCAAGAGACTTCTTAATCAGTTCAAATTGTTGCAGAGTTCGCAGAGTTCCACTGGAGGTTTCCTTTTCCCTGTGTTTTTTTCCCAGTGCCTCTGGAAGCCCTCCTGAAGGACCCCTGTGAGGCGAGGCAGCAATGCCTTGCTAGGGGACCCTAGCAAGCCCACTGGGCTTTGTGTGCTGCTTCCTCTACCTCTGTATTTCACTCGGCTCTCTAAATTGACTCAGTTCCAGTTAAGGTCAGAATCTTCTCCCATAATCTAGAGCTTCAGGTTCCCCAGTGTGGGGGTGTATTAAGGGGCAGACAATCTCCCTTTCCAGCTTCCACAGTTTGGGCACCCACAGTATTTGGGGTATCTCCCAGGTCCTGCAGGAGCAATCCACTTCCTTCAGAGGGTCTGTGGGTTCTCTTGGCTTTCCTAATGTATTCTTGCACTTGTTCTGAAGCAAAAGTTCCTGATGTGAGCCTCCACATGCTGTTCTGTATGTCCAAGTGGGAGCTGCAATCTAGTCCTGCCTCCCATCTGCCATGATCTGTGTTTCACCCCACTGAAGGTTTTTGAGCAGGAGTAGCTAAGTCTCACATTTGTGACTTACGCAGAGGATGGTTTAGGGGTTTTTTATGTTTGTTTTTTTAGAGACAGTGTCTTGCCCTGTCACTCAGGCTGGGCGATCATAGCTCACTTGAGTTTTATTTTTTGATATTCTCAAAATTATAAACAACTTAAATGTCTATCAATCAGAAACTAGTTAAATGAACTATGTTACAATGGAATACTATGCATCCATTAAAAGAATGATATTTATCTATATTTGTTGATATAGTTGCAAAATCACCTGAATCATATGATCCTGACTATTGAAATATATTTTGCTATATCTCTTTCTTTGTGTGTATGTGTATAAAAGTATATTTAAATAAGCAAAGGAAAGATGATTGATGCTCTTCTCGGAGAGGTGGGATTGTGAGAGATTATGCTTCCTACTTTGTAATACTTTGTTTAAACATATGACATACTGATTATGTCTTACCTCTAAAAAGAGAAAAACAATTTTAACAGATGGTGGTTTTGTGTTTGTTTCTTATATGTCTAGTGTTTTGCTGTTTTTCTTTTAAATTTTAAGTTTATTCAGAATCCTCTGCAGAGCTTTGCTTAGAACAGCACACAGGTTTGACTTGAGTATAACAGACAGATGTAGCCTAAGAGTTTGAGCCATGTCATGCATAAGGGGACATGATGACTAGTGAAGTCAGTACCAAAACTGGCAGTGGTATCAGGCTCAGAGAGAGTTCTTTAGCTGAGTTTTCTACTCATTCATCTAGGGTAGTTTTGTAGCTTTAATAGGACTAGAGAAACATTTACATTGAGACATTAGGAGCAAGTTCATACTGCTCAACCCACAGGATTAAGAATGAGATTTATGTAAAGTGAATAGGGTTAGATGAGTGCTTGTACTTGGTCCTCTCTTTTTTCTACTTGCCGAAGAAGCGCTTTGAGATGGGGGATGGGAATGTATGTGTAGACAAGGGCATATTTTTCAGTGAGACACGATAGGATATATTCTTCAGTAGAATGAAGTTAAGAAGAAAGGCGAATCTAGTTACTAGTGGTTTGTTGAAATAAAACTAATTTGGAAAATAATTTGTTTCTCATAGATATCTCCATCAATTATTAATTTTCCATATATGTCTTTTTCTCAATCTGGCTTTTTCATATATACCAAATCCCATAAAAATTGAAGTTATTCTTTCTGACTAGAAATCAGAGAAAATTTATTACCTCTTGCAATTTAGGTGAGTATTGATTTACTGCAACAGTCAGATGAACTGGAGATAACATTCATACCCTTAGGAAATGAAGAATGCTAAGAAATACTACTTAATTAGAAACTGTGACAGATTGTATTTTCCAAAGATAGCCATGGCAGTGTCTTCAGTCCCACATTCTCTCTGTCAGTAAATAGCATCTATTTCCCTTCCCCTTGAATATGGGGCTGGACTTTATGCCTGTCTCAGCAAACTGAGTGTGATGGATGTGACACTGCATGACTTAGAGGCTAGGTCATAAAAGGCAATAAGGCTTCTACCTACCTCTTTTTCTCTCTGAAAACACTCACTTTTGGAACCAGCCACTATGCTGTGAGAAAAAATCAAACTAGCCTATGAAAGAGGATCCACATGGGTTAGCCCACATGGAGATGAGCTGAGGTCTCTAACCTTCATCCAGCATCAACTACCAGATGAGAGAGTGAACGAGCCTTCATATGATTCTAGCTCCTAGCCTTTTAGTCTTCCTACTGAAGTCCCAAACATGGAGCAGAGACAAGCTGTCCCAGCAGCGCAGTGTTCAAATTTCTAACCACAGAATTTGTGAGCATAATTAGTAGTTATTAGTAGTTATTTTACACCACTGAGTTTTGCAGTAATTTGTTTTACAGCCATAGTAACTGGTACAGGGCCATTTCTCCTATATTCAGAGTGGATGAGGATGTATTAGCAGAAAAGAACACGGTTCTTTTTAAGAGATAATTTTATATCTTCATGGTGTGGCTTGGATTCAACGAGTAATTTTTAAAGATATTTGTAGCTAATATTTTATTTGAAGTGCACAAAGAAGAGTAACCAGAGGACTGGTTATTTTAAAAACTGCTGAATAAAGCAGTTTTTCAGTGACCACTGAAAGGAGTCTCCTTTAGGTCCAATTAAATACCCCTTGAGTGCTGTGATTTGAATGTGTCCCCAAAAAGCATATGTTGGGAACTTAATCCCCAATGCAGCAGTGTTATGCCAGTTACAAGAGGGCTCAAGGCTCTCTCTCACCTTCTCCTTACCCTTCCACCATGGGATATCACAGCAAAAAGTCCCTTACCTCCAGAACCATAAGCCAAGAAATTTCTGTTCATTATAAATTACCCAGTCTCGGGTAGTCTGTTATAGCAACACCAAACAGACTAGGACGTTGAGATTCTAGGTTGTTATACGATTTGGAATGTTATCCAGACTGATAGACCAATCCAGAATATTGTCCTGTGTGCTTTTCGGAGATATTTCAACATGGCATTAAATAATTCTTCCAGTTTCACAAACACAGAATTGGTAAGGCCATGAAGAAATTAGGTGAAAGCGCTCAGTACTTTAAATAGATCTAACAAAGTTTGGAAAATGAATGATCCTGAGTAAATGAAGATTTTATGATAAAAATTAAGACGCTTGACAAATTATCAAAATTTTTTATAAATTTCAAAATGTATGTAATTTTCAAATAATCTCATATATTATTACTAATTTTGTTTTCCCCTATTCAGGTTGATTATATGTGTGTACCATAAAAATAAAGGCAACCTGCTATCTATCATTTACTGATGCAGACCTCTTTTTCATGTGGTATTGTATTTTATTAATAGATAATGTAAAATTTAAAGAGTACCATCATTCATGTACTGAGTATGTTGAAAAATAACTTGCAGTTTCTTTTAATTGTTTTCTGTCATTTGCACACATTATTTTTGATGGCAGAGTATCATTTGACTTCTGAAAATTTTGAAAATACCTTTAGTTTTTTGGAACAATTGCTAAAATAGTAATTGTCTCTTCTATTTTTGTTCTTTATTCAGTAAATTCAGCAAACATTTAATCAGCTGCACCATGTGCCAGGTACTGCTCTAGCCCTTGGAAATACAGAAGTAAATACATCAGAATCCCTGCGTTTCTAGGTTTTTCTTAGGGAGCTTATATTTTGGTGGGGTATGGAACTGACAATCAAGTATGATATTTTGGGATAGTAAACAGCATAAGGAAGGAGCAGGGTAATAAATTAGTGATGCAGATGAAGAGCTGGGGTGCTATTTTAGGTAAAGTGAGTGAGATCAGGCCTCAGAGATGAACTGAATTGACACTTAAAAAGACAACTTGAATGTAGACAGTGTGATCAGTCATGCAGCCATTTTGAAGAAGGAAGTTCCTTATAGAGGGCACACCAAATACAAAGCCTGATTGATAAAGAAGAGAACCTTTGAGAAAAGGAGAATAGGATGACTGGAGTTAAATGAGCAAACGGAATACCCTTACAAGATGAAGTAAAAGAAGTGATGACCCACAAGGAAAGTGAAAAATGTGATTGAGATGGAGAGGTGAATATCTCTATCAAATATTGCTAATGTGTCTAGTAAAATGTGGATTTACAATGGAGCAGTCGTTAATTCATGTAGTATCTTATTATCTTACATTGAAAGGACTCTCAAAAAATTGTAATTTAATGCCTAAAAGGGATTACTGTATTTAAAGTCATAGCAATTATTTTTAGTTTTTAAATATCTATATACATTTCAGAGAAGTAAATAGATGACAGCTAAGTTTTATGCATAAGCTATATTACAAGGTTAAAATGGGAGAGACAGAGGGATGGATGAATACAAAAGTTTAAGGAAAGAGAAGGAATGATGTAAAATTTTCTAGGTTTCAGAGAATATGTTTATATATTTTTAAAATAGGTGATGGTTAGGCATACATAGGTTATGCCAAAAAGAGTAACTGTTCTAGTTATTATGTCAACAAGCATAGTACACAGGAACTCCATCTTTTATAACTAGGAAGCTTACAATAAAGTTTTAGATGGCAACTTAAAAATATGTGAGGGTCATACAAGACCGAATATTTGAAGACCACTGAATTAAACCAATTTGAGAACAGTATCAAGGATTTGTAATATATTGGTTTATAGTTTTCTCTATTTCATATGATGTATTGTACCTCTAACTTTTATCAGCCATGAAGAAAATGGGTACCATTGGCCATTGGTCCAGGAAAATAATATTAAGATGGATCAGTATAAGGTCTGTTTGAACCCGTTTCAAAACACCAAAAAGTTCTATGTCTGAAATCAGTAGCATAGCCATAGTTAGAACATGTAAGTGTCTAGATCCAAAGTCTGACCTCATACTTCTACAGGTATTTTAGTGGCATCCCAGTTGCAGTGTACACTTGGCTAACTTTTTTTAAAAAGAAAATTATTCTCCCTTCACCCTTATTAATATTACTCTCTAACTTCAGTACATTAGAAATGATGCTTGGTAAAGATTGGTAACATAAAATATTTCAAGTAACTTTTACCAGATTTTATTCTGAACTTTGTTCTCACCTATAAAACATATGTGGGAAATGGGCCGGGCATGATGTGTCACGCTTGTAATCCCCGCACTTTGGGAGGCCAAGGCAGGTGGATCAGGAGGTCAGGAGACTGAGACCATCCTGGCTAACACGGTGAAACCCGTCTCTACTAAAAAATACAGAAATTTAGCCAGGCGTGGTGGCGGGCACCCATAGTCCCAGCTACTCAGGAGGCTGAGGCAGGATAATGGCAGGAACCTGGGAGGCGTAGCTTGCAGTGAGCCGAGATCGAGCCATTGTATTCCAGCCTGGGCAACAGAGCAAGACTCCATCTCAAAAAAAAAAACGCAAAACACAACAACAACAACAACAACAACAAACCATATGTAGGAAATGGAAAGTTTTATCTATTGAAATAACATTTTAGAATGCAGATAATGACAAAGGGACCATTTCTATAGGAATTGTTCACAACAATTTGCTTGTTTGGGATAACTAAAACTCAAATATAGTAGGCCAATGTTAGTTGACAAGAAAAGAGAATGACTGAAATAGAAACAAAAGTTGCAGTAGCTTTTATGCCAGCCTCATAGATTCCACAGAGTTATGGCATTAACTTACAAAATTTCTATCTAAAGTGCCACCAATTGTGCTTTGTAAATGCCCCTACAGGTTGTAAATAAAAAGGACAGAAAGATCATTGGCCTTTTCTTGCTTTCATTTGTTTAACATCACTGCATTGTCTCATTTTATTGAAAAACCTAGCATTAAACTATAGCATGACCTAGAAATACGTTTCATCATAGAGAAATACAGTATACAATTAGGAGTATGGGATTTTAAATCAGATTTTCTGGATTAAAACCAAGCTTTGTTTTTTATTGGATGTGTACATTTAGACAAGTACTTTCACCTCTCTGGGCCAGTTTGTTCTTCTGTATAATGGAGATAAAATACTGCCTACTTAATTTATGATTGTTATGAGAAATAAATGAGTTAACACGTGTAAGGTGCTTAGAACACTGCTTGGGATATAAGAAATTCACTTTCAGCATTAGCTTTTAATGCTTTTATTATCATTGGGATGAATTTTCCTAAATGTATGATTTTGATCAGAATGTCTTTGGTTCTACTCATTCTTAAAGTATTTATTAATTTAAATACCTTTTTGTTCCAGAAGTGATTGTGGCAACTCAAAAAATATATACTGTTAAAACTGGTGAACAGAAAATGAGCATCAAAATATTGAGACTGAAACTGATATTCAGTATAAATATATATGCCATAAGATCCTGCCTATCAAAATTGTTTTGCAGAACCAGCTTGTTCTGGGGAAAAACTACTATCATATTTTATCTGTGATATTTATAATTTTAAGTTGATTAGGAACCTTATATTTTTGTCACGACCAGAGTTAAATTTGTTGTTTTGGCAAAATTTCGTTGCTGTAGTTTAAAATCCATCCCCGTAATATATTTTTAACATTTTTAGGTGCTGGTTTTTTTCTTTTTCACTATTCTAGCTATAACTGCAAATGCTCTACGTAGCAGAGAAAAGGAAAAAAAAAAAAAAAGAGGAGGCACTTGCCCATGCAAGTTAAACAAATTTTCTTTCATACATATATGTTCAGGTGATAAGCATAGCTTGATCATTACAATTTTCTTTACTCTTCATAGACTCTTAAGGTATTATAGGAAATTCTTTTCCATTGGTTGTTTTCCAGTCTTCACATTAAAATTTCCAACTTTTTCATAAATTTTAGTGTCATTCACTTACTATTTTGAGCTTGTTCTCAACTTCTCAAGCTGATCATCTAAAAACTAAATTTTTGTTTTTGTTGTAACAGATATACACAGTGTAAAGTTGGTACCTTTATCATTTAGGATTTATATTTGCCTCCTTGTACCATAAACTAGAAATAACAACAGCATAAGCAAGTTCAGAAGTAAACAGTTGAGAGCTAGTACAGAAGCTAAACAAAATCATAAAAGGATTCAGAATCATTCTGTCTTTGTACTTTTTCTATTGTTAGCACTGACTTACATCATTAAGGCTACAAAAATGACTGCCGGAGCTCCAGCAAAGATATTTGTGATGATTGGGGGAAGAAAAAGAAATTCAAGGAACAGAAGTGTCTGTCCCACTTTTAGGGAGCACTGTTGATGATCTCACCCAATAACTGCCACTCATTTCTTGGCTATTTCCATCTGGGAGGAAGTCTTGGGAATAATGGCCTGCATGCATGCACATTGTTCCTAAAATTAAATGGGAGCTCTATTGGTAAAGAAGAGTACATATTAGAGAGGCAACTGGCAGGTTTTACTATAATCCCTAACTTCTCATATCTTCTTTTTGATAGGTATTTAGTGTTGTTTTTCAACATCTATTTGAGAAGGTGCTATTGCCATTTTTAGGCAATAACATCCAAGTTTAGCTTTCTTAACTGAAAGCAAATCTCCTCTACTTGTTTACAAGAAGTAGAGATGTTGGGATTTTCTTACCTTCTTAGATCTAGGTGGGAGGCAGCAGTGATTTTAAAAGTACTGACAAGGAGGGCGTTTTCCCGCTTTGTTCCCTCAGTAGGATAAATCTATTTTAAAATGTGCCAGATAGATGGTATTATTTGTTTGTTTGTTTGTTTGTTTAAGACTTCAGTGATTCATCACTGTAAAATCCTGAATGATGAGGAAGAGCAGCTCTTTTTATGTAAAAAGAGAGAAAAATGTCTGTTCACAGTAACTTTCATTTAATTAAGTGGTGCTTTGTTACCTCGGTTGAATTTTGAATACCAAGGAATTAGAATTCCTAGTGGGAATCAGGCAGCTTTCACTTGTGTACTTAGCCAGTTTTATCAGTAGTGGAAATATGAAAGTAAGTAGGCAAAGATTGTACAAGCCTAGCAGGTAGCACAGGGTGAGATTTGTACTCCACATTGTCTTCATGCGTGTTTCTCTTTTATTTCGTCATGAACCTAGAAAATAGTAAGTAGTCTGTTGTTTTCATATATAGCCACTGAGGTTACATATTCTTTAAGGCAATGATTTTTTATATGATGTATTTGATGTGCCAGGTTTTTTTAAATGCTTCTGTTGCATTTTCAGGGAACCATTTGTATATTGCTATAAAGAAATCTTTCCGAATCTACTGTTTATTAAGAGAAGATAATTACATGGTTTAATGACTGCATCTACAGGGCTTTTGGCACCTTAACAGGTTTTTGCATTAGTGTAATGCAGTGCAAGAAACTCCTGCATATTTACAGCAAAACAGATATTGTGCCAAGGCCTCTAGCCATAACTGAAGTTCTTATCTGAGAAGACAGTGTAGTATTGTGGTTTAAAGAATAGATTTGAGTGTCATATGCACCTGAATTTCACTCCTAGCCCTGCTTGGGGACATCATAACCTCGCTAAGCCTTAGTGGCTTCATTCATATAGTTATCAAGAGAATAAAAATTTGATAATACATTGTAGATATCTCCAATGGTACTTTGTCCTTATTAATCCCCTGCCCTTGAATCTGGGCTGGACTGAGTGAGATTGGGCTATAAAAAGATTATGGCTTCTGTCTTATGTGCTCTCTCACTGTCATGTTGCACTCTTGCTTTCTTTCATATTCTCTTGGATTGCTTACTTTGGGGGAAACCAGCTGCCATCTCATTAGGCAGGCTTCTGGAGAGGCTCACGTGGGCTACATTGGAGCTGGACGTTTTGAGGCCTGTCAACAGCTACTGAGAGGGTTTGGAAGGAGATCCTTCCCCAGTTGAACTTTGAGATGACTAGAGTTCCAGCCTACAACTTGATTACAACTTCAGTAAAGAACATGACCCAGAGGCACTCCCGTAACAGTGCCCAGTTTCTTGACCCATAGAAACTGTGAGATGATAAATATTTGTTGCTTTTCATTTTAAGCCCCTAGCTTTTGGGATGCTTTGTTACACAGCCACAGATAACTAATACAGCACATAAAGAGGTCACCTGTGCATAGCAGGGAGCAAGTACTACCAATCAAGAAGTATTAACAGTATTCTTAAAACAAGAAAAGGTCAGACTTAATCTAGCATTAAAGGATTATTTGTAATGTAATATAAAGTAAGTTTCCATATGTGTGTGCAAAGAACTCAAGAATAAGACTTGTGGACAGTCTCTTGCTTGTTTCTGTAGATTGAAACACATAAGGTGAAATATCAATCATTTGAGAATTTAAAGATAGTATAGGAAGACAAGAACTTAAAGGTCATCTAATTCTTCTGCTAAGATTAGGTTTAAATTGTTAAAGGTCAAAACAAAAGGAAGGATACATAGTAATTGACAGATGTTGTTCTTTAGATTGAAACAATAGGATTCCTAAAATCTATAAAAGTTGAATCGATAAAAATACAACAGAAGTTGTGTTTGTTACTTGAGCAGTAACCTGAATGATATATTTGGGATCTCTGTGTTCATTTAGTTTAGAAAAGACTATCCAACAGATTGTAATATTTTTATTATATCATGATCTTGAAAAAATGATATAGGTAAAGGTTTTTCATTGTTTTGGAGCATGTAATCAAATTATGTTTAAAAACTTTATGTGGCCTGTCATATTAAAATAAGTTAGCCTGCCTTGCCAGAATCAATTCATCTTATATTTGAGATAAAGTATTTATTTACCATTGAACTCTATAATGTGGACCATATTTATTAATATTTTATATATTAATAAATATAACCTTATGGATCAGAGCCCTAAGATAGGATTTCTGTGCAACTACTATACAATATTATCCACCTTTGCTTTTCTCTGAAATTCTAAATCTATGGCTTTTGTTTTTTAAGTTGTTTTTTTTGAAATTTTTAGATTTTCTTTGGAAGCTGTCGGAAACAGTTGTTACCAGAATTATTTTCTTTTCAAATTCATTAAACTTTACATATGGAAAGTTATAGTAGATTCTGTCCAGATGATTTCTTGAAGAGAAAAAATGAGTATTTCCATTTCCCAGTGGATTTGGATTATATGGTAGTTTGGGATAAAAAGGCAGAACTATGCAAATATGTAGAACTTACTTTAGATGACTCAAAACAGAGAATTTACTTACCAGGCATCTTAAAGCAAAACAAAGCAATTGTTATTTAGTTGTGGCCAATAGGGTTTAAGACTCTTTATACCCGTTTTTCATGCTCTAAAAGAGCATCTGTAATTCATCTTTTGCATGCTGGGAAGTTAACACAGCTTCTTTATATGTTGACATTTTTGAACTATCTAAATAGATAGATGTGGAATATACTCTAAAGTCAAGAAATATTCTCAAAGAATAGGAGACATGAATTCTGAATTGGAAGTCTTCATGGAATGTGAATGATGGCTTTGAATGTTCTGGTGAAGAGGTTAGGCCTAAATTTTCCGAAGTTCAGGATTGAGGCACCCAGTATTGCCTTAGTTCAAACCACTGCCCGGATTATGTTGAATATTTTGGAGTCTGAATTATTCTTAACATGTGTTTTGTGTAAAACTATTATCCTGAAATTGGTTCAGAGTCTCTTTCAGTGATTCTGAGTTCATAGAAAGTGAACATTTTTAATCTTCCATTTCCCAAACTTACTTAGCTTAAAGGTATTTTTTTAAATTTTTAATAAGCAGAACACTCGCTGTACAGAAATGGCATTTTGTGAAATACATTGTAAGAAACACTACTCTGATATGGACCTTAACAATCTGGAAAATAACTGTTTCCTAGGGCTACTGTGACAATTTACAACAAACTGAGGGCCTTGAAACAAGATAAATTTATTTTCTCACAATTCTGGGGCTCAGAAGCCCAAAATCAAGATGTCAGTGGAGCCATGCTCTCGAAGGCTCTAAGGAAAAGTCTGTTTCGTGCCTCTGTCTTAGCTTCTGGTGATTCGGCTTCCATCTTCACATAGACCTCTCCTTGGTATCTGTGTCTCTTCTTTTTTTTTTTTTTTTTATTTGAGAGAGAGAAGGAGTCTTGCTCTGTAGCCCAGAGCTGGAGTGCGGTGGCGCGATCTCAGCTCACTGCAAGCTCCGCCTCCCGGGTTCACGCCATTCTCCTGCCTCAGCCTCCCGAGCAGCTGGGACTGCAGGCGCCCGCCACTGCGCCCCGCTAAATTTTTTATATTTTTAGTAGAGACGGGGTTTCACCTGTTAGCCAGGATCTTCTCGATCTCCTAACCTCGTGATCCGCCCGTCTCGTCCTCCCAAAGTGCTGGGATTACAGGCGTGAGCCACCACGCCCGGCCTCTGTTTCTCTTCTTATGAAGACACTAGTGATTGGATTTAAGGCCTACCCTAATCCGGTAAGAGCCCATCTCAATTTACAACTTAATTACATCAGCAAAAACCCTATTTCCAAATAAAATCACATTCACAAGTGTGGGGGTAGGACTTGAACATATCTTTTTGGGGGACACAATTGAACCCATTACAATAATTATCTGTTGAATCGAATATCCCACTGTTATAAGATCATGTGCTAGCAAGCTTGTGCAACCCGCCTTATTTTCTTGTTTTCATTCTCTTTTGTTTTGCTTTAGGCTTTTAGCAACTTGAAGCCATGGTTTTCAGTTTCTGTTTCTAGTGATAAGCAGAAAAGAGCAATGAGGAAGGGACTTTACTGGCCCAACCAGAAATAGAAACTAAGAACCCGTGACTGTATTATCTTCCTTGGACATCCCTGAGTGTCCCAGGACTTAGTCCTGTAACCTTTTCTCTTTTATCCACATTCATTCCCTACATATTTTATCTATGCTTTAAATGTCTTCTATATACAGATGACTTCGACATTTTTATTTCAAGGCCTGATATCTCCCCTGAACTGCAGACCTTATATCTGATATGCCTAACATGTCTGATAGGTTTTGACAAATTTATCATGTCTAAAACAAAACAGTTTTCCTCTGGCCAACTCACTCCAGCTCTAGTCTATCATATCTCAGGATAGGGAACTATTATTCAAAGAATCACCTTTTATTTCTCTTTTCCTTTCATCTATACTTCCAATCTATCAGCAACTCAAGTTGGTCCTGTCTTAAAATCCTAAACCTGAACTGTTCTTAAACCACTACTAACAGCAGTCTGGTCAAATTTATATCTTTTCCAGACTAAATGTCTGCTAGATGGCTTTTCCTCTTCCACTTTTGCCCCACTACAGTGTGTTTTCCACATAATAACTTGTATGATATTTTTCAAACACAGAGCATGGTCATACTCCTGCTGAAAACTCTCCAGTGTCTTCCCATCAAACTGCAAACCTTTAGGGCCCTTTATGCTCTGGCTTCCATCTACTTCTCTGATCTCCTCCCCTACTAGTCTCCTCGCTAATTTTGCTCCAATCTTAATGGATTTCTTACCAGTTCTTCATCAAACCAAGTCTGAACCCCCCTTTTCAAGTTTTTCCTTGTGATTTCAGCTACCTTGAGAATTTCTTTCCCCATGTTTTTAGATAGCTCCCTTCTTGTCTCTTTTCAAGTCTCTTAATTACCACCTTCTCTAAGTGGTCTTCTCTAGTCACTTTACCCATGAGTGGATTTGCTGAATATCTATCCTAGCTTTTTGGAAAAATGAAATGATTTTTAAGCATTAATTTAAAATATGTAGGAGTGTAAGTTGGAAAAGTAACATTGATAAAGGTAGATGTAACATGTTCATGTTTCTTGGTATATTTTGTTGGTAGAAGCTCAAAACATTGAAAGTGCATTAGTACGTGTATTTGACACACAGACACAGACACACATACACACACACACACACATATATATATATTTATTATTATACTTTAAATTCTAGGGTACATGTGCACAATGCTCAGGTTTATTGCATATGTATACATGTGCCATGTTGGTGTGCTGCAGCCATTAACTCGTCATTTACATTAGGTATATCTCCTAATGCTATCCCTCCCCCCTCCCGCCTCCCTCCATCCCACAACAGGCCCCGGTTTGTGATGTGTCTCTTCCTGTGTCCAAGTGTTCTCTTTGTTCAGTTCCCACCTATGAGTGAGAACATGTGATATTTGGTTTTTTGTCCTTGCAATAGTTTGCTGAGAATGATGGTTTCCAGCTTTGACCATGTCCCTATAAAGGATATGAACTCATCCTTTTTTATGGTTGCATAGTATTCCATGGTGTATATGTGCCATATTTTCTTAATCCAGTCTATCATTGATGGACATTTGGGTTGGTTCCAAGTCTTTGATATTGTGAATAGTGCTGCAGTAAACATACGTGTGCATGTGTCTTTATAGCAGCATGATTTATGATCCTTTGGGTATATATCCTATAAAGGGATTGCTGGATCAAACGGTATTTCTAGTTCTAGATCCTTGAGGAATTGCCACACTGTCTTCCACAATGGTTGAACTAGTTTACAGTCCCACCAACAGTGTAAGAGTGTTCCTGTTTCTCCACATCCTCTCCAGCACATGTTGTTTCCTGACTTTTTAATGATTGCCATTCTAACTGGTGTGAGATGGTATCTCATTGTGGTTTTGATTTGCATTTCTCTGATGGCCAGTGATGATGAGCATTTTTTCATGTGCCTGTTGGCTGTATGAATGTCTTCTTTTGAGAAATGTCTGTTCATATCCTTTGCCCACTTTTTGATGGGGTTGTTTGTTTTTTTCTTGTAAATTTGTTTGAGTTCTTTGTAGGTTCTGGATATTAGCCTTTTGTCAGATGAGTAGATTGCAAAAATTTTCTCCCATTCTGTAGGTTGCCTGTTCACTCTGATGGTAGTTTCCTTTGCTGTGCAGAAGCTCTTTAGTTTAATGAGATCCCATTTGTCAATTTTGGCTTTTGCTGCTATTGCTTTTGGTGTTTTAGACATGAAGTCTTTGCCCATGCCTATGTCCTGAATGGTACTACCTAGGTTTTCCTCTAGGGTTTTTATGGTATTAGGTCTAACATTTAAGTCTCTAATCCATCTTGAATTAATTTTCGTATAAGGAGTAAGGAAAGGTTCCAGTTTCAGCTTTCTACATATGGCTAGCCAGTTTTCCCAGCACCATGTATTAAATAGGGAATCATTTCCCCATTTCTTGTTTTTGTCAGGTTTGTCAAAGATCAGATGGTTGTAGATGTGTGGTGTTATTTCTGAAGGCTCTGTTCTGTTCCATTGGTCTATATCTCTGTTTTGGTACCAGTACCATGCTGTTTTGGTTACTGTAACCTTGTAGTATAGTTTGAAGTCAGTTAGCATGATGCCTCCAGCTTTGATCTTTTGGCTTAGGATTGACTTGGCAATGCGGGCTCTTTTTTGGTTCCATATGAACTTTAAAGTAGTTTTTTCCAATTTGGTGAAGAAAGTCATTGGTAGCTTGATGGGGATGGCATTGAATCTGTAAATTACCTTGGGCAATGTGGCCATTTTCATGATATTGATTCTTCGTATCCATGAGCATGGAATATTCTTCCATTTGTTTGTGTCCTCTTTGATTTCCTTTAGCAGTGGTTTGTAGTTCTCCTTGAAGGGGTCCTTCACATCTCTTGTAAATTGGATTCCTAGGTCTTTTATTCTCTTTAAAGCAATTGTGAGTTGGAGTTCACTCATGATTTGGCTCTCTATTTGCCTGTTATTGGTGTACAAGAATGCCTGTGATTTTTGCACATTGATTTTGTATCCTGAGACTTCGCTGAAGTTGCTTATCAGCTTAAGGAGACTTTGGGCTGGGATGATGGGGTTTTCTAGATACACAATCATGTCATCTGCAAACAGGGACAATTTGACTTCCTCTTTTCCTAATTGAATACCCTTTATTTCTTTCTCCTGCCTGATTGCCCTGGCCAGAACTTCCAACACTATGGTGAATAGGAGTGGAGACAGAGAGCATCCCTGTCTTGTGCCAGTTTTCAAAGGGAATGCTTCCAGTTTTTGCCCATTCAGTATGATATTGGCTGTGGGTTTGTCATAAGTAGCTCTTATTATTTTGAGATACGTCCTATCAATACCTAATTTATTGATAGATTTTAGTATGAAGGGCTGTTGAATTTTGTCAAAGGCCTTTTCTGCATCTATTGAGATAATCATGTGGTTTTTGTCTTTGGTTCTGTTTATATGCTGTATTAGGTTTATTGATTTGTGTATGTTGAACCAGCCTTGCATCCCAGGGGTGAAGCTCACTTGATCATGGTGGATAAGCTTTTTGATGTACTGCTGGATTCAGTATGACAGTATTTTGTTGAGGATTTTTACATTGATGTTCATCAGGGATATCGGTCTAAAATTCTCTTTTTTTGTTGTTGTGTCTCTGCCAGGCTTTGGTATCAGGATGATGCTGGCCTCATAAAATGAGTTAGGGAGATTTCTCTCTTTTTCTATTGATTGGAATAGTTTCAGAAGGAATAGTACCAGCTCCTCCTTGTACCTCTGGTAGAATTCGGCTGTGAATCCATCTGGTCCTGGACGTTTTTTGTTGGTAAGCTACTAATTATTGCCTCAGTTTCAGAGTCTGTTATTGGTCTATTCAGAAATTCGACTTCTTCCTGGTTTAGTCTTGGGGGGGTGTATGTGTCCTGGAATTTATCCATTTCTTCTAGGTTTTCTAGTTTATTTGCGTAGAGTTGTTTATCGTATTCTCCGATGGTAGTTTGTATTTCTGTGGGGTCAGTGGTGATATCCCCTTTATCATTTTTAATGTGTCTATTTGATTCTTCTTTCTTTTCTTCTTTATTATTCTTGCTAGCGGTCTATCAATTTTGTTGATCTTTTCAAAAAACTAGCTCCTGGATTCATTGAATTTTTTGAAGGGATTTTTGTGTCTCTATCTTCTTCAGTTCTGCTCTGATCTTAGTTATTTCTTGCCTTCTGCTAGCTTTTAAATGTGTTTGCTCTTGCTTCTCTAGTTATTTTAATTGTGATATTAGTGTGTCAATTTTAGATCTTTCCTGCTTTCTCCTGTGGGCATTTAGTGCTATAAATTTCCCTCTACACACTGCTTTAAATGTGTCCCAGAGATTCTGGTATGTTATGTCTTTGTTCTCATTGGTTTCAAAGAACATCTTTATTTCTGCCTTCATTTCGTTATGTACCCAGTAGTCATTCAAGAGCAGGTTCTTCAGTTTCCATGTAGTTGAGCAGTTTTGAGTGAGTTTCTTAATCCTGAGTTCTAGTTTGATTGCACTGTGATCTGAGAGACAGTTTGTTATAATTTCTGTTCTTTTACATTTGCTGAAGAGTGCTTTACTTCAAACTATGTGGTCAATTTTTGAATAAGTGTGATGTGGTGCTGAGAAGAATGTATATTCTGTTGATTTGAGGTGGAGAGTTCTGTAGATGTCTATTAGGTCCACTTGGTGCAGAGCTAAGTTCAATTCCTGCATATCCTTGTTAACTTTCTGTCTCATTGATCTGTCGAATATTGACAGTGGGGTGTTAAAGTCTCCCATTATTATTGTATGGGAGTCTAAGTCTCTTTGTAGGTCTCTAAGGACTTGCCTTATGAATCTGGGTGCTCCTGTTTTGGGTGAATATATATTCAGGATGGTTAGCTCTTTTTGTTGAATTGATCCCTTTACCATTATGTAATGGCCTTCTTTGTCTCTTGATCTTTGTTGGTTTAAAGTCTGTTTTATCAGAGACCAGGATTGCAACTCCTGCCTTTTTGTTGTTTTCCATTTGCTTGGTAGATCTTCCTCCATCCCTTTATTTTGGGCCCACATGAGATGGGTCTCCTGAATACAGCACACTGATGGATCTTGACTCGTTATCCAATTTGCCAGTCTGTGTCTTTTAATTGGGGCATTTCGCCCATTTACATTTAAAGTTAATATTGTTATGTGTGAATTTGATCCTGTCATTATGATGTTAGCTGGTTATTTTGCTCATTAGTTGATGCAATTTCTTCCTAGCATCGATGGTCTTTACATTTTGGCATGTTTTTGTAGTGGCTGGTACCGGTTGTTCCTTTCCATGTTTAGTTCTTCCTTCACGGTCTCTTGTAAGGCAGGCCTGGTGGTGACAAAATCTCTCAGCATTTGCTTGTCTGTAAAGGATTTTATTTCTCCTTCACTTATGAAAATTAGTTTGGCTGGATATGAAATTTTGTTTTGAAAATTCTTTTAAGAATGTCAAACATTGGCCCCCACTCTCTTCTGGCTTGTAGAGTTTCTGCCGAGTGATCCGCTGTTAGTCTGATGGGCTTCCCTTTGTGGGTAACCTGCCGTTTCTCTCTGGCTGCCCTTAACATTTTTTCCTTCATTTCAACTTTGGTGAATCTGACAATTACGTGTCTTGGAGTTGCTCTTCTCGAGGAGTATCTTTGTGGCGTTCTCTGTATTTTCTGAATTTGAATATTGGCCTGCCTTGCTAGGTTGGGGAAGTTCTCCTGGATGATATCCTGCAGAGTGTTTTCCAACTTGGTTCCATTCTCCCCGTCACTTTCAGGTACACCAATCAGATGTAGATTTGGTCTTTTCACATAGTCCCATATTTCTTGGAGGCTTTATTTCTTTTTACTCTTTTTTTTCTAACCTTCTCTTTTCGTTTCATTTCATTCATTTGATTTTCAATCACTGATACCCTTTCTTCCAGTTGATTGAATCAGCTATTGAAGCTTGTGCATTCGTCATGTAGTTCTCATGCCATGGTTTTCAGCTCCATCAGGTCATTTAAGGACTTGTCTACCCTGGTTATTCTAGTTAGCCATTCGTCAACTCTTTTTTCAAGGTTTTTAGTTTCTTTGCACTGGGTTCGTAGTTCCTCCTTTAGCTCTGAGAAGTTTGATCGACTGAAGCCTTCTTCTCTCAACTTGTCAAAGTCATTCTCTGTCCAGCATTGTTCCGTTGCTGGTGAGGAACTGCATTCCTTTGGAGGGGGAGAGGCGCTCTGATTTTTAGAATTTCAGCTTTTCTGCTCTGTTTGTTCCCCATCTTTGTAGTTTTATCTACCTTTGGTCTTTGATGATGGTGACGTACAGATGGGGTTTTGGTGTGGATGTCCTTTCACTCTGTTAGTTTTCCTTCTAACAGTCAAGACCCTCAGCTGCAGGTCTTTTGGAGTTTGCTGGAGGTCCACTCCAGACCCTGTTTGCCTGGGTATCAGCAGTGGAGGCTGCAGAGCAGCAAATATTGCTGAACAGCAAATGTTGCTGCCTGATTGTTCCTCTGGAAGTTTCATCTCAGAGGGGTACCTGGCCGTTTGTGGTGTCAGTCTGCCTCTACTGGAGGGTGCCTCAATTCCATGCTGGGAGAACCACTACTCTCTTCAATGCTGTCAGACAGGGACATTTATGTCTGCAGAGGTTTCTGCTGCCTTTTGTTTGGCTATGTCCTGCTCCCAGAGGTGGAGTCTACAGAGGCAGGCAGGCCTCCTTGAGCTGCAGTGGGCTCCACCCAGTTTGAGCTTCCTTACCTGCTCAAGCCTCAGCAATGGGGGGCGCCCCTCTGCCAGCCTCACTGCCACCTTCCAGTTCAATCTCAGACTCCTGTGCTAGCAGTGAGCGAGGTGCCGTGGGCGTGGGACCCTCCAAGCCAGGCACGGGATATAATCTCCTGGTGTGTCATTTGCTAAGACCATTGGAAAAGCGCAGTATTAGGGTGGGAGTGACCCGATTTTCCAGGTGTCGTCTGTCACAGCTTTGCTACCTGATCCCTTGCGTTTCCCGGGTGAGGCGATGCCTCGCCCTGCTTCGATTCACACTCGGTGCACTGCACCCACTGTCCTGCAGCCCTGTCTGACAAGCCCCAGTGAGATGAACCCGGTACCTCAGTTGGAAATGCAGAAATCACCCATCTTCTGTGTCACTCACGCTGGGAGCTGTAAACTGGAGCTGTTCCTATTCGGCCATCTTGGAACCACCCCCACATATATATATTTCAAAACAATGAATCAGATCTTTCTGGATGTGAATAGTCTTCTTAATAAACAGTCCAATTAAAATAAGCCAGATGTGTTTGTAATTGACTTTGAATGTTGCACTTTAGACCAATGTGAATTCACCATCGTATTGCATTTTAATGACTGGCAAATAAAAAGCTAAGGTCAAGAGATGTTTTATGTTTCTTTTACTTTTGCTATGGCATGAAACACTCATGGAAGGGTAAATCTAATACATGAAATGTTAAAAAGACATCCTATTTCCCCCCGCAAGCTTAATAAAATTAAAAATTTTAATACGTAGTATGTTTCTAAAAGGCTTTCAGCAGTTATACCAGCAAACTGAAGCCTAGGTGTCTATTTCAGAAACAAGAATTTCCAGATTTTTTCAGATATCTGTAAGAGCTAAATAGAAATTAAAGCAACAGAAAATGGAAGAGAAAACAAATCGGTTAGAGCTACACTATTATGAAGAGATTTTAAACCCCATATCAAAAATTTGCCACCACTACTCTGGACATAATTTTCATTACTATGTCACAGAATACAAATCTTTGATTCACTTTGAAATGAAAGCCACAAATACAGAACTAAGTCCCATGCCTTAAGGAGCAAAAAAGTTGAATGTTTTGCCAAAATTCTTCTTGCCTCAATAAAGGATAATAAGGTCATGCCTAATAAAACAGTAACTGTTGAAATTCAGGAATTTGCCAAGAACATCAGTTTGATGTATTTGTTTCAAAGAGAAGAATTCAACATCCTTGTAAGAGAAAGGTTATATGTGTTCCATCCCACAGCCATGATCTATTTACCATACCCAAGAAGGACCCACAAAAGTGGAAGCTCAGCTTTGTGATGGCCCAATCTCTATTTCCTTCCTCATACAGTATCAGTATCGCCTTGTTGCATCTTAAAGTATTGTGCTCCTGTTTATTTAAAGAATTCTTACTTTCAGAGCATTCTGGGGAGGGAGTGTTAAAGATGTGAAGTGAGCCTTGGCAGCTGCCTAAAACCAAAACCTTTATGCCTATCATCATATAGTCAGTAATTCCATAGTGACATCTAATACAAGCAAGAGAAGTGTGTGGTATGTTTAAACAAATCTATCAAACTTTTTTTGTCCATATATATATATATATCCTCTTAAAACATTACAGAAATACTCATTTTGAATGCACAAATTCAGATTATTGTTACTTAGCAGCCATCAGAGGTTGAATGCTTTTTACACAATGTGAAATTGTGCCATATTCCCTCAAAAGAAAAGTTTCTCATTTATCTAGCTTCTAAAAATTCTAAGATATTAAGTCATATTTGTTTTCAATGTATCTCCTGATTGTTCTGGGAGATTTGTGAAAGATTTTGAATTGTTAAAGCTAGCACGTATGTTACATGTACACAAGTTATGAAGCATAATAGTAAAACAAACACCCATGAAGCCCCCTCTGAACGGAATTATGTATCTCATCCTGCCAGACTTCATCCTCCAAATACAACTCTCCTCAGTTCAGTTTTTATTGCATTGTTTACTTGCCTTAAAAAGGAATGGGTTTTTGCCTACTTGTATGTCTCAAGATAATATACCGCTGAGTTCTGCTTATATTTTGTGCCTATGATAAAAGAAGTATGAGACTATCTGCAGTCTGGTCACTTCCTTCTTAAACTCAGTTTTCTTACAAATGCCCACTAATTTATATACTTCTGAAATATTTTATATTGGCAATATATGATATATTAAGGTTTATTATAAAGCTGTAATAATTAAAATGCATTACATTTGTGTAGAGATCGGTGAATTGTCCAAGGGAACAGGATGGAGAGCCTAAAGACAGGTTCATGTATATATGGAAAGCTGATTTATAATTAGAGGTAGCATTGCAAACTACATATTCTTTGGCTCAATTTCCTCAGGCTGTACTAGCATACGTACAGAGGTCTGTGTTGAAGGATGTTCATTACAGCCTTAATTATAATAGCCAAATAGTGTGAACAATCTTAATGTCTATGAATAGAATGCTTTAAAATATTAAAATGTCCGTTACATATATTATAACTATAAAATAAAAACTATGCAACTGTTTAAAAGAAAAAACAAAAACAGGAGACACTGATCCTCTCATAACACTGCAGTTGGGACTGATAATATACTCTCTGGAAAGCAATTTGACAATATGTATCACAATTTACAATATGCAGATGTGACACTGACAGATTTCAACACCTTGAACATCTTTTGAAGGGTGTGCACTCAGGTTGTAAATGTTATTAGTTGAAAAACAACAAAAAGTTAGAATAAACTTGCCTGCCTGTCAATGGGAGAGTAACCAAATAAATTATGAAATACAGTTAAGCAATTTTTTTAAATGTGATAGGGAAAACTTCCAGTAATGACAGTGTAATAAAGTGATTGTGTGGACCCTCTCAAACTTAATAATTATAAGAATTGTAAGATGTGGACTACATATTTTTTAAAACCCATCTTTAAATGCTTAAAAACATCCAAAAGTAGACAGAAATCACTGGAGAATGGACTGGAACTGAGTATTGATGTATTCTTCTGTACTGTTTAATTTAGACCAAGTGCAAAATAATTTTAGAAGCTGGAAATACTTAGATTTCAATCTGTTTTACATATATTAAAATGAAACTTTTAAAACTATGACTTTAATCTCCCATATATCTTTTAGATTAGGTTAGCATGCTTTGGTTCTTAGCGTTAAAAGTACATCTGTCATTTTCCAATAGATTGCCTTGATGATTGGGGTTATGTGTCTTGATTCATTCAATATCAGCAAATATTTACTGCTTGTCTAACATGTGCCAGACCCCACTCTAGATGCTAGGGATAAAGTAGTTAGCAAGACAGATAAGATTTCTGCATACCTGGGACTTACGTTCTAAGATCTCTTTTGTTTAATAGTCTTGTAAGCATAAGGCATGTATTCACCTGAAGTTATCATCCAGTAAAGGAAGAAGGAAAAAAAACCGTGAGGAGAAATGATAATCAGATATCTTATTTCTGTATATATAATAGAATCTCTGAATATTGGAATTGAAGGGATCCAGTATAGTTCAATTATTTTACAGGAGCATTTTGCTAAATATAGTGATTCTGTTTGATTAATTCTTAGAATATTTCAGTATTTTAATCATCCAGTTTTTCAGCCATTTTGAGTATAGTAGATTGTGGAAGTATAATTTAATAGAGAATTATTGTTTGGGTTTGTCTTTGTGGGGGATGCAGGGACTTGTGAGAAGAATGTCAACTTTTTCATAAGTATGACAAGTATATTATGAAATGGAATTTATTTGTCTTTTAATTCCTCCATTGTTCTGTAACCTATAGGGAATGTGTTTTCCTAGTTTTGTTATTTTCACCCCATGGGCAAATTTTTTAGGGCCAAAAAGTTTGAAGTTTTTCTTCTTGTATTCAATAATCTTTACCATCCAGAGAGTTCTTTATTATATATAATCCAAATGATTTCCCTTACTAACCCTCTTGTTTCGTTTACTATACGAGTTCGCTATTGAAATAGTAAAACATCTAATAAAACACCTCTACCTTAGCCGAGGGACAAGAACAAAAATAGTTTCAACAATATCAAATATATATATATATGTGTGTGTGTATATATATATATATATATGTGTGTGTGTATATATATATATATATATATATATATATTTTTTTTTTTTTTTTAAGCAGAGTCTCACTCTGTCACCCAGGCTGGAGTTCAGGGGCACAATCTTGGGTCACTGCAACCTCTGTCTCCTGGGTTCAAGAAATTCTTTTGCCTCCACCTCCTAAGTAGCTGAGATTACAGGTTTGCACCACCATGCACAGCTAATTGTTTTATTTTTAGTAGAGACAGGGTTTCACCATGTTGGCCAAGCTGGTCTGAAACTCCTGACTTCAAATGAGCCTCCCACTTCAGCCTCCCAAAGTGCTAGGATTACAGGTGTGAGCCTCCGCACCTGGCCTCAAATGTTTTTTGAAGCATACTTTTCCCCAGAACTTTCTCTAATTTCAGCAAATTGTTTATCTCCTCCACAGGGTTTATTTGTTCCACTAAACCCTATGCATGATGTGATTATGCTGTGTTTCTGTACTATGTATTTATTTTATTACTTGCATCTGTAATATATTTGTGGATGTTTGGTTGCATATATACATTAAGAACTGGCATTTTAATACTTTTTTATGTTTTCTGAAAGCATTCTGATCAAATGTATGGTATTTCTCTAATAACTGAATAACAACATCAGTTATAAAACCATAATGATTTTATCATCTCATCTTAGATGATTTAGGCCAGAAAGAGTGACTATACTGTCATTCAGTTTAAAGTACTATTTGATTTCCTAAATTGTCTCATCTAGAAAGTTTTTTCTAGTGGGCTTCAGTGACATAATATTCTTTATCCTTCAACTAATATTTTTTTTCTCTTTCTCTCTCTCTTTAAAAAATTAAACAGCTCGATCAAGTTATCCGCCAAAGAAGCCTGTCCAGTTTGGAACTGTTCCTCTCCTGTGCACAGAAACAGTTAAGTGCTTTAATAGCCACGGAACCAGTTGACATTGAATAAAAAGAACACAACAAGCAAACCCACACTGGCATTGGATACATCATATTACACCTTCAAAATACATGCTCTGAATTATAAAGATGTGTTTGTTTTCTTTCCGAATCATGTAGAATTGATTTCCAGTTCAAGGATAAACCAAAACAATATTTAGAATTATCAAGTGATCTAATTTATTTTCTTTTGGTTTCTTCTTTACATTTACTTTTATTTTAGTAGTAGTAGTAGTAGCAGCAACAGAGTGTGATACGACCCAAAAGCCATTGTAAAGTGCCACATTATCAAAATTAATTAAGTAAACTTTATAGCCTGTGGTAGTCTATTATATATTATTTTGCAAAAGTAGTAAATATATTATTGTTTCATGATGACTCTTGATGAGATGCTAGAATGTAATCATACATTTATCTTATCTTGAGGATAGAAATAGCATGGATTTCAACATCACCTGTTTATCTGTATAATTGGAAATAAAACACTAATATGATAGAGAATCATTCCGGCATTACCTAACCTCTTTTCTGCAGTTGGATCTATCTATTTTCATTGGTCTACTGAAAACAAACAATACAATTAAAAGCACTAAAGATTATTATATTAATTCAGCTTTGATCTGATATATCACTTAAAGGAGTGTGTGTGATATATGCCTGTTTCCTATTTCTGCTCTTTAAAGGCACTTTGAATCAATGAAACCATTAGTCTGCAAATCAAATTGTGAACTTAATCCCTATTTTTAGGAATTCAGGTTCAAGTACAGGATATATGAAATCTTTTCCCAGTATTTCAGAATGTATTTAATTCACAGGCAGTATACGTCAATGTAAAATCATGAATATTTTTAATTCAAAACTAAAATGTCATTAATATGTATGTATGCAAATGTTTTATCTTATTTTCTGAAATGCATCTACTTTCTTGGGCTTTGTACTTTTTTGAGATTTCTCAGTGTAATAAAAAGAGCTCCCAAACTTATTTGGTTGTTACTTTTTGTTTTTTTAATTTCTTTAATATATATATATTTTTTTTTTACAATTTTTCTTTCTCAAGTTGAAATTTTCTATCGTAAGTAGTTTTATCACACTACTCAAATATTTTAAGAACAAGATTAGCCTTCCTTATAGACATGCTTGGCCTTCTAGCCCTGCTAAATTTTAATTGTAGATCCTTAGACAAGCTGTCTAACCAATTTGAGTCTCAGTTTTCTCATTTGTGAGATAGAAAGAGTGATTTTTATAGGCTATTTAAAAAATTAATCTTGTAAAATACCCCATATAGTGCTTGCTGCTATAGCCTCCAATTTATAATAATTTCCCTTTCTCTAGAAATTAATCACAAAATACAGGTGTGGGTACCTACAAACAAGTGGCTAAAGCATAGCATTCTGCCCCTCTAACCTTGACTGACCGACCCGCACGTGAAGACCTGACCCCACATGGGGCTCCTATGAAAAATCTTATGGTGACATCACTTCAACTTCCTTACCATAGGGAGACAGACATGAACCCCTATTTCTGAGGTTAGAGGTTACCCCAACCCTTTTTTCCTGAGTCTCAGATTCTGTGAGATACCAGAATATTCTTCCAATATGTTAGCACCACTTACTTTTTTCCCTTAAGCTAGCCAGAGCCAGTTTCTATTATGTGCAACCAGAAAAATATTAACCCAGGCAGTCAAGCACAGATCCCAGCAAGTAATCCCTGGATACTTGGCACTTGTTAGTTCCTCATTTCCTCTACCATACCAATCCACATCCAAAATGGGAACACTCTTTGATTTATTTTAAGGAATGTTAAAAATATAACTGAACCAAAGCCTCTATTGTCTAACAAAGCCAAGTAAATCACAGATACCCAAAACTATGAACAAACAGTGCCCTATTTAAAAGCTTTCTGTCACTCAGAATCTTGAGGAGAGGTTTAAACTCCGCTTTGCTGAATGCTGACTCACGTTCCATTTCAAAGTAGGCTTACTCAGTGATTGCTTTGAAATCAAAACCAGAACAATGTCCCTATGATTGGTGTTACTCTTCAGTGAGTCAGTTATCTATTATTATAACTTCTTTTTTTATCTGACAAACTGAATGGAATCAGGAAATGTTCTCTATATTTAAAAGAGCAATACATCTGAATAAGTAAAACATGCATGTATAAGCCTGGAAAATATTTATAAAACTCCAAGAGAAAAGGAGACTTGCATCAAAGCACTTTGCCTCTAGTCTTCTGGTTACATACCAGTAAACAACTCTGCTGTATCTCCAAAGACTCCACTAACAAGAGGCAGAAAGCCAATGTGTTCTGAATCCACAGGCTCCTTACTTGGAGGCATCACCATCAGCATCATAGTAAGTGGAAGTTATCACTATTTATGAGAGCCCACAGTTGTGACTTCCAGGGTTTTTTTTTAAGCCAGGCAAAACTAAAACTGTTCTCTGAATTTCACTGATAAACACATTTTTAACACACCCAGTCCCCCACAATGCACGAGCTACTTGCTCACCAATCATTGGTATATATAAGTAGAAGGGAAAGAGCAGGTAGAATTTTCTTTGATCTGGTTTTGTTTTCTTATCCCCACCTTCCCAAGCACTCATTCTCAACAAGTTGCTTCCCCTTAAATTGTCCCCGTTCCCAGAGTCACTATATATTGAACTTTTCCTGTAGGGTACTTATATAATTAAATAATGTTTTAATTGTTATTTATAATTAATAATTTATGTTTTTATTTATGTCTGCCTACTCCTAAGCAGAGAGACCACATCGGTTTTTTTTTTGTTACATCAATGCATTTCATAGTGCCTATCCTGTAGTAATTGAGTTAATAAATAATTGAATCAATCAATAAAACTATTGCACCTGGAATGTAATTAACCAACTAATTCCCAGCTAATAGATTCTGACTACTGGCTTAAAAGATTTAGCTAAAGTTGCTGTGTTTCTGAATGAGATCCTGTAAGAAAATTAACCCTCATAAAACAGTAAAACCTACCTTCTATATAAATCAGTAAAATTTCTGAAAACTCTAAAATGTACTCTGCATTTCCAGTGCTACTCAAATGACTAAATGACATTGATTGAAATGTGCTACCCAAATTTAGAAGATCCTCTAAATCTAAGTAGGGAAGAACATACGGGAAATTATATGTGAAATCATTTCATATGGTGCTGAGAAGGGCCCAGCTACAAGAGTAAACAGCCTCTGCTTGAGAGAACTCTAGAATAGTGTTAAACCTACCGGTCCATCAGTTTCGAGTTGCAGCACATAGGGAGCAACAACGTTTAGAGGACAGAGTGAGTGCATGAAGTTTTGTGATCAAGAGTAGAAGATTCAGAGGGCCCGGTAGAAGTTATGTGTAAGGAGAGGAGAGGTGCTTAAGATTGGGTCAGATGAGGGAATGTCCAAAGCATTGTGTGTGAGTCCTGGTGATAACGATGCCAAGAATATCTGACAGTCTTTTTCAATTCATCTCTGACTCTGGATTGTGATACAAATTGGCCTTGTTTTGAGAAATACACAGAAATCAAGAAACAAACTTATTCAAAAGGTAGGAAAATTTGACTCAGTCCTGGCAAACATTCGGTTCTCAGAAGTCTGGTAGCTGATTTAAAAAGAAAAAAAAAAAAATGAAGCCACAGAGTGTACAAATTGCTGACTTCAACACAGCTCAGATACTGAAACAGATAATGGAAGATTTCTTGTGGCATGATATGTATGTAATGAATTTTGAGTTTTGTCCCTTTTATTGAGGTACTTTTTTCTGAAATTGTTACAACCACTAAACAGCACTACATTTTTTGAAACATTTTTCCTGTAATATTTTTTGGTCTTTTGCTTGATTAACTGCCAAATGTAAATGTTTAATTCAACTCTACAAAAATGTTGAACACTTAGAGCTATTCTTTAAAATTCATTATATGTTGTAATTTTATAGGCAAACTAATATGTTTTTATGATTCTGGGCTTTTTATAGATAAAAATAAGCAACAATACATTCTGTTTTTCTTACAGTTTTCTCTTTTTTTCTCATAAAGCAGGAAAAAACTTCTATACTCCATGTCAGTTGGTTGTAGTTGTAGAAAATGAGGTAAACTAGGTAGAAATATCAAATAAGATTTTTAGAAAACTCTGGTCTATATGGTTCCAAGCAATCCAGATAACCAGCTACGGTCGTTGAAGAGTAGGATGTATTCACTTCTATATGAATGAATTCAAAGTGCAACAGTGATTCTACTTAATATAAATCCTTTGATATACTGGCATTTCCCCACAGGAAGAATACTTGTGTTCAGAAATATGTGTTTTATGCCTATTCCTTAGAATTTTAGATGCATATTCTCAATTATACGTATTAAGTAGTCCACAAAGAAACCTAAACTTCTATAAAATTCATAATGCAGTGTTATTTAGACACTAACCTCAAAGGTAACAAGGATGGTACCCTCATTATTTTTTTATTCCCTTTTTCTATGTGATCTCAACTGATTCCATGGCTTTAAATAATCTCCATATGCTAAAGACCACCACATTTGTAGCTCCAGCCCATTTCTTTCTTCTTAAGTCCAGAGTCCAAGATTCAGCTGCCTACTTAATATTGCCACTTAGATGTGGTACTTAAAATATCAAAAACAGTATTCATCCTCACTCCACCTCTGCCACCCACATTCTTTTCTGATGTGTGTCTTTTCTAATATTCCTCATCTCAATGAATGTCAGCATCATCCCTCCCTGCTTCCCCTCCCCATTCCCTACACCAAACTCAGTCCTGTCAGCTCTACTCCAAAATATATCCTGAATCCATCTGTCTTTTTCCATTCATTCTGACCACCACCTTCCAAACCAGTCTTTATGATCTCTAGCCTAGACTTTTGAAATAGCCTCTTAAAAGAGTACTTGCTTCCATTCTTGCCCCCAAGTATTCTGTATTATAACCAATGATCTCCTAAAACCTAAATTTATTGAATCATAAATGCAATATCTTTGTGGGAAAATGTATTCATTGTCTCCATTCAATTCATTCTGATTCCAGGAACATACTATATTGTAGGAATAGATGTAAGACATTTGTTGTGATGTGTGTCACTAGGGCAGGGATGCTAACAGAATCAAGTCTGCAGATGGTAAAAGTTCAAATGAGTTGAAGAAAGGGAGAAAGTAAATGAATAAATAGTTAAGAGACATGCAAACCTCCATTGATATGTATGTAACCTCTTGAGAGTCAGCTGGCTTCTTTTTCTTCCCCTTTTCTTCTGTATGACTTAAAGTTTGACCTGCCTGCTTCTTTCTCCTCTACTGTTAGTTACTCTCAAACGGAAGTCTCTCTCCTTGAAAGTTTACTTTTAAACAGAATTCAGTGTTATAAATATCCACACTCTCTTTCAGCTTTGATTAAGAGTTCCGTTTGTGATGGTGAGAAATCTGGGAGTAAAAAAGGACCCCTTCCTGTTGTCTTTTCCTCTCTGGTCCCATTACCTTTTGGTGAATCTTTTCATACAGAATTGTATATACTGCAAAAGAATATGCAGCTTCAGGCTATTCTTGACATTCTCTGACTGAGTTGGAGTGTCAAGCAAATAGGACCTTGGTACAGGGTAGTTAAGGAAAAGCCCAGCAGGGCATGAAGGCCCAACATGTAATTAGCCTCACTGGCCATGAAAAGTTTATTCTTGTCTCTTCTCCTTGCTGTATGGTGTTCCCAGTTCTGTCTTCATGGCAAACACTGACCAAGAAATAGCAGATAGGAAGCTTTTATGGCAATGGGGTCATGAGGGAGGGAAAATTGCAAAATCCAAGAAATCTTAAATAGGAGCAGTGGGAAAGGAAAGGGCCATTTTATTGCCTAAAACCACTTAGCTTAGGTAACAGTTCCAGCATGTCCTATTTTGAATAGCTATTCTAATTATTATATGTTCAGCTGAGTAATAGGAGTACTTGAGAGGTGGACTGTGTCAGGTAACCTCAGGCAATCCTGCTTCAACAAGCTGTCAGGGGGCCATGCCATGCTTCTTTATGACATAGGTGAATTTGATAGGCTCACCAGCAGAACATGGGATCACAAGGCTGGAACCATTCCATTTCCATGAAATAATTTAAGTAAGCCAATACAAGGGGAAGGGATGGGAATAAAGGTCTGAGATAGTCTTTAGTTTTACATTTTGTGCTAGAGGTATTTTTACATACTTTTTATAGAATAAAGAGTGCCTATATCTTAGTACACTTCATAAGAAAGAAAAATTATACTGTAATTGGATATCTTCGTCGTCAATCATTTGGCAATGTTACCTGATAAAACTTTCTGAGATGATAGGAACTCTACATATGCACAGCCCAGTTTGCTAGCTCCTAGCTACATGTAGTTACTGAACACTTGAAATGTGGCTAGTGTGACAGAGGACACCAACTAATTTTATTTTATTTAAATTTATATAGTTACATGTGACTAGTGGCTACTCTTGGAAAATGCAAATATAAAGATTCCCTTGCCAGTGATTGAATTTGTTGAGAAGTAGCTTTTCATTTAAAAAAAATTACTGAGCTTGTATTATGCCATGTATTGTGCTAGGCATATTACAACTAGTGAGTGCCTTGAACAGTTCTATGAGGTAGATGCCTCCTGTTAAAGAAGAAGAAAACAATGCTTACAGAGGCTAATTAACTTACCAATGATCACTGCCAGTTCCATACCAGGTCTGACTGATATCCACACTTTTCACAAGGGCAGGTATTGCCTTTTGCGAGTAACATTCACCTACTTTTTAAAATTTAGCCACCCATTCTGTTTGGATTCATTTTGTAATATATCTCCCACCAAAGGATGCTAATGATCTTTCTTAGTATAAGCTCCAGGCACAGCTTTTGGGCAACCAGATTATGCTGAATGGTATATCACCAAAGTTGCACTAAGCCCTGTGGCTTGTGGAGTGTCAGAACTTTTGTATGCTGGTGGGACAAAACCGCGGGAAAATCCGTTCCCTTCTATGCCAAATTTCATTTAATTGCTACTGTTTACCTAGTGGGAAAAGACTTATGTTCCACAGCTCAAGAAAATCAATCCTACTTCAATACAGGGACTTAACCTGGAGTTACATTAGCGTAATGTAAAAAAAGGCCTGGCTGAAATATAAAATCAAGGAATCAACTGCAATTAGCTAATATAATGTAACAATAAAGATTCTTCCAGAAGATTAATCTTCCCCAAAGCTCTAATCGATTCTTAAAATCATCAGTCCAAATCAATAAGTCAGTGGCATAATGAGCATTATAATCTTAACAGTTTCAAACAAGAAAATTGGAAGAGTGAATAAGTAATTTCATTCTGTCCTAAATTTTATTCAAAGAACATAACACAAAACCAAAAACTACCAGCTTCTTTCGTCGAATTTTACCTGTTCATTGAAACTGCTACAGCCCATCCATGATATCAACATGAGAAACCACATCACAGATTATTTGGAAATACATAAATGAGTACTGTTCCCATTGCAAAACTAAGAGATTTGTGTTCCTCCCTTTCATAACTTACCATAGTAAGCATGGAGCCAGCCTCCCTGGTTCAAGTCTCAAGGCTATCATCTACCAGCTTAATGTATAAGCTCCCCAGTGCCTCAGTTTCCTCAGTTTTAGAAAGAAGACGATAGAAGGTACTTCATAAGATTGTTTGAGTGTTAATACATAAAAAGCAATTAAAACCGTGTCTGGCCCGTAGTTAAGAGTTTATGTTCTGTATTCATAAAGAAATAGTTGCTTTTTATGCCATCCTTACTTTTAAATTTGTCATTATTTTTGTTAATATGTTTAGGATCGATGATATATTATTTTTTGGCTTTTAAAAATATATTTAGGCTGAGCACAGTGGCTCACACCTGTAATCCCAGCACTTTCGGAGGCTGAGGCAGGTGGACCACGAGGTCAAGAGATCGAGACCATCCTGGCCAACATGGTGAAACCCCATCTCTACTAAAAATACAAAACTTAGCTGGACGTGGTGGTCCGCCTGTAATCCCAACTACTCAGGAGGCCGAGGTAGGAGAATCACTTGAACCCAGGAGGCGGAGGGTGCAGTGAGCTGAGATCGCGCCATTGCACTCCAGCCTGGCTACAGAGCCAGACTCCATCTCAATATATATATGTATCTATATTTGTTATACTGTTATATATATTATACAAATATATATATGTTATACTGATTCATTTGCTCTGATTGATAGTTTTCTGTTAAACCATATGCTTTATTTAAAGAGTGTTTATGATCTATCACCTTCCAGCGAGATGCTCTGTTATCTTCTAAGTAAGAAGCTTAGAATTCTGCAAAACATTTTCAGAGAGGGTGCATAAAAATAATGCTTTATTGCATGACCTTTTTTTTTTTTTTTTTTTGGTGGCAGCAAGTATGTTGAGAATCCTAAGATGCTCTTTCCTTCAGTGGTTATCTAAAAATTGTTAAACTGTGAGCATCTGGCTGGCATGCAGCCTTCATGTTTCACTGTTGTGATTATCTCAGGCAGCAGATCACAGGCATGTTTACCTTCAATAGACTTAGTCCCTTAGTTTCTTCCCCGTCCTCCTTTTCCTTCTTCCCCAGTCTGCTGAATTCCTGTCTGCTATGAAGAGTGGTGACAAATACTAATCTGCACTAGACCACAGTCATATGAAGTCAGATTGAGTACTTGGCCTCATATCAAACCTGAAGTGGAAGGGAAGGGTAGAAACTGCTGTCTTGTAAATAGCCACCCAAGGCATAAGCCCTGAAAACATGTAAATATCACTATGTCCCATATGCATTATTTCTCAATTTTGTCATGCTACCTTTGCCAGCTAGTTTAACTGAGTATGATTTGCAGTTATTTTATTGAACATTTTTTGACAATTTGAGTACAGTTCTGGATGTAATATTAAATCCTCTTCTGGCTCAGCAGATTGCAAAATTGCACGTTCTGTCTACACATCAAATCCTAGGTCTGGAGGGGAATTGAAGACTTTACCTAGTCCAGCACATCCAGAAAATACTGCATTTGAGCTTTTCCATAGCAGATGGTATTTCACCCTATCCTAAATGACATCCAAACAAGAAGATTGATTATATGATTAAAGACTGTGAAGAAAGGTTAAAATTAAGCTTGGCTTCTATTTCTTTTAAATTCATAAAATTTTTTCTTCTTCAAGGATCTCTAGCCAATTCCAATGGCTGAAGCAATAAGTTTAATCATACTTTTCTGACTGCAGAGGAAACTAAATATGGTAAATAAATGTTAACAATTTAGTTCTAAATTATTTGTGTCAACTTTATATACCAAGTTTGGGATTGATCAGTTTTTTAATCTATCTGGAATCTGGTGTTGAAAAGTCCCAGGAAAAAAAAAAAAAGCTGTTCTAAAGAAGTTTCAGGGAATCAACTCAATTCTGGTAACCCTTCATACCTGAAGACTGAGTAACTTATTAAGAAAAAGGTTTAGTAGACTCACAGTTCCATATGGCTAGGGACAAAGGAAGAGCAGCGGAACCTCTCACATGGCAGCAGGCAGGAAAGTGTGTGCTGGGGAACTCCCCTGTATAAACCCATCAGATCTCAAGAGACTTATTCACTATCACAAGAATAGCACAGAAAAGACTTCCCACAGGGTCCCTCCCTCAACATGTGGGAATTATGGGAGCTACAATTCAAGATGAGATTTGGGTGGGGACACAACCAAACCATATCGCTCTTTTATAGATATTTTGCAATGACCAGAAACCAAAGCTTTTGCCTACATGAGTTTACATTATAATTACATTACATTATAATATTTTTCTAAGAATTCCAAGAAAAAACTGTAAGTGGTCCAAGGAAGGAAAATTTGCTTTTATCAAACTCCCGTTTGTTGAATACGATATATTTAGCAATAAAATGAATATTTAGCTCAGAACAATACATTCTAATCAGCTTTCCATTGAACATGCCATGATCACAGTTTCTATAATTATTTAGAATTCTTTATTCAGCTATAATTGACAAAGGAAAGGTAGATTGCATTAAAATATTAGATACATGGCATTTAAAAGTTGTTTAAAAGTAAGTTCCCATTGATTTTAAAGTAAGCTTTGGTTAAGTTAAATAAAATGTTTTCAAATTCAGAATTCCCCTCTATAATCAACATCTAAGATCTGATGTTACATTTATTATTACTAAGGAGTTTCTTCATCAATTCATTTTTTATGATTTCTCCATCTTTAAGGCTTATGATACTGTTATGAATTTCATAACAATATGAGATCTCTGCTTCTGAGACAAAAGGAAAGATTGATCCTATTTCCCTACTCCATAGCAGGTAGGTGGAGCAATGCTATGAGCACTGCTGGGCTGCAGGCAGAGTCATGTGTATCATGCCAAGCCAAGCGTTTATCTACTGCTGCCAGACCCTCCAGCCGAGAGCTGTCTTCTCCCTTTGGGTGACAGTGGAAGAGGCCTTTTGTTGAGATTGTGGAGACACAAGGTCAAAACAGCATCACTGAGTTACCACATGAAGTACAGTTACTTTAGAGGGTCTCCTATATCCACAAATGGTTATAATTGAAAAATCAACACTTTTTGGGTTAAGTCACTGAGAACTGGGAGTTTTCTATTATTATAGCATAACCTAATCTATCTTATAACTAGAAAAGATAAAGCAAACCTCAGGAGAACATCTGGCCTCTTTACATTACCATTCCTTCAGAATCTCAAGAGACCTACCTAAATGTTGTTGTTTCAAAGAGCACATCAACCTCAGCAACGATTATTTGTTCAATCTAATGTTTACATGCACTACATAAGATCACCTGAGCTGCAAAGATGATGAGAATACAACCCTTTGCCTTCAGGTTAATATAAAAGCATTTTCCAAGGTTACGTTGAGTCATTTTCTGTTGGGAAATTTTACTGAAAACTTTTTCCCTTTTTAAAAAATTTCTTAATTTGAAAATGGTGTGCACATGTATACACGCACATACATTAAGAGTGTATGTTGGCCGGGCGCGGTGGCTCAAGCCTGTAATCCCAGCACTTTGGGAGGCCGAGACGGGCAGATCACAAGGTCAGGAGATCGAGACCATCCTGGCTAACACAGTGAAACCCCGTCTCTACTAAAAAATACAAAAAAAAAAAACTAGCTGGGCGAGGTGGCGGGCGCCTGTAGTCCCAGCTACTAAGGAGGCTGAGGCAGGAGAATGGCGCAAACCCAGGAGGCAGAGCTTGCAGTGAGCTGAGATCCGGCCACTGCACTCCAGCCTGGGCGACAGAGCGAGACTCCGTCTCAAAAAAAAAAAAAGAGTGTATGTTATATGATGTTATACATTCAGTCTGTATGAATGTTACAAACATGCGTGAGTATATACATTTGAAGGGGTAGGGGAGAGAGAAAGATACAAGGTGCCACGTGCCTCAGTTTGTCTTTCAATAAATTCCAAAATCCAGACATAATAAATTTATAATCAGTGTAATTGTAACCTACCTACAACATCTTGCACAGAATAAAAAATTGTTTCCAGATAATAGGAAAATCACATAACTCATTTCCAGCCAGTTTGTAACTGGTATTTTTTTCTTTTTCTTTTTTTTTTCCCCCACAGTTATTTAAAAGAAATTGGTGCAATAAAAAATAGTTTTGCTATTACATTATATTTACACTTAGTAGCAGTGTTTTATGCTAAATCAAATGCATGTTTTACTGAATTACTGTTAAAGCCAAATAACTGCTTTTCAACCACACCTTAGCACCTTAACTTGCCTCTGGCCTGGGTATGTCACTGAGTGTTGACAAGCCTGTCCTTCATACTTCAGATAAGTGAAAATACTAATTTATGGAAAAGGCATGTGTGACATCTGGGCTTAGCTTTTCTTCATTTAGTTTGATTATCCAGTTTTTAAAATTGTCAGTAATAAAAGGGTCATTATTAATATTTCTATTCTGTTTCATGCTAAAAGTTTTGTTTGTTTTTAACCTATATTATCTCATTCATCCCTACACACCTCCGCCAGTGGCTAATGGTGTTATTATGGTATGTATTAGGAGAGTAAGACTAATTAACTTCCCTGAGGCACATAGATATCAAGTGAACAAACTACCATCCCAGCTCAAGTCCGTGCTTCCATCACAATTTTTAATATAAAAAAAATCATTTGGCCAGGCACAGTGACTCACGCTTGTAATCCCAGCACTTTGGGAGGCCGAGGCGGGCAGATCACCTGAGGTCAGGAGTTTGAGACCAGCCTGGCTAACATGGTGAAACCCCATTTCTAATAAAAATATAAAATATTACCTGGGTGTGGTGGCACGCGCCTGTAATCCCAGCTATTCAGGAGGTTGAGGCAGGAGAATCACTTGAACCCAGGAGGGAGGTGAAGGTTGCAGTGAGCCAAGACTGCACCATTGCACTTCAGCTGGGGCAACAAGAGCAAAACTCTGTCAAAAAAAAAATAAATAAATAAATAAAATAATCATTTTGCTAATATTCCCCTCTCTAAAGTACTTCTTTTTAAATAACAACATTTCAAAACTCCAGATTCCCTTTGGAATTGCTAAATAACCTCTAACAGAGTTTCTAGAAGTGTGGACTATGGGTTACCTGCATCAGAATTACTTACTTGGGTGATTATTAATCATGCAGATTCCTGGTTCTCTGCCTAAACTTTTCGAATCAGAATCTCCTAAAGAAGCTTCAGAAATTTTTATTTTCCAGATGATTCTAATACACATAAACATTATTCCCAAACAATTGAAGAAATATCTCTAAGTCATCACAGAGGTGACTGACTTCATCAAAAGTGTACTTCAACAAGTCCCTTTGAGTTCGACCACTTCACGTATGTCAAGAATCTGAACAGTGAATTGACTTTAGCTAATGGTAAGAGCCGAGAAGGTGCAATGGTAACTGAAGAGAAAAGGGTAATAAGAAAACTTTTTTCTTAATTTGAAGTGTAATTTGAAGAGACACTCAACGTAAATATACTAATGGATTAATTTTAAAATATAATGTTGAAGAAGTAGAGAGTAGAATGGTGGTTACCAGAGGCTGGGAAGAGGAGTGGATGGGGAAGATGTTGACCAAAGGGTATAAAATTTCAGTTAGAGAGGAGGCATAAGCTTTAGTGATCTATTGCACAGAATAGTGACTGTGATAAATAATAGGCACACTATATTTCAAAATTACTAAAGGAGTAGGATTTAAATGTTTTCATTGCAAAAAATAAGCATGTGAAATGACGGATTCAGTAATTAGCTTGACTTAGTCATTCCACAATGTAAGCATGTGTGAAAATATAGCATTGAATCCCTTATATAGTTATTACTTATCAATTAAAAAAAGATTAAAAACAGGGTGACTACAGTCAATAATAATAATTTATTGTATATTTTAAAATAACTAAAAGAGTAGAATTACAATGTTCCTACCACAAACGCTAAATGCTTGAGGTGATGGAGACCCCAATTACCCTGATGTGATTATTACACATAGTGTGTCTATATGAAAACATCACATGTACCCCATAAATACACACATCTATTCTATACCCATAATAATTAAAAATACAAAACTTAAAAATATATGTAAAAAAGTCAAAAAATCAAAAACTAAAAAATTTAAAACTATTTAAAACTAAAGAGAAAAAATATGATTTTATAGAAAAGGTCATCTAAATCTTTAAAATGCCTATTTATAGTTTAAAAATAAATAAAATACCATATTGAATGCTGACTTTAGGAAACATGAAAAACAACATTTGTAAACCAGGAAGCTTATAAGTAATAATTCGAATATAAAAAAGGAAAATGAAGCAGGTTCCTGGTGGAGAAGTGAGGTGGGGGTTGTCTGTCACTGTGCAGAGGTAGGAAAGAGGTGTGGAAGGGAATAGCCTTTGAAAACAAAATAACCTTTGCACACATTCTTTTAACCCAAGGTTAAGTAATAATATCCTGTTTTCCAATTTAAAATTTGAGTCACAGAGAAGTTCCATGAATTGCCAAAGGTCAGTCAGTTAGTCAATGGCAGAACTGACCATATTCCAGTGACTCCAAATCGGTTGCTCTTTCCACCTAATTATATTGTATTTTCTTTTGTTTTAAGCCTTCCAACTAGTTTTCAGCCCATCTGAGGATTTCATATCTGCCCAAGTCAATTTGAATTAATGTAGTAAGGCCTTGGGAAACCACATTCGTATTTTTGTGCCTTTCTTAGTGTGTTGTTTTCCTGCAGAATAATTACAAACTTCTGTGTTTTAATTACAGTGACTTTTAGGATGCTGCAGATTTCTTCCAATCAGTTGGCTTTTGTATTTTCTTCCTGTACCTTTTCAGCACAAGACTTCTAAACTCTCTTATACCCGAGTGGGAGTGTTCCTTAGGCAGAAACCCTAACTGATAGAGCCTGTCTCCATGGCGTGATGGAGGATCACTGAAATAGGCTCCACTGAATATTAGGTGTAAATGCTTTCAGGTAGCCCTTCTTGGTTGAATTAAACTACAAAGCAATATTTCTTTCAAGCCATTTGGAGGCAATTTACAGGCAAAAAAACAATGTGGTCTACATAAAAGTCATAACTCTGATTTCCATGTGTCATGTGCATGTTGCACAACTCTACAGATTATTCATAGAAACAAATTAGGAAAAGGAAGCAACTCCACAATATGTTTTGATGAAAGAATCGCTGAGCATCCCTTACTTGGCTGATGGTTAGTATACACGTTTGTTTATAAAACATATGCAAATGTAATGAAATGGCTCCTTCTATGGTGTGCAAGGAAATAGATGATTGTATTGTTACGACAGTTGTGCCTTTTCCATAAATAACTTAAAGGCCACATTTCTCTCCCCATTAAGAATCACTTCCCTATGCAATTTAGTTCATGTTTGTTTCTGAGGCATCACTAATTACCACTCATCTGAGATACATAGATTCCCCCTCTCTTCCTTGGTGTGGCACTGCCACTTCTTCCAAGGCTTCTGTGGAGTAGGAGATGGTCAAGGAGGTGGTGAATGAGCACGGGATAAGCCTCACTATCATTGACGGTTCTGCCATTACCCTCTTTACTGCCATCTCACAAAGTTATACACATGTAGCTGACTATTCTTGTTTTCTTTCTTTTTTTCCTGCTTCAGGTTTATTTGTACAAATAGCACAGGAAGACACCAGCCCCATGCAGATGGCAGCCCAGGGGGGTCGCATCAGTCCTTCTGTCCTCACGTTGGCAGATGGAGATCTCTACTCTGAAGCCTTTGTAGGGCCATGGGCACCTTTGGGAGCCTGAGCTGGAACTGAAGCTGGAGCTGCAGGCTGGGCCTTGGTTTGATCATTGGCCTTTGGCGGGCACAGCCTGAGCCCCTTGGCAATGCGGGCACGAGCACGCTTCCTAAGCTTGGGGTGGGCAGTGTAGGCAAGTCGATCGAGCTTGTGGCAGATACCCTTTGGGATCTTGGGCTTAACCTCCTTGGGCTTTACCAGGGCCTTGATGGCCTCAGCACGTACACTCACGGCCTTGGTATTGTTAGCCTGCATCTTCTTTAGGCCTTTCTTGTTGTGCTTCTTGGCAAAGTGCATGCTCCTCAGGAACTTGGGGTCCACTCCCTTTAGAGATTAGTGATTGGGGTTTCTTTGTGATTGGGGTTTCTTGATGCCATTTCTATGCCATTTTCGGGACTGGTTGTGTGTGGTGTGGTTCTTGGACTTGGCCATGTCTGCACCATAAGCCACGGCTCTCATAGCTGACTATTCTTAAGTACAAGGCGAAACCAAAGAGAATTCTGATATATTGTGGGGAAAAAAGTTGACCATCCACTTAATATTTCCATAATCAAAAAATCCCCAAAGTTAAGGCTTCATAAGCAGAGTCCTGTCTACCCCCAGTTCTACTTTTCTTTCCAAGATATAATGCCCTTTTTTATTACTCCACTCTTTGAAATCAACACCTACTTATTGGGAAATTTCACTGTTTATCCACAAAGGTTATCACCACAGGACACATCCTGTTAGCATTATTTTCGAAACTCTAAGCTTACTCTTGGAACTATTAGGAATAAGAGGCCAGTGTGGTGGCACCTTGGGAGGCTGAAGAAGGAGGATCTCTTGAGCTCAGGAGTTTGAGACCATCCTGGGCAATATAGGAGACCTTGTCTCTACAAAAAATAAAAAATTATCTGGGTGTAGTGGTGCATGCCTGTGATTCCAGTTAACTAGGAGGCTGAGACGGGAGGATCACTTGAGCCCCGGAGTTTGAGGCTGCAGTGAGCTATGATGGCACGAATGCACTCCAGCCTGGCCAACATAGCAAAACACAGTCTCGAAGAAGAAGAAGAAAGAAGAAAGAAGAAAGAAGAAAGAAGAAAGAAGAAGAAGAAGAAGAAGAAGAAGAAGAAGAAGAAGAAGAAGAAGAAGAAGAAGAAGAAGAAGAAAAAGGAGAAGAAGAAGAAGAGGAAGAAGAAGAGGAGGAGGAAGAAGAGGAGGAAGAAGAGGAGGAAGAAGAGGAAAGTATCAAGTACTAAGTTATAAACATTAGCCTACTACCTTATAAACTTAAGTGGCTCCCTTATCCTAAAAAATCCTGGGCATGGGTTTGAATTTGTTCCCTGAATTGGCCTAATTAACCCCTTAGACAGATATCATCCTTCTTGCCAGTCTCTGTGAGATGAACAGGCCTTATTCATACTTAGGCAGTTCCTCCAGTCTCTGGAGAGGTGGGGGTGAATTATAGGTAGGTCATATTTATGCAGCCTTAAGGAAAGAAAGGATTGAGCCCAGTGAACAGATTACAAAGTATTGGTGTATTGATCCTGTATTAGTCCGTTCTCATGATGCTAATAAAGACATACCCAGGACTGGTTAATTTATAAAGGAAAGAAATTTAATGGACTCACAGTTCCACACGGCTGGGGAGGCCTCACAATCATGGTGGAAAATGAAGGAAGAGCAAAGGGACTTCTCACATGGCAGAAGGTAAGAGGGTGTGTGCAGGGGAACTCCCTTTTGTAAAACCATTAGCTCTCCTGAGACTTATTCACTATCATGAGAACAGCATGGGAAAAATCCACTCCCATGATTCAATTACCCCCCACCAGGTCCCTCCCATGATGTGGGGATTATGGGAGCTACAATTCAAGATGAGATTTGGGTGGGGACACAGCCAAACCATATCAAATCCTTAGTAACATGAGCATTTTATGATGTTATAAAATCACTCTTCTTTTTGTTGTTTCATGAGTGATGGATGACTTCAGAAGATTGTGTTGGGATTTACCTCAGTTTGAATGAGGTGTGTTCAAAACTTGATAGATTTTTAAATATTTAAAAATAATTGTTGAGGAGGAGCAGTTCTTCCCCACTTCTCATGTGACCTTCCATGCAGACGGAACTTATCAGTATAAGGCTCCTGACCTCTCTGTCCCTTCACCCATTCTGCCTCAAAGCAGCTAGACTAATTTTCGGATTGGTCGATTTGAAATGAATATGATTAAGCTTAATACCTCTATCCCTCTTCCTTTGGGAGTGAGCTGTCTACATGAAAATCCTTACTCCACCACTCTGTGGGGTCAGCCTTCTCCCCATCTGCGGGAGGCAGCTCTCACCGAGTACCACCTACCACCACTGAGTTCAGTGGACAATGAGGACACCCAACCGCCTCGTTCGGAGTTGTGTCTTCCAACTTCATCTTTAGTAGCTCATCTCTTATCTCTTCACCTCCTTGTCTTATTTTTCTAAATGTTCATCACTTTAACTGGGAGGCGAGATACTGTGTATTAGGCGCCCAGCCCTCACAAACTCCGGCAACAATGAACACTAAGCTACACAATGTAGATACGAATAAGAACTATTGATTGTTTTGCGAGGTGAGTAGTTTGTATTAGGTAGAAGAAGAAAGGGTAGGTGAATCTTCTTTCCTTCAAGGAGCATATAAGCACACATAAATGGTTAGAAACAGTAAGAGAGGGTCTACAGGCCTTCATGAGTGGAGCAGACAGCAACTAAGGAAAATTAGAGGAGAAAGATATTGGTTGGAAAGCCTAACAGGGAGTTAAAGTTTCAGCTGAGCTTTAAGGAAAGGTTGGTACATGCATTCCAAAAAGTGCAGAGTGTTCTATTAATGGAAAAGTAAGCACATCGAGCTGGTTCTATTGCAAATATGTATTTATAATGACATCCTGTAAGTAACTGAAAACTCTATCATTACATTAAAAAATGTAAAACCTTCTGGAGCAGCCGAGTACATGGCAGCAGCTGCAACATCAGCATGTTCCGTCTCACTGTCTGCCACAGACAGCACAACTACTAGTGATGTTCACACAGACTTGGGAGAAGTTTTGACATGAAATAACTGTGATATTTAAGGAAGAAACAAAATGCTGATAGTTGATACAAAAACTGAGGTCCCCCCCTCTGTAATTACAATGAACATGCTAAACAAAGATGGAACTAACTCTGAGAACTTAAAGCCAACAAGAGGAGTTGGCTGCACCTGCATCAGGACAAAATGTGCTGGCTGGTCCCTGACCTGGCATAAGACAGGAAAGTCACCTGTGCGGTAGAATTGTGGGCACAAGCACACACTTCATTCAGGTGAAGGCTCAGTGAGAGATCTTCTGTCCTGTCCTGCCCTGAGAGACGGAGGCTTTTAGGTAAGCAGAGGGAAGGGGGTAAGACCCCCAGCACATGGAGGGAGAACAAAAGTCTCAGGCAGGAAAGCATAAGAGATGCTTGGAGAAGACAGGGCAGGAGTGCAGAGATTTTGATGTCTATAAACCTTGGTTGACCTTGAAGATTTATCTTTTAATGCCATTATCTCATGTTAATTAATAACGGCAACTTAACTTTCCGTCTTCATGGCATTCTGACAACACTGCCTTTCAGCAGCCATAGTGATGTTACTGATCTGCTTTTGCCTGGTTTTCTGTGAGTAAACTGTGTTCTGAGCCAGCCACACGCTGTGACTCAGGCCTTCTTATGACCAGTACCAGGCACTCACACTGCTGTTGGCCAAGAGCTGCCTATGGCCATACAGCGGAGACAAATTAATACTAACACCATCCTTACATTTGGGAGACAGGCTAACAGTTTACAGGCTCCAGAGCACTTTCCCATCCCTTCACATTTAATCCTTGGATCACATCTGGTGTTATTCAGGCACAACTGGAAGGCCATGTGCGGGTGGACCACATCTGGAATAGCCTGTGTTGAGAGACACATCTGGCACTCTCCCCCATCACCCCCTTCTTCCCTCTTCAGGAAACTTGGGACATGGAGTCAAGACACCTGGCTTTCAAGCCCAGGTCTTCTATTAACTGACCATGGGCTTGTGGGCAAAGTCACACCACTTCTCTGGGTATAATTGCATACTGGGTGATTTCTAAAGCCCCTTCCTGCTCCAAGATACTATTATGCTGTGACAAACTGGAGAAGTAGATAGTGACTATAGTGATATCCTCCTTAAAAATGAAGACCCTGTTACACAGAGAATTTAATGACTTCTACTCCAAGATTACACAGATGGTAAGCAGTAACATCTCTGGATGTTTCATTTAGTGTTTTTTCCACTACATCGCACACATGTGCGTGAGCACAATGTGGATTAACCTTGACCCGCTTAGCTCTAGCTCAGATAACCAGATGCAGATGGAGGAATCCATGCTTTCAGCAAAACTACATTAATTACTTGGACAGTATGTGGCTAAATAAGATTCCACAAACTGACAGCCTGCAGACAGGATTTGTCCTGAAGCCCTGTTTTATTTGGCCCCTAGCGTGTTTTATTTAAAAAATTGACATGTTGCTATACTTTAAATTTGAGATATTTACATAAAAATTCAAAAATTCAAGTTCTCTTAAAAAGCTGAAAGTTTGGCAACATGATAATGACTGGTTGAAATGGGCTCATCATTATATTGTCCCTTCAGTTAGTGTTTTCAAACTTCCATACTTTTGACATTTTGGACTGAATAATTCTATGTTGTGGAGAGGCTGTCCTGTGTATTTTGGGATGTCTAACAGCATCCCTAGTCTATACTCACCAGATGCCAGTAGCACCTTCCCCTCTGTTGTGACAATCAGTGTGACATTGCCAAATGTCCTTTGGATGGGGGCCACAAAATTCCTTTATGCTGAGAATGATTGCTGTAGGCGTTTGAATAGGGATCCTTGGAAAACAAGAGCTGGAGAAGATGTAGTCCAATGCTCTCCGTTTACAGAGAAGGAAACTGAAGCCCAACCAGAAAGGTTAAGTAACTTGCCCATAGTGACACAATTGAACAATGGTGACAGAGCTAGGACTGGAACCCAGGTCCTCTGATGCCTTGTGCAGTGCACTTGTCACCTCGATCTGCTTCCAGAGCTCTCACCTGCCAACTATGTGAGATGCTGGGTACATTAATTTGCTAATTTCCTGCCCATTTTAATTGCTGATCAGGAAGGCCTGACTGCTGCTCTCCCTTCCTTGCAAGTATGTCCAGAGTCAAACAGAGCAGCCCTCCACTCCAAGGGAGCATTTCCTGGACTAGGCGGCCCATATTGTTTCACTCAGATTGGAAAGGGTGTTACGTAAACATTTACCTTATTCTCTGATCCAGTCATTTATATAAGATTTTTCTCATTCCCAGCCACTTCAGATCATCAGTCTCTTTTGCATTCTTGAATCAACATTTTCTCTAAAGCCACTAAGAAAGGGTGCAGCCAGAAACAAATGTTTGTGTGAAGTCATTTGTCACTCTGCAAATTCCTTAGGAATGTGGTTATACAACAAACAGTTGGATGTGATCATTTATATGCTTAGAATTTGTTTCATCATTTCAAAGCTCATCCTTTTTGATAAAAAACAATTTTAGAAGTATATTAACGATTTATCACAGGAAGTATTTCCTTTTCATAATAATAAATTCCTCTGATGTGAGAAAGTACCTACCAGGCCTACTGGACTAGAAGCCCTGGGTGCTTAGGCTCTATCAGTTTTGGCTCTATCCCTATCGAACCTGATGGCCTAAACAGGGCCATATCTTTCTCAACGGTGTTTGGGCGACCACTGAGATCCCTTGACACTCTCATATTGTATGAGTCATATTCCTGTTTCATCTGTTAGTGTCCCTGGGAGCTTTCTCCTATAATTGGTTCTTGTTCTACCTGGTTTGCCTGCTGCATTTTTGACAGAGAAAGCCCAGAAAACACCTATTGTAAAATGTTATTTGTTTACCCACTTACAGTGGGACCAGCCCACAGGTTAATTTGAAAATTTTCTAGTTGTCCGTGAAATATCTTAGTCAGAAAGTAACTTTGCCCAACAGTAATGTTAAACTCTGCTTTGAGGGTACAATAGTCCCCCCTTATCCAAGAAGGATATGGTCCAAGACCGCCAGTGGGTTCCTGAAAGCACGGATTGTAGGAACCCAATCACAGTTCTATTCACATCCACCTACAAATTTAATACCTTTTCCAACCTAACTAAGCACTCGTCATGCACTGTGCCCATAGTTTTGTGGTTTAAAGGGCAACAGCAAAACTAGCACACATTTTTTTTCCTCTTCACAATTTAACAGATAGGTTTGTTTCTGCTGTATCTTTTAGCAACCTCAGCATACAATTCTTTTTTTCTTATTAAGTTGAGAGCCTCCTCCTTTTCATGTAAACACTATTTATGGCTTCTCTTTGGCATATCCAAGTTGCCAGAATCACTATTCTTGTGGTTGGGGCCATTACGAAGTAACGTAAGGGTGCCTTGAACACAAGCACTCTGATACCATGACAACAGATCTGTTAACCAAGAAATCTACTAAGTAAATCACAGACAGGGAGGGTAGACAGCATGGAGACGCTGGACAGAGGATTCACAACCTGGGTAAGATGGGGAGGGAGGGCACACAGTTTAATACTTAAGAATTGTTTATGTTGGAATTTTCCACTTAATATTTTCAGACCATGGTTGACCACAGGTAACTGAAACCACAGGAGTGAGATGACAGGTAAGGGGTTACTACTGTACATCCTTCTTGGATGTCCTACTGAGTGTCAGAATCATTTGAGAATGCAATGATGTAGGAATCAACCTCCTCCTGCCTCCTGCTCCCCTTCGTCCTCCCCCTCAATGTGGTAGGACTTTTCATATATTGTGACCTGAAGTTCACAGAGGACTGTTATGTGACCACTCACTACGGTAAAATCATACTGCCATAAATGTGTTCTGATTTTCTTGGCTTCTATCCTGGCACATCTCTCTCTGGCACAGTGTCCATCCACCTCAGCTTCTGATTGTCTCTTTTCTTTCTTTCCTTTGAACTTGATAGGAGATCAGAGCATGAAAGACAGGTGGCTATAAAGAATAACAGAATTGTCACATATGCAAGAGTTGTGTGTCACCTCCCTTGTGCAATGTTTGAGTGGACTTGATCATAAGGTCCATTTGGACAAGTGGAGGAGGGGAACAAGTGGGACAGAGGCTCGGATGCATGAGTTGGAAAAATGAATAGAGTGTTAAGGGAGCTGCAGTTTGGACTCACCCAAGATAGGTCAGATTCTGAACATAGAGCTGTAAGACTCCCTGCCAGAGAAATCCTGATTAGGATTAGTTGAGGCACTGGGCAAGGCTGGGCCAATGGATAAAGTCTTCAGTACCCAGAACTGAGCAGGTCCAGGAGGACAATTCACTTTATCTCCTAACATCACTTGTTCATAATCTGACTCTTATTGTAAGTCTCTGTGTGAAGGTATATTTTTCTTTTGTCCTTTTGTCGCTTTATCAAGAAGGAAACCAAATTGACTGACTTAAATTTTTGCTTATTAAAACAACGTTAACAATTAGCATTGAACATTGACTTTATGTCAGACATTCTGCCTGTACTATTTTAGCAGAAGGTCACAGGGAAGTTTAAGGGTAATTGTTGGCCATTCTTGAATATGCCTTCTTCCTTGCTTTATTAATTAAATAAGTGCTGAGTTTTAACTGGGTCCATGGTATCCCAGCTAAAGATTACATCTTCCAGCTTGTCTTACAGATTGATGTGGCCATGTAACTAGGTAACTAGGTGCTAGCTCATTGGATGTGAACAGAAAAGGTGTAAACAACTTGAGGTTTATGCCCATAAGGAAGGATTGTGCCCTCTCCCTCCCCTTCTCCTTTCCCTCTGGCTGGAAGGTGAACATGAGGCAAGAGTTGAGAAAAGACAGTGTAGCCATGAGATGAAAACTGAGTGTTGAAGATGCAGAATAGGCCAGGAAGAGTCTGGTCCCCAGACTGTGGAGCTGTCCTCTCAGCTCTAGACTGATTATGTTCAGACTAGCACAAGAGAGAAATAGACGCCTGCTTCTTTTAAGCCACAATTATTTTGACTTTTGTTATAATAGCCACACCTGTTTCCTAATTGTTCCTGGTATTCATTTTGTACCCTTTGTGCAAATCAACATCTAAACCTCAAAAAAGACAACTGGTCTAAAATTGCTTCTGGAGTGGTCCCCTCATATAGCTCAAATATGATGCTTTCTTATAGAATTCCTCTCTGATATGGAAATGCCAGTGAAATCATACAGTCCTTTCCCCACACCAAAGGAATGCTCAGTTCTGAACAAAGGGTGCCTTCTGGAACATGTGCCTGGCTGGGTTTTCGTATGTGTGAGCAAAAGTCCGGGGTGCATTCTTTGTTAATCTCCAACCTGGGACTCTACCCACGTCACAGGCTGGGTTCCTGTGGAGATTAAAATAATCGATGTGGTGGGTCAATAAATAAATCATAAAAATTATCACATTTACCCAGTATCAACATTACTAGTATTTAAGGGCTCATGTTCGGAATGTTATATATTTAAAACAAAGGTTTTGGCACCAAAATAAAGAATATGCTCCAAGTTACTTTGTTTTTTGACTTAACGTTTTTAAATATTGCATGTTAGTGAGATTTGGGTTGTGAGAGCCATCAAGGCATTTCTGATTTACTTTTTTTTTTCAGGGATACTGAGGGGCTACTTGTGAGATGGCAAAAAAGAGATATGGCAACGAGAATTCCCCTCAGTCATCCCTGACAAGTTCCCCTACATCTTCACACAAAGTAAGAGGGCCGCCACTTCACGGTGATCTCAGCACTCCTAATGCCACTTGGAAAATTCTGGACTTGGATTAAGCACGACTCAGGCAGGACAGTTCACAGATACTGTGAGCCATGACTTAAGGCCCATTTTCTCTGAAGCTATTTCCAAGTTAGTCAGCACCATACGGACAAACAGAGGGAGAGTCAGAAAGATAAATTTCTTTCCCTGTAATGTATGTGTTATGTTAACAATAGAATACAATGAAGTTAAGGGATCATGTATGAATGTAAATGCCCCTGCATCCCCACTGTGTTCAGTACTTTATGTATTATCTTTGTCTTTTCCACAGTGTGCTTCTTACACATTCCCCGACTCCTTCCACAGTTATCTATCAATTGTCAAATGCTGTTTACCTAGAACATTGGGGTTCTCATTTGCTAGACTTTTTTTTTTTTTTTTGCAGTTTATTATTCTTTATCTCTGTTTACTAAACTCCAGCATCTCACCTACATTATGTAACTTTTTATCAAAGTTAAGTGAAATGTAGATCTTGAATTTTCTCTTTCTTCCATAATTCTTTATTACTTGTGAAATATATTCCTACAATATTGTATATGTGACCAGGGGACCAGATGGGACCGGGGGAGGAAAATGGCTTTTAAGTGATTCAAGGCGATGCTTATTGTCTATCGAGTCAGGACTATGAAGCCACATGACGTGGAAGCAATGCAGGTGTATTTCTTCACCTCTCAACATTCTTGACAAGCTACTGTATGCCACAGCCTAGGGATAAAAACTTGATGAAGGGTCTACCTCTGCCTCTGGAAGCTTATAATCTGTGGGATAGCCAAGTAACAAGGGATTTCAGAACAGTGTGCTGGGTGCTGCCATGGGGATAGCCACAGGGTGCTAGGGGAACAGACAGTAGTGAGGCCCAACTTGGTCTTGTGAGAATCAGGGAAGGTTTTCTGGATGGGAAGGTGGTGTTTAAGTGAGATCTGAGTAGAGGTTGTCCATGCAAAAAAGTGGAAAATATCATGGCAAGCTTCCAGAGATGAGAAAGGGAAGCTTTTTTGGGGATCACTGAGTAGTTCCATGCATCTGGAGCGTGGAGTGGAAGTAGCTGAGTATTGAAATCCAAAGATGGGGATGAAAGCAGAGACTGGATTAAAAATCCCTGAGAGCCAAGATATCAAGTAGGTAAGGGGCAGAGGTCAAAATAAATGGATCCAGTCAGTCTGAGGAAGATTCACCTACACCAATGCTGCAGTTTGAAGCTGGATAAGAAGAAAAGGAAATAAACATTTTTGAGTGTGTACCATATACCAGACACTGCATTACCTAATCCAATTATCACACAAAGCTTTTAGGGGGTATAATCATCACCATTTCATGGCTGAAAAACATGGCTTCAAAAGGTAGCATGATAGGTGTCACACAGTTTTGAGTAGTAGGTCTGAGATTCACATTCAGGTCTAATTCCAAAGCCTGTGTTCTTTCTGACCATAGCAATGACTCCAGAGCAAGAGGCCAGCCAAGAGAGGGCAGGTTTAATGAACTGGATAGAAGCTACAGAGAGTCAGACTTGGGCTTCAGATAACCACATGGAGGCAGAGTAACAGCTGGCACAAGACTTCCAGGAAATGGGCCATCTTTGGAAAGATGTGTTGACAAGCTGCCCAGGCTGTGGGGCATGAGTGCCAAAGGTCAAAGTTTAGAAGAATAAAGAGGCAAAATCAAACTTCTATGTAGAAGAAGCTAACTAGAAGTTGATATAGAAGCATGAAACTAGACAGAAGAGGAGAGGAGTTAGAAGAGACAGGGCCAAGTGCCATGCTGAGAGGCCAAAGCTACAGAAAAAGTGGCCAAGGAGAGAGGTTCCTGGTGATGGGGTGGCTGAAAGCCTTTAAAGAATAGAAGTGTCTAATGTGTAATCATAGGTTGTTTGGTTGCTGTCCTGTAAACTCCAACAGTTGCCTCAATTCTCCTGTTAAAATCCATCCCACACATCACACAGCCTTGTGTTTGAGACAGGCTCCAGTAGAACGTCCAAACAGGAAGACGGGGAATGTTCGGTGTGGAGTGTGGAGTGACAGGGTACACAGAAGCGGGACCAGGCACAGAAAAGAGAGGAAGCCCATACATGGCGTGATTAGGCCTCAGCCAGAGGTGGCCAGGAACATTATAAACAACCTGCCCACATGTCAAAGATTAGCAGAGAGTTCGAGAGAGTTGTTAAATGGCTCACCACATAAGGAATGAGAATGCAAAACAATTCCATTTGAATCCTGAAAGGGCAAGCTGACCTCCGCTGATGTGCGGCTTGTGAAAAGAAGATATTTCTAATAGAGCTGCTCAAGGATTAAGTAGGCAGCCTTGGACAGCAGTTAATTTTCCACCCCTGGGAATGTGTAGGCAACGAGGACGCAGACCCAGGCATGAGTAGGACAGATTCAGGTGTCAGATGACGACAGACTGCATAACCCATCGAACTCCCTCCCAACCCTGAGAGTCCAGCCTAGGAAAGCAAGTTTAAGGCTCCCAAATGCATGAAGTATCCAGGCAAATCGAACTTGCATTTGGGAATGCACATTTGACAAAACTCAGAATGAATGAGTCAATAGGAAATCCACCCAAACAGGTAAACCTTAAAACCGAACCATTAACATCCAAGAGAAGGATAAAGCTGCCTTGCTAGTCAACTTTCTGATTCAATCCAAGCTTTCTCATGTGCTTCCCGCTCCTCCTAACGGGTCACTTGGTTTGGACAGTCTAGGATTTGCTTTCAGAGCAGGTGGATAAACTTACCTGTTCTATCGGAGATTAAGGTTTCAGCACCTGTTGAAGATGCATCTAACCTGTTGAGGATTTTCTTGCATTTTGAGATTCATGCCCGGGCCTAGACATCCTTTCTCCCAGTTCGTTAGTAATATCCACCGGGCTGGAGGTGTCTTGAGGGTATGAAAGTCCACCAGCTTCAAGAGAAAAGGAAACAAAAGTAAAGCAAGAGAGACTGAGAACAACAACGTAGGCAGAAAGCTGGTAACAGTGAGCTCTCTTCTCTCCATGGCCCGGTCAGAAAGAAACAAGCAAATGCTGCCACAACTCCTTAGACTGTGTGCAAGGACAGGGTACACACCAACTGCTAAAGCACATGTTAAAAGGTTAAAATGTTAAACAATTTCCTAGATTTTCTCTTATACTGTGCTCAGAACAATATGTGCAATTTAGAGAAAAAAAAAAAAAAACCTAAGTAAATATGATATTCTGCCAATGCTCTAATTTTATGTGTCACCCAGGGATGACTTGGTACATGAAATGCATAGACAAACCATACATTTTCAAAAAGCAGACTTTATTGGTTTGAATTTCAGCACGTAAGGTATTTCTGCACTCACCCACGGTAGGGCAACAGTCAGGATAGTCAGAAGTCACGAAGGAGGAGGAGGCACAAAGAACCTACAGTAACCACAGACTAAATCGTCAGCTCTAAGAAATTGACTGTAGACCTCAAATAGTTGCTGATATTTGAAATAAGAATAAAATTTCCCATATGCAACCAGTCTAGGGAGGCATTCTTGGTGACATTTTCAAATTGTCCCATATGCCACAACCCTCTACTGAGCAGGACTGAACACGTCTCCGGGGGTCAAACCCACATAGATTGGATTTGAAAGACCACGAAGGTCAGTTCTTTCTCCTGAGTGTCCTCCCTTTGTGGAAACTAGAAGTAAATTAACAACCCCACCTAGTCATTCCAAAAGATAGAATCACATTTAAGCTACCTTTTAGCTTTAGAAACATTTTTCTTCCAAGAAACTACTTTTGAAATAAGTAAAAAATGTTAAAGTTGACCACTTGTCCTTTTATTTTAACAAGTACTTTTGAATTCTTCCTCCAGGCCACCATGCCAGACATGGAAGATACAAAGATCTATTGATGCCTTTGAATAACCTAGAGTCTCTTGTTCATGCAAACAAGATTAAGAGCCAATAAATTAATCACAAAGTGCAGATGTACACTCTGTGCCCAGATCTGCCCCGGGGTATTGGGAAAGGCCTCACAGCAAAGGCCAGAGCCTGAGCTGAGCAGCTGATGGTGAGTGGGAGTTTATCAGATGACAGACAGGTGAATGGCATTTCAGAAGGAGGGAATAGTATGTTGCAAAGGTACCAAAGCGGGAGAGAGTAGGACAGTGGCTTGAGGAGTGGCACCAGGGTCAAGGTAGTATGTTGCATGCTCTAGTCATGCAAGTGTTTTCCTGGAAAAAGAACAAATGCATCGTGACAAAATTCAAGTGCATTCCTATACTTAAAATTCAACAGATCTAAAGATAGTAATTCAGAGAAAAAGGAAATTAAAATATTTGAGCAGTTTCTTTGTGACACCTGAAAACAAGTGCCAGGGGATTTATGTGTTATTGTCTCTAGAACAGGGTCACTTCATGGGCCTGTAGCCTGCCATCACTCAGGGGCCCATGCAGAGAAGCCTCTGCACTGGGGCAAATGCTCTGCTCTTGCTGTCTTAAAGTTCTTTAGTACGTTTTGAACAACGCGCCTTGGCTTTTCGTATTCCATTTGTCCCCAAAAATTACGCAGCTGATCCTGAGAACAGAACATTTTCAGATGACTTGAAATAGCTCCGTATTGTTGTATTTAAAGTGGAAAGAGGGAGAAGTGGTAGATGAGGTTGAACATGTAGGCAGTGGCATATATCGAAAGGCCTGGGAGCCTCGCTAAAAATTTAAAATGTACCTGTAGGATACAGAAGGTCATTGAAGAATTTGAGCAAGAAGTAGCATGAAGAGATGTGCTGTTCAGATCACCGTAGTGTAATGAGTCGACAGAGTGGAAATATAACAAAAAGTTTCCCATTTAAAATAAATGCATTTTCCTTGTTTGAATTTCGTTTCTTGGGAATAAAGTTTTGATCTGTGTTAAAAGTCTCTGCAAGAAATAGTTGCTGTGATTAACTTACACCTTAGGGTAAATTCAGATAGCAAGATCTGTGAGCTCTTTTGAGAACTGGATGTAGGAAAGGGAGAACAGAAAACAGGAGGCAGAAGTTTCTGCGTATAGATGGGCAGGCCATACAGAAGCCGGCCTTCTGGGGAAAAGCTTAGCCGTCTTTTCACTCTGCACAAGCCTAGCCTGACGACACACAGAGATTTTTTTTTCCCCCAAAAGTGGCCTTTTAGCATTCCCCCTGCCTGTTTCTTTATTGCAGTGTTTCTCAAAGTGTGTTCCCCAGGAAATCAGCATCTCCATCACCTGGAACTCTCCGCTCCACCCTAGTAGCACCGAATCAGAAACTCTGGGGTTGGAGCCCAGAAATCTGTTGTTCTAATCCCTCGGAGTGATCCTCAGGCAGCCAAGAACTGTTGCTTCATTGTAAATTGTCTGTGCCTCTAGAACTCAGATATTATAAGAAAAATGATGGAAATGCCCATTTAGTATCAGAACGAATAATCAAAAGTGATTTTAATATCAAAAAAATTCAGTCTTGTTCTAAACGTACTTTTACATGAATGTACATTCAGCAAGTGATCTAGGGCGTACGTGATTGCAAAATCTTCATAGGTGATAATGCCATAGTTCCAGAATGACTTTAAAAGGGCATACATTACTGCATGAGCGATGAATCACAGCTTCTGCAGTTAATGGTAGTATTTAGCAAAACAAAATAAAGACGATTCTTTTCTTCTTAAGCAAGCATGGTCATTATATTGAAAGAATGTTTTTCTTGTACCGTCTTCTTCTAAAGGATCATGTCTGCTGATAGTGCTGGAATTTTTTTATTTCTTTGTGCCTTACATTGCACCAGTAATATTGCAGCTATGATAATACATGTCCAAAGGTGACATGTGTTTACATAGCCTATAACGTTTCTGAAATGCAGTCTGATTTGCTGCTAAAACCGTCATTTCTCAGATTCTTTCCGTTGTCCTCCATGAGTAATCCAATATACAAGGAAGGATAAAAGGGTAAACACTTTTGTGATAATCCAGATTTTTCCAGTGAAATTTTAAACAGTTTGACAATTCAGTCTTGTTAAAATTTGATATAAAATAAATGCTTCTTTGCAAACAATTATCCAATAAATATTTTAATTCTGTCTCATATTCTCACAGTGGATTGTTTTCTGAGTCTTTTGGTGGAATTCTTTCAAATTAGAGCTCAATGATCTTCTTTATATTTTATCCAAGGTTTGAAATACATGAACCTGTCTCTACTTACTTGAACAATGGCCTCTATTATGGTGTCTTTTTCTTTAAATCCAAATATTATACTCAGCATTTTAGGAATTCTCTATCCCAAATACAGCCAATTAAATTGTCTATAAGTGATTCAGAGCCTTAGAAAATGAAATGAAATGGGAGTTTGTACTTTGAAATGAGTTCAAAAATGTGTACCATTTGTCAATGCTAATCTCTGTCGAGTAGGCCTCATTATCTTCTGGTTCTGCTGCTAACAGATGAAATAATCTGACACAGACTTCTTTAACAGAGATATTTCTTCCTGGGAGAAGTCTTTCTCAGCAACTGGGAATCAAATTCTTGACCCTGAAGATGGGAGAAAGAACGTGATGCTTTTTGGTGCCGTGATAAACCAGCCGAAATTTGAAAACATCTCCTGGGATAAACAAGAGCAGACATGGGTATTTGTATTGTTTCTCATCAACATTCAGGACTAACTGAGAGCTGATGACCAAGGAGTTTAGCACAAGAGAACACTGAGTCTGAAACGTTGGAAAACCTGGAGATGATTGATGGCCTCAGATGCAAATCTCCCATCACTGGCCTGGTCTGATGTTGGCATCGTAAATCTGAGTTGAGACCAGAACCAACGTGGTCACCAGCCTTTCCTTTTCAATCAGCGTTCAGCCCAACCTCCTTTCTGCTGAACCTGAAAACCTGGAGACCCCAACCCAATCTATGATTCTGTGGTTCTGTTCCCCCGTCTCCAAAACCTTGATGAAACAAAGAAGGAAACAAGTATTCATTAAACAGTTTGCAGGGAGGAATGAAAGAATGACAGTCTCTCTCCTTAATAATTTCTGGAATATTTGCATAAATAAATCTTGAATTGATAAACTTTCAAGCAGCAAGAAGATAATGTTTGTGTGCGAGCACCTCTTTTGTAAAGCAGAGAAGCTGGGGTCACACATTCTTTTATCTCCCCCAACTACACCCTCTCCCTCCTTTTGGCCAGGGGCAAGGGGTGTCAGCTGAAGCTGCCGTCTTCCTCATCCATTAGATTCTTGTCTGATATCTAAGACCAGACTGTTCTGTCTTAAATTCATCCCTCAGTCAAAGGGTGTGATGAGAGAAAAAGGGAAATGCCTACTGAATAATTCTTCTTGAATGTACTAGAGGGACTATAAATTACTGATATGGTTTGGATATTTGTCCCTTCCAAATCTCATGTTAAAATTTGATCCCTGGTCAGGACGATGGCTCACACCTATAATCCTAGCACTTTGGGAGGCCCAGGTGGGCAGATCTCTTGAGCTCAGGAGTTAGAGACCAGACTGGGCAATGTGATGAAACCCCATCTCTACTAAAAATACAAAAATTAGTGGGGCATGGTGGCTCATGCCTGTAGTCCCAGTTACTGGGGAGGCTGAGGCACAAGGTCCCTTGAGCCTGACTGAGCTTAAGAGGTGGAGGAGGCAGCGCACTAAGATCGCACCACTGTACTCCAGCATGGGCAACAGAGTGAGACCCTGTCTCAAACAAACAAACAAACAAAAAAACGAAACGATTCCCAGTGTGAGAGATGGGAGATGGGGCCTGGTGGAAGGTGTGTAGGTGTGTGGGTCAGGGGAGTGGATCCTTCATGAGGTTCTTGGTGTAGTCTTCACTGTAATGAGTCAGTTCATGCAAGAACTAGTTGTTTAAAAGACTGTGACACCCTTCTCATCTCTCTTTTGCTCCCTCTCTTGTCATGTGGCACATCTGCTCCTCCTTTGCCTTCTGCCATGATTGGAAGCTTCCTAAAGCCCTCACCAGAACCAGATGCCAGCATCATGCTTCTTGTAGAGCCTGCAGAACCATGGGCCAAATAAACCTCTTTTCTTTATAAATTGCCCAGCCTCAAGTATTCTTTTATAGCCATGCAAAACTGAGACAACACACATATAAAAAATTCATTCCCCAAACATTTACGTGTTCCTCATCCTAAAGGACCTCTGTTAGTTATGGTGTCATCACCTTCTTGGCCAAGTGAAAAGTCTGGAGATGTTTGATCCCCTCTGGGGTAGTTCAGATGTCATGAGGGCATGGAGTTTCCTTTGGGAACGAAAAGAAGAGATGGTGTTTTGGAAGACAAAGGTTAATTCTCATCCTGGAGCATGTGAAGAAAGGCAGGAGATAGGGACTGAGGTGCAGGGTTTGTGCAGGCAGGGCCAAGTGTAAGGATCCAAATTAGAGCAGAGGCTAGAAAACGAGTGAAGCGGGTAGGAGGAGAAAAAGGGGCTCCAGAGTCTCTCTTGTCCTTGCCAGTAACTGCTGAATGAGTGGGTCTCTCTCCTTCACTGGTGAATACCCCTTGGCAGGACATTCCTCCAACCCCGCAGACTTGAGAAATGTTCCTATTTTCTTTTCTCCTCCGCTTCCAGTGAGAATGTTTCCACGTGAAAACACCGTAATACATGAGATTATTTCACAGACAGAACAAGGTTGTACCAGACAGGCTGGGGTCAGTAGGTGTCATGATCCCATCTGACAGAAAACACACTCCAATAGACAACCAAAAAAGCAATTTGAATTAATTCATATCTTTACCCAGTCCCTCTGGAAACAGTTCAAAGTGGGACTGTGGAAGAGAAAGTTCATTTTCATGTCATAGAAAAGCAGCAAAACGTTATACAAATTCATTCTCCCCTAACTTCACCACTTTTTATATCCACTACTACTATATCTTCTGAAGTTTTCACTCATTTTTCAACTCCCAACCTCAATTCCCATTCTCTTCTCAATATAAATATTCTAGCTTCTCCAGGTCACCCCCAGTTATTCACTTACACCAAACTTCATAATAAGGTCTAGGTGAATGTGTGATTGCGTGGCAGGAGGACATTTTGATTTGTCTTCTGTCTTCCCCCGCCAGAGTGTAAACTCCTTGGGGCATTAGGGACTTCACTCCCTTCAGCCTAGAGCAACACCTGACTTGTACTGAGTACTCAGTGACATTCATAAATCAATGAATATGCTTATATTATGTATCCATGCTCCCTAAGGGGTAATTACATTGTTTGCTGTCGCACTTACCAACCTTATGCTGGGAATTACTCTGTATATTAAAAGGCACGGTATTGAATAGTGAGAGCAATTTGTTTTCTTCTGTCTCCACTAAAGAATTTGTTCAGGGCCCTTTATATCTTTGCAAATCCAGTTTCTCTATCTGTTATTGGAAACAATAACACACCTGAGAGACCATCTAAGACCTGACATACAGAACTTTGAGCTTTTCACAGTAAAGGTCAAGTGGCATTATCATTGTTGTCTCACTGCTTTTAATGTTAATAGAGAAGAGCTAAGAATGATGACTTGAATCTTCAAAATGAATATTCAAACTGAAAATTTCTTTCTCTAGTCTAGATAGTACTTCCAAGAAAAGCTTTTTTTCAGATGATTTTACTTCAGTACCAATGGCCTCTCTCCTCTGTATAGCATGAGAATAGAAGAGTAAGCTAACTGATGAAGTATTTTATCACTTGGTCTAACCAAGGGATAGGAAAATGTACTCATAGCCAAATTGAGCTCAAAGGAAGGCATACATCTGGGCACCACATCCAAAGAAAGCCTCACTTTTAAAAACATATTTTTGTGCATCTCAAAACATAAAAACTCAGTATTTTTAAAATACATTTCAATAGCAAGAAAATGTCTAAGGAGACAGTGTCTTCTCCAGAGCAAAGAACTATCTTCTTTTCACTTTCTGCCCTCAGAGAAAATAAGATGACCAAAGGGGTTTGAGTTTCCATAGCCTTAGCAGTTGTAGGTAGGAAGCTGAATAGAAACGACTTTTCACCAATGGAAATGATCTGGTGGTAAGTGCCTCATTGCCCCACTGGAAATTTGTTTTCAGAAATTAAAATTGATGGGAAATCCTTAACCTGGGAAGGCTCTGAGGTTTAGCAGCTTCGATAGCAGAGCCTGCAGCATGCTAACAAAGGTCATGGAAGTAAGCCATACATCAGGGAGCACATTTATTATAATGAGATTAGGGAGCACATTTATTATAACAGGTTTTATTATAAAGGGATATTATAATTATAATTGCAATTAGGGATTACAGTTGTTGTCCTCTAATAATTGTAAGCATAGAATGGCTCTATCTAAGTTCAAAAGAAATTGGGAAAATTCTCAGGACACCTCTGGGAGGAGCAGAAAGCATTCCCTATGCTAGACATTGCTGATCATTCCATCAGAAAGTGGAGAGGTCTAGAGTCTTTGATAAAGGAAGGTCAGAGATCACCTAGACATTTGACTTGGTTCACCTCCATCGGAAGACTCCTCGAGAACACTTTTTCTTCTCTCCCTGATCAACTCAAAGAGTGTAGCAGCAGGAAAATAGCATCTTACTATAAAACAGATAAGGATTTCTATCCTGTACTCCCAGAAGAATGGTTAATGGGTGGTTAAATTGTTACTGTCTTAATCTAGTAAGCTCCTGCAAGAAAGTATGTACTTAGCAGGCTGGTGAATTAGAAACTACTCTTCATTAAGGTGATAGCGAGTGAGGCTACTTGAAGCTTATCTCTGCTATCAAAATGATACCGACATAATCGTTATTATACATAGAGAAGGAATAGTGGTAGAGCGCATGGGTCATGGAATCGGTGCCTGCTTTTAATTCCTGATGCCACTGCTTACAAGCTCCCTGGTTACCAAGCACGTTACTTAACCTCTGTGTGTTTTAATTTGTTCAACTGTAAACTAAAGATAAACACAACAGCAACAGCAAGTAGTTTATAGTGTTTATGAAGTCCCGTGCCAAGCCTTATCTTAGTGTTTTGTCTTCACTGACTAATTTAATGCTTTCAACAACCCTATGAGGTGGGTACTTCCGTTACATGACTCCTGAATCTTTTCTTCTCTACTGTGGTGAGTCCCTATAAACACTTAATAAACATGAAGGACGCTGATGTGCTTTATGAGCATTATTTCATTTAATCCTCACAGCACTGTGATGAGGAAGGTGCTCTTATTTTACCCATTTGACACTTGAGATGACTGAGGCACAGAAACGTTAAGTAACTTACTCAAAGACAGGAAGTGGTGGTGTTGAGAATTATAGGCTGTCAGACTCTAAATGCCATGTTCTTAAATATAATACATCCTATCAGAGTTTCCCTCATTTGTTAAAAGGGGATAAAACCAACTCAAATCACATGTTTATGAATGGGAAGCATTTAGAAAGGATGACTGAAGGGCTACCTTCAAGGCTTGCATCAAAATAAACAGAATTGATAGACACAATCGAAGCTCTGGCTTTAATTTTGTTGTTGTTGGTTTCTTTTTCCTTGGTACAGGATTTTATGATGACGTTTCCATGAGAAAAGGGATCCTGTGGTCATGTAAAGTAATCAACAAAAAGAATGTAGGAAAGGGTACTGGTAAAGTCATATGAGGAAATCGCTCACAAGATGTTTTTCTCTATACTGACATGAAATTCCCCTGAATGTGCTGTTTCACAATCTACAAGATGGAAGTAAGTTGCTTCTAGAGGACGCCAAAGTGATCATGGCACTTTTTAATTTTTAATTTTTTTTTATTTTTTAATCTTCCTTGTTTCTGTAGATGTGGCATAGCCTCCCTGCATCTCTGAGGGTTTCTGGATGATCCTTAAAAATCCCCTCAGGGCCTTCGTCTCATTTGGAGTATGAGCCAGGGTCACCCAGAAAGCTAAATGCAGCTGCTGGGTGATAAAAGTCCTGTGGTAAACTGACTTCCAGCTAACCACAGGCGGCAGAGAGCATCTAATGCAACCACAAAGTGGTTTGCTGGCACAGAACTTCCCCAACCCTTGGAATGAGATACCAGGGCATGTTGTTTAGTCTCCATCTTGGAACTCTTTCTTGTAGCAAGAAGAAAATTCTGATATCCATCAATCTGAAATCTTTTGAGCGCAGCTTTATGTGGAGGCAGGGAGATGAACATGTTGTCTGTGGGATCTCACAACCCCAAGTCCTGTGATCTTAGAGGAGATGCTTAACCAGTTTTAAAACAGGCCGGCATAAACATGCTTCTGGGGATTGAGTAACTGTAGGAGAGTATCAGAGCTTCTTGCAATATGCAGAATTATTTTCCCAAAAATACAAAATTCAATTTTAACACAGAATTTTAAGCTCTTGATGAACCTCTGGAGTCTTCAGGCATGCATGCCACCCCGAGCATGCTGTCAGCTCAACTTGTAGTCCTTCCAACAGACATCCTCTGTCAAGGTCACTCTGTGGAACTTGCATAGAACCACTGGCTTGTTGCAATCAGGTGGCCACTTTGAGGACCTTGTCCTGAAGAAATTGAAAAGGACACCATTAAGATCTTGAGTTTTTTCTTGAAAATATTGCCACTGCTTGTTCTTCAGCACTGCCTTTGAGCTAGAAATTGATGTACTTAATGGCTGGTATTGGCTGAAAAATGAAAACTATGTTAAGTTTTTAAAAACTTTAATGGAAAGGGATGAGGCTATTGCTTTAGCTCTTCAGTGACCTTGGTTGTGTCCATTTTTTATGAGAACTTGGAGCAAAAGCCTATTCAATGCTCATTCCATGATTCCTGCTAAGTCTTTCTTCTCTGGCCACTGGTAATCTAGAATGGAATGGCCCAACTGTCTACATTCTGTGGGCTCTAGCAAATGCATGAACTCTGCTTTCAGTGGGAAGAAGATTCTGGCCTGGGGCTTTCAAATTGCCTCCAGGGGTTTTCTAGGTTGCTCTGTATTAAAATGTTCACAGTTTTGGGTAATGCTGTTGGACTTTGGGAGCTGAGTGGTGCCATCCAAAACCCTGGGCCCTGCACGGCCACAACACACTGTTGTATCTCCCACTCTCATATCTAATTTCAAGCCACCAAAGCATAATAAAGCTTATGAATAGAATTCTCTGCCATTTGCTCAGCTCCAGGTCCTATGGCAGGTAAATGAAGAAAGCAGAACAATCAACATTCTCTGTTCTTTGATTCCTTCAGCATAAGAGGTAAGGCTGCCTGTAATCCCAGCACTTTGGGAGGCTGAGGCCGGTGGATCACTTGGTGTCCAGGAATTTGAGACCAGCCTGGCAAACATGGTGAAACCCCATCTCTACCAAAAATACAAAAAAATTAGCTGGACATGGTGGCACATGCCTGTAATCCCAGCTACTTAGGAGGCTGAGACAGGAGAATCACTTCGAACCTGTGAGGCGGCGGAGGTTGCAGTGAGCCAAAGATCACACCACTGCACTCTAGCCTGAATGACAGAATGAGACCTAAAAACAATAAAATATAAATGAAAATTTAAAAAAGGTAAGGCTGTTCTTGGTGTGGTGTGGTGGTATGGATTATAGCTAGCTAAGGCAGGCTAGACTTCACTCCATTTCATGGACACAGTCCTCATGCAACCCTGGTATTCTGTAGCACCTGGGAGGAAACTAATCTGTAGCCACCTGAAGATGCTTTGGGGAGTGAGCCCAGCCTGGTTCCCAAGGGAGGCCATTAGGACGCTTCTGTTTCCCAATGGAGCTAAATAAATGACACATGTAAACCACCTAGCACTCACCCCAATGTAGGTGATAACTCTTCTAAAAGCAATGCTAGCAAAAGCCTGAAGCTGCTAAGATAAAATCCCATAGCCACAAGAGTGCCTTTCGATTCCTTTCTCTCCAGAAAAAGCAATTCCCTGATTTCATGTGCTAACTACAGGATGATCTTAGAATCCCCAAATTAGACCTCTTTAAAAATCTCAATATTAATTTTCCATGTGCTTAGGCCTAAACAAGATGGAGAGAACAGGTAAATAATCATTAAATTTAAGCTAAAAGTTTTGAGGATTCTACAAGGAAGATAATGGTTTGCTATTATAGGGGTTGAGATTTCTGTATTCTCATTCCTGATAACTAGCAGCCATCGTCATAATGTGGTGCAAATTTTGGACATTTAGAACGTATTTCTAAGGCCTACTTTAAACACTGAAAATAAAGGAAAATAAGAATATACCATGCAACAGATGTGCCAACTACTGCCAAAGGAAATATAATCCATTCTTTAGACACAGAAGTAACTTAGTCGAGTTCACTTTACAGGTACCGTATAATCTGTTGTAGAGGACCACGTGCTCGCAAACAAGATGTTGCCCATAGTTATGCTCTTGCAAACAAAGCATGACGTTTCTTCTCTGCAAACAGGAAGAACAAAAGAGCCGCAAACAGCAGACTCTGGGAACTGGTTAATGTTTAAGCATCTTGAGAACTCAGAAAGTTAGGGAAAGGTCAGAAAAACAACTCATGACATAAAAACAACTCGTGTCTTGTGACGTGGTAAAATTCCACAAGTGTGTATAAAATAGAGCAGAGCGTGCTGCTCGGGGCGGCCGCCATGTTTGTCTTGTCCTGTGTTGTCTTGTGTGTTCATTCCTTTGTTTAGGAAACACGCGGACCCCAACATCTGTGAAGACACATTCTCTTTCTTTTTCTTCTCTGTGAAATTCCAAAGATATTCTGTCACTTGACTAGATAAAGCCCAATTCCCAACCATTATCTTTCTTAAAACCATGTTCTAAATTCTTCACAAGTTTGGGCCTACCTGTCTCTGTTTATTTCCAATTTTAAAATGTCACTGAAATGCTACACATCAGGACTGGAAAGAACCGTTAGAAATTGTAGTCTCATCCTTTCATTTCATAAATGAAACAGAGACTTAGAGAAGTGAAATTTTATTAAGTTAGGTAATGGTAAAACTGGAATGAAAACCCAGACTTCCTGACCCCCTAGTCCAACAAAATTCAGATCCAAACATTACAAATGACATGTAATCTTCCCTGAGATATGACCTGCTGCTGCAAGACTCCAGGCAGACAGCATCAAATGCAGCGGCAAGGAAAAGGAACAGGGCAGGAAAGAGGAAGATTTGGGATCTCTGAGGCCAGCCTTCTATGCTTCCTCTGAATATTGGCTTTGGGACAAAGCCACATTGTGCTACCCAAGAAATGGCTCTGAAAGTTCAAATATTGAGGTAAGAGTTTTCTTACACCCATATGTGATGCCATGGAAGTTATTACAATTAAACCTAGTGGGAGTAGATATTAATCCTTAAGTAAAATGTATTTTTTGAAGGCAAGTTTCCTGAAGCATTGTGATATAGACTTAGGCTGCGCTTATAAATTAATGCAGGTCTGATGACTGTTACTACTCATCCGTTCATTGATTTCCTCACTGATTTATCCAGCAAATATTTATTGAGTGCCTAGGACACATCAGGTCACAAAGTGGTGAGCAGGGGAGACGCAGCCCGGGCTCCCGAGAACTTATAATGTAGTGGCCATGACAGACACTGAACAAGTATTTATAATGAATTATGGAGGGGCACACCACAGAGCTTCACCAGAAGCTAAAACCCTGGATAGACATTCTGGCTCAGTGCATCTTGTGGGGGGTATTTTGAGGAGTGGTGGGGCATTTGGGGTTGTTAGAAGGCTGGAAAGATGCTACCGGCCTCTACATTTGCTACAGAGTTGCTGGATGTCTTGCACTGCACCACCCACCTCTGCAATACAGGGAGTTGTCCCACATCCCTCAAGACTTTGAAGTCCTTTCGCAAAGGTGAAAACCCTGTTCATAATTGCCCAAGCCTAGACTCTAACTCTACTTTATTATTTATTTATTTATTTATTTATTTATTATTTTTTTAAAGACGGAGTCTGGCTCTGTTGCCCAGGCTGGAGAGCAGTGGCACAATCTCAGCTCACTGCAACCTCCGCCTCCCAGGTTCAAGTTATTCTCCTGCCTCAGCCTCCCAAGTATTTGGGATTATAGGCACCTGTCACCATGCCTGGCTAATTTTTGTATTTTTAATAGAGATGGGGTTTTACCATTTTGGCCAGGCTGGTCTTGAATTCCTGACCTCAGATGATCCACCCACCTCAGCCTTCCAAAGCACTGGGATTACAGGAGTGAACCACTGTGCCTGGCCTCTAACTCTGTTTTAAAGATCTACATGAAGTATCTTTTGCACAGCTTTGAATATACTGAATATTCAAAGAATGCATCTAATGTGGAAGACCATATTTTGTTTTGATCAAAACTTAAGAACACAGTTCACGGTTTTACAAAAGTATGTCAACAATGGCAACACTGCCAGTAAAACATAATTACTGACATTTCTATCAGGCTGCATTTAGAGCTCCCTCAGCCAAGAGGATTAAGTGAAATTACTCTTCTTTTATTAGTCTGTGAATAAAGGTAGATTATTTTATCTATGAATTTCATTCCTGATTGGTTTGTGAAAGCAAGTGAACAGACATCAACAATAGACAAAGAATTGTACTCTTCCTCCTCTCTGCCTTTAATGATGTCCCACAACTGACAATGTTTGTGGCTTTCCCAGCTAACTTGTTACTTGGTTAGGTAAAGTAGAGGTGCTTCTTTTTTCCTAGTTCAATGACTCTGGCTTGAGAAGATGACAGATGGAAGAGAATATCAGAAGCCTGAAGGAATGTAGACTGTGTGACTGCCCACTCCTATGTCATTTTCAGGCTGCACCATCTTAAAAACATGTATCAACCTAGATTTTGGATAACTAGAAGACTACACTCAGAAAGGATTTAGTGTCAAAAAGATACGCTATGGAGCTAAAGCCACAAGAAAGAGTCCCAAGATGCCAACTTATGGCAGTGAATGCAGGGAGAGCCAGGAGGGCGGGTGGGGGAAGGCATTTCTCTGGTTCTACCCGCTCCTCCAGTCTTCTGGCAGAGGCGATGCAGCAAAGAGTCTGAGTTGACAATATACGTACGTTCTGGACTGTAGGCTTAATAATGCTCAGAGGGTCCCCGTGTTTCTCAGAAGCCTCCTGGAAGTTCAGCAGCCTCACGTGCCATAATGTTCACAGACACTTTTATGATAACCTCTTATTTCCTAACCTGAGAAACAAGGGTGTAGGCAGCTGGACAGCTGGCGGACAACAACTTTTCTAATAGATGGAGAAGGGTAGAAAACTTTGGTGACTTAATTTTATTCTTTTTGCTCTGAACACTCAGATAGGCTAGATAAGCAAGGGTAGAGGAGGGTCCTTGGAAAGTGGACATAACACAAGCAGGAGGCCCTCCCTGGCACCCTCAACTGCACTCGAAGACAAGGCAGACTTGACCTGTGAGAAATAACCTCTGCACGAATTAACTGAGCTCCCGATGGCTTACAGGTATCAAAGTCAGCATGCTGCTTTCTTAGATGTCTTAGAAGAGGTGTTTTTGTTTGTTTGTTTGTTTGTTTTTTCTTTGCAATCTCAAGTCTTATAAACAGAAGGCTCTTCTGGTTACAGAGCTGGAGTTTGTGATTGGAGCATCCTTCAAATAACACTAGTGGTACTCCTGTCACTGCTGTAAAAGGAAAACTGTAACATGAGAATGTGTATCAGCTAGGACTTTTGACTCTTGGGAAGTAGCGCCCTGTGTGAGGTTAGCTATCCTGGTAGCTGGGATGAGATGACCAACTTGTTTTTCTAAGGCCTCCAAATTGTCTCAAATGACAACTAATTTTAGTCAAAATGAACTTATTCCAGATTTGAACCAAGGACTGAGAAGAGCAAGGCTGAATATCCCATTACAACAGCTATCCAGATTCTCCATAATACCGTATATTAAATCCTTATAATAAGCTGCTTTGTGAGTCTTGGTGCTGGTTCAGTATTTTCATTGCAGTGATTACCCTATGGTCTGTTGGCCAGCTGAAGCTGGAGTACTCTTTCTCTTGATACATTTCCATAACATCTCTCATCGGCCCAGTGAAACTTGTTGTTAAGGGCAGAGTTAATCTATTGCAGTCTGCCTTGCTGCGTGATGCCAAGAAACTTGGTGTATTTCTTTCAGTTATTTCTGCAAGGACAGTTCACTTCTTTGGGAGAATTTTAGCTCCATCAAGTTAGTAAACAATGCAACTTCAAAGAACGCTCTTGAAAACAGTCTCCCTACCCCATCCTAAAAGTGGGGTCCCTATTGACTAAATTGACACCAAAATGGAGGCACTGTTCTACATACTGGATTTCAATATGTGTATGCATATGAGTATTTAAATATTTGTATTGTTCCAAAAGGAATTTGTGGGAACTTTTAAAAAAGGAACTAGGATTTGTATATCCTTCAGTGATGTTGCTTCCTAATTCCAATTCATGTCCACCGGCTGCCACTCCTACTACTTGCTTAGAGCTTGTAACTGTGCCAGGCACTGGCAATACAGAGATGATTAAGATGATTCCAGGCTAGTAGGAGAGAAAAACAAATAAATAAACTAGATTTCTGTGTGATGTATGTAGAGGAGCCAAAAACCTCAACATTACCAATCACTGCTAAGAGAGCCCAGCTGATTTTGCTTTGAATCCTAGGGCTGGGGAAGTAAACATATTTGTCAGCAGCTGGACCTGCCGGAGTGTCCCAGATGAGGGATATGCAGTGAAGCTCTCACCCAGCAGGAAAGAACTCTGGGAGGACACCTCTGCTGACACCCCTGGCCCAGTCTATCCCACATTCCATCTAGTTTGCCCTCTCATCCTTGTATATTCTCTAGCTGTTCATTTATGGTGCTTTCACCATTGTGATTTTTTTTTTCCCTGGCTGTATTGTGATTCCCTGGCACAAGCTGCATTTGGCATGTTCTCTCTTGGCCCCTGTCTCAAGAACAACATTCACTCCCCTGGCTTAGCATTCTCCCCTCCACCAAGTATCAAGGGCTCCACCCCAGGCTGTCCTCCCTCCACCTGATCCCTTGTCTCTGGGCTTCAGGAGTAGGTGCCAGTTCAGTTTCAGCCACACCCTCATTCAGTCTCAGTAGGGTCAAGGGTTGTTTTGCTTTGTTTTGTTTATTCCATCTTTAGGTCCCACCCTTACCCTCTTCCTGCCATTTTGAAAGAAAGTCCAGTGCTTTAACAAACTGAAAAATATATTAAAGGCCAAAGTCTGGATCAAAAATTAAAATAAAACATAACTAAAACCTAGAAAACTTTTACTTTTTTTTACAGGACTTGTGCTTTTTCTCCCCATCCCCCATAGTGACTAGGGTTACTGGTGTAGCAAAACATGAGACTCATAAGAACAAAAAGAGGCTGTTGAGAGGAGCGTCTGAACCGTACAACGTTCCTGTTCCCAGAAGAGGCTTCCATTTGTTAGAGATCTTGCGGCTTATGCTTTTAGGATATTTTATATCAGTATTATCAACAGAAATATAATGTTAGCCACATGTATAATTTTATTTCATAATAACTACATTGGAAAAAAGTAAAAATAAAAAAATTATTTTAAATAATAAATTTTATTTAACTGAAAACATTCTCATTGCAAAATACTACATAAAATTGTTACTGAAACAATTTACATTGTTTGCTTTTCATACTAAGCCTTAGAAATGTCAACCCAGATGCTAAATTTTCAACAAAGTTTAATATAGTACTACCAAAGGGAGTGCTATTTGCAAAATGGTGGAATAGAAAGTCTGAGCCCTTGGTTTCTCCACCAAAAACACCAATTTGGCCACAATATACAAATGAAAATACATGTGTGAGAGTTCTAGAATTCACTTAAGCTGTTGCAGTGCCCCAGATGAGCATAAAACTGAGAATAAGCAACATTAAAATGATTAAGAAGAGCAAATTAACTTTACTTGTGTCAGTCCATCCCCAAAGGCCACATAGCTCAGTGCTGAGACAGAGATTTCCTTGGTCCATGACTTCTCCTTGAGGGAAGAATCAGAATGAAGCATAATCCATTGTTCCTAGCCTTTTGTGGTGCTGCTTGAGGGAACAGTTTCTCTCTTACCTCACCTGGAATGCTAATGGGACTGGCAAACTTTGAATACCTGGAAACGGCTAAGAACAAAGGAAAGGAACCAGCAGCTTACCATAGCCTGCACATTTCAGCAAGATTTGGTGAAGACACACAAATAAAAGTTTATCCTAAGGGAGGGAAGAAGAGGAATAGAGTGTGCCTCCAACGTCCTGGCTCATGGTACAACACTCAGACAACAGAGGGTACAAGACATTATTGGCTTCTAAAAAAAATGAAATAAATAGTAACTCCTTCCCCTCCCTCCCCCAGTTAGGCATCTACACACGCAAATCCAGAGAACACATATCGTAGAAAAGATCTGAAGGGCTCCCAGAATCTTTAGCCAGGATGATTGGTGAAGTTCTTTCCCTGTAGATGCCAGTCCATAAAGACTGGGAGAGGTGGCAGTTTCTTCAAATGCACAGATACTAACAGAAAGTCACAGGAACATGAAGAATTGGGAAAACATGACCCACTCAAAGAAACAAAATATCTCTAGTAAGTAACCATAAAGAAATGGAGAAATATGAATTACCTGATGAGAAATTCAAAGTAATTGTCTTAAAGAAGCTCAGTGAGCTATCTTATAATACATATAGACAACTGCTTGAAATCAGAAAAATAATACATGAACAAAATCAGAATATCAACAATGAGAAACTACAACAAAGAACCAAACAAAAATTCTGAAGCAAAAGAATAGAATAACTGAACTGAAAAATTCACTAGAGGTCTTCAACAGCATATTCGATCAAACGGAAGAGAGAAACAGTGAAATCAAAGAATCAAAGACGAGTCATTTAAAATTATCCAGAAGACCAAAAAAAGAAAAGAAAAGAATGAAAACCAAACACCTTATGGAAGTTAAAGAAAGGGAAGAGAGAAATGAGCAGAAAGCTTATTTAAATAATGGCTGAAATGGTCATCCCAGATTCATGAAGCTTAACAGACACAGATATGAGGAATCCAAACAAGTCTATGCCAAGACACATAATTAAATTATCAAAAATCATAGACCAAGACACATGATTAAATTGTCAAAAGTCAAAGACAATGAGAGAATTTTTGAAAGCAGCAAGAAACAAGCAGCTCATTAGGTATAAAGTAGCTCTGTAAGACTATCAGTGGATTTCTCAGCAGAAACTTCACAGACAGTAGGAGATGGAATTATATTTTCAAAGTGCTGGGGGAAAAAATATTACCAACCGAGAATACTATACCCACCACAGCTATCCTTCAGAAGGAAGGAGAAATAAAGACAAATGCTGAGGGAGTTCATTACTGCTAGATTTGCCTTACAAGAAATGTTAAAGGGAGTTCTTCAAATTAAAATGAAAGGACACTAAACAGCCACATCAAAGCATATGAAAGTATAAAAGTTACTGGCCAAGATACATATATAAACAAATATAGAATAATATTGTATTGGTGATATGTAAATCAGTTTTTATTCTAGTGTAAAAGACAAAAGTATTGAAATTACTGTAATATTGATTAATAGATACACAATATAAAAGTTGTGTAAAAATTTGTGTAAATTGTGACAACAATAACAGAAATGTATGTGTAAAGTAAAAGTATAGTTCTGCCAAAAAACATTTTTGTTTAATAAAAAAATGTACATTTCTTCAACTTTTTAAAAATTAAAACAATACAAAGCATTTTTCAGTTTCACTAGCCATATTTCAAGTACTCAATAGCCCACATATGGCTAACAGCTAACATATTGGACAGCACAGCTTTATACAAAAAGTCCTTATTCATAAGCTTTACCTCACATCAGGTCAGCAAAATTTGGAAACTATTTTCCCCAGTGAGCCAACAACAGTCATTGAATGGGAAGAAGGGAAACAGGTCCCACTTATACTCTCTTGGTCTTTCAAAGGCCCCACAAATGACATCAATCTGCAAATTATTTCCTGTAATTTCAAACTTTTCTTCTTAAGCTTAAGTTTTGTCAGAGAAGAAAAAACCCTCAAATACAACACAGATGGCATTTACTAGTAAAATATAAATTTACTTTACCCATAAACTTCCCATTTTGAGACTTCGCTAAGAAAATAAAAACTATAATTAATGTTAAATGTTTGTGTAATCATTAAAAAATAAGAAATAGAATTTTAAATTGAAATCCAGCAAATAGAAAAAATAGGTCCAAGAAAACATACTATTCCATTGGAAGAGAAAAAGAGGAAGATACAAAGTAGAAGACACATGGAAAAAGCATGGTAAAAAAACAACAACAAAAAGAAAGATATAGGTTAAAATTTATTATGAATCATAATAAATGCAAAAGGGATAAACTTTTAAAGTGGAAAATCCCAGATTTTAAACAAATCTAGCTCTATACTGTTTATGAGACCCACTTAGGATGAAATGATGCTAAAAGTAAAAGGATGGATAAGGATATAGCAGATATACTAACCCTCTACCAAAAAACTAATGTTAGCAATATTATATCCATCAAATTTAATATTTGGCTGTTATACAGGATTTAAACATAATGAATTATTACTATGTGTAGCAATAAGAATAAATCTCAAAAATATAATAGTTCATGAATTAAGCAAGTTGCATAACAAATGAACAACATGATATGATTTATGTATAATTTTAAAATATACACAAAGCAATAGCATGGTTATTCTGTGGATATGTACACAAATATGTACAAGTAATTTTTTAAAATTGTGAAGGCTATACACTAATTTATAGTAGTGATTACATCACAGAAATGGGGAATATTGATAAAGAGATGCAGGCTAAAGAAAATTTCTATTTCATCTGTAACATTTTATTTTTTTATTTTAAGAAAATGATGTATTCATATACTTCTGTGATTTCCTTTAACATATATTCATGGGAAAAAAGCTTGAGAGCAAATAAACAAAATATTAAGATGATTTAATTGTCAATAGTGGGAGTAAGAATGTCTGTCATTCTTGTGCTTCTCTGTAGTTTTTAAATTTTCAGAAAGAAAAGAAGGGTCAAGGGAGGGAAAGATCAAGGGATGGGGAGAAAATGACATAAGTAAATGATCTGTCCAGCTGTTATATTTTATAATTAAAAAATAGACAAAGGCACATAAACTAAACCTAGAAAGTCAAGAAGACCTTGGAAGTTTCACAATTAGTTACAGAAGTGAAATTGTCCAACCTTTTCTATCACTGCTTGTCTAAGGTAACCAATGCTTTCAGTACTTAATAAAACAATGCCAACATTTTTGGCTGTTTTAAATGTTTCTTAATGTTCTCATTCAAAGCCATGTGTTTGATTTAAAAAATCTTCAATATTTTAAGTTGCCAATCTGTTGCTGCTTTCAGATTTCAAAGAACCAGGGGAATATTATTTCATAAGCCCATAAAAAATGTTAAAAGTCTTTACCATTTAATTACATTACACAAAGTTATAGCTCCCAGCTTAATAGCTGCTGTATAAAAAAAGTACGTTTTGGTAAAGACCAGAGTGGCCCAGTAAAGCAAGCACTACTACATTTTATTGCTCATGTAACTTTACTTACAAGATATATTTGCAATAAACCTTATGTAAGTTTTCATGACCATGTGGATAGGTAAATCTGGAAAGTGGTTAGAGCTATTCTGTTTTAAATATTAGAAGCATATTGCTATGTTCTAGCTCATTAGCTAGAATATTCTGTAAACTTTGTAATCACTGATCAATTCTACTTAAAAAAAAAAAAAAGCATTACATATGGGTTTTCACCAAAGGCTTTAGATAATTGGTGCCCAACAGTATAACAACTTTCCACATTACTCTTTTCATATGCTATCCCAAAAGAATTACCTTCTTTTGGACAGGATATTTGAATCAATCAGTCAAGTATTTATTAAGCAGCTACTGATTTTGTCCTTTCTTTTACCTCACAGAATCATTTTATTCCATGATTGTGTGTGTGTGTCTGTGCGTGTGTGTGTGTGTGTGTGTGTGTGTGTGTGTGTGCCATCCTAAATTATTTTAGAGGAAAGTTTTGTTTCTTAAGTTTAAAGCCTCTGTAGACAAAATGAGTCTTTGAAGGCACATTTTACTTCTTGGTTTCTGTAAGCATCATTGAAATGAGATTTTAAAAGTACAAAATAGTATAAAATAACACTAAATAAATACAAAATAGAGAAAATTCATAACAATTTGAGACTAGGTTAGAATCATCAGAAGACAGGACAAGAATTTCTGGAGTACAGAAAGCAGGTAGATGATGGGGAAGTGTTGACTGAAACAAGACTGTTTCCTTCAACTGAGGTAAAATCCGGTTCCTTAATTGAACCCTAAATGAATTATAAGTTTCATATTGAAGGATCTCAGGGAATGTTACCTCAAAATATAACACTTTAGTATGCTGATTACTTTGAACTGAGTCCTATGGGGAAGAGTAGATGCACGCAGAGGCTTTCTTTGAGCTCCCTTTATCTCCCTAGAGAGAGATCCTCCAAAAGGATCTCAATGGTCATGAATCTCCTTCCAAGAAACTTACCAACTCAGATAACAGGAGAGGAGACTACAGTTGACCTTACGCCAAGACTACCAATTCTCCTTCTGAGGACTGCTTCTAGCCAATCTATAGTATCCCAGAGACTTTTTATGAGTATATCAAGATTTTCATTCACCTTGTAATTCCTCCTCCAACTCTCCCATAACTTGTGTCTCCCCCTGCCAAGAATCCCCAAGTCTCTCTTCTTTTCTGTAGCTCAGGATGCTGTATAAGCTTCAATATGAGACCCTTCTTGGCATCTCATATTTTGTGGGACTCCCATGCATATGTATATAATTAACACAGTTTTTCTCCTGTTAATGTATCTAATGTCTATTTAATTTGTAGCCCAGCCAAGGAACCTAAAAGGGTAGAGGAAAGCCATTTTCTACTCTCCTACAGTATTAGAGAGTAAACAAAGCAGGAGTATAAAATTTGGTGTAGATTGAGTATTAATTGCAGATCTGCTATGGAACATCCAATCTGCCTAATCTTCCACTATTCTCTTCTCCCAATTCTGCATGTACAGGGCAACTGACAGTGGCAATGTATATCCACAGGTCATAACTAAAGAAATGCTCTGAAGAAGTTAATCAAGCTTCCTAGAAATACCTAGTTCTCAGCTATGAATGTGCATGTGCCATAGCAAATCTATTTTCAGTCTGGCAGATGATGGCCATTCTACCATTTCCCGGTACAGCCAGTTGTGAAGTCTGACACATACAAACAACTCAAGAACAGCCCTTCACTCAGTAGGGAGGTTCACTGAGAAAGCAGACTACAAATCAGCACAAGCTACTAATATCGGTCAATCAAATGTCTTTATGCCAAACATAAATGTGCAACCAAGAGAGGTGAGGAAAGTCAACAGTCAAGAGAGGGGACACAGCATTTAATCCTGAGGAAAGTAAAGATAACTCAGGAAACTGAAGATAAGTTTGTAATAAATTAGGAAATCCAAGAACAAAAGAGATTTATTCAAATTGAAAACTAGAATTTTCAAAGTTTCAATAGGAGGTTGGATGAACACTTTTCAGAATGTAGACCAAAAAAAAAAAAAAAAGAGAAGAAAATTTAATATAGACATACAGAGACATAGAAGATTAATTCAGGAGATCAAACATCTATGAGAAGTTCCAAAATCTAAAAACACAGAAAATAGAGGGGAGGAAATAATTTTAACAATTTTTGAAGAAATTTCTTCTTCTCCTGGGCTGGAGAAAGGCATGAATCATTTTATTGAATGATAGCATACAATACCAAACAGAAATGAAAGAAAAATATACTCACACTTGTACATAGTCTACAGAGGTTTTTAAACACCAATGACAAAATCTACAGAGTAGAAAAAAATAAAACAGGTAATATAAATTTATTTTCAGAAACGTTGCATGCTCAAACTAGTGATGCAATGGCTTCATAATTCTGAGAGAAAATTATATTGAAGTTAGAATTCTATACCCAATTAAATTATCAATCACTAAAAGACAAAACAAAGACCTATTCAAATAGGTCTGAGAAAATGTTGCTTTCTCCTTTATGTAAAATTTTCCTTGGAAATGTACTACTGCAAAACCAAAAAGGTATCCAGGAACAGGAAGATGTGTGTGTCAAGACCCAGTTGCTGTTATAGAGCAGTATTATAAAAAGAATTCTTAGACTGATTACTGTGCAGCAGGCCTAGAAAGCAATCACTCAAAATCAGAACAGGCAGCCAGAGGGTTCTAAGTAGGATGTTCAAGAAGAAAGTGAGATTACTATATGTTTACATACAGTCATGTATGTAAATGATTAAAAATAGAAAAAGGCACAGAGACTAAACCTAGAAAATCAAGAAGCATGTTTAGAAAGCTTGGTGTGCTTACTGATACTACATGCATAGTATTATCCTGACAACTGCAAAAAGAGAGAATGAAATGAAGAAAGAAAGAAAATTAGAAATGCTATGCAAGGATCTGTAAAAGGAAGTTATAATGTAAGTATAAAGCAAACTAAAAAGGCATAATTTTGAGCAAATAATGGAATATGGTAAGATAATTTTTTTTTGAATTTAATGTTCGAGATAGTTTCTCTCAAAAAGTACAGGTTTTGTGTCACAGGATTACATTCCTTCCCCCATGTTTCATCTTATACACTGTGTATTTCTGCAGTCTTTAATGTTTACATGATCTTAATATTATCAATGCTGTTTATGTGTCTTCAGCTTTTAAAATCATTTCATTGACATATCATGGAAGACAATTATAGATTCTGAGAAGAGCATATACTTTACCAAGTTTGGTAATTTCAGAGTGCTGATATCGCTCACGTAATTTCAGATAGTAGAGTTGGGAGGAAAAAGGGAAGGCATGTAAGGACTCTTGTTTTTAAATTTTATATCGAACTTTCTTGAGAAGTAGAAATAGAGGCTTCAGTAAATTATCTAAAGATAGAAAGACACCCCCCAAAAACTAAAAATATAACTAAAAAATATCAGTAGATATAGGGGAGAAAGGCAGGTAGAGACTAACTTGAGCAAGTTGAATTTGTACCTTTCAAACCGGGTTGAGGTTATGTGGAGGGATGGAGATGGTAAAGCAGGATTAATGCTGAAATTAATCCTTGAAACTATGAAACTTATGACACCCTAAACCATGAAACTAATGAAACTTAACCTTCAGGGGTCCTTACTTGTCCAGGCCCCTTCCAAGGCCTTGAAATACACACACACACACACACACACACACACACACATATGCACACACACACACGCACACACACACACAAACTGTCATTTGAATTATGTTCCTTTAAGACTCTCATAGAGTGAATGCGCTTCAAGCTCCACTAAACCTACATCCGGCTCTGGAGGTGATGAGCTAGAGATTGAAGAGGTTGAACAACTTATTTTTGGGGAAAAACCTGGGGAGTTCTGAGAAACTGTTGTCCTTTAATTTGACTCACTAACGCTGTTTAAACTCTTGAGTATATATACATATAACTTGCTTAGCACCATAATTTATTTTGAAGTATTAATTAGAATGCTTCCCCCTTTCTGTGCTTATCTTCCTTCATTAAACTGTAACCGCCATCTCTCCCCCATTTCCCCTTCTACAACCCCCTTCCCTGATCCTTCATCCACCATCCCAAACAACTAGACATAAAGCCATTCACTTGGAAAACAGAAAACGAAAGCTGCAAATCCTCTTTTATTAATTTCAATAGGCACTCTTCTGAGTGAAAGACAATATTCGGGTGTTATTTGCAGAATGAGATTTTCTGTTGGTTTGTTTATGTTTAAAGAACATATTTAAAAAATACCCAGGTGCTGAAGAGGAGGATCAGGGTCAGGGACCATAGTCTGTGAAAAGTGAGATGAGACATTGAGATACAGGCTGCATTGCCAGTGTGGTTGAAGGTTGAATTAGTGCCTCTTTGTCCTTCCTGGTGAGTGTGGCCAGCATATTAACAGTCAATTATTCATTCTACATCTGGAGAGTCTATCTGGAATCCCCATTGGATTCCTGGTCCAATGGCCAAGGACATTGTAGGCCCTTGAAAGAGAATGTAATAGCATGAGGGAGTAACGTAATAGCATGAGGGGGTAACAGTTGCCCCTGACCAAAGCAAGGGTAGACAGAGAGAGGAGAGTGGTGAGCTCTGCAGCTCTGGCCATGAGCAGTATGTTTCTTACTATAAGCATATGAAGAAAAGAATGCTGAATCTTAGTGCCAAGTTTCTTCACCCTCCCCAACAAACATATTGTATAAATATATAAATAAAATATATAATGTATAAATTTTATATGTATCATATATATATTTTATATATATTTATATATTTTCTATATATACACACACATATATATAAATATATATTTTCCTGCAAAAAAATTTACTGAACTCTAACTATTCGCAAGGCTAGTCTGCTAAAACTGGACTGATGAAGTCCAACAGTGTAACTATTTAAAAGTGCCCAATATATTGTGCCTAACTGCTTTCAAAAAGCCTTGGGCCAATTCATACTTCCACTGACAGTGTATGAGCTTACTTCCTCTAGGCAACGCTATTTTTATTATCAGTTATTTTCAGGATCGACAAAATGAGGGGGAAAGAATACTGGATTCTGTTTTACCTCTGCCTTTTAGTTATCAAGTGTTTTTGGAAAACCCTGTTCATCTCCTCAGGCCCCTCAGGTTTCCTCACCTGATAAGTAAGTTTACATCGTTGGCCCTCGAATCAAGCATTGCCTCAACTCAGCAGCATTTGATAGCAGCAAATCACCTAGAATTTGATAGATATGAAAATTTTAAGATTCACCCAGAGATACTAAATCAGAAATTCGGAAACTAGGGCCCATCAGTCTGTGTTTGAACAAGTCTCAAGGTGATACTGAGGTAGCTAAAATTGCATCGATACAGCTAGAAGTGCTGTATTGGATAATATTTAAGTTCCATTTTAGTTCCAATACCTTCATTCATCATTTTCAAGCAGATAAGAGAACCAGAGAAATTTTCAGTGTGGATTTGTTGGCATGACTTTTTGGTGTACATGAGAACTGAACTTGACAGAGATATGGTTGCATCTAGTTTCTCAAACATTTTCAGCAGCATCTCATGATGTATTTGATTTTACTGTAGAAAAACAAGATTACCAACAATGAGTTGCAGCGACAAGAAGCAATATGGTATAGTGGATAAGAGACTATTGTGACATTAGGTGAACTTGAGTGTGAATAGTGGTGGATGCTTAGCTTACTAGCTGTGTACTTGGGGCTCACTGCCCTATTCTGCAAAATTGAAATAATTAGAGTATGTACTCCATTGAATTGCGGTAAACGTTAAATAAGGAACTACATGTAAACTAAATCTATTGTCTGACATACAGAAGGTGTCTAATCAATGTACACTATTACTTGTTACTAAAAAGATATTAAAATATATTATTAAAAAGATAAAAAGCTCAGATTATTTCCATAAAAGCAGTATTCATTACAGCACAAGTCCACTAAGAAATAAATAACACTAAGAGCTAAAAAAATCATTAACTAATGAATTAACCTGGGCTAAGAAAAGAATTGAGGGAAGACATAGTTACAGGAAATATGCCATGTAGTTCCTTTTCAGTAAAGATATCTTGAAGCCATGTATAACTACTCTTTGCTAGAACTATTATAGGATAGGAAAGGGTAAGATTTTTCTCCCCAAAAGCTGGTGTACTGAACTTTTCTCATTCTCTTTGGCAATTTTGTGTTCCATTTTTATTTTTTATTTCACAAACCCTAACAAACTAGGATAGTGTCTATTTATAATCAAATGACCTAATTATCAAGGTCCTTCAGGGGAACTGTGTCATGATCCTAAGCAGGGTGTTTCCTCCACAAGTGGCAGCACACTTTTAAATTACAAATGAATTCCTTTCAGGCCCAACCTAGCTTCCCTTCCTCTTACCGTAGCCCTGTCTCAGTTCCTAGAAATGCTGACCTTATTCCTCTACACCATGTGACATCCATTTTCACTCTTGTATTCAACTTTTCATTACTGGGTTCCTTCAAACAAACAATGTCTCGTGTGACTCTAATTCTCACAGTAAAAATAGGATGCTTTTCTGCATTTTCTCAGTTTATCAACTGATTTTTCTGTGGATTGGAATTTGGAAAAACAAATTTTCCAAAAAATGCTGGGAAAGACTTTCCTACAGAAACACTAATTCCTATAATTTGCAGTCCCATCCTGGAAAGAGGTCACTTGTTTTAAACAACTAACAATATAAACTTACTCTATTTTATAAAACAGTTTTATCACATTGTCAGTGGACTGGTTCAGGTTCTTGGCTTTGCCACACAAAAGAATCTGAGAGGAAGTTCAAAGTAAGAGTAGGCAAAGAAGTGTATTGCAAAGCAAAAGCACACTCAGAGAAGCAGAGTGGGTGGCTTAAAGCTAGTGACAGCAGCTAGTGCCTCAAGAGGGATTCTTTTTATGCAAGCTATTCATACCTATTCATAAAATACTGGTGACATCAAGAATGCAAAAGTAGCCATGCAGTTGGAGCATGTGCTCAGTATTTACATGCTTTAACATGAATTGCATGTGTCACTAACATGTAAAATATCCACCTAGAGGTGTGTTTTTCACTATTAAAATGAGGAAAATGTCACTAACAGGTAGAACTCAAGCCTAGCTGCACATGCAGGACCCCAGAGACACGCGTAGTTTTCTCCAAGGCAGGAATTTGTAGCTTATAGCTTCTTGGGCTTTTGGTGCTGACCAGCTGGAGACCGAGGAAGGTACATTATAAATAAGGGGCTTTTGTCTCTTCCCCAAGCCATATTGGGTATTAGGAACTTGTAACCATCTGGTGGTCTGCTGGTGTCCTGTAGGACTATTTATCTTGCAAAAGAGTTAGGTGCTGATGCACAAGGAACCCACTGCAAAAGAGCCCACGGGGCTTCACACAAGGGGACAAGGCAGTATGGCCTCCTAATCTTACTTATCTTGCCTCAATATGTCCATGTTTGTTGTCACCCAAACCTGTATGACTAATTTCCTTTTCCTCGAAACCTAGCTTTTGATGTTCTGATATCTTATTGTAGTACAAATCAAATCTACTTCCCATGTCATCGTGATTTGCTCATTAACCTCCAAAGCACAGGTACATATGGATTTCAGAAAATGGTGGTTAGCAAGAGAACATTAATTTGAAGAATTGGACCCACAAACATTAATTCATCCTACAAAAATGTATGACCACATAATAAAAGCCATACATGCTAGAATTGGGGTCATAAAAAAGAATAGGACATAGTGTCTGCCTTTGATCAGTAACATAAACAAATGATATGTGTTCCTGTAGAAGACGTAATAAAGTAGTGGGGTGGGAGAGTTTTGGTAGAACTTCATAGAGGATAGACCTGAAGGTGAGTAGGAGTTCATGTGGGAAGAAAAGGGAGAAAACATTTCAGCTTCAAGGACTACCATATATAAAGACATTTTCCTTTACAAATCCTTACGAAAGTTGCTAGACTGCACAAAGACCTGATGTGATTGCAAATGTGTTGGCCACAGAGTGCAGTGTGGTCAGAGTGAAGTGTGCATTGAGCAAAGCTCCCATTGTTGAGGTGAAGCTGGAGAGAATTTATTATCCAAAGAGGATGGCAATAGAGCTGCACGGGCCCTGCATGCCATGCTAAGTTTAGACAATCTGTGAGTAGTGGAAAGTTATTGGAGGTTACTGAAATTATTAAATTAGCTACGCCTCATTACGTTCCCTTATCCAGCAATTTGATAAAAGAAGCTTCTGAAGCTGTTCTCTGTGATTCTTGGTTCTGTTAGTTAGAAAACTGTCCATTTGAGAAATTTATTTCTAATTCAGTTCTCCTGAAGAAACCAACTTAACTGCTCAAATTTCAGTTTTGCTGAACAGATATTTATTTAAGATCTTCCGTATGCCATACATCATTGTTGGTGTTGTGTGTACAAAGAAGGGCAAGGCAGACGCTCTGCTATCGAAAATTTTGTAGTCAATGGAGCAACAGACATCTAAGCAGATAATCTGAGAAAGTATGTAGAGAACACTGTGAGCTTGTCCTAGTTGGGCTTTCATGGGGTATTTTGAACGATTTCTTAGGTTTTGTCATTTTTGACTATTTACTGTGTCATAAATAAATCAGTCAGCATTCAAAAGTTAACTAGGTTGGTTGAGAACAGAGAGGACACAGATGCTGAAGTAATTTCTCTCTCTCATCCTATCTCATGGTGAAAATGTAACCAAAAAAAATAGGTAATTCTCACGTGGAAGCTGCAAAAAAAAATACACAGTTACAATATCAAAATTGAATTATGAATTTTATGAACATAACAAAAAATAGGTGATCCTCATGTGGAAGTTCTGTGAAAGAATAGGCAGTTTCAATATCAAAAGAGAATTATGAATTTTCTGGGGTTATTTTAAAATATGGCTCTTAGAGTAACTAGAATTCATTAAAAATCTACTATTTGAATTATCTTTACCTAATGGAGGAACTGTTTCCAACTATCTTAAAAATGTGTGTTTCAGGTTAGACACAGCCCTTCTTTGTTCATGTTTGAATGATTCTTTCTTCTTGTCACTATGCATTGAACACAATACTTCTTCTGTGCAGTCAGTACAGTCTCATTTTTTTAAAAAAATTAGGAAACACAGAGAGGGTAAGTAATTTACCCAAAGCCACACAGTCAGACAGTGGTTGAGAAAGAATAAAATTGAAGTTCCTGACTCTCAACCCAAGACACAGTTCAATAGGTCATGTAACTTCCTCTTGAAAATAGTTATATACACCATAAGGCTATGTTTTCTTATTTTCACAAAACATGTAGTCACTGTTTTTTATACTAAACTCTTGGAAGCTCTGGGAATAAATTAGTTTCCTTGAAAACACTTAAACAAATCTGTCCACACTGGTTTGTTATTTTATGGCTGCTCATGAATGCTGGATTCCTGGCATTGTTTTTATTTTTTTTAAGGGAGCGGTGATTTGTTTGCCTTTAAAAATGTATGTCTAGAAGGAAATTGGTTTACTCTGCTATTTTGTGTAATAAAACTTTGGCTATATTGGATAAAGCACAGTATTAGGAATGGCTCTATATTTGTAGTTTTGCTATGTAGTAATCAATTATTATATTTCCAACTTTGTTCGAAATACTCTGACTCCAAGGTATTGGCATCTTGCAGGATAACATCTTCTTACCTTCTATTCTATTCCCTTCATTTAGTGAATTGGAACAGAATACATCTAAAAAGGCAATGAAAAAGGTGTTTTGAGACATCCAAGTTAAATGAGAGGACCCTGGGGTCACAGCCAAATAGAATCTAAACGTCAAGTACCTACTTTTCTTGAGCAGAGATTGCCTTTATGGTCATTTTGTTACTGACACTGGATCGATCAACAAATATTGGTCTGTAATATGTGGTGATTGCTAGGATTATTTCCCCTTTCATCTCAAATTTTCTTTCTTTTTCTCATATTGCGTCCTTATTCCTTCTCCTCCCCTTCTCTCCTCTCTAAGACTTCTCGTCCTCATTTCCTCCTCTCTGCTCCTTCTCTGAGCTTCTATGCAGCAGGCCCTCTGTTAGGCACTGGAGGTAGGGATTTAAGACATGCTCTGTTTACAAACGTCTCACCATCTACTGTTGTGGTTTTCAAAAAGATTTGACTTACATAGAAAAGGCAAAAGGCTTGCCAATCTCATTATCTAACTTTTCCTACTTTTTAGCAAATAAAAGAAATGGTGATAATGAAGAATTAGAGAATACTATAATAAGAATTGTACTAAATTTTAATATCTCAGAGAGATAGTTTTGTTTAATCATTAAGATTCTAGACCCTTGGGCCCAGCTGTCTGAGTTTGAATCCTGACTCTGCTCTTTTGAGTTATTTATGTTAATAATTCCTATGCCATTGGGCTGCTGGGAAGATTAAAACTTACAGAAATGTGCCTGCTGCATGGTAGGCATCATACGTATAGCCATTATTATGGTTACTGTTATTAATAATATTCCTAAGTTATTTGAAAAAGTAAAGACTATGCACCTAAAAATAGAAGAATGGTGTTACATTTCAGTACATCTGGAGGCCTGTTGTGATTCTGGGGGGCTGAGGACCATACTTGAGAATCATGTGCTAATGAAAAATCAGTGGTATAGATGTTATACTAGAAACATACTCAGGACAAGTTTCAATGGATGCACAGTGGAGAGAAACAAAGATCTAGCCTCAGATACATTGGTCATTCGGAAGAAGATGAGTTACTTGTGGGCAGCATAGAGTTGGGTCTTATTGTTTGATTCACTCAGTCATTCTATATCTTTTAATTAGATAATTTAATCCATTTACATTCAAAGTTATTATTGATAGGTATGGACTTACTCCTTCCATTTTGTCAATTTTCTGGTTGTTTTGTGTGGATCTTTTTTCCCTTCTTACTTTCTTCCTTTGTAGTTCGATGGCTTTCTTTGGTGGTATACTTTCATTCTTTTCTTTTAAACTTTTGTGTGTCTATTACAATTTTTGCTTTGTGATTAACTGAGCCCTATATAAAATGTCTTATACTTACAACAGGTTAATTGAAATTGATGAGAGCTTAATTTTGAACACACGCACAAACTCTCTACTATTATTATCCCTCCCTTCACAGTTTTTAAAATTAATTTCACATTTGTATCTTGTTGTAATATTTATCTTTTTAAGCAAATTATTGCAGCTTTGGTTGTTTTTAATAGTTTTGTTTTCTGGCCTTTATACTAGAGATATTATTTATTTACCCACTGCTATTATAGTATTAGAGTGTTTTGGATTTGACAACGTATTTGCTTTTACACGTGAGTGTTGTACTATTTTTTTTTTTTTTAGATGGAGTCTTGCTCCGTCACCAGGCTGGAGTGCAGTGGCGTAATCTCAGCTCACTGCAACCTCCCCTTCCCGGGTTTAAGCAATTCTCCTGCCTCAGCCTCCTGAGTAGCTGGGACTACAGACGTGTGCCACCATGCTCGGCTAATTTTTGTATTTTTAGTAGAGGCGGAGTTTCACCATGTTGGCCAGAATGGTCTTGATATCTTGACTTTGTGATCCGCCTGCCTTGGCCTCCCAAAGTGCTGGGATTACAGGCGTGAGACACTGTGCCCAGCCGAGTGTTTTACTTTCATGATTGTGTTACTAGTGTTCCCCTTTTTTCAGCTGAAAGAACTTCTTTTAGCATTTTTAGTAATGCAGGTCTTGTGGTGATAAACTCAGCTTTCTTTTTGTCTGAGAAAGTCTTTGTTGCCCCTTCATTTTTTGAAAGAGAACATTGCTATTGCTGGATGTAATATTCTTGGTTATCACTCTTTTTCTTTCTTGATTTTGAATATATTGTCCGACTTCCTTTTGGCTTGAAAGATTTCTGCTGAGAAGTCCACTGATAGTCTCATGAGGGTTCCTCAACATGTGACAATTTGCTTTTCCCCCTGCTTTTTTTCTTTAACTTCTGACAATTTGATTATATGTTGCAGTGTGGACCTCTCTGGATTCATCTTACTTGGTGTCCTGTAGGCTTCCTGGATCTGGCTTTTTAATTCCTTCCTAAGACTTGGGGAGTTTCTGTCATCATTTAAAAAATACGTTCCATGCCCCTTTCTCTCTTTCTTCTTTTTCTGGCATGCCAATTATGCATAAGTTGTTCCGCTTGATGTTGTCCCGTAAGTCTCTCAAGCTATCTTCATGCCTTTTTATTCTTTTTTTCTCCTCAGATTGGAAGATTTCCAGTGATCTGTCTTCAGTTTCACTGATTCTTCTGCTTAATCTAGTCCATTTTGGACCCCCCAAATAAATTTTTCAGTTTTGTTATAGCATTCTTCAGATCTATGATTACTATTGAACACTTTTTTATACTTTCTATTTTTTGTTGTTGTTGTTGAAGTTCTCACCTTATTCCTGCATTGCTGTCTTGACCTCTGTGAGCATATTTATGACCATTGTTTTGGAATTATTTGCGGAGTAAATCCCAAACCTTTGCTTCATTTGGGTCAGTTTCTGAATATTTATCTTGATCTTTTGCTTGGAGTATATTCCCCTGGTTATTTTCCTTGATTCTTTGTGTTGGTTTCTGAACATTAGATAAGACACCTAGCTTTTTCCTTCTTGTTATACTGCACTTGTAGAGAAGAAGATTCACCAATCGATGCTGCTAGAGATTTTAAGTTGCATCCCAAATCTTTGTGTTTTTCCAGACTGCTATCTCTGTTTTTTGTGGCCCCTGGGGCTTAGGATGTGCCACATTTCGTCAGTAACCTAAAACTGGTATCATAGGCATCATGCTCCTTAGATGTAACTGGAAAGGTTTAGTGTTGTGATTTTGGGTGTTGTATGTGATTTCCAGTTTTGTTTTCTATCTTCACAGTGAGGGTGGGCTGGGTGTAGGTGTTTATTTCCTACTTTCTCTGGGCTAAGCCAGGGAGAGGATCTTTGGAAAATATCTGTATTCACTTTCAGGCTGCACCTTCTGATCCTGGAGGGATAGCTGCTGGAAATGGGCTCATTATACATCCACCTGTGGTTTCTGTTGTCTTGGACCACTCTGGATTGCAAAGGCCCCCTGGAATTCTAGAGCTAGGTCATCAAAGAGACAGTCCCCTAAACTGGGGCTATGGAAGTTGTGGTGCTCCGTGCATGATCAAATTTATTCCCAAAAGATTGGACAGGCCTGGATTTATCTCTGGAGTGAGCCCGAGGAAGATCTCATGAAGGGCTGAACTCTGGCTCTGGCTATTAAAAATTATTGTTTGTATGCCCTGTTAGCTCCCACTGTAAATTCATTAGAAACCATGTCATCAAGAAACCACTGGGACTGTGTGTCATAAGCACCTTCTAGAAAGAAAATGAGAACTGAATGCTCCTGCCTCTTTTCTGCACTGCTCCAAGGGAGTGTAGCCCCTGGAAGTGTTTGGGCACCCATTTCAAACCACTTATTTGTTCTGGGATTAAGGGAGACTTACATATGCATAAGTCCTTCTGTTCTCAGAGCTACTAGGTTTAGGTCTATCCTTCAGAAGGCAGCTTTATCTAGATCTATGATTACTGTTTAGTACTTTTTTATACTTTCTGTTTTGTTGTTGCTGTTGTTGTTGAAGAGCTGTTGATGTGTGTCCTAAAGCTTTTCGGGGGATAAACAGGAAGTTACGTTTCCTTGTTTTTCTTTTCTTTTTTTTTTTTTAGGCCCTTTCTGCACAACTCCAGGAGGATAAAGTCCCTGGAGGTACTCGCAAGCCACTAAGAAGAAACCTATGTATGCCAGTCCCTTCTGCTCCCAGAGCTAGGGGATTTGTGGTGCAGTACCTTAGGTGGATGTGGTAAAATCTAGTGCTCTCAGTATGAGTACAATTTCCTCCCATGCTGGTGGTGGGTGATGATTGTTTCTTCAACTCCCCAATTTAAATTAGTTAGAAGTTCAGATCTTCAGTTAGCCACTGGATGGCTGTTTTAAAAATCCCTTCTGGAAGGAGACAGTGAGCTATGTTTTTAAGGCTCCTTTTTGGCACTGCTTGCAAGGGGACAGAATCCCTTAAAAAGCTTGTGTGCCCATATAAAACTGCTGCTTTATTTCCTAGGGTCTAAAGGAACATGTCTGTGTTTAATCCCTTCTGCCCTAACAGTTGGTGAATTAATAGTTAAACTGTAAGGAAACGTGGGGTCAGGGCCCTGTATGTGAGATCCAGACCTTCCTCTACACAGGGGAAAACTGGGTGTTGGGGATTCCTTTCCCTATATTATGGTACTTGTCTGTTGTGGGGCCACGCCCTAGTGTGCCTCGGCTTCTCTTATCTATTTGATGTGTATATTTCAGCTTCTCATACCCACAATGTGTATATTTTCTCACTTGCTCCTTGAGTAGGGGTCTGTCAACTCATTTCTGACGTTCTCTCAAAGGGAATTGATACATAGATAAATGTTAATTTAGTGTGTCTCCGGGTGGAGGCAGAGTCAGAAGCTTCCTATTCTGCCATGTTGGTGATGTCCTTGTTAAATAACTTAATGATATAAAATTAATACATACTTATAGCAAAAAGTTCAAGTGCTATAAAAAGGTATTAAATGAAAAAAAATGTTCAACTCTCTTCCCGTCATCCTGCCATACCTCATTCTCTCTTCCCAAATATAACAATTAAAAACTGTTTTCTACGTAGTTTTCTAAATATGTACCACATCAATACAATAAATAATTATTTTTCAGTCTACTTTAACATTTTTTACATAAATGGGAGTCATCTATACATACTTCTCTGCAAATTGCTTTCTTCCCTTTAACACTATCTCTTGGCCAATTTTTCAAATTATCTCAAATATACCAACTTCATGATTTTTTTTAACCAGATATATATTATTCCAACATTTGGATATACACTTGGAATAAGTACTTAGCAAGCAAATATGTGAACATCTGTATGTGTATGTGTGTGTATTACATGTATATTTTAGTGTACCTGTATGAGTGGAATTTCTGGGTCAAATAATTTATGCATTTTAAATTTTGATTAATATTGCAAGAGTGTATTAAAGGGTAATTTTTTACTCTTTTCCAGTTTCAGTGAGGGGTAGGCACTTCAGCAAAACCCCTAAGAAACGAAAACACATTGCAAAAGGCTAAAATTGATGATTTGGATATAGTCAGAGGAAGGCCATTAGTATAGTAAAAAGAAGTATTCTAAAAGAAGCCATATAACATGAGAAAGGAAATGTGAATTTAGCCAAGGAAGATTTGAAATAGAGAGGGCAGATTCAGGGGAGAGAAACAGAGGACTGGCTGTTAGCCAGTTGACACACACAAAGAAGTGAGATCCATGGATAAAAGCAAAGTAGAGAAAGGGGGGTTTGGCTTTACTGCTTTAATTTTTTAAGAAAGGGAAATAATTTTATGTTAACTTATACAGATCAAATCAAGTAAAACAAAAAGAAAATGAAATTATAGAGAACAGTAGGCTTCAAGTGTGAAAAAGGCAGATTTCATCCCTCTCAGAGGAAGAACTTTCTCACCAGGACCATCCACATATGGAGGGGCTGCCTCAAGCCCATTGGGTGGTCTGACATAGGCTGGGTGCCCAACCCTCAGCCAAGGCCCTTCCTGCACTGGGTGGGAGGAGACTGTGTTAAATGATCTCTAAGACTCTATTATACTGTCATTCCTTAAACTAACATTTGTTGTTTACTTTGTACCAGGTAGTCTACTGAAGTGCTGAATGTGAGTTATCTCATTTAACCTCACCACGACTCTGTGAGGAAAAGAAATATTATTATATACATACAGTATTTCCTCCACTTAACAGACAATGAAATCACAGTTTTAAACTGACCTTCTTTTCACCTCTGTTGCTTCCAGTCCAAGTGTTTTGGTGTTAAACATAGTGACTCAGAGACACCAGCCAGTTGCAACAGTCTTGAACTGAGAAGATATATATGGAGAAAGTGTTCCTGATGATGTAGTTACATGAATGCTCTGAGGCGAACAGGGAGGGATGCTTCATTTGGAACATACTAATTGATACCTAATGTTACTGGATACTCTCCAGGATGTTGGGGAAATCATGGTGATGAGTACTCAGTCCCTGCCTTCGCGGAGGTTTCAGATTCGTGAGAGGAACCAGCAAGTTAACAGAAAATTACAAAGAAGCAAGTCCTTGGTTAGGAGTTAGGCCAGGTATTGAACCTCCCTCGGTGTTTTGGAGGCTCAAGGAGAACATTTTAGAATAGAAGGGCTCTAAAGCTGAAGGAGAGTGAGAAGTACTTAGGGTGGGTGGAGAGTTGGGTGTACCTTGAGATGGGCATTCAAAGGAAGAGGAAGGCTGAAGCTATACTTCTGGCCAACAGCCAGGGGTTTAGTTAGGCTGGAGGGTAGCATGGGAGGGTCCAGAGGAGCTACCTTTGAGTTGAGAAAGCAGGCAGGACCTTTTTATGGCTTAGCTAATGAGTTTGGACCTCTTCCTGAGGGCAATGCTTACTTAAATTTATATAATAACTTTATTACATATTTATAAACTAAAACTGCAGTTATACTCGTATATTCTTAACAATAACCCTGTTCATATTTGTGTTAATTTTAAATTGGCTGCATTTGACCTAGAAGCTGAAAGTCCAGCATTTTCTACCTTTAGTTTAGGTAAGGTGAGGAATTGGAGCTCATGTTGACTTTGACCTGTTACCTCTGCAGACTACTTCACCTAACAGGTTAAAAAATTACGCTGAAAGCAGTACCCCCACCAAACTTCACAGTTGAGAGTGGAGTTGGGGGGTGCAATAGAATCGGTCTTTCAGGAAGAAATGCTTCCCTCACTTTTTCCACTGTGAAACTGATCACACAGATAGCTCCTCAGGGCAGTTAGCAGGTTTGGGAAAGGTGAGAGGCAGATCAAAGAAGCATAATGAATCATTTAGACTCAACCTTGGCACAATCTTTTGTCAACCTCATCATTCCCTATGGAAGACTAAGGCAGGTGGCACAGACTCTGTTTCTCTACTTTGGGCTTCTTTGTGAGCCACTTCCTGCACTCCAGACCTGGAGGTCCACTCATGTCAGTTAACATGTGTGAGTGAAATAATGCACACTGTACTGGGCATGGGGACATTACGTCTGAGGATCAGTTCTGGAATTCCACCCAGGATCATTGTTTCTTGTTGGTGGTTTTCTTCCTTTGTCCCATGAAGTATCCTCTACAATTCAAAGTAAAGAAAACCAAAAGTCTGGTAGTCTGAGTTCCTAGAGACAGGAAATATACCTCCATAAAACAACCTCTAAATAATTCCAAAATGTTCAAAATGTCCTTATTTATGTCAAATACTCTATGGACAGAAAGTCTGTTGCTTATCCTTGGATGGCTCCTAGTGAAGAATGTCAGATAATGCCATAATTTTTCCCTTTTGCTAATTTTATTATTTCTAAAATTTTAGTTTTTACATGAGAAATATATGGCATCTGGTGAAATTATCTCACCCTATCTGAATTTAACTCCTTCCATCAGGGGACAAATGTAGATTTCACTGGCTTCACCAAAAATGCTGCATTTGTGTCTTAGATCAAACAGTGCCCCATGGGATTATATATATCATAAAGTAATTGTTCTAGAAGAAGCTTGTACATGAAACATTCAAATGCTCCAGTGATGAAAATCCTCCTTAACACTATGTGTGCCCAAGTGGAATAGCAGCACTCCATCCTCTCTCCTCAAATCTTATGTCTGTTGAATATAATAAGATATTTGAAGGTATCAATTTTATAGCGAGCCAGGAGAGAGATACTCTTGATCATAGGATTGTGAGGCCAGTAAAAAGACTCAGAGGATGAGCATGGCATGTGTGGTGCAGGGTTAAACTAAAACAAATTATATATGTGTATATATACATAAATACAAGCATATATATGTATATATACTTGCTTGTGTTATATATATTGTGTGATATACATATCACATGTGACATATATATATTTGACATATATATATCTCACACACACACAAGTATGTATAGGCTTGAATAGAAATCATACATGGAGGCAGATGATAAGTCAGGAGGCCAGCAGGTAGGAAAGGGGAAACATGACAGTAAGCAGGGCTGAGTGCAGCAAAGGAAAGGATTTCTGTGAAATGCTCTGTGGTATAAGTCCTGCCTAATGGATTTCTGTCTATGCTGTGGTACCTAAGGAGAGAGAGACTTGTAACAGGGTTCTAAGCACAATATCTACATGATCCAGTTAATGGGGGCAGAGGTATTGACAGGGCACTTCATCCTGGAGCTGAAGATGTGGCTTGGAGGAAATATAAAGGACTGAATTCTTTTCCAGAGGTAGCTTCTGGCTTGGAAGATAAAGCAGGTTCAGATTATGAAAGCCAATATAATGTACCAAGTTAGATTTAAGGAAAACTGAGTATTCTATCTATTAGTATATATGCTGCTCTCCACTGCAGTACATTATAATACATATCCAGAATGTTTAGTCCTAGAACATGCTGATGAGCATCTCTGGGGGAGGCAAGGATGCAGAGGGTTGGGAAGAACTGAACTTGGGTTCCAAATTTGCACCCTAGAGAGAAGAACCAAAGTTTATACTCTTAAGCAGAGTGTAGTAGTTTCTTAGAGATGCCATAACAAAATGCAACAAAATGCATAGCTTTAAACAACAGAAATTAATTATCCTACTGTTCTGGAGGCTCTGAGGGATAATCTGTTCCATATTGTCTCTCAGCTTCTGGTGATGGCAGCAATCCTTGGTGTTCCTTGCCTTGCAGATGCATCATGAAAGGAAGAAAGAGGAATACAATAAGAGACAAAGAGAAAAAATGGGTGGAAAGTAAAGAAAGACAAGGACTTCTAAAATACTTTCTTTAAGTCACAGATGTTGGATTAGTTCAATCAAAGCTTCACATTCTAGTTAGATTTATAGAACTTCAAAAACACAGAAATAAATATACATTTAAAACATAGAAGAAAAAACCTTTTATCAATAAAAATTTTTGTAAACATTTCAAAAGCATGCTATACCATAATACAAAATTCAAAGTAGGTTTGGAATTTCTGTTTTGTGAAAACCTAACAGTTTAAGTATCACAAGGATGATGGAGAGTGGGCTCTGGTGATGGCAGTTCCACCATTTCCAATTCACTTGCTGGGTTTTAGAAAAATATTTCAGAGTCTCCACTTCTCCTAAGAGGAGTCTTGTCTTCCATTTTTCTGTACACATTAAGCCTTAAATTGCTCCTGCAGGCCCACGTGTGCAATATGTATTATACTGTCGCCCACAAGGATTTAATATAAATGTGACATCCTGCTGTGTAAGAAGAATTGTGCTGTGATTTAATAACTAACATTTTCAGAGGGAGCCATTATTTAAAACACATAAGAATTCAAGAACCATTTGGCTGATGAGATTTGAGCCAATTGGGATCAACTACCCTGTCATCATTCATGCAACAGAACATAAATTTGAATCAGATGAAAGGAAATTTGCAGGTCAAATGCAATGGGTTCTTCCAGACTGTCACAGTGAAAGACAATGCTTTGCTTGAGTAGAGAGGAAGAAATAAGTATCCTTTTTAAAACATTAAATATCAGAGTGAAACCAAAGCGATTGAACTATAGCAATTGCCTCAGTCTAATGACCTCATTTCTGTCTTGTAACCTGGGGAAACAAAATGTCAAAAATAATCCATTAAAAAAATAGAACAAGATACATGCAAGACCTGTATGAAGAAAACTATAAATCTTTATCAAGAACATAAAGTAAGACAAATAAATAGGGCACATACCATGTTCTTGGATGTAATTATTCAATATTGTAAAGAACTCAAATTACTCCAAAGTAATATATAAATGTTACATAATTTCAAAGCTCCAATGAAATACTTTATGCAACTTAATTAATAGTTTCTCAAATTTATCTAAACTTGCAAGAATAATAGGAAAATAGTTTAAAAGTGGAAAAATTGTAGGGGTCTCAATCAGTTAAACTAAAGGTTACTGGTGTAGGAATAGAGACAGTGATCATTGAAATAGAACAAGGTGTAGTAATCAACTTTTTACACATAATAAATTTGATTTTGATAAAGGTACATTTTGAATCAACAGGGGAAATAATTTCATAGGGAAAATTGGCATCTCATTTGAAAACTACTTTGATATTTTATGGAGCTCACATAATTCATTAAAAAATTTAACTCCATGCAAATGGAAACAAAAAATGAGGAAAAGCTGTAGTTATATCAAATAAAACATATTCAAGACAAAAACTGTAAGAAGAGACAAAGAAGGTCATTATATAATGCTCAAGAGGTCAATTCAGCAAAAGGATATAACAACTATAAATATATATGTACACTGCACTGGATCACTGAGATATAGATATATATTATATATAATATATTATATATATATTATTAGAGTTAAAGAGAGAGTTAGAACCCAACACAATAATAGCTGGAGACTTCAGCACCCCACTTTCAGCATTGGACAGATCATCCAGACAGAAAATCAACAAAGAAATATTGGATTTTATCCGCACTATGGACCAGATGGACCTAATAGATATTTACAGACCATTTAATTCAGCGTCTGGAGAATACATATTCTTCCCCTCAGCAAATGGATCATTCTCAAGGACCGACCAGATGTGAGGCCACAAAATAAATCTTAAAAAGTATATTGAAATAATATCAAGTATCTTCTCTGACCACAATGAAATAAAACTAGAAATAAATAACAAGAGAAACTTTGGAAACCATAAAAACACATGGAAATTAAACAATATGGTCTTGAATGACCAGTGGGTCAAGAAGAAATTAAGAAGGAAATCACAAAGTTTCTTGAAACAGATGGCAATGAAAACACAACATACCAAAACCTATGGAATGCAGCAAAAGCAGTACTAAGAGGGAAGTTTATAGCTATAAAGGCCTATATCCAAAACTAGAAAAAACTTTATATAAATAACCTAACAATGCATCTTAAAGAAGTAGGAAAGCAAGAGCAAACTAAACCCAAAATTAGCAGAAAAAAGGAAATAATAAAGATCAGAGCAGAAATAAATGAAATTGAAATAAAAAGTACAAAGGATCAAAGAAACAAAAAGTTGGTTTTTTTAAAAGATAGACAAAATCAACAAACTTTTAGCCAGACTAAGAAAAAAAGAAGACTCAAATAAATAAAATCAGAGATGATAAAGGAGACCTTACATGTGATACCACAGAAATTCAAAAAATCATTAGAGACTACTATGAGCAACTTTATGTACATAAGTTGGAAAACCTAGAAAAAGTGGTTAACTTCCTAGACACACATAACCTACAATGATTGAATCAGGAATAAATCCCAAATCTGAATAAACCAATACTAAGTAATGAGATTGAAGTCAGAATAAAAACTCTCCCAGCAAAGAAAAGCCTGGGACACAATGGCTCCACAGCTGAATTTTACCAAACATTTGAAGAAGTAGTATCAATCCTACTCAAATTATTCTGAAATATAAAGGAAGAGGGAATATTTCCAAACTGATTTTATGAAGCCAGTATTACCCTGATAGCAAAAGACACAGAGAAAGACACATCAAAAAAAGAAAACTATAGACCAATATCCCTGATGAGCATTAATGCAAAAATCCTAAACAGAATACTAGCAAACGGAATTCAGCAACACATTAAAAAGATTATTCACTGTAACCACGTGGGGTTTATTCTAAGGATGCAAGGATGGTTCAATATATGCAAATTAATCAATGTGGAGGACAAAATTAATCAGAATGGAGGACAAAAGATGTGTGATTATTTCAGTTGATGCTGAAAAAGCATTTGATAAAATTCAATATTACTTCATGATAAAAACCTTCAGAAAATTGGGTATAGAAGTAACATATCTCAACCAGTAAAAGCCATGTATGGCAGACCCACAACTAGTATCATAATGAATGGGGACAAAAATGAAAGCCTTTTCTCTAAGATACGTAACAAGATAAGGATGCCCACTGTCACCACTGTTACTCAACATAGTACTGGAAGTCCTAGCTAGAGCAATCGGACAAGAGAAAGAAATAAAAGGCATCCAAATTGGAAAAGAAGAAGTCAAATTATCCTTGTTTGCAGATTATATAATTCATTTGGAAAAATCTGAAGACTCCACAAGAAAATTGTTACAACTGACAAATTCAGTAAAGTTTCAGAAAACAAAAATCAACATATCAAAATCAGTAGCACTTTCATATGCCAGTAGTAAGCAATCTGAAAAAGATATCAAGAAATCAATTCCATTTACAATAGCTGCAAATAAAATGAGATATCTAGGAATGAACATAACCAAAAAGTGAAAGTTCTCCACAATGAAACCTACAAAATATTAATACACGAAATTGAAGTAGACATAAAAAATGAGAAGACATTTCATGTTCATGGATTAGTAGAATCAGTATTGTTAAAATGTCCATACAACACAAATTAGTCTACAGATTCAACACAATCTCTATTAAAATACCAATAATATTCTTGATAAGAAAAGAAAAAAAAAATCCTAAAACTTACATGAAACCACAAAAGACCCAGAATACCCAAAGCCATCCTGAGAAAAAAAGAACAAAGCAGGAGGAATCACAATACCTGACTTCAAATTATACTACAGAGCTATAGTGACCAAAACACCATGATATTGGCATAAAACAGACAGACCAATAGAACAAGATAGGGAACCTAAAAATAAATTCACACATTTACACTGAATCATTTCCAACAAGCGTTTCAAGAACATACAATAAGGAAAGAACAGCCTTCAATAAATGATACTGGGAAAACTGGATATCCATATGCAGAAGAAAAAACCAGACCCTTACCTCTTGCCATACACAAAAGTCAAATCAAAATGCAATAGAGACTTAAATTTAAGACCTCAAACTATGAAACTATTAAAAGAAAGAATTGAGGACACTCTCCAGGACATTGGACCGGGCAAAGATTTCTTGAGTAATACTCCACAAGCACAGACAACTAAAGCAAAAATGGACACATAGGATCATATCAAACTAAAAAGCTTCTAACAGCAAAGAAAACAATTAACAAAGGGAAGAGTCAACCCACAGAATGGGGGAAAATATTTGCAAACTATTCATCTGACAAGGGATTAGTAACCAGAATATTTAAGGAGCTCAAACAACTCAATAGGGAAAAAAATCTAATAATCTGATTTAAAAATGGACAAAATATCTGAAAAACATTTCTTAAAAGGAAGACATACAAATGGCAAACAGGTATATGAAAAGGTGCCCAACATCAGTGATCATCAGAGAAATGAAAATCAAGACTACAATGAGATATCATCTTATCCCAGTAAAATTGACTTTTACCCAAGAGACAGTCATTAACAAATGCTGGCAAGGATGTGGAGAAAAGAGAATCCTTGTACATTGTTGATGGGAATGTAAATTAGTACACCCACTATGGAGAACGGTTTGGAGGTTCCTCAAAACACTAGCTAGAACTGTCACAGGATCCAGCAATTCCATCACTGAATATTTATCCACAGGAGATGATATCCGTGCACGCCCACGTTTATTGTAGCACTATTCACAACAGCCAAGATTTGGAAGCAAGCTAGGTGTCCATCAACAGACAAATTGATAAAGGAAATGTGGCACATATATACAATGGAGTGCAATTCATCCCTAAAACGAATGAGACCCTGTCATTTGCAACAACATGGATGGAACTAGAGGTGATTATGTTAAGCGAAATAAGCCAGGCACAGAAAGATAAACTTCCCAAGTTCCCACTCATTTGTGGGATCTGAAAATTAAGACAACTGAACTCATAGAGATAGGGAGTAGAAGGATGTTTACCAGAGGCTGGGAAGGGTATTGGGGGTAGGGGGAGTGGAGATGGTTAATGAGTAAAAAATATAGTTAGTTAAAATGAATAAGATCTAGTATTTGATAGCATAACAGGGTGACTACAGTCAACAATAGTTTATTCTATGTTTAAAAATAACTGAAGAGTATAATTGGAATGTTTGTAACATATGATTGAGGTTACGGATACCCCACTTACCTTGATGTGATTATTACTCATCGTATGCCTGTATCATAATATCTCATGTACCCCATAAACATGTACTATGTAACCACACAAATTAAAAATTACAAAGAAAATTTTAAAAATCGGATGAATTAAAGTATAAACTGTAAAAAATGAAATTGTGGAAGTATTAACAGAAACTGGAAGATAATTTTCTAAATCATATGGGAAAAAGGCTTTTCTCTCCAATACAAACCCAGAAGTTATATGAGAAAATGATAGATTTGATTACATAATTTTTAACGAGTTTTCTACTCAATAAACATATAGAAGCCAGAATTAGTAGGAGGAAATATATGTACCACATAAAGATTAATTTCATACTACAGTAAGAGCTCTGAAAAATCAAGAAGAAAGGACAAACAACCCAACAGGAAAAAGACAACGTCAGAGTCAGCCCATCATAGCAAAATTACTAACCTCCAAAGGGACAGTCAAATAGCCAACAATCATATGAAAATAAATGCCCTATCTCACTACCAATCAAAAAAGTTTAAACACAATGAAATATTTTGCCTATCGGATCAGCAGAAGTAAAAATAATAATACTTCCTATCGTAAGTGTGATGACCAGGATACAGGTACTCTACTTCTGAGAGAATATTCAAAATCTTTGGAAGCAATTTTGTAATATGTGGTAGAATATGAAACATGCATATCCTTTGATCTGCAATTCTATTTCTACTTTTATTCTAAAATTATTCAAATACGCACAAAGATATGAGGATGCTTATTTCAGGATTATTTATTATGTAAAAAATTCAAGTTAAATAAAATGGTAATGAATATGGGGTTGGTTAAACAAATGAAGATATGGAGGGCAGGATGGGTTAGTTTCTGCAGCTGTAAGAAAACAACCTTAAATTCTCAGGTGGTTAAATAAACGAAGATTTATTTTTCATTCATGGTACATATTCATTGTGACTGAGATAGCTGCTGTGATCTGTGTCATGCTCATCTGGGACCCAGGCTGATTTAGTTACCACTATCTGGAACACTGCCAATTACTAGGACAGAGAGAAAGACAGCAAGTGCTGAATTGAAAACACAGAGTCTTTAAAGCTCCACCTTAGAAGAAACATGTGTCACTTATGGTCACATTTCATTTCATTAAGTGGGCACACCTGACTTCATGGGGCAGAGGAATTTTGTCCTGATGTAGAGTTGAAATAATTAGTATATAACACTAATGACTATTACAAACACCACAATTGTTTAACAAGAATAAATTGGAACCATATGTATATCTATGAAATGCTATACAAAATAAAGTGAAAAAATTCAAATGAAGAGAAATTGTGAGCTCTGTAGTTAACGCTAACCTTCATTGAATTGCATATTTAAAATGGGTGAATTTTATGATATGTAAACCATGTATTAATAAGACTATTTTTTTAAAAATGTACAGAACATGTAGGTATTACTTAATATTGCATTTGGCTTGATGTAGCAGAAACTCAATTACAGTGGCTTAATCAAAAGAGATTTTTGCTTCTGTGGGCTCCAGAAATGCAGGGGATTAAATCCCATTGGAGTTATCTTTGACCAATTTGGGACGAGCTGATAAATGCTTTCCCATTTCTTTCTCTGGGCAATCCATACAGATAATGTGTTTTGGAAAACTCCTTCAGAGAATCTTGCAAGACTGAACTCAATTTTCCCATAGTGGTAGCCAACCTTTTCTTCTTCCCTGACCTACTTTACTCCTGCCTTCTACTGTTGCTTCCTAGAATCACATCCCAAATTAAGCGTCTGATCACAAGCTTTTGTGTTTGGTTCTGCTTTTAAAAGAACCCAGTCTGATGCAAACCATAAAGATAGGAAAGCTGTTTCAAGAAGGGCTTTACAAAGTGACAGTACCTAGGTTGGTCATTTATGATTCAGAAATATAGTTTTATTTATTCATGTATTATAAATTTGATACATAAGAATTTATCCCCCTTGAGACCACCAATGATTCTCCAGCACCTAACGCAATATCTAGCACAAAGTAAGTGCAAAGGCCTGCTAGACCACCTACACTACCACCATACACATGTACGAAATCTCAAGCAATGCTTTTTTACATTAATACTCATTGCTGAGGTTTCAATTTTAAAATATTGATTCTTATATTTTGATTTAAATTCACCAAGTAAATTAAAATAAACTAAAAACACACGTTTAGACTGACTCTTTAGAACACATTTGTAATTGGCCTACAGGACCACCTAGGACATAATGAGACCACCAATGGCCCTGAGATTCTAATTTGAGAACCATTCATCTGAACCACAGCGAATGCACATTCTGGCAGAGAATGAAGTGAAATAAACATGTCTCATATTTGTTAATTTAGCTTTTGTCTTCTTTTTAAAAACAGACTTCTTTTTTTCTTATCCTTCTTGGTTGAATTGCAGAAAGTCAGCCTTAACATCATCACCTTCTCTAGTTCTGGAAAAACAGAAACTATTAAAAAAAGAGAAAGGCTAACAGTAGCCTTAAGATCCAACTCTATGGCTTATTGATTGGCCTGATATTAGTGAATTAAACATTCTGGAGAGCTGGTTGAGTCAACTTGCTATGTGCTTCTGAAGGTAATGAATTTATCTCCAGTAGGTGTGTTAACTGCAGTTCATGTATATTTGCTCATTTAGGTGTACTGAAAAACTTACAATGAGGTGTGGCTGACTTGTCTAGGTGCTGGGCTAAGATCTGTTCTATCGTTCCTTTTGATTTTTTGCCCAGCTGAAAGTCTAGAGTGCCCAGCACCATTTTCCTCCATTCAGCTACATGTGGACATGTGATTCCTATCTGACCTGCTTTCTTTAAAAAATTTCTCAAGACTATTATCTGCTGCCAACATCTAAAATTCAGGTAATTTTATGAACTACCCAAAACCCTATCAATAAATACTTTTCCTACTTAAATCAGTCAGAGTCAGCTAAGATCCTAACCACTTGTAAGACTGATATCCTTGAGTATTGTAATAAATATTTTACAACACAAAGTGAAAATAATATAAACTACTTAAAAGCAAAGCATCCGTAGGCACTTTAAAGTAGTGTCATATTTTTTTTTCCTCCGGGTAGGAATGTATCCATTTGTACCTTTCTATTGTGTGCTTCTAAAGGTTTTTGCTATTTTGATACTATGATACTATGACTTGAGAAAACTTGAAGTCTTCATGTGAGTGATGAGTCATTAAGAAAATCTGGAAGCTGATTAGTCCTGAGCCTCAAGGAATGTCTCACTAACTCCTCTATAAACAAAGAGCAGATGCTATACATTAGACAGAAAATAGAAATAAATTGTGTCACCCTGAAAGGAAACAAGTCTTTGCCAAGGGGCTTGTTCTAGTTTTTAAAGGCAAGTTCAGGTAAAGCTAAGAATTTAGAACATAAGCTAGTACTCCACAACTGGGGAACTTGGGACTGGATGCTGACTTTGAATAACTGGTGTTATAATCAGAAATTCAAAAAATAATAGATGCTGGCGTGGTTGGGGTGAAAAGGGAACACTTCTACATTGCTGGTGGGAATGTAAACTAGTAAAACCACTTTGGAAAACAGTGTGAAGATTCCTTAAACAACTAAAATTAGAACTACTGTTTGATCCAGCAATCCCACTACTGGGTATCTACCCAGAGAAACAGAGGTCTTTATACTAAAAGGATATTTGCACACACATGTTTATAGCAGCACAATTTGCAATTGCAAAAATGTGGAACCAGCCCAAATGCTGATCAATCAATGAGTGGATAAAGAAACTGCGGTATATGTATACGACGGAAACTACTCAGCCATAAAAAGAAATTAATTAATGGCATTCACAGCAATCTGGATGGGATTGGAGACTATTCTAGGTGAAGTAACTCTGGAATGGAAAACCAACCATCGAATGTTGTCACTCGTAAGTGGGAGCTAAGTTCTGAGAATGCAAAGGCGTAAGAATGACACGATGGACTTTGGGGACTCAGGGGGAAAAGGTGGGAGGGAGGTGAGGGATAAAAGACTACAAATTAGGTTCAGTATATACTGCTCGGGAGATGTGTGGACCAAAATTTCACAAATCACCTCTAAAGACTTAGTCATGTAACCAAATACCAGCTGTTGTTCCCCCCAAAGCCTATGGAAATAAAAAAAATTTTTTTAACTAAATTAAATTGAATATCTGGTGGTAAAACAAGCTTCACTAACCAGCGGATGTGAGGAAAATAGAACAGGCCAGGTATGAGAATAGAATTTCCAGGAGTCCAGGACTATAGACTTTTTGGAAAGAGATAAAAGAAACACAGGTGAAAGTACCTAAAGCTCAGGAAAAGACTTATGGGAATCAGGTGAGTAAGTTTCTTTCTCACTTGGAACATACGAAGGTCCTAAAGAATCCAGAGCAATTATCTGGGGCCAAGGAATGGATGTAGGAACTCTCAACTAGGGATGAAATCAGAAGTACTGGATTGGATGGTGTCATCCTAAAATTCATATATTTCCCAGAACCTCAGAATGTGACTGTATTCATAAACTGTCATTGTAGATGTAATTAGTGAAGATGAGGTCATAGTGGAATAGGGTGTGCCCTTAATTTACTATGGCTGGTGTCCTTATAAGAAAAGAAGAAACACAGAAAGAGGGACACATAGGGAGAATGCCATGTGATGATGGAGGTGGAGGTTGGAATGATGCACATACAAGCCAAGAAATCCAAGGATTGCCAGCAACATCAAAGCTGAGAAAAAGACCCGAAGCAGATTTTTTCCCAGCATTTTTGGAGAGGGCAGGGACCTGCCAACACCTTGATTTCAGACTTGTTCCCTCTAAAGCCATCAGAGAATAGATTTCTGTTGTTTGAGGCCACATGGGTTGCGGTAATTAGCTACTGCAGCTCTAGGAAACTAATACACCAAGAAAGAGATGACAAGGACAAGGGCAACTCTTGCTAGACTGAAAGCTCATTTCAAAGTCACCTTGTGCTTTATTGTGAATTGTGTACTTATAATCCACCTTAGAAAAAGTTGAACTTGAGAAAACGTATGGGTGCTAGAAACCCTGCAGATTCATGGTAGAAAACCCACCTTTTCCTTAGATTTAAGATAAAAATAGTTCAGATATTTGTGCTTCATAAATTATGCTATTGGGGAGAGTGTGTGCATTTCTTTTAAACTCTCCTGTTTGTTATGAATTATGGTCAGAGTGAAAGGCATTTCCCTATCCTTTGCTCAGATGGGGAGAAGTCCACATACCCCAGGAGTCTAAGGGCAATGACACCAGTGGAAAGACCCTGCTCTCTGACCTAGGAATAAACCTGTGAGACTTCTTGAAAGTAATAAATGGCTTCTTGAGAAGAATCTATGGCTTCTTGAGAAGATGCATTTGGCCTCATTCCTTTCTGTCTTCCAACACAGTATACAGCATATAATGAGTACCCAACACTAACTTGTGGGAGGAAGGAGCCAGAAGTTTCAGAAGAGGTAAAACAGGTAAATTGACAAAGGTAACAGGTAAATTGACAATTGGAGACTTTAATTTTCTCCCTCCTGGAATCTCGCCTCGTAGAGACAAAGTCTATTTTAAAAGAGCTTGGCCTGGCGCAGTGGCTCACGCCTGTAATCCCAGCACTTTGGGAAGCTGAGGTGGGCGGATAACTTGGGGTCAGGAGCAAAATACCTCTTCTTGATTTTATTTGCTCAAGATAATCTTTTAGGCAAAGGAAGACCAGTTTTTTTCTATCTGTATTTCTTCCTCTTGCTGTTTGGGAACTCTTCTAGTCTAAGTCTTCATCAACTACTCGAGAAAACTGTTCCCTTTTTTGTGCCAACCTCAAGTTTGTTATATTAAATATGTATAAAATATACACATACTATATGTATTTTAATATTTATGGTGTCCTTATCTTCTTATTCATATTTTTTGTGTTTAATATCTATGAAAAAGCCAGCAGGCATTTTATATCCAAGTATATAGTAACAGCAGTAGTAGTAATAGTAGTAGTAGTAGTAGTAATGATAATGGTGATGATTTTTCACATTGTTGTTAGCTATCATTTATTCAATACTTATGTTCCAGGCACTTTACTAGGTTATTTCTCTTAATCCTCACATTGACTTTACAGTGTGTACATTACTTTTATTCTCTTTTTTAAAAATGATGAAACTGAAACCTAAAAAGGTTAAGTAATTTTTTCCATGGTCACAAGCTAGTAAGTGTTGAACTGAAGCTTCTTACTCCATGATATGGTTTTGCTGTATCCCCACTCAAATCTCATCTTGAATTGTAGATCCCATAATCCCCATGTATCATGGGAAGAATCCGGTGAGAGGTAACTGAATCACGAGATCTAATGGTTTTATAAAGGGTAGTTCCCTTGCACATGCTCTCTTGCCTGCCACCATGTAAGATGTGCTTTTGTTCCTCCTTCGCCTCCTGCTATGATTGTGAGGCCTCCCCAGCCATGTTGAACTGTGAGTCCAATTAATCCTCTTTTTCTTTATAAATTACCCAGTCTTGGGTATTTATTCATAGCAGTATGAAAATGAACTAATACACCCCAGAACATGTGCTTTCAACTGCCACACATTCCATTAGTCAAGAAACATTCATGGAGCACCTGTATACCAGACATGATTATTCGAGTGCCTACTCTGTCTACATCTGTCTCATAGAAATTGCCTCATTTTCTGCCCCTGTCAAAGAGGCAATTCCCTGAAGCTGTGTTAATGACCACATGACCCTTCCCACTAACTGTGGATGTTTGTGCCAGGATTCAGCACTTAATCCAGGACACAATCAATCTGCAGCCTGGATAGTAATATAAGGTCTATATATAACTCCTGTTCTTGGAATTTCATGAAATATTGTTTTCCCTTTTTGCTTAATCTTAAACATACTATTTGAGTTAGCTCAAGTGAGTTTATGTCTCAAAAGCCAAGCACCATAACGAAAATACCCTACTATAGTCTAGGAAAGATTGCAGACATTTGGAATGCACAAATGGTAGTGAGAGGTAGGTGGAGGAGACAATCTCCTTGCCCACACCTCACTGCACTTCTATGTGCTGACAGGTTGCTGGGCAAGACGGCAGAGACAGATGGCAAACCCACAGTTATAAACGAAGTTTCTGAAGAGTCAATGGAACTGTCTGTATTCGTGGGTCTTTAGCTAATTTCCTAAGTGTGAAGCTCCCCTAACCTCCTTGGGTCGTTCACCCTTTTAGGTAGTTTGGTGTTCTGGGACTGTTGTGTAGGTGAGGAAGGGGTGTAAAGGTTACGTGATCAGATGAAGTCTAAGGGGATTTAGACTTTAGAGGATTGACAGGCAGTCACTCTTGCTGACCTGGCAGAAAAAGAGGAAATAAAACCAAGTCTTTTTCTCAGGAGAGAGGACCTTCTCCCACTCTTCAGTGAGGGCTGGGAGATAACTGGGCCATAACTTAGGGCTGCAGGGGCTCCTGGGTACTCTAAGAATGTGTCCCACACTGACTCCTCACAAGTCCTTTCTTCTGCAAAGCAGATCTCTTCCTTCTTGGGCCGCCTCCTGGAATCAGCGGTTGTACTCGCAAGAACCCTCTAGTTACCCCCTCAATTCTTTTCTCTTCCTCTGATATTTTGGGAGAATCCAGCCCCCACACACTCTATTTCCTCCTTGTGTGTCCTCCATTATCTTTTGGATCCTTCATAAGAGGTTTTGAGGATCCCATAAACCCTGAGTCAAATCTTGAACAAAAGAAATCCTACTTTGCTTTACTTTAGGGCAGGGTGGGCTTATTTGTATCCCATCATTCTAACATAGCCAAGAAATTCAAGAAAAGCAAAAGGGGTCTTTTATATTTAAAAAGTTGACTTTTTATATCCTGTCACAAGAACTGTAATAAGAATAAATGTACCAAAAGAAAGTAGAGAAATGACACCACATTGACCCCTAAAGAAGGTGACAATTAAGAAGAAGAATGAGTAGCATTTAAACAGACAAACAAATGACCAAAGAATTTATTTGTAGGTAGAGGAAACTGCATATTCCTATGCAGAGAGGCGTAACAAAGTGGACATGGTTTCCTCACAAGAGCACAGTATAAATTACTTTGGTTGAAAACAAAGAAACCAGAGGATATGATTCCTACTCTTTCCAATGTGTAATTTGACTTGAGAATGCAATTTGTTAAAATCCCACAATCAAACCAAACAAAACCTTCATTGCACATACACAATAATAGCTAACATTTACTAGATACCTATGAAGCATTTAAAAATATTGTCCTACATTTAAAACCATTCTGTGTCTGGTTTAGTCTCTACAACAACTGAGGTAGATTCCCTTTTATCAGTCTTATTTTACCAAGACTAGAGAGAAGAAATCATTTGTTCATCATTAGAGGGGTGGTAAATGTTGAGGCTGCCTCAAAGCAAAAGGCCCCCCTGAGCAAGTGAGTATGTTAGCATAAAGAGAACATTTGGCTTTATTTGATTTTGAAACATGCATCAAAGAATGCAACTAGATGGAGAACTTCTGGGGCCCATGAGGCTCTGACTGGACACCTAAGCGTAACTTTTGCTGAGAAAATGTGTCGATCTGTTGTGTGCCAAGTTAATTTGCACCCCTGCTAGCCAGACCATGAGGAGAAGCCACTGAGTGTGAAGGACACAAGGCCTGGCTTGGGGGCAAAGACTAAACGGTTAGAAACAGAAATGTGTTCCAGTGTTCAGATTCCGTTCACAATGCAATGAACAAATTGCAATATTAGGTTTTTTCCTCAATCATCACCAAGGTAGTGGGAACACTTTCTTTAGCTTGGCCTTGTAGAAGGACAGTGAGACCCTCTCTTTAGAGAGAATAGGGAGTTGATGATAGCTTTTTCCAGGACACCAGCTTTTTCCAGGACCAAAGCTTTTTTCCAGGACACCAGAAAAATGATGTCCAGGAGACAAGGGTCTCAGGATAAAAGTAAATAATTATTTCCACTTGAGGGTACACTCTTTTCTTTAGCCAGAAAAGCACCCTTGAAGGCTGATAGACCAGGCAGACACAGAAATGCCTGGGAGCTGAAGAGGCTAAATAGCTACCTTTTGTTTGGTTTTTCTGTTCAACATTGTTTCTTCTATTTAGTACTTACACATTATGACCGGTCACAATAATAGCAATAACAATAGCTACCAGTTAGCATTATGTAAGTAAGGCAGTGTTCCAAGTAGTTTTCACAAATTAACTCAATTAATATTCCAAACAAACTCTGGAAGGAGACTACCATTATTGTGTCCACTTTACAGATGAGAAAACTGAGGCATAGAGAGGTTCCCATTCTTCACACAGCTAGCCAGGGGGCTGAACCAGTGACCCAACCTAGGCGTTCTGGCTCCAAAGTGCATGTGTGCAACTCTACCTCCCTTTAAATACTTTTCGTGGGACTCCAGGAGTAAACTCAGCAATAATGAAAACACTTTTCTTTCTTATAATTCATCTTTGACTCAGCCTCCCCAACATAAAATGGGTATAATATTATGGCCATTATTTATATAATTCATCATGGGTTTTGGAAATGTGGTTAATGTTTAAATAGCACCAGGAGGCCCATTAAATGTGCAAGAAAATGTAGACAAAGACACGTTTTCGGCATTGCTTATTGACGATGGCAGGGAAAGTTGAAGTTTCCTTTCAAGTTTTTACTACTCCCAGTGATTCCTTCTTTTGCCTATGGCCCATTTTTCTAGCTCTCCCATGGAGAAGAAAATAACATGGCTGAGTGAAACCTCCCACCCACATCAAGTCAGCCACTCATAATTAACTTCCTTAATCAAAGGTAACCCTTCTTTTTTGATTAATCATCTTTTTATAGTACACTTAAGGGGAAAAAGAACCAAATGAAAATATTAAGTTGGAGGCAACACAAACTAATTTGATAATATTGCCATTACAACTCAGTAGAAATACACGGAGCTCCCCTTGAAATATTTTTCCTGTCAAAATTTATGTCTTTTCTAAAGAGTGTGAGCAAGGCGGTGTTTTTCCTCATACACACGATGTGAATGTAATGAGTAAATGTTAGCTTTGTGTCTTTTTTTGGCCCATTAAGAATTATGCACCATGGCAATCTACAAACAAGAGACTGACCAGGTAGGCAGTGCCAAAAGAAGTTTGAAGAATCGCAGACAAATGGCAAATTATTTACAAAACATAAATTGGGAGCTGAAGTTGCTATATCATACTTCATGGTAGTAAAATCACTCCCTAAGAAATGGCCAATTCAACCGCACCAGCTGTTATCTCTGATGACTGGGAGCCATGGATTCACCATTTGCAACAAAGTACTCCAATATTTTCCAGGAGCAAAAGCACTTTTCACTGGTCGCTCCAGAGTAGCTCATTGAAGTAGGAGCCAAGCATGTAAACGACCTCCTGAAAGAACTGGCAGGCTTGAAGAACATTGAGCCCCAAAGCGCATGTTGTTTGCTAGGTGTTCCTCCAGCTGAAACCTGGGGAGGGGAGGGCCAGCAAGCAGGGAGGCAGGCAGGCAGGCAGGCAGGCGGAGGTGGGCGGCTGTCTGCGGCGGACGGTGAAATGTTTATACAGAGCAAGTTAAAAGGTGGACAAGAGACAAATAGCAGTGTGGGCCTGCTCGAAAAAATGAATTTGGGAGGTACCTACTCTACTCCCAAGAGAAAAAGACGGATGCTAAAGCCAGTAGCATTTCAACCTGAAAGCACTTCTCCCATGTGGGGTTAAAGTCTTTGCTTCTTCGCAGAGGTAGGCACAGGCTCTCCTGCCCCAGATTCCCCTGGGCACAAGGAGTGCAGAAAGTTTTCCTTGGTAGCTAAGTTGTTTTTATGTGAAACCATTTTGGCCAAGGTGGGGATTTTTCACTTGGGTGTCAGTGGTGCCCTTCTGATGTTTATAAAACGTAGCAAATGTACAATTTGAACAGTTATTTTAGGTAAAAACGTCAATTTCTTCATGGAGTCGGGCACTCTAAGCTCTGTGTTTGAGACAAATTCTTAGATTTTCCAGTGTTGTGAAAACTTTCACCTTGCTTCACACGGTTCTCAAGTTGAATTATGATCCTGACATCCCCCTGCTCTCTGAGGTGCACTGATGGAGGTCAATTGAAAATAACTAAAAGAAGAAAATATGATTTTCTAGCTCGTAGGGAGGAGGAGGGGAGATAACACGGATCCTTCCAAGATGGAATTTTAGCTGGCAAGTGACCGTATTCACTTCCTTCCTTCCTACGCATCCCCGTGTCTAAATGACCCGTGAAACTTGGTCACCTTGCTAGGAATACCACATTGGGACTCACTGCCTCAACACCCTGTTTGTGCCTTAAACCCGAGTTTCAAAGCTCTCTACACCTCAGTCTCAACCTACCAATATGCTTTCACAACCGCTAAAATGTCTAGATCAATGTGATATACAGAAATCTTCATCTGAATCATTTCCATTGTCCTTTTTGTTTTGTGACCTTTCATTCCACTCTAAAAGCCTTAAGTGGTCTCCTGATCTAAATTCCTCTTGTTTTTCCCTTCATTTACTTTCAAAGCTGTTTGGAGTCATCCTTATTCAACTGCTTTACTTTCCTGAAACTTGATATATTTCAGCACATAGCTCTGCAACATCCATACTATCAAGGCTAGAAGTGTCAACTGATCTCAAAAATTACCTAGGGAAACATTTCGTGATATCACCCATTAATATGATACAGAGCTCCTCATGCTTAGAAACTAATTTCTTCTGGCCAGGCGCGGTGGCTCGCGCCTGCAATCCCAGCACTTTGGGAGGCCGAGGCAGGCGGATCACCTGAGGTCAAGAGTTCGAGACCAGCCTGACTAACAAGGCAAAACCCCGTCTCTACTAAATATACAAAAATTAGCTGGGTGTGGTGGTGGGTGCTACTCGAGTGCTGCTCCTCAGCTACTTGGGAGGCTGAGGCAGGAGAATTGCTTGAGCCCGGGAGGCAGAAGTTGCAATGAGCCGAGATTGTGCCATTGCACTCCAGCTTGGGCGACAGAGTCTCCATCTCAAAAAAAAAAAAAAAAAAAAAAAAAAAAAAAAAGAAACTAATTTATTCTCTATTCCTAAACTTAAATTTATGTCTTTGTATGGATTAAGAGAATGGCTTTTCATCCCTCTTTCTCATCTCATTTGTATATTTTGAGAATGATTAGGGTTTTTCATTAGCCTTCTTTTTTACATTAAACTATTCCTTTATCCTTGAGCTACACAATTTTTTTCTTGCTTCAAACTTTACCTCATCTTTTTAGATAATCCAGGCAGATGTTAAATGTATAATTTTACAGCCATATACGTTTTTATATTCTCTCTTAATGTCTTGCCCATCATTTTTCTTTTTCAAAGAGGCTCTTGACAGCAATTGCTACCATTGACTGATGACTTTTGCTACATTTTATAGTTGTCCTTACAACAGTCTCAGGAGATATACACTAATATCTCCATTTTATGGATTTGGAAACAAATTCAGAACCGTGAAAATACTTATCCAAGATTCATGGCTCCTATGTAGTGACATGGGATTCACATTCTGACCTGCCCAACTTCAGTCTTTGCTTTTGTATACAGCGAGTAGTGACTGACAAATTTCTGAACGAGAACTCTTCTACTGCAGGTGCACTCTGAACTGTTACCCTCTGTACTTTCCCCATACACTCAGGTGAGCCCAACTCTGATCTGTCACTGATTGTACAGGTTTCAGTTTGTGATGAGTTACTCTGCTATACTTTTCCCTTTTCCTCCTAGGATCTTCAGTCTGCGATTGGCCACTTCACCGAAAAGAAATTTCTTATCCTGTTCTCTCAACTGAGCAGAGGTAAAAGAATCAAATACAGGCTACGCTTCAAAGCCATTTTAAGTTCTTACATATTGAAATTCCAAAGTAATATATGAATGTATACTCTTTGTACAAATTTCAAATAATATCGAGGTATATAGGAGAAAAACATACAAATCTGTCTTCACCAACTTGGGTACCTATGTCATTTGGTAGGTATCATTTTCCTCTGCACTTAAATTTGTGGAAACAAGTAGGGAATACACACACAAACAAATACTCCATTTCAACTTTCCAACCAAAACTAACCACAAAAGAATTGAAGGGGCTCCAGAGCTATTTCATTAACCTATTACACAAAAACCAGGAAATCTTTGACCACTTGCTGAGCTTCGCTAGTTATGTTTTTGTTTGTTTGTTTGTTTTAAAAATCTGTTTTTGCTGCTTTTCCTTGGGAGGCCTCAGAGATACATCCTTCTCCAGCCTCATCCCTTGGTCATCTTTCTGATCTTTTCCCACCACAGCTTATCACTGGAGATCAGATCACCAGTGTCTCAGTTGGATGCTGGGATTGGATGCCTTCCAGACAACAGTAGGCAAGCTCATGGGAGGACATCCTCCAGATTCCGAACAGAATGAAAATAGATTGTATTAAAAATTATCATCTGCCTTCATCTTCACCTTTGCTTTGTATCTTCTTGTTTCTCTTTATATTTCAAGCCTTCCTCGATAGACGCTGTCCATCATTCACACACTTGCTTGAATTTAATTGGAGAAATTTCATTTCTCTTGTCACGTGACCTTTGCCCCTGCTTTTCTTTACAACCACAGAGTCTAAGTTTTAATATGAGACCCACAGTCAGTGTCACCTACTGGTGATAATTTCCCCAGTTGTCTCCTCAAAACCCTAGAGTGTTTTTATCTTTGGAAAGAATGAAACCAGTTGTTCACTTTACACTATAAGCAGCATTAAGAATTTGTGGTTAAAATCTATATGTATATATACAATTGATCCTTGAATAAGGCAGGGGTTAGAGGTACCAACCCCTGTGCAATCAAAAATCATACAAGGATTTATGACTCCCTCTAAACTTAACTACAAATAACCTGCTGTTGACCTGAAACCACACCGATAACATAAACAGTTGATTAACACATGTTATATGTATTACATACTGTATTCTTACAACAAACTAAACTAGAGAAAGAAAATGTCATTAAGAAAATCATAAGAAGGAGAAAATTAAGTAGAAGACGATCACCAGAGAGGTCCTTGTCCTCATTGCCTTCAAATTGAGTAGGCTCGGGAGGCTGAGGCAGGAGAATGGCGTAAACCCGGGAGGCGGAGCTTGCAGTGAGCTGAGATCCGGCCACTGCACTCCAGCCTGGGTGACAGAGCAAGACTCCGTCTCAAAAAAAAAAAAAAAAAAAAAAAAAATTGAGTAGGCTGAGGAGGAGGAGGAGTTCATCTTGCTGTCTTGGGTGGAAGAAGTGGAAGAGGTGGAGGAGGTAGAAGGGAAGATAGGAGAGGTGTACACACATGGTGTAACTTTTATTGAAAAAAAATCTGCATATAAGTAGGCCCGCACAGTTCAAACCTATGTTTTTTAAGGGTCAACTGTGTATATATATGTGGCTAAATCTGGCCTTGGTTATATAATAATTGCCAGGCATGGTGGCTCTCGCCTGTAATCCCAGCACTTTGGGAGGCTGAGGCAGGCAGATCTCCTGAGGTCAGGAGTTTGAGACCAGCCTGACCAACAAGATGAAACCCCATCTCTACTAAAAATACAAAAATTAGCTGAGTGTGGTGGTGGGTGCCTGTAATCCCAGCTACTCGGGAGGCTGAGGCAAGAGAATTGCTTGAACTCAGGAGGCAGAGATTGCAATAAGCCAAGATCACGCCACTACACTTCAGTCTGGGTGACAGAATGAGACTCCATCTCAAAACAAACAAACAAACAAAAAGAATACTTCATAGGAAACAGATTTATTCTTCACTCTCACTGTATCAGTGAGAATAGGCCAGGCTCTGCTGCCATCAGAGAAAACTCCTAAACCTCAGGGGCTTTGTTTCTTGCTCATGCTATGTGTCTGTCTACAAAGGACCATTTAGAAACTCTGCTCCACATTGTATAAGGAAATCTTCCTATTATTGACTAGATCTCACAACACTTTCTTGTTACGATAGCTTTATCTAAAAGGTGCAGATTACACTGCTACAGTGATTCTAGTAGAGAATTTTGTATTCAATCCAAAATGATCTTATTTATTCTAAAATTGTTTCCTCACCTTCTGTCTTTTTAGGTTCCTTAATTCAATGAACTAAAATAAACCTTTATGAACCATTTTTAAAGAAAATACAGTTATAAGAAAAGACCATACACTCTGATTTTGATTTGTCAGTCCTGCTTTAGAATTTTCATTTCTCAGATTAGTCTTTTCCATTTTCCATATTCTTCTTTACCTGTTTCATTAAAATTTGTAAAATATTCTGACATTGCCATAATTTTTGCTTTTCAATCTTTTTTATCTCTAAGTGCTTTCTAATGATTTATAATCTCACAAAGAGACACATTTTGTTTTAATTTTCTCTATATTCGTAGGTTATACTAATTTGATAAGTTTTGTTTATGTCTTATATTGAAAAATATTTATTATCTTTCAAAACATATATTTTCTTGTGCCATTAAAAAATATTCAGCTTCTTTAAAATCTTTTTGATACTTAGGCTTCCTTTCGATAAATGCTTCCATTTTCTGGTTTTATTGTTCTTGGTTCTTTCTTCATAATCATTATCTTGTCTTGCTTTAAAATACTATTTCTTCCATCTTTAAAATCTATCTTATTTCTCCCTGCCTGTTGACTGTCATGTAACTGCAGTGTCATAGAATGACAAATAACCAATGACTTACACATATCTATCTATCTCTGACATGTTCCAAGATATACGCATGTATTTGTCACGCTCAAAGACTGTTTCACTGAGATAAATATTTGGAATGTTATTTAAAATATTTATAAATATGTCTTAATTGTCTATACTTAAAACACTACTTCTCTGTAAAGTACAACTTATTATTTGATTGCACATAATTTTTACAAAAGTTGCATAAATATATGAATACAAAGTTCAACCAATGACAGAACACCCCTGCCCGAGAGCTTAGAAATGCTTTGTTCTGTTATCGTCTTAATGCTAATAAGAAGAAGGTAAATTGTTAATGTAATTAACTGATTAAAGAGTTATGTCATAGTATTAGACTAATAGAGTTTATTTGACTACTTTGGGATAAGCTATTTTAATATTTAATTTAATAGCCACTTCATAATCTGAATAAAATACTGAGACTGAACAATTGGGTTGTATTATTAGTTAATGGCCAGTCCATTTGCAGGAAGTTAGGTCCTTTGCCTAAGAATATGCGTGGGTTAATTTAATCAGGTGGCATTTGTACCCTTTATGTGCTTTATTGTCTAATGCTATACCTGTATAATATTTACCCAGGCAGAGAGATACACGGTTGTGATTGCAAGAGCACTAAGCGTGTTTCAATTTCTCCATCAATACATACCCTCCTACACAATATATATATGGTATGTTGTGTGTGTGTGTGTGTGAATGCACGTGGGTGTGGGTGCTTTAATTTGGAAGTGCCTGAGAATGACATATGGAGACCAGCTACAGAGCAGTAGTTTTTGCGCTAATGATTGGAAATGATCCTTGGAGATGGTGCCCAGTTTGAGGTCAGTGGATGGGGGTCAGAGAGGCAGGACTCCCCAGGGTGCCTCTCATCTTTTATCATCTTCATCCATCAAGGCTGCTGTGTCACATATAACATTTTCCATTCTTTTTTGCCCCTGTGTTCTGGTACTGCTCAACAGCAGCAACCTGTTGATTCTGGACTGCTAAGTACTCCTGGCTGGCATAGGAGGCTGCAGGGTGACTTAACTGTGGTAGACAGACAGAATTGTTTCCAATGTACACCTAAGGAGGCCCTCAGCAAAGCAAACATTGATTTTGGAGGGGCATTTTTTTTTCTGTATTTGCTTGCTGCCAGAAGCCTCTAAATAGGATCCCTATTTTTTTTCCTGTTAATATTAACCCATTTAGAGGCTGAACGATAAAGTTCAAGCCAGTAAGTCCTGCAAGATGTTATAAGACGCTGTCACCTCCCTAAACAGAACACCTCCTAGTGAGGATTCAGTAGGTGATTGAACATGAACTAAAACCTTGGAGGCATCCTGAGTGCCTGGGTGGCCTCTGGTTTACTGCTGGTTCACTGGGTTCCTCTTGCCTCAATGGGCCAACTCCCAGTATTATAAATCATATAGATGTGAACTTCTTCCTGAAGTAACTTGTTTGCTTTATTTATTTGGAAAATTTCGGTAACTGCTCTCTCAACGGCCAGGCTGTTGAATTTGCCATAACTGAGGCTTACTCAAGAATGTTTAGTCTTAACACTGTGTGGTTTCCTTTAGTGACTCCTGAGCCACATTTTGAAGAGAGACGTGCTGGTACTGAAGTATGGTGAATTCACTTCCAGGTAACCAGGGGCACCTCAGAATACCTTCGGTTTCAAGACAAAGTGGGTGGCAATGGTGAAGTGGAACCTCTCTCTAAACAAACCAGACCCACATAACCATAAACATACGCACACCCACATACACCTTGATGTTTTGGGCATTGAATATGCAAAAATGAATACAGTTTTAGATGGGAATTTTAGAAAGAGTAATTTTTAATATTTTTAATGTAGAGGTAGTCATGTAAATCTCTCTTCTGAAATAAACTTATTCCACTTCCTCTTGGTGTATTACGTGTCATAAAAAGTGTATTTGAATAAAAGAAAATAAGTACTTTAAAATGAATAAAATCATTCATTGGTAGCAGTGATGTGAGTTTACATTTGGGGCTCCCAGGCCAAACTGTCAGAAAAGACCACATTATTCTTTGTAATTTGCCAAACAGCCTTCTGATGGAGAGCAGAGGAAGATGGAGGGATGGAGGTGGGAGGGAAGAGGGGCTTTACTCTGTATTAAGAAATGCAGAAGCTGCTTCTATAGCTTCCGGACCTGTGAGTAGAAAAATGAGGAAAGTTTTGCAAACCTTCTTTAAGTCGGTGAAAAATTTTCTTTACTTTTAAAAAACTAAAGCATTGGTGAAACCAAAGAAGGAAAGTTTAATCTGTTTTTAACTTCATATGGGACATGTTTTAATACTTCTGAGTTTTTGGGCTTTTCTGTGTGTTCAATTGCACCAGAAAAAGAAGAAAGCCAGAACATATTGTTCAAGGAGTCTGGTCTTCACAATCCATGGGGAAGGCAGTTTTTTCCAAGATTGTTGCAAGAACATCCCTTCTGCTTGCTTTTATGGTTAAGGTTAAGAGTACTGAAAGGATTTCTTCCCTCTGGCGCCCTTCTCTTCGTATCCACTCCTCAGTCTCCCCAACAACTACAGGTTTTAAAATATTGGCATTTATATTATACTTTCAAAAACTGAGCATCTTTATATATGTGCTTGTATCCCTTCCCTAACTCTTTTAAAATGCACAATGCTGTCCAAAATGCTGTACTCTAAAACCAAGAGCATAATATAGAGAGAATTAGCAATGCCAGTTTTATGACTTACCAAGTATTCCTGGGTTCCTTGTGGCAGATTGTATTACACATGATATTAATTAAGTTGAGTGTGTATAGGGAGACAATGAGGATGCAGGGTATGGCAGAGGGAAGGAGGATTTTTTTAAAAGACAGACACAGAATTGCAATAGAGAGAAAAGGGCAGTCCATTCAAGAATTATGGCTTCTATCCCTCACACCAAAATGACTCAGTTTAGACTAATAGGTGACTATAGGGTAAAGGGTCACTTTCTTTTGTACAATACCTTGGATTTCCATGAGTGTGTGTTTCTCTAATGTAAAGTTTTATTTCAGAAACTGGTTGTACTTTCCAAATATTCCAATGGCTAAGAGCATTAAAGAGTTACACAGAGCAGAAATCGGTAGGTAAAGACATAGAATGGACTTGACATAGTGAGAACTGTAACCTGTTTGAAATTATGAAAAAACCTGTCTCATTGTAGGTAGAGATATCAAATCACCTTTAAACAGTGCCAGGCAAGCTTCATTGTGGAAAAGAATCAACTGGAAAGCTTGTTAAACACATATTCCTAGTTCCCACCTTTTGAGTTTCTTACTCAGAAGGTTAGGAACTGGACATGAGAATCTGCATTTCCTACAAACTCCCAGGTGAAATTGATACTGCAGGTTCCTGGACTGCACTCTGAAGAGCACTTTTTAAAAACATTGTTTTTGTTCAAGGAAATGGAAGGAGGAGGTGAGAAAATGTGGTCAGTCAATAGTGGGGCTTAGGTAAGTAGTTGCTTAGGTTAGTAAACCAGGCCCACACCATGGTATAAAGATATGACGGGGGTTCTGAATTGAGTACAATCTATTTCTGATGCTAGAGTATTCTCTAAACCAATTTTTTTCCTGCAAAATGAATATACTTGGGGAATACTAGCTGAGCACTGGATTATAAATTTAAACATATTACAACCTTCCTAGGCTCTTCTGCAGCGTGGATGTAAACCTTCTCATGGGTTCCAAGCAATCATGGGCACATTGATTGCAGGATTACATTTGTGCTGGTGTACCACATGGAAGCCAGAAGAAAAAGCAGTGGCAACCTCCAGCCCACTCCTTGCCTCGCATTGTTTTTGGAAGAACTCTTTGCATGCAGTGTGCTCAAAAGTTATTTGATAAATTGGGAGTGGGTGGGGAGACGAAAAACCTGAAAAGAGAGACTCTTTTTTTCCCTGATAATAAGGTTAAGGATGGGGAAAGAGATTAAGCTATTCGTTAAAATTCATTGTGACCTCATTTGCACCCTGAGTTTGTGGAGCATAATATACTGGCTTAAAGGGGACCAATATATCATACTGGTTTAAAAGGGACTAATATGTCCATCAAATGGGAGATTGGCCACCCTGGAAGAAGAGAAAAGAGTTGAAGTAGAAATGTGGACACAGCATCTTCAGCAGTGTCTGCAGAAGAAAGTGTACACTAATCTTCAAAACCAGTGTTTGTTTCTTTTGGAAACTCTGTTTCCCATCATGGGATGAATTCAATAGGTAATTTCAGTTCAATATTATAATACCTGCCGTTATGATCACCAAGCTAAATCTTCTGACTCAGATTCTATATTCATTAGTAGTTTTGTCAGTCTCCATGAAACACCTGCTGGGATTTTTATTGGGATTAAATGACATCTATAGATCAATTTGGGGAGAATTCACATCTTAACAACAATGAATCATAACATTCATTAATATAGCATATCCCTCTATTTATTAAGTTCTTTAAAAATTTTCCTCCTAATGCTTAGTAGTTTTCACAGAATGAAGATCTTTTAATCTTTTGTTACATTTCTCCCCAGGTGTTTGATGCATTTTGATGATCTTATAAATCATATTTCTTTTAAATTTCATTTTCCAAGTGACGTTTACTGGTATACAAGCATATGATTTATTTGGGTTATGTAGCACAGAGTCTGATTCCATGTTTTCATGTTTGACTTCTGACTTCTTCCAAACCCCACCTCCCTTTTCCCTTTTGCTCCATATCAGGACAGATTGGTAAGAAAGCCCAAGTGAATGTCCTTTTATGGCACCTGTGGGAAAGTCAAAGCTGGCAAACCACCAGCTGTCACTTGGGACTATTTCTCCAGTCCCACCCCCTTGCTACTATATAGGCCCAACCCACAGAGGCCTGCTGAGACCTGCTTGTACCCTCATTCCCATTTCAGGAATCCCTTGTGTGAATAACAAGTTTTCTTCCAAATTATTTAGTTATGTAGAGTGCCATTGACATCAACATCCTACCTATTGACTGGGAAAGGTAACATTCTGCCTTCTTGGGATAAATATAAAGCAAGGTATGTTGGTCTTATACCCAGCAACTTTCCTAAATTTACTTACTATCTCTAATGGTTTGAGAATTAATTTGAGCTTTCTATGTAAAAAAATCATATCATTTGTGAATAACGACAATTTTACTAATTCTTTTTCAATCTTTTTACTTTTTTATTGCTTTATTGAACTAGCTCGGTCCTCCAATTTTTTAATAGGATTGTTGGCTGTAGACATCTTATGTTCTTGCCATTCTCAGGAGGAGAAAATGGTGAATATTTTACCGTGTTATATGGATCATTAACATTTTTGTAGATAACCATTATCAGATTAAGAAAATTTCTGGCTATCTCTAGTGTGTGGAAGATTTTTCTTTTAGATAATAAATGGGTATTGAATATTATCATTTTTTTGTATTTATTGAAATAATCACATGGCTTGTCTACTTTGTTTACTTACTGGTTAATCTACATTGGTTAATTTTCAAATTAACCTTAGTTTTGATGTATTACTATTTTTTTTAAACTTTTAAGTTCTGGGATACATGTGCAGGATGTGCAGATTTGTTACATAGGTAAATGTGTGCCATGGTGGTTTACGACACCTATGAACCCATCAACTAGGTATTAAGCCTGACATGCATTAGCTATTTTTCCTGATGCTCTCCCCACCCGTGCTGTCCCCTGACAGGCCCCAGTGTGTGTTATTCCACTCCGTGTGTCCATGTGTTCTCATTTTTCAGCTCCCACTTATAAGTGAGGACATGCAGTGTTTGGTTTTCTGCTCCTGCATTAGTTTGCTGAGGATAATGGCTTCCTGCTTCATCCATGTCCCTGCAAAGGACATGATCTCATTCCTTTTTATGGCTGCATAGTATTCCTTGGCATATATGTACCATATTTTCTTTACTCAGTCTGTCATTGATGGGCATTTGTGTTGATTCCATCTCTTTGCTATTGTAAATAGCATTGCATTGAACATATGCATGTGTGTACCTTTATAACAGAATAATTTATATTTCTTTGGGTATACATGCAGTAATAAGATTGCTGTGTCAAATGGTATTTCTGGCTCTAAATCTTTGAGGAATTGACACACTGCCTTCCATAATGGTTGAACTAATTAACATTCTGGCCAACAGTCTAAAAGTGTTCCCATTTCTCTGCAACCTTGCCAGCATCTGTTGTTCCTTGACTTTTTAATAATTGCCATTCTGAATGGCATGAGATGGTATTTCACTGTGGTTTTGATTTACATTACTCTGATGATCAATGATGTTGAGCAAATTTTTTTTTCATGTTTGTTGGCAGAATTTATGTCTTCTTTTGAGAAGTGTTTGTTTATGTCCTTTGCCCACTTTTTTTGGCATATGAAAATTTATTACTACAGTGTTTTCACCATTAAAATGTATGATCTTGGTCTTTCCTTCTTGCCTTTGTATAGGGCCAGAAGAGACACATTGGCTACTTTGACAACCTTAAAGCGGACTCCAGGAATATCACCAACAGTATGACCTTTGCGACCAAATCCAGCATCCAAAACTTCATCATTTTCCTCAATAAAGTTCAAGCAACCGTCGTTGGGTACAAAGGCTGTGATTTTCTTGCCATTCTTGATCAGCTGGACCCTGATACACTTCCTAATGACAGAATTTGGCTGTTTGGCTTCAACTCCTACTTTTCCAGGATGATTCCTTTTGCATGAGAAGCACCTCCAAAAGGGTAGGCCTTCAGGGCTGTGCCCAAATGGGTTTTCTTGTACTGTTTATCATGCCACTTCTGGTCTCGTCGGTGACTACGGAGCTTCCTAGCAGTATGAAGTCCACGACACTTGCCCATCCTGTCGGCGCCACCGGCCTGAGAGAAAAAGCCTTTGCCCACTTTTTAATGGGGTTGTTTTATTCTTCTGAATTTGCTGAAGTTCCTTGTAGATTCTTGATATTAGAATTTTGTCAGATGAGTAGATTGCAAAATTTTCTCCCATTCTGTAGGTTGTCTGTTGACTCTGATGATATATATTTTTTTCTCTGCAGAAGCTCTTTAGTTTAATTGGATCCCATTTGTTAATTGTTGCTTTCATCGTATAGCTTTCAGATATTTCATCATAAAATCTTTGCCCATGCCTATTTCCTGAATGGTATTGCGTAGATTTTCTTTTAGGGTTTTTATAGTTTTGTGTTTTACATTTAAGTCTTTAAACCACCCTGAGTTAATTTTTGTATAAGGTATAAGTAAGGGGTCCAGTTTCTGTTTTATGGATATGGCTATCCAGTTTTTCCAGCACCATTTATTAGATAGGGAATCTTTTCCCCATTGCTTGTTTTTGTCAGGCTTGTCAAAGATCAGATGGTTGTAGATGTTATTTCAGATGGGTGTGGTGTTATTTCTGAGTTATCTATTCTGTTCCATTGGTCTATATGCCTGTTTTTGTACAAGTACCATGCTGTTTTGGTTACTGTATCCTAGTTTGAAGTTGGGTAGCATGATGCCTCTAGCTTTGTTCTTTTGCTTAGGATTGTCCTGGCTATATGAGCTATTTTTTGGTTCCACATGAATTTTAAAATAGTTGCTTTTTGTAATTCTGTGAAGGATGTCAATGGTAGTTTAATGGAATAGCATTGAGTCTATAAATGGCTTTGGGCAGTATGGCCATTTTCATGATATTGATTCTTCCTATCCATGAACATGAAATATTTTTCCATCTGCTTGTGTTTTCTCTGATTTCCTTGAGCAGTGGTTGGTAGTTCATCTTGAAGAGGTATTTCACTTCCCTTGTTAGCTGTATTCCTAGGTATTTTATTCACTTTGTGGCAATTGTGAATAGGAGTTTATTCATGTTTTGGCTCTCTGCTTGTCTGTTGTTAGTCCTTAGTAATGCTTCTGTTTTCTGCACATTAATTTTGTATCCTGAGACTCTGCTGAAGTTACTGAGGAGCTTAAGAAGGTTTTGGCCTGGGTCAATGGGGTTTTCTAGATATAGGATCATATTATTCGCAAACAAAGAATATTTGACTTCCTCTCTTTCCTATTTGAATACCTTTTATTTCTTTGCCTTGCTTGATTGTCCTGGCCCGAACTTCTAATACTATGTTGAATAAGAGCAGTGAGAGAGGGCATCCTTGTCTTGTACCAGTTTTCAAGGGGACTGCTTCCAGCTTTTGCCCATTCAGTGTGATATTGGTTGTGGGTTTGTCATAAATGGTTCTTATTGTTTTGAAGCATATTCCTTTAATACCTAGTTTATTGAGAGTTTTTAACGTGAAGGGATGTTGAATTTTATTGAAGAGTCTTTTTTCTCTGAGTCTATTGAGATAATCGTGTGGTTTTTGTCTTTAGTTCTGTTTATGTGATGAATTACGTTTATTGGTTTGCATATTTTGAATTAGGCTTGCAACCCTGAGGGTGAAGCTGATTTGATCACGGTGAATAAGCTTTTTGGTGTGCTGCTGGATTCAGTTTGCCAGTATTTTATGGAGGATTTTTGCATCAAAGTTCATCAGGAATATTGGCCTGAAGTTTTCTTTTTTTGTTGTTGTATCTCTGCCAGGTTTTGGTATCAGAAACTAGGATTGCAACCCCTACTTTTTTCTGTTTTCTATTTGCTTGGTAAATTTTCCTCATTCCTTCATTTTGAGCCTATGTGTGTCCTTGTATATGATGCTGGCTGGTTCATTTTGCAGACTTGTTAATGCAGTTGCTTCATAGTGTTGTTGGTTTATGTACTTCAGTGTGTTTTTGTAGTGGTTCTTAATGGTTTTTCCTTTCCATGCATAGTGCTTCCTTCACGAGCTCTTGCAAGGCAGGCCTGGTGGTGACAACATACCTCAGCACTTGCTTGTCTGAAGAGGATTTTATTTCTCCTTCACTTATGAACCTTACTGTGGCCAGATATGACATTCTGGGTTGAAAATTATTTTCTTTAAGAATGTTAAATATTGGCCCCCCATCTTTTCTGGCCTGCAGAGTTTCTGCTGAGAGTTTTGCTGTTAGTCTGAGGGACTTCCTTTTGTAGGTGACCTGGCCTTTCTCTCTGACTTCCCTTAACATTTTTCTTTCATTTCAACCTTGGAGAATCTGATGATTATGTGTGTTGGGGTTGATCTTCTCATGGAGTATCTTATTGGGGTTCTCTGGATTTCCTGCATTTGATTGGCCTGTCTTGCTAGGTTGGGGAAGTTCTCCTGGATGATATCCTGAAGTACGTTTTCCAACTTGGTTCCATTCTCCCCATCTTTCAGGTACTTCAATCAGTCATAGGTTCAGTCTTTTTACATAATCCCATAGTTCTCAGAGGTTTTGTTTGTTCCTCTTCAGTCTTTTTTTTTTTTTTCTTCTAATCTTGTCTGCCTGCCTTATTTCAGCAGAAGAGTCTTCAAGCTCTGATAGTCTTTATTCCACTGGTCGATTTGGCTGTTGATACTTGTGTTTGCATCATGAAGTTCTCATGCTGTGTTTTTCAGTTCCATCTGATTATTAATGTTTCTTTCTCGACTGGTTATTCTAGTTAACAGTTCCTGTAATCTTTTATCATGGTTCATAACTTCTTTACATCGGGTTAGAACATAATCCTTCAGCTCAGCAAAGTTCGTTGTTACCCACTTTCTGAAGACTACTCCTGTCAGTTATCATCTCAGCTTCAGCATAGTTTTGCGCCCTTGCTGGAGAGGTGTTGTGATCATTGGAAGATGAGAGGCATTCTGGCTTTTGGAATTTTCAGCATTTTTGAATTGGTTTTCCTCATCTTCATGGATTTATCTACCTTTGATCTTTGAGGCTGTTAACCTTTGGTTGGGGTTTGTGTGTGTGTGTATGGGGGGGGGTGTCTTTTTTGTTGATGATGTTGTTGTTATTGTTGCTTTCTGTTTGTTTGCTTTTCTTTTAACAGTCAGGCCTCTCTTCTGCAGGTCTGCTACAGTTTGCTGGGGGTCCACTCCAGACCCTGTTCACCTGGGTATCACCAGTGGAGGCTGCAGAACAGCAAAGATTGCTGCCTGCTCCTTCCTCTTGAAGTATCCTCTCAGAGAGGCACCAACCTGATGCCAGCAGGAATTCTCGTGTATGAGGTGTCTGTTGACCCCTGTTCGGAGATCTCATCCAGTCAGGAGGCACCGGATCAGGTTCCTGCTTAAGGAGGCAGTCTGGACGCCCCTAAGTGGTGTGGGTATGCTGGGTGGTGGGGAATCCCTCTCATCCAGATTGCCTGAACTCTTCAGAGCCAGTAGGCAGGAAAGATTAAGTCCCCTTCCCCCAGGTGCTCTGACTCAGGGAGAAGAGAGTTCTGTCTGTAAACCTCTGGCTGCACTTGCCGGAATTCCTGCAGGGAGGCCCTGCCTGGTGGGGAGGTATGGATCCAGTTCCTACCTAAAGAAGCAGTCTGGCCACAATCTGCCACAGCCACTGTGCTACACTGTGGGGAACTCTACCCAGTCCAAACTTCATGGTGTCCCTATCATTTGGCAGGGGAACACCAGGGACTAGAACCTCAGTAATGGTGGTCGCCCCTTCTCCCAGGAACTCAATGATCTTAGGCCTACTGCAGGCTGCTGTGCTGACCAGCAGGGGTTCCAAGCCAGTGGGTTTTAGTGTGCAGGGTTCCAGGAGACTAGGACCTGCTGAGCGAGGCTGGTTGTCTCCCTGGTTTCAGCCTCCTTCCCACAAGAGTGGATGGATCTCCTGCCTCACTGGAGTTCCTGGAGCTGCTGGAGCATGCAAAACCTCTTGCAGCTCAGTCCCTGTCTGAGCAGCCGTGGACCCTAGCAGCTGCCATGGGTCTGCACAGCTTTGTGCTTTGGACCCAAGGCCCTGGTGGTTTGGGAACATGAGAGAATCTCTTGATCCATAGATTGCAAAAATATGTGGGAAAACCATAGTTCTCTGGGAGGGTAGCATAATCTCTCACCGCTTCCCTTGGCTTGAGGAAGGAGATCCCTTTGCTTACCCTGAGCAGCTCCGGGGTGAACCGTCATCACCCCACCCTGCTTTTCCTTTGTGTCCATGGACCCCACCAACAGCCTAGTTAGTTCCAGTGAGAGAATCTGGGTGCCTCAGTTGGAAATGCAGGTTCACCCACCATTTACGTTTGTCTCAGTGGGAGCTGCAGACAGGAGCTGTTTCCACTCGGCCATTTTGGCCCCTCCTGTATTAGTAATTTTATATAAAACTAGATTCCGTTATTTAAGGTTGTATTGAGTGTAATCATAACTATATTAGTAAAAAATATTGGTACATATTTTCTTTTCTTGTGAATCATTTTCAGGATTTTGTATCAAGGGTTTGATGGCTTCATAAAATGAGTTGGAAGTTGGCCTATTTTTCTATCCTTTGGAAGCACATGTAAGATTGGTATTATTTCTTCTTTAAGTAGTAGAAAGAATTCGTCAGTAAAATCATCTACAACTGAAGATTTTACGAGATTATTTTTATAATGGATTTGATTTATTTAATAGATATAGGACTCTACAGATGTTTCATTCCTTTTGAGTCACTTTTGGTAATGTGTACGTTATATCTAAGCTATTAAGTCTATTGGCATAAAGTTGTTAATAACCTCCTCTTATCTATTTGATGTACTTGAGATCTGTAGGGATGCCCCTTTATATTAATGGTTTGTGTTATCTCCCTCTTGCTATTCATTACTTTTATTAATATTTTCAAAAAATCAAAGCCAAAATCTTGTTGACTTTTCTGTTTTATTGATTTCACCATTTGTTTTTATTACTTTTATCCTTCTACTTTATTTGAATTTATTTTTCTTTCCTTTCTCCAGATTCTTGAGTTACAAGTATAGATCATTACTTTTAAATCTTTCTTCTTTTCTAACATTTACATGTAAAGCAATATATATTCCTCTAAGTATTGTATGTGGTTCATGTCACACATTCTGATATGCTGTGCTTTTATTTTTCTGGTTATCTTTCATTTTCATTCCATAATTTAATTCCATGTTAGTCATCGGAGATACTTTTTATGATTTCAATTCTTTGAAATTTGTAGACACCTACTTTATGGCTCAGAATGCATTTCAAAATAATGTATTGTTTTCTATTTATTTCTGTTATTGTTGAATATAATGTTCTGTATCTGTTAATGAAGTCCAGTTGGTTAATTGTTTTGTTCAAAGCTTTTATATTGTTACTGATTTAGTTTGTCTGTTTTATCATCTCTTGAGTTAGTGTCAAGAACAGCAAAGGGGTGACATTTTATTCTACTCGTAATATAGCAAGCAAGTAACCTGCCACAGTTTCATCAATGCTGCATTAATTGTGAGGACTGCCATAATAGAATATTATAGACTGGGTGGCTTAAACAATAGACATATATTTTCTCAAAGTTCTGTAAGCTAGAAATCCAAGATCAAGGTGCTGGCAGGGTTAGTTTTTGATTAGGCCTCTCTTCCTGTCTTGTAGACGAATGCCTTATTAGGGTGTCTTCACATGGACTTTTCTCTGTGCCTGCACTCTCCTGGTGTCTCTTTCTATTCTTATAAGGAACACCTGTCCTGGTAGATTAGCGCTCCACCCTTAAAATATTATTGAACCTTAATTAGCCCCTTAAAGGCTCTATATCTAAGTGTAGTCATATTTGTCTCTCAGACTGGAGCGCAGTGGCACGATCTTGGCTCACTGCAAGCTCCACCTCCCAGGTTCACGCCACTCTCCTGCCTCAGCCTCCTGAGTGGCAGAGACTACACGTGCCCGCCACCATGCCCAGCTAATTTTTTGTATTTTTAGTAGAGACGGGGTTTCACCGTGTTAGCCAGGATGGTCTCAATCTCCCGACCTCATGATCCACCCGTCTCGGCCTCCCAAAGTGTTGGGATTACAGACGTGAGCCACCGCACCCGCCTTAATTGAGGGTTAAGGCTTTAATATATAAATTTGAGGGGAGAGGGCACAATTTAGTCCATAACAGATGCTGGCAGAAGACATGAGACTTCTGTATTAGAGGCAAAGGACTTTATTAGTCATGGAACAGAAGGCAGGAAGGTTTCCCTTCAAGCCCCGTAAGTGTGACACAGGTGACCTAGATGGATCCTGCACATTTCATAGGTTTGTTTTACAACCCACAAAAGTGACTCTTGGATTAGGAAATCCCAATATTTTATAAATATCTACAAACAACCCTGTCCAACCTTTGCCACAGAGGGAGACAATAATCTTGTTATGCTGTACAGGAAACAAATCTACCTCCTGCTCTACTTTCAAAAATCCTTGGAAGATAGCCTGAGATAAAAGTCTATGAGTGACTCTTGCTCATAAAATGTGTAGACCCATGGACAAGGCTGGTTTCACAGGTATGCCATGCCTAGAAGGTGCCTATGCTTAGTGTAATGCTCTTCTGTCACTGGTTTCGAATTATTAATAATTTATAAGTAATAGAGCCCTCATTTTCATTTTGCACTGGATTCCACAAATTATGTAGCTTGTCTTGTCTCTTATAAGACATAAGAATGTGTTATCCCAAAAGATAGTTGTGTTAATGTCTTCAATTGTGATGATAAATTGTTTTTTAGTTCTGTAAATTTTGGTTTTAAATATTTTGAAGCTACATCATTAAAAGAATAGAATTTAAGATCATTTTACATTCTGTTGCCATGAATCTTTTGTCATTATAAAATATTTCACTTTTTGCCTCGTAATACTCCTTAGCCTACTTTGTGTTATTTAATATAGCCACAAAGACTTTATTTTTCTTAGTGTTTTCATTTTGTAACTTTTCTTATCCTTTTCCATAAATCTTTGTGTGTTTTTGTATGCAAGATGTTTCTTGTGAATAGCATATAATTGGATCTTGTTTATATATCCAGCCTGACAATCGCTAACTTTTAAATGAAATATTTAGTTGATTTTAATTTAATGTAATTGCTGATATAGTTAGGTTTAAATCTACCATATTATTTTTTGTTTCCCATATGCCTTATCTACTCTTTGTACCTATTTTATGCTTTTTTTGTTTTCTTTTATATTGAGTTATTTTTAATATTTTATTTTAATAATATATCGACTTTGTTACATAATATACTATCTGGTTTTAGTGGTTATCCTGGAAATTAAGCAATCCATCCTTTATTTATTACTATCTAACTTATGTTAGTACTTTTACCAAAATCAAAACACTGAAAGATCTTTAAATGGTGAATTTATTTTGATCTCCTATCATTTTGCTCTGTTTTCACATAGTTTACACCTATACTTATTATTATACACTTCTTTATTATATCTTTTTCTGCAATCAGTTTTTTACAGATACCTTTTTCTTTTCCAGAGTACTTCTTCCATCTTATATATCTGGGATAATTTCCTTTAGCCTAAAGAATTTTGTACAGTAGATCTTGTGTGGGTGTCTCCTTCAGGAAAGAAATTCTTTTGGCTTGTGTTGGTCTGAGAACATCTTTGACTTGTTGTTTTTTTACAAAATCTTGGAGGGCTTTTAAAAGAGCACTTTAAATATTCCTTCTATTGTTATTTAGTTTATATAAATTCTGAGAAATTGACTCATTCTATTTTTTAATAATACACTGTAATAAACTATAGTCACATATTTTACAGTAGCTGTCTTGAAGTTATTTCTCCTATCTAACTGAAATTTTAAATCTTTTGGCCAAAATCTTCACAACCCAAATATACCCCCAACCCCTCATAATCATCATTCTATTTTCTACTCCTATGAGTTCAACTTTTGTAAATTTCATATGTAAGTGAGATCATGCAGTATTTGTGTTTCTGTGCCTGACTTATTTCACTTAATCTAATGTTCTCCAAGTTCATCCCTGTTGTCCTAAATGACAGGATTTTCTTTTTGTTTAAGGCTGAGTAGTATGTTTATTATTATTTATATATATATATATATTTTATACACACACACACACACACACACACACACACACACACACACACCACATTTTCCTTATCCATTCATTCACTGATGAACACTTAGGTTGATTCTATGTCTTGTCTATTTGAATAGTGCTGCAATTAACAGGAGAATACAGATATCTCTTTGACATACAGGGTGAGGTGATATTGCATCATGGATTTAATTTGCATTTTCCCATTGGTTAGTGATGTTAGATAATGTTTTCCTATATCTCTTGGTCATTTGTATTTCTTTTGAAAAGTGTCTACTCAGGTCCTTTGTTCATTTTAAATTGCGTTATTTGTTTTCTTGCTATTGAGTTGTTTGAGTTCCTTGCATATTTTGGCTAACATCTTATCAGATGTATAGCTTGAAAACATTTTCTCCCATTCTGTAGGTTCTTTCTTCACTCTGTTGGTTGATTCCTTTGTTGAGCAGAAGCTTTTTAGTTTGGTTTAATCTCTTTTGTCTATTTTTGCTTTTATTGCCTGTACATCTGTAGTAATATCCAAAAACTCATTGCCCAGATCAGTGTCACGGAGCTTTCCCCCTATGTTTTCTTCTAGGAATTTTACAGTGTTAGACCTCACATTTGAGTCTTTAATACATTTTGAATTGATTTTTGTAGATGGTGACAGATAGGAGACAAGTTTTATTCTACTACCTATGGATATTCATTTTCACAGCATCATTTGTTGAAGAGACTGTATTTTCTCCAAAATATGTTCTTGGCAGCTTCATTGAAAATCAGTTGTCTATAAATATATGGATTTATTTCTGTTCTCCATTATGTTCTATAGGTCTATGTGTCTATTTTTAATGCTAGTACCATACTGTTTTGTTTACTATAGATTTGTAGTACATTTTGAAGTCAGGTAGCATGATACCTCCAGCTTTGTTCTTTTCACTTAACATTACTTTGTGTATTTGGGGTTTTTTCACAATTCCATACAAATTTTAATATTGTTTTTTCTATTTCTATGAAAAATGTTATTGAAATTTTGATAGAGATTACATTGACTTTGTAGATCATTTTGGGTAATATAGACATTTAAATTGTTTCACTATTTCACTTTTTCCAATCTGTGAACATTGAATATCTTTCCTTTTATTTGTATCTTCTTTAATTTTTTTCACCAATGTTTGTCTTTTCTGTGTAGGTCTTTCAGGTTCTTGGTTAAACTTATTCCTAAGTATTTTATTTTTTTGTAGCTACTGTAAATGGAATGTTTTTAAAATAATTTATTTTTTGAAGAGTTTGTTTTTAATGTATAAAAACACTGCTTATATTGTATATTAATTTTGTATTCTACAACTTTATTGATTTACTAGTCCTTTTAGTTTTTTGGTGGTATTTTAGGGTTTTCTACATATATGACTATATTATCTGCAAACAGGGATAATATAATTTTTTTTCCAATTTAGATTCCTTTTATTTGTCTTCCTTGCCCAGTTGTTCTGGCTAGGATTTCCAGTACTGTGTTGAATAGAAGTGGAGAGAATGAGCATTCTTGTTTGTTTCTTATCTGAGAGGAAAAGTCTTTAGCTTTTCACCACTCTGAGTATGATGTTAGATGTGGTTTTGCAATATATGGCCTTTATTTTGTTGAAGTACTTTTCTTCTATGACTAATTTGTTGAGAGCTTTTATTATGAAAAGATGTTGAATTTTGTCAAGTGCTTTTTCTGCATCTATTGAGATGATAGTACATTTTTGTCCTTCATTCTATTAGTGCGATTATCACATTTATAGACTTTTGTATGTTGAAATACCCTTGCATCCCTAGGATAACTCCCATTTTATTATGGTGAATGATACCTTTAATGTGTACTGAATTCAATTTACTAGAATTTAGTTGAAAATTTTTTCATGAATGTTCATCAGAGATATTGGCCTATGATTTTTTTATTTTTCCTGTGGTGTTCTTGCCTGGATTTAGTAACAGTGATGCTGGCCTTGGAAAATGAGTGTGGAAACACTCCTTTTCCCTCCATATTGTGGAAACACTTGAGAAGGATTGATATTATTTCTTTAAATGTGTGGTAGAACTCAGAAGTGAAACCATCAGATCCTGGACTTTCCCCTGACAGAAGACTTTTTTTTTTTTTTTTTTTTTTTTTTTCTTAAATTGCTGATTCAATCTCCTTACTCCTTACTGGTCTGTTCAGATTTTCAGTTTATTTAAGATTCAGTTTTGGTATGTTGTGTGTGTCTAAGAATTTGTTCATTTCCTCTAGACAATCAAATTTCTTTGTGTATACTTGTTTATAACAGTATCTTATGATCTTCTGTAAGTCTGTGGTATCAGTCATAATAGCTCCTCCTGAAATTCTGATTTTCTTTATTTGATATTGGTGTCTTTCATATGAGGCCAGCTAAAATTTGGTCAATTTTGTTTATCTGCTCAAAAAAGCAACTCTTACTTTCTTTGATTTTTTTCTGTTGTTTTTCTGTTTTTTATTTCGTTTATTGCTGCTCAGATAGTTATTAATCTTTCTTCCACTAACTTTAAGCTTAGTTTGTTCTCTTGATTTCTAGTTCCCACTCAAAGTGTGAAATTAGGTTGTTTATTTAAGATTTTTATTTTTTTTTTTGATGTAGGCATTTATTGCTATAAACTTTCCACTTAGAACTGCCTTTGATTCATCTCATACGTTTTGGTACATTTTTGTTTGCCTTAAGATATTTTAAATTTTCTCTTTTAATTTCTCACTTGACTCATTGACTATTCAAGAACTTGTTGTTGTTGTTTTTTGAGATGGAGTCTAGCTCTGTTGCCCAGGCTGGAGTGTGGTGGCCCAATCTCAGCTCACTGCAAGATCCTCCTTCTGGGTTACGCCATTCTCCTGCCTCAGCCTCCCGAGTAGCTGGGACTACAGGCGCCTGCCACCACGCCCGGCTAGTTTTTTGTATTTTTAGTAGAGACGGGGTTTCACTGTGTTAGCCAGGATGGCCTAGATCTCCTGACCTCGTGATCCGCCCGCTTCAGCCTCCCAAAATGCTGGGATTACAGGTGTGAGCCACCACGCAAGAACTTGTTGTTTAATTACCACATATTTGTCTATACTCTAAAATTCTTTCTTTGTGATTTTCTCTAGTGGTATGCTTTGATTTCTTACTTTGTATCTTTAGTGTATCTACCATAGGTTTTTGCTTTGTGGTTACCATAAGGCTTATAGAAAACACCTTACAGTTGTAACAGGCTGTTTTAAGCTGATAACAGCTTAACTTTGCATACAAAATTTATACCTTTAGGCCAGGTGTGGTGGCTCACGCCTGCAATCCCAGTACTTTAGGGAGGGTGAGACTGGCAGACTGCTTGAGCCTAGGAGTCCAAACCAGACTGGGAAACATGGCAAAACCCTGTCTCTACAGAAAATACAAAAACTTAGCCAGCTATGATGACACCAGTGCACAGTGCACTCAAGCCTGAGTAACACAGTTAGAAGAGATCCTGTCTCATAAGAAAAAATTATACTTTTCCTCCACCCCCACCACATTTAAATTTTTTGGTCACAATTTACATTTTTATTGTCTTCCTTAACAAATTAATGTAATTTTTATTATTTTAATAATTTTGTCTTTTAACCTTCATATTAAACATATAAAAGATATACATATGGCCAGGCATGGTGGCTTACACCTGTAATTCCAGCACTTTGGGAGGCTGAGGTGGGCAGATCATGAGGTCAAGAGATCAAGACCACCCTTGCCAACATGGTGAAACCCCGTCTCTACAAAAAATACAAAAATTAGCTGGGTGTGGTGGCATGCACCTGTAGTCCCAGCTACTTGGGAGGCTGAGGCAGGAGAATTGATTGAACCCAGGAGGCAGAGGTTGCAGTGAGCTGAGATCATGCCACTGCACTCCAGCCTGGTGACAAAGCGAGACTCTGTCTAAAAAAATAATAAAAAGTAAACAAAGATACATACATCACCATTACAGTATTTCTTTTTAAATTTTATTTTACTTTAAGTTCCAGGATACATGTGCAGAATGTGCAGGTTTGTTACATAGGTATATGCATGCCATGTGGTTTGCTGCACCTATTGACCCATCCTCTCAGTTCCCTCCCCTCACTCCCCATCCCCCAACAGACCCTGGTGTGTGGGTGTTGTACTCTCCCTGTGTCCATGTGTTATCATTGTTTAACTTCCACCTATGAGTGAGAACCTGCTGTGTTTGATTTTCTGTTCCTCTGTTAGTTTGCAGAGGATGATGGCTTCCAGCTTCATTCATGTCCCTGCAAAGGACATGAACTCATTCCTTTTTATGGCTGTATAGTATTACATGGTGTATATGTACAACATTTTCTTTATCCAGTGGATCATTAGTGGGCATTTGGGTTGGTTCCATGTCTTTACTATTGTAAATAGTGCTGCAGTAAACATACATGTGCATGTGTCTTTATAGTAGAATTATTTATATTCCTTTGGGTGTATACCCAGTAATGGAATTGCTGGGTCAAACGGTATTTCTGGTTCTCAATCTTAGAGGAATTGCCATACTATCTTCCACAATGATTGAACTAATTTGCATTCCCAGCAACAGTGTAAAAGTGTTCCTATTTCTTCACAGCCTCACCAGCATCTACTGTTTCTTGACTTTTTAATAATGGCCATTCTGACTGACATGAGATGGTATCTCACTGTGGTTTTGAATTGCATTTCTCTAATGATTGGTGATATTGAGCTTTTTTTCATATGTTTCCTGGCCATGTAAATGTCTTGTTTCAAGAAGTTTCTGTTCATATCCTTTGCTCACTTTTTGACGGGGTTATTTTTTTCTTGTAAATTTGTTTAAGTTCCTTGTAAATTCTGGCTATTAGACTTTGTCAGATAGGTAGATTGAAAAAATTTTCTCCCATTCTGTAGGTTGCCTGTTCACTCTGATGATAGTTTCTTTTGCTGTGCAGAAGCTGTTTAGTTTAATTGGATCCCATTTGTTAATTTTGGCTTTTCTTGCAATTGCTTTTGGCATTTTCATCATGAAGTTTTTGTCCATGCCTGTGTCCTGAAAGGTATTGCCTAGGTTTTCTTCTAGATTTTTTATGGTTTGGGGTTTTACATTTACGCTTTTAATCCATTTTGAGTTAATTTTCGGATAAAGTGTAACGACTGGATCCAGTTTCGGTTTTCTGCATGTGGCTAGCCATTTTTTCCAGCACCATTTTTGAATTAAAGATCCTTTCCCATTACTTATTTTTGTCAGGTTTGTCGAAAATCAGATGGTTTTAGTTGTGTGTTGTTATTTCTGAGGCCTCTGTTCTGTTCCATTAGTCTCTATGTCTGTTTTGGACCAGTACCATGCTGTTTTGGTTACTGTAGCCTTATAGTATAGTTTGAAGTCAGGTAGTGTGATGTCTCCATCTTGTTCTTTTTGTTTAGGATTGTCTTGGTTATGCAGGCTCTTTTTTGGTTCTATATGAATTTTGAAGTAGTTTTTTCTTAATTCTGTGAAGAATGTCAATGGTAGTTTGATGGGAGTAGCATTGAATCTATAAATTATTTGGGGCTTTATGGCCATTTTCATGATATTGATTCTCCTTATACATGAGGAGGAATGTTTTTTCATTTGTTTGTGTCCTCTCTTATTTCCTTGAGCTGTGGTTTGTTGTTCTCCTTGCAGATGTCCTTCACATTCCTTGTTAGCTGTATTCCTAGGTATTTTATTCTCTTTGTAGCAATTGTGAATGTGAGTTCATTCATGATTTGGCTTGTTGCTCATCTATTGTTGGTATAAAGGAATGCTTGTGATTTCTGCACATTGATTTTGTATCCTGAGACTTTGCTGAAGTTGCTCATCAGCTTAAAAAGTTTTTGGGCTGAGATGATGGGGTTCTCTAAATATAGAATCATATTGTCTGCAAACAGAGACAATTTGAATTCCTCTCTTCCTATTTGCATACTCTTTATTTATTTATCTTGCCTGATTGCCCTGGCCAGAATTCTAATACTATGTTGAATAGGAGTAGTTAGAGAGGGCATCCTTGTCTTGTACCAGTTTTCAAAAGGACTGCTTCCATATTTTGCCCATTCAATATGACATTGACTGTGGGTTTGTCATAAATAGCTCTTATTATTTTGAGATATGTTACATCAATACCTAGTTTATTGGGAGTTTTTAACATGAAGAGATGTTGAATTTTATCGAAGACCTTTTCTGAATTTATTGAGATAATCATGTAGTTTTTGTCTTTGGCTCTGTTTATGTGATGGATATGTTTATTGATTTACGTATGTTGAACTAGCCCAGGAATGAAGCTGACATGATCGTGGTGGGTAAGTTTTTTGATGTGCTGCTGGATTCGGTTTGCCAGTATTTAACTGAAAATTTTTGCATTGATGTTCAACACGGATATTGGCGTGAATTTTTCTTCTTTAGTTGTGTCTTTGCTAGGTTTTGGTATCAGGATAATACTGGCTTCATAAAATAAGTTATGGAGGAATCCCTCCTTTTCAATTGTTTGGAATAGTTTCAGAGGGAATAGTACCAGCTCCTCTTTGTACCTCTGGTAGAATTTAGCTGTGAATCTGTCTGGTAGTGGGCATTTTTTGGTTGGTAGGCTATTAATTACTGTCTTAATTTCAAAACCTGTTATTGGTCTATTCAGGGATTTGACTTCTTCCTGGTTTAGTCTTGGAAGGGTGTATGTGTCCAGGAATTTTTCTATTTCTTCTAGATTTTCTAGTTTATTTGCGTAGAGGTGTTTATAGTTTTCTCTGATGATAGTTTGTATTTCTGTGGGGTCAGTGGTGATATCCCCTTTATCATTTTTATTGTGTCTATTTGATTCTTCTCTCTTTTCTTCTTTATTAGTCTAGCTAGTGGTCTATTTTGTTAATTTTGTCAAAAAACCACCTCTTGGATTCATTGATTTTTTTGAAGGTTTTTCATGTCTCTATCTCCTTTAGTTCTTCTCCGATCTTAGTCTTGTCTTCTGCTGACTTTTGGATTAGTTTGCTCTTGCTTCTCTAGCTCTTTTAATTGTGATGTTAGGTTGTCAGTTTGAGATCTTTCTAGCTTTCTGATGTGGGCAGTTAGTACTATAAATTTCCCTCTTAACACTGCTTTAGCTGTGTCCCAGAGATTCTGGTACTTTGTCTCCTTGCTCTCATTGGTTTCAAAGAACTTTTTGATTTCTGTCTTAATTTCATTATTTGCCCAGGAGTCATTCTAGAGCAGTTGTTCAATTTCCATAAAATTGTGTGGTTTTGAGTGAGTTTCTTAATCCTGAATTCTAATTTGATTGCATTGTGGTCTGAGAGACTTTTATAATGATTTCAGTTCTTTTGCATTTCCTGAGGAGTGTTTTACTCCCAATTATGTGGTCGATTTTAGAATAAGTGCCATGTGGTACTGAGAAGAATGTATATTCTGTTGATTTGGGGTGGAGAGTTCTGTAGATATCTATGAGATCCACTTGATCTAGTGCTGAGTTCCGGTCTTGAATATCCTTGTTAATTTTCTGTCTCATTGATCTGTCTAATATTGATAATGGGATGTTAATGTCTCCCACTATTGTTGTGTGGAAGTCTAAGTCTCTTTGTAGGTCTGTAAGAACTTGCTTTATGAGTCTGGGTGTTCCTTGTGTGTGTATATATTTAGGATAGTTAGCTCTTTTTGTTGAATTGATCTCTTTACCATTATGTAATGCCCTTCTTTGACTTTTTTGGATCTCTGTTGATTGAAAGTCTGTTTTGTCAGAGACTACGATTGCAACCCTTGATTTTTTTTTTTTTTTTTTTTTGCTTTCCATTTGCTTGGTAAATTTCCACCCGTCCCTTTATTTTGATCCTATGTGTGTCTTTGCACGTGAGATGCGTCTCCTGAATACAACACACTGATGGGTCTTGATTCTTTCTCTAATTTGCCAGTCTGTGTCTTTTAATTGGTGGGCATTTAGACAATTTACATTTAAGATTAATTTTGTTATGTGTGAATTTGATCCTGTCATCATGATGCTATCTGGTTATTTTGCACACTAGTTGATGAAGTTTCTTCATAGTGTCATTGGTCTTTATATTTTGGTGTGTTTTTGCAGTGACTGGTATCGGTTTTTTCTTTCTATATTTAGTGCTTCCTTCAGGAGCTCTTGCAAGGCAGGCCTGGTGGTGATGAAATTCCTCAGCATTTGCTTGTCTGGAAAGGATTTTATTTCCCCTTTGCTTATGAAGCTTCATTTGGCTGGACACAAAATTCTGGGTTGACAATTCTTTTCTTTAAGAATGTTGAATATTGGCCCCCAATCTCTTATGGCTTGTAGGGTTTGTGCTGAGAGGTCCACTGTGAGACTGATGGGCTTCACTTGGTAGGTGACCTGGCCTTTCTCTCTGGCTGCTCTTAACATTTTTCCTCCTTTCAACCTTGGAGAATTTGATGATTATATGTATTGGGGTTGATCTTCTTGTGGAGTATCTTAATGGTGTTCTCTCTATTTCCTGAACTTGCATGTTGCTAAGTTGGGGAAATTCTCCTGGATAATATCCTGACGTGTGTGTTCCAGTTTGTTTCCATTCTTCCTGTCTCCTTCAGGCACTCCAATCAATCATAGCTTTGGTCTTTTTACATAGTCCTGTATTTCTTAGAGGCTTTGTTCATTCATTTTCGTTCCTTTTTCTCTATTCTCATCTGCATGCCTTATTTCAGCAAGGTGGTCTTCAAACACTGATATCCTTTTTTCCACTTGGTTGATTTAGCTATTGATACTTGTGTATGCTTCACGAAGTTCACATGCTGTGTTTTCCAGCTCCCTCAGGTCGTTTATATTCCTGTCTAAAATGGTTATTTTAGTCAGCAGCTCCTCTTACCTTTTATTAAGGTTCTTAACTTCTTTGCATTGGGTTGGAACATGCTTTTATTAGCACAGTGGAGTTTTTTTATTACCCATCTTATGAAACCTACTTCTGTCAATTTGTCTATCTCAACCTCCATCCAGTTTGGTACCCTTGCTGGAGAGGTGTTGTGATCCTTTGGAGGAAGAGGCAGTCTGGCTTTTTGGATTTTCAGTTTTTTTTGTTCATTCTTTCTCATCTTCATAAGTTTGCCTAGTTTCAATCTTTGAGGCCGCTGACCCTTGGATAGGGTTTTTTTGGGGATTTTTTGTTGTTGTTGTTGATGCTGTTTTTGTTGCTTTCTGTTTCTTTTCTTTCAATTTTCAGGTCTCTCTTTTCTAGGGCTGCTGCAGTTTTCTGGGGGTTCACTTCAGGCTCTATTCATCTGGTTTGCTCCTCTGCCTGGAGATGTCACTCAGGGAGGCTGGAGAACAGCAAAGATAGGTGCCTGCTCCTTCTTTTAGGATCTCTGACCTCAAGGGACGTCAACCTGATGCTAGTAGGGTTGCTCTTTTATAGGGAGTCTGACAACCCCTGTTGGAGGATGTCACCCAGTTGGGTGGCACAGGGAACAGGACTCATTTAATGAAGCACTGTGACTGTCCCTTGGTGGAATGGGGGTGCTTCGCTAGGGAGAAACCCACTCATCTGGGCTGCCTGGATTCCTCAGAACTACCAGGAGGAAAGTCGAAGTTGCCTAATTCACAGAGACTGTGGCAACTCCTTCCCCTAGGGGCTCAGGCCCAGGGAGATATGGGTTGTGTCCCTGAGCCTCTGGCTGGAGTTGTTGGAGTTCCTGCAGGGAGGTCCCACCCGGTGAGCAAGGATGGATCAGGGTCAGGCCTGAAGAGGTGCTCTGGCCACAGTCTGCCACAGCTGGTATGTTGGGCTGTCTGTGGGCGACACCTCTTGAGACCAAGCCATCCAGCCTCCCTGGCTCCAGCAGGGGAAAGCATGGCCTGGTGCTATAGAGATGGCTGCTGCCCATCCCCTGCCCAGGGAGCTTAGTGTGTTAGGCAGTTATGAGTCCCATTGCTGGCCGCTGCTCCTCCCGCAAAGAGTTTAAAAGGCTTAGACAGCAGACAGCTGCAGCTGTGGTGCTGGTTGCCTCCCCTGCACCCCTAGAACTCGGCAGGTTTAAGCAGATTCTAGCTGAGAGGCTGTTGAGAATCTGCATGGCTGTAGGATTGGGAACCTAGGCCCCAGTGGCATGGGTTCACGAGTGAGTGGGATCTTCCAGTCTCCTGGTTGCACAGTTCCGTGGAAAAAAACACAGTTTCCTCGGCTAGGTAGCATGCTCACTCACTACCTCCCTTGGCTGGGGGGAGGGAAAGGGCTCCCGTGCCCCATGTGGCTCTCAAGTGGGCCACTGCACCACACTGCTTTTTCTTCCTCTCCATGGACTACGCCAGCCACCTATTCAGTTCTGATGACAGAACCTGAATACTTTGGTTGCTGATACAGGATTCACATGCCATTATGGCTCTGTTTGATGGGAGCCTCCAATCACCACTGCTTCTATTCAGCTATCTTGGCCCCACATCTTCTTAGTATTAGAGTTTTTAAAATGTTACTGTGCTCATACTTTTAACAGAGATTTTTATATTTTCATATTTTCATTTTACTAATTAGCTTTCTGTCCTTTTAGCTTGAAGAACTTTCTTTAACATTTTTTATAAGACAAGTCTGATGGTCATGTACTTCCTCAACTTTTGTTTGGGAAAGTCTTTATCTCATTTTCATTTCTTAATGACAGCTTTGCCAACTACAGTATTCTTGTTTACCACTTTTTCCTTCAGCACTTAGAATATATCATCCCACATTTTTCTGACCTGTAAGATACCTGCTGAGAAGTCTGTTGCCAGCCTTATAAGAATTTCCTTACATGTGACTTAATTCTTTTCCTAGTCTGCTTTTAGGATTCTATGTTCATAATTTTTGATAGTTTGATTATAATATTTCTTGGTGTAGTCCTATTTGAACTGAATCTGATTGGAGACCACTGATTTTTCTGTATCTGAATATTCATATTTTCCCAAGATTTGGAAAGTATTCTCTTATTACTTATTTTTTTTAAAATAAACTCAAATATTTGTTTTCATGATGCCCATACATCTCGTAAGCATTTTTTGTTACTTTTCATTCTTTTTGCTTTTTTTCTCCTCTAATTGTGAATTTTAAAATAAGATGTTTTCAAGTTCACACATTTTCTGCTTAATCAATTCTGCTATTGATGCTTTCTATTGCATTTTTATTTCATGTAATGTATTTTTCACCTCCACAATTTTCTTTCTTAAAATAATTTTAATCTGTCTATTGCTTTTCATTTTGGTTACTTATTGTTTTCCTGATATCATTTATTTTTGTCTATTTTCTTGAAGTTCTCTGAGCTTTCTAAAAATAATTACTTTGAATTCTTTTTCAGGCAGCTTGTATATCTCCATTTCTTTTGGGTCAGCTACTGGGGATTTTTGCATTCTGTTTTTGGTGTTATTTCTCCTTGGTTTTAAATGGGTTTTGTTGCCTTATGTTTATGTCTGCCTATTTGAATAATGTAATTTGACTGTTACTGCTTTTTCCCTTTACCTGAAGTATCTTTTGTCTCTGATGCTTTTAAGATTATGTCCTTATTATTGATTTTTATCAGTAAGAATAAATATGCCAAGGGGTAGATTTTCTTATTCTATTGATCTTTTTGAATGTGGGGACTCATGTCTTTCATCATATTTAAAAAATTCTCAACCTTTAAATATTGTTTCTGTTCTATTCTCTTAATTCCCCTTATATGAGAGCTTTTGACCAATACCACATATCTCTTTCTATCCTAGATTTTGTTCTAAACTTTTTAAATTCAGTAATGATATAGTCTATTGATCTCAATTTGAGTTTTCCCATTCTTTCTTTTTTTGTCTTAGACCTATTGTTAAATGCATCTATGGAATTCTTAATTATTATAGTTTTCAGTTCTAGAAAATCAACTTTATTCTTTTTTATAAAATTTAGTTCTCTTTTAAATGGACCATTTTTATGCATTTTGACCATCTTTTACATTACTTTTCTTAATCATTTTTGAACCATAGTTATTTTGAAGTCATTGTCTGCTTACTATTTACATCTACTTCTACTAACTCTTCTTCTGTTTCATTACAAGTTCGGTAAATTTTGACTTATACTGGATATTGCAAATATGTTGCAGAGCCCTGGCTTATACTATCTTTCTCAAAAGAGAGTTAAACATTGTTTGGTAGGCAATTAAATTACCAGTGGTTCACCTTGATCTTGATGTTTTGGATTTAGTCTTCATTAGAGTGGATTTATTTCAGTGTTGTCCTTATGCTTGGAGATGTATCTGTACTCCTAAGGTGTGACATTTCTGAGGTCTCAATTAATTGCCTCTTATGTTAATAAAGGACTCCTTCATTCTGGCTGGGTCTGAACTGGGTTTTAACTCTAATATCTCCCCAGAACTCTATGAGAAGTGGCTGGGTTTTAACTCTAATATCTCCCCAGAACTGTAGGAGAAGAACTATGTACATGCTCTGAAATCTCTGCTTATCTCTTAACTTTCCAAGACCTCTTCTCTGCTGGTCTCTAGAAGTCTTGTTCTATACATATACAGAATTGGTTATGGCCAAGGATCCTAGAAATATATTTAACATAAACAATGTAGATAATAATATGCATATGGATGTTGCTTTGCATGTGGGGAAAGAGGTGATATTCCATAAATACCAGTTTCAGGCATAAACAAAATGTTGTTGTTTCCCTTTTAATATAAACAAAAAAGTTGATACACTAGTTCCTCATACCTGTATATACTTCATAAAGTAAGCCAGTTTTCTGGAGGTTGATTACATAGCATAAAAAGAATATTACTTTTTAGAGTCTTCAAAGATAAGGAGTAGACTTTGCATTATGGTAAATTCATCATCTATTCACCAAATAAAGATTTTTAGTACTGCAGACTGATATTTACAGAATAGCTTCTCTTACACATGTTGTATATACAATTTTTTGAGTTTAATGTTATAGGTCAGACATTCTTTTTGGCATTGAGAATGTAGCAGACACCTCTCTCCCAAATCCCCAAGTTTCTAGTGATACAGACAGTGAACAAAATAAGTGTGTGAAGTAAATACGATGAAAGATGGTTATGAGCAAGATTATAAGGTGAGATTAAGAAGAGTAATTGAGGCCTTAGAAAATAGAGTAGATGACAAAAAATTGTTGTCTTAAAGAGTAAGAGAGTGAATGAAATAAAAAATCTTGGATGGCAGGCACACTGAAGTTCAGAGGGGATAATTTTAAATTGAAATCAGCTAGCATGAATGTGAGTTTTTCTCCAGCTGTATTTACATACCTCTGATGCAGGCATATGTATATTCAACTTTTCATATAAATAAAAAGCTACTTTTTACCAGGGTTGGTGCTTTTCTAATTATATGATGAAGTGAGATAAACATGAAGCTGTTGAGAGTCTATTAGATATGAAGATAATAATGACTGTTGAATTTGATGAGAGTAAGGGGAGATGTCAGGATACAACGAAGAGTGAAAATGTGATATGACACAATGGATCTCCATGGGTTGAAAAATTAATGGGTCACATGCAATAGCACATCTTGGTATGAAACTGATTTTCACCAAGAAACACCTCTGTCTCAAGAAGTGCCATTTCTTTTTTTAAATATATATATATGCTAATATGTTGATTAGCATGTATCTCTTTGTATACAACATATATCAACCAAAGTCCATAGTTTACATTAGGTTCACTCTTGGCATTGTATATTCAATGGAGTTGGACAATGTATGATGACATGTACTCACCATTATAGTATCACACAGAGCAGTTTCATTGCCCTAACAATTTTCTGTGCTTCATCACTTCATCCTGCTGTCCTCCTTAAACTCCCGCAACCATGGATCAATTTACTGTAAAGTGTTGCTTTTTGCAGAATGTCTTATACTTGCAATCTTACAGTCTGTAGCCTTTTCATATTGTCTTCCTTCACTTAGTTTATTTATCCTTGCACTTACTGAAAGATATGATTGTTTCTAAGTTTTGGCAAATATAAATAATTAAAGCTTCTATAAACATCCATGTGCAGGTTTTGTATGGTTTTAAGTTTTCAATTCCTTTGGGTAAATACCAAGGAGTGGGATTGCTGGGTTGTATGGTAGAAGTAGGTATAGTTTTGTAGGAAGCCACTAATCTGTCTTCTAAATTGACCATACCATTCTGCATTCTGACCAGCAATAAATAAGAGTTCATGTTGCTTCATATCTTCTCCAGCATTTGGTGGTATCAGTGTTCTGGATTTTGACCATTCTGATAGATATACATTGCTATCTCATTATTGTTTTAATTTGTATTTCCCTGATTATATATAATGTAGAGCTTCTTTACATATGCTTATGTGCCATTATTATATCTTCTTTGGTGGGAAACTTGTTAAAGTCTTTGGCCCATTTTGTAATTAGGTTGTTCATTTCCTTATTGTTGTGTTTTAAGACTTATGTATATGCCTTGAATAACTTGTCTTCATCAGATATGTCTTTTGCAAATAGTTTTTCTCAGTCTGTGGCTTGTCTTTTTATTTTGCTTTTGCAGAACAGAAATTTTTAATTTTAATTACATCTAGCTTATGAATTCTTTCGTTTATGGATTGTCCCTTTGGTCCCTTTGTTGCTGTATTTAAGAAGTCACTGCCAAACCCATGGGCATCTAGGTTCTTTTCTATGTCATCTTCCAGGAATTTTACAGTTTTGTGTTTTACATGTAGATCTTTAATATATTTTGAGCTGACTTTTTGAAGGTGTAAGGACTATGTCCAGATTTTTTTGTTTAACATCTGGTGTCTAGTTGTTACAGCACCACTTGTTGAAAAAGTATCTTTTCTCTGCTGTATTGGCTTTTCTCCTTTGTCAAAGATCAGTTGATTATTTCTGGCTCTTCTATTCTGTTCTATTGATCTATTTGGCTGTTCTTTCACCAATACCACACTGTGTTGATTATAGTAGTTTTATAGTAAGTCTTGAAGTTGGGTAGTATCAGTATTCTAACTTTGTTCTGGTCCTTCACTAGTGTGCTGGCTATTTTGCATCTTTAGCTTCTCTATAAACTTTAGAATCCGTTTGTATGGAAACAGTTTCCATGACATAAGTTGCTAAGACTTTGATTGGAGTTGCATTGAGTCTATAGACTAAGTTGAGAAAAACTGACATCTTGACAATATTGAATTTTTCTATCTGTGAACATGAAATATCTCTCCATTTATTTAATTATTCTTTTGATAGTTTTTTTCAACAAATTGGTGCTGGAACAACTACAGAAAATCATGTAGTTTTACTCATATAGACCTTGAACACATTTTGTTAGATGTTTACCTAAGTATTTTATTATTTTGATGCTAATGTAAATGGTAATGTGTTCTTAAATTTAAATTCCACTTGTTCATTGCTGGTTTATAGGAAAGTGATTGACATATATTAACCTTGTATCCTGCAACCTTGCTATAATTGTTTATTAGTTGCAGGAGGGCATTTTTAGTCAATTCTTTTGAATTTTCTAATTAGACAATCATGTCATCTGTCAACAATGACAGCTACATTTTCATTTTCAATTAATGTATATTTTACTTCCTTTTCTTGTTTTATTGCATTAGCTAGGACTTCCACCACAATGTTGAAAAAGAGTGGTAAGAGGGGACATTTTTTGCCTTGTTTCTGATCTTAGTTTTCGTTTTTAAGTATACATTTTCCTGCAGGTTTTTTGGTAAATATTCTTTGTCAAGTTGACGAAGTTTCCCTCTATTCCTAGTTTCATTGGGTATTTTTTTCTTATCATGAAAGGGTGTTATATTTTATCAAATGATTCTTCTGCATCTACTGATATAATCATATGACTTTTCTTCTTTATCCTCTTGTTGTGATGGGTTAGATTAATTTATTTTTGAATGTTGAATCAGCCTTGCATACCTGGCATAAATCCCATTTAGTCATAGTGTATAATTCCTTTTATACGTCGCTGGATTTGACTTACTAATATTTTATTGAGAATTTTTGCATCTATGTTCATGAGACATATTGAACTGTAGTTTTCTTGTAATGTCTTTGTCTGGTGTTGGTGTTAGGATAATGCTGGAACCAAAGAATGAGTTAGAAAGTGTTTCCTCTGCTTTTATCTTCTGGAAGAGATTGTAGAAAGCTGTTACAATTTATTTTTTAAATGTTTGGAATAATTCACAGTAATCCCATCTAGTCTTTGTGTTTTCTGTTTTGGACAGTTATTAATTATTGATTCAATTTCCTTAGTAGATGGAGGTCTGATCAAATTGCTTATTTCTTTTCATGTGAGTTTTGACCCTTTGTGTCTTTCAAAGAATTGGTTCATTTCAATTAGGTTATACAATTTGTGGGCACAGAGTTGTTCATAGTATTCCTTTATTATTCTGTTAATGTCCGTGATATCTGTAGTGATGTCTCATCTTTTGTTTCTGATATTAGTAATTTGTGTCCTCTCTCTTTTCTTAATTAACTTGGCTTAGGCTTATTAATTTTATTGATCTTGTAAAAAGATCAGCTTTTAGCCTTATTGCTTTTCTCTTATTGATTATTTTCAATTTTATTCACTTTTTAGTCTAATTTTTATGATTTCTTCCATTTTACTCTAATTTTTATGATTTCTTCCATTTACTTTGGATTTAATTTTCTCTTCTTTTTGTATTTTTCTAAAGTGTAAGATTAGATGGTTGATTTTTATAGTTTTCTTCTTTCTTAATACATGCATTTAATGCTATAAATTTCCCTCTAAGTACTGTTTACACTGCATCCCAGAAATTTTAACAAGTGTATTTTTACTTAATTAAAAAATATTTTTAAATTTTCTGTTGATATTTCTTCTTTGGCCTATGTGTTATTTAGATATATGGTTTAACGTCCAGGTATTTTGGGATGTTTCACCTATCTTTTAGTTACTGATTTCTACCTTAATTTATTTGTGGTATGAGAGAAGATATTGTATGATTTCTATATTTTTAGATTAGTTAAGGTTGTTTTATGTACCAGAATGTGGTATATCTTGGTAAATGTTCAATGTGAGAATGAGAAGAATCTGTATTCTGCTGTTGTTGGATGAAGTAGTCTATAGATAACTGTTAAATCCAATGTATTAATGTTATTGTTGAGTTCAGTTATGTGCTTATTGATTTTTTGTTTGTTGAATTGGTTCATTTCTTTTTTCTTCTTCTTTATTTTATTTTGACAGAGTCTTACTCTGTCACCCAAGCTAGAGTGCAGTAGCATGATCTTGGCTCACTACGAACTCCACCTCCTAGATTAAAGGGATTATTCTGCCTCAGCCTCCTGAGTAGCTGGTATTACAGGCGCCGGCCACCATGTCTGGCTAATTTTTGTATTTTTTTAGCAGAGACAGAGTTTTGCAATGTTGGCCAGGGTGGTCTTGAACTTTTGACCTCAAGTAATTCGCCTACCTTGGCATTCAATGTGCTGGCGTGAGCGACTGCACCCAGACAGGAATCTTTTCATTTCTAATGAAAGTGTGTTGAAGTATTCAACTATGATGGTGGATTCATCTATTTTTCTTTGCAGTTCTTTTAGTTTTATGTCACTTATTTTGACACTTTGTTGTTAGGTGCATATATGTTAGGAATTGGTATGTCTTCTTGGAGAATTTACCGTTTATCATTATGTAATGCCTTTGTGTGTGTGTGTGTGTTAAAAATATCTATTCTACAGTTTTTTCAGTACTTTGTAACATTAGTTAAAATAGAATGAGCCAACAGAGTAAAAATGTTCAAGTTTTGGAGAAAAACATAAATGGAACTGAGTAGTAAATTACCATTGTGCGTGCATCCCTAAATGCTATTGCTATGTTTCTGGGTTAAATTCTAACAGATCAGTGATGATGCAATTTAAATGCTTATCTTAAGCAGCATCTACTTGGGGCTGAAGACATTTCCCTTATTCTTATTACTAATAGACAGGAGAGATGTGCGAGTTGTTTACAATAGTATAAATACTGCTTTGGCAATTATGAACATAGCAATGTAGGTTTCATGTGGTTTCTCTCTTGTCTTTAGCAAGTACACATCAAATCTCACAGCAACACTGACTCTGCATGGAAAAGCCATCCCAATTCCTGTAGTGGTAGGCTGGAGGCAGGGGCCCTGAATATGGATACCCAGATGGACTGGCATCTTCTGCGGCCGGTGAAGTTTTATTCCCCATGGGGCTATCTACAGAAACTGCAGGGAGGCCATGGTCCTGAAAGGGTGCATGCTGAAAGGCTGAGTATTTTGGTAAATTGCCATGGCTAGCATCTCGGCATTACAATCATGGACCCGAGATGTAATGCCCATTTTTAATCACTGATAGTTTTTCTTGCTCTGAAGCCTGCTCTTCTTAAATTAATATAGATACTCCCCCTTTTTTGATTGGTGTTAGCATGGTCTATTTTGCTCTATCCATTTACTTTTAATATATATGTGTCTTTATATTTAAAATGGGTTTCTTGTAGACAATATACAGTTGGGGTTTTTGTTATTACCCACACTGACAAGCTCTGTTTGTTAATTGGTACATTTAGATCATTTACATTCAGAGTGACTGTTGATGTAATTGATTTAATATCTACCATGTTTGTTGCTCCTTCCTATTTGTTGGTCTTTCTTTCAGCAATGTACTGCAGTTTCATACTCATTAGATTAATAAACATTAATCTTAGCATATCAGTTATACTTCTTATTCAACGTTTTGTAGTTGTTCCCCTAGAGTTTGCAATATATATATACAACTAATCCAAGTTCACTTTTAAATAACACTTTATGAGTCCATAGTTGTGTGAATATGTTATAATAACAAATAATGGATTCGGTTTTCTCATTTTTTTATTGCTTTCATTAATTTTACTTATACATAAGCATACGTATATACATAATTGGATACATTCTTGCTATTATGCGTTTGTAATAATAAATGTAATTTTTCACTCATTTTGGAAAATTATTTGTTAGATCATGAAGAATAAGAAAAATGAAAGATCATATTTTATTTTCATTTACTCCTTTTTTGATCATCTTCTCTCTTTTTTTTTTTTTTTGTAGATCTGACCTTCTGACCTATATCGTTTTCCTTCTCTCTGAAAAACTTCTTTTAACATTTCTTATAAGGTTGGTCTGCTGGCAAAAAATTCCTTCAATTATTGTTTATCTGAGAAAGTATTTATCCGTCACTTTTGAGTGATATTTTCACAGAGTAAAAAAATTCTAGGTTGATGTTTTTCGTTTTTCCTCTCAAGACTTTAGATCTTCCACTCTACTCTCTTTTTGTTAGCATGCTTTCTGAGAAGAAGCTAGATGTAATTTTTATCCTTTCTTCTCTATGAGTAAGAGGTAGGATTTTCTTTCAAGATTTTTTCAAGATTTTTTTCTAAAGTTTGATTATGATATTCCTAGGTGCAGTTTTTGACATTAATTTTGCTTGATGTTCACTGAGCATTATGGATCTGTGGTTTGGTGTCTGACATTAATTTGGGATATTCTCAGTCATTACTGTGTTAAATATTTATCCACACCTTTCTCTTTTCTCCTTCTGGTACTCTCATCACATGCATGTTGCCCCTTCTACAGTTGTCAAACGGATTTTGGATATTCTGTTATGGATTTTATTCAATCTTTGTCTTCTTTGATTTTTCAGTTTTGAAGGTTTCTATTGAGATAGCCTGAAACTCAGTGTCCTCAGCTGTGTATAGGCTACAATAAGCCCATTAAAGGTAGTCTTCATTTCCTTTACAATATTTTTTCTCAGTATTCCTTGTTTGTTTTTTTCTCAGAATATCAGTCTTTGGGCTTATACTGCCCATAGTTTATTGCATGCTATCTGCTTTATCCATTGTAACCCCTAGCATACTAATCATAGTTAAAAAAAAATCCCAGTATAATTTCAACATCCCTGCACATATGAGTCTGGTCTATCTTGCTATACTTGCTCTATCTCTTCAAACTACATTTTACGTTCTTGATAACCATACATAATGTGCTAGGTAAAATGGACTGTTGTTAGTAGCACTTTAGTAATGTGCTGGTAAGGTGTGGGGGTAGTGAAAGTGTTCCATTGTCCTGTGATTAGATCTCCACCTTTTGGTGAGCCTATGCCTATTGACTGTAAACTTAACAAGAGCATCTGTTTGTAACCCACCACTTTAGTTAGTACATTATGGCAAGAGTCAGCTGTACTTGGGTGTCTTTTCTCTTTGAAATCAGTTAGGCTCTGATAAAACCTCAGCAGGATAGGCTCTGATTAAATAATTTCTCCTAAGGGAAGACTTTATTAAGAACAGAATGCTTTGAAATATTTCAAGATGGTTCCTTTTTTCTCTCCATGCTGGAAGCATGAGGAGATTTATCTCCACTATTCACTGTGAGAACCTGGTAAAGCTCACAGCAACATACTGCAGTTTCATACTCATCAGATTAATAAACATTAAAAATTCTGATTAATAAACATGAGAGATGTAGAACAACAGGAATGCTCGTCCACTTCTGGCTGGATTGTAAATTCATATAAACACTTTAAAAAGCAATTTGGCAATTTCTAATTGAGTTGAAGACAACACTGATATCTCAGCCTAGACATATGCCCTGGAAAAATTCTCCCATATGTGCATAGGAATAATATATAACATTTTTAGCAATGTTGTTTAAAACAGCAAAAATATGAGCATCAATGCATGCTGTCAGTGGGTACATAAATAGGTACTAGTAATATATAAAGGTGCACAGAAGCAACAAATACCTAATAATTATCTCTGAGGAGTGAAGAAAAAGGTGAGATTTGGAAAGTTTACATAGGAATCAAATGTATCTGAAATATTTTATTTCCTTAAAAGTGTTTGAAGCAAATCTGGGAAGTAGATACATATCATTTGGTTATTCTGCATACTTTCTGTGTGTTTAAATATTTCATAGTTTTTTAAAAAAGATATATTCAACTAGGCTTCTGATCATCCATCTAAGGAAAACAGAAACTTATAGAGCAAGGTCACATCAACACTCAGAGGGGAAATCAAACAAATCTCCTTTTGAAAAAGTCAGTGATTTCTGGGTTACCACTAGTTGTCTTAATGATCAAAACAGATTGTCATATAATCTTGATAATTACTGCATAAATAAGCAGAAGCCAATTTGGAAATAATAGGTTTTGATATGTTTGCCAGTTGTTCCCTGGGTAAATCAAAGTCCAAACCAAATAGAAAAGTTTAAAGCATGTCCACATGTCTTAAGACCTAAAAGAAAACATTTGATTTCTGTTTAGTCAAATAAGACCTTTTCTCCTTTGGCTTTTCCTCTTGCAGTGTTACATTGATAGTGTTTTCACTTCTTTGTAATGATTCACCAATAATACTTTAGGTTTTGAAAAGCAATTTCGGACAGACTAACAGTTTACTCCTTGAAAGCAACTTTTTAAAGGACCAGAACCATGATAATGAGCCCTGTAGTCTGAAGAAGGCACTCATGGCTTCTGGTTTCTCTTCCAGCTTGGAAATTGCCACTTCATCCTAACAAGTAAAAAGCTGAACAAACTGAAAAATCCATAAAAGAAGTGTGGTTAAAAGGGAAATCAATGCCGCTAAAGTTGGAGATGTAGGCAAATAGAAAAATAACAACTTACATGAACAGATACCTCTTCAAGAACCAATACTGGGGTAGGAAAACCTGAAGAGTAATTGACAAATTGTAGGAGGCTCAGTGTGGACAAATCTGAGAGATTAGAAACTCCAGAAGGGTCAATTATCAAGGGCCCTCACAATTTTGTGGGTTTTATTTTCTGGTTTCATTTGCATTTCTTTGATTACTAGTGAGGGGGTGTATCTTTGGCTAGGTTTATTAGTTATTTAAATATTCTCCTCTGTAAATTCCTTTGCATATCTTTTGCTTATTCTCTTTTAGGTGATTTATTTATTTATTTTTTAATAAATAAGAGTTTATAAAGTGTTATTTTGCTTTACATTGAATAATGTTCCTTTAAAATGTAGGTGTGGTACAAAATAGCTTTTTAAAAACTGGTTTATTTTAACTTTTCCTAGGGTGTCTTATTGAAATAAGGCTTTAAACTTTAATCTAGTTATTTATTTAGAGTTTCTTTCACAGCTTGTGTTTTCTGTGTCTTACTTAGGAAATTCATCCTTAACCCTAAGTCATAAAGGTATTCTGTTTTATTTTTTTCTAAAGTTCTAAAATTTTGTTTGTGATATTGTCTAAACTCTGCCTAGAATTGATTTTTGCATGTGGTGTGAAATAATTAAATTTTTTTTGGACGGAGTTTACCATTTTTCATATTTTTGAAAAATCCATTATTTCTTCCTGATTTATGATTCCCATTCCTCTGTCAAAATTGAGTTTGCTTATGCACAGGTCTGTTTGGATATTACTTATTCTGTCATATTGGTCTATTGTCAATCTTTCCATTCTTTGTCTCTGGTCTTAGTTACTAAATATTTGTGGTAATTTTTAATATCTGGTGGAGCAAGTCTTATGATCTTTGTTCTTTAAAATTTGAATTTTAGCTATTCTTGACTCTATGGCATTCCACATGAATTGTAGGATTATCTTGGTAAGTTTTACCCAAAACCACCAGAATTTAGGAGAATTGCATCAATTTTACAGATTAGTTTGAGAGAAAATTGATATCCTTAAATTTGTTCACATAGAACCATAGCATCAATTTCCAATTTTTTAGGTTGATAATGTTCATTAATTTCAACTTTTCTCCATATATTTTATATATTTTTATTAGATTTATTTATAAGAATTTTGTATTTTCTATTGCAAATACATTTTTTTCTATTCCATTTTCTATTGTTATTATTGTATATATAGTAATGATACTTTTTTTATGTTAATAATTTATCCAGAAATTTTGCTAAATCCTCATATAAGTTTAGTAAGTTTCATGAACATTCTATTGGATACAAAATCCAACAGAATAGAATGATATCATCAGCAAAGAAGGATAATATTGTCTTCTTTCTAATTATGTCTTTTGAAAAATAGCTTAATATTGAAGTCACAAGAGGAGGCTCTTATCTTGTTCTGAATAGTGCAAATGATTCTGAAGTTTCATCACTTTAGATGAAGGAAGAAGGAAGTTGGAAGATATTCTGTTTAATGTTTATTTTGCTCTTACTATGCAAAGTGCTGTTTTTCTCTTTTTTTGACTTCCCACACAACACTGACATAGCAAAGTGCTTATATTATAAAATCTTTTGTTTTATGTGCTCTTATTATGTAAAAGTTGCTTTTATTATAAATGATTACCTAAATGAATGTTTTCCTTCATCTACTGCATCTGTTTAGAGATCGTGTGTCTTATCGCCTTCATTTTACTAATACAGTGAATAATATTAGACATTCTGATGTTTGGTTATCTAAGAATTTCTGGGATAACCCCTACTTGGTGAAAACGTATTTTTTATGCACTGGTGAATTTAGTTGCTTAGTATTAAATTTAATATCTTTGCATTTATGTTCACAAGTGTATTGGTCCATAACTCCCTTTTCTTGGACTGTATTTGCCTGGCTTTGGCATGAAGTAAATTGTAAATTCATGAAATGAATTAGGTAGCTTTTCCAATTTTTCTATTATTTGAAACAAATTTATGATATGGGGAATGACCATTTATTGAAAGTTTGGTTAAAGTCATCTCTAAAGGTAACTGGGTCTGGTCTTTAGGATAAGGTGACTTTTAATTTCTTTAATTTTTGGGGGGGAGTTTATTAGGTTTTCTCCTTTTCTTCCAAATTTCAATATGTTTGTTCACAGTATCTCTTATTATTTTTAAAATCACTATTTTCTTTTAGACTTTTTTTTCTAAATGCATTTCTATTCTACAATTTTAGAAAACAAGGACACATAGGTCCCAAATGTACACTACACAGTGCAACCACCTGTTTTCCTCACTATTTGGCAATCCAGATCAATATCTTTATTCAATCATTTTGTCTTCTGATTGGTAACTTTATAAGAAAGATGGAGTCCAATTCAATGATTCTCAAAAATTTAACATTAGTCATGATCTTACAGTAATCATGAAAAATTTTTATGTAAATACAGGATTTTTTTCACGTGAACAGTACATTCTTGTCAAATTTAGCGAATATTGCTGTGACACCGTATAATCAAATTTTTATAAAACAGTTTCCAGGCAATCTGTTCCTTATATTAATTAGGCCATAAACTACACGGAAATGAGACAAGATCTGGAAAGTGAATGATGACAGTAGTGAGGCAATGCTAAGTGCCAGCTGGGTATGTAAACTAAATAAAGTCTTCAGAAAAAAGTGACATCTTCTTGATTAATATTCCATTACCAGACATAAACATGTCAGAATTTACTATGGAATCTGTTTTGATGAAAAACCACTATAAGTGAATATGGCTAAGTTAGCAGGCCTTTAAACAATTTGCTTCTTGGCCAAAACAGATGCTGCTTCCTTTCTCTGATCCCCAGATGCCTGTTTCAAACATCTTTATAACAATGAATTGCCTATTTTTTTTCTGAGACATTTTATACCACTCTCTACATTGTCTAGGAAGAAAATTCAAGGCTGCTGTTTTCCACCAACATCAAGAGAGGGTAATCCCTTTATCTTAAAATTATGACATTGATCTCATCAAGATTCCTACTCTGAAAAGTATCATCAATTATTTTTACTGTTACATTAGGATTATAATGATTAGGAGTACATGGTATTGATTTACTTATAATCTCTGAGAATTCCTTCGAGCATTTACATACATGTTATTTGTTAACACAAGAAAGTAGGTTAGTGAAAATGAGTTAGAGAGTCCCTTATATAACACTTTAGGATATAAACCACCAAGACAAAGGCAGAGTTTACGCTAGATAAACTCTGAGGTCCCTTTCTGCTCTAATAATCGTTGATTTTATGATTCTAACAGGTGATTTGCTTTCAAGTAAAGACTGTGGGGCATCTTACTATGATTTTTCTATGTAGTGGCTGAACTTGCAATTTATACTGTCACATTATTATTCTAAAGGAAAGTGCATTTAAGAATGTTTTAATTCATCTACTCTACCTTTATTATCTTATGGATACCTTTCTATGATTTTGCCTCCCTGTCTTTGTATTTGTTGCCCTTTTTATTATCATTTTTGCTCCAATTTTGGTGCCTTCACATTATTGTTCTCTTTTCTATTGTTTTTATCTTTCGTTTTGGTGGCATTCCTTGGAAAAAAGTGGAAAAGCATTATTTGATTTTACTAGTACTTTTAAGATACGTCTTCCTAGACAGGTTCTTAGAATGGTGTACTGTAGGTAAAAAGTGGAAAAAAAAGTCAAGTTTGTGTGTTCTTTCTGAAGAATGGTTCAGTCCTATTTCTGCTGCATGATGTAGGTGAGATTATTTAACTTGATTTCGTAGGGTAATATTAATTGTTACTTTCTAAGCTCATTGAGGAGAATAAATAAGTTAACATGCATACTTATTTGCCATTAAGGCTAGGTTTTAATTAGTTGTCTGTACAAAATTAATTAGTTGTCTGTACAAAATTTCCAGTTTCTTGAGTTAGCACAGTGAATTGAGAGTCTTTCATGTGAACACCTATGTTGATTCATTCAATCGGAAGCAAAATTGCGTATTTCCACTCCTGTTCTAAAACCCTTGGAATTTATTTTTGCATGTATTTTCTAGTGTTTTTAAATTGTTTCTAATATAAATAAATCCTTGCCATATCTTTAGGGACTGTGGTCCTCTGAGGCATGCTGGGGTCTGGCTCAGTTTTGGTATGGAGGATATGACAGGTCGAGAAATAGGGCTCCAAGAGAAATGGTGTTTCTCTGTAAGTCATGACCTCCAGGGAGATCAGTACCTGTCTTCTAGCTGAGAGGACCCATTTCATAAGACAAAGCTAGGGAGGATCCATGGGTTTCAGGGCTCAGAGGGAAACTCAGTCTTCTATATTCAACAATATTTTGTAATTCTATTTCTGAGGGTTCCAATTTTTCCCAGTCAATGCCCTAACTTTCACAACCTTCCAACAAGAGATGCACTGAGGTTGAGAATTAAACCTTCATTGTAGTTTAGGTGTGCTAAGTTTTCTCTGCCAGTGCTTTTTTAACTACATCAACGCTGTAGATGTAAGACATAGATTTCTGAGGACATTCACATAAATGTCCCAATTCTCTGATCATTCTTGGGACTGAGAATTAAAAACCCGGATTCTGTAATTTTCATTGTAATGTTCAATGGGCATTTTTATAAAAAGACCACCCCATCCCACAGTCCTGTCTTTTACCTGCTATACATATTATATAAAGGCAGTCACCACTTAATCCACCAACGCCACAACTTCAATTGGCATTTTATTCCAGGTGAACACAGGTAAATTTAAGTTTCCTTAGATTTTCAGTATTTGCATCCTTTAATACTACCCAGATTGACATCACTCAAAACCAACCAGGTCAAATATTAACAATCACAAACTCTTGACCTTGAAAACGCGTTTCCCACAGCCCGTTTCTAGTACCAAATGCTATATGTCAAGGTTCAGTTGCAGATAATGTAAACCTCTCTGGCTAGTTTGAGAAAAAGAACAAATATAGGAAATTAGATGTTTCCAAAATAGTTGGTTCAACTAGGAAAGTAAGCTGTGAGTTAGGCTTCTGGGAGAATCTCCAGAGCACTGCAGTGTTGGCCTGCTACCTTTTTATGGTCAATAAGCTGAGGTATCAGGAAACTGCTGCCACTATTATTGCTTCAGGACCTCACTGCTGCAAACATGATTCAAGCCAGCAAGTCAATGCCCCATGACCAGCTTGCAATATGCATAAACACAGGCAACTGGGCACCGGGCAGAAAGAGCAAACATTTCCATAATTGTGCTGGTAGGCAGGAGGAGCAGAAGTGTGGCCTCCACTTCACTTCCACTTTCTGACTTTCAATAATGTACCTTCAGATTATATCCTTCTGAATATATTTATGCCTGTCACATTTTTTATAACCAATATTGAACAGTAGATCAAAGTTTATTTAACCACTCCCATAAGGAGGGACACTTAGGTTGTTTGTATTTTTTGTTAATATAAATAATGCTGAAATGAACACATTTATATGAGCCTTCTTGGCCACACGTTGAATGTTTGTAGGCCGCATGGAAATGAAGTAGTAGAATTTCTAAATCACAGGGCATGTTCATTTTCAACTGGAATAGATAAACCAAATCATTAAATTGCCTTCCTAGGCTACTGTTCCAATTTACTTTTTATCCATAAAGTTTAGCAATGTCTACTTCTACAAATCCTTAACAATATTTGATATTATCAAAAGTTTTAAAATTTGCTAATTTTGAGAGTTAAAAGATGGCCTTATTTAAATTTTCATACACCCAACTATAAGTGAGATTGAGCATCTTTTTAATTTAACGTTTTTATTTCGCCTGTGAATTACCCAGTTTATGACCTATGCTCCTTATCCTTTATTCATTTTACTTTTCTTTTTCCTTTTGATTTGCCATTAAATAATCTGGACAGTAATTATTTATGCCTTTTAATTTTTATGACTTGTTTAGGCAGGCCTATCTTCCTTGACGTCATAAACATAGTCTTCTGTATTTCCTTGTTTTATTTTTGTGGCTTTGATTTTTATGTCATTATTGTTTTTTGAATGCTGTGACGGGATCTAATCTTATCCACTTATTACAGTAATTAGCCTCTTATCTTGATATCATTTATTGAATAGACTATGCTGACTTCACATGCTAATTTTCTCATGAATTAAACTTTTATATATATATAATATATATAATATACTTTTATATATACATAAAATATGTAATATTAAATATTATATATTTCTCATGAATTAAACTTTTATATATCTTTTTCTTGCTTCCTAATCGATTCCACTGAATAATTCTGTAAAATCACAACTGTATAGTAATTTTTATAGCTTTAAAATATATTTTTATGTCTTATAGGCTAGTGTTCCCCTTATTAGTCTTTTCAAAATTATGTTAGCTATCTTATTCTTTCATAAGAACTTCTTGTTTAACCTTAGCATTTCCATAATATATTATTTTTGGATTTTGATTGGGGTTGCATGGACTTACAGATTAATCTATATATTTATAACATTACATCTGTAACTTAGTATAGCTCTCCTATGTCTTTTAGTACGGTTTTAATTTTAGCTCAGAAAAGATTTAAATTTCATGTTAGTTTTTGTGTTGGTCAAAGTAAGTTATTCTAGCTACTGTGACAAACGGTTACATTTTCTCGCTCACATCACAGTGCAGTGTGGTCCAGGCTGAATGGTGTTAGGATTCACCCAGTCATTCTGGGAGCTTGGACTGACAGATGCTCTGCCATGATCAACAAGAGACTCCCAGGTTGTCCTGTGTCTTATTATCTAGCAGGAAAACAGAACAGAGAGAGCATATGTAAAGAATAATTCAGGACAGTTTGCGAACGGCCTTGGAAATAGTATACATAACAGTTGTCTACATTCAGAACTTGCCTCACGTTGCTGATAGAGAGGCAGGGAAGGTAGTCTTCATGTGAGTCGTCCAGGAGGAAAATAAAATGATTTTGGTGAACTCATAAAATTGTCTTCTCAACTTAATGATAAAGTCCTAGATAATCGTCTGAGAAATGATTAAAACTAGCGAGAGCTCAGTAAGGTAATTGAAACCGAGATTAGCTTACAAAACGAAATCATCCTTTTACATATTAGTAATGACCAATAAGAAAATATGATAGCTGATATGACAAAGAATTTTCTTCCTGTGTTATTATATTATTTCCAAATAGTAAACGTTTTGACTCTTCCTTTCTAATTTTTTCAACATGTATGTTTATTTTCAATTTTACATTTAAATACTGGACTATCTCACGATCTTAAATGGAATAGGACTCACTCTCCTATTTGTGATAATAAAATTGCAATTGGTTAAAAAAAAATTCCTGGAATGCCGCTGGCTGAATTTCTGAAATGTTTGTCTTGATGGAACTTCTCGCTTCATAATGAAAGACGTGATTTTGAGATCATGCTGCTGATAATGCCACTCTACTTGTGTGGCTGTGTGCTTTCTCTTTCCAAAGAGACAATTTTCTTATTACTGATGTGGATTCAACACTTGTTTATGCCTAAAGGTTTCTAGAAATTAAGTTTTTATTTTGTTATGGTTTTAAAATACAACAGTTAAATACGAGTCGTAGTGATAATTTAAATGCAGACAGATTAATTTAGTATTCCCATCAGAATTGTTTCTGTATTTTAGTTGCCCACATGGCCTATAGGCTACCAAAGTCTATTGTAGAAATTATTAGTGTTGTTATTACTTTTTATTGTTGGTGCAAACAGTAAAATTTGCATGCAAGGAATGCAGAGTTCGAGCTCTTCTTTCACCATTTGTAATTTACTGAGCCAGCTACTTAACTTTTCTTGCCTTGATTCAATTTCTGAAGAGACTAAAAACATTTTTCCTAACCAAATGATGTGAGCTGAACAGATGTTTTTCTGTCCCAGTTTTTATGGCAAACTCATTTTTCCCCAATTTTTTTACTGCCAATTTTAGTACTGATAACTTCCCAAATTATGCCTCCAGACTGGTCTCCTTACAGAGATCCCACTGCTACATTTGAATGAAAGCCAAACACTTCAAATACACTTCATCTCTTATCTCAGCTTTAATCCTGTTGCTGTGTTCTCAATCTGTATATACAGCATTACAATTTGCGGTGTTGTTCAAGAGGGGAAACCTGGAGGTACCCATGGCTTGGCCTCCACTCTTCCTCCACTTCTAATTATTCATCCCAGCTTAGAAAAATGTCTAGTCTGATGTTCCACTGCATCCGAACAACCACCAGATGAAAGAAGACACCTCATCTGTCACTGGATCTACTGCAATAGCTTCCTAACTTACTTCCCTGCTACCTTTATTGCTGCTAGCATTGCTTTGCTGTCTTACTGAGTCTACAGAAGTAAACATCCTACCTGCTTCAAACCCTTCTATTGGTCTCCATTGCCCCCATATGAAAGTCATGTGCTTATACTTTCATTCAACAATATTGAGACCCTGATGGGCGGCTGGTACCATGTTGGGGCTCCTACTTTCCTCTCTTTGGCATGTAAGAACTCTGATAATCTGACCCCTTTTGAACACCATCTCCAAATACTCCTCTCCTCTCACTCCAGATTTCTTTCACACAAAACTGCATTTTAAAAAATTGATAAACTCGGGCACGGTGGCTCACGCCTGTAATGCCAGCACATTGGGAGGCCGAGGCAGGTGGATCACCTGAGGTCAGGAGTTCGAGACCAGCCTGACCAACATGGAGAAATCTCCATCTCTATTAAAAATACAAAATTAGCCGAACGTGGTGGCACATGCCTATAATCCCAGCTACTCGGGAGGCTCAGGCAGAATTGCTTGAACCTGGGAGGTGGAGGTTGCAGTGAGCTGAGATCGCGCCATTGCCCTCCAGCCTGGGCAACAAGAGCAAAACTCCGTCTCAAAAAAAAATTTTTTTGATAAACTAATTTTTGAGCAATTTTAAGTTTACAGAAAAATTTAAATGCAGAGCATGCCCATATATTCTCTCAGACAGTTTCCCATTATAAACATTTTGCATTAATATGGCATATCCATTACAATTGATGAGCTGATATTGATACATCATTATTAACTAAAATGTTCACATTAGGGCTCACTCTTTATATGTACATTCTATGGGGTTTGACAAATGTATGATGACTAGTATATTAGTCTGTTTTCATGCTGCTGATAAAGATATACCTGAGACTGGGTAATTTATAAAGAAAAAGGTTGAATGGACTCACAGTTCCACGTGGCTGAGGAGGCCGCACAATCATGGCAGAAGGTGAAAACACGTCTTACATGGCAGCAGACAAGAGAGAATGAGAACCAAGCAAAAGGGGTTTCCCCTTATAAAACCATCAGCTCTCGTGAGACTTATTCACTACCATGAGAACAGTATGGGGGAAAACACTCCCATAATTCAGTTATCTCCCATCAGGTCCCTCCTGTAACACATGGGAATTATGGGACCTAAAATTCAAGATGAGATTTGGGTGGGGACACAGCCAAACCATATCGACTAGTATCCACCATTATAAGTATCACACGGAGTTATCTTATCACCTTAAAAACTCCCTGTGCTTTACCTATTTCCTTCCTTTCTCTAAATACCTGCCAACCACTGATCTTTTTATTGTCTCTATAATTTTGTCTTTTTTTGGAATATCATACAGTTGGAATCATACAATATGTAGTCTTTTTATGTTGGCTTCTTTCACTTAGCAGTATACATTTAAGTTTTCTCCATGTATTTTTATAGCTTGTTAGTTTATTTCTTTTTATTGCTGAATAATCTTCCATTGTATGCATGCGTGTACCACAGATTGTTAATTTATTCATCTGTTGAAGGACATTTTGGTTGCTTTCAGGTTTGGAATAAAGTTGCTCTAAACAGTTATGTGCAGATATTTGTGTGGAACTGTCTGTTTGCACATTGCTATAAAGAAATACCTGAGAATAGGTAATTTATAAAGAAAAGAGGTTTATTGGCTCACAGTTCTGCAGGCTGTATGGGAAACATGATGCTGGCATCTGCTTGGCTTTTGGGGAGGCCTCAGAAAACAGATAATTATGGCAGAAGGAGAATGGGGAGCAGGCATTTCATATCGCAGGAGCAGGAGCAAGATAGAATGAGGGATGGAGGAGAGGCTACACACTTTTAAGCAACCAGATCTCATGAGAACTTGCTCACTATCCAGCATCCTGAAGACAGTACCCAGGGGGATGGTGCTAAACCATTCTTGAGAAATCTGCCCCCACGATCCAGTCGCCTCCCACCAGGCCCCACCTCCAACACTAGGGATTACAATTTGACATGAGATTAGATGGGAACATAGATCCGAACCATATCAGCAACTATTACATTTTCCACGCCTTCATACTTTCAAACTTCTTTCTTCCTGAAATGTCATTCCCCCTCTTAACCCCCTGCCAAGTTTAATTTTATAACTTAAATTTAGTTTGGCAAATACTTACTGAATGAATTCTACAAGCCAGGTGCTTCTATTAAATAGTTAGGAAACAATTGGGAACCAGATAGGCATAGTCTAGTTCTATTTGCAGAGATAGGCAATTAATATGTGGTTACAGTGGAATATGTTAGTGCTATGATGCTGTTGGAACTTAAAAGAAGTTGCTAACCCATCTTTGCAGACTGAGAGAGACTTTCAAAGGAAATCTGACTGATCTTTCAGGACCCAAGTCCTAATATCTGCTACTGAATAAAACACTCAGACTTGTCCTGTGCTGTTTGCAATCACTCTCCCATCATCCTTTATGTTTTTTTTTTTCACTTCCTTTCAGTATCAGTTTCTTTGACCAACCTTTTTGTCTCCTGACCCCAAGACTTGATGTCTTTCTCTTCTCACGTGATCTAAGTATCCTTACTCAGTCTGTATTTTAGTAAGTATCACATTGTGATATTGTGGTGTAACAAACTGTTATGATTATAAACTTGTGTGTCTCTTTTACCAAATTGTAAGTGCCCTGAGAGCAAGGAGGGGATTTTGTTTTGCTCATTTTTTATCCCCAGAGTCTAGGACTTTGTTTAGCACACAGCGTCTGCTAAATATTTGATAAATAAAAAACATTAATAACCAAAAACATTTGTAAAATACAAAACATTATATGTGAATTTTTCAAGTAGTGGTAATATAGAGTACTTTTAAAAAACTAGTATCTAGTATCTATTATATGTTGCCACTCCTGCCTGAGTTTAAACTAAAACCAGGAACACACGTGTTCTTTTGCAGTTTTCTACTAACACAAAATTTCATGAACATTTCTCTTAGAGGAAACTTGTAGGATTGGAATTCCAACCAAATATGAACAGTGAAAAAGAGATTCAAAATAAGACTTACACATGCAAAGACATTTTATCATAACTTCCATGCCAGAACACACAGATTTTATTTATAAAATAGCTTAGTTTTCAAAAATATGGATTCAGAGATTATTTTGACAGCATCGTATTTTGTAATGGAATTATTAAAACAGAGGTGAGATACTATTTCTCTCTTCAAAAACTACTGTCTTGTTTATATGCTCGGTCAAGGTTCAGTGTTTTCATTCTCATCTTTTCCTTTTCTTACATTTTTATTTTCTGTGTTGCTTATATTCCAATTACTTTTTCCCAAAACATGTTCAATTTTCTCTTTTATATTGAGAGGAAAACACAAATGAAATATGGCTTTTTATTGATTAGTACATGCAATTTTTGAAAGGCATTTGGAGACTGTATGAAAGAATACATTTTACATATCTACCTAAGACCATTTTTCAGATTTACCATCAATAAGCAAATTAATGAATATTTCCTTACATAAAGATCACTCAGTGCATAAACCTGATTTTTCTTTTCTTATTATTATACTTTATGATCTAGGGTACATGTGCACAACGCCAGGTTTGTTACATATGTATATATGTGCCATGTTGGTGTGTTGCACCCATTAACTCGTCATTTACATTAGGTATATCTCCTAAAGCTATCCCTCCCCCCTCCTCCCACCCCACAATAGGCCCCAGTGTGTGATGTTCCCCTTTCTGTGTCCAAGTGTTCTCATTGTTCAACTCCCCCCTGTGAGTGAGAACATGCTGTGTTTGGTTTTCTGTTCTTGTGATAGTTTGCTGAAAATGATGGTTTCCAGCTGCATCTGTGTCCCTACAAAGGACATGAACTCATCCTTTTTTATGGCTGCATAGTATTCCATGGTGTATATGTGCCACATTTTCTTAATCCAGTCTGTCATTGATGGACATTTGGATTGGTTCCAAGTCTTTGCTATTGTGAATAGTGCCACAGTAAACATACATGTGCATGTGTCTTTATAGCAGCATGATTTATAATCCTTTGGGTATATACCCAGTATTGGGATGGCTGGGTCAAATGGTATTTATAGTTCTAGATCCTTGAGGAATCACCACATTGTCTTCCACAATGGTTGAACTAGTTTACAGTCCCACCAACAGTGTAAGAGTGTTCCTATTTCTCCACATCCTCTCCAGCACCTGTTGTTTCCTGACTTTCTAATGATCACCATTCTAACTGGTGTGAGATGATATCTCATTGTGGTTTTGATTTGCATTTCTCTGATGACTAGTGATGATGAGCATTTTTCCATGTGTCTGTTGGCTGCATAAATGTCTTATTTTGAGAAGTGTCTGTTCATAGCCTTTGCCCACTTTTTGATGGGGTTGTTTGTTTTTTTTTGTAAATTATAAATCAGATTTTTCAAATCTATGTATGAGCTTCTGAAAATTAAGAAAAATAAAGCAAACAAAAATAGACAAAAGCAAAACAGCAAAATGCTGTTCCTGCCTAGTCATCATATATGGAATTCTACCTCTACACATGCCCTGCTCATATGCCCAGAGCATCCATGCACCCTCTCGGTGTCCTACTTATATGACAGAAATTAAAAGAAAATAACAGAAGAAAAGGTACAATTCATGAAGCATAATGATTTGTAAAATTTAATTTATTCCTAAAAGAATGAGTAATTATTAAATCCAAAAAATAGGAGTGGAACACCATAAAAGAGAAATACCTGAAGAAGTAGAAGTGTTTATAATTAAGTGCACAAAAACATTAAAACATTTTTTGGAAGATAAGTTTGAAGCTATTTCAGAGAATATAGAACAAAAAGGCAAGGGGATGAAAAACATAAAGTCCAATTTTTAAAAATGGGGAGTTGGTACCTCCAAATAGTACCAATTTGAAGAATGGTATAAAAATACCTCTATCCCCAAACATCTTTCTCAAGAAGCTACTACACACATTGTTTCACTAAAACAAGAGACCAAATCAGGACAGAGGAATATATGGAATCTGGGAAACAGAAAAACTCATGAATCAGTGAGACATGAAGGGATTTTTCAGGATATAGCTTAGCTAAAGGGTAATCCCACATAACATAAATGCCTCAGATCTTCAGAGTAAGTAGTCCATGTAGAATCAGGACAGAGAGACCCAAAAGGGATTTTATAAGACAAAAAGAAGCTGAGATAATCAATTACTTAATGCATATGGCTATTTTGAGAAGAGGTATACAATGCATTCCTTTCATGATTTTGGAAGAATTAGTACTAGAATCTCAGCATTCAGTCAGGGAAACACAGCCACTATAAGTGTTCAAGGATAATTATAGGCTTAAGTCATACACAGTGTAGAAGCTGGGAATGTGAAGTGTGGAAGGGCAATAGGAGAATTAGAGAATTAAGCCACTAACCAGCCCCCCAAAAGCCCTGGAACAGGTGGATAAGTTGGAGCTTGTAGGAAAATCTGAGAAGCTCAGTATGTCCAGCTGCTGAAGGGGATTTCCCAGAGGGGAGCTTGTGGAGAGGTCTATGGGAAGCTCTTACCTCTGTATATCTGACAGCGGGCTTGAAGTCACCGTTGGTCAGCAGAACCAGGGTCCAGAAGAACTGGACAGGGAGTGGAGGAGAGCAAACTCGAGGCACCTCTGTATTTGTGATATGGTTTTACTCTATGTCCCCCACCCAAATCTCCTAGTTGAATTGTAATACACAATGGTGTGGGAGGGATCTGGTGGGAGGTGATTGAATTATGAGGGCAGATTTCCCCCTTGCTGTTCTCGTGACAGTGAGTGAGTTCTCATGAGATCTGATGGTTTGAAAGTGTGCCGCACTTTTCCCTTCGCTCTTTCTCTTTCCTCCTCCTCCACCATGTGAAGAAGGTGCTTGCTTCCCTTTTGCCATTCCACCATGATTGCAAGTGTCCCGAGGCTTCCCCAATCATGCCTCTTGTACAGCCTGCAGGACTGTGAGCCAATTAAACCTCTTTTCTTCATAAATTAACCAGTCTCAGGTATGTCTTTATAGCAATGTGAGAATGGACTAATACAATTTGTCATAATTCTGTCCACAAAAAGATACTTGGAAAGCGTATTCAGTGCTTCATCTCCACCTCAAAAATCTTGCACAAATTACTCTTTTAGCCCATTCGAACCTGGAACTATACAGAAAAATGAATTCTGCGAAATATTTCCCAAATTAAGCAAGTTAGCAACAGAGCAATTCAACATAAGTAGATAACAGAGGCTAAAATAGCAAATTAAACAAACAAACAAACAACAAAAAAACAATTCAAGGCAACTGTTGACTCCAGGGTAAGAAACTTCCATATGAGAAACAAATATAGCATTTCTCATGGTTCATCTCTGAATAATATTAACATCATCATCATAACACAATCTGGCATATTGATGTAACTGCAAATCATAGCTACATTGAATGAATGGATGGGAAGAAGGAGGATATTTGTGTGGGGAGTCACTCTGTCTCCCAGGCTTGAGTGCAGTGGCATGACCTCAACTCACTGCAACCTCTGCCTGCCAGGTTCAAGCGATTCTCCTGCCTCAGCCGCCCGAGTAGCTGGTATTACAGGCACTTGCCACCAGGCCTGGCTAATTTTTTTTATTTTTAGTAGAGATGGGTTTCACCGTGTTGGTTAGGCTGATCTCAAACTCCTGACCTCAGGAGATCCACTTGCATTAATCTCCCAAAGTGCTGGGATTACAGGCTTAATCCAGCACCCAAATCAGTGAAGGAAATATCATGAGAAAAATAGGGACTGAGAAAACATCATAGGTAGTAAAACACTTCGGATTCCTTAGAGTAAAATTACAATAAATGAGTACCATTGAACTCTTAGGGGAAACAACAATTTCATCCAATCTATGAGTAAAATCCATTTGCAAATCACTAGTTAGAATTTACTTACTTTGTAAAACAATAGCAAAGTACATGCACAATTATAATAATTTTAAAATGCCTTTTTGTGATCCTATTAATAGCGCATCACAAAAAATTAAACATGAATTACTCAATTGCCTTAGAGCAGTAGCTAGCTCACAATTAGCTAACACATTGGTTTGTGCTATTTGCAATTTTGAGGGTGACTTGTTAACTAATACTGAATATACTATGTTTTAATTAAATTTAACTAACCACTTAAGAAAAACCTTCTCTTAGTGATAATTTCAGGTATGCAAACAAGTGCTTGAGAAATCTGTTATTGAAATAACTACTGGTTTAGTCCAATCGGTAGTGATATTTGAGCTTAATATTTTTGGGATAAATGCATTAACTAATCAAATAATTGGTCTAGCATGAGATGAATCTAATGTTTAAAGTTTTCAAGGAAAGTGTAAAAAAGGATACAGGATTAGAATATACTCTAAGACAGGAGTATTTCCATATAAGGGCACTTAATTCAGTGAGCAGGAGCAAGGTACTGTAATACTATTCTGTAACTACTCATAATCAATATGTTGCTTGATGAACAATTTCAGATTGTGATCTATGAATTTTGAGTCATTGTAAGCATTTTAGGGATTCTAGTCATTAGGTTAAACATTCTTAGAAAGACAGGATATATTTGGACACTGACAAGTTTCAATTCTTGATTGAGAATCTTCAAGATTTTATGTTATAAGAGTGTGAACCTTTAAATTCCACTGAGATGCACCCTTGTACTTTTTAAGTCAGGGTAAAACAGTGAGCTAATCTGTAGATGGTAGAGGAGAGACAGAGAGAGAGAGAATCAAATAAACATTCAGAGAGAACTAGAGTATACAAAGAAAAAGAAAAAATGGCTGCTTGACTCTGAAGGATTTCCAGTTTTTTGTCTTACTTTAAGAAGCCATACTGTGTGTCCTGCTCTTGAATTCCATAGCTAGGCAAATATCTTTCCAATATATGCCACCTCAGCAACACCTCAGTGATCCACTGTCCTGATTTGCCCAGAACCTTCCCAATTCTAGCAATGAAAGTCCCACATTCTTGGAAATCCTTCAGTCCCAGATAAATATGGACTGACGGTCATCGTAATCTGCATATTTTCCTAGTAAGCTAATGTAATGTGGGTTTTAACTACCAACCAGGAAAGCCTTAAGACAGATGCTTTTAAGTTACATGCAACTGATGAAGGCCTATTGCGTCCAAAACCTCTGTTACGCATCTTACCTGCTGCTTGGTTCTATTATTCACAACTCAGTAAATGATGAAGCATGAGCAAGAGAGTTGACATAAGCAGAGAGGAGTTAATTTTAAGTAAATCTGGCAGTTACTTCAGATTGGGATGATCTGTGTTGAAAGGAATTATTCCCCAAAAACATATTCATTAAAATATGTTGCAATTTTTAATATCCTCTGAGTTACAACATTTGGTCACAAAGTTGTTTTAAGACTGCAAATTTTACCAAACAATTCACTGTACTGAAATAATGCTCTTTCCTTTCACAGCCTACGATAAAGTAAATGTTTTGCTCATATGTGTGTGTGTATATATATATATATAAATATATATATATATGCTTAATCAGGGAAGTTATGCTTCATAAGTTGATTTGCTACCTTCGAAATTGGGTGTCAATATTTGCAGCTGATACAGTTTAATGACTGCATGATCTGCAAAAGAGGTCACTGAATGCAAGGGAGGTCAATGCCATAGAAAAGCTGAGGAGATGATTACTTAAGAAATGACAACAGCAACAGCCTGAGCAGCAGCAGAGAGACCACCCCGAGAGGCTGCCTGTCAGCTGTGGCTGCCCCCACCCACACCCAGTTTGAGAAAAGAAATGATGACAGTCTAGTGAAGAGGCACAACCCTCACCAATAAAAAAGACTGTCAGCAACTTTGCAGATGGGCTCAGAAAAGCCTCTTAGCCTATAAAACACTTATCTCTCCTCCAATATCCCTAGCTTTCTACATCTTTATTAGGGTCATCAGTAAATGAAGAGCAGGGGGAGTATGAAAAAAATATGACTCATGGGGATGTCTTGTATCCATACAGCTCTTCGATGAACGTTTTCTTTGATCCTCTCAACAAAATGTTGGAGAGGCAAGGCAGTGGAATTATAATTATTCTATTTTGTAGATCAGAAATAAGGAGAGTTCTGTAGTCTTGCTCAACTGGTTAATACTACTATTTTATTACTATTAGCTAATGTTTATTGAGCAATATGTATTAGACACTGTGTGAGCTAAGTACTTTAAATGGATCATTTCATTTGCCTTCAAAGAACCATTTGGGGTAGATAATATTATTTTCCTGTTTTTTTTTTTTTTGTTTTTTTTTGAGATGGAGCCTTGCTCTGTCACCCAGGCTGGAGTGTAGTGGCTCTATCTTGGCTTACTGCAAGCTCCACCTCCCGGGTTCACGCCATTCTCCTGCCTCGGCCTCCCAAGTAGCTGGGACTACAGGTGCCTGCCACCATGCCCAGCTAATTTTTTGTGTTTTTCGTAGAGATGGAATTTCACTGTGTTAGCCAGGATGGTCTCAGTCTCGTGACCTCATGATCCATCCCCCTCAGCCTCCCAGAGTGCTAGGATTACAGGTGTGAGCCACCACGCCTGGCCAATATTATTTTTCTTAATGTACGGATGAGAAGACTTGGGCTCAGGGGGTTATAACAAGTTGTTGAAGAAGTAGAGCCAAAATCCAGGCCTGGAGTCTAGAATCCATACTCTCCACCTTGTTTTGACTCTATAATAGAAATCAATACTTTTGAATGCCTATTGCTTGAGTTATTTTGCATTTTAGGAATTTTGCCATCAATGTTTTAGACTCTTGTCAATGAGATTAGGCTAATTACTTCAACATTTATCTAACAGATTTATTTAGTGCTTAATATGTGCCAGGCATGGGTACAGATTTTGAGAAAATATTCACTAAACACAGGCCACCTTTTCTATGTAAAGATGGTTAAATTCTTTGCTTTTCTTTAATCTTTCTTAATTAGTTATACAAGGATGCTATTTTTCTTCCTACATGGAAACTCCCATATACGCATTGTGGAGCAATAGTAGGAATCATCGGGCTTAAGAAACATTGGCAAGAGGTTTGGAGTTCAGAGACTTTTAATAAATATGCATAAAGCAAAGAGAAAGGACTTGTCAGACAGTAAAATGAACAGTGTTAGGGAGAACACTTATCCTCCACTGCCCATATTGCTCTGTGGAAGAAATCTCCATGAGCGTAACTCTTTTGACCTTTTGTTGCCCCATTTTTCATTCTTCTCCAGATCTGAGTTTGGTAAAAGGAAATGGAAGTATAGGGCTTAATCTCTTCTGTATTTGGCTCAGAGTCTTGTGGCCTGCAGAGAAGGTGCATATGAGTCACACCCTCTCTGCAAGTGAGGCACGTTCTGGGGAGGACTGCTGATGTCCTGTGCTATCTGTGAATAGTAAGTAAGCTTGCATATTCAGCGATGAAGTGTCATAAACCCATTAGGCTTAAAGCTGATGCTCATTCTCTAATGAGTGGTATCTCTAGTGAGGGAGCAAACTCACAGATAATTCTGATGTATCATTTATAATTCCAGAGATGATATAAATCCATTGATTCTTCTCTGCCAATTGTTTGGATTTAATAAAAAGTATCTCTTTATCTTCCAAATTTAGACAAAATTCAGAAAAACAAGCAGGAGTGAGAGATTAAAACAACTTTTTATCATAAGCACTAGAGATATCACTCTACTAATTTCCAGCACACAATAAGTATATTCCATGTCCTTAAAAGGTGCCCAGTAAATGTTTGTTCACGCAGAAAAGAATGGGATTCAGGTCTCACTTGTAATATGAAGGGTTTGCATTCAATAATTTCTCAAACTCCAATTCAGATCATCTTAAAATTCTAATGAGAGATGGATGGGGTTAAAAAATGCAAGTAGGACTTCTACTTCCAGTAAAGATAGAGTAACAGGGACTGAATTAAATGATCTACCTTAAACAAGTAGAAAACTGGTCAATATACATGAAAGAAAAAGTTTTCAGACATTGGACAATAGGTAATTACATGACATGATCCCTATAATTGCACCAGCTTATAGACTACAAGTTTGAAATAGTCTATTAGTTAGGGTTCTTTAGAGAAACAGAACCAAGAGAATGTGTATACATATATAGAAAGGAATTTATTATAAGGAACTGGCTCATGCAATTCTGGAGGCTGGGAAGTTCAAAATCTGTAGCCTGTAGACTGGAGACCTGGGACAGCTGATTGTGAAGATGAAGTCCAAAAGCCATTTGCTGGAGAATTTCCTCTTGCTCAGGCAGGCCAGTCTTTTTGTTCTATTTAGGCCTTCAACTGATTGGCCTTCTTCTATTTGGGCCTTCAACACATTGTGGAGGACAATCTGCTTTACTCAAAGTTCAGCAATTTAGATGATAATCTCATCCCAAAGCCTTCAAGAAAAAGACCCAAATGCAACTTTCAGCAAACAAATGCTGAGAGAATTCACTGCTATGGAGAATGTAAAAGGATGTTCTTTAGGAAGTAAGATTATTATATAGATATTTGGATCTAAACATGGAAAAGAATAGTGCTAGAAACAGTAAATACATGGGTAAAAACATTTTTTCTCATTTTCAATTTCTTTAAATAATATTGACTATTTAAAGCAAAAGTAATAACAATCTATCATAGAATTAATAGCACATATAGAGGTAAAATGCATGACAACAATAGCATAAAGACCAGGAAGTGGAAGGGAATGTATAGTATTGTAAGATTCTTATTCTATGTGTAAATTAGTGTAAATTAGCATAATATTATTTGAAAGTAGATTTTGATAAGTTGAAGATGTATGTTTTAAACCTGATTGCAACTACTAAAACCAGCCAAGCAAACAAACTTCTACAGCTAATAGAACAATAGAAAAGGAAACAAAATAGAATGTTTTTGTCCTTCCAACTTTTAAGTTCAGGGGTATATGTGCAAGTGTGTTACATGGGTAAATTGCCCATCACTGAGGTGTGGTATACAAATGATTTCATCAACCAAGTAGTGAGTATAGTATCTGAAGGGGTAGGTTTTTTTAGTTTTATTTTTTATTTTTAGAGAGAGTGAGACTGTATCACCCAGGCTAGAATGCAGTGACTTGATCTCAGCTCATTGCAACTTCCACCTCCTGGGTTCAAGGGATTCTCCTGCTTCACCCTCCCAAATACCTGGGATTACAGGTATATACCACCATGCTCAACTATTTTTTTTTGTGTGTGTGTTTTTAGTAGAAATAAAGTTTCAACCTGTTGGCCAGGTTGGTCTCAAACTACTGACCTCAAGCAATCCACCTGTCTCTTCCTCCTAGAGTGCTGGGATTAGAGATGCGGACCACCGCACCGGGCCCTGATAGGTAGTTTTCTGATGCTTACCCTCTTCCCACATTTCACCCTGAAGTAGGCCCTGGTGACTCTTGTTTCCCTCTTTGTGTCTGTGTCACTCAATGTTTTAGCTCCCACTTATAAATGAGAACATACAGTATTTGGTTTTCTGTTCCTGTGTTAATTTGCTTAGCATAATGGCCTTCAGCTGCATCCATGCTACTGAAAAGGAAATGTAAGAAACTTACTCTAAATAGAAAAATGCAGCTAGGTTAAACACGAATTATAGACAAAGATATCCCCTGCAAAAACTAATCCAAAGAGAGCTTGAATGACTATATTAATTAATGTCAATGTAGATTTCAGAACAAGAAATATTATCACAGATTAATGGGAATACTTCACAATAATAAAGGGATAAATTTATCATAAACATCTTAAATGTATATGTTACTACTAATTTCAAAATACGTGAAGGAAAAACAGAACTAACGGAAGAAACAGACAAATCCACAATTATAGTTGAAGATTGTAACATTATTATCTCAGTAATTTTTAAAAAAGCAAATAGAAAATCGTAAGTTTATAGAAGACTTGAGGAACAATATCATCAATACAGGACACAAAAGCTGCTGAGTAACACATTTGTTCACAAATATACACATACCACATTTTAGGCCATAAAATGTATCTTACTAAATTTAAGATGATTGAAATCATATGGACCACAAAGGAAGTAAACTAGAAATCAATAATGAGAAAGATAAATGGAGAATTCCCAGTCAATGTATGGGATGCAGCAAAAGCAGTACTCAGAGGAAAATGTTTCTGTCAGTTCTGGCTGCTATAACAAGAATACCATAGACTAGGAGACTAGTGACTAAATTTGTCACTTGAGTAAATGACAAAATGTCATTTGACTAAACGACAAACATTTATTTCTCATAGGTCTGGGGGCTGGGAAGACCAAGTTCAAGATGCTAGCTGATTCAATGTCTGATGAGGGGATTCTTTCTGGTTTGCAAACAGCTACCTTCTCATTGTATCCTCACATGTTCTGAAGGGAGGGGGAGAAAGAGAGAGCACATACTTTAAGTCTCTTCTTAAAAATGCACTAATCCTATTCATGAGGAATCCATCTTTCATCAAATTACCTCTTACCACCACCCTACCACCCTTTAATACCATTACGTTAGGGGTTGAGATTTCAACATACAAATTTTGCAAGGACACAAACATTTAGTTTATAACAGGAAATAATGCTAATATTAGAAAAGAAGAAAGGTCTCAAATCATAAGCTGGTCTATATCACCACCTTATGAAACTAGGAAAAGAAAATTAAACCCAAAGTAAAGATAAAGGCAAAAATAACAAAGAACAGAAATCAATAAAATCAGAAACAGAAAAAAAATGAGGTCAACAAACTGAAAGCTGGCTATTTGAAAAACTTAAATAAAATGGATAAACCTATAGCCAAACTGATCAAGAAAAAGTAAGAGAAGACACAAATTACAAATATGATAAATGAAAGACTCTAAAGACCTACAGACATTAAAAGAACAACAAGGGAACAATATGAGTAAGTGTCCGTCTATAGATTTCACAACTTTGAGCAGGATTTCTCAGATATTTTCAGGTTGCATCTGCTAAGAGTGCTTTCAGCAGCAAATGACAGAAAACATGACCTACAGAAACTTAAACAGCTAATTTTTCTCATATGACCAGACACTCAGAGGTAGATTCCTTCAATGACAATAATGTCAGGGTCTAAGATGGTATCTCTGCCATTCACTAATCTTTTTCTCATGGTCACAGGCATCAGTCATATCAGTGTTCAAGGCTGAAAGAAAGAGCTAAGAGCAAGACTGACCATGTGTAACCCTTTTTTCAGAAAAGCAAAAGCTTTTCCATAAGCTCCTCCACACCCACACCAAGCTGACTTCCTTTGACACCTCATTGGGCATAACTGGGTCCTATGACTTTTATTAAATTCAACCTTACGAAGTTGGAGAGTCTCGTGTCTGTTAAAGTGATTTAAGGTGGAGAACAGCCCTGGAAAATTCCTGAGCAGACAAAACAGTTAGGAATTGAAAGTAACCTTAACCTCACTTGATTACAAACATAAGTTAAACTTGGCATTTACAGGCATTTACAAGAAATGCTTGTATTAGAGAAAAACGAATCTTAAACTCAACCAATGAGAAGCTGACAAGTAACTCAGAGTTCTATAACAAGGGACTTTCCAGAGGGACAGACCAAATAAGAGAACTGTGTAACTGTAACCAGTCTGGTGGTGTATTTGCTTTACTTCCACATTCACCCTATAAAAGCCTGTCCCTTACACTTCTTCAAAAGAGCCTGAAACCTCTTTTGGTTTGGTGCTTCCTAATTTATGAATCACTGTTTGTTCAAACAAACTCTTCAGACTTTTTATTGTGTCTCAGTTTACCTCTCAACATATCTGAAAAAGGGCAGCAGGATTTTAATGTTTGGTCTGTGTTATGAGCTGAATTCTGTTTCCCCAAAATTCACATATGGAAGTTCTAATCGCCAGTAATTCAGAATGTGACTATATTTAGAGATAGGGTCTTCAAAGAGGTAATAAAACCTTCAGTGTGGGCCCTAATCCAATCTGACTGGTATCCTTATAAGAAGAGAAAACTTGGACACACAGAAATAGCAGAAGTGCATGCACCCAGGGGAATGGTCATGTGAGAACAAAGCAAGGAGGCATCCATCTGCAAGCCAAAGAGAGAGGCTGCAGAAGAAACCAGACCTACCAACACCTTAATCTTGGACTTCTAGCCTGCATAACTGCGAGAAAATAAACTTTTGTTATTTAAGCCACCTTTTCTGTTATATGTTGCTATGGCATCCCAACAGACTAAAACAGCTTGGGCCAAGGGTTTCTCAACAGAGAGCATTACTCTGTAGGTGAGCACTTGGAAATGGTAGAGAATATTTTTTAGTTATCACAGTGACCAGGACATACTCCTGACCTTTAATGTGCCATGGCAATGCATGCAAAAATTCTCACCATGGGCAGTATAGTCCTGTGTAACTAAGAATTAGCTCCCTTTCTTCTACTGACAGCAGCTTTTCTTCTGAGAAATGATGCTTAAAAATTCATGACCTTTTGGTTAGGAAGGTATACATTGTTGCCCCCCACCAAAAAACAAAACAAAACAAAACAAAACAACAACAACAACAAAACCCCAAGAAAACAAGGGTCCCATTAGCAAGAAATAAACAAATGACTGCTGAATAGAAATCAACAGCATCACCCCAGAAGTTAAAGTATTAAAAAAAATAGAAAAAAGAAATAAGAAATCAACAGCATCTGCTAGACTTTGATGGTGTGTGGTCACTCCTGCTACTGGGCAAGAAGGGGTAGTCTCTTGGGTTGTAGACTTGACAGAAATAAAGATAAATTATCAGTGTTTCTTTCCGTTTTGCAAGAAAAGATTCTTACAGATCTTTTAAAAAATTCCTTTTGAAGTCAATCTATTTTTCAAAGGATCAATTTCTTTGCAAAATGTAGTGATACATGACATTTGGCTTCCTTTTCAGTCGCAGAATTTTCCAAGGTCAAACTTAACATTGTAACTTCCAATCTCATGATTTTCTAACAAAATTAGTTTGGAAAAAGAAAATAGGTTATAAAGGATATAATTTAATATCAGCCCTCTGCATAAAAAGCAAGAAAAATCAGGTGAAAATTTATTGGTTTTGAAAAGGAATAGTAATTAAGTGTTCCTGAACTGAGATGTTCACAATACTTTAGGGAGCCTATCCTGTCTCTCCTTATCCTTTCCCAGTAAGTAAGGTGAAGATTAAGTATTATTTTGCATATTTCAAAAATTTAAGAAAGTAAATCTGAGCAATTGCTGTAATTATATGGTGAGTCAGTGGTTGAGCTGGGGATGGAACAAGGGACTGTCTGGGTCTTGAAAACTGGTCTCCTGTCTGCTGTCCCCCATTCCCAAACCACATCTGGACAAAACATGATGGGACAGCTGCTTCCACCAAAGCTCTGCCTTCACAAAGCTTTCACCTAATTAGGCTTATTTAAAAGCAGAATCTTGTATGAAGGCTTATTCGAAAATTTCCCTTTCTGTTTAATTCTCTCCTGACTTAGACGTGCGTTTTAAAAAGTTCTTGCTACTTTACTAACTTAATTTGAATCTACAAGTTCTATAACTGACCCTGTAACTTGGAAAGTTTTTGTTTTTGTTTTCTTGTGTTTGTAAATTGGTATGTTCAGACCATCTATCTTAATGTCTTTGCTAATTTGTTGGATTTAAAGTCACCCTCTTGCTTATTATTCTCAATTTGTTTCATCTGTTCTTTGCTCCATTTTTTTTCCTGCCTGCTCTTGGATGAGTTGATTCTTTTATATTATTTCATATTATCTTCATGGTGGGCTTAATCATATCTCTTAAAAAATTTTGGTAAGTGTCCAAAAATTTACAATATATGTCCTTTTTAAAATATTTTAAGTTTTTGTGGGTACATAGCAGGTGTATATAGGCAGATAGTGCATAATAATCACATGAGAGTAAGTGAGAATATTCATCACCTCAAGCACTTATCCTTTCTTTGTGTTATAATCAAATTCTACTATTTTAGTTATTTTAAAATGTACAGTTATTATTGACCATAGTCACCCTGTGGTGCTAACAAATCTAGATCTTATTCGTTCTTTCTAACATAATTTTGTACCCATTAACCACTCCCCATTCTCCCCACTCCCACTACCTTTCCCAGCCTCTGGTAACCGTCTTTCTACCATCTCCATGAGTTCTACAATCATCACAATCCAGTTCAAATATTATACTGCTTCATATGTAGTTTAAGAATGTTGTAACAGTGTGTTTCCAATTCTTCCTTCCCATTTTTGTGCTATAGTCCTTACACTATGCTTTTACATATACTACAGACACATAATATGCTGCTACTATTTTTTGCAATAGAGAGTACAATTAAAATTTTTAGCATTCAGTTCTGCAAATTTTGACAAATGCAGTCATGTAACCACCACAATCAAGATATAAAGGCTGGGCGAGGTGGCTCCTGCCTGTAATCCCAGCACTTCGGGAGGCCGAGGTGGGCGGATCACGAGGTCAGGAGAGGGAGACTATCTCGGCTAACACGGTGAAACCCCATCTGTACTAAAAATATGAAAAAATTAGCCAGGTGTGGTGGTGGGGGCCTGTAGTCCCAGCTACTTGGGAGGTTGAGGCAGGAGAATGGCGTGAACCCAGAGGCGGAGCTTGCAGTGAGCCGAGATAGAGCCACTGCACTCCAGCCTGGGCGACAGAGCAAGACTCCGTCTCAAAAAAATAAACTAAAATAAAATAAAAATATAAAACAACTTCACCACTGCCACCCCTCCAGATTTCCGCGTTGTCTTTTTGTAGTCAATTTCTCTTTCTACCCATATCCCTTCACAATGCCAATCTGACTTCTGTGCCTTAGGCTTTGCCTTTTTTACAATGTCATATAAGTGGACTCACAGACTCTGTAGTCTTTTGTGACTGCCTTCTTTCACTTAGTATAATATATTTAAGATTTTTCCATGTTGTTATGTATATCAGTAATTTATTCCCTCTTTATTGGTGAGTAATATTTTACGGTATAACTATACCACAGTTTATTCACATTAATGTTGAAAAAGATTGGAGTTGTTTCCAGTTTTGGATGATTACAACTAAAGCTATCATTAACATTTGCATGCACATATTTTTATAGCTTTAAGTTTTAATTTCATTTTGGTAAATGACTAGGAGTGGGATTCCTGGGTTATATGGTAAATGTATGCTTAATTTTATAGGAAGTTTCCAAATGCTTCCCAAAATCATTGTACCATTTCACATTCTCACTGGCAATATCTAAGAATTTCAGTCTCTCCACTCTCTCACCAGCACTTGGTTTCATCAGTATTTTTTTTTTCCTTTTAGCCATTTTAATAGGTGAGTAGTGATATCTCATTGTGGTTCAAATGTGCATTTCCTTCAAGGCTAAAGGTGTTGAGTATTTTCTCATGTGTTTTTTTTTTTTTTTTTGCCATCTGATGTTTTGTTTTCTTTTTTCTTGTCTTGTCTTTTTTTTTGAGATGGAGGCTCGCTCTGTTGCCCAGGCTGGAGTGCAGTGGCGCGATCTCGTCTCACTGCAAGCTCCGCCTCCCGGATTCACACCGTTCTCCTGCCTCAGCCTCCCGAGTAGCTGGGACTACAGGCACCCGCCACCACACCTGGCTAATTTTTTTGTATTTTTAGTACAGATGGGGTTTCACCATGTTAGCCAGGATGGTCTCGATCTCCTGACCTCGTGATCTGCCTGCCTTGGCCTCCCAAAGTGCTGGGATTACAGGCATAAGCCACTGCGCCTGGTCTGATGTTTTCTGTGGTGAAATGTTCAGATTTTTTTGGCTTTAGTTATTCATTTTCTTTTTATTATTATAGTTTTAAAGTTCTTTATATATTCTGAATACAAATTCTTTATCAGACATGTATTTTGCACACATTTTCTTCTAGTTTGTAGCTCATCTTAATCTCTTGACAGTATGTTTCAAAGAGCAAAAATTTTTAATTTTGATGAAGTCCAATTCATCATTATGCTTCTTTTAAAGATGGTGCTTTTGTGTCGTTGTTGTATCTAATAACTCATTGCCTAACCAAAGGACAAAGATACTTTCCTGTGTTTTCTTCTAGAAATTCTATAGTTTGTCACATAGGCAATTAATTAACATTTTTAATTAATTTTTAAATAAGGTACATGGTATGGGTTGAGATTCATTGTTTTGCATATGATTGTTCAGTGTAGTGCTATTTTCTGAAAAGGTTTTTTTCATTTAATTGAATTTGTATCTCTGTTAAAATGAACTTATCATAAATAGCTAGATCTTTATCTGGACTTTCCTGTTCCACTGACCTAACATTCTACTCATTATCCAAAGCCACTCTAAATCAATTATTTTTTGGAAAGTCTAAAGATAAGAAAAATGTATTTTAAAATATTTACATTCATTTAAATCATATTTTAAAATCTTCATGTCTTTATGAAGGTCCAAGTCTGGTATCATATTACTTTTGCCTAAAGAATTTTCCTGTACTTCTCTTATAGCATAGATCTCCTTATAATAAATTCTCTCAGCTTCTGTTGTCTAAAAAAGTATTTGTTTATATTTCTGAAAGTTACACACTGGATATAGAATTCTAGGTTGGCAATTTTTTGTTTTGTTTCTGTTAACTATTTTAAAGATGTTGCTCACTGTCTTCTTGCCTGCATTGTTTCTGATGGAACATCTGCCATTCTTTTCTTCAATGCTTAATGTATCTTTTCACTCTGGCTATTTTTGAAATTTTCTCTTTATCATTGATTTTCAGCAGTTTGATTGTAATGTACTTTGGTGCAGCTTTCTTTACATGTTTTGTGCTTTGTATTTGTTGAGCTTCCTGTATCTATGAAATTATATTTCTCATCAAATTTTAAAAAATTTTAGCTATTACTTTTTTTCTATTATTATTTTTTCTGCTTTCCTTTCATGAACACTCCAGTTACACGCCTGGTAGGATATTTGAAGTTATCTCACAGCTCACTTTTACTTTGTTAATTTTCTAAAATTATCTGTATTTTGTGGAAGACAGTTTCTATTGCTATACCTTCTACTTAAGTAGTCTTTTCTTTGGCAATACCTAATTTGTCATTAATTACATCCAACGTATTTCTCATCTCAGAGATTGTTGTTTTCAACTGTGGAAATTTGAGGACTGCCTTGTTATCTTCCATGCCTCTACATACTTTTTGAACATGTGGAATTCAATTATAACCATTTTAGTGTTCTTACCTGTTAATAATAACATCTGTATTAGTTATGGATCAGCTTTAATTGATTTAATTTTTTTCTCCATGTTGAGGGTCATATTTCCCTGCTTCTTCAGATGCCTGGAAATTTTTTACAATTGTATTTTATTTCGCAAAGTCTTCCCATTTTAGTACAGTCTTAGATTTACAGAAAATCTTTGAAGATAGGACAGAAAGTTGCCACATACGCCACACTAAATTTACCCTACTGTTAGCATCTTACATTAGTGTTGTATATTTGTGATAATTAATGAACTAATACTGATATATTATTACTAACTAAATTCCATAATGTATTCAGATTTCCTTAGTTTTTATACCGTGTCTTTTTCTGATCCTAATAGTGATATCTAAGATACCATGTCACATTCTCAGTCACATGACCTTAGGCTGTTTTTGGCTGTGACAATTTCTCAGACTTTTCCTGTTTTTGAGGAGGTTTGATAGGTTTGAGGAGTATAAGTCAGGTATTTTGTAGAAAGTCCCTCAACTGACATTTTTCTAATGTTTTTCTCGTGATTAGACTGGGATTACGTGTTTTTGAGAGGAAAACTGCTAGTCTCATCACATCATATCAAGGGTATATATTACTGACATGATTTATTACTATTGATGTTAACCTTGTTCACCTGCCTGAGGTAATGCTTTTCACATTTCTCCCCTGTAAAGCAGTCTTTCCCCTCATTTTCATACTGTGCTCTTTTGAAGGAAGTCACTATGCATAGTGCATGTGTAAGGAGTGGAGAGCACCCTCCTTGAGGGTGGAGTGTATACATAAATAGTTTTGAATTCTTCTGGGCAGGACTAATGTTTTATTGAATTCCAGACTGTTGAATTTTGCCTTTGTTCTTGAGCTTTGTTTTTGGATGCAGTTATGTTACTTGGAAACTGTTTAATCCTTTGGGTTTTGCTTTTAAAGCTTGTTAGGTGGGACCAGAGTGCTGTATTGTCTATGCCAAATTATTCTCCACTTCTGAGGCAAGACCCTTCTGAGTGTTCTTACCAATACCCTGTGAATTTTGAGGTTTTCCAGTCTGGCTGGTGGGAACAAGCAATGTTCCTGGCCTTACATGAGTGCTGGGTACTACTCTCTTTAATCCTTTTTGGATGATTCTTTCCCTGGCTTTAGATTATTTTCTTACATGAATGTGGTGATCTATAAACTCTGCTGATGATTCCAGCAAGACCCTCTGCAAATATTTGTAGTGCTTGCTCAATGCAGCACTTACTTCTCCAGTACTCTGTCCTGCTAACTCTAGCCATTGTGGTTTTCTCAGACCCTCAGCCCTGTGTCCTCAACTTAGGGAGTTTGTTGGACTCTGCTAGAGTTCTCCTGCCGGGTTCTGAGGCATGTAAACTCACTAATGACCTAAGCCTGGACAAAATAATACTGGCTTCATATGCTTCCTATTTCTTAGGGATCATTGTCCTTCACTGCTTGTATCCAGTGTTTTGAAAACATTGTTTCATACATTTAGTCGAGTTATTTTATTCAGGCAGGAGGGTACATCTGGTCTCTGTTAGTCTACCTTGGCCAAAAGTGGAAGTACTGTCTGCCACTCTTTTACTCTAACTTTGAGTTAAACTGACCACCTGCCAGTTTCACAATATGCTGTGTTCTCACCTACTTCTGGCCTTTGTATATTCTGGCTGTTTCACTTCTTTTATATTTCTTCTTTTTTTTCTGATCTGGCACATTCTTTAGCATCTTTTACACCTTTTCATGGAAATTCTTTCACTCATTCATTTATTCAGTTTGTAGCTATGAAAGCTCACTAGGTGTCTTTGTGCCATCATCTTCTTTGATTCTCACAACGTTTACAATTAGACTTTCCCAAATTTGTATGATTGATGGATGGAAGAAGGGCTTAAATTTTTGTCTATATGACTGCCCATTTTCTTTCCATTATGCACTATGATTTTTCTACATTATTTTTGAAAAATTACAATGCTTCCAGCCTTGAATTTGAGTGACTTGGAAGTGGTCTTCGTTCTAGAAAATATGACTTATACACTCAAACATCTTCCAATGTTACTAAAAGAACAATAACGTACTTCAAACAAACAGAACAGTATAAGATAGTATAGGACAAAGGGTTAAATGAAGTTTTACAGGGGATTTTTGAAGTGCTTTTCAAGACATTGTAAAATGGGAAGATCAGTAATAGCCTAGTATAGTTGACAGTGATTCATGGAGTACATGCAGGAGGAGCAAGACTTAATGCATAGTGAGGATTTGCCTTTATCAAATCTTCCTGATTAGTTTACTGAGGTCCAGGAGAGTTCCATAAAACAATTTGAAATACATAAGAAATCAGCTCCTTCATGCTCAGAGTATCTAACTGGGACCAGTAGTCATCCATTTATCCCTTAGTTCCAAATACATAGTATCATCTTTTATGAAGTGAAAAGATTGTGAAGTATGGGGACAGAGAAAGGAAAAATTAGCTATTGGTAAAGCATAGTAAGGATAATAACCAGAATAGAGGGGAGAGCAGGGATAGCATGAAATGGGCAATTATAAGAAATCTCAGATAAACAAGGAGTTGTGAGACTCTGAAAAAGCATCTAGACAAGTCACTCCACAAATTTAATGCCCATTTGTAATACCACTTGTTAAAAAGGAAAAGAAGGGCCAGGTACAGTAGCTCATGCCTGTAATCCCAGCACTTTGAGAGGCCGAGATGGGAGGATTGCTTAAGCCCAGAAGTTTGAGACTAGCCTGGGCAACATAGTGAGACTCTGTTTCTACAAATAATAAATAAATAAATAAATAAATAAATAAATAAATAAATAAATAAATAAAATAACCAGGTGTGGTGGTGCATGCTTTCTAGTCCTAGCTACTTTGGAAGCTGAGATGGGAGGGTGGCTTGAGTCCTGGAGTTTGAGATCAGCCTGGACAACACGGTGAGACCCTGTCTATACAAAAATATAAAACTAAATGAGCAAGGTGTGGTGGTGTACACTAGCCCTAGCTATTTGGCAGGCTGAGGTGGGAGAATCACTTGAGTCCATGAGTTGGAGGCTGCTGTGGGTATGATTGTGCCAGTATACTCCAACCTGAGTGATGGAACAAGGCCCTATTTCAAAAAAAAAAAAAAAAAAAAAAAAGGAAGGAAAGAGAAAAAAAGAAGATAAAAGAAAGAAAAAAAACTGGAATACTGTGAAGAACATTTGTCAAATGGAAATAATAGTCTCTAAGTTCTTAAATTTCTTATTCCCCTTTCACTGTTTTGTCTCCTTTTCTGTAGAATTTTGTGAAATTAGTTCTTGACAGATTAAAGGTTATTAAATAAAAATCTGTTTACTCCTTGAAGAAAGGGAGAACAGTAAAAGTATTTAATTTTTATTTAATAACCTTTAATCTATTTTGCTGTAGCAGAAAAATATTGGAAGGATTAATTTAAATATCTGAGAATATGTGTTTGGGAAGAACTAGTTCTCTTCATCACTTTTATCAGCTCCTCAGATTAGAACAAGATCCTTTAAGTTTGAGTTGAGGAAAGAAGAGCTGGACGGGAAGCAAGAGAGTAAGTTACTTATGCTGCTCTCTGAGCCAGACTTTCATCCTGCTACACCTTCACTTTCCAAAGTAATCTCCAGGGGTCAAAGTTGGACAAGCTCCCAACTTGTCTACTCCGTCATGCACAGGAGAGAGGACGTGAAATTGCTGCATGGTGTATCTAAGTGAGATAGATCTTAGGTATCCTCCCAGAGTCCCTGAGACTCCCTCAAAGATATGGATATGGCCAAATATTTTTTCATGGTAAATGATCAGATGTGATATTGAGAACTGGAAGACCCAAAGGTCTCATGGTCTGAATAAAGGGATACCCTCAGCAGATGGGCATTCAGACACCTCGTTGGATGCAAACACAGAATAAGAGCTATAGTGAAGAACCAGATTCAATAATGTGCTTAGCGGCAGATGATGGATGCCTCTCTTTGCCCCATCCACGTTCCATTGACACAATCTGGCGTAACTCACGGAACTTGGATGCACCCTGGGGAGAAAGAGCCATGGGGGAAATTTTGAATTTACTAATGGCAAATCTTACAGCACTGGATATACCTGCAATTGATCACAATTACATTTCCTAACACCAGGCACATAGGGGATTCAAAGTGCATATATTACCTTGTGGAAACATATTAACAGGTTTGCACATCTGAATCTATGTCCTGTAATCCTGTGAATGCCATACCTCTACTGTTGAGGTAAATTTACCTACCAGCTTGGAGAGATTAAGAGGAGTGATCTCTGGGTCATAATTCTAATTCTCAGTTTCTTATGATGTTTTGCCTCAATTTCTCTATTTGTAAAAGCAAATTTGTCTTTTCTTCTTATATGCAAATGGGACCTGGGGGTAAGGACACCATGTGGTTTCAATTTTTCAGAATGCTGGTTCAGCCCTGTATATATCACTGTCAGCCTTAAATATAGGAGGGAATTTTATGTGTAACTTTTCCTGGACTTGGCATTCATTTCCAAGTTTTTGCTTACTTGGTGACTTATAATATGGAAATGTATTCCTGTGACCTTGGGAGAGATGTATATTCAAGGTAGAGGTTTATGTGAAAAAAGTAGTCTTTGATTTTGTTTTTAAAAAGTAATATGATGCACTGCTGCACCTTTGTAATATGATGTCCTCGATGTGCTGAGTCCTCAGGATTGACAGACATTAAAGTTGAGCCACTTGGGCACCTGTAATTAAAAGCTATTAATGTTCTAACGTATCTCAGATGGTTCAATTGACTTGGTTAGGATTGGCCTCTAGCTTGGTGGGAAAAGGTTTCCTTGTACAGAATGTTCCCTGCCTCCATTCAAGGAGGGAGGCCAGCCAGAGGAACTGGCTGTTTATTTTTGAGCCCATGTAAAAGGAGCTCATGAGTAGACACCTCCTGCTGTAGGCCAAGCCTGGCAAAGAGGTCGTCTTTGTTGCAAGTGGCTGAGGAATTGCCTCCCCTGCTGATGATTGGAGATATTTTTAGCAACAAGCTGAAACTTTTCATTCTTGAAATTGTTTTCATTTCCACTCAGAGGCAAACTCCATGAGTTGGGGAAGAAAAACAAAATAGGAGGCATATGTGCTAATAGGAGCCGTGTGTCCGTGTAAGAAGAAACGCGATGAAATTGCTTCCCCTGGTGCTGACAACTTAGTCCTGGCACCAGGATGGTTCTAATAGCTGTAGGCTAAAAGAATCATTTCCATAGTGCAGCTCATAATGATAATGTAAATTTCACTTAAGTACACATGATTACAGAAAATTGCACAGAATTGCAACAGACTTTGTGCCATACTGTTTATGGAGCAATATAGATTTACCATTTTTTTTCCCCTCTAAATTCAATGAAAGACAAGCTATTTTGACTCTGGGAGAGGATACAGATCTACAGCATTGTGTTAATCTGTATTAAAATTTGAACTCAGGTTTTCCACACATTTTCTGAGTGCTAACGATGGGGTGAAAGGTAGGGGAAATTCTACCACATTGACCAGCCTGAAAAACTTCTAATGAAGTGTCATGGAGTCACCAAGTGTCCTAGCTCTATATGTGTGTTTATGGCGGGTAAAAACACTTCAAAGGCATTCATGGTTGAGGAGTTATGTGAAGACACCTGTCAGGGCATGTGAACAAAAGTTCTCTGAAAAGGAGAAAAGAGACTTTATTTGGAGGAAAGAGACTTTATTCCAATGAACAATTTGCAAACAGTGAGATGCAGCTTTCAGTGTAAAATGAAGCTACCTTCTAGAGAACAAAGAAAGGGTTCATGTTTTATGGCAAAAGTTCCTGTCCATGTTCCAATCAGGTTTGCTTATGCAAATGAAGGATTGAAACTTGCTTAGTTCTGATTTGTTGATGCAGCTGAGCTCTGATGGTTGAGGCAGATGAGCCCTGAAAATCCCTTTCCAAGGTTGCAGGTTTTCAAAGAACCGAGTGCATGCATGACCTGTAGTTAGCAAATGGTCTCTTGACTCTATTTTAAATTTAGGCCCAGTTAGCCACTTGTGATCCATTTTGAAGGATTAGTTCCTTCAGGCTCACATTTGTTCACAGGCATCTGTTTTGCCAGAACTCTTCTAGCATCATGTGTACATCTTTGAGTCACTTCCATGTTCCATCACTCATTATTGTGGTTTGTGTACATGTTGATTATTTCTCCCCTCTTGTATGTTTACAAAGAGTAAGCACTGCGTTTTTTGTTTGTGTGTTTCCATTTGGCTTAAACTCAGTACCTATTAGTTGAATTAAATTAAACTGGAGTGGAATGATTCCTTCTATTAAAATGCAGCAAAACCTATGGCAAGAAATAATATTAAAATCATGATTACCATCTTATTGGATTCTTACCATGGCAGAGGAATCCATTACATGTGGCAGAAAGATTTCAAGTAATACCATGTGCTTTCAGAGTGTTTCGAGAGAGCTAGCAGAGAACTATCATTTGAAAAGAAAGGAAAGGAAAGGAACTTCATCAAAAGGAATTATTACTCATTCACTCATTTAATCCTCAAAGCATCTCTCTGAGAGATATTTTTATTCTCAATTTACAGATAAGGAAATTGAAATTTAGAAAGGCTACATACATTTCTTCAGCTCATGTAGCTAGGATTTAACCCCATATTTGTCTACATTCTAATTCTAAGCTTCTTCTACCACTGTGCCATGTTCTCTAAAAAAGAAACATCTTATCTGTGCTCTTGTGGCAGAACCAAGTGTCCGTTTCAATTTAATTTTCCTAAAATATCACTAACCAGGCCATCTTCAGAAAGAGGAACTATAAGATACTGACTTATTAGTATTTCAGTCAAGAATACAGGAAGAATTCAATGGCTCCTCTCTATCTATTGATGATTGATGATTGACTCATTTTATAGGTGATTACTGGGAGTCAGAGTGGCACATAGCTCACAGTCAGCTGCCTCTTGCCTTTTTCCACGGGTGCTCTGAGATTCAATTGCTGCTTCTCAGTTATAGTGAGTAAGAGCATTCCTTAGTAATGATGGTGGAGGCAGAGGTGCTGAAACTGGCCTCCTCTCCTTCTCTGTGGTTTTGATGGAATGAAACAGGGAGAAGTGGAAGACAAAGAAGGGGAGTCAAGCAGATCATACACAGGATCCTGCTGTAATAGAGAAAGATGATTATCCTTGGCCATGAGTTGTCTTTGGGGGAAAGAAAAAGAAGAAAAAGAAATGCAAAGGGGATACTTCTCTACCCTACACACATCCTATCTCTCACTAAAATATACAGTAGTTAGCATATTCATTTTCCAGACACAAAAGCAAAAGGCCCTGTATAACTATTTCATAATTAGCTGGTAATTACTATGTCATAAGTGAATATCCATAAATGTTTTTAGACCGTCGAGCCTGCTTGGTAATTAGACCTGGAGTTCTTAAGAGAACCTGGGATCTTTGAAAATGCTTTCCAACAGTATTTGTTATTGGTGCCATATGAAACAGAGTGTGACTGAAATGCACTATGACTTTTGCAGCATTTTGGTTTTTAGGCAGCATTCCCAGGTATGCGTGAGGGTTGCCAACAACTATGTCTGTGAGTTGTTTTAACTAAAATCACTAATACTACATACTGATTTAAAGTAAGTACACATTTTGGATACGAAAACTAGATCCATATATTTCCCCTTCACAATCACAGAAAATAACTCACATCCTCCTGTATGAGTGAAGAACCAGGGGAGGTGACCAAGTATAGGTACAAGAGAAGAGGGTGATGTCAGTTTGTCAATGACAAGGAACTCTATATTTTTAATGAATTCACTTCCTCTGAGGTTTCCCATCACTTTAGATTGAAGGCTTCAAGTGTGGAGCAATCGTTTTTGAAAACTTGAATACAATAGTAAAATGAATTTATGTTCAAATACTGCCCAGTAGTATTTCGAGTGTAAAGGGCATCTCTTATTCATCTCTGCGTGTATTCTCTGCTACCCATTATCCAGTGCTTATGACCCTGTGGTTACTGACTGTACTAACTTATTGCGCATTGTTCAGTTGGGGACAATAAATAGTTTTAGAATAAATGAAGGAAAGGAAGAAATGAGAAAATCAAAGAAACACCAATATTTACAATAGGGAGACTGATATTTTGAAAGCCATGGCTTAAACTTTTCTAATTTACAAGAGTTGAAAACTAAGTTTACTTGCAAAATTTGCAACATGACAAAAAATGAAGAGATAATCTCTACATCCACTTTTTAAGAGTAGAGAATTAAGGAGAAGGCTGAAGAACTCTTTTCTGGAATGCATCATTACTTTTATTGAAAGGTAGGTTTCTTTCCTCATGTATCTTAAGTGTTTCAAATAATTTGTTTTACCAGATTTTGAGTTCAAAGTTATATCAGCATCTGAGACATTATAATTACATTCTTATGGTAACTTTACCATTTTCAAGGTATTTATTATTTTCTACCAATAAGTTATAGGCTAAATTCCCAATTTGTTGATTCCCTGGGAAGTCAAACCTGTCTCCTCATTTCTCTACAGCAGAAATTCTCAAGCTTTTTGGTTTCAGGACCTGCTTAAAACATGTCTGAGGACCTCAAAGAGCTTTTGTTTAAGTGGGTTATATAATATTTAACATATTGGAAGCTAAAACTGAGAAAGTTTAAAATATTTATTAATGCTTTAAAATATAAATAAGAAATCCATTACAGATTATCATGTATTTTAGAATTTTAAAAAAAGATTATGTTTCAAAATGAAAGCTGTAGTGAGAAGATTAGCATTGTTTCATAGCATGGCACACCTTTTAAAGTTCTGGCTTGATAGAAGACAGATGGATTCTCATATTTGCTTCTGCATTCTGTCTCTTATGATATGTTGTTTTAGTTGAATTATGAAATTGAAAGAAGAGGAGTATTTTTTAAGCTTTTCAGGTAAGTATGGATATGATTTGATACTATCCCCAAACTCATCAAGTGGTAGTTTCTTAAAGGTTAGTTGCAATGTGGAATCTGGAACCGTGTCAATGAATTTTTCATGCTCGGTTATATCAAAATCTATTGATTAAGCTTCTATTTTTATACATTAATGATTCATAATTTGAGTTTCTTTTGTTGTTGTTGTTGTTTTGTGTTGTTTTTGAGAGATTGTCTACCAAATGCCGAAGTCTGAATAGTTTGTCTACAAGGTGGTCTTTCAAGTAATTTTTTATTGTCTTCTGGAAAAAAATGTTGCAAGTTCAGTTCACAAAACAAACAAAAAAGATCATGGAACTTCTATTTGATACAACCTTCCTACTTCAATATGTAACCTTCAGAAATACATCCCATTTCATCAAGCATCAGAAAGTCTAAGGAGTTCAGATTCGAGATTGCATAAAATAATTAAAAATGTTTACTGCTTTACCAATGTCATTCTTCAGTGAAACTGGCATTTTTGTTTTTCAGTTGCAAATGTGTGAGGACGAGCAACACAATTTCCAGTACAGATTGGTGGCACTGCTTTAATTTGTGCTAAGGCACAAGCAATTTTACCCATCATTGCCTTTGCAATATCAGTGCAAATGTCAACTCAATGAAAAGGCAAATCACGTCTTAGCATTAGCTGGAAAATAGTTTTTAACTCTGTAGGCCCCTGAAAAGGTCTTGGAAATCTCAGAGAATCTAGACTATATCTTAAGAGTACCTGTTTGATAATAATTAAATGTTAAATTAAGATTAAATTCTATTCAACAAATATGTTTTAAGCATGGATTCTGTAGAGAGAGTGGTCCGCCAAAGGCAGATACATGACATAGTCTTTGTCTTCAAGCAACTTACCACTTGAGAAGTGGCCCTGTTGAGCTGTGCTTTGACTTAAATCCACATTACCTTAAAAGCCTCATAACTATCTTAAAAGATGTTTCCTGTTTCAATGAATTTATGCACAGTGAAAAACAATGAGGTGAGCACAAATATTTAGTTGATGCAAGTTTTGAGATGCTTACAGTTGTGTTGACGACAGAGCTCACCATAGGTAATAAAGTGTGATATCTTGAAATAGAGGCCTGCACTATATGTCAAGGCCATCGGAGAAAGAATTTGGATTGATGGAATCTGGATTGACTGAGTTGTCTGGAAATGGTTCTTCCCAAGGGAGAGAAGGGCTGCCTCTGCAAATCAATCATTTGCTATCCCAGAATGGGTTAAGTTATCTCTCCTGACTCCCCCAGTTGCACTCATTCCCTCCCCTTGTCTCCACCCCACATTTTAGCTGTAATTCATTCTTTGTCTGAGCAATGAAAAGAACAGTGTATTTCTTTCTTTCTCAGTAACCTGATCTTATGCATATATATGCCTCAGACAAAATAAGTGAAACTGAGCTTCCAAAACTATGTTAAACTTCATTACAACCTTTCAACACAGTCCCCTTAGAAAACATTTCCTCCTCTGTGTTCTTCTAATACTACTAAATAGCTGTGGGGCAGTGGGACACTGTTATTAACACCAATAACAAAAACAAGGTCATCCTTTGATTCTCTCCATTCCATTTTTTTCAAAAGAAAGACATATTGATTTCACATGGCAGAAGATAAACTAAATATTAGAAGTCTCTTTATTTTAAGTTGCTGTGATTTATTTGGTTTCATATAATCCTCAGGTTTCTGTCTTTATATTAACTGACTGCATATTTATATCTTCCTGGTAGAGTTAAGTGATTCTTTTTTTTTTTTTGGAGACGGACTCTCGCTCTGTCGCCCACGCTGGGGTGCAGTGGCCGGATCTCAGCTCATTGCAAGCTCCGCCTCCCGGGTTCACACCATTCTCCTGCCTCAGCCTCCCAAGTAGCTGGGACTACAGGCGCCCGCCACCTCGCTCGGCTAGTTTTTTGTATGTTTTAGTAGAGACGGGGTTTCACCGTGTTAGCCAGGATGGTCTCGATCTCCTGACCTCGTGATCCGCCCGTCTCGGCCTCCCAAAGTGCTGGGATTACAGGCTTGAGCCACCGCGCCCGGCAGAGTTAAGTGATTCTTTAGAAACACTATGGATCAATTCTGACAACCTCTTAGCATACACACCACATAATTACATATACATATACATATAGTGTATGTGTGTATATATATATGCACACATGCACTTAACATACATACATGTTTGAATGACAAAATGATTTGGGGCAGTCACAATATGAAGTATTAGGTGTTGATAATTTTTGATGGTTTTTGAGGGTAGGTATTTGGCCTATTCTAACCAAGAATACTTAATCATTTCTACTGATGAGTCAGTATCTTGAATTAACTCATCAGTGTAACTGGGCACTGTTGTAGCCAGGTCCCTCAAACAAGTTGATTGTTTAAGAGATCCAAATATCCTTCACTTCTAAGGGATTAGATAATCCCTGGTTAGTTTTGATATAAAGATGGGTGGGAAATTCCCTTGGTTGTTTTTTTCTCTACTTTATTCATTCTGAACAAAGAGACATCTAAGATCCTGTTACTCTACCAGTATTTTGTAACTTACATAAATAAAAATACATATACTTTGCAATAGAGGTAGAGAGATGAAATATTTACTATAGTAAGATGAACCGATCTTTTTGTTCTTTATTTATACGCTTATATTCTCCACCCAACTCTCTTTCTCAAGGGACTGCTCAAGATCATTCACAGAAAAACAAGGCTTTGATTGTTGAGTTTGGCTTATTCTGCTGTTTAGAAGGTGTGACAATTTTATTCCTGAAATGAAAGAGACAGATTTTGTAAGCCAGAACACACAAGGGAAATCCACTTTCCTTGAAAAGTCTGGCAACTTGTTAACCTGGCACTTAAGGCAGTTCTACAAAAGGTCTACTTTCCATTTCTACCCAGAGTCAAAGAATTTTTAAAGCGAATTCAGAGGCATGGCTGCACAGATTGAACCTGGAATCTTCAAGAAATGAAGAGTGTGCATCCAAATTCTCCTCTGCTCAGATGTTCTTAGGAACATCCTCTGCTTACCTGGTACTCCCTCTGTGTTTGAGGAAAACCCCCAAATATATTAGAAACCTTTATCTTTGTGTGATAGATAACTAGAGATAACTGGCTGATTCCTCTTGTCTACCAATACCAACATTTCATCCCTAGAAAATTATACCACTTTTTCTTTTTCAACCTGGCACTGCTGTGGGTTTTCTCAAACTTAATTTGGTATATTTTCAGCGTATCTTCAAATAGAAGAGATAGATGCTAATAATTCACCTTACATTTTATAGTACTTCAAAGACTGTTGAAAGAGTCTCACATATTAAGTTAAAAGAAATATCTCAGAACATCACTAAGCATTTTGTCAGCAACTATCACTTAAATATTTTGGGAGAATGACTATGGTCGAAATATCAGGAATGTAATAACAAAGTAAACTCAGGAGGCATTTGTACTGAGGCTAATATTTGATGGATAAATGAGGCAATTTTATTAGTATCCTTTTGCAAGGGCATTAAAACTCAACTAAGATTCAAATTTTAGATCTCTTTTTCTTATTAAAACATCATTCTGTGTAGGTATTTGATTGTGGTAGAGACTAAGTGAAACCAATTCAACTAAGTCAGGAAACAACAGATGCTGGAGAGGATGTGGAGAAATAGGAACACTTTTACATTATTGGTGGGAGTGTAAATTAGTTCAACCATTGTGGAAGACAGTGTGGCAATAGATTCTTCAAGGATCTAGGACCAGAAATACCATTTGACCCAGCAATCCCATTACTGGGTATATACCCAAAGGATTGTAAATTATTCTACTATAAAGACACATGCATGCGTATGTTTATTGCAGCACTGTTCACAATAACAAAGACTTGGAACCAACTCAAATGCCCATCAATGATAGATTGGATAAAGAAAATGTGGCACATATATACCATGGAATACTATGCAGCCATTAAAAGGATGAGTTCATGTCCTTTGCAGGGACGTGGATGATGCTGGAAGCCATCATTCTCAGCAAACTAACACAAGAACAGAAAACCAAATACCATGTGCTCTCACTCATAAGTGGGAGTTGATCAATGAGAACACATGGACACAGGGAGGGGAACATCACACACCGGGACCTGTTGGGGGTTGGGGGGCTAGGGGAGAGATAACATTAGGAGAAATACCTAATGTGGATGATGGGTTGATGGGTACAACAAACCACCATGGCACATGTATACCTATGTCACAAACCTGGACGTTCCTCACATGTATCCTGGAACTTAAAATATACTTGAAAAAAAAAAGAAAGAAAGGTGAAATCACTAAAATCAGTGTCAAGCGAATGTTTTGATGGACATTACTCAAGTGAATTGACTAAGTTGGCTTGTTTGGCCAACTCCTATTTCATGTAGACACATTCTAAGAGAAAAATAGCCCTACTTATTTCCTTTGGCATTTATCAGGGAAATAGGTTCCTGTAGTTGAGTTGTTCTCCAGTAATAGAGCAGCTAATAAATCTAACCTGAAGACTCGTCTTAGGCTACCAATTATTCCTGAGTGTTTGAATCTTGTTTTTATCCACTTGCAGTTTATAGCAAACTTGTTGTTTTTTTTGTTTTTACCATTCATAAATCCCTACTGCTCTTCTGTTCTTGGCTGTATGTGGATAAAATGTGGTGCTCACTGAAACTTTAGAATCTCAAAACATTAACTACAATTTCAAGGATTTGAACATTCCACCATCCTAATGGTTTGAACAGTTGCCTTTTAAATTTCAGTCACCCTTCTTCACTGTTTAGGCAGAATTCTCACAGTCTTCCTAAAACTCATTCACCAATCAAATCAATACAAAAGCAAACTTTTGGTTCTAGAAAGTTGTAACAGAGCAACTTTTCTTTATTTTCATGTTCCCAAAGAAAGAAGTGGGAAATTTATTGCATTTCGGCTGGACAAAGCTGAAATTGACCTTACTGTTGACCAGAAGCCTAACATGAACAGTCAATTAATACATATTTTGTGTGTTGTATATATTATATATTATATATTGTATTCTTTTAATAAGTAAGCTAGAGAAAAGAAAATGTATTAAGAAAATCATACAGAAGGCCAGGCGTGGTGGCTCATGCCTGCAATCCCAGCACTTTGGGAGGCCAAGACAGGCAGATCACCTGAAGCCAGGAGTTCGAGACCAGCCTGGTCAACATGGCAAAACCCCATCTCTACAAAAATTAGCTGGGTGTGGTGGCACATGCCTGTAATTCCAGCTACTCAGGAGGCTGAAGCAGGAGAATTGTTTGAACCTGGGAGGCGGAGGTTGCAGTGAGATCGTGCCTTTGCACTCTAGCCTGAACAGCAGAGTGAAAGTCTGTCTCAAAAAAAAAAAAAAAAAAAAAAAAAAAAAAAAAAAAAAAAAGAAAAGAAAAGAAAGAAAATCATACAGAAGAGAAAGCATATTTACTATTTTATCGAGTGGAAGTGAATCATCATATATTTACTATTTTGTTGAGTGGAAGTGAAGCATCATGAAGGTCATCTTCACATTGAGCAGGCTGAGGACAAAGAGGAAAGGGAAACGTTGATCTTGCTGCCTCAGAGGTGGCAGAGGCAGAAGAAAATTTATGTATAGGTGGACCCACACACTAGTCAACAGTAGGGTATTAGTAGTTACATATTTAGGGAGCAAAAATTTACATGTGAATTTTTGACTGCCTGGAGGATCAGCACCCTTAACCCTCACATTATTCAAGGATTTTATATAGATAGATAGATAGATAGATGAGTACTGAGACATAAAAGTTGCACTGGTAAGACTCTCTGCTTTCACTGCAGTCACTATCCTGTGAATAACTCTCTCATCACTATAATAATACCATACAACATCCTATTGATATAATGATTCTATATACTAGCAATTCCCTTTCTTTTTGCCTTAGAAAAGAATTCCAAATGTGAGCCCACCAGTCATTTCAATGGAAGTTCCAAGTGGTTTGGATAAAACAAGATCTTAGCTGAACCTTTGCCTTAAACTGAAATCGAACCTGAATCATGTTTGAGGTTCAAAAAGTTGAGTTAACTTTTTCCCCTTTATTTTAATTTTTGTGCATCTCTGCACTTCCTGGTTTTGGTTGGGAGTAGAAACCAAAATACCACAAGAAAAGCTATTCTTGTTGCATTTCCAGGCTTTCAAAGCCAAAAAGAACTAGAAATCTTATGAAGAAAACAGTTCCCACCTAATTTCTAGCCCCAAAAGGTTCAGATAAGTTTGAGTAAACTTTGGATAATGTTGTATCTATTACTTGGAGAATATCTAAGACAGGCAGTGGTAAAATAAAAATGCTTTAAGATTATAGAAAGAGGGAAGGAAATAAGATGATAACAAATTGGACATTTCTTCAAATTAAACTAAGGGCATTATCATCAGCTAACCAGTGTTTGTTTCATTGCAAGGAAAAGCCAGTATATCATGCATTTTGGAAGAAAGATTTAAACTTAGCTTTTAACTCCTTAAAGGCTGCCATTTACAAAATACTCCACATTTTGATCGCTATCTTAATATTATTTAAAATGAATCACCAAAAGCCATCTTAAGATAACTTCACTTTTTACATCAGGAATCTGTGAAAATAAACTATTAAAGGTACAATGACATTTATTGAGCTTCATTCCATGCTGTGCAGTAACTTTTCATTTATTCAACAAGTATTTATTGAGTACTTACTATGTGTGTAGAGTACAAACTAAAGTTCTGGGGAACTAACAATGAGTGTGTTAAATACTTGCCCTCAATAACTGATACTCTGGTGGTGGATAGTCTCGAGTGAATGAGCAGAATCTAACAGAGTTTGCCAAAGGCTGTGATAAGGGTAGGCAGGACAGATTTGGAGAACTTATAAGGCAGTCCCTACGCTAGCCTGGGTGCTCATGTAACATCTCCTGAAAGAGCTGAGGTTAAAGATTAGGAGTGAGGAGGGTGAAAAACCCTTTCTCTGAACCCCAAACCTTTCCCTTGTTGTCTTACTTTTCCAGGGATAACTTGACAGAATCAAAACCTGGCAACATGAGAAGTCAAAAAGGAATGATGGGATGGTGAAGGCAAAATGGTGACTCAAAATTCCAGACAAGAGATTGGGGAGGGCAAAGGTCAAGTTGGAAAGATGGAGAAGCACAACGTTGGGAGTATCTGACAAGTTAGCAATCAGATACTCAGCAAGGCAGGTACTTGGGAGCTGGAAAGAACCTGGGCTGGGGAAGATGGTTTTGGGAAAAGAGGTCCAGCCTCTCCTTGGACTCTGTGGGAACAGATTTATTGTTATTATTATTATTAATGTTATTATTTAATGCAATTTGATGTTATGGAAAACCATAGGCTTTGGAGTCAGATAGACACAATTTTAATTTCTGGCCCCACATCTCACGTGTCTGTGGCTTTGAATAATGTACTTTACTTAGGCTTTATCTGATCAGGAAAATGATATGGCCATCTTAGGGTTCATATGAGAAACAAATGAGATTCATTATGTGACTGTGCCTACCGTGACCTCGGGTACATAGTGATGCTCAGGAAATAGTAGTGTCTTTCCCTCTTACTTCAAGGACTGACCATTTGGCCTGTGAACAAAATGTCCTTCTGAGCCTCAGGGCACTCAGGTTACCAACTCTTTAGCTGTCTATCCTTAGGATGAGCATTTTCTCTCCTTCCTCACGGAAGCCTTTGCTGTTGGAGTTTCACAGTTGTTGTTACACCCCCAAACACCAATGGTGGTCAGCTTGTTTTAGAAACGAAGAAACATGATCAGACTGGTTAAGCAATTTTCCCAAAGGGTTAAGTGATAAATTATGGCATTAGATGAAAACCTGACGCTATGTGAATCCAAATTTTGTGTTCTTTCCAGCCATCCCCTGTTTCTGTGCAACATATAAGAGGTACTTCTACTGGGAAACTGATTTTGTAGTTTGAAGTCTGGACAGCAAAACAGATTCCAGGAATCTTTCATTGGGAGATCCCATTTTCAGAGAGGTTAAGTACATTTCCTTATTCTATCAATGTCGTAAAAACAAAATCAAGAAAACTTTTATAATCTTTACTAACGACTTGGAGGGGTTGAGAGCTAAGCTGCTCCCTACACTTTCATCCAGTCAAGTGAGTACTTTGTTCTTAGAAGATAAATGCATATCTGTTTAAAGATATTCTATATAAACTGGTTCAAGTATTAAAAATATGCAAGGCAAATAATCCAACACTCAGTATTCTTGCCAAAAAAAAGAAGGGAAAAAAAGCTTTACCCTGAATATGGACAGCTCATATGTTGACCACCAGGGCAGATATGAAATTTAAGTCTGTCTGAATTCATTGCATGAATTTGCAGCTTTTGCCCTGAATTTCTCAGCTCGTTTGTAGAGAAAGAGAAAGTTTATCATCAATAGCACCAATGTTTTACCATTTTCTTCTCACAGAGATGGGTACTTTGTGCAAGGAAAAACATTTTAACTCTCTATGATTTCATGGCTAAGAGATTACCACAATAGAGAGAGATATTCATAAACAGATGATATAATATATATCTTTTGTTTTATTTGCATGTTAGGATTGCCTATATTCTTAAAATGAACTCTCTCCTATGAAAAGACTCACTCAGTTTTCCTAAGGAAAACCTTTAAGTAAAGATACACTCATAGCTGTCTGTTTGCCAGAAATTGCAGTTTCAGGTTTCTCCAGGGGAGTATGACCACAAATGCCACTCATTACCCTAAATTAAAGCACCCATCTATAGCTGGTATTTGAGGTTGAGCCATATACAAATAGAATTAGGGCCAGCCTTTAACAAGATGACTCAAAGAAGTGCCCTGAGTTCTGCATTGGCCAAGGACTGTCATCTACAGTGAACTTCCTTGGTTTTGTGGTATCCCAAGCAGAGTGTTTTGTGGAAAGAGGGGAGATGATGAAAGAGTCAGGGGAGGAAATAGCTCATATTATGCGGAAGTCTCAGATCCTCTGTATCCTTTTCTCATACCAGTTACCTATTTTGACCTGACTTAAAAAAATAACAATTTACCTATTTTATAGTAACATTTAGGTAGAATATTAATGAAAGGTACAAACTATGGACTGAATTGTGTCCCCCTCCCCAAATTCATATGTCGACATCTTAACCCCGCACCTAAGGATGTGACCTGATTTGAAGATAGGGTCTTAATAGAGGTAACTGAGTAATGTGAGGTCCTTAGGATGGGCCCTACTCCAATATGACTGTTACCCTTATACAAAGGGAGAATTTGGACACAGAAATATGCTCAGAGGGAAGATGATGTGAAGACAGCAAATAGATGGCCCTCTGAAGCCAAGGAGAGAGGCATGGAGCATTTTTTCTCACATCCCTCAGAAGAAACCAACCCTACTGACACCTCAATCTTGGACTTCCAGCCTCCAGAACCATGAGATAATAGCTTCCTGTTGTTTAAGCCACCCTGAGTGTGATGCTTTGTTATGATAAGCAGCCCTTAAAAATTAATATACAGTACTATTTGCTGTCTACTTACTGTGAGTCAAGTACTGTCCCTCTCACTTCATATTTATTATCTCATCTAATTCCTACAAAAAACCTATTCAGGCAGTTTGTTTCTAACCTCATTTATAGATGGGGAAACTGAGGCTCAGAAAATCTAAGTAATTTACCCAAGGTCACATATTGCCAGTGGCAGAACAAGGGTACCATCCCAAAATGTTTCTGAAATCTATGTGCTTCCTAATTCCAAAGGGCTGATATTAACTATGTCAAAATAACTTTTATATATCACATTGTTAGGGAATTTGTTCAGCTATGAGGACAGTTTAGCGTAAACATAATTTTTTTGAAAAGAAAACCTATGGTAGTTCCCCCAGTTTGTTTCGTGGTTGAGATTCAACAACACAAATGTGAAGATTTTAGAAGAACAACAGTTAAGAAAAGTAAATCCTCTAATTTAAAATTTTTCTTTTCTTTGCCAGAGCTCTCTCTTTAAATGCAATATAATTGTTATGTCTTCCAAATAAAAATTTAATCTATAATACTTTTAAAGTAAATTCTAATTGCAGATATTTGTTGATTGATCCCTCTGAATTTGTGATTTGCAATTCCATTAAGAACATTGAATACAATAATGTTCACAATAATTTAGCTGGTTTGAATTTGTTTTCATATGATTTCAAGTATAAATTATCTCACCGAAATACAGTTGAATATAAAAATACAAATTGAATATAACTACCTGTAATAAGAGGAGCAGGGAGAAAGGGGGTTGCCCAGGTGAGCTAACCTCATGATTAAATGGGAATGTTTAGCAACAGCAGGAAGCAAAGAGAGCATGAGCAACTTCCAGTCATGAATAGAACCGTTAATAGCTTCTACCCAGCCTCATGATCAGATAAAACACGCTGAGGTTATTTCAAGACCTTTGCAGCCAGGCGCGGTGGCTCAAACTATAATCCCAGCACTTTGGGAGGTCGAGGCAGGCATATCACTTGAGGTCAGGAGTTCAAAATCAGCCTGGCCAACACGGTGAAACCCCGTCTCTACTAAAAATACAGAAATTAGTCAGGCATGTTGGTATGTGCCTGTAACCCCAGTCAGGAGGCTGAGGCAGGAGAATCACTTGAACCAGTGGGTGGAGGTTGCAGTGAGCTGAATTGTGCCATTACACTCCAACCTGGGCAACTGAGCAAGACTCTGTCTCAAACAAACAAACAAACAATAAATAAATAAAAATAAGACCTTTGCAAACCCTGGCAATCCTTATTTAGGAGACCCTATATGCAAATTAAATGGATTTAAACATACTCCCTTATATGTATCTATAATGTAGATTTAATTTTTTAAAATAATCCTCAAAACACTTTTGAGATTTTGGTTCTGAAAGTATTTAGCCCTAAATAAGTTCTAAAATGTATGCTTAGCTATGATTTCTTGGCAATTGTTATGCAGAATCAGATATTCTGATGAAATCCATAAATTGTTTCCAAAAGTAATTAATTTTCAATATCACATTTAGTAATTAATAAAGTTAGTATATGGAATGCTTTTAAGCATATGGTTACATATTTGTTAAAATGTCAACTTTGCAGCTTTCTTCTTTTGGAGAAGGCACTTTTTTCCCCTCAGTTTCAACATATTCATGCGTCCCAGACACTGGACCGATAGCTCTTAATCGATAACGCAGTTCTGTGGGGAGAAGTCAGAGTGGGTTGAATGACAGAACATTTTCTAAAGCTTCCTAGAACATTTCTAGAACAATTTCTCAGAACTTCTCCAAGAAGATAAAAATTTCTGCTTTAGGGACTAGGGATGGGATACTTGAAGACTTAGAGAAAAACTTCTAATGATGTAGTTATATTTCTCTATTATGTCTTCATTTAATTGGTATCTATTTTCTTCCACAAACACGAAAAAAATATGTATTGTGACTTTACTTCCTGCTGAGAGCTTCCATGTTGAAATCACTTATAATTTTCTATTGAAATGCTACTATTTTTACATTATGATCACCAATTATTTAGACTGAAGATTTACTGAATTTCTAGCTTTTCAAACCAGATTTGCTGTTAGATTCACCTTTTGTCCTATAGGTCTTCATATTAGGTAGATGATGAAATTCTGAGCATACAAAAAGTGGATCTAAGGCTATGGATTCAAAATTATATTTCCTCAGAATGAGGGAGTTAATTGTTCTATTTTGTTTATTTTTACATTCAAAGCTGTCAGTAAAAAGTTTGGTTGACAGTCTTATTTTTCAATCCTTCATAGATAACATATTTTTTCTTTCTCAAAACTTTTAGCATTACTTTATATCCTCAATACCTGAAGATGTAGATCTTGGTTAATTCATCCTGCTCAGCACTTGGTTGATTCTTTCAATCTGAAGACTTGGGCTTTCTTCAGCTGTGGACACCTTTTTCTATTGTTTCTGTATCCTTGCCTCAGTTTCTTCCGTGCTCTACTTCTGGAACTATTACTAGATAGCTGTGAAAAATTCTGGATCATCCTTGATGTCTTCTAGCTCTGCCCCACATATTCTTTGTTGCCCTTCTACATTGCATTCCTGTAGATTTATTGAGCTTAATCTATCAACTCTATTTTACTCTTCAACTGAAGGTTGGGGTGGTTGTAGCAATTTTAAAAAATAAGACAACAATGAAGTTCACTGCTGTAATTGATTTTTCAACTCACAAAAAAATTTTTGATAGCATGTGATGCTGTTTGATAGCATTTTACCCACATTAGAACTTCCTTCAAATTTGGAGTCAATCTTGTCAAACCCTGCTACTGATTTATCTGCTAAGTTTCTCTATGATTCCAAATCCTTTGTTGTTATTTCAATAATGTTCACACTATTTTCACCAGGAATAGATTCCATCTCAAGAAAACACTGTCTTCACTCATTAATAAAAAGCAACTCTTCATCTGTTACACTTTTATGATGAGATTATAGCAATTTAGTCACATTTTCAGGCTCCACTTCTAATTCTAGTTTTCTTGCTGTTTCTATCACATCTGCAGCTACTTTCTCCACTGAAGTTTTGAACCCCTCGAAGTCATCCATGAGGGTTGGAATTGCCTTCTTCCAAACTCCTGTTAATGTTGATATTTTGTTTCTTTCCATACATTACAAACGTTCATCTAGAATGGTGAATTTTTTTTCAGAATATTTTCAGTTTACTTCACCCAGTTCCACCAGAGGAATCACTGTCTATGGCAGCTATAGCTGTAACAAATACATTTCTTAAATAATAAAATGTGCAAATAAAAATTACACAACAATCCATGGGCCGAAGAAAGGATGTTGTGTTAGCAGGCAGGAAAACAACATAACTCTCCTTGCATAGGTCCGTCACAGCTCTTGGGTGACTATGTGCATTGTTAATGAGCAGTCATATTTTGAAAGAAATCTTTTTCTGACCAGGAGGTCTCAACAGTGGCTTAAAATATTCAGTAAACTATGGGGCAAAGAGATTGTGCTGACATGCAGACTTCATTGTTTTATTTCTAGTATACAGACAGAATAGATTTATCATCATTCTTAAGGGCCCTAGAATTTTCAGAATGGTAAATAAGTGTTGGTTTCAAATTGAAGTCACAACTGCATTAGGATCAGACCCAAATGGTTCTTTTTTTTTTTTTTTTGAGACGGAGTCTCGCTCTGTCACCCAGGCTGGAGTGCAGTGGCCGGATCTCAGCTCACTGCAAGCTCCGCCTCCCGGGTTCACGCCATTCTCCAGCCTCAGCCTCCCAAGTAGCTGGGACTACAGGCGCCCGCCACCTCGCCCGGCTAGTTTTTTGTATTTAATAGAGACGGGGTTTCACCGTGTTTGCCAGGATGGTCTCGATCTCCTGACCTCGTGATCCGCCCGTCTCGGCCTCCCAAAGTGCTGGGATTACAGGCTTGAGCCACCGCGCCCGGCCCCCAAATGGTTCTTACAGAGACTTCTTCTGATCTTTATATTTCTTAATTCTAAATGTGTAGAAGTCCCAGAATTCCTCTAGTCTCTTTTCTTTTAATTTTTCCACATATTTAAGCTCTGGGCTGGGGTTTATTTTCATTGTTGATCCTAACAAGATAGTCATCAGCCTGTCCTTTGAAGCTTTAGAGCCAGGCCTTGACTTCTCTCTAGCTAGGAAAGTGGAAGATGGCATCTTCTTCTAATAGAAGACTGTTTAGTCTGCATTGAAAAATCTGTTGTTCAGTGTAGCCACCTTCCTCACTGATCTTAGCTAGATCTGGATAACATACAACTTCTCCATCAGCACTTGCTGCTTCACCTTGCACTCCTGTGTTATGGAAATGGCTTCTTTCCTTCAACCTTGGGAACAAACCTCTGCTAATTTCAACCTTTTCTTCACAGCTGCCTCACCTCTCTCAGCCTTCATAGGATTGAAACGAGTTGTTCTGGATTAGGCTTTGGTTTAAGGGAATGTGTTGGTTGGTTTGATCTTCTCTCTAGACCACTAAAACTTTCTTCGTATCAGCAATAAGGCTGTTTTGCTTTCTTATCATTCATATATTCACCATGGTAGCGCTTTTAATTTCCTTCAAGAATTTTTCCTTTGCATTCACAACTTGGCTAACTGGCACAAGAGGTCTAGCTTTTGGCCTCTCTCAGCCTTTGATATGCCTTCCTTACTAAGCTTAGTCATTTCTAGCTTTTGATTTAAAATGAGAGACACGTGACTCTTGTTTCACTTGAACAAGATAAGGTTATCAAGTGAACCTTTAGAGGATATTGTAAGGTTATCAATTGGCCTAATTTCAATATTATTGTGTCTCAGGGAATAGGGAGGCCTGAGGAGAGGCAGAGCGATAGGGGAACAGCTGGTTGGTGGGGCAGTCAGAACACACACAAATATTTACCAATTAAGTTTGCCATTTTACATGGGAGCTTTCATGGCACTCCAAAACAATTATAATAGCAACATGAAGTATCATTGATCATAGATCCCCATGATGGGTACAATAATGAGGAAAAAATTTGAAATATCTTGCTGGTTACCAAAATGTGCCACAGAAGGAAGCACATGCTATTTTAAAAAATGGCGCCAATAGACTAGCTTGAAACAGGGTTGCCACAAACATTCAATTTGTGGACAATGCAGTATGTGAGAAGCACAATAATGTGAAGTGCAATAAAATGTGGGATGTCTGTGTATTTTCTAGGATATTTGTTCTTCTAATAATAATCAGTCTCAGTTATACAATGTAATCTACTGATAACTATTTAAAAATACTGATGCTTTGGATCCATCCCAGATATTTAATTAATTTATGGCTTAATTTGGACATCAAAGTTTAAGAAAATGTCTTTGGGCTCTTTTAAGGTTGAAAAATGCTCGTCTATATGTTGAGTTGTATGCCTCTTATTCAGGCTTGCATCTTCTTACTGTGCTGTGTTTTTCTTTGTACTTGCTGCCTCTGTTCACCTGATAAAGAATGTTGTTTCTGGTTCACACAGCTTGCTTCTGTGATTGTGGCGGAAGAGAGGATCATTGTCAGAATGAAGTGTCCATTTTCAGGAGTGGAGAATTCCTATTCAACATGCCTGTGACCAACTGTCTGTGATTTCTCTGCTCCAAGTACCCACGCTGTCCTATTCAGCAAACAAATATTTTTGTTTTTTACTGCTTAGCACACGTTAGGGGAGAAGCTTTATCTGCCTATGCACTCTGAATGCTGTTTGGTAGCCAGTACCCCAAATGGTTCTTACAGAGAATCCTTCTGCTCCTTAAATTCTTAATTCTAAATATGTAGAATTCCCTGAACTCCTCCTACCCTTTTTCATTTACTTTTTTTTTTCATATGTAAGCTCTGGAGTGTGGCTTATTAATCTGATTCTACCAGCTTTTAATCTTTTAGGGGCCTCCACCAAATTTCTGGGCCATTATTAGACCTTTTTCTTGTTTCCTGGAGGAGTTGTGGATTTGAGAGGCATCTTCTCTGTTCTTTCTATAGATTTTAGGTAGGAGAAGTAAATAGGAACATGCTTGATCTAATTTCACTCCTTACATTACATAGCATGTTCATATATGCTGTATAAAAGTCCTTTATACATACAATCTCATGTAATTGTAATAATAATCTTGTCAAAAATGTATTGTTCCCATTTTATAAGTAACAAAATTAAGGGTTTTAGACATTCACTGGGTTACCACTGGTTCCACAGCCTGTTGTTGGCATAATGGAGACTGGAGTTGAGATCACCTGAATCGAGTTCAGCGTTCTCACATTACCGCACTGCCTTAAAAATATTCTCAAATCATTTACATTTTCCACAAAAGCTCATATAAACTTGTAGATTCCTTTTATTCCCCTTCAAATCTCTGAACAGTTACTCTAATGTGTTTCATACAAATAGGCTGGTTTGACACCTATATCTTGAGTGAACAGTTAAATTCAATAAACGTGGAGAGTCAGTACACATTTGGATAGAAAATTCCTTTATTTTCTTTGGATTGTTAGAATAGGCAGCAACAGAATTCAACCTTCAGGAGAAAGCATTTCTTAGAAGTATGATGGTAAACCCATCTATATGAATGTACAGTGACCATGGCCTTCATCTATTTGGCTGGTTAGAAGATGGAAAACAAGCAGGTAAATACAAATGTGGGAAGGTGGGTGTTTGTTAGGCAACAATATGCTTCAAGTGATGAGGGATGAGTATTATCTTAAACAATGAAGAGATACAGTTTCTTCATTCTCAGAAGGGCTAGGAGAGAGAAATGAAAGCCTAGCCAAACTGGAAGAGGAGGACCAAAAGTCTTGCACACTACAGTCAGAGCCATTCTTACTTTTGAAATTCAAACTTTCCTTTGAGTTTAGTGTTTAAAGGGCAATTGACTGAAATAAAAAAAACTTTGATTAAAAACAAGTGGTGATTCAGTTTAAATGCTGAACAACATTCAGCTTCAATTGTTTTGAGAACAAGCTTAGGCTGTGGGACAATTTGGATTAATAGTATTAGAAAGAAACTTGATCAAAGTCTTCAGTCTTTATCAAAAGAGACGAGTTTAGTGAGATTAACTCCTTTCATCTCACCCCATCTAGGAAAAAACAAAGGGGACGGAGTGAGAAATGGAAGCTGAGCTAGATCTTTATGGCAAACAAAAAGTTTAAATAGGTTTTGAAGCTTTTTATAAAAGTTAAGATCTCAATCTATTTGTCAAGGTCATGAAGAGTATTTATCTTTTCATTCAGACCTCATGATTAAAAGTACACTGGTATTCAGCGTTTGCCAGTGGACAGTTGGGGTGCATAGAAGCTTCTTTAAATATTCCGTATCACACAGTCATATAGTTAGCTATTCAGGTATTATGCCTTCCAAGCTGTGACCAGTAACCCCAAAACACCTCTGTCCAAAGACTTGATTCATCCAGATACAGAGATAAATAGAGTTAAGTAGTTGAAAAACTTATGAAAGAAATGGGCTTGGTCTTTGGTGTGCTCAGCCAATTTTCTGTATTAAATTAATCATGTGCTTGTTATTCTCTATTTGTCCTGCTAGATCTGCACTCCACCCTTTTCCACTTTTCTCTGTGCCCAGGAGATTGATTTATATGGAATTCATCTACTGGAATCTTTCCTTGTTCTCTAACTTTCATTTGCATTTGGTCAATGAGAGCCACTGGCAGGAGGCTTGAGGGTGGTGAGGGGAGGGACTGGAGTATTTTCCTTGCAGGCCAGGACTTCCTTCCTGGCCAGGACTTGGCACTGGTCGCCTTCCTCTAATGAAGGCACTGTTTCCATCAGTGGTCCTCCCCTACAGCCTCTGCTAGAACCACAACCTTATCTGAGATTCCTTTTTCTCTTCAGGAATACAGACCCTTGCTGTTGCTAGCCTCTTGGTGTTTCTACTTCTGTTATTATTATTATTTTTTCAGTCCTGGCCTCATCACCATAAATAGTCTCTTCATTAACTCTGCTTAACAATGTTGTTTGGGTGTGCAATCTACATCCTGTCAGTCTTGGATTGATACACCACCTAAATCACATCTTCTTCTGCAGATGTAAAAAGGGAGCTGACACTAGTTAAATTGTTAATGAAGTTATCCACCATCTATGTTTAATTGTCCAATTTCAGTATATACATATAGTGGTTTCAGAATAGTCGATCCATGCTTCCATGGGAAACAACTTTACCAACTAAAGTACAGTGCTTACATGCAGTTTCTTTGCCTTTAGACTTACAATCCAACTATTTCCAAAGCTAATAGCTTTTGCTGAGTGGCTAAACTTGTTAATAGTAACTAATATTTTAAAATTTTATTTTATTCAAGAAATCTTGTTCAGTGTCAAGTATGAGTCATACATGGAGTTTATGAGTCTAGTGGGAGGGATAAACTAGTACAACTAGTCTTTACTTTGTAAATTAATTTATTTCCCAAAACACTGCTGTTAAGTTCAAAACTATTAAATAAGGAATTATTTCCATTTATTTTAATGGAAAAAATTTGATTTGTTTTGTCTTAATCCCAAATGTACAATTTTCGAAGATAGAAAAAATATTAATGGAACAATTTAAACAATTTCATGAATTAATTTATTTCCAAAAAGCTGCTATTAAGTTCAAAGTTGTTAAAATAGGAAATTATTTTCATTTGTTTCAATGGAAAAATTTTGATTTGTTTTGTCTTAACCTCAAATGCACAATTTTCATAGACAGAAAGAAAAAGTACTGATGGACCAATTTAAACAAGTTTATATAAGGTATAAAACTTTGAAAGTGAAAAAGTAAAGCTTGTATATGAATTACAATGCTATAAAGATTTGTTACCTTTTCCAAAGTAAGAAAGGAAGACTAAATGCTAGATGACAAACGGTAACTGGGAAGCTCATGGACAGCACAAGTTTGAGAATGCAGACTATTGAGAAAGGGACTGAGAGGAAAAAGTGAAAAATAAAGTCACTGGTATCTCTGTTCCTCTGCCTCCTACATCTCATCTTTTAAAAGAGTGTGCAATGTTCTTTCTCTCCTTCCACCATCATATCAAAGAGTGATTTGATGATAGTTGCATTATAGGATAAAAGTATTATCAGGACCAAAGCCAAAACACATCATTAATAAGAGCTACCAGGGCTCTCACATGTTGTATAAACTGAAGTCACTGGCCTTTTCCAATCTTAGGTCCGAGTCCTGAATTTATAAATCCTCCAAATAGAGCTGTTCCCACCATTTCTCTCCTTTAGCCTCACGGGCCCCCCAGTTACAGGGCTCCATTCTTATACTCTCCTCACCAATGGCTTCCACTATTCTATTTTATTCTCTGCTTCCATTACAGTTTGGTGAACCAGTGCTTGTACTCAGACCTCACCATTCTATGCTGTAGAGTTGTGTTGTCATAAACTGTTCAGCAGCAGGGACTGGCTGTTCCTGTGGGGAAAAGAAGGGTACTGCTGCATATGGGCTGCCAAATGGGAGACAGATGAGGGGATGATATTGGAGTTGAGGGATGGGGAAATGTGTAAGAAGGCCAGGAACCTCAATGTGAATCTACTGGAGAGGGAGGAAAATGGAGAGAGAAACTGGGCTGTTGGGAAACCTATTCTGAAAGCTTCAATTTTGGATAAACATTGGTATGTGAAGATGAAGATTAAGCTGTGAATAGAATGAAAGAAAGAATTTACATTTATGTTGCTTATAGCAAAGAGGAAAACTCAAAATTCTATTTCACTATTAAAAGTAGTTTCCAAAACAATTGTTCTATTTATTATTTATGATGACTCTCAAATGCATATAAAGAGTTGAGGCTGGGAGCAGTGGTTCATGCCTTTAATCCTAGCACTTTGGGAGGCCAAGGCAGGCAGACTGCCTGAGCTCAGGAGTTCAAGACTATCTTAAACCATATGGCAAAATCCCATCTCTATTAAAATTATAAAACAAAAAAAAAAAATAGCCAGGTGTGGTGGCTCACGCCTGTAGTCCCAGCTACTTGGGAGGCTGAGACAGGAGAATCACTTGAACCTGGGAGGCGGAGGTTGCAGTGTTCCGAGATTGTGCCACTGCACTCCAGCCTGGGCAACAGAGCGAGACTCTGTCTCAAAAACAAAACAAAACAAAACACAACAAAACAAAAAAAGAAAAAAAAAAAGAGTTGGTTCATTAATCCGCTTGTTTATTCAACAAGCATTGATCACCTACAATGTGCAAGGGTCTGAGCCTGAGCCAGATGCTGAGGATATAAAAGTATATCGCATAGTTCCTATGCTTGAGAAGTTCATAAACTTGCTACGAACACAATGAAATAGCTGTCTCTAATGGAGAAAAATAGTTGTTACAACTATCATGATAATGTTATGATATCATGACATATGTTGTAGCTGTCATATAGTGTTATGACAGTGACTATGATAATACACAGCTGAACAAGTAGTTTACCTTATGTCAAAAGGTGGATTCCCCAGAAGCAGATCTTAAGGCAAGGGTTTGTATACAAATGATCAATCAAGGAAGTATTCCCAGGAAAAGCTAATAAAGTCATGGAGAAAGTAGGACAAGGAAGGAAAAGAAACTGAGAAAGGGTGCAAATGTTAGGCAAAGTTGCAGTCTTGGTCTGATACTGTAGGGAAGTTGCAGAGTTTAAATAACAGCTCAGAGTGTGTTCAACTGGAGACAAAGGGAACGAGGCTTTCATACTCTGCATCAAGTTCATATTGTTCATATTGACTATGAACTACCCTACAGGGAGCAAACATAAACTCCCAAGCACTCTCTATCTCTCTTGGTGCAGACAGAGTAACTCCAGCAGCCCAAGGGCAGACTCCCAAAAGTGTCTCGGGTGCAGGGACAGGACTGTTATAAGCAAAACTGTGCAGGAGCTGGGAGACTGATGTGTAGAAACGGAAAGAGAGATTCAAGGGGATCTCAGCTGAGCACCAAAGGTATCTGCTGTATCCTGACAGGATTGGGGAAGACTCTGCAGAGGAAGTATCATTTGAGGGGATCTTCGAGGATAAGTAGGAATTTTCCAGGTGAATGGGGAGAGAGCTGCATAAGTGAAGAGTTGCACTATATAGACAAAAGCATGGTGAGGATTAATGAATGCCTGTATCTGCTCGGCCTTCTGTTAATTATGTGGAAAGGCTGCTGCTCACAACATCCTGTATTTTTTTGAAGCTAACCTAAGATATTATATAATTTCATCCACAAATTTGTCAGTATGTAGCTCTAAAAATAAGGGTTCCTTAAAATTATCACTAAACACAGGCATGCCTTGTTTCATTGCACTTTGCTTTATTGTGCTTCACACATATTGCATTTTTTAAAAGTTAAAAAATGCAATACTACTTGGAAAAAAAATACTACTTGGAAAAAAAAATTCTTTTAAAATATTACTGCTCATTGACAATGCAACTGGTCACCCAAGAGCTCTGATGGAAATGTACAAGTAGATTATTGGTGTTTCATGTCAGCCAATACAACATCCATTGTGAATCCCACGGATTAAGGAGTTGTTTTATTGTGATATTCACTTTATTGCAGTGGACTGGAACCAAACCCTCAGTATCTCCAAGGTATGCTTGTAATAAGTATCACCATTAACAATGAACAATTGTTCATTAATATCATCAAATTAACATTAAATTCTTAATATCATCAAATATCCAGAGTTCAGATTTCTCCAATTGCATTTTTTTTTGTTATACTTTAAGTTCTGGGGTACATGTGCAGAATGTGCAAGTTTGTTACATAGGTATACACGTGCCATGGTGGTTTGCTGCACCCATGAACCCATCACCTACATTAGGTATTTCTCCTAATGCTATCCCTCTCCTAGCCCCACACCTCCCAACAGGCCCCAGTGTGTGATGTTCCCCTCCCTGTGTCCATGTGTTCTCACTGATCAACTCCCACTTATGAGTGAGAACATGCGGTGTTTGGTTTTCTGTTCTTGTGTTAGTTTGCTGAGAATGATGGTTTCCAGCATCATCCATGTCCCTGCAAAGGACATGAACTCATCCATTTTTATGGCTGCATAGTATTCCATGGTGTATATGTGCCACATTTTCTTCATCCAGTCTATCATCGATGGGCATTTGGGTTAGTTCCAAGTCTTTGCTATTGTGAACAAACAGTGACACAATAAACTTACATGTCCATATGTCTTTATAGTAGAATGATTTATAATCCTTTGGGTATAAATCCAGTAACAGGATTGCTGGGTCAAATGGTATTTCTGGTTCTAGATCCTTGAGGAATCTCCACACTGTCTTCCACAATGGTTGAACTAATTTACACTTCCACCAACAGTGTAAAAGCACCCCTATTTCTCCACATCCTCTCCAGCATCTGTTGTTTCTAACTGTATTTTATATGTGCATTTATGTATGATATAAAATATGTTTGTACTATACATTAGATATATTTATACATAAACACACAAGTGTGTGTGTTTCCAGTCAGTTTGTTTGATACAGGATCCAAACAAGATTTACACATTAAATTTAGTTTGTATGTCTAAGTCGTTTGTATTCTGTAGGTTCCCTCCCAGCACTCACTTTGTTTTTCTAGCAATTTATTTGTTGGGGAAACCAGATTATTTGTTCAAGTGTCTGCATTTTGGATTTTCATAACTGCATTACTATGATGTCATTAAAATGCTCCTCCGTTCTGTGTATATTATGTAAACTAGTAGTTATATCTGAAGCAATTAGATTTCCTCATTTGTTTGTTCATTTGTTTTACAAGAATACTTTCTAGTTGGAGAGTTGAATATTACCATATCTCAAAACTATGTATTTACTTCTTGACTTACTAACTCTGCTTTAGAAATTTACCCTCAGGAAACACCCCCCAAAATACAAAATAACATACATAGCAGAGACATTTCCAATAACAAAATATTTGGAACAACCTAAATGCCCATGTTTAGGAAATTGATGAACTAGACCGTGGTACCTCCACACAATGTACCATAAGCCATATAAAAAAAACAAAAACAAAGAGATAAATGAAAATCTCTATGACCTAATATGGAACAATTTTCAATATTTATTAAGTGAAAAAATTCAAGGGGCAAAATGGTAGATAGAGTACACTACAGTTTGTGTAACAAAGTGTCATATATATGTTTATACATTTATATGACTATTTTTACAAGAAAGAAATAAAGGATTGGTAAACTGTATGTTAAAATAGTAACTACCTTTAGAGTGACAACTGGGTGGGAGAGTAGACAAAGGGATGACTTCTCAGATTATATCTTTTGTAAATATAAAGTCTTGACTTCTGAGTCATGTAGATGTTTTAAATTTAAACATGGTACATGTAGACAAAAATAAAATTTAATTAAAAAGGTTGATGATAAATAATTTCTCGTTATTACATAAAGCTTTTCCCCATATCCATCCTTTCTCAAAATACAATTTTACAACTAATGTACCTTTCGCTGTGGATCCCCAAAAAGGAACATATCACTTTAACTCCCTGCTTAGAGTTATCTAATAAAATGGTACACTTAGGCAACACTGCTTTTGTGATCATAACCGTAATTTAATTGATTTGTTTAGTGCTCAGAATATTGGAAAGTGATGTTTTGATACAAGATGTTGGCTTATATTTTATGAGTTGTTCAAAATTGAATTGACATGGTATGGTAGCATTCCTATAGGTCTTCTTTGAAAGAGAATATTAAAATCATGTAGTTGAGAATATGGACACACAAAATAACTTGATCAAACATGTTGAAATGTTATATTTAAAATAGTGTTTCAAGGGATCTCAAAACAAAGATATTTATAAATAGCGGCATTTATTATAACCTAAATTAGTAAGATGCTCCTTTATAAGCCTAAAATAGAAAATATTCTGGGCAAAATTGGTATTGCTTCTCTCCTCTAGATGGTCGGTCTATTTTGTGGCTGTATTATGAAGTAATCTTTCTACAATTTTGAGAGCTGTTAAAAGTATTCTCAGATAAATTTGGACAGGCAAGCAAAGAGAGTAATTTTTTCTTGGTGGGTGAATGTGGAAAAATAAATGGAAAGCTTAACAGTGATACCACAGAGCGTATCTGCAAGGCCACATCAGAGAGGAGAAATAAGTCTTCCGATGTGGAGAGGGGTATTCAGTGTGCATATTGCTGACTGAGATGTTTTGAAATGTGCTGGAATGGCTTAGATTGTGGAACAAGTATGCTGCTCCAGAGGCGTCAAATTATTTCTCCTCAACTGGAAGAATCAGCACTTTAGGGCCATAATTCCCTAGACTTTGGCAAATGTCTTATCCATCATTGGTGTATATGACCTGCAAAATGAGAGTTTTTTTCAGTGATGTTATGTAAAAGTAGGACGTCTGTTTCCTGATTTTACAAGAGGAGCATGACTGTTTTCCTTTATCTAACATTTAAGTCATCACTGGAGGGGCCCTGAGGTCTTGGAGGATTGGCGAGAAGACAGCAAGTCTTTCACATCTAGGAGTTTTATGGCACCTGAGGTAACAGATAGGTGGCATCACCCATAGTTACTGTTCTCATGATTTTTTTATAGACTCTAATACTACTTATGGCTTCCCTTCAAAGATTTTTTTGGCTTTCATGATATGGCACTGTCTTAATTGTTTCCTCATTTCATTTTTCTTCTGTCTTGCTTGATTTTGTTGTATAAAACTTCTTTCTCTTACCCTAGATTTTCTATTTTGTTTTATAAAGTATTTAGCTTTTTTTTTTTTTTTTGAGACCGAGTCTTGCTCTTTCACCCAGGCTGGGCTGCAGTGGCACCATCTCGGTTCACTGCAAGCTCCGACTCCCGGATTCATGCCATTCTCCTGCCTCAGCCTCCCAAGTATCTGGGACTATAGGCGCCCACCACAAAGCCCGGCTAATTTTTTGTATTTTTGGTAGAGACGGGGTTTCTCCGTGTTAGGCAGGATGGTCTCGAAAAAGTATTTAGTTAATAAAAACACTTTTTCAATTAATATTCTTGGGATTTCAGAGTATACTGTTACATCAAATGCAAATGGTGATAATTTTTATCCCCTTTTCAAAAAGTGCATTTCTCTTTTCTGCCCTATTTTTTTGCCAAGGCCTTATATAACATTATTAATGGAGTTGAAAATTTGAAATTCCATATTTCTGATGCAGTGAGACCTTACATTTCCCAGTGTGCTCCAGAAACTGCCTAGAGGTACAGTGAACTGTAGAATATGACAGAAGTCACTGGAGCCAGTATCACCATGGTCAACTCCTACAAGCAGCCTAGAGGAAGGAGGAAAGTTTGGAGAAATCATCAAAGACACTTATCATCTACAGTTTGGAACCCTTCAGGGAGTTATTCACGACTTTCCCAGGTGAACCAGAGAAATCCCTTTTCTGCTAGGAGAGAGCCTATTGAGGACATCGGTTGGCTGGGCTTCCTCCATACTGATATGTTCAGCAATAGGCAAGTGATAAAGGGCTCCCTCCCCCTGTGTGGGTAATTGGATAAACCTCCTATTTTCTCTCTCATGCCCGGTTCCTCCATATTGTCTGAACTCTTCACTCCACATTTCGTTCTTGTGTCTGTGTAAATACTTTGAAATTGATACTTTGCTTCCTGAAGTGCTTATCTGAGATGCTCTTTATAGTTCCTCCTTTGTCCTGTGTCTTGAGAGTTAGCACTTTCTCTTCCCTAGGAAGGAAATGAAAATTGATCTTGTTTAGGAGCATAATCCCAGAGGATTTTTGATTTGTTAATATTCTAGTTAGATTTGAATCTACATTAATTATACATGGTGATCTATATAGTTACTTTTACTATAGTTTAGAGTAACTTAAACAGTATTTGAATTATGCAGTAGTATGATGGTGTTTCAAATAACCAGCTCTCAGGCTGGGGGATGTTGGTGAATTGCCCTAGTTGGTAGTAGATGCCAATTACTGTGGTGTAAATACTTTCATCATGGCCACCTATGTAATGTCACTGTACCTGGAGTTGGGAAAAGACACAATTAGCTCCTATCCAGTGTTCTAAGAAGCTCCAGCACATTGCTGGGATTATCAATTATTTAATGATAAGAAGGTGTGAACCCAGTCACTTTCTTTACCAGAATATATTAGGAGACCTGCTAGTTGTTCCCTACAGCCTTTTCTCTCCCTGGCACACAGATGATTTTGCAGCTTCCTTTGCCTGCTCCCTTAAATGTGGCCCAAGACTAGGTTCTGGCCCAGGAAATGTAGGCAGAATTTATGTAAGTCAATTTTAAGGCTGGCCCATAAATAAGCTTCCTATCTGATTCTTCATGTCCTTTTCTTCCATTGCCTTGCTGCCAAATACAGAGGGTAGCAAAGGTCTACCAGGACCTAGAGAATGGCAGATTTAGTTAACGAGATGAAAGAGCAAGTGGCCCTGAAACACTGCTTGGGGAAGTTAATCACACCTGTTTAGAATTAGCGTAGCTAAGATATATACTTCCATTTACTAACGCACTGAGATTTCTGGGTTTATCTCTTATAAAAAGTAAGTTACTCCGAGTGGTACCATGGCAAAGATTATTAATTTATTTCAGATGTCTTCCTTGGAAATTGGTATGTTCATGTTTCTACTTCATGACTTGATTTTGGTAATTTTGGTTTGCTAGAAAATCATTCATTTCCTTCTGGTTTACAAACTTGTGCCTGTAGAATAGAACATAATATTTGCTTTGAATCCTTCTATTCTCATTTGATTTGTGTTTATGTATCCTTTTGTATACTACTTCAATTACATTATTGTATTTTTTTGTTTTTTTGTTTTAATTGGTTTTCTATAGATTATTATTATTTTTTTTTTCAGACGGAGTCTCGCTCTGTCGCCCAGGCTGGAGTGCAGTGGCGCGATCTATGCTCACTGCAAGCTCCACCTCTTGGGTTCACGCCATTCTCCTGCCTCAGCTTCCCCAGTAGCTGGGACTACAGGCACCCGCCACCACGCCTGGCTAATTTTTTTGTATTTTTAGTAGAGATGGGGTTTCACCGTGTTAGCCATATGGTCTCCATCTCCTGACCTTGTGATCCATCTGCCTCAGTGCTGGGATTACAGGTGTGAGCCACCGCGCCTGGCTAGTTTTCTATAGATTTTACACATTTTCATTTTATTAGTTGTCCTCTACTCTTTTCAAAGAAGCTGTTTTAGAAACTTTGTGTGTGCTTCCTACTATTTTTGAGTTTTTAAAAATTAATTTCACCTTTTAACTATATTAAATTTCTCTTACTGCTATCTTACTCTCACTGTAACTTCATATACTATCTCTTACTGAAATTTTATATAATTCTCATCAGAGAATGTGACCTGTAAAATCTCTACTAAAAACATTTCAGCCAAGTATCAGATTTTTATAATTTTTGTGAATGTTCATTGGATGTGGAAAAAGTTTATTCCCAATTTTTAGGATACACACACACACACATGCACACACACAGACACACACACACTTCTGTTGATCAGATTACATGTTGCCTGCTAGATCTATGAAAAAGTGCTATTAAAATAGCCTGCAAGAATGAATTTTTTAAATCAAGTTATTTTTGAATTTCTAATAATTTTGGTTTTGTTGCACTTGGATTTATTTCTGACAACTCTCCTTCATAAATTTCACCTTTTATCATTACACACCTCTCCTTTTGCTGTCTTTGAAGTGTTTAACCTTAAAGAAACAAGCAGACGGATCTGCTTTCTGTTTGCTTTTGCACGAGGTTGCTTTGCTTATCTTAGTGTTTTCCCAGTTCTTTTATATCACTTAGATTTAAGAATGTTTCTCTTAAACAGTAGAAAGCTATCTTTTGTTTCTTTATTATATTTTGACTATCTCTGTCTTTCAGTAGGGTAATTCATACCACTGAGGTACGTGGTTTATTCCAAATATATTAATTTATTACTATATTTTTAGTTCTTATCTCACTTAGATTTTCTTCCTTTTATTCTTATTTGATTGTTGTTATTAATTTAATTTAATTTTTTCTTCTTTTGTTACCTGTCAGCAGGAAGTAGGTTGCTGTTAAAAGTTACTATTTATTTCTGTTTTCTCATTACTAGTTCAGAAGTTCTATTATTCTTTTCAATTCCACTAATAGTTACCTTCTTATTCCTAAAATTCAAAAATATTCACCTATTTCTCTTGTATTAAATAAGTATCAAATAACAATATCAGGACCATAAAAATATGGTATGTAAACTGAAAAAGCACAAAATCAACCATCTCTTTTATTATTGCCTTTCCATATTTTCTGTTTCTTTCATTCTTTCTGGAGATTTTACTATTTACATGATTGGCTACTTCTATTCTATTCTTATATATATTTGCTTAGTGACCATCCCATTTTTAGTTTATTGATACTTTTAACATAAAAATAAGGAATTATATTTTGTTATAGGAACTCATTAAGTGTGCATACTATTGTTATTGTTTTTGCTAATATTATCATCTGTCTCAATCAGCAATTCTGTTTCTTTAGAGGTTTCTCTAGTCTAGGTACTCTACTTGCTATTCTTATTTTTGAGTTTTGGGTCCTCTTATGCATGTCAACATTTACTTTTATCTACTCATAATTTGATTAACCTTGGGGTTCACATAAAGCCACTTGGGTCTACTACACAGTGACAAACAGATCTGATGGAAGATTCAGCAGTCTGTGCTCTGGTGAAATGTCACACTGAGTAGTCAGTGAAAATGCTGAGCTGAGTCGCCAGGGAAAAGCTGTCTGCCTCCATGCTTCTGTGACTCCAGAGTTATGACTCCCAGTTTCAGGGACAGACATAGCTCTCTGGAGGTCTCTGAACACCTTTTGGTACTACTGTTCCACTGGACAGATGGATCAGAGTTAGAAGAAGACTTCTCAACAGAATTATTTTATTTTTATTGGTAGGGGAGGCTAGCTTATTTGTCCTGTTTCCTTTATTTTCTTTTTTTTATATAATCAATGACTTGTTTGCTTTCATCTTTTGGCATGACATGCAAAGTAAAAGTATTAAATTATGTTGGTGGTTGTATTCAGCTTAATGAATCTATATTTCATTCTTCATTTTTCAAATTATCAAGATATCAAGTTTTGCTTCGAGGGAGCATGTTTAATGATCAGGGTGGTCTTTGGAATTAGATTCCTTGCGTTTGAATTTGATGTCCACTACTCATTAGCTGTGTGACTTTGTTAACTTCCACATCTATAAAATGAAAACATAAACTTCATGGGGTTGCTATTTGAATTAAATGAAATAATACAGGTAAGGAACCTAGGACAGTACTAGAACACTGTCTAACACATAGTAAGAATTCAGTATGTATTACCACTATCATCCTTAATCATAGTTTCACCATTATTTATCCTTAACTCATTGTTTTATTTGATGTTCATAATTACCTCCACTCCTTTTTTATAGAAATGTTTTCTACAGGGAATGTTCTTTTAAAAAATATTAAGTGAGGAACATATTTTAGATTCACAAAACACCTTGGTCATAAATCTAGTTCAGTAGAGATCTAGCACCAAGTACTCATGGAAACAACAAGACAAGCACACTTGCATTACAATATATCTACTTATTTCTAGTGGTGTAATTTATCACAACAGTGGATGATAATGGTAATAAGAATACGTATGAGACATTGATATGGTTTGGCTCTGTCCCCACCCAAATCCCATCTTGAATTGTAGTTTCCATAATCCCCACATGTCGTGGGAAGGACCCAGTGAGAGGTAATTGAATCATCGGGGCGGTTACCCCATGCTGCTGTACTCATGATAGTCAGTGAGTTCTAACGAGATCTGATGGTTTTATACGGGGTTTTCCTCTTTTGCTTAGCTCTTCTTGGCTGCTGCCACATGAAGAAGGACATGTTTGCTTCTCCTTCCACCATGATTGTAAGTCTCCTGAGGCTTCCCCAGCCATGCTGAACTGTGAGTCAATTAAACCTCTTTCCTTTATAAATTACCCAGTCTTGGGTATGTCTTTATTAGCACTGTGAGAATGGACTAATACAGGCATTGTGATATGTAACTATTATTGGTGATAGGATTGGATTGGTGATTGGTTAGCAAAGCTAATTGTAATCTGTTGCTGGAATCCCTCAGTAATGTTTAGGTTTCATGGTTATAAACTGTAATGGCTCTCTGCTGTCTTCATTAGTGAGAATTCTGTAGAAAAAATGATTTAAATCTAAATTTTCTATTTAAATTATTCTATTTAAATTATTGTTTTTATAATGTGTTTTTAAATAACCTAGGTTTCTTATAAATATAGTTATGGTAATATATTAGGATCAATTGCATTATGACATTTCTTTTTTTTTTTTTTTTTAAGATAAAGTCTCACTCTGTTGCCCAGGTTGGAGTGCAGTGGTGCAATCTCAGCTCACTGCAACCTTCGTCTCCTGGGTGCAAGCAATTCTCCTACCTCAGCCTCCCTAAGAGCTGGGGGTGCAGGTGTGCGCCACCATGGCCAGCTAAATTTTTTGTATTTTTAGTAGAGACAGGGTTTCATCATGTTGGCCAGGCTGGTCTTGAACTCCTGACCAGAAATTATCTGCCCACTTGGGCCTCCAAAAATGCTGGGATTATAAGCGCGAGCCACCATGCCTGACTCCATTATGACCTTTCTTGATTTCATTTTCTGCTCAACTGAGATGACTATTCAAATAATTTTCTTGCCGGGCATGGTGGCTTACGCCTGTAATCCCAGAACTTTGGGAGGCTGAGGTGAGTGGATCACGAGGTCAGGAAATTGAGACCATCCTGGCTAACATGAAGAAACCCGTCTCTACTAAAAATACCAAAAATTAGCTGGGCGTGGTGGTACGTGCCTGTAGTCCCAGCTACTAGGGAGGCTGAGGCAGGAGAATCTCTTGAACTTGTGAGGTAGAGGTTGCAGTGAGCCAAGATCGTGCCACTGCACTCTAGCCTGGGAGACAGAGCGAGACTCCGTCATCAAAAAAAAAAAAAAAAAAAGCAAATAATTTTCTTGGGAGAAGGTGTAGGTTACTATGTCTCTGAATCTGAAAACATCTTTCTGTAACTTTCCACATTAATAATTTAATCACATAAAAATTGTGTTTTAAACTTTTTTTTATCTGGAAGCTTGTAAGGTATTTCTTCCTTTAAATTAAAAAAATCTAAAATGTATTTGTGTGTGGGATACCTCTTCTTTCTGCAACCTACTCAATTCTGCATGTAATTTTACATGAAACTCACAAATCTTTATAATCTGCAGACTCAGATATTTGCGTAACCAAGGGCATTTTTCTTACTTGCTATATTTTACTAGTTTCTTTTTCTACTGTTCTGTTCCTGTCTCTTCTGGAATACCTATAATTCTTCAACGGGCTCACCTTTATCTGTCCTTCCTATATAACCACTACGTTATCATTTTTATCTGAGAACTGCAACATCCCTTATAAATTCAACATTTTTCTCTAATGTTTTTATCTCTTTGTTACCTTGACTAAAACCAGGCTATTCCCTGAGGTCAAGTTCTCCCCTCCGTCTTCTGACGTAAACAGTGTTTTTCTCTTACGTTCCACACACACCAAGGCCAGAAGGTGAAAGTAGGTGCTCTTCCTGCTTGCCATTACTTTCCAACAATTAATCTCCTTTTCTACTGAAACAAAAACTAAACCCAAAACAAGGGTAAGCAAGACTTCTTTGAAATGCATGCCATCCAGCTGCATCACTTTCCACTCCTGCTGGATGCTATATCTATTGACCCTTACTGGTCTCTCTCCTTTATTGATTGGAAATATTAACTCCAGATTCAGACATTCTAACCACTTCTAAGTGATGAGTCTTTTTTTGCTCTTGCTACTTTCATGATTTTTTCTTCATCTTTCGCTTTTAGCGGTTTGACTCCGATGTGTCTAGGAGTGGATCTCTATATCCTACTTTGAGTTCATTGTACTTTTTATTGCTTTCATTAATGTTCTTCATTGAATTTGGAAAGTTTTTGGTCACTATTTCTTGAAATATTTATATGTATTTATTTTTAAAATTTAATTTAATTTTTAATTTTTTAAATAAAAAAATAGAAATGAAGTCTCACCATGTTACCCAGGCTGGTGTCGAACTCTTGGGCTCAAGAGATCCTCCAACCTTGGCCTCCCAAAGTGCTGGGATTACAAGTGTGAGCCACCACACCCAGACTAATTTTACATATTTCTAATGTATATGGTGTTCTCTAGTCCATCAAAAGTTCTCCATTACACTTATAATAATAATCTCTTTTATATTTTACTATGGCTTATGAAAGCATGGTAAAATTTAACTCCTATCAACTTCATCTTATGTTACTGTCTCTTTCACACACGTGCTCCAGTTACATGGCCTTGCAATTACTCAGAGATGTGTGCCTAACAGCCATTGCAGTTGCTACTATCTGTGCCTTGATTGCTTTTTTTCTCACTACTTACATGGATCTTTTGTCTTATCCTGATCAGAAACGTCATTCTCAAAGGGGCCTTTCCTGATTGTCCTATATATAGTAGCTTCTTCTCTTTCCAAATATTTTCTAGTGTACATCCAATATATTTCCCTAATGTCACTTTAAAAAAATCCACAATTATTTGTCTATTTATTTACTTGTAATAACAATTATAAGTAAATGAGAGAATCGAATGAGAGAAAACTCTCATTAGGTTGTAAACACCATGTGGTGGGAACCAAATCTGTCTTATTTATTCTTATATCTCCAGTGTCTATTACAGTGTCAGGCATGAAGTAGTTTCTCAATAAGGAAATATATTATATGAATAAATTAATTCCTTCAATCAGCAACTGTGTTTTGGCAGGTTCTCAAATTTGTATTCCAGTTCACTGATTCAATGCAGATTTTCATTCTTCTGTTGAAATTGAAGATTTTAAAATCTTCTGTTGATTAAAAAAATTCTCTCAGGTGGGTGCTTCTGTGTGTACTGTTATTTCAATGTTCACTAAAATCCTGATCTAGCTTCTTAATGTATATTTTTAGGTCACAAAGAAGATGCACTGCCTGGGCGACAAAGCGAGACTCCGTCTCAAAAAAAAAAAAAAAAAAAAAAAGAAGAAGAAGAAGATGCTCTGTAGTTTTGTTTGTTTGCTTTTCCTACAAAATTATTTTCACACATGTGCTCTTCTAGTTCCTCGTTCCCAAACAAGGGTAGTCTCCCCTGAACCCCTAAAATATTTGGCGATGTATGGAGGTAGTTTTGATTGTCACAACTGGGATGGATGCTGCTGGCATCTAGAGAGTATGGGCCAGGGATACTGTTCAGCATCCTATAACGCACAGGAAAGCTCCCCCAGAACAAATAATTATCTAGTCTAACATGACAAGAGTTTCAAGGTTATGAATTCTTTTCTAGGTAACACAGGACAGAAAGGAATATATGTTAAATGGCAATACAAATTATTATGTGTCAACTAAAATTTTAAAAAGTTTAATAGTGCTATGGATTTTTAGTCAGCAAAATCCAGAAAATGGGAAACACAACAGGATAAATAAATAGATTGCAAGGAAATAAAAAGATAGGAAGAAAAGGAGAGGGGATGGTAAGTAGGGGGAGGAAAAAAAGGGGGATGGGGGAGAGAAAGAGAGAGAAAAAATATACCTACAGGCTAAAAGAAACTTAATCCATTTATGCTGGAGGTTGCAAACTATTTTTGTGAAAAATCAGACCTTGGAAATGACCTTGAGCAATAGGATATATACAACTCCCACAAGCTCAGCAGCTCAGCGTTCCAACAATGGAACCAGGCATAAATGGGATAAGAGACATATCAATATTCAATGCAACTTTGGATTTTGGCTTGAAGAAATAAATCGTAACAAAAAATTTAGAAGGCAATTAAGAAAATTGGAAAATTAAATATTTGATTACATTAAAAATTGTTATTACTTAGGTGTAATAATGGCATTTAATTATGCTTTACAAAAGACCTCATATTTCAGAGAAACATGTTGAAATATTTACAGATTACATGATGCGATATCTAAGATTTGCTTCAAAATAATTCTATGGTGTGGAGAAGGATAATCCAGGGTTTGGAGAAAGTGGGTATGAGGTATAGATAAAACAAGAATTTTTTGTATATAGCTGTTAAATATGATTTACTGATCTTATTTGTATTAAATTTTACTTGTTGTATAGCAATGTTACTACAAACTTAGTGGCATAAAACAATACACACTTATTATCTCACATGTTTTTGTGTATCAGGAAAACAGATACAACTTAGATGGGTCCCCTGTTCCATGTCTCTCACAAGGCTGGAATCAAAATGTCGGTCAATGGATGTGGTGGTTCATTCCTGTAATGAATGGTTCATTTCCCAACACTTTGGGAACCTGAAAGAGGAGGATCACTTGATGCTAGGAATTTAAGATCAGCCTGGGCACCATAGTGAGATTACATCCCTATAAAAAATTTAAAAATTAGTGAGGTGTGGTGGAACATGGCTGTAGTCCTAGCTACTCAGCAGGCTGAGGCAGGAGGATTGCTTTAGCCTAGGAGGTGGAGGCTGCAATGAGCTATGATTGCACCACTATACTCTAGCCTGGGTGATAGAGCAAGACCCTGTCTCTAAAAGTTTAAAAAAAAACAACGGTCAGCCAAGGCTATGCTCTCATCTGAGACTCTGCTAAGGAAGGGTCTGCTTCCAAACTTACTCTGATTGTTGCCAGAATTCTGTTCCTCGTGGTTGTAAGATTGAGGACAGAGTACTTCAGTTTTGTGCTGGCTGTTAGCGAGTCACCATCCTCAGTTCCTAGTTGCCACCAATAGTTCCTGACATGTCAGGTTCCCAAAGATGGGATATTCTCTTCACAAAGCCACTAAGGTGTGTGTCTGGGGCAGGGCAGGGGTGGTGAAAGAGAGAACACAAGATGAAAGCCCAAATGACTTACCAAATTCTACTGGTAGGAAGGAGGTTGATAAAATTACTCAGGTGCAAACTTGTGCTACCTTTCATGGAAAAAGGATAACCCAGAGGGCAGAAACAAGGGCCCAGAGTAAGGAGCCAAGAGCCACAGAGGAATTATTTCCAGGCCTTGAAATTAAACTAAGAAAGTCTCAGTATTTGCCTGGCTGGTTTCAGAATTGCTATGGAGCAATGACTCCTTTATATCTTCTATTTCACTCCATAGAATGAGAGTATCCATAGCTGCTATCCTATTTCTGTCCAACCATTAATTGTTGAGGGTCTGGGAAATAACTGGTCTGTTTAGTTTTATAGCTCCACAGGTCAAGATGAACTCTACCCATTGAGTCTCATCCATATTTGGACTTCATTTAAAATATGAGTTTTTGGATTTTAAGTAGATATGGTAATTAGATGAAATTTTTGAAGACCTTGGGAATGAACCTATTTTGCAGATTCATTATGACAAATGCACAAGTCATTGAGGGCCAGAAGGCATGTGTAGCAGATTGACCCTTAATGTGGTTCCCCATTATTTCTGTCTCCTGATGTTCATGTCTTTGTGATCTCTCTCTTGAGTGTAGATAGAAAATGTAATTTGCATCTAACCAACAGGACGTGGTAAAGGCGAGGAATGTATGTGACAACATGTAAGTGATTATGTGCTTACATTATACAGACTACAAGACAACAAGAAACTCAGTCCTACAATCACTAGGAAATTAATTTTCTCCAAATCCAAGTGAGTATAAAAATGAATCCTTCCCCAGCTGACCCCCACATGACAGCATAGCCCTAGCTTGTCCATTTTTCTTTTCTTTTCTTTTCTTTTTCTTTCTTTCTTTCTTTTTTTTTTATTTTTATTTTTTGAGACAGGGTTTCACTCTGTTGCCCAGACTGGAGTGCAGTGGCACTATCTCAGCTCACTGCAGCCTCCATCTCCTGGGCCCAAGCAATCCTCCCACCTCAGCCTCCCAAGTAGCTGGGATTACAGGCACACATCACCACACCTGGCTAATTTTTCATATATATATTATATATATGTATATATGATATATATGTATATATCATATATGTAGGTATGTATATATACATATATATGATATATATGTATATATAATATATATGAATATATAATATATGTGTGTATATACATATGTGTATATATATACACACATACATTTATTTTGTACAGACAGGGTTTCACCATGTTTTCCAGGCTGGTCTCAAACTCCTGGACTCAAGTGATCTTCCTGCCTCAGCCTCCCACAGTGCTAGGATTACTGGCATGAGCCACCATGCCCAGCCCCTAGTAGGTACTTTTGATTGTACCTAGTAGGTACAATCTTGTGAAACACAGCAGAGAGTCTATCTAAGCCATGCCTGGACTCCTGACCCATAGACACTGTGAGATAATAAGTATGTGTTGGTTTAAGCAGTTTAAGATACTATATTTAGATACTATATTTGTAGCAATAGTGTTATATATCAATACATACCTAAGTCACTATTCTTTTCATTTTTATGCATTTTGAAATATTTATAATAAATTGCTATTAAAATATTTTTTCTTTTTTAATTTTAAGGGCTCTATTTTACCTCATATTTTCATTAATAAGCTTCATTTATTTTCTTAATTTTGTTTGCCCATTCTTTGCTAGTAAGAGATCCCTCTAGGCTCATGCTTGCTCTCAGTGGACAGATGCTCTAAACCAGTTGTCTGTTTGTCAATATCCATTTTCACCCCAGCTCATCTTCTGACATTAAGATTGGTTTTCAGCCAGATGTGGTGGCTCACACCTGTAATCCCAGAACTTCGAGCTCAGGAGTTCGAGACAAGCCTAGGCAACACAGTGAAATCCTGTCTCTACAAAAAATACAAATAATTGTCCAGACATGGTGGCAGCTACTTGGAGCCAGAGGTGGGAGGATCACTTGAGCCCAGGAAGTTGAGGGTGAAGTGAGCTCTGTTTGTGCCACTACACTCCAGCCTGGGTGACAAAGCAGGATCCTGTCTCAAAAAAAATTTTTTTAAAGATTGGTTTTCACTGTTTTCTCAGTGTGATTCCCAGTAGGCACTGAATCTGCAGATCTTAGGCACAGATTTTCTCTTTTCAGATTAACTGGTTCTATGACTAAACTAAAGCCTCAGATGCAGTTACAATGCTCCTTTGAACTACACAGAACATGAAAAACTTCACCTCCAGCACCTACTGTGCTTTCTCTTCACGCCCACTCTTGCAATATCTAATCTTAGGTGGCAAATTATGCCAGGATATGAACTTTCTCTACTTGTGCACTTTCTTCAGTTTCTTTCAGTGGTGTCCAGGAATGTACGGGAGAGCAGAGAAATGGCAGTGACTTTGCCTGATACAAAATTCCTAAGCATTTGTCGAATGGGCTCCTATCTTTCTGAGTAGCACACACCCTGCCCCTCTGAATTTCTGAACTGAGGCAAAATTTGTCTTACCTTCTTTAGGGCCTTCTTCCCAGCTCTGAATCAGTGGGTGGAACCTATGTTCTATAATCCAAGAACATGCATGCCATTCCACTCTCATTCAGTGGAAATGCTCCCTGCATTTTGGCCTATGGTTTTTTCATGGTTTTTATTTACAGCACTGTCATCACTTTGACTTTTTATTTAAATTCATGGGTATTTTAATTTAGTGGGAAATTTGGAAAAGCTATATTAGACATAGTGTCTGCCTAAATTATGACTTGCAAACATTGGTCTCTTATTTTGTTTTTAATAAAAGGCTGTGAGATTCAGAAGAGGACACCATCCTTTTGATTCAGAAGAGGACACCATCCTTTTGGACACATTCTGTACAGAATATAGGTTTATGTTTACCATTTTTTCCCATCTCCTTTTATTATGAGAAAGATATGAAGGAAATGGCATTTGCTGCATATTGAGTAGCTCGTATATGACAACTATGGCATGAAGCATTTTTTACATACAGTTTTGTACTTGATCCTGACAAAAACCCTGTGTGTAGGTATTTTCCCATTTAAATGAGGAAACTAAATCTTAGAAAATGTAAGAAACTTTTCATAGACGTGTGTGGTGAAAATGGAATTCAATCTAAATTCTTTTGTCTGGAAGCATCGTAGTCAGGAAAGTCATTTTCCCAGTTCCGTGAACAACCTTGTGTTATTTCTTCTGCTCCCACATGGATCAGTCTTGTCCTCTGTGTAGCAGGGCTTCTGGGCACGGTGGGCATTTGAATTGTGATTTTACAAATGGAGTGGGCTCCATGAAGGTGCTGTACTACACCTCTGGCTGAGAATAGCATCACACAGATGAGCTCCATCCTGGAGAGTCTCCAGTAGTACCGCCTCCATTTGGGCACAGTAAGGCTGTTGGCCAAGTTATCATTCTTGATGTAGATATATTCTGGCAAATTCACATCTCAGAGCATAGCTTGGCTTGGTCAGGTGGAGGCTTCTTCTTAGCCTCCCGTGTCTAGAAGGGCTCTATTACCTGCCTTTGTAGCATGTGGGTTCCTGCCTGCATCTGGCCTCCCACTCTCGCAAACATGATTGTTTCACCTTCTCAGGCTCCAATTGGGAGTCCTTCTGGATGTTCTTGTTCTCTTCTTCAGGAAGTTCTCTCTTAAGGTTCTCTCTTAAGGTTTCATCTGTTAGGTTTCTTTGGGTCTCAGTCACTTTGCTGACCTGGTAACCACTAAAACCTCTCCCTCCTTTCCCAGCCATGTTTTTCAAAATATTTGCATTGAACCACATTTTAGATATATGTTTTCCATCATTTTTAGAGAAAAAAAATTCTTTCATTTTTCTTTTATTTATTTTGAGATAGGGTCTCTCTGTTGCCCAGGCTGAAGCGCAGTGGCATGATCTCAGCTCACTGCAACCTCAACCTCCTGGGCTCAAGTGATCCTCCCACCTCAGCACAGCTTCCCAGCTAGCTAGGACTACAGGTGCATGCCTCCAAGCCTAGCTAATTTTTGTACTTTTTGCAGAGACGGAGTTTCGTCATGTTGTCAAGGCTGGTCTTGAACTCCTGAGCTCAAGCGATCCTCCTCCTTCAGCCTCCCAAAGTGCTGGGATTAGAGGCATAAGCCACCATTTCCTGTCCAAACTATTTCTTAAAATGGAAAAGTCTGTTCATCTAAAGCTTTCTGCAATATTTCTGATTCCCAAGTTATTTGCACTACTTCTGTGTCAGCATAAACTTCAAGTGAAGGTTTTACATACATGCATTGACTCTCTTTAATAGATTTTGGGCCTTTGTTTTAATGAGGATTTCAGTCAGCTTTCCCTCCACCTTTTAAGTGCAGGTTAGATCTCCAGTATATATAGTAGTGGTCATCATTTCTTGTTATTTGTTTCATATAAAGTCTTCTAGTTTTCTGTGGGTAAAGCTGCAATACGAATCTCTAAGATTCACAGTGTAACTAGCACATGTGGATCAAAGTTGCAAAAGTCACCCAATTTCTGGATCATTCCTGCCTCAGCTTAGGATGTAAGTCAATATTACAGATTCCGAGGCGAAAATCCCCTAATGGCTTATAGATCTGGCTGAAATACAGCAAAGGGCATTAGGGCATTCAACTCATTAATGCGTGGATTGGTAAAATTTTCTGTAAAGTGCCAGATGTTAAGTTTTAGGCTTGTGGACCATATGGTCTCTATTGCAACCACTCGACTCTGCCACTGTAGCGTGAAAATAGTCTTAGACTACATACATAATGAATCTTAGCTGTGTTAAAGTGAATTAAAATAGAGTCTAGGCCTGAAAAATCCCTGCAGGGACAAACCCAGTGAGGCCTCATAAGTGACCTTATCTTTGCTTGATTTGCAAACAGAAGTGAAATGTAATTTAAGCTATTTTTCTTGTAGTGCCTATATTAAGGAAAAACAGAACTTAAGCTCAATCAATCAGAAGCAGCAAACAAACTTATAATTCTACAGCTAGGGACTTCCTAGTGGGACAGACCAGGTAAGGCAACTTTATAACTGTAATCCAACATTTTCTTTGTATGATTTCAACATTCATTCTATGAAAACCTGACTCTCAGACTTCTTCAATGGAGCCCCTAGACCATTTCTGATTTGAAACTGCCCAATTCATAAATCATCATTTCCTCAAATAAACTCTTTAAATTTTTATTGTGCCTCAGTTTATGTTTTAACAGCTGTGTTTCAATAAAATTTTAATTTCTCACCAAAACACGCAGCAGGCCATAATAGACCATGGGTCATGGTTTGCTGATCCCCGCACTCATGCCTGGACAGCTGGAGCACAGATGCTGTCCTAAAGTGCACCTTCAAAAGAATTAAAGGAAGCAGGCAAGGTCAAAGATGTACATGACCTCTATTAAAGCCCAAGGCTCAAAGTATGCTTCATGGAACCAAATATTTTATTTGTATGATTTCAACATTCATTACAATCTACCATGATTGGAAGGTTCCTGAGGCTTCATCAAATGCCTCTAAGCATAGTTTTGTTTTGTTTTCATCTGCAAATTTCATTCCCTGTCTCTTTCTCTCAAAATTAATGGCACTAGATATTGGGATCATGAGGCAAGTGGGACCAATAATAACAGCACCTTTTCCTATCCAAGGTCTGAACCATTTGAGACATAAAAAAAACGTTGGCCTGTAGAAGCCAATATTTTGCTTTTCTTACTATGGAAAGCCAGATTGAAGGCCGTGGCTTATAACTGCTGACAAGTAAGTTTCTTCCTATTAAGCACCAAATTTAGGCTTTCTTGTCAACCAAAAACTCATGCTCCCTACAGGCAGTTTGCATTCAAGTAAGAGAAAAAAGACTAGCGTTCTGCTTATTTTCCTATTCCTATTTACCATCCAGGTAAGTGATTCCACCTAGCCTGGGCAGGAGTGATGGATGGAGCCCAGAGAATCCAACTGGGAGTTCTCTGGGCTCCATCCAGAGAAGAAGAAGGAAGTATTCTCTTCAAATAACATCAGCTGAAACCATGAGGTCAAAACGATCATTTTATGTCTAGATAAATGAAGCAACTGAAGATACCATAACAGATGGAGGAAGCAAGTGGGAATTTTAGGCTGAATGACATCCACAGACCTATTTAAAATCTCCGTATTATAAAGAGTGATTCTGCTCCATTGCTCCCCAGAGGCTGTGGGAAAGTCAAGAACATTATGTATTTGATGAGATTCCAGGTTTCTTATCTTTAAAGTTATTTATTTTGCAGTAGCCCAACCCTTGAGAGAGACTCATGGGTCTGCAATATTATGACTGATAACTCTTTTTTTTTTTTTCTCCCTCTACCAGCACCTACTACACTGATGGTCAAATAAAAATCATCAAAAAATGTTGTTTAAACAAGTGAATAAATGCAACCCTTCTAAGGTCTTGATTTCCTATCTTGTTTTAATAGTTAACAATACGATCCTCCTAAATGATATCTGTAAGACTACTCTTAAAGGATCCCACTCTTCAGTTCATAGACATTTAGATTCATCTTACTATCTTACTTTTCTTGATTAATTGCTCTTGAGGAAAAAAAAAGACAAAGTAGCATAAGTACCCAAGGCATAGCATACAGCCAGAGGTGATGGTATAACTGAAAACTGACAATAATTCTTGTAATAAAGAGGCATCTGCTAATCTGTTGCTAATTTTTATTTGAAAATTGTTGTTGTTGCTTAGGCCTTAACAAGGTCAGGAAAATACAGAAGCTCCTTTAAAAAGGGAAAATGAAACAAAAAAGTAAGTTTCATATTTTCCTTGGTCTCTTGCTTAAGAAGGTTGCTGTAGGAAATGTAAATAGACCACAGGAAGCTTTAGAAACTCAGCTCTTTGATTGAAAAAATGGAAATTCTGTTTTTTATGGAAATAAAGTAATTCAATGAAAATACAAAATACAGTTGGTTATCATTTAAAAAGGGTTCGTTCTTTGGATTATGGTTTCTTTGATATAGTACAACTCTGGCACAGACCATCATTCCAAGTGTATTTCTGAAAGCAAAATAAATGAAAACTGTTTTCTGTCTTCATTAATGTTTTGCTCTGTTCTATTTGTGGAATTTCAAGAGGAGCATGCAGTTTTCCTGGATCATTTTCAGGGAGGGAAGGATGAATGGGATGAGGGAGTTGACCCCAAAAGAAAAGAATGAGTCAACATGAAGAAATAATGCTTCTCCCAGGCTTGCATTTGGATCCTCTAATTGTAAAATTGTAAAATTCCAGACTTCTCCTCCTTACATGAAAAGAATCCAAAAGAATGTGGGTAGTGGAGGAGAGAATTTGTTTGTTTACCAACCATAAAGTCCTCATGAACCTAACAGGGTCATAAAATTTTCTTTTTGGATTATTCTTTTTGTCGTTCCCTGACCATCACCACCACCTCCACTATCACCACCACCACAACACACACACACACACACACACACACACACACACACACACACACACACACACACACTTCCCTTTTCTTCTCCATTCACCTTGAACTTTGTATTATCTCTTGGTGATGTTCAACTTAACTCCTTTTCTTTCCTGATATAAGCTTGAAATAAAAATTATGACATCTTGAAGTTCTTTTTAAAAGGTCCTCATATTTTATAATCAATATTTTTTGATCAGTAACTATATGCCAGAGCATGGGGACATCATAGAGAATAAGCCAGACATCCTCTCTGTTCTCATGAGGCTTACTGACTGTCTGAAGCATCTGAAGCAGGTGGTAGGGATAGGGTTTGGACATTTTGTCCCCTCTGAATCCTATCTTGAAATGTGACCTCCAATGTTGGAGGTGGGGCCTCGTGGAAAGTATTTGGGTCATGGGGGTGGATCCCTCATGAATGGCTTCATGCCCTTTTAGCAGTAATGAGTGAGTTTTCACTGCTCTGAGTTCTTGAGAAATCTGGTTGTTTAAAAGTCTGGGACACCTCTCTCCATCAGCTCTTGCTTTGGCTCTTGCCATGTGATGAACCTGCTCCCCCTTCACCTTTTGCCATGAGTGGAAGCTTCCTGAGGCCCTCACCAGGAGCAGATGCTGGCACCATGCTTCCTGTATAGCCTGCAGAACTGTGAGCCCAAATAAACCCCTTTTCTTTGTATATTACCTGGTCTCAGATATTCCTTTATAGCAATGCAAACAGATAGTATAGCAGGGATCAGCAAACTGTAATTCATGGGACAAATTTGGCCCATTGCCCAATTTTGGATATATAGTGTTATTCTACACAGGCACACTCATTCATTTACATGTTGTTTATGCTGCTTTTGTGACATCACAGCAGCGATGAGTAGTTGTGACAGAGACTGTTGGGTCTGCAAAGCCTGAAATAATTACCACCTGGTCTTTTACAAAAAGTTTTCCAATTGCTGCTTGGGAAATGACATCAGTTCGTATAATACACTGAGCTAAAGACAGAGAGAACCAGTAAAGAAATTCTGTAGAAGGGCATGTCAGAGCTTACTAGTTGGCCCCAATATCCATTTTGCCCTTCTTAGAAAAGTAGACCTGATTTTCAGCTGGGCTTTTTCACTTGGAATGTAGATTGTATTTCACAGTCTCTTTTGCAGATAGAGGTAGCTTTTAATTAAATTCTGGCTAATGGGATTTTATTAGTCTATTTTCATACTGCTATGAAGAAATACCTGAGACTAGGTGATATATAAAGAAAAAGAGTTTTAATGGACTGACTCACAGTTCCACATGGCTGGGGAGGCCTCACAATGATGGCAGAAAGTGAAGGAGAAAGGTCTTACATGGTGTCAGGCAAGAGAGCATGTGCAGGAGAACTGCTCTTTAAAAATCCATCAGATCTCATGAGACATATTCACTATCATGAGAACAGCAGGAGAAAAATCTGCCCCCATGGTTCAATTACCTCCCAACAAGTCCCGGATCCCTCCCATGACATGTGGGGATTATGGGAGCTACAATTCAAGATGAGATTTGGATGGGCACACAGCCAAACCATATCATTCCACCCCTGGCCTCTCCCAAATCTCATGTTCTCAGATTTCAAAACCAATCATGCCTTTCCAGCAGTCCCCCAAATTCTTAACTCATTCCAGCATCAACCCAAAAGTCCAACTCCAAAGTCTCATCTGAGATAAGGCAAGTCCCTTCCACCTCTGAGCCTGTAACATCAAAAGCAAATTAGTTACTTCCTAACTATAATGGGAGTGCAGGAATTCAGTAAATACAGCCTTTCCAAATGGGAGAAATTGGCCAAAACAAAGGAGCAATATGCTCCATACAAGTTCAAAATCCAACAGGGCAGTCGTTAAATCTTAAAGTTCCAAAATGATCTCTTTTGATTTCATGTCTCACATCCAGGTCATGCTGATGCAAGAGGTGTGCTCCCATGGCCTTGGGCAGCTCCACCCCTGTGGTTTTGCAGGGTATAGCCCCCCTCCCGGATGCCTTCACAGGCAGGTGCTGAGTGTCTGTAGCTTTTCCAGGTTCATGGTTCAAGCTGTTGGTGGATCTACCATTCTGGGGTCTGGAGGACAGTGGCCTTCGTCTCACAGCTGCACTAGGCAGTGATGTAGTGGAGACTCTGTATTGAGGCTGCCACCCCACATTTCCCTGCTGCACTGCCCTAGCAAATGTTCTCTGTGAGGGCCCTGCCCCTGCAGCAAACTTCTGCCTGAACATTCAGGCATTTCCGCACATCCTCTGAAATCTAGGAAGAGGTTCTCAAACCTCAATTTTTGACCTCTGTGCACCCACAGGCTCAACACCACATGGAAGCTGCCAAGGCTTGTGGCTTGTATCCTCTGAAGCCACAGCCTGAGCTGTACTTTGACCCATTTTAGCCATGACTGGAGCAAGTGGGACGCAAGGCACCAAGTTCTTGGGCTGCGCACAGCAGGAAGGCCCTGGACCTGGCCCAGAAAACCTTTTTCCCTCCTAGTCCTTCAGGCCTGTGATGAGAAGGGCTGCCCCGAAGGTCTCCGATATTCCCTGGAAACATTTTCTTCATTGTCTTGGTGATTAACATTCAGCTCCTTGTTAATTATGCAAAATTCTGCAGCAGGTTTGAATTTATCTCCAGAAAATGGATTTTTCTTTTCTGTTTTATTCTTTTATTTATACTTTTATTCTCTGCTTTTCTTGAGTGCCTTGCCACTTAGAAATTTCTTCCTCCAGAAACCCTAAATGATCTCTCTCTAGTTCAAATTCCTGAGCTCTCTAGGGCAGGAGCAAAATGCCATCAGTCTCTTTGCTAAAGCATAACGAGAGTAACCTTTGCTCCAGTTTCCAACAAGTTCCTCATTTCCATCTGAGACCACCTCAGTCTGAACTATCACTATCAGCATTTTGGTCAAAGCCATTCAACAAGTCTCTAGGAAGTTCCAAACATTCCCACATCTTCATGTCTTCTGAGCCCTCCAAGTATCTAGGAAGTTTCCAACTTTCCCACATTTTCCTGTCTTCTTCTGAGCCCTCTAAACTGTTTCAACCTCTGCTCGTTGCCCAGTTACAAAGTCACTTCCATATTTTCAGGTATCTTAACAGCATCACCCCACTCTACCAGTACCAATTTACTGTATTATTCCATTTTCATACTGCTATGAAGAAATACCTGAAACTGGGTAATATATAAAGAAAAAGAGGTTTAATGGACCCACAGTTCCACATGACTGGGGAGGCCTCACAATCATGGCAGAAGGAGAAGGAGGAGCAAAGTGACATCTTATGTGGTGGCAAGCAAGAGAGTGTGTGCAGAGGAACTGCCCTTTATGAAACCATCAAATCTCATGATAATTATTCACTATCATGAGAACAGCACAGAAAAACCCACCCCCATGATTCAGTTACCTCCCACTGGGTCCCTTCCATGACATGTGGGGATTATGGGAGCTACAATTCAAGATGAGATTTGAGTGGTGACACATCCAAACCATATCAGGGATGTGAGCAGAAGTATTATATGCATATTCCTTGAAGTTTCCATAAAATAGAATATGGATCTTTCTTTAGGACCCCTTTCTTCTTCCTGGTAGTTGCAGTGCAGTTATGATGGCTGCAGCTTGAACAGTCATCTGGGACCATGGCACACAGAAATAATGAAGCTGTAGGAGATAAGGGGAATAGGACTGAGGTGAGATCTCAGGTTTGTTTTAAATTGCATTTCTCTGTTGATTAGTCATGTTCAACATTGCAAATCATCAACTATTAACCCCTTATCAGATGTTTACTTTGCAAATATTTTTTCCCATTCTATAGGTTGTCTCTTCGCAACCTACAAAGGAACCTGATTGATTCCTTTGCTGTGCAGAAGCTTTTTAGTTTGATGCAATCTCATTTGTCTATTTTAACTTTTTTTGCCTTTGCCTCTCAAGTTGTATCCAAAAAATCATAGCCTAGACCAGTTTCACTGAGTTTTTTCCCTATATTTTCTTCTGGTAGTTTTACATTTGCAGGCCTTATATTTAGTCTAATCAAATTAACTTAATTTTTGTATTTGGTGTGAGATAAAGGTCTAATTTTATTCTTCCACATATGGATATCTAATTTTCCCAGCACTATTTATTAAAGAGACTGCTCTTTCCCCTATTGTGTGTTTTTGGCAACATTATCAAAAATTGGTTCACATGGATTTATTTCTAGGCTCTCTATTCTGATCCATTTGTCTATGTTCCTGTTTTCATGCCAGTATCATGCTGTTTGGGTTGCTATAGTTCTGTAGTATATTTCAAAGTCACATAGTATGATGCCTCTAGCATTTTTTTTTTTTTCTGTAGGATAACCTTTGCTATTTGAGGTCTTTGGCTGCAAATTTTAGTATTATTTTTTCTATTTCTGTGAAGAATGTCATTGGTGTTTTGGTAGGTATTGCACTGAGTTTGTAGATTGCTTTGGCTGGTATAAACATTTTAGTAATATTAGTTCTATCAATGCATAAAAATATATTTTCATTATTTTTATCTTTTTAATTTATTTCATGGATGTTTGATGGTTTTATGGTTTTTATGGTTGGTTACATTTATTCCTAAGTATGTTTTGTAGCTATTATAAATAGGATTTCTTTTTGATTTTGCTTAAGATAAGTTGCTATTAGTGTATTGAAATGCTACTTATTTTTGTATTTTGATTTTGTATTCTACCTTTACTGAATTCATTTATTAGTTCTAACAGTTTTTTGGTGGAGTCTTTAGTTTTTCATGTATAAATCATGTTATCTACAAACAGAAGCAATTTCAATTCTTCCTTTTTAATTCAAATACTTCTCATTTCTTTCTCTTGCTTAATTGCCCTGGCTAGGACTTTTAGTACAATGTTGCACCGAAGTGGCAAGAGTGGGTATCTTCTCCTTCTTCCAGATCTTAAAGGAAAAACTTTAAACTTTTCCTCATTGAGTATGGTGTTAGCTGTGAGTTTCTCATATATGGCCTTTATTGTGTTGAAGTACATTCCTTCTGTACCTAATTTGTTGAGAGTTTTTGTCATGAAAGGATGTTGAATTTCATCAGATGCTTTTTCTGCATCTATTGGAATTAACATATGGTATTTGTCTTTCATTCTGTTAGCAGGATGTATCATACTGGTATGCTTTGGCTCTGTGTCTCCACTCAAATCTTGCCTTAAATTGTAATCCTTATAACTCCTATGTGTCAAGAGAGGGTCTTGGTGGGAGGTGATTGTATCATGGGGGCAGTTTCCTGCATGCTGTTGTCATGATGGTGAGTGAGTTCTCACAAGATCTGATGGTTTTGTAAGTGTTTACTAGTTCCTCCTTCACATGCTGTCACTCTCTCCTGCCACGTTGTGAAGAAGGTGCCTGCATCCCCTTTCATCTTCCACCATTATTGTAAGTTTCCTGAGGCCTCCCAAGCAATGCAGAACTGTAAGTCAATCGAATTTCTTTCCTTTATAAGTTACCCAGTCTCAGATATTTCTTTATAGCAGTGTGAAAACAGACAAATACACATACCTATTGATTTACATATATTGAACCATCTTTGCATCTCTGGGATGAATCCCACTTGATCATGGTGAATGGTCTTTTTAATGTGTTGTTAAATTTGGTTTTTTAGTATTTTGTTGAGGATTTTTGCTTTTATGATCATCAGTCATATTGGCCTGTAGTTTTCTCTCTCTCTTTTTTTTTTTTTTTTGTAGTATTCTTGTCTGACTTTGGTATTAGGGTAATGCTGGCCTCATGAAATGAATTTAGAAGTATTCTCTCTTCTTTAATTTTTTGAAAGAGTTTGAAAACTCTAGGTGCATTTCCATTAATACCAATTTTTATTCCTCCTCCAGTGTAAACTTTTGACAATTTTTAAATATTTTAATTGAAATGTAATATACATGTAGAAAAGTGCAAACGTTGTGAGCATACAGTTCAATAAATTTTTACAAATGGAACACAACAGCATAAACAGATAGCATAGACGGCATAGACAGATAGAAACAGAATATTACTAGTACTCAAGAATGCCTCCATTTTTTCCAATAACTATCTTCCACCCAAGAATAATCACAATTCTGACTTGTAATAACATTATGATTATCTTTTTTGTTTTTTATGCAAATGGAATCAGATAGACAACATGTACTCTTTTATGTCCAGTTTCTTTTGTCCAGCATTATGCATGATGATTTTATCCACATTGGTGTGAATAGGTGTGGTAGTTCATTCCCACTGCTATGTAGAATTCTACTGAGTGAATATATCACAATTTATTAATAAATTCTATTTTTATGAAAATTTGAGTAGTTTCTAATTCTTTGACTACCACAGTTCTGTGATAAACATTTTAGTACATGCCTTGTGGTGAACACATATACACATTTATGTTTGGTATATGCTTAGGAGTAGAATTGCTGGTCATTGGGTGTGCACAGGTTCAACTATAAAAGATACTGCAAACAGTTTCCACAGTGTTTGAACTGGCAACATATGAAAGTTCTGATTGCTCTAAATTATTGCCAACACTTGGGATTTTTTCTTCTTTATTTTAGCAATTTTAATGTGTAGGTAGTAGCAGTGCATTGACTTTTTATTTGCAGCGTTTTGATCTCAAGTATGTATCGATCTCATGATTTGATCATGATATGATCTCATGTATTGATCTCAAGTATGGAGTCAGGTGGGGATGATTGGGCAACTCTGCCGCTCTTAGCTGGGTTTGCGTACATGACTGAGGGTGTCCACTGATGGCTGGCAGATCTAGGCTAGCTGCAGCTGAAGTAATTGGCATGACTCATCTCTGCTCTACAAATCTCTCATTCTCCAGCAGAGTTGCCCCAGCATTCTCATGGAAATGACACAGGTGCTAAAGCAAAGAAACCCAGTTGTGCAAGTGCTTTACAAACCTTTGTCTGCATGACATTTGCTAATATCCCATTGGTTAAAGTGAGTCATTTAGCCTTGCTCAGATTGAGAGTTAGTCAGTTCTACTAAGTTGCATGGCAAAGGGTGTAGAGACAGGGTTGGGAGAAGAAGTGATTCATTTTTGCAATCTAACATACAATTGAAATTAAGTACCTTTCAGATGATTATTAGCCATTTAGATATCCTTTTTGTGAAGCTGCTGCTCAACTCTTTCCTTATTTCTTCATGGGATGTCAATCTTTTTCTTGTGGATTGATTGACCTTTATATTTTTAGACACAAGTCTTTTATTGGATATGTGTATTGTCAATAACTTCTTCCCTTCTGTGGGCTGCCTGTTTACCCATCAATGATGTCTTTTGACAAACAGAACTTTTAAATTTTAATACAATTTATCAATTTTTTATGCTTAATGCTTTTTGTGTTTATTAAAAAGTCTTGCCTACTCTAAAGTCATAAAGATCTTTACTTATGCTTTTAAAATTCTTTGTTATTTTATTTTTCATGTGTAGATCATATTTCATATATATAACAGCTTGACAGATATTATAGCTTAGTTTGGGCTGTCTTTTGGGGGTTAGTATCAATTCCTGTGTCTATGCCTGGAGAGATATGCTAAAGATTAAGTTGAATGGACCTGCAGATTCTCACCTGAAGTGGATTTTTGTGAGGAATTTGAATTTGAAATAGTGCAAAAGTTCATTTCACATTACGTGATGAATGGCTATGGATCAGAGGAAACCTAGTTTTTCTTGGTTAGTGTATTGAGCCAGCTATTTTTGAGGTATTTTGTAGCTCAGAAAATTTTTTTTAGTTGAATCCACAAAGCTTTAATTACTCCATCTATTCCTAGGGTGGTGGTATCCTATGTCTATTATTGATTTTGATAACTTTCATACCAGGATTTAATTAGGCACCAGTGTGTAGACAATTTGCTTCTTTTCCTTCGCCCAAGGAAAATTATATAACAGAAAAATTATTTTGTATAAGAACAGATACTTTCTCATTTGTAGCATGGTAAGAAGTGTGGTTTCTAAATATCCAGATGGAGAATCAGGAATGGAGAATGGCACTTAGAATTTTCCAGATAATTTGGAACTGAAGCCTAATAGACCAGAAAGAGAAATTTTCATCATGATATGCCTAAGTTAATCTGATTCCTATTCAGACCAGACCTAAAAGGGTTTTTATTGTATGCTGTCTGCCAGGAATAGTTATTAAACAGAGGTGGCGTAGTATAATACCAATTATTTAAAAATATTTAAAATTTGTTCATCCTTATAGTTAAAAAATAACAGAGGAAATCTATCTATCTATAAATCTATTATAAATATCAATTTTCACATTCCTTATCTAATTAGATATTTGAGGCTATTTTATTAATGAAAGAAATGCCTGAAAATGCAGGTGCTTGATTTGTAATTGCAAACGAATAAATAAACGTCTCAGTAAGAAGAGCTGAGACAGTCTTGAAGCAGTCTAATTAATCAGTGAAATATTTTTCTTGTTATAATTCCTTAGATAGATTTCCTCTGTTATTTTTTAACTATAAGGATGAAAAAATTTTAAATATTTTTAAAAACCCAAACAGATAGATTTAGTTTAAATTACTTGTATTGCAGGTAATGAACTGTGCAAACTGTGAGAAGGAAGTACAAAAGGAGCCTTTGTTCAAGGCTGAAAACAACTTAGAAAATGATTAAGGGCACTTTCATCATATAATTTCCTCTTTGTGTCTCAATTCTTCAAGGAAAGAAAGGCTATTGATCTGCTGACTCAGTGTCCTTTTTATCCATAAAATAAGAAACATTTCTTTGTAGCCCTATTTATTTGACAACTACACTCAAATAGTGTTGCTTAATTGTCGTTGGCAATGATGAATGAACGAATCTTGCCTTAGACCATTTGTCATAATTTCTATATGTATATGTTGCATCTCTCTAAATTGACTTTCAAAGATGGAAACTACATTTTAGCATAATGTTCTCCAGAAATTGTAGTATATGAGGTGATAGGTATGTTAATTAGCTTGATTTAATCATTTCACAATGTATGCATTGTCATAACATCATATTGTACTCCATAAATATATGCAATTATTATTTGTCAATTACAATAAAGTTTTAAAAATAAGCTACATCTTCATCACTTTTGGCTTCTCTTGTATATTTAGCATACTATTGAGCCAATAGCAAGTACTCAGAAATGATCTAGAAAGAAAGAATTCCAACAATCAGAGTTAAGAAATTCTAGTGGTCTCTCTCATTCTCTAAGATATACTTAGATCACAATACCTTCGGAAGAGATCTGTAGAATATGGTGAAAAGTTATGAGAATTTTAGGTTGAGACTGTGGGAAGCATCACCAAGAGCGGGATAGGAGACATTGAGCAGTTATTAGAGGAGATGGAAAATAATGAGTAAGACAGTCAAAGTATAGTTTAGGAAAAGGTCAGTTTAAGATCCAAGGAAGAGGAGTTTCAGAAAGAAGAGAATTGTCAGTTATGTCAATGTCCCAGAGAGGTCAAGTTAAGGAAGGGAGTCTCAAAATAGATCCTGAAATTTGCTAAAAAGGTCACTTTTGACCTCAGAGAAAACTTTTTCAATGGAATAGCTAACAGTAATGAGGTTAACAGCAGTGAACTGAGGGAGAATGGGCATGATGAAACATGAGAAAAGACATTCTTTCTGGAAGTTTTCAGTATTACAAGGAACAATTGGTGTTGCTGGAGTTCACAAGAGGAGAAAAGCAAGGAAACGTCATGGAGAAGCTGTGAAGAGGGGAAGGGAAGTTCGTGACTCATTGGGAAAAGAGCATAAATAATAGTTTAAAATGGCACGTATGGGTAGAATAGGAAAGAGAAACAGGAGAAAGACACTGGAAGATCATGGTGACAGAAGCAATACAACAGGATAATTTGTTGAGTGTAGGGAGGTTGGGAGGTAGATTATTCAGAAATTTCAAGTTTGAGTGATTAGGAATACTACAGTGCCATGAAAAGAAATGGGTCACTTTAAAGAAAAGTAGATTTTGCAAGAGGCAAGTAATGAGATTAATATAAAATCTATTGAATATGAGTTGCAAATGGAGCCACTTGTTGTGGAAGTAAAGATGGCAATGGGAACTTTAGACTAAGGCAGTGATTTCATACCATCCATTCATTGTATCCTAGTGCTTAATTTCCTGGAATTTAAAGCACACAATGTCTGTAATTCACATTGTTGCAACATTCTTATTGATATTCTTCATCCAATGATTTCAAAGCACATTTTCCAATCTACATCACTAATAGCCTTTATTGATAGTTCATCTAATAATTTTCTACCACACAAAAGTACATTTTCTGTTGTCTTATGATATATGAAAAGCACGTGACAGTGCCTAGACCACAAGTACCTGATTAAACATTATATCCCCTGACTATAAGACCCTCACTAGCTGCTTTTACTGGTGAAATCCTACTTGCCCTTTGTATTAGTTTCCTTTTGCTGCTGTAACTAATTACCATAGCTAGTGGCTTAACACAACACAACTTTATTTTATAGTTCTGGAGGTCAGAAGTCCAAAATGGTCTCACTGGGCTAAAATCAAGGTACCAGGCAATACCAGGATTGTGTTCCTTTCTGGAGGGGAGAATTCGTTTATTTGCCATTTGCAAGTTCAGGAGGGTTCCTGCATTTCTTGACTCTTGGCTTCCTTTCATGTTTAAATTTAGCAATATGAGTTTCTCATATCACATCAGTCTGATACTGACCCTTCTGCCTCCTTCCCCGACTTTTAAGGACTTTTGTGACTACATAAAACACAGTCAGATAATCCAAGATAATCTCCCCATCTGCTAATTAGCTCATTAGCAGCCTTAATTTCATCTTCAACCTTAAATCTCTTTTTCCATAACAATACATATTTCTAGGTTCTGGGAATTAGGGTGTGGGCATTTTTGGGAGGCCATTATTCTTAAGGATCACATTTAGGTGTCACCCCAAGAACATGATAACTCCCCAAGATAAAGTGAATCATGTTCTTCACAGCTTTTATTCCACACATAATGGCTATCTCTTTTTTTTTTTTTTTTTTTTTTTGACAGAGTCTCGCTCTGTCTCCCAGGCTGGAGTGCAGTGGCATGATCTCGGTTCACCGCAGCCTCCTCCTCCTGGGTTCAAGCAATTCTCCTGCCTCAGCTTTCCAAGTAGCTGGGACTATAGGCACACACCACCATGCTGGAGTAATTTTTTGTATTTTTAGTGAAGACGGGGTTTCACCATTTTGGTCAGGCTGGTGTGGAACTCCTGACCTCAGGTGATCCACCCTTCTTGGCCTCCCAAAGTGTTGGGATTACAGGCGTGAGCCACCGTGCCCGGCCAATGGCTACCTCTTATTCCATCTCTTAGCAAATTGTGCTGTGATTGTTTGTGTCGCCAACTGACACCTTCATTCAGGGGAGCAAGACCTTTGTTTTTCTTATTTATCTCTGTGTCTTCATTCCTCATCTCCTTGCCTGAATTTCCATCAAAGTGTCTGGAAAACAGGAAGCTCTTAATAAAAAAACTGTTGAGTTAACTGAGTGGAGGAAACAGAATATTGGTAGGGTTCTATGAGTTGGGTAAATTATTTACCATGAGGAAGTGAATTTCAGGGCCATTTGGTGATACAATAGGAATATATGAATGGAAGTCAGATAAATCTTTATATTTGGAGACAAGGTTGGGAAATCATACTCAGTGAAATGGGCACAAGAAATTAACACCAGGCAATGACTGGAATTTGTGTAATTTTTTCTCATACTGTATTGTAATTTAGGAATTGCTTATTTATGAAATTTTAATTCATTGGGAAGAAAGACTAAAGTGAAAGTAAGGCTAAATGTACTAACATATCACAAAAAGGTACCATAATGACACAAAGTTGGGAAACCAATAAGTACATTTAGTTAGTTTGTTTTTAAGTATAGGTAACTAACACAAACAAATAGTAAATAAAAGAACCATCCCTGTTTATTCACCACTCGCAAGGGAGATTGGTGTTTTGATTTAGATGATAAGGATAGCTCTGCTTCCTTCGTAGTCTGAGCTGTCCCTTGGGTGGAGAAGGTCAATAGGTTGGGTTGTATAAGTATGACGCATATTTCCTTCAGGCAACAATCAATTTCCTTTTTTCGATTTTGTGCTTCCTACACGCCCTCTGATAAATAGTCTGGTCTCCCGGGGGAACCACTCATCAGGAAGGGAGTGCCCTGTTCAGATCTGACCAGTCCTGTTCCCAGCCCTGGTGGTGGCTGGACCACTGAAAATTAAGAAATCCGTGTCCTAGTTAATAGCTGTCTTCATGTGTGTTATTAGAATGAATAAATTTTCCAGAGCCTACTGGGCAGTCTAAGAAATAGAATGTACCTAAAAACATATTGTCTAAGACCAGCCCCTTGCTCATAACCAGCCCAGGGGGATATAACCCTCTATGAGTCCTGTCTGTGCTCAGGTATCTGTCTGTGAGTGCTACTGTGACAGTTAATTTTTTGACTAATATAGTTATGCCAGCTAGCTGATGGTGTGATTTCATGTGGCAAGCAATAGGTAGCCATTGTACCTTCTTAAATCATTAGGGAAGTAACATGGTGAAAGTGGAGCTTCAGAGGGATTTAATCTGACTTTGCTATGTAGAAAGGATTAAAGGGCTATGGAAGACAGTAGGTAGTCAGTAAGGAGGCTGTGAAAATGTTTCCTGAAGAAGAGGGCCTGGAAGAGAGGGATGATGTTTAGACATTATGAAGGAAGAAACTGACCACTACCATGGATATGGGGTATGAAGAAGCAGTAGCAGCCTAAGACAATTCTTTGATTTTGATGGTGGACACCAGCATGTGGCTAATCTGACAGAATTATTATTTAATCAGAAACTTAAAGCTTTTGGTGGCCCCTAAATTAAAGGTATAAAGTAGTTTCAAATACAATTTTATTTTGAAAAAGAGAATGTCAGGTAAATTTTTTTTCCCAAAGATTTATTAGCAACAACTCATGTCAAGGATTAATATCCAAACTTTTGAACTGTGGTCATTCAGTTTCATTTGCTAAGCTCTCATTTGCTTTTTTAAAAATTAATTTATATTAGCTGAAAAATTATTTCAGGGAGCAACTGCAAAGTTCAATATAGTCTCTGACATACAATGCTTAGTAGGAAACATGTTGCTCATATCATTTTCTAGTAAAAAAATGGTAATGGCATTTTAAAAAATTCAATTGCCTATTGTGAAAGACAGCATTAAATGATGGGTATGTACCAAGTCTCTTTCTAAGTTATTCTCATTGCCTAGAATTATGCAAGAAATCTTTTGCAAAACCATGTGGAATTCTAACCAACACCTAAGAAGCTCGCGCTGTAGATGAAATCTCATCAAGTTTTTAGAGCCCTTGATGTTACCAACCCAGGTAGCATCTTTAGGAGACTTGTATTTCATTTACAATCAAAATCACATTAAATTTTGTGTAAACACTCTTTGGCTGGACTCCACATCCAATATTCTTTTCGAAGTCATATGAACACAAAAGTAAAGCTAAAATAAATAAATATAATTCTAAAGAACAAGAGCCTCATTGTCTGGCTTGGCAAATTTACCTGAAGCTGTTCTCTTTCTCTTTCACATACACACTCTTTTTTTTTTTTAATCCTTAATTGAAAAATTGAGCCTCCGGCAGCCAAAACATACACTGCAAAGCTAAAGACGTTTGGGCATTGGCATTTCCAAGAACCTGGCACTTGTGACTGCTGTAGCTAGTTTTCACACTGTGAGGCTGCTTTTGATTTACTGCTGTCATAAAATGAGACTAGGTGTAGTGTTATGATGATTTGCGATTTGTTCCTAACTCAAAGGGCTCTGGTGGCCTCTTAAACTTATTAGAACAACTTCTATTAGGAAAATGGAACTAACATGACAGGACTCGTTCCTTCAGGTCACACAGAAATTGTGGGGGGTTTGCCTCCTATGTGTGGGGTTTGAGCAAAGGGGGAGAATGGAGAGACAGAAGGAAGCAATGGGAAGCAAGAAGAACGTGACCCCCTTGATGCCCTTACTTTAAAGCATGCATCTTAGGGTTGTAGAGGTTGAGTAGTAGCTATTTAGGCCTTTCTGTGTGCAATTAAAGATATTTCTAAAAGATCATTTAAATCCTCATTTTATTTGCTCCTCCTTATATTTTTCATTCCCCTAGGAGGGTTTCAATGGAATGGGTTTCCTGCCAACACTTGACAACAATATCCATGCTGGCTCATGGCAGTTTGATGGGACATCAGGGAGAAAAAGGCTCAAACGGGCTGCCCAAGACCTCAGCATGAGTGAGTAATTGTAAAAGGCTCCCCACCACGTGTGTTAATACTTAGAAATACAGAACTAAATGTCAACACTTTTCCTCTCCCGAGAGCACTAACATCTGAGCACGAAGGCTGAGGGTAACACCACGCCAGCCCAGAGTTCAGAAAGGAAAGTCTATGTTATCTGTTTTAAATCACTTGTCAAAAATGAGTTTTTCTTGAGCTCTCTTCTTAGGGAAGGAAAAATATAGAACAGACTTTGGCATCAGCCACTTGCCTTGGCATTGAGTAGCAGCCATAAACCCTGAGAATGGGCGCCCCATACCAGAATGGCTAACAGATCCATCCATCATCACTCAAAAACAAAGCATTTATAGGCAGAAGATTGGGTGAGTATCATTATTCTGCTGTTTTAATCTGAAGCAAGCCTCAAGAATTCTCTAAACTTCAATTTTCTCACAGATAAAAGGCAATGTAATCTTTTGTCCATCTAACAGGTTTGCCATAAGGAACACTGATGCTGGTCCGTGTGTGTGTGTGTGTGTGTGTGTGTGTGTGTGTGTGTGTGTGTGTGTGTGTTGGTGGTGGAGAGGAACTTCTGAGTGTCAAGGTGGCAGGGCTGTAGCAAAGTTGGAAAAGAATCCCGTACCCACTGAAGAGCTAAATCAATACAATTGGTAAAATCTAGCCACTGCTAGAATCTTAACTATCACTGGAGACGCAAAAGAATTAAGTCCCTTGGCAACATGGTGAACAAGGAATTGCTTAAGGTCTTACACAACACAGCTTCTGCAAAAGAGAAGTTAAATTGCAGGAAACAGAGATATGCCATGCTTCTACTTTAATTCCCAAAGTTTTTCCACCAGTTAGTGTGCCAAAAGAAAGGGTAGCACTGTTGGCAAACCCTAATGATGATCTTAGCTTGACTGACCTCGGTCTGTGCAGCTTGGTGGTGATTCTGCATGGCAGGTTGCGCAAAGCTCTCTGGCAAGCTTTGGTCAATTTTGATCAACTAAATTTTGATCAAATAAATTATCTTACCTCCATTTTGTTTAATGGAAATAGCTCTTTATCAGGCACCAGAATAACCCAGTTCTAGTCTAGCCACAAATTCTTAGCAAATTATTTACCCTCTTAACCTTAGTTTTCTAGTCTACAAGATGTGTGTGTGTGTGTGTGTGTGTGTGTGTGTGTGTGTGTGTGTTTGGGAGGCGGTGATAGGTGAGTGGGTAAACTAAGTGTTTAAGTTCCTTCTCAACTCAGACATTTCTGATGATGATGTCCTAGTGCAGGGATGATATAACAAAATAGATACAACGTGCATAGTCTGGCAGATGGGGAATATTTAAAATAGTTACCAATCATTTAGCTTTTTATATGTGCAATAAACTTTTCTTAGTAATTTAGATGCATTATCTCATTTCCTCTTCTCAACAACCTTATGAAATAGGTGGTATCATTACACATACTTCACAGATGAGAAAACTGAGGTATAGAGAAAGGTTGATTTTTCCAAATAACATGTCTAGGAAGTAGCAGATGCAACATTTCAGCCTAGTTCCTTTGGCTCCAACGTTCATATTCATAAGCTCCAAACTACAGTGGCTTTCTGTAACATATTTGTAGAAGAATTCTAAATCTTCAATGGAAATAATTTCATGATTGATATTTGCCTAAGTCTTGGAAGTGCAGTGTGCTGAGTGTCTGCCCATGATGAGTGTCTGCTGATCCTGGGGATAGTATTAATCGTCCAGCAGCATTCCTGAATTATCCAACCCAGAGGGATATTTACATTTTTGGATACAATGGCTGAGTACCTTTACTTAGGCCTCCCACCAGGCTAGGACAGACTGGGGGCAGATGCAGCCATACTTCTCATTGAAAAGACTATGGCATGTAGCATTAGCCTCTCCTCATCTGAGATCAAGAACTTCAACATCTATTCTTCCACTCCTCACCTCCTTGCTTGCTATCTCCAGAATTTCATCAGTATTTGGAGGGTAACGCAAAGTAATTCTTTTGCAGAAAAATAATGGCATTTTTGCTTTAATGCAAACAAACAGTGGGATTAAGATTAGATATTCTAAATGGTAGGAAGGAATTTGCAGTTTTAGAACTGTCTTCTCCGCAGTCTGGCTTTGGGCCCTTACATCCACATAACACAGATTTACATATAGAGAAATAATATATATCGTGTCCGTTCCCAGATGGTTTGTATATTTTCTTGGCTAGGTAGAAGGACACACTATGATGCCCAGAAATAAAATAGAATTCAAATCATGGTAGAGATTTAGCCTAAGTTTAGCATTGGATCAGTTGTCATTTTAAAGCACATGTAAATAAATGAGGATAAAATAAGTATATTTTTAAACACATGATTTATAAACAAGCACAATTATTAACTAGAAAGAGCTGAGATTTTATTAGGTATGTGAAAGGTCAGTTTTCTCAGGAACTATCTTTCAGGCATAAAAAAAGGACTAGTATAAATTAAATATGGCCTAACTCTAATGTGATGAACATCTATCTGGGTCATCAATTTGTTTCTCTTTTTTTTTTTTTTTTCCTAAAGTACTTGGTTCAGATCTCTTGTAATACTAACTATATTGTGCTGTTTATGTACATGTCTCTCCAATTAGACCCAATTTCTCAAAGGCAGAGACTGTCTCTAATTCTTGATATCCCCAGGGTCCAGCACAATGCCTAGCACATTGTCAACAATTACTGAAAAAATGCCCAGGAACAAACTACACTCAAACCAGCATCATACAAAATGTAGCACTGATACTCCAGAGTGTCGTTCTGTGGTTGGCTGTGGGTCAGCAGATCTAGGCTGAACTCAGCAAAGAGGCTCTCCTTCAAGTGTTGGATCTAGTTATCTTGGCTCTTTGCTGCAGGCTGAGCCATGTTTGTTCCTGGGACCCAGATTGAAGGTGCAGCAGCTGATTAGAAGAAAAATTTCCCATGGTGAAGGCAAGAGCACAAAAGGCCAAGCCCAATCACACACACACACATCAAACATTTGCTTATGTCATGCTGACTAGTACTTTACTGGTGAAAGGAAGCCACATGATCAAGCTTGATATTAACAAGATAGGGAAATATACTCCATGTTTAGTGGAAGAAATTGCAAAGCCACATAGCAAAAGGTGTGAATATAGAGTAGAGTAAAAAGTTGGAAATAGTATTGCAGCCTACCACAATAGGTAATAAAGGCTTATAGAATTAGTGAGTTCATTTTTGTACCCTGTCTATTCATACCTTATTTGAGTTTCTAACTAATGACAACATCAAATGCTGTGGGGATTTTTTGCTCAGAATATTATTAGTGGTTGGTACATATTAAATAATTTGAAGTCTAGAAATTATCCCCATAGAATCTGCATCAGAGGGATTTACTAAGGTGAGGTTGGAAGTTCTGCAAATATCCTTTCTGGCACTGCATAGCATTTCTTTTCATGATCCAGACCTAAGCCAAGAAGGAAAAAAAAAAAAAAAAAGAATCAAAAATGGAAAAGATTTATAGAAGTACCCACTAGGATTTCAGCTCATAAACATGTGGAGTCTGTTGTTTTCAGTTCTTTTATTTAAGGGCAATGGTTTGAACCAGTGGGTGTAACTTACCTATTTCCATCCTAGGCATACCTAATAGATCTTTCTTTTCAGGACAGTGAACATGATATGCAAAGCTAGAACTCTAAAGGCAAAGGTCTTCCAGGAAGTTGCTGCCCTCTGGGACCTTAGCCTTCTTTCCAGAACCACTGAATGACTTCTGCCATATTGCTATGAAGCTGACACACCTGTTTTGAATAACAATTTGCCCAGGGCTCTGGATTTCCAGGTGGTGATTTTTATTGCTTTCCAAAGCATGAAATTTGAACTTGAGTTTTCCCTGATGTCAGATTAGCAAAAGCACCTTAACAGTGAGCTTTTTAAATAAAGCAGCTATTTCTGGTGGTTACCTCATATTTTAAGAGCCCATTAGAACTATATAGAGAGTTTTCTAAAAAGCAAGGAGAAGAGTGTTAGGCATTTAAAGTTTCAACTGGTCATCTCTCTATTAAAATATTAGGTGTAGACTGGCTTACATACATTTTATGTTACAAACCACACATCTGATGATAGAATAATAAGCCTCATGGGTTGGAGATGGAGCTTTCTTGTCTACTTTTCAAAGAAACTCCGTATCTTTTATGTTGGAGGAGGGGTAGGAAGCAAAACAATTCTCGACGGCCCAGGCACCCTGCTGGTTGCTACAGTGTGAGGTCATTTTGCACTGTAAGTCACAGAGCACAACCTGATCCTTATAAATTCATAACCTGTTTTAGTGAACACTGGTAATTACAAATGAAACACCACACAGACTGATTTTTACATGGTACCCTATTTTATCAAAGATGAAATGTAAAGCAAATAAAACTGCAACTTGCCATGTCAGTTGGTTGCCTGGGGTATAATTATCTGATTAGTCCTTGCAAACCCTTGCTTGTATGTGCAAATTTGATTTAGAGGCCTCTCATAAGATGATAGCTAACTACTTTGTGTAAACACTGCCTTTACCACGCAGAGCCCACCGCTGAGACCATTTTGCACGTCTAGTTATGGTTGTTCTATGTATGAAGCAATGGAACTTGTGGGAATAGCAATGCAGCCATAAGCACACAAATAACTTTTATTGCCAAATACTAGGTTAGAAAAGTATGCACATGAGCCATTACTATAGTTCTAACCTGTCACAAAACCTTTCCTACAGAAAATCAAAAGCATTTCTGGCACTTCCTTAAAGCTTATCTTAAATCAGTAGATTTCTAAGATTTTATTTCTATCTCCACCAAGCAATAACAGTAACTTAAAAAATGTTTTAGTAATATGTGGTCAATTGGATGAGAGTGTAAAACATTATGGCCAATGAAGCTCTAGCATTTGTTGAGTTCAACCGTTTTATTTTTCAGCTGTCAAAACTAAAATTCAGAGAGCCAAGGGCCTGTGAAGGGAACAGAGTACCCAGACTGAACGCCATAGATCAGCTGCCCCCTCTCCAATCCCCTGTTCACCATTCAGGGCTGCCTCTCACAGTAAAACCATAGTGCAATTTGTATTGAATTTTATGGGTCTGCAAACTGAAACTGAGAAGCATGTGACGGATGCAACTGGAAACTGGGACCAGGAATGTGGCCTCCTCTACTCTTCACTCAAACCATTCCCTTCAAAGAATTTATTTTTGTCCTTTCCTTAAGCATTCAAAAAATAAAGAAAACAAAGTATATATGAACATCTTTGCTACACTCTAAAACTGTACTATCTATGCAATAGCCTCCAGCCACCTGTGGCTATTTGGATTTAAATAAAATACAATTTTAAAAGTTGTTTTAAAACATCTTTCAGTTTCTAAATCTAGCTAGCCTCATTTCATATGCCCAATAGCCACATGTGGCTAATGGTGACTGCATTGGCAGCACAGGAAGTGGAACGTTTCTATCATCACTGAAGGTTCCGTTAGACGGTGCTGCTCTACCATCAGAAAATGAAATTTTGTGCTTTTTCTTCTCTTAGACTGCTGTTGGGAACATTTTTTCACAGTTACTAGTTGTCTGAAAAATCCGTCCCTGAGAAAGTCCTGGCTTGCGTCTCTGTGTCACAATTGTAACACCACTTTCGTGTGACATGTATTCACACGTGCAGGCGTTTGGCATTTCAGGCTTTTCATGTTCGTATCAATACTTCTCTCTTATAAAAACAAACACATTTCCATTGTGTCAGATTTCTAATGAGAATTTAGGTACTATGTTTGGTGGAAACATAACTTCAGGCTACTAAATGAAAATTCATCCCTTTCATTTTTCTTTTCTAGCAAAAAATATCAATATATTTAAATATGAGGCATTTAACCAGTTGTTAATTTGAGTTTAATGTTTGTATTAAGGGTAAGATCATGAGAAACTAAATGTTTATGCCTGGTGAAATAAATGATATGAAACCATAAGGACCAGTGAGAGCACGTTGTCCTTAATATTGTATATTGCACATATCACAGATCACTAGATGGGTCTTATATTGACCCTTCTAGGTACACAAGTGGTTAAAAGTATTTGTGCTTCTGGAACTACTTATTTGTGCTTCTAGAACTGCCTGGTTGTTGCAAAGATTTACTCCATCTGACAACCTGAAATGTGTTTGATCTGTCAAGTTTCAGAAGAGAAAATAATTCCCTTGTGCTATGATCTACCAGAATAAAAGTCTTTGTAAGGTAAGGAAAATTAAAACAGTGACAAAAATAACATGAGAACTGCCAGGACTCTGGAGCATAAGAAAAACATAAAAATAATTAAATATAGTTATTTGGTGGAGGAAATGATGAAAAATTTCCCACTTGAAGGCAGTATGCATAGTGATTAAAAGGACAGGTTCCAAAGTCTATCCTACTTACTGCCTAGATTCCAAAAGTCTGTTCTACCATTTTCTAACTGTGTGACTTTGAGGAATTTGATTAACCTCCCTGAGGCAAGTCTGGAAGAGCCCTTCTAAGAAAGATGCTGATGCAAATGGGCCATTTTTGTGAAATAATCCTGTTATGGGTCAAATTGTGTCTCTCCCCAAATTCATGTGTTGAGGCCCTAAATTACAATGGGACTGTGTTTGGAGACAGGGCCTTTAGAGAGGTAACTAAAGTTAAATGAGGACATAAAAGTGGAACCCTAATCCAATAGGACTGCTATCCTTCTAGGAAGAGAAAGAGGCCGGTGCAGTGGCTCATGCCTGTAATCCCAGCACTTTGGGAGGGTGAGGTGAGTGGATCACAAGGTCAGGAGTTTGAGACCAGCCTGACCAACATGGTGAAACCCCATCTCTATTAAAAATACAAAAAATAGCCAGGAGTGGTGGAACATGCCTGTAGTCCCAGTTACTTGGGACGCTGAGGCACGAGAAGCACTTGAAGCCGGGAGAAGGAGGTTGCAGTGAGTCAAGATCGCACCACCGTACTCCACCCTGGGTGACAGAGCGAGGCTCTGTCTCAAAAAAAAAAAAAAAAAAAAAAAAAAAAGAAGAGAAAGAGACACTAGAGAGCTGTCTCCCTCTCTCTCTCTGCTCATCACAGACAAAAGAATCTGTGAAGATACAGGAGGAAGGCAGCTGCTTGCAAGCTGGGAAGAGAGGCCTCAATGGACACCTACAACCCTGATGGCATTTTGATCTTGGACTTCTAGCCTCCAGAACTGTGAGAGAATAAATTTTTGCTTGTTTAAGCAGCGCTGCCAGTGGTACATTAGTTTCCCCTTGTCTGTGGGTTTGCTTTCCATGGTTTCAGGTCCCCATAGTCAACTGTGAAAATAATGAATGGAAAATTCCAAAAATAAATAACTCATAAGTTTTAAGTTGTACACTATTGTATCCTGATGAAATCTCTTGCTGTCCCACTTAGTGCCCTGGGAGAGTCAAGCAGCCTTTTGTTCACCATATCCACACTTCATATGCCACATGCCCATGAGTCATTGGCATCATCTGCTCCTGACATCAACCCATCAACACTGTCCTGGCTCAATGAGTCAGGATCACCCAGAGCAGATGACTCTCCTTCTGACATAACGTCTGAAGGTCAATAGTAGCCCCAAACTATGCCACAATACCACGTCATTCTCCTCTCTTCATCTCATCACACAGGCACTTTATAATCTCACATTATTACAACAAGGGTGAATACAGTAAAATAAGATATGTTGAGAGAGAGAGGAAGAGTGAGAGAGACCATATTCACTCACAGAACATTTATTTCAGTATGTTGCAATAATTGGTCTATTTTACTGTTATTGTTCATCTCTTACTGTGCATAATTTATAAATTAAACCTTACTATGGGTATGTATGTATAAGAAAAAACATAATATATGTAAAGTTAAGTACTATCTGCGGTTTTGGGCATCCACTGGCGGTCTTGGAATGCATTCCCCTCAGATCAGGGGATGACTGTACCACAGTTCGTTTATTCATTCATCTATTGAAGGACATTCTGGTTGCTTTTAAGTTCTGGTCATTATGAGTGAAGCTGCTTTAAACACTCGTGTACAGATTTTGCATGAAACTATCGCATTTTCGATACCTTTGTTCTTTGGACCATCCTTCTGCCAGAAATGTCTTTCCCCCTGTCATCCACTTGCTAAGTCCATTTTCATAAATTGAATTCAATTTACTGTGTTTTGTTGTGGTGGCCTGAACAGACTAATACACATCACCAATCCAGTTTTTCTCTGATCCAAGCCTCCTCGTGTTTCTGATCCCTGGTTTTCAACCCTTGCTTTATTTTCCTTTTTCTCTGTAGTCTGTCCATCCAGTTCACCGTCTACAAAGCAGCTTCTCCTTCTTGTGGGTCTGGATCATGTGCTACATGTACAGTGCAGAACTGCACTACCGAATTTGAGACACCCAGTATTGCTTTCCCGCACAGTAACTAAGTGTTTGTCCACTGGAAGCAGCTGATCCTTTAAGATTTATGTCTGATAGGATATCTTGAATAAATAGCTTTAGAAACTGGATTTATTTCCTACATCTCAGACACCCCCAACCCCATGTCTTCAAGCACTGCTGCAGAGTAGTTCTGAGACAGCAGGTATTAGCCTCTATAACCTATCTTTCCCTCTTTCATCCAAGACCCTGAGGACTAGCAGGAACTTCCCCTGATTAACCCATATTCCCTTTGCCTGGCCCAAACAGGGGTGCAATAAATGTTAAGTGAGACAAAGATGCTCAAAATGCAGAAGTCAAATTATTCCTTGAAGAACCATTTGTGTGCTGGCCATTCTGGAAGTGGAAGTCATTTAAGACTCGATCTTTTCAATAAGTAACTTAAAATTTATTTGGGGAAGTACACAATTGAAAAGCACGCTGCAATAGTAAATATAAATTTCTGAATTCCATAGCTATTCACAGGTCGGATTCCAAAAACTGGCCTTGATGAAATTTCCACCAGCTTGTTAGGAAGGACTGTCCCCACCCAACTGCACTTAAACTTCTCTACGTGTTTATGGTTAAGGGAGAATCGCGTCCAGCCCAAGAGAAGGTCTGGTTCCCAGGAGATAAGCTGAGTTTATGCTTTTAAGGAAGGGAGTGAATGTAGCTTGTTTTCCTGCACCAGAGAGATGAAGGGTGAGGAACAAAGATATTCTCTTATTAATGTCAGCAGGGCTATACAAATCACCAGGGGCAAATGCTCTTAAACTGATGATGTCAGTTGTCATTTATGAAAGTTTTCGTTCATGAAAATTTATAATGCATTAAAGTAAATGGCTTTTCTTTGTTGGTAATTTGTGGATGGCCAGTAGATTTACGTTCTTTGGAGGAGAAGGTCACTGAATTTGTTTCAAATTCCTGACTCCTGAGACTGATTTCCAGGAACTGATTCTACTGGTTGGGTGAGGTGGCTCAGCAGCTACTCAAAGTGACTAAAATGGAAGGGACTCCTGATGTAAAGAGATAACTTATTGGTGGTATAGGCAGAGGATGTGAAAAGAAGAAATACCGTGCATAGTAGGAGTTAGGCAAAGCTTATCCATGGTCTGGGCTCTGGCAGATGGCATTGTGCTTGATAAGTAAAGAGAATGTCGTATAAAATTAAGAGAAAACAGGAGAAAACTGAATAAAGAAGTACATGTTGCATAAAACCCCACATTACAAGGTCTAGGTTTTCCTATTATCTCACCATAGCCAACTTTCTTATCAAGTTCACATGTCCTGTTCTGTTCCAGACTCAGCCTGGGAACCCTCCTTTCCGCTCCTTCCCTCACCCCCTCCCTTCCATAGGAGGTGTCTTGGTCACACAGGAAGAATGGGAGAGAGGTGAAGGGAAAGAATGATGTCACCCTATGTGTGAAAATTTGCATGATTGCTGTAGTGTTTTCTGGACAGTAATTTCCACAGCAGTTTCCTTAGTGGCAGAATAGAGAGGATCAATACCAGTCTTGCATGGGCTGTTCTTGGGTTAGATGGCCATAGTAAGCTCAATCAACTGGGACTGAGCAGTTGATGTCGAATAAGACCAGAATTAGTTTAAAGAGTAAAACACTGTCTTTTTGTGCAAAATTTAATGGCATGCCAAAAAAAAGTCAGTAATCAAGATAATATTTAATACAATAGTTAAAACACAAAATGAATGAAAAAGAAGTCCGGGAGGAAGAAATACTAAAAGTTTACATAGTGACAGGATGGCATTGTTTGTGTGTTTTATGACCCTGTGTTTTTTGCACAATGGGGTTTATGAACCATGTGTTTTGTGCATGGTTCCTGAACCCTGTGGCTTTTGCCTCCCTCACCAGGTCCTCATGGGGTAGGTTTATGAGGTTTGACAATGAGGTGTGAACAGATTATGCAATGCAGAGCCCTCCATGTAGTCACTTTTTGTAGTTGTAGAACTTTAATTATCTTTTCCTGCTTGGTTCGAAACATGGAAGGGTGTTTTGATAAGTATATACGTACGAGCACACACCTTTCCTTTTGCCTCGAGCTTCAATCTGGCTCAGGGTGGCACTGATATTGAGCAATCCATTCATCTGTTAAAGAGGGGAGTAAGGAAACTTCCTGCAGAAGGGGCAAAAGGTCGGGCAGGTTGTGGCAGGGATCTCCAGTACGTTCCTCATATATTTAAAAGAAAGGAAGCAGTCACCAATGAGGATTACATGACAATGGCAGAGGTGGTCCTGGGATTCAGATGCTGAATTGAAGGTGAAATTTGGAGTAACAGAATGAGGGCTCTGTGGTACACCCCCCTCCCCCACTACACTTAAAAAATTCCTCTTCTGGGCCGGGCGCAGTGGCTTATGCCTGGAATCCCAGCACTTTAGGAGGCTGAGGCGGGCAAATCATGAGGTCAGGAGTTCGAGACCAGCTTGCCCAACATGGTGAAACCCCATCTTACTAAAAAATGCAAAAAACTAGCTGGGCGTAGTGGCAGCCACCTGTAATCCCAGCTACTTGGGAGACTGAGGCAGCAGAATCGCTTGAACCCGGGAGGCGGGGATTGCAGTGAGCTGAGATCTCGCCACTGTACTCCAGCCCAGGCGACAGAGTGAGACTTCATCTAAAAAAAAAAAAAAAAAAATTCCTCTTCTGTTTTTCTTCTCTTGCTAAAATAGCAAAGGAGTAGATTGTGCTTTTTTTGTTGAGGATGTTACAAGACTAAAGAAGATTGTGAGTTGATGCTAGCAAGAAGAAAAATATCAAGAAATTTTAGAGTGAGCAAATGAATAACGGGGGAAAATCCTGAAGAGGAAACTAGCACCAGACTGAGCAATTTCAAACGTTGGTGAAAGGAGTTTGAATTTTAACGGTAACTTAGGACTTCTGATCTAACAGAGACATCTGAGTGGTCAGTCCATTGTAGCAGAAATATCATAGGATTTGGAATCTGATGCACCAGATTTGAATGTAAGAACAAAAAACAAAATGCTGAGCACACCCCCAGCAGCTGACTGAACAGACCCCCTCTTGGCCAAGGGGACCCCAGAGAAACTGAGTTCCAGACCGTGACAGGACAGGAGGTTGGGCACGCCTCATTATATCCCCTCCTTTTTGTGGTTCAGACAAAACTGACCAGCATTAAAGTTAAAATAGAGATTATAAGACTGACAGAATGGACTCTTTGTGACAATAAAATACCAAATTATAAACAGTACCTAAGGCCACACCAGGCCTTAAGCTGAGCTACGCATCCCTCCATGTAAAGAATAAACTATGTTCTAAATACCACAAGGTTTTTCTTTTTCCTTAACACCTTATCAGCCAGCAAGCACTGACCTCCAGAAAAGCAATATTAAAAGAATTGCGGCTCATCCACTGCTGGCTGCTGACTCACTGACTGCCCTGTTCCACAAGCCATGACTGCAGCTTTGATTAGACAAGAGACTAATTTCAATAACTTTCTCCAGATAAGAAGACCCCTAACCTTGGATGGGTTCTGGCTGGTTTACAGAGGCTGCATACTTGAAGGCCTTTGTGTCCTTGCCCCACCTTTTGACATATAGGACCTAATTGTAATGCATTTAAATGTTAAGTGTCCACCTCAAAGTGAACATGGGATGCGTGTAACACATGTGCTTGTTCAGTACACATGTCTCGGGGCACCCTTCATGAATATTCATAGCTCTTCTTATAAACTTGGAATATGTATACTTAGTCAATCCCTTCACCATAAATTTTGGTCTCACCTTTCCTCCTTCAAAGCGCCTGCCAATGGTCCCTGCCAGAGGCTACACTTCCCAGCCTGTCAGGATGGCCACCCTGTGGGCTATAACCCTTTATAAGAAATAAAGTCGCCTTTCTAAATGTACAAATTTGTGATTTTTTTTTCAGTTGAAAAATCCCAGCTCTGACACTTATTGACTGAAACCTTTGGCAAAATATGTTTCACTTCCACATTTCAATTTTATCATCTATAAAGGGAATGACTAAGTCACTGATTATTATATAAAGTAAGTTCAATGCATGGCTTATAAATTTACTCCATAAATATAAACTATTCTTATTAATAAGCTCAATTACTTCAGATTTAGTGATTGAAGGTAAGTGACAAGAAGTAGCTAGGAATCAAAGATGCCATTGGTGTTTGTTTAATCTCAGTAAGATGTAGGCAATAGTGTTTTCATGGATATCAACTCATACCAAGTTATTAGTTTTCTCTTCTACATAACTAATTCAGCCACTTAAACCAATATATAAACATTTGTTATCTCATAGTTTCTATGGGTCAAGAGTTTGGGCATGGTTTATCAAGGTCCTCTGCTGAGGGTAACACAAGGCTATAATGAAGGTATCAACCAGGCTGTGTTTTCTCAGAAGGCTCAACAGGGAAAGAATCTACTATGCTCAGGCAGGCTAATGACAGAATTCATTTTCTTGAGGCTATATAACTGAGGACTCACATTTTCTTGCAGTCCTGTCTGGAGTTATTTGCTGTGGGTTTCCCCAATGTAACTAAGTAATTCATCAAGGCAGCAAGGAGTCTCTCTTGCTCCAGTTGGCTAAACTGGAGTGTTACATAACATAATGTAATCATGGGAGTAGCATCCCATCACCTTTGTCACTTTGTCATTTTCTTTTCTCTTTTTTTTTTTCTTTCATTCTTTCTTCCTTTTCTTTCTTTTTTCTTTCCTTCTCTTTCCTTTCCCTCCTTCCCTCTCTCCTTCCTTTCTCTCTTTCTTTCTTTCTTTCTTTTTCTTTCTTTCTTTCTTTCTCTTTCCCTTTCTTTCTTTTTTCTTTCTTTCTCTTTCTTTCTTTCTCCTTTCTTTCTTTTCTTTTTTTTCCTTCTTCCTTTCTTTCTCTTTCTTTCTTCTTTCTTTCCTCTTTCTTTCTTTCATTCTTTCTTCCTTTTCTTTCTTCTTCCTTCTTTTTTCTTTCCTTCTCTTTCCTTTCCCTCCTTCCCTCTCTCCTTCCTTTCTCTCTTTCTTTCTTTCTTTTTTCTTTCTTTCTTTCTCTCTTTCTTTCTTTCTCATTTCTTTCTTTTCTTTTTTTCTTTCCTTCTTCCTTTCTTTCTCTTTCTTTCCTCCCTCTTTCTTTCTTTCTTTCTTCCTTCCTTCCTTCCTTCCTTCCTTCCTTCCTTCCTTCCTTCCTTCCTTTCTTTTTGTTGATCATTGACATGACTCACCAAGGAAATGTTTATTGGAAGATTTTAGATTTCAGATCTTTGGATAAGGAATGCTGAATCAGTAAGTATAATGCAAATATTCCAAAATCCAAAGTTATTTGAAATCTGAAACATTTCTGGTCTCATGAATTTTAAATAAGGGATACTGAACCCATGTAAACAATCACTGAAACTTCAGGGGCAGATACGATTTCTGGGAAAGAGAGGATACAGGGAGAAAGATATAAGAATAATGGTTGAACCTCAGCCAAGATCTCTGAAATGTGGGAATAAGAGATGTGAGGCAAACAGCAGAGTGAAACATCACTTAGAAAATCATCATAATAAAATATTAATAAAAATAGCAATTAATGAGTTATGTGCATTTAATGAGCTACACTTTATTAAATATTTTATTAATGTTAAAAAAGCCTTCGTTGGAGACCTCAGCTTGCTTCTCAACTTCGTGTGCCAGGACGACTTAAAGCACTTTACAGGTATTGGCCCACATTATACTCACAAAACCCTCTTAAGTAGATACTAATATTATTTCCATTTTATAGAAGTAGAAGCTGAAGGAGAAGGTTTTCAAGTAGTTTATGCAAGGTTATGTAGCCAGACTGATGATAGAATATGACATTTGGCTGCTAGAGAAGAGAGCTACAGGGGCAACTTCAGAAAGCCTGGCCTCATCCATGGCAATGACTGACCTTGTCAGGATGGCAAAGTCACTGGATCCATTGATTAAGCGAGCACTCTTAAGAGCTGTGTCAACACAGTCATGGATGTAGCATCCAAAGGCAGGACAAGGATAGGATGGAGGACAAGAGAGTAGAGATTTCAACTTCTGTGGCTTAACCACTACACTCAGAAAAAGGGAAACAGAGATAAGCCTTCCTTGGAGACCCAGCTTACTTTTCAACCTCATTTTATTCTTGATGCTTATATGATGTTTTAGTCCTTTTGTGTTGCCATAAAGGAATACATGAGGCTGGGTAATTTATAAAGAAAAAAGGTTTATCTGGCTCTCGGTTCTGCAGGCTGTACAAGAAGCATGATGTCAGCATCTGTTTCTGGTGAAGGCCTCAGGAATCTTCCACTCATGGTAGAAAGCAGGGAAAAGCAGCATCGCATGGCAAGAAAGAGGAAAAGAGAGGGGGGGAGGTGCCAGGCTCTTTAACAATCAGTCATTGTGGAAACTAATAGAGCAAGAACTTGTTCATACTGTGAGGATGGCAACAAGCCATTCATGAGGGATCTGCCCCCGTGACTCAGATACTTCCCACTAGCCCCACTTCCAACATCGAGGATCGAATTTCAACATGAGATTTGTAGGGGCCAAATATAAAACTATATTATACTACACAATTAATGGTGATGATTTCTTTATTTCCATGCCTGTATTGATTATAATATTTAATATTTTATTACCTATTATGATATATCTCCAATTATTGTGCCATTTATACATTAGACACAGTAACTCGGTAAGAAAGTGGTTAAGAAGTTAGACCGACTTTTCACATTGTGGCTTTGAGCTTCGACGGTTAGCTGCATGTTGATCAGCTAATTAAGCACTTCACTGTTGTTCAGTTTCCTCATCTAACTGTATAGATATAATATTTAACCACATGGTGTAGTTGTGAACATTTGGTCCCAATAATTTTGATAAGGGACACTCAACTGTATTGGATTAATGAGATGATCTGTGAGTCTGAAAGTGAGTTACAATCAAGCCTTAGTTACTTTCCTAACTAAGTAACTGGATTATCTAAGCCTAGATCAGAAGCTTTCTCACCCACAAACCTGCTTGAGGGCTCCTTGTCGTATGTTCTGGAGTGGCTACACGGGTAGGACCTCCCTTCTATTTTCTAGCTCCTAGCTTGCACTTAGTGGAAGTAAACAAGACCATTTCAAGATGACATATTATGGTAGAACCTGGCCTGAGGAACTCTAACTGGGATGGGTGGGTATCCAAGCACTACCTGGCCAGGTCAGGAGTCAGGTCTGGCTTGGGATGAGCCTTCTAAGGCTTGAGTTTAGAGTAGGTTCTTAGTTCAGCATCACTGAACTAAGATGAAACTGGGATCTTAAAATGCAAGCTCATCTCCAACTCCTTCACAGGATTAGGACTGGACCAGGAGCTTATTCTTAAGAATATTCTTAAGTATTAGAGAGTCGGTTTCCTCTTCTCTAAATTTCATAGCTCCTGTTTGGAAACTGCTCAACTCATGCACTAATGAGAAAGTTCCCCCCCCCCGCCCCCCATCACCCCGCCTTTTGTTATATTTAATGGCATAATTACATAATTACTCAGGAATAGATTATGGTTGGGACTGTTAAAGGATGCTTGAGGCAGATGTCCCAAGGAACAGATCTTGTCCCACTGTGGGTGGTATCTTGGCTGAATAGTCTGAGCTGAGGATTAACATGAGGAAGTCTGGAGTGCCTACTCCCTGAACTTGGGGCTAGTCACCTTCAGTAAGGGCACTGTCTCGGGTTCCCAACATTGACTATGGGGTGAATACCACTGGGAAGGAAAATTGTCTCGAAATGCCAATTGCTGCTTTTTTGTTATTCTTTTTACTCTAGTATTCTTTTTCACTGTATGTTGCTTAGCTTTTTTAAAAAGAGAAATTACTTTTATATTTAAAAATTGTCCTTTGGATAAAAGCTAATTGAGAAGGTTAATATTTGTCTCCTTTCTCCTTTTCTACTCCTTCTTCCTAGTTGTTCTGCCTTTCCGAACCACTAAATGTCTACCAACACATACCTTTATCCTTTATGAAGAGAACATTTTCAGGAAGAATATTTTTACCTCCAGAGGGATGAAAATTTTTCTGTAACTCTGAGCTGAGGCAAGTGCTAGGACATAGTATCAGGCTATAATAGCACGTAGTTCTTTGGTGAGGCATACATATAAACTTATATTCAACATAAATATATGTAATATATTCAAATATAAGTATAATATCAGGTTTTGATAGTATATAAATCTTTGGGGAACTGTGCACATAATTTTAGATGTAATAATATATTCATTCAAATTAAAGAAAAACTTTACAACTGAATTCTTCCATATAGACACTTTGGAATTTCAAAAAGTATGTAAATCACTTGCCTATTATTTTTGCTTACATTTGCAGGCATACTGAATGGCCAATGAGAGTTTACTAATTAAGCTGCTCCTCACAGGCTTAGAGAAGTAACCAAATTTCAATTGACGCATGCCACTTCTTGGGTTAATACATCAACAAAGATATTATTTCATTTTCTTGAATACTGAGAGTGAATTCTGCTTGACTAAGAAGTCATAAATCAATAACAGTATAATCCATGCTGAAAGATATGTTCCCTGCTATCACTAATTTACAGACTAAGTGATAGCACATGTGGTGGTTCATTTTATATGTCAACTTGACTGGGCCACAGAGTACCCAGATATTTGATCAAGTATCATTCTGGGTGTTTCCGTGTGGGTGTTTTGAATGAGATTCACATTTAAATCAGTTGACTGAGTAAGGTAGTAAACCATAATATGGGTGGGTCTCATCCAATCAGGCCTGAATACAACAAAAGGCACACACATACACACACACACACACACACACACACACATGTAGAAGAGAATTATCCTACTTGCCAGTCTTCAGAATTGAATTGGGACATTGTCTCTTCTTGGTTCTGCGGCGGCCTACCAGTCTTTGAACTCAAACTGGAACGTGAGCTCTTAATTGGTTCTATCTATAACAGCTTTCAGCCTTCAGACTTGAACTGGTACGTCAGCTGTTCAGATTTTGCACTGCCAGCCTCCATATTGTCTCATTTGCCATGAGCTGATTCCTTTTAATAAATCTCTTTGTGTATATATATGTATATGTATATCTTTATCAATCTTCATATATATACACATTGGTTACTTCTGTTTCTCTGGAGAACCCTAACTAATACAGACTACCATGGTTGACCTTTTTGCTATTTCTTGGAGTACTATGTCTAGTGTGTGTATATATGGTGGTGGTTGGGAATTTAGACAGAGCTCATGTTACATATACGTATTTGTCTTCATGGTTTTTTTCTATTTGCTTAACATGACATCATGTTTTTCTGTATTACATAGCTATTAGAAAACAATTTTGGAATTCTATATAATATTTCATAATATGGATATACCATTTCCCTATTATTAAACTTGAGTTTATCTTACTTTTATGCTAACACACATAAAGTTGCAATGAACATATTTGAATGCAAAATTTGCCTTCATTTCTGATTATTTCCTTGTGGTAGATTCCTATAAAGGGAATTGCTAGGTCTTGTTCATGCTCTGGCCAGCAAAGCCTGGAAGTATCTGGGTCACCTGAGCTCTGGTACCTGAACAACACTTTTGATAGTGAGGATGATTAATTAAGGTACAGGACAGTGGCTTAAACAAGTATACTTACCTGCCCCTCACCACCATCAGAATATCCTAGGACTGAGGCCCAAGTAATTATATTTATAAAACCTTCGAAGGGGTTTTAATGGTCAGCCATGGCTGAGAACTCCTTGAAAGCCTCCTACATACTTTTGACGTCTAGGCAATATGCATATTTGCCTTAAACTTTTCTCCCAAGTGCAGCCAGCTAGAAAATCCACACATTCCTCAGTAACCCAGCTCCAGAATGAGTTTTGTCTGTTTTCTTGTGCTTACTTTTGTGTCACTCTTGAATGCCAATATGTTCACTATTCTCAACTCTCACTTTTGTATAATCATGCTTTTGACGATATTTTGATCTTCTTCCATCTGGCCCTATTGATATTCAATGAGAGAAAAGTGAGCAACATCATACTATCTAGGCTTCTATGGGGCCTACCCTTCATCCCCCCCTCCCTCTTCTTGCTCAGAGGTTGACTCTGTTTACCTTGAAGAAAAGCTCTGAGTCAATCCTCTCTTCTTTCACAACTGTTTTTCCTTTCTTTTTATTTCCTGTGCCATAACTTTCTCTTCTGTAATCATCTAACCATATAAGACTACTCCTGTTCCTTTTCTTGAGCCATGTCCTACTTAAGAACCTCTGGACATTCTTTGTTATTCTTCTTAAAACCACTGATGGACAGTATCATTCTACAGTGCCTGGATGGGGATTATGTCTTTTGTTAATTAACAGTAAAGTCATTGATGATAACAATAGTTATTCTTTTCTCTCTTTTATGGGTGTTTTGTATTTCAGTGAAATATTACTGAAATACAGATCTTAAACCTGAAGAAACAAATCTTCACAGATAGTATTTTGCAAATAGTGTGGTTGTCTGGTAGGGAATTAGGGAAGTTTTTTGCTAATGGTGACTCATGAAATGTCATTAAATAAATGAAAACATGTTTTATTAACAAATGAGAGGGTCCTGAATTACAGACATGATAGTTTAAGTTTGTAACTATATTCTAGCATGTAAAATGCCATGCTTTCTGTGTGGAATGTAATTTACAATTCAACCACCCACAATATCAATGCAAGATAGTAATAACAAGGAAAACTGAGGAAGTATATAGGAACTTCTCTACTTTCTCTGTTCTCTCTACTTTCTGCTCCATTTTTCTGTAAACCTAAAACTGTCCTAAATGTAGTCTATTAATTACAAAAGTTCAACAACTCTACGAGGTAGGAAATTTCATAGAGTTCATCTGTAGGTGAAGAACCAGAGACATGTGCAAAGCTGGGCGGAAATTGCTAAAGACCAAACTCACGATTGCCACCGATGCTCCTTGTCTTCTTCCCTTATGGAAGTTGAATCCCAAATAGGCCTATTTATGCTTTTCCCTCACATTTATCTTCAAGGACCCTGGAAAAATTTGTCCCTGAGTTGAGAGTGGGGGGAAAATGTTCATTGAAGAATCAGCACATGAGCCTACACAGGATTTGTGCAAATTGAGAACAACTAGATTGCCCTATGTTTATTCTTACCTCTGATGGTGAGAACATGACAATACTGTAGTTTCTCACCACTCCAAGCTAGTTCCAAAACAACCGAAATCAAGAGACTTCACCTTTTGTAAGTAGAGATCTCCCTGTGCAAAGAATAAAGAAAACCATTCTTCTCAGGAGCCAAGGGTGTAATCCATGGGGATACGCCAGTATCTCTGCTGAAAGATCCACCATTCCTGTTTACAATGGCAGAGGAGGCGCAGAAAGATTCTGAGAGCCTGCAATACTTTTAGCAGGCATCTGGCGTTTAAGGCAAGGTCATTTATCCAGAAAACTGCCTTCTCTTTCAGCTTGGTAACCATGGACACTAGCCAGAGTGATTTTGGCCCATACCCGTCCTTTCTAAATTCCTCTAAAGGGTGAGGGAAGGAAAGGAGAGCTTTTTTTTTTTTTTCCTTTTTGGTAAATTAAATTAAAATCAATGAAAATATCTATTTCTGTAGGTTGAAAATCCTTGGATAGTTACAAAGCTCTGATTGTATGAATAGAAAGCCAACTGTTTGACAAATGTAAAAACAACCAACAAAGCAACAACATACATAAAATCTTTTTTTTTTTTTTTTTTTTTTTTTTTTGCTTTTGAAAATGGGCTGAGTTGAGACCTCATAGTTCTGAAGCCAGGGCACACAGATTTTAGCTTACCTTCTCTGGTCTGGCACCTTCCTTCTGTTGGCAATAAGTTTGGCTTGTACAGTGAGATTCTGAAGAGAGGTCTGAGTTTGATTAACTGTGCCTTTATGAATAACATCCTCAGAGAATTCCAAGCTGTGTTTAGATTCTTGACGGCAGCTGCCATGGAGCACTGCTGTGTGGCTAAGCTGTTCCTTGCAACAGAGGATTCTGACAGATTATAAGTCTCCCAACCTATAGCAATCATCACCTTTTTTTCAGGGTGATAGTCCTAAAATTTTCATTTGACTCACTCTTCAGCTGATTTGTCAGTTTACTAAGAAGCATCAAATCCATTTTAAGATGCAGTTCTCTCCCTGCTGAGAAGTGGCTTATCAGACATGGACTCGAGATATTCTCAGAGGATAAAGAGGTGACTAATTAGAAGCTTAAAACAGGTAGAAGAGAAGGGAAAAATTCCTAATAATTATTTTAAGCAGAGGCACATCTTACTAGTTCAGTTGTGGAGACTTCCCTCAGAGAGTTGCTGTCTGTGGACTATTCTGATCAGGAGAACCAGCCTTGGTCACACGCCTGGGGCACACCCACGGTGAATCCAGCTACTGAACGGAGGGACTTTCTCAGTTGGTCTGTCTGCCAGTCGGTAGATGCAATTGAGTGGAAAATCAAATGGCAGTTCATGTTTTTTCCTTTTCAACAGAGACCACCAAAGGGGGGGAAAAAGACATAAATCTTTCCGTGTTAATTGAGAACACTGGATGCCATTATTAAAGCATTTCCCTCAGGGTCACACTACTCATTTGAATCCCAGTCCAAGTTTGTTGAAATTGTAATGGTAGTAGGCATTATTATGTCACAGGGTACCACATTACAGCATGATTGCTTTTCATTCCACATGGTTCATAAAGCAAAATAAAATTTGAATACTCAGTAGTATGAGTTATAATTAGTATGTAAGTCTATATTTTCAGGATAAGAAAATATTCCAGTTGTAATGTACTGCATTGATCATTCAGTTTTCTCTTCACTGTGCTATTCAAGTTGCAAGAAATTCATACTATATGCTGATATGCTACCTCCATTCTGCAGAAGAGGCAAAAATCTCAGCACTATCATATGTCATATGTTTGTGTGCCTTGGAGAAAAAAAAGGCTATTTATTGTGTTGACTTAAAAAAAAAATAAGCCATTTCTCTAAGAGAATAATTTCTAGATGAACAGTCGTCTTTATTGTAGTGGGGAAGTCCAGAGTGACTAAGCAAAATTGCCAAGTCGGTGAGTTTATCTGCAGCTCCTACCCAATCTTTTTTCTTTATAGGAACTTCTCCGCCTCCTACCCTAGCTGCCAAAGATAATCTGCTAATGTCTGTGCCGGGACAACATCTCCAATCAGATTTTCCAGATGACACCTCCTGCTCTGAATCTTTCTTATTATGCTCTCCTCTCAGCTTCTTCACCAAACTCTATCATAGATTCCTTCAGGAACTAAAGAGAAATCAACAGAATTTCATTTAGTGCCATATGTCTCATCAGTGAAAGTGGAGAAAAACCTTCAGACTTCTATATGAAACTTATTTTCAGCTCATAATTTTATGTTTAGCCAAACTAGCCTTCAAGTGGAAGACCATAATGAAAATCTTCTTCACAAAGGCAAGGCAAAGACTCCAAAGATTTGTCCTCCATAGACCTTTTCTTAGAAAGTTACTAAGACATGTTTTCCAATAAAACAAGGAACCAAATCAAGAAAAGCAGGACACGGTTTTCAGGAGCTACTGGATTAAAAGCAAGAAAACAGTGCCATCTTTGTCCCAAATGCATTGATTTGAAGAAGCTCTAGAAAATTCATATTGGAATAGATGGAGCCCTCTAGATAAGCCTCGGAAAATTTTGAAGTTCTGCTAGAGGAAAAAGACAGACTGTAAAAACAGATGGCTTCCAACTTAACTGCAGGATCATTTTTTCTTTGAGTGGCAAAAGAATTATGACATTGGATTATGATGTATATTGGACATGTAACAAAAAATGTAAATATAACACACGATGCTCTCAGAGTTTAATAATTTGTATGTGGGCACATTGTAAAGATCATTAATTGGTTTTTAATTTCTAGAATCAAATTATAAATGAAGCACAGAAGATGATTATAATTCTAGAATCGAATATTAGTGTTTTCATCTTAGAAGAAGGGAAGAAATGTAGATGCAAGTGTTGGAGTACTAGCGTCTTCATTTTGCAAAATGGGAAGTTGAGGTACTCTTTGTATTTGATAGAAGCACTCTAGTATGTTGCTTTAAGTTGCAAAATGACTAGTGGAGGATCTGAGGGCAGTAGTGTTACTAAACCAGGATTATGTAGTATGTCAGTCAGAATTCTTAATTGTAAGCAACAGAGACCAACTCTGGCTCACTTAAGAAGAAAAAGTGGAGGACTTAGAGGAGTGCAGAATCTTGGACTTTGCAGCCCAGGAGCCATTTGAATAATCACACAGCAGAACTGGCCTAATAGCAGAATTCTACTCGTAGCTGAGCACAAGCCAGGAGAGATTGAATTATAAACACAAGTGGCATGGAAGACTGGGTGCTTCAATTAGCACTGCTGCTGCTGCTACCCAGAAATTCAGTCTTACCACAAATGTGTTAATATGTGTTGATTCCAAGTCTGAGGTGGTATGTCTGATTTGTAGAGCCTAGCTCATATGCATGGACCCAGGTGAAAGGAAGTTTAAGAAACTGAGTATCTGGCATTTTCAGTTTCTCTAGCCAGAAGCTACCTCTACCTCTCACCTTATAAGATGGGGAAATTTCCCAAAATAGCAACAAAATAGGTTCAAATGCTGGGTGGCCAAAAAGAAACAAGACAAAACAAAACAAAACAGATGTTCACTGAAGGTTGGGAGGACAGAAAGTGAGAATTGGTTTAAGAGAGCTAAATTATCATCTACCATACTAGAAAATCAATTGAAACTCTCCAGTTGGTAAATTTTAAAAAGTGGTATATGTATTATTTAGGTATATAGGGGTAACCATTCAAAGAACTTAAAACAAACAAATATTAAAAATTAGAAGTGGTTATTTTAGGGGAAGTGAGACTTGTGGAAGGGTGGGGGAAATTAGGGAAAGTATTCACTAGAAGTCTTTCCCTATACATGGAGATTTTGTTATAATGCACATTTGGAAAGCAAGATGTTTTAATTCAAAAGAAAATTACAAGTCAACTGTGGCTGCTGTGTGAAAAGTGAATGAGAAGAGAAGAATTTTGGAATTAAAATATATCCCCCCAAAAGATTCATTCTAACTGTTGCTTATTTTATCACAAATTTTTATTCCTGAGATCCTGAATTGCAAAAGATATAGCTATGTAGGCATTTGTTGAGTGGATAAATGAGTGAAAGGAAATATTATTTTATGTCTAATAATAATATCAAGACTATGACATTAATCATATATTTTGGGTCCTATTGGCTGGATTGTCTAGAGAGCTAGACTTAAGAAATATCAAGTCATTCTCTTCTGTAACTCCTGTTCATACAGACAAAATGCACTGCTTGTGGAATTCAAGCACTGACCGAACTTTGACCAATGTCTTCATCTGAAGAAGAATAACAGAATACAAATATCATCCAAATAAACACTTGGTAACGGTTGTTCACTGTTTACAGAGATAAACCCAAGTTCAGTTTTTACTTCCTTAAACTATCTTAGAATGTATTTTGTCTGTACTTTCCAAAAAAAACATCCTGCCCATAATTTTCCCAAAAATAAATAAATGTTTTAAGGTTAAAGAATTGAAGCACATGTGATCATTTATTAAGAAATAAATAAATATTTATTGAATCAATCAAATTCATAGAGAATTAAATGAATACAGGTATTGCATTTAAAAGGCAAGGAGTTAATGAAAAAAGAAATTAAGGGGGAGAATTAATAACAGGAAAAAATCTTGAAAATTCTAGAAGAAATTTATGGCATTCCTATAGTGTATAAGAAATGCTAAATCTGGTGATAGGCTAGTGAGTTAATGCCAAGTTCAGGGGTCCAAATTGGAGAGGTGGAAGGCATCCCCCAGCACCCCCAAGATCTATCACCCAATCAAAGCAGAGATGACTTCACCTTGAAGTCCCCTAAAACAAACAAACAAACAAATGCCATTATGTTTTGAATGGATAAAAATCTGATCAAAATACACCCTAAAATTTGTGAAGAGAAGATTCAAAGAGCATACTTTGATTAGGAAAACGAGGCCTGGGCAGGTAAAGGTAAGAGTGGATTAAGAGTGAGGGGGTAAGGCTGGGCACGGTGGCTCACGCCTGTTATCCCAGCACATTTGGAGGCTGAGGCAAGAGGATTGCTTGAGCCCAGGAGTTTGATACTAGCTTGGCAACATAGTGAGACCCCCTTTTCTACAAAAAATTTAAAAATTAGCCAGGTGTGGTGGTGTATGCCTGTAGTCCTAGCTATTTGGGAGGCTGAGGTGGGAGGATCACTTGAGCCCAGGAATAGGAGGCTGCTGTTAGCTATGATTGCACCACTTCACTCAATCCTGGGTGACAGCATGAGACCCTGTCTCTAAAAATAATAAAAAAAAAGACTAATGGGTGAAGGTGTTGGAAAATTCACATGCCCCAAGGGTTACACACACAAAAAAGAAGTTTCCAGGTAGTCTAACACATCCTGCTATCCATTAATTCTGCAGCAATTTGTGAAGAGGGGAGGAGGAGATAGGAGAGGTAGGTGGCATAAATGGTTAGACATATAGGAGCTTTCCTTTGTATGAGAAAAATCTACTTCTCTCTTAAACTGCATTTTCCAAGAGAGAAATACTAAAGATATTGAGTTTATAGAGATTAACCAAAGAAAGCAAAAGCATAAAATCTGTTGTTGTTTTCTGAAAATAACAAAAGGCCTGGACTTTCAGAACACTAATGTTTTCTTTCACCATTCACAGTGGAGGGCCATCTGGTCCAATACTGGTCCAAGCCCCTGGCTGGAATGGGTGGGGAAAGTGAAGTCATCCTGCCTTGATTGGGTGATGTGTCTTGGTAGTGGAGCAGGCTGCATTCTGCTTGTCTAGTTGGGACCCCAGAGCTTGGCACTGGCCTACTAGCCTATCACCAGGGAACACCTCTCCCTTCTATTACCCATGGTAGGGTGTCTGCAGCCTGGAGAGGAAGGTGCAAACTCTTTCATCAGGAACAAAATTGTGTAACCTATGGCTCTTTTATCACCACAAGGGTGTGTCTCCTGAAGCTGGAAAGGAAGGAAATAAATAGCTTTCAAGTGTTTCATTTTAAGATTTCCAGTAAATACTTTTGTTTTCACTTCTTTTGCTTTGAGAGGCTTTTGAACTTTATTCTTTTTTTTTTTTTTTTTTTTTTTTTTTTTTTTTTTTTTAACTTGGGAGCATAACATTTTAGCCCATCAACATCAAGAGTCAAGAGAGCATGTTATCTTGAGCAAGTCATTTAATCTCTCTGGAACTCAAGTTTTCTTTACTTATAAAATTAACTCTCTTCTAACGTTCTTTTCTTTAACCTTTTGTGACTGTATGATTGAATTCAGTAAGTCCCTTTTATTTCCTGTGTATTATTTGTATTTTATTCTCTGTTTAATGAGAGACATTATCAACCAGTTTCAAGTTTTAAGCAGAGGTGAAAATTTAACTTTAAGATCTAACATTCACCTCTGCCCCATGAAGAATCCCTTGATTGTATACACATGTAGGTCTGAGAGAAGGACATAAGGAAACTTTTTGTGTTTTTAGTGGCTTAAAAATAAATCTTCACATTATCCATAATACCTAAAAGTAGAACAATCTAAATGTCAGTCAACATGAATGAATAAATTGAATGTCATTTTTCTGTATGTAAAATGTGATATTATTTGGCAATTAAAAAGAAATGAAATACTGAAATATGTTGCAAAGAATGAATCTGCGAAACAGTCTAAATGAAAGAAGCCAGTCACAGCTGACCATATAATAATATCCAGAATAGACAAATCCATAGAGACAGAAAGTAGATTAGTGGTTGCCTATAGTTACCCTAAAAATTAGTCTCATACTTCCTCTAACTTCTCCTACCCTTTCACAAGTCTCACTTCCCCTAAAATAACCACTTAATTTTTAGTATTAGTTTTAAGTTCTTTGAATGGTTACCCCTATATGCCTAAATGATATAGGTACTGCTCTTTAGAATTTACCAATTAGAGAAATTTTGCAAAGATTGGAAAAAAATAAAATTGTGAGAAAAAGGATTTTTTAATTTTTTTTGCCCATTTTAGTTTTATTGAGTAGACCCTGCACAAAAGACAGATTAACAAGAGAAAAATGTGCAAATCTACTTAATGTGAGTTTCACATGACACAGGAATCATCATAAGGAAATGAAAACCTAAAGAAATAGTTAAACCTGAGTGTTTTTGTATTATATTTGATAATGAGTGGAAAGTCATGAAAAAATGTGATGGACAAAGGGCTAAGGGGTAATAAACAGGAAACTTAACAAGGCCCGTTTGTTCAGTTTCTTCTTGGTGCCCTTCCCTCTTTGGAGATAAGGATCCTAAGGAGAAGTACATTGGGTATAGGAAGGGCACCTGTCCCCTGAGGGTCTTGTGATCTGCTTCAGGGGATAGTCAGAGAGTCCTTCCTCCACCTGCCATTCCTTAAATACCTTAAGCCTAAAATATTTATGATGCCAAGATGCCATATTTTAGTATAGCCTGTCCTGAACCCTGCCCCTTAGGACTGGAGGTTTGTGAACTTTGGGGGTTGGGTCACAATAAGGAGTGACTGCCACGGTAGACAGGTGGTTTTTTTGGGGGTTACAAAGATGTTCTAAAATTGATTATGGTGATTATGGTTGTATAACTCTGTGAATATACTAAAAGTCATTGAATTGTACAATTTAAATGGGTAAATTACAAGGTATATAAATTATATCTCAATAAAGTTATCATTTAAAAAAATCTTCAGTCCCTCAATAATCAGTTGGTTGCAGAGGAAGAAAGTGTTGGTATTTGGGGACCTTATGATGTGAGGCCTCAGGATTAGCTTCCTGAGGTCTGTTTGCCTCTCATGAAGTGGTAGCAAGTGTAAATTCAAGGAACTTTGAGAGCAGTAACCCTTAGGGCTCAAGTTCATCAGAGAGTGCAACTCTCTTAACTGAGAATGACACATGGGGACATCTGCTAAGAGAGGCCCAGTTCTGGCTCCACAGAAGACACAACTGGGATCCATGGGTCAGTAGCTTCTGAGGCCAGCTTTAATGGCACACGCTGTGTTTGTCCTCTGCCACAGAGGTATCTCTGCCACTGCATTCCTGAGCATCTTGTGTCTCTCAGAGACACAAGACTGTATCACCGAATCCTAAGTTCAGTGGCACTGGGTCTCCTGTTGTTGAAGAAAGCTTGCAATGAGGACAAGGTTCCTCCAACACCATGGCCCTTATCTGGCCCCCATTCCATTATCTGACATGGTTTCATGAAAGTCCATTTCTGCCAGGCAGTCAGTGGCTCTGGGAACTAGGATGGAAGTTGGAGGTCTTCCACTCTAAACATTCATACACTATGCATAAGGTCCCTAGGAAGATAAAGAGGGACACATGTAAGATGTTAGAATGGGCTGTGGACATTGCTGCTATCACTGGGATGAGGAGTATCAAGCTCTGCACTCTGAGGTCATTTGGGGCATCCCATTTGCACTACAAAGTAGAGGGAGTCCTTGGTTACACATTCTTTCATTCAGTCATTTGTCCAGTTAACATTAGTTGAACACTTACATACTCTGCAGCATTCTAAGCAGGCCAGAAGAATAAAATGCTTCTCACATCTGTGCTGCCCTGGATTGCTGAGGGTCTGCTGGGGAAGTAAAGCATGTGCACAAACTGTTATAATACAAGGTAGAGTTGGTGCATTTTGGTTTGAGCAATGAGATACCTACTTAGACATGGTAATCATTAAACCTATTATTTTCATGATGAAATTAATCTGTACAGAGACAGAGAGCTTTTATAAAATATCAGTTACAGAATGTGAGACCAAAGACAATAGTATGTTATAGAGACTTCACAGATAAGTCTAACATGCAGCTAGAGTTGAGAACCCATTGCTCTCAACAATTTATTAAAAAGTTGAGAAATCATATAGATAGTTGTTACATGTTTTAAAAGCAAATTTGGGCTACATAGCTTACCAGAGAATTCCTTTCTGCCTTGTGAATTAATTCATATGGAAAAAAGTTTTTGTCAGGCAATTGATTTAAACCAATAGGTCTCAGTTTTTAGTCTCAGGATCCATTACATTCTAAAATATTATTAGTATCTAAAGAACTTCTGTGTATGTGTGTATATCTGTGGCTATTTATTGCATTGCTGTATTTACCATATTAGAAATAAAAACAGAGACTTTAAAATCTATTTTCTACTAGTTCATTTAAAACTCCATGTTAACACCAATTGCATGGTTTTATAAACAATAACTGTGTTTTCAAAAACAAAACGAGGTAGTGAGAGGAGAGGCACTCTTTCACATGTTTGCAAATCTCTGTAATGTCTGGCTTAATAGGAGACAGCTGGATTCTCATGTCTGTTCTGCATTCAATCTGTTGTGGTATCTTACATTATGTAGCCTCTGAAAAACTCCATTGCATTCTCAGGAGAGAATGAGAGTGAACAAAGCAAGTTACTTCTTGGTCTATTATCAAAATAGTTTCAATGTCGGGGGCTCAAATGAAAGAATTTCAGAGATTCCCACTATGGAAATCTTTACATTCATTCTCATGGCAACCCTATCTTTAAAAACAGATGAGGAAGCTGAGGGGAGCTCAGGAATGGAGCACAGTCACCAAGGGTCATGCTGTGGTCACGAGCAGGGCTGGGATTTGTTCTCTGCTGGCTGGTGGCCTGGTGGGAGCCAGGCCACCGCATGTCCCTTCATCAGTTCACACAGTTCTTAATAGTTGTTTTATTTCTTCACTCATGTACTGTTGATGTTGATAGGATATTGTTCCCCTTAGACTTGTTGGAAGAACTTAACCAACTCAGGAGTAGTTACTCTTAATTTTCTTCAAATGTGTCAAGGCAACTTTCTGACTAATTCTTTTGGATTAACAAGAGGCATTTTAGAGTTTCAACAGTTATTAGATGACTTTTCTCATCTCACAAGTTGTAAATCATTGAAAGTATTCATAATACTGGCAATAAACACTTGATTTACTTTTTTTCTTTAGTTTTGAAAACAGTTTGTTCTATTCTAACTCAATATTTGACCTAATAAATGTGATGCTTTAATTAGAAAAAGCTCGTTGTTTCAATGAAGTGCAAAGGGCTTAGAAGCTCAGATTCACAATAAAACTTTTTTTCATGCAAAATTTTCATAATAAAGTCTTTTAAACCACAAGCATGTAGCTATAAAATTTACTCTTATGGAGAAAAATCAGTCTCTGATTATTTTCCCCCTTCTTACAAGAGCAATGTCTTTCCCTTTTAGCCACCAGCACTAATCAGTGTCACATGTTCTTACCACTTTACCAGTAAAACCCCAAGTCACATGCAATGCAGTCAAATTGCATGAAGATTTTCGTTGTTATTTGTTGTTTTTGTTTTCAGTTTGTCTTTTTCTCTAGGTGTCAGTTGTAAGTCTCCGATTTCTATTGTGTTACAGCAAATAGAATGTCCTGTGATTATAATTTGTGTTCACTCTTTATTAGGTCAAGTTATAATTAATTCTGTTGTAAGAACTCAAATTGTTGAAAAAATATCTGTCTGTCCTCATGTTCTTGTGCACACACAGAAAAACATTAAAATACTTACATGTTGGATCCATAAGCTTCTCATTTTTAAGTAATTGTAAAGATAAAGCTATGAACACACATTCATTTCTAAGACAAATGCAGAAAAATAATGGAAAGCTCACTTTAAAAATTGCTACTTGTTTCCCAACAATTTTCCATTTAATCTTTCTTATGAATCCTAGAATAAGTGATAAAGACAATCAAGGTTTGCCATCTGAAGATTTTAACTGTATAAACTAGATAGTTTAAAGAGCAATAGTCTTTACACATTATAAGAGTCACATAGGATTTTACACATCATTAGCCATATTTATCTTTAATTCTTTTAGTGTAAGTTACAGCATTTAATTTTTTTCTTTCTTGTAAATTAAGAAATGAGAATTACTATTTCACATAGACTTCCTATTCTAATAGTCTGTTATATTATACTTTGAAGATAGCTCCTGGGAAGGGATTGGTAACACTGTAGCAACTGATAGGGAAATTCTGACATAGTATTTTCCAAAACTTTCTTAAAAATGAGAGCATTTTCAACTTAAAAAAAAAAGCCTATAAGGATTGGGTTATTATTAGTTTCCTCTTAAAAGTCATCAAATTTCTCAGAAAGCATATGTCTAAGTTGTCAGATTTCTCAGGACAGAAGTTGCCTGCATTTTGCTTAAATGAAAAATTTAAAATGATTTTTACATCTCATTTGGTATATATATAAAATATATTAGAATATTTTTATCTAATAAAATACCAAATATAATATTTTAGATATGGACTATTTCTCACTAATATAGAATTATTTAACTCACTAGTTGTCCAAAAAGGAGCCCAGAGCCTTTGTTTTTGCTTTTTTGACTCAGCATTTTTAGTGAACTGCTAATGATCTGATCAACAGCTCTGCTGCTTTTCAAAACATGGGGAAGCAAGTACTTCACCTTGCAGGGCATCACGCTAATTCCAAGAGTTTTATGGAGATATCTTACCAAGGTTAGAAAAACAGCTCTTTTGTATTTGTTATATAAGTCTGATAAAATAGTAAAACATGAAGTTTTTTCCAACCCTTATTGCCAAATTGTTGGAGTTTCTGTGACATTTTACACAACTTTTTAACTTGTTTGAGCACAATAAAATTCCCAGTGAAAGTGGAAATGTGCAATGTATCGTTTTGATGTGGTAACTGGGCTTAATGGCAAGATACGCAATTTTTGTTTCCTTTGCCACAACATCTCTTCGAATAAAACAATTTTTTAAAAGAAATTTCTTTATTGAATCTTTGGGATCAAAAGAGCTGAAAGGGGAACTGTATTCATCGGTTATTACATGCAAAGCTTCCTAGATAGATTTCAGGAACAGGGAGCAAACTTTATCACCTTACTAATTTGGATGCAAGTATTATCTGAGGTCAGTCACATTTCTTCTTAAAATAATATTTCTCATTCACAGCCTCATTTAAAGTAGATTTAAATTGCCCTTAGCACTTATTTTGTCACTAAGATAAAACTTTATCATTAATTTCAAATATACCTCAAACAATTGTGAATCACAGGCAAAAATTTGCATTCATTAATGCCTAGAAACAAATGTTCCTTCATCTTTGTTGCCATCTCACTAAGTTTGCATTTTTATAATTGCACAGGCATTTACTTTGATATGGTATTTGGGACTCATCGCTTCTTTATGTGCGGTGGGGGGAACACCACTAAAATGCATACCCAAAAGTTGTATTTTGCTTATATGTCTGTGTTTGGTGAATAGTAATGCTATTTCTGGATTTCAGCTTTAGAGGCATACATAATGTCAGGATAGAGGTGGTATAATAAATGATACTTCTGTGTTTTCCACTGGAGTTCTAAACTGGTTGTGAAATGAAAAATCAGATAGGAATCATGTATCACATTTATCATACATAAAGCTGATGTTGGAAAGTTGGGCTTTTATTCATAAGCAAGTGGACTCATTACTGAACTCCAAAATTAGGCAAACTTAGTCACCTAGACACTGGAAGTACTGGAAAATCACAGATCCCTCCTCCCAGTTTGGAGAAAATGAACACAAGTTTCCTGCAGGGAGCTAGTTCCCAAAGGAATAAGGTACATCCAAGTCTAGGCAGTGATTTTCAAAATGTGGTTCTAGCATCCTCCTCCTCCTCCTCCTCCTCCTCCTCATCATCATCATCATCATCATCATCTGAGAACTTAGGAGAAATTCAAGTTATCATGACCCATCCAAGACCTACTGAATCAGAAACTGGGGGTAGGGCCCAACAAATCTTTTTTCACAAACCCTCCAGTTTGTGTCTGAGGCAAACTAAAGATTGAAGACGACCAGTTTGCACCAGTTTCTTCTTTCAAACTGACCAGTTATATTGAGTTATGGGGAATATTTTTACATGATTTCAATGACAGGGACATATCAGTGGGAGTGAGGAAGAAGTGTTTTGTCACTAAAACTAATTTAGAATTATAGTGGTTTTTTTTTAACTTTATTTGCTGTTTTATTTAAGTATGGTAATATTATTGGAAATTCCAGATCATTTCAATAGTTTATGGGCACAATAGAAAATAATAGATGACACTGGATTGTTGTAGAAAATGGTGTAAATAGTTGGCCTAAATATGGAAGATGGATTAAACCTTCATAATTATGTTTTAATTAGGAATCCATGTTTACATCGTTTTGCCTTATTTTCTATAATTAATATTCAGGGCTTCTCAAGTTAATATTCAGGGTCTAGAGCACATTTCCCAAAGTGACAGGAATCATACCTCACAAGACTTATGCTGATATGTGAAACAAGGTGATACAGAAAAGCTGGGTTTAATTAAACATATTCTCCTTCAATTAGTGACTGTACGTATTATCTTACGTAAATTACTAAACCTCTCAGGCTTACTATAAAAAAGAAACAAAAACTTGGTGTTCTTTTATCTTATAGAACATGTGAATTACGTAATGCACCCTTTTTAAAAAATGCACCAGGAAGCTTAGAGAAAAATTGGGAGCCTGTGTATGGTAAATTCACCTGTTAGCAATAGCTTAAGCATACCCTGAGAATGACCCCCTATGGCAGATGCACCTGAATGTACGTTCAGAGATAGGGAATCTGGGAATGGCCAACCTGAATATTCATTCCTTGTCTGTGAGGAGCATCTGAGCCATCGTTCCGGCCCATGGAACGTGGGCTGTAAAGATCAAAGCCCTGAGTTTGGGTTGAATGAAGGTTGCCAGGTAGAGATTGTTAGGGAAAGGTGTTGAGTGAAAACGCTCTATAAACTGCATGCTTTTGCAAGCAGTTGCTTTTCTGCCCAGCCTGCCACCACGAGGCCATATAGTTCTCCCGCCCAGCCCACTGCCCCTGGACTCTCTCCCTGTATATAAACCCCCAATAAAACTTGTGTCTTTTTTTTTTTTTTTTCCTGGCCCTGGATCTCCTCTTAGGCATCTTAAACCTGGTGCCATTCCCACTGGAGTTGATAGGGTTTGTCATGACAGCCAGTTTGCAACTTTATATGTTATAAAGTATTTAATTCCTTGTATTAACATTCTGCTTTTGTTATAGTTTTACACTGATCTCTTTTTCTATTTATTTTACAATATGATAGCCCACATTTATTGTATGCTCACTGTGTAATATGTTCTGTGTTAAGTGCTTGATACTCATGCATTTGCAAAAACTCTCTGAGGTGGGTAATTATTTTACTGAAGACCATTTTACAAGCATCCTCAAATGCTTTTTATTGTGGCAGGAAGTAAATAGACAAATACACACGTTAATCTCTCACACTCATCTATCTAATTCTTATATAGAGAGTAATCAAACTATACATAGTATACACAATGATATGAGATATTACTTAATTCTCTATCAGTCTGGTTTGCATATGGGACTGGTACCTGACATGTTCATGAGTGGGTCCATCGTGTAGCTGAACATAGCACATTCTGCCTGACCTGCTGAATAACATGAGAACAAATCTGTCACATGCCCCTTCAGTTTTTAGGAGAGTAATGGAGGAGAGGAATTTCTTGACACAAAATGGAAAGGGAAATAACAAAATTAATTCAGATGAAGTAGAGATATCATAAACATTAGATAACTCTAGGAAATGAAAGCGCCCAGATTTTTCAAAAGGCATTCACAAAAGGAATACTAAATAGCATGAAATGACAACATTATTAGGAAGATGGCTGTAGGTCTCAGTCCAAGAAGAGAGGCACCTATAAAGCCTGGCTGGCTTCAGTGTAAGCTAGATTTTAGAAAGGCTGCAGGCATTATCAGATGGTGCTGCACAGTTCCAGGCTCTTGGTGCCTTAAACAAAGAATTGGATGAGATGCACACAGATAGCAAAGCAAAGCAACAAAAGTTTATTAAGCCCAGTATTACACTCTCAGAGAGGGAGAGCAGACTGACCTCTGTGAGATGAGATCACCTGATTTATTACACTTCACCGCCTTTCATGTTTTTCCTCACTTGCTTACCCTCGCTTTATCTCTTGTAAGCCAATTGCTCATCCTTACTTTTCCCTCATTGTGCTTTAACCTCACTTTATTGTTTGTAAGCAAATTGCTCATCTTTTCTTTTTGTGACCAAATTCTTACTGCAAGTCCTTCTGACGTATTTTTCTTATCTTGTGTGTTTTGACTCACTGCTTATTCCCTTATCTACTTACTGCTTTCTCTTTTATTTCGTATGTTTTGTTTCTGCTATCTTACGTGTTTTGTTTTTGCTATTGCTTATGCTAGCCTACATCCAAGGATCCCCTTTGCCCCTGACTTTCTCTGCTATTCTCCTGCCTCATTTGCCCCTGAGAGACATGATCCCCATAAATCTTTATGGGTTGTTGAAAGGCAAGGGTCTGTCTTCTGTACTTGCTTCCTGATGGCTTTGGATGGTGACCCTACCTAACAGGGGACCATGGAACTCTAAGCCTGCTCCATCTAAGGAAGATGTTGGGGGCCTGGGCTGCTCATGTCTAGATGTTCTTCCAAGGCCATCAGAGACACTATCATCTGGAACTTGAGGGCTTCCAGGCAGTCAGATACATACTGGACAAGGCAATTCAAAAGACAAGGTCCTAGGAGTAGTAAAATGAAGATTATTATTAAGGTTCCCTAATATAGGCAAGAAAATTGGTAATAGCCAATTTTTAAAAGGGTTTAACAAGCTTTTGAACCAGCTTGGTTTGGCTTCCACTTGTTCCCTTAGCCTGTTAATGCAGTTAGAATTGAAGGAAAAAGTTACCAGGAGTTTAAAGTTATAGGAGAGAGTCACTATTTTAGGTTTTCTCAAGGGGAGAAAAATATTGAAAGCAGTAAAAGTACGTATGATTCTGAGAAGTTTTTAGAAAAAAACAGGTTATAAAATTAAAGGTGAATATTTTGGTCTAAAATTCTCTTTTATTGTTGTGTCTCTGCCAGGCTTTGGTATCAGGATGATGCTGGCCTCATAAAAAGAGTTAGGGAGGATTCCCTCTTTTCTATTGATTGGAATAGTTTCAGAAGGAATGACCACTATCCCTGATGAACATTCACACAAAAATCCTCAATAAAGTACTAGCAACCCGAATCCAGCAGCACATCCAAAAGCTTATCCACCATGATCAAGTGGGCTTCATCCCTGGGATGCAAGGCTGGTTCAACATATGCAAATCAATAAATATAATCCATCATATAAACAGAACCAAAGACAAAAAACACATGATTATCTCAATAGATGCAGAAAAGTCCTTTGACAAAATTCAACAGCCCTTCATGCTAAAAACTCTCAATAAATTAGGTATTGATGGAACGTATCTCAAAATAATAAGAGCTATATATGACAAACCCATAGCCAATATCATACTGAATGGGCAAAAACTGGAAGCATTCCCTTTGAAAACTGGCACATGACAGGGATGCCCTCTCATTCCACTCCTATTCAACATAGTGTTAGAAGCTCTGGCCAGGGCAATCAGGCAGGAGAAAGAAATAAAGGATATTCAATTAGGAAAAGAGGAAGCCAAATTGTCCCTGTTTGCAGATGACATGATTGTATATTTAGAAAACCCAGTCGTCTCAGCCCAAAATCTCCTTAAGATGATAAGCAACCTAAGCAGTCTCAGGATACAAAATCAATGTGCAAAAATCACAAGCATCCTTATACACCAATTACAGACAAACAGAGAGCCAAATCATGAGTGAACTCCCATTCACAATTGCTTCAAAGAGAATAAAATACCCAGGAATCCAACTTACAAGAGATATGAAGGACCCCTTCAAGCAGAACTACAAACCACTGCTCAATGAAATAAAAGAGGACACAAACAAATGGAAGAACATTCCATGCTTATGGATAAGAAGAATCAATATCATGAAAATGGCCATACTGCCCAAGGTAATTTATAGATTCAATGCCATCCCGCTCAAGCTACCAATGACTTTCTTCACAGAATTGGAACAAACTACTTTAAAGTTCATGTGGAACCAAAAAAGAGCCCACATTGCCAAGACAATCCTAAGCCAAAAGAACAAAGCTGGAGGCATCACATTACCTGACTTCAAACTATACTACAAGGCTACAGTAACCAAAACAGTATGGTACTGGTACCAAAATTGAGAGATAGACCAATGGAACAGAACAGAGCCCTCATAAATAATACCACACCTCTACAGCCATCTGATCTTTGACAAACCTGACAAAAACAAGAAATGGGGAAAGGATTCCCTATTTAATAAATGGTGCTGGGAAAACTGGTTAGCCATATGTAGAAAGTTGAAACTGGATCCCTTCCTTACACCTTATACAAAAATTAATTTAAGATGGATTAAAGACTTAAATGTCAGACCTAAAACCATAAAAACCCTAGAAGAAGGCCTAGATAATACCATTCAGGACATAGGCATGGGCAAGGACTTCATGTCTCAAACACCAAAATCAATGGCAACAAAAGCCAAAATAGACAAGTGGGATCTAATTAAACTAAAGAGCTTCTGCACAGCAAAATAAACTATCATCAGAGTGAACAGGCAACCTACAGAATGGGAGAAAATTTTTGCAATCTTCTCATCTGACAAAGGGCTGATATTCAGAACCTACAAAGAACTCAAACAAATTTGAAAGAAAAAAAAAAAAAAACCTCATCAAAAAGTGGGCGAAGGATATGAACAGAGACTTCTTAAAAGAAGACATTTATGCAGCCAACAGACACATGAAAAAATGCTCATCATCACTGGCCATCAGAGAAATGCAAATCAAAACCACAATGAGATACCATCTCACACCAGTTAGAATGGTGATCATTAAAAAGTCAGGAAACAACAGGTGTTGGAGATGTGGAGAAATAGGAACACTTTTACACTGTTGGTGGAACTGTAAACTAGTTCAACCATTGTGGAAGATGGTGTGGAGATTCCTCAAGGATCTAGAACTAGAAATACCATTTGACCCAGTCATCTCATTACTGAGTATATACCTAAAGGATTATAAATCATGCTGCTATAAAGACACATGCCCACGTTTGTTTATTGCGGCACTATTCACAATAGCAAAGATTTGGAACCAACCCAAATGTCCATCAATGATAGACTGAATTAGAAAATGTGGCACATATACACCATGGAATACTATACAGTCATAAAAAATGATGAGTTCATGTCCTTTGTAGGGACATGGATGAAGTTGGAAACCATCATTCTGAGCAAACTATCACAAGGACAAAAACTGAACACCGCATGTTCTCACTCATAGGTGGGAACTGAACAATGAGAACACTTGGACACAGGAAGGGGAACATCACACACTGAGGCCTGTCGTAGGGTGGGGGGAAGGGAGAGGAATAGCATTAGGAGATATACCTAATGTAAATGATGAGTTAGTGGGTGCTGCACACCAACAAGGCACATGTATATATATGTAACAAACCTGCATGTTGTGCACATGTACCCTAGAACTTAAAGTATAATAAAAAAAAAGAGATAAGAAAAGTTAAGTACAATAGAAAAAAAAGAAAAAAGTGAATATTTTACAATCTGATTGAGAGCAAATTAATACTTTAAGGAAATCATATTTTAATATGGGGGATCAATTTTAGAAAGATTATTATAAATGATTTCCTTCTGATGATAATCAACTTAATCACATACAAAATTTCTTTCATAAATTCCCCTTCATGAACCTTCTGATGACTTAGAACATCTACAACACGCTTGGACTTTCTGACTTGTCCTAAACTTCTCTCTTTCCTAAATAATCAACCATTTTACTTTAAGACAAAAGTTTACCATAGACAATCCTTTCTTATACATTATTATCTTTTTTTAATAACCTTCCTTACCAAAAAATACATCTTCAGAGTCATATCTTTCCTCATACCTCTTCCTCTTCTACTTAGTAGTTCCTTTCTAGCTTACTTCATAAGTAACCATTCTTAATTCTATAATTTGAAATGACCTTTAGTCACTATAGGCAAAATGATTGGTAATGGCCAGTTATGAAGTAAGTAACAATTCTTAAGTTCATAATTTGAATTGACCAACTTCTTTAATTTGATTTGACCTTTAGATATTATAACTTCTGAATTAGACAAAATTAGGTTTTTCAATGAGACTAGATCCTGGGAGGCTTCTGGCCTCTAATGCTGTCCAGAGAGATGCTGAATTAAACAAATCATTAATAGCAGAAGGAAAATGATAGGCATAAACTTTAGGGTATGGAAACCTGGGGCAGTGCTTGAATCATAGTAGCATCCCTATTTTGATAATAATGTCCCTTTCTATTAAGGGAACTGGGTAGCCTGACATTACTAGAAACTCCTTCTGTAAAACTTGCATTTCAAACGGGCACTCCATTGTGGACAATGGAAAGTTGTGGACAACTTTCCTCTTAGACAGGGAGGAAAGTTTTTCTGCATAAGCACTAAGGAAAAAGTAATTTGGCCCTGTGTCAAAAAGAAATGAAATTTAGGTGCCCATGATGTAGGGGATCATCTAGTATGTCTAATTCTGCTTTGAGATTCCCCTTTTGAGGACCTTTCTTTGGGAACTTGCATATAGATAGATTCTGATATAAGGCCATAAAGAACATACGGAATTTCTGACCATTTTCCCTGCCTTTTGCAGAACAGATCTAGCTGCAGGATGGTGTCAAAAGTAAGGCTACCATTGACCACCTATTGTTCCTGACTTGCTAATTGGTAATGTGGCCAAACTGTGTTACAGTACAATATTAGGTGTTTTCTCCACAGGTTTTCAAGTTTAGATTGTTCCCAGTGGTTGAGAGTGCAGCCGAGAAGAGAATCAGATGGGACTGAGACAGTTTCCCATGTTTAGCTGTGGAGGAAACTAAGGGAAAACGTAAGCATCTCTGGTCTAATACCTCTCATTGGACATCCCCTGTGGAGTGCCTGTGCCAGAGATGAGGTCCTCTAGGGCATCCCCTGTATGGTCCTCTTCTTAGTGTGCCAAATGTCTCTGGCCTTAGAGTGTCAGATGTTTCTGACTTTAGATAGGCGCTGGTGCCACTTGAGCCACTTGAAGGAGGATCCTGCCATAGCTGGTGACCTATAAGTTTCCCTTGGCTTTGGGCATCCTTGTAGCCAGTCAAATTAGTGCTTTTTCCCCCAGATGGTTTCCTTAACTACTGTGGTAACTATAGTTTGAAGGGCAAGGAACTGCAGACTGCCAGGCTTAAACTTGTTAGAGACTGGCCTCTTAATAAGGGAATAAAATGCCCTCATTTGGACAATGGAGAAAATAATGTAACATGTGCCACCATGTCCCTTGTGTTAACGTGCAGCGTATTACACAAGGTGATCCCCCTAGGTCAGGGCCATCCCACACACACAAAATCCCTACTTTGTTTAGGCAGGGAAAAGGTCCCAAGTATAAAATTAATGAGAGCCTTTCAGTTCCCTAGATAGCATCTGCAGCCATTATAATTCTCTCTTTAGGAGAACTGTGCTGCATTGGCCTAAATTTATTATTTGGATTTAATATCTTTGCCCACTTATCCCTTAATATGCCATAAAATAAACATGTCTGTTCACAAATAGGAAAGATCTGAAGCTGTGATGTTATTGCTGCACATACACCTCACTGATGCAGGGATATGTCTTGCACCTGGCAGCTTAATTGCTTTGTTCCCCAACCAGGTTATCGTGTCATGGGAGTCTTCCAGCAGCAGGCACCCTAATGGCTTTTAACTGCCTGACCCCTGCCCACGAGGGAGCAGCTTGGACACAAGAGGACAGAAAGGGATAAAGAAAAATGAAATTGTACATCCTTGCTGGCTCGCCTAATTGATGGTACTGGATGGTGCCACACAGTTGCAGGCTCTTGGTATCTCAAAGAATTAGAAGAGACACATACAAATAGCAAAGCAAAGCAGCAAAAGTTTATGAAGCCCAGTATTACACTCTCAGAGAGGGAGAGCACACTGACCTCTGCAAGATGAGATCAGCCCTTGTTTGTTACATTTCATGGCCTTTTATATGTTTCTCCTCACTTGCTTACCCTCACTTTCTCTTGTAAGCTAATTCCTCATCCTTACTTTTCCCTCCTTGTGCCTTAACCTTACTTTATTTTTTGTAATCCAATTGCTCATCCCTGTTTTTCTTTTTTTTTTTTTTTGACCAAATTCTTACTGCAAGTCCTTCTGACTCATTTTCCTTATCTTGCATGTTCCAACTCACTGCTTATTTTCTTATCTACCTACTGTTTTTGCCCTTATTTCATATGTTCTGTTTCTGCTATCTTACATGTTTTGGTTTTGCTGTTGCTTAAGGTAGCCTATGTCCAAGGGCCCCCTTCACCCCTGGCTTCCTCTGCTATTATCCTGCCTCACAAGATGTCTGCCAATTCCAAAGAGGATTTTCAAATAAAGAGAGATAATGGGTGGCATATAGTCACATTCAAACAGTCCCTGTACTATCAGTTTGATACAACAGTCTATCTTCAGCCTTCCGTTGGGTTTCCAAGTTCAGTCTATCTCATTCCCCAGAGGCTCACTGCTACAGAATTAGGAAGAAGAGTTTTCTGCTGTCAGATCCTTATTGTAGGTTTAAGACCTGTGGGACAGGATAGTACATTTCTGTTCATAGCCCCGTTCTCCTTAAAGTCTCCCCTACCCCAAGCTGGTGCCAGTTTCTACAAGTCTGTTCAAATTCTATTCAGAAACTGGATACATAAATAGGAAATTCTAAAATCACGAAAGAAAGGGAAAAAAGAAACATGAATACTCTACATATTTATGTGTATATTCAATTTAATTAATAATAGAGAAATATCAAATACTCTTATTAAGGAGATAACAATTTTACCTATCAGAGTGTCCAGGATCGAAGAGAACAACACCGAAAGTTGGCGTGAGTGTAGGAAAAGAGGCACACACTTGCACAGCTGGTCAGAGGATAAATTGATACAACCATCTAGAAGGCAGGTTGTAAATATATGACAAAAGTCCTGTGAAACTGCAAACATTTCATCCTAAAAATTCAACTTCTAAGAATTCATATTCAGAATGGATTGAAGTAGACAAAGTTGTAAGTGCTAGAATATTCATTGTGACATTTTATAAGGATTGAAATCTCCATTGCTTACTGGACCAGACATGGGAGTTAGTGAAGGTGCAAAACATTTAACCTAGTGGAGACAGCAAGCAGTGGGAACTATGGCAAATGTCTATATCTAAAGGTTTTTAGATTTCAAAAATACTGTAAGGCCCAAACCAAACACCAGTTTGCTGCAACTGGTTTACAAATTTCAAAACTTAGAAATACCATCAATGTCTGAAGACAGGTGAATACGTTAATCAAATTACAGAACCACCCAGTAGAGCACTCTTTATATACAAAGTGGGAATACTGTACCCTGTAGATGTAAGCTGATATGAGAACATTGTCCTTAAACTACCTGGCAGATGCTATGTGTCAATAAGTGATAGCTTTTCTTCCTTAAGTGAAAACTCTCCTAGAGAGAGATATAGTAGGCAGAATTCTTCCACAGCAAGCAACAGAAACACCACTTACATTGACTTAAGTAAAAAAGAACACTTATAGGCTCACATAACTGAGAAGTTTAAGGGGTGAACTTCAAACATGGGTAGATGCTGACTTCAAGCAATACAGGTCTCATTTTTCCAGTTCTATTTCTCTTTCTTTGGTTTTGTTGTCAGGCAGGTGCATCTCATGCTGAGGCAAGATGGCCATCCATAGCCCCAGGTGTAAATCCTATCAATGTTGCAACCTCCTGTGAAATCAAGCACCTCTTCCTCATGGCTCTACAAAAATCCTAGTTATGGCTCTTTATTGCCCCAGACTTTGGTCATGTCTCCACACTTAGCTGTAAGGAACATGGCTATGCTTTGGTCAAGGATAGGCCAAGGTAGGATGTTTACATCCTGTGTGACTCAGCGAGTTTACAGCGCAGGCGTATAACTCCACTTGTTATCACAGCCATGTAGCCATAACATGAGAAGGCCATCACTTTGCTCTAAGCCACTATTGTCTGTAAAAGGTATAATTGCTCTGCTGACATTGTTCAGGTACTTGCACCCAAGGCGAAAGAGAGAGAGAGCCAGAGCTGTTCATCTTTGCAGACAGAAAAGGGGAGCTTGAGGACATAGCTCAGCTTGTTCATGCCCAGAGACAGAAAGAGTTAAACTACTGACCCTGAAGGCAAGGGAGAGCCAGCTGCATAGCTGTGTGTGGGAGCCACCAGACTAAGCAACCAAGACAGGGTGGACAGCGTGAGAAAGTTGTCAATGAGAACTGCTGCTGGATAAAATCATCTTTCACCTGCCCATGGCACCCCGAGTGTTCTTTCTGCTCATCCACCCACTACCTTCAGACCTCAGCATGAGCTGGAACCTGACCCTAGGCATGACAATAGGCACAGTCGTGAATCTGACATTTGGCAATGTTGGCAGGATGAGGTGAGTGGGTCTTCAGCCCTTGAGGGCTCCCAGGTCGGCTATGTGGCCACAGCATGAGCTGTGGTACCTGGTGGCAGTGGTGCTGCTTGAATGTGCCCCAGTGGAAACATCGGAGGCAGTGGATGGGTCTCCCATGAGTGTTGAGAAAGCACTGAAGAAGCTGGAAGCACATAGCACCAAGAAGGAATGCACCTTTGCTGGCAGAGTTGGATGGGTGTTTCTGACTGCACTATGGGAAGTACATGCTCAGTCCCACAGTGGCTGCAGCTGTGCCAACAGGTTAGCACAAGGGCAAGATACTCTGGGAGATGGATATGTGGCAGGCTATGTTTGATCTGAATACCCGGGGGCCAGATGATGAATGCCTTATCTCCCACATAAGGAATCTTGTGCTGGACTCAGTGTCCCCCGAGTGCTTTTGGCTCTCTGGCCGCTGTCCTAACCCTGTATGTGGGGTGCTGCACACATGAAGTGACTACTGTTATGGCAGCCCTCGGGGAGGCAGAAGGCTGTCAGTGGGACTGGGGAGTCCACACCATAAAGAAGGGGAAGGTGCCTCATCCTCAGCCACCCCATGAGAAAAAATGGGTACCTTCATGGAGATGTGGATTGATTTAATTGGAGCTGGGGTTGTTCGGGAGAAAATTAACAGGCAACCCAATGGAATGCTGTTTGCTCTGTGGAGGCAATTGTCCTCAGAACAGCAATTCTGGAAAATGCCCAAGAGGGGGCAAAACAATGTTGCTCAACCCAGCCCTGCCCGGACACTTCAACTCAAGGACTCTTTGCAGGCAGGTGAAGATACGGGGCCTTTCTTGTTTGATTAGAGAACTGGCTGAGGTGCTCGGCTTGGGGGAGAACTGGATGACCAGAGGCCATATGCAGAGCTGGTAATTCACTGGTCCCCCACTAATGTACAGCAGATCCTTGCTCTGGTAAATACTAGTGCAGACTGCAGTTTTTTTTATGAGAACCTAGATACGTTTCCAGGCAAAGCTGCATTTATTGATGGTTATGGGGGCCGGTTGGTGAAAGTAAAACCTGTGTCTCTGCATCTTGGCATTGGCCTATAGCAGCACACAGAGTGTCTGACTATGCCAAAAGGCCTTCAGTACCAACTATAGAAGGAAGCTGAACTCTGGTATTCCTTGATAAAGAAGCAGTTAGTAATAGCGGGATGGGTGTGTTCATGGATAACTACCCCTGCCCCCTGGACTGAGAAAGCAGTTAGTAACTGTATATACTGCCCTTCAGGCTCATACAAGCATTGTAGGACAGGCTATAGTCATCATGCAGATGACTTACCTGATAACAGCATGAATGTGCTCATGGATAGCGACCTTCTGCCCCCAAACTGGAACAGCACAGGCATCCACTTTAGAAAAGTGGGGCACCTACTTAGAACAGTGGAGTATGCTGAGTACAAGTCCCTTAATAGCAGAGTTACAAAAGGTCTTAGGGTCTGTGGTCCTAATGCAAAATAAGGCCATGGGGCCTAAGACATCCCTAGACCCAGAGCCTTTACCGTAAGGAAGGGCATCCCCCCATTCCTAATAAGGCGTGGTATACAGATAGGTCTAGCCAGAGTACTGCTGCTGCCTGGATTGTTGCTGCAGTCCAGCCTAGTACTGACACTATATGGTTTAATACCAAGTGTGGGCAAAGTAGCTAATAAGTTGAACTCAGAACAATATGGATGGTGATCACCAGGGACTTGACACCTATGGTAATCTGAAGCAATAGCTGTGCAATTTATTGAGGCTTGACCTTGTGATTGATTACCTGAAATTTACAGAATTAGCTAATTAGTTACTAGCCCACGTAGGGCCAGGCCATGTGGCCAGATCTATGAGAGGAAGGACGTCCTTTTCCAACCAGGTATGGGGACAAACGGTAATCTGTTAGTGCCTGCCCCAACACCCCCAAAGCAGATGAAGAAAAACACCTGGTGATGGCCATGGATGCTTCAAGCCCCTCATTGCAGATGGTTGGCTATAATAGCCCCCTGTGGGGAGGGTCTGCAGTATGATTTACATGTTACTCCTTGGGTATTTAATGGGTGGCCTCCATGATTAACTGTCTGTACGGGAATACTCAGGGAAGGGACCCTCCTGTGTAGCTTATTATAAGTTCCCCTGTGACTTTGGCATGGGTACAGGACCCAAAAGAACCATGAGAAGCGGATAAGGTGTGGTATCATCACCCAGGGCAGAAGCCCTTGGTGGCTGCACTGTCATCCAGAGATGAAAAGTTGGCCTGTATTTTGCCTGAGGGATGTGATTTACCCCTGTCTTGCCCTGGCACATGCATCCAGCTTCTGTAAATAAGTGGACATGGCTAGAGACTTGGGCTCCCATGCACAATGGTCAGGATGCAACACAATGAGCCTTGGATAGGGGCGTCACAAAACCCATTGCAAGCCTGCCCCCTGGCTGACTCATAGTGCCCATGAGGATGGGGCTGGCTAATGGGAGAACACATGGTCCCTCCTTTGCAGGTACCACAGTGTATAAAGCAGCACTGGGGTAAAGTCACTGTGGGATGACTACCTGATGAGGTTTGTGCAAGCATAACACATGTCGCCGCACCAACGCGGTGGTGGAACAAGCAGCCTTACCAAGGCCAGGCCCCCATGGACTTTGTGCCCCTTTGGAGTTTATGGGTCTGTGGAGACACTGGATGGCCATATCTGCCAGCCAATTGGACTGGACATTGTACCTTGGGGTGGCCTTATGTGCCTGCCACTTGCTTCCCACATTGCCTAGTCGCCTGCATGACTGGAAGGTGCTGCATTCCCACTTTTTGAGAGTGCAGTGGGCCCCTTGGTGGCTGTACCCCTTAGCAAGAACTATCCCTAAAGCCAGTGTCATTACTGTAGAAATGCAAGTTACAGCCCTTGCAGAGCACACAGTTCAGGGCCCAAGTTACACCCAAGTTGCTCTCCTTTTACTAACTGATAATGTTAATCAGATGAGGAAGGTGATGCGGCCAAACCAGATGGCCTTAGACATAGTCACAGCTGCCCGTGGTGGCACCTGTGCCCTTGTAGGAACACAATGTTGTACATTTATCCCTGACTACCACCAGAACATAACAGCAGCCTTACAAGGGGTATCACAGGAGATTAAGGTGATTGAGCACTTTACATCCTACAGAGACATTGAGCATCTCTGGGCTCTGGCCTGTGATGGGCTCTCATAATCACAGATAGCATAGCAGGAATATTGGTGATAGGTTGTTGCTTCCTATACTGTTGCTGTGACCTGTGAGTTCGGGGTGCTGCCCTATGTACACAGATCCCCACTAAGAACTCCCTCAGCCTAGTGGGTGGAACGTAAGACCTGTGTGCCAAGCCTGTATATCAAACCTATGTGCCCAAAACTTACGTGTAAAACCTGTGTGTGTATATCAAGTCTATGTAACCAAAGCTTATATGTATAACCTGTGTATCCAAGGTCTATGTCTCCCTTGGCCTAGGGGGTAGAATGTAAGGAACATGACTGTGTTTTGGTCAAGGATAGGCAAAGGTAGGATGTTTACATCCTGTGTAACTCAGTGAGTTTAGAGCACAGGCATGTAACTCTACTTATTATCACAGCCATGTAGCCATAACATGGGAAGGCCATCACTTGGCTCTAAGGCACTATTGTCTGTAAAATATATAATTGCCCTGCTGACACTGTATAGGTGCTTGCACTCAGAGAGAGAGAGAGAGAGAGAGAGAGAGAGAGAGATGGACAAAGTGGAGCCAGGACACAGCTCAGCTTGCTCATGCCCAGAGAGAGAAAGAGTTAAGCTGTTGACCCTGAAGGCAAGGGAGAGCCAGCTGCATAGCTGTGTGTGGGAGCCACCAGACTGAGCAGCCAAGACAGGGAAGACAGTGTGAGAAAGCTGTTGATGAGAGCTGCTGCTGCTGAATAAAATCATCTTTCGCCTGTCTATGGCACCCCAAGTGTTCTTTCTGCTCATCCAACCATTCCCTTCAGACTTCAGCATGAGCTGGAACCTGGCCCTGGGCATGACAATTGGCATAGTCGTGAACCTGACATTAGCCAATCAGTGAGATTCAAGTTGGCCAGCCTTGGATTAAGAAGCCAAACCTGAAGCCAGGGGCTCTAGTACCTAAATTGGTGTCCTGGCTGTTACCAATGGAGAGTCTTTACTGTGAGTCATCCAAGTTCTTGGTGTTTTGAACAAATAATTGGACAAAATGCAAGAACAAAGCAACAAAAAATGAAGCAATGAAAGCACAGATGTATTGAAATGAAAGTACACTCCACAGATTGGGAGCAGGCCCAAGCAAGCACCTCAAGGGCACTGGTTACAGAATTTTCTGGGGTTTAAATACCCTCTGGAAGTTTCCAGTTGGTTACTTGGTTAGACCCTATGTAAATAAAGTGGAGGCCTGTGACCAGTCTGACTGGTTGCCTTCAGTGACCAGTCAGAGGATGAAGTGAAGTTACAGAGTTACAACTTACACAAGCATCTGATTGGTTGCAGGAGGAGACCAATCAGAGGCTGAAGTGAAGTTACAAGGTTATATCCTTATGCAAATGAAGACTAGACCAGTGACCAGTCTGATTGGTTGCAGTGGGGGACCAATCTGAAAAACTTTCCATTTTTCATCTGGGATACATGGAAAAGGGTGGGGGGAGGGGGTGGGTATTGCAGAGGGAGTAGCCTCTGATCCTTTTGTTACTTAGATGTGGAAAGTTGAGGTTTTCCTTTTGATTCAGTTCTAGGAAGTCAGCACAAATAGGCCTTAGGTTCCCTGCCTCCACATCTGATTCTCTTGCCTCACTGACAATGATGGAGGAATGGGTCTCCATGTAGGAAATCGAGATGTCATATCCAGGAGAAGGAGAACTGGATCTGGGCAAAAACGATGTTCTATGTGGCAGATGTCCCATCGTATCTTTATTTTTCTGAGGGCCTAATGCATTGTCTTGCATACATGCACATAGTAGGGTCTCAGTAAGAAGCACTGAAGTTTAAAAATTGCCAGGAACCTGCAAGAGTGCCCCCTATTTTTTTTTTCTCTGTACATGGGTGTCATTAACCCAAGTGTGTAAACCCAAGTGTTGATAGCAACTGCCATCTTGGCTTCCTTTTTTATCCTTACAGTGCTATTGCAAATTCTTGCCTGCTGTGAGACTATAGGTATTCTTTCAAGTATGTTATTATCACCAACACCTGCTTGTTGTGCAATATATAATAATAAACACCATCACAATGGAAATCGTGGAGTGTACTAGATGCTCACAGCAGCCCATCCAAATAGATAGAAACAGTTAAAGATGAAAACATATTTTTACACAACTATAAATCACAGTCATCTTTTAACAAGCACAGGGCAAATATTTGCATGGATCTAATTAATTGCTAGGCTGACTTAAGTACATATATGTAAAATATCATAAAGAAAAATAATATGCCTGCTGTAGGCAATGTTTGTTTTTTTCTTTTTGGAACATAACTTCATCTTGTGGTATATTTTTCTAGTACTAATGAGCCAGATTTGAAGGAGATGAAAGCAGCAAGAACGACAAGATTGGCTTCAAGGACTTTATTGTTACAGATTTTCATCATTTCTGCGATGGCATTTCTTTTGTTAACCTCAAAAGATCATGCATGATCCAGGTTGGGGGTGGATATTTTTGCTCCATTGCATTTCCTACATAATTAGCCATTTGTATAATGAATTTCTCTTCCCATCCTCCTACCCAGTATGATTTCATGTCTTCTTTAAGCACCAATTTTAGCAACCCTTACTGTGTGCAGGAGGAAGGAATGCCCTTTTCTGGTACTTACTTAATTAGAGCCTGTGAGTGGATTCTGCCTTTTGGGAATAAAAAGCAGGCTGGGGTTGGCGGCTCATGCCTGTCATCCCAGTACCTTTGAGGCTAAGCAAGAGGATCATTTGAGCCCAGGAGTTCAAGACTAGCCTGGGCAACATAACAAACCCAGTCTCTAGAAAAAGTAAAATTATCTGGGCATGGTGGCACATCCCTGTGGTCTCAGATACTCAGGAGTCTGAGGTGGGAGGATCGTTTGAGCCCGGGAGGCTGCAGTGAGCCATGATTGTGCCACCGCACTCCAGTCTGGGCAACAGAGTGAGACCCTATCTCAAAAAAGCAAAACAAACAAACAAACAAACAAAAAACAAATAAGCATATCCACAAATAAAGCCGAAATGAAAACCCTGGTAATGTTCTAAGGGCTAAAAGAAGTTCCTCTGAATTTCCTACCCTCTCTCCCTAGACACCTGTCCTTCAAAAACTATACCACTTTTTGTCTCTGTAAGTACTTTTCCTGAGCAAACATCCTTCACATCAGTCAGTCTGATTCCCTGGAAAAAAAAAAAAAAAAAAAGGGTGGGGAGCATTTTCCAGTTGCCTTTAGGGTCTGATTATGGGAAAATCCCTGCTCCAGCCTCTCCTCCCTGAGTGCTTGCAAAGCACAGCACAAATGAAGCAAGGTCGCTGAGACTTGCAACTTGGAAGGAGTCAGGGGCAGAGAAAGAAGGAATGGTTTTTCACATGCTCTGTTCAGAATATGGCAGTTCTATGATTCATCTTATCACGAAGAGGTAACAACGCTCACTGGAGAGAAGTGAGTCCATTTAGACCATGTCTGAGAAATTAATCTCAACACACTTATTCATTCACTAATTTATTCATTCATTCTTTTATAAAGCAGCACCAGCTAAACTACGACCATGGGCAATAGATGTAACATCCCCATACCTCAGTAAAAGGGGGATGATGATGTTATCTATTCCGTAAGGTTGCCGTGAAGTATGAGCATCAGTGTAATCAGTGTAAAGTAGTCAGCACAAAGATTGGCATCCAGGACAGCTTAGTGCCTGTTGGCGGGCATGTTTTTGTCACTGGAGAAAAGGACTCTTCTTTTTGACTTCCAAGTCATTCAGAACCAAGTCACTCCTGGGAATCCTGTTTATTTTGGAATAGAAAGAAAAGGATATTTCAAAAAACAAACGAGGTGGAGATTTTTGCTGTATATTCTCTTTGCCCTCCCAATGAGATAGCCACTAGCTACATGTGGCTATTTACATTTAAATTTAAATAAGTTAAAACTAACCAAAATAAAAAATTTAATTCCCATTGGGCACAGTGGCTCACTCCAGTAATCCTAATGCTCTGGAAGGCCAAGGCAGGAGGATCACTTGAGGCCTGGTGTTTGAGACTAGCCTGGACAATATAGTGAGAGTCACTCTCACAACAAAAATTCTTAAATACATAAAATTTAATTTCTCACTCACACTAGCCACATGTCAAGTGCTCAATAGCCACTTGCACCTTAGTGACTACAGAGGTAGTAAAGACATAACTCATTTCCATCATCATAGAAAGCTATTGAACAATGTTATTTAGGCTGCATTCTCCTATTAGACTATGCATACCTCTCTTGCTTAAATTTATCCCATTAAATACTCATTAATTTCCTACATATATACGCAGAAAGCACAGTGTTAAATTCAGTGGGATTACAAATATAAATGTCCCTGCCTTTAAGAGACCTCAGGCTTACCACCATCTATGAGGAGAGGTAAGACATGCTCATAACTGACAATACACATAGTGGGTGATGGCTCAATATTCATTAGTACGTGCAGTACATAGGGCTAATAGTGATGGATCTCTGCAAGACTGTTGGGTCTCTCCAAGAAAGAAACTTCCATCAAAACAAAAATCGTAGCAGTTTCTCAATTCTAGGATGGAAGCAGAAATTAGCCCATGTGGCAATGGAGTGGGTGAGGGCTTCCTGAATTCTGAAAAAGATCAGTTCAGGAAGCTTTACAATCATACGGCTCTAGGACAAGTATCTACCCATTCTTCATAGGGAAGTTCTGAACGGGGAAACTAGAACAAATACGAATGCTTAAGTGCATCGCTACCAACATTATTAAAATGTCAACTGACTTTTAATCTCCCTTCAGGGGAAGCTGGATACTTATCAAAAGATTAGAGATCTAGACTTACAGAGAAAGACATCAAAAGAGCATTCTTGATATATGAGATGCATAGACCGTACTCCTAGTGATGTCTGCAAGGAGCTGAAGGGAGGAGCAGCCATATGAGTTCCCAGGAGGTGTATGGCTGGTGCTGCCTACTTATCAACATTTGGTATCCTCCTCTCTATTGTGATTTCATGTTATCTTTTAGCATTAGTAAAGGTTGCCACCATGGTCACCTACTGTGTGCTGCGCTTTGGAGAAGAATGTGAGGTATACATGCCATATCTTCGCTTTGGGGTTACAGAGAGTTGAGACACCCACAACAGTCTGAGATCCAGTGACAAGTCAGCGTGCAGTGACTGGGAGAACATAATTAAGCAGCACCAGAGTTCAGCTAACACATTTATATTTTTAATTTTATATCCCTGGGATGGTGGAACAACAAGCTAGGAGAACCTGAGTCCTGATAATATTGCTGAGCAGAGCTTCCTTCTCAGTTTAGATTTATATGTGAAAAGAGACATAAATTCCCTTCTGCTGCAAGCTATGTTACGTGGGGTCTCTGCTCCACTCGGCCTAAATAATCACATTATAAACTCTGTCACTGGAAAATAAACTAGAACATATTAAAGACTGAGTATTATTATTGCTTAAAAACACTAAATGGAATTCATTTTAATCAGCATATATACTTGTCGAATTGTACAGAAAAACAATAGTGAAATTATTTTTTACTTGAAAATATGTACAGCTATTTAAAATTCCTTCAAGTCTTAATCTAGTAAAACTCTTGAAGTCCACAGGAATAGCTAAATGGTGCACTTGCTTTAAAGTCTGCCAGATTGACTACGTCTAAACTTATTTCATGGGGCAATCACTGCCTTGCCATTTTAAGATATAAATCAGGCAGTACTAAAGAAGGGTCCTTTCTTATCCATGTTACCCAGATGTCAGCTTGGGTCACCTTGCCCTTAAGAAGTCTAATGCCTTCCCAAGATTTCTTCAAACTCTGAGGTGTTTGTTTTTCTTAGCTGCATCTGGCTCTGGTTTCTGGCATCTGCTGATATTGTCCAATGTGCATCTTGCAGCTGGGTAGTTATCTCATTCTCGCATAACCCCTTCCTCTTGATTTTCTCGCTCCGAAATACTACTCTTATGGGATATCTGTGTGTGCTGACTAGAGATTCGGTGGAAATGGCAAAAAGGAATGGACCAGTTTAGCAGTTAATTTCAGCATGTATATTAGACTTCCCTGTTCTTCAAAAGCCCGTGGGCCATGTCCTCCAACTGGGATTCTAGCCACCTACCACTTTATCAGGCTTTTACTTTCTTCTCTCCTTTGTTTTCCACAATATGACTTACAGTTGACTTCTTGGACAGAGTAGTTTAGCTCTCTCCTTGGTGGGAGTATCTAATCCATGTCCTCAGGGTCACACTTTCCTTCTCTAAACATTTTATCACAATATTTTCCTAAAAATGACCATTCTTTGTCTGAAATGAACTCTGGTGCCTACTGGCTACATTTGGACCCATTAGCTATTCTCATGGGGGAAATGAAATCCAATCTATCTTACTTTGTGGTTAAGCAGTTACTTTTCTGGTTTATGACTTCATAGCTTAAAGTTAAAAAAAAAGAAAAAAGTAATGATATCCTAGTCTTTAAAAATGTTAGAATAGAACGCAATTTAGTATATTCAAATCTGAAACTGCTATTGCACTCAGTATTTTTGCTTTTCCTCCAAGTATGATCAAGCCTGTCCTGTATTCTTTTGCTCCAGTGCTCTCAGAAGGATCAGTTCCATGAGGGTGATAGAAGGTCTTCAAGATCTTGACCTTGTAACTCCAGTCTTAGACTTCTTGGCTGTCTCATGTCTCTGGAGATAGCTTTTTGTACCTCCTCTGGTTACCAATTTCTAGCTCTCTTTTTCCATTTCCTTGTGTCCACTCCACTTACATTCTTAATAAGTGTGGACTTCAAACACTTACTTGGATGCACTTTTTACCACCATAGCATTCCCTGCTTCTTTAAGCACTGGGAGAATATATTCTGTCTATTGCCTCTATGTCTCTTACAGCCTCCAGTACAGAATGTTCCTCAATAAATATTTGTTGTATTAAAAAATGTAAGATGTGCTTCTTCCAGTTGTTAAAAGATATTTAAATTATCTGTTTCTTAACTTATGAAAGAGTCCAATTTGTTTTACTCTAGCAGATTCAAGGCCAGATGCAGAGAGCTTTTGGCTAATACATTAGTCACAGTTCTCCAGAGAGGCAGGACCAATAAGACGGATGAATGGATAGATAGATAGATAGATAGGTAGATAGATAGATAGATAGATAGATAGATAGATAGATAGATAGATGACAGAAGATTTCTTAGGGAAATTGGCTCTCATGATTATGGAGGCTGAGAAGTCCCATAAAACTTTCTGCAAGCTGGAGAACCAGAGAAGCCAGTAGTGTGGCTCAGTCCAAGTCGTAAAGCTGGAGACCAGGGAAGCCAATGGTATAACTCTCAGTTTTAGATCAAATGCCCGAGAGCCATGTGAGGCTGCTGGTACAAACCTCAAAGTCCAAAAGGCTGAAGAGCCTGGAGTTCCGATACCCAAGGGCAGGAGAAAAAGCATGTCCTACTCCAAAAAGAGACTAAGAAAGAGAGAAAGGGAGAATTTGCCCTTCTTCCATTTAGGACCCCAGTTGATTGGACAGTGCCATCCACATTGAGGGCGGGTCTTCCACACTCAGTCCATGGACTCACATGCCTATCTCCTCCAAAATCACCCTCACAGACACATCCAGAAACAATGATTCACTAGCCATCTATGCATCGTTCAATTTAATCAAGTTGATACCTAAAATCAACTGTTACAGTTACAGAATCCTATTCAATTTACTATCCAATTTTATTTTTTAGTAAGATTTAGCTGTTTATACAAATAGCTCATGTTTTCATCAGCACTTGCAAGACTGATTATATTTTTCTTCACTTTTTCACTTTACCCTCTGGGGAAAAAAGTCAGATTTAGAATGCTATGCTAAGATCAATCTTTGAACATGTTAAAAGGACAGTTCCCATTAATTAGTTTTTTTCTTTACCCCTTTCACACTTCAGTGACCAATGTAAGACTCAGTTGGCTTCTATGTTCTTTGGTTTCTAATATTTTAGATATAGGATTTTAAAAAACAAATAATTTTAGAGAGCATATTTTATTTCCAATGTTCTGGTATATCCAGGGACTTTTAAGTCTCCTTAGCAAGATTTTATAAATGGGTTATTAAAATTAAGTACTTAATCAGCAATAAGTGTTTTTCACTTATTTTCTTTTCAGGATAAGTATTAAAAGAAAAGATATTTTATTGTGTCAACTCCTTTACCGAGAAACAACCCATACTCCTTGTGGTGCCTTTGGTGACTAAGGTGTATTCCGTTGTGCCTACAATCACTGAAAAGTCTTCTGTAAGCCTGCAATCTAATCATGAATAGCACAGTGGGTAAGCAAGAGCTATATATATAAAGGCGGAGTAGTTATCATTCAATGTGTGTCATGAATATACTCTTGTTTTGTAATCTCACTTTTCATAACCTCACTTTTGAGACAGGAAATAACATAGCTCCACTGTATACTGTAGGATTTATAGAGGCCTTCCCAGGAAAGTTTTTGAGTATCAGACTCTTGGCAATAGCTTTGGTTACTTCATTCTTCTTCCTAAAATCAGTCTTTTCTGAGGCATTTAGCTGGCACCAGATTCAATTTCTTCAGAATTTCTATAGTTATTTTAGCCTACCACATAATCTAAACCTCAATTATATGCTTTTTATGTTAATATTGTTATAATTGTGTAGTACTGGGAGTTTTCATGACATTGGAAGGAGAACAGAAAAGCTTTAGTTTGAATGCTGACTTACTATTTACTATCCATTTGGCTTTACCCAAATCACATCCTGTCTGAACCTCTTTCTCATGTGAAAAAATGGGAATAATAACTTACTTTGCTGAGTTTTTGGAATAATTTTATGTAAAGTACCTTTTGAGAAGTATTTCCTGAATAAATATTAGCTATTATTATAAGTAGCTATATTTTACTTTTATCTCATCCAATACAAATGTAAATTGTACATTCAGCAAGTATATATCAAAGATGGTGAAGGTTCAAGATTTCACCCTACTTACAAGCTAACAAATGTATTCTATCACAGTTTCATGGATGCTAGTAGAAAACATGACACTTGACTGGGCGTGGTGGCTCACGCCTGTCATCCCAGCACTTTGAGAGGCCAAGGTGGGCAGATCACAAGGTCAGGAGATCGAGACCATCCTGGCTAACATAGTGAAATCCTGTCTCTACTAAAAATACAAAAAATTAGCCAGACATGGTGGCCGGCGCTTGTAGTCCCAGCTACTCGGGAGGCTGAGGCAGGAGAATGGTGTGAACCTGGAAGGCGGAGCTTGCAGTAAGCCGAGATTGCACCACTGCACTCCAGTCTGGGTGACAGAGCGAGACTCCGTCTCAAAAAAAAAAAAAAAAAGAAAGAAAATATGGCACTTCTGGGATCAGAAACAAAAGGCAGTTTATTGCTGACAGCAGTAACCACAGACAGAATATTAGCATTTTGCAGCAGTTCTTCAAGCCCCCATTTTCTTAGTGAAGAGGGTCGGAAGATGACTGTAAATACAGTGAGTTTTTTGTAGGACAAGAGCCCTGGGAACTTAGGGAGCTTAGGGAACACAAATTGTTTTTAAAAGAAGTGAGTATGCCTGCCATTGCTCCAGAGAAAGATACTATCTCCATCTTCCAAGGCTGTAAGAAAATCTGCCCTTTTATTCTGAGGGACAGTATTTCTTTCAAGATTGTTTGCTTAAAAACGACCTTGAAAAGATAGTTAGAAACAAAAGGCAATTAGTGTCTTGTTCACAAGATAGACAGAAGTGTGAGAGACCGGTGGGAAATGGGCTTCCAACAATATACTTTATAGGATAAAATCAAAAAACAAGTTAAGATTTAGTGAGTTTCAGCTATGATAAAAATATTAGGTTGGTACAAAAGTAACTGCGGTTTTTGCCATTAAAGGTAATGGCAAACTTACTTTTGCACCAACCTAATAACTGGGATTAAACTTATTACTCTATAGTAAATAATATGAAACTGAAAAGATACATAGGGCAGTGGTTTTTAGGCAGTGGTCAATAGACATCAGAGGACTGATTCCTGAGAGAAGGCAAATGAAGGATGTCTGTTCTACAACAGTCTTTGTTCTCTGCTTAGAGACTTTTATAAAGCTCAGTGTAGAGGGGATATACCAAATAAAGCATGGCAGACTGGCTGAATCAAGAAAACAGAGAAAAGAGTTCAGGGAGGCTGAGGTGCCAGCCATGTTTAGGGAAGAATACTCAGAAAGAGGGAAATGCATAAAGAGCTCTAAAAATATGCAGTAGGAGTTCCATTTAAATGACAGTTGACTACTATGCTGCCTCATGAGGCTAGAACCCTATGAAGTCAGACCAAAATAAGTGTTGTGAATTTGTAAGATAAATAGTTCCTAGATTTTGCACAGGTCTGGGAAACATGTAAGTTCTAACCACCTAGAATAGAGAGTCCTTGTTCAACACCTGAGCCATTACTTAAGACTCCAGAAAAGTCATGCCTTGATAGTGGTGCTAAACAGTCTTTAGAGTAAAATTACTCCAAATCTTCTCTTAAAAAGCTTGAAAACAAGGCGTAAAAGGATAAAATTGATCACAAGTAATTTACTTGCCAGAATGAAAGCCTTTAAACAAATGCAATAAAATGCAGCACTTGAAAGCATGAAAATGACAATCCAGTAAAAATTTATTATACACACAAAGAGGCAGGAAAATGTGACACATTAACAGAAGAAAAATAGAAACAATATAACATATAACTGGTCAGCAGAAACATACCTAGAAATGACAGATATGATCTTAGCAGAAAACAGCTTTCAATAATCTAGGTAGTTTTTAATGTTCAAGAATTTTAAAGGAAGCATGAAATAATGAATAGAAATGTGGAAAATATTTTTAAGATATTCAAATGGAACTTCTGGAGATGAAAAAAATATGATATCTCAATTTAAAAATACTTTAAGAAATAGAAGCAGATTAGAAATTATGAAAGAGGCAATCCATGAACTTAAAATATAGTGATAGAAAACATCAGACAAAACAAAAAGAAAAAAAAGCCGTAACACTTTTAATAGAACCTCTGTAATTACGTGGGAGACAATGCATGAAACTGGAAACCAAAATGGAGGAGAGAAAAAAAGTATTTCAAGAAAGAATAGCTGAAAATTTCCCAAATTTGATAAAAAGTATAAACTCACAGATCTAAGATTTTCAACGAAAAATGTTTGAAAACTGCCAATAAAGAAAAAAAATTTTTAAGTAAAAGACAGAGTAAAAGATACATTATATACAGAAGGACAAAAATAAAAATTACAGCACATTTCTTGTCTGAAACTATGCAAGACAGAAGACAATAAAATTACGTATTTAAAATTATATTAAAAAATTAAGCTAACCTAGAATTCCACATCCAATAACAATATAGTTTAAAAATTAGAGGTAAGTTTTCAGACTAAAAAATAAGTTCAGATTTTTAAGTCCCCAGTAGACCTACACTATAAGAAATATTAAATAAAATACAGTAGACTCTCTATAGCTATGGGTTCTGCATTCATGGATTCAACAAATTATGGATAAATTTTTTTTAAAGACTGTTGCATCTGTATTGATCATAACATAGGAGTTATTAAGAAATTATTTCAGGCAGATAGTAAGGGTAAGGAGTCCTCGGTAGGTGTAACTAATGGGTATCAAGCTCTATTGTCAGTTATGGTCTACAGGACTCCCACAAATGGTGGTAATCTTAATACTCATATTCTAACACTATATTTTAAACTTTCTTGTAAAATTTATCTCTTTTCATCTAGAAGCAGTCAAACTCCAAACCGTGCTGTGAGCAGAGCCACACATGGACGTGCCATTATTCCAAGAACCCTTAGATCAACCTCAGATGAAGGCTCAACTGCTGTTCCCATGCAGGACGCCCCTTTTCAGCAGGAAGCAGCCAGAAAGAATCGTCATCCAACACCCCAACAGCAGTTAGCTTTACTTCTCTTTGGGGAGGAATAATGTAGGAGTTATTAAGAAATTATTTTAGGCAGGTAGTAAAGGTAAAGAGTCCTCAGTAAGGCTTTTTCTTTTAATAAAAACAGCTCCCAAAACATTTCTTTTCTCACAGAAAGGTGGCCAGGCCAGCAGCCATTGATATGCAAATGCACGCGATTAGAAAGTAGGTTCACCCAACGTGGCAGTTCCCACCCACTTCTTGTCACATGTACCAGGCGTCATGGCCGCCTTCAGATAACATCACGTTTGCAGGACATCATGGCGACCTGTATTCGCATATTAAAAGGCTAGAGTGGGAAAACCAGGTTTTTTCAAGTGCTGCATGAATGACAGACTTGGTCAAACCAATCCCATGGGCCCTATGCAAATCAGACACCGCCTCCTCCAGCCTCCCAATACAGCAAACTGCTTTCCGCAGCATGCAGGGTTTCTCCATTCAGAGACTCCCTCCCTCTGTACAGGGGAGACGTTTTCTTCTTTCTTTCTTCTTTCTTGCCTATTAAACTTTTCGCCCCTTAAAACCGCTCCATGTGTGTCGTGACGTTAATCGCATCGGTGCAAGACCAAGGACGTTGGTGTTTCTCCAGCCATCAGAACCACATCATTTATACGCAGACTTTTCTTGTCATTATTCTCTAAGCAATACAGCATAACAACTATTTATATAGCATTTACATTGTATTAGGTATTATAAGTAATCTAGAAGTGTTTCATAATGTACAGGAAGATATGTGTAGTTTATATGCAAATGCTAAACTGTTTTTATAAAGGAACTTGTGCATCCATGAATTTTGGTGTTCTCAGAGGGCCCTGGAGCCAGTCCCCCACAGATACCAAAGGATGACTGTACTTTAAACAGAGGAATAATGATACTAACTGGATTTTATATTTACACACACACACACACACACACACACACACACACACACAAAGCAGTGAAAACATTAAGTAATCAGTAAATGTAAAAATATAGCTTTGTCTCTTTTTAAAATTTTTCTTTAAAATAAAGTTTACAGCTTAAAGCAAAAATATGAATAATGAATTGGGGTGTTTATAGTTAACAGTAACTTATATGGCCCCAAAAAGTAGAACAAAGGGGCAGGCACCGGTGGCTCACGCCTGTAATCCCAGCACTTTGGGAGGCTGAGGCAGGTGAATCACGGGGTCAGGAGATCGAGACCATCCTAGCCAACATAGTGGAAACCCTTCTCTACTAAAAATACAACAATTAGCCAGGTGTGGTGGTGTGTGCCTGTAGTCCCAGCTACTTGGGAGGCTGAGGCAGGAGAATCGTTTGAACCTGGGAGGCAGAGATTGCAGTGAACTGAGATCATGCCACTACACTCCAGCCTAGTGACAGAGGAGACCCGTCTCAAAAAAAAAAAAAAAAAAAGTAGCACATAGGGTGAAAACGACGTAATGTAAATATTGTATTGTAAGGTTGTTATAATGCAGATAAAGTGACATAACATTAGTTTACGGCATATTGAGATGTTTTAAAATGATTTTTATAAACCTTGGAGCAATCAACAAAAATTTTTAAAAAGATAAATAGGTAATAAGCCAAGAATGGACATAAAATGAAATAGTAATAATTCATCAATAAATCCAAAAGACAAAAGGAAAAGAGGGGAAAAGAAACAAAGAACAGACAAAGACAAGTAGATACCAAGGTCAGGCATTGTGAGACTGAATAAAAAAGCAAGACTCAGCTATATGTTGGAAATAAGAAATTTGCTTTCGATAAAAAGATGAAAGAAACTTAAAAGAGAAGTGGAAAAATGCATAATATGATACACTAGAAGAAAGCTGGAATGACCACATTAACATCAGAAAAGTTACTGTTCGGAACAAGGAATATTAGCAGGAATATTATCAGAATATTTACATTTTGCCGTCATAAAGATATCTATTCAGAAGACACAATAGGGTTAACTATGCATACCCTCAGTTATAAAGTTTTCATATAGAAGCAAAAATTGACAGAACTGAAAAGAGAAACAGACACATTTACAATTATCCATAGTTAAGCTGGAGACTTAAACACTCTCCTCTTAGGAACTGGTAGAACAAGCAGGCAGAAAATCAGAAAAATGTCGAAGCATTGAATAACATTATTAACCATATTTACTCAATTGATATTTCTAAAACACTGCGTGAAACAACTGCCAAATATACATCCTTTTAAAGTGCACATGAGGCCGAGCATGGTGGCTCATGCCTGTAATCCCAGTGGCCGACGTGGGCAGATCACTTGAGGTCAAGAATTTGAGATCAGCCTGGCCAACATGGTGAAATCCCTGCTGTACTAAAAATACAACAAAAAAATTAGCCAGACCTGGTGGTATATGCCTGTAATCCTAGCTTAATCCTAGCTACTTGAGAGGTTGAGGCAGGAGGATCACTTAAACCTGGGAGGTAAACTGAGATTGCGACACTGCATTCTAGCCTGGGTGACAGAGCAAGACTCCATCTCAAAGGAAAAAAAAAAAGCACATGGAGTTAAAAGGACTGAAATCAGAAATTGTTTTAACACCGATGTGGAATTAGATTAGACATAAACAACAGAACAACACCTAGAATAACCTCAGCATTTTGAATTTTAAACCCTTCTCTAGGAAGTACCCATGGTCAAAAAAGGAAAAAGAAAAAAAAAACAGCACAAGGAAAATTAGAAAATGTTTTGAACTGAATGAAAATGAGCCCTTGCTACACCTCTGCCACCTTTGGTGCAAACCTGTGCATGGACTCCAGCAAATCTACCCCTGCCAGTGCCTCGCCCCTGCTGCACAGTCACCACCACTGGCAGGAGCTTACAGAGAAATGTCACCACCCCACTCCCACCAGTGGCCCTCTCAAGCCAATGTGCATGCACTTCATCACACCGCTGTGACTGCTGGCATGTGCAAGCAAGCATGTATCCCACTGCCACTGCCACTTCCACTGCCCTGATGAAGCACTTTGGCTGGCACCCCCAATCAGAGTGTTGTGGCCTACAAACTGAGAACACCTTGGCCCCTCCAACACTGCAGATTCCTAATCTCAAGGGGCCAGAGAAAAAAGCAAGGGGCTTGGTCCCAGCCCTTCATAGTCAGAGCACACATTCCAGGAGTACTGAACTGAGCTGTGGTCCCCTAAAATCTTCTCGAAACAAAGTCAGCTTATACCACAATCAAATACCCAAGGGCATCAAAGAAGATAAAAGCAAAAAAACCCCATCCAAAGGATAGCAATTACTAAGATTGAACAAACATCAGCCTGCACAAATAAGAAAGAACCAGCACAAGAATTGTGGCAACTTAAAAAGCTGGATTGTCTTCTTACCTCCAAATGGCCACACTAGTTCCCCAGCAATGGTTCTTAATCAGGCTGAAGTTGCTGAAGTGACTGAAATGACAGGCACAGAATTGGGAATATAGACAGGAATGAAGATCATTGAGATTCAGGAGAAAGTTGAAACTCAATCTAAGGAAAACAATAAAATGATACAGGAGCTGAAAGATGAAATGGCCATTAAAAGAAAGAACCAAACTAATCTAACAGAGCTGAAAAACTCACTTCAAGAATTTATGATATAATCACAAGTATTAACAGCAGAATAAACCAAGCTGAGGAAAGAATCTCAATTCTCACAGACAGGTTCTCCAAAATAACTCAGTCAGACAGACATAAAAAGAATAAAAATGAATGAACAAAACCTTTGGGAGATATAGGATTACGAAAAGAAACAAATTCTATAACTTATTGGCATCCCTGAAAGAGAGAAAGAAAGCAAGCAACTTGGAAAAAATATTTGAGGACATTGTCCATGAAAATTTCTTGATCCTTGCTTGAAAGGTTAATATTCAAATTCAGGAAATGCAGAGAACCTTGTGACATACTATACAAGACAATCATCACCACGACACACAGTCCTCAGGTTCTCCAATGTCAAAAGGAAATAAAACATGTAAAAACAGCTAGAGAGAAGGAGCAGGTCACCTTCAAAGGGAATGCCATCAGGTAACAGCAAACCTTTCAGCAGAAACCGTGCAAGCCAGAAGAGATTAGGGGCCTATATGAAGCATTCTTAATGAAAAAAAATTCCAACCAAGAATTTCATATCCAAGCAAGCTAAGCTTCATAAGTGAAGGAGAAATAAGACTTTTTTTTTCAGACAAGCATATGTAAGGGAATTCATTACCAGCAGACATGCCTTACAAGAAGTCCTTAAGAGAGTGCTAAATATGAAAGGAATGACTGTTATTGGCCTCACAAAAACACACTTTAGTACATAGACCATTGACACTATAAAGTAACTACACAATCAAGTCTGCATAATAGTCAGCTAACAACATAATGACAAGATCAAAACCTACATATCAATATGAACTTTGAATGTAAATGAGATAAAATTCAAAGGTGCAGAGTGGCAAGTTGGGTAACGAAGCAAGACCCAAATGTATACTGTCTTCAAGACACCCATCTCACATGCAATGACCTGCATAGACTCAAAGTAAAAGAATGGAGAAAAATTGAGCAAACAGAAAACAAAAAAGTAGGGGCTGCTATTCTAAGTTTAGACCAAACAGACTTTAAATCAACAATGATCAAAAAGGTGAAGAAGGTCATTACAAACATAATGGTAAAGGGTTCAATTCAACAAGAAAACCTAACTATCCTAAATACATACATACCCAAGACAAGCATCCCCAGATTTAATAAGATAAGTTCTTAGAGACCTACAAAGAGACTTAGATAATCACACAATCATAATGCGAGACTTCAACATCCTGATTATAGTATTAGACAGATCATTGAGGCAGAAAACTAACAAAGATATTCAGGACCTGAACTTGACACTTGACCAAGTTAGACCTAACAGATATCTACAGAACTCTTTATGCCAAAACAACAAAATATATATTCTTCTCACCTGCACATGGCACATACTCTAAAATTGACCACACATTTGACCATAACACAATTCTCTGCAAATGCAAAAAACCTCAAATCATACCAACCACACTGATGGACCACAGCACAATAAAAATAAAAATCAATACTAAGGAGATCACTCAAAATCACATAATAAACATGGACATTAAACAACCTGCTCCTGAATGACTTTTGGGTAAGCAAAAAAATTAAGGCAGAAATCAAGAAATTTTAAATTAGTGAGAACAAATTACAATATACCAGAATTTGGGGGACAAAATGAAAGCAGCGTAAAGAGGAAAGTTTGCAATGCTAAACTTTAACATAAAAAGTTAGAAAGATCTCAAGTTAACAACCTAAGATCACACCACCTAGAAAAACTAGAAAAGTAAGATCGAACCAAACCCAAAGCTAGCAGAAGACAAGAAATAGCCAAAATCAGAGCTGAACTGAACGAAATTAAGATGCAAAAAACCATACACAAGATCAACAAATCCAGAAGGTGTTGGTTTTTTGAAAGAGTAAATAAGATTGACAGAATACTAGCTAGACTAATAAAGGAAAAGAGAGAAGATCCAAATAAACACAATCAGAAGTGACAAATAGGACATTACCACCAATCCCACAGAAATACAAAAAATCCTTAGAGACTTACAAACACCTCCATGCACACAAACTAGAAAACCCAATGAAACTGATAAATTCACGAACATATGCAACCCCCCAAGATAGAACCAGGAAGAAATTGAAAGCTCAAACAGACAAATAATGAGTTCCAAAATTAAATGAGTAGCAAAAAGTTTGCCAACTGCAAAAAGCCTCAGACCAGATGAATTCACAGATGAATTCTACCAGATTTATAAACAAGAGCTGGTACCATTCCTACTAAAACTATTCCAGAAAGTTGAAAAGGAGGGACTCCTCCCTAATTCATTCTACGAGGCCAGCATCGTTCTGACACCAAAACCTGGCAGAGGCACAACAAAAAAAGAAATCTTTAAGCTAATATCTTTGATGAACATAGATGTAAACATCCTCAACAAAATACTAATAAACCAAATGCAGCAGCATATGAAAAACTAATCCACCGTGATTAAGTAGGTTTTATCCCTGGGATATAAGGTTGGTTCAACATATACAGATCAGTAAATGTGATTCATAGCATAAACAGAACTGAAACCAAACAACACATGATCATCAGGTGCAGAAAAAGCTTTCGATAAAATTCAACATTTCTTCATGTTAAAAACTCACAGTAAACTATGCATTGAAGGAAGATACCTCTAAATAGTAAGAGCCATCTATGACAAACCCACAGCCAAATGGGCAAAGACTGGAAGTATTTCTTTTGAAAACCAGAACAAGACAAGGATATCCTCTCTCACACTCCTACTCAATATAGTACTGCAAGTTCTAATCAGAGCAATCAGTCAAGAGAAAAAAATAAAAGACATCCAGATAAGAAGAGAAGAAGTCAAACTACCTATTTGCAGATGATGTGATTCTGTACCTAGAAAAACCCATATTCTCTGTGAAAAGCTGCTAGATCTGATAAACAACTTCATTCAGCATGCAAATCAATGTATGAAAATTGGTAGCATTTGTATACAACAACATCCAAGCTGACAGTCAAATCAAGAACATGATCACATCCACAAAAAACACAAAAAGAATAAAATACCTAAGAATATAGGCAACCAGAGAGGTGAAAGATGTCTACAATGAGAATTACAAAACACTCCTGAAAGAAATCAGAGATGACACAAACAAATGAAAAAACATTACATGATTACAGATAGTAACAATCAATATTGTTAACATGGCCATGCTTGCCAAAGCAGTTTACAGAATCAATGTTATTCCTATCAAACTACCAATGATATTCTACATGGAATTAGAAAAAAAATATGTAAAATTTATATGGAACCAAGAAAGAGTACAAACAGCCAAAGTAATCCAAGCCAAAACAAAAACAAAAACAAAGCTGGAAGCACCACATTACATGACTTCAAATAACTACAAGGTTTCAGTAACCAAAACAGCATGGTGGTGGTACAAAAACAGACGCCTAGACCAATGGAACAGAATAGAGAGCCCAGAAATAAAGCCACACACCTGCAGCCATCTTATCTTCAACAAAGTCAACTGATACTGTTTGGCTGTGTCCTCTGCAAATCTCACCTTTAATTGTAAAAAAAACCCGTTTGTCAAGGGTGGGGCCAGATGGAGATAATTGAATCATGGGGTTGGTTTCCCCTTCCCCTATACCATTCTCATGGTTGTAAGTAAGTCTTATGAGATCTGATGCATTTATAAATGGGAGTTCCCCTGCACGGGCTCTCTTGCCTACTGCCAAATAAGATGTGTCTTTCTTCCCCTTCACTTTCCACCATGATTGTGAGGCCTCCTCTGCCATGTGGAACTGTGAGTCAATTAAATTGCTTTCCTTTATAAATTACCCAGTCTCAGGTATGTCCTTATTAGCAGTGTAAGAACAAACTAATGCATAGACAAAAACAAGCAGTGGGGAAAGGACTCCCTATTCAATAACTGTTGTTGAGCTGACCGGCTACCCATATGCGGAAGATTGAAACTGGACCCCTTCCTTACACTATATACAAAAAACAACTCAAGATTGATTAAAGACCTAAATAAAAAACCTAAAACTATAAAAACCTTGGAAGATAACCTAGGAAATACTATTCTGAAAATAGGAACTGGCAAAGATTTCATAATGAAGATGCCAAAAGCAATTGCAACAACAAGAACAACAAATTGACAAATGGGACCTAATAAAACTAAAGAGCTTCTGCACAGCAAAAGAAACTATCAACAAAGCAAACAGACAAACTACAGAATGGGAGAAAAATTTTTCAAACTATGCATCTGACAAAGGACTAAAGGACTAATATCCAGCATCTGTAAGGAACTTAAACAAATTAACAAACAAAAAACAAATGACTCCATAAAAAAGTGGGTGAAGGACATAAACAGACACTTTTCCAAAAAAAAAAAAAAAAAAAAATACATGTGGTCAACAAGCATATGAAAAAATACTCAATATCACTAGTCATTAAAGAAATGTGAATCAAAACCACAATGAGATACCATCTTACACCAGTCAGAATGACAATTATTAAAAAGTCATAAAATAACAGATGCTGGTGAGGTTGCAGGTAAAAGGGAATGCTTATACCTGGCTGGTAGAAATGTATATTAGTTTAGCTATTGTGGAAAGCAATTAGGGATTTCTCAAAGAACTTAAAACAGAACTGTCATTCAACCCAACAATCCCATTACTGGTTATATACCCAAAGGAGCATAAATATTTCTAGCATAAAGACACCTGTATGTGTATGTTCATCACAGCACTATTCACAATAGCAAATATATGGAATCAACCTAAAATGCCCATGAATGGTAGACTGGATAAATAAAATGTAGTGCACATACACTATGGAATACTATGCAGCCATAAAAAAGAATAAAATCGTGTCCATTGCGGCAACATGGACAGAACTAAAGATCATTAACTTAAGCAAACTAATGCAGGAACAGAAAGCCAAATACCACATACTCTCACTTATAAGTGTAAGGTAAACATTGAGTACACATGGACACAGAGGAGGGAACAACAGACACCAGGGTCTACTTGACGGTGGAGACTGGGAGGAGGATGAGAACTGAAAAACTACCTATCAGGGCCAGGGGCTGTGGCTCATGCCTGTAATCCCAACAGTTTGGGAGCCAGAGGTGGGCGAATCACCTGAGGTCTGGAATTCAAGACCAACCTGATCAACATGGTGAAAACCCATCTCTACTAAAAATGCAAAATTAGCTGGGTGCGATGGTGCATGCCTGTAATCCTAGCTACTCGGGAGGCTGAGGCAGGAGAATTGCTTGAACCTGGGAGGCGGAGGTTGCAGTGAGCCGAGATCGCGCCATTGCATTCCAGCCTGGGCAACAAGAGTGAAACTCTGTCTCAACAGCAACAACAAACAAACAAACAAACAAACAAAAAGAATAACTACCCATCAGGTGCTACCTGTGTATCAGGTACTATGCTTATTACCTGGGGGATGAAATAGTCTGTACACCAAACCCCCATGAACACAATTTACCTATATAAGAAACCTGCACGTGTACCCATGAACCTAAAATAACAGTTACAAAAAAATGAACCACAACACATCAAAATCTGTGAGATGCTGCTTCAGCAGTATTAAGAGGGAAATTTGTACTTTAAATATGCATGTTAGAAAAGAAGTGAGCCACAAAACTAGAAAATCAACAAATTAAATGCAAAGTAAGTAGAAGGAAGCACATAAAAAATAAAATTTCAAAAATCAATCTAAAAGATGCACAATAGAAAAAAAGAATGAAAATAAAAATGTTCTTTTATAATATCAACAAGGCTCATAAATACCTAAGCAGGTTAATCGAGAAAATAGAGAAACAGAGTACCAATATCAGAAATGAAATAGGGATCATCGCTGCGTATCCTATAGACAGGGTATGTTAAGGAATATCAGGAAGAGATTTATGCCTGTCAATTTGAAAACTTAGTTGAAATGGGCAAACTCTTTGGAAGGCACAAATTACCACAATTAAATTAAGAAGAATTGGAAGGTTATGTTTCTACATAAGAATATAGAAAGCCTCAAGTGAACATTATTCCTACCCTACCACTGAGAAAAACCTGGATAATCTGCAAATAACAATAATAAAAATAAAAACAAAAATAAAATCAAATACTTAATGTTTTCTTGAGCCCATCAGAGACCTGAGCTTTCATGGCAGCCAAATGATGAGAATTCCCCAGAGTGACAAGACCTTTCGAGGACAAACAGGACTCATAAATTCTTTTCTTTTTGGCAGAGGATGAAAGACAGAAATGGCCATCATCCAAATCAGTGGGAAGAACTCTGTTAACATTATAAGAAATTTTAAAGGGCAGAGTGTGGGCAGGCATATTTGTTCATAATAGCTGGGAACCCAAGCATGAAGGACCTTAGCACTCACTCCCAAACTTCTTCTTTTTTAATTAATTTTTTTCTTTTTTCTGAGAGTTTCGTTTTTGTTGTCCAGGCTGGAGTGCAATGGTGCAGTCTCGGCTCATTGCGACCTCCGCCTCCCGAGTTCAAGCAATTCTCCTGCCTCAGCCTCCCAAGTAGCTGGGATTACAGGTGCCCACCACCATGTCTGGCTAATTTTGTTTTTGTATTTTTAGTAGAGATGGAGTTTCACCATGTTGACCAGGCTGGTCTTGAACTCCTGACCTCAGGTGATCCGCCCACCTCTGCTTCCCAAAGTGCTGGGATTACAGGCATAAGCCACCATGCCTGGCCACTCAAAAACTTCTTTCCAGGGCTCTCTAATCAATACTCCCAAGAACAAAGGGTCAGTGCAGGGGGCAGAATCTCCCTCAGTGTAATAGACAAGTTGATAATGATTAATTAATACCAGGAGAAAGGGACTGAGAGCAAATAATTCCAAAACATACATCTTTTAAGAACTTATATTCAAAATACATAAAGAGCAGTCATGAGTCAGTAAGAAATCCAATAACTCAATAAAACTCATCAAAATATTTGACCAAACACTTCATCAAAGAAGATATTCTGATAGCAAACAAGCACACAAAAAGATGTTCAAAATCATTAGTTATTAGGAAAATTCAATCTTATGAGATATTCACATAAACAAAATTCATCATTTTTAATTGTATAATTCAGTGGCTCTTAGTATATTCATAAGGTTGGGCAACCACCACTACTATCTTACTCCAGAACATTCTCATCACTCAAAAAAACAAAAAAACAAACAAACAAAAAAAACAAAAAAAAACCCTGTATCTATTGGTGGTACTCCCTATTCCCTCTTCTCTCATCCTCTGACAATCACTAATCTACTTTCTGTCTCTATGGATTTGCCTCTGATGGATATGTCATATCAATGGAATTATATGACCTTTTGCAACTGGCTTTTTCGCTTAGCAAATATTTTCAAGTTTCATCCGTGTGGTATGATATAGTGGTTTATTCCTGCTTATGGCTGAATAATATTCCATTCTATGGACATACCACACCTTTTCTTTTAATCTGTCAGTTGAAGGACATTTGGACTGTTTTCACATTTTGGCTTTTGTGAATAATGTAACTAAAATATGCAGGTACAAGTTTTTGTATAAATGTATGTTTTTAATTATCTTATGTATATGCTTAAGAATATAATTTTTGGATCATCTTGCTAATCTATGTTTATCTCCTTGAAGAACTGCCAAACTGTTGAGGAACTGCCAAGACATTGTCCACAGCAATTGTACCATTTTATAATTCCATCAACAATGTATGAGGGTGCCAATTTCTCTGCATTCTCGGAAACAATTGTTTTGTTATTTTTGTTTTGCTTTGTTTTTTGTTTTTGTTTGTTTTTTGAAATGGAATCTCACTCTGTTACCCAGGGTTGAGTGCAGTCTTGCAATCTCGGCTCACTACGACCTCCACCTCCCAGGTTCAAGTGCTCCTCCTGCCTCAGCCACCCAAGTAGCTGGAATTACAGGTGCCCACCACCACGCCTGGCTAATTTTTGTATTTTTAGTAGAGATGTGGTTTCACTGTGTTGGCCAGGCTGGTCTTGAACTCCTGACCTCAGGTGATCCCCCTGCCTTGGCCTCCCAAAGTGTTAGGATTACAGGTGTGAGCCACCACACCCAGCCTGTTATTTGTTTTTTAATTATCACCATCCTAGTGAGTGTGAAGCAGTATTGCATTGTGGTTTTTATCTGTTTCTCACTAAAAACTAATGCTGCTGAGCATTTTTTTCAAGCATCTGTTGGCTATTTGAATATCTTCTTTGTAGACATGTATATTCAAATACTTTGCCCATTTTTAATTGGATTGTCTTGCTATTGTTCAGTTGTAACAGTACTTTATATGCCCTGGTTATGAACATGTATATACGATTTGCAAATGTTTTCTCCCATTATGTGAGTTTCTCTTCACTTTCTTACGTGGTTTCTCTTTACTTTCTAAAACCCATTATGTGGGTTTCTCTTCACTTTCTTGAGAGCATTTGGGGGGCACAAAAGTTTTGATTCTGATGAAGTCAAATTTATGTATTTTTTCCTTTGTTTACACCTATTGCTTTTAGTGTCATATATAAGAAACCATTGCCTAAGCCAAAATCATGAAGATTTATACCTCTATTTTATTATAAAGATTGTATAGCTTTAGCTTTTATATTTAGGTCTTTGATGCACTTTGAGTCAATTTTTTAATATTATGTAAAAGAGGAGTCCAATTTCCTCAACAGTTTGAAGAGTTCTTCAAGGAGATAAACGTAGATTAACAAGATGATCCAAAAATTATATTCTTAAGTATATACATAAGTCCAATTTTATTTATTTCATCTGGACAATCAGTTCTCCCAACAATATTTGTTTGAAAGACTTTTCTTTTCTGGTTGAATGCTTTTGGCACACTTATTGATATATAATTTATTTTTGAGCTTTCAATTATATTTTATTATTTATCTATCCTTATGCTAGCAAAACATGTGTGATTATTGTAGCTTTTGAGCAGCATTTGAAATTCAGAAGTGTGAGTATTCTAAGTTAGTTTTCTTTTTCAGGGTTGCCTGGCTATTCTGGGCCCCTTACAATTCCGTATAAATCTTAGGATAAATTTCTCCATTTCTATAAAAAATTCAGTTAAAATTTTGATAAGATTTTGTTGAATCTGCAGATTAATTTGAGAAGTATTGCCATCTTAACAATATCAAGTCTTCTAATCCATGAACATAGATATCTTTTCATTATTTAGGTCTTCTTTAATTTCTTTTAGCAACATTTTATAGTTTTCAGTGTACAAATCTTTCCTTTCATAATTAAATGTATTCATCAGTATTAGATTGTTTTGGATGTTAGTGTAAATTGAATTGTTTTTTCAAATTTTATTTCAGATTGTTTCTTGTTAGTGTACAAAATTAAAATTTGTTTCATGTGTTCTGATCTTGTGTCCTACAAACCTGCTGGATTAGCTTTAATAGTTTTTTTGTGGGTTCTTTAGGAGTATTGCATATATATATATTGCGCATATATATATTGCATATATATATTGCACATTATGTATATGTGTATATATATATTGCATTGTTAATCTATGTTTATCTTCTTGAAGAACTGCTAAACTGTTGAAGAACTGCCAAAACATTGTCCACAGCAGTTGTATCATTTTATAATTCCATCAACAATGTATGAGGGTGCCAATTTCTCTGCATCCTCGGAAACAATTGTTTTGTTGTTTGTTTTTCTTTTGTTTTGCTTTTTGTTTTTGTTTGTTTTTTGAAATGGAATCTTACTCTGTCACCCAGGGTGGAGTGCAGTGGTGCACTGCACTGTATCTATTGGTGGTACACCCTATTCCCTCCTCCTCTCATCCTCTGACAATCACTAATGTACTTTCTATCTCTATGGATTTGCATTCTCATCTTGGAATAACAGATGTTTGAAATACATGTGTTGAATGAATAGATGAATAAGTGAATGTGATATTGCTAGTTCTCAGTCCTGTTTGACTAGGAAGTAGTGTAGCAGGATGTCAAGGGGGTTGGAAGTAAGGCATTCAAATCTGAGAAAACAAAAGGCACAAAGGCTCAGATAAATGAATTGCATTGAGTATTGTAGAAACTTCAAGTTTAGAAAATTGATGTTGGGAACAAAATAAAGAACTACTGTGTGGTCAAGTTGCCATATTGAGGGGTTTGAACTTTATTCTAGAGGTGGTAAAGACTTGTCTCAAGGAATTGTATATGAGACTTCCCTAGCTCCACCAGAATATGTCCTAGTGAGTTCCATCCATCTTATACCCTAATCACTAAGCCTTTCCTTTCTTTAAAAGCTATTATTTGCATATTACACCATTCAAAATTTTCTAACGATGAAGTTCCTAAAGCAGAGAGTATTCTAAAAATATATTATTACATTGTGGTAGAAGTAGACATCACTTGTAATTGTTAGCTGAATCCTGTGAATTAGAAGTAGATGTGGAGCAGACCATGACTGTCAATTTTCTCTTTCTGGACACTGACTCCTCTACATACGCATATGATTTTAAAACCTCATTTCCAGTGGTTCCTTGTAAATTTATGTCTTTTCCATAAGAATAGCCCAAAACCTTCAAACTCATCATCAAAAAGCTGATGTTTGACTATTAAACATGAACCTGTACATAATTTAGAAAATATATAGTCACCAAACTATAGTTGCCAGGACATACTATATACACGAGATACTTTCCTTCTCTCTTTTTAAAAAATGTATTGGAAACCCTTGAACTACTCTATTGTTTGGCTATCTATCTATCATTCTATCTATCTATCTATCTATCTATCTATCTATCTATCTATCTATCTATCTATCATCTATGTATCTATCACCTGTCTACCTATTTATTTATTCATACATTCTTCTATTTTGAAAGCGAAGAATTCAACTAGAATGTTCTGGGTCCTGGGAAGCATGTCTTTAAATCTTAGAATTCTTATAAATGTAACCTATCTACTTTCAAGCCACAAGTGAACGATAGCAATGGGAGAAATCCAGTACACTAGCATCATTCATGTTCAGAAAAATTGAGTTCTAAAGACATAAAATGGTTTGTCTAGGGGAAAGCAGTGTGTTTTGAGAAGGACTGAGACTGGAAGGCCAGTTTCCTTCTCCATTACTATTTTCACTTCACTGAAACATAGTAGGATGATTTTACTTGTATTATGTCCTATTTCAAATTGCATACTCTCTAACAGTCCTAGAAGAAGCAGAGGGAATTGAGAAGAAACAAATAAAATGAGATTTTTAAAGGCTTAATTTAGAAGATCAAATGACTGCCTTTGTGATTTGGATTATAAAGTTTGGATCAATTACCTAACTTTCTTCCAGTGTATGAAAGACAATTTAAGACGGAGTAGTAAGCAGTGCCTTGGCATCTCAGCTGAGGTTAAAACAAGAAGAAATAGATTTCATAATAGTGGATTTGGACTACAATTGAAGAACTTTCAAATTCCAAAAGTTGGAAAAAATACTAGATTCTATGAGTAAGGCCATAGAAGTATCTTCTTTGGGGATTTTTTTTAAATAAACGAACAGGCCATCATATCGTGGTCATGCATCCCTATGCAGAAGGAGAAAGCTGACTTTGGATGATATCCTGAAGTCCCTGACTTTACAATTCTGTATCATTGCAAATTTAAAAGAACAAATTCCCAAGTGTCAACTTTCAGACAACAGCTGAGCTATGACAAAAGCTGTGAAATATTGCCGATAGATTGCAATGCATTTATTAAAAGTTTAAAATATTATTATTTTAAATCAAATAGTTTTTTCATAGAGGATAACATATTAGCATCAAATGGGTAAAAATATATACATTTGCATTTCCTTTTTTGGCCTTTAGTCTTTGTCCATTTTAAAGACTGAAATAATAAAGTGGTTACATGTAGAGTTACAAAAATATATGAAAAACATAAAATAATTCTAATAATTTAAAGTGGTATGTTACTATTTACAACATGCCTTCATACATATTACAATATGTTTTTAATCTCACCTGCCCCAGGTACCCTAGGTGGCAGGTGAGACATATGTTATTATCATTTTTAAGGTAGGAAACTAACTCTCAATGTGACAATAGTGATTTTCCCAATTCCACAGGTAGTAAGTCATAAAGTTGACACATCTGGCTCCACATTCCAAAAATCCTTACATTCTAAATAATTTACTGGTTCTCCAAGGCAGAGACTCCTGATCAATTATATGATCCTTGAAATTTAAAATTAATTCTATATTTTTAGATATTATGTACATTCAATAAATTCAACAAGATTTTTTTGAGACATCTACTACATGAGAGCTGATTGTGTAGGAGGAAGAGATGCACCTATACTGTTACTGTGTTTGATGGCAAGAATAAAATACTGTGGGGAAAAGTGGGGGAAATACATTATTTTGGCTGAGAAATGAGGTTTCTGGAAAAGGCTTCACAGAGTAGATTACATGTGATGTAAATGTTCAAGACCAGAAGAATGACACAGGCTTTAAAATATATGCTTTTCCTTTATTAAGACCTAAAAAACTAATGTTGTTATAGAGAAATTGTCTGTTTTATCAGTGACAAGGGAAAAAATAGCTGGAGCAAAAAGCTTCCTTCATCTCAGGATAAATTTGCATAACATCCACCACAGGGTTGCCTTTGGAAAATGGCCCTAGAAAGCACATTGTGCTCCATTTGTGAATTCAAGAAGCTGGGAACTGTACTGAATGTTTGAGTCACTTTAAAGAAGAATTCCCTTTACTAATAGAGACAGTGTTGAATGCAGGAAGAAGAAAGCTTTTGGGGGGTTGGAATCTTGTTGCATGTTGAAGTACACTGAAACCATTTATAAGAAGGTGAAAGAGAGAAAGAAAAAAGAGAGAAAAAGAAGAAAGAAAGAGAGAGAGAAATAATAAAGAGAGAGAAAGAAAGAAGAAAATGAAAAAAAGAAAGAAAGAGAAAGAGAGAGAAAGAGAGAAAGAAAGAGAGAAACAAAGAGAGAAAGAAAGAAAGAAAGAGAAAGAGAGAAAGAAAGAGAGAAAGAAAGAAAGAGAGAAAGAAAGAAAGAGAGAAAGAAAGAAAGAGAGAAAGAAAGAGAGAAAGAAAGAGAGAAAGAAAGAAAGAGAGAAAGAAAGAGAGAAAGAAAGAGAAAGAAAGAAAGAAAGAAAAAGAAAAAGAAATGAAGGAAGGAAGGAAAAGAAAGGAAGGAAGGAAGGAAAAGAAAGGAAGGAAGGGAAAGAAAGGAAGGAAGGGAAAGAAAGAAAAAGAAAGAAAGCTCTTGAAGAGGCACTGGGTCCTTATACTTCAGAAAAAGCTAGGACACATTACTCAGGCTTTAAATTAGAAGAAATAAGAAGTTGTTGAATTTAAATGTCATGGGCTTAAGGAAAAATTTTAAACTGCTGCAACCTGCCTTAACAGCCAGGAGTACACACAATGCCATTGGGCAGTGATGTCCCAAGAAGTCCAGTCTTCTCTCCACCCTCTTTCCCCTGATACCCAAGGATCTCCTTGGGTGCTTACTCATGTTCAGAGAGCCAGCCCTGATTGCTGGCCCTTAATCAGCTGAGATGCAAGGAAGGTGAGGCTGAAGGACTCCATATTCACTGCCCAGACTAGTTGCTTGAGACACCTCACCCTCCTACAATTGTCACTAAAGCCAGAGACTGAAGATACCACTAAAACTAATGGTCCAAAGAGACACCTTTTTTCTCCCATTTTGTCGCTAGTACCATTGATAAAGCCAAAGCTTGCTATTGCCTCCTCTGAAATCCTAGCTGTCCTATTTCTGCAACCACAAGCTCAGAAAGTCCCTGGCATCCACTTGCTATAGCTGTGAATACGAAAGTCACAATTTTGTGTGGTAGCTATCCTAACCTTGGCTCCCCTTGGAAATGTGGTTTGGTAGCAGTCTCTGGTCAGTGCTGCTGTTACTGAAATGGGTCACTGCTCAGAATGTAGCAATTCTCTGTGGTATACCAGGGTAAGGTATTCTGAATCAAAATTGTCCTGGGCTCTATGGATTCAACAGCACAGCCACTTCCCCAGCACAAGTCAATCCTAGCATGCCCGGGTCAGGCAAGCTGTTTTCTTCCCAGTGCCAAGGATGCTAGGCCTATCTATCATACAGCATTATGGAAGATTCTCAGGTGAATTCTGTCTCAGTGACTTCATCCCTTTTCCTGATTGACCTTGTTCTGGGCTACCTCAGATCAAGTGATACTGTTTAACTACTTTGAGCTTGAAAGACAAGTGTTCCCAATCTCTTCCTCCTTAAAATGCCCTTATAACATTATGTAAATTAATTTATCTACCTTTTATAACTTCCAAACTACATACAAGTGAGTGTGTCAGGATTAGGGTAAAGAGACAATTCACTTAAACTACTTTTTATATACTAAAGAGCTTATTTCTGTACATCTCTACAGAACTCTAAATTCTTATAAAAATAACTGTGTAGAAGTTTTGTGTGTGTGTATGTGTGTGCGTGCACGCGTGCACATGCACATTGACTGAAAAGGAGCAAGGAGGTCAGCTCAGGGTTCTTTGTTTTGGCTGCATCAGTAACTTCTGTTGACTTTGGATAACTCAAGTAAAAATCTCTGTGCCTCACTTCCCTCATGCAAAAAAATAGGGGAGTGGAGTTTCATAGTTGCTCAGTTACTTCCAGGTCTCAGTAATTCTATAATTCTTTTCTATGACCTAAATTTAATTTATAGGATAATCACACCCTGTGGGTTGTTCCAGAAGCTTCATTCCTGACAACTAGGTTCATTTTTGGTCATCAGCTTGATTTAGCCAACTCCTGATTACCCATTCTCAGAGGCTCATGAGTTGCCCACGGGTGATCCAGATCTTTATAAGAAACAGGTGGGATTGGGGACTGCCCAGGGGCCCACCATAGGCCAGATCCATTCAGATACAGGGCCAGAATTCAACCTGCCCCCACAGACTGGTGGAGCCCAAGCAAGTTACCCCTAGCTCTGCTTAGAATGTCCATGTCAAAACTGCCTAAACGTTTGCTCACAACTACAAATTTCTATGGCAACCTAATAAAAAGGAATTGAAAGAAGAGGGACGGCTTCACAAAATTCCTCTAGGTTCTGCGCAGGAGCTGCCTTGCAAGACTGTCATAAGACTGAATGCAAGGGTGTAGCCCTTTCATGAAATTACCCTGCACTGTTTGTGTTTTCCTAATGTATGGTGCTCATGTCAAATCAGAAATGAATCCAAGCCTTCACCCTCAGACACAACGTGAATGTTTTGGAGGTTCCAAACAACTTTGGTTTGTTTTTAAATTTTAATAAGTTCAGTACTTCCTGGGTTTGGCCAGGCCAGGCACACCACAGGACGTTTCCAGCCTGAAACCAGAAAGCGTGCAGGCACTCACAGAAGAGACTGATGCAGTGAGCTTTCCATCCCACTTGCCAGACCTAAAAGCATCTTGTGTGGTTAGCTGACTCGTGGTTATACCTACCCAGAGTGCATAATATACGAAGGAAGATTTTGTGTATTGGCTGTCTCCAGTGCCCTACGCGTGTGCTAGCCCTCATATATGAGCTACTCCTGATAATATTTCTAGAAAGAAAGGTAGACTGGCTTTTTCATTAAGTAGATGAATGTGAATGTTTCTTGACAGCAAGGACAATGTTTCCATGTTCAATTTACTATTAAAAGAACGCCAGTCATAATTGCTGTTGATGAGGAGGAAATTGAAGCACTGACATCTTGAATAATGCAGTTTAGTGTTGTGAGTCACCCATCCACAGTATTCAGTTCAACAACTATTTAATTGAATGCTACTGCCTAAGTACCAGGATAATTATAGACACTGTGGAGGATTAGAAACTAGTAAAATTTTAGGGCTTCAAGAACCAAGTGACCACTCAGTTCATCCAGGAAACCACGACATAGTATCTGGCCTCAGAAAAGTTACACTCCAGTTTAGGAGACAATATGAACTCCCATGAATCCCATGGTAAAATAAAAGGTGCAGGACAGGTGCCTCCTTCAGCCACTGTTCTACCCATCTACTTCCTTTTGCAGCTACACTTGTTTCCGGAGAACTTTGCACTGACAATCTCTACTTTCTTCCTTCCCAACTTCCAGGAAGGACACCAAAATCTTCTAACTGTTCAATCCAAATGGGCACTTTGTAGTCTACATCTGACTGGTCTTTCCTGATGCATTCCACACTCTTGACAACTCCTTCCTTCTGGAAACTCTCCATATGTCCAGGATAGAGTATATTGTCTCTCCTTTCTCCTCCACCAACTCTAAAATCTCCTAAACAGATCTTCCTCCTGTATTTCCTATTTTAGTAAAGAACATTACCATCTATCCAATTAGTTAAGCCAGAAATGGCGGATAATAGAAGATTTGAGGGTGGGGGAGCAATCACTAGTTCTTCCTTTTATTCACCTTTATGCCCAGTCACAAAATCTTACAGAATTTCTTCTTTTAACATCACACGCATCCCTTCTTCTGATTCTCAATACCATTATCCTGGCTCAAGGCCTTATCATATGACACCTATACTATTGGAGAATCTGTTGTTGATCAGGCTCCTGGCTCTGAATTCACTTTCTGTCAATCCATCCTGCAGGAAAATTGTAACCAAGCTTCTTCCCCATTTAAAACACTTCATTGACTCTACTCTCCTGTAGGAAAAACACAAAGTTCTTAGCATGACACGCAAGGCCTCTCACACCCTGGATGTTTATGTCTTCACTTTCACCTGCAAACTAGTCATTCTCAATGGCCTGTGGTTCTGGAAAAGCATGAGAGTTGTTCCATAGCTTCATGTTTTTGTTAATCCTGGCCAAAACTCACTTATCTTTCTATAACCATGAATCCACTCTTTATATACTAATCTACTTTGTCCACACATTTATTACCAAGCTGTTCGAGTTTTACAAAGGCAAGGATTAAGAAACTAATAAACAAAAAACTAGCAAGGCATATTTGAATATGAAATATTTGAGAAAGAATAATAGTTTCACTTGGTTGAACTGAGGGCCTTGGTAGTCCTCAGGTGTGGAAGATGAAATGAGTAGTCATTTACAGATTTCAACTGGGGAGGTTACTTGATGAGATTTACATTTTTGAACCTTATTCCATTTGTATGTAAAAAATACTTTAAAAGTCCATCATTATTAAGGCCTGTATGAGGGCAGGCAATGTGCTAACAAAAGGAAAAGGAATTCTTCCAGAGATATTTATACAGCAGGATTAACAAGCCTGAGAGACTGATTAAATGAAGTGGAAAATTTATCCACTGATTCAATTATTGAGTATTAGGCATTGTTGTACTTTCTAGATATGCCAGAAAAGTATAAGAGAATTGTTCTGCTTTTATAGAAACTCATTATAATGCAATACAATTTTCAGAAGTGGAATCAAATATAGAAAGAAATTTAGTACATGATAAAGAATGGATTCTTTAATATGTAGTTTTAGAACAACTGGCTAATCATTTGGGAAAAATATATAAAATTTTATTTTCCCATATACCTCTCATCAAATTGAGATCTAAAGAAATTAAATGGAAGATGTGAAATAACAAAAACAGTAGAAGAGTCCTAAGTTAACAGGTATATACTCTTAAAGCATTTACAATCTTTCTAAACAGAATGCTAGAACAGAAACCACATAAAAAGCAATGAAGTTGAACAAAATACTGTTTGTCACAAAAATACAGCAATAGAGAAATAGTTACAACATAAAAGACAGATAAAGAATTAATATGATACAGAAACTTTTGCTACAATAGTACATACATGCTTTTGATTTGGCTTGTTCCAAAGGCTGTCAGGAGAAAAACCTGCATCTAATGGCTGAGGATCTGTTTGATTAAAAATGTGGGTAAAGGAGAACCATGAGTGTTTACTTGCTTTTTGAGGGTGTTAATTGAGTAGCTAAACAATGGTGACAGCTTTGAACAAAAAGAACTCCAGGAGTTCAAGTACCAGAGGCAGAGACTGGAGTTCCCTATTATATACTTTCTTTTTCAGGGCAAAAAAAGTTACTTGCACCTAATCATACACTTCTACTGTGAAGTTTCCCATTGCTATACGTTTGTTTTCAGGAACCAAATACTTTTTTTTATCTATCAACTAAACAATAAATAGGAATCTATTATGTTCTAACTATCCTTTACATATTCAATACAATTATATTCCTTAAAGATGAGTAAGACAATGTCCTTGACCTCAAAAACCTCATGGACAGAGACTTAAAGAAGAAATAATACTTACAATGCAAGCTGTATTTTACTGGCATGAAAGTCTGAATTATTCTGTGGTCCCAACCTGGCTGTGTTAATTACTTTGTGGAGGACACTGGAGAGAGAAAATGTACTGGCTATAGCACAAGCTCTCCTTTTTGGTGAAACGAGCCTCAGTTTGTGAGACTGTCGGCATGACACCTTCTAAAATGTCACATTCCCTTTCCATGATGTTTAAGAGGCAAAGGGAGGTGGATTTAAGAGAGGAAGAAAGTGAAGCTTATTAGTTTGAATGAGGTCATTGGAGTCACTCTGAGGGATCCTAAAGAAGTAGAACAGAGCTCACTGCAGACACATGTTAGTTAAAATGACTTCAAAGGAGTCAGGCAACATTCTGATGAATAAATATACGGAATATTATTGTGTTTTCCTCAAATGTGCTTTTACGTGAAAAATCTAGAGACTTCTGAATTTTGACTTGAGTACATTAAACATATCCTATGGCCCAAGGGCTATAGGCATCTCCACATGGGTGTCCCATTGCCATCCAAAACTTCATCTACTTAAGCTGGAGCCCATGAAGCTCATGCAAGCCCTGCCACCTTCTCTTCCTGGTTTGCATTTGCTATGTTCACCACCTCCCAAACCCTCCCCACTCCTTTATCTCTCATTTTCATAAGATTTCTGAGCCTCCTTTCTTGGATAGTTCTTCCTCACTCCTCTTCAAAGGTTTACCTGGGAGAGGAAATACAGTTTGCATTCCTACATTGCTGTTTAGAGATTTCTGCCCAGCATTTAAGCCACAAAGCCCATTAAGGAAGGAGTAGGAGTCTGGACCTCTTTCCTAGATTGATAGATTTTTAGTAGGCCTGGGATGGCTGTTTTTTTGTTTAGCTGTGTTTTGCTTTACCCAAACTCTGAGAGCTAGTCTTGGGAAGAGGGAAGTCTCGAGGAAGGATTTGAATAAAGAAAAAGAGGAAACTTTCAAAATAGCATTTGTACAACATAATCCTGCAGATTATATAGTGAACTGGGAACAGGGAGGGTGAGAGCTAGGAGGGCTATGAGGTAAAAACAACACAAGGAAGCTGCTGCTTAAAGCTGGTAACACAAAGTCTGTCTAGTCCCGTTACCGCTCCACCAGTTTCATGATCTGAGGCAAACTAAGGACACAGATTCTGGGATGCTTGTGATTTTTTCTGACCCTCAGTCATTACTAAATAGCATTTTCGGGCTAGAGTTTTTCCACCTGCATTGTGGTTTATGTGATTAACTGATGTTCTTGCAACTCCAACTGCCTAACATATTTTTACTATTTTTATATATTCATTATTTTTCTGCAAAAAAGAGGAAAGATGTATTCCAAAAGCAGAGATTTGTTCTTCCTTTCCTTCTGTCTTCCTTTAAGATTTGGCAAATTCTTAGAAGAAATGCTTGGCAAGATATTTTCTGAGATGTCAGTACTTCTGTAGGTAAACAAAGGGAAATTATCTTTCTATAGCAAAGTCAACCTACACCCACTCTACGGGGATCATGCTGTTTCCAAAGTTCACATGTGTTTCTAACCTGCAAGAAAGGGGGAAAGGAGGTGGAGAGGAGGAATTGGGGAAGGGGCGCGGGGAGAAGAACAAAGAAAAAGAGAATGGAAAGGAGAAAAAGAGGGAGAGGAGGAGGAGAAGATAAGGGAGCAGTTGTGTATCAAATGGGGCTAGTTTGTTTAACCTAGGATCTTTCTTCACATTTTGAGCCCTGGGTTGCAAAGGTAGTTAATTTCCTATCTTGCTCTAGGCTACAATGTCACTTCACATTATACCTAATACTTTGTATTTTGAGTTTTTAAAAAGTAATGCTAAATATTTGACATCAAACTTTGCAAAATAATAACATACACAGCTAGAACATTCTTTTTTCACAACAGTTCATTTGTATGATTCCCAGCACAATTTAAAGTGGCTTAGTTTCAAAAGGGTGAATGTTCAAATGAGCATGTCCAATTCAAAATATTCTTAAATATATACAGATCTGATTGTAAGTAAAAGACCTCCTCAAGGTGGTATATTTTACTTGAACACAGAAACAAAATTGAGCACAGCCTCACTATGTTGGCTTTGTTTTCCTGAGGTTATTGAAGAAAAGAGAGCTTTGCCAAAACAAAACAAAACACAGAACCATTTCTTTGAACCTGAGAACTCTCCAATGCCCAAATATGATTAAAAACCATCTTGGTTAAGCCCTTTTGATCAGCGTGCGTGTCGTAAAACCTGTTCTGAGTCCCTGGCAATTTTACGGCCTTATCTGTGTGGTCCTTTTTTTTTTTTTTTTTTTTTTTAGAAAATATTCAGCATAATGTTGTCCCACTAGAGCTCAACTAAGTGCTTATGGAGGGTGTGATATAGAGTTTAATGCCCCTCAAGAATAACGCCACCAAGCACCCCCACCCCCCAGCAAACCCAAGCAATGATACCTTCTCATCTCTCTACAAAGAGACTTTTTGAAAAGAAAAACAAAAAGGGCAAGAACTGGAAAGAAACTAAATGCGTAATTCAGGGCAGCATAAAGAAATATGCAGACAAATGCTTGACATTTGTGGAGGTTTTCTTTATTAAAGACTCTAATTGAATTTCATTGACTGAAGTCTAGAACACACAGCAGATCTGTTACTTTCTCATTCTATTTATATGTCTATGAAGTAGATCATTGTAATGAATACAGATGGGCAATAAGTACAAAGTTATTGCATAATTTTTCAAAATTTTATGATTGCTTTTCCTACTTCCTCAAAGAATAATGGCCTCTCTGTGTAGCTTGTAGACCATTCACTCTATCTTCAGTATATTTTACCACTTCAGCAAATTTTAATTTATTAGAGACATGCTAGAAGTGGTGTGTAAACAATCCACAGAATAAAACTGATTTGTAAGACATGGATGACCTGAACCAGTATTAAGTTACTTCTGAGATGACTTGGGGAATGCAAGTGCATATGTTTTCCCCTCTTTTTCCCCTTCCTGCCTGCTTCTTGATTTGGCAAAGATTGAGACTTGAGAACTGGAGGGAAAACCAAATTAAAGCCGCCCACCAGCCCATAGCAAACAGAACAGAAAATGTCAGTCTTATGATGGGAAGTGTAACAAGATGGAAAGTTTCTCTATGCGTTTGCCTTTTTAAACCAGGCCTCGGCCCTCGGCAAGCGTTGAAAGGTGCCAGGTCTGAGTAAATAAACAGAGCTTTACAAGATGAAGTATGCTAATGGCCGCTCTAGCATCTGTGGGATTGCCCTGGATGGAAAACGACTGACCCTTTACTTTGTTCAACTCCTATTCCTTGTACTTCATTACTCTTCTCTCTTAGCTCCAACCTCTCTCTAGATTTCATTACAAAGGAAAAAGTCTGGTGTGACCATTCCAAGGCCTGCTCAACTGAGGCTATGTTACAGCCAGTCTTTGTTGTGTTGTGTCCAGGAATGTTGCCTTTGCCTCTCAGGCTCTTTCCTCCAATTTAGGTTTCCAACTGACTTTCAACTCACAGCTAAAGTGATTTCAATCCTCTGACCTGACCGTAATCGGGGAGGGGTTCATGTGCTGTGGAAGCCCCTTGGAGGAAGTGACCAACTCTGACCAACTCTGCCTGAGAGCAAGGGAAAAGGCTTCATGAGGAACAATGTGAAGAACTGGTTGAGGCGGCAGAAACCAGAAGCTGAGATACTGTAGTTGAACCAGGATTTGCTCATTATGAATCCTCACACAGACAGAGCTTAAAAGGGTGTGTTTTGATGGGCATACCTATTTTCTATGAAAGTGCAGTCTTGCAATTTCAAATATGAATATGCACTTAAAAGGGGAATAAAATATGGGAAGCTGGAATTAATTGCAGAAGTGTGATGTGCAAATTTTTATTGTCTTCAAGAGAATAATTTAAAGCCACATTGGAAAGAACTTACAATTATAATGTAACAAGCCTTTATAATACAGATTTTAAACTACTAAGGATGCATTTTAAGACTAGGTTTACTCATAGTAGGTTGGGCATGTGCACTAAAGCAGTGGTCCTCAAAGCATTTTCCCCTTGTACTCACTAAAAAATTCCAGGAAATCTGAAAAACCGTGTGCCCTCTGGCACATTTTCAAGTTGACATCTAAAAAATTTCAGCATAAGTTTAAACAGTTGCAAAGAATGTTATTTATGATAGTTTATAACATTGATGTTTTAGACCTCTTTTAAGTAAAGCAAATAGAATTGAAATACCACAGTAGGTTGATAAACACTATCATCCGTTAATTATTTTCTTTTTTGATGAATAAACTGCTTCTCAATAGTGGAGATGTTTTTTCTTGAAATTATATTTCTATTCCACTTTCTCACAATATTTGTTTTCCAATGTAATATATTTCTAGGATTGAAATTATTTTATTCCGCACCCTAAAAATATTCCTCGCAACCAAAAAAATATAAATCTATTTTAAAGATTTTTATTTGATTAAAATTCAAAATATTTTCAAAATATTTCAAAATAAATTCAAAATGTTCTCTTTTGGATTGAGTTATAACAATCATTATTCCTATACAGTTCATCAAACTAAAAGTATATTATAAATTTTGGAAAAATATTATTAAATACTAAAGTCAAATTTGTTGGTAAATGCTTTTCTATTTTAGATAGTAAGGACTTTCTGTTTTTCCAGTGAGTCCTGTGTGTAGTCATTATATATGCTGACATGAGCACTGTTCAATATCACTTCTATTCTTATTTATGTTTACTGTTGTAGCCATAAATGATGATAAATATTGTTCTGATAAAAAAGTAAATGAATGATTTTTATTATAGTGACGTCACTCATTTCGTACCTCTGAGTTGATGCTAAAGTCCTGATAAGTACTTATTTTGAGAAGGTAGATAATCAAAAGTAGCCAGTGAAATAAGTCAAGAAAGTTTACGGGAGGAAGACGCCATCTCCAATTTCTGTGCCTCCACAAGGTCTTATGTGGGCTCTGTGGCTGCATCTAGAAACCACATTGACACAAGGCAGATTAACAAAAGAAAAGCATACACATTTTATCATTTTTATATGCACATGGGCATCTTCACAAAACAGTGAAATCTGAAGTGACCAAGCAAAACGTTTTCATAATTGTTTGACAAAGAATGATGAATTTCAGAAGGAATGGCAGAACAAGGGGGATCTGCCTAGGGGCAGTAAATTTCTATGGGAGTCACTACGAGATACACGGGGGAGTGTAAAACTAGTGGAAGATACAGGTTCCTTCAGACAGTTTATCTACTCAGATCCATTGCTGCCTCCAATTCCCAGTCTCTGGTGAGAAGGGCTTTCTCACTTTGGTTCAGAGATGTTAGTGCTTCCAGAAAATCTTTATGGCTTGCTGCATGCAGGAAGAGACAGATCAACTAGCTGTTTTTGAAATTAATTTCTCCAACAGTTTCAACTAAAAATAATGAATATACCAATTCAGCATATTTGGGAATGGCACATCCTTAACTCCTTCAAACTCCTGGAACTAGAAACCGGGAATGTACAGTGCCGTGGAAGTCAAAGGAAAACAGAAGGTTTCAAACAGAGAGGTACTTACCAGTGTCAAAATAATTCAGAGAAGTTAAGCTTGAGGAGAACAGGAAAGAGGTTCTTATTTCTCTGAGGTCCTCCATAGAAATCAAGAAGTTAAATTTCTTCTGTTTGTAAAACTATCTGAGATTGGAGAACCTGGAGTGCTATTTTTTTTTTCCTTATCCAAAATCATTTTTTATGTGTGTCTTTTTTCTAGGAATTTTACTCTGATCCAACTGTCTGTCTGTACTTGGGCTAACAGCATGTTTTTCATACTGTTGTTTATACAAAGTGTTGATTTTAGGGCAAATCCTGTCCTTTGGTTCTTAATTGAAATTGTCAAAATTACATCTTTGCAATCCTGAATTTTCTCATTCATGGAAATATTACCTGTATCTATTTCTTCATTTCTTCCCTTTTTTTGAGGCAGGGTCTTGCTCTGTCGCTCAAGCTGGAGTAAAGTGGTATGATTTCAGCTCACTGCAACCTTCACCTCCTGGGCTCAAGGGATTCTCCCACCTTAGCTTCCCAAGTTGCTGAAACTATAGGTGTGCACCACCACACCCAGATAATTTTTGTATTTTTATAGAGATGATTTTTTCCCATGTTGCTCAGGCTGGTCTCGAACTCCTCAAGTGATACGCCTACCTCAGCCTCACCCAAACTGCTGGGATTACAGGCAAGAACCACCACACTTGGCCTCTTTCTACTTTCTTTAGTAATGTTGCTGCATTTTTTTTTTTTCCTACAAAGTGACCTACTGTATGTTTCTCGTTATTTATGTTTAGGGACCTTAAGTTTCTGTTGCAATTGTGAATGAAATGTATTTTCCCATTGAGTTTTTGCATTTTGGTTGTTTACCTTTTAATGAGTAGTAGTGTGGAATTCTTTTATTAATTTTTAAAAATTCATTTGTGGATTGTCTTGTATATTCTACACAGAAAATCATTGTAGCCACAAATAAAGATATCTTGGCTTTTCATTTCTAATTTTTATTCATTTTATGGCTTTTTAAAAATCTTCCTGCATGGTTAATATCTGCAGTAGAATGTTGAATATAAGTGATGACATAGAACATCCTATTTTGTTTCTCATTTTATGGGAATGCTCCAAAATTTCAACATTTAATATAGTCTTAATGGCAGATCTTTAATAGACAGATGAGAGTTTTATCAGATGAGAATTTCTTTCTATACTAAGTAGGCCAAGTGCTTCTATTACATATGTTTATTGAAATATCATATGGTTGATTTATTGAAGGTATAATTTTTTTCCCTTTCCCAATTTGAAATTGTGGTTTATTTCATTAATAGATTTGTTGATGCTTGACCATCCTGGATTTCTGGGAATAACACTATTAGGATATGATGTGATGTTTTTATATTCGCTGATGAGTTCTACTTACTAATATTTTATTTGAAATTTTTACAGATATATTGTAAATGAAATAGATCTATAATTTTATTTTCTTCTACTTTCCTAATTTTCATATCAAAATCATAGTAATGATATAAAATGCTGTATGTACCTGTGCTGTTATAAAATATATACTGTATTTGGTCTTCATCCCTGTTTCCTGGAGCACAGCTCCTAAAACACTTGGAATCTCTTAAGTGATAAGTAGGTGTCTTTTTGTATGCTAACAAGATGACTGATGGTTGGGGACTCCTGGATAGTTTCAGGGTAGAGTCTGGTTGCCAGGGGAACCAGATACCATTGACCATTGTTGATCAACTCAATCTTCAGTCTGAATTCACTGCCCAATTAACTCTAGGGAGGGAAGAGAGGCTGAAGGTTGAGTTGATCACCAATGGCCAATGGTTTAATCAATCATGCCTATGTAATAAAGCTTCCATAAAAATCCAGAATGATTGAGTTTGTAGAATTTCTGGATGGCTAAACACATGAAGGTGTGGTGTGCCTGAAGGAGGGTGGTGTGCCTGAAGAGGGCGTGGAAGCTCCACATTCCTTCTCCCATACATTGCCAAATGCATCCCTTCATCTGGCTGTTCATCTGTATCCTTCGAAATATTCTTTATAATAAATGGGTAAATATAAGTAAAATGTTTCCCCAAGTTTTATGAGCCACTCTAGCAAATTAATCAAACTAAGGAAGGAATCATGAAAGCCTCAATTTACAGCTGGTCAGTCAGAAGTACAGGTCACAACCTAAGACTTTCAATTGACATCTGAAGTGGGGGACAGTCTTGTGGGACCAAGCCCTGAACTTCTGAGATCTGACACTATCTCCAGATAGAGTGAGGATTGAATTGACACCAGAGACTCTAGTGTCAGAAATGTGTTGAGTGGTGTATAAGACTAGGGAAGTAATTTTGGTTTTCTTCTATCCCTTAACTATCTCTTTCCTTTTTTTTCTGTATTTGAAAGTATACAGAATAGAAATTATTAATTTTATGATAGCTTGGTAATATTCACCTGTAAATTGATCTGAATTATCTTTGAAGGGGGGAGATTTTGATTATTGTTTTGATTTACTTAATGACTAATTTAATAATATTCACATAAACTGCAACTGCAAATTTATTGACACAGTTGTTAATAATAATTTGTTATTTAAAAAATCTCAAATTACTTTTAGAAATCATTCTTTTGTGGTCCTAGTATTATTTATTTATTATTTTCTTTTCTTTTTTTATCTGTAGTGCTATTTTGTTTATCAATGTTTTCTCATAACCATTTGTTGATTTTTATTGATCTTACCTACTGTATCTTGTTTTCTAATTCATCTGATATCTGCCATTATTTCTTTCCATCAAGTCTTCATAGTTATGTTGTGCTTCTTTTCTTCCAGTTTCTTAATTTAAGCCCTTATTTCCAGCTTCACTTCTTTCTTTCTTTCTCTCTCTCTTTCTTTCTTTCTTTCTCTTTCTTCTTTCTTTCTTTCTTCCTTTCTTTCTCTTTCATTCTTTCTCTCCTTTCTTTCTTTCTTCTCTTTCTTTCTTTCTTTCTTTCTTTCTTTCTTTTTCTTTCTTTCTTTCCTTCCTTCCTTCCTTCCTTCCTTCCTTCCTTCCTTCCTTCCTTCCTTCCTCCTTCCTTCCTTCCTTCCTTCCTTCCTTCCTTCTCTTTCTTTCTTTCTTTCTTTCTTTCTTTCTTTCTTTCTTTCTTTCTTTCTTTCTTTCTTTCTTTCTTTCTTCCTTTCTTTCTTTCTCTCTTTCTCTCTCTCTCTCTCTCTCTCCTTCCTTCCTTCCTTCCTTCCTTCCTTCCTTCCTTCCTTCCTTCCTTCCTTCCTTCCTTCCTTCCTTCCTGCCAACACTCTCAGTCATTCTTCTTTTGTCAGTCTCCTCTCTCTGGTAGCATTTACAATGTTATCTTTGTAGTTCATATTCTGTAATTTCACAAAAATGTGTGTTGGCATGAGTTTATTTTAAATGTTTCCTCTCAGTTCTGTCTTTTCTTTCTTTCTTTTTTTCTTGTTAAAATTCTCCTTCTCTCCTCTCACTTTAGCAGCTTTCCCATATTCTATGTATGTGTGGCAAACCCTTTGGGCTTCCTATCTAGAACCAGATTTTTAAACAGTGTTTAGGGGTTCCTGTTCAGCGGTTCCTATTCCAGATACATTCATGGAGCTCGTTGGCTTAGTTCCTGGTCATGAGCCTGTGTCTTAGTATTTCTGTATTCTAGACCTAAAACAGCTTTTAAAGCCACAGACTCAAGCAATAGGTTGACAACTATTTTCAAATTCTACCTTTACATATAGGGGGCCTTTCTCTGGCTACTGACTCCAAGAAGTAAGGCTAGATATAGTGCCCTACCGTGCATGGAAAACTTTTAGTATTGGTTTCCTTTGAGGAAACAAGACTTAGTTACTGTGCCTATTATTGGGCATGAAGATCTCCAGAGCTGTTGCTTCCACAATACTTACTGCTTATATTTCAGTTCTATTTCTTATCTACTAAACTGTTTACTTTGCTTTTGAGAAGCCTATTTCGTTATGTCTTTTAAAACATTTTATTTATTGGATCAGAAAAGCAAAGAACTATACTGATTAGAAGACTTAAGGTCAATTTATCATTTTAAAAATAAAATGAGATTTTAAACATTTATGTAAAATGAACACATGGATTTTTAAGTATTTCTTCATATTAGGATTATTAAGGGTGTTTGAAGTTTTCTTTTGGATATCAAAGCTTTTGTAAAGGGCATATTGACTTGGTCTATAAAACAAAGCCATTAAACATCAAGATTCTTTTTAATGAACAAATAACATGCCAGACCACTGCCATCTCCTCAGCTCTGGGGCTGCCCAATAGCCTTGTTCTGCTCCAGCCTGATTTGCACCCATTATGGAAGGTGTGGTGCAGCTCAGGGAAGGGTTATGTGTGACCTATAGATCAATTACCCAAAGCAAGTATCTTTACTGACCCTTTACAAAATAAAATTGAAAAATATACAAATATAGTCAAAATCCACTTGGTGAACCGAGAATGTCTAATACTCAATTCTAAGAAGTCAAAACAGTGTAAATACATTAATGTAGTCCATGTTTTAGAGCAATGTGAAAACCCAATAAAGGATTTCTGGGAAATCATTCATTCAACATGCATTAATCAAACCACAACTATGTTACAAGAAATGATGCCTATCTTCAAGGATCCCATAGGCGTTGAGAAGAACTTAAGTGTTGAATCACTGGCTGAGAAATTCAAACAAAGAGCTATGAGAAGAGATACTTTAATTTTGTTTGTTCTTCAGAAGCAAAAGATCTTTAAAATTGCTTAAAATAGAAAATTTTCCCTTGTTGCCTTGTTTCCAGGGAATTGGGAGGTAAATTTTATGTTCAATTGTGTTATTACCTAAGGTTTACAAATAATTATCTCAACCTTTCATCTATTGAATTTTGAATCCCTTTTCAAATGTTATCACTATCATAAAGTTCCCTCAAATCATTTTTTAAAATTAAGATATTAGCAAGTAGATGATTGAATGAATTAATTAATAGTATTTGAGCGGTGAGGGGGGAAATTATAGAATCAGTTCAGAACTGAGTTGAACAGAAGTTCCGACACTGCCCTGACTCACAAGCAGAAAATTGCCAAATGTATTCTGTTTTCATTTGTATGCTGTGTAACGTACATGAATAACTGCCTCACCACCTTCCTGGGAACTCTTCAAATGGAATTTTATGTCTGGTTAGGAGTAACACAATTTAAGAAAGATGTGGATATACTGGAGAGGTTACAATGGAAACTATTTAAAACAATTAGAAGTCCAGAAACCATGGTTTGTAAGGGAAATGGATGGAAACATTAGACTAATTAAGCAAAAGGGGAAATCGAGCCAGGTTAAGAAGATGAAATGAGCGAAATACTTTTTAACTATACTAAAAGAAGATTGGACTTTTTGAAAGAACCATTATTTAAATGTTGAGAGGATTTTGACAAGGAGGTTAAGAACATTTTTCTAAATGTAGAACTCTCATAAGCCACTTTTTCCCTCAGTCCTGCTTTGCTCATCAGTCTTCCTGACAAAGAAAGTTTGGTCATTTTTCTTTAGTAACAGCAGTAATAGGGTCAATGTGAAAGAACATTCCACATCCTCTTGGAGGAACTATGTCTTTGAACTTGGAAGTGCTCCAACCATCTTTGTGGATCATTTAAAGGCTAAAAATATTATATTCTTCCAAGAAGTTCCCAGAAGATGCCCACTGAAATTCAGTGAGGTATACATGGGAGAGTGCTCCTCATTGGACAGAAAAACCAGATCCCAGACCCAGCTCTTTCAGTAGCTTGTGGTTAGTCAAATAATCTGTAAGCTTTGTTTCTTTGTCTCTGAAATTAGTTGGGGGTGGAGGGAAATCTCTGAGGGCTTTCAGAGTTTTGATTAGTTATGGTTCTATGGAATTTTGAGATTTAAGATTACTGAGGTCAAGCAAGAGCAAAGAATAAGGAATAGGATTTTTTTTTTCCCCAGGCAATTTCATCAGCAACTTGTTGCATTAGCATGCCAGCAGAAACAAACAGCTTTGTATGGCTCATAGTGTCCTCACTGCCCTCATCGCTGAGCTTTGTCTTGGCCAGACAGGATGTTGGCATCATTGGTAAACTTTGACCTATGCTTTTTCCAAGGAGAAAGGGAGAGAGATGACCAATCTTCTTGTTTGTCTCTGACCCCACACCCACCCTGCTTCTGGGCACCATCACCTCAGCCTGTCCTAACACTGATATTTTTATTTATATTCCAGTCAATAATGCCTTTTAAACATTTAGATAGCTACTTTGATTGCATTCAAACTTTCAAAGTTAACTAAATACAATCCCTCAAAGCCCAAATACTTTGAATTCTTTTTTTCCTTTTTAGCATTGGCACACTCTGGTGCTTCCCAGTGCGGAAACTACTTCCACATCCTTATCCTTGTTCACACTTTCCCCATCAATCTGATGACATGAAACCGCTTGACTCATAAACAGGAGTTAGAGAAACAGAGGTTAAACCACGGGCACCAAAAGTGGTTGTGAGTCTGTGAGTGTGGAAAAAGTGGGAAAATCCGCAAGCATGTGGCTTTTAACCATCTGCCTCAAGTGCTGATCTGTGGAACCACGTTCAGCGACAGCCTGCTATTTAAAATAATACAAATACTTTCCCCCCTTTTCCTGGGAAAAGAAGAGCATATTTTGCTAGAAAATGCCTTCTTTTCTGAAATCTTCATTATGAGAATAGATGTGTCAACAGCTATCACTTTTCTTCTCCCTTTAATTGACATTGGGGATCCCTCTAACTCTGTTTTAACACTGTTCTTCATTGCTGATCTTCTTTCACCTTTTGTGTATATCTAGTGATCTAGGAGAGTAGCAACTATAGCAAATTCTTATGCAGTGCTTACTATTTACCTAAAACTATTCTAAGCACTTCATGTATATTATCACATTTAATGTTTACAAAACTGCATGGCATAGGTATTGTTATTGTGCCTCTTTAACACCCAAAGAAATAGAATATAAAGAGTTTAAAGAACGTTTCTCAGGTCATAGAGCTAGTGGGCAACAGAGCTGGGATTTGAACTTGGGCAGTCTGGCTCCAAAGTTTGTATTCCTATACATCATGTTCTTCTGAGACAGAAAAAAGAAGGAAACCAAGTTAAAAAGATGGTGCCACAGTGATGGCACCAAGACATGGAAAGCTTTTGAATAGAACTCTAGGTCAACTCTTTTTTAAAAAACAATTTTTTGTAAAGACGGAGTCTCGCTCTGTTGCTCAGGCTGTTCTGAAACTCAGGGCCTCAAATAATCCTCCGGCCTTGGCCTCCTAAAGTGCTGAGATTACAGATGTGAGTCTCTGCATCCAGCCCCAGGTCAACTCTTCCTAGGAAAGTACACCAGAGACAACTTGGTTCAGAATAAAACATTACCCATTTCCTTATTTTAATTTTCTTTGTGTCCTTGCAGCACCTACAGAGCAGCTATTCACCTAGCAAGTTCTCAATAACAAAGTGTTGAATAAAAGAGCCTATAGCAAGCCTACAGATTATTAACTTAAGACCCTTAAATTGGCTTTAAACGCTTTGGTGAGTGGAGTGATGGAAAAGACTGATACTGCAGGTATCAAAACCAGTTTTGTGGCAATTATCGTATACGCAAGTGGAATGAAATGTTATGGTTCAAATGCGGTCACTTGAAAGTTTTATTAACAAAACTGAGCTCTGCCAGATACCACCATGTAACTGGAAGTTTTCAAGTGCTCTCCTGGGGGTATCTCAGCATGGTCAGTGTAAACATTCACTTACATTGAGCTGTAAACCACCCTGTGCCATGAAATTCATCATAATGCAGACTAATTACCATGAGACAGGCACAGTAAGTTTAGTACATCTCATCTCTCCCATTCTCCTCCTTAGTCTATGCTCCCTTTTTGATGTATGTAAGAAGGTCTCTGTTTCACTTTTTCATCAGTTCTTAGTTCATTACAATGAAACAAACATTATGATGAGCATTTACTATATACTATATACTGGGGATTTCTTGTAATCAAGAAGCTTACTCGGTCCAACAGGTTGGCATATTTTTCATTCTTTTAATGGTCACACTTAGTCATCTCCAAATTTGACACTGACTTATAACGATAAATAAATTGGCTACCATAGATACTCAAAAGAATCACCTGAAATTCAGATTATCCCAGTTTCTCCCAATTTCATCCTTTATTTTGACTGGTGGTGTCTAAGTGCATGCAAGACAAGCCCTTTCTCTGTGAATTTCAAAGAGAGTGCACTAGGAAAAAAAATTTCTATTTTTTTCTTCTGTAAATCATCCATTTGGAGGGTGTTTTTTTGGTACAAATGGAATCAGAGTGTTTTATTCTCTTGTATCTCTCATATTATGTGGGTTTGTTAACTGCATGAGTCATATGGCTACAACTTTTGAAAATTTCAGACTTAACAATAAACAGTAAGAGAACAGATCTTCTTTATCTCTGGAGCTGGGTATTCCATCATTTATAGACAGTTGCCCAGAGCTATGAAATGCTGAGTGTGTGAGTGACCAACTAGGGGAGGTGTTTGGAGCAGACATTCACTCAGTCTGTGTCTGTATAATACTTGCCTGAGACCTGTTTATCTTCTATCTCTAATCTCAGCAAATCTGTGTCCCTGACCAGGGAAATGTGGGATAATTCAAGGGGGCATAAAAATAAAAAGGTGATTTCATTTTATAAGAACATGAAACAAATGGACATGCTATATTGAAGTGCTTAGTAGTTCAGAATGTGACCTTATGTGGAAACAGGGTCTTTGAATGTGACCTTATGTGGAAAAAGGGAAATTGAATGTGGTAATCATTTCTACATTCATTTCCTGGGGCTGCCATTAACAAATACGACATACCAGGTGGCTGAAACAACAGAAATTTATTGCCTCACAGTTCTGGAGGCTAAAAATCCAAACTCAAGATGTCACCAGGACTGGTTGTTTCTGAGGGCACTGAGGGAGAATCTGTTCCACACCTGTCTCCTGGCTTTTGGTAGTATCAGACATTCCTTGGCTTGTAGATGGCATTCTCTCTGTGTCTTCACATTACCTTCCCTCTATATGTATCTGTCTCCATGTCCAGATTTCTCCTTCTTATAAAGACACCAGTCATAACGGATTAGGCCCACCCTAATGCTCTCATTTTAACTTGATTACCGGTATAAAGATCCTGTTTCCACATAAGGTCACATTCTGAACTACTGGGCACTTCAACATATATTTGGGAAAGATAATTCAACCCACAGCAATCACCAAGAAAGTGAAGTGACATACAGACTTAGAAGCAAACCGAATAAATCTGCATTCTTTAAATAAAAGCCTTCTGGCTCCTCCTCCTCATGTAGCTTCAGTCCTTAGATTGACTTGTGCTCAAGTTAAATAAGGAGGACTGTGTGTGAACATCATTTTCTACCTCCTGAGGCTCTGAATGCATTTCAAGATAGAAGCATGAATTTGTGTATTCATTCCAGGCTGGATCTGGGGCAATAGTTCTAAATCACAGTGCCAAATCTGTTATGAATTAACTTGTTTTCCAAGCTACTTTTTTTTATGAGTCTTCATTTTCTGATCTGTCAAATGGGCATGAGTACGTATGTCTTAACTATCCCACTAGAATATATAAACTCTGCAAGTATAGGGATGCTAGTGTATTTTACTCACTAAAATATTCCAAGCAGCAGCCAGAGCAGCCTTGTTACATAGTAGACAATGAATATTTATTGAATTCATAAATGAATAAATAGGCTTGCTACATGCATTAAGCTTATATTATGTATGAAAAGATTTAGAAATTAAAATGTTCTGGCTGGGTGCAGTGGCTCATGCCTGTAATCCCAGCACTTTGGGAAGCTGAGGCCGGTGGATCACCTGAGGTCAGGAGTTTGAGACCAGCCTGGCCAACATGGTGAAACCCCATCTCGACTAAAAATACGAAAATTAGCAAGGCGTGGTGGCGCGTGCCTGTAATCCTAGCTACTTGGGAGGCTGAGGCAGGAGAATAGCTTGAACCTGGATGGCAGAAGTTGCAGTGAACTGAGATTGCGCCATTGCACTCCAGCCTGGGTGACAGAGAGCAAGATTCTGTCAAAAAAAAAAAAAAAAAGAAAGGAAGAAAAAATTAAATGTTCTGTAATGGAGTTTGCAGTAGAGAGGAAGAAGTGTGCTGAGGAAGTTAGAAGATGAAGTGTCTAACCTCAGCACTGCTGACTCACTGTATGGTCTATCCTTAACTGCAAAGTACGGGGAAGATAACTTCTAAAGTCTCTTTCACTCTACAATTCTGAACTCATATTTTTATGAGAGGAAATACAGTGATAATGTGTGTTTCTAAGTCCCGTGTAATAGAGGCAAACCCTCTGGTACATACTATACCTACTTTTTGTCCTCCAACTTTCTTAGGGGCTATGATTAATTTGAACTCCTCCCTTTGTACATGGACTGAACTTGAGCCACACCCTTGAAACCAGTTGAAATGGAACCCACTCTGAAGTGTTTGGGCTGGAACCATGGAAAGAGAGCAGATGCAATGTTTGGTCAGACTTTCTCTCATGTGTATTCTTCTCCACACTTGGTACAAAATTGAAAAGGAAGTTTCAAGTGCAGAAAACTACCAGGAATGAAAAGTAGTGGGTTTGGATGACTTTCCCAGAGTGGTGGGAATTTGGAATTCTTATAATGCAAATCAATACTAAGTCCATTTAGAATCACACAAACAAAGTGATGATTATTTTATGTTTTTGGGCCCAGAGCAAATCTGCTTCCAGCTAGTCTAGTACCTATTAACATTTATAAAGTTCTTTCTAGTAAAAGACAAGTCGTTGGGGAATAGCTCATGCCTAGCTATTTCATGCCTTTTCACACTTGGCACAAAACAGATCTACCAATCCAGGTTTTGATGTGGAAATTCTTCCTTGTTATAAGAATTCTGATTCTTGAAATCCTCCCTTTCCCACCCCCCTCTCATCTCCTAAAACTACCTGGTGGTGAAAGAAGTCAGTGGGGAATCATGCCTTAAGCCTTATGATTGGCCTGCAAGAAAAATCTACTCTGTTGGTTTTATGACCCAGATGGGGGCTTGGGTCCTCTCTACCAGGGATGGCAATTCTCACTGGCTCCAGACATGCATGTGCTGTCTATCCAGGGCATGTTGTGGGTACCTTCAGTACCTCTCTTCTCCGAGTTTCTAATAACTTAAACTCTTCCCTTTCCGATCCCTTTCCTATCCTATAAAAAATGTAACCCCTTAAAGTGAGGCAGCTGCCTCAGCCAGGAATCACTCAGCTCACACACACCAATATGCTTGCCTATGGAGTTCAGTGAGAAATAGGTTTCTTACTCCTTAGATGAACAGCTAGACCTAAAAACCCCATTGGCCCTGAGCTGTCATGGTATCTTTTGGAATATAAACTCTTTGAGCAATCCTGATAAGATTTGTTGATGGTGTCTACTTCCTTGCCCAGAGGACTTTGTATGTAGCAGCAATTGTACTAGGTTCTGGGATATAAAGGTAAATGCCACATGAATTTGCCCCCAGAAACTTCACATTCCAGATGGAGAAACAGATAGGTAAACAACCAACTGCAACACAGTGTGAACTATAAAGAGAGATGATAGATAGATAATAGAGATAGATAGAGAGATAGAGATAGAGAGATATAGATAGATGACAGAAAGAAAGAATGGACAGGAATATTGTTTAGGGGAAGATTTGTTTCATGTAATGGTTCCTGGGTGGTTGGTTCACAAAGGGTCATATCTGATCTGGGCTTTGAAGAATAGGAAGGAAATAATATTCCTGGCAGAAAGAGAACAATGTGAGCAAAAGCAACTTGGGTGTGGTAAAGTAATGGTGAGTAATGGGGTAAAGTATGGTATCTTCTGCATGGCTGGAAGATACCATATTTTAGGTGGAGTGGTCAGAAATAAACTGGAAAACTTGGACCAGTTCTCCAAGCTTCCACCTGGGCTGACTCTCTATTAGAAGGTCAACTTTTGGCAGCTCAGCAGCTACCCCTACTGGCAAAGCAGAGTTGGTACCATGAATTTTGAATAGGGTCTTTCCTGTCTTCTTGGGAACAGCATTTCTTCAAAACATGTCCTATGCATTAGCAGTTCCTGCTCTAACCTTCATCCTCACCCCACCTCTAAGCTATTCTATGAAAACGGGATACAAGGGCTAATGATGCATTTGTGATCTAGTGCTGCTAATCAGCATAGGGATGCATGGCTAATGCTATATTCAGCAATACAGGAAATGTCTTTAGGACCCCTGTAGAAGTAGTCGAGGCTACTCAATAGTTTTGTTTGAGGCTACTCAACTGTCATATTTTCAATAGGTTTCAGTTCCAGGAAGATCATAGCAGTGTGGCCTACATCAGGTTGTCTCCATCTTATTGATAAATTCATGAAGGTTTTAATACCAGTTATGTGCCAGACATGACCAGAAACTTTTCCCCATCAAGAGGGAGGATTTCTATCTTCGGAGCTGAAGAAGAGATGAGTCTAACACTTCTAATTTTTGTTCCAACATTCTATCAATTAGCTTTCCCAATATTTTCCAAAAGAAAACTTTACTTTTCTCTTCCACAGAAATTTTGGATTACTAAGGTGAAGGAACTCCTCCTGATTCCTCAAGTTTAATGGTGGCCACAAGAAATAAATATATGTAGTGTTTTCCCTGAAGCTGAAGTGGAAAATCTAAGGGGTGGAATGAAAGGGCCTGAGTAGGGAAAGATGGGATTCTTTCAGAGCTTTCATACTACTGAAAAGTCTTCATTTGACCTAAACTCTAATTTTCTAGGAAAGTATGGGAGTCCCAGGTTACTTCATTTCCAAGATACAGGAGATTTCTTTCTAGCTTTGATGATCTTCTTGCCCTTCAAAATAAAAGGAGATATCTACAAGAGTGATTACTCTCTGTGACATCCTCAGGAATGATGTCCACCCTTGGCCCAAGCTTGAGAAGAATTAGAGGATGGGACAAAATAACATTCACTTGAGAATAGCTTTTTGGTTATTCCCCATATCAGGACTAACACCAAACAATCTTTCTCACCATCTATGAATGATGCAGCAGGTCTGCCAGAGTCAAACTCTGGGATCCCTCAAGTCACTAAGTCATAACTCAAATCCCTGTGTTATAGAATTTGTAAAGACTACTCTTGGTGGCTGTTCTGGTCTAGTAAGATGGTTCTAGTATTGCTCTTGTGAGTAATAAAGGCCAGGTGTCAACAGCTCCAACAGCAATAGTGGAAACTAAGAGGGGTACAGCAGGGAAATAGGTGTCATCTTTTCCAAATTATAGTCCTATATACAGAGAAAGTGCACAATCCAAAGAGGACAAGGAGAGAAGAATTTGGCTTATTATCGAAACCAGACGTTTCAGTCGTAACTACTCCCTGTTCTCTGACCTTTCTCCCTGTGACTGGAGTTTGGATTCTGGCCCTAGCTTAAGTCCTTTTCCGTGTAAATCAAGAAAATAGAACTCATTCTAGGTGTTTCAAATAAAAAAGGGTACAATAAACGGAAATGTGTTTAGCAAACTGTTAGAAGGGCTGAAAAAGCAAAGATTGAGAGAGGGTCCACTAGCGTTCCTGCCTCTTTGGCAAAACAACCGGAAAATGCTGCCACACCACAGGGCAAAAGACCAGGAAACTGGCTAAAAGATGCCCCCTCATATCTCTCTCTCTCTTTTTTTTTTTTTTTGAAATGGAGAGTCACTCTTGTTGCCCAGGCTAGAGAGCAGTGGCACGATCTCAGCTCACTGCAACCTCTGCCTCCCAGGTTCAAGTAATTCTCCTGTCTCAGCCTCCCAAGTAGCTGGGATTACAGGCATGCGCCACCGCATCCGGCTAATGTTATATTTTTAGTAGAGATGGAGTTTTACCATGTTGACCAGTCTGGTCTCAAACTCACAACCTCAGGTGATCCACCTGCCTTGGCTTCCCAAAGTGCTGGGATTACAGGTGTGAGGCAACGTGCCCGGTCAGCCCTCACATCTTGTTCAAAGATTCGTTAATGTTAAATGGTAACAAAAGTCCGTAGGTGAGAGAGTGTAGTAGAATGTATTTCTAACTGTATTTCTTCCATTCCCTATGATATAAGAGAGATTATAGAATGGGGTGGAGTGGGAGCTGAATGACAACAGTCGACATACAGGAAACACTCCTCTGGGGTTTTTACCTGGGTTGAACTGCATGTTCACAGTTGGCTAGTATCTTGGCCTGTGCTGGGCTTCTACACACACTGAGGGAGCAGGTGAGATTGCTTGGTTTCCTGTGATCAAGAGCAGGCTTAGCATGTCAAAAATGTTATCTTTGTATTGCTATCAAGCAGCATCTTCATGGGGTCTTGCCTTGGCTTCACAATTCAAAAATGTAACATTTTTCCTACATAGTTTTTCTCTTTCCCTTCCCCCATCACAGTTACTTCAACAAAATCAAATGGACATCTTCTCATCCAAAAATATTACTGAGCACTTTCCTCCTCCTTACTATAGGCCTCATATTCATGTAAAAAGCCAGACAGCATTAAAGAATAAAAGGATTGAAAGGACACAAGGCAAATAGGAAGGAGCTGGTAAAAGTATATTGCGGTATAAATTAAATAATTAAATTATCCAAAACTCCCTGTAAGTGAAACAAGAGAGCAGAGAAGGAAAAGCTCATTAAGGCTTGTGCACTTACTGTTGGCTTCATGAGAAAAGGAGAGATACTAACTAGGTTCAGAGGGAGGATGTGGGTAGAAGGAAAGAAGAGAAGGCATTTGAAATGTGCCTATGTATATTGCTTATGTCAGAGTCAGTGAAGGTATCTGTTACGTGGGAGTTGAAGGTGGTCTGAGAGATGAATGAAAAATCACACTGATGAAGATCTAGGTAGCCACTTTGAGGCATTTGTACTCCATAGGGTGAGGAGTAAAATCCATTGATGGTTCTTTCTTTCTACTACTCTCTCTGTCTGTATAGATACAGTACTTTGGTTCCTTGTGGATATGTGCTAAAGAAATACCTTAAAGTGAAAGCAGAAAAGGGCACTAGGAATTGTCAGACAGATATGGAATCAGCTCTCAGCTCCACCCTTCACTAGTTGTGATATGTAGTAGTCACTAATCCTTAAGTTCCAGCTTCTAGGTGTACATAATGGAGAGAGAATGAACGTTCTCTCAAGACTGTTGTGAGAAGTAAAGAAGTAAGGCGAATGATGCACTTCTCCTGGCACCTAGCACAGAGTAAGCATTCAACAATTGTTAACTGGTTTTATTTTCCTTTAATAAGTAGAAAAACTAACCACTAAGTAACCACATCTAGGTGTATAGGAAATTCTAGAAACCAGACTAATCTCAAGAATTATCCCTTTAGTTCTATTTTTTTGTTTTTTGTTTTTTTTTTTTTAAAAAAACCCAAACTTCCAGAATCAAATACACTGGGTAAAGTTTCCGTAGTTTGGAATTTTACAAAGCCTGTCTATATGCCAGGGCTTTACATAGAGAGGGTCTGGATTCTGCACTTAGGGAATCCATGTCTCCATGATGCACATGAAAATATGAAGAGTTTGCTTCTCAGCAAGCCATAGAAGAATGACTGATTGTAGAATGCCAGACGAGATAATTAGATGGTACAGACAATAGCTATTATCACAAGCACTAACACGTGGTAACCTGCAGCCCACTGTGCCAGAACTGTCAGGAATCCTCCAAGTCTGTATACTACTGGAATACATTGAAGAAATCACTTCATAGCCTGAGCATCTGCAGGAGCAAATGAGTGGGCAATTACTTCACCTCCAAAACACAGAGAGTGATTTGATTGCTTTAACTTATACTTGCTTAACCTTCTTGGCTGAAGGATAACATAGCACAATGCAGAAGTGCCCTCTAACGTTGATTTAGGGGCAAAAGAATAAAATGTTGGCCGAGGGTGGGAAGAACCTGGCCCCTGATACTTGCAGGTGTATTTTTCTTGGGAAGCAAGATTGCTAGAGAAACAAAAGATTTGGTTCGTTTGGCTTGGCAAGTCAAAAATGCAATCCTAGGGAAATACTTTATTTAGAAACTTTATTTTTCCCCTGTTAACTTGAATAGTTTATGGAGAAAAAAAGAACTATAAATGGTTCATAAGTTCGCAATTATTTTTGTTTTTGTTTTAAAAACAAAATACACTATCCCCACCTAGGTAGATCTTGCTATAGATTAATTCCACTTTTAAGTGGCTGCTATTCCCTTCCCCACAAAACTACGCTTGAGACTGGGACATGTAATCTTAAAGCATGTGGGAACAGAACGGACTCTTCCTCTGTTATCTCTGCCGTCTGCTGAATCTTCGATGGTCCTCTCCCCCCTGGACCCTCTCCCTCGTCTATATACATGCCTATCTCTCCTTTTAATATACTCTTTGCAATGATCTGCGAATCACTGATTCTTACTTTTCTGCACCCTCCCTTCAGCCTTCAACATACTACCATCTGGCTTCTGCCTCCTCACTGCAATGAAACTGAATTTACTGAGCTCGCCAGTCATTACTAAGCTCAAAAGACTTTCTGTCTTTATTTTGTATGGTTTCTCTGAGTAATTTAATACTGTTGATCACAACTTCTCCTTCAAACTATTTTCCCTTCTGCTCTTTTCTTGTTCTTCTACCACGGTGACTCCTTCATTCTCCTCCATCTCCTTTGCTGATTTCCCCCTCACAACCACAGATGTCATTCTTCCTACTCTCTGTGCCCTTGCTGGGTGATCTTATCCACATTCATGACTTCCATTTTCCCTTATAGTCCAGCGACCACCAAAACAATATTTCTAGTCCCCTTAGCTTTCCTAAACCCCAGTCCCATCTTCCCACTTGCCTAGGAGACAAGGTCATCCTGGCTGCCCCATAGAGACCTAAATTTGACATGCTCAAAACAAATTCACTGCGTTCTCTCACAAACTTGCTCCCTTTCTATATACTGAAGCAATGAATGACATCACCCAGTTGCTTAAGCTTGAGATCTTTGGGTTATTTATCATTTTTTCCTCCAACATTCCAATTCGACCAGTCACCAATTCCTATTAACTGTACTTCATCAATATGCCTTGAATCCTTCCTCTTTTCCTCATCTGTTCTGCCACAAGCTTAGTTCAAGTTTAATTACTTCTCATCTATTACCAGATTACTACATTGAGCTGGTCTTTTTCTATTACTTTCTAACCTTTCTATAATCCTTTCTATAAACCATAGAATAATTCACTCTTTGAGACACATTTTTTTTCATGTTTCTCTCTACAAAGAAGTATGCAAATAAAAACCAGAGAGTAGATCCTTAATGCCTAAGACAGAGTCCAATATTCTAAATCTAGAGAAGACAGCAGAAGAATCTCTTCTTCAGCTGACCCTACCCTGTGCATCTACTCCATGTTGTTACCCTCCATTTACATCTCCATGCACTCCATACCTCAGCCACACCTTTGCATATCACATTAGTCATGCATATAGTTGCCTCTTTTAAGCCTTTCCCTTCACCAGAAAAGGCACCCTCCCTCTGTCACCTGGTGAACTCCTGCTCATCTTTCAAATTGTAAGTTACCTGTTGGCCCCTCTATGAAATGATATTGACAACCTCCAAGCTGAATCGATAGCGACTTCCTTTGAATTTCCATTGCAATTTTCTGTGCTACTATTAGCAATCCTTGACATAAGGTTGCTGTGTAAGTTGTTTACATATAAATCTCCATCCCACCTAAAACCATTAAATTCTTGAAATGAAATACCTTTAGCACTTAACACATGCTTGTCATCGGGGAATTGGTAAGCCTGTGGGATGAATGAATATATTCTATAAAATTGCAACACTTATAATAGTTAGGCTTATCTAAAAAAAAAGAAAAAAGAAAAAAGAAAAGAAAAACCAAGACATTTCTAGCGTTCCAATTCCTAGGTCTTCATTCAGTCCCTGTTGGAATGGACTGCCCCAGTGGCTTTTTCTTTCTCTAATCATGCAAATGACAACTTTGTAGCATCTTATTTAATCTACTTATATATCTTTATATAGATAGTGAACCAGATTTCTGTGTTCTACAATTCCAGGAGAGTATAATGGGAAATAATATCACACAAATGAAAAGAGACAATTACTTGAGAATGTTCCAAGAGAAGATGGAATAAAACTCCTTCAGCCCTTTGTTTGGGATAGATTTCCCACAGTGGCTGATCTGCCAGCTCAAACCTTTTCTATCAGTCAAGCAGGTAGCATCTGTCACGTATTATCAGGGGTAGAAGTCTGAGTACTTCTGCTCACTGCATCTTGGTTTTGGAGTCACCAAAGAAAATGTAATGTGGTCAAGCACTGGATGGAACAACACTTTACTCACCTAGAAAAGAGACAGAGCAACCGGGCGTGGTGGCTCATGCTTGTAATACCAGCACTCGGGAGACCAAAGTGGGTGGATCACTTGAGGTCAGGAGTTCAAGACCAGCCTGGCCAACATGGTAAAATCCCGTCTCTACTAAAAAATACAACAATTAGCCAGGTGTGGCGGCATGTTCCTGTAGTCCCACCTACTCAGAAGGCTGAGGCAGGAGAATCACTTTGAACCTGGGAGGCGAAGGTTACAATGAGCTGAGATTGTGCCACTGCACTCTAGCCTGAGTGACAGAGTGAGACTCTGTCTCCAAAAAAGAAAAAAAGAAAGGGGGGGAGAGAGAGAGAGAGAGAGAGAGAGAGAGAGAGAGAGAGAGAGAGAGAGAGAAAGGAAGGAAGGAAGGAAGGAAGGAAGGAAGGAAGGAAGGATGGAAGGAAGGAAGGAAGGAAGGAAGAAAGGAAAAAAGAAAAGAGAAGAGAAGAGAAAAGAAAAGAAAAGAAAAGAAAAGAAAAGAAAAGAAAAGAAAAGAAAAGAAAAGAAAAGAAAAGAAACATAATCAGTGGTGGGTCTTCCAAGGCCAGCAGGCTCACTCCCAGTAGCCAACATGAGGCAACTGGCCTGCACATACCCTCTTGTACTGTGTCAGAAGGACTCGATCCCCTTCCTGCAAGAAACAGATACGCTAGTAAGGTTGGTCAGGTGACACAGGACACATACTCACTTACTTACTCAGAAAGAAGGAGTATGCATTAAGTCTGAAACAGGAAACGATACTTCCACTCAAGGTGATGAATCTTGCACAGGCAGTGAGGACTCTATCTCTTGGTAAAGAAGTGTTTCAGGCCCAAGGCCTATTCAGAGGTCATGAGAAGGAATCAGAAGACTGCATGGATGCACTGCCTTTCTCCACACTATTATCTTCCATTATTTTCATAAGCCCACTTCCTTTAGATCACATTTTTTTTTCTCACCTACTTGAATTCATTCCCATGTTTATTTGCTTGATTCATGAGGTCACTTATTAATCAATCATTTTGTTGTTATTTTCAAAGTCCATTTTTACATATGATGTGTTTTTTCACCTAATGGGTAGCATGGGGTTACCATTCAATATATAAAATAAGTAGGGAAAAAAAAGTCCTTTATTTTATTAAGTTTTTGCTTTCCCCCCAAATCTTATGAGCTAAATCGTGTGCCATTGATAAAGCAGCTACACAGCTTGTGGGTTCTAATTCTGTTTGGTTCTAAATTGCAGAGCTGAGAAAGCAACTTAAAAGACCCAGAGCTGAATTATTGATCAGCATTTATTACCATCTTTAAATGGCCTTGACCAAAAAAAAAAAAAAAAAAAAAAAAAAACCCTAACATAACTAATAAAACAGTAAGGTGAGAGTTATGGCAAGGAAACCTCTGGAGACCGATGTGTAAATTTAGAGAATGAGCCAGAAAAGACGAGAGGTCACATTAAAATATATTATCAAAAAATAATTCATGCTTTTAATGAAGAATTGGGGCATATTTTTATTTCTTAACAGGAACTAATATCCTGCCAGGGAATGTAACCCATGGCATCTCTAAAAGAAGTATCTGGATGTCCTAGGCAAAAGAACAAAATCACGGTAACCAGGAGACATATTTTTCTGTGCCAACCCAGAAAAACAACAGAATTCAATAAAAGAATGTTCTGGGCTGCAGTCTTTACCAGCTGCCTTCACTGAGAGAAGGGGACACACGCAGGTCAGTCTATAATTCTCTCCTCCTTCAGGGTCTGAGTCAAACCCCTCTGCTCATTTATCCAATTCTGAGCCCCTACTTTGTTTTCCTTTCTTCACCCTCCAGCTGTTTTAATCTACAGAATTTTCTCCTTCTTAAGCACTACCTCAAAACAGGTTCACTTAAGTTCTTTTTTACCTGCAGAAATAAAAACATTCTTATCTTTGTTATTATCTTGCCAATAGAACATTGAATCTTACAGAGAGCAAAAAGGCAATATGAAAAAGGATGCAGAAACAAACCCACAGAAAATGACCAATACAAAAGAAAAACATATGTTGACAACAGTCCATTTTCCTGTTAGAACAGAATCAAAAATAAAATTGTATTCCTTACAGTCATATCAACAGTGTTTACTTTGCTTTTCAAGCACCCAACAGAGCCAAGGCAAGAAGAGAGTTACTGAATCTTATTGGTCAGGGAAGTGGAATCCTGGACATTAGAGGGCATGACCTGAGCTGGTTTCACCCCCAAATCCTGAGCGTTTGGACTGGAACCTAAGGCTTTTCCTGCCCTCTTCTTAAGCTCTGGAGATCCTCACCTGCAAGAAGGCTGCTGGGTACCTTTCCATGAAGCTGATTTTACCCTAGGGTGATTCACATGTATCTTGCCCTTATGAAATAGTAAGGGATGGTCACTCAGTCATCATGAAGATAGAGCTTACTTATGCTGGAGGATGGAGTGGAAGTGGTGATTGGACTCCTTAGTGTAGAAGTGTGGAAGGTGCTCCTGATATGGAAGGAGATTTTCAGGGACATTCACACCAGAGTATTTTTCCCAGGACCATCCTGCTGATTCCCCCGACCCCATGCTGCACCCCCTTCCACTTTCTGTATTCCTCCCCGTGCCCCCACTCGGCTGACTTCTCGATTCCTATACCCAAGCCTCTGTGCCTTGTGGCTGTCCATAGTCCCCTCCAGAGTCCAGCCTAGGCCTTTCTGTCCAAGCCTCTTCAGTGTCACAAACCTCAAAAACAAAACACAATAAAATGAACAAACACAAACAACCACCTCATCATAAAAAATCTGATCGTTGACGATTGTGAAGATGACATACCTTATTAAAGTTATTTCCATGAAAGAATCAACAATCATGGTTATTAAGATGTATTGAATTCTCAATATGTGCCATAGATTTTTTCAGTATTTTATATATCATCTCATTAAATCCTTACCCAAACCCTCTCAAGTGACCATTTTTATTTTACTCATTTTACAGATGAGAAAATTGAGGTCTATAGAGTGTATGACTTCCCACTGTCAGTGGACTCCTGCAATCTGAAGAGCCAGGATTCTAACCCAGATGTGTCTGTTACCCAAGGCCATGCATTTTCCATTGTGTTACACTTTGTCTCTAATTGACTTTTCTGTTTTACTAACTACACACTTCCAGTGTTTGGAACAATACCATTCCCTCTGTTTGGGTTAGAGGGAATTGTCTGGATAGATAAAAAACAAACTCAAGTTGTTTTGGAGGTAGAGGGGATACACAGATGTCATACAGTACACATTTGGGGTTAAAAATGTCATGGGAACCAACTGGAGTGAGAACCAGAGACTGGAAAGCCAAGGCTCTCTCTACTTCTCAACTCTTCCTCTCTGGTGTATAAGCTTCTCCTTTCTCATGCTCTGCAGACAAACTTTCTCTGCATGCTAGTCCATTTGGTGGTAAATAGACCTGTTTACTATGCCTGGGTAACAGCAATGAAGAGACAAACCATAACCAAATCCAGAATTTTATTCCAATTTGAAACTTCTGGAGAAGAGATTCTCATTGGCTTAGCTGAAGTCATGGACCCATATCCCAGACAAATCAACTGTGTCTAAGGGCCCAGAGTCATGCTGTACAAATGGATGCTCCCAGGGTTTGCTATAATTACGTATGTTTTTCTTAGAGATGATTAGGATATCTACTCCACACCTATGCTGGAAATGTATTATACCTTCATTAAAGGTGGAGTACACATTGATGGATAGTAATGAGTCACTCAGTTTCTAAGAAACTCAAAATGTGGAATCCAAATATTCCCAGATGAGGAATGCAGTATCTGTTTATTGTCTTATCTTAAGCTTCAAGCCAAGTTTTGCCAAAACTGATAGAGAAACCACTTCCCCTCCTATACACACCCCTGAATTCTTGAGTCAACCCTTGAAAAAGTAATAACAGTTTAAAAATATCAGTGTATTCCAATTGGACGTTATGAACAAAGGCATTCAAAATTCTCATCATTCAAATATATTCTTTAGTAGGCATGACTCAGGCTAATAAATACTTTTTTTGAAAAAAGGAAAAGTAAACTAAATGAATCCATTAGCACGCTTAGAAATACAAATAGTGCTATAAACAGATTTCCCGAAATTTGTATTTTGTGAAACACCTGAGTTAAATGAAAAAATACATGTAATAAATTCCCCTTTTGGGTGTCGACAAAATGCATTGGTGTATTAAAGATTCTGAGAAGACCTTCAGTAATAAGACTTATTTAACTTTGTTTAATTCAGTATTTTCCTATCTGATTTAATGAAGAAACAGTTCATGGATATTAGTATTATGATGAATAGTTTAGAAAAACGCTATTGCAAAGTCTATGAAAGAACCCCATGCATGCATACATAGAAAGGTAGATTTCCTGTTGTTAAATGCAATTTTTAAAAGAATCCTATTTTACTGAATAGAATTTGACCAGAATTCCAAAAAGATTTGTGAAGGTAACTATATAGTTTGGATATTTGTCCCCTCAAAATCTCATGTTGAAACTGGTCCTCAGTATTAGAGATGGGCCCCAGTGGGAGATGTTCGGGTGTCATAGGGGTGGATCCTCCATGAAAGGTTTGGTGCTGTTCTCTCTCAATAATGAGTGAATTCTCACTCTGTTAGTTCCCAGGAGAGTTCATTGTTAAAAGGAGCCTGGCACTGCTTCCCCCTTTTTCTTGCTTCCTTCCTCTTGCCATGTGATGCTTGACTTCCAACATGTGTGGAAGCTTCTTGAAGCCCTCAGAAGCAGATATTGGTGTCATGCTTCTTGTATAGCCTGCAGAACTGTGAACAAAATAGACCTCTTTTCTTTACAAATTACCCAGCCTCAGGTATTCCTTTATAGCAATGAAAACAGACTAAGACAGGCAGAGATAACAATTTCTACGTTTAAATATAAAACCATCAGACAGAGAAAGTAAATAAATTGCCCAAGATTACATTGTACAGTAAGTCTAAAACTCAGGTCTTTAACACTTAATCTGATGCCCTTTCTACTGGCCGACACATGGAACAAGAACTTCTCTGAGATATAGCAAAAGACAAATAGTCAATCCAAATGTTCTTCTTTAACTTTTTGCACAGAACTCACCGGTGGGCCTTATGAAATAAAGGCCCAACTCTTCAGAGGTCTGTTTCTGCAGAAACTGGTCATCCAAAAAACATAAATTCACCAGCAGACCAACCCCCCAACAATGTTCTAGATAACTCAGACCATTTGAGAGGCACAAACAAATAAATTTCTTTCAAATATCAGTTTTAAATTTGTTTTTGCTTTTTACTTATAGAAGAAATGTAACAAGAGAGTTTAACTCCTCACTCCCATTTAATTCTGTAGGATGTTCATTCCTCTTTATTTTTAAACTAGGAATTCTGAAAGACCCCCAGATAATTGCCACAAATACCCTTGGTACTTCATCATTTGTACCCATTTCTATCCCACCGTGATGCCTAGAGAAAAGTGACAAGCTACCAAATGCCAAGAAGAGGCAAATTTGCTGATGTTGATGCTGCTGATTAATGATGTCATCACCTAAAGCCATGTGAGGTGATGTTTGCACCCAGGTGACACTACAGCCAGCATAACCTATACTGCCAAGGCCCTGGAGGCTGCCAATGCCAGTGTTGTTGGCATCCCTGCCACTTACACCTTGCATTCTCAATGTCCCTCAGAGATGGTAGAGAAACAGAACATTTTAAGCTTTATTCGTTTTTTTCTACATCCTCTTTACCCAGTGACTCAAATGGAGGACAACAGTGACAAGGACACGGACTGCATTCTCTCTCCCAGACCTGATTTATGCAACTTGGTCCGAGTGAGTGCATCTTGGCTTCTTTTTTTCCTTAGAATGAGGTCTTTCCTGAGTGGCTTCTCAGTTCTCTGTGGTTTCTTCCCATTAGTTATTTAATTTTCTCAGACATGGGACAAAATTATAGGATGGACACAGTAGAGGATCTGTTTAGAACCCTGCATCTAATAGCCTACACCCACCTGTTCTCATCCAGTGTTAGAAGGCATCTCTCCTTCACTACGTGGTGTAAAGTAGTACAAGGCTGTTATGGGTTGGGCAAACCCAGCTGCAAAAAGAGTATCATTTTCCTAAATAAACAGAAGTGTTAAAAATAAGAGGCTCCATGAAGTGGTGAAAAAACCCTGGCCTGGGAAGCAGGACATCTGGACTATGTGTCTTATTAGTCGTTTGGCCGCACTTGAGTCTAATCTCTCTGGACTTCAACTTCTTAACTTGTAAAACCCACTGCTCACTAAGTCGCTAAGATTATATGTAGCCCTAACATTCTATACTTAAATAGGTGACAGTAGGTCATTTTTTTTCACAAAGAAACTTAATGCATCTATTTGCTTCTTTAAATAAAACATTCATTATTACTGTTCCATCTGATGATTAATATTATTCACATGATTTTATAGATAAACAAATTGAAGTCCAAAAGTATTAATTAACATACATACAATGTTAACATGTCCCTACTATTTATAAAACTCCACAGGTTTTTTCTGATGGACACACAATAATATCTAAACTCTTTAACCTGGCATTCAAAACCCTCACAATTTGGTTGCAACATACTTGTCAATTTTTATTTTTCTAAACCTTGTAGACAAATGGATTTACTTTCAATTCCTTCAAACACTTTTAAAGAGTAATTTTTTGACTAAACCTATTATTTGTCTCATACTGCATGTATCCTCTGTCTGAGACAACTTTCCCTTCTACTCTGTAAATCCAAATCTTACCTATCTTCAAAAGCTGAGCTCTGATGAGCTCTATTCTATAAAACATTTTTAAAATTATCTGTTGGAGGTAGTCTTTCTTCTCTGAGTCATCTACCACTTTCCAAGTATCTTTGCTTTTAAGCCCTTATAAATGTTGCGATTTTGCATTTATTTGATCAATGTCTGTCTTCTTCCTCTAGACTATCAGCTCCAAACTGGCAGGAAAATTAAACACATCTACTTCTGCTTATCATTATGTCCCCAGGCAACACAGTACCTGTCACATTGCAGATGTATAGTAGGTAATTATCAAACAATCAGTTGAATTGACATCTCTTAAGACTCATCATTTTGTAACTCATGGGGGTAGATAATTTGTACCCATGTCTTGTTTTCTAGAATAAACTATCAGCTCCTTGAAAACATTATCTACATTTGCTTCCATTTGGTAGCCCTCAAAAAAAAAAAAGTCTTGTGTGTTGTAAATATTCATTGAAAGCTGATTAACTAACAAGGAAATTTGGGGGGAAAAAAAGGACAAACTGTGGAATCACATAGCCCTATGTTCAAATCCTGGCTTTGTAAATTTGGATTAAAAATGTTCAAGGATATTTTCTAGTTAACATAAGTATTAATATTTTATGTTTTGCTACCTATGAAGAGCTTTCATATATATGTATATGTAACATATTATAACATATATATGATATATGCATATGTCTCAGTTGACTGTTGAACTACATCAGATAATATTTTATCCCCAATTTATAGATGAGGAAACAGAGGTAAAAATAAAGCAATTGAGGCTTAAAGAGGCTAATGACCACTCAGCTACTAACTGAGGAGCAGTGATTCCAACTAAAGTTTTTGTAGCCCTAATTCTGTGTCTTTTCCATTCTCATATTAATATATTGACAACATAGAGATTCATATCAATGGATCTGTGCTTTTGGATAACAAAATTCTTTATAGAATTCAGGCCTCTTTTAGTTTGTATCTATTGATCTGACCTCTGAGGACACAAGAAGGAACTTATTTAGAATTTCTGGTCTCATAGTAGAAACGCAGGAGGGTTACGTGGTAAATATTAGAGGAAGAGCAGGATAGGCCCATTTTCATATTTGGTATGAAAAAAAAAACTCCTCCAAAAATCCCTAATAATTTCTTTTCCTCTCTCAGCTGCTTTCTTCTCTGAATAGGTACCAAATTGAAGCTCATCATTTTTATTTAAACCAGAACCCCTTCTTCTATTTGTTTGTTGGTTGGTTTTTTAAAATCACTTGACCTCTACATTGAAACTCAAATCCAAATCAAGAAAAAAACAGCACTTATTTATTAAGCAGTTTGCTATGATGATGCTCTTTCCCAGAAATGAATCCCTGTCCCTTTCAAACTTCCTTTCACAGGATGCTCTGATCTGGCTCGCCCTTGTAGCACTAGGCAAATTGTTTTGCCTGGCTTATTCCATCAAATGCAAGGTTCAGCTGCCTTTTCTCACACTTGGAATCCAGCAGACCATTTTCCTTGGTTGTCAACAGAGGAGTGGAGAGTCTCTTCTCTTAATGGGCTGAGCTCCTGCCAAGTTCTAAGTGCTCTTGCCCTTCCTTAAGGATGCTGAATATTTGCTCCTTACCCAAGACATCTGGATACCTTGTGTGAGTAACCCCCTCCTGAGGGTGGTGGGTTATTTCAAAGCAAATCATTCCAGTAAAAAAAAAATGTTTAGGAACTTTCAAACAATTTTGATAGAACTTGGTAACTTAAACAAAACAAAAACTTTTCCAGTTGCAGCTTCTACTCAACAGCAGGTGAAACAATAAAAAATATTGAACAAGCAAAATTAATCTGTATCCAGAGAATTTTAATGAATTTTAAAACAAATAGATCCACATAGATCCTCTGGGGTTTTGCCAGCAAGTGTTTAACAATCTGTTTTTAATATCCAGGCAATGTGCTGCAACTGCAGGCACTGAAGAGTAATGAAGTACTTTGTAAAAAAATAAATAAAAGCAATAATAATGCTGAACACAATTTCAAAAGAGAAACACAATGGTGACAGAAAAGATTTTGGCTGAAACACAAGGAATACCAGAACTTATCCTGGTTAAAATCTATCATCTGGATAGGTGGCTACTGTAGGCCTTCCATTCTTGATTTAGCAGTGAAACAGGTTTGTAGCCTAACTGTATAACATTTACATCTAATGAGTGAGACAGCTAGCTGCTAATCCAGGTCTCATTAAAAACTGTACCAGAAGCATGACATTTGGTACATTTTTCCTTTTCTTTTTTCATAACCCAGAAAATTTCCTCAAAACTTTAGAAGTAAAAAATTATTTTGCAGAAAGACACTTTTTTGGTAATCATTATTCCCCTAGTTAGAGTAACACCTCATTTGTCCATCATCATTGAGGGAATGCATGTTCCTCACAAATTAATTTTCCTACAAAAGAAAGCAAGTTTCGTGTTCAAAGGAGTCAATTTCATCTAGATGTTTTTACTGGAACTCTTTCTAAAAGATATTACATATTGAACAGGATTTGACCTTTTCTGATGATTCAGAGTTATCATCATGGCCATCAATCTCCATGAATAGCCACCAACTCTTTCCCCTCCAAATGCAAACATACTGGAATCTCTCACAAGCTAAAAGAAACGTTCCTTTCAACCCTATCTATCTTGAATCTCTCTTTTAAATTTATTTCTCAAAAACAGCTTTAATGAAGTACAATTCACCCATTTAAATAATACAATTCAATGATTTTTTAGAATATTCACATTTTTGTGCAATCATCATCATAGTCAATTTTAGAACACTTTCAGAAAGAAACCTATACCCATTCACCATTTCCCCTGCTTATTCTTTGGCACTGCACTCCTGCACTTCTCTATCCCTGCTTAAAGCAACACTAATCTACTTTCTGACTCTATAAATCTCCCCATTCTGTACTTCCATATGAACAGAATCAAACAATACAGAGTCTTTTGTGGCCGGCTTTTCTGACTCAGCATAATGTTTTCAAGGTTCATCATTTGTTGCATGTATCTGGCTATTGTTCCTCTTTAAGACCACGTAATATTGGCATTGTGTGAATACACCACAAATTTAAAATCCATTTCTCCATTAATTTGGGTTGTTTCTGCCTTTGGCTCTTTTAAATAATGCTGCTATAAACATTTGTGTATAAGTTTTGTATCCATAAGTGTGGACATAAATTTTCATTCCCCTTTGATATATACCTAGGAAGGAAATTGCTAGGTCATATAATGATTCTGTGTTTAATCATTTAAAGAACTGCCAGACTGCTTTTCAAAGTGGCTGCACCATTTTACACCCCCACCAGTAGTATATGAGGGTTCTAATTTCTCCACATCCTTGCCAACTCTTGTTACCTGACTGTTTAATTCTAGTCATCCATTGTGGTTTTGATTTGCATTTCTCTGATGAGTAGTGATGTCGAGCATTTTGTGTGTGTGCTCATTGGCCATATGTATATCTTTGGAAAGATATACAAATTTGGAATCCAAAAAGATCTGAACAGACAATGTGGTTGTCTTTTTATTACTGAGTGGTGAGGGTTTTTTATATATTCTAAACAGAAGCCATTACTAGATATATGATTTGTGAATAATTTCTCCCATTCTATGGGTTATCTTTGTACTTATAAAAATGCTGTCCTTTCCCTTAGTTTCCACTGAGAGGAATCCCTTGTTGCCCAGTTATTTAAAAGGAATTCATTGTAGTCCTTTTATTCCACTATGTATCTCTCCCCATTCCTTCTTAAAATCCACTGCACTATAACTTTAACATCCACCATTGCTTTGCAACTCTCTTACTAAGGTAATGCTGTTCTTAACAGGGCCAAGGATTTTCTTATTGTTAAACCCAAATGCTTTCCTTTAATGCTTACTCTACTTACCAATTAACATGTGGCAATCTTCAATCTTCATTTCTTTGAAAATTTTTCCTCTCTTAGCTTTAAAGATATGATTTTCTCTAGATTTTATTCTTATTATTAAAACAATTTCTTATTTTCCTCCCCTGCTCCTCTTATTTGTACACTTAAATGTTGATGTCCCTCCAAGTTCAATCTGTCATCATATTTTCCGAGTACATCTTCTTCATGAATTATCTCATTTATTCCTGTGCTTCAAACTCTACTGATAACTATCCAAACAAAGCTCCAGCCTTCACCTTGTTCCAGAGTCCAGAACTACATTTTTAACTGCCTAGTAGTTCCTTCTTAACCACCTAGAAGTACTGCAATCAACTAAAACATGCCATTTTCAAAATACAAAGTGAGTCCTCTCTCTAATTGTTTATCTTTTCTTATTCTCATATCATTGAGGCAAGGACGTTTGAATCATTCTTCACTAATCTTCCTCTTTCATGTTGGTCTCCTGTCAGTCATCAGGTTGATCTTACCTTCTAAATATTTTTCTAATCTTCTTTTCTTCCTCACTGCTGTCATTGCCTTTCAATAAACTTTCATAATCATTTATTAGGATTATTTTAGCACAGTCCGCCTCAGTTCCCTCCTTCCATCATCTCTCTTATCCAATCCATCTTTGTCACTTTGGCCAGCATTAACCTTCTAAAGCACAAACTTGTTATTGGCACCCTTTACCTTTACATTGACTACCTTAAACAGTTCCCTGTGGCCCACAGAACAAATCTTTCCATGATGCCTCAGACCCTTAATTATTTGTCCTCATCTGTATTTCTCCTGTTGTGTTATCTACCTACCCCCAATCCAGAAATTTTAACTGACTTTCTGTTCCCCAAGAATGCTGTATTCATTTTTCTATTGGTGCATAACAAATTTTCAGAAATTTAGCAGCTTCGTATGACACAAATATATTATCCCACAGTTTCTGTAGATCAGGGGTCTGATGCATTTTAGCTGGATTCTCCACTCAGGGTCTCACTAAGTGAAATGAAAACCTAGGGCAGCTGTCTTTTCATATGGAAACTGAACTAGGGAATGATTCGGTTCCAAATTCCTTCAGGTTGTTTGTCGAATCTATGTTCTTGCTGTTGTATGACTGAGGTACCTGTTTTATTGCTAACTGTTGACTGGGGGCCACTCTCATCTCCCAGGGGCAGCTGTCAGGTCTCTGACACACAATGTGTCAGAGGCCCCACACATAACGTGACATTTTGCTCTCTAAAGGCCAACAAGGCCAGGCGCGGTGGCTGTCACCTGTAATTCCAGCACTTTGGGAGGCTGAGTCAGGCGGATAACAAGGTCAGGAGATGGAGACCATCCTGGCTAACATGGTGAAATCCCATCTCTACTAAAAATACAAAAACTTTGCCAGGCATGGTGGCATGTACCTGTAGTCCCAGCTACTTGGGAGGCTGAGGCAGGAGAATCGCTTGAACCCAGGAGGCGGAAGTTGCAGTGAGCTGAGATCACACCATTGCACTCCAGCCTGGGTGACAGAGTGAGACTCTGTCTCAAAAAAAAAAAAAGGAAACAACAACAACAACAACAAAAATGACAACAGGAGAATCTCTCTCTTTTTGAACCTCAAGACTTCTGTTAAGGGCTTACCTGATTAGGTTAGACTCTCCCATGACAAACTTCATTTTTATTAGTTCCAAGGCAACTGATTGGGAACCTTAATTGCAACTGTAATATTCCTTTTGATCAATAATACAACATAGTCATGTGACTGGTATCCCATCATATTCATAGGCACATCCTGCTCACATTCAAGAGGAAGGGCACATCCAGCAAGGGTGAGAATCTTGAGGGCCGTCTCAGAATTCTGCCAACCACAGATAACATGCTCTGTCATGACTCTATGCCTTCTCATAGACTGTATCTTCTTCCTATCATATCCATTCCTCTATTATCAATTTGGAAAGTCCCCAGTTGGCTTTTAAGACCAAGTTCAAATACTAGTTATCCATTAAGTCTTCCAGACAAATCAGTTTCTTCCCTCTTTGTACACCCGTTCTACTTTCTATCTTTTCCTATTATATTTGCTTAGGTTTTTGTCATCCCAGCAGGACTGTAAAATTTTCTTTGTTTTAAGTGCTTTTATTTCAATTTTTGTGGGTACATAGTAGGTGTACACGTTGATGGGGTATATGAAATATTTTGATGTAAGCATGCAACGCATAGTAATCACATCATGTAAAATGGGGTGTTCATCCCCTCAAGAACTTATCCTCTGTGTTATAAACAACTCGGTTATACTTTCAGTTAATTTAAAATGTACAATTAAATTATTTTTGACCATTGTCACCCTGTTGTGCTAGTAAATACTATATCTTATTCATTCTTTCTATTTTTGGGGCCTATTAACATCCCCAACTCCTCCCCTACCCCCCTGCCACAAACACACACACACACACACACACACCACACACACACACCACACACACTACACTTTCCAGCCTCTGGTAACCATCCTTCCAGTCTCTGTTTTCATGAGTTCAGTTGTTTTGATTTTTAGATCTCACAAATAAATGAAAACATCTATGTTTGTCTTTCTGTGTCTGGTTTATTTCACTTAGCATAATGACTTCCAGTTCTATCTATGCCATTGCAAATGACAAGATTTCATTCTTTTTATGGCTGAATAGTATTCCGTTGTGTGTGAGTACCATATTTTCTTTATCCTTTCATCTATTGATGGACACTTGAGTTGCTTCCAAATTTTGGCTGTTGAGAATAGTGGCTGCAACAAACATGAGAGTGTAGCTATCTCTTCAATATACTGATTTCCTTTCTTTTGGGTATATACCCAGCAGTGGGATTGCTGGATCATATCACAACTGTATTTTTAGGTTTTTGAGGAACTGTCAAAATGTTCTCCATTGTGGTTGTGCTAATTTACATTCTTACCAACAGTGCACGAGGGTTCCCTTTGCACCACATTATCACCAGCATTTGTTATTGCCTGTCTTTTAGAAAAAAAAGCCATTTTAAGTGGGGTGAGATGATATCTCATTGTAGTTTTGATGTGCATTTCCCTGATGGTCAATAATGTTGAGTACCTTTGCATATGTCTGTTTGTCGTTTGTATGTCTTCTTTTGAGAAATGTCTATTGAGATATTTTGCCTATGATTTAAATTAGATTACTATTAAGTAGGTGCAAAAGCAATTGCAGTTTTGCCACTAAAAGTAATGGCAAAAACCACAATTACTTTTGCAACAACCTAATCGATTTTTTTTTTCCTGTAGAGTTATTTGAGCTCCTTATATATTCTGGTTTTTAATCCCTTGTCAGATGGGTAGTTCACAAATATTTTCTCTGATTCTGTGGATTGGCTCTTCACTTTGTTGATTGTTTCCTTTGCTGGGCAGAAGCTTTTTAATTCTGTGTGATTCAATTTGTCCATTTTTGCTTTGGTTGCATTTTTTCTTTTGGTTGTCTTTGCTTGTGGTGTACTACTCAAGAAATTTTTGCCCGGCCAAATGTCCTGCAGAGTTTCCCTGTTTTCTTGTAGTAGCTTCATAGTTTGAGGTCTTAGAGTTAAATCTTTGGTCCATTTTGATTTAATTGTTGTAAATGGCAAGAGATAGGGATCTAGTTTCATTCTTCTGCATATGAATATCCAGTTTTCCCTGTATCATTTATTAGAGAGACTGTCTTTTCCCCCTTGGCACCTTTGCTGAAATTGAGTTCACTATAGGTGTGTGGATTTGTTTCTGGGTTCTCTATCGGTCTGTAACATTTTCAAGAGCATTAAGGACTTTTCACTTCTCTTTGCTTTCCCAATCCCAGACCTGTATTAGGTTATTTAAAAAGGTGTGTTGAATGAATTGATCCATTTCTTTATTATGCAATAAGGTCAAGATAATCTCATGGGCGTTGAAGTGAATACAGCCTTTGGCCACATAGCAACAAATCTCCTCAGACTGATGCTCTTAAGCCAGATTTTGTTTGTTTGTTTTTTGTTTGTTCTTCCTTTCCCATTGTATTATCAGATTGTCAAATCTCACTGCTTCCCTGGGACCCAGCTACAAAACTGCTTCTCCTGAATTTTTACATACAAGCTGGTGTAGATTGGGAAACAAACTAATTGAATATATTAAAATCAAAGGCAAAGTATAAGTACGATGGACTTTCATTGACTGTCGGACAATCTCTTTTATGGGTATCATGCGTGACCTTTGGCACAGAGACCACAAAGTCAGTTTTGTCTGTTAGTAGGCATTCTTCTAGGTACTTGGAAACCGTTAGCAGAGTTTTCTGAGTAAGTAATCTTTGCATAAATGAGGCCCAATTTTATGTCTATAAGGTCAACCATTTTGAAAGGTAAATTTTAATAGGAGGTGGCTTAAAAGTGAGAGGACTGATTTGTTCCTTTACCTTTCTCTTTATGTAATTATTTGCAAATGAAGGCTTTCAATGAACTTAACAGTAAGTCTTGAAAATGAAAATGTGAGCTCAAAATATTTCCTCCAAACTCAAAAAAATGTAATTCATTTTTGTTTTAGTCATTTCATTTATCAGGTCTCCCTAGTGGAGAGATAAAACCATAAATGTGTATTTTAGATGGAGTATCAAGTCCCTAACAGACCACACAAAAAAGAAGAAGTTAATGAAACAGATCTCAGTGGGAAAAGCTATAAATTTTGAGTTACTCAAGTTCTATACTTCACTACAATGTGAATGCCTTGAGATTAAGGACTATGTGTAACGTGTTCACCTTATTATCCCCACTACCTAGTCCAGTGTGAGCACATATAGGCACTCATTACATCTTTGAATGAAAGAATGATGATGAAGGACCTGATACGCAACTGTGACTCAGTATGAATCTTTGGCTAAAATATGTCACAACAGAAGAGAATCAGTAGAGAATAAAGAATCAATATGAGAGATGATAGAGAAGATGCAGAGACAAACTGGGAGAGACATTTTCCCATTCCTAGTTAAGTTTCTAATCTTCCCCTAGTGAGGGGGTTTGATAGTTCTTGATAAACTCAGTTGCCAGTGATGTTTGTATACATTCGCAGTAGTACATCATATGTACTACGCATGTATGTTTAAGCTAAAAGTAGAATATTCCACGGTATTGCTTTGGTCCTTTTAAAATTTACATAAAGTCTTGACAGCCTAAGTACACTTGTTTTTAGTCACTAGTGTCTGAACCTGAGTGAACCAAATAACATTTTTCTTAGGATTCTGTTGGCCAGAATATAAAGACAGAGAAAGAACTCTTCTCATAGTAATTTGTAAAAAGGGCCTGTGCATGAGTATTATTTTGAGCAGGCTGATCCCTCCAAGCTTAATTAGGATAATATAAGCAGAACACAGATTTATGCCAGTAGACCCATTACTGTAGTGTTAATAAAATAATTGAATAATTTTATTTCCTTGAGCATTCTGAGAATTTGGGAGTGGAGTGAAGAATTATAGCTAAAGTAGGTTTAGAGCAAACATATTATAGGAAGTCAAATGATCTATTGAAAATCCACTAGCCTGAAAAACAAGAGAGCTCTGAAACTAACTGTAATTTTTTGCTGAAGACTCATTTAATCTCAGGAAAGTTCAGTTTTCTTGCTGTGTAATGATAGTTGAACTACCTAATATCAAATTTCCTTTCTAATTCTCACATTCTAAAAATCTAAGCCTGATTTTTTTTGTCATTGTTGAGTTTTACTGATATTCTACCCAGTAAGTTCATGATATATATTTTATAATTTTCCTGTATTCTATGCTTAGAAAAAATGGTTGATTACAGATTGGGAGCCAGTGACCATATATTGTTGAGCATAAAATATTGAGCAGATCTGTCTGTAAATAGTAAAGATTCTGGGGGAGAAAAGCCTCTGAAATATGCCTCATGTACAAGAGAAGCAAAAAATAAATTAAAATACTGAGTATCTTTCTTCTCAAATGCAAAGAGTATGAACGAAGAGTATTAATATACTGTAAAACTGATTTAAATATTTCACATGCTTTTCCAGATACACTAAATGCAATGAATCGCTTTAGAAGAATGAAGACTGTATCAAGGAAACATTTATTCCCAGGAGGCCTGGATTCTAAGTTACGAAATTATTCTTTAGCCTCTCACCCTTTTAAAGTGATTTCAACACTCTACATGGCCATTTAATCAAAAACCTTGGAATACAATTTTAAAAGCCTCTAAAGATGCTTTGTGGAATGCATTGGGCAAGGAGATGCTTACTCTGGGAATATTTCCCTGGGAAATTGTTACTACTTGGGAACACATCAACTTTTGAATTCCTAATGTCTTTGATAGCATACATACCATCTCCTGGAAAGCTGAAAGAAGATATACTCGTAATGAGGTTTTAAGAGAGAAGGTCATCATGTAACAAGAGTCTTCTCTTTTATTTTGCAACAATTCTTTGAAATCATTGGGGTTCCAATCTGTTGGTAGGACTTCTTTAAAAATGTCGACCTTCCTGTCACAAATTTTAACCAATTGCCACGTGTTCCATATTTTTTGTTTGAACACATCACCCAACACAAAACTTTCATCTAAAAATATAGTGTAAGAACACTCATAAGATGTCAAAGCAAGTTACATGGAACTACAACCCTCCCTTACTGGCAGAGTGCACGTGGTCCTTCAGTAAACTGATCTGCCTTTTAAAATGATTTCTCCTAAACCTCCTGCTTTAATTATTTCTTGTCCTTCCCTCAGGGGCCATTGCTAGCAAAAGACCATAGCAACCTTTTAGATATTTATAAACTCTCTTTGTAGATACAATAAAACTTATGGTGCAGCCAGCTAAATAAAGACACAACCAGCTGCTATGTCTTCTACCTTCTGCATTTGAATGAGACATTAGTCTATAAAGATTCTGAAAAGAATACGAAAAAATCTGATATGCCAATAGCCAAAGTAAATCTCAATTATATCAACGGTGTAACAACTTTGATTCAAGAGATGGTGTAAAGTCATTTCTTATACCAAAATGAAATATCTTCTGTTATGAGCACTAATATGTTTTGAAGAACAATGATCTTGAAGCATCCTCCATAAAAAAGATGAATTTTAGAAATGCTACATACTAAATCCTCTTCTTGAAGTGTCATAATGCATATTAGTATATTAAAAACTCTGAGAAGTTCTGTCCCAGTGAGATCCATTTAATTTTGTTTAAACCTTTACAATAACTTCTCATATGTTTTTTCATTATAATACCTATTATTATCCCAAGGAATTATTCCTCCAGGATTCGTGTCCCAGGAAATGCTGTCTTTCTCTCTGTGGAAATGAAACTTTAGTGGCCACAGTTTTCTTTATAGGGCCAAAATACTATTAAACTGACAAAAAAATAGTAACACATTGCTGTCATTCTTTTCATGGTTTCATTTGTTTCTTTCTCTTAAGGAAAATAGTGACTCATAACACAGATTTCATTGCAAGTTCTTCCTTTCACCCACCAGTCCCCTGACTAGAGATTACTAGTGCTTACTGCACAGTCATAGAAATTTTGAGCCACTGTGTCTTTCCACATATGTCTGCAAATTCTTACCAGGTGTGATTTTAAAGGGTGTCAGATTAACGGTGTGTTTCATTACCAATAACAATAGTAACAGCAACAGTATAAGAAATAATAATACAACTTTAAAATCAACTGTCTTTTAGGGGAAACAGGAGGATATGTGAAAAAGTGTCCATATAGTATTATTTTTTCCTTACCCTGGGAACAATATATACAAAACAGAATATGAACATAATTTCTGAAAGAAGTAACTAGAACAATAACATTTGGCTGTTGGGAAAGGTCTAGTCACCACTCACGTTGTAGTGTTGCTACAAGTGCATTTAAAAAGATTTCTCATTTTCTTCACCTCTAATTATTTCCAATACCTGTTGTGTTCCTATGATTGTTGAGGGTCTGGGTGAGCTGTGAAGACTTGTAGGAAGTTGCTCAGCTGGAATAATACATTTGACTTCATGGCAAACTGAAGGTGAAAGGCAGAGAGTGTCATTACTAACATTTTGAAAGCACTTCAAAATATGTTCCTTTTGCAGCTTTTGACATCCAGAAGCCAAATGACCTCTTGAATTGCCACTTATCAATACGAGCATTCTTGTCTGTGAATAAAAGCACAGAACAGTAATTATTTCAAAATGAAACTTAAGACATTAAACTCTAGGGCTCTTTTAGAAGGTAAAATGTTGTGTTTGAGAATACAGACTTTGAAAGTCCTACTTTTTGTTAGAACCTCCATTAAAAAATGGTACTTCAATCCTTACGTGTTTTTTGGTTGCCTGATTTTGGAATTAAGCCCTATGGGGTAATGGCACAAAACAAGGCAAACTGTATTAAAAATCCTACTTCCAGATGTATGTCCATGGGCCTATATTAACTTAAAATACTTATGAATACATGTATTTTCTATATGGATTATTTCTACATTCAATGGTACCAAAAGTTTGTATGTTCAGCATTTATAAACCAAATACCTTCCTTCAAACCAATTTAATAGAATTAGAGTATCAGAGATGTGTGTTTTCTGAGTTGATTGTGGATTTGGCTTAGATAGTCTTGGTAGAAAGTTGCCACCCTCCATTTTTTTTTTTCCACCTAGCTGAAAACAAGCCAGAGCACACCATTTCCCTGGCTACAAACCATCAGACTTCCCCCCATTTCAGTTTCAAGGAAGATTATATAGTGATGGGCTAATAGCTCAAATCTCCTCTCTGACATTTGGCAGCTGTGTGACCCTTATGTTCTCATCTGAGTACTTGGCATAATAATACTCCCCCCAGAGTATTATTGTAAGTATTGAGAATATAAAGACCAATATGATTTGATCCATGTTCTTGATATATTGTCAAGTCTGACATATTCCATGATGACTTTTTGATCTTCCTCACCAGACTGTGAACAGAATAAGGCATGGCCCAAGCCTTATTCATATTCACACAACTGGCACCATATATGCCATTCAGAAGCATTAATAAATGTGGCTTGAATTGTGTTAAACTACAGCAGACATAGGTTGTCATTTATTTTCCTTTAATATGGCTCTGTGCATGGTGTAGGCATCCATATAAAAATAGGCGAAGATGTTTCTGTGGCCTGGCTGGGCCCTGTACAGTGTGTGCAAATCCTGGTTGTTTTTGGTATTGCTCTGATGCAGATGACCACTGGCTGAACCCCTCTTTCAGTCATACTGTTCTCTAAAGAGGACGGAATATCCTTACTTGGCATAAAGTATAGTGATATCACACTTTTAAACTTCTGTTCTCATCCTTTCCAAATTGTGTCTAGCTCTCTATGACCTAAATCAATACTCATCATAAACTCCAAAATGTAACACAAACTTCCCCTCCCACACCCCTCTACCAAGCTTCTTCTAGAATGTACCCTCTGTTCAGTTTAAGCTGATGATAACTAAATACACTCTTACCTGCTTTAAATAGGAAAGGGATAGTATTGAAACTATCCTTTTTAATTCTAAGTATAAATGTTTCATCAAAACCATACAACCTCTACAGCAGTTCATTTTTACACACTCTGAGAATCCAGTAGAATGAGTAGAGACATAAATAAATGTTGAATTACACTTTAAAGAATGGATTAAATCAACCTTTCCAACTTAGTCATCAAGAGGAAAACCATTAATGGACTTTGGTTTTGAAATATAAATGCAGTGCAACGTGGGCCCCTAAACAGAATATTCCTTGGAAGATTGATTAGAAAGGAAAATCCCAAGAAATCCTGGGACTCTGGGAAGAAAAAGAAAAGCAAAAGTAAAGAATAGGAAGAATATTTCAATATCAAGGGAAAGAAACTAAAGCCTCTGTATTAGTTTGTTAGAGTTGCAATAACAAAGTATCACAAACTGAATGGCTTGGACAACAGAAATTTATTTGCTCTTGGATATGGAGACTATAAGCCTATGATCATGGTGTCTGCAGGTGGGTTCCTTCGGAGGGCTGTGAGGGGAACATTTTTTTCATGTCTCTCCCCTAGCTCCTGGTATTTTTCTGGAATTCTATTATGCTCCTTGGTGATATGGTTTGGCTGTGTCGCCACCCAAATCTCATCTTGAATTCCCATGTGTTGTGGGAGAGCGACCCTGTGGGAGGTAATTGAGTCATGGGAGCAGGTCTTTCCCATGTTGTTCTTGTGATAATGAATAAGTCTCATGAGATCTGATGGTTTTTGAAAGGGTGTTTCCCTGCACAAGTTCTCTTCTCTTGTCTGCTGCCATGTGAGATGTGCCTTTCACCTTCCGCCATGATTGTGAGACTTCCTCAGCCGTGTGGAACTGTAAGTCTAATAAACCTCTTTCTTTTGTAAATTGCCCAGTCTTGGGTATCTCTTTATCAGCAGCATGAAAATGGACTAATACAGTAAATTGGTACCAGGACTGGGGCATAGCTAAAAAGAAAATGTAGAAGCAACTTTGGAACTGAGTAACAAGCAGAGGTTGGAACAGTTTGGAGGGCTCTGAAGAAGACAGGAAAATGTGGGAAAGTTGGAAACTTCCTGGAGACTTGTTGAATGGCTTTGACGAACGTGCTGATAGTGATATAAACAATAAGGTCCAGGCTGAGGTGATCTCATTTGGATATGAGGAACTTGCTGGGAACTGGAGAAAAGGTGACTCTTGTTTAGTTTAATGAAGAAGGTGGCAGCATTTTGCCCCTGCCTTAGAGATTTGTGGAACTTTGAATCTGAGAGAGATGATTTAGGGTATCTGGCAGAAGAAATTTCTAAACAGGAAAACATTCAAGAGGTGACTTTAGTGCTGTTAAAGGCATTCAGTTTTAAAAGAGAAACAGGGCATAAAAATTTGGAAAATTTGCAGCCCAAGAATGTGATAGAAAAGAAAATCCCATTTTCTGAGGAGAAATTCAAGCCAGCTGCAGAAATTTGCATAAGTAATGAGGAACCAAACGTCAATCACCAAGACAGCAGAAAAAATATTTCCAGGATGTGTTAGAGATCTTTGTGGTAACCCCTCCCATCAAACACCCCAAAGTTTAGGAGGGAAAAATGGTTTCAAGGGCCAGGCCCAAGGTCCCTCTGCTGTGTACAGTCTAGGGACTTGGTACCCTGCATCCCAGCTGCTCCAGCCATGGTACAGCTCTGGCTGTTGCTTAAGAGGGTGCAAGCCCCATACCATGGCAGCTTTCACATGGTGTTGACCCTGCAAGTGTACAGAAGTTAAGAACTGAGAGTTGGGAACCCCTGTCTAGATTTCAGAAGATATATGAAAATGCCTGGATGCCCAGGCAGCAGTTTGCTGCAGGTCCCTCATGGAGAACCTCTGCTAGGGTAGTGAAGAAGGGAAATGTGGGGTCAAAGCCCCCACACAGAGTCCCTACTGGTGCACCACCTAGTGGAGCTCTGATAAGGGGGCCACTGTCCTCCAGACCCCAGAATAGTAGATCCACTGACAGCTTACACCATGCACCTGGAAAAGTTGCAGACACTCAATGGTAGCCCATGAAAACACCCAGGAGAGAGATTGTACCCTGCAAAGCCAGAGGGATGGAGCTGTCCAAAACTATAGAAGCCCACCTCTTGCATCAGTGAGACCTGGATGTGAGACATGGAGTCAAAAGAGATCATTTTAGAGCTTTAAGATTTGGCTGCTCTGCTGGATTTCAAATTTGCATGTAGCCTGTCGCCCCTTTGTTTTGGCCATTTTTTCCCATTTGGAACAGCTGCATTTACCCAACACCTATACCCCCATTGTATCTAGGAAGTAACTAACTTGCTTTTGTTTTACAGGCTCATAGGCAGAAGGGACTTGCCTTGTCTCAGATGAGACTTTGGACTGTGGACTTTTGAGTTAATTCTGGGAAGGCCTGATTGGTTTTGAAGTGTAAGCACATGAGATTTGGGAGGAGCCAGTGATAAAATGATATGGTTTGGCTGTGGCCCCACCCACATCTCATCGTGAATTCCCACATGTTTTGGGAGGGACCCAGTGGGAATTAATTGAATAATGGGGGCAGGTCTTTCCCATGCTGTTTTCATGATAGTGAATAAGTCTCATGAGAGCTGATGGTTTCAAAAAGGGGAGTTTTCTTGCACAAGCTCTCTTCTCTTGTCTGCCACCATGTGAGACATGCTTTCTCCTTCCACCATGATTGTGAGGCCTCCCCAGCCACATGGAACTGTAAGTCCAATAAACCTCTTTCTTTTATATATTGCCCAGTCTCAGATACATCTATCAGCAGTGTGAAAATGGGCTAATACACTTGGCATAAATGAACATTGTCCTAATCTCTGCCTTTATTCTCACATGGCATTCTGTGTGTGTGTGTGTGTGTGTGTGTGTGTGTGTGTGTGTGTATGTGTGTGTGTCTATGTCTAAACTTCTCCCCATTATAAGGACACCAGTAATAATGGATTAGAGGTCCATTTCACTCCAGCATGACTCATCTACACTTAACTTATTAAATTTTCAATGATCCTATTTTAAATAAGGTCACATTCTGAGGTGCTGTGGATTAGGACTTTAACATATGAATTTGGGGAGGACAAAATTTAACCCATAAGATGGTTAATCCTCCCACAGCTACCTTTTCTCTTGCAAACAGAGACAGCTTATGTTGCTTCTGTGAAATTGAAGCACATATGGCAATGAAGCTTCACTTCAAGACTAAGAAATCCCCAGAAGTTATGAAGTTAAGAGAATATGACATAAAAACAAAGAGAGTAGGAGTATATTTTAACAAACTCACCAATAAGACGACCACAATGACTAAGAGAATCCATGTAGAAAAATTTTTGCCACTTGCAGCTGCCCCTAAGGGGTCCACTCACTGAGCTTTGAGTGCCTGACACACTACCGTGGAATGAATTTAGTAAACTAATAAATGACTAGTGCAATCTTGCTTGACTTCTCAGGCTTATTTGCTTTAATTGTTCATTTGCTCCATTATGACACAACACTGATATTTTTTGGCTTACATGGTAATATGGTTTGACTCTGTCCCCACCCAAATTGCATGATGAATTGCAATCTCCAGTGTTCAGGGAGGGACCAGGTGGGAGATGACTGAATCTTGGGGTGAAATTTCCTGCTTCTTTTTCTTGTGATAGTGAGTGAGTTCTCCAGAGATTTGTTTGTTTGAAAGTGTGTAGCACTTCTCCATCTTTGCTCTCTCTCTCCTGCTAGCCATGTGAAGATGTACTTTCTTCCTCTTTACCTTTAACCATGATTATAAGTTTCCTAAGGCCTCCCCAAGAGCACAAGCCTGTACAGCCCATAGAAGCACAAGCCAATTAAACCCCTATTCTTTATAAATTACCCATTTTCAGATATGTTTTTATAGAAATATGAGAATAAACTCATACAGAAAATTGATACCAGAGAAGTGGGGCATTGCTATAAAGATACCTGAATATGTTGAAGCAACTGTGGAACTGAGTAATAGGCAGAGGTTGAGCAGTTTGAAGGGCTCAGAAGAAGACAGGAAGATGAGGGCAAGTTTGGAACTTCCTAGAGAATTGTAGAATAGTCATGACCAAATGCTGATAGTGATATGGACAGTGAAGTCCAGACTGAGGAGGTCTCAGATGGAGACGAGAAACTTATTGAAAACTGGAGTAAAGGTCATTGTTGCTAGGCTTTAGTGAAAAGACATGCAGCATTGTCCCCCTACTCTAGGGATCTGTGGAAGTTTAAACTTTAGAGAGATGAATGAGGTTATCAGGAAGAAGAAACTTCTTTTTTTTTTTTTTTTTTTTTTGAGACGGAGTCTCGCTCTGTCACCCAGGCTGGAGTGCAGTGGCCAGATCTCAGCTCACTGCAAGCTCCGCCTCCTGGGTTCACGCCATTCTCCTGCCTCAGCCTCCCGAGTAGCTGGGACCACAGGCGCCGCCACCTCGCCCGGCTAATTTTTTGTGTTTTTAGTAGAGATGGGGTTTTGCCGTGTTAGCCAGGATGGTCTCGATCTCCTGACCTTGTGATCCACCCGTCTCGGCCTCCCAAAGTGCTGGGATTACAGGCTTGAGCCACCGCGCCCGGCTGGAAGAAGAAACTTCTAAGCAGCAAAGCATTCAAAACTTGGCCTGGCTGCTTCTAACAGCCTACATTCATATGTGTGCACAGATTATCTGAAACTAGAACATACATATATGTGTGTGTATATATATATTTATTATACTTTAAGTTCTAGGGTACATGTGCACAACGTGCAGGTTTGTTACATATGTATATATCTGCCATGTTGGTGTGCTGCACCCATTAACTCGTCATTTACATTAGGTATATCTCCTAATGCTATCCCTTCCCCCTCCCCACTCCCCCCTCCCCACAATAGGCCCCGGTGTGTGATGTTTCCCTTCCTGTGTTCAAGTGATCTCATTGTTCAATTCCCACCTATGAATGAGAACATGCGGTGTTTGTTTTTCTGTTCTTGTGATAGTTTGCTGAGAATTATGGTTTCCCGCTACATCCATGTCCTTACAAAGGACACAAACTCATCCTTTTTAATGGCTACATAGTATTCCATGGTGTATATGTGCCACATTTTCTTAATCCAGTCTGTCACTGATGGATATTTGGGTTGATTCCAAGTCTTTGCTGTTGTGAATAGTGCCTCAGTAAACATATGTGTGCATGTGTCTTTATAGCAGCATGATTTATAATCCTGTGGGTATATACCCAGTAATGGGATGGCTGAGTCAAATGGTATTTCTAGTCCTAGATCCTTGAGGAATTGCCACACTGTTTTCCACAATGGTTGAACTAGTTTACAATCCCACCAACAGAGTAAAAGTGTTCCTATTTCTCCACATCCTCTCCAGCACCTGTTGTTTCCTGACTTTTTAATGATTGCCATTCTAACTGGTGTGAGATGGTATCTCATTGTGGTTTTGATTGCATTCCTCTGATGGCAAAAATTAATTCAAGATGGATTAGAGACTTAAATGTTAGACCTAAAACCATAAAAACCCTAGAAGAAAACCTAGGTAATACCATTTAGGACATAGGCATGGGCAAGGACTTCATGTCTAAAACACCAAAAGCAATGGCAACAAAAGCCAAAATTGACAAATGGGATCTCATTAAACTAAAGAGTTTCTGCACAGCAAAAGAAACTACTATCAGAGTGAACAGACAGCCTACAGAATGGGAGAAAATTTTTGCAATCTACTCATCTGACAAGGGGCTACTATCCAGAACCTAAAAGAACTCAAACAAATTTACAAGAATAAAACAAACAACCCCATCAAAAAGTGGGCAAAGGATATGAACAGACATTTCTCAAAAGAAGACATTCATACAGCCAACAGACACATGAAAAAATGCCCATCATCACTCGCCATCAGAGAAATGTGAATTAGAACTTATATTTAAAAGGACAGCAAAGCGTAAAAGTTTGGAAAATTTGCAGACTGACCATGTGGTAGAAAAGAAAAACCTATTTTCTTGGGAGGAAATTGGGGGAAAATGGTTTTGTGGGCCAGGCCCAGGGCCTTGCTGTTCTGTATAGTCTCAAAACATGGAGCCCTGCATCCCAGTCCTTCCAGTTCCAACTGTAGCTAAAAAGACCCCAGATATGTCTCAAGCCACTGCTCCAAATGGTGCAAGCCAAAAACCTTGGCAGCTTCCATGTGGTGTTAAGCCTGTGAGTTCACAGAGGGCAAGAGTTGAGGCTTGGGATCCTTTGCCTAGATTTCAGAAGATGTGTGAAAACACATGGATGTCTAGGCAGAAGTCTTCTGCAGGAGTGGAGCCCTCATGGAGAACCTCTACTAGGGCAGTGAGGAGGGGAAATGAGGAGTTGGAGTCTCAACATAGAATCTCCACTGGGACACTCCCTAGTGAGGCTATGGAAAGAGAGCCACTTTCCTCTAGACCCCAGAAAGGTAGATCCACCAACAGCTTGTATCATGTGCCTGGAAAAGCCACAGGCACTCAACACCAGCCTGTGAAAGCAACCAAGAGGGCTGCACCCTGCAGAGCCACAGGGATAGAGCTGCCCCTGGCTTTGGGAGCCCATCCCTTGCATCCGTGTTGCATGGATGTGAGACATGGAGCCAAAAGAGATTATTTTGGAGCTTTAAGATTTAATAATTGTCTTCTTGGGTTTCAGAGTTGCATGGGGCCTGTAGCCCCTTTGTTTTGGCAAATTTCTCTGTTTGAGAAATGGAATATTTACCCAATGCCTGTACCCCCATTGTATCTTGGAAGTAACTTGGTTTTGAATTTACAGGCTTATAGGCAGAAGGGACTTGCCTAGTCTCAGATAAGATTTTGGATTCAGACTTTTGAGTTAATTCCAGAATGAGTTAAGATTTGGGGGGACTGTTGGAAAGGCATGATTGTGTTTTGAAATGTGATAAGGACATGGGATTTGGGAGGGGCTGGGGCAGAATGATATGGTTTAGCTCTGTGTCCCCACCCAAATCTCATGTTGAATTGTAATCTCCAATGTTGGGGAAGGGACCTGGTGGGAAGTGATTAGATCATGGAGGTGGATTTCCCATTTGTTGTTCTCAGGATAGTGAGTTATCATGAGATCTGGTTGTTTGAAAGTGTGTCGTACTTTCCCCCTGCCCTTTGCTCTCTCTCTCTTGCTGGCGATTTGAAGATGTGATTGTTTCCCCTTCACCTTCTATAATGATTATAAGTTTCCCGAGGCCTGCCCAGAAGCAGAAGCCTCTATAACCCATAGAACTGTGAGACAATAAAACCTGTTTTCTTTATAAATTACCCATTCTCAGGTGTATTTTTACAGCAGAGTGAGAATAAACCAACACATATAGCAACTCAACATGTGTAGAATGTCACAAGTAAGTTAATAGCTCCCAAATATTTAGTTCAGTGTCTTAGGCATTTACAGTCATGATCTTGTTCAACTACTATCTAAGAGTTAATAACTCCTATATTAGTTTTGGCTATATTCCTCTCTCAACAACATAAGATCTCGTCAATAATGGATTAAGTACTTATATATTTATTTATCTCATCAATAATCTCATCAATAAAGGATTAATTTCTTATGGATTTGTTTATCCTGTAAAGAAGAAACACTGAGTTAATCAGTCTAGAGTATTTTAGTGATATCAACAGAGCTTATGTCTCTTTCCATTTTTCTTTTCTCCTAAGCCCAACTTGCAGGCTATTGTCCATCTTCTGTTGCCAATGGATACAAAATAGCTGTTGTACCTGCAGGTCTTATGATCTCATTCCAGGTATTAGAAGGAAAGAGGAAGTAGCAAAGGGCAGAATGGCAAAGGAAATGGCAACTATCTTTCTCAATCAATTACACTTTCCTGAATCCCTTACCCAGTGAATTTCCAATTATATCTCATTAGAACTATGTCTTATGACATCCATACCTTTGGTAGATAAAAACAAATGCAATTACATTTTCAACTTTTATCACTGTCTTGAATTTTCCCTTGAACTTCTAATCTGTATACCTAGCTCCACCTGAGCATCCCAGGGGCAACTCCAGCACCACAAATCTAATACAAACTGAATTCTCCTTCTATCCACATTTCTTCTCCATAGATGTTCTTCAATCTAGTAAACATCTTAAGACAGAATTCTTGGTATGAGCTCAAATCTTCTATATATAATTGATAATCAAGCCACGTCTTCTGCCTCTCAAATACTGCCTGAATTTTCTCTTTCTTTCTAATTCAAAAATTTTAACTTAGTTTTGGCTCTTGTAGCTCTTGCTTAGAAAATTGCAATAGCCTTCTGACTAGTCATTCTATTTTGAGATACAACTTCTTTCAATTTTACCTCATACTTCTTAAAGAATGATGTTCTAAAAGGCAAATCTGATCATGTGCTCCACTTCCACCTATATACTCCTTAGCTAGTATGTATACATTTATACATATAGCTTTTTATGGCTACTTTCAGTCTTACAAATTATTTGCAATTTTTATGCATAACAAATGCTCCTGTGTCACTGTAAGTAATTAATTAAAGGCATTGACTCAGTAAATTATAAGCAGAAGTACATTTATTCTTTGCCACTATTTCCTTTTTATATCCATTCTATTGAGTTGTTCTTAAATGCAATCCAATCTGTATAACAGTTTTAATCTTGAATTCAAATTTTAAAGCTCATTCTTTTTCCAGTAAGGAGTTTTGTGATTATTGTTAGACAAACTCCACCTACATTATGCAGGATAAATATTTAGTTTTTTGATTCAGGATATGTCTCCCATTGATAGCCCTTGCAATGTGGTTCTTGATTACTAAATCCCACTCTTCTACCTCAGAAATTATTTCTGTTAGGATTATCTCTCACCCCCGACTGGACAACTGGAGTAGGACCACTTTCAAGACTCAATTTTGGCTCCCTTCTGTAGGTTTTGTATCTCTACTCCATAGGATATACTTGACTTTTCCCCAGGTGTGGTGAAGGAGATGTTTATTTCCTCTGTAATTCTTTCCTCCCACTCTACAACTGGGCGCCTCTTCAGCCAGCTTCTTGCCTTTAAATATTTTTATTTTCAGTATGAGTTAGGTTCTAGTCCTTATATTCCTCAAATGCTAGGGAATTTTGAATGGTTTTCTGAAGTAAAACGGTAGAAAAACCACTCACCTAACTGGTTTCTGGGGATAGATAGCCTATTCTATATTCCAGCCCTACTGTTAAAAGGAAGAAACTGAAGAACATAGATGTAACATTTTCCAAAAATATTTATTCCCTTCTATCAACCTTTCAATACATTTTTAGATTCCCATTGTACAGTTTGGAGGAGAATGAAAAGCTGTGTCAGTCTATGTCTGACATACTAAAAAATCCATCCTGAAGACTCAGAAAAGCTTAATAGAACAAATGGATCTCTCATTTATGATTTATGTCTAACACCAATCAGCTGGAGACTCTGATCTACACATCTACTCCAAGACTTAAGCAGATAGAGATTTAACAACTTGGTGACTCTTTCATTTCAAAATGTGTCTGCAGATTCTCTACATCAGGAAAAGACATAAAGCACCCCCATTGCCTTAATCAGGAAGTGACAAATGTCTTTTTCTTCTGATCACAGTACATTGACAAGAACTACTCATACTCTGAGTATGACATATCTGAATATGACGTATGAGTATGATACATCTGAGATATGTGTCTTTTCAATGTGTAGGGAGGAAAATACTACCACAATCTCACCACAAAGACTAATAGCGGCCAAGCTGGTAGCCCATTGTGAGTCCAAACACCTATTTTAGAGTGTGCAGCGTTTTGACACCTATTATTCTCAGAGCAGAAGCATCATCCAAAATCCAGAAAAGAAAAGGCATATCCAAATGGCCATCATCACTTCTCTTACACTTTGGGGCCTTTATTAAGTAAAGCAAGGGTTACCTTAATACAAGCACTGCAATATTGCAATCCTCAATCTAATAACCAAGACAGCTGCTAAGTGACTAATAGATGGGTGGTCTATATGGCATGGATATGGTGAACACAGAAATGATTCACATCCCAGGCAGGAAAGAGTGGGACAGCACAATATTTTATCACACTATTCAGAATGGCATGCAATTTTAAACTTGTAAATTATTTATTTCTGGAATTCTTTATTCAGTATTTTGGACTTTCATGATTTCATGAAAAGTGAAACCACAAAGGGGAGCTATTGTGCTTTTTTGAATGGCTGAAACCTTCCCAAATTTATTGAAAAATATTAATCTACAGATCTCAGACTCAATGAATTCCAAGTAGGATAAACTTTAGAGATTCACAATTAGACAATTCATAACCAAACTGTCAAAGATGAATACAAAAACAATTTTTAATGGAGCAAAGTAAGTGATTCATCATGTGCAAAAGATCTTTAGTAAGATTGACAACTGATTCCTCATCAACCAAGAGTTCTATTTCCAGCAAAATTATCCTTCAAAAATGATGGAGAAATTAAGACGTTCCAATATAAAACAAAACCGAGAAAATGGGTTACTACCAAACCTACCTTACAAGAAATACTAAAGGAGTTCTTCAGGTTGAAATAAAAGAACACAAGACAGCAACTTTACACATAGAGAAACATGAGGACCAATAAACTTAACTCCATAGAGAAACATGAAAACAACTTGAATACATACATTTTGTAACCCTTTTTTTCTTATCTGATTTAAAATGTAATTTAAGTACTTATATTCTTCATGTCTCACTTCTCTTTTGTTCCTCTATCCCTTTCTTACTGCCTTTTCTTAGGTTAAACAGATATTTTTTAGTGTAAAATTTTAATTCACATATCTTTTGTTAACCACATTTTTGAGGGGTTTCTTTGCTCTAAGAAATACAAAATATTTAACTTACTGCAATTTTATCATAATCAAATTCAGGTTAATATTGACTTGATTTTAATGAATACAGCAGTGTTCTAAAGTTGCAAATTTCCATCCCCTGCCTAAAATCAAGTCTGCCTCCTCTGGTGGCAGAACTGCAGGTTTTGAGGTCAATTACAAGCTATTAAAATTATAGTTATCACCAACTAAATTGTAGGGGAGAAGTATGAACCACCCCCCAGCCTCCCAGCAAATAGGCCACATACTACCATATTTTTACCTGATACTCTAAGAAAATTTCAACAATAAATTATTCTCAGTTTATTGTCTGTCTATAGTCAACAAGAAATATTGGTTTTTCCAATTTTGTCCAGTTTGGTTTTTTTGGGTTTTGGTTTTGATTTTTATTGGTGAGGAAAAGATGACCAGTCTTATCACAGTACCAGAAACAAGCCCCAGTGACACTCTTCATTTTCTAACTTATTTCTGCTCATCTTTAATCACGGCTGTCAAGTATTCACGCTTATTATGTAGTGGTGGGAAAAAATCCACTCCAGAAGTGGAGCTGCCACATACCGCTTACCCTAAGACGTGAAGACTGCCCTGCCAAGGTCCCACCACTGCGAGTGGGTCTTCCCACTCTAGTCAAAGAAGAATTGTACATTCCAGCCAAGGGCCTGAAGACTGGCCTACTCAGAGTCCAACACCACTGGAAACCCTGCCCCCTGACAATCAGAGCTGCCACACACTCACACATACCCTTTCAGGCCCTGAGAACTGACCTGTCTCGTGGCTCCTACTGCCAGAAAAGCCATGCCTCAACCTTAAAACACCCAACCTAGGCTACTGAGGCACTTGCAGACACCACTGACATTGCTTACAGTCAAAGAAATAAAATAAGACTACATTACTGAATCTACTATAAACCAAAGTCAAAATAACCTACTCAACTAACACCCATCTATAGGAAAAAGTATTTTCCTACAAAAGCTACTTTACAAACTTCGAAAAAGTGAGTGTTCCAACATATGTGCAGATATCAACAAAGGGACACTAGAAATATGAAAAAGCTAAGAATGAGAAACATAACACCTCCAATGTATCCCAATAATTCTTCAGTAACAGATCCCAAAGAAAAGGATATCTATAAAATGTCTCAGAGAAAATACAAAATAATAATATTAAGGAAACTCAGTGAGATACAGAATACATGTAGACAATTCAATGGGGTGAGGAAAACAATTCATAATCTAAATAAGAAATTCAACAAAGAGATAGATATTTTAAAAACAAAAAGAGACATTGGAAGTAAAAAATTCAATCAATGAAATAAAAAATACAATGGAGTGTTTCAACCATAGACTAGATTAAGCAGAAGAAAGAATTTGTGAATTTAAGACAAATTTTTTGAAATAACTCAGTCAGATGAAAGAAACAGAATTTTAAAAAGAAGAAAGCCTACATCATTTATGGAACACGATTAAGTGAAAATATGTTTGCCTGATGGGATTTGTAAAAGGAGAAGATATGAGGAAAGGCATAGAAAACCTATTTAATAAAATAGTAGCTTAAAACTTCCAATGTCTTGGGAGATAGAAGTGCATTCAAATCCAGGAAGCTAAAAGATTTCCAAGTAGATTCAACCCCAAAAGGTCCTCTCTGAGCCACATTATGGTCAAACTGTCAAAAGTCAAAGACAACCAGATAATTCTAAAAGCAGCAAGGCAAGTGTCAAGTCACATATAAGAGAATCCTCATCAATAATAGCAGATTTCTCAGCAGAAACCTTACAGGCCAGGAGTGAATGGAATGATATATTTAAAGTGCTGACAGATAAAAAAACCTATCAGTCAAGAATACTATAACCAGCAAAGCTAATTTTCAAAAACACAAATGACATGGGGGTTGATCAACTAGACACAGGCAGGCAAAACTTCTTCCACCAACAGAAACTAAAATATCAAGTAAATCACCACACTTTGAACAGATCTCTTGAGAAAAACACTGAAAGGCAGTAGAGAGACAACACTGAAACCAAAGTTAAAGAGGGAGGAAGCTGGGAAGCCTGTACAGATTGACTGAGTGCGAGGACTGGCTCTCAGTCTTAAACAGGTCCTAAGGGGTGAGTGAAGAAACTCCAGGGCACGGGAGGCTGAGGCCGGAGAATGGCATAAACCCGGGAGGCGGAGCTTGCAGTGAGCTGAGATCCGGCCACTGCACTCCAGCCTGGGTGACAGAGCGAGACTCCGTCTCAAAAAAAAAAAAAAAAAAAAAAAAAAAAAAAAAAAAAAAGAAACTCCAGGGCACAACAATCCTGCCATGGACCTCTGGAATCCTGAATATCACAAGCCCTACACCCCCTCATACACATTTGAATTGGCAGGGGGAACTGCCCAGAGAGTAGGCACGAGCAGAGCTTGAACTCCCACAGAGCCCAGAAGATTTAACACGTGAGGCAGGTGCAGTAAAACACAATCATAGGAATCCATCCCCCGAGGCTCTCCATCTTGCTCTGAGTGACTCTAGTCTCTGCTAACTTCCTGGAAGGGATGCCTTACCCACAGGACTGCGGAAAATCTGATCTGCATTCCCCTCATGTGTCAGCTCCTCCCAAGGCCCTTGCCTGGCTGCTCCTGCAAGAGGATGCACACAGCACAGCCTCCACTGACCTGTCTAATTAATTTGCCAACAGCCTGGGAGCAGTTTAACTCCTCCAGCATAGGCAGAGCTTAATCCCAAGGAGCCAAAGAACAAATATGCAGACCTGATCCCAACCTCACAGGAGCTGAGCACACTGCCCAAGGGAATTGAGCTGAGATCTGTTGTTTGAGCTAGATCAGGAGAGCAACCCCCATCTCAGAACATGAGGAAGAGTGAGGCATGGGTTCATATACCAGTGCAGAAGCTAGGCATCCATACCTCTGCAAGTCTGGTCCAGAAAGAGTACAGCCTGTTGCCAACTGCAGCTTCTGCCTCAGGGAGCCTCATGGCCCACACCACTAGAAACAGCCCAGTGATCTGGGAAAACTAGCTGGTTAGACCTGCTCCCAGGGCAGACACTGGAGGCAGACTCAGTGTGGGAGCACAAGCGGAGCAGTTCCCAGAGCCATCTACTGAGAGAAAGAAAGCTGGGCCACAATTGCCACACTATCTACACACCTGCAGCACCACCACTCTGCGCAAGGAATCCTCTACTCTTGACCCACTGCATCACCAGACTATTGGCAGACATACCCCACAACATGCTCTGACTCTGCCAAGCACAAAGGACTAGCAGGTCCTCGGGTATTGCGGGTCTCCTGGTGACCTGAACATTGGCTTGGGCCAGCCCTAAGAGAAAGGAGAGTGTAGTCCTCAAGGGCACCTCTTGGGGCTAAGAAAATGTGGGTTCAACACCAGTGATTACAAGGATGTCCCACAAAGCCCATCCAGGAACAGATTGGTGAGGGAGTTATCTCTTGCCTCCCCATCACTCCTTCCCAGGGAATTGTTGCAAACACAATAAAATACAAAAGAGGTGTGCAACTGAGTAAGAGCTTATCTGTTGGCTCTTACTCTTAATCACTGTCCACTGTATTGCAGTCTGAATGACACCACCAAACAGAAATAAATTCCGTCAGCACTTATGACATGTGAAACCCAATACAGGGAACTAACAACAATTAAGGAAACTATACAGAAACTTGGTTCTTTCAAAGCACCCAGAAACAAAGCCAAGTGACTATATATAGTATACACCACAGTCAAACGCTCAAGGGATAAAATAAAATTAAAACAAAAAGCCTCATCCATCCAAATGGCAGCAACTTCAAAAAGATAAGGAAACACCAGTCCTCTGAGATGAAAAGGAATTAACAGAAGAACTCCAGCAATTCAAAGAGACAGTGTTTCCTTACCTCCCAAGGATCACACTAGTTCCCAAAAAATGGATCTTAAGCAGATTGAAATATCTGAAATGACAGACATAGAATTCAGAATCTAGGTGACAAGAAAGTTCAATGAGATTCAATAAAAAGTTGAAATGGAATTCAATGAAGCCAGTAAAGCAATCCAAAAGCTGAAAGATGGCATAGTCATTTTAGGAAAAAACCAAACTGAACTTCTGGAATTAGAAAATTTACTACAGGAATTTCAAAATACAGTTAGAAGTCATAGCAGCAGACTAGACCAAGCTGCAGAAGAATTTCAGAGCTCGAAGATTGGTCCTTGCATTCAACCCAGTCAGACAAAAATATTGAAAAAAAAGTTTTTAATGAGCAAAACTTTAGAGAAATATGGGATTATATAAAGAGACTGAACCTATGCCCATTGGCATTCCTGAGAAAGAAGAAGAGAGAGTAAGCAAATTGGAAAAATACTTGAGAATATAGTCCACAAAAGTTGCCCCAATATCACTAGAGAGGTTGAGAAGAAAATTCAAGGGATTCTCTGAATCCCTGTACTATACAAGATGGCCATCCCCAAGAAACAAAGTCATCAGACTTTCCAAGGTCAATGTGAAAGAAAAAAACCTTAAAGGCAACTAAAGAAAACAATCATATTACTTATAAAGGGCAAAGGGAACCCCATCGGGTTAATAGCAGTCTTAGCGAAATATTACAAGACAGAAGAGATGGGGGGGCCTATTTTCAGCATCTTTAAATAAAAGAAATTCCAATCAAGAATTTTCATATTATCCCAAACTAAGCTTCATAATTTAAAGAGTAATAAATCTTTTCCATACAAGCAAACAATAAGATAATTTATTACCACAAGATCAGCCTTAGGAGAGATTCATAAGAGAGTTCTAATCATGGAAACAAAAGAACAATACCTACTACCACAAAAACATACTTGAATACACAGCTCATAGACCATATAAAAGCAACTACACATTCAAGATTACAAAGCAACCAGCTAACAACATCATGACAGGATCAAAACCTTACATATCAATATTAACCTTGAGGGTAAATGGTCTAAACACCCCAATTAAAAAGCACAGAGTGGCAAATTGAATTAATAAATGAGACCCAATCCTCTGCTGTCTTCAAGAGATGTATCTCACATGTTACAGCACCCATATCCTCAAAGTAAGGGGAGACTTTATTTTGAGAGTATGGGTGTTGCAACATGTGAAAACAAAAAAACAAAAAAGAGCAGAGGTTGCTATTCTTATATCGGAAAAAAAAAAAAAACCAAAAACATACTTTAAACCAACAACAGTAAAAATGGATAAAGAAGGGAAATTGCATAAGGATAAAGTGTTCAATTCTACAAGAAGACTTAAGTATCCCACATGTATATGCACCCAACAATGGAGCACTCAGATTAATAAAACAAGTACCTAGACGTATGAAAAGGTTTAGAAAGCCACACAATATTGGTGGGGGCCTTCAATACCCATCTGACAGCATAAGATAGATTGTTGTAGCAATAAAGTTAAACTAAATATCTACACAACAATCCACCCAACCACCATAGAATATACATTCTTTTCATCTACTCATGGAACAATCTCTAAGATTGACCACATGCTCAGCCATAAAGCAAGTCTCAATAAATTCAAAAAAATCAAAATTATACCAAGCATACACTCAGACCACAGTAGAATAATAACAAAAATCAATACTAAGATGATCTGTAAAATCCACACAATTACATGGAAATTAAACAACTTGCTCCTGGATGACTTTTGGGTAAACAATGAAATTAAGGCAGAAATTTGAAAAATGTTTGAAATAAATGAAAACAGAGATACAATATTCTAACATCTCTGGGATGCAGTAAAAAAAAAAAAAAAAAAAAAAAAAAACCAGTGTTAAGAGGAAAGTTTACAGTACTAATCACCTAAATCAAAAGTTAGAAATATCAAATTAACAATCTAACATCACACCTAGGGGACTAGAACAAGAAAAATTAACCCCAAACATAATAGAAGAAAAGAAATACCTAAAATCAGAGCAGAAATGAAAAAAATTGAGACCCAAAAATTCATACAAATGGCTAACGAAACCTAAAGTTGGTTCTTTTAAAGGATAAAATAGGTTAATATATCACTAACTAGATGAAAAAATAAAGAGATAAGATCCAAATAAGCACTATCAGAAATGACAAGGGTGATATTGCAACTGACCTCACAGAAATACAAAATATCCTCAGAGACTATTACGAATACCTCTGTGCATACAAACTAGAAAATCTAGAGGAAATGAATAATTTCCTGGAAACACACAACCTTCCAAGATTGAAAAAGGAAGAAATTGAAATCATGAATAAATTGTTAATTAGCTCCAAAATTGAATCAGTCATAAAAAACATACCAACCGGCCAGGAATGGTGGCTCATGCCTGTAATCCCAGCACTTCAGGAGTCTGAGATGGGTGGATCACGAGGTCAGGAGTTCGAGACCAGCCTGGCCAGTATGTTGAAACTCTATCTCTATTAAAAATACCAAAAATTAGCCAGCCATGGTGGTGCATGCCTGTAATCCCAACTATTCAGGAGGCTGAGGCAGGAGAATCACTTGAACCCAGGAGGTGGAGATTGCAATGAGCCAAGATCACACCACTGCACTCCATTCTGGGTGACAAAGTGAGACTCCATCTGAATCAATCAATCAATCAATCAATCAATCAATCAAACACCAACCAAAAATACCTGGATCAGATGGATTCACAGCCCAATTCTACCATATCTGCAAAGAGAAGCTGGTACCAATCCTACTGAAACCTAAAATACCTAATTCATTCTATGAAGCCAACATCACTCTGATACCAAAATCTGGCAAAGATACAAAAAAGAAAATTACAAGCCAATATCTCTGATGAACACAGACATAAAAAATCCTTCAACAAAATACTAGCAAACTAAATCCAGCAGCACATCAAAAAGTTAATTCATCACAATCAAGTAGGTTTTATTCCTGGGATGCAAAGTTGGCTCAACATATGCAAATCAATATGTGACTCACTAAATAAACAGAATTAAAAACAAAAACTATATCATCATCTCAATAGATACAGAAAAGCTTTAGATAAAAGCCAACATACCTTAATAATAAAAATTCTCACCAAATTTAGCATACAAAGAAAATACCCAAAATAATTAGAGCCATCTATGACAAACCACAACCAACATTATACTGAATGGGCAAAAGCTGAAAGCATTCCCCTTGAGAACTGGACCAAGACAAGGATGCCCACTCTCAAAATTCCTATTCAAGGTAATACTGGAAGTTCTAGCAAGAGAAATTAGGCAAGAGAAAGAAATAAAAGTCATTCCAATAGAAAACGAGAAGTCAGACTATCTCTCTTCATTAATGTGATTCTGTACATAGACAACCCTAAAGGCTCTGCTAAACGTCTCCCAGAACTGATAAATGACTACAGTAAAGTTTCAGGATACAAAATCAATGTACAAAAATCAGTAGCATGTCTATATACCAATTGCGTTCAAGTTGAGATCCAAATAAAAAGTGCAATCCCATTTACAATAGCCTGAAAATACCTATAAATATGTCTAACTAAGGAGTTAAAAGATCTCTACAAGAAGAACTATAAAATACTGCTAAAAGAAATCAGAAACGACACAACCAAATGGAAAAACTTTCCATGCTCATGGATTGGAAGAATCAATGTCTGTTTTTATACTGCTATAAAGAACTGCCTGAGACTGGGTAATTTATAAAGGAAAGAGGTTTAATTGATTCACAGTTCAGCATGGCTGGGGAGGCCTCAGGAAACTTACAATCATAGTGGAAGGCAAAAGGGAAGCAAGGCACCTTCTTCACAAGGCAGCAGGAAGGAGAAGTGCTGAGTGAAGGGGGAAGAGTATCTTACAAAACCATCAGATCTCTTGAGCATTTACTCACTATCATGAGAATAGCATGTGTGAGGCACCTCCATGATTCAATTACCTCCACCCAGTCTCTCCCTTAATACATGGCGATTATGGAGATTATGAGGATTATAAGTCAAGATGAGATCTGGGTGGGCACACAAAGCCTAACCATATCATTAAAATGGTCATACTTCTCAAAGCAATCTACAGATTCAGCCCTATTCCTATCACTACCAATGTCATTTTTCATAGACTTAGAAAAAAAAATTTTCTAAAATTCATATGAACCAAAAAAGAGTTTATAGCCCAAAGAATCCTAAACAAAAAGAACAAAGTCAGAGCAACCCCATTACCCAACTTCAAGCTATACCACAAGGCTACAGTCACCAAAATAGCATGATATTGGTACAAAACCAGACACACAGACGAATAAAACAGAATAGAGAACTCAGAAATAAAGCCATATACCTACAACAATCTGATCTTTGACAAAATTGACAAAAATAAGCAATGGGAAAAGGATTCCCTATTCAATAAATAGTGCTGTGATAACTGGTTATGCATGTGTTGATGAAGGAAACTGAACCACTATGTATCACCATACACAAAAATCAACTCAAGATGAATTAAAAATTTAAATGTAAGACCTCAAACAATAGAAATTCTAGAGGAAAACCTAGGAAATACCCTTCTCAACATTGGTCTTGGCAAATAATTTATGGCTAAGTCCTCAAAAGCAATTGCAACAAAAACAACAATTCACAAGTGGGACCTAATTAAACTAAAGAGTTTCTGCACAGTAAAAGAAACTATCAATAAATAGACAACCTACAGAATGGAATAAAATATTCACAAACTGTGCATCCAACAAATGTCTAATACACAGAACCTGTAAAAAAACTAAAACAAATAAACTAGCAGAAAAAAATAACATCATTGAAATATGAACAAAGGACACAAACGTATACTTCTCAAAAGAAGACATACAAGCCACCAACAAATATATGAAAAAATGTTCCACATCACTAATTATCAGAGAAATGCAAATCAAGACTGAAAGGACACAAAGATAGATGTGTACCCGCCCCCCACCCGCTACACCCTTGTTCTGCTCTCTAATCTTTGCACATACCAGAGATTTCGTAAGTTCTGTTGAGTACCTGGTTTTCTGCACGTACCAGAGATTTTGTTTTGCACATACCAGAGATTTTGTAAGTTCTGAGGCAAGGTCACAAGACGTGTTTAAGTAAGATAAACTCTTGCTGCCATAAACCTGCTCTCCCGCCTCAAAGTTTGAACCAAAATATCAGAAATGGCAGGAACCAATCATAGTTAGCCAAATCGCCTTGTTCAAACACTAGCCAATCATATATCTGATTTGTATAATAACTCTATGCCCACTTTTCTTAGACTATATAACATTGTTCGGAGCTGAGTGGGGGAGCTCTCCTGCCCGTCTCATTTCACGAGCGAGGGAGAGTTCCAGGTTCGAACCTGTAATAAAGATCCTTGCTGCTTAGCTTTGACTCTGGACTCTGGTGGTCTTCTTCGGGGAATAAACGGTCTGGGCATAACAAATGGGGGCTCGTCCGGGATTTTCCCCAAGCCCACCAGACCCCCAAGTCAACGGATCTTAATCTGTAGGTAAGCCGGCTTTGTCACTGTCTCTGTCTTTGTCTCTGTCTGTCTCCCTGAAATTTCACGAAATCCGTAATCTGTAATCTGTATTGGTCTGTTCTGTAAGTGGCACGGTCTTGGCGGACGCGCTAGAAGACAGCCACTCGGGACTGGTGGGAGACGTTCCCCACTGCCCATCTGGGGGCCTCCATCCTTGGTTGCCCCGTCTGACTCAGGTCGGAAGTCCGACACGCGCTCGCGAATGCTCATCGTTATTACTGTCTGTCCGTTATTGTTAAGTGTTAAGTGTAAGCCCAAAATGAAACATAAAACCTTTTCTTCCCCTTCCAGGACCGGACCTGTCGGATACTCCCCTCTGCTTCACACTCATTTTTGTCCCCCTTTCTCTTTGTAGGAGCAGTCCAAAGATGGGCAACAACCAGAGCACGCCGCTCTCACTCCTTGTTACCAATTTTAAGGATGTGAAGGCTCGGGGGCGTAACTTAAGCGTAGAACTAAAGAAGGGAAAGCTAGTTACTTTCTGCCGTTCGGAGTGGCCCTCTTTCGGCGTAGGGTGACCCTCCGAAGGAACTTTCTGTCTCTCTATTATTACTAAGGTAAAAACTAAGATTTTCCTGCCAGGGCAGTCAGGACATCCTGATCAAATTCCTTATATTCTAGTGTGGCAGGATCTTGTGGAAAACCCACCACCCTGGATAACTCCATTCATCCCTGAGCCCTGCAAAGTCCTAGTAACGCGACCTACAAGACAAAAGACTCCCTCTGCTCCCTCGGCCCCTGTGCTGCCGGACAGCCAGGACCCCCTAACGTTAGAACCCACATTTCCCCCACCATATCCGCACCTTATCCCGCAGGACCCAGTCCCCCAGGGTGGTGCTTCCGTAGAGGGAAACCGAGAAGCGGAAGCAGCCGAGAGCGAAAGTAACCTGGGGGGGCCGGCCGGCCGAACACGAGGCCGTGTACAGCGGGACCAAGCTTCCCGACTCCCTGACTCCACTGTAGCCCTGCCTCTCAGAGAAATAGGATCGCTCGATGATACCGGGCTCTCCCGTCTCATGTATTGGCCTTTTTCCACCAGTGATTTATACAATTGGAAGTCCCAAAATGCTCGGTTCTCAGATAATCCCAAAGATCTAACCTCGTCGTTAGACAGTGTCATGTTTACTCACCAGCCGACCTGGGATGACTGTCAACAGCTCCTCCGAATCCTGTTCACAACGGAGGAGGGGGAAAGAATCCAAGTTGAGGCCAGAAAGCTGGTTCCAGGAGATGACGGCCAGCCAACTGCAAATCCTGACCTCATTAATGCGGCTTTCCCTTTGACCCGGCCCAGATGGGACTACAACACGGCAGAAGGTAGGGGACAACTGCTCATTTATCGCCAGACTCTAATGGCGGGTCTCCGGGCTGCAGCTCGCAAGCCCACCAATTTGGCTAAAGTATATTCTGTGTTACAAGGTAAGACAGAAAGCCCCGCTGTGTATTTAGAGAGATTAATGGAAGCCTTCAGACAGTTTACCCCTATGGACCCGGAAGCACCGGAAAATCAGGCAGCGGTAGTAATGTCCTTTGTAAACCAGGCAACACCAGATATTAAAAGAAAACTCCAGAAATTAGAAGGTTTAGAGGGAAAGCAGATTCAGGACCTCCTTCAGATGGCCCAGCGAGTTTATAATAATAGGGATACTCCAGAAGAAAAACAGTTCAAGGCAACCAAAGAAATGACCAAAGTCTTAGTAGCAGCTTTCCCCCAGGCAGGAAATGGCCAAAACAGAAAGCAGAAAAAGCAAGGCCCTAGGCAAGGATTAGAAAAAGATCAGTGTGCTTATTGCAAGGAACGTGGCCACTGGATTAAAGACTGCCCAAAGAAATGGAGACCAGCTAACCCTACCTCCGTACTCATTACCCAGGACTCTGACTAGGGAGGACGGGGTTCGGACCCCCTCCCCGAACCCAGGGTAACTTTGCAAGTGGAGGGGTCCCCAGTTCGCTTCTTGGTCGATACTGGGGTGGAACGCTCAGTCCTAACCAAACCAATTGGAAAAATGTCTAAGAAAACATCCTGGGTGCACGGGGCCACAGGCATCAAAAAATACCCCTGGACAACCCAGAGGACTGTAGACTTAGGAACGGGAAAAGTCTCCCATTCCTTCCTAGTCATCCCAGAGAGCCCCTGCCCTCTACTAGGGAGGGACTTGCTGACAAAGATGGGGGCCCAAATCCACTTTGAGCCAGAAGGGCCCAAGATAACTGATTCCCAAAACAGGCCAATATCTATCCTGACTGTCACCTTAGAAGATGAGTACCGACTCCATCAAGAGCAAAAGCCCCCCGATCAGGGAATTGACTCTTGGCTCCAGCGTTTCCCTGAAGTGTGGGCAGAAACTGGGGGCTTGGGGCTAGCTAAACATCGACCTGCCATATTTGTGGAAGTTAAGCCAGGGACGGACCCGGTTCGGGTTCGGCAATATCCTATGCCCCTGGAGGCAAGAGAAGGAATTACGCCCCATATCCGCCGACTCCTAGACCAGGGAGTCCTACGGGCTTGCCCCTCATCCTGGAATACTCCACTGTTACCTTTTCGTAAACCCAACAGTACGGACTACAGGACAGTACAGGATTTAAGAGAAGTTAATAAAAGGGTCATGGACATACATCCCACTGTGCCCAATCCATACACCCTTCTGAGTGCCTTACATCCCAAAAAACAGTGGTATACCGTTCTTGATCTAAAAGACGCTTTCTTCAGCCTTCCTCTGGCTCCCAAAAGTCAAGAACTCTTTGCATGTCAACGGACGGATCCTGAGAGGGGCATCAACGGTCAGCTAACATGGACCAGACTGCCACAAGGGTTCAAGAACTCGCCAACCCTGTTCGATGAAGCCCTTCATGAAGATCTGGGTGAGTACTGGCGGCAACACCCTGAAATAACTCTTTTGCAATATGTTGATGATCTCTTAATAGCGGCCAGGTCCCCGGAAACTTGTGTTCAAGGGACTGAGGACCTCCTGAAGACTCTGGGGGAGCTAGGCTACCGAGCCTCAGCAACAAAGGCTCAGATCTGCAAGTCGGAGGTAACTTATCTGGGGTACCTATTAAAAAGGGGGCAACGCTGGCTAACCAAAGCCCGAAAGGAAACAGTCCTACGCATCCCTAGACCCCAGTCAACATGGCAAGTGAGAGAATTCCTGGGGTCGGCAGGGTTCTGTAGGTTATGGATACCCGGATTTGCTGAGTTAGCCAAGCCCCTATACCAGGCAACAAAGGAACGGCAGCCCTTCAATTGGACGGAAGAGGCTGAGCTGGCCTTTCAGCAAATCAAAACTGCCTTGTTATCAGCCCCCGTGCTGGGGCTCCCTGATGTCTCCAAGCCCTTCCACTTATACGTGGATGAAAGTAAGGGTGTTGCAAAAGCCGTGTTAACACAGTACCTAGGCCCCTGTCAGAGGCCAGTTGCCTATTTGTCAAAAAAATTAGATTCAGTGGCTGCTGGCTGGCCACCCTGCCTCCGGATAATCGCGGCGACCGCCCTAATGGTCCGAGACGCTGATAAACTTATCATGGGGCAAGAGTTGCGCGTTATAACCCCGCATGCCATTGAAGGCGTCCTCCAGCAGCCGCCGGACCGATGGATGAGTAACGCCCGGCTCACCCACTATCAAGGACTGCTGTTAAACCCCCTCAGAATAACTTTTCTGCCCCCAACCTCTTTAAACCCTGCTTCACTGCTGCCAAATCCAGACTTGGACGCCCCGTCCCATGAGTGCACTGAGATACTGGCTCAGGTGCATGGGGTGCGGGAGGACCTGCAAGATCGTCCGCTCCCCGACACAGAACTCACCTGGTTCACTGATGGCAGCAGCTATGTCCACCAAGGCCAGCGGTATGCAGGAGCGGCTGTAACGTCAGAGACTGAGGTAATCTGGGCGGAACCCTTGCCTCCAGGGACATCGGCCCAAAGAGCCGAACTGATAGCCCTTACACAGGCCCTCACCCTAGGGGCAGAGAAAAAACTAACAGTATACATGGATAGCCGCTATGCTTTCACTACTGCGCACATACATGGGGCCATCTACAGAGAAAGGGGACTATTAACAGCCGAAGGCAAAGAAATAAAAAACAAGCAAGAGATCCTAGCTCTATTAACTGCTTTGTGGAAACCAAAGAAATTGGCTATCGTACATTGCCCTGGGCATCAGAAACCAACTACGCCAATTGCTCGAGGCAACTTCTTAGCCGACCAAACCGCAAGGAGCATAGCAAAAGCTCCCAGTCAGCTCCTCGCGCTCCAGCTCCCCGATCCTGGCCCGCGAAATTTGCCATGTTTTCCCGACTATACCGAACACGATCGTGAATGGATGAACACGCTTCCCCTAAAACAGGTTAAAAATGGGTGGTGGACTGATATAAATGACCAAACCATCCTACCAGAAAAATTAGGACGGCAGGTGTTGGAACACATCCACCGGACAACCCACCTGGGTGCCCGGCGAATGATGGACTTAATCAGGAATGCCAAGTTTAGAATCAGGCGCATAGCTGAACTGGCCAGCGATGTCACAACAAATTGCAAAGCCTGCCAACTAAACAACGCTTGCCCCCAAACCCAGACCACTGCAGGAATTAGCTGTAGAGGAACTAGGCCTGGTATCTATTGGGAAATAGACTTTACTGAGATAAAGCCTGGAAAATATGGGTATCAGTACTTACTTGTCTTTGTAGATACTTTTTCAGGATGGACAGAAGCGTTCCCAACTAAGAGAGAAACTGCTCAGGTTGTAGCAAAGAAAATTTTGGAAGAAATCCTCCCCAGGTATGGCTTTCCCGTCCAAATAGGGTCAGACAATGGACCAGCCTTCGTTGCTAAGGTAAGTCAGGATTTGGCTTCCATTCTGGGGGCAAATTGGAAATTACATTGTGCTTATAGGCCCCAAAGCTCAGGACAGGTAGAAAGGATGAATCGGACTCTGAAGTGTCAAGTAACCTATAAAGCAAAGCTTAATCAGATTAATGAAGACTTCTCAGCAGAAACCCTACAAGCTAGAAGGAATTGGGGTCCTATTTTTAGCTTCCTTAAACAAAACAATTATAAGCTAAGAATTTTGAATCCAACAAAACTAAGCTTAATACATGAAGAAAATATATAGTCTTTTCTAGAAAAACAAATACTGAATTTGCCACTACCAAGTCAGCACTACAAGAACTGCTAAAAAGAGCCCAAAAACTTGAAACAAATCCTTAATATACACCAAAATGGAACATCCTTAAAGCATAAATCTCACAGGATCTACACAACAGTAACACAATGAAAAAACCAAGTTATTCAGGCAACAAATGACATGATAAATAGAACAGTACCCACATTTCAATACTAACATTGAATGTAAATGGCCTAAATGTTCCACTTAAAAGATATGGAATAGGCTGGGCGTGGTGGTTCACACCTATAATCCCAGCAATTTGGCAGGCCGAGGCGGGAGGATCACGAGGTCAAGAGATGGAGACCATCCTGGCCAACATGGTGAAAAACAGTCTCTAATAAAATACAAAAATTAGCTGGGTGGGGTGGTGTGTGCCTGTAGTCCCAGCTACTTGGGAGGCTGAGGCAGGAGAATCGTTTGAACCCAGAAGGCGGAGGTTGCAGTGAGCCAAAATCATGCCACTGCACTCCAGTCTGACCAGATACCAAGACTCTCTCTCTCTCTCTCTATTCTCTCTCTCTCTCTCTCTCTCTCTCTCTCATACACACACACACACACACACACACACACACACACACACACAAGCTATGAAATGGAAAAATGGATAAGAATTCACCAACCAAATTTCTACTGTCTTCAGGGGACTCACCTAACACACAAGGATTCCCATAAACTTAAGGTAAAGTGATGGAAAAAGATATTCCACAAAAATGGACACCAAAAGCGAGCAGGAGTAGCTATTCTTATATCAGACAAAACAAATTTTAAAGCAACAGTGATTTAAAAAGACATACAGGGACATTTTATAATGATAAAAAGACTAGTCCAACAGGAAAATATCACAATCCTACACACACACACACACACACACACACACACATATATATATATGCACCTAACACTGGAGTTCCCAAATTTATAAGGCAATTACTACTAGACCTAAGAAATGAGATAGAAACACAATAGTAGTGGGGGACTTCAATACACCACTGACAGCACTAGACAGGTCATAAAGGCAGAAAGTCAACAAAGAAACAATGGACTTAAACTGTACCCTACAACAAATGGACTTAACAGATATTTATAGAACATTTTACCCAGCAACTGCAGAATATACATTCTATTCATCAGCACATGGAACATTCTCCAAGATAGACTATATGACACACCATAAAACAAGTCTTAGTAAATTTAAGAAAATCAAAATTATATCAAGTACTCTCTCAGACCACAGTGGAATAAAATTGGAAATCAACACCAAAATGAACCCTCAAAACCATGCAAATACATGGAAATTAAATAACCTGCTCCTGAATGATCATTGGGTCAATAATAAAATCAAGATGGTAATTAAAAAATTATTTGAAAGGAACAATAATAGTTACACAACCTATCACAACCTCTGGGATATAGCAAAACAGTGCTAAGTGGAAAGTTCATAGCATTAAATGCCTACATCAAAAAGTCTGAAAGAGCATGAATAGACAATCTAAGGTCATACCTCATGGAACTGAAGAAACAAGAACAATCCAAACCCAAACCCAGCAGAAGAAAAGAAATAACGAAGATCGGAGCAGAACTAAATGAAATCAAAACAACAACAAAACAACAACAACAACACAAAAAATAAATGAAACAAAAAGCTCGTTCATTGAAAAGATAAATAAAATTGATAGATATTCGGGAGATTAGCCAAGAAAAGAAGACAGAAGATCCAAGTAAGCTCAATTAGAAATGAAATGGGACATATTACTACTGATTCCAGAGAAATACAAAAGATTATTCAAGGCTGCTATGAACACCTTTACGTGCATAAACTGGAAAACCTAGAAGAGATGGATACATTCCTGGAAAGATACAACCCTCTTAGATTAAACCATGAAGATATAGAAACTGAACAATAATAAGCAGCGAGATTGAAATGGTAGTAAACAAATTGCCAACAACAACAAAAAAATTCAGCAAATTCAACAAAAAAATTCACCAACAAAAAAATTCGATGGACTCACAGCTGAATTATATCAGACATTCAAAGAAGAATTGGTACCAATTCTGTTGACACTATTCCACGGGATAGAGAAAGAGGACATCTTCCCTAAATCATACTCTAAAACCAGTGTCATCCTAAAACCAAAACCAAGAAAGAACATAACAAAAAACAAAACTATAGACCAATATCACTGATGAATAGATTCATAAATCCTCAACAAAAAACTAGCTAACCAAATTCAATAGCATATCAAAAAGATAATCCACCATGATCAAGTGTGTTTAATACCAGGGATGCAGGAATGGTTTAACATATGCAAATCAATAAATGTGATACACCACATAAACAGCATTAAAAATTAAAATCACATGATCATATCAATAGTCACAGAAAAAGCATTTCACAAGATCCAGCATCCTTTTATGATTAAAACCCTCAGCAAAACCGGCATACGGGGGACACACCTTAAGGTAATAAAAGCCATCTATGACAAACCCACCCACCATTACACTGAATGGGGAAAAGCTGAAAGCATTCCCTCTGAGAACTGGAACAAAACAAGGATGCCCACTCCCACCACTTCTATTCAACATAGTACTGGAAGCCCTAGCCAGAGCAATCAGAAAAGAGAAAGAAATCAAGGGCATCCAAATCGGCAAAGAGGAAATCAAACTGTTGCTGTTTGCTATCATATAATCGTATACCTAGAAAAAGACTCATCCAAAAAGCTCCTTGAACTGGTAAATAAATTAAGCAAAGTTTCAGGATACAAAATTAATGTACACAAATCAGTAGCTCTGCTATACACCAACAGCGACCAAGCTGAGAATCAAATCAATAACTCGCCCCTTTTTACAATAGCTGAAAAAAATATAAAATAAAATAAAATACTTAGGAACATACCTAACCAAGGAGGTGAGTGAAAAACTTCTACAAGGAAAATTACAAAACACTGCTGAGAGAAATAATAGACAACACAAACAAACGGAAGAACATCCTATGCTCATGGATGGGTAAAATAGGTATAAAATTACGGTTATATAAATTATAGTTAGATAGAGGAATAAGTTCTACTATTCTGTAGCACCATAGGATGATTATAGTTAACAATAATTGTTGTATATTTTCAAAGAGCTTAGAAGGGAGGATTATAAATGTTTCCAATACAAGTAAATAATAAATGTTTTATGTAATAGATATGCTAAGTACCCTGATTTGATCATTAAATATTGTATACATGCATCAAAATATCACTCCGTACTCCATAAAGATGCACAATTATTAACTATCAATTTAAAATAAGTGTTTAAAAATTCATCAAATTAGATAAGCTTGTTTCTGAGTATACAAATTATATGCCTGATTTAGAATAGAATTCATTTTTAAACCTATTGTATAATGCATATTTGCTATAACTATATGACTAAATGATTAAGCTAATTAAATAAGGAAGATTACTTCTTGGTTCTTATGATATTTTTGACCTTCGTATACACCCATTTTATGGTGTATATTCATTTGCTGATTAAGTTTAGAGTATATTTTCCATTTCTAAATTTAAAATGAGGAGAAGAAGAATTAATACATATTGGTCTAGATTATCTTCAATAAAACATGTCAGCATTAAACATGAATGTCTATAGTCTTTTTACCCTTACCCAAGAAGGTGAGGCTGAACAAGATAGGAAATGATGCTTACAACATTTCATCAACAGTAATGAGAAAAGACTTTTAGGTTAAAAAAATCACTGAAACTATATTACCAAAAAAAATTAATTAAAGGTCTCACAGCATCTTCATCTGATAATGTAGTGGAGAAGTGTACCCCGTATTGAGAATTTATTATGTATTTCAAGCAAATTCTCTGTGTAAGAAAAGGAAAAAGGAATTAGGAAAAGAAAACTTCAGCAACTTTAATACTATTCATATCAGTAAAGAAATACAATTTGTTAGAAAATAATAATGTATACATATAAGGTAAGGCCTTTGCAAAGACTCCAAATTCACAAATTTCCTAGGAATCAGCTGTGTGGGGTCACTGGATCACAAAAGAAGTACGTGAGAATGCAAATGATGACTTGAAAGGAATTCCAAAATCCTTTGCATCAAAGACATATATAATGCGAAAGGAAGGATGGCCAGAAGTTGTGTTGGGTTGAGTAAAGCACTGTATTTATTAACACACATTGATATCATTATGTCATTTAGTCTCCACCCCAAGCCTGTGGGACAAACAGCACTTCGTGGCACATTTCCAGTGAGGGAAGAATTAGCAGTGACCTCCCACCCTCAGAAACTCTGCCTAGTGCCATGGAGTGTTCCTGGCTTGCCTGGGGAAGGTAAAGACAAAGTAATCCAAGACTGCTCTTAGTCCACAAGCATTGCAGTTAGCAGTAATTACCTGGAAAATCAGCAGAGTGATAGAGTTTAAAGAAGCCTCCACAAATGACAAAGTTTTTCCTAGAGAATTTCTCAAGCACTGGAAAAAGGTAGCTTATTATATGTAAACATTGCTAAGGGCGTTTTTGTGTGAGAGTGAAGAGTGACATATTTTGGCGGTAGGGCCAGGAAGGGAACATTTAGGGGACTGCAAGACAAGAACCAAACAGAAATGAAATGATGAAAGAATGACCTGTGCTGGTGGCAGACACAGTTGAATGAGAGAAGTCTGGGAACGTTTAAGCAAAGTCATGTAAATAGAACTCCCAAAAAAGTGTTTGGAAATAAAGAGCAAGGCGAGAGCCTCAGAGAAACATCCAGAAATTTCAGGAGGGAATTAGGTTAAACCTCAAAAATAGATGTGAGCAAAGTGGAAGTGCCAGAAGAATAAGATCAGCTCTAAAGAAGAAAAAAAAAAAATCATTGCTCAGTGATGGTGATGACCCTCAAAGTTTAAGAGAGTCTTCTGTCAACAGCTGCTGACCAGATGTCCCAAAGCAAATGGCAAATGATAACATGTAACCCTCCCTCTCCAAGCACTTCCTAGCCAAGGAACCCAGTCATGACTGTAATTCTCTGCAGAAGGCTCCCCAAACATCAAGTTTCATTGCCTCTAATCCTGCCAGGTTTTCATGGGGGAATTTGTTATTCATCCTCAGTGAAGAGTTTCCTCAAAGATCAACAAACTCTATCCCCACAAATGTGACTCAGCCTGGGAGTAGTGAAGGGAGCCAGGTCTCCCCAGATTACACATTATCTGGGTTCCCAAGGGTGGCCTTGGACTTTCTCCCAGGGTTGTGCCAGTGGGTGGCCTCCATGTAACCCATAGAGAAGAATTGGCTCTCGGTAGAAGCAACTATTGTTGGCAATAGATTGCAGTGCATGTCTCATCACTGGGTCACAATAATGGTGGCCCTTGTTGGCATGGCCTCCCACTGGCAGTGGCAGCACATTTTCCTGACAGCACCATTCCCAGGTGATATGGTTTGGCTGTGTCCCTACCCAAATCTTGACTTGAATTGTATCTCCCAGAACTCCCCTGTGTTGTGGGACAGACCCAGGGGGAGGTAACTGAATCATGGGGACTGGTCTTTCCATGCTATTCTCGTGATAGTGAATAAGTCACATGAGATCTGATGGGTTTATCAAGGGTTTCTGCTTTTGCTTCTCCCTCATTTTCTCTTGCCACCATCACATAAGAAGTGCCTTTTGCCTCCCACCATGATTCTGGGGACTCCCCAGCCACATGGAACTGTAAGTTCAATTAAACCTCTTTTTCTTCCCAATCTCAGGGATCTCTTAATCAGCAGTGTGTAGACGGACACCAGGGCCCACATTATTTTTCTGAGTCTCTTGCTGACAGTTATGTAGAGACAGTTGAGCACCATCTTGGACTAGTGTCCACAGTCGATCCTGTTGAGCATTTTTGTAGGAATTACTCTAAACCAATCTTTAACTGAACTTGCTTAACAGCATCTATCAATGCAATGAGGGACAAACCTAAGTAACACCATGTCCATCGTTTCCCTCACTTAAGGCCGTTTAACCCTAGAGCCACTGATTCTGTCTCAGCTTTGGATGAGTGTGTGCTCTCACAGGGATGCTCCACTGGGAGTAGAGATCCTCACTTCCTTAACTCAGCATCCACACTTTTCCAAAGACTCTGAGCACATATGCAGGAGGCAGCCAGATAGGAATTTTAATCCAGCCTATAACCCTTATTAACTGTGTTATTTCTTTTTTTTTTTTGAGACAGAGTCTTGCTCTGTCGCCCAGGTTGGAGTGCAGTGGCGTGATCTCAGCTCACTGCAAGCTCCGCCTCCTGGGTTTACGCCATTCTCCTGCCTCAGCCTCCGGAGTAGCTGGGACTACAGGCGCCCGCCACCTCGCCTGGCTAGTTTTTTGTATTTTTTAGTGGAGATGGGGTTTCACCGTGTTAGCCAGGATGGTCTCGATCTTCTGACCTCGTGATCCGCCCGTCTCGGCCTCCCAAAGTGCTGGGATTACAGGCTTGAGCCACTGTGCCCTGCCAACTGTGTTACTTCTTAGCAAGCTAATTTATTAAAAAATTTGGCTCATTCTCAGTCTCCGCCCCTAACAAATGTTTGTACTCACAAAGTGTCTCTCAGGATTAAACAAAATGTTACCACTAATTTTACAACACTTAGTTTTAGTCTCTGGTTATATATTTCTTGTCCTAATAGAAAGACATGAACCTAAACAGACAAGAATTCACTGGTGTCTTAATCCACATGTTCCACAAGACTAGATATTTGTGGACAAAGGTGACACTGTGTGAGGGTCACCGGGAGAAGGCCTGTCTTCTTGGTGTTGGGTCACGGGCAGCTGCAACAAGCAGATGGCTGGGATGTGACAGAAACAGGCCTCAGCTGAGGAGCTGGCAGTCTTGATCACTCCCACTTGGCCATATCATCTGGGAGCCGAGGAAGCCAGGTGTGAACCTCGACTTCATGTAGTTTTTAAATCCCAAGTGAAGCCACTCGGGAGAAGAGGCAGCCTTCAGAAATGAGACCAAGGAGTTCAGGTTACAAGGCCTGCAGGTGAGAGAAGAAGAGAACACCCCATTTTCACACGAGCATTCCAAGAGAATAATGACTGCAGTAGTGTCTCCTTTCTAATTTTTAACAGCACCAATCTCTTCAGAATCCATCCTTCTTATTAACGGAAGGGATCCTCAGTGAGCGCTGTCTTCGCTAAGGTAGCTAAGACATGCCTGAGAGTGTCTGGTGACTTGGAGGCCAGGCCTGCCAGAATTTGTATGAGGAACTATGGAGAGAAATCGTTCATCCATTCAAAACAATCGGTGTTTATTGGGCATCTCTGTACTAGGTACTGTACAAAGCTGCCACATACAGAGATGTGGACAGATAGTGTAGCACAAGAGAGGACCGGGCAGAGGAGCCTGGCCCAGTAGTGAAGACTTAGTTGAGAGATAAGAGGGCTGAGTTGGTCCTGTGAATTGGGCTTTGCTATGAGTTCCCCAGTGATGTCCCTGAAGGGACAATGCCTTTCTTCCTGCACGCTGCACAAGTTATAGCAGCATTGATCTCCAAAGCACTTCCAGGATTACTGTGTTGGTGGCCGCCTGGTGGCAGAGAATTTCTCAGGAAAAGTCACAGTTGTGAGCCCCTGAAGGGCAGCGTCTGTGGATACAGTGAAGGGATTTGGAAATAGGAAAATTGTGCAGGCAGAGGCAGGAGAGAAAAACAGAGGGTACCAAGTGGTAGCTGACAGGACTTAACTGAACACACACGAGATACCCATAGGGATTCCCAGACATGAATGAGGGGGCTTTACCTCTGCAAAGGGTTAGAGAACTACAGTAAGAACTATCTTCAATTATTAGGATTCCCACAAGTGGTGCTGTTCTATGAGGGACTTCATTATAGGAACGTGAGCTAACACCCACGCTCAGAGGACAGCTGGAGATGTTGATGACAACGACAGCAAGGAGAGAGTGGAGCATTTCCTCCTCTGACCCCATCGAAGATAATGCTTTTATGCCTGTGTATGGAGTGGGGAGGGGATGGAAACTTTGAGGCATGGACACCTTGGGTAGTTGGAGAAGCTAATGGAATTTGTTCCTCAGAGTCAGGGCAGAAGACCCTCATTGCTGTGAATGCAGAGGGATGCATCTGTCACTCATGCCTGTGGAGTATACAACCCTCGTTATCCTCCTTCATTCTGGGTTGGCCTATGAGTGCCCTGCATGATACTCAGTTTCACAGTCTTACCTTCGTAAAAAGTAGCAGCTAATTGCTTGACCTTGGGCAACTCACTTATACCAGTGCTATTCTCACATAAGAATCACTTGGAGATCTCCTTAATCTGTTAATGCCAATCAAGAGTTCTGGGGAAAAGCCTATCCTTGCACATTTCTTTTGGGTACCCAGGCAACACCTTTGCTGTTGCTGCTGCTGGTGGTGGGCCACACTTTGAATAGCAAGGACCTAATCTCTTTGAGCTCAGTTTCCTCAATGGTAAAACAAGGATAATAATGTTTAAGTTATTGTGAGTCAAAATTAAATTGAATAAGATGATGCACTTATCAGAGTGCCTAGAAATGGTTCGGTGTTCTATAATAGTATAAAATATGTTAATACCATGTTAGTTACATTTCATGGGAAAAACCACCAGGTTATATACCATTATCTTTTGATGTGACTTTATATGTATATTCTAGAACAAATATCCTATTGCAAATTTTCTATCTTACATTTCCAAACATTGCAGTAATTCCTTTAGGTGGTTATTTTTGTTGTTCATCCAGTCTCTTCCAGTGTAATGAAAAATTATTATTATCAGTAATAATAAGAATAATAATGTTATTTACTTTTGACATAATAGGGTATGTTAATTCTTGTATTCAGACCTCTGGGCAAGCTGCAAAAGAAGTCAGTTCTTCCCTGGTGGCCTTATCCCTATTCTGGTTTTGTTAGTATGCTAAAATGTTTATTTTGACTTACTTTCTAGAGTTACCTTTTAAGTGTGGAATAACTTAATTATGTATCCCTCAATACTAGCAACAAACTGCCATGAGATTTATGGGTTGTTTTAGACGGAAAGCAAAAACCATAATTGTACATGTTCTTCCAAATAAGATTATGAAAAACTTTCGACTTTTGTTTATCTTAAAATAGCTTAAAACTTTCTTTGGTACCCATATTAAAGCTTTCCAAACTTGTTTTTCTTTTGAAATTTTATAAAGAAATAAATTTTTAAAGAATTTCAGCATGAGATATCTGTAAATTTACATTTAATAATTATTTTGACTTATTTTAAGGGATGTTTTTCTTTAATTTCACATCAAATTTTGTATATGAGGATAGGTGGAGTATCCCTGAGTAATAACTACTTTAAAAATATGTTTCTTTTAAATCTTACTAGTATTAAGACAACTGGTGTCTATTTTTAGCCCAGGATCTATAAAGCCATGTTCAAGAGTCTTTGTAGGTACAGAAGAAACAAGGAAAGCCCCATATGACTCTTTCTCTAGCACTGCCAATCATGCAGATAGGTGAAAGTAAGGTGATTATTTTTGTAGCCCACAGATTCTCATCTTCCCTGTGGTGGCTTAATAATTGTTACCATTGTATGTTTCTTAAGAAGTTTTTCATCCTCACCCTAGAATGATGATTGCTGTCATTCACTGAATTCTCATCAGAGAGTTTTCAATGCTGGCTGTACATTAGGATTACCTAGGACCTTGAAAAATTACTACTGTGTGGGTCTTATCCCAGATTGATCAAGTCAGAATCACTGAGACTTGGGCATTGTATTTTTTTGTAAGCATCTCAGGTGATTCTGGTGAACAACAAGGTTTGAAAAACACCCTAATTAGTAGAATGATGTTATTCAAAATTACACATGTTAATTACATGTTAGTAAGATGAGATTCATTTTATTATGTAATCTTGGTAACGGTTTTTCAAAATCGGCATATTTGGTCATACCTTAGCTTTAAGCTTAGAAAGATTAATTAGCCCAACCAAGGTCACAAAGCCAGGACAAGTGGTAGATTCATGAATTGAATCCATGTCTGTCTGATTATCAAGTCCATGCTAGTTCCACTAGGTCATATTGCAAGAAGACAAAAAAGAAAAAAAGAATGAAAATGAAATGAAAAAATAAATGATAAAGCAGGTATTACTGAATGGCGTTATAACAATAGTACATATTTCTTGCCTTCCAGAGAATTTTATTGCAACTTAGGCCCAGGGAGACCTAAAGTAATCAATGTTTAGGAAGAAAGGAACATATGAGATATCTAGAGAAGATGACTTTAGGCATGGTAGTAATCATGAATGACACGTAAAAAAATCAAAAAAGAATGATAGGTAGGACCGGATGTGGCAGCTCATGTCTGTAATCCCAGTAATTGGGGAGGCCAAGGTGGGTGGGTCACCTGACGTCAGGAGTTTGAGACCAGCCTGGTCAACATGGCAAAACCCCATCTCTACTAACAATACAAAAATCATGCAGGCACAGTGGTGTGCACCTGTAATCCCACCTACTTGGGAGGCTGAGGCAGGAGAATCGCTTGAACCCGGGAGGCGCAGGGTGCAGTGAGCCAAGATCGGGCCACTGCACTCTAGCCTGGGTGACAGAGCAAGACTTTGTCTCAAAAAAAAAAAAAAAAAGAAAAAAGAAAAGAAAAAAAGAGTGATAGGTAATAGCACCTGATGCTATAGCAAATATAGTCAAACCCATCTAAAGTGGCTTAATATCCCAAAGTTTCCCAAGAAGACATCAAGATAATGAATGGTTGAAGGCAAACCCTAGCCTAGTCTATGTGTAACACATGAAGACGGTATAGTCTACACTAGAGGTCAAAATATCAAGAAAGTGAAAATGAACCATATTTAGCATTATGTCGGGAAATCACACCACCTACACACATGAATTTAAAATTTGACATTTCAAATATCTGACTCTGAAGTTGTCCGATATTCAAAGAGCAAAGCTAGCTATTGCCTTTAGAAACAACACTTTTAAAGATGATGCTTAGCTGACTTCACTGTGGTCTCATTTTTGACCATAATTAACCTCATTTGATAAGCCAAGGATTGATTGACTCTTCTAATGGTTACAAATGAAATACATGGGAGCTTGAAATAATGCCACTAGGATCATCTAAGCATGCTCTTGACACTAAATGGGTCTTCACCCAGTTACCAAGAAACTGATTTAAGACTAAGATTACACCTAAATGAGCTCTAACAATTGAATTGCTATGAAAAGGACCCCACCAAGATCATGAAGTCAAACATTCTTTTTCTCTCCAACATCAGTTTCCTGGTCAAAAAAAGAAAAAAATTCCACATTGACTAAAGCTGAATTAAGGTTAACATTTGTTGGACAACTATCAAGGACATAAATTTCTAAGATGAATCATAAGTATAATAATAGAAAAAAAAGTGACTGGCCAGGTGTGGTGGCTCACGCCTACAATCCCAGCACTTTGGGTGGCCGAGGCGGTCAGATCACGAGGTCAGGAGTTCAAGATCAGCCTGACCAACATAGTGAAACCCCATCTCTACTAAAAATACAAAAATTAGCCAAATGTGGTGGCATGCACCTGTAGTCTCAGCTACTCAGGAGGCTGAGGCAGGAGAATCGCTTGAACCAGGGAGGTAGTGGTTGCAGTGAGCCGAGACCACACCATTGCCATTGCACTCCAGCCTGGGTGACAGAGTGAGACTCTGTCTCAAAAAAAAAAAAAAAAAAATTGAAAATATGTGAACTCCTTATAGACAGGAACCACATGGGTCACATGAGATAAGCTATGAGAACTCCTGTATCATCAGATCAAGAGACTCAATATCTAATGACCAGGAATCCCAAAAAAGGACCAGAAAAATAGAAGACGGTAAATTATGTTTTAAAAATAGGAGAAATCTTCCCAGAACAAAATAACATGAGATTCCAGCTAAATTAGTGGAAAATATCAACAGCCAAGCACATAACAACATGAATTATAGAATACCTGGGACAAAAAGAAGATCCTAAAGACCGTCAGAGAAAGAAATGAGCTATAAAGAAAGGAGAAAGTAGAAAATAAGCATGGCGTATGGTCCAGCACAATTGATAGATGAAAGATGGCAAGGCAAGGCAGTAAACATTGTCGGGAGAGTTTTAAACTTTAGTTAAATTATTTCGCCTTAAAATATTTGATACTTCAACTATCAATCAAATATGTGGATACAAGTGAAATCATTTTCAGACATGGAAGTCTGCAAATTACCTCCCATGCATTTTTTTCTCAAGAGATTTTTAGTGGACATGCTTTACTAAAATGAAAGAATAATCCATGAAAAAGGAAAATATTGGCACCAGCAAAAGGGGAAATTCAACAATAGAGGGAAAGAAAGGCTGGGTAAGCTCACTAACTCCCTTTGCTTTAAGGGTAGGGTTATAGCTACTGGGGAGATTGGGTCATGTTTCTATATACACCATAACTTGCTCTGTGGCCTCCATTATTTATCTTGGTAGAACATTCCCTATCCTGAGAAACACTCAGTAGTTTGATAAACTATAAAAAACATTGATTTTTTATAAATGGTCCATAAATAATGCAAGTCGCCTCAACTTAAGGACAGATTTACTTTAGAAACTGCTTGGTAGTGCAGTCAATCTGACTTTAACTTGGGAAACACCACCATTTCATATCCCTCAACCACTTACTGAAAGATAAAATGTTGTGGTGGTTGTTCCAAGGCAGTCTTGTCCAAATAGGGTTCAGAACTGATGACCTTAGCATCACCTGGCTTACTTATTAATAAAATAGATGATCCAATACTTGTGTACTACCTTATTTGTGATACAAGATGCTCTGAAATCATCTTGGATTTTTCCTGCCCCACTCTTAGAATCAGTCCCTTCTCCAAGTCATGTATATTTAAAAGAGGACATTTCAGGACCTCTACCATTATAACAAATCAGCAGTGCATAGCTGGAGGTTTCAAAAGAGAGATCTATTATAAACTCAGGCACCTGTGTTTCTCCTAAATTAGAAATTACAGTCCTGGATGAATCACTAACATTTACTTCAAATCCACTTCCAGAGCCCATCCCAATTACATGCCTCTACTTGGAATGGTTATGTTATGGTGATGGGGGGCTTTTCCTGGGTCTGTGTTCCATCAGTTTTGAGGAGAGCATCCAAAATATTTCTGTCCTTCCACGCCTCACCTGCATGGGCAGAGTGAGAATCTCATGTTGTGGGCATGTGTGCACTCCTGCCATGCACACCTGCTCCTGCAGAGACCCCACCTCATTTGTATGGGTGAATGAAACCCAGGGCAGTTTGTGTCTATTATTTCACTATCACGGGGATTGGCATTGTAACTTAAAAACTTTGGCACTCTCAAGTGTGAATAGATTCATGTAACATTAGTCGGTCTCCTTTTTGTTTATAAACCGTGATAGTATCTATTTCAATCTCTTCCACTTGCATACTGCCAAGGCATATTCAACTGATATGTATTAGTCAGGCCGGTACTAAATGAATTAACATTGTAGTAACTTTAAGACATTCACTGGGATGTGATTTATTTTACATAAACAAACTTGCCTATAAACATCACAAAGTCAAAAATATGTTTTTAAAACTAAAATTTGCTAATTAGATGCTCTCTTGTCTGTATGTAATTTCTTCTGAGTAAATATGCATTCATTGTATTTGAAAATATATGGGGTTGAAAATATTCTCAGGTCGCATTTTTGTTGGTTTTATTAGTATTTTATTTCATAGAGAAAAGAGAATTATACATAGTTGCTTGTGTCTCAAATTTGGAGTGTCAAGTAACTTATTTATATTTTTAGACTCATTTTTGCTGTGCCCTCAGTCTTCAGTGTTGATGGCTGTATTTGATAAATAACATCAAGGAGACCCATCCCTACTCTGCTGTCTTAGGGTGTGTATGCAAAGGTAATTCCACAAGCTAGTAAGACTGGTAGATGTTCTTATATGGCTCGGTAGAGGTTCTCATTTCTTAAAAAAATAATTTTTAGAATACTGTGGTTACCATGTTTTGATATTTAGCATATGATGTAAAGAGCTTTAATAGACTAACTTCCAGAATTTGGCTTGACATAAAATCACAGTAGTTCAAAGAACCTTCAAATCATGCTGTTGAACTATGCTGTAATAAAAAAGGTGTCACAGTTGGGACCTGAGATTTTTCTGTGAGGGACCATGTTTTCCTGACCACACTGGTTTCAGCACAGAGTGGGGCTATTATTAACCAATCAACATAATTCTGATTCACTCCCACCATCAGAAGAGGGGAAGCCTAGGCCAGGAGCAGGAACAGTGGCCCATACCTATAATCCTAGCACCTTGGGAGGCTGAGGCAGGAGGTTCACTTGAGCCCCAAGAGTTTAAGGCAGGCCTGGGCAACATGGTAAGACCATGTTTCTACCAAAATAAAAAAAAATATTAGAAGTTATCCAGGTGTGGTGGCACATGCCTGAAGTCCTAGCTGCTCAGGTGACTGAGGTGGAAGGATCATTTGAGGCCAGGAGTTCTAGGCTGCAGTGAGCTGTGATGGTACCCCTCACTCCAGCCTGGATTACAGAACAAGACCCCATTTCTTACTTTTTCTTTCTTTTTTTATTGGAGATGGAGTCTCACTCTGTCACCCAGGTTGGAGTGCAGTGGTGCCATCTCGGCTCACCGGTGGCAAGCTACGCCTCCCAGGTTCACGCCATTCTCCTGCCTCAGCCTCCCGAGTAGCTGGGACTACAGGCGCCTGCCACCACGCCCGGCTAATTTTTTTTTTTTTTTTTTTTTTTTTTTTTTTTGTATTTTGCTAGAGACAGGGTTTCACCCTGTTAGCCAGGATGGAGACTCCATTTATTTAAAAAAAAATAGGGAAACCTAGCCCAACTCTAATTCTTCCTCACAGGTCCCAGAATGCCCTAAGCTGGGTTGCTTGTCATCCTAATATTATTCTCCCAATCAGCAGTCGATAGTCTTCTCTTTTCCATTCTCTAAGACATTCTTGAAATGAATGTCTTAGATTTCTGCTTTCACAACCTGCATTGCTTCTCCCCTGGGAAAGCCTTCTTCTGTTCTGGCCTGGGTTGTTGGGATACCCAGACCTTGCTCCCTAGATGCCCCTGCCCCTCTATTCTCACTGTTGTTTTGTCAAGAGTCTTTTTGACTGCTAATATTGGCTCTATGATGTAGAGCCCAATCTGGACTTTGTCTTTATAGGTCTTATTTTGGGATATATTCCTCAATTTGTTCAACAAATATTTATTGAGAAACCACTATGAGCAAGCCATTGTTCTAGGGGTCTAGATATTCAGTATAGAAAAGAAAAGCATGAAACCTCTTTCATTGATATTACATTCTTGTAGGAAGCAAGCAGTAAGTAAATAAATACACAGTTATGATTTAGGTAATAATAAATATTTTGAATAAAATTAGAGCAATACAGACTATCTGGTGTGGGATAGTAAAAATGAGAAATTATTTTGGATAAGGTGAATCAGGAAAGGCCTCTTTAAGGAGGTAACATTTAAGCAGAAACTTGAATGAAATGAGGGAGGAAGCCAGGTGCATATCTAGGGCAGAGTCTGCTAGACAGAAGGGAAAGCCAGTGCAGAGGCCCAGAGGCTGTGGTAGGTTTGGTTTGCTTGAGAAACAGCAAGAAGGTCATAGTGGCTGGAGCAGAAAGGGAGAAAGAGAGCAGGAGGAGATGGAGTGGGTGAAGGGACTTTGTGTAGGCTTTTGTTCCCTTGGCAGAGTTTCAGCCTTATTTGGAGAACAGTGGAAATCTGCCAGAGGATTCTGAAGAGTGGAATAATGTGGTCTTGGTAGAGGCAGTTGTGGTTTGAAGCCTTCTGTCACTTCTCGTGTATAACTATCCATTCTACCACTATTTCTTCCAGTATGATCCAATAATCCTTTTAGTGAAGGGAGGATAAAAAATCCTTTATACTTATTTTGTTACAATAGCACATAAACAGCATCCCCTTACACTCCAATGTTTTACAGCAATTTTTACATACAGTCCTACCTGTTATAGGCCCTCTCCCTAAGTCCTTGGGTCAGAGGTTGTGAGGCTTTGGAAAAAAAGAGTACCAGATATTCTTCTGTTCTCAAAATTCTTCTTTTAATCTCACCAGTTGTTTATTGTCCCTGGAATAATGTTTCCCAATGAGGCCCCTTCTGTCCCCAAGGTCAGGGTTCTCTTCGCCCATGCTGTTCCCTGGCATCCTTTCCAAAAAATTCTGGGGCAGGCCTATCCTTCTTGTCTTCCAGCTAGAGGAGATTATGCCAAGACTCTGGCATCCTTTCATAATACATGTTCAGTGTGAACCCTATCTGCTGTAGCCGTGGAAAAGTCTTGGTCTCTGGATTGATGAGTCTTAATATCAGTTTATTATGGCACCTAGGTAGTCTCCTGTATCCTCTACATGACTCCCTCCAACTTTTCAAAAGACAATATCCTGAAATGTCTTGGACAATAAACCAAATTGTTACATTGTCTTTCTCTGGAGATTTTACCTTCAGTTTCTTACCTTCAAGTCTTCAAAGAAGATGAAGATTTGGGGGAAATATGATACTTTACATTTTATTAAGCTTTTATTTAATATCTGTTTTTCACCCTATCATTATTCATTAAGAAAGTATTTATTAAAGTGACTCTGTACTGAGGAATCTGCTGAGGAATGAGGTGCGAAAGTAAGCTGAGAAGTCAGGGATGAGAAACTACCTGATAAACACATGGATCCATCCAGGTTAATTGCACCACTGAGGATCTGTGCCCATCTGTAGCTTTTGCTGTTATTGTATTGCTTTTGCAAAGAAAAATCTGTGGTTAATGACTTAGGTAATAAAACCTTCCACCACTCTGTAGAAATACAAGGAATAAAGTGGTTCTCATATTTGATCAGCAGCATCTTTAGGTATGATTGATCCATTAGCCTGAATTAGTTAAGATAGAAAGCAGTGCTTTTGCTTTTTACAAGGAGACCAAGATACCACTCCATTAAGGTGCTCAAATGTTTTCTGTTTTTCTAAAGAAAGATTTTCGGCTAAACAGATCCCTGACTTAGCTCTACTCTCCCCAAGAGTTTTAAATTTTGTAACTTTCTACTTGTTCTTCCTTGAGGGTATTTATTGTTTTATACAAATGTTTGATATGTAGGTTCCATTATCAATAGCCTTTTTCTTGTTCAAGGAGTTAGTTCCTTCTCCAGTTTTTATATCATTTCAAAGTTTCCCTCTTTTCCTTTGTTTATAAAGTAAAGAATATCCAAGTAAATCTTATTTTCTTCTCCATAATGCTATCCTCTGCTATCGTGCATACTGAATCCTGCTTCCACACAAACAAAATATAATAATATGTCCCTGCCTTCCCTCCTCATTAAATAAGTGGATATTGTGACCACGGATACTGGTTATAATTTAATTTGAAAAATATTAATTGTTCAAACTTACTTGAAATGACACAACCAATAATCCTGCATTTTCTTTAGTGATCAGGCCTTGGCATTAGAGAGAATGAGACACTCCAGAGGGGAGACTTGGGGCCCTGCGTGGAGCCACTCTGGCAGTGTAGGGAAGATGCCCCCTACAGGCAGTTCATTGCTGCTGCCTTCAGCAGACAACACGTGGACGGCAAGATCTTCAAAACACGTTTTTACATTTTTGAACCAATTTCATTCTGGAAAACTCTTATTGCTGCTTTAAAAAAAAAAATTTTTTTTTTTAAATTGTCCTTATGACTGCTTTGAAGTTGCTCCTTTCTGGTCCTCTCTCCTCTGCTTTCATCATTTGCTCATGGTTTTAGGGTCATTTACATTTTGGATAATTATTTAATTCCGTTTTCACCTCAGCTTTCTGAGTGCTGCATCTTTACTCCATTGTTATGTTTCATTTTGTTTTAACCTGTTGCCAGAGGTGCCACATGGGACTGGAACACACCTTCTGCCAGACACAATCCTGAATTCATTAACTTGCCATTTCCTTTGCTCTTGATGGGACCTGACAGACAAGCACCTCCGTTAAAGGAATATGTAATTACCCAACACCGACATCTGCCAAGAAAAACAGAAGGAAACACAGAAAGGCAAAGAAGTGGGTGGGGGGACTCATGTGTTTAGAGATTGGAAGAGCTTTTAATGAAAGTTATTGTTTAGGAGTCTGGAATCATGATTCCTGCTGTTGCCAGAAGTGTCTCGTCAGCGACCTAAGACCGAATATCTGAGCTAAGGGGAAAACCTTGAACTCCTCACTTCCGAGACAACATGGATTAAAATCAGGACAGACTTCTGACAGGGAAATTAACATTGTGATCTCAGCGGGAGTCTCTGTAGGGTGGTAGCCCACTGGACTACAACATAATCTCTGGTAATTAAACACATTTGGCCTCTTTCGTGTGTGGGAGAAGTCACGGATGAGCAAATCGGAGGATTTGATTTTATGCTGGAAGGAGGGTGGTCTTGCTAAGTCAGGGTCAGATATCGGGCAAGAAGGCAGGGGCAGAGCCTGTAGTTTGGCTGACTGACATAACCCCTGGGTAATCAGAAAACTGAAATCATGCCTTGACATTCTCATCATCTCACAATCCCAGAATACGCAGGGAGAGGGGAATGAAGGTGCAGTTATCAGCCTGGGCTTATGTAGAGCAGAGGTCAGACTTGTTTCTTTCTACCCACTGTGTTTCTTCTCCCGCAAAGCCAACAAACAAAATACAGATGATTTTTCTCTTTCTCCTTGTCTCTAACACTCTGGGAAAAAAAAAAAAAAAAAAAAAGACTTTCAGTGAGTGAGGGAAAGTACAGAAAGTAAGAGTGATATATTTCTTTCATTCCCTTCTATAGAATACATGACGTGACCTTGGCTACACCTTTCCAGATGACTCACAGCCAGCTATGGGGATAAGAAGCAAGTTACATGAGTCACATCTTTTAGAAACATTGTGTGCCACAGCTAATTGTTGTCCTCTGTCATGAAGAGCTATCCAGAGGCCTCAACTCAGGAAGATTTCCGTTTGGGCCAGGGCTAACTACAATTCCTCTACTGTCTTTCCAGAGCCCCTTGTCCTCCACACTCTTCTGCAGGGACCGGGAGAGCCAGTGAGGAGGGTCACTGGACTGCTGGAGACTCAAAGCTCAGAGGAAGAGAACCAATAGAAGGGCTCATCACAGAAACCTGAGCCTCTCTTTCTTCTCCCCTATGATTTAGGCTCCTATAGACAGTGCTGTTCTAAGCCCGATAATGTTGAGGGCCTCTCCCCTGGGTCTTAGACCTTGTTTCACAAGACCCTAACTCTCCATGCTGTACAACTGCAATTCCCGGGAATGTCAAGTGGTATCTCATGAACAAGCATTTCCTAGTCAAGCAAGTCCTTCTTCACTGAAGGACTTTTGTAAATCTTTGTGATGCTAACTTGCAGTGCAAAACTTTAAAAGTTCCTCAGGAGGTAGCATTTCCAGAATATATTTGACCATGAAATAGTATTGTCATTTTAACCCCAAATCTCCCAGGACTAGAGCTATGAGAAACATGTATAAGAGAGCAATTATAAGAACTCCTGTCTGCTCTTCAAAAATACAATATTATGATTCAGAGGAAGAATAGTCGTAAAGTTATAGCCCCGTTGGATTTGGACAATTACAGTGAATGTGAAATATTACAGCCAGATCTTCACATTTTAGTTCAAAGGATATGCTCTGAATTCCCTGACTATATGTGGTCCCATAATTATATACTCTTTTGGCATGGCTAAATAGTATAGTTTGCTATCTATAGATACAGAGTATATACCTGAAGCATGCTAATTGTTTAGTGTCGTGACTTGCATCAGAGCTCTGTCCTCAATTTTTTTCTTTTCAGTGTTTTTATCAGTGGCTTTAATGAAGTAGTAGAATGCATGATTACTGGATATACTGAGGACCCAAAACCAGGGCAGATAAAATTTTGTTGGATGACTGATATGGTTTGGCTGTGTCCCCACCCAAATCTCACCTTGAACTATAATAAACCCCACTTGTCAAGGGCAGGGCCAGGTGGAGATAATTGAATCATGGGGTCAATTTCCTCCATGCTGTTCTCATGGTAGTGAATATTCTCACAAGATCTGATGGTTTTATAAATGGGAGTTCCCCTGCACAAGCTATCTCCTGCCTGCTGCCATGTAACACATCTCTTTGCTCTTCCTTCATCTTCTACCATGATCGTGAGGCCTCCCCAGTCATATGGAACTGAGTCCATTAAACCTCTTTCCTCTATAAATTACCCATTCTCAGGTAGGATTTTATTAGCAGGATGAGAATGAACTAACACAATGACAAAGTGTGGTCTCAACAGACAGAGGAGATGGATAGATCAAACCCAGTAAGCTAAAATATAATAAGGGGAAACTTAAAGTCCTTTCCTAAAGCCCTCAAGCTATAAGTTGAAGATGAAGAAGATATGATCAACTAGTTCGTATGAAAAATATTGAGTGTCTTTAATTGACTACAAGTTCAATATGGGATAATGACGAAGGGCTTGAAGCCACATGAAGGTTAGAGAAAGTGTGTGAAATACACAGTTTGAGGTAAGTTGAAGGCCATTTGCGTAATGTTTACAAATCTTAAAAAGGAGCACAGACTTGAGTGAGGTTATGTCCACAAACACCCCATCCCCTGTGAGTGAGCAGGCGAGGATGTGCAAGAATGTGAATGGACGTCACACCCTACACTCCCTGGTGCAGTAAGTGCAGCATGACTCACTGGAATTGTAATTCAGAAATTGTTACATGTTTAAAAAGTATTCATAACATTATCTTCCAAATTCTTATAATTCAAAGTAATTCTGGTTCATGGACAAGTCCCGACACTGTCCTTGGCTAACTATGCCTCTCTAACTGGTCCTTACCATTCTATTTCTACGGGCAGGATGTTTACTAAATTCTCACAGCTGCACTTGTATGACTGTCACTTCTTCCTGACTTGCATTTGTGTGTGCGTGTGTGTGTTTGTGTGTACATTAAAGTTGGTGTTTCATTGGAATTATAGTTAGATTATACTCACAAGCGAAAGCAATCATTTTGTCTGCTCCTTCATCAGCATTACTCGTTGGAGAACTAAAATGCTAATAATGATAAAAATGGACATCATGGAGTGCTTAGGATGTGCTAAGCATTGTTGTAATTGTTTAACATAGATTATGTCATTTAATTTTCACAAGAACAGTATGAAGTAGTTATTAGTACTCTCTTTTTTTGCTGCTAAGTGAGATATGGAGGTTAAGAATCTTACCCTCAGTCACACATCTAGTAAATAGTAGAGTCAGGATTTGAGTTCAGGTATTTGTCTTGAGAGCCTGTGTTCTTATAACCACTATGCTATACTTTTTCCCCATGTCCAGCTTCTTTCTTAGAAAATTCCCATGTACTTCTTCCTGATTGCACCTATTTATTTCTCATCTGATTCCTAAAAACACCAGATTTGTCTACTGGCTGAAATACGAAACCTTAATTTTGATTCTTTGAACTTAACTAAGGAACTCTATTATCTTAAACCACACTGGTTAACTATAGAACTATAGGCACTCCTAGTCAATATTGCTTGCATACACAATCTAGCCAGGAAGATGATTTTTCATATCTGATCCCTTACTGAAGTGTTAATATCTGCTTAAAACAGGCTGATTATTCCAACTAAAATCGCTTAAGAAATCATCAAAATGTATCTCCCTAAGGACATTCTCTTTGACTGATTTAGATCCATTTACACTATACCATCTTTGACATCCAAACACCTCTCTGATTCTTATTAATGATAAAATATACATAGATAATTCATTTTTATTATACCTGTTTTGTTTATATTATTTTTAATAGATTGTGAATTCCTGAAGACAGAGTTTCTGGAATTTATTAATTTAAAGCAACACAGATTGAAGATAATGTTAATAGGACAGACATTGAGATAACTTACAGGAAATAACTGGCATATAGAAAGTATTAAAAAAAAAAAAAGCTTTATTGTCAGAATTTTGCCTACTTGCAAGGGTATCTTACTTTCCCACTTGCTTACCTATTTTCAATAGAATTATATATAGTATGTTAAAATTCCGGACAAAAGTTGGCTAAGTTGTGTGTGTGTGTGCCCATACGCTTGAGTTTGTGTGTGTGCATGTGGGGGGTGAGGGAAGAAATAATTTTTATAGGAGAAATGGTATTTATTTTCAAGACTTCTTTAGGTCTTTTTTTCTTTTTCAAGGGATCATAAATATAATCTTTCACTAAGCTTTTTCATGAACCACAAATGTTCAACATTGTACTTAAATAACCTAGTAAATTATTTTGAGTCTCTCAAGACTCCCTGAAGTCACTATTTTTGGAGTAGTCTGCTTTCGTAGGCTTGTTAGGAGGACTATGTCTTAATATATAAAAGGGTTTATAACTGTGCCTGACATATAGTAAGATCTATATAAATGTAACACACACATGAGATGAGTGTGTTACATAGAACAATTATTATTTCTCCACAGCTAATTATCCCTGGCATAGCATAACCATTTCCTATATATACAGGAATCTGTATGTAACTCCTTAATCCTGCCTTTTATTTCTGTGCAAATATCACAATATTTTAATTTATCTATCTATCTATCTATCTATCTATCTATCTATCTATCTATCTATCATCTATCTATCTAATTCTTTATAAATGTCATGTTATCTGATAAGGCAAATTCTTACTCATTTGCTTCAAAATTACTTTGATTTTTCTTCATTCTTGACTTCCTTATGAATTTTAGGACAGTGCATCTTTAAATGTATAAGATGATGTCAAATCATTTTCAACCATGGTTGTAAAAATGGATGCTTCCAAGAGCAGTTTTAGAGAGTTCCCACTGATCCACATCCTCCCCTAATTGATTTTATGGAGAACTTTTTAAATTAAGTCTTATTGAGGCATAATTTATAAGCAATAAAATGTACCCACTTTAGAGTTGAGTAAGTTTGATAAAACCATACATCTTTGTTTTTTTAATTTATTTTTTAACTTTTATTTTAAGGTTGGGGTACATGTACAGGTTTGTTATATAGGTAAACTGTGTCATGGGGGTTTATTGTACAGATGACTTCTACACCCAAATATTAAACCTAGTACTCATTAGTTATCTTTTCTGATCCTCTCCCACCTCCTGCCCTCTACCCTCTCATAGGCCCCAGTGTGTGTTGTTCCCCTCGATGTGTCCATGTGTTCTCATCATTTAGCTCCCGCTCATAAGTGAGAACATTGCAATGTCTGGTTTTCTGTTCCTGCATTAGTTTGCTGAGGATAATGGCCTCCTGCTCCATCCATGTTCCTGCAAAGGACATGATCTCATTCTTTTTATGACTGCATTGCATTCCATGGTGTATATGTACCACATTTTCTTTATCCAGTCTATCACCAATGGGCATTTAGGTTGATTCCATGCCTTTGCTATTGTGAACAGTGCTGCCATGAACATTCACATTCATGTATCTTTATGGTAGAATGATTTATATTTCTTTGAGTAATGGGATTGCTGGGTCAAATGGTATTTCTGTTTTTAGGTCTTTGAGGAAGCACTACACTGTCTTCTACAATGGTTGAACTAATTTACACTCTCACCAACAGTGTGTAAGTGTTCCTTTTCTTCCACAACCTCACCAGTGTCTGTTATTTTTTGAGTTTTAAATAATAGCCATTCTGACTGGTGTGAGATGGTATCTCACTCTGGTTTTGATTTCCATTTCTCTAATGATCAGTGATGTTGAGCTTTTTCTCATATGCTTATTGGCCACGTCTATGTTTTCTTTTGAAAAGTATCTGTTCATGTCGTTTATCTCCTTTTTAACGGGGTTGGTTTTTGCTTGATAATTTGTTTATTTATAGATGCTGGATATTAGGCCTTTGTCAGATGTATAGTTTGCAAAAAGTTTTTCCCATTCTGTAGGTTGTCTGTTTACTCTGTTGATAGTTTCCTTTGTTGTGCAGAAGCTCTTTAGTTTAATTAGATCCCATCTGTCAAGTTTTGTTCTTCTTGCGATTACTTTTGACATCTTCATCATGAAATCTTTGTCCATTCCTATGTCCAGAATGGTGTTTCCTGGGATGTCGTCTGGGGATTTTATAGCTTTAGGTTTTATACTTAAGTCCTTAATACATCTTCTGTTAATTTTTGTATATAGTATAAGGAAGGGCTCAAATTTCAATCTTCTGCATATAGCTGGCCTCAGCACCATTTATTGAATAGGAAATCCTTTCCCCATTGCTTGTTTTTGTAAGGTTTGTTGAAGATCAGGTAGTGGTAGTTGTGCGGTTTTAGTTCTGGGTTCTCTATTCTGTTCCATTCATCTATGTGTCTGTTTTTGTACCAGTACCATGCTATATTAGTTACTGTAACCTTGTGGTATAGTTTGAAGTCAGATAGAATGATGCCTCCAACTTTGTTCATTTTGCTTAGGATTGCCTTGGCTGTTCAGGCTCTTTTTTGGTTCCATATAATATAAATTTTAAAATAGTTTTTCCTAGTCCTGTGAAGAAGGGTAATGGTAGTTTAATAGGAATAGCACTGAATCTATAAATTGCTTTGGTCTCTATGGCCATTTTAACAACATTGATTCTTCCTATCCAATATCATGAAATGTTTTTCCTTTGTTTGTGTCATTTCTGATTTCTTTGAGCAGTGTTTTGTAGTTCTTCTTGTAGAGATCTTTCACCTCCATGGTTAGCTGCATTCCTAGGTATTTTTATTCTTTTTGTGGCTATTGTGAATGAGATTGTGTGGCTCTTCGCTTGGCTGTTGTTGATATATAGGAATGTTAGTAATTTTTGCACATTGATTGACAAAATCATACATCTTTGTAAAGAGTAATAAAATTAACTTACAAAAAACTTCCATCACTTTCAAAGGTTTTTTGTGCCCTTTTCCAGTAAATTGCCACCCCAACACTGGCTGCAGGCCACCACTGATCTCTCTATCACTATGCATTATGTTTATTTTTCCTAGAGTTTCATATAAATGGAAATCTAGAGTAAGTACTCTGTAGCCTTCTTTTACTCAGCATAATATTTTTTGGACCTTACATGCTTTGTGTGTTAATAGTTTGTTCATTCATATTGCTGAGTAGTATTCCATCGTATGAATATACCACAATTTGCGTATCCATTTACTTGCTGATAAATATGTTTTTAGTTTTCCAGTTAGAGGCCATTATGAACAAAGCTACTATGAATATTCATGCACAAATCTTTCTGCAGACATGTTTTCAGCCTACCCATGACATAGTATGCAGCTTAAAGCTTGGAAAGGGGTATTATTACATACCTGCAGAGAGAGAGAGAGAAAGGAAACAGAACATGATGGAATTCCTTTTCTAAATGGTGAACCTCAAAACCCAACCAGATAACCTTGCAAATGTATCTTTAAATTATTGGCTTATTCCTCTAAGATGAAAATAGCTGATTTCAATTTCTTTAAAAAAAAAAAGCCCTAAGTTTTAGTTTCATAAATACATGTTCCCATTCTGCTGAGCCAACTCTTAATTGTTCTACAGGAACTCTTACTCTATACTGAAGAGGTCCACCATTGTACTCCAGCTGACTCTGAGATGCTCCACCCCACTTCAGGGAATCTGTACCTTATCTCAGGACATTGCAACTTCATGGTTCAATCCTGCTAGGTTCTGTCCTTTGGTATCTGCCTGCCCAAAGAAAGGACACATTCTTCTCTGCTCTTCAGACCAAGATAAGTAAGCCCTGGTCTTGATCCAAGCTGCCTTCAAAGATATCTGAGAACCTGTGCCTCGTGTCCCCTGTTAGTTCCTAGGGATTGTAAGGAACAGCTAACTCTGCAGGCTGAAATTGTCACTCGAATGGGTCAGTCCAAAGTCTTGACTTGGAATTGAGAAAGAAGAAATGAGGAAGCCCAGCCATTGGACACAAGCACCTGACTGAACTTCCTCAGTCAAAAAGCTAACATTTTGTTCTTTAGTTGTCTGATTTATAAGTCTTATTCCTCCGTTAAGGCAGAATATTTAAGATTATCAGCCTTAAATAATAAGTTCTGCTTCCACTCTTGTATCACTCACTTCTTTCTCCTACTGTCACCCAGCAGTCTGTTGGAAATGCAACTTTTATGATGTTACTCTACCTGCTTAAAGCATTTCATTTGCTTTTTGAATCAATGTCTAATACCTTAGTATACCATACCTGCTTTCCTCTGCAACCTCATTTCTCATCACTTTCCCAATTATACTCTTTATTCCTCAGTCATAAAAGTTCTGATAGAGCCTAATCTCTTCTTAGTTCTCTATTTTTACACAATTACAGTAAGTTACGACTCTTGAGCCACAGAAAACCTTGCAAATCCTTTTTAAATTACTCAAGAAATAACCAGAATTATTGGCAGAGAAGAATGCACTTTTTAAGCCAAATATTTGACAATTTATCATTTGAATATGATATATATGAATAGCTATTTAAAACATTTTATTATAAGCAAAAAACGTTTGTTGTAAAATTTTGAATGGTTCAGAATCATAAAAAATAAAACCCTTCAACTACCTTCCAAATTCTACTGCCTAAAAGAAAAATGTATATCTTCAGATGTTTTCTATGCCTATATAAACATTTAGAATACATATACTATATTCAAACATTTTACCGAATGAAGCCATATTTTTATGCTGTTTTGCAACTTACAGGAGGGATAGATAGATAGATAGATAGATAGATAGATAGATAGATAGATGTACATACATACACCCATTTTGTATGTATTAGTCATGGGTATATGTGCATAGACTGTATATTAATTCATAACATCTGCATGTTTCATAGTGAGGACATGACATTATTTGTCATTAACCATACGGATGCTTAAATATTTGCTTGTTTATTTGGGCTTTGGTTTTGGATCCAAGCTAAGATTCTACTGCTGTCAATCAGTGACTTCATTTAGTTTTTATTACAATGTTGGAAGTCGATTTGTAACATACACCTTAAATAACAAAGCAGATGTATAACTTAATCAGGTAAGAAAACCCTCACTAGTATAAATTCCTTTACAGGAAAAGAGGCATTCAGTCAAAGTCTGGAAAAATCATGAAGGCATAGGGGAGAAAGATTCAAGGAAGGAATCTGGAGTCCCAAAGCTGAAGCTAAGTGCTCCCAAGTAACAGCTCTATCAATCTGCTGGCAGGCTGCCTAGCTAGTTCGCAGGAGAAGAGCTGAAACCAGCCCACAACCTGTGGATGCTCTTTATAAAGTGCAGTTTTAGGAATGTCAAAGGATGGTTTGAGGGCCTGTAGTTTCTTGTTTTTGCCATCTCCCTTCCTGGCTTTTGTAATCACAAGTCTTCTTAGCATGGAGAACATACTGGGTTTTCTAGTTCACTGATGGAGCCTGATCAAGAGTTCTTCCCTTGTTAGAACTCTCCATTAAATCACTGCCAATCTAAATCAGCAATGGTGTCCACAACACAGAGACAATCATTGTAATAATAATAATTAGCAGCTCCCTGCACTATTGGAAATATTTCACATGTATCAATTTATGTAATCACCACAAGAATCCTATGAAGTAGGCATTATTATTATCCCAGGTTTATAGATAAGAAGCAGAAAAGAAAGATTAAGTGATTTGCCCAAGGCCACGTGGTTAGTAATGCAGAGCTGGAAGTCAAAACCAAAGAGTCTGTCCTCAGAGTCTGAGCACCCCACCACTCTGCTTTCTTGTGTCTCAGTACACTGAAGTGCTTACTAAGTGCTGCAGATTCCTGGAGAGCTAGGAATTTCTGCCCTACCAATAACTTTCCATAATATTCGGTTTGTGTTGCAGGTAAAAATATACTTTCCCCTCTGCCATGGCTATCACTTTTCAATGGACACCACCTATTTCCTTTTCCCTTCAATGAGCATCTGTTTCACAGCATCTAGGTGACCTGGTTAGAATATTCCAACTGGAGAGAGGTGGGTGGTGTTGCAATGAATTCAAGCCAAGGCAAACCTTAAAACCCAGCAGCCCTAATGCTCTCCAACACAGTGCACAATTTTGTTTGGTGGACCAGTTTTGATTTAGCCATCCAAGTAACTTGTCACTGCCTGGTTTACATAAGAGAGTGTACTGTGTGTGAGCGTGCATGTGCATAAAACTAAGTTTATTTCCACCTTCATATCCCAGGCCAAATGGCTCCAGGGATATAACTTAAAAGTATTGTATGTGGAAACAATTCTATGTACTTTCCTATCACACATTTTCTATGTAGAAAGGGATTCTTTTCTATTAGTAATTGCTAGAAGAAGCATTACTTTAATTTTATATAATGAAGACAATTATTACTTTTCAACTTTGAAGCAGTTAACTGATATAAATTGATTTTCAAAATCATAAGGTGATTTTGAATTTTTAAGTAGGGTTGAAATTCAAGGTAACTACAAAAACTCTGCCCTCTCTGTTAGTCACAGTCTATACCTTCATTCCTTCATTCCTGCTTCTGAGCAATAAGTTTCTGTGTTGTATCTGTGAAATTCATAATGGATGTTTATGTCTTCATTTGCATTCATTCATTTTCATTCATTATTTATCCATGTAGTCAAACAAGGCTCTGAGAAGCTACTGTAACACACTGTTTGAGGTGCTAGAATTATGACACCACTCTGGAGAATCTTCTAGTCTAAAAGCTGAAACATGTACACCAATAGTGACCATGTGGTATGAGTACCATAGCACAACTAGACACAGTGTCTTTGAATCACTGAGAAATCATTTCAGAGGGGTAGGCAATGAATGGGAAGAGGAGGGAAAGTAAGTGTAGAATGCCTCACAGTGAAGGTGATAATTGAATTCTTTGAAAGATGAACAGAAAGGTGTCATATGAAGAAGGGTGGGAAAGTATTATGAGCAGAGGACAGAGCATGTGTAAAGAAAGGAAAAAAATGATGCACCATGGCCCATTCTGAAAGGTGGGTGGTAGGGTATGCCTGGAGCAAATCTAAGGCTGTTGGCCAGTGTTAGGAGATAAGGCATGAAAAATGGTCTGAGGCCAGATTGTAATAAACTTTATATTCAATGACGAGGAGTTTGGATTTCATTCTGTAAGTTCTAAGGAGCTTTATATGTGAAAAGGAGAGAGTGGGAGAAAGAGAGAAACCAAAATTAAGTAAGCAGTTGGCTGGGAAAAGGTAGATGGCACTTTGTTTCCTATAGAAAACTAGAAGACAAACTGGAAAATATAATAATCAGCAGAAATTATTTTTTTCTTTTCAATTTGAATTGTTTTAAATTAAGAAGCTTCTCCATGAGATATCTTTTAATTTCTAAAGACATATTTTCTCTGGAGTCTGAAACAGGGAGCTGAGTGGCCTTCTCTGACTCTAATAATATTATTATCATTTCTTTGTTTCAGCACATTCTGTCCCATTGTCCAAAAACCTCAAGAGTAATTCATAACAAAATCTGTCTGCTCTGAGGAATTGCAGCTAAACAACAACAAAATGCCTTTCCAGATCCCTTAGGTAATGTGTTTAACATTTTGTATGTGAGAATATACTGAAACATTGTCCAACGTCAAATACAGGGTACCTGAGACAGAAAAGTTAGGGACAAGCAGAATAAAAAATCAGGAACAAAATGATAACACCCAGGAATTTCTGGGGAAAACAAGAATTATTTTTTAATTTTAAAATGGTTTTTACTACACACAGTAAAATGCACACAATATAAAATTTATCATTTTAACCATTTTTAAGAGTACAGTCCTGAAAGCGTTAAGTACAATCAGATTGTATGTCACCATTATCACCACGTATCTCCAGAACTTGTTCGTCTTCCCCACGTGAAACTGTGCTCGTGAAAAACTAACTCCCCATTCCTCCCTGCCTCCAGCCACTGGCAACCACCATTCTACTCTCTGCGTATGAATTTGACTTCTCCAGGAATCTCATGTAAGTGGAATCAGACAATGTTTGCCTTTTGTGTCTGGCTTATTTTACTTAGAGTAATGTCTTCAAGATTCATCCTGTTGTGGTATGTGTCAAATTATCTTCCTATTTAAGGCTGAATAATATTCCATTGTATGTATACGCCACATCGTGTTTATCCATTTATCTGCTGACGGACACTTGATTTGCCTTCACATTTTGTCTATCATGAGTGATACTGTTATGAAAATAAGTGTGTCAATATCTGTTCTAGTCTAAGAAATTCTTCATCAGCATTGTAAGGAGGAAGTTGAAATAATATTCTGGTTAAAGAAGATGTGGGCGACATTAGATAAAATGTAATAGTTTGATATTATAATCCTTGCAACAACTCAGTTATAAAAAGAGAAAATGAGACCATTTTCATTAAGGGAAGCCAATATCATTTTGTTGAATATAAAGATAAACATGAATATAAACAAAGTATAGTGAACTAAAGTAGAGGGATACATTATGAGTAGAGAAATCAGAAAATGCTTCATCAAGGTGGTGGCTTTTCAGACACATTTGACCTTTCTCTGCTGATCGCCTCTTGGATGGGAGTAGCCTTGGTGCTGTGGCTTTTGGAGGGTCAGAAAGAAGTTTCCTGGTTTGTTCTCTAAACTCTGCTTTGTTTCACCAAATTCAGCCTCCAGAGAGCACCAATTTTTCATTGTGTGTCTACACATGAAGGGGTGCCATAGAAAATGAATCTCCACTTTGTCCAGCCTGTTCTCTCTGCTCTCCCAATTTCATTTAGAATACATGATTCCATGAAACAATTCCTGCTAGGTAATACCAACTCATATAAGTGAGTGCAAATGAAGTGAGCTCATATGAGTGAGCTTCTTACCCCACAGTTTTATGCCTACTTTCCAGCAAAGTAACTTTTAGATGCAACTTTACCTCCGTCTAAAGTTGGTAAGTGAGAACTGACAAATGCCTATAAAGGGTGCATGGGGACTTTTTGGAAATTAAAAAGTTCTAAATGGCTCCAACTTAAATAGGCTCCAAGCAGAAATGGAACCTTCCAGAGGTGTTTGAAATGGCAACTTTCTAATGCAATAGCAGCAGGCAGTAATGGAAAATCCTGCTTTGGCAGAAAAGAAGAAGTAGGTTTCATCGTTAAAGGTGTGGCAAAAAGGTTTTGTAAATTAAAGCATAAATCAGTCAACTTTTATTTTAATTAACTTAGCCAAAAACACTTCTATGAAAAAACTTTGTTAGAGTTTAGAATTAACTATAAATCACTCACTGATTTAATGATGTATGATACACATGCAGAAAAGTGCAGAAATAATAAGCATTCAGCTCAATGCTCATCCATAGGTGAACATGCCCTTATAACCTCTACCCAAATCCTGAAAGAAAACATGACCAGCCCTCCAGAGGACTTTGCTCCTTTCTGCCTCATCCCCCAAAGTAACCACTTCTCTCTCTCTCTGTCTCTCTCTGTGTGTGTGTGTGTGTGTGTGTGTGTGTGTGTCCATTTCCCAATATCCAATATTGAAAAAAAAAACCATTCTATTCCCCATCACACTTCATTGTCACCTCTGCTATTAATCTAATGAGTGAATCATTTTCTAGACTCTATTCCATTGGTCAATATACTTATCCTTACACTAATACCACACTGTCTTAGTTACTATAGTTCTCTAATTGGTCTAGCTACCTAGTAGTATAATTTCTTCACATTTGTTCTTTTCCTTCTTCAAGATTATTGCAGCTATTATTCTGGGTTCTCTGCATTTTCATACTAATTTAAAAACCATCTTATCGATTTTCATAACAAAATATGCTAATGTTTTTATTCAAATTTTGTTAAATCTATGTAATACTATTGAAAGTATGAACATCTCTCAAACATTGAATCTTAAAATTCATGAACATTGTATATCCCTTTATTTATTTTGTTCTTTTTTAATGTCAATAGTGTTTTTACAGTTTCAATGTAAAGATATTACATTCATTTTCTACTTATTTGTTACTATTATATAAAAGTCCAATTGATTTTTGCAGTTTTGTCAAACTTGCTCTTCGGTAGTTTCTCAATGGATACTTTTGAATTTTTATACGCACAATTGTGTCATCTCTGAGTAATTCTATTGCTTTTTTTCTTATACATTTTAATATTTTGCTTTTGCTTACTGAACTATCTAGAGATTTATTTAGTGCAGTGCTAAATATAAGTGATGCTAGTAGGCATCCATGTTTCACTCCCAATTTCAAGGCTAAACTTTCAATATTTTCACTATTATATATGGAAGTGTTTGCTATATAATTTTTATAGTTTCCTTTTATCATGTATCAAAGTTCCCACCTACTCCTGGTTTCCTGAGAAATTTTGGACCTGCCATTGAATTATAGTAAAAGTTTTTTCTGCACTTTTGAGGTGATTACATGCTATCCCTTTTGTTCTGTTAATGCAATAAAATATATTGATTAATTAGCAATATTAAACAACCCTGCATTCCCAGAATAAGTCAAATCAGGTTATAAAGTATTTTCATTTTTATATTTCACTGCTTATAATTCATTTAAATTGTTTGCATCTCTGTTCCCGAGACACTGACCTATAAGCTTTCTTTCTTGTAATGTCATTGTTATGTATTGGGATCAAGCTTATGTTGACATCAGAAAATAAAATAAAAAGTGTTCTCACTGCTTGAAATCTCTGGAAGTATTTGTGTAAGACTGGTGTTAATTCCTTCTTAAATACTGAATGGAATTCACTGGTGGAGCCATCTAAGTGAGCATGGAATTGGTTTTTGAAAAGGGTTCGAATTATGCAATCAACTTAATAGTTTAAGATAGCTATTTATATTTTGTATTTATTCCTTTTATTAAAAAATCAAGTTTTGTTAAGAATTTGTTCATTTACTCTACCTTTTCAAATACATTGGCATAAAGTTGATATCTTATTATTTTCTTTGTAATGTTTATAGTACTTGCTTTGATGACAACATTTTCCTTCCTGATATTAGTAATTTGTTTTCTTTCTCTATTTCTCTCTCTCTGCCTGTCGTGCTCCCTCTTACTCATTGTCTTTCCCTCCCCCATCCTCTCTTTAAGAGTGTTGATGCAGATTTATGAATTTTGTTACTCTTTTTAAAGTCTGTCTTTGGTTTTTTTGAATGTTCTCTATTTTATGTTTGTTTATTTATTTATGTAACCTTCATTATTTTCTTCCTTCTACATCATTGTATTTATTTTTTTTCTGAGATAGTCACATTGACCTTCAGCCTTCTTTCTTTCCTAGTACACAGCATGCATTTAGAACTACAAATTCACTTGTAATCACTGCCTGTCTCACAAGATTTGATTTGCTACATTTTTATTATCATTTAGCATAAAATATTTCTAATTTCCGGTGTGAGTTCTTCTTTGACCACAGATTATTTAAAAATATATGATCTACTACCTCTCTTTAAGTAATATCCAGAATATTTTGCAAAAGCTTAGGGATTTTCTTATCATATCCCATGTATCTCCTAAGCTTGGCCTGTGCTAAGAAAGACTACATGGTCACTTAAGCCTGCCATTCATTCTCCTTATGGAGGTGAGGGCTTAAAAACCAAGATGCAGCCCAATATTTGAATTTTTTACACCCTCCCACAGTGGTTTTCTCTTTATTAGAAATAACATTACTCTTTCCTCTACTGCAGGAACTCACTGAAGCAAGTTTCTGGGTCATTTTAGATCTGTGTGATCATGGTTAATTGAGGTAGGAATCTTAGAGCATTGTCTTTGGGCATCTTTTTTCTGCTTGTAATCAGGTATCTAGTGCCTTGACCCCCACTTCACTCCTCCCTGCCCTCCACCCACACATATCTCTACCAACAAACAGAATCTGATATCAGTCACCTTCTCCCTACCTGGAATACAAGTCATGTTTTTTCCTTATCCCAAAGAATTTTCACTGCAACTCCTGTACTTGTGAGCTAAAAAGATCCAATCAATCTCTTCCCACTTCATCAAATGATTTTTGGTTTTCAGCAATGAGTGGATGAAATATTTATGCCAGACCTTCCTCAGATGCCTCAAGAACCATATCATTTAGTCTAGGGTTAGCCAAGAGACATTACTTGTGCTTCTTCGTCACCCTCTGCCACCTTGGCAGATGTTGTGAACCTTCCATAGCGTGAGATCTTGCAGTCTTTTATAATATTGTACTCCAGGCTCTCTAAGACATGTCTTTTTCAGGAGTGATACAGACACCTATTCTCCTCGATGAATAGGTGGGCCTATTAACTCTACTTACTTCACTGTGATCTCTGAAGTTGAAAGGCCCTTTGGTGAGAGATATCTATGTTGCTTCTTATAGGGAAGTACGGTCTCTCTTTTTAGCCACCCTTGAAAGAATGAAAGAGAATACTGTTCCAAATGTAGCATGGAAATACTTCATTTTTAAGAAGTGAACTTCACCTTTTATATGTTGAAACAATTGGTGTCTTAGGAAATGAAAATAGTTTCCAAAACAGAGAGTCATTTTTTTTCTGATGCGGCAGAGGTTGAAATGTACTTGTATCCTGATATTTTCAAATAAATGATTAAAAAAAAGCAAATCCAGATGAGTCAATATACTGTGATTGGTTTTCATTTCATTTATTCTTCAGTTTCCAATACTCATCTGTCCTTGCAAATCACATAACTGGAAAGTTTTTACATTTCTTTTTTCTTTTCCATCTTCTTTCTTTATGGCTTAAGCTCCCAGAGCTCCTCTCATTAGATGAGTAAGTGATAAACATTTTGATGACTAGTGCAGCTAAGCAGAGATTCCTTTTTTCCATAGAACAGAAGGCTTCCAGAACAGAGCAAAGGCCTGGTAAGTTCTAGTTATTTCAGAAGGGAACTATCCTTACAGCTTCATGTTGGCTCCCTCTTATGCCAAGTGCTACTTCTGACTTTATCTTAAAGAAGTGCTCCCTAAGTTACATTGCTCAGTTCTTGGAAGAATTATTGATAACTTCTTTGAATTATAAGATACCTCAAATATAGGAAGAGCAGGTAAAGTGACCTGTAATGTATGCAATCATGCATTCTACATGGAAGTGGACGAGAAATGCATCTACAAATGTGAAAGTAAATCTGCATCTTATTCTTCTTGATTCCTATGAATACATAAGTAAAAAGCAATTCTCATGCAAATTAGGGTTTGCATTATTGCTTCAAGGATATTTTTCATCTAAACAGTACAGAAATTTGTTGTGTTGTATTGTGGAAAAGCAGCTGTTTTGCATGGAACAAAGTGCCAGATTTCTATCTTGCTGGCCTTCCATGACCTTTAAAATTGACCTTTGAGTTGTGGAGCAGGGGAGAGGTCATAGTCACCAAGATGATGGCACTTGTTTTGCTCATGTCTGGATCTACAAGGGCTCTCTGGGCCTCTCTGTGTCTTCTTTCTTTTCTCTTGCCATTTTTCCTTACTGGCATTTAAAAGTAAGTATATAAGAAACACCCATGAAAGCACCCCTGTATGGAAGAAAACATTAAGGATTTTGGATGCAGTGAGAAGGCCAATGTATAAGAGCCAGCTTCTGTTCTATTTACTTCATGTGTATTTCTCGAGAGAAAGATGTTCCCTTTCAAGAGCCTGAGACCACCCAGGACAGTGTAACAGCCTTGAGACTGATGGTCTCCTCAGGTGGGCCTCTTTGGGCACAAATAGCCTTCTCTAGAGACTGGCTGGGAAATTTGGTCGCATTGCACAAGAGGTTCTGGAGACTGAAACTTTAACACACACAAATTTCAGAAGGCAGGGAGGGTAGATTTCTAGCAATCTCTCTTGTATCTTCCTTTCATGCTCTTTGTGTTACCTGAACCCCTTTTAAGTTATCCCTTGATTCCCCCCAGCAAGTCCCTGAAATAGTTCCCTGACCTACTTGAAAGTGAGTTTGCAGATGTGAGAATCCCAGCTCTTTCCAAGTCTCTGTGGTTGCCACATTCATTACTCATGAAAGAGACAGGGAGCCCCAACTCTCCATGGAGCCTCTGGTCTTTACTTTACTTTATTTATTTGTTTATTGATTTTGCCACAGCTCATGCTGTAGCCTGGGGAGGCTCAGTCTTTTTGACCAAGTCTGAAAACCCTTACGCTTTGCTAGAAAGAGCCATTGGGTCTAGCGTCTCAATCGGGCTGGAGCTGGGATATTTATTTTAAATTTTTTTTTTTTAGATGAGCTCAGCCAGAAAGGTGTGTTTATATGTTTTCATGGATATTCATACACGTGTGATTTTTTAAAACCTGACTATGAGTAGAGGCGAAGGAACAAAGTTGTCCTGCATGTGCAATATTTAAACATAACAATACCAAATGTCAATAAAAAGGGAAGGTACTTCCTGTAAGTTTGTGAAGGGTTCTGAAAATAGCTTCAAACCTAAGCCAGAGTTAACATAGTTACACAGCCAGAATTTCCATGAAAGCATCAGTACCTAGGGTGTTTGTGCTAGTAAAATTGTGCAAATATCTGCAGCTTGGATGCTTTGCTCACCACAGCTTGACTGTCTTGCACATAGTGACTCAAGATTCCTTGGTTCTCATGCCCACTTTTTAACCCCCAGTTTAAAAGGTGGCAGTCATGTACCTTCCAATGTCCAAAGATTTTTAGACCTGTGCTGTATTTTTTAAAACAGCATGAAACCCTACTATGTCATTAAACGAACACACTGAAGGGCTTTTCATCATTCTGCGAGTGTGTGTGGTGTGTGTGTGCAAACATGCAGATGCAGACTTGGGAGACTTTCCTCTCATCCACCTCGCAGCCACTTAGAATAGTTCTCTACATCATAAAAACATAAAAACTATTTCTTAATATCAAGAAAAACACTTCGATTGGAACGATGACTTGTTAAATATTTTCACTTAAATTGTCTCATTGAATTTTTGCAAAAATCAAGAGCAATAGAGAAGCCAGAGTGTATAGTATTTTCAACTTAGAGATGAGGAAATCTAGAGACCCAGAAATGTAAAATTGAGTAATTCCTGGATTTTCAATTTCATGGACTACTAAAAATTTTAAGACTAACGAAGGGGGCCATTTTAGAATAATGAAATTAATATTTTCCAAATGAGGACATTAAGGGTAACAGTTCTCATCACTAATGATGATGATGATCAATGCCACACACTGTACTATGCACTTTACTATCGGCTTTCTAGTCAAAGTTCCTTAGTGAGAATGTTAGTTCTGCCACTTAGCATCCATGTGCCCTGGACAAGCCAGTTAGGATCCTGGTACCTCACTTTCCTCTCCTATAAGATAAAAATAGGAGTGCCTGCCTCATAAATTCACTTTGAGCATTAAAGACATTAATATTTCTCAAGTGCTCAGAGCAATGTCTGGCTCAATATAAGCACTAGGTCCATTTGTGAAATAAACAAATAATCTCATTTAATCCTCACAACAACCCTAAAAGGTGGGCAGCAAGGTTAACTGGGTTGCCAAAAGCTACATAGCTAACAGTTGGCGAAGATGATGCTCTAACCAAAAAGTATGAGTCTAGAGGCTATGCACTTAGGGGGCATGCAACACTTACCTTTCAATTTTAGTGTTTTGAAAAGCATTTTTTACTTCAAAAGTTAGATAGAATACTGTTAGAATAAAAAATAGCCCTCCCACCAAAAAAGACTTCAAAATTGTACAAAGGCATATATATATATATAATTTTTATTTATTTAATATATGTGCACTTATAAATATATGTTTATATATACACCTACACATACATCATATTGTACTGCTTTTGAAATTCTTATTTTGTAATAGCAGAACCCAGGCAGAGGGTAGGCGTGTCTCATGGAACATGTTGGAACTACTGATTTGGCACACTGTTCTCAGAGATTCTTGGACAAATTCTCTTGTATAGGTCTGAAATTCAGCCCATTCCCACCCAGAAAACAAGGTACAGTAGCATCTATGTGGTTTTTCCAGAAGGAAAAATTCTATGTATTATAAATAATAAAAACTGTAATACTTCTTCCACTCTTTCAATGTTGCTAATGGAGACGGGAGCATAACCAACTCATGGAATCTGCCTCAAATAAGTAATAGAACCATGAGTGGAAGTAGAACCATGAGTGGATGCTCCCACTCATGGCCCTCCATTTCTTTCAAAGGAGATATAATCAAAGAGTTCAGAACCTGATCAAACTCCTATCCCACTTTGAAGACGTTATCTGGTTATCCTAGTTATCCAACCACCAGAAGAAAAGAATAGTGAAAAGACTAGAGCTTCACAGACTTGTATGGAAGAAATGTTAACAGCAGAGGAGTGAAATCTGTATGGTTAACATCAGAGTCGGGCTGGTCTCTTGGTGCATGGTCTCCTGGTGCCCTGAAAATTCTGTCTCACTGCTATTAAAGTGACTCCTGATTTGCGTAAGGCCCTAAACTATTCCCTAAGCTTTCACTGCTAATGAAGTCAGAAAAACTTCCCAACCCTGGAATCCTTGTCCAGCAGGATTTTCATCTTACAATACTGGGTCTTGGTAGTGGTAACTGAGGACTTCGGCATGTAGGCTGGTGTTCTGGTAAAGTTATCTTGAAGGCCTTTATTCTCCTTTATCTAACCCAGTTGATGTAGCAATTACCATGTTCTCTATGGATGCCAGAAAGGCCTAGGCTCTTGAAGATCTGCATCCAGTCACCAGAATCCTTTGAAGGCTCAAGGAAAATACCTTATTTTGCTTAATATATCTGGTGGTAATAAAAAGGAAAATGGCAATCTGACATTGAAAGCATTACCTGATCTCCATACTTTTTGACCATAAAGATGGTAAGAAATACAAAAAGTATATTATTCATATAATTCTCATGATTTTAAGTCTTTTCTTCATAAACTAACCCTTCTCTCACTACTCTTTTAAATGACCTAATTGAGTTTGATGACTAAAATCATCATCTCTACACAGATGATTCTAAGATCTGTTTTTTTTACTTTGCTTTCTCATCTGGATTCTTTCCTTATGTAATTACTGCTTGCAACATAGATCCATTTAGACAGTCTATCATCACTTCAAATCAGCAATTCCTAAAGGGACTCATGATCCCAGCTTCAGCCTATCTCCTTTTTTTCCTCCTGGTAACACAATCCTTCCAAGACACAAGACTAAAGTATTGGGATTGTTTTTTAAAGGTTTTCTATCATTACTGCCTTCTAAGCATATCCTTAATTTATTTTTTTCCTCTATTCTGATTGTGCCATTGAACAGGCCTTAGGCCAGTGTTACCATAGCAAGCACTGTTCTCTATGGTGAGTCATTCTTTTTCCCCTTTGTTCCCTTTAACATATTGTAATTCTGAACTTCCTGAAACACTAATTTTACTTTGTCATTTCCAAGCTGAAGAGAATGCAGAGCTCCCTACAATCATGTGAACTCCTTTTAAATTTTTATGATTTTCTTTCACCTGCCTACTCCTCTATGCAAGACATATCCAGTCAGATAGTTTGTTCTGATTTGTTCACAATTCTTCCCCCTCCCAATCCTTGCCATGACTTCCCTCTGGATAGAGTGTATTTCCCTACCTCACTGAAATTGGGCCTGGATATATTACTTGGTTTTGGCAAATGCAGTGAATGAAGGTGTCAAGGTGTTAGTTCGGAGTGAAGGCCTTAAAAGACATGGCAAGATTCTGCCAGCCCTCCTGAGTTTCTGACATCTTCCACTAGTAAGTATGCCCCAGGTAGGCATAGATCCTATAGACTGAGCCCTAGAATGAGAAAACATGGACTGTAGTCTAGAGCCAAATCCAGCTAAACCCAGGAAAGTTTAGCCAAAATTCAAGAGAAACATTCCTAAACTACAGACTCATGAGCAAGAAATACACATTTATTGGTATAAGCCACTAAGATCTAGGGCTTGTTTGGTACACAGCAACATTGTAGCAAAACTGACTGATACACCAACTTCAAACTCTGTTCTTCACCTTAGATTCTATCTTCCGTTCTATCATCTCCACATATACCAACATTTCCCTGCCTCACTTATTCTTCCTATTTCCTTTCCCTCCTCTAACTTTATAAATTCTAGATCAAGCTCCCATCTACACATAAAGCTTTCTTTGACTTTTTACACTCTCTGAATATTCCCTTGGGCTTAATATAGATGGAAAGAAATACCTTGTATTTTCTTTCCAAATTATTTCAGTTTTAATGATATAATTGACTCATATTTCCTTAAAGGTCTATATTATGACACCCTACTGAAGAAGCTGTTTATTGAGGTAATAGAAAGAACCTGGGCTTTGAGTCAAAAACAATGATTCAAATCTTGCTTCTGCTGCTTGCTTGCTTTATGAACTTGAACAAGTTATATAACCTGTCTGAATGTCAGTCTTTGCATCTTTAAAATGGTGGCTATAATACCAGATCCAGAGGAAAGATTAAATAAGATGAGGTATAGTATATGCTCTCTATCCCTTCCTCTCTAGGTTCATTCACCCCCACCCCACTCCAACCATTTAACATTATTCCTTCTGTTCTGATGCGATAAGACCATTTCATGCAGATGTCTCACATAGTTTGAAGATTTTACATACATCTTTCTCAGATAGGTGAAGTCAAATGAATTACCTTCCAACATTTATGCAACATCAAATGTAGTACAAAACTACAAAGAGCCATGTTAATTACAGTAGAAATTTGAGGCATATTTTCTTATTTTGTCAATTTACTAGTATAGCCTAGAAGTCAAACTAGCTAACACACTTTAAAAGAATTAGAAAATAGCTACGGAACAAATTGTGCAGTCCAGACACTTCGAAATTCAATAAAAATTAGATAATCCAAGTGATATAAAAACTGAAGAAGGTTTCAAGAAGAAACTTGGGTTGAATGTTTAAATATCTGGAAACCTATGATAGACAGAAGGTTGAAGGAGGGGTGTTCCAGGTTGGTTGTAACATTAGTGAAGCCCTTTGGAGGAGGAAAGGCATGACTTATGCAAAGATAAATCTATAAGAATGAATATATGGGCCAACCAGAAGACAAAATGAAATTAGTCTGGTATAGTGGAGCCAGAGTAGGATGAACCAGGAAAACTTAGTAGGATGTTATGTTGTTGCAAAGAGTAAACTATGTACTTGGGCAGAACAATGCCCTAAAGGATAGATAGAGGATAGAGGTAGCTTATTAGTCTCCCAGCATTTGATTATTGTACAAAAGTAGTTTGCATTTGTTATCACCTCTTCTACTGTTCTATCCCCACCCCCCCAGATGCTGGAATACATTTCTCCCAGTCATTAATCAAACAGATATATGTAGCCTTTTAATAAACATAAGAACCTCAATAAATAAGAATCTTTTGAAATAACTTGAAGAATGTAATTGGATTGTTTGCAACTCAATGGATAAATGCTTGAGGTAATGGACACCCCATTCTCCATGATGTGCTTATTTCACATTGCATTCCTGTATCAAAACATCTCATGCACTTTATAAATATATACACTTACTATGTACCCACAAAAATTAAAAACATAAATAAATAAGTATTTAGTATTTAGAGTTTATTAGTCCTTATTTCTTCTCTCCATCCCCTATACACAGAGGAAGAGAGTCAAGGAAGATGTGGGTAATTAAATAAATCTATATCATGATGAAATATTACAATATGAAATAACTTGAAAAATCTTTTATCATGATGATGTTTCTCATTTGGGATAAATTATATTTACAAGTTTATCATGCAGATACATTCTATGTTTGCAAGTTAGAGTTCATCTTTTTATTTGCAAATGTATCTTAAAGATGATTTTTTTCAAATAATTATACATTCTAGATGATAGTAAGAGTTTATTTTAAAAGCATTTCTCATAATACTGATAGAAGGATTGAGGTTTGTACTTCCTTTAGAAATGTACTTTGTCTGTCTAATATTGTTTGGTGAGGAGATCAGAAAGCCTTGGGCTGTGATTTACTCTTCTCTTTGTCAGTCATAAGAAGGGAGACCAGTATTTCTTTTGAAATTTCTTGGCTTTTCTAACATATCTGAAAACAAAAGAAGGGGAAAATCTGCTTAGTTACTTTGCCAAAATGAGAGCCAGATATTACCATGCATTGGCCAGAAGATAGACTTCATGGTAAGAATAGGAAAAAAGCTGATTTGTCATCCAAAAGAGAGATGACACACGCTGTTTTGTTTCATTGTCTTTTTCCTTTACTAAAACCTCTTTTCTCTCTTCCTAAACCTGAGTCATGGTGACATTAAAGCCTCCAGTTTGACTTCCAAACCTTTAAATGATCCCATTCATGCCATCCCAATGCTGTGTGGTAGGGGCAAGTTCAGTCCAGTGTTTCCAGGCTCTGAAGTTGGATTATATTGCTTTCCTTTTCCTGCTGTACAGCATGTGGGCAAGAACCCAAAAACTTAATGGAAATTTTTCTGTCTTAAATCTTCTGAAACTAGTTACCTTTGAGGTCAATGAACTCAATACCCAGAGGGAGAAAAACAGGCTGATTACAGAATAACGGAAATGTTGTTACAATGGATATTTGCATACTGAGTAAACTTGCTCAGGGGATCCTATCTGACCAAAAACAGCCAAAATAACCAATACTGGGAGGGCTTAAGAAAAGAATAACATGCTCTATGCCTGATCTACAAAATCTGAACATATATTATATTAGAAATAAATGTAAAATGAATCTCTTTGAATTTAGATAGTTTCTGCTCCTAAAACTTTGAGTAATATAGATTTTGAGTTTACCTTAAACCACTCTCAAGAGGAACATGAGACCATCACTATCCCTTGTGCTACGAAAGAAAACTCAGGAGAAGTCTTAGGGAAGAGAAGGGAAAAAATCTGATTGTGACAATGAATGTTATGACTATAGGTAAAGTTGTTGAGTCTAATCTTCGAAGATTCACCTTTTCTCAGTTCAGTTCTGTCTCCCCAACTAATTCCAGCCTAACTTCTTCATTTAACCCCAAAGTCTCCCTCTCCAGGCCTCACCTCTCTTGACCAACTCTACCTTTCTCTTTATTATGAGAATTACATGCCCAAGTCAAGAGATTTTCATATTCTTTGGCAATTTTTAGATGATAACTCCCAGTACCAATTATTCTGTTGTAATCTCTTCTTTTCATTTTGAAGGCATTTTCTACGATGTCTAATACAATGCTATGCACTTAGTAGATATTCATTATTTTCTCAAAGACCACGAGGCTGATCTGCAAAATGCCAGAATAAATTGAGCTCTTAAAAGAACATCAAAGTTCTAAAGCAATTATTACATGTAAACACATTGATAATACATTTAGACAGTAGGCGTTCAAGACCAGTCCATACACTGCTTATTTCCAGTAGCAGGAAACTAGACGTCATCAGTGTAATAGTTTACAGAGGCTAGCGGAGTCAAGGGTAAGAAAGGAAGTTATGTCTGGAACCCTAGGATGACCCCAAAAAAACTTTAGCTGAATCCTTGATTTCTCAGTGGCAGGTATAGCTCAGCAAATAAAGATTACTCTTTGAAATATTTAACAAAAGCAGCCAGTTCTGTTCTTCTTAGTGATGTTAGGGTGACCACAGTATTGAGTACTGGACTCGTTGTCCAGAATCCTGGGTATTCTTTACAGCTACATCGGTGACAGCCAGGATCAACATTCTGCCTGGCTTTTTCATAGGAAATCTGAGTGACAGTGGTGGCACTTTTCTTTCCTGCCACACATTTGAAGATCAAATAATGGAACCCAGCATTTAATGAATAGGCACCAAAAAAAATTTGCTGAGTGAAAAATGAATGTTGACCATTAAATCTGACGGCCCATGGGTATTATTAAACACAGTCTTCACCAAATCAGAAACGCAGAGCTAGGTATTCTCTGAGACTTTTTCACTTCTTACCTTTTTGTCCATTGTTTCTTGTGATTACAAAAACATTGTGATTGCACACATGTGATTTAAAAAGAAACATATGTGGATACTGCCCCCTCAAGGAGATGCAGCATAACCTCCACCTCTTAAGTCTGGGCTTTGCAGAGTGACTTCTTTCCGAAAGGTACATTCTGAAAAGGGTGAAAAAGATTAACTTTTCAGTGGAAAAAGTCTGACAAACACTACCTCACCAGGTGATCAAAGTTAACATCAACAGTGGCGAGACATGTGGATAGCGTGTACCATTGATATCACCTGATGAGAATGACACTAGCTTTGTGATCTTTCTACCCAAAACCTGTAACTCCGGTCTAATCATGAAAAAAATCAAACATCCCAAACTGAAGGATATTCTACAAAACACCTGAGTAGTTTACCTCAAAACTGTCAAGGTCATCAAAAACAAGGAAAGTCTGAGAAACTGTCACATTGTTGAGGATTTTAAGAGGATACTGTGTCCGGAATTGGTGGGTTCTTGGTCTCACTGACTTCAAGAATGAAGCCGCGGACCCTCGCGGTGATCGTACAGTTCTTAAAGATGGTGTGTCTGGAGTTGGTGCCTTCTGATGTTTGGATGTGTTTGGAGTTTCTTCCTTCTGGTGGGTTCGTGGTCTCGCTGGCTTCAGGAGTGAAGCTGCAGACCTTCTCGGTGAGTGTTACAGCTCTTAAGGCGGCGCGTCTGGAGTTTGTTCCTCCCATCCAGAGTTGTTCATTCCTCCCGGTGGGTTCGTGGTCTCGCTGACCTCAGTAGTCAAGCTGCAGACCTTCGCCCTGAGTGTTACAGCTCATAAAGGCAGTGCAGACCCAAAGAGTGAGCGGTAGCAAGATTTACTGCAAAGAGCCAAACAACTAAGCTTCCACACTGTGGAAGGGTGCCAGATCCAGTTGCCACTGCAGGCTGGGGCAGCCTGCTTTTATTCCCTTATCTGACCCCACCCACATCCTGCTGATTGGTCCATTTTACAGAAAGCTGATTGGTCTATTTTACAGAGAGCTGATTGCTTCATTTTACAGAAAGCTGATTTGTCCATTTTGACAGAGTGCTGATAGGTGCGTTTACAATCCCTGAGCTAGACACAGAGTGCTGATTGGTGCATTTACAATATTTAGCTAGACACAGAGTGCAAGACAGAAAAGTTCTCCAAGTCCCCACTAGGTTAGCTAGATAGAGTACTGATTGGTGTATTTGCAAACCTTGAGCTAGACACAGGGTGCTGATAGGTGCGTTTACAAACCTTGAGCTAGACACAGAGTGCTGATTGGTGTATTTAAAATTCCTTAGCTAGACATAAAGCTGCTTCAAGTCCCCACCAGATTAACTAGATAGAGAGTGCTGATTGGTACATTTACAAACTTTGAGCTAGACAGAGAGTGCTGATTGGTGTATTTACAATCCCTTGGCTAGACATAAAGATTCTCCAAGTGCCCACTAGACTCAGGAGCCCAGCTGGCTTCACCTAGTGGATCCTGCACCCATCCCTTAGCTAGACATTAAGGTTCTCCAAGTCCCCACTAGACTCAGAAGCCCAGTTGGCTTCACCTAGTAGATCCTGCACCCATTCCTTAGCTAGACATAAGGTTCTCTAAGTCCCCTCTAGACCCATTGTGTCCGGAATTGGTGAGTTCTTGGTTTCGCTGACTTCAAGAATGAAGCCGTGGACACTCACAGTGACTGTTACAGTTCTTAAAGATGGTGTGTCCAAAGTTTGCTCTTTCAGACATTCGGATGTGTCTGGAGCTTCTTCTTTCTGGTGGGTTCATAGTCTCGCTGGCTTCAGGAGTGAAGCTGCAGACCTTTGAGGTGACTGTTACAGCTCATAAAGGCAGCAGGGAATCAAAGGGTGAGCAACAGCAAGATTTACTGCAAAGAGCAAAAGAATAAACCTACCACAGCATGGAAGGGTACCCCAGCAACTTGCTGCTGGATGGCTCCAGCAGCCTCCTTTTATTCTCTTATCTGGCCCCACCCACATCCTGCTGATTGGTCTGTTTTACAGAGAGCTGATTGGTGTATTTTACAGAGAGTTGATTGGTCCATTTTGACAGAGTGGTGATTGGTGCATTTACAATCCTTGAGCTAGACACAGAGTCACAGAGCACTAGTTAGCTAGATACAGAGTTAGCTAGATACAGAGTACCAATTGGTGTATTTACAAACCTTGAGCTAGACACAGAGTTCTAATTGGGGTATTTACAAACCCTTAGCTAGACAGAGTGCTGATTGGTGCCATTAAAATCCTCGAGCTAGACACTGAGTCACAGAGTGCTAGTCCTCCAAGTCTCCAGTAGATTAGCTAGATACAGAGTACCAATTGGTGTATTCACAAACCCTGAGCTAGACAGAGTGCTGATTGGTGCATTTACAATTCTTGAGCTAGACACAGAGTGCTAGAGGGAAAAGTTCTCCAAGTCCCCACTAGGTTAGCTAGATACAGAGTACCAATTGGTGTATTTACAAACCCTGAGCTAGACACAGAGTGCTGACTGGTGTATTTACAATCCCTTAGCTAGCCATAAAGGCTCTCCAAGTCCCCACTAGACTCAGGAGCCCAGCTGGCTTCACCTAGTGGATCCTGCACCAGGGCTGCGGCCGAGCTGCCCGCCAGTCCCCAGCAACACCTGCACTCCTCAGCCCTTGGGCTGTCGATGGGACCGGGCCACGTGGAGCAGGGGGCGGCGCCCGTCAGGGAGGTTCAGGCCGCGCGGGAGCCCATCGCAGGGGGAGGAGCTCAGACATGGCAGGCTACAGGTCCCAAGTCCTGCCCCACGGGGAGGCACCTAAGGCCCAGCCAGAATTTAAGTGCGGCGCCGGTGGGCCAGCACTGCTGGGGGACCCTGCGCAACCTTCGCAGCTGCTGGCCCGGGTGCTAAGCCCCTCACTATCCTGGGCCGGCGGCGCCAGTTGGCCGCTCCGTGTGCTGGGCCACCAAGCCCATCCCCGCGCCCTCTGGAACTCACACTTGCCCGCCAGTGCAGCCCGGGTTCCCGCCCGCGCCTCTCCCTCCACACCTCCCCAAAAGCAGAGGGAGGAGGCTTCAGCCTCAGCCAGCCCAGAGAGGGGCTTCCACAGTGCCCTGGCAGGCTGAAGGGCTCCTCAAGCACTGCCAGAGTGGACGCCAAGGCCGAGGAGGCGCTGAGAGTGAGGGCTGCTAGCACATTGCCAGCTCTCACCAGGAGCCCAGATGGCCTCACCTAGTGGATCCCGCACCAGGCCCCCAGGCAGAGCTGCCTGCCAGTCCCACGCATGAGCCCGCAGTTTTCAGCCCTTGGGCGGTTGATGCCCCCGGGCACCACAGAGCAGAGGGCGGCGCTGTCGGGGAGGCTCCAGCTGAGCAGGAGCCCACGGTGGGGTGAAGCTAGGCATAACCGGCTGCAGGTCCGGAGCCCCGCCCAGCGGGGAAGCAGCTAAGGTCTGGAGAGCATTCGAGCACAGCGCTGGCAGGCTGGCACTGCTGGGGGACCCAGTGCACCCTCGGCAGCTGCTGGCCTGGGTGCTAAGCCCCTCACCCTGGGGCCCGCCGAGCCCACGCCCATCCGGAACTCACGCTGACCCGCGAGCGTGGCGCGCAGCCCCGGTACCCACCGGCGCCTCTCCCTCCACACCTGCCAGCAAGCAGAGGGAGCCGGCTCCAGCCTCGGCCAGCCCAGAGAGGGGCTCCCATAGTGCAGTGGGGCTCTTCAAGCCTGGCCGGAGTGGACACGAAGGCCGAGGAGGCCCCCAGAGCCAGCGAGGGCCGCCAGCACACTGTCACCTCTCATGTGGTACCCAGGTTGGGAATCTGGGATTTAAAAAGCACAAGAGGTAAAAAGAAATTTGAATAACCACGTATGAAATTATCCATGTATAATAATAACCATGTATAAATATTGGTTCATTACTTGTGAAAAGTTTATCATATTAATGTAACATCTTAACAACTGAGCAGACTGGATGCTGGGCAAAGGGGAGCTCTCTGTACTATATTTGCTAAGTTTCTGTAAATGAAAACCTATTTTTAAAATAAAAGGTTCATTTTTAAAAAGCAACGGCATTATCCTTCTCAAGCGAATTTTATGTAAAGTCCCCCTTTTCTCTGCCTACCATTTGTAGGATCTGAACTCCTGGACCGTTTCTTTTTGAGTAACTGAGCCTGAGATGATTCTTGGATATGCGTGTGTGTGTGTGTGTGTGTGTGTGTGTACTTTGTTTTATAGAGAGAGTAATTAGTGAGCTTCATATATCTGAACTAAAGCAAGGCTGTTTGTCAGATGACAGTTTAGACATATAGTTACCCTGTACTAGTCAGGTTTCTCTGGAGGGACAGGACTAATGGAATAGATACATATATAAAGGGGAGTTTGTTAACTCACATGATTACAAGGTCCCACAATAGGCTGTCTGCAGGCAGAGGAGCAAGGAGAGCCAGTCCAAGTTCCAAAACCCAAGAACCTAGAGTCTGGTGTTCAAGGGCAGAAAGCATCCAGCAGAGGAGAAAGATGTAAGCTGGGAGGCTAGGCCAGTCTCTCTTTACACCTTTTTCTGCCTGCTTTTATTCTAGCCATGCTGGCAGCTGATTAGATTGTGCCCACCCAGATTAAGGGTAAGTCTGCCTTTCCCAGCCCACTGACTCAAATGTTAATCTCCTTTGGTAATAGCCTCACAGACATACCCAGGATTAATACTTTGTATCCTTCAATCCAATCAAGTTAATGCTCAATGTTAACCATCACATAACCCCTTCCCATTTAGTGAATATTATGAATATACTGAGTGCAATATGAAGTGCAATTCTCCTAAGCAAAAATTCTAATATATAACTCTAGCACCCAGAATGCTGTTAGAAGCATTTTGGATATAGGATAATGGTAAATGAAGTTAAACACAGATTAGCAATCTGAGGAATTAGACCATATTCATATATCTGCTGCTAAATTGCTGATGACATGGACAAATCTGACCACATGCCTGAAATTTAGATTTTTTTTTTTAATGGGACATTGGAATTCTAATTATTCATCTGGGAAGATATGCTTATTAGTGTTTATCCCAATTATGCTTACTGTCACTTGAGAAGGCTTCCCTCCTTCCTACAAAAATGGAAAGCAGAGTGTTTAGATGGAAGATAAAAATTATATTCCCAAAGCTGGAGCTATAAGCATAGTAAACTAAGGCCTCATTAACACCAGAAAAGGGGGAAAACAAAACAAAACAAAACACCACCACCCATGCTGCCTGAGAAAAGTGACCTGACCCACAGATGCTCTTTTCCATTCCTTGTGATTTGTTGAAAAGTTTGAGGTGCTAGATACTACAATCTAAGTTTTGGCTTAAAGGAAACAAGCGCAAAGAAATTCTCTTCTGTTTACTTAGAATAATCTACGAATGGAGGCATATATGCGGAAACATATACCCTAGTCCTTAGATTTTCTCTTTAGTGGTTAAAAAAAAAAGTTGCAGCGGGAAATGACTGCCTTATGAATGAGGCATCAGGGACAGATAGAGGTGCTGTTTGACTGACCTTCAATTATCCCAATTGAAAATCAAGAGCTTGGTGCCTTCTTTGATTTGTCACCATGGGAGGCATGTCCTTAATGTCACAATGCCACTAAAGAAACTGTACTCTGGGAATAGTCATTTAACATGAGTGGAAACAGAATTTCATTTAAGAAAAATCAAAGAAGTAATTCACAAATGATTCCCACAACTCTTTGGAGAAGCCTGGGCAGCCACAATAAGTTTATCATGTTGTTGATATAGACAACAGTCTAAACCACCCAGGGGTCTGTGGGAAATGAAGCCCCAGGGGCAGGGGGAAAATGAAGCTTTCTGGGAGAAATTCCCAGGCAACTTGTGAGTGTGGTTCTAAATAAGGCTGGTGGGAATTTCCAAAGCAGACAGCACCTCAGGGGGCTGGGGCAGGGTGGAGGAATAAGAAATCTTTTTCTTTCTGGGTGGAGCCAGGAATGTTTCTTATGAGCAAAATCTAAGGACCCACAAGTTGGACTGGCTTCTTAGAGCCAAGTTATAAATGATTAATTCTATCAAGGAAAAGAAACAGGGCCTCGTTGCTAAGCTTTGTAATGGAGTTCATATAAATTTGCGTAAAATATTATGTAGGATTAGTGTAGCCAGCCAGGAATTAAGCTACAGGAGCCAAGAGGAGAATGGGACCTCAGCCAACAGGAAAAGTGGGAGATGAAGTGTATCACGCTTGCCAAGCCAAGGAGGCTGGCCAAACCAGAGCTACAGTAGCATGGAAATGAGAAGTGAGACTCCCATTCTTGAGGGATGTTATCGTTATTATTATGTTGTTTTGTTTTTTTGTTTGTTTGTTTGTTTTGAGACGGAGTCTCGCTCTGTCGCCCAGGCTGGAGTGCTGTGGCCGGATCTCAGCTCACTGCAAACTCTGCCTCCTGGGTTTACGCCATTCTCCTGCCTCAGCCTCCCGAGTAGCTGGGACTACAGATGCCCACCACCTCGCCCGGCTAGTTTTTTGTATTTTTTAGTAGAGACAGGGTTTCACCGTGTTAGCCAGGAAGGTCTCGATCTCCTGACCTCGTGATCCGCCCATCTCAGCCTCCCAAAGTGCTGGGATTACAGGCTTGACCCACCGCGCCCGGCCCAATGTTGTTGTTTTTAAAATAAGTTTCCATCGTCTCTTCCCCTCAAATGATATTCTCACTACTTTCAAGTTTTGTAAAATATATCTTCACTAATGATGACAACAAGGAAGTTGGTTTGCTTTTTAGGTTCAGTTTGGCCCTGCAAGACTGAGCAGAGATCCAGTGGGCTGGGAGGTGGAGGAGTAGGATATACAGGTGAGCCCCTCAACCCTACAGCTGCTGCAAAACAAAACAGGGAGAGTTGAATGTAGAGCACCAAATACACATCGTTTGCCCCAGAATCCTGTATTAGAACCATGTCCAGGGAGTCAAAATAGTCTTGCCTAGGTAGTGGACAAGTCTTCGCTTTGACTTACTCTTTCCATGACTTCTTCCTTTGTCCACTTTATCAAGAGTTAGGAATGGAAGCTATGAACAGGTGTATCAAGATAAGCCCTATTATCCTCCTCCACAGCTCCATTTTCTATAGTTGGGTTGTTCAGCCATATTGCCGTTGAGTTGTTCAATCATATTGCTATTGGGATAAAAGCATCAGGAATTGGCCAGATTCCTGGGTTATGGTATGGCCCATAGAGTCCTCGCTTGGCATATATGTGTGGCCGCAAGAAAGGCTGCCATTGTGGCCTGACTCAGTCAGCCCCTGAGATTACACCAATGTCACCCCCTCCCCATCTTAGCATGATGATCCTGGGTGGTGACAGAGACTCCAAGCAGCAGCAGCAGGTGTACCCCACCCACGGAGGCAGTGTGCCCCTCCCTCGTTTTTCTCCACACTCACGACAGAGAGGTCTGAGCTGAAAGGCCCCCAACAATCTGTCAACAGCAGCTCCTCCTGGACAGATGAAGGGAGAGTTTCCCCCTGACCAAGCCAGTAGGAACTGCCCCACTCCGTTTCAAGAGGGAATTATTTCTGGCTGTTCTTCCAACCCCTTGTGCACAATATACACAGTGTACTAGTGCGAGAGGTGAACCTCGGCCCTGAGCTCCAACACCACTATTCCAATAGGTCTCCTGCCTTGTATCCCACCCCCATGCAAATACACACACACACACACACACACACACACACACACACACACACACACAACTCCTCCACACCCTCAGCAAATTTTGCAGGCTCCACTCCACATTCTTTTCACCTCCAGCTGGAGTGAAACTGACAATCTTCTGGTAAACACAAACTGAGAGGTTCTTGTTTTCTGGTAAGGGACAGGGTGAAGTCTGGACTTTTTCCCTAAGCCATCATGGAGGGAGTTCCCCTCTTGGAAAAGAGAACTTTGCCAGCTATGGCTGACATCATAAATGCTTAGAAATTGATATTCCCAACCAAGATCCCTCTGTCCGAGGCTTTTTTTCATCTAAGCCTGCTTCGGGAAAGCTTACCTTTGATTTGCTGGAGTCAATGAGAATAACTTTTCCTGGTCATGCATACTTTCTGGTGATCTGGGGCAGAGGAGACCTGTGAGTTTTCTGTGAAACATGCCTCTGGCCCTGCCACACGCTCATCTGAATTGCGTTGTACTGGTGGAGGGAGGTGTTTGCCTGTGTGTCTGCATGCTCTGTGTGTGTGTGTGTGTGTGTGTGTGTGTGTGTGTGTGAAGTGGGGCAGGGGTGGGACATATACAACCATTTATTGAGAACAAGGATTTTTTTTTTTTTCTGTTAGTTGTCATGACACCTTCGTGAGGTACAAAGAGTATTTTTGTTTTACAGAGGCAATGACAGATTCTAGGTATATAACATCTCTAAGGACAGCAGCCTTGTAAGTTCTAACGCAAGGATTCAAACCCAAAGTCCAGGTTATTGCCTCTAAGCCGCCTGCCTCTCAAAGCCCTGAAATTCTGTGTCCTGGAAGATGAGATTTTTAACCTGACTGCTCTGTCTGTGTCTCCCTCAAATCAGAGACTGATAATGCTCCAGGAAACCTTGGTAGTCATTTGCACCTACACCAGCAGGGCTACCCTGCTTGCCTCATGTGACAAATGGGGAAACTGAGGTCCTGCAGATGTGACTTTCCTGAGGACACACAGCTGGTGAACTATGGAGCCTGAACTTACACATAAGATTTTTATTTATTTTCTCTTCTTCTACTATCATTTGAGAGTAAAACAAAATTAGTAGGAAAGGAATCAGTGAGGTTCCCCTCTTTAATTGTGAAATAAAGAAAAGCCTGAGGGTGCAGGTGCACGGATTTGTTTTCAGTCCCAGGACATGACTGGTATTTATATTTATACTTCTGCTTGTGATCCCCCATCTTGTCCCATCATAGATAATGAAAGCTACCAGAAATGGAAGACTACACTGATGATTTAGAAGGATAAAAATTTATCTTAGCTAAAACTTCAAACGGGAAGAAAACCTTCTAATGGTGCCTTTTTATTAAATTTTATGCAGTTAAATAATCACATCAAGAGAAATCTTCCATACTTGCTTTTTGATGAAAATTCATAGCGGCCAAATAAGCACATAAGCTCAAATTGTTTTTTCGGTAGGTGGTCCTCTGCCAAAACCCTTATGTGTCAATCATTCTCTGCTCAGTAAACAAAACCATTTTCCAGAGGTTAGAGATTCAAAAGAGTAAGATGATCTGACACTACTTGCTGAAATTAAGTGATATTTGATTTCTGTATACCATCATCCGTCTCCTATATCATAAACTCCTTACAGACAGAATTTTTTCTTATTAATCTACATATTCTCAGAGCTTATTTGAGTTCTGTGCAGAGTGATTGATCAGCAGACATTTGTAGGATGAAAGATAAATGAATAGGGCTGACTGACATTCAAGCTTACCTGTTCCCTTCCTTGGCCTTGAGGCCCAACTGGACTTAAAACATGTCATATTTGCTTCTATTGATGCTGGGAGAGAAGCTGTCATCATTGCACATCCGTTCTCCAGGACATCAGGATGCTTACCCGAAAAACTGATTGGGAAATAAACCAGAATCCTTCTTTAAATGTGAAGGATCTATTTATCGACTTATTTTTCAGTGATGTATTCATTCGATTCATTTGTTCAAGCATTCATTCACTTTCATGCCATGTGCCAGGCACTGGGCAAAGTGCTCTTAGCAGCCCATGTTCCATCAGGGGAAATGGATTGGCAAGCCCGGACAAATATAATGATAGAGTAGAGACAAGAAACACATCATCCAGCTCCCAGGCCCCAGAATTGTTTTAATCTGAGATGCTTGACATTGACAAGACACAGATAACTTTGGATATTCTTTGGGTGACCACACAAATATTGGTCAAACTATTACCCCCAAGTCCAAGGTAACTTTGTTATAGCTCCACCCTTGATAACAGCATGTCAATGTTTCTCTTCTGATGTCTTATCACCCAACTAAACATTTTTTTGTGTGGACCAATAGCCCTTTTCAGTCTCCCTTAGGGTTTCTTTTCCCATTTAATTCTCCACATGACCCCTATTCTGTCTATGATATACACTTGCCTTGAAAAATTTTTATCTAGTAACCTACTATTGGCAAGATTTTGTACTAAGTATGGGATACAAAGACATGGGTACTACTCATAAAACAAACAAATAAGCAAATAACTGGCGGGTTGTCATGGTAAACCACCCCCAAATATGGGGGCTGGAAATACTACCCCAAAATATGGCACTTTAGCATACGGAGTATATTTTAAGCTGAAGAAAATTGAGAAAACTGCAAAAGCAGAAAAGTTTCTCTGATTTTCTTAGCACTTCCCTCATGTGACAAGTGTCTTTCCCTATTCCTGGAAAGAATGATAGTTATAGACAGAATTAAAAAAGAAACCCGAACAAGCCATGCTAAGTTCCTCCCAGTTTATTACCATTAGGTTATATCCCCTCTTTGTCGAATTTTGCTTCTACACAGCTATCTATTCTTCATCAAACCTGAGCACAAAAAATACTGTTTTCTCTGAGCCTTTGGTCTTCATTTCTGAAGGTTGCCATGTCACAGAAAACCGTGGTCAAATAAACTTGTTATGTTTTTCTCTTGTTATTCTGTTATTTGTTATAGAGGTGTCAACCATAAGTCCTGTGACGGATAAGGAAAATATATTACCTTTTCTCCCCTACACTTGCTAAACTTTTATGTTTGTCTTTCCTGAAAAGCCGTATTTTGTTAAATGAATCTACCCTATCTTTAAGAGGTAGTACTCTTTAGGACACATTGTCTTCCCTTTAGACCCTTTCTAGGAATATGCCCTTCTTTTCCTCAAGGAGAACTCAAGAAGAACATGCACTTTATTTATTCCTTTGTACTTATATATGAGAACTCACTCTGCGCCAGCAAGATTGGCTGAAGACTGGAATTGTATCCTGGTGGCATTGGCAGCCGGTGGTACTCACAGTCCACTGGGAGAGACTGATGGGTGATGAGGGTGCTGTTATGAGATGCTGTGGAGACACAGAAGAGAAGCAATTAAGGCAGAGAGAATCAGAAAAGGCATCCTGAAGAAAACGTACATCTAAACCAAGATTTGAAGAAGAAATTTGAATTAACCTTATAAAGAGGTAAGGATTAAAGACTGCCAGAAGCACTAAACACGAGACATGCTGAGAAGGTCTAAAAGTAGGTATGTGACTCAATTATCTAGTAAGACTTGGAGAGCCATTGCTGTCTGAATTTGTGAAGCTAAAACCAATATCCGAAAAATTTAAGGGTTTTTTTAGAGTTCATCCAACACTTCTCTTTTGTTCCTAATATCCTAAAATTCCAGGAAAGTTTATAAAGTATTTTGATATTATTTTCAGCCTAAAAGATCCCAAAGTAAGAAATTTATGGAAGTTTACAGAAGTTACAGGATGAATTAATCAGTGCACATCTGGCCTGTGGTACAGTGCAGTGCATCAGAGATGTCAATCAAGGCAAGGTGGTGAAGGAGAGCCTGCAAGGCAGGGGAAGATTAGAACTGCCATTTTTCTATTATCAAGATATGGGTGACTGTAATTATTTTTCCTTAGCATTGGTACACACATGGATATGTATATTATTATGTCTCTAGTTTGAGGATTACTTGTTCTAAAAAAAAATACAAAATTATAGGAATGTAGAAAATTGGAATTAGAAATACCATTTTTACACTTACTTTTTGGAAAAATACATACATTTTAATCTGAAGAGTTTATATAAGTTAATTTTATTGTATCCCTGGCACACAGGGAGTTGGTTATTTTTTGTTGTAATAACTTCTTGGGCATTTTTTCAGTCTTGACTTTAAACTCAAGTGAGCTCAAGGACTGTATTTCCTACTTTACATGGTTATCTTATGTCTTAGCATGATATTGAGTTCATGATAAATCCTTAAGAACTATTTTTAAATGAATAGATAAGAGAGCTACTAACTTTAATCAGAAACAACCATGAAGGAGGTAGGGTTTCAGCCTGGCAGATATACCAGGGAAAGTGGTTGTAAGTTTAGGAAAATATGCAGGGCAAGATGTTAAATCTAGGACTTTGGGCTCTCAACCTGGTGATAAGTAGATATTCATAGCTAAGTTGTTAGTTGTGCACACAGAATTATAGAAAACTGGATGGAGGGTTTGCTTGCTCTTATTAAAGTGATCAAGGAGACCATAGTTTGTGGTGAAATTTTACGACCAATGGTGATGTTGTGGAGTCTATGGATGAAGAAGCTGGTTCTAAAATGAGGTTTGTGAAATTATGTTGGCAAGGCCAGCAAAAAGTATGAATTGTGTGTAAGAACCTCCTCAGCACAGCATTCATTTTCTTTTTTTTTTTTAATTTATTTATTATTATTATACTTTAAGCATTCATTTTCAAAGAACATGGTTTCCTGGCCAGACTGCCTGGGCTCACATCTCAGCTGTGTCATTTACCAGCTGTGTACCCTGGGGTAATGCGTTGTGTGCAGCCTCTCTATTCTTCATATTTCTTATGTGTAAAACAATGATAATCAGATTTACCTGTTATAACAAAGATGAAATTAGTTAAAATGACATGATGATTTTCATACACATAAAGTGCTTAATAAATGTTAACTTATTATTTTATTACCTGGTTTATGGAACTTTAAATGGCCCTACCAATCCAGAAATCTCTGCCATGAATTACTGTTAGCTCATATATATCCCAAAATTCTCATCTTAGAAAATTTAAGTCAAAAAGAGGTAACACCCTAAAGAAAGATTTCCAGACAGCCACTCTTATAACGCACATAAATTATGGGAAAAGGGAAAAATTATTAAATTATTAAATGGTGGGCTTAGAAAGGTTTGTGAGCATCTTATCCAACCCCATCAGTTTACTAGTGAAGAAAGCAGGGTCTAGAGAAGAGAAAATAACCTCTCAAAGTTCAGTGTGGACCCAAAAGTTTCTACCTCCCAAACTTTTTTGATTGTTTTACTTTTACATCAAACTTTTTTCCATTAATATAATTGGTAAGGTAGCAGCACATCAATTGGCTGGGTGCTCAAAGGCCTTAAGAGAAGACCCTAGATAGCTGGAGAAACATAGAGAACACCCTTTCTGGCATCCAAGGAACGATAAAACATTTTTTAACCAAGGAGCACCCCAGATAATAAAAGAGGAGATGGGAAGGAGGAGAAAAAGGCAAAATTTGAGTAACTCAGAAGTTTTCTTCCACCATGTGAAAAGGTATGAGGTGCCAGATAGAGAGGATCATTTCATTCCTCTGGTGTTTGGTTGAAAGGATAAAAAAAGGAAAGAAGAAGGAATTTTAAAAGGTTAAGTTGACCAAGTCTGTCTTTCTTTGGGGATTTCCAGACCATCTATTCTAGAACTTTACAGATGGAGAGAAGTAAACACCCAAAACCAATGAATGTTCTGAAGGACAGCATACCTAGATAAAGAATTTAAATGTTGGCTACCCTCTTGATGGAAATTGGATCTTAGTGAAACTTTTTTCCTTTCTCTCAGCAAGACTGGATGTCATACAAAAAATCTCAAATCATATGTAGCTTTGTTCTGAGAAACGTGTGGATCTTCAAGATTTCATTGCAACAGTTAATAATGGTTTCCATGTGATTCCAGAATAGCATAACTGTGAGTAACGATCTAGGACATCTGAATGTTTTAACTTGGTGCTTTTAGCTTTTCTGAAATAGGCAAGCAATGTGTTTTACTGGTAAATTGGATTTTAATTTATGTTTATGCTTTGTCAATGACGTATTTTAAAACTAGTAGTTTTCATGATTAGAGAGATTCAAGACACCAGATTTTTGCTATATAATTTTTACATATACTCAAATGCCTTTAGACAAAACAGGAACCTAATTTAGCCACCCACCAGCCACAAAAGTATCTGGGGCACATAATATTTTTCCATGGCGGCCAGGGTGACTGCTTTTTGAACTTGTTTATTTGATCTGGGAAAGTGTAACTCACAAACAGCATCTGGATTTCAGAGGTTCCTATATTTGCCCCCAATTCTCCCTTTCAGTCAATGGTATCCAAATGACTCATCTGCAAGTTCAGAGAGTTGAGTTGCTCTGCAAGACTAAAACGCAAGGCTCTCTGGCTCATTCCCTGTAACCACCAAACCCCACAATCTCTGGATGTGTAGCATGGGAACCTGCATGAAGTTTTGCCAAGACCACCAGGTTGCTTGGAAAAAACACAGTCTTGACAAGCTTAAGAGTGACCCTAGAAAGGTTTAGAGCTTGTTTGTTTTATTTAAGGAGTTCCCTGTAAGAGCAGAGACTGGGGTGGGGTGGGATGGGGAGGAGAAACCTTTTTTTTTTTTTTTTTTTTTCCATCAAAAGGTGTGACTGAGAACTTGCAATTTTTGATGACATGTTTCTCCCTGAGAGACCTTCACTGTTGGCAGACACAGTTGAGACACTGATGAAAAGCCATGGGGCATAGTTTTTTGAGGCCTCCAAGAGAAACCCCACAGTTTTAACTTAATCCAATTTCAGTGGGGTGAGTAGCTTGGAGTGAATTAAGAAATAAACAAGTAACACTTCTTGAACACTAGAACCAGAATGAAACAAGGTTAGGCCATGACAGTTGACAGTGTCAACTTGACCTGTAGCCTCTAATCAGCCTGAAAATTATGCCTTCCCTGGTTTTTACCTAGTCTCTTCATTTCTTTTATTGTATAAACATCTGGAAACAGTCCACTTGCCTAGCTTGAAGTACCTGCCACTCTGATTTTCAGAAACAGCAAATTCAATTCCATAGTTGATTTATCAGATCAATATTGCACCATCAAGATATGCCTAAGCATAAAATGAAGGGTCAAGGAACATAGAGACTTCTAACTGTCATTTTAATAAATGCATAATAAGGCTAGAAAAAGTGAAGAAATATCTACTCATTTCTTAACCAAGTTTATTAGCTGGTGACTTCAGTTAATATTTAATTCTAGGTTTCTCTTACATTTTTAATCTTTTCTTTCTTTCATTTTACATTTTTGATGTAAGAAAGAAGACTCCAGTTTTTTCGCACTGTGTGAAATCCAGCTCTAATTATGTCCATATGACATCATAAATCTGTTAAGAATTGGACAACTTTATTATTTGAGCCTTAAAAGAACACCCAAAATAAAGGTCAAAGCTTATATAATGGTAATTGTATGAGAATATATCCTCAAAATAAACAAACAGAAACCCCCATATAGTACTTAGAATTTTCCCTTCTTTTTATAAATGGGAAAAATTAACTCACATGTCACCAGTTTCCAAAGAAGGGAGCAAATATTTAAATCCCTGCTTCTTCTTCCATAGGCAAAAGCTGCGTTATATTTCCTAACTCTATTCGCTTTTGCCTCTTTCTCTCTCTGTCTTTTTCTCTGTATATTCCTTTCTCTTTTCTTCTCTACTCCCATAAATCCATACCTTTTGGCTCTAGGGCATCACTTTATTGGCTTCTATTTTTCTGCCCTCAATAACAGTGCTTCTCTTGTCTCCGTGTAACATTATATTCTTGAGATAAAGAGCTTTCTTTGTAAACTTAAAATGTCTTTACTGTTACAGACAAGAAACATGCTTGATTTATGTATCCTACAGTTATGAAGAAATGTGCATAGCATTCAGAAATGTAGGTAGAATTTCTCAAATTTCCCCTGTGCTTTTATGATGAAATTTTGTCTATCCCGAAGCCATCTTTTGTAACAGTCATGGTCCAGCCCTGAAGGATAATATAGGCAAGGAAAAGTTAGAGGTGAATGTACCTAGTTTAATCTGTAAAGAAATCCCCCACCACAGTGTTTCCTTCCCAACACATGATTATTCATGATCAGAGGAGGCAGTGTTGAGGGTTGGATCAATCATAACTTTTGGTATAGACAAACCAGATGTCAGACATTGGCACTGCTACTTACCAACCCTGAAATCATGGTTGAGATCATTTCTCTTTGTCTCAGTTTTCTTCTAATGCCTATCCTCTAATACTGTGATGAAGATTAATGAGAAATTGCATATGCGGTGTCAATACAATGCCTGTTACAGACTATATGCTTTATGAAGCTGTAATATGATGGAAATTTTCTTTCCATTGATGGTAAAGAGCAATATGAAAACGGGTCATGTTGACTTAAATAGCGCAATTTCTATGGGTTAACTTCAAGAGATAGGGTCTTGATTTCAGTCTTAGCTAAATTATTTTCATTATTTTGATTATAGGCTCTGGCTTTGGAAGGCCTTAGTCCATACAAGAAGTATTTTTTTGAATGAAGACCAGTACCTACAGTGGTGACTATTTGGTTAATGGTAAAATACCATAGTCATCATAATGTATGAAGCATACTGGCATCCCAGTAGTGAACATCAGGGGGTTCTATTTAATTGTTTCTATAACTTCACATGAAAAGCTACCTGAGCCCATTGGAAAGCCTTGCTAACTAACCCAGAATGTCATCAATTTACCCCAGAAATCAGCATTATTCCTGTTTTCCGGGTGGTATGGATGCATTTAAGAACCATAGTTGAAGTTATAATGTGGCATCCATCATTTTTCTCATCAGCTCCAGATCTTTCATGGGTTTGTATTTTTAAAGCTTGGGCAGTCCACAAAATCACAAGTACTGATTACAGCTAATCCTTGCTAATCACCAGTGCCTTCATGGAAGTAGTGCTGCTACCCACCTTTGGATGTATTCACTACCATAGTTACTTTTTCATGTCATGGAGCATTATATGCTCCAAAATAATGCCATATTTCCTGTCAAAACAAAGTGAACCTCTCTTTGCCCCTTTTGGGTGTAACTGTGAAATGGGTTCCAAAACTCCAGCTTTATCACCTAATATTGAACAGATATTTTGGTGAAAACAGTGCCTATTGATTTTACTCATATGACCATTGAATTGGACTCAAGCAAAAGTTTAGTAGAGGTTCAGATTGATTAAGGAAGGAAATGCTAATCCAAGTGAACAGAAAAGAAATTACCATTGCCACTACCATGCTCACCATGAAGACCCTGTTATTCCATCAGCCTTAGCTGACCCTCTTTCCATTAAAGCTCTTTTCCGAGAGAGTCCTCATTCATACCTGCAATATAGTCTTTGCAACTGATGTCTGTAATATAGTCATGCATCTGCTACACATGATCAGATGCATCTGAATCCCATCAAGAAACCTGGTTAAGACTGAAGGTTGGACACTTATATCCTGAGTTCCTTTGAAGTGGATGACTGAAGGAAGATATTTCAGACAAAGTTGATCTTTTTTTGATACTCATTGGTTCATTCATATTTGGCAAAAGTATAATAATAAACTCTTCGATCAATAAAGTAGTAGAGAATTCAGCTCAATCTTTCCACTGGCGACAACTGGAAAAGCTGTACAACAAATGTTTTATAAAAGTTTGCCTGAAGGTATCAAAGTGCTAATAAGGTGCTTGTTCAAGGTGCAATAATTACACTTCTCAATTGAAAAAACAGAAATCAGAGGAGCATGAAATAATAAAGAAATAGTTGCCAACCTAAAATTCTATACCCAGAGAAAATAGCCTTTAAGACTAAAATAAAATAAAGCCATTTTCAGACACAAAGAGTTGTCTCTTGCTGACATACACTAAAGGGTTTCTTAGAGGGAAATCAATTCCCAAAGGAAGTTCAAAGAAGAAAGAAGGAAAGGTAGCAAAGCTAGTAGTAAATACAGTAATCAACATAACTTATTTGACTATCTAATTACAATAATGTTTCATGTGGATGAAGATATGTAAACTATAAATACATATAATATGCATACTAATAATGGCATGTAAGTCAATAATGAGGAAAATTAAAGAAAATCACTATGTTTTAAGGGAAAAGAGGGACATGTAAATTAATATTCAATGCCTTTAAATCATTAAATGCATATTATAAACTCCAGAATGGTTGCAACTATAAGAATGGGGAGATTATATCATGTAAATACTAGCCAAGAGAAAGGTGATATATCAAATTTATTCAATATCAAAAGAAGTAGACTATATAAGATAAAAGTACTATATAAGATAATGTTCTTATGATAAAATGTTTAATTCACAAGGAACGTGTATATCAATTATAAGTTTTATGCACCAAAGAACATAGCCTCAAAATATATTTTAAACACTTAACAGAAAGCAAAATAGATGAGTTCATTATTATAGTGGGGAGATTTTAACACACTATACTCAGTAACTAATCCATTAGAATCCATTAGTGGATTAGTGAATAACACAATAAATATCAAATAAATAAACACTGTAAATAAATATAGTAAGCAAAAAAAGTCAGTAAAGAAACATTAGTGTCTGGCTAGGAGCATCTGTGGTGGGTCACCTTTCTACCTACACGTGTGAGTGGATGACCTGAGAGGAGTACGGTGAGTATATGAGGATGTGACCTACTGGCTCACTCCTGAGAATGGGATCCTGTTAGATGGGCATGGGTAAATTAATTTCAGCAAAATGCTCTGGGCAAGGGGGTAGAATGGGGTGGGCTGGGGTTAGTTTGCTTTGGAATTCTGGGGGCATAAGGGTATTTTTTAGTTTCTAAGGTTTTATCTTGTTTCAAGAGTGGGACCAACCTAATGGGGAGGACAAGATGTCATCCTTGGAAACCCTACAGGGGACACATTTTCCAAGGTGACCTGTCATTGGGGTATGAGTGGCTGGCTGCCATCTTCATGCCTGATACCACTGGTTTTTCATTGGCATCTGCCTTGGTTTGTCTCATTCTTCTTGGTTGAGTAGGTTTTAACTGGGGTAACCCTTCTGCTAGGAGTCCCAATTATTTTTGACTAAGGGGTGGGGGACAGTTGACATTTCTGGTCCTATAGGCCCTTTCTGGCCAGGAAGGCATTGGTGCAGGTGAGCCTGAGATGACCTTGCCACCCGTGGCCAGGGTCCTTGTTTTATATCTGCAAATAAACAGCTTGTTTGGAAGCAAACAAATGAAAAGATGTAGAATGTATGAATAACATGATTAACCAATTTAACTAATTCACTAGAAAATTGTGTCCAACCACTGCTGAATACACATTTTTTTGTGCACATACGGAAAATTAAGAAAAACTGATTGAAATGAGGAGTAACATAAAATATATCTCAACTGATGACACACAGAATATGATTTCCCACCACAATTCAATTAAGCTAGGAACTTAATAGTAAAAGTAATATAAATAATTATTATTGAATAATAAAAAAATACACCAACATGGCAGGGCTCACATACTGCCTTTGCTACTCTCCATCCATCAGATTTTAGAAATGATTCAGGCTTCAAAGAATTCCTTTGTAAGTCATCCTCAATGTCTTACAATGCTATTGAAGTTCTTTGTAAACAAGACCACTAAAATTTGGTTTTATTTTTAAAAACATTATAATTTATAATGTTTTTATAAATTATAAAAACATTTATAATTTAACTTTTAAAAACATTATAATTGAGATTTGTGATACCTAACTTGTCATAAGAATCTGTTGATGATACAACTATATTCAATTACATAAATTTATATTCTAAACTGAAGTGAAATGAAATTGGAAAGGTCTGCACGTCTGTAGCATATAAATTTAGTGAATGCTCAAAAGAATCATAGCCATAAACAATTTGTTTGATGAATTTTGCCTTGCAAAATTATTTTTTCAAGGAAATTTACTTTTAATTGAAGCAAAAAGAAGGAATTTGGGAAAATACCTAGACTCTAATACTTATACATTTCATTATAAAAAAATAAAATGTACTCTAGGAACTTACTATGAGTTATCTGTTTTGTTGTTTTGTTTTGTTTTTTGCTTTTTGAGACGGAGTCTCGCTCTGTCGCCCAGGCCGGAGTGCAGTGGTGCGATCTCCGCTCACTGCAAGCTCCGCTTCCCGGGTTCACGCCATTCTCCTGCCTCAGCCTCCCAAGTAACTGGGACTACAGGCACCCGCCACCAAGCCCGGCTAATTTTTAGTATTTTTTTTTTTTTTAGTAGAGACGGGGTTTCACCTGTTAGCCAGGATGGTCTCGATCTCCTGAGCTCGTTATCTGCCCACCTTGGCCTCCCAAAGTGCTAGGATTACAGGCGTGAGCCACCGTGCCCGGCCTACTATGAGTTTTGAGGTACCTTAATGACCTATGGAAAGAGTATGTACTTAATTAAAAATGTTTTAATCTACAGAGAAAAGTCCACTGAAAATGTCAACAATTCCAAATTTAGAAAAATAAAAATTTGAAGAACATTGCAGGCAATTATGTAAAAAATTAAAAATAAGACAATATTGGAAAAATACATTCTCCAGAAAACTATTAATGATACAGCAATATCAGTGAACAGTCAGGAACTAATTAATTGATATAAGTATTTATTAATAATAAAATGTCTTAGACTTATGTCCAGGTACTCTACTCAATATAAAGAGTTTTTGTGTTTATGAAAATACATATGCTATTTATATTTTATAGAGTGGCTTTTATTTTTGAAAACGGACTTTCAATAAAACATTTTTATTGTAAGTACCCAAACATAATAGAAAAAATTTTAGGTCAATACATAAACTCTTCAAAATTATACAATTCTAAATATTTGTAGTGTCCCTCTCACTCTCAAAAGTGTCCCAGTGGGATTATAAATTACATGGTCACTACAATTATGAACAACTTAAAGAAAACGAACTTAGAAACGTACATGAACAAATTAGCAAAGTCCAACTTATCTAATAATATAACAATTGCCAAAGATGAAAGAAGGAATAGGAAATGTGAATAATACAATAAATATTAAATTAAAAACACTGTAAATAAATATCTTTACCCAGAGAAAACTTCAGGCCGAGAAAGGTTACGAGTGAATTGCAGCAAGCATCCAGGAGGAGTAATATTCTTTTTATACAAACACTTTCACAGAACAGAAACTATGGAAAACTTCCCATCTGTATTTTATGAGGCCAGCATAACCTTGATAATAAAACCTGACAAAGACATTATGAGAAAAAGAAATACAGGCAAATCTGACCTGTGAAAAAAGCAGCACAATTCTTAAAGCACTGTATTAGCAAGCCACACAAAGGTTAATACAACATGACTGATTTGAGTTCAGACCAGGAAGGCCACGTGGGGTTAACATTAATAAATCTATCAGTATATTTCATCACATTAAAAAGATTACAAAGGAAAATTATGATTATATCAATATGTGCAGAAAATATTTTTAAATGTTAAATATGTATTTATGAGATTAAAGAAATTTCTAGCAAATAAGGAATATAAGGAAATTTTCTTAATCTGATGAAGGGTATCTACAAAAAACCTTCAGGAAACACCATAACTTTTAAAAATTTTTTATTTTAAGTTCAGGGGGTACATGTGCAGGTTTGTTATATAGGTAAACTTGTGTCACAGGGGTTTGTTGTACAGATTACTTTATCACCCATATGTTAGGCTTAGTATCCCCGTTAGTTATTTTTCCTAAGCCTCTTCCTCCTTCCACCCTCCAGCCTCAGGTAGGCCCCAGTGTGTGTTGTTCCCCTTTATGTGTCCATGTGTTCTCATGATTTAGCTCCCACTTATAAGTGAGAGCATGTATTTAGTTTTCTCTTCCTGTGTTAGTTTGCTAAGGATAGTGGCCTCCAGCTCCATCCATGTTCCTGCAAAGGACATGATCTTTTTATGGCTACGTAGTATTACGTGGTGTGTATGTACCACATTTTCTTTATCCAGTCTACCATTGATGAGCATTTGGGTTGATTTCATGTCTTTGCTCTTGTGAGGAGTGGTACAATAAACACACGCATGCGTGTGTCTTTGTGATCGAATGATTTATATTCCTTTGAGTATATACTCAGTAATGGGATTGCTGGGTTGAAGAATAGTTCTGTTTTTAGCTCTTTGAGGAGCTACATTGCTTTCCACACTCCTTTACTCAATGGCTGAACAACGTACACTCCTGGCAACATTGCATAAAGGTTCCTTTTCCTCCGCAATCCTGCCAGCAACTGTTATTTTTTAACTTTTTAATAATAGCTATACTGAGTGGTGTGAGACGGTATCTCATGGGGGTTTTCAATTGCATCTCTCTAATGATCAATGATTTTGAGCTTAATTTTCATATTCTTGTTGGCCATATGTATGTCTTCTTTTGAAAAGTGTTCATGTCCTTTGCCCATATTTTGATGCAGTTTTTTTTTCTTGTCAGTTTACTTAAGTTCCTCATAGATGCTGGATATTAGTCCCTTGTCAGATGCATAATTTGCAAAACTTTCCTCCTATTCTGTAGGTTTTCTGTTTACTCTGTTGCTAGTTTCTTTTGCTGTGCAGAACCTCTCTAGTTTAATTATATCCCATTTGTCAATATTTGCTTTTGTTGCAATTGCTTTTGGCGGCTGCATCATGAAATCTTTGCTTGTTCCTATATCCAGAATTGTATTGCTTATATTGTCTTCCAGACTTTTTATAGTTTTGGGTTTTACATTTAAGTCTTTAATCCACCTTGAGTTAATTCTTGTATATGGTGTAAGGAAGGGGCCCAGTTTAAATGTTCTGCATATGCTAGTTATCTCAGCATCATTTATTGAATAGGGAGTCTTTTCCCCATTACTTGATTTTGAAAGCTTTGTTGAAGATCAGATGGTTTTAGGTGTGTGGCCTTGTTTCTGGGCTCTCTATTCTGTTCCATTAGTCTATGGGAAACACCATACGTAATGGTAATAAATTGTAAAAGTTTTCCCTTTGTGATCAGGATGCCCACTATCACCACTTTTACTGAAAGTCCTAGAAAGTGCTACAGGATAAATACAAGTAAGAAGTATAAGGATTCAAAAAAAAAAAAGAAACTAAACTCTTACTATTCACAATTGATGTAATTACACAGAAAATTCAAAACCAGTAACTTCATTAAGATTCTCAGATAAAGATAAAAAATACAAAATTCAATTGCATTGCATTCAATTGTGACAAATAAAAATGGAAATTAAATTTTAAAGATGGCATTTGTCATTTCCAAATACCAAATTCCTAGGAATATATCCAAATAAAGCCTCATAAGACCTCTACACAGAAATTTATCAAGGGATAGCACAAAAATTAAAGTAAGCATAAGTAAATAGAAATAAAAGAATGAATAATGTTGCATGTCAGTTCTCTCCAAATTGATCTTAATGATTTAGTGCAATTCCCCCAACATCCTAAAGGAGATTTTTGAATAATGTTGGTGGATCTTGACAAGTTGTTAAATTTATATCAAAAGTTTAAGATAGCCAGGGCTATACAAGGCCTGGGCAAGAGGATTGCATGAGCTCAGAAGTTCAAGACCAACCTGGACAACATAGTGAGACCTCACCTAAAAAAGTCAACCAGGTTTAGTGGCATGTGTTTGTAATCTCAGCTGCTCAGGAAGCTGAGCTGAGAAGATCTCTTAAGCCCAGAAGATCGCGTAAGCCTGGAAGATCACTTAAGTCTGGAAGATCGAGGCTGCAGTGAGCTGTGATCATGTCACTGCACTGCAGGCTGGGTAACAGAGACCCTCTCTCAAAAAGAAAAAAGAAAAAAAGAAAAATTTAAGGACATTAAATAGTAATAGTAATTAAGACAGCATGATATTTCTCTAAGAGTCAAAGATAATCAAGGGAAAAAAGTAGAGTCTAGATATGTGGACTCTAGAGTTAAGACAAAGGTGGCACTATACAACCATGGAAAAATGATCATCTTTTTAATAAGTACTGCTGGGACAATTGGGTACACATGTGGACAAAAGGAAACATCCTCTACATCAGAGTACATGCAAATACCTATTTCAGGTGGACTGTAGATCTTTGTGAAGGGCAAAACAATAACGTTTCTACTGGAGAGTATATTCATTACCTAAGGGAGGGAAAGATTTCATAATCAGGACACAAAAAGCATATCTTTGAAAGAAATTATTAATACATTATACTACATTAGAACTAAAAAATTCTGTTTCTCAAATGACACCATTAAGAAAGTGAGAAGGGCAAGCAATTAAGAGAGAGAAGACATTTACACTCCTTAAAACTGACAAAGGGCTCATATCCGGAATGTACAGAGTAGTTGTATCCATCAGTAAGATAGCCTGTTTGATGAAAAACAGCCAGAGTCGTACTTCACAAAAGAGGATATACAAAGGGCCAATAAACATAAAAAGAATGCTCAACTTCACTGTCATCAGGGAAATGCAAATTAAAACCACAATGTGATACCAAGATAACACTTGCCAGAATGGCTAAAATGAAAAAGACTCACAGTAACAATTGCTGATGAGGATGTGGAACAACTGGACCTCACTGCTGGTGGAAGTGTGAAGCCTATAACCACTTTAGAAAACTGGCAGTATCTGCTAAAGCTGAATATACACATACCTCATAATCCAGTAATTCCACTCCAACAGAAATGCAAGGACATATGAAATAAAATACAGGTACAAGAATATTGACCACAGTATTATTCATCACAGCCCCCAGATAAAAACTGTCCAAATGTCTAGTTATCGTATATTCAACCCAGAGAAATCTAGTCATCTTTGAAAACAAATGAACTACAGCTTCACACACAGAGTAAATGATCTTAACAAATATATTGTTGAGTAGAAAAAGTCAGGTATAAAAGAGTGTATACTATATCACATAGTGTACATATATGCATGTATATATATAAAATTATATAATATCTATATATTAATTTATAGACATATATATTAAATCCTGGCAAAACTAAATGAGTAACATAGTTTTAGGAGTCAGGATACTCACAGAAGAAATAACCAGATGTTTTCTAATTATCAGATACCTAAGGGTTTCTTGAAGTAATTCAGAAAAATAAATCAATCTTGATCATTGAATGAATAAAAAAATACTCTTTCACTTTGAAAAAATCTAAAGTAGGTCGATAGACCTTTTCCCCAGAGAGAACTGTGCAAGCTTGGTCAGCAAGCTCAGGAAAAGAAGAGTGTAATAATACTTTTGTATCATAGTATATGGCTCCAATTCTTAATTCTACTTTGATTCCACCTTGCTGTGAAATTATAAGCAAGTTAATTGGCCTTCTCTGTATCTCAGTTAATCTGTAAAAAAGGGATGATAACATTAACCTGACAGAATAAGACAAAAATGAATTTATACAGTAAATTAAATGATACAATGTGGGCAAAATCTGTGAAGCATCTAGGATTTAATGGGCACTTAAAAAGTAAATGATAGGGCCAGGTGTGGTGGCTCATGCCTGTAATCCCAGTACTTTGGGAGGCCAAGGTGGGCAGATCACGAGGTCAGGAGTTTGAGACCAGCCTGGCCAACACAGTGAAACCCTGTCTCTACCAAAAATACAAAAAAATTAGCCAGGTGTGGTGGCAGGCACCTGTAGTCTCAGCTACTTGGGGGGCTGAGGCAGGAGAATCGCTTGAATCTGGGAGGCGGAGGTTACAGTGAGCCAAGATTGAACCACTGCACTCCAGCCTAGGCGATGGAGTGAGACTCCATCCCACAAAAAAAAAAAAAAAAAAAAAAAAAAAAAAAAAATCAGTGATAGAACGGTTATATACACTTTTGTGTTTTAACAGTTGAGTTCATAGAAAGGAAGAGAACTAATATTCTCTGAGTCCATTATGCTTCAGATACTATATCAACCAGTTTTTACATCTCCATTTAATCCACAAAATAACACTACTGAGTACAGATAATTCCTAATTTATCATATTAGAGAAGCATGTGTTGGCCAGGTTAAGTAATGTGCCCAAGATCAGACAGCTAGTTTTGCAATAAAGGTCTCCCTGCCATAAATAATTTGAATGTCACATATATGGCAGTAAAATTTAACATCTTTGCACATGTAGCTGCCCTTCTGTTTTATAAAATAAATTCCTCTCTCTGCACTCCCTAGTTTTTTCAGGATTAGGAAAATTCTCAGACTCCATTTCTTCACTTGGTCTTACAATTCGTGCCTAATTAGTATCTGAGTAGCCAATCTCTGCCTAACCCTCAATCAGTTCCTTATGGATCTCTACCTACAATTAGATCAATAGGTGAAATTGATAGAAGGAGACGTTCTACTAGTGGCTTTTTACATGTTCCTCTCTAGGGAATGAGGGTATATGGCTTTATACCTTAGAGAAGTTACATTTATCTGTCCCTGAGTCACCACTACCCCTCCTGACACACACCTCTTTGTTGTTAAGGGATTGATTTAAATTTGCCTCTGAGTTCAATTGAAAGCTTGAAGAATAGTGAAGTGCAATTATTCCCAGGATCCCACCAAGAAACAGAAACCAAGACCAAAAGCCATGGCGTAGAGAGTCCTTTTCATTTCTATGAGATAAAAAGAAATGCAGTATTTTGCTTCTATGAGAAGTAAGGAATGTGAGCTTGAGGGAGCAAACTCTATAAAGTGTTCAGAACTGTCCCAGCGGTGAGGTAAAAGGGAAAACAATTACAGTATCCGCTCCTTGGCTGAGGTTGCTCCCCAGAAGGGCTGCCCAGTCCTCCTGTGGAGAGAGAAAGGAGGAGCGAGCGTTCATATCTTACAAGCATAACCCTAGTGGAGACTGACGCAGAGCTGTAAAAATGAATGCCCTAATTTTGGCTTCTTGAAGTTTCTAAAATTTCTGAGTGTGGAAAGCGTGAGAGGTCCACCTCTCCAGCTTTCAGTCTCTGCAAAATCGATACATTATGCCATTTATCACCCAAATTCCATAATTAATTTTTAGCTTAAAATAATTGACAAAGTTTTCTTGATATAGTTAAAGATGCTGGGGACCAAATTAGTATTAGCTCTACCTTGCTTTGCCACATCATCATAATCAAAACCTATAGATATTCTGGTAGCTTAAACAAAGCAGACCCCAAAACGTGACATTTTCAAAATAAATAGGTCAGTGGATAATTATTTACTTCACAAAAGTTTTTGTTTTTCTAAAGCATCCACCATAGGATTTCTTTGTGAAACAGCATAGCTCTCTGGTGCATGTAAAAATATGACTCAAACAATTTTTTTTTTTTTTTTTCGCTAGGAAGTCAAACCAAGCGAAATATCAAGTCAGGTCAGGTTGGGTTTGGAGAGCATTTTGATGTTCTGGTTTTGTTCCATTTCAATTGCTTTAGAAAAATTTATAATGTCAGTCATAGCTTAAAATGACTCACAGAGGCTTTTTGGAGGTAGGGCGGTTGAGACTTGGGGAGACCTGTGGTTTGTTCACAGTGCCATAGAAAAGAATAATTTAGGGGTTTAATTTCTTTTAGGCTTGAGTCTATTAATGGAATTCCTCCTGCTCTTTAGTTCATAGTTTTATTTTGGTTAAAACTCTTGATTTACATGTAATTTTTTTATAAATGAAAATGTCTGTGCCTAAAATGAGGTAAATCTGAAACACAAATGGATTCTTTTGCCTCTGTAAAAGTAGAAGCCAACAGAAAAAACGCAATTTTTGTAATGATATTAGGTAGACAGTGTAGTGCGACTTTTGATCTTTTTCTCTAAACTGAGCAACTCAAATGCCATAAGCATTTACCCATAATTCTTATCTATGATTGCTTCTGTCTTTTGGTAGTTTTCCTCTAAATCATCTTTAACTTCTCCATCTTTAAGTGGAAATCAAATCTGCACTTACTGCATTAGTAAAGCATTGGCTATTTCTGAGTATATTTGTAAAGAGTCCATTCTTGGGGGCGGGCGGAGCAAGATGGCCGAATAGGAACAGCTCCAGTCTCCAACTCCCAGCGCGAGCGACACAGAAGACCGGTGATTTCTGCATTTTCAACTGAGGTACTGGGTTCATCTCACTGGGGAGTGCCGGACGATCGGTGCTGGTCGGCTGCTGCAGCCCGACCAGCGAGAGCTGAAGCAGGGCGAGGCATTGCCTCACCTGGGAAGTGCAAGGGGGAAGGGAATCCCTTTTCCTAGCCAGGGGAACTGAGACACACAACACCTGGAAAATCGGGTAACTCCCACCCCAATACTGTGCTTTAAGCAAACAGGCACACCAGGAGATCATATCCCACACCTGGCCGGGAGGGTCCCACACCCACGGAGCCTCCCTCATTGCTAGCACAGCAGTCTGTGATCTACCGGCAAGGCAGCAGCGAGGCTGGGGGAGGGGCGCCCGCCATTGCTGAGGCTTAAGTAGGTAAACAAAGCTGCTGGGAAGCTCGAACTGGGTGGAGCTCACAGCAGCTCAAGGAAACCTGCCTGTCTCTGTAGACTCCACCTCTGGGGACAGGGCAATAACAAACGCAGCCGAAACCTCTGCAGACGCAAACGACTCTGTCTGACAGCTTTGAAGAGAGCAGTGGATCTCCCAACACAGAGGTTGAGATCTGAGAAGGGACAGACTCCCTGCTCAAGTGGGTCCCTGACCCCTGAGTAGCCTAACTTGGAGACATCCCCCACTAGGGGCAGTCTGACACCCCACACCTCACAGGGTGGAGTACACCCCTGAGAGGAAGCTTCCAAAGCAAGAATCAGACAGGGACACTCGCTGTTCAGAAATATTCTATCTTCTGCAGCCTCTGCTGCTGATACCCAGGCAAACAGGGTCTGGAGTGGACCTCAAGCAATCTCCAACAGACCTACAGCTGAGGGTCCTGACTGTTAGAAGGAAAACTATCAAACAGGAAGGACACCTACACCAAAACCCCATCAGTACATCACCATCATCAAAGACCAGAGGCAGATAAAACCACAAAGATGGGGAAAAAGCAGGGCAGAAAAGCTGGAAATTAAAAAAATAAGAGCACATCCCCCCGGCAAAGGAGCACAGCTCATCGCCAGCAACGGATCAAAGCTGGACGGAGAATGACTTTGACGAGATGAGAGAAGAAGGCTTCAGTCCATCAAATTTCTCAGAGCCAAAGGAGGAATTACGTACCCAGTGCAAAGAAACTAAAAATCTTGAAAAAAAGTGGAAGAATTGATGGCTAGAGTAATTAATGCAGAGAAGGTCATAAACGAAATGAAAGAGATGAAAACCATGACACGAGAAATACGTGACAAATGCACAAGCTTCAGTAACCGACTCGATCAACTGGAAGAAAGAGTATCTGCGATTGAGGATCAAATGAATGAAATGAAGCGAGAAGAGAAATCAAAAGAAAAAAGAAGAAAAAGAAATGAACAAAGCCTGCAAGAAGTATGGGATTATGTAAAAAGACCAAATCTACGTCTGATTGGGGTGCCTGAAAGTGAGGGGGAACATGGAACCAAGTTGGAAAACACTCTTCAGGATATCATCCAGGAGAACTTCCCCAACCTAGTAGGGCAGGCCAACATTCAAATCCAGGAAATACAGAGAACGCCACAAAGATACTCCTCGAGAAGAGCAACTCCAAGACACATAATTGCCAGATTCACCAAAGTTGAAATGAAGGAAAAAACGTTAAGGACAGCCAGAGAGAAAGGTCGGGTTACCCACAAAGGGAAGCCCATCAGACTAACAGCAGATCTCTCGGCAGAAACTCTCCAAGCCAGAAGAGAGTGGGGGCCAATATTCAACATTCTTAAAGAAAAGAATTTTAAACCCAGAATTTCATATCCAGCCAAACTAAGTTTCATAAGTGAAGGAGAAATAAAATCCTTTACAGATAAGCAAATGCTTAGAGATTTTGTCACCACTAGGCCTGCCTTACAAGAGACCCTGAAGGAAGCACTAAACATGGAAAGGAACAACCGGTACCAGCCATTGCAAAAACATGCCAAATTTGTAAAGACCATCGAGGCTAGGAAGAAACTGCATCAACTAACGAGCAAAATAACCAGTTAATATCATAATGGCAGGATCAAGTTCACACATAACAATCTTAACCTTAAATGTAAATGGACTAAATGCTCCAATTAAAAGACACAGACTGGCAAACTGGATAAAGAGTCAAGACCCATCAGTCTGCTGTATTCAGGAGACCCATCTCACACGCAGAGACATACATAGGCTCAAAATAAAGGGATGGAGGAAGATTTACCAAGCAAATGGAGAACAAAAAAAAGCGGGGGTTGCAATACTAGTCTCTGATAAAACAGACTTTAAACCATCAAAGATGAAAAGAGACAAAGAAGGCCATTACATAATGGTAAAGGGATCAATTCAACAGGAAGAGCTAACTATCCTAAATATATATGCACCCAATACAGGAGCACCCAGATTCATAAAGCAAGTCCTTAGAGACTTACAAAGAGACTTAGACTCCCATACAATAATAATGGGAGACTTCAACACTCCACTGTCAACATTAGACAGATCAACGAGACAGAAAGTTAACAAGGATATCCAGGAATTGAACTCATCTCTGCAGCAAGCAGACCTAATAGACATCTATAGAACTCTCCACCCCAAATCAACAGAATATACATTCTTCTCAGCACCACATCGTACTTACTCCAAAATCGACCACGTAATTGGAAGTAAAGCACTCCTCAGCAAATGTACAAGAACAGAAATTATAACAAACTGCCTCTCAGACCACAGTGCAATCAAACTAGAACTCAGGACTAAGAAACTCAATCAAAACCGCTCACTACATGGAAACTGAACAACCTGCTCCTGAATGACTATTGGGTACATAACGAAATGAAGGCAGAAATAAAGATGTTCTTTGAAACCAATGAGAACAAAGATACAACATACCAGAATCTCTGGGACACATTTGAAGCAGTGTGTAGAGGGAAATTTATAGCACTAAATGCCCACAAGAGAAAGCAGAAAAGATCTAAAATTGACACTCTAACATCGCAATTAAAAGAACTAGAGAAGCAAGAGCAAACACATTGGAAAGCTAGCAGAAGGCAAGAAATAACTAAGATCAGAGCAGAACTGAAGGAGATAGAGACACAAAATCTCTCCAAAAAATCAATGAATCCAGGAGTTGGTTTTTTGAAAAGATCAACAAAATTGACAGACCACTAGCAAGACTAATAAAGAAGAAAAGAGAGAAGAATCAAATCGACGCAATTAAAAATGATAAAGGGGATATCACCACCGACCCCACAGAAATACAAACTACAATCAGAGAATACTATAAACACCTCTACGCAAATAAACTGGAAAATCTAGAAGAAATGGATAATTTCCTGGACACTTACACTCTTCCAAGACTAAACCAGGAAGAAGTTGAATCCCTGAATAGACCAATAGCAGGCTCTGAAATTGAGGCAATAATTAATAGCCTACCAACCAAAAAAAGTCCAGGACCAGATGGATTCACAGCTGAATTCTACCAGAGGTACAAGGAGGAGTTGGTACCATTCCTTCTGAAACTATTCCAATCAATAGAAAAAGAGGGAATCCTCCCTAACTCATTTTATGAGGCCAACATCATCCTGATACCAAAGCCTGGCAGAGACACAACAAAAAAGAGAATTTTAGACCAATATCCCTGATGAACATCGATGCAAAAATCCTCAATAAAATACTGGCAAACCGGATTCAGCAACACATCAAAAAGCTTATCCACCATGATCAAGTGGGCTTCATCCCTGGGATGCAAGGCTGGTTCAACATTTGCAAATCAATAAACATAATCCAGCATATAAACAGAACCAAAGACAAGAACCACATGATTATCTCAATAGATGCAGAAAAGGCTTTTGACAAAATTCAACAGCCCTTCATGCTAAAAACGCTCAATAAATTCGGTATTGATGGAACGTACCTCAAAATAATAAGAGCTATTTATGACAAACCCACAGCCAATATCATACTGAATGGGCAAAAACTGGAAAAATTCCCTTTGAAAACTGGCACAAGACAGGGATGCCCTCTCTCACCACTCCTAGTCAACATAGTGTTGGAAGTTCTGGTTAGGGCAATTAGGCAAGAGAAAGAAATCAAGGGTATTCAGTTAGGAAAAGAAGAAGTCAAACTGTCCCTGTTTGCAGATGACATGATTGTATATTTAGAAAACCCCATTGTCTCAGCCCCAAATCTCCTTAAGCTGATAAGCAACTTCAGCAAAGTCTCAGGATACAAAATTAATGTGCAAAAATCACAAGCATTCTTATACACCAGTAACAGACAAACAGAGAGCCAAATCAGGAATTAACTTCCATTCACAATTGCTTCAAAGAGAATAAAATACCTAGGAATCCAACTTACAAGGGATGTAAAGGACCTCTTCAAGGAGAACTACAAACCACTGCTCAGTGAAATAAAAGAGGACACAAACAAATGGAAGAACATACCATGCTCATGGATAGGAAGAATCAATATCGTGAAAATGGCCATACTGCCCAAGGTAATTTATAGTTTCAATGCCATCCCCATCAAGATACCAATGAGTTTCTTCACAGAATTGGAAAAAACTGCTTTAAAGTTCATATGGAACCAAAAAAGAGCCCGCATCTCCAAGACAATCCTAAGTCAAAAGAACAAAGCTGGAGGCATCACGCTACCTGACTTCAAACTATACTACAAGGCTACAGTAACCCAAACAGCATGGTACTGGTACCAAAACAGAGATATAGACCAATGGAACAGAACAGAGTCCTCAGAAATAATACCACACATCTACAGCCATCTGATCTTTGACAAACCTGAGAGAAACAAGAAATGGGGAAAGGATTCCCTATTTAATAAATGGTGCTGGGAAAATTGGCTAGCCATAAGTAGAAAGCTGAAACTGGATCCTTTCCTTACTCCTTATACGAAAATTAATTCAAGATGGATTAGAGACTTAAATGTTAGACCTAATACCATAAAAATCCTAGAGGAAAACCTAGGTAGTACCATTCAGGACATAGGCATGGGCAAAGACTTCATGTCTAAAACACCAAAAGCAACGGCAGCAAAAGCCAAAATTGACAAATGGGATCTAATTAAACTAAAGAGCTTCTGCACAGCAAAAGAAACTACCATCAGAGTGAACAGGCAACCTACAGAATGGGAGAAAAATTTTGCAATCTACTCATCTGACAAAGGGCTAATATCCAGAACCTACAAAGAACTCAAACAAATTTACAAGAAAAAAACAAACAACCCCATCCAAAAGTGGGCAAAGGATATGAACAGACATTTCTCAAAAGAAGACATTCATACAGCCAACAGACACATGAAAAAATGCTCATCATCACTGGCCATCAGAGAAATGCAAATCAAAACCACAATGAGATACCATCTCACACCAGTTAGAATGGCGATCATTAAAAAGTCAGGAAACAACAGGTGCTGGAGAGGATGTGGAGAAATAGGAACACTTTTACACTGTTGGTGGGATTGTAAACTAGTTCAACCATTATGGAAAACAGTATGGCGATTCCTCAAGGATCTAGAACTAGATGTACCATATGACCCAGCCATCCCATTACTGGGTATATACCCAAAGGATTATAAATTATGCTGCTATAAAGACACATGCACACGTATGTTTATTGCAGCACTATTCACAATAGCAAAGACTTGGAATCAACCCAAATGTCCATCAGTGACAGATTGGATTAAGAAAATGTGGCACATATACACCATGGAATACTATGCAGCCATCAAAAAGGATGAGTTTGTGTCCTTTGTAGGGACATGGATGCAGCTGGAAACCATCATTCTTAGCAAACTATCACAAGAACAGAAAACCAAACACCGCATGTTCTCACTCATAGGTGGGAACTGAACAATGAGATCACTTGGACTCAGGAAGGGGAACATCACACACAGGGGCCTATCATGGGGAGGGGGGAGGGGGGAGGGATTGCATTGGGAGTTATACCTGATGTAAATGACGAGTTGATGGGTGCAGCACACCAACATGGCACAAGTATACATATGTAACAAACCTGCACGTTATGCACATGTACCCTACAACTTAAGGTATTATAATAATAAATAAATTTAAAAAAAGTAAAATAAAAAAAAAAAAGAGTCCATTCTTTTCATCTCTCTCACTTCAATCCTATGCGATCAGCTATCTCGCTCTTTCCTTTTTCTTTTCCTGTCTTTTTTTAAAAGGTAATACAACATATGCTTTACTTATCAGGACATTTTTCAGTTAGCTTGTGTCAATTAGTCTTTACTTATTTTACAGTTTACTGCTTGCATTAAGTTCTTTTATTTTTCCTATTAACCATTATTCCACTATTAACCATGTATTCCTCTCTTTTTTTTTTTTTTTTGAGACGGAGTCTTGCTCTGTCGCCCAGGCTGGAGTGCAGTGGCGGGATCTCAGCTCACTGCAAGCTCCACCTCCCGGGAGGTTACGCCATTCTCCTGCCTCAGCCTCCCAAGTAGCTGGGACTACAGGCGCCCACCACCTCGCCCGGCTAGTTTTTTTGTATTTTTTAGTAGAGACGGGGTTTCACCGTGTTAGCCAGGATGGTGTATTTCTCTTTTTTAAAAAACAAACTTCCAAGATACTGTGATCATTGTCTTAACGCAGCATGATCCAGATGTCTTTTGAGCTAACCTCTATGTTCATTATTCATGTCACTGGAAAGAGATGGAATAACAGCAGCCCTAAGGTCCACAGTGACAAGCACCTGTTCCATCTTCCCCAGGCGCAGATCAGCCTTGTTGAATGAAGGAAACCGAGAGTGTTATGCTGAAGAGCATGGATTTTGAAGCCAGTCAACCTGGTTTGAATCTCAGCCCTACTGCATATTTGTCCTGTGACCTTGGGAAATGTTCTTAACCTGCGTAAAGCCTGTTTCTGTGTCTTTAATGTAGGGATTGCTGAGTTACCTTGATGAACAAATGTAATCTCTATGGAAACTATTTAGTGAAGACCCTAATACATAGTAGTCCTCAACCCTATTTTTGTTATTTATTGTCTTCTTTTCATTGTGCAAAGTGTTATGTTGTGAGAACATGTAGGTCTGTCACAGAGGAGGGCTTGAGAAGAGTGAGGCTGAAAGAGAATGAAACTAGCATGCAGCAATCCCCAGTGTGTCTCCAGGGGCAGTCTTCCTACATACTGATCTTTAGTGTATAGAAAATCCCTTTATTCGACCAGATACATGGCTTAATGGCAATGAGAAATTCTCTGGGACACAGGAGCAGAGAAGTCTGTCTCTGTTTCAAGTCCTCTGCTGCTCCAAAACATGCATTTTTTTTTCTTTTTTTACACTGCCTAACCAAAGTCAGTCATGCGGAACATGAGACGGCATTGTTATGATCACCATCATTTCAAAGCACTAACTCATGATCTATTTTCAAACAGTGGCATGCTAGACTCTACTCTCTCAGAGCCTTAATTTAATAGAGAGCACAACTGATCTACATTAAAAAGAAAAAGAGAAAAACCCAGACAAGCACAACTTTGCTGGAGTAGCTGGTGGAGACTGTGAAACAGTATGCGCGCTCCTCTTGAGTGGTTTGTGGAGTTAGTGGAGGAAGCATAAACAAAGATATCCATAAGAATCTATAGTCCAATAAAGCAAACCCTCTGTTTATATAAAATATTTTTAAAAGGTGACAATCAAGTTGTCCTCCATCACATCAGCTAAGTTTTGTATTTTTGGAGAGATGGGGTTTCACCATATTGCCCATGATCCTGCTCACACATGGCCTTCACTTATTGTAAGTATGTGGTTTCCTGGCACCATCAACGTTAGGTAAAGGCTGTGTGCGTGCGGGAGCATGAGTCTCAACACAAACCGTTATCCCTTAGAGTGAAGCTCGAGTGGTTTTTGTGAATTTAATCAGAATCTCCAACCAAAGCTACTCACTATTTTGGAAAACATAGTGGTATTTCAAATCCAATTTAACAAATACACTAATTACTATAAAAAAAATTCCCTGGTCATGGCAGAGACTCTTCAATGTAAATTCTCAGACAACTGAACTTAGATAATATTTACCTGGTCAGGCATGGTGGCTCATGCCTGTAATCCCAGCACTGTGGGAGGCCAAGGCAGGCAGATGGTTTGAGCTCAGGAGTTTGAGACCAGCCTGGGCAACATGGCAAAATCCCATCTTTCCAAAAATACAAAAATTAGCCAGGCATGGTGGCACATGCCTCTAGTCCCGGGTACTTGGGAGGCTGAGGCAGGAGGATCACTTGAGCCCAGGAGGTCAGGGCTGCAATGAGCTGTGATCACCACTGTACTCCAACCTGGGCAACAGAGTGAGACCCTGTTTCAAAAAAATTTTTTTTTTACTATCATCAGGTGACTTTTGCTTATGGTAGTTATACTTTTGGAGCCCTAGGAGGTTACTTGTTCAGGCATTTGGTTAATGTGCTCCCTTACTCTCTAAATCCCGCCCCCTCCCCCCCATCTCCACTCCAGGACTTCACTCAGAAGGATTGAAATTCAAATTCTATTTTAATGTAAAAGGGATTTTAATTTAAATCCCGTTTATTTTTTAATGAGAATAGAAATACTATCAACTCCACCTCTCATTTTACTGTAGGAAAGTAGAATTGTAGAAAAGTGAAAATGCATACCCCATCTTTTATAGACATCATATGGCCTTGTACTAAATTCTTTGTTATTCTCAACACTTGGATGTTACTTTTGAGAGGGGGCCTTATTTTCTTGTCCTAGACTGTGTTATGACATCTTACATCTCTGTGCTTCTGTCCATATACTTCCACAGTCCTGGGATGCTTTTCTCCCTTTTCTGTCTGTTGACATACTACTTGTGATTTATATTGAAAAATAAATGTGTTCTTTTAGAGAGAGCACTCTGTGACCCTTCCAATTTTTCCTTGCTGAGCAGAACTAATAGGTTTCTACTAGGCAATCCTATTACACTTTGTTTATATACCTGTCTTACTTGTATATTTAATGTTACTTGTGTGACTAGTACAGTAGGGACATTCATGAGCACCAGTGGCACCTCAAGCCAGAGACCTGTGGACGAGGTTCCTCTGAGGCGCAGCGGTGACAAGAGTGTCCGCGAATGTTGACAAAGCCGGGAGGCACTAACACAGCAGACTGAAATAGGAGAGAAGAAAATGGTAAATGGTGTTGGCAACATGGCAGCCAATGATAATCACTCAGAAGACATCTTCTGGGTCCCAATGAGCAATTTAAAAGCAAAAAAAGCCAAGGAAAAACTCCTTTGTGAGAATCATTTTGATCCTATTTCAACTCCCAGAAAATACTGTGTATATTTGTAAATTCATTTTTCCCCATAAAATTGCAATTCTTGAAGACAAGAAGCAAATCTTATTAGTGTTTTTTCCCCCTTCTAAGTCTTGATTTTGCACGTAGAAGCTGCTTAGAAAAATATCTACTGAATTACATTATTTTGATCATCTTCTTGGATATTAGCCTGTTTAGAATATTACCAAAATTGTCTTATGATGAATGAAATTCATCATAAGAAAAAAATCAATGGTTATTTTCAATATTTCCCAGAGTTTGGAATGTGCTTTGGCTTATATGCTGAGCAAACCAGAAGACGAGAACATCTGAGGTTTCACTACTCTTTCTTCCTGTGTACCGATTAACTAATTTCCTATTGTCAATTTCTTGTCCTTTCTCCCAAAATTGCTTTCAGAAAATGTAGATGTTTTTGGCATGGTTCTTGGTACACTGAACTTTTCTGTTCAGCTCTAAGTATAACAATTACTTCATTAAATACTAATCATATCCCCAATTTATATATCACTTTACACTTATAATGAGCCAACACATACCCTCTCATGCGATTCTCAAACCAACCCTCTTGAAATAAGCAGAGTAAGTATTACTAAAACATTATCTATGTGGGATCTGAGATCACCAGAAGCCAGTAAGTCAGAGTTTAAGCTAGGTCTTCTGTTTCCATATTTGTATTCTTTTCACTGCATCAGAATAAGTAATGTCCTGGTACTTTTCCTCAAATTTTGCTCTGGAAACATCTAGGAAGCACTTGTAAGCTCAGGCTCCCTATTCACCACCATTCTCTCTCTTTCCTCACCACATTGCTTCAAATTCTGCCCTTTCCAGATTTTGACCTCTGAGTGTCTCTGAACTTACATAATGTATTTGTTCTTCCCAGGGTAACCAAGTGAAATATAACAAATAGAAGGAACAGCAGAATGGGCAAACACAAATATGTTTAGCCTATTAAATCATCTATTCCCAAGAACAATGGTTCATAGAAATTGGAGATGAAAAAGACCTATGAGGTCATCTTCTCCACCCCTATGCCAAAGCAGGTTTAAGCTCAGAATACTGACAGCCAAGTTATCATTGAGTTTCTAGCTCTGACTTTTGAGGCTTTAGATTGTATCTGCTGCTGAAATCTGCTTGAGGGGAAACAGCAAAGTGACCACAAATTTGGAGCATTAACTGGGGTCCCAAGAGCCTCATTGCGCCGTGCAGAAGACAGTATTTCTGTAATTTATCAGTTCTCCCCTAATGGATGTTGTCCTAATCAGGAGTAACTCCCACAGAGGCTTTCATAGGCAAACTGGCTGAGAGTGAAAATCCAAGCTGATTTTTAAAAAGCACACAAACTCATATCTTTTGTGAAGTCAGATATGACCAAAGGGAATGTTATGATACATGCAGAGGGTTTGAGTGATGAGGAAAAATGCCAAAACTAATGCTGTGGTTCTTTCTCCATCACTTCCTAATTAATCTCCGAGGCTGACCAGTCACCCAGCTGGAGTGCTGAAAGATATTAGAGGTCCTCGAGTATACCCTAAAATCATCACTATTGGAAGAGCATCAACAACATATGGAAGCATCCTTTACATCCATCTTCTGTCTTTAATCCTGTTCTTGTTTGAAAGAAGCCTTCATTCTATGCTCAATGAAAAACATTACTGAAAGAAAACTGATGCATGATTTTAAAGCAAATGAAAATGAATACTATGCTAGGAGTTTTAAAAAATGGATAATAACCAAGTTCCTATCAAATCACTCACTAGCTATGTAACCAGGGGCCACGTTGCCTCCCTCACTCTCCTATAAAATAAGAGCGTATTGCCTCTAAGGTGTTTTCTATTTCTCCAACTTATAAAAGAACTTAAAATAACTATTTATTTTAAGCAACGTGGAAAAATGACTCCCCTCTTTTTCTGATTTGCCAAGATGCCCTCAACCTGACCCTGGGAGGAGGACTTGGAATTTTAAAAGAATGGACTTTCCTTTTATGCTTTGGCTTTTGGAGCTCGGTTATGTTGGTGTCATTTATGGAGTGAGATGCTAGAAAGCGAACAGTAACTTTAAAAAAGTAGGATGCCCTTTATGAGTCTGAATCCTTGCAGAAGCTTTGGGCAGAAACTGGCTTCCAAAAAGCAGCACACTCACCACCACTTTCTCTCACTCTCCCTTCCTTTCCAGGCCCCCAGCAAGTCAGCTGTGTACTGCCTTTAAGAAACACTTTTCTCTTCTATACCCCACGTGCACTTAAGAAACTCTTGGTCAAAACTCTTTTTGTACCAGAAAATTCATTGTTTCACTGTGGCCTCAGTAGCAATAAAGACTTATTCTTAGTCCAAAATTGTATGTCTAGATTCAGCTTTATTTGGGGGACAAGTTGTAATACCTGCTTCTTCTTACTTGTCCCTGTTTCCTTTTCTATTCTCTGAGCCATGTTTCCCTGTTGATGAGTTGCCCCAGTGCTCCCTGAGGACTAGCCTGCAATCATTCCCCAATGTCCAGCATTTCATCCATCTCTGTATTCTCTCCCTCTGCTCCATTCCTAGGGCCTTACTGTCCCTTGACCATTTGTCAGAAGGAGATATTTAGTAAAGTACCAGTATACAGCAAGCCTTAGGAATTTCAGGGGAGATTTACCTGCTCCGGGCCTCAATTGCTCTAGTCCTGAGTCATCAGGTACAGCATAGTACAGCATATGGTCTGCCTGTCTCCTCCCTCATCAACAGTTGATAAAATAATAAATTTGCTGCACAGATTTTTTATTGCTCTCACTTGTTTTTATTAACTATAAAAAAGGACTATTAACTATAAAAAAGAAAATTGAGCATAAGAGAAAAAAGGTGACAATAGAAAAATTGAGTAGACATCTTCTCAGGTCATCTTTGAACAAATTAAGAGAGGTTGAATCGCGGCCAGGCACAGTGGCTCACACCTGTAATCTCAACACTTTGGGAGGCCAAGGTGAGCAGATTGCCTGAGATCAGGAGTTCCAGACCAGCCTGGGAAATATGGCAAAACCCTGTTGCTACTAAATATACAAAAAAATTTGCTGGGCATGGTGGTACACTCTTTTAATCCCGGTTATTGGGGAGGTTGAGACACAAGAATCGCTTGAACCTGGTAAGCAGGGGTTGCAGTGAGCCGAGATGGCGTCACTGCACTCCAGTCTGGGTGTCAGAGTGAGACTCTATTTCCCCCCACCACCACCCCCAGAAAAGTATAACTCACCCTTTACCTGAATCCCTGAATTTGCTTGGGATAAAAAGTCCTCACATAATTGGATGAGAGTGAACCCATAGCTTATTGGGTAGCACTAAGGCAATATATAACTCTTATGTGAGAACAGAGTCAGGACATGATAGCCTCTGATTACAAAGATGGTCATCTATCCCAATGCCTAATTTATTGAGAGAGATGCTTGGAAGATCTGAGAAGGTGGAAGCTAACATAATTAATGATGGAATCCAAAGAAAAATATCAGCAAAGCGTCCAGGTTCTGTGCTGCAAACGCCATCAGTAACTCTGCTATATCTGTTACTTTCTTAGCACGATTGATTAAATAGGTGTGAAAGCACAATTACCCATTGAACAGTGGTGATGAGAATTGAACTCTAATTCCCTTCAGATCCTCTTCTTTATTGCTGCTTGGTTGACTGCCTTAATCAAGTAGATGTTTGTGAATTAAAAGTGAGAAATGAGTGTTTTCTTTTGTTTTGTTATTTAATTTTAGCTTTTACATTTGAATGTTTGGAAAAAAGGAAAAATTAGGCAAGTAGTACATCACTAACCACACACACACACACACACACACACACACACACACACACACACACAGGTTGATCCGACTCTACTTGCTATTTATTCATAGTGTGATGATTTCTGGACCAGAAGCATGGACCTCAACTGGAAACTTGTTAGAAATGTAGAATCTTGAGCTCCACCTTAGACCTATAAGCTCACAATCTGCATTTTAGCATGAGGCCTGGGTGGGTTGTTGAAGAAGCACTGTCCTCTACCCATTCCTAAAAGGAGTAGAGGTAGCAAAATCTAATGGGAGAGAAGGAAGGCATATAATTGGGAAGAGAAAGGTGAATGCTGAGGTACATTTTCGATCCCTATTTTCAGCCTGTGTCAAGTAGACCACTCCTCCTTTAAAAGTTGTAAAGTAGGACAATAATAAACACACAGGACTTTTTTGTTTTTAGGTATCTTAGAAATTCTATCTGAAACTCAAATGGGTGCCTCCAGCAGAATTAAGGTATTTTACACACAACTGCAAAAATCACCTAGGAAGGTTTTCCTCAGGCAATATAACTGGGCCTCACTTTATGGTATCCAGTCCAATCAGTGCTGTTTTTCTAAAAATAAAAATAAACTTTTTATTAAAAATAAGCATAACCATAAATACACAATGTTCTCTAGTTGCTAATTGAAACAATAATGCACAGTTTAGTGTAAAATGAAAAAGAAATACCATTTGGTATCTTTTTCACTAAATAGTTTTCAATTGCTGTTTAATCTAATTGCTTTATATCCATAGAAACAAAACTTACCACAAGCCTTTCCTTAAAGTCGAAATAGCCTTGCAGGGATATAGGACTTCAGCAGTACTTTGAAGCTTAAGCACAATTTGGCAGACCACTTTCTTCTACTTGAAAGCAATACCTACATGCAAACCGTTCATTGTACACTCACAGCACTCCAAATATCCTAAATGCTCCCTACTGTTTCTGCTGGGCCTTTGATAGTGACGCAATTAGCTTTTTGATACAGCCCCTCTCATAAAAGAAAGCCCCTTCTTTACATTCACCCATCCAGCGGGCACCAAGATTCTCTGATGAAACTAGACATTCTGTCTCTCCTTTTTCCCTCCAAGACTCTGAGCTTACCTTGAGATTTTCCTGAGAATTGATTTTTAGACCAACTAAAATAAGTGTCTATACATTTTCCTTGCTTTTCTAGATACTTAAGAGATCTACTTTTAATGGAAGGAGACAGACGATTTTCCTCTGTTGAACATTTGTTAAAAAAAAAAAAATAGGGTTTTACATCAAACTACACAGTAGTTTCTCCACACGAAGACAAGGCTTGTTTGTTTGAAGAAGTCTCTATTGGTGCCTATTGAGATGGCAAATTATAAGGAAACAATTTGAGTATGTTTTACTTTATTTCAATATAATGATTTGCTTGTAAAATACATGAGAGGAAGAAAAACTCATGAGGATATTTTCAAGATCAGAGAACTAACTCAGAAGTAGGACAGGGATCATCTCGCCTGAAGATAAAAGTTCTTAACCATATGAAGGTTGTTAGAAATACGGCTTCCAGAGTTTACTACCTTGGTTCAATGCCTGCCTTCGCCAAAACTATGTTGGCAAATTGGGCAAATTATTTATCTGTGCCTTGGTTCCCCCATCAGAATAATTTTTAACAAACGACTTATGAGTGTTATCATGGAGATTGAGTTAATATGCACAAAGCACCGTAAAATACTTGGCATATAGCAAGTACCACATAAATAATCACTATTATTAGATGTAGTCTACCAGGTGGTAAAAATGAAACAATTTTCTTAAAACACTCAATACTATATTTGCTTTCACCGTAATTCTAGGCTTTGTGTAATCCACTTTACTTTTTTTTTTAATTTGACATTCTTGCCCTCAAGGAGTTTGAAGAATTTTAATTATCCACCCAGCAGTTATTCAGGTAATATATGCATTCACCCTTTCTGGAATATGGAGAAACTGAGGAACTAATAGTATATCTGACTTAATGATGGGGCAAAAAATGCCAAGCCTTCTGCCCAACCCTTTTGATGCTAAGCCAAATGTTCCTTCAATTAAAATGCACTTCTTTTAAGCTAGTTCTAATCTGCTTTGACCTTCAGTTTTCAGCTTTTCTACCTTTTGGACATGCCTACCAATAAACATCCATTCCCACTACTGGAATTCGCCAAAAAGGCTTAAAAAGAGATGAAGGAAGCTTGTGTGTGGCTAACAGGGCCTGAACTAAATCAACCCACTTGACATAAATCCGAAGCATTCTCAGTCTTTTATTTCCTTATTTATTCATAAGAAGGTGGCCCGAGCTTAATATAAGAAATATAAGAAGGTGGTCGGAGCTTAGTATACAGCTGGAAAAATGAATCTTTGAGATGTGAAGGGACAAGACCTACATTGTTGTCTAAGAAAACTAACAGGATGGAAACAGAGAAGTGTCTTTATTCTCTCTGGGGATTCTTTGATTACTGGAAAAATTGAATTGCTAGGTGGCCACACTACTTTGGGCCTCTTGTTCTCTCTCCAAGGCAATTGTTCGCTGTAGCATAATCCACAGGCCCCCAAAGTCAACCTCAGCAAGTAGATGATACCCAAGAAAGGATATTGTTCCCCCCAAATCCCCCAAAATCTTGGTGCTCCTGTGAAATGTATTCAAACTTCTGCCTTTCATGAATGGAGCTGGAAATCTCATCAGAACATGTTTCCCAGAGGGTATTTTTGAGACTTCTTGCTTCTGGTCTCAGCCAAGACCAGAAGTGATAAAGGCAGGAACTGGGGAAGAGGAAAGGAGAGCAACATGCAGTTGGGGGAACGTTTCCATTCTTAGTCATTGATCCAATTAATATCTGGAGTAGAGGTTTCAGTTGGTTCAGGTTGAATCCGAAACCATTCTATTGCAATATCATATATCAGGAACTGTACTTTGTAATCATGCCCCGAAAAGTGTAGCCAACTATTCCCTGGTACACTGCTGAGAGCTGAAATACTTGAGCAGGGAGGTGAGGCCTGTGCTCTGTCCAGGGTCTGGATGACTCCTGCTTTGTTTCCAGGCTGTGACACTGCACCCTGATCTTTGTGCTTTCCTTGTCTATACAAACACCACAACCATTTGAAAAATGGGTCTCTGCCTGGTTGTGAATTTGCAGGTGACAAGTTCACAGAGTTGGGAGGAAGGCACCACTGGCAGTTTGGACTTACCCAAACACCTCAAAGTAAGTTTCAAATGGCGTTGGGTTCGGCAAAACACTAAAGTATGTTTGGTCTGCGTTTCTCTCTCCTTTTTCAAGGAAAATTTAATCCATATGTTTCTGATACATTTACATTTAACTCACCAAAACATTGTTTTTTGAAACCACTGGATGTCCAGGGCTCTTTAAGAGTTCTTTTCATGGAACTTTTTCAAGCTTTTTTTTTTCTCTCTTAGAAACAGGAAGTCACATTTGTGCCAAAAGTTAAAAGAACCCAAACCTTAAAAAAAAAAAAAAAAAAAAAAAAAAAAAAATGTCATTCTATCAGGAGTTCCAAATCCACAGGTTTCCAGGGGGGTTCTAAACTTGGCAAACCATTCCATGTTTTGCAAGCAGAAGGCCTATAAACAGAATCAAGCATTAGGCTCCACATTCAAGCTGTGAGCACGCCCTCTTCTATCCTACACTACTTGAGATATAAAATGCACTGAGCGAGGGAATTATAATGATTATGCTGCACATAAAAGAAAACCTTAAGTGCTTTGGTAGGACCATCAAAACCTGTGAAGGAAGATCTGAGCTTCATCCATGCCTTGGGGTAGATTTGACTGTTTCAAGTACTGAGTAAATTATAGGCTCCCCAGTACTCCTAAGTCCTGACTTTCTGAAAATAGAAAGTGAGAGATTTGGGCCAAAGGTGCTTTGTTGCTGCAGAGCTCAAAATGAAAACCAGGGCCAGGAGCTTCAGTTGCAAAACCTGGGGTTTATGGCTGCAAGGGGAAGAAGTCTTTTTTCTCCCAGGACTATAATTACTATTACTTTACATTAGGGTCTTGCCAAGGGTACTGCTCCCAGGCCTTGCCTTTTACCTTCTTACTGAAGGCTTTATTTTTCTGCCCAGGGTCTCTAACTTAAGTGCATTACAGCCAAGTTTAGTCATCTGATTTCTCCCAAGAGTCATCAGTCCTCTGCCAGCATTGTACTTTAAGAATCTCATAAAAGCTACCTTCCTTTTACTGTATAAATATGACTTCTACAGTCACTCAAAATTAAACATTTTTCATAATGATATAGCACAACCATGTTTTTTTTTTTTCAAGTCTTGGGAAATCTACTCTCCTCTTAGGCCCAAAGTGAAGGAGAATTATATCCCATGTGCCCTGGCTTCTCAACCCAATGACTTGAGCGGGAATCCCCACTCCAACTTCATCTTCATGTCTATGATGAACCCACGAAAGCTGGACAGAGACCTGGACTGAGCTACCTAAGGTGACCAGCGAGAACTCTGAAGTTTCTTAGAGCTCACTCCACTGACCACTCCTGCAGCTTTAGAGGTAGCTCTTCCCCAGGCAGCAAGGAACAATCCTCTGTTTTTAGGATACAGTGCTACCAGTCTCTCCTATGATAGGAAGCAAGTTTCCCTTTGCTGTGTCTCATCCTCACATGGGTGCTCAGAAATATAGGTATTGTCCACAGAATGCTTCTCCATCCATCAGAAACCATAAATTTCCATGTGCATCCTTTTATTCAGCACATGAGTGATGGGCACCTTCATTCACGGCCAGGGAAAGCATCAACCTCTTTGCCAACATCATTCCTCATGTCCTCCAAAACTTGAATGTGCTAAAACAACCCCAGGACCACGTGCATGCTGAGTCTTATTTAGGTATGTGTGTATATATATAACTCGACACACATGCCACACATATATACACATAAGCATATATCTTGTATCACCAGATCCAGACTGCAGAAGCCACTGGCTGGGGAGGCAGCACTAGTAATGGGGAATGCTAAAGACGGTGCTTGGTTTTCTCTCTTGGCTTCACTCCCCACACACAGGGCCCCAGTGACTGCAGATGGAGAGCAAAGGCCCCCTTCTAAGACTCAAGGCACCTTCCTGTTTGCTTGGCTGCATTTGCACAATCTTTCTGAAAAATCAACGGTCTCCCCTTTCAGCCTCCCTGGGGGAAGACTCCAGCAGTCCATGGGAGTACTGTGTACAAGGTCTGTGAAATGAAAAAATTCACAAGAAAACAGTTTTGGCCCAAGCTGCTTTCTGTTAACCTTGGGTATGCACTTCTGATTTGAAAGTCGGAAAAAAGAAATGCCATATTGTTTCCTCTCAACTTCTCTTACCTTGCTTGGCATACGTTGCTAGTTTAGACCACCTATCATGCAGTCCTGCCCTGAAGAAAAGGCTCTCTGACGACAAGAAAATCCAGAAATTTGTGAAGCAAGAATGCTCTCTAATGGAAATTTGAAGGACGCTGTAATTTACAAACTTCTTTATTCTACCTGGTCCCCTATTTCAATCTAATTGGCAATAGCTCTGCTCCAAATTTTAGATCTTGAGCTCAGAGTTAACAGTTATTTTCTATACGATTCTAAATATAGACTCTTTAAATGATTATTGCTTTTCTATCTCAGGTCCTGGATGTTATAAGCTGTGTGCCCAGAGACTCTTCAAGGTTATTCTGGTGTTCTATGCCATTCAAGCTTCCACAGCCAGAAAACTATCTAACCATGTTATGATCAAACAGTGCCAAGAATGAACAAAAATTGTTCTCTGGCTTGTCTAAATGTATATAAGCCATGCAGAGAGATAGTTCCTCTTGTTGCCTTCCCTTATATCTCTGTTTAAACGATTTTCCTTATTCTGTGCCTCTGATGATTGAGAGTAAGTTTAGTAAGTTTTCTGTGCTTAATTTATTTCAGATTTCAAGATGGAGTACCCAATTCTTTCAGGCTCATTTTCATCTGAGAAATTTCTATTTTGTTTCATAAAGGCATGTGTTTACCATTTACCCAATTTCACATGGCCCAGAGCACCACTGAAGCCCTCTTGGTGATGCAATGTCACAGAGCATGAGTCCAAACCTAGTTGTGTCAGACAACATAGGAGGGTTCTGTTCAGACATGCTGACTGCTCTTACTGAGAAAAACCCACATAGGCATTTTCCAGAAATACTGATGATTAGCTTAAATTGTACCGAGGATAAGGCTAAGCTCTCTGAGTATTACATATCCATTTCCTTGGTTAGTCAATTAAATAATTAATAGAGTGGTGCAGAGGCGGTAGCCTCGACTCTTAGTAGCCCCATCTTAAAGGCCTTCCCACCTACAGTTATTTAGCCATGATGATGGCTCATGCAGTAGTTGAAATCAAGCCAAAAGGACTTATTCTACATACCACCCAAGCAGAATCCCAGAATCCAGGCCATGGGTGGAACTCCAGAACATGAACTTCCGAGGGTGGGGTTTTCTGAGATAAAAGCAGCAGAGATTGGTGTTGGCAATTTAATGTCATTAGAACCAAACCACAGAGACAGACATTGCTGCCTACTTCTCTCCCACTGGGGTGGAAAATTGCTGTCAGGCCTATAGGTTGGTGGGTATTTAATTGACTTCTGACTGAACTAGTCAAACCTGAGCCAGTAGGAGTGTCTGCTCTACTCCCAGGATTTGGCTTGTGGTCTTGTTCCTGACTTTTGAGATTCATAACATTAAACCACTTGGGGCTGGGGGAACATGATTCTTTGAAAAGCCTACCATCTAATCTAGCAAGACCCATACAGATTTCCTGCCAAAAGACCTCAAGCATCTCAAGCCAATGCTGGAGTGAGTGAAAATAAAAATTACAGTATCGGTAGAACCTAGTTACTTAATGGTAAGTACACATAAGGAAAAAATGTGAATGGATCTATTTGCATTACCATCAACCACTCACTTGGCAAACCTGAGTCCATTGCTTGCCTGATCTATGCTATTGTACCTCTGTCTCTACATTGAAAATAATGATTTCTACTCAAAGGAGTGCCGAATGGTTAAGCAGACCAAGAACCTCTAAGTGAAAAGATTGAATTTGGTTGGTCAACTTGAGGATGTGCTTTCTGTTAGAGTTCTGGTCTTGAAAGCGTAGTACTGAACCTGATATTCAGCATCCCATTATTGTCAATTTTTGTCCATTGTTCCTGATCGTACACAACAGGGAAGCAGGTGACTAGTTCTTGCATTTACCTGATTTTGTCCTGAAGGACATTACCCTCTCTCGATTTCTTCTGATGAAGATAAGTATCCTGTTGAAGATCATTCCAGAGTTGGAGTGACTTGCTTTTTAACAAAATAATTCTTGTTTAATCTTTGGCAGGATTTTTCATTTAGGAGACCCTGTTTAAAACTCCACTTTAGTTTTCAAACAACTTTCTAGCAAGATAAACCTTCTGAACTCATTATTCAAAAGCTCAAGTATCTATGACTAATCCAACACCACATTTTGTCATGCTTTTTGGTACATTTTGGAGGGCTCAGACTTCATCCAAAAATCTCATCTTGCTGAGATAGGAAATTTTGCGGAGATAGGAAATTTTGCCTTTCACAGTTTATTCCACTGTATTCAACATTTCCCCATCTCTCTGTATTTTCAGCTGTAAATGTATCAGGCAGGGAAACATAGTAACCAGCAGGGAAAAGTTGTAGCAAGCTGAGAACCCATTTTGGCTGACAGCAAACTGAAACCTCCTTGATCACTCTGCTGGGCCTTCCTCTGCACTGGAGTGAAAAGCCAAGACGCCCACTTTGAGGGATATCCCGAGGCTCCATCAGTGAACAAGTCAGTCCCTTGCTCTGGTTAAGGCCTCGGCTCCTAGATCAAAGTCGAAGGTAAAGGGCAGTGAGCAAAGGGGGCATAATGCAAATGCAGTGCTCTCGGTCAGAAATGCAGGTAGATTGACTGAATTATGTGTGGACTCAGGACATGAGAAGCTACACGTGCGCGGTCTGGCCTCAGGGGTACATAAAGAACTGTGTGGCGAGATCCTTATATGACCCCTGCCCAAAGTTGACTCAAACTGTTCCAACCAAATGTTATTCATCCTTCATTTGTAAGAGTGACATAGTTACTCACAAACTCCCAGAGGCCTGGAGTTAATCAAACTTCAGAAAGAGACCGAAGAAAAAAAAGTATTCAAGAAATACCTGGTGACTGTCAATAAAACTTACAGTGGGGAGCCCTCCAGTGGCAACTGGGAAAATTGAACTCTGATCAGTTTGGGCACCAGTTAGTCTCTTAGAAAAGGTATAACCAAGTCTTTGCTATTGTGAATAGTGCCGCAATAAACATACGTGTGCATGTGTCTTTATAGCAGCATAATTTATAATCCTTTGGGTATATCCCCAGTAATGGGATGGCTGGGTCATATGGTACATCTAGTTCTAGATCCTTGAGGAATCGCCATACTGTTTTCCATAATGGTTGAACTAGTTGACAATCCCACCAACAGTGTAAAAGTGTTCCTATTTCTCCACATCCTCTCCAGCACCTGTTGTTTCCTGACTTTTTAATGATCGCCATTCTAACTGGTGTGAGATGGTATCTCATTGTGGTTTTGATTTGCATTTCTCTGACGGCCAGACTTGGAATCAACCCAAATGTCCATCAGTGACAGATTGGATTAAGAAAATGTGGCACATATACACCATGGAATACTATGCAGCCATAAAAAAGGATGAGTTTGTGTCCTTTGTAGGGACATGGATGCAGCTGGAAACCATCATTCTTAGCAAACTATCACAAGAACAGAAAACCAAACACCGCATGTTCTCACTCATAGGTGGGAACTGAACAATGAGATCACTTGGACTCAGGAAGGGGAACATCACACACCGGGGCCTATCATGGGGAGGGGGGAGGGGGGAGGGGGGAGGGATTGCATTGGGAGTTATACCTGATGTAAATGACGAGTTGATGGGTGCAGCACACCAACAAGGCACAAGTATACATATGTAACAAACCTGCACGTTATGCACATGTACCCTACAACTTAAAGTATAATAATAATAAATAAATTTAAAAAAAAAAAAGAAAAGGTATAACCAACATTACAGAATTACCTATTAATACTACCCAATCATGTGATAGCATCTAAGCTTAAGCTGGAAAGTATCCTGAAAAGGGGGAAAGGGAATCTTGCTATCCTGAGACTTTGAGTCACAGCCAAAGATAGAAAGTTGGCATTGCTGTTGGACTTCTGCGTTGGTTCTGGCTCTGACTCTTGCAATGCAAGGTGTGAAATCTTGGACCCTTCCTGCCCCATCTGTCCTCTCAGTTCCCTTCTCTGGTCCTCTGCTGCAGCACTGCCATAAAGATGTAATGAGAGACGGGAGCTGGCCAACTCACACACAGAATGTGTCCTAAGAATGGTAGTTCCATACACCTTTCCTAAGATCATAATTTTTAGTTGTACCATGCTTTAGACCTTGCAAAAAGCAGAATTGGATTGTTGTTTACTTCTGTAATTAAATGTTTTATTCCAATTTGCTTCATGACTGAGTTTTGCACTTCTTTGAATTCACTAACTGATGTCTACTTATTTACATGGTTAACACTGGTAAACACTGATTATATTCAGCTATTTTTTAAACGAATATTTCCTTAGGGTCTAATGTTCCTCAGATACTTTGATTGTAATTCACTTGCATCCTGAGCAAAAAGATTAAGTTTCTCTCTCTCTTTCTTTCCCCACTGAACTCCCCATTTAGCAAAAATAAATAAATAAATAAAAATTTAAAAATACCTTACCTATCTCACCTAGGGAGGATGGCCTAAGATAATCATTCCACACTCTTTATAAGAACCAGTGGACATTAAAGAAATAAAATTAACCTTCTGCTATGAATGCTGAAATGTTTCCACTCACGAAAAGTCCCTTGCTTCATATTTATCACTAGATACTATGAGGAACTATTATGAGTTTTTTAAGCTCAAAATTATGTTTCGAATATTTCCATTTCTTAAGTCTTTTCTATTATTTCCTAGCAGTGGTGAGATAAGATGAGGACACTCTGAGAGTACCAATGAGCAGAAATATGACACACACAGCTATCTTGATAAAACGTTAACGGAATAGGTAAAAGCAGTGAAAAGATATAAAGAGGAAAGAGAGATAAAGTAGCAAGACGGAAAACACAAAGCAATTCTGAAGGTTATTGCCCAGTCCCTGCGTATTAAGCATTTGATGCTAGAGACCTGGAGTAGAACTCATTGGGTAAGTATCAGGCCTGGCATAGCATGAAACAGGTCCAAGTTCAGAGGCTGTAGGATGAAAAAGAAGAAAAAATATGAGCCAATGTGACCAGAATGCCCTGGGGTCCAGAATGTCTTCATATGTATTATTGAAATGTGGCAGATTGTATTTTCCAACGATGGTCATGGTACTATCCCCCATCTCACCTAATCTTCTACAATATGACCTTGTCATCTCCCATTAAGAGGTGGAGTCAAGGTCGGGTGCAGTGGCTCACGCCTGTAATCCCAGCACTTTGGGAGGCCCAGGGGGGCAGATCACAAGGTCAGGACATTGAGACCATCTTGGCCAACATGGTGAAACACTGTCTTTACTAAAATACAAAAAGCCTGGCATGGTGGTGCAAGCCTGTACTCCCAGCGACTTGGGAGGCTGAGGCAGGGGAACTGCTTGAACCCCAGAGGTGCAGGTTGCAGTGAGCCGAGATCATGCCACTGCACTCCAGCCTGGCGACAGAGTGAGACTCCGTCAAAAAAAAAAAAAAAAAAAAAAAAAGAATCTGGACGGGCTTATGACCACTTCTAGTAATACGGTACATTAAAAGTGACACTGTGAACTTCCAGGTCCAGGTCATAAAAGAGAATGCAGCTTCCACCTTGTTTGCTAGAACCCTTGCACTTGGAGCCCTTAAACTTCCACGTGGGAAATTTGATCACCCTGACACTGCCATACTGGAGGGGCTGCATGTCAGTGCTCTGGCGAACTGCAGCCATGTGAGTGACCCATTTTGGACAGCAAGACAATTGATCTTTCAGATGATTGCGGCTCCAACCAACATCTGACAGCATCCACATGAGTGACCCTCAGTGAGAACTACCTAGGAAAACCCTGCCTGCTTATGAGTGAGAGCATGTGGTGTTTGGTTTTTTTTGTTCCTGTGTTAGTTTGCTGAGAATGATGGCTTCCAGTTTTATCCATGTCCCTGCAAACGACATGATTTCATTCCTTTTACGGCTGCATAGTATTCCATGATGTATATGTGCCACATTTTCTTTATCCCATCTATCATTGATGGACATTTTCAAGTCTTTGCAGTTGAACAATGAGAACACATAGACAAACGGAAGGAAACAACACACACCAGGATACAGGGAGGGGAACAACACGGGATGGAGGGCAAGGGGAGAGAGAGCATTAGGACAAATACCTAATGCATGTGGGGCTTAAAACTTAGATGACAGGTTGATAGGTGCAGCAAACCACCATGGCACATGTATACCTATGTAATAAACCTGCACATGTATCCTGGAATTTAAAATAAAATAAAAAATATATAAACAACAACAACAACAAAAAGAAAAATCCTACCTGAATTCCTGGCCCACAAATCAGGAGCACAATAAAACACGGTTGTTTTAAACTGCTAAGTTTTGAGAAATTTGTTATGCTGCAACAGTATTCATTACAATATGTGAAGGTAGTGAGTTATTCCCATTTTGAAGATGAGAGTGGACTTGAATAGTGCTAAGTTCTCAAGATTTATACAAAGGTACTTTGATATGTAAGTCCTGCTTAAATGACCTCCTGGACTACAAAGATCACTTGTGGTGAGGACAGTGTGTGAGGAAGATAGTAGTATAGAGGTGAGGAGAAAAAGAGGGCTTTAATTCACATGACTAGAGAAGGTTCCAGATTAGGTGGTGACATTTGAGCTTGATTTTGAATAGGGTGTATTTTGTTTTGAAGAATAAATGTCATAAAGAAACAGAGATGGAACTGGGAAGTGTTTTTTGGTGACAGTGAAGTCTTTAGGCAACTGATTATTAGCATATCTGGTCATTCATTGTTTCCTATCATCTAAAGTTAAGCGACCATCAGCAGACCAGCTGAACAATTCCACAAGGAAGAGCAACAAGCCCTTGAAAATTCCCACAACTACCAAGGCAGGCTCCCCTTGCAAGTCTCCAAGGCTGAGATTTCTAGGGTTTTAAAAAAGATCTGTAGTATGAATTATATGACAAGTATTTGCAACTGTCCTTGGAACACTCAAAAAAAGAACTAAAGAATTATCATTTCTATTTTGCGTTTGGTATTTTATATGCTAAATGCTTGTTTACAATGTAGCATAAATCAACCTGGAATCAATGACAAATATTATTTTATATCCCAGGACCTGATATCTGAGATATCCCAATTATTGTTTTGGTTTTAGTTTTTAAGATAGTGGTTTTAAAATTCAAGGCAATCTCTGTTGTGTATGTGGCATTTTAACTTTAAAAAGTAATTACTTTTCTTTCCTTTTTCCTTCTCTCCCTTGAAAATACCCACTTTACTAGTTATCAGTTTACAGCCATATTCAGGATAATCAAGGAGGCATTTTATTTTAAAGTATCAAAAGAAACATTACAAAACAGAATTGTAAAATGCATGAAAAATAAGTGAAGATCACTAATGAAAAAAGTTGTTTAGATATCATGGCTTATAATGCCTACATTATAACTGAAACTGTTCTTTTATCTAATGACAGTAACTTGGAAGAAAATACATTTAATTGGGGAGGAAAAAAAATCTAAATACAGATGATATGTCTTGGAAAACACTACCCTAAGAGGCAAAGCTATCTGAAAATTCACCAACTAAAGCTGTTCTGTTCAATTTGGTCGCTACTAGCCACATATGATTATTTAAATTAATTTAAATTAAAAAAAAACCTAAAAATTTAGTTTCTCCATTTCACTAGCCCACTTCAAGTACTCAGTAGCCACAGGTAGCTACTGGTTACCATGTTAGATAAGGTACGTATCAAATATTTCCATCTTCACAGAAAATTATATTGGACAGCACTTTTCTAGAAATATAGCTATTTCCCTTGGTCAATCTTCAGGCAACATGTGGGAAATGGTTTGAAATAGAAAGAATCTAGTAATTCTTGAATTACAATGCACTATTTATTTGCTGTGTGGGGTGGGGCATGTAAATGCCACCAAAAAAGTCCTTATCTTATATTAACTTTGGAAGAGGGGTTGGTAAGTTTGAATTGTGACTATAAACTTTTATTCATTTTGAAAATTTTCATCAATTTTTGGTTTGTGAATGAATATCTGAATAAACTGCTAACTCAATAAGCCAGTTTTGAATTTGGAGGGTATTTAGAAATTATAATTTTATATCACATATATGAGATGAGTATTTGTTCATAGTTTCCCCTAAATCCGCCCAGAAAACAAGTAAAAAATTGAAAGGCAGTAATTGTTTTTTTCTAAAATTAACACTAATATTCAATATATAGACCAAGTTGTTTGCCTTCTTTTGTAGTTCATCTTTCTTCACTAATAAATTTTATTTATTCATTTATTAGGTTGGTGCAAACAAAATTGCCCTTTTTGCTATTATGGCAGAGATAATGGAGACTGACAATAGATATTTGCCAAAGTATCTTTGTGTCAATCTCCATTACGGCAAAACCTGCAATTAGTTTGCACCAACCTAATACTCACTCAGTGAATGTTTGAAGAATTCTTTGTAAGACTTTTTAAAACAATAATTTCCTTTTTCAAATTTTGCCAATTCAAAAGAGAACGACCAGGATGAGGAAACCATGGTAAGTGGAAGCAACTGAAAGACATGGGAATATTTTCTCCTGCGAGAAGAGTCCTCAGCGAGCATAGCGCTTTCTCCAAACATGAGAAGGAATTTCCTGTGGAACAGGATGAGACTCGTTTTTGATGGCTCCACTGGAAAAGTGAGATCAATGTAAGAAAGCTACAGAGAAATGACTTGAGATCAGTGTGAGTTCAAAACTGGCTAAAGATAGAATAAATTGCTTCAAAAGAAGTGAGTTGCAAGTCACTGAGACATTAAAGCCCAAGTTGAGTTTGTCAGAGATGTAGTGCAAGGAATCCAAAGATCAGATATGTAATTTCACAATACCCTTTGGGGTTCTTTTGATTCTGACCTTCTATGATGCCAAGGCTTTAATCTGCCTCACAGAAGTCTTTTGAGAAATAATAAATTGTTTTACGATGTTCATTAGTAGTGATTTTTTGCCTAGGGCCAGTATATATAATTGTTAATATTTGCAGATTCAGCTTTTCTCTTGATAAATTCATTTATATCTAGTCACTCTGCTCATACATCAAATTTAACAAAAATGTATTTGAAAGTATAAATGACGAGCTTTTGACAAGTTATATTAATTACAATTTTAAATCAAAAAATGGAATGAGCCACAGATTCAACTCAGATTAAATTTGATACCTCTAGAAAGATTACCACGCTTGGTCTATTCTCTTAAAAAGTTATCAAGGGTCCAGCAAACTGATTGGTAGTATACAGATGAGCTGCATGAGCAAGATGAAAGACCACATTCATTTAGAAAGAAGAAAAATTGTAGTGTTATTTAAAATATTGCTGATGCCACAAATTATAGACTTGAAATTATTACAGTATCTTTATCTCTGTTTTCTACATAACTACATAACTTTATCACAATATCTTACGGTGATGGTTTTCTCCATTCTGTAAATAATACAGAAACAATTTTTGTTTCACGATTGAATCAGAATTCAGACTTGAGATCACGAGTAAATCTTGGAATGTTCCAAGTTTTGTCAGAATCTATCAAGTCTGTTAAAAGTTATTTTGAAACAAACATGCTGACAGAGGAGAGGAAAATGTCAAGCAACCAAGTTGAAGCAGAGACATTTCATTTAATTAATGAGTGTCATCAGAGCCTCTGTCTGAGTTTCTTAATATTCCTGTCTGTGCAGTGTATTCACTCACTGACATGAGCCATGAAACAAACTGTGATCTATGTATTTTCATTATTTCATAACTAAATGGGCTCATGTTAATAATTTTTATAGTTGATTGTTAACGAAATCTTTTATCTTAGCTGTCTTTCATCAGAAAGGAGGTTTTAAAGCTTTTTCTTCTTTTAAGCACTGGTAATAGAGAAGTAGAATTAAACATATAAAAGCCCATCAAAAGAAGAGTGTAATTAAAGGCAGCTATATTGTCCTGGCAATTTTTTAAATGAAGCTAAACAAAATAGCATTCCATTTTGATTGAGTAACACATGTAATCAAAGTGCCACTAACAACATTCTTAATTTAAATGAGCAGTTTCATTTAAACTTTCATTTGTTCCTAGGGGTTTCTTTTCATCTATGGCTAAAGAGTATACACTTGGGTAATATTAGCCTTAATTTGAAAAGCTGACAGAATAGTCTTATAAAACTTCTCTTGGATGTTATGAAAGCCTAAAATAGTTTCTCATTATTTATATAAAATCTTCCACAAAGGGATTCTGATTTTTCAGTCCAACTTCCTTTTAAGTTACTTGTCTTGGTGGTTATAATTTGGATGTTTGTCCCTCCAAACCTCATATTGAATTTTATCCTCAGTGATGGAGGGGGGTGCCTAATGGAAAGTGTTTGGGTCATGGGGGCAGATGCCTCATGAATGGCTTGGTGCCATCCTCATGGTAGTGAGTGAGTTCTCACTCTATTCTTTCCTGTAAGAGTTCCCCTGAGATGTGATTTTTAAAAAGAGCCTGGCAACTTCCTCCTGCTCTTGCTTCCTATCTCACCATGTGATTTACACATGCTGGCTCCCCTTGGCCGCTCCCCTGAGTGGAAGCTTCCTGAGGCCCTCATCAGAAGTAGATGTTGGCACCATGCTTCTTGTACATCCTGCAGAACCACGAGACAAATAAGCTTCATTTCTTTATTAATTACCCAGTCTTGGGCATTCCTTTATAGTAACACAAACAGACTAAGATGTAGGTGTTTCTTAAATTTTAATCCTTTGACAATTTGCACCAGAATCTTCAGGAAGTCATGTAAAAATGCCAATACCCAAATTTTGCCAGAGATCCTGCTTAAGTAGAACTGTATGAGGTAGAGAACAGGAGTTAAAAGCCGTCCCTCTGAACAATTTTTAAGTTATCTAAAATTGAAGAATCTTTTCTCTATTAAAAATTAACAAGATTTTAATTTTCACAGAGATGTGGAAACTAGGACTATATTTACCCTCCCACTTAAAAAACTACCTTTTAAAAAAGATAAAATGTAACAAACAATAGTTTTCAGACATTAACACATCAGACAGTGCAGTGATCTCCAAGAGATTGGATACAAAATTAGATGATCCCTGTGATGACCCCAGCAAGGGTTTCTAGGTCTCTGCACAGGGAAGGAAAATGCAGGAATTGCCCAGTTATCTCCCAGAGTAGAACAGATAAGAGCTAGGAGTTTGGAAATGTCCAGGAGGCAAGAGTATTCAGGCAAAGAGTCAGAAAGGAGAGGCCTGCACAGACAAGAAGTCCCCCAAAGAAACAGAATTCCACCCTCATTTCTTCAGCTGAGTACTGAGCATGACATGCATGTGAAGAAATTGCCCAAGACTGGGGAAAGAATTACCTGAAAAAACAGAGGGGAAAATCTTACACAGTTTTTTGATTCCAATTACATGACATTCTGGAAAAGGCAAAACGATGGAAGGAGTAAAAAGATCCATGATTGCCAGGACTCCAAGGGAGGAGGGAGAGGTAAATATGTAAAGTACAGGACATTTTTAAGCCAATGAAACCATTCTATATGATACTGTAATGGTGGCTGCATGACATGATGCATTTGTCAAACTATAAAACACTAAGCGTGAACAATAATGTAAAGTATGAACTTCAGTTAACAATCATGTATTGATATTGGTTCATCAATTGTAACAAATGTGCCACACTAAAGCAAGAAGTTAGTGATCGAAATAACTGTGCTGAGGGAGAGGGATCATATGGGAGCTCTCCGTATTATCTGGAAAAATTTTCCGTAACTTGAAGCTGCCCTACAAAATAAATCTATTTTATAAATAGCAGACATGCAAAGCAGAAAATGCAACCCATGAGAACTAAAATCAATCACGCAGAGTCTCAGAAATCAGGCAGATGATAGAAACAGTGGACAAGGCTAACAAGGATACTCATCACTCTACTCTGAAAGTTCAAGCAGGTAGAGGAAGTACTGAGTATGTTAACTAGAGACCTGGAGAATATAAATAATACCAAAAATCTATCTCTAATAATGAAAAATAAGGCATCTGAGGTGAAATTGGATAACAAACCCATAGATACAGGAATCTCAAAAATGAACCCCAATTATCACAAACACAGAGAAAATGGTACCAAGGCACATTATAATCAAATTACTTGAAAGCAATGAAAAAGACAAAAATCTTAAGAGGCATGATGGCGGGGACATACATACAAAGAATCAACTATACTAACAATAGCAGACTTTTCATTAGAACAATGCAAACCAGAAGACAATGGATCAACATCTTTAATGTAGGAAAGAAAAACTACTAATCTGAAATTCTATACCAGAAAAAAAATGTCTTCCGAAAACAAAGGTTATATATAATTTTCATAGATGTTTTAAAAAGTACCTGAAATAACCCATCATCTGCCAACTCACAATAAAAGAAATATTAAAGGAAGTCTTCAAACAGAAGGAAAATGATACAAAATGTAGATCTGGATCTACACCAATGAATTGTACCATAAGTGGTACATATGTAGTTCAAAATACATTTTTTCCTATTACTTAAATATCTTTAAAATGTAATTGTTTGTATTGTGGGTTTGTAACATGTTGGTAAAGGTGAAATGTATGGCAGCTATAGTGCAGAGGGTGGGAGGGAAGAAATGGAAGTAAGTTGTTGCAAGGTTCTTACATTACATGAGAAGTAATGTAATAGTAATTTGTTAGATTGTAAAAATTGAAGACTCATAATATAAAACTTAAAGAAACCACTGAAAAAAGAAAACAATGAGTTATACTGAATAAACTAACAAAGGAGATACAGTGGAATATTAAAAAATACTCGTCACCTAAAAGAAGACTTAAAAGAGCAAAAGGGGAAAGGAAGAGCAAATGAGACAAACAAAACAAACAGCAAGATGGTACATTTAGACCCAAACATATGAATGATTATATTACAAATAAATGGTCTAAAAACTCCAATTAAAGTTGGAAACTGTCAGAATGGATTTAAAAAACAAATCAAGACCCAACAATATATTACTTACAAGGAACCAACTTTAATTACAAAGATATTAAAGTTAAAACAATGTAAGAAGGTATGCCTTGCTAATATTCATCGAAGTATAGCTGGAACAGCTATAGTAAAGCAGATTTTAGAGCAAAGAATATTATCAGGGTCAGTTAGTGAAAAGTTCATGATAATCCTAAAAACATATAATGAATAACAGAGCTTCCCAATACAAACAATCAAAATGAAGTAGAAGTAGAAAGCCACATGTACAGTCAGCAATTTCAATACTGTACTCTCAATAATTAATCAAATAAACAGACATGAAATCAATAAGAATATAGTAAACTTGAACAACCGTATCAACTGATTTGATTTATGGCCGTTGACAGAATACTCCACCAAACAATAAGAGAATACATATTCTTATCAAGTGAAGATGGAACATTTACAAATACAGTTCATATTCTGGGCCATAAAATGACTTTATAAATTAAAAGGATTGAAGACACACATAATATGTTTCCAACCACATTGGAATTAAATTTAAAAATCAAAGCCAGAAAGATCTCTGGAAACTCCTCAAATACTAGAAAACTAAATAATACTTTTTTAAATGTACAATGGGTCAAAGGGAAAAAAATAAAAAGAAAATTAGAAAGTTGTTTTACTCTCAATGAAAATAAAGCCATGACATAATAAAATACATGGGGGTACAAATAAAGCACAGCTTAGAGAAAAATTGATAGCATCAAATTCTTATGCTAGACAAGAGGAGAAATTTTAACTCAATAATTTCACCTCTACCTTAAGAAACTTTGGGGGAAAAAAAATTTAAACATGAAATGATTAAAAGAAAAAATAACAGTAAAAGCAGACAGAGGTCAGTGGGATAGAAAACAGAAAAAAAAAACAATAGAAAAATGTAATGAAAACAAAATCTGTTGTTTGGGGATCAATAAAAGTGATAAATGTTGTAATAATTAATTTTATGCATCAAACTGACTGGGTCATGGGGTGCCCAGATAAAACATTATTCTGGGTATGTCTATAAGAATGTTTCAGGATGAGATTTACATTGAAATCAGTAAACTCAGTAAAGTAGCTTGTCCTCCCCAATGTGAGTGAGCATCATCCAATCTGTTAAGGGTCTGTATATAACAAAAAGTGGAGGAAAAAGAAACTGACTTCTTTTTTTCCTGCCTAACTGCTTGAGCTGGGACATCTCATCTCATCTTTGGTGCTTAGGCCGGGATTTATACCAGTGGCCTCCCTGGTTCTCAGGTCTTCAAACTTGGACTGAATTACACCACTGTCTTTCCTGGGTCCCTAGCTTGCTGATGGCAGATTGTGTGACTTCTTGGCCCTATCTCTGAATACAGTTACATTGGGAGTTAGGGCTTCAACACACAAATTGGGGATGGGGAGGTACAATTTTGGCCATAACAAGAGAAAAAAACATATTACTAATATTTGTAATAAGAGAGTTGACAACACTACAAACTCTTTAGGCAATAAAAGTATATTAAGGAAACATCATGATTAACTTTGTGATTTACACATATGTATATATCCTTTTGGTTCTCTTTTTCTGAAAAACTGTCAAATACAAGCTTCTAGCTAGTATGATCAAGAAATAAACAAAAAAGGATATATTTTTGTGCTTGGGCTTTCATAACAGAATATTATAGATTGGGTGACTTACACAAAAGAAATTTGTCATCTTAGCTCTGGAAACTAAGATCAAAGTGATCAAGATCAAAGTGCCAGCAGGATTATTTCCTATTAAGACCTCTCTCTTTGGTTTTCAGATGGCCACCCTCTCACTGTATCCTTATATGGCCATTTATCTATTTACATACAGAGAGAGAGAGAGAGAGAGAAAGAGAGATTTGGAGTCTCTTCCTTTTCTTACAAGGACACCAGTTTTATCAGATTGGAGTCCCACTCTTACATCTTCATTTAATTTTAATTACCTCCTTAAAGGCTTTATCTTCAATTACATTCACATTGGGGGTTGGGACTTCAACATGTAATGGGGAGGAGGGACACAATTTAATCTACAACAACAGGTGATCTTGCCCCTGAAGCCTCACGTAGGAGCAACCCGACCCACTGAAACCAAGGAAGAGGCCACACCCTCTGAAATCAATAAGACGGACTGTGTGCTCTGGGCCTGTGGTAACAGTGGCAGTGCTGCCAATCCCTGAATTGCCCTTGAGGTCATTCTTCCCTTTTCTGGAAGGGTAGGGCATGTTCACAGCCAGATAGCTCTGTTGTTCCACTCTGGCTTCTGCTGAGATGGCTGATTAAATCCATGGGTCGTCTCTTTATGCAGCGATTGTACAATTATACCCTTAGTGTTCTCCTCAGAACATACTTTCTCATTTTTTTGCAGCATAGAGTAAGAATTTTTAAATATTTACAATCCAATTCACTTTTGCTTAACAATTTCTTCTTCAAGTCTCTCTTCCTTCACATTTTACCATAGGCAGTAAAAAGAAGTCAGACTGCTTCTTTTTTTTTTTTTTTTTTTTTTTTTTTTTTGAGACGGAGTCTCGCTCTGTTGCCCAGGCTGGAGTGCAGTGGCGCGATCTCGGCTCACTGCAAGCTCCGCCTCCCGGGTTCACGCCATTCTCCTGCCTCAGCCTCCCGAGTAGCTGGGACTACAGGCGCCCACAACCGCGCCCGGCTAATTTTTTTTTTTTTTTTTTTTTTTGTATTTTTAGTAGAGACGGGTTTTCACCGTGGTCTCGATCTCCTGACCTTGTGATCCGCCCGCCTCGGCCTCCCAAAGTGCTGGGATAACAGGCGTGAGCCACCGCGCCCGGCCCAGACTGCTTCTTCAACACTTTGCTGAAAAATCTCCTTAAGTAAATATCCAAGTCTGTCAAATTCCATTTTCCCAAACACGCTAATTCATAATTTCAAGTTATTTGCTACTTTATAACAAAGACAGCCTTTTCTTCCAATTCTCATCTCCTCATTCCTGTCTGAATCCTTACCAGAAAGACCTTTAATATTCACATTCCCACCAGTGCCTTGTTAATGATTATATATGTATTCTCTAAGTTGACAGAAGCTTTCTCCACAGCCTTCTTGCTTGCACTCTGAGTCCTCACCAGAATCACCTGTAATGTTTGCATTTCTAGCAACAGTCCCTTCAAGATGACTTGGGTTTTTTCTAGCATGCACCTCAAGACTCTTTTAGCTTTTACCCCAATGCTCAGTTCCAAGGCCACTTCCACAGCAACACTCCACACCAGGGGCCAAATCTCTATTAATCTGCACTGGCTGCCATCCAGAATTCCATAGACTGGGTGGCTTAAACAAACAACAGAAATTTATCTTCTCAGTTGTGGAGGCTAGAAGTCAAAGATCAAGGTGGCAGCAGGGTTGGTTTCTGGTGATGTCTCTCCCCTTGGTTTTCAGATGGCTGCCTTTTCTCTGTGTTCTCACATATCCTTTTATTTATGGAGAGAGAGTGATTTGGTATCTCTTTCTTTTCTTTAAAGGTCGTATTGGCAGGCCAGACACGGTGGCTCCCTCCTCTAATCCCAGTATTTTGGAAGGTAGAGGCAGGCAGATCACCTGAGGCCAAGAGTTTGAGACCAGCCTGGCCAACATGGCAAAACCCTATATCTAATAAAAATATAAAAATTACCCGGGCATGGTGGTGCACGCCTATAGTCTCAGCTACTTGAGAAGCTGAGGCATGAGAATTGCTTGAACCCAGGAGGCAGAGACTGAGCCGAGATCATGGCACTGCACTGCAGCCTGGGCAACAGAGCAAGACTCTGTCTCAAAAAAACAAAAAAACAAAAACAAAAAAAAAAACAAGGTCCTATTGCATTAGAGTCTCACCCTTATGTCCGCATTTAAGAATCTCCTTAATGGTCCTATCTCTGAAAATAGTAACATTGGGGTTTAAGGCATCAAAATATGAATTCAGGGGGTATAATTTAGTTCATAACAAGAGAAGACACATATTACTAATATTTGGAATGAGAGAGTTGACAATGCTACAGATTCTTCAGATATTAAAAGGATATTAAGGAAATATTATGATTAATTTATGCCAATAAATTTGATAAATTTTAGGAAATGAACAATATTCTTAAAAATCTGTTTCTTGTGAAGGATTATTGAAGCAGAAAATTCTACAAAATCAATCAAAATATTTCTAAATCTAATAATTGAGTTTAGCAAGTTTGCAAGATATAGAATCAATATTTTCAAATTATTATACTTCTACATAGCTGCAAAAAAATTTGGAAATTTGTTTCTTAAGAAGCACATCATTTGAAATGGCATCAAAATATAACATATTGTGGAATAGATTTGACATAAGTTGTATAAGACTTCTACATTGAAAGCTATAATATATATTTGTATGAAAAAATGTAAAAGGCCTAAGTAAATGGATAAATGTACTCTGTTCATAAAATCCAAGCAGACATTTTTTGTAGAAATTTACAAGTTGATTCTTAAATTTATATGTGAATGCTAAAGAGTGAGAATGTCCCAAATAACTTTAAAAAGAAAAACAATTTCGGAAGACTTACACCTCTTGATTCCAAGACTTATTTCAAAGCTATAGTAATCAAGATAATGTGGCATCAGCATGAAAACAGAGAAATAGATGCATAGAGTGAAAAATCATTCAGAAAGGGACTCATACATATATGGTCAATTGATTTGGGACAAAAGATACTAGGCAATTCAATGGGCCCAGACAATCTTTCAGCAAATAGTGCTGTAACAATGAGCTAACCACATTCAAACAATGAACCTCTATTCTTACGTTCATCAATGTGCAAAAATTAACTCAAAATGGATGCACCTGTTAAAGCAAAATAAAACAGAAACTGAGCCTAAAAAATTTCTGAGCAAATAATACTGTGTTTTAAAGATCTTAACTTTGCTTTTATCAAAGCCTTAACTCTGATTAAATTGTAAGTATAAACAAAAGTTAACTTGAGTCATTTCTGATAAAAGCTTGCGTTAGATAGAACTAAAACTTAACCCCAGTCAATCATAAACAACCAACTAATATATGATTATGTGATAAGGAACTTTCCAATAAAGTACCTTTAAAATAAGGAGCTTTCCAATAAGGTACCTTTAAAAGGCAATTTTGTAAAACAATTTATTTTGCTTTCGTGTTTTGCCATAAATACTTGCCTCTGATATTTTGTCATTGGAACTCTGAGCATTTTGTGGTCTGATGTTCCACAATTCATGAGTTGCTTCTTACTTAAATAAACTCTTTAAAATTTATTGTGTCTCAGATTTTTCTTTAACAAACCTAAATATAGAAGCTCAAACTATAAACCCTCTAGAAGCAAACACAGGAGAAAATTCTAGTGACCTAGAGTTTGGTAAATATTTCTTTAATATGATAGAAAGCACAGACTTTAAAATAACAAATCAATACACTTAAAGCTTTTGCTTTTCAAAAGAAGCTTTAAGAAAATGAAAAAGAGCCAGGCATGGTGGCTCGTGCATGTAGTCCCAATTACTTGGGAGACAGGTGGAAGGATCAATTGGGCCCAGAAGTTCGGAGCAGCAGTTACTCTCCAACCAGGGTGACAGAGCAAGACCCCATCTCAAAAAACAAAACATTAAAAAAATATGAAAAAGAAAGCCGGAGAAAAATATTTTCAAAACATATTTTAAACAAAGAATTTGTATCTAGAATATATAAAGATCTCTTACAACTTAATGAGAAGACAACCTGATTTTTTAAAAAGGACAAAAGATTTGAGCAAATATTTCACCAAATAAGATTTATGGATGACAAATAAGTACATGAAGGAATGTTCGACATCCCTATTCATTAAGGAAAAGCTAATTAAGAGTGCAATAAGATACTACTATACACCTACCAAAAATGTTAAAATAATAGACCTTACCAAATACGAACGAGGATGTAGAACACTTGGTTCTTTAGTTCACCGCTTGTGTGAATGTAAAATAGTACAACAATTTTGAAAAACCATTTGACAGTTTCTTTTCTGTTTGTTTTGTTTTGTTTTTTGTTTTTTACTTTTTTTTTTTTTTTTTTTTTTTTTGAGACAGAGTCTCGCTCTGCCGCCCAGGCTGGAGTGCAGTGGCCGGATCTCCGCTCACTGCAAGCTCCGCCTCGGGTTCACACCATTCTCCTGCCTCAGCCTCCCGAGTAGCTGGGACTACAGGCGCCCGCCACCTCGCCCGGCTAGTTTTTTGTATTTTTTTAGTAGAGACGGGGTTTCACCGTGTTAGCCAGGATGGTCTCGATCTTCTGACCTCGTGATCCGCCCGTCTCGGCCTCCCAAAGTGCTGGGATTACAGGCTTGAGCCACCGTGCCCGGCCGTTTTGTTTTGTTTTGAGACGGGGTCTCTGTCGCCCAGACTGGAGAGGCTGGCGGACAGTGGTACAATCACAGAGCACTGCAGCCTTGGCCTCCTAGGCTCAAGCAATCCTCCCACCTCAGCCTCCAAAGTAGCTGCAGGCACACACCAGCATTATCTGGCTAATTTTTGTATTTTTTTTGTAGAGATGGGGTCTCTGTATGTTGCCCAGGTTGCTCTCGAACTCCTGGGCTCAAATGATTCGCCCACCTTAGCCTCCCAAAGTGATAGGATTACAGGTGTGAGCCACTGGCCCATTGGCATGGTAGCTTCTTAAAATAATAATAATAATAATATCCAGCTATTCCACTTTGTGATATTTACCTGACATAAATGAAAATATATTTTTCTACAAAGATTTGTACGTGAATGCTTATAACAAATCTATTTGTATTACCCCAAAACAAGAAATAACCGAAAAGCTCATCAACAGGTGAATGGATAAACAAATTTTGGTATATCCAAACATTACAATTGTAGTTGGCAATAAAAAGAACAACCAATTGATACTTGCAGCAACACATATGCACCTCTCATAATTATCCTTAGTGAAGCAAGCAAGATGAGGGGAGAGTGAAAGTGAGGGGATGCTATGGGATGTGAGAAAACTTCTGATGGTGCTAGACATTATCTTGATTGTGGGAGTGGTTTTACAGATATATTTATATATTAAATTGTGTTACTTTAAATATGTAAAATGTATTTTATATCAATTATACTGTAGCAAAACTGGAAAAAAAATGCACAATACTGCCCCCCTCAACACAGCTAAGTTGATGTAATCACTTTCTCTAAAATTTCTCAAAGCTTTTCTTCACCATTCTCCCACCTGGACTATCCTTCTTTTGCTTTTCTGGATTTAATTCTTCTTCCAAGATTGAGCCTAAATTCCATTTTCTCCATAAATTTGGCCAACAGCAGCTACATTGATTTATTCCTTTTTTGAACTCTTTTTTTTTTTTTTTTTTTTTTTTTTTAAAGATGGCGTCTCACTCCGTCTCCCAGGCTGGAGTGCAGTGGCGCGATCTCCACTCACTGCAACCTCCACCTCTGGGGTTCAAGGGATTCTCCTGCCTCAGCCTCCTGAGTAACTGGGATTCCAGGTGTCCACCACCACTCCTGGTTAATTTTTTTGTATTTTTAGTAGAGACAGGTTTCACCATGTTGGCCAGGCTGACCTCAAGTGATCCACCCGCCTCAGCCTCCCAAAGTGCTAGGATAACAGGCCTGAGTCACCGCGCCCGGCCTGAACTCTGGTAATGCTGATGAACTGTACAGTGTGTGAATTAATCATACTTTCACCTGTGACATTCTTCTATTGATCTTTTGAATTACTAAATGTCTGATGTTTTTCTTGCCTGTGGATTATCTCCCCAGTTAGATCATAAATTTCTTGAGAGTTAAGGGTCGCATTTTTTATCCTGCATTTTTTGTGTGAAATTGTTTGAGTATGTGTGTGTGTGTTAAATGCATTTTTTCTTTGTTACAGCTTGTTTGTATAATTTTCCAAGTAAGTTATGTAATGTAGTTATTTATATCTTAAACCTAGAAAAATGCTTTGCTTAAGGAGGAGCTCCCTGTCATTAAATTTTACATCTCTTGTAAGGACCAAGTTTTATAAGTTACTGCATATGTGTTGAGTGATTTTTTAAATGCTAAATACATCATTTCCCTAATGGGTAACACCTTATGTTCATACAACTTTTCAAAATATATTGCTTTAACTGACCTGCTGTTACATGCCGGTAATATAACTGAACGTCACAGTCATAATGTTGAGCAAAAGAAATCATACACATATTATATTATTTCATTTATAAGATGATCAAGAAGAGGCAAAGCACTATGGTGATAGAGGTTAGAATCGTGGTTATGTTGTGAGGCCATTGACTAGGGAAGTTAATATTCTATGCCTAGGTTGCTGAAATTGTGTGTGCGTGTATGTGTGTGTGTGGTAAATACATTTTTTTCTTTGTCACAGCTTGTTTGTATAACTATCCAAATTAGAATTATGTAATATAATTAGTTGTTTATGTCTTAAATCTATTTTAATCTGCAGGTTTCCACTCCATAACTGACCTTAAAATGCATATTGCAGAAACTAGATTGTTTGTCCTGTGACTTTCCCAAGGTCTAGATTTTGTTAATTGCCTCTCCATGATGTCAATTAATGGGTTCCTCTCTTCTCTGCATTCCTTGTAAATTAACTATTATTTCTAGATATTTGATAAGATATGGGTTTAATTTTTTTGGCAAGGTAGGAGGTGATGTGTTTTTCCTTCAGGAGTTACATAACTTCTGTTTACCTTTCTTTTTGTGATGTTAGCAGCTGTTGATGATCAATGACTAGTTTCCATTAATTATCAGAGCTGCAAAATGGTGACATTTGAATTCAATTATCCTTTCTTTGTTGAGAAAATTACTGAAGTTCAAGGAGAAAAAAAATCACCTTTCTTTTTTCGTGTACTCAGTGGTGAATATTCTTGTGTATTTTCTACCCCTATTGCAATAATCTAGGGATAGTTTGGACCAGAGTGGAAGGGTAGAGAGAGATAGTCAGATTCTGGATAATTCCCAAATAGCTAACATTTATTGAGCACTTGCTATTGCATTTGTTTAGTTAAAAATAAATAAATATAGCATTAACTTTGTGCTAGGCACTATTATAATCACTGTGTTAATTTTAATTTATTTTATTTTATTCTCATAGTGACCCTATGGAGAAGGCATTTTTGCCAGATACAGAGCTCAGTATAAGGAATCTGATTTCTGGCCGAACTCCTATGTATGATTTATCAAGCCAAATCCCAGGCAATTACAAAGGCCTTACCTGGCAGACCTCCTGGGGGAAAAGCTGCCTTCTCCATTAAATTTGGCAACGCCAGTGAATTATAGTCTTTCAAGGGAGTTGCAGTCAAGGACTCAGGTCCTTCTGCTCTCACTCATATTTGCATTTCTAAGCCAAGCACCTCTCTTCATCCATTTTGTGTTGCTATAACAAAATGCCACATACTGGGTAATTTATAAGAAAATAAACTTGTTTCTCACAGTTCTGGAGGCTGGGGAGTCTAATATCAAGGAGCTGGCATTTGTCAAGGGCCTTCTTGCTGTGTCATCCCATGGCAGAAGAGAGAAAAGCAAGAGAGCCAGAGAGTAATAGGGGGCTGAACTTGCTTTTATAACAAGCCTACTCTTGAGATAACTAACCCACTCCTACAATAATGACATTAAGTCATTGATTAGGGCGGAGCCCTCATCAATAAGCCCTTATCTCCCCTTATTAGGCCTCATTTTCCAATACTGTTGCACTGGGGATTAAGTTTCCAACACATTATCATCAGGGGATACATTCAAACCATTCATTTGGAGACTTCTTTATATTTGGGGCCTTCAGCCTGGGCCTTCTTGAGGCATCTTGGCTGAGGTGTTTTTTATCAAGGGAAGGGAAGGAAAACCTTGAAGACACGTTTCACTACTTCAGATCAGTACAGAGTACTTTTGTATGTCCAGACCTTTCCCTTTCCTTTTCCCTTTCCCTTTCCCTCCCCACAACACCTGAGTCCATATAACTGCAGAAGCTTTTTGTTCACGGGTCCTTCAGCAGTGAGATGGCCCTACATTTGTGCTGAGCCACCTTGCCCTCAACAAGTACATGATTTCATGGTGAAAAAGAAATGCTAAGAGCTAGTGCTTTCTCCCATTTTAGACATTAGTTGTACCATTTCAGTGAGTAGTTAAAGGCTTGACCATTACTTTCATGTTGGTTTACTGTTTTTAATCAGTTTCTCTGACATCTGGCAGAGCCTCTGATCAGCTTTGGTCTTGCCTCACCAGGCCTGGCCCAGAGGGCTTTCCATGTAGGGGAAGGGGGATGCAGGCACCTGTGGATCAAAGATCTAAAGAGATAGCCATGAAGAGCCTGGACAGATAGAAACAAGGAGACAGAGAGAAAGAGGGAAAGAGAGAGAATGTGCCTTCCTGTCCTCATATAATTCTTATTCCTTAAACATTCAAAACTGCTGTATATGGCTGGCCTCTAACTAACAGGTCCCACAATTTGTCAGTCAGTTACTGTTCCTATTGTTCCTGTGGCTATTCTTAAAGTTCCAATGCCCACTCCTTTATTGACCATCCTGAGACCTGGGATAGATAATATTAATTTTCTATGAAATGAATTTTAAAACTCATATATCAAGGTACCCACAAAGTCACTCGGCATGAGAGGTCAAATATTCTCTCAAATATCCCCATTGCAAATTCTGTCTAGGCACATTCTCCATTGTTATAGCTCAGTAGAAATCATGTGATGAGCTCAAATGACTGCATAAATTACTCCATAATAACATAATGCCAGCAATATTAAAATGCCTCCAAATTTGAATATGAACATCCTACCAGGAATAAATTTCTCAAGAGAAATAAAAGCCAAATATTAAATCTCCTTCCTCTTCATATATAATAAAGCACAAAAACTTTTTTAAAAATTCCTTTCCCCATTACCTCTGCTCAAGCTCAGCAGAGTAATTTCCTCTAAATATCTGGGTAGAATTCGGGTTCTTTCCATAGCTATAGCCTGAAGTATTTCACCAAAACAGGTAATTATCTTGGTATCTCTAAAAGGAAATTAAACCCTTCAACCCTTTCAAATCTAAAAATTAAATCAAATACATAAGATTATTTAAGCTACACGAAGAGAATCTAAAAAGTATAACAAGTACTCATTCTAGCAAAATGTTCCCCAAACCACATATAGTGCAATCTTTAGCCAGATGAGGGATGCCAAACATTGTACATAGCAGAGACTTGTTAAACTCTAAAGGAGACAGGTCTGATCAAGCAGTTTCAACTCATCATTCTGCAGACACGAAACTAATTTGTATATTTGCAGTAATCACCATCATCTTTGATTTGTAGAGATCTGACCCTAATAGGTAATAAGGCTGCTTAAGCTTTTCAACTATCTGTTTCTTACGCTTAACATCAGTCCAATATGATAACTTTTTAAAAAGTTACCTCCGTCTTATTTTGGTTCAAAATCCCCTTCCTCTATCCCATCCCTATAGACTCTTTCTTCCTCCTCCATTCTAGGCTGTATTGAACCACAGAACTTTTGTTTTGGATTATAACTTTCTCTCTCATCTTCTTTGCCTCTCCTTTGCTTCTTCTGTGGGCTTACTCTTGGGAGGGGTGGGCCATCTCAGGGGGGGCCATTGTTTTTTATAATTCCCTGTTGAAGTAAGTTTGCTCTCCTGTGTTATTTTAAAATACATTTTGTCTTGTTTTTGTGTATCTATTTGTTCATTTATTACCTGTCTGTCTTGATAAATGAAAAGTAGAACCTGTGTCTAGTTTTCTGCTCCGTCCCTTTGCAAATAATGGTTCTTGTCAAATACTAGATACTCAGGAAATATTTTGTTGAGAGAATGAATCACTGCTCATCTGGCTCATTCTGTGAACTCTATCTGTATAGGTTAGGGAGTGGGGTTTAATATATCTGGCTAGTTGAGGGACCCATTTTCTCAAAAGTTTCTTGTTATGGGTGATCCTCCCGCAAGATTTGGTTAGAGGTTCTATATGGTCACTAGACGGAGGCATTAACCATATCCCCTTGTTTAATATGCTTTTCCCCCCATGCTTTGGCAATTTCTGGCAAGCCTGAAGAGTGCTAATTTCACCTGTCAGCTGTATCCCTAAATAAGGACCTGTGGACACAGGGTGGAACATTATCTTGTAGAGATTTGGGCAGGATAAAGGTGGCCACTCCATTCTCTCTTCGAGGGTCTTCCCCTTTGCTGTGGCACTTACATGGGTATCCATGTCCTTTCGCTCAGCACGAGCCAGGTTCTTCGGTCTCCCCTGGCACTCTTCCCCATAAGATAGCACTTCACAAGCTCTGCTCTTCAGAAGGTAATATCACCTTCACATATATGTATGTTAGAGGGAACAGGGCTTGCTATGCTGACTCCTCTAGAATTCCCTTTTGGGCTATTTTTGCTGTAATATTCACCTTTGGTACCTCTAGGAGAGCAGAAAAGGGTCGTAATAAGTAATTCATAACTTTATAATCCATTGGAATAGTGAGATAGATAATAATATGATAGCAAAGGAGTGTCATTTGTGTGCAGTCTTTTCAACCAGGCTGGACCAGTTTTGTGGAACTTGTGTCTGCTCCTCCTATTGTTGTTCCTGGAGTTTCCCTTAAAATTCCATGAGAAGCAGAGGCCTAGGACCCATAACTTCCCTCAAACCTTGTTTTTTCAGTTTTTAATCTCCAGCTGTTGAATAACTTCCCAGTGGCAGTCTGAAACTCCCTTTCCACCACCTATTGCCCTTTGCAACAGAACCAGAGTTTCTTAAAGGCTTGCCTCTTAGCACAAGTTGAGAAACAAGATACGTAGGGTAGGGAGATTAAAAGCAAAAAATCAATTGCAATCTCATGTCTTCATATCAACACTCCAAATATAATGAACGGTAGCAATCAGAGAGTGCCCCCATAACTCAGTGCCCTCTCCTGGCAGAGGTGCTTAAAAAAGACACTGCATCTTTTGAGATAAGAGTGTTGTAGCTCTGTAAGGGCATTTCTCCTTGACAGATTTTGAAATTGTCAGAAGATAAGCCTGATTTTCTAGAGCCACGAGAGTCTTTTTGCTGATGGGAAGGAGTCTCACTCTCCCTGAATCCAGAATATACTTGCCCAAGTGAAGGCCCTAATTATCCTAATCCTTGAACTCAATCCCTTTATTTACTAAACCCAAATACAATTCCACACTTGAAGACACTAGATAAAAAATTGGGTTAACCTCCAAATCTGGCCGTGTTTTTCAAACCTAATGAAACCCCTGCAGACAGCAGTCACAATAAAAACTGCAGCTGCCCACAAGTTGAAATACTGGCTAGACCTTTTTTCTTTTAAACCTGTTCACTGCCAGTCGTGGTGTCCCGGGTCTGTAAATCCAGCTACCTGAGAGGCTGCGGCTGGAGGATCACTTGAGCCCAGGAATTTGAGGCTGCAGTAAGCTATGATTGCACCACTGCACTCCAGGCTGGGAGCAAGATCCTGTTTCTAAAATATAATAATAATATTAAAAATAAAACTGTTCACCCGAGCTACTCCAAGACACCTTTTCTTGCCTTTCTACCCTGCATATGGATTTCTTGAAGTTTCCAGGCTTATGCATCAGGCTTTGGGTTTGAGGGTGAGAAACAGCATCCTTGTCCTTTCAGATTAGAATCCAGTCAAAGCAAAAGACACAGAACAACCATCAATATAGCAATAATTGGTTTATTCAAGAATCATCAGTGGAAGCTACAACCAATGTGTCAGAGTTTGTTGTTAAACAGGATAAAACTATCTCCATATAGATTACGTATTAATTACAAAGGGAAAATGGTTGCTTTACTATAGAGAAATCACATTAACCAAGTGAAGTTAACATTATCTCTGATGGGACAAACTAGCATCATGCACTTCCTGACGTGATGAACTGAGAGAAGTGCGCATCATCCATGTAGTATTCCTGACCAAGACACAAAACCTAAATCCAATAATGAGAAGACAATCAGATGACTCACACGAAGAGGGCATTTACAGAACAACTGACTGGTGGTCTTCAAAAATGTTCATGTCATGAAAGCCAAAGAAAGTCTGAGGAGTTGTTCCAGACTAAAGAAGACTAAAGAGATGTCACAATCCAATGCAAGATATAATCCTGGATTGGAACCTGGATCAGGAAAAACAATGGTTATAAATGGCATTTCTGCAACAATTGGCAAAGTTAGAATATGGACTGTATATTAGGTAATAGTACTGTGTCAGTACTAAATTTCTTGAAGTTGATAGCAGTATTGTGATCACATAAGAGAAGGTCTTTGTTGTTTGTATACATATACAGAAGAATTTAGGAGGGAAGATTCATGATATCTTCAGCATACTTTCAAATGATTCTGAGAATATGCAAATATTTATGAAGATAAATAGAGTGTATGTGAAAAATATTAACAATTGATGATTCTAGATAAAGAGTATATGGGTATTCATTGCCTTATTCTTGCAATTGTATGTAGTTTAAAATTTTTCAAAATAAAATATTGAAAAATAAGTTGAAAGAATAACAAAACTAAAAAGTAAACCTAAAAATATATATACAAGACTCAGATGAAAATATTAGCATTATTACTGGTAAAACTGGATTGGAAACCATGAAGGTTAAAAAGATAGATAGATAGATAGATAGATAGATAGATAGATAGATAGATAGATAGATACATAGATACATAGATAGATAGATACATAGATAGATACACAGATAGATACATAGATAGATATGCATTTTGCTTCCTACTTCATCTGGAGGTGATTTACTAAAGACAGCGTCACAGGCAAACCAAAGCATTCCCCAACCTGCTCACCACCTTCTCTCCATGAGAAAAGTATACTTCTCTAATGGGCTTATCCACATGGAGTATATTCTGTTGTTCTTTCTGTAACTTATTATAATTTCACCTGAAACATATCCACAATAGCTTTTAGAGTTTCTATCTGTTTTTGAAAAGTCTCTGATGCATCTAAAATAGTCAAACTTATAGAATCAGAGAGTAGAATGGTGGTTTCCAGGAGTTGGAGGAAGGGGAAAATGGGGAGATATTGGTCAAAGAGTACAGAATTTCAGTTTTGCAAGATCGATGAGTTCTGGAAATCTAATGTACAACAATGTGCTATAGTTAACAATATTGTATTGTATACTTGAAATTTGCTAAGAGAGTAGATCTTTAGGGCCGGGCATGGTGGCTCACATCTGTAATCCCAGCACTTCGGGAGGCCAAGGTGGGCAAATCATGAGGTCAGGAGTTCGAGACCAGCCTGACCAATATGGTGAAACCGCATTTCTACTAAAAATACAAAAAATTAGCTGGGCATAGTGGTGGGTGCCTGTAATCTCAGCTACTCGGGAGGCTGAGGCAGGAGAATCGCTTGAACCCGGGAGGCGGAGGTTGCAGTGAGCCGAGATCGTGCCACTGCACTCCAGCCCAGGCAACAGACTGAGACTCCATCTTAAAAACAAACAAACCAAAAAGAAGCAGACCTTTAGTATTCTCACCATAATAAAAGAAGAAAGAAAATGGTAACTACAAGAAGTGATGGCTATGTTAACTAGCTTAGTTCTGGTGGTTATTTCACAATGTGTGTGTGTATATATATGTGTGTGTGTGTGTGTGTCTATATATATGTATACACATAAAGTTGTACACCTTAAACATACACAGTATTTGTTAACTATATCTCAATAAAGCTGGAAAAAATAAAATAAAAACGTGTTTATACTTTATATTTTTGGTATATTCACCATTTGTAATTGCATACTTTATTTTTAAAAGTATTTTTATACTTAGTCTTATATCTGCCAAATTTTAAATTGTCAGTCTTTTGGTGTTTAAATGTTTTATACATTGTTTCTTTTGACAATCATGTACTACAATCGCTTGACTTCTCACTTTTTGGCCATCTGGTTTCTGATGTCATGCTTATTTTCAGCTTTGGGAGTCCTATTCAGAGTCAATTCTGAGCAACTCTCCACATTGCTGTCAGCTATATGTTCCCCTCTCCAGGGACAATCTCAGATGCTTCGCTTATTTTGGCTTAGAGCAGGTGTCTCAGACTCAGCCTCTCCTCTCTTTGCCATTTTGAAAATCAATATCCTTTCAACCTTAATGTTATAGGAACCTGGCTGGCTTTAGGGAAATTCCCACAGCCTGTTGGCCTCAGCAGAGTTCCTGCCACTCTGGTTTAGCAATCCTCACTTTTAGCTGCTCCAGCCATTGTTCCAAGCCTCTGGGGCTTTGACTTCCTTCCACACTGGCACTGCTTCCAAATATTCCCACCTCAGCTCCTGGCCATAAGAATCCAGGCCCTGTCCCCTAGAAAATCCAGGCTGTTTTTGTTACTATCATTTTTAAGTAGTTGCTGAGTTTAATGATGTTTCCTCTGTGGTTTATTTCCTTGTGGGTTATTTAAATTTGAATTGTCAATTTATCTTCAATGTTTCTTCTCCTCTTATGAAAGTTTTACAGGCCAGAGGCTCTGAAAGTGTCCCCTTCTGAATGATTAGATCTCCAAGGGTTTAACTTCTTTGACCAGTTTTAATGACAATTTGTCAGCCTGGATTGTTGAGGACTGGAGTGACCTTTTTTCCTATGCACATTCCCAGGTGAATGACAAGCATTTTTATTATTGTATTCTATTCTTAGGCCTGTAGGTGGAGTTTTTTCACCTTTTTTCATAATTAAGTGGAACTTAAAGGCTTCCAGATTTATACGGGAGCTTAATTTCAGCATTCCTTCTTTCACCGAGTAAAGATTGTATCTTCCGCCCCATATTTTGTGTTTGGGACTTGTTTTCTTTTACGCTGTTGTGCTCTCAGCTCCTGATTACTCCTGTGCCTTGAGTTTCCCCTAAGTTCTGACACCCTGGGATGTCACATTTTTTCTTAGAGTTATATGAATTCTTGTCCAGATATTCAGTATGTTTGTAGCATGAGGCAGAAAGAAGAGATTATAGGTTTCATTGTCTATTTTATTTCAATTCCCCCATTTTTCTGGCTGTTCTCGTGACACTTCCTTTATAACATTTCTTAGCCTCCCTGACTGCAGTCATAGGATTGACTCAAGTCCGTGGGTAGACTTAAGCCCATTAGTGAGGCCCATCAACCCTGGGCAAGGTGACTGGCTTAGAGATTATCACAGTCACTCAGTAGAAGTCAATGAGATGAAGGAAGATATTTTCTTACATACTTGATAAACAATTTTAAAATATATAGGATGGTCATATGGTGATGTTATTGACCATAATATATACTGTAATTTTTATTTTACAATTTTCCATTGGATGTTGCTTGCTTATGACCAAAAATCACTCAAAGTAATATAATTTCTTTATTTAAAAAGTCAAATCTTTATATTCTTTTGATGAAAGGGGCAGGTGTATGCAGAGCTGGAAATTCTCCCTAGAAAGGCCCCACCTGTTAGCACAAGGTAAAGCCCCTCATTTATTCCCCATTAGGTAATGTCTTTTAATTTTCTACACACCATGTATCACTAGCTGAAGTTATCATATCCATTGGATTACTTATTTTGCTGTCTTCCCCCAAAAATCATATCTCCATAAGAACAAAGACTTTATCTCTACTGTTAACCAGCATATCTGCAAGGTCTAAAATAGTACCTGACATCTCTCACATATTAGAGATTCAGTATTAGTTAAATAAACCCTAGCTACAACTCAGACTTTTCCTGCTTGACATCTTCACAATCACTTGTTTATGCCCCAAATGAAAAAAATGATCATCTCTATTAGGACGTTTTCAGAAGTATGAGGATGCATGTTTGCTAGAAAGCAGAAGAAAATGACTCCTTGATCTCATTGGCTTGTATCAGACGTGTGACCATCCCGAGTCAATTACATTGGCCAAAATTATGGTCTTCACTAATTGACTTTAGCCAATCAAGACTCATCCATGGAGCTGGGGTTGAGAAGAATCCACTTGATTTAATTTGCTAAGATGTGAAAGAGATAGTTCCCCCAAAGAATATTCTGATGCACTTACCATGAAAGAAGAGATATGTATATTAGTGTCTCCAATAGCTATCCACTTTGCCACTCAACCTGTAAGACAGAATCTTACAAAAGACAATTTGAGTCCAGGGAGGTCAAGGGACTCACAGGGCGTAAGCAAAAGATTAAAATGTTCAGTTCTTAAAAGACTAAAATTGGAATAAAATGGCCTGCTCCTCTGCCTTTTATTTAATTTCTTGGTACACATTTATTCCTTTATCAGCAAATATTTATTGATCATCTACTATGTTCCAGACACATACTTTGGCAGGTATTGGTGCAAAAGCAGTAAGCTATATGAACACGGCCCCTATTCTAACAGAATTTATATTCCATTGTGAAAAACAAATGACAAACTGAAGAATATGTGTTTATATAATACCAGGTAGCAATAGATGCCATTAAAAATAAAGCACAGTAAGTGAATAGCAAATGTCAAAGAGTGCTATCTTATGAAAGGTGATCAAAGAAAGCCCCACTAAGAAGATACAGTTGAATGGAACCAATGTGGTATAAGAAACTGAGATATGAGACTATCTGTTGGAAGGGAATTGTATGCAGAAATAAAAGCAAATAGCAAAGGCCTTGAGGTGGAAGCATGCTTGGCAAGTTTGTAGAAGAGCAAGGAGATAGTGTGACATTTAGAAAAACTAAATCAACCTTTCCCAACTATAGTGTCCTCTTTTGTAAACAGAAGTTAACCTAGTAGGGTTGTACTATGAATAAAAGGGGACTATACATGGTAAGTCTCTTGCATACAGTAGGTGTTCAGCCAAAGATGGCATCTTTCTTTTAGTGCCCTTCACCTTTCCCTTGGGTTCAATCTCCACTCAAGTCATCTTAGGACACTAACTAGCCACACGCTCAATTTGCCTGTGTAAACCTTCTGGGTTTGAAAGCAGCTGTACTTTGAATTATTCCATGCCCAAACCATGTGGTTTCATGATCCTTTTGTTCACGATCCTGTTACACTAACCACAATCCACAAAGGAGACTGCAACACGCTACCTTCTTCACTTTTGTGTATCCAAGTGGATTTTTTTAGACTAAAGGGGTAGTGTGGGTGTCTGATCATATGAGTCAAAGGTTCCAACCAGAATATAAATACAATCCAGCTCTTGGTCAAAAGAAGCCAGTGTCAATTTGTGTAAACCAGACCATGCTATGTACCATAAACCCTCGTAAACCATTGAAATTTATTCTCCATTAACATTTCCAAATGTATCAGAAATAATATTTTCTATTTGGTTTCTACGGTGCTATTTCTAAATAGCCAGGTCTTGCTTCATGCATAACTTATATGTATATATCTTGTGTGTACACATGTGAGTGGAGGAGGTGTCTGTGAGTGTGCAAATAAACTAATCTAAGATATTTATTTGCCTGGGATTTTTGTAGATCCTATTATGACACTTGTTTTCAAACTCAGCTCCACAGAGTATTTTAGAGCTACGAGAGATGGAGACTTGGGGACCAGAAATGTATGTGGGCTGAGCTGTGGACCATGTGCCATGTCTACGTCAACTGAAACTTCAGCTTTTATCTATTTTCCATACCTGGTAAGATTTCATTTGAATAAAGAGTTCTGCTCATTAAAAAAATTGGAACTGTCCTAGGATACTAGAACAAAGCCCAAGAGAGATTTTCCTGGAGATAAAATTAAGCAAGTTATGTCCTATTATCAGATGGTAAAGAGAAGAGGATGTTAGATCGGGCATTTACCTTCCTTCCAATAAACAAGAAAATGTTCCCTTCTTTCTAATTTATCATGTTAGGTACACGTTGAGTGTATATGGATGGAGATTTAAGTGAAAGAAGGAAAATCTAGAATATTGCATGATTACTGTGAGAAAAATAGTAAATTGTAGCACCAATAGAACAAATCACTTTAAGCTTCCTAATTGACATTATTTCTGATTTGCTAATTGCATTAACAGGGAAGTGAGTTTTCATTTAAAGATATGTGTCATTCCACAAAGTTATAGAACTATTTCAAAGGTTCAGAGTCAAAATTACACAACAAATTTATATAAGCTATTAAATGAACAAGGTCTTATTAGCAGTAAAATTGTTAAAATTCTGATTAGAGTTATATTTCCATAACATGTAACTTGCATAGTTATATTCCCAAAACCAAATTTATCTAAGATTTTCATTAAAATTATTAGAATTTCATTTTTTAATGAAATTGAAAAGGTTATTTGTGAAAAATAAGGAATGATTTTTCTAATTGGCAGTGTTTCAGACTGACTATCTTCCATTATGTTGACCTCTTCAGGGTAGTCTCATTCAAAATGAAGCCCCGGTCCGTTTGATCCAGGGTCTCTTCCAGCTCAAAAAGCCCATGATTCTATGAAATGTTGCCTTGTGAAGTTTTCCACACCTCCCATGATGTTTATACTGGAACATGCCAGGAGAGTGGAGAATTTCCAGTTCTTTTTACTGATTTGTTTTTGCATTTTCTTCCACCTAGATTCTGAAAGGGGGAAAATGCCTTGAACCATTCTTTTTTCTTAAAAAATAAAAAAGTCTAACTTCAAAAATAGCCTTCCAGAAAGAATAAATTCACATTAGGAGTTTCCTGTTTTCTTACATTCACTGTTTCTACTTTCAGTGCCAATTTTTCAAAACCAGGAAAGAAATGAACTGCATGAGATGCTTGGGGCTCCCAGCTGGATATAACCTGCTTGTGCTGATAACGAGTCTATTTTCACTTCATCCCTGAGAATGTAACCCACCGTGAATCCTGTTGCATGGCTTGATTATCTGCCCTGCCCATATTTTTTCTAAAATAATACTTCAAATTTGGAGCATATCTAGGCTTCTCCAGAGACCCCCTGAAAGTCTAGAAAGTCTAAAACCCAGAGAATTTTCTATTATTCCTTATCTCGATATACCCTCCCTGGTGTCATCTACTAACATTCCAGGTGCTATATCATATTGATTGAAGGGCTGCATTGCCATTTTTAGAGTTCCTTTCCTTCCAGAGTTCTGCCACCATCTTGAATAATGTGAAACGCACTTATAGGTTATATACAACACCCTGACCCCTTGGTTTCTGGATTTACTTATCTCTGTTGACTTTTGCCTTTACTCCATTTCTATTGCCCATTCTCGTGACTACAATTTGGTCCTTGTTATCACTCTGGAAGGATTCATCCTCCAAATGATAAATTCCAGTAATGTAACCATAACTTCAGTTCTTCCCATCGGTCTGCTTATGGTCATTGTGCCTGCTCTTTGACAACATCTCTTTGTTTTTCACTCATCTATCTATTTTCTCACTGTTTATCCAGACTTTCTCTTTTCCCTTCCTTCTCTATCTATTTAAATTCCAGAAACCATCACTTCAATGAAAGCATTGGCAACATCCTCAGAGGTTTCGATGCTTATTCATGCAATTACTGGCTGGCAAACCCAAACCCTGGATTAATTCATCTAGCTGTTTTCTCTACTTGAATGTCACAGGCAACTGAAACTAAGTATATCCAAATCTGAACTCATAATTTTCTCACCAACTCTAGCGTACTAAATTTCCTACGCCCATACCCAGTACTACTATCTATTCAACTGTCTCTCAGAAAGTGAACACTAGACTTGTCCATCTCTCTCACTGCCAATATTTCCATCTATCATCAGGCTTTGATGATTCGTCTCATCCTCATTTCTTCATCCTCACTTCTACTTACTTAGCTCTGTCTCTCTCAAGCTCCTCAACTTCTGCAATGCTTCTAAACTGGTCTCCCTGCACTCAGTTTAGGCCTCATCCAATTTATTTATTTATTTATTTATTTATTTATTTATTTATTTAGATGGAGTTTTGCTCTTGTTGCCTAGGCTGGAGTGCAATGGCGCAATCTCGGCTCACTGCAACTTCCGTCTCCCGGGTCCATGCACTTCTCCTGCCTCAGCCTCCCAAGTAGCTGGGATTACAGGCATGTGCCACCATGCCCGGCTAATTTTGTATTTTTAGTAGAGACAAGGTTTCTCCAGGTTGGTCAGGTTGGTCTCAAACTCCTGACCTCAGGTGATCCGCCTGCCTCAGGCTCCCAAAGTGTTGGGATTACAGGCGTGAGCCACCGCATCCGGCCATCCAGTTTATTCTTATACTTCAGCCAGAATGGTATTGTTAAAACACAATTCTGATCAAGGTACTCTTCTAGTTGAGACCTTCAATAATGAACCCTTTCTCTTGTAATAAAGTCCAAACCAACTAAAATACTCATAAGATCTTTTCTAATCTCAGTCTGTCCCTTTTTGCTGCCTTGCATCTAGTTACACTGCTCTTTTGAAGTTCCCCCAATAGGCCCTGCTCTTCCTGACTTCCAAAACCTTTTGTGTGTACTCTGCTGAACCATTATCTTGTATTCTCTTTTCCAGCAATCCAGTGACCTAGGTAGCTGCTGGACTTGGTTTAGATAATGTTTAGATTTCCCAAATCTGAGAAAGGGTCTCTCGTCTGTTCCCATAGCATTTGGTACTTCCCTTGTTATATTCCTTATGATTATCTTATGAGAGAGTTGCCTGTTTATGTGTTTGCGCCACAAGTGTAGTCTCACTGTTTCCAGTGAGACAATGATCTCTGAAAGGGCAGAATCCTTATCCGAGTCACCAATAACACCTCAGAAACTAGCGCAGCAATAGAACATTGTACATACACAATAAGCATCTATTGTATCAACTAATGAATCAACAGGTGTAGTCTATTCATTAATTGAATGAGTCATTTAAAACACATGTATTGTCTTCATAGTTAGAAGTGCTGTAAATACAAAATTCAAGAACCTGGGACACATTGGAATGTGTTTCCATAATAACGGTAACAAAATAATGATAAACATTTATCAGATACATACTATGTTCCAATCACTGTTCTGAGTACTTTATTTCTTATATAATCTTTGAAACAGTACTATGAAATAGGTAGGATTATTATTTGGATAATATAAATGCACAAACTGAGGCAAAGGGAGGCTGAATAACTTCTCTAAGTTTAGGAAGCAAGTTGCAGGACCACGATTTGAACCTAAGCAGTCCGACTCAAGAATCTGTGAAATATCACTTCTTTATAGCAATTGTTTTATTGTGCTATATATTGCTTCTGTATCTATATTTATTTCTAGACTACAATAAGCAACTGAAATTAACTATATCCAAAATCTAACTCATAATTCTCTTACCAGCTCTAGCCTTCCAGAAGTAAAAAGGCCTTATGGAGCTCAGTCAGACAAATAAAAGTGCTGATGCCCTTGAGGGTTTTACAATCTCTGTGTAGATGTAGGAGAGGAAGGGGATAAACTCATTCACACACACACACGCACACACAAATCATAATTAATTTCACTGAACTGTGAACAGAGCATTCTAAAAGTCCAGAGGAGTTCATGATACATTCTGCCTTCAGAAGATGAGGAGTCACATGCAAGCCTTTATGAAAATGTTTTCATTTAGCTGCATTTTGAAGGACAGAATGAACAAAAGCATAGAGGCAAGGGTGTGAATGACTTGGGGAAATAGTATACAATCGAGGCTAGTTGGAGCATGGGTTGCTTGGGATATCTTTATAAGCCACGGGGCAGTTAAATAGGTTAAAGTATTGGATACAATGTTAAAAACTTTCAGCACTCTTTTGCAATAGTTGTTAGGAATGCCAACCTAACTCTGACTTCACGTCTTCCTTGCTTTGTGACTTTAGGTAAGTCACTTAACTTTTCTGCCTCAGGGTCCCATAATAAAATAGGGCTAATTATGGTATCCACTGTACACAGTTGGTGTGATGTTTAAATTAGTTTATATATATCCATATGTATGTTCATTTATGTATATATGTGTACGTTAGAACAGTCTGGCACTATGGACATGCTAGCTATTATTATGATGTGACTTTCAAATACTTTTTAAAATGCAATATTACATGGAATCCATATGTAGGAAACAGATTTACAAAGCAAATAAATAAACAGAAGCTACTTTGTTAAGGAGTTCCAATCCCTTGACCTTCCCTCAGTTTGCTGAGTTGCCCCTGTGGTGTTTTCTGGGAACGCCAAGACTCCAGTAGAAGAGTTGGAAACCTTCCATTGTGAACACTGGAAAGAAGCTCCTAACTCAAGGGGAAAAAGGCTTTCTCCAGCATAGTTCTGTCTCCTGCAATCCAGACTCCAATGTTAGTAATTACTTAATGTATGTATAGCACTGCCTGTTTAATAGGCATATCTAAAATAAAACTGGCCAGGCACGGTGGCTCATGCCTGTAATCCCAACACTTTCAGAGGCTGAAGCGGGTGAATTTCTTGAGGCCAGGAGTTCAAGACCAACCTGGCCAACGTGGTGAAACCCCGTCTCCACAGAAAATACAAAAATTAGTTGGGCGTGGTGGTGTGCACTTATAGTCCCAGCTACTAGGGAGACTGAGGCAGGCAAATTGCTTGAACCTAGGAGACAAAAGTTGCAGCGAGCCAACATCCCGTCACTTCACTCCAGCCTGGGTGACAGTGCAAGACTGGGTCTCAAAAAATTAATTAATTAATTAATTAAATTTAATTAAACTTATTTTTTCTTCCATTTGCCCCCACAACCAACGAAATCCATTTCTCTCTTCCTTCCCATGTAGCAAATTTCCCCACCATTCCTTTAGCTATGAAGCCAAACTCCTGATTCATTTGTCTCTTACCTAATGTTCATTCTGATAGGCTTAAAAATCCTTCAGCCTGATCCCTTTGCATCTAGCATAAAATTCAAAGTGATTATTATGAGCATTCAAGGCTTTATGTGATTTCCCTTCCTCTTCAGACTTGGTTCATACCCCTTACTGGTAGCCTCTCTTCATGGAACATACCAATCTACTTCCCCTTTCAGGGATTTTGTGCTTGATGTACCCTCTTGTCTATTTCCATCACTGAAGTAGGGGTTTCTGTGATTTGCAGGGATGTATTCCTAACAATTGGAGCTCCATTGCTGACCTGATGTTATAAGAATGACGCTGTCCTATATTTTCATGACTATTCTTTCAGTTGACTCTTACAACTTATAAATCATCTGGCCAGTTCACTTTGCAACTCTGAGACTTATTTGTCTAAAAAGCTTTTCTAAGAGAAAGCCATAGGTCAGATCATTGAGGGTTTTTGTGCTTCACAAGGGAACCTGGATTTGTTCCAGGAGACCATCCGGTTTCAAGAAAGAGTGTCTTAGTTAGATTTGCATTTTGGATAGATCTGCCACTCATATGGAAGACAGTTTATTTCTCATTTTACAGATGAGAAATTTTATGCTTAAGAAAGTTAATAAATAGATTATAAGAAGAAGAAGAAGGCAGAATCCTGATTTTCTAACTTCAATATTGCAATTATTCCTTTTATTAAGTGAAAGGAATATATTTTCTTTGGCTAAATTTTTGCTTATTCTTTCCTTCAAAATCATTTGCTAAAATGCTTGCAATGTCCTTTGCTAGGTCCTGGGAATCAAGAAATAAAGAAGACTCAGTCTGTCTTCTTTAGAGTTCACAGTCTACTGGTATGTTGGCTTTAATTTGATTACGAATAAGTCCCTGTTTTTCTCCCCACTGAGATGATTTCTTCCTTTCCCCATTCTTCGCTGGTGTGAAGGGAGCACAGAGGCGCAGGATCCTTCTTGCTTGGTATGGAAATTGCCCATGTTTCAGTTAAGCAAAAGTCTAACCATTCTTGTGGCAGCTAAGTTGGGTTGGAAGACCTACAGAAATTTAACCAACAGCTATACTTAACATGAACACCATGAACAAGTGTTCTAAGGAAAAACCATCAGAAAGTTTCCAAGGGAAGACAAACTGAACTTATGAGGCTATAAACTTTGCCCAAAAGGAGCATTTGCCCAGAACTCTCAGTGGCTTCTTTAGTATTAAAAGAGAGGAAAAGTAAACATTTATGCATTCCCAGAGGTTTAAGCATTCTTTCACTGTGTCATCTCTGAAAATATTGCATTAACCCCAAGGGTAATAACGCTTTTGCTTTAAGGATTATTTTGATTATAAGAAAGATGATCTTATATTGTAAATAGTACTGGGTCATGTAGCAGATGAATAATGCATTGATGATTAATAGTGCTAAACAATTAAATAGCACTTAACTTTCTCAAACCATATTCATTTTAACCTAGCAAGGTCTCTGAATTCCCAGACGGTATTCATCCCATTAAATTACACTCATGTGGTAGAGTCAACTAAAGCACAGGCTCAGAAGTCAGACAAATGTAGTCACAAATCTTGCATACTATTCATTTGTACCTTCAATATTAGACATCCTAGTAAAAAATAAAGCATACACTAGGACTTTTCTGTGTACCATTTCTAGGTTCATTCCTATTGCCTTTTAATTTGTGTGAAGTGTTATTTTGCTTGATCAGGAATCCTGGGTCAAAGATTTTAAAGTGATATTAATTCAGCATTTTAGAGATAACCATGAACCTATGAGCAGAGCAAATAGACCCACTCATGTGGGTGTCTGAGGTATACTATGGTAGAGGAGGGAGTCTGAGTTTATGTTCTGACTCATTTTTTCTATGTGAACTTGGGCAAATTACTTAATTTCTCCATACCTCAGTTTCCACATGTATAAAAATCCTAAGTTTCTACTGTTTGATATTATAAGAATTAACTGAGAGAATGCATGCAAAGCACTTAGAGAAGTGCCCATCACATACTTGATTCTCAGTAAATGGCATGTATTACTATAATTGTTGCAATTAAATTAGTTACAGGAGCTCTTTCCCTCATGTGTGACAAACTCACCAAACTCTAGTAGTGGGCAGTTTTCCTTTCATTTTAATTATTTTTATTATGTTTTATTATTTCCCAAGTGAGGGCACATCGTGGCAGCCGGTCTTCAGAAAGTACATCTTCTATTGCCTGATCTATCTAACTGTCTCTTGCTTTTTAGGAAAATAAACTTAAGACAGTCCATACTGGTAAAGACAGTCAACTTTGTTTTCACAATACTACAAACAATTATTTTTTAAATAAATTCAGTTTCCCTGGAGATATATGCTTTACTTCATCATAAGAACAGATCATGCCAATGTCATACCTAGAAAATATTTATACATATTAAATTTTTTAATTCAATAAATATTCTTTGGGCACTTAGCACCTTCTTCTTTCAAGGAACTTACAGTCCAATGGAGAGAAAGGTAGGTTAACAAATAATTCCAGCAGGGTCGAAATCATGTATTTTTCCCTTAAGGCTGAGAGTGAGATAAAACCTTATCCCAAAGGCACGCGGTTTTTTGAAAATGTGAATAAAGAAACAATGTGAAAATATGAATAAGGTGTGAAGGACCAAAAAAGAGAAACAAAATGAAGAATATGTTTTAAAGTTGGCCACTGCTTCAGGCAACTGGAGCTTGATTTTATAGGATTACTAAAGGAACCTTATGAAACATGTCTCAGAGCTATCTGCTCAAGAGACAAAAGAAGAGTGCATTTATCCATCAGCTCCTAACTTCCATCGGGCAAGTGTGGCTACCAACCTTAACTCTCCTACACTTTTCTGATTTCTGTGGGTATTGAACTAATATTCACAGATATTCCATATTCTGGCATCAGAGAAACCATGGATCTGAAAGCAAAAGGTACATGTCGTGAGTCCAAAGATGTAGTACTGTCAGGTTACAACTTGATGTAAGTTGTCAAAATCTGAGCAGATCTAGTCACTGCTACAATAGTGGGTGTAAGGTGTGGGGCTCAGGACATATGATATTGTGCAGAAGTGTTGTCTAATACAATCCAATTTCTAATTCCTCCAATCCACTCAAACTATCCATTAAATCTAAGCTGTCACACTGTCTGCTTCAAGGTAGTGGCCAGCCACAATTATTTAAAGACTTAATACAAAGGGATTAGGTAAACAAACTGAAGTCCTTGCTGTTTCAATTGGCCCCAAGGCAGTAACTGATTTTTATTATCTCTCTCTTGCTCTATCCACATTAGACTTTTCTCACTTTTGTTAGCATTCCAGCCTATTTATACTTTCTGGAGAGGTGGTGTAGTTCTTTGTCCCTGAGACATCTAAGTCCTTAATTATCTTTAACTTTTAAGGAAGTGGTTGATATAATTGCCTATTCATTATTAACTCTGGGCATAGAAACAGCAAGAGATAAACCTAGCGAATTTCCTGAGTTCCAGACGTACTTCTCCCTACCTGCACTGTATGGTAGCAACCATAGCTCTCTATAGAAATCAAGTTACTCACTCCCACCTTTTTACTGATGTTGTTCTTTGAATTTTGACCTGATAGCATGTACAACCAATGAAATTCTTACCGTATTCTGAGGAAAAACCTTTCTTCCTGGAGAACTAGGGCCTCTGATCCAACATAGGTTATGGTTTTCAAGATAACAAAAGTTCTACAATGGGGTATCTGAGAGCAACAGTGAGGGGGGCCAATCCTACTCCCATTCCTTAGTTGATTGACCCATCTAGTCTACCTGTTGGGGATATAGCCCCATATAGTTACTGTTGGTTCCACACATTTGCTGTATTCTGGAGGACAACACCCCAGCTCAACACAGTGTTAACCTCAAGCTGGAGCTTTAGTTGAGCTTTTATCTAGCCATTGCACCATTCTAATATGCTATCTGCTTCAATATAGTAACGTATGTAATAAGACCAAAAAAAGTTCACTACCATGCATCCAATATTGTACTTCTTTTACCATAAAACAGGTCTCACTTGGTCTGAAACAAGATGTATGGGTTATCATACTGATAGACGAGTTTTTCTATAAGCTCTCAGATGATGGCACTAACCAAGGCATCATGAGGAACCAAAGTAAACCCAAGTCCAGAATAGATGAGTTTTGTTAATGATAAATCAGTTCACTTTGTAGGGTAAAGGGGTCTGATACAATCAACTTGCTTTCAAGTAGAAGGTTAATCGTGCCACATTAAGAACCCAGCGTTGGGCTCTTTGCTGAAAAACTGGACATTCACCAATGACAATAGTTAAGTAAGGTTTGTTCAGAGGGAGTCTGTATTTAACCGCCATTGCTGCCACCATAGCTACTTTCATGGGCCCTCTGTGCACATAATGGAATGGCTGGGGATATAACCTGGTTGACGTCTGCTGGATTTGTCTGCCTGATTGTTGATTGCCTTCTTTCTAGTGGGTGTTCTTGATGGGGATTGATGTTAATACAAAGCCTTCATACTTTGTGCCCATTCCCAAAATACTTACTTTCATTCCACTTTCCCAGACCTTCTTGTCCTGGATTTTGTTCTTCCAAGATACCACTGGCTAGCATTCTTACCACTGGACACTGGTTGCAGATGGGACATCTGAAGATGGCCTAATATGATGTGGTTTCACTTGGCAAATAAAAAAACATAGTTTAAAAAAGTGAAATGAAAGGAAAGCTGCCTACTGCAACATGTACCTCCTTACCATGGGACACTTTTCTCCCATACAAAAAAGATACCAGGTGTACCATCCAAAACTTTTCCAATTTGGTGGATTTTCCTCAGCACTGTCTTTCAGGACATCCTCGACTGGGGCTATAGTTCCACAGCATTCTAGAACTATTCTAGAATAGTTTTATAAGCCCATCTGTGAACCCGTCCCAAGTTTCTCTCTGTTTATAAATTGGTCTTAGGAAACCAATCAATAGAACCTCACATGTTTATTTACCAGGGGATAGTGTGTATGTTTGCTCATATTGCTACATAAAAATACCCCAAAATGTAGTGGCTGCAATTATTTTACCTTCCTTCAGACCATAATTTATTTTAAATCAAACATCTTCACCTCTAAATAAGTGCATAAAGCTGAGCCATATTGCTGGAAGCAATACTGGTCTTGTTAGTGTCTCCCCTTTCCCCATTCTCCTTTATAAGGGATAGGATGTGAAAGATAAAGACATGGGGCTCTCTTGTCCATCAGGTAGTAAGCTATTTGCCATTATGTAGCTAAGTTTAGCCAGATGGGGCAGGGAAGCTCCACTTCTCGTAGGTAAGGTGTGCTCCTTTAATCCAAGCCAGCAGGTCAAATGTTTGTTCTTCCTGTGAGGGTTTCATTTCTGCAAAAATGGCTGCTAATTGTAGGTCTTGCATTAACCCAAACACACTCTTATATTCAGCTGTATCTAGAGCTTAAAAAGAAGACATTCATACAGCCAACAGACACATGAAAAAATGTTCATCATCACTGGCCATCAGAGAAATGCAAATCAAAACCACAATGAGATACCATCTCACACCAGTTAGAATGGCAATCATTAAAAAGTCAGGAAACAACAGGTGCTGGAGAGGATGTGGAGAAATAGGAACACTTTTACACTGTTGGTGGGATTGTAAACTAGTTCAACCATTATGGAAAACAGTATGGCGATTCCTCAAAGATCTAGAACTAGATGTACCATATGACCCAGCCATCCCATTACTGGGGATATACCCAAAGGATTATAAATCATGCTGCTATAAAGACACATGCACACGTATGTTTATTGTGGCACTATTCACAATAGCAAAGACTTGGAATCAACCCAAATGTCCATCAGTGACAGACTGGATTAAGAAAATGTGGCACATATACACCATGGAATACTATGCAGCCATAAAAAAGGATGAGTTTGTGTCCTTTGTAGGGACATGGATGCAGCTGGAAACCATCATTCTTAGCAAACTATCACAAGAACAGAAAACCAAACACCGCATGTTCTCACTCATAGGTGGGAACTGAACAATGAGATCACTTGGAGTCAGGAAGGGGAACATCACACACCGGGGCCTATCATTGGGAGGGGGAAGGGGGGAAGGATTGCATTGGGAGTTATACCTGATGTAAATGACGAGTTGATGGGTGCTGATGAGTTGATGGGTGTAGCACAGCAACATGGCACAAGTATACATATGTAACAAACCTGCACGTTATGCACATGTACCCTAGAACTTAAAGTATAATAATAATAATAAATTAAAAAAAAAAAAAAGAAACCATCAGGGATAACTAATTCTAAATGACTGTCTTAAAAGTGACTTCCTAAGGAACTGTTTATACCCATCTGTAAAGTGGCTCAATTTCTTCTTCTTCTTCTTCTTTTCTTCCTTTTTTTTTTGAGACGGAGTCTTGCTCTGTCACCAGGCTGGAGTTCAATGGCGCAATCTTGGCTCACTGCAACCTCCGCCTCCCGGGTTCAAGTGATTCTCCTACCTCAGTCTTCCAAGTAGCTGGGACCACAGGCGGGTGCCACCAAGCCCAGCTAATCTTTGTATTTTTAGTAGAGGTGGGGTTTCACCATCTTGGCCAGGATGGCCTCCATCTCTTGACCTCATGAGCCACCTGCATCGGCCTCCCAAAGTGCTGGGATTACCGGCATGAGCCACTGTGCCCAGCGTCAATTTCTTAACTGTATTTCCTGTAGTTCCATGTTCTCTTGTCCTACAGCATTTCTCATGTATTTTTATAATTGTGCTTATTGTAATTAAAGGTAAAACAAGACTAGCTTTCCTCTCAAATATTACAACTGCTCAAATCCCTTTGGTTGGAGCTTCGCTTGCTGGCTAAAGTGCAAAATACTTAATCTCATTTGTCTCTTGATCGGTTTTTCCTTTTAATTTCACTATAGTGAAAAAGCAACCAAATGAATGAGATAACTCTCTGGCACTTTGTTACCTGCCTGCACATTTCTTTTAACCCATTTTCTATTTCCCTAGGCTCCATATCTACCATCTCTAAATGCCGTTAGTAAGTTTTCTATCACAGAACACCAAGTTTTTGCCACTTCAAACCAAGGGTGATTTGATAACCATTCCAGCCATGAAAAGTTCATTTTAATGTTTTTTCTTTTCTTCCCTCTTTCCTCAAAACCATTTTAGCCACTTCTCTATAGAGTGAGCCAGGGTGTCTTCAGCAGTCCCACTTATGATACCAACCGTACTAATTTGTCTTTGTGGCAGGAGTCTTTTATAATGAGTTGTTTATGTAAGCATATTCCAGCCATGTGACCAGCCTCAAGCATGAAAACCCCATGGGTTCTACTGAAACCAGCTGCAAGTCAAATCCAAAACATATGTAACACATGTTACATTACTAAGCAATACTAACTGGTAATTACCTTTGTTCCCAAACAATTCACAGACCCATGGTTGCAAAACACGATTTATCTCAGTTGGTGCACTGGGCAAGGATGAGTACTATGCTTCTGGCAACTTCAGAGATAAGCATGCAACCAGCAAATCCAGTCTGGCTGAGATTAACCTATGCTGTACACTAAGAGTCAGAAATCTTTTTCTGTAAGGGGCTAGATAGTAAATATTTTATTTTATGTTTGTGGGCCATAGGGTCTGTGTTGCAAATACTAAACTCTGCTTTAGCAGCATGAAATCAGCCATAGACAATGCATAACTGAAGCGGCGCGGCTGTGTTTCAATAAGACTTTATGTATAAAATTAGGCAGTGCATCAAATTTGGCCCACAGCTTCTAGTAGTCCAATCCCTGCTACACACCGTTGCTCCTCCTTATATCTGTACCTTCTCCAAATCCGGCACTGGTGAGCATCCTGGTAACTGTAATGCTGCAACACAGTTATGACCACTCTAGAGTTTATCACCTCTCTACTCACACCAGCAATGCCGTCCTTACTTCTCCTGACTGGTGAGTAAACCAGTTCTACAATCCAATTCTGAGAATTGGCTTCTAAGGACCACTTATATGCCAACTGTCTTAGTTTGCGTTCTCTGAAAGCAGTGGATAGGACAAGGGCATAGGTGAGGATATTTTATTATATTTAGAATATAATCCCAGGACACAGGAGTGAACTAATGAAGAGAATGATCAAGGAAGGAAGAGAATAAAATATAAGGAAACATTATCAAAATATCTGCTTTGGGCAATGACAACCTTAAGAAAAGCATGCGAAATAGTTCCTAGAATTATCACTAAATGGTCCAAAAAATGGAAGCCTGCAGTCCTTATACACTGGCTGTCATCCTATTCATGGACAGTTATTTAATACCCTGAAATTCTGGACTGAATTTGTGCATGGGCTAAGCAGGATCTTCCAGGTTTCTGCAGAGTATGAGATGGCCCTAGAACAGAAAGTGAAAAGATGCATGGTGCACCTGTCAGTACAAGGTGATTCTAAGGCTGTGCTAAACTATCATCACAGTTATGGCTGAAATGACAGGTGGGCCAGGGGAAATTACTCAGGATATTAGAGGTAACAGTTAAACAGTGAGGGAGCACATAGAGGAAATTTCACTTTAGTACTAAGAAAGAATCATCTAAATAAACAGAAGCTTCAGAGTACTGAGAAGAGGAATGGGGTGGCCTCACGCACAGAGTAGAAAAGCCACTGTACACTGGCTGTACAAACTAAAACCAAGTGTCCAAGTGTCTGGCTCTTACTGCCCATCTTACATCCAGTTGTGTGGTCTGAAGTTTTCCGTCACTTTAAGACAAAGTAGATTCAGAGCAGCTCTTCCCTCTGAGTTTAAAATGAGGAATGCCCTATTATCCTCTCCCCTGTCTCCATGGAGACATAGATGCTCAGGTAACTGATGCTACTACCTGAAAGGACTCACCTTTACCAGCACCAAGGGAGCCAGCCTTCAGAGTTCATGCCAAATAGTCTTTCTCCTGCTTTGTTCTCTGGGACTGATAAACTGCTGCTTAGAAAAACCAGAAGGCCCTGCCTCTATTTTTGTTTTCAATTCTACTCCCTAAGAGCCTCAGCATAAACATGAGAGGAGATACAGGGAAAGTTAAGAAACTTCTGTTAACACTCTGATGTTCAAACCCAAGATAAAATTCAAAAAATTAACCAGGCATGGCAGCATGTACCTGTGGTCTCGGATATATTGGAGGCTGAGGCAGGAGGATCACTTGAGCCCAAGAGTTGAGTCTGCAGTGAGTCATGTTTCTCCTGCAAACAGCCTTGGTGACAGAGTAAGACCCTGTCTCAAAACAACAACAACAACAACAACAACAAAAGAACGAAAGTCAAACTAAATAAACAAACAAACAAAAATCATTAAGAATAAGATTCTTAGTACAATTCAATGTTTTAAAATGAAAAATTTAGGGGCCGGGCGCGGTGGCTCACATCTGTAATCCCGGCACTTTGGGAGGCCGAGGTGGGCGTATCACGAGGTCAGGAGGTCGAGACCACCTTGGCTAACACGCTGAAACCCCGTCTCTACTAAAAATACACAAAATTAGCCAAACGTGGTGGCAGGTGCCTGTAGTCCCAGCTACTCAGGAGGCTGAGGCAGGAGAATGGCATGAACCTGGAAGACAGAGCTTGCAGTGAGCCGAGATCGCACCACTGCACTCCAGCCTGGGAGACAGAGTGAGACTCAGTCTCAAAAAAAAAAAAAAGAAAAAGAAAAAGAAAAAATGTATATATGTAACAAACCTGATAAAAAATTAAGTAAATTATTACACGGTTAACATAAATTATTATACACTCATATGTTAACTCATTACATGCTACTCAACTCATTTTAAAATTATTTAAGGACATTAATAATAATCATACTATAAAGTTAAGTGTAAAAACTGCACAAATATTTCTATCAGTGAGTCTTCATTTTAGATGAGTAAAGTGGTGTATTTTCTTTTCACTGCAGTCTTGATCTTCCTGTTGAGGGCCATCCAAGAGCACCATGATGAAGTGGAAAGAGATTGTTCAGGATGAACACTTACAGGAGACTCAGTCCAAGGCCCGTGCTAATGGATTCTCAGACTTACACACATCTGAGATTGAAGAACTTAAAACATCTTGCCCTTGCCATGACCACAACTCAGAGGTAAAGTTTAGACAAAGCCTCAGATATCTCGGAACCAGGCACTTCTGAAGTGTCTGCTGAGCTTAGCAGTCTCTGGTGCAGAATGGGTGACAGTATAGGGGCATAAAAGTGTGTTCTACAAACAATGGGGAAAGAGAGGAATTGTTCTATATATAGAAACAGGAGTAATAAAAGTCTTTCATAGTGTAGGAATGCAACTAGCAGTGACTAACATCTTGTGGTCCTTTCTAGAATAATAAAATTTAATGTCCATGGACTTTGACCTTCAAAAGACCATAGACAAGCTGTTTCAAGAACACAGTCTTGAACAATTTGTTGACATCTTCACAAAAGAAAAATCATCCTCTAAATCAGTAACTGAGTCTCCAGAAGTTAAGGAATCCTGATTTCATGAAATAAGGACAGCACCACAGATCTAAGAGGAAACAAAGCCTGAACAAGAGGAAGAAAGGAAAGACTATTTGTAAGCTTTGAAAGGAGATTGGATGGAAATTCTGTAATTAGAAGGTGACCATATGTGGAGACCTGTGGGACAGGCAGCATTCAGTGTCATTTTGCATTCTTACAGAGATCTGAAATGTGTCTCCTTACTTTGGCTTTTCCAGGTTTCTTCTTGGAAGCCCCCACATAGCCTCATGAGCATCTACAATGACGGAAAGGGGTAAGTCAACAGCCCCACATCTTTGAAATTATTGGATTGAAATTCTCCTTTCCTTTAGTTATACTTAGCATCTCTTTAATTCAGAAACAATTCTGGACTTTACTAGAATTTTTTGCAATCATTTTACTCCTAGCTTAGGACTGTTTCTGCTCCTGAAAATCATAGAATTCCTAGATTCTGTGGGTGAGAAATCACTGCATCAGAGACATAATAAAAAACAATCCATTTTTTAAAATGCAAAGTCTGGGTCAGGCACGGTGACTCCTGCCTATAATTCCAGCACTCTGGGAGGCCTAGATTAAAGGATTGCTTGAGCTCAGGAGTTCGAGACCAGCCTGGGCAAGATGGCGAAACCCTGTCTCTACCAAAAATGCAGAAAAATTAGCTGGTCATGGTAGCATGAGCCTGTAGTCCTAACTACTCAGGAGGCTGAGATGGGAGGATCACTTAAGGCAGAGGTTGCAGTGAGCCAAGATCTGGCCACTACTGCACTCCAGCCTGGGTGACAGAATGAGACCAGGTCTCAAAAAAAAAAAAAAAAAAAAAAAAAAAAAAGAAGAGGAAGAAGAAAGAAAGAAAAGTCTGTCATCTGAAATTTTTGAAGTATCATAATAGACACACTCCTAAGGGAAAGAAAATGGGAAATTGCTATTTATTTATACTGTTTTAAAATACGTATTCTCCCAGTGATTGTTTGTTTATAATGATTTCATCAGTTTGGTCTCTATTTAGTGTACTGGCAACATCTTTAGACATCAGAAAGATCCAAGAGTAACATGTTTTTGTGCTACCCATAAAATGAACAATTGTTTTCTCCAGTCAATAGTCATCTCTCGTCTTTCAACAGAGGTGCTCTACTGTTTACTGTAGGTCTGCTTTAATTTTCAGTGAAAGGCAGACAATTTTAACTATGAGTCTTCTTTCCTGGATCAAATGACCTACTCTCCCCCAAAACATGGCATGCAGTTTTATTAAGTCATCTACTCTTTTGACAAATAAAGAAGAATTCAGTTCAATTACTGGCTATCACCAGATGGAATGGTTGCTACAATAAGACAAACAATCTAGTAAGAGATTTTCAATCTGTTCAGGCCAATGATCATTGAAGCCACAGTATGACTCTATTTATTCATTTATTACAGAAAATTATTCTACACATAGAGTAAAATTTAAGTGTCCATAGTGTGATAGTTGCCTTGCCTGGCACTACAGAGATGGCTAATTATCACTCTCAAAAATAAAGGACATTATTGGATGTAACACAATAATTGCCACATAGCGTATGATCAGTGTCTTAAAGAGAAATTCTGATTAAATACTCTGAAAGGAATGAACAAAGAAGGGAGTATTTGAAAATGGCACTGGACCATGAGCAAGATTTCAGTGGACAGGGAGGGCATTGTGGGACATTCACTGAGCAATCAAGAAGCAGGAAAGCGCACAGCACATTTTGAGACCAGCAAGGCAGATGCTTTGGTTTCTATAGGAGAGTAACAGGAAAAAGCTAGGGACAAATATTAGCTGGTGTCTACTGTCTAGATAAAGGAAGCAAATAATCCAATTAAACCACTGACTATCACAGGAATAGATAGTGTATAAACCAGCATGATGGATTACATAAAAGGATTCATTCTGGACAAACTTGTGAAGGGGATGAAATTTGTCTTCGATTCTCATATTTGACTCCCTTCAGTGTTGTAATGCATTCTTTAAAAATTTACTTGCAGCTCTTTACTTTATAGGAAATTGTAAAATTCTGGTTAACATCTTCAACTAATTGAACAACTTCAATCCAGAGATGTTCTATATATTTTAATTAGAATAAAAGGTTTACTATGGGAAAAACAGACACCCATAAGACACACATACCTGCACATGTATCCACTGACCCTAAAATGAAAGTTGAAAAATAAAACATAAAATTAAATAAAATATTTTAAGAGAATAAAAAGCTTATTAAGGGTAAAACTAAAATTTAAAGCATAACTTTGGGAGGCCGAGACAGGCGGATCACGAGGTCAGGAGATTGAGACCATCCTGGCTAACACAGTGAAACCTCGTCTCTACTAAAAAATACAAAAAACTAGCCGGGCGAGGTGGCAGGCGCCTGTAGTCCCAGCTACTTGGGAGGCTGAGGCAGGAGAATGGCGTGAACCCGGGAGGCGGAGCTTGCAGGGAGCTGAGATTCGGCCACTGCACTCCAGCCTGGGCGACAGAGCGAGACTCCGTCTCCAAAAAAATAAAAATAAAAATTTAAAGCATAAATCAGTGCATAAAGAAAAATTTGGCACAGTATTATCTTCCACAAGTTTCTGAAATTAGTTACTACAGGTAGAATTGAAGCTACTTCTAATCATTATCTGAGCCCTTGAACTTTCAGGTAGGATTTATTTTTCTTCCACAGCTATGCAGATCCTGGGAGTAAAACTTCTAATTCTGCATAACATGAAAAATTCCACGAAGGAAGTGGTTCTAAGCATGTGGTGGGGGGTACTAGAGCATTCGCTGCTGGTTGTTTAGGCAACATCCATTATGAACTCATCTCCCTGTTTGTTTCTTCCATAGAAGCTGGAGTGCCTCAACGTTTTATCTAGCCTCCCTTGCAAATACAGATGACTATATCACAGACTTCTGGCCACAGAAACTGAAGCAGAGGTCTGCTGAGGGACCTCCTGGAAAACATTTGCTTCACTGATAAAAGGGACAGATAGAGTTTATTGAAATCTCACAGCTAACATTATAATTAATGAGGGAAAACACTAACTTCTTTCCATTAAAATCCAGTACAAGACAAGGATGTCCATTCTTGCCACTTCTATTCAACATACTGTTGTAAGTACTAGCAAGAGCAATCAGACAAAAAAGGAAATAAAAGGCATTCAAACTAGAAGGAAAAAAGTAAAACTGTCTCTATTTGCAGATGACATAAGTCTATATGTAGAAAACCCTAATCATTCCATAATACACAAAAATGTTAGAAGTCATAAATGAATTCAGGAAATTTTTAAGAAACAAAGTCAATACACAAAAATCAGTGGTATTTTTATACACAAATAGTGACCTTGCTGAAAAATAAATCAATAAAGCAATTCCATTTAAAATAACATCAAAAAGAATACAGTCATGTATCACTTAACAATGAGGATACATTCAGAGAAATGTGTCGTTAGACAATTTCATCATTTTGCAAACATCATAGAGTGTACTCACACAAACCTGGATGGTATCGCCTGCTGCACACCTAGGCTATATAGAATAGCCTATTGCTCCTAGGCTACAAATCTTTATAGCATGTTACTGTACTGAATACTATATGCAATTATAATACAATGGGAAGTATTTGTGTATCCAAATATAGAATAGGTACAGTAAAAATATGGTATTATAATCTCATGGGATCCGTGCTGTATTTACTCTACCTCCTTTTCTATGTTATCAAGGATTAAAAGAAGTATACCTGTATAGGATACTTCCCCATGAATGGAGTTTGCAGGATTGGAACTTGCTCTGGGCAAGCCATGAGTAAGAGAAGTGAAGTGAGTGAATATAAAGGCCAAGCACATTACTGTATTCTTTTAAACAACTGGCAGTGCAGTAGGTTTGTTTACACCAGCATCACCTCAAACATGTGAGTAGTGCCTTGTATGATGGCATTATGATGGCTACAACATCACTAGGCAATGGAAATTTCTCACCTCCGTTATAATTTTATGAGACCGCCATTGTATATGCAGTTTATTGTTGACCAAAACATCATTATGTGGTACATGACTGTAGTTAGGAATAAATTTAACCAAGGAGGTGAAAGACTTGTACACTATGAAAATAAAAAGTACAAAACATTGATGCAAAAAAATTAAATAAAACAAATAATTGGGAAAAATCCCATGCTTATGAATCGAAATAATCAATACTGTTAAAATGGCCATACTACCCAAAGCAATCTACAGACTCAGTACAATACCTGTCCGAATTCCAATGGCATTCTTTATAGAAATTGAAAAAAAATCTTAAAATCATATGGAACCACAGAAGACTCTGAAAAGGCAAAGCAACTCTGAGAAAGAAAAACAAAGTTGGAGGCAAGTTGACTATCTACACAAAAAGAGTAGCAGTGGATTATAGGATTATCTCAATAGGTACACAATAAACATTTGACAAAATTTCACATCTATTCATTACAAAAATTCAGCACACTAGAAATAAAAGGAGACCTCCCCAATATATTAATAATAAAAGCATCTACCAAAACCCTACAGTTGGCATGATATCTGATGTTGAAAAACAAGGCTTTCTCTGTGATAAATGATGAGGCTAGGATGTCTTCCCTCATGATTCCTATTCAACATCTTAGATAATAGAATCTGGAAAGAAAAAGAAATAAAAGACATGTATTTTGAAAACAAAAAATAAAACTGTCTCTACTTGCAGTTAACATAAATGTTCACATAAATAATTCCAAAGAATCTATTTTAAAAAGCTACTAGAACTATTATGTGAGTTTAGAAAGTTTGGAGGACATGAGGCTAATATACAAACATAAATTATATTTCTATATTATAGCAAAAATAATTGGAAAATAAAATTTTTTAAGTACCATTTTACAATAGCACTGAAAAACATTAAATACTTGAGTATAAATTTAACAAAACATATGCAAATCTGCCTGCTGGAAACTAAAAAACAAACTAAGATACAAGCAAATGTTTACTGACTGGAGAACTCCAAGTTATTATGATTTTAATTTTCCCTAAACTGATGTAAAAATTCAATAATATTTAACCATAAAATCCCGGCAAATTTTTGTATAGTAATGGACATTCTGATTCTAAAATTTGTGTGAAAGACAAAGGCAGTTGAATTTCCAAATTTTTTTTAATTGGATGACTCACAATATCTAATTTTAGATTTGCTATCAAGCTAAAGTAATCAAGAAAGTATAATCTCAGCATAAAGGTAGATGTGTAGATCAATGGAACAGATTTTAACATCCAGAAACAGACCCACATCTGTTTGGTTGACTGATTTTTGACAAGGATCCAAACACAATTAAGTAAGTTGGGCTATTTGAAGAGAATATAAAGGAAAATCTATGTTAGAATTAGAAAATTTTTTCTTAGATATGATACCAAAAGCATGATCCACAAAAATTGAGTAACTGAACTCCATCAAATTAAGAGCTTTTACTCTTCTGTTAAGAGTAAGTTATAGACTGGAAAAAATATTTGTAAATAACATATCTGCTAAAGATTTTGTATCCACCTGACGAAAATAAATGCAAAACCATCCACAAAATAATAGCAAACCAACTTCAACAACACATTTAAAAGTTCATTCACCATGATCAAGTGGGATTCATTCCAGGGATGCAGGGATGATTCAACAACACAAATCAATCAATGTGATACATTACTTCAACAGAATTGAAGACAAAAAGCATATAATAATCTCAATGGATTCTGAAAACGCATTCAGTAAAGTTCAACCTCTCTTCATGATAAAAGCTCAAAAACTTGGGTAGCAAAGAGGAATACTTCAACACAATAAAGGCCATTGTAACAAACCCACAGCTAATATAATGAACAAGGATAAATTAAAAACCTTTCCACCAAGATCTGGAATAAGGCAAGGAAGTTCACTTTCACCACTTTTATTCAACATAGTACTGAAAGTTTCAGACACAATAATTAGGCAAGAGAGAAAAACAAAATGCATCCAAACTGGAAAGGAAGAAGTCAAATTGGCCTTGTTTGCAGATGATATGATCTTATATTTACAATAACCTAAGGACTCCACCAAAAAAATCTTAGAACTAATAAATGAATTTAGCAAAGTTATAAGACACAAAATCAACATACAAAAACCAGTAACTTTATATATGCTAACAGCAATCAATCTGAAAATAGCAAGAAAGCAATCTCATTTATAATGGCTACAAAAACAAAATACTTATGAATACATTTAACCAGGGAGGTAACAGATCTCTACAGGGAAAACTATAAATCACTGTTGAAAAAAATTAAAGAGGACACAATAAAATGGGAAAATATTCCATGGTCATGGATTGGAAGAATTAATATTGTTAAAAAGGATATAGTACCCAAAGCAGCCTACAGATTCGGAGCAATCCCTATCAAAATACTGATAATATGCTTCACAGTAATAGAAGAAACAATTATAAAATTCATATGGAAAGACAAAATATCCCAAATAGCTAAAGCAATCCTAAGCAAGAAGAACAAGACTTGAGGCATCACACTACCTGATTTCAAATTAGGTTGGAAAGCTATAGTAACCAGAAGTGAATGATACTGGCAAAAAGCAGACACATAGACCAATGGAAAAGAACAGAGAAACCAGAAATAAATCCACATGCCTACAGCCAACTTATTTTCAACAAAGGTGCTATACTAGTCCATTCTCACACTGCTATGAAGACATATCTGAGGCTGGGTAATTTAGAAAGAAAAGAGGTTTAATTGACTCACAGTTCCACATGGCTGGGGAGGCCTCAGGAAACTTACAATCACGGCAGAAGGAAAAACAGGCATACCTTACATGGTGGCAGGTGAGAGAAGTGCTGAGAAAAGAGGGAAAAGTCCCTTATAAAACTATCAGATCTCATGAGAACTCACTATCATGAGAATAGTATGAGGGGAACCACCCCCATGACTCAATCACCTCCCACTGGGTCCCTCCCACGACATGTGGGGCTTATGGGAACTACAATTCAAGATGATATTTGGGTGGAGACACAGCCAAATCATATCAGGTACCGAGAACATACATTGGGTAAAAGATAGTATCTTAAATAAATGGTGCTGGGGAAACTTGATTATCTATGTGCAGAAGAATGAAAGTAGATCCCTCTGTTTCACCTAATTAAAAAAAAAATCAACTCAAAATGGCTGAAAGACTTAAATGTAAGGTCTGAAACTATAAAACTACTAGAAGAAAACATAAGAAAATACTACAGAACATTGATCTGGGCAAAGATTTTTTTGAGTAAGACCTTAAAAGCACAGGCAACAAAAGCAACAATAGACAAATGGTATTACATCCAGCTAAAAAGTTTCTGAAAGCAAAGGAAATAACCAACAAAATGAAGAGACAACCTACGGAATGAGAGGAAATATTTACAAATAAACCATCTGACAAAAAAATTAATCATCAGAATATATAAAGAACCCAGTAGCAAAAAAAAATAATAATCTGATTTTTAAATGGGCAAAAAGATCTGGATACACATTTTTCAAAAGAAGACATACAAATGGTCAACAAGGATATGAAAAAGTGCTAGACATCTCTAATTATCAGAGAAATGTAAATCAAAACCATAGTGAGATTCCCTCTCACCACAACTAGCTAAAATGGCTGTTATCAAAAAGACAAAAAAAAAAAAAAAAAAAGACAAATGCTGGTGAGGATGTACCACTTGTACACTATTGGTGGGAATGTAAATTATAGCCGTTATGCAATGCAGTTTGGAGATTCCTCAAAAAACAGAACTACCATGAGATCCAGCAATTCCACTGTTGGGTATATATTCAGAGCAAAGGAAATCAGTAAGTATATCAAAGATATCTCTGCACTTTCATGTTTATTACAGCACTATTCATAATAGCCATATATGAAATCAACCTAAGTGTCCATCAACAGATGAATGGATAAGAAAATTTGGTATATATAAACAGTGCAATCGTATTCAGTCATTTAAAAAATAAAATCCTGTTATTTGCAACAACATGGATGGAACTGGGGGGTCATTATGTGATTATGTCAAGAGAAATAGGTCAAGCTCAAAAACACAAATATTACATCTTCTCATTCATACATGGGAGCTGATATAATGGATCTGAAGGAGGTAGAGAGTAGAATGGTGGTTACTAGAGCCTGGGAAGGGAGTGGGGAGCAGGGTGAAGAGAAGTTGGTTGAAGGGTACAAAAATACAGAGAGATAGAAGGAATGAGTTCTAATATTTGGTGCAGTAGGGAAATTATGGTTAATAACTTATATTTCAAAATAAGTAGGAGAGAACTGTAATGTTCCTAACACAAAAGATAAATGTTTGAGGTGCTAGATATCCCAATTACCCTGATTTGATGATTACACATTTTATAGAGGCATCAGGATAACACATGTACCCCAAAAATATGTACAACTGTTACCTGTTAATTTTTTTTAAAGACTTTGTATCCAGAATATAAAAAGAACTGTAAAAACTCAGTCATAAAAATGAAATCAGTAAAGATGTGAGCAAAAGATCCAAATAAAAACTATCAAATTGGGTATACAGATGATAAATAAATCCATTTAAAAGGTAATCTATATAATCAACCTTTTTAAAATGTTTTTAAAAACAATTGAAAATACCAAGTCATGGTGAAGAGATAGAGGAACTGAAACTCTCGCACTTTGCACGTGTGAATGTATCTTATACAGTTTCATTTGAACACCAATTGACAGACTCCTTTTAAATTTTATTTTTTACTTACAAAAAAGTATATATTTGTGGAGTGCAATGTGATACTATGAATAATGTGAATTATTAAGTTAGGCTAATTAACATATCTGTCACCTCACATACTTATATCTTTGTGTTGAGAACACTTAAAATCTACTCTTTTAGCAATTTTGTAATGTACAATATATTATTGTTAACTATAGTCACCATGTAGTGCAATCGATCAGTAGAACTTATTCTGTCTAACTGAACTTTGTATCCCTTGACTAACTTTTCCCCTTTCCTTTTCTACCTTCCCCACTCCCTGCCGCCAGCCTCTGGTAGTGACTATTCTACTCTCTACTTCTATGAGTCAGACACTTTTAGATTTAACATATACGTAACATTATATAATATTTGTCTTTCTATGCGTCGCTTATTTCACTTAGTGCAATGTCTTCTAGATTGATCCATTTGTCACAAATGACAGAATTTTCTTTTTTTTAAAGGATGAATAGTGTTCTACTGTGTATATGTACCATATTTTCTTTACCCATTCATCTGTTGATGGACATTTAGACTGTTTCCATGTCTTGGCTATTGAAGCATTATTCAACGCTTCAATGAATATGGGAATGCAGATATCTTGTCAACATAGTGATTTCAATTTGTTTGGATATATGCCCAGAAGTGAGATTGCTGAATCATATAAGAATTCTATCTCTTTTTAATTTTAGAAACTTTTATACTGTTTTCTAAAATGGCTGTGCTAATTTACATTCTCTCCAATAGTGTACAAGGGTCCCTTTTCACCACATCTCACCAATACTAATCATTCATTTTTTTGTTAATAGCCATTCTAACATGTGTGAGGTGATAACTCTGTGTTTTTAATTCACATTTCCTTGATAATTAATGATACTGAGCATTTTTATGTATCTGTTGGTCATTTTTATGTCTTCTTTTGAGAAGTGTCTACTCATATCCTTTGCCTTTTCTTTTTTTTTTTTTTTTCTGAGACAGTCTTGCTTGTCTCCAGGCTGGAGAGCAGTGCCACAATCTCAGCTCACTGCAACCTCTGCCTCCCAGGTTCAGGCAATTCCCCTGCCTCAGCCTTCTGAGTAGCTGGGACTAAGGTGCACCCCAGCACGCAAGGCTAATTTTTTGTATTTTAGTAGAGACAGGGTTTCACCATGTTGACCAGGATGGTCTTGATCTTCTGACCTCGTGATCCTCCCGCCTCGGCCTCCCAAAGTGCTGGGATTACAGGCGTGAGCCACTGCGCCCGGCCTGCCTATTTTTAGTAAGGTTATTTGTTTTCTTGTTACTGAGTTGTTTGAGTATTTGTATAATTTGGACATTAGCCCCTTTTCAGATCTATTATTTACAAATACTTTCTTCCAATCTGTGGGTTTCTCTTCACTCTGTTCATTGTTTCCTTTGCTGTGCAGAAGCTTTTTAGTTTGATGTAATCCCATTTGTCTATTTTTCTTTGATACATGTGGTTTTGGGTCATATCTAAGAAATGATTGGCCAAACCAACATAATAATTATTTTCCCCATCTTTTCTTCTAATAGTTTTACAATTTCAAGCCTTATGTTTAAGTAGGTAATTCATTTTGAGTTACTTCTTGTGTATAGGCTTAGAAAAGTTTCCAAATATATTCTTTTCCATGTGGATATTCAGTTTTCCCAACGGCATCGATTGAAGAGACCATCCTTTCTTCATTGTGGGTACTTGGAACGTTCCTCAAAAATCAATTGACTGTAAATCTCAGGGAGAAGTTGGATGTTGGAAATGCCTTCCTGATCATATGGCACAGTGTCCAGGGAGGGATTTGTGCCCACGTGTGCCTCAGCTGTTTCTATCTGTTCAGTGTGGGTATTTTCTCAGTTGCCCAGTGCATCGAGTCTCTTAACTCATTTCTGACTTTCTCTCAGAGGGAAATTATCAACGTGTTAATGTTTATTCAGTGCATCTGTGGGTGGAGGAAGAGTCAGGGCTCTCCTGTTCTGCCATGTTGCTGATGTCTTCCAGTTTGACTGTTTCCTATAAAGGTAAATTTACCATATATAACCCAGCAATCTGACTGCTAAGAGAAATGAAAACTTATGTTCACACAAAAACCTGCATGCATATATTTATAGCAACTGCATTCATAATCATCAAAAGCCAAAAACAATCCAAGTGTCCTTCAACTTAAGACCGAGAAGCTCTTTATCCATACAATGGAATATTACACAGGAATAAAAGACAACTGATTATTGATAAAGATAGGAGATGGGCGATTTCCAAATACATTGTGCTCTGTGAAATAAGCTAGACTCCAACGACTGGATCCTGTGTGATTCCATCTGTGTGAAATTCTGGAGAAATGCAAAAATTTAGGGTCACAAATATTTGAAAACAGATCAGCAGTTATCAGGGACCATGAATGGAGGCAGGAGCTAATCTCAAAGGGTCATTGGGAACTTTTTTGGATAATGAAACTGTTTTATATTGTGATTTTAGTGGTACTTACATAATTAATATACCCATTACAGCTTACAGAGCTGTGTACTAAAAATAAAGAGTGAATTTTACTCTAGGTAAATTATATGTTATAAATCTAAAACTAAGCTAAAGCTATGAAGATTCCAGAAGAAACATAGGAGAATACCTTTGAAACTTTGGGGTGGGCAAAGATTTCTTTAGGCCTAAGCAATAACCTTTAAAGTATAATATACTGGACTTCACTAAAATTTTTATTTCTTACTATTAAAAGATATCATTAAGACCATGATTATGTGAGCGACAAGCAGAAAGAAAACATCCATAATACGTTTGCCAAGCAAAAGATTTATAATTAAAATATAAAGCATTTCTGTAACATAATAGTAAAAAGATAAACCATTCACTTTTTAAGTGAGCAAGTACCTTGAGTAGACACTTCATTTTAAAGAGATGTACAAATGGCCAATAAGCACATGGAAAATATTCTATGTCATCAGTTACCAGGGAAATAATTTCAAAATGGCTAAAATCCAGGGACTTGTACCTGAGTGTTTATAGCAGCTTCAATCACAATAGCCCTAACCTGGAAACAGTCCAACAGTCCAGCATCAGGACAAATATTTATGAAATGGAATACTATTCAGCAATGAAAAATGAAGTAGTGAGCAACATAATGAATCTCAGAAAAACTCCATTTATATAAAATTCTAGAAGAGGCAAAACTATTCTATGGTGATAAAAATAAGAACATAACCGTTTCAGGGAGAGGGTGAAAAATTAACTGTTTTGAGAGAACACAGAAACTTTTTTGGGCAATGAAAATGGTCTATCTCTTGATAGCAGTGTATGCTACATGTGTATGCATTTTTTTCAGTTCTGGTCAAGCCTTATGACCTTTACATTTCATTGCGTTTAAATTATACTTCAACTTTCCTTACTGCCGTTTTTTAAAAATATAAATTACAGGAGATTCCTCTTCTTCTTTTGGACAAGGTTGAATTTTCTTCATTAAAATAGAAGATAAATACATGATATTTTATTCACTTTATCCATCATCGTATCCTGAATATCCAGAACAATGTCCTACACAAATCAGATTTTCAGTAAATATCTGTAGAGTGATTGTTTGTGTCACTTGGAACTGCACTACCATCTTGGAACCCTGAGTTCAAAGGCAAGAAGGTAAGTAGAAAAAAAAAAAGGTAAAAATATGTAACCTGATTTGGCTAAGCCATGGTATTATCCAAGTTAAAATTTGTCCTATCTCCATCTTCCTATTTATACGAGAGAATAAATTATATTTCTTAATCATTTGATTAATTTTAGTTATTCTAAATTTAGTTGTTCTCATACATTTGTTGAGAAGATTAATATTATAAATATGAAATGCCTTATATAGGTTTAAAAAGGGTCATTCATGCATAGTTAAGGAAACTTACGATGATTATCTGTGATCATAATATACTCCTTCTACCTGAAAAAATCTCATAAATTGTACAATTCAAGCATGGAAAAAGGGATAAGAAGTTGTATGATTTTATTCCTTTGAATTTACAGACTTGTTGCAGCATCTCATGTGTCTAACCTGAAGATAAACCAGCATCAGAAAGCATTAATTAGCTCATCATTCAAACTCCCTTCAGTGAAAAATTATTTGAGGCTGTGCAAGCCAGGAAATGCCTGTCATTACTCAACCTGTCAGAATCTCCATTTGAGCACAGGGTCATTTGCAGTGGCATCTGATGGGAAAGTCAGCATCCCCAATAGTGCACTCACAAGAGCATTTCCCCAGGACTGTTCTAATAAACAGTCTCTGGCTCATTGTTTAAATGTTGGCTAAAGACAGAGCCATCTGGAAAGCAGGGTATTAGAATGATCTCTATTTTTCCAAGAATCAAAGCAAGGTGGAACATTTCAGAATGAAACCATGGATATTATTCATAAAATCTGGGCCACATAAGGTTAGAGGCATATCGATTTTCAGTCTCAGGATGAAATGGCCATCTTTGGCCTTTCAGGAAAATGACCACAGATTAAGATGATGAAGAACAGATGCCACCATTTGAAGCTTCAATTAGAAAGCCCTAAATGGGCTTAATCGACAAGACAGCCATAACAACCGTGTCCTGCCACAGATTGACGGAAGGAAGACAGATGTTTTAATGTGGTGAAGACAAATCTAGCTGCTTCCGAACAAATGATCTGGTCAGTTTGAAAAGGTCTGAAGGAATCAAACTTGCCAATATGTACCAAGTTCCAGGAAAGCCTTAGATTTGAGCAATTCATGTTGGAATTAAGTTTGAGGACAAAAACCTTTTTTAAAAAATGTTTTCTTAGATGAGCTCACCCATGAGACTATCTATGCCTGGCAGGGTTTAGAGAAAGCATAGACATAGATCTACCTCTGCCTTGCCTAGAAAGCTCTGTGTCTCTTTTTCTATACATCTTCCTCCCTTTTAGTAGCCCTTCCCTTCCTACTACCCAAAAGCACCATCCTCCCATAATGGCTCAGACATAGATTATATAAATAAATTCATTCCTGCCAATTAGTGATCACTGACTAATGTTGAATTATTTTTCTTTATGGAAAAAATCTAGTGTTTAAGTCCATGAAATGTATCCCTAATAGTTGAATTTCAGGCATCAGTCACTAGTTGGAAAGATATCAGAGGGAAAACATATATTCACTACATAGTCATTTATTCATATGACAGCCATTAATATCCCCTTTTTGAACATCTTCCTTTTGTAAGTTACAATGAAAATACAATAAAATATAAGTTAAATTTCTTTTGCTCCAGATTTTATTTATAAATGGGAGAGTTCAGATACATAGATAAATAACTATATTATTAAGTCAGTGCCTGATATAGATATATCATTTTTAAAAATCCTATATTCCCTAGAAATTTAGAGAATGAAGAGTAAACTTCTAAGATGTTCATAGAAGGCTTCAGGGAGGAGGTTTGATAATGGGCTGTTCATGAAAGATTAAACTCATGAAACTGGGGATGAGGAAGACAGTCTGGGAGGGGAAAATGGCATAAGCAAATGTGTGAAGGAAAGGCAAGTGTGAAGAATGGCCATCACCAATTCTTATGTGAGTGATCACCTCAGAGTGTGTCAACTTACCTTGGGCTTCTGCAAAACAGTCAAGAAAACTGCTTTTTGTTATTTTCTGTTTTCTGAATCAGCAACTCTGTCACAAGCTAGAAGTCCCTGTATTGTTCTTCATTCTATTATTTTTCATGTAAGACTTGAAAACTCTTGGGAGCCATGGTTACTAATTTATATGTCATGTTTGATTTACATTTTAAAAATAGCAAATACACTTGAGGCAAACGAGCCCTAGTTTTGTTTTGTTTTTCTTCTCCTCACTGAAATTAAATTAAAATCTATACCTTTCCTCTGATGTTAGCAGCCTCTTTGTTTTGTTTCTTTGATAAAGAGAAAAACATTACTCACAACTGCAGTCTCAAAGCAATCTCCAGGGATTATCTAAGCAACATGCTTGTTTCCAGGCATTAGTGCACTTATTGTATTAATATTTCATAAGCAATATAATACTAGTGATAATTAGTAGTCTTATAAATGAATAATAACTTTGAATAATCTGGTCTTAACATAATAACTTGAAGTTAACCGAGCTCATTAAGTTATAATAATTTAGGCAGGGATCTCCTATTTACATGACAAGGATTAGGAAGCTTTTACCATTAAGTTAATACATGAATATGAGAAATCAGTTTTGAGAGGATGATTATCATTACTGGTATTATTACTAACATTGAAGATTTACACAAATCATAGCATGTAGAACCTTTATACGGAAAAGTTTCATTCAAAATTTAAGGGGCAATGCCCAGTTAGTTTCAGCATATTGACATCTTCCAGGCCTGCACATACGGGCACTTAATGCTAGGAAGGGAACAAGCTGTGTGGAAAGAAAAAAGCTTGGCCTTGTAGCAGTCACTCACTAGCTGTTTGACCCCTGGCAATTAACCTAAATTTCCTGCCCCTCAGTTTTCCTGAATGCAAACTAGAGATCAAAGTGCCTATCACATAGTTGTGATAAGAGGATTGGGTGACATAAAGTCTATAAAGTAGCTGCAGAGAACCCACACAAGCAAGCATTCTGGGAGACATTTTTTTTTCTGAAATTGATGGTAATCAATGTTTACCTCTCTAAAATAGTAACTCACTCTAACAACCTATTTCCAGGATTGCATATATGTTGTAGGTTGATTTATGTACAGTTTCCCCCGGTGCAAACATGGCTGAGGCCTTTGTACCTCCTTTCACTACTTGAAGTGCTAACTCCCACTGGACTGGGAATCACATTTGCATTGCCTGATGGCTGGTAATGCACTTAGGCACAAACTTAGAGACATTTTTCACCTCTGGAACAACAACAAAAAGTATTGAAAACGGTGCTGCTGAAAGGAATCTTCCTCATAATCAAATTTGAAGAGATCTTTTCCAGAGAATTCACGAATGACCCAGTGTTGTTTGCTGTGCATGGTGATACGCATTGTTCCACCAAATATGGTTTATTTCTTCCTTATTCTCACTGATATATTTTTAAAACTCTAATAAACGTTTAAAATCAAAAACACAGGATTCTGAGTGTCCAAAGGTTTCCATCTTCTTCACATGAAGTAATTTTTCTAACATAATGTGGTAAAAACTTAACCTCAGACTTGCCCTTAACCAATTCATCAGACTACTCAGGCTCTTCATTCCCACTACAACACATGTTGAGTGGCAATCAGGTCTCACCAAATGCTTCGGAAGCCTGTCCACCCCTACGCTCACATGCTGCACATGTAACAAGACTCAGCTGCGTTTGCTCCCAAACCTATTTATGCTGCTTAAATTTATTATGATGATTTCACAATTTAATGAAATATTACAAAAACCTATCAACCATGAGTGAGAACACTTTTCTATGAAAATTGAGTGGAATACTTTGGAAAGTCTCAATGAATGTAAATGACAATAAAAACCACAACCAATTAGGTAGAGGCAGACAAACATAAACAAATTAAGGGAAACAGTAAAAAAAAATCTAGGATTCTGCCCTTTGACTGTTTTTCCTCTTTAAATTTCTTCTTTCACAGTGAAGAAATTGAACTTGGACATTGAAAGTGATGCATCAATGGCTAATGGAAGAAAAATAACATTGAATTTCCAACAGTGGACCTATACTTAATCTACCAAAGAAAAAAATGTGTATGAAGATCCATTTATATGTTTTAAGTTAACATAAAATGTCTAAGTTGGTTGTGAATTTTCCCAATTTCACCTCCTGTATGAACTAAATAATCCAATGCAATTCTAACATATCTCATTTCTTAAACTTCTGTTACATTAGAATACATCTGTATTCTTCAAAACATTTTTGTACAATGATAAATCAATCTTATTTGTTGTATTCTTTTAGCAGGGAACAAAAACATGAAACCTTAAATTCAAAAATGAATTAAACAGAAATTAAGATGTTAACAGGCCAGGTGTCGTGGCTCAAGCCTGTAATCCCAGCACTTTGGGAAGCTGAAGCATGGGTATCACTTGAGGGCAGGAGTTTGAGACCAGTCTGGCCAACATGACAAAACCCCATCCCTACTAAAAATACCAAAAAAAAATTAGTCAGACGTTGTGGCAGGTGCCTATAATCGCAGCTAATAGAAAGGCTGAGGCAGGAGAATCGCTTGAACCTCGGGAGGCAGAGGCTGCAGTGCAGTGAGCCGAGATCGTGCCACTGCACGCCAGCATGAGTGACAGAACAAGACTGTCTCAAAAAAAAAAAGAAAGAAAGAAGAAGAAGAAGAAGAAGAAGAAGAAGAAGAAGAAGAAGAAGAAGAAGAAGAAGAAGAAGAAGAAGAAGAAGAAGTTAACACTTAATTAGCAATGATGTTTTAATGACTATCTTTAGTGATTTCCCATGAGTAGGAAGTCTCCAGGTGCCTCTTCTCCTCCTCATTGCCTTCATTGCCTTTAGCTATACAAGATTATTTTATGTCTTGGATGACCACATACATGCCATGGCTACAGAGGACAGTCTGGTTTAAGTCCACTGGATGAACATAACTATTGAAAGTCCTCCATTTCACTTCCATTGTTGTCCTACTTTGAAAGATAAAGTATATGCACTCCATATTTGTATGAGACCTCGTACTACCCTGCTCTCTGAATTTTTTACTTGCTCATCTTCTCTCTCTTTTCTTCTCTTTGTACACTTGACCTTGAGAAAAAACATCACTCTTCAGACATGTATTCCTGACTTAGAGATAACCTCCTGCAAGATCTTATTAAAGATTTACAAAAACAGCGACTTATTTAGAAGAAAATATAAATATATCAGAGAACTCAGATGTCAGAGTCCTCATTTCCAACCAGGGCCATTAACCAAAAGATTCTAAAAAGCCAAGGCAATATGTATCTCTCTGTCTCTGTTTCTGACTGTGTGGTCCCTCATCTTATCCTCTTTTTGGATGTCTGTTTCATCCTCCTTTTCCCTACTGACCAGCTTTTTCTCCTTTACTCTCACTTAAATCAAACTTGGGTTTACATCAACTACCTGACTTTATATCACCTACCAGTTCAAGTGCTTAACAGAAACAACTTCATTTGTCATGGCTGTACTTGACATTCTCGAGAGAAGAAACTGATCCAATAAGCCCAACACTTAGGTTAGCTTTTTTGGTGTTACACCAATGACTGATTCAATAAGCTATGTAAGAGTTGTGGGTTATGAGAGAAAGGCCACCTGGTCCAGGGCAGGTGGAACTATGTGATATAGATTCTCTAACAAGGGGACATGAGCAAATAAAAGTCATTGGCATTTGTAATATTTCTCTTCAGACTCTGAAAGTAACTCAGTGACTAAAATCGCTAATCAATGTAAATATATGCAAATATGCTAATAGCAAATCACAGTCTAAGATAACATAAACATGCTTTTAAAATAGAGTAAAATCATAATGTATAATGAAAATCCCCAGGCCGGGCGCGGTGGCTCAAGCCTGTAATCCCAGCACTTTGGGAGGCCGAGACGGGTGGATCACCAGGTCAGGAGTTTGAGACCAGCCTGGCTAACACGGTGAAACCCCGTCTCTACTAAAAAATACAAAAAAAAAAAAAAACTAGCCGGGCGAGGTGGCGGGCGCCTGTAGTCCCAGCTACTTGGGAGGCTGAGGCAGGAGAATGGCGGGAACCCGGAAGGCGGAGCTTGCAGTGAGCTGAGATCCGGCCACTGCACTCCAGCCTGGGCGGCAGAGCGAGACTCCGTCTCAAAAAAAAAAAAAAAAAAAAAAAAAAAAGAAAATCCTCAGTATGTTGAAAGCCAGTGATAGAGATATCTCTGGCAAGAGAATCACTTTAGACTGTTAATTAAAAGGAACAGTGTGAAGTGATTTTGATGCATGTAGATAAATGACAGCAACTGCTACAATCCTCTCTTTACCTTCACTTTACCCCTAAACACCACAAATATTTTCCCATGAATGAAATAACTCACCATTAATGTAGTGAGAAAATAAGTTCACAAGTATTATGTATTTCTATTCCTGAAGCCCCAAATTAACTTCAAACGAAGAAATGGGAATTCAGTGTAGTTTGTGTCTTGGCTTTGATTTTCAATAGTTTTGAGACATCGAGTCGTTTATAGATTCATTTTTCTAAACTATAGATGGTAAAGTTGAACTGTTTAATGACAATTTGTTTGGAGCTACCAATACTTTGTTGTCTTAAGTATGATTTGTGTTCTATTCAATGTTCACTCTAAATGCTTAAGATATGAGTAGATAACCACTTAAGCAACATCAAAAAGAAATGAAACATGTAAGACATGGGATTTCTTCTAAAGGAATTTACAATTGAAATAATGAGATAAAGTTAAAAGTTTTTAGCTAAATACACACAAACTTAAGTATATTATTCCTCCTTTCCTTAAATGTACCATACTCTTTCTTATTAAAATTCTTCTAGAGACTATGGTGATAATAAGAAAGTATGTGAAACCCAGAAATATGGAAAAGATGAGAGATAAGTATCTAGTGATTACTGTTTAGAGAGGTATTAATTCAATCTCAGTATCATCACAACAAAAATTTTTGTTAAGTAATAAGCTTCATTTTTTAAAACTGACTAGAAAGTACAGAGAATTTTCATATATTACCTGTTCCCTCATAAGTACAACCTTTCATACTGTCATCATCCCACATCACAGTGATACATTATTATAATCGATGAACTTACATTGACACATCATTATCACCCAAAGCCCTTAGTTCACCTTAGGATTCACTCTTGGTGTTGTACATTCTGCAGTTTTTGCCAAATGCAAAATGACATGTATCCACCATGATGGTATCCTTCAGAACAGTTCAATCCCCTAAAAATTCTGTGTTCCATGTATTAATCCCTTTCTCCCCCTTACCCTGGTAACCACTGATCTTTGTACTGTCTCCATAGTTTTGCCTTCTCCAGGCTGCTATATAGTTGAAATTATACAGTAGGTAGCCTTTCCAATTTGGCTTTTTTCACTTAGCAATATGTATTTAAGGTTTCTTCCCATCTTTTCACGACTTGATGGTTCGTTTATTTTTGTAGTGATGAAGAATATCCCATTGTCTGGAAAAACCACAGTTTTATCCACTTACCTACTGAAGGAGGTCTTCATTGTTTCCAAGTTTTGGCAATTATGAATAAAGCTGCTACAAATGTTTGTGTGCAGGTTTTGTGTGTTTTCAACTCATTTGGATAAATATCAAGGAGTACAATTGCTGGATCATATGGAAAGAATATGTTTACCTTTTGTAAGAATTGCCAAACTGCCTTTCAATGTGGCTGTACCAGTGTGCATTCCCACAAGCAATGAATGAGTTCCTGTTGCTCCGCATCCTCACTAGCATTTGGTGGTGTCAGTGTTCTGAATGTTGGCCATTCTAATAGGTGTGTTTTGCTTTGCAATTCCCTAATCATACTGAACATCTTTACATATGCTTATTTGCTATTCGTGTATCTTCTTTAGTGAGGTAGCTGTGCAGATCTTTTTTTTTTTTTGAGACGGAGTCTCTCTCTGTCACCAGGCTGGAGTGCAGTGGCACAATCTCGGCTCACTGCAACCTCCACCTCTCGGGTTCAAGTGATTCTCCTGCCTCAGCCTCCCGAGTAGCTAGGACTACAGGTGTGCACCACCAGGCCCATCTAATTTTTGTATTTTTAGGAGAGATTGGGTTTCACCATGTTGGCCTGGATGGTCTATATCTCCTGACCTCGTGACCTGCCCTCCTTGGCCTCCCAAAGTGCTGGGATTACAGGTGTGAGCCACCATGCCCGGCCTGTTCATTTTTAAAATCAGGTTGTTTCTTTCTTTATTGTTCAGTTTTATGAGTTATTCGTATATTTTGGATGACAATTCTTGATCAGATGTGTCTTTCACAAATATTTTCTCCCTGTCTGTGGCTTGTCTTCTCATTCTCTTGACGTTGTTCTTCACAGATCCAAAGTTTGTCATTTTAATAAAGTCTAGTTTATTAATTATTTATTTCATGGATCATACCTTTGGTGCTGTATCTAAAAAGTCATCACCATATCTAGGGTCACCTAGGTTTTCTCCTATGTTACCTATTATAAATTTTATAGTTATGTACTTTGCATTTAGGTCTATGATCCCTTTTGAGATAATTTTTGTGAAAGGTGTAAGTCTGTGTCTACATTCATTTTTTTACATGTGCATGTTCAGTTATTCCAGCATGATTTCTTGAAAAGACTATCTTTTCTCTATTGTATTGTCTTTGCTTCTTTGCTAAAGGTCAATTGACTATATCTATATGGGTCTATTTCTGGGCTCTTTATCCTGTTCTGTTGATCTATTTGTCAATTAGCTACACTGCCTTCATTACTGTAGTGTCTTAGGCAACTGGGGCTGGTGTAACAAATTACCATAGACTGGGTGGCTTAAACAAAAAACATTTCTCACACTTTTGGAGGCTTAGAGGTCCAAGATCAGACATCTGCAGATTTAACATCTGAGGCCCTCTTTCTGGTTTGCAAGCAGCCACCTTTTTGCTATATCCTCGCATGGTAGAGAGAGAGATCATCTTTCTTGTGTATCTTCTAATAAGGGCACTAATCCCATTGGGAGGGCTCTACACACAATCAAATTACCTTCCAAAGGTCCCACCTTTAAATACCATACATTGGGGATTAAGATTTCTACATATACATTTGAAGGGAACACATTCAGTTCATAGCATGTAGCTTTATAGTAAATCTTGAAGCCAAGTAGCGTTAGTCCTCCTACTTTGTTCTTCTCCTTCAGCATTGGTTTGGCTATTCTGAATCTTTTGCCTCTCCTTATAAACTCTAGAATCAGTTTATCAATAATCTTCAAAATGACTTGCTGGAATTTTTATCAGGATTGCATTGAATCTATACATCAAAATGAGAACACCTGACATCATGGCAGTATTGAGTCTTCCTATTCAAGGTCATGGAATATCTTTCCATGTCTTTTGTTCTTTGATATGTTTCATTAGAGTTCTGTAATTTTCCTCATTAATAGATCTTGTACATATTTTGTTAGTACACAAATATTTCATTTCTAGGAGTGCTAATTTAAGTGATAATGCTTTGTATTTCAAATTCTACTTATTCATTGTTGGTACAATAACATTTCTAAAGATTTTGTTAATGCCGCTTAACAAAACCACTGAGATTTGGCCTGGAGCATCCAGAAAAGCATGAGAGCTGGCCTTTGCTTTAAGTGTACCTAGGGAGCTTAGTTTTACTCCATATATTTCTTTCCAGAGACTGTGAGTTTGAAAAGCTCTGAAGATGAATTTATGAGATATGCTGACATGAATTATGACAGTCTGTCAATGTTTAGATCACCATGAATAAAAGAGCTGTGTCTTACTAGCTGACAGATTTGGAAATTATTCAGAAGTGTTTCTAATTACAATATAATTGTTTTCCACTATAAATGTAATGGACCTGAGAAAGACTGAAGTGGATCAAAGTTTTATAGAATTCAGAGCAAGTAGTACCTTGCACCTATCACATTTGGTGTATTATATAAATGTTCATTTATGTATATAAATGCTTTTGTTTACACTCCTTAGCGTTATCCAAAACAATTTCTATTAATTACTAGTTGAAAAAGCTGACAAACATACATGTTTTTATTATTCAGTGTGAAGAATATTTAGTTTTTATAAGTTTTTATAAGTAGCTTATTTAACTTACTGTCCTCCCCATGACAAGAGAACTAGTCAGCAGAGAGTACCATAATCTTAAAAATAGCATCAAACCTTCCCAGTTCAAACGATTCTTGCTAATTCACACTTTACCCAATCAAGCAAACAATATTCTAAGATGAAGATATTTTAAAACAAAATATTTTTATACAGGTTATATTTATGATGCTGCTTGACCAAGACTGCTTACACACTACAAGTGGTGAGTTTTCTACTGTCAGTTATAATGAGTGTATAAGCACAAAGAATAATGTAGCCTGCACGTTTTTCCACATTTATTCTTCCAGAACCTATGTTTAGGCAATTCTACATGTAATTATCATTGTATAAACAAACTGCTTACACATCCATATAGACTGATTTACAGCAGCTACTCATTTTACCTGTTTATGTATCATGCTATCAATATGTTCAAGATAATGTGCAGAAAGCATAAAACTGAGGACCCAGAAAAGGCCTGAGAGGTTACATGGTCTAATGTGCTTTTTGTGTAGATCAGGAAGTAGATGATAAAGTCACATCATCTGAGGATATGTTCACTTTTCAAATATCTTAACATACAATTAAAAGATCATGGAATAAAAAAGAACAGCTACATCTGGGATGCTGAGAAAACCAGCACTTCAATTTAAGTTTTCACATACTATTGGGCTTTTGCACATACTGGCCCCTCTAAAATGCCCACCTCCTCCAAGACTGATAATCATCTTTCAAAATTATATTCAAGTTAAATGTCTCTTTCATGGTTTTCTGGACTCCACTCTCAAACTTGTTAGTCATTATTATTTCCATACTTGGTATTTGCATTATATTATGTAATGCGTCAGATATATCTTGTATCCTACCGCTTTTCCACACAGCTCCACCCTTACTCCAGCCACTGCTACTGTGGCTATTTCCACAAGTCACAGACTATCTTTAAGCAACTGCAAACTTGCCAGCACCTCAGCTCATGCCATTGCTCTGAACCTTTTGCTTCCTGTCCTGTGTGTCTTTGACACACAGCATGGGTCACCTATGGGAATCTACTCAGTATTTTTTCACATCTAACATATGGAAATTAACACATATGAGAAAATGCTTTGACAAACTGGCCCGAGTCAAATAATATATTCTTAGCTTTTCATACCCTGAAAAGCCAGTTCTAAGATGCAATTCTAAAGGTTCCTCAGATGGACCTACAGAACTGCGTACTAGTCACCCATAGCATAGCCAGCTTGACAATGCACCCCCTACCCTGTAATGGCTTCATCTCTTCCCTGCTTTTCTTCCCTTGTTTCTCAATACTGCTTCCTTTGATCACTTCCCAATTAAACCACTTGCATGTAAGCCATTTTCTCAATAGGAAATTTTAGCAACTCGATAAAGACAGGACTATGATAACAGATTTTTCAGAAATGAAGTCTGTTGCCTACCTGATAAAGACCTCTGCCTAACTGGAATGTATAAGCAAAATATAAGGCAAATGTTGAATGGAAACTGGAAGAAAAAAAATACGATGACAAGCCTTGGTCTAATAACAGGATACAGAACTGGAAACTGTAGTCATTATGCATATTTTGTGTTGATTGATTGTTTTTCTCCCCTCTCCCTGATACTTTGTGTGAAAGTATGGGGGAGAATGCTACCATTTAAGTTCCAATTGAAGTTATGCCTGAATGGCATCATTCCATCACTATCTCGTAGGGATTTTGTGTCTCCTTGGTGTTAGGAATGACAACATCTTCATCTTCTAAATAATGGGCAAGAGTAGATGCTTTGTGGACAAAGCAATTCAATGTGCCAGTCTCTATTTCCTCACTTAGATCCATTCTCCACTCTTTCCTGCCCTTCTTTGTATTAAGTAGGCTGGTCTCAATGTATTGCACTTTCAGAACTCCCTAATGACTGACTTCCAGTTGGATTTAACAAGCAGATGGATCAGCAGGGGATTGGAAGGCAGAAGAAGAAAAATGTTGGGACATTTCTTTCCTGACTTCTCTCTGCTTGGCACTATTATCTCTGGTGGCAGCCGTGTCCCTTCCAATCACAACTCCCAGTGGGATCTGGTCACTCTATGTCCTCCTCTGTTCCCAAAGAAACAATTGCTTCTCATTGTTACTAGTCTAATTGCCAAATCATGTCTTGTTTGTCTTCTTAAGACTGTCGCCCCTTATGCTATTAAAGTCTCTTCATTTGAGTTATATGAATGAACTCTGGTTTTTGCCAAGGCCCTGACTGATTTGCACATACACTTGTTTTCACACATGTGCATGTGCACACACACACCACACACAGAGACACACACAGATGCCAAGACACAGAACGTTCTCATTTCCATGAAGATGACTCACCTATGAAGAATAATAGTAGTTAAACATGTCATAAGAATGAAAGAGGAAAAGACAATGAGGCACTAGGACAATTTATTTTAATAAAAGCTGCTAGCCATTTCAAATCATGTTTGAATCAAATCTCCTTTTCCATTAAAAAGTTTTATAGTGATAGCAAACATTTTATTATTTTGATTGTCACATCTTTCTCTTTTTTAGGCTTCCTTTGCAGAGAGAATAAAAATTATATTGTGGCCATAAAATAATAGAAGGTAGAAAATGTAAGAAGTAAGGCCAATAAGCTACTGGATAATTCTAATCAGACTTTAAAACTCTCGTTCTCCAATACTATTCTTCTCCTTCACCTTCTTTTCTCTGTGTAAATCCTTGCATGACAATTGTTTCTTTCACCATCTTTCCTCCCTGTCCATGTTCCTAGTGTGCCCTTTCCTCTATCTCTTTATATTGGGGTCCCATACTCCTAAGTTACATACTTTATATACATTGCAGGACACATGGGCACAGTAGCTGGTATGACAAAATTGAAATGCCAGTTTATACTTAATTTTAAAATGCTTATTTCATGATATATTATGAAGGGAGCTAAGCATGCCTTAATATGACATTGTTTATCCCCAAGACTAAATCACATATGATTATGGTGTTTAACATAGTTTGGTGATGGCACAGGTTCACAAGCCCACTCTTCACTTCATTTTTATTCCCCACATCAATATATCCCTCTGGAAATCACAAGACAAAACAGTCTGCTGAGGAAAGTCTGTTCGTCATTATTCACGTTACCTTCATCTGCAAAGAGGGTAATAAAAGACATCTCCTTTTCTTGTTCTAGTTCTGATACACTATTCCTCACACTATAATTTCTGCCTCTACTTCAGTGGTCCCACTTTGTATTCCATATCAGAACCCCATCTAGGGAGTAGAGTGAGATTGAGATAGATTGATGCTCCCCTAAGCTCCTCTGAGAGTTTACAGTGTGCTTGACTCATAGGAACACATCAAAAGGGGAACTTATAAAACAGTGGCCATCCAGCCTGGGAGCTGGCAGTAAGGAGGTGCATAGCCTATAGATAATTTTAAAACCATAATAAAACTGATTAAAAGTTGGCCTGATTTTTATCATCACCATATGCTGCCAATTCTAAACAAGGTCAATAATACTTTTAACCACCAAAACAGACCACACCACCCACCTCTTTGGCCACGACTATGACAGAGGTTTTTAGAGCATCTGTAAGTATGCTCTAATTGCAGCATTCTTGTGCTAACCCCAACATATGCAGATGGGAGATTCTCTCAATCACAGCATCACCTCCTGCCAATGAACTGAATTTCACGGTCGGGGGCAGGGTTGGTGAAGGGGAGACTAAATCACTCTGCTGGAGGCAAACCAAAACTCCAGAAAAAAACAATAATAATTCACAATGTGAAGTTTACTTTGATTCATTTACCAAAACACTTACATGGGTGTATTCAATATGAATGTTTTATTTAACATATATATAAATTGTGGTTTATATCAGGTAAGATTCTTCATCTACAAAATCAAGTGTTCATTTACATAACAAAAAATGTTTTGCACCTACTGGACATTATTCTGTTCTGGAGACTTGAATTATAACAGTAAACAATATACAGAAATGTGAAATGCAGACGTTCCTACTTCCTTAACTATTGAACCTTTTAAATCAAACATGCACACTCCTATCTTGTGGTGATATCAATTTTCAGGGACAGAACAATGTAAACCTATACTGAGGAAGAACATATTTTTCTTTATTGCCTAATAACTACTTAGTTTTCTTTCCTGGAAACATCAAGATCCATTGCCCTGCAGAGCAGGGGTTAGTTCTGTTCTCCACCTGGGACCGACCAGAAAAACAGAGGAACCACATTACCTTTCAACAGCTGCTTCCTGGGTAAGCCCAAGAGAGACTCCAGTTGCGCTGTTCTTATAAGGACTTACTATTTTATCTTCAATCTTCAAATGATGGTTGCTGGGTAGGCAGATAAAACAGTTGCCAGTGAAGAAAGGCAGTTATTAATTTCTCCAGTTCACATATAAATACACACAATTTGCACCTTGAAAAAACCGGAAGAACGAAGAATGTTTCTGGTGTAATGGGCCTGTGTCCTAGTCAAGGTAATTAAGACTTAGTAGTAAAAAGCCATTTGTCATTTAAAAGGCTCATTCTTGATCATTTTATTTGCTAAAGTATTCTCATTATGAGATATAGAGAATGGAATGCTGCCCTAACTCAGCATTTATCTTTGGTTATTGACTTTTTTCTGTAGAAATCAGAAAGAATTTCTTTGAGCTTGATTCAATTAGGACACCAAATAATATGGTTTTGAATTGCTTCAAAGGAAAAAAGCAGATGTAAAATGAGAGAATCATGCTAGCCACTGATATTAATTAGCTAAACCATGCCGAAGTGATCCATGTTAGCAGTTAAGTTCTTGCTTTCCCCAGGACTACAATGCTCTGCAGAAAGGTGCCCTCATGATTAAAAGTGACGCTGGTTGACATACTCAGAAAGCCTTCTGTTCAAATTCTACCCCTTGAAGAGCCTTTCAAATTGTGAGATAATTTGGACAATTTTGGACCATGCAGGATTCAAACATGAATGTCATATTAAGCTCAAGAATATATTTATGATTCCACATTTTCATCTACCTTGGAGTGATTTCTGTTGCAGTCACCGAAATACCAGAGCAAGCTCAATATCAGATATTGATATAATATCAATATCAAGCTAAATAGCAAAGTTAACTAGCCACCATTAATCACCCAAAGCATAGATCAAATTCAAACTCATTATAGAAAAAAGAGAATGAGGAACAGTGTGCGTCCTTTTGGTCAGGAGTGTGCTAATGTAAAAGTCACAGTCACAGTAAAAGACAGGATCCTAAAATGCAAAAATCAATGGCAAGTGGTCATTTTAACTTAGTAGGCAACCAGAGGTGACATGATTTGATGCCTTTCCGTTAGATGAAAAGAGCAAGAGTTTCTCTATGTTTTTTCATTTAAAAAATATTATGTCATAGATTTGAGGCTTACCTGTATTCAGCAAGAAGTAGAGGAGAAATTTCGTGTGTATGTTAAAAATATAGCTTCAAAATTCTGCAATAAATATCTCTTCTATCATTCTTTTCAGATCAAATATTATGATCCTTTGTGAGAGCAAGATTTCAGGAAATAGAATAAAATGTCAGAGAATGTAAATCTTTTATGATGCCTGTGATGGTTAATTTTATGTGTCAACTTCAGTGGGCCATAGGATGCCTGGATATTTAATTAAACATTATTCTGGGTGTATCTGTGAAGGTGATTGCATGAGATTAATCGGTAGACTGAGTAAAGCAGAGTATACTCCCTAATGAGGGAGGGCCTTATCCCATCAATTGAAGGCCTGCATAGAACAAAAGGCTGACCCACCCACAATAAGAGAACATTCTTTCTGCCTGACTGCCTTAAACTGGGACATAAGCTTTTCCCTGCCTTCAGAGTTGAACTGAAAAATCAGCTCTTCCTGGGTGTCTAGCCTGCCAGCCTTAACACTGAAACTATATCATCAACTCTCCTAGGTGTCCAGCTTCCTGAGTCACCCTGCAGACCTTGGGACTTGTCAGCCTCCACAATTTCATGGCTGCTTCTCATAATACATTCCTTTACAGATATGCACACACATCCTATTGGTTCTGCTCTCTGAAGAACCCTGACTAATACAATGCTTGAGGGGATTTTTCTCAAGAATGAATAACTTTTGTTTCTCCTTCCTTCTTCCTTTCTCCAAGCAGAATACAGATATTTACAGTTATCCCAAATACATTCATTGAATAGGTGACTGGATTTCTGATGACTACTTTATATTTTATTAAATTTCTGTATGCACTTGGGCATATCTGGATTTTCTATTCTATCTTATTAACCTGCCTACTGTCATGCCCATACCAATCTCTCTCCTTTTTAGTAATTTTTTAAAATTATAGTACCACTCTCTTTTAATTATTGGGATTTCATGAGTTTTAATATATGGTGTTATATTCAATATATACTCTTTATATATATAAATACAAGCTCTCTATATACATGAGTATATTAAACATATACTCTTAACCTTTACTGCTATTTTTTGTCAGCTTTTTACTGGGTATTCTTTTTGGGAAAAAAAATCATTTTTAAATTGAGGTAAAATTTATATATAGTGAATTACACAGCTCTTAAATGTAGTTCAATAAATCTTGCCAATTTTCCACACCCATTTCTACATACAATGTTGTATTTTGTTTTATTCTGTTTTTAGAAGTGATGTCTTTATAATGTTGAATCTTCCTATACAAGTATAAGGTACATTGTTTTCCACGTGATCAAGTGTTTCTTCTGTGTTATTGTGTGGAAGGTGACTAGCTGAGCATCTGTACTGTTTGAGGACACAAAATAAACTCTATTATGTTAAGCCACCTCAAGTTTGGAGGTTGTTTGTTACAGCAGTTAGCCTATACCGACCAATACAACTAGATTTAACAATGGGCTTGGTTTGTACCGTGTTGTTTTATCATACTTGTGTTATATTTGTTGACAAGTTCCTGGTATAGTGAGTGCTCTTAATATTCAAGTGTACAATTCGTTAGTGTAAGTGAATTTCTACAAAGCGCCACTAGGTGTCCTCTACCAATAATTTTCACTGGCCTGCTGAAAGACCGAAGCTTTATTTTTTTCCCTTGGCTGGGCTGCTGAACTGGTCCCCACGACTCCACCCTCCTGCCATCACTGCTAACATACCAGAAAAATGAGAACCGTTTGTTCTTTGTTTTTAAGAATGTAGTTAAGTATATCATTCTTCTTAAGAACAAAAGTGTAGACTTTATCACGTTATAAAGAACCCACTATCAGAGACACATTTGTGATTTTTCTGAAAGTTGCTCAAGAACAGATTTGGAAGAGACAATTTATACTGTATACCTCTCCCATCTCTCCCTTATCTACTCTTTAGCATTCTAACACAGCAGAAAAATGGTTCAAACAACATCAAGGCCAGCCAGTCCTGGAGGAGAACAGTAATTGCAATAATTATTAGGTTGGTGCAAAAGTAATCGCGGTTTCTGCCATTAAAAGCAATGGCACCAACCTAATACAAGGAGGTGGCATCCTCGAAATGGCAGGGGGCAGGCTGAGCATGGTGGCTCATGCCTGTAATCCCAGCACTTTGGGAGGCTAAGGCAGGCAGATCACCTGAGGTCGGGAGTTCAAGACCAGTCTGACCAACATGGTAAAACCCCATCTCTACTAAAAATACACAATTAGCTGGCCGTGGTGGCGCATGCCTGTAATCCTGGCTACTCGGGAGGCTGAGGCAGGAGAATTGCTTGAACCTGGGAAGCAGAGGTTGTGGTGAGCCGAGATCACGCCATTGCAATCCAGCCTGGGGAACAAGAGCAAAACTCTGCCTCAGCAACAACAGCAACAACAACAACAACAACAACAAAACAGAAATGGCAGTGAGCACTGAGAGAGCGGGATGAACTTGAAAGGTGTAGAAGAGATAAAATATATAAGATGTGACAACCATTAGGTGTTGTAAGTACGAAAGAGAAAGACCTCTGGAAAATCTCCAGCATTCCAGGATCAAGGCAACCGGGCATGGTGGTTCTTCTGACTGAGACAAGAAAAACTGAAGAAGAAAAAGGCTTGTGGGACAAGGCAGGAAGGAATATGTTTACATTTTTTAACATGTTAGTTTTGATGTGTCTGGGGGACATCCAAGTGAACATCTCAAATTGACTGAAAGAATTCTGAAGATTTTTGGTTAAAGAAAGGGAAGTAGAAGATGTTTTACTCTTCTCTACTCCCTCAAACTCCACCAAAAGCAAACAAAAAAAGTAGAGGGAAAATAATCTATCTTCAATGAGACCTGGAACAGGACACAACCACAAGCCACAAACTAGGAGGCATATCTGCCAAGCACTGGAAAGTCTAGACGAAGATGAGAGAAGAGAGACTCCTAGGAGCTAGACCAAGACAACTAGTTTCCCAAGAAGTTTATGTCACCAGTAGCCTAAAAATTCCTTTGATTAGAGTGTTGAGCTCTTTGGGTATAAAGAGCCTTTGAGAATGGCGAGAGGGGGGTGTCCTTAGGGAGACCCAGGATAATGGCTCGGAATGCAGGAAAAATGCAGTAGAAAGACAAATCATGCTGTGAGAAGTAGGCGAAGGGTAGGTGAGGAGTGTGTATGTGTGTGTGTGTGTGAGAGAGAGAGAGAGACAGAGAGACAGAGAGAGAGAGATAGAGAGAGAGAAAGAAGGAAGAGATTCACATTGTGGTGTTCTAGCTAAGGGAGACCTCTGGAGGTGAAGCGGGGTGAAAGAGGGAGGGGAAACAATTATAGTCAAACTGCAGCACAGATCTGGTGACTTAAAATACTTTGCTGTTATCCTCAACCACTCCTAACTACAGTATGTAGGTATGTACATGTGTATGTAAGTATTAGCATGTTTCTGGCATCTATTTGAGTATGAGTAATAATTATTAAAAAACAAAAAAAACAAAAAACCAGCCGGGCGCTGTGGCTCACGCCTGTAATCCCAGCACTTGCATAGGCCAAGACAGGCGGATCACTTGAGATCAGGAGTTCAAGACTAGACTGGCCAACATGGTGAAACCCTGTCTCTACCAAAACTACAAAAAAACAAATGGCTGGGTGTGGTGGCACGTGCCTGTAATCCCAGCTACATGGGTAGCTGAGGCAGGAGAATCACTTGAACCTGGGAGGCAGAGATTGAAGCAAGCCGAGACTGCACCACTGCGCTGCAGCCTCGGCGACAGAACAAGACTGTCTCAAAAAACAGAAAAAAAAAAAAAAAGAAAGAAAAGAAAAGAAAAAGAAACCAGCATAGGACTAATACATAAAAACTGTGGCAAAAAGAAAGGAAAACAAAGCACATATGCAAAAGGCAGATAAAAAACATACTTCACCCAAAGGAAAGAGATGAATCACCCAGAATATAGATAAAGAGTAGTTCTCTGCATGATAAGGAAACCTTGTGATCTCAATTTAGAAGAGACACCATGAATGGGATAAGATTTGTCATAGATAATTGCTGCGCTGGGCTGCTGCTTCTCCTAGTAATAGTAACAGAAATTATGGTCTGCCCTCACACAACCAAATTCTTTCAAAGAAAATTACTCTGCCTTAGTTTCTACAGGTCATGTTTCGTCATAGTGATTAGTTCAGGGATGGACTTGTGACCTGAATTGATCAATGCATAAGGAAGTTGTTATTTCTGTGCAACATTTAATTTAGAAAAAAAAAATACCCTTTTATTTCCATGTGAATGAGAAATTTGGGAAGCTGCTGGTAACTATTTAACTACCACCAGTGGAACTTCTGCCCAAAAAAGAACCAACACCAGAGAAGCTCATTCAAAAAGGAGAGAGAGAGAGAGAGAACTAAGTCCTGAACACATAGTTTTCATCCTGGCTAAACTCATTCCCTGTTCTCTTCAAGATCCAGTCAATTTTCCGTTGTAATTTAAGCCACTTGAGTAAGGTTATTTGTTGCCATTTTCAGAAATGTTCCTAACTAGAATACAAGAGACCAAGAAAAGATACTTCATAGTATAGTATTGATTGAATGCTTGTTTTGTGTTAAGCACAATACTAAGCACTTCATGTGAAGTATTTTATTTAAACATGCACACATATGTTTATTGCAGCACTATTCACAATAGCAAAGACTTGGAACCAACCCCAATGACCATCAATGATAGACTGGAAAAAGAAAATGTAGCACATATACACAATGGAATACTATGCAGCCATAAAAAAGAATGACTTCATGTCCTTTGCAAGGACATGGATGAAGCTCGAAACCATCATTCTCATCAAATTAACACAGGAACAGAAAACCAAACACCGCATGTTCTCACTCAGAGGTGGAAGTTGAACAATGAGAACACATGGACACAAGGAGGGGAACATCACACACTGGGGCCTGTTGGGGGTCAGGGGCTAGGGGAGGGATAGCATTAGGAGAAATACCTAATGTAGATGACGGGTTGATAGGTGCAGCAAACCACCATGGCACATGTATTCCTATGTAACAAACCTGCAAGTTCTGCACATGTATCCCAAAACTTAAAGTATAATAATAACAATAATAAAAATTAGAGCAAGTCTATAGATAGGTACTTTTCTTTTCTTCTCTTGACGAATAAGACAACTAAGTGACCCAGATGAGACAATGTTCCCAAAGACACAGAGCTGGTAACAAAAATGAGCAACAATTTGAACCAAGTGATCCTAACTCCAAAGCTATACTTAAACAGAAGCTAGAGTTTCTTCAGTAAAAGATCATTTAAACAACATAAGAAAATGAATTAAGTAGAAGTACATAAAGTGGCACATAGTAAACTATATAAGTCTTTTTCTATTCCATTGGCTTGGTTCTCTTTGAATACTGCTTATATGGAAGTTGGATCTTCTTATCACTTTCTATATTTATCATTTTTTCTATAATCATGTTTATATTCATATTCTTTTCCAATAAATTTCATGAGATTTATTCAATATTTTCAATGTATTTCAGTGATGTTTATTAGGTTTATTCCTATTTTGATTACTCTGTAATATTTTCTGTTTATTGTTACATTTTCTGGCTTTTCATCTCCCTTGTCTTTATTTGCAGATGTTATGATCACCTTAGTACAAAATGCTAAGGAATCTATGAAAAAGCTACTAGAATTAATAAGTGAGTTTAGTAACTTATTTAGATCTTAACTTTGAGTTATCTTAGATACATGGTTGATCGACATAAATCAATCGTATTTTTATATACTAACAATGAACATTTGGAAGTTGAAATTTGAAAGGCAATGCCATCTACAGCAGCATCAAAAATTTGAAAGAAGTACACATAAACTAAATAAAATATGTGTAAGACCTGTTCACTGAACACTACAAAGCATTGCTGAGAGAAATTAAAGAACTCCTAAGTAAATATAGAGATACCCTGTATTCATGGTTTATAATATCAGTAGTGTTAAGGTATTGATTCTTCCTAAATGGAAGCACAGATTTGCACAATTCCAATCAAAATTCCAGAAGACTTTTTTGTAGAAACTGACTAGCATGTTGTAAGTTTATATGGAAATGCAAAGGACCTAAATTATCCAAACAGCTTCAAAACAAAAAGTAAAATTGGAAGACTTATACTAACTAGCTTCAAGATTCACTATAAAGCTATAATAAACATAAGTGAAATCCTGACATATAGGTAAATATAAACCAATGTAACGAAAACATAGGTCCAGGAAGAAAACTACATATATAAAATAAGTTTATTTTCAGCAAAAGTGCCAAGGAATTCAACTGGGGAAAGAATGATCTTTTCAGCAAGTTGTTAAGAATAATTTCATATATATATATATATATATATATATATATATATATATAGTCAAATGAATCTCAACTCTAACCTTGCACTACATACAAAAATTCATACATACAAAAATTCATACATACAAAAATTCATATGAATTAGATCATACCACTAAATGTAAGAGCTAAAACTAGAAAACTTCTAGAAGAAAATGCAGGAGAATATCCTTGTGATCTTGAGATAGGCAAGTATTTCTTACATTAAATCACACAAAAATAATAAACTATAAGAAAAAATGATAAACTAGACTTCATTAAAGCTAAAATTTTTGCCTTCTAAAAAAAATAATATTGAGGAAATAAAGACGTGACCCAAGTTGGGGGAAAATATTGCAGTGCATATATTTGAAAATCTACAGTTATACAGAAAATATAAAAAATCCATACCATCTAATAATGAAAAGACAAACAGCCTAGTGTTTTTAATAGGCAAAATATTTGAACAGACACATGGCCAAATACATATATAAGTAACATATAAGCACATGAGACAATGATTAATGTTATCTTTAGGGAAATAAAAATTTAAAACCAAAATGACGTATCACTATGTAACCATTAAAATGCTAAAAATTAAACAAATTGACAACAGTAAGTGTTGGCAAACATCTGAAGAAACTATAAACCCATACATAGATTGTTGATGGAAATGAAAAATGATAAAAACACTTTAGAAAATAGTTTGCAAGTTTCTTAAAATATACATGCACTTCCAATAAAACACAGAAATCCATACCTAAATATTTATACAGAGGAAAAAATGCGTATGTCCACAAAATGTATATGGAAATTGGAAAGAAGAAAACTAGAAATGATCAAAATGTCAATCAACTAGTAAATAGATAAGTAAAGTGTGGCATATTTATAAAATGAAATGCTACTCCACAATAAAAAAGAATGTACTTCTGTACACACAAAAACATAGATGAATCTAAAAAGCATCATACTAAGGGAAAGAAACAGACATAGAAGACTGCATACTTTGTGAATCTATTTATATGGAATTTTGAAAACGTAAATCTAGAGTGAAAGAAAACAGATTGCCAGGAGCCTGAGATGAGGGAAAAGGATTAATTACAAAGAGGCATGAGAAAACTTTTTGGGGTGATGGCAAATGTTTGGTGAAACATTTGGAGAAATTGAAAAAGTTCCAATCTCAAATACTACAATAAGTCAACATACTGATCACGTGTTACACAACATTCAAAAGATTTTGTGTAATAAACCAAAAAGTTGTGGCTTTGCCAGCTAATTTGGTAAATCAACAGATTTAACTAGTAAATGCCATGGTGAACAGCATTTGTAAAACATTGTGTATGCTCATGAAACCGAAGAAATTATTTCTGCTGCAAGGGCCGTCTGAAACAAGCAATGCCCAAGAGATATTTAATGCTTTGTCTTCATATGTAGAAATAAATCGTCTGTATTGACATCTGTACTGACGGTGTTTCTTCAATTAATTATATATCCATATCCATGGGCTGTTTTGCCTCTCTTGGAAAAAACATGAAAATTATTCGTCACAACATATTTCTTTCTTCACAGAGGTATTCTGGTGGCAAGTACTCTTGGAAATGGTCCTGGGACAACTGGCTAGCCATTTGCAGAAGAATGAAACTGGACATCTGCCTATCATCATATATACAAGTTAATTCAAGATAGATTGAATATTTAAATATAACACCTAAAACTATAACAGTTCTAGAAGAAAACCTAGGAAATCACTCCCTGAACATTAGCCTTGGCAAAGAATTTGTGACTAATTCCTCAAAAGCAGTTGCAACAAAAACAAAAATTGACAAGTGGGATCTACTTAAACTAAAGAGCTTCTGCAAAGCAAAAGAAACTATCAACAGAGTAAACAGACAGACTACAGGATGGGAGAAATATTTGTAAGGTATGCATCCAAAAGAAGTCAAATATCCAGACTCTATAAGGACCTTACAGAGTTCAGGAAGCTAAAAATAAACAGTGCCATTAAAAAAATGGGCAAAGGCATCAATGGTAGACTGGATAAAGAAAATGTGGTACATATATACCATGAAATACTATGAAGCCATAAAAAGGAATTAGATCATGTCCTTTGCAAGGACATGGGTGGAACTGGAAGTTTTTATCTTCAACAAAGTAACGCAGGAGCAGAAAACCAAACACTTCAGGTTCTCACCTATAAGTGGGAACTGAATGATGAGAATACATGGACACATGGTGGGGAACAACATACACTGGGGCCTGTTCAGGGGGCAAGGGGAGAGGGAGAGCATTCGGAATAATAGCTAATGAATGCTGGGCTTAATACTTAGGTAATAATACTTAGGTGGTGGGTCAATCTGTGCAGCAAATCACCATGGCACATGTTTAACTAAGTAACAAACCTGCACATCTGCACATGTACCCCAGAACTTAAAATAAAAGTTGATGAAAAAACAGTAGGCAAAGGACATAAGCAGATACTTCTCAAAAAAAAAAAAAAAAAAAGAAAAAAAAAAAAAGACATACAAGCAGCCAACAGACATGAAAAAAAAGTTCCACATGACAAATCATCAAAGAAATGCAAAATAAAATCACAATGAGATACTATCTCATATGAGACAGAATGGCTGTTATTAAAAAGTCAAAAAATAACAGATGTTGGTGAAGCTATGGAGAAAAAGAAAGGCTTATACATTGTTGGTGGGAATGTAAGTTAGTTCAGCCACCATGGAAAGCAGTTTGGCGATTTGTCAAAGAACTAAAAATAGAACTACCATTTGACCCAGCAATTTCATTACTGGGTATACACCCAAAGGAATATAAATCATTCCACTGAAAACACACTTGCATTCATATATTCATCACAGCACTATTCACAATAGCAAAGACATGGATTCAACCTAGGTACCTGTCAACAGTGGACTGGATAAAGAAAATGTGATTGATAGGGGTATGTGTGTGTGTAGGGTATGTGTGTGTGTGTGTGTGTGTATGTACTATGGAATACTATGCAGTCATAAGGAAAAACAAAATCACGTCCTTCTTAGCAACGTGGATGCAGCTGAAGGCCATTATCCTCGGCAAATTAATGCAGGAACAGCAAACCAAATAATGCATGCTTTCATTTATAAGTGGGAGCTAAACAGTGGGTACACGTGGACATAAAGTTGGGAACAATAGACACCAGGGACTGTCAGAATTGGGGAAACGGCGGGGCAAGGTTGAAAACTACCAATTAGGTACTATGCTCACCGCCTGGGTGATGGGACCATTTGTACCCCAGACCTCAGTATCACATAATATGCTCATGTAGCGATGTACCCTCTGCACATGCACCCTCTGAATCTAAATAAAAGTAGAAAAAAAAATTCTCAGAAATAAAATGAAAAATGATCTGGATGATTGTAACTTTATTAAACAGAGACCAGTTTGGTTAAAAAAAAAAAAAAAGAAAAACAGTGTGAACACTTAAACTAAAAAGACATAAATCTGCTACATATAGAAATCTGTTGGCTTAGCTGAAAGAGTGTTTTTAAACAAGTCGTTTGAGTTGAAAGATAAATTGCAAAGGCAGTTTCAAGAAGATAGTAGCCCAGATTTTCTTTTTTCATGCCTTGAAGATGAAAAATGGCTGCAGAAAGTAGCTTCCCTGGCAGACATTTTTATCACATAAACCAATTAAACAAGTCTCTGCAAAGTCTAAAGAAAATGTTTTGACCTCACATGACATGATTCTTGGACTTCAATGGAAACTCAATCTTTAGGAAAATCATGTTACAAAATTCGATTCTTAAATGTTTTCCCTGCTGTTTGGGCTTGAGAGTAACAAAGGATAACAACAAGTTTCAAATCTTGAAAACCAGTCAGAAGAACTGCAGATCAGAACGGAACAATGTTTTCAATCCCTTCTCTCTGAACCTTCTGCTCAGGCTGAGAACCTGACTAACAGAGGAGAGATGAGAGAAGAACTTTGTGAGCTAATTTCAAAATGAGATTTACTGATCTAGCTTTCTGAATGAGAAAACCATGGAAGTCATAGGAAAGCAAGGAACACCTCGCTGCGGTTTTAAATTTCTTAATATGTGTCATCAAAACGTTTCTTGTTTAAACAAGTATTAAGAACAGGGACAGAAAATCTGAGTTACTCAAAAATGTTTTTAAACAAGGAATGGATATTGAATTTTATCATATGCTTTTTCTAGCAGATGCTGAAAAGATCATTTGTTTATTGTTTTTGTGGGTTGCCCTATTACAGCAACAAAAAATATTAATAATTTTTTCTTTTTTTATTTTCAGTCATCAAAAGGAATTTTTTTTTTCCCTGAGACAAGGTCTTGCTCCATTCCCAGGCTGGAGTGCAATGGTATGATCACAGCTCACTGAAGCCTCAAACTCCTGGGCTCAGAAGATCTTCCTCCCTCAGCCTCTCAGGTGGCTGGAACTATGAGTGAGGCACCACACTTGGCTAATTTTGTTGTTGTTGTTGTAGAGACAGTCTCACTATGTTGCCCAGGTTGGTCTCAAACTCCCGGCCTCAAGCGATTCTCCCACCTTGGCCTCCCAAAGTGTTGGGATTATAGGTGTGAGCCACCATGCTCAGCCAATAACTTTTCATAAGTTAAACCATCTCTGGAATAAAGTCCACCTCATTGTATTGGAATATTCTTTCACATTACTTTAATTTGCTGAGTAAACTACAGACTTTATGCTCACAAGCATGATATCCCATTACAGAACACTTTTGTTAGGTTTCAATGTCAGATTAATGATCAGTTTAATTTAATTAGTTCATTTTTCTTATCTTTTTCTATAATATGAAACATATTTTATATTATAGAGAATATATACTCTTTAAGAGTTTAAAAGAATTTAGCAATAAAGCCAAAAGATCTCTAAGTATTTGTTGAAGGTAAACATTTAACCATAGTTAAACTAAGATAATAGTCAAGAATCTGACAAGAATGATATTTTCAATATGAACTTTAGTTATTTTGCTTAACTAAATATGCTTAAGCATGTTTTATTTTTAGAAGATATTAAGTGGGAACGTCATAACTCTTTTCTAGACCCCATATGCAAAATACCTGCTTTACATTCAGATCATAAACACACTTAATCCAGTATCCATGCATACCAGATGAAATGTTACCCTGGTTGAAGGCTGCATATCTATAATAATTGTCTTTTTTCATATACCAAGATTGCAAATCTCCATGAGTTCCTCTGCATGTTTCCTGACATTTTGAGAATAAAATAGAAGATTATACTTTTTGCATAGAAAATACAATGATACTGTCCCGCTGCTGTTTCAGGTATTTGTAGGTTATAAAGAAGCAAGGGGCGAGATTCCGTTTGGATTCTTTGTGGTGCTTTCTCAGGTCTTTTTATTCTAATCTATTTTATCAGCTCTCTGTTTGAAACCAGGATTTATCCTTTCAAATGGGAATCATGGTCCATCTCTTTTATTTTTAAAGGTATCCTATAAATTGTCATTTGCTTCAATTCACTTAACTTTCCCCGTAAGCAAAGCCATTTGCAGTCAAGAATCATAATTACTTGCCTGACTCTGGCAGACTGCTGATTAATTCTTCACTTACTAACAAGAAATGGTAAAGCTACATGAAGAACAAAGATTGTTACAATAGTGCCTTTTTGTGAATGCTGCCTGACTACTTTGCTCACAGAAATGAAAACTGAGAATAATTGCTTAGTTACACTATTGAAGAATTTGTAAAAGCAAAAAGATGCCCAGCAATTCCACTTCTGGTTACATACCCAAAAGAACTGAAAGCAGGGACTTTAACAGACATTTTTACAACAAGATTTATAACAGTATTATTCACAGAAAAAGGTGAAAATAATCTAAATGTCTATCAATGGATAAACAAAATGTGGTATACACTTGCATTAGAAAATTATTCACCCCTAAAAAGCAATAAAATTCTGATGCATCAAGAGAATAAAAAGATAAATCACAGGCTAGAAAAAAATTGCAAAACACACATCTGAAATAACTGATATACAAAATATACAAAGAATTCTTTATACTCAACATTAAAAAAGGAAACTATTAAATTAGAAAACAAGCAAAATATCTGAACATACACCTCACCAAAGATGATATCTAGATGGCAAATAAGCATATGAGAAGATGTACAACACCCTATGTCATTAGGGACTTGCAAATTAAAACTACAATGAGATACCACAGTATACCTACTAGAATGGCAGATATTCAAAACACTGACAACACCAAATACTGCCAAAGACATGGAGCAATAGGCACTGTCATTTACTGCTGGCATAAATGCAAAATGGTGCAGGCACTTTGGAAAAAAGTTTGACAGTTTCTTACAAAACTGAACACACTCTTACCATATGATCTAACAATCACACTCACTGGTATTTACCCCCAAAGTTAAAAACTGACATCCATACAAAAAATCTGCCTAAATGATTATAGCAGCTTTATTCATAATTGTTAAGAGTTGAAAGCAATTAAGATGTCCTTCAAGAGGTGAATGAATAAATACATTGTGGTACATTCAGACAATGGAATATTCCTCAGTGATAAAAATATATGAGCTATGAAGCCACAAAGACGTGAAAGAGACTTAAAAGCATATTACTATGTGAAATAAGCCAATCTGAAAAGGCTACATACTATAGGATTCCAACTATATGACATGTTTGAATAGTCAGTACTACAGAGACAGTAAAATATTAGTGTAGAAAGAGGAATGAACGAGTGGAGCGCAGAGAATTTTAGGACAGTGAAACTGTTCTGTACAATACTACAATGGTGGCTACATGTCACTTTACATTTATCAAAAGCCATAGAATACACAGCATCAAGAGTGAACCCTAAGGTAAACGATGGACTTTGGGTGAAAATGTTGCGTCATTGTAGATGTATCAGTTGTAACAAATGGACCACTCTGGTGTGGAATGTTCATAGTGGGGGAGGCCCTGCAAGGGGCAAGCAGAGGGAATATGGGAAGTATCTGTACTTTCCATTCAATTTCCTGACATTGAATTTTCTGAAATTGAATGGAAAGTACAGAGATTACTTTGCCTGGCCTGAAGGGAAAGTGAAGTGAATAGAAGCAAATGACAATTTATAAAATACCTTTAAACACAACAGAGATGTCCCATAATTCTCAATTGAAATGATAAATCCTGGTTTCAGATAGAGGTCTGAAACATCTCTTTAAAAACTATTAAAAAGAAAAAAATGATACATGCTATAACATAGATAAAGTTTAAAACATTATGCTAACTGAAATAAACCAGACACAAAATGACAAATATTATATGATTCTACTCATACGAAGTAGCTAGAATAAACATATTTATTGGGACAGAAAGTAGAATAGTGGTTACTAGTGGTTGGGAGGAGAAGGTAGTAGGAAATTGTTTAATGGATACAAAGTTTTGGTTTGGGATGATGAAAAAGTTTCAGAAGTCAGCATGATACCAGAAGGGGAGATTCCAGTATTTGTCTCGACTTCTCCTCTCCCCCATAAAGAACAACAATTGGACAGCTATCCATGAATAAAATTCACTATAGAAGGGCCAGGAGTCTACTTAAAAAGGTATAACAGTAAAGCGAAAAAAGAAAACAACACACAAAACCTTGAGAATAATTGCACAAAAAAATAATGGTTTTATTTTTCCTGAAGCATCCCATTCACTAGGTCAGAATTGCTCAACATGGAAACTCCCCAGCTCTGGAGTTCCCCTCCCAGGAAAAAGCACAGTGAGGTGAACAACCAGCTGCCTCAGCCTTTCAGGACCGTGCCTAAATGAGCCACCTCAGTTTCACCTCACCCAGATTGCTGGGGGGAATAACATTGCTGAGACATCCAGTGATGACTAGGGACACAAAAAGGTGGGAGTTACCATTATCAGTTAAGCTGCAGGAACTGCCAGGGTCCCAGGGACCTGTTCTGCACAGGACTCCAGCAGCCTTTTCCACTGAGGACCTCCAGAGCCCTTGTGGCCATGATGCATCCCCTACAGATTTCACTCCTGAGAACGCTGCACTGTTCACCATCACAAACCCTGGTGGCCTGCTCTGCACAGGACCCCAGCAGCTTTTGTTACCTAGGAAAGCAACAGTCAGAAAAGCCACAGGGGACCCCTTTAGCTTTCAACACCAAGGGCCTTGCAGTTTATCACCTTTGCATTATCTAGCTGCCTGAGTTGCTATTCCTCTCCTCCCTTCTCTCTGGAGCCACCCCAGTCACTACTACTGGGGAATCCCTGGCCTGGGTACATAACACAGCTGCAGTGTACGTGCCCACAAATAGCCTGGGCCCCTACGACAGGCCCCAGTTCCCATTGCCACATGTGCAGCCGTGTGCATGTGTGCAGCCAGCCTCAACCCCCCTTGCCAGGCCTCACACATCCATACATGTGTCCATCCATAGCCGGCTCATGTAGCCACATACATGCTTACTGCCAGTCTCACTGGTTGCCACTGCATGTGCACTTACAACTGATCCCGCCCCCAACTGCCTGCACTCACCACTGTGCTTGCACCCACGGTTGATCCCTGCATCCTGACACCCGTCACCAGCCTTCACTGCTGTGAGCAAATCTGCAATTTGCCCTGCAACCATGCATATAGACGCCACCAACTCTAACTCCTATAACTATACACTGTCAACCCCCAGTAATGAATGTGTCCACAGTTGGCCCTGGCCCCTCCCCTAGCCCTGATTTTTACCTCCACATGTGTATCCACAGCTAGCTTCTGTCACTACGCACAAGTCTGCACCCAACTCCTGCAGTCAAGCACATGCATACTGCCGGCCCAAGCCCCTATTCCTGCTGCCTGCTTCCATCCCTTATTGCTGAACCTGGAGAAGCTACTGAGGTCCTCAACAATCCTAGCTGCCACCATGAACCTCCTACAGCTATTGCTGCCTAGGACCACACAGTTGCTAATGTCATGAACCCTAGTTGCCTGAGCTGATGAGATACCACACATCCCTTCCAAACCTGAAGCCACCATAAGCCCCACACTTGGCACAGCACACTGCTAGATCCAGTGCCAGAACAGACTCCAACATGCCCCACCCCACTCCTTCAAGTGAAAGTGTTTTCTTAGGGAAGCCAGTCCACAAAATCTGAAAAAGGTGACTGCTTCTTCAAATGTGCAGACACTTACTCAAAGCTATAAGGATCACAAAGAATCAGGTAAACATGGCACAACAAAAGTACACAATAAACTTCAACTAACTGAGCCCAAAGAAATAGAGATCCACAAATTGCCTATCAAAGAATTTAAAATAACTATTCTAAAGAACCTGAGTGAGCTACATGATAAAGCAGATAAGCAATTTAATGAAATCAGGAAAAATGCAAAAACAAAATTAAATGTCAACAAAGAGATAGAAAATATTTTTTAAAAAACAAATTTTTGAGCTGAAGAATACAATGACAACTAAAACATGAAATAAAGAAGTTTAACAGCAGACTTAACTAAACAGAAGAAAGAATAAACAAATTCGCAGATGCATTATTTAAAATTATCCAGTCAGAGGGGAAAGAGGAATAAAAAAATTAGAAAAAAAGTCCTATATGATTTATGGGACACCGTCAAGAGACCTAATATTTCCATTATTAGAGTTTCAGAAGAATAGAGAAAAGCAGAATGCTTGTTTAAATAAATAGAGGCAGAATAGTTTTCAAATCTGAGGAGATCTATGAATGTCCAGATATATGAAACTCAAAGATTTCAAATGGATTCAACACAAAGATTTCCTTAAGAATCATTATAATCAAGCAAAATCAAGACAAATAGAGTTTTGAAAACAGCCTTGAAAAGAAACAAAGCATATCACACACAAGGAAACTTCAATAAGGCTATCAGAAACCCTGAAGACCAAGAGGGAGCAAGATGACATATTCAAAGTGTTGAAAGAAAAAAGCTACCAACCAAGAATACTTTCCTTGGCAAAGCTGTCCTTCAGAAATGGGAAAGATATAAAGACTTTTTCAGACCAACAAAAGGGGAGGGAGTTCATCACCACTAGACTTTCCTTATAAAAAACCCTAGAGGGAGTTCTTAAACAGAAAGAAAAAAATACTAATTAGCAACACAAAAATATATGAAAGTATAAAACTCATTGGTAAAAATAAGTAAAATTTTTAACTTTACACTTCAAGGAACTAGATGAAAAACAAATTGAGCCCAAATTTAACAAAAGTGCGAAAATAAAAAAATTAGAGCAGAAATAAATGTAATAGAAATTAGAAAACCACTGGGAAAAATTGGTAAAACTAAGACTTTTTTTTAAAAAAAGATAAAATTGGGAAACCTTTAGTAGACAAAAAAAAGAAGACTCAAATAAAACAGAAATGAAGAGGGAGACATTGCAACTGATACTACAGAAATACAAAAGATCATAAGAATCTACAATGAACAATTATATACCAACAAATTGAATAATCTAGAAGAAAGGAAATAAATTCCCAAAAACATACAACCTACCAGAAATTATCATGAAAAAATAGAAAACCTGAACATACCAATAATGAGTAAAGAGATTGAATTATTAATCAAAAATTCCTTAAGAAAGAAAAGTCCAGGAACAGATGGCTTCACTGGTGAATTCTACTGAGTACATAAAAAAGAATTAGTACAAACCTTTGTTAAACTCTTTCAAAAACTAAAGATGAGAGAACACTCCATAACTCATTTTACAAATCCAGCATTTCCCTGATACCAAGCCAGACAAGAACACTGCAAGAAAAGAAATTTGCTTTTCAAGCTAGTATCCCTGATTAACATAAATGCAAAAATCCTCAGCAAAACACTAGCAAAGCAGATTCAACAGCATATTAAAAAGATCATACACCATGATCCAGTGGGATTTGTCCCTGGATTAGAAGAAATATCTCAACAAATTATGTAAAGAGCAAATGTGCCTCAATATAATAATGGCCATATATGACAAGCCCACAGCTAACATTATGTTTGATGATGTAAAGTCAAAAGTTTTTCCTTTAAGTTTAAGAACAAAAGAAGGTTGTCCATAGTCACCATTCCTACTTTACATAGTGTGGAAGTCCTAGCAAGAGCAATTAGGCAAGAGAAAGTAATGAAAATATCCACATCAGAAAGGAAGCAGTTAAATGGTCTCTATTTGCAAATAACTTGATCTTACATAAAAAAATCTTAAAGACCCCATCAGAAAACTGTTAGAACAAGAAAGCAAGCAAGCAAGCAAGCAAGCAAGCAAGCAAGAAAGAAAGAAAGAAAGAAAGAAAGAAAGAAAGAAAGAAAGAAAGGAAGGAAGGAAGGAAGGAAGAAAAAGAAAGAAAGAAAGAAAGAAAGAGAGAGAGAGAGAGAAAGAAAGAAAGAAAGAAAGAAAGAAAGAAAGAAAGAAGAAAGAGAAAGAAAGAAAGAAAGAAAGAAAGAAAGAAAGAAAGAAAGAAAGAAAGAAAGAAAGAAAGAAAGGAAGAAGGAAAGAAAGAAAAAGAAAGAAAGAAAGAAAGAAAGAAAGAAAGAAAGAAAGAAAGAAAGAAAGAAAGAAAGAAAGAAAGAAAGAAAGAAAGAAGAAAGAAGGAAGGAAGGAAGGAAGGAAGGAAGGAAGGAAGGAAGGAAGGAAGGAAGGAAGGAAGGAAGGAGGGAAGGAAGGAAGGAAAAAAGAAAGAAAGGAAGGAAGGAAAGAAAGAAAGAAAATTTGGACCCTTCTCTTACAGCACACACAAAAAGGGATTCAAAAATGGATTAATAACTTTAATGTAAGAACTTAAACTATAAAACTCCTTGATGAAACATAGAGGGAAACTCTTTGTATTTGGCCTTGGAAATGGTCTTTTCAATTTGACACCAAAAGCACGCGCAAAAAAGATAAATAAATAAAGCAAAAATAAACAAGTAGGACCATATGAAAATAAAAGACTTCTGTCTAGCAAAGGAAACAACAAAATGAAAAGACATCCCATGAATAAGAGAAATATTTGTAAACCATATATGTGGTAAAAGGGTGATACCCAAATATATAAGAAACTCATAGAACTTGATAGCAGAAAACAAAAATATTTGCAGTCCCATATTCATTGCAGCATTATTCATAAGAGCCAAGATATGGAAATTACCCTATGTGTCCATTAACAGATAATGATTAGTGAAAATGTGATGTGTATGTGTGTGCACATGTGCAATGGAATATTATTCAGCCTTTAAAAAGAAGAAAATCCTGCCACTTGTGACAATATGGATTAACCTGGAGAACATTAAGCTAAGTGAAATAAACCAGACATAAGAAAACAAATACTGTATGATCTAACCAATATGTGCAATCTAAAAAAAAAAGAAAAAGAAAAGTCTAACTCATAATAACAGAGAGTAAAATGATGGTTACCAAGGCCTGGAGGTGGGATAAAAAGCAAAGATATTAGTCAAAATGTACAAATCTTCATTTATAAAATAAACAAGAACTAGAGACCTAATGTACAGCATGGTGACTATAGTTAATAATAATGTGTTGGATTCTTGAAGTTGTCCAAGAGAGATCTCAAGTGTTCTCACCACACACAGACACACACACACACACACACACACACACACACACACACACACGAATGGTGACTATGTGAGATAATGGATATCTTACTTAGCGTAATAATAGTAATCATTTCACAATGCATAGATAAATGGAAAAATCATGTTTTAAGCCCTAAATATATACAATTTTTTTGTCAATCATATATCAGCTAAATGGGAGGGAATTTCTGGTGTTGAATAGTGGTGATGGTTGTAAAATAATGTGAAAGCACTTACTACAACTGAGTTGTAATTTAAATAGATTAAAATGGTAAAGTTTATGTTTATATATTTACCACAATTTTTTAAACAAGCAAGTATAAGAAAATCTTTGTTTTCATATTTTTAGATTTATCTATGTTTCCAGTAAAATTACTTCATAACTAAGTTGAACAATTATGCAAATGGTCCTGATACACCAGTATTATCATTGTATCTGACTTAAGATTTGGAAAATAACTGGACTTTGTCTTTTTCTTAGACTCTCCTTTTTCAAAGATGTAAAATTCTATATAAAATGTCTTCCAGGTTTTCCATTCCAAAATGGCCGAATAGGACCAACTCAGGTCTGCAGCTCCCAGCGTGATCAATGCAGAAGACGGTGATTTCTGCATTTCCAACTGAAGTACCTGGTTCATCTCATTGGGACTGGTTGGACCAGCCCATGGAGAGAGAGCCAAAGCAGGGTAGGGCATCACCTCACCGGGAAGCACAAGAGGTCAGGGTATTTTCCTTCCCTAGCCGAGAGACGTCGTGACAGACTGCACCTGGAAAATTGGGACACTCCCTCCTAAATACTGTGCTTTTCCGAGTCTTAGCCAACAACACACCAGGAGATTATATCCCACATATGGATCAGCAGGTGCACCTAAGGCACCCATGGAGCCTTGCTCACTGCTAGTGCACAAATCTGAGATCAACCAGCAAGGCAGCAGTCTGGCAGGGGGAGGGGCGTCTGCCATTGCTGAGGCTTGAGTAGGTAAACAAAGTGCCTGGGGAAGCTCGAACTGGGCAGAGCCCACAGCAGCTATGTAAGACCTGCTGCCTCTGTAGACTCCAACTTTCTGGGGCCAGGGCATAGCTGAACAAAAGGCAGCAGAAACTTCTGCAGACTTAAACGTCACTGTCTGACAGCTCTGAAGAGAGCAGTGGTCCTCACAGCACAGTGTTTGAGCTCTGAGAACAGACGGACTGCCTCCTCAAGTGGGTCCCTGACCCCTGTGTAGCCTAACTCGGAGACACCTCCCAGTAGGGGCCTACTGACACCTCATACAGGCAGGTGCACCTCTGAGATGAAGCTTCCAGAGGAAGGATCAGAGAGCAATATTTGCTGTTCTGCAGCCTCCACTGGTGATACACAGGCAAACAGGGTCTGGAGTGGACCTACAGCCAACTCCAACAGATCTGCAGCTGGTGGTCCCAACTCTTAGAAGGAAAAATAACAAACAGAAAGGAATAGCATCAACATCAACAGAAAGGACATCCACACCAAAACCCCACCTGTAGGTCACCAGCATCAAAGACCAAAGATAGATAAAACCACAAGATGGGGAGAAACTTGAGTAGAAAAGCTGAAAATTCTAAAAACTGGAGCGCTTCTTCTCCTCCAAAGGATCACAGATCCTCACCAGCAATGGAACAAAACTGAACAGAGAATGACTTTCACAACCTGACAGAAGTAGGCTTCAGAAGGTCGTTAATAACAAACTTCTCTGAGCTAAAGGAGGATGTTCGAACTCATTGCAAGGAAGCTAAAAACCTTGAAAAAAGATTAGACAAATGGCTAACTAGAATGAACAGTGTAGAGAAGACCTTAAATGACCTGATGGAGCTGAAAACTATGGTGTGAGAACTGTGTGATGCATGCACTAGCTTCAATAGCTGATTGGATCAAGTGGAAGAAAGGGTATCAGTGACTGAAGATCAAATTAATGAAATAAAGCGAGAGGAGAACTTTAGAGAAAAAAAGAGTAAAAAGAAACGAACAAAGCCTCCAAGAAATATGGGGCTATGTGAAAAGATCAAATCTACATTTGATTGGTGTACCTGAAAGTGACGGGGAGAATGGAACCAAGTTGGAAAACACTGTGCAGGATATTATTCAGGAGAACTTCCTGAACCTAGCAAGGTAGGCAAACATTCAAATTCAGGAAATACAGAGAACACCACAAAGATACTCCTTGAGAAGAGCAACCCCAAGAAACATAATTGTCAGATTCACCAAAGTTGAAATGAAGGAAAAAACGTTAAGGACAGCCAAAGTGAAAGGTCAGGTTATCCACAAAGGGAAGCCCATCAGACTAACAGCAGATTTCTCGGCAGAAACTCTACAAGCCAGAAGAGAGTGGGGGCTAATATTCAACATTCTTAAAGAAAATAATTTTAAACCAGACTTTCATATCCAGCCAAACTAAGCTTCAAAAGTCAAGGAGAAATAAAATCCTTTACTGACAAGGAAATGCTGACAGATTTTGTCTCCACCAGGCGTGTGTTACAAGAGCTCCTGAAGGAAGCACTAAAAATGGAAAGGAACAACCAGTACCAACCACTACAAAAACATGCCAAATAGTAAAGACTATTGATGGTAGGAAGAAACTGCATCAACTAATGGGCAAAATAACCAGTTAACATCATAATGACAGAATCAAATTCACACATAACAATATTAACCTTAAATGTAAATGGACTAAGTGCTCCAATTAAAAGACACAGACTGGCAAATTGGACAAAGGGTCAAGACCCATCAGTGTGCTGTATTCAGGAGACCCATCTCACATGCAGAGACACACATAGATTCAAAATAAAGGGATGGAGGAAGATTTACCAAGCAAATGGAAAGCAAAAAAAAGCAGGGGTTGCAATCCTAGTCTCTGATAAAACAGACATTAAACCAACAAACATCAAAAGAGACAAAGAAGACCATTAAATAATGGTAAAGGGATTAATTCAACAAGAAGAGCTAACTATCCAAAATATATATGCACTCAATATAGGAGGACCCAGATTCATAAAGCAAGTCCTCAGATACCTACAAAGAGACTTAGATTCCCACACAATGATAATGGGAGACTTTAACATCCTACTGTCAATATTAGATAGATTGATGAGACAGAAGTTTAGAAAGGATATCCAGGACTTGAACTCACCTCTGCACCAAGCAGACCTAATAGACATCTACAGAACTATCCACCCCAAATCAACAGACTATACATTCTTCTCAGCACCACATCACACTTATTCAAAAACTGACCACATAGTTGGAAGTAAAGTACTCCTCAGCAAATGTAAAAGAACAGAAATCACAACAAACTGTCTCTCAGACCACAGAGCAACCAACTTAGTACTCAGGATTAAGAAACTCACTCAAAGCTGCACGACTACATGGAAACTGAACAACCTGCTCCTGAATGACTACTGGGTTAATAAGAAAATGAAGGCAGAAATAAAGATGTCATTTGAAACGAATGAAAACAAAGACACAATGTACCAGAATTTCTGGGACACATTTAAAGCAGTATGTAGAGGGAAATTTATAGCAGTAAATGCCCACAAGAGAAATCAGGAAAGATCTAAAATCGACAACCTAACATCACAAGTAAAAGAACTAGAGAAGCAAGAACAAACAAATTCAAAAGCTAGCAGAAGGCAAGAAATAACCAAGATCAGAGCAGAACTGAAGGAGATATAGATACAAAAAACCCTTCAAAATCAACGAATCCAAGAGCTGGTTTTTTGAAAAGATCAACAAAATTGATAGACCACTAGCAAGACTATTAAAGAAAAGAGAGAAGAATCAAATAGATGCAATAAAAAATGATAAAGGGGATATCACCACCAATCCAACAGAAATACAAAGTACCATCAGAGAATACTATAAACACCTCTATGGAAATAAACTAGAAAATCTAGAAGAAATGGAGAAATTCCAGGACACATACACCTCCCAAGACTAAACCAGGAAGAAGTTGAATCTCTGAATAGACCAATAACAAACTCTGAAATTGAGGCAATAATTAATAGCCTACCAACCAAAAAATGTCCAGGACTAGACAGATTCACAGCTGAATTCTACCAGAGGTACAAAGAAGAGCTGGTGCCATTCCTTCTGAAACTCTTCCAATCAATAGAAAAAGAGAAAATCCTCCCCAACTCATTTTATCAGGCCAGCATCATCCTGATGGCAGAGACACAACAAAAGGAGAATTTTAGACCAATATTCCTGATGAATATCGATGCAAAAATCCTTAATAAAATACTGGCAAAGCAAATCTAGCAGCACATCGAAAAGCTTATCCACCATGACCAAGTTGGCTTCATCCCTGGGATGCAAGACTCCTTCAACTTATGCAAATCAATAAACGTAATTCATCACATAAACACAACCAATGACAAAAACCACATGATTATCTCAACAGATGTCGAAAAGGCTTTTTACAAAATTCAATGTCCCTTCATGCTAAAATCTCTCAATAAAGTAGATATTGATGGAACTTATTCCAAAATAATAAGAGATATTTATGAGAAACCCACAGCCAGTATCATACTGAATGTGCAAAGACTGCTAGCATTCCGTTTGAAAACTGGCACAAGGATGCCCTCTCTCACCACTCATATTCAACATAGTATTGGAAGTTCTAGCCAGGGCAATCAGGCAGGAGAAAGAAATAAAGGGTATTCAATGAGGAAAAGACGAAATCAAATTGCCCCTGTTTGCAGATGACATGATTGTATATTTAGCAAATCCCATCGTCTCAGCCCCCAATCTCCTTAAGCTGATAAGCAACTTCAGCAAAGTCTCAGGATACAAAATCAGTGTGCAAAAATCACAAGCATACCTATACACCAATAACAGACAAATGGAGAGCCAAATCATGAGTAAACTCCCATTCATAATTGCTACAAAGAGAATAAAATACCTAGGAACCCAACTTTCAAGGGATATGAATTAACTCTTCCAGGAGAAATACAAACCATTGCTCAACGAAATAAAAGAGGATGGAAAGAAATGGAAGAACATTCCATGCTCACAGTCAGGAAGAATCAATATCATGAAAATGGCCATAGTGCCCAAGGTAATTTATAGTTTCAATGCCATCCCCATTAAGCTACCAATGACTTTCTTCACAGAATTGGAAAAAACTACTTTAAAGTTCATATGGAACCAAAAAAGAGCCCACATTGCCAAGAAAATCCTAAGCAAAAAGAACAAAGCTGGAGGGATCACGCTACCTGACTTCAAGCTATACTACAAGGCTACAGTAAACAAAACAGCATGGTACTGGTACCAAAACAGAGAGATAAACCAATGCAACAGAACACAGGTCTCAGAAATAACACCACACATCTACAACCATCTGATCTTTGACAAACCTGACAAAAACAAGAAATGGGGAAATGATTTCCTATTTAATAAATGGTGCTGGGAAAACTGGCTAGCCATATGTAGAAGGCTGAAACTGGATCCCTTCCTTACACCTTATACAAAAATTAATTCAAGATGAATTGAAGACTTAAATGTTAGACCAAAACCCATAAAAACCCTAGGAGAAAGCCTAGGCAATACCATTCAGGACATAGGTATGGGCAAGGACTTCATGACTAAAACATCAAAAGCAATGGCAACAAAAGCCAAAATAGACAAATGGGATCTAATTAAGCTAAAGAGCTTCTCCAAAGCACAAGAAATGACCTTCATGGTGAACATGCAACCTACAGAATGGGAGAAAATTTTTGCAACCTACCTATCTGATGAAGGGCTAATATCCAGAATCTACAAAGAACTTAAACAAATTTACAAGAAAAAAAGAAAACAATCCCATCAATAAATGGGTCAAGGATATGAACAGACACTTCTCAAAATAAGATGTTTATGCAGCCAACAGACACATGAAAAAATTCTCATCATCACTGGTTATCAGAGAAATGCAAATCAAAACCACAATGTGATACCATCTCACTCCAGTTAGAATAGCGATCATTAAAAAGTCAGGAATCAACAGATGCTGGAGAGGATGTGGAAAAATAGAAACACTTTTACACTGTTGGTGGGAATGTAAACTAGCTCAACCACTGTGGAAGACAGTGTGGAGATTCCTCAAGGATCTAGAACTAGAAATACCATTTAACCCAGCAATCCCATTACTGGGTATATACCCAAAGGATTATAAATCATGCTGCTATAAAGACACATGCACACGTATGTGTATTGTGGCACTATTTACAATAGCAAAGACTTGGAACCAACATATATGTCCATCAATGATAGACCGGATTAAGAAAATGTGGCACATATACACCATGGGATACTATTCAGTCATAAAAAAGAATGAGTTCATGTCCTTTGTAGGGACATGGATGAAGGTGGAAACCACCATTCTGAGCAAACTATCACAAGGACAGAAAACCAACCACCACATGTTCTCATTCATAGGTGAGAATTGAACAGTGAGAACAATTGGACACAGGGTGGGAAACATCACACATGGGGGCCTGTCATGGGGTCGAGGACAGGAGGAGGGAAACCAACATGGCACAAACTTAAAGTATAATTTAAAAAAAAAATTTAATAAAATAGTACCTTAACAACAACAACAAAAATCCTGTATTATTGGGAGTATGAGAAAAAGGACCCTCTCCATATACTGTTGGTGGGATTGTTAAAATGTTTCACTTTTGGGAATTAAATTAAATTGTAATTGTAATTTATTAAATTATATATTTAAAATATGTAAACCCTTTAATCCAGAAATTATACTTGTAAGTATCTTACAGAATTATATACCCATGCAAAAATTTATATAAGGATTTTTATTAGTATATAATTTGTGATTATGAAAATTTGGAAAATAAGCACCCTGAGGTCATGTATCAGACAACTCAGGGCAGTCTACAGTCAGGAGTCAGCTGATACTATTCCAACTAGCTAGTGCTCCACCTGCTTAGCCACCTTACCCTGCCTCACCCATTCCTTCCCTCAAACACCACAGTTCCCCTGTCCTCTGCCTGTGACTAATCTCAGTGTTCTCTCTCAAGGCTGTGCAGTGTGACCCCTCCTCTTGGGAGTAATAAACTATCTTTTAAATGGCAATTGTCCCCAATCTGTTGGCCTCATCATATCGGAATAAAAATAGAATCTACATTTTTAAAAAATTCAGGAAACATTATTAAAAATCTATCAGCACTAAAACAAGACAATACAATAAGATGGCAGATACAAGATAACTATGTAAATATCAACAGCTTTCCATTTACAAAGAAAAACTAAAAACTGAAATTTAAAAATCTCAAACAAAATGTCTTTCATCACTGGACGACTCTTTTTTCATGCTTCATAGTTTAAAGGTAGAAAATTCAAAACAGATCATACTGTGCAACAGAATTCAAGTTGATCCTGAAAGCATTGAGTCCACAGTAATATTTATAAGACTTAGGATAAGGTTATAGAGTAGTCCCCACTTATCCGCGGTTTCTCCTTCTGAAGTTTCATTTACTCTTGGTCAACCACTGCTACGGTTTGAATATGGCTTGTCCTCATCAAAACTCACATTGAGGCTTGGGCTTCAATGTAATAATGTTGAAAGGTGGTGGGACCGATAAGAGTCATTTAAATCGAGGAAGCTTCCCCCCATAAAAGGCTTGATATCAGCAGGAGTGGATTATTGTTCCTGTGGAACTGGATTAGGTACCTCAAGAGTGGGTTCCTATATAACATGATGGTCGCTCTCACTTTGTCGCTTTTGCACACACCGTCTAGCTGCTCTTGCATGCTCTCCCACCATGCGATGCCACCCACCATGCTATGTTGCAACACAAAGTCCTCACCAGCTGTGATCACCTGATCATCAACCTCCCAGTCTCCAGAATCATGAGCTAAACAAACCACTTTTCTTTATAAATTACCCAATCTCAATTGTTCTGTCTTAGATACAGAAAATGGGAGGACAACCATGGTCCGAAAATATTAAATGGAAATCTGCAAAATAAACTATTCCTAAGTTTTAAATTGTGTACTGTTCTGAGTACCATGATGAAGTCTCACACAGCCCTATCTGTTTTGCCCGGGATGTGAATCATCCCTTCGTCCAGCAAATTCATGCCGTATATACTACCTACTCATTAGCCACTTAGTAGTTATCTCAGTTATCAGATTGACTGGTATGATATCAGGGTGCTTGCATTCAAGGAATTCATATTTTAATTAATAAGAGCCCCAAGTGCAGGAGAAATTATGCCTGCATATTGTTGTAATGTTTCTATTATCAGATGTTGTTAGTCTCTTACTGTGCCTAATTTATAAATTAAACATTATCATATGTATACATGTATAGGAAAAATCATAGATCATATAAGGTTCAGTACTATTCCAGGTTTCAGACATCCACTGGAACATACTTTCCACAGATAAAAGGGGGACATCTGTACTAAATTATGGACAATATCCTGTTATCTGCTTTTCCTCAAACTGGACCTTTTCCCTTTGTTCTGACATATTTTTAAAAACTATGAATTTATATTCAAACATTACAGAAAAGTTGAAGCATCTTAACATATTGATCAGACTCCTTTACCTTGAGATTCTAAAACATTGAACCATTCCCAGGTAAAGTAGTATGGAAAATTTGCTTTGTCTTTGAATTTTTAAGAAATTAGGTTTCCATGATTTCCACACGGGTTAACGCCAGTTTATACAGGAGCATCTGAAGTTACATTTATATTTAATATGATGCATCTTTCCCTCTATGTTTGAACAGCTTCTAAGTGTAAAATGTGACTTTCAAAAATCATTTTAGATTCACTGAACGTATAACAGTTCACCCTTAAGCAACGTGGGAGCTAGGGGTACCATTCCCAGGTGTAGTTGAAAATTTATTTATAACTTTTGATTCTTTCAAAACTTAACTACTAATAGCCTACTGTTGACCAGAAACCTTAGCGATAACATAAACAGTTAACCCATATTTTGTGTATGTTTTATACACTGTATTCTTCTAATAAAGTAAGTTAAAGAAAAGAACACGTGGAAGTGGTTCATCATAAAGGTCTTCATCCTTGTCATCTTCACATTGAGTGGCTGAGGAAGAAGAGGAAGAGGAGGGGTTCATCTTGCTGTTTCAGGGGTGGCACAGGTGGAAGAGTTGGAGAAGGTGGAAGGGGAGGCAGGAGATACAGGCACACTCACTGAAAAAATCCATGTATAAATGGACCTGCTCAGTTTAAACCTCAGTTCAGGGTCAAATGTAATGATGCACTGAGAATAGAGATCACGCATTATTTACCACTATTTATTATGTTTTATTGTATGACAGGCACTGTGCTAAACATTTCATAAGCATCACATTTACTCTTTACAATAATTAGATTAGGTAAATATTAATATGCGCTTTCTCCAGAAAAACGAACTGAAGCTAAAGAACATTAAACAATTTGCCTGACGTCAGTAGCTAGTGGCAGAGTGAAGATTAGAACCAGGGTCTAATGTCAAAGTTCATGTTCAGAATTACTGAATTTTTAAATATCTTCATTGTGGTTCATATCACACCATATTATAACTTCTTATATGTGTATTTTAGTTTTAAACTTAATATACATGGTAGTGACAAAAAAATTATTTTCTCAAATTTTAAGCCTTACATGATCCTTTTCTTGCTGAAATTATTTCTGTCCAATGCATAAATTTTCTTCTATCCTGCCTGGATCACCCTAATTTGCCCTCCTTTTTGAGGAGGAAGAGGGATATATGTGTATTTATGAACCCAGAGACAGAAATAAATGAACAGAAAAACCTGGTGCTTCTGATTCTTTACCATAAAACTCCAGGAGTTCAGTGAACTAAACCATGAAATTCTCTGTCTCTCTAACCAAGTGTCACACTTTGCCTGAAAATCACTAAAGATGTGGTTACAACTAGCTGTGCTCCTGTTATAAATAATGAGCCAATATTGATGTATCATCAACTAATGTACATATTTAACATTAGAGTTTATTCTGCATTGTATATTCTCTAGATTTTGACAAATGTATAATGATATATATTCACCATTACAGAATACTACAGACTAATAGTTTCACTGACCTAAATATCCCCTGCACTACACCTATTCATCCCTCCTTCCTTTCCCTTGAGTCCCTGGCAGCCAGTTATCTTTTTAGTGTCTCCATAGTTTTGCCTTTTTCAGAACATCATATAGTTGAAATCATACAACATGTAGCTTTTTCAGATTGGCTTCTTTCACTTAGTAAAATGCATTTAAGTCTTCTCCATGTATTTTGTGATTTGAAAGCTTATTCCTTTTTATTATCATTGAATAATATCTGAGAGTCTGCATGTACCACCATTTATTTATTCATTCACCTTAACAGGACATCTTGGTTGCTTACAAGTTTTAGTAACTATGAATAAAGCTGCTATAAACATTCACATGCAGGTTTTTGTGTGGACATAAGTTTTGAACTCCTTTGGGTAAATACCAAAGAGCATATTGCTGAATCATATGGTAAGAGTGTGTTTAGTTCTGTAAGAACCTGCTAAATAGTCTTCCAGAGTGGCTGTACCATTTTGCACTTCCACCAGCAAGGAATGAAAGTTCCTATTATTCCACATCCTTAGCAGAATTTAGTGCTGTCAGTATTTTGGATACCTGACATTCTAATAGTTATATGGTGACATCTCGTTGTTGTTTTAATTTAAATCCCTAATGACATATGATACAGAGCATCTTCTCATTTGCCATTTGGATGTCTTCTTTGACTAAGCGTCTGTTGAGATATTTTGCCTATTTTTAATTGGCTTGTCTGCTTTCTTACTGTTGAGTGTCAAGAATTCTTTGCATGTTTTGGATACCAGTTCTTCTAGATATGTATTTTGCAAAGGTTTTTCCCCAGTCTACGGCTTGTTTTATTCTCTTAACACCGTATATGTAGAGCAGTTTTTAATTAAAAAAAAAAATCCAGTGTATTAATTTCTTCTTTAATGGATTGTGTTTTTCATGTAGTATCTAAGAATTCATGGCCAAACCATAGTTAATCTATATGTTTTTCTGTTATCTTCTGAGAGTTTTATAGTTTTGTGTTTAGCACTTCATAAAAAAAAATAGTGTTTTCTATTATATTTGTCATGATATCCAAAAATTCCCAGCAAAAAATTCCCCATAAAAAATAAAAAAATCTTTTCTGACTAGTTATTTTCTACTTCTTCTATAGATTTAAATTAGTTTAGTCTACTAGCTTATAAAAATGAGTATTTTCCCTTGAAACAATTTTTATGTGCTTTTGGCTAAATGCATAGTTAAAAATAGACTGCAGATGAACTAAAGTTAAAGAGAACTGTTCTCTTCATAATAATAATAGAAGTGCTTCCTGGTAAAATTTGCCCTGTAATCTTAGTCATCTTTAGAATCACTAAAGGATTGATTCTATCAGAGAGACTATAATTGCTTAGGTCTCATTTTCAAGGTTAGGACAGACCCCCAGGTTGGGTAGAAGAATATACAGTAGCCAATGTGGAGGGGGGTTTTTTAATGTTGTTTTAAACTCCCATATTTTGAAACATTTGTAAATAAATCAATTTTTGCATACAGAAAAAACAAATAAAATCATAAATTTTAAATACATCGAAATGATACAAAAATAAAACTACTAAATACATAAAAAATAGATTATGAGATCTTATGAAGCCAGCCGAAAAGAACTGAGGTTTTATTCATCATCTCTGGGCAGTGAAGCCTTTCAAGTACTGATAGGATCTGTAGCTAATGACTACATCAAATATTTTTTATCATCAGTTAACACACTGCAGAAATAATGATACCTATTTTGCATTTTTCCTATGTGTAACTTAACACAAGGTCATGAAAACTATACAACTTTGCATATTGGAAACTAGGGTACATGCCAATAAGGGCAGGATTTCTTTTGCAGAAAACAACTAAATTCCCTTTGCTGTTTTCATTTTAATAGGGTTTTTTCCTGAGTCCTTGCTGGAAGAAAAACAATCTTTTTTTTACAGTATTAGATTGGAATAAGGGGTTAGATTTTTCAGAAATTTCATTGATATTTCTCTCTACATTTCTTTGTTATTTTGCTCTTTATTATGTGATGATGATGGTTAATATTTATCAAGTGCTATATAGTACCAAGCACTGTGCTCTGCAATCTGCATTGATCATCTTGTTAATTTTCATACTAACTGATAACACAGCTTTATTTTTGTTCCCATTCTACACATGAAGGAAATGAGTGTTGGACTTTAATGATTTGCCTGGAGTAAAACAGGCAAATTCAAACCCAGGCCCTCTGGCTTCAGAATCCATGCCTTATGCTGTCTCATTGCAATATTTTCTTATGAGTGTTATGAAACTGAAACTCAGTGATTATCACCAATATCTCCAAATTTCTAACTGGTTTCTTGCTTTCAGGGTTGTTCCTCTCAAGTTTATCCCATGCACAGCTACCACTGTGGTTTATCGAAAATGAAACCTACTCATGTCATTTCCTGCCTCACACATTTCGAGGCTTCTCCATGTTCTACAGAATAAGATCTAAGATCCTTAGCACAGCATCCAAGAGCCTCTCTGTGCAGGTTCCGGCTTCATATCCCTCAGTTCCCCCTTCCCACATTTACATTGCCACCATAGGGAACATCTTGTGCCTCCTCACACACACTCTACAGTCTTTTATCTTGTTTCTGAAGCACAGAAGCTATTTTTTTTCTGCATACATGGTTCTTCCCCACACTACACCAAAGTCTCTTTCCATCAGGGAAACACTTCCTATTTGTCTCCAAGAATCCTTCTCTTACCAAACATTCCCTTGCACCCTACACTTCGTTGGTTGATGCTCTCCGCTCTACACTAGTAGAATATCCCCTAGAATTTTATTTATGACACTATGTTATAGTAATAATACTAGTGTCGGCATCTCCCACTAGACTATGGGTTCTTCAAAGGCAGTATAGACCTCACTCACTTTTAATCATGTATAGATCTTGGATGATGAAGAAAAAATACCAGTGCTGAGAGCTAGGAGAATGATCCAGTTTTTAGCCCTGCCCTTGGATGGTTCACCATTACCGTGTATCACTTTAGGTGCTTTTGGTTCGCTACCAAGAAAGCAAAGGAGTAGAGAGAAGCCCAGTGGCTCTACTTCTCACCTGAGCCCAGTTTGAGACCTGAAAGTCCTAAGAGATTATCAAATTCTTTTGTGTTTTCAGCTCTCCAACAGTTTGCTGTAGGTGGGACAGATCCTAAAAGAGTAGTGTTAAGTGTATTAATGTTCCATCTAGCCTCAAAATAGAACCAGGAGTTAGGAAACATGTTGATCCAGGCACTGAATCAGTGTTACTAAAAACCTTCAATTGCATCATGACTTTTTTAGAAAAATTTGAATTGAAAATGCCCATGTTTTATTTCACACCCATGGCTTTGCTCATAGTTGCCAAGACATAAATCTCAATACAACAGCCTTCCTGTTTCAATTCAAAGCAGTCTGGCAAAGAACAAAACAGTCATGTCTTGTAAGATACAGAATTATTTCTCCCTCCAATTATTTTTACAATGAAGTGTGATCTAATGCCACTGTCTACCCTTTTGCAAACCTCACACTGTTCGTTTATTTTTTGGTCCCGCTAAGTCACTTGCTTCAGTGTGTCAGTTTTCTCAGGTAGAAGACTGCCCATAACAGAACTGCTGTGGTTACTTAAAAGACAGGAAAGCAAATTTTAAAATAAAATCCTGCTGTTTTAAGTTCTTTGTAGATGTTGAGGCCAAATTATGCCTATTGACATTAGCCTACCTGACTTCAATTTCAATTCATTCGTTGAACAAGCAAGTATGGAATTTATGATATTACTTTAAAATGTATTGAAAGGCTTGTTGCCAAGGAACCTGCTAAATAACCTTCTAAGCTTGTTGACATGAGTAACTCCTGATTCATGTTAAATAAAAGTAATTCTTAGAACTGAAGTGCTTACTTATCTTTTTTTAATCTGTCAAGAAATAAAAAAACTCAACCCTCAAGAGTAGGAAAAAAAATCACAAAGTGTAAAATAGTAGAAAGGGCAATAGGACCACACAATCTCAGTTATCCTTGAGATCTGAAGTCTGAAGCCTAACACCCAGGTCTTCCCTGATCTCATGCCAAAGATCTTATGTATAAGCAAAAGAAGGCTAGATTGTTTAGTAAGCATTTCTATTTTGTAACAGGAAGTCCCAAATGTGAAATGTTGTTATATCAAACATCCATGGAAAAAGGAATTTAAGAGCCTGGTTTTTAAGTATATTGATTTTAAAATTAATTACTCTTTTAAATTATACACCTCTATATATCTCATTCGTGGAATAAGAAAAATTGTTACCTGTTCCAAGAGATCAAGTATTTCAAAATCATGGATGTGTAAATGCAGTTCTGCTCACATTTATGCACAAATTCACATGCACACACATACACAAACATAATTTCAAGTTAGGATACTACAACCATTCTCCACTGCCATCAATTTTGAATTATTTTTTCCTAAATATAATGTTCTCCAGCTAATTTTAAAAATTATTTCAGCTGCAAAGTGAGGATAGTAGTATTGCCTCCTTCATAAGACTGCTATGGGAATTAAATGAGCAAATACATGAAAAGCATTTGTAATAATACAGTACGTAGCAAGTATCATTTAAGAGTTAGCTAGTATGTCTTGGTGGGGTGGCTCACGCCTGTAATCCCAGCATTTTGGGAGGCTGAGGTAGGCAGATCACCGGAGGTTAGGAGTTCAAGACCAACCTGATCAACATGGTGAAACCCTGTCTCTACTAAAAACACAAAATTAGCTGGGCACAGTGGTGCACACCTGGAATCCCAACTACTTTGGGTGCTGAGGCAGGACAATTGCTTGAACCCTGATGGTGGAGGTTGCAGTGAGCTGAAATCATGCCGCTGCACTCCAGCCTGGGCAACAGAGCGAGACTTCATCTTAAAAAAAAAAGAGAGAGAGAGAGAGTTAGCAATTATTATGTATTCAAAAGCTATGATATTTTTAGAAATGAAACAGTTCCTCCAATTTACATCCACAATTCAGATGACATGGAAGCGTTGGCTGTAGGAAACCAAATCAACCTTACAAGCAACGATAACAAACAGAAGTACAAGTAATATAAAAAAGAAGTTCATCTCCATACAATGATGATTATGTAAGAAGTTTAGAGTTGTCTGTGTTGAATTTTTCATGTGTGTGAGGAGTAATCTTGATTAGTTTGGGTAGTAGCAAAAATCTATTTTGTGTTGCTTTGAAAATGAATATGTGTATTAGGAAGATGGTATTCTGAAGCCATAGTGACATGGATTCAATTAGGCCAGTTATAGGCCTGTGAAGAGACTGGAGGATGAGGAATGGACACAGAGCTGATAAAGCATAAAGCAAGCCAAAGGGAGAAGAATGGAAAATAGTTAGCTGAACAGAGATGTGTGGTGGTGGTGCCATGGAAGGGGAATAGCAAATTATCAAAAAGGAGAAAAAGGAAATAGACCAAAAGCTAAAGGACAGAGGAAGAACAGAACCTGTGGATGGCAAGTAGAAAGAAGGATGGAGACACAGAAAGTGTAAGAGAGGGACTAAACTCACACAGACTAAGAACAGGCTTTACCTTGGAGGCAGAATAAAGAGGAGAACAGAAGGGATTATTTAAATCATATCTGAGCAGTCCTGGCACCCCCAATGGAGTCACTGCAAGATTTTCAGCAAGATGAAATTGCCTGAACTATATGAAACTTGAACATATAAAACTTTTCTAACAGTATCTATTTTCTGCCGTAACACTCACACATAACGCAAAACATAATTGTACATCAAAATCATCTTTGCTCCTTATTTAATGGAAGCTGGCCAAAACAGAGCCCAGCAGTGCACCTAGGACAGAAGGGGGCTGTAATGCAAGGTGATGTCTCAAGCCAGAGAAGGGCAGAGAAGGATCAGGAGCAAGCCATTATGGTGAAAGAGCGAGGGCACAGCCTGTACCCTGAAAGCAATGCTAAACTAAGAAACAAACAGAGGTTGAGATGGATATATAGCAAGTGTTCATAGAATTTATCTCAGGGTGGTGGGATCAATCTTTATTTTTAATTTGTTAAAATGCATTGTATTTTCTAAGGTTTTTGTTGAGCATATTTGATTTTTATAATTTAAAAAAAAAAAGTTTTCCGAAAACAATGAAAACAAATAAACTAAAATAACAAAACTCAGAGGCCACTTGAAAGCAGCTGAGAATGCTGCCCCCTGGGATACACTTGTACTGCTCTGCTCACACACTGTAGCTCCTGCCCCCATACACTGTAAAAGTGCTGCCCATCATTTGACCACTGTCTTTTTATTAACATATACTTTAAGTTCTAGAGTACATGTCCACAACGTGCAGGTTTGTTACCTAGGTATATAGGTGCCATGTTTGTTTGCTGCACCCATTAAGTCGTCATTTACATTAGGTATTTCTCTTAATGCTATTCATCCCCCTGGCCCCCACCCTATGACAAGCCCCCATGTGTGATGTTCCCCACCCCGTGTCCAAGTGTTCTCATTGTTCAATTCCCACCTATGAGTGAGAACATGTGGTGTTTGGTTTTCTGTCCTTGAGATAGTTTGCTTGAATGATGGCTTCCAGCTTCATCCACTTCCCTGCAAAGGACATGAACTCATCCTTTTTTATGGCTGCATAGTATTCCATGGTGTATATGTGGCACATTTTCTTAATTCAGTCTCTCATTGATGGACATTTGGGTTGGTTCCAAGTCTTTGCTATTGTGAATAGTGCCACAATACACATACGTGTGCATGTGTCTTTATAGCAGCATGATTTATAATCCTTTGGGTATATACCCAGTAATGGGATTGCTGGGCTAAATGGTATTTCTAGTTCTAGATCCTTGAGGAATCTCCACACTGTCTTCCACAATGGTTGAACTAGTTTACACTCCCACCAACAGTGTTAAAGTGTTCCTGTTTCTCCACATCCTCTCCAGCATCTGTTGATTCCTGACTTTTTAATGATTGCCATTCTAACTAGAGTGAGATGGTATCACATTGTGGTTTTGATTTGTATTTCTCTGATAACCAGTGATGATGAGAATTTTTTCATGTGTCTGTTGGCTGCATAAACATCTTCTTTTGAGAAGTGTCTGTTCATATCCTTTGCCCATTTATTGATGGGGTTGTTTTCATTTTTTCTTGTAAATTTGTTTAAGTTCTTTGTAGATTCTGGATATTAGCCCTTTGTCAGATGGGTAGATTGCAAATATTTTCTCCCATTCTGTAGATTGCCTGTTCACTCTGATGATAGTTTCTTTTGCTGTGCAGAAGCTCTTTAGTTTAATTAGATCCCATTTGTCCATTTTGGCTTTTGTTGCCATTGCTTTTGGTGTTTGAGACATGAAGTCCTTGCCCATGCCTATGTCCTGAATGGTATTGCCTAGGCTTTCTTCTAGGGTTTTTATGGTTTTTCGTCTAACATTTAAGTCTTTAATCCATCTTGAATTAATTTTTGTATAAGGTGTAAGGAAGGGATCCATTTTCAGCTTTCTACATATAGCTAGCCAGTTTTCCCAGCACCATTTATTAAATAGGAAATCCTTTCCTCGTTTCTTGTTTTTGTCAGGTTTGTCAAAGAACAGATGTGTGGTGTTACTTCTGAGACCTGTATTCTGTTCCATAGGTCTCTCTCTCAATTTTGGTACCAGTACCATGCTGTTTTGTTTACTGTAGCCTTGTAGTATAGTTTGAAGTCAGGTAGTGTGATGCCTCCAGCTTTGTTCTTTTTGCTTAGGATTGTCTTGGCAATGTGGGCTCTTTTTTGGTTCCATATGAACTTTAAAGTAGTTTTTTTCTAATTCTGTGAAGAAAGTTATTGGTAGCTTGATGGGTATGGCATTGAATCTATAAATTACCTTGGGCAGTGTGGCCATTTTCACAATATCGATTCTTCCTGATTGTGAGCATGAAATGTTCTTCCATTTGTTTGTGTCTTCTTTCATTTCGTTGAGCAGTGGTTTGTAGTTCTCCTCGAAGAGTTAATTCATATCCCTTGAAAGTCGGGTTCCTAGGTATTTTATTCTCTTTGTAGCAATTATGAATGGGAGTTTACTCATGATTTGGCTCTCCATTTGTCTGTCTTTGGTGTATACGTACGCTTGTGATTTTTGCACACTGATTTTGTATCCTGAGACTTTGCTCAAGTTACTTATCAGCTTAAGGAGATTTGGGGCTGAGATGATGGAGTTTTCTAAATAGACAATCATGTCATCTGCAAACAGGGACAGTTTGACTTCCTCTTTTCCTAATTGAATACCCTTTGGTTCTTTCTCTTGCCTGATTGCCCTGGTCAGAACTTCCAACACTATGTTTAACAGGCGTGGTGAGAGAGGGCATCCCTGTCTTGTGCTAGTTTTCAGAGGGAATGCTTCCAGTTTTTGCCCATTCACTATGATATTGGGTGTGGTTTGTCATAAAAATATCTCTTATTATTTTGAGATATGTTCCATCAATACCTAGTTTATTGAGAGTTTTTAGAATGAAGGACATTGAATGTTGTCAAAGGCCTTTTCTGCATCTATTGAGATAATCATATAGTTTTTGTGGTTGGTTCTGTTTATGTGATGGATTATGTTTATTGTTTTACATAAGTTGAAGGAGCCTTGCATCCCAGGGATGAAGCCAACTTGGTCGTGGTGGATAAGCTTTTTGATGTGCTGCTGGATTTGCTTTGCCGTATTTTATTGAGGATTTTTGCATTGATGTTCATCAGGGATATTGGTCTAAAATTCTCTTTTTTTGTTGTGTCTTTGCCAGCCTTTGGTATCAGGATGATGCTGGCCTGATAAAATTAGTTAGGGAGGATTCTCTCTTTTTCTATTGATTGGAAGAGTTTCAGAAGGAATGGTAGCAGCTCCTCTTCATACCTCTGGTAGAATTTGACTGTGAGTCTATCTAGTCCTGGACATTTTTTGGTTGGTAGGCTATTAAATATTGCCTCAATTTCAGAGCCTGTTATTGGTCTATTCAGAGATTCAACTTCTTCCTGGTTTAGACTTGGGAGGGTGTATGTGTCCAGTAATTTCTCAATTTTTTCTAGATTTTCTAGTTTATTTCCATAGAAGTGTTTATAGTATTCTCTGATGGTAGTTTGTATTTCTGTGGGATCAGTGGTGATATCCCCTTTATCATTTTTTATTGCATCTATTTGAATCTTCTCTCTTTTCTTCCTTATTACTCTTGCTAGCAGTCTATTAGTTTTGTTGATCTTTTCAAAAAAAAAAAAAAAAAAAAAAAACAGCTCCTGGATTCACTGATTTTTTGAAGGGTTTTTTTGTGTCTCTATCTCCTTCAGTTCTGCTCTGATCTTGGTCATTTCTTGCCTTCTGCTAGCTTTTGAATTTGTTTGATCTTGCTTCTCTAGTTCTTTTACTTCTGATGTTAGGTTTTCAATTTTAGATCTTTCCTACTTTCTGTTGTGGGAATTTAGTGCTATAAATTTTCTTCACATACTGCTTTAAATGTGTCCCAGAAATTCTGATACAGTGTGTCTTTGTTTTCATTCATTTCAAAGAATATTTTTATTCCTGCCTAGATTTCCTTATTAACCCAGTAGTCATTCAGGAGCAAGTTGTTCAGTTTCCATGTAGTTGTGCGGCTTTGAGTGAGTTTCTTAATCCTGAGTACTAACTTGATTGCACTGTGGTCTGAGAGACAGTTCGTTGTGATTGCTATTCTTTTACATTTGCTGAGGAGTGCTTTACTTCCAACTATGTGGTCAGTTTTTGAATAAGTGTGATGTGGTGCTGAGAAGAATGTATATTCTGTTGATTTGGGGTGGATAGTTCTGTATATGTCTATTAGGTCTGCTTGGTGCAGAGGTGAGTTCAAGTCCTGGATATCCTTGTAAACCTTCTGTCTCATTGATCTGTCTAATATTGACAGTGGGGTTTTAAAGTCTCCCATTATCATTGTGTGGGAGTCTAAGTCTCTTTGTAAGTCTCAAGGGACTTGTTTTACGAATCTGGGTCTTCCTATATTGGGTGCATATATATTTTGGATAGTTAGCTCTTCTTGTTGAATTAACCCCTTTACCATTATTTAATGGCCTTCTTTGTCTTTTTTGATCTTTGTTGGTGTAAAGTCTGTTTTATCAGAGACTAGGATTGCAACCCCTGCTTTTTTTTGCTTTCCATTTGCTTGGTAGATCTTCCTTCATCACTTTATTTAGAGCCTATGTGTGTCTCTGCATGTGAGATGGGTCTCCTGAATACAGCACACTGATGGGTCTTGACCCTTTATCCAATTTGCCAGTCTGTGTCTTTTAATTGGAGCACTTAGCCCATTTACATTGAAAGTTAATATTGTTATGTTTGAATTTGATCCTGTCATTATGACTTTAGCTGGTTATTTTGCCTGATAGTTGATGCAGTTTCTTCCTGACATGGATGTTGACCACTATCTTTAAGGGCTTGCTAGGTCAGAGGTAGGAGTGCTGCCCCTACCACACAGTGACACCGTCTTACTGTTAGACAAGTAACTCCATCATAGTACAAAAGTTTCTGGAATAAAATTTTAAGTACACTGATAAATGAGTGGAATATTTTTTATTGATACATGGCTTATGTACATATGTATAGGGTATGTGTGATATTTTGTTACATGCATAGAATGTGTAATGACCAAGTCAGGGTGTATTGGAGGTGTGCTTTCGTGCCACCATAATCTCTAGAATCCTTGAACTGTCTGCAGCTCTGTTGCCCCTCTGAATAGACACACAGAAAAATTGCTTAATGGGAAAGATATGAGATTTAGAGGCAGGTAGACTTCAGTTTGAAATTCGGCTCCATCAATTAGTTTCTGACTAAGTATTAAGTCAATATGTGTTTCTATTTCCAAACTTATAGAATGAGGTTAAGAATCTTATCCTGCAAATTGTGAGGATTAGAAATAAAGTTTTACTGTTTATATAAAGTTATTAAACAGGTAAATCTAAACTGTGGAGCTTAAAACCAAGATAATGGTTATCCTCTGTCAATGCTTGCCATGCATATCTTTATCTTCTAGTACACATTGAACTCCTCTAGACACACAGCTTTTGTTTTATTTTATTATTTTATTTTTGAGACAGTTTCACTCTTGTCACCCAAGTTGGAGTGCAATGGCACGATCTCGTCTCACTGCAACCTCCGCCTCCTGGGTTCAAGTGATTCTCCTGCCTCAGCCTCCTGAGTAGCTGGGACTACAAGCATGTGCCACCACGTCCAGTTAATTTTTGTATTTTTAATAGAGATGGTTTTTACCATGTTGGCCAGGCTGGTCTCAAACTCCTGACCTCAGGTGATCCACCCACCTCGGCCTCCCAAAATGTTAGGATTACAGGCATGAGCCACCATGCCCAGCGTAGACACATAACTTTTAAAGGGGATGTTTACTTGAAAACTATATTCTCTTACATAGGCCTGAATGCCAAGCAACTTTATTATATCACATTGCTTTACTGTATAATTCTCGGTCATTCTTTATTTTAAAAATTTGTTATAGTGTGATAGAAAAATGTCATTACATAATCATATGTTTCTATTTATTTCAGTACAATTACAAAATTTAATAGACCATAAGTTCTTTGATGTATTTTCACTATTTTAATCCCCCTGGTGTTATGATTCGTGTTTTATCCTTTTGAAATAAAATATATTTTATTTGAAAAAAATAAAGTTTTAAAGTGCTTAGTACAGTGTATGATACATATTAGATTCTCAAAATTTAGCTTTTATTACTGTCAAGTTGGGGAGATAATACAACACTGCAGTCTAAATTCCTAAGGAACATATAATTTAGTTGGGAGGCAGGCATAAGTTTAGCCAACGATTGCATAGAGTGTGAAAATTGCCATAAGACAGGTATGCTAGAGACACACGGAGGGTGGGCACACACAGCAGATGAGGAGGGGAGAGATTTCTTAAGTGAAGTGATACATGAGCTGAATCTTTTTTATTGACATATAATATCTGTAAATGTTTGTGGAGTACACATGATATTTTGCTACATACATAGACTGTGTACATGATCAAGTTGAGATATTCGGGGTATGCATTCCTTGAGTACTTATCATTTTTATGTGTTGACAACATTTCAAATCCTCTCTTCTAGTTATTTTGCAATATACATTGTTGTTAGCTATAGTCACTCTACTCTGCTATTGAACATTAGAACACGTTCTTTCTATCTAATTGTATGTTTGTACGTATTAACCAACCTCTCTTCATCATCACCCACCCGTCAACCTACACATTCTTCCCAGCCTTTAGTATCTTTCAATCTATTCTCTACCCCCATTGGATCAACTATTTCAGCTCCTACATATCCATGAGAACATGCAAAATTTGTCTTTCCTTGGCTAGCTTATTTCACTTAACATAATGACCTCCAGTTCCATACATGTTGCTCCAGTAGTTGCTCAGGATTGCTTTGGCTATTTGGGCTTTTTTTGCTTGGTTTCATATAAATTTTAGGATTGTGTTTTCTATTTCTGTATAAAGTGATGTTGATATTTTCACAGATATTGCATTAAACATGTAGATTGCTTTAGATAGTACGGGCAGGTTAATTTTTTTCAATCCATGAGCATGGGATGTCTCTCCATTTGTTTATGTGCTCTTCAAATTCCTTCATCAGAGTTTTGCAGTTTTCTTTGTAGAGGTCTTTTACCACCTAGATTAGCTTTATTCCTAGGTATTTTACATGTTTTGTAGCTATTGTAAGTGGGATTGCCTTCCTGATTTCTCTTTCAGCCAGCTCATTGTTGGTATGTAGAAACACTAATGATGTTTTGTATGTTAAGTCTGTATCCTGAAACGTATTTATGAGATCTAAGGGTGTTTTGGTAGATTCTTTAGGTGTTTCTAAATATAAGGTCATCTCATATGCCAGCAAGGCTAACTTGATTTTTCCTTTCCAATTTTCATGCCCTTTCTTTCTTGATCTTGCCTGAATGTTCTGACTAAGGCTTTGGTACTTTGTTGAATAGGAATGGGGAAAGTGGGCACCCTTGTCTTGTTCCTGTTCTTAGAGGAAAGGCTTTTGCTTTTCCATTCAATATGCTCTTATCTACGTATTTATTGCATAAAAACTTTATTATGTTACGATCTGTTCCTTCTATGCCTAGTTTGTTGAGAATTTTTATCATGTATGGATGTTGAATTTTGTCAAATGCTTTTTCTGTGTCTTTTGAAATGATCATATGGCTTTTGTCCTTCATTCTGTTGATATGATGTGTCAGGTGTATTGATTTGTGTATACTGAACCATCCTTGCACCTCTGGGATAAATTCCACTTAATCATGATGCATTATCTTTTTGATGTGCTGTTGGATTGAGTTTACTAGTATTTCATTAGAGATTTTGACATCTATGTTCATCAGGGATATTGGCTTTGTAATTTTCTTTTTTTCTTGCTTATTGGGTTTTGGTATCAGGGTAATTCTGGCCTCATAGAATGAGCTAAGGAAAATTCCCTCTTCTTTAATTTTTTGTATAGTTCGAGGATAATTAGTGTTAGTTCTTTCTTGTAAATTTGGTAGAATTATGCAGTGAAGCCATCCAGTCCTGGACTTCTCTTGTTTGGATAATTTTTATTACTGATTCAATTTAATTATTAGTTATCGGTCTGTTCAGGTTTCTACTTCTTTCTGATGAACGTTTTTGTGTCTGTAATATTAGTTGTAATGTCTCCTTTTTATTTATCATGTTATTTGTTTGAGTCTTGTCTCTTTTTATCTTTGTTAGTGTAGCTAACAGTTTATTATCTTTTCAAAAATCAACATTTCATTTCATTGATTTTTTGAATTTTTTTTATTTTCTATTATTTTTTAGTTCTGCTTTGGTCTTTACTAGTTCTTTGCTTCTACTGATTTGGGATTTAGTTTGTTCTTGCTTTTCTAGTTCCTTGAGGTGACTTGTTAGTTTTTTAAAATATTTCTACTTTTTGGATGTCTGTGTTTATTGCTGTAAACTTTCCTCTTGTCACTTCTTTTGCTGTATCCCATAGATTTTGGTATGTTAAGTTTCAGTTGTTATTCGTTTCAATACATAGTTTTATTGCTTTATTAATATCTTTCTTTACCGGATGGTCACTGTGGAGCATCTTGTTAATTTCCATGTATTTAAAAAGCTGCAAAGTTTCTCTTTTATTGATTTCTAGTTGTATTTCATTAAAGTCTGAGAAGATACTTGATATAGTTTGAATTTAAAAAAAAAATAAACATGTTGAGACTTGTTTTGTGTCCTAATATATAGTGTATTCTGGAGAATGTCCCATGTGCTGAGGAGAACTATGTGTGTTCTCTAGCTGTAGTATGAAATGTTCTGTAAAGATTTGTTAGATCCATTTGGTCTAATACTCAGTTTAAATCCAATGTTTTTTTGTTAATTCTCTTTCTAGATGATTTGCCTAATGTTAAGAGTGGAATATTGAAGTCTCCAAGTACGATTGTTTTGGAGTTTATCCTTCTCTTTCGATTTAATAATATTTGCTTCACTTATATCAGTGCTCCAATGCTGGGTACACGTGTTTAAAATTGTTGTATTCTCTTGCCGAACTGATTTGTTTACCATTATACAATGGCCTTCTTTATCTCTTACTATTTTTACTTCAAGTCTGTTTTATTTTACATAGACATAGATACTCCTGGCTATTTTTGGTTTCTGTATGCATGGGTATCTTTTTTTCATCGCTTTACTTCCAGTCTCTATGTTTCTTTACAGGTGAGATTAGTTTTTTTATGCAGCATATAGTTGGGGTCATGGTTCTTCATCCATTCAGTCAGTGTATATCTTTTGAGTGGAAAGTTTACTTCATTAATATTCAAGGTTATTATTTATATCTGAGGTCTTATTTCTTCATTTTATGAAGAATGAATATTGATTTCTAGTTGTATTGTTTATTCTTTGTTCCTTTTGTTCTGTTTGTTTATCACTGTGGTTTAGTGGTTTGCTGTAGTGGTAACATTAAGTCTTTTCTGTTCCTCATCTTTGTGTTTGCTTTACCAGAGTGTTTTATATTTTTATGGGTTTTCATGATAGTAGAGAGTGTCCTTTCCCTTCCGTCTTTAGGACTCCTTTAAGTATTTCTTGCAAGGTCACTCAAGTGGTGATGAATTCCCTTAGTTTTTGCTTATCTGAAAAAGACTTTATTTCTCCCTATACTCACAAGGATAGCTTTGATGGGTGTAGTATTCTTGACTGACAGTTTTGTTTTTTTTTTCTTTCAACACTTTGAATATATCATTCCTTGATCTCCTGTACTGTAAAGTTTCTGCTGAAAAACGTGCTGTTAGTCTTATATGGGTTTTCTTACAAATGACTAGATACTTTTCTCTTGCCATTTTTAGAATCCTCTCTTTGCCTTTACAGTTTGGGTATATTGTCCAATATAGTGATAAGACCTTTTTGTATTTTTTCTGTCTTGAGATCTATGAACTTCCTGTATCTGGATGTCTAAATCTCTTGCTAGACTTAAGAGCAATAATTCAGCAATTATTTTGTTAAATAGGTCTTCTCTCCCTTTTTGTTTATTCCTTTGGCTTCTGGGACACCAACAATGTGAATATTTGGTTACTTTATAGTGTTCCATTTGTCAAAGAAGGCTTTGTTCATTTTTTAAATTCTTTGTTTAAATTTTTGTTTGACTGTGTTACTTTAAAAGGCTTGTCTTCAAGCTCTAAAATTCTTTCTTCTGCTACTCTAGATTGTTTAGATTTCAAAATATATTTTGCATTTCAGTTAATGAATTTTTCAGTTCTAGAATTTCTGTTTGGTTCTTTTGTATGACACGTATCTTTTTGGGAAATTTCTCCTTCGTATCTTGTTTTATGTATTTAAACTGTTTTTCTGAGTTGCCTTTCTTGTATCTTCTGTTCTTCCGAGCTTCTCTAATAACATTATTTTGAATTCTTTATCTAAATTCTCATAAAATTTCTGTTCATTGGCATCTGTTGCTTGATAAGAAATGTATTCCTTTAGAGGTGTCATTTTTCCTTGCTTTTTCAAATTTTTTATATCCTTATATTGACACCTGCACATCTGGTGTAACAGTCGCCTCTTCCAATTTTTAACATTTGCTTTCATAGAGAAGGAATTTTTCTTGAAGGTGTTTCTACGGTGTTGATTGGACAAGGAACTTTGACTTTGATTCTGGGTGTGTGCAGTATTAGAGTCTCCATATGATTTCTTTGGCTATACGCAGTGTCAGTAGCATTTATTATTTCTTTGGTTGTTTAGGATGCAGTTGTTAACAGAGGCTGTGAGGAAGTTGTGCTGGGGATGAGGACATTAGGTAGACCAGTCCTTGAGCCCACTGGTGGCAGCAGCAGACTGAGCCTACCCATCCTTGGGCCCCAGGGCAGTATTTGTGGGCATCAGTGTTAGGAACATCTAATGTTTCTTTGTTAGTTTTCTAGTATCATGCTTGGGTACTTGGGGAGGGAGTGGAGCTAGACTAAGAAGGCCAGTCCTCAAGTCCCCCAGTAGTGCATGCAGGTTCTGGCTGTGGTAGGCAGGGGCAGTGTGATCCCCAAGCCCTGATGGAATGCTTGGGCAGGAGCAGCAGCAGCTGTGCTGCAGTCTTGCTCCTAGGGATTATGGGGTTGCTTTTGGTGGCAGCAGCTATACATAGGAGGCTGGAGAGCACACGCTTCAGCCCCAGCTGGTGGCTACAGGCAGAGTAGCTGTTCCTTGGGGCATCTTTAAATATAGGGCAGTCCTGTGACTGGGAGCAGTGGGTTTGCTGCCAAAGGCTCACATTTTGTCCCTGGTGGCAGCAGCCAGCAGCAGTGCCCAGCTGCATGCAGGAGATGAACATGGGGCTCCTGGGATGTACAGATAAAGGAGTCATTGATTCCCCAAGACAGAATGCAGTCTTGTAGTTGATGAGCTCTTAAAATAGTGACTTTGTGGAGTTGCTTAGGACTTGGAAGGTATATAGGATCTGACACGAGCTTCCTCTGGAGCAATGCCATCACAGTGTCCAGGCAGCTCTCTACGCTAGTCTTAGGGTCCATTTGGGTTGAGGGGCTCTCCCATGGCCAGGATTGCAGAAGTCTATGGTGAGAATGTCAACTGCTAGAGATCACTCACTTACTCTTTCCCCACACTGGAGAGTCTCTCCAGGCTCCCAGCCAATCCTGGCCATGCAGGCTGCTTCACTTCCCTCTCCTCCCTTGCCTTACGTGTTTCCTGTCACTTCTCTGTTGAATTCCAGCATTCTGCCTTAGGTGATCTATTCAATATGTGATTATCTACTTGCTATTTTGGTTCTTCTTTGTGGAGAAGGCAGACACCAGATGCATTTAGTCACCCAATTTGAAGCCTCTCCTGAGCTGAATCTGAAGGGAAAGTAGGAGTGATTGAGGCACTTGCCTCAGGCACAAAACTTAAGGGGTGCCAAAATACTCAGCAATCAATATAAATGATATTTCAATGCCATATTTTTAAAAATTGCTTGGCAAACTATAGTCTTCAAGTTGACCACTTGTTTTAGTCAAGCTTTATTGGAAAAAGGAACACAATTAGGGTGAGGCAGGATCATGGAAATGTGGGATCAGTTTCCATCTTTACTACAGCATTTGTTCATCATGAATTTTTAAGTTAACTTCTTAAAATATTGCATTAAATGTGCCAGTTATCTTGATTTCTGAATTTTAGTACCCTCTTAAATTCTGCACCTGAGATGAGTGTCTTACCTTGGTTAACAAGGTGGAGAAGAGGACCCAGAAGTTAGGGCAGACATTCTAGAAAGAGAAAGCAGCATATCTGAAGATCACTGCATGTCATGGAATGCTTTGTTCACAGGAAATGCAAAGATGACTCCAAGGCATCAAAGGGAACAGGAGGGAAAATGGCAGGAGACACAGACAGTGAAGCAGCTTGGAGTCAGATCTTGAACTACATGAGCAAGCCTAAAATCACTAAAATTCTGGAAATGCATTAAAATTTTTCATTAGAAGGTTAATGGGATAATATTTTTGCTAAGAAAAATATATAATTCTGGAAAGAGTTGAGATTGAGGTATTTAAGAAACTATTGCAATCACAGCCTAGAAATTATTTATGTTGTGATGTGAACTAAAGAGAAGAAGATTGTGGGAATAGAAAGAAAAGGACTTATTTGGGCCAGGCATGGTGGTTCACACCTGTAATCCCAGCACTTTGGGAGGCTGAGGCAGGCGGATCATGAGGTCAGGAGATCGAGACCATGGTGAAACCCCATCTCTACTAAAAATACAAAAATTATCCAGGCTTGGTGGTAGGCGCCTATAGTCCCAGCTACTCGGGAGGCTAAGGCAGGAGAATGGTGTGAACCTGGGAGGCTGAGCTTGCAGTGAACCAAGATTGTGCCACTGCACTCCAGCCTGGGCGACAGAGTGAGACTCTGTCTCAAAAAAAAAAGAAAAGAAAAAGAAAGAAAAGGGCTTATTTGATAGGCATTTAGAAGATGGAGGAAAGCTGAATGAATATTGATAATAACTATAGTTTTCTTTCCATTCTCTATAGGAAAGATAGTAACTGTATTCACCAACACATTACACAGGAAGAAGAACAGGTCTAGGAGAAGATGATTATGAGCTTAGGGTAGACATAGGAAATGTAAAGTTCAGACAACAGGTGTAAATACGGATATCATCAAAGGATTACTATAATCACGGTGAGAAAGTTCAAAAATCTGCCGGAATGATAGAGATGATACCGTGTCCGGAATTTGTTCCTTCTGGTGGGTTCTTGGTCTCACTGACTTCAAGAATGAAGCCAGGGACCTTCGCTGTGAGTGTTACAGCTCTTAAAGATGGTGTGTCCGGAGTTTCTTCCTTCCCATATTCAGGTGTGTCCATAGTTTCTTCCTTCCGGTGGGTGGGCGGTCTCACTGACTTCAGGAGTGAAGCCTGGACCTTCTCAGCAAGTGTTACAGCTCTTAAAGGTGGTGTGGACCCAAAGACTGAGCAGCAGAAACATTTTTTGCAAACAGCAAAAGAGTAACACAGCCTGGCAGGAGACACCAGCAGCTTGCTGCTGTTGGCTCAGGTGGTCAGCTCTTATTCCCTTGTTTGGCTCACCCTGCCCACATCCTGCTGATTGGTCCATTTTACAGAGCACTTATTGGTCCATTTTACAGAGTGCTGATTGGTCCATTTTTACTGAGTGCTGATTGGTGTGTTTACAAACCTTTAGCTAGATACAGAGCACTGATTGGTGCGTTTTTACAGAGTGCTGATTGGTGCGTTTACAAACCTTTAGCTAGACAGGCTCTCCAAGTCCCCACCCGACCCAGAAGCCTAGCAGGCTTCACCTCTCAATATGGCCAGGCACCAAGCCTAGTCTTTCATCTTGAAGGAGTCAGGCTGGGCAACGAGATCAATGTGAAGCTTTGGGAACCTGCATGGTACAAGAGACTGTAAACCTCCAAGTGTCCACCAGCCCCAGGGCTCCCTTTGGATAACAGTTGCTCTAGGTGAGTCTTTGTAAAGTTGCAAAGCCTTAGATAATGTGATACTGCCACTTCTATGAAGGAGGGAACCAAGGTTTTGGTGCCCAAAGCTAAAACAGCTGTGGATACTAGTGAGAGAGGTCAATTATCAGAGAGGTACTTTGGTACTAAACTCCTCCCTGAAAGTTCTTTTTAATATGAGAAAGTGACAAAATGCCCCTAGTCAGTTGTCCTGGAATTAAACTGCACACAAAAAAGGCAGCAGGGATTAATGATATTAACCATTCTTATGAAACAATGAAATGACGGGCTCTTAGGGAGCTATTGTATTTTGATTAGCAATGAGCTATGGATTCAGTTCTCCCTGATGCCTGCTTTACGTGCCCACTGGCCTCAGCAGCCTCAGGACCCAGGGTAACTCCATAGTGCTAAAATAGATTTTGGTGGTTTCTCACTTCTTGGTAATTCTCATAAATCCCCACCATTTCATACATCTTGGGCAGGTCTCTTCCTTTCCAACCTGAAAGACTATAGGTTATGTAAGCACCATTTTACAAGAGAAGTCAGAAGGCCAAAGTCTGAGGGGCAGGTTAGCGTCAGAAACCAGAACAGACAAAATTCATCCAACAATGACTTAAGTCACTTCTCTGTGCCTCATTTTTGAAATCTACATAATCGGGATAATCATAGTTTTCCCACACCAAACTCAGGATCGGGCTGCTATTTCTTGTGGCCCAATAATGAGATGCAGATGAACTGGGGAGGAAGATAGTTTTTATTTCTGAAACCAGTTACAGGGAGAAGACCTGGAAATTATTATCAGAGCAACTCAAAATTACAAGGTTTTCCAGAGCTTATGTACCTTCTAAGTCTATGTGTAAGTGTGCATTCATCAAAAGACACAAGTGATTAACTTCTTTTAATCTATAACTAAGGTCTCAGTCCTGAAGCGCTTCCTCTGGAGCCTCAGTAAATTTACTTAATTAAAATGAGTTCAGATGCTGGGGTGATTACCCTCATCTTGTCTCCTGCTAAATCACGGAGTTTTGGGGAGTTCCTTCAGGCCCCCAACAAACTTGTCTGTAGAGGCCTGGGGACTTTCTGCAGATGCACAATAAAACTTGTTTAATCCTACATGGGTCCTATTAAGAATTCCTTCCCAGGAAAGGCTTAGGCAAAATTCTTGGTGGGCTTTTGTTACATTCTCAGCCTCAGCCTTTGTATAAGGGCACTGGCTTTTAAATATTTAACTTCATCACTCAGTCAGTACTGAAACAGTTGTTATGGAGGCCTGTGTTAGTGAGGCCTGGCCTGCCACAATAGTATCTTCTGTATAGCATTGTTATGAGGATTAAATAAATTAAAATATATAATGTCTTTAGAGGCAGGGACAAAGTAAACATTATGTAAGGATCTATTAAAAATAAAATAGCAGTTTGCTTTTTTATTGACTTCTGTTGGCCCATTTCCCCCTTTAGAGGAGTCTGAGGTACTGTGTTGTTTCAGACACACATCACAGCTAACATTAGGTGATTGCCAATTATACATCTAGACTAGAAAATTGTTCAATTGGCCGGGCGCGGCGGCTCAAGCCTGTAATCCCAGCACTTTGGGAGGCCGAGGCGGGTGGATCACGAGGTCAGGAGATCGAGACTATCCTGGCTAACATGGTGAAACCCCGTCTCTACTAAAAATACAAAAAACTAGCCGGGCGTGGTGGCGGGCGCCTATAGTCTCAGCTACTTGGGAGGCTGAGGCGGGAGAATGGCGTGAACCCGGGAGGCGGAGCTTGCAGTGAGCCGAGATCACGCCACTGCACTCCAGCCTGGGAGACACAGCGAGACTCCGTCTCAAAAAAAAAAAAAAAAAAAAAAAAAAAAAAAAAAGAAAATTGTTCAATTGACCCTATAGTTAAGCTTTCTCAATTTGGTTTATTTAACAGTGATACTCAGGACTGCCAACACATACATTCTGGATTTGGTGAACCTGGACAAAAAACAAGTTGTGCCTACATTGAATCTTTGCTTCTTAAGATTACCTGTAGGGAAATAAATATCATTCTGGACTGGTATAGTTTCTAATAAGGACAGCAATCGTCAGTTACAGGATGTATTTCAAAGTGAAGAAACAACTACAGTTATGTACCACATGACATTTCAATCAACAACATACTGCATATATGATGATGGTCCCATAAGATTAAAATATCACATTTTTACTGCACTTTTTCTGTGTTTAAACATTCAAATACTTACCATTGTGATATAATTGCCTACAGTATTCAGTACAGTAACCTGCTTTATAGGTTTATAACATAAGAGCAATAGGCTATACCATATAGCCTAGGTGTATAGTAGACTGTTCCATCTAGGTTTGTGTAAGTACACTCCATGATGTTCACATACACACACACAAAAATGCATAAAAACACATTTCTCAGAATGTATTCCCATTATTGAGTGACACATGACTGTATTAGCAAAATTAATTGCCGTGTGTTTATTGTCTTTTATTACTATAGACTAGTTTTGTGTTTGACAATACATCTTCTTTGATTCTTTTTATAAGCCATGTGGTTTCTGATTCTAAATTATTTCTTCTAATCAATGTATACACAGTTTATTTGATACAATTTTTATTTGATCAGAAAGAAGAGAAACAGAAATGTCCATTGAGAAATGACTATACATTATCCACTATGCTATTCACTGTTATATACATTTTTGTCATTTCATATTCATTGCAAGTTTAGAAAGTTAGCATTTTCATTCCCATTTTTAGAGATGAGAAAAAAGAGATAATGAGAGCAAGGGTTAAAAGCAAGCAAGCAAGAGGGAAAGAGAAAAACATAAATTAGAATTTTTTCCTTCTCTTATAATATTGCATCAAGGTCATATTAAATTTGAAAACTTTTTTTTACACATTTTCATAAATTACGAAGTTCAAATTAAAGGTGAAATAACTGAGATAAAGCAGTGTTTTGTTTTGCACTTCACATTTATTTTTTGATTCTAGACACTTGTCTTCTATAATCTCCCAGGGAGAATTCACTCAGCCTAACAGTGGTAAAAGCTTGATTTTTGACATCTTTTCCTCCCACTATGCTCAAATTCCTCCAAGAATGAGGACACAGAATTGCTTTAGAACAAAGATTTAGTGCTGTATTTGAAGACTGCTTAATTCTAACCAATTTGGAGCCTATCGATTTAGGGTTAACAGAAGGTCCTTGTAGGACATGTGCCTTCTTGTTTAAAAACACTTGGGGCTTTTGATAATGCCACTGTTCTGATACAACCAAAAATTTTACTGAAACAAGCAAAAAGGGGGAAAATAAAAGTTATCTATTTTTGACCTTTTTTAAACTTTCCAGATTTAGTTGAGTTGTAACCTTGTTTTTAAGGATCTAAGTGTATGAATTGAGAGGAGCTGCTCTTTTACCCAGTGCACTCAGTGAAAAAAAAAAAAAAAAAAACCTCCAAAACTTCTTAGTTCAACAAAGCAAAACTGGTGATCAGAAATGTCAAAATTATTATATCTTAGCTCCTCTTTCTTCTATATTTGTTCTTTGCTTTAGCCATTTAAAAGTACTAACAAAATATAAAAGCTACTACAGACAATTTTCAACTGATAATTATATTAGTTAAGTTTTTGTTGAAATTTAAAAAATGAAATCTACCCAACTTATGCAAACTAAAAACAATAATAATAAATAATTTTATGGGAATACTAATTTATTTATTAGAATTCAGGAAAGAATTAAAAACCTAAGGAAAGAATAAGAACCTAGGAAGCTCTGGGCACCTAGTAACAGAAATTCATGGTTTTTCTAGAATATTTTCTAGAGTTGCTGAGTGATATGGTTTGGCATTGTGCCCCCACCTAAATCTCATCTTGAATTGTATCCCATAATCCTCACATGTCATGAGAGGGACCCGGTGGGAGGTAATTCAATCATGGGGGCGGTTCCCTTCCATGCTGTTCTCATGATAGTGAGTGAGTTCTCACGGGATCTGATGATTTTATAAGGGGCTTTCCCCTTTGCTCTAAACTCGTTTTCTCTCCTGCCACCCTGTGAAGAGGTGCCTTCTGCTACAATTGTAAGTTTCATGAGGTTTCCCAGCCATGCAGAACTGTGAGCCAATTAAACCTCTTTTCTTTATAAATTACCCAGTCTCGGGTATTTCTTCACTGCAGTGTGAGAACAGACTAATACACTGAGCTTCCAGAAACTTTCAGAGCCTGTGTCTTTTGGTTAAGAAATCCAAATTTCTGGAAAGGAAAATCTAATTGGTCTAGCTAAAATCAGGTGATCACTCTTGGATTAGCCAGCTCTGATCACAAGGGTAGGGTCTTCACATTTGCTTAACATCCTTCCATGTACTGCCCTACTTCTTATCAAGTCCACAATCCTACCCAAACCTATGAGGACTTAGATCATCTGGTGCCAGTCTGCTCTCCAAACTCATCTCAAACCACAGACCCAGGTACCCCTTTACACTTGTTCTCCTTGCCTGGAACTTACCCGATCTCTCTTTCTCATCCTTTAAATACCAACCAAAATGTCATTCCACAGAGGTGTTATTTGAAGCCCCAGATCTAAACTGAGTTTCCTTTTTATTCTCTGTCTTAGAATCCTGTTGTTTTCCTTTATAAGACTTATCACAATTGGTTATCAGATGTTTATTTGCCAGTGGGGACGAGGGGAGGATACTTGTTTAATGTCTGTCATTTCTACAATCTGTAAGAGGGTAGGGATTTCAATTATTTTGTCTTGGTTTCAAAACTGGTACACTGCCTGGCATGTGACAAATGGTCCATGAATATTTGCTATGAATGAATGAATAAATAAATAAATAAGTAATGACAGAGGATCATCTGTATGTATCAGGGCAGTTCTCAAAGAAGGAAATTGGGCATCATATTTCATAATATCTAGCACATGAACAGGAAGACATCTAACTCACTAATTGAAAGTTTGAAGAGGGAATTGGCAGAATTTTTACCCAAAGATAATTAATATTCAATACTTTACAAATGCAGCTAAATACAACTATTTTTTTCTTTGAAAAAAATAAAGTCAAACTTGATAGTATTTATTTGGAGAAATGTAGGGAGGGAGGGGCTTTCTTTTGACTTACACATTCTAAACATTAGAGTTAGATAGCTTTTTAGATAATGACATATGGAGATAAAGAAGATTACTGAGGTATAACATGCCTTTGAGACATGAAATTCAGAAGAGTATGAAACAGTAATTATTAAGCACAAAGCTGAAAACTTCAGTTTTTCTGCTTGGAAAAAGTATGAAGGGAAGACTGTAGAAAATTGTGTGATTATGTATTTAATAGCAGATTTGGTACTGACCTAAGTAATGGAGAACAAAAAAATGACAATTTGTTTTGGCATCCAGTTGTCTAATGGAATTCTAGACTTGGAAAATGCAGGCCCAAGCCCGAATATATTCATTGTAACATGTAGATACCTTGAAAAGTACGTGTTGTTGGGAAACCAGCCCTTTCACCCTTTCTCCTTAACACCTATTTTCAAATTCCAAATAATTATGAAAGGTGATTAGGAGAGAGATTTCTGAATCCCAGCTGTACCCCATTCCCAGGGAATGAGATTGTGTAGTGGGTCATTTGTTAAGTAGAATTTGTGCTGTGGAATGACTACAGTCATCCAAGCCATCATTCATTAACAAGAATGACCCAATGGTCTTTCACCAAAACCTATCAGGTCGTGGTGCAAAAGTAATTGTGGCTTTTGCCATTCAATGTAAATTAAATGTAAATGGCAAAAACCGCAATTACTTTTGCACCAGTCTGACACATTGCACCATCATGGGTCATGGGGGGAAGCCACATTACTTGTGACCACAGCAAAAAGAAGAGTAAAACCTGCATTAATATTATACCCATTCTTGGCCAGGTGCAGTGGCTGCAGTGGCTCACACCTGTAATCCCTGTGCATTGGGAGACAAAGACAGGAGGATCCCTTGAGGCCAGGAGCTCGAGACCAGCCTGGACAACATAGTGAGACCCCATCTGTACAAAATTAATAAAACTTAGATGGGTGTGGTGGTACATGCCACTAGTCCCAGCTACTTGGCAGGCTGATGTGGAAGGATGACAAGCACATGAGTTCAGTGATGCAGTAAGCTATGACCATGCCACTGCATTGCAGCCTGGGCAACAGAACAAGACCCTGCCTCTAAAAGAAAATAAAATTCTTATGTCCATTCTGTTGTGCCTCTCCGTCATTGTGCAATGGTCTGGGCCCAATACTTATGGCTAAATTCTACTGGACTCATGCTCCTCCTTGAGCCAGGTCAGACACCTGCTGAGCATCCCACTTCCTTACCTGGTCCTCAGCCTCTTCTACCAATTCTCAGGTTCCCAAGGTAGTGGTTGAAAATCTTGTATTGATGCCTAGCACTTCTCTCCATTGGTCTTTTGCTTATACAATCTAAGAATGATCTTGAACCCAAGTAAGGGTTTTCTTCCTTAAGATTTGCCTTCGAAAGGGTTCTACATATCACAAATGCACACACACAAAACAATTATTAAAGAATGCAAGGTCACTGAGAATCCAGCATTCATTGCTGGCACATTACTGATGCATAATCCCAAACATCCACTCTCATGGTAAATACCACTCAGGTCCCAGAAAATACTGTCCACATATCTCCTACCATTCATCTTCAAAACACAATACGACTACATCTGAATGACATGAAGATTGTGGGTTGTGCCATTTCTAGCATCAGAGAGGGACACTGCTTTGAAATGTGAGGAGGATTTAAGTCACAGAAGCACTTAGATAACAAAAAAGATAAAATAATTATCAAATCTTGTCTCTCACAGGCCATGAATGCAGTAAACTATGCCTGAAGTGTTTTTTCATTGAAGTGCTGAAAGGTAAATGTCTTCTTTCCCTTTGTGCTCTAATTTCTGGTTCCATATTAGTATAGTATTGGCAACAGTTGCTTTTCATGGCTCAGAAAAATTGCTCACATTATGAAATTCACATTACTCTTAAATTTGTATATATGTGCATCTCAATGTAACACCGAAGCATGTTACTGGTTTGATTTTTTTTTTCTTGCCTTGGCAACTGGAGAAAGTTCAACACTAGAATTGAGAATACTTTTATTTGTATAAAACTTCTTAATGAGATTTATTAGATATTTCAAAACAATAAAATATAATTAGCTTTATTTAAATAATTTTAGCCTAGCACAGAGACTCATGTCTGTAATCCCAACACTTTGGGAGGTCAAGGCAGGAGGATCTCTTGAGGCCAGTAGTTCGAGACCAGCCTGGGAAACATAGCAAGACCTTGTCTCTACAAAAAATTTTTTATAAAATAATTCACCCCAGAATGGTGGTGCGCACCTGCAGTCTCAGCTACTGGGGAGGCTGATGTTGGAGGGCCCCCTGAGCCCAGGATTTCAAGGCTCCAGTGAGCTGGGATCACACCACTGTACTCCAGCCTGGGCAACAGAATAAAACACTGTCTTTAAAAATAAATACATACATAAATAAGTTTTATTTAAAACTTTAATATTCAATAATTTAATTTGCAGTTTGGCCTTTGATTTAAATATGTAGCTTAAATTTATTATTTAAAACATTAAAAATCTGTATTTTTCCAAATTTTGTATTGAATTTAGTCCACATTTTTGGGAAAATAATTTCAAACTTTATCCCTTCTTAAATATCACTTTATTCTTTAATCCTTTATGCCATTTACTTTAAATAGAATACAAATAATGATGTTATCTTGGCTTTAATAATAAAATTAGTGATTTGTTGAAATGTAGGCAAGAAAAATCCATTTCTTAGAATAAATAAGAAATAATTTGTGAATTATGTATCTCTTTATTTTGTTATTCACCCAAACACTGCCAGCCCATCAAATTAACATTCACATACACACAGTAATAATTAAATTCAGTCATCTTGAAACCTTGGCAACTTTAGCCATGTAAACATCATGGCTTTACACATATATTTTAATTTTGTCATTTAAATATATATTTGTCAAGGTAGAAGGGTGGAACATATTTTATATAGTAGTTTGTTAGCTTGTGTTGTGGCTGTTAAAACATCTAGACTAGGCATAAGCCTTGCTAGCAGATATAGACAAACCATCAGAATAAAGTCAAAATGTACTGGGTTGTGATTCCAACACGTGGAGAAACTTTTTCTACTGGTAGATGATATTCTTGTTTACAATGTGGACACAGGGAACATTGCTGATTTAAGGCTTCACAGAGATGCAAAATATGTACATATTTATTTGTTCTTTGGAGTATAGGCACTCTCATACTCTTTTATCCAGTGACATAGAAGGGAGATTTCTCCTGTGGCTCCATAACCTAATTCTAGTTACTATAACAAGATCCTTCTCCTAGAAACAAAAAGAATTTTTTTATCTGGGTAGAATGAAATAAGAGCCACCAATCTTCTTTCTAGAGAATTCTATAGTCTGTTTTCTTGATGTTCATTTCTAGAACTCATGCATTTTTTAACCATCATTGATTTCATTTGCATCTTCTTCATATCTGATACCTCTCCAGCAGCATTCTATTTTTTTAATTAATAAGCTTCATTTTTAGAGTAATTTTAGGTTCACAGCAAATTGAGCAGAAAGTACAGAGTTCATGTGTACTCACTGTCCCCAATGCACTTAGTTTATTTATCACCATAACGCACCAGATAAATTGAGCAGAAAGTACAGAGAGTTCTCGTATACTCACTGTTCCCACCCACAAACTTTCCAGCTGTCAACATCCTGTACCGAAGTGGTACATGTCTTATAATCAATGAACCTACATTGATTCATTGTTATTACTCAAAGTCCATAGTTTGCATCAGAGCTCGCTCTTGGTGTTGTAACTTCTGTGGGTTTTGATGAATGTATAATGGCATGTAGCCACCATGGTAGTATTTTACAGCCCTAAAAATCCTCTTTGCTCTGTCTATTCATTGCCCCCCAAAACTGCCTGCCGCCCAGATCCTGGCAACCACTAATCTTTTTACTATCTCCAACTTTTTTACCTTTCCCAGAATGTCATATAGCTGGAATCATACAGTTCATAATCTTTTCTGATTGGCTTATTTTACTTAGTAATATGCATTTAAGTTTCCTTCATATCTTCTCATAGCTCATTTCTTCTTATCAGCTGTTCTCCTGTTCTACTGTATAACAGTGTTCTACTGTCTGATGTAGTTTGAGTACCACAGCTTATGTATATACTCACCTACTGAAGGACATGTTGATTTCTTCCAAGTTTGGGCAATTATGAATAGGCTGCAGGTTTTTGAGTAAACATAAGTTTTAAATTTGTTTAGGGAAATAGCACAGAGTGTGATTGCTAGGTCATACAGTAAGAGTGTGTTTAGTCTTATAAGAAAATGCCAAACAGTCTTCCACAGTGGCTGTATCATTTTGCATTCCCATCTACAGTGAATAAGATTACCTGTTGCTACACATCTTCACCAGAATTTAGTGTTGTCAGGATTTCTGATTTTGGATTTAGACCATTCGAATAGGTGCATAGTAATTTTTTGATTGTCATTTTAATTTGAAATTCTTTAATAGCATATCCTATCAAACATGTTTTCATATGCTTACTTGATATTTGTATATATTCTTTGATGAAGTGTCTGTTCAGGTCTTTGGACCATGTTTTAATTGGGTTGTTCATTTTCTTAGAATTAAGTTCTAAGAATTCTTTTTATATTTTGGATAACAGTCCTTTATCAGATGTGTCTTTTCTAAATATTTTCTCTTGGCCTAAAACTTGTTTTCTCACTCTCTTGACGCTAACTTTGGCAAAGCAGAAATTTTTAATTTTAATAAAGTCCAGCTTATCATTATTTCTTTCAGCAATCACATTTTCAGTGTGGTACCTAAAAAGTTATCACCATACTCAAGATCATCTAGGTTTTCTCCTACATTATCTTTTGGGAGATTTATAGTCTTGCACTTTACAAGTAGTTCTGTAATTCATTTTGAGTTAATTTTTGTGAAAGTGTAGAGAGTGTGTGTAGATTTGTTTTTTGTTTTCTTTTGTTTTTGCATGTGTATGTCCAGCTGTTCCAGCACCATTTGTTGAAAAAATTGCCTCTGCTTTATCATATTGCCTTTGCTGCTTTGTCAAAGATTAGTTTGATATATTTATAATGGTCTATTTCTGGGCTTTCTATTCTGTTCCATTGATCTAGTTGTCTTTTCTTTCATCAGTACCACACCTTCTTGATTACTGTAGCTTTATAGTAAGTCTTGAAGTTGAGTAGTCTCACTCTTCCAATTTTGTTTTTCTTTAGAATTGAGTTGGCTATTCTGAGTCATTTGCCTTTTCATATAAACTTCAGTGTGTCAATATCCACAAGGTAACTTTCTGGAACTTTTATTTGGATTGCATTGAATCTATACATCGAATTGGAAAAAAAATGACTTCTTGACAAATTAAGTTTCCTATCCATGAACATAGAATATCTCTGTTGATTTAGTTCTTCTTTGATTTCTTTTATAGAGTTTTGTAATTTTCCTCATATAGATCTTGTATATAATTTGTTAGACATTTACCTAAGTATTTATTTTTTGGTGAGGGGGAGAATTGCTATTGTAAATGTCACTGTGTTTTTAAATTCCACTTGTTCATTGGTGGTATATAGAAAAGTGACAGACTTTTGGCTATTAACTATGTATGCTGCAACCTTGTTATAATTGCTTATTAGTTCCGGAAGATCTTTTAATAGATTCTTTTGAATTTTTTACACAATCATGCCATCTGATTGAACAGTTTTATTTCTTCCTTCCCTATCTGTGCACCTTTTATTTTCTTATTTTATTGTATTGGATAGGATTTCCAGTATGATGTTCAAAAGAAATGGTGAGACGAGACATCTTTGCCTTGTTCTGATCTTAGAGGGAATGTGCCAAGTATCTCATCATTAAGTATGATGTTAGCTGTAGGATTTTTGATAGCTATTCTTTATCAATTTGAGGAAGATCTCTTTTATTCTTAGTTTTATGTGAATTTTTATCATAAACAGGTATTGGGTTTCATCAGATGCTTTTTCTGCATCTATTGATATAATCATGTGATTGTTCTTCTTTAGCCTTTTGATATGATGAATTGCATTAATTGATTTTCAAATGTTGAATCAGTCTTGTGTACCTGGAGTAAATCCTACTTGGTCACGATGTACAATTATTTTTATATATTGTGGAATTTGACTTGCTAATATTTTGTTGACAACTTGTGCATCCATGTTCATGAGAAGTATTGGTCTGTAGTTCTCTTTTCTTGTAATGCCTTTGTCTGGTTTTGGCATTAGGGTAATGCTGGCCTCATAGAGTAAGTTAGGAAGTATTCATGTTGCTTCTGTCATCTGAAAGAGACTTTTGAGAATGGATACAATTTCTTCATTAACTGTTTGGTAGAATTCCCTGGTGAACCAATTTGGACCTGGTTCTTCTTGTTTGGGAAGGTTATTAATTATCAATTCATTTTCATTAATAGATGGGACTTATCAGATTGTATTTTTTATTTGAATTTTGGGAAATTTTGTCTTTCAAGGAATTGATCCAAGATTATGAAATTTATGGGCATAGAGTTGTTTATAATATTCCTTTATTATCCTTTTAATGTCCACAAGATCTGTAATTATAACACCTTTTTCTTTGTCAATATAAATAATTTGTAACTGCGCTCTTCTTTTCTTAGCCTGGTTAGCGGTATATCAGTTTTCAAAAGACAACTTTTAGTTTTGTTGATTTTGTCTATTAATTTCCTGTTTTAATTTTATTAATTTCTGCTCTAATTTTTATTCTTTTTTTCTTCTGCTTATTTTGAATTTAATTTTCTCTTCTTTTTCTGGTTTCCTAATCTAGAAGCTTATATTCGGGATTTTAGATCTTTCTTCTTTTCTAAAATATGCATTCAATGCCATAAATTTGCCTATAAGCACTGATTTTGCTGCATGCCACAAATTTTGCCCAGTTGTATTTTTATTCATTTAGTTCAAAATAATTTTAAATTTCTCTTCAGGTTTCGTCTTTGAGCCATGTGTTATTTAGAAGTGTGTTGTTTAACATCCGAGTATCTTGGCAGGCATTTTCCAGCTATCTTTCTATCATTCATTTCTAGTTTAATTCTACTATGGTCAGAGAGTCCTCCATTTCTCCTTGCAGTTCTATCAGTTTTTGCCTAATGTGTTTTTACGCTATGTTGTTAGGCACAAGCATGTTAAGAATTGTCATGTCTTTTTGTAGTAGTGACATTATTATTATTATCTAATATCCCTCTCTATTCCTGATTAACTTTCCTTGATCTGAAGTCTGCTTTATCTGAAAGTAATAAAACTAACACCTTTTCTTTTGATTAGTGTTTGCATGGTATATATTTCTCCATCCCTTTGACTTATATATGTTTTTATATTTAAAATGGATTTCTTATAGACAACATATATTTGGGTTTTTGTTTGATATGCCCTGGCAATCTCTTTTAATTGATACATTTAGACCACTGATGTTTAAGATTATTATTAATATAGCTGCATATTGATATATCATATTCGTTACTGTTTTGTACTTGTTACCCTTGTTCTTTATTCCTATTTTTGTCTTCTACACTTTTTCCGCCTTTTTTGGTTTTAATCGAGCATTTTATATGATTCTATTTTCTCTCCCTTATTAGTATGTCAATTATGCCTCCTGCGAAATAATAAATGTATATATTGGTCTGTTTACAGTCCCTGGCACAGAGCTCCAAAAACCCTTATAATTTCCTGAGCAATAGAGATGCTAGGATAATTTCTTTTTTTCTAATGTTTGGTCTCTGCCAAGTTCCTGAGATGGAGTTTCTAATATGTACGTAGGGGTGCTAGGAGAATTTTTTGTTCTAATATTTGGTATTTGACCTTGGTTCCTGACATAAAGCTCCTAAACCCTCTATAATCTCCTGAGTAATTGAAGCCTAGGACACGGAGCTCCTAAATCCTTTTGAAGCTCTTGGGTGACAGGAGCATCTTTTGTTTTAATGAGGTAATTCTTGGTGGGCTCCTGGATGGGTGCTGGTCACTAGGAAGACCAAACCATGATTAGCTTGGAGCTTTCAGCTTCATTCTCCATACCCCAGTGAGGAGAGAGAGGCCAGACATGGAATTAAAAATCAATCGTGCCTATGTGATGAAACTCCTATAAAAATCCCTGAACTATGAGGTTCAGAGAGCCTCTGGGTTGCCAGACACATCTATGAGCTGGAGGGTGATGCATCCCAACCGCATGGAGATAGGAGCTCCCTCCTGCAGTGGGACCCTACCAGATCTCTCACTATGCATCCCTTCATCTGGCTGTTCATCTGTATCTTTGATTAAATCCTCTATTAGTAAAACCAGCAAACATAAACAAAGTGAAAGTGTTTCCCCTAGTTCTATGAGCTTCCCTAACAAATTAATTGAACCAGAGGAGAGTTCCTGGGAACTCCCAATTTATAGCCAGTCGGTGAGCAGTATAGGTGACAACCTACTATTAGCATCTGCTGTCTAATGTGGGAGTGGGGGGCAGTATGTGGCACAGAAACTTTATAGGCTATGACTCTAACTCCAGGGAGATCGTGTCAGAATTGAATTGAATTATAGGACACCCAGTTGGTGTCTGCTGGAGAGTTGCTTGGTGTATGGGGAATATCCCGCTCACATCTGGTATTAGAAGGATTGTGCTCATTGTGTGAACACAGAAAAAGCACTAGGTTTTTTCCTATCTTTATATTCCCTTTTTACTTTTTTTGGTGATTGCCCTAGAGTTTACAGCATATGCTTACAACTAATCCAAATCCACTTTCAAATATCACTATACTATTTCACAGGTATTGTAAGTACCTTATAGTAACAAAATATTCTCTATTCCTCTCTTCCATCCTTATATCATTGCTGTCATTTGTTTCGTGTACACAGAAGCACACACAAGCATATATAGGCATATAAATTGAATACATGATTGCTATTATTTTAAACACATTGTTATCTGTTAGATCAATTAAGAATAGGAAAATGAAAGGTTTTGTTTTATTTTCACTTATTCATTCACCTATGCTCTTCCTTTCTTCATGTAGATGTGAGTTTCTGATCCATATCATTTTCCTTCTCTCTGAAGAACTTCGTTTAACATTCCCTTCAAGGCAGTTCTACTGGAAACAAATCCCTCATTTTTTTGTTTGTCTGAGAAAGTCTGTTTTTCCTTCCTTTTTAGAAGGATTATATCACAGGGCACAGGATTTGAAGTTGGTGTGTTTTTTCTTTCAGCACTTTAAGTAAGAGAGGATTTTTTCCTTAATATTTACTAGGAGGATATGAAAGCAGTCCTTAAGGTAAAACTCACAAAATTGTGTTTGTGGGGGTGTCTTCTCCCTGGAACTTTTAGCTCTTACACTTGCCAATATCAAGCCTCCAGCAACTCAACAGTTATGGTTTGGGTTTTCCTACCCTGACAGTGGTTCCCACACAGGTTTCTGCTCTGGTAAGTTGTGATTCTGTGTATCTGCCCATTTGTCTCTCCAATTTTAGGGGCAGCAATTTGCCCTCTGACCTCACTTCTCTGACATATCTAAGAAAAGTGATTGATGTTTCAGTTTGTTCAGCTATATACTGGTTAGGATGAAGTGGTGCCTCCCAACATACTTTTTAATTAAAATTTTTAATATAATTTTGCATATGTGCATAAACACAACTATATGATACCTCGATTTATGTTTCAGTCTTTTTCTCTCTTTGTTCTTCCTTGCCTGCTAGTCCTCTCTCACTCCTCCACCCCCATGCATTAGTGCCTCTTTTCCACCAACCAAAATAATGTTAATAATCGAGTATGTATCCTTCCGTTTTTCTCTATGTTTTTATAGACCTATATTTCTTTTGTTTTGTTTGTTTGTTTGTTTTTGAGATGGAGTGTCGCTCTGTTGCCCAGGCTGGAGTGCAGTGGCGCGATCTCGACTCACTGCAAGCTCCGCCTCCTGGGTTCACACCATTCTCCTGCCTCAGCCTCCTGAGTAGCTGGGATTACAGGCGCCCGCCACCACGCCCAGCTTATATTTTTGTATTTTCAGTAGAGACAGGGTTTCACCGTGTTAGCCAGGATGGTCTCGATCTCCTGACCTTGTGATCCTCCCGTCTTGGCCTCCCAAAATGCTGGGATAGACCTATATTTCTATGTATACATAAACATATTGAAAGTTTTTTGACAATGATTTAAAGGCAACAAGGTCATATTATAAATGTCTTTCACATTATTACTTTCTTCACAAGCTAAACCTCATGGAAATTAGTGCAATCCAACTGACAAAGTTATAATTCATTCATTTTAAGGTCTGCATAATAGGCAATAGAGAGAATATGCCTTTAGTTAATTCAGTGGTAACCATGTTGTATTCTCAGTATGGATTCTCCTAATGTTCTCAAGAGCATTCACAAAAGACCTTTGATGTTTATGACCCAAGGTTTAAAAAACCTCCAACTTAAGGGTGCACCACACACGGGATCAGGAAACCTGGGTTTAGTCTTTACCTGTTATGCTTTTATAATTGTCAGAAAACAAAGTGTGTAACTTTCAAAGATCTGTATATCTCTATAGGGGAAAAGAAAGACAAGAAAAAAATCTGTAAAAATCCATAACTACCTGCTTCACAAAATGGCCAATGAAAAATAATTTTCCTTATGCAAAAAACTCCTCAATAAAGCACAAAGTAAGACTCTGCTGTACTCCTAATGCTACAATCCCCCCATCTAACTAAGTGACTACGGCAGGCAGAATTCTAAGATTTCCGCACTCTAATTTGTATGTCCTGTCTAATCCCTTCTTGAAGGGGGGTGACACTGTGAATATGATGGATTGCACTACTGTGATCATATGTTATATGATGACAGTAAAGGCTCCAAATCAGCTAATTTTGAGTTAATTAAAAGGAAGATCATCCTAGGTAGGCCTCATTTAATTGGGTGTCAGCTCTTAAACAGGGAAGGTCAGAGATTTAAAGAGAAAAAGTGAGAATTTCTTCTGCTGGCTTTAAAGAAGCAAGCAACCACATCGTGAGATAGCACATGGTTAGCATCTGAGGATGGTCTCTGAGAGCTGGAAGAAACTTCTGGCCAACAGCCAGCAAGGAAATGAGGACATCAGCCTTAAAGTTGCAAGGAACTAAATGCTGCCAACAACCAATGAAGAGCCTGGAAAAAGAGCCTGAGTCACAAAAGAGATCACACAACCTTGGACTGACATTGTGATTTCCACTTTGTAAGCAAAGAAACCAGTTGTGCCATGTCCAGACAGCTGACCAACAGAACTTTGAGATAATTAAAGGAAATTGTTATAAAACACTAGGTTTGTGGTAGGTGATTAGAGAACAACAGAAGACTAATGTTATGATCTTACACGAGATAGATAACATATAATCTCCAGCACTATAAAGAAAAATAGTAGGTCCAAAGCATGAGCTTTCTAGTTTAGGATAGCATATTTTTAGAATTCTACTCTAGATCAAATTCAAAGTTCTGTTTCAATTAACAGAACCAGTACTTATTAAAAAAAAAAAAATAGCACTGGGGGTGCGGTGCAGTGGCGCACACCTCTAATCCCAGCACTTTGGGAGGCCGAGGTGGGAGGATCACAAGGTCAGGAGTTCGAGACCAACCTGGCCAACACGGTGAAACCCCATCTCTGCTAAAAATGCAAAAATTAGCCTGACTTGATGGTGGGCTCCTGTAATCCCAGCTACTTGGGAGACTGAGGCAAGAGAATCACTTGAACCTGGGAGGTGGAGGTTACAGTGTGCTGAGATCGCACCACTGCATTCCAGCCTGAGCAACAGAGCAAGACTCCATCTTAAAAAAAAAATAAAAATAAAAAAATAAAAAAAAATAACACTGGGGAAGGATAGCATTCCTTTGTATCACTAGATTCACAGTTTCTTTTAGGGTGTCATTAGAATGATCTGACATATTATTTGAGGTATGGCATGTTTTGTAGGCATTTTGCATCTTAAATGAGAACCTCCAGGCAGATTTACAAAGAAACATTTGTTTAATGGGGTTGAATGAGCCATAGTGAGGGAGAGAGAACACTGAAAGTAAAAGACAGTAATTATCATAGTCTACTTCTCAACATTGACCACAAGCAACATTGTATTGTGCTTTTTTGTTTTTTGTTTTTTGTTTTTAGATGGAGTCTCACTTTGTCGTCCAGGCTAGGGTGCAGTGGTGGGATCTCAGCTCATTGCAACCTCCTTTTCCCGGGTTCAAGTGATTCTCCTGCCTGAGCCTCCCGAGTAGCTGGTACTACAGGCACGTGCCACCATGCCCGGCTGATTTTGTGTATTTTTAGTAGAAATGGGGTTTCACCATGTTAGCCAGGAAGGTCTCGATCTCCTGACCTCCTGATCCACCTGACTCGGCCTCCCAAAGTGCTGGGATTATAGGCATGAGCCACTGCACCCTGCCTGTTTGTTTTGAGATAGAGTCTAATTCTGTCACCCAGGATGGAGTGCAGTGGTGTTATCTCGGCTCACTGCAACCTCTGTCTCTTGGGTTCAAGCTATTCTCCTGCCTCAGCCTCCTGAGTAGCTGGGATTACATGTGCAGGCTGCCACGCCCAGCTAATGTTTGGTATTTTAGTAGAGACAGGGTTTCACTGTGTTGCCCAGGCTGAGTTCAAACTCCTGAACTCAGACAATCAGCCCACCTCAGCCTCCCAAAGTGCTGGGATTACAGGCGTGAGCCACCACACTCAGCCAGCAACATTGTTTTTGAGATAACCAACCTTTGGACTTTAATCAAACCAATGTGAAACTGAAATCATATTCATGGGAGTTGCATGCACACGTTGTGTGAGGGTCCAGAACAATAGATCTCATTGAAAAAGATCAGCACTTGTTGCAGTTTTAGCTGCATTTGGGCCTGTTGGAGAGTTTGGTTTTGAAGATGATAAAATATTTAGCATGTCCTTTGCTCATCCCTTCAAAAGTGGCTAAGAATGTTAAGAGAATGCTATCAAAATACCTACTTGAAATGGTATGAAACCATACATCACTCTTCTAGAAAAAAAAAAAAGTAAATACATGAAATTCCATCCACGACAAATTTGCTGTAGGACTGCTATAACAAACTGGTGCAGGATTTTTTCTCCTTAGCTCAGGTAGGTCTGGGCTCTTTTCTCATGACCAGGAAAAATTAGGCATGTGGACACTTGAAGAGTGAGTGGAGTACAATTTATTAAGTGAAAGGAAAGCTCTCAGCAAAAAGAGGGATCTTGAAAACAGGTTCCCAGTTGCCTCCTTCACAGTTGAATGTAAGGGCTTTTATATGCAAGTTGATGGAATTGGATTACTTATTTGTATAAGACGCAAATTCCTGTTGGCTCCACCCTATTCCCCCAGTGTGCATGTGGGCATGTTTAGGCAAGCCCCCTATGCAAGTTCCCTTATCTGCACAAAACGTGGGTTGGAGGTTCTCCGGGGATCCTTCCCTTACTGTCTGCCTAAAGCAAGCTAGCTAACTCCTTTCATTTCCCCGTCAGGAGTGGAAACGCAGGTTGCTGTTGGGGTAAGTGGATGATGACTGCTCTTAACTGCTTCCTGCAGACAGGGGGCGTTGCTTTTGAAAAGCGGCAGTTAGGACTCCTCCTGAGGTCTGTTTAAGGGCCTCTGGAAGAATGGCACATCTGTGCGTGGTTCCATTTGCATCACCATTTGAAGTTTAATGGCCTCTAAGAAAGAAGAATCAATTTAGGTTATTAGAAGACATGTATGAAAATGAAACAAAGGTGGGTAAGAGCAGCTCAAAAATCTCTAGGCTGTCAACACAACCCTATAAGTAGTGACTATAGTTATGCCTGCTAAGATTTCGGTATGTGGAGCGTGGCTCTGGTTAGCTCCCTTGATCTTATTTTCCCAACAAGGAAACCTTCTGGTTATGGGCACCGTATTTACTCATACCACCTGGCAGGATTTGCAGGGTAATTGCTGGGAACTAGAATACTGATCCAGATTTTTACATTACCCATCTCTTTTGTTTTTTCTGAGTTGCAGCCAGAGATTACTGGTTGATTCACAGGAATAAGCAGAGTTAGTCTAAAATGTAGGCAGAAACTTAAAAAAAAAAGAGAGATTAGAATTTAATGACAAGTGTATGATAAGTTTTGAAACGTCAGTTTTCTCTCTCCAGTCCTCATTTTTGTCTAAAACAAATCATGATAGGACTGAGTTTTTTGCAAAATAAACTTTAGTCTTATGCTTGACCTGGTTATTTGCATAAAGTGTAGCAAGAATAATTATTTTTCACATAGGCTTTTAAATTGGCTTTGATGAAACTCTGTTTCACAGGAAATTTCAGATAAGATCTTTTAAAGCTGAGCTTAGCAAAGGGTTTGTACGCTCAAATACCTATAAGTTAGGTAAATTCCTCTCTTCTTAAGGTGGCAAAAACATGGGGCTCCTGGGCTTGGTAGAAAGTAACATTCTTGGCTGGGCACAATGGCTCACACCTGTAATTTCAGCACTTTGGAAGGCCACGGCAGGCAGATCATGAGGTCAGGACACCAAGACCATCCTGGCTAACATGGTGAAACTTTGTTTCTACTCAAAATACAAAAAATTAGCCGGGCACAGTGGTGGGCGCCTGTAGTCCCAGCTACTCAGGAGGCTGAGGCAGAAGAATGGCATGAACCCGGCAGGTGGAGTTTGCAGTGAGCCAAGATCACCCCACTGCACTCCAGCCTGGGCAACAGAGCAAGACTCCATCTCAAAAAAAAAAAAAGAAAGAGAAAGTGACATTCTTTACTCACCACAGGTTAGGAACCCTGTACATGGGTTGTGTAAACAAAGTATAAGGCCAATTTTCCCAAGGGGCTTTTATTGACGCTACAAGTCAAACTTGATTCCTTAAAGGGAAGCATATCCTTCCAGCCAAAGCCTTGGTAAAACAACCAGTTTCTCCAATTGTGTCCTGTTGCAAAAGAAAATTGATTCCTATTGCACTAGTGCACATAAGTATATTGTCATAAGCTAAGAATACTCACAAATAGTTTTCAAATTCTGGAGAAGCCAGGCAGAGAGAAACAAATATGCTCCAAATTTTATTCACAGGTGCATATTTTACTCAATTATTAAAGACTGTAAATAGCTCAAAATAAGTTTCCTTGATTCTGAGAAACAAAACAAGGATCAGCAAGGATTTAAGCACAAAGGTTAAAAAGATTACTTCAGTTTTCTGTTAGTTCAGTCCATTCTGTTAACTCTTGTTCTATTTGATACTCATCAATATTTCAGCTCTTCAGAAGTCCTGTACATTTTTCCTTTGTTCTAATATTATAATATCCAGAGATATCAGAAACCTACATTTAACAGCACCAGTCAAAATCCTATAGCTGATTATAAACCATCTTTTGAAAAGGATTAAGGCAAGACAACAATTATCTGTGAATGACAAAATATCCAGGATAGAGTCAAAAACACAATTGACAAAGAAATGTGGTTATTTCTGTGGTTTACAATAACTTGATATAATAATCTTAATTATGATTGATAGCATATACTCAGACATTATAATTTTTAAAATCCCATACAACTTTGGAACATATATTAATATTATTCACTGAAATATAACCTGAAGAAGATTAAACATTATTTTGGCAATCCCATGTAACTAAACATATGAAAATAATCCTGTTTACCTTTCTTTTGAATACTCCAAGGGCCATCTGTAGCATCCAAAAGCTAGAGGTTAGGAAAGACAATTTTTGAAGCTGAAGTTTGATTTTAGGAAGTCTGTTAAATGTGTTAAAGGTTCAAAACACTTGATATTATGAAATAGAATTCCAGATTACTATAGGTTATTTATTTAGCCAAAATGATGACTCAAAAATTTTTAAACAGGCAAAACCTTTTCATTATCCTTTACTATTATGTGAAAATCTTGTTCAAGGGAGAAAGCTGAATTTTACTCTTGCATTAGTGTACTATTAATATCAACTCCATTTAAAAATGAAACCTTATAGATAATTCTATTCAGTCTTAACCAATTTGACCATGAGATGAAATTCTTGTAAACCTTTTATAACCCTCTACAAATTTTTGTTAAAGAGTAGGTCAGTGCCTCAAGAAAACCTCGTCATGTTTTTATTTCAATGCTTAATTTACAGAAAAACTAAATAATCCCCTTTTGAAGTTAGTCAATATGTTACACATAGAGCTTCTTTTATAAGATTATTTTTACAAACCTTTCCCCACTTATTTAAACCTTCAGTTTTATCTTATTTAATTCAAAACAATCCTTTAACCCTAGGCAAAAACTTACATTCCCATGTCTTCTTATCTTTTACTAAAAACATATTTTACTTTCTTTATACACATTGCATGTAAATCTATTTTCAGTCATCTCAATTACATGTTATAACAGCAATTCTTCGTAATTTTTAATTTTAGTGTAAAACCTGGTTATTTAAATTATGTACTAGGCACAGATAATGTCTGACTCTTTCCAGTATAGTTAAGGGCGTGGTTAATTCCACATGTCCTCAGCCTTACCAAATTGTAAAGCAGGCAGGTCAAAAAGTTCTCAAATAACAAAGAAGTAGTTTATAACCTTAAAACATTTAGCAAACCTAGTATCTAACCCACATAATTTAGACCACTTGTTTACATTCTGAAGACATTTGTATTTTACCAATTATCTTTAAATTTGTTTTTATTTATCAAACATTAAAGTCACATGAACTAAAAGGCATTACAGCTTTTATTTTTCCTTCAAAAATATTTGATCTCAGCACTTGTTTTTCTTTAGGCCAATTAGAGCTCTTTTTAAATAAATATCACACACATAACACATATATAATTACACAGACAGACAGGAGAAGATACAGTAATTGTAAGATTTTTCATTTGCCAATCTCCCACTTGGATTATTGGCCTCAGGGTGGAACCCTTCAAAAGCACCGCTAGGAGAGCATACAGTTTCTAGGGCCTAATAAACAGGCATAGCCAGAAGACAAAAACAGATTTTTGAGAGGGATCCATCAACTTTCAATTCCTGGGGTTCTGTAAAGAAAACAGAGGTTTCTTGCAAAAATGGGGTCTGCGGCACCTTCTCTGTTTTTACCACCAAGTCCCATGCCCTCAGATGTTATCTTAGGGCCTCTCCTGCATGCATAAAGAGTGGCAAGACAAAATGGAGAAAAATAATTCAGTTGACAGAAAAAAAAAACACCAAAAAACCACTTTTTCAGAAAAACAAGATCCAGAAAGAGAAAAACATAAAGGCCTTTAAAATATACCTATAGCCTGGATATCCACTTTCAATTAAGCTGAGCACTCTTTAAGAAAATCCTGTTAAATTCCTTAGTACCCAACTTTAGCCATGCCAAGTAGCCAGTATTTCTAACTTTTGAACTTTACCAAAAGTGAAACAGGTGAAAATAGCAAGCCTCAATTAAGGTTATGGCTTAACCATGAGTGTGCAAGGTATTTTCAAAGAGGTGGTAAGCAATTTCTACAAAATCTAGAATCTTTAAAGGTAGCTAGAGAAAGAATGATTCAACAAAGGAAGCCAGAAGTTGTTCATGGACAGGAAAAGAATCAGCAAATGGCAAAAGTCACACAGATATTAACCAGAAAGTATCCATCCCCTAAGCCAGGATTGAACCTGGGCTGCCATTGTAAAATGGCAAAGGCCAAAAGAAAGTACTCCCATGTGGTTACAAGGTCAAGCTCTCAAGGATGTGAAACAAGATGGAGACCTGCAGCAAAGCTCGTTACTGACCAGTTTGCTGGGCTGGCTTGAACAGCAGGCTTTTTGGGGTCCTAGGCCTGCTTTCTATCCTAAGGCATTCCTCCTTATGACAAAACCATACAGAAAGACACATGCAAAGCTCACCAGATTGGGTGCAGCCCAAGACTGGCCTCATAAATCCTTTCTTAAAATAATCATAATGTTACAGAGGATGTAAATAGTGACATTTACCATTTATCTTACCAGTTTGTACAGGGAGAGGTCGGCCAAAAGTCTGACTGGTAAGAACTTTTACTTTTTTGCCAGCATATCAGCCTTCTGGGTTCCCCTCCTCCAAGATCCATTTTAAGCCAAGCAGTTTAAGGTTTGAGGAAATTTATTTTTCCCAGTTTGGGGGATGCATCTGAGGGGAGCGTCCTGTGTTACAGGGACACAATTACCCATCTGCGAAGAGAGGACAGAGGAGGAAAAAGGAAAAAGAAAGAGTTATATGTATATTTTTTTTCAAAGGAGTCCCAGTGATTCAGGAGGTATTCAAGACTCTTGATAGATTGAACACTATTGGTTACCCATCTAGAAAGAGGCGGAACAAGGCATCTCTTGTTCTTTTTTCTTTCTAGGAAATATCCAGGGTATGTGAGGGAGAGAGAGAAGAGGCCCCCCTTCCTTCTTCCATCCTCATATCTCCAAGTCCCAGCAACCTCAACAAGGTGCCGCCCATGGGTGCCAGTGTGGCTTTTCCCTCATGTTAACAGGGAGGCCTAGGTGGTGATAATTATCTGCATTTACCCACATGCTGCCTCCTCCCTGTTTTTGGTAAGCTTTGAGTTCCCTGGAACACATTTATGCCATGGATACTAGCATGACCTCCATCCATGAAATGAAAGGGGGCCTAATTGGCAGGAATTCATCATGCTAAGGAAAAGCTGTGGAGCTGGGTCCCCCTCAAACAAGGTAGATAAAAGGCTGTCTTGTGTGTAGAGGTCTGGGCCTAATAAGATGTTGTCCAAAAGGAAAAGAAACCTAACTCCTGACATGGTGGATAAAAAGGGGAAAATAAAATAGCTTAAGTGTAGGGTGGGGAAGATGCTTTGAGGCGGGGGGGGGGAAGGAAAAAAAAAGAAACATCTTGCTTTATGCAAATAGGTTCCTCTAACAGCGTGAAAAACTCTTAATCATTGAACCCCCTTCTTGGCTCAACCAGGGGAGGAAAGATTTCATGGACGTGTGGCGGGAGGGGACAGTGAATGGGAAATGCTGGCCAACTCTCCCGCCAGCTGCGTGGGGACCCTGACCCCTGAGACTGCCTTGGGATCCAAGTAGCAGCCAGGGCTCATTCTTGCCTTGCCTGGCCATTGGACATAGCATGCACATGTGGCGGACTTGGCCATGTGCCCCAGCAGGGGGAGTGGGGGGGTCAGGGAGTCATTGCTTGCCCATGAGTCCCCCACACACACCTGTAATCATTGAGGTGGGGTGTGGAATGCCTCTAAGAACAAACAGAAATCGCATTGTTTTGAATTGCGTATCTGATGACTGGGCCAAAGGCTCACTCTACCTAGTGATATCTGTGCAGTGTGTAATAATACCCTTAACATTACAAAAGAAGAGATAGGCGCCATGACAACCCCCCACCAAAAAGAAGGAAAATGCCATAGAAAAGATTGGATTGGAATGAGGCCGACGTTCCCAGCCCCAAGAGTGATGGAGGGGTGGTGTTGGGTTCCTCTCCAGCATCCTGTCCACTGTAGCTGCGCCATTCATTCTTAATCGGCTCACCAGAGGTTCGGTGCTGCATCTGCCTTCAGAAAAAGTCTGAGGACAAGAAGGCACAGAAGAGAAAGAGAAGGGTTTGGGAGGGTCTTCATTTACTCTTCCTCCAGGTATCCCAGGCGAGCCCCCAAACTGATGCAGGATTTTTTTGTCCTTAGCTCAGCTAGATCTGGGTTCTGGTCTCACAACCAGGAAAAATTAGGCATGCAGCCACTCGAAGAGTGAGTGGTGCAGAATTTATTAAGTAAAAGGAAAGCTCTAAGCTAAGAGGGTGTCCTGAAAGTGGGTTCCTGGTTGCCCCCTTCACAGTTGAATACAAGGGTTTTACATACAAGCTGATAAGGCTAGGTTCCCTATTGATATAAGGCACAAACTCCTGGCGGCTCCACCCCATTCTTCCAGTGCGCATGTGGGCCCTTAGTCCTCTGAAGGCATGTTTAGGTAAGTCCTCTGTGCAAGTTCCCTTATCTGCACAAAACATGGGTTGGAGGTTCTCTGGGGACCCTTCCCTTACTGTCTGCCTAAAGCAAGCTGGCTAACTCCTTTCAAAGTTGACATCAATTGGGTGGCTTGAACACCAGAAATGTATTCTCTCATAATTTTGGAGGTTAGCAAACTGAAATTAAGATGAGGCCATGCTCCCTGTAAGGGTTCCAGGGGAGAATCCTTCTTTGCCCCTTCCAGCTGCTGGTGGTTGTTGGCATTTCTTGGCTTCTCTGGCTTCCACGTGGGTCCAGTTTCTCTCCGCCTTATATTCACATCACCATCTCCAGTGTGTATCTCAAATCTCCCTCTGTTTTTATCATATGAGTATATTTGCCGTTGAGTTTAGGGCTCACCTGGATAACCCAGGATGATCTCATCTCAACATATTTAACTTAGTTACATATAGAGTCTTTTTTTTCAAATAAAGTCACATTCACAGGTTCTGGGGATTTGCCTTAGGACATATCTTTTGGGGCCCCTATTCAACCCACTACATTGCCTCTTTTTGTTATTATCTGTTATGGGTGGAACTGTGTTCTCCGTCCCCGCCAGTTTTGCATATTGAAGTCCTAAGCCCCAGTACTCTAGAATGTGAGCTTATTGGGAAATAGAGTGGTTGCAAATTTAATTAGTAAAGTTAAAATGAGGCCATTAAGGTGAGGTCTAAATCATATATGACTGGTATCTTTATAAAAAGGAGAAATTTTGACACAGACATGAACACAGGGAGAATGCCATATGAAGATTATAGTAGAGACGGGTCATGTTTCTACAAACCAACAAGAAACCACTGGAAGTAGGTAAGAATCGTGGAAGATTCTCTCTCAAAGCCCTCATAAGGCACCAACCCTGCAGACATCTTGATCTTCGACTTCTAGCCTCCAGAATTGTGAAATAATATATTTCTATAGTTTAATCCACCCAGTTTATGTGCATCCTTATGATAGACTTAGCAAACTAATACATTCTACATATATGAATAGCATTTTAAATGGTGATGATCAATTGTGGTGCTGTAATCTATAATTAAAGTTATATTTTATCTATGAACATTCCACTGAAAGTGTTTTTAATTTCCTACTTTATAAACAACTCAGTAATAAATATGCAACTATGTACATGCGACATTTCTCTTTTATGGATTATCGCCTTTGAATACATTCTAAGACATGGGAATCTGGGTCCAGAACAAGAAACAATTTCGGTACTGAACACCTTGGGAATGTGTTGCTGAACTGCTTTCCAACAAAAGCGTGGTTACAATTTACCTTCCATCTGCTATCTGATAAGTGATTTCTATATGTTTTCACCAGCTTTTGACATTATCATTTCAAGTGCTGTCACACACATTTTGAAGATACATTCAAATTTATTCTTGAGGAGGGAGGGGTAACGCAAAATACTATAAATTTGGTTGTAACTTTTTTTCTGTCTTTTGCATTCAGGCAGTCACCAGAGGAAATTAGTCAGTGTCTTTAGGTTACACTTTGGTTAACACATTTAATTAAACAGCCCAGTAGTAGAGAATTCAAGATGGGTGTTATTAATTTCATGAAATCGCTCCTTAATTCTAACTTTCATAAGTCAAATTTTATTTCTTTAATTGCATGTCGATTGTTATAACGAGGAGAATCAGAACAGCTTATAGGACAATATTTCTTTTTTATTTTCCTTAACACACCATATTTATTTGGAAATTTACCTCCTCCATTGTCCAGGGAATTAGGATGGGCGTTGGCCGTTTTTCAGCACTTCCTGGTTGAGGTCAAGGGCTCCACTCACGTGCCTGTCCATCCCTCTACAAGGCTTGCCTGGCAGCTGCAGTTTTTCCGTTTAAAATTTAACAATGATCAAATCCCCCAAAAAGCTACCAGGCTAAAAAATGAAACATCTTTATTTATCTTTTAAATCCGGAAAAGTGCTGCTGAGCACAGCTGGCTCGCTGCTGTTCCTGCAGCCCCCATCTCTGATCCTTTCTAGTCTCCTACCCACCCCCACCCCACCATAGGCGGGCAGAGCCGGATTTCTGCCCTTCAAACCCCGAGTGTGAGGAAACCTCGCCTGAAGTCCTCGCATCACCCTGCACCCTCACGCCCTTGAGTTTTAAAAAGCCACTGCGTTCGTGGGTCACTGCAGGGCGCCTCCGCAGTGTCTTTAGCAGATACAAGCGCATCCCTCCCACGGGATGTGCAGTGTAGTCAAGCTGAGTAAACTGGGATTTTTGGCTGCCTTTTCCGCTAGGGTGGGTGGGGAAAGGTGTGTCCCCCAAGCGTTCAGTTCAGACTAGAACCTTTGAATCTCTCTCTCTCCTCAGTATCTCCCTCCAGCCCCTACCCCGCCACCTTTCACAGTGTGGGAGTTCTCCCTCCCCACACCAGAGAGGGGCGCCTTTCTAGCTTCCTTGTCCCCTTGCCCACTGATTAAAAAATTGAGAAAAAAACCCACCCCCAAACCCAAAACAAAACAAAAGCCCCAAACAAACAAACAAACAACCCACTCAAACCAGAACCACCCCCCGCCCTCCCCGCAACCACACAAATGCGGGAATCATAGCCAGTGGATCCGCTGGTGCTGAATGAATGGAAGCGCGGGGCGGGCCTGCGCGCGCGGCCGCCCTGCCCACGATGCTGTGTCCCCGCGGCCTGTAGGGCCCTCGCTGGCCCCTCGCCCACCTCCCGCCCCGGGCTGAGGCTGCCGCGGGTTCCGCGCCCAACGCCGAGGCAGCGGCGGCGACGGGTAAGGTCGGAGGGAGGGTGGTTTCCTCCCGCCCCACACCCAGTCTCCGAGCCGGATATATAGAGTGTCACGTTTGGGAGCAGAAAGACCGGAGCTGTTTCCTTGTGGCTGGAGCGCTTCCCGTAGCCTCGGGGAAGGAGCAGGATTTAGAGGACCACTAGTTGAACCCCATCCTCGTGCTGGAGGAACAGGTATTCCAGGGTCCCCAGCCCTGGCGCTCGCAGAGCCCACGCGCTCCGAAGGCAGACCGGACTGGGGGTGGCCCAGGAGGGAGGGCTTGGCTGGGTTCGCAGGGCGGAGCGGTTCCCGGCAGGACCTCCAGGAGGGTGGGTGTGAGGCGGGTGGGAGGGGAGAAGCATTTGCGGAGGCTCTGCTCCCGAAGCTGCCCCCGGCAGCACCCCCGTCGTCACCGGCCGTTTAGGCGCGTTTGGCGTCGGCGGATCCCGCCAAGGTGGGGCGCGCGGGGGTTGCAAAGGGCAGCGAGCCGGGAAGGATCCGGGAAGGTTAATGTGGGGGGCCGCGCCGTGGGGACTGGGGACCGACGGAGAGAGGAGCGAGGCCGGGTCCCGCCCAGGCCTCCTGGGCCCTTGGGGCTATTCCTGGAGAGAGAGCGCAAATGCCGGGGCCACGTGTGAAACGGCAGCGGTCCTAGGTCCCCTCCCGGCGCCCGGGACCGCCAGGGCGCCCAGCCCAGGTCCCCGGAGCAGGTCCTCGCCAGCCCCCAGCCCCACCTCAAGCTGCGCGCGTCCCTACCCTTCCACTTGACCCTTGCCGGGGTCGCGGCTGACGTGTGCTGGGGCGGCTGGTGAGGTCAGGGCGGGATTTGCCCCCGTAGGAAGTTTTAGACACCTTCCTGTGGTCTGGGCATCCTGCGGGTGTACAGGGGAGCAGGTGCCAGAAGACTCCAACTGGAGTAGATGGCTTGCGGGAAGGCTGCTTAACACTCCCAGCAAGTAGAATTACCCGCGGGGCAGTCTCAGTCTATTAAAACAATTCATGCCCAACCTTATCCTAGAAACCAGAGGAAGGCGTCACACCTGCCAGCGGTGGGCACCTTTTCTTCCACGGATGAGTTATGTGGTGTGAGCAACCAAGGTTATCGCTGGATCTGCAAGAGTTTGGCCACTCGTTGAATCATGTAGAGTGCCCCCATTATGTGACGAGCAAGGACAGAGTACGGTCAGAAAAATGACCAGGAAACTCAGGTGGATGGTGCTTTTCTGTTTGCTAGGTCGAGAGAAGTTTGACACTGTGCAAATGGAAATTTGAGAATTACCCCCTTGGTTTCAATTACTCATCTCTCTATATTCCCATTTATATGAACTGGAGATTTGACTGACAGGTGTATTTAGTCCAAAATTTATAAAGCGGTGCAAGGGACTAAATAAAAACTTAAGGCAGCCACGTAAACTGCAAGAGCAGGCGTTTCCGCAGAAGGGATATTTGTGTGTGAGACTTCTAGGAGATGGGCATGAGGTCTTTACCAGGCTGATTCGTGTGTCAATATTCCATCAGTAGTATTTCTCAGGATCCACGTCTTTACAGTACTCTTTTCCTAATTCTGAGGGCAGCTTTTGCACCTGCTGTATTAACAAATTCCTCACTTACTCCTGTTTCTAACATTGGGTTATAATTATCTATAAAATAGATGTAAATCACCATGAGTTGGTAAATCGTACTGCTATTAGAGAAATTAAAGTAAATGAAAATATCCTTTCCTTAAAGGAGGCTAAAATGTGACATCCAATTACAGAGGAAGATGGAGAGGTTGAAAATAAATAAAATGGCTTATATTAGGGTATCACTTTGGGGTTTATAAAGCATATGATCATCTTGACCATCTCACCATCTGCTTTCCTATCTCCTGAAGAAGCATTCTTGAGTGCATTTGTTTCTGGCAACATCTCATCAGCGTTAAGAATTCCTTGATTTTGCATTAATTTCCATGCACTCATGAAAACTTACTTATTCACAAATACAGCTTTGTGAAGGATCATGCATAGTGACCACCAGCATGCTTGTCCGTACCAATATATTCTGACATTGTGGGTTCTGTTGGAACATGTATTACCTTTGAAGAGGGTAACAGACCAATTTGAGAATCTGATGAAAGCTATGGAATATTAAAGACAAATACATACATATTAACACAAAATTTTCCATCTCCTGACAATTTCAGGAGTTCATGGCCTCCTTGATGCCCAACCTCCTATATTCTAGATGTCTGGAGACTCCAGGCAGGGCCAGCTTCATGGAAATGCAAAACTGCAGCTGCACAGGGCCTTGCGCTTGGAAGGGCCCTGCATTTGGTAAGGTTCTGCTATCACTGTCTGCTGGCTTAATAATTTTCAAACAAGAGGCTGTGAATGTTCATTTTGAAGTGTGTCCTACCAATTATATCCTGACCCCAGGCTGACAAACTTGGTCTAAAACTAACCAAATAACAGTGTTGTCTTAACAGCAATCCCACTTTTACGGTAAGTTCTCCAGTATAAACCTGAAATTTATCTGCTGCTCACTTAGGTGCCCTTGGACATGTCATTCAGCCTTCCTATATTTCAGTTTCCTCATTGACAAAATAAAAACAACAGATGACACTTTCTACTTTCTTTATTTTCAAGGTTGTATTATCTCTAAGTAAAAATAGATAATAATTGTAAAAAAAAAGTCTACTGATTTTGAATAGTTCTTTTCTAAAAATTATGCTGTTGTTGAAGGGTTAAACTTTGCCCTCCATTTTTCAGAAGTAGCTTGAGGAAGGTTGGTTAAGTACATTAAAAAGATTGTAGAACTTTTCTGACCCTTATAGTTCGGTGGAAAATAAAACAAAAAGTAGCCAAGTATTCAGTATGTTAAATACTCCTGAAATATTATTTGGACAAAATTGGAATTTTCAACTAAAGGTGCAGAATAACTTTTTGGATACCAAAGGTAGTTACTGAATTAAATTAATGTTTGAGTCTAATTCATCCAAAAATCGAACCGTGAGAAACTGAGCCAATGACTGAAAATTTTTGAGGGGCTAATCCTTTTCGTTTCATTTAATTTAAAAAATCTGTAAGTTCAAAAGTTTGGTCAAGTCATCCTTTAAAATATCCTAGGAAATGCCAAATCAATTTAAAATACACCTGGTCTCTTGCCAAGCACACCTAGTGACCTTTTGTAACTCTGGTGCCTCTTAAAGAGGAACTGAGAAAACAGGTAAGTCCTCTGTCCCCAGACTCCTCCCTTAACTACTCTGTGACCTCAAAACTTATCTTTACTCCAGCTGTCTGTGTTAGCATGACGGCAATACACTCAGAACCACAGAGGAATAAAATAGTGTGAAAGGGAATTGATCAAACTCCTATATTAAGGTCTTCTAATGGGGGCACTAGAACGGATGAATGGAGATTCGTTCTTCGTGCAATTACTCTGTGCAGGTGCATGCAGTGTGCTTTAGGATACAAAGTAACAGGTCCTGTATTCAGTAAACTTATGACATCATTAGCAAGACAAATATGTCAATGTAAGGTATTAATTTAAAATAACAAATAAGTAGTTACAAGGCAACAGAAGATTTGGCACCAAATGAGTGGTACAGAAAATAAGTGCAATGAATTTCCAAGAAGAGAATAAAATAAGCTGAAATGCTGAGGGAAGCATAAAAGGAAAGGCCCTTAGAGATAGCCCTTAAAGTTCTGGTCCTAATAGAGATGAACAAATAAGACTTTTGGGTGCCCAGGGACCTCAGTGGCACTTTGGGGTGGGAGGTGTGCAGAACAGGAATATCTGGATGCAGCTGAAGTTTTATGTAAGGAAAAGGCAGGAGATAACTCTGTAAGAGAAATTCCCTCTGGCTAGCTTCATTCATATAATAAATAATTATTAAGCCCGTTCTGTGACCAGACACTGTGCCGGCTTTTCCACATTTGGTGTTGAACAAAGCAGATGTGTTCCCTATTTTTTTGGAACCTGCAGTCGTTTACAGAATAAGCATGTAGGAATACATTATGGGAAGTAGCATGGAGAAGAACAGAATGCTTTAAGAAAAACATCAAGGGCGCTGACTCCATTTTGGTGTTCTGAGAAGGCTTGCTCTTTGACAAAGAAAGATTTCAGTTGCTATTGGAAAAAAAATCGGGGTTAACGTTACTAAAAAAACCCAAAAAATCAACAAAGAGAAAAAGCAGTCTGGGCACAGGAAATTGCAAATGGGAAGGTCCTAAGAGAAAAAGCTTGCAGCATTCAAGGGACAGAGAGGAGGCAGGCCCTGTGACTGCTGTTAGGTGAGGGCACTGCTGAGAGGCAGGACACCAGTTGGAGAGGGGAGCAGGTGGCTGATCATGCCCAGCTTCACGGTGTTGATAAAGATCTTGAATTTAATTTGAGTGGGTTGCCATTGAAGGCTTTTAAGCCAGAGACTGTTCTAATTTCTATTTTGAGGAACTCTTTATGTAGACAGTAAAGAGAGTGAACTAGAGGGATAAAGGATTGGAGGTAGTAAGACCAGGGAGGACAAGCAGAGGTGAGAGTACTGTCAGGGAGGAGGGAGAGAAGTGCTCAGACTTGAGGTGTGTTTTGAGAGTTGGATTGACACATCTTGGTGATAGATTGGATATGGGAGGTGGGCGAGGCAGAAAGAAGAGTGGGAATGAATTCATTTCATAGATACTGCTAAATGCTTATAATCCAAAACAGTAGGCTCAGATGCATATGATTTAGAGATGCCATAAGAAGAACCGAAAGATAGAACAAAAACTGATTGCCCTGGTTATTACCTCTGGAAAAGTATACTGGCTGCTGGGATAGGGGTGAGAGAAAGGAGGGAGGAGATTTTTGCTTTTCATACTATCCTCTCTACTGTTTGAATGATTTTTACAACCACGCTTGCATTTTATAATTTTTTAAAAAGGTTATCACCATGACAGATATAGCTTCTGTTTTTCTGACTTGAGCACATAGATGGAATATGGTGTAATTTCCTAAAATGAGAAAAATTAGGGAAGAAAGATCTGATCCTCTCCAAAATAATTATTCCAAAACACAATTTATTCCCCTGCTTAAAACCCTGTCATTCCTCTGCCTTGCCTACAGCAGTTTTTCCCAAACTGTAGTGTATGAATTATTATTTTATTGGGTTATTAACAGTTCAGTAAAGGAAGAAAAGTTTCCCTGATGATATAACTTTGAGAAACACTTGATTTAACCTACTTAACCAGTTTTATTGCAAGAATCCTCAGAGCTTTTAATGTCCTAATGCGTGTTAATAATCATCAAGAAAGCAGAGGTCTTAGGCCGGGCGTGGTGGCTCAAGCCTGTAATCCCAGCACTTTGGGAGGCCGAGACGGGTGGATCACGAGGTCAGGAGATAGAGACCATCCTGGCTAACACGTTGAAACCCCGTCTCTACTAAAAAATACAAAAAACTAGCCGGGGGTGGTGGCGGGCGCCTGTAGTTCCCAGCTACTTGTGAGGCTGAGGCAGGAGAATGGTGTGAACCCGGGAGGCGGAGCTTGCAGTGAGCTGAGATCTGGCCACTGCACTCCAGCCTGGGCGACAGAGCAAGACTCCGTCTCAAAAAAAAAAAAAAAAAAAAAAAGAAAGCAGAGGTCTTTTATGCTATATTTCCTAAACTTATTTAACCTTGAAATGCTTTTCCAGCAGAGCATCGAAGAGAGTCAGCATTCAGCATAACACGCTTTGGGAAATGCTGTCCTATATTAATAGATTAAACCTTTTAACATCTACAGTTCTCTATTAACCATAAGCTTCTCTCATCTCTTTAATCCTACTTAGTTGGTGGAAAGCGGGAGACTGGAATTGACTCTGTTAATAGGCATTAAGTTGATGAAAACAATTGTGCCCTGTGGATGATATTCAGAAACAAGATCTGCAGTCTGATTAAAAGCAAAATTGTTTGTTTTTCATTTCTACTTCTTTGGCTAGGCTCTGCAGGACCTCATCAAGGTACATTTTGTCAAGTCTATGTTTAATACATGTGACCTGAGGCATAAACAATGGGTAAGACTCCCCAGGGCCTCTTAGGTCCCAAGGTAGGCCTGGGCCTTATCTGATCCTTGTAAGCCATCCCCTGCAGTGCAATACAGTGTGACTACATAGGGCATCTGTAGGAACATTGATTTTTGAGTCATATATACACTTCCTGGATCCCCATGCATTTGTATGGTGGTAGGCTGGAGGCAGAAATGCAACTTATGGCCAAAGAACAGTGCAGCAGAGCATAATGGAAGAAACAGGGTCACACAGCTATCGACTTCTTCCATGGCTTCATCAGCTCTCTGTTCCAGCCCAGGGGTCAGCAACTATGGCCCGAGGCTGAAATCTGGCCCCTGCCTTTTTGTTTATTCTTTGAACTAAGAATGGTTCTTATATTTTTAAATGGTTGAAAAAAATCAAAAGAATAATATTATGTGACATAGGAAAAATAATAGGAAATTTAACCTATATGAAATTTAACCTTCAGTGTCTATAAAGTTTTATCAGAAATCAGCTCGTGTCATTCATCTAATCATCCCTATTTGCTGTGACTGCTTTAGTGCCCTAACCAGTCAATTATTATGACCTTCAAAGCCTAATATATTTACCTTGTGGTCCTTTACAGAAATGTTTGTTGACCCCTGCTCTAGGCTATGAAACTCATCTGCCATAGGTAATCTTAATTGTTTTGTTTTTCATTTGTTTAATTTATAAGAGGGTAGAAATAAAAGAGTTAAATCGACTTCCTAGTAGGTCCTCAAACATTATTGGCATTCAGGCACAGAAAGAGAAATACTGCATGATCTCATTTTTAGATGGAATCAAAAAATGTTGAACTCATAAATAAAAGTAGAGAGAAGAATGGTGGTTACCAGAAGTTGAAGGCAAAAAGTGGTAGGGGTGCAAGGTGGGGGTGAGATGGGAATGGGGGAGTCGAGGTGGAGGAAAGTTGCTGGTCAAAGGGTTCAAAGTTTCAGTTAGACAGGAGGCATAAGTTTTGAGATCTACTGCAAAGCAGGATGACTATAGTCAATGATAATGTGTATTTCAAAATAACTAAGTAAATTTCAAATGTCTCACCACAAAAATGATAAGTGGTGGCTACTGTATCCTCTAAACGTATGAAATTATAATTTGTAAATTTAAAATAGTATTAATTTTAAAAATGAAACAAACCATTGTTGGCATTGTTGGCCAACAATGCCAGTTTTTGTTGATGGCTAGTGTTGCTAATGCTGCATGCCCATGTAAAGAGCAGAAGACAGTCGCAAAAGTGATCACTTTTAAATTTTATTCAAACATTTGAACTCCTATATACAGGATAGGCACTCAGATAAATAAAACTATGGCTTCCAGAGGTAAGGGGGAAATTAAATCTACTATAACTTAACGATTTTATTTTGTTACCTCTGAGCAGATTGGATTTCCTATGAGTAGTCACCTCTGATTTTTATTTCAATAATGAAGCCAATCTTTTAAATCTTTTTTTATTATTATTAATGCACACTTTTGTATGAAGAGTGGTAGTTTAGGGGTGACAGCCTCAATTCTAGATGACAGAAATACACATTTCTCTGTCCCCACCCTAAACCTACTGAATCAGAATCTTTGGTGTGAGGATCCCCAGGTGTTTCATAAGTAGTTGCCACAGCACAGGGGGAGATTTTGGAATAGCTAGTCCAGGTATTTCCATGGAACATAGAGTCAGAAAATAAGACCCTCGAGGCCTGGTGCTTGGCTCTGTTACTGCTGTCATAAAATATTTTTAGATGAGGATGTGCTGTGGGATCACAGAGTTTGGATTTGGGGTCTCATTGCCAGCCATATTGACTGGGAGATTTCTGTAAGATATCTAACTTTTTAAAGAGGACTGGTTACAGGTGACATCTTCATTCAATAGACATTTTCCCACTTTAATCAACATGTATTAAAGCAAAGGACATTATACATATATATATATATATATATATGTATGTATATAAAACAATGTGACCACACAATGCAATTAAACAATGAAAACTGATTAAACAATGTGGTTAAACAATGAAAAAAAAGTCTTACTATAATTGCCAGACACTAAGAATAACATTTGCTTGTTGATTTAGCTGTATTATTTCAAAGTCCTAGATCATTTTGCATCCTTAACCGCTGCAGTTTTGCAAAAGCATTTTTCAAGCTGCAGTTGATGATATGTATCCCCTATGGCTTTTGGACATCTTGCTTTTAAGGCATTTTAACTTCCCAGGATTCTCCAGAGACAGCCCCAAAACATTGAAGCCCACACCTGAAGGGAGGAAGAGAAAGCAAACACTCCTCCCTGTGAATTTGTGTAGAAAAGACAAAAATATGGCTTCTCCAACCCACTTACTCATCCTTCCACCTTAGCTGGGAAGTTGTTGGATCAGTAGAATTTGCTGATGAATAACAGGATGACCACAGGAGGTAAGAATATTATTTCCTGTGTCAAGAAATGAGAAAAAGTCATTGTGAAAACACCCCACATTTTAGATCATTTTTAAAAAAATGGTTCACTATTTATTACAGGTCATTGAAAGGGCACATTCCACAGAAGTGAGCAAATGTCCCAGGTATCCTTGAAAGCAAGATCCTTGGAAATTAGGATGGCAATTAAGTTATGTGTCTGGTCCCAACATATTTGAAATCACTTAAGCACTTCCAGCAGAATTAGATTCACCAGTGCACAGTATTGTCAAGAAACCAAAAGAATCTGCCAAGCTAAACTGAGTAAAAGAAACTGTAACAATTCAATGTTTGTGCATGTATTAAAGATTTTTGCTTATTATTTTCAATAAAGTATATGTAATACTGCAAGTTGTATGGATAGAAGTAACATAGGTTTAGCATCTTAAAGATGGATGGTATTCAGTTAATGAAATCATAGAGAAATTTGCCTAAAACTTAAGAGAAACTGTTTACTTAAAATAATATTGTTCCTGATAGATATTAATTAATAAGTAAATATTAATAAAAGCAACTTTATGTCAGTAAATAGTAATAAGTAAAAATATTAATAAAGCCAACTTTGTGTTTCTCTTTATATTTCACTGTAACTATTGTCTCATTTTGAATTGAATCTTATTTCACCTGTGTTTTGTTTACACAATACCTTCAAGACATATCTCCCCTGAAGCTAAGCACATGATCTAAAAGGTGGACACTTGTTCTTTAACCAAAGAGCTTTCTGGGGATTGAGATCCACTTACCAAACTATTCTCAAAGCTGCAGGAATCTCTGATGGCTTGAAAGAATTGATTTCCCTCATCCAAATGAGCAGTTTGCTTCTTTCTCAGCAACTTGTACTTGCCATAACTCTCTTCTTAGCAGAAGTGTGACATTGCCTCTTCCTTGTTTTCCTTCTACTATTTTGGTGCAGTTTTGCCGGAGGCAATGGTTATGCAAGTGCTGCTGAGTATGTTCCTGATCACAGGATGACACTTAGGTAAATTTAGGTCTCAGTTTCTTTTAGGACAGAACAAACTTTTCCCAAATTAGACTTCCTTGAACTCCTATACATACTATATGTTGGCACATATCACACCATCTTGTCTACAGTACATAGCAGTGAGTGTAAATAGCTTTGTCTTAACTAAGTATATTCACACTGGAAATTGTAGAATGTTCAAGTACCATATCTATATTTGGTTCAACTCTCTTACAGAAAAGAAAAGCCAGTTCCGAAGACATTAAGTGGCTTGTCACACATCTATTTAGCGGGTGCATCAAGGCTAGTATCCACATCTTATGAGTGCAATTCCCATAACCATTCCATTCCATTCATTCATTTATTCATTCGTATGATTTACTGAGTACCTACTCTGAGCCAGGCAGGATGTTTAGCTTTGCAAATAGAATGCAAAACAAGTTATAGTACCAGTCCTCAAATTTTAGTACCCCCTACTCTTTGAGCAATATTTGGCCAGTTGCAACTTGGAGTTTGTGCAATTTTTCAGTAATGATATCCAGTGTGTCAATATGCAATGCTCATACATCTTTATTTTCCCTTCTTCTGTCTCCTAACCAGTCCCAGTCAGCGACTTGACTTCCCATAGCACCAAGCACTTAACACCAATAAGAGTAAGATGGGAGGCTGGGCGCGGTGGCTCATGCCTGTAATCCCAGCACTTCGGGAGAATGAGGAGATCGAGACCATCCAGGCTAACATGGTGAAACCCCATCTCTACTAAAAATACAAAAAATTAACTGGGCGTGTTGGCAGGCGCCTGTAGTCCCAGCCACTCAGGAGGCTGAGGCAGGAAAATGGTGTGAACCCGGGAGGCAGAGCTTACAGTGAGCCAAGATTGTGCCACTGCACTCCAGCCTGGGCGACAGTGTGAGACTCTATCTACCCCCCCCCCCAAAAAAAAAGCGTATGATGGGAAATTAAGTTGAAATGAAATATTAAAAATTCCATAGGGAAGATCATGAAAATTCTTCCCAAGAAAACAATGTTCTTGATTCACTACTGCAAGGCTTGGGAGTTAGTTAGCTTGTGTGTCTCTCCTCTTGTTTACTCACTGTGTCACCAGGTCCTCTCTTTCCTCAAACTGGCTGAGCTCTAGCTTGCATCCTCTAGCTTTCCTTTCCTTTCTGTATCTAAAGATAGACACAAACTCTTGGTGTTTTAAGTACTTAAGTGCTAATCCTTGTGGGGAAAGTGAGAGGGGAAGAGCAAAAATAACCGATGTGAAGAAGTTAAGAAGTTTCCAGAATGATACCGTTGAGTCTTGGCATAGGATCAGTAGTTAGTTGCCTACTTCCTCTAAGATAAGTGGAAAAACCCCATTATCTTCAGCTATCTGTCTTTATTTCTGGAGGCAAGATCAAAAATCAACCATCTGCCCTATAAGTCCTTACTTATTCTCCTGAACTAGATGAGTATGGGCATTGTCTGATGAGAGGATTTCTAGCTTTCGTCAGATTCTCACAGAATTCATGAGCAGAACAACGTGGGGGAACCACTGCTTTAGGAGCCATTAAGTGGACCATTTTAGTTCCTTGAAGTTCTCTAGACTCTGGCCGCTGTCAGGTCAGGAAAGATGCCTTCTGAAGATTCCTTACAGGGACTGTACAGCTGTTTGAGATACATAGGATTTTATATTCCATCTTCAGTGAGTATTACATTGTTCCAAAACAGAGAAAGGATTACGTTATTCCCCTGCATAACACCTTCCGTGGCTGCCCATTCCCTACAGTAGCCTTGCCAAGTGTGTGAGATGCTAATTGAGGTAGACTGTGGGAGGTGGGTGTTTCCAGTGCAGAAGAACCCTTGATATCACCTTCACTTACTGCTATATGGCTGTGTATCCAAAGGCAAGTTACTTAACTTCCTGCTATATGGCTGTTTTCAAAGGCAAGTTACTTAACCTTTCAGTCTTCCCAATGTATTCATTTGCTAGGGCTGCTGTAACAAAGTACTGCAAACTGGGCAGCTTAACCAAAAGAAGTGTATTGTGTCACAGTTTTGGAGGCTAGATGTCTGAGATCAAGGTGTCAGCAGGGATGGCTTCTGAGGGCTGTGAGGGAAGTATCTGTTCCAGACCTCTCTTTCTTTGCTAATAGTTGGCTGCCTTCTCCTTGTGTCTCACATCTTCTTTCTATGCATATATCTGTCTTTTTTTTTTTTTTTTTTTTTTGAGACGGAGTCTCGCTCTGTCGCCCAGGCTGGAGTGCAGTGGCCAGATCTCAGCTCACTGCAAGCTCCGCCTCCCGGGTTCCCGCCATTCTCCTGCCTCAGCCTCCCGAGTAGCTGGGATCACAGGCGCCGCCACCTCGCCCGGCTAATTTTTTGTGTTTTTAGTAGAGACGGGGTTTCGCCGTGTTAGCCAGGATGGTCTCGATCTCCTGACCTTGTGATCCGCCCGTCTCGGCCTCCCAAAGTGCTGGGATTACAGGCTTGAGCCACCGCGCCCGGCCATATCTGTCTTTTTATAAAGACATCCATTATATTGGATTAGGGACTCCCCCCACTCCAGTATGACCTCATCTTAATTAATTGTATTTGCAGTGATCATGTTTCCAAATAAGGTCACATTCTAAGGCACTGAGGTTTAGGACTTCGACATATAAAACGATTCAATCCATAACACTCAGGAAATTATTACTTGACTCCTTATTATCACAATGGAAAATGAGATGAAACTATCTATAAACCACTTTCTGTGTACTAAGAAAAAGTACATATATTTTTAGTATGGATTAATAGTGAACATAAGTAATGACTACTGACTTCACCAAGAGTTTCTTCTCCACATTATCTTTATTATTTTTTATTAGGTATAACATCCATGTAGAAAAGTGAATATATCATAAATGCATATAACACACACACACACCTCCCAGATTCTGTATTCCAAGTTAAAAAAGAAAAAGAGAAAAACATTTATCAGCATCCTATAAGCTCCCGTCATACTCCTGGGCAGTCCCTAGTGCCTCCCAGATTAACCACTGTCTTGACATCTAAGTCACAGATTAGCTAAGTTCAAACATAGATTAGCTTTACCAGTTTTTGGAGTTTGTATAAATGAAATTATACAGTAATACTTTTTTATGTCTGGCTTCTTTACTCAATATTATGGTTATGAGATCCTTCCAAATTATTGTGTGTATTTGTAGATTATTCATTCACATTGCTGTATAGTACTCCATACTGTGAATATGCCATACTTTATCCATTCTGTTGATGAAAACTTTAGTAGTTTCCATTGTGAGTTTCTTATGACTAGAGCTGCTATGAGCACTCTTGAGAATGTCTTTTGTTAAACACACATACACATTTCTTTGGGATATACTTAGGTGTGAAATTGCTTTATTCAAAGAGCTTTAATAAATCTGCCAAAGCGTTTTCCAAAGTGATTGATCAAGTAATACTCCCAGCAGTGGCAGTCAAGAATTTCCCTTGTTCCACATTCTTGTCAACACTTTTTATTTTCTGTCATTTTCATTTTAACCATTTGAGTGGAAAAGTAGTTGTGAGGCATGGTGGTTTTATTTGTATTTCTCTGGTAAGTAAAAAGATTGAGCACCTTTCCATATATTTATTGGCCACTTGGATATCTTCTCTTGTGATGTCCCCAAGTCTTTGCTCATTTGTCTATTGGGTTATCTTTTTTCATAGTAATTTGTGGGTATACATTATATATTCTGGGTACAATTCCTTTGTTGGATATGCACTTTGTCAATGTCTTCTCCCAGTCTATACCTGGCCTTTTTACTCTTTTAATGAACACAAATTCTTAATCTTAATAGAGTTCAATTTATTAGTATTGTTTTTCATAGTATTTTTTGCCTACTCATGAATCAAGATGTTCTTTTCTAAAAAATGTGTTGTTTTGCCTTTTACACTAAAAGATATACTATCCATCTGAAATTAACTTTTTGTATGATGTGAGAAATAAAATACATATTTTTCCATGTGGATATTCCATTGCCTCAAAATTAGTCATTAGAATTCTGCATATCATTTTAAATCACAGGGACATAGTAGCAGTCTGGATACCTCAGAACGAACACATTTAAGGATAAAGTCATTTAAAACATATCTCACTATAATGACTTCTGCAGCCCATTTTGACTATGAATAGCCTAGGATGTTCAGTGTTAAGGTCAAATGCTCATTTAATCTGCTTGCAGGAACCTAATTTCTGGTCTAATAGATTAAGTAAAATAAAACAAATAAATGCATCCTCTTGGAAATAGATCACTCTAAAAAATCAAAGTATTAAATTTAAAATTAATTTGGATCCTCGATGTAAGGGTTATTGGTGAAAAATGTAGTAGTGTGAAAAGGTCTTGACCAAACATTTGAGGAGAAATAATCAAAAGGCTTATCTTTTATTATTAAGGAAGGCAAATGAAGGGCCCACTTGTCTTCATTACACTTACACATTTAATGTCTCATTGGTTCCCCCAACTCCCATCAAAATGGAAGACGTGGAATAAGGAGAGGTTGAAGGCAGAAAGATTAGCTAGGTGGCCATTCATTCTTTCATGCATTCATTCAACAAGAATTTATTCAATGATTATTCTACCAAGTATTGTATGAAATTCTGTGAATATTAAGAAGACTAAAACACAGTCATTGCCCCCAAGGCATTTGCAATCCAGTGGAGAAAACAGACAACCAAGTAGTCACTTACATAAATGTGACAATGGATAAAGGCTCTGAGAGTTTGGCAGATAAGACATTCAACTTAGCCCAGAGTGAGGGGAGGCCTGGGAACCCCTTCTCAAAGTCTGAGGTTTGCCCACTGAAGGGTAGGACAGGATGAGGGATAAATGGAGGACATAGCCTCTAGAGCTAGTCTACAAGATGTGTGACCTTGGGCAAATCACTTTATTTCTCTGTGCCTTAGTTTTCTATTTGTTAAATGGGGTTTATAATAGTAATCACCATAGAATTGTTCTGCTAATTCATTCTTCCGTTAGAAGAGTGACTGGCACTGAGTATGTGTTTAGTGAGTCAAGGTATTGTCATATGTGAGAGTTACAGCATTACAATTGGTCCCAAAGTTCTGGAGAAGCAAAGAGGTATTATCTACAGCATTTGTCCAATGTGACAACTGTAGTCGACAGAGAAGAGCATGGACCAGAACCCAGGAGTTCAGACTGTTGTCCTGATTGTGCTCTATATCTACATCAGATAAATGGCTAGATTATCTCTAAAGTTCCTTTCCACTCTCATGTCCTATGATTCTGCAGCTCCTGCTGAGATAGACTTAATAAATATGATTTGAATTCTGGTGGTAGAGAAATAAAGAAAGAAATCAAAATCCATTCTGAGATTTCCAGCTGAGTAACTGAGTGAGCAGTGACATCATTTCAAAAGAAACAGGCAAGTCAAGAAGAGATCGGTATATGGAGACTGGGAATCATATAGCACAGATTTGTGGATAGAATTTTTAGGTTGGAAGAAACTATTTCCATCATTTTAATTCAGTGTGGTAGAGAGGCAGATATTTCCATAGTTAGTCACGACCACAGAAACAGGAGCCCTATTGCCTAGATTAGGGTTTGTCACTTACTAGCAAGTTACTTAAATGTTCTGCATCTGGCTTTCTTCATCTGTAAAATGCAGGTGAAATGCAGATTGAACCATGCACAATTGCCCTTTGTAAGTCAAAATGGTTGAGTGTTGGGAATTTCATATGGTTCGACCTAATAATAGATATGCTCTAAGGGGCTGTACTGAGAAGTAAGTGAGTTCATGTGTGTTATCTGCTTAGGCCAGAGCTCAACACATAATACAGTACTATGGAAGTGTTTCCCTTATTATTAAGGCCATTTAGTTTTTTCAAAATCGATTGCACCAAGGTTCATTTAGGAAGAACAATCAGGAATTGCATAGTATGCCTATTTAGGTCTCTTTTCCATTTTTCACGTAGGCAGGCACGAGGCCTTGATGAGGCAGTTAGTCCCTAGGAATACAGCTGGGTTTACTTTTGCCAACATGGCTGCTGCCATTTTGCTCATTTCTCATGCCTCCATCTAGACAGGCATTGGCTTCTGCTCCAAAAGGAAATTTAGCATCAAAGTTCTTGGATGAGCTAGCTTCCTCTCCCTGTTCTTTTGTCCTCCACTCTCACTCCCTCCTCAGCCCAACTCTTGGTACCAGCAGGCCTAGTTTCCATCTCCCTCAGTGTGATATTGGTGACATACTGGTCATCCAACATCTGAAGGCCCTTGGTATTCTGGACACCCTGTCTGGCCCTGCAAAGGGGGGAAAAGGAGAAGGGCATATCTAAGGCTAAGAAGAGAGAAGAACGGAGGGGAGAGTGAAGGGGGCTCCAGCTCTGAGCCATGAACTGAGGAGTAGGACAGACACAGAGGCTACTGAGGAACCCTGTTCTAGTTTCATGACTTTGATAAGTCTTAGTCTGTCTATGTGATGAGTCTCCAATTGTGCATGAACCAAGATGCAGAGATACGTTAAAGAAGCAGGAAAAACAAAACAAAACTAAAAATGTGTCTTTCCTGTGTCTTTTAAATCATAGGGACACAGTAGCAATCTGGACACCCTAGCAGTAAAAGCAGTATGAGTAGAGTTCCTTACAGAACTGTTTACTTGCTGTTGCCTGGTGTCATATACAGATTAACGATGACTCATACTGTTGGTTTATAATATATGTTCCAGTTTGTGAATTGTCTGTTCACTTCCTTTTTTTTGTTTGTTTTTTGTTTTTGTTTTTTTGAAGCACAAAAGTTCTTACTATTAATGTAGGTAAAATTACTGAATATTTTCTCTTTGTTTTCAGATATTTGTATCTTGCTTAAGGAGATTATTCCCTAGCTGCGTCACGTTTTAAGTAATTAGTTTGTAAACCTCTCCTACGTTAGGCTCTGGTTTCAAGTTTGCACCCATTCAAGTTTGCAATGGTTTATTTCCTCTTGTTGGTGTCACCCTAGTGATACATTTTACACAAAGGAAGGAAATACTCTAAGGATGAAATTCAGAATAACAAATTATGGCTGATTAAAATCACCCTTACTAATTACTGAATGTTTCACAAGTGCAAGACACTTGACAAAAACTCTGTTGCATCAATCCCAGGGATCACAGATGAGGAAAATTAGGCCCACAAAGTTTAAAATATAATCATTAAGCAAGCAATCAACATAAAAATATAGTTATTATTGAAAGCATAATTTCAGTTAGGGGAGAGTTCCAACTCGAAAATCTCCTTTGAGAGCTAACCTAAAGAATGCTTGGGGTATTGAAATATTCCCATTTTGTTTGAATGTAGTAGACACGTTTATACTAAAAGTAGCAACATATTTGCCTGAAAATCAATGAAAAATGATTCTACCTTCTTTTTCGATGATCAAATTTTTTAAGAACAGAGTGTCTTTATTATCAAGGACAGTTTGGAAAAAGTTGTACCAAATAGGTAAACATTTGAAGCCTTGAAGAGGAAATTAGCTGTTGAGGTTAGAGTTTCCTTGCAAATTCAATGCATTTAAGTTCACAGAGTTATAATATTCTAATACATGATAATTAAGAAAAAAATTGTAGAACAGAGTTATCAGGTGTACAAATGTCCTAGATGTTGTTGTATAGGAAAAACAGGAAGCAAATGAACACCTGGTAAAAAGCTTTCTCCTGTCCTATAGCATGTAGAAGACGTAAATTTCTTTCATCAAAATTTCAGTCTTTGCTCTGTCACTAACAATGGCCTTAGCCAAATCACTACTTGTCTCTGATCCTCAGTTTCCCTTCTGTGAATAACAACATCTACACTATTTACCTCCCAAGGTTTTTGTGAGAAGGTACTGAAATGTGTGCATGAAATGCTTTGAGAATTGTTAATATAAAGTCTAAGATGTAAATTATAAGAGTTGCTGATGTATTAATAGTAAATGGTATTGACAGTATCTAAGACTGATAAGATCTTTTGTGTGTGTGTGTACAGACTTTAATATCTATATACATAATTTTACACATGATAATAGTAATTTTCATTTAAATTACATTTAACACTCCTTGGAGGACTTATTATATCCATTATTTTATGTAAGTTCCTGATTAACCTTGTGAGGTGGACGAAGTGTTGTCTTATCTTTCCATGTTGATAATGCTGATCTCTACTTTCTAACTAAAAGGAAAGCCTCTCTTCTTTGGCAATTTCCGTAGCTTCTGTCAGTCCTTATTGCTGTTACTTGTCACCTCCAGATTATTCCCTGATATTTATCAAATATGTGGCTCACATATGTCCTCTCCTCTCCTACTTCTGAGAGTATTCTTAACTTCAAAGTCCATGTGGGTGAACATTCAGCACTCTGATGCCTTGACCTCACACTTTCATCAGTTTTCATTTTAAGCACTAAAACACCCAATTTTTAGAAACCTACTTCCAAGGCAAGTCCTTGGGCTTTGACATTGCTCCAGACAGCTATATCTGAAATCTCTAAATCTGACAGTTCACTCTTGGACAGTGACCTTCTTTACCTCCAGCTCTCTTAGTTTCTTTCTCCCCCTATAGCTATGGTTCCAGTTCAGCAAGACTTTTATTCTTTAGACTCCCCACCATCCCTGCCCCAATACACATACACATGCGCACTTTCTCATAGTCCATGAGCTTCCTCCGGATCTTACTTCCTTCTCTGTGTAGCCTAGGTCAATTACTTTAAGAGTACACTTGCCAACTGCTTCTATTTCTACACTTTTCATTTGTCACTCCCAATTTGGATCTTGCCAATAATCGTTTTTCCCTGCTCCAACCACCAGCAGTCAGGTGTTGCTGGAGAAAAACCAGGTAAGTATTTGTATGAAATGGAGATGGTACAAATCCATGGCTGTCCCCATTGGATACTCTGTTGCTTTCAGCTTCTTTGCTGGTTTCTGGTGTGTTTGCTATTCTATCTGAAGGAGTTGTTATAAATATTTACCCCTTTCCAGGAGCTTTTTCCTTTACTTGCAACTTTTTAAATAACAATATATGATCTTGCCTCACAGTCCACAGAGAAAAGAAAAATAACCAAACATCTGTCTCCGGTTCTGCTCCAACCTATCTCTTTTCCTTCTTTTTAGAGGATGACATGACATTTCCCTGTTCAAGTCTGACCTATTTTTTTCTTCAAATTTTATTCCCTCTGAACTTCTCCAGAGGCTTACTTCCACTTATTTTCGTTTTCTCCTTTTCTGTCTCTCAGAGCACGTAAATGCTCAAACATTTCATTTCACTAACAAATAAATGAGCATCCCACACACACCCTTATTTTTACATTCTTCTATTCTTCAACTGTTACATCTTTATCCTATATCACTTTTCCTTTTGTGATTGAATGTCACCCAGAAGTACTTTACATTAGCTCTTCTGATTAAGTAATGCATCCATGGAGTTGTCATGTAACTACTACAATTGAACAACAGTTCATGAATTATCCTGACAATATGGTGCTTTATTTAGTCACTTCTATGTTGACATTTTGCCTTATTCAATAAGGAAGTTTACTTTAGATGAATATATGTCTGTAACTTGCAGCTTTGACCAACGACTAGAGAGAGTATCAAAGCACTAACTGTTACACCTCGTGTAAGAAACAAGAACTTTAAGGATAGTGATGGGAATTGTGGGAAAAAATTCCTCATTACCAGTTACTAATGTGACATTCTTGGAGAGATGGTGCATGCCAAATAAACAGTGTAGTGAAAATAAATATGCATACCCTCATAGATGAAACGCAAATAGTTTCTTTACACAGAATTCCAGAAAGTAGCAGAGGGTGGGATCTTGATAATGTGTCAGTCAAGAGTAAACACAGATGCCAGGAAAGTCTTTCCTGCACAGTTAGTTTATCCTGCTTGAAACCAGAGGACAGCTGGGAGTTGCTGAACTTTGGTTCTTGCTCCATAAAAGGGAAGCCTGCAATTAGATGAACCCTTGCCTCTGCTGACAGAAATTGCTAAGATTTATGATACTGTGAGGGTATGTGGGGGACCTTATATTGTTAGCAAGTGTCAAATTACCCTGATGACATTTCTGGTCAGCTCATTTCCGGGGACGGAGAGCAGTGTGCTTACTGACAGACTAGGCCCTGCGAGGCATCCTGATTTGGTGCATGTTCAGATGTTTCAAAAGCTCATTTCTGAAGAACAGGCTCAGAAAGAAATGAACAAAAAGTAATTCAAACTACCAATAATCATAATCTAGAATTCATCTTGTGTCCAGAATTGGTTCCTTCCAGTGGGTTCCTTGGTCTTGCTGACTTCAAGAATGAAGTTGCGGACCTTTGTGGTGAGTGTTACAGCTCTTAAAGATGGTGTGTCCGGAGTTTATTCCTTCAGATGTGTCCAGAGTTTCTCCCTTTTGGTGGGTTCGTGGTCTCGCTGACTTCAAGAAGGAAGCTGTGGACCTTCGCCATGAGTGTTACAGCTCTTAAAGGTGGTGTGGACCCAAAGACTGAGCAGCAGCAAGATTTATTGTGAAGAGCAAAAGAACAAGGCTTTCACAGCGCGGAAGGGTACCTGAGCAGGTTGCAGCTGCTGGCTGGGGTGGCCAGCTTTTATTCCCTTATTTTTCGCCTCCCATGTCCTGCTGATTGGTCCCTTTTACAGAGTGTTAATTGGTCCATTTTACAGAGTGCTGATTGGTCCATTTTACAGAGTGCTGATTGATGTGTTTACAATATTTCATCTAGACACAGAGTGCTGATTGGTGCATTTTTACACAGTGCTGATTAGTGCATTTACAATCCTTTAGCTAGACACAGAGTGCTGATTGGTGCATTTTTAGAGTGTGCTGATTGGTGCATTTACAATCCTTTAGACAGTGCTGATTGGTGTGGTTTTACAGAGTGCTGATTGGTACATTTACAATCCTCTAGCTAGACAGAAAAGTTCTCCAAGTCCCCACTCCACCCAGGAAGTCCAGCTGGCTTCACCTCTCAATCCCCTCTCTAAACAGGACACCCCAACTGCTGTTGGGAATTGGGCGATGACTATTCTAGCTACTTCCTGCTGGGCAGGGGCAAAGAAGGGGCCCTGCAGTTGTAGTGTCCTCCAGAGATGAACTCTTTAGGCCAGTGAAAGGGCCAGCGGGTCGGTTCAGGGGTCCTTGGTAGAAGTTTTTAGTTGAGCTCATTTGGGATTTCATTTGTAAGACCATCTGTAGCTTGATGGCCTTGATCCTAGAGGAAACAAATTTGACAAGGAGGTTAAAAATACAGGGCCCGAAGGCGAGTAATAGCAAGATGGCTGTCATGGGACCTAGAAAGGGGAGAAGGCATGTTGACCAACTCCAGAGGTTGGTGTAAGAGTTTGAAAGGCACTGTCTGATTTCAGAAGCCTTTTCCTGTAAATGCTGGGCAGCATCTCGTACTATCCCTGATTGGTTAGTGTAAAAACAACACTCTTCCCCTAAGAAGGTGCAGAGTCCTCCTTTCTCAACAGTGAGGAGGTCTAGGCCTTGGTGGTTTTGGAGAGTCACTGCTACCAAAGAGTCTATTTGGAATTGTAGAGTAAGGATAGATTTCGTTATTCCTTGCAAACTGCCTGAGAAATCCTTTGAGAGTGTGTGGTAGTAGGACAATGAAGTAGATATACCTGCTATTCTGGTTTCTGCAGCAGTGGCCATTCCTAACCCTATAAGTAGGTGTATTAGTTGTATGGCTCTGCGCTGACGGACTTGAGCTTTGAGGGACACAGATAGGGCATGATTTCCATAAGATTAGAAGTTAGGATAATACTAGTCATACTGTTAACTTTTCTTAGCAAGCTTTACTTTTGTTAAAAACCTTGTAAGTTTGGGATTTCAATTATTCTTTGCTATTAATAAGACCTCATTCAGCCCATATTAACTTAGAATTGGTATAGATGGCTCCTTCCTGATTCTGTAAGTGCTTTAAGGTTTGACTGAGTGCAAACAGCTCACACATTGAGCAGACCAATTATTAGGCAATTTTCCTAACTCTACTTCTACAAGAATTTCCTTATCATTTGCTGACTACCCATTGTATCTTTTTCCTTAATCCCCTGGGAGGAAACATCTCCTGTCCTGATGGGAGTTCCTCCTTGGTCTGGTCAGACCTTTGTATGGTAATTAATTAAGATTTAGATGCCCTGTTAGGAAACCTGTTGGGTTAAGGATTTTTGATAGGAAGGCTACCGGTTGTCAGTGGCCTCAGTGCTTTTGGGCTCTGCCCTTGTTTACACTGACAACAAGGTGGTATTGGAGTGTTATAGGGTCATGGAGAAGACCTTCAATTATCAATTATAGATTTTAAATTTACCCTGGCTTTTAAAGGAATAGGATACACTGTTTTATCTTTACTACTTCCATCTCTCTTTCTCTTTAACTTCTTCTTTGTCTCTCTCTTTCTGACTCCCTCTTTGTTGTCTCTTCCTTTCTCTCTTTGACTTTCTGTCTCTCTCTTTCTCTGACTTCCACTTTGTCTCTGTCTCTTCCTCTCTCTCTCTCTGTCTCTGACTTTCTCTCTCTTTGACTCCTTGTCTCTTCCTCTCTCTTTCCTTCTCACTTGGACTTCCTGTCTCTTTCTTTCTCTCTTACTTCCTCTTTGTCTCTGTCTCTTCTTCTCTCTCTCTCTCTCTGACTTTCTGTCTCTTTCTCTCTTTCCTTTCTGCTGGTCTTTCCCTGCCTCTGCTAGCCGCTTATGCTGCTGTTCTCCCCTCTCCTTCCTCTTTTTGATGGTTTCGACAGTGTAAGACTGCCACCTCCTTGGGTTTTTGCACTGCATGCAATAACTCCATGATTTCCTTGTGATATTTAATGGGGGTTCCCCCAGAGGTTAGGTACTCCCTTTCTTTCCATATTGCAGTATGGGCATGTAGGATTAGATAAGCATGCTTACTATCTGTAGCAAAGTCTCCCAATTACAACTGAGGAAGGGGGAGAAATATCTGGTTACAGGCTGTCCCAGGGTTCCTCTAATGGTAATGGACCTTGAGGACAGCTGTCTGGGACAGGAGATTAACAGTGAGAAAGCTGTGCCAGTGTCCAGGAGGAAGTCAATTTCCTGAACCTCAATGGTTATACGTACCTGGGGCTCAGTGAGGGTGATGACATGAGCTGGTGCTTGCCCCAGGCACCCTCAGTCCTGTTGTTGGATCACCTGGCTGGGGCTTCTGGGCCAGAGAACCTTTGTCCTCTGGGGCGGTGTGCCTTCCAGTGATTGCCTTGGCATAGTGGACATGGGCGAGGGGGCAGCTTGTTTCTCATAGGACAATCTTTTTTAAAGTGTCCTTGCATGAGGAACGCCTCTGCCCGGCTACCGTCCCATCTACGATGTGAGGAGCGCCTCTGCCTGGCTGCCCCACTGTCTGGGAAGTGAGGGGCGCCTCTGCCTGGCTGCCCCACTGTCTGGGAAGTGAGGAGCGCCTTTGCCCAGTTGCCCACTCTCTGGGAAGTGAGGAGCGCCTCTGCCTGGTTTCTGCCCTATCTGGGAAGTGAGGAGAGTCTCTGTCCAGCTGCCCACCATCTGGCAAGTGAGGAATGCCTCTGTCTGGCTGCCACTCCGTCTGGGATGTGAGGAGTGCCTCTGTCTGGCCACCACCCTGACTGGGAAGTGAGGAGCACCTCTGCCCAGCTGCCTTCCCGTCTGCAAGTGAAGAGCACCACTGCCTGGCCACCCGACCATCTGGGAAGTGAGGAGCACCTCTGCCCGGCTCCCTACCATCTGGGAAGTGAGGAGCACCTCTGCCTGGCTGCTAACCATCTGGGAAGTGATGAGGGCCTCTGCCCAACTGCCACCCTGTCTGGAATATGAGGAGCTCCTCAGCCCAGCTGTCCGCCGTCCAGGAAGTGAGGAGTGCTTCTGCACAGCTTCCCACTGTCTGGGAAGTGAGGAGCACCTCTGCCCGGCCGCCACCCCATCTGGGAAGTGAGGAGCACCTCCGCCTGGTGGCCACCCCATCTGGGAAGTGAGGAGCACTTCCGCCTGGCGGCCACGCCCTGGGAAGTGAGGAGCCCCTCCGCCTGGCCGCCACCCCATCTGGGAAGTGAGGAGCCCCTCCGCCCGGCGGCCACCCCATCTGGGAAGTGAGGAGCCCCTCCGCCCGGCGGCCACCCCATCTGGGAAGTGAGGAGCCCCTCCGCCCGGCGGCCACCCCATCTGGGAAGTGAGGAGCGCCTCCGCCCGGCCGCCACCCCATCTGGGAAGTGAGGAGCGCCTCCGCCCGGCCGCCACCCCATCTGGGAAGTGAGGAGCCCCTCCGCCCGGCGGCCACCCCATCTGGGAAGTGAGGAGCCCCTCCGCCCGGCGGCCACCCCATCTGGGAAGTGAGGAGCGCCTCCGCCCGGCGGCCACCCCATCTGGGAAGTGAGGAGCGCCTCCGCCCGGCGGCCACCCCATCTGGGAAGTGAGGAGCCCCTCCGCCTGGCGGCCACCCCATCTGGGAAGTGAGGAGCCCCTCCGCCTGGCGGCCACCCCATCTGGGAAGTGAGGAGCGCCTCTGCCCGGCTGCTGTACAACCTTCCAAGTGTGAAGTGACAGCCTTATGTGTGATCTTTTCTGTCTCCCCCAAGTTTGCATTTTCGACATTAAAGTTTACTTTTTAATTAAAAGTTTAAAAAACAATAAAGTGTCCTTGCAAACCACACTGATAACAAGCCCTACCAGGTGATTGGCCTGCTCCATTTTCTGTCCTCTCTGAACCACCGAGGTTTGTTTGTCTGAGGGCCATGATGAAGGCTATGGCCTTTCTACGATCTCGCTTTCCCTTTTTAACCTGTTCCCCTCGTCGCTGTTATAGAATAACGAGGTTGCCAGGTTTAATAATGCCTCCAGATTTTGTTCAGGACCCAGTGCTCACTTTTGGAGCTTTTTCCTGATATCCATGGCTGATTGGGTAATAAACTTATCTTTTAGGATCAGTTGACCCTTGAGTGAGTAAGGTGACAGTGGAGTATATTTTCTTAAGGCCTCCCATAGCCGCTAAAGGAAGGCAGAAGGATTTTCTTCCTTTCCCTGAGTTATGTGGGGCATCATTGAATAATTCATGGGCTTTTTCCTAATTCTTAGTCCTTTTAGAACACAGGTCAACAGATGTTTGTGACTCCAGTCCCCATGATCTGAGTCGAGGTCCCAGTGGGGATCCATACTGGGGACGGCTTGCTGACTGGTAGGGAATTTGTCCCTTTCTTTGGCTGTCATTCTATCGTTTACTTGACTGAGATACGAGGTATCTCAAAACTCTCAGGCTGCAGCTAAAACTGCATTCTTTTCATTAAAGGCCAGGGTTTGATCTAACAATAGCATGACATCTCTCCAAGTGAGGTCAAAGGTGTGCCCTAGACCCTGTAGGACATCTATGTAACTATCAGAATCACCTGAAAACTTCCATAGGTCTGCTTTGATCTTCTTTAAATCAGAGAGGGAGAAGGGGACATGTACCGGGGTTGGGCCAAATTCCCCTCCCCCTACAGCTTGAACCCATAGCCAGGGGGTTTTTGTGATCCTTTGGAGATTTGTTTGCTTGTTTCCTTCCAGGTGGGAGAGATTAGAGGAGGCTTATTATTAATAGGAAGGGGAGCTATAAGGAGGCTAGGATATGGGGGTAAGCAGAGAGGTCCTCTTGTGGGATGTAAATTGCAAGATTTATATAGTTGTGTATTCTCCTTCAATGAAAAGAAAGCTTGGACATAAGATATTTCACTCCATTTGCCTTCTCTCCTACAGAAAAGGTTAAGCTGCAGGATAGTGTTGTAATTTATACTTCCCTCAGATGGCCATTTTTCCCCATCAGAGAGAGAATATTGGGGCCAGGCCATAGTACAGAAAAAAATGAGCTGCCTCTTTTTCAGGGTTTGCAGGTCAAATTCGTCCCAATGACTTAGGATGCATTTCAAGGGTAAACCTGTTGATGCCTGAGTGTTTCCCATCCAAAAGACAAAACTGCCTGCAGTTTTGGTTTGTTTCCCCACACCTAAGAACCCACAACGGTCCCTGGACGCTGCTGATCAGAATAGTTGTGCTCACGAACACAGCAGCAGAAACACTAGTTTTCCTCCTAGACAACAAGGAGGACCGAGGAAGGCTGGATTTAGTGGCCCTTACTGACACATTCTCAAAAACCCGAACCCTTGCCTGTCCTCCTAGACCACAAACAAGAGTGAGGAAGGTCAGATTTAGTGACCCTTATTGACACATTCTCAAAAACCTGTTAGAGTCCTAAGCATTCTCTTGTTAGTATTGGGACTTTACCCCTGTCTCTAAAGATGTTATGCCCCAAAAATGAAGTGGAAGGCCATAACCTGAGGAAGGGAAGGGATCCCCAGAGTTAGAAGAGTGACGCTTTTTGTCCTCACCTGAATAGGAAGGATATCATTTCTGAAGCTCCCTATATCCTAGCTTCAGGAATAGCTTTCATTAGGCCTGCTAGTCTGAGGGGGATCCTAAAATTCCAGATAAGATTGTCCACCCCCCGCCCCCACCACCGCAATGGGGCTTTAGGCAAAAAATATGTCTTTCTCATTTTCTCATTGATGAGCCCGGGTGCCTAAAGAAGAGAATAGAGTCCTGGAGTTTATCCTATATTCTTATAGGAGAAACTAGAAAAGCACCAGAGACAGGGAGTGGTTTTTACTCTTTTAGATGAAGTATTGCTCTGTCACCCAGGCTGGAGTGCAGTGGCACAATCTTGGTTCACTGCAAGCTCCGCCTCCTGAGTTCACGCCATTCTCCCGCCTCAGCCTCCCAAGTAGCTTGGACTACAGGCGCCCACCACCATGCCCATCTAATTTTTTGTATTTTTAGTAGAGACAGGGTTTCACCGTGTTCGCCAGGATGGGCTTGATCTCCTGACCTCATGATCTGCCCACCTTGGCCTCCCAAAGTGCTGGGATTACAGGCATGAGCCACCGCACCCAGCCGGGAGTGGTTTTTAGAAGCGGGACTAGCCTCAGAGAAGAGAGGCGAGAAGAAGTTTGTCTGACAGACGTTAGGACCCAGGAGGCAAGGGTCAGGATAGATAGGATAGATGGGTGAGTCTCGCTGGGTGACATGACTTTGAGAGTTCTGCTTATGGCCTCGGGGTCAACCAACTTGTTGTTGGGACCTTGGAGCTGAATGGCTTTCCTCTCTGTCGACCCTCAGCTCAACCCAGAAGTACAGAGGAAGTGGAAGCTGGTTCCAGGCAAACCAATGCTCCCAACTCCAAAGAGTTGGGGGTTCTTAGAGAGCCCTTTCCCAGAAAGCCTGACACCCGTGTCTTTAGTCCAGCAGCCATGCTAGTCACTTTTAACTGGCCAACAGGTGCCCAGTATTTAGCCCCCCAAATTCTAAGGAAAAATCGGACAGGATAGCAAGCAAAAGGGATCCGATGATACTCACCACTTGGTGATAGGTGATTGTCCCATCTGGGTTGCCAAAATGTGTCCAGAATTGGTTCGTTCCGGTGAGTTCTTGGTCTCACTGACTTCAAGAATGAAGCCACAGACCTTCACAGTGAGTGTTACAGCTCTTAAAGATGGTGTGTCTGGAGTTTTTTCCTTCAAATGTGTCCAGAGTTTCTTCATTCTGGTGGGTTCATAGTCTTGATGACTTCAAGAATGAAGCCACAGACCTTCACAGCCAGTGTTACAGCTCTTAAAGGTGGTGCAGACCCAAAGAGTGAGCAGCAGCAAGATTTATTATGAAGAGCAAAACAATAAAGTTTCTGCAACGTGGAAAGGGACCCGAGCAGGTTGCTGCTGCTGGCTGGGGTGACCAGCTTTTATTCCCTTATTTGTCCCCTCCCATGTCCTGCTGATTGGTCCATTTTATAGAGTGCTGATTGGTCCATTTTACAGAAGCCTGATTGATGTGTTTACAATCCTTTAGCTAGACCCAGAGTGCTGATTTGGTGCGTTTTTACAGAGTGCTGATTGGTGCATTTACAATCCTTTAGCTAGACCCAGAGCGTTGATTTGTGTGATTTTACAGAGTGCTGATTGGTGCGTTTACAATCCTATAGCTAGACACAGAGCACTGATTGGTGCATTTTTACAGAGTGCTGATTGGTGCATTTACAATACTTTAGCTAGACAGAGAGCACTGATTGGTGCTTTTACAATCCTCTAGCTAGACAGAAAAGTTCTCCAAGTCCCCACTCGACCCAGAAGTCCAGCTGGCTTCACCTCTCAATCTGATAAAATTCTAGAGTAAAAATTGAAAAATAAAGCAAAATACCAAAATTTAATATCAAAGGTAAAAGCTAGGTGATCTCAGTTTACGAAACCTTGAAGGTTGGAAATTTAAAATTTGCATGTCTGTAGTATTATAAGACATATACATAGTAATTAAATTTTCAAAAGCATTAAACATAGCAGGAAGTGTTTTAAGACCATCATGATCATAGTTTAATTTTACCCTCCCCAGATTCCTCATATGAAAGTTTTGGGGAAATGCTTAGCAACTTTATTTAAACAAAAGATTTAATTTCTAATGGATTTAAGATATTTGTTTTTCAGTAATTGCAAAAATTGTGCATTTGCTTTTCTGAGTCAATTTACTGCCTGTGGTGTGCTTTGCCGTCATCAGGGCCACTGTCCTGCCATGAGGCCCTGTGATGTCTGCTCATCAGAATTCCGGCTGAGTTTGAATGAGAACAGTGAAAGCAGACAGGTCATCTGTCAGTCTCAAAGACAACGTTTTGAACATCTTTATTTAGTTTGCATTTTTTTTTTCAACTGGGAGAAGAGACAGCTCTTTCAGAAAAAGAAAACTCATTTTTATTTGAGAAATATAAGTTTGTATTAACTAGTTGAAAGACCATATAGAAGAAAGGAAATAAGAATGATAGCTAAAACTGTCATGCTTATATTAACACCTGTCATGATATTTGAACAAAAAGTCAAAATTACACTGGCTTATAACACAGGCGGAGGAAATTATGCTATGAATATAATATAAAGAAAATGTGAATGTGTTACACTTGCCTAAGATCTTGAATTCAGTGTGTAAGCATTTAGACTGTGCCCCTGACCATTTTGATTCTGTCTTAGCTACTCTGTGTTCATATGGGCAATGTGGACACACGTCAATGTAATGGAGAAAATGGAAAAAAAGGAAACTTGAGATAGATTAACTGAATACTTTTTCAAAGAAGAAGTGATGGCTTGGTTGTGGAGAAAGCAGAAATTATAGGTTAAATCAGTATTCTTTAACAAACTACCAATGAATTTCATTTAGCCATGCTGACCTCCTGTCCTTCATCAACTGGGTTAAACAAGGCTGACCAACAACTCTGAGTGCTTATATCACAAAATGAAGCAAGAATCAATATTGTCTTGAGCCAAGGAACTTTCTGAAGTGCATTCAATTTAAATAAATAACCTTGGTTAAGAGCCTGAGGAAGTTTATGAATGATGCAACAGGAAATGGAGCCAAATCTTTTAGAGATGATATTTGAGTGCCTTCAAACAAACCCCCAGACTTTCAGACACTTTACCCGAACCTCCTCAGTCTTCTTCCAGTCTATTCCAGCTGCAATGGATCCAGGATAGCGATGGCAGGGGGGATCTGTAGTTTTCAAATAATGTACAGGGCAAAAAATATAGAGCTGGCTTCAGGTTTGATTGGAGAGTTTTAAGAGGTGCTCTTTTCTGCTTCTACTTGTGTTTTTACTAGAACATATTATTATACAAATACTTCTGTGAAACAAAAATGTGGATGGAAGAATAATGTCACTGAGAACTCTGCCAGTGGCAGAGATTTCAACTAAAAATTGGGGTATAACCAGTTTTCCTGTGGCTGACTAACAAGGGCTATCCTAGGGTTTTCTCCAGCAGATGAAGAAGTAATAAGGTATTTGCAAATGATAAAAATGGGTAGTGGGTTGAAAAAAAGCATTGAAATTACATTACTCTGACATAATACCTGAACTATAGTCGAATTCACACATTCATAGATCTCAGAACAGGACAAAATCCTGGAGTTTGTTCTGGGCTCTAGATGGTATTATTATCCCCATTTCACAGATGTGTTCCAAGATTTTCCTGAGATTGCATGTAATTATTAACTTTATAATTAAATAGCAATTGTAGTATAAGCAAACAACAACAACAACAACAACAAATAAAAACCCTCAGCCACTGTATATTCTGTCCAGAAAAATGGCCATTATGGGCAAGAATCACACAGAAAGAAGTAACGAAAATTTCCATTATCTGTCCTGCTAATGTGAAGAAGCTCAATGACATGATGGTGGATAGTCTATGCTGTGCCTCTAAAATTTCAAACGCAATTCTTGGCATCTTCTATGAGACACACACTCATGGTCTGCTACATGAAGAATAAACTAAAGATTTTCATCTGGTGGTCACTGTAAAATTAATGGTCCTCAGAAATAGTTGTCTAAATGGATGCAGCTTAGTTGTAACCATTATAACAGTAAAAAAAATTATAGCAAAGAAATTGGAGTAAAATTGATTCCCAGTACTACCACTATTTTATGTTCTTAAAACTTACATTAAAGTGATAATTTTTTTAAAAGCATATACCCATAAATAATTTTTTTAAGAAAAGGGAGGGCGTGGTGGCTCATGCCTGTAATTCCAGCACTTTGGGAGGCTGAGGTGGGCAGATCGCTTGAGCCCAGGAGTTGGACACTAGCCTGGGTAACATGGCTAAGCCCCATGTCTACAAGAAAATACAAAAATTAGTTCAGGCATGATCGTGCCTATCTGTAGTCCCAGCTACCTGGGAGGCTGAAGTGGAAGTATTGCTTGAGCCCGGGAGGTCGAGGCTGCAGTGAGCCACAATAGTGCCACTGCACTCCACCTGGGTGAAAGAGCAAGATCTTTTCTCAATTTTTTTTTGAAAAAGGGGCCCAGGAGAGGGGGTCAGCCTTGTTTTTCTAATATGGTAAGACCCATGTTCTTTGATATTGCTTCTTGTAGTATAGGATATGAAAATTAGAGAAGCTATGGTAGAGAACTTATAGAAAAAATATCTTCCTTTGCTGACAATATGTGGCTTAATTTATTTGTTTATTGAATGTTTTGTCTCAATTTCACCAGATGAATTTGCTAGGACTACTATAGCAAGATATCACTGACTGGATGACTGAAACAGCAGACATGCATTTTTTTCACAGTTCTGGAGCCTAGATATCTGAGATCAAGATGCTGGCAGGGTTGGTTCCCTCCCAGGGCCATTGAGAAGGAGCTGGTCCAGGCCACTCTCTCTCTTTGGCTGGTAGATGGACACCTTTTTCCTGTATCTTCAGAACATTTTCTCTCTGTATGTGTTTGTGTGCAAGTTTCCTCTACTTATAAGGACACTAATCAGGTCAGTTTAGGGCCCACTCTAAAGACCTCATTTTTAACTGAATTATCTCTATAAGGTGTTTATCTCCAAATATGGTCACATTCTGAGCTTATCAAGGTTAGAACTTCAACATATTAATTTGGGGGGGGACAAAATTCAGCCCATAACAATCTCTTAATTTCTTTGTGTCTGAATCCTGATGTCAATATTCAGAAAGTTGCTGAGATACATCATGGGAGGAGGAAAGAGCAAGGACACTTACATGTAGCAGGCTTCTTCTGTGCCTGGAACATTGGGCTAGGTAGTTCAGATATTTTATTTCCATTCATAGCTACCTGTTGTGTACTTATCCTATGCCAGGTTCTTTACATACATCCCCATAAAGCCTCACAACAAAGCAACAAGCCAGGCATGAGTCCCATTCAACAGAATACAGAACTGAAATGCAGGGGTGAAAATTCTTTTCAAAGCTGGGATTCACACCCAGACCTATCATACTAAAACTCCTTTGTTCACTTTCCACAACATCAGAGCGACACCTACCTACTCAGACCTTGTCAGGCAGTCCATGGCCATTCCATTTTGTATGATCTAATTTCAGGAATATTTTTCCTATGATGAGTGGAAAAACTGAGGCATGGAGAGAATCAAACTCTGCCTGGCCCCACCTGTCTCCTCTACTTCAGTATCCAGTGTCTGAATCAGGTAATCAGTTGTAAGCTGTGATTCTACTAGTCAGGTATTATAGAAGGGACCACGGTTGATGGGAATAATATGGGCCATTTTCTCTATAAAATTCAAAACTCTGCTATGACTAATTCCAAGAGGAGAAAAGTGGCTGATGGAAAACAAACAACAACAACAACAAAAAAAAAACCCTTGCCTTTCAAAGTAGCTGGGCTGTGGAGTATGGATATTAGAGACTTGGGTGTTTATCTCATATTTGCAATGGTACATTTTCTTTAAGAGCAACCTTGAGACAATTCAATAGTTCACAAAATCAGTCAAGAAAAGCTAAAATCGACCATCCCCAGAAGAGCCAAATTCAACAAAAACTTCCTTCAAGGGCTCACTCACTCTTACCAGCAGAAGGTGTGATGGGTGGAGCTAATCTAAAAGCAAATTCACGTTGGGTAAAATAATAAAAGAATGCTTATATGAAGCAAAAGATGTTGCTTTGCTTGATCAAAAAACAAAACAAGCAAGATATCACTTCTCATTATGCCCTGTTTCTGCAGAGCAGTAATGATTCAATGATTATCTTGAGAAGCCCAGTATCATAAAGATACTCAAGGGTGCACAAAATGCCTCTGAGCTCTTTGCTTCTTCCAACATGAGTTTCCAGTTCCCTTATGATGCTCAGGGTCCCAAACTGCCCTCTCCCAATAAAACCCTCCATCCACATCCTTCATGTTTAGGGAGTTCACTTAATTTATCTATTCACTCGTGGCTCAACTAAACCAACCTGTTAAACTAGTTAGAAAGATATGATCCCTTCCTGACACATATTTACATTTTAACCAGAAATTTCATTGTCTTCTGATAGTATTTTTAGGCCCCAAGGATGACTTTTATGGGAGAGATACTTGATCTGGGGAATCTTTTCTCTTTTCAAATGGTATGTATTTTCCTAAGATCACAAGTATAATTCAGTAAGTTATCTATCTGTCTGTCTATCTATCTATCTATCTATCTATCTATCTATCTATCTATCTATCTATCTATCTATCTATCTATCCTCTATCTGTAAAATCACCTTTGACTTCCATTCACACTCACAAAATATAAAAGTCTGAAAACCTCCAGATTTCCTGAGAAATCATTTGGTTTTCTCATTTTCTTCTCATAATCCTTCTGTGTACAGAAAGAATATCAGTTTGTGATATATCTTCTTACATTTTTGGTGTAGGAGGAGGAAGACAGCTTCTTTTTTTAATCTTTTCCAAGCACATATATTTTTGCATAATCAAAATCTGTTGTATCTAGTTTTATTACCCTTAAATATTCATTAATTCCCATGTACTTATCTACAAAATACAGAATTGCATGTTTTTCTACTTGACTCAGTAACCAGTGTTTATCTTGTTATCATGCTTAGAATTTTTCAAATACATCTTGTAACAATTGAGAAAGAGAGATAAATTTTTAGATTAGTTTTCCTGAAGTTCACCCATAAAATCACACACTAAAGGTTGAATTTTTTTAATAAAAGCACTTATTAAACAGCTCCTTTCAGTCATTAAAGCTAAAACAGTATCATTAATATTATATTACTACTTCATTAAGAATTAAGATTTCTGTGAGTTTCATGAAAAACTAACCAATTTTTTTTAGGAGAACATGTTCTATGGAAATAGAATCCTAGCTCAAATTTTTAACTTATAAAATTATCAAAACAACAGCAATGACAACAATAGCTTCTCTGGTCAGCTTGTATTTTCACTGCTTCTGGAAACTTTCAGTGCCTCTCTACCCTACTATCATCACATGACTCACTTCACAGAGAAAATGTAAGAGAGTAGAAAGAACCTGCCTGTCACCAGAATGACATACCTAAGTTCAGTGACACCCATCAGCTCCTCTTTCCCTACTGCTGTACAGAGGAGCTGTTCCTCTTCCAATCTAGGGTAAATCCGCCCATCTGGGCTCTAAGTTGGAAACCCTTCTGCCTTTCAGGCAATTCACACCCTAACTATTTTTTCTGTGCTTTAATTTCAACATTTCCCCCAATACTTGATTCTACCTATTGGCATTTAATAATATTCAGGAATATCCCATCTTAAAACACAAAATAAAATAAAAGGCAATCTGGAGATTTTCAAGCGTTTGTATTTTTTTAGTATAAATGGAAGTTAAAGATGATTTTACAGATAGAGGATAGATAGATAGATAGATAGATAGACAGATTATAGATAGATAGCTCATTGAACAATACATGTAATCTTAGGAAAATGTATGTGATTTGAAGAAAGGAAAGATTCCCAGACCAAGTATCTCTCCCATAGAAGTCATCCTTGGGTACTAACACTACTATTGTGTCCAGAGTTGGTTCCTTCCGGTGGGTTCTTGGTCTCGCTGACTTCAAGAATGAAGCAGCAGACCTTCGCAGGTAGTGTTACAACTCTTAAAGGTGGTGCAGTCCCAAAGAGCAAGCAGCGGCAAGATTTCTTGTGAGAGTGAAAGAACAAAGCTTCCACAGCATGGAAGGGGACCCGAGCGAGTTGCTGCTGCTGGCTGGGGTGGTCAGCTTTTACTCCCTTATTTGTCCCCTCCCACATCCTGCTGTTTGGTCCATTTTACAGAGCACTGATTGGTCCTTTTTATAGAGTGCTGATTGGTGTGTTTACAATTATTTAGCTAGACATAGAGCGCTGATTGGAGCATTTTTACGGAGTGCTGATGGGTGCATTTACAATCCTTTAGCTAGACACAGAACACTGATTGGTGTGTTTTTACAGAGTGCTGATTGGTGCATTTACAATTCTTTAGCTAGACACAGAGTGCTGATTGGTGCATTTACAATCCTTTAGCTAAACAGAGAGCACTGATTGGTATATTTTTACAAAGTACTGATTGGTGCTTCTTTTTCAGAGTTTGTGGGTCAAAATGGTCCCAAGGCTTAGGATGCATTTCAGGGGTGAGCCTGTTGATGCCTACGTGTTTTCAATCTGAAAGAAACAACTGCCTGTGGTTTTGGTTTGTTTTTCCCCTCTTGCCCAAGAATCCACAATGATCCCTGGACCCTACTGCTTGGAATAGTTGCACTCACTGACACAGCAGCAGAAACCCCTCTTGTCCAAGAACCCTCAACAGTCCCTGGACCCTGCTGATCAGAATAGTTGTGCTCACTGATGCAGCAGCAGAAACACTAGTTTCCCTCCTAGACCACAAGGAGAATTGAGGAAGACCAGATTTAGTGGTCCTTACTGACTCATTCTCGAAAACCTGTTAGAGTCCTAAGCATTCTCCTGTTAGTATTGGGACGTTTCCACTGTCCTATAAAGATGTTATGCCCCAAAAATGAAGTGGAGGGCTATACTTCAGGGAGGGAAAGGAAGGAGGGAGGGAGAAACGGATCTCCAGGATTGGAAGAGTGACGCCTTTTGTCCTCACTTGAATAGGAAGAATATCATTTCTGAAGCTCCCCATATCCTAGCTTCAGGAATAGCTTTTGTTAGGCCTGCTAGTCTGAGTAGGGAGCCTAAAATTCCAGATAAGATTGTCCTCCCACCACCCGATGGGGCTTTGGGCAAAAAATATGCCTTTTTGATTGGTGATCCCGGATGCCTAAAGAAGGAAATAGAGCCCTGGAGCTTATATTAGAAATCATTCTTATAGGAGAAACTAGGAAAGCACAAGAGACAGGGAGTGGTTTTTAGAAGTCAGACTAGCCTCGGGGAAGAGAGGCAAGAGGAAGATTGTCTGACAGGCTTTAGGACCCAGGAGGCAAGGGTCAGGATAGATAGGATAGATGGGTGAGTCTCACTTGGGTGACGTGACTTTGAGAGTTCTGCTCATGGCCTCAGGGTCAACCAACTTGTTGTCGGGCCCCTGGAGCTGAACGACTTTCCTCTCTGTTGACCCTCTGCTCAGCTTAGTACAGGAAAAGCAGAAGCTTGTTCCAGGCAAACCAATGCTCCCAACTCCAAAGAGTCAGGGGTTGTTAGAGAGCCCTTTCCCAGAAAACCTGACACCTATGTCTTTAGTCCAGTGGCTGCACTAGTCACTTTTTTTTTTTTTTTTTTTTGAGACAGAGTCTCGCTCTGTCGCCCAAGCTGGAGTGCAGTAGCCGGATCTCAGCTCACTGCAAGCTCCGCCTCCCGAGTTCACGCCATTCTCCTGCCTCAGCCTCCTGAGTAGCTGGGACTACAGGCGCCCGCCACCTCGCCCGGCTAGTTTTTTGTATTTTTTAGTAGAGACGGGGTTTCACCATGTTAGCCAGGATGGTCTCGATCTCCTGACCTTGTGATCCACCTGTCTCGGCCTCCCAAAGTGCTGGGATTAACTAGTCACTTTTAACTGGCCAACAGGTGCCCAGTATTTAACCTCCAAATTCTAAGGAAAGATAGGACAGAATAGCAAGTGAAAGGGGTCCGATGGTACTCACTGCTTGGCGATAGTTCGTTCATGGTTACCAAGATATGTCCAGACTTGGTTCCTTCTGGTGGGTTCTTGGTCTCGCTGACTTCAAGAATGAAGTCACGGACCTTCGTGATGAGTGTTACAGCTCTTAAAGATGGTGTGTCCCGAGTTTGTTCCTTCAGATGTGACCAGAGTTTCTTCCTTCCAGTGGGTTCATGGTCTCACTGACTTCAAGAATGAAGCCACAGACCTTCACAGCAAGTGTTATAGCTCTTAAAAGTGGTGCAGAATTCAAAGAGTGAGCAGCAGCAAGATTTATTGTGAAGAGCAAAAGAACAAAGCTTCCACAACGTGGAAGGGGACCCGAACAGATTGTTGCTGCTGGCTGGGGTGGCCAGCTTTTACTCCCTTATTTTTCCCACCCATGTCCTGCTGATTGGTCCATTTTACAACATGCTGATTGGTCCATTTTATAGTGTGCTCATTGGTGCATTTACAGTCCTTTAGCTAGACACAGAGCACTGATTGGTGCATTTTTACAGCATGCTGATTGGTATGTTTATAATCCTTTAGCTAGACACAGAGTGCTGATTAGTGCATTTTTACAGAGTATTGACTGGTGCATTTACAATCCTTTAGCTAGACACAGAGTGCTGATTGGTGCATTTACAATCTTTTTGTAAGACAGAAAAGTTCTCCAAGTCCCCACCCAACCCAGAAGTCCAGTTGGCTTCACCTCTCACTATAAGAAGACAATGAGTTTCTGGTTAAAATGTAAGTATGTGTCTGGAAGGGGTCATATCTTTCTAACTAGCTTAAGAGATTGGTTTAGTTGGACCACGAGTGAATGGATAAATGAAGTGAATTCCCTCAACATCAAGGATGTAGATGGAGAGCTTTACTGGGAGAGGGCAGTTTGGGGGATGAGACCCTGAGCAGCATAAGGGTTATCTACGTTTCTCTTCATTTTCCGATTCTCACCTATTCCTTCCAGATCTTTTGCTCATCTCTGCCCCTTCAGTAGGAATTCTCAGAGGGAATTATCTTTACTCATTGTCTTTATTTTTTTACTTTCCATTGACTCCATAGCCCATTCCAATCTGACCTATAATCCTGTTCCTCCATCACTCCACTAAATGACTCTTGCAGCAGCAAACTCTCAGTAACCATCACACCACTAAGGTCAATTGCATTCCAGTCCTCATTAAAGCGGAAGTCTCAGTAGTATTCAACTCTTGTCAGTACATACCTTTAGAAATTCCCCTTCTTTTTGGCCTTTATAACAATACACTCTCCCGGTTTTCCTCCTACCTCTGCAGTTGCTGATTCTCAAGGTCTTTAGTTGTCCCATCCTGACAATTCAGTCTTTTAAGATTCCTCAACATTCTTTCCTTGGCTTCCTTTTCCAATTATCTTAGCAGTTTCATTCATTCCTCCCCTTTCAGTTATTATCATCTACATATCAATAACTCACAAACATGATCTCCAATCCAAACAACTCCTTTCTATTCCTAACTCATATGATTATCTCGAAGAGACTAGAAATTGATCCTAGCCCAAATCAAACTCAAGATCTTCCTTCCAAACTAGCTTTCTTCTAAGTGTTCCTGGCCTATGTGAACGAAGTATGAATCTTAAGGGACATTTTTGACAACATTCTCTCCTTCACTGCCATATTCATCTCACCGTCTATCCTGTTAATTATACTTTCTAAATGCATCTAGAATGCATCTTTTTCCAATAAATATGTAATTTTCTTCAGTTAACAGTAATCAAATATCATTTGAAATATGGCTATAGTGTTTTGTAGTACAGCTTTTATGTTTGTACTGAAGATAAAATGGAGAAGTAGGACTTTTCCTTAAGACAGTCTCTAGCTAGCATTTTACCTTGGTTGTTAACAGCACTTTAACTTATTTTATTATAATTCATTTATCAAGCACAATCATGTGTCATTCATGTATTAAATGGCTAGTTTAATTCCAAATGAATGTTTCCTAGATGCCTTCAGATTTTCAGAATCTATACCACCTCGTTATTTTATTAGGAAACATTTAAAAATGCTAAAATTTTCTTAACTTCTAATATCAACACAGATTTGGAACTTGATAAGAGTTATGGCTGCGTACCATTATGAATTACTAAGTGGCAACACATAACAAAAAATTATGTTAAAGAGTGGTACCCGTTAAAATGATTTATTTTGTGTTACATGAATTTTACCTCAATAAAAACTATTATCAGCAAAAAGGCAGAAAATTTCTGAGAGGCTGATTTTTCTCCTCTATAAAGGACCTTACATAACTCCACAGTGATAATTGTCTATCCAAGCTGCAGAAATCAATTTGAATCTGCAGTTCTGGGAAAGATTAGGTAAAGTTTTAAATAAAGAGGCAAGGTAAATTGTCACTGAATTCTTAAATACCACTCAGAGTTCAAGACTGTACTTCTTGTGAATTACTTCCACTTTCACTGTAAAAAATTATATGAGCTGGTTCCTAAGAACCATTGTAAAGGCCAATCTAGCATCTCTTTTTTTTTTTTTTTTTTTGAAATGGAGTCTCGCTCTGTCACCCAGGCTGGAGTGCAATGGCACGATCTCAGCTCACTGCAACCTCCGCCTCCCGGGTTCAAATGATTCTCCTGCCTCAACCTCCCGAGTAGCTGGGATTACAGGTGCCCACCACCACGCCCAGCTAATGTTTTTGTATTTTAGTAAAGACAGGGTTTCACCGTGTTGAGCAGACTCGTCTCAAACTCCTGACCTCAAGTGATTTACTCACCTTAGACTCCCAAAGTGCTGGGATTACAGGCGTGAGCCACCGCGCCCGGCCCCTTCATTCTTAAAGGTCCCTAAAGAGGGAGTTTTTTAAAATCTTTGGTAGCATATTCTGGTGTTTCACTCTGACCCTCAAAATTTGCGAGGCTTAGTTAAATCTCTTCTCCATTTAAAAAAAATCTATTTCTTCTGTGTTGAATTCTCAGTAGCAATAGGTAAAAATACCATCAGCCTAGGCATCAGATGACCTAAGTTCAAGTTCTAGGTTCAAATTCTGACATTTCTATCATCAGGTTGCTTACCTTAAACCTCAGTTTCCTCTTAATAAAATGGAAGTGATAATGTCTGTTTCATAGGGTTCTTTCAATTCCTAAATTAGAAAATGTATATGATATCATGTAGTTATTTTTAAATGTAATTTATTACCTCAGTAAGACATAATTCTCTGCCCTATTCTAATTTTATTTCATGTGGATAATTCATAGGTAATTTTAAATCTATGACAGTTTTTTTTTTTTTACTACATAAGGCAGCGTATGGTTAAATTTCAAATTAATGATATATTCCACTACCCTAGTCCCTGCTGAAAATATTAAATAACACCAGATTCTAAGTCAATCTGGAAAACTATCCTGCCCTCTGGATCCCTTTACTTCACTGGTATCTATTATTCATTTGTTATGAGAGAGAAAGTTTATTGTTTCTTCCATCAGATCTTATGATCCTGCTTAGAGCCCAAAACATATATACAAATGAATAAAATAAAAAGCAGGAGGAGACAAGCACCAGAAAAATAAACTTCATACAAACTTAGAACATTATACAGGGTAAACACCAAGAATGATTTTGCAGTTCAGCCCTCAATAAGCCTATCATTAGACATTGGGTGAATATATTAATACAAAAGCAATTTTTACAAAATCAAGACAAAAAAGGGAGTTTTATAAAAATCACACTGTAGAATCATAAAAATTCAGCAGTGGAAAGGATCTTCGCTATCTCCTAGCTCATCTGCTTTTGACGTGGGATAATATTGCCCCACTGTATCCCAGGAGCATTTGGTAACACAAAAAGAATGTTTTTTGGTTGTCATGACTAGAGGTGGCAGAGCATGAGTGAGTTGTACCTAGAAATACTGAACATGCTGCAATGCAGGGGACACGCCCACCCAACAAATAATTATCCTGCCCCCATCCTACGCATCAACCTCTCAACCTCCCCTTGCCCCATAGACAGAAGGAGAAACTGATGCTCACATATGATATGAGATTTTTCCATGATTTTCTGGACTTAGCATTAGTCTATATTTCAGACAGTGCTATCAAACAGAAACATCATGTGAGGCATAAATGCAAGCCACCTGTAATATTAAATGTGACGTCACATTAAAATATTTAAAAACGAGTGAAATTAATTTTGATAGTATATGTTCTTTAATCCTGTCTACATAAACCTTTATCATTTCAATATGTAATCAATATAAAATTATTAGTGAGATATTCATAGTTTTTGTGCTCAGTTTTCAAAATCTGCTTTACATTTATACTTAACAGTACATCTCAGTTCAGACTAGCTACAGTGCAGGTGCCCAATAGCCACATGTGCCTAGGTGTGGCCCCCATATTGCAGCTCTAGGAGATCCTGTGTGTCTTTCTCACAAATGAGTGTCATAAGCACCCGAGTGCAAGACTTCAGCTGACCCCATCTACTGTTCCTGTCACTGTGTCATAGAGACAGGAGGTTGGTCTGATAGACTGTTTTACGGAAAACCAAATACATGTTCATAATTATTTTGTCTCCTCTGATCTTTTAAGGAGTTGCAAATTGCAAATAATCACTTGAGATTATTTTGTCTCCTCTGATCTTTAAGGAGTTGCAAATTGATTTCTGGATGAGTCACTTGAGCATTTTTTGTTTTTTTTTTTTTCTTTTTTAGGTCTGGAGCTAAATGGCCCATTTTATAATTCCAGGCTGGACATATTCTTTTTCTGAAAAATATGCAATATCTTTACCATTTGCCCTAATTGCTTTCATTATTTATGCAGGATAGTACCTGAGCACAAGTTTCTAGCCCTTCTTGTTAGAATTATCCAGCTTAGTTCTTATGACTGTGTTCTTGGTAGTAGTATTTACCTAATTTTTCTTGCTGAAATTTCCATAAACATTCCTGTATTTCCTCCAACTAATAAAGTATTTATGTCTTAACTCTTGGTTTTTTTTTTTTTTTTTTTTTTTACAATATCAATTTTATGTGTTACTAAGCTCCTTCTGGCATTCTTTCTTGCTGTATTGAATGTAATTTTTCTTCATTTCTCTAGAGTTCAATTATAAAATAACATTTTGCTTGGGGTATTATATAATTATTTTTCATAATTTTTTTATTTCTGCTTGACTTTCAATTGAAATAACCCTGAAGTAAAAAGCGCATATATATAATTTTTTATTTGGATTTCAGATACAAGCCTTTTAATTTTTAAGTCTTTAAACCCAACAAATCATAGATTTTAAAGTATATTGAGGCTGTACATTCATGGTTTAGATTATGAGAAAGAGGCAATCATATCATCTTGTCTGAAAATATTTAAGGTAATGATTTATTCATAATTTAGCTGGGATTTGGTAACTTTATGCCCTAAAAAGAGAATAAAATCAATGGTCTTTTCTAGTCTACGTATATTTTTGTGTGTATATTTCTCCTCAACCAAAATAGAGAGTTGTGGAATCTGGACAGTGGATCTATATGTCTGCTTTTGTCTATACTTTCCAGCTGAATTTTCTGTAAAGTCCAGATTATAAATATTTTATGCTTTACCAACTTAATGGTCTCTGTCACAACTACTTAACTCTGCTTCCCATTGTAGCATGAAAGCAGCTGTAGCCAATACATAAACTACTGGGACTGACTGTATTCAAATCAGCCGATTTCATTTTGTAAAACTGCATTTACAAAAACAGGCTGTGGGCTGGACTTGGCACATGGACCATAGTTTGCTGGCCCTTGTTCTAGCTATTTCAAAATCACTACCTTCATTATGACTGTATAGACTGCTCATCCCTTCTCCCATCCTCATGCTGGCTTCATGATGTTGAGTTGCAATGACTTTGAATTCAAAAAAGACAGATTTAGGGATTACTAATTATTGTCTCACTATGAAACTCTATTTTTCTTCTAGTTCACCCACTAAGTATATTCTAAAAACTATTTATAATTCTGCTTTTAAAACACAATTTACCCAATTTTTCCACTGTTGTTTTCTTTCAGTATTTTAGTGAGGTCCATAAAACCTCAACTTTAGCTTTAGGTCTATCACCACCCAGCTTTTCTGCCCTTAATTTTCATTTACATCTCATTTTATGTTCATTTGCTGAATGGTGAACACTCTGCTAAATTTTCCAACTTACCCTTTTTTGTTTTTTTAGTTTTTAAGACGAACTTTGGGATAATTTAATAATTCGGAGACAATTTTAGATTTACAGAAAAGTTTAAAGATCGTACAGAGGGTTTCTGCACACTTTCACCCAGTTCCCACCATTGTTAACATCTTAATATACCATGGTACATGAATACTAACTAAACTCAAGGCTTTATTTGAATTTCACCAGTTTTTCCATTAATCTTCCTTTTCTGTTCCAAGATCAAATCCCAGCTACCACGTTGCATTTAGTCATCAAATGACCCTAGTTTTCTCTGGTCTCTGATAGTTCCTCAGTCTTTTTTTTTTTTTTTTTTTTTTTGATGTTGTTGTTGTTGTTGTTTTCTCTGGTCTCTGATAGTTCCTCAGTCTTTTTTTTTTTTTTTGATGTTGTTGTTGTTGTTTTCTCTGGTCTCTGATAGTTCCTCAGTCTTTTTTTTTTTTTTTTTTTTGATGTTGTTGTTGTTGTTTTCTCTGGTCTCTGATAGTTCCTCAGTCTTTTTTTTTTTTTTTTTGATGTTGTTGTTGTTGTTGTTTTCTCTGGTCTCTGATAGTTCCTCAGTCTTTTTTTTTTTTTTTTTTTTTTGATGTTGTTGTTGTTGTTGTTTTCTCTGGTCTCTGATAGTTCCTCAGTCTTTTTTTTTTTTTTTTTTTTTTTGATGTTGTTGTTGTTGTTTTCTCTGGTCTCTGATAGTTCCTCAGTCTTTTTTTTTTTTTTTTTTTTGATGTTGTTGTTGTTGTTGTTTTCTCTGGTCTCTGATAGTTCCTCAGTCTTTTTTTTTTTTTTTTTTGATGTTGTTGTTGTTGTTGTTTTCTCTGGTCTCTGATAGTTCCTCAGTCTTTTTTTTTTTTTTTTTTGATGTTGTTGTTGTTGTTGTTTTCTCTGGTCTCTGATAGTTCCTCAGTCTTTTTTTTTTTTTTTTTTTGATGTTGTTGTTGTTGTTGTTTTCTCTGGTCTCTGATAGTTCCTCAGTCTTTTTTTTTTTTTTTTTTTTTTCATGACCCTGATAGTTTTGAAGAGTCTGGTCAGGTGCCCTATAAAAAAAAATTTCCCAATCTGGGGTTTGTCTGATGTTTTCCCTTCATGATTAGACTCAAATTAGCGGTGTTTTGAAAGACTGCCCTAGAGGTGATGTGTCCTGCTTATCATGTCATATCAGTGGTTTTTGATAGGTAGCCACATGCTGTTACTGGAGATGTTAACCTTCATCACTTAGTTCAGGTAGCGCTTGCGTGGTTTCTCCACTATAAAGTTACTATTTCTCCTTCTTCATATTTTATGCTTTAGAAGCAGAGCACTAAGTCTACCCTACCTTCAGGGAACTAAGCTGCATCTCCTGGAAAGGGGAATAGCCATATCTATTATTTGGAATTCTCCTGTAAGGAAGATTTGCCCATTATTCTTCATTTATCTCTTTATTCAAACATTTATTTATTTATATCAGTACAAACTCATGGATATTGATATCACATTTTGTGTAATATTCCAAATACTATATTATTTATTTTATAGTTCAATTTATTCCAGCTTTGGCTGGTGTGAGCTTTTAGGTTGGCTCCTATATTCCTTTGATATACCCCTCTCCTTTTTGTGAGCACTCTTGCTCTCTACTACTACAAGATGCTGTATGCTCACCTTGTGTTTTTCCTTCCCCAGTGCTAGAATCAGCCATTTCTCTAAGGACTCTGGCTCCTTTTGTTGGAGAATGATATTAGAAACCAAGATTTGTGCCCTGAGTGTTCTATTTGCTAGCAAGGTGTCATTGCCTCTAGGTCCTCTCAGCTAACATAGCTAGGAAATGCATGATTTGTGTGAACTAACCCATATATATACACATATCTATATCTATCTATCTATCTATATAGATATATATATCCATCTGTATCTACATTAAACTAAACATGAGTTTGTACTAATACACTGCCACAGGGCTCACTGAGTCACATTTTTAAAAGATCACTCCAAAAATATTTTATAAAACAACAGCAACAAAAAGGGATAACTAACTGTTCCAAGAGTGGAGGCAGTGAGACAAGTTTAGGCTGTTGTCATCTAGGCAAGAGATGATATAGGTTTGAATTAGGATGGTGACAAGCAACAAGGAGGAGACGGAGCTGATTCCAGACACACCTTGAAGATAGAGCTGGTAGGATTTGATGGTAGTTTGGATATGAAGTAGGGGTAGGAGAATGAGGGGAAATAGAAGGATCAAGGACAACTCATGGATTGAAGGTCTGAAGGAAATATGTGCACTGTGATGCCATTTGCTGAGGTGGGAAAGACCAGAGAAGGTGAAGCTTTGGAAGGGAGGATGCAGATGTCAAAAGTTCTATTTTTATCTTGCTAAGTTTGAGAAGTTCTTTAGACAAGATGACATGTCAAATGAGCAGGTATACCTAGGAGCGTGGAGCTCCTCTGAGGAGTCTGAACTAGAGATATAAATTATAGTGTTATCAGCATACAGATGGTAATTGAAGCCAGGGGGCTAGATGGGATAACCCAGGGAGAAGGCAACAGTGATGACAGAAAAAAAAAAAAAAAAAGGGATCAGCACTAAGTCCCAAGACAAGACAGTTCAGCAGTTAGAGATTGAGCAGAGGAGGAGCCAGCAGAAGTGATTTCACTTCTCTGCTAGAGTTCAAGATTCACAGTGGTTTTATTTTTATTTTTATTTATTTTTATTTTTTGAGATGGAGTTTCGCTCTTGTTGCCCAGGCTGGAGTGCAGTGGCGCAATCTCGGTTCACTGAAACCTCCAACTCCTGGATTCGAGGGATTCTCCTGTCTCAGCCTCCTGAGTAGCTGGGACTACATGTGCACACCACCACTCCTGGCTAATTTTTTGTATTTTTAGTAGAGACGGGTTTTCACCATGTTAACCAGAATGGTCTCCATCTCCTGACCTTGTGATCCACCCGCCTCAGCCTCCCAAAGTGCTGGGATTACAGGCGTGAGCCACTGCGCCCGGCCAAGATTCACAGTGGTTTTTATCTGAGATGTCTGCATCACACATTTCCTCACTGCTCTTGAGGTTCCACTGATAATCAAAAGAATTTCCATTTTTACATTAATTTTGTTTTGTAACTGCTTTGGGGAGGCAACTAGAGATGATTCAACATTTATTAAATCAACTCTTTGGGATTAATGAGTGTTCTCGTCTTCTGAAATATAATGTTCTGTATCGTTTTCATGAGGCTCCAATTGAAAACTCTTTCCTGCCCCTGTCCTCATTTCCCTCCCTGGGTCTGCGAACAGCTTTCTGAAGAGATACTTTCGGAAGAGACAGAGACAAGTGAGCTAGTTTTGGGAGCAGCCAGTGGAAGAGCACTAAAGTGCTTTCCATACCTAGCTGAAAAGGACCTGTAGAAAATCTGCAGACACATTTACGATCAGGGACTTCTTTCCCTTCCTAATCAAAGTAGGAAACCAAGTCTCAGATAAACAGGCCAGATCCCCAAGTCTTGCGCATTTCTCCAGTCCTGTCTGCATTTCCCCCATCTCTACCCTGAGCCGGGCTCCTACCAGCCCTGCAACGTAAAAGGGAGTAAAACAGCCTTTCAATGTGCTTAGGAGGATTTTTCACAGGTGATTCTCCATAAAAACGTAAGGAGAAAACTTGTAATGCCATATATGAACTGAAATGGACAATCGCAAGATTACATGAGGCTGAAGACATCACCAATGAGACAGTAAAGCCAGTTAGACAAGCTTTCAGTGACAGAAGTTAAATATGATGCTTTTGAAACACTGATGTGTGTAAAGACACTAAAAGCAAATGCAACATAATAACCAAAACTTGTACTTGACAGAAACACCTAGAGCTACTGCAGGAATGCTTTCTCTGTTTGTGTATACTCTGTGGATGGTTACCACTGAAGCCTTAAGTGGCTAAGTTACAATTGCTATGGGAACTGTAAGTGAAACTTGACCTTTGATACACTTACATGTTCAGCCATAACATTGCATTAACAGGCTCTTGCATTTACCTGCTGTAAGCGACTTTGCTTCAGGCTTTCAGGGAGAGTAACTTGAACTAAAGATTGTTTAAGAAGAAGAATAAAGGAAGCTTGATTCCTTTGAAAAATCTCATTCACTCCTAGCATCAGAGCTCACTTCTTCAAAATTGTCTTGTAACAATGCTTTTCAAGGCTAGGTAACGAATTCTTGTATAGAGACTGCTACTCCTTTAAAATAAATAGTGGACTCTTACTTATCAGAAAGTCAGTTGCCTGACTATTTATATTGGTTGCTTAGGACTTTTGGCTAGGGCCTCTAAACAGGTAGCTTTCCAGTGACTTTCAGAAAGTAGTAGGAGGAAAATAGCTATGGTCCAGTGAGTAGCCAATCACATAAAATTAAAAAATAAGTGAATGGCACACTACAGTGAATAATTCTCTCCATTGTTTTGTTATTGCATTTCCACAAGTTAAATAAATTAAATGAATGTAAATTTGATTTATACACATTTTACGATTTTGCAAATGTGAATATTCTGAGTAAATATGAACAGTTGGACTCATGAAGCCCTTACAAGGTTTCAGAGTACTAAAACCCAAAGAAGCCGAGAAGACTACCTTGGAAAGGAAAGAGGTTATATTATTAAGCACCTCCTGTGTCCCGGACACTATGACGTGTGCTTTATGTATACAATCTTCTTTTAATCTTTAGGATTCTCCATATGGCAGACTTTGTGAACCAACTTTCTCCATATGGCAGATGTTCTGAACCAACTTTCCCAATTTACATGGTTAACAACTGGTGAAATCAGAATTTGAACCTAGTTTTGGGTAACTCGAAACCCCTGAGTTCTTTAAACAGTATCTGTATATTTGCTGATTTCTATATAGCAAATAATATTTATTATGCTATCTATAAAATAGCTCAACATTCCATAAAACACTGCATTTGTGCATGAAATACCAACATCAACTAATTTGTCTGTGTAAGGGTTGAGGTCCTTTAATTGAGCATCAGCTTTTATAATAGTTCATGAAGCACAGGAGTCTGGTTGGCATAAATAAAAATGAAAGGGGAAATGGAAAGCAAGAGACTCAAAACAAATGCTTCAGTTTCTTTAGTGACAATTGTTGTATTTATATACAAATGTGTAATTATCATCTACACTGTACATATTAAGATATTTCTTTTTCATTTATTAGCAATGTGATTAAGATTCTTATATTTTTAGCTAGCAACTTTTCTACCCTAGCATTTATAGCAGAGGGTCAAAAGCTGACCTCAATACCATTTTTTAAAGCTTTTATATATTATTTAGCAGTTTTTGGTTCACAGAAAAATTAAATGGAAGGTTCAGCGAGTTCCCATAACCCCTGTGCCCCTACACATGCACAGCTTCCCCCTTATCAATATCCTACACAAGAGTGGTATATTTGTTATACTGGTGAACCTGTATGGACACATCATTATCACCCAAAGTTCATAGTTTACATTAGAGTTCACTTTTGGTGTTGTTCCTTCTATAGGTTTGGACAAATGTTTCATGACATGTTTCCACCATTATAGTATCTTATAGAGCTGTTTCACTGCACCTATCCATTCCTCCCTCCCCCTAACCCCTAGCAACCACTGATCATTTTTACTGCCTTGATAGTTCTGCCTTTTACAGAGCATCATGTAAGTGGAATAAGACAGTATGTAGTCTTTTCAGAATGGCTTCTTTCACTCAGTAATATGCTATTAAGTTTCCTCCATGTATTTCATGGCTGGATAACTCATTTCCATTTAGCCCTGAATTATATTCCATTGTCTAAAGGTACTGCAGTTTGTTTATCCACTCACCTACTGAAGGACATATTGGTTGCTTTCAAATTTTGGCAATTATGAATAAAGCTGCTATCATCATTTGTGTGCAGGTTTTTGTGTGGACATAAGTTTTCAGCTCTTTTGGGTAAATACCAAGGAGCATAATTGCTGAATCATATGGTACAAGCGTATTTACTTTTGTAAGAAACTGACAAACTGTATTCCAAAGTAGCTGTACCATATTGTATTCCCACCATTAATGAATGAGAGTTCCTATCGCTCCACATTCTCATCATCATTTGGTGTTGCATGTGTTTGGGATTTGGGGTTTTAATTGGTATGGAGTTTTTACATTGCCTTTTAAAGCACAATATAGTATTTCAATAGACAATGTGCTGGAGACATGTTATTCTAGGTTATAATACAAAATCTTGGCATGTCAGTTTTCTCTTGCTCTCTCCGTGGGTTAACCACTGCCCCCTGCAGACATTTAAGCTTGCTCATCCTGATGTAGAACTGCTCCTTCAAATGGAGTATGTTATTTCCTAGAGGAATAAAACTGTGTTTCCTTTATGGTTAATAGAAACAAAAAGCCAAGATGTCTTCTAGTAGTCCATTGGACAGGTTACCAAATTTCAAAACTAATCTTCAACTTCTCAGGTTCTGAAATTCAATCTTAGCATCATGTTAGCATTGATTAGATTCAATGGAATGGATTCCCAGTATGTGAACTCATGAAAAATTGATGTTTAAGCTAAATGCAGATTTCTTCCTGGGTACTGATATGATTGTGCCTGCATTCCACGAGACCCACTTTCTAAGATCATGTTGACTGGGTATTGTGGCTAGTCTATAAAGTTGGAACAGACTTCCATCCAAAATTTGATTTAGGTTTCCAGGCTGGTGACGCCACACACACATATATACACACATACACACACACACCCCAGGAGGGTATGAAGAGGTTTATTACTTCTATAATGATGCTTTCTGGAGAAAGCAGGATAGGCATCTCAAGCTGAAAATGTCTTGGGAGAGCTGGGATAAAAAGAAAGGAGACTGACTTTGGGTTTTAACAGTGGTTAAAGAACAGGCCCGGGGTGAGGGTAGCAGTGTATGATTCGAACTTACTGCTGGTTACAAAAGAAGAGTGCCTGAGGTTTCTTTGTCAGCTTGCCCCAGTGTTGGACAGAAAGAGAAGATGGAAGGGTTAGGCTGAAAAGATGTCTGCAGTCCAACATCAAAAAATGGAGTCAGACTCTTCTTTGCACGGAGTCTTCAGATTAGCAAGAAAAAGATTGTTTAGTTAACATTGAATTGAAGCAAAGTATGATGACCCCTCTTGAAATGGTCCATACCATGAATGCTTAAGTCTAAGTGGCGTCTCCGTCCCACAACAATGTAAGCCTTTTTGGATTCCAGCATATGAAGCTTTTGTGTCTCTACCTTTTGATCACTGTTAGGAAAGAGAAGTCCTATAAATTCTTGCTATTTACTTCTGTTTATCGATTTCTTTCCAAAACATTATTTGATGTTAGAGATTTCAAGATTTCAACACATTTTCTGACTCAGTCCTTCTTGCACTTTAACCTGTGTGTCAATACATCTTTTGTGGTAATTTCTTCAGGTTAGTAAATCTCATCTATTATGGATAGAATGACTATTTTAACTCATAGTGTTCCAAGGAAACTACCATCTACCATCTACAATCACTTTCAGTATTTTAACAAACTGGAGGACAGTGTCTTCTTTCTGTTGCTTATGAAGTCTCATCCTGAGTGTTATTACAAAACACTGACCCTACTCTCCCATGTCACCACCTAAAAGGACAATAATGTATATATTGTGGAATATTGGTAACAGCAGAGTAAATTCCTATTAATAATTATGTGATATATAAAAAGTAAAGTAGTAAAGATGAGACCAATTCTGAAGGACTGTGGCCGATGGTCCTCTATCTATGCTGAGAACAGATGAATATACTCAAAGAGAAACAGAAAATATTCAGAATACATTTGAAAAACATCCGCAAAAATACTGGAGATTCGGAGAAAAACCTCTTCTTAAAGGATTTATTTTAAACTGTTTATTTTTTATTGTGTTTTATTCGTATACATTTAAGGAGTGCCAGTGCACTCCTTTCAGTTATTACATGGACGTATTGCATAGTGGTGAGGTCTGGTGTAACTATCACTCAAATAATGTACATTGTATCCGTTAAGTAATTTCTCATCCCTTACCTTCCTCCCATCCTTCTGAGTCCCCATTGTCTATCATTCCACTCTCTATGTCCATGTGTACACATTATTTAGTTGCTACTTATAAGTGAGAACATGCTGTATTTGACTTTCTGTTTCTGCTGTTTCACTTAAGATAATGGCCTACAGTTTCATCCATGTTGCTGCAAAAGACATGATTTCATTTTTTTATGGCAAAATAGTATTCCATTGTGTACATGCCGTATTTTCTTTATCCGATTATCCGTTGATGATCACTTAGGTTGATAGCATATCTTTGCTATTGTGAATAGTTTTGTGATAAACATACACGTGCAGGTGCCTTTTTTATAAAATGACTTCTTTTCTTTTGGGTAGATACTCGGTGGTGGATTGCTGGATCAGATGGTATTTCTATGTTTAGTTATTTGAGAGATCTGCCTACTGTTTTCCATAGAGGTTGTACTAATTTACGTTTCCACCAACAGTATATAAGCATTCTCTTTTCTCTGCATCCTCACCAACATCTGTTATTTTTTGACTTTTTAAATAGTAGCCATTCTGACTAGCGCCTGCTGATGTCTCATTGTGCTTTTAATTTGCATTTCTTCGATAATTGGTGATGTTGAGTATTTTTTCATATGCTTGTTGGCCATGTTTATGTCGTCTTTTGAAAAATGTTTGTTCATGTCCTTTGCCTACTTTTTGATGGGGTCGGTCCCAGGAAAATTGAATTTCCTTATGTGGAAGAATGAAACTGGACTCCTCTTTCTCACCATATAAAAAAAGCAACTCAAGGTGGATTAAAGACCTACATATAAGACATGAAACTACAAAAATACTAGAAGAAAACTTAGGAGAAACTCTTCTGGACATTGGCCTAGGCAAAAAAAATCATGAGTAAGATCTCAAAAGCACAATCAACAAAAACAAAAATTGACAAATTGGATTGAACTAAACTAAAAAGCTTCTGCACAGCAAAAGAAATAACAGAGTGAACAGACAACCTGCAGAATGGGAGAAAGTATTTGTAAACCATGCATGCAACAAGGGACTAATACCTGGAATCTACAAGGAACACAAATAGCTCAAGAACAATAACCAGATAAACAACCTCATTAAAAAGTAAACTGTTTATTTTTAAATATGCTTATAAGTAAAAGAACAAAGTAGAATCTGTGCCTCCAGCAGTCTGGGTTAGTGCTTCTTAATCTATTTGAAGTCATACATTTGTGTGAGAATTGACAAAAGTCCTTGGTGGAGAGAAAATAGGCATGAAGCAACATTTGCATTTGGCCTATAATGCATGCATAGCATAATGGTATTATGCTATTCAATCCTGACTTTAGGCTGTTTGGCAGGTAAACATTTCAAAAGGGAAAATTTGTTTCATAAGCTACTTAGTCCTTACTAGAGCAGTTTCTCATTATTGACCGGCTGTGTTCATTTCGAGTTTCCAAGAAAATCTGTCTTTGTATTTTGTAACTCAGGTAATACTACATTTTTAAAGAAATGTACAGTCTTATACTTACAGGAATATGTTGAAAATTAAAAGGCTCCTTAGCAAGGCTTACAAGGATCAGATATGCAAATAATAATAGCAACCTTTCATTGGGTGGTTTGCCATGTTCCAGGAGCAGTACAAAGCACTATCTCATTTAATCTTCCAACAACTTATGATAGGGGTATTAATTCCATTTCGTTGATGAGTAAACTGAGGCTCAGAAAGATTAGATAATTTGCCCAAGTATTTTTTGAGCACTTCCTGAATATTTGATACTATAGGGAAGGATACAAATGATGCAAAATACAGATTCAGTAAACTTTTTAAACTTCACAAAAAGTTTAATGAATATATTTTTAAAATATCTATAACTGAAATTATGAAAGGCAGTTTCTAGCCTATGGTTTTATTATACCTTAAACTAATGATGTGGAGCATTGACTTCTTTCAAAACTCTCTGAGTATTCATTTAAGAAATGAAGTATTATATCAGAGGCTCTGTTGATCATGGCAATCAAGCAGACAGACATACCTCAGATATTTGAACTCAAGAAAAAGCAAAATCTCAGACTTCATATAAGACCATTTGTATGAACCAAAGCTCATCTCTATGGATTGAACATAGAGCAAATGATCAACATAGTTTAATGGCGATATTAAATGTAATGATGAAATTAAGTGTAATGGTGATATTAAATGTATTTCAAGCAGATGTGACATCGCTGCCTCTTTATTTATAGCTGCGAACAGCTGTGTACTTTCAAAATAACAAACTTTTAGTGAGAAAAAAGAATAGAAAAGGAAAAAATATGCTTGGAGAGTTTCTTTTTATGATTACTGTTTTGACACAGTTCTGCGCATAGGGGATGTATTTATATTTTCTCCATGATTCTTTTTTAATTTTAATTTAATTTAATTTAATTAATTTATTTATTTATTTGAGATGGAGTCTTGCTCTGTCACCAGGCTGGAGTGCAGTGGCGTGATCTTGGCTCACTGAAAGCCCCACCTCCCGGGTTCACGCCATTCTCTTGCCTCAGCCTCCTGAGTAGCTGGGACTACAGGTGCCCGCCACCACGCCTGGCTAATTTTTGTATTTTTAGTAGAGACAGGGTTTCACCTTGTTGGCCAAGAAGGTCTCAATCTCTTGACCTCGTGATCCGCCTGCCTCGGCCTCCCAAAGTGCTGAGATTACAGGTGTGAGTCACTGCGCCCAGCCTCTCCCATTATTCTTTTACATTTAAATCATACCACCTTCCTTTTATGTTTATCAGTAACGTTCATAACTTTGTTAGAAGACAAAGGCTTTATTAGAGTATTCATGATTCGAATTTTGTTTTTCCTTTTGAACATATTTTAAAAAACTGAAGCATAAAAATTTTAGATCTCTGTGAAACAATGCTACAATCAACTCTATATTTCTACCTATAAGGGTAGGAAAAAAGCACAGTTATTTTTAGATTGAAAGATACTTTCTGCATCATAACCACTATTTTCTTTCCTATGCCCCCGCATCACACTCCCTGCCTCTCATGATCATCCAGAAGCATTTGAAGTTCATTAATTTCCTCCTTTTCTGTTTGACTTCGGCATTGATCTATCTTCTTGCTAAACATTTATTCTGTGTGCCAGATGCTAGGCAAGTGCCAGAGATACAAAGATAAAATCATATTCCTGTTCTCAATATACTTAAAGTCTAAAGGAGAAGACAGATTTGGAAACAATTGCAGTGACCACAGTAAAGATAAAGGAACGTCAGCTCAGTCTTAGTAGTTGAGCTGGGCCTGTTACGGAAGCGAAAGGTAATAGGTATGACTCAAGTGTGAGCATATGTTAGGAGAAAGGGTAGAAGCTGAAAATATAAAGGCATGCAGGGCCAGCTCACATATGCCATAGTGTATGACACAATCAGGAATTCAAATTTTATCCTGAATCACATTAACAAGGCATAAAAGAGAACTATCAACAAGAGAGTGGAATGAACATATATGCATTTTGAAAAGATCTCACTGGCAGCAGTGTGGAGGTAGAATGGACAAGATTCACATATTCACATAAAAGATGGCAGGCAGAGGTCTCAAGCCCTTGCAGTAAGAATGTGGAAGGGACACACATGAAAGAAGTTGACTGAGGCAGATTCTCCAGACATAAGATCATAGATTGATCTTATGTGAGGAGTAAGTGAGATGGAAATAAGTTTCATGTTTCTGGCTAGAGTGACCAGGAGAAAGATGGTGGCATTGATCAGGATTAGAGATTGATTCATTTTCTAAAATATGTTGTATTGGTGGTGCCACTGAGACATCTGAGTAGAGCTGTAGAAAACCCAATTAGATGTGAGTTTAAGGCTCAGGAGAGAAGTATGGGCTATGATAACGTATCAATTTAAGAGCCATCGTAGTTGAAGCTCTGTAAGTGATATCATCAGTAGCTTCATTAAAAATGAAAACAAACAAGGGTTAAGGATGGCACTTAAGGGAAGCATTGCCTTCTTAAGGACCAAACTGGGGGACTTCTAGGCCATATGGTGCCTTTGTGTGAATTAGAAAGCACCTTTACTGCTATCGGCCAGAAAGTCATTATAATGAATTTATGAAGACTACAGTGTGAATGGCACTCCCTGGTGCTGGGCAGTACACAGCCTCCCCAACCATGCCATGAGGCCAGCAGTGAAAAATCAGCTGGCAAGGAGACTAAGAAAGAGCCACCAGGCAGATAAGAAGAAATCAAGTGGGGTAGAAACAAAGAGAATAGAGTTTCAAAGCTGAAAGAGTGGTCACGGCTGTCAACTGTGACTCAGAAGTAAGGTAAATGCTATCTGAAAGTATTCAACAATCGGTCTTCTAAATTTGGGATGGTCTCTCTCTCCTACCTGTTGAAGATGCTTAACCCCAGCCACTGTCTGTTGGGGTTCAATCAGGTTGGTGGGAAAAATATTAGAGATAGTTATAGAGATAGACACAAATCTTCTTGGAAGGTTGAGAAGTTTGCATGCCTTTGGTAATAGATCTGACTGAAGGCGGCCTGATCGCTTGACCTTTAGTTAAATCAAAATAGTAATAAAGAAAGAGTAGTTTACCTAGCTAGCTTGTTTACTCATATAATCTTAAGACTAACCTTTGATGTACCGTGGGTGCTTAAGTGCTTTTTACTCGGGAAGCCCACAATGTCAATTACCCTCTAATGGTGTTGACTCAAGCTTTTGTTAATTAGTCTTACTGAATAAGTGTGAATCTGACCAGCTGATCAGGGCCAAGTCGCAACTGTTTACAGGACTCAGCAGGGAGTCTATAAGCAGCTCGGACACACTCAGCTGGACTGGCAAAGCAGAATATCTGTGTGTCAGTGTACTTTATTCATCTGTCACCGGGTCAGGCGTCTGCAAGGGACAGACTCCCTGCAGCTGGTGCCCCCTCAAGAGGAGCGCTGCTGCAACTGTCCCTTCCACCTCGTCTACCATTTGGATGCCCTATACATCATCTTTCTGTCTTTCTGTCTTCCTTTTACTTGAAGGTTTCCTCTCCTCCTGTTTTGAATCTGGATACATTTTGGTTTGTTTCTCATTCCTCTTACTGTTTCACGGGTGCTGCCATTATTTGCACCTGAGCCTGCACTCTTAGAATTACAGTCTTTTCTTTAGGTCTTCACAAGACATGTTTGTTTTAAACACAGTTCTCACAGACACCTCTGCCCTTTAGATACATGTGAGCATACATTTGTATTTGAATACAGACACCTTCTGAACAAGAAATGAAAGGGAGTCTGAAGTCTCCTTCACATACACTCTCATCATTTTGGACAAGGGAAATGTTACCAGCCTGATTTCAGACAGTTATACCAAACCATCTGGCCCCTTAACTCAAGTCCCTTCTTCCTCTATATGTAGACTTGAGTCTGGGGCATAAATGGAGGTCAAGTAATAGACTCATCAAGGGAAGAATTTTATTTCCTATTGTGTGTTACAGTGAGACTTATAAGATGAATTAGTCATAAGCTACATGTGTAATGGCATTATTCATCTTTTTAATTGTGACTGATGACTTTGCTATACGTGGGTCAAACCTGAGCCCATTATTTCACTAGAACTGCACTGTTTAGAATAATAGGCATTAGCCACATGTCCCTGTATAAAATTAAAATGTAATTAATTAAAATTAAATAAAAATTAAAACTCAATTTTCCAGTCACACTAGCTACCTTTTAAGTGCTCAGTCGTTTGTCTAGTGCTTACTGTATTGGACAGTGCAGATTTTCACCACTACAGAAAGTTTTATTGGACAGCGCTGCACCAAAAGAGTGATGATTGCTTCTGTCAGTTCTTGGCTTTTGATGATGACTTTCAGGAAATAAGTGAGTTCCTCTACAATAGTGCACAATTTATGTTATACCGCATAGAGGATTTTTTTGGATTTTTTTGTGTATTTGATATAATTTTTAAAAAGAGGTAAATAACTTTCAGTCAGCATCTTCAGTGCTATAAGTGCTTTATGCTAGTTATATTTATTACTAATTTATATTTATTATTATTTTCTATTAATTATCTTGTGTTGTCATCATCATTTTACAAAGCAGGAAAATAGGGTTAAGAGAGGACAAGTGACACAAACTCACATCTATCTGGTTCAAAGTCTACCTGTTCAAAGCTGCCTTCCAAAAATCACCACATGGTTACATTTTCTTTTTTGCAAGTAAAATATAGTACATGATCATTGGGGTATACCCAGAAGATAATGGCAGAAACTTCTAGACTCCTCAAAAAACTATTTGTATTCTCAAATGGACATTTATTTAACAGATCAACATGGTGGCAGTCGTTACTACCGACTTTTTGGTAGAAGTGATACTCTTTTAAGAACATACTGATAGAAGCATTTATTTCCTTGCTATCAAAAACAAGTCTGACAGGCACTAGTAGGAAGATCTAGTTTGCATATCTGTCCCTTCCAAATCTCATGGAAAAATGTAATCCCCAGTGTTGTAATCCCCAGTGTTGTAATCCCCAGTGTTGGAGGTAGGGCCTGGTAAGAGGTGTTTGGGTCATAGGAGCAGATCCCTCATAAATGGCTTGATGCCATCTTTGCAGTAATGAGAGGAATTCTCGTTTTTAGTTCACACGAAAACTGGTTGTTTAAAGGAGACTGGAACCTCCTTCTCTCTCTTTTGTTACCTCTCTCTCCATGTGACACACTAGCTCCCCTTCACCTTCCACCGTGCTTGTAAACTTCCTGAGGCTTCCTCAGAAGCAGATGCTGGCACTATGCTTCCTGTTCAGCCTGCAAAACTTTGAGCCAAATAAACCTCTTTTCTTTATAAATTATCCAGTCTCAGGTATTACTTTGCAGCAATGCAAACTAACACACAGGACATTCCAGTGAAACAATGATCCCAAATTCATTCTAGAAATATCTTCATAGAAAATTTGAGAATCATAAAAAAAATTAGTCTCAGTAATATTTTCTAGAAGATGGATGCTATTTTGGTCAACTTATACATCATGAGACCCTGAGAATTCATGGAAACAAGACATTAGAAGTGGTTTTATAGTTTATCTTAAAGATGACTTCTAAAGAAAGAACTTACATTTTGTATTTTATAGAGAAGAGGAGCACTTTATAAAATTTCATTTTGTTAAAGTTTTACCTTAAAGCTGTGGTCTTTGGTTTATGTGACATTCTAACAAGCCAGGACTCTCTTCCTTAAACCACACACGCAAAAGTTAAAATAAAGTAATTCTCCTACCACAGTGTAACTGTATTGCCTTTATCATTTTTGCAAGAAAGCAATTCACGCTGCACATCTACCCTCCTTTGCAAAGAAGTACTACCTAGTTGAGAGGTAATAATTCTTGGTTCTTTGGTACACATGATAGAATCATCCAAGATGAGTTCCTGGTGTGAATGGTAATTAGTGTGAATGGTCTACATACTTATACTTGGGCCCAAGAAAATCTCTAAGTCACTGCAATTATATTAGGCTTGTATGGTCATCCACCTCTGAGGTCACTGAAGTCATTTCATTTCCCATGATATTGTTTTACCTGAATGAAAAACTATATATTTCGGTGGAGGAGTGAAGGATACAATTGGGCAGGGTGTGGGAACCACCAGCAGCTCATAAATGGTAGAAGATTCTCAGTTAGATGAAAATTATGTCGGAGGTAAAGTGTTGCCTTTCAGTAGAATCCAAAGTGGTAAAACCCAGCATGATTTTGTAATCAATAACTTGTCAACTTGCAGCAACTTGTTTCTGCTTTTGTATAGCAGCAAATGAGAAAGATGTCTGTGTATAAAATGGAAATAAATTTGTTCTCCAGACAGATGCAGATTTTTTCACATTGTTTTTTCGAAGTACCTCCTCTAAACCAGGACGATGTTGGCCCTGAAGAGACAGTGAAGACATGGCCCCTGTCTTCACGGGGATGATATTCTAATGGGGTGATATCAAGAGGTACATATAAAATGAAACAATGCCAAATTGCCATAGGTTGTAATGAAGGTAATTAACATGAATCTGACAGACAGTAAGAAGAAGACTCTGTACATAGGGTGTTTAGGAAAGCCTCTATGGGGATGAGGCATTTAAAGTTTAGACTTGAAGTGTAAAGCAGAAACTATCTTTGTGAGGTGTGGTTTCCACATAAGGCCTGTCCAAAGGCCCTGGGGTGAGATTGGGCTCCGTCTTAGTCCAATCTTGCACTGCTATAAAGAAATATGCTGAGACTGGGTAATTTATAAAGGAAAGAGGTTTGATTGGCTCATGGTTCTGCAGGCTGTACAGGAAGCACAGTGGCTTCTGCTTCTAGAAAGGCCTTGGGAAACTTACAATCATGGCGGAAGGGGAAGAGGAAGCAGGCACATCTTACATGGCCAGAGCGGGGGAAATGGGTGGAGGCGGGAAGGTGCTACACACTTTTAAATAACTGGATCTCACTCACTCATTCACTATCACGGGAATAGCAGCAAGGGGATGGTGCTAACCCATTCATGAGAACTTCACCCGCATGATCCTATCACTTCTCACCAGGCCCCACCTCCAACAATGGTGATTACAATTCAACATGAAACTTGGTGGAGACACAGGTCCAAACCATATCAAGCTTTATACCTGCTCAGCTGCCACGTGCTCTTACAAGATCCTTTTTCTTGACAGAATCTTAGTGATGGTCCCTTTATGATATTATAATAATTAAAAAATATTTTACATTGTTGCTTTCATGGAGAAATTTGAGGTTCTCCACTAACGTATATATATGGAACCCACCATATGCAAATCATAGCAAATGTTGCTGTGACTGGGTATGGTAGTAGAAGTTTATGCATTTTACTGTGTCCAGGAAATATTACTTGTTTGTCACTTGCCAGATCTGAATTATTACAGAGATTTTCAGAGGTATGGACAGAGGTCTGTCAAATAGGGATAAAACATTATTTTATCTGGTCTCAGCAAAGAACACATCTGATAATTTCCAACGTTCTTGATGTGTTATACCAAAATGTGTTCTCTTACCCTACATGTTCTGGTGATCTGAAGCACAAAATCTCCACATCACAGTGTTTGTTGAATGGTTAAAAGGGAAGAAAAAATGAATGAAATGTGGATACTAAAATCTATTCCACATTTTAAGCTCTTGCTATTTTGGTAGGTATGTGGTGATAGTGCAGCCAAATGCTACCAGAGGCTACAGAACAGGCTCTGAAGACAAGGAGGCCAATAAAATGGAGGAAAAGCTTCATGGTCCTTTAAACCTGGATGAAATAATAGTACTACCGAAACTCAAAGGTTCTCACATAGAGGGAAAACAAGAAGCATCCTTGATGTCTGAAAGGGTCTCAGTAATTCAGAATTCTCCATCTCTAGGAAATAGCAACTATGTCAGACAGCTGAATGTTAAAGGAGGCTGCAGATGTTTAATATTAAAGAGGTCCTGAACTTATTCTTTTTTTTTTAATCAGCTGTACTTTATTTTTCTGGATTGTGGGGATCAGATGCTCATTATAAAAAGCTGATTTTTAAAAAAATCAATTCCTCTACTTTGACTAGAGGCTAGGAATTATGTCTTAATGATAGCCATCTCCCAGTAGTAGAAGCATAATAAGAATGCAGTTTATTAAGTAGTGTTTCTCTTTCATTTACTCTCAGATACTCACTAGGCGTTGCTGGGAAGCATATTCAGCCAATGAGAATGGTTCTATAATACTTAGTTGTCTGACTTGTTTCCCAAGGAAATGGATGAGGACCACCCAAAGATCCAGCAGTCCTCACCCTTGTGCAGAATTGAACCAAGCAGCTTGTCTTTCATCAGGTTTTGCGTGTTGGATCACAGTGACTTCTACTGCCTATTGAACTTTTTGAGATTGTTGCAACATTCCTGAGAGATTTGATACCAGGAGCAATTAAGCCAGTATATTCCAAAGGTAACACTAGAGTTTACCTGATGCAAGTACTTGGCTCACCTGTGCTAAGATTGATGGAGAAAATGTACTGAAATTTTCCAGATGCTGGCATGTATTCAACCTGGCACAAGGCCTCAGACCCTGAGAGCGCTGCCCCATGGTACCACAGGGCACACAACATTCCCACAAATTTCATCTGTGGCTGTCATGGGTAAAATAATGGTTTGGCTTTGCTTTGGTGCCTCTGGCCCCTTTCAGGCAATCAAAAATATTTATTGACCCCTAACTAAATGGAAGGCACTCAATTCTCATGACTTCTGCCTCTAATTGGGGAATTAAGACACACAGACATTTATGGAAGGGAAAGAATAGGCTAAGTGTTAAACAGGAATAAAAGAAGATAATAATGTAAAATGACAAAGCAATTCATGATTACATGCCAAAGGACTAATATAAAGTGTAAATACAATGGGCTTCATGGAGAGAGACACACCTGGCATCCCAGAGTAGCCTGGGCAGGCATCAGGGATGAAGTCGGGTTTGATGTGAGTGTCAGACCAGTGCTTCTCAACCCACCGTGGACATAAGGGCCATCTGGAAAGATTTCAAAAAATGCCAAGTAGGATGCCACCGGCTGGGCATAGAAGAGGAGTGGGAATGTCTGAAGAAGAAAATAGAGGTTTCAGCATACAAGCTTTGGTTGGCAGACCAAAGCTTGTTTGGTTGTAGGAAAAAAGTTGGTGTGAGAGAAAAAAAGAGAGAAGGCCGAAAAGTCAGGTTGCATCTGATTCTTAAATGGTCTTGCATACCAGGCCAAGGAATTTGGAAACATATTTGGCAATCTTTCTTCTGTTGAGGATAATGGAGTAAATTTAGCCACAACGTCTGACTTTTTCAGCTGGAGAAATATTTGTTTTCCTCTGTATCACATATTTCCTCACTTCCCACTCTGGGCCCCTGCTTAGAAACTTCGGTTTAACGGGAAATAAGTGTAGACACATGCTAATACTTCAGCAGTTCCTCATTCTCTGAAATACAGGATCCTGGCTGATACTATGGGAATGTGATTCAGAAAGTACAAGTACTATGTAGAATTCCCCGGAGTAGTAGCCAGGAGGGGTCACCACTGAGGCAGCAAATTTAGTCTCTCCAACAAGGTAAAGCAGACCACCCTGGGTTCTCATCCCATTTACAGGGACAAAGGGACTCGGCGCTGTCACCTACAGAATTATGGATGCTTTCACTACAGTTTCCATTCACTTGCTACTGTGGTTTGTTCTCGTCTCTCTGATTTCTTTTTCTCTTTTTCCCTTTTTTGAAGGATGGACCAAGGTAAAGTTATGATCATATTATGGCTAATATTGGGCTGAAACAGACTGGATAGATGGATGCATAGATGGATGGATGGACAGACAGACAGATGATGGCCAGGGATAGATTATTTGTAAAGAGGACTGCCTAATTAAAAGGAAATGGTTTGGCTTACAGCTGGCACTTTAGAAGACTCTTTGCAGATAAAATTCTGTTAGATCTTTAAAAAAAATAAATTTCACACTACTGTCCTAATGCAGGAACTTGAACACAGCACATTAACTGTAAGTCTCTGCTTATACATATAGTAAGACTTATTTAGGTCAGGCACGGTGGCTCACACCTGTGGTCCCAGCACTTTGGGAGGACAGGATGGGAGGATCACTTGGGTCCAGAAGCTCAAGACCAGACTGGTCAATAGACCGGGATCCCCATTCCTACGAAATATGTTTTAAATACCTATATAAAATACGATTTCAAGTCAGTTTGTGTTTTAGTATTAAAAGAAGTGTGTTGCTTCACAACTGAGTAGACGCTCAGCATATCCTCGCTGGGCAAGAGCTTTGAGCATGATTGCAGCATCTCCGCAGAAAAACTACGTTCTAAAAGCAACAGAAATCCTCCTGCTGCCCTTCTTCCTCTGTACTGAAGTTTAAAGACCATGGCACTCCTGGTGACCTCCACAGAATGTTCCAGTTCCTACCCTCTCTCCCACTCAGCATCACTGAACAGGCACAGACTAGACAGGGCAGTCTGCAGCCCAGACTGTGGTGAGGTGGGAACTGCAGTCCTACTACTTGGTCCATTGAAAGAGGAGGCCAAGAGGCAGAAAATGTTCCCTCTCAATTTTACTGTGTAACCTTGCTTAACAAGGTGTGGCGTGCAGCGATGTAACGATCACAATTGTTATATTGTTTATTCATCATTTGTATTTCTATCATCAGATTTTACTGAAAGGTTTACTGTGGTTGGCTTTCTAAGAAGTGTAATTCTGCATTATTCAGGTATCAGGAAGTGTTTATTAAAACTCTGGTCTTGAGCTGAGTGCCAGAGAGAAGAAAAAAAAATGTCCGCCTGTTGGCCAGTCCAGCTCTGGAAACAAAATTATAAAATATGAGCCAATTAGAGAGTAAATGAATGCTAAAGTGAGATGTTTACAACAGCTGCAGGACACATTCTGAAAAGGAAATCATTGTGTGCACTGGAGTGTTTATCTGAAACCTAGGATTGGACTAATGAGTAGGATTTTATTTCTTAGTAGTGCGGGGAAAATGAGCAAAATCATGGGAGAATGTTCCAATGGCAAAATGCAACCTCGGTGTGGCAAAATGGAAGCTAATGTGAGGAAAGCAAACTGCTTTAGGTGGATTAGTCTGATGAAGACACACAGACTACTCAGAAGGGTGAACGAGGCAAGCCAGAAGACAGGCTCAGAGGCTATTGCAGAAATTCAGGTAGGAGGTAATTCAGACCTGAACTAATCTTTAAAAAAAATGAAAAGTACTACATAGGAAAAGCAATAAGAAGATCCACGGGGAATTTCACTGGAAGAGTCCAAGGGTCATATAATGTTTCCAGCTAAAAAGGAAAGTGAGAGATCATATACTTTAATGAATAACAAAATGCTGTCCCCTGGCGTCGGTGTTTTCAGCAGTTATTGCTTTTAGAAATGCTTTTGATTTTACAAGTGTATTCCTATGCTTAAAGTCTTCTCTCACTATCTTCTTTCTTCCCTTAGATAAGATGCATCAGGTCAATCATGGATGTATTGATTTTGAGGTTGGACTATCTTGGGCTCCAAGTCTTCTAGAACTGAACCTGTTCATCTCAGAAAGTGATGTCTTCCTTTAGGACACACAGCATTTAATAGTTTACAAAGGTCAGCTTAGGTCAGTAGTGAGAGTGGTGATTTCACTGCCTCTGACTCTGGGAAGAAGTTACTGCTGCCCTTGAAATTCCAGTTCTGCTGGTGGAAAACTAGAAGATGGGTTTGCTAGTCTGGCTGTGTAGAAATGAATATTGTGGGCTTGCTTCCTTGCCACTAGTTTTTAAGAATATGTCCACTCTTTTCTGCTACAAAGAAGGATGTCTGCTCTGTGTGTGTGTGTGTGTGTGTGTGTGTGTAAAAGAAAGAATAAAAGAATGTGTAAAAGAAAGAATAGTGAACTAAAAAACAGATGAGCTGATTTTAATTTCAGCCCTGCCCCACAATACTCATTCGCATACACTAATTTTGTGGCTTTGGCAATTCATTTAATTTCTTATGGTTTCTTATGCTTTTCTCACTTCATCTCATCAGCATCATAACAATTATTATTAGGCTGGGTACAGTGACCCACACCTGTAATTCTAGCACTTTGGGAAGCTGAGGCAGGAAGATTGCTTGAGCACAGGAGTTCAAGACCAGCCTGGGCAATATAAGAAGACCTCTGTCTCTATAAAAATAAAAAAATTAACCGGGTGTGGTGGCATGCACCTGTAGTCCCAGCTACTTGGAGGCTGAGGTGGGAAGATCAGTTGAGCCCCGGAAGTCAATGCTACAGTGAGCTAGGATCGCGCCACTGTACTCCAGCCTGGGTGACAGAGTGAGACCCTCTCTCAAAACAAATAAATTAATCAAATATTTATTATTCAGTTAATTAGTTAAATTAATTCTATTTTGAAAAAAAAGCAATTATTATCACAAGCTAGACAGTTTACCAATGTTTTCTGTAAGATACTCCAATCAAGGTAACAGAAACTCAAAAGTATTATCCAAAGTCAGGAGCTTGCAAGCGTCTGTTTCAAGACTGATTTGAAGCCCAAATTCTTTGTGCCACCACACACCAGAGGTGCATGTTGTCAGGTAGAGCTATGCCATAAGTGGCCAGCCATATCTTCAGTTGCCAGTGGTTTGCCCTTATTGTATGTAAAAATATATTTATGTAAATAAAAACAGTAGAGATTCTGGCAATAAGAATAGCTGAATCTTCCACCACGACTTAGGCTTTCTGTTACATATTCATTGTGATACCAGTTGGCAGAGGACTAAGCTGGCCATTCCAAATCTGATTTTTTTTTAACTCTTGTAAAATTGTATTGGCTGGACTCACGCCTGTAATTCCAGCATTTTGAGAGGCCAAGGTGGGCAGATCATGAGGTCAGAAGTTTGAGACTAGCTCGGCCAATATGGTGAAACCCCGTCTCTACTAAAAATACAAAAATTAGCCAGGCGTGGTGGTGTGGGTCTGTAGTTCCAGCTACTCTGGAGGCAGAAGAATTGCTTGAATCCGGGAGGCGGAGGTTGCAGTGAGCCAAGATCATACAGCTGCACTGGGGGTGACAGAGCAAGACTCCGTCTCAAAAAAAACCCCCAAAAAACTATATCATTCTTGTAAGTGGGAGAGTCATTGACTACTTTCATGCCTATATTGTGTGTGTGTGTATTAGCCATATGTAGGTTTTCATGAAACTGGTCTCCATGGGACTGATTTTTAGTCTGGCTTCTGCTGAGTTCCATTGTTCTTCTTAAGTATATCTTGTGGGCCAGGTGCGGTGGCTCATACCTATAATCTCAGCTATTTGGGAGGCTGAGGCAGGAGAATTGCTTGAACCTGGGAGGCAGAGGTTGTAGTGACCAGCGATCATGCCACTGCACTCTGGCCTGGGCAATGGAGCGAGACTCCATCTCAAAAAGAAAAAGAAGAATATCTTGAATATCTTGTGAGTGTTCTTAAATAATCCTTAAATTATCTGTCAGAAAGACAGATAAGCTCCTCCTAACTTCTAAGACTTTTACAGAGTGCTTTACATTTATGAAATGCATATACATTGTTATATTTGACTGATCATAATGTCACATAAGTGTATCCTAGCAATTTCAGTATATCTACAAGTTTAGAAAACTATATTCAGAAAAATTAAGTGCATGTCTAGTAACTGGTTGGCTCAGGGTCAGAATGCAGGTTTTCTGCTCCTATTGCACTAGTTGTGTCATCATAAGTGAGCAACCGACCCTTCAAGTTACTGAGCTGCAATGGTGAATTACGAGAGAATCAACTACCCTGTAACTTCACAGCTGTAGAAAAATCATAGCTGTAGAAAAAATAGATTGAAAAAGATGGTGGTATGTGAGTGGCATCATGTTCTACCAAAATTCATATGATGAAGTCTTAATCCCAATAGCTCAGAATGTGACTTTATTTGAAAATAACTGTTGTCACAGGTATAATTACTTAAGCCAAGGTCATCCTAAAGCAGAGTGGACTCCTAATCTAGTATGACTGGTATAAAAATGAAAAATGGTATAAAAATGGTATAAAAATATAAAAATGAAAAATTTGGACACACACACACACACACACACACACACACACACGGAGAAAACCATGTGAATAATGAAGTTTTGCTGTCATGAGCCAATAAAATACCAGAAGCTAGGAGAGAGAGGCCTGGAACAAATCCTTCCCTAGTGTCTTCAGAGGGATCATGGCTATGCCAACATGTTGATTTCAGACTTCTGGCATCCAAAATTGTGAGACAAGAAGTATCTGAGACAATAAGCCACTGTTTGTGCTACTTTGTTATAGCAGCTTTGAAAACCAATACAGTGAGTAATAAAGCAATGATACAACAAGATAATGTAAACTATCACAGGAATAGAGCAAACTTAAAATCTTTCCCTGAACATCAATGTTGAGATCATCAAGAAAGTAAACTTTCTGATAAAATCAAACACTTTGAAAAGATTTAAAAAAAAATCAGTGTAATCCCAAAATTGTTTTAACTTGCATCATAAATTAGTAGACTCTCATATTTGGAAGAAATAACAAGGTCACCTAGCTCAGGCTTCCATTGGATACTTCAGTATTTTTGGTAATGTATTATTAGCAAAGTGGGTTTTTAGTCTCTGCTTGGATATATATGTTAATTTTTGAGGCAACCCACTCATCTTTAGTAGCTCTGATTATTAAAACATTTCTTATATTAAACTAAACTGTATCTATCTATAGCTTTCACCTATTTATTATAGTTCAATTTCTTAAAGCAAAAAAGAGCAAATTGAATTCCCTTTTCATATGTCTCAGTCCTTTCAATATTTGCACAGCTATCACATCATTCCGAAGTTATTGGTTGCTTAAACTAGCCTTTGAGTTCTTTCAACTATTACCCTTATGCCATAGGGTTTTTTTTCAGTAGCTTTGGGGATACAGGTGGTTTTGGGTTACAGGGATGAGTTCTTTAGTGGTGAATTCTGCGGTTTTAGTGCACCCACCTTACAGTTTTGAGTTTGTTAAGCACTATGATCGGTTTTGGTAAGTGTGTTCCAGTTTACAACATCTGTTTTCGAGTGGAACATCCAAATCTTGGTTATAGTCACAATAGTGTAGTTTAGAATAGAATTAAATTAAATATACTGTTATTTGAGATACTATCCTTCAACAAGTGAAATTTAAGATTATATTATCTTTGGGGGATGTCACATTATTCAGTAATATTGCACTAAAATTAGTTACAATTCCTTAGTTGTTTCTCTCACTATATAAGCTGCATAAGGATAAGCTCTGGTTTGATCATCAAATAGCATAAGATGCCTGACACATAATAGGAGCTGAAAAGTCATCATATGAGTGAGTGAATGTATACACACACACAGAGACTAAAGTATTAATCACTTCTGGATTTTCACTTTGTTTGGCTTTTGATAATCCTACGGTTATCACACACTTCCAGAAAGCAATGATCTTCCTTGTGTCTATAGATTACTTTTACCCCACATTCAAACGGTACTGAGGAAAGTCGCCATTTTAAGACTTGGTTTATACCTATTCTTCAACTAAAACTTGCTCTGTATTCCAGATAAGTGTTTAAAAAACCTCTGCTTTCTCCATTTGTAAAATCGGGCTAATATAATATGTAGTGTGTGTGTGAGCTTAGTAGATTATGTATGCATGTGTGTATACATATTTACAGACGACTACATCAGTTGGATTTTGGCACTAATAAGAAAAAGCTATATTTAGTCTTTTGTTAGTAGTTGTAATAATAACATAGTGATTTATGAGAACAGTTTTCTGCCATATATATACACACACATATATACCAATATATAAAAATGTGTGTGTGTTAAAACAACCTAAAACTATAACTTCATGTAAAGGAGGAAAGAGTGTGAGCTGCATTCTATTTCCATTTTCCCAATGAATTATTCAGTCTCCCAAAATAATTGAGTTGATCTTTTGTGCTAGATTTTCTATATATAAAACAAAGAAAATACTTTCTTCCCCTTGAGTAACAGGGGTATTAGAGGACTAATAGAGTTTATTTATAAAGTGCTATATGACTTAAAGGACAAGTGCTTTGGCAGCATCTTGATGGAGACAAAAACACTCTATATGCCAAAAAAAAAAAAATTACTGACATATTTGTAGATGAGTGGTTTTTCATAAGAAATATATTTAATCTCTTGGATTCCCAATTTGACATTCTTTGACTCTCTTATTAGTTGTTTTACTATCAAGTTAATTTAATTATAGTCATTTTAATGAGGAAATGTTTTATGTTAGCTTCTTTTTTTAAAATGAAACATGAATACATCTTCAATTTTCCATTTAAATGCCAATCAAAAATTATCTGAAACCAGACGAAAGCAGATGGTCCAGAAGGTTTTGTTTTGGTAGCATATAATCAAACCAAATTAATCAATCAAGAATACAGTACATATGATAATAATGAACACAGATTCAAGGGGTTCCCATTTTGTCTTTGCTAGAAGACCTACTAAATTTTTTGGGTGACAGAATGATGCTAACATAATTCTTTAAAGTCTACTAATGGAAAACCAAAGTTTGTGTTGGGACATGACATACTCTATAAATCACTCAAAAGACAGAAATGAACCGTGAGCCACATATAGCCATTTGGTAGCCCCTTACTACAGCACATCACTTAAGTCGTTGTATATTTGGGCACGATATGGAACTCCCTGCCTGAAACTGTTTAACATGGTACTTGTAACCTTATTTTATTTGCAGGGAAATCTAATTTTAAATATTCTGTTCTATTACTTCCGTAAGTATCCTTTTATCTTATGAACCAGAATAGAATTCACCCATATTTTTTACTTAATATATTGATAATTTTTTATTAGTACTGATTATATCTTACCCTTTTTTGTTACCCTCATAGTATTTCATTACATGGGTAAACTAAAATTTCTTTAATTCCTACTATCCTACATTCATTTCTAGTTTTTTCCCCTGTTATAAGCAATGCAATGATGAACAAGGACAAACTTTCATTAAGGAAAATGGAAAATTATTGAGCATGGGGCCAGCCTCCACATATCCTGGGAGGTGGAGAAAGAAGGAAAAAAGTGAGGGGAACCTTAGAAGTATAATCCTGAAAAAAAAGAGTGGGTACCAAGAAAGGAGAGTGAGTATCAAAGATATGCTTTACCTGCCATTTCAGTCCTTTCCAGAACTATCTTTCCACGCTCTGAGAAGTTGTCCCTGACTATAACAGAAAACTAGAGAACTATCAACAAGACTTCACTTGATCTGTGTTGAAAATATATTTTACATACAAATCTATGGTTGGCATATTGTCTGTTTGTATTAGTGATATTTTGGTTGACCACTTAAAAAAAAATAGTAGTTAGAGGCCAAGTGTGGTGACACATGCCTTAGCTGCTCGGGAGGCTGGGGTGGGAGGATCAGTTGAGCCCAGGAGTTCGAGGTTGCCGTGAGCTATGATCATGCCACTGCACTCCAGCCTGGGTGACAGAGAGAGATCCTGTCTCTAAAATAAAAACAAAAATATAGTAGTTAGTGTAGGACAGGCATGGTGGTTCCCACTTGTAATCCAAGCACTTTGGAAGGCCGAAGCACGTGGATCACCTGAGGGCAGAAGTTCAAGACCAGCATGGCCAACATGGCGAAACCCCATCTCTACTAAAAATACAAAAATTAACTGGGCATAGTGCGCATGCCTGTAGTTCCAGCTACTTGGGAGGCTAAGGCAGGAGAATCTCTTGAACCCGGGAGGCGGAGGTTGCAGTGAGCTGAGATTACACCACTGCAGTCCAGCCTGGGCAACAGAGCGAGACTCTGTCTCAAAAAATAAATAAATAAACAAATAAATAAAAGACAGAAATTCTCAAAGTATGTTCAGAAATATTTTATCCTATTTATTGAGAATAAATACATATTCATCAAGCTACTACCAATAAAAGTATATGAATCTAATCCTGAGACAACTTAAAGCAAATACTTAAAAATCTGGCTTCTACTTCTACCTCTGCCTTAAAATTAAAATGAGTGTGTTCTTTTAGAAAAAAATAATTGCTAAATCTAGTGACCCATTTCAGGTCTTTATTCTTGCTGACTATTCTATTCCATTTACCCCTAACCACTAACTCTCCTGGTAGTTCCATTCCATGACTGTGACCTCCATCCTTGGTTTAATTTTTACTGCTCTAACTGCTCTACTCTGTCCTGTTTTAAATCTTCTATACTTAGGATAACTCAGAATGCTATCTTTTATCTCCTTTTCTTATGTCTTCTTTTCCTGTCACTTGGCAAAATTACCCATAATTTATATTCTATTCCATATATAGATGACCCCGAAATTTGTGCCCAGCCCTGCATTCTTGCCAGGTCCCCAGACCTGAGTTTCCACCATCTCCTGAAATTGCCCTCCTACATTCCAAGCCAATACTGCAAACTTGGGATATCCAAATGGTATTCATCCTTTTTCCCCATAAAATGGCATCACCAAGTTTTATCACCTAAACTTCTTTTTAACTACTTCTTCTTTCTTCAGAATTATAACCAGTTGCTATAGTCTCACGGATAGCAGAATTGTTTTTGCAGGAGCCAAACTTGGGTTTGAATTGTCCTACTATTAATAGTTGAATGCCTTTGGGCATGTTTCTTAACATCATGGGCTTATATCAAACAAAATAACGTGTAAAATACTTAGCTGAGTAACTTGCACAAAATAAGGGCTAGATAAATAATTATTATCGTTTTTCCTTTGTAGTGTCATTCATCCCTTCTTCATTCCACTAACAGTCACAGGATAGGTTTTGTTGTCTCTTATCAAAAAATTACAATAGCATAATAATTGGTCTTTCCTCCTTCAAACTCCCTTCCCATATATAGTGTATATTTCGTCAAATGTATCCCTACAGAATATCTCTGCCTTGTAAGTCTCCTACTCAGAAGCATTTGGTGTCTCACTGTTTCCTCCTTCAAAGTGACAAAGTTCAGATCCCTTAGCATGTGTTTTATTGTAGCAACAAGCAAAAGATGAGTAGGATTCTAATAACAGCCCTTACTGGAATAAAATTACTATGGGTAAAACCTACACCAATTCACTGCGGAAACTACAGAGGCCATAGAACATTAATAGAAACACAAAATGAGGACACATATGAGCACTGAATCATAAAGGCCCCTGCCATATACGAGTACAATGAAATTAAGTCTATCAGTCGGACGCAGTGGCTCACGCCTGTCATTCCAGCACTTTGGGAGGCCGAGGCAGGTAGATCGCCTGAGGCCAGGAATTCAAGACCAGGCTGGTCAACGTGGCGAAACCCTGTCTCTACTAAAAATACAAAAATTAGTCGACTGTAGTGGTGCACACCTGTAATCCCAGCTACTCGGGACGCTGAGACAGGAGAATCCTTGAATCCGGGAGGCAGAAGTTGCAGTGAGCTGAGATCGTGCCACTGCACTGCAGCCTGGGTGACAGAAGACTCTGTCTCAAAAAAAAAAAAAAAAAAAAAAAAAAAAAAAAGAAGAAGAAGAAGAAGAAAAGAAAAAGATTAAGTCTATCAGTAATTGGTTTCCAACTTATTCTTCTTGCCCTATCCCCTTTGTTGCCTTCTACAAAATGTGTGCTGCAGTCAACCTAAACCATCTCCATCCTTCAGGCTTTGACCTCCTTTAAGTAAACTTCCCTTCAAATGAATTACCCAGCTCCATTCAACCCCAAGGTGGCAAACTTTATGGCAGTTAATAGAAGGAGCCTGATTAGAACCAATAATTTGTATAAGAAAACACCAGAGAGCTTTGGAGTAATAATAAATATAATCCGAAGTTCCGCTCCAGAGTTACCCCAAATCCACACCCCAAAGTTTCTTATTTTGCCTTCAGAAATGCCGTCACATTTGAGCACGCTTGCAAATTTAAGCACATTTCTTCATGTAAGTCATCAATTTTCATTAAATTTGTCAACCTGTCTTTCAAGAAGCTTTTAGCTTTCAAGAGGCTTATTCTAGTAATACTGAGAGAATATTGCTCTTCTGATTTGCTTGGTGATTTTATGCATGGTACTTGAGAATACCACTTGCTGATTAAATGTTGATGCAATATTTTTCCTAACCAGACTTCAGGCATATAAAGTAGGCCTTACTAGGAGCACATTACACACTCTAAATGAAAGGAAAAAAATTTTTCACTCATTTCTTCATGTTTGTTGCCTATCATGTGCCAGAAAGTGTTCTAATTGCTGGTGAAACAGAAGTAATGATGTTTTTGCCCTCATGGAACTTACATTATTTAGGGAAAGATGGTTTAGCAAATAAATAAATGAGAACATGAACCTACAACACAAGAACATGAACATGAATAAGAACATGAACATGGGACCAGGCACGGTGGCTCATGCCTGTAATCCTAGCACTTTGGGAGGCTCAGGTGGGTGAATCACCTGAGGTCAGGAGTTCGAGACCAGACTGACCAACACGGTAAAACCCGTCTCTACTAAAAATACAAAAATTAGCTAGGCATGGGGGTGGGTGCCTGTAATCCCAGCTACTCAGGAGGCTGAGGCAGGAGAATGTCTTGAACCAGGGAGGTGGAAGTTGCAGTGAGCCAAGATTGCACCATTGCATTCCAGCCTGGGCGACAGAGCACAACTCCATCTGAAAATAAACTAATAATAATAACAATTAAAAAAAATAAAGAACGTGAACATAGGTGATATGACTGACGATGACAGGGAAAGACAGAATTAGATTAGTGGGTGGCTAAAGAAAGTCACTCTTGAGAAATTGAAATTGTAAAGTGAGATCTGAATGTAATAAAAGAAGCAGTCATGCTAAGATCTAGTGCAAGAGTATAACATTCAAAGAAGAGCGAAGGCAAAATCTCTGAGGCGGAAATGAGTATGGCATGTTCAAGAATCAGAAAAATTATTAAAGGACCTAGAGTGTAGTCATGGAAGAGAAATGGATATATAATGAGAGACAGCTCATGTAGGATCTTGACGTATAATGAGGAGTTTTTATTTCATTAATAAAAATAGATACATCCTTCCAAGCTAAATATGAAGACCACAGTACATAAGCTTTATTAAATTAAGAAAACAAGAAACCTCATACTTTTGTGTGTCCAACAAAGAGGTAGAAACAAAAAAAGGGAAAGAAAAATAAAAGACGTAGAAATGTTTGTAGGAAGATGAGTGAATGAGCTTAAGCTGTATATTGATGTTATGTTTGGTCTGTTGTTTTGGTTACGCTCCCATAGTCACAGGCCTCTTTCATTTGTACATTATTTTTGACATGGAAACTGATCAAATAATTAAGAAACGTATCTGTTAAAGAAAGAAAAATCTCACTTTCTTGGAAACAGTAATTTAGACGTTAGGAAAAAATCAAATGTGTTATCAATGTGTACTTTTAGGTAAATTCAGTGTCTTAACTTTGAGGATGTTTGTAATGGCTTCATATTAACAAAATCTTTAACTTTGAGGTAATAATCATTAAATATTTTAGAATACAAACCACAAATTCTATTTTGTTTCCACTGTCACCAAGGCCTAGCTTAGACACACTGTGGTTATAGTTTATAAATAAAATTAATATATCAATATGTAAACAAAAAGTCATTAAATGGAATGAATATGTGACATGAACAAATTGTTTTAAAAAGAGAATAAGAATGATTTCCCTTACTCTCTTGGAGTTTGAGCTACAAGGAGAGTTTTAAATATATAGCCACGGCCCTATTAATCCTTCTCTTCCTCCTAGGGTTCACCCTTCTGCATCCTCATGGCCAAGATAACTCTACCTCAGCTCTCTGGGCTGAGTTGTGGGGCCCCAAACTGTACCACAGGCTAAAGTAAACTTACATCCCTAACTGAATCTCTTGCCCTTCTGATTAAGCAAGATATTACCCAGATCTTCAGCTGGTCTCTGAAACCTCACGGGACTGTGACAATTTCCAGAGTGTTAGGAGCTACCTTAAATTAATTAATGTAGAAACAGTTCTCATCTGACACTATCAACCTCCAGGCTCCTCCATGGTAATTTTCTTCAGGAAAGCCTTTTTAGAAAGCCCTGTCCTTCAGCAGTCTTATTTACAACATTCCACCCAATGACTGCTCTGTTTCACTGGTATCTTCAATGATACTGCCCAATATTGTTATGTTTTTATGTTACCAAGAATTTCCTACCCTTTGGTTGTTGCCCTTTAGGGCTTTGGTCACACACAGTTCATGGAGTTGATGGGGATCGGGGATCTTGGGTTCCTTGACTCTGGGAATCTCTTATTGCTGTCATGTGCACAGCAGATGCTGCAATGAGATAAGGATCTATGTCATTTTAAGCCTGATTCAGAAAGGGAAACTTTTACAAAATTTTACATGTAAGCTCCCACCGATTATAGGTCTCCTAACCCCATCGGTAAGCTCCCACCAATTTCAAATCTCCTAACCCCATCACCTGCACTTTATGCCTTCACATCGTAACAACCTGCAGCTAATAAGAAACAGCTGAAACAAAAAGGCTGCTGTTAGTCTTTTCAGGAGTTTTATTTTTCCTTCTGACAGCCCAGAACATATAGCATTTTGAGTTAATTTCAGGCATTTCAATATTTTAGACTTCCAAAAATATACCAAAATATAAGTCCAGCATTTTTGCTTCCATAATGTCAAATTATTAAACTTTTCATGCCATGTAGGAGAAACTAGATTTTATCAAAAGGGCCACAAAGCACTTTGGTGTACAATGGTAGATATGCACTCAGATATTCACAGTACTTTGCCAAAGAAACTAAACAAATAACAATAACACAACACCAGAACTATCCATCACAAGGCAAGGCTCTCCAATCCCTGGCATTTAAAGACTAAAAGAAAATGACACATTTAAAAAATATTTTGGCTGTTTAGTGTAACTTACCCCTACCAGGCACATGGTTAAAATGTAGGATTCTGACTAGAATGTAGGAAAAATAGGTACATTATCATACACTTTTTAAAAAATTTCAAAAAACTACAAATAAAAATGGTCTAAAGGAATGAAAATGTAGAGAAGTCCTTTCTAGATGGGTGAATGCTAGAGGTCACTTTCCTGGAGGCATCTGCTCAGTCTGGGCATGGGAAAGTGGAGAATCTGGCTTGAGACCTTTCTGAAGAAAAGAGAAACAAGTATTACATTAACTAGGAATCTTAGCTGGCATGACAGATTGCAACAGTAAAAACGGAACCCAAAACATAGAGCTGATTCTTCCTAGCTGCTGATTGTCCCCATGGGACTTTTGCTAAGTTCCCAGAAGAAGCAGTAGAGGAAGTTGGAGGTAGGGTTAGAAAGGCAGAGAGAGATTTCCATTAACTCATGGTGCTTAACATCGAAAGTCAAGCTAGAAGAAAAAGACTGTAATACACACAGGACACATCTCATCCTAAAGATATGCAAAACCAGATGTGAGCTGGAACTTACCGAAATTTAAATTCAGCTTCAACCCAACTCAGTTCCTGATTGGATTGAAGTAATTAAACTCTCCCTAGCTGTCTAACAGAGGAAACAGTATGGCTCTCTGGAGAAAACTGTATTTACTCCCCTTTTTATGGCTTTTTAAAATACAAGGTTCCAGCATAAAATAAATAATTATGACAGGAAACTGTGACCCACAGTCAAGAGAAAAAAACTAGTCAATAGAAATAGCACATAGAGGACACAAATGTTGGAATTCACAGGCAAGTTCTTTAACTATTGCAAACATGTTAAAGAAATTAATGGAAAAGAAACATAAAATGAACTAAGAAATGTAGAATTCCAAAAAAGAAATGGAATCCTGAAGAAGAAGATAAAGAAGAGGAGGAGGAGGAGGAGGAGGAAGAATAAATAATAAAGAAAATGATACTGTAGAACTGAATGATAAATATCCAAAATTAAGGTGGACTTGATTATATAATATTCACAGAAGAGGAAAAGAATCTGTGAACTCGAAGTCATATTAATAGAAATGATCCCAACTGAAGCAAGGAGAAAAGAAAGGAATGAAAGCTAAAACTCAACAGGAAATGAAAAAGCATATGGACAATCTCAAATAGTCAAATATATGTGTAATCGAAGTTCCAGAAAGAGAGGAAAAAGAATAGGGCAGAAGAAATATTTGAAAAGAATCACTAAGAGTTTTACCAAATTGATTTGTAAATGTGAACTCACATGGTAAAAAATCTTAGGTTATGCCAGGTGGGATGAACACAAAGAAAATAAAGCTTAGAAAATGACTGTAAAACAAAAACACAGAGAAAAATCTTAAAATCAGCTAGAAGGGGAAAAAGTTATATTTAGAAAAAGCACAGTGAACATAATTGCTAACTTCTTAGAAACCATGAAAATTAGAAGGTAATGGAATGATATATTTTAAATGCTGAAAATAGAAACCCTCCATGTGAGAATTTTATTTATTTATTTATTTATTTATTTATTTATTTATTTAGAGACAGGGTCTTGCTCTGTCGCCCAGGCTGGAGTGCAGTGGTGCCATCTCAACTCACTGCAACCTCTGCCTGGGGTCAAGCAATCCTCTTTCCTCAGCCTCTTGAGTACCTGGGACTACAAGCACATGCCACCACGCCTGGCTAATTTTTGCATTTTTGGTAGAGACAGGGTTTCACCATGTTGCCCAGGCTGGTCTCGAACTCCTGGGCTTAAGTGATCCACCTTAGCCTCCCAAAGTGCTGGGATTACAAAGCATGAGCCACTGTGCCCAGCCCACGTTAGAAATCTATACCCCAGATGGGTACTATTATTACCTGTCTCACAGGGTTTATTTATATGAGGATCAAACAGCCTGGCTCACAGTAAACACTAATGTTCAATACATAAAAAAAAAAAAAAAAAAAAAAAAAAAAAAAAAAAAAAAAAAAAAAAAAAAAAAAAAACCTACTCTGCTGCCGGGATCGTAAATTGCTATATCTCTCTTGGGGAAAAGAATACCTGAAGCAAATGGAACAATATCATAACATAACATAGGTGGTATTTATTTTCCTCATACGTTTACACAAACAGGAACTTTCAATATTATTAAAGCAGGACAGGTCTGACAGAGGACACGCTCCATGAGAACAGGGACTTTGTTTCATTCGCTGCTGTACATCAGCACCTAGACGAGTACCTGGGGAATCTGCATCATGGATATGAGAAAACCTGCTGATAATAATTTATAGTAAATGTGTTTTAACTCTGAGTGGACAAGAAAAAAGAAGGAACAATTGAAATTTAGATATGTTTAAATCCTTAAAAACGGAAACTGGCTTGGTTTTACATACATATTAAGTCATTCTGCCAGTGCCCATATCTGTGATACAGACAGCAGCTCTTTCATTTCCAGAAGACCCCCAAAGGAGGAAAGTGATAGCATCGTTTTCCTTTATCCTAAAAGTTATAGCGTTTTTTATAACTCAAATAAAGAAAATTTTCCTTTTCCTTTTTGGGGTTGAAAAATTGAATGAAAAAGAGAAGCATTCAAGCCAGATTTAGAAACCCAGAATCTGAAGTGTTTTGAAGCCAATCTTTTATTATAGTTCTTAAAATCAATGATTTTATTTTGTATTTCATTGCCCATTACAAATCCAGCAATTTTAGAGCTAGTAGGGTACTTAGATATTATCATCCCTGCACATTACAAATGATCCAGTCGAGTCCTGGCGGTAGTCACGGTACTGATTAGAAACAGAGCTGGCACTAGAACCCAGGGCTTTGCTTTGACGTTCACGGTGAATTTTTAAGGGACTCTGGCTTTGTCAATTTTTCGTTAAGACCTCTTTTACTTCCTCCATGCAGACCCTTTCTTGGTTACATTTTCCCTGATGATGAATGTCAGATATAGATTTAGAGCATCACCCACTCAAAGCTCTTTCTCGGAGTACAGTGCAAGACTTAGACTAGTTTCTTTCCATAAATCAAAAGGTATACGAATCCTATGGGTTAATGTCTTTGAGCATATAGGAAAGACTTTAATTTGCAGTAATCCTTAAGAGAGGTGGAATTTGTGCTCTTAAATGACTTGCTACATTTCTCTCTTAATTTAATGGATGAGTATGCAGAAATCTTCAATTTGAGCTTTAAAATCAAGGCCTTTTTACTATTTATACTTCAAGAAAATATGGTGCTTACCTATTTAAAAAGTAAATGACAAAAAATTATTTATGATATTTAGTGTAAATGCCCATTTTTTCCTCCATTCATCAACATTTTCTCTCATTGTTAGCAGTGTAACATCCCAGTCACACGGCACCAAAGTATGTTACCAGTGGGATATCTATACGATTCTGTAGCAAGCTCAATTCTTGGCTCCTCAGAAGAAAGAATTCGACCAAGGCAGAGTGAGAGACCGAGGCAAGAGTGAACCTTTGTTTAAAAAGCTTTAGAACAGGAACCAAAGGAAGTACACTTGGAAGAGGGTCAAGCAGCCGACGTGAGAGATCAAGTGCATGGTTTGACCTTCGACTTAGGGTTTTCCATGTTGACATACTTCTGGGGTCTTGTGTCCCCTCTCGCTGATTCTTCCCTTGGGGCAGCCTGTGCCTATCCACATTGCGCTGCCAGCGCTTGGGAGGGGCCACAGCGCAGTGTGTTTACTGGATTTGTGCGCATGCTCACTTGAGGCATGAAGTGAGCACGCGTACAACTCCAGAAACTGGTAACACTCCCTTACCAGCGGCGTGTTCCTCTGAGGTTATATACCAGTGAACTCTGCCACTTTGCCTCTTACTGCGCATGCTCGAGCCCACTCGCCCAACTCCAGAGATCTTATCTGGAAGCTAATCACCAGTTTCAGGTTTTTCTACCTATTGGGAGACTGCCTTTCCCTGACTCCGACTACATCCAATTATTATTTTAGAGGAAGTGTAATAACCATCTGACGATCATCTGATGGTTGCCTGACATTCCTGGTGGGGGCGGGGAACCTTCTGCCCTGCTCATACCTGACTAGCTACCTACTGTAACATAACCTCTTCCCTGTCTCCCAGTTAGGGTTTCTGGAATCTGACTGATATATTCGGAAAACTAAAGGATTGTTTTCAATTGGAAAATGCAAATATCATAACTATTAATTCCTTCTTCTAGTACATACATATTCAAACTGAATGAAATTTAACTACTTTAAATATCCCATCTATTCGATTTCTTTTTTGTCTTTTCAGTTTGCCAAATTATTTTAGACACTTTATTTCCTGCTAAATGGTCTATCTCAAAGCCAGTTTGCTCCCCCAATTTAATCCTGCAGCCAGACATGATGTTATATGCCTAATAATGACATATCATTATTATTACCACCAATTTTAGAAAATGAGCTTGCTTTAGGGTCATCCTGAGTTGACTTTAAACCTTTTATTTTTGATGGGAAATGCAATTACAGATGCTGCTCAGAGAATTGCTTCAAATTTTCCAAACTTGCTTTTTTTTCAAGACGGAGTCTCACTCTGTCGCCCAGACTGGAGTGCAGTGGCATGATCTTGGCTCACTGCAACCTCCGCCTCCTGGGTTCAAGCAGTTGTCTCATCTTAGCCTCCCAAGTAGCTGGGATTACAGGTGCCCACTACCATGCCCAGCTAATTTTTTGTATTTTTAGTAGAGATGGGTTTCACCATGTTGGGCAGGCTGGTTTCGAACTCTTGACCTCAAGTGATCCGCCTGCCTCGGCCTCCCAAAGTGCTAGGATTACAGGCATAAGCCACTGTGACTGGCCCAAATTTTCTTTTATGATTGACCACTCTTCACATTCATCACTCGCTGTTGTAAGAAAATCTGTCTCTGAGTATTACATACTCTTCCAGTTTATTTGAACTTGTCCCCATTGCCTTATGTAGAGACTTACTCATGTTTCAATCATAGTGATATTTCATTGTTTTGATTGTTAAAGAGAAATTATTCAAACACATTTTTTCAATGTCAGGAAAGACTTTATTCAAGACTATTGCAATAGGGGTCAAAACTATTGCACTAGGGGAGAGAGAGTGAATTCAACTCCAAATACAAATAGGGACAAGTGGGGATTTAGCGTAGGAGAGAAGATGGACAGTTACTAAGAGAAACTTGCTTAAGGTATCAAGGAACGGGGTGGAAGGAGAGGAATTCTCCTCACTCTTGATATCTAAAGTGATATTTTACCTGTTTCTTTTTCTTCATCTGGATTCTTCGTGGGACACCTTGGTATCACTCTAGATATCAAGAGTGAGGAGAATTCTCAATAAACTGGCTTAATAGGATACTTCGCTAAAGCGGGACTCAGGAGGTCAATGTCAAGGCTTAGTTCAGAAGAGGAGCCTGACTAAAATTGGGTCAGAGAGGAAGTCTTTGTCTTTCTTAATCTTTCAAATTTGAATTCACCCTCTAATAAGGACCAATTTAGAATGCTATATGTACTTCACAAGTTTTTTTCTAGACCTGGAAAATAAGCTCCATCATTGCTCATAATAATATTATAGGTAACTGACACCAGCTATCTTCATAAGAACAAAATTATCTAGCAGAATTGCACACACACTGACAATTTGGTCCAAATGAATTCTAGGAAATCTGGTTAAACTCAGAGGGTAATGAAAATATTTGTACTGTTTATATTGTGCTTAATATTTGCTAGGTACTGTCCTGAATCATTTACATAGTTTAGTCCTTTTAGTCCTCCCAACAGTCTATTGGGAGGGGTACTACTAACAGTCAATAGGAAAGTACTATTACTAGCACCATCCCAGGATTACAGACAGAGAAATGGAGGCACATACCAGTTTCAAAGCTTATCTGAAGTTACTCAATTATAATATGTCAGGTTTGTGATTGGAACCTAGCACTGTAACTTTTGAGATGATGAGTTTACTACAGTGCATTCCTACTTCTGTAAATCTCTTCTCCTTCCTTTGTCTGAGCAAACATATAAAACTAGGAGGTAGGTAGGAGAAGTGGGATGACATTCATTTGTGGAAGTCCATATACTGTGTCATATTCTTCATCTTCAGAACTTTTCATCTCTAAAACATAGTGCAGTGTTTAGCAGGTCATCACTAATTTTTGTTGTTGGATAAATGGCTGATCAAATGAATTAACAAAAGGACTCGATACTCCATTTCTGATCACCAAAGAGATAACCAAATTATGTTTCTCAAACTCTGGCATACTGAGGACTGCAGTGACAACATTTTAGGACTAGAAGGCATTACTTGCATTTCACAATACAAAGATGATTGCAGCTGTCCATGGTAAGCTCAGCCCACAGAGCTTTTCAATTCAGCTTGGGGTGAGCTGGACGTCAGGCATGGGGATATAATAGTGTGATTAATCATTCTTCTGAAGGTTCTTCTGAAAAGCTACAGGTCTTGGGATACTGTGAGAGCCCCTGTCATTGCTCTTTAGAAGTAATTTAAATTTTTCTGCTACATTGTCTGCTCAGCTCGTATTCCTACCTTCTGGTCATAGAGAAACCTGAAGCCAGAGAAATTAGACCAAAAAAAAGGTAAGAGAAAACCAAGCAACAAATGCAGTCTCAGCTATTGCTAACGTTATTCATAGGAGTGACAAACTGAATGAATCTTAGGGTGAGAGACTGGTCTTTTTACCTCATTTACACTTTTCCTTGGTCTGCACCATAGCTCAGTAGAACTCATTTATCCTAGGAAATCGATGACTAATTTTCTGTGAAGTAGAATAACGAAATCTGCAATGTTCTACATTGGTTAAAAATAAGTACTTGGTTCACCTTGTGCTGTGAAGTTCAAGCCAAATAATTGTTGCAAGTTATTTAAGCATTTGAGTGAAGAAAAACTGACAAAGTTCGCTATGACTGCATGAAATGAAATGCCGAACTTTTTGAGTTTGAGGGGGTTGGAAGGATGAATAGAGGAAGATAGTTGCTTCTAGCCTCTGAAATTCAATTCTGCAGTAAGTTTATGTGTCACCAAGTGTCACTTTGGCACACCTAGTGCATATTTATAGTCTAAGGGTTTTCATATAGGAATCAAACATAGATTAAAGTAGCAGGGAACTTGAGAGTTCCAGGGAAGAATATGATACTTTGATTGCATTTGATCATTTTATTGAATTTGCCTAGGAAAATCAATTAAAACACAAAACTTAATTTTCGTACTTACAGCAGAGATTATACATTCTAGCTTGTGCCTGACTATAGATTTTTGCGTTTTGTTTTTCATTAATCAACTTCGAAGTACTCAGAAGGCCGGTGGTTCTACTCTGCTGGATGTGGGAGAATTGGAACAGGGCCTTCATTCCATAAACATTTTACCTGTTTCTTTTGCTTGCTCTGGCTTCTCTATGGGACATGTTCAAATTCTATACATACCAAAGCAGTGACTTACTAGACATATGTAATGTTTTAAAAAGATAATAGTGTATTTAAATTGCAAATGGAATTACTGCAATAATATGAAATATGTATGATTATATGGAACAGCTGAAGAGTTCCCAAGTGAATATTAATTGCCTTGTGTCCTTCTTTGAGGCGAAGGGATATAAAAATAACATGAATTCACAAGTAATTAGAGCCGAGTGTGGTGACTCAGACCTGTAATCCTAACACTTTAGGAGGCCAAGACAGGTGGATTGCTTGGGGCCATGAGTTCGCTTGAGGCCACGAGTTCGAGACCAGTCTTGGCAACATAGCAAGATGCTGTCTCTGCAAAAAGTAAAAGAATTAGCCAGGTGTGGTGGTGCACTCCCATAGTCCAAGCTACTTGGGAGACTGAGGTGGGAGGATCACTTGAGCCTGGGAGGTTGAGGCTCCAGTGAGCTGTAATGGTGCCACTGTACTCCAATCTGGGTGGCAGAGTGAGACCTCGTCTCAATAAATAAATAAATAATATGAAAAGCAGTTAGTTAACTTTGTAAATAAAGAATGTTGAGACAATTTGTTTAACTTCGTTGAGCCTCAGTTGTCTTATCTGTAATAATGAGGCCTGCCTTTTAAGATTATTGTAAAGGTTAAATGGGATAATACATGTGAAGCCACTAGCAGAAGGCCTGGCACAAAAAGTGTTAGCTATTGTTGTTACTATTACTATATTTTTGTTGTTGTTGTCGTTGATCAAAGCTTACAGTTGCAAGACAGTACCAATTACATAATGCTCTAAAAAATTCGCATATTTTTTTCCAATGGGAAACTTGGATGAAGGTGCTCTGGAAAAAGCTCCGCAATACTATTTCTAGTCAGAGTACATCTCCAGGAAGGATCAGAACTCATACAGAATCCTAGCTTTTCGGGCTGCCCTAAGACAATGGGGCAAGTGATTATGTGGAAATTCCAAAATAAACAAGCAGCAAAGGTTAATGAAGGGAATGATTTTCTCTCTCCACTGGAGCTGCCACAGTTTTGCTTATCACATTAATGCACCTTCACAAAGCCTCACCTTTTTTCAATTTCAAAAATGACTGCAGCTTTCCTTATTTCCAAACAAAGTACTATGGTTTGGAAATAACATACGTGTGAAGGTGAAAGTGCACGCTCTTTACCCTAGATAATACTCAGCCAGAAATATCTTACTAGTTTCACACAGGAAAGGAGACTACATATCTCTGGAGATAAAGATCCTGGGTGACAGTTCTTGCTGTTTCTCCCAGCAATCAGATAGCAATCAGACTTGCACAAATTACTTAAGCTCTCTGCCCTGAGCATTTTCGTATGTTACCTCATGGAGTTATCGTAAAGATTATATGAGAACATAATTGCATGATGTGTGGGACATTGTCTGCAACATAGTAAGTGCTCAATAAATGCTAGTGATTCTTACGTATTTTGTTGGATGATATTTGCACTGAAAAGTTAGATATCATTCCAGTTTTATTATATAGTTTAGTTTATGATTGTATTTAACTCAGAGTGAAAAAATTGTGAGCAAGGAGAATTAGAAGGCTTTCTTCTTCACACCTATGGCCCAGCCTATGTTCTTGCTTTATTTATTAATAACATAGGATGTGAGAATTGTCTTCAGATTTAAACTCTTGTACTTTTCGTTTAATAGTGAAGGCTCACAAAGCGCTGGGACAAGATCTTTGTTGATAAAGTACCTCTAAGCAGTTGAACAGCAAAAATTCACATGCAGATTTGCTCTGGGGAGGAAAAAAAGGTGTAAATTATAAGAGTTTCTTTCAAACTATAAGAAACACCAACTTTTTTTATGATGGTGAATTGCTTCCAAAATGAAATTCTAATCCATTTGATTGAGTCTTGTGGGGTGGTCATATATTTTATAACCTTCTGCCCATCTTATCAGAGAGTTTAGATACTTAATTTTTGTACTTTTTTCATTCTATCTTGAAATCATTTTAGTCCTAGTCCCATTCTGGTTTGGAGCTTATGTGTCTCTAAATTCCTCTAAGCATGTTTTTTTGTGTAATGGTATTACGCAAAAAGAATTGGTATTACACAATGTTTACCAACGTATTAAACTTTTTTTGTGTAATAGTATTACACAAAAAGAATTCACCACTGAAGTCTTTCAGAGCAAAATGTAGAGCCATTTGTAAGATGGTAAGCATCACCTGGTGGAGCATTATATAAAACACAATGAGAAGGAAGAAGGTGGAATATCATACTTTTCGAAGACTTACTTTACTTAGTTCTTTTAAAAAGTAATGGGATTAGAAAATAAAATGTAAAACAAATGTCACTCTCCCCCTTTTTAAGGGGATTATTTTTTCTATCTTTGGGAAAAATGAGAGATTTCTTAGAGTGTGGAGTTGCTCCGTTTTCTGCAGGGCACCTTATGTTCCTATAATTGTTATATTTATGATTCTGGTGTTTGTCACCAGATTTGACTCCTTTGGTGCTGAGAGCTGGTAAAACATTTTATTTAAGGCATTTTGATTAGCAATTTTAAAAGAAGTTATTAGAACATTGTAAGAAGGAATTTAAATGAGAGAAAATAGAAACATTACAATCAACATATCTGAAACAAAACATTGTCAATCTAAATAAATAATGGTTCATCCCCATTCCTGATTCAATGGTTTGTTATTATCTCTTTGACTCCTAACAACAGGCATTTCTCCCTTTCATCTTTCTTAGGGTTAATAACAATGAATGGGTGATTTCAGTTATGAGGAAGAAGTAGGTCCCTTTTCTTTCGTAATTGCTTCACCATCGACCAGATACTCTGTAATTTACAGTACTTGCCCCAAGGTTTCCTGCATTATCCTTTTTGTCATTTTTCCCTGTACACAGGAATATAACAACTGATTGTTTCCAGGCAGTTTTATCTAGACAGAATTGCCTTATTAATCAATCAATTTTTCAAGAATACTGAAATAGGAGACAAGAAAATGTCTGTAAAAGCAGCATTCTCTTGACTGCAGGAAAAACTTTTTCTCCTAAGAATGTTTTTATTGCATTTAGTTTCTTAGGGTAGTTAAAGCCTTCCTTGTTTTAGACTTAACGCTAGAACCAAAATAATTACCAAAAACTGCACATTTCATTGGTATACTTTGCTAAGGTCCAAAAAAAAAATTGGCTTCCATTTTTCTCCTTTTAAGAAGTAGATTCTTCAAACTTCGTTATCTTTATTAATCAATTTTCCTTCTCCTCAGCAAAATGTTCTAATAGTCCTGCATTGCAGCCTTTGATGTTGGTTGCTTTGTTTACAAATGAAACAAATGAACAACAACAATAACGAATAAGTCAGGATTTTTTATTTTATAATATTGGGGTAATACCTCTGTTTTTTCATCTGGAAAATGATACTCTCTCTCTTACAATTAAAGTCACTTTAAAGATTTACATTTTAAACAAGTTATTATTTTTAGGTATTTTATTATTTTTAAAACTTCATTTAGAAAACTTGTCATAAGATTGATTATTTTTGTAATGATTCATTCAAATGTGTTGTCATCATATTCTGGCAGATCTTAATCATCTCTGAAGTACAGTTGTCCCTTGCTGACCTTCTGTATATTAGGTGAAATTCAGGAAAGCATGTCTTTTTTGTTTCTTTGTTTGTTTGTTTTTACAGTCGAGTCTGGCTCTATCAGCCAGGTTGTAGTACAGTGGCGCAGTCTCGGCTCACTGCAGTGTCTGCCTCCTGGGTTCAAGCCATTCTCCCACCTCATACTCCTGAGTAGCTGGGACCACAGGCACCCACCACCATGCCTGACTAATTTTTGTGTTTTTAGTAGAGAAAAGGTTTCGCCATGTTAGCCAGGCTGGTCTCGAACTCCTGACCTCAAGTGATCCGCTGGCCTCAATCCTCCCAAAGTGCTGGGATTACAGGCGTGAGTCACCGTGCCCAGCCAAAAATGTCTTTATCTTGAGCAGAAGGAAAACATGGAGACTTAAGGTTTGGGGTTGTTTTTGTTTTTCGTTTTCTTCATGTGCAGAAACCCAGCAATGTTCTTCCCGTAGTTACTCAGTCTTGACATTCTTTGCAGTTAGGTCAACAACGGTTGTTTTTAAAAGCATTTTAATGCAAGAAAGCGTGTATTCTAAAGCCCGTCTTCCCGCTGAGTATGGCAAGCTGAGCTTCAATTTGCAGTTCACCTGTTGTTTGATAATTGATATATTTCAGAGTTATGGTCTCCTTTTAATTCTTCTAAGGATAAAGAGACAACGTAAGATAAGGTATGAGTCTCCTAAAAGTTATCTGGTCTTTTTAAATAAATCCTTACGAAAAACTGAGGCGTGAGGCTTGGAAGTCTGATTGTTAAACAAGCTCTGCAGGTGACTGAGATGGAAATCATTATTCTAGCACTCCTGCTTTAAATTCATGACCTACCTGCTGACAACTTCATCTCTCAATTTAAAGACAATAAAATGAAATGTTAAGTGATGTTAAGGAACAAAAATAAATTGGTTGGCGAAATGAATGTGTCAGAAACTCAAAGAATTGTAAGCTTTAGGTCTGTTTTTAAAAAAAGAAACTGAAAAAAGACCAAATCTATTTGTTACTTGATTAACTCATTTATTTATTAATTCACTCCATTTATTCATTTACTCAAGGAATCTTTATTGTCTACCAAACGCTGGGCCCTGCACTACTTTCAGAGGAAACCATGGTGAGCAAAAGCAGATAGATGAATCAAAACTCCTGCCCTCATGGAGTTTAAAGTCCAGTAAGAGAATAATCATAATTGTATCATACAGATAAGCATAAAATTACAACTGTGGTAAGTGGTCACAAAAAAAAGAGTATATGGAAAGGGTTTAAATGACAGATTAGACAGAATATTGAAGGTCGGGTAAAGCTTCTCTGTGGAAGTGACTCAGACTGACGTCTGAAGGATGAATGGGAGCTGATAAGACACAGAAGAGCTGGGGAACATCCTAGGTAAAGGGAACGGCATTCATTCTTCCTGTAGCCTTTCAACACCTTCAGGCACTGTGCTGGTGCTGAGGATACAGCAGTGAACAAAACAAATTCCTTACCCACAGAGAGCTTACGTTTTAGTTGCAGGAAAAACATACTATAAACATGACTGAATAAACAGATGGCATAAACAAATGTCATCTGAATAAACAGATGACAGATAAACTATAAACAGATGACTAGAGACAGATGACATAAACTATGTCAGGTGGTGTTAAGTGCTGTGAAGAAATGGAAAGGATGAGCTGAACAGGAGTCCAGAGTGTGGAGGTGAGGTGGGTATTATAGGGATCAACCTTTCAGCTCAGGCAGCAGGTAGGTCATGCAACTGTGAGTGAGGGAGGTCTCTGGGTAGTGGGAGGAGTGAGAGCTGAGAGCTGCAGTAGAGCATCCTTGGGCAGGTTCTGGGAATGTACAGCACTGTGTCTGAGTATGTGTTGTGACGGGAGGGGCAAAAGGAGCAGTGATAGGAAATGCAATCAGACAGGTCATGGGGCCAAATGGTCCAGTGCCTTGCATGTAAGCCAGGCAACCCTTGGAGAGTTCTAGCAAAGAAGTGGACCACTGGGTCTGACATATGAAAAATAGACAGTGCTGCAAAGGTGAGGGCAGCGAGAAGCACTTACAGGCTTTTACAATAATTGTTTGGACCAGTTTGGTACAAGCAGAGATGGCGAGATGTGATCAGAGATGTGGTTGGATATACTTTGAAGGTAGAACTGATGGGATTTGCCAAAGGAATGGAAATTGAGTGTGAAAAAAAGAGAGTCAAGGGTGGCCTCAACATCTTTGGATTAAGCAACTCATAGAATAGAGCTTTCATTCACTGAGATACGGAGAATGATGAAGGGAAGAGACTGTGAGGGGTAGTTCAGGAGTTTGTTTTGAGTCAGGTAAATCAGAGATGCCTTTTGGATATCCCAACTACTGTGGTGGGTAGAGTTTGTCATATTTGATGAACTTATAGAAGTCACTATCTGACCAAAGCAAGTATAGGAGACCATGCTGTCCAATGTGCTGGAGAGACAGGGCCAGACTACACTGGCCGTGGGGACCACTTTGGAGATTTCAGTCCTCATCCTAAAAACAACAGGAAGCCATGAGTTTGGGGTATCAGATTAAGAGTTCCAAACTGGGACTGGCTGCAGTCTGGCAAAGAGATTGGAGTTGGGGCAGGAGTAAGAGTGGATGCAGGAAAACTTGTTAGGAAATACAACAGTCCAGACAAGACATTGTGGTGGCTTAGGTCATGTGGTGGTGGTAGACGTGGCCAGGCAGAAGATTAGAAGATATTCAGGAGGCAAATGCCAGGACTGCATAATGGGTCAATATGGAGGTGAAAGAGAGGGAAGTGTCAAAGGTGACTCAGCTTTCTGGCTTGTACAACAAGATGGGCAGTGATTTCATTCATAGAGATAGGAAAAACTGGAATAGGACCAGGGGAAAGGTCATAAGATTAAGATGCCTGTGTAAGATACAAGTAGAAATGTCAGTAAGCAATTGTGCACCCATCATGGTCTGAAATGCAGGATTTGCAATGAAGAGGAAGACAGGGTCTCAGGTGCCAAAACTATGAAAGACTATACGGAGAAATAACCATGATGTTGATGGTTGATAGTAATGCCAAGTAGACTAATAATCAGATGGCCTGACCAAAAAAGATGGCTGGAGGTATGATGTTCAGGATGCAAGAAAATGCTGATCACCCTCTTGACAATAAAAAAGAATGAATAACCTCTATTTGAGATAGCTATAGTGGGAAGTCATGTCCCAATGGCTAGTCAAGGCAGGAGACATTAATTTGTGAGAGACATTCTGAAACTTAAAGAAAGCATAGTTTTTAGAAGGGAAGATTGATACATGCAAGAGGGAAAGGATAGTAGAGATTGTACTTCTCAGAGAGTACAATCATGTAGCTCTCTGACAAGACTGGAGAGAATGGAATTCAAATGCGAGTGGGGGCATAAGCCTTCTATACGAAGAGGAACAGCTTTTACCTCTGTTGAAAAGGATGCATGCAGATACTAGTATATTGATTTGTATGCTTCATTCATTTGACAAACATAATGTACAGCTACCATGCACTGTGGACATCCTGAAGTTCTGGAAATACAGAAACAAAAAAGAAACAGTCCTCACCATCAAGAATCTCACTGTCATATAAGAGAGATTGCGACAGGACACTATTCTTGAGAGTTGTGGGAATGCTAGGCACAGTTAGATGCACATCCTGAAACTTTTGCAATGTAGATTTTCAAATGTTTGGAGAATAGATAAGCATGATATTATGGCCTATGAAATTGAAAAAAAGCATATCTCAAAGGGGTTGGGAGTCTCTCAAGGACAGAATTTGGATTGTGCAATTGATCCCTGGGAGAGGACAAGTGCAGTTTCCAACATAAGATGAGGGTCCCAAGATTGAACTACTTGGTAGCAATCCTAGACTAACATTTCTTCAGAGACATTTTCTCACCAACTTTCCCCTTGAAAACTAGAGCAAAGGCCTCAGCCTGTGCATATCGTCAACATCTAACACCTCCTGAGGTCTGCACTGACCCTGAAACAGCTTTATCCTGGTTCTTTCCTGTCTCACATCCTTTGCACCCTTGGCCAATATCCAAATTACAAACCTCTTTAGTCATCTGTCCTTCCCCCACTCACATCTTCACATCCTTTTTTAGTTTTCTTCCCTTCCTCATGTTATACTCACCCCCATTGCCTCCCTTCCTTCTAATCTTTCCATCATGCTTTTGGAAGTCCCTTAGATCTTTTATCTCCTTGCCTTAACTGAAAATTGACTAGCCGTTAGGACATGACTTCCCACTATAGCTATCTCAGATAGAGGTTATTCATTCTTTTTCATTGCCGAGGGGGTGTTCAGCATTTTCTTGCATCCTGAACATCGTCCTCCAGCCATCTTTTTTGATCAGGCCATCTGATTATTAGTCTACTTAGCATCACTATCATCCATCAACATCATGGTTATTTCTCCGTATAGTCTTTCAGTTTTGGCACCTGAGACCCTGTCTTCCTCTTCATTGCAAATCCTGCCACATTTATTTAGGTGACCCAACAAACACACACAATCTGCTTCTGGAAAGAACTTTCTGTGTTGTGATCACCATATTTATTCTCTGACCTTATTCAGTGCTCCAGTCTCTTGCCCCTGTTCATTTTCTCTCAATCTATCAGTCCCCTCCTGGCTTCAGTTCCATTTCTAACTGACCCAAGTGACATAATTTTTAATTATTCTCCTAAACCATTTTCTTAAACTATACACTCAATTATCTTGCTGCCTTCCCTATTTTACCTCCAGAATCAAAACTCTGGAAGAACTCCAATGTCCAGCTTCTCTACACCTGATTATGCACACCAGGCACAGCTGTGGAAAATTACATGCTCATGCAGATTGATGCCAATAATGATCTCCAATTTTTAGATAGACTCTGAATCTTGCTCAGAAATACTTCTGCCTGCCCTGGTCATCTCCTTCTCACAGTCCTCACTCCTTCACTCTTCACTATCCTTCTCACCCACAATTTTCATACCATTTTCAGCACATGACTTCCCTTGCTATCTCAAAAGAAAATAGGAGCCTTAATACAAGAAATCTATCAAGAGCTCCCAGGGATAAATTGTACCATATGTCAACTTCTTTTTTTTTCTCCCTTGCCTGCGTGCATTTATTTGTATATAACCTCCTCATGTCAGAGGTTAATGCTTGAACTTAGCTCTGGATTGTATTTGCATGTTTCTCTTCTTGCTAATCAATGCTTCTCACTCTTTACTGTATAAGAGCCTATTCGTCATTATTAATTTTGTTTTTAGATCAATGTAAAACACATTTAAGGCTTTCCATAATTCAAAACAATAAATATAAACAAACCTCCTCTGGCCATTCTAGCTCCTTCTTTCCTCCAGAGCTAGGCTTCTGGAACGAGAAGCTCTGTTATAGAGCTTCCACAGCTTCACTTACTTTCACTCTTACTGACTGCAGCCTAATTTCTGCCATCCCCAGTTCAATGAAGCTCCTCCTTCAATGACTGCTAATTAGTTCCAGTTGTTGAAACTGATGGACATTGCCCTATTCTTATTTTACTTAATGCTTTTGCCCCATTTGACACTGATGAGAAATCTCATTTGTCTTCAGTGTCCTTGTTTTCTCCTCTATATTCACTCGTTCTCATGCTCCTTGTAGGCTCTTCCTGTTTGGTCTGTCCCTTAAATATTGGTATGACACCACTGGATGAACTCATATAGTCCCATGGTTGGAGTTACCACTGATGTGCTGACCCTCTAAACTAGAATTTCCAACCCAAGCTTGTTGGAATATCTAATTGCTTTATTAGATACGCAAAAGCAATAGAAATTTTGCATAAAGCTTCTCTCATAATCTTTTTCAGCAGACCAAATAGTTCTCTTTTTTCCCCTTTCCTAGTCAATATCATCAGCACCTGTGTAGTTATCTTAACCAGAAACCAGGACGTCATCCCTATTCGGCCTCACCTTCTACATCCAGTAGTCATGAAGTCCTGAATGTTTTTGACTTCTTCATATTAAATTTCTGTCCCTTCTTTCACCCTTTTCACAGCTATATTTTCATTCAGGCTCTCTATATTTCTCTGTTAAATTACTACACATAGTCTGTTATCCAGTTCCCCTGCTTCGAGTTGCTATTTGCCTAATTCACTCTCCACACTGCAACTGGATCAACTTTCTAAATTGCAGATCTGTTCATGTCACTTCCCTCCTCAAAGTTCTTCAGTGGTACTCTTAACCTTAAGGATAAAACTCATCCCTTTATGCTATAGCTCATGATTACAGCTATTATCTCTGCCTAGAACACCTCCCTTCACTCTTCTTCTCCTGACTACGGTATTGCCTACTTATCCTGTCAAATGCAGTTCAGATACTCTCTCCTCAGAAAACCGTTTCATGATTCTGCCTTCAACATCTGTTAAATGCCTATCCAAGGTGTCCTCATAGCTTATGTATTTTATTGTTTATTTCAATTACTCACCTTAGCAATTGTAATTAGTCATCACGCATATATCACATTTTATTGCAATATCTTGGAGAGTGTATTTTTCTCCCATTGAATGTTAATGGAACAATAAAAACAACACTTGTGTTTGTTTACTATGTGCCAAGTTTGATCTAAGTGTTGTACTTGTATTGACTCATATAGTCCTCATAGCAACCGTTATTTCCATTTTACCTTAAAGCAGAAATCGCATCCTTCTTATTCACTATCACCCCATGCTGGCTACGTAATGGGTACTTAATAAATACTTGTTGAATGAAGGCCTGAATGAGTCATTCTATAGTGTTTAGCAGTGGGAAAGATGTTCATAGAAAAACTGGGTATGATTAATGTACTAGAATGAAAATAAAGACCCTGTTTCTAGGCAGAATGACATTCCAAACAATAGCTGGGATTTGTTGAGTGTCAATTAGAAAATCCCATCATATTTTCACTGCAGTCCATGCTGGGGATGCAATTTTAGCAGCGTTGTGTGTTGTGGAAAAATTATCTTATGTATCTCTTGGTATTTCTCCACAATTTCATTCACTTGAAAATTGGCTATTAGTGAGCACTTCCTGTAATAAGTCCTGAAGTGAATGGACAATAAAGACACACATTGAGGATTCCAAGCCATGGCAAGAAGATAAATCTATAGCAAATACAGATGTACCAATGTTTGGGCTTTTTTCTCTTGTGGTAAACCTGTAAGCCATGAAAGAACTTTTCACTGCAGGTTATCTTTTTTAAAGTGTGCCCTGGCCCATGTAGTCAGTTCCACCAACATTATTGATCACCTACAGTGCACAGACATTGTGCTTTATTTGAGGCTGTGCCCAGCTCTGGGGAAAACAATGTAATGAGTGATGCGAGCAAATGAGATAAGAGTTAGACTTTTGTCAGAAAATAAGGTGCTGCTGGTCACTACCATATTGCTTTTCCAAAAATTTCAGTAAACTCTAGGTTGAATTAAAAAATACAAAACCTAGGGAAGGAGGGAGGAAGAAATAGGGAGAGACTGGTCAACAGGTACAAAGTTACACTTACGAGGAATGAGTTCTGGTGTTCTATTGCACAGTAGGGTGAGTACGATTAACAATATTGTATTGCATATTCCAAAATAGCTAGAAGAGAGTACTTTGAATGTTCTCACTGCAAAGAAATGATAAATGTAAGAGGTGATGGAAATGCTAAAAACCCTGATTTGATCATTATACATTGCATGCGTATATAGAACTATCACACTGTACCCTATAAAAATGAACAATTATGTGTCAATAAAAACAAAACAAAATAATAGGAAATCTTCTTTTGTAGAATAAATCTGCCAGTTAAGAGACATGGCTTGTAGAAACAGATGTTACTACAACTTTTTTGTTACTAAACTTTAATGTTCGGCAAGAATTACCCTCAACCTTTTGAAGCAGCAAATTATATCCTAAACCAAAGAAGGGGAACCAGGACATGGCTGAGAAAAGGAAGGATCCTGGTTCCCTTATTAGTCCATTTTCACACTGCTATAAAGAAATACCCAAGACTAGGTAATTTATAAAGGAAAGAGGTTTGATTGACTCATGGTTCCGCATGGCTGGGGAGGCCTGAGGGCACTTACAATCATGGTGGAAGGGGAAGCAGGCACATCTTACCTGGCAGCAGGTGGGAGAGAAAGACAGTGATAGTGCAGGAAAAACTACTATTTCTAAAACCATCAAATCTCATGAGAATTCACACACTATCACGAGAACAGCCTGAGGGAAACTACCCTATAATCCAATCACTTCCCTCCCTTGGCATGGGGATTACAGGTCCTTCCCTCAACACCTGGGGATTACAATTTGAGATGAGATTTGGCTGGGGACACAGAGCCAAATGGTATCAGTTCCTTTGGTAACTATGGGCCTTAGTATCTTGTTCGTGGGACAGGAAATTGAAAATGCCTAAAATTTTGAAATGTAAGAAAACCAGAGCAACAAAGTATCAGCCTCATTAAAGTGAAGCTGTGTTATCATCGTTAACTAGCTAGTTAAAGCAAGATGGCTTGGTTATTATAGAAGGTATTTCTAATTCTTGATCATCACTAGCCCAACCTAAAATACAAAGAAATTTTTTCCTGCCTTATTTTTGCAAATTTATGTAATCAGGTAAAGATAAGGACTTTCATGCTTATAAACAGAAGCAGCAAGTTTTTTCAGCTTGAAGATATCTAACAAGATCTACACCCAAACTGAAAGCATTATTAGATTCCCCTTGAGTTAAATGCAAAGTGATTGGAATACTGCCCTCAAGTGATAGTTCAGATCAGCAGTTCTTGAAGTGTGGTCCACGGACTTTTGGAGGTACCTAAGGCACTTTCAAGGGTCTACAGGATCAAAACCATTTTCATAAAAATGTCAGGATGTTATTTGCCTTCTTTACTGTGTTGATGTTTTCACTACTGGTGCAAAAGCAATGGTGGGTCAAAATGCCATCAATTGGGACAGCAGTAATTGTATCAGGCACTTAGAGTTTAAAAAGCAAAATTACTGGTTTTTACATAAGATGTCATCGAAGGAGTATTTGAAAATAGTTAGATTTCAGCCCTTGTGCACATGTCTTTAATATTTTGTGTGATGAAATAGAAAGTATATATTAAGAACCGCTGCTGCCTTCCTAAGTAGGATGGTTGTCTCAAAGAAAAGCACTTGTGTGATTGAGCTGTCAGCTGAACTAGGTGAACCTTTTCATGGAATATCATTTTTTATCTGACAGAATGACTGGTAAACAAACTATTGTTGTTCAGATCTGGGTATTTGGCAGACATTTTCTCAAAATAAAGTATGTGAATCTGTCACTTAGGAAAATCACTGACAGCATTTTTTCCAATGATAAACTTTGAGTTTTCAAATGAAAATTAGAGTTTTGGAGTTTTCAGTCAGTCACTGTGATTGTGACATCTTTCTGACATTGAAAAGATGAGATTCGTGATGGTATTTAAAAATATCATTTTTTTATATTACGTAACGAAATGTGTCAATATTTGGAAAATCTGCATAACTCAGGGAACCATTATTTTCCAAGTGACCAATGCACGATGTTAAAAAATTATGCGTGGGTAAAATATTCATCCAATGAGCAAGATAGGCCAGTGGATTTTAATGTAACAGAATATGAAAAGTTCACTGATACGGTTTTAGATTCTACATTGCACTACACTTTAAGAAATCACAATTTGCCAAGTTTTGGGTATAATATCAAAGGAGAATATCCACGGTTATCTAAGAAAGGCTTTTTAAAATACTCCTCCCTTTTCCCACTACATATATGCGTGAGGCCAAATGTTTTTCATGCATTCAACACAAACAATATAGAGCAACACACTGAATACAGAAACAGATATGGAAATCTAATTGTTTCAACTAAGATGTTAAATTAATTTAACACTAAGATACCCAATTAACGGTATTTACAAATATGTAAAACAGTGCCCATTTTCTCTCTATATATATTTTTTATTTTGGAAAATATGTTATTTCTTTTAACATTCAATACGTTTATCAATGTTTTAAATAATAAAAAAAATTTTTAAATGTCTCAAATATCTGAAAAGCATTTGCTAAATATTGGTGGCTGGAACTACATAAAAGCTCTTTGAGGGTACTTAATACATTTTGAGAGTATAGAGAAATCCTGAGACAAAAATGTTTGGAAACAGCTAGTTTAGCTGATCATAGTGAGGGAAGGGCTATTTTACTTATGCTGAACTGTACATAAGTAAAAACCAACATTTGTGGCATTTAATCCCAAGAGAAAGATAACTGATTTTATTGTTTATTGATCAAAATATGCTTTATATATTTCCACCAAGGAAATTTTCCAGAGATCCAGCATTTTATCAGAGTTCTTTGATTGAAAGTGAAATAAGCCAACTAAGGAAACTGTATTAGTTTTCTATTGTTTTATAACAAATGGCCCAAAGTTTAGTGGCTTAAAACAACATGTAATTATGATCTCACAGTTTCCATGCTTCCGTGAGTTGTAGAAGTCATGGAAACTTGCTTCTTCAAAGCCAGTAAAATAATCTCTTTCTTCAGAAAGCCAGTCACTTACTTTGAAGGGGTCACCTGATAAGGTCAGGTCAGCCAAGGACAATCTCCCCTTCAAATTACTTAAAGGCAGTTAAGGACCTTAAATGCAACTGTGAAATCTCTTCACTTTTGACATAATAGGTAACACTCATGAAAGTACGGTCCATCAGCTTTGCTGTATTGTTGTTAGAAGCAAGTTACAGGACCTTCCTGTTCACAAGGAGAGGGGATTACACAGCGGGTGAGTCACTAGGGGTCATCTTAAAATTCTACCTTCCTTAGCAAACTAAACAAATAGGGAATTTACTGGACGTAAAGGGGATAGCCACTCAATCAATGGAATGGCTAGAGAACTAGCATGAGAAAGGGCAGGAAACCCTTTCCATTTCCTAAGAACTATCAAAGTCTTGATTTTTGTACCTAGAAAAGTATTAACTGACTAGATTATCTGGCCAATGTGCCACAGCTACATGAATCCAGTGTGTGTGTGTGTGTGTGTGTGTGTGTGTGTGTGTGTCTGTGTGTGTAAAACTTTGTGTCCTTTTACTCAAAATTAAAAATTTTATCCCTTGGCTAACAGGGGCAGAGCATCTTGAGTAACAGCCCCCAGAAGACTAACCACGTGAGAAGAGATGATGTGAGGTGATGACCAGTCCAGGAAGATGCTGGAAAGTCACAAAACAAATGTCCCCCAAAGTCATCATAACCAAAGATTTTATATTTTTTCAAAGTGCAAAGGCAGAGAAATATTATCCTTCAACAATGTAATAATAATTTAAAATCTGGCAAATCCTTTATACATATGAACTCAGGTTTTGAAAATTCTTCTAAGTAGATGGTTAATATATATCCTCTGACTTTATTAATGACAGAAATCTTATTGTTGCATTTTATTTATTGTTGCTACACAAGAAGGCCAGATAGCTTTCCATGTTTTAAAACTGAAAGATGATTTAGGTATTCTTTGCCCCCATATTAGTCCTTTTCAGAGAACCACTATCCAGTCATCTGGCTCTTACTTCTCATATTACTTTTATCCCATGTTTGAGATGGTATCTGCTGCCGCAATTTTCTAGCCTTCACCTCCTCCATTGTTCCAAGAGCTTCCAAAATCTCTTTCGCTATCAAAAAGACCAATGTTTATATTCTCCTGACTCCAGCTGTGGACAGCGTGACTCTTGAGATTCACTTACCGCCGTTTATACACAATAGTATAATTTCAGATATTTTAATGCCAGGTTGGAGTCAACCTTCCCTTTAGTAAGCAAATAACATAACTCATGCCAGATTCCAAACATTCCGGAAGTCAGAGCTTTCACCTGCATTTCCAGGGATTCCTGGCCAACTTGTCCTTTCACCATCAACTCTCACTCTGAAGTCCTGCTTCCATGCAATTCTTCCTCTCCCTGCTAATTGGCTCACTACCTGTCACGATCCTCCTTCCGTATGACTCCCAACGGCCGACGCTGCTCCACTTTCCAATAACACCACCAATATAACTGTGTAGCAAACACTTCCAGAAGGGGTGGGGTGTCACAGAGAGATCATAGCACAACATGGGATTTTCTTTTTCATTTGAAAACGTGAATTCACTGCCTTGTCTCATCATCCACAGCCCAGGTTGCTTCACGGGCCTTCCCTCTCCCACCAGGCACTCAAGCTCTCTTGCTCCTCTCTGGAATGTAGTCAGGCAGTGTTTAGTAAGTATATCCAGAGATGATGTCATTGAAAAAAGTAACTGAACTTTATAATTAATCACAGACACAAGATGTACATCTTAAAAATATATGTACGTTTCTCTAAAGCACTAGGAACGTCATGTGTGTGTGCGTGTGCGCGTGTATATATGTGTGTGTGTGTGTATATTTTTGTTTGTTTGTTTGTTTGTTTTTAGACTGAATCTCACTCCATCACCCAGGCTGGAGTGCAGTGGTGTGATTTCAGCTCACTGCAGCCTCCACCTCCCGGGTTCAAGTGATTCTCCTGTCTCAGCCTCCCGAGTATCTGGGATTACAGACATGCGCCACCACGTCCAGCTAGTTTTTGTATTTTTAGTAGGGACGGGGTTTCACCATGTTGACCAGGCTGGTCTCAAACTTCTGACCTCAATTGATTGACCGGCCTCAGTCTCCCAAAGTGCTGGGATTACAGGCGTGAGCCACCGCACACGGCCTCATGTGTGTTTAAAGGCTAGTACTGAAAGTGCCACTCTGAATGTGTACTAAAGAAAGATTAAGCTATGTACATGCTACGCATATACATATAATGTGTGTGTGTACAAATATAACATATGGATGCTTTTGTATGTACACATATGCTAAAATGCGTATGTATACATGTCTCCACTTCATCTTTTTTCTTCTTCTAATATTGCTGTGGCTTTCTATTTTGTATCTGATGGAAATCTAGAAAGACTTTCTCAAGAAAGTGAAAGAGAAATTTCTGTAAATTTTAGATGGATCTTACCTAGTTATTCTGTACATCTTGGTTTCTGTCTTAGTGTGTATATACTACTCAGTATTTTTCCCTTCTCTTCAGAAAAAAATAAAAATGACTTTGTTCTCCCTCTCCTTCCTCTTGTCTCTCCAGCTAATTCTGTTATTTATTTTTTATTCTCTCACACTGAGGTGTTTTCTGCAGACTTTACCACAACCTGACAATGTTCTCAATGTTTCCTTTGATGCTGAGTTCTTTTTAAAAGATGTATGAAATGTAAAATCTTCCTTCCTTTCCCAGATCAATATTTGAAATGAAAAGCAGGGCAAACACCGTCAAAACAAAGAGTCTCGTGTTTTCTGTTGCCTGTTGCAGCAGCAGGACTTGGGTTATTTGCTGTTTTTCCTGCTTTCATTTCTGAGGAGGCAGGAGCACCTCGGATGCTCCAGGGAATGGTTGATTCCAGAGAGAATTGCTGATGGGTGTAGCACACCCTGGGTGCGTGCATCGAAGCTGTGAGCAAATCCCCCCTTTCCTCACTAGAGTCTCTACAGAGAAATCACCTCAGCCCATGTATTCTGTGACAGCTGAGGATGGCAAATGTGGGGGCAACGTGGGCTTCTCCTGGTGCTAAGTCTGAACGCCGAACACAGGTCTTGCCTCACATGTTTGCGAACATCCATGTTAATACTCAGCACGCCACTTTCCACCGAGGGAGTCACACTAGCGTGGCCACAAGACTTCAGGACTTCTGAGGAACTAGAAAGGAAGCTTATGTATTTCAGTCCTTTCCCTTGGCTTCACTCCATTTACAACTGGGTGACTCAAAATGACAAATAAGGTGTAGTAATGAAAACAGAAAGCTTCTTTTAAAAAAGTGTTATTATTAATCAACTTATCTTTTTGACCTCTGAACAGCATTATACTAGGGAGTTTACCCAGTCTTCTCAGTGAATAAGCTTGTGCTAAAATCCTGTGTCCTCAAGTTCTCATGTTAACGTTTAAATGCTTTCAAGTTATGTAGACACCCACACTTATTAAGTGCAATTCCCTAATCGAGTCACTGGGAGGCAGCAGAAGTGAGCAGCACTGTGGTCCTGTGACACAGTGACAGTACAGAGAACTGTTTCCCGAGGAGCACCTCAAGTCTCACCACCTAATGGGCTCCCAGCTGTAGTTCAACCTATGGTAAAGAAACACAGAAGTAGCGTTGCCGTTATCATCCTCGGTATCACTTTAAACTCTTACCAGTGCATCTGAATTGCATTTGTCTGCAAAACCAGTAGGACTGTAGGCTAATATTATACATGGGATTACTTTCTTTTAAGGAAAGAGGAAAGTACTCAAAATGACACAGTAGGTATAGCAGAGGACAGTAAAGGAAAAACCTCTTCTCTTTTCTATATTTGGGTACTAGTTAATAGGATAACTTTGGAATGAGGGAGATCAGGTTCCAACTCTTGCTCTGCTTCTTGTGTGGTCCATTTAAAAGTTAATCTTTATAAATCCACTTATCTGTAAAAATGGGTATAATAGTTGTGTGGAACTAAATGAAAACCTGTCAAATGAGAAAAAGGAAGGCTAATTGTTCCAAGCTTGCTACAGCAACGGAGTCAGCCACCATCGCTTATATTTTAGCAGAGACTCAAAGGCACACAGGAGAGTGGGAAAGCATTAGAGTGGAAAACAGGAAGGCTTCAGCTGTGCCCTGATTGGAGGCTGTGGCATGGGGAAGCTATAAGCAGGCCAGTTAGAGGTGGGGCGCCCTGTGTGATTGGTTAGAGGATGTATTTTTGACTTTCCGTGGTTGGTGTTAATTAGAAGTGGGGCCAAAAATTAGGGAAGCTGTCAGTAATTAAGTCTTGTCAGTTTGGGGCCAGTTGTTACGGAAATTATCATTTATCTTCCTGGATTGTCACTGGAGATAGCAATCTGGTTTCCTGTAAGTCTGACTCATAGCAGACTGGCTTCCTGAATTGTTTATTATAGATAAGGGGTTGGTTTCCTGGGCAAGTTGCTACAGGTTGTGGGTCAAAGTTCTATTTTGTTATTTTCATTTTTATTCCTCATTTGTAAATTCAGTTTCAATGAAGCATTCATCAGAGAGCAGTCATGTAGCAGATGCCCAGTAAATAATATAATGTCATCAAGTGTTTGAAAGTACTGCTATCTGGTGTGTTTTTCTTGATCTCAGTGTTGGAGTTTTGGATTAGAAATGGGCAGATGTGGAGAAGCTCAGATTATGCTGATATATCCTGGTCATTTTCTGTGGAATTATGCCAGCGTTGGAATGGTGTAGCAGTTACAGGCCTAATACCTCTGAATTCTCCTTAGGAAAGTCTGAAACTGCTGTCCTATTCATTTCACTTCTAGAAACTCTTAAAGTCCAAAAGAAACTCCAGGGCCTTAATAAGTCTTTAACATCATGTTGAGTTTAGGGTGTATTCTTCTTGGAATATCAATGAGTTTAAAGGCATCTGAGTTGTTAAAAACTCAATAAGAAGAACCTCTAAAAGATGAGAGACAAAGCACCTTATACTGAACAGGTAGGTGTCTCATTCATCATAGTATCCCCAGCATTTAGTACAATCCCTGGCATGTAGTGCACATTAATCAGCAGTTGAATGAATGAATGAATGAAGGAATGAATGAATGAATTTCCCAACTTATATCAAATAGCTATCGTGGTGATAGTAGACGTTACCTTTCCTATTATCTGCTGCGTCATTTGGATATTCCTGTATGTTCTTTTATCATCAGTGCTCCCAATATCTGGTTGAGTTAAAAATAATCAAATGATTCATCATATAACTTATACAAAGTCAAAAATGACTATTTTGGTCACTTCATGCTCCAAAAATGCTGAATTCAGGAAAGAATGTGCCAATGAACACATTAAATACAGTTTTATAGCCTTGTTCAGTGAATAGGAAAGAAAGGTGACATAGTGACATAAAGTAGCTTCTTATTAGTGTCAGTGTGAAGTGGTGCCAACTTTGAACTTTAAATGCTAAACTTATTCCAATGATTTAACAGAAATATGTTCCAAGCCAGTTGGTTCACACAACCTCTTAGGGACTGTATATCTCAAAGTGACAGGGAGAGCTTCTCGCATTTTGCATGGCAGAGACCCTGGAGACCAGGATTTCACAGAAAAGAGAACTGGCCTAGCATTCAGCCATTACTAGTGTGCACTTCATCTTCCAAACATCCATTTATCCATCCATTTGCTCATGTATTCATTCTCTTAAACAGCATTGATTGGACACTGAGAGCTTCCCAGGCACTAGAGATGTAAAGTGAATCTATTGTTCCTGCCCTAAAGAACCCAAGCATATGATATGAAATCGATGATGAACACAAATGCAGCTAGAGATAAGATCTGACAGAACTTATTCATTCAATTCCACTATCTAGGCTATACAGCGATAACTAAAGTCTCTGCCCTTAAAGAACCTGTATAGCAGAAAATCATGGACACAAATATACAAGATCAAATATGATAAGAGTTAAAGAGAAAAAGGAAATTGTCCTTCCAGTGTTTCTACTACCCATCCCTTCCATTGCAGCCTCATTGACTCAACTGTAAAACGGGCCAGTTTCTGTCCACGCTTTTTGTTTGTTTGTTTTTGAGATGGAATCTCGCTCTATGGCCAGGTTGGAGTGCAGTGGCACGATCTTGGCTCACTGCAACCTCTGCCTCCAGGGTTCAAGCAATTCTCCTGCCTCAGCCTCCTGAGTAGCTGGGACTACAGGTGCATGCCACCATGCCCAGCTAATTTTTGTATTTTTAGTAGAGACGGGGTTTCACCACGTAGGCCGGGATGGTCTCGATCTCTTGGCCTTGTGATCCACCCGCTTTGGCCTTCCAAATGCTTGGATTACAGGCATGAGCTACCGTGCCTGGCCCTGTCTGCCCTTTTAAAGTAAATCTTCCCAATAATATTGTTCTTACTTTACAAATGAGGAAATAGCAACTGGTATGGGCTGCCATTTGCCTAAGATCATGGCTAGTAAATGGTAGAGATAAAATTCAAACCCACATCTGCCTTATTTATGTTTCAGTACTCATCATATTAGTCATCCCCTGAATCAGAATGGGGTTGGGCTTGGCGGTCTCCAAATCTGCAAGTTTAATAGGTAAACTCCCCAGATGGTTCCTTCTGATTTGCATTAAAGTATGAGAACCACTACTGCCTTGCCCTGGTTCAACTCCTCCATACCTCTGACCTAGACCATTGACATGGACTTCAGATGTGTGTTTCTTGTCTCATTCTCAGCCTCTTCTGGTCATTATAATTTTAGTGCTCAGAAATATCCAGTCCCTATAAAAATCTACCTCTTTATGTCGGCACTGGATTTCCATCTTCTGTTGTCATCTATTCTTCTAGCTTGGGATTCTTTGCTTTCCTCCCAGGAACTAATTTCTACAGCCATACTTTGCACTTAGAATATACATCGGACTTTCTCATCTCTCCTTGCTTTCCTAACATCACTACCCCAAATACCTTCTTGCATTCCCGCATCTCCAATAATACTTCTCATTCAAAACCAGCTTCACAGTACACAAATGATTTACTGTTCATCACCAAAAGGGGCCAAAACTCCTTCCTGTAGTCACCTTACTATTTTAATATTATATAATATTGTTATACATAATATGCTATATATAATTATATAAGTATAGCTAGATATATATAATTACAGTTTTATATATATTATATATATATACACATCAGATTTTCCTTTTTACTATCATGGTACACGGAAATTAGGATGCTTTGAGATCTAACCCTTTCATGTCAGGCTAATACAGTAAGTTTATTAATCATTGGTATGTTATTCTATTATCTGTGCATGCATTTGCACTATATTTTTAAACATTTAAAAAGCCATTTGTTTCAACTTTTAACATTGGAAAGCAAGAACTCAGAGAAAAAGATAAAGTTTTAAAAACTTTTAGTTATTGATTTGAAAAGATATCTCAACATTTCACCTCTTCTAATTCCACCTCTTTCTGACTGGAGGCAGGCCCTTAGAAAATAGGCAGGAATTTAGACTTAGATTTCTTCTGTCTTTCCCTTAGCTCCACACCTTTACAATAGCTTAGAGTGAGATATGCAGAAATCAAAAGGAAATCAAAATTCACTTTAGATTGATAAATAAACAAAATAAACATAGGTATTTGCCCTAGATATAAAACAGGTCAATAACAAATTAAGAACTATATGGCAGAGTTTAGACCATAAAACAGCAGCCTTAATAATATGAAAAAATTAAATTCTTGTATTTTTATTCTTATGTGCTATAGCTACTACTCACAGTTTAACACTGATATCAAGTAATTTTTGCAGATCTGTGAGTACCTTCTCTTAAAGACAAATGCCTAAAACCTTTGCTGATTTTTAAATAGAATTGTATATTACCAGAGAAAAATAAGTATATCTTTGAAGTTTATTGTTCTTCTGACATGGAACAAGTTCCTATGGAGACAATTTTGGTGGGGAAATTATTAGCTTTAATTTATCATTAGTTCTTCATAAAGAACTAATATTTCATAGTAATTAATAACTGACATAAAGAACTAACTGCATATTTACAAACCATATATTTACATTTATTCATGTATTTCCTAAGGGACTGTCAATTTATTGGCACAGGTTATGATCAGTAACTTCCATTAGGAAATAAGGATTTCCAGTTTACTATATTATATTGATTTGCACATAATTAACCCTCACATTAACTTTTTTAGGAAACGTAACTTTCCACATGGTTCAATATAATTACTTGATGTGTGGCAGTGACTAAGCTCCTGGAGTCTCACTGTATGAAGAAACTAATGCTGTGTCTTTTCTTCTGACAGATACAGTTAATAAATACTATGTCTAATCATTGACATTAACAAATTCTCCTAATCCACATATCTGCAAAAGAACAATGTGTTTTTATATCGATCATCTTTTTGTTGCAAACAGTAAGTTGTACAATGATGTTGTAGCAGTTTTTCAGTGTAATTCCATGAATCAATAGTCTTCTTCGTGGGCTTAGTTTATGATGCTGAATCAATCTCCTTTTAAGCAAGGCCTTGTTAAAGGTCTTCAGACATTTAAACTATCTTGTTTCCACTTCATTTCCTTTGTTGAATAACACATTGAGATACAGTTGTAAGAACTGGGAAATAGAAGTTTTCAACTCTATTTCTAAACTCTGCATGAATGAACCTGTATAAGTGTCTTAACCCATATGAGTGGCAGAGGAAATAACTATCTTGTGAGAAGAAATTAAGATGTTTTTCATGCCATGGTAGTACAATAAGTTTATTAATCGTTGGTATGCTATTCTATTATCTGTGCATGCATTTACACTATATTTTTCAACATCATTAAATAGCCATTTGTTTCAACTTTTTACATCAGGAAGTAAGAACTCAAAGGAAAAATACTTTTTAAAACTTTGAGTTATTTATTTGAAAGGATATCTCTACATTCCACCTCTTCTAATACATGTATTTTTATGTGTGACATCTGTGATCTTTGATGTTCATAGTAAATAGGTAGAAATTTCTTGGCATCACAATTACTTTGGTGTAACTAGAAGCTTAGACTTAGAATGTGGCTGAACTGGAGTCAAGCTCTGCTGCTTCTGATACTATCCATTTGCTACTATCATTAGAAATGTAAATATCAAGTAAGCAGATTATTTTATTATTATTACTTTTAAGGGTAAAAAAAACCCAAATCATAGGGGCAAAATAGACTTACATTAAGGATATAGTCTAAGGTGCAAGACATTATCTGGAATGAGAACAGCCTCAATCAAATTCCCTACACCAATTTCTCTTACCTCTCACATCTGAATCAATGGGAACGCTCATTAAAATGCCTCTACCTGGGCCTTATCTCAGCCTTTCTAAATTAAAATCTCAGAAAATGAGATCTAGTAAAGAGTGATCTTTAGAAAGCTTTCCAAGTGACTCAAACGCTCACTAGCATTTGTGCACCAGCCCCTTTTTGTGCTTTCAGTCTTGATTCATTCATTCATTGATTCAACAATATTTATTGAGTTACTTTGCATTGTTCTGTGCTAGTTCGTGTGTGAGGACTAATATGACACAAAATACAGTCTCTGTTTCAAGTGTTTAGTCAGTCAGGGTAACAAGATGTGTCCTCACTATTTATTAATACATAACCACTAGGTAGGTAGATCCAGGGGCAAAATAGCATTAACAGCCTCAACATGTAACATCCTGAACAAGAGAGACATCAATCTGTCCTGGTCAGATCACTGGGATCCATTGGTCCAGCCAATCTCTCCTGCTTTATTTGATTATTAAGGCAGCTCTGTGGGATAGGTAGAATATTATTTAATAGAAGAGAAAACTGAATCTCAGATCTGTAGAGATTCCAGATTCAGATTTACATGAACAGTTAGCAATAGATCAGATTTACTGTCCAAGTTTTCTGGTTTCTAGCCCAGTATTCTTATCATTTCACCCATCTTATACCTCATATTATTTATCTTGTTACTTAAGCTGAGATGGTCTAGAAATAGAAGAATTTTTAAAAGATGACATTATTTCAGTAATGAACAGTTTAGTTGAAAAATAGACAAAAGAAATAATTTCAAATCAAATCAATACAACTCCCTTTCTGTCAATAAATATTTTACATTTAGCTGCCAACCCATCAAGCAAGAATTCTGTTCATTAAAAATGTGAGGGAAGTCCTACATATAGTGAATGTGTTAGGAGAAAATATAATGGATTAATTTTGTGTAAACTTGGCTGGGCCACAGAAATAAATTTGTGAGGGGAGCCCCAGCATCCTAGAAGAGCTCTGTGATCGCCCTTCCTGAAAAACAGAATTTACAGTGGAAACTCCTGTCACTGAATTGGAAAACCTAACTGCAATGGGAGTAATCGGATCCTAGGGTGGCAGGGACCAAGTAGTGGCACTCAATTTTCAAAGACAAGGTGGGCATGGTTACTGTAATGAACAGCAGAGTCGAAACAGCAATCAGAAGAGTCTGACTGGAAGAGACCTGCGGCATTGGCTAGTTGATTAGAATATTCCTAGAAGTGAAGTGGATGGAGAAGTCTATTAATCTTACTTGACCTGTATAAACAGAAAAGCTTTAGGTCAACTGAACAAAAGGTGTAGCTTGACTCATCAAGACAGAGAATCATGGCCCCACTGATCAATTCCCAGACGTGACCAGTTTACAGACCCAGAACCTTTTGAATGACCTTGGGGTCAGGTCCCCTGAGGAAGGACCCTGATACACTGCCAAAAATTTAAACCTAATCTTTCTCCCAGCCTTTCCCAAAGGCACCCTTGGCCCTTTACTAAGGAGGCTGTGAGTTGGGAAAAAAGGAAATAACCAGACTTTTGAGGGGTAACTGGAGACTGGTCTGAACTGACACTAATTCCAGGAAACCCTAAACATCACTGTGGCTTTCCACTCAGAATTGGAGGTCAGTTTTAGTTTAGGTCTGTCTCACAGTAGACCCAGTGAGACCCCAAATCCATCCTGTGGTGATTTCCCTAGTTCCGGAATGCATAACTGGAAGAGATATCCTCAGCAACTGGCAGAATCCATACATTAGTTCCCTGACTTGTGGAGTGAGGGAATTATGGTGGGAAAGGCTAAGAAGAAACAACTAGAACTGCCTCTATCTAGAAAAGTAGTAAACCAAAAGCAATACCACATTCTTGGAAAGATTACAGAGACCAATACCACCATCATGGATTGTGCAAGGCTATGACCATGCTATGACCCCTTAGCAAATACCAGCTAATATATAGCAAATACCAGCTATGACCATGTGACCAGCTACAGAAATGAGGACTGTCATAATCATGAATATCTCTTCCTTACTTTGCTATGAATGTGTGTGTGTAGCAAATATTTCTTTCTTCCCTCTCTTGTCCCTTTATCATGTAACATAAGATGTGTTGACTTTTTATCGTAGTATTTGAGAATTGTTAACTTTCCATCATAAAATTTAAGTTACAGATATCATGAAAAAAAAGTAAACATCAACCAAGAGCTTTGCATCCTCTTCTGGGGAAAGGGTTAGTGTGTTTTTGGTTGTACGCAGGATAGTTTTATTTATGTTAAATGGAATTACAACCTTCTTATTGACATTAAGTATGGTTTAAAGAGATGCATATAGGCACCAAGTTGACACGGGTGGACTCGTGATGGTTAATTTTACGTGTCAACTTGGCTGGGCCACAGTGCCCAGGTATTTGGTCAAAGTTATTCTGGATATTTCTGTGAAGGTGCTTTTGGATGAGATTAACATTTACACTGGTGAACTTTGAGTGAAGTAGGTTACCCTTCATTATGTGGGTGGGCCTCCTCCAATCTGTTGAAAGCCTTATGGAACTCTTCCCAGAGCCAAAAGAAATTATACCAACAGATGGCCTTTGGATTCAAACTGCAACTCTTCCCTGGGTCTCCACCTTGCTAGCCTAACCTGCAGATTTTAAATTTTCCAAGCCTCCACAAATTACGTGAGACAACTCCTTAAAGTAAATGATTCTCTCTCTCTCTCTCTCTATATATATATATATATACTCTATAAATATATATATACACACAGACACACATATAGATACGTTTGTATATCTCTCTAGATATATGTATATGTGTGTGTATCTCTCTATATATGTATATATGTATATATATGTATCTCTATACAGAGATACATACATATATGTATGTATATACACACATTCCTCTATATAGACACATATATATCTATATATGTATGTGTAGATACATATATACACATATATAGAGAGATATATGTATATACACAGATATATACAGATGTAGTATGTATCTATACATATATAGAAAGATATATCTAGATAATGATTAATATTTAGGAAATGATGTTATCTAGATAACTCTATAGAGAGAGAAATGGAGAGAGAGAGATCCCTCTCAACACACAGAATTCTTTGAATCTTCAAAAAAGGCAATGGAATTACCTAAAGATGAGATTGTCTTGATTATTCATAGAATCATCTGCATATAGCAACCAATACTAAATAGCTTTTTTCTTTTTTCTTTTTCTTTTTTTTTTCTTTTTTTTTTTTTTTGAGACGGAGTCTCGCTCTGTCGCCCAGGCTGGAGTGCAGTGGCCGGATCTCAGCTCACTGCAAGCTCCGCCTCCCGGGTTTACACCATTCTCCTGCCTCAGCCTCCCGAGTAGCTGGGACTACAGGCGCCCGCCACCTCGCCCGGCTAGTTTTTTGTATTTTTTTTTTTAGTAGAGACGAAGTTTCACCGTGTTAACCAGGATGGTCTCGATCTTCTGACCTCGTGATCCGCCCGTCTCGGCCTCCCAAAGTGCTGGGATTACAGGCTTGAGCCACCACGCCCGGCCTAAACAGCTTTTTTCTATGCTTACTCCATGCTAGCTCAATTGCCATTCTTTCTTGAGTTTACCCATAATAGGTTTGACTGAATGAAATTGAGAGACACAAGCTATTTGATAGCTAGGTTATGGGCTAATTTATAGCACAGAGACTGGAGATAGAAAGATATCTAAATATCTATAAATAGATATCGCTCTGTAGAGATTGGGTAGAGAAGATAGATAGATGATTGATTGATAGATATCCTGTTGGTCATTTCTCTGGAGAACTCTAAACTAATACAATGATAATCTATTTTAAAAAGCCTTTAATTCTAAGCAAAGCATAAAAAAATGTGTTGGTTTACTATCCATTCAGTTGAACTCCTGTTCTCATTGGGTTTTAATAGATCAACCATTCTTTTATTTGTAAGCTGATCCGATTTATAAATCACCAAGAGCAAATAAAAAGCATCACAATTTACATTTAATTGTGCCTCTCTATTTCATTTCATCATCTTCATAGGCTGATGCTGTTTGACTTATAACTTATAACTTACAATATTAACAACAGGTCGCATTTTTATAATGCTTTGCATTTAGCAAGGATGTTTACACATTCATTGGCGGCACTTAACATAGTGTGTAGCACATAGTAGACATTCAATACATGTGTTTAATCTATTATATTGAAATGGTGGATTTAGGTCATATCCTTTCCTTCTTCGTTTCTGTTAAACTTGGTATTTTTTAAAAAGACTTACTAATGTGCTAAGCAGGAGCAATCTAAAAAGAATGTATTGAGGTGATTGCTAAATTTGGTGTTCTTAAGACCAGCTTTGACTATCTCTCCCCAGCTGGGACCGTTTACAAATTGGTTTTTCTTGACTATGGAGTATTGCTAATCCAATTAGTGAGGCCTGTTCCCAACAGCTGTCCACAATTCCCCTGGGAGTTAATATTCCTCTACCAAGAACTTAAAAATTCTCCGGGAAAAACTCATATAACAAGCCCATAGTGAAAAGTACCTAAGTTCATTGATGAATTGAACAATTTGGGGTATACTCAGGAAATTAAGGCAATAAAAAGAAAGAAATCTAGATGAAAACTTTTTTTCATTAAGTGTTTGACAAACAGATATGTGACTGATATACAATTGTTTTTGTTTGCTTTAAGCAATGGGATCTTGCTATTTTAGGGTGGTCCCAAACTCCTGAGCTCACAATCCTCATGCTTCAGTCTCTTGAGTAGCTGGGATTCAGGTGTGTGCCATTGTGCCCAGCCTGATATATACATTTTCAAGGCTTGGATCAATTAGATCTTTGTAATTCATCATAAAAATACCTGGCTGTATTGTCACAAATGTGTGAAAACCAAGAACTAAGATCATACTATTCTGCTACAAAATGGGAATATGAAACAGCTACATTTGCTTTATTATAAAAGTTTACTCCAGGCCGGGCACAGTGGCTCATGCCTGTAAACCCAACACTTTGGGAGGCCGAGGTAGGCGGATTACTTGAGGTCAGGAGTTCAAGACCAGCCTGGCCAACATGGTGAAACCCCATCTCTACTAAAAATAAAAAATGTTAGCCAGGCGTAGTGGTGGGCACCTGTAATCCCAGCTACTTGGGAGGCTGAGGCATGAGAATCGCTTGAACCCAGAAGGCAGAGGTTGTAGTGGATAGAGATTGTGCCACTGCACTCCAGCCTGGGTGACAGAGCGAGATTCTGTCTCAAAAAATAAATAAATAAATAAAATTACTCCAGAAATTAAAAGGTTGATATCAATTATTATGCACTATTTGACTCACTAGTCAAAAAAATTTACATCTCTATTCAGATGCATTTGTGTGTGTATTAGTTTGCTTGGACTTCCATAACAGAATACCAGACTATACCAGAATGGGTTGCTTAAACAACAGACACTTATATTCTCACAGTTCTAGGGGCTAGAAGTTCAAGATCAAGGTGGTGATAAAATTAGTTTCTGGAAAGGCCTTTCTTCCTGGCTTGCAGACTATTGCCTATTATTCTCTCTGTGTCCTCACATAGCCTTTCTCTGTGTCTGCCTAGAGAGCTCTCTGGTGTCCCCCCCTCTGCTTATGAAGACATCAGTCCTGTCAGATTAGGGCCCTGCCCTGGTGACCTCATTTAACCTTAATAACCTTCTAAAGTTCCTGTCTCCAAATACTATCACATTGTAGGCTAGGGCTTCAACATATGAATTTTAGGGGGACACAGTTAGGCCCATGACAATGTTTATTAATGTCAGTTGGGCCACACTTTTAAAAATAACTGAAATATGTCTTAAACTAAGAAAGTATGTTTTGCACATTTTTTTATACTACTAGTGCCCACAGCAAAAGTAGAGATGATAAAATACTGGCTATCACTACTTTCTTTTTTCTTTTTCTTTTTTGAGATGGAGTTTCATTCTTGTTGCCCAGGCTGGAGTGCAATAGCACAATCTTGGCTCACTACAACTTCTGCCTCCCAGGTACAAGGGATTCTCCTGTCTCAGCCTCCCAAGTAGCTCAGATTACAGGCATGCACCACCATGCCTGGCTAATTTTACTACTTTCTAAGAACTTCTTTTTAAAGTAGGTATTATTAAATTGCCTTTTTAGTTTATCTTATTATTTTTATTTTATTTATTTATTTATCCTTGAGATGGAGTCTCACTCTATCACCCAGGCTTGAGTGCAGTGGCGCAATCTCAGCTCATTTCAACCTCTGCCTCCCGGGTTCAAGCAATTCTACTGCCTCAGCCTCCTGAGTTGCTGGGATTACAGGCGCCCACCACCATGCCTGGCTAATTTTTTGTATTTTTTAGTAGAGACAGGGTTTCACCAAGTTAGCCAAGCTGGTCATGAACTCCTGATCTCAGGTGATCCACCCACCTCAGCCTCCCAGAGTCCTGGGATTACAAGCATGAGCCACCATGCCCGGCCTTACTATTTTTAAAATTATTATTGTTTTTTTAAAACACAGGGTCCCGCTTTGTCACCCAGGCTAGAGTGCAGTGGTGCCATCATAGCTCACTGCAGCCTTGAACTCCTGGGCCCAAGGGATCCTCCTGCCTCAGTCTTCCTAGCAGCTGGGATTACAGGCATGTGCCACCATGCCCTACTATGTTTTTTATTTTTAGTAGAGATGGGGTCTCACTATAATGCCTAGCCTGGTCTCAAACTCCTGGCATCAAGCGATCATTGTGCCTCAGCCTCCCAAAGTGCTAGGATTACAGACAGGAGCCATCACACCCTACCTAAATTGCCTTTTGAAAGTCATGAAAACATAGTACAGACAGGAAGCAAAGTTCTATAGCCTTAATCCTACTACACTATTATACAATTACTCTCATTTATTTCACTCCTCTCCAATCTTTTCCACTGATAAAAATCACAGGGTGTCGGGAGCGGTGGCTCATACCTATAATGCCAGCACTTTGGGAGGCTGAGGCGGGTGGATCACCTGAGGTCAGGAGTTCCAGACCAGCCTGACCAACAAGGTGAAACCCTGTCTCTACTAAAAAAATAAAAATAAAATAAATACAAAAATACAAAAATTAGCCAGGCATAGTGGCAGATGCCTGTAGTCCCAGCTACTCGGGAGGCTGAGACAGGAGAATTGCTTGAACCCGGAAGACAGAGGTTGCAGTGAGCCGAGATCACACCCACTGCACTCCAGCCGGGGTGACAGAGCGAGACTCTGCCTCAAAAAACAAAACAAAAAATCACAAGGATTTGTAATAGACATGACATAAGTTTATGTGTAAACTTTTTTCATTGACATTATTTTGAATATTATTTTGTAAATGCTTTTCCTAACATAATTATTGAAAGAATTTCAATGTTTAATTTTGATGAAGCAGAAAAACTTCCATTTACTGATTTTTACGAAAAAGCAATGACTTTCTTTGATATAATCAGCTCATATTATCATGCCTTTTGCCAGCCAAAACTCTATTTTTCTACATGAGACGTCTCTCAACACACAGCATTTTCTTTGAGCCTTCAAAAAAGCCAACAGAATTATCTGAAAATGACATTGACTTGATTATCTATAGAATTATCCATATACAGCAACCAATACTAAATGACTTTTCTCTCAGCTGACCCTGTGCTGGGTCAATCATCACTCTTTTTTGAGTTTGCCCATAATAGATTTGGTTGAATGAAATTGAGAAGCTCAAGTTTTGTGAGAGCTGGGATTATGGACTCATTGATAGCACAGACACTGAAAGAAACTTGGTGAAAATGAGAAGTGGGAAATCTTTCTCTTGAAAAATCTTCCTTCATCTCCACTTTGAATATTATCAAGATTTTCCATACATGTAATTTGCTTGGGTCAATATAATTAGTTATGAATGATTTATTATAAAGTAAAGATTGGTAGGTCATGTTTGTACTTAGCTTCATGGGCAGAAATTTAAGTCTTGAATTTTGACTTTTTAAAGAATGTGCTGGTATGAAATGAAAATTAAAGAAGTTTCTAGGAAAATGGTCCTTTGGCAGAAGGAATTTTTCCCACTGGAGCACCTTTAGCAAAGTCTGGAGACATTTTTGTCATCACCCCTGGCAGATAGAGTCGGGTGGGAGCAGTAGCTTTTCCCATCTAATGAAGGGAGGCCAGGGATGCTGCTAAACATCCTACATTGCACTGGATAACTTTCACAACAGAGAATGATCTGGCCCAAAATGTCAATAGTGCCAAGATAAAAAATCCTTGGTCAAGAGTAACATTCCTGAGAGGAAAACCATCTTGTTTCTTTCCAAAAATGTTTCTCTCTAGTGGACAACCAAGACACTTGGATAAATTTGTCTTTCTTACGTGTTTGAATCTTAATTTTTTTATATTCCATAAGAACCACCTAAAGAATAAAGTTCCCATATGCTGAAACCTGCAACAAATGTATAACTTAACACACCTATAATGATTTAATATTTTAACGTCAGTTCTCTAGGAATTAGAACAGACTCATTTTATCACCAAAAAGACAGAAAACTCTCTCTACTCATAACTATGAAAAATTCGTGATCTTTACTCCAGAAGAGAAATGAAAAATGTAACCTTCATAAAGCCTGTTCATTGCTAACCCCAGTGCCTAGACAGTGCCTGACACATGTAGCCATTCAGTAAAAATACATAGACTGACTCTCTTTTTTCTTTTTTTCATTCAGTCATCCAATATCGTACATTATATAGGATGCTTGAGAGGGTTAGTATTCTGGAGATTGCCAAAGTGACTTAGACATCTCACAAGCCATATTGTGAGCATGAGGGGTAGGAAATTATACTCTGCTCTCTGCATTAGTAGTCTGAGAAAATGTGAAAGGAGGCCATGACCCAGTGAGCTGTTCTAAAGTAGAAGGAGGACCTTCTGGAGTTGCAGATATGCTATTATTGACTGTAAAACTATTTTAGTTTAAAAATAATTAAATTAATTATTTTATTGAGTTATATTATGGGTTAACAATTCCTAAACTTAACAAAGTTGTAACATATGAAATTGGATTACAGGGAGCCAAATTTGATAGGTTGCTGCAAAAGTAATTGTGGTTTTTGCCATTGAAAGTAATGGCAAAAACCACAATTATTTTTGCACCAACCTGATTTATAGGCATTTCTGCAATGAGGCATCAAGCCATATCTTGAATGTGGAAGCAAGAGGTAGAAGAAACATCTCTGATGCAGCTTTGTCCTGAGGGGAGGAATTCCTTTTGACATTTTTCAGAATCACTTAAATTGATTAAAATCAGGACACAACTCCTGTGCCACCTCCTCATGACAATTGGGTAACGAGGGCCAGAAGATACTGGCTTATGTTTTGTTTTCCTGTGAAAGCACTCAGTGTCCTCTGCTACAGGATTTATTGTGTTTGGGAAATATCTGGACTCTGGACAGAGCCAGGAAATTCCCTTCTTTGGGGACACATTGAGTCTTCCTTTGTTCCACAAGAAATAGATTCAGAGTAACAAGAGGAAACAGAGCAAAATGGCTAAACAGGAGCCTCCAGTGATTGTACCCCCTGCAGAAACACCAAATTGAACAACTATCCTCATGAAATATCACCTTCACAAGAATCAAAAATCAGGTGAGCAATCACAGTACCTGGTTTTAATATCATATAAGGAAAGAAGCACTGAAGAAGCTAGGAAAGATAGTCTTAAATTCCCTATGCAGCCTCTCCTCTATACCCCCCAGGCAGCAGCCACGTGGAGCAGAGAGATAATCTGTGCAATTGGGGGAAAGAGTGCTCAGTGATTGTGGGACTTTGCATTAGAACTTAGTGCTGCCCTGTCAGAGAGTAAAGCAACACAGGACAGAACTCAGCCAGCGCCCACAGAGAGAACATTTAGACCAGCCTTAATCAGAGACAAATTGTCCATCCCAGTGGTCAGAACCTGAGGTGAGCAAGCCACACCACCATGGGCTAAAGTGCTCTGGGGTCTTAAACTTGAAAGATAGTGTAGGCTTGAAGGAGTACAATTCCTGGGCAAGTCTTGGTGCAGTGCTGGGCTGGGTTTGGAGCCAGTGGACTTGGGGTGCATGTGACCAAGTGAGAAACCAGCAAGGGCAGCCAAAGGAGTCCTTCACCATCCCTCCCCTAACCACAGGCAGTGCAGTTCACAGATCTGGTAGAGACTCTTTCCTTCTGCTTGAGGACAGGAGTGGAAAGAGTGAAGAGGACTTTGTCTCGCAACTTGGAACTCAGCTCAGCCACAGTGGGATAAGACACCAGGCAGAGTCCTGAGGTCCCCCATTCCAGTACCTAGCTGTTAGATGACAATTCTAGACACACCCTGAGCCAGAAGGACACCTGTTGCCTGTAAGGAAAAGAACCAGTCCTGGCAGGATTAGTCACCTGCTAAATAAAGAGCCCTTGTCCCTGAATAATCAACAGTGATAGCCAGGCAGTACTTGCCAAGGGCATTAGGTGAGATTCAGAGCTGTGCTGGCTTCAGGTGTGACCCAATGCATTTCTGGCTGTGTTGGCTATGGGGACAGACTCCTTCTGCTTGAAGACAGGGGAGGGAATAGTAGGAAGGACTTTGTCTTGTGGCTTGGGTGCCAACTCAGCCAATGTAGACAAGAGCATCAAGTAAATTCCAAAGGTACCTGACTCCAGGCCCTGGCTCCAGGAAGGCGTCTCTGTACCTGCCTGGTCCCGGGAAAGCTTACCACCCTGAAGGGAGACAAGCTCAGTTTGTTTGGGGGAAATTAAGAGAAGAAAACAAGAGTCTCTGCCTGGTAATACAGGGAATTCTCTTGGATCTTACCCAAGGCCACCAAGGCAGTACTTTCATGAGTATGCAACAGCCACAGTGTTGCTGGGTTTGGGGTATTCCCTAATGCAGTAAGGCTGCAGTGACAAAAGACATAGATCACAACACCTAGGACCTTTTGAATACTTGGAAAGCCTTCCCAAGAAGGATGGACACAAATGAGCCCAAATTGCAATGATTACAATAAATACCTGATGCTTAAACATCCAGATACCAAAGAACATCCACAAGCATCAAGACCACCCAGGAAAACATGACCTCACCAAATGAACTAAATAAGGCACCAATGACCAATCCAAGATAACACAGAGAAGGAATTTAGAATACTATCAGATAAATTTAACAAAGAGATTGAAATAATTAAAGAATCAAATCTAAGAGTCATTGGCCTTAAAGAGGAGGTAGAGAGAGAGAGATCAGGTAGAAAGTTTACTCAAAGGGATAAGAACAAAGAAATTCCAAAACCTAAAGAAAGATACCAATATCCAAGTATAAGGAGGTTATAGAACACCAAGTAGATTTAACCCAAAGATGATTATCTCAAGACATATAATAATCAAACTTCGAAAGGTCAAAGATAAAGGATCCTAAAAGTAGCAAGAGAAAAGAAACAAACAACATGCAATGGAGTTCCAACACATCTTGTAGCAGACTTTTCAGTGAAAACCTTACAGACCAGGAAAGAGTGGCATGACATATTTAAAGTGCGGAAGAAAAAAATCTTTTACCCTAGAATAGAATATCTGGCAAAAATATTCTTCAAGCATGAAGGAGAATTAAAGACCTTCCCAAACAAACAAAAGCTGAGGGATTTCATCAACGCCAGACCTGTCCTGTAAAACTGCTAAAAGCAGTTCTTCAATCTGAGAGAAAAGGATGTTAAGGAGCAAGAAAAAATCATCTGAAGGTACTGAAAGCTCACTGGTAATAATAAGTACATAAACACAGAATATTATAACACTGTAACTGTAGTGAGTAAACTACACTTAAGCAGAAAGACTAAATGATAAACCAATCACAAATAATAACTCCGACAATTTTTCAAGACATAGCCAGTACAATAATACACAAAAAGAAGAAGTTAAAAAGTAGGGAGATGGGCCGGGCACGGTGGCTTAAGCCTGTAATCCCAGCACTTTGGGAGGCCGAGACGGGCAGATCACGAGATCAGGAGATTGAGACCATCCTGGCTAGCACGGTGAAACCCCATGTCTACTAAAAAATACAAAAAACTAGCCGGGTGAGGTGGCGGGCACCTGTAGTCCCAGCTACTCGGGAGGCTGAGGCAGGAGAATGGCATAAACCTGGGAGGCAGAGCTTGCAGTGAGCTGAGATCCGGCCACTGCACCCCAGCCTGGGCAACAGAGCGAGACTCCATCTCAAAAAAAAAAAAAAAGTGGGGAGATGAAGTTAAAGTGTAGAGTTTTTATTAGTTTTCTTTTTGTGTGTGTGTTTTCTTTGTTTATGCAATCAGTGTTAAGTTGTCATGGGTTTAAAATAATGGGTTATAAGACAGCATTTGCAAGCCTCACATTAACCTCAAATTGAAAAACATACCAGGCATACCTTAAAAATAAAAAGCAAGAAATTAAGACTTGGCTTGGTGGCTCATGCCTGTAATCCCAGCACTTTGGGAGACCCAGGCGGGCAGATGAGCTGAGATCAGGAGATTGAGACCAGCCTGACCAACATGGATAAACTCCATTTCTACTAAAAATACAAAATTAGTCGGACGTGGTGGCGCATGCCTGTAATCACAGCTACTCAGGAGGCTGAGGCAAGAGAATCACTTGAACCCCAGAAGCAGAGGTTGTGCTGAGCCAAGATCACACCACTGCACTCCAGCCTGGGCAACAAGAGCGAAACTCCATCTCCAATAAATACATAAATAAATACAGCAAGAAATTAAATCATACTACCAGAGAAAACCACCTTCACTAAAAGGAAGACAGGAAGGAAAGAAGGAAGAGAAGACCACAAAACAACCAGAAACTAAGTAACAAAATGGCAGGAGGAAGTCATTACTTATCAATAATAACATTGAATGTAAATGGACTATGCTCACTAATCAAAAGTTATAGAGTGACTGAATGGATGAAAACATAAGACCTCATGATCTGTTGCCTACAATAAACACAGTTCACCTAAAAAGATACACATATACTGAAAATAAAGGGATGGAAAACGATATTTCATGCTAATGAAAACCAAAAAAGAACACTAATAGCTATATTTTTATCAGACAAAATAGATTTCAGACAAAAACTTTAAGAAGGGACAAAGAATGTCATTATATAATGATAAAGATATCAAACCAGCAACAGGATATAAGGATTGTAAATATATATGCACCCAACACTGGAGCCCCCAGATATATAAACCAAATATTATTAGAACTAAAGAGAAGGGGGCGGAGCAAGATGGCCGAATAGGAACAGCTCCAGTCTCCAACTCCCAGCGCGAATGACACAGAAGACCGGTGATTTCTGCATTTTCAACTGAGGTACTGGGTTCATCTCACTGGGGAGTGCCAGACGATTGGTGCTGGTCAGCTGCTGCAGCCCGACCAGCGAGAGCTGAAGCAGGGCGAGGTATTGCCTCACCTGTGAAGCGCAAGGGGGAAGGGAATCCCTTTTCCTAGCCAGGGGAACGGAGACACACAACACCTGGAAAATCGGGTAACTCCCACCCCAATACTGTGCTTTAAGCAAACAGGCACATCAGGAGATCATATCCCACACCTGGCCGGGAGGGTCCCACGCCCACGGAGCCTCCCTCATTGCTAGCACAGCAGTCTGTGATCTACCGGCAAGGCAGCAGCGAGGCTGGGGGAGGGGCGCCCGCCATTGCTGAGGCTTAAGTAGGTAAACAAAGCTGCTGGGAAGCTCGAACTGGGTGGAGCTCACAGCAGCTCAAGGAAACCTACCTGTCTCTGTAGACTCCACCTCTGGGGACAGGGCAATAACAAACACAGCCGAAACCTCTGCAGATGCAAACGACTCTGTCTGACAGCTTTGAAGAGAGCAGTGGATCTCCCAACACAGAGGTTGAGATCTGAGAAGGGACAGACTCTCTGCTCAAGTGGGTCCCTGACCCCTGAGTAGCCTAACTGGGAGACATCCCCAGCTAGGGGCAGTCTGACACCCCACACCTCACAGGGTGGAGTACACCCCTGAGAGGAAGCTTCCAAAGCAAGAATCAGACAGGTACACTCGCTGTTCAGAAATATTCTATCTTCTGCAGCCTCTGCTGCTGATACCCAGGCAAACAGGGTCTGGAGTGGACCTCAAGCAATCTCCAACAGACCTACAGCTGAGGGTCCTGACTGTTAAAAGGAAAACTATCAAACAGGAAGGACACCTACACCAAAACCCCATCAGTACATCACCATCATCAAAGACCAGAGGCAGATAAAACCACAAAGATGGGGAAAAAGCAGGGCAGAAAATCTGGAAATTCAAAAAGTACGAGCGCATCTCCCCCGGCAAAGGAGCGCAGCTCATCGCCAGCAACGGATCAAAGCTGGACGGAGAATGACTTTGACGAGATGAGAGAAGAAGGCTTCAGTCCATCAAATTTCTCAGAGCTAAAGGAGGAATTACGTACCCAGCGCAAAGAAACTAAAAATCTTGAAAAAAAAGTGGAAGAATTGATGGCTAGAGTAATTAATGCAGAGAAGGTCCTAAACGAAATGAAAGAGATGAAAACCATGACACGAGAAATACGTGACAAATGCACAAGCTTCAGTAACCGACTCGATCAACTGGAAGAAAGAGTATCTGCGATTGAGGATCAAATGAATGAAATGAAGCGAGAAGAGAAACCAAAAGAAAAAAGAAGAAAAAGAAATGAACAAAGCCTGCAAGAAGTATGGGATTATGTAAAAAGACCAAATCTACGTCTGATTGGGGTGCCTGAAAGTGAGGGGGAAAATGGAACCAAGTTGGAAAACACTCTTCAGGATATCATCCAGGAGAACTTCCCCAACCTAGTAGGGCAGGCCAACATTCAAATCCAGGAAATACAGAGAACGCCACAAAGATACTCCTCGAGAAGAGCAACTCCAAGACACATAATTGCCAGATTCACCAAAGTTGAAATGAAGGAAAAAATCTTAAGGGCAGCCAGAGAGAAAGGTCGGGTTACCCACAAAGGGAAGCCCATCAGACTAACAGCAGATCTCTCGGCAGAAACTCCCCAAGCCAGAAGAGAGTGGGGGCCAATATTCAACATTCTTAAAGAAAAGAATTTTAAACCCAGAATTTCATATCCAGCCAAACTAAGTTTCATAAGTGAAGGAGAAATAAAATCCTTTACAGATAAGCAAATGCTTAGAGATTTTGTCACCACTAGGCCTGCCTTACAAGAGACCCTGAAGGAAGCACTAAACATGGAAAGGAACAACCGGTACCAGCCATTGCAAAAACATGCCAAAATGTAAAGACCATCGATGCTAGGAAGAAACTGCATCAACTAACGAGCAAAATAACCAGTTAATATCATAATGGCAGGATCAAGTTCACACATAACAATCTTAACCTTAAATGTAAATGGACTAAATGCTCCAATTAAAAGACACAGACTGGCAAACTGGATAAAGAGTCAAGACCCATCAGTCTGCTGTATTCAGGAGACCCATCTCACACGCAGAGACATACATAGGCTCAAAATAAAGGGATGGGGGAAGATTTACCAAGCAAATGGAGAACAAAAAAAAGCGGGGGTTGCAATACTAGTCTCTGATAAAACAGTCTTTAAACCATCAAAGATCAAAAGAGACAAAGAAGGCCATTACATAATGGTAAAGGGATCAATTCAACAGGAAGAGCTAACTATCCTAAATATATATGCACCCAATACAGGAGCACCCAGATTCATAAAGCAAGTCCTTAGAGACTTACAAAGAGACTTAGACTCCCATACAATAATAATGGGAGACTTCAACACTCCACTGTCAACATTAGACAGATCAACGAGACAGAAAGTTAACAAGGATATCCAGGAATTGAACTCATCTCTGCAGCAAGCAGACCTAATAGACATCTATAGAACTCTCCACCCCAAATCAACAGAATATACATTCTTCTCAGCACCACATCGTACTTACTCCAAAATCGACCACGTAATTGGAAGTAAAGCACTCCTCAGCAAAGGTACAAGAACAGAAATTATAACAAACTGTCTCTCAGACCACAGTGCGATCAAACTAGAACTCAGGACTAAGAAACTCAATCAAAACCGCTCAACTACATGGAAACTGAACAACCTGCTCCTGAATGACTACTGGGTACATAACGAAATGAAGGCAGAAATAAAGATGTTCTTTGAAACCAATGAGAACAAAGATACAACATACCAGAATCTCTGGGACACATTTAAAGCAGTGTGTAGAGGGAAATTTATAGCACTAAATGCCCACAAGAGAAAGCAGGAAAGATCTAAAATTGACACTCTAACATCGCAATTAAAAGAACTAGAGAAGCAAGAGCAAACACATTTGAAAGCTAGCAGAAGGCTAGAAATAACTAAGATCAGAGCAGAACTGAAGGAGATAGAGACACAAAAAACTCTCCAAAAAATCAATGAATCCAGGAGTTGGTTTTTTGAAAAGATCAACAAAATTGACAGACCGCTAGCAAGACTAATAAAGAAGAAAAGAGAGAAGAATCAAATAGACGCAATAAAAAATGATAAAGGGGATATCACCACCGACCCCACAGAAATACAAACTACCATCAGAGAATACTATAAACACCTCTACGCAAATAAACTGGAAAATCTAGAAGAAATGGATAATTTCCTGGACACTTACACTCTTCCAAGACTAAACCAGGAAGAAGTTGAATCCCTGAATAGACCAATAGCAGGCTCTGAAATTGAGGCAATAATTAATAGCCTACCAACCAAAAAAAGTCCAGGACCAGATGGATTCACAGCTGAATTCTACCAGAGGTACAAGGAGGAGTTGGTACCATTCCTTCTGAAACTATTCCAATCAATAGAAAAAGAGGGAATCCTCCCTAACTCATTTTATGAGGCCAACATCATCCTGATACCAAAGCCTGGCAGAGACACAACTAAAAAAGAGAATTTTAGACCAATATCCCTGATGAACATCGATGCAAAAATCCTCAATAAAATACTGGCAAACCGGATTCAGCAACACATCAAAAAGCTTATCCACCATGATCAAGTGGGCTTCATCCCTGGGATGCAAGGCTGGTTCAACATTCGCAAATCAATCAACATAATCCAGCATATAAACAGAACCAAAGACAAGAACCACATGATTATCTCAATAGATGCAGAAAAGGCTTTTGACAAAATTCAACAGCCCTTCATGCTAAAAACGCTCAATAAATTCGGTATTGATGGAACGTACCTCAAAATAATAAGAGCTATTTATGACAAACCCACAGCCAATATCATACTGAATGGGCAACAACTGGAAAAATTCCCTTTGAAAACTGGCACAAGACAGGGATGCCCTCTCTCACCACTCCTATTCAACATAGTGTTGGAAGTTCTGGCTAGGGCAATTAGGCAAGAGAAAGAAATCAAGGGTATTCAGTTAGGAAAAGAAGAAGTCAAACTGTCCCTGTTTGCAGATGACATGATTGTATATTTAGAAAACCCCATTGTCTCAGCCCAAAATCTCCTTAAGCTGATAAGCAACTTCAGCAAAGTCTCAGGATATAATATTAATGTGCAAAAATCACAAGCATTCTTATACACCAGTAACAGACAAACAGAGAGCCAAATCAGGAATGAACTTCCATTCACAATTGCTTCAAAGAGAATAAAATACCTAGGAATCCAACTTACAAGGGATGTAAAGGACCTCTTCAAGGAGAACTACAAACCACTGCTCAGTGAAATCAAAGAGGACACAAACAAATGGAAGAACATACCATGCTCATGGATAGGAAGAATCAATATCGTGAAAATGGCCATACTGCCCAAGGTAATTTATAGATTCAATGCCATCCCCATCAAGCTACCAATTCTGTGACTTTCTTCACAGAATTGGAAAAAACTGCTTTAAAGTTCATATGGAACCAAAAAAGAGCCCGCATCTCCAAGACAATCCTAAGTCAAAAGAACAAAGCTGGAGGCATCACGCTACCTGACTTCAAACTATACTACAAGGCTACAGTAACCAAAACAGCATGGTACTGGTACCAAAACAGAGATATAGACCAATGGAACAGAACAGAGTCCTCAGAAATAATACCACACATCTACAGCCATCTGATCTTTGACAAACCTGAGAGAAACAAGAAATGGGGAAAGGATTCCCTATTTAATAAATGGTGCTGGGAAAATTGGCTAGCCATAAGTAGAAAGCTGAAACTGGATCCATTCCTTACTCCTTATACGAAAATTAATTCAAGATGGATTAGAGACTTAAATGTTAGACCTAATACCATAAAAATCCTAGAGGAAAACCTAGGTAGTACCATTCAGGACATAGGCATGGGCAAAGACTTCATGTCTAAAACACCAAAAGCAACGGCAGCAAAAGCCAAAATTGACAAATGGGATCTCATTAAACTAAAGAGCTTCTGCACAGCAAAAGAAACTACGATCAGAGTGAACAGGCAACCTACAGAATGGGAGAAAATTTTTGCAATCTACTCATCTGACAAAGGGCCAATATCCAGAACCTACAAAGAACTCAAACAAATTTACAAGAAAAAAACAAACAACCCCATCAAAAAGTGGGCAAAGGATATGAACAGACATTTCTCAAAAGAAGACATTCATACAGCCAACAGACACATGAAAAAATGCTCATCATCACTGGCCATCAGAGAAATGCAAATCAAAACCACAATGAGATACCATCTCACACCAGTTAGAATGGCGATCATTAAAAAGTCAGGAAACAACAGGTGCTGGAGAGGATGTGGAGAAATAGGAACACTTTTACACTGTTGGTGGGATTGTAAACTAGTTCAACCATTATGGAAAACAGTATGGCGATTCCTCAAGGATCTAGAACTAGATGTACCATATGACCCAGCCATCCCATTACTGGGTATATACCCAAAGGATTATAAATTATGCTGCTATAAAGACACATGCACTCGTATGTTTATTGCAGCACTATTCACAATAGCAAAGACTTGGAATCAACCCAAATGTCCATCAGTGACAGATTGGATTAAGAAAATGTGGCACATATACACCATGGAATACTATGCAGCCATCAAAAAGGATGAGTTTGTGTCCTTTGTAGGGACATGGATGCAGCTGGAAACCATCATTCTTAGCAATCTATCACAAGAACAGAAAACCAAACACCGCATGTTCTCACTCATAGGTGGGAACTGAACAATGAGATCACTTGGACTCAGGAAGGGGAACATCTCACACAGGGGCCTGTCATGGGGAGGGGGGAGGGGGGAGGGATTGCATTGGGAGTTATACCTGATGTAAATGACAAGTTGATGGGTGCAGCACACCAACATGGCACAAGTATACATATGTAACAAACCTGCACGTTATGCACATGTACCCTACAACTTAAAGTATAATAATAATAAATAAATTAAAAAAAAATAAGAACTAAAGAGAAATATAGACCTCAATACAATAACAGCAGAGGCTTCAACACCCCACTTTCAGCATTGGACAGACCTCTCAGACAGAAACTCAATAAAGAAACATTGGACTTAATCTGCACTATAGATCAAGTGGACCTAATAGATATTTACAGAACACTTCATCCAACAGCTACAGAATACACATTCTTCTCCTCAGAACATGGATCATTCTCAAGGATAGATCATATATCAGGTCACAAAACAAGTCTTAAAACATTAAAAAAAATGGAAATAATATCAAGCATCTTCTCTGGCCAAAATGGAGTAAAACCAGAAATCAAACAACAAGACCAATTTTGGAAACTATACAAACACATAGAAATTAAACAATATGCTCCTGAATGACTAGTGGGTCAATGAAGAAATTGAAAATTTACATGAAAAAAAAGGTAATGGAAACACAGCATACCAAAACCTATGGGATACAGTGAAAGCTGGACTGAGATAAGTTTATTCTTGGTAGGTTGTACATTCCTAAACATGTACATTCCTAAACATGTACAAGATTGAACCATTAACAAATTCAAAACCTGCATAGACCAATAACAAGTGATGAGACTGAAGCCATAATACAAACTCTTGCAGCTCATTACCTGATGGCTTCACTGCTGAATTTTGCCAGACATCTAAAGAAGAACAAATACTAATCCTAATCAAAGTATTTCAGAAAACAGAGGAGGGAGGAACACTTCCAAACTCATTTTATAATACCAGTATTACACTGATACCAAAACCAGATAAAGACACATCAAAGGAAAAAAAGGAAAGAAAGAAAGCTATAGGCCAATATCCCTGATGAACATTGAGGCAAAAATCCCCAAGAAAATACTAGCAAACTGAATTCAAGAACGCATTAAAAGATCATTCACCATGATCACATGGAATTTATCCAAGAGAGGCAAGGATGGTTCAACATGTGCAAATTAGTCAATATGATGCATCATACCAACAGAATGAAGGACAAAAACCATATGATCATTTCAATTAATGCTGAAAAAAGCATTTGATAAAATTCAACATCCCTTTATTATAAAAACACTCAAAAAATCGGGTATAGAAGGAACATACCTTAACACAATAAAGACTGTATATGACAGACCCACAGCTAGTATCATACTGAATGGGGAAAACTAAAGCCTTTCCTCTAAGATCTGGAACACAACAAGGATGACCACTGTCACCAATGTTATTCAACATAGTGAAAGTCCTAACTAGAGTAATCAGACAAGAGAAATAGGCTAGGTGCAGTGGCTCATGCCTGTAATCCCAGCACTTTGGGAGGTCAAGGTGGGAGCATTGCTTGAGCTCAACAGTTTGAGACCACTGTGCAGTGTGGGCAACATAGTGGGATCCTGTCTCAAAAAATTAAAAAAAAAATAAAAAAAGAGAGAAAGGAGAGGGAAAAGGAGAAAGAGAGAAAAGGCATCTAAATTGGAGAGAAGAAGATAAATCAGCCTTGTTTGCACATTATATGATCTTATATCTTGAAAAGCTAAACACTCCACCAATAAACTGTTAGAACTGATAAACAAATTCAGTAAAGTTGCAGAATACAAAATCAACATACAAAAATCAGTAGCATTTCTATATGCCCACAGTGAACACTCCGAAAAGGAAGGTAATCCCATTTACAATACCTACAAACAAAAAATTAAATACCTACAAATTAACTGATGAAATAAAAGATATCTACAATAAAACCTACAAAACATTGATGGAAGAAATTGACAAGGACACACACAAAAATGGAAAGATATTCCATGTTTATGTGTTGGAAGAATTAATAGTGTTAAAATGTCTATACTACACAAAGCAATCTACAGATTCAATGCCATCCTTATCAAAATACCAATGACATTTCTCACAGAAATAGAAAAAGTAATCTTAAAATTTATATGGAACCACAAAAGACCCAGAACAGCCGAAGCTATCCTGGGCAAAAGGAATACAACTGGAAGAATCACACTGCCTGACTTCAAATTATACTACAGAGCTATTGTAAGCAATACAACGTGCTACTGGCATAAAAACAGACACATAGACCAATGGAACAGAACAGATAATCTAGAAACAAATCCACACACCTAGAGTAAATTCATTTTTGACAAAGGTGCTGAGAACATACACTGGGGAAAGGACAGTCTCTTCAATAAATGGTTCTGGGAAAACTGGATATCTATATGCAGAAGAATGAAACTAGACCCCTATCTCTTGCCATTTGCAAAAATCAAAACAAATTGGATTAAAGATTTAAATATAAGACCTCTAACTATGAAACTGCTGCAAGAAAACATCAGGGAAAGTCTCCAGTACATTGGTCTGGGCAAAGATTTCTTGAGTAATACCCACAAATGTAGGCAACAAAAGCAAAAAATGGACAAATGGGATTACAAGTTTAAATGCTTCTGCACAGCAAAGGAAACAAACAACAAGGTAAAGAAGCAACCCACAGAATGAGAGAAAATATTTGTAAACTATCCATCTGACAGGGGATTAAGAACCAGATATATAAAGAATTCAAACAAGTCTACAGAACAAAATCTAATAATCCTACTTAAAAATGGGTAAAAATCAAAATAGACATTTCCCAAAAGAAAACATACAAATGGACAACAGGTATATGAAAAGGTGTGCGACATCACTGATCATCAGAGAAATGCGAATCAAAACTACAGTGAGATATCATCTCACTCTGGTTAAAATGGCTTTTATCCAAAGACAGACAATAACAAATGCTGATGAGGATGTGGAGAAAATTGAAGCATCATATACTGTTGATAGGAATGTACATTAGTATAATCACTATGGAGAACAGATTGGAGGTTCCTCAAAAAACAAGAAATGTACCATATGATCCAGCAATCCCACTGCTAGGTATATACCCCAACAAAAGGAAATCAGTATATCAAAGAGATATCTGCACTCCCATATTTATTGCAGTGTTATTCACAATAGCCAAGATTTGGAAACAATCCAAGTGTCCATCCATAGATGAATGGATAAAGAAAATGTGGTAAATATACACAATGGAGTACTATTCAGCCATAAAAAGAATGAGATCCTGTCATTTGCAACAACATGGATGGAGGACATTACGTTAAGTGAAGTAAATCAGGTACAGAAAGACAAACTTGACATATTCTCACTTATTTGTGGGAAATAAAAATGAAAACAATTGAACTCATGGACAAAGAGAATAAAAGGATGGTTATCAGTGGCTAAGAGGGATAGTGTTGAAGAGAGTGGGTAATGGGAACAAAAATACAGTTAAGCAGAATGAATAGGACCTAGTATTTGATATCAAAACAGGGTGACTAAGTCAACAATAATTTATTGCAAATTTAAAAATAACCAAAATAATATAATTGGGTTGTTTTAACAAAAAGAAAGGATAAATGTTTGAGGTGATGGGTACCCCCCTTACTCTGATGTGATTATTATACATTGCATGCCTACATCAAAACATCTCATGTGCCTTATAAATATATATACCTACTATGTACCTAAAGGTAAACACTATAGGCTCATTAGATATATCTTACTTTAGATAGAAATCTCTAAAATTTTAGATCATACAATGCAAAACTGTGTCTGGGGTCAAAATATCCTAACAGTATATTTCCATTTCTAGTAAATATGACTTTACTAGAGTATATGATAAGAGAAGCATGTGATATCTTCAGAACAAATGAGGTTGGGAAGTCACCCTCTCCAAACTCAATTTTCCTTCTATTTTTGTGCCAACCACATTTATTTATGCCTAATATCCTATTAAAGAAGTAGGATACCTCAACATTTTTAAAGAAATAGGCAAAATTTACCATGAAGTATAGTTATATTTGGTGAAAATACTTGGCTGTTATGATTGATTAAGTTTTAAATTGACTCCTTTTATTTGCAAAAGAAAATGGGTATACACAATGTATGAGACAGGACATTTAAAATAAATGCCAAAAAGAAAAGCTAGAAACCATTAAGAAGAAAAAATATAAAATCAGTGACTATGCTAATAGCCAATATTTGAGTCTACGCTATAGGCAACATATATTGCTAAGGGTTTTGCATGTATTCACTCATTCCATCCTTACCACAGCACTATTAAGTGGATACTTTCATTTCCCATATTTTTCTGATGAGTGACTGAAGAGAGGTTAGTAATTTCCTGAGATCACACAGCTAATAAGCGGTAGAACTGGGATTTTACTTCAGACAGCCTTGCTTAGAATTGAATGCTAATCTTGGGTGCTATTCTGCTTTCCTAACTCGGGGACACTATTCTGAGCTTCAAAGCAGGCAAGGCAAGAATATTCAATACTGTTTCCGAGTGCTAAATTCTTGAGAAAGTCCCTGGGTGAATTGTAATATACTCATGTAACATTATGTAATATGACAAAAACAAGATCCAAAAGTGTTGTTCATAATATTTCTCTCATCCACCCTCAACAAAGGGAGCTCAAATAGTAACTCAGTGAACACAGCTAATGTGATTTGAAATCCAGATTTCCTAAAATGAATAGCATTGATGATTGGGTGTAATTTCTGTCATTGATCCCTGTTTTAGTTACTTCATAGCATGTGCAGCAGTCTGTGATGATCTTGTTTATATGTTTATTTGACTTTGCATTGCTGGCCTCCCCTGCTAGAGTGACAGTACGGACCAGTCTGCTTTGTTCATCTGCATGTCTTTAGAACTTAGCATAGAGTCTGGAATGGTAGGTACTCAAAAATATTTTTTTTAGTAAATAATCCCCCAAAGGCAAAGAATTCCATCTAAGAACATGGCCTCAAGATCTTCAAAATATAAATTATGACTAAGAAGAGTCATTGTTGCTTAAGGACTAGCAGAGCATTCAGGACTAGAGTTGAAGAGCAGGGTATTGACTCTTTTAGTTGTTTTTTTCTTCTTTATAAGCCCTGATGTCAGGGCCTGTCCCTGGAGCTGTTCTGCAGGATCCACCCAAACCCTGTCCAAAGAGGCAGTTGAGCCTTCCCACAGCTGACAAAGTGAGTGGACAGAAAGGAAGATCTTCCCCACACCTCCAGCACTGTTTAGTTCAAAATTCTCTCCTACTGTCTCCAATCATCTCCAACCTGAACTGAAAGACAAAACACTTCATGTTGCATTTCTGCAGCAAGAGTTGCATCTGGCTTCCCGCTACCAGATTCGTTTTTTCTCAGCACTTCTGCAAACACAGGACTTATGTGGACAAACGAAGCCCTGCATCGCAACCCATGCTATTTCAGGGCACACCAAGGCAAGTGGGCTGTCCACTTTTCAGCCTCCTCCACCTTTGCTTTTCAGTGTCTCCACCCCATGAGCAGCATATGAGGGGGAAAAAGGTGGCACTAGACCTAGACCCATTTTCAACTCGAGGAAGAGATTAACCAAAGTATATTATTTGTTCCAATTTTTTTTTTTTTTCTTTTTTGAGATGGAGTCTCGCTCTGTGGCCCAGGCTGTAGTGCAGTGGCTGGATCTCCGCGCACTGCAAGCTCCGCCTCCCGGGTTCACACCATTCTCCTGCCTCAGCCTCCCGAGTAGCTGGAACTACAGGCACCCGCCACCTCGCCCGGCTAGTTTTTTGGTATTTTTTAGTAGAGACGGGGTTTCACTGTGTTAGCCAGGATGGTCTCACATCATAATTTTTAAAAACTTGATAGCTGTTCTAAGTTTGGTTTCACAAGCTGCAGGGCCAGTCCTAACCTTCTCATTTATGTCATGTAACACTGCATCCTTTTATTTCCCCTAAGCTCGCTGTGCCACACCACTGCACCTTTGCCCTTGCTCTTTCCTTGGCCTGGGACACCCTGACCCCAGCCCTTCTCTGCCTTCCAAGTTTCAGCTCAGATGTCATCACCCACAGACACTTTGAAATTTCCAGATGCTGCTATGTACCCCTTTCATGTCTCCCTTTGTTTTAGCACTTACTATATTGTATTTAACAGTCTCTTTATCATCTGCCTCCTCCACTAGACTGCGAGCAATTCCTTGAAAGCAGGAACTATGTCTTTTCATTTCTTGCTCACAGTTCCTGGCATAAAGTCTAGCATGTAGAGAGAACTCAATAAATATTGATTGGAATGAGTCGTATTGCCTAAAAGCCATCATGCTCTCACTGTCTGATCTACTTTTTTCTGCATTCAAAACTCCTGGAAGCAACAGAAACATGTTAAGTGACTTGGAATATTAGAACTTCTAAAAATGTAATCTTTTGTTATTTCTCTTCCTTTTCAGGAACGTCTTTCAGGATCTATAAAAGAAAGGGAGGAATCATGTCCATGATTGCAGCTTTCTATGGCGGCAAGTCCATTCTCATCACGGGGGCCACAGGCTTCCTGGGCAAAGTGCTGATGGAGAAGCTGTTTCGCACCAGCCCGGACCTGAAAGTCATTTACATCCTTGTGAGGCCCAAGGCTGGCCAGACACTGCAGCAGAGGGTTTTCCAGATCCTAAACAGTAAGGTATGCCTTATAGGAAAGCGTGTGTCATGGGCAATGCCTTAGGGCAAGATGATTCACTACAATGTTCTCTCATAGCCCCGTATTGCAAGTGGGGACCAGGCTACCTGCACAGGTAGAGGAAGGCAGACAAAACAAGACAGCAACCAGCTGCTGGTGGAAATCGGTGTTTTCCCAAAAGAGGGAAAAGAGGGCTTAGTTTCAGTCCAGGGCAGGTGAGATCGCCTATGTTCTGGAAACTACTAAGTATCAAAATACTCAGACTCCCTGAGTGGATGCTTCAGGCTTAATATCTGCTGCAAGTTCATCTGAACTCTTCACTAATTTTCTTTTAAATTTAAGATTGTTTTTCTTCCCCCAGTTTTTTGGATATTCTTCTATGTTCTATTCTATTGCTTAGGGAGCAGATGTGACTACTAAATACCCATGCAGTAATACTTTCCGTTGTCTAAACTTTACAAGGTTTAGCTGTTATATATTTTATTTATGGAAACTTTTGATATTTCTATTATCCCATAAGTTCTTCTAAGGTAAAAACATTGGAAATAAAATATTATATCTGTGAATGAGCATTTGGATATCAAACCCTCTCTCCTCTCAAAAAAAAAAAAGACATTATGCCTATTCTCTCGTTTTAATTTATAAATTTCAAGGCAGTGTAACCTTGGGTCTCAAACATATCTGGGTTCAAATTCTTGCTTATGAATTTGTTGTCATATTACCTCTTAACCTTCAGAGTTTAGATTTTCAAACTTTCTGATGTTTTAAATAAAAACAACAACTACCTTCATAGGGACTAAATGAGAAAATGTACATATGTTGTTCATAAGGCACTTTGGAATATAGGGGGTGACATAAGACTGGCAAAAAGAAAATTCGAAGTTTCTTTTTTTACAATCTCCTTTCCAGTGTGTAGGAATGCTAACATCTATGATGCACATGTATCTGATGGCACAGCACATTGTAGACTGCCCAGAAACAGATGATCAAATTTATCTGCTTGCAACAGAATACGATTTTGGTACAAACCATCATCAAGCAAATTGGAAAAGCCTCACATCATGACTTGACTCAGCAGTGGGACAAAATAATCCTAACAGCTAACGTTTACTGGATACTTAGTACATGGCACCTACTATCCTAAGGTCTTTTCACACCTTACTTCATGTATCTTTGTGATAACCCTGTGAAGTAAGAACCATTACTATTCTCATTTTATAGATGGGGAAACTGAGGCCTGAAGCGTTAACTTACCAAAGGTCTTCTACCTAGTAGAGGAAAAATCAGATTTCCAACCCTACAGCCTGACTCTAAGGCCAGCACACTTGCTTCTGCCCCACACTGCCTTTGGGATAATTAATGGTCCTTAAAAGGCTGATATGACATAGAACCAAAACCTAGAATAAATTCCCAGATCCCTCTTCAGACAGCTTTTCTCAGTTATCTACCCCTAATGGACTTTGTTTTCTTGGGGTTGATCTTCTCATGGAGTATCTTAATGGTGTTCTCTGTGTTTCCCGAATTTGCGTGTTGGCCTATCTTGCTAGGTTGGGGAGGTTCTCCTGGATAATATCCTAAAGTGTGTTTTCCAGCTTGCTTCCATTCTCCCCGTCTCCTTCTGGTATTCCAATCAATTGTAGGTTCGGGCTTCTTATGAAGTCCCATATTTCTTGGAGGCTTTGTTCATTCCTTTTCATTCTTTTTTCTCTATTCTTGTCAGCATGTCTTATTTCAGTAAGGTGGTCTTCAGACTCTGATATCCTTTCTTCCATTCGGTTGATTCAGCGGCTGATAGCTGTGTATGCCTCACGACATTGTCGTGTTGTGTTTTTCAGCACCATCTGGTCCTTTATGTTCCTCTCTAAACTGGTTATTCTAGTTAGCAATTTCTCTAACCTTTTATCAAGATTCTTAGCTTCTTTGCATTGAGTTAGAACATGCTCCTTTAGCTCATCATAGTTTTTTATTACTCATCTTCTGAAGCCTATTTCTGTCAATTTGTCCATCTGATCCTCCGTCCAGTTTTGTACCCTTGATGGAGAGATGTTGTGATCATGTGGAAGAGAAGAGGCACTCTGGCCTTTTGGGTTTTCAGCATTTTTTCCATTGATTCTTTCTCATCTTTGTGAGTTTGTCTAGTTTCAGTCTTTGTGGCTGCTGACCCTTGGATGGGGTTTCTGTGGGGGCCTTTTTGTTGTTGTTGTTGACACTATTGACACTTTCTGCTTGTTTTTCTTTCAATCGTCAGGTACCTCTTCTGTAGGGCTGCTGCAGTTTGCTGGGGGTTTGCTTCAGGCCTTATTCATCTGATTTGCTGCTGTGCCTGGAGATGTCACTCAAAGAGGCTGGAGAGCAGCAAAGATGGGTGCCTGCTCCTTCTCCTGGGACCTCTGACCTCAAGGGGCACCAGCCTGATGCCAGTAGGATTGTTCCTGTAGAGGGTGTCTGACAACCCCTGTTGGAAGGTCTCACCCTGTTGTGGCAACGGGAGCAGGACCCTTTAATGAACCACTTTGTCCCTTGGTGGAGAGGGTGTGTTTCACTGCGGGGAAACCCACTTGTCTGGGTTGCCCTGATTCCTCAGAACTACCAGGAGGAGAGACTAAGTCTGCTGGTCCACAGAGACTGCAGCCACCCCTCCCCCTAGGGGCTCAGGCCCAGGGAGATCAGAATTCTGTTCCTAAGCCTCTGGCTAGAGTTATTGGAGATCCTGCAGGGAAGCCCTTCCCCCACCACTGAGGAAGGATGGGTGGGGGTTAGGCCTGAAGAGGCACTCTGGCCACAGACTGCCACAGTGTGTGTGTGGCTGCCACTGTGTGTAGGGCTGTGGGGACAAGTCTTGGGACCAAGCCATCCAGCCTCCCTGGCACCAGCAGGGGAAAAGCACAGCCTGGAGCTATAGAAACGGGTGCTGCCCTTCCCCCGCCCAGGGAGCTTAGCCTGTTAGGCAGTTGCCAGTCCCAGTGCTGGCTGCTGACCCTCCCCCAAGGAGCTCAAGTGGCTTAGACAGCAGGAGGTGGCGGCCAGTGCTCGTCGCCCTTCTGCCCCCAGGAGTTCAGTAGGCTTCAGCAGATTTTAGCTGAGAGGCTGTAAGAATCTACGCTTTCTCGAGTTGGGACGGTAGGCCCTGGTGGCGTGGGTTCCCCAGTGGGCTCTTCCGACCCGTAGGTTGCACCGTTCCATGGAAAAAGCAGTTTCCCCGGCTGGGCAGCGCGCTCACTCACCACCTCCCTTGCCTAAGGGGAGGGCATCCCCCTTCCTCGTGTGGCTCTCAGGTGGGCCACCGCACCATACTGCTCTTCCTTCTCTCTGTGAGTCATGCTAGCCTTCTAGTCAATTTTGATGAGAGAACCTGGATACCTCGGTTCCTGGCGAAGGATTCACATGCTTATTATGTTTGTTTTTCGATGGGAGCCTCCAATCACCGCTGCTTCTAGTAGGCCATCTTGGCCCCACCTCTGGACTTCGTTTTTATCACATAGCAGACGTTTCATGTTAGCCTGGTACCTTTGTTGCCAACTATGGGCTTCTAGATAAATATTGTGGCAGAGAGTCTTGTGGTCAACCCAATCTTTACCTACCGCTTCTTTCAATGCAGTGTTTTTTATAACACAGCAGCATTGATTTTGTTCTGGAAATCGTGATTATACTCTAGGTAACTTATCTGTAAAACTGCCTTGCAAATTTCAGCACCTGTTTTCACTATTGGGCTATTTATTGTCAGCTGTTGACTTTTATGAACAGTGGTTCTCAAAGTGTGGTCCCAATAGCAGCAGCATTCAATATCACCTGAGAACTATCAGTTGTGATCAGATGGTACTTAACGGCCTGGGCTTCAGAGGCAGACAGACTTGGTTGTGAATCTCCATACGACCAATTATGAGTTGTGTGATAGTGGACTAGATACATACTTTGCTGAGCCTTGGTTTCTTTATGTTTAAAATGCTGTAATAATACCTTGCTTACCCAGAGAGTCTCTGCGTCTTTTTTTCTCTCTTGCCCTCAAGGCTTTCTGGATTTAAGGTATGGCTTTCACCACTATTTCCTAGGGCCTCACTTTTTACTAAGTTTACTAAGTTTACTAAGTAGGGCTGTATACTAAGTTATGCCCCCCCAAAAAAAAAAAGTGTTTTTTTCCCCCATAAATTTTTCCCTCAAAGAGTTGTGGGAGGAAGGGAATCTGATGTGTATAATATAGTTGAAAAATGCATCTGTGGTAGATCACAAACCATGTTGACATGGCCATTCTGTGGGTAACAAGAACAGATTCTATCACTTGATTCTTAAAACACAAGCCATTAGCTATGCAAGTGTCTACTTTATTATCACTATATGGAATCTGATAACTGTAAAGAGATGTTCCATGGAAAAAATTATCTGCTTGATTTTATTGCTGTGTATCCCAAAACTGAAAAGTTTTTGCTACACAAATTGTATATGTTTCAGAATATAAGAATGCTATTGCTGATTGGCTGTGGATAAAGCTCTCTGCAAATAAGGACTTACGCAAGAAGTAGTTACTGGACATCTATGAGATTCAAGATATTATCGCTTGTATTCCTTGAAATTGGAAATTCAAAATAAAGACAAGACAGATACAATTATATTCTTTAAGTTATGGGGATGAGCTATTTTTGAAAGGTGAAAGAAACCTCTAGATTATATATATATGTATGTGTATATATATACACACACACATACATATATGTGTATGCATATATATGTGTATATATGTATGTGTGTATATACATATAGACACACACACATAGACACACGTGTATGTGTGTATATATGTATATGTGTGTATATGTGTGTGTTTGTGTATATATATGTGTGTGTGTATATATATATTACTTTCAATTAAAAAAATTGTTAGAGTCAAAATAGTACCATCTCTAGATGTTTTTATTTAGCTTGGTATCTAAAATCATTTAGGTGACCCATTTCCGTGTTTGGAAAATTCTTTAAATTTGTTGTCTATATCTGTGCTATTCAGTATAGTAGCCACTAGCCATATATGGCTAAATTTGAATCCATTATAATTAAATGAAATTTAAAATTCAGTTCTTCAGTCATACTAGCTACACTTCAAGTGCTCAATAGCCACATGTGGTTAGCGGCTTATTTTTACTGGACAGGGCAGGTATAGAACATTTCCATTATCACAGAAAGTTTTACCAGACAGCATTGATGTAGATGGTTAAGTATCTCGTAGAGAAAGACTATTGTGATTCAGATTTCCATGTTGCCCATCATTTTTATTAATCCTAAAGACACTTATTGGAGTGCCTATTATGTGTTAAGTGCATGAGAATGGCAAAGAATGTAAAGACAAAAATGATGTAGCCACATGAAGTGCTGGAGACAGACATTTGGAACATGATTGCAACCCAACGTGAGTTCTCAAGGGAGAGAAGAGCAAAGGGTAATGAAAGCAGAAAGAATCATGCTTGCAAATGCATGAATGTTGTGGTGTGTTTGGGAAACTCTGGGTAATTTATTAGACCCTAAACAAGTAAAAAAAAAGGACTAGAAAGGTATGCTGAGGCCAGATTTTGAAAGACTTCATATAATTGCATCAGTCAAGTTACATTCCATTGAAAGAAAACCCAATTGAAACTGGTTTAAAACACAAAGGTGATGTATTGATTATACAATGGAAAAAATCCAGCACTAGAGTGGTGAGCAGTTGTGATTTAACTAGAGCTCTGGCTGCCTTGGTCTTTGAGTCTCTCAACTCTGCCACTTTGTTCTGGTTTTATCCTCATGATCAGTAAGATGTTTGCTGTAGCTTCAAGCTTCACACACATATATGGCAATCTTCAGATGAAGAGAGGCTGGCCCTCTCCAAGATTTTCTCCCCAATTTCAAGATTGATGAAACGTGTTTTCTAAAAACCCTCAGCAAATTTCCCTCCCATCTTATCAGCCTAGTTGAGGTTACATGTCCATTTCTGACCAGCCCCTATGGCCTGAGGTATGCCATGTACTGATTTGTTCAGAAACCTCAGAACTAAGCCAATCACTGTCTAGAGGGTAAGAGTGCATGGAGATCAATAAGCTTTTCCCTGGAGCTGCGGTGAGATTATCTGTTCCTGAGGCAAGGTGGCTACTGGAGAAGGGTGAATACCTGCTTGATAATTCAGATATTCATGGGTATTAGGGTCTTAGCATCCTGAGTGGAGCATGGTTTCTGGAGTCAGACAGACCTGAGCTGGTGTCCTCTCTCCACCACTGGGTGGTGTGACTTTACATAACAAGCCTCAGTGTCCAAATGGAGATGATAATGATTATTATCTTTTGTACTGTTGTGAGATGTAAATGAGTTAACATAGGAAAGGCATTTAGAATACTGCCTGAACCACAGTAAACACTCAGCAAATATTAGCTTTAAATTCGTACTCAAATATGGGAGGGAGTTGGAGCTTTATCTTTTAGAGCCTGACACTCCCAGTGAAGGTCTTTGTTATCTTGACAGCTATATGATTTCCTACTATTTAAATAATAATAAAAAATTTTACTCAATTGATGCTGATGACAACAGGAAAGATAAATGTGAATTAGTTGAGTAGTTGGGACAGAAATCACATGGCCCGCAAAGCTGAGAATATTATCTTCCCTTTACAGAAGTTTGCCAACTCCTTAGAGGACCAGAAAAATGTCTTCTAATATAAAACACCTAATCATGTCAAGGCTGGGCATGGCGTCTCACTTCTGTAATCCTAGCACTTTGGGAGGCCGAAATGGACAGATCATCTGAGGTCAGGAGTTCGAGACCAGCCTGGCCAGTATGGTGAAAGCCCATCTCTACTCAAAAAACAAAAATTAGCTGGGCATGGTAGCAGTCTCCTGTAATCCCAGCTACTCGGGAGGCTGAGGCAGGAGAATGGCTTGAACCCAGGAGGCAGAGGCTACAGTGAGCTGAGATTGCACCACTGCACTCCAGCCTGGGCAACGCAGTGAAACTCTGTCTCAAAAAATAATAATAATAATAATAGATAAAAGACTTTTTATAAAATAGTTATTTATTTATTTTGAGACAGAGTCTCACTCTGTCACCCAGCTGCTGGAGTGCAGTAGCTCTATCTCAGCTCACTGCAACCTCTGCCACCTGAGTTCAAGCGATTCTCCTGCCTCAGCCTCCCGAGTAGCTGGGATTACAGGCATCTGCCACCGCACCTGGCTAATTTTTGTAGTTTTAGTAGAGACGGGGTTTCACCATCGTGGCCAGGCTGGTCTTGAACTCCTGACCTCGTGATCCACCCGCCTCGGCCTCCCAAAGTGCTGGGATTACAGACATGAGCCACCACGCCCGGCCATAAAATAGTTTTAATGCATAGCTGAACTTCAGGCAAAATAAAGAAATCTGTAAATGTCCAGAAATAACAAGAAAGTACACACCTACACACAAAAAGAGTGAGAAAAGTTGAACAAGCACACAAATATGACAAGTATTTATTGAGAGCCAAATATATGTCAGGCACATATTGCTTTGTGCCTGGGGAACAGGGGCAATAAGGTAGAAGACAAAACACATATGGAATTGACCTTATGGATCTTAAAGTCCAGTGAGGTAAACAAGTTTCATAAGAAATAAATGTATATTTAAGTATTTTGAAAAGTACTGTGAAGAAAAAGGACAAGCCACCCTAACAAGTGACACCTGCTTTAAAATTATGCGTCCAGAAAAGGACTCCAGAGATAGCCCCACTGGAGATCAGGAAGAGTTAATATGTTCAAGAAAATGCAGGAGGGTATTTCTTTCAGGTAGATGCCTAAGCTCTGCCTACTTTGCATGTTTCTATCTGACTATATAAGGCAAAAATTTATAGAAATATAATCATGCCTTTGCTGCAAAACGAGAAATAGAGAGACAAGAAGAAATTTCCATCTCATCGAATGAGCATTTTGATGCTATAGTAATTGTTTCAATGTAAAACATTCATTTGTACATATTTTCTTCTTCCTTTCTTTCTTTTTTCTTTTTGTTTTCTTTTCTTTTTTTTCTGTTGCCCAGGTTGGAGTACAGTTCACAATCAGCTTACTGTAACCTCAAACTCCTGGGTTCAAAGGATTCTCTTGCCTCAACCTCCTGAGTAGCTGCGAATACAGGCACACACTGCCAAAGCTTGCTAATTTTCAAATTTTTGTACAGACGGGATCTCACTATGTTGCTTAGGCTGGTCTCGAACTTGTGGCCTCAAACAGTCCTCCTGCTTCAGCCTCCCAAAGTGCTAGGATTAGAAGTGTGAGCCACCACACCTGGTTTATACATATTTTCAATAGTTTTAATAAACATAAAATATGTTTCTACACATTTTCAATAGTTTTATAACAACAAAGTCCCTTTGAGGCAGAGGATAGACTTTTTAAATTACTGAGACATGGTCTCACTCTTATCACCAAGGCTGGAGGGCATTGCATGATCATTGTTCACTGCAGCCTCAACCTCCTGGGCTCATGTGATCCACCCACCTCAGTCTCCCAAGTAGGTGGGACCACAAATATGTGACACCATGCCCAGCTTTATTTATTTATTTATTTAGACATGGTGGTCTCACTACATTGTACTGGCTGGTCTCAAACTCTTGGTTTCAAGCAATCTTCTGGTCTCAGCTTCCCGAAGTGCTGGGATTACAAGCATGAGCCGCCACCACACCTGACTAGAGAAAGGACTTTTAACAACAAACGAAAAGTGCTTTTTATTCTAGGGTTGAATTTAGGAGCCTGTATAAAGTAAAGGTGGGTAGATGAGACTGAGTGCTTACAGAAAGCTAGCCTTGTGTGCTGCACTTGATACTATTACAGGTTTCTTGAAAGATCTGGGAAAAAATGTTTAAAATTGCAACTGGAACACATTTGCTAGACTAGAAATGGAGAGTCCTAAGCACTCAGGAATTTGGCAAATGGCTGTTGGTTGGGTTTTTATTTTGATTTTTTGGATTTAAGATACCATCGAACTCTAGTTTAGTTCTTTCTGAATTGAAGACGATGAATTGATGGGTATGTTTTGTATTAGTAAAAGCTTATTAATTTATATTTTACATTAACAAAATCCATAGAGGGAAATTCTACTTTGCCTTTGTAACTCATATGTCAGCTTGGGTATTCCTGCCTTTTAATAAAAATGTAATTAATGACATTCCCCAAGAATAGTTGAGAATTCTCAGGTGGCTCATTTTTCATGGTCATCTCTGCTGTTGCCTGGCATGAACTGGGTATGTTTATGAATCATCTTCCATTTCTCATGGGCTCCATACCAACTTGATCCAGACCAGGCCAAGGCCCTTTCTTCAGTTGTCCTAAATTTAGAATCAAACAACAAAAAGAGAGAGCACTTGCCTCAGACTGCCTACCACTCATAGGACTTGCCTTTACCTCCCACACATGAATGCCCAGTCTTTCAGTGGGTCATCCTCTACCCTGTTAACTGAAGTTTGCTGTGCTTATTTTTCTCATCATTTTAAGTCTTCCATTTATTGTAATCTAGGAGAAAATGAGGTCACTGAATTTGTTAATTCATTATGTTGAGTTTAGTACACAAATTCTAAGCAATATTTCACAGACCTGGCTTTTTCTTGGTGCAATAAATATGGGCTTTTGTAAACTGTTTTTCTCGTTTTGGTCTCACAGCTATGTTTTGGATGGTTAAAGCTGCTAAAAGTCTAAATCCTCAATTACAGGTTATTTGTTGGTTTAGTTGTTATATCTGTACTGGGAGGTAGCATAGGGCAGTAAAAAGAACACTAAAGCTCTAGATACTCTCTCCTCAATCAGAAAGATAGAGCTTGGTAGAGAGACCACGGCCTAGTTACCTAACCTATATGAGTCTTGTTTTTATTGTGCATAAACTGGATCTGATAATAATAGTTATTTCACAGGGATTTGCAAAGATTGAATGTGATCCTAAGTATAATGTTTTATATTGTGCCATATAAATATTAGTTGTTGTTTTTTTTGTTGTTGTTGTTGTTGTTGTTGTTTTTTGAGACGAAGTCTAGTTCTGTCACCCAGGCACCCAGGCTGGAGTGCAGTGGCATGATCTCAGCTCACTGCAACCTCCGCCTCCCAGGTTCAAGCGATTCTCCTGCCTCAACCTCCCAAGTAGCTGTGATTACAGGCGCCCACCACCATGCCTGGCTAATTTTGTATTTCTAGTAGAGATGGGGTTTCAGTACTTTGGCCAGGCTTGTTTCGAACTCCTGACCTCAGGCGATCTGCCTGCCTCGGCCTCCCAAAGTGCTGGGATTATAGGCATGAGCCACCACTCCTGGCTAAATGTTAGTTTTTTATCAGTAACCTCTCATTTCTTTTACCCAGGTATGTTCTGTTGTTCATTATCCCTAGGCAAGACCCTCTAGATTGCCTGCATCAGTTTCACACTCTTATCAAGGATGTATATGTTCCTGCATTCTCTTTTCTATAGTTAGTCATAATTTCATTAGAAAGATATTTAAGAATTCCGGCCGGGCGCGGTGGCTCATGCCTGTAATCCCAGCACTTTGGGAGGCCAAGGCGGGCGCATCACAAGGTCAGGAGATAGAGGCCATCCTGGCTAACACGGTGAAACCCCATCTCTACTAAAAATACAAAAAATTAGCCAGGCGCGGTGGCGGACGCCTGTAGTCCCAGCTACTCGGGAGGCTGAGGCAGGAGAATGGCCGTAAACTCGGGAGGCGGAGCTTGCCTGAGCTGAGATCCCGCCACTGCACTCCAGCCTGGGTGACAGAACGGGACTCTGTCTCAAAAAAAAAAAAAAAAAAAAAAAAGAAAAGAAAGATATTTAAGAATTCACATTTATATTACAACATTTAATTTGAAAAAAACTTTTTGAAGGAAAGGAAAGTATAATCGGAAATTCACCCATAATCGTAAAGACCTAGGTTTCACCAGTCTGTGCCATATGTGTTCACATTAACTCTCCATTCTGCATGAGTTGTACTAATGTGGGTGCTGAAGGAGATAACCCCCCCCCAATCAGTAGCTTAATGCAAATGAAATTTGATTCTCAAACACAGTAGGTGTAATTGGTAGAAGGCATTGCACTTTACGGTCATATAAGGATCCATGCTGAGGGAAGGTTACCATCTTCTGCACATGGTTTCTAAACCATCTGAGGTCTCTCTGAATGACAATATCCAACTGTCAATGGGGAAAAAGAGGCACTGGACATCATGTGGAAGGTTTTTACGGCCCAGGCCCAGAAGTGCCCATCACATCTGTCCTTATTCCATTCTCAGAACTGTGACTGGGCATCTAACTACAAGGATGGCTGGAAAATGCATAGCTGTGTGGCCAAGAGAAAAGGAAAATAGGATTGTTGAACAACTAATGAGGTTCTGCCATGGCCTTCTTTTTACGTTGCCAAATATCTGCTTTCCTGTGTTTCCTACACATAGAAGACACTCATTCCTACCCCAGGGTCTCATACCATTATTGCATCCAGTCCAAAGTCCAGGGGGGAATAGACTATCGCCTCTATCAGATCCAGATAGTTCAGCTTCTGGTTTGGTATTCTTGGATAAAAAGGCGAATTTTCTGCCTCCCATGTTGAGGTAGAAAATGTTTCTGTTCTACCTCTTGTCATTGTAGAACAGCGAAGTTGAAGAAAAAATAAAATCAAACGAAGACACCTTCTATTCAAAAAAGAGAAGACAGGCTGGCAAGCAGCAGTCCCTAGAGTATAACCATAAGGAAATCCTGATTAGCAAGAATTGAGAAGCTTCCTACACTGGGAATGGGGAAATTCCTTAAGTAGCCTCTAAATCTACTCTCTTTTCCATCATTATTTGTGGTGACTCCATCCTCTGGAAGGTTCTTCCTTATTTCTTACTCCCTGGCTGTCACCTCTGAAGTGGCTGTTAAGAAGTGTGCTCTTCTTGCGGTCTTTGGCTTCATAACTCATTCTGCAAGAGTAAAGGCGGAAACCAATGGGTCTTTCAGGTTTAAGGTCAGTCATTTGCTGACTCTGGAGCTGTGGAAGAAAAAATAAATCCTTTGGTTCGTGCACACAATGTGACAGCTTGACATAAGTAAAATACATGAACAAAAGGATTAATGAAGAAGTGAAAGAAGGAAGAAGTATGCATTAGGCACAACATCATTTAACAACTAAAAAAACACTGGAATACATTAAACTTGTTCATTCAGTACGTATTGGCTGAGTGCCTACTAAGTGTCAAGCACTGGGCCAGATGTGGAGGATACAGTGGCAACACACAGAAAAAAAGTTAAAGGAAAAACAAAATTGGGTAATAAATTTGTTATTGGTTTTAGCAAATCCAAAAAATTCGAGAAAATAGTGCAGTGTTTGCCAAATCTAAAACTCTTTCACCCTCACTGAGTCTTAAATTAGGAATGCACAAAAGCAGAATTACTAGAAAATCAAAGTTTTATGGGTGTGTTCCCTTAAGTAATAGCCCTATATTAGAAAGTTGGTGGAGGTGGCCTGCGCATTTTAAATAATCAACCTGCACCTTTACCCCCTCCCCCAAATTCTAGCCAAATAAAGTATAAAATAAGGCAGAACTCAGCATGTTACATCAGCTTACCAGGAATGAAGTCAATGCGATTGGAAAAGTGTCAAGCAATAAAGAAGAGTTTGGATTTATTTTAACACTGTCTTCATGTCACTCGGGACTTTTAATTTCAGCCAACTCTACTTCTAAAACCAACCTCTTATGCAATGATCTTGTCTGGGTCCAGGCCAAGGCTTACTTCTATTGCATAGCTACTCTTACCCTTCTTGGTTTTTACTCTGAAGAACTTTCCTGTCTGGGTCAGAGTTTCTTCCAGTAGGCATCAGATTCTGCAAATATTTATCTCATGTTAATCAAGACCCCCTCTAGATGTTGCCATTTAACTTTAACGAGTTTGACATAAAGAGAGTGATTTAAATGCAGTTGTAACTTATTCCTAAGTAGGGCCTGATATAGCTTTTAAGCAATACATCTCTCCAGTCACACATAATTATGAATGAATTCTAACTCACTGCAAGTACTACAGTGTTCCTGAAGGTAAATAAACCATGTCAGCTATGTGAGGCTTGGAAATTTTTCTTTAAAACATAGTACCCAAAAATGTTACCAGTTTGCCTTTGATTACTGCTATATCCCCCAGGAAATATGATCAAAAGGACATCTGTTCTATGTATCAAAATTCAGACATCTGCTTCATTCTTTTCCTTTTATGGTATGTATAACTGTCACATCTGACTACCAGTTTCCCTGCTGTCAGAAAGAAACAATTAAATGGGAGATGCTATGGACAAAGGGATTTTAAAAAATCCATTGGCCACAGAGAACTAGAACTGAAGAATCGGAAGAGAAGATTAATTTTCTTTCTTATTACTAAGTTTCTTATTTTCAGAGCACTTAAAGGGACATATCAATAGGGGGAAAAGTATATGAATTAATGGCAAGATTCTTGAGGACTTTCTCACAAAGATAATTAAGGTGTCACTCTAAGGAAACAACCAGAGACACCACAAATAATATGTATTTTTATTATAGTATTACTTATAGTAAACTTGGATCCAATTTCAATGTTCTACAATAGAGGAATGACTAATAAACAACAATACATACAAGTGTTAGACAAGTATTCAGGCATTAAAAATCATGTTTTATAAAACAGTAAATGACATGAAAAGGCTTGTAATATATTGGTGCAAAAACAGATGAAAAACTATATTCAGTATAATCTCAACTATTAGCCCTAAATGTTGATGTGATCTTGGATTACTTTTTTTTGCATTTTCAAATTTTTGAATGAGAATTGTGATTATGCTACTTTTATAGTGAGGAAAAATTACCCTCTATAATAGTGAAAAAATAAGAACCGTAATCTTCTATCTTCCACGTTTTCCAAATACAATGAACACATTATACTTTTACAGTGGAAGAAAAGAAACTCCTATCTTGTAAAGTAGTAAATACATCAGAATGAGGCAGACATCAATCATGAATTTACAAAATTATGTCATCAAGTATAAGTTCATTTCATTTTTAGTTTTGAAATTATTTATCAAAATTAAATAGTTTGACTTATTTTTATTAGAAATGTGATTTTAAGTATTTAACATTGCTTTTTAAAAAATTATCTTCTAGTTTTTCATAAAATCTGAGGAGCTGCTCGGGAAATTTTGCACACCAAATTTCATGTGTTGAAATGTGAACATGCTCACCACAGACCAAGGGTTTCCAAGCTGCTGTTTCATCTCTTACTTATGGAAAATATGCTCATGTAATTATGAACCAATCAGCTTTTCATTGTGTGAAAAGCAAATGTAGATAGTGAAATTGATATTTTAGCTTTATTGTTGTCTTAAATATATCTGGGCTTAAAAAATCATGGATGACTTTTCCCCACTATACCAGAGAATGAGTTGCAAATAAATAATTCAGTAGTAAAGTTCAAAGAAACCTTGAAAGCATTTTGAGTTTCCTACTGTCTTACCAATATGTTTCTTTTTACAACAACCATGTCCCATGTATATCTGTTTAGGATCTTAAGTTGCTAATAATCTACTCTGAATAATTCCTTAAGAAAACATTAAAAGGACAATATCTATACTAAGGGAATAAAACCCGAAGTAGCAGTAACTATTAAAACTGATGTAGCTACTTAAGAATGAGTGCAAGCTCAGACACTGAAATATGTATCATTGAGATAATACCAAAAATGGTCAACCTTTTCCTGTGAAGTTATAGTAAAGTATATTACGAGTACTTAGTATATTAGAGAAATGTTAGAATGAGATTGTACCAGGTTCAGAATTCCTCATCCAAGAAGACCAGACAAAATTCAAGGTTTTTAGAGAGGGATTATCCTGAATGATATCACCAGCAAGTGGGTTTATAAACAAAGACAGAGCTTGGCAGGTTGCACTGGATCCTTCAAACCAGTTTCTCTGGAAAAATGTCGATTACTCAATAAACCCTCAGTTGCCACTGAGGTAAATCAACTTGGGAATACAGTAGAGAACTCTGGGGGATAAATCATGCAGGGTTACACACTGGGTCCACAGTTCACAGAACATGATTAGATTTAAGACAATAGAAGATAGGGACATTTTATGAACTAGTTTATTGAATCCTTTTGAGACTATCACTGTGTGACAGTTCCTAGAAGGCTTAGAAAAATTAATCTTTAAGAGGTAAACAAATTAACTTTGAACTAAGAAAACAACAACAAAACAACAAACTTTGAATTAGGAAACATCTGCAAAGAAAAGCCCAAGAATTAAAGAAGCACACAGTAGAAGTGTCAATTTTATTTTATAAGTTTCTTGTTAATTTTCAGACTCTTTTGTAGGGAAAAAAAAAATGTGTTCATGCTTGCCCCAGGCTTCACTGTATAAAAGCTGCTTGTTCTCAACTTCCAAAAATGAATTTCTGATTGACATTAATGATTCTGTTAAATCTCTATATAAAGCAAAGGCAATTGGAAACATTTGCATTAAAACTGCCAAAATTGGAAATACTTGCATTTAAACTTCCAAAGCCAGTTGTGTTCCATTACTGTTATTGTTTGTTTGTTCATTTGTTTTCCCCCTAAGAATTAAGAAACTATCCCACAAAATGCAAGAGGCCTCTAGTGTAAGTAGTTTCCAGTTTTCCTGTTACTCAAGTCAGATCAGCTAAAGGATATTCAACCTCTCCCCTGCAGGCCATTTACTTTCAAGAAGAAAGAGAGGAAGGGAGGAAGGAAGGTAAAAATCTCCTCCAATCACATCAAGTCTTTTTCTTAAAAGCTTCAAATTAGCCAGGCTTGGTGGTTCACACCTGTAATCCCAGCACTTTGGGAGGCTGAGGTGGGCGGATCACAAGGTCAGGAGATCGAGACCCTCCTGGCCAACATGGTGAAACTCTGTATCTACCAAAAATACAAAAGTTAGCTAGGTGTGGTGGCATGCACCTGTAGTCCCAGCTACTGGGGAGGCTGAGGCAGCAGAATCACTTGAACCTGGGAGGCGGAGGTTGGAGTCAGCCGAGATCAAAAAGATACCAAGCCATGAGGTTCAACAGGATTTTGGCATACATTCTGTTTTTAGAAGCATCTGAATCACAGGATAGAATCAGAAACGTTGGCATGACCCAACACACATACACACACACACACACACACACACACACACAAAACAAACAAAAAAACACAGCTTTCTGATCAGCAGTTTTTGGAAATGGAATATTGCTGTGGAAGTGGAAAGGGGATTTTCCTATTATTAGGTACCTACAAAATGGTAGGCACTAACACAAACATCTGACTTTCATTACACAAATCCTCAGAAATCTCTGCAGTATGCCTGTTCCTACAGCACAGATGAGATATTAATTCACTATGGTTGTCATCTATCCAAGGTTATGTAATTTGTGCCAAGTGATACAGCAAAATTGGAATGCAGGTCTCTAATCTCTAAGTCCATAGTTTCCCTCCTATACTGCATTGCCTCCCCTAGGAAATTTCTTCCTCGATGACAATATCATAAGGAAAGTGAAACTATTGCTTGCCACTTCTTAGTATCAGCGTTTTTTCCATCCGCCAGCATGGATAATGCAGAGATGCCACCAATTCTGTTGTTGAGTAGAAATAATCTTAAGTTTGGTCTCCATCTTCCTAGCCACCCTAGCTCTTTTCCTGTCCAGATGCAAGAAAGAATTCTCAAAGAATTGTGAAATTGACCTTTGGTGTGGGGGAAAAAAAAGCATAACAAGATGATGAATCAAACACTGTGTTGCCTTTAGCATTTATTATAGAATATTATGTAAAGTGCACTAAAATTTTGTTAAATGCAAAATTGTCTTTAAGAACAGCATAATATATGCTTAGTTCTCTAAGATCACAGAATACGATAGTCAGGTGGCTGGCATTTTAGATAAATATGCAAAAACACGATGACGCAGAGAGGTAAGTAATTTGCCCCAGTCACATAGCAAATCAATGGCAGAATCAGAATTCAAATACAGTCCTTCATGACTCCTAAGGGCCTGAGCTCTTTCCAATACACCAATGGTTCTCAACTTCAAAGTATATCAGAATTACTAGAGAGCATTTCAAAGAAAAGATAGATGCCCAAGCTTGGAGTAATAACTGCTGAATGAGAATCTTCAGGGTCAGGACATAGGTTGGTTTGTTTGAGCAACTTCCTGGGCAATCCTAACAGCCATACTACTACACCATGCTGCCTTATGGAGTTATAGAAATGTCCTTGCTAAAGCATTAGAAACTTCTGGATTAATCCTTCACATCTTATGAGAGTTACTAGTGAACTAGCAACAATTTTAACATTTTGTGAATTTTTGTTAATCTGTACATTGGATATAACGGTTTTTGCTTAAATTAAGATACTTATTTGTGTTTAATTGTTTTCAACTTAGAGCTAATTTGCAGAATTCATTTATTTGTTTTTACTCAGCACTGTAAAAATTCTCTAAAAATGTTAGTGTCTCTTTCACTTGGGACACCAAATATTCCATAGAGATTGCCCCTTAGTTTAAGCAAACTTACTCATTTATTTTCCAAAAAAAATTAAGCAAATATTGGTGGGTTATTGGGACTAAATAATATAGTTATTTTTGAAGAGAAAGACAGTAAAATGAATAAAGATCAAAGATTCTCATGATTAGAAAATATTTGATTTCCTTTAATGAGCCCTGGGAAGTAGAGGTCAAATCTCCTGTGGATACTTCCAAAATGAGGTCATGTGGCTAACTAGTTGATTGTGAGAGACCATGTTAAAGGCCTCTGAATTGTTTTAAAAGCATTATATAAATTTAATGCCCCCATCCCAATTCCTACTTCTAATAAAAATGCAGTCTTGGTGTCTTGACTACAGAAGTCATACCCAAGGAGTTTATTTAAACCAGAGAATTTTTTTTTCTGGTTTTCTCTTTCAGCTGAATTTTCTTACTTAGAGTTTGCAGTTTCTCTCTTGCCTCTGGGCTACAAGTAACTATTCATATAATTAGAATAGTGTCTCATATTTAAAAACAAATTAAGGAGAGAAATACTTGCCTGTGTAATGTTAAATCAATGAAACACTCCCAAAGTTTCCAGTTTGAAATGCTTAGATCGCCTTTCAGCTGTATCTTTCAGTGACCACAGAAATGTGTCCTACTCTTGTAAAGAACAAGGTTTCCTAAAATGGATAAACAGCAATCCCTCTGCTTGAGTTTTGATGATGGTGAGCAGCTTTTCAACTATCTACCCCTCGGTCTTGTGCCATCAAGTAGAGAATATGAGTTTATGCAATGAGAAGAAACAGGATAAGCTCTTAGAATTTAAAATAATTGTATTGTTCTTTATTGGTGGCTTTCAATGAAATTTCTGACACTATGTTTTTTCTTTGCTCATTTTGATTTTATCTATTTTTCTTACTTTAATATCTTACATTAGCAACAAACACACCAAAATAAATTTTTTTAGAAGAGCTGGTGCTTATCCAGGATCCATTTGCACCATTTCATCTTGTCCCTTCAGTCTTGTCATTATTATAAAAATAGAGGGTCTGCGATAAAAACTGGAGAAATCATATTACTTCAAACTCCCATTGGCAGTTAATATAGAGGACTCAGGAAACACTTTGTGTCCTCGTTTAGGAGTCGCTATCTGCTATCTCTCATCACAGTCATACAAACTTCAAGAATCAGGCTTCCATTCTATTGTAGTAATAGTTCTGTTACTGATCTTACAGGAATTAATTTTAATTCAATAAGCAAAATTTGAGTATTTTCAATGAATGGCATACTGTCAAGCATAAAGAGATGAATAAGAATCAAGGAGTTTACAAAGGAATTTTTTAAAAAAGTAATACCCTTTAAAATAGCCACACATAAAATTAAATACTTAGGAATTAACTTGACCAGAGAAGTGAAAGATCTCTATAATGAAAACTATAAAACACTGATGAATGAAATTGAAGAGGACACCAAAAACTAGAAAAGTAATCCATGTTCATGGATTACAAGAATCGATGTTGTTAAAATGTCCATACTACCACCCAAAGCAATATACAGATTCAATGTAATCCTTATCAAAATATCAATAACATTATTCATAGAAATAGAAAAAACAATCCTAAAATTTATATGGAATCACAAAAGACTGAGAATAGCCAAAGCTAACCAGAGCAAAAAGAATAAAACTGGAGGAATCACATTACTTGACTTCAAATTTTACTACAAAGCTATGGTAACCAAAATAATGTGCTACTGGCATAAAAACAGACACAGAGACCAATAGAACAGAATAGAGAACTCAGAAACAAATCCACACTCCTACAGTGAACTCTTTTGACAAAGGTGCCAAGAACATATACTGGCGTAAAGACAGCCTCATCAGTAAATGGTGTTGGGAAAACTGGATATCCATATACAGTAGAATGAAACTAGACCCCTATCTCTCGCCATATACAAAAATCAAATCAAAGTGGATCAAAGACTTAAATCTAAGACTTCAAACTATGAAACTACTAAAAGAAGACATTTAGGAAAATCTCCAGGACATTGGTCTGGGCAAAAATTTATTGAGCAATACCCCACAAGCACAGGCTACCAAAGCAAGAATGGACAAATGGGATCACATCAAGTTAAAAAGCTGCTACACAGCAGAGGATACAATTTAAAAAGTGAAGAGACAAGCCCCAGAATGGGGGAAATATTTGCAAACAACCTATCTGATAAAGGATTAGTAACCAGAATATATAAGGAGCTCAAACAACTATATAGTAAAAAGTATAAAAATCCGGTCAAAAAATGAGCAAAATATTTGAATAACCATATCTCAAAAGAAGACATACAAATGACAAACAGGCATATAAAAAGGTGCTCAACATCACTGATCATCAGAGATATGCAAATCAAAACTACAATGAAATATTATTTCACCCCAGTTAAAATGGCCTATATCCAAAAGATAGGCAATAACAAATGCTGTCAATGATGTGGAGAAAAAGGAACCCTCATATGCTGTTGGTGGGAATGTAAATTAGAACAACCACTATGGAGAACACTTTGCATGTTCCTCAAAAAACAGTAGAAATACCAGATGGGCCAGGGGCCGTGGCTCACACCTGTAATCCCAGCACTTTGGGAGACTGAGGTGGGTGGATCACTGGAGGTCAGGAGTTCAAGATCAGCCTGGCCAATGTAGCGAAATCCTGTCTCTACTAAAAATACACAAATTAGCCAGGCATGTTGGTACATGCTTGTAATCCCAGCTACTCAGGAGGCTGAGGCAAGAGAATCACTTGAACTTGGGAGGTGAAGGTTGGAGTGAACCAAGATCATGCCACTGCCCTCCAGCCTGGGTGACAGAGTGAGACTCTGAAGAAAAACAAAAAACAAAAACAAAGAAATACTGTATGATCCAGCAGTCCCACTGCAAGGTATATACCCTAAAGAAAGGCAATCAGTATATCAAAGAGATATCTGCACTCCCATGTTTGTTACAGTACTGCTCACAATAGCTAAGATTTGGAAGCCACCTAAGTGTCCATCAACAGATGAATGGATAAAGAAAATGTGGTACATATACACAATGGAGTATTACTCAGCTATCAAAAAGAATGGGATTCAACAACATGGATGGAACTGGAGGTCATTAGGCTAAGTGAAATGAACCAGGCACAGAAAGAGAACCATTGCATGTTTTCACTTATTTGTCAGATACAAAAATCATAACAATTGAACTCATGGACATAAAAAGTAGAAGGATGATTACCAGAGGCTGGGAAGGCAAGTGGGAGGGGAGAGATGAGAATGGTAAAGGGTGACAAAAAATAGAAGAATTAATAAGACCTACTATTTGATAGCACAATCGGGTGACTATAGTCAATAATAATGGTACATTTTAAAATAATGTAAAGAGTATAATTGGATTGCTTGTAATTCAAAGATAAATGCTTGAAGGGATAGATACCCCCTTCTCCATGATGTGCTTATTTCATATTGTGTACCTGTATAAAAATATCTCATGTACCCCATATATATATATATACCTACTATGTACCCACAAACATTTTAAAAAATTAGAAAGAGTTTCCCTACAAAAGAAAAAAAAGAATCAAGGAGTTTACAAACTAGAGGGGGAAATATAAGCCCTGAATTTAAGAACAGACATGAATTTTTCAGAGTCAGTGTTTCCCAATTATGGTACCTGGACCATCAGATCCACCTGCGGAGGTGGTTAAGAAATATAGTTTCCTGGGTTACACACAAAACTACCGAGCCAGGATCTCTGAGGATGGAATAAAGAAATAATTTTTAACCAGGTTCCTTGATTCTTCATGCCTACAGTTTGCAAGCTACTGATGTGAAGATTGCTCTGGGCAGTTATAAAGGAAAATGAGTCATATGCAGTTATTCATCTGCCGTTGTCCGTGTTAGCACTCTAAATGGAGAAATTCTCATCATTTGTATGTCTTAAAATCAACTGGGGGACTTGGCCTGAAATATAGATTCCTGGTTGTGCCCTAGTAATTTCTTATTTAGTGGGTATGGGATAGGACCCAGGAATATACATTTTAATTATGCTACTAGTGATTCCAATGCAGTTCACTTTGTGGATAGCGTTATGAAAAGACCAAAACCACTGACCTGTTGGATTGCAGTTGGCTGCCATCTCTGTCACTCTATTCAGGATGTGGCACTATTAAAGAGTATTATTTCAGGAGCTATAGCGGTATGGTGAGATTCCTGACAGGGCAAGTCCTATTATTAAGCAAGGCTAATGTAGTAAAATGGAATCCTCATTTAGCACTGTGGTTTGAATTGATGCAGCCAATTCATTGATTTATTTCAATGGAACATTATCAACTACTATCTAAATCAGAAAACTCAGACTTTTAAAAACCTGCACTATGTTCATTCAGATATGCATTCTTGATTGAAAATACAATTCAATAGATACAACACAGATTGGAACATTATTTCCTAAAACTGTAATGATCTCATGAAAAGTAATGCAAATATGAGATCTTGGTGCTGTTCAACATTGCACAGGTTGTCTGAAAGTATAATGTGGAATAGCAGTATATTCTGTCTTTTAAAGTCGTAAAAACCAAAGGCAAAAGGAAATCTAAATATGACAACTTACATCCTATGTAAGGAACTCCATTGTGAGAAGGGTGGAGGCTGAAAGCATCTCCTACTTCTTGCTCTCCGGTAGTCAGAAGTCTTCACAGGCCAAAGTGAAAGAATCCACAGAACCCCAAGTAAATTTCTAGTGAATATCATGTGACTACATAAAATATATCATGTAGACTCAAAAAGAGTCTTCTCCAAATTAGTTATCAAAAAAGAGAAAATTATACAAATTTTAGATAAGCTTATCCAAAACTATTCAACATGTTTGTTGTACAATTAACGTTAACTATCAAGAGGGAAAACATCTGACTCTAGAAAAAAACATTTAGCATGTTTTTGATTGATTAATATTAAAAAAAAAACTATTAAAGATCTTTCTGGAAGAGTCAGAATGACCTCTTTGTTGAGAATGTGCCCAGGACACTTTATCAACCTTATCAATCCCAGATGTCAAAAGCACTGAGGACTGACCTAACTTACAAATTATTTTCAGAATTGCAGTAACACACCACTGAAAAGGCTGCCCCTACAGTGCAGAAAAATAGTAGACAGAATTGAAGTATGTTAACGTGACAGATCAATATGTGGATTTCATCCCTTTACTAGACATCTTCATTAAATCCTCAGAATGGCTTCTGAACATGCTCTTGTCTGATACAAATGAGATATGGTTTCTCTGACTACCTGAGATCAACTTTTTATTACCCAATAAAAACAGCCTGGGGTACATCTCTAATGGATAGATCTCTCTTAATCCTGTGACTAAGGATCAAGGAATAGGTAAAAATACTGTTTGGGGGTTAAGGGAGAGAAGAGGACTGTCTCTTTTACTATATTATGATTAAAACCACAGGCTAATTTTCTCTGCTCTTAAATTTTCTAAACATTTAGCTTTACTTTTTGTTTTCTCACTGTTAATATGCCACACCAACACTAAGTAAAATTCCATTTAATCAAAATAGGTTGGAACCAAGATCATTTTATTAAAATCATATTTCTTGAAAACATGGGAAATGCCAAGTTAATCTAAGAATTTCTGTGTGGAGGGGAAAGTACTGAATCTATTCTATCTGAGTAAGTGTAACTAGAGCTAAAATGGCCACTGCTCTTCCTTTTCTCCATTATGAATAAATTAGAATATTTTAAAAATCAATTAATATCCCATAAAAAATACATGAGCTCGTGTACTTACTAGACAATAATTGCCATTTATATTAGAATGAGATTACATAACATTTTTATATGTTTCACCTATTACAAATTTGCTTCATTTGTTATTTGTTATTTTCTAATTATGTTTGTGCTGCTAAGATATTTTGTTAATTTGGTTCAGTTAACCAAGCTGTTGGTAATTTTGCTTGTAATTTGTAAAGGCTTTGTAGAGGCTGGTAATTTTTTACTGGAAACACTTATTCTCAGTCAAAAATGGAAACTATTACCATATGTAAATATAAAGCTGGCTTAAAGGGGAAAAGAGTATAAAGGCAGGATGTGGATGACTTACTCTCACTTTTTCACCCTGCAGGAAAAGTTCAAAATGCGCACCTTACTGATTATTGGAACTGATTTTTCAAACGTTTCTCACATGAAATGTAGCAGGAATTACATTAAACTGGCTGAATTGTATGAAATAAAGTAGATGGTTCTTGAGTAAAATTTTTTTTTTTTGTTTGTTTGTTTTTTTTTTTTGAGACAGGGTCTTGCTCTGTCACCCAGGCTGGAATGCAGTGTTGCAAACAAGGCTCACTCCAGCCTCCACCACTTGGGATCAAGGGATCCTCCCACCTCAGCCTCCCAAGTAGCTGGGACTACAGGCACACACCACCATGCCTGGCTAATTTTTTGTATTCTTAGTAGAGACAGGTTTTTACCATGTGGCCTAGGCTGGTGTCAAACTCCTGGGCTCAAGTGATCTTCCTACTTTGGCTTCCCAGAGTGTTGAGATTACAGGCATGAGCCACCACACCCAGCCAGATGTCTTCTTTAAGTAATATTATTACAACTAAAACCAGTTTTTGAGTATAATTAAACAGGTTGTAGTAAACAAGAACAATGTGATAATGATGATGCTATTTTTTGTATATTGATCTATATTTATGTTTCAGCTATTTGAGAAAGTCAAAGAAGTTTGTCCAAATGTGCATGAGAAGATCAGAGCTATTTATGCAGATCTCAGTCAGAATGACTTTGCCATCAGCAAAGAGGACATGCAGGAGCTTCTCTCCTGTACAAACATAATCTTTCACTGTGCAGCCACTGTACGCTTTGATGACACTCTCAGGTACATTCCCATTTCCCTCTCATGGTTTGTATACATTTGTGTGCATGTAAATTTCTTCATAGTTTCTGTAAAGAAAAAAAAAAAAGAAATACACTCTCAACAACAACAAAAAAACATACAAAGAAGCAAAACTCCTCCCAAATCCCACCATCTAGAAACAACCATTTACTATTGTGGAGAACATTCACTCCAATTTTTCTTTATGTATCTATGATTACATAGGTGTATGTTGAATTTTACTGGAAGAAAATGGCATCCTAGCGAGGATGATCTTTTGCAACCTGCTCAGTTATATTTTTTGATATCTATCATTGTCAATAAATATTCTATTATAATTTGTAATGATTACATGACATTCCATTGAACATATGTATAATATATTAAACCAGTTCTATGTTGGTGAACATTTGGATTGTTTTAATTTTTCACTATTATAAACAACACTGCAGTGAACATCTGTATGCATGTATATTTTTCACCCCTTTGTGTGCTCTTCTTGAGATAAATTCCTAGAAATACAATTATCAGATACATATCAGATGTACCCAGGTTATGAACAGTTTGCATTTTCACACATAATGCTAAATTGCTCTCCAAAAATGTGGTGTTTGCTTACACTGTCTCTGTGCACATGAATGCTCATTTTTACAGTCACAAAATAATACTATAATTTTAAAATTATTTTTAATGTTGCTAATAGGATAATGGAAACGGTAGCACATGTTCTGATTTGTATTTCTTTGATGATTACAAACGCTAATGATATTTAAATGCTTATAGGCATTTTGTTCTTTGTGAAATGCCTATTCATGTTCTTTGCTTTCTTTGCCTATTTTTCTTTTCTTTTTTTTTCTTTTTCTTTTTCTTTTTTTTTTTTTTTTTGAGACGGAGTCTCGCTCTGTCGCCCAGGCTGGAGTGCAGTGGCGCGATCTCGGCTCACTGCAAGCTCCACCTCCCGGGTTCACACCACTCTCTTCCCTCAGCCTCCTGCGTAGCTGGGACTACAGGTGCCCGCCGCCACGGCCAGCTAATTTTTTGTATTTTTAGTAGAGACAGTGTTTCACCATGGTAGCCAGGATGGTCTCGATCTCCTGACCTCGCGATCCGCCAGCCTCGGCCTCCCAAAGTGCTGGGATTACAGGCGTGAGCCACTGCGCCCGGCCCTGAGCCACTGGGCCCGGCCCACCTATTTTTCTATTGAAACATTTTTTTCTTATTAATATTAAGACTTCTTGAAAGTTTCAGCATTGTAATTTTTTTTTTTTTTTTTTGAGACAGAGTTTCGCTCTTGTTGCCCAGGTTGGAGTGCAATGGCAGGATCTTGGCTCACTACAACCTCTGCCTCCTGGGTTCAAGCGATTCTCCTGCCTGAGCCTCCTGAGTAGTTGGGATTATGGGTGCCCGCCACCACGCCCGGCTAATACTTTTGTATTTTTAGTAGAGACGGGGTTTCATCATGTTGGCCAGGCTGGTCTCGAACCCCTGACCTCAGGTAATCCACCCGCTTTGGCCTCCCAAGTGCTGGTATTACAGGCGTGAGCCACTGCACCCGGCCATTAAACTCTTCATCTTTTATAAGGCTCAAACTATTTTAACAATCGATCAAATGTCTTTCACGTCTATTATTTATGCAGTTATTTATAATTTCCCCTAGTATTTTTATGGTTTCATTTTCACATTTAGATATTTGATCCATTTATAAAGTATTTACCTAGAAAGAGGAGTACAGGAAAATTCTGTAAGGAGAGTGATGCAGATGTGAAAGTAAAGCAGCTTTATTTTTTTTGTGTGCCATATGGTTACTTTTAAACAATATTTGTTAAATATTTTTACTCTTTATCTGATATAAAGCTCTTAAACTAAATTTCAGTTTTTAAAGTATTTTGTTACATTAAATCAGGCTTTCACTTCCAGTACTGTATCATTTTAATTACTGTAATTTTTATTATATTAGAGCAAGTATGCTCACAGCACTCTATTTTTTTTTTTTTTTTTTTTTTGAGACGGAGTCTCGCTCTGTTGCCCAGGTGGAGTGCAGTGGCATGATCTCGGCTCACTTTAACCTTCACCTCCTGGGTTCAAGTGATTCTCTTGCCTCAGCCTCCCGTGTAGCTGGAACTACAGGCATGCACCACCATGCCCAGATAATTTTTGTATTTTTGGTAGAGACAGGGTTTCACAATCATGGCCAGGCTGGTCTCGAACTCCTGACCTCAGGTGATCCACCTGCCTCAGTCTCCTAAAGTGCTGGGATTATAGGCGTGAGTTTCCGCACCCAGCCGCACTTTCATTTTTATAGAATTTTCGTAACTGTTCTCTTTGCATATACTTCTTGATTAAATTTAAGATAATTTTGCCAAGTTTTTAAAAATCTTGGGAGTTTGATTAGAATTACCTTGTATATGTAGAATACTTTAAAAACATTTAGCATATTTAAAATATTGATTCTTCCTATCCAAAAACAATATATGTTTTCCCATTTATTCAATTTTTTGTTATTTGTTTTTTGTCATTATATATTCATTTATGATGAATTTCATATATTTTAAATGTTCAACTTTGAACATTTCTTCCCTTTTATTCTCTAATTTTTATTTATATACAGGCAAGCTAGTGATTTTTTACATAATTTTTATCAGTGGACACCTAACTGAATTATAGTACATTTCAGCTTTTTTAAAAGCTGCTTCTATTTTCCAGGTATGCAATTATATAATCCGACAGTAATTTTTGTGGCTGTCTTTTTAGTATCTGTATCTGTTCTTTAATTTTATTTTTCTTTCTAATTAATCACAGGACTAGGACTTCAGAACAATGTTAAGTAGCAGTGTGATTGTAGGCATTATTCCCACCACAGATGTTACAAGCAGTGCTCCTAGCTTTTCACCATTAAGAATGATATTGGCTAGCAAATTTAAATATATGTTGCTTAATCATTTTATTCCTATTCTAGTGAATTTGTTTAATTAAATTGGAAATGGAAATTAAACATCGTTTTAAACTTTTCAAAATACATATATATTCTTATATAGTTTTTCTCTTTTGAGTTAAATTAAATTAGTAAGTTTCCTGGTATTGGATAAACCATGTATTCCTGGAATGAACTATTTCATTGTTATCACATACTGTTTATATAGCTTTGTATTCTACTAGCTGCAATTTTAGATTTTGACACCAATTTTCATGTCTGGCCTGGACCTTTACCAACTTACATTGCTCATTTAAAAATTCTACTGTTGCTCCCCTCAAGTTTATTTATATTTTCCAACTTCTTCAGTTAGATGCTTAATTTACATGTTTTTGTTCTTTTAATGGCTGCCTATAGAAGCACCTTTACAAATTCAGAGGATTGTAATTCTTTTTTCAGTTGATTAGAACCAACTGTCCTCTAGATATATGTACAGTGTGTCAGTGAATAGGATTTATGTGCACAAAACACATCATCACTACATAAAACATTCCGAGTATCACATAACTGTGTAGCCATGACCCATCCTTCTCTCCCTAGTGTTTGGTGCAGCCACCAAAATCTGATAGGTATGCCAGTTATTGGAGTAGGTACAGTTATAGCAAGGCATGATGCTGACTTACCTCACTGTATTTCCTTCTACTTAATCTTCTCTAGACATGCTGTGCAACTTAACGTCACTGCCACCCGGCAACTCTTGCTTATGGCTAGTCAGATGCCAAAGCTGGAAGCCTTTATACATATCTCTACTGCCTATTCAAATTGTAACCTGAAGCACATCGATGAAGTTATCTATCCGTGCCCTGTGGAGCCAAAAAAAATCATTGATTCCCTTGAGTAAGTTGGTCTAATAAAGGGATCAAGGGGCGGGTAGAATGTTGTTCTCTTTGATTCTTTGTAGCTATTAATGAGATGATGAAGTGAAACACTTTTGAAGCAAATGTTTTGAAATGATGCTAGCTTTAGCTACCTTGTCTGCTAGTTCTCCTGGGGAATATATTGCTAAAAGAGAAAGGGGATAGAAAATTCTTAAACATTTTGTGGAATTGTGTAGGATTGTGAGGTACTTGGGAATACTATACATGGAAGTGGTTTCTCAGATCTTAATGAACTTAGCATTGTCACTAGATAAAGCAAGTAGAATGTATAGAATAAAAGTTCAGAAGAAAAATTTTCAGTTCAGACTGACATGAGTCTGGTGTAGCTCCACCAGTAACTACCTGTGTGACTTTGAGCAACTTCCTTGCCCTCTCTGAGCCCCAGGTCCTTCATTTGTAAAATGGGCCCATTTTATAGTTGTGAAGTTGAATAGTTATATAAAACACTTATTGCAGTATTAGGGAGTGTTTAACATCACTTAATCAAATGATTCTTAAAAAAGAACTAGTGGCTGGGCACGGTGGCTCACGCCTGTAATCCCAGGACTTTGGGAAGCTGAGGCTAGTGGATCACCTGAGGCCAGGAGTTCGAGACCAGCCTGGCCAACATGGCGAAACCCCATCTCTACTAAAAATACAAAGATTAGCTGGGTATGGTAACAGGTGCCAGCTACTTGGGAGGCTGAGGCAGGAGAATCACTTGAACCTGGGGAGAATCTCTTGAACCTGGGAGGCAAAGGTTGCAATGAGCCGAGATTGTGCCATTGCACTCCAACCTGGGCAACAAGAGTGAAACTCTGTCTCAAAAAAAAAAAAAGGGGGTGGGGGAAGAACTGATGAAGAATAAGAATTGCTCCAATATCTAGCAGAAGGTGACAGTCTCTTGACTTATTTGACTGAGACACACTTTCCTTACTGTCCTATGATGCAAGAGAAATAATGTCTAGGATTTTTCTCTTCTTGCCAACCAGCAGAAACCACTTTCATCTTAGGACACAGCTCAGGTCTTATTCTAAGTTTGTTTTCTGCTTATTTATTCTACTGCTCCATTTTACTAAGCTTACCTTTAAAAAAAAACAAAAAACAAAAAAACTACATAAAAAGTATTACAACAGAAAGATGGACTATTTCACAATGAATTGTCACATTATAATTTTATATAATACTGTATTTATATTTAATATAAACTCTTTAAAAAGTTTTAGCTAAATCAAGAGTTTGTTCCCTTCAGGGCAAATATTTTTATCTCCTCCAGCTCTGAGAATAGATATTTTTGTCTGTCATGTAAAAATATCCAGGACAAAGAAGAATGAAAGTCATCTAAAGGATCTGGAGGTTAAAGTTGCTAATAAATGGAGGTTTGCTAAATTGGTACAGAGAAAAATTTTAGAGTGCAGAGTTCATCAGGATAGTGGGAGAAAAAGCAGGTGTACTCTGAGGCCCAAAGTCTAGACAATAAAGTATGTTTAAAGCCTCAGAGCATTTTCAGGATGGAATTGGTTTCTGTCAGTTACCCTCTTATGGTGTTGTCTCTTGGTAAATGTGATGCTTTCATATTTGATATGTCCAGGAGAGAGGCAGACCCCTTTTGATTCCAGACTGTTTCCTGGACCTTCTCCACTGCTGATCTCTCTAACACCTGACAGGTCATAGTGCAGTTTGAGGTAGCAAAAGAGCCCGAGAGTACATCAGAGAAAAGAAGTAAGAGGCCAGGTGTGGTGGCTTACGCCTGTAATCCCAGCACTTTGGGAGGCCAAGGTGTGTGGATCACCTGAGGTCAGGAGTTCGACACCAGCCTGACCAACATGATGAAACCCCGTCTCTACTAAATACAAAAAATTAGCTAGGTGTGGTGGCACATGCCTGTAATCTCAGCTACTTGGGAGGCTGAGGCAGTAGAATCACTTGAATCAGGAGGTGGAGGTTGCAGTGAACTGAGATTGCACCATTGCACCCCAGCCTGGGCAACAAGAGCAAAACTTTGTCTCAAAAAAAAAAAGAAAAGAAAAGAAAAGAAGTAAGAGTTCACCCATAGAGAAGGGCTTCTCTAGGTACTCCATACCACTTCCTCCCAAACTGTGTCCAGACACAAAATACCCCTAGGTTTCAAAAAAGAATAAACTCACCTCCCAGAGGAAGAGTTGATTTACCTTCAGACATTCAGCACTTTCCATCCTCCCTCAAGTATATGTTAATCAGACAAGGCAGGTAATTGCTACATGATTTATGAACAAACTGCAACTGACATTTGTACAAAATTTTTAATGTCCATTTGTCATTTACTGCTCTCCAAGGATAACAATTATTTAAGCAACTAATTAGAACTAGGAATGAAGTTACTTTATCTCAACAGATAAATTTTGGGTGCAATTAAGGAACTAAGTTTTTTTAAAAAATAGAGAAAAGTAATACTTATTATTTGCTAATTCAAGATTAATTAGGACATCCAGCCCTCCCCTTACTTTCATGCTGCAGTCACAAAGAAGTAAGGCCTTCCCTCCTCACACTCTGCCTGCCTGTGCACTCGAAACTCTCTGTTTGTTCCTAGAGTTTATTTCCCCTTCTGCTTCACCTGGTTAATTCTTACTCAGACATCAAGGCTCCCCAGTGAAGCTCTCTGGCTTAGGCACCCTTCCCAAGTGCCCCCATAGTACCCAGTGTCCAGCTTTATTATTGCTCGTAACACAGGTCATTCTGAATGTCTGGTTGCTTATCTACATTCTACATTAGACAATGAGCTTCTCAGTGGAAGAGGATATTTCTTGCTCCTCTTTGCATCTCCAGCTAGGGACTCAATGCTCGCTGAATGAATGAAAAGCTTTTGGTGGCACTACATGATTATTGTTGATACTGTTTTGACTGTGTTTGTTTGTTTGTTTTGACTGAAGCAAGAATAGATGACAGAATTCCATCACAAGCTGATATTTTGGGATGCAGAAGTCTTAAGTATAAAATATCTATCCATATCCCCACATCTTACCCTTGTTTCTGGTTGTTCATTTTTTTCTTCTTAAACTTTGAATGAAACCTATATGTTAAGTTTTGAATAGCACTTTAAATAAAACCCAGCAACCCCTCACCAACTATACCATGATCTACAACTATTTCAATGACTCCTATACCAGAGGGAATTTTTGGAAGTTTTAGAATAAAAACATTAAAAATCATTCTGAATAAATACCAATTCACCTACATCCAGGTTTTGTTTCTTTGTTTTAGGAAAATACTTTGTTCCTTTGATTAATTCTCTATTTAGTCATTGATCTGTGTTAAAATAGAATTATTTTCCAAGGTTTTTAGGTTTCTATTTCCCTTGGGAGTTTTTCTTTCTTTCAGTGCAACAGAGAAATGCCTGGGGGACAGTTTTTTGTTTCTGTTGTTGTTGTTGTTAACGGTAACTTCCAGGAGTCTAGTGGCTGCCTTTGCTCTTAGTAGTTCAGCAGTTCTTTCTTATTTATTTATAAGGAACCAGGAGTTAGACAACAAGATGATCTTGAAACTGTACTCTTGGCATTATATTCTCAAGAAAATCACTGTGACAATGTAAAATGAAACTTTGTTTTTCCAGAAAATCAGTTGAATGGGAATTCCAGGTCTGGGAAATAAAGAAGGATTTGCATTTTTGGCCCGGAGCTTTCCTGATTGCTTGGGCAGCAGTGGTACTGCTCAGGGTTGTTAATAATGGGACTGTGAATGTGAACCCCATGCTTACACCCTGGTCCCAACCTTTGCAGTCTCTGCTCGTTCAGCTCCCCCCATTTTCTATTCATCCTGTATCCCGAGACTGTCAGGCCTGAGCTCCCTTTCTTTAGCCCCTATCTAAAAACTTTTAGCATTACCTTGGCCCTGAAATATTCCAGAAAGATGAAATTTGATTTTGTTAGTACAAAAACTTTAGCACATTAGCATAAATATATTTTTAAAATAACTTAAATCAGGAGTTAATGCTTTTAATGAGTATGACAAGCATGGCCGTTAATCAGTGTTAAGCAACTCATTTTCCCGGTTCTTATATCTGTAGTTGTCTTCCGCCCCTCATCCCAGTCACCAATTCTGATTCTGACTCAGCTCTACCTTCATATTACCAGCTTCTGCCTAGCTGGTGTGCATAAATGGATCAGGGATTGCCAGTGAAATTCCAGTTTTCCAGAATAACAGCTTATGTAGAATGTTTATTTTTTAAAATGCACCTCACTGACCAAGAAAAGCAGGGTTTTATGGTTGGTGCTTTCCTTATTTTTTAGGTCAAGGTAACTCCTCTTAGGGAAACCAGTGTAGAAGAAAAGGGCTTTTGTGCCTGTATAAAAACCTGGAATAACTAGAACCAGGTACTAGAAAAACAGAATCACAAATATTTATGGCTCTATTGAACATATGTAAATAAATCTGAATTAAGAAGGGAAGGGGGGACATGAATCATTACTGAGCAACGAGCAAGACACTTTCACCGACATTTAATTCCATAACGTAATATTGTAGGGTTGATGTTATTATCACTGCTATACTCATCACGGAGCAAAAAGCTCAGAAAGGCTAAGTAACTCCTTGAAAGTCTCTCAGACACAATTTTTATCCATGGCCACTTGATTCTGAAGCCCACGGTCTTTCCAGTCTACTCACAAACTTGGCAGTGGTAGAGATTAAAAGGTGCTTTCTGGCCGGGCGCGGTGGCTCACACCTGTAATCCCAGCACTTTGGGAGGCCGAGGCGGGCAGATCACGAGGTCAGGAGATCGAGATCATCCTGGCTAACGCAGTGAAACCTCATCTCTACTAAAAATACAAAAAATTAGCCGGCGTAGTCCCAGCTACTCGGGAGGCTGAGGCAGGAGAATGGCATAAACCCGGCAGGCGGAGCTTGCGGTGAGCCGAGATCGCGCCACTGCACTCCAGCCTGGGCGACAGAGCGAGACTCCGTCTCAAAAAAAAAAAAAAAAAAAAAAAAAAGAGCACCACACGTGCTTTCTTAAGATACAGACTATGTTCCAAAGAGTTCATATCCAAGACAAACAGAACAGGGCAGAATTATACACGTGCGGTGGTGGGGAAACTGGTGGAGTGGAAGGAGGCGTATGAGAAGACTTGGAAGAGTGGATAGAGAGTGGATAGGTGAGATGTGCACACGTGCCCGGCAGGGCAGCTGGAGCTGGGAAAGCCACGCGTGTTTGGGACACAGCCAGAAGTCCATCTTGGCAGCACACGTGTTACGTGTAGGGAAGCAGTTAGAGATCAAACTGGAGAGGTAGGCTGGGCCATACTGTGGAGATTTTGCATACTATGCGGAGGAATTGTATTTAATTCTCTAGGCAGTGGAGATCTATTGAAGGAGGGCCATGTGTGTGCATGCATTTTTGTGTGTAATTTTGGGTTGTTTGTTCATTTGTTTTCATCATGGAAAAGTGCCAATGAAAGTGGGCTTCAGGAATATTAATATGGCCAGAGGTCGGGGGAGGCAGTGGATTAGCATAGGGAGTAGACAGAGGAGGCGAGACTCATTACCAGAGAGGAGTGGTATGGAAGACAAGAACCAGGGCATGGCAACAGATATAAAAAACACCTCCATGTTTTGGGAAATAAAAAAACAGTAGGACATGGCTACTGCTTTGCATATGGGGTTGCACCTATCAAATTAACTCCAATTAGAACATGCATACTTGTCATGTTTTGCATTTCTCGTACCAGGGATTTAATTCTTTTAAAATTCAATTCTGTTGAAATTTTACTCCAAGAAGCAATGTGTTTTTGAGAGCTAATCCTGATATATTCAAATCTCAATGACTTCGGTTTATGGAGTGAACTTCTTTTAAATTAGTGATTCCCTGATTTGCCTGACTGTTGGAATTTCCAGGGCATGTTGAAAATACAGATTATCAGACTCTTAACTCTGCAGATGTATTTAGTGATTCTCAAATGGCACCCAGGAATCTGGATTTTTCCCAGGGGCCCTGTGTAATTCATATTTATGAGCAGGCAAGTTTGGGAAAGAGGGCCTTAAGGAACTTTTTCACTGAGCAGTCTTCATTTGAAATTAGGACCATTTATCTTCTTTATCTCTATGCTCCCTCTTTCTCCTGCTCTCCTTGCCTCCTGTTGTCTTTCAGTTCTTAGAAGTTTTAATTAAAAGTTCCTAGTAGATCTGTACCTACTAAAAACCACACTTCTGAGGCTACACGGTCACCAGAAGACACAGCTAATCTGCCATGTAAAAAAGGAGAGGCGGCATGTGCACTGAGGGTGCAGGTGTGAGAGGCAGGGGAATGGAGGCCCCCACAGCCAGCAGCAGTGGCCCTTATCACAGCCCTCTGGGAGATATGAAAGGAGGTCACATGTTGGAAAGTAGTCTTTTTTGCCTTCGTGCTATAGAACACGTTGTTAACACTAAAAAAGCTGATCTCTTCTAGGGGAATGGTGAAAGCTGATTCTAGCACTTGTGCTTTTAATTTCAGGACGGCACAGCTTCAAAATATTTAAGTAGCTAAATAAAAATGAAAATTCTGTGTACTTTTATATTAGCAGGCTTTAAATTACAAACCAGAATAAGATTAAATTGTTTCTTAACCAAACTGAGTAATTTTCACAATGGCAGGCCATTGTCAGGACATTCAGCATCTGGCTCATGTTTGAGCCAGGCTAAGTGCTCTGTAAAAGTCTTGAGGGAAATAAAGAGGCCAATTCTCCATAAGCATTATGCTCAGAAATACCCTGCTTCCCACTGGAAAGTTTAAGTTGACCTTGAAGCCACCTTCACCAAACCAAGGTTGGTCAACACTTTTCACCACTGCCACTGGACACTTTACTTCCAATTTTGTTTCCTGCTCTACAAAGATATCCCCTTCCTTCCTTTCCCACATTCTCTCTACAACCTTGTCTTCTTTTGAGTTCATCTGCTCTCCCTTATCATTGTCTATCTCTGCTTCCTAAAACTTCATATAGTACAGAAATTGGCCCATCAAGATTATCATGCGGAAGAGCATCCATTTACTGAATAAGGCAGCTGGCTCCTGGGGGCAGAAAGGTGATTAGACCTGCGATAAAAATTATCATCCCTGTTCTTCTGGACTCACTGTCCAGTGGGGAGTAAGACACATAAGCAAATACAACTTGATAACTACAACAATCAAGAGAATGACATAATCTAGCCTGGAGAAAGAGAGAGCAAACGTTATCATAAGGCAGTGTGTCCACTACTTACTCTCTAACAGATTTCCTGATAAACTACAAGGCTTGCCCACTTCTTGCATAAGAAAATTGAGGGGATCAGGGGAGGGGAAATACATATGCCTCTTGGTATTTCATTCAGTAAATACACAAATAATTAAACTATTAATGATATAATCATGTTGCTTCAATAAGTTTGAATCCAAAATTGATAGTAATCTTTAGAAGAAATTGTGTATGTGTGTATATGTGAACACACATAGACATATACATACTGCTTTCTGAAATTTTAAATGACTTTATGCTTCTTCTGAAGCAATTCAAGGTTAGAATTTGAGACCCATGGGTTCAAAACATCTTCTTGAGTATACTGGAGGACATTTAGATTAATTTCAGACATGCATTTTGGTTTATGTAGTGTTTTTTATCCATGCTAACTTATTTACTGTTTTAAAAACAAATTGAGAACAAACAACAGCAGCAACCCTGAATTGACTGTTTAAGTCCTAAGAATGGCTTGGCCCAACCAGTGGATGTGCATGTTTATTACACTAATCTCCTCTGAACCTAGGAAGTGGCTGGATGAGCTGCAGATGGTCTAGATGTATTATAAATGATATTTTATTTTTATTTGTTTTATTTATTTATTTATTTTCAGACAGGGTCTCTGTCACCCAGGCTGGAGTATGGTGGCACAATTATGGCTCATTGGAGCCTCCAACTCCCAAGCTCAAGCAATCCTTTTCCCTCAGCCTCCTGAGTAGCTGGAACTACAGGTGGACGCCATCATGCCCCACTAATTTTTTAAAACTTTTTTGTAGAGGCCGGGTGTTATTATGTTGCCCAGGCTGGTCTCAAACTTCTGGACTCTAATGATCCTTCTTCCTCAGCCTCCCAAAGTGCTGGGATTACAGGTTTGAGTCACCGCACTGGGCCAGAAATGACATTTTAAAACTATTACCGACAAAGATGTATGCTCACTGGTTGTTTTATTAAAAAATAACAATGACTTAGGTTTATTGGCTCATTTTGTTTTATCAAAGAGCTTAAATGCAGTTTTGAATATTCCTGTTTACCCTCATGATAATTTAGAATGAGTATAATTATTGCCATTTTCACAAGTACAGTTGGAACGAGATAATTTATATTCTTGTTTATCCTCATTAGAATTTAGAATGAGTATAATTATTGCCATTTTCACAAGTACAATTGGAATGAGAAGATAAAACAGTGGAGGACAGGTGTAGCTGAGAGTAGCAGAGGCAAGTCATCTATAGAATATTAAAATTTCTTGCATGCGTGCTGTCAGAAATCTACAAAACCAAAATTTTCTAAGACAAGCAAACTCACCAAGCTTTATAAGGCCCCTATCCCCCAAGTATTATCCTTTCCGTGTACCCCAGCATTAATTACAGCAACTGGTACTAGCCATGTGACATACATTCCCAGCACATTTTTGGGCTCTGATGTTTTCTAGGATTTTTTTCTTCATAGCCTTATTGAAATTAAGCTCTATTCCCTCAAGACCTGGTTTTCTTAAACTACATATTTTTGCAGGTGAGAGAAAAATGGTCTCAGGTCAGTCAATCCACTGTATGAAATGAGATAGTGGTAGGATTATTGTTAAGATGGAGAGGTGTCCGCATCATCCTGTATTCTTTCCCAGCCCCCAGGTGACCATATAATTAAAATACCCTAGATATTTCTATGTAGTGGAAGTTGTTTTTAATTCTAGAACCCCTCAATCTTTCTCTATTCAATTTAAATGAAAAGCTATTTGAGTATCCAGAACACACTCAGCACTAATAGAAGCAAAGCAAGAAAAATGGAAACATTATAGTCAAGGCCCATGTTCTAACTCAGGATCAAATGAGGCATTAAAATTGAAAGTTGTGATTCTGAATACGTCTTAACATCATGTACATCTTAGTGGCTCAAAAATTTGTCATGTCAGCCAAGTGGTAACTGAAGATTTTCTACAATCAAAATAGTATAGTTCTGTGGAAATAGATGTACCACATTGATTAGAAAAATCACACTAGCATATTTCGGCAGCTTAATTTTTAAAAAGCTATATTATATCAATAATTTAACCACATAGATCTGTTAACTAGAAGAATGTTACATATATAATTGACAATACTTTTGTTGCTTTCTTAGAGAGGTGTAGATAGACTTTGGGGTTATCAAGTGGTTCTGACATATTTTTAAGAAAGATTAGGCTGATGCTATGTAACTTTGTTATTCATGATACACATTATCTTGTAAATAGGAGTAGTCAATAATCGTGATTTTGAAGCTATTTCAGAGCACTATAATCACCCCACTTGACAGACTTCAGAATTTACTGGAAATCTCTGGAGATAATTATCAAATTATTAGCATAGACTTTAAACAGATCTTCAAAAATGCATTACATAGGTTTGCTAAAACAGATTGTAAGTCTGCCAAAAGTAGTCGCTTTGATTTGATTTGCATTCAGTGAAATTTTTAAAATTTAAAGCTAAAGGCTTCAGGATTACTACATCAGATTTTTATCGGACAACACTGAGTAGGGCTGCCACTGAAGCACCTTGGATGAGAGCCTCTAACGCCCTGAACACAGCATTCAGCACACTACTGGGAGAATGACTGGGACTCAAATATGTGTTCAATGAATGTACTTATGAGCTTGCTGGAGAGGAAGTAAAAATAACCTCTAATATAGTACTACTAAACCTCTATTTTAGTACTACTACAATAAAGTAGTAATCAATACTGATAAAGTAGCAGTAGAGCTAAAGTAGTACTAATAAAGTAGTACTAATAGCCCTATACTATTATTCGTAATAAAGTAGTATTGCTATTGATTCTATCAGTCTATCTACCTACCTGCCTGCCTGCCTACCTACCTACCTACCTATCTGTTTGGATGGGAGGGCATAGGATAAGATTGGGCTTAGCAGTGGAGAGCAAAGGGCTCGTGCATGCTTTGAACAGGTACACACTCAACCTTGGTATCATGTGACTGTTCTGAATTCCAGAACTGAGGCCAAAAGGTGGAAGTTTTGTTTGATTGTGTCTCACATTTTCCTTTTGGTTTATTGTCTAACATACGTTACTAGAATTCTCTTTATTCTGACTACCTTTTAGGTGGTTAGACGATGCTATTATTGAAGAGATTGCACCCAAGCTGATCAGAGATTGGCCCAATATTTACACCTACACCAAGGCCTTGGGAGAAATGGTGGTGCAGCAAGAGAGCAGGAACCTGAACATTGCCATCATAAGGCCCTCCATTGTGGGAGCAACTTGGCAGGAGCCTTTCCCAGTAAGCCCACTCACCTGGATTCTGTGTTTTGCTTCCAAACTAAGGTTCTTCTAGCCCAATTACTTTCTGATGTCTTTCTTCTTCTCCTCCTCAGGATTTATAGCTAAGTGCAGCCGATCGAATATGAACTAGGGCAAAATTCCACTTTGGTTTCCAGCATGTGGCTCCTCTGGCAGTTACCTTGACTGTCCTAGAGTTGGATGGAGAGCTTAAATTAGCTTCTAATTACTCTAGTCTCAAAATTCCCATGGGTGATGGTTTCATATCTTGGCTTTCTTACTACAGTTTAAGCATACCAGAATGTCCTTAGTGGCCAAATTGGTAGTATTATAACTGCCAGGGTAAACAAGAGTTTCAAAGCTCACAGAAGGATCTCAGTTTAGGAATACTAATTTTTTTAAACCTCAGCATACTGCCATGACCTTTTGAAAGTACTTTGAATTACATCATCTTCTTCAAAGCAAATCTGTGAGGCTTTGGGGTAAATTCCAGCTCCACTACTTACTGGTAATGCAATGTTTTTGAGTTGTCCCTTCCATAAAACAGGACAGATACTACTTTGGAGAGTTGATTTAATGAGACAATGTATGAGGAGTGCTCAGTCTCAAGTAAAAGCCTGGTCCCTACTAAAAGGCTCAACAAATATTAATCCCTTCATCTTCTCCTCTCTTCTCTCTCCTCTCCCATTATACACACACATTTGACTTTTATACTGTAATGTAAAGAGACATAATAAGGTCAGCTGAATGGCTTAGGTCTTAAGAAACAAACTTAAAAACACATTTCCCTCTAGCTGCTCTTAAACATAATCTTTCTGTAACATCTTTAAGCAAGTCAATACACATACAGAAACACACACACACACACACACGTATATATATCTGTCATGGACTCTATAGCTGGTAAAAAATGTCAAGAAATGGGCCATTAACACAAATCATGTTTTCAATGTTCTCCTAAGGAGGCTGAAATCAGGACTAAGGTGGAGAAGGATGGTTGGTGAATTGCTTAGCAGATCATGATATAAGGACAAGGTCCATAAGAGGTCATAAAACACCAGAAAACCATTCATGGCTCCTGCTAAGAAAAACAATCCTGGCAAAATTCTAATTTTTGCACAGTCAAATAAAGTACAGAAAATGGCCAGTGATTTGCCTTTATCTTTTGAGATCTAAATAATACTGAATTAGATAGTTCTATTGGCTGGGATCTCAGTGCTCTTGTTTGAAATTTATTAAGATTAGACTGCAGATGTTCCAAAGATAAAACAATTTTCTGAAATGTGTAACCAACAGAAATCTTCTTTCTTTTAGGGTTGGGTTGATAATATAAATGGACCTAATGGACTAATTATTGCGGTATGTATAACAATGAAGAAATAACTCCCTGAAATGTAGTAGAGGAAGAGTAACAAAATTCTTAGTGCTGACTTAGCTTCATTGATCCAAAAATATAAATGCTACTTTACTAACAATTGAGGCACATTATTTTAATTGTTCTAATTGTAATATAGAGGCAGGATGAAATTATTTTATTCTTTGAGAATTTTTTATCAGAAAAACAGAGGTAATGTGCTATCAGTTACTATTTAGGAGTTTTATTTTTGAAGCCTTTGAGCATCAGGACTTTTCTTTAGTTACCACAAGATGGGGGTATTTCCCCCTTTTTGCCGTTTATAATCACATGAATTAGTGCAGTGAATTGAGGATGCAGTAAAAATATCTTCAAAGATTATTAAATTCTTGATTATAAAACACATGTAAGAGTTTATGTGTGTGTATAGAAAAGAGATATACATCAATAATTCTTAATGAATACAAGAAAGAGAACTACCAATTGCAGCAAATTTTTCAAATACAAAAATCCATGAATATAGGCAACACCTTTTCAATAATCTCTTACCAGGAGAAACGTGGCTCCTCTAGGTAAGCAGCCCTCAGTGCGCATCTCCCCGAAGTCCAGATTGATCCAGCCAAGCTGTGGGACTTCACAGCTCACACTGAAGCATTTAGGGTCTAAACCCCACTTCACTGTTTTGTACAATGAATAGGAAATCAGTGATCTAAATGCGTTTAAATCTTATTAGGGATTTAGACTGCGCTTCAGACTCTATCTCTGTTCCTCCCAGAACTAGGGTCAACATGAATTGCAATATGAATATGAGACAGTGAATTATAACAGTGACAAAGATCTTCCTTCCGATGTCTGATTTTTCAAGCAGCCCTTTTCTTTCTGTTTCCCATCTGCCTTCAACTCTTTCTTCTACAAAAGTTCAGTTGGGGTGAACATTTAGTGACTTAGAACATCATTATTTTAACATGATCCCAAAGCGGGTTTCATTATATGCAAAGCTGCATATTTATTTACATTTTCTAAAATGTTCTAGATTGGTTTCTTATGTTCGAAAGAAGGGGAGCTAGTTATAAGACAACAGAACTGAGTAACATAAGAAAGTGCTAATCATTGCAAATCAATGTTGGAAACATGCAAAGCGCAAAGAATCAATTTCATAAACTCAACAAATTATTGACATGAATAATTCCTAATTCTTGCATCTATGTAACATCAGTGATCTGTGAGGTGAACTAAGATGCTGAATAAAAAGTAAATAATAAGGCAATTTTTCCAAGCCAAAAAAAAAGTTTTATTTTATTAATGGTGGAATTTCACCAATTAATATTTTTCAAATAAATGTTTCTTAAACTTTTAGTGCCTACTATTGCTTGTAAGCTAATAAACCCTAGCAGAAAACAAAATCATCAAGGAAATGGTAAACAAATATTAATGGGAAAGTTAATGGGAAATTTGTATAACCTTAATTCTTAACATGTTTTATGAATTTTTAAGATGTAAAAGTTTATTCTTGGTGTTTGTTAATTGAGTTTATTAACCTCTCACAAATTCGAGGAATTTTATTTCCTGAAGGAACGTGAGGAACACTAGTAGTTCATGGAAATGCTGGAGATGCGCTTGGCTGGGAAGGTAGGATAGACTGAGGAAGTCAGACTTAGCATAAGAACCTGGTAAGCAGTGGATCAATGTTAGCTGTTTTCACGTACTGCACTAGTATAATCAGTTTGATGATACATACTTTAGCCCCAGCTATTATTTAAGACCTGGATTAACATTTTATGTTCTTTTTCCTATGCAGGCTGGGAAAGGGTTTCTTCGGGCCTTAAAAGCTACTCCAAAGGCAGTGGCAGACTTAATTCCAGTTGATACAGTCGTCAATCTCATGCTAGCTGTAGGATGGTATACTGCAGTTCACAGGTGTGGATGCTCAAGTGGGCTTTCAAAGGTTTCAAGAGGGGCAGAGTGAATATATTAGGCCCATTTTCCAAATATAGACATTTCATTGTACAAGACCCCAAATGTGTGAAAGTGTGTATTTCAATATTTTATGGAGTTCCTAATATGCCATCATATATGCATTTCGTTGTTTTATAAATACAGTTTAGAACTTGGCTACCCATAAAGTAATAAAACCTTTAAATCACTTAACTGTAAAATTCTTGATAACCAAAAGGCTTTTCTTTCTATTCAGTAGTCTAAAATTCAGCTTTCTCTTTTAGGGCAAAGGAGATAGAAATTGATGAAATGAGAGAATATATTTTTTAATTGAACTCTGGTAAATGCCAAAAGTTCAGTCACGGTGTGTGGGGAAGCTTCCTGGTACAAAGGAAAAAAAAATAGGTTATTCATATATTTGGGTCTGTTAGTGAATGGTAAACAGAATTAAATTTTTCTTATGTGAATTCACACATATGTGCTCCATACTATGTCACTCCTATTTAACATCTCTTTCACACACACACACACACACACACACACACACACACACGCTTTTCCTAGTCTTCTTCCATTTTGCTTGTTAACCCAGAGAAAGAATGAACGATGGAAGCCTTTCATAGGTTGCCTTAATCAGATGAGTTACTGAAACCAATCTGTCTAAATATTATTTTTCCTTATTTTTTCTTTCATTAGCTTTCCATTTTGTTGTACTTATCTAATTTTTATTTCATTTTCCAGACCTAAGTCAACATTAGTCTACCACAGTACATCTGGTAACCTCAATCCCTGCAATTGGCACAAAATGGGTAAGTGCTTTAGCCATGTAAGTCTATAATTACTAGCATCTGGCATAGAGAAAAAATTCACAAAGTGTGTCATGGAGCTTAGAGCCTATACGGGGAGAAAGACAAAAAGTAAGTAAAGACACAAAATAATGAGATATTGTAAATGTGTGGTAGTTAACTAGAATGTACTGTGGTTACCAAAGAAAGGAGTCAGTGGCAACGTGTGCATGATTGTAAGCAGTAAGGGGTCCACTGGCTATAAAGATTTTAAAAACGATGAAACAAAGCAAAAGTTGGCAGTTACAAAGAATGTCAGTGATAAAATACTGAAATACTCCTCCCTGCTGGAGCAGTGGCTCCTACACACACCCCTTCCCTTCTTGATATGTCACTGAGAATGCGACGTGATCAATGACCAATGAGATTTAGAAAAGTCAGGTGATGTTATTCCTTTGTTATTGAGCCATCATACTGATCATTAATTTATGCAGCTTGCCTCTCAGGTGTGCAATAACCACTCCACTAGCGATTTGTAAAAGTGAATGGGAATCACTATGGGAGAAATAAAAACGACACCCAGATTCCTTGAACCCTTGGGACCACGGTCTTGGGTGGTGCTGAGGAGACTATATTTTTAATAAGCATCTAGATGATTCTTCATGCTTGGTGAAATGGATAAACCCTGTACTATACAAATAATTGATTTGTCTGAATGTAAAGGACTGGATCTGTTCAATGTATAAAACCATGGAAATAGAGTTGAGTACAACTTAAACATCTAATGATGGTAGAAAGTTAAAAGTAGGGAGTTTGGCTATTCTGTAGGATTTCCTAATGCCTACTAATGCACACTTTCTTTCCCTGTTACATAGGTAACACTACCTCTACACATTCCAGTGGTAAGCCATGGTGCTGCACTGAGAGTTCTATTGTAGGTCAGCTAGACACTGTGGCTCATTTTGTAATAGGCTTTGAATTGAAAAATGCTTTTCCAAGAATGAAAAATGCCTGGCATGCATGTATTTTTCTCTACTCCTCTTAAACCTATAGCAAACATTGTTGGCTGATACAACATTGTTTCTCCCTGTGCCAAGGCTCTATTCTAGATTCCCATCTAATACAGCATTTCTGAAAGCTATTACTAATTAATTTGATGTTGCATTCAAATTAAATTCATTTGTGTTTCCTATCAGGGTTCTTAGGAGGGATCAAAATGCTTCCTACTAGGAGCAGTAGCCATGCCACAGGAGGTTCAACATACATAGCCTCAGGTGACATTACAAGGAGTGATAGACAGCTGGGTCGGTGAACATGGGATATCAGAATCTCTTATGCTGTCAACCTGTGCATAACTTTTGGTTATGCATAGAACCAAATGTTTTAATAATGCCACATATCTTTTAATAAATGTCTATGAACCGGTGATTCTTGAGACTCTTCAAATTTTAAACTATCCTGCCATTTTTAGGATAAACCCAAGTGGGTCACAGCATGTTATCTTTTATATATTCTGTTTAATTCAGTTTGCTGATAATATATTTCCCTTGTTGTTTTCTATTCTCTGAAAGTGTTTGTGTAAATATTGGAGCAATCTATTCCTTGGAAACTTGGTAAAATTACCTATAAATTATCTGGATTTGTAATTTTGTTGTGAGAGGATTTTTTATTGCCTCAATAGTTAAAGAATTTTGCAGGCTTTCAGTTTCTACTGGAATCAGTTTGAGTAAATTATATTTGGCTCTTTTTCTAAGAATTTGTCTGTTTTAAAACGTATTCCCATAAAATTTTTCATATTATATCAATTTTTTTGTCCTAAACTGTATCTGTAATTATGTTTCTCTTTTAATTCATAATATTTATGTGTCTTCTCAAAAGGGTTTATTACTTCTTTTTTCAAAGAACCAACTTCTTCTGGCTTTATTGATTCTTTATTATGTTGCTTCGTTTTCTACTGCATTGATACATATTGATATGTTGCCTTATCTCTATTTTCCCCTTCCTCCTGTTTTCTTTATTTCTTTCTTCTTTTTTTTTTTGAGACGGAGTCTCGCTCTGTCGCCCAGGCTGGAGTGCAGTGGCGTGATCTCGGCTCACTGCAAGCTCCGCCTACCGGGTTCACGCCATTCTCCTGCCTCAGCCTCGCGAGTAGCTAGGACTACAGGCGCCCGCCACCAAGCCCGGCTAGTTTTTTTTTGTATTTTTCATAGAGACGGGGTTTCACTGTGTTAACCAGGATGGTCTTGATCTGACCTCGTGATATGCCCGCCTCGGCCTCCCAAAGTGCTGGGATTACAGGCGTGAGCCACCGCGCCCGGCCTCTTCTCTTTAATTTAGAAATACAGCTCACGAATATTCAGCTTTTCTAATACATGCATTTATGGCTTTATATGTCGCTCAAATGCCACTTTGGCTGTATCCCACACGTGTAGTTGTATGGTGTTGATGTTATCATTACTCTCTAAGCGTTAAGCATTTTTCATTTAAATTCTTCTTCGACCTATGAGGATGCAGAAGTGCAGTTTTCAATTACCAAATTAAACTTTCTACATGTGCATGAGTTTCTACTTGTACTTCAGATCAGAAAGACAGTAGCTTAATGGTTAAAAGTCTTGGGCTTTAAGATCTAATATTCTTGGATTCAAATCATAGCTCATTCATTCATTCCAGTACTCATTAAATAGGCGCTATTCTTGGGCTAAGGATATATCACTAAACAGAAATCCATGCCCACATAGATGTTATATGCTGGTATGGTGCCTACCATTTAGTAGACTCCGCTACTTACTAGTTGTGTGAACTTGAAAAAGTCACTCAGTTTCTCCTCGTAGATCTTTTTTTTTTTTTTTTTTTTTTTTTTTAAATCTGTCAATGAGAATAATCATCATTCTATTCCAGGGAGCTCTTGGGAGGATTTAATGAGATAAAGTGCTTACCACAGTGATTAGGACGATGAACATTTCAGTAAATGCTTGCTATTACCATTTGGACAGCTTTCTCAGAAAGCCATTCCTAACCCAGCCTCAGCCCTGCCCTTCCTGGCACACAGAGCTAGAGGCTTCTTTTGTCTTCCACCAGAGCCTATTGTACTGATCTCTAGCAGAATACTCAGGCAAAATATTGTAATCATAAATTGTCTACATCTCCCACTAGATTGCCAATTCCTTAAAGACAGGGAATATATCATAAGTATTACTTTTTTTTTTTTTTTTTTACCTCAGCACCTACCACAATGCCTGGCAAGTGTTAAATGCCAAATAAATGTGTTTGTAATGACTAAAGGAAGGATTGGTATAGATTTAGGAAATGGAAAGTAATTGTATGTTGCTGAGATATTTATTCATTCATTTAGTCAAAAAATATTTATTGGGCACCGATTACCTGCCAACCACTTTCAAGGTACTATATAGGTTGAAACAAAATAGACAAAATTTTGTTATGGTACTTAAATCTTAGAAAAGAGAAATATACATCAGATATGGTTGAGAGATTGCAGAAAAATAAAACCGACTAAAGAAGTAAATAGTGATGTGTGAAGGCTGCTGTTTTATATGTGATGGCCAAGGAAAGTCTGTCTGATAACGTGTCATCTTAGTAGAGACCTGAAAGAAGTGAGGGGGCAAATCGGAGGGACATGTGGAGGAAATACCCAAGTTGAAGAACCAATAAGTGCTCCAGCTCTTTAATCATATTCAAGGACAGCAAGCAGGCCAGTATGGCTGCAGCAGAAGCACTGAGAGGGAGAATGGTAGGAGATAAAGTCAGAGTGGTGGGCAGATAGAGTGAAGATGTAGAGAGTGCAAGGCCTTCCAGACCATGGCTGTGACTCTAAATGAGATGAGATTCCACTGAAGGGCTCTGAATGGAGAACTATCTGTAATATACTCTGAGTTACATTTTACGAGAATCACTCTGGCTGCGCCATGGAGGTCAGACTGTAGGAGTACAAGGGTAGTGGCAGAGACTACTTAGGACGGTACTGCAACACTCCAGGCTACAGTAGTGGTTTGGATCAGAGACACAGCAGGTGGAAATTATGATTCTGGGTATTTTTCAAACAGAGAGCTGATAGATTTTGTTAAATTGTGTGTGGGTTGTTAAAGAATCAAGGATGACCCCAAAGTTTTTGGCTGAACTACTAAAAAAATTGAATTACCATTTGGTTAGAAGTAGATTAGTGAAGAAGCAGCAAGTTTGTGTATGTATTGGGAAGGGGGTGGTTGGTAGTCGGAGTATCAGGAGGCCAATTTTAGAGCTGTTAGATGTGAATGTCTATTACACATCCAGATGGAAATGTTGACCAGGTATATGGATATATACATCAGAATGTCAGTGTTGAGATCAGAATCTCTTATGCTATCAACTTGTGCATAGGTTTCCGTTATGCACAGAACCAAATGTTTTAATAATGCTACATATGTTTTAACAAATGCCTATGAACCAATTGATTCTGGAGACTCTTCTTTGTATAGGATTTATATTTTCAGATAGATTTCAGCTGGTATTTTTTTAAGGAGGGCAACAGTCATATTACCATAATAACTGATGTCATCATAATTGAATAATGAGCTTAGGCATACGCTTTGAAAAAACACCTACATACATTAAATAAAATTGAATTCAAATGAATATCTTTTGGAAAGAACTACTGAATTCACAAATGTGCATAAAAAGTTCTTAAGCTTAATCTAAGTAATCATATAAAAAGAAAAATACTATTATGAATAAAACCCTGGATACCAGAGTGGACAATTGAGTCTAACATATTCCCAGGGAAGTATTTGAAGTAAACTAACACAAAGAAATCTTGCCTTGAAAATCTTTAGAATCTTTTACTTAAACCTTTACTAAAGAGTGAAATAAAACGTTAAGAAACTTTCTAAATGGTTCTGAAAGTAATGGTCCAGCCAGGGAAATAAGGTCTCTAGCCTCTGTCGTGGGGCTTTCAGAATAGACTAGATAACCTTAGAATTAAATGCAGATTCACGTTTTTCTGAACAGTATCTCCTTGTATTGACAAGTGTTTCCCCAATAATTTGTTTTACAGTAAATGTTTCAGATAAAGAACCCAATTATTAACCTATTCACACTGTTTCAGTTTGCAGATAACCACTTGCCCAGCATAAAAATCTTTATATTGTTCTCAGAAATTGATTCTTGACTCTACACAACAAATCCTTCGTCTTTATTGTTTTGACCCCATTACAAATGCTTTCCACTATGATGGACTTATATTCTCCTCTTCTCCTCTAGCACTTACTTTCTTTTTTCCCCAGGAGTCCAAGTCTTGGCAACCTTTGAAAAAATCCCATTAGAGAGAGCTTTCAGGAGACCATATGCTAATTTTACCAGCAACAACTTCACATCCCAGTACTGGAATGCGGTCAGCCACCGGGCCCCTGCCATCATCTATGACTGCTATCTGCGGCTCACGGGAAGGAAGCCCAGGTGAGAAGCTGAGTCAATGGCTTTGAAAGTGTCACTGCCCCAAAATCTTCAGTGCTTCCTTCAGCAGAGGATTAAAGGAGACAACTGAATCTTACCCATATATACAGATTGAACACACCTAATCTGAACATCTGAAATCTGAAATTCTCCAAAATCCAAAAATGTTTTGAGTGCTGATATGATGCCACAAGTGGAAAATTCCACACACTGTACCTCATGTGATGGGTCACAGTCAAAAAAATGTTCAAAACTGTTTCATGCATAAATTATTTAAAATATTACATAAGATTACCTTCAGGCTATGTGTATATGGCTAAGTATGTATGAAACAGAAATGAATTTTGTGTTTAGACATGGGTCCCATCCCCAAGATATCTCATTACATATATGCAAATATCCCAAAATCTGAAAACAATCAAAACCCAAAACACTTCTGGCCCAAGCATTTCAGATAAAGGATACTCGACCTGTATAAGTTTTCAACAAACAAAGCAGTCATAGAGAGAAGTCACAAAAGACATTAAAATTGTTCCAGCACAATAAAGGAAGGTAAATGTTAAAGAGCTTGATGAATTCAGCAAGTAATCATTCATGCAAAAAGAAAAGCAACTGAGACTCTGTCACTAGGGTTTTCTGAATAGGTAGATAATCTTAAATCTACAATAATGATGACAACCTCACTTAGAGTTTACTGTGGCACTCGTGGGACTAAGGCTGATGTATGATGATCCCACTTTAATTGTCACAGTTACCCAAGAAGAGATCCTCATCATCCCAATTTTACAAAAGGGGAAACAGAAGCTAAGGAAAGAATCTGAATTAGTCTCAAAGAAAGTGACAGGAAGGATGTGGAGAAAGCTGAGTCTCAATGTCAGTATTCGGAACCAGATTTACTGCCACCTAGAGATGAGTGAAGAAATTAGAGGGAACACAGTGTGCTGATGCTAAGGCAGCTGTCACCACCTAGCTGTGTGACATAGGACATAGCCTTTATCTGTCTCGCTCAGATACTATTGTGTCAGAGTCATCATTATTATAATTGCCTAAGGCAATTCTTGTGATCAAGAATCAGAAGCATGAACAGTACTGCCTTCTGTGCTAGCCCCTTTGTAAGGGAGGAAGTCTTCTTCAGCGTGTGTGTCTTCTTTATTAGCAGTGCAAATGGCTAAAACTTAGCCAATGTAGAGTGAATGTAAATTGTTAGAGACCTCATTTGGAGCTCAGAACTCAGTTCTTGAGCAAGGTGAAAAGGAAACATTGTGATTATGGGGAAAATATTTGTATGGGGCTCGTTCAATAAAGCTAGGAAAAGAAGAAAACCCAAATATTGTAAGCAGAAATGCTAAAGGTTTTAAAATATGTCAGGATTGGAAGAGAGCCTGCATAAAGAACAAAGTTCAGTTAGGAAAAAAGAGAAACACAGAAGGAAGAGACACAATAAAAATCTGTATGTATCTTGTGAGAAGTCAAACAGTAATATTTGTGGGAAATGGGTTGGTTTGTTGTGTGGTATGTATTTTAGCAATAATCTTCATGGCAGAAAAAGTTGAAATCCTTCTAGACCCTTTCCTTCTCCAGGTGTGCTTGTGTATACTCTTCTACGCTTTTACATCCATATATGGACATATATGGTTTGCTTTGCAGTAGGGGGGTATGTGTGTATATAAATCAATTGTATGTATTTTACAACTTTTTCCACTAATTTTCCATGAAAATCTAAGTCATCCTGCCCAGTGTTGCCTTTTTTTTTTTTTTTTTTTACTGCAAACAACGAGGCAATGGATATCAGTGTGCATGCCTCTTTCTAGAATGTGCCTTCTAGAATGTGCCTATGCCAGGAGAGGATGCTGAGGAGGGAGATTGCTGGATTAAAGGGTATGCGGATTTTGTGACTAGTGCCAGATGACCCTCCCTAAAGGAAGAATGTCAGTGGGCACTACCACAACAGTGTATGAGGGCTACAAAACTGGCTTTTTTTTTTTTTTTTTTTTTTTTGAGATGGAGTCTTGCTCTGTCACCCAGGCTGGAGTGCAGTGGTGCAATCTCGGCTCACTGCAACTTCTACCTCCTGGGTTCAAGCGATTCTCCTGCCTCAGCCTCCCGAGTAGCTGGGATTACAGGTGCCCGCCACCGTGCCTGGCTAATTTTTGTATTTTTAGCAGAGTTGGGGTTTCACCATCTTGGCGAGGCTGGTCTCGAACTCCTGACCTCAAGCAATTCACCCACCTCGGCCTCGCAAAGTGCCGGGATTACAGGCATGAGCCACTGTGCCTGGGCGAGGGGTACAAAACAGTATTTCTTACCCTCATTAATACTTTGTAAAAATCAACTTCTGAATTGTCAAACTCATAAGCAATGACATCGTTTTGTTTTTTTGATTTGCATTCCTGATTGCTGGAGGGACTGGACTTTCATTTGTTTATTGGACATTTAAGTTTTCCCCTCTGTGGGTTGCCTGCTTCTGCTCCCTATTTTCCTATTAGGTTGTCCTTATTAATATATGGGAACATGTGTGTCTGAATACATATTTCATATATTTTTTCCAGGTCTGTTTCTTTTTAGCTTTGACTATAAAGCTTTTTGTAATATGAGTGAAGATACACATAATGCAGGGCTTAGGAACATGAAGTTTGGAGTCAGACTTATAGGATTTAAATCCTGGCTTCACCAACTTAGCCATAAGAGTCCTAAATTACTTCATCTCTCTAAATCCTAACTTCCTCTTCTATAAAATGGGCATAGTAATCATAATCTATTTTATAGAGTTTAATATGAGTGCTTAGAATATAATAATCCCTAAAAGATATTTTAAATTTTTATGTGGTAAAATGAATCATTGTTTTCCTTTATAGCTTTTGCATTTTGTGTATTAAGGAGACCTTCTTGGCTGGGTGTGGTGGCTCACACCTGTAACCCCAGCAATTTGGGAGGTTGAGGAAGGAGGATCACTTAAGCCCAGGACTTCAAGACCAGACTAGGCAACATAGCGAGACCCCATCACTACGAGAATAAAATTTAAAAACGTTGTCCAGGCATGGTGGCACATGCCTATAGTCCCAGCTACTCAGGAGTCTGAGGCAGAAGATTGCTTGAACCCAGGAGGTCAAGGCTAAAGTGAGTCATGACTGAGCCACTGCACTCCAGCCTGGGCAACAAAGTGAGACCCTGTCTCATACAAACAATAAAGACCTTCTCTATCTGAGAGTAATACAAGTATTTTTTCTAAAATATATCATTAGGTTGATATAGTTCTGTACATCCAATGATATCATGTCCAACAATTATTTTTAGAAATTAAAATAAGTGTATTGAAATCACATCAATTGCATCAGAGTTGGAGAATGGCTAAAGATTTCGATAGTAATAGTAAATTGGAACCCTATTATGGTGCTTATATCAGGCACAATGATGTCTATCTCATGCCTAAGAAATCTCCTATGATACAGTAAGAGAAATACCTCATGAGTCATTAGTACATGGGCATTAACTTTGACCAAAATTAAAAGCAAATCCCCACAATAGCATCATAATTATTGAGCCAACTATAGTAATCACTACTAGCAAGACTGGGTTAACTAAAAATCAAGTGCTTTACAGGCCAAAAGTGATTTGTAGCTAAAAGACCTAGGTTGGGCATTAGCTATGGGACCTTGAGCATAATCTCTCTGTAAAATGGAGATACATAATATAAATCCTGACTATCTCACAGCCATATTGTTAGGATCAAGTAAGATTGTATATGAAAGTTTTTTGAAAATTGTTATAAAGTTGGGAGGTGCACAAAGAAGATCTGGTCCAAGTCCTGACCACAAGATTGGATAGTGTGGTTCATCTTGTGTAATGGGACACAAGGCAGTGAGATTACACAGCTCAGGTTTTTTGAGGTCAGTTAAAACTGGGTTGGAATTTGACGTTGACACTTTATCTTAAGCTCATGTTGCCCATTTGTAAAACTGCAGACTTACCTAACAAAGATGGTATCAAAATTAGCAGAGAGGATACTTTGTAAAAGTATCGGGACCATGCCTAACACAGAATAGGTTATCAACAAGAAGTTTTTTTTTTTTTCTTTTTAAATCTCCACTATGATTGACAACTGCTTTTGATTCACCAAACACTGATATAGTCAAACACTTCTGCCCAAAAGTTATATACTAAGACCTCAGATTCTATCAATTTTTTAAAATACAAGAATGTACAATAAAGATGAGAAATAAAGCCAGGCGCCGTGGCTCATGCCTGTAATCCCAACACTTTGGGAGGCCAGGGCAGTTGGTTCCCTTGAGCTCAGGAGTTCAAGACCAACCTGGGCAACATGGCAAAACCCTATCTACAAAATATATAAAAAATTAGCTGGGCCCCACTACGCTCCAGCCTGGGTGACAGAGTAAGACCCTGCCTCAAAAAGAAAGATGAGAAGGTTTTCCAATTGTCTACATCAGAATTCAAAAAAACAAACAGTATGTCATTCAAGTTGAATAGTTGGCTCACTTTAAAAATAGGTTTGCTATTCTTGAGAAATAGGTGTTAGAAAAGGAGTGTGGTAGTACTAAATGCCTAACAGAACAAGCTCCTTTAGATTCAGCCCTTTTCTTTTTCTGTTGAATGAACAGCGAGTTAATGTGGAAGGAGAAAAAAAGAATAAGAATTTTAATAAGGAATGGGAGAAAAAGACAGGGATAATTTTTGTATTTTCTTAAAAATAATTTCTCATACATCCCTGTAGACTGACAGGGAAGCAGCTATCTGTGGTGCGCTGATATTTACTCCTATCTGATGGTTATCTCAGGATGACAAAGGTCATGAATCAGATTTTAAGAACTGCTTCCATGTTGGAGTATTTCATCAACCGGAGTTGGGAATGGAGCACATACAATACAGAAATGCTGATGTCTGAGCTGAGTCCTGAAGACCAGAGAGTAAGTATAGCACCGACTTAAGCAACAGGAAAATGCTACTCACTTGGAATTTAGAATTATTTGACTTGGAAAGCTAATGAATGAATAAGACGTTTTGGTTATAGACACAGATTTTGTTTTGCTTTGTTTATCTAAGAAAATCGGTCAATGCTATCAACACCACCATAGGAAACAAGTTTAATGTAAGTAAGAAACGTAGGTTCTTGGACTTTGGTTAAATCTTTAACTGCTGATCTGCCGACATGTTTTATCTACTGCAGTTCAATCGTTTTGTCACTCGTTGGTAGTTATCATTTCAACAAACCCTCAATACCTCTGGGTGACTGTGTTCTTCCCTTATCTGCCACGGCATATGACTTCAATGAAAAATAGTGATTTGATTGCTGATAAGCTCTATCATCCACTATTCTTGTCCAATCAAAGTTGTTCTGCCTCTCCCAGCTACAGTTCCTTCCGTACCTTGTTAAAGCGAATCCCTACACCTATGCACTCTGCCTCATCTCAGCCCTCCCTCCAGCAGTGCTGCATCATTGATCTTCCTCCCTATAGGATTTCTCTACAACAGTTCAGACTTTTATTTCTCAAGACAGGCCTTCAGCTTAATTCGTTAGCATTAGCACCACTTATTTAATTTCTTGGCAGTCACAAAGGATAAGTCCTAAAATCTTTGCATATTCTGAAATTCACACACAGAGAAATCTTTTGTACATTATACATGTTCCTAGCCTTTTTCTCAGTCATATATCCCCTGAACATCTCTGTATGCAATTGGTAAAGTTTTTAACTCAATTTTAAGGCTTTCACTCCATATTGACTGACATTTCCCACTAAGAAACAATTTTCTAAAATGTATCTTTTATTTTGTACCTGACAGCATGTAGAAGAAACCAAGTCACACTGGGGAGTAAATATCAGATGGCTAACTGACCTTGCTTGCCAGCTAAGGGTTTCACTTCTACCTATCAAACTTATTGAGCATGATTCAAATCCAAGCCCTAGAATTATTTCCTAAGCATTATCCATGTCAAATATAATAAATACTATATTAAGCCAAAAAAGGCAAGATTTAGAGGGATATTTTATCTGAAATCATTGCTACCTCTCAAAGTGATATGAAATAGTTATTCAGAAATGTTTACACACCACACATAGACAAAATTCTTCTAGCACTAGTGTTTGAAATGAATGATGATTAAGCCAGTTTATAAATCAAAAACAAATAAATTCAAGCTATTGTAAGTTCTTTTAAAATTTAGCTTTAAACTCTCTGTAGGCTTATCCTTATGTATTTTCTCCATGGAATTTTCCTGCCTAAATAACTCAAAAGGTAATGAGCCTAGGTTCATTTCTGACATTTTACTATTTTAACCTTTCAAAATTTTGTGAAAAAGAATCAAAGCTTCAGTGGATTTAACATATGCTCTCAAAAATATCTTAGCAAAAGTAATAGTACTAAATGTAATTACCAAATTCTGGTGTGGCTCAAAATTCAGTTTGAATTGCCATATGGAATCAAGATTCTGAACAGGGCCACTCTGAAATCAAACTTAGAAATGTTAAACAGTATAAAAATAAAAGTCTCTGCTTATATGAATGACTAAGCAATATTAATGATGCTATAAAAACCATATCCAATCAAAGTGATAATGGAATTTCTTTCAAAAAGCAATTCATCTTTTGGATAAGTCTTTGAAGCACTCTGGAACTCACTAATCTCATCTGCTCTCTTTGTTAATACTCTAAATCTCACAAAGGTTTGAGGTATCTTGCAAAAAATACACATAATGAAAGAACAAAATAGAAATAAAAAAATGCAAAACCAAGGAAATATGAATCAGAATATGAAGTCACAGCTAAAAATTTAAAAAGAGGATGTCCATACATAATCTACAAGATCCTATTAAGTTGCTGTAGTTAATTTAAGCAGTGAATTTGTTCTTGAGCTTTCTGGTAGCAAAGTGAAAAGGAAAATATAGTTTCCTGGGACTCATTGTTCAAAAGGAAGAATGAAGAGAAATAAAAAAAAAGTTATCAAAGCAAAGTAAATACATTTATGACTTTTTAATTATTTTTTTTTTTGAGACAGTGTCTTGCTCTGTTGCCCAGGTTGGAGTGCAGTGGTGAGATCTCGGCTCACTGCAACCTCCGCCGCCCGGGTTCAAGCGCATCTCCTGTCTCAACCTCCCAAGTAGCTGGGACTACAGGGGCCCGCCACCATGCCCGGCTGATTTTTGTATTTTTAGTACAGACGGGGTTTCAAGATATTGGTCAGGCCAGTCTTGAACTCCTGACCTCAGGTGATCTGCCTGCCTCGACCTCCCAAAGTGCTGGGATTACAGGCATGAGCCACCACGCCCAGCCCATTTATGACTTTTAAAAAGTTATTTCTTGTCATGTTTCTCCATGCAAGTTGACAGGATAAACCAAAAGCAATATGGACAATGAATCAGCAAAGGGCTCATTATTAAATGTTTACTGAATGCTCAGAATGTTAAATAGGGTTAATAATATTTAGTTACTTCCCTCCGAGTTCTAAGATGGTTTTCTGTGATTAATATATAACATTTAATTTGCATATAAAGGAGAAAGAATCAAGAAGCCCTAGAGAACTACTAAATCTTTAAGATGTCACATTCAATTACATTCTTAAGAAATGTAATATTTCCTAAAGAGAAACAGAGCTAAATATAGACTCTGGAAGAAAGATGCAATTTATGAATTAAACCCAAGAGATTCTCAGAAAATGGTGAAGCCGTTTTAAAGTTAACTAACTTGATCTTTAGTGGTGACTGGCTTTTTGGTTTTGATAATGTATGCCTTTTATTTGGTACCATCTAAGCCCTGATCAAACTAAGAGTTTACTTTGGTCATCCTCATGTAAACCTTATATACAGACTAAATAGAAGAAAGTGTTGTATAACAAAAAAGAAACAATTTTGGCTTTCAAAATTAATATTTAAATTAATTTGACCAAAATTCTATAATTCACTAATGTATTCAGCAAGTATTTATTGAATGTCTACTTTGTGCCATTCAAAGGAACATCATTCTTGTTATTCTAGGAACATCATTTATTTGGATTAAGACTTTTTAGCTATTAAAATCCTTCCTAGTGAGGCCTCAACAGAAGTTCAGTAAGTTAAGAGTAACGAGAAACTCTCCACTAAAGATAGGCTTTTTTTGTTTTTTTTAATCTCCAGGGATTAATATAAAAAGTGATCTGAGAGTGCTGTATGTCCAAAGAGAGAGAAGAGTACCCAGTTGGAAGGACAAAGGCACCTTAAACAAACCCTCCCCTTGCTAAGATTTATAAATATTAGACTTTTTAAATGGCTAGCACAAGTCCATTTTTCCAGGCCATTCTCTCCAAATACACCAAATAAAACCCTATTGAATTAAATCCACTCACTGATGCAATCTGTTATTTGATAACAGGGTCATACCAAACTCTCCAAGAATACCTAATACTTGAAATATTTCCAGAGATGATACCAGAATCTTCTTGACAGTCTTTCTAACAGGTTTTAGTGCCCTAAATTCTTCATATTCAATCAAAACTATTTTTTCTAATATATTTGAAGATCATTTCCTCCCTTTCTTTTTCCAGTTAAGCCCTTTATATGGAGATTTTGAAAAGATCCCTGGATGGCTCAAGAACGACCTATCAGGTTTCTCTTCCGAACTCATCCTATCTCCATTTGTAAACCATATAAATCTGGGCCACCTCATGATCCTGTGTCAGCCCAGCGCCATTTTCAAAGAAAGTACACAAAAAATAAAATCTATGGAATGCAATTCAAATCTTTACTCCAGCTTTTTCGTAACAAACCAAAAAAAAGAATATATTTTTGGTCATGCAAGTGTCTGTCTTTTCTCTTCCTCAAAGATACCTTAAAATTTTTAATCCTTTTTCTTTATTGTCACTCTCTATATCTATCTTCTACGTGGCAAAATTTCTCTCCCTAAACAGATCTCTTCCTTCTCCTTCTTCCCTACTCCTCCCCCATGTTGTGATCACTCCTTTTTACTTTCACTACTACTCTCTTCTTAAATATAAATTATGGTAACTTATTCCTTAAGGCTTTGCTTACCAAAGTGTAATCTGCATAATGAAGTGGTAATGTTCTAGGAAAGGATGGTAGGATAGCGGGTAACACCAGAATTTAAGAGGAAAGGGAACGTTGCATCATTTATGTTTTGGTCACTAACATATTATTCCATCACTTTTAAAAATAATTACTCCGCGGTTAGCTGAAATATATACCAAACCAACCATAAGCTTTCGCCAGACTATGTAATACCATTTCCTTTAAATCTCCCTCACAAGAAATGTGAAGTGTTTGTGTTCGATCCATGTTTAAATATTCCTATGTAAATAGTAATCCATATTATCAGCACCTTTGAAATAATGACTCAAATAATCTCTCCTTTGGAGAGGTTCAACCTATGTCTCCCAAATTGAAGGTCACTCATCTATGTAGAAGAAACCTCAACTGGACAAAGTGACTGTCCAGCACTGCAATTCAGGCCACCTATAATCTCTCTTGCCTCTCAGGTATTCAACTTTGATGTGCGCCAGTTGAACTGGTTGGAATACATTGAAAATTATGTTTTGGGAGTTAAAAAATACTTATTGAAAGAGGATATGGCTGGGATTCCAGAAGCAAAGCAACACTTAAAAAGGTAAGTATAATCAGTCAGTTAATATTTATTGAGCACCTACTGTGCATCCGACTTTATACCAGACATAACATTTGTGCAGAGAAGGAGAAGAATGAACATTTCTTGGGCATTTACTACATTACAGGTCCTGCACTCTATACTCTACCCTGTAACAGTTTCATTTAGACTTCACTACACCTCCATGAGGAAAGTATTACTTTTGTTATTCCATTTTTATGAAACAGATGTTTAGATTTAAACACAGCAAATAACTTGCCCATGGTAATGCACAGTAAGTCTAAGAGACAGATTTGAACCCAAATTTGTTTCTTCTACCACACTCTGTCATAATGGGATATAAATACCCAACAGACAGGAGACCTGGTTATGCTATTTAACCTAGAAAAAAGTCCCTCCTCAATTTTTTTCAACTTCCTTAAATTTCTTTCAGTCATAATCCCTGAGGGACAAAATTCTAGCACTCTGGTATAATCCTGGTAGAAGCAGAGGATCTGCAGTGCAGAGATGATAAGGATAGAAAAGTAGCTTGCAAAACAGGAAGGAGGAACCTTGAATAGCAAGCCAAGAACTTTAGAATTTACCTTCTAATGAACAAGAACCAGTGAAGATTTATGATGCAGTAACATGATCAAAGTATATTTACAGGATTATGCTAGTCATGCTTGTAAATAGTTTCAAATGGAGAGAGGTATAAGAGAAATGAGTTAGGGAAATATGGTAGAAATCTGACTATTCGGCAAGAATGCTGCGGAAATGAAAGATGCAAAAACCAAAAGGCCAAGTTATGCCAACTACTCTGTGAGCACTACATTAATACTTGCCAGTCATATCCAAGAAAACACACATTTATCTTCAGATAATGTGGTTGGGTATCTGGTAGTTTTAACTTTGGTTATGTCTGTCTCTTCCCTAGGCTCCGAAATATCCACTACCTCTTTAATACTGCCCTCTTCCTAATCGTCTGGCGTCTTCTCATTGCAAGATCTCAGATGGCTCGGAATGTCTGGTTCTTCATTGTAAGCTTCTGTTATAAATTCCTCTCCTACTTTAGGGCATCCAGCACGCTCAAAGTTTAAGAACATTTCACCATAGCTTTTTATCTGGAACCTCTCAGATACCTCTAAAACAGCAAACTGTGATTCTCAAGATTAGAAAGTAACAAGGAATATGCCCAAACTGTCAGTGTCACCTTTTATGTATTCATCCCTATTCCTTAACTATATATTTTTATTTCAGTGAGAGAAGGAAAGTTGTGAACTAGCCAGCCCATAGTCACCTACATTTTAGGGAAAAAAATTCAAATTGTTTCCTAACATTCTATTTTATGTCCTTGCGTATTAAACGTGAGAGTACTCCCACTTTTCTATATTTAGCTTTTCTTTTCTCCCTGAGAGGATTCATTTAAACTCAGTAAATATGGAAAGATGCATGGCAGAAGTTGAAAAGAATTCAAGCAGTACTAACCTTGGAACCATTCTGGGTACCCAAAATAAAAATTTTAAATCAAGATGAGTAGAAGGATAATGATCTCAATATCCTCAAAAGTGAAGGAACGGAAGTAATTCCCCCTGAAAATGTCTCTTTCCACGTTATGCCTTGGAGTCTTGGTAGCTGGGGGATCAGAAAAGGAGGTTTACATTTAACATTTAACTATATTCACTTCTTTAAAAGGAAAAAGAAGTGTAAATAAGTATGTATAAAGTGAGGGATTAAGCATATTTGCATTGGGGACTCATGTATTATGCTTTTAAGTCAAAATTGATATTCTCAAATTTGAATTTGACAGCTATTACTTCTAAATCTTTTTAATCCTCAATTTCTTGGTAACCTTCTTTCAAAAGTCTCCTTCTGAAAGTTGCCAAACCCTTTATATTTAATCTTTTCCCACTCAGGACTCAATTAGAGTGGTTAACAGGGAGAGGGATGGTCCCATTTGATCTTTGCCACTGAGCGAAACAAAACTTCAAATGAACTTTTCAACTGTAGCTTCTGGTATAAAGTGGGGAAGATTGCACTTATGCGATCACTAGAGGATTTACTAGTATCGTGATCATTCCCATTGCACAATGTTAACTGTACAACATACAGCAGAAAAGTGAATAGACTTCACTAAGGGACTCTTAAGTTTAGGAAATAGGTTTTGTTTTCTTAAAAATATTTTGTGTATAATGCAAACTAGTGAAAACTATATATGTTCTCCAATTCCTATAGTAATAATGTAACTGTTACGCCAACTTTCCTCATATTTGAGAGATGAGTACGTTGGATTGCAGCATTTCTTCATGTTAAAAACATGGAATATTACTCAGATACACTATTTGGGGCCTAAACAACTAAAATTAGTCACCACATAACTAGCTGAAAATGACATAGGCATAAAATGTTAACAAAGAATGGCAGTGATATTTATGCTCACTTCCTGGAATAATTGAGTAATATTCAGAAAGGCACACTGAGGTAGTTTAAGTGTACAAGGCCTTCGGGCAGTATCTAGCCCAGTATTATTCCAGATTCTCCTGAGCTCTATATAAAGGGCATTTGGGAGGAACTCTTCTGGGCAGTATCTTCCCCAATCTCATCGAAATTCTGGGAAAGACTTTCCATAGCAGACCACCCAGCTCTGACAGTAAGCACCTGGTGATCTTTAGTTTGAGATGTCTATATGGTACTTTTGCGTTGTATCAATTAAGATACAAGCTATAGATATGGTAAAAATACGAAATCAAGATATAGCTCAGTGGGACTGGATTAAGACATAGTAATAGTTCTAAGAATTCACTTTTGATTGTATGTTTCACCAATTCAATAACTCCACTAATCAAGTATTCACATTTTGACTTTTGATTAAATAAAAATTTGAATTAAAATTCTTCCCCTCTTCTAGTGTTGTCTTTAACTGCTGACTACCGCAGCACTTCTCCCTCCTTTACACCCCCTGTACCCCACCCCCTAACTCCCAGAAAAAGGAAATAACTTCCAAAGAACTCTTTCCACAAATCACATCACAGGAATAACTATCAGATGAATATAAATTAACCTATAGGTACATAATGCTTCACTTTTTCTAACACCATTAATAGGGTTATTTTGACATGAGTATTCTTCTATTTGTGGCATCAGATAAATGACACAAAGTTCTTTTGTGATGATTAGGCAGTAAAAGCAGGTACACCTCTGTATGAAGGGCAATCTCTAGCATATAACTATTTCACATCAAGACCAATTCGCAATTACTTGAATGCCTAATATAAACAAAGCAATGGGAAAGAACCTTCTATGTGGGGGAAAAAGAGGAGGAAAGTACAAAGAAAAGGTACCTATGTTTCAAAAGAAATTCTGGCAATCCCTATATTCTCTACCCACAAGATACCTGATACAGTATCAAGTATTACAGAGTTGAAGAGTCACTGCCTGAGGCAACTAATACTAGAAAAGGTTGAGGCAAATGGGCACACAATTCACAGAAACACTTCTTGCAATTTTCAACTAACATCATTACTTCCATTTAACACCTCATTTAATTAACTTAGCATCTCAAGGTAGAGACTGGTCTAATAATGCCCAAATAGCATGTTATATTACAATAAACATAAACAATTCAAGTAGATCGGTCTAGTTTCCAAAAACATCAATAATTTTCAAAGCTTACAAAAATCACTTGTAAATTTCCACATGGCTACTCTTCTAGAACTGCTATTCTAATAATGTCTGGGAACATAAGCAATCGCCTATAGTAAGAAGTAACAATTCTCATAATCCCACATAAAGGTGTGGAAAAATGCCCACTGCCTAGATCACTTAAAACATTTTTTTTAGTTAACTAAGACTACTAATTGCTGGTTTTCAAATGGAACTGGTTTGAGACAGTAGTGCCCTGCAAAGTGGAGATACTACTGTGGCAAAGGATGCCTAACTTGAGTTTAAATAGCCAGAAACGCCTTTTCTGATACACAAATATTTTAGATGTGTCCCTACTTTATTTGAAATACTGATTCCAACCTGGAACTGCAAAAGGAATAGCAGATGTGATATGGCAATTTACGTCAATTCCAGAAAAATACCTTAAAGAAAGTAAATGTCAGTACAGTATAAGAAGTCACCAAATTGATTTACATAACTGTTTGAAAACAAAATACAAAGCATTTATTAGTTATGAGCTATTGTTGAAGGTCTGCTTTAGTATATAGCTTTCACTAATATATACTTTATCTCATGCCTTCTCATCCTTAATAGTTTTTCCTTATTAAAATAGTATAAAACGAATTATATTTGGAAAAGTTAACCTAACTCCTTTTGTGAAACACAAAATATTATTTGGAGTTGTCAAAACTACTTAAATGTTTCACTGCTTGTAATCTTGTTTGTATTCAACTGTTCACATATTTATACACGTAAATTCGAGTCAACTACTCGATTTTCACTTTTTCATCTTTAATATGAGAAATATAAAATAAATCCTGATCATATAGAAATTTAGCTCCATCTGGAAGAAAAGCAAATGTAAACATGATATTTTAAAATTCCTGTAGCTTTTCTATGAGAAAAAAAGTTTAAATATGGGAACTGAGGCTTATTTGGGGGTGCATTAATTTTCTCCTAGTATTAAAAAGACAAAAAAAATGCTTCATAGTTTGTCACTTATTGAGTCCAAACGTTTGTGCTTGCAACACTAAATATTTCATGTTCTCTTTTCTCTCAAGACACACACACAAAAAAAAGTTGAAAAAAAAATTTCAGTATTTTCAATAGTTGAAAAAAAAATCCAAGGCAGTCTGTTTTCTACTCTTAAATGTAAAGTGATTTTATCAAAGAAATATTTCAGAAAGTAGAAAAAAACTATGCTTTGATTGCATCATCACAATATGGGCAGATACATGGATCTTGATCCGGGCATTTTACCATAAGGTAGTAAACAACTGGTGACCTCTCTATTTGATAGTGTTGAAAAAGGGCTACCTACCACCTTGGCTTGCTGAAGGTTTGCTAGAGCTCAAAACAGGAAAAGTACTAGGTTAAGAGGCATGCTGAGATTTTAAAGGTCCTAAGGCTCAGGTTTAAGTAACTTTTAAACAACCAAAAATAGGCATCTTGAATTCAAGTGTAAGCTCTGAATTTTCAAGGAGTTTCATATTAAATTACTTTTTGGTACTTGAATTACTCAGGACATAGATGGAATGCACAGTGTATTTCTCTTACACTATTAAAAAATTAGATCTGTCCGGGTACAGTGGCTCATGCCTGTAATCCCAGCACTTTGGGAGGCCAAGGCGGGCGGATTATGAGGTCAGGAGATCGAGACCATCCTGGCTAACACAGTGAATCCCTGTCTCTACTAAAAATACAAAAAAATTAGCTGGGCTTGGTGGTACGCACCTGTAGTCCCAGCTACAGGTGCTGAGAGGCTGAGGCAGGAGAATTACTTGAACCCAGGAGGTGGAGGTTGCAGTGAGCTGAGATTGCACCACTGCACTCCAGCCTAGACCAGAGCGAGACTCAGTTTCCAAAAAAAAAAAAAAAAAAATTAGATCTTAGTCATTCCTTTACAAATTCCAAAATTAAGATTGTATTAAAGACTGTAAATCTTGATTAGTAAATTAATTATAAAAATTCAATGCTATCATAAAACGTGAGAAAAGTGTGATATTAATCATCTAACTTGAGAACTAGAAGTAACTTGGGTGCCAGGTGCAGTGGCTCATGCCTATAATCCCAGCAATGCAGGAGACTAAGGTGGGAAGATTACTTGGTCCGGCAGTTGGAGTCCAGCCTGAGCAACACAGCAAAACACTATCTATATAAATGAAAAAGAATTAGCCAGGTTGTTGGTGCATGGCTGTAGTCCTACCTACTCAGCAGATTGAGGGAGGAGGATTGCTTGAACCCAGGAGTTTGGGGATGCAGTGAGTTATGATCGTGCCACTGCACTTCAGCCTGGGCAGCAGTGCAAAACCCCATCTCTTAAAAAAAAAAAAAAAAAAGGAATTTTGTAAAACTAAGTTAAGCTTTTCCTAGGAGGTAGTCTGAAGTGTACAAATACTGCAGCAGGGAATTATTCACCTAAATATTTAATCTTCTTTATAGGTCAATGTATGCAAACATAGTATTAAAAAATCCATTTCATATAATTTGAGGTCTCAGACTTTTAAATATGTAGTCTGGAATATAAACATATAGACACCATGAATACTAAAACAAAAAGGGGAATTGGGTAATAAAGTAGGGTATCCTTTCTGGAGGCACCTCCAGGCATAGGGAAAGTTGCATAATAGGTAGGTGAGTAAAGTGCTCTCTGCAATAGAAAAGAAACACTTGGTGAGGCCAAAAACTCCTAACAAATCCTAATATGCAGGTAAACTTCATCATCCAAAGGACTGTTTGGAATTTTAATACTGCCACTGCCAAAAATCTGACTCTATTTGAGGAGTTTCAGATGGAAGCCTTTAACCTATGGAAATCAATGGCAAAGCAGAATTTTGCTTTAAAGAAATTCCTTTCATAGGAGATAAATTAAAATTTTAATATGGTATTTGGAAAATATGAAAATTAAAAATCATATATATCAAAATAATTTTTAAAATCCTTTTTAATACTTAAAATGATCTAATCCTAAAGAAAATAATCCTAAATCAATATTGTTTTCCCTCCCATTTAGAAAAAGCCCTGAAACTATTGAATTTTCTTACAAGCATACTTGAAGGAGCAGCGATCAGTCTAAATTCTAATTCTTTCCTATGAAGATTCCTGTTGATAGATGTTCTGTTAGTTTACAGCCAAACTTTGTTGGAAATAATATTCAGAAAAATAAATCAAAACCTAGAGAAGGCTCATTCACTACTTAGAATTTTCTGGATGCAAAAATCTTTCAAAGTGTATCACTTATTTTCATCAGTTAACTTCATGGCTCTTAATGATATATACATATATTAATGATGCTTCTGTTATTTTCTGCAAAATATCATTCTGCACAAACTTTACTGCAAAATAGACCCATCACTATTTCTCCTTCTCTCCATTTTAGTTATCCTGTTTTTATACATTTATCTTGAAAAAAATTCATTTGAAAAACTGTTATTTGTGATATCCTACTTTCTAAAACCACTATTTTAAATCTAATCTTTCAGTCTTGTTATTTACCTGGAATTTTCTTTCCCCATTTCCTTAACTGATTAAAACTTTGGAGATTGGTTGATAATTCTACTGTCATTCAGTATTACAAAAGGAAAACTGATATTGGCACACATATTCCAAATACAGCTTTTAATAGTACCTGTGTGATAGCTCCCTCTCACTATTTTTAATCTTTTATAATCTGAAGATTTAGAACTAATCCTTAAATAGTAAGAAAGTTAGAACACAATCTAATACAGAATCAATCATATTCAGGACACCCTGAATGCAAATACTTCATAATCCAGTTTTAAGTTTAATGGACAATGTTTAACATGCCACCTCTCAGATCTGATATATCTTGTGGTGCTTAAAATTTGCCTTACACTGTCATTTAAAGTTACCCTGTTCTCCACTCACCACATACATAAAATATCCTATTTTTCTCTTAATGTTTTACAAACTGATAATTTCCACCATCAGTAGTGGATTTTTTTATAACTCACCCTATGTCCTCCAAAATATACCAATAATATAATTAGATTAAAAACTTGGCATCTTTTTTTTAAAAAGTGCTTTCTTTCCCCTGTATAAGATTCTATATACTATTTGTGAATGATACCTTTGCTACATAACACCTGCATACCTGCCCCTGTGAGAATTTAGTCTTCTAAGACTCTATCTTCAACAGTTAGATAAGTCAATAATCAGAGTTCAAAGAAGTTACTTTTTAAGACCAAATTATTGGATAATTGGTCTTGTTAATATGGCTTAACATTAATATGGCTATAACATAGGAACTAGTCCCTGTTTTTCTTTTTTTTTTATTATTAAAAATGTGACCTGATCACAATTCTTTAAAGTCTAGACTGGTTTTCCATATGTTTTCCACATTTTATTCTGACATCATATCTTTTAAAAACAAAAGATGCAAACATTTGCACTTCTCAATGTTTTTTTTTTTTTTTTTTTCCCATAGATGTAGTTTCACTTATTTCCTTCAGGCTTTTTATCACCAAGAAGCAATGTCTGATTTTGATACCACCCATTTGCTGTGAAAATATAAGAAGGTGTCATCTTCAAAGCAATACTCCAGTTGGGCTTCTTCACTGTTTAGCTGCATGATTTCTTCTAGGACATTTGTAACAGACACAACATATATAGAATTTCAGTTTGGGTTTTTTTTTCCTTTTTTTTCTTTTTTAAAATAAGTATGTTTTCTGCTTATTTGTGTTTCCTTTCCTTTGAATATATTGCACAATATTTTATTATTAAAAAAAGGTTTTATGTCTCAGGCAAAAAGTTTTTCTCCTTCACCCGGGAGGTGTTAATGTGTATTATTTTCTAAAAGAGGTAAGTGGTTGTCTGTGTGGCCATCCTCAAAAGGAACCTAAAGAGAAAAGGAGGGAAAAAAAGACCAAAGAATTAGTTTTATTCCTTACATTCTTTCCTCTAAACACAAGGTTTTATTTTGGGCAATCCTTTCTAGGAACCAAAAGCTACTATTCTCTCTCTCTCTCCATCTTTTTTGAGGCAGGGTCTGCTCTGTCACCCAGGCTGGAGTGTGGGGGTACCAGCACAGCTCACTACAACCTCAACTTCCTGGGCTCAGGTGATCCTTCCACCTCAGCCTCCCACGTAGCTGGGACTACAGGCTTGCAGCACCTTGCCTAGCTAATTTTTTCTATCTTTTGTAGAAATGGGGCTCTCACTATGTTGCCTTGACTGGTCTCAAACTCCTGGACTCAAGCGATCCTCCCGCCTTGGCCTCCCAAAGTCTTGAGATTTCAGGTGTGAGCCACCATGACTGGCCCATAGACTTAACAATGATTCTAAGATTTAGAGATCAGCACCATGTATACTATACCACTTACAGAATTGACAGGTTTATAGGATCCAAGTCTGAAACGACAGCAAATTATTTCAACTATAAATTTTCCAATTCCATGTAACATGCCTGTAATAAACAATAAGTTTATGCTTTTAATTATTTCCTAAACTGTTATTTAAGAATAAATAACTATAATGGAATAGATTATGGAAGAAAATAAAGCAGTTTGCATTATTCACTTCCATGGTTAAAAAATAATCAAGATAGATTTAAAAACAAATGGATTTCTTTTCAAAATCACAAGGCCACATAATTCATGATCTGAGCACAATCAATCTCAATCTTTTATTATTATTTTTTTTGAGATGTCTCACTCCATCACCCAGGCTGGAGTGCAGTAGTACAATCTTGGCTCACTGCAACCTCCACCTCCTGGCTCAAGCAATTCTTGTGCTTCAGCCTCCCAAGTAGCTGGGATTACAGGCATGTGCTACCATGCCCGGCTAATTTTTTGTATTTTCAGTGGAGACAAGGTTTTGCCATGTTGGCCAGGCTGATCTGGAACTCCTGGTCTCAAGTTGATCTGCCAGCCTTGGCCTCCCAAAGTGTTGGGATTATAGGTGTGAGCCACTGCACCTGGCCTAAACACAATCTTTTCAAGTTTTCCCAAACCAATACAATTTTGGTAAATAAATGATGTCAACAACACAAATTTAAATAGATTGAAATGAAGTACTAACAAAGAATTTCCAAAGAAAAGCTATTCATTCATTTAAAAACATGATTCTAAGTATAATAAACTATCCAGCTTCATCTAATACTGAATAAGGACTGAAGATGAAAATAGAATTGTTTCCTTTTCCTGTATTGTACTTAACTCCCAATTTTCATCATTACAATTCAACAAATAATCTTAGCGAATTATTCCAGGATTCAGGATAAAAATCATAAACACATCACTGATTACAAATCTAGTTTCATGTATTGCATAATTCAAAGTACTGTAACATATGATTTTACATACTGTATAAAATGCCTTAAATGCCTTGTAGGCATTTTCATATTTAATTCTACAGCACACTTGCAAATTATATATTATTATTGCTACTTTTACTGATTAGAAAACCTCAAAAAAGGTAGGTGATCTATTCCAGGCTACTACCAAGTAAATAGCAGAACTTACATTCAATTCTAGTTCAATCTGATGTTAATACCCAGGATCTTTCTAATTCACCATTATATAATCTACCTTACATCATTGAATACAATGAAATTAGTTACGTTTACTAGTTAGTCAATATAATTTTGGAGTTTTGTAATTAAAGAAAAAGCTACTTAAATACCGAAACATGAAAATCTGTTATACTTCTTGCCCCTTTGAGAAGAAGCAAGTTAAGTGTAAGCAACACTTTTAGAAATTAGACAAAAAGGAAATGGTTGTTAACCTGTTGTTGAAAAGATTCCTCCAACAATACCACAGAGTCTTACAAAAAACTGCCAGAATGGCATGTGCTCCTCAGTAACTGTCACCATAAGAGAACTGAGATCGTATTTCATAAATATCCCAGAGACTCCATGGCTGCCTGCAGCATGGTTAATGATACGTTCCTAAAAGGGACGCAAAAGGAAGCAGAGAAACAGGAGGAAGAAAGAAACAGAATTCATGTCATCTGGTTACTTACATACATTCAATATTAAGCCCTGCAGCCCTATTGTAAAAGAAGGACATCCACATTTCCTTATGAACTGTCCTACTAGACTAAGCTCTTCAGGGACAAATTATTTTGTATTCTTTGTGCAATTAGCTTTTGAAACTATCAAAAGAGCAGAATCATTCTTTTCTCCTCAAAAAGATCACCTTAGATACAAGTTTTCTACTGAGCTCAAGAGCTTACAAATATATGGCATGTTCCTCATGCTGTAACTAAACTGCAACCTTTAGGAATACAAATAATGAAGCTAACTACTACCAAGGGAAATTAAAACAGTTTTATGTAGGGCATTACAAAACCCTTTCCCTATTACTAGCACAATACAACCTTATAAGACAACTGATCAAGTTTCCAATAAAGTGACTGTCTTACAGCTCTAAAATGCTCAATATCATGCTGAGTTATAAATATACTGTCACTACCTATAAGGGTAGAAACTGTTTTAGGGATCAGGGCATCTACATAATGAAAGACTAATAATGATTCACTTTGGGTTCCAGGACTAATTAATGTCAGCTCTCTCCCTCCCACCCCGTATTGTGTACTTTACCAAACCCAGTTACTCCACTCTTTTTTAAGTTAAAAAACTATTTGTCACCCTATCTATAAACACATCCTTCAACAATCAAATGCCCTGGGATTCTATTATATATATATATATTTTGGTTTTGTTATTTTAAAAATATATCCTGGAGATATTTCGTATCACAGTATACAGAGATCTTTCTCATTTGATTTTTAACAATTGCATCTTCCTCCAGTGTGTAGATGTGCCATTTGGGTTGTTCCTAACCTTCTACTATTACAGATAACAATGTAATGAATAGCCTGAAACACACATTTTTATATTTTTGCCCACTGTATCTTTGGAATAGATTTCTCGAAGTGCGATTGCTGAGTCAAAGGGCAAATGCATATGTCCTTTTGCAGGTACTGCTAAACTACCTTCCACAAAGATTATGCCACTTTGCATCCCCATAGCACTGCATGTTTGCTTATTTTCCCCAAAGGCTTGTCAACTGTATATATTGTCTTTCAGGTGTTTGCCAATCTTACAGGTGAGAAATGGAATCTCCCCACTCCTTAAATAAATGTTGAAAAGCACAATATGTTCTTGTATAAACTTTACCTAGTTTCTTTGTGAGTGTATATACACACATACCTATACACCTATATGCAGTTATATGAACTTGTACTTTCCCCATGCCAAGTGAAAAGCTATAGACACATGACACTTTACCCCTAAAAACTTCAATATCTAAGCTCATAAGAAAAAAAAAATTCCACAATTATTGAGGGCATGGTCATCATGAGTTATAAGGCTAGTAAAAGAAAACACTATATAAAGGAAAGCAAAAATTTTAAAGCACTTAAATTTTGCCTTAGAATTCTTTCGGATACAAGTGTTTGAATACTCACCATTCAAACAGAAAAATAAGAAAACATGACCCCAAAGTAGATGAGAAGTCTATTAAACTGTCCAATTCCAAACCTTTGCTCATCATTGTCAGTATTTATTTATATGGCCATACCACTCTGAGCTAGTGGAATGTTCTTCATCACAATCAGATGAATACAAAGCATTAATTTAAGAAGGCAAACCCTCTAAATTTGCTATCTAATCCATGATAACCACATATGCCCAGAAAAGGTAGTACATTTTTAATAAATAAATAACATAGAATTCAAAGAATCTGCTGCCAGATCAAGAACTGCTTATATCAACTTATGAGAAAACACATTACAAAATTAAGACATTAAGAATAAAATAATTAAGGCCATCACAATTTAATAATTTTAAGTCTTAATGCAATAGAAAACATTTCAGATATTTTAATATCTACTTTTATTGCTTTAGAATATACTAATATTCATTTCTGGTATATTTCTGATTTAAAATAAAATGTTAATTCATTTCCAAACTTCCACAGATTTTTAAATGAGGGAAGACAGCAAGTAAAACGCCACCTTATTTTGTAGCCAGGAAACTTTAAAATGCTTTTTAAAGAAATCACCAACTTATTTTACCGGTTGGATTCAACTTACCCTTTCTGTCACAGAAAATTGATGGGTGTCTGCTGATATTTTATATGTATGTAGTTTTGTTGGCACAACTGTAATAAAATACTGGAACATCTGGTTGTCTAGAATATTAAAAAAAAAAAAAAAAAACTTTTTATCAATTCAGTAGCAACAAACTACTGCCAAATAGATTCTTCTATTAAATACATTTAACCTGAAATTTAGCTGGATGTGGTGGCTCACACCTGTAATCTCAGCACTTTGGGAGGCTAAGGAAGGAGGATTGCTTGAGTCTGGGAGTTCGAGACCAGTCTGGACAAGATAGCTAGACCCTGTCTCTATAAAAAATTTAAAAATTAGCTGGGCATACTGGTATGCACCTGTGGGTCCCAGCTATTCAGGAGGCTGAGGTAGGAGGATCATATGAGCCCAGGAAGTCAAGGCTGCAGTGAGCCATGATTGTGCTACTGCACTCCAGCCTGGGCAACAGAGCAAGAACCTGTCTCAAACAAATAAAAAATAAAAACATTTAATCTGAAATGTAATGTTGCACATAACTTAGTGTCTAACAAAAAAAAAAATTTAAAGAAAGAACCAATGAAAGCAACATATTTATACTCAGTAAAACAAATTCTCAGTAAGCATAAGATGGGCAACACAGATGTTTAAGAAAAATGAACTGGTGACTTAGTTAAATATTCCTTATAATCATTATTATCCTTTTATCAAATATGAAAAAGTAGCTTTTTTTTTTTTTGAGATAGGATCTTGCTCCGTCATCCAGGCTGGAGTGCAGTGGCACAATCATGGCTCACTGCAGCCTCAACTTCCTGGGCTCCAGCAATCTTCCCACCTCAGCCTCCTGCGTAGCTGGGACTACAATGCACACCACCAAGCCCAACTAATTTTTTTTTCGTTTTTAGTAGAGACACGGTTTTGCCATGTTGCCCAGGCTGGTCTCAAATTCCTGGGCTCAAGTGGTCCTCCTGCCTTGGCCTCCCAAAGCACTGGGATTATAGGTGTGAGTCACTGCGCCTGGCCAGCATTTCTTTACAGTACAGAAACTAAGAATAAGATAAAATTATAAGAGAATAACCACCACAAGACACATTTTCAGTTTCTACTAATATCTTAAGATATACACTACACTAAAATCAAATTAGCTAGCCTTTGAATAAATACAAGGAACTGATATCATAGTAGGAAGAAAACTAAAGAAACTACTCAATGATGGCCTGGGGTTACTGTGTAATCAAAAGGATCATTTTTATGTAGTCATTAGGCATTTCTAAGTTTGACACAAGTTTTAAATATCAGTATATTGCCAATTACTAATTAACTGTAAACAATTACCCATTCACATAATATAAAACACGTTAATTCTCTAGGTCTAGAGAATTCTCTGGAAAAAGTATAATTAGATACATCTATCCATAGGTTCAACTAGATAAGCAAGTAAATGTTTTTATTATCCTTTTGTTAGAGATGAAGCAACTCAAGTAGAGGGATGTTAAGAAACAGGCCAAAGTCCAAGTTATTAAGTGGCAGAGTGAGAACTTGAATCCAGGCGGTTTCACTCAAGGGGAGCATGGTTTTAAATTTAAGCAGAAAAATTTATCCCAGATTTAAATAGAAGCTTGTACCACTGTGTACATAAAAGAGTAAAAGCTTTGACCTTCCTCTTCACTTCCCTCTCACTCATGGAAGGAATGATTCATCTGCAGAAAGTAATCATGTGTGGCTAAGCCACTCAACTAGATAGTATAGGCATTCTCTCTTTTAAACAGCTCTGTCTTTAAGACATACATATCCACCTCTCTACCATTAGGAAAGTGAGCCATCCCTGCCATTTGAGAAGTTGGCAGAGTAGGGGGAGTATGGAGTTAGGTTAACTAGTTTGTGGCAGCATATATAGATTGTTTTATTTCTATGAGCTTCGTTAATAATAAAACTGCCTGCAATGCTCTCAAAAAGATCATCACTTGGCTCACTTACTTACTTCACTCAAGTTTTTTTTCAAATACCACAGCCTCTTCCATGCCCTTTCTCGTATCATAGGCAATCTCCTTTATTTTGTTCAGAGCCATTTGCCCTAACACTTATTACCTAAAGATCTAATTCCCTATATGAATGTGTGCTCTATGAGGGGCAGGGACTACGTCTATCTTGTTTATCCAAATCTGCACTGCATTAAAGATGTTAATTGTTAAGTAACCCCTGCAATACTTCTGGAGAACATCAGGAAAGGGATAGGTACCTGACAGAGCAGATATGTAATGGTGATGTTTTTCTTTTTGGAAAAAGAGGCCGAATGAAACATATATTACGGAGGAGAAAAGTACACAAACTGCTTTAAAGCTTTGAATAACCTGATGATACTCACCTAACAGCATTTCAGAATATGACTCTAAATACCTCTTAGTTTCTCTGAATTTAGAAAGAAGTGCACTTAAAAACAGCATTTTGAAAATTAACTTGTTTATATTTAGAAGAGCTTCTGTACAAAAATTTGTAGTTCATTTTAACATCTTGAAACAAAGCATCGACCAGTTTGTTTCCAAATGAGCATCTCTCAGGTAACACGCAATTCATTTCAGAGGAGAATTAACATATGCTTAGATTACAGATTAGATTATACTGACTAAAGCTTATAAATCTCAAAATGTTTCCATCCATACATTTCTAAATTTAGTACACTCAGCTTTCCTGAAGGGAAACATTCCCACATGAACATAAAATATTCATGAATGTAAATCAGTATTCTAAATTCTAAATATCTTTAATATATGATTATAACACTGCTAAAAAGTAAAGAATATGAATAAATCTAAATAGAATACTAATAAATCTACTTAATGAAAAACTAAATCCTTAATTATAATTTTACAAAGGACAGAATTCCTACTAGCTGAATAAGCTTCAGAAGTCCTTTAAATGTCCAATAGCTGGAACATGGTATATAACATGACTATTTTAGAAAGAGGCAATCAAAAACCTGCAGAAAACATGAAAACAGACAACTTTCTAAAAAACTAAGAAAATTATCTTTCCATATTTGGATAGACTTGATTCTTTAAATGGAGCAGAAGGTTAAAAGAACATTTTAAAAAGGTTATCTGTGCTACGATGTACTCCTTCTATGTTAATAACCAAACCATTCCAGAATAACTAGGTTTCTGGTGTTTGTAAAATTCTCCAGAGAGGTTTCTAAAATGATACATATGCATTTTAAAACTTTGAACCTATATTATACAACGAAGAAAGTTCTTCTCATAATGTTGAACCTTTCTTTCGTTCTTATTCTTTCTTTGGTGAATACAAAAAAGTGCAGTTATGCCCTATTAATGTATTAACTTTTCATCTATTTCTACTGATTATATTGAACTCCTTCTGCCTTTTAACTACTTCATCTTTTAACTTGAATTTCTTTATTCTGTTCTATGGCTCATATTTGAATATTCAAATTTCATCCACTACTAGGACAAATTCTCTCCACACACATCTCACTCACCAACCACTTAAAGATTATCTTTACACAGTAGTCAGGAAGACATTAAAAATGTATTAATATTCAGGTTATAAGCAAAATTTTCTACATGAAAAATCCAACAGTAATATTAAATACTTACGATCTATAGCAATTTTTTCAGTTCCATCTAAAGGATTAATAATTGCTGGAACAAGCTCTCCAAAAGACAAATGATCTATTCTATGAGAAAAGTTGTAAGCTAAAAGGCAAAAAATAAAAACAACTTAGCAGAGAAATTATATTATTCGAAATTACATGTTACAGACTGGTTTACATCCTTATCTATTCTCAAATGAAAATGTTTAAAATCTGCAAGGATAATAATACAGTATTTTAAGCCACATTACTTTGAGAAAAATAAATGTAAACACATGTGAATTAAATGTATAAAATAAATTCGGACAAAATGCTACACCTCAAATTTTGTAATTATATAAAATTTAACGTCTAGAAAATATTACTATAATAATGAAAGCCAAAAATATACATCTTTCCTTTTCCAAATCATCATATAGTAACTGGGCTGTATTGTTAGAATTGGAATGATGTCCATGTAGCCATATAATAAAACTGATCAGATATATTTTTAATACAGACTATTGCTTAATGTGACCAAACTAATTTTTTGTGGAATCCAATACTTGTTTTGTCTTCTAAAGCAGACTTTAAAAACTTAAGTCTTATGACAATCATGATACCAAACTAACCTGAATACTTTATACGTATCTATATATTCATATTTCAATTTGCAAATTGAAATGAACTGCAAACGTATTCTTTTCATTATCCCTAAAAATTAGCAGAAATGTGTCAAAGTTATAGAAAGTACACTAGACTTTCCTCCCTAACCTCAGCAACTCTGAGCCATGACCAAATACAAATGCAGATTAAAGTAAATCAATTTAAAAATTTATTTTTTCCTTTGGATGAATATGTTTTCAAAACAGCTCACTTTCAACTACACTGCATCTGCACTTTAAAAAATAATATTTTTTTCAAGTACATCTTTACTAAAAAAAAGTCAGAAACTGCTTACATTCATGGTTGACAAGTGCTGCCAAATGTGCATGACCACGAGGATGTGGAATTGCCCTGAAAGGAGAAAAAACAATATTAAAGTAATACCATTTATATGTATAATTTGTTAAGATCAGAAAGTGGATCTTCCCTAAGTTATATAAGTTTTCGTAGTACAAAATAACATAAGAATGTATTTGGCCTATGACTGAGCAGACAAGTCTACTCATCTCAGCAATGCAATAAACTGCTGGAGGTTGGCAAACACTTTTGGTAAAGAGTCAGATAGTAAATACTTCAGGCTTTGTGGACCAAGATGCAAAATCAAGTATATTATGTAGTTACATAATGAGAAAAAGCAACTTTTCACAAACTTTTCATTGATATAATAGTAATGAGTCCTTTTTTTTTTGTAATACAACTGTTTTGCAGGGAGATTATACTTTGTTTAATTGGGGTTTGGAATGTTTCCTATTTTCAAAACTGACCATAAATCTTTATCTGATGATGATGATCTATAATGACATTTTAAGTATTTCATCTTTGAAAAATTAATCCACGAGTATGAGCTGAGCATATTGATTGCTTGAAAGACATTTACAGAATGCCAGTAGATTTTTCTCCTAACACTTATTTACCTATAAACATGTTATTATATTGCAGATTAATAACTTCCAATCTAAATTAAAGCATAATTTCCTCAATTGCGCAGTTAAATGAATTTGAAACATGGAAATTTCCTTTGTATTTGCATCAATGTCTGAAGTTCTGGAACTACAGTTTGAAAAGTCAGAAAATATATTCAAGTATGAGAATGAGTCTAGATTCTTGCTTTAACTTTTGACAGCAAACGCTATCAAGGCATGAAAAGTAAAAAAAACCACTCAAAATCACTAGTCACTGAAACAACTTTACTACAATATAAATTTCACAAAAATTGGTTTTGCCTTATACTTTTAGGCTAAATTCATTAAACATTATTAAGTCTGCATGAAACTTAATTTCCAAAAATATTCCTTGCTCAGTAATTGTAACTGATGGAAGTTTTCTCATTCAGAAAAAATCCAATCTTGGCACTGAGCTCAAAAAATGTACTGCTAAGCCATCAAACTGCTACGTAGTAGGGCGAGATGGAATATTTAGTTTTTATACCTGACCAAAAAGAAACCACGGAAATGTCAATATTTAGGTCCAGGAGAGCAAATGAAGTTTACCATTGACACACCAGTTTAAAATACACCATCAATTCAAATATTTTCTGCAAAGTACTACTGATGATACAATGGATAACAACAGGCATTAAACACTACATTTTCACAAGGTTTGAAAGGCATCCAAGTAGGCCTTTTTCTGCTTCACACACCACCATCAGTTATAATACATTTGTAACATATACCAACCAGATTCTACTTTAGGATGTACTGAATTTGTGTTCTCTCAACTTCTATGAAAATATTCTTGCCTATAGTTTTTGTTGCAAGCAGGTGATTCACAGATACTAATTCTTCAATCACTTCAAATTCAGCATTGATTCCTCGATTAAACAATAAGCAGTTCTAGTAACATCTGCCCACTGATCAAGAATTTAGGAACTACTCAAAATCTCCTGGTTTGTTTTTGAACTGGCTATTAGATACTGCTCTCAATGTCCTCATCTACTGGAACACTTTTCTTGAAGAAGGCTAGTCATCTAATTGTCTAAAGCAAATTTATTTTCTCTGGAGTCATTTCTTTAGCTTTGGCAGTCAAACATTGCTTCACAGACTTATCAAATGGTTGGATGACTTTCCTTACTTGCTAAACAATGAGGCACTTAAAGATTACAGCTTCATTTTCACTTTTTATAAAATTCTAGTGTTTGGATATTCCATTTTTAATTTTCTAATTTTTCTGACCATTGCTTTTTTACAGGTTGGTAACACTGTGATGAATGATCAGTCTGGCACCATCAACATATACTCTATTCTTTTAGTACAATTAGTGTCATTGCTTAATACGCAGGATGTTCTGCAGCCAAATTTGATCAAATAATCCAAAGTCCACTGTGCTTTAAAAATGCAACATTTGAAGTCATATTTCTTTTTTTTTAAACATAGTAATACAATAAATAAAAAAAATGCTGCAGGACAGGAATACACACAGCACTTTCAATGCTGTCAAATTATAACTGCATCACTGCAATTCATAGTATACCAAAGTACAAAGTAATGAGAGAGTCATATACAGTCTCTGCCAGAATTTCTCAACTGTGTTACTGTAATACAAAAGCAGCCATATATATAAACAAATGAGCACGGCTATATGCCAATAAAACTTTATTTCTGGACACAAATTTAACTTTCATGTATTTCTCATGTATTATATTACTCCCCTTCTGATTTATTTTCAAATATTTAAAAATGTAAAAACCATGGCTGGGCAAGGTGGCTCACACCTGTAATCCCCAGGTCTTTGGAAGGCCAAGGCAAATGGATCACTTGAGGTCAGGAGTTTGAGACCAGCCTGGCCAACATGGTGAAACCCTGTCTCTGCTAAAAATACTAAAATTATGGGCGTGGTGGGGGGCTACCTGTAATCCCAGCTACTCAGGAGGCTGAGGCAGGAGAATCACTTGAATCTGGGAGGCAGAGATTACAGTGAGCCCAGATCATGTCACTGCACTCCAGCCTGAGCAACAGAGTGAGACTCTGTCTCAAAAAAAACCAAACAAATAAATAAATAAAATTTAAAAAATAAAAATTTGAAAGCCTTTCTCAGCTCATGAACCATACAAAAACAGGTAGTAGGCTGGATTTGGAATATAAGCTGTAGTTTGCCTGCCCCTGCAGTAAACCTCGGTTCTGTCATACACTGTTATCTTTCAAATTTAACCTATTCTTTTAACATCTTTATACTTCTACAAATAAGTATTATCCTTCCCTGTTCCCGGTTAAAAAAAAAATTAAAAAATCACCTTGAAGATCTCCTTTACCACAATCCTGCTTTACCCAGTTGCCAATTCTAGCAATTAACTAAAAAACTGAAAACAGAAACTCTCCATAAAGGAGCCTTCTTTATTTATTACCAATTAACTGTCACCACTGTCAAGTTTCAGAATACACCGTAGTAGGTCTAAACATTGTTTAATTTGTTCTATGTGTTACCTAGCAAAACACCAGGCACTTTAAAAAAGGCAATACAATGATTAGGGAAAAGTATTAACTGACATTCAACACAAAGTATACTAAAACCCTGCTCAATAAAGCATTTCCTGATGCACTGGAATGATTGGTAGTTTGGTCTCGTAAATTCTTCTGGGTTCAGTCAAGTATATTACCTCAAGCTTAGTACTAAAAAGAAAGTCTACTGTCATAAATTATTCCTAGCTCCACTCACATTGTCAGCCTAACAGTGTTCCTACTATTATTTTCAAACAAACAAATTTAGAGTTTTTCTGAATAACCGAATTACAATACTACACATTGAATATCCCTTATCCAAAATGCTTGGGATCAGAAGTTTCAAATTTTAGATTTTAGAATATGTACATTTTATTTGCCAGGAAGGCCTCCCTAATCTGAAATCTGAAACACTCTTAAGCATTTTCTTTCAGCATTGTGTTGACAATGCTCAAATTTGGAGCACTCTGAATTTCAGATGTTCAGATAACAGATGCTCAACCTATACATTTTACTTCAATGACCTCTCTCACCACCCAGGATTTTACTCTGAGAGGAATAGAGAGCTGTTTTAAATAATATTTCCTTTTTTGTTGTTGTTGTTGACAGGTGTATTCATTTTATGAAATAACAGCATATGTGAGCATCTTCTTCAAAAAATTAAATTTAAATCAAATTAAATCACCATAGTACAGATGACTGTAGCTATCTGACACTTGTTAAAACTCTGCATAGGGAGGATGGATATTCAGAATTTACCTGTTTCTTTTCTGGAATATTTTCTACCCTATCAGACAAGAATCTAGCCTGCATGACTTTCAGTGCAGGAAAAGTTGTTCTGAAAATTGGTGGGGGGTGAAGAGAGGCATTTTGAGTTGTCAGAATTATTGGGAAGTGGTTGCTATTGGGATTTACTGGACAACAGGCACAGAAACAAGGCATCCTACAATGAAATTGACAGTCTCATTCAAAAAAGAATCATCCCAGGTTTTACCTGAGTTTCAAATGCTCTAAGAGATACTCATCTACATGAAAAGTCTATTATAATAATCTGAGTCTAGAACTGAACTCCATTTAACTATATAAAGTACCTGTTGTCATTTTGATATACACTAAATCTCCCAGAAAACTAAGGGAAGCTTATATTGTTTTGTTTAATATTACAAAGAGGTATTCCTATTTCTGAATATCATCTCATCAATGGAAATGTCACTCATGGTATTTGAGTAGCTAATACATCTGTTTCAGTTTGCATTTGTAGTTATTATATATTTAAAAATTCTACATATAAGTGGTAAGCATCTGCCTACTTCATTATGTCTTCTAGTGTATTCACACTCAAGCATACTGAAATACAAATTATGCTACAAATTATGCTCCTTTTATTACTCTTTTATATTACAGTTGAGATTGACATTGGGTCTGAGAGGTAATATGAGACCTTGAAAAAGATCAATATTGAACTTGACAAATGTAATACTAAAAAATTAGGAGTGGGTTTACAGGATATCCCTGAGATGACAAGATACAAACCAAATGCTTTTCCATTTGGCCTCTCTGATAGTATGAGTTACCACCTGTGAAGGAAAGTAAAATTGTGAAAAGACCAAAAACAAATTTTAAAAAGGGACATAATATAGAGTCTGATATAATATTTGTCAAAATTTCCCTCTTTGAGTTGGTGTTGGACTAAAATATTGTTTGTATCCAAAGGTGCAATAAAATCTTCTAAATTTCTTTAAGCTACGATTTCAAGACATTCCAAGGCTCCCAGCAATAGGCTGGGTTGGAGATGAGTAATGGTAACAAAACAACAAAACATAAATTTCAAGAGATAACGAAGAAAAAAATAAATGTTTGATCTGAGTATTGTAAATACTGAAATACTTTTTCATAGAAATCTAATGTTATCTCTCTATATATATTTTAAAATTTCCAGCCATGCTCTTTCCTGCTGTTTTTGCCCTTTTTAATTTATTTTATTTTTTTCTTCACTGTTTATCCTGAGTTTCTAGCATGGTACTTTGCACATAGCAAGTACTCAAAAAATGTCTTGTACAATAAAGAATTGTTCAGTTCAGCTCTCTATATGGGAGGGAAAGACGAATGGATCTATTTATTCACTCAAAAATTTAACAAGTGTTTATGACAATTTCTGTGCTGGCTGCTGCTCATATTTTTTCTTAACTTTTACCTAATTTAATTTTATATTCTAGACACTGCTAATTTCTAACTTTATCAAAACACTTGTCTAGGATTAGCCAGGAATTACATTTTGATGAGGACCACTAAAACGTTAAGACAAAAACCTAATACCATATCAAAAAAAAAAATGAACAAATTAATGAAATGTCTAGGTAAGAGCTCTCTGGCTACTAAAACCTGGCAAGTAGAAGGTTGTAACTGATATTTACCTACAGTTCAATTACTTTAATACACAACACATGACATGACTGCTTTACTTTTGTTTTTAAGTAGTTTTTGAAGTTAGTAGTTTTCTCTATCCTGAGACTGAAGCCCCAGACAACAATCTCAAGACATTAAAAATACATATACATGGTATTTTAAGCAATCCTTTAGTAGTTAGCTATATGTTATTTGATTAGCAAAGTATTTTTTTTTTTTTTTTTTTTGATACAGAGTTTCGCTCGTGGCCCAGGCTGTAGTGCAGTGGCATGATCTCGCCTCATTGCAACCTCTGCCTCCTGAGTTCAAGCAATTCTCCTGCCTCAGCCTCTCAAGTATCTGGGATTACAGGCGCCGACCATCACGCCCAGTTAATTTTTTGTATTTTTTGTACAGACGAGGTTTTGACATGTTGGGAAGGCAGGTCTCGAACTCCTGACCTCAGGTGATCCACCCACCTCAGCCTCCCAAAGTGCTAGGATTACAGGCGTGAGCCACCCTGCCTGGCCAGAATTTACTTTTAACCAAGCTCCAATTTTGTTTAAAGCATTTTCAGTAAGTGAAAAGAACATACTTGCCCACTGTTATGTGAAAATTCCCTGCTACTTTATTGACATATAGATGGCCATGAATTCTGCATGCATCTGGAGACTGTGATGAATCATCTTCTCTGTTAAAATAAGATATATTATTTAAAGCACATTCAACATAGTTACCATTTTATGATGAGAAAAATGTGTATAGAAAAAAAAATCCCTAAAGATCATTTTTTAGGTAATATTCTAAATGTTAAAAATAGAATAGCAGTTTCCTGAAGTCTAGACATTTATAAAAATTACACATCTATAAAACAGGAAAAAAAATACTTATTTAATATCTGTTACATTTACATAAATTTGAAATTCCATGGTTCTTCAACTCTAACCAGAGGACTAAGTCCAGTGACAGAAGACTAAAACAAAAGAATTAGTCCAAAAAGACCTATTTTCTTCATTTATTTCTGGTACTGTAGCAGGGAGAGGGAGGGAGGGCAGAAATATGATTGAGGTAAAGGAAAGGTATGCCACCTAAGTTCAAAGAAACAATGACATTTTCTTCGTAAGCAAATGTAAAATCTTGCACATTTTTATTATATTTATGATTATAGCATTTCCAAATATCCACTAATCTTTTTTTTTTTTTCTTTTGAGACAGAGTCTTGCTCTGTTACCCAGGCTGGAGTGCAGTGGTACAATCTGACTCACTGTAACCTCTACCTCCTGGGGTCAAGCTATTCTCTTGCCTCAGCCTCCTGAGTAGCTGGGACTACGTACATGCACCCACCACGCCCGGCTAATTTTTTTGTACTTTTAGTAGGGATGGAGTTTCACCACATTGGTCAGGCTGGTCTCGAACTCCTGACCTCAAATGGTCCGCCTGCCTTGGCCTCCCAAAGTGCTGGGATTACAAACGTGAGCCACTGTTCCCAGCCTCTAATCTTTAAAATACAAAAACGTGAAATAAAATTTCTAACCAAAGCTTATGGGTCCTCAAAATAGTAAATGAAACTAATTTTTCTTAAAACTCAATATAATTTTATATGGAGGTATACCACGCATAAAAAAGAAAATTAAATGCAAATAAATATTTGTGATAATTCTGATCAAAATCACAGCCTATAAATTTAAGAGCAAAAGGTGTCTTTATAGTAAAGAATGATTCTATTTTCCCTTCTTAAGAAAAATAAGATTCAGAAAACTAAACCAACACTTTAGTTTTAACTATGTCAAAGTAAATTCATAATAAACAGTTGCACATTTAAAATACAGATCTCACCTTGGTGGAAGAGCTGTTGATGCACTTTTAAAAGCACTTTTAAATATCACATCTTGAAGTGAATGCTCTTCTTGTAGCCTACTCTGAATCAGCTGCAGCATCCTAAATAAGAAACAAGCAATAGTTTAGAACTATAGAAAGGTACACAAAGAGAGCTGACACTTATTCAAAAATGACAATGTTTAGCTGACTTAGCTAAACCATACGTTTATTATTACAGGATTTCATATTCTAAAATAACATACCAAGTTTTCTTTGGTCATTTCCTTGAAAGCAAGTGAGGCAGGGCGGCTAGAGGTCTAATAGCTGAGCTCCATAAGCCTGTTTGATCCTATCAGTAATGGATGTGCAGTCAGGACCACCAAAGTAGGGCTTCTACTCACTTAAGTATCTAAATTAATCTTTCATGCATACATGCACAATTACAAAATTCTTTTCTTTGTCAGACACTGAACGAAATAGTATAGATACAAAGAGTAAGACAAATAAGGGACTATACAATAGACTTGATGGACTTGAAGTGGTACGTTACTCAGCATAAACTCATACCACAAGTATCTCATTTTCATTACAAGAATTTCTCTCTCTACAATACTTCTACCATTGAGCTGTGTTAACTCCTACAATTTTCAGCAATAACTTTGTGTCATTAGATGTAGTACTATTTTATCTCTTTTAATTCTATTTCTTTAAATAACTTATATTCCAAGTCATCTGTAGTAAAGTTCAAACTTGGTAAGTACAAAAATTATACACAGTGGGAAGGGAAGAATAAACAAGTGGAGCACAGATAATTCTAATAGCAGTGAAATCATTCTGTATGGCAGTATGGTAGATACATGTCATTATACATTTGTCAGAACTCACAGAATGTACGTTCAACACGAAGAGTGAACTCTAATGTAAACTATGGTGATGATGTGTCAACACAGGTTCACTGATTATAACAAGTATATCCAACCTGATGCAAGATGTTGATAATGGAGGAACCCATAGGGGGATGGGTATATGAGAACACTACTTTCTGCTCAATTTTGCTGTGAGTCTAACTACTCTAAAAGAAAAATACATATATATAACTTGGAAAAAAGTTATAAACATAGGTACTCACAAAAAGAAAGCAATTGTAAATCTCATAATACTTTACCATCCCACCATAATGATAAAAAAAGCACTTTCCAGATGTGCAAGCAGAAGATTAAAAACTCACACATCATCTATCTAGAAAATTAGTAAAACAGGCCTATTTAAAATAACAAGTTATATTTATACTGTATAGTTTGGAATAAAATAAATCTGAAATCTAGACATAAAAAGTAGAAACCAGAAAGGTTCTGTCCAGGGTTTGAAATTTACAGTTAAAGAGAGATTAACTGTGATCCTAAATATTTTAGGAAAGTATTATAGAATATCAATTGAGAGAAAATTTAAATCTCTTAGAAAATTCCAGAAGTAAAGAACATTTTGGTATGCACATTAGTTAGGAAGATATAAACCTTGGGTATCTCTAGGCCATTCAAGAGCTATTCAATAATTTTAGAATCAGAATGTGATAATCTAGGATGCTTCAAGAAGCCAGATCCCATCCTCAGATTCAGACATTTGAAGACTTAAAATCTTTGGATCCAATGCCAGCAGAAATGGAAATCTTCACATTTTTTTGTGTGTCTTGTATATTGAGAGTTCAACTTTTGAAGCACAGCAGTGATCAAGGAGTTTGATGACAACAAACTATACATACATGTATATGTATGTTTGTATCCCAAGCCTATATTCCACACATGAAGGTATGCAGAGAATATTATGATGGCAAATTTATATCACCTTAAGAGTAGAAATACAATCTCTTCTCCCACTTATTACTAGTTTCGAGCATTGAAAAAAATTCTAAATGAAAGGAGAAATCTCACTTTAATGTTTCTGGATCAAAGTAAAGTATTTCATCTGTGGATGGCTTTCTACTAAAAATTCTAAGAGCCCAGAGACAGCTAACATTCAGTGCTTTTGTTCACCGACATTCAATTTCAACTTTCATAAAAAACTCCCTCAAGTGGTAAAACTGGAAATTAAAAGAGAAAGACCCTTGGAATATACTTAGGGACTAGAAAAAAAAATGGATAAAGAAAAAAAATTTGGAATAATCTTAAACTATATAAAGCCTTTATAAGTGCAAGACATAACCTAGAAAATAAAAAGCAATATATGGGGGGTGGGAGACAGAAGCACTTATAACAAAGAACTATTTTCTTTAATTTAAAAATAATTCTTACAAAAAAACTAACCAGCAAAATAGGCATATAGGCAAACATTTTCACAAAAAAATATAAATGAGGAAAAAAAACCCACAAAGACAGTCAATTGATTCATAAAGAAATGTTAATTAATAAAAGCATAGTACCAATTTTCACCCATCAATCTGGCATATATTTTTTAAAATTCTAGGTATTCCCGTTGTTGGTGAGGTTGTACAGAAACAAGTACTCTAGCCTTTTGGAGTATAACTGAAATAATAATTTGGGAGGACATAGGCACTATCAAAATGTTAAATATCCTGAGAGAAAGAAATTCTATTTCTAGAAATACACAAACACACAAACATATACACAATTAGGTTCAAGAATGTTCACTGAGTATTGTTTTTAATATTAGAATTCTGAAAGCAATCTAAATACCCATCAATAAGGATCCAATTAAATAAACTACAATCTATCCATAAAATAGACCATTATATATACAGAAATGAGTTCAAAATATCATGTTAGGTAGAAAAAAGCAACTTAATTCTGTATATATATTTCTATATATAAATAATTATGTTTTTATATGTAACACATTATAAAATATATAAATATATTATAATATATAATGAACATATAAACTTATATATTATAAAATATATAATATACTCATATATATCAGAACTATATAGAATTATATACTATATAGATTATATGTAAGAATTATCATAATTTTGTATATATACACAGAAATATATATAATATACATATTATATACATACACACAAAATGTCTGTCTAGAAGGCTACCCAAGAAACTTATTACTGGTTATTACTGCTAATCAGTGGTATTAGTTTGCAGAAAGAGAAGGGGGCTTTTACATTTACTTTGTATCTAGGTGCTCAATCTTTTGGCTTCCCTGGGCCACACTGTAACTATAGCTGATGAGTTAAAAAAAAAAAAAAAAAATCACAAAAAACTCGTAATTTTTTCCGAAAGTTTACAAATTTGTGGCCGGGCACAGCAGCTCATGCCTGTAATCCCAGCCCTCTGGGAGGCCGAAGTGGGCGGATCACTTCAGTTCAGGAGTTCAAGACCAGCCTAGTCAACATGGTGAAACCGTATCTCTCCTAAAAACACAAAAAATTAGTTGGGCATGGTGGTGTGTGCCTGTAGTGTGCGCCAGCTACTAACGAGGCTGAGGCAGGAGAATCGCTTCAACCTGTGACGCGGGGGTTGCAGTGAGCCAAGACTGCACCACTGTACTCCAGCCTGGGCGACAGAGTGAGACTCTGTCTCAAAAAAAAAAAGTTTACAAATTAGTGTTAAGCTACATTCAAAGCATTCCTGTAGGGCCGCAGGCTGGACAATCTTGCTTTACATCATTTCTATTCAAATTGAATTTTAAAAATAATCATATATTACTTTTGTAATCAAAAAAATGTTGATATCATTTTAAATAAAAACTAAAACTTATGAATCAAAGTTTACCAGAAAAAAGATTATGCATGACTTTAAGATCTGACGGTTTTTGAAATTGTAAAGATTATATTATATACTAAATTCTGCTAATAATTCATCCAAAGAAATCCCTAGAGAAATGTGTTAGTCCATAAATAGTTTACAATAGACAAAATATGACTTAGATTTCCATGGAGCACAATACTTTGTTCTCTTATTACCTCTGCCACTCTTTCTGCTGTGGTGAAAGATCAAATACTGCCTGAAATGAAAGAAAACATAATCACTAGCACTGTCAAATTATATTGGCTTTTACACTACAATTTTAAAATTTGTTCTTTGAGCAAGAAACATAAACTTAGAGTGTTGTTAAAAACAAGTATTCATGGTTTACATTCAACTTCTACTAAGTCAAATGTGCTATCTTTACTGAAAAATAGCATAAAGAAATTTTACAAATCACAAATATTTTCCTGTTACAGTTATCGACATTTACAGGAATATATGCAAGTTGACAATTTATCACATGTACAAAATGGTATCTTAGGGCTTAAAATCATTTAAATGATGCTAGCATGAAATTCACAAGTATTGGGGTAGAAAATGACATACAGAGTTATATTCAAGCATCCAAAGCCCAAATTCTTGCTGGTAAAATACCATAATAAAATCAACAATTTTTGAAATGAGTTCAAAAATAGCACAGTAATTCCCAAATGCATTGATCAACAAAGAACTACTTAAGAAATTTTATCTAGGTATGATCAAAGTCAGACTTGGCTACTTGTAGAGTCAGAGAAAAATATGCAAACTTCCCATAGTAGCTATATCCACAATTTAATTTTGCAACAATAATCCACTTTTTGGCCGGGCATGGTGGCTCTCACGTCTGTAATCCTAGCACTTTGAGAGGCCAAGATGGGCGGATTGCCTGAGCTCAGGAGTTCGAGACCAGCTGGGGCAACAAGGTGAATCCCTGTCTCTACTAAAACAAAAAAAAATCAGCAAGTGGTGGGCTCCTGTAATCCCAGCTACTTAAGAGGCTGAGGCACAAGAACCGCTTGAACCCAGGAGGCGGAGGCTGCAGTGAGCAGAGATTCTGCCAATGCACTCAGTCTGGGCAACAAAGTGAAACTCCGTTTCAAAAAAAAAAAATCCACTTTTCTAGTCCTAGTTCCCAGCACTACTTCTGTGACTTTTAAATTTAATTTTGTCAATCTGGAACCTGCCTCTCCCATAACTGTGAGCCTCATGTCTAAGTTTTATACAACCATATGCTCCAAGTTAAATTGTCCCAATCTTTCTGATGTTTCCTTTGATTATACCTCCTGATGAATTTGCCTAAAGCAAGCTACCAAACCTTTTTCACATTATAGCACACAAGGAAAATGCTAACATCTAAAAAACACACCAATAAGGCTGTTTGCAGTTACTCTCCAGCTAATGTATAAATAAAATGATTGCCAGTGGGGACTCTATGATTCTTCCTTTGAATTCTATAACCTTTGTACAATGTTTACTTAGCACAAAGGTATAAAGAAACTACTTTGCTAGGCCCTATGCTAATTCATTTTCTCACTTAACCTTCTTAACAACCTGGCGAATTTGTTACTCCTCTTCCCTTTTTACATAGGAGGAAGCAGGAGCTCAAAAAGTTACAAACTTTCCAAAATCACAGAGAGTAAGTAACAACCAATACACAAATTCAGCTCTATCAGATTCCTTACTTTCCCACCTTTAAAAATTTTTTCTTGTCTTTAAATAGTAACTAAATGCAATAGAAATAGTAGAATAGTAACTATCATAGCACATTGTATGATCATGGCCTGTAAACTAGCAAAGTTATCAGGGCTAGGTTTTTAATATTCAGAGTACATATTAAAATAATGAATGAAAAAATATTTAAGTTAAAATTACATTTTTAATAATTTTATATTAAAAATAATAATTCTTAAATACTTTTATATAAATTAGGACAAAGGAATGAATAGTTTCCTAAAAGCATTGTTAAACACTTTAAATATTACTGATGAAAAGTATACAATTAAACAATTAGAAGTTAACTTTCTCATTAAGATACAACTTTTAATTATAACAATTTAAATAAAATCTTCCTGCTCCATAAACTACTGGAAGAGATGGCAAAAACTGTTTACAATGAAAACAGTCAACAATACTGTCCCAACTGCATAATTCTAACATATCACTATTGCCTAAAACCTGCAAAGCATTTTATAATACATTTATGAGAACTACAAAGAAGAAAGAATGAAATTAATGATTATCAAAAGCTTAAAATCCAGCTAGAAAGACAAGAGGTGTAGGGGGGAAAAAAAAGATAAAATCAGGCATCTCATAAATGTCAAAAAAAAAAAAAGAGAGCGACCGCAACAGTTAGAATACGGACAGAATGCTTTAACAGTGTAAGTGACTTTTAGAGGATACATTCAGGATTATAATACATAAACATGTAATTCTCAGTGTCCAAAAGAAACATAAAAATGAGGATGCAATCTTTATTATCATCTTAAATCATTTAAAATTAACATTCATATGTTGGAAACTTTCATGAATTTATACAAGACCACATACAAACGAAACCAAATTGAGAAAGAGCCCAAAACAAGTTTATTTCATAGGATAGAAAAACCCATGTGAAAGGGATTTTCCCAGTTCAGAGCAACAGAGAAAATGGGTAATAAAAGATTAACAGCAGAAAGATACAGGCAGTCATGCTATAATCCATAAAACATACCTACATATTCTTGCCGTAAAATAAATCTCAAAAAGTCCCTCCTCAACAGAATGGAGAATCCAGAAATTAAGCTGCACACCTACAGCCATTTGATCTTTGACAAAATCAACAAAAACAAGCAATGGGGAAAGGACTCCCTATTCAATCAATGGTACTGGGAGAACTGGCTAGCCATACGCAGAAGAATGAAACTGGGCCCAGATCTTTCACCATATACAAAAATTAACTCAAGATGGGTAAAGATTTAAATGACCTTAAACTATAAGAATCCTAGAAGAAAACACAGGAAACACCATTGTGGGCATCAGTCTTGGAAAATAATTTATGACTATGTCCCCACAAGCAATTGCAACAAAAACAAAAATTGAAAAGTGGGAGCTAATTAAACTAAAGAGCACAGAAAACAAAACAAAAACTACCAACAGAGTAAACAGACAACCTACAGAATGGGAGAAAATAGTCACAAACTTTGCATCTGATAAAGGTCTAATATCCAGACTCTATAAGGAACTTAAATAACTGAACAAGCAAAAAACAAATAACCCCATTAAAAAGTGGGCAAAGGGCATGAACATACACTTCTCAAAAGATATACAAGTGGCCAACAAACATGAAGAAATGCTCCATGTTACTAATCATAAGAGAAATGCAAATCAAAACCACAATGAGAGGCCATCTCACATCAGTCAGAATGGCTATTATTAACAAGTCAAAAAAGAAAACCAAAAAACAAAAAACAGATGTTAGAGAGGTTGTGGAGAAAAAGGAACACTTATATGCTGCTGGTAAAAATGTAAATTAGTTCAGCCAATGTGGAAAGCAGTTTGGAGAGTTCTCAAACAACTTAGAGTATTATTCAACCCAGCAATCCCATTACTGGGTATATACTCAAAGGAAAATAAATCATTATATGAAAAAGACACATGTACTCCTATCTTTATTGCAGCACCATTCACAATAACGAATACACGGAATCAACCTAGGTACCCATCAATGGTAAATGGGATAAAGAAAATGTGGTATACATGCACCAGGGAATACTATGCAGCCATAAAAAAAGAACAAACTTTTATCCTTTGCAGCAACATGAATGCAGCTGGAGGCAATAAACCTAAGCAAATTAATGGCAGGACAGAAAACCATATACCATATGTTCTCATTTATACCGTATGTTCTCATTTATAAGTGGGAGCTAAACCTTGGGTACTCATAGACATAAAAATGGCAATAACAGAAAGTGGGGACTATTAGAGAGGAGAGGGAGGGAGAAGCGAAAGGGCTGAAAAACTATTGGTTATTATGCCCAGTACCTGGGTGATGGGATCAGTCACACCTGAAAACCTCAGCATTATACAATATACCGAGGTAACAAACCTGCACATGTACCCCATGAATCTAAAATAAAAATTGGAAAAACAGCACCTCTTCAAAATGATAAACAAAATAAGGTAAGAATGGCAGAAAATTTAAAAAAAAATAGTTAAAGTTAAATAAGTATTCTTAAGATAGTATAAATGCAATACAAATATTAAAGTATCTAATAATAATCACTTAGATCAAAATAAGCAGATAATAGTGTAGTATGCTGTCATCTATGAATCTGTAAGGTTACTAAGCTCATAAAAAATTACTTCAAAATCAGTTTTTTTGAGTGGCAAAACGGGTCAGAAAGTAGAGTCAGAGTGGCAATAACCAAGTTACTGCTTCTGTAGAAATTTCTATTTAAAATGTATATGTCAAAAGGCATATATCAAGTTTGTAGCTGTAAACTAAAATTAATTCAATAATCAAAACTGGCCAAGGACTTCATTTTCTTTCCTTTAACCCCATACATTCAGTACTTCTACTCCCCGTCCTTCACCTTCACTCTTCATTTTGCAAATTTGCTAAAAGAAGGGTTCACAATTGTCAATGATTTAAAAAAAAGGAACTCAAGAACGCATGTGTAAATACAAGTACCACCACGCCAACAGAGCAGTCCGCAACTAAAAGTTGCTGAGGTCCTCATGCTTACTCTCAAAAGCTTCTTTAGGGCTAGTTCTGATCATGACTTGTTATCACCGTATCTGCCACTGAAATGTGAAGATATTTTCTGATAAATCAATGATGTTATATTCAACTTGTGCTTTGAAGATAATAAGAAAATGTCAGCATTTCACACACTGTGGGAAATAGAGGCATAAAGGAGGAAGGGAGTAGTAATGCCCATTCTCCTCTTAGAAAGATACTGCTTTATTCCTGACTGTAAGAGAAATACAGTTCAAATATTTTAAATACTTAAATTTGGTAATAGTAGAATACAAACTGGACATAAAAGTGCCCAAATCACTAGAGAAAAAGAAAAAAGCTCATCACTATATATATTAGAAGAAAAGTGAAAAGGAAACTACTGGAAAGTAGTAACAAAAATATTTAAAAAGGTTATAAAACAGACTTTAGACACATCCAAACTACATCCAAAATGTTAATAATGGTCACCTCAAGATTCTGGTATATAACCTAACTTTTCTGTTTTTCCCCCTAAATTTATTATAAAGAATATGGATTACTTTTGAAACAAAAGAATTATACTAAAAACTATTTCAGACAAAACTAAAAAGCAACTATCAAAACTGTCTTCGAGGGTATAATTCCTCAACCCATGTATTTCAAAAAACCATGTGAATCAAACTTACTGGTTCATAAACTAGACCATCTGCAGATGCAACCATTGTTTCTGCTAAATCCAATACATCCGCTCCAACATCTGCATACAGAAAAGAATTAGAAGTTTTACATTCTATGCTTGGTGGCAAACCATCCCCAATATAAACAAATTACGACAACTAACAGAAAACTCACCAAGCCAAAAACAAAACCAAAAAAAAAACAAAAAAAACTCACCAAGTATGTAGAATCACTTCCTATATATTTGTCCAAAAGCTAAAAGTAGCCTTATATAGCTTTGGTGGAGATTATTCCAAAATGTAATAATGTTTTTTCTACTTCTTACCCAGTAAAAAAAAAAAGATAATTCAAGATCTCATTTAAAAAGGATAAGCGTTACTGAATTGAAGATCTTTGCAAATACTGGCAAGAACTTAATCACAAGTACTAAGTGGCTGCTGAACAAAATATTAATTCCTAGAAATATTTTTAGAGATTAAAAGAAATCTTAAAGCAAAGCTACAAATCAACAAATAGGAAATTTTATTTGGAAAAGGCTAAAATTTAACAGTAGGCAAACATCCAAAATAAGGCAGAATATCATATATTCAGAATTACCACTAACTACAAGTTTAAATATAAAGTATTTTTTTATCTCTTAAAACCACTAACATAAGGAAAACTATATTGAAAAGAAAAGATTCAAGGTCATTCTGAGATGAAATCTCACAGAAAATAACCTCTAATTAATTGGGTAAAATTATTTCATACTTCTAAAAATGTAAAAATTTTCTGAGTTCTTGGTCTGTAATATTTAAGCAGTAACTCATAAAATATTTTTCATGCAAAAGCATCCTTATTTTTGAAAACAGTATTGATTCAAACATTCACTATGTGGCATATTAGCATTGTTCCACTTCTACTAGTAAAACCAAGTGAGTCCAGTGAAGAAAAAAAAAGGGTAACCTATCACCATTAACTTAAAAAAACTGGATCTGTATTTTTAAACACAAGAGTAAACATAAAGGGTCGTAAACTGAAACAGTGACATGAGGATATGCTTGTGAAACATGGGTATAAAAGCTAGTACTCCAAACAAAAAGAGAGAAAGCATGTACATAAACTAGAAAGCTGATTCATAAACATTTCCTCCAACTTTCTTTTAATTATACTAATGTGAAAGTTTTATCTCTTCTCTTTATGGAAAAGACACTTGAAGAATATAAGCTGAGAAGTAAGACAATTTACATTATTAAATAATATCACAGTAAAACTTTAAAATATTATAAAGGAAAAATAAAGTACAACCAGTGGTTTTTATTTTTGATTGGCAATTGTTTGAACCATAACCTACATGTGGATTCAGCAAGTTGAAGGTGTACTTACACTGACACTTCATGGCAACAGTAATATCTATATTGATTCTCAATTTGCTGAAAGACAAAATATTAAACATTAGTACCTACCAATTAATCAGCAAACCATGAGAAATATAAATCAACTGACCTATTAAAAACTTGGATTTCAAGTAGAATTATGTCGATTAGAACTTGAATTGCATTTCTCATGGCCAAAACAAAGGCTCTTTAAAGTACAAGTTCTATTTGCCCTTATTCCAAAAGCCTTTCTGACTTCACAGGTTTTGAACACAGTATCCTTTAATAATGGCAACTCTATAATCAATAACTCTAAGCAAGCCAGAAAAAAGTCTTAACCTCTTAACCTCTATTTACATAAACTTTCGATAGAATATTCCTTTAAGAATGTAAAACTCTCAAAATCAAGAATTAGGAATTGTCTTTCTTCTCTGTTTATCAAATACCATATATTAAGCATGATGCTAGATGTCCTACAAATATTATCTTCTTTATTCCATATCATGGAGCTATAAATGGATGGCTTCACAGATTTTCAAGAAAACCACTAGTGTTCAGGGTAGTATAAATACCTGGATTAAGATCACACCACCATTAAAGTGCTATACTGGAAACTAGGTCTATGTAACTCAGGATAAATGCAACCAAACTACCAAAAGTAAATCACCTGATGCTTAAAATTTTTCATGGCCTTTCATTTTCAAATGATTTGATCAAATCAATTTTCGAATACCAGAATGAAGCACAGTGAATAACAGACTGGCTATGACCAAATTCAGTGCCATGCTTTCTATCAAAACTTTTTTGTGTAATAATTTTCATCTGATTTTAAAAAAGGAATTACAGATTTTTAGACCTTCATAAAGTCTTAAAGTCATCTAGAGTTCAAACTGTGCTCCAAATAACCCAGGAGTTTAGGCTCAGGAGATTAGGAACCAGGAGTAGGCCAAGTAGACAAGCTTCCGCATATCCTCACCATGCTTATGTGGCGAACTATGTAATACATAAGACTTCATTTGGAATAAAATGAAGTATTGCATTGGTGCTGAAAACAATAGCAAACTCTTTGAAAACCAATGCTATCCTGAATAATACATTAGAGATGAAGAAACTGAAGTCCAAAAGAAATCAGTGGTGTGACCTGCCCAAGGTTACACAGCAATTTACAAATGTTGACTAATTTAATTCTCATAAACCTCTTGAGGAAGATACTATAATTGCTGTCTGTACTTTACAAAAAAGGAAACTGAAGCATACACAGGTACAGATTTAGTAAGTTCCCTAAAAGTATGTAAATGGCAAACCTCGATTGTAATTGAAAACTAAATGTGTCTTCCTATTTGGTACAATCTTAATATTAGAAACCTATTATCTTCATTCTATTGAAGAAATCCAAATAATACAAATGAATAGATGTAAAGTGTATGATTAAGGTACTATATTTTCAAAAGTTTAAAAGTAATCTTATTTGCATAAACATTTAGCTTAGGTATAATTTATAGATATCAAGTCATAAGGGTATACAATGTATCCTTAGATAATTTATTTTCCAGCTCACACAGATCAATTAGGTATTTCAACCAGTTTAAAATATTAAACAATTTCCACAACATACATATCTAAGGAAAAATATTCCCCTAACTTTCTGAAACAAAGCATGCTAAATCAAAGAACCTCAGTTTTAGAATTCAACCACTATTTAAATGATTCTAAAAGGTTTCACTTAATGCATTCAATTAATGAGAATTTTTCAGGATGATTTCTTCAGAACTAAAACAAACCAAATCTAGAAGGTTATACTTTTTCTTTTTTAAAAGGTATGCTCTTTTTAAAACAATTTGAATCTAAAGGTATTTCAAGAAGAAAAAAAATGATTACCTAGAAAAATCCTTGTCTACTTCGTACTCATACTTCATCCATGTATCTTGATATACTGAGAATTCCATTATGGTTAATAAAGCCATAGTTGTAAATGCTATTAGAGAAACTGGGAAATCCAACAACAAAAGAAAAACAGAATGAAAACAATAAAAAAAAAAAAAGCAAAGAACAGGAAATTAATTTAAGTGAGATTAAATTTTCAAAAGAAAAAGCCTAATAATGTAATTTCTATTTGAATGAATACTATAGAAGGTTTTTATTCAAAATGTTTATTATACATTTTATCTAATACAGCTCAAAAGTTAAGGTTTAATATACACAAATATGAACATAATCATTTGCACTACTAAGAAAGCATTTTATTTCTCCAATTTTAAGGGCATCTCTCACTAAGTAGATTTGACAAAATTTGTATTTTCTTATATACAGCAGTGTCACTGATAGGATAAATGATGAAAGTAAGCATGCCTTATAGTACAAATTTGGAAACAGTTGCTTCGTTATTAAAAATGCATCCATGTCTATAAATATAAATTGTATATCAATGTATGTAAATTGGGCTATAAGCCCAATTTAAAACAAAAAGCTAGCCTAATTTCTCAGATCCTGAGAAACCACAACAATCTGTGTGCCAGAAACTCAAATAACATCTCTAAGTAGCTAACAAAACTCTCTTCTACTTTGCAATCTCCTAAATATATCACCTCATTTACAGAACTGAGTAAAAGATCTGACAAAAAGAAAATACATTATATAGTACAGCAAAATACTTAAAATAGATTTTGCAAGAACTTGCACTATTTTCATTAACAAAACTTAATCACAAGTGAATCAGAAATAGTAAGCAACTTATTACCCATTTTACAAAATAAAATGTCAACCTAATTTGAAATACATTATTTTACTAGCTCTTCATGGGAAAAGAAATTATACGGAATATTATTATAGTTACACATTTCTCTTATATATTTCATTATTTATTTTACTTAATGGATACTTTTATCTGTACCAAGCACTGGGTCTAAGCATTTTATGAAAATATTAACAGTATGGTAACCCCTAGGAGGTAAATACTAGTATCATTCCTATTTCATAGAAGAAACTAAGATAGATAGATTTGAATAACTTCCTCAAGGTCACATATTTAGGAAAGGACAGCAAAGCAGTAACATTGGTTTAATGTATTAAGTTTTAATAAACACTGCCAAAGGCACAGATGGCACTGAGTTGGAAGCTATAAAGAATATTTTAATAAGAATAAGTGAGAGCCAATAGAGTGGCATGAAGACAGACAAGTTACGAAGTTACTACAGAATTCACTGATAAATTCTACCTCATGGCTACATTTCTATATGTTGTTGACTGGATCACTCAGAAGTTGTACTTACTACAACACTTTTAACGTGAACTGATACTCACCTGTACCTCCACTGGCTGAAGTCTCTACATAGCTCTCAGGAACCTTCGGAAAGGCATCCAACTCTTTTACCAAACTTAAAGTTTTTTTCCGATTCAGTCGCCTCATCTTCAGGAAAACCTTCCTCTTCCTTCATATAGTCATGCTAAGGAATAAATAAATTAATGAATAAATGAATCCTTTAAAGACAAAAAATTTCTCTTTTTTAATATCTTTAAATTGAGGATAACTGACAAATGTCCTTACAACAACTTAGCATTCTCATCCCCCCCTTAAAAAAAAACATAGTATTTATCCACACTAATCCTTTCCCCATTCATGCCCTGACAAAAACTACTAATGGAAGGCAATTTAAATACAAAAACATATTAAATAGCAAGAAAAAAGTGAAAAGTAATTAAATCACATTAATAATGTCTAAATACACAAATTAAGGTAACGTTTTCTATTAAACCAAAAACTATATAAAAATAATACACTTCCAATAATGAATGACAGTGAAGTAAAGTGGCCTGCTCATACATTACTAACAAGAATATAGGCCGGGCATGGTCGCTCACGCCTGTAATTACAGCACTTTGGGAGGCGGAGGCAGGTGGATTACCTGAGGTCAGGAATTTGAGAGACCAGTCTGGGTCAACATGGCAAAACCCCGTCTCTACTAAAAATACAAAAAATTAGCCAGGTGTGGTGGCACGTGCCTGTAGTCCCAGCTACCTGGGAGGTTGAGGCAGGAGAATCACTTGAAGGCGGAGGTTGCAGTAAGCCAAGACTGTGCCACTGCACTTCAGTCTGGGTTACAGAGTGAGACTCCATCTCAAATAAGAAGAAGAAGAAAGAAGAAGGAAGGAGGAAGGAGAAAGGAGGAAGGAGGAAGGAGGAAGGAGGAAGGAGGAAGAAGAAAGAAGAAGAAAGAAGAAAGAAGAAAGAAGAAGAAGAAAATATTTACCACTCCTCTTCTAAGTAAATGCCCGCTGAGGAATGTATCCTATGACAATAACCTGGGGTTTTAACCAATATTTGATTATGAGGATATTTCTCACAGTGTTATTTTTAAATACTGAAGACAGAAACAAACCCATGGTATCCAATGTACAAATTAAGGTGAAGAAATGCATCTTCATGTAACCATTGAAAATCTTTTTTTTTTTTGAGACAGGATCTTGCTCTGTCACCCAGGCTGGAGTGCAGTGGCGTGATCTCAGCTCATCACAACCTCAGCCTCCCTGGCTCAAGCAATCCTCCTTGCCTCAGCCTTCCAAATAGCTGGGACTATAGGCATGCACCTCCACCCCCAGCAAATTTTTGTATTTTTTGTAGAGACAGAGTTTCACCATGTTGCCCAGGCTGGTCTCAAACTCGTGGGCTGAAGCCTTCCACCCACCTCGGCCTCCCAAAAAAAGTGCTGGGATTACAGGCGTGAGCCACCACACCTGGCCTGAAATCTTTTATTAAAAAAAAAAAAATTAATGATATAAGAAAATAGTCATGATACAACATGAAAAGACTACAAGGTCACATGGGTTCCAATTTTATGGGAGACAGGAAACGATATATAAGAAACAAAACTGAACATCTATACACAAAAATGTTAAAAGTAGATCATGAATTTTAATTGCTTACATATAACTTCAGATTTACCATGTTATCTATTTTTATAATCAAAACATTATTTAAAAATTGGCTGCTTGCTATTCCCTTTTTATCAGTATGTCATCTACATCTAAAATTGTTATAAAGCCAATCAAATAACTGAAATCTTAGATCTTTACATAATTTTTATAACTGATTTATAAATAATACTATAGGTAATATTATAAAGAATTCCCAGTAATCAAGGCTTTATTAATAAAATCAACACATAATACAATAAATTGTACAGTTGCAGAAGTCACTGTAAGAGAAATAATGTCTCTGGAAGAGAGCAGACAGACTCTGGATCTGAAATCTAATGGGTAGGATTAATATAAAAAGAACAGGCAAAAGAAAGAACATTCATAAAGAAAAAGAAGGGCCAGAGAATGAAAAACCGGCAGTAAACATGAATACTGTCTAAAAGAACGAAGTTCTGACCAGGAGCTCTACTTATCAGTCCAGCAGGGAGCTACTACTCTAAAGTGGAGCTGAAAGCATTAATATGTTGATTTCCTCTGCCATTAAAGCCACCCAACTAAACTTCCCTTGCTGGTTCCACACTCACAAAGCAGCCTTCGAATTATGATTTTTTCTCATGCACTTAGTATTCTAAAGAAAAAAACAGATGATGTAGACAAAACAGATGACAGTTTCTGACCCCCATGTCAGTTATAAAACTGGTATTCCCACTGATAAATTAAGCTTCTGAATGTTTGCTATGTATATACCGTGCTCATTAAGCTTGTTTAGCTGATAATCAAATTTATTTTCTGTACCTTTTTAGTAGTAATTGCACAAAAACTGACCCTTCTTCAATCTTTCAATTTCTACTTTTTCTGATTTGAGTAAAATATTAAATATCTGTATGTCTCTTCTCTTTAAAACAGAACTCTCCCTTAAAGACAAGTCCAACTCCAACAATACATCTCTGGCAGCACACCTACAGCCAACTTAAAAGAATGAGTTGTCCCCATTCATCTACTGTGACTACTTCCTCACCCAACTCTCACCTCTTAACTAAATTTGCTCTGAGCAAGGTAATTAGCTTCCTTAGTACTAACTGACAGACACTCCTCAGTCCTTATCTAACTACACCTCTGATAAAATACACTGCTTATCACTTCTTTTACTTCTTGAAATACTCTCTTAAGTGATATCACATTCCTGATTTTCATTCTACCTGGAAGACCCTCTTTGGCTTACTTTGCAGATTCATCTTCCTCTCAAGATTCTGCACTAGGTCCCCCTCTTAACCTCCACACCTTCCCCAAATGATGGCCCGTTCCTTCCATTTCAATCTGCATGTTGATTTCTCCCAAATCTTGACTCTCAGACCAAATCTCTCTGCAGATATGTATAACCCCCTGCCTTCTGTTACCTTTTCATTTGGACATTCCAAACACAATTCAGGCTCAACAAGTCCAAAAATGAATACTTTACCCTGTCAAAATTATTCCTCCTGTATCTCCTATCTTAGTGATAACACCATAAGCTCAACTACACAAGCGAGAAACATGGGTTACAGCCTTAGACTTAAGCTATTTCTAAATTTCTCTTAAATCTGCCTGTCTTCTCTTCTTCAGGCCCACTAAGAAATTCCTTATGTCCAAGTACATTCCCAGTCCCAACTGCCACAATCTATCACTACATTGCTTCAACAACCTCTAATCTTCAACCTTCCAATTCTCTCTATATACTATAATAATAATCTTTTTAATACATAAATCTGATCATGTAATATTTCTCTTCAAATCTTTGTAAAACTTCCCTTCCCACTACACTTAAGAGCTTGGATTCTATCCTAACATGTTTTACAAAGCCCTTCAAACACAAGGTCCTGCTAACCTCTCTTCAAATCCAATCCCTCACAGTCTACGTTCCAACCATACTAAATCACTTTCAATTCCTTAAATATGCTATTCTCTCTGCCAGAAATATTTTTTCTTCCCCCTACCCCAGCTCTACATTTGACTAACTCCTACTTACTCTTCAAGGCCCAGTCTACTCATTTCTACCTTGAGCGAGCAGGGGGACAAAAAACCTTTGCATGGTCTTCAAAGTCTATCTGCTTCTAGAACGTTGTACCTTTATCACACTATTTCTAATTGCTTCTTTTTCTGTTCCCCCCACTGGATTGTTAGAGCAGGAACCATGTCTAACTTGATCTTTGTATTTCTAATGCCTAGCAAACAGGTATTCAACATTTATGAGAAAAGGAAGGAAGGAAAATTTCCCAGAAACACCACAGAAGCACAGCTTTCAAATCACAGCAGTATGTCATACTTAGGTAAGCAAATATATAAAAATAAAAATAAGATCCACAAGAAGGATTTTTCTGTTGTCCTCTGTCCCAGGACCTAGAACAGTAGCCATCACATAGTCAGTATAACACTGTTAAATGAATAAAACAGTGAATTATATTTCTAAATGTTTCTATAATGCTATATTTGTATAATGAGCTTTCTAAATGCTCTTTTAATTTATATATAAGGATGAAGATATACAAGCAGCTAGTTTTACTAATCTCCTAATAATACATACAACCTATTCAACACTCCTCCCTTGAAAGTCTAGCTAGAATATATTATGTGGCTCCCTACACATCTCTAGCTTCGTTCATCCCTATTTTCCAGTGGATATCACTCTAGCATGGAGCACCCTAACCCTCAGCTACTCCACCAGTCCCATTCCTGAAAGCTCAGCACTAACCCACCCCCAAGAAATTCATTCCCTTTTGAATACTTGCCAGCCTACTGTAAAAGTCACTGTCTGGCATAAACAAGGTATCCAATAACTTCTAGCTTTTCTAAAAGAAATTGCTCTATCTGCTCTCCTTATAAAACCTGACTTTCTGTTGGTGGCAGTTCCATTCCAATCCTTACTCATTTCTGAGACTCACAGGTTACAGAAGTGTCATGTTTTACCATATTTCTCAACCGTGAAGCAGATACTATTTTTAATCCCACTTTCTGATGAGGAAATGAGTCACAGAACTGTCAAATAATTTTCCCAGGTTACATAGCAGGTGGTAGAACTTGAAACTATGCTCCAAACCACAGTGCACACTGACTAACTTCCATACTTGTTGCTATATTCCATTAACGTCGGAATATATTCATAATTTCCTTAATGACTTCAGCACCCAGATCATTCAATATGATTCTCCCCCATTACATTATCATCCTTTGGAATTCATGCTCCGATGGCATTCATCCTATAGCATTCATTCACAATAAAACCTTTTTACCACAAGCGCTTCTACTCTTGTGATCTCCATCTTAATTCTATGGAAAGCCACCCATGAGCGAGGTCAACCCTTAAAACTGTTCCACCTCTAAACTCCAAAACACACTGACTTCCCTGAGTAGGAACTATCCTTTAAACTCTTTCCTAAGATAAATCTGCCCTTCATTTTCACTGGTGTTCTCAAATCCTTTTTATCCTACCAGATACCCAATTTCATTGCTCCCATTCCCACTCTATTTGCTTCTCTACTCAGTGTGGTAAGCCAGTTTCAAAAATGTGTTTGGAAATACCTCAGATCATCAATCCTTGCCAGAAATCATTGCTGTTCTGTGACAAAATTTTCTAGTCACAGATAATGTAGAAAAGAACTTTTAAAGCTAAATTTATTCAATTTTAAAATGTGTCCTTTATTGTGAGATTATTTTCTTCCTTTTTGTGTCAAAACAGCCTTTCCTTTATGAAATGATAAAACAGATATAACAGAGGTTGTTTAGTTTTTGGCTGTCTTTATTCAGCAAAATTAAAAAATGTAATTCTAGATCAGATTCCTTTGACCACTGGTTGGTGCCGCTATTCACACCTTGACAATCTCCAGTACTATGTCTGTTTTCTCTGATGTCTCTCCTTAAACTGCCTTGAATATTAAAAAACAAAACAAACATAAATAAACTCCAGAAAGTCACTGAAAACAGCTGGAGCTAAGACAAGACAGTCGTCCCTCAGTAACCATGGGGTATTGGTTCCAGGACCTCCCTTGGATATCAAAATTCTCAGATGCTCAAGTCCCTGACATAAAATGGTGTAGTTTTTGCATATAACCTATGCACATCCTGTTGTATACTTTAAATCATCTTTAGACTACTTATAAAACCTAATATAATGTAAATGCTATGTAAATAGTTGTACTGTTTAGGAAATAATGAAAAGAAAGGAGTCTGTAAGTATTCAGTATAGACACAATACTTGTTCGGTAGGCATGCAATTTTTCCTTTTTGAATATTTTCAGTCTGCAATTGGTTGAGTCCACAGATGCAGAATCCACAGATATGGAGGGGTGACTGTATTTTGAAAAACTTCTTAAGACATAAGAGACTACCTTTCATGTTGGAACACAGACATTATCAACACTCAGTGTAAGTAAAGTCACACAGTCTACACTTCATCATTGTATCCATCTGAATATAATGAGACTATCAGATGCTTTACCAAAATTAAAATACAGAATTCATGAACTTTTTAGAGTCTCCCAATTAAGTTTAATTACTTCTCCAAAGAAAAATGAAGACAAAAGTTATTTCCTGCTACCCAAGTTTTGAGTTAACTTCTATTTTTAATATATATTTGGCAATATGAGAAAAATTTAATTGGTTAATACACATGGCCAAGGTGCGGTCTGAACTGTGTTAACTCACATCTTGATATGCTGAACAAGGTATGTTGAAGTCTCAACCTCTGGTATCTATGAATGGGCTTTATTTGGAAATATTTGGGTCTTTCAGATATAACTAATTAAGATGAGATCATACTGCATCAGGGTGCTCCAAAATCTGATGACTGGTGTCCTTTTAAGAAGGCCATGTGAAGACACACAGAAACACAAGGGAAAATGCCATGTGAAGACAAAGGCAGAGACTACAGTGATGTGTCCACAAACCCAAGCACAGTAAGGACTGCCCAGAAGCCAGGAAGAGTCAAAGAAGGATTCTTTCCTAGAGTCTTCAAGTCTTGCTGACACCTTGATTTCAGACTTCTAGCCTCCGGAACTGTGAGAGAATAAATGTCTTTTGTTTAAGCCTCCCAGTTTATGGTAAGTTATTACAGCAGCCCCAGGAAACTAATACAGACCATATAATTCAGGCTATCGCTGAATTTCAGAAATAAAAGGTAAAACTAAAACCTATCTGTAATTTTAAATTACTTGATCATATTGCATTAGAATACTTTACAATAAAAAACATTTTATAAGATAGCTTAGCTTTGCTTTACAAATACTAGATAGCAACCCCCCACCCCCCTCAATTGTACTTACTTTTACCTTAAAATTTGGACCTTTTACAACAGAGTTAAACGTTATATTTGTTTACCGCAACATAATTCAAATAAATCTAATGACATTCTAAGTGACAAAAAGGTTTACTTGGAAGCCAAGGAAGACAATATAAATGTGAGTTTATAATCAGAAAACCCTGATTACCTAGGCACTTACTAGTTGTGTGACAAGTGTGGAAAGATCCTCAACTTCTCAGAATCCTCTCTCTATAATTTTATTTTAAAAGATGGGGAGCAGGACATAATGGCTACCTCACAGTGTTTAATCAAGATAAAAATGAGGCATGTAATATCTATTTCTAATTCTCTGAAAAAAAGCAAAGATTTGTAGGATATTTGAGATTTAGTTGTTAAACTCTTTGAGGAAAGTGGGAGAGTTATCTGAGATTAGTTGATAATCTCCTAAAGTTAGGATGGCATGAACTGATAGACTAAAAGTTAAGAGAGACTATAGAGTGATAATAGAATACTCTTAAAGTGCCTAGAAGCAATGTGAAGCAAGGACAAATACCATCCTCCTCAAAGAACTAGATTATTTCTAGTTCTAGAGGAACTAGTTCTAGATTAGTAGCTCTCAATAAAAGTATAGAAAATTAAAGTTAAAAAGTGTTAAGGAAAAGGTCAGGGACACATGAAATATATTTGCAACAGAATGAATGTTCTCAAAAGCAACGAGTATGGGGTTAACAAGGCACTCAGAGGGTAGATCTGAGCCACACTACGATGTGACTACACAGAGCAGTAGAAAGGAAGAACTTACGCTTCTGTTATTAAAAGAGGATAATAATTTAAGAAAACAAGCAACTGGATGATGGGCATTTAAGGACACATTAACCACACCAATCAGAGCGTTTAATTAATCTGCGGTTCAGAAAGATATTACTTTAAACAGTATCTTCTTCAGTCTACATTTTGACTAAGTAACAAGGCAACATTTCTAACTACAGATGTTAGAAAATGAAAATAAAAAATAACAAGAGCTAACATGCATAGAGTGCTTACTGTGTGCCAGTTATTGTTCTAAATGCTTCGTATGTTTCAACACATTTAATCCTCACAACCTTCCTATAAGTTAGGTATTATTATTTCATTTGGCCGATGAGGGAACGAAGGCACAGAGAGGTTAAATAATTTGACCACTGTGACATTAAGAGGCAGAATTATAATAAATATTGGGAAACTGTTAAATAGGATTTTTAGCAGGCATTGACTGCCTAAAAGTAACTTCTAGTAAAGAAAAAAAAAAAAGCCACTTCTTTAACTTAAATCATCAACCCCCAAAGAAAGGAAATGTGTGGGTTGTTGTTGTTGTTGTTTCCCCAACTGTTGTTGTTCCAGAATAGGCCTGATTTCCTTCGAGAGATCTTTCAAACTTGATATATTTTTATGATTTGTACCAGGAAGCCATTATAACACGCAACTGTACACTAAAGTTCACTATTATTAAAAAAAAAAAAAAAAAAAAAATCATCCTCTCTCTATCCATCCCTGCACCGCCAACCCCCACCCTCCCACAAAAACAGAAATTTTTCCCTCATGTTTTCCACTAGAACTGGCATAATTACAACTTAAAGATATCAGCAAACAAATTAGGTAAATAACCATAAGTCTTTTTTCAGTGAACCATAAGTCTTTTTTCGTTCTTTATAATTGCGGTATACTACAGTCCAATGTATCAGGCTAGGCAATTAATTGAAATACTGAATTACAACTTCAAATGAATAAATCCTGTTTTAAACTGTAACTTTCATTGCTTCTGAAAACCAGTCTGGCAACATTTTAACAGCTATTATGTCACTTTGTCTTCAAGTCTCGGGTGAACTAAAATATCAAAGTTATTTAAACGTGTTTTCTCAAACAACGACCTGTCAACTCTATATACTACCGATAACCAAGGCTATTCACCACGAGTTGACACGTTGCCTTCGGAGGGTTTTCTGTGCGGGGGAAAAGTAGTGACAGTCGTACCTGTCTCTTAGCATCTCGCCCTCTCCTGCCCCTTTCTCATTTTCCGAGGCACTGTGCGAAACTCCTTTCAGGCGAGGCCAAGACTCTTAATAATGAGACAGAGGGCAACGTGCTGCCACGAATGTGGTATTTGTCTGAATGGGGGTAGGGAGTCTGACATCCGGGAGGACTGGGACTCGACCGACTGGGATCCTACCCGCCTGCGGACTGGAGAAGCCACCGGGGAACCGCGCAGTGTGAGAAGCAAAAGGTCAGAACCAGGGGCTATCGAGGAAGCACCTGAACTCCTTCGAGTTGCAAGACAGCACACGAGCACCCGGTCCTGGCAAAGGGAAGCTCCCAGTAGCATCTTTGCCTAGAGTCCTGCCAGTACCGCCCCCGGGGGAGGTGGAGAGGCTTCTCCGTCCGACCCGCTCTCCAGAGATCAATGAAGACAGGAAGCCAAGCCCATGACAGGCTCCCTGTTCCCTCAACTGCATTTATGCCCTAAGCAGCCCTGGAACAACTCAGGGAACAGCATCCAGCGGGGTTTCAGTATTTTACCTTGTGTTACGGTCCCAGCCTACCGCCATGTTTCACAGAAGCCCGGGTCGCCGGGGCTCCCGCGTACCCGGAAATACCGCGAGAACAAAAGCGACTATCATGGCTGAAAACGTCAGAAGAGAGACAATATAGGGTTCTCGCGATATTCCCTTTGCTTACGAAGTGCTTAGGGAATGAAGAGGCGTGGTTGAGGTAAAAGGGGCGTGCCTACACGGAAATGAGGTTGCAGCTTGTCTTAGGTGTAATCGCGCTGCCAGTTCGGTTCTGTTTCTATGGCAAGGGAGGGATTACTTTCCGACTGACACTTTGAGACTGCAGAACGAATCTCAGCTCCTCACACCGTATTTCATTACTAATAAGAGCGTTGGGCGCAGAAATTATCCCTAACAATCCTAATGCATATCACCCCTGCAATTGTTTTGTGCCCTCTTTCAGTTTTTGTGTCCTCATTTTCCCCTGACAAGAACATTTGAACTTCCTTTTCCGCCATAGGTAACGCTTTTTATTATTTGATCTGCGTTTTTATTGTCTTCCAGGTTTTAATATCTCATAAGAAAGTACATCTGTCTTCCTCATCTCCCTTCACCAACACCAACTATGCCTTCAAATATTTAAGAAAGAAAATTAATACCTCATCTTTTCCTATCACTTCATAGAACAGGAGTTAATAGAGGGGATTTTGGAAAGAATAGTTAAATGTGAATTCGTGGAGAGTAAACCCATTCTAGGTTCCTTTTCACCCATCTGTTACCAGATTTTGTAATCAAACATTGGGATTTAAATGTTCTGATTCATTGACCTAGAAGTCTAACAAAGGCATAATTATGACAAATGCTTATAATTACTGTTTAAAGGCTTTAACTGAGTTAAAAAAAAATCTGCGTATCCTCACAACACTCTTAAAAGGTAATACCAATATTTACCTGTTTTATAAATACGGAATTTGAGTCAAGGGGTAGTGAAGTGATGTACCCCAATTCAGACCGCTGGGAGATTCAGGGAAATCTTGATCACAATACTAAACTGTGCTTCAAAGGAAAAAAATCACATTGTTTTATGTAGTGAATTAACCTTTACTGAAATATTAAATTTCACTAAATTGAATATCCCCCAAAATAAGGGCTGATGAAAATTTCCAATGAATCAATTTTATTTTCAGACTTTCAGAGTTAGTCTAATTAAATCAACTTAAAGTTCTCACTTTCTTGACATGCTTAAGAAGTATAGTGTAGTGGGTAAAATCATAGACACTGGAGACAGGACTTTCTGGGTTAAAATTCCAGATCAGCAACTTACTAGCATGTAACCTTGGCCACATGATTTCATCTCTTTGTGCCTCCATTTGCTCGTCTGTAAAATGGGCATGATAATATCTCAGAGTTGTTATGAGGATTAAGTAAATTAATATACATCTAAAATGCTTTTTTTTTTTTACCTTTGCCATAAAGGCATCAGCAACTGTTCCTTCTTTGTGAGTGTGGGCTCTTGCTTGGATGGAGGCTGGCTGTTGTTCACTTAGTTACACCTGATCCCTCGTCTCCAGGATAACCTACTTTCAGGGTCACAACTATCCCATGAGAGCTGGATTTCCCGGTGCAGCAAAACTGACTAATTTGATCCTTCTTATTTAGAAAATAACTCACCATTTTCTAATCTACCCAGTGAAGAGGAAACTTAATTTCCCCTGAAGATTGAAACCTGATTAACTTTAAAAAGAAATGGATGCTTAATCTTGTGTTATCTGTGGCGTTACATCTGAAAATCAGTTTGCTTTAAAAAGTCCATTATGTATTACCTGCAGAAGATAGGTTTTAGACTAAGATTAAGAATTGTTCCATAACAACCTGCATTTAGTAAAGATGATCAAAAGGTGCTTTTGTGCAATTTTTTTCTTTCTCTAGTGTGAGTAAAAGTTTCAGCAAGTGAGCAGCAAAATTTGGATAAACTAATAAATAAATAATTTTGACAATAGAATGCCCATAAGCACCTCAAAGTCAGTACATCCCAAATACATTTTTCGTTTTTGTCTTTTTTTTTTTTTTTTTTTTTTTTGAGACAGAGTCTCACTCGGTTGCCCAGGCTGGAGTGCAGTGGCACAATCTCGACTCACTGCAACCTCCACCTCAAGCGATTCTGGTGCCTCAGCCTCCTGAGTAGCTGGGACTACTGGCATGAGCCACCACACCTGGTTAATGGTGTGTGTCTGTGTGTGTGTGTGTCCGTATTTTCACATGGGGTTTCACCATGTTGCCCAGGCTGGTCTGGAACTCGTGGCCTCAAGTGATCCATCCCCACCATGGCCTCCTGAAGTCCTGGGATTATAGGTGTGAGCCACCATGCCCAGTATCCAAGTGGATTTCATAATTTATCCTCAAATATATTTCTTCTCCTCTATGCCTAGAAAAGTCAATGGCACCATTAACCTCAAACTTAACCAGGTTAGAATCTTCTGTCTCTTCTCCTCCTTTTCTCTAGCTGCCAATCCCAGTGACCCACCAGTTCTATTCATGAGACTATTCCCAATCTCATGCTATACACCAGGCCTTTATTATCACTTGCTTCAACCACAGGTGATCGTCAGTGATACAGTCTGATTTAAAATTTACATTTTCAAACATTGTAGTTTACTCTTTCAAATCATTTTTATTTTTCATATGCCAAGTTGGGACTTAAAAGTCTTTTTTATTTTTTCTTTTTTTTTTCTTTTTTTTTTTTCAGACAGAGTCTCACTCTATCCCCCAGGCTGGAGTGCAGTGGCACAATCTCGGCTCACTGCAACCTTCACCTTCACCTCCTGGGTTCAAGCGATTCTCCTGCCTCAGCCTCCCGAGTAGCTGGGAGTACAGGCATCCACCACCATGCCAGGCTAAATTTTGTACTTTTAGTAGCGGCAGGGTTTCACCATGTTGTCCAGGCTGGTCTCAAACTCCTAACCTCAAATAATCCACTCACCTCAGCCTCCCACAGTGTTGGGATTATGGGAGTGAGCCACGGCGCCCGGCTTTAAAAGTCTTAAATCACTTTTTCACGTGACAAGTTTAGATTTCATAATCAGCTGATGGATAAATACTTTCAGTCCATGCACAGTCTGTGCCATCTGATACCTCCGTTTCAGCAAAGTAATCACTTCTATCTATAAAGCATTATTTGTGCAATATTTTAATATGATTAATAGGCTCAAATGAACCACAGATCTGTCAACTGAACTTGCAGTCTGGCCACTCTTGTAACAAATATTCACTGAGCACCTTTAATATGACAAATGATGTGCTAAGTACCAAGTACTTTGTCATAGTGACAAAGCAGACACTCTTACCCTCATGAAATTTGTACTACATTGTGGGTAAAAGGGGATCCAATAAATAATAAATAACCTCCCCAAAAATATATGACTATGGCTGGTGCTATTTATCTTGATAGGTGTTAGTACATGGTCTAAATAATTATTAATAATATATTACTATACGTATTTAACGTACTATAGCCCCAATATCTTTCAGTGCAAAAATACTCAGCTGAAATACATTTTTCATTCCAAAGAGTTATTTATATTAATTACAACCTTCTAATCTGGTGTTTTACTTTCCATTTCCAAATTTTCTTTCATCAATACTATCTGTTCTTCTTTGCATCGCAAATATATTTATTTCATCTATTTATTAGTATTTTCTATAATCTATAAGTAATTTCAGCTCCTTTTATATTTCTTAAACCTTTTAAATGCATAATTAATTGCATGCTAAAAGTGGATGAGGTTTTAAAAATAAGTGCCTAAGACATAATATAAATACTTTATTGTTCTCTATTACATTAAAAAGTGGTAACCTATTTAATTCACATGCTGTGGTCAAATTTTAATATCAATAATATGACACAAATAAATACTCAGAAATGCTGACACATCTTATCATCTGTAAAACTCAAATGTTTTCAGGGGTCATGAAGATAGCATACTTGTCTCATCCAAATATTTTCAAATTCATACTTCTTTAAAATGTTGTGCTGGACTCTGGAGACACAAACGTGGCCTTCCAGAGTGACAGGCCTTATAACAATTCTTGTAACAATTACTACTTTATTTTTACCTGTTAATATTTATATATTAATAAACCCAACTGAACCTAGGAAAATATCTAAGACAAGTACATTTGAGTATGTGTGTGCCTTCATGTGTGTGACTTTTATGTATATGATGAACTGTCTTAATTATAAAGAAAAGGAAAAAAACATGATGCTATGAGAAAAAAAAATGAACATTCAACTGAGCAGAGCAGAAGATATTTTTATATTTCCTGATATAAAATCTAACTTCAGTGTTGAACTAAAAAAGTGAAATAATTTCCATCCCAGATATGTGATACGTCTCAAAAGCCATTTTTATATCTTGTAAAAAATACACGAGCAGTTAAATAACATAAATAATAGGCCCTCAGAGGCCAAAAGTTTTGACTAAAAATTATGAATAAATATATACTGTACTGTTACTATTTACAGGATCTAACTTGACACATATTCTTTTTTTTAAAGTTGTATTTTGAAGCAAAAGATAAATATTGAGACAGCAATCATGAAGTTCCCCCGTGTCTGTCTGGGTCTTGAAGGGAAAGAAGCTCGTGAGAGACAGACATTCCCCCTTGCCTTACGTACACATTTTCATTAACTAGGCTTTGGGAGAGCAGATATGGTCAGAAACTGATTTTCCTCTAATGGAGGGTAGTTAGGTTGGGGGAACCCCATTAAAGATCTCAATCCTTTACACAGATTGGAGCTTCAGCTTTGGTATCACATTTGTCTTACAATGGTGATACTCTGTAACACATGTGATCCCCCTTCTCCCTCCCATAACAGTAGGCGAGGACAGCTGAGCCTTCATCAGGAGAAGCCATTAATATGCCTATCATAAGCCAAGTCCGTGCTCAAGTTACACATAGGAAACCATTAGAATCTTCCATTCTGGGGCAAGATATGGAAAACTATGAGGCTAGGAAATTAGTACCTTTTCTACATTTTTCTTTTTGTCTGTATGCTAAGCAAGTAGGCTTAATTCCATTGAACTGTGGTCTGTTTGGGAAGAATTAAAAAGATGTAAAGTTTAAAATGTGCCAGTGCTAGCAAAGGCCATAAATAACATTGTGGCTTCTGCTTGCCTTCCCCTGGGTCATCGCTTGGGGAAATCCAGCTGTTGTAGCATAAGCACACTTAAGAAGTCCAACGGAGAGGCCCACATGGCAATGCATCTTTTTGCTTCAAGCATTCCTGATGCAAAATATAAAATCACTCAGATTCCTGCCCCATAAGATGAGATTTATTTTCCTCTGGAATTTTGTACAACTTTGTCCCTGGTGTTCTTAAGTTTTACAATGTCTCTGACATGGGTCTGTCTTCATTGTTGTGCTGGGCATCAAATGGCTCCTTGGTATAGCAACTCATGTCCTTTGGTTCTAGGAAATTGTCCTCATTTGTTTTCTTGATACTTTTCTCCCCTCCACTTTCTAGGCCTATCTCATAATTGAAACTGCTACTATTGTTATACAATGTTAACTGGAAGAAATGGAAAAAGGACCGCAGTGAAATAATTATCCTTTTTGCTTTATACAACTATGATATTGTTTTTAATTAACACTATTTCTTCTTTTATTTCTAGAATATATGACAAAAGTAAAATTAAAAGCAAGGTATGGCCAGGCACGGTGGCTCATGCCTGTAATCCCAGCAGGCATGAGCCACCAGCTTGGGAGGCTGAGGCGGGCGGATCACCTGAGGTCAGGAGTTCAAGACCAGCCTGGTCAACATGGCGAAATCCCATCTCTATTAAAAATACAAAAATTAGCTGGGCATGGTGGTAGATGCCTGTGATCCCAGCTACTCAGGAGGCTGAGGCAGGAGAATCGCTTGAACCCAGGATGTGGAGATTGCAGTGAACTGAGATGGCACCATTGTACTCCAGACTGGGTAAGAAGAGTGAAACTCCATTTCAAATTAAAAAGAAAAAAAAAAAAAAGCACGGTATAATAATTAGAAATGTGGTAGAGACTTCTGGTTGCCTATATGAAAACTCTCCTCTCTCTTTTTTTTTAACACCAGAATCCTAGACATTAAACCCAAATGAAGAACTTGGGATTCCCAGACTTGGCAAAGCCATTTGTCCCCTTTTCTCCTTGAACTTCCTCTTCTCCCTGCTTGGAATACGATATGATGACTTGAGCTCAGTAGCAATTTTATGATTTGAGAATTGAACTCATAAATTGAAGATGGTGGAGGAGAAAGACAGAAAAAAGCCTTAGGCCCTCAGGATAATGTAGAACTGTCCACCAGCCCTAAATTTCTGGCAGCTAGACTTAGTTTAGGTAAGAGAATTACCTCCTAAATCCTTCAAGCCGTTGTAGTCAGTTAAAGAGTTAATCAGCCATCAGCAGCCAGTTCTTAATGGAGTCAAGGAAATCTGTACTTTTTTTAAGCTCTCTGAAAACAGAATCTCCTTGTTACATACACATCTTATTTTTACCTCCATACATTTTCATTCACATGTTTAAGTGTGTGAATGAAACCAACCCAGTTACATTCTTTCCATGCTTCTAGTCCTGTCTCCCCAGTCAAAACTCCATGCTGTGTTTCCTGTGTCATCCTCTGAGAACTTTTATCAGCAGTGTGGTATGGTGACTAACATCATCAGTCAAACAAACCTATGTGCCAACTCTCCTCTGAAACCAGTTGTTTGATATCAATAAGTCACTCAACCTCTCTAAGCTTCCATCTCCTCATTGGTAAAATAGGAATGATAATGACCTTCTCATACAATTGTGCTTGGAATTAATATTTGTAAAGTAGTCGGCACATTGAAAGCTATCGGATAGCCAAATGGAAGATCCTCACTCCCCAATTAAATCCTTAATTGGAATTATGAAAACAATTATTTGGTAAAAATTGGAGACATAAGAAAGAATTGAAAATACTATATGCTTGTATAGCAAAGCTTAATATATTAAAATAAGTCTTTCTCCAAGTAACATAAGATGGACACAGCCTCTGCTTCCCACACAAGTTTATTGCCAGGTTTTGACTACCTTCAAATATTATAATCTAATCTGAAGTTACCCATGTTAATAAAAACTTCTGTTAGAGTGAAACTAAGTAAAAGTTCTGTACCTATTCCTTTAAAAACCTTTACTGATTAATAAATTTCATACCTATAAGATTCCCCTATTGTAAGTCTACAATTCAATGATTTTTTAGTAAATTTATAGTTATACAATCACCATAATTCAAATTCAGAACATTTCCATCACCCCCATTTTATTTCCTGCTCTCACTGAAGCCCTAAGTAATTACTACTCTGCTTTCCTTGTAAATTTCTCTTTTTATACATTTAAGTGGAATCAATATTTGTAGCCTTCTTTCACTTGACATAATTTTGTGGCACACTTATATTTTGTAAAGATTTTTTAACTTTTTTTTTTTAATTGAGACAGAGTCTCTACTCTGTTGCCCAGGCTGGAGTACAGTGGCATGATCTTGGCTCACTGCAACCTCTGCCTCCCAGGTTCAAGCCACTCTCCTGCCTCAGCATCCCGAGTAGGTGGAAGTACAGGCACCTACCACCACTCCAGGCTAATTTTTTATTTTTAGTAGAGATGGGGTTTCACCATGTTAGCCAGGCTGGTCTCGAACTCCTGACCTCAAGTGATCCACCCACGTCGGCCTCCCAACGTGCTGGGATTATAAGCATGAGCCGCCATGCCCAGCCTTAACTATTTTTTTTTTTTGTTCAGAAAAATTTTAAAGGACTCAAATGGGAGGAAGAGCCTCTTTAAAAGCTTCATTTTAGGAAAATACATAAGATAATAGATACAATTTATTGGAAGTTTACTAGGTGCCAACTATCATTTATGAGATTTAAATGTAGAAACTCCTTTACCTTCAGAATATCCCTATGAGTAGATTTATTACCTCCACTTTATAGAGGAAGAAACAGAAGTACAATGAGGCTAATTTCCCCAAAGTTATAACACTACTTAATGGTGGAACTGGGATCCGAACCCAAGAACTCTGACTTCAGAACCAACACTCATAATCCCTATGTCCAAAGGTTATTAACAGTACATTCAAAATATTTGAATGAGATTAGTTTTAATGAATAAATGAGCTAAATGGAAAGGCCAAGTAATATCTCACTCCTAGAAGATACACAAACACATTTAAAACCCTTTTCTCATACAAGAGAGTAGACGGTAGAAAGTGTAACTGCTAATGTTAACAACTAGGCTCATTGTTACAAATGACATCAGTAACCACAAGTCACAGTGACACTTTGGGTTTTCTAGACATAGGGAGCTGCAAAAGAATGTAAGGGCTTAATCCTCTGAGCATGTGAGGAACTTCTAAATACCTGGACAAGAGGAGAACAGATTCCAACCTGAGGAGCTAGTGTTAAAAGAGGCTTTAAGTATTTCATGTTGTGTAGTATTTTATATATGCAGAAGTATATGTAAATTACAGAACAAGATAATAAATATCTGTGAGACCACCATCCAGCATAACTAGAAATGGGTAACATTGCAATGGCTCCTGTGTGACTCTTCCAGCCTATTCCACTACCTCCCCACAGCTCTGGTGTGATAGCATTGGCTTGCCTTTTTAAGCCTAAACAAACGATTTAATTTTACCTGTTTCTGAGCTTCATGTGCTGTCTAATTTTCTAAACTTAGTTTTTAAACTCAACGTTGTTTCTAAGATTCACCTAAAGAGTCTGTGGACTATTGTATTTTACTGCCATGCAAGCATTATCCTATTTTGTTTATCCCATCTCCTGTCATAGACATTTGTAATTCTGACTTTTTGTTGATGTTCCTATAAACATGCCTGTACATATCCAATGGTCCATGGTCATATCACTTTCCTGCAGGACACTGGTCTCAAACCTGGCTGCACATTAGAATAGCATAAGGAGTTTGTTAAATTATTCTTCATGCCCCAGATATGTACATTTAATTTTATCCATGACTGAAGACAATGCTGTAGGGTATATACCTAGAGACGAACTTGTTGACTGAGAAGACACTGTTATCTTCAACTTTACTGATGTTGTCTGAGTTTTCCAAAGCTGGAGTACCTAATTATACTTTCTCACCAGAAGTGAGGAGAGTTCCTCTTACTCCACATTCTCATTAGCTGTTGATATTGTCACCCTATGCATTTTTTTGCCAAGTTAAATAATTAAAATGGCATTGTTGACTCCTTCAGTATTGTTTTATTAGTCTGTTTATTTTTCTCTGCGGCAATACCACCCTGTTTTTTTGTTTTTTTTTTTTTTTCTTGAGATGGAGTCTTGCTCTGTCTGTCACCCAGGCTGGAGTGCAGTGGCATGATCTCCGCTCACTGCAAGCTCTGCCTCCCGGGTTCACACCATTCTCCCACCTCAGCCTCCTGAGTAGCTGGGACCATAGGCACCCACCACCACGCCCGGCTAATTTTTTGTATTTTTAGTAGAGACGGGGTTTCACCGTGTTAACCAGGATGGTCTTGATCTCCTGACCTCGTGATCTGCCTGTCTCGGCCTCCCAAAGTGCTGGGATTACAGATGTGAGCCACTGTGCCCGGCCCCACCCTTTCTTAATCACTGTAGTTTTACTTTGTGTTATTATAATCCTTCTATTTTCTTCTGCCTGTTTCAGAGTTTCGTAGTAACTCTGGACCCAGGAGTTATTTTTGTTGCCATTATTTAATAATTTGGTTAAAATTTACTCTTATACATACCAGTGGGAAATAGAAAAACACAAGTGCTAAATTGTGAATAATAAAGTTGAGACAAAGATGCAATCAGGAGATGGGCCAACGTTGTTAATCTTCAGTGAGAATAAGATGCTTACTAGACTTAAGTTGTTGACTATTTGTTAAATTGACAAGGAAAGTGTGAAATGTTGGCACTATATCATTGAAACACATATCAGAAAGAAAAGGTGAAGGGTTAGAGGAGATGAAGTGATGTAATTTATGACTTAAGAATGAACAAAAAAATTTTCCAATGTTCCATGTGACAGGAGAAACTCAGACTATGTGGAGTTGTTGATAGGGAAATAGCTTGTTACATAAGAGATGATGTATAAAACATAAATACTAAACTAAAACCAAGTCAACTATTATTTAAACCTTAAAACTTAGCTCAAATATTATATTCACCTATTCCTGCAGAAAATAGTAGTTGTTCCTTCCTAGCTGCTGCTTCTATAGCATGTTGAATAGTAGTTATCTTCGTATTTTTTTTTCTCTACTATAATGAGATTCTACAGATGAAAGCTTTCTCTTTCTAAGTGTCTCTATCTGGCACACAACAGGTGCTCAAGAAGGATTTTTAAAAATACATGAATAAAAATCAGGTTATGAGTTCTCTAAGAACTTTAAATTTGGCTATGTAACCGTTACATCATACATCAATTTACACAGTTAATGGCAACCTAGTACATATAGAGCTTCACATTAAAATACAAAAAGGAGCCGGGTGTGGTGGCTCACTTTGGGAGGCTGAGGTGGATGGATCACGAGGTCAGGAGTTCGAGACCAGCCTGGCCAACATGAAGAAACCCTGTCTCTACTAAAAATACAAAATTAGCTGGGCATAGTGGCGGGCACCTGTAATCCCAGCTACTTGGGAGGCTGAGGCAGGAGAATCATTTGAATCCAGGAGGCAGAGGTTGCAGTGAGCCGAGATGGCGCTACTGCATTCCAGACTAGGCAACAGGGCAAGACTCTGTCTCAAAAAAAAAAAAAAAAAAAAAAAAAAAAAAAAAAAAAAAAGAAAGAAAAGAAAAGGAAAAAAAAAATACAAGAGGGAGAGTGGTTCTTGGAAAGCAGGTCAAAGAAAGAAATAAAGTTTATGCCCCCTCATCAATTAAATTGACTTTCAACTAGAGGAAAAGTAAAACAGCTCTAAAAAAAGTAAAACATGGAAGAACTCTAAAATTATAGCCAAAAAGAAGCCAAAAACAGAACACCAAATAGCTTGTGACCCTCTTAGGGAAATCAGGCGGCTACTCTAGGTCAAACAGGGAGTGCTAACCTTGCACCCTTTGCTGAAGCACCTTGAGAGCATCATCCTCTCAGGGCTCAGAAAACAATGCCCCAAAATGAAGGCCTTAGAAGCAAACATTTCCTGACCTTCTCCTGCTCTCCAATTTTTCAGTCCCATTCTCCCCATAATAGCCATAGAAATTAGGATCCCTCTTCCCCAGGGTGGGTCATAGAAATCAGAACCCCTTTTCCCCAAAGTCAGCCATAAAACCTAAAAATAGTACTCTAACTCCCCGCTGCTCCAGCCTTTCTGTGTAAAAACTTGCCATAAAGAAATTATCTGACTTACCTTGTTTGACTATAGGTCATAAGACCCCCATTTCAGAGACAGAACTGCCTCATACCAGTAGGAAAAAATGCATGGCTAGAGAGTCAAGAGAATAGAGACAGACAAACCTTACTGGGTTTCCCCACTCAGTCTGCCAGCATTAAATCATACATTTTTTGTCAAATCATATTTCTACATGGTTGTCTGTACTAAGCATAAAAATGGACAATTTCCCCTGTATCTTTGGGTCTTCATTCTAAAGTCTCATGTGTATAGATGTTAAACAAATTTGTATGACATTTCTGCAATTAATTTGCCTTTAAGGGTCCATTTTTCAGTAAACCTTCAGACTTGGCCCCTACTTCACCCAGATCACCACCCAGGGAGGTCACAATAGAGATTGTGTCAGCACCAAAATTAATGGCCAGCAGATCAAAGTGTGAGGGGGGAAAAAAATAAAAAAATAAAAGCTTTAGGCAGGTCTGACATTTCATACAATACAACTTTAATCCCCTTTAATATCATCTAATAAAAAGAAGAGAAAGATTCACAAAAGACAAAGTGAAAATGGTACAAAACAGATTAACATGAGAATTAGAGAATCCCTACTGCAAATCTCATCTTTTGTTTTTCCTCAGTTTTCCTATCCGAAAGTATAACTTAATGAAAGCAGAACCTTTAGACCAATATTCATGTAGAGGGTTTTGAGTAAATACTAGGACATTTATAATACTTTCTCACCATAGCATTTGCAAAGGAAAGGAAAGGTTGACAGAGAAAGAGAGGAGTTGGGCAGGGGGTTGAGAGAAAGAGGGAACAGAGAAAGACAGAAAAGGTTGGTAAGAAAAGGAAAGGGAAGGGGAAGGGAGGTTGTTTGAAAGAGAAAGATGGAGGGCGTTGAGAAAGAAAGAAGGGTTGAGAGAGGGAAGCAGGATGAGAAGTTGAAGGAGTATGAGAGATTGGGGAGAGGAAGAAAAGAAAGAAGAGGGAGGTTGTTGATTGGAAAAAAAAAAAGTAGAGAGATTGAGAAAGAAAAAGTGATTAACAGAGGTGAAAAGGGAGAGAGGTATTGAGAAATTGAAAGAGTATAAGAAGTCCAGGGAGATGGGGTCAGGGAGGGGGAATGTAAACGGGAATAGGAGGTGGGGAAGAGGGAGAAAAGCGGTTCAAGGAAAGGAAGAGAGGTTAAAAGAGAAAGAGAGTGAGAGAAGAGGGAAGTTTTATTTTCTAATACCATTACAGAAATATCTTGTGCTCATACTTGACTTCCGACTTTAAAATGAAGATTCGTTAGAAAAAGATTATTCACCAATTTCAATGCAGCCTCAGTTACCTCCAGCCTTAAATACAGACAGAAATATTTGGGAAACATACCATTTTGTTTCAGAGTTAAGGATTCCTAATTTAAGCATATAAGCTTTTTGACTTTAATTTTGAAGAGCAAAATTTTCATAATGTGGATATACTGAACCTAACGTCTTGATGTATTATTGTAACTACAATTATTGGGCTGAATCATATAAAGTAGCTAATTTTCAATTTTTTTAAACTACGGAAATGGCAGCTTAATAATTCAAACTATTATAATTTAATCACAATATTGAGTTCTATAGGACAGAAGTCCTGAATATTACGCTTTGCGAAGTTGTTTGAGTATATATATATATGTAAGCTTTCTAGTTCCTTATGAATTGTTGTCTCATTTGATTATAAATGTGCTTGCCTAGAGCGGAACCATATGCCCTTTTGGAATGCTGCATTCTTAGAAACCAAATGACACATTTTGGTGGAATGTGTAAAATAAGAAAAAAAAGGTGCCTCAGGCTCCTACTCATTTTATATTCCAGATTTCTGTGATGGACTTTGGCATCTAGATTTCTGACTCAGGGACCTTCCTTAGTTCCTCCCTGATTCTTCACTACAGCTTAGAGAGGTAAGGGGACTGAGACAACCTGAGTTTCAGATCCATTCAATATGTTATAAACAAATGAAATATCCTCCAATTTTATCTAAAAATTTTAAGGTCAATTGATGTGCCTGATAAATAATCTCTTAAATGTCCACTGCTCATCACAATTGTGAAACTGGCAGGGACCTTTCCTATCTGTTTGTGCTCAGAGCAGTTTCTGGCCTGTATCCCTGTGAGTGAAGTTAAGAATTACATGGATTGAATAATATTGCCCTTCTTATCTTCCAGTGTTTTCCAAAGGAGAAATAAAATAGTACAATTATATATAATGGTATTCAAAATATACAGCATACACATGATATGCAAGATATGAATTGAACGATTCGATTTGTAAGTTCCCAGGAGGCATGAAACAACATTAACTTTCTGTGGCCAATGTTTAATATTGAATGTACAAACACACTAACACCAACCTCTGCAATGATAATGATGGGTGGAAGTGACACTGAATATTTCAGCACTGACAAGACACTCGTTTTTCTGGTGTACTGTTATGCATTTCTTTTCCCATTTGTAATCACAATTGTAGCACACTGCTCTTTCAGTGATCTTCACTTCTCCTCCAGTGACAGATGTGATCCAATCCCAGCAGGCAGAAATTCTTGTGAAGATGGTGCAGTGGGATGGCAGTGACTGCTGCCTCAGCTCACAATGTCAACAAGCTTGGACTTCCCATGCCGGGCACATTGCGGTGTTCTTCCACAATCTCCCTGCAACCAGCAAAAAGAGAAGTTCTCCCAAATGCCTGGTTCCTGGCTGACACTAACCCCAACTGTAGAGGATGGTCACGCAGGGCACAGGTTGTTCTCTTTATCTCACTGATTTCTACTCACAACCTAATAGAAAACTATGGCCACTCAGGTAGTTGGCTGATGTGACAGATCTCTGAACTGGATTGAAATCTATGCCTTCAAGGAGAGACTGAAAGATAAGTTAGTGTAAATTCACTTAATGCTGACTGTAGACTCTGCCATGAAGAAAGTTTCAAGCATCTATATAAATGGCCAGATGATGGTTTTCAATTACATGAAAACTTCTTTACGTTTTCAGTGTTACCAGCAGTAAGTTCATTAAGCCACCTAATTCAGCTATGCAGCTGAATCATAAGAAATGATCATCTGGGAGCAGTGGCTCACGCCTGTAATCCTAGCACTTTGGGAGGCTGAGGCAGGCAAATCACGAAGTCAGAAGTTCGAGATCAGTCTGGCCAACATAGTGAAACCCCGTTTCTACTAAAAATGCAAAAAATTAGCTGGACGTGATTGTGTGTGCCTGTAATTCCAGCTACTCAGGAGGCTGAGTTAGGAGAATCACATGAACCCGGGAGGGGGAGGTTGCAGTGAGTCGAGATCACACCATTGCACTCCAGCCCGGGAGACAGTACAAGACTCCATCTCAAAAAAAAAAAAAAAAAAAAAAAGAAAGAAATGATCATGTTGTTTGTAGGTCAAAAACCATTGAATACCAGCAATTACACATATTTCATCCAAGTAATGAATAATTCTTTTTGAGAACTGAGTTCACTTCAACTATCAAATTAGTAATCACGGTTCATTTGTTTTTAAGGTAACTTAGCCATGTATTTATTCTTCTTGCCTTTCTTTTTAAAACTACCATGCATCTATACCTCTTTATGAATCAGCAAATGCCAGTTTGTGAGACATACTAAAAAGAAAACTCCCAGACTCATCAATGCAATCTTTGAATTAACATGCAGGAAGATGATCCTGCAGCTTTTCTGAATATATTGGTGTTTTTAAATATCCATACCCTGGTAGCTTTGCCAAGATCAGAGATACCTTAGCCTGCTGTACCATGTTAGAAAATTCATCCTCTAGCACAGAAAGAATAAAAATACATATAAACCTAGGCAAATGCTTTTAAAGGCTAAAACAGGGATTGCCCTCTATGTAGACACACTCTTAGGGGTAAATCCCACCAGTTTTCTCTCTGAGCACTATAATGACATTGTTAGGTGATTTGTAAAGACCTAATATTATTCTACTTTAGCTTATACAACAGAAACACCACAAACTATTTTGTACAGTTCTAGGATGAGAGAAAAATAATATCACTTCATGGAAGGAAAAAGAAGTTGTTTAGACCCAAATCAGTTGTTGATGAAGCGATCAATACAATTCATTTTTAAATGTCAAGCCTATACTTGATTCCCTTGGTTTCACTGTGCTCTCATTCTTTTGACTTAACTTTGCCAAATAAACATCATGTTTAGAGACTGACAATGGAAACTACATTCTGATTTATTCTAGTCTATTGGATATTTGTAACTTGTTAACTCAGTTGTACAATACAGTAGAAGTGAAACCAAACTCATGGGTTGACCTTCACATAGGCTAGTTATTTTCACGTAATCTTTTCCACCCATGTACTATTCATACCAATCCGTCATTTCAGAAAAATGCCTCACATAGTTAGAAATTGGATGATACCTTCAAGTATGAGTTTTCACTGTTATAAAACAATTGTGTATGTGTGTCTGAGTTTGTGTATGTTTACAGTACAATTGGAGAGTAATCACATAAAAATGAGACTTACAAACATCGGGTAATAAAATCACTAGATATTCTTCAATACATGTTTTTATAAGTATCAATAAACTGGTATTCATGAATATAATGACCTAAAACCCAGGAAGTCACCTTTAGATCCATTATTTTAAAAGACTTTTCCCACCATTATTCATATTAAAAATAGAGAAAAACTGAAAATGAATAAACAGAATACACTTAGATGTCACATATATTTGTTTGAATTCTAACATTGGAGGAGGTGGTACATATACTCATTATGAAATTCAGTTGTTCCCCATCCAGCAATCATACATATAAAGTAAATTTATTTTATCATCTTCCTCTGGCACCAGATTAGTAATGAAAACTCTCCTAATTAAAAAGGATGTTGAAGAGAAAAGTAAATATAATTTAGTCTGTAGGATTTATGTTAATATTGTCTATGTTGTTTGCTCTTCAGTGACGGCTCTAGAAATAGCTACTTTGATCTAATAGTAACCCCCACTCTGTCTGAGACAAAGTCTCACTCTGTCATCCAGGCTAGAGTGCAGTAGTGCCGCCGTAGCTCACTGTAGCCTTTAACTCCTGGGCTCAAATGATCCTGCCTCCTCCTAAGCCTCTTAACTAGCTAGTATACTACTACTGGCACGCACCATCACACCCGGCTAATTCTTTTTTTTTTTTTTTCTTTTTTTGGAGATGAGATCTTGCTATTTTGCCTGAGATGGTCTCAAACTCCTGACCTCAAATGATCCTTTTGCCTCAGCCTCCCAAAGTGTTGAGATTATACGTGTGAGCCGTGCACCTGGCCAACATTACTCTTTTAAATGCTGTGATTAATTAAGTCTTCCAGAAAATGCTATCTATTACTCAAAAGGGATCAGCCCAATTTATATGTTACCAGTTTGCTCCAAGTATTACCATATCCTCCCAGGACAATAGGAACATATGCCCTACACTCAGATGTGAGGTTCTTAGTTTCTCATCCATAATCAAAAAACACATCTGCCATTTTTCCACGTGCCTCTAAGACATCACCTTGTTGAATCTGAAGTGACAGTGGAGAAAATATAACTCTCTTCCTTCTTCGACTACATCATGTGAGGAATGGGTAAGAATCACATTTGTAGTACTTTAAACTTTTCAAGTATTTGTTTATCTAATACATATATTTATATTTATTCTTTCTTCCAAGGTGTATAATAAAATATATACATTATATATTTAAAAATTCACATTTTTATTTTATCACCAAAATGTGTTTATATATAAACAATGTGGGTTTATGTATGTGTCTGTGTGTATTACACAAACAGACACACACACACATTTGTTTTCCCATGCTGTTTTATTATATTTTGATTCAGACTTTCACATACTTTAATGCTTCAGCCTATCTGCCATCCTGGATCATTTATTTCAATGATTTGTTCTTTATTTTTACTGTTCTTAATAAAATTATATAAACTCTTTGAAGTATAAATTATTTTCCTACTCACCTCCCTATGCACATCCAAATTTTATGTTATGCTGCCTTTGCAGATAATCATTTCACTTTCTGCCAAATTTTCTTGAGCTAAACCATTTTCCTTCTGCCAACATAAGTTTTTTAACCAGCAGCTGGCTTTTCTTTTCTCTTTTCTTTTCCTTTTTTTTTTTTTTTTTTGATGGAGCCTTGCTCTGTCACCCAGGCTGGAGTACAGTGGCATGATCTTGGCTCACTGCAACCTACACCTCCACCTCCTGGGTTCAAGCAATTCTCCTGCCTCAGTCTCCCGAGTAGCTGGGATTATAGGTGCCCACCATTATGCCCGGCTAATTTTTGTAATTTTAGTAGAGACAGTGTTTCACCATGTTGGCCAGGCTGATCTTGAACTCCTGACCTCAGGTGATCCATCCTCCTCAGCCCCCCAAAGTGCTGGGATTATAAGTGTAAGAGTGTCTGGCCTACCAACTGCTTTTCTTATTCTGATTTTTTTCATTTATTAGATTATGATCACATCAAGTCATATCAGTCAGTTAATGAATGTATCATGATTGATTAAATCCCACTGATGAACATTTAGACCATTTTCTCTTTTTTGCTTAAAAGCTGCATCAAGCATTCCAGATAATAAATCTGTGCAGTTATGCCATTATTCCTGGAAAGTAGAATTGCTGAGCCATGAAGCTTGTACTTTAAAAAATAGCAACTATTGCCACATTGCCTGATTTTTGAAAAGATAAAAAAGGATGTATCAACTTACAGTCCACCCAGTTATGTTTACAATTTAGAACTATGTCAAGAATCTTTAAAATATTCCTACCCTAAATCCAGCAATTCTACTTCTGGGAAGTTTATTTTAAGGCAATCCTAGTCCTGGAAAAATATATATATACTAGGATAGTCAATCCAGCATTATTTAAATTTTTTTTATAAAGGAAACAATCCATTTTTATATGAATTGTGGAAAGGCTACCATGTATCCATTAAAATTATATTTTAAAAGTCTTTAATATGAAGCAATGCTGACTATCATAAATGAAAATGTACAATAATATAAAACTTACAATAGGTATATTACTACAACTACTTAATTACAAATGAATAGTATGGGAAATACAAGAAGGAAGTATGCCCGAATATTCACATAAAGGTAATGATGCTGGAAATTGCAGGTGGGAAATGTCTTGTCTTTAATAGGAAAAAAGTCATCTCTCACTCTTCCCAATGAAAAGAAATGAATAGGTACAGATACAGATAAGTTACTAAATTCTCAGAGGGAAGAGAAACAAAATCTTATGTTACTTTTGGTATCAGGTGGTGTTAAGTAGGAAGCAAAGTCCTAGGAGAACAGGAAAAAGGATCAAGATAAGAAAGTAAGGAAAGAAGGGCTGAAAAGAAGCAGGAACGTTTGTAATGACGATTGTGGATATTAGAAGACAGAACCATGCAGGCATACCCCCAAGGATTGCTGAATGGTACTGAAACTGGAAACCACAAGATTTTAAGGGCACTAAATATCACCACTGGTCTTTGTCTAAAAAAGTGCTTCTCAACGTTGGCTGCACATTAAAATTTCCAGGAGAAATTTATAAAATACCAATGCTAGGTTCAGGAAGGACTATGATATAAGGTCAACACAAAAACGTCAATCACATTTCATGTAGAACCCAAACAAAATACCATTTAAAATCACAATGAAGACAATGTAATACTTAGGTATACACTTAGCAAAACATGTACAAGATCTGTATGTTGAGAATTGCAAAATTCTGGTGACAGAAATCAAAGAAGATCTAAATAAGTGGAGAGACATTGTTCGTGGATTGGAAGACTCACATAGCAAATATGTGAATTCTCCCCAAACTGAGCTATAGCTATAATGCAATTTCTACCAAAATCACAGCAAGGGTTGTTGCAGACACAGCAAGCTTATTTTAAAATTTATATGAGAAAGCACAGACCTTAGCATGTCTAAAACAATCTTCACCAAGAATAAATTGGAAGAAATCACTTTTCCATATAAAGTCTACTGTGTCCCTACAGTAATATGTAGTAGTATGTGAAAGGATAGACACGTAGCTCAACAGAAAAAAGATCCCAGAAATAAACCGACACAAATATGCCCACTGTATTTATGGCAGGCACAAAAGTAATTCAACAGATGGTGTTAGAGCAACTGGATATCCCTTAGACCACACACACACACACACACACACACACACACACACACACACACAAAAACAAAACAAAAAGAAAAAAGAAAAGGGGAGCGAGAAAGAGAGAGAAAGAAACCTCAACCTAAACCTTACACATTATACAAAAATTAACTGAAAAAGGATGATGAAGTTAAATGTAAAGTGTAAGGCTAAGGCTATAGAACTTTTAGGAAGAGCAAAGGAAAAAATCTAGGGATAGACAAAGAACGCTTAGACTTGACACCAAAAGGAGAAGCTTTTTTTTTTCTTTTTTAACAGAGCAATTGGACTTCATCTAAATTAAAATTTTTGCCTTGCGAAAGACTCTGTTAAGAGGATAAAGAGACAAGCTAAGACTGGGAGGAATATTTGCAAACCACATATTTGACAAAGGATTAGTGGCTAGAATATATAAAGAATCCTCAAACTCCACACAGTAAGAAAACAATTCAATTAGAAAATAGGCTAAAGATGTGAAGAGGCTTGTCACTGAAGAGGTTAAAAAATGGTAAGTAAGTAAATGAAACATTGTTCGATACCATTAGCCATTAGGCAAATACAATAAGATATCACTACCACTACACACCTATCAGAATGGCTAACATTTTTTTTTTTTTTAAAGAATGACAATGGCAAATGCCAGTGAGGATGCAGAAAAACCAGGTCACTCACACATTACAGGTGGGAATATAAAATGGTAAAACTACCATGGAAAAACAGCTTAGTTTATTAAAAAACTAAAGATGCAATTTCCATATAACCCAGAAATTACGTTCTTGGGCATTTATCCCACCGAAATGAAAACACATGTCCGCACAAAAACTTGTACACAAATTTCCACAGGAGCTCTATTTGTAATAGCCCAGAGCTGGAAACAACCTAGATATGCTTTGACAGAAGAACCATTAAACAAACTGTGGTACATTCATACCATGGAATACTATTCATGTATTAAAAGGAATGAACTATTAAAAGGAAAGAACTATTGAACAAGCACAATACAACTTGGATAAATCTCCAGGGGACTGTGCTGAGTGGAAAAAGTCAATCCTCAAAGGTTACATACTATGCAGCTCCATTTATATATTACTCTTGAAATGACAAAATTCTAGAAATTGAGAATAGATTAGTTGTTGCCAGGGGTTTGGGAAAGAGTGAAGTGGGAGTTGCTATAAAAGGGCAACATTTTGGGAGGCTGAGGCGGGGGGATCACCTGAGGTCAGAAGTTCGAGACCAATCTGACCAGTATGGTGAAACCCCGTCTCCACTAAAAACTTAGCCAGGCATGGTGGCGTGCGCCTGTAGTCTCAGCTACTCGGGAGGCTGAGACAGGAGAACTGCTTGAACCCTGGAGGCAGACGTTGCAGTGAGCCAAGATTGTGCCATTGTACTCCAGCCTGGGTGATGGAAAGACTCCGTTTCAAAAAAAATAGGCAACACTAGGAATCCTTGGGGTGATAGAAATGTATATCTTGATTGTATCAATATCCTATAAGATGTTACCAGTGGAGAAACTAAGTAAAGAGTATATTGGGTATCTGTATTATTTCTTAAACTGCATGTGAATCTAAAATTATTTCAATGTAAGTTTAATTAACATCAAATGCATAAAGCAAGATAAGGAGGGGATAAATGCTGATGCCAACTCTCCATCCCTGAGATTGTGACTTAACTGGTCCAAAATGCAATCTGGCCTACAAGTGTGTGTGTGTGTGTGTGTGTGTTTTAAGCAAGCCAGAGATTATACTGTACAGCCAAGATTAAGAAGCACTGTTCTAAATGTTCTTGCTGATTTGGTTATAAAAGTACAGAAAGCAAATGATGGGCTGAGCCATGATTAATAGTTTGCAGGATGGAAGCATTGAAAAGACAGCAAAAGGGAGGCAAGGCTACTGGCAGAGGAACAGTTGAAGAATGTGGAAACTGGTTACAGACCCCTGTGAGGCCATGGAAAGGCATAGGCTTGAGAGTGGAGAAGTCTTAGTTACAGTTCCCGCAGTACGCTTTCTCACTGAATGTTCACCTGTGCTAAGTAGGTGGGCAGGGTACTGTACTGTTATTCCTTTCTAGTAATAATAAAGCTGAGGCACAGGAAAGTTAAATAACCTGCCCAAGATCTCATGACTACTACATGACAGAGCCAGACTAACAATTCCTCACCCAGTTTTCACATTAGCTTTAGTTTAAGTAACCATTAAGCAAGAACAGGATTTTACTAGGTCATGAAAGTATAGAAAATTGAACATCTGATGCTTCAAATTCCTAAGTATTTGGAGTAACTTCATAGGAAAAGAATCAAAATTAAAAATTAATTTCTTTGAAATCTTCCATAGACCTCCATCAATTAAAAACCCATGAAAGTATGTTTGTACAGATACTTCAACTTTTACAGAAAGTGGCATAAATATAAGGAAGTTTTGAAATAATTATTTAATTCAGAAGTATGTGTAGCATTTCTCAGCAAGATGATAGATATTAAGTTGTATGGCAAAGGTTCAAAATACAGAAGAGCTACCCATACTGACCTAATTCAATAGGTTTTTCCAGACGCAACAAGATAGATCAGCATAAGGACAAAATTGTGAGAAGCCAAGGTGAGTGTAGACAGGTTTCACTGGTATCAAATCACTGCTTCCCATGTTCCAGAGGTAACTTCTTTCTGTTACCAGGTCATCTGTGACAGTATTTGTCGTAAGGGAGTGAGGAAATAGACATTTCTTTTAATAAGGTCATAGTCGTTTTTCATAATTACTAAAAATATATTCTTTTACATTTCTTTTTGTTCTTTTTAAAATTAGAGATATGGTACTGCACTATCACCAAGGCTGGAGTATACAGGTATGATCATAGCCCACTGCAACGTTGAACTCTGGACTCAAGTGATTCTGTCTTCAGCCTCCCGATTTGCTGAGACTACAAGCCCACACCACTATGCCCAGCTAATTTTTTTTAGTTTTTTGTGGAGATGGGGGTCTTGCTATGTTGCCCAGATTGATCTCAAACTCACAGCCCCGAGTGATCCTCCTGTCTTCACCTCCCAAAGTGCTGGGATTACAGGTGTGAGCCACCATGCCAAGCCTACATTTCTAATCTATATTAAAATTTTTTATTATCTTGAATTCTTGGAAAATAGGGATTTCTCTTAATAACTTTAATCCCTGAGAAAAATTTTAATGTATATATTTTCTTTCCTTCATAATACTAAGCAAAATATGATTTTTAAGATTTATGGTGCCTCAAGATAATGATTCTGTGCATTGTTACAATTATAATACTAGATGTTAAATACTTACATAATGGTCTCTGAAAGATATTCTGAAAGTTATATTTACTCCCTGTACAATGGTTTTCAAAGAAGTGTCTAGGGACTATGCATTAAGTCTGGCATTGCCTTAAAAATTTAGAATCTGATGTAACTCATCAAATCAAAACTCAAAATTATGATTCTAAAATTTGATTACAAACTTCCCAAATAATTTTGAACACATAAAAGTCTGAAAATTTCCTTATAAGGATGACTTCTTGTGATTTACTTATTCAAAAGTAAAGTTGGGGGATGGTAAAGAAAATGAGGCTTTGATTCACTGAAGGGTCCTGCTCACCAAGTTATTTGAGCAGACAGAAAGATCTGCTACTTCGAAGACACTGAAAACATTATATCTAATCATTTAGCTATGGGACATTATGCGATGTTTTCAACTATCTCAATACTTCTGGGAGACCAATATTAGAAATACCAGAATTTTAATACTGAGCAACTTTTAAACTAAGGAAGGAATTTTCAGATAATGTCTCAATATCACATTGAGACAAGATTCAGATGAAATCAAAGAAAAAAATTTCTTTCCAAGGGCATTCTTTAAAATTTTTCAAAACTTTCTTTATTTATTTTGTGAGCAGGTATGACGATCAATCAGTAGAGGAGTGCAAGGAGGAAGGAGACCCACCCTTCAGCAACTCCAGGGCTCTAGGTGCTATGTTCAGAAGCTGATGCACACATGTTAAGGCATCATTATCTCCATTTTATAGATGAGGAAAGAGAAGGGAGCATTGTTAGTCACTTATTTTTAAAAAGACCTGGAAGGAGAAAGCAGCTTTTAAAATGAAAAACTATTAGTGGTATGTGTATTGTTGAAGGACAGAAAGTTTCATTCACCTCATACATTCATTCATTTCCAAGATGAAGACTATATCAGCGGGAGCATAAACTCTAATGTTTCTTGTGACATGGGGAGAGCAGATGGGTACCCGCATTGTGAACCCTTGAACCAACAGTCTCAGAGACCCTGCACCACAGGCACAGGCACAGACAAAGTTAGAAGGCACTGCTGTCAGGACCCACTGTTTTGTGGCCAGGGAGCCTCCACAATAATGTTGTCTGGGTGCTGCAGAGTAACCAACCAGGGCCGTGACATTGCAGGTGCAGCACAGCTACCAACCAACCTAGGCTCTCCAAGCATGGCTGGCGGCATGTTTGTATTTCTGTCCAAATTTTCCGTTAGAAATTGGTCAACAGCTGGAATGCCACATTTGTCTTGGGTTGGCCAACTTCCTGTATCGTTTTCTATTGTTGTCCCTTAGAAAAGTAACCCTTAGAAAAGTAATAACAAAACATTACGTAAAAGTAATTGTAAAAGTCTATTAAAATTTCAGAATGGAAGCATTTCTTTCATAGGTTTAAAACTAGGATTCTGATCAAGAGATGAGACTTATCTTTTCTTGCACTGCTTTTAAAATGAGAAGATCAATAAAGTTAACTAAAGTATTAATATTTGCGTCTTTAGAATACTCAAAGCATAAACTGATTTTTAAAATAAAAATATTGCATCTAATCATGAAATAATTGGTCATTGTTCCTTCTGTGGTATTTGTGTTATTCCAGTGTAACAGATATCTAGACTTATCAAAACACTTTACACATATTCAAAATACAACGTATGTATAGAGAAGACGCATAAGTAAAATTTCTAGCATTGTGTTTATTCCATTCTCAAATTTAAAAAGAAATTCTCCAGGAAATAATTTTAGTAACCGAAAACCAAGAGATGTTTTTGAGTGTGAATTTTCTTAAATATACACAAAAATTTGAGAATTAAGATATATCCTTATTTATATAATTCTTTACTGGAGATTTCTATTTCATACCGGATATGTATTTAAAACAATAAGTTTCTAGCACAGTGGATTTGTGTTGTTTATTCAATATTATGTTAAAACTCATTTCTGCTTCCTTTTCAGATATGTATAAAACATCAATTCTCTTTTCCTTTTAAATATATGTGCCAAAAATCATGCAAACTCCTCAAAAGACTATCCAAGATCTTAGGGAAAAAAGTTATTTACTCAAAACTGTTTTCACTGCATTAAGGTTTAAGGGTGGATTGTTAACCCACATTATATGCAGTTAGTCTTAGCCCTTTGGGCTGTTTGTACACATGTGTAACAGCAATATTTTATTAGTATCCAACCTGCAAAAAAGGAAGACTTAAACAAATGAGACAATATAAATATTTTTACTGTGAGAATGAAGGGTCAATTTAGAGATGAAATATGGAAGGATAAAAGCAATGGAGACAGAAAGGTCAATTACATGAGCATCCCTTAAACTATTCAAAGTCTCACCTACAGAATGATGAGGCTCAAATCAAGGACTAGTCTATGGCTCAAATCAAGGACTCTTCAAAGAGCCCATTCATTCCCCTGTCTTAAAAAAGACAAAATGATGTCAAGAAGGACATTTTACTGAAAGTTGGTCTTTAGAATTCCAACCAAATTACACTCTAATCAAGAGGACCTCATATTAACAAATTAATTAGGTTTTTAAATCTTAAGCACAACTGATGAAATTATGGCTTAAAAGTAGATTGGATATGTAGAACATCATTAAGCTTATTTCTATTTTATTCAGAGAAGTTAGTATATGTTCAGCTAATATATTCTTTTTTGGGAACTTTATGAGGTGAGGGGTAGCTACTTGGTAGAAGAGATATGGTAATAGAGACATGGAAATAAAATGAACTCTGTTTTGCCTTGAATGTTCCCACTGGATCATTTAAATAGCAACTGACTGACTTTTGTGTTTAACATTATTTCTTAAAAATAATAAATATACATACACAAATTAACTTTATTACCTCAGATGATTCATTTGGAACTACCAGTATTATGCCTTAAGGAATGGTTTGAAATGAAGATACCTTTTTTTTTCTTTCTTTTTTTTTTTTTCAGTAGGGAGACTACTAGTAACCATTAAGCCACAATGGACTCCCAGGTTCTACTTCAAAGCTTATGCAGTACCTGCTTTAATAAACATTTTAATGCAATTACTTACCACTGAGAGGATATTGGGTCTCAATGTTGCTCTTCTGTGATTGCTCCTGAATCATCTCTTCTAAAATAAGCTTAAAACCTCTGTCTCCCACAGACTCATCAGTCTTAAAATGCACAGTCAGGTAAGCAACACTGGATATCAAGATAAACTCTTTCTTGGCACCACATAAATGAGCTGCAATGAGAGACATATTCGATAATTAAAGTACTTTTTCTGTGCAATGACATAACTGAAAGAGAACAAAGAGGTAACATTAAATTCTAAACTGTTAATATTAACAAAAGAATGATTATCAGGAATACAAGATCAAGATTTGTAGGATGGAATTCATGATTTGAGTGCCATGATAGAAGAATATAGCTTTTAAAAGATCAAAGGGAAAGGCCTGACAGAAAAAGTGGTATACAGTTGTATGGCAATCTGTTATCCTAAGGATGGGAGAAAAAACGGGCATTTGCGTGAAGATAAATGGACAGAGACACAAAAGTAATGGGACAAGCTGCTCCAAAACACAATAATGATTCTTTTAAAATTCAGAAACACAGAAGTTGGCACAAAGGTGTTCCTGGTAGTAACAGGCCATTTGCTGTACATTTAAGTTCTGCTAAAATAAAACAATGAAACACTATTGATTTGTCTTCATGATAACAGTATCTCAGAAATCTGAAAAAGAAAGGAGGAGAGTAGCTTATCTCTACATCATTCTTATCCTCAAGCAGCTCAATCTGGTGGGATGGAAGTGATGGGGAACTTTGGAGATGCGCTCATGTCAAGTAAAGGGGTTCTGGAAGTTTTAAAATAATGGAAATGGGAAAATGTTACTCTGTTTTTCAGAAGGGATATTTGGGAGCATAAGGTGGTGGGTAGGAGACAGAGAAAACAGAGATGCATATGGGTTTCCAAAGTCCTGTCAGTGAAGGGACATAGCTTAGTGCTTACAGGCATGGATTCTAAAACCAAACTGCTGGTTTGAACCAGCTCTATCTCTTATTAACTATATGGCAAGCTACTCAACCTCTCTCTGTGCCTCGATAATCTCATCTGCAAAATAGAGATTAAAAACTCCATAATAACCTGGCATATTAACTATATGGCCAGTTATTCAATCTCTCTCTGTGCCTCAGTATTCTTATCTGCAAAATGTAGATAAAAACATTATTTGCATAGGATTAAATCAATTGTTATTTACAAAGTATTATATATATTTGTTAAACAAAAATAAACCTCAGCAAAAATTTTATAGCGAATTATTAGACAGATGGTTTTTGAACACTTGGAGGAGGAATCAGCGGTTATGAGAAGGCAACATGAGATCCTTAACACGCCACACTAAATTAACCTAATTTCATTTTTTAAAAGAGCTAATTAGATAGTGGCTAGGGGGAATGGGTTGAACTTAATGAATCTTGACTTCAGTGAAGCACTTAATAAAGTGTCTGTGATGTCCCTGTGAACAGATAGCAAATGGTATGTAGATAATTACATGGCTAGGAAGTTCCACAGGTGATTAAATAACCATACAAGAAATGTTAACCTGGAGGGAAGGTCTAAATGGTATGGAAATGATTCTATCTTTGGTTCCACTGAGTACGGTATTTTATTGATGACTTAGACAGAAATACAGAAAACACATTTATATAGCCTGTAGATTGAAGATACGTGGCTGGAAAAGGGGCTAGTTTAAATACGGACTCCTAGATTATTAAGTTGAACATTTCACCTAATACAGAGTTTCCTCTAAAATAATCCAAAACATATAATTATGTGTCTTGAAGATATGACCTGGAACTTATCAGCATTTTCTCCTTTCAAACTGATTAATTTCTAGACTGTTCTTCCTCTCCTCGTGTCAAAATGCATCAATGTGATGACTACCACATGGTTAGAATAGTGGCCAAGAACACAGACTGCTTCAGTTGAGTCCCACATTTTCTACATAGTAGCTATGTCACTAGAGGCAATTTATTTAATACTTTTGTGACTTGGTTGTCTCATATTTAAAATGAAGATAGTGTAACCAATCTACATAAGATTGTTAAAAGATTAAGAGTTTTCATCTTCATGAGATCGGGTCTTAGTTCTATGTTATTAGAACTATGCCTGGATAATGGTAAATATTTAATAAGGTATTAGATAATGTTAAGCAGAACAAGTTTTGTACACGATCTGAGAGGCTCTCCATGAGAATTCCATATATATTTAAAAAGAATAATTATGATCCTTCTGTCTTCTCTCTTCTCCAAGGTAAACATGCCCGGGATGTCCACACCCTTCTACATCCGGCTCATTATGCTCTTTGGATGCACCCCAGTTTGCCAGTGTTCCTTAAATTTGTTGTTTGACCAAGGGGGATATTCAAAGTATTTAATAACCAGATTGCACACCAGCTGTAAAGAACTTGTGAGACTCAGCTAGGACTATGGTACTGTGATTCCCTTTATCTTTTAATTCTTTACTATTGCTGCTCTGAATTTGTAATCATTTGACAACTCTGAAATTAGTTCAAACATCCCACTTTCTAAATCACCACCTCCTCTCTAAGTCTATTAATATTTCTTTGCTATAATTATTTGATCTCACCATGACCTTCTAAGCCATTGATCCCATAAACTTTCTAAATCCATCAACCCTTTAAAAAGTGAGAAATTTGGCTATAAAAGGAAGCAGAGAAATGGGATAATTGCTAACTTACATTAGTTTTAGTTTGTTTTAAATGATATATAATATTAGAACATGTTTCAAACTGATGAGAGTGATAGAGAAGATAGATGATGTAGGAGAAAGGGTGACCAAATTAGTGAGAAACTGAAAAGTCCCAAATTGATACCTATAACTCCAAATCCTCCCCTAGCTCAAGAGTTCTATCTCTAGCTACCTAGTGAGAACTCAATCTGGATATATCATAGCAATGTTTGTAGCATGGCCCAAACAGATATCTCTCTATAAATTTTTTTCTCCCTGTCATATTTTCCATCTCCATAAATGCTTCCTCCAACGTCTCACATCATAAACCTAAGAGTCATTCTTGATTTGCATATTCAATTCCTTATTTAATCGATCAGGAAATCCTCTCCGTTCTATCTCCAGATCTGTCTACTTCACTTGCGTTCCATTATTGTTATCCTCCTCTAAAGCAACATCACCTATTGTCTAAAACAGTACAACAGAACTTTCTGCAATGATGGAGCTTTCTATATCTTTGCTGTCCAATATGGAAGTCACTCACTGCATGTAGCTACTGAGCACCTGAAATGTTGGTATTGTCACATTTTACTTCATTTTAACTAATTTACATTTAAATAGCAACATGAATTGGACAGTGCAGGTGTAGAAAAGAGCCTCATAACTGTAGACACCATTCACTTTGTCACTCCAGATCAGCCTTCAAATTACTCCCCTGTCAAAACTTATGATGACCTCCTATTGAACTGGAATAAAATCCAAACTCACTATCATAGCCTGAGCTGCACAATTGGAGAAAGCCTCTCTGCTCCACCACCACCCCACTTTATTCTAGTCTGTCCTTGCTCAATCTCCAGTCACTATGACCTCTGACAGTTCCCTAAGTTACCAAGCTCTTCCCTCATTTGGGGCCATTTTTTCCACTTTTTCTTTCAAAAATCAAATATTTTCTGTCAAGCAGTGCTTTGGACATTGAGGATACAGCAAGAACAAAAGAGACAAAGTTCTGTTGCCGGGAAATTTTAATTCTGGTAGAAGAGAAATTATAAATGAGTGAAAGATAAACACCACCAGGCCATGATCAATCCCTAGAAGAAAAGGTTAAGGAAGGCTATTTAGATTGTATGATAGAGGAAGTCTCAGGTAAGGTAGCATTTGAATGATTGAGGAAGTGAAACTTGAGACAGAATGTGCTTGGTTAGAGGCCTCTTCCTCCATGTGAGGACCCCATGAGAATGGGCTGTGCCTAAGAACCAGAAAGTGAGTCCTCAGCAGGCACCAAATCTGCTGGCACCTGGATCCTGGAATTCCCAGCCTCCATACTGTGAAAAATAAATATCTGTTGTTTGGAAACCACTCAGTCTATGGTATTTGTTATAGCAGCTTAAATGGGGTAATAGCCTAGCTAACTGGGAAGCTGGGAGAGTAGCAACAGGGGTTTAAATTCATTAGGTCCAAAATCTTTACAGAAATTGCATGATTCATTGAAATAAAATTGTGTGAGCTCACAAACAAATGCAATTCCCTTCTCTGTTATATAGAATTACACAAGCTCATTACAGACATTCAAGTTGTCTCATTTGTAATCATTTGACACCTCTGAAATTTTGATTAATCTGAGCTTTTAAAGAGGAATGATGTCACCAGGTTGGAGAATATTGAAGAGTGAGAAAGAGAAAAGCAGTCCTTGACACTACACTCGGAGAACCTAGTCTGATACTCACAGCTGGACCATGTTATTTTCCTGTTGGACATACACCATCTCACAGAACATCAGCAGCAGACAGGCTAGTGCTAGTCTATGATAAGGTAAGACAAAAAATCGGCTGTGTTCAACCACCAAAATACCACACTCCTCCCTCTCTGGGCTAAAATGAGGAACCACTAACTGCTTTACCAGTTACAGTTTTATCCTTACTCTAGTCAGGCCTCCTTTTGACTGAGATAGTCATCATAAAATTGCTCTACTTCCTGACAGCAACCAATTCAGAACAAAGTCCATTTCCTTAGACCCTCTCCAAAATCACCCAAAGCTCTAACTCTATAGTAGGTTTTTCTAACACCTTATTACTGAGATACCCCATGGTTTTCCATGGTGTGTATTCTCTCTTTCTGCAATGAATGCTAAATGCAATTTGTTCAACTACAGGTACATTTCTAGGGTCTTTGGTGAAAGGGTATTGGCAGGAATTAGGGTGGAGGAGTATTGTGCTGTGGAAACCCATGTTAATCTTCAGGAAAACCAATAGCTTGAACTTACAAATCTTCCCCTCCTCCATACTCCAATTGCTTTAGAATCTAGTAAGAGCCATATTTACTGATAGAAAAGTAAGTTCCAAAGCAACTTTGGAACTTCAAAGCAAAATTCTGAACTTATTGGTGTTATAAATCTGGGAGTATCATAGGAGGGGTCAAGGTCCCTGGAAAAAGAAAGCATCAAAATTCTCCTCTTGACCTCTGCAACACATGGATTTTAATCGTGTCCTAAGTGGCAGAACTGAGAGGAAACTAGAGAAGTTGATGCAATATTGGATTACAAAATCTTTCAAAAAGTTTCCCCTATGAGTCAGTCTCATAATGGAATACTGCCAAATGCTCAAGCATGACAGACACCATGTGGCCAATATATTTCTAAAGATTATTCAAGCTTGGTAAGTGAGTGTAACTCAGTGGTAGACAGGTGCTTCCCATGTACAAGGCCCTGGGTTTGACTCCCAGCACCTCCAACCATTAATTTCTTAGTCCTCAGCACCACTCATCAGTAAAGGTTATTCTGGCTAATGGGCCTTTCCCCACTTTAATTTATCTGAGGTCTAAAAAGGGACACTTCTACTATGAGTATAAAACCTGATACTGGTAACATTGAGTAAATACATTTTCAAAAAAGTTACCATCTAAAAATGCCATTTAGGAAATAAAGCCCTTTAAAACATATGGCATCTGGAGAAAAACAAGAGTGCCAACTAATGGTTAAATGAGATAGGAATTTTTGGACTAAAAAGTCAAGACAAGCCAGGATTGGGAAGGAATCAAGATCCGGTGAGTGTGATCTCATGCTCATCCAACTGTGCTCAATAATGCACTGGGATTCTGATGAAGGATCTAATGAGAAATCACTGACAACAAATGCTATTGTTCCCAAGGCCAATGTAGGTCATGTTTTACATGTATATTCATTATATAAATACTTGGTGCCAGTTAGTTTAGGCCATTTAAGAAAGATCAATTTACAAAGTAATCTTGATTGCTGATATGGTCTATCATAAATATTATGTAATCCCAATCACAGTTCAAAGATTCTTCTGTTATAAAGTATTTAATCATGGCCTTCATTTTATTTACTGATGTGGAATAAAAAGTCCAAGTGTAATTCAGCATGTTGAGATAACTGTTAGGATAATTGAGAGATGCAATCTCAACAGAAGTCACCGGAATCAAATCCAATACTGGACATCTTTGAGGCAAAGAGAAAAAAAATACAATAATCAAGAAGAGAAGTTACTTGAATCTAATTGGAATGTCTACAAGTAGGTCATTAAAACCTAAACTGTAGTATACTTTATTAACTCCTATCATTGTTTCTTTGTATCCACAGATCCTTATGTATGTTTAAATGACTTCTGTTTGGAAAAACACTTCAAAAGCAAACAGACTGAATTCTTTGACCTTAAATCACAAACTGTAAACCCATTAAGTCACACCACATCTACATTTCAATTTATTTTTGTCACTCCTATTTCTTACATGATCTTATTTAGGCTTCACAATCATAAGATATAGGTATTATCATCTTCAGTCTAGAGATGCGTGAATTGACACTTGATATTCAAGAGATGTGACCTGAGACCTTTCGGACTTCTCTAAACTTGCAGATGCCACAATAATATTTCACTTCCCCCATAATTGCATAACATATAACTTCAATATCTTAAAATGTGAGTAGAAAACAAGGCAAGCAGGTTATATAGATCTGGGTGCTTGGTTAGACTAAATCCCTGGGTAGATCACAAGCTCCTAAAATTTGAACAGTACATACAGTTCAAATTTCTAACACTTACAAGTTAAGGAAATTTGGATCACCCACAGTAGTTAAAACAAGGATATTAAGGTTCACAGGGTCAAGAGGAAAGAAAAATGAGCAATTAAGTGACATTTTGGGCCTATTCCAAATGCTGTAGGTATTATCTAACCTAACATTGGGGCCACCTAAATACTGATTAACTTTATCTATAATCTTATCACCTTAATCACAATGCAATAATCCAGCAAAGAAAAAAAGACAAAATATCTACATTGTCTAAAAGGCATAAAATATATAGAAAGAATAACAATGAACAGACTTCAAATAGCTAGAAAGATTCTCATAAGCAAAGCAGGTGTCTTTTTTACCCATTCATCGAATAAAGAGCCACCTCCTTATTCACAACTGCCTAATCTTACTCTCCTGCTCCTGACATATGAGTCCATATATCAGTATAAAACAACTAGAATCAGACCATTAACATCTGTATGTTATGACAGAAGTTAGAGTATACTACTTACCAGACAATGTTTAGCAGCAAGGATATTCCTATGTGTTCATAATATCAGTTAACCAAAGCCAAGTCAAACCCTGTATCACAGATTCCTTACCTCCTTTATGATCTTACCTTCATCATTGTTTTTATTTTTTTATTTCAATAGGTTATTGGGGAACAGGTGGTGTTTAGTGGCATGAGTAAGTTCTTTAGTGGTGATTTGTCAGATTCTGGTGCACCCATAACCCAAGAAGTATACACTGTATCCTATTTGTAGTCCTTTATCCTTCGCCCACTACCCACCCTTTCCCCTTGAGTCCCCAAAATCCATTGTGTCATTCTTATGCCTTTGCATCCTCACAGCTTAGCTCCCACTTATGAGTGAGAACATACGATGTTTAGTTTTATATTCCAGAATTACTTCACTTAGAATAATAGTCTCCAGTCTCTTCCAGGTCATTGTGAATGCCATTAACTCATTCCTTTTTATGGCTGAGTAGTACTCCATCATATATATATACACACACACATATTATACATATACATATTATATATACATATATACATATTTTATATATATACATATTATATATAATATGTATATATATATATACAAAAAACAGATGGGCAATTTGGGTTGGTTCCACAATTTTGTAATTGTGAATTGTGCTGCTATAAACATCTGTGTGCAAGTATCTTTTTCGTATAATGACTTCTTTTCCTCTGGATAAATACCCAGTAGTGAGATTGCAGGGTCAAATGAGTTCTACTTTCTGGTTCTTTAAGGAATCTCCACAATGTTTTCCATAGAGTTTGTGCTAGTTTACATTCCCACCAACAGTGTACAAGTGTTCCCTGTTCAACATATCCACACCAATATCTACTATTTTTTGAATTTTTGCTTATGGCCATTCTTGTAGGAGTAAGGTGGTATCACACTGTAGTTTTGATTTGCATTTCCCTGATCATTAGTGATGTTGAGCAATTTTTCATATGTTTGTTGGTCATTTGTATATCTTTTGAGAATTGGCTATTCATGTTCTTAGCCCACTTTTTGATGGGATTGTTTGTTTTTTTCTTGCTGATTTGTTTGAGTTACTTGTAGATTCTGAGTATTAGTCCTTTGCCAGATGTATAGATTGTGAAGATTTTCTTCCATTCTGTGGGTTGTCTGTTTACTCTGCTGACTGTTCCTTTTGCCATGCAAAAGCTCTTTAGTTTAATTAGGTCCCTGCTATTTATCTTTGTTTATATTGCATTTGCTTTTGGGTTCTTGGTCAGGAAATCTTCGCCTAAGCCAATGTCTAGAAGGGTTTTTCCAATGTTATCTTCTAGAATTTTTGGAGCTTCAGGTTTAAGGTTTAAGTACTTAATCCATCTTGAGTTGTTTTTTGTATAAGGTGATAATCCAATTTCATTCTCCTACATGTGGCTAGTCAATTATTCCAGCATCATTTGTTTAAAAGGGTATCCTTTCCCCATTTTGTTTTTGTTTGCTTTGTTGAAGATCAGTTGGCTGTAAGTATTTGGCTTTATTTCTGGGTTCTCTATTCTGTTCCTTTCGTCTGTGTGTCTATTTTTATACCACTACCATGATGTTTTGGTGACTATGGCCTTATAGTGTAGTTTGAAATCAGGTAATGTGATGCCTCCAGATTTGTTCTTTTTGCTTAGCCTTGCTTTGGCTATGTTTACTCTTTTTTGGTTCAATCTGAATTTTAGAATTTTTTTTTCTAATTCTGTGAAGCATGATGGTGGTATTTTGATGGGGATTGCATTGAATTTGTAGATCACTTTTGGCAGTATGGTCATTTTCACAATATTGATTCTACTCATCCATGAGCATGGGATGTGTTTCCACTTGTTTGTGCTGTCTATGATTTCTCTCAGCAGCGTTTTCTGGTTTTATCTGTAGTGGTCTTTCACCTCCTTGGTTAGGTATATTCCTAAGTATTTTATTTTATTTTTTTTCAGTTATTGTAAAAGGGATTGAGTTCTTTATTTAATTCTCTGCTTGGTTGATGTTGGTGTACAGAAGAGCTACTGATTTCTGTACATTAATTTTGTGTCCAGAAACTTTGCTGAATTCTTTTATCAGTTCTAGGAGCTTTCTGGAGGAGTCCTTAGGGTTTTCTAGGTAAACGATCATATCATTAGCAAACAGCGACAGTTTGTCTTCCTCTTTATCCGTTTGGATGCCCTTTATTTCTTTCTCTTGTCTGATTGTTCTGGCTAGGACTTCCAGTACTATGTTGAAGAGGAGTGGTGGGAGTGGGCATCCTTGTCTTGTCCCAGTTATCAAAGGGAATGCTTTCAACTTTTCCCCATTCAGTATTATGTTAGCTGTCAGCTTGTCATAGACGGTTTTTATTACTTTGGGGTGTGTCCCTTGTATGCTGATTTTGCTGGGAGTTTTAATGATAAAGCGATGCTGGATTTTGTCAAATGCTTTTTCTGCATCTGTTGAGATGATCATGTGACTTTTGTTTTTAATTCTGTTTATGTGGTATATTACATTTATCAACTTGCATGTTAAACCATCCCTGCATCCCTGGTATGAAACCCACTTAATCATGGTGGATTATCATTTTGATATGTTGTTGGATTCGGTTAGTTAGTATTTTGTTAAGGATTTTAGCATTTATGTTCATCAGGGATATCAGTCTTTATTTATTTATTTATTTATTTATTTATTTTTTGCCTTTTCCTGGTTTTGGCATTAGGGTGACACTGGATTCATAGAATGATTTAGGGATGGTGCCCTCTTTCTCTCTCTGGTAGAATAATGTCAAAAGGATTGTTAACAATTCTTCTTTGAATGTCTGGTAGAATTCTGCTGTGAATTCATTTGGTCCTGGATTTTTTTGTTGTTGTTGGTAATTTTTAAATTATTTCAATCTCGCTGCCTGTTACTGGTCTGTTCAGGGTACCTAATTTTTTCTGATTTAAGCTAGTAGGGTTGTATCTTTCCAGGAATTTATCCATCTCTTCTAGGTTTTCTAGTTTATGTGCATAAAAGTGTTCATAGCAGCCTTGAATAATCTTTTGTATTCCTGTGGTAACAGTAGTAATATCTCCTGTTTCATTTCTAATTGAGCTTATTTTCTCTTTTCTTGGTTAATCTCACAAATGGTCTATCAATTTTATTTATCTTTTCAAAGAACCAGCCTTTGTTTATCTTTCATATTATGTGTTTGTTGGTTTGAATTTCGTTTAGTTCTGCTCTGGTCTTGGTTGTTTTCTTTCTTCTGCTGGGTTTGGGTTTGGTTTGCTTTTGTTTCTCTAGTTTTTTGAGGTGTGACCTTAAAGTGTCAGTTTGTGCTCTTTCAGACTTTTTGATGTAGGCATTTAGGACTATGAACTTTTCTCTTAGCACTACCTTTGCTGTGTCCCAGCGGTTTTGATAGGTTGTCACTATTGTCATTCAGTTAAAAGAATTTTTTAATTTCCATCTTGATTTCATTTTTGACTCAATGATAATTCAGGAGCAGGTTATTTAATTTCCATGTATTTGCGTGGTTTTGAAGTTTCCTTTTGGAGTTGATTTCCAGTTTTATTCCAATGTGGTCTGAGAGAGTGCTTGATACAATTTTGATTTTCTTAAATTTATTGAGGCTTGTTTTGTGGACTATCATATAGTCTCTTTTGGAGAAAGTTCCATACACTGTTGAATAAAATGTATATTCTGTGGTTGTTGGATGGAATTTTCTGTATATATCTGTTAAGTCCATTTGTTCCAAGGTACAGTTTAAATCCATTGTTTCGTTGTTGACTTTCTGTCTTGATGAACTGTCTAGTGCTGTCAGCATAGTATTAAAGTCCCCCACTATTACTGTATTGCTGTTTATCTCATTTGTTAGGTCTATTAGTAATTGTTTTATAAATTTGGGAGCTCCAGCGTTAGGTGCATATATGTTTAGGATATTTTCCTGTTGGACAGGCCTTTTATCATTATATAATGCCCCTCTTTGCCTTTTTAAACTGCTGTTGCTTTAAAATTTGCTTTGTCTGATATAAGAATAGCTACTTCTGCTTACTTTTGTTGTCAATTTGCAGGAAATGTCTTTTTTCACCCCTTTTCCTTAAGTTTGTGCAAATCCTTGTGCATTAGGTGAGTCTCTTGAAGGCAGCAGATGGTTGGTGAGTTCTCATATATTCTGTAATTCTGTATCTTTTAAGTGGAGCATTTAGGCCATTCACATTCAATATTAGTCTTGAGATATGAAGTACCATTCCATTTATCATGCTATTTGTTGCCCGTATACCTTGGTTTTTTGTTTTGTTTTGTTTTTTGTTTTTAAAATTGCATTTTTGTTTTATGGGTACTATGAGATTTACACTTTAACAAGGTTCTGTTTTGATGTGTTTCCAGGATTTGTTTCAAGATTTAGAGCTCCTTTTAGCAGTTCTTATAGTGGAGGCTTGACAATGGCAAATTCTCTCAGCATTTGTTTGTCTGAAAAAGAGTGTATTTTTTTTTCATATATGAGGCTTAGTTTTGCTGGATACTAAATTCTTGGCCGATAGTTTTGTTTGAGAAGGCCGAATATAGGGACCCAATCCCTACTAACTTGCAGGGTTTTTGTTGACAAATCTGTTGCTAATCTGATAGGTTTTCCTTTATAGTTTACCTGGTGCTTTTGTCTCACAACTCTTAAGATTCTTTCCTTCATCTTAGTTTTAGATAATCTGATGACAATGTGCCTATGAGATGATCTTTTGTGATGAATTTCCCAAGTGTTCTTTGTGCTTCTTGTATTTGGATATCTAGGTCTCTAGCAAGGTTCGGGAAGTTTTCCTCGATTATTCCCCCAAATATGTTTTCCAAACTTTTAGATTTCTCTTCCTCCTCAGGAACACAGATTATTCTTAGGTTTGGTTGTTTAACATAATCCCAGACATCTTGGAGGCTTTGTTCATATTTTCTTATTCTTGTTTCTTTGTCTTTGTTGGATTGGGTTAATTTGAAGTCCTTGTCTTCAAGCTCTGAAGACAGTTCTTCAATTGTCTTGTTCAATTCTATTGCTGAGACTTTCCAGAGCACTTTGCATTTCTATAAGTGTGTCCATTGTTTACTGAAGTTTTGATTGTTTTTTATTTATGTGATCTACTTCCTTGAATATTTCTCCCTTTACTTCTTGTATCATTTTTTGTTTTTCCTTATATTGGGCTTCACCTTTCTCTGGTGCCTGCCTAAGTAGCTTAATAACTAACCTCCTGAATTCTTTTTCAGGTAAATCAGGGATTTCTTCTTGTTTTGGGTCCATTGCTAGTGAGCTAGTGTGAGTTTGGGGGGTGTTAAATAACCTCGTTTTCTCATATTACCAGAGTTGGTTTTCTGGTTTCTTATTTGGGTAGGCTCTGTCAGAGGGAAGGTCTAGGGCTGAAGGCTGTTGTTCAGATTCTTTTGCCTCACAGAGTGTCCCCTTCATGTAGTATTCTCACCCTTTTCCTACGGATGTGGCTTCCTGAGAGCTGAGCTGAAGTGATTGTTGTCTCTTCGGGATCTAGCCACTCAGCAAGGCTACCAGGCTCCAGGCCAGTAGTGGGGGTTGTCTGCAAAGAGTCCTGTGATGTGAACCGTCTGTGGGTCTCTAAGTCATGCATCCCAGCACCTGTCCTGGTCGTGGTGACAGGGGAGTGAAATGGACTCTGTGAGGATTCTTAGCTTTGGTGGTTTAATGCACTATTTTTGTGTTGGTTGGCCTCCTGCCAGGAGGTGGCGCTTTCCAGAGAGCACCAGCTGTGGTCGAATGGGGAGGAACAGGTGGTAGGTGGGGCCCTGGAACTCCCAAGAGTGTATGCCCTCTGTCTGCAGTGACCAGGGTGGGTAGGAAAGGACCATTAGGTGGGGGCAGGGCTAAGTGTGTCTGAGCTCAGACTCTCCTTGGGCAGGTCTTGCTACAGCTGCTGTGGGAGATTGGGGTGAGGTTCCTAGGTCAATGGAGTTATGTTCCTTGGAGGATTATGACTGTCTCTGCTGTGTCAAGCAGGTTTTCAGGGAAAATGGGGGAGAGCCGACAGTCACAGGCCTCACCCAGCTCCTCACAATCCAAAGGGCTGGTCTCATTTCCACCATGCCCCCTCCAATGTCACTGAGTCTGTTTCCAGGCAGTGGATGAGCAGGGCTGAGAATTTGTCCCAGGCTACCCACCTCCCAGCTGTGAAATCAAGTATGGCTTTCCTTCTATTCCTGCCTGTGGAGTCTGCACACCAGATTCACACCCTCCCCTGAGTTCTGACCAGGAGGTTTCTCGATTAGTTCAAATTGTTACAAAGTTCAGTTGGAGATTTCCTTCTCCATGTGGCCTTTTCCCAGTACCTCTGGCTGCCCTCCCAGAGTACCACTGTGAGGACAGGCAGAAACTGTTTGCTAGGGGATCAAGCAATCTCCCAAGGCTATCATTGTCTTGAATTTTTCCTCTCATGGAATATAGAATAAGAACATTCAGGTTCAATACATTCAATTAAACGTTTATAACTTATTTATTTATTTTGATTATAAAAGCAATGCATATATGCTCATTGCAGAAAGTTTCAAAAAGCGTCCAAAGGAGGAGATAAAAAGTTTTGTTGGGTATGGTGGTTCACGCCTGTAATTCCAGCACTTTGGGAGTCCCTTGGCAGGAGGATTGCTTGAGCCCAGGAAGTCAAGACCAACCTGGGTAGCAGCAAGACCTCGTCTCTACCAAAAAATAAATAAATAAATAAAAAAGTGTTAGCCAGGTATGGTAGTGTGTGCCTGTGATCCCAGCTACTTGGGAGGCTGAGGTGGGAGGTTCATTTGAGCCTGGGAGGTTGAGGCTGTGGTGAACCATGATCACACCACTGCACTCCAGCCTGAACAGAGCGAGACCCTGTCTCAAAAACAAAAGCCTCCTATAGTCCCTCCTTTAAGCAACTAATATTCATGTTTTAATGTAAATCTTGCAGTCTTTCTATGCTGTATATGTTTAAAAAATTGCATTCCATTTTATACCATTATAACGTTTTCCCCGATCTAATTTATTGTGACAATATTTCCATGCTACTAACCACCTCATATAAATTATAATGGCTCTATATTTTTTATTCACATAGACATATCATAATTTCTCATAGCATGTTTTATCTGCAATCTTAAGAATACAAAATGAGTCAGATCGTTAATAAACCTCACACATGGAGTATATAAATCTATTATAATTCTTCTGTCATTAAAAACATGTCTACATTAAAGGTTTTCTATGTTTATCTGAAAAACAGAATGAATATATGTAATAAGAGTCTCTTACCTGAGTTAACCCCCACTCATATGTTAGCTCTCAGGCAGGGGGATTCTCCTAAGCAAAACAGACATATTTCTTAACCCATTCATCAGCTAAGGAGCTACCTCCTTATTTTCCACTCCTGCTCTGCCGTAGCTGAAATGTCATTACCTTTATTCAAATAAACAATTCTTGAGCACTGTTTACCACGTGTAGTTATAGGTTTCAGGGATATAGCAGAGGGCGTGCTTGCTGAGGAACAGCAGCAAGGTTGGCATGGCTGGGTATGAAGTGAGCACTGGGAAAAGTGGCAGGGGAAGACATCAAAGAGACAGTCAAGAGCCAGATCCTATAGCCTCTTGTAGGCACTAGAAGGACTTTTACTGTGAATGAGTTAGGAAAACATTGGATTATAAACATGATCTCAATTATTCATTTTAAAATGATCACTTTGTCTGTTAGACACAAAAGATTGGTGGAAGAAGAACTTGGAGGCAGAGGTAGGAAGTAAAGTGTTCAATTTTGGTCATGTTAAGTTTGAGATGCTTATTAGATAGCCAAATGGAAAGGGAGGCACTTGGATATACAGCGCTAGTGTTCAATAAGGAAGCTGGGACTGGAGATATAAATTTGGAAGTTATCACTGTATAGACGGTATTTAAAGCTGGAGAATGGGTGAGATCACTAAGGAAGGAGTATAGGTAAAGAAAGGAAGAGAGTCAAAGACGGTCCTGGGACACCTCAACTGACAGTGATACAGAAAATGAGGAAAAACCAGCCAGGACTCTGAAGGAGAGTAGTGAGCTCTCCTTTTTTGGAGACCAAAACAAGGGAGATTTGAGAAGGGAGAGCTCCTCTGTGTTGACTGAGAAGGGACTACTAAATCTGGACTTGTGGAAGATTGATAGCTTGAACAAGAACAGTGTCCATGAAATGGTAGGAAAAAATAAAGCCCTGTGACGATAGATTCAAGAAAAATGAGAGGGCAAAAGGGGAGACAGTGAGTAGAAATAACTTCCATGGAGTCTTGCTAAAAAAAAGAGAGAAATCCAAGTTTTCCTTGATTCCCTTCCCTGTCCTCCATCAAAGTAAACAAGCTTTCTCTGTTACATATTTTTGTTGCACACTGCATTTTTTTCTTTATAACTGATATGGTTTGACTGTGTCCACACCCAAATCTCACCTTGAATGATAGCTTCCATAATCCTCATGTGTCTTAGGAGGGACCCGGTAGGAGGTAATTGAATCATGGGAATGGGTTTTTCCCATGTTGTTCTCGTGATTATGAATAAGTCTCACAAGATCTGATGGTTTTATAAAAGGCAGTTCCCCAGCACAGTTCTCTTGCCTGCTGCCACATAAGACATGCCTTTACTCCTCTTTTACCTTCTGCCATGATTATGAGGCCTCACAAGCTGTGTGGAACTTTGAGTCCATTAACCCTCTTTTTCTTTATAAATTACCCAGTCTCGGGTATTTCTTCATAGCAGTATGAAAATGGACTAATACAGTAACTTAATAAACTATATATTTCTTATATGATTATTGACTATGTCCATTACTAGACTGTAAGTTCTACTATGGCAGGGACTGTCTTGTTCATTGCTCAATCTTCATTTCTTTGAACAGTGCCTGGCATATTTCTACAACAATTTGTTGGTGGTCTGAATAATTACAGGTTTAAATGTGAGATTTTTTTTCTATTTTATGTTAGTCCATTACGGTATGCTTTACTTATATAACTTAAATTCGATGCAAATTTCTTCTTAGTTTTCTTTTTCCAACACTTCTTACATTATCATACCAAAATTAAGTGAAATGTTTTTAATGGAAATGCTTCCCAAATTGTATTTCAATTAACATGTCAAAAAAAAAAAAAAAAAAAAAAAGAAACAAAAGGTAAAATGGGCAGGAAAGCAAAGCCTGCTGGCTGATTAAAAAAAAAAATCAGTGTGAATGGATTAATCTTAAGTACTGAGGGAATTCTAATAAACGTTCAGAATTAAATATAATGGCAAATGTTTCTCTATGATATCCAATTTCTATAATTTGCAATAGTTATCCATTTTCATAATGCTATTAGCGCCTTTGCTCAAACCACAGGATGATAGACAAAGCGTATCTTTCAATAATCTGGTTACAACTAACACATGTGAACTAATCAAACAAGTAAAGAAAAAAACGGACAAATTACTTTTGATATTAGTACATTCAGGAAGTGAATTCCAAAAGAGAAAAGCTACTTGAAACTTTTATGCTAGGGATAAAAATTTCTGACTATATTGTTGTAATATTCTAAGTATCCAGAAAAATTAAGAGTATGCTTAGGTGTTAAAAAAAAACCTGATCAATCTTATACTTCATACAGGTTTAGCATGAGGCCTCCACAGATTACAGAAGTCAGAATTTTAAATATTATATTTTTCTCCTTTCCTAAAGCTGACAAATTAAACAAAGAATTACAATCTATTAATTTACTTATTCAATAACAACATTTTCCCAATAAAGCACAAGAAATTGAACAAAAACATATATATTAAACAAAGAAGCACAAGAAATTGAACAAAAACCTAACAAATAGGGAAAAAATTGACTTGCCAGAAATATAAAAAAATATCTCAAAGAAAACTCATGGCCAAAATGACATTATATGTGAAAATCATCATAAGATATTTTAATAAAAGTGAATCTCCTTCACATAATTTTCCTTGTCCCCAACAAAAAAATCTTACTATTCATCAAGACAAAGATTATTGAGCAATGTGAAAGAAAAAAATTCTTATTTTTGAAATTATAAATTTCTGCCACATCAATATAAAAATGGGAAAAATAAGTGAATAAAAACCAATTAGAAGAGAGAGCTGGGTGTTCCCTATTGCTGAGTCTTAAGAAGTTTTAAGGCAGTAGTTCTAAATCAACTAGGACACAATGCCCAGTTCTTATGATGTCTGGAATAACTTAGGTACATCTTTTAAAAACTGTATGTTGTAAGAAAAGGTACATGGTCTAGGACTGGGTCCTCAAGGAATGAAAAAGTTATTGCTGTCACCAAACTGAAATATAATATTTTTAGCGAGTATATTTGAGCTTTAGCTACATATAACCTTCATTTATCCACAGTGGCCAAATTTATAATAGGCAAGTTGCAGTAATTGCCACGGAAATCAAACCCATTAGTTGGTCAAAATGAAACATTTTAGACAATATTTCTTAGAAGAGCAATACCCGTGGTGTGAGCCTGCAGTCCCAGCTACTGGGGAGGCTGAGGCACAGGATTGCTTGAGCCCAGGAGTTCAAGGTTGTAGTATACTATGATCATATTTATGAATAGTCACTACACTTGAGCCTAGACAACATAGCAAAAGCACTCTTTTTTTTTTTTTTTTTTTTTTTTTTGAGACGGAGTCTCGCTCTGTCGTTCAGGCTGGAGTGCAGTGGCCCGATCTCGGCTCACTGCAAGCTCCATCTCCCAGGTTTGCGCCATTCTCCTGCCTCAGCCTCCTGAGTAGCTGGGACTACAGGCGCCCGCCACCATGACTGACTAATTTTTTGTATTTTTAGTAGAGACAGGTTTTCACTGTCTTAGCCAGGATGGTCGCCATCTCCTGACCTCGTGATCTGCCCGCCTCCGCCTTCCAAAGTGCTGGGATTATAGGCGTGAGCCACTGCGCCCGGAGGTCTCCTGGAACTTAAAATTGACATTGGTAGTAGCGGTTTTGTTCAACCTCCCACTACCTTAAGATTTCTAAAGCACCCTTCAGAAGATGTAATCTCATCTGGTCCTTCTCTTGTGAGGCAGGCTGCTAAATGGTTTGAATACTGTCATGAAGCTCCCTGTTACTGCTCTGCTGTGAATCCATTTCAGCTTGTAGAACAAGACATATTTTTCCTCCTTCTTTTCCCTATTTATAACCTTAAAATTAGAAATGTTTATTTACTCACTGGGAAAAATTTAGAGAATTTCAAAAAAATTACTCATAATCTTATAATCAAGATGTCCAATTAAACATATTGCTCTTTTCTTTTAGACCTGTATTTCATTCACTTTTTATACAAATTTGAATTATATAGTTCGTCCTGATTTTCTCACTCAATATTACATGTAGGGTGTTTTATTTTAAAAATTATGTGACAACATTTTATTTAATGACTGCATAAATTTATAATAAATCCATAGGACAAAGTTTATCCTATGGATTTACTATAGTTTTCTTAATTATTTAGACTAAGATTTAGATTATTTTCCATTTTGGTCACTATAAAAATGCTGAGTGAATCTAGTGTGTTAACATCTCTGCACATATATAAAGCATATTTTAATAAGTATAGCTAAAAGTAGACACACCCAGTACTTTAGAACTTAGTTTTGAAAAATATTTCTCTAGAAAACATACTCCAAGTTATACTTCAATGAGAGAAAAATACATTATATAACATTTGACAAGTATAATCATTCTTCAAAATTGTTGTCAATTTACCAGTTAAATATTCTGATTTGTTTTAAAAAGGCCAAATATTATGTTTTTTATTTATGTATTTGTCTATAAATTTCTCACTCAGGTCATTTTGTGTTCAGAATTTATTCCTTTGGGTGGGTTCTTGGTCTCGCTGACTTCAAGAATGAAGTCGCGGACGTTCGCGGTTAGTGTTACAGCTCTTAAAGATGGTCCAGAGGAGATCTGGCCCTGTAAATAGGGATTTTACCATTTGATGAGTGTTTTCAATATCCATATGAGAAGTTTGGTGGAGAGTTTTAAGTATTTTCCACTGGCTGGCTTTGGATATAAGTACCTTTCCTTCTTCTGTCGTTAACCACCCCAAGGGGAGAAAACTATGCTCCTGTGAAAGTCCCCATTCTGTTTCAGTCGGGGAATACTGGGGCTTAATCTCTTGGAGGGAGTTGTTCCGTACCAAGGGTCCTTCCATAGGTATTTCTAACGGGAGGTTTCGCCTGGCAGCAATTTTGACCTCAGCATCTGCCCAACGGTTTCCTTCTGCCTTTTCTCCCTCACCTTTCTGATGGCTTTGGCAGTGTAAGACTGCCACCTCCTTGGGTTTCTGCACTGGGTGCAATAACTCCATAATTTCCTTGTGGTATTTAATGGGGGTTCCCCCAGGTGTTAGGAATTCCCTTTCTTTCCATTTTGCAGCATGAGCATGTAGGATTAGATAAGCATACTTGCTATCTGTATACACATTTATTCTTCTCCCCTTTCCCAGTTCTAAGGCTCGGGTAAGTGCCATTAGTTCTGCTAACTGGGCGTTGGTCCCTGGGGGAAGAGACTTACTTTAAAGTATGGCTACATCACTAACTATGGCATAACCTGCCCTTCATATCCCATTCTCCACAAATGAACTCCCATCGGTATATAGGTTAAGGTAGGATTAGCTAAGGGGACTTCTAAGAGATCATCTCGGGTGGCATAGATCTGGACTATAATTTGTTGGCAGTCATGCTTGATTGGTTCCCCATCCTCTGGGAGAAAAGTGGCAGGGTTGAGGGCCACACACATGTATTTGAAGCACCAGTCCCTGAAGGGTATTGCCTGATATCTAAGTAGGCAGTTGTCTGATAGCCATAAACTTCTTTTGGCACCTAGTATGCCATTTACATCATGAGTAGTCCAGACAGTGAGATCTTTCCTTGTGTTATTTTGATAGCCTCTGACACAAAGAAGGCTACCACTGCAACTACCCTTAAACAGTGAGGCCAGCCTTTTGATACTACATCAGTTTCCTTACTTAGGTATGCCACTGGTTGTGGGGTTGTTCCACCAGTCTGAGTAAGGACGCCAAGAGCTATTCCTGCTCTCTCTGTGACATATAAAGAGAAGTTTTGTCCTGTGGGAAGGCTTAAAGCTGGAGCTTGTACTAGGGCCTGCTTTAAGGTTTTGAAGGCTCTTTCTGCCTCTGGTTCTTATTCTACTAGATGGGTATTTGCCCTCTGGGTCTTCTTGATTAGAATATAGAGGGGCCCAGCTATCTCATTGTATCTGGGGATCCATAGTTGGCAAAAGTCAGTGATTCCAAGGAATCCCTGCAACTGTTTAAATGTCTTAGGGTGAGGATAAGCCAATATAGGCTGTATTCGTTCCTTGCTGAGGGCCCTGTTCCCTCTGGCTAACATTAGGCCTAGATATTTGACCTGCTATAGCAAAGCTGGACCTTTGAACTAGAAGCCCTGTACTCTTGATTAGCTAGAAAGTTCAAGAGATCTAGAGTAGCCTGCTGGCATGAGGCTTCCAAACTGGCAGCCAAAAGTAAATCATCCACACACTGAAGGACCAGAATGCCTGGACTTGAGAAGTGGCCTAGCTCTTGGGCCAGTGCCTGACCAAACAGGTGAGGGCTATCCCTAAACCCTTGGGGCAAGACCATCCTTGTAAGTTGGGACATGTGGTCAGTGGGATCCTCAAAGGCAAAGAGAAACTGGGAGTCACAGTTCAGGGGAATACAGAAGAAGGCATCCTTGAGGTCCAGAACAGTGAACCATTCTGCTTCCTCTGGTATTTGAGAGAGCAGGGCATAGGGGTTGGGTACAACTGGATATAGAGGAATTACTGTCTCATTGATGAGTCTAAGATCTTGCACTAGTTGCCATTGACCGTTTGGTTTTTGTATTCCTAGAATTGGGGTGTTACAGGGACTGCTGCATTTCCTTACTAAGCCTTGAGCTTTTAAATGTTTAACAATATCCTGTAATCCTTTGTGAGCTTCAGGCCTTAAGGGATATTGCCTTTGATAAGGAAAAGTGGTGGGACCTTTTAGCCTGATTTGGACTGGGTGGGCATTCTTTGACCTTCCAAATTGTCCTTCCAATGCCCAGACTTCAGGGTTGATTCCTTCCTCAAGTAGGGGATAACAAATGGGTAACTTGTTCCCCATATTCATGTAGATAATAGCTCCAGCTTTGGCTAATATATCCCTCCCTAATAAGGGTGTGAGACTTTCAGGCATAACAAGAAAGGCATGTGAAAAGAGCAAAGTCTCCCAAATACAACTGAGGAGGTGGGAGAAACACCTGGTTACAGGCTGTCCCAGGATTCCCCGGATGGTAATGGACCTTGAGGACAGTCGTCTGGGACAGAAGATTAACACTGAGAAGACTGCACCAGTGTCCAGGAGGAAGTCAATTTCCTGGCCCTCAATGGTTAAATGTACCCAGGGCTCAGTGAGGGTGATGACATGAGCTGGAGCTTGTCCCAGGCATCCTCAGTTCTGTTGTTGGATCATCTGGTTTGGGGCTTCTGGCCCAGAGAACCTTTGTCCTCTGGGGCAGTGCACCTTCCATTCATTGCCTCGGCATAGTGGACATGCGCGAGGGGGCAGCTTCTCATTGGACAATCTTTTGTAAGGCGTCCTTGTAAACCACACTGATAACAAGCCCTACTGGGCAATTGGCCTGCTCCATTTTCTGTCTTCATGGAACAACCAAGGTTTGTTTGTCTGAGGGCCATGACTAAGGCTGTGGCCTTTCTCTGACCTCACTTTCCCTTTTGGGCCTGTTCCTCTTGGTCCCTATTATAGAACACTGAGGTTTCCAGGTTTAATAATGCCTCCAGATTTTGTTCCTGACCCAGGGTTCACTTTTGGAGCTTTCTTCTGATATCTGTGGCTGATTGGGTAATAAACTTATCTTTTAGGATCAATTGACCCTCGAGTGAGTCAGGTGAAAGGGGAGTGTATTTTTTTAAGGCTTCCCATAGCTGCTCGAGGCAGGCAGAAGGATTTTCTTCCTTTTCCTGAGTTATGGTGGACATCATTGAATAATTCACGGACTTCTTCCTAATTCTCCTTAGTCCTTTTAGAACACAGGTCAACAGATGTTTATGACTCCAGTCCCCATGATCTAAGTCAAGGTCCCAGTGGGGATCCATACTGAGGATGTCTTGCTGACTGGTAGGGAATTTGTCCCTTTCTTCGGCTGTCATTCTATCATTTACTTGACTGAGATACCAAGTATCTCCAAACTCTCAGGCTGCAGTTAAAGCCACATTCTTTTCATTAAAGCCTAGGGTTTGATCTAACAATAGCATGACATCTCTCCAAGTGAGATCAAAGGTTTGCCCTAGACCCTGTAGGACATCTATATACCTACCAGGATCATCTGAAAGCTTCCCCGGGTCTGCCTTGATCTGCTTTAAATCAGAGAGGGAGAAGGAGACGTGTACCCAGGTTAGGCCAATTTCCCCTCCCCCTACAGCTTGAGGGGGACATAACTGATAGCCCAGGGGGTTTTGTGGTTCTTTTGGAGATTTCTTTGCTTGTTTCTTTCTGGGCAGGGGAGATTAGAGGCTTATCATTAATAGGAAGGGGAGCTATAGGGAGGCTAGGATATGGGGGTAAGCTGAGACGTCCGCCTGTGGGATGTAAATTGCAAGCTTTGCATAGTTGTGGATTCTCCTTCAGTGAAAAGAAAGCTTGGACATAAGGTATTTCACTCCATTTGCCTTCCCTCTTACAGAAAAGGTCAAGCTGCAGGATAGTATTGTAATTCATACTTCCCTCAGGTGGCCATTTTTCCCCATCAGAGAGAGAATATTGGGGCCAGGCCATAGTGCAGAAAAAAATGAGCTGCCTCTTTTTCAGGGTTTGTGGGTCAAATTGTTTCCAATGGCTTAGGATGCATTTCAAGGGTGAGCCTGTTGATGCCTGAGTGTTTCCCATCTGAAAGACAAAACCACCTGCAGTTTTGGTTTGTTTGTTTTTCCCCCTGCCCAAGAACCCACAACGGTCCCTGGACCCTGCTGATTGGAATAGTTGCGCTCACCGATGCTGCAGCAGAAACACCTCTTGCCCAAGAACCTGTAAAGATCCCTGGACCCTGCTGATGGGAAGAGTTGCACTCACCGACGCAGCAGCAGAAACACTAGTTTTCCTCCTAGACCACAAGGAGGACTGAGAAAGGTCGGATTTAGTGGCCCTTACTGACACATTCTTGAAAATATGTTACAGTCCTAAGGATTCTCCTGTTAGTATTGGGACTTAAAGATGTTATGCCCCAAAAATGAAGTAGAGAGCCATATCCTGATGGAGGTGAGGGATCTCCAGAGTTTGAAAAGTGATGCCTTTTGTCCTCACTTATATGAATAGGAAGGATACAATTTCTGAGGCTCCCCATATCCTAGCTTCAGGAATAGCTTTTTTTAGGCCTGCTTGTCTGAGGAGAGGTCCTAAAATTCCAGGTAGTACCCTCCCACCGACAGGGCTTTGGGCAAAAATTATGTCTTTCTGATTGGTGAGCCCAGGTGCCTCAAGAAGGTAACAGAGTACTGAAGTTTATACTAGAAATCATTCTTATAGGAGAAACTAGAAAAGCGCCAGAGACAGGGAGTGGTTTTTAGAAGTGGGACTAGCCTCGGAGAAGAGAGGTGAGAGGAAGTTTGTCTGACAGGCATTAGGACCCAGGAGGCAAGGGTCAGCATAGATAGGATAGATGGGCGAGTCTCACTTGGGCAACATGACTTTGAGAGTTCCACTCATGGCCACAGGGTCAACCAACTTGTCAGGACCCTGGAACTGAATGACTTTCCTCTCTGTTGACCCTCGGCTCAGCCCAGAAGTACAGGAAAAGCAGAAGCTGGTTCCAGGGAAACCAATGCTCCCAACTCTGAAGAGTCAGAGGTTGTTAGAGAGCCCTTTCCCAGAAAGCCTGACACCTGTGTCTTTAGTCCGGTGGTCACACTAGTCGCTTTTAACTGGCTGACAGGTGCCCAGTATTTAGCCCCTGAATTCTAAGGAAAAATAGGACAGAATAGCAAGTGAAAGGGGTCTGATGGTACTTACCACTTGGTGATAGTCCCATCTGGGTTGCCAAAATGTGTCCTGAATTTATTCCTTCCAGTGGGTTCTTGGTCTTGCTGACTTCAAGAATGAAGCCGCAGATGCTCACGATGAGTGTTACAGCTCTTAAAGATGGTGTGTCCGGAGTTTGTTCCTTCAGATGTTCAGATGTGTCCAGAGTTTCTTCCTTCTGGTGGGTTAGTGGTCTTGCTGACTTCAGGAGTGAAGCTGCAGACCTTCATAGTGAATGTCACAACTTTTAAAGATGGCACATCCAGAGTTGTTTTTTCCTCCAGGTGGGTTCGTGGTCTTGCTGACTTCAGGAGTGAAGCCACAGACCCTTGAGGTGAGTGTTACAGCTCATAAAGCTAGTGCAGACCCAAAGAGTGAGCAGCAGCAAGATTTATTGTGAAGAGCAAAAGAACAAAGCTTCCAGTGTGGAAGGGGACTCCAATGGGTTGCCGCTGCTGGCTTGGGTGGCCAGCTTTTATTCCCTTATTTGGCCCTGCCCATGTCCTACTGATTGGTCCATTTTATAGAGTGCTGATTGGTGCGTTTACAAACCTTTATGTAGACACAGAGCACTGATTGGTTCGTTTTTACAGAGTACTGATTGGTGCACTTACAAATCTTTAGCTAGACACAGAGTGCTGATTGGCATGTTTACAATCCATTAGCTAGACAAAAAAAGTTCTCCAAGTCCCCACCCGATCCAGAAGCCCAGCTGGCTTCACCTTTTAATTTGTCATTTTTAAAATTAGGGTATATCATGGAAAACAGTGATTCTGAATTGTCATTTGAAATTGGTTAGACCCTTATTTATTGTACTTAATTTTTTTAATATTATGAATCCTCCAATTCTAAAGAAAATCCTTCAGTGTTTTATACTTAACTAGAGGTAGATCAAGATGGTCATAGTCATGGGTTAATTATCATAAGAGTGATAATTCACTTCAAAACCATCTCTAAGTTTAACTGATCATACACAATATTTTCTGAAACAAACAGTCTAGTAAATGCAATTTGCTATAACACTCATAGTTTTCAAGGTTTCAAATCAAGGATCCTAAGAACTAGTAGGCTTTCCATGATTACAGGAAAACTCTGCCCTCTTTAGTAAAGAGATGGCCAGAGGACCAATTTCACTGTGACAAAAACCAAGAGATTTAATTTAGATTGTGTAGTAACTGGTATGTAAATATCAGTAACCTTTCTTATCTATCAGAAGAGGCTAATGGTTAATCCTATGTTTTGTGTTCTCAAAAGCACTTGGGTCAACACTGTGTCATTCTTTCGAAAAGTAAGTGGAAAACAGAAGGCACAGGATCTGTGGTTTAACTTTAATCAAGACTAAGTCAAAGTTGTCTAGGTCCTATAAATTTATTTTACAGATCTTAGCTTTTCTATTATTGATCTGTAAACACTTCTTAAATCAATTACTTCAGACTTTTCTCAGCATAGTTGAAAATCCCATGTATTTGATTTTTAGTTTTGTTTCTGTGGATGCAGAAGAGTTTTTAATTACATAAGAACTTATTAATTTGTTTTATTTTACTACTTCTATATCTATATGAGAAAGTCCTTCTCCATATGGTTAACTACCAATATTTTCCAATTTTAATGCCTTATGAAAACTAACTCCTTTATCAGCTATTGTGTGATGTGAAGAATAATTTTATACATTTTCTGAGTGGTAACTCCAAATAAACCACATACGGCGGTCTTAAATTTTCTAGGGCCCCTTCTAGTCTATTTTCAATCACTTGTTTCTTCTGATAGTTTTAATTACCATTGTTTTAAAATATACTTTAAATATCTGATAGAGCAATTCTACCTTAAACATTTTGTCATTCTTTCCCCAAGATATTTTCAGCTAGTGCTATTTATTTTACAGGATAAATTTTGGAGTTGTTTAATTTCCTCTTCATCCCTCCAGAAAAAAAAATTCCATTGGATTTAGTTGGAAAATATATTTTTAAACTAATTTGTGTTGAGTTAATGAGTTATGTCTTTCAGTTTTGGAACATGGTACTTTTATCTATGCAAATGTTTGTGTGTTTGTATGTATTTGTGTGCCCACACATGCAACTTAATAAAGTTTCATAGTTTGAACAATAAATCTCAAATTTAGGGTTATTCCTAGTTATCACATGGCTTTTATTGCTAAATGTAATTCAAGTAATTTTCCCCTTATATCTTCTACATTTTACTGCTATGGTTTTAAGATGACAATTGCTATATAATTTGTATCTATTTTTTCTAATTTATAGTAGAAAATCTTAATATACAATACATTTTAGTATTCAATTTTCCTTGTGTTCTTGGGATAAATCCTATTTGGTTCTGTCAAATGTTCATCAAATAATCTGCTGAGGTCAAGCATTGACTTAACCCGGAGGTGGTTGAGAGTATACCACCCTGGCACAAGGATTATTTTCAGCAGAAAGCAATTGAAAAAACAGGTAGACAGAAGAAAAACTCTCTGCCCTCCCACTCTCTCCACTGGGAAAGGCAGAACGATTCTTAGAGACAAATCTAGACTCTTATCAGCCCAGAGACGACACCAGAAGAATCTACATAACAAATCTTTCTAAAGAAACTTTAGTTTTCTACAACTGTCCCCAACATATTCACTTTCCTACAATATGCCACCCCTAGAAGCTCAAGTTCTTTGCCTTTAGAAGCTCAAAGTCCTTTTCCTTTACTTTGTCACTTCTCTTATTTATTGTTCTTTTGTTAAAATGTTATATAAGCCCAAGTTCTAATCACCTCTTTGAGTTACTCACCACCGAATTTTCCCATATATGCATGATATATGTGTTAAGAAAATTCCGTTTTTCTCTTTTTAATTTGTCTTTTGTCAGTATCATTGCTAGAGTTCCAGCCAATGAAGCTAAGATAGTCTGAGAAACAAAACAAAAAACAAAAACAAAAAAAACACACTTCTCTACACCAACTAAAGGAAAAATCTCTATCTCTCCTACAACTACTGCTACTCTCGGTACTTCACTTCTCACACCAGATGTATGGGATTTTTCCCCCCACAACAACTGGGTATCTTACAATTCAATTCCATTCTTATCTACCTTAGGTTAGCATGGACTGCACAAGTTAAGAGCTCAGTTTCACAAGACTGTCCTCACTCCCCAGTTCAGATGCCAATTGCAAGTCCAGGTTGTCACATGTGCTACTGACTGCCCAGCAATAAATCAGAGGTTCCCACGATCCCCTCCTCAGGTTTGATAATTTACTAAAACAACTCCCAAAATTCAGGGAAACACTTTACTTGTGTTTACCTACTTACTACAAATGATATAGTTCAGGAACAGTTAAATGAAAGATGTATATGGCAAGATATGGAGTCTGGGCACAGAGCTTCACTGCCCTTTCTGGGTACACCATCCTCCCAGCACCCTCCGTGTGTTCACCAACTCAACTTTCTGACCTCTCCTTTTGGGGTTTTATGAGGGCTTCATTACATAGAAATGATCAATCACATCATTGACAATTGCTGATTAAGTCAATTTCCAGTCCCTCTCCCCTACCCAGAGGTTGGGCTATAAGTTCTAAACTTCCGATCACAGGATTTGTTCCTCTGGATAGATGGGTAGAAGATAAATACTTTTTTCCTTCCCTATACCACAGAGCTTGTAAACTCTATTTAGAGAAATTGAAAAAGAGTCATAAAACTTTTGGGGAGAAGGAAATAGAAAATAGTATGTTTTGTGAATTAGTTCTAAGTAAAGAACAGATATATAGTTGATTAACATTGCAAGTGATAACTGACATTGCTAATGTACTCTTCCTTCCCTGTCCCCTTCTTTATTTCTTTGTTTTTCCAATCTGTTTTTGCCCTGTCACCCATAGAAGAGGCAATAGGGAGACAATCTAAACTTTTCCTCCAAGCAGCACAATTTTAAGAACAGGAATCAGAATAAATATTTCTAATCTAAACAAAACACAAGTTTGGTTTCTTAGTATTGATTAACATGTCTTCTCTTATTTAATTCTCAAAACAACCCCATGAGGCAGTGAATGGTAACAGGTGTTCTGTAAGGCAAGAATGGTAGAAGCATACATCATTTTCATAGATACTACAGTCTCCCCACAAGAAGCTGTGGTCTTCTTGGTGCTGAATTGGCTTAGGAACCAAGAAAGCTTGGTGCTTATCAACATTCTCCTAAATAGAAACAGAAATATTCTTAGTGCACTTACTTCTAGGATAGTATTGTAAATCTGAAGAATAAAAAAGACAGTGGTTTAGCAATTGACTTTTTTATCCACTCTGAGAGGACCCTACCTGCATGGAGAGTGACACCTGTATCTGGGCCCTTCTTAGGAAGGCAAAAGCCAGCAAAAAGCCATACATCCTCTTTCGCTGGGCTTTTACTTCATTACACATTTATTTCTTGATTAAGTAAACTGGGAATTCATAGACCATAGTGTGCATGGTGGTGGGGTGTCTCCTCTCACAAATGAGGAAACTGAGTCTCAGAAAGATTTGAGATCATTCCCAAAGTCACTTAACTAGTATCTGGTAGAACAGAGATATGGACCCAGAACCATCAGATTTCAGAACTGTGGACTTCTATATCCCATGGTGTCCAGAAATCTTGGTTGACCACCCAAAATGCTTTTCCATTTCCCTTCTCTCTAGTCACCCTCTGGTCAGGCATGGCCATGTGACAATTCTGGCCACAGATTTAAGTCTGCTACAGGATTCTTGGAAACATGTTTGCTTTCCTGATAGGGATAATCCTCCCTGTCCCTTCTTTCATCAATGTAATGATGAGAACTGAAATAGCCATTATGCAACCATCAGGAAAAGCCAAAATAATTGAAGTACCTTTAGTGCTGGTGGAGTTCAACTGTTGAACTAGCAGTGCGCCTGCATTTCTCTTTGAAAATAATAAGTTTAAATCACAGTAACCAGGTTTCTAACTACTACCAATTGATAAACTCATGTAATGCCTTTTGCTGTGATTATTTTGCCTTATTAATTTTATAGTCTTAATTTTCTTGTGTTTTTGTCTAAAACTACTTCATTCATTCTTTACTTTTAGTATTTCTGAGCAAATTTAATCCAGGTGTGATCCATGTAAGAAACGTTGTTGGACTTTGTTTTTAACTAAACCTGAGATTTTATATCTTAATTTTAAATCTGACAAAAGTTTAACAGTAAGTCTATTTCAACATCCTATAAGAGGAGACTAGTGTATGTCACATGTAAGCCACATATTGAATATAAAACAATCTAAACATGTTTCATAAGAGAAAATCAGTAGCATAGTGATTCATGGGAAACCAGTTACCTATTAATTTTTTTCCTGGTCCAAATCCTTTGTAAACATGCAGATGACCATGACAGACCAAAGTTGTTGGCTTCATCGGGAAGTTGATAATATTAAGCTGAATTATGTGATTTAAAGGGGCTACTAACCTCCATTGGCAACTATGGCACAGATGAAACAAAGTCAGAAATTATTTCTAAACAGAATATATTGTTAGTTATTTTGCTCAGAAATTAATGCATCAATGTTATTGACCCCCAGCAAGCCTTAGTTATTGTGTCTGTTTCCTTATGGTTGTGAGAGAGAAAGATTTGTACTTTAAATTATATCAGATTTATTAACTAATACCTAATTTGCCAAAATTTGTAAAGTTCACACATTATGGTGAATGGTTGACCAATTGTGGATATTGTTTTAAATTCTGATTGAAAATTTACAAGATCTGAAGGACGTACATGTGCCAGAATTTGCCCCAAACTCCCATGCATCATTTGTTAAGTATCTACTATGTGCCCAAATAGTTTACATACATTATATCAGCCTCCAACATTCTTTGTAGAGATTTGACTTTTCACTTTGCTAATACATGGTCTATTTTGTTGAGAAAGTACAATTCATAAACAAGAACATTCTTACATTGTTTTGTTTTGTTTCCATATTAAAGGCCGTAGATTAGGGGTTACCTAAGAGTAACCCCTAATCTTTATGGAAAAGAGGTGAAGAATAATGTTTTAAGTAAATACCAAGTGTTGATGTCAGTCAAGCCATTTTTTCCACACACTTCTTCCATTATAATAATCATTCCTTTCTTACCTCATAGTAGTTCTGTGAGAATTTCTTGGGATCTGCATGATCTCTTCTGGCTTGGTCAGAAGAATATCCTCACAAGGGACCAAGTGCTCTGTGTTTGAACTTTGGGAAAGTCTGGTTATTTTACTGTCCTTTGGACCTAGAAGAATAGGAAGCAGAGAAAATGAGAATAAAACCAATGTTTAACAGGCTTCCTATATGCCTTTTCAGATCAAGGTAAACAGCTCTCTTCCCTAATTGTCCTGGGAAAACAAGTAATTATTAGGAGGTGGTTGGTTTCACTGAAAATTTTCTCCATCTTAAATATTCAAAAGGTACAGGAAACAAGCACATCTCTAAGAATGATCTCTGACATAGTCTAGGGTCTATGGAAGATCACAGGACACAGCTATGGATAATACCTGTTAACTGCCTAATTCCATCTGAAAGCAGTATTCTTAATATATTCTTCCAAGAGAAAACTTTCATATGATATAAATGCTTTATTACTCATTTAACTTTTTCCAAATATGCAGTATACACAGGTCTAGAAAAATATATTCTCAGCAATGCTTTTAGGTGCCAAGGGGGGAAGCTAGCTTTCAGTTGTCTATATCAAGAAGAAAAAAACCTCACTAATTACATGTTCTAAAGTTCAATCTGACAACTCTGAATTACATCGTTCACACTTACAATGCTAGAATATAATATTTGTGTAGTTTGTTTTCAAAACTTATTCTAATTTTTTATTATATCATTACAAAGAAAATTCTAATCAGAGATAATAAATTGTCCACAGCTAATCAACCAGCTAAGATTTAGAAACCAAATCTTCTGAGTCACAAGAATTACGGCTACAGAAACCATTCTTTGTGGTATAAAACTGCAGCCACAGACAAAAGTTATCTTGCAACCAACATATCTTAGCCATTTTCAGAAATCATATACAATTCAATCAAGTTCTCTATTGAGCAGTTTCCCTTTTGGACCTGATCAAATCTTAGGTGACTTAAGTAGATTTTCCTTTCAAACATATACTAATTTCCCCACAGAAACATAATTTCTTTCAAAATGCTGTGTAGGTTTTGAAATATTCCTAAATAGAGTAATATTGATTTTTTTAGCCTTTACAAGTTTATAAAATAACCAGACATACCTAGGACTTTCAAGACTATATAGCTTATGCCAAATGCACCTTGAACAAAGGACTGGAATGTCACCCTCACCAGTGGTCCAGGACTCATGAAAGTCATTGAGTAAAGTCTTCTCCCATGTAATCCACCTAGGTTAAAAAGTGAACTCTAGTAAAAAAATAAGAATGACAATTTTACAGCAGTTTCTATATTTTAGGCAGAGCAATTAATTTAACCCACGAGGTAGGAATTGATTCCATTTTGTAAAACGAGGAAACAGGATTCCAGAACACAAGTGACTCACTCAGCATCACAAACTAGTGGGGTAGGAAGTTAGGATCTTCAACTTGGGTCCATGTATTTAATATCCATCATTATGTACTTGTTGCAGTGCTTCCTGAAGGACAGTAGGTAGTAAATTATTTTATCTCTAAAATGACTGATATGACCTCTTTCTCCTAGAAAAGTAACCTACTTATTAAAAATACCTCACCATGAAGATCTATGATGGAAAACATTTTCTACTTGAAAATGTATTATTTCCCTATAGTCAGTCTTTTATTGATTGCTTTGAGAACCTAAGTCAAAGATAGAAGGGAAAATTATAATCATAATTCTGAAATGATTCAGAGGGCTGATTAAGCATGTGTGGAAAGAACCTGTGAATTTCTTAGGATCAAACTCTTCTACATTAAGAATAATTCAGTATCACTTTGTAACATTTATTTAAATTCACCTGCTCAGAAAGATATCTGCTGATTGTACTACATACAACTATGTGGCACCTACATCCCAGATACTTCTTTTCTCCTTTCCCACTTTATTTTTTCTTCCTTAGTTCTTCCATCTAAGATGCCTTATATTTTATCTTATTATGTGTTTTCTCCCTGCTAGAATATAAGCTTGATAGGGGCAGAAAATTTTATTTTTTTCACTACTGAATCCTCAGAACCAAGATGACTCAGTCCCTGGCTAATAGTAGGTGCTTCACAAATACTTGTAGGATGAAAGGAGGGAGGGGATAAGAGCCAAGAAAGAGAAAAGAACAAAAACATTCGTTGGCATTTTAAAGTATACAATGGTGAAATGCTATTTGAAGAATGACCTAATATTTCTTTGTAGCAAATAGAAGTGAATGTAACTTTTAAATGAATTGCTACCTTTAACAGGGAGAAACAGCATTTTACAGTAAAGAATGCTATATAATTTAAGTAAAGAATAATATTTCCATTACAGGCTTGCTATTCTCCTAGATGTAATCTGAAGGGACAGAACAATTCCACAAAGTTCAAGCTGACAATTTCAAAAATTAAAGAAATGCTAGGTTGGAAAATTATAGGGATTCCTCAGGTAATCTACAATGAAGTCAAGCATGGTTTTCAATAGGCAATAATGATAAAGGCAAGTTTCCCCAGAAAATGTGTCTCTCTGTATAAGAATATAGTATATTATAGAAATAGTGCTATCAATTCGGAAGAAAAAGACTTTTTAAAAAGAAAGCGGCTATAGAGTCACTTTACCATATGAGAAAATATATTTCAGCATGATTTTGAAAGTTTTTTTTTAAATTAAACATTCTGACCTCAGAATGGGGAATAAATTTTTAAGCATGAAAGTAATGAGATAAAAACCAAAGATCAAAGACATGTATGGATAAACAACTAAATTTTTAAAAATTTACATTAACATAATAAATAATACAAAAGCAAATGGCAATACTAAGAATAAGCATTAAGAATAAATTATGACAAAGGAAAGCATTAAGAATAAACTTATGACAACATTAAGAATAAGCATTAAGAATAGATATGACCAAGGAAAAATATCTTTTATATAAAGTTCATAAAGCAATAAAAAGAATAATACTGAAATTTTAAAAATGTACAAAAGACAATGGCAATTAATTTTTAAACAAACAAGCTGGGTCCAGTAGCACGTGCCAGGTATTTGGGAGGCTGAACTAGGAAGATCTTTTGAGCCCAGGAGTTCGAGGTCAGCCTGGGCAAAATAGGGAGACATAGTCTTAAAACAAAGAAAAATAAAAGCAAAAAAGAAATTATCTCCATTAATGATTATTTTTAAAGGACAATTGCCCATTAAATTGACATATTAGGTTCTGGGCATGGTGAAAGAAGATCCTAGGCACTGCTAATGACCGTGAAAATTAAGTTAGCCTTTCTGAAGAGTAATTTAACAAATCTTCATGAAAAAAACAAACTCAGCAAAAATTCATGAAAAAGAAAACGTTTCGAGCCGTAGGTGTTGACCTCATTGGAAGTATACAGAAGGGAACAGAGAGCAAGGTCTCTGCTCTCACGAAGCTTTCATTTTAGTCAGGTAAATGAAGATGGTTTCATAGAGAGATCAAAGATGAAATGAAAGCCAACGTAACAGACAATGGCTGTGGGAAGGAATGCATGATGCTACTTTAGACTGAGAGGCCTTCTTTGAGGAGGTGACTATTGTTCACTTATTTATGAGGTGTCTTCTACATATCAGGCACTGTTCTAGGCACTGAGGCTTCTTGATCCAAACAGGCAAAAATTCCAGCTCTCATGAAACTCATACTCAATCGGGAAGACACAGATAAGCCATAATCATGAAAAAAAATTATACTGTGTTAGATTTTAATCTTTTAACCCCGGACTTCAAACTTTTTGGCACCAGGGACCAGGTTCGTGGGAGACAATTTTTCCACGAACAGTGGGAGGGATGGTTTTGGGATGAAACTGTTCCATCTCAGATCATCGGGCATTAGATTCTCATAAGGAGCAGGCATCCTAGATCCTTTGCATGTGCAGTTCACATTCCTAGGAGAATCTAATGCTGCCACTGATCTAACAGGAGGCGGAGCTCAGGTGGTAATGCTTGCCCGTTGTTTACCTCCTGCTGTGTGGCCCAGTTCCTAACAGACCACGAGTTGGTACTGCTCTGCAGCCTGGGGGTTGGAGGGTTGGAGACCCTTGTGTCAGAAGATAATAAGTGCTCTAAGAAAAGGGAACTGAGAAGTCTGGAGGCAGGGGCGTGATGCAACTTACATCAGTCAAGGTTGGTCTCATTAAGAAGGTGACCTTCCATCAAGAATTGAAGGACATGAGGCACAAGGATGAGAAGGAGCTCTTTAAAGTGCTGGGAATAGACAGACAATGGTCCCAAGGTGAGAATGAGAGGTATTGGGAACCCATGAGCTGACGGAGAGGGAGTCTTCCAGGGAGTGTGAATTTTATTCTCGCTGCAAGAAGCCCTGGAACTGTTCTAATCAAGGGGGAGGGAGGAGGTGATCCGATTCTAAGGGGAAAACGTGCCAAGCAGATAGGCTAATTAATTGTGTCACTGTAGTCTAAATTAGACTGTACTTATAAAGAAAGATTCTTTAAGCAAACATTTTTGCTTTCTAACCCAGTGATTTAATCTCTCAGAGTTTGTCCTAAGAAAACAATCCCACACTCGCAGCAGTTTCCCCGGCCTCTACGCACTTTGGAATCAAGCACAAATACATGCCACACACATGGTCAATGACATACACAAATTTATTTTCTTTCCAGATTTCTCCATTAACCAAATTATTTCAATCACCTCTCACCTCCCTCCTTACTGCGAGCCAAAAAGCTTTCATTACACGTGTGCAAACAGGAGGAGGCAAGTTTGTTTCGTTGAACAAAAACAGGTTTCTCTGTGCATGAAATGAAAAATGAGTGCTGGCATGTTTTCAGCAGATCTTTTCAATCCTGTCACTTTAAAAGCCTTTAATGTATTTTTGCTTTATTTTTTCATTCACCTTCCTCTCCTGCTCTATTTTTAACCATCTTCTGACTTGCTCTTTTACAATATATATTCTTCCAGCATTCTGGCATGGTTCCACTATGTTTGAAGAAGTTGAGCCCTCTTGCCTTTTTTCCTCCTCCCTACACACACACACACACACACACACACACACACACACACACACAACCTTAAGCATATTTGCTATCTCAATTCAAAGTACTTGAAAATGTTAAGGGTTTTTTTTTTTTTTTTTTTTTTTTTTTCCTAATTCTGTGAAGAAAGCCAGTGGTAGCTTGATGGGGATGGCATTGAATCTACAAATTACTTTGGGCAGTATGGCCATTTTCATGATATTAATTCTTCCCATCCATGAGCATGGAAGTTTTTCCACTCATTTGTGTCCTCTCTTATTTCCTTGAGCAGTGGTTTGTAGTTCTTCTTGAAGAGGTCCTTCACATCCATTGTAAGTTGTATTCCTAGGTATTTTATTATCTTTATAGCAGTTGTGAATGAGAGTTCACTCATGATTTGGCTGTTTGTCTGTCATTGGTGTATAGAAATGCTTTTGAAAAATGAGCCTGTATAGCCAAGACAATCCTAAGCAAAAAGAACAAAGCTGGAGGCATCACACTACCTGATTTCAAACTGTACTGCAAGGCTACAGTAACCAAAACAGCATGGTACTGGTACCAAAACAGATACATAGATCAATGGACCAGAACAGAGGCCTCAGAAATAATGACACACATCTACAACCATCTGATCTTTGACAACTCTGACAAAAACAAGCAATGAGGAAAGGATTCCTTACAAAATAAATGGCTTTGGGAAAACTGGCTAGCCATATGCAGAAAACTGAAACTGAACCCCTTCCTTACGCCTTATACAAAAAATTAACTCAAGATGGATGAAAGACTTAAACATAAGACCTAAACCCACAAAAACCCTAGAAGAAAACCTAGGCAATACCATTCAGGACATAGGCATGGGCAAAGACTTAATGACTAAAACACCAAAAGCAATGGCAACAAAAGTCAAAATTGACAAATAGGATCTAATTAAACTAAAGAGCTTCTGCCCAGCAAAAGAAACTATCATCAGAGTGAACAGGCAACCTACAGAATGGGAGAAAATTTTTGCAATCTATCCATCTAACAAAGGGATAATATCCAGAATCTATAAGGACTTTAAACAAATTTACAAGAAAAAAACAAACAATCCCATCAAAAAGTGGGCAAAGGATATGAACAGATACTTCTCAAAAGAAGACATTTATGTGGCCAACAAATATATGAAAAAAAGCTCATCATCACTGGTCATTAGAGAAATGCAAATCAAAACCACAATGAGATACCATCTCATGCCAGATAGAATGGCGATTATTAAAAAATCAGGAAACAACAGATGCTAGAGAGGATGTGGAGATATAGAAATGCTTTTACACTGTTGGTAGGACTGTAAATTAGTTCAACCATTGTGAAAGACAGTGTGGTAATTCCTCAAGGATCTAGAACCAGAAATACCTTTTGACCCAGTGATCCTATTACTGGGTATATACCCAAAGGATTATAAATCATGCTACTATAAAGACACATGCACACGCATGTTTATTGCAGCACTGTTCACAATAGCAAAGACTTGGAACCAACCCAAATGCCCATCAATGATACACTGGATAAAGAAAATGTGGCACATATACACCATGTTATACTATACAGCCATAAACATGGATGAGTTTATGTTCTTTACAGAGACATGGATGAAGCTGGAAACTTTCATTCTTAGCAAACTAACACAAGAACAGAAAACCAAACACCGCATGTTCTCACTCATAAGTGGGAGTTGAACAATGAGAACACATGGACACAGGGAGGGGAACATCACACACCAGGGCCTGTCGGGGGGTTGGGGGGTAGGAGAGGAATAGCATTAGGAGAAATACCTAATGTAGATGACGGGTTTATGGGTGCAGCAAACCACCATGGCATGTGTACACCTTTGTAACAAACCTACATGTTCTGCACATGTCACCCAGAACTTAAAGTATAATAATAATAATAATAATAATGAAAATGTTAAGGGTGTTTGCAAGGGGAAAAGCATTCCTATTACATTCCTATTACATGGATCAACATTTTGGTAGCATTATTACCAGGTCAGACTCATTCCTGATAATAAGCTGCCTACATGGACAAGACTCCTAACACAAAGTTTATATGCCAGGAAGGATTACCTGCCATCTTCCTCTTACTGTGTCTTTCTTCATAAATAATTAGAACTGAGTCTTGACACACAGGAGACCCCAGGAGTGACAGATACTCAACAGTAAATTTTGCCATACTGCTTGGTGAAACTCTGAGCACCCAAGAACATTCCAGTCTTCCTCTATAATCCAGTGGATATCGTGGAGTGGGAAAAAAGCCTCTGGGCTTTTCTAGCTCTGCATCAGAGCAACAGCCTGCAATTCAGAACACACAGACACCAGGGACCAACATAAACAAAGCAAAGAAGAACCAGGTTCTATCACAAGACTGAAAAACCTCGGCTTGAAAGAAGAAAATTAAGACTTTGTTACTGTCAGTTACAAATTATTATGTTAAAAAACCACTCTATTTAATGTGTCTTATTTTCTTGAAATGATATTATACAGGTAGAATTTAGATCACAATTATTTTGAATCAATTTTAAATGCATTTTTAAAGTTTCTTAGAAAATAGACAGTAGGTTGCATTCTCTATTCCCAGCAGGATTTCATTTTTTTCCTTCTTTGAGATGCAGCTGAAGACCTGTTCCTAAAAACTTCACTAAATTAGCTGAATTTACTGGGACAAATGATTACATTCATTTGAGCTTGTGACTGAAGTCATGAAAAACATAATTTGCTGGATATACTGAGATGTCTCACTTCTTCAGCTTGCTAAGTCCAAGGGCACCCTTGGAACTTTGGGATACCTTCTGCAGTTTGGATGTCAGTTTTTCCCTGGCCCACTGACTTGGCAATCAGCTTCTCTTATGTCCTCATCAGGGCTTCGTCCTTAACTCTCTCTTCTTTGCTTATGTCTATTCCTTTGACAAAAACTTTCTGAGCAATTAAAAAATGAAATATTCTATGTTCATATTTGAATGTATGTGTTAGTGAATACACAATTATACATACTCTGCCCTAGAGAAATTAATACTGTTACTGAGGAGGAGGTATGTAAACATGCTTTTATTAACAGTAGAGGTAGGTGAAAAGTGGAATAAGGGAAATGAAGTGCTACAGAAATTTAGGATTCTACTCCATTGTTTGGTTCTCTGTCATTTCTTTGTTAGTCCTCTTTTTATCTGTATGGCTACAAGAATCTAATCAGATATTTACCATTTTGATTTAATAGTAAACTAAATGATCTTTCAGTCTATAATCTTTCCTCACTATGCTCTACCATCTGGGAATGGTGTATAAAATAAAAATAAATCAAATTGGTTTCCTGCTGAAAGCAACTAAAGTAGTTCAGCTTGCAAGATCTTTCAGTCTGGCCTCAACCTGTCTTTCTAATCTTTTTAGTTTTTCTCCCTCTCTATATGAATCCTCTGTGAAAAGTCTGGCCAGAAATCACATAGAGCCATGAATTATCAATCAGTCAAGACTTTATATAAATGGGAGTAACAACTGAAAGAAACTATTGTTAAGATTCATTAACTCCCTAGTGCAAAAAGTAAGTGGCAGGAGTGGGTGGGTGTTAAATATGGCATGGTCCTAACATTTTGTCTCTGAAAATAATCATAGAGTAAAACAAAGCAACACCTTTCTGTATGTAAAACTTTCAAAGTTCTTCAGCATGCATAACTGTTTCTGAACATATTTAAAAGAGAAACATTTTCTTTACATTTTAACAATGTTCATTTTCTAATGACCTGAATAAGGTCATTCAAAAAATACATTAGATGGCACTGTCACCACCATTTATGGACCCTTATCTCGGGTCAGGTCCTCCCTGTTTTAAGTGCCTTACATGGATTAACCTATTTAGGCACTCACTGAACTCATTCAACTCAGTCCATTGAAATCAATAGTTTATAGGATCTTGGACTCAAGTCTGCTCTCTGTCTCAATCCCAAGTTCAGATTTACTTTTAACCTAACTCTACCTATCCCCAGCTTTGACTCTTTGACTCATGTTGCCAGACAAATGGTCCTGGGTCCACTCCTCATTCCTGGAAGATTTTAGCAGTCATTTTCTCCAACACTTTTCCTGTCATAGTTCTGATTTCAATCACTATATACAATATGATTCCAGCACTGAAGTTTCCCAGCTCCTCAACTTTCCTGCAATGATCTTGTCTTCCACCTGACCTCAGCCACTTATCCTTACGGTCAGCCCCTAGACACTTGATCAATAGCAGTAACTCCAAGCCTTCTGTAATCTCAGTTTCAGGAACCATTTTCTCCAACCACGACCTTCCATCTTTTCAGTCTCCCTTAATACTCCTTCCACCTTTTGGGACTCATAATTTACGTGTCCTACCAGCTTATTTTTGTCCCAAACAAATCTCTCATCTGTATTTCACTCCTTATCCATCCTAAATTCCAATGATCCATCATTTTAACCACTTATTCACATACACTCTGAATTCCTTTATACCCTTCACATACTTGGGAACACTCCACTTTGATTAAATCTATAATCTATCTACTCTGCATCTACCTCAGTGTATCCAGAGGAAAACATACAACTAAGTAACTGGGGGCATTTTGCTCTCTCAAATTATGATCGTTCATCTCAGGGGGGCTTTATGCTACCCAGCAGTCCTACTATGTCTTTCTATTCACTATGCTATTTTCTAGAGAGATATTTCATCCTTTTTTCTCTTAAAAAATCAAACTTTCTTGAACAACCCCTTCTTTTTGTTTGCCTGCTAAGAAAAAGAAGCAATCAGAAGAGAAATACCGCAAGCTTCTATCTCCATCTATACCCATACACCTCATACCTGCACTGATGCCTCAAGATCCTGCCTTCCATCCATTAACTATAGATGATGTGTATTTTGCTCCTATCTAAGACCATCCCCTCCTTTTGGACACTAGATCTCATCTTCTTTCTTCTACTCAAAGTCTTCATTCTGGCAATTCTACCTTCTATATCTTACATTTTCTTTGAACTCTTCCTAGTTGTTTACCGGGGTTGAATGTATTGGGGAAGGGGAAGATGTGGGCAACAAAAGAAAGACTACCACTTGGAAACCAAGAGTGATATAAAATAAAATAGAACTTCTATCTTCCTACAAGTCTATTAGAGATTTCTAATCCTCCAGTTGCTGTTAGTTTTGACTAAAAATCAAAATCCTATTTTATCAAACAGACAGTGACAGCTGTGGAAGAATGAAGAGAAATACTAATGCTGATGCTGGTCTTGGTCGTCTCATACCCAGAGTCTTTACCTAGCAAGATACTTGCATATAGAAGGACTTTTGTTCAGATTCAGAGCTTAAAATAATTCTATGTAACTCTCCAATATTCAAGCACTTGTTCACAACCACAACATTTTTTAAAAAAATCTGCAACAGGTCTAGCTTTGGGGTAGAAATGATCTCCAGCAATCATAATAACAACTCTCCCCACTTTCAGCTAAAACTACCAACCAGAAGGAAAACACAGAGGTCACAGTGTTCCACAGAAAATTTAGCAAACCTAGACAGACAATGCAATGGGACAATGTGAACATTTATTACCTGTCCAAGATGCACTGCCTGGTGAAGGTGTGGGTGGTAGCAACTGTTGTTTTAAGGTTTTGCATGTATTATTTGTCTGAAGTGAAGCAGGACCTGTATTTGGGGAGAACATGTTAAAAATAAAGATGAAAGCCTGAGGACAAAATATTGTCGGCACCAAAGCAGCCACTATCAAAAAAGAAACAAATCCAGGATTAAAGCAGCCTCAGAAAAAGTTAGTTTTACTCTAACTCTACATATGGGAGAACTTATTTTGCAGAATCTTGCGTTTTAGTGTGTTTAGTAACTAAATGAAATTCTACTCTATGGTTTTCTCTTTCACGCTAATTTATACTACACTCACTGTTCCCAAACCCACTCTAAAGAAAGAGGTATTGTTTTAATAACATCTGAAAACAATTTACCATTGATTTTTGATTGGATCCAGTCCAAGAAGACCATCACTCTGGCAAATATACCCGGCTTCCATGGCTGGACACAGCCAGCTCCCCAGCTGACAATGCCATAGAGGACAAAGGGACCATTTTCATGTCTACATACTAGTGGCCCACCAGAGTCTCCCTGAAACACCAAGAAAACATGTTCTAGAAAACTGCTTTAATCTGAAGCTCCTGCTTTCAATTTTTAGAACAAGAATGGCCAATAATGTATTTGTAATGTGTTTAATAAGATTTGTTCTTTGTCAATTTCTATTTTTACATACTATATATTCACTGTTTTGCAAAAGGAAACAAAATTTATGAACAATCAGATGGTAATTTGATTCCAGGGTGAAGAGAAAGCTTAGTTCACATAATCAGAAAACAATTACTAAGTCTTCCCAGCTCCACTGGAGGGACATAGTCTTTAAATGATATCAATTAGTAAAACTGTAATATTTAAGATTTCAAGCATCCTTTAAAAATAAAAATTTATTTAGAAAACTGCAGAGTGGCTCAAATGGATCCATCATAAGAAATGCGCTGCCTGTTTTGTTTTCTTCTTCTTCTTTTTTTTTTTTTTTTAAGGAAATTGGGTTAGGGTCATTGGGTGGTTACCTCTACATGTAGTGTTTTCCCTATCACTGGTCACTCTTGACACAATCTATTCAGATCAAAGAGTAGAGTTACGACATACACAGAGAAACTACGGTGTTGGTGGTGAGGTGAAGAAAAGTGAAAGGCTGACTTAAATCTATTAAAATGTACTCATTCTAATTCTAGTATTCCAATTTTATTTTGGCTTACCTGCAGGTACCAAAATTACACAATTTCAAAGATTTAAAGGGTCAAACTAATTTAACTTTCTTAGATATTATATGTGAAAAGTTACAATTAGAGAAATAAGTGACCTGTCCCATTTCACACACATAGGTAGTAGCAGCAGTAAAATCTGAGCCCATGTCACCTGCCAAAGTTCCGTGCTCTTTCCCTTCCACCAAATTGATAAATATTCATTAATGGAAGTACCTTAAACTGCTCTGGTATTGGGCTTACAGAATTACTGAATTCAAGGAAAGACACATGGAAATTTAACTTATAGTTAATTTTGTTCACTCTCTTAGATATGGCTACTTAGATCATGATTAAACACATTTCAAAAGGCAAAAATACTACCCACAAGCACTAAGAAGCTCACGTAGATGGAAGTGTCTCTCTTTAATATTCCTCCCAATATTTGCATTGTTTAAATTGATAAATTATAAGCAGAAAGAGATTTTGAAGAAAATCAACAGTGGTACTGTTATCAAGGGAACCAAAATATGTACATCACACACATTTATCTATTAATTAGCACTATCTTCTTCTACATGTCTCTTGAGGTTCAATGTGAAAATCAATGGCAGTGCCCAATATATGTCCTTGTTTATGTCTCCTTCTATTTACAATGTGTGCCCCATTTGAGGGTAAGCACTGCATCTGATTCAACTTTGTATCCTAGGAAACCTACCACAATACTCAGCACATAATACATGCTAAATAAACGTTTGCTTAATTTACAGTGAAATTTTATAAAGTAGTTGTATCAAAGCAAGCCTTAATACATAGATTTTCATCTTTTTAGGGTATGCTTTCCAATTTTTAATCAAGTCTTTTGCAGGAAGTGGATGGACACAAATGTATTTAGGACCAAATTAAGTCATTTATTTGTCTTCTTGTTAGATAAATTGTGCACATATTTGATGGCACATAAATTGATGGTACATATTTGAAATATCTATTTTACATAAAGAATTTAACAGAAGAAACCTTAACTTGGGAAAAAAGAGATATAGTCACTAGTCTGTAATGTAGAGCAATTAACCTTTCCTCTGGGCCTAATTTTTTCACGTAACAGTTATACTTAAGACCCCTTTCCAGTTGGACAATGGTGTGATGTATCCACTCAAGTGTTTTATTTTAAATCATTGATTTTTTTTCAGTACCAATGCATAGCCAATACATAATTTTTCAGGCAATCACAAACATTCCACGATACAGGGAACCTGTCCAATTTATCTATTTTTGCCAGTGCCTATCATATGGTCTAGTCCATAGTAAATATTCAACAAACAAATGAATTTTTTTTTTTTTTTTTTTTTTTTTTTTGGTGAGATGGAGTCTTGCTCTGTTGCCCAGACTGGAGTGCAGTAGTGTGGTCTTGGCTCACTGCAAGCTCCGCCTCCTGGGTTCAAGCGATTTTCCTGACTCAACCTCCCGAGTAGCTGGGACTACAGGCACGTGCCCTCATGCCCAGCTAATTTTTTGTATTTTTAGTAGAGACAGGGTTTCACCATGTTGGCCAGGATGGTTTCAATCTCCTGACCTCGTGATCCACCTGCCTCGGCCTCCCAAAGTGCTGGGGTTACAGGCATGAGCCACCGTGCCTAGCCACAAATGAATCTTTTTTATTAAAAAATTATTCAATGCCTACTGTGAGCCAGACATACTGAGTAAAACAGAGTATAAACAAATAAGATGCTAATAGTAGCTACAAAAGAAATACTCAGAGTGAATGGTAGAGAATAAAGGTAGGTATATGTGTGCTTACATGTACATGTATGTGTATGCAGTTTCAATAACATTTGAGCTGATACATAAAGGATGAGAAGGAGCCAGCTTTCCAAAAACCTGGAGGAACAACATTTTATGCAAAAGACACATCTGGGCTAAGGCTTTAAGGCAAGACATGGCCAGTTGGAAGGTTAGAAGGCAATCAATGTGGCTGAGGACATACATTATTCTGTGAAGAGAGATCTGTGACTTTGTAGAGGAAAATAAGTTAGAAAAAATACCAATGACATTCTTCACAGAAATAGAAAAAATAATCATAAAATGTATGTGGAACCACAAAAGACTCAGAATAGCCAAGCCATCCTGAGCAAAAAGAACAGAATTGGAAAGATCACATTACCTGACTTCAAATTATACTACAAAGCTATAGTAACCAAAACAGCACAGTACTGTCATAAAAACAGACTCATAGAACAATGGAACAGAATAGAGAACCCAGAAAAAATCCATATATCTACATTGAAGTCATTTTTGACAAAGGTGCAAAAAAAAAAAAAATACATTGGGGAAAGGACAGTCGCTTTGATAAATTGTGCTGGGAAAATTGGATGTCCTTATACAGAAGAATGAAAGTAGATCCTTATTTCTCACCATTTGCAAAAGTCAAATCAAAATGGATTAAAGACTCAAATCTAAGACCTCAAACTATGAAATTAATTTAAAAAACACTGAGGAAACTTTCCAGGACACTGGACTGAACAAAGATTTCTTTAGTAATACCCCACAAGCACAGGTAACCAAAGCAAAAATGGACAAATAAGATCACATCATGTTAAAATCTTCTGCACTGCAAAGAAAACAAAGCCAAGACACAACTCACAGAATGGGAGAAAATTTCTGCGAAGTACCCATCTGACGAGAGATTAACAACCAGAATATTTAAGGAGCTCAAATAACTCTCTAGAAAAAATCTAATAATCTGATTTTAAAAATGGACAAAAGATCTGAATAGACATTTCTCAAAAGAAGACATACAAATGGCAAACAGGTATATGAAAAGGTGCTCAACATCACTGATCAGAGAAATGCAAATCAAAACTACGATGAGATATCATCTCACCCTAGTTAAAGTGGCTTTTATCCAAAAGACAGGCAATAACAAATACTTACAGGGATGTGGAGAAAAAGGGAACCCATGTACATTATTGATGAGAACGTCAATTAGTACAACCATTATACAGAATAGTATGGACATTCCTCAAAAAATATTAGAAATACCATTGATCTAGCAATCCCACTCCTAGGTATATACCCAAAAGAAAGGAAATCAAGATATTGAAAAGTTATCTGCACTCCCATGTCTACTGCAACACTATTCACAAGGGCCAAGATTTGGAAGCAGCCTAAGTGTCCATCAACAGATGAATGGATAAAGAAAATGTGGTGCATGTTCACAATGGAGTACTACTCAGCCATACAAAAGAATGAGATCCTACCATGCAACAACGTGAATGGAGCTGGAGGTCATTATGTGAAGTTAAATAAGCCAGGCACAGAAAGACAAACTTGGCCTGTTCTCATTTATTTGTAGGAGCTAAAAATCAAAACAATGTAACTCATGGGGATAGAGTATAGAAGGATGGTTACCAGAGGCTGGGAAGTGTAGTGACTGAGTCTAGGGGAAGTGGGAATAATTAATGGGTACAAATAGTATTTGATAGCACAACAGGGTAACTACAGTCAATAATAATTTAATTGTGCATTTAAAAATCACTAAAACAATGTGATTGGATTGTTTGTAACACAAATTATAAATGCTTGAAGTGATGGATACCCCATTTACCCTGATGTGATTATTCCTTGTATGCCTGTATCAAAATCTCATGTCCCCCATAAATACATACACCTACTATACAACCACAAAATTAAAAATTGAAAAAGAACTTAGAATAAAAAAATCTGAAATCCAGTTAGCAAAGAACAACAGGATACTACATTGCATACCTGAAAACCCCATGTCTCTGCATTCCAATATTGTTATTCCCACCTTCCTGGATGAGAAAGCACATTAGCAGGTCTATTACCTCTAAGTATACACATGAGAATAAAAATCAATTACCTGATAGAAGTATTAGAGACTATTTTGTCAAAGCAAGTTTCTAAAGTCACCCTTTTAGTAACTCAGTGTTCTTTGTAATAGAAAGCTAGTCATATATATTAGAACCTCAACTTCTAGTTTTCCTCCCATATATGGGCAGTACATTTGGTCATGCTGCAGCCAAAATGACAGTTGTATATAACTGAAAACATAAGTGCCAACTGAGATCATGATACTTAGGTCACCCGTGACATGGACCTTTCTAAGACCCTCTCTAGTTCTTTTCTTTCCACACAAAATAAGCTCACCCTGTGATGTTAGATGCTGTCAAATATGTAAAAGACAACATAATTACTTGTGATCTTCTTGTTGAAGAAAGAAAAGCCATCCCTGAAATCCTGCAATAGACTGAGGGGAAGAATGAACACACTAATTCAGAGTACTTTTGTGATTTTTATCAGATAACATTTATGTAGTCTAGCAGACAGCAGGAGTGCACTTTCCATCTTCCTCACATCTTCCAGCCCATGTCCTGGATCTGTGTCTGGGGTCCTCCCCACTCTCCACTCCACCCAGGAGGCAACCCTAAAGTATGGGAAGTGCTGAGAGATTAACAGCCCTTTCCCACAGCAGCACTCAAAGTGTGGCTCCAGGGAAGGTAGTACATAAATATCCCAGCTCCCTCGCCCCTCAGATGGATAAATCCATCACGTGTATTTAGCATCACTGCCCTGAGTTTCCTGCAGGATTAAGCTTTAGGCCCTCACTATGGCAGACAGCTTAATAATGCATCCTATATTGGCTGCCTTCTCTTCCCTGTACCATCACCTCCCTTTCCTACCGGTGATATCTATGATTCCTAAAACAGACCGTTGCACCTGAATTCTTATCTCAGGGTCTGCTTCTGGGAAATGCAAATAAATATATGCAAAATTAAAACAGAATTTAAGCACCACCGCTTGATGCTATAAAAGGAAGGGGTTAATGACAATAAATTTATATTCAGTGTTAAAGGGGACTTCATTCCCTCTCTCACATTTTTACACGGAAGGACGTCCACCTAGATTAATGCCCAGTTGTTTTTCCCTCATGGAGGTGAAATCTATTGCTGCATGTTTCTTCACTGAGTGCTGGGGAAAACTATCAAAGAGCTGCAGAAACAAGATTCATTCTTTCTTTCCTCTCTACGCCAGACCAGTAGGAGTGATAAGTCTGGAGAACTGGGGCTGCCCTATGGACCCAAACTTTCCCTTACGTGGGTAGCCTCAAATCCAAACCAGGGATTGGAGGTGGGCACATGGAGTGTTAGAAACTCTTCGGTTGTATGTATATCTAAAGCCACATTCTTCCATTGACTTTGTGAATGTTAAAGCTGGCATTCTACAATCTATTCATTCACATTCTGTCTTTTTCTTAGTTAATCATGAACTTGCCAATATCAAGCTTGTACAGTAGACATCTTTGTGATTGTTTTAATTTGTGGTGGAAAAATTAAGTGAGAGTACAGAGATTAATGATAATATAAACCAATGAAACTTTTAAGTCATATATAGGACACATAAGTTTAGAACCTTTGTTTTTCCTTTTCTGAAAGCTTTAAGTATACCTGAATACATCTTCCCTTGCTCAGGCCTGCTGAGAGGCTCTGCTATTTCCTACCTTCTCACCAGCTCCTCTATGAACCCACCGGCCTCTCTCGCTGTACAGCTGCTTCCAGTCACTCTCTGACATCTCAGCAAATTCGGATTAATTAACTTATTACTTCTGTTGCCCCACTGGTCTTCATGCAGGGATGTGTCACCACATGACAAGTTGGTGGCTTCAGCAGTGGTTTCTCCTGTCTATAGAAACTCTCCAGCAGATGGCAATTTTCCACCTTCCTGTATAAAACCAGAATCCTCTCACCTGACAGAAATCTTTCTCTCCAGATGCTGCAAAGCCAGCACAGATCATCTTCTCTGTGATCCCTCCTGGATGGGCCGAATAGTAAGTGTGTTCACAGACCTCTCTTTCTAACACATGCACTTGAATCTGCTGTAGGCGACTTGCTAAGCCACCATCTATTGAAGAAACATTCAGAGAGAGCTCGATGATGAAGTAAGAAGCAAGTGATATTAGAAATGTATTTAAGTTCAGACTTAGCTCTGTACCAACATAGCTGAAGTCATTCGGTTTGGCCTCAGCTGATGTAGAATACTGAAGTTAAAAAATACAAGTGTTTCATGTGACATGTCTTCATGTCCCAATTTGGCATTTTTGTAAAGAGAGGCCACTGGCAGGAGAATAAAACCAGAAACACTTTTTTCCTAGCTTATTTTCAATTTAAACATTAGTGTATCAAATATTTCTGCATAAGAATTCAGGAAGAAAAATTCAGCATGATATGAATTGGTGTCATATATGACTTATACAATTACAAATATATATGGTTATATATTTATATATATAAATATATAATTGCTTACAAATAATATGCTTATATGATTTCCAAATATAAACAAAAATCATAATCCTGTTTTTCATCTACTGTCATTGAAGCCTAATCGCACCTCCAATTAAAGAAAACACAAATAATTTATTTTCATATTTGATCCTTAGGCAGGCCTATGTTAACATGTATTTTGCATGACTCATCCTATCATTTTAGATTTATGACCAATTTTTTTAAGTTTAATATTTTATAGCCCTATACCTTTTGGGGCAATATTAATAGCATATACGTTACATTTATATAGTATCTTAATATTTATAAAGAGTTTTATTCCAACTTAATACAACAACATTTTTCATATGTGAGATCAGGTTAATCACACTGATCTCACATATGAAAAAGCCAGACCTCTGAAAATTTGATCTCACAGCTCTTATGGGACAGAACTAGAATCAAGCCTAAGTTCAACTCTGAATCTTGCATTCTTCTTAATATACTAAAACTCCTCTTCTTGGGGACCATCTCCCTTAGTGTTACTGACCATATCCCAGGAATCAAGATTTATTTCCTCTCCTAGCTGGAAAGAATGAATTCACCTTTTATAAAACTAACTACCTCTCAGTTGCCTGGTAGTCATGGAATTGGCAAAGGTCAAAGGTATTAGAGAGCAGGCACATTTATTCAAGGGCTTTGAAACTGGTAAGCCAAGAAATATTTACTGAATACCATGTAGGCTTCTAGCCTTGGGGAGAGAGTGCTCAATGACAGATCTGCCTCCAAGAGGTTCTCAGTCTAGTGGGTGAGATGTAGAAGATGACTGCATGAAATCATGCCAAATACATTAACGTGCAGTGAGAGGATAAAACCAGGTAGTGCGGAATGTGACCGGAAGCCTGTCCTGTGGCAGCTATGTGGGCCAAGAAAGGAAGTGATATTTTGGTTGAAAATGCAATAATGAGCAGGCAGATGTGACAAGATTGTAATAAGAGTGCTCCAAGTAGAAGGACACAAAATGAGGAACTTCAGAAAGCAGAGCAAGCTTGGTGTTTAAGCGAAAGGAGAAAGGCCATGGTATCTGAAGGTTAACCACAAGAAAAAAAGAGGGAAATTATGTGGAAGAGATAAGTGGAGAGGCCCAATCACACAAAGCTTTCCAAGCTAGGCTAAGGAGTTCAGATTTGATTGTATGTGTAATGAGAAGCCATTAAGGAATGATTATAAGCTGAGCCACACCGATCTTAAATCCTCACTTTGATATTTATTAGTTATGGGATCTTAGCAAGTTACTTAAATCTTCGGGTTGCAACCTCCTTATTTGTAAAATGGGGATGGTAAAAGCTCCTCATGTGTTGGGTGTGAAGGTTTTTATGAAAGTGCAATTTGGCTTCAGGTAGCACAGTAAGCAGTGAATATCAACACTGTAAGCAGTCAAATATAAATTCCCTTCTCTTTCAAGCTCACAGATTCCAAATAAATGACATACAGAAAGGAAATATACAAAGAAAATGATCTTATGGTATAAGAAGCACAAAACAAATATCAACCCATTCCAATCTTTCACTGTGTTACTAAGCCTTTAAGAGTTCTATACCGTAGCCAGGGGTGAGCACATGACAGCCAGTGGATGAATTCTGTGCCACCCCCAAACATGGGCACAATCCATGAGATAAGAATGGTTTGTACATTTTTAGGTGGTTAAAAAAATCCAAAGAACAGTATTTCATGACACATATACATTAAATGAAATATAAATTTTATAAATTAAGTTCTGTTGGAACCCATTCTGTTACATACTGCCAATGGCTGCTTTATGCTATAACGGTAGACTTGAATAGTTGTGATAGAGACCAGATGACCTGCAAAGCCTGAAAGGATTATTATCTGGCCCATTACAGTAAAGATTTGTTGACTGCTAATCTAGCCTATTTATAATCTAAGTTACCCTGAAGGAAAAGTTTTAAATAGCTAATTCTCTATTTACTTGCTGATCTATTACAGCTAAATAAAACATGGTGTCTATCTTTTAGAAAGAAGAGGGGCTGAAGCGGATGCTGCTTGATATCATTTACACGACCTATTTTCAAAAATAACAATTGGCATTAATGTTTAAGAAACAAAAAATGCTTACCTCCACTGATGCTTCCCCATCCGGTCACAGCACAGATCTCTGAGGAAAACGGAGGCTCTGTGCTGTGTGGGAGACATACCGGCCTCACTGCCGAGCTGTACTCCAGAGGAGAGCTTAGTTGTATTAGGGCAATGTCAGAGTCATAACTAAGTGTGTTAAAGTCTTCATGCGCCATTATGTGTTTGGCCCTTCTCACCTGTATCAGTGGCAAGTAAGCAAATTACAAGGTAAGAAAGTCAAAGAATCCAGCTACTTCCTTGTTGAAGGTCCAAAATAATCTTAAATCTCTGCACTTACATACCTAAGCAATGAAGAAGACTTTGTGTTAAATATAAAAGAGCAATCTTGGTTTATAATTTGCAGGAGGCTGTGAACCACCTTCTGGATAAAGGTGGTGCTGGAGAAACAAAGCTTTGAAAACCTGTGTCCTTGGGCCTAAATTTGCAATTCTGACCTACTTCGTGTAATTCTCAAGTGAAAATGTAATTTCAAATTACATTTTTAAATGTGGGTATAAATGATAAGTGTAAAAGGGCCCTAGGAGATTAATAACCAATTACATATTTTAGCTAAAGGTATTCCTTGGCATGTGACAACATTTACAGTACAGGCAGAATGACCTGTAAAAACATTTTTTCACCTGCTCTGTTGATTCCTTCAGGTTTCTGTCATGGTCCCCAGCAATAATGGTCCAGGAGAGTGGATTATTCTTCCTGGAGACAGAAGAACAGTGAAAGTTTGACATGAAAACACATTTGTAACAGTTCGTTCTCACACTGCTATAAAAGACTACCTGAGACTATAAAGTCTTTTGAAGACTTTCTGAAGAAAAGAGGTTTATGAAAGAAAAGAGGTTTAATTGACTTACAGTTCTGCATGGCTGGGGAGGCCTCAGGAAACTTAACAATCATGGCAGAAGGCAAAGGGGAGGCAAGCTCATCTTATCACGGCAAAGCAGGAGAGAGAGAGCAAAGGAAGCCACACACTTTTAAACCATCAGATCTTGTGAGAACTCACCATCAGGAGAACAGCATGAGGGAAACCGCCCTGCCATCATCTGGCCCTACTAACACGCACTGCTCAGTTCAGCGAGGCAACAGTCCCCTGTCCGATTGCCTCTGCGATCTCCCTCCCGGGGAAGCCATATCGTGCCTTCTGATCTATGTGAAGAGGAGCTCTTGATCATGTATCCTGCCCCTTTCTTTTGACCATAAAGTGTCATTGGAAACCTTGCCAAATATTACCAAAGCCTTTTTTAGGTCGAGGAGGAAAAATGAAAATAATTAAAGCTTTATTTCACAGTGATGTTAAGAATATGTTTAAAAAATTACACCTGTGACAAGGTAGCTTTTGGTCTATATTTTACTGTTCAATATTGCCAAATTATGATCTCACTGGATCGTATCTCAGATTTCCATATTCTGTTAAATCAGAGTTATGAAACTAAAGTTCAAAGGAATTTATCAGTTTGAGAATTGACAAAATTCAACTATTGCATTAGAAATCAGAATGCTGATTATTTTTAGGGGAATGATGACTGGAAGAGGCACAAGGGCGACTGCTGGGTACTAGTTAATGTAATATTTTGTTTCTCGATCTCGGTGTTGGTTATATGGGTGTTCATTGGGTGAAAAGTTCTGCATACTTCTGATATACCTCAAAATGATGTTAAGAAGTTTGAATCAATATCCATTAACTTACCATATCAAAATCTCCAGCTTAAAAAGTGTCTGAGGGAAGAGTCCCTCTACCGGAACCAATATACTGTCACTTCTACTTGGAGACTAATTCTTCCATTTTTTTTTTAAACACTGTTTCTTCAGGAAAAGTAAAGTTACTGAAATTATTTTCAATATACCTTATTCAAAGGTAGAGATTCTTAATGCATGTAAGCATCTTCTCCCCAGTCATAACCATGCTCATTTCAATTCCTTGCATAATGGGTTTGACTTGCTCATGTGTTTCAATATGCCTTTATTAAGGGAGCTAACTCAAGTGAAGTACTTGGCAAGTAGCTGGTAGATGGTAATGACTCCATAATGATAGCCATTATCATTCTTATTATCTGCCATGCATGCTAATGAAAGGATTAAACTTTTTCAAAGTCACCCTCTAAATAAGTACTTGGTAGTGATGAAACTTCTTAAATCTACTCCATATCTTTATATAGAATAGAGTGTATACAATACAATGAAGTAATAAAAATGATGGTAGAGTTGATAATGTAGAACACAGTTTCTTGTGATGTTTTGCATGTACAGGCATCAAATATCCTTCAGTTTAATGCAGAACACTGTAAAAAAAAACACGCCAAAGCCACATACACTTTGTGATACCACAAAGCTTGAGATTTTTCCAATAGTGGGAAAATAGCTGAAGGTATCAATTGATGGATTTCTTCACCTTTTCTTCCCCCATCTCCCATATAAAATTTCATTTCTTATAGTCTTAGGATCTTATCCCCAGCCCAACAATGGAGCATGTGTCACTTACTGCTATGGAAGAAGAGAGAGCCACCTGACTTGATCACAGAAAGTAAGTCACTGAAGTTTCAGTAGCTGATTTAAATTTTAGACAGAAGATTCACATATGTAGTTGCAAAGTAAGCTTGGTCTCCAAAAGTAAGTTAAAAGTCCCAGTGAGCACAAAATCCTATGTGGAATTAACAAGATGAGAACACCAAATTTTCCTAAGTGTGGAACACCACCATCAGGAAATGCTCGGGCCTCGCACCAGACTTAAAGAATCAGAAGCTCTCCAGGTGATTCTGGAGTATGTTGAAGTTTGAGAATTAATACTAGGGTCAACCAGTGCCAGGGAAGCTAAAAGGCAGGGCACGTGTAGGACATAGGGTTTTTGTTACACCAGCATTATTAGTACACTCCTGGTGTAAAGATCCACAGACTTCAAGGATTAGATTTAAAAAGACATTTCACTGGTCAAATAACTTAGGCAACTGTGAACTATTAAAAAATATGGCACATAGACATTTACCATACCACTATAAATGTAAGATATAATGTTATGTGCAAAAAAAGTGATATATACAAATACTATAAAATATATACATGTATCTTTAAATATTAGTAGAAAATCAGACAATTGAAACATTCTTAACATTGATGACATCTAGAGAAAAAGAGTATGTTAGATAAATGGAGAGGGTAGTTTAAGCTCTAACTTGATAATCTTCTTTAACTGCCTTTTTCCCCAAAAACATTACTATTATAATACATATTTTTAAAGAAACTAAGAAGTCACAAATGAAATTAAATACAAATTCTTTTTGTGGCTAACAAGTGGCTCACAAACATTTACAGCTGTTGATTAAGTTCAATTGATTCATCACATGGAATATCTATCTTGGGAAGAATAGGTTTGTTACATTCTCTATCTTGCTGCAAGGCAACATGGCTCATCATATAAATCTCAGAATAGACCATGTAATTTGAAAAGGGAATCTACCAAAACTTTTTCTGTGTCTCTGTACTCAATACTAATATTTTATTTTCTAATACATTAACAAATTAATCAGCTACTCTTGAAGCATCTTTTCCATGGTACATTCAATGCACATTGATAGAATTCTTAAAAAATAAATAGGTTTTTGTAAGGGAGAGAAGGCCTAGACAAAAGCAGGTGGTACTGAATTAGAGCTGAAAATATTGTATGAACCCATGTTTAGCTTGATAATAGATACAGATAGATATATTTATATACATGGGTTAGTATACATACCTGTATTTTCTAGCTCTGTCAGCTGAGAGGGCCTAGAACCAACAATGTGCAACTAGCAACTGGTATGCCCAGCATCAGATCATGATTTGTCATACCATTCTCCAATAAAATGAACCAGGGCCCCTTGGAGAAATGGCTGGTGCAGGAACTGAGAAGGAAATACACACGACAGACCTGAAGTATCTTGCAGTGTTACAAAATATGAGGGAGTATCAAAGAGACAGAAGCCAAAGGCTGGTCTCTACCTCTGAAAGAGCTCGCAATGGCCAAAGCTGGAATAATTTGAACGTGGGCTACCTTTACTGACTTGTTTCCCAAGAGTAAGTATGGAAAGGGGGACAAATGTAACTTTATGTTAGAGAAACCTGGTAAACACTACCTCAGCCAGATGGTCATGGTTAACATCAGTGATAAGTCATGTTGACTGTATGTACCCTTGATATATGATAAGAATAGTATGCTACTTCTGTGGTCTTCCTCCCCCAAATCTATAACCCTAGTAAAACCTTGACAAAAACGGGACGTTCTACAAAAATAACAGATGAGATCTCCTCAAAATGACCAAGGAAAGTCTTAGAAGTTTACAGCCAAGAACAGCCTGAGGAGACTTGACAACTAAACATAATGAGCTGTCCTGAAGCAGCAACTACAATGATCTTGAGACAGGAACAAGCTCAGCATATCTGAGCAACAGAAAAGCCCATGAGGCTGGCCTACTGGGAGCAAGCAGGGAACTGATCAAGAAGGGGTCAGGGAAGCGGGACATAGCGGGTAACGCCTGTAATCCCAGCACTTTGGGAGGCCAAGGTGGGAGGATTACTTGAGCCCGAGAGTTCAAGACCAGTCTGTACAACATAGCAAGACCCCGTGTCTACAAAGAAGCCCAAAACAACAACAGCAGCAACAAAAACAAACAAACAAACAAAAATCGGGCATGTTGGCATGTGTCTGTAGTCCCAGCTGCTCAGAAGGCTGAGGTGGGAGGATCCCTTGAACCCAAGAGGTAAGACTAGAGTGAGCTATGATCACGCTACTACACTCCAGTCTGTGTGAGAGAGAAACCTGTTCTCAAAAAAAGATAGGGTCTGGGAGGCAGGGAGTGGTTCTTGACCCTCTGCACATTAGAGTCATTTGGGAAACTTTTCAAAAATACCAATGCCCAGAACAAGGGATGGCTTTAACTAGTCTGGATCGAAAACAAAGTACAGTTACACACAGTCACATGGCTTAATCTATACAAGGTATTATGGAGATGAAGTAAGACACAAGAATATAAACAGCAGTTCTGTTACATAAAGATCAAAACCAAGAAAAACCAAATGACATACTGTTTTAGGGGTACATATATATTGAAATCCCCCAAAAGCAAAGCTATGAATACAGCATTTAAGAAATTTAGCATAGCATTTTTTTCTCTTTTGATTTTTTTTAAATTTTAAGTTCTGGGATATATGTGCAGAATCTGCAGGTTTGTTATATAGGTATACATGTGCCACGGTGGTTTGCTGCACTTATCAACCCATCATCTAGGTTTTAAGTCCCACATGCATTAGGTATTTGTCCTAATGCTCTCCTTCCCCTTGTCTCCCACCCCCTGTGTTTTTCCCCTCCCTGTGTCCATGTGTTCTCATTGTTCAACTCCCACTTATGAGTGAGAACAAGCGTTGCTTGGTTTTCTGTTCCTGCGTTAGTTTGCTAAGAATGATAGCTTCCAGCTTTATCCATGTCCCTGCAAAGGAGATGATCTATTCTTTTTCGTGGCTGAATAGTATTCCATGGTATGTGTGTGCCACATTTTATTTAACCATGCATCATTGATGGGAATTTGGGTTGGTTCCAAGTCTTTGCTATTGTGAATAGTGCTGCAATAAACATATGTGTGTATGTGTCTTTATAGTAGAATGATTTATAATCCTCTGTGTATATACCCAGTAATGGGATTGCTGGGTCAAATGGTATTTCTGGTTCTAGATCCTTGAGGAATCGCCACACTGTCTTCCACAATGGTTGAACTAATTTACACTCCCACCAACAGTGTAAAAGCATTCCTATTTCTCCACATCCTCACCAGCAGCTGTTGTTTCCTGACTTTTTAATAATTGTTATTCTGATGGGTGTGAGATGGTATCTCATTGTGATTTTGATTTGCATTTCTCTAATGACCCATGTTATTGAGCTTTTTCTCATATATTTGTTGGCCACATAAATGTCTTTTAAGAATTGTCTGTTCATACCCTTTGCCCACTTTTTGATAGGGTTGTTAGTTTTTTTCCTTGTAAATTTAGCATAGTATTTCTTGAGAGGGATTCTAAGGGGTCTTGAAAGGTAAGTATAAAGATTCTTCCTAAACTGGATGCTGGCAATACAAATGTTCATTTAACATTAATATGTATTCTTTAAACTACAAATATATTATGTATATTATTTCATACAATGGAAGATTTCACAATTTAAGAACATTTAAAAATTAACCAAAATTTTAGTTCCCCAATAGTGCAATAATCAAAGTGGTAGGTTATTCTATTGTGCTTTCCACTGACATGATCCATATTTGCAAAGGAACAATCCTAAACCAATCCAGTGGAAGGTGGCTTGTGTGGTAAGGCATCTGGAATTACTAACAACCAACAGTGGAACCATGAGCACTTAGCTTAAAGATTAAGCTAAATGGGAATGTGAGAGGAGTCTTCAAATATAGAAAGAACTATCACGTGAAAGGAGAACCCAACTTAGTTTTGGAACTACAGTACATTTAGACCAATGGATTTCTGCAATTGGGAAGGAGACTTCAACTCTACATAATAAGAGATCTCTTTAAATGGGATGAGCAGTCAAGATTTGATCAACTTTTCCTTCAATGACATTGTTTAAATATAAGCTAGATGGCTATGCAGAAGAAACACTAAAAGAAGATTTTCGTTTTAGAATTAGTTTGGATGATCTTAGTAGTCAGCCTTGTGTCCTAGGCATTACTTATAAATGCATGTGCTAAATACATTGGTAAAATACCAGTTTTACTCACGATTGCACACAGTGGGCTGCGGTCAGAATCCACATTGGGTTGATGATGGCACCTCCACATTGGTAATCGCCTAGAAACCTCAGACCCACCTGCCATGGCCAACAGTGGGGGCAGGCTTCTTCCCCTCCTGCGATTCTTCTGGAAAGCCACTGGGGACTAAATGGAGGGATGCCACAGACATCTACAGTAAAGAAGATGAAATCAGTGACCCATAAGGTTGCAGTAATTTAGAACACATTTCTCCAATAGCTTGCCATAGTTAACAGTAGTGAGTCTCAAACATCAGATAGGCTTAATAATAATATTGACTCCCGAAACTCACCTCTGAAAAATCTGAATTTTTTTTTTTTTTTTTTTTTGAGACGGAGTCTTGCTCTGTCGCCCAGGCTGGAGTACAGTGGCCAGATCTCAGCTCACTGCAAGCTCCGCCCCCCGGGTTTACACCATTCTCCTGCCTCAGCCTCCCGAGTAGCTGAGACTACAGGTGCCCGCCACCTCGTCCGGCTAGTTTTTTGTATGAAAAGTCTGATTTTAAGAAGCCTGCCCAGGTGACTATGCTAGGCAGCCAGAATTTTAGGGACTGGCCCCCAGAATTTTATTTATTCATTTAGCAAAATTTATTTAGTGCTTGCCGTTTGCTAGGCACTGTTCTAGACATTGGTGATATATTATTGGTGGAATAGAACAGATGATACAAATACTGGCCCTCATGGATCTTACATTCTAGTAGGAAAGTTTCAAGTTTGTTAGGAGAGTACATAAGGTTCTTCATTATATCTTCTTGTTTTAGCTCTCATTCTCACAGTATGAATCCATGTACTAATCGTCAAACATATCAAATTTGCTCAGGCATCTAAATGCTGTTCTCTTATCAGGAGTTGGTGAGACCCATAGCCCAAGTGCTAACCTCCAGGAAGCCTTCTCCAACCCTCCAGCAAGAGGCAGATATTTTCTTCTCTGATAGCTCCTTATGCAACTTTCTATTCCAGTCCGTCAACTTAAACATATTCAATACATGCGTGTGGAATAATGAAGGATCATAGTATTTACCCAGATGCCTTAGAGCATAAGAAAATTAAAAGATGCCAGTGTGAATTTAAAATAAAAAAACCTTTGTTTTCTCCCTTTGCCCCACACTGACTATAGAAGTCATTTTAGATATTAAGTTTGTAGAGGAATAGACGAGGACAAAACATTGCTTTATACCCTTTTCTTCCTAACCTAAAGCTTATTTGTTCTTCCCTCTACTTATAAGTCTAACTATAAATCCAAATAGGACTCTGGACGTTTTACGAACCTAAATACAAGACTCATTCTTCTTCACTGTGGAGTTATAGCAAATATAAGATAAGGACTTTCAAAAGAGACATCTAGTTAATGAAGAAAAAAGATTAAACAATAATAACGTGTCGTCAACTCACCATGCAGAATAGCTTTTATAGTAGATACAGGATTGTTTTGGGGAGGTAATGTTGGTTCAATTTTGTTTAAAGACTCTGTAGAAGAAAACAAAATTTTAATTGAAAGTAATTAGAGAAGTTGCACTAACTGACCCCACTTGCTTACCTTGGTAAATCATAAAACTACTCTACTGTAGATCTTACTAACACAACCATTCATACACTAGATGCCAGATCCCAGAAATGTGATTTCTTGTATATCTCTTAATATCCCTGTGGCATCTGGCTCTTTTAAGTACTTCTTCCTTCCTTGGTTTCTTGATGTTAATCTCAAGGTTTTCCTTATATATTGATGGCTGTCTGTTTCCAATATGTCTTTTTTTCAGGATCTCATTTTTTAGCCTGAAAATATATTGCCAAGGTAATTTTCATTACTCTGTTTTTATTCATCTACATGTAGATGACTTCCAAATTTCTCTCTTCAATCTAAATCTCTTTCCTGAATCCTAACCTAAGACTTTTAGATATCCCCACTTGGATTTCCCACAAGCTAATATCTACACGTCTTAAATTGAACCAAGTGATTTTAAGAGTCAATATAGTCTTGTTCTTACATTTCTCTATCATCTAGTGGCTTCTACCATTCACCTCACCATTCAAGCTAGGATCCTGAAAATCATATTTGTGACGGTTAATACTGAGTATCAACTTGATTGGATTGAGGGATACAACTTGATTGGACTGAGGGATACAAAGTATTAATCCTGGGTGTGTCTGTGTGGGTGTTGCCAAAAGAATTTAACATTTGAGTCAGTGGGCTAGGGAAGGCAGATCCACCTTTAATCTGGTGGGCACAATCTAATCAGCTTCCAGATAATATAAAGCAGGCAGAAAAACATGTAAAGAGAGATGGGCCTAGCCTCCCAGCCTACATCTTTCTTCCATGCTGGATGCTTCCAGCCCTAGAACATTGGACTACAAGTTCTTCAGTTTTGGGACTCGGACTGGCTCTCCTTACTCCTCAGCTTGCAGATAGCCTACTGTGGGACCTTGTGATCATGTAACTTAATACTTACACACACACACACACACACACACACACACACACACGATCATGTAACTTACATGTGATCATGTAAGTTAATATTTAATAAATACACACACACATATATTAAATATTTACTTACATGATGTAATATTTAATAAACACACACACACACACACATATATATATGTGTGTGTGTGTGTGTGTGTGTGTCTAAGAGAACGCTGACTAATACAATACTGGACTTGGCTTCCTTCATATATTCCATCCCTGCAAGGGTATATATAATAAAAAAATATAGAATACATTATTTACAATGATTTTCTTAGTATTTTTCTTGCATATAAGTTCATTCATAATCTTCCAGATTACTCTGGAGTCAGAGAGACCAAGTTCTGACTCCATTTCTTGCCAGCTGTGCATCTTTGGGAACGTTACTTAACTTCTCAAAGCCTCAGTTCCCTCACTGGTGAGAGGAGAGCAATGCACATAGCTCCTATGTATGTAAGGAGGAATAAATGAGGTAATGCATGTGAAATGCTCAGTGAATACCTGCTACAGAGCAAATAATCAAATGTTAGCTAGCTATCCTATCACTCTGGCACTTATAATTTAATGCCTCATGTTCAACATGATCTCACTCCTGCCTTTCCTAATGTTCTCTCCAAAACTCAAAACATGTTGAGTTATTTGTAGTTTTCTTATCCATTCTCTTTTGTTAGGGTTTTTGCATATGATATTCTTTTTGTCTGAGTAGCGTGTACTTTATCTTCCAGAATGCCAGGATACCTATTAATTCTTCAAAACCCCCTAACTTGGTAAAACAGAGCCAGTCAATCTCATTTCTGAATTACCTTCTTTAATCCTAATTATCTTCTTTCTGTGTGTGGCATGTGGAATCTTTATGTTCCAGTGGATGCCATTTCTTGAGCATTACCTGAGGTGCTTCCTAAAGCACAGATTCCTGGGCCCCATCCCAGATCTACAGAATCTAGGTCTCTGGGGGTGGATCCAGAAATCTGCATTTTTGTTATGCTTACTGAGGGGATTGCTATCCTACATTTAGGCAAACACAGCTAAATAATCTTCCCTGTAACCATTTTCATAAGCAAAAGTCCATAAGTGCTTATACTCACCTGAGGGCAAAACGGTAAATCTAGCCTTGAAGCCTTGCAAACGATTTTTACCATCACTTTTAAAGTAAATCACCATCATGTTACTAGCACTGAATATTGAAGTGATGGTCAACATTCCACAAAGTTTAGCTGAAAAATTTTGGGAAAGTTTGATTTACAGTTATAATTTGAAAAAAAATCAGATTACCGAGTAAAATAATCACCCGATTTTCTAATCAACCACTTTAGTTTTCTCCAGCTTTTTTTTTGCATTTGTATGCATACCCTTACATCTCATGTGAGAATTAAATGTTAGTTTCACAATAACAATGCACTGTAATTTCAATTACACAGAAAAAGCTCTAAAATAAGGACATTTGATTTCCAGTATGCACGGAAACTCAACTGGTTATTACTTTGTAGACAATAAGAAGAGGTGAGTTAAAAATAATAAGAAAAAAACCACCCAAGTTGGTATATTCCTTTTTCCAAACAGGACATAAGCATACTTTATAAGAGAGGTAACACTCGAAGTCACTTTCATGGAAACCTCACACTATACAAGCACTGTTCTGCAGAATCATGGCATTGTGCTCTCACTAACCTGCCCTTAATGTCTAAATAAATATTCCAAGCCAATCTATAATCCTGGCCTCTAACCCACACAAACATCTAGCTGAAGGACAGATACTAGCTCCTACAAAAGTGGTTAGGGGGCTGGACGTTAAATCTTCAAACTCAGTAAATTGTTAGGTCACAACTAAAAGTGTATTTAAAGTTTTAAAAGTCTTAAAATTAATTGTTATACCTACATAGAAATTATAGGTTGTGGTTACTTTTCTTGGACACAAATATCAAAATATTAGCAACAGAAGGAATACAGAAAAAAGGAAGCTTTAAAATTTACCTTAAATAACTGCCAAAAATGTACTCACTGTTACCATTTTATCCTTTCTCTGGGGACTGCCTTTTCACTTTACATATAGTCTGAAACAATCTTTACATTTTGCACATTTCCATTAAAATGGAATGCAAATTAGTTGCTGGCTCATAGTTTTTTTTTTTTTTTTTTTTTTTTTGAGACGGAGTCTTGCTCTGTAGCCCAGGCTGGAGTGCAGTGGCGCGATCTCGGCTCACTACAGGCTCCGCCTCCCGGGTTCACACCATTCTCCTGCCTCAGCCTCCCGAGTATGGCTCATAGGTTTTAAAGCTAAAGTTGTATGGCATTCTGAGTTTCCAGAGCAAGAAATTCATATTCCCACTCTACCTATGGTATCCAAGGAAGTCAGTCCATGTTACAACTACTCTGATTAGTCTAACACTTTCATATTTGAAGGGTGAAGGCTACCTACCGAACTTGCGCTTTTCTTCAGAATCACCATAAATCACAACAGCATCATAAATACAGTTTGGACTAAGTTTGACAGTAAAGTCCTCAAATGTCAACTGTACAAATGAAACATAACCAGGGAAATGGTCAGAGAAGAGAGAAGCTTAAAGGGTTTACCTCTGCGTATTTAAAGGCTCTTTGTTATATCCTCATATGCTCTCACATAGAAGTGTAAATAATTGCAGTCTCTTTGAAGGGCAATTTGGCAATGACTACCACGTTTAAATGTGCAAACCCTTTGACCTAGCAAGTCTACTTCTGGGAATCATACATATCCACATGTGTCCAAAGACACTGGCAGATATTCATGGCATCACGGCTGGTATGACCAAAGACTGGAAACTCAATAAACATCTGTTAATAGGGAACTGGTTTAATGTGTTCTGAAATATCATACAATATGCAGTTATTAAAAAGAGTTCTGTGGGCTCATCTGGAAAGATCTTTGAGATATTTTTCAGTGAACAAGGCATTGCCAAGTAGCATAAGTACACACACACACACACACACACACACAAGTAAATGCTCAAAATAGGATACACACACACGCACACACACACACACAAGTAAATGCTCAAGGACACTAGTAAGTTATCAGTGTTTGTCTCCAGGGGTAGAATGGGAATCTGATGAGGAGCCTTACTTTTCATTGTATATACTTTTAAACCACTGAACGTTTTCAAAACCACACACACAGATCTCTTTTCAGAGTTTAAAAAAAAAAAAAAAAAAAAAAAAAGCATATGGCTAAAAGAAGCTCCTAGTCATAATAGCAATTTAACAATCCAGATGAATTAAGTTCTGCCTAACTAAGGTAACTGTATCCTCTATGAGGTAGAGTGATTCCTCAGTTGCCTACCTTTATAATGTGTTTCTCTGGAGCACGAATGAACTGCTGACACCTTATGTTACTGGGATACAAATCAGGATACTTGGCAGAGTGATTTGTCCCTTCTACCAATATAGCCACATTTCCACAACCTGACCCTGTGGAAGCATTGGGGAAATTCAAAGTGAATGGCCAAAGGCATTTCCTCCTCCTCTTCCCCACCCACATCAAGGGAAAATGGCAGGGAATTAAATACCTGAAACACTCACCTGCGTCTGAGTTCTGTATGGCAGTAAAGGTAAGCTCAAGGCCACGGCCACTGTCTTCTGTATCAGAAACAAATGGAACCGTGGTCTCACTGGTCTCTGTCAGCAATGGTAAGGGCAATATATTTCCACAGATCTTACCTTAAAAGAAGTGAAGGAAAGTGAAATAACATGACTAAAGAGTGGTGGCAACGTATCCATGTTTGTTTTGTTTTCCATCATCTTCCATGAGATCTCTGGTCTAAACACACTAAACTATTTAATGGCCCTTTGATCATTCAACATTCCCTGCTTCAGTGACTTTGCTATTCCAGTTGCCTTCTCACCCCCCAGTCTGTCATGTTCAAATTCTACTCATTCTTCAGGGCCTAACTCAAAATTCAGCTTCCCGAAAAACTCTACCAGACAACCACTCGAAATAAGAGCTACCTTTTTTGAATCAGCACAGCACATTCCCTGTTCTAATGGTATTTCCAACTTTGTGTTACATGTTTGATTACCTCAAACTACAACTTATTTGGGCAGAGAGTGCTTTTTCTCGAAAAATGTCCAGTACCTGGTATGGTATCCCACATATAGTTAATTTTTAACAAATGATTGGTTGAAAGAATAATTACTGTGTAAATAGCAGGCCTGAGCATGAAATAATTTAGACAATAAATATTATAACCCCTAGTACAGTACTTTGTCTATAGCTTCCTGTCACATATGTGTGAAGAGACATTTGTCCTAACCATTGACCTTATAGAGATCTAGAGATCCAGGTCTATACCAGCTCTAGAGAGCTTCTATCATAGTTAACACAGAGTATTTCAACAAAGTTAGATATATTGCTTATGTTTATATAGCTTATAAGAGGTACTCAATAAAAGAAATTGAATGACATGAAATGATCATTTGTGTTATGAGAAGGAAATTATATCAAACAATGTGAAGTTCAAAGTGTATGTGTAAACAGATACACCTCTAAAAGCTAATAGAGATTATCTCTAGGTGACAGGGTTATGAATGGTTTATATTTTTTTCCTTTGGCTCATCTGTATTTATCAAATTTGGTAAACATGTACCCACTTTTGTGATAAAAATAATAAAAAAAATTGCCTCAAAAGGAAGTTTTCTGACAACTGTGACATCAATTGCATTCAACACTGTTATTGAACTTGAGAGAGAAATGTGGGATCTGGTTCCTAATTTAGAAAAACACTGAAGAGAATAGTCAGTGTGCTGACCACTGTCTCCACTCTTCCTATCCTCCCCTTAACCCTTCTAGAAGGGAACAGTGTGCAAGATGAGATCATTGCCCTTGGTACAATAAAAGAAATTTTATTTTTTATTTTTATTGTTTTAAGTAAAGTGAAAGAAAGTTTATTAGGAAAGTAAAGGATTAAATAATGGCTACTCCATAGGCAGAGCAGCCAGAAATTTTATTTTACATCCTTTAGTATCTCTTTGGTCTTTCAGATACTCTAAAATGATAAATAAAAACAAATGTAACATACTTACTAATAAGCACTCCATCGCTTGATTGTAAAGATACATAGTCATGATCACATCCAACTGGCTTTTCCATGTCTAAACTTGTAAATTTTATCAGGATTATTTTATCCTTTGGTACCATTATTTTCCAAACATATAAGCTGGGATAGGGGAAGGTGAAGAAAATATAACAAATGGCAGAATCAGATTTGATAAATAAAATCTAACACCCGTGCTTTGTCTCACAACTCAACAACAATACAATTTTATAGAATACTAGAAGATAAAAGGCAATGGAACATTGTGAGAAAAATTTGTGCTCAAATTGATAACATTTATCTGACAAATAGATGAGTATTAATTGGAGAATGACCAGAAAACACCCCTTAAATTTCATTTAGTTATGAAATGCTAGAATTTTGATCTATAAATTGAAGAAACCTAAGATTCATCTGAGTTATTCACCTAATTAAAATTCATACTATTCATCCAGAGGTTGAATTATGATTCTCATGAATTATGAATTGACCATGCAGTGTTTGCTAACCTTAAACAGCCACATATTCCGAAGTCATCCTAAGTCACAGTCCCTGAGTTAAAATGTCATCTCTCTAACTCCCAGTAAGGTCAGCTGTGACTTTTCACTAACATTTTTAAAAGCATATCTAAACTTGAGAGAGTACGAAAATAATCCCTTACCTTTATTTTCATACATAAATTTATTATTCAAGAAAATAAATCCTAGTGGGCCATAAATCCTAGCTTCTTCCATGTCTCACCTTCACCTGAATGCAAAGCAATCTTACCTAGAATCTAACATGTTCGAATTAACTCTTTCCAAAATTCAGCAGTCTTTACCTTAGACCTGTTAACAGCCTCACTGCCCTTTACTAATAAGGACTTTAGGAATTAGTCAAGTCTTTTATGCCCAGGTTCCAAAAAGCAAACACTAATAATTTTTTTTTCTTTTTCTTTTTTTTTTTTTTTTTTACCAGACATCTCCTTAACTGGAATCCCTCCCTCCCTCCCTCCCTCCCTCCCTCCCTCCCTCCCTCCCTCCCTCCCTCCCTCCCTTCCTTCCAGTCTCACTCTATTACTCAGGCTGGAATGCAGTGGTGCAATATCAGCTCACTGCAACCTACACCTCCCAGGTTCAAGCGATTCTTCTGCCTCAGCCTCCCAAGTAGCTGAGACTACAAGCATGCACCACCATGCCCAGCTAATTTATGTATTTTTAGTAGAGACACGGTTTCACCATATTGGCCAGGCTGGTCCTGATCTCATGATCTGCCCACCTCGGCTTCCCAAAGTGTTGGGATTACAGACCTGAGCCACCGTGCCCAGCCGGAAACTCTTTACTTTAGTGTTTTTCTATCCAAGTCCATCATCCTGAATATAGATGTAAAAATAAGCTGTCTAAAATATTATAAAGCTCACTTGCCAAGCACTTCAATGGAAAAAAGCACTCCAAATCCATCATCCTTTTTGAGATTCATTACATCTCTCTGAGGTAGGCAGGAGAGAAATTATCCCTCTGTTTCCAAATGGGAAACCTGGCATTGATAATAAAAGATTCATCACGTCTCTTGTATAAGTGGAACTGTTTAGGCTTTATGACTTCAAAGGCCGGTACTTTCTCAAATTGTTCCATCATCAAATTATTTTCGGCCTCAAAATCTCTAGCTCAAAGATGAAAAATAGGTTTCAAATCTATGCCAACTTTGATTTATTATTAGTGATTGCTGTTTTTTTTTTTTTTTTTTTGAGACGGAGTCTCGCTCTGTCGCCCAGGCTGGAGTGCAGTGGCGCGATCTCGGCTCACTGCAAGCTCCGCCTCCCGGGTTCACGCCATTCTCCTGCCTCAGCCTCCCGAGTAGCTGGGACTACAGGCGCCCACAAACGCGCCCGGCTAATTTTTTGTATTTTTAGTAGAGACGGGTTTTCACCGTGGTCTCGATCTCCTGACCTTGTGATCCGCCCGCCTCGGCCTCCCAAAGTGCTGGGATTACAGGCGTGAGCCACCGCGCCCGGCGTGATTGCTGTTTTAAAAGGATTTTGAGGTCTGGTCAAGTTAAGTGAGAGAGGGGTCCCCAAACAAACCATTGATTTATTAATTCAAATAATCTATAGAACATTAATTATGTGACAGGTACTGATCTAGGCTCTGAGAAATGCAATATCTCCCATGGGTATGAAAGGAAGGAGGGCAACCTGGATGGTATCTGTCATTTCTGAGAATCTAGCTACCACCTACCAGAATACAGAGAGGCTTGGAGGGACTGTGTAACTCTCTCCTTTATATTATCTCTGTCTGCCTTATGATTTCCTAGTTAGCTCCAGTTGGAATTTACAAAACCCTTTCAGTATCTAAGGCTACTCAGCATGCTGAAGAAGTCACTAACTGTGCAAATTGGCCCTATACCTCATTTCTAAAACACAATTTTCCCACATTTTCACATTCTAAAATTAGAATGCATCTTACAAAGGAGTCTTACGATTTCTGTAGACCTGAATTGAAAGAGTTCTTCCGGGCAGTATCTGTATACACTTCTGTCAGTCACATTGCACACTATCAACTTCACAGTGCCAAATTTTTCTGCTTGACGTGCTTTGGCCTATACTTGAGGTGTGAATTTAGATGATAGATCTGCACGAGTATTAACCTGTGGTTCAAATTCTTGAAGAATTTTTTACCTCTCCCTACAGCTAGTGCCAAGGTTGAGGCATGTAACTTTCCGTGTGGGTGGGTTTACACCTTGTTTAGCCTTACACTGAAGATAGTCTTTGGTGACTCAGCCTTATATGAACCTATCTTGGGAATTTTGTTTTCTCCTATTGAAGCTGTATTTTACAATGAATTTTTTGTCTTGATTTATTGAAATATAGTATAAATAGATGCTAAAACTAATTGGATTTTACTGCTATTGAAAGTCTTATTAATCTCTGGTTGACTCCTTACTTTAGTCCCTATAAACTATTTAATATCTTAGCTATTTTATCTCTACTTCATCTTCTAAAGTTGAAGCAATTAAAATCTCGTGTGATAACTAAGACATCCAGTGTAAATTCCTTCAACTTTCTTATAGATTACCTTCTTTGTTGCTTTCCCAGAAAAGGAATTATTCTGCCCTCTTCTCAATGCCAAACCTTCTTTATTTGTTGTGTTCTCTGAAAGCTTACTTCACATTTCTATGTGTTTCCTATGACTCTTAACTCTCACTCTCTGTCCGTAAGCACAGTTGAGTCTACTTTATCAAAACAAAAAAAAAATGCCTCTCTTGACTCTACTGTCTAAAAGCCACCGCCCCAACGTTTGCATCTCAGACAACAGTTCTATTCTTCCAATAGCTCAGGTTAAAAACCCTTAGTTTACTCATATGGGGATCTCATTCTCCCTCAAAACCCAAATTGTCAACTCATCAGCAAATCCTACAGCCCTACCACTCTTCACCACCTCTACAAATGTAGTCAAAGCTAGATTTTTACCTGGATGATTGCATCATCTTTTACCTGCACTATTGCAGTAGTTGGTCTCCCAGCTTGTGGTCTTGCCTGCCTACAGTCTATTTGCAACCCAGTAATAAAAGTGGTCTTTTTGAAATGTGTCAGATCATGATCTTCCTCTGTTCAAAATCCTCCAATGGCTCTCTATCTCCCTTACAGAAAAATTCAAAGTTCTCTTCATGCCCTGTAAGTCCGAAATAATTTGGCCACATTGCCCTTCTCCAGCCACTCAGCTCTGGTTCTCTGCTCTCTGTGCTGTTCCCCAAGTATATCAAATGTATTATTGTCTCACACCTACCATTCCTTCTGCCTGGAGTGTTCCTTTCCAAAATGATCATATAATTTCCGCCCTTGCTTTATCCAAGTCTTTTTTTCCAAGTGTCATCTTTATATTGTGGTCTTCTCTAACCACCCTCTCTGATATTGTATACTCTCATTCTCCACCTCCCTTTCTTGCCTTATTTTTTGGTATAGCATTTACTACCTTCTACTATTATATGTAACATTTAAAAATTATCCCATTTCCACCTTCTAACTTGCCCCACAAAGGCAAGCATTTTCGTGTGTTTCATTCACTGCTGTATCTCTAGCACCTAAGACGGTGTTTTACACATCCTAAGGGTTCAATAAAAATGTGTTGATTATTTGGGATACTAAATTTTCAACAGTCACTTAACCCATTATGAATATGACTTTTGATCCTACAGTTCTGCTCAGTTCAAGAAGTTTGAGTTTCCATATGCAATGGCATTTGATTTGATTTTTACTTCTACAATAACCCTCCTTTTCTTGAAACATTTTCTTGCAGAGATCTCTGAAATGCTTAATTGTCTAAGTTGAGTCTCTGTGTTTGAGGGTAAGTAGGCTGCCATCTGCATGTCTCTTACCCAATATACAAATACTTTGCTCAAATATCCACTTATCAAGTGCATTGATTACTTCCTGAAGCAGGCTAGTTAATTTCAGAAATGACTCAAACAAGAAATGACTTCATATTGAATTGAACTCTGCCTTCTAACTTCTACTCAGTAATCTTAGTTTTCAGCTCTGCAATCATTCAGAATAAGTCAAATTCTGCTTCTTTAGTAGCCTCAAAGACAAATCAAGACACTTCCTTCCTCCTCTTCAGTCTTCTCTGTATCAAAAAATATTATGGTTCCCACAACCATATCTCGCAAAACATTGTTCTAAATATTTTTCCCATCTTGGTCATTGTCCTTCAGACAAATTCTGGCTTATCAATCTCTCTGTCTAAAGATTGTACCCTAGAGGTCCCTTCCCTGAGACTCTAATAAAATAGTTTCTTAAACTCTTGTTCTAAATATTATTCCAATAGCTTAAGCAAAGGTGGCAAAAGCTTTATTGGCATTCTATCATCACAAGTTTGCCTGAGACAAAGTCAGTTTAGACCATTAAGCCTTTTAAATTATGAGCTGAAATTAAGCCACATCTTTTCTATCTGTACTTGAAATAAATATTTATATTCATTTTACATTAGTTCTGAAAGTTATAATCTTTCCATCATTTTAGTTTTAGCATACCCATTGACTGTAGCATACGGTCTAATCTCGCTGCATGGAACTTAAGGTCCTTTGCAATTAAGTCCCGATCATCCTTTCCATCCTCATCATCCACTGCTACCCCAGTTCCCATTCACATTGTTGTCCAGTCACAGTGGGATACTCAGAACCCAAACAACCCTAATCTTCCCCACCTCCTTGACATTGCTTATACCTAATTCCCTTGGCCTAGAATGACCTCTTTCCTGCTTCTCCATCTGTTGAAATCTTCAGTATTAGAACCACCAAAGACCTCATGAGCTATAAAATCATAACTATCCTTCAACGCCTCATTTCAATGCCATCTTTTCCATTATAACATTTATATCTCTCCCCACACTTCTAACCACTCTACATGCACCTTAAAAACCACACCAAAGACAATTAGTCTCTATTTTTTTGTAGTGTGCACATTCTTGGATGTGTGGATTATAAAGCTTATTTCCTCTTGTTTTGTAGTATAGTTATTTTTGTCTAGCTCTTTTTACCAGATTATAAACTTGTAGAACTGTTATCTTTGAAGTACACTATTCAATTCTCAGTACAATTTTAAGAACGAATTTAGATCACTTAAGAAAATGAGATACTTGCAGAACAATTTTCTAAAACTTAAAGATATTTTTAGCTATATTTAGATATATTTTAGAGGACAGGGTATGTAGAAAATTTGTAAAAAGATACTAAAGCTTATAGGACATGAACTATTTTCCATCTTCTAGGTGATGCTAAGCAAAATATTACCATGATTATAGAAATAAATGTGACAGAATTAATCACTAAATCCCATAGCAATGTCATTACCAGATGCTATCAGTATTACATATTTGAATACATCAATTCAAGCAAACTTTAGTTTAATAACTATTCAGGTTGATGATTTACATTAATGAGTAAATATTCACCAACCTAAAAATATCAGATGAAACATATACTTTTATATTAGAACTGGAAATACTAGATAAAATTGCCAAAATAAACCAGGTATGGTGGCATGTCCCTGTAATCCCTACTACTTAGTAGGCTGGGGTGGGACGATCCCTTGAGCCTAGGAGTTCAAGCCCAACCTGGGCAACATAGGGAGACCCTATCTAAAAAAAAAAAAAAAAATTTGCCAAAGTGGAGTCTTTTAAACTGTCCCATTTTGTGGGAGGAAACGCCCCAGGAATCACGCCTATGTGGGATACATACCAATTATGACAATAGTAATCTCCTTTGGAATGGGGGTAACGAATCTTCCCATTTTCTCCAAATAACACTGTCCCCTGAGGTTTACAATCTTCAAAAACACAGGAAAGAAGTCAATCATTTTCCTCACCCATAGATAACATTTCAAAATGATCCAGAGGCCAGCCTGAAGCTGTACAATTTATATTATTCATTTCATTGATATTTATGGGAATGCAAATATTTTTAGAGGCTATGATTTAGACGTTGTATTTGCAAACAGACTTTAAAAACATTTCTGAATTCACCATAATTTGAATCAAAATAGAAACTTTTTAAAACACTTCTTCAGATGTAATATTTATCCAACTTTCCCATCTCTTTCTAGGCTGTCTTGGGTAAGGTTAAACACCTTCCTCTAAAGATGCTAAAGTACAATTTGGGAAGCTGAGGCGGGTGCATCACTTGAGGTCAGGAGTTTGAGACTAAGCCTGGCCAACATTAGTCAGGTGTGGTGGTCCATGCCTGTAGTCCCAGCTACTCAGGAGACTGAGGCAGGAGAATTGCTTGAACCCAGGAGGCAGAGTGCATGCCACTGCACTCCAGCCTGGGTGGCAGAACAAGACTCAATCTTGAAAAAAAAAAAGAAGATCCTAAATAAGCTGGGTGCAGTGTTTCATGCCTGTAATCCCAGCACCAGCACTTTGGAAGGCCGAGGTGGGTGGATCATCTGAGGTCAGGAGTTCAAGACCAGCCTGGTCAACATGGTGAAATCCTGTCTCTACTAAAAATACAAAAATTAGCTGGGCGTGCTGGCAGGTGCCGGTAGTCCTGGCTACTTGGGAGGCTGAGGCAGGAGAATTGCTTGAACCCAGGAGGCGGAGGTTACAGTGAGCAGAGACTGCTTGCCACTGTACTTCAGCCTGGGTGACAGAGTGAGACTCCATCTCTAAATAAATAAATGGATAAAACTTTTAGTAATGGCATGGAAAGTCTCCCTCATTTACTCAAAAGCTTTAGATGCCAGGGTTAGGTTTTAAACGTTGGTGCCTACATATGAATATGGGAGGGGCGTTTAAAGTTTACATTCGAAAATTTAAATAAAACTCAGATTGTGAATATGGTACAACCCTTCTGTTTACTTTCCTCTGATGACTCTTTTCAAGTCAGCTTCCTTCTTTAATTAGAACCACACATACCCTCTCCTCTCTGGCTTCCGTTCACTTCTTGGACAGAACTCAGGGCCTTTGTTATATACCTCGGACCCACTTTTGAGATGGGTTGGCCCTGATCCAAACCTGTAGAAGGTATGAGGAGTTAGTGTCTTTTCCAATAATAATCACTTAAATAAAACATTTTTAACAAGGTGACGTTAAAGACTATTAAGAATTGTAACTTCTACTAAAATCAATGCAGAGGGAATCTTTTTCTCAGAGTGAGTGATCCACTATGTCTTTTAAAAAAGGTTAAAGGACTATGTGGAAGCAGAAAGTAATTTATTTGATTTGTTGGTTAGTGTGGTTTAAAAAATAAAATACGAAATATTCAATTCTCTGATTTTTAAGGTTAAGAAAACTGAATTTAACTCTATTTCCAAAGCATAGCCAGTTCTGGAAAGAGATAGGGAAGATGAACTGGAAAAAAAAAAAGGCAAACAGAGGATGAGAAGCTTAGAAGATTATCCTACGGAAGCATTATTTAAATAAATCACTTATCACATTCCGATGTTCATTTCACTGGGATTAACCATTAATGTCTGATTTCATTGCTCTTGTAAAATCTCATTGTTACCATTTACCTTTGTTCAGGGCTTTTAAATCTTATCAACTTTCCCTTCCAGGTGATCAAAATGGAATATAATTGCTACCAGAAGAGAATTGCTCCCCTGCAGTAGAGCAGTGAAGAGGACTTTTACATCTAAGACCAAAGAAGAGTCTGCGGCAGTTCGAGGAAGTGCTGGCCTGTGGTTGGATCCACAGCACCACTTCTAAAAGCCCTCAGTCAGGTGGCTGCCCTTGGACTGCCATGAGAAAGGGATGGAGGATGGAGAGAGCACTATGTTCTGGGGTTCTGGGTCTTGTCATTTTAAAAAATACTTGGTTCCTACATTGAACTGCTTGTTCCGGAAAGCTGTGTTCTCTCAGGCCCCTTTCATTCTGCAGAGGACAGGTTTGGTATCTCCAGGCCCACATTTTCCTAATTTAGATTTTAGTGTCCCAGAGCCAAATTAACTCTCCAAGGCCTCCCTCATCTTTTCACTGTTGCCAAGTAAGTTAACAAGGTTGAGCGGGCAAAGTGGGAGATGAGTGATTTATTTTTAGTATTCTTAAGTAGTACAGAGAAAAACTGTGCCAACTGAAAAAATGAAGAAAGACGCCGGGCGCGGTGGCTCAAGCCTGTAATCCCAGCACTTTGGGAGGCCGAGACGGGCGGATCACGAGGTCAGGAGATTGAGACCATCCTGGCTAACGCGGGGAAACCCCGTCTCTACTAAAAAATAGAAAAAACTAGCTGGGTGAGGGCGGGTGCCTGTAGTCCCAGCTACTCGGGAGGCTGAGGCAGGAGAATGGCGTGAACCCGGGAGGCGGAGCTTGCAGTGAGCTGAGATCCGGCCACTGCACTCCAGCCTGGGCGACAGAGCGAGACTCCGTCTCAAAAAAAAAAAAAGAAGAAGAAAGAATCCCCTAATGAGTCTATTCTCAAGGTCTGTTAATAAAATCTCATAAATGCAAAAACGCATTTCATGAAAATTTTATACAGGGATTTGGTTTGTTCAAGTTATATTGACAGATTTCTATACTCAGGGTTTCAGAGACACAAGTATCTACATTGGACTAAGAATTTAAAACCAGCCTTATTCTTGCTTTGTTCTAAAGCTTACTTCTGATAATATCGCAACATAGCAGAGTAACTACCCTTGAGTTAGGATGAGATGAGGAAGAAAGAATTCACCTACCTGTGAACAGGTTCTGAGTGATAAAATCCATCAACTCAGACACTTTGGAGAAAATGACAAGTGATGCCTTCATATGGTTATTTCTCAGAGGAGCTGAATCTCCAGCACAACCGACTACCCAGGAAGTTATCCCAGCAAGAATCCAGATTCCACCACCTCTTCTACAAACCAGTGGTCCTCCAGAGTCCCTCTTTCATGGTACAAAAAAAGAGAAAATTTGAAAATAGCCACAGTGTAAAATATTTAATCATTTCCGCAAACATCAGCACTCATCACAAAGTGAAAAAGAGGTAGAGGCAAAGAAGTCCACTAGTCATCGTCCATCAACTTTTTGTTTATCCATTTTCTTGTGTCCTTATCGTTAGTTTCAAGGCACAATCTTTTAATCAAGATAAAATCTCTTTATACCTATTGACTGCAATCTTGTCAGGTTAACACTTTTTCTTCCTCTTTTTTTTTTTTTCCACTACCATGTACATTCTAAAAATTGTTGGAAGGGAGGTAGTATAGATAGATGCTTCTACTATAGCTTGTCACCTGGAATTGCAGGAAAGCCTAGGTCATCTTCCAGTCCTATAGAGCATCAGTGAATAGATCCCCCAAGATAGATCAAGGCCTCAAGGCTTTACGAACAGAAAGCCTGGGCCAGGCGCATGGTTCACACCTGTAATCCCAGAACTTTGGGAGGCAGAGATGGTGTATCACCTGAGGTCACGAGTTCAAGACCAGCCTGACCAACATGGTGAAACCCTGTCTCTACTAAAAATACAAAAAGATTAGCTGGGCGTGGTGGCGGGTGCCTATAATCCCAACTACTCAGGAGGCTGAGGCAGGAGAATCGCTTGAACCTGGGAGGCAGAGGTCGCAGTGAGCCAAGATGGTGCCATTGCACTCCAGCAGCCTGGGCAAGAGAGTGAGATTCTGTCTCCAAAAAAAAAAAAAAAAAAAAGGAAAGCCTGGGAAACCTAATTTTATCCAGGGGATATATGTAAAGGACCACACTGGCTCTTATCCTACAGAATAAAGAACCCAAGGTTTTAGGATTGCATCTTCAATAACATTCTAGAATCTATACCACTTTAAGACTCTGTTTCAGACAACTTTTTGTCAGATTAAACTCTTCTCAAAAGGTGTAGAGGGTTTCATCCAAAAAAGGATTGCCTATAATGAATGCAGATAACAAAAAGCACCTTTAACCTATCTGTTTTCCAATTTAGAAAGTGGCATAAGTGTAAGTTTCAGTCTCCTCCCTCCCAAACTCCTGTCATTGCCTCTAAGAAAAACTCAAAAATCTTTCCAACAGATAATTTCAGACAGCTTCCCTCAACATTTTCAAGCTGCTTTTTGGCAAAGAATAATGACTCCTTAGTGCTCCACCTTAAAAGAGAAGATAATTTACTTGGAAGACCTATCTAAAACTTAAAACTCCTGTGTTTCAAAAATTGGTCTCCTTGTCCCCTCTAAATATCTTGTGAAGATTGGTATTCATTGTGAAGTTGTGTCAGTCTTGGGAGATTGTGGTCATTCCCAATATCTCTTACACAACTGTGACCAAAGCTATGTATCTTCGGTCAAATTTTATGCAAATATGTTCTGCACCAATGGAAAAACATTCCACAATGCTTAACAACATGTGAAATGAATTCATAGCTGGACCTAATAAGATTGTGAAAGTGGTCATCTTGCTTGATTCCATTAGGTTGGACACGTTCAAACTAATCCCTTTTCCCAACCCCCCAAAATAAAAGAAGTGTAGGAGTAGGAATGGATGTGGAGACAGGAAATAATTCTTTCTGCTTAGGTCAAGTACACTTTTTCAGTAGAAATCAGATGAAAAGATGAAGGGAAAAGGAATTTTGACACAGTAACAGAAGAAACAGGAGCTTCTTTTGCAGAAAGGCAGAATCTACTTTCACCCACATGTTGGTAAACAACTAGGCTGGTTTACACTTTTGTACCTGGCAGGCGTTCACTGCCCCATCAGGGAAGCCGGCACACAGCATGGTCCTTCCCAGGGGAGGGAGGTTCATGCTCTTGAGCACAATATTACATGCTCTGTCATCCATGATGGGAAGTTCCATTTCTTGTAGGACATTTGAATATTCTGATGCTGCAGAGAGAGGACAGATAAGTTAGTACACAATATCCTCATGGAAACAAATTAATGAGAAGTCTACAAGTTTAGAACTATTTCAAACAGATTTTTAACCACATGTAGAAGTAAAATTGTTTTTAGGTGTGAATCATATTCACTTCTAAACATCAGATACATGGCAGAGGACATTTTAAAAATATTCAGCAGATTTTTAAGGTAACATAGGCAATTGTACAATTGTGGCTTCTCTAAACAAATGCTTAAATGTTTCCCCAACAGAGGAAAACTTTGGTCAATACAGAAATGTTTTACAACAATCATTTTTTTTTTGAGACAAGGTGTCCCTCTGTCACTCAGGCTGGAGTGCAATGGTACAGTCAAGGCTCACTGTAGCCTCAACCTCCTGGGAGCAAGTGATTCTCTCACCTCAGTTTCCCAAGTAGCTGGGACTACAGGCATGCCACCATGGTTTGCTAATTTTTAATTTGTGTGTGTGTGTGTGTGTGTGTGTGTGTGTGTGTGCGTAGACAAGGTCTTCCTATGCTATCCAGGCTGGTCTTCAACTGCTGGGCTCCCATCCTCCTGCCTTGGCCTTCCAAAGTGCTAGAATTAGAGGCGTGAGTCACTGCACCCTGCCTAAAATTCCTTATAAAATAAAAAATCACAATGTATTTTTGTCAAGCTTTGAGGTTGACAAATAAAAATTGTATTTATTCAAGGAGTACAAAGTGATGTTTTAGTATATGTATACATTGTAAAATGATTACCACAATCATGCTGATTAACATTACATCACCTCACAGAGTTAACTTTTTTGTAGTGAGAATACTTAACATTTACCCTCTTAGCAAATTTCAAGTATTCAATATACTAACTATAGTTCCCATGCAGTATATTGGATTTCCAGGACTTACTTGTCATACAATTCCACATTTACACCCTTTGAACAACATCTTCCCTTTTCTTTCACTCTCAAATCCATGGTATTTACTCTTCTACTTTTTGTTTCTGAGTCTCACTTTTTTAAAAAGTCACAATATTAAAGACAAAGAAACTTAACTGTTATTACTATTTCCTGATCATCCTTTTGCCTTATACCTCCTCATCTATCACAGCTCTATCCAGCTTCCTTTATCTGCCATACCTAACCAAATTGGCAGCAGCAGGAGTGATATGAATAGCCTTTTAAGAAGTATAAGCCTTTTGATGCTGAGGATAACCAGAAATCCTCATTGTGTCAGAAATTAGGGATAAAAAATGATAAATGTACTACTCATGGTCAAGAAAATTATTTCTGCTTCCCCTGGACATACAGAGATCTGGAAGAAGTATTAAGTCGTTTTGATGTCCCTTACTCTTGGAAATCTTGCCCCATCCACTGGACAAGCAAATAATTCCTGGTTCAACTTTATCATCACTGTCAGGAAGACAGATTGGCTGAACAGCAGTTCCTGAGAAAGCAACAACAAAGGCATGAGGTTCATGGATAAATATGCCGTGTTGAATATATTTGGAAAAGTGAAATCTATTGATTTTATGGTTTCTACACTTTCTTCCTAAATGTAATGGTGACATATTTTAAGTTTTGCCCCCCCCATAAAAACTGTTTTGTATTTATAGAAATTTAGAGAAATGCATAAAAAGTAAAACAAGGAAAAACATAAGGCCAATTGTTCTGCACACCACCATGAGCCCCCCAATCTACTAACATTTTAGACTATGGCTTTGTTTTGAAAGGAGAGTTTTTCACTCGACAGCTGTTGAGCACAAATCCAGAGGAATTAGCCAGGCCTCTGCCTTTGAGAGATTGAATTGATCTTTAAGATCCTAGAAATTTACCTGGCCATGAGAGGAGCTGTAAAGAACCTGGGAAATTTAGAAAAAATATAGATAATTGTGGGGAGAAACCTGTAATTTAAGAGAAAGTGGCTGAGGATTGATCACAATTGATATCCAAATCTTTAGCAAAAAGCTCAGTAACTCCAACTATGATACAAAAAATAATTTTAGATCTAGACATGTGCTGAAAATGTAGCACACTAAAAACAAAGAATGGATCTCAAAAAAATCTAGAAGGAAAAAAACATATTACCAAAAAGGAATGTTATTGATTTCTCAACAGCAGTAAGTGAATGTTAGAAGATAGTAGAACAAGATGGTCAAATTATCATGTGGCAAGCACTCTTTTACATCTCAATGAATGAACAGAAAGAAAAATATTTCTGTCTTGGTAGAACCTACATGAGTGTGTATATTTGTGTTTGTGTGTTGGGTGAAGGGAGAAGAAACAAATAGCAAATATAATACATTGTTCAGTGGTAAATAAATGCTATGGAAAATAATAGGATAAAGGAGATTAGTCTGGAGATTAGGGAGAATGGCATGGAAGGAGTCATTTCAAATATGATGATCATGGAAAGTCTCATTGAGCAGGTGACATCTGAGTAAAGTCTTGAAGCTGAGGAAAGGAATCATGCAGTTATCTGGGTAGAAGTCATTTGATGAAGAAATACTCCTTGCTGCAGGATCATGCATACATGTTTAGCGGACAGTGGGAGGCCAGGATGACTGCAGCAGATTAAGTAAGTTTCATAAAAAAAATAAACAAATCAGAGGTTAGATGTAGGACTAGGAAAGAGGGTATGTCAGATAATAATGACATTGATTTTCATCTAAATGTAATAGAGAACCATTGAAGTTGTTTGAATGGGGTGATATAATCTGATTTACCTATTAAAAAGTATCATTCTGGCCACTGGGTTAATAACAAACATTAGGAAGACAGAAGCAGCAGCTTGAGTAAATTTCAGAGACCATTAAAATTAACCCAGGCAAGAAATGATGGTAGTATTGCCTGGAACAAGATAGCAAAAGCGTGAAGTGAGTGAGGAAGAAGCAACAGGATTTTCTGACTCATTGGATGTACAGTGTCAGAGAAGGAAGAATCAAGGATGAATCTAAAGTTTTTTGGATTTAGAAGTTTAAATTATTGATCCTGGATGAGATCACTAAGAGAATGAGCCCAACTAGAGAATAAGATGTCCAGGGTTGAGCCTGGGCATTCCAACAATATGAAGTCAAGGAAAAGAGGAAGAATCATCATAGAAGACTAAGAAAGGGTACAATAGGGTAGGAGAATAACTAATGAATTCCCAGAATTCAAGTGAAGAAAATATTTCCAAGAACATATGAGCAATTCTGCTAAAAACTCTCATCCAGAAATATGGGAATTGAGAAGTTACTTTGAATTTAGCAACATAGAGGTCATTAGTGACTGTGACAAGACCAAATTTATGGAACAGTGGAGTGAAAGTCTGATCCACTTAAATGTGGAACAGACATCTTAACCTAATACATCCAGCTATGAGAACTGAGGAAACGAAATTGACATAACAAGCATAGATGGCTCTTAGTAGAGATTTTCTATAAAGGAAAGAAAAGATGGGGCCATAGTTTCCTCTTATATACACTTACGGTTTGAGTTATTCTCAGTATTTTGATCATCTACTATCTCCTGACATTCACTTACTGCTGTTGAGAAATCAATAACATTCCATTTTTGGTAACGTGTCTTTTTCCTTCTAGATTCTTTTGGGGTCCTTTCCTTTAGTGTGCTACATTTTTGCACATGTCTAGATATATAATTATTTTTTGTATCATAGTTGGAGTTACTAAACTTTTTAAATCTAAAGATTTGGATATCAATTATGATCAATCCTCAGCCACTTTCTCTTAAATTACAGTCACTCTCCACCAATATCCATAGTCTTTCTAAACTTCAAATCGAATGTTTATTACACTCTATCTTCTCTGACTCTTATCCTCATTGTCTCCTCTGGGTAATTATTTCAGATTGTCTAGTTCCATACACCTAATCTAATCTGGTAGATAAGTATTCTGTTGAGTTTCTAATTCCAATTACATTTTTATATTTTCACATTTTACTGGCTTATTTTCAAATTTCCCTTTCATCTAACAGTTTCCTCTGGTTCAATCATTTTCAGTACACTTTCACTTCTTTAAACCTTAATATACTCATTTTCTATTCTCTATTTTGAAATTTGTAACCTTTGAAGGTCTGATTCTGATTGTTAATGCTTCAGACTCTATTTTCGATGGCAAATTTCTCTGCACGTTTCTGTGCTCAAATTCATTAAAGCTTTATGGGAATATATTAAAGCTGGGATTTAAATTTCATTCTCTCAGAGAGGATTTATTTTTGCTTCTGGCAGAGGCTGATTACTCACCTGGAACCACTTTAAAATTTTGCCTTGGAGTGTTTGTGCCACACAGGTGATGTCAATTCCACACAGGTGATGTCAATTGCAGCATCAAACCTGAGTGAGGCCTGGCTCATGATTACAGATACTTCTGAGAACCCTCTGTCCAGAGCCAAGGTTGAGACAAGTAAGTGCCCTTATTCCCTCACTTCATGTAGCATAACACGTACAACTCCCTCTCCCTATCTTTCAAAGCATCACCTTTCAGAAATTTCCAGGTTCTTTACAGTTCCTCTCACGGCCAGGTAAATCTCTAGGATCTTAAAGATCAATTTGATCTCTCAAGGGCAGTGGCCTGACTAACTACTCTGGATTTGTGCTTTGTTTTTGGCCATGTAACACTTCCTTTTCTTGCATTTAAAAAAAAAAAAAAAAAAAAAAAAAAGGAGGGGGTCTTTTAGTATTTTACCCAGAAAGTTTATATTACCTGTGTTGAGAGAGTGTTGTATATCTTGTTCATAGTAATGACAGAAAGAAGCCTCCGAAAACATTTTCAAATGTTCCAAGCTTTTTGGTTAGAGGTGAATATAGGTAGGTAGTTAGAATGGAGCCCAGCCAAGAAACAGGAGTCCTTAAAATACTAGTTGGCCAAAATATGGACTTAACCTAAGTTGTTCATCAATGGATGAACGAAAAAGAAAATGTAGTATATACACACAGTGGAATATTATTCAGCCATAAAAAGAATGAAATCTTGTCATTTGTAACAACACAGATGAAACTGAACATGGATATTAAGTGAAATAAGCCAAGTACAGAAAAACAAATATCACATATTCTCCCTCATGTGTGAGCTAAAATACTGAATCTCATGAAGATAAAGAGTAAACCTGTGGTTATGAGAGGCAGGGAAGGGTAGGGAGGAGGGGAGGATGAAGTGGGGTTGATTAATGGATACATATATACACCTGATGTTTGATAGATCAGAGAAGTAATTCCAGCGTTCCTAGCATATATAAAAAGATAAATATTTAAGGTCATAGATATCCTAATTACCCTGATTTGATTATATGAATGTATCACATTATCACATGTACCCTGAAAATATGTACTTGTAATATGTATCAATAAAAATAAATGAAAGGGAAAAAAATGTTGGTTGTTAGGTTAAGCATAAATAATTTGTGGCTGGGATATGTAGCTTATACAGTACTTTTTTTTAAAAAATAGGTTATAGACTGAACAAAATTATTTTAAAAAGAAACAAAGCTGAGCTATTCTATTACTAGACAGCCACACAGACATTAAAGTTAACTAATTAGCAGTTTTCCTCTATTGCATTTTTAATATTCTAACTCTCCATACTCACCAAACTTAACTTTGTGTTTTAGATACAGCAGTGCAATATCAGGACTCATATATTCATGGCTGTTGTATTCAGGATGGGTAATAATTTTTGAGACAGGAATATTCTGTTCTTGCTCATCCTGCTGAGAGAGGCTGTACTCCCCAGAAGTCACAATTATGTTCTTCAGTTGCTTCCTAAAACCAAAGATAAATGTTTCATAAATAGTTGTTCCCCCTACACAAGTCTTCTTGGTTTCATGTAATTAAATGAAGAGTGATTAATGTACCTTTAAGCATCCCTGAGTCTTTGAAGAAGGTTTTCTTTATTTATTGAGTGTTACCAATGGTCATATATTTTTAATCTAGAAAATGTCATGGTTTTCATCATGTTTCCATTTTTCTGAGTCAAGTAATTAAATATTGCCTCCTTTACTTCTTTGATATACAAACCTTAGTTCATACATGCTATGCCATTTGTAACAGGATATAAAAGTTGCTTTCTAGAACTGTTCCTTCTTTTCTCTTATTAGTACCCTCTATTAATCTGGTCAAATATATGTAATTTCTGCAGCTTTTTCCCGCCGAATGATTTAAACCCAGCTGATTAAAACTTTGGAGCATCCATCTAACATTTCTTGTTAATGCTTTATTATAATAAGTAACCACCACCTCTACCCAAGCACTAAATCCATAAATTATAGATGATGTCTAGGATTGTTTAATTCAGTAGAACAGGAAGCACTGGAAATCTTGGAACAGACCCACATTTCTGGGAATCAAGAAGATCAGTGGGTGGGTGCACTGGGAGGCAAAATTAAGCAAGGAACTGAGAATGAACCTGCTATTTAGAGCAACAAATCTCCCAGTCCCATAGCCAGGAATCAAGGCCTGACAAGTAATGGAAATCCACAACTTACTCACTGAGGCTGTCCAGGCAGTGTGCTGCTATAACAACACGATCTCCTTGAATCAAGCTTCCTCCGCAGAAGTGGTGCTCATGTGATTTTAGGGAGACCTGCCCGAGAAGAAAGTTACAAACGCAGCTAATATGCCTCCCCACAGATGTATCTCCATCGGAAACACTGAAGATCAACTTTTCTCATCTGACATCATATTCTTAAAATACTGACATAACTTGGATAGTAAGATAGTTCCTGTGAAGTAAACTTTTTGGTAGAGAGCTAGAGGGGGTCAGGAGAAAAACCACAAATCAACGTGAATTCTTGCTTTTGAAACAAAGGAAATATTTCACCGTTTTCTCATGAGAAATCAATGCCTTTGTTGTACTGACCTGCCACGGATGTCCAGCCACTGTTGAATTTCTCCAACTACTAATTCTAGAGAAGAATCTAGATCCCACGGCAGGTTCCTTACTTTTCATGTTGACCATGCGAATTCCACACTTCAGTCCTGTGTAGAAGAGCATGTGTGTGTGTGTGCACACACAGAGCCTTATTTAAGAGTCCACTTTACCAAGATTTCCCGTTTGGATTTTCCTGGCCTGGCACAGACATTCTGATAGCACTTAGCTGCAGACTATCACATTGTTCTCTCAATATTTTCTTCAGAATATCCCACAGTCACCTGGGTTGACCAGAATTTGCCTCCTGTCTGCTCCCTTTCAGCCTGTGTTACCACTGGGCAGGAAGGAGCCAGCGCTGCCTCTGGTAGGTGACTTGGTTCTTACTTTGGGAAGATGCAAATTTAGGTTGTGTTAAAGATACCAGGGGCCACGTGCAGTGGCTCATGCCTGTAATCCCAGCACTTTGGGAGGCCCAGGTGGGCTGATCACTTGAACCCAGGAGTTCAGGACCATGGGCAACATAAGACCCCATCTCTAAAAAAAAATGTAAAAATTAGCCAGGTGTGGTGACCCGTACCTGTGGTCCCAGCTACTTAAGAGGCAGAGGCAGGAGGATCACATGAGCCCTGGGGGTTGAGGGAGCCATGATCGCACCACTGCACTCCAGCCTGGGTGACAGAGCAAGACCCTGTCTCAAACAAACAAACAAACAAACAAAACAAAACAAAGATACTGGGGAATAACATATACTACTCTGGAAGGGAGATATTTGACTTTAAGTTACTTCTACTTGGTTAGGTTTCCTTGGAAGAGGCTCCTTAGTACACACATGATTATCAGGTGTGCCTACAAACTTGAACTCTAGAATCCAAAAAATTTCAAAAAGGAAATCTGGCCCAGGCCTTCCTTTCGGGACATCTGAGCATGCACCACCCCTCACCCTTTCTTCCCAAATGCCTCAGGTGTGGCGATACCACCCTGACTGCCTGAGGCAAGGAGTAATGAAATCTTCCCTCTCCAGCAGGCTCAGCCTCCTCCGCAGTCCTGGTGCCCAGGGCCCTGGGCTCACCTAGGCTTCTGGGGTGGCCGATGACCAGCAATAGCAACAAACCAACACTGGCCAGCACACCCATAGCCTCCATGCTTCGGCCTCGCACGTCCTCCCTCCCTGCAGGCTGCGAAAACTCTGGGGGGAAGGCGGGGCAGCGCTCTTTATTCCCTCCCGTGGCGCCTATGGGCAGCACCTGCCGTGGCGCCTGGGTTCACAGGTGTCCCTCTTCACGATTATTTGATCATTGTGAGCTGCCGCCACTCTCTGGTCGTCCCTGCTGTCACAGCGCCCCGCCACCCAGCCTTAGAGACTGGCGCGAGGTGGCCCAAGGGGCGGCAGGGGTGCTCACACGTGTGCAGAGGTTCCTGCCAGCAGATCCAGAGCAAGCCAATCAGTGGCCTGGAACGCTTAGCCCTGCGAATTCTGTCTCAGATTAGGGAATGCGGTTCAAGCTCAGGGGCAATGAAGCTGGTTCCCCACGCGAAACACAGGCAGGACTGCTGAAAGGCGGAGGCTCATGAAGCTTACTACAATACTGCCACTTCTAAGAAGCTTGTTGAAGCCCTTGAACCTCTAGAGTTTTCAAAGAGTGAATAGGAAAGATCAGGCTCGAGCTGACATCATTTTCTGGGTGGCAGTACTGTCCTCCATTTCAGCAGAATGGGCCAAAAGCTGTAGAATCCATCATTTAAGATGATTAAAATCAATCTATTGGTGAGATGTCACTGTTTTCCTTGAATATTATTTTGTAAGGCTGAATTTAGAAGGCAAATAAAGCCTGAATTTGTAATGGTCTTACATTTTGTCAGAAAATCAGGGCAACGCTAAGTGGACATTCTATATATATATCAAATAACGTGGCCACCAGTCCTCCAGTGCCAGTTGGAGGATTTTACTTTCAAGTGCTCTATTTTACTTTCATGTAAAATAGAAATAAAAGCTTCTTGAGGTAGGCGGGTACATAAACTAAGGGAGACAGGTGGGAGATGAACAGGTAGATGGGAAAACAGAAGGCAGTCAAGGTGGAGATAATGTAAGCACAGGTACAAGCAGGTGACAATCTACTGGGTACAATGACCTCTGTGACTACAGGAGAGAACAGAGGGTAAATGGACACCTTTTGATGAAAAGCCTTAAAAAAGTGAATGATGCCTGGCGTTGTGGCATGTGGCCTATAGTCCCAGCTATTGGGGAGGCTGAGGCAGGAGGATGGCTTGAGCCCAGTTCTGGGTTGAACGGCACTATGCCAATCTGGAGTCTGTTCACACTAAGTTCAGTATTAATATGGTGACCTTCCTGGAACAGGGCACCATCAGGTTGCCTAAGGAAAGGTGAACTAGTCCAGGTCGGAAACGGGGCAGGTCCAAACTCCTTGCAGTTCAGTAGCGGGATCTCACCCACGAAAAGCCACTGCGCTCCACCCTGGGCAACACAGCGAGACCTTGTCTCTGAAAAGAAAAAAAGAATTTTTTTTAAATGTGACTGGAACTCAAACTTGAAACATACATCTCAAACCTTCTTGTTTCATGAACCTGAAAGCGGTTTCTGTGATTTTTTTTGCTTTGGTTTTTTTAAAACAAGGTCTCACCCTATCACCCAGGCTGGAGTGCAGTAGTGCAATCTTGGTTCACTGCAGCCTCAACCTCCTGGGCTCAAGTGATCCTCCCATCTTTGCCTCTCAAGTAGCTGGGACTACAGGAGCACACCACCATGCCTGCTAATTTTTTGTATTTGAGGTGCAGTTCACCATGTTGTCAAGGCTAGTTTCTGTGATTCTTATGTCCCGAGTTCCACTACACGGAAAAGCTCTGGAGCTCCACTGACCAATGTGGCAGACATTAGCCATATGTGGCTATTTAAATTAAAATCAATTAACAGGAAATTAAGTTAAAAATTCAGTCCTTTAGTCACACTAGATACATTTCAAGTGCTCAGTAGCCACCTTACCTAGTGGCTACCATGTTGAACAGCACAAATATAGAACATTCCATCATCACCAATAGTTCTATGGGCCTGTGCTGTTCTTGAGAGTAGCACTATTTTCTTTTGAGTATTTATTTCAAGGAAAGACACCTCGGATGACAGTTTGAGTAGATGATTCGTTGGTTTCATGCGTGGGTGTCTAGGGGGTAAGGGGTATCCAGCATGCTCTTAAGGTAAGCAGCTCTTCTGTGAAAATAAAACATTGAACCTCCAGGCTTCAGTACTGTCCAGGGAATGTCCAGGTGTGGTGGCTGCCTGAACAGTGGCCTTCACTACTCCCCTCCCTATAGTCATCACATGCAGGGTGACCATTTGAACCACCGTGCCAGCTCCAGGGCCCCGTCATTCTCCAGTAAAAGCTCAGAGCCCCCACATGGACCCAAAGCCCTCTTTCTTTTTAGCAAGAGGTAAGATGAAACCCACCAAAAAGTGTTTCCTAAACAAAACGGAAAGAACTAGAAGGTGAACATGTGCTGTGCAAGAATGGTCAGGCCAGCAATATTCAAGTTGCTGGTCATACCATGGCCAGCCCTTGTGTGAGGCTCACAGGTGCTGTCCCCTTTCACTCTTCTGCCCATGGCACACAGCTTTGCAGCATATTCTGTGGTTTCTTTGTTTCAAACCTGGGAATCTCCATGCGGTGGGGCACTGTCTCATTTCCTGTTACAGGACAACTCCCTTTTTTTCCAGAGTTCAAAACCCACAGCTTCAACTGAGACCCTATTCTTATATACCAAGGTTTAGTCCCTTACAGGCCTCACAGAATAATGCCTTTCCATTAAGTGGAAAAAGAGCCATTCAATAAGAATTACACACCATTAGTAGCCAGGCCATAGGCCAGGTTCAGTAGCTCATGCCTGTAATCCCAGCACTTTGGGACGCTGAGGCAGGCAGATCACCTGAAGTCAAGAGTTCGAGACCAGTCTGGCCAACGTGGTGAAATTCCATCTCTACTAGAGATAAAAAAAAAAAAAAAATTAGCTGGGTGTGGTGGCACATGCCTGTAATCCCAGCTATGGGAAGCTGAGGTATGAGAATCTCTTGAACCTAGAAGGTGGAGATTGCAGTGAGCCAAGATTGTACCACTGCACTCCAGCCTGGGCAACAAGAGTGAGATTCCATCTCAAAAAAAAAAAAAAAAAGAAAAAAAAAAAAAGTCAGGCCATTAGTTTTAGACTCAAATGTTCTAATAAAGTAATGGTTTAAAAATAAATTGAGTTTGTAGTTATATTAAAACATCCAAATGGAAGAATCCTCTTTTTATGTTTAAAATAACTTCAGAAAAGGAAAGGATATCAAGGAGAGGAGTGGGCTGGACTACCCCCAGAAAGTGGTGACTTGTGATGTACAGCAAATCTGTCTTTAATTTGGACATCTTCACTAGCATTGGACAACTGTGATCTGCTATTCAAAAAGCTTGGCTGTGAAGGACAGACGGAGATGTGATAGCAGCTACAGATAATATGAAATAGAGGAGGATTTTTTTTTTCCAAATTGTTTTGGTGTTGATTACCTGTGTATGTGCTTTAAGATAGAGAAGAACTGACAATTTGACAAAAGTCAGCAAAAGAAAGAAGTTAAAAGATGAAGGAGAAGTTAAGGAATGGAATGAAGTTACATAAGAGGCAAAATTCAGAACCTAGGGTCCTCTTCTTCCATTATGATAACAGGAGAAAAGAAAGGATAGAATTAGGTGCAGGAAAATGTATAGATGAAGTGCAGGGCACTGGGGGATATCTGCTTTCTACCTTTTATTTACTCTGTGAAGAGAGAGGTGACAGCATCTAAGCATGATGGGGGAGTGGATCTGGAGTGGGCGAGTACTGAATTGGCACTGTGTGGAGGAAGGGGAAGAGAGCCGACAGGAAGCACGCAGAACAATGCAATGAAATGAGTAAATGAATGAAAGAAGGAAGGAAGATGGTCCTTTTAAAAAAATTGTTAAAACAGACACTCCTGGTGACACGGACATCAGTAGGTACTAACCATGAAGTACTTGAGAGATTGAAACCAGACATACTTATTTTAATCATATTTTATATAAAATAGACATTTACATAAATTTAATTTTGGAAAGACCTAGGCAAAGTATACATCATTAGACTCAATGGAAGAAATACTTTATGGAAGATAAATTCTAACGGGCACAGTCAAAGTAACAAAAATGTACATTTACATACAACTGATCAAAACAGGAAGTGTGAAAAAAGAACATGATGCAAATCATTTCCCCCTGACAAAAGGAGGGATCTGCGTGAATTACAGCAAATCAAATGATTTCCACATTGTAAAAGCGAGCCATGGCTTCTACAGATATTTTAATTCCTTGGGAGGAAGTTTCACCTCATCTTTTATCCCCAGTAAAGTAACAATCACTGTAGGAATTTTTAAGTGCACAGACTGTAAAATAAGAGTAACTACCTCTGCCATGTTCAAGCATTTGGGCAATTCAGTCACTTTTAGGGTTGTATCATTTAAAAAAGGGCAACAGTTATGAATTATCTCATCAGATGCATAGTGTTTTTCAATCCAGATTCAAGAGTAACCATTCGAGTTACTCATTGAGCTTAATGGAAACATCAAACCAACCAGTCCTTTCATGGGTGGTAAACATGACTGAGACACTGGCCAACTTGGCCCAGGTAAGGTGGCTCTTCAGTGGCAGAGCTAGAACTAGAACTCAGATGTCTTGATTCTTGGGCTAGTGTACCCCTTCTATGGACCAGCAAGACAAATAACCCCCAAAGGACATCACACATATTGAAAACTACCAAATTTGATACATATACATATACAATGTGTACTACTGAGAATGCGAAGAAACTACTGGATTTTTAGACATAGACTTGTCTTTCCAGGTGGGAGTCAATGGTGATCTATGCTTACAAACCAATAATGAGCATATATTGTGGTGGATGCTGATTTTATGAGTTACAGACCATAAAGACTTTAATTGAAAAGATCAATTAAAATCAATATTTTAATATCAGCCAATTGATTGTTATAAAGATCTTATCAATTCTGTTGTGCCACTTTGATTGATATTAAACCATGCTTTTGATTGCAGTTATTTTCTGTTCTCTTTAAGTTACATGGCTACAAATAAAATATTGAGGGAAATAATATTGGAAGAACTATTCAACATATTTTCCTTTTGTATCAAAGACTTCAAGAATAATTATAAAATGTTATAATATTTCTCTATCTTATTTTTGACACCCTAAGCTTTTATTTTATTCAACTGCAGCCTAAATGCAAGATTTGACAGGTATTTATTCTTTTCAAATGTCAAAAGATACCATCTAGATAGCTAAGTTAAGCTATATTTGGAAGATACCAACATATAATCAAATCAAAGTAAATGTAATTTGGAAACCAGGAACAAAAATTTTTTAAAAATCACCTCTAACTATATTTGTTGTGAATGTCGTTCCTAATATCCTCTAGATTTATTATTTTAAGAAGGTGAATCCACCACAAAGTCATAGCAAAAGTTTCTTTTTTTTTTTTTTTCAAAAACAGATTCTAATAAGTACGAGTAAGAAATAATTAACAAAAACTCATGTGTGCCCCAAATAAAGATAGAGATATAGGCATAAACTCTATACCATGGACACCTTCTATGAGTCACGAAAATATCAGTCATATATACTGGGCACTTAGTCTGGTACATGCAAATTTCAAGGCAATTCCTCTCCATCTGAGAACCAGGAATTCTGTAATTTTAAGGCCAAATTGTAGTCCAATTGCCACAAGTGCAAAACCACCCCACATAACCACCTATTTGTGAATCATGGAACGATAGCCTCAACCAACCAATTGTGCCATAAATCATTGTTAAGACTTCTTTGGCTCATTTTAGTACAGATTTAAAAGTAAAAATTGCAAAAGATTATAAACATCTATTATTTTGTAAAAGTTTCAAACTCCCATTACAGTTATCAGCCTTGTAGCGGTTCTCCAGCCTAGCTGCACATTGGAATCATGAACAGCCAGGATGATTCAACCAGAGATTCTGAAAGGTCCTCAGGTGATTCCAAAGTGCAGCCGTGTTGAGAGCCACTATGTGTGAGGGAACAGATGTCAACTATCAGCTGAATGTAGCTCTTCAATCTGAGAACCTGGAATGTCTTACAACGACAATAGGAAACCCACATTTGCCTTGTTTCTCCTCACATTACAGTTATTGCGGGCCAGTTTTGATAGGACAGTTTAGATTTTCTCATTTAGTCTGACTGAAAAACCGTTTCACGAGGCATTTGCACAACCACTGCAAAACACTGCATCAAACTAGGTACCACCTATTACAAATTTCAGATTCTTATGCTAAGGGTTGTGTGGTACTGTAGGAGGTTGGAATTAAAGTGCGACAATTCTCTTTGTTTTGTGATAGGCTTTAAATTAAACAACCCAAAAGGATATATCTCAGGATTCTCTATAATAAAACTTCTTTTCCTCCAAGGCATTTGCATCTTTGGTTTAGTTCACCTATGTTGTATCACTGAAACATGTTTTACAAATACTGTTAACAGATCGAAAGCATCTGAATCATTTAAAAAATCCTGAATGAATAATTCATAAGGTTAAAATAAGCTGCTAAAGCCATTCTTGTGGCTTCTATATCAAAGCATACATAAAGAAATGGACACTTGTCAGGGATTTTGAAGGCAAGGGGAACTGATTCTAGGTACCAAAAAAAGGAGAGGTTAGATGGACTGGAAAAAGAGGGGTGATATATACATGAGGAACTCTAAATGTAGCTGGAAAAAAATAACAAATCTGTTCAGAGTAACACAATCATAAAATGAAACTCTGATCATTGGTTCAAATGTTCAGCCAGGCCAAAGCAACTCCTGTTTTATCCTCAGCCACTTTCCTTCCTACCCAGAACCTGTTTAGGAACCCAGTGCAAAATGGAAGTGTGGACCTCTTGCTCAAAAATTATTAAGAATTATTAAAAATTTCAGCCAGACATGGTGGTTTATGCCTCTAACCCCAGCACTTTGGGAGGCCGAGGTGGGCAGATTGCTTGAGCCCGGGAGTTTGAGACCAGCCTGGGCAACATGGTGAAATCCTGTCTCTACAAAAAATACAAAACTTAGCTGGACATGCTGGCACATGCCTGCAGTATCAGCTACTTGGGAGGCTGAGTTGGGAGGATCCCTTCAGCCAGGAAGGTCAAGGCTATAGTGAGCCATGTTTTCGCCACTGCACTCCATCCTGGGTGACAAAGTGAGACAAAGTGGAACTGTGTCTCAAAAAAATAAGTAAAAATCAGACATTCAACTGAGCTCAGCGTGCTTCAGAGTGCAGGGCCCCGTGGGACTGCAAACATTGCACATCCATGAAGCCAGCTGTGCTCCTCCATTTCAAGAAGGTGCTATCAATCCACACAGCAAGTATACTTTCATTAAGGGCAAACTAGATGCACCTCTGTGATGAATGAGGGCACTCCGTTTTTATTATAAAGATAAGTTCCACGTATTATTTCGTGTTACAAGGACCAAATGAAAATAGTTACAAAATACATTTAATATCTTTGAAAAATAGTATGTGATTTATTTTCTTATATGCACTGTTTTAACTGTGAAACTATTGCATTGGCCAAATCTCAGTGAAGGTATTCACTTGGGATAAAAGTATCTGATCCAACAAATAATGACTTTTTTAAAAAACAGTGCTTACTTTTAGTGTTCAAAAGATGCCAGTGTGTGTGGACAGAGTGACAGTGAGAGAAAAAGAGAGGGAAGAAAAGGGAAAAGGGGTAGGGAAGGATGGGGGGAGATAGGAAAGCACCTACCAGGAGTCAGACAAAGTTTCCTGAAGGTCATGTGATCCTTTACCCTCAGGAACTTTTAGGCTGAAATCACCATTTCCATTATTCCAACAAATGTACTCTCCTATCTTTGTTAGCACTTCAAGTAAGGTGTAGTAACTGTTCACAATTTGGGGCTCAGTCTTTTCCATTACAGTTTTAAGCATCAGTTTTCATTACAGATTATTCTGAAAAGTTGTAATAAAGTCCTAGACATTAGGGCTTCATGTTTTTTCAATCTGAGGGTGGGGTTGTTATTTTACAATAAACACAGGAGTATGTTTCTTGACCCTAGGACTATGATTTTGGGAGGAAGAATATATCTTAATTAAGGTTGTGGATACATTTATGTTATATAACACGAAAAAACTACTAGAAACAAGCGATCGTAGTGGTAATATATACATTATTGGATTACTGATGCACACAAAGAGATGCGTGCTAATTCAAATTCTGTAATCATTTGCATTTAAAATACTCCCCTCGCCACGCCTTCTGCGGAAATTTTTCTTGTTTACTTAGACTTACCTTGACAAAACAAATAATAACACTGGGCTAGTGCTTCGTGATACTGGGTTGAAAGAAGCAGAAGGCTATTTTTACCCTGCCCTGGCCTGAGCATGTGACTTATGTGAGCCTTTAGGCTATTATGTCTGTGTGATACCTGGCTCACCACTACAAACAGTACTGCCTGGAGTGTTTTGGTTTTGTTTTTAATGATGAAGACCAAATTAGAATCAGGTGTTCCAACTTCTTCACTTCCAAAACATACTACTGCCAAAACACTGAAGGCTGATTCCTCACATCTCTTTAGCAAGTGAATAATCAACACAAATTTTGGAATGGACTGTTAAAACTTAACTATTTTACAATTTAGATTTACATTTTATAAGATCAGTTTTGAAAGCTGATATTAAAACCACTTTGTACAGAGAAAAAAGAAGTGTGTGTGTATATATATTAATTATTTTATAAGTTATGAAATAAATAACACTAAAAATAAATGTCAAATTGTGAGTTCAACTTTGCCTTCCCTATCTCTTAAATATAAATATATATTTAAAATTTGAATTTAGATCTTTACCCTAGATTTTTAGAGCATTCTCCATAATATTCTCAAAACAAAGAATTCTAGGTATTAATCATTGATGTTCTAAGCCCAGAATTCTCATTAAGCCTAGGAACACAAATAAATAGAGCTCTTTTTCCATCTAGTTAGAATCTATGAAGATTTCTGTGATACATCACAAAGGTTCCTCAATGGTTAAATATATTTTTCAAAAAATAATAAATCTCATGATGTCTGAACATTAAGATAATAAAGTAGGACATTTCTGTCAGTTAATATCTTTAATTTTTTATGTAGAATATACTATTTTTTCTCCACCAAAATAACAATATATTTGCAGGCGGGAACATGTATGATTTTAAATGCACTTTTGAAATCTTAGAGTAGAACCACTACTCTAGTAATACTTGTAATAAAATCAAAATAGTTTTAAACACTTCCATAAAGAATCAGGGGTGCCCGGCTCCTTGATGTCCCCCTAGGGATAAAGACATCCATATACAATTCCAGGAGCTTCCCTTTAATTCCTCAAAAAAGCACTAGGAATACTCTTAGGGGGATATTAGATAAAGCTCACTTAGCAATAGCCCTTTTTACCCACATATTCTGGAAGGTTCTACAAAAGCTATTAGATACTCATTTCTGGTTCTGGAGAATTAAATAAGCCAATTCTTGGTCGGATTTTCCAAATGGCTTACCACAGAGGATTTATCCTCTTTTGAAATATTTCATCCCATAAGGAATAGAAGCTCTGCCTTCACAGCATTTCAAGCTTCTGTATTTCTGGGACAAAAAAATGTCTAAACAGAATTAGATTTCCAGGTCTCAAAAGCACAGAGATCTATCAAGAGAAATCTGGAGTTAAACCAAACAAAAATCTGCAAAATGTGTAAATGTCGTTCTCCTTCCCTCTCAGACCTTCTTGCCCTCGTTTGCTGTTTTCGTCTTCCTTCGTGGAAAAGCAAGTCCTTCAGCACTGGGCTACCAGCAGATGCCCCAAAATGTGTCACCGTGAACTCGGAATGAGCGAAAATCTCATTAGTTGTGCCCCTGCTGATGTGAAAGCAAGGCTTCCATCACTCCCTTTTCAGAGGGACCACATTATCCTATGAGGTTGACTCAAACGGTGCTATGTTTGATCCTTTTCTCGAACTTCTTGTAATCGTTTTTCTAGGCGATCCAATTTGGCAAGATTTTCCTTCAGCAGTTTGCTGTCTGGAACCAACTGTAAGGCTCTCTCATAATAAGCTCTTGCAGACACATATTTTCCCTGGGGGTGAGAAAGAGAGAGCAATTACATTCTGATCCATCACAAAACTCTCTCAGAGAATGAAGAGATTAAGAAACTGACTCTCTGCCCAGTTTTGCATTAATGTTCTCGTATGGAAACTCTGTATGTATGTGTAATTTTATCCTTGTCTATTGGTGCTTTTGGATACTCTATTTGTTTTAAGCACTAGATCAGCTGGAGAATGTGAAAGAGGAGAGTTATACTGTAAGGATAAATGACAGAAAAACAGATTTTCAATTCTACTAATGCAGGGTGTGAGGTTATCGTTTCCTAGTGTCCTCAGGGAGCTAGTACTGTTCCTTTGTAATTAAATGGAACCATGGCACAAAATTCATATCAGGGGAGTGGGGTGGAGGGGGTGGGAGAATGAGAGATGAGAAAATGTTTTTAAAACTGCAAGAAGAATGATTAAATAGTTTGTGTATCCACTCTATCTGTTTAGTGATATAGCAGTTATTCTAATCTTCAGCTTAAAACTAAAAGTAACTTTCGCCTAATAAAGTTTTTATGCAATGAAAAGTGTTGATAAGAATGTGAAGTCAAATTTTCTACTACCGCGGGTTTGCAGCAGTATGCACCAGCTGTATACTTTTAGTGCAGTATAGTATATTACTCCTGACCTACTAAACACAACTGTCCCCACCTCTGTTGGCTTCCAACTGTTTTGTTTGACTCTTCAACTAGCAACCATGTGTGCCTGGTCCCAGAAGGGGTCCCTGGCAACTCGGTCATAGCTATTAGCTTTTTTCAGCACTTTTTCTGCTATTGGATGTATTACCTCCCTTATTCGTTCCACCCTCTTTTAGATCTGTATTCTGCAAAGTCTCAGAGCTAAGATTGTTGGAGTTCCCCCCATTACAAAAAGTATCAATTTGTTCCATCTATTTTTAGTTATAGGTCCCATGTGGATAAATACCCGTGACCCTCTACATTTCCATCACAATTAAAAATTATATCTCTTAGAGTGAAGACACATGTAGCAACAAGCAACTAATACTTATCGAATGCTTACCTATCTTCCAAATACCTGTCAAAAGCTTAGACACATAGTGAGCGCTCAATATGATACTATCATTACTGTTACTAGTGACTATCCAGGCTCTGTGTCAATAGTGTCTATTTCTTACTGTATTCCCTGGTCATATTGGTGAAAAGGAAAGTGGAAATGACAGAACAAGAAATTGCGCATTAGATATCCAGGCACTGGCATGTACAACAAAAGGAAGTATTAACAATGACTCTGATAAGAAGTTAAACAGATTGCTGAACAAGTGGGAACTTGCATTTGCTATATTCAATTATTATTGTTTTCAATTCGAGGATATGTCTTCCAAATGTCCTCTGATTTTTGTTAGCCTTAGCACTTACATGCAGACAGCTGTACACTTTTGGGTCTAAGAGTGCTCTTACAATCTGTTCTGCCTGCAGTTGATTTTGAAACAATTCTTCCAGGAGGCTCCTTGAACGTCAGCCCCAGTCAAGGGCCTTGGGTTCTTCTTCTCTGATCACGAGGCTTCTCTGTCCTTTCTCACAAAACCCAGTTCCTTTTCTCTTCCTCAAATTGCCCTTTTCTGAACTAAAGTAGAAGCTCTATTTTTTTTTTCCTCTGTAGCCCAGGCTGGAGTGCGGTGGTACAATGTTGGGGCCCTGTAGCCTCTGTCTCCCGGGTTCAAACAATTCTCATGCCTCAGCCGCCAGAGTAGCTGGGACTACAGGCGTGTGCCACCATGTCCGGCTAATTTTTGTATTTTGTTAGTAGAGAAAGGGTTTCACCATGTTGGCCAGGCTGGTCTCAAACCCCCAACCTCAGGTGACCTGCCAGCCTCAGCATCCCAAAGGGCTGTGATTACAGATATGAGCCACTGTGCCCAGCCTAGAGGCCCTATTTTAAAAAATAGTTATATCCCTTAAGTCAGTATCTCCAATTCCCTAGATGCTAGGTAAAATATCTGAATTATCCAATTTCCAGAACTGTGTTCACTTGGTGGCCACTAATCACAAGTGGCTTTTCCAATTTCAATTAGTTACAATTAATTAAAAATTCAGTTTCTCAGTTGCACCAGCCATATTTCAAGTGCTCAATAGCCACATGTAGCTAGTGGCTACTGCCTCGGACAAGGCAGATACTGAACATTTCCATTGTCACAAAAATTCTGCTGGACAGCATCATTCTAGAAAATGCATATTTACAAGGTCAGGAGATTGACACCATCCTGGCTAACACGGTGAAACCCCGTCTCTACTAAAAATATGAAAAAAAAAATTAGCCTGGTGTGGTGGCGGGCACCTGTAGTCCCAGCTACTCATGAGGTTGAGGCAGGAGAATGGTGTAAACCTGGGAGGCAGAGCTTGCCGTGAGCCAAAATTGCGCCACTGCACTCCAGCCTGGGCGACAGAGCGAGACTCTATCTCAAAAAAAAAAAAAAAAAAAAAAAAAAGAAAGAAAATGCATATTTACTGTCATGACGCAGTACTGAAAATCAGACTTTGTGCTATAGCCTGGTTGATGCAACTTTTTGATGATAAAAAATGTATTATAACTTCTTGGTCCACTCATTTCATCTTATATGTAAGACTTCGTAAGAAGCATCACTTTTTATAACCAAGTGTCATGAGCAAGAGACAACTACGACACTCGCTCATTTTTCCCCCATCTCTTTCTGCAACTTTCTTGCAAAGTACTATATTCCAACTCTCAACCTTGCTGGAGCTCTCAGGTCTGCCTACGCCTCCCCCAGTTCAGGGAAGGAGCGAGGCCTAGGAATGGGATAACAATGCCTGATGCACACATTACCTGGCAATGCAAAACACAGAAAGGTCATAATTATCTTTTAGGCTTCATAAAATGACAACCCTGCATTCTAATAGTGGCATCAAAATGATCACATCTGAGCCATGTGTCTGCTCTATATATTTACATTAGATTGCATCATATAAACTAACTGATATCAGACCACTTTAAAACTACAAAGGTGGCAATTTTGTATTGGTCAACCTAGTACATGATGGCCACAAAGACAAAAAACAGGATAAACTAATTTTTACTCAGCACTAATTATATTTTAAAATAATGTAGTAAATAGATCCTTCTTTAATCTCTAGACACTTTCCCAAGGGAAGTACTTCCTAATTTAAAGCAATGGGTTCACCTGTTAAAGAGTGCAGTAGACATACTATTTTCTCTGTTATTTCCAGACTTCTTGGGGACACTTTTGAGTGTATTTGTTGCACTTTTTCTAATTAACAATTAAACCCATTGTTTTAGCTGCAGACACACTCCATCTGAAAACGTATTGAGCACATTGCAGTCATTTATCACTTAATGACAAAGGTACCTTCTGAGAAAGGCGTCACTAGGTGACTTTCCTTTTGGCAAACATCATAGGGTATAGCCACATAAACCTAGATGAAATAGCCTACTACACACCTAGACTATATGATATAGTCTATGGATTCGAGACCACAAACCTGTACAGCATATTAGTGTAGTGAATACTGTAGGTAATGGTAACACAGTGGTATTTGTGTATCTAGACATATTGAAACACAAAAAAGATGTAGTAAAAACATGTTGTTATAATCTTATGAGACCATGAGACCATCATCATATATATGATCCGCCTTGAACCAAAATGATATCATGCAGAACATGACTGTATTTGAAAATGTAACTATTTAATATATGATTAAAAATATTTAAAATTATCATTTTACTCTTTTAAAGTAAGTTCATTCTATGTTTCCCAACTAGATATTACTGGATATCCTAGAATATCATTAAGATCAGAGCTTGGGCAATTTGGCTCTGATAAATATCGTGCTTGAATTCACCATCTATCAGATCAAAGCTGTCAGTTGCAGGGTAATTATCCCATTAACCCCTCCCATTTGTGTAATCATGGGTCCTCTTTTTTGTGTGTGTTTCCAAGAGTGATCAGTTTCCACTTAACAGTAAAATCCATTAGGACTTTGTTCAAATTCTAATCACTACACTGCTATTTTGTCAGTGCAGAGACTGAAAATCTGTTAGCTAAACAAGAGTGGTTCTTTAAAAACATGTTGGATCATGGCATTTCTCTGCTCAAAGTCCTCCAAAAACCCTGACTCATTTGGCATAAAAGCCCAAGTAACTACAAACTCCTTGAAGGCCTGCATGATCTGACCCTGCACCCTCTCTGACCCCAGCTTCTCCCATTTCCTTTCCTTTGCTCTCTCCCTGCCACGCTGCCTCCTCCCTACTCTTTAAACAACAGGCATGCTCAAACCTTAGGGCCTTTGCACGTGCTGGTGCTCTTTCCCTATTTCGCCACACGGCTTACTCCTTCAGGTCTCTGCTCAAATACTACTTTGTAACTGAGCCCTTTCCTAACCATCTGAATTTAAAATTTTAGCCCTTATTCCCTGGCATTCCAATCTTCTTTCTCTTTTTTCTCCTTAGCACTTATCACCATCTAATATATTTTATACATATACATATGCACATATGTATGCATTAAGCATTCATGTATGTACGTTTGTAGTAACATATCACCTCTTCCTCCTCCTCCTTATATTAATATATTTCCTCCTGCTAGCACCAGAAGAACAAGAATTTTTGTCTTCTTGGTTCATTACTGTATTCCCAGTGTCTGGAAGGGGATCTGGCACATAGGATGTTTGCCATAGATGCTTAGAAAATGAATGGATGGATGGATAAATGAATGATGGTGAATCGTTCATTGTATTAGTTACAGATTATAGTCCCCCAAAAGTCATTTTCAATCCTTGGGAAGACTCACCCAAAGGTAGTGCTTTTCCTTTGGAAAAACAAAACAACAAATAAGCTTGCTTTTTAGTAAAAAATTAGGGAGAAAAGGTATATTAGATATAAGAAATAGAAAGTAATATTCTAAGTAACACTTTAATCTTGACAGTGAGTGAAACTGGGAAGAAATTAAGCTATACTGAGCTACTGAGCTTGAACAAGGATTTAGTTCCCATAAACAGATTTTATCCGCTGTGTGATACTTCTGTTAGGTACATATGATTTTCTTCATGGTTAGAAAAATCATAAAATCTAATTTATATAGATTTATTTTTAAAATAGCTTCATGATATTCAATATTTAGACAATGCAAAGTGAACATAAACTGAGCTATTTCACTTTTAAACTCCCATGCTTTTGATATTCAAATGATTTCAAAAAGGAAATTAACAATAGTTCCTTGATCCCTTAAGAAAGAAGAAAGACAGAAAGAGAAAACACAAGGGGAAAGCCCAGTCCACATGGAAGTGAATTATTCTCCTACCTTGATGTGTTGGATGCCACCCATGTTCATCCAGGCCTGTGCTTGGTCTGGATTTAGTTGCACAGCCACTCTATAGCTCTAAATAAATAAGAAATAGCTTCAGGTTAGGAAACAAAGCCCCATCTTTAACGCTCCAGGATTGCCAAAACCACTTTCTTCACATGTGAAAATTTAAGGTATTAATACAATGAAACCAGCCGCTACTAGTTCACAGGACACCCTGTTTATTTCTATTATTTTTCAAAGTTGATGATTCTAAAGTGGAGGAAACTGAAATGTATAATTTCCCTGCAGAGCTAACCTTTGGACTTAGAGAGACTGAAGATGCCTGCAGGGAATTCTGGTGATTTCTATGATATCATATCATTTTCAACTGTCCTTGACCTGCAAGAAAATTATACTTTTTGGCCTTTTTTCACTGCAAATGGAATTGGTAAGAAAATTCTTTTTATAATGACAGAATTTTGGGGTAGTCCTCTAAGCAGTTTAACCCTAATGCAATATGCCCTTTTACAATATAACTGACCTAGTCATTCAGCCTATGCTCTAATTCTTAAAATGGATCACCGCCTCTTTAAGAACATCTACTTTACTAGGGGATAGTTTTATTCATTAGACAGTCTTTTTTCCCCTGCCATATAAAAAGTCTTCAAATGTTTAAAGAGAGTTACCTATCCCTCAAGCACTTTCTTAGGTCTGAATAACATGAATCCTATTAAATGTAGTATCAGTGATATGTGGTATATTTTTAACATTACGCATGTTTTGCATCAAGGGTATGCTCACCACTGAGTCTCAAGTGGTCACCTGAAATAAAGCCACAGGTTAAGGGCATTGCCTTTAAAAACAAAGCTACGTATTTGTGTATATATTTTAATGTTCCTTGCTATTTTCATTAGCAAGAATACGACCAAACAGATCCATCAAGTACAATCTGGTCCATTCTCCTCTACTTCAGTTTTAAGGGAAAGAAAGAAATGCTAAGAAACCATACTTTCAAAAAGCTGCTAAAATAAACCAAAAGCGTGTGTCTCTTGGATTAATTTATATTAGCAGAGATGGTAATGTAGTGTAGGAGAGCTGGATTCAAACCCTTATGCCATCTCTTACCCATTTCTGTGACCTTGAGCAAGATATGAACTTTAAGCCTGAGTTTACAAAACTATAAAATGATGATAATGACCATGCCTTTCTTGTAGGATTCCTGTGAAGATTAAGTTACATAATACATATGAATCATACATAAAGTGCTAATACATTTTAGCTGTTATTATGAATCAATGGCCATATATATACATATATATACACACACACACACATAAATATTCACAATTAAGTTATTAATAATGTTCACATTAGTTATAAATAAGAATGAAGATATTGAAAATGTTCAAAAGGCAGAGAAAACCCTACAAATTCTGAGAAAAATGCTTACAATTTTTCAGAATAAAATGCCACAATTTCCGTTTTTGTTTAAAGGGTTCACATTCAAATGAGCCTGCCCAAATATCTTCCCATGTGTTTTCCAATAATATTTTAAAAGTCACTCACTTGTTTATTTCCCAACACAATTGTATCATTTGAGATTTTACTTTTCCTATAATATATTTAGTATAATTTTATGACTTCATTAATTTGTGGCTTTACCAGATATAAGGAAAAAGCATTTAACATTGTCACAAATTTTTAAAGTATGCAACATTAACATTTCTATTTCTACTTATAAATGTCTTCTTGAGTTCAACCTGTGAATAAGTTTTATTCCAAAGCCGTAGATACTGAACACCTTATAAGATGCAAAACACTGTTTTAGAACAGAGAAGGATGCAGCCCCTTTCTACAAGGAAAGTCCAATCTAATTGGGGAGATAAACTATGCAAGGATTTGTACCTGCCTGTACACACAGAGACATACACACACATACGGGGGTTGGGGGACGGACCTAATAATACAATGTAATATGTGACACTTTCAAATGACTGGTACCTTCATGAGACAGTCCATGCTTTTTAAGAGTTCAGAAGAAGTAAGGTCACAGGGAATAAGGATGGTTAGGGAGGGCTTCCTAAGGCAGGAGGACAAAGACTGTGTCTTGGTGGATGAGTGGAAATCTCATCCTCCAAGTCAAGAGAGGGCGTTTCAAGGACATGTGGAAATGTCCAAGGCTTTTCAGGTACTAGTCCAGCTGGAATAGAAGGTTCTTGCAGTCAGAGAGACAGAGAGAAGCTAGTTTGAGACCAAAATGCGGAATGCTGTGAATGTCAAGTTAAAGATGATTATTCAGAAAAATAAATGTGTAATTCTGAATAGTCAAGGGCCAGATGCTCAATGATAAAAAAAATAAACAAAACTTTATGTCAATTAGTCAAAAAACTCACTCACTCCACAAACATGCCAGTGATAGATCTTACTGTACATATTTCCTTAAAGAGAGAAAGAGTATTAGTTTCAATGAAAAGTTTATACCTCAAAAGCTTTGTCAAGAAGGTTCTGCTCTCTTAGTTGGTTTCCTTTTGTGAAAAAAAGTTCAGAAATGACTTTTGGGTCCTTTGGTTTCAGCTGGAGAGCCTTCTCTATAACATCAAGTGCCTGCAGAAGTTGGAAAGTAAGACAGGATAAATGCTGATTAGGTAAAGAAAAACTTACTTAACTGATAAAATTTATATTTTTTGTTCCTGTGTGTCAGCGGGTGTGGTATGTGACAATCAAAATACAATTCTTCGTCAGGCGTGGTGGCTAATGGCTGTAATCCTAGCACTTCGGGAGGTTGAAGCGGGCAGATTGCTTGAGCCCAGTAGCTCAAGATCAGTCTGGGCAACATGGTGAAACCCTGTCTCTACAAAAAAACACAAAAATTAGCCAGGTGTAGTGGTGCGCACCTGTAATCCCAGCTACTGGGGAGACTGAGGTGGGAGGATCTCTTGAGCCCTGGGAGGTGGACCTTGTAGTGAGGTGAGATCATGCCACTGAACTCTAGCCTGGGAATCCGAGGAAGGCCTTGTCTCAAATATATATATATATTCTTCATTATCTTTGATTTTCTCACTGGGAATTAGTGGCCCTGACAAAATAACTTTTTTATACTCCAGTTTTCTCATGTATTGATGAGTGGCAATAAAATATCCTTGATTACTTTACAGGGAGGTGGTGTGATACAGTTGAAAGAAAATAAGATTTGGCATCAGACGTTTGCCCTGAACATGGGTCCATCGGGACCACCCCCCCAGTCCCTCTCAGGTCCTAGTGACCGTTCTGCCCCCAGCACCTACTGACCTCGCTGCAGCCAAAGATCCCCTCAAAGCAACTATCTATCATGTTGCTCCTCTCCACAGAAACCCAAAGCTTCTCCCAGGGTAAGGAACAAAACCCTTGGCCTGGCCCCAGGGAGTGTCCTCCCAGCAGCCTGTGCTTGCGTTCCTATGGTACTCCCGCTCCCTCATGCCCATTCCTCAGAGACGCCCCTTGCTGCTGCCACGGGCTTTTCATGTGTGTTTCCCGGACCAGAATCCTGCTTGCTTCTTCCTCTGCCTGGTAACTCTTATTCTTCATCCAGCCCTCACCTTCACATCACTTCACAGGGAAACCTGGCCTCCCAGAGTCATCGGGTCCCCTGATTAAATGCTCTTTGGGACAGGTAGCTCTTCATGATATCCCTGGGCACAGCTATCACTCTCCATTTGTTTTGTGAGTACTTGTTTAATCTCCTTCTCTATGGGTTAGCTCCACGAAGACAAGGGCAGTGACTTTTTGTTTTTTTAATATCACTTTATTTCTGATGCCTACTACAGTGGCCAGAACATAGCAGGCCTTCAACAATTCTTTTATTGAGTCAATTTATAAATGTACTGATTATGTGACTTTTAAAATGGAGATATACAATAACAGTTGTGACACCAGGTCACCCTGTGTTTCCTTCTTAGATACTGTTTCATGTAATCTTCTTATATATTCCTCTTCTATATTGTTTTATGTAATCCTCATAACAGCCCTGTAAAGCATGGTTGTTATGAGGATTACATAAAACAATATAGAAGAAGGAAAATGCAAAATAATAAAGCATATAAATGTTGGTCTTGATCTTTATAGACTTAGCTGAAAACAAACTGAGACAATACCACATAAAAGCTTTACACCAAGCATAAGCCCAGAAAATATTATTACAAGGGTACATCTTAGGTGTTAAGGGGATATCTGTGAAAAGTTTCCACAAGATAGGATATGCTGACTGATAAGATTTAAGATCTCCCAGGCTTATAAACATGCAAACTGGAGAATCACTTAGGTGCACCCCATGTTTAACCCATGAATCCAAAGAACTCGAAACAATGTCCTTCTTTACCTTGTCGTGGTTCTCCTGCTTGCTATAGATGGCTGACAAGAGGCGATAGCATTCAAGGCACCCGGTCTCCTCTGACACAATGTGATTGGTCATCTTTTCAGCTTCTTTTGTCTGACCCATCATGGCCAAAACCTGAGCCTACAAAACCATGTGGACTTTGGCTTAGCAGAGACTTCATTACCTTATCAAATAAAGCATCCCTGAATAGAAGCATTCAGAATGTATTCCTGACAAACACACTCAGCATCAATTTAGTGACTCATAGAGAAGGCTGAATCACCAGTTTTCAGGTTTTGACTTTTTGCTGTCTGTTTCTTTACTTAGTTTTGTGCATCCGTTTGTGAGTGAATGGCAGAAACACCAAAGATATCCAATGAAATGGCTTGTGGCTTTTAAAAAAGGTTGACTAAATATGTCAGAAGAGAAAGAATTTCCTCTGATTTCATCAGAACAGTGTGTTTATAGCAAGATAACAAATTTGATGTATTGCACATCTAAGGAGTGAAGTTCCAAACACTGAAATAAAAATTTTGTTGGTATGATGTTAATTTTCCTGAGTTTAATAAATATACTGTGGTTATGTTAGAGAATGTCCTTCTTAGAAACTATTTGCAAATGTATTTATAGATAAAGGGGAATGATATGTACATTTGATTTCCACATGGTTCAGGGAAAAAATAACACATACTAATAATAGGTATATACAAACATACATATCTAAATATGCACACATATATATGTATGTAGATACACATCTACATGCATCCACAAGGGAGTGATAAATGCATCCACAAGGGAGTGATAAATGCATCAAAATGTTACAAAGCATTGGATCTGGATGAAAGGGTATATGGTAATTTTTTACTATTATTGCAACATTTTCGTAAGTTTGAAGTTATTTCAAAACAAAAATGCAGTAATTTTGGTGTCCATGTCTCTAGAGAAGGGCTCTAATATTGGCTGTCTGAATATTCATACAGTGGATGTATTACAGCATTCCAGCTCCAGTTTTGAGGCGTGAGGACTACAGCTCTCTCTGGCTGGCTGTGCTTAGGTTGCCAACTTCATTTTCTTTCATCCTACTCACCAGTGCCAAGCGGAGCTCTCTTTGAGAAGGCTGAAGTGCCGCAGCTTCCTGGTAAATCTGCAAAGCCTCTTCGTATCGGCCAGTGTTGTAGTACAGTGCTCCCAAAGGTGACAATATCTCAGCTTTGTGTGCCACCTGCAGGGCGCTGAGTTTGGAGAAAATCTAATTGACATTTCTCTTCTAATAGGTACATTTTCAAATATCTAGGCTTAGATTTAGGGATGACTGTCCATGGTTTGAACCTCTGCTCCAATATGGTCTTTGTTTTTATATCAAGAACAAGGTTTTTTCTTTTTTTTTTTTTTGAGACAGAGTGTCACTCTATCAGCCAGGCTGGAGTGCAGTGGCACAATCTTGGCTCACTGCAACCTCTACCTCCCGGGTTCAAGCAATTCTCCTGCCTCAGCCTCCTAAGTATCAGGGATTACAGGTGCCTGCCATCACGCCCGGCTAATTTTTGTACTTTTAATAGAGACGAGGTTTCATCATGTTGGCCAAGTTGGTCTTGAACACCTGACCTCAGGTGATTCGACCTTCTTGGCCTCCCAAAGTGCTGGGATTACAGGCGTGAGCCACCACACCTGGCCAAGAACAAGGTTTTTACAAAATGATCATGACGCCATACTTGGAACGTAAGATTGTCTTATCGACCTATCAATAGGGAAACTGAGCCCCAGGGGTCTTTCCCATTAATTATATGATGAATTTGTTCTCATGTGTGCATAGTTTTTCATGTATTCTCATTTTTTAAATTGTTATTTATGATTGAGGTTGTAATCCATGGCTTCAGAAAACAACAAACTGACTAAAGTGGGAATTAAATTTCAACCTTGGATCAGCACTATAGTCTAATCAGCAAGCCAAAGTCATGAATTATGATCCCATTTATATTGTTGTGGTTGCTTCCTTTGGAGATAAGAATTTGTATCACCCGAATTGGCAAAATTTGCTAGTATTCTGACAGCACACTTATTCCCATTAACTAAGAAGCTGATGAGCGATTGCTGAGGTTCCTGGCCAACTTATAAAGCTAAGAAAGGGAACTTTACCGTTTGTACCATTCTTCAGCCATGCTGTTCTCTCCCAGTGACCTGTAGAGTCTTCCCAAGTTCACCATGGCCACGTGATGACTGGGGCTAAGTTTGATGGCCTGTTGGTAATGGGCCACCGCCTTTTCTGGCAAGCCTGTAACCAGTGATAGGTTGGTAAGAGCAGAACATATCTTTTTATAAAAGACACGAACTTTTCACTTTCTCTTCTGACTTACAATTCTTTCTCATTATTACAGAGTTATACCAAAATTATTCAATATGCAAATTAGCTTGCATTTTAGCTTCTCATCCTGGCCACTGCCTAACTTTGAACCATTTCACTGTTCATTCATACTTCCAAAAAAATTAACAAAAAAACAGTAAAAACTAAAACCTATTCTTTTAATTATATATATTATTTTAGTCGAAATTTTTCTGGTCATTGCTCTTGCTAATAGGATGTCTTCAGATTATTAATGATTGTTATTTATCCAAGATATAACTGGCCCTCATTATATAAAAAATAGAACAGGCTACCATAGAAATAAAACTGTCTAGAAGCAATTTCTAAGGGTCTGTGTCAATGAACTATACTGCAACATAGCAATTGAAGCATTGCTTTAAAAACACATATCAGCTCTACAGTGAAAATCTCTTTTAAAATCATGCACTTTCATTTGAATGGTACTTAATTAATAAGACTTCCAACATAAAAATGCCACCATGCACTTGTCCAATGCATTATATATTTTTAAATACTTTTGTTTGTATGGTTTTCGCAGGTAGTTTGCCTTTTGATACTGTTTAGCTGTTTATCAGGATTTAAGAGATATTTAAAAAACTACATACAAAAAATTTCCACTTTACAGATACAGACACTAAAGTGCAAAGATATTCACAGACTTGATAAAGATCCCAAGGCAAGTGACAGTAAGGCCAGAACCAGAATGAAGGCCCTCCAGTCTGATAGGTTTCTTCAAAGTAGCTTCCTGGTGAAACTATATTCAGTGACTAAACTTTAGAACACTGTGAAGTTCTAAATAGAATGGAATGTTTATTATCTACACAGAAATCTTTTCAAGTGTATCTGTTTGAATACAAGTTTGACTAGGAGGTCCCTAGGAGCCTCTGTCTCTGAAGGAAGAGGCTCACTATTATAGGGTGGTCAGAGTGTTATCATTTTTAGGGGTGTAGTGGGGTGGGACTGTTGTTGAAGTAAAAGGAGGAGGATTAGACCGGCCCAACTAGAGGTTTCTTCTGGTTTTTATATTTTTAAGACAATGTATTGTTATGTGGCCAATGAACCAGCAGGTGGCACTACACAACAATTTTACACATGCAAAAATAAGTTTCTTAGATGTATCAGAATGTAAATTGTATATTCTGTAAAACAAGAGAGCTCCAAATATCCTTGAAAATAAAACTCCTTTAAGCACTGCATATTGAAAAACTAATTAAACTAAATTTTACTGCAGGGCAGCTAGTCTAGTAATCAACAGGAACAAAGTGGTGCTTTGACCTTACGTTGAAATATAATTTCATTATTTATATGTACTTGTTGCATGCCAACAGCATAGAGGCACTACGTAAGTCATAAAGAAAAGAGATTTCATGCCCGGTAATGTTCTGCATTAAGTAAGATAAAGTAAGTGTATTTTACATAGCACCTGTCATATAAGAGCATCGTATCAATTTTAATAATGCAGTTTCTATAATGTAAATCAAGGAAGGAATGATGGAACAATTCTGGAGGCTTTTAAAAAATATGTTATAGAAAAGTATTTACCATCTGCCAGTAACTGATTTCAGAGGCAGGTTCTGCATCATTATAGAGAAACATTTCATCACCATGGATTTATAAATATACATAAATAATATTCAAAGAAGACTGGGACTCATTAAATCATAAGGCTACTTCCTGTTACCTGGGGAGTTTTCCGTCGAGAAATGAGTATAAGAATGGGCAGATTTTACTGAATCGAGCTTGAAGATTCAGAGAAATGACAGCCCCAAGGTACAATGACTGTCAGTAGTGTGAGCTTCCTGCCAAGCCCAGGGAATTTTACTTCTGAGGATTATTTGCCTTCCATTTTGCTGGATAAACAGTATTAGCTAATCTCAGCAGTACAGTTTCTCTTTAATTTTACTTACCAGTATCAACTAAGAAAACCCCATAGTTGTTGTGTAAATCTGAGCTGTCTGGACAGTTCTTTATTCCAGTCTGGTATATTTCTTCAGCTTCTTTAAACCTCTCCTTTCAAAGGAAACAAACAAACAAAATAAGTGAGAAAGCTTTTTAAAACCAGCAATAAACTGAATATTAGGAGCAGGAAAAGCAAAGAAAAAAAAATCTTACTAAGCACCTAACATACAACAGGCACTGAGATAAGGCACTATGAACTTTGTTTGAATTAAAGGCAATATTAACTGTGTACAAAATACCCACAATTCATATCTGTATTTAGTTCCCTTAGGGCAAAAAAGATGATGTTGTCTCAAATGGGACCTTTGGAAGGATATGGACCTGTACGACATGCATGCCTACTAGTGAAAAAGGCCTGAAAATAGTTGTTTGACTAGGATGCCCTTCACCCCGGTGACTCTCCATATGAAAACGGGGGATGCAAAAAGGGTGGAATGTTTTTCGAGGTGGCAATGTGGCTGGGAGGCAGGGCAGTCTGGGGAATTTGTTTTCTAGCTGCATTTGCATAGATGACACTCTTTTTATCTATAACCTACACTGTACCGCGTTGTTTGGGGAGGTTTTTGAGGCAAGTAGAGAGGGGAGGCTGATGCAGATGTTGCAGAGGGCTCTACTTGAAGTGTGTCTACAGCCCACCAGACTGGTGGCTACTTCCCATACTCATTCCATGCTTTCCACCTCTGAGCTGTTCCCTCCAACAGGATTATATGTCCCCTCAAGGGCGTACCTCCAAACTGTGTGGCAAGGTTCAGGTCGATCACCACATCTCTCATTCTAGGGCTCCAGTTCTAATTGCCCTTGTGTTCTATTTGTCTAAATATTCACTTTAGCAAACTTTGGTAATTCTGAGTTACTTTTTAGGTTCTTTTTCTTTCTTTCCTTCCTTCCTTCCCTCCCTCCCTCCCTCTCTTTCTCTCTTTCTTTCTTTCTTGTTTTTTGAGACAGAGTCTCACTCTGTCACCTTTGCTGGAGTGCAGTGGGGCGATCTCGGCTCACTGCAACTCCTGCCTCCTGGGCTCAGGTAATCCTCCCACCTCAGCTCCCTGAGTAGCTGAGATTACAGGGATGTGCCACCATGCCCAGCTAATTTTTGTATTTTTAGTAGAGATGGGGTTTCGTCATGTTGGCCAGGCTGGTCTCAAACTCCTGGCCTCAAGTGATCCGCCTGCCTTGGCATCCCAAAGTGTTGGGATTACAGATGTGAGCCACTGCACTTGGCATTTTCAGGTACATTTTTCACAACCATTAGAGACTGTTATGTGACACTTACTTTTACAATACAGAAGGTGAAATATAATTAATTAATCAAAGCTTCCCAGATACTAAGACTTATTTACCCACAAGTTAACAATGTCATCTTTTCCTAGTACTTCTGCGAAGGTCAGGTAAAATAAAATGATTTGGCACAAAGCACATGCCTGCTTTAAAATATATATATATATATATTTTATATATATATATTTTTTATATATATATATATTTTATATATATATATATATATCTCCCGAGTATGGACATTTTCCACAACCTTATCTTAAGTTACTCCTACTGAGCACTGAACCAGACATATGACAAACGAATGTAGAACAACAATTTCCTGAGACATGACATCTTAAGCTTGTGATTAAGTGTAAGATATTCACATTGAGGGCTGAACAATAAGCCAAGAAGCCCAAATCTGATCTGACCCAGAGAGGAACATATACTTTACACTCTGTAGAATGACCAGTGCCAGCTATTTGAGTTCCTACATTTAAGTAACATTAGAGAACAAGGTGTGGTTTGTCAAACTTCATCCCCACTCCAGCAAAAATAAGCATCGATGTCTCTAAAAGTGTGGTTTTTTAATTGCCAAACTCAACAAATTATCAAATTCAAAAAATTTAAAGATGAATTAAAGTCTCAAAATATTTCCTTTCAATCTATTGAAGAGAAGAAAAGCTTTCTGAAGTGCTCGTCCATTGAAGGACTGGCTCTGTGTGTGTGTGTGTGTGTGTATGTGTGTATGTATGTATGTAATGAAGACAAGCAGAACAGAAATTATATAACAACCTGAGAAAATTAACATCTAGAGAGTACCATAAGGTATATATTCATGTATCCATTCATTCTACATGCATTTACTGCAATGGCTATAGAAGTATGACACAGTGGTTAAGAACGAGGCTCCCAAGGTTTGACTGCACGGATTCAAATCCAAGCCCCACCATCTACTGTCTGTGTGACCTTTCTTACCGCCATGTGCCCCAACTGTAAATCAGGGATAACAATCGTACTTATGTTATAGGGTTGTTTTGAGGATTAAATCTATTAAAACATTTGAAACACTTAGAAAGAAACTTAGTACATGGTCAGCACTTTGGTTTATCATGCTGGTCTTTATCCTTACTTATCCATAGCTACATGGGGACAGAGAATAGAAGCTAGGTTTTCAGTGGGCCAATAGGGAATTGGGGAGCCCTGAATAAAAGCAGTATTTTTGGAAATAAACAAACATGGCTCTGGCATAAAAAAAAACAGTTATACTTTTGGGTATTCGTCCATCTGTTCAACCGTCCAACCCGTCCCTCCCTACCTTTCCTTGACAAATATTTCATGAACACCATTGTTAAAAGTAAAACTTTAGGCAAATTAAATGTAACGAAGTTTATTTGAGCAAGATAGTGTTCAGAGATTGGGCAATCCCCTGAACCAGAACAGGTCCAGAGAGACTCTGTCGCTGCCATGTGGTCAGGGAGGATTTATGGACAGATAAAGGAAAGCAACTTACAGAAAACGGAAGTGAGGTACAGAAATGGCTGACTTGGTAACAGCTCAGTGTTTGCCTTACTTGTACATAGTTTGAACAGCTGGCTGTCTCGATTGGCTGACTGGTAAGACAGTAATAGGTACAAGGTGGTCTGTTTATGCATCCAGTTAGGTTACGGTTTACTATGTACAGAGAAAATTTGAGGCCAAGCTTAAAATATGTAAGGAGGCAGTTTTAGGCTAAATTTAACAATGGTACCCTCCAAATTGAGAGGTGAATCAAAACTGTAGGCATTAATTTCATTCTACCACTATCGTAAAGGCACTTACTTGGTCTTAAGTCTTACTGGGAAATAGCAGAACAGTGAGCTTTGTAAGATGGGAAGTAGGCTTTTAGGTTATTTTTTTGAAAGAGAGTAGAGGGGACCTCTCTGTGTTGGAATCTCTTGTTTTTAGGAGAGGAGAAAGAAAACTTGGGCCTGTTTTAGGATTTTTTTTTTTTTTTTTTTTTTTTTTAAGTTTTAGTTTGATTATGTCACATTTAGCAGGAGTGACTCTATTTTGGTTTGGTCTGGTCTGCTGGGGCCTATGGTATGAACTCAGTCCAAAATAATGGCATCTCCTAATTTTGTTTAACAGTTTCTTCCTTTTGGTCATGATTTTACTTAGGTGAGTGCGACCATTAGGCTTTTAATGCCATTCTCAGTTACTATTATTTTAGGATTTTGGTCCTAGTACATTATTTATTGGTTATGATGTCTTTATAAGAACACCTTTTTTTGTTTTAGTTTTTGTCATCTCAATTAAAGAGAGATCATTTGACATTTTAAAAATGGCAGTATGTAACCATTTAAAACTTTTGAGAGAACATAGTGTGCCAGAGAGACAATTATAATGATCAACAGGATCATATCAAGAGTTTGGAGTATGCTCCTAAGTCAGCATCTCCATGAACCAACCCAACTAAAATGAAATAGATGAAAGAATGAGCCAGACAAAGAGTCTACTTGTTTTAACCAGTCTGTTTATTAATACCCTACAACCAAATCTCTGTAATATTCAATGTATTTATTTACATGTAACAAATAGTGTCAGTAACAGTACAGAGTTTTTACTGTTTATCCAGTAGGCAATCTAGAGTAATTTTATTATCCAGCACAACCTTAGCAAGAGAATTTAAAGATGTCTGTTGTGTAATCAGTCTTTGTAGTAGAATCTGTTATAGAGCCTATTATGAGGGACAAATTTTAATCATTGTCTCCTTTAAATTATGGGAAAAGGGGCCTAAGAATTATGTCTAGAAGAGTTTAAAGAAACTCCATGTTTAAGCTTCACTAGAAGAGTGAAGGCCCCCTGGCAATGTTGTTTTAAACCTATGATGTAGGTTAAAAGGAATGAACCAATGTTCTGGTTCTGATTGATTATAGAAGAACAAAGATGCCATTAAATTATTTTGCTCACATTGGTCCTTTTTCTTTTCTATCCAGGCATAAGACTGTCAATGTATAAGGCTGGCTGCAAAATGCTCTACAAATAAAGTTATACCTCATGATGTACGCAAATCTCCCTTTTTAGTTTTATTGTTTATAGAGGCATAAGCAAGGAAAAAATTAAGAGAGGTAAGAGTCTGATGATAGCATAGAAGTCTTGATCTGTGATCTTGGGAAAGCTATCCATGTCTAGGAGGCCATCTGTTTTGGGGAGAAACTTTCCTGGTTAGCTTTATCTTAAGGTTTCTAATGCGTGTATAGTTCAAAGAGTCTGGAGGGCCCTTTTGAGTTGTGAGATTATGAACCTAAGCTTTGAGTTCCCAAAGTTTTGCTGTAGTGTGGGTGGCAAGGGCAGTCTTTTTTTTTTTTTTTTTTTTTTTTTTGAGATGGAGTTTCGCTCTGTCACCCAGGCTGGAGTGCAGTGGCAGGATCTCAGTTCACTATAACCTCCGTCTCCTGGGTTCAAGTGATTCTCCTGTCTCATCCTCCCAATTAGCTGGGATTACAGGCACCCACCACCAAACCCAGTGGCTAATTTTTGTGTTTTTAGCAGAGACAGGGTTTCACCATGTTGGCCAGGCTGGTCTTGAACTCCTGACCTCAGGTGATCCACCCGCCTTGGCCTCCCCAAATACTGGGATTACAGGTATGAGCCACTGTGCCCAGCCAAGGGCAGTCTTTTTCTGATATCATTTTCAGAATATCCAATCTCTGGGTTTTAGACCATGAAAGGTTTGATTGTTCACAGTCACTGAACATGAAAAGCTTTTATTTATTTATTTATTTTTTTAATCTAGTGAAAGTATACTTTGGCATGATGTATTAAAGCCTTGTGGCATTTAGTCATATCAGAGTTTCAGAGCAGAAGGTAAATGAGGTTTTGTTATTAGGGGTATAGGGCTTCTAGTGACTATTTTAGAAGGGTCAACTTACATTTTCCCCCGGAAGTGGATCTGATTATCCACTGTATCCACTGTAATACTTTTGACTAAGGCAATCTAGGTGATTCAGTTACCTTAATGCTAGTGTATCTGAAATACCTTATTTAATTGTTTTACAACTTGTCCAGTGAAACAAGTGCCTTTATTGCTAGAGATTTTTCTAGGAATGTCCCATGAGGGAAACACACTTTCTTTTTTTTTTTTTTCCTGAGACAGAGTCTCGCTCTGTCGCCCAGCCTGGAGTGCAGGGGCCGGATCTCAGCTCACTGCAAGCTCCGCCTCCTGGGTTCATGCCATTCTCCTGCTTCAGCCTCCTGAGTAGCTGGGACTACAGGCGCCGCCACCTCGCCCGGCTAGTTTTTTGTATTTTTTAGTAGAGACGGGGTTTCACCACACTAGCCAGGTGTGTCTCGATCTAGCCAGATCAGTCTCGATCTCCTGACCCCATGATCCGCCCGTCTCGGCCTCCCAAAGTGCTGGGATTACAGGCTTGAGCCACCTCGCCCGGCCTGGAAACACATTTTCTAATAATGTTCTAGCTACTATTATAGCCATCAGATTTTTGTATGAGGAAGCTTTTATATAACCAGAAAATATGCATTAAAAATGACAGTTGAATGAAGTTTCTCTATAAATGTTTAAATGGCCCATTAGGTAGCAGAAATGTACCTGAAGTTTTGATCGTCTTCTCAGGATTATGAGTTTGACCAACCAAATATTAGTCAATCATTTTAGCGATTTAGAATAGTCACCACACCAATAAATACTTTAAAAATGTAACCTGGATCAGCTTATGCCTCCTATGATGAGTTATGGCATATAGAACTTTTAACAATGAAAGCTTGAAGGACTTAGCAAGGACCCAGGTGGTCATTTAGGCTTTTCATGAGTATATGCTTAGTGCTGAATTTATATCCTCTCAAATACCAATTTTGTTTTTCAATTCAGATGTATAGCACTGTTTATTAGGTGGGCCATCATAGGTAATTTGAATTGGACCATAGGAGTTTATTTAAATTGTATACTTAAAACATTTTAGTGCTGGCTGGCTGATTTAGCATGAAAATCTGGGAAAGTATTTTCTCGGTATTCAGTGAATTCTCGTGTTGCTTGGGTTAGAAGTGTTATAACCCAGTCAGTCTCTTCATTAGAGTTTTGGGAATTCTTAGTCCAAATAATGTGATCTTTAAGTTATCAGAAACCTGTATTCAAGAGTGCTTGTCACGGTTCTTTTCATCCTTTCTGTGAACCTCCTTGAAGACACGCCATTCTAGGATTTGACTTCTTTATCAAGAGCTTTTAGAACACAAGCAATTAACTATGGAAAAGTTCACTATGGTCATGGTTAAAGATGTAATTGACAAAAATTTTTTTTTCCTGTGGCCTATAATAATTTAATATAATAACCATAATTATGATGGATAACATACCAAGACATATCTGAATTTTAGCAATCTCTTATAATTTTGGAACATATATTAATAATGTATCCATAAAAATGTAACTCAAAGGCTAAACATTACTTATTTGACAATGCTTCTCATAGTTTAGCCTGTCAAATAAGTCCATACACTCTCTTTTGGATGCTGCAGAAGGTCTCTGCAGAATCCTAAGTTAGTTGAGGTCAAAAAGACTTCATCACCAACTTGAAATTTGATTTAAGGAAAGAAGCCTGCCAAATATGTCAAAGGTTTAAAACATTTAATTAAAATATGATCACAGGTCACTGTAGAACAATAGTAATTCATTTAGCCAAAATGGTAATTAAAAGGTTTTAAAGAGCATTTATTCCTTTAGGGAGAAGAGGCTCTGTTTTTCGATCAAAAGAGCTGAGAAAGACAACATCAACATGAGACAGAAGCCGTGTCAAGCTAAACTTAATTTAACACCATGCATGTGCCATGCGTGTATACAGTGAAACAGAACAGTGAGTGAGAGACACAATCCCTGCCTTCACCACTGAGTGGAATTCAGACAAGGAGGCGGCAATAATGTAGCTGTGGGAGGAGAAGCACAAGGTGTGCGGGAGGCACCCAAGAGTGGCAGCCACACCTGGGGTTAGATACTGTATGCCTGTCATGATCCAAATGCCCAAGGGCATTGGTCGCTATTAACTTCAGCAGCTGTGTAACACAGATGTGCTTGAAAACTATCTGTGGCTACGTGAGATCTGAAAAACATCTTTATAACCAAACTAGTTAAGTTAGAAGGTGTTTTTCCTGAAAGGAATACAACTGATGTCTTCACAGTCTCAGCTTCTGAGGTCAAATGCAACACTAAACAACAGTTTTTAAGTGCAATTACTGCTTTACTGGATCTAATATTACTTTTTTTCCCCACTTTCTTGCTCCTCCAAAGCAGGCAAAGAGATTATCTTTTTCATCTAAAACTTCTCTTTCATTTTTGCATCCATGAGCTGAGCTGATTTTCCACTAGAAATGATATTTTCAAAATCCAAAGAAATAGTGAGATTTAAAGACTGAGTGTGTCAAGTGCAATGAATCACAGCCCTATACCTTCAGTAACCCCAATGGCAGTTTCAAGGCTCTATGAAAATGTCTTTAAGATCTGTCTTTCTATTCATTTTACTCGACTATCGATTTCATGGAATGATCAACTCTACTCATAAAAACAAACAAACAAACAAACAAAAACACTTCTCCAGGGAGAAAATACTGTATAGGTGTTTAAAGTAAATTCCACCTTCTCTGGAAGGGTAATGCATTTATCTTAAATAGCATTATTATTTAATCACTGAAGCTCAATTTCAAGCACTCACTTTCATTTAATTCAACTGGCTACAAGTCCTGATCTAAGCCTGATCATTTCTAGTCTCTACTGACTTGTAAGTTCCAGAGGAAATGAATGTAAGGTATTTATAGGACAACTTTAATTAAAAATATTTGTGACCCAGGGAATGGTTGTGACATATTAATACCGTCTGCTGTACACCAGAGTCCCCAGCCATCGTGTGAAACTGGCCTTCGAGGGCAGCAGTTAAAAATGGGCAGCATGCAGCCATGGGCTCCTCTCCAAGACTTAAAGCATTTTCAGTGGGGTGGAAATAAAATGGGCCTTGGAAGAGAGATAAAACACAATCAACATCCCACTTTTTACATGCTATAATTACCCAATATAGTACACTTTTTACCTCAAGAAAGGAAAAGTGAAAAATAGATGTCCTGAAAAAGGACCTTTGACTATAATTTACTGTCTTGAGCCAAATAGTGTGTTTGGAAAACTTTATAATTCAGGTTCCAGTAACTCAAATGACAAATGGACATTGGCTTAATGCAGAAATTATCAACCTTCTTAATTTTAGAATGTCTTTGAACTCTAAAAGTTACCAAGAATTCCAAAGAACTTTCCATTTATGTGGACTACATATATCAATATTTCCTACATTGGAAAAGAAGCTGAAAAACTTTAAAAATATGTTTCTAATTAGTTTACTTAATCACAAACTTAAACATAAATAATATATTTATATAAAAATAATTATTTTCAAAGCAAAAAAAATAGCGAGAATAGTGTCATTAGTTTATATTTTTGTATATCTCTTTAATGTGTGACTTAAGACAGCTGGATTCTCATATGCTTCTGTGTTCAATCTGTTTTATGTACATATATTTGGTTGGAATATATAAAGAAAATCTGGCCTCACACACACATTTAGTTGACAAAGGAGAGAGTATTTTAATAGCATTTTCATAACTGTGGATATATCCTGTGGCTGCTAGAAAAGCTAGAAAACTACTGTATACTCATGAGAGAATGACAGGGAAAAGGCAAATTACTTCTTAGTACTATTAGGAAAAGCGCATAAACCTTCATGGACCCTGGGGGTCTCCAGTCAACACTTTGCAAACAGATTGACAGATGGCCTGTAACAATGTGTACTTACTGTATAGAGGTGTAGAGAGTGGTATTCCAAAGCAGTAAAGGGCCAATAGAAAAAAAAATGGTGCCAGTGCCCTGACATCGGGGTCACCATGTGTCTGCGCTGATTTTCTAGAAGTGCTTTCACTCTGATCAATAATTTAAAGCCACAGAGTCTTAAAGTATCTTCCTATTAGCCAAATGGCTTTATTAGTAAATAGTATTACATTGTAATGTTGTAATCATAATTACAAACGTAATATTGTAATAGTAATTACAAACCTGGGAAATTAAAGACTAACAGATCTTTAAACTCATGTCAATGACTTCTCCAAGAAACTATTCAAGACACAGCAGCCCAAAAGATAAAGAAACACCTGTTTTCTCACCTTCTTCTTTGCTTTCGTTTTCTTTACCACAGTTCCTCCACCCATATGTCATCAGTATGAACATTTATGAGAAACATGCTATCAATATTTGATGTCTAATTCCCTTTCCTATCCAACTAAAATGAATCAATTAATCTGGCATTCTTTGCCACCAAGGAAATACAAGGTGTTTTCTAATCTTAGATTTTCTCATCTCCCAGCAGAGTGTAATCAACACTACTCTGACAATTTACACAAATAAGAAGTGACCACTTTAAAGAAGGAACATCAAGAACAATACAATAAATGATAAAGAGAAAGAGTGACAAGAGTGAGCAACTACTCATAATGCAGTCATGGAACCAGAAAAAAAGGTGAAAACTGCATTTGCATATAACTGCAGCTTCCTGATACTTTAGACTTTTCTCATGCCATTTTGCCTTTATTCTCTATGCTTCCAGGTACATGACTTTCTTCCGACTTCAGAAATAGAAATAAAGTCCTAAGTCCCCCACCTGACTCAACAAACCTCCTCCTGGCCAAGGAGACCCCAGGGAAACCTTAAAAACTCAGTTCCCAGCCATGACCAGAGAGGTAAGATCACTCAAGCATTATACCCACTCCTTTGCTAACCACCATTACACTCTCTTTCCTAAGAGTTGAATAGAAACTAGCACTTTTGAAAGACTTGCTCCACTGCTAATTTCAACCAACCATCTCATTGTGCAGCAGGGCTCCCCTCCCTTTTTATGATCTCAGGGCAACTGACCAGCATTCCTTCCTGGAAAGAAACCACGGACTGTGGACGGCTTCTGGCTGGTCCATGGAAACGTGCATAGGATGCCTCTGCATTTAAATGTTGTGTGTCCACCTCAAAGTGCACATGGGATGTATGTAACATGCATGTTTGCTTACTACGCATGTGAAACCCCTTCATATATATTCACAGTTCCTCCTATAATCTGTTGAACATGTGTACTTAACCAATCCATTCAGCATAAATTCCTGTCTTGCCCTTCCCCCTTCAAAGCACCTGCTTTTGCTTTCTGCAGGAGGCTATGCTTTCCAGCCTAAAGGTGGCCAGCCTGCAGGCTACAATCCATTATAGGAAATAAAGCTCTCCTTTCCAAATTTACAGATCTCATGATTTTAAGTTCACATATTAGAAGTAAGCTCAATACTGTTCCTCACCTCAGAGCCCTTAGAGGGTCTACTCCTTCTGACAAGAAAGCTCTTCCTTTCATTTTCACCCAGTTTGTATCTATCAGTCCTTCAGATATCAGATTAAAGGTCACCCCTTTGGCAACCATCCCCACTCCCCATATATTCCCTTCCCACATCAGGTTATGTCCCCTTAACATGCTCGCTGGTGCTTTCCCTTTGCACATTTGTTACACTTGCATTAGACATTGGGGAGGGAGCTATAAATCTTTGCCTAGGGGTAGCCTTCCCTTCTATACAACACTCCATGAGGGTAACCACATACATAACTTGCTGCTTCAGCACTCTGGTGCTTGGTGGCATCTAGGTGCTCAATAAATATGTGCTCAATAATTAAATCAATAAATTCTTAAGTTAGGGTCTTCGTCCAAGTTGACTTAGCCCCACAGACAGTGTGGCTGAATGTACCCCAAGTATAGCATTTGTAGGAGAGAACCAGATCCAGGACTTTTTATTTGATCCAGAGTTCCAACTTATGTTTTATTGTTCCAATTTTCTCTTCACTCTCACATTGGGTAAAGTCATATTTCAAAATACATGAAGGAAAAATATTTTATTTTAAGTGTTATCATTGTAATTAATTGAGTTTTTCAATAGGCTATAAACGTGGGACCAGTAATAATTTACAGTGGCCAGAGTCATAAACAATGTTAATTTCATTTCCTTTACTGCTACTGTAATGCAAAGCTATATAATCCATGTAAGAGTAGGATGGTGAAAAATGATTGTGGGCTTATAAATGTTTACTATCCTATCTGTGAAGCTGGAGTCCAGCCAGTTCTGAATGCTAATGGAGAACAAAGAGTATAGCAAGTTAGAGACCACCCTGACTTCAAAGCTAAGAGTTTATCTTCTGTTCTCAGTTTTCTTGACTTCTTTGATGCAGTCAACACAAACTTTCCTCTGGATATTTTTATGTGCCTAGCTTCCATGACAACTCATCTTTCTGGGTTTGTTTTTATCACTTCTTCCTTTCCACTCCATTCCATGCCTAACCTCATTAACCCACGTGGCCCACGACCACAGCCTATTCATGGGGTCCCAGTGTCATCTAGAGCAAGAGTGGCAGGTGAGGAGCTTAGAGACCAGGTGTTACTCCAGGTCCTGCTGCAAGTTAGTGAATCACCATAAGCAGCCACTTAATTCTGTGTACCACATATTTTTATGTAAAATGAGAAGGTTAAAAACATTTTTCAGGGCTTTTTCCTACACTATTCTTCATTTTCTCCTCGAGGAAATTATCTGCTTACAATATGGTTCCATTTTTGTAAAGTTCTAGGTCTATTTTTCTAGCCCTGATCTCTTTCACTCTCATTGGTCCATATGCCATTTTCATTTAAATGTTCCACTAACATTCAAAACTTAAAGGTTGTACACTGCTGGTGGCAGAGTAAATTGGAACTGCCCTTTTGGAAAGCAATTTGGTAACATGTCTCAAGACTCATGAAATATATTCTTTGATAAGGAAATTCTTCTGGAATTTATCATTAGGAAATGATTTAAAACATTGTTTTAAAAAAGCCCTAAGAAAGAAAAAGTTCAATGTCACAAAAGAAAATAAAAAAGAATCCAAATATCCCAACATTTGAAATAAATATTTGCCGTATATTACAGTGAATCAGTTTGATAAATCAGTAAGCAGCCATTTAAGTGGGATTTATGAAGGTCATTCAGCACCATGAAAAAACATATAATAGTATGTACAATTTAATGGCAAATGAAAAGAACAGGATACAAACAGTGTATAAATATTAGTATGGAAACACATAAATATATTTAAAAGACATGCATAATATTAAAGAATGATAATATTTGTTGTCTCCAGGTATTATATTATGAATAAAGGATGTACGTCATTTTCTCTGAGTTTTCACACTTTCCTTTATATATTTATATTACTTGTTTAACTGGAAACAATGTTGATACTCATCTTATTTCTTTCTTAAAATCTTGCTTCTGTCTGGCTTATCTATGTCTATCAGTGGTCATAAATCTTCTCAGTTTCTTAGGTGTTCTGACCTGGAGTTCTTAAGTTTCTATTTTTCTTTTCCTTTCAACCTTTACGTGCTGACAGTCCCTAGGTACCATAAAAATCTTTTTCCATGATAGTCTATCCATTCCCTTACTTTCTTCTGCAAACAAGGCTCTCAACTACTCACACCAGAATGCATATAAAAGCCTCTTCGAAAATACACCATGTGTTTTCCACAAGATTTTCTTCCTCAGATGTTTTAGAACGCTCTCCTCTGATATTTACCTTTACTTCCTATTATCTATCCATTTAAAACTTGGGCTCCATTATGGCCTTAATATGTTCTACCATATAATGTCTTTTCAACTCATTAATCTATTTTTCAAATTCGTTAAATCCCCTACTTTGTGCAAACAGATTAAATTTCTCCCTTCAGGTTACAACAGAGTAAGGAACACAATATTAGTTGTCGACAAATCCTACATTCACGGTTTTATTGGCACTGAGGATGGGAAATGATGTTAACAGACAGCAGCATGCTTATAATAAAAGCAAGGCATACCAAATAAGCCTAGTTATCTTTTTTATTATAGATTCACAGCCTTACATCAGGGGAAGGATTTTGACAGGTGTCTGAAAATGCATCTCAAAACATCCCTGTAGACAGGACTGAGAGAGGTGAGCTAGATGATAATATAATTCAACAAATTAATGAATGCTTGAATAACTTTACCCAAAGAGTCTGGCATAAGATAAAGGTCAACCTGGAAAGAAGGTTCTGTAGATATGCCGCAGGGCTTCCTAACTGCTACCGATCTTCACAACATGTTTAAAATCAAAGACATAAACTAATTATTTCACTAAAACTGTTATCAAGTTTGCCAACTGAAAGAGCTGGAAATGGTAGTCAATACACTGTACCGCAGCAAGAAAACTAAAAAGTCCTAGAAAATCAGAAATGTCAGGCTGACATAAATACAGAAGGTCAGGCTGATGTAAATACAGAATGAATCCTTTCATCCAGCTTCTGAAAAACTGCAGCAAAATGGGTGATTTCAGCTGAGTGTAGGAAAGAGCTTTTTGGCATGAGACTGACCCACAGCCACAATCCACGTGGGCCGTGCATGGGGACAGATGGTGGCAATGAAGGACAGGTCGCTTGACTAAGGGGATGGCTTCACTGTATGTTACACATTGACCAAGGTTTGTCAATACTGATTTCATATACTCCGGGTGTTTGAAATGCCAGGATGCTGTTAAATAAAGTTGTGCAACCAAGAAACGAATTCGTTTGCTACTAAAAAAATGTTAAGCTAGGTGGGTTTTTCTCTAACAGTTTGTGCCTTTCTTGCACATCTGATGCACTCTTTTGTGACTAAATAGTTCAAAACTTGAAGATAGGATGTTGAAAGTCAGAGGGGAAGGCAGTCCTGAGTTATGCCCAACAGCTGCTTCATTGTGTTCATGCTCAAATCAATTGCCCAAAGGGGCAGAAGACAGAACTTTTCAATCTTTCAGTTACATTCTTAGATCTCACAGCATTTTACATTCCCATGTAGAACAGGAAAGTGCTACAAGATGGAACCTTTGTATGTAAGAAAAGATAATGATCCTAGTCATCATTTGTTTTTCTTAACAATTGTTCACAACTTCAACTATGCAAAATGCAATAACTTGATAGCAATTTGCCGTTGCAGTTCACAAAAGATTAAATTTATCAAGTAATCGATTTTAAATAAGTCATCTGACACTTCTTACACATAACTAAGGAAAAAGTATACATTAAACTTCCATCTGCTACAAAATTTGTTAATAGGCTGAATGCAAAGATACTACAGAAGGAACTAAAATAAAGTTCAACATCATTAAACATCTTGATCGTTTTAAAAATGAGCTTAGACGATTAAAACACATAGCCATTCTCATAGAGTCAAATATTCTAATGGTGGCAGAAAGCCCATACACAAATAAATGTGTTTTAGATGGTGATAAATACTATAGGGAAAGTAAGGCAGGACACGGTGGTGGAGAACATCATGGGCAGGGGAAGGTTGCTATTTACAAAGGGTCATCTCAGAAGACCTCTCTGATATAGTAACATTTGGTCAGAAACCAGCATGTTATACAAAACAAGCAGCCAGAGACAGGGGGAGGGGCTCATGAAAAGGAAGGGGCTGGGGTGAGGTGAGACAAAGCAACACTGATGCAGCCAGTCCCTGTGTCTGTTTCAACACAAGCCAAGGGCAGCTAAGGACTGCCAGTGTATAGCACAGACCACATCCATGACCATTTTAGCTCACACAATGTACTAAAGCATGCATTAAAATCATCCAACACAGACAGAGGTTTTTAATCTAAAGCCCACCTATCCTACAGGGGGAAAGACCAAAAAAACTAGGTTTATATTCTCTGTCACTTAAATATTCATAGACTGTCCTAATTTTGCTTCTTGCTGGAGACTCCAAAAATTTTTGATGCAAATTGCTCCCTACAAAACTGACATATAGTAGCAAATCACTTATTACCCTTAAGCCAATTGAATGCTGCTGGGCATGTTGCAGAGATGTTGAGTTTGAGTTTTAAAGATAATCTGGCAATTTTATGGTAGCAGAATCTACTGTCTATCAAGGGCACCCTGTGTGTCAACAAAACTGTATCATCTATTTAGAGAGAAGACAACTTATATCTGTTTCTCCATAGCAGGGGTCATGCATCTAAGACTCTGAAAACTGGTATCAAATCATTCAGACACGACTGAAAAGAAGGAGGGGATTAAAACACATCTGTTTTATACCATAAAAAGTGTTCTCTTAGGAGCCTGTCTCACGAGTCTCTATAATATTCTAACTGATGTTAAAACAGAATTTGTAGGATTATCAAATGGCTCCATACTGAGCTCAGAGATCTTAGAGCACTAGCAATTCCTCAGAAAAATATTACAAGTAAGTAGTAATAAAAACTGCAAATATCACGTATTTTTCTTGATAGATTCTGTACCAAAGTGATAGAGAATATATCAATGGCAAATAATGGACCATCTTTGTCTAAAGGCCACCTACACTACACAGAGAGAAGAAAATTAGGCTTGTAATTTCTGTCCAAAAGAAACTGACATATAGATTGGTTGTCCAATATGGGTTTACAAATTAAATCATTAGTGCAAAAATCTGTGTAACATTAATTTATACATGTAACAATAACATTGAAAAAAACTACTGTGTGAAACAATTACCTGCTCAGCCAATAACGAAGCTAAGCTTGAATATGCATCTGCAAACTCTGGACCATATTTAATGGAATCCTTCAGTAAGGTGATAGCTTCTTCCTTTTTCTCCTGGGACCTATAGAAAATAACGAAGGGGTGGGGGAGAACATCTTTTAATAACACTTTGTTTCAATCCTCTGATTAGACTCTAAAAATCTCATTTCTTTTAGCAAAGGTTAGCTGATTCACTCTGGATTTTATTGCAAATGAATTAAACTACATCATCTCAAGGTGTTAACAGTTTCTTTCTGTCTCTCTGAATTCTCCATGGAAAGAGATGCAAAGATGTAAATTACGCTTCAGGTTATCCACTTTTTTCTACCTTCTATTTCCTGCTGTGCACTCTTCCAGAGTTATAGTCAATATTTTGCAGGGTTGTTAATGAGAAACTTTGATCTTCAGAGGAACAATTTGGGGCACATTGTCTGGGTGGCATGAGAGCCAATTTACAATGATGTGAAGATATGTGGGTCCCTGTAGTACTGGTCACACCACTGCAGGCTGAGCTCCTAAGGGTGGCTGTACCTTCCAGGAACAAACCAGGCCAAACTGCCAACGTTAAACTTTGGTTTTATATCTAAGAGAGAAAAGATTCCATAAATAATTTATGAAATTAGAGACAACTGTGACCACCGCTGGTAAAGAATAATGAGACATTTCATCATCATATTTTTACTGAAAATTGAGGCTAATTCTGACTTCTTCATTTGGTTCTTCTCCCAGTGATGACACTTCCTTTTAAAGAGGATTCAAGGCCCAAAAGTCATTACCATTTTCTTGGGTAAAAGTTCTCTTTCCTGTTAAATCCAATGAGGAGACATTGGGTCATTATGCTGATATCAACGTCTTTGGGGCCAAAAATGTACAGTATTCGAAGTGACCAGTTTGCTATTAATACATTTCCACAGACACTGGTCTCTCGTTAAGTGCTAGACATTGTGATTGTGCAATGAAGAAGAGAATCCTTTGCACTATAGCAAGGACACAGCCTAAAGGTCCTCTCCTCTTTAACAGTTACCAATATAGAGTTGTGTGCTTATGTTTTTACTGCGCATTGATTTAGCAATGACTATGTGCCATATACCCTCATATCTTTTCACATAACATTATTAATGTATTTCTCACAACAATCACATATGGTAGGTATTATCGTTCTATTATTATACTCATTTTTCTAATGAGAAATTTTCAACTCAGGGAAGTCAAGTGACTCATCTATGTTTATATAATCAGTCTGCTGAGTGCTCTTCCATCATACCATATCTGCTGATTCTAACTTCTTAGAAATCCACCCCTAATGACCTTTCTGCTCAAAGTACGATTCATAGACCAGTTTCAACAACATCACCTGGGAGCCTGTGAGAAATGCAGAATATCTCAGGCCCCATTCAGACCTACTGAACCTGATCCTACAGTTGCAAAAGATTCCCAGGTGATCTGTATGCACACTGCGATTTCAGCAGAACTGTCCCATGAGGTATCAAAGGCAGCTGACAGTAGCTCCTGATACAATCTCCTCCATCCCCTATGCCCCACCCCTACAGCTCCAGTTTCTGAGGATGAAGTTACATAGAGGGAAAACTAATATTCACTCCATAAGTTTGAGTTCTTAAGTGTTAGAAGCAGCTTGTTACATAAGGCAATTTCAACTAGCAGGGAGTTTCCTACCAGATCTTGGGGGAAAAAACCGCCATGCTTCCAACACAGACCTTGGATTTAACAATTCAATGAAGCAAATATTTATCATTATTGATTATATGTCAAGCACCTAGCTGTTTCTCAGGAGTGGTGGTGGTCCATACTATCCTCTCCTTATTAGGGTCTATCTAACTCCTAATGGACTCTTGTTCTGCAAAGTCCCCTCCTTGAGAACAGGTATAACACCCGTGTCCTTAAGTGGACTGTCCTTGGGATGGCTTTCAAGTTGCATGGTTATAATTAATTTGTATTACAGCTCTCTTAGTGCTTTAATATTGATCCACTCATTTCAAGGACAAACATTTAAAGAGTACCCATAAGACTCCATGGAAGTCCACTACATACACTCAAGTTTCTATTCTAAATATACCTTCATGTAATTCTTCCATTGGCACATGTTTTTTAAATGAAGTGTATTTTTGTATCACACTAATTTGTCTATTATTTTATGGTTAGCAAAGCTCTTCCTCTAAAAATGCATGAATCTTTAATAACATTAATTTGGAAATCCTCTCAAAGTCCAAAGGAAGATACGGACTTTGAAAACTAAGGCTGAAAATTAAGTCCCTTGGGACATAATTTAGCTTAGATATTCTTCAAATCAGCAGAGAAAAAAAAAACCTCACAATATCGTCATAGCAATGATTTAAGGGTTTTCATTTGTCATGGCTCACATCAGTTAGAATGAAAACTTAGACCTTTTACATATGAACTCAGCAAGACGACCACTCAATACAGTCTATGAACCTAAATGCTGGAGGTTGTCCATGAGCATTCATGTGACACAATGGAAAGATTAGCATCAAAGTTATTCACCAAGAACCCAGATTCTTGATAAAAAACATCATTCTCTAAAAATCCTGTGAGAGACCAACAGACTTTAAAAAAAAAACCACTTCATCATGTAATTAATTTAGGATATGAGTATTACAAGATGCAAAGACTCCGGCAGAGAGGACATTTCTTTTTGGCTGTGTACTCCTGGATGATTCTCCTTTTGCCTGGGAGCTGCTGAGTGTTGTTAAGCACCAATGGGTCAGGCTAACAGACATCACATGCTACCTTGAGAGATATTTTTAAATTCTTTTTAAAGAAAGCCCAATAAGTTGATAAGTGGTGATTTGTTTTTGTTTCTAAAAGGGAGAGGAATGAAGAGAATATTTCTTCTATAGTCTCTCTTGCTCACCCATTGGTGGGAGCTTATGGAATAGGTGTGGCTTTGACATAATAACTTAGAGAAGATAATTCATCTAAATAAAACCTTCCTTGGTTATATAGTAATGTGATTACTATGTGAGATTGAAACTTCATTTCAAACTGTTTCTGATGTTAGTAGCATCCCTTTTTCATATCTGTATTATAGCACATGTTTCTCTGATAATTATCCCATGTTAAAAGTCAGTTCTACAATACTATTGCATTATTGCAGACTTACTCAGCACCTTACTCAGTTTTGCTTGCTAATGCCTTGGTTTACACATCTGCTTTTAGTTCTCTCATTCTTCTCCTTTTATTATGTGCAGACAACTGAAAGAACTTTTTCTAGACCACTGCTTTCAACACATTGCCATATATAAAATTATTTATTAATGTCCAACTACCTACAAATAGACTCTTAGACTAAAACCCTCTACAATATGGTTCTGACCAGCATTCCAAACATACCCAGGTACCCACTACTCCAGTGAAACTGGGTTGCCTTTGGCATCCATTCTGCAGTAACTAACAATGATCTACTCCATTGATAATCTTCACTGCACCTTAAAAATCACTGGGTATGCTTTAAAAAAGACTTTAGTGCTCTGAGGCTTGGCCTCTTAATAGGATGCCCTCCATATGAATATGACAATCACCCAGACTTGAGAATTATGGATAGAATCCAACCTCAATTTACAATAGTACAGACTGAGATTCAGAGAGCTTTCATGATTTGCTCTGCTCCTAAGCAAAAAGAGGGACTAGCCCTAGGTCTTCTGTCTCTCACTCTGGTGTTCTTGCCGCACCACTTCACAGATGGCTTTTCCTTCCTTCCTATTCAACTCTGGTTCCCAGTGACACCTTCCCTGACTTGCCCAGCTCAAAGCTCCTAAAAACACATAACAAAACTAAGAACATATGTATACATATATATGACCTTTCTGATGTTTCAGCTTTTTTTTTTTTTCTATCATCATAGGAAAAATATGGTAGGAAATTGCTACCTAGAAGCCCCATTCTGACCTCTGTATTTTTCTTCTCCAAGACCCTAGTGAAGTACATGTGGGAAACCCTACTGCTGCCTCTTGGGAGAGGGGTCCAGTTCCATCTAACAGTGAATGTGCCATGCAGACAAGTTTTTTAAGCTGCAAGTTTCGCAATAGTTGTTTCCTAAACATTTAGTCTCTGCCAAGGACTATGCTAAGTAATTTACTCTAATTCTCATGAAGCATTATAAATCTGGCATAATTAGCTCCCTTTCAAAGATTTAGACAAAAATACCAACCACCATCACCCCAAATTAATAAAAAACTAAGGTTTAGAGAGCTCAAGTGATTTGTCCCCATTCACACAGCTTCAATAACACCTGGACTCTAATTTAGAACTTCAAATCTAGACTGTTCCATTGAGGCCACACTTGGCATTTCTGTGTTCACTCACTGAAATGTTATACAATTCCTCTGTGACCACTGGGTCTTAAGTTCCTTCATAGGTGGGACCTACATCTTACTAATCTTACTTTTTTTCCCCCTGTTCCAGAGACTAGAAAAGTGACTTGTGCAGAGTAGAAATTCAGTAATTGCTGCATTAGTTTTTTTTTCCCAAAAAAACCCATAGTTTTACCATTTATTTCTAAATCTTTGTAAATCTCCTTAAACAAGTTTTCCAATATTTGAATAAAATTTGACAAAAGGTGACAATATGATTCCCCATGTTTCATTTTTGTTTCCACAGTTCTTTAAGTATTGTAGATGTGATCCTAAGGAAGACAGAAGCAGCACAAGCCTAACTTAGAATCATAAGAAAATCAGAAGCACAGCATCCACATATTGAAAATCTGTTACTTACCAAGCACACTGCTAAGCCGCCTATCCACCTTACCACTACATGGTAGTTAAAAGCACAGACTCAAAAACCAGAAGGACTGGCTTCTGACTCTACATCTACCACTTACTAGCTGTGTTTCCTTAGGCAAATTATCTGACCCCCATGTGTCTCAGGCACACGGTAGGTACTGTCTATGTTTTGGCTTTTATTATTAACTCATTTAATGTTTTAAAAATCACCCATTGAAACCTATCTCCTCTATTCTTTTCTTAATTTTTAAAACCAAGGAGAATGTGGTGTTTTTGATACAGTCTCTCCTAAATAATAGCTTTCCACATTTCAAATTATTCATAAAAAGTTTAGGTTACACATAAGAGTAATTTTTCTTTGTGTCTGATACCATAATAGATTTTTATTTGTTTGTCTGTTTTTGTGAGACCGAATCTCGCTCTGTCGCCAGGCTGGAGTGCAGTAGTGCAATCTCGGCTCACTGCAATCTTTATCTCCTGGGTTCAAGCGATTCTCCTGCCTCAGCCTCCCAAGTAGCTGGGATTACAGGTGTGCGCCACCACGCCCAGTTAACTTTTGTATTTTTAGTAGAGACAGGGTGTCGCCATGTTGGCCAGGATGGTCTCGATCTCTTGACCTCGTGGTCTGCCTGCCTCGGCCTCCCAAAGTGCTGGGATTACAGGTGTGAGCTACCATGCCCAGCCCCACAACAGATTTTTAATCTAATAATCATCATACCTAAATTCATAGCATTGTATTAAATGTAATTTAGCCATTTAGACTGAATTGACAGGTCCATTTCAAAGGGGAAAAATATTAAAATAACTTTTTTTCTCTGAACTGACCAAGTCCACGGGTCATTTTTCTGAGTTATATTGAAAGGCCTGGGTTAACTATCCCGTAATTGGTGAAAAATAGATAAAATCGAACATCAGTATATATCCTGTCCAATCAGGCACAGACACACTTGATTTTGGAGTCACACAAAAGAAAACTCTGAATCCTTTTAATAACTCATGTGATACTAAAGACACTAAGAGCAACAAGGACTGTCAGAGCTTCTGGTAGGGGGTTCAACTGGCACTGATGGAACTCTTAGAGATCCCTGGATAGGTAAAAAGTGCAGGTAAGCATAAAAAAGCATAAAAGCAGGTAATACCTAAAAATAGGTAAAAAGTGCTACAGAATTCGGCAATATTATTGCCCTGCGACATCAGGAATTTCCTTAGCAGCTAAACAGCATCACTAGCTGATGACTGATAATAATCCTCCGTGATCTAAAATATTTTGTCTTTACTTCTCCCTTACATCAACACTTCTGAAATTCTGGTGCATAAAACTCTCCAGGTGTTTGGTAAAATGCAGAATGCCAGGACTGATAAGATTCAGCAGGTCTGGGGGGGGGGGGGCCGGAATCATTAAGATTTTAAACCTCTCAGGTGATTCTGCTTAGCATGGACGTTAGCCCATGCTTTAAGAAACTCTGCCCTGGTTTTGCATGCAGGATTTGCCTGATCAATTGAACCTGCATAGGAGGCTAAATAAAATAGGATGCTGAAAGCTAAAAAAACAGAATAAAGAAGACTTCCCCGGGACAATCTGAACAAAAGAGAAAAGTGGCACTGGCTGGTTAATTTGCCTCATGAAAGATACTCCTGGATAGCAGGAAATGTGGCAGAATGGGGTTAGGCAGAGTAGAACTCTGGGGGAATATTGCAATGGGAAGAGGCAGTTTTCTCTCTCACAGGGGCTCTATTGTGAATATCCTTGACTGCATATCCAAGTCTTAGCTCCTGTGTTATCCATCATAACATAAATAAAAATCTTCTAATATTTTGCAGCAAAACTCAGCTCTCTCATGTTTCCCCCAGGAGCTTCCAAAAGGCTAAAAAATTCCTGAGAATGTGTTCCTGGGACCAGTGACATCATCATTGATTTCATAACAGAAACATTAAATTAGATCTTGTTCAGAATGTGCAAATTTTGCCATTAAACACTTGTAGTTTCACAGGGAATTTTCCCTTTGGTTACACAGCATAGGGACTGTTTTTCCTGTGTGTTAAGTAAAAACATTTGCATCATCTCACTTTCATAGCTCCATGTCAGTGACAGATATTTAGCAAAAGCAAACAAGGTTTTGCCACATTTTTCTTTTAGTAATTAAGGACTGGATAAGTTTGTCAATTTAGAGATCTTTTTGGATTCTGTCTAAAGTCTCATGACATATTCATTTAAACTGAAAGCAGATGCTTGCTTTGAAAAAGTATTGACATTTGGAGAGAATGTAGGAAATGCCAGCAACAGAAATAAATGGATTTGGCGACCCTCTTGGTGGCAGTAAAATTCCCATTAGCCATGGTGTGAACTTGGAACTCCAGGCAGACCTCTTAATTACTATTCCTTTATCGGAGTGTTTGTTATTGTTGGGTTCAAAACTGATGTTCCTCACAAATGAAAAAGATCATTATTTTTCTTTTTTGGCATATTGACTTTACCAGCTCTTATAAAACACTGAATTGTGAAAGTCAAATGGTAAATGTCTGACTGAGATGATCTTTACAGAGCACACATTTTCCTGTGGTTCTACTATCTTTCCTGTACAGAAAGAAAAGCAAATCAGATTATATTCTGTGTAGCTTCCTTTAGATTCAAGTTTACGGAGCACACCTGGGAAATGTAATGGAAATACAGCACCTAGTTTACTAGGGGTTAGCTCTAGTTTTTCTGCTTGACTTTTCACAGAAGCCACATGGAACTGTCTGGAGGACACAGATTCATATTATGTGGTTGTAAAGAATTTAAAAAAATGTTTTTTTCCAGGCGCAGTGGCTCACACCGTAATCCCAGCACTTTGGGAGGCCAGCGCAGGTGGATCACCTGAGGTCAGGAGTTTGAGACCAGCCTGGCCAACATGGTGAAACCCCGTCTCTTCTAAAATACAAAAATTAGCTGGGCGTGGTGGTAGATGCCTGTAATCCCAGCTACTCAGGAGGTTGAATTAGTTGAACCTGGGAGGCAGAGGTTGCAGTGAGCTGAGATCGCACCACTGGACTCCAGCCTGGGTGACAGGAGCGAACCTCCGACTCAAAAAAAAAAAAAAAAAAAAAAATTTCAATTCACAGTCACACTCATTAGATAGGGTGATGCAAAAGTAGCACCGGCCTAATAGTTAACATTCAGAGAATAGGCCCTGCCACCCCCCATCCTACCCTACTCCCACCTGGAAACTGAGAAATGGCAAGATGGAAAGCTTTGACGCTATCTAGTCACAGGGCAGCAGAAATGGAGATGCAGCTCACACACACATCTCACACTGGGGATGGCACAGAGTAGCTCCTGAGGAAAACTTAGCCCTGAGTTCCGCTCCTTTGCTCCTTTGGAACGACTCTTGGTGTCTGTCATCCTCTGGATGAGGTCACTGCTCTGCACCCAGGCAGCGCAACACCTGCCCCACTGTGCCTTCCTCTGCAGGAATCTGCAGGGCTGGTTCTGTGCATGGAGGTGGGCTGGGATAAACTAGCCCCCAGCCAGCTTCACTTCAAAGTGCATGCAAATACATATGCTAAATCCTTTAGGGATTAAGGGAAAGTGTAAAAACAATGCTTCCAGGTAGGGATCTAAAAGGGAAGGCAGCTGAGAACAACTTAATTTAGTCAGGATTCATTTACCCCATAGCTAAATGGATGCTTTGATGATGCAGTTTAATGCATGTCCCTGGGTTTAGGCTCAGGCTTATGGCTGTCTAAATCTCAGCTCTGCCCTCACCAGCTGAATGATGTGTTAGATGCTTCCTCCCTAGAAGCCCCAGTGGCCAAAGAGAAATGTGCTTACTATTAAATAATTCTACCTCTCTAGGTTCCTGTTAGGGTGGAATAAAAGAACATGAGTGGTGTGCTTAGCAGAGTGTCTGGCACATAGAAGGAGGCAATAAATGCTAGCTCCACTTGCTCCTTTCTCCTCGCCATCAAGATTCCAAGCTCAAATTTCTACCAGAAGCCTCACACATGGGTTTTTTTCAGCAGAGGCAGGATGCTGTTACAATGTAAGTACTTCCTCTGGAGAGAAAAGGGACTTTCAAGTTCTTCTCTGGTCTTCTTTTGCTTGTACTTCTCAGTTAAGAGACCAGAAACCTGTAGTCATAGTTAAAACCACAGATTCTTGCAGCTAGATAGTTCTATGAGATCACTTGTTCTCATCCTTTGTTTTAAAGAGATGGGGGCCAGACACAAGGGCTCACGCCTGTAATCCCAGCACTTCGGGAGGCTGAGGCAGATGGATCATTTGAGGTCAGGAATTCAAGACCAGCCTGGCTAACATGGTGAAACTCCATCTCTACTAAAAATACAAAAATTAGCCAAGTATAGTGGCGCATGCCTGTAGTCCCAGCTACTCAGGAGGCTGAGGCAGGAGAATTGCTAAAACCTGGGAGGTGGAGGTTGCAGTGAGCTGAGATTGGCCTACTGTACTCCAGTCTGGGCAACAGAGCAAGATTCTGTCTCTCAAAAAAAAAAAAAAATGAGAAAGATGGAAACTGAGTCTCAGCAAAGTTTAAATTCCCCTGAGCTGTTCAACTGCAGGGGTAGAAAACGCATTATCTACTTCTGATTCATTATTCATTTTATACCAAGGACCTGAGTTTCAAATTGAAAGTGAGAAATTATGTCCCTGGGCTGATGATAATGAATAATAGTTAAAGCTTATTTCATCTTCACTGGGTGATAGGGCCTATGTTAAGGACTTACATGCATTGTTGTATTTAGTACTTATGAAGATGTAGTTACTAGTATTATTTGCACTTTATACACGAGCAGTTGGAGGCACTGCAAGATCAAATCCTTTTCCCAAGGTCACATGTAATTTTGCAGTAGAACTGAGACTCCAACTCGCTAAGCTCTCCCAGCTGCTGGTCTTGAGGAGAACACACAGGAGGTGGTAGTGGGGCAGCATGATGCGGCAGAAAGCACTGGCGTCAGTTTCCCGGCCCTGGACTCTCTCCTCACGGGATTCTCGGTCTGTAATCGGAGAGTGATGGGTCTGTCCTAGACAACTGGTGTGGGCAGGCTCATGAGACATGAGAAGGGCTGAGCAGACTGCCATTTAAGTGCCAGTTACTTTTATCCCTCTCACTTGCAGGAGGAGCGTGGCCAGAAAGCTGAGGGTAGAGAGCCCTGCTGTGCTGGCCGGCAGACAAGAGGCACGGCATGGAAACACCAAACTAAGGGAACCGGGCCCTGTTTGAGGAAGGCACAAATGGGAGGGAGGTCGGCAGAATTACCAAGGAGTCACCAAGAAGGGAAGGGGCCTTACAACATGCTTCCTGGGACAGGCTCTGCAGGCCACAGGCAGGGGTGGAACATGCATATTTCTCTTTCTGTCCTTCCTATTTCTCTTCCTGGCCTACACAGAGCATTTTTAGATTTAAAAGCCTTTTGATCATGTCTAACAGCCTATATGCCAAATTTAATTGTTTGGGTAAAGTTGATCTCCTACTGGGCTTTAGGAAAAAAGTTCAGGCACTTGGTACCCTAAAGTAAGATAAATATGTGTAGAAATAAATTTTCATTGATTATCCACATTTCTCTTACTCTTTTAATTGAATCAGAGTAGTCCCAGCTACTCAGGAGGCTGAGGCAGGAGGATCACTTCAGCCCAGGAGTTTGGACATTTGAAGCTGTTGCGTGCGATGATCGCACCTGTGAATAGCCACTGTGCTCCAGCCTGGGCAACATAGTGAGACCCTTTCTCTTAAAAAAAAAATTCTCTTTTACCTTGAGTTATTCCAAAAGTTACTCCTTTTTCACCTATATCTTGAGTCATCTCAAGTCTTTCAGGAAGCACAGGAGCTCAAGGGGACAAGATAACAAAGGATTCCAGGAAAGATGGTAAGGGAGAATGGGGTGGGAAAATGATTTTCAGGACAGGGGAGACTACTGAAAACTCTTGTACTCAACAAAGCAGTCTGGCCTGTTTTATCCTCTGTTAGAAATATTTATATAAGGAAGGAAAATGGTGACATTCCAACTCCTTCAAGAGAATGTAAACAAAAACCAGGGAATTCCTCAAAGCTTGCTCCCACCCACAGCACTTCCTCGGTGGCTCTGTCTTCAGGTCTCAGCGGTGTTTACTGCAGTCATTACAAAAGGAAAAGGAAAGATTGAGAGAAGACTCCTTGCAAAGTACATGATTGATTTAAAACAATGCAACCTCCACTCATGAGTAATCACAGTATAAATGAGTGGAGCTGTAGTAGGGGAGAGGTACTCACAAAAATAGTTTAACCATTAGCAAACTGTTTACATACAAATAACTGCCAAATCCTGAGTAAGTACATAGACATTCTCATTATTTCCCAGATAACTTAATTTTGGACAGCTACTGACCATAAAATGATAAAAATGTAAATGACACCACATATTAAATGAACTAGGAAAGTTCTCAATGTAAAACCTCAGTCCCAGTCTCTCAAATGTAACCTAGCAGGTTAGTATTTCTCATACATTGACAAATGGCCAACCTGGCTGGGGTCTGGGTTTGGACAGTATGGGGGAGGAGTGAAGAATAAGGAGGAAGTGGCAGGATTATGGAAAGCCCTAAATGCTAAGACATTTGGACTCTATGTGTATACACAATGGATATGGAAGTGAATTTCTTAGCTGTCCCTAAATCTACAGGAAGGGTCGAAGAAGAGCAGAGGTTGGATTTGGAAGAGCAAAATAATGCATTATGATAGAAGCAATGAAATAAACAGCTTCAAAATCAGAAGATCAACAGTGTCATATTCTTCACTGCAGAGAAACTAATGGAGTAAAAGGTGGCAGAGCAGCTGCATGACTAGACAGCTGTGTGAACACGTGGAAAGAAGCAGAAGCACCAGGCGCTAACCATTCTTCTTGCCAATGTGATCAAAAGCAAAGAGTGAGGAGAACAACTGGAGGGAGTGCCTCAACTGAGAAATATTCCCTAGGGGGATCTGGGGCATGCTGAAATTGTGGACTGGGGAGAATTTGAAGACCTAAGAGATATCCTATGTATTAGTAATAGATGAGGAGATAAATAGAATCAGGAACACATGTGGATTTTACACTAATGACCACTAATGGCTAAAACACAGCACCAAATGTTCACAAGGATATGGAGCAAATGAATCTTTCCCCATTGCTGATGGAGTGAAAAATGGCACAGTTGTTTTGGAGAACTGTTTGTCAATTGATATGGTTTGGCTGTGTCCCCACCCAAATCTCATCTTGAATTGCAGCTCCCATAATCCCCACATGTTGTGGGAGGGACCTGGTGGGAAGTAATTGGATCATGGGGGCAGGTTTTCCTCATGTTGTTGCCCTGATAGTGAATAAGTCTCATGGGATCTGATGGTTTTATGAAGTACAGTTCCCCTGCACACGCTCTCTTGCCTGCCGCTGTGTAAGACGTGTCTTTACTCCTGCTTCAACTTCCGCCATAATTGTGAGGCCTCCCCAGTCATGTGAAACTGTGAGTCCATTAAACCTCTTTTTCTTCATAAATTACCCAGTCTCAGGTATGTTTTTATTAGCAATATGAGAACAGACTAATACAGTAATTTCTGAAAACATTTAAGAAACACTCACAATTCTATACCTATATTTATATATTACATATAAATAATATAAAAATATGTAATATAAATAATACATTACATATAAATATATAATATAAATAATATTCAAATATATCAATTATATAAAAATTAATATATAATATATAAATATTAATATGTTTATTTATATATTATATAAGTAATATATAATATGTATGATATATTTAAGTAAATATATACATTAATAAAAGATATAACATATATATTGTATGTTATTTATATTATATGTTATATATTTATATGTTATTTATATAAATAAATATATATTTACCTAAGAAAAATGAACATACAAAGATTGGGAAATGAATATTCACAACAGCTTTATTTGTAATAACCCAAACCTGTAAATGAACCAAGTATCCACCCACAGTAAATGGATAAACAAATTATATAAGATTAATTTTGATAGAATACTACTCAGCAATAAAAGGATTATGTAACAACATGGATAAGACTAAAAAATTGTGCTTAGTGAAAATATCCAGATGCCATAAATATATACAAGTTATCACTTTAAAATAAAGTTCTAGGCCAAACTAATTTACCGTAAAAAAAAAAAAAAAAAAATCAGAACAGTGATTGTCTCAGGGGAGGTGGAAATTTACTGGAAGGAAGTATGAGAGGTCTTTCTGGGGTGGCGGAAATTGTCTATGTTATTTTGGGAATAATTATAAGAGCACATAAAATTGTCAAAACTCATTGTACTGAACACTGAAGATTTGTGCATTTTAATACATGTTAGTTATGCCTCAATTTAAAAAAAAACACATAAACACAGGTATAAACACTAGCCTCATGAAAGAGGCAAGATATTAATAAGGCTTTCTTCTATGGGAGAGCAAAATAAGCGGAAGTCTGTGAACATGCAGGAAATTTTGAGATAGAAAGAAAGGAAGCTGTAATACTTCACCTTGAATGACCTGAAAATTCTAAGTAAGAGTAAGGGATGAAGTTGTCTTCTGGGTGTGTTTACAGGGCACGGAGGAGGGGAACAGAGAATGCATGCATTAGGGAAACAGGAGATACCATAAAAGACCGTAAGGAATGAATTTTCAACACCTCTTACCCCTAATCATGGTTTTGTTTTCCATGTAGGGAACCTATTCAACTCAGATTTGTACTTTTTTTTCCCCTTTATCATTTGATATATTGGATGACAGTCTAGAGTCCTACATTCTCTACAGGAGTGAAAATTGCTTCTTGGGGTGGGGATGGTGGTAGTGAAAAATAATCATAGACATTACAACGGTTTGTGGTCTTTCCAAGCTCAATCCTATGTAACAAATCTTATTATTGAGTGTTTAATTGGGGAGAAAAATGATAGGAAAAGATATCTAAAAAGGTTCCTTAAAAGAAGTGAGTATAATAATGAAAAAAACAAAAACAAAACAAAACATTGAGAAATACCGGTCTCGAGGAAGCAAAATGCAGGTAGTGAAGTAACTTGGGTTGGCCTGGTCAGGCAGGTAAATGATGGTAAAAGCATGAAAGAGTATCAGTTGATATCACGTGCATTACTGAAATACATCAGATAAATTAGAGATAGGGTTATAAACTATGAACACAAAGATCAGAGAGAAGAGAGGTTCTAACAGTGATCAAGTGCAGGGCCGGCAGGAAAGACGGAGTGGAGAATAGCACCTGTCACGGAAGCTACGCTGATGCTCAGGTCTTAATAGAAGGCAACTGAGCAGAGAGACAAGCGACGAGGTGGCAGGTCATAATCATGACCCCTCTAAAGTGTCGAAAGAGGGAGAGGGAGAATAGCACCTGTCACGCAAGCTACGCTGATGCTCGGGTCTTAACAGAAGGTAACTGAGCAGAGAGACGAGCAAGGAGGTGGCAGGTCATAATCATGACCCCTCTAAAGTGTCAGTGGGAGTGAGAGAGTGGGGAGAAGGGAAGGGAGGACAGAGGTAAGAGGTTAAGCTCAAAGAGGAACATTTCAGAATTCAAGTGCTAGAGAATGACAAAGTCTGCATAATTAAAAAGCCAGCGGCCCGGCCATGTTGGTAAATGCCAAGGTAGAGCATAAATGGGGGACCCTGAAGGGACAGAAGCACAGGAACTTGGTGATGGATCTACTTGCTGAAGAAGACAGCATAGTTTGGTGAGCAATGGAGAGTCACTGCCCTGGTGCTCAAGTCCCTGAGGATGATGGAAGAAGGTACAAGAAATTGTGAAATGGCAGTGATGAGGATGGTGTTATGAGATGCTGGACTGGGCTTTAAAAGAGCAAGGAGAAAGAGCTGGAGAGAAACAAACATGATCTGGACAAAGATGAAGGGGAACAAGTGTAATGGGATTGGGACTAGCGGTAAGTAAAGTTGGAGGGAACAGGTCACTACCACAGGGGTGGAGAGTGGGGAGAAGAATTTCACACTAAGAGGAGGATACAAAAAATGCCCATCTGAAGCTGATATACTAATGTGGTAGTAAGGGTGTCGAAAAGTTTTCTTTATCCATGTGGCTGGCATTGTCTACGTTCTGGGGCTTCAGTTAAAAGGTAGAGAAAAACTACTGTCTTGAATGTATCAACTTCCTTCTTATGAAATAAAAGGTTGTGTGGCTAGTGCCAAAGGTGTGAGGAAATATATCCCTAGCCCTTAAAGATAATGGTTACCCTGATTTCGGTCTCCTAATATTTTTTAGATATTCAATTTTCTAAAGGATCAGACTAAAGTAAATCAAATATATGCTGTTATCAAATTCATCTTCTATATAGTTCAATTATTGGACATTCCATTACATCTTCCTCTGAGTTTTGATTATAAGATTTATTGTAATACCTACATAACATTCATATTCTATTATGTGAACAAAAGGTAGTTTTGGCAATAAGGGAGGTATGACGTGGTTCTTCAAGAAGTTCTTTTTATATTCCATTTCAGTAATAAATACCAACAGCTATTTTAACCGAGCATTCACAGAAATATTTTTCCTATATCCTGAATTTAAATATTCTATTGTATTCTCTTGAGCCATCAGGGACTTCTGTTCTGTTCATCCATAAAAAGTTCATGCTAATCTTGCCTATTTTCTTTCTTCTTCTTCTTCTTTTTTTTTTTTTTTTTGACATTTTAAATTCTAAGCAAAGCCAATAAGAATTAACATAAACTAAGAAAGATGGTGGCATGGAAAGCTGCTTCTTATCAACCTCTCACACTGTAAATGTGCTGCACAGCATCATAACACATGAGCTGCAAAGTCCAGTGAAATGGTCATAAAAGGGGCCAGATATATTTGGATAACACTCAGTGAAGTCTACTGCTATGAATGAGTCTAAAGCCGTCTGTCATACAATTCCAAGAATTCAGATGAGTTGCTATAAGATTGCTTGGATGCTCTGACAGAGTCACATCTTATTTAGAGCTTGTGGCTTAGACAAAGACTCATACTTCTTTCAAAGTCAAGGTTATTAATAAACATCTGTGCTGTCCAATATAGTAGCCACAAATTACATGTGGCTATTGAACACTTGAAATATGACTGGCCTGAGATGTGCTGTAAGTGCAAAGCACACATTGCATTCCAAAGATTTCATTTAAAAAAAAAGAATGCACACCAGCTCAGTAATACTTTCAATTTTTTACATTAAATATTAAAAATTATGTTTTAATATTAATCAAATGCTAAAATAATAATTTGAATATATTAGGGTTCAAATAAAGTCTATTATTAAAAATTTCACTTTTTAAAATGTTTCAAAATATGGCTACCTAAAAAAATGTAAATTACATGTATGGCTCTCATTTCTACTGGTCAGTGGTGCTGCAGGCTGTAGCCCAGTTTTCAGGTGGGCCACAAGGAGGCAGTAGACTGTGGTGGTTACGGGCAGAAGGGACAGGGCAGATCTAGGTTCCATTCTGTGTCTCCTATTTCCTCACTAAGGGACTTTGGCATGTTACTTATTTTCTCCAAATCTTAGTTTCCTTATTAATCAAACAGGAATAATGATAGTGCTTCCTCTCAGGGATTACGAAATATAAACTATTCACATCTAAAGAGAACTTGGATTCTCAGAATGAGCATTAAGTTCCAGATTATAAAGAAGGTTACAATTTTTAAAAGTTAACTCAATAACTCAAAAGTTAACTCAATGGAGAAATCAATATTGTGTACATCTTAAAGTGAATAAATAGTAAAACATATTAAGTCAAACCAAATTTAAAGTGTTTTTATCCTCTTCTTGTTTTTGACCCATTGCTATGGCTCAGAAATGTATTAAGGTAAGCAGAACTAAAGTTCAGTTATCTAAGTGCTGTTTTCTGGGTCACCTCTCTCTGTTACTTAGCAACATAACCTTGGGGTGATGTAAATCAAATTTGCTGTTTCTTTAAGAGAGATGCAGGGTGGTCCTTTCTCCCAAAAGGCAATTGCATGCCATCAAACAGTTTAATATTATGTAATGTTTGGACTGGAAAGCTATTTGGGCACATGGGTAATGGAAAGTGAACAGGAAAAGGCGTTCAAGGGCAGGGATTCAATCCTGGCTGTGCCATAGCCTGAGCCAAGGTCACAGAAAACCTCTGAACCTTGGTTTCCTCACCAGTAAAATGGGGATGAGGAAGGCAATATATCTCCTAATAGATCGTTTTAAAGATTAACTAACGAATATTAAAAGAACCTTATCTGTAAACTGGAAAGCATTTCAATGTTAGCTCAGTCATATAATCCAGTAGACTGAAATAATGATAAGAGCCACTTGGCTCTATGGTGTAACAGGCAAGAGGAGGTAAACAAGGGTAACTTGTTGGGACCTCTGTTAATTTCTTAGGACTTTATTTTCTCTTCCTTCCTATTCACTGTAAAGACTCATTGGAAGGGCATCATGAAAAAAAAAGGCACTCAGGAAACAGCAAAGTCTTATACAAATGTAAAGCATTGTTGTTGATTTGGATCATCATCAAAAATTGATTTTTACTAAAAAAGAGAGGGGGGAAAAAAATCCTATGTTGGTTACCCAATAACTCCTCTTACTGTGAAAAGTAGCCAGTGCCAAATTCCAAAATGCATTTTTAACTCACATGTACGAATTTAAGATGTTAGCAGTGATAAGATGTGAATTGAAAAAGGAAAGTTAGAGCATCCATCTTTTGCTCAGGTCTTGGCAAAATGAAACTTATAAGAATATCTGCCATTATTTTCAAGTAGAGCCAAATTCAGCACCATATTATGATTGTAACTGTAGAATAGCATTCCTAACAAGAAATGTGATTTGGTAGCCAAGCCTTTTATTTGGCTTCTATGGATAAAATACTCATCTGTATGATTTTTGAATGTAGCGCTATATAATCCAGGTACCCCAAAAGACATTTACAGGATTTTATATAGCCAGTACATTATTTGGGTTCTTAAGGAGGACATATACAGATGCAACAATGACTTATTAAAACACAAGTCCTTAGAACTTCACATAAAGAAATACGTGTTCATAAAAGTAGCAGAGTGAAATAACAAGATAATGATCTGTATCTAGCTATCTACAATAACTAGGTCTAATTTTTGTCACACTGTTTGATTTGCTATTTTTAAAAAGAGCCTCTTAGAACTAAAATTTTTTCCACCACAGTTGTACACTTGTCTTCATTATCAGTTGTTTTTCTTTTCTTGTTTGTTTGTTTTTTTTTTAATACACAATTAGTTTTAATATCACTGTTAGTAGGGATTTGGGCATGGAAAAAGACTTGAAAAAAGCAGAGTAGTGTATTAAGGTGGGTCAAAGAAAATTACAAATTGTAGACTTAATGATAATTCAAACCTATATTGTGCTATAAATACACAAAGAAGCAGGCCAGACACAGTGTTTCATGCTTATAATCCCGGTACTTTGGGAGGCTGAGGCAGATGGATTATTTTAGCCCAGGAGTTTGAGACCGGTCTGGGTGAAATGGCAAAATCTCATCTCTATAAAACATACAAAAAAATTAGCCAGCCATGTAGGGGCATGCCTATAGTCCCACCTACTTGAGTCTGGGAGGTAGAGGTTGCAGCGAGCCATAATCACACCACTGAACTCTAGCCTGGGTGAATGAGCAAGACTCTGTCTCAAATATATAGATGAAATAAAATATATATATATAAAGAAGCACACCGAATGTGTTTTATTTTCTAGTCTATATTCTCCTCATTCTTCCAGTGGCTCCTCTTATCCCATATAGGACCAATTTATTAGTCATACAGAAAGGAATCCAATGGAAGACTTATGTTTCAGTATACTAGGATCCAAATGTTGCCAATTTATCAGTTCTAAAATTTATTCAATTTCACACCAATTGATTTTATATTTCACTGCTTTACAATCTGTAAATGGTTTAGGATTCAGTTCCATCATTCCTTTTTTTTTTTTGAAACAGAATCTCATTCTGTCACCCAGGCAGTACAGTGGCATGATCTCAGCTCACTGTAAACTCTGCCTCTTGGGCCCAAGTGATTCTTGTGCCTCAGCTTCCCAAACAGCAGGGACTACAGGCATGAGTCACCAGACCCAGTACTTTTTTTTTTTTTTTCATTTTTCTTTCTTTTTTTCAAAATTATACTTAAGTTCTGGGATACATGTGCAGAATGTGCAGGTTTGTTAAATAGTTACATATATGCCATGGTGGTTTGCTGCACCATCAACCCATCATCTACATTAGGCATTTTTCCTAATGCTATCCCTCCCCTTGCCCCCCATCGCCTGACAGGCCCCAGTGTGTGATATTCCCCTCTCTGTGTCTGTGTGTTCTCATTGTTGAACTAACTTACACTCCCACCAACAGTGTAAAAGCATTCTTATTTCTCCACATTCTCTCCAGCATCTGTTGTTTCCTGACTTTTTAATGATCGCCAATCTAACTGGCATGAGATGGTATCTCATTGTGGTTTTGATTTGCATTTCTCTAATGACCAGTGATGATGAGCTTTTTTTCATATTTGTTGACCGCATAAATGTCTTCTTTTGAGAAGTGTCTGTTCATATCCTTCACCCACTTTTTGATGGGGTTGTTTATTTTTTTCTTGTAAATTTGTTTAAGTTCCTTGTAGATTCTGGATATTAGTCCTTTGTCAGATGGATAGTTTGCAAAAATTTTCTCCCATTCTGTAGGTTATCTGTTTGCTCTGATGATAATTTCTTTTGCTGTGCAGAAGCTCTTTAGTTGCTTTTGGTGTATTAGTCATGAAGTCTTTGCCAATGCCTAAGTCCTGAGTGTTATTACCTAGGTTTTCTTCTAGGGTTTTTACAGTTTTAGGTCTTACGTCTTACATGTTACATCTTACATTTTTGTATAAGGTGTAAGGAAGGGGTCCAGTTTCAGTTTTCTGCATGTGACCAGTCAGTTTTCCCAACAGCATTTATTAAATAGGGAATCCTTTCCCCATTGCTTGTTTTTGTCAGGTTTGCCAAAGATCTGACGGTTGTAGATGTGTGGTGTTATTTCTGAGGACTTTGTTCTGTTCCATTGGTCTATGTCTGTTTTGCTGCCAGTACCATGCTGTTTGGTTACTGTAGCCTTATAGTATAGTTTGAAGTCAGGTAGCATGATGCTTCCATCTTTGTTCCTTTTGCTTAGGATTGTCTTGGCTATATGGGCTCTTTTTTGGTTCCATATGAAATTTAAAGTAGTTTTTTTTCTAATTCTGCAAAGAAAGTCAATGGTAGCTTGATGGAAATAGCACTGAATCTATAAATTACTTTGGGCAGTATGGCCATTTTTACAATATTGATTCTTCCTAACCATGAGCATGGGATGTTCTTCCATTTGTTTGTGCCCTCTCTTATTTCCTTGAGAAGTGGTTTGTAGTTCTCCTTGAAGAGGTCCTTCACATTCCTTGTAAGTTGTATTCCTAGGTATTTTATTCTCTTTGTAGCAATTGTGAATGGGAGTTTACTCATGATTTGGCTCTCTGTTTGTCTATCACTGGAATAAAGAAACAGGAATGCTTGTGATTTTTGCACATTGATTTTGTATCCTGAGACTTCGCTGAAGTTGCTTATCAGCTTAAGGAGTTTTTGGGCTGAGACAATGGGGTTTTTAAAATATACAATCATGTCATCTGCAAACAGAATTTAACTTCCTCTCTTCCTATTTGAATACACTTTATTTCTTTCTCTTGCCTGATTGCCCTGGCCAGAACTTCTAGTACTGTGTTGAATAGGAGTAGTGAGAGAGGGCTATTGAATAGGAGTGGTGAGAGAGGGCATCCTTGTCTTGTGCTGGTTTTCAAAGGGACTGCTTCCAGCTTTTGCCCATTCAGTATGATATTGACTGTGGGTTTGTCATAAATAGCTCTTATTATTTTGAGATAACGTTCCATCAATACCTCGTTCCATCAATTTGTGATAACGTTCCATCAATATTTATTGAGTGTTTTTAGCATTAAGGGGTGTTGAATTTTATTGAAGGACTTTTCTGCAGCTATTGAGATAATTATGTGGTTTTTATAATTGGTTTTATTTATGTGATGGATTACATTTATTGATTTGCATATGTTGAACCAGCCTTGCATCCCAGGGATGAAACCGACTTGATCATGGCAGATAATGGTGCTGGATTCAGTTTGCCACTATTTTATTGAGGATTTTCTCATCAATGTTCATCAGGAATATTGGCCTGAAATTTTCTTTTTTTGTTGTGTCTCTGCCAGGTTTTGGTATCAAGATAATGCTGGCCTCATAAAAACAGTTAGTGAGGAGTCCCTCTTTTTCTATTGCTTGGAATAATTTTAGAAGGAATGGTACCAGCTCCTCTTTGTACCTCTGGTAGAATCCAGCTGTGAATCTGTCTGGTCCTGGGCTTTTTTTGGTTGGTAGGTTATTAATTACTGCCTCAATTTCAGAACTTGTTACTGGTCTTTTCAGGGATTCAACTTCTTCCTGGTTTAGTCTTGGGAGGGTGTATGTTTCCAGGAATTTATCCATTTCTTCTAGGTTTCCTAGTTTATTTGTGTAGAGGTGTTGATAGTATTCTCTGACGGTAGTTTGTATTTGTGTGGGATCAGTAGTGATATCCCCTTTATCATTTTTTGTTGTGTTTATTTGATTCTTCCCTCTTTTCTTCTTTATTCGTCTGGCTAGTGGTCTATCTATGTTGTTAATCTTTTCAAAAATCCAGCTCCTGGATTCATTGATTTTTTGAAGGGTTTTTTTTGTGTGTCTCTATCTCATTCAGTTCTGCTCTGATCTTAGTTATTTCTTGTCTTCTGCTAGCTTTTGAATTTGTTTGCTCTTGCTTCTCAGTTCTTTTAATTGTGATGTTGGGGTATTGAGTTTAGATCTTTCCTGCTTTCTCCTGTGGGCATTTAGTGCTACACATTTCCCTCCAAACACTGCTTTAGCTGTGTCCCAGAGATTCTAGTATGTTGTGTCTTTGTTCTCATTGGTTTCAAAGAACTTATTTATTTCTGCCTTAATTTCGTTATTTACCCAGTAATCATTCAGGAGCAGGCTGTTCAGTTTTCATGTAGTTGGGCAGTTTTTAGTGAATTTCTTAATCCTGAGTTCTAATTTGGTTGCACTGTGGCCTGAGAGGCTGTTTGTTAAGATTTCCATTCTTTTGCATTTGCTGAGGAGTGTTTTACTTCCAATTACATGGTCAATTTTAGAATACATGCTATGTGGTGCTGAGAAGAATCAACAGAATCAATATTGTGTTGATTTGGGGTGGAGAGTTCTGTAGATGTCTATTAGGTCCACTTGGTCCACAGCTGAGTTCAAGTCTTGAATATCCTTGTTAATTTTTTGTCTCATTGATCTGTCTAATATTGACGGCGGGGTGTTAAAGTCTCCCACTATTATTGTGTGGGAGTCTAAGTCTCTTTGTAGGTCTCTAAGAACTTGCTTTATGAATCTGGGTGCTATTGTATTGGGTGCATGTATATTTAGGATAGTTAGCTCTTCTTGTTGCATTGCTCCCTTACCATCATGTGATGCCCTTATTTGTTCTTTTCTGTTTGTTTGCTTGCTTGTTTTTTTGAGACAGAGTCTTGCTCTGTCGCCCAGCGCAGTGGTGGGATCTCGGCTCATTGCAACCTCCGACTCCTGTGTTCAACTGATTACTGTACCTCAGTCTCCCAAGTAGCTGGGATTATAGGCACATGCCACCATGCCTGGCTAATTTTTGTATTGTTATTAGAGATGGGGTTTCACCATGTTTGCCAGTCTGGTCTTGAACTCCTGGCCTCAAGCGATCCTCCTACCTCAGCCTCCCAAAGTTCTGGGATTACAGGCATGAGCCACCATGCCCAGCCCATTATCAGTTGTTTTTCATCATTCTCAGTTTTTATCAAATTTTAACAATGCTATCGAATTTGAAAAATTAAGTTCATTTAGTTTTCTGACTTCTACTTTATTTTTTTCACTTTATTTCATTGTATTTTCTTGGCATTCATTTATTTTTGTGTAGTGTTTCCTTGATTTTGTGTTCAGGCATATGGATAAAGCCATTCTTACACATAAAACTTCAGACCTAGGATGGCACCTATCAGTTTATACTATATTAGACTGTTCTGTGATTAACTCACTCCAAGGCTTCTGTTCAAATGAGATTTTTTAAAAAGTGCATTAACATGTACATTAGTAAAAAGATTCAGTATCTATGGGAATCTGTAAGAGTCAAGGAGTAAAAGGAAGGTGAAGAAAATGCATCATACTGAGTTACTGAGCAATGGAGACAATCCTGTTAGGTAGAGGAAGAAAGGACCAAGTGAACCATTAGCTTGAAGGTACTGGAGAGGCAGCCACATGTGCCCTCTAGAAGCTAAGAGATGGAAACCAATTCAGCAACCATGTGGATTGTCAGCATTCTGACAAGCACAGATAAACATATTATTACTCTCCAATTCTGGGCATTTTTACCTTTTAAATTTCCATTTCTGATGTTTGTTAACCTGTTTTTTTCTTTTAAGTTTAGAAGCTAAATTCCATAACTACCACCACTGTTACTACTATCATTGTCTGGACCATCACCAACATGCCTAGACTATATTCATAAACACACAAGATGCAAAAGCACCCTTTACTGTAGTCTTCAGTACTTCAATCACACTATCAACCTTTATCAGGGCAGCAAGTAAAATGCAAACACTAGAGGTTATGTCTGAGAACTATTCCTAAGCACCAAAGTCATCAGTACTAATTCCCACCACTAATTCCAGCAAGCCTCACTTTATTTCTCACCTATAACACAAACTGGGTCGAAGTATGGTTAACCATTTGTCTATAACTTCAGAGAATGCTGCCTTTCCCAAAGTATATTATGGAATATTTGTCTTGGAAAATGCCTTCCCTCCACACACACACACACACACATACAGAAAAGACAAAAATGACTATCCCACAGTCCCTTCTTGAAGATTCACAAAGAATATTAGCATATTAAAGCTTCTTTCCATAAATAAACAATCTGCTTAACTCGGCATGTTCTCAATTTATCTGACGACGTAACACTTTTCCATTCTTACTCCTTTAGAGACAATCTATGAAAGTCTTCCAGAACTACTATTTCCAGAAAGACACTCTGGGAAATACAGCTTTTGACTGATAAGGAATAGAAACTGAGATGCATGTTACACACTGCCAAAGTCTGAAAACCCTAATTACTTAGCTCCAGCAAGAGGCAAGTGCAGCACAATCAAATGAGTGTTCAGAAGGAAAGGGTTTCTTGGAATCACAAGGCCACCTGATCGATGTCCCACTTACTTGAGGAGATTCCCCAGATTGAAAAGAGCCCGGTTATGCTGTGGATGGAGCTGAAGAGCCTTCTGATAGTACATCTTTGCCTCTGCTGTGTCTCTTATCAGTGTTCCAAGGTTGTTCAGCGCACTTGCATGGCGTGGATACAACCTGAAAAGTTAAAAATATTAAGCTGTGATGGTTCAAAAACTTCTAAGTTGGGCACAATTTGCTTGTTCTTTTTTCCCCAGGTATGAACAGCCAACATGAAATACTGAATTATTCTTGTACTTGAATGGTTTGTGTACAATCTTACTGGTCAACGACTTTTGCAGGTGAAAGTATATAATTAGGGCAAGGATGCACATATTTATAATTAAATAATTCTTAAATAGTACAAGAATAAATAGTATGTGGATCTACCAGGGTTAAAGACATTTAATGAGATTACTTTCCACTTCTTGTGATAGAAAACCCTCCTTGCCTCAGGTGCTAAGTTTCTAGCCTGAGTTTGTGGCCTGGTGGGACCTCTGACCAGCTGCCTGTGCAGGATCCACTATGTATACCAGATGCTGAGCGATCCTTTGAGAAGGAATCTTCATAAACATCTTTAAAAAAAAAAAAAAACAAAAAAACGGAGTTTTGCTCTTGTTGCCTAGGCTGGAGTGCAGTGGCGCGATCTCGGCTCACTGCAACCCTGGCCTCCCAGGTTCAAGCAATTTTCCTGCCTCAGCCTCCCAAGTAGCTGGAATTACAGGTGTCCGCCACCACTCCCAGTTAATTTTTGTATTTTTAGTAGAGACTAGGTTTCACCATGTGGGCCAGGCTAGTCTCGAACCCCTGACCTCAGGTGATCTGCCTGCCTCAGCCTCCCAAAGTGCTGGGATTATAGGCGTGAGTCACCACACCTGGCCCATAAACATCTTTGGATTGGAGCATTAGTAAGACTGCCATGACTGAGAAAGGATGATATATAATGTCACCCCATAAAAATAAACTTAATCTCCAAAATGCCTCCTCTTCTCTTTTTTCTATTTTATCTCATTTCCCCCCTCCTACTGCAATTTGGTTCCACCTGTCCCGGTACAGTCTCAGACAGAAAATACTAAGAACTTAGAACACTTAAAGAAAAAAAAAAAAAAAAAAAAAAAAGGTAAGATGAAGTAAAAAAAATAGCATTCCTAATGTTCAAAAGCAAATGTAAAAGAGTATGAGGTGGACATCAGTACATCAAATTTATACTGATTAAGGTAGGAAGGGAACCAATTTATTTCCTAAACTCAAAACTATAAAGAAGCCAAATCCACACAGCTCCATAATTTAATTGCTTTTGATATGTTCAGAGTGGACATAGTTAGCAGTCTGGTAGGTTTGTTCCACCTTTGTCACCCAGAGTACTTTGAATAAGCCGGTAGAGCTGGCTTTTAATGTAGAAATGCCAAGATAATGCCCAAGTAATAAAAACAGGATCTGTACTTGTCAAACCCCTTGACAATAAAATGCCATGCTTGCTCCCTTTTCCATACCTTCTAAAAAGATCAGTTTAATTCTGGAACAGAAAAGGTTCCTATTAAAAGGACAGGGAAGACAAGTTGCACAGCTTTTTAATCTTTGCTCTACCCAGAGTCTCTTAAGTTTATTTGACCCTTCCCTACTCCCTTACAGAGCAGCTATAAACATCCCTCAGAACTAATATTTCCAGGAAGGCACTCTGTAATGTTCCCCTTGACTGACAAGGGCTAGAATCAATTCAAATGAATATTACATCCTCCCAAAGTCTGAAAGCTCTAATTATTCAAAGAAGCTTTGGAGGCTGTTAGGAGAGAGATCTTTAGAGGAAGTCTGGCAGAAAGCACACTGACCCAGCACATGCGCTGTTGTTTGCTTCCCTCTGATGGCATTTAATTAGCACAGACAACTTAAGGGTCTCTCATACTGGCCCCATAACATCCAACTTCAGTTCCTGAGAGACAAGCGCTTGGTGCTCTCTCTGAGATGCCTTTAGAAGATATGAGGCTATGATGAGGGCGAAATAGGTTTCTGTACCTGTTCCTTCACTCTATGCCCAGAAAAGTGTCCTGCGAAGCCTGTGTCTAAGAATTACTTTGGAAGTGGTTGCTGAGCACATCACAGCCAGGACTCGAATTCTTCTAAAGAAGCTTTGGTTTTTGTTTGCTTTGTATGTTCAGCAAAGCACTGTAACCATCAAAAGATTTAAGGGTTGTCCAGTGCATGTGATGAGGTCAATTTCCATACTCCTTATTTCCTTTACAACAAGCAGTAACAGAAAGCATATCTCGGATATGTGTCTTCCTTTTTCTTAGAGGAGATAATTTCTTAAGACTTTCTCTTTTTCTTATTTCTTTAAGGCTCTGAGCCCTTGAAATGAACTTCTGAGGTGAAAACACTAAAGGAAAGGACAGGCTAAATTCAATAAGACCTTCCACCATGGGATCACCCATGTAAGGTGCCTGTTTGCTCTGCAAGCAGCCGGTCATCTCCAGTAAGTTTTAAGCCCAACTTCATGAATTTTATATTCACTCACGACCCCGCTGCCATTTAAATGAACAGTCATGTATTCCAAAGGCCACTGACTACAGAAATGGCTTTCACTTTCTCTTTTGTTTCCTTCAAATCAGAAACAGAATTCAAGTCCACCCTGAACTCTTAAAAACAAAAGTGGGGCCGGGCGCGGTGGCTCAAGCCTGTAATCCCAGCACTTTGGGAGGCCGAGACGGGCGGATCACGAGGTCAGGAGATCGAGACCATCCTGGCTAACACGGTGAAACCCCGTCTCTACTAAAAAATACAAAAAACTAGCCGGGCGCGGTGGCGGGCGCCTGTAGTCCCAGCTACTCGGGAGGCTGAGGCAGGAGAATGGCGTGAACCCGGGAGGCGGAGCTTGCAGTGAGCTGAGATCCGGCCACTGCACTCCAGCCTGGGCGACAGAGCGAGACTCCGTCTCAAAAAAAAAAAAAAAAAACAAAAGTGAATAGTAAGAAGAGAAGTAAAGAGAAACAGAAGCACTATAAGAGGAAAGGCCTTTACTATGCCTTGTGCTCCAAGAACCAACTTGGAGCTGCAGAAACGTGATGCTCAGGAGGGGAACCAACTATAGTCAGGGAAGAGGTTCTATGTTAGCAAAGAGCCCCAAATCCTCAAGAAAGGAGACTGCTGATATTTACAGGGACTCGCTGACTCTATAACCTAGCAAAGCCCTCCACCTGGAAAATGTGTAGCTGTTGCTTATTCCTGGCAATACTAACGGCTTGCTAGCCATTAGTATTAATATGCTTTCTCTCTCTGGGTACCTGAGGAGGCTCACCTAATCACAAGCAAACTTTGCATTATTTATGAAACCAAGCTGAATTTCATTAAAAGGATTCTTAACAACCAGGTCAGAAAAAATATCTAAAAAAAAAAAAAAAAAAAAAAAAAGATGTAAATATTTTCTTAAAACACGCACTCTACAGCAGACCTATGCAAGGACAAAATTTATTTTCTGTGTTTACTTTTTAAATAAATTTGCGTTTGAATTAACTTGGGCCTAATTCAATCCTGATCTCTCCAGGAAGGGAATTTTCTACTGGAAAGATGAATAATTTAAGAGATGTCTATGTTGCTACATCAATTGTCAGAATAAATTAAGTCCATCTTGACTTTAACTTCTACAGGTATGTTTTACAAATGTCCTGATAGTGGTTATTCCCTTCCCCATCCACAAAACCTCAAGAAAAGATTTGCTGAAGTGCAACAGTGGTGATTTTTCAGGGCTATTTTTTCAGGCCTGATTTTGTAAGAGCACTCACTGGATTTTCTTTCTCACAGTATTCTTCAACATTGAATTGTTTATGAAAATTCTTTTGCTATTTATTATTATTTTTATTTAATTTTTAAAATTTATTATAGAGAAAATGAGTTATATTGTCCAATTGTTCTGGGGTACAAAGAAGCTTATTATTTCCTCACTAAAAAAGAAATGTATGGGGCCGGGCGAGGTGGCTCATGCCTGTAATCCCAGCACTTTGGGAGGTCCAGGCTGGCAGATCGCTTGAACTCAGGAGTTTGAGACCAGCCTGGGCAAGAAGGCGAAACCCTGTCTCTACAAAAATAAAAAATAAAAATAAAAATAAAAATAAAATACACGTACATATAGGGATGTAGTTCTATGAGTTGAAGAAAAATTTGTGTTCAAGTATTGGGTAGTTTAGTTTCTGGATAAACAATATCCATTTAAGCATTTTAGGGGTTCTTAATTTTTATCTAGTGACATTTCCTTAAGTAGAATTAATAGAGTAGGCAGTCAAGGACTCTCATCTTATCTCTGAAGAATGAATGTCAACATGTTAATAGGAGAAAGTCCCTGGGAAGGAACACTTGTCTAAGCAAAAAATAGAAGGCAGGAACAAGAGAAAATGAGTTCCAGAGGACCTAGGATGTGTAAATGGTACTTTACATTTTTAAAGTGCTGTCTCAGACATTGTCTCATTTACCCTTCAAAACTGCTTAAGTAGAATTACTGTACTATTTATTTTACAGTTGAGGAAAGGGAAACTCAGAGAAATTAAGTAAATAATAGGTTATAAAAAAATACATCTCAGCCACTTGAGCCTAGGAGTTTGAGGCTGCAGGGCGCGATGGTGACATCACTGCACTCCAGCCTGGGAGACAGTGAAACTCCATTTTTTAAAGGAAAAGAAAAGACATCTCAGAAGCACTTGTGTTCTTAAATGTCAAGAAGGCAGTTGGCTCCTGTAAATCTGTTTTCAAACTTCATTTGTCATTCAACATTCAGCAAATAAATTAGAGCTTCATTTTGAATAATTCTTTTCATCTTCTTGTTTCTTTGGCTAAATCACTCAGCTATGCTCTTATAGGAACTAGTTTTCAGTGGCAGAAGTGAAATAGACTCAATAACCAGAAAGTTTGGCTACTCAGAATCTTCACTGCAAAAATTTGTCTTCTGTCATACAAAATAATCATGGTGTCTCTGAAAAGCACAGTATTGTGGAAAGCTGTTTGGGATTAACCACACTCAGTAAGTGTGTAAGATTTACATACATGCTTTCTGATTTACCCTTCTTAAGCTTTAACCTCACCTAAAGATCCATAGACATAAGCTGTATGTGAATAAAATCAAGTTGTGAATTTTATGTCAGTTATTTACTTTAAATTTTGTACAATCTATTCCAAAGTTAAGAATGCTGTTTACTTTTCATTATCTGAGTGCCTTATATGGCATTTCATTGTTCAAATAATATTGAATGATGTGCTCTAGCTTGCAATTTCCTTTCAGAGTATACACACCCTGATTTATTTTCAGGGTGTGTATACTTGTCCGATTTTCATACCACACATTAATTTATTTGAGGTTAACTATGCTAAGGTCAGATGTTTATTTTCTATTTCCTGTTGAGAAAATAAGAGTCCAAAAGAAAAACATGACTGAGAAAAACATTCCACCATAAAACCTGAATTCCACTGGACTGAAAAATATACAAAATAAACTTCATTTCAAGAGTTGACAGCATTATTTCCAACCATATTAGTCTGTGGCATATTTTAAGTGCATGGTTCCTTTATGTTGCAAAATTTAAGTCATCATGTTACTAAATTGCACTTGAGTAAAACTGATCATTTGATTAGTCTGCTTGTTTAATTGTTTGAAATTGCCATTAACACCTAGCAAATAAGTTTTACCACTTTCATTCTGCACTGTGCTCCTTCTGATCCATTACAGATAGCCTTGGGGGAAAGCCTCAACTGCAATTCAGGGAAATGTGACGCACTCTTCAAGAGGGGCCAGCTAAATCATCTGACCTTGCACAATGGATGACCTCCAATAGTGATGTAGAAGGGCTCCTCCCAGTCAGTTTTCCAAGACTATGCAGAGTAAAGCCATGGCTCTCGAGTGCCCTTAGGAAATGAATCATTTTAAATGGCTGAACCTGATTCCTGAGAATTTACTGCTAGAGGTTGGGAAGTTTACTGAATTAAGTATTTCTCTATTCCTTTAAATAGAAATGGTGAACATAATTAACCTTTCTCAGAGGCTTGGGGTGAACTTTGGTTTTTGTGGCAGGATAGATAGGAAACTGCTTTGGTGGAGTGGAAAAATAACTGGATTTGGAGTCAGAAGCCATGAGAGGCATTCCAGCTATGTGCTTTTGAATTTATGTCTGTGCTTTAGTTGCTTTCTCTAAAAAAGTAAGCTTAATAACATATTGACCTTCTCTGTGAATAAATGGGCTTCTATGTGAACAAATGAGATGGTGGATATAAAAATATCCATCATCACACCTGTTACACTACATACATTTCATATTTTGGGGTTAGCTGCAGGACCTCTGGGTGGTTTGACTGGCTCCCTCTGTAGCCCTGATGAACCCATGCCAGGTTGAAGCAGCCAGTTCTCCTTCCTCACATGGATTCTTCATCCTCGGAAAAATCACTCTCTTCACTGTTGCTGATAGCTTTCAACTTGCTCCCATCAGTCAAAATTACATCCATTAATTTCTTCATCGCTAACCTAGTGAATACTCAAGTCATTCTGTGTCCATCTGTTTCTCCTATACCGAGAATTCTCAGATGTGAAGGGCAAGTAACCCTCTCCATTTTAAGAATGTGGGAATGTTCTTTGTCAAGCACTCCCTCCAAAGCCTGTCAATCCTTCATCATCTGAAGCAAATGATCCCCATAGGCACCAGAGCAATTTTCTCCAAGTTTTTCCAATATGCTCAAGACCAAATGGAATTCCAGACACGTGTAATTGAAAAAGCTATATCCAAGGTTATAAAGACATTCAAAATCCTGTGTGGCTCCTGTGTGACAGATCAATGTGCACCTGGGATCCTTGTTCCGCTAACACTTTCTAGCATGAGTGCACTCTGGTTGATGGACTATCTCAGAGAAGATACAATGGTATATGTAGGAAAAGTATGTTCGTATTCCTAATTAATAACTGCCAAGTAAGGAGATCAAGAGGAGTGGGGAGGAGAGTGGGCACATTTTCAATATCCACCACAGGAACTGGGTATTACTCCTGATATATAAGGGGCAGGAGCTAGGACTGTGAAACATCTTGCAATGCATAGGACAGTTCTGCATAAAGAAAAGTTGTTCTGCAAAATATCTAGAGCTCTGTCATTGAGAAACACTGTTTGTCCTTATGGAGTTGTTCTCTGACTCTAAGAGAACTGTGATAGAGATTTTATGCATTATGTTTGTCCAGCCTTTCTTTTCACAAGCACATATTAAGCACGTACAATGTGCCAGGTTGTTTGCTAAGGGCACAGAGCAGTAAAGAGAAAGCTGTCCTTGCCCTCAAGAGTGCCCTGTGGCAGAAGAGAGACAGGAAAACCAATGGACTCTAATGCTCTGTAAGGAGAGCAGACAGAGCAGTAAAGCTGAGCAGGAGCTGACAGCAGCATACAGGAGGAGGGCAAATGAGAGGTGCCTGAGACATTCACCAGGGTTTTTCCAGGAGACATGATGATTTACTGGGAGGGGCAGCAATAAAGGGGACTGGGAGCGCAAGGGAGGGGTAAGAGCAGGAAGAGGAAAGAAAGGGTTCCAAGGAGAGAAAGCAAAACCAAACAGAACTTGAGAAACTGAAAGGATTTTATTCTGGCTGAAGCAGAGAATGGAAAGGAAGAAAATAAAGGACAAGGAGCAGGTTTTGGGTAGAAGATGACCAGTCGAGTTTGAGGTGCAGAGGGCAATTCGTAAAAATGTCCAACTGGGTAAAGTCACAGATTTGAGGGTCAACTAGCATATACAAGATGCTAACTGAAGCCTTTGGGACTGAAGAAACCCCTTAGAAAGCAAAGATTGAGAAGAGAACAAGGTGTAGGGAAGGAGTAAAGATTCCTGAGAACTCTTCCATTAAGGGTTGGTGGAGGCAGCACAGTCTAAAGAAAGAGCGGAAAAAAGTAAGACAGCATGGTGTCACAGATGCTAAAAAAGAATTACTTTAAGGAGGAGGGAGTGGTCATCAAAGTCAAATGCTACTGAGAGTTAGGTAATCTGATGCCCAAGCATGGTCCATTGGATTTATCTGCATGGAGGCAGCTGGTGACCTTGGCGAGAGCAGTTTCAAGGGTGGGGAGGGAGCTGATGCCAGAATGCAGTTGAGTGAGTAATGAGAGAAAATGAGGAAGACATTGCAACTTTCTGGGAAATTTTGACACTTGAAAGGCAGGAAGGAGATAAGGAAGCACACAGATGAATGGCAGGAGGAGGGAAACAAGAGATGCAGAGCCACTGGTTGGTTTGTTTGATGGTAGGAGCAACTCGAGAATACTTAAATATTAATGGAAAAGTGCCAGGTGAAGGGAAGGAAGCAAAGGATTTAAACAGAGGATTATAAATAAGCTCTGAGAAATTGGAAATCATGGAACCTCGAGCAGAAAAGAACAGATCAGCCTTAGGGGTGAAAAACCAGCAGGGCAGTAAAAGAGGAAAATCTGAATTAGGGTTCTCCACAGAAACAGAAGCAACAGGATGTGTATATTTAGGGAGACACTTTTCTTAAGGAACTGGCTCTCATGATTGTGGAGGCTGGCAAGTCCAAAATCTGCAGAGTAGGCTGGCAGGCTGGGGGCCCAGGGAAGAACTGCAGTTAGAATCCAGAAGGCAGTCTGTGGGCAGGATTTCCTCTCCTTTCAGGGAAGTCTGTCTTTTTCTGTTAAGTCCTTCAACAGGATGGATGAGGCCCACCCACATTCTGGAGGATAATCTGCTTTACTCAAAGTCTACTTATTTAAATGTTAATCTCATCCAAGAAGTACCTTTGGAGGAACATCTAGAATAATGTTTTACCAAATATCTGGGTATCATGGCCCATCCAAGCTGACATGAAATTATCCATCACAAGTCTACCCCTTGCCAATCTAGCACCCAGGAAGAGGAAAAGATAGAAGTAACTAAGGATCTTCTGCTATTGATGGCATTCAGGTTTTACGTTATACCTCAGTTACCTTTTAAAACATTCTAGGTAATTCACATACTTTAAAAACACAGTATAAGTCTGGGTGGAGTGGCTCACGCCTGTGACCCCAGCACTTTGGGAGGTCGAGATAGGTGGATCACATGAAGTCAGGAGTTCAAGACCAGCCTGGCCAACATGGTGAAACCCTGTCTTTACTAAAAATTCAAAAATTAGCCAGGTATGGTGGCAGGTGCCTGTAATTCCAGTTACTTGGGAGGCTGAGGCAGGAGAATCGCTTGTACCCAGGAGGCAGAGGCTGCAGTGAGCTGAGATTGCACCACTGCACTCCAGCCTGGGCAACAGGAGCGAGACTCCGTCTCAAAAAACAAACACAAAAAACCACAGTATAAAGAAGTTTATATGTAGCATTGTTCCATTCAACAAATATTTACTCAGTGCCGTGTTCCTGGCACTCTCCTCCATGCTGGAGATAAGGACAAAGATTTCTGCTTTCATGCAGTTTACTGGGTAGAGGAGGGACACAGACAATTAACAAAATGATAGATGAGTAGAGCGGAGGGTGATAAATGGAGAAAAATGAAACTAAGAGGGGGAACAGGGGATGCTGGTGGTATTTACGGTCTTCAGTGGGGTGGCCCGGGGAGGCCTGATGGCGAAGCCGATGACACATATGAGGAGTGCTGAAGGGTGTGAGGGAGGCAGCCATTGAGGTAAGTGGGAAAGGGTTCTGGGAGAAGACAGCAGAACGCAGAACCCCTGAAACAGGAAGGTGACGTGGCTGGCATGCATGTGCCTGCAGCCCAGTGTGGCTGCAGCCGAGTAAGCAAGAAGAGGAGCAGGAGATGGGTCATGGAAGTAAGGCGGCAGGTGGTGCAGGGCGAGCATGGAGGCTGCTGCAGGGCCTCCCACTTTCCCTGTGAGTGAGGTGGCGTAACTGGAGCCTCCTGAGCTCCAGATTGCTGTGAGTGGGGCTCCAGCGGGGCTGGTCTTGAACTCCTGACCTCATGTGATCCACCCATCTCGACCTCCCAAAGTGCTGGGAAGATCCCTGAGGCTGCTCTACTGAGAACAGACTGAAGGGAAACAGGGCAAAGGTGAAAACCACAACACCAATTAGGAGCATATTGCTGCAGTCCAGGTGACAGGTGGTGGGCCAGTGGAGGTGGAAGGAGGTGGTTGGATTCTGGGTATTAGTCACATTTACTGAGGGTGTCATTGCTCTCATTGCTTAAGGATATTGCTTAAGTCTTTTATATGAATTATCTGGTAATCCCCCAACCCTATGAGGTAGGCAGCATCGCTATTCTCATTTTTAACAGAAAATCTCAACCCTATTTTGCTAAACCTGCCATATTTACTTATACAAGAAATCACAGCTGGTGTAAAGTTCCCCATCGAGGCTGAAGTGCATATTCTCCTGGCTGCTAGGAGTGTTGGCTGCTGGCAGCTCAGAGTCCAGCTCCTCTCTGGGCATTGCTTTCAGCCTTGGGGAGTTGCCTTCCCGTCCCGGATACAGCGATTGGTTGAAATGGGGGCTTAAAGGTAAATCTCTTGCCTCCATTCATGACATCTCTAAGGGGATATCCCAGTTCTAGAGCTCCCCATGGGATCAGCCGAGGCCTCTGTTGGAACTGCGTTCTACTCAACATCTCCTCTCTCCTGCTCCCCTGATGTTCCCGAGGGTGCTCCTTAACAAACTTCCTGCTTGCAAATCTTTGCCTTGGATTCTGTTTTCTGGGGACCCATATATAAGAGAGTTTTTAAGATGAAAAAGTGATCTAAGATAGCCAGAGAAAGTGAAACTTCTCTGAAAATAAATTATGGAGATTTCATTTTGAAATTCAGTTCATAAGTATGGCCACAATGTGACTTAAATTCTGTTGTTCTTTTTTTCTAAACGAAATAATGTTTAATTTCCTGAGCTTATGAATAAAACTGCCAGATTTAATTAACACAGCATATATATAGTGAGAATGTAATTTCGTCAACAAGAAGCAACAAACATAATTTTGTGTCTACTTGTGATATTAGAAAGCATATTTGAGCTTTTATACCTGAAAATACCACATCAGCTGAAGAACATATCTCCACTTGTTAAACCTGGCTAACAAATGGTAATTGAAATTTTAATTCCTTCCAGAAATACACGGCAGCTGGTATCCAAGTCCACCTGTGGTCATGAGAGAGTTATCTTAAATGTTCACCTAAAATAGGCTGTGTGAAGGACTTTTTAAAATACTCATTGACTCCTGATTTTTTAAACATGTTCAGACTTCACCCCAAGCTATGCCTTAGGGTCTGCTTTATTTTTTTCTGTTTGAACGTGACAGAAATAGTTTTATAAACCGCACTATTAAAAGGAATTATAATAAAGTAGTCTTACTGATATACTCAAGGTATCAGCAAACATTGGTTAATTCGACATGGGTAGATTTCTTTAGACTCTAATGATATGGTGTCTCTTCAGTACTCAATCCTTTATTACTTTATTTTTCTACATACACGTATTGCAGTCTAATGCAATGTCCTTATAAAGTTCCTGTGATCCATACGGGAGGGAATACAAAGAATTATATCAATAGGCACTATTATCATAACAAGTCTCTATGTTATGCATTAAACATTCTCATCAGAAAGATTTTAGTTCTATCCCTTCCCATGTGTTAGGCAACTAAATAGTGAGTGAAGATTTCTTTTGTATAGGAGCATTAAAAGCACAATACAAAATTTAGTTACACCAGGAGAAAAGAGCCTGGTCTTGCAAACTGATAAAATTTAAGTGTGAAAAGGAATTATTTCTATGGAAAATAAGTACATGCTTTGAAAATGCTCAAAAAGGAAAGATGTTCAAAAAATCACTGTTGAATTAGATGTGAAATAATTGTGAAAGACTGGAAGAGAAAAATTAGAAAAATCTCAGTCTACTCAAATTATGTTGCAAATCTCTTTAAATTTTTCTTCCAATTTTAAATATCAAAACTGAGACTCATAGCAATGAATTAGGAGGTGGCTTTTGCAGATTCTAATTAGAAGATTCTTACTCAAAGAGAAGGATTTGATTTGATATCAGAAGATTGGTGAATGGATGTACATTTGAAATTTCAGTGTTAAATAAAATACTCAAGAGTTTGCTTAATTCGTTTTATGATTCTCTATTTTTAACCGACTTTTTAAGCTATTTGACAAAGCACACACGTGGCCAAGTACACATCAATATCTTGCCTTTATTCAAGGAGAATCACTATTTCTCTTTCGGGGCTTATTAGCTGAGGCATTTCTTGGGAGTTTAGTGTAGGAAGGGGTGACTTGTTGCGTGGTCTCTGGACTTTCTACTCCCATCACACAAGGTAGAAGGTTAGAAACCTTCTCCAGGGTAACTGAATGGTAGAGACCTCTGGAGGCCTATGGCAGGTCTGCCAGTGGTTTTCTGAATCTCCAACATAGATAATCCCAGGCTTTATATTACTGCAGGAGTTATAAATGTGAGAACTGCCCCCACAGCAAAGCAAAGCTAACACTTGGTGTTTGTTGAGGATTTCAGAAAAGGGTTTTGACATTTTTCTTTGATAATTTGAATCTTAAACTGAATACATGACCTTAGATGCAATATTTTCCAAGGGAGATTTCCCTTATACTACAGAAATATTATAAATGAGGTAAAGAGGAAGGAGAAGTCAGTGGTACTTCTGCATTATTCAAAAAATAAAAAAAATTAAAAGAAGCAGAATATTCATGTCATACATAATTACTAACTTATTATAGTGCTATTTTCAGCATTGTAAGCCAGCCAAAAAGAGACTGGTATAGGTACAACCCTTATGATTAATTTCACCATTGCCTTTGAGATCTATTCAGTCATTACAACACTAATGGATAATTGCTGGAATTGATTTCAGATAATAGCGCCTTTAACCTTGCATTTCCCTAATCACCTCTTTCTTGCTGTGTGCAAATATGAAAAACATCAGATACTATAAAGTTGAAGTAGAGGTGGAGCAGCTGGGAGGGAGAGGAATCCCTGTCTCAGCAACTTCCACAAAGAAATCGCAACATCAAAATAAGGGCAATCTTCCAGTCACCAAGGATAAATAATCATCAAAATGATGAATAGCTCTGGTATTTTCCTTTTCCCTCTAACACAAAGAGTGACAATCTATTTCTTAAAAACAACAACAACAACAAAAATACCCACATCCGTTGAAAATTCACCACAGAGGTATCCACACAAAAATGATATTTTTAACCAGAAGTATTTTGAATCCAGTTTGAGAGCATAAACTGTTTCACTAATTACTATATGTAATATATTTATAGCTTTAATCATTTTTCCCCATGTCTCAAGGGACATATTTCTTCCAGAAGCACAGTTGTTGAAGCAAACATTTATTTATATTGTTTCACAGCAAAGAAACGGAAGTAGCCAACCAGCTACTATAATTCTACAAAATCAACTGCCAGAGAATTTTGTTTAATTTATACTTTTGCTCCAAGCTGTGCCTGAGGGTCTGCCTTATTTTTCTTTTTGAACTTGAAAGAAAATAGTCTGTTATAACAAAACCAATTAAAAAGATACTGATACACTTCCTATCAACCATGTAAGTTTCAGGCAAACTTACTGCCCTTTTCCTCCCTTCAAGAATGCCATCTAAAATTGATAAATATTAATTATTAAAGCCAAAATATACTTTTATGTACCCTTGAAGGAATATGCCTTTTAAAAAATGACATTTCCTCATTGCAAAGGAATAATCATTGTGGAACACCTGGAACACACAAGAAATTATAAAGGAAAAAATTAATCTATAATCTCATCCCCCAGATATAAGCATTATGAACATTTTGGAAACTGTCTTCCGATGAAAGAATAGAATTATTGATTAAATCTTAAAAATGACCTTCTATTCTGCAATAAAAAACTTCTTCAACTAAAAGCTTTGATACAGTTATTCCTCTGGAACTTATATTTCTTGTAATATTTGGGAAAATAATTGATAGCAAACTTGATATGTATGGTTTAAAACTTCTGCCATATTAGGTTGGGTTTGGAGACTCACACCTGTAATCTCAGCACCTTAGGAGGTTGAGGTGGGTGCATCACTTGAGGTCGGGAGTTCGAGGCCAGCCTGGTCAACATGGTGAAACCTGGTCTCTAATAAAAATACAAAAATTAGCTGACCGTGATGGTGCATGTCGGTAATCCCAGCTACTTGGGATGCTGAGGCAGGAAAATCACTTGAACCTGGGAGGTGGAGGTTTCGGTGAGCCAAGATCGTGCCACTGCACTCCCGCCTAAGTGACAGAGCAAGACTCTGTCTAAAAAAACACACACACACACACACACACAAACAAAACCAACTTCTGCCATATTTGTCATGTTAAATATTAAGTAACAGGTCCTAAAGTCTAAAAGATTTTGATTGATAAGCAATATGCTTGTGTAAATGTAACAATGACACTGTCAAAATAAGCCTTGAGACAATCCAAGTAGACACTTCAGTGAAATGCATGATTTGGTTGGTAGATGTACTTTAAGCATATCCCAAAGTGAAACCGTCAGAAAATTCAACAAAATGTAGGCAGTCAATCTGTAGAGGCATGAAAACATCTTCAAAGGCTTCTGTGAGCATCATAATATTTAATAAAAGAGAGGATTAACCTTGCTTTATTTTGCCTATAATTGGAGCTTGCCAGGCAACTATAACTGGCTGGTTGGGTACTTCCGACTGGCTAGTTGGGTACTTCCGCTTCTGATACTAGCAGATTGCTGCTAGTAAGGCAGAACTTAAATTTTTAGTTTCTTCTGAAGCCATATCTAAGGATATGTTTAGTATTTTTTCTTCCATTGGAGGACTAAAAGGAGAATGTTAATACACACACACACACACACACACACAAAACTAACATATCCCCAATACGGTAATCAACTGTCTTATCATTTCCTTTCTGTTTAATACAACTTTCAGGGCATTTAATTTCTATACTCAAATGTCTTCATGGAAATACTTTCAGGCATGGGTTGTCTAGGGCTTTCTATATGCATACCATTCAAATTCATTGCAATAAATACCATAAAAACTTACCAGTATGTTTTTGACAACCAACTCTTGTTAGCATGTATATATTCAACTGTCAGTTCATTGTGTAATGTATAGCAATGAAAAGTTTTACAAGAAAACACCAAGACTTAGATGCAAGGTAGAGTTATTGCATTAATAGCAGACTTGAACACTGAGCCAAAAGACTCAGAGTCCAAGAGCTACCCCACCTCCAAGGATCAGTTTACTGTCAAGAGAAACAAACTCCCCCTCCATATACTGGGAGGGCCAAGTGAAATAAACAACGGTCTTTAAAGCACGAAGGCCAACACCCTGCCTGTATGGTGCTTACTTGAGAGCTGTTCTGTAGTGGTAGATCGCTTCCTTGTTCCGACCTTGGTCCTTCAGGAAATTGGCATAGTTGTAGTGAACCTTGGCATTGTGGGGCAGAGTTTGAACTCCAGACCTAAAATGAATAAATTTTTTAAAAAGCAACAAAGAATATCATTGTCAGATTCCTTTATGTTTTACTCAGTTTCACGAACCTGCGTTTGAAATGTCCATTGTATTCTAAAACAAGGCATTGTCGCCTAAAACGAGGCTTCCAAAATTTATGAATTATATAATTACTAAATGTTGTTTTCTATAGAAAACAATGGAGGCAGTATAGTGTTACATATAGCTGAACAAGCATGCTAACTGTGTGTGAACAAAACGCCCTTAGCCTATAAACATAGGGCCTTTGTTGTGCCAGAGACACAGCTGGAGCCTGGGTAAGGCTCTGTCGCTCTTCCTGAGGCTTTTCTTGGGGAGTATAAGAGGGTCCAATGGTATACCTGAGAACACATTGTACAACATGGGACACACACAGCTTTGCAATTAACAGACCAATCTCGCTTTCTTAATTTGTGGTGCAGGGGCAGATGCACCCACACTGGGGCTGCTGCACAGACAGGCCCTGCCAAGGCTGATTACAAATGCTTTTCCTTCTAGGGAGAATTGCAGCATTGGGCCAGCCCTTTCTTCCTTTTGCATCTGTCTCTGGAGCAGGTTTCTTTTTCATGGAGAGTTGATGAAATACCCTAAGTGATCTCTGAGTGCACAATAAAGAACCAGAGGAAAACAAAGATTTAATGATTTTCATAAAATGAGAGTAGCTCATAACAACAACCTGCTCCACAAAACATGAGATGTAACATGCAGTGTCCTCTATTCTCTGTCTTCTTTCTCTTTATTCTTTCCCATCATTCTTGTTTCCTTCAATGTGGAAACCCATGCAACTGGTTAGTGTGAGACTCTCTCTAGCTCCCCTCCCATCTACAAGGTCATCGCTTCCTCCTTGGTATGGTACAGTTCTCAGGGGTGCCGTATTGAAAGGAAAACACATTCCAGATCTGGGAGTGTGCACGGGGACTCAGAAAGGTCCTTAGTGACTCAACAATGGAGGGTGATAAAGTCAGGCTTATTCGAGATAATTATGACATGCCAGGCCCTCATATAATCTACATGAACGAAAGTGGTGGAAAAAAGGCAAAAGTTAATGTAGGCCCAAGCAGAATCATTAAAAAGGGTAAATTCCAGAAGTGAGATGGTTTGATGAAATCAGTTTGCAAGCATTTCTCTAAGCTGAAGTAAATGGTACAGTTGTGTATCATCCACATAGAGTCTCTTCAGTACCACACACTGTGCCAGGTGCCGGAGATACAATATGGTTAGAGTCCCAGCCCTTAGGGAGCTTATGAGGGTGAAGAAGTAGGAGGAGGGGACTACAAAATGACATGTAACAATAGGTGAGCAGGGTATCAAGGAAGCACAGCATGCTTATCCCCGAATGGGATCAGATGAGGCTTCCAGAAGGCAGTGAAGGTGAAGCTGAGACTTTAAGGATAAGAAGAAATGAAATTAGCCTCTGGAGGAAAAGGCAGCAGGATGTCCTACGCGGAGGCCCCCAAGAAAACAGAGCCTGGGGCTTCTGGGGGACTGGAAGAAATTCAGAGTGGCTGGATCATGCTAAGTCCTAGAGTGGAGAGAATCTAATAGGCCCTGTGAGTCGCACTGGAGACTTCCTGGGGAGTTATCTGAAGAGCAGCAGAGAATCAGTGCAGAGTCTCCAACAGAGAAGTGAGGGACAGGGTAGCAAATGAGAAGAACTTAGCAGTCTTCTGGCTGCAGTGCATGGAGACCTCCTCCGGGGCTGCCGAGGAACCTCAGAGAGGAGAGGAGAGGGAAAGGGAGGAAAGGGAAAGGCAGGGGATAGGAGTGGAGCAGAGAGAAGATGAGAGAAAGAGAATAGTCAGAATTTCAGCAGGGGCCATAGGGAGGAACAGAAGGAATCAGGAGATATCCAGGAAGCAGAGGTGGCAGGTGGCAGGACAAGGTGATGGTTGATTCTCTGGAGAATAGCCCTGCATGTTCATGTCGATTCAGTTTTTTCCTTCCTCCAATCATTAATTCACTTATAGATTTCCTTCTTCTTTTTTTTTTTAATTGAGATTGTCCACCAAAATAAATCATTACAAAAAGGATCACTATAAGACTGGCCTCCCTACCAATAAGTTTTGTTGGAAATTAACCTTTCCCTATACTAAGCCTGGGCCAGTTTTTTTTTTTTTTCTTTTAATGCAGGTGTAATTATTCTACAGATAAGAAAATGAGGCTTTTCTCAAAGACATTAAAAACTTTGTTTAAATGGTCACTGTACTGGTCTGCTCAGGCTGCCATAACAAACACAAAACCCATAGACTGGGTGGCTTAAACAACAGACATTTATTTCTCACAATTCTGGAGGCTAGAAGTTCAAGATCAAAGTTATGGCTGATTCAGTTTCTGATGAGGGTTCTCTTCCTGTCTCACAGATGGTCACACTCTATATATGACCCATATGGCCTTCCTCGGTGTGTGCACACAGAGGAAGCTCTGGTGCCTCTTCCTTGTTGTATACGGGCATCACCCCTCCTGGATTAGGGCCTCACCCTTGTGACCACATTTAACCCTCATCACTTCCTCACAGGCCCTATATCCAGATACAGTGAAACTGGAGGTTATAGCTTCAGTATACAAATTTGCAGGGATGCAAACATTCAGTCCATATCAATCACCAAAGCCCAAGTTCTTAATCATGAGGGAGGGCCAGCAGCAAGAGTAAGGCTGTCCGAATGCCACTGAGTGACTGTGCCTATAGGGTTTACTTTCTGCCTGGTGCTTGTCTACGTTGGGGCCCATCTGCCTGGGGTGATATCAACAATTTGAAGATGATATGAGGAGGGTGGGAGCAGGAAGGTGTTGTTTTGTCCTTTGTAGCTGCTTCAGAAACAATGTCCACAAGATCACACAGCTGGCAAGTGGCAGGGGTGGGACTCGGACCTGAGGAGTTTGGTTCTAGAGTTTCTGTTCCTTCGCCTGAAGGAAGGTGGTAGGAGGAATGATAAAATATAGACAGATGGGTTTGAAGGCTATTTGGAAAAGAAATTCCTGCAACTTATTTGCATTAAATGAGACAGGAAGACAACTGATGAGAGAGAGGAAGGACTTCGAGATGAGAACCTAGTTTCTGGGCAGTTGTACTTTAACCAGTACATATTTACATTTAATTTTTAATTTAAAGGTCAGATTAATGGGAAAATTCCATATAATGTGTTAAAGCCTGTTGGAGAAGTATGTTAGAGCATACTTCCTCGTTTTATATGGGCACCACCCCTACATCAACTTTTGTTGAGCTTTTATTGAAATAACAGCCTCTGAGGACCAAGCAAAGACGGCCCCACTAAAATCCACTGTCCGGGAGCTTGAGGACCTCTCCCGGGGAGGGATCTGATGGGCACCTGTGAAACTAGAGAACGGCCAAAAGAAACAGACCATCTGAAAGCAGCAGACCCCATATTTACAGCTGCTTCAGAGATTTAAAATGCACCACAGTGAACATGGGAGTGCAGATATCTCTTTGAGATACCTATTTCATTTCCTTTGGGTAAATACCCAGAGGAAGGATTGCTGGGTCACAGGGTAATTCTATTTTTAATTTCTTGAGGACCCTCCCTATTGTTTTACAAATGGCTGAACCAACTTCCATTCCCACCAACAATGTACCAAGGTTCTCTTCTTTCAACATCCATCCCAACACTTGTTATCTCTTGTGTTTTTGATAATAGCCATCGTAACAGGTGTGGGGTAATATGTCATTGTGATTTTGATCTGCGTTTCCCTGATGATTAGTGATGCTGAGAACCCTTTCGTATACTTGTTGACCATTTGCTTGTCTTCTTTTCAAAGATGTCATTCAGGTCCTTTGCCCAGTTTAATCAGATTAGTTGTGGGGTTTGTTTTGCAATTTAGCTGTATGGGTTGCTTACATATTTTGGATATTAACCCCTTATTGGATATACAGTTTGCAAATATTTCATCCCAATCCACAGGTTGTCTTTTCAGTTTTTTTCTTGTTTCCTTTGCTGTGTGGAAGTTTATTAGTTTGATGGAGTCCCATTTGTGTATTTGTGCTTTAGCTTCCTGAGTTCTTAGTGTTGCATCAAAAAAATCATAGCCGAGGCCAATGTCAAGGAGCTTTCCCCTTATTCACAAGAGCCAAGATATGGAAACAACCTGAGTGTCTATGGACAGAAGAATGGATACAGAATTTGTGGTATATACATACAATGAAATATTATTCAGCCTTAAAAAAGAGATACTGCCATTTGCAACAATATGAGTGAACCTGAGGGACACTATGCTAAGTAAAGCCAGATGCAGAAAGAAAAATACTGCATGATCTTACTTATATGTGAAATCTTAATAAGTGAAATTGAACACATAGAAAATGAGAACAGAATAATGGTTAGTAGGTGTGGCAAGGAGAGGAAATGAGAAGATATAGGTGCAAGGGTACAAATTTACAGTTATGTAGATGACTAAGTCTAGAGATCTCATGTACAAAAAGAAGGCTATAGCTAAGAATATGGTACTGTATATTTTAAATCTTTAAAGAGAGTAGATTTTAGGTGCTCTTACTATTAATACAAAAAAGAAAATAACAGGTAACTATAGGAGATAATGGATATGTTAAATTGCTTACCTGCAGTAATCATTTCACTGGATATGCATATCAAAACATGTTGTACACCATAATTTTATACAATTAAAAAAAGGAAAAAGAAAGAACATGGAATAAAGAGGGTTGCTTCCTTTTACTTTTCCTCTATTTTATTCCCTGTCTGAAAAGAAGGATAAATAATATCATAGATGGTGTTGATGAAATTCTGGCTGCATGGAGAGTATCTAAGAAGTACTATCAATGTCCAATGTTGGCACCAGCTGAGGTTGATAAGATAGCCTGAAGGTTGTATATTTTTAAATGTACAGTTGCTAAAGGGTTTTTTTTTTTTTTTTAGCATATCTAGTGAAGGGCAATGTATTAAACTGTCAGGGGAACCAACTCTAGGTTTTGCTGAAAACAGAGATCAGCATCTATCTTGTGCTTTACCCTTTACAAAGGGCTCCTCTGTGTTCACTCACTTAAACCTTGCTGATGGGGTTCCATATCTCTGAACTAGCTGCCTTTGGGGCTAAAATGAGGCAAGAACTACATTTGCCCTGTTGTCTGAACAAAACCTGCTGCAGACAAAGGAAAATACTCATGCTTCTCATGTACTAGAATGAGGTCCCTTCCTCTGCTTTTAAGAGGCATCCAGTAGCCAAGAAGGAAACATCCTCCTTATGGCCTAATGAGAACTTGTCACTCCTATGGTACACGGAATCACAATCCTCACACCACACAGAATAGGAGGACCCAAAGGATCCCTGGTGACCATTTCATTTTCTTTGTCTTCCTCTCATTTTACACAACAGAGAGCCAAGCCTTAGAGAAGATCAGTGGTCCAGTCATAAGTGACAGTATTGCATTTCTACGACAACCAAAGGCATTTCCTATATAGATTGTGGATACTTCTTTTCGGAGGTGGGTGCTAAAATACTAACACTATCTTTCATTTATGATATCTTTATGGTTTATAAAATCTCCTTATTTGAATGTTAAAAAGTAACTAAAATGTATGATAGGTAGCTAGAATTTTAATGTAATTTTTCGAATGATAGTATCCAACATAAATTTAGTCATATTGGCATTACATTTAGCCAAGTAAGCGTATTAGTAATGGCATTAATAATCAAATTTCTATTAAGGAAAATTCCCGACTTTTTCTATCTAGAACTAAATAGTGCATGGTAGCGGTAAGTTTTGAAGGCACCTGTGATTATAGCAATGAATACAACTGACATATTTATTGAAATTGATCCTTTTCTCTGTGTGATTAGCACAGTAATTCTAACTTATGCCCCACCCCAGGAATAGACAATTGGGCCTGTGGAAACATGGTCCTTGCTGAGATCAGGGCATTGTTTCATAATGGCAAGAGGAAGTAATAATGTTCCTAACAGGCAAGCAGAAGTGGGTGGAGTCACTAAAATCCTAAGAACACACTGCTTTTTCCCATTGTTGGTTTTGACCTTTTTGTTCTCTCTGTGATATTTTTCTGCTATGTTTTTCTAGGCTCTCATTTCAAAATGAACAGTTTGTGAAAAAAAGGAAAATAAACAACAAGCCAAAGGCAATACTTTCCCTGGAACTTAACTGGCCAGGTCACTCTTCCCTCCAGGAATAGTCTCCCTGTTTGCTTTTTTGATGCTTCAATTTCATACTTCCAATTATTATCATGGAAACATCCAGCTATACCCATATTTATTCCACAGAGAAATATAATATTCATAAATTATATGACTGAACTCAAAACCCTGTTAATAATTACAAGAGTGATTATAAATAAACATCTCCCTTTCAACTCAGGATTTTAAATTCATGCATTTCACATATCTCCCTCACACCTTTTATTGTGGAAAACTAGATAAATAACAAAAAAGCTACTTTAATCAGGTGTATCTCCAAGGTTTTAGAACATCAGTTTGTTTTGTTGGCATCATTGGACAATAGGTCAGGAGGACCATCCCCAAATTCCTAATTAGAAAACAAACCTGAAAAAAATATTCGTAGTATTCAGTCAGAGGTTAGCAAAAAGGAAAGGAAGAAGAATTTGTGACTCTCCTCAATTCTGACCCCTGCCTTGACCTGAGATTTTATAACGCCACACACAGGATGGACAGTACTTATGGAATGCTTACTTTAAATCAGGTGCTGGGCTAAGCACCAGTTTCCACGGATCATTTCCTTTAGTCCTTGCTGTAACTTGTCAAATAAGTAGTATTACTCTGCCTCCCATATTACAGATGAGGAAATTGAAGCTCAGAGAGATGAAGACCTTTTTGTAAGGTTACAGACCCAATAAATCATTGAGCAGATATTTCAGCCAAGGCCAGTAAATGGTCAGAATCAATCGTGAAGTTGATCAACAGTTGATGCTTAACAAAATCAGTACCATAAGACCGAAGTAACATTAGAACGTCACTATCACAATGTTTATATGATTGGCAAGCAAAACCACAGCCTGTGGGCCATGAGTATGTCCATGTGTTTACATTTTGTCTTTAGTCTTTTCCCCAAGACAACATCAGAGTTAAATAGTTGCAAAAGAGGCTGTATGACCCACAAAGCTTAAAATATTTGCTATCTGACCTTTACAAAAGAATCTGTCAGTACCTGGTTTATATTCTTTTCCCTGGGAAGTATTCTAAATTCTCTGCCTCAGCAATTCAGAGAAGGGGAAAGAGAACTACTGTTTTTCCTACAGAGTAGGAAGATGATCAAGGCCATAAATGTTAATTGCTGGTCTGTGGATCACTTAAACAGTTCAGGAATGGGATTTAGAGAGACCCTGAGCTGGATGCAAAAGGAAATATGTTTGTCCCTTTCCAGGTATTTTGAAGATTAGGAGAGGGAAGAGGGTTTAATCTAATCAAATTATGTTATTATATTTATACACTCCAAACAAATGTAGGGTTCTGGGCTGTCACTAGGCCCAACCAGAGCTATGCGGTGATCTACCTACCAGTTCAGCACATAGAACAGCTTCTTACTGTAAGAATTAAAGAAAATATGCCTTGCAGCTATGATCATAAATCTTTTTCTCTCTGCTTATACTTGAGCTAGCTTAGGTTAAAACAATGTAAAATATAGGCATGGCAAAGTTTATGTATCTTTTGATTTTTATACCAGATTTGGGTTCAAATCTTGGCTTCTGTAAAGGCTATTTCAGCTTAGACAATTTACCCTGTCCACACCTCTGATAAGACACAAGTGCTGGGTTCTTGTGCTTTTTGTGTGTAAGGTTCTTGCTGATAGAAAAAGTTTTGGCCAGGCACATTGGCCCATGTCTGTAATCCCAGCACTTAGGGAGGCCAAGGAGTAGAGACCAGCCTGGGCAATACAGTGATAACTGTTCTCTACAAAACATAAAAAAATATTAACCAGGTGAGGTGGCACACACCGATAGTCCCATCTCCTCGGTAGGCTGAGGTGAGAAGATCACTTGGGTCTAGGAGGTCAAGGCTGCAGTGAGCCATGATCACGCCACTACACTCCAGCCTGGGTGACAGAATGAGACTTTGTCTCAAAAATAAATCAATGAATAAATAAAATAAAATTATGCAGGAACCCCGCATCTGTATCTCCTAAAAATATATCACACAGTGGGATCTTTTGTGTAAAAGGAGGCCTCCGCTGGAAAGGCTGGAGCTTGACCAAAATTTGTATTTTCTCAACACAAAGTTCTATCTTAAGATACTCTGTAAGATTGCTCATGGAAAGGCCAGGCAAAACCATCCCACATAATTAGAGAGGCCTCGGTGAGGCCATATGTTTTAGGAATGGTCTATGGGTTTATTGTCTGGAACAGAGGGGAAGATGGAGTCTCTGCCAAGGGCATCACCATCTCTGAAATTATTGTAAATTTTTCTTACTCAACTCAGCCGGCTTGTGTTTTGGGCCATTATGGCTAATTTAGGGTTTTCTCCTCTTTTAATACTCAGCTCAGACCTACAAGAGCATAATCCTTGACGGCCTGAATTGGTCTTAGTCACCTACCCACCCACCTGTACTTACATAGTGTTCTGGGTTTAACACTGCATTATAATGAAATATGTTCATGTGTTGCCTCCCATGCAGATTCCCAGGTCCTCCATGCACACTCTCTCTCTCTCTCTCATCCTAGAACACACTGCACAGTAACAATCTGAAAACCTTACACAGCATTTCCCACATGCCAGAAACTGTCCTGTGCATCTTTCACATACTATTTTATTCTTACACTATACTCAGGAGATAAACATTAGTATTTTACATTGTAAAATGAAGACACTAAGGCACAGAGTGGTTAAGTAACTTGCCTAAGATCACACAGCTATTCAATGGCAGAACTTGGAGCAGAGCCAGAAAGCTTAACTCCAGACCCCGCACTCAACCACTAACCTTAACGTGCCTCATAGATTCTCAGTAAATGTTTGTTTGACTGATCTGAACATTACTGAGCACAGATGAATTCATAAAAACATCTGTTCTGGCCTTGAAGGAGAAAGAACAGTCTTAATAGTCTTTTAAAGTCTCAGATTCTTAAAAGTTTTCTCAGGGCATAGATAAATGATAATAGGCAAAGATTTCTAAAAAATATCAATAGCTTTGATTTGCACATTACACAAAATTTCATTTGACCACCAAAGGTCTCTTCAGTTACAAAATCTCTTTAAGGACAAATGTCGAATGGCTGTTGTTAAGAAATCAATTGATGTGAAGATACTTACTACATACTTCCATCTAAAACAATAGAAGTTTCTGGATGCAAGGTCAGTCAGGTATTTTTTTTTCTTTTTTTTTACATCGTTGGCATCAGCTGTGAAGGGTTTGAGTACTAAGTCTGCCAACATCCATTCCCAAAGTTGCTCTGATTAAGCAGTCAACATCGTTAGAAAATACAACCACTGTTAGTACCTTTATGCAGGCAGAAGGTTTAACACAGGGCAGAATTGTTTTGAAGTTTCTCATAAAAGCTCTGACTATTGAAAGAGAAAGGAAGAAAAAATTATGCCAACAGAACTCAGAGGAAGTTATATTACTGAACTTAAATACCCCTGTGTTTACAGAATGACCTCAGTTAGCATGAGGCAGAAGGAAGGAATGAGTCTGTTGTGAGAATCGTGTTTAATAGAAAGGGGTATGACAGGGACTTAACAGAATCTGATACCTAAGAGTGATTTTGCAGATCTGTGTGGGAAAAAAGATGCATTAAAAAAAAATTCACACAAAAAACTACATTGAGCTCCCTACAGTACCCACTGAAATGATCATAACGATGATCATGACAATAATATGTAATAATACATAAATAAAATAATAGGACATGCATGCCAGATGGACTTTTTGTTTTACATTTTTAAAAATATATATTTTTAAATATATATTGCCAAATATTATAGCAAAATCAAATACATTATTTAAAAATAGTAGAAGGCTGCAGTGAACTTCTGTCTTATTTGTTCATTCACTCATTCATTTATTTTTGGCAGCCCAGAGATTATTCCCCCTTCTTACGGTGCTTGGATTTCCTGCTGGGAACCTCCCTGTTGCCTCACTTTGAGAAGTCTGGGTGGAATCCCAAGGGGTTCTGCCTGCCCTAACTCCCTCCATGGAACTCAGAGGACGCTTCTTGGTCAGTCAGTCATCTCGGTGCCCTGCTAGGGACAAGGGGCAGGCATGTGACTAATCTTAAGTTCAACCAAAAAGCTTTCTTTTCTTAGGACTTTGATGCATATTTCCAAAAAACTAGTGTTAAGTTTACCTGTTTGTTTCTGAGAGGGTGCTCAAGAGGGATTGTCCAGATGCCTGTTTCTTGTCTTGGGCGTGCCGGGTTCTTCACTTCCCTTCAATTCTGTATGCTTTCCTAGCCTCTTCCAACAGTTTCCCCTTTTCTTAAGTGATACCAGCTCTGCTTCAATTGTTTGCCCCCAGTGAATAAGTGTTGGGTACCAGCTAATCAGGAAACCAAGTAAAAATCATGCTGACTAAATTGACCAATCAGGCCATAAGTGAGGATGGAAGCTTGGAAGAGGCCCAGACTGGGGATTCTTGGGAGATTGGGCAAATACTGTTTGGGTGTCAGGTGTGGCAGTGCCAAGAGAGCCAGGTGAAGGTCACTAGGGCTGTGGCATTTAGTGAGGCTGACTAAGCCCCAGAAACACAGCATCATGAGTGGCAGTCTCAAAGAATGTTCAAAATTAAGGTTCAAAATAAAGCAATTAGGTCACAGATCACAACATAGCATGCTGGAATATTCTGAAGAAGGATACTGCATTTCTCTTCCCTCTGGCTGTGTGCTCACCTTTCGCATGCACTTGACTGAACAATGAAATTAGGCTTATCGGTTTCACTTTGTTTATAGCTGATTTTACAGCCCCGCTCATCATTAAAACTGTTTCCATCTGAATTCACAGACTCAAAAACTTTCCCAGGAGACTTATTTTCATAAATTCACTTAGAATGAGCTTATGTTAAGTTTTATACATCATTTAAAAATTCTAAAGTTAAAACCCCAGATAAAATTATATCTTCCATTTAAAACTTTTACTAAAGATAGTTTTCCTTGGTAAATACTGCCAGGCCCATGTTACCTCATTCGTTTGGAAACAATTTGTAAGCAAAGAAATAAGCAGGAAGATATTTACTTTTATCTGTCTAGTCATACCTGAATAGGGACTCTCTTGAGAGCCAAATTTCATTCTGTTTCACAGTTTTCCAAGAGAAAAGCAGCAGCAGCAACACAGTGGACACAATCAGGGTGGTGGCCCCACATCGATTCAGCCAAGTGCACAGCTTGCTCAGTCCATGCACAAAAAGGATGCAGTAGCCCATGCTGGAAAACAGAGTGGAAGGATCGGGATTACTTTGGGGGTGCAATGGCTTCCCCCCAGAATTATCTCCTACAAAACTAACCTTCATATGAAGCTTGTCCTGTGCTAGAGAAACAAACAGAAACTCCCCTGCCTTGGACAACATTAACATGTTAGTTCTCTGAAGCGCTGCACTAGCATATTTGCTATGTCTTATCGAAATATTTCTTGCTATTTCTTCAGTGTAGAGAATGATAGAGTCATCTTGCAGGCTCAAAGTGCCCTGGATTTTAGCAGCTGAGGCATCATGAGAAGTCTCACATATAAGCTTTTGGGTCCTGAACGGATCCTCTGACCCAAGCTCCCTCATGTCACTGTCACTGTATAACCCTATTGGCACCATGTACCCAAATTTGGAGTCTATGCTGCCACAGGTCACATCACAGCTTTGTAGGGACAGTGTCTGAAAGCTCTGCGTCAGGTCCTGGAAGGGATGTTGGTCATCAAGGAGGACTGTTCTCTGTTTCCAGGGCCATCTGAAGCCCTTAAACTTTGGAAAATCTACCCACAGGCCGACTCCTGAGCCTCACAACTTGGAGCTCATCACAGACAAGCTGTACTGATATGCCTAGCGTTACCGGTAGGTACAGGGCTCATGTGTTATCTGAGTAGCACTTTGTATATCAGCATTACATCTCTAAAAGCCTTTGGCTTCGTGCCACGTGGTCCCTCACATCATCTATGTGCCCATAGAGACACTTCCTGCCTGCCACTTGGACACAGAAGAATATAAACTTGCAGTTTATACCCATTATTGCTGTGTGGATTTTAGTTGAAATCTGAATTTTTTTTTTTTTTTTTTTTTTTTTTTTTTTTTTTTTTTTTTTTTTTTTTTTAGACAGGGTCTCACTTTGTCTTCCAGGCTGGAGTGCAGTGGTGCGATCATGGCTCACTGAAGCCTCAACCTCCTGGGCTCAAGTGATCCTCCCTCCTCAGCCTCCCCCATAGTTGGGACTATAGGTGTTCACCACTACACCCAACTAATTTTTGTATTTTTCTGTAGAGATGGGGTTTTGCTATGCTGCCCAGGCTGGTCTCGAACTCTTGGACTAAAGTGATCCACCTGCCTTGGCCTCCCAAAGTACTGGGATTACAGGTGTGATTCTTCCCAAAAATGGTAACTGCCAATTATTACAGAATATCTTCAGAAAGAAGCAAGCTTGTGTAAAGGCATCCTATATTAGAAACTATTACTAACAGAAGTATTAATACAGCCCCAAGTAAATACAGCCCATATACTTGTTCTCTTTTTTATTCATTCTTTCTTTTATGTGGCTGGCAATATTCTAGGAACTAAACATATATTTATAATAAAACACAGGCTCCACAATCAGAGAACGCCAGTCTAGTGAAACAGGTTGCTCTAGTTAATAGAAACAACTAAATATTCTCATTCCCAAACACACCTGCTTAAAAAAACTTTTTTCTCCACCTTCTGTTCTCTGTATCAAGAGCAGAAAAACAACAGAAAAGCAGTTGAGGTTTCTGACTTGGGAGACCCTGGGAATCAAGTTGGAGCTCTAATTTCTTCCTTCAAGTCCCATAAGTCGGTTAGTCCAGCTCCGTAAGTTTAGGGTTCACTGTTCGGCCAAAGAGAGTCACTGTCCTACTCCCCAGTGAGGAGGATGATTTGAGCTTAAGGAGACCCATGTTCCCCAAACCCCCACCACAAGCACTGGATTTGACTGCCACAGATATCTTGCAAGAGCCTTGCACTTGTCAGAACAGAGTCTCTAATGTAAAAACAAAAACTCAAACCAAAAACCTCTTCTCACTTCCACAACTCCCTTGTTCAACCTTAAAGGTATGGAGCTTTTCTATAAGTCTTACTTATATGGTACAACTGACCTTGCTGGTGTCATTTGCTGTGCCTGACCACAATGGCTGCTCAAGTTCATAAGCCTGCTTTGCCCCCTGTTCCTCTAGCCGCAGCTGCTCCCAACCCAAACTGAGCGGGGCATCCTATGAAGCCTTCTGGGCTCCGTTCTTTCATTCATCAGATATTTAGCTATGTACCTAACACTATTGCAGATATCAAGAACATATCAGTGAACAAAAGAGACAATAATCCTTATCCTTGTGGAATTCACATGGGTGGGGAATAACAGCTAGTGAATAAGTAAAAAACATATAGGGCATGTACATTGGTTGAGATTTTAATGTAGGTGGTCACAGAAGGCCTCATTGACATTTGAGGAAGACCTGAAATGCATAGGGAACGTGCCACGCCGATACATCCTTACAACCCTATGGATCACCTTTGTTAATGTTTAACCCATGAAAACACTAAAGAAAAAGGTTAAGTGGCTTGCTGAATTAAGTCTTGTGATAGTGTTAGGTCTTGGGACCCCAACTGACTACGCCAAAGGGAAAAAAATATTAGGTTGAAAGCTGACTCACGCAAGAAAGTACCTTTCCTTTTGTTACTAAGCATTAGCTACAGATAAAAGCTTAACTATCTTCACAGATAGCTACTCTAGGTTCACCTTATCTTATGTAAAGTGCTGATTTACTGGGGGTGAGAAGAATACATAATTGACCATTCCCCTATCTGCTCCTTTTCTCTGGCAACATGAGGATTCAGTCATGTGACCATACATTCCCACTTTCCCCTCCAGCCTGCTTTTCCCCTTTAAATACCGAAGACCTCAAAATCATCTTCGGAGAGAGGCACAGACTGCAGATTGTTTCTGTGATTCTGTGTTCCTTTCTTCCAGGCATGTCCTTAATCTTGGCAAAATACATCTCCAAATTCATTCACACATGGCTCAGATACTTTTTGGTTTCCAGGTCACTCATCTAGTAAATAATAGAGCAAAGATATAAACCCAGGAATTTCAGATTCCAGAGCCCACACTCCATGTGTAGTCCTGCTGTAGAGGATTTGGCTTGACCAGCTGATTCCTGTGTTCCTAACACCTTATCACACAACATCACCTACTTTCTTCCCAACTACTGCATTCATGACATCTCAATAGTCATTTTCTGCCTCCCTGTAGGAACAGAGCTGCCACCTGGCAGAACAAAGGGGAAGGAGAACATTGGGATTCCAACAGCTCCAGAGCAATGGCCACAAAGTGGCAGAAGACAAGAATAAGGAAGCTAACACCACAAATATTTAGCTGCATTATGTGTTTGCGTGTCTAGGGAGCACTTCCCGTGTGGCGGGCACTGCGCTAAGTGCTTTGTATGGGCCTGTCCACAATATTCGCAGTGCATGGGGGCAAGGACAGTACTGGTTTTAAATGTACTATCTAATTAAAACATTTAATCCTCATTATCCTCCATTTCATAAATGAGGAAACTAAAGCTTAAAAGAGTTAAGTAACTTGCCCACAGTCCCAGAAGCTAGGAATGGGGTCAGATCTGGAGGTTCAGTGCCCTAATGCTCTGCTATAATCTAGGGGCCGGCAATAATTAAGGCTTTCAGCCCATGCAGTCTTTGTCGTTAGTATTCAACTCTGTCTTTGTAGCAGGAAAACAGCCATCCACACCATGTAAACAAATGAGCATGGCTGTGCACCAGTAAAATTTATTTATAAAAACAGGCAGCCGGCCACATTTGGCTCATGGGCCATGTACAGCAAGGAAAAAAAACAAGAAAAAAACTTTTATCTGAGGAATGAAGTCCTTTTCATTATCAGGCCCAGAGAGGCATTAAAATGAGACTGCAATCACATCCTATTCCCCTCTTTGAGCTATGTATTCATTTTTTGAAACTGCTTGTTATTGCTACAAGAGGCTATAAAGTAACCTAATAATGTCACACAAGACACTATAACCCACACCCTACAGCTTAACAATGGATAGCCAACACTAGTCAATGTTATTCAATGTAAATCAATGAGAATTCCTGACAAACAACTTTGTATCAGCCCACTCCCTGCCTGCCCCCTTTTGCCTTTAAAAAATCCACTTGTGGCCAGGCATGGTGGCTCATGCCTATAATCCCAGCACTTTGGGAGGCCAAGGCGGGCAGATCACGAGGTCAGGAGTTCAAGACCAGCCTGATCAACATGGTGAAACCCTGTCTCTACTAAAAATACAAAAATTAGCTGGGCATGGTGGTGCACGCCTGTAATCCCAGCTACTCGGGAGGCTGAGGCAGGAGAATTGTTTGAACCCAAGAGGCGGAGGCTGCAGTGAGCCGAGATCGTGCCACTGAATTCCAGCCTGGGCAACAGAGTGAGACTCCATCTCAAACAAACAAACAAACAAACAAACAAAAACTAAACAAAACCCACTTGTAACTGCTGCTAATTGGACTGTGTAAATTCAGGGCAACTTGAATCTATTCTGCTGGGTTGGGATCCTCAGCCTTGGCCCAAATAAACTCTCTACTTTATTAATTTTGCCTCAGCCTCTTCCTTTTAGGTTGACAATAGTTTGTGGATCCCTGCTATAACCAGAATGAAGGAGAACACATTCCTTTTCAGTCAGCACGTGTATCAAGTAACATGAAAAATTTTAAATCAAATATCCTTATTATTGACATATGGTTTAAAGGAATGTTAAGCCATATAAAATAATCTCTACTTAGGTTTGCAAATTTCTTAGAGAGTATCACATTCTTAAAAGTCTGACACAAATATCACAGAGATCAAGATGTTTCTCCACTATGAAACTTCATCTTTCAGCATCTGCCTGAATGCAGATCTCAGCAGCAGGGGAGAGAAACACACTCTTTCTCTCTATCGCTAGGGGCAGGACATGGCCTCCTTTTGAAAGTGGGAAGTCAAGCCAATGAGAAACGACATGCTTTTCTGGCCTTCAGGGAGATGAAACCATTGTCCGGCTTGCTCTGGTCAGTCTGGTGAAGGAGGTTCTGGGCTGCTGATCAGAGGCCTTGACAACACGCACAAAAGAGCCAGTGCAAACACTGACACTTCACAAAATCATAACCTGGAGAGACCAAAGCCAAACTCAGGCTGCCGACTGTGTGGTTTAGCTCAGTACTAAGATGCATTTTCAAAGCACGTTTCAGAAAGAAGCACCACCACTGCCTTTGAGAATGTAGCGATCTGACACACACAGACACCTCTCTCCTTAACAGGCTGGGGGTATCTCCAGTTGTGATTTTATTGACAAACTGCTAGGCATGCAGCACTTAAATAACTAAAAACACTTGCATTTCTCTTTCTGCTTTTATGATGCACATTCGAAGAGAATTTAATAGGAAATGCAAACCACCAATGTTTGTCTTTTCGCATCAGAATAACAAATGTTTTAAATCTGTTGTTTGGGAACTTGTTAGCAGCAAATCATTGCGTAATAGTGAGTCCAAAATACTTTCCTGAAACTCACCAAGAAGATTTTAAGTGAAAACAAAACAAAACAAAACAAAACAAAACACCTCTCATTCACATTTACAGCAGAATTCACAGAAGTGGAAAGATGACAGATTTCTACCTCTGGCCCAGACATTTTATATTTGCTATGGCTTCACTTTCTGCTTAATTATATGCAACAAAGAGTATCTTTTTGCTAATAAGTAGAACTGAAATTCTACCTTTTAATTTGTCCACAAGCTATAATAACCCACTGAGAGTATCTATAAGTAGCATTATTAATACAAGACAGAGGCAATCTTACCATTATACTCCTTTAAAGAATTCCCAATTTTAGAGGCTAAGTGAAACCTAGTCCGAATTCGCTTCATTCCAATCTGATTAGGGTCCCCCTTTCTCCCCTCATTCTTTATCTCAAACACTCAATGGTTGGAGAAATTTTCCAGAAGAATGAATATATTTGGAAATAAGAACTTATTCATATTCCAAGAAAAGAATCCCCAAAGACATTTCTGTGTAGTTCCTTAGCCTCCCATGCTAGGTGCTGAGATCCTGGGGTAAGTATGAAAGGATTCTTTCTATATATTTCTCCTTGAGACAGATTTCTTCTGTTCTTTTCCAGCATGTCTATGGCACAACTGGGAGAAAAATGCCAATGCTTTCACCTTCTGAGAACTTACCTAATTATCTTTTACTCCTCTCAGCCTTATAGTCTACCTACCAGCTCCAAAATTTATGAAACATCTAGTAGTAAATAAGGCAGGGCTCTGGCATCAGAAAAGCCTCGGTTTGCATGTCCACCCTGACACTGTTGTTTGATCCTGGACAAATTATTTAAGTTCTCTAGTTCTTTATTTATATTGTGAGGGAGAATAACAATTGTTTGTAGTGCTCCACGCCTGATACACACAAAACAATCCATTATAACATTAAACTTATTATACTATAATGATATTACTGTTTGGCAATTATTTTTCTGCTAAATAGAGTAAGAAGCAGGAAATGTGTAAAGTTTGCATGTATTCCAGGTAGAAACAGACATGTCAAAACCAGGTTACTATAAGTATAGTAACTTCCTAAGGCCCAGAGGACTCTATTAGGTACAGTGGAACACAAATGTTCTAGTGCAGACTTTATGTTTGGAGGTACACAATGAGGAAAAGGGAACTGGGAATTCATTAGAAATTAAAGAGTCTGGAACTGGGTCAAGAGAGCTGGGCCCTTCTTGGGTTGAGCTGGGCCCTTCTCGGGTTGAGCTGGGCCCTTCTCTGCTGTTCGTGAGTTCTGTGGCCACAGGAGAATCTCTCATGGAGCCTTTGTGACTTATTTTACAAGGGCTCAATATTTCCTGCCACACCCACATCAAAGAGTTGTGTGGAATAAATGAAATAGTATATGTGAACATGTTCTGTAAACTAAAGGTGAAGTTAAAGGTATCAAATGCAGTGTTTTTATGTTTCTATGTGCTACCAGTTACACATTAATAAAATATGTGATTAGATCTGTAAATAACACCTCAAGAAAATTCAGTTTATCAAAGTCCAGATTGACCCAAAATACCTAATTTCATTATAAGAATTTTAAGAGTAAATTTCCTTGTGCGCTATTATTTGCTTCAAAAAGGTTTGATTCAAACATTATTTTTATAGATCAGATATTGCAGAAGGTAAGATACACTGGTAGTATGTGAAATATTGTAGTCACGTGTTTATGTTAATGTTCATTCACACACCAAGGACACAAACAAGTGCTTAAGCAAAGCCTTCCTCACAATCATTTCAAACTTCTCTCTACTCTGCAATGTACACTTTTTTGAAAATGAAGATAATGTAAAGTATAATCTCTTTGGTGAATTAATACATAATGAGGAAGCTTTTGCATTCAACCCTGATAAGAAATAAAAGTATTAACTGTTCGGAAGTTCAAGCAGGCTCTTTTTAGGATAGAATAACATTTTATTCATTCCTGAACTCTAAGCAACTAAAACATAGCAGGGGCTGCTTCATAAGCGTAGTTGAATCATTGTGGTTGAAGGTATCAGAAACTAACATGGAAACAAAGGTGTACTTAAAAATCAATCAATCCAAGTTCACCTTGAGGATAATAAAACCCACGACTGTTTGTCACCAGAACTGTCCATATACAGGGCCTGGCTGTTTCCCCTTGATGGTGCCTTTACTCCAGGACTGGCTTCCTTCACTCCAGCCTGGTTGACGTAGTCTCAATTATTAATACATTTTCCATCAAGGCTTGGAAGACCTTTGGCCAAAGCTATGTGACTCTAAAACTGCCTCCAAAAATTAGGAAAACCATGTTCTCTACCCTTCTACAGCACACTCATCTTGAGAATCTGAGTTCTATCATTTCTTCTTCCACAAACTACTATATTTGAGAGTCCAGCAACTTCACTTTGGAAGCAAAGGTACACTGGGTAATGCACTATTTGTTGATGTCCTCTCCTCTAGTCCCATGAATTAATACAGACCTGACTGCATAGGCATAGACCTCATCATGTGTCCATCATTCTTTAATTCCCTACAATTGTTTTTGTAACCAGCATCTATCATGCTGGGAATTATGAGAAAACACAGGCAAACAAAATGGTGGTCCTAACCCTAATGAAAACAAGACAAAGAAGGTTGCTAAAACAGTAAGAGGGATTTGTTAAGATTACCAAAATCTGCATAAGGAGACCCTGGTTTGAGATGTATTCTCTAAGAGAAAAGGAAAGAAAGAAATTCACCAATAACAACAAAGGAGCTTGATGAATAAGAGGCTGAAATGGCAACACTTAGGTCCACCCACGTCCTCCCTGCAAAGTCACAGCCCACTTTACACGGCACTGGGTGTGTGGCATCTGCAATTGAGTCTCCCTCTTCCATCCACAGAGGCACATTTCACAGCCCCTTCAATATAGCATTGCAGAATGCTAACTTGCTAAGTGCTAGGGTTGTTCACTTTCGAGTTGCTCGCTTTGGAGCACAGAAGGTTAGAAAAGATATAAAGAGGTTTGAAGAATCAAAGGAAGAAAAAAGGGAAGGAAGAAAAAGGAGAGGCCTATACTTATGTTTCTTTGATTTCCTTTGACTTTAGTTCACCCAATCTCATTTGTACAGGGTAGATTGAAATCATGACTTGAAATTAGTTATGTGGTGTAGCTTACATTTCTACATGTATTATTGTATTCAGTCTCATCTGAATCTAAATTATACTTTACGCTAGATTTTACTTTCAAATCCTGATTTCCAAGACATCTGCTATTCACCACTTAGGGCTTAACAGACACAAACATTCATCTTTTATAACTAACAGAGTTTGGTAATATTAAGGGCAGAATTCCAGTCCGATAATTAACTGTTCAAACTTCTCTGCACTTTGATTGAGCACAACATATTGGCCAGTGGATCTCCAGCCCACAGGCACCCTGACCTACTCTCTGCTCACTTCATTCTAGCCATTGCTCTGCTCTAATATTGTATTGGTCTGTGATCTACAATCTCTGCTTTGACTAAACATTTAGTAGAACCCCTCAGCAAAGTCCTCCTGCTTCCCTTCCTGGTCACAACCTTCCCATAGCACTGCCCCATAGTCCTTGATGATTGACCACCAGTCTGGTGCAGTCCCAGGTCCCTCCCTTCCTGGGCACTGCCCTCAAGAGCAGCCCTCTCTGAACGAGACTTAACTCCTAGTTCTCACATCCACTTCTGCCTTCAGGTCCTAGGATGGAGTAGTTCATGCTGGCACAGCAGGAGCACAGGCACAAACACATTCAAGTTAAAATCTTTCTAGTCTTAACCCATAGTATTCTGAAGTAGAACTTTAATCAAGTTTTGAACCCCTTTGTAGGTTAATAAACCAGCAGAGAGTCTTTGGCTGCTTGACATTAAGGCTTTGTCCCATTGAGGACTGGAGACATGGGGAGGAATAGCAAGAGACGAAAACAGGAAAGCTTGACAGACAGCTTTCTTTAACATTGTGGCGAGTAACATGGAAGACACCATATTTAAGAACGTTAGAACACTTCACTGAGATTAAAAAAGGACTTCTTTAGTTTACTTTTCTGTATTTTTTTCTTTTTTTTTTTTTTTTTTGAGATGGAGTCTCACTCTGTCACCCAGGCTGGAGTGCAGTGGCACCATCTCAGCTCACTGCAACCTCTACCTCCTGGGTTCAAGCAATTCTCCTGCCCCAACCTCCCAAGTAGCTGGGATTACAGGCATGTGCCACCACACCTGGATAATTTTTGTATTTTTAGTAGAGACAGGGTTTCGCCATGTTGACCAGGCTGGTCTTGAACTCCTGACCTCAAGTGGTCCACCCTGCTCAGCCTCTCAAAGTGCTGGGATTACAGGCGTGAGCCACCATGCCCGGCTGACTTCACTTTTTGTTACCCAGACTTTGGATTTTGCCACAGATTCCCTTTCAGTGGTATCATTAAGTTTTATTTCTCTCTTTGTCTTCAGATCACATGGTGATCTCACATCATTGTTTCCTAGTGTAAAAATGCACAGCCTTTCTCCCTCACCTTTCATCACTTGCTATGAAAAGAGAATCATGTTTTAAGATGACCATAATAAAACTGCATAAAAAATGGATTCATGGCTGAAACTAAAGAATAACTGAGTGGACTTGGGTTATTTAGCCAACACATATGTCTACTTATACATAAGCAACACATCCTCACAAAGCTGGTGCATTGAGCTCTTAACTGAAAACTGCGCATCAACCTTTCTCCTAGGTTTTGAGTTGAGTGGCTCATTGGCAAACCTACACTGCTTTTCCTGCCCCTCTACTGCATTGTACTATGAGACTTTCAAACAAAGAATGAAGCCATAAAACAAAACGACTGAATATTGGGCTCTGCCTGGCTCCCAGGCTTTCTACTATTCTCGTGACTTGGCCTCGACAAAATCTAAAGTGACTGGTTATTTGTGGGTCAACTTCATCCCATCCTTACCAGTCATGGCGTTAGACAAAAGACTCAGCACCACTCACCCTCTGGGGCAGTCTGACTGTGGTCTGAGGCCCCTGCTTAGGTATTAGGCTTCAGCTCAGTCCCCAAGTCTCAACTCATGACTTTCTGTGTACAGACAAATATGTAACCTGTTTTCAGGGACTGCTGCCTCTCTTGGTAAGCCATCCGCAGTATCGTCTCTTGAAGAGAGCCATCTGACATTTCTTGTATCACCCTTCTCAGAGGCCAGGGCCTCATTCCCTCCTGACATTCCTAGTGGCTGCTTGTCCATGTGAACTTTTTTTTCTTTTCTTTTCTTTTTACCTTTTACTTTTTATTATTATTATTTTTTTTTTGAGATGAGGTCTCACTATACTGCTCAGGCTGGTCTTGAACTCCTGAGCTCAAGCAATTCTCCTGCCTCAGCCTCCCAAAATGCTAGGATGACAGGTATGAGCCACCATGCCCAGCCAGTCCATGTGAACGTCTAAGCATCACCTGTTCCTGCTGCTTATGAGGATAGCCCACAACCTCACAGTGGCTGCAGTGAAGGCTCCATACCAAAGCTTCCTGACCACTTTCTAGGGCCACTGTCGGGCCCTCCAGAAAGCCTGTCCCATGGCAGATGGACTTCCTCCCTTTCCTGCCTCACTTCAGGGCACACATCTTCCCTTCTCCACTGGTCCATCCTACTGAATCTGACCAGACACAGACAGACATGCCATAAAATGTTGGGGGGATGGGGGAAAGGCAGTGCATAAAGCTTAAGAGGAAAAAAGCACCCTTTTTACAGAGCTATTCTGAATCAGAACACAGTTAAAATTTGGAGTGGCAAGGGACCTTAGAGATTATGTAGCAGAGGGTTATAAAAATGTTCTATTTCTAAAACCAGTAAAATTTCCGCCCAGAAAATGGGGATGAATGGGGAAGAAGGAAGTGATGCAGGGTCATCCACCTCCTGCTGCTCTTATCATCATGACAAGAATACCAGAAATATGGGAAAGATAAAATTTCGTAGTTTGATAAAACTGCATACATTTAGCTTTATGCAAAATTCACCAGATTGTCTTTCTTTCTCCTTTCACCCCATAGTTTATCTCCAAACCAGTGAAAACCAGCATTTGGGAACTACAGAACAAGGCCAACATTCTGGTTTTACAAATAGAAAAACAGTAATCTGACCCTATTCAATGATTCTTTCAAGACGGCTAGCCAGTGGGCAACAGATACGGCTGCGTGGAGTCCCTGTTCAGCTTTCTTCCTATTGGATTTGCTAAAGCAAGTTTTCTGTGATTTCTCTGTTGATATTAATATTTGGCAAAACTGACTCACTCTCTTCTAGCAACTCCAAAGAAGCATACAAATACACACAGATGGATCATGAGAAGGGATCCCCAAAATCAGGTAACAGAGGCAGTGTAACTTCAGAGGTAATTTTTCTCCTTTTGCATTCTGAGAAATAAATCCTACAGAATTGTTTCAATAGTAGTCCATGTTAGACTGAAAGTTCCATTTTGAATTGAGAGGTATGATTTCAAGATGGTATTCTGATAAGGATCGTACTGAATCTATAGATCACGCTGGGCATTTTAACAATATTGATTACTGCAATCCATGAACACAGGATATGTCTCCAATTTTTTATTTCATTGAATTTGATTTCTCAAAAAATTTGTATTTCTCACTGAATTTTTCCATTGAATTTTATTTCTTCTATTTTTTTCATTGATGTTTTATAGCTTTCAGTGTAGAGATCTTTTGCTTCCTTAGTTAAATTTATTCCCAAGTATTTTTTTTTTGTAGCTATTGCAAATGGGATTGTTTTCCTTTTTAGAGAGTTTGCTGTATAGAATAGCTACTGATTTTTGTAAGTTAATTTTGTAGCCTGCAATGTTAATGAATTCATTTATCCTGTTTTTCAGTGGAGTTTTCAGGGTTTCCTATATATATAAGTTTAATGTTGTCTGCAAACAAGGACAATTTAACTTCTTCCTTTCCAATGTGAATGCCTTTTATTTCTTTCTCAGTCATTCTTGATCAGTTGTATCCCAAAATATTGTTTCTGCCTTCACTTATTCCCATTCATTCTTTTCCCCCCTCTACTCATTCAAGTCTTCCTAAAGTAGCACAGGAATTTGCTCTTTGGCACTGAAGTGAATAAATCATCCTTAATCTGGCATGTGAATGAATATTCAGTCACTTTCTGTAACTTTGAGAGCTATCATCAACTACTTCTGCTTCATTAATTCTAAGAAATTTTAGTTGATTGTAGCAGTTTAATGTGGTTTTTATAAAACATAAAAAAGATAGCCATAAAATTATATGCTTCTGCTGGGAAAAAAATGAAAGATCAAAATTTCTACAAAAGAATGATTTCAGCCCCAGACTCTCTTGCCTGTTCAAAAAGGAGATCTGCAAAACTGGCTTTGTCACCAGAAGAAAAGATTATTCCAATTTCTTTTGGTGGTAAACTCTGACCCTGAAGCAATGCAATGCTAAGCAGATAGCCTATTTCTGTCCCTTTCATCCACAGATTTCAAAGTGCAAATGAGAGGAAGGTGATATTTCAGACCTTTTCTGAGTTGAGATGGAGGATCAGAAGCCACAAGATTTAAGTGGCTTGTTCATTGTTAGGCATAAAGGTGGAGGTGAGAGAGCACTGTTGGTCTGACTCATTCTGCATTTTTCTTATAAAATGATTCAAATCAGCCCTGTGGGATCGAAGGGACTCACCCGGGCTTCAGTGAGGCTGGACATGACTTCTGTGAAATTTATGCGTGAGCATCTAAAGCTAGGATTTGGCTTCATAATAGCTTGAAACAAACATTTGATAAGTAGAAAGTTCACCTTCCTCAGAAAGATTACCGATTGAACCTTCGACTTCATTTTCCTATTGTTCACTAAGGTTTCTGAGACAATACAGAATTTTTGCATAAAAGTGATGATCTGTATTTTCAGGATGTCATTGAGAACACCATATATATGTATATGTATATGTGTGTGTGTATATATATGTACAGTATATGTATATGTGTGTGTGTGTATATATGTGTGTGTGTGTGTGTGTATATATATATATATTTTTTTTTCCCCCCCCTCAAAAGAGCCTGGATACTAACACTGTGGAAAAATGGCTGTTTCTTGTCAAGGTCAGGATGGAAGGAGATTCATGAAGATATGATTCCTGTGTTAAAAAAAAAAAAAAGATTCGGGACATGTTCTTACCATTCTCAATGCCTATATGTACGTTTATTAAATGGGACAGGCATTATCCAGTGCTCTGACACATCCACGGAATGCCTACAGCATCTGTAAAATCCTCTGTGGCTCTGGGGAAGATTTCAGAAACTCTTAGCTCAACTGTTTTGTCATTCTCCATTGAGACAGGGGCAGCTTATCACTGGTAGGTAAAATCTTTTCCTGGTCCCCGTTTTCAAAGAAAACTGTGAATATTTATAAAATGGCTTGATGAAGTCATCAGAGACTCTCTAAAGCCACAACACAGAAGTTTCCTTACCCAGACTTTAATTTCCAACTCATCCTGGACCACCTCAATTGCACAATTTTATATACCAGTGGAATCCAGGGCCAAAAGGAACATAGCTCCCTTGCAGTTTTAGTTACAATGATGACTGTGAAGAAAGATGGATTCATTAGAGGTACAGCATTCCATTCAAATATTCCTAAGATTCCTCTGGTGTCTCCCGAAATCCAAGTTAAACTCTCAAATGAGGTCAGGACTGTAAACCTGGCTGAGTGACCTGACCCTTTCATCAGTCCCCAGACCACCTGTAAGGGGCAGGAAAGCACCTCCACCCTCTGCGTAGGTGGCTCTGGCATCTGCTGAGATGGCATCTCTGGAGGGGGAAAGTAGCCTGGCTGGGCACAGTAATGGTATGTGTTAGTCCAGGATTTACTAAGCCGTAAAGAGAAACACTCAGAAAAAGGTGACTTAGTGACAATGCTGCAAGGCATAGATGTAGAAACAGTCATCTTTTTAATGAAAACTGGTTTACTGAAATTTATTTTCGGTGCCTCTTCACTGAATTTGCAAATGAAGCAAAACCAAGATTGGTTCCATGAGGCAGGCACTTGCTGTTGGTAATATTGATGCTTTCTTTGTATTCAGTACTTTTATTTTAACCCAAATCAGCTTATTCCTAGAGGAAAAGGGGCATTTTATTCCTAGGAAAAAATAAACTGGAGTCATAGAAAGGTCTATTTAAGATACGGCAGCCTGGGAAGAGCTGGAGCTGGCATGATTCTGGGGGTTGGAGGACACACTGCCCGGGCAAGAGGAACCCCTTACAATAAGATACCCCACAAAGGGTTGGCGACAATACTATGAGCTTCCATAACATTTACCTAAGGTCTCTTCCAGAAGAATCAAATTTAAACATCTACTTAAAAATTCCAGCCCTGGCCAGGCGCGGTGGCTCACGCCTGTAATCCCAGCACTTTGGGAGGCCGAGGAGGGTGGATCACAAGGTCAGGAGATCGAGACCATCCTGGCTAACATGGTGAAACCCCGTCTCTACTAAAAATGCCAAAAATTAGCCGGGTGTGGTGGCAGGGGCCTGTAGTCCCAGCTACTTGGGAGGCTGAGGCAGGAGAATGGCGTGAACCCGTGAGGCGGAGCTTGCAGTGAGCCCAGTGAGCCGAGATGGCGCCACTGAACTCCAGCCTGGGCAACTGAGAGAGACTCCGTCTCAAAAAAAAGAAAAAATTCCAGCCCTTCACACTGCCTTTATTTCCTCACAAATTATTCTCCTGTATCTAAAGTAGATGACACTTTGCTGAGCTTACAAATCTTTGTCACCCAGAACCCCAAGCTACTGAAGAACTAGATATTAGGGCCCTTAGAAGTATGGAAGCTTGATTACCACGTGAGTTGAGTTGAAAGTCCTTTACTATGTTTAGATTTTCTTCTTATTTTGTGATTGAGAAGAATACTAAGATGTTCCTATCAGGGAAGCAATATAGTCTGGAAGGTAAGAGATCTGTAGTAGACAGGGATGTGTGTTCCAGCTCTGCCACTCATCAGCTATACCAATTGGGGCAAGTTAACTAACCTCTCAGGGCCCAAGTTTTATTTTTATAAAATGGCAATAATGTTATCAGCTACCTCAGGGAACTGATATCAACAATAAAAATACTTAGTATTTATTGACCATATATAATGCAAAATACTTTCCAAGTTTTATATATAATGATCTCATGTTTTTAAATTTATTTTTTCTGAGACAGGGTCTGGTTCTGTCACTCGGGCTGGAGTGCAGAGGTACAATTTCTGTCACCCAGGCTGGAGTGCAGTGGCACGATCACGGTTCACTACATCCTCAACCTTCTGGGCTCAAGAGATCCCCCACCTTAGTCTCCCGAGTAGCTGGGACCACAGGCACTTCCCACCACATCTGGCTAATTTTTTGTATTTTTTGCAGAGACAGGGTCTCACCATGTTGCCCAGGCTGGCCTCAAACTCCTGGGCTCAAGTGATCTACAGGCATCAGCCTTCCAAAGTGCTGGGGCATGAGCTACTGCAGCCGGCCCTATAATGATTTCATTTGATGATCACAATATGTCATTGAGTTGGGTGCTATTACTATTCCCATTTTATACAGATGAGAAAACAAGCTTAGAGGAATCATGATCACGTTTAAGCCAGAATTTGAATGCAGGCCCTCTGACTTCAGGGGCAGGCTGTGACCCACTACTACACTGTGAATTACTTGACATAAAGAATATAATATGCTTAGAATAGTGACTGAAATATAATAAAAATGCAATAAAAGTTTTGATGTAGTTAATGATAAAATAGCATTAATGAATACAATAGTATTTATAAAATATTAAAACCTATTAAATGCTTAATGTGAGATATTCCATTTTGTTAATTGGCAGTTAACTCTTTGGGGGCAGACACTGAGATTCACTTATTTTTATAGCTTTAGATTTTAGTAGAGCATTTATGGCAGAGGGGCTGTATGAATATCTATCAAATGAAGAATGATTCCATTGGAATCATCAGTACTACAAAGAAAAGTTAAGATATATTCAACTGGTCTAAGCAAAAACATATCTAGAACACAGATTGATGCCACTTTTTGGCCTTCTATACTACAGGTACATTCCTTATTATTGGCAAGCCTTCACAAGACTCTTATCTTAAACCATGTAGAATATAAAGAATTGTGTTGTATTTTTGTTCTTATTGAATAGTATTTATCAAGCACTCATCTCCTTCCCAAATTGGGCGGAAGACACAGTGAACGATTAAGGGCTGCTTTCCCCTTAACTGAATCAAAATCGCATGCTGCAAAGTCTTAAGTAAGCTGTTAGGTATTTGGTTTGAAGGAATCAAAGATTATGAAATTCATTTCTAATGATATGTGTTTTAAAATTTCTAGTACAATATCATAAATAAAAAATACTCATTCCCTCATAACATTTTGGTTTATGATACTGCCTTTTAGGAAAGCTCATACTTATAGAAGAAGAATGAGCTTTCCTGAAAGGCAATATCATAAACCAAAATGTTAATTTTAGCAAGTTTACTAAAATCTCCACTGTAAAAATGAGAAAATCAGGGGGCAAAAAAAGCTTTGTGTCTTGTTCAAGGTGAGTCAACCAATAAATGGCAGAACCAAGACTTGGTCTCCTGATTCAGTGACATTTTCAAGCATCTGAAAAGAAAAGTGGCCTTGGAACAATGACATTTGAATAAGACAAGAGAACAGACAAGCTTCAGAACAGTTCAAACATTCAGAGCTAAGTGGCATTATGTAATCACACACATTTGAATGTCCTTTCTAGTTTCTAAATCGTTGTTCTTTTCCCAAGGACAAATTTTCTTGAGATTGCTTCCATTTTTAAATTGAAGAAAAAAGAGCAAATGAAAGAAGTTAACTACAATCATGCTACTGAACATCATACTTTCACGCAAGTCAAAAAACATTTCTAGAAAAGTGTTATAATTATGTTTAATAACACACATTTAGACATAGATGCAGTGATAAATGATTACTACTAAAATCCTGAATATACTCAAGTCAATATTTCACATTTAAACTATAAAGTTTGCAACTGAAGGTAAACCACTGTAAACAAGAGTACATGTGTGGACATTTGCTCTCATCCAACGTTCTGTGCGGCTGTTTTTAAGGCTGAAGTAATAACATCCCTTGTCCCATGCGGATCTAATGGTCTGCACGTAAAAGACTGTCTCTCTGGAACTATCAATGCTGGTGACAGACAGCAGGTCTCATAGGAGGAAGTCACATGCAATAGTTACCTAGGCATGTAAAGGACTCTCTCCGCCACCACGAAACCCACCCTAAAGAAGAGATTGCTGGCTGGAATGAACGGGAACACCAGGAACAACAAGCCGACTAAAACCTCCTTGTGCTCCAGTCTCTGAAACACACAATAGTGAAGGATACATTAACTTCTGTTGAATTCCACATCAGGCAGCATTTAACCATCTCCTTCATTTTCAGGTTCTCAATGAAGAAATGAATAAATTAGACCAATATAAACCTATTGACCGGCATGCTGAATTTAACAGAGAAAGCCAATAGGCTAAAATGGCTGGCGTGTCAAAACACACACATGTACCCCGACACACATTTGCCACCCAGAAACGTGGATATTGGCACAATAGAGTCAGTGACCGCTGTTTGTTGTTTAGGGCTGGCTTTGGAGCAACCCTGCCTCTGGGTTCTGGCTCCATTCAGAAACCCTGTCTTTCCAGACACCCCATTCTCAAAGAGCAAAGCAGCTGGCTAAAATCAAACACAGTAAGGCACTGCAGAGAATGTAATTATTTCTTCCCAAAATATAATATATTTTCTTTAAAAAATTCACCAGGAGAAGCAAAGTTTAACATCAAGAAAATCAAATACTAATGATAAAATTTGGTACGCCAAGAGAGAGAGAATCATTTGAATTGTAGTGTACCTTCACACCTCTCAAATTAGGCTGGCAAGCAAGTATTTACTCCATCGATTTTTTTGAATAAAAAATCATTATAATAATTCATTAAATTGACAAAGAACTTTCTCTGTTATTATATATAATTATTTGCAAAGATTGTTCTGTCACTTATAATTAACAGAAAAAAAACTTCTGTTTATTACTGATAATATGTTGCAATGACATTGTAAAAACTCATTTGTATTTCCATGTGTACTTATGGTATAGACATATTTGAAGAGAGTTATATCTAAAACAGATCTTAATGTACTGGAGAATATGTACTTTTTAAGTTTAAGAAAAAAATCAAATAGACTGTCCATATTTCAACTTCTAATGTTCCCTTTAAGCATTTTAAAGTCTATTACTTTTAATAATTGGAAAAGAATAAGTAAAAGAATTTCATAAATATAAATAAAATTCCCTAATAAAAGCTACAAATAGTTTAACTATACAAAGTATAAAGATTTTAAACATCTTGGGATACTTGTCACCTTGATGTTATTAAAATCTTTGTTTTACTGACTAAAACATATAGGGTAATATAATTTCTGAGAGTGATTCCATATGATTGGACAGTTGCCCTTAAATAATTAATGAGTCTATAAGTAATGATCTCATTTTGACCTAAAGGAACCAGAATTTAAAGGAAGAAAAAAATAGATTATGCAACAAACCTTCAACTCATGATCTACCAAAACTGACCAAAAAGGGTAAAGAAAAAAAGAATGAATTCATTTTATTTAAAAGCTGCAAACTCTCTTTCTAATTTAGACTATACTTTGAGTTTAGAAAGTACATTTCAATTTGAGAATTTAAACTGTACAGTTTATTTATTTGTTTACATTTAAATTTTTATTTTCGATTTGGGGTACATGTGTAGGTTTATTACAAGGGTATATTATGTGATGCTGAGGCTTAGGCTTCTATTGTTTCTGTCACCCAGAGAGTGTATATAATACCCAATAGGAAGTTTTTCAGCCCTTGCCTCCCTTTCCCCTCTCTCCTTTTGGAGTCTCCAAAGTCTATTGTTCCCATCTTTATGTCTGTCTGTACCCAAGGTTTAGCTCCCACTTATAAGTGAGAATATGTGGTATTTGGTTTTCTGTTTCTGTGTTAATTTTGCTCAGGATAATGGCCTCTAACGGCCTCCATGTTGCAGTAAAAGATATGATTTTGTTCTTTTTTATGGCTACTTAGTATTTCATGGCGCATATGTACTACCATTTCCTTATCCAATCCACTGTTGATGAGCATCTAGGTTGATTCCATGTCTTTGCAATTGTGAAAAGTGCTGTGATAAACACGTAAGTGCAGACATCTTTTTGGCAGAATGATTTTCCTTTGGGCATATACCCAGTAGTGGGATTGCTGGGTTGAATGGTAGTTCTACTTTTAATTTAATGAAAAATCCCCAAACTTATTTCTGCAGTGGCTGAACTAATTTGCATTCCCACCAACACTATATAAGCATTACCTTAAAGTACATAATTTTTTAAAATCTTCACAAGAATCCTGCATATCAAGAGCAAGTATTTCTTCTTATAATTGAAAACAGATCCCAAAGAACCAATGTCTTGTCAAATGTTCCTCATTTACTCTGAGCTTGTTATTGAGTAGTATGTTGCTGTTCCCTTTTTATAGGTACACTTTTATAGAGATAGTTGATCACTTCTTTTGACTCTTCGAAAGCTAAAATACCTTTTACAAAATTATTCACATCTTCCCAAAGAAGCTTCTAAAGAGAATGTAATACACCCTAGTAATTCATCCTAAGAATTAAGAGTGCAGGTATAGACAGAACAATGATCAGGCTGTTATCCATGTTCCTAGATACCGTTTTACCCAATGAGCCACCTCATAGCCCCTCATCAAGGTTATTGGGAAACAGCCCTCACTGGGGAGCTGAAAGAGGCTTCTCTTTATATCCCCAGCATCACACCTTCTTACCCTTCCAAGCAACGCACCTTCCTCACTATGGTGTGTGTTCACTTCTTTTTTTTTTTTTTTTTTTTTTGAGACTGAGTCTGGCTCTTTCACCCAGGTTGGACCAGGTCGGGAGGCGCCTTCCTCTCAGTCGTGGGTGTCAGTTGGGAGCACAGCCAACCTCCCTGCCTCCCCCTCACTCACCGAGACCCGTAGTGAGCAGGATGCCCATGGCACTGATCACAGCTGGGGATGTGGAGATGGGGGAAGAGTCAAGGAGCAATCAGCCTCCCACAGAAGTCTGATGTGCACACGGAAAAGCCACAGGGCTGTGTGTTCATCTGTTCCTCCACCAGGTTCTTCGGACACCAGCACAGTCTTTATTTCCTTCATGACATCATTCTAGTTGTAATTACGTGTGTAACTGGGTGTTTACTGCCTTTATTGTCTGTCTGCCTCACCAGAATGTGAGCTCCATGAGCACAGAGCACTCGTCACTTGTGTTCACTGGTGCACGACTTGTGCTTAGCTCAGTTCCTGGTGTGAGTATTTGCTGAATAAATCAATTAAGTGAATAAATGTATCAGGCAGTATACAGAGGAAAAAACTGGGTAGAAGAAGGGGAGTAGGCAGAGAGGGCTTTTTGGTGGAGGTGACATCTGGGCTTGAAATATCAATAAATGTTTACAAGGAAGGCAAATTTGGGAGTGAGGGGTGGTCACAGCTAGACACATTCTTGGGAGAAGATATGTAATGTGCAAAGCAGGGAATAAGACTGGATATGTCAGCAGGTGGCAGATAATGAGCGTTTTGCACATTTTGCTATGGAACTGACCTTCGCCTAAAGGCAGTGACTAAAGGGTCCCTTATGCATAGAAAGAAAAGTGAGTGAGTGTTCAGGGTCCACGTCCAGACTCGGGTAGTGACCCTGCCACCAACACACAAATGGTACTTGGACAGGCAATATTATCCCTTCCATCGTCAAGGTGCCTCAACTATAAAGGGAGGCAAGTATGCCTGAGCGTTGAATGCAGTTGGGTCATTACAAAGATGTCTTGAGAACCTGAAGTCCATTTTTTGGGAGTTGTGAGCTGTGAGCTTACACATAGCCCACCACCCTATCCTGCTAATCTTGTGGGGTGTTTTCCTTTGTTTTAAAACAGGAAATTGAAGACAGTGGCGCCGTGCCTAAACTCAATAAAGTTTCATTATTTTATTTCATTTTGAGAAAATTAATACTCATGAAAAAAATTCTATTTTCAAATTAAATGGATGACAGTACTCTTTGTCTTTCCTCATCCCCATTCAGTCGAGAGAGATTAAAAATATTCAAGAACAACATACTTATTTGAATAACAAGTCAATCTGCCAAGCAGAGAGCTGTAAAGTTGGGGAAAAAGTGCTTCATGGACATGGCTAAATTTTCTAGAATGAGGCAGACTGGGAGGGAACCCGATTCTGTATCCCGTGGATCACTGATGTGACAAAATTGGCTAAATAATTTATAGCTTCTTTTAGCCTAATAGATTCAGATGACACCCTAACAAAGTACGAGGAGAAAAAAGAGGAAATTCATGGCATTTTCCAAAGTACACATGGGCATTCCTTTTTAGGACAAAGAACAAAGGGAAATTCACTTATTCCCGAAGATACTAGGGAGGGAAGAGATAGGAGAATTAGGACAGCAAATAATACAGCCATTATAACACATGACATTTTATTAACTGCAACTTCAGACAAAATAATTTACTTCTCTGAGCTTTAATTTGGTGATCAACTAGACAAAAGAAAAGGAACTGATACCTATATACGTGTTATATCTGTAGGAAAAATGTGTGATAGATTTGCTATTATAGGTGTTAGGTTTGATTTTTCTTTTCTGGTTGGGAAGAAGAGAGAAAAGCATCCCCCTGGGCTGAAAGGAGGTGAAAATCCTGTTTAACACCCAGCTGGGGGTGCTGAGAGGGTCGCTCAGTCACCATCGGCACAAACACACATCAGGCCAAGCAGCTAAGGGAAGAGCAGGGCTTTTCTCGGAGCGGTAAATTGCCTCAGAGGAAATCCAGCTACTGAACCTGTCTGGCCTAGTAGCTTCTGGTTTATCCCCTCCTCTTCATACTTTCAGTTCATCTTTCAAAGTGCAGTTCACAGACAAAGACATGCGTGTGTGCGTGTGTGCACACACACTTTGATACACATGTATGCACCCTGGCCAGCAGTGTGTGGGTGTTAATAAAAACAGGGTTCCTTCCTGCCCAGTTCAATACAGACGATACACACTGCAGGCTGTTCCCTTCCAGAGAGGTGGAAAATAGGCTTATTATAGTAATTATTGTCATTATTACTATTTTTTTCTCGCCTCTAACCAAGTTTCAGAGAAATGGCACATTGCATTTAGGGCACAAGTGTGTTCACATGATTCTAAGTATTGCACAGCTATATTTCAATCCTAAGGATTTATTTGGCAGCCCTAGGATCTAGCTGTCTGCCTCCAATTTATCAATCCACAGGGAAGCTGATGACAGTAAAGCTCCCCTCTTCAGCCCTGGGGTTAAGGCATTTGCCGGCCTGACAGCTAGTATGGCTGAATACTTACTAGGCTCTCCTTTTTATATCTGTTTTTGGGTCTACTTCCTCTGTTAGACTCTGGATTCCTTGATGGTAGTCACCAATGCATATTTAAATTTATCTAGATTCCTGGCACAACACCCCTACTGCTATCTACAGGAAATGTAACTGTCAGCCTCTATTTGAGCAAATCCAGGTCTCAGGTTTATTTAAAATATTGTGAACTTTGAATCCACAAAAGCCCTTATGTTTACTGAGGCTATCAAGGTTGAAGATAATACAGACTGCATCTGATGGATGGGAAACTGACTTCATCTTCAACATTCTAACTCAGAAGCCAAGAAGAACGCTTTCAAGACCAGCATGGGCCATGCAAAGCTAGAGGAACAGAAAGCACCTGGCTGTTTTTGGGCAACTGGATTCTGCCTGAGAGCTGCACAAATGTGCCTTTATCTCACTCCCTCTGGGAAGCTGCACTGAGCCCTAAGCTGCCCTGTTGCCTACCTGGATTTCACTGCTGTGTCTGCTTTCATTTAAATTTTAACAGCCTCTCCCACCTCCAACTCTGGCAGTGGCCAGGCTCACCTATCTACAGGCACAGCTTCCATTGGATTTCTCTCCATGGCGACAGCTCTCAGCAGGTGCTGGGTGGCTGTTCCCCCCCTCCGCCCCTTCAAGCCATCTGGTAGGTGTCACCATTGCATGTGGCTTCTCTAATACTACCCATATCATTGCACATGATCCTTTCATAAACTCTCTTCAATCACCTTACTGACCGTACCACGTGTTTCCTGCCAGGACTCTGATGGATTGACCAGCAGAGTGAGAACACGGGGACAGGGAAGAACTGTGGACTCCAAAAAAGGATCAGAGCTTGGGCTGGTGTGAGCTGCTAGGAGCCGGCTCCAGCACACCCCTGGCTTGGTCCTGTACATCACACTCTTTGCATTACATTTCAGCCCTTGAGCGAAGCACCCTGTTTAAGGCCATTGAGGCTATAAAAATTTTTAAATGTTATATCGATATAGTAAAGAACAACATCAATCTGAGAGAGCTCTGTTATCTGGCAAATGGGGTTGAAACCAATCTCTCAGTAGCTGGAGAAGAGGAAGTTTTGAGTGTTTACTGCTATGACAATGATTAAATGCAACAGACTACTTCTTATGACTCAAACAAGATCTAGAATCTGAGCTCCACGACTGTAATGTGGGGACAAAGGGAATCCTGCGGCAGTCTTATGGGTAAAAAGAGTAAGGAAAGTTAAAGCCGATTCTCAGAGCCTGTTACAGCAGCCACACACCTTGGTGAGAGGGACCCTGATTCAGGCCCCAGCGGTCACAAGGCCACACTGTGAGATGTTTAGGGACAGTCCTCCTGTGACATGAGCACAACCCACATCTGAAATGTAGACATGGAAAGGTGCAATTTACATTTTTTTCCTCTTGTCTGAAAATAATGTGATACACTGAGTTGGGACAGAAAATGGCTCAGGTTCGGGATCTCAACAGTAGAGCTGCCAACCCACACTCTCTAGTTGGCTCAGGCTGGTGATATCATTTCCTCACTTTCATGAGCTCTAAAATTTACTCATAAGTGCACAGGGAGTAAATTTTTAAAAGGGGAAATGAATGAAGAAATTATACGCCCTCAGAGACAAAAGTAGACTTGTATACTTGATGTCTTCCCCAAGCCAATTTAAACATTGCTTTTTCCCATGCCAAACCTTCTTTGCCAAGAGGCACTGCCAGATGCACTAATGAACAGAGCACCGAAGGCCGATTAAAATCAGAGGATTTATAAACTGACATTTTGGATTTCTGGTCTTTGGTTCTGAACTTCATTTTTTTTTTTTTTTTTTTTTTTTTTTTGCACAGAGCCTTTTGTTTGATTTGTTTTTAATCAACAGTCTGATCCTTCTTGCAAACACCAGTTCCTGAGATTAAAACGTCTTATCTCACAACAGCAATTACCTTTCAGAGTTAAGTGAGGAAGAATCATGAAGCTCTCTGATTGCTTTACTCTAATTGAGAATAAACTAATTCCTAACTTTACATGGAAATGTAAGTTATATTCTGCTTAAGTGTGTATTTAAGTGTTTAAAAAAGAAAAGCAAAAAACTTTTAGAAGGCGCTTTATTGAAAAATATTAGTCCAGTGCAAAAATTTCTATTCACTTTAAATTAAGCAAGCACTAGTGAGGAGATAAGGGAATTAAGTAAATTAGAAAAATGTTAGTGAATAAATATTTTCCTCATTAGGATGCAACTATTACAGGAATTTATGATGACATAGAAAAAGTCAGAAATGAACTTTCTTCATTTCTGTGGTTCTGAAAAAAAATGGAAAAGGCATTAGAAAGCTATGCATTAAATTTAAAAAGTGTGACGAAGACTGGAGAGATGGAGGAGAGCTGTAAGCCAAGACATCTTCTAAAGTCTGGTTTAACTTATAAATTATTATATGTGTGTTTCACACAGATGGGGCGGGGGGCCACCCAGTAAGTTGCAAGTGGTACAGGATGGAGGAAAAGCAAATATCTTTCCAGCACATACCATACGCCAGACACTTGACTTAAATGGGCCCACTGAAATCTCATGATAATATTACAAAGTAGGTATAATTATCCCCATTGTTGTGGGTGAGGAAATTGAGGGCCAGAGAGCATGAGAGACTTCTCTTAGTTGATCCAATCAGTAAGAAGCAAGGGTTTCAAACTGAGATCTGAGTCACTCCAAAGCCTGTCCTCTTCCCACAGTCCAGGTGACTTTGGTATCCAAAGTTAATGCTAAGTGTGGGGAGAAATTTCGGCTTTCTCTACCATCTGATTTCATAGCAGAAACACTGACGACAGATGCATCCCAGGAACTGGAGGTGGCCAAGTGAGACACTGCTGAGGACCTCTAACAGAGGGTGCCATTGGTTTACTTTGCCAGATAAATGCAAGCACAAGATTGCATTCTACACTCTACAGGGATGCAACAGGATCTATGGCACAGAAGACGTATTTCTTGTCAAGTACTCTGAATGCATGTGTGAGTGGTTTGAAATGGTTCATCCACTTACCTTTTATTAAACAAATTTTTTTTTGAGATAAGGTCTTGCTCTGTCGCCCAGGCTGGAGTGCAGTGGTGCAATCTCGGCTCACTGCAACCTCCACCTCCTGGGTTCAAGCAATTCTCCCGTGTCAGCCTCCCGAGTTGAGATTACAGACATGTGCCATCATGCCCTACTAATTTTTGTTATTTTTTTAGTAGAGACATGTTTCCACCATGTTGGCCAGGCTGGTCTTGAACTCCTGACCTCAAGTGATCTGCCTGGCTCGGCCTCCCAAAGTGCTGGGATTACAGGCATGAGCCACTGCACCTGGCCTCATCCACTCATCTTGACACCCATCCTCTGAAAGAATGGACCTATACATGTCCTCTGATCACAGTGGGATAAAACATAATTTATTTGACTGATCTTAGTCACTGACTTGTAAGTCGATATCATATCTGAGAGAGCTTGAGGGGAGGACAATAATCACTTCTGACATATGACATCAAACACTGCAATGAAACTGCCCTTCTTAGTAAGGAAAGTGAAGGAGCATCCACATTCTAGTGACCACAGGGCTGTAATGAATAAGTTAAGTGGACAGGAAAGTGGGTCAAAGGCCCTCTAAATTTTAAATCTACACACATTCCTAACTTGTTATCATTCTAAGCTTCTCTCTGTAATATTCCACTGTTTATGATGAATTTTTCAGGAATGTAACACTGTGATCATCACTTCATCTTGTAACATATCTGTTATAGTTTTACTCAGGCAGATGGATTTGGAAAATCAAAAGAGTGATTCTGCTCTAAGAGATATATGTCCATGTGCATTGAGATCCAAGCGAGTGGAGTGACTCGGGAGAAAGGGGGGCTTGAGTGAGGTACACCTAGGACCCCCATCTGACACCCATGACTTCAGAGGGAGGCCGTGGCCTGAGGTGCACTAGATGGGTGACTGTGAGAACCAAGAGAGAACATCTGGGCAAAAGCTCAGCCAAGTACTGGGAACCTGTCTGGAGTAGTGGGTGGAGAGAGACAGCCAACTGCATAAGTGTCAGGGCTTTGAAGCATCATGCTTACCACATCCAGCTTTGATTGGCAAAATGGAGATGACTGTGGCAATGCCACAGAATTCTAGGTCAAGAACTCTAACTTAATAAGGGGACCCAGTGTGGAAGGGAGGTAAGAGCGCTAAATCATTTTATTCCCTCTCTAAGGATTCAATTAAGAACCAAGATGGATTTAAACATACAATAAAGCCATGAATGAATCTAGCCTTGATGAAATGGAGGAAAGAAAGGAAAAGGATAAATCAGATACATTTTCATAAATCATTTTGTTCCTAGGAAACTAGGAAATATCCATGCCTGGGAGAAGTGGTCCTCTACCTATGACTATAGCTCAGATGTTTCTGTTAAGAAGATATCCCTCAGGCAAAGTCTTCTACAGCAGGATGATCCCTTCTTTTCTGTTAAGAAAGTGACAAAATGTTTTACTTTTTCACAAAGCAAGTCACACTCACCAAAATGCATGATTCATCTATCCACTTGGAATTGTCATAAAGAAGACAGTCCCTTTGTTCTATAATCTCAAATTAATAAGGAGAAAGAGCCATAAAAAAGTACACATAGTTTCACTCTCCTAGAGAAGATCCAAATGTTTTAGAGCAGCACTTCCTAAAGATAATCATCCATCCTACTTTATCGAACTACAGAGATATGTTTGGTTTACTTCAAGGACACTACACATGAATGTAACAAGAAGTATAGTAAGTCTTCTCTTAAGAGGTAAAAGACAGAGGAAAAAAAGATGAGATTTACTTGCATGATTGAACTTCTAGAGGAATTACTATTCATGGTAGAGTTGATTCCTGTTATCTGTTAATGTACCCATCCAAAATCAAAATATCTTCTATAATCAAAACATGTTGCATCTCACTGGACAATATCCATACCCCTGCTTCTGAAATATATGGTCCTAAAAGCCTGATGGATCATTTTGTTTCCACAAAGATGGTTAAAAGGCTCTTTTCACAAATAACTGACATGATAGAATAACTATCTTCCTTCACTTTGAACTGTGTTTTCAAACAGCCTACCTGCCACAGCTTAAAAGCGCGAATTTAATGTACTAATGAAATGTGGCACAGGATGGAAACAAAGGTCCCTATGTTTGGAAAGGGTATAAAATGCTTGTAATTTTCTGAGTTCAGACATGCACACACCTGTCTTCATCATTTCAGAGCATGGGAGATGCATGCATAAAAAGACTGATGTTCACCAAATCACAACAGCTCAAAGATCTCAAGTGTATAGAAAAGAGAAGGTTTACACGATCTATATGAAGCTTGACATACAGATAAAAGTAAGAACTTAATTCAATAGTCACTAGCTGGGAGTTATATTTTTCTTGGAAAAGTCTCACAAGGGAGTAGAAAATAAAATGTTTTAGACAAAGAACTAACTTGTTTCCTCAACAAGCCTTGGCATTAAATTATTCCCCAAGTGAAGACATTGTCATTGTAAGGACCAAAATCTATAATAGGCAGAAAAACAGGGCTCACTGGCCAAAGTCACCCAAAGCAGAAGGAATTGTGGTGGACTGGAATGGAGAGAATTTTCAAACCAATGCCAGGGAAGCTGCCATTCATACGTGTTCTTCCCAATTAATCACTTTTTCATACCAAATGCCAGAGTCCTGGGTTATAAGCTAACAGGGCCAATTTGGCCATTTAAAGTTGCCAGGTTCTTCTGTAAATACTGGTGGCCTCTGGCAATTGAAAGCAGATGGGATACAAAAATGAGAGCAAGTCTGAGAAGAAGTTCTGTTAAAAGTGCAGCCATTTCTTTAGCAGTCACACACTGGCTTCTCAGGAAGCTCCAGGAAGTCCTTTCTCTGTCCTCCAGCTCTCCTGTAAGAACCTTCCAAGAAAGGTTCCCGCTGAGGTGAATGTAACACCGTCCCGAGGCAGCCACATCTCACTTTCTACTTAGATAAGGTCAAGAAAACTCCATCGAGTGCCTTCTTTTAAATCATGTTAAGCAGGTGAAGGCATAAGTTTTTAACTTATTTCAGTTAAAAGAAAAAATACATGTGGAGAGATATATATGGTGCTACTTTGGTCTTGCTTTGGAAGCTGCCACTTATTAATAATATACCAATGAAGGAGTTCTTCTAGGTGACACTTGCCTCCCCGAACTGTAACATTTCATGAATGGCCTTGCAGGGTTCCTCATCCATCATGATTCCCAGCAGTCACAGACACTGTTGTATCAAACATCTATATACACATTTCTAATTACAGCCTCCATAGAATGAAAAATGCAATTGGTTTCAAGTTCTTAGGTTACTGTTGCCTTGTTGGAAACTATAACTTTAAAAGGAATGGTTTCAAAGGAATGCTTTTTCAGGTGGTATTGCTTAAAAGGTAATAATATGAAAATGTTTTTGTTGATGCTGGGGTGGCGGTTGTTTTTGGAGGTACAAAGAAGGCAAACAAGGAAATGTGTAAACATTGCCCAAAAATGAACTCTCAAGGTCCAGTGACCCAGGCACCTTTGTATATCAAAGTCGATACTTCCCAAAGTACGTTGCAAGAACACTTACCCACAAGTTTTCCAAATTCAAATAAGTTTGAGGAATGCCATTTATGATACACCCCTTTTGGAAACTCACAAGGCTTAGAGCAACATAAAAGCTTTGTGAAGCCCCCCAGTAAAGAAATATGTTTAACTTTTTGAAACCTAGTGCTTGTGAAATGCAGAACTGCAGAATCTTTATTTAGAGTAACCTTACTTAATGGTCTGTATGATGCTGTGACATATTTTGAGAAATGCTGGTACAAACTGCTGTAGCAGAATGAAGTTAAGAAAGGTTTTCACTTTAGGAGTTTCTATAACCTACCCCCCAAAAATCAACCCACTGTCTGGCAAACACAATTTCACTGATCTCAACTATAGTCATCACGCTACAGTTGAAACACATTTTCTGGGGCCAGGTGCGGTGACTCACACCTGTAATCCCAGCACTTTGGGAGGCTGAGGCAGGTGGATCACCTGAGGTCAGGAGTTCAAGACCATCCTGACCAACATGGTGAAACCCCATCTCTACTAAAAATACAAAAATTAGCTCGGCATGATGGCAGGCACCTGTTATCCCAGCTACTTGGAGACTGAGGCAGGAGAATCGCTTGAACCCGGGAGACAGAGGTTGCGGTGAGCCGAGACTATACCACTAAACTCCAGCCTGGGCAACAAGAGTGAAACTTGGTCTCAAAAACAAAACAAACAAACAAACAAAAACATTTTCTGCTGCTCAGCCCTTTGTAGAGATGAAGAATAGCTGATGGTCATTTTCTACATTAAAAATCACTATACCTATACATTTAGAGAACTTTGTTAAGCCATCTATCTGCATAGTCTTGACTCTAGCTGAGATAAATCCTGAGCACAGGAAGGTTTCTTGGCATCGTTAAACCATATCAGTGTTTATAAGGATAATATTCTCATGGGTAAGGTGGATGCAATGGAAGTGGAGAAAACCAAGCTCTTCAAGGCAGCCCAGGTCGTCTTATATCTTTATTCTCTATACTCTTAATGTTGTTTGAACCAATAAGTGCTCAATTAAATCTCTAATGTTTTATCTTACTGTTTACCACTATGTTTTTCCTCTCCAAATGCACTGTCCTTTACTTACATATTCCCTACATATTTCTTCTGCTTGTTTCAAAAATGTCTGTCAGTTTTTAAGATCATTTTCCATTTCCATCACACCACAGGGTATGTGGCGGCTCACTCCAGTTAGTCATGCAATTAGTCATGCCTCTGCCTACAAGAGACACAAAGTACCAGGAGCAGGCAGGCAGATGACGAAGGGAACCATCAGACACTTCCACCCCAATTCACGTGCTTTGTCAAAGCACTCTTGAAAATTTTCCCATCCTCATTGTGGTTCTCTTGGAAAAACCTGGTCACTGATTATTCATTCGTTCAACAAATATGTTTCATTGCCATCTGAAAAGATAGTCTCTTTGGGCACTGTACTTACTTAGAGGCAAACACTTAAAGAATTTAGCAATCAATCACTCCCATCTCTTTTGTATTTTCCAGGTACTAGTCTAGGCTCTTGGGAAAACATCAGTAAACAAAACAGATGAGAGAGAGAGAAAATCCTGAGGAAAAGAGAGAAAGAGACCATGAGAGAGTGAGTCAGTGAGCCTGGTAAGGGGTATCTGTTATATACAGATTGTGGGCAAGAAACGGAGTGCAATTCTAAACACAATGGTAGGCTGCACTGAGAAGGTGGCAATCAAGCAAGTCTTGGAGAAGATGAAGGAGTTGGCCACAACACTCATTGCACAGTAGAAAATGAGTTAGGAAGTAGCGAGGGAGATAATGGAGTGGGCACTGGATGGGACCAGCACATGTAGAACTTGTCAGGTCACTATAAAGGTGATGACTATTATTACTGTCAGAGAAATAAGGAGCCATCAGAAGATTTTAAACACAAGAAGGGCATGATCTGACTTACATTTTAAAGTAATCACCCTGGCCACTGTGTTGAGGACTAGACTGGACCTTGGCGCAAGGGTAGAAGCAGGAAAAATGGTTAGAAGGCTATGGCAATAATCCAAATGAGAGATGACAGTGGCTTGGACAGGGTAAAAAGCAGTGAAGGTGTTGAGAAGCCATCAGTGTCTAGATGCATTTTGAAAATATGCTTGACAGAATTTTCTTGATGGATGAAATATGAAATTCTAGACAGAGAAAGAGAAAAAAGGAAACCCCCAAAATTTTGGCTGAGGTAACTAGCAGAATGCACTGAGATGAAAAATGCTGTTGAGGCAACACACTGAATGGGTAAAGTCAGAAGTTAATTTCAGAATGTTGAATTTGAGATAATAGTATGGAGATGCATGTATATAGATGACACTTTCCTTCTTGAACAACCCTAGGTCCTACATATATTATTTCACTTATTTTTATTATATTACAGGTGAAAAATAATTTTTAATACTCATCAATGTTTTTGCTATGTAATAATGTAGACATATAAACATTAAAGCTCATATTACAAACTTGTTTTCTTTCTAATACTCTATGCTTCCTCCTTAGCCAATGCACATGTAAAAATAAGGAATTTTAGACTTTTTTTTTTTTTGATGGAGGGATGATTCTTCCCAGGGTTGTATTTATCACCCTTGCACTCCCTTTATAGGCTCCTCGGGCATTGCACTTAAGCTAATCTTAACCTAAAGAATCTGACAATCAATTGTTATAGTCTCCTCTGTGTTTTCCAACTCAGTAAACACTTTCCAGTAGGCTTTTTGTCTAAAGGGACTTGTTTTAGCTGCTTTTATCTCTGGGACTCCTAACTGCATATTTCAGGGTTTTCTCAGAACAAGATGGAAAAACGTGTGCTCCTTTAAATAGAAATGTCATGTTCTGGATGGAAATGGAAAGGACAGAATGCTTCTAGATGTTACAAAAATATCTTCTGACCTTTGCAACAGTTTAAAAGCAATCAGAAGCATTGTCTGCTAAGTGTTAAATGAGCTGTTTTTATGAAAATATGAATCATTATGAGAAATAACAAGTATAAAAATTAAGATTCCTTCTCAAAAGGTGGCATTTGCTCTGAGTAAAGGCAAATAATAATATAGACTATGAAATCTCACTGAGAATCACAAAGCATCCAAATCAGGAAAAATAAACTAAAGCTGTTAGTGATGTCTGATAGCTTCTTCTTCCATTATACATATATCTAAGACTCACTAATAAACTCAGTGAGTCTTCCAACTGAGGGGTAAATAAAAGAGGGGTAGGTAAGTCATTTTCTTATTAAATATGTAAAAACGTAATTGCCCTGTGAAGGCAAAGGAAAAGACAAAAGATTTAGTGATGTGTAAAATTTTGCCTGGCCTAGATCAAAAGCCAGGCAGAGCACTCCAGGTACAACTGAATGGTATGTTACACATGACATGAGGAAAGAGGATTTGTAAAAGTTTCAGCTCCAGAACAAGGAGAATACTTTTACAGATGCCATATTAATAATTGACAAAAAGGCAGGTCTTGGTAAGACTGCTCAAGGGCCACTGATTTTCAGGTAGCTGCTGAACAAAGGGTTGCATTTCTAGTGTCTACTTTGTTCTAATCCCTGACACTGAGGGGAATGGAGAAATCCAGCGATGGTAGCAGAATGTTTTATGAACAGCAACAACAAAAATTATTTTTTTCTTAAATCCTGCCTATTTTTGCAAAATTTTTAAATACCACTAAAGACATCCATAATCTTTCTAAAGTCTGGAGCTTTAGGTGATAGCTGCAATAGCCATTTGTAAATAAGTCACTAAATTTCCCATTCTTCCTTCCCCTTGATAAGTGTTCAGTTTTAACAGAGTGATTTTATGTTATATTCTGCTCTTCTGTTACATTTGAACATACTAACTTCCCAAACTATGCTTCTGCACTTAAACTCTGCATTTAAAAACGTGTTACTACTATTACCTCTTATGTCAAGAAGTTAAAGAAGCTCCCTGTCACTCAAGGTAGAGGATGAAGGGAGGTGGAGAGGAGAGCATTAACTTTTATAAGCAACAGTAATATCAAACATAGATTCTGGTCATGGAAGCATGGCTGGACTTTGATATGTACCGACTCAAGAAAAGGCAGTCAACTGGAGTTCTTTTCATAAAGGCTGATATTCCTACAAAATGGAGACAGGATCCCTCATTGTACTCCTGGGTTTAAGCTGTGACAATTTCATGATGCTGGAACAACACAGGGCTCCTCATGTGCTGGCCTCCGTACTGAGTGTTTCATGTGGCTTGCCCTGGTCCAACCACAGTTGGTGCAGGGAGGATCAGAGAGGGGGCTCACGCAGCTGTGCAGTGGCAGAGTCTGGCCTCAGACTCAGGTTAGTGCTAATCACTCCCCTCCACAACCTCCCTTCCTCCCACCCTCGGGACTATCATTCTGGAATCTGGGCAACACAACTCTACATCAATGCAGGGGCCACCCCAACACAGTGGGGACTGACTTCCGCTTGAGGTTGGTAGTAAATTTGAAGTGAACTAAACGAATTATTGAATTTACTGTGAAACTACCAAATGAAATCAAATGACAATCACAAGTCTGATACAGTATGTATCACATATGGCAAAGCAATGACATAAAAGTATATGGGAAGGTCAGTACAATGGATATTTGGATATGTTCCAGTTTAAAATGAGGTACAGATCCAACTTCTCTATTTTCTAACACTGCATCAAATGAAGTGGTCAGCTCATTTTCAAACTCTCATCAGAAAGATGATACGAAGGAAAATCTCACCTTTGGAGCATGGCTGATGGGCCCAAGTTGTCTAAAACTACTGAGCTGGAAAACTGCGACCCACAGAGCAGAACATTATCAGCACAGGAAAAAGGTGGCAGGTGGAGAAGCCAGCTGAGAGCAGGAAGAAGAGGCTGCATCAACTGGGCTGGTCAAGTCTCAGACAGAACAGCATCTCATACGATGGCTACTCTGATGGCACTAGTGGTCAGGGTGAGAAGGACCACGGCAAGGCATCATCAGGGTCCATTTATCGAATACTGCAGTGGTCTCAAAGCAGAACAAGCTGGATGGGTTGTAAATGGGCTAGAAAGATTGGACGTATAAGAGCATGAAGAGGATTTGCATGAATTGAGGTTACAAAAAGAATAGAGAATGTGCTGTTTGTAGAGAATGGGAACTGAAAAAAGGAATGTAGTCCTGAGGGAAAAAGAAAAATCCGTGGTGGCATAAAGCCATTCACTATTAAATGCAATCTTCATTCCCCAAGTTCAATTTTATTTTACCATTCAGTATATTAAAACATGATGCTCATTTTACCAGGTTTCATAACTGCTATTCTGGAATTTAGTGATCCTTGTGCCATAATACCATAACCTATTATTTGGCTGAGCTAAATGCAAATAATTTCCAGCAATCAGCAAGTGTGTTCAGTTCAATCATATGGATCTATGGTAGTACAATGTTGTACCCCAGGGATTGAAAAATGTATGTGACAATGATGAAACTGAATAGCTGTGAAAGACTGCATGGGCAGCAAAGCTCTAAATATTTACTACCTTGTTCTTTCTTTTAAAAAAGTTTGCCATTTCTTGGTCTATCCTATTGTATTGTGTTTATTCCCATAAGCTGCTCCAAGTCCCTTTTGGAATGAGGCGAAGATGCCAATAAGCAAATAATCACTTTCCAATAGTGGCTCTTGTTTTGATCTTACCTTCTTGTTGAGACGTGTGGGAATTTTATTTAAAGAGAGATCACAGGCTGACAGTCTCTGCTTATCAGCTCTGTGTGGTGTTGTGGTGAGTAGGTTGATGGGGGCTGTGACATGGACCAGCATGGAGGTAAATTCAGAGCGAGGCTGAGAACAGGCATGAAGGGAGATCCCTGAGATGACGAAGGCTCTCCCTGAGTGCGGAGCGGCATTAGCCCTACCCCACCCCCACCCTCCATTTCCACCAAGTTGTTGCGAGTAGTTACCTCTACCAGTCCGGCTGCAGATTTTTCCCCACATGGACATGAAAATTTGGCTTGTTTCCCAGGGCTCAGTGCTGCAGCCTGTGATTTGTGTTGGTTGCAAAACTACCACCCTACTAAAAATTTAAAAAACAAATAAAAACCAAAACCCTCAAACGTATACCTGTGAGGTGAGGGGAGGGGAGAGACAGGACTTCCACCGCCTAATGTTCATTCTCAAAAGACATCTCATGATTGAGGCGATTACTAAGAATGTCAGGTATCAGTAGCCCCCTTCTTTTTCTCTCATGTTTTCCTTTTACAAGTATCCTACAAGATTACGAAAGGTATAAAAATACCTTAAAATCTCAAGACACTCTGTGAGAATGTAATAAAGAACCAATACCAAATAAATTACTCTTAAATATAATTTAATGGTGTTTCCTCTGTAATGCAGGGAAACCACATTAGAGAACATGGGAAATTGGGAACTATAAAGAATAGGACTGACTAATGGTATTAACTCCTCTAAATAATCCAAATTAGACTGGCTGCTTTCCTGATATATGTCACTTTTTATTGCAAGTCAACAGTCTGACATAAAGTCTGTAAGAGTCATAAAGAAAAACCCAAGTGCATTTTCAGCCATGGTTCTCCTGGGGCATACACACTCACTATTCATAGCAAATAATGGAATATTCAGCCTTTGTGGCTTAAATATCCATTATCTCTTACCGTACATACATTCCCACAGAGTGATTACCCTCATCACGAAGGGTCAGAGCAAATTAGTTCACTTTAAAATTCATGGTTAAAAACAACTCGAGCCAATAAGAAATTTCTAGATTATTCTCTACATTATGTAATATAAGTTCAAATGACTTTCTAGAGAATGAATGGTGTGTGAATAGAAGGAGGAGACGAAGGAGAGGCACAGAATGAGATAAATTCTACTCTTAAATTCTCAAAGATGCCAACTGAGCTCTTCCGTGATAAATAATAAACTACTCCACAAGGTCTTAAATTTCGTATGCCCTGAAAACAGGACAAACTAGAAACAATCTCTAAATTCATTGTGTGGTTATTTCTAGAGAAAGGAACATTTAGATTCTGTATTCTGCCTCTCCCACTCAATTCTGGACAAGATCTTGTCAAAAGTGAAACATCTACTCTTTGAGTTGCTTACCCACAGAAACAGTTCAACTAGATATGGAAGTGGCCCGGAATAGTCTGAAGTATGTAATGGTGTCTAACATAACTTACTTCTAAAAAAGAAAGAATTCGTTTTTGTTTTCCATAATTATAAAAATGTAGAGGAACAGGTATTCAACAGAGGCCTATGAAAAGCAGGTTGTGGGGGTTGGTTTTGGCAGATGACACACCTGCTGTTTTACATGACTTAATTTGTCTTATATGACTTAATTTGTAGTTTTATAAAGTTAATTATTGAAATGCTAATAAAATGCAATAAGTAAAATACAAATGTATTAGGAAAGAGTATGCTCCCACCTCCACCTATCAGGTGTCCTGGTTGATGATAAAATAGGAAGCAAGAAGAAGGTTTTTGGTAAATTGGAGAAGAAACAAAGATCATAAGCATATATATTGGCCAAAATGACGCAACAAAAGCTGGTTAATATTAGTAAAAGAGGATGGGCGCTGTGGCTCACACCTGTAATCCCAACACTTTGAGAGGCTGAGGCAGGTGGGTCACGAGGTCAGGAGCCTGAGACAAGCCTGGCCAACTTGGCGAAACCCTGTCTCTACTGAAAATACAAAAATTAACCAGGCGCATTGGCGGTTGCCTGTAATTCCATCTACTCGGGAGGCTGAGGCAGGAGAATTGCTTGATCCCAGGAGATGGAGGTTGCAGGCAGCCGAGATCGTGCCACTACACTCTAGCCTGGGTGACAGAGCAAGACTCTGGCTCAAAAAATAAATAAATAAAATAAAATAAAAGCAAGATATGCATGTCTTACGAATCTCTAGTGACTCTAAGGCTGTTCTTTTCCTTCAGTCCCCACCTCCTATGCTCCACGGACACACACAAAAGCAGCTAAAGGACCTGAATTCTCTTTTTTTTTTTTTTTTTTGAGACGGAGTCTCTGTTGCCCTGGCTGGAGTGCAGTGACACAATCTCGGCTCACTGCAACTTCTACCTTCCAGGTTCAAGTGATTCTCGTGCCTCAGCCGTCTCAGCAGCTGGGATTACAGGCACCCACCGTCATGCCCAGCTACTTTTTATATTTTTAGTAAAGACAGGGTTTCACCATGTTGCCCAGGCTGGTCTCAAACTCCTGACCTCAGGTGATCCACCCGCCTTGGCCTCCCAAAGTGCTGGGATTACAAGCGTGAGCCACTGTGCCCGGCAAGGACCTGAATTCCTTCCTCTAGTCTTATTTCCTCCCCTGGCCTGGGCCCACCAAGAAGAAAACTAAACAAAACAGAGCGAGAAGCCAACTGGAAGAAGTATGGCAAAAGAAAGGACAGTAGGCGAAGGCTTAAAAAGATGTAAGTTTGATACTGTTTGGGTGCATGGTATCACACACCGTATCGCACACACTCACTCCTTAATCGCGCTGATATCAACTCATATGGCTGTACCCTGCCCACTTGGCTCCAGTCATCTCAGCCTCCTTACTGTCTATGACGGGTCCAGTACTTTCCTGCCTCAGGGCCTCAGCACTGGCTTTCCCTGCTCTTGGAATGCTCTTCCCCAAACAGCCACATGACTCACCCTTTCACTTCCTTTATGTCTCTGCTCCAATATCGCCTTATCTGTGCGGTGATGTGAGACCTCTTCACATCACCTAATATTTGACATATCAAGACATATTTTTAGTGTTTAAGTGTAAGCTCCATGCAGGTGGGACTTTCATTTTGTTCACTGTGCTAATCACAGCAACCAAAAGGCACTCAATCAATACTAAGACAAGGACAGAGGAAAAAGTAGTGATGCTACAAAGAACGTATTCTCCTTTCAATATAAGCCAAGGTTGTTTTTTATGATTGAGAATCAATCAAAGGTGAAAATAAAAGATAGATTTCCCATGACTCTCTGGACTCACTGCATACGCTTGTTCATCCGGTATTTTTTTCTGGGTAATATATAGCTTCACTATCTCAAGATTTATGGATATAATCAGGGATTATAAAATAATTTCAGCTCGATACTTGCTGATTCAGTACACAACTCATTTGGAAATATTTCAGGTGGACAGACTTGTGCTTATTCTGCTGACATTATTATAAACATTTCATCTATTGTTTCTTTTTAACACAGAACAAAGTCCATAAAGCATGACACCTATGTTCATAAAAGTTTAATCCTCCTGTTTACTGCCTCAGAGTCAAAGCCCTTACCATCATGTCCTTAGTAATTCATCATCGCACACACACAAAACAGGATTATTCCCACTTCGAGAGGTTACTAACTAGTTGGAGAACCTGACTCTAAGGCCTGATTCCTATCTCCCTTCTGGTGTGGAAGCAGATCAAGAAAAGTGAAACCAGGCCACAAAAACATGAGCAAAGCTCTGTCTCCAACCTCTGAAAGAAGAACATGTGGAGAGTGTAAGTGGACAAGAATTGTCAGAGGCTCTAGTTAATCGATTGCAAGAATTTTCAAGATGAAAGCCACCACAGAAGGGTTCAATCTTAACTATCCCCACAGCTGGAATGCTCTGCTAATTTTTAAGGATGCATTAAAGTGATTATGAAGCAAACTCCCTGAAAGAAAAGGATTAACAGCCTTTCACAGAGGAAGCTTCCATTCATTCATCATGTTATCAATGACACTCTGGGGAGGGCCAAGACTTGCCTGTGTGCGAGGCCTACGGCCATCATGAGAGGTTATGTTTAACACACTTGACCGAGATGACGGTCTGTGGGGAGTCCCCAGTCTCCTTAATTAGCTGGGAAAAAGTCAAGAAAAACCCTTTCCGATATACCCATTCAGGCTCCACTATATGTGCTCCTGCAGATCAGTTACAATACAGCAGGCACGCCAAACCGTGAGCTAAGGTCAGATAATAATAAAACAAACCTCATACTCAACCCCAAATATTTCATGCAGCTGTTGAGCATGGTGCTTTTCAAGTCTTTAGATACACGTCTTACAAGAAAAGATTTTCTAGACTAAAATCTGATTAAACGGAATTGCTAACTTTTTGCAGTTTTATTCATTTAGATAATAGATACTGAGTGGCAAATTTAGACAATAAATAAATAAAATTTAGGTAATAAATATTGACTGGGCAAGTTCCTAGTGATAGAAGTATGGCAGTGAACAAGACACAAAAAAATATTTGTCCTCATGGGGCTCATGCCCTGGTTGGCAGAAATAGGCATTAAGTAAAATAACCAAACTATATAGTATTTTAGAACTTGAAGTTTAAGTGAAGGGAGTTAAAAAGTAAAAGGAAGATAAAGAAAGGAGTAGAGAGTATATGACTACCTTTTAAATAGGATGGTTAAAGTAGGCCTTACTAACAAGGTGAAATTTGAGCTCAAGTTTATGTAACTAATTCGCATGCCAGAGTTTCTTGAGGATGGTTATTTACATGATCCTTGCTTTATAAAATTCATTTACAACAAGATGTATCACATGGTTACTTTAAAATAAGGTGTTTGGGGGGAAAGAATACCTTCTTCAAAAAATGATGCAGAGAAAACTGGATAAGCACATGCAAAAGAATGAAGTTGGATCCCTACTTCACTGCACACCCAAAGATTAACTCAAAATGAATCAATGACCTAAATATAAAAGCTAACACCACAAAACTCTTAGAAGAAAACAGTCGTAAATCTTGATGACCTTGAATTTGGCCATGCATTTTTAGATTTGACAGTAAAAGCATGATAGAAAAAGAAAAGCATTGCTAAACTGGATTTCACAAAACTTAAAAACTTTTGGTCAGGCATGGTGGCTCATGCCTGTAATCCCAGCACTTTGGGAGGCCATGGCAGGTGGGTCACCTGAGGTCTGGAGTTCAAAACCAGCTTGGCCAACATAGCAAAACCCTGTCTCTACTAAAAATATAAAAAATGAGCTGAGCGTGGTGGAAGGTGCCTGTAATCCCAGCTACTCAGGAGGCTGAGGCAGGAGAATCGCTTGAACCTGAGAGGCAGACATTGCAGTGAACTGAGATCGTGCCATTGCACTCCAGTCTAGGCAACAAGGGCGAAACTCCATCTCAAAAAAAAAAAAAAATTAAAAACTTTTGTGCATCAAAGGACATTATCAAGAATGTAAAAGGCCAAGCTATGGAATGATAGACAGTATTTGCAAATCAAATATCTTTTAGGGATTTAATATCCTGAATATATAAATAACTCTTACAACTCAACAACAAAAAGACAACCCAATTAAAAAGTGGGCAAAGGACCTAACTAGACATTTCTCCAGAGAAGATATAATGAGGATGACCAATAAACATGTGAAAGGATGCTCAACTTCATTGATCATTAAGGAAATGCAAATCACAACAACAATAAGTTACCTCTTCAGACTCAGTAGGATAGCTTTAATTAAAATAACAAAAGATAAATAACAAGTGTTGGTTGGGATGCAGAGAAATATGAGCTCTTGTACATTGCTGGAGGGAATGCAACACGGTGCAGCCACTATGGAAGTTTGTCATTTCTTCAAAAAGTTAAAAGTTGAATTACTTTATGACTCAGTAATTCCACTCCTAGTTATATGCTCTAGAGAAATGAAAATATATATCCACAAAGAAACTTGTACACAAATATGTACAGTAGTGTTATTTTTAGTAGTCCAAAAAGAAAAAAAAAACATTGAAAGTAGGAAAACATTGAATGTCCATCTATGAATAAATGGATAAGCAAATTGTGGTATATGCTAAAGGTATTAATTATTCTGGTACATTTACTTAAATTACTTGAATATAAGTTAAAAACATTTGAAAAACAGCAGATGTAAAAAGATCACTTTAATCTTCTTGTTATTTCTTAAAGCAGAAAATACGATTCTCATGTGAAAGATGCCCTCCCCATACCAAAAAGATGCAGCTTCCTTATCCTCAAAGATGAGAAATATAACCGGAGAGAATCATGTACAGACCTTGTTAAAGTAACTGTTATCTTCTAAGCTTCCCCACATAATTTAGTTATACCTTCACTATTTACTATTCTTTGTCCAATCCAATTTATAAGTAACAGACTTCAACTGCTTCTTTGACTCTTTAATTCTTTATGAGGGCACCTGTGACATGTAAAACTTGTATTAAATAAATGTATATGTTTTTGCCCATTTATCTTATGTCAATTTAATTATTGAACATACGCAGGACCCTAAGTGGATGGAGGTGGAGTTTTTCTGCCCCTACATTACATACAATGGAATATGACTCAGCCATGAGAAGGAACAGCGTGCTACAACTTCAGTGAATGTCAAGAATATGGTGCTAAGTGAAAGAAGCCAGACATAGAAGATCACATGTTTTATTACTCCTGTAAACAAAAAATAAAATTGTAAGGCCTTCAGCCATCTGAACGGACCCCTCCTCTTGCTCAAGGGGTTTCCAGAGTTACCTGAAAATCTAGTTCAGGCCATGATGAAAGAGCGGGTTGGACATACCGCATTATACCCCACCAGCACTAACATCAACATAGACTTCATAAGAAACATTTACAGTCTATTCTCTCTAAAGCCTGCTACTTGGAGGCTTCATCTGCATGGTAAAAACAAGGTCTCTACAACCCTCTATTGTAACCCAGGCATTCCTTTCTTTTTACATTTTATTATTATTATTATTATTATTATTATTATTATTATTTTGAGACAGACTTCGCTCTGTCACCCAGGCTGGAGTGCAATGGTGTGATCTCGTCTCACTGCAACCTCCACCTCCTGGGTTCAAGAGATTCTTCCACCTTAGCCTGACAAGTAGCTAGAACTACAGGCGCATACCACCATGCCCGGCTAATTTTTGTTTTTTTAGTAGAGATGGGGTTTCGCCATGTTGGCCAGGCTGGTCTTGAACTCCTGGCCTCAAGTTTTCTGCTCGCCTCGGCCTCCCAAAGTGCTGGGGTTACAGGCATCAGGGACCGTGCCTGGCCTCAGGCATTCCTTTCTATTGATAATAACTCTTTCAACAAATTGCCAATCAGAAAATTTTTAAAGCTACCTATGACCTGGACGTGCCTCCACCCTTCAAGTTGTTCTGCCCTTCCATATCAAGCCAATGTATGTTTTACATGTATGATTGATGTCTCAGGTCTCCCTAAAATGTACAAAAGCGAGCTGTACCCCTACCACATAGGGCACTTGTAGTCAGGACCTCCTGAGGCTGTGTCACAGGTGTGTCCTTCACCTTGGCAAAATAAACTTTCTAAATTGGCTGAGGCCAGTCTCGGACATTTTGGGGTCACCCTCCTTTTATATTCTATACCCAGAATAGGCAAATTAATAGAGACAGAAAGCAAATTAAAGGTTATCAGGGGATGGAGGAGGGGAAAGCTGAGAGTGATTACTTAATAAGTATGCGGTTGTTTTATGGGGTAATGAAAAAGCTTTGAAACTAGAAAGTGCTGGCAGTTGTATAACACTGTAAATACACTAAATGCCACTAAATTGTACTCTTTAAAATAGTTAATTGTATGTTATATAACTTTCACTTCAATTTTTAAAAGGTGTTTTAATCATGCAAATTTTTTTCATTCAATTTTCAGGACTGTCCTTATGTTTTATGTTTAAATTTCAGTTCTGTATTCATTCCAGACTTTTACCTATTTGCAGTATTTCATCATTTTTTATACTTTATTGAGGTAAAGTTACCATACAACAAATTCACCCATTTTAAGTATATATTTTGGTGAGTTTCACTACCACAGTCATATTTTAAAAAGCATAAAACACCTCAAAATATTATTTCAAGTTATAGTCAACCTCCAACCCCACATGTGTTCTGTCATTACGCCTTTTTTAGAATTTCACATGAATGGAATCATATAGGGTATTTAGTTTGTTTTTATGCTGCTATGAAGAAATACCCAAGACTAGGTAATTTATAAAGAAAACAGGTTTAATTGACTCACAGTTCTGCATGGCTGGGGAGGTCTCAGGAAATTTATAATCATAGTGGAAGGTGAAGAGGAAGCAGGGACCTTGGGCAGCAGGAGACAGAATGAGTGCTGAGCAAAGGGAGAAAAACCCCTTATAAAACCAAAAGATCTCATGAGAACTCTCTCACTATCACAAGAACAGCATGTGGGTAACTGCCCCCATGAGTCAATTATCTCTCACAGGGTCCCTCCCATGACATGTGGGGATTATGGGGACTATAATGCAAGATGAGATTTGGGTGGGGACACAGCCAAACCATATCATATAGCATACACTCTTATATGTCTGGTTTCTTTCATTTAGCACCATGTTCATTCATGTCCGTCCACATTGTTTTATGTATTCGTAGTTTGTTCCTTAAAATTTCTGAATAATTGATGACACTGAGTTTGTCCAATTGCATGTTAGGTCATTGGATTTTTCCCAATTTGTCTGATATTATAAATAAAGCTGTATGAATATTCACGGACAAGATATTCATGTGGACATGTTTTCATTTCTTTTCAGTAGGTGGAAATGGATAGATCTGTTTAATTTTATGTTTAACTTTTTAAGAAACTTCCAAATTTTTCCAAAGTGTCTGTATCATTTTTTATTCCCATCAGTAATGTATGAGGATTCCAGTTGCTCCACATTGGCCAATACTCAGTGTTGGGAATCTTTTCAATGATAGTCATTATAGTGAGAGTATAATGGTATCTCTTTGTGGATTTAATTTGAAGTTCCCTAATGACTAATGATGCTGAGCATCTTTTCATGTATTTGTTAAAAAAATTTTGCATATCTTCTTCTGTGAAGTGTCCACTTGAATCTTTTCTCCATTTTAGTTTTTGTCTTCTTATTATTGCGTTTTAAGAGCACTTCAAATATTCCAGATACAAGGCCTTTGTAGATTTATGCTTTACAAATATTTTCTCCCAATTTGTGGCTTGCCTCTTCATTTAATTCACATTATCTTTTGATGAAAAGAATATTTAATTTTGAAGATGTCCAATTTATCAACTTTTTCTTTTACAGTTTTCACATTAAATGTTCTAAGAAATATTTGCTTAAGTCAAATTCACAAAGATTTTCTCCTTTTCTTTTAGAAATTATGGTGTAATTTACTTTTTTGTTTAGGGCTATGATCCACTTAGAATTAATTTCTGTATACTGTATAATGTAAGGATTAAGATTCATATTTTTTCCTTACAGATATTCAGTTACATTTTTAAAAGACCATTTTTTCTCCATTGAATTACTTTGATAACTATGTCAAAAATCAGTTGATCCCATTAGTGTGGATTTAGCCCTGAATTCTCAATTCTATTCCATTACCTATTGACATTAAAAAAAAAAAAATGAGTTTGGTCACACACTCCTGTTTCTTCGCATATCTAGTAATCTTTGGTTAAACTGGGTGTTGCGTGTCATACATTGTAGGGACCCTAGATTCTATTTTGTTCTTCTGAAATTGTTGGTTTTCCTGTTTGAATACATTTGATGAGCCTCCATAGACTCAAACTGGAAAATCTGTTTCTCTGCAGAATGCTGAAATTATTACTCAGTTCTTTTCTTCTTTTGCCTGGATTTCTGGGGATCTCTCTTGTGCCAACATGGCTTTGTGATCAGTCAATGATTTGGGCAGAGGTTATACATGGATAACTCACGCCAGTGAATTTCCCAATCTCTGCTGCTCAACTTGTGTATGTGCTGAAGAATGCATAAACTTGCAGCAAATAAGTCTCCCAGAGCTTTTAATTTTGCTTGTGCATATGTCGTTTAACAGCCATGAATGCATGGAGAGTATATTACCTCTGCTCTTCTATATTTCTCTTGCTTCCAAAACTTTCCCTTAAATTTTTACTGCCCTGTTTCTTTCCCAAATCAAATTTTTCCAAAATTGTAAAACTTTCCAAAGTTTACCAGCCAATTCCAACCAGTAAACTTATGGATTTTTACTGCTAGATCTGACAGGATGGAGAGAACTCACCTTCAGGTAAAAGCATCTTATCCAATGGAGTAGCAGTTTTTCATAAGTAAACATTTTCAAGTTTTTTGCTGAAATGATTTGTCTGTGTCACCACCCAAATCTCATCTCGAATTGTAGTTCCCATAATTCCCACATGTTGTGCGGACCAAGTGGAGATAATTAGATCATGGGGGCAGTTTCCCCCATTCTGCTCTTTGTGATAGTGAGGTAGTTCTCACTAGATATGATGGTTTTATAAGGGACTTTCCCCTTCACTGGACACTCATTATTCTCTCTCCTGCCGCCTTGTGAAGAAGGACATGTTTGCTTCCCCTTCTGCCCTGACTGTAAGTTTCCTAAGGCCTCCCCAGCCCTGTATAACTGTGAGCTAACTAAACCTCTTTCCTTTATAAATTATTCAGTCTCAGGTATGTCCTTATAGCAGCATGAGAATGAACTAGAATATTTGCCTTTGGTCTTTGGTCATTTTTGAAATAGTTGTATTTAATAATTTTGTAGTTTTATACTTTTGGGGGAGGTAGTGGGAGAAATGACCCAACTACCTCTGGCATTCATTTATGAAAGTAGAGTCTTAACCACATTTTAAGCATTTATAAATAGGTTATTTACCACAATTTCATTTATCATTATATTAAATCAAATAAATTACTTTGAAAATTAGCCAACCACAGCAGTAACTTCTCATTTACAAACATCAAGCTTCAGATCAATACAGGGTTAGTAGAAACAGTCAAAAAATCTATAAAGTGGCCATGGTATATTATTACCAGCTACAAAACATTTAAATACACAAAGAGAGGAGATTCAATGTACACCCAGACCACCTGCACAAAAAAGAACATTATGGGCATAGAATATCTGTCTTCAAATGCGAGTTCATTCTATTTTTGAAAAAATTACCTTAAAGGCTGCTAAGCAGTGCAGGCTCAATAAGGCCATCACAACTGCCAGAAGGATGGTGGCTAAGTTCCGCATGTCCCATATGGTCTCCACCAAAGGAATACTGCCGACCTGCCAGTCATAGCACAGGGTCACAGGTGCAAGCAGAAGCCACACGTTGAACGCTAAGAGGTAGGAATAGGTGAGGAATCTATAAAGAGAAGAAGAATCACTGAAACACTGCTCCAGAACCATGATATTCTGTAAGCATTCAGTCACCATAATTTTATTAAATAGCATTTCTACCCAGTCAATGTTATCTTGGAGGAGAAGACAATGGAAGATGGAAAGCCATTTACTCATTTATTTATTAAATTGATAGATTTGGGATATATCTAATAGGTTCTAGCCACTCTGAGGTGCTGACCTTTTAATGGTAAACAAATACAGATACAGTTTCCATGACATATATTTTAGAATTATCATACAAATAAATATATTACAACCAGAAATAAATGCTATGAAGGAAATGTCTGACAAAAGCACATGACAGAAATGTCACTGTTTCAGACATGATTCCTTGGATAAGAGACATTTGAACTGTCCCTTATTAATAGTGCCCAGAATCCCGCAGTAGATTTGAAAATATTTCATCATTTTTATAATACACTGATATATATTGAGTTATTTCAAAAAATCAAAGTATTTGTGGTATGGAGCTAATACCTCTTACTCACACACTGAGGGGCCAGGACTTGGTAGGAGGGAAACTGCAGGTGTCCTTGATGACAAGGACAGCCAGGTGGACAGAGGGACAATGGATGGAGGAGGTGGTATGCCTGTTTCCTGGCTGCAACTAGGCACTAAGGTAAAGTGGAAGGCATTCTACTTGTTTGCCTCATTTTGGGGATAGAGAAAATTGAATTTATTTAAATTCATTCATTCAATACATTCATTAAGCAATGTTCTAGACCCTTGAGAACTGCACATAGCAACTTTGTTGAATCTAGGAGATGATCAAACTCTAGCATTGCCTCAGCATAAGGCTGTGTCCCTGGGATGACCCCAGCCTCTCATTAAAATGCTTACCTGAGAAATGCTGTCAGGAGAATTTATTCTTTGCTCTAGTCAACACCTAACAACAGGCCCCCAACATCCTTTTCTTACAGCATTTACAAAAATGTGCTTACGACTGTGGATACTTATCTCTTACAACACAGAAGCATCTCTGTCAAGGACCCGAGAGCCATTTCTATGAAATGTAATCATCAGGAAGGACAGGCCTCTGTCTCCCAATCTCTGGGAGCACAGAATTTTAACTTTGGTAACTGTCAGCCAGCGGACACAGCTGGCCTCATCGCATCTACAGGGATCAACGCTCTGTAAGTCTTCACCTCTCTGACTCTACTGAGCCCCACACTCCACCCACTCCCTCACCCTCCCTTTGAAAGGCCCAGTCACCTCTGCAAAAATCAGAATGAAGCTCTGCTCCTTCCCCTACTGTCAGTAGTGATGGAGTGAAATCTGTGTTCACCACTTCAGCACATATCTGACTGTGTTTGTCAACTTACTTGGAATTAAACAGAAGAATTAGATGAATTCCTTGTCCTCAAGGAATGTATAATCCAATAGTGAAAATAGGACACACTGAATTAAACAGGCAGAAGGAAACAGATGAACACCGTAAGAGTACAGAGTGTGAAGAGAGGTTCTCCCTCATTTGTCAGGCTTTTTTAGAGGGAATCTTGGATTGGCGAAGACATTAGATGAGATAATTTCCAAGTTACTTTCTAGTGCGAAGCATCAGTTGACCCTGAATTCCTGTCAACAAATAGCTACTGGTTTAAAGCACCTCAGTTCTCTCCTCCCCTCCCCTCTTACTGTTTGAAGGTCAGTGGTGGAAAGGAAAATCATCCACAGCCATCAGGCTGCAGAGCAGGAGGCAGATTATTTACTGCTCAGACTCTCAAACCCCAACAAAGACATGGGTTGAAAGAGGCATGGCTGGCCGGGCGCGGTGGCTCAAGCCTGTAATCCCAGCACTTTGGGAGGCCGAGAGGGGTGGATCACGAGGTCAGGAGATCGAGACCATCCTGGCTAACACGGTGAAACCCCCTCTCTACTAAAAAATACAAAAAACTAGCTGGGTGAGGTGGCGGGCGCCTGTAGTCCCAGCTACTCGGGAGGCTGAGGCAGGAGAATGGCGTGAACCCGGGAGGCGGAGCTTGCAGTGAGCCGAGATCCGGCCACTGCACTCCAGCCTGGGCGACAGAGCGAGACTCCGTCTTAAAAAAAAAAAAAAAAAGAAAGAGGCATGGCTATTTCAACCATGCTCAACCCTTTCCCCTCTGTTAATTTTTAACTAAAAGGTAATATACAAATAGAATAGTATACACTGAAAGTTTGATAAAGTTCAGGCTTTGCTATTTAACAGCAACAACAAAAAAAAATGACCAAAAAAAAAAAATGCTGTTTATCTTTTAGGCTTGGACCTGCGAAATTGTTGCCTGAGAATGCCATCTCCACAGAAAAGTGATTGAATCATTTTGGGCTTCTTTTTTCACAGAGCTTTCAGGCTGATGTCATCTACTTTTCAGGCCACTAAAGGTTCTCTATGACTTAGTTTTTCAGGTAAGTAGTGAACATTCAAACTTAGAAGAAAAAGTTGGGTAGCTCTGCCTCTCAGTCACATCCCAGCTCTTAAAATGACTTTAAAACTATTATCCCCTTTTTGAGGAAATAATAGATCTAGGCATGATCATCAATGGCAATGATCATCAATGACTGCTTAACTTATTAGGTGAAAAGCCAGTGAGGTCCTTTATTTATAATAGTTAAATCAGGCTAATCCAGGTGCCTAGAACTGACTAATCAACTTTAACATCACTGAAAGGGAAATGAACAGCCTGATGTCCTCCTTATGGAAATACACACCATGCTTACGAAGTCAAAAGAAAAAACAAAATCAAACCTGAACTAATCAAGTCCTAAATCTAATTGTCAGTTTATAGCAAAGACAGGAAACAACAGAACATGCCGCATCACACCACAGGGATGCAGTGTGCAAAATCCAGACTGTGGGAAACAAAGGGCCCAGATTCTTAAACAAGTACCTTATAATTATGGGAAGAGAAGGAGGGAAAGGACATCTGCAAATTAAAAGAAACTTCAGAGACACATCAAGCAAAGTGCAGATTTTGTTTAGATGCTAATCCAAACAAACCTCTATTAAAAATAACCACTTAGGACACAATCAGAATAAACTGAAATACTGATTGGATAGAGAGAGAATTGGCTGGGGACAATCACTATTAAAGTGTGATAATAGTACTGTGGTAATTTTTTTTAAGAGTACTTGTATTTTAAAAAATATATACTAACATACACACATATGAAATAAAATGATGTCTGGGATTTGCTTTAAAATAATTGACTAAGAGGAAGGGAAAGTAAGTAGGTGGGATATGGATGAAACAAGATGACCAGGAGTTATTATTATTGAGACTAGAAGATGGCATGCATGTGGGGTACTTCATGCCACTTTCTCTACTTTTTAACTAGGGCAAAAGGCAATAGAATTGCAATAGTAACACTTTATTATCTTATTTCCACCCTATGACTTGACTATGGAACATTCGGAACTGCTATGCAGAATGTATTATTTAATTTTGAGTTTACGTTTTGGCCTTTCTCTGCAAGTTGACCTCAGTTCTTTATGTCTTCTAGATGTGCAATACTGTATTGACAAAAAACAAATATAACAAAATTTTTTTTAAGTTATAATCTCAACATAGTTATTTACATATTACCAAAAGAAAAATGCTTTCACGATGGTTCACACCTGTAATCCCAGCACTTCGGGAGGCCAAGGTGGGTGGATCACGAGGTCAAGAGATCAAGACCATCCTGGCCAACATGGTGAAACCCCTTCTCTACTAAAAATACAAAAATTAGGCGGGTGTGGTGGTGCACACCTGTATTCCCAGCTATTTGGGAGGATGAGGCAGGAGAATCACTTGAACCTGGGAGGCGGAGGGTGCAGTGAGCTGGGCATGGTACCTCATGCCTGTAATCTCAGCACCTTGGGAGCCCTAGCTGGGAGGACTGCTTGAGCCCCAGAATTTGAGATAAGCCTAGGCAACACACCAAGGCCTCATCTCTACAAAAAAGTTTTTTAAAGAAAGCTTAGCTGTGTGTGGTGGCACACACCTGTAGTCCCAGCTACTCCAGAGGCTGAGATGGATCACTTTAGCCAGGGAGGTCAAGGCTGGAGTGAGCAGTGATTGTACCACTGCATTGCAGCCTGGAGCAACAGAGCAAGATCCTGTTTCAAAATGAAACAAAACAAAATGAGAGAGAAAAAAAAAAAAACCCACAAAAGAACAACAACGACAAACAAAGAAGCCATTTGGAATCACTCCAAAAGCTAATTACACTGGAGGAAGGGGGTGGAGGGGATAGTTCAGCTAGCTGTCCAACGGCTACAGTATTTCTTTTTAATTCTTTCACCGTGAATTACGTTGAAGCAAATCATCTTATTTCTGCTATAATTTCAGAAGCAAAATAATCTGTCGAATATCTCTGCCCTGCTGTGTTATCTTTTTTAAAGCAAGTGCAAAACCAAAATGATTTTACCAATTTTCTACCACAAATTCTGTGAACAGAAGGAAAGTCACAAGAATATCTTGCCAACAAAATGGAATATACAGCACAGAAAGCCAGGAATTCAGCTTAAACAATTCAGTCATGCATTTTCATTGATAAGCCAGAAAAGAGTAAAGAGGTTTAGTGGCCGAAAAACATGAAAGGGAAAGGCAAGCTGAAGCTGAGACTGTGGGGAAAATGGCATTCATCAAATTGCACCTAACAAAACTGTGTGGCTCTTCACATCTAAATCTTCATTTTTATCGAGAAAAAAATCAAAGCATTTTAAGTGCAAGCATATACATAAATTCTGTTCTTTGCCTCAGCAAAAACCTATCTGGCTAAGAAATAACATGAGCCTAACATATTTCTTTGCCCTAGAAAGACGTCTGTGATAGGTACATATGAAAAAATCAGGTACTGCAAGCAGAAATATACAGTTCTTGCTTGCTTTACATAAAAAAGTTATTGCTCATAGGATCTTTCTTTTACTTTTGCCTACAAAATCTTTTATCATTTTATAAATACAGGACATTGGGTCCACTGTACACACTCACCTCCTCTTAGGAAGGGCATTTGCCAACTGTCAATATACCACTGGTGAGGAGCACCCCACCCAGGCCAGACTCTACTGATACCGCTGACACAGGAGGCGGACAGGGAAGTGCTGGGTAGAGAAGGGCAGGGTCCCTAGCTAGGGCTCCACCCTCAGGCTTGTGCTCATGGACCTAAGTGAGAACAGGCACTCCTGTTTTTGTGCCAAAATGTTGCATTTTCCAAAACCACTCTGGCCCACCATGATCCCTATCTTGTGCCCATAAAACCCCGAGACCCTAGCGAGCACAGATACAAATGGCTGGACATAGAGAGGAGCAGAAGAGCACACCAACAGACCCCAGCAGACACTGGCAGGACTTCGATGGTGGAATGACACGGAATTCAGCTGGGGGCGATCGGCCAGACTCTAGGGGAAGACCACCTTCCCACTCCATCTCCCTTCTGGATCCCCATCCATGTCATCCATGTCACTGAGAGCTACTTCTACCACTCAATAAAACCTTTCAACCCATCCTCCAAGCCCACATGTGATCTGATTTTTCTGGTACACTAGGGCAAGAACCCAGGATATAGAAAGCCCTCTGTCCTGGCGATAAGGCAGAGAGTCTAATTGAGCTGATTAACACAAGCCGCCTGCAGACGGCAAAGCTGAAAGAGCACATGGTAACACACACCCACCAGGGCTTCAGCAGCTGTATACACTCAACCTTAGATGCTGCCATGGGGTTGGTGCCCAAAATGCTCCCCATGACCTGCTGGTCTGCATGCTTCTGCTAAGGGTTTGAGCAGCGGGGCACCTAAGAAGCGAGCCACTCCCCCTATCACACACCCTGCGAGGGGGATAAGGGAACTCCCATTTCGCAGCTAGGTTTTGGTGATCTGTCCTGCTCCCTCCCAGACTCTTGCCTGTTTTCATCTTCATAACTCCTGAATTACTATTGATGTTTCAAAGGGTCTCTGCCTCACTGTGCCCTAGCCATGACAGGCCTACACAGGCATTACCTGGTAATTACTGTCTTTAGCATCTTCTTCCCCTGCCCATAACCTTCTCCAGAACTATCCAAAGAAAGCTACTTCCTGCACTACCGTCCTCAATGCACAGGGAAACTTCACTTGAATTCATCAAACATTGAGTAATTATTCTGTGTGCCTTTCTAGGTGCTAAAGGGTAGTATGATCTAGCCTCTGCCTTCTACAAGAGCATTTTCACTGCATTGCTGGTGAGAACACACACATGTTACATGGTTGACAACAGTGTAATATAAATATCAAACTGCGATGGAGTTCTAAGAAATGATAGATTAATGAGAAATGGAAGATGAAGGGAAGATATCCTAGAATCTCCACAGAATTTAATTAAGTATGTGGAGAGATGGGAGATAGTCCAGGCAGGGCCACCCAAGAGTAATAGCTTCAAATTGTAAATACACATGTCATTTTTAAAGAACAGTTATGAGTACAGGATTAGAAATTGTATAATATAAAAATGATAAAAATTACTACCAGTAGAAAGTCTAAAATAAAAAAATCATGTCAAGTATCAGTGAGGATGTGGAGCAACTAGAACTTTGAAACACTACTGTAAATTGATTAAACCACTTTGCAGAACCATAGGCAGTTTCATGAAAGCAAAATAAATGCATATTTCATGAACTAGCAATTCTACTCCTAAGTAATTCCACCCAAACAGCACCGGACACATGTGTTTACCAAAAAACATTTAGAAGATTGTTCATAGCAGGACTTTTCTTAATAGCGCCAAACTGGATACAACTCACATATCCATCTACGATAAAATGCATACATACATTATGGAATATCCATGTGATAGAAATCAATTCAGCAATGAGAATGAATGCAACAACACGGAGGAACCTCATAATGGTAATGTGGAACAAGCACAGAAGACACAAAAGAAAAGGAAATCAACAAAAACCATCTACAGACAAGGATATATGACTGGAAGAAGGACCTGAGCTCCAGGAAACAAGGCTGGCACTAGAAAGCCACAGACAGTCCCCAGTGGAATGGATCATGTAAAAGCAAGCAAAGTAGAAGATGCCAGATAAGTGCTGTGCCCCCCATGGGGCATTCCAGGGCCGAGACCCATCAGTAGTACTGAACACTTGCTGCTTAGCACCTGGGACCCATAGAGATAGGGAGACTATTTCCAAATACCCAACGAAAGAAGAAAACAGAGCCAAGCAATTCTGACCAGCTTCTCATTGTGTTCTGTTGGAGTTCTTCTGGCTTGTAAGGATGAATGGTCCAATTAATCCAGCTCAATTAAAGGTAGACACTATTTTGAAAATTCCCAGAAGAGATGTATGGCGAGATCATGGCAGACAGGAGGCAGGACTAGATGTGGCTGCGGACAGAGCAGCGAGGGGGGCTCGCATTGTGAATTTTAGCTCCAGATTGATTGCAAGAACAAATCAGCAATCCCAAGAGGACCCACAGACCCTCTTAAGAAAGAGGACTGCTCCTTTAGGACCCGGGAGACCCCCCACAAAACTGTGAGTGCCCCAACAGTGGAAGTGTTTGGAGAGGGAGACCCTCCTCTCGCAAACACATCCCCCCAACAGGAGAAGCTGAAGGTCTGTTTGTGGGAGAAGTTTCCGACTTACCCGGAGCTGAGTCAATTTGGAGAGCCAAGAGAAATACTGGGGTAGAGGAAGCAACAGAAGGGCCCTGGGAGTTCGCGGGGTCCCCTGGCAGGCCATTCCTGTCTGGCACCACAGGGATCCAACGGGAGAGAAGCAGGAGGTAAAACTACACAGAGAGAAGGAAATCTCTAGCTGAAATCTGTAACAATTTGAATGGGGTGAGAAGCCTCCTTGCCAGAACTCGGGGGAGGGTGAGAATCCGATGTACAGACTCCACAGGCTGGAGAAGAACCAAGCCCTCTTCTTACGCAGCTGGGAGGCAGATAGCCTTGTATCACTCTCCGACTAGAAACGGTCTGAGGGTTGTTGAGGGGAGCACGGTGGGAGAGAGACCTGCCTTCGGTTTGTGTGGGAGCTGGGTGAGGCCTGTAACTGCCGGCTTTCCCAACTTCCCTGACAGCCTGCATGACTCAGCAAAGGCGGCCATAATCCTAGGTACACAACTCCAGCGACCCGGGAATCTCACCCCCAGCCCCTACAGCAGCCTCAGCAAGACCCACCCAAGGAGAGTCTGAGCTTAGACACACCTAGCCCCGCCCCCACCTGCTGGTCCTTCCCTACCCATCCTGGTAGCAAAAGACAAAGGGCATATACTCTTGGGAGTTCTAGGGTTCTGCCCACCGTCAGTCCCTCCCTATACTACCACAGATGATGCTCTCTGGAAAGTGCCACCACCTGGCAGGAGGCCAACCAGCACAAAAATAGAGCATTAAACCACCAAAGCTAAGAACCCTCATGGAGCCCATTGCACACCCCAGTCACCTCCACCAGAACAGACACTGGTATCCATGGCCGAGAGATCCACAGATGGCTCATATCACAGGACTCTGTGTAGACAACCCCTGGTATCGGCCCAGAGCCTGGTAGATTCACTGGGTGGCTAGATCCAGAAGAGAGACAATAATCACTGCAGTTTGGCTCACAGGAAGCCACATCCATAGGAAAACGGGGAGAGTACTACACCAAGGGAACACACCGTGGGACAAAAGAATCTGAACCACAGCCTTCAGTCCTAGATTTTCCCTCTGATGGAGCCTACTCAAATGAGAAAGGAACCAGAAAACCAACCCTGATAATATGACAAAACAAGGCTCTTCAACACCCCCTCAAAAAAAATCACACTAGTTCTCCAGCAATGGATCCAAACCAAGAAGAAATCCCTGATTTTCCTGGAAAAGAATTCAGGAGGTTAGTTATTAAGCTAATCAGGGAAGGACTAGAAAAAGGTGAAGCCCAGTGCAAGGAAATCCAAAATATGATACAAGAAGTGAAGGGAGAAATATTCAAGGAAACGGATAGCTTAAAGAAAAAACAATCAAAACTTCAGGAAACTTTGGACACACATTTAGAAATGTGAAATGCTCTGGAAGGTCTCAGCAATAGAATTGAACAAGTAGAAGAAGAAATTCAGAGCTTGAACATAAGGTCTTTGAATTAACCCAATCCAACAAAGACAAAGAAAAAAGTATAAGAAAATATAAACAAAGCCTCCAAGAAGTCTGGGATTATGTTAAATGACCAAACCTAAGAATAATCAGTGTTCCTGAGGAAGAAGAGGATTCCAAAAACTTAGAAAACGTATTGGGGGGAGCAATTGAGGAAAACTTCCATGTCCTTGCTAGAGATCTAGACATCCAAACACAAGAAGCACAAAGAACACTGGGAAATTCATCACAAAAAGATCTTTGCCTAGGCACATTGTCATCAGGTATCCAAAGTCAAGGCGAAAGAATCTTAGGAGCTGTGAGACAGAAGCACCAGGTAACCTTTAAGGAAAAACCTATCAGATTACTGGCAGATTTCTTAGCAGAAACCCTATGAGCTAGAAGGGATTGGGGCCCTATCTTCAGCCTCCTCAAACAAAACAATTATCAGCGAAGAATATTGTATCCAGCAAAACTAAGCATCTTATATGAAGGAAAAATAGTCTTTTTCAGACAAACAAATGCTGAGAGAATTCGCAATTACCAAGCCATCACTACAAGAACTGCTAAAAGGAGCTTTAAATCTTGAAACCAATCCTCAAACAAATCAGTAAGAAAAAAAAAAATCCCATCAAAAAGTGGGTTAAGGACATCAATAGACAATTCTCAAAAGATATACAAATGGCCAACAAACACGTGAAAAAATGCTCAACATCACTAAAGATCAGGGAAATGCAAATCAAAACCATAATGCAATACCACCTCATTCCCGCAAGAATGGCCATAATCAAAAAATCAAAAAACAGTAGATGTTGGTGTGGATGCAGTGAACAGGGAACACTTCTACACTGCTGGTGAGAATGTAAACTAGTACAGCCGCTATGGAAAACAGTGTGGAGATTCCTTAAAGAACTAAAAGTAGAACTGCCATTTGACCCAGCAATCCCACTACTGGGTATCTACCCAGAAGAAAATAAGTCATTGTTCAAAAAAGATACTTGCACACGCATGTTTATAGCAGCACAATTCACAACAGCAAAATCGTGGCACCAACCCAACCAAATGTCCATCAATCAACAAATGGATAAGGAAAAAAAAAAAAAAAAAAGAAAAAAATGTATATACATATGATGGAATACTATACAGCCATAAAAAGGAATGAATTAACAGCATTTGCAGTGACCTGGATGAGACTGGAGACTAAATGAAGCAACTCAGGAGTGGAAAACCAAACATCATATGTTCTCACTGATATGTGGGAGCTAAGCTGTGAGGATGCAAAGGCATAAAAATGACACAACAGACTTTGGGGACTTGGGGGAAGAGTGTGAGGGGGGCGAGGGATAGAAGACTACAAATATGGTGCAGTGTATACTGCTCAGATAATGGGTGCACCAAAATCTCACAAATCACCACTGAAGAACTTACTCATGTAACCAAATACCACCTGTACCCCAATAACTTATGGAAATTAAAAAAAAAAAAATTCCCAGAAGAATTCAAAGACAGAAAACTCAGAGTAGAACTAAGATTCTTAGGGAACCAAAACTAAGCAACTGCAAGAAAGAAAGGCAGCACCCTTCCATGAGGGCTACACGCCTTTCTCCTGGCTGCTCTGCTTCTCTTAGCATTTGCTCCACCTCCACTCTCTGCTCAGGGGCTTCTTGTGCTTGTTCATAATGGAGGCTGAGCATAGTTAGCAGTTCCGTTCCCAGCATCTCCTTTTCTGTCATCTTCACACCAGTTGCCTCACCCTCAAGTTTCACATTTCTGACAGCAGCACCTGACTAGCTCACCTCATCTTCTGGAATCAACTCTTACAGGTCCTTGAACTCCAATGCCTCTGGATGCTTCAGGTCCCAGAGCAGACACCATTCACTGTGACAAGCCTTCCATATCATCCCTCCCCAGGACAGGCGGGTGTCCCATCACACTGGGGTTTGGCACACTGCCCTGTAACTATCCATGAATGTGCCCGTCCTCCCCACTAAAACAGAAGCTCCTCAGGAGCAGTGACTATGTCTGTCTATAATTATTTCCCTAGCACCCAGGTCTTAAAATAAATGGATTCTATAGGTTTTAAGAAATCAGCCTGATAATAAAATAATGCCTTAGAATCTGGAAATACTTGAGTTTATACTTTTATTTCAGCCTAGGGCAAACATATACTTTTCTACAACCCAATAAAAGATATCTGCTAGGCTTGCAGTTGTCCAGGCATGTAGTTGAGAGGCACAGATGGAAGATGCTGCCTTTTTGTAGCCCTCTTCAGCACCCAATGTTACAGGCACTCTCTTCACACTGAAATATCCTCCTAAAGCTATGCCAGGCTTATTTTTTCTTATTTTGCATTAAACTACAATGAATGTAGTTAAAATGAGAATTTTTGTTACCATGGATAAACTATAAAGTGAATCTGAAATGTCATTAAGTCTTGCTGACCTTTTACATGTGCCATTAATACAGTAATCTTATTAATAGAGAGCTTCATCAGAGTAGAGAAAACGGATTTCAATGTCTGAGAATGTTAGCAACTTCTTACCCACATATCTGCAAAAAAGCAAATACAGTTTCTGCAAAATAAATACTGGGTTCATTTTTTTGCCTAAGGTATCTTTCTCTCTATAAAGGATTTAACATGTTTATTTCAAACCCATATACTTTCTCTTATTAAGCACAGGTTCAACATTCATTGAGGAGGCATGAACTGACTGCTGACAATGCATCAGGCTCAGGTTTCCAGGTGTCTATACAAGAATCCTGTTGGTCTATTAATGAAACGCATACAATATTAAAAATACCACTAGCATGTACGACATTTCCTAGTTTACAAAGCATTTGTGTATAAGGATTATTTGACAGCAAAATCTCTATGAAGTGGGCATTACACTCATTCTTGCAGCAAAGAAAATTGCCTTAAAGAGGCTGTAATTTATGCAATTCCCACTGCAAGCATATAGCAGAGTTTGCACACACATGAGATAGTTTTCTGGCTCCAAATACAATTGTCCATGGCATCAAATGGTCTCCCATTAGCATTTCTTTATTAATGTGGAGAGGTGAAAGGAAATACGGTGGGTGAAATACTGGTGTCTCATGGAGAGGCACCCGCCTGAGACCCTGACTCACTCCTTCATCAGTGAAGCCCAGAAGAACTGGAGCTTTCACGTAGTCCTAGCAGGGCTGACGTAAACTAAAAATCCATATATAATCTTCTCTAATGACACATCAAACTGATTGCACTTCTGAAAATGTTTGTTAGAGGATCAAGAAATAGAATCCTTAAATAAAAGCTCAGGCTTGGCATTTTTTTCAGTGTGAAAAGCAATATTGGCCTTTATGTTTCAATGTTAGCAGAAAATAAAAGAAGTGTTTCTTTAACTTTCATCAGCTTCTCTGGGATTTAAGATTGTAATGGAAATACAATATGTAGATTTAAAGGATGAGACAGTTTTCTTCAACAAATAATATGTCAGTAAGTGATCCCGACCTGCATTTTTCAGCACCCCATCCCTAGTCCCCAGGTAAAATTTCTACTGCCACAAGCTCCCTGGTTTGGAAAACTATGCTCATTGACCTTGATAACTTCTTTCATCCTCAAGAAGCTATTTTTCTATGAACATATTATAATACAAAGACATAATGGGGGCAGTATCACAGACAGAGAACTCTTCAGCTACAGAGGACACAGTTTTTGCCCAGGGTTCTCAAAACAGGTGACTCCCCCAGGTCATGTAGGCCGCTGTTTGATACAAAGATTCTGTCATCCAATCTTGTGACCTACCCAATCAGAATTTCTGTGAGATGAATCAGAGAATCTTTATATTAAACATGTTTCCTTGATTGATTCTCATATTCACTCAGGTCTGGTCATCATAGCTCTAAAATACAGAACAGCTTCAGCTTCATTTCGAAAACACATGTTTCTTTTTGAGACAGAGTGTCGCTCTGTCACCCAGGCTGGAGTGCAGTGGCGCAATCTCGGCTCACTGCAACTTCTGCCTCCCGGGTTCAAGCAATTCTGCCCCAGCCTCCCGAGTAGCTGGGACTACAGGCGCACGCCACCACGCCAGGCTAATTTTTGTATTTTTAGTAGAGGCGGGGTTTCACCATGTTTGTTACACTGGTCTCAAACTTCTGACCTCAGGCAATCCACCCGCTTCAGCCTCCCAAAGTGCTAGGATTACAGGCATGAGCCACCACGCCCAGCCCCAAAAAACATGTTTTAAGAGCCCTTGTAGACATGTTTCAAAGGTTTTGTTAGATGCTCAGTCAAGAACAGAGCAGTTCATTTTACATAGCTCTCTTTAAACACACCATATATTATTTTACAAAAGAAACACTTTAATTCAATGTTCTGAGGTTATTATGAGATAGCCCCATGTTCGGGGCTATAAGGGATGCATCTACAAGGAAGACACAGAGTCCTAGGCTGTAACAATCAAGATCTAAGGTTTTGTGTCTCTTTGAAACCATCAACCAAAATGGAAAGATGAGAAAGAAGCTTCTTTAGAGCGTGGAAGATATTGCGTGCTAGTTTCATCTTGTTATTTCCTATCTTCATCTTTTCCTACAAATAGAAACCTTTGCCTATATTTCTTAACAGCAAAAACAGACCTACCACTTAAGCAAATCTATTCTAGTTGTTTATCCAGGACCAAATCTCATGAAAAAATATGATGCTGAGAGAGAGCCTGTATATCCTTTCACTGAAAATCCTGTGTTATCTCCTTTCTGGATTTGAAAGACAACCATTTTCAATGTGATAAAGGCAATACTTCTTCCATCAAGTATAGACTGCTTTATGTTATCTCCTTCAAACTGGTAAGACAAAACCAATTACTAGGCAGCACAGCATGGCTGTGGTAGTGGAAATGATATTTCTCCTGCAGGCTCCAGCCCTATGCAGAAGCCATACTTAACTCTGGCTTTTGTTTTTATCCTTAATCCCAGATGTACAAGAGTGGAGGTCAAAGGATCACATTTCTGAAGATACTTATAGAAACAGAAGAGCAAATCTGGAAGCAAATGACACTTTTCGGACAGGACAGGTTATACATAAAATCTATTCTATCACTTTTCAAATGCAAGTCTACAAAAAACATGGAAGCAGAACCTCTGGGCATCTGGACTTCAGAACTTATACTTTAACGTGATTCCCTAGTGTTTTTGAGGCACATTCAGGTTTGACTACCTAGCTGAGATAAATTCTTAAGGCCCCTCATGGCTCTATTCACAGCACAACTTTGAGTGATAATTTACAAGAAGTATCATAAGCACCTATGGTCTTGGGTCTTGAAGAATATTTTCCTTTTTTTTTTTTCAGATGAGAATCAAATTCTAAATTGGCACAATTCTAAGGCGGAGTGCAATAAAATCTTCCCACCACTCAGAATCAGCTGAGCAAAACACAACATGGCAGATTAGAAGAGGCCATTCAAACCAGAGGCAGACAGAGGCTGCAAAGAGTGCTGCATCTACAGCATATGCCACTCATGCCTCGCCAGTCACTCATCCTTCTAGCTCATCTGGCGTGGGGTCAAGCCAGGAGCACAGTGCTGGTTCTAGGCCAGTGCCATCCCACAGAGAATGAAAGTATATATAATTTTCAATTTTCTATCAGCTACATTAAAAAGAATAAAATGAAACATAAAGAATTAGTTTCATAAATATATCTTGTTTCAATGAATATACCCAAAATATTATCATTTCAATAGATAATCAATGTAAAAATTATTAATGGGATATTTTACATTTTTTTCTTACTAAGTCTGTGAAGTGTGGTGTGCCTTTACACTTCCAGCACATGTCCATTGAAACTAGCATTTGAAGTGCTAGGTAGTCATATGGGGCCCGCAGCTCCTCTGGCGGACTGCACGGATCTAGACAATCACCTGTCTTCAGGCCCATCCATCCTCCACCTCTGCCCACATTCACTTGTCCTTGGTTTTATCTTTTTGGTTCTAGATTCCTACTCCAAACCCAACTCTCTCCCCTGGGCTGTAGCCCCGCTTCACTGTCAAAATTCCCAACTACCATCCTGATTTGTCATTTTCATCCATCGGTTTTACTGTGTGAATTCTATGCCTACTCACCCTCTTTTACCTCTTGTGAAAACTTCTGACTCTTGTTCCTATAGAAATTCCATGTGGGATAGGACAGATAGAGGGATTTAGATCTATGAGGACAAAATTTTCTTAGTTGTTAAAAAAAGAGCAATTTAATAAAATCTAAATTTAGAACAACTACAAATAAGATAATAGAGCATTCTTTGTGATTAACATAAATACAGTCATTCAGATTTCAAGCTATGAGAAACCAAAGGACAGAGGAGGTAAGTAAGAGAACCAAGCTGACAAAACAGGACTGGGGACAGGTGGGTCCAGGAAAAGAGAGTTCCCATAGTCACCCCTGGCTTACGCCCTCACCACCTTTCTAGAGAACAAATGGAAATAAATATCAGAACCACACTGTATTGTATTTTTATTTTGTCATATATGTAATTGTGCAAGTTAACCAGATATTTCACAATATAAATTCCGTCATTTTCGAGGAAGCATTTCACTGTTTTTATAAAGTTACAAGTAGACAGACCCTTGCAGATGGTTTTGAAGACAGAAAATTGGGCAAAGCATGGGGAATGAGGTGGGACAGTGTGCAATAATAATTACAGTCAACTTTCTGGTGCCCAGAGTGGAATACCAGGTGTGTTACAACCTTCTCAGAAGGGTGGCTACACAGGCTTAATCTTTTCTAAGGATGCTAACTATAACCAAGGTCACCAGTCATTTATTCAACAATGTTCTAAGGATTTATTTTGTATCAGGCTCTGAGCCAAAGCCTCATAAGATCATAAGATAATTGTAAGGGCCATCAGGTAGTTGTCATCCACTGGGCTATAAGCAAAACTATTCAGTACCTCAATCTGCATTTAGAGCATCTTCCTACTTAACTTTCTTTTTTCTTTCTTTTTTTTTTTTCTTGAGGAGTCTCAGTCTGTTGCCCAGGCTGAAGTGCAGTGGCACGATATCAGCTCACTGCAACCTCTGCCTCCCAAGGTTCAAGCCACTCTCTTGCCTCAGCCTCCCGAGTAGCTGGGATTACAGATGTGCACCATGATGCCTGGCTAATTTTTGTATTTTTACTAGAGACGGGGTTTCACCATGTTGGCCAGGCTGGTCTCAAACTCCTGACCTCAAGTGATCCACCCACTTCTGCCTCCCAAAGTGCCTGGATTACAGGTGTGAGCCACCACACCCGGCTCCTACCTAACTTTCTGATTTTGACTTCTGTGAACTGTCACCTCTCTTCCTGAGGTGAGACACCTGGGCCTCAGGTCATCCCAGCCATCCACCCTAGACCTGCCCTCTTGAGCAGTTCTCACATTGCAAAATCAACAGGTTCCCTCTCTCAGTGGCAAAGTCAAAGCATTCATTATTTCAGTGACCAGATCATGGTGAAATGTTAAGAAAACATGATCGTATTCAGGAATTCACATGATGGTACAAATAAGTGTGCAGACTAGAAGGGGAAAGCAGTCAGTATAAGTTTTCTAGCAGAGAAACCTTCCTGAAGAAGCAGCACTGATCTGAGCCTTTACGAACAGGTGGGACGTAGACCTGCTAATAGATGTTGTAGGTAAACGGAAAGAATGGAGATCCGCGAGGGCCCAGGATTCTGAGGCATTCAGTTCTGGTGGTTCATAAAATAGGCTTGAAGACCCTTGTTGATATGTGAATAGAGGGGGAGAAAAAGATGTTATCTAAAAAGCTAGACCTGGAATTTCCTTCAGAGAGAAAATGATCTTCAACATTTCTTGTTGTAGTTTCAAAGGAAAACACCACTGTAGGCTGTATCAGACACAAAACTACGTATTCATCCAGTCTGTTTGATTTTCTTCTGAGGCACAAAGGGGGCTACACTTTCCAGCCCCTTTGTATTTGGAGGGGGTACGTGACTACTTCTGGCCTGCAGGTCTGAGCAGAGGTACCGTGGGTCTCTTGAGGCTGAAACACTTGTAAACTGTGTGATGGAATGAATACTCAATGATACTAAAGAATGGTTGGAAATATTGTTTTAGCTACCATGAGAATACTGTGGTTGTATATTTTAAAAGATAGCCATATCTTTTAGAGATATTGTATGCTGAAGTGATGACGACTGAACTGGCACTATAGTTGGGACTAGTTTCCAGACAGTTTGTGGCGGGTCAGGGAAAACAAGAGGGACTGTTAGTGGGTGGGGCTATTGATGGAATAAGATTAAGCATAGTTGATAAATGCTGAAGCTGGGTGATGGGACAAACATGGAGCTCATTACACTATTCTCTCCGCTTTTGTAATATGTACTTGTAAGTTTCGATATAAGAAGTTAGGGCCCCACTAACTTTCTCTCCCTCTGCTACACTGACTTAGCCATTCCAAATGGCAGGACTATAAAATGCAAGCAGCTCAGAACCCAGAGTCAACCGGCTGGAAGGCAACATCCCTAGAAAGTTACTGGGCCCTCAGCCCTCCTCCTGTAAACAAAAAATTAAACCTTTTCATGTTCAGTCATTTTAATTTCAGAGCTTGCTATTACCTTAGCATAGCCTCGTCTCACCTAGGTGAGGCATAGGTGTGTGAGATTTTGGAGATAGTCTCGGGTGGCCTGTACTGTCTAGGGCTATGTAAGAAATTATTAGGAATTTGGACAAAGGAGGAACAGAAAATGAAGAACAAAAAAGGAGAGAGGTAAGGCTAAGGAAATAACTAAAGCAAAAAAACTTGCCAAAAAATAAAAAATGAGCCATCAAGAATTCCCCAGTGGAAGAGATGCTGGAGGATTTTGTGCAAGATGATTAATGTAAGTTACCTGTGGCATGGTTCTGTGATGTAACTCTGCTCTTTGTCTCCAGATTTCTCTAAAGTCCCTTGAACACAAATGCCTTATATGAGTGGTACTGTAGGAGATATGAATGTGAAAGGTCTATGCCTTCCTGTAAATTGGCTGGCACAAGAAAAGGAAATGAGAGTGGCCATGGTCTGTGTAACAGGCACCAGATGTAGAGTTTAGCAGGAAAGGGAAACTTTCTGGTGCCCAGAGTGGAATACTAGGTGTGTTACAACCTTCTCAGAAGGGTGGCTCCACAAGACTTAATCTTTTCTAAGGACGCTAACTATAACCAAGGTCGCCAGTCATTTATTCAACAATGTTCTAAGGATTTATTTTGTATCAGACTCTGAGCCAAAGCCTCGTAAGATCATAAGATAATTGTAAGGGCCATCAGGTAGTTGTAGCAGGAAAGGGAAAATGGAATGGGAGATGTCCCATGAGAATATAAGGTTCTAGGGAAGCACATAAATCCGGAGGAGGGCAATGAACATTCAAGCAAGTGGGAAAGGATTTAAGCCAGTTTTCTTTAAATCTCAAAGAAGAAGGCCCAAGATGATATTGGGGTTCCATAATTGCATGCATTTTAAGCCTATCACTGCACTGTGTGGGTCATTCTCATGACAGAGTAGAGTTACCATCTCCATACCAGGGTGCATAAAAGCACATGCAGCTGAAAATGTCTTAATGACAAAAAGCAAAACAAGGATATTTCCAGAGGTAGTAGGGCAAAGTGGCCTTCAGAAACAAAAAGGTAAAGGTAGTTTGATGTTCATAGAAGCAGCAGGCCTATGACAGCAGAGTCAATCATGCATTCATCCATCAAACAGTAAACAATTATCATGGCTCTGTCCTGTGCTCAGCACTGTAAAACCTGCCAAAGACACAAAGAAAGATAAGATATGGTTCCTGCCCCTGAGAAATTCACATTTAAATGGGACGGAAAATTTGGGGAATAGCCTATAACAATAAAGTGTAATGAGATAGAACAAAAATATATCTTCACTGGGTGCAGTGGTTCACGCCTGTAATCCCAGCATTTTGGGAGGCCGAGGAGGGCAGATCACCTGAAGTCAGGAGTTCAAGACCAGCCTGGCCAACACGGTGAAACCCCATTTCTACTAAAAATACAAAAATTAGCTGGGCATGGTGGTATACACGTGTAATCCCAGCTACTCGGGAGGCTGAGACAGGAGAATTGCTTGAACCCAGAAGGCAGAGGTTGCAGTGAGCCAAGATCTTGCCACTGCACTCCAGCCTGGGTGACAGAGTGAAACTCTGTTTCAAAAAAAAAAAAAAGTGGCAATGGCCAGATCCCTTACTCTTCATGGATCCTAATGGGTGTAGGAAACCACTGACCTTCTAAATATTAATCCAGCTAGAAATATCATTTGAAAATGACATGGAGGACCTGAGGAGAGTAAACTGTGAGGACAGAGACAAATTAAGAAGCTATTTCAGGAACACAGGCCAGAGACCATGAGGGCCTTCAGGAAGATGGTGGCAGTGGGGATGGAGATAACTGCATGAATTTCAGCGATTAGGAAGAGCAGTCACAGGACGAGGGGACTGCTTGGATGAGAGGAAAGAAAGAAAGGAAGTAGTCATCACCAATCATGACTGACAGGTTGTGTGTTATGGACAACTAAATGGACAATTGGGCCTTGGGGAACTTGCTTATCAAAAGAAAGTTGTGTGATAAAGATACAATGTCTCCTTTGTTCTTTAGTTTCTAATTATATGGTTCTTCTCAAGTGGAAAGTAGAAACATTTACAATTCAACTTCATGCCACTAAATGATTCACACAATCTCAATTAATTACAGGTTGGAAAAGTTACTGGTCAGTCACAAAGAACTGACTGACAGCTAATACATCTGAATGTCTGGGTTAAAAAGGAAAGGTAAAAGATTAAGGGCCTTGTCACCAGTGTATCCTGAATATTCCATCATTGGAATAATGATGATCCAACTCTGTAAGGAATCTACCTTACGTCTTGATATACCCAATGGTCAAGAATAAAAAGTCAAATTCTAAATGGCTTCCAAATTGCTTCCAAATTCCAAATCAACTGTATCAAAGTACAATTTTTTAAATATTAAAAACATAATCTTCATACAAATACACAGCACAAACTAAAGGTTTGCGTAACTCATAAACGTGGGAAAAAGATACTTGACCAAGAGAGTTCAGAAAAGAATTCGCGTTAGGCAAAGCCTTCTTAGATATAGAAGATATATATCTTAGAAACAACAAAAATAAATTGGACTTCATCAAAATAAAAAACTTTCATGCTTCAAAGGACATCATCAAGTAAGTGAAATGACAATATACAGAAAGAAAGAGAATGTGTTTATGAATTATAGATCAGATAAGGGACTTGTATCTTGAATATATTAAGAAAAATGTTACAACTTGGAAATAAAAAGACAAACAACCCAAGTAAAAAGTGAATAAAGGATCTCCAACTTTTCTCCAAAGAAGACAGCAAAAGAATCAGTATGTACATGAGGAGATGCTCAACATCATTAGCCACCAGCTAAATATAAATAAATCAAAACCACAGTGACATACCATTCCCTACCCATTTGTATGGCTATAATAAAACACACTGTCAAAAAGACAAATGTTGGTGAAAATATAGAGATTCTGGAATCCTCACGTACTGCTGGTAGGAATGTAAAATAGTGCAGTTGCTTTGGTAAATATTCTGTCAGTTCCTCAAAAAGTGAAACATAAAGTTAACATTTATAATCCAGCAATTCCACTCCTAGGTACACACTCAAGAGAAATGAAAACATACATCTACACAAAAACTTGTATATGAATGTTCATAGCACCATTATTTGTAATAGCCAAAAAGACGAAACAACCCAAATGCCCATTTTTATGAAAAAAAATGAGATGTATGATATAGCCATATAATGGAATGCTACTGGGGAATAAAAAGGAGTCAAGTATTGACATATACTACAACATGGATGAATCTTGATAACCTGTAAATGAAAGAAGCCAGTCACAAACTTCCACCTATTATATGATTCTATTTATTTTATTTTATTTTATTTTATTTTATTTTATTTTATTTTGATGGAGTGTTGCTCTGTCACCAGGCTAGAGTGCAGTGGCACGATCTCGGCTCACTGCAACTTCCGCCTGCCAGGGTCAAGCAATTCTCCTGCCTCAGCTTCCTGAGTAGCTGGGATTACAGGCATGAGCCACCACACCCGGCTAATTTTTGTATTTTTAGTAGAGGCATGTTTTCTCCATGTTGGCCAGGATGGTCTCTATCTCCATCTCCTGACCTCATGATCTGCCCTCCTCAGCCTCCCAAAGTGCTGGGATTACAGGCGTCAGCCACCTTGCCCGTCCATACGATTCCATTCCTACATACATGTTCAGAATAGGTAAATCTACAGAGACAGAAAGTAGACCAGTGGTTGGTGGTCTATTATAAAATAAATATATACACATATACAAGTTGAATTTAAAAAATTGGGATTTTTGCAGTCTTCATGAAACAATGTAGGGGAATGAGACTGGCAAATCAGTAACAATTTTTTTTCTAATGTGATGCAAAGCAATAAAACTAATATTTTAAGTTTTATTTTTTCCACTAGAGAGGAAAGAAATAATCACACCTATCAGGTTTCTGTACATTAAATTCTAAGACGACAAAGTTGTAAAATACAGTAAGCAGCAAATAATAAGCCTACCAATGTCGCATTCTTCTCAGTTTGTCACCTTATGTTCTACATTACTGTGAATGTCACATAATCTTTGTTTGTTTTGTTCCCATGTCTTAGAAATTTTGCTTAACAAAGGTATTTCATAAGCATACCACAATGATTTTGAAGCTCAGTGTAAACAGAAAATGACAGCATATTCCCTCCGAGTTAAACACACAGAAATAGATATGTAAAAGAGTGAATCTCACAAGTAAAATCACTTGAAACAAAGAAGGCTTGACCAAGCTACTCTTAAAAGTTATTAGGATTTTTAAAAATTACATGTCATTAATAACCCTAACAGCTACTAAATGGAAAAAGAAAAGCTAAACTGAAAACTCTCACCTGATAATAACTTATTATACCTACTTTAAAATAAGAAACAATACTTGCAAGACAGAAGCAAAAATGCTACTGAAAGATGTGCAAAGTTCCTAAATTCAGTAAAAGAGATGAAACATCAAGGAGCCAGACTGTCAAAACCACATGACAAGCACCTGGTTACTCACAACAGACTGCAGACACCCAGCCAAATCACAGCTAAACTGCACAGCTGCTAAGAAGGAAAGAAAAGCCAATGCAACTAGGAAACAGACCAAGATAGTCCACTTTAAGAATCACCAGCCTACGACAGGACAAAGGAGTATGCAAGTTGAGTAGGAACTTTACTTGGGAAAAGAATTAGAGACCATTTTCTAGGTGCTCAAAAGAGTCAATTCTAATGTGGCCATCTCAGATGAATGAGTAAAGCCATTCATAACAAATGTCAGTGAAATATCCCCGGTTATATACATATATTTATACACACAAACACACACATACACACACACACACACACACACAATTTTATTTATTTATTTATTTTTAAAGACAGAGTCTCGCTCTGTCGCCCAGGCTGGAGTGGTGCAATCTCAGCTCACTGCAACCTCTGCCTCCCCGTTCAAGCAATTCTCCTGCTTCAGCCTCCCAAGTAGCTGGGATTATAGGCGCCTGCCACCATGCCTGGTTAATTTTTGTATTTTTAATAGAGACGGGTTTTCACCATGTTGGCCAGGCTGATATTTTGTATTTGAAACACAAGAACAGAAAGATAGTTTTCAAAAGAAAGGAAAGGAAGAATATAAAGATATGGGTATTAGGATATTCTATTCCATCACTTTTTATTAATTGAACTGCCTGAGTTACAGTTGCTTGCATGGACTGATTCACAGACAGAAAGTCCTGGACAAAATATGTAGCAGATCCCTTTGAAAAGTATATATATGCCTTGGAAGTGAAAGGCAGAATCTAGCAAATGGCTCAAGGTACTAATTTTGCCACAGGTTCCACCAAAGAATTGTTTTTTTTTTTCCTACCAGCAGGGATAAAAAACCCCACCATCTAATGCCCCTGACCCCTAAGATGTTACAGCTAGGAGAGCTGTGAGTCAGATATCAATGGCTACCTTTTCCTAACACCAAGGACCTTGGGACAAGCACTTGTTTACTTACGACATGAGATAGGAATAAAATAATTGCTTGGTGAGTTGACAGCAGTATGCTCTCGTTCTCCTCCGTCTGTCTCTTTTTAACTGTACATCTTAGTGTTTGGAGACTGGTAAGCTCAGGGAACAGGCTACGTCTAACTACAAAGATAAGTATGAATGCTCAAATTCAGGAGACAAGAAGTCTTGGAGTGAAACCAACCCAAAGCTAAAGGAAACGTAGCCACTATGCAAGAATATATGGCAAAATTGGTTTTTCTCTTATAGACAAAGGTAGTTATTTAAGGAGCTACAGAACACAAGACAATATATTAGTGAGCTGGCACAGCTAAAAATATCTGGACAAGCAGCCCTGGAGATTTTGAAGGCCAGGGAGAGATACCTAAAAATGGTGAGTAGATTGCAACATTAACAAAAAGCTGGGCTAGAGAAGTCAAGCTTAATTAAAGGATATATTAAACAAGAATTTTTAAAACATAAGATATAAACAACAATTTATAAAGGTTCTACACTGCTGAGTAGGAGTAAGCCAACACCAGAAGCTGGATATCACATTATTTCTGAGAGCATATTCAAGATTAGTTTAATACAAATACATGTTGGAAGTAATGAAAACAAACGTGATATAGTTTTTATTATAAAAATGTGATAATCATATTGGGAGATAGCTTTTTAAAATGGGAAATAAAGAAAATAAAGAAAGAGAAGAAAATACTAGAAATAATTTTAAAAAGCATAGAAGGCAAAGAAAGTAGTAGAAATTTATTAATTCCAACATAGAAGTTAATTGATGATATAAAGGAAAAATCACTGGCAAACATAAAAACAAAATCTAGGCTGGGCGTGGTGGTTCACACCTGTAATCCCAGCACTTTGGGAGGCTGGGGCAGGTGGGTCAACTGAAGTCAGAAGTTCGAGGACTGCCTGGCCAACATGACGAAAATCCCTCTCTCTCTGCTAAAAATACAAAAATTAGCCGGGCATGGTGGCGTGTGCCTGTAGTCCCAGCTACTTGCTACTCTGAGGCAAGAGAATCACTTGAACCAGGGAGGCGGAGGTTGCAGTGAGCCAAGATCACGCCACTGCACTCCAGACTGGGAGACAGAGTGAGACTCCATCTCAAAAATACAAAAACAAGAACAAAAAACAAAAAACAAAATCTAGCAATCTGTTGTCCCTAAGAGATACAAATAAACTAAAATATAAATGCCCCATAGATCAATATTTAAAATTTATAATTTCTCTGCAAATACAAAACAAAGTGAAGGTTACTATCATTAAAATGATATTAGATAACATTAAAGGTATGTAAAACTATGAACATTTTAGAAGAGTGCATCTTAATTTTTTATATTTTTAATTGTTTATAGTCCCCAGGTCTTTTATTTATTTTTTGACCTCTATTACAACACAAATTCATAAGGGACAGGTTCCAGCAGGGCAGGCTCCATTCCACTCATTCACAAAGTGTGCTTCTCTGCCTTCCTTCTTCTTCTGATCATTTTCTTTCATGCATTTCAGGAAGCTATCTCGGCTCTTAGAGTGCTTAATACGCACATTAAATCTCTTGGCAAGAATCTTGCCCTGAACTTGTTTATAACAAAGCCAACAGCAGCTGGGTAACATTGTAGACTCTTCCAGTTTTGCCATGGAAACATTTGTGGGGCCTTCCTTTTTGAACAGAACCCATTCCCTTGATGTCAACAATATCACCTTTCTTATAGATCTGCATGTATGTGGCCAAAGGAACAACTCTATGTTTGCTAAAAGGCCTAGAGAACATCTATGGGATGCCTCTCCTCTTTTTCTTTGTGTTCCTCATCACAGCAAATTATTAGAAGATGGTGGTTCCAGCCAAAAGAAAGGCATCCCAATTCTTAAAACATTATAGCAACAATATATTCTGAAGGAAGGTATTAAAACTGTCCAATATAATTACATCTGAAAACCTCAGCTATACATCACAGCAAATAAAACAGTTAAGGGCTTAAAATCCTATTCAGTGAATCAGAGCCACTGACCAGCATTACTTCTTGACCCAAACCCCTCAGAACTCTTAAGGACAAGTGGAGTGATTAGCTGTATCTTAGCAAAAACTGTTGTTCATTTCTATTTGTCACTTCCAACCACCCCACTTATTTTATCTTACAAATGGTTATGATATCCAGTCAACCTCTGTACACTTCTCTGCACATTGTTCTGTAACGTTCAACATATGTATCAATCAATAGATAGTTATTTTTGATAAGTGACTGCTATGGTTTAGATACGGTTTATCTGTCCCCACCAAATCTCATAGCGAAATGTAATCTCCAGTGTGGTAGTGTGGAGGCCTAGTGGGAGGTGCTTGGGTGAGGAGGGCAGAACCCTTATATTAGATTAATCCCTTTCCTTGGAGGTAACTTCTTGCTCTATTAGTTCCCACAAAAGCCAGTTGCTAAAAAGCCAGTTGGCACCTCTGCTCTCTCTCTTGCTTCCTCTCTCTCTATGTCATAGCTGCACACGGTCAGCTCACCATCATCTTCCGCCATGAACGGAAGCAGCCTGAGCCCTCACCAGATGTCTAATCTTAACTTTCCAGCCATCAGAATAGTGGGCCAAATAAATGCTTTTCTTTATAAATTACCTAGTCTCAGTTAGTTTTTTATAGCAACCAAAAATAAACTAAGACAGTATCCAGTTAAATATTTGTTGAATAAACAAATATACACCAAAGGAAACAACAGCAATAATACTGCCAAAACAGCTTTATTTATTGAAAACAATTTCAAATGTATAGTTTCTTTTCTCCCCACATGAAGGATAGACCACAATCCTCAATATGCAAAGTCAGCCTGTAATTTAAGATTACTCAAAATTATCTAATAAATACCAGGTTTTTTAAAAAGTACTTATACTAACCTTGTAAGAATGTAAGGCGAAAATGAAGCTGGATTATCCTGCTCTGAAAAGAGGGGCATAGATCCTCCCATTATCCACAGACGGAAGTACAAAATGACAAGCACCTTCAGAGAATAAGAAGATTCAGTGAGATTGCCACCAATAATCTCCACCCTTTTTTCATGTGCATTCTGTTCCTCTAACAGGGAATGAAGTCAGTCGCCCCTCCCCTTAAATCTGAGTTAGTCTTGTGGCTGGCTTGTATTGACCAACAGAACATGCAGAAGGTACCTTATGTCACATCTGGACCTAATCTTTGGGAGGTGCAGCAACTTTTAGTTTATTCTTTTAGAAACCAGCTGCCATGTGACAAGGAAGTCTTGACTACCCTTCTGGAAAAAGAACCCACAGGGAGAGGCCCTCGGGGATGAGATACCACGTAGAGGAGAACCGAGATGACCTGGCTCAGATGATAGCTGAATAAACTTGATTGAGTAACCTCAGCCCCAAATCATGATGATCAGAAGACCCGAAAAGCTGAATACTGCCCAAACTAAAGCAGATAGGACCAACATAGGGTTATTATATTTAAGCCACTAAAGCTCGGGGTGGTTTGTTATGTGGCAATAGAAAACCGATACAGCCAGGATTGCACTGCCTCCTCTTGAGACAACTCAGTCTCAGCATCTTGAAAAGGACTCATAGAATACTGTAGTTCACATTGTCCACATCATCAAATCCACATATCCCTGGAATGCTTTCATATATACCTTTGGATGCTTTGTAACATTATGGCATGCCAACTGTTTGATCCCAGTATCATGATGTTAGAGTCTATTGCTGACTCTATTAAATAATTTGAATTACATCTTTGAGCTGAGATACAGTGAAAACACTCCTTATCAGATATTTCAAAAGTATATATATATATATATACTTACATAACTTAGGACCAAAATGGCCCTTTTTAAAAATGGTCTCATGGTAAGCAGGAAATTTCTATTGCTGCTTGCTCTCAGATACCTAAAAAGGGAAAGAAAAAAAATCTTAGGTAAGTGTGTCTACCAGACACAATGTTCTCCTTTCAAGGCAAAGACACTGCAGCTCTGAAGAAGGCTGCAGAGAACAATGCTGAGAGCAGGGCCTCTGCAGCCAGAACACCTGGGTTTCAATTCCCAGTTCTGCTGCTGCTAAGAGCCCGGGAGACCTCGGGCAAGTTTCTGAACCTCTTTGTACATCTATTTTACTCACTTAGAAAAGGGAGACAATAATAATATCTACCTCACAGGAAAGTTGGGAGGAATAAATGAGATAATATCTAGAACAGGACTTAGCTCTGTTAGCTACGAATATTACTATCCCATCGAATCCCAAATAACCTAGTCATTTTGAAAATGATACAGTTACACTGGTATAATCTTAAACAAAATAAGAGTTTATTTACCTACTTAATATAATTTGGAGGCTCCAATGTCTTCCACCCACAAAATACCTCACAAATCTCTTACCTCTAAAAATAGAAGATGCCAAGGTTATAGGAGGTTAAGTTATTTATTTATTTATTTATTGAGACGGAGTTTCGCTCTTGTCACCCAGGCTGGAGTACAATGGTGTGATCTCGGCTCACTGCAACCTCCACCTCCTGGGTTCAAGCGATTCTCATGCCTCAGCCTCCCGAGTAGTTGGGGTTACAGGCACCTGCCACCACGCCCAGCTAATTTTTGTATTTTTAGTGCAGACGGGGTTTCACCGTGTTGGCCAGGCTGGTCTTGAACTCCTGACCTCAGTTGATCCACCCACCTCAGCCTCCCAGAGTGTTGGGATTACGGGCGTGAGCCACTGCACCCAGTCAGTTAAGTAATTTTTTTAAGGCAACAAAGTTCTGAGTATCTGTGTTAGGATTACAGCTCACTGGTATTCAGCGAATAATTTTCTCACCTGCCTGTGGTTCTTGGAACCAAAGTAGGTTACAAGAATGTCAGCTTCTAGAGGGGCAGGAACCTGTGTGGATCCTGCCCTGCTACAGCTTACTCAGTCATAGAAAGTGGGAGCTCTGGATATCTACATATAAGACATGTGGTTGGCTGGTTTTTAAAAAAAAAAAAAAATATGATGATGAAAGGGAATCAAGAGAAGCTATTAACAAGCCCCAAATGAAAACATAAAATAAGTCTTAAGTCATTTTCACCTATGTGCAAAATTCTTCATGGAAAATACAGAGTGGAGGGGGAAAAGAAAAGTCTAATCAAATCACATAAACCGCAAGCATTTCCCACCTCATCCTTATTTCCTCTACCCCCTTTCATTGTTTTTTCCTCTTTTTTCAATCCAATTTTTCCTCAAAGCGGTTTTCCCCTACAAAATTTGCCTTAAAATCTGCATGAGGTCTCTTCACACAAAGGGAATGTTCTATAAGGGGGAAATCATTCTGTAAAACCAGAGTGGGTTAATATCTCACAAAGAAATGTCTATCCACCTTGAGGATTGCTTACAATGGCCGGGCGAGGTGGCTCACGCCTGTAATCCCAGCACTTTGGGAGGCCGAGGCGGGCAGATCACGAGGTCGGGAGTTCGAGACCAGCCTGGCCAATATGGTGAAACCCCATCTCTATTAAAAATACTCAAATTAGCCAGGTGTGGTGGCAGACACCTGTAGTCCCAGCTACTCAGAAGGCTGAGGCAGAAGAACCCCTTGAACCAGGGAGGCGGAGGTTGCAGTGAGCCGAGATCGCGCCACTGCACTCCAGCTTGGGGGACAGAGCGAGATTCCATCTCAAAAATAAAAAGAGAATTGCTTACAAACACATGTGGCTCCTCTGCTTTGTAACAAATGGCACTGTGAGGAGGTGACAGCCTCACACTTCCTTCTCACCTCCCTTTTCCTCTGCCTGGTCCGAAAAGAGCTGTGGAAGTGATATGTGCTCAGATCTGGCCATTCAAGTATTTAATGAATGGAGAAAACGAGGAGTCCAAAAAACACAAAAAAGAGTTGGCTTTTAGCAAGCTCTGGACTGGATCCATCCTCAAGCACTGCATTTAAATCCCTTTCATCTTCCTTAGCTGCCAACAGAGAGCTTGACAAGGAAGAAGGCCAAGGATACTGTCAGCTCTCACAAGCCACGGGGACAGCTACTGCCCCAAAATGGGCTTTAGGGGGTCCACTGCTTCCTGAAATTGTGCACAAGATTTTATGTGTATTTTTCTGAGGCAAACTCCTTGACTTTGATCTTCATTGTCAACTGGTTCTGCATTGCCTAAAAGGTAAAGCCCTGCTAAGCGTCCTTCTCTCAGCTCTGCCTCTACTGTGACTATTATTTTCAGGCCAACTCAACTACGACCACCCTGGTTATTTCTGCTGTTCCTTTTCAGGACGTTATCAATGGCAGCAGAAAGGCAAAGAGAATGACTGAATGGAAATGGAAAAGGTGCTGGGGACGGCTGGAGACGGCTGGAGAAGCAATACATCCGAATACAAAGGCACTTTCTGGGGTGATCTGCTTCTGGAAACTTCTTTTCTCAAGTTCCTGATGTTGATTGTTTCTTTTAACATAGTGGTAAAATTAGCAGTGGTTTTCCTTTCCATAGAACAACAAAACACAAAGTTTAGGATATTTTTTTCAATGATAAAGTTAGGTAAATTCTTTTTTTTTTTTTTTTGAAACAGAGTCTTGCTCTTGTCACTCAGGCTCAGTGGCATGATCTCGGCTGATTGCAACCTCCGCTTCCCGGGTTCAAGCTCTTCTCCTGCCTCAGCCTCATGAGTAGCTGGGATTACATGTGCCTGCCACCATGCCCAGCTAATCTTTGTACTTTTAGTAGAGACAGGGTTTTGCCATGTTGGCCAGGCTGGTCTTGAACTCCTGACTTCAGGTGATCCACCCGCCTCGACCTCCTGAAGTGCTGGGATTACAGGCATGAGCCACCGTGCCTGGTCAATTTTCCATATTTTCTTTCACTGAAAGCTTGCTATGATGGCTATTTCACTGAGTTGTATTTGCAAAGTATCCCCTGGTTTAGAAATTCTTGGGGAAATTCCATTTCCTCAGGAAGCTAAAGGCACCAAATAATTTACTGTTAAAATGTAGCATCCCAATGTAATGAAAGCCTAAATTGGTAAAGAGAGCATAGATGAAAAAATAAAGATGACCTCTGCAATATTTCTATTTCTAGTTGTTGATTAATAGTAAATGAGAAAGTAAGCCAAAATAACATGGCTCTCTTTTTTGGTAAACACTAGGTCAGAGGCTGAGATCCCTAAGTTCAGACAGGGAGCACTCTAAGGGCTAAATTCTCTGCATCTTTTCCTCTTCCCCTACCCTCATGAAAAATGAACAAACTTTCCCCATCAGTCCAATAGACATGATCTGTGAAGTAGAACCAAATAACAATACTCAATACTATTAACAGCAATAATAAAAATAGCAACAACTAATATGTGCCGGACACTAATCTAAGTGATTTGAGTATAGTAACTTATTCGCCACTTACAACAATTCCATGAGGAAGAATATTATAATTTATTTCTTCTAAATGAGGAGACCCTAAATCTGTAAATAATACTTAACTATGACATGAGATTCTCTCAGCTATTCATTTCAACTATAAGAGAAAGTACCTAAAATTGTCTTCAAATACAATTTACTATGTAAATGCTATTACTAATTTTTTCTAATTCCAGTTAAGTTCTCCATTCTTTTCCTTGCAAAACCAGAGACCATGTCAACAACAAAACCAGACCACTGGTGAAACCAACAGAATGAGAACTAAGGGTCCAGGATTCTATTCCTCTGTTCCCATCTAACTTGTCACGTGATGTAAAATAAATCTACCTGAGCTTCACTTCCTTCCTTTATTAATAAATGTTAGGCCAAATGGTCTCAGGGTCCATTTCAGGTCTAAAATATTGTGATCCTTGGACATTCTCATCAACTGATGACACCAAAACTGACCAAGGAAAAACAAAGAAACCTACCCAATTTCAAAAACAAAAAAAGAAAGGAATGTCAAGGGATTCCTGAAGAGTCAAGTATTAACTGACTCTTCACTTGGAGTAGGCCCTTCATAATTTGCAGTTGCATATGAAAAAACAGTTTAACATTAATTGAGGTTATTGGCATCGAGGTTATTGGCATTGTAAAACTATAGTTGCAACGACTTCTGATTCTTGCCAAATAAAGGCAAAAGATTAAGGTTAGCCATAGTAAATTCCCTAATCTACGCTCCCACATACCCAAGTTTTCTGACTACGCACATCCACCATCCCAGTACATCATGTTAAAGTAGAGCTCAAGTTTACCTTCCATAGTTACTCAGTCCTCAAATTGTATTAAGAGATACTAGCAGAGATCAGAACAACTAGCCAGCCATAATCATCCACCTACCCATAATCTTGAGAGCTAAATAAATGTTTATTATAAATCAATGACCTTTGTTAACACAGAATTATCATGTCAATAAATAATTGATCAGATGACAAAGATTCTTTGACCAAAATCTAGTCAGGTTCCTGAACCTTCTCCTAGGCCCATCTGTGTACTTTCTTGTAAAATCCAGTTTTAGCAAGAATCCTACTAAATCAGTTTAGCCAGAACCGCCCCCCCCCCACCCCCACTCAATATCTGATCACTGTCAATATCTGATCAAGTTCTTTATCCTCCATCATCTCCCAGGAGATGTCTCATCACCCTGGCCTGTCTTCAGGAAGAATCCTATTAGGTCTATTTAGCCAGAATTATCCCTTATTCATGATGTTTACTCAGTAATTTCCATCCACTGATGCTCCCCCAACCCACCACACCCTGTTCATTGGCTATAAATTCTCACTTGTCCATGCTATATTCAGAGTTAAGCCCAAACTCTCTCCAGTACTGCAAAATTCCATCACAGTGGTCCCTGTATCAATTGCAACAGACCCATCCTCATCTTAAATAAAGTTGTCCTTACAGTGCTTTAACAAGTGTCATTTGAATATTTTTAACACATACAGCAAGATGATCAATAAATGCTTACTGAGCCAAATCAAATTGTAAACATCTACCCCTTTTCTTTTCCTTCTTTCTTTCTTTTTTTTTTCTTTTTTTTTTTTTTTTTTTGAGACAGATTCTCACTCTGTCACCCAGGCTGGAGTGCGGTGGCGTGATCTCGGCTCACTGCAAGCTCTGCCTCCCAGGTTCATGTCATTCTCCTGCCTCAGCCTCCCGAATAGCTGGGACTACAGGCTGCCACCATGTCTGGCTAATTTTGTGTGTGTGTGTGTTTTTAGTAGAGACGGGGTTTCACCATGTTAGCCAGGACAGTCTCGATCTCCTGACCTCGTGATCCGCCCACCTCGGCCTCCCAAAGTGTTGGGATTACAGGCGCGAGCCACTGCGCCCGGCCTACCCCTTTTCTTTTTCTATGTTTTCCTTACCCTCTTGTGGTAGATCAGGGTACAAAATAAAAGTGCTCACAGCTTGGAATATGGCAGCAAGCTGGAAGAGGAAAACCGCTTGAATAGTACTATTTCCCTTATCCAGAATACTGATGACTTAAATGAAGATATGAAATTAGTCTTTCCAGCTCTTCTCAGAATCCATAAACACCTGATAATTTTTACCTAGATGTCAGTTCCAGGTAGCAAACATCTCAGATACAATGAATTGTAAGTGTTTCACATTATAGCAAGAATTTATAAACAGTGATATATGAAATTCCTTCTAGAACATCAATCTTAATTGACTTAACTTCCTTTGCTCTTTCAAGGCCAAAAGGAAGTTAATAAAGAGTCACATATTCAGACCAAAAAAGAATTTTTGAAATCAGAGCTTTTTCAATAGAAATTCATAATTACTGCTTCTCTTTGAAACTCAAGAAAAAAGATTTCTCAGTTGATCAGAATATAACAAAGACACAGCTCACATCAGAAAAAAAAAGCATAAGCTTAACAAAAACAACAAAAGAATTTTAAGTGTCTCTTGACACTTAACAATAAAGAAAACTTAAGTGTCTATGGGTTCTCTCTTTAATGTACTTTCCTTGAACCCATGAAGTGCCTCGTCTAAACCTTAATAAGCAAAGGCATTCCATGGAGGAGCCGAACAACCTTTGATGTCTCCTTTGATATTCAAATAAAGATTCTGAAGGAAAGGAGCTAACTATTCTAAGAAAACAATGATGCATATTTCAGTTCTATCTACTCAGAAACTCAAACTGACCTTCAATACCCCATTCTAAGGCTATGATAATTTTCCTTCCAGAAATTTTAAACTCTGAATTCAAGTGACTTACAAGAAAATAGTTACTTCAATTATCATATATTAAATGGTGAAAATGAAGACAAAGAAGGCACAGGAGAAAATAATTTCAGTTCTCTTAACCATTTTGCAAATTAAAGTTAGAGGTGGAAGGAATCAAAACAACTCACATAGTTTTATAGGTAAGGGGAAAAAATGATGCCCAGAAATGTTATTTGGCCTGCAAAAAGGTCATGATGCTTTGGTGTCAAAGGTCAATGAGTTTAAGCTTCATCAATTTATTCAGAGGACCTAATTTTTATTCTCTCTATGATTAATTTAGTTGGAGGCCTTAATTTTTTATTCCTTCTACAACTAATAGCAAAAATTTCAGATATCACCCTTGTCTCTCATTAACAGTCCCAGGAAAGTTTCAATTCATTAGTGATGGCGGGTACTGAATCCATTTAATAGGCACCAATCACTGCGCTAAGGACCTTACCATTTTTATTTCATACTAGCCCTGTGAGTTCATACTTGTCCCTGTCTTGCAAATGAGGCTGAGGAGGTAGTTACTCAGGATCTCATGGTTGGCAAGAGGCAAAGGTGAGACCCAAATCTAAATCCAAATCAAGCATTCACTGCTCTGTACAGCATAGAAGTAAAATAGGGCTGGTTTAGTCAGAATGTTTTCAACACAGATCATTGTTAAATTGCATTTCTGCATGTTAACAATACAATGACTTCTGTCTTAGTCTGTTCATGGTGCTGCAATAAAATGCTGCAGACTGAGTAACTTACAAAGAACAGAAATTTATTTCTTATAGTCCTGGAGGCTGGGGAGTACAAGATCAAGGCACCAGCCTCTGGTAGGTCTGGTGGAGGCCTTCTTGCTGCATCCTTACGTGGGAGAAGAGCAGGAAAGCAAGAGATACAAATTCTCTCTGAAGTCTCTTTTACAAGGGCATCGACAATTCATGAGGGCTCTGCCCTCACGACTTATGTACCTCCCAGAAGGCCTCACTCTTAATACTACCACAATGAGGGTTAAGTTTCAATGTGAATTTTGGAGATAATTCCACATTCAAGCCATACCAACTTTTTTTTCTTCTTTGAGCCAAAGTCTCGCTCTGTCGCTCAGGCTGGAGTGCACTGGCATGATCTCAGCTCACTGCAACCTCCGCCTCCCAGGTTCAAGCAATCCTCCTGCCTCAGCCCCCCAGTAGCTAGGATTACAGGCATGCACCACCATGCCCAGTTAATTTTTGTATTTTTAGTAGCGACGGGGTTTCACCATGTTGGCCAGGCTGGTCTTAAACCCCTGACCTCAGATGATCCACCTGCCTTGGCCTCCCAAAGTGCTGGGATTACAGGCATGAGCCACCATGCCTGGTCCCAACTTCTAATTAATTAAAAGTGATAAAGAACATTTCAATATCTTCTTCAGTTCATAGAGTTCTACAATGAAGGCTTTTCATACAAATGAATGAAGTTAAGCAGTGCACATTTTTGAAAGTCCTTTTAATAAGCACCCTTTTAAAAGTTAACTCACGTAGTGATTGCTGCAGGTTGAAACAAAAGTGCCATCCATGTACCATGGATTCGGAAATTCTAAGTGAGAACAAATGGCAAGAAGGAGAATGAGCAGAGCTGGGAGGGTGTCACTGTGTGGCAAGATGACCAACCAGCCTGTCCCACAGAGATAAGTAACCAGCAGAAACAGGGAGTGAGGCAGATGAGGATGCTCCAAGTGACAATGAAGCTGACACCTGAGGAAGATGAGAAGTGAATTAAGTGCAAAGAGATAGAATACAATGTATATACAGAGGCCTAAGATTGAGAGGGCAAGCTCAGAGGGAGAAAGTGAAAGAAGTCTAACATGGCTGGAAGATCTAATACTGGTACAGTGGTGAACAGAGAGACTAAAGTGGTAGGCAGGGGCCATTTCACCCCAGGACTTCACGACCCATTGTGGAGTTTAGACTTTATTCTGATGGCAATGGACAGTCAGTGAAGGGCTTAACACAGAGAGATAACCCCATCTAATTTCCTATAGTGCAGTGTCAGCATTGCATGACATTGGTAGAGTGCCGACTCTGAAGTCCATAACAAAGAACAAGAGATCCAGCAGCCTCAGAGGGGAAATGGTGAACACCAGGAAGTAGACAGCTATTTTGGAAATTTCTGAGATACCAGATGTAGAAACAAATAAGAGGTTTTGGTTCAAGTAGAGAGAGAGACCTTCTCATAAGTGAGAAAAGCATGTGTTACGTTTACTTAGCAATATGATTTAAGTGTTAAGAATGTTCCTACTATACTTTAATATTTTGTTAGCTGGTCATTAATTTGGTATATATAAAAACTTGCTACTAAGAATAATATTTAATTTGCCAAATAAACTCCCTTTAGAAGAGGATACATAGTATGTATTTGTATGGCATTTATGTGTCAAAGAGTTTTTCAATTCATTCTAACATTTAATCCTTGAGATATATTTATGAAGTGGGCAGAATAGAGAGAACTGGCCCCATTGTACAGATTTAGACCTAGTGAGCAGTGGATCCAGCACCAGGATTGAGTCTCCTGATGGCCAATTCAATGCCTTTTTGCTGCATCACTGGTCTCCTCTCTGACCACACATTTACTGTGTGCTTTCCCTCCAAGTTTGTTGCAAACCAGACTAAATAATCCATGCAACAAAATCACTGCTACTTGAAATACACATTTGTATAAGTGCACAAGTAAACATTTGTGCTAAGAAAAAGATTAAAAACAGTCAATAGTACTATAATGATATTTTCTGAACCTTTTACTGGGATACATGGATGGATAAATTCAAGTATAATCAAGCTAGTGAAAAAGAGTATTTGATACTAGGACTGTCTGGGTAAACCAGTGAAATACATTTGCTGTTAACAACAGCAGCAGCTACCATTTAATGAATACCTACGTGCCCCAGGCATGGTTCTAATGCCTGTAATCCTTAGCACATTTCTGTCAGTGGGTACTATTAATATCTTAATGTTGCGAGTGGGGAAACTGAGGCATTAATGGTCAAATAACTTGTCCGAAGTTTCCAAAGGTAGTAAGAAGGGGGTGTCATAAGTTCAGTCTGTGCCCTTAACCACAAAAGCTCTGCTACCTCTCACACCATTTCCAACAAAGTCTCTGTCTTTACCGTCCCAGGAGGATGCTCGAAATTCAAATACTATTCTTACGGATGTTTGTGCACATCAGTGACATACATTTGAAATGACATGAATTCAGGGTCAGCGTGGTGGCTCATGCCTGTAATCCCAGCACTGTGGGAGGCTGAGACAGGCAGATTGTTTGAGCTTAGGAGTTCCAGACCAGCCTGAGTAACACTGCAAAACCCACCTGTATTAAAAATACAAAATAATTAGCCGGGCATGGTGGCACATGCCTGTAGTCCCAGCTACTCAGGAAGCTGAGGTGGGAGGATTGCTTGAGCCCAGGAGGTGGAGGTTGCAGTGAGCTAGCTGAGATTGTGCCACTGCATTCCAGCCTGAGCTACAGCACGAGACCCTGTCTCAAAAAAAAAAAAAAAAAAAAAAATAGGAATTCAGGATACCAAGATATACCTGATCCATTTAGAAATTCACAAAAAGTTGGCCAGGTACAGTGGCTCACACCTGTAATCCCAGCACTCTGGGAGGCTGAGGTGGGCAGATCATGAGGTCAGGGGTTCGAGACCAGCCTGACCAGCATGGTGAAACCCCATCTCTACTAAAAATACAAAAAGAATTAGCTGGGCATGGTGGCATGCACCTGTAATCTCAGCTACTCAGGAGGCTGAGGCAGGAGAATCACTTGAACCTGGGAGGCAGAGGTTGCAGTGACCAGAGATCGTGCCACTGCACTCCAGCCTGGGCAACAGAGCGAAACTCCGTCTCAAAAAAAAAAAAAAAAAATAGAAAGAAAGAAATTAACAAAAAGTCTACTATGATTTTATCACTACAAAAAAAGTCAAACTATTCAAACAGCAATATTCAATTTGACAAGCAAAATATTGAACACCGAGTTAAGTCTTAGAAGCAATATAGAAAAAGCATAAATGCACACATTTAACTTGTAAATTACAGAACAAATTTACTGAGTGCATACTGTGGGACAGAAACTGTTCTAAACATGTTAATTCTTTAAGTGCATACAACAACAACAACTATAAAGCAGGTGCTATTGCTATGCTCATTTCATAGATGGGGAAACTGAGGCGTTAAAAAAGTGAATTAACTTGCCCAGGATCACAAAGCCAGCCATTAGCAGAACTGGGATTTGAATGTATGCCTTCTGGTCCTGAGTTCACACTCAACGCTACACCACAGGGCCCTTTTTACACTTGCTGCACTACCCAGGAGGGGTACACATGGTCAAATACTAAAGAAAGAAATCAACATGGGCTGGAAAAGGAAGGGAAGCTGCGGGAAAGACCTAGGCCTGGAGAGACAGAGAAGATGAAAGAGTCTGGGTGGGTAAGAGGGGCCAAAGAGAGAGGTGTTCCAGGCAGCTGCACAGGGACTGTGGAGGGCACAGCCTGCTCCTAAGCAATGACAGCTCTCTGCACACATAGTATAGGCAGCCCTCTCCTGTATTCGGGGGCACTACTGAAAGTGTCTCCAAGTCAAGTGTCTAAAATTTGAATAAAAGAATGGTAGAGTAGAAGTTTCAATCCCTGGAAGCTTGAGCAGCAGTGTGACATCCCTATATGATTGATGGTGACTTCATCTCCCTTGGTTCAGCCATCCGTGATTTCACCCAGGCAGTTCACTGTCCCTTCATCCTGGCCCAGTGCTTACCTGGTGCCATCCCTGCCTTTAGGGCTCATCAAGTTCCTGCAGCAGTACACACAGAAGAAAATGTTTCTAAAGCCTCCTGCCATGTTTCCAACTCCGATTTGCTTCCAAAGAGTTTCAAACCACAGGGTCAGTACCTAGGACACTGATGGGGCCCAATGCTAGTGGAAGGGGTCATTTTGTATTATTGATCACTGCCTTGGTCGCTCCTTCATCTCTTGCATCCGTGTAGAATGCAGGCCAGGTCAGTCCAGTTGAATCTCTCCCCCATCTCACTTTCTATCCCACCTTTATACTGGAACATAGGCTGGGGTTTGTGCTCCGGATCCAGACAGCTTCAATTTAGGGCAGAGAGAGGAGAAAGTCCCACTTAAATATCTACAAATTCACTTTCTCCAATCCAGCTTTCAATCTAGGACCTTCCACAGCCCTCCTCTCACCCCATCCTCACTCATATGCTCTGAAGCAACTCTCATAACAACAGACAATAAATCCAGAAGATCTCAGACACACATACACACTGAGTTCTCTCAGGGGCCAAGCAGGACATTTGGTGTCCTGGGCTCTTCTGCAGACTACAGCTCCTCCTGAAATAGATCACCTCGTTGCACTGTGGACAAAGGCCCGCAGTAAAGTAGGTGGCCTCATAAAATGCAACACCTGTTATAAGGAGGTAAACAATGTAGAGAAAAAGAAAACTTTTCCTGGTCTAAACAAACCCATCCAGAGAACAGCTGACTTTCCTGGCCCCCACCCCTAATGCCCTTTCAATTTCAGATAGGATGGTTGACTGTCAGAGCCAACAAGAGCTAGAAAGTGGGGAAACCAGTCATTGCTGCACTATACTGGCAAACACCTGTAAAATAAATTCACTTTCTTATAAAAATCTTAGTTTGAGAAGATTTAAGTTTTATTTCACTTGGAACTCTATTTTTTACATTGAGGGGAGATACATTACACTTTAAGAAAAAAGTGAAAATGTGAGGTTTCAACTCTAGTCAATTTGGCTTTATTTTCAAATTTCAATACTCACTTGCTTTGAAAGCTCCTGAGAAAGCTGTAACTAAGATTTCAGAGTAGAAATAAGAATCACAGTCACTCTCAGCATAGAGCACACATAGCATGCAAACGACTGTCATTCAGATAACTGTCAGCATGTCAATGTTTGTGGAAAATGCTTTTCAATATTGTAGAAATCAGAAATCCATAATAATTAAGTCTATATGATTATTCTTAAAGGCACGCTTCTTTTGTTCATATAATTTTTCGAACATTCTTCTAATTTCCTTCTAGACCTATGTGTCTCATTTTAAAACATAACATAAAAAACCTAAGTAGGAAAGTTGCCAAAGGAACTAGAAATTCCGGTCTCTGTCAAATTAGACATATATGTATATTTACATATTTAATTACATTTATTTATATTTTACTTATCGTTTCCAGAGAAAAAAAGTTGAGAAGATAATTTTATAACATTGCAGTTTGCTATGTGTTCATTATCTCTGTGTAGGATGCTATGGCTGCCAGAGGAACTTCTTTTTTTTTTTCTTTTTCTTTTTTGAGATGGAATTTTGCTCTTGCTGCCCAGGCTGGAGTGCCATGGTGAGATCTCGGCTCATCACAACCTCTGCCTCCCAGGTTCAAGTGATTCCCCTGCCTTAGCCTCCTAAGTAGCTGGGATTGCAGGCACACACCACCACATCTGGCTAATTTTGTATTTCTAGTAGAGACAAGGTTTCTCTATGTTGGTCAGGCTAGTCTTGAACTCCCGACCTCAGGTGATCCGCCAGCCTTGGCCTCCCAAAGTTCTGGGATTACAGGTGTGAGCCACCATGCCCAGCCTTGCCAAAGGGACTTCTAAGGGTCCCTTCATGCTATGCTCTCGAAGGCCAGCACTCTTGACAACACAGAGGAAGTTGATGTGGTGAAGCAGCCACAGGCCCCGGGGTCACAGAGACCTGGGTTTGAAGTCCAGCTCATTCAGTTATAAGCTGGGAGACTAGACAGGCCTTTTAGCCTCCTTAGGTCAAGATAATTTCCACCTTACAAAGTCATCAAAACTATTTCTATGAGATGAGATATGCAAGTGGCTCAACGTAGTGCCCAGCACATAAAAGTGCTCAAAGTAGCATTATTACAATAGTAACCAGAAATCAGCTGAAAATACTAAAACCCCATGGTCTGTCCTTCAAGACCAGAAAAAACAATCAGAAACAAATGAGTAAAGGAATGCAGCTAGGATTAGTAGAGGAAAAGATTTAATCTCTCTCAAGTTCTCTGAGCTCCCTCCTTCCTGGAAGGAAAAGAAAAAAAGAATGAAATATTTTCCTAGAAGACGAAGCTATAATTTGGCATTCAACACTCTTCTTGCTGATGGGACTCCTTTAGTTCAGCTGTACAGGCTGTGCATGCACAAGGCAAGCAGCTCAGGAGGAGGGAGGGAGGTGGCCTGTGAGGGCTCAAATCCAGCCCATGCTCTGTTCAACGACCCGTGGTGCCCAGGCACTGGCTGCACCTTCCCTAAAGAAGGGGGACCTTTTCCTAATTCACTCGAAAGAGCAAGAAGTACCCACACCTCAAACATCACTCACCCACCATGCCTCATGCCCACAGTGTTTTCTATTTTGCATAAAGATCCCCCATGGGCCAGCAGCAGCCCTGATCTACTACTATGATTATTACTTAATACCCACCAGACAGTTTCATTGTCCTAATGACTTTCACAGAGGCTTGTTTAATCTAATGTTTCCATTTTCTTTGCAGCCAATTTCATTTTCTCACTGACATATTACGGCAGTGTTGCTATATTTCCAGTCACCGGACCATGTGCAAAGTAACTTAATGTTCAAATGAAGAATAGCATTGGTTTCTGTCTTAATTCGCTAAGTTTCCCTTGCAGATTCAGCATGGTACTTTGTACAGTAGTCATTTAATTCATCAAACTGTGTTTAAAAATACTCCTAACCATACAAATCTTAACACCACATTTACAAACGCCACAAACATCAGGGCCCAATTTGAGACTGTTATTTTAACAAACACAGTTTTCCTGTCCTAAACTTAACTCAAGTCCAACTGAATGTCCTCTGAAAGTTTTCCAGTCTAAAGTTTCCAGATCATAGAGATTTTCATACATGAAACTGGATTGTCATCCAGGGTGACCAACCCATCCAGTTTGCCTGGCACTAAGGAGCTTCTGGGATATAGGACCTTCAGTACTAACACTGGGACAGTCCAGGAAAAACCTGGTCACCCTGTGTGCCATCCTCTAGTAAGCTGGTACAGTACAGTAGAATAAACTGCTAAGGAGTAGTTCTGCAAAAGTCAAAGAAAAAAGTGGTTTCTCCTTGCCCTGGACACACACACACATACACACACACACACACACACACACACACACACCCTCCATGACTTTCTGTTTCTTGTGAATAAAGGTTTAATCAAAAATGAGTGTTTCTCTGGTGGAAGATATCTACTAATTGGTTCAACTTGTTAATTCTGAAAACATGAGAACTAGAATTTTCTCACCCACGCTTTCTAGCTGTCAGACAAATCTTTTCATCTAACTTGAATGAGCCGATATAAGGTACTCTTAATAGCGCTGTTCCATGAAAGTAACAAAATGGAAAGGAGGGAAGGAAGAGACAAGGGTTTAATAACCATTAAGACCGTACAGAGTCCCCCCTCTGTGTGCAATCAATGGAATTATAATGACTTTGTTTAGTGGACGATAAAGCTGTCTGGTTGATTGTAACAGAAGCTGATATTTCAAACACGAAATTGAATCGAGCTTACACCGTTAATTAAAAGGAATTTGATGGTTTTCATTTTAAGGCACACCATATCTATAAAGGATGGACACGATACTGCCTAAATGATCAATCTTAGCTGCAAATAACTTAAACATTCAACAAAACTAAAATTCGAAAACCTCATACGTGTAATTTTGATACATTTATCTGTGTATACACTGCTACGTGTGTCAGATACTCATTTTAATTTTAAATATTGGTTAGGACTTAATTTAAAAGTTTGTGAGTTTTCCTATTTTATGTAACTTTCTTTTACTGTCTTTTCCTTGTATACGCAAGCTTTATTGACTATAAGATTACCCAAAATGATTCCCACTCTCCTTAAACATGAAGACTGCAATTTTCTGGGTTCTATCACTATTATCAACACTCAGTGGTCTCTTACTCAGACAAAAGAACCAAACTGTGGAAGTTAAGCGAATACTTCAGACTGACAAAAGCAAAGCAACAAACGTTAATCAGGAGAGAATCAAACTCCAGAGCATATATTTTGATACATCCTTTGCTCAGTTAGGAAACCTGATTCCTGCACTCCTGCCATAGTCAGTCAGAGATCGATTTCCGGGGAACCCATCTATATTCTGCCTTCAAAGGAGAGAAAGGTCACCTCCAGGAGTGATGCACTGGGCACAGTCTCTCTTCAAGACGTGAGGACACGGCAACTGGTGCTAATTCCATTAGGCAGGGGATTAAAAATCATGCTTGATCACTAATTTTCTAACTAGCACTCTATGAGAAACTGATAGAAGATGATGCCCTTGGGCAGCCAAATGAAGCATTTCGTGGGCATGCTGGAACGAACCCTGAAGCCAGGCCACATCAGTGTGGGCAGCTGGGGAGTCATTAACTCTTGACGGCGCTGGCTGGCATGCCACAGTGTGTGAAGAAGAAAAACATCCTGTTCTCCTATAATATGATTTGAGGGCCAAAATCATACAATTCACATCAGACGCTCCAGAGGAGATGCAGACAAGGTCCAAGTCTGGTCCTTCGGTGGAAATGGAAGTACTGACAGGCACACAGATATCCCTCTGCCTAAAAGCATTTACCATTTTAAGCCATTAGGATTTTCAGTTCCAGCTTCAAGAAAACAGCATAAATAAATTTACTGGCCTCTAATTTTGCTGTTTCTCTTTTTTATCTAGTCAATGTAATGGGTTTCAGGATCAAGGTTATTACAAATAAAAATAAAATCGGATTTGCAGCATGAATAACCCTTTATCTGCATATCTGTTTAGTACCTTGTGATTTTTTGTTGTTGTTGTTATTTGTTTTTCTTCTTACCACATCTTAACAAGACCAATGAGCCTACTCACTAATAAGCACATCCTGCAGTTATTTCCATACATAAAATATGTGCCATAAAATATGCACAGAACCACAAGCAACCCAAACAAGATAAATGAAATAATCCTACTGTATGAGCCATTCTCAGACAACTAACTGATTTAATTTCTTCATTTACAAAAGACAACTATTTCATCATTACACTACGGTAGCCCCCTTTATCTGCAGTTTCAATAGTTACCTGCAGTCAATTGTGATCCAAAAATAGGAAATGGAAAATTCCAGAAAGAAAAAATTCATAAGTTTTAAATCACATGCCTTTGAAATTGTTCTGAGTAGCATAATGAAATCCACATCATCTCACTCGGTCCCACTGGGGAAGTGAATCCTCCCTTTGTTCAGCATATCCACTCTGGTCCCCCTGAGTGATGTAGCAGCCAGCTCAGTTATCAGATTGACCGTGGCAGCATCATAGTGCTTGTACTCGAGGAACCCTTATTTTACTTAATAATACTCCAAATGTGCAAGAGCAGTGATGCTGCCATATGGCTATAATTACTCTAGTTTATTATGTCATTGTTGTTAATCTCTTACTGTGCCTAATTTATAAATTAAACTTTATCAGAGGTATGTATATATAGGAAAAACCATAGCAATAGTATGTCTAGGATTTGGTACTATCCATGGTTTCTGGCATTCACTGGGGTGCTTGGAACATATCCCCCACAGACAACAGGGAAGTACTTTATTTTAGAAATTTAATAAACTAATATTTCTGCTACATTCTGTAATACATCTACTAAACAACTTCATCTGTTGGTGATACATACAAGAATCAGAGATGAACAAAAGTCGCTTCCGAGCAATCAAAACGAATGTTTCAAACTCACAATTATCTGACTTTCATTCCTAAAACAAAATAAGCCCATAGAGAGGTGCTATTATACAGTGGCCGAGATTGGCTTACGGTTCTCCAGACATTACTTCTTTTTCCTGAGCACACAACTTCTCTGCTTTGCTTACAGTTAGAGATGGCCATGTGACTGAGTTCTAGCCAAAGGAAGGTAAGTGGACGTGACAGGCAACAACTCCAGCTCTGGCCCATAAAATCTTCCCATAACATTTGAACACCCAAGCATTCTCTTCCTACTTGATGAAGACAAGCATGGTGACCTACAGCCATTGTTTGAAGATGCAGAGCCACAGGATTGAGCGACAGTGGGTTTCCGAATCACAGTGTGGAGATGAGCTGCCACTAATCAGGAACATTTGTTTCAGAATTTATGTGAACAAGAAATAAGCTTCTACTGTGTGTGAGCCACTGTTCATGGCTATGGTTATCTTAACTAGTGGAGATGCCAATAGTAATGAGAAGTAGCATGTAAAAGCAAGGAGAAATCTATAAATTCATCTTTTAGAAACAAATGTGAGATGCTCTAAAGAACTTAGGTAAGCAACACTAGTGTCTCACTATTAACAAACACTACATTAAAAAAACTGTAACAGAACACAATGTGAACATGGCTACCATGAAATGGAAAAAAAAATCATGGACTTCTCATGGGAGTAAAAATTTGTATAACTGTAAAATTTTGTCTGAATAACAATTTGGCAACGTACACCAAAACCTAAAACATTTCTTCAACCATTAGCAATCACACTCAAATCTGAAATGCACAGAAAGATTTCTGTCCATAATATTTATTAATAAAAAACTGGATATAATCTAAATATATAGGTGAATGCCTAAATAAATTTTCATACAACCATGCAGTAAAATATTACTCAATGATTTTAAAATTATCTTCAGAAGAATAAAGACATGCAGGAACACTCATTATATGTTACTAACATAAAATAAAAGAATATATGACACAGCAACACACTCAATATTCATTCAGTTGTTAAAATGTATATAGGTACAACAACAGATTAGTGAGCTATGCAGTAAAACTATAATAGAGGTTTCCCCCGGGCACTGATATTATTCATGTATTTTAATCTTTATTTTATAATTTTCTGTAGTTCTGAATTTTTAATAATTAACATGAAATACTTCTATAGTCAGAACAAAAGTCAGTAAATGCTATTATTTTTTAAAGTTCCTTAAAAATTAAAAATAAAGAAAGAATCTCTAAAATCAGATACAAGAACTAAAGATCAAAGACCAGACAAAAATAAGCTAGGTCAGCTCAGAAACCTTTATGGAATGGGCTATTGTAATACCATTCATCTACAACGAACATTCATAGTGATGACACTAATATACTGCTATGGAGCGATTGTAGATAAAAGAAAAATGTGTACAACATGCCATCATTTATCTAAGACAGTGGGAGGCTATATACACTAAATTAAAGCTAAATCAAACTGAAGAAGAGAAGAATAAAAAAAAAGGAAAGAGGAAAAGAAGGAGAAAAAGAAGAAAGGGTAACCTATAAGCAGAGGTATGAAACGGGATAGACGGGACTAGAGAGACCTCTCTGCTGTACCTTGTTTTGTAGATTTATTTATTTATTTATTTTTTTTATTTTTTTTTTTGAGACGGAGTCTCGCTCTGTCGCCCAGGCTGGAGCGCAGTGGCCGGATCTCAGCTCACTGCAAGCTCTGCCTCCCGGGTTCACGCCATTCTCCTGCCTCAGCCTCCCGAGTAGCTGGGACTACAGGCGCCTGCCACCTCGCCCGGCTAGTTTTTTGTATTTTTTAGTAGAGACAGGGTTTCACCGGGTTAGCCAGGATGGTCTCGATCTCCTGACCTCGTGATCCGCCCGTCTCGGCCTCCCAAAGTGCTGGGATTACAGGCTTGAGCCACCGCGCCCAGCCATGTTTTGTAGATTTAGAAGCAGTGTTTACATTATTATAAAATAAAATAAAAATACAACATGAAACAAATGATCCATAATCATAAACTATATAAAGTAGGTTTAAATCTCAGTAATTTGACCATATATACCTAGTACTATATACCTTAAAAACAAAAAGAATTACTAAAAACTCCACACACTATTTTTAATAATCACTTTGTTCCTGGTAATGATGGTATTATTATTTTGAGACTTCTGGGAGTAATGTGGAATAAAGCAAATACGTAATTATGCTGGTGTTGTTAGAAACCAGAGTTTTCAGTGGCAGCAAGGGAGACAGAAATGTACCATCAATGAGAAAAAGCAAAATCCCTATAGCTCTGAATTTGAATAGAAAACATCAGACTGAGCTCATTATCTATTTTCATATTTTAAAAGATAATTGATTTTGACAGAAGTCCCCACTGAAAAAGCCTAGAAACAGTGAGCTACCCAGTAGGAATGAGCACCACAATGCCCCGATTTGGGTCCTAAAATTATTTCCAAAGAAAAAGAATCAAAAGCTCTTGAACAAATGGCTGATTCCAGGTCAGAGGTAGAAAATAAATAAGATGGGGCTGGGTGTGGTGGCTCAGGGGGAGAGTTACTAAAGAATTAATAAAGCTCTTTCCTTTTATACCATAAGAATTTGACTTTTAGTTAATTTTCTCTGTGTTCCACTAGAAATCAGATGAAGATAGAATGTCAACTATGTTACAGTCAACATTGCCTATGGTAATATTATCCCTGATTGATAAACTGCAACTAAACAAGAAGAAATGATAAATGTCCCATAAATACCTGATGAGAGTGGTGTAATTTGGGCTTCCCTGAATGTGTTAACTCTTGTAATTGGGTATGTGTCTTGTTTGAACACTGGAAGCCTATGGAGTTGTTACAAGAGATACAGTGTCTCGTGAGACATGAGACTCTTAAGTAGGGGCAATCCCTGAAACTGCCAGATGAGAAGTAAATGAAATAAGCAATGAAGGTCAAACTGATCCCAGCATTTTGGGAGGCTGAGGTGGGTGGATCACTTGAGGCCAGGAGTTCGAGACCAGCCTGGCCAACATGGTGAAACCCCATCTCTACCAAAAAATACAATATAGTGGAGCATGCTAGTGCATGCCTGTAGTCCCAGCTACTTGGGAGACTGAGGCAGGAGAATCACTTGAACCTGGGAGGCGGAGGTTGCAGTGAACCCAGATTGCACCACTGCACTCCAGCCTGGGCAACAGAGTGAGATCCTGTCTCCAAAATAATAATCATAATCATAATCATAATAAAAAAATTGAAAGAAAAGAAATAAGATGAACATGAAATATATGGAATATACAGCATGACAACTGAAGTCATATAAAGTAACTTAGAGGTAGTTCCTATGGACCAAGGTGGAATATTTGAATATTAATAAGAATAAAAACAGCTAAAGAAAACGAAAGAATCAAGCATTTGTTCTGTGTTGCCTATATAAACTGTACTTTCCTCCCAGGGTAATCAAATATTTCATGAAAGAACATCTCTTGATAGATTTTCTGGTTAGTAAATTAAGAGAGAATACTATAACTAAAATTTCAGTTTTTCAACCAATACTGAAATAATGGACCTAGGTATATGGCAACTCACTTAACAAAAAGAAAAACAACCAGAATTATTTACTTCCTCCTAGAAGTACACAGCACCATCTATGAAGTATTCTAGCCAAAAAGAGAAACCTTGAATGCACTCAAACCTCTAGATCTAGCTGTGAACTTACAGGAAATTCAGTGGATGGAGGAACACATCAACTGACATCATGGGGCACAGTCAGCAATATGCAGACTGTGGGAAGTGTTACAAGCCCCCCTGCCCCCCGCAAAAAAAAAAAAAAAAAAAAAAGGCAAAAGCAAAAGAGGAGAAAGAGTGAGATAGGAAGGTGGAATCTACAGATTAATAGAGACTTTAGAGGCATATCAACCAATTGCAATGTATAGAAAGTATTTGTATTTGGTTCAGAACAAACAAGTGAAAACATATGAAATAAAGGGAAATATAATGAGTAATTGGCCATTTAATGATATTAGGATTTAGTGTTAATTCTTTTACATATGATAGTGCCATTATGGTTGCTTTTAAGAGAATAGTCTGTATATGTTATAGTCCTACTTGAATATGTATTCATGAAATGATATGATGTTTGGGATTTGTTTCAAAATAATTTGAGGGTGAAGAAGAGGCCAGTAATTGTTGAAGGTGAAAGACGGGGGGTTTATTACACTTATTTTAAAAATTCTGTATATGTTTGAAATTTTCATTAAAAGCAGTGCTTTCCTTTAAGGATACTTATTTGATAGAGAATTAGTATCTGTAATAAATTAAGAACTCCCAAAACTCAACAACAACAAAAAAGGTGATCCAACTAGAAAATGGATGAAAGACATGAAGCAGTATTTCACTACAGAATATATATGAGCAGCCAACAGATGGCCAATGTTACTACCTATTAGGGAAATGAAAATAAAACCACAATGAGATAATACTGATATCACTAACTACCTATTAAATAGAGCAATACCAAATACTGGGGAAGTCCAGAGAAACAGGATCTCTCCTACATTACCATGGGTCACTCTGGAACATAGTTTGGTAGTGTCTTAAAAAGCTCAATATACAGTTACCATAAAGCCCATCGACTGCACTCCTGGGCACTTATCCCAGATAAATAAAAAATGTATGCCCACACAAAAACCTGTACATGAATGCTCATGGCAGCTTTAGTTGTAATAGTGCAAAACTGAAAATAAAAATGGACTGAAAAACAAAAATGTACCACAATCTGTGAATGGTTAAACAAACTGTAGTACATCTGTATTATGTAACACTTCATAGCAATACAAACGAAAGAATTATTGATGCACTCAACAACTTGGATGAAACTAAAAGACATTATGGTGAAAAAAAGCCAACTGTAAGAGACCACATAATGTATGATTCCATTGACATCACATTCTCAAAGTGACAAAAGGACAGAAATGGAGAACAGATTAGCGGTTGCTAGGGCTTCAAGTTGGTGGTGGGGTAGAGAGTGGGTGTAACTACAAAGAGACAGCGTAAGGGAGATCTTTGGGTTGATAGAATAGTTATATATTTTAAGTGTGGTGGTGCTTACGTGAATCCACCGATATGATAAAATGGCATAGAACTATACACACATATTGCATGGATGTCAATTTCCTGGTTATGATATTATACTATAGTTATGTACAATGTAACCACTGCAAGCAACTGAACAAAGACAATAGAGAATCTCTCTGTACTATTTCCAGATTTTCCTGTGAATCTGTGTTATAAAATAAACAAATTTTCTTAAAAAATTAAGCTAACCTAGTTCTAAAGCCTATGTCTTTTCCCTTGTGCCATGCCACCTCATTACTAAAGAACAGTAAACTCAAAGCACAAACAGATATTAAAACATAGATTCAACATCTACAGTTACCTTATTTTGAAAGAGAGTTTAGCATAAGCTGGATATGGTTACCCTTGTCAGCAAATGAATTACCCGAACTCCTGGCTTCATTGCTTTAACGTACAATACCAGGTTTAGGATTCAATCACAAGGTCAAAAGGGTTTAAAACTGAAATCAGTAGAAACTCTGACTTTCAAAAGCAAAGTCAAATTCATTTACATCACTCTTCCCAAAAAAGCATCCAGAAACAGGATCCCAAAAAGTAGAAGAAAGAAGATTAAAAAAGAAAGATGTTAGGATAAACATTATTATTCCAATCCAGAGAGAAGTAATTTAAAGAAAACCTTGAAGCATCTGAACCTAAATTATACTCATCAAAACTCTACATAAGCCTCAATCTAAATATGCTTTTGTGAGTCTACGTGTGTATACGCAAGGGACCTACAGTCAATTGTGTGTAACATAAATAAACACTAAATCATGGTCTCTCTTGCCACAGTAGTTCTGAAAAGTGCTGCTAAATGTGACTGTATAATTTTCTCTTTTACACAATTCAAAAGTTCACAAAAAGCAGAAAATCCCATACAAGAAGAGAAATAAAAAGAATGTAACATACCTGAAAGAAGCAAAGCTTGCAAATAGACTCTTCTGATTATTAAGGAGTTGAAACATCCACACTAACAAGGAATCTTATGCCTAAAGATAGTAAAGATAGTCTATTTCCTATCACTGTTTTTTGTTTGTTTTTGTTTTTTTTGAGATAGGTTCTCCCTGTCACCTAAGCATGGAGTGAAGTGGTGTGATCTTGGCTCACTGCAACCTCCGTCTCCCAGGCTCAAGCAATCCTCCCATCTCAGCTTCCTAAGCAGCTGGGACTATAGGCGTGTGCCACCATGCCCAGCTAATGTTTTATATTTTCATAGAGACAGGGTTTAGCCATTTTGACCAGGCTGGCCTCGAACTCCTGAGTTCAAGGGAGCCGCCTGCCTTGGCCTACCAAAGTGCTACGATTACAGGCATGAGCCCCTGTGTCCAACCCTTCCTATCACTTTGAATAGGAAAAACTAAATCAGTGTTGGTGGAACGGGAGGTTAAAAAAAATTGATTTTCCATTTTTGCTTTTTCTCTAGGTAAAACCTGGAATTTCCAGAGCAATTTTATTGATACTGACAAGAGAAAAAGAAGACTAAAGAGAATATTTGAACCTCAAATGTCTGTGAGCTCCTAACAGCTTGAGCAAAACTAACAGTAAATAATTTCAGAAAAATTGTCTCACAGAGGAAATATATTTAGTTTATTTCACTTGACTATATATATCACATTTGAAGTTGACAATTTTAACAACAGCAGCAAAGAAGGCTTTCACTTTATTTTTAATCCTAAATTAGTACAGTACTAAGTTCCTTTAAACAAATTCATATCTGATTCATTTCCTAATGTTAAGAAATACCAGAACTAGGGTCATCAGGAGCTACTTCTGTTATTTTTTATTTCTATTTTTGACACTATTTCCCACTCTTCAGAAAATACACTGATCATTGGTGTGTAATGCTGTATAAGATCTCTCGAGTCAGAACTGGATGTAAATATTGACTGTGCTTCTATGAGCTGTAAGTACTGGCTATGAGTTGTAGCTGTAATGAGGATTAAATAAGAAAATACAGTGAAAACACTTAGCATAAGGCATGGGATCTCCCCCTCCCTGGCCACACACAGACACATAGTTGGCTGTAATTATTATTTTATAACACTGTTAACTGCAAATGACTGGCTATAGTGAACATAAAGAACTTTTTCCAACCTAATAGCATGGTAACGTGTCCCTTGCTGTTTAGACACACCATGTTATTTTTAATAAAATTCTACAAACCTTTTTTCCCTTTCTATTTCAAACAGTGTGCATTCTATTGCCAACCTAAGAAACTACTTTTTAAAAGATTAATTGGGCATAGGATGATAAGATACTATCTTTCCAATACACATTTTTATTTTTACAACTAAATCGCATTTACAGACATTGTAAATTCAGCAGCAGCAAAATAAATCAACCAGAGCTATATTATTGCCACGAAGATTAAAAAAATATTCCCAGGCACCGTACAAAACAGTCTACATCTAAGAATCAAAACCTATCCTATTTATTTTTACATAATTTTCACATTTTTCTTTCAAATGGAAGGGCACAGTATCCTTTGTTATCAAAATTATTTCCAAAATTAAAAAAAAAAAAACTTTTCAGGAAAGCAGAGAATAACAACAAACTGATACTAAGTAAAATACATTAAAAATTTTCATGCTTAAAAGATTGAGTTTTGCTTTGCTACCAAAATTAACCTTAGCTTAAAAAGACAAAAAATAAAGGTACAATATCTCATTCTATATACCTATGATTCTAAAACAAATTTCACAAACCTGACCACTGAATTAAAAAAAGCAAACTACTCTGTTAAGAAGCAGTATTTTCTATTAAAAAAACATAACTTTCAACCAGAAAAAAAAAGAGGCCTGGTTTGCAATATAGCAAGTAATACTGAAAAGCCTGTTAAATGAGTACAATTACTTACTGAAAATTGTTTTTGTGTATTATGCTATTTGTTCAGACAAAACTGACCAACAGCCACAATACCATGATTAAAATAAATCAAATTCAAATTTTGTAAGATAGGTTCCCTACTTTAAAAGCAAAATAGGCTAATACACTTATAGAAAGTAAACAAACTACTCTTTAGCTCATGTTTACTATGGTTTAAAATTGTAGACTATATTATAGCAAGATTGTTTAAAAAAAAAAATATGAGCCTGGAAAAGCCACTTCTCTTGATGTTGAAAGCTCCATTATTATCCATTCCCACACTCAACAGTTTTTAAATTTCTACAGAACTCAATTCAGCACCTGCTCAAATCACTAAACTAAAACTTTTACTAAGATCACCAACCAATCTAGTACCCTAACACACATTCGGTCTTTGTCTTACTAGACATCTTGACTACATGTGACGTTGTTCATCAATCTCTACTCTCCTGGATTCTTTGAACATCTTCACCTCTGATTTCCCTTCAACCACTCTCCAATCCCTTCTGAAGCTCTTCTATGGCTTTTCTTCCACCCACCCCTAATACTGAAACTCCAGATTTATTTCACTAACACCTTTTATTCTCATATTAAGCACTCCATAAATGATCTCATTCACTTTCAGGATTTTAACTGTCACATACCAGTGCATCCCAAAGGATAGTATGCTGGTAAACTGGTTCTGGTGGTAACATGAGGAGGGAGTGAGGAAAGGATTTGATCTGTATCATTTGCTCATTTCTGTGGTGTAAATACTCCCTCTGTGGCTGGTTTCAAGCTACTCATATGACATCACTGTAGATGGCGCTGATGCTGGGAAGAGATGCATCCACCTGGCTCTCTGAGCCAGTAGGAACCCACTCCTGCCAGGGCTGCTCTCCAACCCCTATTGCCTGTCCAGACACCGTCCTTGAGCTTCCATTTCCCACATCAAGCTATCTCTCCCTGGACTGGGCTTTTCTCAATTTCAACTCACCACTATCTTTTCTGAATGTCTTTTCACAATCTCTATTACAACCAACCTAGAAGTCAGACAATCATCTTTGATTCATCCTTTTTTATCATCCACAAAATCCATTCTAGCTATAACAATGACATCTCTATATAAATCAGTTTTTTTGTCTTAGTGCTGTATCCCACGGAACAAATGAATATATTTTCACCACATTTGGAGAGTTATGTAGTATGATCAGAATCAGAATATGGATTATAGCATGTTTTAATACATATGAGTCAATTTTTTTTATTAAAAAAACAATAAATGGGTGAGAAGGAAAAATTCTTCTTCATAGTAGAAAGCTAAGAAATAAATATATAAGAGATATTGGGATTAGAAAATCACCATTTGGCAACCACAATAATATGCAAGAAAACAGTGGATTTTAAAACTAATGAATGGAAGCATATTTACAGTTCCATAATATATCCCATATTCCCACAATATACTTACTAATTATAAGAGGAGGAAAACTGATACACTTTAACTACGTGGTCAAGTTAACATGATCAGTAGGGGACAAACAGCCATTTTATATGATGCACTTAGGACACATTATCAATTCTGCAGTATTCTTGCCCAATATGCATAACCCAAATATAATCATGAGTAAATAACTAGACAGCCACAAACTAAGCAACATTTTATATAATTGCTGGCTTTGTGCTCATAAAAAGTCTCAATGCCATAAAGAGGAAAAAAGACTGATAAACTCTTCCAAATTAAATGAGACTAAGAGACATGATCAGTGAAGTCAACACATGATCTGGGATGTCTTTTGCTATAAAGGACATTATTAAAACAACTGACACAATCTGAATTAGATCTGTAGTATTGTTTCAGTGTTAACTGATTTAGATAGTTGTCCTGGAGTTGTCAAAAAGAATGTCCTCATGTACTAATTAGCTGGGGACTGACATTACAAAATACTACTGACTAGGTGGTTTAAACAACACAAATTTATTTTCTCACAGTTCTGAAGGGAGCAGTAGGGTTGGTGCCTGGTGAGGGCTCTCTTGTTGGCTTGCAGACAACTACCTCCTACCTCCTCGCTGTGTCCTCCCGTTGTCTTTCTTTTATGCACAGACATGTGTGGTGAGAGGAAGAACCATGATGTCTCTTCCTCTTCTTAGAAGGACACCAGTCATATTGGATTAGGGCCCCACCCTTACAACTTCATTTAACCCTAATACTTCCTTAAAGGGCCTGTCTCCAAATACAGTTACATTGGAGGTGGTCAGGGTTTCAGAATGACTTTTGGGGGAACATAATTCAGTCTATAAAGACTTGATTTAAGAAAACATACACTAAAACATTTAGGAGGAAAGGGGTATAATGTCTAAAACATTTAAAAGAGCCCCCAGTCAAACATTTCCAGGCAGGGTACCCCGGATTTCAGGTGCTGATTCGTGATGGAGCTGATTGGCACTGTGATGTGCTCAAGTAGCAGCAGGAATTGAATTATTGAAGGATGTAACCATGCTTTTCCTAAGCAACTTAGGGTCAACCAGAAAATCCAGAAAGTTCTCAGACTCCTTCCCATCTCTCTAAACATCTAAAAGACTAAGGAATGATTTATATCTTTATTTCTCAAATTAAATAAAACAATTGGTGGGAAATCTCATACCATACTCTTCAAATGCCTTTGCTGCCACTGTGATTCTACCAAGTAATTTCAATATTATGCAACCCCCAGAAAGGAGATTACTAGACATCTGTTCCTCATTAGAGAAGAGTTCTGCAATATGTCAATCCCCTAATGCTGTCTCTGCCACCATGGGGCATCACTGTGAGGTGTACACCCACCACTATCTGACAGGCCAAGTCTCAGGTATCCATATCCCTGCCCAGGAAGTGATGTCTCCACAGTCAGGAAAGTTGCCCAAAGTCTGATGTCTGAGTTATGTGATATAGAAGCTACCTATGGGTGTTTCATATGTACAATCTTTTATTATTTACTCACAATATTCCTTTGAGGTCAGGGTTGTCCTCATTTCATAGAGGAGAAAACTAAGACGCAATAACTTGCCTGAGCTACTGAGTAAAAAACTTTAAAAATAATAGTTATATTACAACCCACCCCCCAACCCCCTCGCCTACCTTTTTGTTAGGAACGAAGCCCAATTTTTAGCTGGACTCGTTGCGACCAGTTAAAAGTTTAACATTTCCTGTCCTCCCTTGTGGCCTTGTGTGGCCAATGAGATCTAAGAAAAGCGTCAGGTGGACCTACCTAGAAGACTTCTTAAGGGATAAAGAAGAACCCTATTTGCAGCCCTCAATCCAGTCTTCAACCCTATTTACTTCAACCCTGTCTCCTTGAGCTTGAATGTAGGGGCTACAGCACTGGTGACTATTTTAGGCCACACAGATGAGGGCATAACCTTGGGCTGGCAGAACAGGGAACTTGAGGAAACTTGGCAGAGAACTAGGCAACTTTGTAGAGCCATCATACCAACCTCAGAGTGTGTACCACCCGGATTCATTTAAATGAGAGAAAAATAAGCCATTTTGCTTAAGTCACTGGTTTTTGTTTTTTTTGTTTTTGTTGTTGTTTTTTGAGACAAAGTCTTGCTCTGTCACCCAGGCCAGAGTGCAGTGGTCTTGCTCTGTCACCCAGGCTGGAGTGCAGTGGTATGATATCAGCTCACTGCAACTCCACCTCCCAGGTTCAAGTGATTCTCCTGCCTCAGCCTCCCAAGTAGCTGGGACTACAGGCGTGCACCACCACATCTGGCTAAGTTTTGTATTTTTAGTAGAGATGGGGGTTTCACCATATTGGCCAGGCTGGTCTTGAACTCCTGACCTTGTGATCTGCCCACCTCGGCCTCCCAGTGTGCTGGGATTACAGGCATGAGCCACCGTGCCAAACCCTTTTTTTTTTTTTTTAATATAGCAGGTGAACCTAAATCCTACCAAATATACCCCTTTGTAAGTAAAATATCTACAATGTGGCTGGCCCTGGGCTCTGAATTTTACTCTAATTTCTACTGCTTTTTTAAGTTACATAGATGAGAAGGCTGAGACACAGAGATTTTAAATACTTTCCCGAAGGTTCAGAATTTAAATTAATTATGTGAGCCTAGATGTTTTGAAAGTAATAATAATGGCTTTGCAGGGTTGTTATAACAAATGAATGAGTAAATGTGCTCCCTTCTGTCTGTGTTCCTGTAATTTTTCTCTGTTCCTCTCTCATCCCCTGTGAAGGATTCCACTCTTCTAGGAGCCATTCATTCATTAATTGCCACAGTAAGTAAGATTAAGCTGCTTAAATCTTCACATCCTTCTTGCATTGTAACAATTGTGTGTTCTTGATTATTACAAGGTAGATCATTGCATATTTGACCAAGTGCTGCTACTTAAACAAGACTGTACCCCCAACAGCCATGTCCACATTTATGTGTATCTGTGCTGACTCTGTTTGGCATTCCAATCAGATAATGAAATAAATGGAACTCAGTTCAAATACCTTTTGAAACCAATCCCTGCTATAATATAATTTGCAGAAGTAATTACATCACACAAAAAAACTGACTCATCCCAGAACCTATTGGAGAATTTGCTGTAAAATGTGGTAGAAGGGCTTGGTAGTAAATTCAGTGAACTAGAGTAATGGACTCAGAGGAAGAAACTGCTACAATCAGTGCATCCTTTGTTTTAAACATATTGCTTTTCTTATGAGATGAGATGGAAGGAAAATGTGCTATTCGCATCTGAAAACAGGCTAAACTGAGCACTAGGCAATATGTGAGATAGGAATCTCAATTTATTTACAATCTCAATTACTAAGGCATATTGCTTTAGCGCCTTATATATCAAGTGTGACAATAAAGTAATGAGATCAGTTTTTTTGTTTGGTTCATAAACTGGGACTAATGGAAATGGAAATTCCAAAATAAGAGTTCCTAAACAATGTGGAGAATTTGCAAAATGAATGGTGTAAGTTTATAGATAAGATTATCCATTTCAAAAGATCTAACACTCATTTTTATATGTAAATTTATTAACTATAGTCATAGCACTTGATCTTCACAGCTCATATAGACAAATATATTAATTTGGTGACAAACAGAATTAAACATTGAAGGATATTTGTGTTTTTCCTATTCTTTGTGTTTCACAAAAAAATTAAAATATGAATGTACGTTTTGTTTTATGACATTTGGGGAAAATATTTGTTACCCCTTAATATCAGGATTCAATAATTGATTTAAGATGAAAACTCTAAGGTTTGGGTTCTTTATAGTGATGAAATTGCCTTTGCAAAAATTATAACTGAGGAAATCATGACAGTAAAAGAGATCAGACATAACCGACTCCATCTTGCTTCTAACTTTTAAGCTGTCCTTGTTCATTCCTGAGCATAGGCCCAACTAACTTTGGGAAGGAATTCAGTTCATAGTTTGACTCTGAAACAAAATTGATAACAGCCCTTTCCCAAAAAGATCACCTTCTTGCCTGGGACCAGTCTGCCTTTGCAGGACTAACAGATCAGCTACAAGATTATAAATTACGGTTTAGGGGTCATGCAGCCTTCGCTGCAAGAGTCTGAACCTCCCCAAATTGCTCCTGGGGATGACATCACCATTGCAAAACCTGAGATCAGAGCTTGAGCTATCTTGCACTTGATGCACCAGCTGACACCACCCAGACCAGCAATCTGGCTCAACCAGTTCTGAGATCCCACCCAAGAACAAAAGACAGCAAGAAACATTCACTTCAACCTCCTGTGGTTCCATCTCCAACCCAGCTAATCAGCGCTCCCCACTTCGAAAGCCCCTACCTGTCAAATTATCCTTAAAAACTCAGATCCCCAAAGGAGAGACTGATTTACGTAATAATAAAACTGGTTTCCCACACAGCCAGCTCTGTGTGAATTATTCTCCCTCCATTGCAAGTCTCCTGTCTTGATAAATCGGTTCTATCTAGGCAGCAGGCAAGGTGAACCCCGTTGGGTGGTTACAGTGACTGTCAAACTGACCACTACCTGAAGCCAAAACTGAGGAAACAATTCTCAATCACTCAGATGTTAGAACAGATGGAGAAACTTCTCAGGATGTTTCATAAGACATGATGATGAAGTCATGTGGTAACAACTCATGCACCCAAAAGTAGAAAAAAAACCTAAAACAAACCTACTTCCCAAAATGGTGTTCTAGAGGTCTGAGAAAGGACACAAGTGAGTACACTGTACAAATAGAATTGTGTTGAAAGGAAAAACATGAAATTTGGGATTAGTTAGTCAAAACTAAAAGGCTCCAATGGACTTACTGCTGTGTCCAGAGGGTTGCATATCACCTCTGTAAAAGGCATTACAGAAGACCTTAGCAAATCGAAGAAAGAAGCTATGAATAGATAGGAATGTTCTCTTTGTAGAGACTAGACAAGTGTAACTAATAATAAAAGCACTATCAGCTCATGAGCACATTGTGATATAAATGAATGACCTCCGTATACATTGTCGTAACTCTCAACAAAGAATGTTCAAATGATTACCAATGTTTTCAATGTGCTTGTGTCTTTTAACTGATAACATTATAAGAATATGCTTTGACTTTCCAAACAATACAATTTATTCTCTTTAATAATTCTTCCTTTTCCTCCCTTTCCCATAATCATACCACTTTATTCTCATTGCTTCCCATCAACATCATCTTTATTTCACTTTTCTCTTCAATTCTTCTTATAATCTTTCCCTCCTCTATTGTTTGTTCTATGCCATGCTTGGTTAGGAGAAAATAATACACAATTGAGCCTTGAGGGCCAATGAAATGAATTAAGTTCACCTGAAAGCTTCAAAGGACACAGTCAATATCATCGGTCATTAGTAAAAATGAGATACCACTGCCCATGCACTAGGGTGGCCATAATCAAACAGGTAGACAATAAGGAGTACTGGTGAAAATGTGGGGAAACTGGAACCTTTCTACATTACTGGTAGGATATGTCAACTGGTACAACCAGTTTGGAAGAGTTCAGCAAAAATTAAAATATTCCTTTACTATATAATGCGGCAATTCCCTCCTAGGTATTCATCTTTCCAAAAATATAACAATAAATATCCACACAAATAATTGTATATGAATGTGTAGAGTATCATTCACGATAGCCCCAAATGAAAACCATCCAAATGTCCACTTACAGGTGAATGGATAAATGAAACATTTGTAAACAAAATACAAGTGAACACGATTCAGCAATAAAAATAGAAGAAAGTACTAATACATGCTATAACATAGATAAACCTTAAAAACATTATGCTACGTTAAAAAACCTGACACAAAAGAACACGTATTTTATTATTATATTTATATGAAATGTCTAGCAAAGGCGAATCTACAAAAACAGAAAGCAGATGAGTGATTGCCTGGGGCTAGGATTAGGAGTGAAAACTGACTGCAAATGCCCATCAGGGGTCGTTTTAGGGTGGTGACAATATTCTAAGAGTGAACTGTAGTAAGGTTTGCACAGCTCTGAAAGTTTTGAAAATTTTTAAAGTTTTTGTTGTTTTAAATTGACACATAATAATTACACATGTTTATGAGGTACAGAGGGATATTTAAATACATACAATGTGCACTGATCAAATCAGCTCTAAAAGTTTAAAAAAATTTTAAAGTTATATTTTAAAACTGACACACAATAATTATATATATTTATGAGGTACAAAGGGATATTTAAATACATACAATGTGTACTGATCAAATCAGGATAATTAGCATATCCATCACCTCAAGCATTTATCTTCTCTTTGTGTTGGGAACATTTGAAATCCTCTCTTCTAGCTATTTGAAAATATATAATAAATTACTGTTAACTATAGTCACTCTGTAGTGCTATAGAATATTGGAATTTATTCCTCCTGACTGTAATTTTGTATCCAAAATTTGTAACCAACTTTTCTCTATCCCTTTCTCCCTCCACCCCTTCCCAGCCTCTAATATTGATAACTACTATTCTACTGTCTACTTCTGTGAGATCAATTTTAGCTTCTATAAATTGATTTATAAAACTAAAATACCATGCACTAAAAATGGGTGAATTGTACAGTATGTAAATTATACCTCAATAAAGCTTAAAAAATAAAGCACTCTATTAGTATCATTTTTATATACTAGTGATAAATATTACTATGACAAGTCTCTATTCAGTGTATTCCCTTGTAAGATTAGATATATATTGTCATAAAAGAAAAATCTGACAGCCAGGGTTGAAAAGAGGTATTAAAATGCCCAGGCAGATTCATAGCAGGTTAGATGTTATAGTTTAGCTCTCTTGGTATTTGTAGAGCAGACTGAAATATCTGCTTCATGTAGTACACTCCAGCTTAAAAATTCACCGAATTCAAGGCTTTAGGTTATTAATTACATTCTTTTTATATAATCAGTGTATTAAAAATAGGTTATTTTACATAAATGCTTTCAACTGATAAAGCAAATATTAGTTGCAGCTTAATACTGGCATTGTTCAGAAAAAGGTTGGCATTCTTTCCATGTTCCCATGTGTTATCTCTCTCTCTCTACACACCGTCCTTAACAGACCTTTTTCACACTGTACTCTAACGATCCATCCCCACATCTGACTCTCCACGCTTGCGTATGCTTTTTGCAGGCAGAAGCAATCTCCTCAATGACTTGCATCATAAGTAACACATAATTGTTACCCAACTAAACTTTTTGAAGCTTACAGTGCCCTACTTTTGAAACCTCAGTGCCCTCAGAGGATTGCTTCCAGGACCCCCTGGGGATATCAAAATCCTGATACTCAAATCCCTGATATAAAATGGGACAGTATTTGCATGTAATCTACACACATCCTCCTATACACTTTACATAATCTCTAGATTACTCATAATACCTAATACAATGTAAATACTATGCAAATAGTTGTTATACTGTATTGCTTTTTAAATTTTGTGTTATCTTTTATTTTATTTTATTTTTTCAAATATTGTCTATCTATGAAACCCACAGATATAGAAGGCTGGCTGTATTAAAGTTTCCTGTGGCTGCTGTAACAAATGGCCACAGACTTGGTGGTTAAAAACTGAAACAATTGGCCGGGTGTGGTGGCTCACACCTGTAATCCCAGCACTTTGGGAGGCCGAAGCAGGTGGATCACCTGAAGTCAGGAGTTCGAGACCAGCCTGGCCGACATAGTGAAACCCCATCTCTACTAAAAATACAAAAATGAGCCAGGCATGGTGGTGGGTGCCTATAATTCCAGCTACTTGGGAGGCTGGGGCAGGAGCATTGCTTGAACCTGGGAGGCAGAGGTTGCAGTGAGCCTTGCCACTGCACTCTAGCCTGGGCAACGAGAGCGAAATTCCATCTCAAAAAAGCAAAACAAAACAAAACAAAAAACCTGCAACAATCTATTTTCTCACATTTTTGGAGACCAGAGTTCAATTTGCTGGCAGGGTGACACTCCCTCTGAAGGCCCTAGGAATCTCTCTTTGCACAGCTCCTGGTGGCTCCAGGCATCCTTCAGCTTCCTTGACTTGCAGCCACATCACTCCAATCCCTGCCTCTGTCTTCACATTGCCTTCTCCTCTGCCTTCCTCTCCTCTGTCTCTTATAACAACACTCTTGATTGGATTTGGGGTCCTGGGATGATCCAGGATGATCTCATCTCAAGACACTTAATTAATTACATCTACAAAGATCATTTTTTGGAAATAAGTTCACATCCACAGGCTTTTTTGTTTGTTTTTTGTTTTGAGACAGAGTCTCGCTTTGTGGCCAGGCTGGGGTGCAGCGGTGCCATATCGGCTCACTGCAACCTCCCACTCCCTGGTTCAAGCGATTCTCCTGCCTCAGACTCCTGAGTAGCTGGGACTACAGGCATGTGCCACCATGCCCAGCTAATTTTTGTATTTTCAATAGAGATGGGGTTTCACCATGTTGGCCAGGATGGTCTCAGTCTCCTGACCTTGTGATCTAGCTGCCTCAGCCTCCCAGAGTGCTGGGATTAGAGGCGTGAGCCACCATGCCTGGCCACATCCACAAGTTTTAAGGATTTGGATGTGGATCTTTTGGGGAGCCACTACTTAATACATTACGATATAACCTAAAAGTTAAAGTATTTTAAAGGACTTGACAATACTCACATCAAAATAAAAACAGCTTTGCTACCAATAAGGTAAATCAATAAGATTTACTTCTGACAAATTTTAAACTGCTTCCTTTTTTTTTTTTTTCCATAAAACCTGTCTTCAACCTAAATTATGGAAGGAGATTTTGTGATGGATTTTACTAGGACCTATTGAGAAAATAGGAAGCAACCTTCCCAGGACTGAAATAAATATGATTCACTGAAGCATGAACCAGCTGCATATTATGTTCCCATGCTTTGAAAATTTTCCAAATTTTTCTCTTGATGGATGGCAGTTATTTTCCACAACTCCTATTATCTTCCAGTGGTGTTTTTCCAAAGGAGATATATTTAAATACATCTTGGACAAGAATAAAGTATATTAATTAACTGCGAAACAATATAAAAATAAATTTTGCTCTTTATTTCGACATTTTATTATAGTCTTCAGTGTCAGAAGCACTATTATTTCATTCCTGCACACCTGTATTTGTGCTTGGGGAAAAGATGTAGCCAGCCACATACATCTAGCTCTAAGTCACTGCAGTTTACACAAGGATAGAAGACTATTGCTTTAATGGGGAAGAAGGGAAACAAAACAATAATATATTATTACATTTTTCAAAAGTAAGAATAAATGGAAAAGATTAACTTCTGGATGTGACAAGAATTCCAAAACAGTCAACTCCAGCTACCCCACCTTCGAAATAGGAATCTAATCAAGAGTGTAAGACACTGCCACTCATATTCATGTTAATTTTTAATAATATACTGAGAAACAGAGGAAAATTAAAAGAAATCTTTTGCTCTGCAAAGATTTGAGGCAACATTAACAACCCCAATGTTATTGCGTGTTTTCTTTTCTTATTAAAAAGGATGAAAAGTGAAGGTTTATTCATGTTTTATCAAACTATGGTTTTAATTTTTAAAGTTTAAAGAATTAATATGGTTATGTTTTCCTAGGACCATTAATGTGTCACATCCGATACTTAAGTTTTATTGAACTAGGGTAGGAAATACATAGAAGAAACTTAATATATGGAGAAGGCATTTTGTGCAAATTAACAGTACTTATTCTGAAATTTATAAATTTTTCATTTCCTTATTTATAATTTGCATTAGAAAAGAACTTGAACTTATAGCAAATTATGACAAAATAGAAGGAATATTATTCTTATTAGATGAAACATGAAATAAAAGGATATAAAATATTTTTGAAAACCAGGAAAGTCTATAAAAGTATACTTTAAGTTTACATGGACAGCGTCCTCATTCACTGTAAAAACTAGAATTATAAGTTCCATGAAAGCAGGAGATTTTGCTTGCATTGTTCACCAATTTATTCTCAGAACTTTGAGTAGTGCCTGGCAAATGATAGGTTCTCAATATGTATTTGTCAAGTAAATGAAGGAAAAAATGAAAAGAACCAAGAACACAGTCATGTAGACCTACTCTGAATACAGGTTCCACTACATACTACACTGAATTTCACTTCTTCCACCTGTCACCTAGCCCTTGCTGTAGCGTCTGTCTTGGACAGTCTTTTACCTTTATATGAGCTTGTCCTGCTTCTCTTGGTTATACTCTAAGCTTCTTTCTGCATTCCCAGTGTCTCACAACTCAGAAAGTATCTGAGGATGCTCACAATGATCAGGAATTGTAAGGCTTTCTATGATGCTTAAGGGGTACATATGTCTAAAGTAACTACCTTTTCAAATCACCTAGTCTATTAGAGTTCTACAGAGAAACAGAACCAATAAGATGCATGTGTGTGTATAGAAAGAGATTTATTAAAAGAAATTGGCTTATGTGATTATGGAGGCTACCAAGTCCAAAATCTGCATGGCAGGCTGGCAGGCTGATCTCTCTCCAGGAGAGCCAGGGTTCCAGCCCAAGGACTGGCGGGCCAAAGACCCAGGGAGCCAATGCCCCAGGGTCTGAGTGTGAAGGCAGGAAGAGCTGATTTTGCAGGTGAAGTCCAAAGGCAGCCTGGAGAATTCTCTCGTGCTCAGGGGAGGCCAGTCTTTTTGTTCTATTCAGGCCTTCAACTGATTGGATGAGGTCCACTCACATTACCAAGGACGATCCACTTTGCTCAAAATTCACTGAGTTAAAAGTTAGAAGAAGAAAGAAGAAAGAAGAAGAAGAAGACGACGACGAAGAGGAAGAGGAAGGGGAAGGGGAAGGGGAAGGAGGAGGAGGAAGACCCTCAGGAAAATACCCAGAATAATTTTGACCAAATATATAGGTACCCTGTGGTCTAACCAAGTTGACATCCAGAAAATGTCACCCCAAAATAGAGTACTCTTGTATGATTATTCTTTAAATTAAAGGCCCTTGGAAATCAGGAGGTGCTGGAAGAGGCTTTCCTCTGATCTTCCCTTATCTGCCTAAAGACTGGACCAACCAAGGAAGAAAACAATTGCCTTTTCTCCCTTCCCTGAGTTTTCATTCACTAACTCATATTGCAGAGAGGAAGACTGAGGAATGTAACCACATCTGGACAGATTTCATCATCAGGTATTGTCCTCTCCCATGTCCATTTATTCTCTTTAAAAATCATTTAATACCTTTCATATTGCCCTGATCCCCCACTTCCCCTTGCTCTATGGGGAAGTGTATATAAGCATCCAGATCCCATTGGGTTAATGGGTGATCTCTCTTCTGTGATTTTTGCCCTGTGTGTATTAATAAAATTGTGTATGCCATTTTCTCCTGTTAGTCTGTCTATTGTCACTACATTCCAGCAGGAAATGCTTGGCTTTCACTCCTACAACACAAGAGTTAACCATCACACCTAGTATATGTGTCCCATCATATCTACTCTGGAGATGTTTACAAATAAAGTGTCCCCTTGGTCTTATGTTTCTAAGTTATAGGGAAACTTCATAGAACAGTAAAAAGGGATCTTCTTCATCTCCTCCAGTGTTTTATTTGCCTCATTCCCCCAAACAGTCACACTTTAGTACCTACATGCTTGCCTGAAACATGGACCTCAGATATTAATCATGACTATACAATCAAATCCAAGTCAGTGTCTCACAAGTCTTGCCAGAGTATGAACAGATGCTCACTATCTTGAAAATGAGAATATCGGTGTTACAGATCCCTGGAGCCCAACACTTACTTTCAAAGTCAAGGGAGAAATAGGGAAAGAGGGGGTTAAAACTGCATTGCTGGAACAACCCTACGCTCTCCAGCTGTGAACAATTAGGCTTGTCAGCATTCCCTGCAGGAAACTCCTGCTGCTTTATTAGGAGGAATGGGAAACAGAATTTTGACTTTTTCATAGGTGAGGTTATAAATCTACCATCAAGACTGGGAGAGGACCAACTGGGTTTATGTGCACATGTTGAATCTTTAATTATGGACCGCCCAAGATGTTCAACTTAGTAATGTCTTATTGTGTTCCAAGGCAGAAGTGGGAGGAGAGGGAGGAACTAGGTTTGTGACTAAGGAATTACTGTCTTTTAATAGAATTACATACGAGGATAGGTAACAGTTGTGCAGAGGAAGGTCTCTGAATACTCATGATGTGTCAGCTTGGAAATATGTGCTCATGCACTATTCTTTTTCATGGTTAGTCACAATTTTATGACTTTCTATGAATTTCATATGTAATTTTAAAATAATCCATGACATAAAAATGAGAAACCAAGCTCTGAGAAAACAGTAAAGGTGAAAGCAACTTAAATTTTCATGTATCTTACCAAAAAATTACCATGTTATATGACAGAAAAAAGTGCCATCAAGTCGCAAAATATCTTCTATGACTACTGTGAATGCCACATTGTTTTTAAGAACTCCAAATGTAATTGATACAAATTAACGACATGCAACCTATCACATGTAAGATATAGCAGAAAACTTCTGGAATTGTATTCAAAAGATTGTTTTAGAAATCAATACTTTTCAAAAGCAAGTAAGACTTCCTTGGAGATTATAACTCAGCTTTGGGATGTGTGATGAAAAAGGTTTAAACCAATGCAGTATTTGGCACAAAATACATCCAGTTCTTCATCTGGTGCTTTTTTTTTTTTCTTTTTTTTCTTTTTTGACAGGGCCTCACTGTCACCCAGGCTGGAGTGCAGTAGCACTACCACAGCTTGCTGCTGTGTCGACCTCCCAGGCTCAAGCAATCCTCTTGAGTAGCTGGGACTACAGACGCACACCAACAAGGCCAATTAATTTTTTATTTTTATTTTGTAGAGATGGGTCTCACGACATTGCCAGGGCTGATCTTGAACTCCTAAACTCAAGGGATCCTCCCACCTCAACCTCCCAAAATGCTGGGATTATAGGCATAAGCCACCATGCCTTGCCATCATCTGGTAGCTTTGATCCCTCTCCTTCAAGACACATATATTGTTGTTTAGTAAGATTCCCTTCAATATCAGACAGTATTTGTAATTTTTAAAATTTTACATTTAAATTTTATTTTATCTTTAGAGATAGGGTCTTGCTCTGCTGCCCAAGCTGGAGTACAGTGGTGTGATCAGAGCTCACTGCAACCTTAAGCTCCTGCACTCAAGGGATCCTCCTGCCTCAGCCTTCCAAATAGCTAGGATTACAGGCACTCCCCACCATGACTGGCTAATTTTTTTTTTTTCCTTTTGAGACAGAGTCTCGCTCTGTCACCCAGGCTGGAGTGCAGTGGCACGATCTCGGCTCACTGCAAGCTCTGCCTCTTGGGTTCATGCCATTCTCCTGCCTCAGCCTCCTGAGTAGCTGGGATGTTTTAATATTTTGTAGAGACAGAGTCTCACTTTGTTGTCCAGGCGGGTCTCAAACTCCTGGCTTAATATCCTCCCACCTTGACCTCCCAAAGTTCTGGAATTATAGGCATAAGCCACCGTGCCAGGCCTTGGACAGTATTTTATCTGATCTCCTAAGATCCAACTTGCCCCTCACACCTCTAGTCAAATAACAATGTGAAGATGATGATACCTTTCTGGAGAGAAGCTGGAATTTTGTTGTACTTGTACATCTTTGATGATAGCATGGCTTACTAACATAGCACCCTATTCATAGAACTCCTCAAAAAGTGCTCACTAAATGAAGTATTAATAGAATATTTCTCATTCACCATCAGTCAGAGCCCACTGAGATGCTTGAACAACTCATGTAACTTTTTAATATCCTCACTTGAAAAATGGGACTAAAGTTACTGGACCAAAATATGTGATGTCTCACAGCCAATGCCTGGCACATAAGCAGCACTCTGTAAATGCTGCTTTTAAAGAAAACTTACATTACTCATTGTCATGACAAGAAAGTGATAAATTAGATACAAATGCATTAAGTAAAGCTCAGGCACTTTATAAGTTTGGGGGTTTGTTTTCATTTAAAGTATTCTAAGCAAACTTCCCAATTCCCAACAGAATTTCTTTCTTTTTTTCTTTTTCTGAGATTCTTCCCTCTGTCCTCTCACCGCTCTGCTGACTGAGAATCTGGCTTTTGCCAGCTGTATCTTAGGACTAATGAGATTATTGTGGAAATGATCAGTCGTTTGTAACACTAGCCCATGAGTACAAGCAAATTCAGAAGATTGAGTAGAGCTCCATGAGAATGCACTCAAAGAGAACTGGGTGACCATAAAATGTGCCACTGAGGCTTCCTGTTGTGGGAGTAAGATTGACTTTTGGCCCCAGCTGCTGCATCCTCAAAGTCCATCACCGGTTTTGCCTTAGGCCACACTTACAAGGGCAGCTCCCAGTTAATGACTGAGCCAGGCTGGGAAACTAAGGCAGGTCCATTCCTGCAAGATGGAGGGCTCCCCTGACAAGAAATTTTGGCTCCCAGACTCTATGTCAGCCTGCTCCAAAAACTGCTAGAACTCCATGCACTGCAGTCTGAGACTCTTCCTAACTTCCCCCTTCCTTTCCACTCTCCTTCATAGGGACCAGTCCTGCATAGAAGTCTGAAGGTTCTTCCCACCTCCTTTCACTCCTCTTTTATCCTCACTAGCTTTCCCCTAGTAAATCTCTTTTATGTCTAATCCCACCTTGCGTCAGCTTCTTGGACAACCAAAGTTACAACAAAACTTTGGAATGAAATAGCTTATTAAATGTTTAAACTGCTTGTCAAGTAGCTACAGGCTGCTACAGCAATGCCAGTAGTCAATGGGAAAACCTCTTTCCAGACTGTATGGGATATGGTATGAGGTAGTAGCCTATAACAGATCCGCTAGCCAATTAAATCCATCATGTCAATAATTTCAGGACAAGAAAAGGCTTAAGTTTTCTTAATGCATTTAAACAAAAATAAGGTAAGGTAGGTCCATGAAAATAATAAACCAATACCACTTATGTAACTTGGTTAAGCTACTCTCCCTATTGAACAAGTTTTTCCTTAATTTAATTGCAGGTTTTGTTAAGGATAATAATACTGAATTAACTATTTTAGTCAAATCCACTTTGAAAACAATATGCTAGAATAATATGAATATATACTATAATTTATTCTCAAAGGAGATAGATGTGACAAGAATCCAGATTAAACTATAGACCGATTAATAGCCTTTTCCCATCTCTACCTTCATGACATTGCCTTTCTCTTTTCCTAATATAAATTCTACCTGTGTAATTTTTCTAATATGAAACATTATACCCACTTTCATTTACCTTCCGGAATGGTCTTCCAATGATAGCAATATCCAAAAACAGGAATATATTGTCCACTGAACAATTTGTATTAGTTATCTCTGTCTAATAAATTACTCCAAAACTTGTCGGGCTCAGATCGGGATAGATCACTTCTAAGCTGACTCATACGGTCACTGGCTGAGTTCAGTTCCTTGAGGCAGTTGGATTTGGGCCTCTGGTCCTTGCCAGCTGTTCACGGGAGGCTTCCCTCATTCCCTGGCACATGGCCCTCTCTGTAAAGCTGTTGACATCCTCAGAGAAAGTGAGCGAGCAGAGTAAGAACACCCAGGACCGGAGTTGCAGCTTTTACAACCCAATCTCAGAAATGACGTTCCACAAAAGTACATCACTAAGTGCAGTGCACACTCAGCGGGAAGAGACTACACAAGCGAGTGAATCCGAGGCAGTGCAGGCCATTGGGAGGCAGCCTTGAGTGTGCTGGCCACTCCATTACTGTAGATACTCATTTCAGAGTTGTCTTCCTCAAATGCTTAAAGATTGGCTCATTGACATAAGAAAAAAAATAGTCCATCATACCAAACAGCTAAAGACTGAGATCTTTTCTAATTTACAAAAAATATGAACTGAGGCCAGGTGCAGTGGCTCATGCCTACAATCCCAGCACTTTGGAAGGCCGAGACAGGTGGATTACCTGAGGTCAGAAGATCAAGACCAGACTGGGCAACATGGTGAAACTCCGTCTGTATTAAAATACAAAAATTAGCTAGGCTCGGTGGCACGTGCCTGTAATCCCAGCTACTCAGGAGGCTGAGGCAGGAGAATTGCTTGAGCCCAGGAGGCAGAGGTTGTAGTGAGTCAAGATTGCTCCATTGCACTCCAGTCTGGGTAACAGAGCCAGACTCAGTCTAAAAAAAATAAAAATAAATAAATAAATAAATAAATAAAATAAAAAAAACTGAACAAATGGGTTGTGCTTAGGTACACAGCATGAACAGGTGGGAGGAAAACAACAAAATAAGGAAAACTGTCTTTTGAACGCATGAAAGAGTCATGGGAGGTGCTTAGAGAAAAACCTCTAAGTGCTTTACTCCCATGTATCAACCTACAAAATCTTCTTTCAAAAGGAAATGACTTTCTTTGAATTGATGACGCTCAGAAAAACCTTGAGGTATATGTTATTATCAAGAGAAGAGTTTAAACAACAACTTATTTCACTGCTAGTTTCCATGAGTAAAGATTCTTATAGCAATTTATTGTTGGTAGACTCCAATACCACCTGCAAAATGTTACAATTTTTACTCATTATTGATTTAAAATAATTTTATAGAGAACTGGTTGCTTTTTTCCAAGATACCACTTGCTTGGATTAAATTAAGATTAATGCCAAGATGCATTTTTGCCAACAGCAACCACAATGAGGCAATGACAGCTCTAAAGTTACAGCAACTTATTCCAGTGAGAAGGACTGCAGACATCATCCAGTTCCACCCCCTGAATGTTTTATGCTCCTGGCTGTCAACCTAAAAGGTTTCCTTAAGTCCAGCTTCTCTTTAAACTTTCATGACTCACTCATAAATTTGTATAAATCCTTTGAAACGCTTTTATATATCCTGCCACTAACACCTCTTGGGAAACAAAGTTAAAATTACTACTACTTTTTCCAAGTCTTCTGGCTTTACTTAGTGATATGGTTTGGCTGTGTCCCCACCCAAATCCCATCTTGAATTGTAGCTCCCATAATCCCCACGTCATGGGAGGTAACTGAATCATAGGGTCGAGTTTCTCCCATGAGACCTCCCCAGCCACGTGAAACTGTGAGTCCATTGAACTCTTTTTCTTTATAAATTACCCAGTCCCAGGTATTTCTTTATAGCAGTATGAAAATGGACTAATACACTTAGGTTGAGTTATTATCATTGGTACCTGATATGAACTAAAAATAATAATTTCACAGATTTTACCAACCTCAGTAATAGCTACTTTGATATTTGTAAATCCGTTCTTGGTTTTCAAAACATAGTAATACCATGATATTTTGACAAGAAAATAACGATACATTTATTACAATAAAATAGAAAGTTATGGCAAGTCTAGCTTTGTATCATCAAAAATTAAAGTGGCTCAATTTCAAGCCATGCACCTATAAGTACTAATAAATGAATGAATGAACAGATGAACGATAGAAAGTCAGGATGGAAAAGAAGGCATCTTGGGGGCATAGGCAGATAAAGTCATTTCACAACGGAATAGCCCACCTGGTTACTTCAACACCCACAGCTCACAGAGACAGTACCGCTTTGAGGGTGGGAGGTCTACTATGATGAGTGACAATCAAAACCCAGAAACCTCTAATATACTCCAATTCCCTTGTGAGTATATTAGAGGCCAAATCTAATAGACTGAAACTTAATTGGACAATTTTTCTTTTTGGTATTCTAATTTAAGACTTTATAACTTCATAGGTAGAGCACAAAAGTGGAGGAAAATAAGTCAAAAAGGAATACAACACCTGGAAGAGTTTGCTGACAGAATATTTACTATGATCTAAGAACGACCTGTCTGTTATACAAGACTTGACACTAGGCTAGATGAATGGAACCACAGTTTATAAGGAGGAAGGCGCTGGTTCTACTCCACTTCAAGGAGAATTTAACTCTGGGCCTCTCGCTTTCTTAGAAACATCTTTTGATTGCAGCATATCTAACGAAAAGCAACCAGAATAATAAGAAAGCTTAAAACTATTAATATGTTATATGAAGAAAAGCTAGAAAATGTGAAGGTGTTTATCCTGGAAAAGAAATTATTTAGGAGGACAAAATGCTGCAGATAAATATCTGCAGGGTTACTGGTGGTAGAAGAGTCCCCACCCCAGAAGAATGAGCAGCCTCAGGAGGCATGAGCACCAGGCTGATGGGAGTTCAGAGCAGAGGCCAAGCACAGATGACAGCACCTTGCAGGGGAGGATGCTAGAGGAGGGGCTGACTCTATTACCACCACGCTGTAATACCACCACTCAAATCCCAAGTGCACAGGCGGCCCATCAGTCAAACTTAGGGAACTCTTCTCTAGTCATCAGTTGCTAGTGTAAGAGACCAGAATATGCTACTCCAAAATAAGCTGCCTTGGCATAAGGATTATTTTGAGCTGATTATTTTGAGAAACTGCAGATACAGGAAAAGCTCTGAAAACAGAATACAAATCACTCTTTGGTAAGATAAATTTACATCCACAGAGGAACTCTCCATTTGTAAGTGTGTCTCCCCAGCTATACCAGGAAAAGGAGGACTCAATCACTGGAGACTCACCAGTGGAGAGGGCACTCACTGAAATCTGCACAGCAAATCTCACCCTTGCTTACACTGCTCATCCAGGTCACCTCCCCATTACCGGGCTTCCCCGCACCCTTCTTTCTTGTTTCAAAGGACTGTGGTATTTAAACCTGAATTCAAAGTCATCTCTTTGAGATTTCCTCATTTCTCTGCATTTCTCCTGTGTACACATGAGGTATACATTTTATTAAGCTTCCATTTTTTTCTCACTTGTCAATCTGTCTTTTTTTTTTTTTTACAGGGGTCTGTCCCAACTGAGAACTATGAAGGATAGAGAAAAAAAAATATTTTTTCCTCCCCTACACTAGGTCTAGCCTGCCCTAAAGACACCTTACAATGGGCAGAATGAGCCCCAAATATCATGTGCTCTACTTCTCATATTATGTCTAATTCCCAAAAATGTCTGCTTCAGGCTGAAGGAAAAAAAGCATCATCTAAACTATAAGAAGCTATTTAAAGCTGTACTTCTAATTATAATTTCTCTCTTATCCCATCTTCACTAGTTCTCCAGGATATGTTTCCTTCAGTTCTCCCAAAGCTTACCAGAAATAAAATCAATCTACTAGGGGTTGGTGTGTATGGCATACTGGCTGAAAGGGAGGCATGGAATTTTACCATGCTGCATACTGTCAGTAAATGGTACACAAACAAGGCCACCAAGTTCAGAGAGAAGTGCAATGGGGTGGTCAAGAAAAGCTTCCTTGAGAGGCTGAATTCTGCCCCAGCTATGCAGGAAGAGGAAGGTTTAGGTGGGGAGAGATGTGTGTGTTTTCCTAAGAGCAAGGGTTTGCACAGCCAAGAACATTAAAGGCAGAGACAAGAGCAAAAATAATATAATCCTAATTTCCTGTGTGTTGAGACATCAAGGTATTGCATTTTCCTTCTGCCCAGCCATTGCATGCTCATTTTATCTTTGATCTAAAGTAATTAAAAGTATATCCTGGCTCCTGAATGAGTCACAATGCTAATGAAGTAGTGCCGTTAGCATCAGGATTCAGTCGGGAAGTAATTACTTCTATGTACATTTTGGCTTCTTTGCTGAAATGTGGGAATGTGACCAGGTGATTATGGAACTATTTTAACAGGGTTTGGTGCAGATGCTTTCATCTGGAAACACTGGCTCCAAGAATCTTAAACCACTTGGGAACAGACATCCATAAAAATAATTATTTTTACACTCTGGGGCTAGAATCAGCTTCCTGGAGTTTACTGTTAATTCTGTCAGTGCCATTCCATGTGGGTATTTTTGATATGCTTTCACCTCCATGCTGTAATTTCTCTTTCTAGAACACCATTTTGTTGGGGGTGATTAAGGATTTGGTTGGGGGCGGTGGTGGGTAAAGAGAAAAGAATGAGGTAAAATCAAATATAAAAAACAGCTGGCTTGGGGAGGCGAGAAGTGCAAAGACAGGATTGAAAGCAGCAAGTGGAAAAATGTATTCTCCTATAGGTGGAAAACATGGAAGTTTGGTAACAACAGAAGAAAGTAACAGTGTTCCAACCCTTAAGAAAAGAATTGGTCTGGCCTGGAGGTTTTGGGTCCTATGGGGACAGTCAGACCTGATGGCAATCAGTTACTAGGCAGAAGATGAACTCCCTGCAGAATGGTTGCTTCTTACCTTGTGGATGTCAAGAGGTGTCTTGAGAATATGTTGGGGACTGTCCTGGTTTTAGAACCACGCTGGAGGGCTCACTCAAGCCCCTTCCTTGGATCTACTTCTGCCCCTACTACTACCATGTTGGTTCTCATGAAGTCCCGAAGTCATAAATGTGATCTAGCTAACATATTTTCTGCATTTCCTTTCAGAAAAAAAGCTTGCTTAGCTACTATGTAAAATTTATTGCAGAATCTTCCTTCATGCTAGCTTCACTCCTGCTCCCTGCCAGCCCCTTCCACCCTTGTGTCCCTCCACTCCCCAAGCATCTCAACTTCCTCTGCTCTTCAGCTCCAGGCATCGCGTCCTCTACTATGAGGCTACAAAGTCCAGAGTGTTACAATGACCCTCAGCACCTCCCTTTCTCCTTTTTGAAGATCTCTTGTGATAGCCACTAGCCCTTCTTCCACTGAAGTCCTGATTTTAAGAGCAAGGCAGTGGAAGACAGCACTGAAACCTGGAGGATTTTGCAGACTCTTCCATTATCCCTGGGTTGGCCTCTGCACATGTGGTCATCCTCCTTTCTTACTGATCCTGTTCTTCAACCATGTTCTCTTTCTCTTCTCCCTCTTCTATATCCTCCCGCAGTCTCATCTGTACGAACCACCCTTCCTTGCCTGCTGTGTACTACCTGTCTCCATTTTTCACCTGCTACAGCACTTAAAAACTGAAGTTTAAATATGGTCCTCTCTCCCGCTCTTCTACACTACAAGGTCTTGGAGGCTGGAGAGCCACAGTGTTTTTTGGTTCTAGCCCCTTGACACACAGAACCAAGTCAGACACTCAAATTTCTGGAGAATACTTATTCATGGAAGACATGTAATGAACCCCTGCTGACAAACGAGGTACTCCGAGGAGACACAAGATGTCTTCATTCAAGAAATATTGCCTAAGATCTTTTCATATGCTGGGCAGTGTGCCCAGGACTGTGGGATATGTAAGGGAAGAAAACAACATAAGCCTTGACCTCCAGAAGGAGACAACACACAAATGCATACAGAAAATGTGATAATAGCTGAAACAAAAGAGCACAGAACTGCATAATGAATATATAATGAGGTGCTCTGGTTCACTTTGCTCTACTTTGGTACTGTGCCTGGCACAATAAGACTTTAATAAATGAATGAATGAATGAATGAATGAATACACCCAGGGAATGATAAAGAAAGCTACCAAAAAAATTTAATGCACTTTATTTATTAAATAAATGCACACGAACGGCACAGAGAAAATGTCTATTATAACTGGTACCAAAAATCAGAGGAACAAATAATTTGTCAAAGTCACTTCAGAGATCATCCAAAACAGTAGCTGTTAACCACTGAGTCCCCTTTGAAAATCTAAAAACAAACCAATGTTGCACACAATGGAATTCTCTAAAGCCCATTGACTCCTAGTTTTAAAGTATTTTACCCATAAAGCCCACTTGAGGACAGAGCCACAGTGCACATTTCCAAACAGTGCTCCAGTATATCCACAGTCAACACCAACTGTTGACTGGCAGGTCCTTGGGAAAACTTGGGTTCATTAAATACATTCTGAAGACAAGATATTTTCCATGCCAGAAGCACATACAAACAAGCGCAAATATAAACCTAGAATGTACAGTCTTGAGTCCTTAGACTAATCTGTTTTCATGTAATAGGAGATAGAGCTTTTGCAACAAGAGAGATTCCCAAAGTTTGAACCTTTGCTGTTGAAATGAGCATCTAAAATCAAGGGCCAAGTTCCAACAAAATTTCACCTCGATTTTTCTTCTGAGAGAGTGAAGTAATTTCTTATTCTCCTAAACATAGGAATATAAGAAAATGTTGTTTTTGTCAAGAGAATATCCTTTCAGACTAGTTCTACAATGAGAGAAAAATTACCAAGAAAGGATATTGAACAAGAGTCAAATGCCAAGATGGAGAATATATTTTTTAAATACCGTTTTTATTTTTGCACTATACATCAGAAAACAAAATATTCTATTCCATCTATAAAACACTCAAAAAGCAAGTATAATAAGAGGCAATTAAAGTTCAATATTTGGAGAAGAGTTTCAGAGATTGGCAACAGTGTTGCAGTGGCGTGATGTCATCAGACTGCCTGGATTCCAATGCTGATGTCACCAGCTGTGACCTTAAGCTAATGGCATTTGGCTTCTCAGAGCCTCAGCCAGTCTTCTGCAAAACGGAAATAGTAAAAATAATAACAATTTCACAGGGCTGTGTGTATATTAAGTGAGATAATTCACATAAAAAAGCTTCAGCGCAATACCCAGAGAGCTAAGAAAAACAAAACAATATATTGGGTGAGAAAGTGAAAATGAAAAAAAAGGAAGAAAAGAGAAAATATTTCCATATTAACACACATAAGAAAGAACAATACATTTCCATGTTCCACTTTTAAAATACAAGTACATTCAGAATAAAAATTTTGAATAAAAAATTTCACATATTTTCAAAACAAACAAAAAAACTGGAAAATAAATCAGAAAAAATTCCCACTTCCCTGAGCCTCTCTCTCTTTTCTCTGGACTTCTTTCCTGGGTAGGAACAAGATGCCAGATGGTAATGCATCAGTCACAACTTGACAACACTTTTCTAGATATGCCTCTGCTTTCCAAAATGTGTTTAAAATTTGTATAATGCCTTTATATTTACAGGTGTTTTAAAAGGCTTTTAATAATTCATCTTACTCTTCATTGTGCACTAACCTGTAGGATAGGTTTCTTGAGGTTGCTATAGGAGTTAAACTACAGAGATATAAACAGGGAAAAAGCCTAAAGTGCTTTCCAATCGCAGAACATGAGTTTCACCATCATTTGAGAGAAAATAAAACCGAGAGAAAATCTAAAGCATGGGAGGCAAACACCTTGCCATAAAGTGAAATGACCAGCCAAAGTCAGGTTGTTCTGATACTGCTATACTCTATTAGACTCACTGGTAATGGGTCTCTGTCTCTAGTCAAACAATCAGTACGTAGAGTCTATTTCTGTTTTCTCGTTTGTTTCCCTCCTTTCTACTGAATAGTGTTCTTTAATCAAGCAGCTGCCACAATCTAACTGCCTTTCAGACTGAGCTACTCCAAACACAGCCTGAGCCACTTCGCCGGGGTCTGCAGGAAATCTCCAGGCCTGTTAGGACACAGCAGATCTTTTGTAAGTCACTTTGGCTGCTCTTGCTCCCAGCTGCATGCCAATTAGTCTGCAGGCTGCTCTTTCCTTGCAGTCATTGGAACCACGCTCCTATTTCAGGGATCTCTCAGGAAACATGTGGCTGAGAAACCAAATAAGGCGGAGGCCTAGTATTTGTCATCAACCTGGGTCACAAATGTCCTTGTTGTGATCTACCTGAACCTTTAGAAGACCATTTTTAGAGAAGGAGATATATATAAATTTAATATTATATATAATTTATATATAATACATATAATTTTTATATATTATATATAAATTTATTATATCATATAATATATTTTTATTTATTATATTATATAATATATAATATAATATTTTATATATTATATAATCGATATAATATATTATATAATTATATATTCTGTATAATTATATATTATAAATAGAAATATATTATATATTTATATATTATATATATTTATAAAATATTTTTATAAATGTATTTATATATATTTATAAAATATTTTATAAATATATTTTTATAAATGTAAATATATTATAAATATATATTTATAATTTTTATGTATTATTAAATATATTTATATTATATATATATTTTTTATTTTTCCCTCAGAGCAGGGTCTCACTCTATCACTCGGGCTGGAGTGCAGTGGTGCAATCATAGCTGACTGCAGCTTTGAACTCTATGGTTCAAACGATCCTCTTGCCTCAGCCTCCCAAGTAGCTAGGACTATGGGCATGCACCACCATGCCTGGGTATTTATTTTTGTAGAGACAGGATCTCACTGTGTTGCCCGGACTGGTCTCAAACTCCTGCTCTCAAGCAATCCTTCTGCCTCAGATTCCCAAGATACTGGGATTATCCACTTGAGCCACCGCACTTGGCTACAGTTAATGTTTTTAACAGGTAAGAAAGAAAATTTATTCAGGAACAAGTTGTATGTGATAATTTGGAAAGGGAGACTGTAAGGGATTATTAAAGTAAAACAGTCTCCATGAGTTCAAATTGTGCTTTTAGCACTTTGCCTTCCTTTCCTCTCAGACATATTGATTGATACTGTGTACATTATCCTCCATGTGCCAAAACCAAAAGTTAAGGATGCTGACCTAGGACGGATGTTGGTGTCATTGGTTAAACTCAGACCATAAAACTGCAGCTGGCACTACATTTCTAACATTGTTATAACAAAGTAAGGAGGACTGAATAGTTGAAGCAGATGCTGAAGATGTTCAGGGATTTGAGGCCCAGAGGCAGGACTTTAAAAAGCTGCTGAAATTCCTCATGCAATTAATTGGCAAAGAGCTCTGAGAGTCAATTTAAAGAACAGCCCTGGACGGCTAAGTGGCTCACGCCTGGAATCCCAGCACTTTCGGGGGCCAAGGTAGGCAAATCACGAGTTCAGGAGATCGAGACCGTCCTGGCTAACACGGTGAAACCCCATGTCTACTAAAAATACAAAAAAACTAGCTGGGCGTGATGGCAGGCGCCTGTAGTCCCAGCTACTCGGGAGGCTGAGGCAGGAGAATGGCGTGAACCCGGGAGGCGGAGCTTGCAGTGAGCCGAGATCACGCGACTGCACTCCAGCCTGGGAGACAGAGCCAGACTCAGTCCCCCCCCACCTCCCAAAAAAGGAAGAGCAACCCAGCATCAGCAGGTCATTTTTGGGAGGCTCTTCATCAGAGGACACTGCTCTCCAGCTCTCGAATAGTGAACGTCCCCTCAACTACATCCGATGTGGAAGAAAGTTCCCCAAACTAACCAGCATGTTCACTTCAGGGTGTCTATCTGACATCATGTTGAACAACCACTAACACTATGGTCGTATATGTGTGCAAACCACTTTTTATGTAAAAACACTCATTAAAATATTCAAATGTTCAAACAGGCTAACACCTCAAGGAAACATCTAACTACAACATGTGCTGTCTTAATAAGATTAATTATTTTCCCAATCTATCACCTTCTGTTTACCAACGCAGCAATTACCAAACGACAGTGTTAAAGGCCCCTTTACACTAAAATATTACTGAGAAAAGAATTTGTAAGTGTATTATACCTAAGAGAAAAGTTTTTTTTAATTTTATTAATGCATTAAAATAATAAATCTATTGTCTATTAAAAACATTTTATTTAAAAATTCTATATTTCTAAAACAAAAAATTAGTGAAAAGAATAATTTTAAAAAAATATTTTTGAAAATCTCTTTAAATATCTGGCTTATTCCAGGAGAATAGAAGCTAAATTCCCATATTTCTCTCTACATTCAATCTGCTGCTATGTGTTATTCTGGTTGAAGTATATGAGGAAAATCTACCCTTGCTCAGAATGTATTAATAGTTGGAAAAGTGAGGAGTATCTTAACAGCTTTCCAGATAATTGCAGACATCCTTCTTTGATACTACAATATTCAACAAGTGGTAGTTTCTTGAAGCTTATTTGTGATGTCAAATCTACTGGTCTACCTTCAACTTGAATGAATCTTTTACCCATTGCAATGGTTAATGTTATGTGTGAACTTGGCTAGGCTATGGTGTTCAGTTGTTTGTCCAAACACCAAGATAGATGTTGCTGTGAAGGTATTTTTTTAAGGCGTGACTACATGTAGATCAGTAGATGGAGTGAAATGGATAAGTTTTCATAATGTGGGCAAGGCTCATCCAACCAACTGAAGGCCTTAAGGGAAAAACACTCAGGGCCCCCGAGAAAAGAGGAATTCTGTCTCCAGACTACAACTTGGAAATGTGGAAATGCTGCCTGACTACCACCCTTGGGACTTCGGATTACAACACCAACTGTTGCCAGAATTTCCAGCCTGTAAGTCTGCCCGGCAGGCTTCAGACTTGCCAGCCTCCACAACTAAATAAGCCAGTTCCTTAAATAAATCTCTCCACATAAACACACACACACACACACACACACACACAGAGAGAGAGAGAGAGAGAGAGAGATACTATTCAGTTTCTCTAGAGAACACTAATTTTCTCCATTAGTTTGGAGAACATTTGTGTTAATGGAGTACACTAACACACTCATGCATGATTTTGTAACATCATGCATTGGCCATTTGAAAAATATGAGGTCACTGAGTTACATAAATTTTCCAAATGTTTACACATTTCATTACACAATATTTTGAAAATCCTATTTGCTACTATCACGTATCACCACCGATCTCATCAAAAGACTTTTGGTACTGGTAGACTGTAAAACAATGAAATTACAAGTTTGAGTCCAAATCCAAATGTTTCCTTGAAAACTTGAATTTTAACACTAGAAATAAATACTATTAGATATTTTCACTGAAGTACCAGGCTCATTGCTTCTTTTGAAGAAAAATGCCTATTATGAATACCAAAGTATGAATAACCACAACTGCTTTGGTGTGAATGTGTCCCCCCAGATTCATATGCTGAAAATATAATATCCAATGCCACCATGTTGAGAGGTGAGGTGTAACGGGAGATATGTTGGTTATGAGGGTGGTGCCCTCATGAATGGATTAATGCTGCTATAAGCAGGGCTTGCAGCCATGGGTTCTTTCTCTCTCCTATTCCTCCTTACGTAAGGACACAAGGTTCTTTCTCTCCGGAGGGCGCAGTGTTCAAGGTACCAAGGTGAAAGCAGAAAGACCAGGCCCTAATCTACCAGTGCCTTGATTTTGGACTTCCCAGCCTCAAGAGCTGTGATAGAATAAATTTCTGTTCTATATAAATTACCCAGTCTGTGGTATTCTGTTATAGCAGAACAAAATGGACTAAGACAATAGTTCATCAGCAAAATCTTTCTACCAAAAACAATGTTTTGTTAAAAGAAAAATAGTAGCCAGTGCAGCTTGCAATTCAAATAATCATTCAGGTGCTTTTTCGTCATGACATTGTTCTTTAGTGTGCAGCAGAAGTGCTTTATGCATATTGCCCGTTCCATCACACGGAATATTAAAAAGACATATTCTTAGGTGTTGGGATTTCATTTAAATTTTTTACTGCTTCATCAAGGATATTCTTAAGTGAAAATTGAATTTGTTGAGACCACAAATGTAAGCCAAAATATACAATGACCCCTGGTCATTTGTGCCACTGCTTTAATTCATGATAAAGGGGCAGTTGTTTTATCTACCATTGCTTGTGTACTGTCAGGGCAAATTATCCACACAGGAAAAGTGACAAAAATCTTTGTGTTATTATAAAAATAGTTTTGACCTCACAGAACCTCCGTAAAAGGATCTGGGGTACCCCCCTGGATTTGTGGACCGCAGTTTAAGAACCACAGCACTGACTGGCTCTCCCCCAAACACACATCCCAACAAGGATCAGAAATCAAAATTCAAACTAGCAAATGCTGGGCATGCCATATCCCTGGTTCAGACTCCCAATGGAAAAAGGATGGTCCCAGTGGTCATGATCTTCACACTGGAGTACATGCATCAGGGCCACACAAAGACTTTCCCAAACCTATCTGCCCAGAATCCTGCTACACTCTCAGAAGGAGCGCAGTCCAGGAGCCATTTCTAGTTCTCTGTTTCCACCTTCTCTCTCACATTAGCCCTACTTTTTCTCTTTTAAAAAATAGTACTTTTTACCCATACTGTTTTACAATAGTTCACTGTCCTGAATGATAAATTCTCTCAAGGCACCCAGAAAAGGTATAATTAGAAACACTGGTATTGGCGTTGCAAAAGAAAATGAGTACATATACTGGAGAAAAATCATTTTGCAAGTGAGATGATTTCTAACTGAATGCTTTCAACAAAATTGAAGCAGAATCTAATGGAGCCATTCACTGAAAGATCATTAAAAATGATATTTATGAAAGACCAGTAAGTCATTTTTTTGGCACATAATCCAAAAAAGTTCAAAGAATCAGGAAACTTTTGCTATAACAAGACTCCCTTCATTCTCATCTACTCATCTATATGAAAAGGTTTCTCATTAGAAGCATATAAATGAAAAAGTGTGACAGCCATGATGGAACCCAGTTTCACTCCAGCAATAAATAATAGTTATCATTTAATACATAAGCTAATTTAAAAACGTATCCATCTCAGTGGCATGCATTTCAATAACATCTTACTTTTCACTTTTAATCATTATGGGCAGAAAAATAAAGCAAACAGTTACATTGTATTTATTATGGCCTAGGAACTATTCTAAGCACTTTATATGTATGAACTGATTTAGACCTCGTAACATTTATATTAGCTTGGCATTTGTGTTAGTCCATTCTCATGCTGCTATGAAGAAATACCTGAGACTGGGAAATTTATAATGAAAAGACGTTTAATTGACTCACAGTTCCACAGGACTGGGGAGGCCTCAGGAAACTTGGAATCATGGCAGAAGACACCTCTTCACAGGGTGGCAGGAGAGAGAATGAGTGCTCAACAAAGGGGAAAAAGCCTCTTATAAAACCATCAGATCTTGTGAAAACTCACTCACTATTATGAGAACAGCATGGGGGAAACCACACCTATGATTCATTACCTTCCACTGGGCCCTTCCCACAACATGTGGGGATTATGGGAACTATAATTCAAGATGAGATTTGGATGGGGACACAGCCAATCCATATCATTATTATTACTATTAGTAGTAGTAGTAGTAGTAGTATTTTAGAAACATGGTCTCACTCTGTCACCCAGAATGGACTGCAGTGGCAGGATTATAACTCCCTGCAGCCTCAAACTCCTAGGCTCAGGCACACCTCCTGCCTTAGCCTCCCCAGTAGCTAAGACCACAGGTGCATACCACTACACCTGGCTAATTTTTAAAGATTGTTTTGTTGAGATAGAGTGTCGCTAAGTTTCCCAGGCTGGTCTTGAACTGCTAGCCTCAAGGGATCTGCCTGCCTCAGGTTCCCAAAGTTTTGAGATTACTCAAACTCAAATGAGCCACTACGCCCAGAGACTAGCATTATTTTGAACTTTCATTTTACAGATAAGGCAACGAAAAGTCTAGAGCAACTGGAGTTAGAGTTGAGATTTGAAACCGTTTACTCAGGCACCAGAGTATGTGCTTTTAAATACTATACTATGCTGCCTCAAAGATTAAAAAATAACATTAATACTGTTTTGATAAATTTTTCATTAACAATATTCATAATTAATAGAGAAGAAATTTTAATATTTAGAGCCTAAGGATATGGGAAATTTAAAAATCATACTCATTTATTTGTAGATTTTTTATTGCATAGAAATATAATACAGTGACTAATGAAAACATAAAATTGCATAAAATTAGAACAAAATTCTATAAGCCAAATGGAATAAAAATGTTAGTTGAAAATGGAAAAAGAATAATACAAAATTCCAAGAGATAAAAGATGAGCATATTGATATATTTTTAAAATATAATGGTAGATAAATCACTTTTAGTATTTATATTCCATTTGACATATTTAAAACAAGGATCTAACAATTTTAAATTAAATTGTCAATATCAACAATATATGGGAAATTATACTCTTTGTAAATACTGAGCATTTACAACGAAAAATTTTAGATGCCAATATAAATGTGAGAAGTGGATCATGGGATTTCAAAATAAACTTAGGGAATAAGCGGACCAAAATATTTAAAGAGCACTGCCCTAGACTAGAAGAAAGAGCCCTCTCTTTAGCCTAAAGAATTTTCCTAGAACAGCTTGAAATCCACCCGGTCTGAATTGAATGGTGCATATGAAACTTGCCTGTAATGGCTCAGCCTCAGTTGCAGCCTTATCATGGTTTGCTTACTAAGGCAGTGTTCCACTGAAAACATAACTTTCCTCCTAACTTAACATAAAGAGCAGGTTTTATTAATGCACAAAGTTTCACAAATCTGTGTTTCGAAGTAAAAACTAATTGTTAGTTTAACAAATTAGTTTAGCAAATTCTAAGGGTTTGAGGAGAGTTAGCAGTTGTATTATTTAGTTTAAATGCCTCATATTAGATATGAGGTAATACTGTTCCAAAACAGTCACTTGCAACTTGATAGAGTCATAATCATTTAGTAATTATTAAGGGAATTTCAAAGTTTTGTCATATTGGGAATTATAATTCCTTCCACAAATGAAAACACATGTACATCATTATAAGTAATTATTACAACTGATTATTATAATAATTACTCTTCAATTAAGAAACTTGTACTTTGAACTTGCATGTGATTTATGATTAAGTGATGACAGATACTTACCAGAAAGAAAAATTCTACAATACAATACAGATAGTGTGCAATAAATGAAACCACTCAAAATAAACGCTGTTTTCCTAGGTACAATGCATAAGTTAAAATGTCAAAATAAGTATAGGGAGGTAATATTTATGGTAATGGTGGAGTATCTTGTATTGAACCAACGTTCTCACCAAAACAAACAAACAAAAAATCCCACCACTTAAAACTCTGTACACAATATTGAAAATAAGTGGTTGAAGGTACTGAAGAGTGATCAACACCAGGCAGAAACCAGAAGGAAACCAATGCTCTGAAGATGGGAACAGTATGAAAAGTTTCCTGTTTTTTATGGCTTTTCATCTGAGGGGAAGGGACAGCTGGCTCCACTGTGTAGGGTAGCTAAGATTCTAATAGAAACTCCTATTTTTATTAGTTTGAAAATTTTAAAGACAGAATACAGAGCAACCTTGATAACTGTAAAGTGAAGAAGAAATCCTGTAAAGAAGAGAGTCACAGAAGACTGTCCCCAATTCTGCAAAATCTCTGCTCAAATATCTGACTGACTTCTGGCCTACATGTGTGAAGCAGAACTCCAAATAGCCCTGGTAAGGCTGTCAGATCTCAACAGGGATTTCAGATGCCATCCCATCGCAGGAGATACAGTTGGGAAGTTCAAGTTCAGCCAAATTAACTGACTACTAAAACAAACACAATCAATTATATTGACAGGAATACAAAATAATCAAGAATCTCTAAAACATATCATTAGCAATGTCCAGGACACCATCCAAAATCATCAGACACACGAAGAACAGGAAAACATGACCCAAACTCTAGAGAATAGGCAATCTATAGAGGCCCAAATATTAGAATTAGGAGAGAAGGGTTTATTTTTATTTATTTTTATTATATTTTGAGTTCTAGGGTACATGTACACAATGGGCAGGTTTGCTACATATGTATACATGTGCCATGTTGGTGTGCTGCACCCATCAACTCGTCAGCACCCATCAACTCATCATTTACATCATTTACCCCAATGCCATCCCTGCCCCCTTCCCCCTCCCCACAATAGGCCCCGGTGTGTGATGTTCCCCTTCCCGAGTCCAAGTGATCTCATCGTTCAGTTCCCACCTATGAGTGAGAACATGCGGTGTTTCGTTTTCTGTTCTTGCTGCTGAGAATGATGGTTTCCAGCTGAGAGAAGGGTTTAAAATAGCTATTGTAACTATGCTATGAAAATATGCTCATAATAAATGAACAAATGAAACTCTCACCAAAAAACAGAGATTATATTTAAAAGTACTGAACAGAAATTCTAGACCTGAAAATAGAGTATCTAAAAAAGTTCACTGAGTGGACTTAGCATATTAGCCAGTAAACCTGTGGATAATAAAAAGAAATGATATGATCTGAAGAAAGAATAAGCCACATTTTTGCTTCTTTGAGACTGGAATGCAGCTTACAATTGTAATTGTCAGTGTTTTTTCTCTCTCTCTTTTTGTGGTAAATAAAATGGTGCATTTGAAAATTGGTGGCATTGTAGAATTAACAAAATACAGAAGTTTATATTCTATTTCAGATAGTCCCTATTTATAAAGTCTGTGGGTCTAATTTTGGCATCTGGTTTTCATCTGCAAGCTTTCTCATGGTGTTTTGTTCACTTGTGCATTTTTAAATTATAGCGCTGAGCTCATATTTCTTGGAATTTCTTCTTTGTGAATACTTGGATGCCTGGGTTGCGTGATATGATTTGCTTCATTTGCCTGGGGATAGTACAAAACCCAGGAGTACATTAAATTTCCACTTGAAGTTTTTTTGGAAAATACGGTGGTATGAATTCAAGGTATAAAACCTTAAGCTGGCTGGTTTGTGATTATACATCCTCAAGGGAGCTCTTTCCCTTGCATAACCAATGTCAATGCTTAGGTCGGTGAAATTTCCTTACAGTGACCCCACAGAGAGGGTGTAACCCTTGAGAATCCCAGCTTTATGCAGTGAGACAGGATGTCTCTCATTGACTCTCCCTCTTGGGTGGTCACTGGGCTTTTTTTCTTCTATTCTGCAATGCCTGCAAGGCCATGGACTTTCTAGAAAGCTCAACTATGACCTTACTTAATGAATGCTTTCATAGTCCTCTTACCTTTTCAATGTCCCGCTTTCACCTGAGTTTTGGTTTCTACTTAGCTCATCAGTATATTTACAAAGTGGATTTTAAAAAACATTTTATCTGGCAGTTTTTATTGTTTTTCCATAGGAGGATCTAGCTGCAGTACTGCCAGAACAAGAAATTCACCTCTATCTGTCCCTGTGTCTAACTACAGATATCATGTGGGCTGAATGAGCCTTATGCTTCTTTATGACAGTTTAGTGAGTGACTTTTGAACCAGAGTTGCATGTCTTAAGGAACAATCCTATCTTGGGGACTCAGTAATTTAAAAATGAATCTGCTGGTGCTCTCTCGACCATGAATTCTGAGGTGGTAGAACAGAGGCCAAGGTTTTGTTAGGTCATATGCTATCATGTTTGAACTCCATTCATGTGTCATGCTAGGAAAGGAGTGGTATTATTCCAGTCTTCCAGCTTACACATTCCACAACCCTAAACCTATACTCTTTCTCTTTGTGTCTTACAATTCTCCAAGCTAGATCCCTGAGCATATTCCATAATCAGTGGGAAAGGGAGGTGAGCACATCTGCACAGCCTCCTGTTTCTGTGAGTTTCTCCCAATAAATATGGTGCCAGATGGCCCAGTGTGTTTGTTCTTAGGAATTTCACATCTTCTCACTCTATAATGTCTAGAAGATCTGTAAATATGCATAAGAACGAAAGTAATATAAAAAAGACTAAGACGATTTGAATATAAACAAAAAGTCCTTCTAGAAATAAATAGCATAACTGAAATATTAAATTCCATGGACAGGTTTATGAACACAACAAGTCAAAATGATAAAATAATTAAAGTGAAATTAGACTTAAATTATCTAGAATGTAATATAAAGGGACAAAAAGATAGAATATGAAACTAGAGTTAATAGAAATGGGGGAGGAGTAAGAAAATTTAACATGCTTCAATATGAGATCAGGAGAAAAAGATAATGAATAGAGGCAGTATTAAAACAGACAATGGCCACAAATTTTCCAGATTGGCAAGAAGCCCATTTCACAGGTTCAGGATTCCTAACATATCCCAAGCAGGATAAATAAAAATATATCCACATGTTGACTACCAATATGAAAATGCAGATGATCAAAGACAAAAGATCTTAAAAGTAGTCAAAGAGAAAACCTTGATTTTATACAAAAAAACGTGGCAGAGTGGCAACCTACTGAAGCCAAGAATGGAAGCTAGAAGACAGAACACTGGCTTCAGTGAGCTGAGAAAAAAAATAACTGTCAAATCAGAAATACATCCCTAAAAAAGTCTTCCAAAAATTAAAGTGAAATAATGATATTTTAAATATATGAAACTAAAGGGGTATGCCACTGTCTTACACCTACTTCAGGAAATTCTGGAAATTTTTTTTAGTAGAAAATGCTTATTAAGAGGTATGTGTGTGCATGTGTGCGTGTTGAGAGAGCTTTATAAAAACAAGATGGGAATAAACTACTTGCTAATAATAGGATATATGTCATGAGAGATCTACTGTATTTATTGACACATTGAATAACTTTCCACTTTGTTTACAAGAGTCAGACCTGAAATACAGGGACTAAAAGTTTGAAAAGATAGAAAAATGTATCAGCCAAACACTAACCCAAAGAAATCCAGCATAGCTATAACAAATTAGCTATTTTAGACATAATAAACTTTAATACAAAAACTAGAGAAAAGGTTCAAATCACCAAAAAGATATCATATTTCTAAATTTGTTTACTCCCAATAGCACCACTTGAAAATATATAAAGCAAAAATGACAGAATTCCAAGGAGAAATAAACAAATCTACATTAATAAAAACATTTTAACACACTCCTTTCAGCAACTGAGAGATCAAAAAACTAAAAGAGAAATCAATAACAGCATAAAGGATTTACATAACACCATTAACCAGCTTCTTCTTATAAATCAGTACTTTTTAAAAATTTTGGTTTCAGAGTCCCTTTACATCCTGAAAAATTATTGAGAACCCTAAAATACTTTTGTGTATATAGGTTATTTCTGTTGATATTTATATATAAGAAATCAAAACTTATAATTTAAGAAAATATTTCTTTAATAATAATTTTTAAATAATGATAAGCTTATTTCATGTTAACATAAATACATTTTATAAAATGTAACTATATTTTCTAAAACAAAAAATAATCAGTGATAAAGGGGTTTTGTTTTCTCAGTTCTGCAAATCTCCTTAACATCTGGCTTAATAGATGCCTATTGTATCCTTCTACTATCTGCTTCTCTATTCATTTTGTTGCAATATCACGTCATGTAGCTTCCAGAAAACTCCATTGTATATTCAAGAAAAAATGAGAAAAAGGCAAATAATGTCTTAGTATTGCTATAAGAATAATTTTGACCTAATGGACCACTTGAAAGGGTGTTGGGGAACTCTCAGGGTCCCTAGATGATATATTGACAACTGCTCGTGTATAATGTGCAAGAATTTGCATCCTACAATGCAGAAAATACATGAAACTTTTATAAATGTTGATCATATACAAAAGAGCAGCAGCGATCTATTGGATTTTATGGCCCAGTTGGGTTTGATGACATATTGAGCCATAAAATAAGTCTAAATACATGCTAAAGGTTTATGTGTTAAAAACCATACTCTGTGATGACAATGAAATTAGTTGGTAACCAACAATACAATCTCTTAAAGACCGGGTAATGACAAAGCTGCCTGCTTTCACCACTTCTATTCACTAATTGTAGGTCTAAGATGGAACTATAAGGCAAAAATATAAGGAAAAATTATAAAGGTTAAAAAGAAAGAAGTAGTTTAAAGATGATATGATTGTATATGTAGATGACCTGAAAGATTCTATTCATGAACTATTAGAACTAGAAAGTTTAGGCCAGGTGCATGGCTGTAATCCCAGCACTTTGGGAGGCCAAGGTGGGCAGATCACCTGAGTCAAGAGTTCAAGACCAGCCTGGCCAACACAGAGAAACCCTATCTCTACTAAAAATACAAAAAACTTAGTGGGGTGTGGTGGCACGCACCTATAGTCCCAGCTACTCAGGAGGCTGAAGCAGAAGAATCACTTGAACCCGGGAGGCAGAGATTACAGTGAGCTGAGATCGCACCATTGCACTTCAGCTTGAGCAACAGAGCAAGACTCTGTCTCAAAAAAACAAAAAAAAAAGAAAGAAAAAAGAAAAAAACTAGAAAGTTTAGTAATTTTGCTAAATAAAAAATTAAGACACAAAAATCAATTTTATTTCTATACACTAGCATTAAAAGGTTAAAAAATGTAAATTATAAATAGTACGTTTTATAAGAGTTTCAAAAAATAAGGAACCTAAGAAGATTTGAGCTTTACACAGAAAATTGTAAAACATGTAAGGACACTAAAGAAGCTCAATAATAGGAAAAGTATATCCAATTTCTTATCCATTATAAGAAAACTCAATATCATTAAGATGTCACTTCTCCCAACATTGATCTACATAGTATCAACATAATTCCAATGAAAACTTCTAAAATTTTAATAGAACAGCAAAGGTTCATAAAATAATGAAGACAACTATAAAGACCTACAAAGCAGTTATTATGACAGTTATTTAAATTGTTTTAAGGCTACAACAATTAAGACTAGGTGGTATTAACATGAAAGACAAAGGAACACAAAAGAGAAACCAAGCCAGGAGCGGTGGCTCACACCTGTAATCCCAGCACTTTGGCAAGCCAAGGCAGGAAGATCTCTCGGGCACAGGAGTTAGAGACCAGCCTGGGCAACATAGTGAGGCCCCATCTGTACAGTTATTTTTACTTAGCCAGATGTCTGTAATCCCAGCTACTTGGGAAGTTGAGGTGGATGGATCGCAGGAGCACAGGAGTTCAAGACTACGGAGAGCTAAGATGGAGCCGCTACAAGCCAGGGAAACAAAGCAAGACCCTGTCTCTACTGCCTCTAAGGAAAGAGAGAGAGAGAGAAAGAGAGAAACCAGAAACTGATATGTGTAAGTAGAAACTTAATCTGTGACAGTCTTGGCCCTGTAGATCAGTAGTAAAGAACTGGAGCTTCAATGAATCATACAGAGACACTTGGTTATTCATATGGAGAACAAAAAAGAAGATGGAAGCAAAAAAGTGAAGAAGGGGGACTCAGGTAAAGTGAAGACTTTAGACTTAAAAGTCAAAAGGATGTTTTCAGAAATGTTTAGAAAACAATATGAACATCGTCATGACCTCAGGATAGAGACCAGAATATAGTGTGAATCTTAGAGAGGAATAGACTGATAAATTCTACTACATTAATGACCCTAAGAAAAATCAGCAAGAGACTTGAAAAGGCACTTCACAGGAAAAAAATCCCAAGTGGCCAATAATAATCATGTGACTACGTGATCATTCTCATTAGTAATTAGGGAAAAACAAATTAAAACACTGTAAGAAAATATTTCATACACGACAAGTTTGAAAATGTTAAAGTCTGACATATCAGCGTTGGCAGGAGCCTGGAGCATCATGAACATGCAAACTCTGCTGAGTGTGGTGCATATTGTTACAACCAGTTTGGGGGAAGAAATAGGGCCTAATTAATAATGATGAAGATACACATGCCCTATGACCTGAAAAATGTCATTTGTAAGAATACAACCTAAGGAAATCCATGTACATATATATGAGAAATGTAAAGAATGTTCACAAAAGCACTACCGACAGGAAAAAAAAAAGCCCAAATTTATTTCCATCACATTCTGGATGATAAGTGATAGAGCCATTATCCAACTTATACAGCATTATATAGAGTATTACACAGCTGGGAAATGACTGGAATTTAGCTGCCAGCAATAACAAAGATGGTTCTCAGAAAAATAGTGTTGCATGAAAATAACAAGTCACCAAATAATATATATTTTATGATTCATCTACATATGTGTATCATATAGGAATACAAACGTGGTGAAACCATAAAGAAAAGTGAGGGAAAAATAAACACAAAATTCACAATAATGTTACCTCTGAGGACACTGGGAAGAGAATGGGTTGGCAGAAGGACACCCAATACACAAGGATCTTTTAAACTTTAGACACAGTTTTAAAAAAATTATCTACTCAAAACTTAATTTTTAAAGTAAAATAAACAGATTATACAAAAGTAAACCAACGACCATGAGCTAAAATGCCACATAGTTCAAATGTTTTATTACAAATGATAACCAAAAATTCAACAAAAAGTTTAGCTGTATATCTGCCAAGTTCTTTTTTCTTTTTTCTTTCTTTTTTTTTTTTTTTTTTTTTGAGATGGAGTCTCACTCTGTTGCTCAGGCTGGAGTGCAATGGCATGATCTTGGCTCACTGCAACCTCCTCCCAGGTTCAAGCAATTCTCCTGCCTCAGCCTCCCGAACAGCTGGAATTACAGGCACCTGCCACCATGTCTGGCTAATTTTTTTTTTTTTTTTAGTACAGATGGTGGTTTCACCATGTTGGCCAGGCTGGTCTTGAACTTGTGACCCATGTGATCCACCCACCTTGCCCTCCCAAAGAGCTGGGATTATAGGCATGAGCCACCACAGCTGGCCTTCAAGATCTTTTTTTTTTTTTTTTTTTTTTTTGAGATGGAATTTCGCTTTTTGCCCAGGCTGGAATGCAATGGCTCGATCTCGGCTCACTGCAACCTCAGCCTCCCAGGTTCAAGTGATTCCCCTGTCTCAGCCTCCCAAGTAGCTGGGATTACAGGCATGAGCTACCACACCCAGCCCTGCCATGTGCTTAATGTGGAAATTTCTCATTCTGAATTAGCAGATCATCATGTAATAAAGGCAGAATTGAAAGACTACTAGTGAATAATTGTGTTTATAAAACATAGCACCTAGATAAATGACAAAAGTCCTGTAAAATACATTATTTACTCCTGGTTCATAATTAATTACGTGCTCTATGGAGACAAGATGCTCCAGTAATGAAGTTTTTGACATTTCAGGAAAAATGTTTATTTGATCTGCTATTTCACAATGGTCTATCATCTGCTACAACATTCAATCTTCTATAAATAAGACTTCACAGTCATCACTGGAGCTGACTTCCTGAGAAAAAAACAGTAACATTTAAGACATCTAATTGCTAAAACTCAATATCCAAATTCAACACTTTATTTTTTCTCTCTACTAATGATACTGCAAAGAAATACATTCTAATCCTAAAGACAGACTGCCTGCTGAAAGGAGAATTCCATTCTGGCTTCTCCTAACTGTTTAAAGACCCAGGCCTTTATATACAGAGCCACCTAAGCCCAGGATTCCACAGCTTGACTGAGTTGGTTGCCAAGTATTTGGCCTGAGCAGAATTTAAAAACATACACTGTGTTCTGGTTCATCTAGCACTGCTCTGGGAAAAACAATGCAGTCAGTCCCAGGGGATACCACCCTGTGCTGCTAGGCTACTGAGCCAGAGATGCACAGAATTAAGGAGGGGGTGGGAAGCAGCCTGTCTCATGAAATCATTCTAGATTGCCCTTGTTTCTGCCTGTGCACTGTCTCAAACCAGTTCACTAGCTGTATTTGATATCTTTCTTTACTCTAAGACAATAACAATTAACATGAAAGCTACTCTTTATAGATATCAGGGATATTTAAATACAATATTTACTCTGTTAGTTACAGAGATTCCAAGCCATCTCCCAATCTTAATATAACCCCAGAGAAGCTCTCCCTAGATTTTTAGCAAAGTCCTTTTCAATTGACATCTGATTCTGTGAGCTCAAGAGGAAATAGGGCACATGGCCAAGACAAGCATATAAACAGAGGGACAGACCGACTGCCTTCCTTCAGCAAGGCAACCAACCCTAGACTCTCTTCAGTTGTTTGGGAATTAGACCGGTCTTCTCTCCAATCTCATTACACCTTTATAATAACATCTGACACTATTGCATCCCTTACCCTTTAACAATCCAAAAATCCCATCCCTGGTTAAATGCTGGCCATACCAACATGGTGCTCTCCAGCCACAAGGGGAATCATTGTCACGTGCTGTGATACAGCACATAATAAAAACATCTCTGAACACAGACCAGAAAAAAATCAGAAGGCCAAGGCAACATCATCAATCTAGAGATTATCCTAAATTTCCAAAGACTTATTTAGATTGAGAAATTAAACGTAAACATAAAAGATTATCCCTTCCAAGTATCTACATGACTTTTAAGTAGCACTAGATGTAGTTAAGAGGTAATGAATGATGTACACAGGAAAACAGGACAGCAAACAACCTTCTCCACAATCTTCCAGGAGGCACTGCTGAGCACAGCAGGGGTATAACTCTGCTGCTCCGTCCTGATGAGGCTCAGAGCAATGTCAAATGCAATTATTAAATAAATAGCCCAAAATGTCAAAATACAACATGAAAACTATAACACATAATGTCTCAGGAGCTCTGTTTCTGGTAAGATTCGATGTGTAATTTATTGAGTCTGTGCTATAGCACTGTATGATCGAAGCAAAAAGAAAAGGCAAAGAAAGGCTCAGTATTGTGGTCCCAGGCTGATTTTCTGAAATACAGAGTCAAAGATTTTGCATACTGCATGTGCAGCTATGGATTACAGTGATACAGGAGTCCCCAACTCACAGAGAGAAAGCGTGGGAACTTGGGGGACCAAAACCCTGAAATTTATTTTGGATGTCAAATATTAAGAGGATTGATTGTTTTCCTTCCCATTCACAGGCACTAATGGAAGCAATGACATTCTGCAGTTGTTGCAAAAGGTGAATGAATTTGGGAATTTGAAGTTTTTTGTTTTGTTTTGTTTTGTGTTCAAGACAGAGTCTCACTATTGACCAGGCTAGAGTTCACTGGCACGATCATAGCTCATTGCAGCCTTGAACTCCTGAGCTCAGCTATCCTCCCACCTCAGCTTCCCAAGTAGCTGGGGCTGCAGGTGTGCACCACTATGCCCAGCTAAATTAAGAATCAGGAGTTTAAAGTGAAGCATCGACTGGTCATACAACATTAAATATCTTCTGCACGTCCAATAGCAGTAGAAACCCCTTTCGAAAAAGTAGAAGCTTTATTGCGATGCACAGCAATATTACAACTTTTGGCTGAGATTACAGTGTGCAAAATAAATGACATAATGCAGTACCTCGAACATCAGGTTCCATTGTTGGAGCCAGTACCCTAATCGGCTGTGACAGGGAGTGAGGATCCATGGGGCAGAAGGGAGCAGAGCCAGATGCTGAGAGATCTCAGAGTTGGAGGAAGGAAACAGCTGACAGCAGAGCACAGACCCTGTCAGTCCAGAAGCTCAGGAGCTGTGATCTGAATTCAGCACGTGGGGAGGAGGAGGCCACGCAAACCAGCTTCCCTCTCTGGAGCCTCCTGGACAGTCACCGCCAGGGAAACGCCAATGACAGCTGAAGGGAGCTGCCCACATGTGGGAAGCCAGGGAGTGCAGGGTTTTACAAGCTTGAACAGACCTTAAAAATCACCCAACTTGCTCATTTCACACGTCAGGGAAAGGAACAACTACCCAGAGGCTTATCTTTAGGATGCAGACCCCACGCCTCTAACCTAAGTCCTCTATGCCTCGCCACACAAAGCAGATGAGCAGCATTTGGTGGAAATGCGGACCCTCAGACCTGCCTCAGGACCGCTGAACCAGGAATTATTTTGAAATAACATCCCCAGAAAATTCCCATGCACTCGAAGGCTTAAAAAGCACTGCTCTGGCCAGGCACGGTGGCTTATGCCTGTAACCCCAGTACTTTGGGAGGCCAAGGCAGGCAGATCCCGAGGTCAGGAGTTTGAGACCAGCCTGGCCAACATAGTGAAACCCCCGTCCTACCAAAAAAAAAAAAAATAGAAAAAAAAAATTACCTGGGCGTGGTGGCAGGTGCCTGTAATCCCAGCTACTAGGGAGGCTGAGGCAGGAGAATCGCTTGAACGCGGGAGGGAGGGGTTGCAGTGAGCCGAGATCGCACCACTGCACTCCACCCCTAGTGACAGTGCTAAGACTCCATCTCAAAAAAAAAAAAAAAAAAGCACTGCTCTAAACCACAGGTTACCTCTTCCAATCCAGGAAAGCACAGACTCTGGAACCAAACTCCCAAGTTCAAATCTCGATTCCTTTACATCCCAACTCTGTGACCTAGGCAAATGCCTTAAACTCTCTGTCTCTCAGCTTGCCTCTGTAAAGTCATCACGATAACCTATCTTATAGGGTTCTTGTGAGGGTTCTCAATAATTTGTCATATTGTTCAAATTATCTTGGAATGTCTGCTAACTCCACTGTCTCCCTAATAGATTGGGAGCTCCTCGGAGACAGAGAATTTCCTGTGTATTCTGGATCTCTCCAGTTTGTGCTCCAGATGCAATCTCCACTCTGTTTCTCATCAGAAGGCCAGCCTGTGTGGTCATATCAACAAACTTCCCTACCTTCTGCTTTCTAGCTTCATGCATGAGGGGGAACCTGGCCTGAGAGCAGAGGACAGGAGGAAGAGAATTCAGGGTGTTTCTCACCCAGACTGCCTCACTGCCGGGTCACCTCAGGCTGACTGGTGACTTCATCCTTTCAGAAGGGCATCTGGACCAAAGGTTCCCATCACGATGACTTCTGCAGGACTCTTGCTTCCCAGGTTATGGGTGATAACAGTTCCTCTGCAGTGACTGCCATAGGGTTACAGCCTCACTGGTGTAAACAGTCCCTTTGTAGATAATCCCCCTCCAATGATCCTAATTAGAATGTACCATCTCTCTCCTCTTGTGGGTCACTACGTCTTCTTCCATTCAGCCAAGAAGTATTTTATGCACATATACTATGTGCCAGATACTATTTTAGGTGCTGAGGACACGAAGGTAAAATAAAAAGGACAAGATCCCCGCACTCACGGAATTCATCTTCAGACTTAACACCGTGTCTGGTACAGAGCAGGCGCCCTTCTAAAGGGATAAATATAATTTCCTCTTCTTGTTAGAACTTTTCCTCAACCCTGAATCAGAAGTGCTTACTAGGGTTCAGCAAGAGCCTGCTGATTACATATAGCACATAGGCCAACGGGAACAAGGGATGGGGGGAAGTAACCACACAAGTGACTCTGAGCCTTTGCAGAAGGGTGCAGCTGAAACAAGCAGCATATAGACTTGAATCCAAATCTACTCATTTTCATTTAACAAACTCAAGGACTTTGAAAATATTTTACCTGAGAAAGTGAGATTTAAAAAATAAACACAGGAAGATGAGTTTTGTGGCTTTTCTGACAGATCAAACCGCTGCATGGAGCATAACTCCCACCATCTGCCAAAGAACTATACCACAGGTGAATATTGATGCTTATGCTTTCTTAAAGAATGAATTTCCTGGAAAACAGCCATGTTTCTTAGGAGGCAAACAGGTAAAGCTAAATGTCTTATTAGGAAGATGTGTCACTTAAAATTCTGAGTTTGGGCTTTGCAAGGTCATCTTTCCACATCTGCTTGAAAGTTTCATCAAAGTAATACCCATGCCTAGAGACCAGGAGATGCTATTGATTCTTCTCTCCCACTCTTCCTTCTCCAAAAGTCAGATTTACTGGAGGCAAGCAGAGAATCTACATTTAGAACCGTCCCTGAGAAGGATGACCGGAGGATGACAGCGTTGTCATCTGCAGCAAGGATGGTGGCTACGAGCACTAAGACAATTTAATTATTTCCTGAGGTCAACAAAGATTTCACCTGCTCTTTCTACAGCTGTTCCCAATTAGAATAAAAGCCAGGAAACCCAGCGATAATAACAGCTCATGGGTTCGAAAGTCTTCCCTCTCAACATAGTACTAATTCAGCTAGGTTATAAAATGGGGAGGAATCAGAATGGGAAATTCCATCCAGTATTTGCTCAAAAGGCCCTCACATTGTTGGTATTTTTGTTAGTGTTTGTTAATCTTAAGCATGAACTTTTTAAAATCCCTGTTTTCTGCAAGTCAGAGTAGGTTCCCTTGCAAGGATTATTCTATTAACATGAAATTGAACAGGAGTGGGTACTACGTATTCTTGAGGAACATCACGAATTGGAACTTGGAGGAAGGCGTGGAGTCAAATGAACAAAAAAGCAAAAATCGATTTTCTGCAGTTTTTTGTCAGTGAACTCTAGTTTTTACTAAAAGAGAATTTAATTCAGCAAATAAATGGACTGATAATAATCTAAAAGTCTAGCAAAGTGGATTTTATTTGGTTTATTTATATAAATTTTAAAAAAGGCTGGAGTGCAGTGGTGCTATCTAGGCTCACTGCAACCTCCGCCTCCTGGGTTCAGGCGATTCTCCTACCTCAGCCTCCAGAGGAGCTGGGATTACAGATGACTGCCACCATCCCCAGCTAATTTTTGTATTTTCAGTGGAGACAGGGTTTCACCATGTTGGCCAGGCTGGTCTCAAACTCTGGTCTCAAGAGATTCACCTGCCTTGGCCTCCCACAGTGCTGGAATTACATGCCCACTATGCCTGGCCACAAATATGATTTTAAATAACATAACAGCAAAGCAGTAGAGAGTTAACTTTAAGCTCTTAGAAGAAAAGAAACTGTTCAGGAACTATCTGCTCCTTTTTATCCCATTTACGCCTGAGGTTGCAATTTTTTGAATTTTTGCAATCAGACCTTGGCAATGACCATGAGCAGTAGGATATAAATAACTCAATAAGCAAGTAGTATCGATATATAAAAAAAGTTCACACTTTGGATCCATTTAAGTACAAAAAAGGAAATGAAATGCTGCTATATGGCTACCCAAATGTACACAGATTTTTCCAGTTGTTGTAGCTACCACTTTTTATTACACACTTAAAAGATTTTTGGCAGCAACTGACCTAATTCTTCCAAGCCAGAATATGAATTCCCATATGGTTCCATATTCTTTCCATTACTATACAGTTTTTCTTGGCTACTGTTTTCTTCTGCTCATTCCTTTTTCTCTCCTATAATATTCAAGCAACTTTACTCTCATTCCTATAAACAAAGATACGTGTTATGATTATTTCTTTCGATCAGAATATTCTTATCCTGAAATTAGTCAATTAAATATTTATTCCATTTAAATTATGTATAATACACCGTATTAAGGACTGTTGTAACTTTTTTTAAAGAGACATTAGAAAGACTTCAAAATCTTTTTGAAAAGGGCATACATAATAAAGGTTACCAATACATGGTAGCAAATGACAATTGCAAAATCAGTAAAGCAATACTAAATTCACTGGGCCATAGCATAAGGGGATACCAGACTAGACTGGTGCTCAGGAAAGAGTATTCAAAGGACTGACTTTAGACAGGAAGAAGTTACTGAGTGGAAAAGGTGAAGGTACAGAGGTAGATGACAAGAAAGGAAAAACCATGGCAACCAGAAACACAAGGTATATTTCGGTGGGAGTGAGGAGAGCCATTCAGCTGGAGTAAGCCCTTCCAGTAGGAAAGTACTGGGGGATGAGGATAATCAGATGGGCTGGAAGTCAATCAGCTTATGAACACCAAGAGAAAGACACCAAGAAAGCATGGTTCAGAGACTGCCTCAAAGGCCAGACAAATCCCATTGTAGACCTGGTCCCGCTACATACTAGCCTGGATTTCCAACCACAAAATGTTGATGATAACAGCACTGATCTCAAAAGAGACTCTTTACATATTAAACAGGAAAACACTTACCATAGTGATTAGCATATATTGCAGGATTAAAAAAAAAATTACAGCCTGCCCTATCATTAGCCATGCTGAGGGGTCTGGGTGCCCTTGTGTCATCATTAAAGGGATCTTGGTACAGAGTGACATGACAAATCACTCTTTTGGCAAACAATGCCCATCACCCTGTCCAGAGGGAGGAGACCACGCCCCACATCCCCTTTATTCAGGCTTCTCATACCATTTAAAGTCAGTCCAACAACATAGATTGGAACTGGTCTCTTACATAATTTCATTATGCCCGAGGGCCTCCAGGATAAAGCCTCTCACCTCTATACTCAGCTGTAGGTTTCCAACAATGTTCCAGTACCTTCTCTTATATATGCTGAGCTTCTCAGTACAGTGAACATGGACTTGGCTCAAGAAAGACCTGGATTCAAACACTGACTGCATGTGTTACTCTTGACAAGTTATTTTCTCTGAATTCAATTTTCTCCCATTTAAAATATGGAACATGAGATGTCAGGCCCCGGGCATTACCTACTTTAATCATCATAACGATCCTATGAGAGAGATGTTACATTGGTCTCATTTTGCCTATAAGGAAACTGAGGTCTAGAAAGGTTAAGTAACTTGCTGAGTCACAGATGGTGTGCGTGGCGGAAGGAGGCAGTGTGACCCCACAGAGTCTCCTTTGTGTCCTCCTTTCCCACATTCTCAGAATCCTGAGGGGGTAACTGCATGGGTCACGCCTAGGCCTAGGGCCTACCTGATGTAACTTAATCACCTATGAGAATGCCCTTGGTTAACATAAAAGCCGTAATGAAGGGAAATATTTAATATCCTCTAAAAAGTTGTTTACTTATTATCACATTATTTTTACACCTAACACCAAATAGCTGACAGCCATTTTAGTGACATAGGGAGGCTACAAAAGTCAGGCTAAAGTGCCAGCTGTTCACCACACTCTTATCTCCAATATTCCTTCTAGAATTAACAGCTTTTGATAAAAATTTCCATCTTCTGAACACATTCTGCCTTGTCACTCTCCTAGCTGCAACCTGACAAAATTTGTAATCGGGTTGGCTTTATGCCTCAGTGTGAGCTTGAATCTCTTATGAGCTACTTCTCTATTCATTCATCAGTCTTTCTCTCCATTTCTGTGCCATCGATAATTTTTCCGAACTCAACACATGATGCTCTTTTCTTCACCTGTTTCAGTATTGCTCTGCTCATTTTATTGTTTTACTTGCTAAGCTTCCCATGTCTTTGCTTTGATAATGCAAGACCATTATTTTTTCATTGCAGTTTCCACAACATATTCATGCATTTGAAGTTGTTTATCTGTTTTTCTTTGAAGACCTACATCCAAGACTTTACTGGGGAAAATGTCTTGCTTCTGATATTACCGCTTAGGTCTTTGTGCCTTTTCATAATGCAATAATCCTCATTCTCTTTTACTTTGCCCAGGCACAGAATGTGTCCTAAAATAGATGTTGGCACACTGCTTTCCCACCGAGCAGACAAAAGGTATCTACTTAAACTATGATTCTCTTTTTCCTAATCCAATACTGCCTTTTGTCTTCTTACATTTCCACATGTCTCTTAATTTCCAGGAAAGTACAAATTCTTCACAGGGATAATTTATTTCTCCTGAAACACGCTGCTGAGTTTGCCTGTCTCTAATAAAGGCCACACACATTTACTAACCTGGAGAATAACTGGCATGCTCTGATTTTTTCAAGTGGGTTACAGCAGACACAAGAACTCCTCATACGGATGAACTCCTGACCCTTTCCAGGATACCAGTCTTTCTCCCTGCATATCCCACCATTTGGCACGCTCCACCTTTGGACTGCCACAGTAAGCAGGTGGGTAACCTGTGCCCATAAGCCAGACAATCATAAGTTATTTTTACAGTTCTACAAACCAAACGGGGGATGTCTATATATAGACATAAATAGAGCCACATATAGAATCATATTTTTAAAATACCTGAGCAAAATACTTTAAGAATATACCACATTTCTCATGCCTTTCCTACTGGGCTGCCACACTAGTGATTTTTCAAAAAGCTCATTTTAAAAATATAACTTAATTTTGCTTTAATTTCAGTAATTGGTTATTTGGAGTTTTTGTTTTCTTCTTTTCCTTTTTAGAACAGAAGCTGTTACAGTATTTCCAGGAGGCATGAATCCTTTGATTTTAAGACCATCTATTGCCACTTTCAACTGATTAAAGTGATTACCTGGGACTGCTGGGTCTATTCTAACTCTGTATAAATATAGTCAGAACATAACTTGCTGAATCTGTGTGTGTGAACTCTGCTTCTCACTAATAACTGGCTTCTGTTACACGCATTACCTTCTTCTAGGCTAGCTAAAAATATCTAACCATTAAACAACTAATCATATGCCAACCGTGTTCACATTCAACCCCAGAACTAAGCTGAACCTGGATCAGGTGAGCAGAGGTAAAGCCCATGATAGAAGAAAACAGCAACACACACTCAGAATAGAGACCAGCAAGAAGGCACAGAATCCTCTGCATTCTTTAAGTAGGTACCATCCTTAACCCGATCACTTTTTGAAGTTATTAGATTTCCCATCAAACCCAGTTTTCTGCTTGCAGAGGAAAAACAGAGTGAATTAAGACTCAGGAGTCATGCTGCAGGGGCCTGATTTCCAGGTTCTCCATTATTCGCTGCATTTTTCCAGGGCAAATTACTTATCCTCCCCATGGCTCCCTTACTGAAGTTGCAAAATGTGGGTAAGAATGGCACCAAGCGCATAGAGTTGTTATAAGGATTAAGTGAGTTAATTTATGTAAAGTGCTTAAAACAGTAGGCAAATATAGTAGTCACTCAATAAATGTCAGTTATATTACTAATTATGCTCAATATATTCTGCAGAATTATTTACTGGAATCCAGGATTATATACAGTAAGAGAACTATTACCTCCTCGTGTAATAGGTGTTTAATAAATTCTTGTGAAAGTATACTCACTGAAGCAGGGCCACTTCATAAAACACTCTAGCATCGATGTTGACAGGCACGGAAGGACGACTACATTTTTAACTTGAGTTCAAAGCCTCACAATGTACAATGGGTATTGCTAAGAGTCACTGTTGGTGCAGATGCAGTTTCAGGACCAACTAGGAGGTCAGCAGAGCCACATCCACCTACCTCCAGCTAAGCATCAACTGTGCAGCAGGTGTTGCCACAGGTGAAAACAATGTACGAACAAAAAAGACAAATCACTGAAACAGCCTTGCATAATTTGGGGCTTTTGAAAAGTAGTTCTCTCTGGGTTATTTCAAAGTCGTAGATTCTTCTCAGGTCTATTACAAACTGTAGATTAAGGAGATTAAGACAAGGTGACACCTGAGGATTCCTGTGGGTACATTTTCTTCCTGGCCACATAGATCATCCAATCCATTTTCTCTGGGGAAATCAACTGTATGACCAGATTAACCAAGCGCGAAGCATAATTTACATGAGAAGGTTATGGCCTCAGAAAGCAGCCAATATGCAGAAAGCCCAGGACAGGCATTGCCCCTGAGGAGTCAGCAAAGGCAATGGGACCAAAGGCTATGTTAAGGTTGACTTGAGCTCCACCAGTACAGTTTCACTCCTTAGGTAAAGTCAAAAAAAAAAAAAAACAGAAAAAACTATGACTCAATAGGAATATGGATGTTTATCACATTATTTTTTCATACTCCCCTGAATAATTTAAATTTCTTCAGAACTAAAAAAAGGAGAAATAAAGAAAAGCAACCTTTTCCTTACTTAAATTCTCTCTCTTTTTTTGAGATGGAGTCTTGCTCAGTCACCCAGGCTGGAATGCAGCGGCGCGATCTCGGCTCACTGCAACCTCCGTCTCCCAGATTCAAGTGATTCTCCTGCCTCAGCCTCCTGAGTAGGGGGGATTACAGGTGCGTGCCACCACACCTGGCTAATGTTTGTATTTTTAGTAGACACAGGGTTTCACCATGTTGGCCAGGCCGGTCTCAAACTCCTGACCTCGTGATCTGCCTGCCTCAGCCTCCCAAAGTGCTGGGATTACAGGCGTGAGCCACCATGCCGGGCCTAAATTCTCTCTCTTAAAAAACAAAAATAATAAACCTAGTGACTCACTAGTGTGCCACCAAGACTACGTGCAACCCTGTGCTGGCATGCCCACAGCAAAGGCTTGCACGAAGATGCAATAACTTTGAAATGTCCACAAAGTGATTCTTAACCAGATACACACATACACACACAATCCATGTCTCAGAAATGCCACACGTAAAGTAGTTCCACTGAAGAGCAGCACAACCATCCAACATAACACTCAGCAGACAGAATAATCAGGAGCCCAGGATTGCCTCTATCCCGCAACAGCTAGTTCACTGCTGCGTCAGAGAGCTTTTTAGTATTTAAAGACTGCTTACGGATGAAACGTGACACCTCGCACCCGACATTTCACTTTAAGGTGAAGAATGACTTCACTTTAAGGTGAAGAATGACTTTCTGAAAAGTGCTGAGCCGGGTGCTCTGAACAGAGACATTCTATTTCTCTCCAACAGGATCTTGCCATGGCGCAGAGCCAGGCAGAGCAGCAGCACGCAACATGCAAAACAGGGGTGGCCGGGCGCGGTGGCTCACGCCTGTAATCTCAGCACTTTGGGAGGCCGAGGCAGGCGGATCACCTGATGTCAGCCGGACCAATATGGAGAAACCTCGTCTCTACTAAAAACACAAAATTAGCCAGGCGTGGTGGCACATGCTTATAATCCCAGCTACTCAGGAGGCTGAGGCAGGAGAATCGCTTGAACCTGGGAGGCGGGGGTTGCTGTGAGCCGAGATCGTGCCATTGCACTCCAGCCTAGGCAACAAGAGCGAAACTCCGTCAAAAAAAAAAAAAAAAAAAAAAAGGGGGGGGGCGGTGGCGGGGAGGTGGGGGGAAGCCACTCAGGGAAAAGGGGAAACAGATTCCTGATCCCAGGAGACTTCTGCTTTTCCCATCAGTTCTTTCTAGAAGTTGCTCCTAAATGTCTCCAGAAAACACTGTAAGGGCTTGACCTCTACAGCCTGGGGCAGCCTAGATAGTGGAATCAAAGGGATGTGGGTTCACATCCTGGGTCTTCCACTCTCCAGCTGTGTCCCGCTGAGCAAATGATATGAGCTCCCCCAGCCTTGCCTTCCACATGTAGGAAGACCTACTTCCCAAGGGCATGGTGACAGTTAATGAGTTGAATGCTGTTTACCTCCTGGCTTATAATAGGCATTCCATAGGGGCTCCCTTTTCCTTTCCAGTGGGAAAGAGATCACGAATAATGAAGCCAATCTTGCAAGACACTGAAAAGTAGCACCACAGATGAGCAAACAGGCAATTTATTATCCACCCCCTTTCTTCTCCAACTGTAGAAAGACTGCCTATCTTCAGATTAGGGTACAATAGTAAGTGCCAGTTGGGGGCTTGTGTTGTACTGGGCCCCATGCAACAGTCTTCACATATGTCACATCATTTACAATAATTATTACTAATTATTCTTATTTTATAGATCTGGAAATCAGTTAATTCAACTTTTTACTGCCACTAAATGAAAAATCTTGGACTTAAACCCATTTTATGTGACTCCAGCTGGAATCCATGTACCTAATCCCTGAGCATGCCTCAGCTTCGTTATTGTTAAATGTAAACAAGTAAGGAAATTCTAAAATCATTTTTTGATGAAAATAGAATCAACAGGGCCATTCTAGTCAACATACTATTTTCCTTATGCAGATACCAAACTTTGTTTCTTACTATTCAAGCTCTAAAACTAAGAGTCTGACATACAGAGTTGATCAGAATTTATCTTGGCCAAAGTGAATGCCTGGCAGTTAAGAGCTATAGTGTGACATTGAGCTGCACTTGCTACATGACTTAGGAAAATGCAGTCAATATTAGGTTGCAGAGCTTCCAACTGATCAAGCCAGAAAAAGATATTTACTTCACATCTGCTCATTTTCTTTGCCAAGAAGAAAAGCAATTATCTGCTCTAGTACAAAATACAACAGCTGCTTGGACACAACACACATAAGAAAAAATGATGATTTTAGTCAGAAACCGGAAATAAAAATGACAAACTCAGCAAACGAATGAATAACAGAAATGGATTCTCAACCCGGTGAAGTTTCCATTATTTTCTGTTCTTTAGAAGACAATCATCAATTGAGAAGGCTCAAGCCAATTAACCGGCATGGATACCTGACACAGTTTCCCTTTCTCATGGGCTAAGAAAACAAATGCGCCCACAAGGTTCCTGTTACCTTTTCTTAAATGTGAACACTCTACAAAACTATAAAACTGGGTAAAGAAATTTGTATATGAGACAGCCTCAACAAACAACATACTGAGCTTTCACAAATATGCAGGATTCAATTATGATAAAAATCTCAGAAATATCATTTTATCATTCTCAAAAATATAACAATATCAAATGCTTTGAATTTTCTCTTCTTCACACTTAAATCATATGTTCCATCAGGCCTCATGATCAGACTTTCCAAATCAGAAATCTAATTCAGATGAGCATGCCACTGCCCTGTTAACCTTCATCTGCAGGGGCCAAAGTCCCCTGACTTCACTCCCAAGTTCCTCCATGACAGGACTCCTGCCTACCCTTCCCAACCTCATCTCCCACTGCTCACGCCTGAGCGGCTCATAGTTGCACGTGTTCATGTACACACACACGCACACACACACAGAGGCATTCTGCAGTTGCACACGTCCGTGTCTCTGCCCAAGCTATGCTTTCTGCCTGGAGAGACTATCATTGTCTCATCTGTTAAGACTGAGTTTGAGCCAAACTTCTCAAGCTGGTTAAGGTCACCTCTCCTGTGAGCCCATAATTCTGTGTACATACTTCTAGCATTGTACCTGCCATCCTCAGTGAAATTTATCTTTGTATGACTTCCCCACCAAGATGTAAGCTAATCTGTGCTGGGCCAACCAGTCATTTTTTTGAAAATTTTGAATTGGGGCACAGTAATTCTAGTCTATCTCTCATAGAGAATTGAACAGAGAGGCTGTATGAAACTAGCACTGAGGCGGTCCTGCACACATCAAATTTTAAAAAGTCCATCTTTTTTTTTTTTTTTCCTGAGATGGAGTCTTGCTCTGTTGCCCAGGCTGGAGTGCAGTGGCACGCTCTCAGCTCACTGCAACATTCGCCTCTCAGGTTCAAGAGATTCTCATGCCTCAGCCTCCCGATCAGCTGGGGTTACAGGCACGTGCCACCACACTCAGCTAATTTTTGTATTCTTAGTAGAGACAGAGTTTCACCATGTTGGCCAGGCTGGTCTTGAACTCTTGACCTCATGATCCACCTGCCTCAGCCTCCCAAAGTGCTGTGATTACAGGCGTGAGCCACCGCGCCCAGCCCCCATATTTCTTTCGCTATTGATTTTAAAGTGATGAGGTCTCACAGTGTGGCCCAGGCTGAAGTGCAGTGGTGTCATCACAGCTTACTCTAGCCAGGAATTCCTGGACCCAAGTGATCCTCCTGCCCCAGCCTCCCAAGTGGCTTAAGCCACAGGTGTGTGCCACTAGCTCATTTGTAAAAAATTTTTGAAGAGATGGGGTCTGTGATGGTTAATACTGAGTGTCAACTTGATTGGATTGAAAGATACAAGGTATTAATCCCGGGTGTGTCTGTGTGGGTGGGGGAAAGGCAGATCCACCCTTAATCTGTGGGCACAATCTATTCAGTTTCCAGTAAATATAAAGCAGGCAGAAAAACACGAAAAAGAGAGACAAGCCTGGCCTCTCAGCCTATATATCTTTCTCCCATGCTGGATGCTTCCTGCCCTCAAACATCAGACTCCAAGCTCTTCAGTCTGGGGACTCAGACTGGCTCTCCTTGCTCCTCAGCTTGCAGACAGCCTATTGTGGGACCTTGTGATCGTGCAAGTTAATACTTAATAAGCTCCCCTTTATATATATATCTCTCTCTCCTATTAGTTCTGTTCCTCTAAGAGAACCCTGACTAATACAGGGTCTCCCTATGTTGCCAGGCCTTGAGCTCCGAGGATCAAGTGATCTTACCTCGGCCCTCCATGGTGCTAGGATTATATGCATGAGCCACCAGACCTGGCCCAAGTCAGTCTTTACAAAGAAGGAAAAAGGAAAACAATATTAATTTTTTAAAAAGTGATAGAGATACTATGAAACCCCAGAGGGGCACAAATGTAAATGTTTTGACCTTGCCAGTTCCTGTGTCCAGAAACCATGTTTAATACGTGTCCTCAAGTGTTGTTAGATTCTAGTGTATTTTTCTAACAAATACTGCAAATTGTTTAAACAAACTTTTTAAAGTTTTGCTCTCACAGGCAAATGATCCCTAAGACATTTGTATATACAGTAAGTTTTTAATAAATGTTTATTAAATATATCACAGAACCACCTTTTAAAAATCAATTTGCCAACGCACAACATTAGTACATTATGATTATTGAAGACAAAATACATATAACACAAAACTTAATCTTTTTAAAATACTGACATTTTCCATCATTCCATTTGAGCTAAGTTCCAAATGCCAAAAATTAACAATGGAAAAGGAAAAGAGAAAAATGACAATGACCACTGGCAAAATTTCCTCCAAAGTCTGTGTAGTCACAAGAGTCTCTCATTATCGTATCTCATTTTAGGGTCAACCTCTAACTCTCACACAATTTCTAACTACACAAGCCAATGGTATGGTCATTTAAAAAGAAGAGGAAAACTGGCCATACAGTTCTTAAGAGTTTGAAGATAATAGACTTTCCAGAGAGTATCAAATGACATGAGGCCAACCAGCTTGTCTCTCTTGTGTCACTTCATGGATAAGAAAAACCAAGATCTAGGGAGCTAAAGTAATTGGCCCAAGGGACATCGCTAATCAGAATCCGAGTAGAATTCACTAGCCAGGCTTCTTGCACTATCCTGTGCTCTCTCTCATTTCTTTGTCTCTAGCACAACCTGAGAAATAGCTGTTCTCTAAAAAAAAAAAAAACACACACAGACAAAACCTAATCAGTGACTCTCCATTGTTCAGGTTTTTCAAAAACAGCAATGAGGGACAATGAAAAGGGTTTTAATGCTCAAGACATTCTGTTCTCTTAGTCATCAACCATGATCACATCTACATTTCCTGCTTAGAAATGTCTGGAGATTGGCACCCAATTTCGACTTATCTGAATGGTTTACCCTTATAACCTTGGGAGTTACAAAGAAGAGAAAAACAAATTGTATTGGGATAAATGCACAACCTCTCCCTGACTCTGCATGACAAGCCAAACTGAAGTTTTATAATGAAAGAGATCACTTTTTAAAATCAAGGCTTTTTTTCATCATAATTGCAGTGTGAATCATCACTCCTTCCACGGTCACAAAGAAAAATTACTTAAGGAAGCCAAACGAAAACTATGAAAAAAAATCTCTGATAAAGACTTAACTCTCAGGAACCAGAAGCTCTACCACTAAAACACTGAAATATATTGGTTTCTGATTAGCTACCTAGAGCACGTCTAGCTCTTAACAAAAGACACAAACATTATTCCTTCCTTCCATCCAACTCTGGCTGGCTGTTTGGGTTTGATTGCATTATTTATTTATTTTTCCAAATTATTTATATGTTAATTGTCTTCAGCTCTTAAGAATCTACACTTCTATTTTAAAGACTTTACCAATACTTATATAGGTTAAATCATTAAGGGCAAATCTTTAATGACAGGTCACTCATGAAGACTGTAGCTTAGGGTGACTTCAAAATCAGTATGCACTTCCAAGCTTATATATAAAGTTATAAAGATCATGGTTTGAATAATATAAATAGTATCAAAAATTCATAAATGTACAAAATGAAACACATCCTCCCATATGACTATAAGGTCATCTATCTAAAAAGCTAGTAAATTAAGTCTTTATTATTTGCTTTTCAACCTAATGATTTGTTTATTAAATATTAAAGTGATGATAGTCATTCAAAATACATCAAAAAATTTTAATTTAAAAAAGGTCAGCTGTTAGTCTCAGAAACTAAGAATAACTCTAAATGTGCCTTTTGAGACATAACAAGGATGGCATTCATCAGTTAAGAATTAAGTGTTAGACGGGCGGATCACAAGGTCAGGAGATCGAGACCATCCTGGCTAACCTGGTGAAACCCCGTCTCTACTAAAAAATACAAAACATTAGCTGGGCGAGGTGGCGGGCACCTGTAGTCCCAGCTACTCGGGAGGCTGAGGCAGGAGAATGGCTTGAACCCGAAAGGCAGAGCTTGCAGTGAGCTGAGATCCGGCCACTGCACTCCAGTTTGGGCAACAGAGTGAGACTCCGTCTCAAAAAAAAAAAAAAAAGAATTAAGTGTTATCATAAGGATTCTATTATTGTCTTAAACTTTGATGGACTGGCCATCATTGTTACATGAATGTTTTTCTCTTATAATCTATTTCCCTCTAAAATAGTGTAAGCTCATAAAATGAAGTAGAGTAACCAAATACCATAAAGTCAAACAAAGACTATACAACTTTCCTTCATTAACACAGCAAAGAAAGGGTGAATGGTGTAAAAAGAAAAGCTTTCTAAATAGTAATTCTTCCACATTGGCTTTCTCATAAAATAAACATGGGAGAGGGGAGTTAAATCCTAGTACTATCATTTATGAAAACCCACAATTAAGAGCTATCATAAGCTGTTTCGTGTAATACCTACCTCATTTGTTTTTCACAATAATCTCATGGGATAGGTATTAGTATCACTACTGCCATGGTACACACAAGGAAACTGAGACACAAAGCATGTAAGAAATCTGTGAAAGATCATATGCCTGGTAAGCAGTGGGGGCAGAATTGGAAGCAGTGGGGGCAGAATTGGAACCCAGACACTTTGGTAGGAGTCCATGTTCTTTACTGGTAATGTACACTGCCAACCTCATAGGTTTTGTAAGAATTAAAATTGTAAGCCATCTGTAAAATTTGAGGTATGGTTCCTGGCCATTGGGAAGTGCTACAGTGGTACTCATAATGTTGATGGTGATGAAAATCATGATCATCATGCTTGCTTGTGAATTTTAAGAGAATTTTCAAATCATTTCCACTTCTAAAATTCTGGTTTTCTTCTGATGGATAAAATGTCCTTCCAAACCTCTTCAATTTTTTTAAAAAAAATTTCATTTAAGCATGTATATCTTTAAGGTTCTGTCATATTAACTCTACAATACATAGTACCAGATCAAAACGTGTGCCAGACAATTTTCCAAGCAGCAACCTGGAAAGCCCACCAAATTATCTGAAACCACAATGATCTATTACCTGGCACAGAATAATGTTCTCAAGAAAAAATTATTTACATATCATCTGAGTGTTTACAATGTTAAGATGAACTGATACAGCTTTTATTACAATCACTCCACAACCTGTCAATAGGTTACATTAAAAAAGAGAAAGAGAAAAAAATTAAACTGGTTGATAGTAGCATTAACTAAAAGGGCAAAGATATCAGCAGCTAACTCCCTGCAGCACCGTAAGAGCACTGGCTGTGTTCTGCAAAAGAAGAGAGCTGTTTGGTGGCCTTGAAGTCAGCTGCCAATCTCTTACTCACACAGGCCAGAGGTTGAGTATTCCATATGGTGTCTGCTGAGCTGACAGAAAGCCATGAGACCCGAGATCCTCTTTCAACAGACTATTGTGACAGTGATGGAACTGCAAGCCAAACCAGAAATGCCTATGTTCTCTTTCAACATATGTCCCTGTGCATCCAGTTGGAAGGCAGATGCCTAAGCTTGATTACTCTACACTGAGAAAGCAAAGAACTTATCATCCACTGATTGAAATTCACAGGGGATCAAATATTGCCAAGAATCCAATCAAGATGAAGCAGAATGAACCAGGGACTGTCAGCAGTTAGAAACTATCAACTGCTACCCATAAATTAAAAGGAATTTTTGCCTCCTTAGCATGTGATTTATTTAGAAGAAGCTTTTAGTGCTAACTTCTGAATGAAGCCAACAAGCACTTTATTGAAATGATCTACTTTAGTGCTGAGCTCAGTTCAGGAACCATGTGGAGTTCCAATAAGCTTTCAGATGAGCTTATAAAGGTAGTTCCTGCTTTACCACATACTTTGGGTCTGGTTAAGAAGGGATAAGATCCCTCTCAATTAATGGCTAAGAAACAGTAATAGAAGAAACAAAAATCCCTCTTCAAATTCTCTAGCCACCAAAGAAAACACTTTTCTGGCAAGTTCTATATTTAAGAAAAGCTACTTTAATGAGACCTAGGAAACCAGCTTGAGTAAATAACCCACCGAAGAACATTAAAGGCACAGTAATGACACTATTCCAATAAACACAGTTCATAAATAAGAAGTATTTTAACACTAACTGACACAGTTTATTTTTGAAAATAAGTTTTGTACTTAATTTTTCTTTTTTCTTTTTCGAGGCAGGGTCCTGCTCTGTCATCCAGGTTGGAGTGTAGTGGCATGATCATGGCTCACTACAGCCACAAACTCTTTCGCTTAATTGATCCTCCCACCTCAGCCTCCCAAAGTGAGCCTCCCAAAGTGAGCCTCCCAAAGAGTTACAGGTGTGAGCCACAGTGCCCAACTTTAAATTTTTATTTTTTAAAAATACATTTCCCATCATTTCTGTCATACCTAGAGCAAAATACCACCATTTATTTACCCTTCTCAATAAACTATTTCCTTCTCTACAGGAGGTCATTTGCCTGCAGTAATCAACCACCTCCTTTCTGCAGTGCCTTAACGTTCACTCAGTGTGCTGGTAGTCGCGAAACACCAAAGGACACAGGGTCTTAGCAAAAACTATGGTCAATTCACTACAGCAGTGAATTACAGCAGTGACTCATGACTCATGATTACAGCAGTGACTCACGACTATAATTCCAGCACTTTGGGAGGCCAAGGCGGGCAGATCACCTGAGGTCAAGAGTTCAAGACCAACCTGGTCAACATGGTGAAACCCTGTCTCTACTAAAAATACAAAAATTAGCTGGGCATGTTCCAGATTATTAACAGCCTCATACCATCTTTGAGAGAAACCTAGTGACGTAGTGATATGAGATTTGCAGGTGACAGAACAAATCTCTGTTGAAAGCCTCTATTATTGATGAATAATAACTGGGGTAGCACACCTGTAATCCCAACTACTTGGGAGGCTGAGGCAGGAGAATCGCTTGAACCCGGGAGGCAGAGGTTGCAGTGAGTTGAGATAATGTCACTGTACTCCAACCTGGGCAACAGAGTGAGACTCCATAATTAAAAAAAAAAAAAAAAAAAAAAAGAAAGAAAGAAAGAAACTGAAGAAGGGAAAAAACTCAGGGATGCATATGGACAAAAATTAGGAAGGATATAATTTGGGTATTGTGTCTGAATGATAGGACCCTGAGTATAAACAGTTTTAAAGTTGTTTAACAATACATAACTTTAATTATACTGGTTAGTTTGGTCAGTGTCATTATATAGTTCAGCCTAAAAGTTATTGCTTTCTTGGGTCTGCCACCATCGTGCTCCTACCTCCTGAAAATAACTCACAGTGATCTGAATACAGTCACCTAAAAACTACATCTGAAGACTTAACTATGCATGCCATTGAAGAGAGAATTCCATAGAGAAATGTGGACCAGCTTATTTATACACAACGCAAGGGAAGTGAGGAAAAAGCTATTAGCAGCAATTAAAAATTTGCAACAACCCTTTACAGTAAGATCTTGGTTCATATCTGCTTCCACGAGGTGGTTTGTGTTTTTAACATGCATCACTGAGGTTTATATTTTAAGAGATTTTAAAATGAGGGATGTGGGATTTATTAAATAAATACGAACCTACAAACTTCACTTTTAACTGTTACATGTATTTTCTGTGTGGGCCCATTAGTTAACTCTACACCTCTTGATCAGTCATTTCGTTTTTGAAAGCAGCAGCTGAATGAGACTGAAAATGACTCATCTGAGATCAATCAGTGAATATGATGTATAAAGGGGAGAAAGAGAACTCAGTTATTATTCATCAATAATACAGGCTTTCAACACAGATTTGTTCTGTCACCTGCAAATCTCATATTACTAGCTCACTAAGTTTCTCTCAAAGATGGTATGAGACTGTTAATAATCTGGAACACGTTTTCCCTACTCATAGAATCATATGTGTGACATAAAAGTTCAAAAGCTTACCTCAGGAGTTTAATTTGCACAGCATTTCTTACTTTGGGGAAAAAGTGTGATATAAGGTCTACAGCAATAAAACATAAAAATGACACTTAAAAGATCAGTTACCCATTTTATCATTGAAGGTCAAAATATTTATATGTCTCCCTATGTCCCTTGAATTTAATTACCTTATAATTCACTTTAGTGCCAGACTGTTCTCTAGTCTTAAACTTGTTTTGTTTTTTATTTGTACACCTATGTGCAAGGTATTTACAGGAAAAAACTTTTAAGAGCCACTGAAATGAAAATCTAACCATTATCTTACCCACAAAAGTAGAAAAGGAGTTCATTTTATGTAGAAATATCATGATCATTATCCCATAAAGTTTCATAAGGATAGGGCTTTGTTTATTTCACTGCCATATTTCCAGAACCAAAAATAGCGCCTGACACATAGTAGGTGCTCAGTAAACAGTACTGAATGAATAAATGATCCATAACATACCCTGAAGGGTAGCAGAGGAAAGAGGAAATGTCCCAGAATTTATTGAGCCAAGAACTGTCTTCAGTGCCTACTGTGGTCATTGTCATTTAAATATGAAACCAATCAAGTATATATGAAGAATGACTATACATATATAGGTGTGTACATACTTGATATATATGGAATGAAGGTAAGATTTCATTTAGAATTCACTGGGCTTTCTAATGTGAAAGGGAAAGTGTTTCCATGTGTGCACAAATTTGATGTATTTAAGATGCTGGCAGGTGTTTACACACAAAACATTTCTCATTTCCCATGGAATAATTCAGTAAAAGAAGCATCAACTAAAATGTAATCTGATTCTAGAGTAGGTACTCTCAACTCTAGGCTTTGCATTATACTTTCTACCCATAAGTCAATCAGTAAGCCACATAAAAATAGGCGAACTAAATTAATGACCTGCAGTAGGATTTTTTCCTGGGCTTAGATTTTTCCCTGTATTGGATAACTTCTGAAAACAATATTTTGCCTGATAACATTTAGCCCAATCTTGTCAACCTCATACCAATGCATTCAATACAACTATGTCCTAATAGTTTTGAAGTTGAACAACAACAAAAATCCACACAAACTCATTCCTTGCCTGTATATTGCAGGTTCAGCATTTTCATAATGCATTCTGGTGCTCAGAAACCCATATGGGGAAAACAATATTCAGAATACTAAACAAATAATGACGCTGCTGGCTTCCATGTGCTGAGTGGCCATGGTATGCCAGGCACCAACTACATGCTTATACATGTACAAATGCTTTTAGTCCTGATAACCAGCATTTCCCCCTTTGAGAGATGAGAAAACTGAGGCTCATAGAGATTAAATAACTTGTCCAGGATCAAGTAAGTGATAGAGCCATGATTTAAACGGTCTGTCTGCAGAGTCAGAGATGTTAAGAACGATGATAATGTTGCCTCTTCCAACTTTTATTTGCTTTACCTGATCACCTTCTGACAAAAGTACAAGCACAGTTTTCAAAAGTAATTGTAACAGTAATCAAATTTATACTCAAATGTATGACATCTTTTTTTTCTTTTTCTTCCAAAGAGAAAAGATATATGACAACTTTCCACGGGGGGAAGATGGTCCAGGCCCACAAACACATTAACTTAGTGAGAATCCTGCCCAATTCCAGCTGTGCTGTCTGCTGCTTTCCAATCATCACTCTTTCTAAAATAGCCGGCTACTTGAGGTTAAAAAAAAAGAAAAAGTCATCTACAAAGCATGTCACCTAGTTCAATGTATTAGCACCAATACCCTATACTGAAGCAAGTCAAGAGGTGTCTCATTTGTGGAACCAGAGATGACTGCAAGAATCTTTGTACCTGCTGAGAGTTCAATGGAGAGGCCAGCTCCACATAGAAATGATACAAGCACCCTGCCTCTTCCCCAAGGCTTAGCCCTCACCCTGGACTCTGGGCTTTAGAGCATAGTAAATGGTCAAAGCACAAGTTTAGGAGTCAAACAGTCTGGGTTCCAATCCTGACCCTCCCACTTACTATGTGAAATTGGACAAGGGTTTTTAACCTCTAAGCCTCAGTTTCTTCATAGCAATGGGAGTTACAATATCTACCCTAAAAGAGATACCACAGTGGTTAGATAGAATAACATATGGGACATGCTAGCCCCCTTTCTGGTACATAGTAGTTGGATAATAGAAAGTTTTCTTCCCCCTCCTGAGGGAACTTCTCACCGGTGCTCTGGAACTGGCTGACACTGGTTTGGAAGAGCTGACTATTAAATTTTTAGGAATTTTACAAGTCACTGACTTAAAAAACAGCCATTATTAAAAATTAAAGTAAATAAACTTAAAATTAAATATGTCATATTTTAAACAAGGTACTAAATATTCAAAGCTCATTACTCTTGAGTTGGCTTTTGCTTCACTTTGCTATTATCTATGCTTTGGAGGTTATTTATGTCTATTTCATCTGTCTGGTAGAAACATGGCATCACAGTGGACTATGACACAGCTCTCACAACTCTGTGGTCAGTGAAGTCACACTCATAGTTTGAAATCAGCCACAGTGGGAGTATTTACATTAGCAAACACTACAAATCAGGAGTCCCTTTCTTTGGAGAGCCAGTTATTAAACAATTAGCAGCACACCACAGGAATTCATATTTCATCCTACCCTTTCTGCTCCAGCATGATTCATCTCTCCTCTCTACAGGTTATCTAAGAATACACACACACACACGCACGCGCGCGAGCACACACACATGCGCACGCACGCACACACGCGCACACACACACACACGCACACACGCACGCACACACGCACGCACACACACACGCACACACACACACACATGCGCGTGTGCGCACATACACACGTCTGAAAAGAAAAACAAACCTCTCTCCCACTAACAACCTTTTCTCCATTTCTTCATTGGCAAATTTATTGAAAATGTTCCATCTATGCTTAATTTCCAACATTTCCTTATCATCCACTCATCAACTGATCCATGTCACAAACATGTAAGCAGCTGCTATTGGCCAGACACTGTGACAGGAGCTGGCAACACATCTGTGAGACACCCTGGCATGAACCTGCCCTAACCGAGTTTATAGCCACATGGCAGCCTAGCTTCTGTCCCACCTTGAACATCTCCAGTGATCTCTGTACTCATTTTCCTCCACTCTTTAGCCTCCATTTAAAAAATTCACAATTTCCCCAATTGTTTCACCTTCTTTTCCTCCATGGCCCTCAACAAAAATGTCAAGATTTTCTCAATGTTTTAACCCTTTATTTCTCTTCCCTTTTCCTCGGGAATTTCATGCATTACTGTGATTTTATTCTCTCCCTAACCACCGGAAAACCTATTACTCCCCTAATTTTTCCACTTAGTAACTAATGCCACCATCCACCCACCTGGTTAAGCCAGAAACTTGGAAATCCTTGTTTCCTTCCTTTCCCTCTCCCCGTAATCACAAACATTAGCGAGTCCTGTTGGGTCTGTATCAGAAATGTATCTCAAATCCACCTCATCTCTTCATTGCAGTTTCCATGACTCCTCAGCTAAGACCCCTTTTCCCTCACTCAGCTTGTGTGAAAGCCTCCTAACCCTTTTCCCTCCTTCATGATTGTCCCCAACAGCCTGCACCACAAAGAGACAAGAGGGAATGTTTTTAAAAGAAATGTAATCATATCTGTCTATACATAAAAAAATAAAAATAAAAACAAAAATACTCCAGCATCTTCCCATTCCCCCAGAATAAAATCCAAACCTGCTTCCACAGCCAGCACAGCCCTTCACCTGTGCCCTGCCCTCTCCCTGCCCTCACCGCTTTTCCTCCCAATTTGCTCATGACAGTCAAGCTTGGAACCCTCTGCCAGATCCTTGCACATATTCACTGGCTCCTCTCCTCATTCAGGAGGATTCAGAAGCCTTCCCTGGCCAACCAACCCAAATGCCCCCAGGCTAAGGCATTGCTCCCATCACATCCTGCCTTACTCTCTTCTTAGCACTCCCATTACTGACTTCTTAGCAATCATTCAGTGTTGATTACTTTTTGTCTACCTTTCTCTACTAGAAGGAAAGCTATACAAGAGCAAGGACCTTGTCTTTCTTATTTACCAGGACACTCCTGGTGCCTGGAACATGCACTTGTCAGCCACTCAACAGATATTTATTGATGAATGAACAAAAGAATGAATGAATGGGGCAAGATAAAAAAACAAACACAGGCAAAGGCAAGAATAATTGGAAACAAAGACTGCAGAAAGAGGAAGTTTTAAGGGACTACACAGAAGAGTAACAACAGCAATCTGAAGTGGTAAAGTGCTAATCCTATGAATGGAATTTCCACATGTTAAAATAATTTGAGGTCATTAGGCTAAGGTGACTCCGGCACCCTGCATCCCTACATCAGCAGAGAAACCTAACTCAGTGTAAATGGTAAAATGAAACCAAGCTTAACCACCAACTAACCTCTAACTAGGGACTTTCCACTGGAATGATCCACATAGGGCTACTACTCCCCTTTAACCAATCAAATATTTCCTTTGCTCTGTTTCTGCATTTGCCCTATAAAAGCTTCCCCACACCCTGCCCCAGCAGGGGAGCCCCAAACCACCCGCAGTCTGGAGCTGCCCAATTCATTCATCACTTTCTGCTCAAATAAACGCTTTAGCTTTTGAATGTGCCTAAGTTTATCTTTTAACATATATCTGTTATATTCTGACTTGCCCGTGGCCTGAGATATTTTAGAGACAACCTAATTTAGTGAGCAACACCTGTGCTGATAAATCCATACTAATTTTCAAGGCTAGGTCAAAATATTTAAAAAAAGAAGAAGAAAAGAAAGACAGTCAAATGCTGTAAAGATTTTCATACATCTTCAAAAACATTTCAGAAAGGAAGAGTCCTCTGGGTTTCCTCTCATATTTGGACTGCAATAAATTCAGATCAAACACAAAGAGCAGACAGAGGCAGGAGAAGGGGAGGGAGAACGTTCTCCCCCAGGAAACGGAGGGCGCCCATCTTCTGAAGTCTGAGGCTGCACAGACCCACACCTCATCACAGGCAGGCAGCAGGGCTTCCACTTGCTTCCTCTAACTCCTCCTTTCTTATCCATTGTAATACAGGGGAGGAAGGGAGAGAAATGGGGACAGAAAGAAGGGGGAAATGAGGAAAGCATGAAGAGAGGGAGGTCACAGTGTGCTGACTCAGTGCTTCACTTCCCTAGGTATCCCAGGCTGCACTAGGTGATGCTGGACATTGAAAACATGCAGGGACCAAGAAACCCAGCCCAGTACCTCATCATGGACCACACAGCTCGTGGGGACACTGGGAATCCACTGCTCTTGGGTTCTGGTGGCAGTGGAGAGTGGCAGCCACCCCAAGCTCCTTTGTGAGGGAACCGCTGCTGCTTCCCATTCTCCCGGTGAGGATGGCCTGGCAGTGAGGAGGGCTGGGGGCTCCCGGGCTGCTGTGGGCTGCATGGACAGAGGGCCCCATTGCTCCTGTTGTGCATGGAATTGAGGGAAAACAAAGTCAACCAGAATGACAAGGCTTGCAACAACCAATAGCAGTATCTTGCCCCACCCACAAGTCTTGCTTCCTGGAAACAACCATTCTCAAGTCTTTAGCTCTTGTGTTTCTGATATTTACTGCCATATTACTAAAACAACATAATTACAATTTTAGAACTTATCATATTGATTTACTATAGAACACTGTAACTCAGTCTTTGTTAGATGGCCACCCACCCACACACACACACACACACACACACACTTCTGCACCCCTCACCCTCCAAACAGGTTTTGTCTCAGAATATTTGGTTGAAGTGGTATTAAGGATTTACATTATTATATTCTTGTAAGATATTGCTCATAGCTGAACCATCCAATTTTTAATTACATTTTTTCTATTGTGAATTCTCTGAGATATAATTCATAACCACTAGATGGGCAAAAATTTAAACATCTGATACTACCAAGGGATGGTCAGAAAGTGAAACAAAGAGGATTCTCATTCCTGCTAGAACCATTTCAGGAGCAATGTCTCGGGATGTAATGCAGTCAACATGCATCTATCCTTTGCCCAGCAACTACACTTCCACGGCTATGCCTGAAAGAAAGCTTCATGTATTTGCACAAGAATATATGCACAGAGATTTCACTGCAGCATAGTTTATAACAGCAAAAATGTGGAACTAACCTAAATTCCAAATCCAGAAAAATGGATAACGATAATTAAATACTATACAGCAGTTAAGATAAAAGAAATATAGCTACATATATCGACATTGATATATCTCAAAAGCCCAATGGTAAATGAAAAAATAAAGTGATAGCATTTATGCAAAGTTTGAAAATATGTAAAACAATACTTTTCTATTCACTGGTATGTGTGTATATGAAGTAAAGTTCTAGAAACAATCATGGAAATGAAAAATGTCAAATTTGGGATTGTGATTCCCTCTGGAGAGAGAGGATAAGGACTGTGGACAGTGAACGTTATTTTCTACATGTTGGGAATTATATCTTGAATTTTTACAAAAGAAAGATAACTTTCAGGAGCTGATCTTTCACTGAAAATCTTTCCTCCTAAAGATGATGTCAAATAGAAGAAATCTCATTCCATCCATGTGTGCCAATCTTAAAATTTAGGAATAAATTGCACTTGTAGGAAAGTACTTGCAACATTTTGTTTCTATTACTGTTTCTTTCCTGCTTCCTGAATCATACAGCGAAAGATCTCAAGAACCACCTAGTGCCAAGATGTTTATTCAAAATCAGCAGATAAAGTAGGGACTGGGGAGTAGACCTCTAGGTGCTTGTGTAAAACTCTGTGTATATGTGCATTCCTCTGGGGACACAACTTTGTGAAATTCTCAAGAGTCCACGACTCCCCAGATATTCAGAACCTCTGAGTTGGGTAACTCTCATAATGCCTGAGCAGCAGATGTCCTGTGAGGTCTCCTGAGTCCCTGTCATATGTTCTTCCCTGGAGGCAATGGTGCTCCTGGCCAACCCTGTGAATCTGGAGCCACATGGACATGGGTCCAAATCCTGGCTGGACTTGGGCTGGCTGACTGTGGGGAGGATCCTTTCTGTGCCTCTGTTTTCTCCTTTGTAAAATGAGGATAAAGACTGTTGCAAGGAAGTGACATGGCACAGTGCCAGCACAGGGCCAACCCTTAGGTGATATTAACCATTTTTGGCCAGGTCTCCATGTTACAGCCTTTGGTTCCTTCCTACCACTTTTTATAACTGTAATCAATCACTCATCGAATTATTTACATAATGTCTGTCTCCACCAACTTATATGCTCTTTGCAGGATGGAACCGTATTTGTCTTGCTCTTGGTTAGGCAGAATGAGTATGTGTTGAATGGGTGGATAAAAGCATGAAGAAAAGAATGAATGCCTCCACTTAGGCTGCACTGCTGGATATGAAAGCTAATTTTTTTTTTTTTTTTTTTTTTGGAGACAGAGTCTCACTCTGTCACCAGGCTGGAGTGCAGTGGTGCAAACTCAGCTCACTGCAATGTCCAACTCCCTGGTTCAAGCGATTCTCCTGCCTCAACCTCCTGAGTAGCTGGGGTTACAGGCACGTGCCACCATACCCAGCTAATTTTTGTATTTTTAATGGAGGCAGGGTTTTACCATGTTGACCAGGATGGTCTCGATCTTCTGTCCTTGTGATCTGCCCGCCTTGGCCTTCTAAAGTGCTGGGATTACAGGCGTGAGCCACCGCACCCAGCCTAGAAGTTTCTTAAAACAAAACAAAACAAAACAAAACAAAACAAAAAAGACCCAGACGGAGCTGTGGGACTTGTATCAGCAGTATTATTTCTCCCAAAGAATTTCTAGCCATTTAGTATGATGAAGGTAAAGAAAGGAAAGAGACAATTATCCCTTTTGAAAAAGGCCTGGCTCAATAGTTACTACATGAAGAAGAAAGAAAGAGGTGTCGGAACCAGTGGCCTGGAGAGTCCCAAGATCAGCAAAGACATGACTTTCATGACAACAGTAAAATAGCTCTGGACTGGACCACGTGAGACAGTGCGTCTTCAGTCAGCTGTCTTATCTTTTTGCTGTCAGTGAGGCATAGCAGAAAGAAGTTAGGAGGTTGAGACAAGGTAGACACAAGAAGAAAGTGGAAAAAGGGTTTACAGGTTGTCCCTAAAAAGTAAGTTGGGCAATGCAATTACTCCCACCGGTCAGAGGATATGGAGGAAAGGCATCCTCATATAGACCAAAGGAAGGGCCTCTGGCTCACGGTTTTCTTGGCATGAGTTTGGGTGAAAGTAATTATTTGGCTCCATGTTTTTATAAGTCTCTGAGATTTACTGAGAGCCAACAGAGCACTACACTCTTTTTAAATTATCCCCAACTATCACGCTTCCAGGCAGGAAGGTGATCGGAATTTCCTGACTCATCTCAGTTTGTTGCCACTCAATATCACTGCTCTTATCTTTATGTCAAGAAGTATAAAGAGGTAGGAAATGATATTTAAAAAGCAGGATTTTTTTTCAGATAAAATTCTTCATTTGATAAGGCGGGGGAATAAATTAGCCACATCTTTTAAAAGTTTAAAAGTAAGGACCTTATAATTACTGAAAAATGGGGTCTGCTTGTAAAATTACTGGTAATTACCGATTTGATGGGGAAGAAAATTACAGTATGTGCTTGAACTTTTAATATGCCTTAGTGATTCTTATCATCTATAAGCCACAACATAAAATGAGTGTGCCTTAAATTTTTTAAATAAATTAGGCTACTAAACAAGATTGTTCATTAATTTGAATATGACGTGTATGTACTCCTGTATGGTGTAGACTGGCTCTTTGTGGACTTCCAATGGGTGCCTCCTAAAACTCTTAGGTAACAGCATTGTTAGAAGAGCAGGACAAGGGGCTCTTTGATGGATAACCCTCATGCAAATGCAGGGATTCAAAGCAAGCTGTGAAAAACTGTTACCATTTGCAATCACTATTTTTATGAATCAAGATTTTCTCAGCAGCGTGCAACCAAAACAAAACAGCAATATAAACTTCCAATTAACATAGATACTTTTCAATTCCAAATTTGGGGCTCACAAAAACTTCATAGTCCTCAATGATTTATATAAAAGTGTGAAGCATTTTAACATATATAATGCACTTATCTTAATGAAATAAGCCTTGTTGATTATGTGACAGTCTAAGGTGAGATGACATTTAATAAAGTGTTATACTTGTATTTTTTAAATGGAAGATTGGAAACTATTGTTTTAAGTAATTCTTCTCTGCCCATGACACGCCATTTGATATCAAAACTTTAAAATGACTTACGACTTGTCTTCCTTGTTGGAAAGGGAAAAGAGGTCATAAACCAAGCACACTCCAAACACCGTGATGCCTGTCTCTTTCACCAGCATCGCACAGGTCCCCAGAAACAAACTGAAGAGCAAGAAGAAGGGAGACACCGTGGAAGGGAAGCTTTCCCCAACACAGCCCTGATCCAGACTCCTGAAAAACAAGTTGGAGATTCTTTTAATCTAAGCAAGAATGTGGTCTGCTAAGAAATACCACCTCTTAAAGATAAGAACTAATGTCAATTTCATTGTATTCTAAGAAATTAAGCAGGTGAGTAGAGATTTCTTAAAGAGCCTTCATCCCCACAATACTGAATTTGGTACTTAAATTGCAGTATACACAGACTATGGCATGTAACAAATGAACACCAAAAAGCCATTTAAAATTCTACCAGAGAGACATACTTAGTCACATGAAAAGAGGTTTAAGTGAATACATTCTAAGTGAATAATCAAGTTACTAAACTATATGCATAAACTCAGGAGCCAGGTTCCCTGGATACTCTGCTAACCACAGCAGTTGATTAACGGGTAATATGGGGCAAGTTACTTTACTTCTTGGTGCTTCAGTTCCCTTATGTGTGAAAAGGGATTACAGCATTATAGGAGGGATTAAACGAATGACTTGTCACACATCAAGTGTATATCACCATTATCATTATGGTAGTGAAGTATTTTATATGCTTCCATACATAAAACAAAGTTACCAGTGGATATATATGCCAAAATATAATAAGCATTTCTCTCTGGGATGAAAATACAATGATTTTAACCTTTTTTTTCTTTTGGCGAAGTTCATTCAGCCAAAAATTTTAAATTCATTTTCTATGAGCAGACCTTAGGTAAAGTTTATTTTTTTCTCAGTTTAATTTCCAACAAGGATTTTCAAAATCTCTCTGGTGCTGTTAAACCTTTGTTTCACCTTGTAAAACCCCTACCAAGAAACATCACTGTTCCCTTCAACAAGTATCACACCCATTGGCTCCTATTCCATGGAAGTAAAGGCCAATATTTCTGTAGTTGAGACACCTTCTCCTTAGTGTTATGTCTTAGAACAATTGCATAAAATTATACACAGAATTTGTAGTGGATAGGCATTTATTTCTATTGAGTTGGTCTATAGCTCAAATTTCTGAAAGTGAGAATGGCATGCAAAACCAATCTGTAATAACATGGCTCATTATCATACAGATATGGATACACTGCAGGCCTAATCATGCCCCCCAAACATATTAACCACACAGAACAGGCCTAGAGAACAAGTTTAAACTCCAAAGCAATTATTACTTATATTCTAATGCCACAGTAAACAAGAAATAATTAATTGTTAAATTTTGGCTTATATTTTCAGGTTTCATGACACCACATCATACAATCAAGAATGTAGTAGGAAGTTACAAAGCCAGGATCAGAAGAAGACTTACACTATGCTAAGAAAACGTTCTACCCTTTAAACAAAACAAAACTTCCTAAGACTTAATTCATTTCATTCTTGACCCAAGGTCTAAATTGGTTTGTAACAGGTTTCTCAATCTTAGCCCCACTGGCATTTTCTTTGTTGTAGGGACTGTCCTGTGCATTGCAGAATGTCTGTTCAGCAACATCTTTGGCTTCTACCCCGTGAATGCCATGAGCACCTCTTCAGTTGTGACAACCAAAAACGTCTGCAGATATTGCCAAATGTCTCCTGCAGGTAGAAGAGGTAATGGCTAGGAGGAGGAGGGAAATCTCCCCTAATTAAGAGCCACTGGTTTAGAACAGTGTTCCTCAGTCACTGGGTTTTGTAAGACCATAGGTCAATGAACTGATCCAAAGATCAGGGCCACCAAATGCTTAATCAGGCATCTCTCCATGAAACTGAGCAACATGGTTGACCTGCCCCCTTTCTCTAGGTTGTATGAGTCTGTTTTCATGCTGCTGATAAAGACATACTGGAGACTGGGCCATTTACAAAAGAAAGAGGTTTATTGAACTCACAGTTTCACATGGCTGGGGAGGCCTCACAATCATGGTGGAAGGCAAGGAGAAGCAAGTCACGTCTTATATGGACGGCACCAGGCAAAAAGAGCTTGTGTGGGGAATCTCCCATTTTTAAAACCATCAGATCTCGTGAGACTTATTAACTATCACAAGAATAGCATGGGGAAGATCTGCCCCCATGATTTAATTGCCTCCCACTAGGTTCCTTCCACAACACGTGGGAATTGTGGGAGTTACAATTCAAGATGAGATTTGGGTGGGGACACAGCCAAACCATATTACAGGCCATGCTCTGAGCTGCCCCCATTCACATTCTCTTTTTAATCCACTCCTTTCGCTATATGGACATGACATGACTCAGATGAGAATCTGACTGGTTTAGGGTAAAGGTGCAATACAATGAGAAATTATTTTAAGGCTTTTCAGTTTCCCAACGCAAAACACTTCTGTCTTTTGATGAAACTATATGTAAATTGGAAAACTACAGTCAAGAAATGCTACTTTATACTCAGCTTTGCCATGTTAAGCTCTGAGTTACTTTGGTGAGGCTAACAAAGAGAAAAAAATTAGGACCAAAATGAAAAAGGAAAAATTAAGCAAATCACAGGCAAATAAAAGAGAACATTACATCAACTACATTTTGGCTTAGAGCTAAAATTCCAAATTCAATTCTCAGTAAGAAACTACAAGTAAAAGGAATGAAAAAGCAAGCGCTTTGGTTCTCAGCACTGGGAAAGCAATCCCTTTAAGGTGCTACAGTGTGGTTCAGAATCGAGTTGAAAGAGAAACGGCCCAGCACTGGATAAAGAGAGAGTTTCCTATTCCTGGTCCCTGGAAAGCTTGCTGAGCATTTCACAACCAGAAGCCTCTCTCCTCTCAGGCACATGCTCATAGTCTACACACATGGCACTGTTGCAATCACAGTGAAGGGCACTCTTAGCCACACATACCTGTTGTAGGAGAGAAAGGCCAATAGAAACAGCAGACACGCTAACACGTCAGCTCTGCCAACGATCCCAGCCACCTTGGAAGTTAAAATAATAAAAAATGAAAACCTCGGACAATTACTTTCAGAAAACCATTACACAAATACATGATAGAAATATATTTGCTGTTAGATAAATGAAAGATATAATAACATAGAAAACTCACTGTTCTTCAAGTTCTGATATATGACTAAGCGCCTCTGATTATCAAATATATTTAATAACGAGTTTATGTAAGGAAAAAAGAGGATTGAAGGGGCAAGATTTCCACACTTTATTTTTAAGCTCTCTTCTTAGAGCGTCAATTCACAGCATCAAAATTTATTCATTTATTAATTTATTCAAAAAAAATTTTGAGCAATATTTGAGAGTCAGACACTGTGTCCTTCTGTGTACCATAATGCTAATGGAGCAGACAATATTTTTAGAGAACTAGAAAAAAGTAAGTTGAGAATCAATGCTTTTAACAAAAATGGGGCCGGGCAGGATGGCTCACATCTGTAATCTCAGCACTTTGGGAGACCGAGGCTGGCGAATCACTTGAGTTAAGGAGTTCAAGACCAGCCTGGCAACATGGCAAAACCCCATGTCTACAAAAATATACAAAAATTAGCCATGCATGATGGCACATGCCTGTAGTTCCAGCTACTCAGGAGGCTGAGGTGGGAGGACTGCTTGATCCATGGAGGTCAAGGCTGCAGTGAGCTGTGATCGTGCCACTGCACTCAGCCTGTGTGACAGAGTGGACCCTGTCTCAAAAAATTAAAAAAAAAAACACAAGAAAGGGAATGAATTTGAACTGATGATTGCTATATGCGAGTATATGTGTGTGCAAGTGTGTGTGTGTACATGTGTGCATATTTTTCTTAGCTCTATCACTGAAAGGGCCTATAAACATAAAACCTCAGAAGCAATGGGCCATCTTGGCACTAACCACAAACTATTTCCCCACAAAAGAGAACACCGGCTCCTTGGAAAACTGGCTGATACCAGGGCTGAGGCTGGGGAAATTCAAGAGGAGCTTGGATCATCTCGTGTCAGAAAGTAAGAAAATGCTTATAAAATGATAGTCAAAAGGGCATAGAAGTCAGCAACAAGGGGCTCCCACCAAACAAACTTAAGGCAATTTGAATATTAAAATAAATGAGTACAATAATATATTATAAACCATTGAAAATGAAATCCATGAGTCCATACTAATAATAAATACAGCTATGCATTGAATAACAACATTCAGGTCAACAACAAGCCACATATATGATGGTGGTCCCACAAGATTATAATACCATATTTCTATCATACCTTTTCTATGTTTGATATGTTTAGATACACAAATACTTACCATTGTGTAACTTTTGCCTACAGTATTCAGTACAGTAGCCTAAGAGCAATAGGCCATACCATCTAGGTTTGTGTAAGTATACTCTATGATGTTTGCACAATGACAAAATCACCTAACAACTCATTCTCCGAACATGTCCCCATTGTTAAGCAAAGCGTAATTGTATATATATAAATGAATGAATGGATACATATAAATGTACCTACACACATACAGCAAGCAAGTGAATGGGAAAGAAAGGAGACCTCTTCCTTCATTAAAAGGCCAGTTAATGAATGTGGAGGGAGCAGTGGAGTTGGAAAATAACCATTTTGCTGCCAGAAGAGTGAAGACTGGAGCAAGCAAGAAACATCAAAAACATCAATGGATGCTAAACCCAGGGCATGAAAGTTTTTGAGGTGCAAAGTATTAGCAGAACTTCAAAGTGTCTATTTACTAATCATTAGATGAAAATATTTAAAAAGAGCACTATGGAAAAAATGTGTTATATTGCACTATGTCTTAACTGTGGAATCAAATTAAAATCACCATTCTTGAAGGAACCGTCATAACTATCATTTATGCAGTATTCTAGAAGGGACATATAACCCGAACAGAATCACGAGAAAACATGAAACTCAAGATGAGGAACATTCGATAAAAATACAAATAAATATATATTACACTAACAAATTATAAATTTTACATGTAGCAATATTTTGTAACATTACATTTTATTGCATATTAATTTATTCTAATTTACATTACACCATGATTCATAATTATAACTCATTATAATCTAACAATTATAATATTGTATATATTTTTATATATTATATGTATGATGCATTACACATATAATATGCATATATTTTATACATTTATTACTTATACATTATTCATTCTTCATTTTCACATAACTATATATCATACAGTATTTATATATTATGCATTTTTAATATGCTATATCTATAAATTATATGTAGTATGTGTTATAAATTGTATAACAATATTACATATTTATATTATACTTATAGAATATATTATAACCATATATTGCAATATAACATGTTAATAACATTTGTTATTTTACATGTTCTAATATAAATTCTAAATTATATTATAATCTATAAATTATATTACAGAAAGACAATGAAGACTGTTTCAAGCTAAAGGAGACTAATGAAGAGTAGAGAAAATATACAACTAAATTATTAAAGTATAAAGGGGTATGAATTGTGCAACCTGCTGTCAAATGCTTCAGAAAATAAATAACATTTTTATATATTGAGAGAGAAAGAGAGGAAGGTGATAAAATGAATGTGGGAAAATGTGAAAAATTAGTGAATCTGGACAGGGAGTGTACAGTTATTCTCCATATTTTTTAAGTTTGAAATTATTTCAAAAAATGCATTACTCCAGAAAAAGACTGAAATGGAAGAGGACTGGGAAACAGATGACTCTTTACAAATGTTCACACTATTTTGCTACATAAGATATCTATGCATTTTTCTCTCTTTTTTTTTAAATCCAAGAAATAAAAGAGTCAAGGGAAAAATGGGATATAGATTTTTAAAGACGCTCCAAAGAACAGGTACCATAAGAGGTAAATCATAAGGAACAGTTCAAAAGGGAGATGAATTGGTCTGACATTTCAGGCACAGGAATAGTATCACCCATATCACGGAAGACCCGAGGTCTATGGTGTATTAAAGAATCAATCAACAATTAATAGTAGGAAACAGTTTTCTGGGAAATATACTTGTAAGCATCCTTATGCAATGAGCACGCTTTGCAGCCATGAAGGAGAGGCAGTAAACAAGCATGGAAGTGGCTGGACACGGTGGCTCATGCCACGCCTGTCATGCCAGCACTTAGGGAGACCGAAGTGGACAGATCCCTTGAGCTCAGGAGTTCAAGACCAACCTGGGCAACATGGAGAAACCCTGTCTCTACCAAAAATACAAACCACTAGCCGGGTGTGCACCTGTGGTCCCAGCTACTCGAGAGGCTGAAGTGAGTGGACTGCTTGAGCCCAGGAGGTAGAGGCTGCAGTGAGCCGAGATCACACCACTGCGCCCCAGCCTGAGCGACAGAGCAAGACCCTGTCTCAAAAATTTTAAAACAAAATAAGCATGGAGGTAAATCATTCAAAGTCTGAATGTAGACTGCTCTTGTCATCTGAGATTTGGTTTTGTTATGCTTAAAATCCGTGTAACACCCGCTTTCTCAGGGTGGTTGTAATTCATGAGATGATATATACATAAAGGGCCTGCTGGATAAATGCTGGTGCACTTCTTTCTCTCCCCTCCCCCCTTTTTTTTTCAGAGAAAGGGGGTGGAACTCTTGACACTGAGATAGGTTTTCGTGTGTGGCTTACGGAAATCATCTTTTTACTTTAAGGTTTACATGTACGGTATCTTAATTGCAAACTTTATTAGATAATCTAATGTATCTGTTAGTTAAAATCTGCATAAAACATAACTCAATTATACACACGCAGATGGACGGACAGCAAGTCACATACTGAGAAAAATTCCAGTCCTACTTACATTAAGAGAAACCTGGACATGGCCAAAGAATACCATTGGCAATACAGAGCTGAAAGCTATTACCTGACGTGGCTGCTTGTGTCACATGCTGTTCATTGATTTGTTAATCTAAAAGGAACTTGAGTACCAAATCAGGAAGACTGCACGACTCAAGAGACGAATGCAGTGACAGTGTGGTGTCACCACAATGTCAAGGCTCAGCTCAGACTCTCAGTCTGTAAAGCGGAAGTGTATATAGGTCACCTGTAAGCCCAGATCTGCTCAGACTACACTACCACCTCCTTGAACATTTAGCTCAGCATCACCTGAAAATCCTCCTGAAAGTTAAACAGAGAGCCCAGCTCACCAGCAACAGTCTTGAGATAAGCCTAGGCATCTGGACCGAGAAGGGTGCTCATCACAGCACAACTGATGTAGCCAACAGCAAGACTTGCAAGCTGTTACTGGGTGTAGCAAGTTGGAATGAGGCAATCACAAGCTAAGCAAGCTTAACTAATGTGTTAAAGGCGTCCTGCAGCCCGGCTTCTTGCATTGCAGCCAGTTTGGAAGAGGCGACAGCAGACTGTGCCAGCTGGATGTGCCCAGATATAAAGAATGTAGTGTCCCTAGCAGGAGAAGCTCAAAGAGGGTGTTGAAATATTGGTGTAACATTGATAGGCTCTCTTGCCAGTCCAAACCGCTAAACATGCATTCTATACCCCTGTGGAACTGAGGTATTTGGGGCAAAAGGCTAGATATCTAAAAATGGGTGCTATAATAGTCATTAACTACTGTATATCTAGACCAGCCATTCATTGTGATTCAATTAGTCAATATTGTCATGTTCAGTAAGTGTGTGTTTAATTCCAGTTAACAAACATTTTCCAAGTGCCTCCTCTTAGCTATATACTGTGCCAGTTGGAAGCATACAATCAGCCTCAAGGAGTTTAACATCTGGTGGGGAGTCAAAAGAGGATATTAAATAGCACACAAGGAAACTGCATGCATCATAAGAGGAGAAACCATTACCAAGAGAAGACTGAAAAGATTAATTTTTACTGTAGGATCTAGGAAGGCTTCACAGGTCTGGCCATGTAAACTGTGACTTAAACATAGACAAGGGGGATTTCAGGAAGCTCAAGGCGAGGGAATGCGCAGACTAGGCCTGGGAAGGAACAAAAATGCTTTGCCGGTGGAGGATACAAGAACGGCAGAGAAAGAGAGGTCTGGAGGTATACGGAGTGCTTCTGGAAGGGGAGACCTGAAGTGATGAAGAGCAGGGAGTAAATAAAGAAGTGAGGAGGGGCAATGGGAAGCAAAGATGGAACATTAAACTGGAGCCAGTGGATTTTATGACAATGTCTTTCTAGGGTGCTGGAAAGTACAAAAGCAATTGGTCAGTTCATGGTTAATGAAAAATGTATGCAAATGGCCAGCATGTATTTTAGCCTCAAACTACAGGTTTCCGTTACCGACATGGTGGCTGTTACCTAGGAACTGCAGCCTCTAAGAAATATTCAAACACTGGAGGGAGAAACATCAGTGAACATAATTGGAGAGCATTCAAATAATGGAACGGCAGATCCTCTAGTAAGGTTAACACAATCACAGGCAGAAATTTCAAATTAGGTGTTAATTTGCTGTAGAAACTTGTCTTTTGGAATACCACCAATAAGATTTGTATGAAGTATACTATATGTATAAGGCTATTGATATTTATTTTATCTGCAAGAATGAGTTCCATTAATGTCAGACAGGGCCAGGAACACACAATTAACACATAGCAACAGCTACAAATCAGACAGACTGATTAGATCATAACTAATTTTCTCTTAAGTCTTCCTATCCCAATTCTTGTTGAAATGTTGAACTTAACCTTCAACTCCACGCATCGGCGTTTCCTGCGCTTGCTCTCAATTTGACCTAAGTACATTTCTGTAAATCTGTAACGTCTCTACAATGATTAAGTTTTAACTATCATAGAAGAATTAAAATAACTTCCTCCATTTTCCCAGTGTCTCTACTGATTTTTCTCATGATTCAGGATTCATAAAAACATAAATTTCCTAAAAAAATACTGTCAGGAAATTATTCCAATAATCTCAAAGGCTTAAGTGAGGAAAGCTCTGGGTCTGGCTTATTTATTGCTATACCCCTGCACTGAGTGACTCTATTATAGTCACTGTATTATAGCCACTTAAATACTTATTGAAAGATTGAATAAATTGAGTAAATAAATGAATTTGTCCCTATTTACTTAAATTAAACATAATTTTGCTCTCTGCTAGGGCTCTTGTTTTGTTACAACATATTGCTTTATCTTGCATCTATTTATATGTATGCTCTTTGGCTTTTCAATGAGCTTGTGAAATTGTGGCTAGGGACCCTGCTATTCACTCACATATTCCCCTGGTAGAATGCCTTACTTGACCAAGCAAGTATAGTCAGCCCTCCATATCCAAAGGTTCTATATCCCTGGATTCAACCAACTGATGATCAAAAAAAAATTCACTAAGTAAATAAGTAACAAAAGTACAACAATAAATATAACACAAATAAAAACCAATATAGTCTAACAACTATTTGCAAATTATGAGTATTATAAGGAATGTAGAGATGATTTAAAGTATACAGGATGATGTGTGTAAATTATATGCAAATACTACAGCATTTTATATAAGGGACTTGAGCATCCTCAGATTTTGGTGCCTTTGGGGGTCCTGGAACCAATCCTTTGCAGACACTGTACTCATTAACTATTTGTTGATTACATAATTAATAAAGTAAATGCTTAATCATATCAGTGTGTCAAATTAAACCCCACCTAAAATATTTAAAATTTCCATTCTTCCTGAGATAGTTTATGATCCAATTTTTGTTCTTCTTTAATAAAGAGGCGATAATTCCCAGTAACTCCCTCTCCCACAAAGCCAAGGTCGTTTTCAAAAAAATAATTCATCAGGGCCAGGTGTCGTCGCTCACGCCTGTAATCTCAGCACTTTGGGAAACTAAGGCAGGAAGATTGCTTGAGCTCAGGAATTCAAGACCAGCCTCAGCAACGTAGCAAGACCTTGTCTCTACTTAAAAAAACTAATAAAAGCCCGGCATAGTGGTGAGCACCTGTGGTCCCAGCTCCTGGGGAGGCTGAGGTGGGAGGATTGCTTGAGCCAAGGAGAGGGGGGTTGCAGCAAGCTATGAACATGCCATTGCACCCCAGTCTGGGCAACAGGGTGAGACCCTGTCTCAAATAATAATATTAATGATTTATCTCTATATCTTCCGGAAAGTACATATCTTTTTCTATTTCTCTGTCCTCCGCCTACTTAGAAACTTGAATTGAAATCTACGACTAAATAATAAGTTCCCCGATTTTACTTTGCCATGTAAACTGTTTTGTAGGCTAAATTTCTCTGCCTCCTTCTTACACTTCCCTCATAACCTTATGAATGTAAGCACCCTCCCTAACATCCTTCCCTAAATAAATACCCAGCTTTCAGACTCCTCTGTCCCTTTCATTGTTACTATGGATTTTTTTCGATTAGTACAAAAGCTTGTTGTAACTATTTTTTTTTGAAGGTCATTTTGCTAATAGGATTTTCCTCTTTTCTTAGGAACCAACCTTAACCAGTTCCTGATCACACTGCCAAAGGCTGCCTGTGTTTTATGCACTCTCTCTCTCTGATACCTCTGAATTGAAACTGTTATTGCCCTACTCATTTGTTCTTTCATGCAGTAGTTGTCCCCAATATGCTCTAAGCACAGATTTCCAATTGTATATGAAGAATTATTTGACAGAAATAAAATACTGTCTATGGTTTTAGAGTATAACATGCCATTGGCCCAGCATCACATATTCTATATGTCTAGTTAGTAGTAGTCCTTGATTATTTTTCTTCATATTCTATCCAAAAAGAACATTAAAAACTTAAGTCTCTCTCTGATTTTTTTCAATTCATATCAAAACTTTTTCATCATAATTTTAAATACTTGAAAGGATCTAACTGCCTATTCATTGTAGATATTGACATTTCAAAATGAGGCCATAATGTTCCTGTATTAAATCTACCAAATGGAATTTGAACACTATAGCAACTTGAAGCTCATCATCTTCCATTTATCCAAACATGAATAGGTTCTTCTTTCATTGGTAGACACTTCATACCCTTTCTCCTTGAACTCATACTTTCATTGTATTTCCCCCTCACCATTTTTGTAAATTACATAGTTATGCTTAAAAATATTGTATTTATCATCCTTCTCCCTACAATAAAAATATATACAATTAAATCTATATTTTAAATTTCTTTTGACCATAAGCCTCTAACTGTTAAAATTTAAATTTTTGTACTACTATTCCAATTATTGTTAATTCACAGATGTTTGATATATCATAAATAAAGCATAAAATGATAATTAATAAGTATAAAAATCACCTCTTAATAACCTAGGTATAGCAGATTTCTTTTCAGTAAGTTCAGTTGTCCGTGGCTGAATCTTACCTTGTGTTAGACTATGACAGCAGGCAGCATTAATACCAGCTATTCCTAGCTTTCATCTTCATAGGCTGTTCACATAAATAAGTGAAAATGGAAGTAGACCTGTTACAGCAATGACTTTATTCTTTGAACTCCAAGGTATCGGCAAATATCACATAATGATCTATCACCTTACATAATTTTTAATAATCTAGCAGCTGACAATGTAATCAGGTCCTCCTTTCATTTTGTCAAAAGGAAACAATTTAAACATGGCCATCATTAGAGTTACCTGTCATTACAGTCATTTACTGTCACAATGTCTTTTAAGTAAAGCAGAACGGCTTTACTGAAACTCGGCAAAGGACTATTATTTATGCCTCATACTCACCCACTTAAAGTCACCTTGCTCAGTCTAAAATACTCACAAAGAGTTGGGAAAATGACCTTTCACAATGTAATTTTTTAAATAAAGTGATCTTTCTTCATCACCCAATCAACATATATTTTTGTCAAAACTTTGAGCTTACAGATTTAGAATTTTGTTGGTGGAAAATGCCCATCATATAACCTAACTGGCAAACCAGTCTTCCTCATCAAACCAACTGGTTAAATCAGACTTCTGTGTCAATTCAAATAAACATATTATTATGCATCCCCATGACAACTATGTCACTTCTGAATTCAGAGGAGGGAGAAGGGAACCACCATGACATCTTTACTGCAGGTGTGTTCTCAGGCAGATCAGCTTCAGAGAAGCGTCCGGAGAGATGCAAGCTGAGGCTCTGGAAAAGAGTCTTGTAAAACCGTGGTGCCCATGGACCTCTTATCAAGCTTTCATCTACCCTTGGCCAGGCACATAAAACAAACCAGCTGTGTTCACCGAGCTGGGAAACAAAGTAGCTTTAAAATGCCATCTGATTCATAGAATGATTAAATAAATATTTTAAAGAGGGCCATAGCTATCAACACTTTTTTTTTTTTTTTTTTTTTTTTGAGATGGAGTCTCACTTTGTTGCCCAGGCTGGAATGCAGTGGTGCAATCTTGGCTCACTGCAACCTCCATCTCCCAGGTTCAAGCAATTCTCCTGCCTCAGTCTCCCAAGTAGCTGGAATTACAGGTGCCCGCCTCGGCGCCCGGCTAAAGTTTTTCATAATTTTAGTAGAGATGGGGTTTCACTATGTTGGCCAGGCTGGTCTTGAACTCCTGACCTCAAGTGATCCTCCCGCCTCAGTCTCCCAAAGTGCTGGGATTACAGGCATAAGCCACCACACCCAGCCAATCCTTTTAAAGTAAATTTTTCATCACCCACGCAATAACTGCCCTTCCTATTAAGTAACATGGGAAACAACACGTAAGGCTCCTAAGTCTGTCTTTCTAACTTGAAGAATGTCAGTCTAACTTTTTATAGTACTTCCCCAGCACTTACAGTTCTGCATAACAAACATTATAAAATAAAGCAGGGTGAGAAAAGATAGAACATAAATGTGGAGCAGGAACAATGACTCAGCATGCTAAGTGTCTCAAATGGCCCTTGCTGCTTAAAACACATTAGGACTTAAATTATCTGCAAATACAAAACTGAACAAACTGTGGCCATTTATTACTACCTGTAATAATAACAGCAGTTATTTAGAAAAGCAGTTAAATCCAAGAGGTGCAATAAAACCAATTTGAACACTCAAAAGGAAAAGTTGTCAAACAAAATGATTTATATATAAAGACAAACACTTTAGTAGAATGAATTCATGTGGTTTTGAAAGGGAAAAAAGATCAGCTTAGTTTACATGTATATATCTATATACACACATATCGACATATACACACATATTTACATGTATATATATGTGTGTGTATACACATATACATACACACACATACTCATATTCATTATTTCACTGAGATCCAATTACACTTACCGCCTCAGTATGAATAGGATGCACAGCGAAAAGCAATGCCGTTACAAAAGCAAGTCCACGATTTTTGAAGACAGTTTTATCACAGGTGTACATCAGCACAAGAGTCACTAAGCAGTGCAAAATTACATTTACTGCATGAAAGTAGAATGGGTTCATACCAGTCAAAAATATGTTTAGCCTGTAAACAAAAGAAAAAAGAAAAAACTGCATTAGCTACAAACTCAACATAAGCACAAGGAAAACAGACGGAATCCATCATTTAAAAAGATAAGCTATTAGATTAATGATTTTTAAATGATACCCAACGTTGGGTTATTTTTTATCTTTGTGTATGTATCACATTTTTGCTATTTCAGAATTGTCCCATGTGCAGAAATCCATGCATATACAATACAATATTATTTCAGGGAACTTTGACCTCACTGAGAAGGCAAGCAAACAGGTACTGAGCCTGTTTTTCCATCACTCCGTGGCTAATGCGAATACGCCCCCTTAATATTCTTGTTTTCATTGCTGGCTCTTCCTAAGCAACTGAGTGTTGAAAGGGAAGTCCCAAGTGCCGTGGATCAGAGCCACATATACCGGAAATGAACAGAAACCATGAAACTACGATTGTAGTCACAGTTCGGACAAATGAGGCATTGGTCACACAGTTGGGACAAATGAATGTGTTCTCTCACCCATGGTGCCACCAGGAACCAGGTTTCTAGATTATGCACCTGGAAGTATCACCTCATTACCACCCCACAAAGGAAGCTTTAGGGAACCTACATGCTATTACCAGCTGCAGCTGAAATGAAAAGATGAGCAAAAGCATCCTGTTCCAGAATGTGTATTAAATATTTTTGACATAAATTCCCACAGATCTCAGTACCTGATTTCTAAGACTATGACAAAGAAACTAAAAGAGAACCACAAAGGGAAGGAAAACCAATTGTTCAACATCTTAAAAAAATACTTTCATGAGACAGAAATGCAGAATAGAGAGACTTTTGAAGGTTGCCTTAAATTTAATAACAGGACATAATATACCCAATTGATTCTGTGGGGTTACAGAAAAAATACCCTTGCACAAGATGATTGTTTCCAGGGAGCACTGACGCCCTAAGTGGTACTGCCTACAGTTGTCTGTATTCTGGTCCATTTTAACAAAACAACAATCCTAGGTCTTCAATTCTCAGGCCTTTAATCTGCTTCTCTTATAGAAACAGCTCCTCTTTGCCAAAACAACTAAGAATGAAAAAGTCAGCTTTGGAGATGACATATGCGTATTCTAAATAACTGACGTAATTCATGCACAGCTTTAACCTACAGAATTTTAAACATCTCAAGATTTATTTGGACATATGAATGCAAATGTCATAGTTACTAATAAACTCCATTTTCACTCCCACTGAAGTAATCAAAGTCTTAACTAAGCCTAGAAAACTAAATTGTTGTATTGGATCCAACTCCAGGGCTCTGATGCAAGATTTGACTCAGCTGTATGTTGGCAGCCTCATTAGTCTGCACACACCCCAGCATCCTCAATACAGAAGCCTGGTGGGAAATTTGCCCATCCAGAGGGAAAAAGGAAAAGGCAGTGGACTAGAGAACTCACAGGTCCAACTAAAGCAGGGAGACCAGCATGACATTCCTGGATAGAAACACACATGAGGCGGCAGAGCTGCTTGAAGTCAGAAGGCTTGGGATGCGAGAATTGTGAAGGAAGAGCAAGACCAAGTCCAGGTCCCTGGAGAACTTGGATGCAGTTCCCTAACAGCCCATCCCTCTGAGACTGATTTTACACTGAGTTCTACTTCATCAGGCTGAGCTTTCCAGACCAACTAAGCCATTCATTTAAAATTCATTCATACCAGTGACAAGGATGACAGAAAACAGGCAATCTGACATCTGACTGGTAGGTGTCCAAGTTGGAAGGTCTCTTGGTTGGCGACATGCATTGGAGGCTTTAAAAAGGTATGCACTTTTGCCTGAAAATTCCACTTCCAGGCATTTTCCATAAGGAAGTAACCAGAAAAGTTTATATAAAATACAAAAAATATATAAAGTATATATGTAAATATATATATAAATACATATATATGTACATATACATAGAAAAGATGGAAGAGTGAATGTACAAGAATGGATCTCACAGTGTGAATTATAAAAATGGCAATAGTGAGAAAGGCAAGATATCTAACAAGCCAAATCCTTGAAAATTTGACTATTCCCATGGATCCTAAAATTTAGATAATAAATTTGGACTACAAATAATAAAAAAGAATGAAAGGCTTATTTTTGCAAAGTATTTATTATTCAACCATTTGAAAAATAAAAAGCATCATGAGAGATGGCATCATTACTATATTACCATACTCTCATCAGGTATTTAACATATATTCCTTTCTCCTTCCAAAAACAGTATAAAATGGTAGGCATGAGTCACCTTTGTGGTTCATATGCATCATATCTGAAAATATCGAGGTGTTATCCATGTTATTTCTTTTTTTTTTTTTTTTTTTTTTTTTTTTTGAGACGGAGTCTCGCTCTGTCGCCCAGGCTGGAGTGGAGTGGCGCGATCTCGGCTCACTGCAAGCTCCGCCTCCCGGGTTCCCGCCATTCTCCTGCCTCAGCCTCCTGAGTAGCTGGGACTACAGGCGCCCGCCACCGCGCCCGGCTAATTTTTTGTATTTTTAATAGAGACGGGGTTTCACTGTGGTCTCGATCTTCTGACCTTGTGATCCGCCCGCCTCGGCCTCCCAAAGTGCTGGGATTACAGGCTTGAGCCACCGCGCCCGGCCCCATGTTATTTCTTGAACTTAGTCAAAATCTTAAAAAATACTTCTGTGAGACAGACATGCAGAAGAGAGAGACTTCTGAAGTTTGGCTTAAATTTAATAACAGGACCTAATGCACCCCATTGCATCTGTAGGGTTATAGAAAAAACACACTTGCACGAGGTATGGTTCATGCATCAGAAGCTTAAAAAGGTACACTCTAGAATGCCTGGTGTTTGAAGTGAATTCAGTTAGATCCCAAAAGATAAAATAAATTGCTGAATGAGGAGCCCCCGCAGTAATGACATAACGGTGTGAAAGTCCCTTACCTGGAACCCAACATTGGTGAATCTAAGCTTTAAGAAATCACCCTGAATCTGGAGTTAGGAGTATATTTAAAATATCTAAAAAGATGGAGAGTGAATTCTCCAAATTACAGACAAGTGAGCTTGAGATAAAATGCTAACAAAAGCTTCTAGCATATCCTACATGTGATCATAGAGAAAAGAATCTCTGATTCTGGGAGATAATATGGGTTCACAAAAAGGGGGTTCACTGATTAGCCTCATAATTTAATAGAAAAGGCGATGTGATGGATGCATCACATCTTTATTTTAACAAAGGCATTTATCAAAATCTCTCAAAATCTCCCTGCAAACAAGATAGCCTAAGATAGATTTGTAGCAAACACCAAGAGCAGTGAATAATAAATCAATGTCTCCTTGGACTAAGATCTCCAGTGTATGCCACAGGGTTCTGATATTACCTCTGTATTTTCCAATATTTTTATCAAAGTTTTAATGAAACTATACAGTGTATACTTATCAAGATACAAAATGCCTTTATCTGGAAAGGAAAGTTAATGTACCAGAAGAACTAACTGACATTCACAAAGAGTTTAAATGGCTGAAATTGTTAACTAACTCTAACAGGATTAGACAGAACAATGGTAAGAGTAAAGGCTCACATGGGGATATAAAAGAACAAAATACTTGCAATCTAGATTAAACCGTACATAGGTTACTGCTCTGGGGCTTTTATTTGCCTTCAACACAGAGTTAACGTGTGTCGGTTATCAAAACAGACCAAACCAGACAGACAGGGAACTGCACAAGTCAAATAATTTTTCATTTCAATTCACACAATTAGGTATTTATTAAGTACATACTACATGTCAGATATGATTCAGGGCCCAGAGATACAAAGAGAAGTAAGATGTGGCATCTGTTCCCAAAGAGTTAATAGCAGAGTAGGGGCAGGCAAGGTAATTAAACAGCTAATTCAATGTTAAAGAATTCTGGCAGTGGAAGAACTTACCAGGTGCAGAGATGGGGAAGAGGGAGGTATTCTACCTGAGGATGGGAGAGGCAACATAGGTGGTATCCAATGTGGGGCAGCAGACCATCAGAGTGCTTTTTAAACACAGAGCACCTTCACAGGAGAACTTCGGGATGCTAAGGGGGTAGGGAAGACCCTCAGAAATGATGCCTCTTGAATGTAGCTTTGAGGAAATGGAAGATGCTCAGCCTAGAGAAAGATGACAGAAATGATGCCAAATTCTCCAGGGGAAAAGGTATTTGCCATATTTATGGCTATATCCACAGTGTCTAGCACAATGCCTCAATCATGATTATCACACATTAAGCATTTGGATGAATGAATAAACATGAATGAATGAATGAATGAAAAGCAATACTAAAGGAATGCACTTATTCTAAGTAGCTCCCTAAGGGGAAACTACAATCCAATAAAGATGTTGCAAACTGGCTTCACAAAGGCTAGGTTTAGCCTGCAGGTTGTTCTGTTTTACTTTCATACCTCTTTTTTATTTACCAGGGTTTTAAAAACAAGTGGCTTCATATAAAAATTTCCAGCTTATCTTAAAATACTAGAAGACCTGACAACTCTGGGCCTACATGGCTGCATGGAAATATCTGTGTGCCCATCTCGAGAGGACAAGGGCGCACAATTTGCTGTAGTCTCTACCAATTCCTATCATATTTCTAACCTGAAGGCATTCATTTATCATTACACGCACAATTTTTTTTGTACAGTAAAGACGAAAGTGAAATATTTCTTGAGCCTACATGACTATCACACGTGGGCAATAAGACAGTCAAAATGACTCCTTGAAGAAAAATGGAAGAAAGCATATTTCTGGAAGAGGAGAATATTCCCATGTGCCTAAAATGCAAAGTATTACAACATAACCTCACATCCAGCTCACTTCACTCACTCTAAGATCAGCCTGACCCTTTAGCATTTCAATTTTCAACTTTTTATATGCAAAGTACTGAGAAGCAGGCTTCAGCTCAAAGTAGGAAGTAACACTGAAGCTAGTACACATTTAAACATCTAAAATTATATCAGGTGCTTGGATAATCAGAAATGTCCACAAAGAAGTATAATGACAACTCACAAGAAATACCATCTAAAATGAACATCTCAGGATCTATACCACCCTGAATGTACCCCTATGAAAGTACTTAACCAATTTTTTAAAAAAACTCATTAACTATATTCCTCAAACATTTTTCATACACTATAGGAAACTAATTTCTTTTTGTCATTGTATCATCTCACTCAGCACACAACAGATTCTAAATGAAAATTTACTGAGCTTACATTAAGTTGCAGTTGGAAAAGATCACCTTTCCCTTTGACTTTAAGAATCTCTAACTTTATTTGGTGTAGCCTTCATTCTTCATTTAAAACTAAGCCAAGCAGTAGGAAATAAAATAATTTTTTTTTCTGAAATAATCTTAATAGCCATCGCTCACTATATGAAAACCTTCCAGAGTTTGGTAAATATGAATCCAAATCGCCCCTTCTCCATCTGAACTCCCCCTGCCTTTCTGTAAAACTTCCCAGAAAGGTAAGGCCATGAGTTCTCAGATAAGCTAGTTTGCAGCACTGCCATATCCCTTTCCAGGAAAGGGCATAGGGTCACACAATCTGGCACCAAAGGGGTTGTGGGGTGGAGAGAAAGGGAGAAGAAAGAGCTGTTGGCTGCCCTCTGCCTCCTCACTCACACAGCCTGGAGCTTAAGATAAACCCCATCACTGTCTCTTAAGTTTCTTCTTTGACAATAGCTCTGGTTTAGGAAAAAAACAAAACTAAACAAAACAAAACAGTAACAGTCTGTATTTGTGAAATAGAGACACACAGTAGGGAATATACTAGAGTCTTCCTCAAAAGAACCCCAACTCCGTGTCAATCAAATGGCTCTACCTCAAGGAACTGGCATAGGTCTGTAAACTGGGTAAGACATCATGACTCTCCATGTGGTGACCCAAGCCTGATTCCTGGCCCTGAACCCGGAGTTTTTCTGGAATAAATTTTAGCAAAATTTTAGAGGGCTGCCCATCTACTTCATTCCTAGGGACAACATGATTAATTGGCCACCACCAATGATTGTTGCAGGTCAAAACATTCTGATTATCACTGTGTCCCAGAGGCCCATCATGATCAAGGCACTCACCTTGTCTTTGGCAGCTAAGCTCTGCCACTTGGTCTTTGGTACTCCAGGATCCCAACACCCCATGAATTCAGAAAGTTCACCTCAATGGCAGCATCTCCTACATCACACCTGGCCTACAGAAGAGATCCACCAAAGAGCTTCTCGAAGTTGCAGGTGCTCCTTCACCAATGTAATTCTCAATGCCTCAGAAAAGGGAAAGTCATCTGGCCCTAGCTGGGAGTACAATGGAGGCATGAGAGGGTGTGTGTGCAGTTTGCATGTGATGAACGCATGCCGGCATTCCTATCTCAATGAGCCTTTGCGTTCCTTTCTCTACATTATGCCAGGGAGATTTTGGCATCTCAACCTCATTAAACATGGGCCCCCATGAGTCCCAGTGGTTCTCAAGCATCTTAATCATCTGGTGTGGTAGCTACAATTATTGATTCTCTGATCCCATCCCAAGGTATTCCAAGGCAGTAGATCTAAATTAGGGCCCAGAGATCTGCCCCAAGCAAACCAAGTGGTTCAAAGTCAGGTGATAACTCAGAACAGTGAGAGACAGGTCTCAAAGCTTAAGGAAAGGCTGCTAGGATTGCCCAGCTTTCCAGAAAAGCACAGATTTTTCACAGTATTCTTTTCCAAAGAAATACAAACCAGGGAAAATAAAAAATTAAAAGTACCCCTTTATTATCTGTTTCTGGTGTCTCCAGTGATGGGTTCTCCAACACTTTCCGCATGGGTTTCCACAGCCCAGTACAAAGCACACAGCACATTCTCCTGTCTTCCTCTATTACTGTTCATCTTTCTTTTTCCCAACCTCTCACCATCATTACAGATCTCAAATGCTTATGAGAGGTTTCCATAGTCTTCTTAGATCATTCAACCAATAAATAACAACATCTGGTTCTTCTCATTTTTCCTCTAAGGCAAATCCCCTTGGCCCTCAATCATTTTGGTTGCTCTTCTTCTGCATTCCCTTCAGAACCAGGAATAAATCAGCAAATCATCATTGCTTAATATATCTGAAGTACAAAACGATGTAGTTCCCAGGCACCAATGCAAACAACAGTCCAGAGGGGAGATTGACACTCTGCAGCCAAGGCAAAATTCATGGCTTTCATTTGAGTTCAATGCATCACATCCTTATCTGGCTATGAGGAATCTGCCACATGGGAAAGCTGCCCCATGGGAATGGAGGTTATTGTCACTGTTATATTAGTACTAGAGTAATAATACAGTTATTAGAGTAATAACTGTACAAAAGAAAGGGTAAGAAAACTGAAGGCAGGAAGATCAGTAAATATATCTGGAAGGTAGCAAGTCCCAGAAGAAAATCCTCAGAAAGACAGTCAGCAAATAATAAAAATTAGGACAGACCAAGGCCAAATATTTTAGTTTTAACTGAGCTGTCAACTTTTAGCATTTTTTTAAAAAATGTGTGTTTGGTGTTTGGTGGAGTGCCTGGGTGTAATGCAGTTCTGACTTCAATTTCCCAAAATTAACACAGACTCCCAGTTGAGGGCAAAGTCATCCACAAAACTCCTCACACTTCAGAAATCAGCCACAAGTTCCTCGAGCTACTGGTACTTCTGACTAACTGACTACATAATCAGGGCCTCCCACAACTCTCTTAGGTTTGATCATACATTAGAACAACTCACAGAAATTGAGAAACCCCTATACTTATGGTTATAGTTTTCTTATAAAGGTTACAAGTCAGGACCAATCAAAGGGAGAAATCTATGGGTCAAGGTCCAGGAGGGTCCTGAGCATAAATGTTCTGTTTCTACAGGATGCTTCACCCTCCCAGAACATCAAGGTATGATTACCTACCAGTGAAGTTCAAGCAAACTTCAGTGTCCAGAGTTTTTATTGGGGGTTCCAGTATGTAGGCATGATTGATTGAATCACTGACCACGTAACAATTCAATTTTCAGTCCCTCTTCCCTCCTAGGAGGTTGGGATATAGGAGTGATATCACATGCCTCACAGTCCCAACCCTCTAATCATATAATTGGTCTTTACACCACAGCCAGCCCTCATCCTGTAACCATCTAGGAGCCCACCATGAGTCAGCTCCTCCTTAGCATAAACAGGTGTGATCCCAGGAGTCCATCATGAATAATAAGGAAACTCCTCTCACTTGGGAAATTCCAAGGGATCAGAAGCTTCCTCCCAAGAATCCAGCATGAAGATCAGAAAAATTCACTGTCATGTTAGTTTCTCTGATAAAATATTTTCAAGTTCTTGTACTCCCTTTGATCCAACAAGGCCATTCCTCACAGAAAGCACAGGCATGGATGAATCTTAGGACCCTGAGATCGGAGTGTAGTGAGAACCTCCTATAATTCTGGGTTTTGAAGGCACAGCTGCTGTTTCTCGCCTTGAACTTTGCAGCAAGCATCCACCAACCATTTGTGCTGCAATCTGCCACCTAAGAAGAGTGAGATCCAAAAGTGCTACAGATCCTCATTGTCTACATAGAGTTACAGTCCCAGCAAGTTACAATAGAAATTCAAAGTCATCCCTTTCAGAATCTCTCAGTAAAAGGAACCTACTGGTATTCTCTGTATATATCTGAGGAAATTCCTAGTCTGCCTCCACTTTTCTCTTTGAGAGAGAAAGAACAAAGGTAAATTAGTGAAAAAGTAAACCAAACAAACTTTTCTCTACATTATGATCATGTAGCCTTACCTTAGTATTTACCTGAAAAATTCGAGCATTCACAAAAAGGATTTATTCATTCTTTAAAAAACTAATTTATTTTTAACTGACAAATAGTATTCCATCTTTCAATGATAATTCTTGAGTCCCTACTTTGCAAGCCAGGCTTAGTTCTAGGTGCTAGAGATAAACCTCATGGAACTTACACTGTAGTGAGGGGAGGTAAAAGTCAATAAAAATGATGCTAGATAGCATCATTTAGGGGGATACTAAGCCAAAGCAGGGTAAGGAAATAAGGGTAAAACACAGAGGAGTGTTTGCTACTTTAGATCACCTGGCCACCAGGGAAGGCCTCTGGGATGAAGTGACATTTAAGCAGAAACCAAAGATGGTGAGCACACAAGCCCTGCACAGATCAGAACAAGGGTTCTGGAATGCTGGTGCAGAGAATGAGGTTGAGATTGGTAGAACAGGTGTCAAAGAGGTAGCCAGGGTTCAGATCAAAGAGGACTTCATAGTACAGAGACTATATCTTATTATTTGGGAAAGAAACATTGCCATTATGTGGGCATGATCAGGCATTCCTTACCCCTCTTTTTTTTTTTTTTTTTTTTCCTTCTTTTTTTGTTTTAATGGAGTCTCATTCTGTTTCCAGGCTGGAGCGCAGTGGTGCGATCTCAGCTCACTACAACCTCTGCCTCCCAGGTTCAAGCAATTCTTCTGTCTCAGCCTCCCAAGTAGCTGGGACTACAGGTGCGTGCCCCACCACACCCAGCTACTTTTTGTTTTTTTAGTAGAGATGGGGTTTCACCATGTTGACCAGGATAGTTTTGGTCTCTTGACCTAGTGATCCACCCACCTCAATCTCCCAAAGTGCTGGAATTACAGGCAGGAGCCACCGCACCCGGCCTCCTTACCCCCCTCTTTGAGTTGATGACATACTCAAAGTTAGGAAAAATATGAATGCAGCTCCAAAGACAGACAGAAAAGACACTGGTTGGTAATAATAGACTGCTTTGGAAGGTGACTTCCAAGCCTTCATTCAGGGACTCACCTATAAAAACTCTCATGAGTCCAAAAATACATTCCTCTCACTTTCCATCCCTCCTACACTACCAGACTGTAGTCTAAAGCATATCCTACTAGATTATAATCACAACCTCCTCCTCTTGGAGCTTCCAAGATAACCTTACAGTGGCATAAAATTTTCAAAGGCAGTTTTTTATTTTTCTTTATAAAATTTTTCTTGCCTCCAATCACATTTGCCCTTGGTATTTCTGTCACTGAACATCCTAGACAATCTAGTCAAACATCGTAGAGAATCTTTACTTGTCACCTATGATAGACTTAGAAAACAAACTTATCAGCCTTGTAGCAACAGGCTGTGTCAAAATGAAATTCCACAGAAGTCAAATGAAAAGGAATAGAACCAAAAGAAACATATCACCATTTCTTTAAGGTTGTGGGCATGGAGGTTAGTTAGTGCTTATTTTCATGGTTGGTATGCTATTTGTAACTAAAAGATGCAAACTGCTGCAAAAACCTTTCAAGATCAAACATTAAAATGCTGCAAATTCCTACAGCTGCACATATTATGATAGTCTATTTTTTAGCTCTGACATTTTAAACCACCCACTTTCACTCTTATGGTTTATATTACCATCAGAAGCTCTTAATAAAATAAAACATTATAGCGAATATAATCTAATAGGCTAAACACACAGGGAGAGAATCAGGAGTTTAAAGTTCTTTAATTTGCTGAGTTTCCCCATCTTTAACATTGAAAAATCATTGGTTCTTGCTTATTGAAGCAGACTTCCACTTGCTTACTGAATGGAATGGCACTGTGAACAATTCAGCAGTATCTTCTTCCCAAGAGAAGGGGGGTATAAAATTAAAAAGCTAAGTTTATTTGAAACCATTCAGGACCATTTTTCAAGGGAGGTATTATGTATATCATAGAGTTTGGTTCTGTGTCAATTCACTGTCTACAGAGTAGCTTAATACATTTCTCTTGATTTCAGGCTTACAAACAAGACATGGCCAGGGAAGGATAAAGAAGCAAAAAAAAAAAAAAAAAAAAAAAAAAGTTACTGTTACAGAGTCACAAATGTTTTGATTCTGTACCACTATGGTCCAAAAATATTCCTGCATACCCTTGGGCATGATCTTATAAAAAGACGGAATCTGAGATTTGATTGGAAACAGAAATTTATTATAATCTAAACTCACTTCAAGGAACACAAAGAGATGGTCATTTGTATCAGTTAGGGTTTCACTAGAAAAGCAGAGCCACCATGAGTGATTCAGAAGAAGGGATGTACTATGGGGATCTGACCTTTTACAATTGCTGGGGCTGGTTAGATGCCTATGTACGTGTGATGCTTCTGTGTCTATAACCCAAGTTGAAAGCCGGCAGGGCGGCAGGGCCATTCTGGAAGAGAGGGTGAATGGACTTGAAGTAGGGTGAAGCAAGGGCAAAATGGAATCCACAAGAATGAACTAAAATACATGTCTGTTTCCCACTGCCTTTAAGGTTCCAACTTTAATAATGCAAGAGGCTTGCAAAAAGACTGGCACTCTTCCCTGCAGAACTGCATACATACCTGCACCATGATTCCAAGTAGCTGAAAGAGGAGATCTGGAGAGCACTGGAGGAGCTGAGGGCCTGGGTGCTTCTGCAAATGAACACCACGTTCACCAACATTTCTGTGACAAACTGCACGAGGCCTGGCAGCAACAAAACCTATGCCAACCTTCTGAATGTGATCTCAGCCACTTCACTTTCATCTTCCAAATCTTGCAGAAATTTTTCTTATGGTCAGTCCTAACCCAGATCATCTTGCAAAGGCAATTCTAAGAAACCTAGTCTCAACTTAGCGAAAGTGACATAGTGCAAAGCCACCATATCTTGGTAAGCTGCTTTCATATTCCACTGTCCCATCCCCTCAAAACTGGTCAAAGTAGATGGTCTGTAACCCATTTCCTCATTTCAAATTTTAGCTCATTTCTTATTTGAAAAAATATATAATTAGCATCGTTACTACCTGAGCAAGCACTTTTATCATTTATTAGTACACAAGCAAGCACCTTTATAGCAAAAAGTATTATGCATCTATAAATTGCATTTATTCTTAAGGAAATTTCTAGCTCTCAGTATGTGTGACATACATTCAGTGAATCAAAAATCAACTTATGTTTTAATAAAAATATGTTTGGAGTTCTGCACTGGGAAAGGTCCTGTGAGGAGAACAAAAAGACAAGCTACAGAGTGGGAGAAAATATTTAGCAATCACATACTCGACAAAGTACATGTATCTAGAATATATAAAGAACTTCAATACTCAACATTAAAAAAAAAAACAAAACCTACAAATAGACAAAAGATACAAAGGCACATTTACCACACTCTTTGGTTTAATATCAGATGTTTAATAACTTCACCCATTAGGGAATGGTAAATTAATGAGGTACATATAGAGGTGTGATGTCATTACATGTCTATCAGAATGGCTACAGTAAAAAACAGCAACAATACAAAGCGCTGGCGGAGATGCACAGAAACTGGATTACTCAGACACTGCTGGTAGGAACATCCGGAAAACAGTGTGGCAACTTCACATAAAGCATATAAACATGCAGCCATCACATGACCCAGCAATTGGACTACTGGGCATTTATCCCAGAGAAATAAAAATTTATGTTTATATATTTTTATTAAAACATAAGTTGATTTTTTATTCACTGAATGTATGTCACACATACTGAGAGCTAGAGATTTCCTTAAGAATAAATGCAATTTATAGATGCATAATACTTTTTGCTATAAAGGTGCTTGCTAGTGTACTAATAAATGATAAAAGTGCTTGCTGAGGTAGTAAAGATACTAATTATATATTTTTTCAAATAAGAAATGAGCTAAAATTTGAAATGAGGAAATGGGTACGTGGATTTGTATAGCAGCTTTATTTGTATTAGCCAAAAGTTGGAAACAACCCAGATGTCCGCAACAGGTGAACAGTTATACAAACTGTGGTATATCTATACAATGGAATACAACTCAGTAATAAAAAGGAACAAACTATGGATACATGCAACAGCCTGAAGATCCAGAGACATGCTGAGTGAAAAAAGCCAATCTCAATAGGTTACATACTACGTGACTCCATTTATACAACAGTATTAAAATGACAAAATGATAAAAATGGAGAAGAGATTCATGGTTGTTATGGATTTGGGTGAGGGGATTATAGATTAGGCAGTTGTTAAAGATTAGGTGTCCATGACTGCGATAAAGAAGTACCAAGGATCCTTGGGATAGAACTGTTCTATATCTTGACTGTGGTGGTACTCTCTGAAATCTACACATATGATAAAGCTGTATAGAACTAAATACACAGTAAAATAATAAAAAAAAAGAAGTACATATAAAATGGGTGAAATCTGACTAAATGCTGTAGATTGCATCAATATCAATTTCCTGGTTGTAATATTATACCATCATAATGCAGGATGTTACCATTGGGGGAAATGGATAGAGTATAAGGAATTTCTATATTATTACTCAAAACTGCATGGGAATGTACAATTATATTTTAAAAAATTTTTTTAAAGGGGTTTGAAATCTCAAAGTTTTTGCTCAAGCATAATTTAAGATACAGTTAAAATTGTTTGCACAGATTTAATGGGCCCTTTGAATTGTGTTTTCACTAATTATCTAAAATGAAAATCATAAAGATACAATCTATGTGAAGTATCTAGGCCAATGCTTGGTTCATAGTGAATAGTTAATAAATGTGGCTTTCTGTCCTTCTTTGTACCATCCTGTAGAGTTGTGTGGGTCTAAAGTCATTGATGTCCTCCAGCTTCATGCTATCACACTAGAAGATGCAGTTTCACCTTAGGTGACTATAAAGAAAGCTGTCCAGTCTTATTTAAATCAATGCATGTGAGCACAGAAAGACTACTTAACATTCTCTTTCTGAAGAGGCAGTTATCTCTTTCCAATTAGTGCTGTGTTGCTCCTCTAGATTTGCAACTCAATCTTCTCAAAAAACAAGTGTATCTTTCACAGGCAGTGGCATATAATATACAGCAAGCTATGCCTCTTAGATACCAAGCTGCTTGTTACAATCAATGATTACCGCAAGAGTCCCTCAGCTCTCTTCCTCCTAAACCCCCCAACTCTCCTTTGCCCTTGTTCTGTCAACCCCTAGCTAATCTTCCTCTTAATCAATGGTCTTACTTCTTTGTCTACTCCCTCCACCCCTCCCTTCTGCTGTCTCCATTATGAAGAAAAATAAAACATTTTAGGTGAGGTGCAGTGGCTCATGCCTACAAGCCCAGCACATTGGGAGGCTGAGGCTTAAAGATCGCTTAGCCAAGGAGTTCAACACCGGCCTACACAACACAGGAAGATCCCATATCTACAAAAAAAAATTTAAAAATATATCTGGGTGCACGGTATGTGCCAGTAGTTCCAGCTACTTGGGAGACTGAGGCAGGAGAATTGCTTATGTGCAGGAGTTTCAGGCTCCAGTGAGGAATAATCGTGCCACTGCACTCCAGGCTGGAGGACAGAGTGAGATCCCATCTCAAAAAAGAAAAAAAGAGAAAAGACAGAGAAAAAAGAAGAAAACCTTCTAGAAAGTCAAGAACTGAAAACCCCCTTCCCTACTCTCCAGCAAGTAGGTACAGGCATTTGACTCTGCCCTTTTTAATTGAAAAACACTCAGACTTTTGACCAGGATGATCTCCATGGCTGTTACAAAGACAGCAAGCACATCTCATGCTGTGAATTTACACACCTTAAATTAACCAACAACCCTGACGGTAATAAATGAAAAAGCAGGTCAATCTAGAAGTGAAACATTTATATTCGTCCAAAGGAGATTTTAAGAAACATCTGGGAAACTGAATAACGAGGTTAGCCGAGGTGATCTTTGAGCAGAAAACCAGAACAACTTTCTAAGAGGACAAATGTCTGTAACATATTGTCTTCAAAGTCAAATATGTAATTTTCTCACTCTCCTTAAAAACATTAAACTTTCAGTGGAAGGCGTAAGTCAAAAACCCATGAATTGTTGCCGATTGCTATGGTTTCCTTTTCTAAGTCATCAGAGACACCTGTCAAGAGGCCTAAGCCTCTCAGCCAGAGCAGGCCTTTCAAGCTGCCAACCCCGTCTCAAATAATCATTACCATAAACACGGGTTCCTATTACACCCGTTGGAAAAAGGCTGAAAACGCCGATAATAGCGCACGAATATTATTTCAACGGTTTTGACCGGCGCATTAAAATAAGCTTAAATGCGGAGCCACATTATAAAGGGTTGAGTCAAGCTCCTGATTGTGTAAGATAGCACTTCCCTCAAATGAGCGCTTCTCTTCTTTCCTCAGAAGCTAGGCTTCTTTTTAAATTAAAGAAAATACTCCACCCCACAAAAACCTGGCATATTCTCGGTTCCCTTTACACTTATTCACACCAGAAACGCTGAATCATGACTCCGAGGTTGTAAAAGAAAAACTATTTCGGCTGGGACCCCAGGGTCCCTGGAGAAGCCTAGGCTCTGCGTTACTTCTCTCTGCATCTTCTGAAGTCTAGATGCAGAGCGGTCTGGCAGATTGGAGAGCCTCGGGGAGCAGCCAAGGGTGCAAGGCGGGGGCTAGGGGCTGGGGAGAGTCTTCAGCTCCCTCTCCTAAACCCACGCAGCCCTGTCAGCTCAAGGCTCCCGCCTCGCCTCATCTCAACGAAACACTTAAGAGGCTGATACACTTCCCACCTGCAAAGCTGCCCAACAGCCTCCGAGAAATTCTCAACTTGGAAGCATAGCCACCACCGCCACCCCTCCGGAACCCTCTAGGTCCGCGCTAGTCCCACTTGGTCACGATCAGGCAGGCGATGGGGTGCGGAGGCGGTTCCACCAGCCCGCTCCCAGCACTGCCTCGAGAGAGAAGCCCGCTGAGAGCGCAGACACTTGAAAAACTCCATCCCAACTCCCCAGCGGGCGCCTCCCGAACCGCCCCGAGAGCCCAGATAAGCCGGGCACTGGATCCCGGAGCACAGTGCCATGCACATCCTGGAGAGGAGGGAGGTGTGGAGGGAAAGGGCGGCAAAAATGAAATGCCCCCAAGTCAGTCCCGCAACTTCTCCCGGACCGAGGGACGGGCGGAGGGTAGAGGAGGCAGCCGCGGCTAGCGCGAGGTGAGAGACTCACTTGAAGGTGAGGACGCAGAGCGGCCGGTAGGACTTGTGGCTGGTGTTCTCGGCCATGCCCTTGCCCCAGAAGTCGTTGGTGAAGATGCTCCAACGGAGCGGGGCGCCTGGCCGAACGTCGGGGTTGTTCACGATCGCCCACACGTCGTCGTGCACGAACTCGCCCTGCAGGGAGCGGCCGTAGCACAGGCAGCTCGCCCCGGCCAGCAGCGCCGCGGCCCCGGCCGGCGCGAGCCCGCAGCCCTGCCGCCGGGAGGGTGCGCGGTCCCCGCCGCCGCCTCGGGCAGAGGTGGTCAGCACCATCGCGCCGCCGCCGCCGCTGCTGCCCTGGCCTCTCCCGGGCGTCTGGCATCCTCCCCTACCGGGGCCCCGGCGGCGCGCGGCGGCTGCCCGGAGGGGAGCTTGGGCATGGTGCTGCGGCAGCTGGACCCGCCGCGAGCGCCCCGCGCTCCGCCGCCTCCTGCGCCGCCGAGTTGGCCCAGCTGCAAATAAACAGCAGTCCCCCCGCCTCCCCCGGCCATCGCCACCTCCTCCGCCCCACTGCGCATGCCCGCTCGCTCTCTCCTCCACCCCCCCAATCCCGGGACGCGGGCCGTTTCCCCCCACAGCCCGGCGCCCTCTGTCCCCGGCCCGCCTCGCGTGCAGGTGGAGCGGGGTTCGCGGCGCGCGGCTGCCCGGGAGTTGCGGAGAAGGGCACCCCGGGGTCCCACTTGCGGTGCCGGGCTGTGCTCACCCCCACGCCCCCGCCCCCATCCTTCTCCCCCGAACGGGGCTGGGGAGGGGCACATCTGGCGGACCCCTCCCGGGGCAAGTAGGCGGGTTTAGCAGGTGCGCAGCCTGGAACCCCCACACCCACCTTCCAGGGAGAAAAGTGCCGCTGCTTCCCGGGAAGTTCCCGGCTTTTCAGCACCCGGGACGACAGCAGCGGTGCCCGGGGAGACGCTCTCCACCCGCCCTGTGCTCGCGTCCAGTCGCCGGCTGAGTGTTCTTCTGCCCGGGCTTTCTCTCACCCGCCCGGCGCCGCGTCCCGCAGACCCAGCCTCCTACGGAGGAACCCGCGGGGACAGGGAGCACCTTCACCAAAGCCAGCAGAAGGGGTCTCCCTGGACAAGGACCTGCTCGCCCTGCCCGGGTGTGTTCAGAGGCGCCACCAGCTCTTTAACTTACCGCCCATTTCTTCGCCCGCACTTACGAAAAGTACCAGGTTCGAGTTTTGGTTTGGGCCTGGGAGCCGAATTGGCTTCTGAAACGTTTTTTATTTTATTGTTAGCTTAAACTCAAGATAATTTGGGAGATGCCAAGCAAAAAGCAAACTACTTTTTCTATCTAACTGGATCACTTGGGTCTCATTATTTCCTGGGCTGTGGGCGTGTTTGAACTGTTCCTGCTAATTCAGTAAAGGGCAGCGAAGAAGGTGGGGATGAGGGGATGGGAGGGGAGATTTGTATTAGGGCCTCTGGCTTTGGTTCCTAAACTTCCTATCTTTCTGAAAGATTGTTTTCTTTTTAAAAATACTAATTATAATAATGTATCCAGAGTGATGATTACTAGAATTTCTCCAGGTCTGAAAGTTCTATTTGTTCTTTCAGGCACCTTGTAAATTTCCATTGCTGTGTTAGAAATTACCAGGAATTTGACACATCCAAATAGAAAAACTGAAAATAAGAAGTCACCCTTTTATTCTCATCCTCCCCAGATCCTTAAAAAGCTCACCGACTGAAAAAATGAAATCCAGAAATTGTTCCTCTGCTATGAGTATTTGTGTGACTCTTTACTGTAACAAGTTACTTTTTAAAAAATTTTAAGACATCTGAGCAGTTGAAAAGTCAATGAATTAAGATAAACTTATTGTAACTCAAAGTACGTTTCACCCATTTTCACTTTGTTTATTTGGTGACTTCAAATTAGTGACAGAAATGAAACTGGAAATCTTGGACATGGATGTTTTCATTCTTTCATCAAAATCTTTCACCCTTGGTAACCTTAATATCCAGACTTTAATATCTAGACACACTTGACCCTATCTCCCCATAAAACACACTACAGCCTTTCCTCTTCACTTGCCTATTAACTTAATACAAACATATTAAGGAGATTCTTTGTGCTACAATGTGCTAAGTAAAGGACTGGAAGACCCAAAGCTGCTCGTGTGTCTGTGTGTGTGTGTGTGTGTTTAACACCATAAAAGTCTAGCTTTCTAAGTTAACAGCTGATTGAGATAGTGAGGTTATCTTTGCTGGAATCATAGTTGATTTAATAGGTCAATGTCTCAATCCTTACTTATAATTAACAAAGGCTTTCTAGAGAGAACGTCTTAACCCAAAAGGGTGACTCTAGGCCAGGTGCAACGGCTCGCATCTGTAATCCAAGCACTTTGGGCGGCCAAAGCAGGAGAGTTGCTTGAGGCCAGGAGTTCAAGACTGGCCCTGCCTCAAAAAAGAAAAAAAAAAAAAAAAAAGAATGGCCTCTAATAGAAGATTTTTATAGAGAAAGTCTTTTTTCCTTTCTCAAATCATCCTTAAGTCATCCTTGTCCAAGAAAGACCTCTGGCCACCCCCTTCTCGGAGTTGTTTTGTTTTTTAGATGGAAACAGTATCAGAGTGCTCCATGACCATGGAGAGTAGTGCAGGACTCAGGGCTGAGACTCCAAAGAGATCATAAAAAGAAGACATAAAGGAAGCTTCAAAGTGGGATTCCTGATTACAATATCTTTCCTCTAAGTTCAGTGGCATCTTTATTCTATTTAGCTCTCAGATGACAAATTTGAGATTGACTTAAAATAGTGAAATGCTTCAAGTCTTCTCAAGGACAAACAATCAGTAAATATTTTTAAAAATTAGTTCCTTCGGGCCTGGCACAATGGCTCACTCCTGTAATCCCAGAACTTTAGGAGGTTGAGGTGGGCAGATCAGGTCAGGAGAGCGAGATCACCCTGGCCAACATGGTGAAACCCTGTCTCTACTAAAAATACAAAAATAACCTGGGCATGGTGGCACACGCCTGTAGTCCCAGCTACTTGGGAGACTGAGGCAGGAGAATCGCTGGAACCTGGGAGGTGGAGGTTGCAGTGAGCCAAGATCACACCATGGCACTCCTGCCTGGGGACAATGCAAGACTCTATCTAAAAAAAGAAATAATAATAAATAAATTAGTTTATTCACAGCCGCATCACCTTCTGATTCAACACTGCTCTGTGTTGTAGGAAAAGTATAGAAGTACTGATGTCAGAGAGAGGTTTACATTGATATGCCAGCCCATCAAGCCATTTGCTTCTCTGTTAAAAAGTGGAAAACACCCATCTTGGCTAATAAAGGGGTCCAAAAGGAAATTAGATTTAATTCTTGTTATTTAGCCTCTGATTATTTTTAAAGGATTGATAATTAGAGCAATACTACCTCCTAAAACACCTTGTGTCCACTCAAAGCCATTTATAATAAAACTTACATTATTGTAGAAGTACCTCTCTGAGGCTCATATAGATTAAGTCACTCATGCAAATTAAGATGGACCATATTTCTAAAAGAGATTAGGACACAACTAAAAATAAATCAAGGGCAAGATATTGTAATAAAACCAATTTCAGATTACTGCTGACAACAATTCTTTGCTTGACCAAACTTTAGTTAGTTTTCCAAATCTTTTCCTAGCACTGTCAGTGTACTTCCTTGTAAAATCCAGTTTTAGCAAAGAACACTACAAAGTCAGTTTGGCAAGAGAGTGATCAGATATTGAGGGTAGGGGGTTCTTGCTGTATTTGAAGTTGAGTCCAATCTCTCCTCCCCACTGAAGGACCGCATTGCAGTGGTCCCTATAACTATCATGATGGTCCCGAATAAATTCTACCATGCTTTAACAAGTATTGTTAAATAATTTCTTTTATTTTAACACTGCCCCCTGTGCTTGTTTTCAGCCTAATGATATCCTCTATTCAAATATAACCTATATAAATGGCCAAATGCAATATCACGAAGGTGACAATACCATTTACAAAAGAGATGATAATATAGTTTACATTAAAACATAAATTTTTGTTGTCTAGTTCTTTAAATATTACTGTTCTTGAAGAAAATACAGAAAAGTAGAAAGAAGAACAAAAAAGTTTAAATTACCCCCCACCCCATGGGCCTTCTTAGAGCACGTACAACAGGCAACACGTGCTCTAAGAAGCTGGCTGTGGGCTGTGCCCAGACCTGGGCCCACACTGGTGACAGGAGAAGCAACAGTGGTAGCGTGGCTGCAGCCCCAGGAGGAAAAAGGGGCTCTCCATGGAGACTGTCTTTCCTTCCATCCCTAAAGCCTCTCTCTGTGTCACCTGCACAGTAATACAATTTAAGAGTATCAAAAATTATTTGTGACCTTGCATTTTCTGGCACTCAGGCAATAAACTTTGTCAGTATATTACTACAAGATTAAAGTATACCTATGTACATTGCAATAAAACATATTGCAGGAGAGAAAAACTACCTTTTTCTTCCTATCTGTTTTGGTTCCTGGCTTGATCTCTGTAACAAAAGACAGATTAACAAGAGAAATGCATACAAATTCGTTTAGTATATGTTTTACCTGACACAGGAGACTTCATAAGGAATTGAAGACCCGAAGAAATAGTTAAACCTGATTGTTTTCAAACTATGTTTGCTGAAGAATAAAGAAACATGGAAAGATATGATAGGATAAAAATGGGTATGAACTAAGAGTTGTAAAGTGGGGGAACCTTAGCAAGGCCTGTTTGTTCATATTTATCTGGGAATCACTGCAGCTTTGGAAATAAGGACAATCTCCTTGGAAGATAGGAAGGGCACCTCTCACATGAGCGTCTTATGACCTGCTTCATGGGAAGATCAGAAAGTCCTTCCTGAACCTGCCATTTCTTGAATTCCTTTGGCTTAAAATATTCAATATGTCAAGGTGTCATATTTTGGAGTAGCATGTCCTGAACCACATCAATATCAAAGATTTACCAAAATTCTTCAAAGAGTGGAATCTCTGGCTTTGAAAACTGCTGCAACATTGCAAAGCTAATATCCATAGTCTTAGAAATTATTGTGTATAATAGAAAAGAACACTGTTTTCATCTGAATGTAATTTTAATAACACATTTTATTTTACATTTTAATTATACATAAATCAAAAAGCTAGTTTTAGTGTTTTATACAACCTCTACAACTTATAGGAAATGTCAGAGGAAGCACTAAAATGCCATTGTATAAATTTATGTCTTAAATTAAAGTCAGACTTATACCAAACAGATTTGAATGAAGACTTAATTTTTTTTTTTTTTTTTTTTTTTTTTTTGAGATGAAGTCTCACTCTGTTGCCCTGGCTGGAGTGCAATGGCGCAATCTCAGCTCACAGCAACCTCCACCTCGCAGGTTCTAGTGATTCTTCTGCCTCAGCCTCCCAAGTAGCTGGGATTACAGGTGCCCACCACCACACCCAGCTAATTTTTGTGTTTTAGTAGAGACGGAGTTTCATCATGTTGGTCTTGAACTCCTGACCTCAGGTGATCCACCCGCCTCAGCCTCCCAAAGTGCTGGGATTACCAGCGTGAGCCACTGCACCCAGGCCGAATAGTTAAATTTTTTAAGAAAATTATTCCATCTGAATCAAGAGCTCTAGATGTTCTTTATATTTCAAAATAAAGTATCAGACATTTATTCCAATGTTGTCATGGCCTATAAAAGACTCTTAACTGCACTAATCATAGTTGAATGAGCAGAGAGATGTTTCTCCAATTCAAAGAATATTTAATTTTAAATCCTGATTCATAGCATTTGCTGATCGCCATGGTGCAGATATTTTCACCATGTTTGATTTCATGCAACCAATGTGACCTCACTGAACGCAGAGATGGGAAGAGATATACAGCAGCACGTTAGTCTACAACATTTTCACCAAACGGATACAGCAGCTATAAATAAGACCAAGAGTATATTAACGGTGAAATAATTAAAACATGATGAGTTTTGAGCATTTATTATACTCATGTAAATCTAATTTGTAGAAATGGTTTCTATAACTTAATTTTGTACAAAATTGTGTTTAACAACTGGCTTGCAAAATTCCTAAGACTGTAAGAATTAATTTTTTGAACCAGTGCGCATTCACTCCAGCCCATTATCAAATGAAATATGCTTGGTCATTATTTGTATTATAATTTTGAATTTGAGTGACAAGTAAGGGGAGGTGTGCTCATTATACCTATGCAGTAAAGAACGTTACTGAAATAAAGGTCTAACCTTTGCCTCAGCAATTGGAAGTTCACCTCTAGGCCCCCTGCCTAGAATGTCCTGCCTCATAGGCATGTCTGTTTTCCTAGAAGATTTGGCCACTGGACAATCTAATGCTATGGTTTATGGTGGGAGTCTTAAGCCACATAGCATTAGTTCTGACTTCTGGGGAACTGGAGACTAAAGGTATGAAGACAAACAGAATATGCCTCTCCAAAACATGCCAGTTTGGCATCATGATTGTTTTGAGGTGAAGACAATTAGCTCTCTGTCCCCCCATTTTCTGTCTAAAAGCAGGCCATGAATTTCCATTTTTAAAGGTATCTCCTCTCATGCCCCCCAAAAAACTACTCCAGAGACAATTCTTAGCACTGGACAGGATGCTTATCTGTGTAACAAACATACTAAAACAACCCTTATTTACTATACATTTCCTCTCCTCACTCCCCGTGCTGCCCTCACCTCCCTGCCCTCACATTCCCCTGATACTCCAGAAGTGAATCCCTCTTCCTTTGTCTAGCCTAAGATGGTGTATAAGCCCTCAATTCTAAGTGCCTCCTTGAGTCACAATTCTTTGGGAACTTTCACGCATATATATGTAATTAAATTGGTTTTGCCAGCTGGGCGCAATGGCTCACACCTATAATCCCAACACTTTGGGAGGCCAAAGTGAATGGATCACCTGAGGTCAGCAGTTCAAGACCAGCCTGGCCAACATGGAGAAACCCCGTCTGTACTAAAAATAGAAAAATTAGCCAGGAGTGGTGGTGGACACCTGTAATCCCAGCTGCTACTCGGAAAGCCTGAGGCGGGAGAATCACTTGAACCTGGGAGGTGGAGATTGCAGTGAGCTGAGATCACACCACTGCACTCCAGACTGGGCGACAGAGCAAGACTCCATCTCAATAAACAAACAAACAAACAAACAAGTTTATTGTAGCACTATTTACAAAGACTTGGAACCAACCAAAATGCTCATCAATTATAGACTGGATGTAGAAAATGTGGCACATATACACCATGGAATACTATGCAGTCATAAAAAAGAATGAGTTCATGTCTTTTTCAGGGACATGGATGAAGCTGGAAACCATCAATGTTAGCAGACTAACACAGGAACAGAAAGCCAAACATTGCATGTTTCCACTCATAAGTGGGAGTTGAGCAATGAGAACACATGGACACAGGGAGGGGAACATCACACACTGGGGTCTGTCAGGGGTTGGGGGTCAAGGGAAGAGATAGCTTTAGGACAAATACCTAATGCATGCATTGTTTAAAACCTAGGTGATGGGTTGAAGATTGCAGCAAATCAACATGGCACATATATACAACAAGTATACAACATGCATACATGTATACAACATGCATACCACATGCATGCTACATGTACACCACCCACATTATTTGCACACTACATGTATATGTCATGCATATATACTACATGTAGGTTACATGCACCAAACTTCCACATTATATGTGTCCAGCATGTGTTCAACATGCGTGCTACAAACATACAACATTCACACTATATGTGTACATGTGTAAAACCTGCATGCCACATGCAGATATGTGTACAACATGCATACCACTTGCAAACAACATTCATGTCACAGGCATACATTTGTAAAACATTCACGATGCATGCATACAACCTATAGAATATGCTAACTACATGCCACAGCATGCAAGTCACATATGAAAAACATGCGTACTACACTATTCTACACATGTGCCGCATGCCACAGCATGCAAGATACGTGTGTGCCACATGTGTAGAACATGCATCCTACATGCTGGGAGCTTGCATGCTAAACACGTAGAATATGCACACTACATGCCACAACATGCACCTTACATTTTTGTGACATGCACACTACATGCTACAACATGAAATCTACATATGTGCAGCATTCTTGCTACAGCCTTATAACATGCTTACTGCATTCTGCAGCATGCAGACTACATGCATGACACATGTGTGGCACATGCATGGAACATGCAACACATGGAACTTGTGTGATGTCTGCATGCTGTATGCTTGTAGCATGCCTGTAACATGCAAGCTACATGCACGTCGCGTGAATGAGCACAGCATTGATGCCACATGCATCTGACATGCATGTGACATGTGTGCAGTATATGTGAAACATCCATGACACAAGCATATAATGCACGCACAGTGTGCCCACAATATGCTTTCAATATGCGCACATAATGCACAGAGCTTGCATGCATGTTTGCAGCATGTGTGCATGCCAGAACATGCGGGAAACATGCATGCAGCATGAACATTACATGCTGCAATGGGCAAACAGCATGCGCACAACATGCATAGCACATGCTACAACATGTGAGAAACATGCATGCAGCATATATCTTACACGCTGCAAGATGAGCACATGTATGCTACTCTGTGCGCCATGCATGCAATACGTGTGCTATATGCCACAGGGTTCAAGCTACACACCTGGAACATGTGTAATACATGCTGCAAATGGAAGACACATGCGTGCAATATGAGTAGAGCATGTAGTCTACATGCATATTGAATGCTACAAAATGCAAACCACATGCGTGTGACGTGTGTGTCACATGAGTAGGGCATGTAGCATGCATGCATTGAGTCTGCATGCTATCCACGTAGTACATGTGCATTTCATGCTGAATGCAAGTTACATGCTTGCAACACGATACAACATACAACCCACATGCCTGTAACATACGCACCACATGCAAGCTACATGTTGAAAAATGTGTGAAGTATGCATGCAACACGCACATTACACACTGAAACATGCTTGTAACATACTTGCAGCTGCATATTATGTGCTGCGACATCTGCACAGCATGCATGCTACATTAATAATAAATACACACTGCATGCCACAACATGCAAGCTATATGCTTGTAACTTGCACACTACATGCTACGGCATGCAAGACACATGCATGCAGCATGCATACTACATTCTTATAGCATGTCTGTAACATACATGCTGCATGCCACAACCTGCACACTACATGCTTGTAACATGTATACTATGTAATAAAACACACAAGGTACATGCATGTGACAAGCCTGCCATGCGTGTAGAGCATGTTTTCTGTATGTGTGTGGCCTTTATGCTGCACATGTATAGTATGGGTCCTGCATGCCACAACCTGCAAGCTACATGCTTGCAATATGCACACTACATGTCACATGGGACCTATATACTTTTAACATGCTTACTGCATATTGAGACATGCAAGCTACATGCTTGAAACGGGCATGCAGCATGCACATTACTTGGGGCAACAGGTGCACTTTGCAACATGCATGCTGCATGCCACACCATACATGCAGAGACGTGCACACCATGTTTGCTACATTCGTGATACATGCACACTAAGTGCACAACATGCAACCTACATGCTTGTAACATGCACTATATGCTACAATATGCAATTAACATGCATACTACATTCTGCCTACATGCACACTGCATGCTACAACATGCAAGCTACGTGTGTGCAACTTGCTTACTGCATGCTTGCAACAAACCTACTACACCCTACAACATGCATGCCACATGCACAGAGCATGTATTCTGCATGCAATTCACATGCATACTTGCACATAACATGCATGCATCATGTGCACATGCATACCGCATGTTACAAAATGTGCACAACCTGCATATGTGCATGCCACATTCTACAAAGTGTGTGCAACTTGCATACAACATGCATACTACATGTGTACACTATGTGTTCATGTGTAGGCACACAGACAACATGAATATCATGGTTCTACCTAATGCATGCAACTTGCCAGAACATGCATGCTGCATGCATGCAACACATGTGCAACATTCATGAACAGGCATACTACATGCTACCACATGCATACTACATGAGTGCTACAAGTGCTCAGCTACCCCTCAAGAAGAATACAAGAAGAGCAATAGGTACCTTTAAAAATGTTATATTTTGAGAAATGTCTGTTCATGTCCTTTGCCCACTTTTTGATGGGGTTGTTTGTTTTTTTCTTGTAAATTTGTTTGAGTTCTTTGTAGGTTCTGGATATTAGCCCTTTGTCAGATGAGTAGATTGCAAAAATTTTCTCCCATTCTGTAGGTTGCCTGTTCACTCTGATGGTAGTGTCTTTTGCTGTGCAGAAGCTCTTTAGTTTAATGAGATCCCATTTGTCAATTTTGGCTTTTGCTGCCGTTGCTTTTGGTGTTTTAGACATGAAGTCTTTGCCCATGCCTATGTCCTGAATGGTACTACCTAGGTTTTCCTCTAGGATTTTTATGGTATTAGGTCTAACATTTAAGTCTCTAATCCATCTTGAATTAATTTTCGTATAAGGAGTAAGGAAAGGATCCAGTTTCAGCTTTCTACTTATGGCTAGCCAATTTTCCCAGCACCATTTATTAAATAGGGAATCCTTTCCCCATTTCTTGAATCAACCCAAATGTCCATCAGTGACAGATTGGATTAAGAAAATGTGGCACATATACACCATGGAATACTATGCAGCCATAAAAAAGGATGAGTTTGAGTCCTTTGTAGGGACTTGGATGCAGCTGGAATCCATCATTCTTAGCAAACTATCACAAGAACAGAAAACCAAACACCGCATGTTCTCACTCATAGGTGGGAACTGAACAATGAGATCACTCGGACTCAGGAAGGGGAACATCACACACCGGGGCCTATCATGGGGAGGGGGGAGGGGGGAGGGATTGCATTGGGAGTTATACCTGATGTAAATGACGAGTTGATGGGTGCAGCACAGCAACATGGCACAAGTATACATATGTAACAAACCTGCACGTTATGCACATGTACCCTACAACTTAAAGTATAATAATAATAAATAAATTAAAAAAATTAAAAAAAAATAAATAAAAATAAAAATGTTATATTAAGCTCTCCTTTTTCTTCTATTTAAAGTTTCAAGGAAAGGTTCCAAAAGCAGACAAATACAACCAAAAAGCATATAAGTAAGTAGCAAGCCCTCAAAAACCTAGAGCCACTTCAGGAGAACAGCTGAGGAGTTAACATCAAGAACTCACACGTGATTGCTAGTTTGTAGATGATGAAGCTCAATACTGATGGCTGTTTTAGAAAAGAGAACAAATAATGAGGAAAATGTAAAATTCTGGTTAGTCTACGTAAAATATTTATTACAGTCATCAGTATTAAGTGTTTTCTCTTCCATATTGTACAGTAATACTTTGTTTTAATGTGTTCTATTTAATGGGTCATACTTACTTGCATTGTATTGAATTACGAAAGTGATTTTGTAAGGAATTCACCAACTCACTAATGGTGTTGAGGTCCATTATGTCCCAACCCCAATTCTTAGCATTTTTAGCTACATAAGTTGTAAGGCCCAATATAAAATGAAAATGAGGGACCCTTTTTTATAAAGTTATTAAGAATTTCAGGATGGTTACAGTGGCACATCAAACCAAAAGTGACGTACTTCTATACACTGAGTTCATCTAAGTACAGGGCTCTGTATGACTACAAAAGTTGCACACCCATGAAGCCAGGCCTGTTTTAACAGGCAATCCTATTCATACAATTATCTCCAGCTAGTTTAAATACTTTTGGCAAACAATGGCCTTGGGGCAGCCAAAATTAATGGGCTCAGGGCACCCAGGACATAAAAAAATACTCGCCGTAAGTCAGTGACATGGCTTGCATTTTATGTTATTAAAGAAGTTAGGAAATCTACCTTGCTAGTTTTTCTTTGCCAAGAAATAAAGATTATATCTAGAGACAGATAATTTCCCTCGAGAAATTACAATCTCCCATCTTTCCTTGCTGTGCCGCTAAGCCTTATTTCTTGGACTATTTTTCCATGTGTGAGTTAATCTAAAGGAATACGAATGAATCTTTTCAGGCTCCTCGGTAGCTTACAAAAAATTCTTCTGAAATGTCTTTTAGATTTTCTTTTTGGCCATGTTACTGTAAACGAGGCAGCCAGGTTTTTGTTGTTGTAGTCGTTGTTGTTTTTAAATAATTTTAAGATTTTGCACATCTTGGATAACAGCTGAATATTGTGGCCTTTCCAGTTAGACAGAAGACAAAGTAGAAGCAGATTCTGGCTTCACAGTTTCTTTCACATCCTCTGTCTCTTTCGTCTCCCATTTGTTCAGTGATTTCATTCTTTCTCCATTATGTAGTTTAAGAGATTAGGAACCTGTTTTATTCATCTGACAACTTTTTTTCAGAGAATTAGCATTACACCTACGTCTAAGAAAATGAGTTCCCTGACAATGCTGTCACTGCTACCTACTTGTATTTAGGGAAACACTCGAATGTTAATATGTTCCCTTCATGCTTGGCCCAAAATTCAGATAACAGCTCCCAAAAGGTGCTATCAGGAGTGACAGTGATAGCAAACCTGTAGAACATGCCATAAACCCACTTACTCTCTGTGAACATAAAAACATGACTAACCAGTTGCGATAGTTTTGCACATCAACTCCAGATACAAACTTAAAATCCCTCTCAGCACTGCCTTTCAGACTGCCACTGTCTGTTAATAGGTTGCCCTGTGAGTGGAAACCTTTTTACTGTCGGTGAGCCAGTGGAAGATGGCTGCCAGGAGGCATGGGTCCTAAAACATAATGATGCATCTTCCACATAAATGAAAGTCTAGCACTTACAAAGTGTTTTCATAGCTTTAGATTTTATCACTTCCATTTGAATAAATGTATTACCAATAAATTTTAAGGAGGACTAAGAAGATTACATCTTTTGTACTTTGAGATTATTTTAAGGAAGTTTCTATAAGAATTTTAGTGTTCTGCAAATATAGTACCAGATAATTGAAAATTACCTTACAAGGATTATATGGCCATATTAGAGTATTTCTATGAATATTGATGCCTAAAAATGTAGAAAATCTATGAAAAATATGACTGAGAGCCATTTTAAAGAAATATAGGCAAAAATAAGGGCCCCAATAGTTAATACAGTTTTAGCTATAATTTATCATCCCTAAACCCATTATCAGGGGTTTTGTGTGTTATTTTTGCCTCCAAATTGAAAATAAATTGTTTATGGATAGGAAGATTTCATTGAATCTGTGTTTCCTAACAATAGCAGAATTTTGATTCTCCAACTACTCACACTAGTTCCTGAATGAATTATTTTACTTTGCATGGTTTCTCGTCAAGATATGTACAGAGAATTGGACCTTTCACTCCCAATCATTGCTAGACTGGGTTCCAAATTTCTAAACTGTGAACAAACCTCAGAGGGCAGTTGTGAAGATTAAAAGAGGTAAGTCAAGAACTTTGAAGAGTGCCATAGCAAGGTGTGCTCAACACGTTAGCTATGGTAAAATATTTTGATGATGATAGTGAAGATGTTTCTTTTTTCCCTTAGCAATTTTCTCACTACTGCCATTTCTCGCCATTGTAGTAACATGGAATAACTATCACTAAGTGACTATTAAATATCTGCTTTTCAATTCCTAACTACTGATTGATTTATTGATTTACTTTGAAGGAGAATGTGGTTATCATCCTAACCTGCATTTACTCTGGACAACCACAGTTTATTTTACTCACGATTGCCTATTTGCAGTTGTAGGATTGAGACTATAAACCTTCTCAATTCCTGGTGCCAGAGAATGCGTAAGGAATTCTGGTCAACAAGTCACCCAGCTGCTCTGTTGTTTCTAATTTGGCTGCCAGGATCAAGTTGCTTCTTAAAGAAACTTTAATAACTTTTCTTTCCAAAACGTTAACCTTCATCATCTCATGGCTTAAGTGTTTAATGATTACTTCATAAACAAATTTTCATACTTCCCCACGGTTACTCGCAAAGTTATCCAGCTATTTTATGTTTGTCCCCTTTTTCAATCTGCTTAACATTTAAAAAAAAATTTGTGAAGCTGAGCATATGGTGAAAATGAACCAGCAAAAATCTAGGAAGCTGTAATAAAGACATATTTTTCCAAAGATAGCCTTTTTCTAGGATTTTCAAGGGAATCTTTTTTCCCCCCCTTTAAAGTTGCAAAGTTGGAGATGAATCTCTTTTGCTCCATTTGTAGTAAGTCACTAAGGTAGGCGATAGTGAACTGTTGTCTTTGTAGTACTAATTCTGGAGAAAATAGGGTTCTGGGAAGGGAACAAGTGAGAGGGACTTTTCTTCCCTGTCACGGGAGACTAGGTCATTCCAATCAACCTTCCTTCTAAAGATCCATAGGAAACCAGATTAAACAACAACACTATTTGCCTCATAATGTCAGATCATTAAGAATAGAGAAATGGGCTGGGCGCAGCGGCTCACGCCTGTAATCCCAGCACTTTGGGAGGCCGAGGCTGGCGGATCACGAGGTCAGGAGATCGAGACCATCCTGACTAACACGGTGAAACCCCGTCTCCACTAAAAATACCAAAAACTTAGCCGGGCGAGGTGGCGGGCGCCTGTAGTCCCAGCTACTCGGGAGGCTGAGGCAGGAGAATGGCGGGAACCCGGGAGGCGGAGCTTGCAGTGAGCTGAGATCGCGCCACTGCACTCCAGCCTGGGCGACAGAGCGAGACTCCATCTCAAAAGAAAAGAAAAGAAAAGAAAAGAAAAGAGTCAGGCCAGAGAAAGAGAAAGGACAAGCCCAGAATTTGGGGCCCCTTCTGTCCTAGGGAGGAGTGAGAGGGTAAGCAGAGAGCACTGACAGTCTCCAAGGAGTCCAGGGCCCACAAAGGGTGGGGACCCTGGTAATCCATCCTGTGCATAGACGTGGGGCCCTGAAGAAAGGCATTAGAAGTGAAGAGAGACCGGAAGTTGGTCATCACTCCCACCAACTCCAACCTAGCTTCTATGGGTCTTGACAATCTTAATAAATGTGAAAGAGACACTTTTACTAACAAAATGGAAAGAGTTTATCCCAGAAGACTGGTACTAAAGGAAATTGTAAAAGTGGTCTTCCAATAGAATGAAAAGGATTCGTGATGAAAGGCACAGTGACGGAGGAAGTAATAGAATGCAAGGTAAGTGGTAAATATGGTAATATATGATTAAATCTAGTGGGAAATTCCCTGCTTGCAAATCTGTAGAGACAGAAAGTAAATGACCAGTTCCCAGGGGCTAGGGAGAAGGGGAGAGGTCAGTGACTGCTGAAAAGCAAAGGATTTCTTTTCAGAGTGATGGAAGTGTTTTAAAATTTGATTGTGGTGATATTTACACAATGCTGTGAGTATACTAAAATCCATTGACGCTTTAAAAGGATGCATTTTATGTCATGCAAATCATCTTTTGATGAAGCATTTTTAGAAAAATAGAATTAGGACAACAGTAGTATGTAAATTAAAAGAAGACACGTAGATGAGGTATTCTGAGATCATCGAATTGTCTGGAAAAAGGAAAAAATGTAGGATTTGTCATCAGGCTATACAATTATGTTTTATGCACATTGTACAGGTGTGGCATTTCACACACACACACACACACACACACACACACACACACGTTTTTAAGAAAGAATGAGAGGCAACTAAGCCAAAAGGGCTGATTACTAGCAACTACTCCATTTTCCTAGCCAATTCCTTCTTAACGAACCCCTAAATAGAACAGTGATGCAGTTTTTAAGTGCACAGACAGTGGAAAGGTAATACTTTTCTCTAATGCTTTCTTCCTACACTGGAATATGTAAGGCAGTAGAAATAAAGAATATGAATGCACTTAGTAGAGACAATGAATACAAATCACCTTAAAGAATGAAAATATAAAGTTTGAAATAAAACAACTGACTTATAGTCGGAAGGCTATGACTTCACAAGTATTTTTCTGCTTTATAAATGCCAACTGCTGTAAACCACTTTCCCAGTGCTTACACTACCAAAAGCAGGATCCACACTCTACTGTCTACCCCCAAACTGACCAGATTGTCTACACACAGTAAGAAATCAGATACTTGCTCACTGGTGGAATGAATATATGTTTGTATGTATTCACAAACTGATAGAAGACAGGATTTCTAGAAGTTGGATGTTTCAAATTTCCTGGAAGCAAGAGAAAAAAATTCACTTTTTTCTCTTTTTCTATTAAAATGTGTATTACAATTATCTTCCAAGCTTACAAAAATAGAAAGCAACACATCTGTAGAATTTTATAGATTTCTGGGTGACATGGAATAAATTCACACCCTGGAGGATGTATGAGTTATCACTAGATATAGAGTTTACCTTCTACTTTGTTCCTTCTATTGAGTGACAGTAATCCTGACTTCTGATTTAGAACCATTGACACTGGTTTTCCTTTTGGAAGACATCTCCAGGATCAGTACTCTTCCTCCAGATAGCCTCATCTAAAACTACTGCAAATCTTCTAAAACCTTCTCAATTTATTAAAGACAGTTCTAAATTTCTTACTCTAAAGTTTCTCTTTCCTAAATTTTTCTTTTATCCAACACTAATTAACAGCTATAATTTAAGATCATTTCTCTTTACTCTTCAGGTGTAAATAGAAAACAATTCCTCATAGAATTTTTGTTGTTGTTGTTTTGCTAACTATTGTTAAATCGTTACCTTTTCATATCACACTGTTGCTTTAATGGCAAAATGAGCTTGGCTCTTATAAAATTCAATTTACCAAGCTGTCTGCCCAGATTCCATTTGAGGAGTTTAACTGAACTCTGTGGAGGCTTTACAGTATCTCAATTACATCTCAGAAGAAATTAGCTCAGAAAATGCCAGCTCTGCCCCACAGGGCTTGGCAAAAATAGAGTAATGGCCTGGCTGTGTCAGTGATGGGAATTGCAGCAGACAGAGGAATAGAGGAATTAAGACAAAGAATGGATCAGTAGTCAGAGTTCAAAGGGGGAAATTCTGGTGGCCATTCAAATACAAGAGAAAATCAGAGTCTGGAATGAAACAGTCTTGGAACAGAAGCAGATTTGGGTGTTTGTGCAGATAGACAAGAGCAGAGGGAACTCTAATACTTACCCCTAGGACAAAACTCACCTTCTAGGGGCTGTGGTGAGGCCAGCCTTCAGTGACCCCCCAGCTCTATGCAGGGAGCCCCTGGTGCCCACAAATCTTAGATGCCCAGCGGCTTCTGACAAGCAACAAGACACAACTCAGAGGCAGATGGGGAAATTGTTCTAAACAAGGAGGTCTGCACCAGAAATAAGAGTCCTAAAAGTGAGATTTCATCCCACTGAGGAATTTGGAATCAGATGGTTGGTCTTAAAGAAAATAAGCAGAAAGGCCTAATGTTCTAACTCTTGAGAAGTGAATAGGAAAGAAATATCAGCATGATATCAGCCATGGAAAATTGGCCTCGGTTAATGATGAGAGAGGAGTTTAGAAAAACCCATTAGAAAAAAGTAATGTCATGTATTTACCTTTTAAAGTATTTTTCCATATTTTAATATGGTTTTATTTATTACAGTATGAAATGTGATTTAATGTTATTTAAAAGACTATTTAATATACAGGCAGAAAGATTGCTTGAGTCCAGTAGTTTGGGACCAGCCTGGGCAACATGGTGAGACCCTATCGCTATAAAAAAATACAAAAATCAACTGTAGCTCCCACCTCTAATCTCAGCACTTTGGGAAGCTGAGGTGGGAGGATTACTTGACTTCAGGAGTTCGAGATCAGCCTGGGCAACATAGTGAGACCTCATCTCTACAAAAAATAAGCAAAATTAGCGGGCCATGGTGGCACATGCCTGTAGTCCCAGTTACTTGGGAGGCTGAGGCGGAGGATGGCTTGAGTCCAGGAGTTTGATGCCGCTGTGAGCTATAATTATGCCACTGCACCCCAGTCTAGAAAACACAGCAAGACCCTATCTCTAAAAAAACCAAAACAACAGTAAAACAACACAAACCTTGTTCAATGTAAATAACACTGATATTGTATATTCCTGGAGCCAGGATCTAAAAGGGCCACATCCGGAGGTGATATTCATAATTCCCTGTTTAATGACGCTTGGCATAGGCACAAATCAACACTGCCCAATCAGAAATGAGCCCAGTCTTCGTTCTGCAGCTAGCTTCTGAAAGCCCCCAGCCATGTCAGGCATTAACCCTTTATTGCTAAGAGTTAGAAAAAGAGGTCCCAAGGAAGGAGACAGGCTAAGGCAGTATAGGTTTATTTTTCATCAATATTTTACATAAGCATTTCAATATTTCAACCACCATTTTACAAAACACACTGATGACTATCAGCTGTAGTTACAGCCCACAGGCTAACTCTGATCACATGTCTGAAAGCACAGTGGGGCTTTAGCCAGACTGCTAGGGATTGAATCCTAGACTTGCCTTTTACTAGCTCTGTGACCTTGTGAGGTTTATATAACCTATAAAAAGCATTGATGTGAAGATTACATGAGTTAATTCCTATAAATTGTTTAAGAAGAGAGTCTGACACATACTAAATGCTCAATGCAGCAACGTAATCTATTGATAGTGGCTACCTGGAACACGGTGCAGAGCAGGAAAAAATGTTATTGCGATTGATTAGCAATGCATGCCATAGGCAAGGGAAAGGGTAATGTCAATAAGGAGTGCCATAGGTTTACCAATTCTGCTTTAGTCCAACCCTAAAACCCAGCTTACGTAGGTGTGCTGAGCACGTTACTTATAGCAGCATCATTACATCAACAATAAACAAACGGCAAGACTCTTAGAAGCCCCTTTAGTTTGGTCCCAATCTAAAATCAGTGATGTGAACACCCGTCACTATTTCTTAATGTAGGTTCTCACAACTGACAGTTTTGAGATCTTCTCAGACCAACGTCTCCCAATAGATACATTTTGCCTTGGATCACCATCTGGAAACCTTACATGTTCTATTTTTTTTTCCTTTTGTGTTTGTGTTCCTGAGAGTTTTGTGAGGTGAAATTTCCAAAATGGAGGCTGAAAATCCTCAGGTCTGTCTTCAGAGATGGCTGAATTCTGGTTGGGGGCCTGGGACAAGAGGTGTAAAAATAGCACATGTGACTGATCTTTTAATTCTGGTGGGGTTGTCTCCTGCTGTATTTATGCCTCCTAGGCCAGACGTCTTTCCCTGATATGTATGCTCATTACTACCTAAATTATTGTGCATATCTTAACAAATGATACAGTTTCACTAAAGATAATTTGGGAGGTGATCACTGGGTGAACTTTTGATATAATTAAAATTGTTCATCTTAAAGATAACTTGGAGCAAAAGAGCGAGACAATTTATTCAATGTCAATTTCAAGGTAATTCAAGGATAATTCAAATAAAACATTCAAGAGTTTGTCTTTTTCTAGTTTTTCCTTTTTTTAGTAAGAAGCTTCTAACCAAAATTCTGACATCAGAATAGCTTCATTTAAAAAATTCTTTTCTTTGGCTGGGTGTGGTGGCTCATGCCTGTAATCCCAGCACTTTGGGAAGCCGAGGCGGGTGGGTCACCTGAGGTCAGGAGGTCAAGACCAGCCTGGCCAACATGGTGAAACCCCAACTCTACTAAAAACACAAAAATTAGCTGGGTGTGGTGGCGGGTGCCTGTAATCTCACCTACTTGGGAGGTTGAGGCAGGAGAATTGCTTGAATCCAGGAGGTAAAGGTTGCAGTGAGCTGAGATAGTGCCATTGCACTCCATCCTGGGCAATAAGAGTGAAGCTCAGTCTCAAAAAAAAGAAAAAGAAAAAAGAAAAAATTCTTTTTTCAATGTTAATGAAAAATATGGAAACACTCAAGGCCTTCTGATTCCATCTAAAACCTGGCAACTTCTTTTGTCCCACTCTGACTCTTCCTACTTAGAATACTTCCCTCCCTCCCAGCTGCCAACTTCTCTCATTTCTCAGTCTCTCCAGACCTTCTTCCCTTTCCCATGTTATAAGCTGAATTCTCTCCAGCACTCCATCCTGACACATCCTCCTGCTCTGCTTCTATACCCAAGGTATTAATATAAGTTCTCCTTAAAAAAGCATGATCATATTTTACTTTCTTTTATATGGATAAAATTGATTTTTACATATTTAATTTGGAATTTTTTGCATCTGTATGCATATGGGATTTTGGTTTTCATGGAAACATGTAATATCTTTATCTGATTTTCTTAATAGTATAATTCTAGGCTTAGAGAAGAGTTGAAAAGTGAACCTTCCTCTTCTCTTTTCTGAAAGATTTTACACAGCATTGTTATTAGGTCTTCCATAAATATTTGATGGAATTTACTAGTGACATCCTCTGGTCCTGGAATTTTCTTTATGGGAATGTTTCAAATTATAAATTCAATTTAATCTATTCAATTTATTTTAGTCTATCCTCATTCACTTTGTTCTTATTTTTATTATTTATTTCTATCTACTAATTTAGGGCTTAATTTGCTTATGGGTTTGGCTGAAAAGTTCTTAGGGCAGGATAGCAGAAACAGTGTGAGTCTTCATTTTGAATGATTTCTTGAGGCAAGGATCAATGCAGACCAGACGAGGATCTGTGTGAAGAAGGAAATGTTATGTGAGTCCCAGGACATTCTGAGGTTGTAATTGAATAACTAATGTTTATTCCAGAAGCAAAGTGGGTTTAACATTAGAAATCAATCATTGACTATAATCCCAGCACTTTGGGAGTCCAAGGCGGGTGGATCACGAGGTAAGGAGATTGAGACCATCCTGGCTAACATGGTGGAAACCCATCTCAACTAAAAATGCAAAAACTTAGTAGGGCATGGTGGCACACACCTGTAATTCCAGCTATTTGGGAGGCTGAGACAGGAGAATCGCTTGAACCCGGTAGGCAGAGGTTGCATTGAGCCGAAATTGCACCAATGCACTCCAGCCTGGGCAACAGAGAGAGGCTCCATTTCAAAAAAATAAGTAAATAGAAATCAATCATTTAGTCAATGCAATTCACTAAAGAAGATTATGTCAAAGATGCAGAAAAAGCAAAAAATTTAACACCCATTCGGGAAACATTTTTAAGTAAATTAGAAATAGAAAGGAACTTCTTCAATGCAATAAAATGTGCCTGTACAAAAACTACTATTAGCATCATAGCAAATGATTAATGATTGATTATTTCTTTCCTAAGTTGGGCACAAATCATGGATGTTGTCTCTCATGACTTCTATTTAACATTGCCCTATTCAGTGCAATACAGCAACAAAAAGAAATAGCATGAATATGTAATGGAAAGGATGAAGTAAAAGTGACTTTAGTAGCAGATTACATGGTTTTGTATGTAGAAAATCCTTAGGAACCTTTGAAAAAGCTACTAGAAATAATAAGCAAATTTAGCGAGATCACAGAGCCAATTTTAAAATATTATTTCTAACTACTAGCAAAAAAATTGGAAAATTTATTAAGAAAGCAATAGTTCCAATGACATGAAAAAAACATGAACTTAGTGATAACTTAATACAATACAGTCATTCTCTGCATAACATTTTGGCCAAAAACAAATGGCTTATGCAATGGTGGTCCCATACAATTATAATGGAGCTGAAAAATTCCTATTGCCCAGTGACCTTGTAGTACAATTACAGTTGACCTTTGAATAAGAGGGTTAGGGGTGTCGACCCTCGAGTAGTTGAAAATTCTCAGATAACTTTTGATTCTCCCCAAACTTAACTAAGAGCCTATTGCTGATCAGAAACTTTATTGATTAACACATATTTATTGTATGTTATAGGTATTATATACTGTATTCTTACAATAAAGTCATAACATTTTATTATTAAGGGAATCACGAGGAAAAGAAAATACATTTATAGTATTGTACTGTATTTTTTGATACCATAAATTTACATCATCTGTTTACAAGATGAATCATCTTTCTGAAGTGTCAGACAGCTGAAGCTGCAGACCGCAACCTATGGTACATTTGAAGCAATTCGACTTTTTCTTGTAATGTTGTAACTTTTCTCTGTTTCTTAGGAACACTTTCAACATCACTAGTGGCACTTTGTACGGGTCCCATGGTGTTATTCAAAGTTTATGGTATTGCATTAACTATGACAAAGGAAATGTTAGAACTTTGAGAGCTCACTTTTTACTGCAATATGTAATTTACTGGAAAGACAAACTGCAGAAATGATTAGCATCATGGACTTCTAAGAGGATACTTACAACACTTGAGCTTACTGCAATAGCAACAGGAGATAGCTAGAAAGTTATTACAATAGTACAGTATGTGCTACAGTTAACTTTACACTGTTGTGATTTAATATGGCATCTTTACGTTTTTTACATTTCTCTCAACTGCAAATGGCGCCATATACAGTCTGTGTTTGTGTATATAAGTTTTGATAAATTTTAACATTTTATAATAGATTTGTATGTATTTTATGAAACTAAATGACAAAATAGATTAACATCTACATATATTTTATGTACTCATGACATACCTTTTTTAATTATCATTTTTTTCTCCAGATGGAGTCTTGCTCTGTTACCCAGGCTGGAGTTCAGTGGTACGATCTCGATTCACTGCAACCTCCACCTCCCGGGTTCAAGCAATTCTCTTGCCTCAGCCTCCCGAGTAGCTGGGATTACAGGCACCCACCACCCCACCTGGCTAATTTTTGTATTTTTAGTAGAGACAGGGTTTCATCATGTTGGCCAGGCTGGTCTCGAACTCCTGACCTCGTGATCCACCTGCCTCAGTCTCCCGAAGTGCTGAGATTACAGATGTGAGCCACCGTGCCCGGCATTTAATTTTTATATATATATATTTCTAGGCTATGTGGTTTATCTGTGAGATTTTTCAAATTGTCACAAATCCCCAAAACATTTTATGATCTATATATTGAAAAAAAATCACATATAAGTGGACTAACACAGTTCAAACTTCTGTTGTTCAAGGGTCAACAATATTTTTAAAATAAATTTAGTATAGCCTAAGTGTGCCATGTTTATAAAGTCTACAGTAATGTGCTGTAATGTTTTAGGCCTTGACCTTTACTCACCACTCACTGACCCACCCAGATCAACTTTCAGTCGTGCAAGCTCTATTCATGGTAAATGCCCTATGCAGGTGTTCCATCTTTTTCTTTTCTACTGTATTTTTACTGTACCTTTTCTATGTTTAGATATGTTTCTACATTTAGATATACAAATAGTTACTGTCGTGTTACAATGGCCTACAGTGTTCAGTACAGTAACATACTGTATGGGTTTGTAGCCTAGAACCAATACCATATAACCTAGGTGTGTATTGGGCTACATTCTTTGGGTTTGTGTAGATACACTCTATGATATTCACACAACAACAAAATTTCCTAACAATGCATTTCTCAGAACATATCGCTGTTTTTAAGTAAGGCATAATCGTAAATTCCAGATTTGACAAACAATCTCTGCCCCCTTAAAAAAGCAAAAAAGCAGAAAACATCACTGAGAGACATTAAAGACCTAAATAAAGGGAGACATATATAATTTTCCTGGATTGCTAAATTCAATATTGGTAAGATGTTCTTCACGAATTGACCAATAGGTTCAATATAATTCCAGTTAAACTACTGGAAGGCTTTCTATTTTTGGGAGAGAGAGTAGGATTTGACAAACTCACTGTGAAATTTATATAGAAATATAAATAAATAATCTAGAAAAACTGAACAATTTTGAAAACAATAAACAAAGCTGTAGGAATTCTACTATCTGAATTCAAGCCTTAGCATAGAGCAACAGTTATTAAAATACAGTGTGATATTGGCTTAATGATAAACTTATAAATCAATGGAATAAAATAAAAAAGGTCCAGAAATAGACCCACACATATATGGTTCATTGATCTTTAACAAAGAGGCCAAAAGTTATTTAATGGAAAAGGATAGTCTTTTCACCAAATGATGCTAGAAGAACTTGATATGTATATGGAATAAAAATGGGCCTCAACTTTTACTTTATACCATAATAAAAAAAATTCAAATGAATCATAGACCTAAAAATAAAGCAAAAACCATATAAATCTAGAGGAAAACTAAGGAGAATATTTTTGTGAACTTGTGCTCTGCAAAATTTTTTTGAACATAAAAAAGCATGAATCCTAAAAGGAAAAATTGATATATTAGACTCTATCAACATTAGGAACTCCTGCTGTTTGTAAGACACCATTTAAAAAGGTGAAAAGACCGGTTACAGATTGGAGGAAAACATTTCAATGCATATATTGTCCAAGTACTCCTTTATGAAATATATAAAGAAGTTATGATAATAAACACAAGCAATTTAATTAAGAGTTAGAAAAAGTGTTCAAACTCTTTACAAAAGAAGCCTGATGAATGAAAGTGTTCAAACTCTTTACAAAAGAAGGCTGATGAATGGCCAGTAAGCACATCGAAAGGTCCTGAACATTCTGGACTTATCAGAAAATACAAACTAAAACTACAGTGAGATGCCACAATACACTCATGAGAAGGGTTAAAATTTAAAAGTGTTTTTATCAAGTGTGGCAAGAATATAGAGCACATGTAATTCTCATACATTACTGATAGGAAAGTGAAATGGTACACTTTGAAAAATAGTTTGACAGTTTCTTAAGAAGTTAAATATGACCCAGCAATTCCACCCCTAGGTATTTACCCTAGGAATTTACCCTAGGTATTTACCCTGAAAATCTGGATTTGCACAAAGGTTGTACACAAGCAGCTTTGTAACAGACCCAAGTTAAAAGCAATCCGGAGGTCTATCAATAGGTTAGTGGGTAAAAAAATTGTGGCGTATTCATACAATTCAATACCACTCAGCAATTAATAAAAGAATGAAATACTAAAATACTGATGAATAAAACAATGTGGATGAATGACAAACATATTATTCTGAATAAAAGGAGCTAAACACCCAAAGTACATACTTTATTATTCAATTTGTAAGTTATAACAATGACAAATTAGTTTATAATGATTGAAAAATAAATCATTGATTGCCTAGGGAAGGGAGGGGAAGTAAAAACTCACTGGAAAGGGACCCAAGCACATTTTGTGGGTTGCAAAATGTTTTATATCTTGATCATGGTGGGAGTTACACAAATGTATCCATTTTTCCTTGAATTGTATTCTTAAAATGAGTGCATTTTATAGTATGTATCATATCTCAATAAACTGAGTTTTAAAAACTATTATTTGGCTGAACTAATGAAATATTACAGATATTCAGCCAATTTGACCTATAAAAACATCAGGTTTACAGATGGTTTAATCTTATATTTTATGAATGAATGATATATTGTCTGTAATTAACTCAAATTGAATTTTCAAAGAAGTTTTACCGTGAGTAATATTTACATTATAATGTGGAGACTTTAAAAAATGGCAAATATATGCACCCCATTCCACCATCTTCTCCTTTAGGGATCATTGCCAGAAGGCCACTATTTTTGACAGGTAAATAGAGTAAGTCCAAAAAAACAAAATCACTGGATTCTATTTTATTGTAAGTTTTAGAATATTTTGTACTCAATTATATTTGATCAACTCTAACAAAGACTGGTATAGTTCTACCTACCACAAGTTTCACTCAATAAACATAATATCCTGGGAAATATTTTGGAAGATAGTTTTTAAATATGATAATAATTTTACAAGTCAAAAATACATTTTTTCTTCTTAATGGGAAGCTAGAAATATTAATTTCTTAGAATGAAGACAATCTTTAGAAAACTTTAACAAGAGTGAGAAAAAGCATTTAAAAATCAAATTCAATTTCAACTCCTTATCATTAAATGAAACACTATCACTTCCCTAATTTGGAAATCTTATTTTTGGAAAGAAAAAAAAAAAGTATTTCCAGATACAATTAGTCAATTCAAAATATCAGCATAAAATTCTTGTTTCTCATATTGTTTTTTTCAGTATGTGTTCAAGTTTCTATTTCAGAATGATTAAGAAATTGACTGTGGTCAAGGAGTCCTTCTAGGAAAAAGCACCGATCTAATCCTTATTATTAGAAAAATAGAGTAAGGATTAAAGCACAGCAAACTATGACACTTGGATGAGAAAGGACAATATAGTCAACCTTCATTCTTTCTCACTTTTTTCTAAATATGTTCTTCAATGACATCCAAATGGTTAGGTCAATTGTTAAGAAACAGTTGGTTTCTAAAGGGCAAGCCAGGCTGTTTGGTAGGTACTGATGCATACAGACGCTAGAAGCATTTTGGGTAAAACTGGTCTTTTTGTGGGATTGCCAAATAAAATAAAATATGGCCAGTTAAAATTGAATTTCAGGTAATTTTTTTAAGTATAGTATATATTCCATGCAATATTTTTTCATTATACTAAAAATTACTTATTGTTTATCTAAAAACCAAACTTAACTGGGTGTCTTATACTTTAATTAGCTAAATCTGCAAATGTTATCAGTTGGTCTTGTAGTGATTAATATAATTCAGTGAAATAATAGTCCATAATCTATTAGGTATCATAAAATTTGCTTAACATGTTCCAAACTTGAAAGAAGATTGAACTGACTAGCGAGATTCCTTTCTTGTCTTTCGGGTTAAATTGTCAGTGTTGTTTTCTGGGCAATTAATGTTACTCAAATATTGTATAGTTGAAAAATAAGTAATTAAGTAATAAAACTCATTTGTATATGGAGAAATATCCAACACCCTATTACTTTGGTAAAGACAGTAATGCTTCTGGTTGCATACAGTCCAGTTTCCAGAGAGGAAAGAATGGCTTCTCTGAGAAAGGTTGACAGGAACTTCATTTGCATTTCCTTTAGAAAATTCCCCATGCTTTTGGCTCTGTGTCCTGTGTGTACACGCACACACACAGTTGCTTTCTGGTTTTTTTTTTTCCCGTTTATTTCTATTGCAGTATAGTTGCATGTTGCTTTTATCTGAAAGAAGAAATTGGAAGGTAACATCCAGGCATGAAGATGTGGTGTTTACTTGAACTATTTCATTAATGTTTTCAATTTGTTGAGTGGTTTCCATGTTTCCCAAAGGTTTTCACCCCGTAAAAGCTGATGGATGGGCTGACACAGCCTTCCAGGCTTGGGCTGGTGTAATGTGAGCTCAGTGCCTGGAAACAATAAAACAGCAATTTTCTGAGAGATTTACCTGCAGAAGAGCCAGGAATATAAAAGCCTTTTCAGTTTCCCACCCTAAGTCTCTTCTTTTCTCTTAGTCCCAGAAGGGGTTTGTGCGGACTGTATCCTGTCAGGTTAATTGAGGATAACATTAAAGGTAATCTCAGCGGCTGCTGCCGGAATAGCTCAGAGGGAAAGACCAGTGGAGCAAGTGGAGACTTCATGATGGGAACAACAGAAGCAAAGGTTGCAGGGATTGGGAAATGTCAGATCCTTTCTCTTAAATTCTGGATGGTGGCATCCAGTTGACATTTGACAAGCAATGGTTCTAGCTCCAGTAGGGGCTATGAACCAAGTGAAGGCTTCTCCTGAGTTTGGTCCGTCAGGGCTGGGCCAGACTGTCTAAAATTCATGTTGGATGTAGTCCACAGCACTGCATTCTCAGAGGGCTGCACCTTGTAACTGGTCTTTTTATGTCACAGAGCAGGAAGGGGTGTGTGTGCTGGATTCAGTGCCCTAAAGACAGTTCGGGGGTAAGCAGGTCCGGACTAAAGTGATGTGAGCTGGCACCAGCAGGACCTTCGTTTCCCCCTCAGGGTTATAACAGTGATCGATTAACCTTAACCTTGAAGAAGCCCAGGTTCAGGGTGTCCCCATTCAAATTCACGGTCTATCAGATACTTCTGATTTAAAATGCTAGGACCATGACAATTCTGTCTATTGTTGCCATTTATTTGGTAATCTAATAATTATGTAACAATTCACTTCCAGGTTCACCCAGTAATCCATAACTCTTCCAAGTGTTAAATAACAATACACTTAAAGTAAGCTCTCTGGATGGCCCAAGAAAATTATGTTGGAAAAATCTCATTTAACGGACTTTTTGGCTCTCACGAGGAAACGACCTATTTTTTCAAGAGTTTAGAAAGCTAATGTGAGACTAACTTAGAAGATGTTCTGATGTGATAGAGAAATTGGCTGTGTGTGTATTGCTCTGTAGGGGAAAGGACATAACTAAAGAGGGAAAGAAGGTCCTTTGGGGGGCCTGAGCTCCATTTACATCAGAGGAAGGTTTTGATAAGCTCATACTCAAGTTGCCAGAGTAGAGAGGGGATGAGAGGGAGGCATTCAGCCAGACCTAGAGGAGGGACTGGTGTGTTCCTGAGACTGGAGGAAACAGATGGTTCCAACCAGGCCTTTTTAAGTCACAGGTTTTCACTGGTGGACACTTACATTTTTTTAATTCCACATGGTGCCTCAGGAGGTCATCGGACATGGAAGGGGTGGCACAGGGGTGCCAGGAAAAGGAATTCAAAGTACTGCAGCCTTGAAAGCTTCAGCAGGTCAGTGGTCAAGCCATGTGGTGAGAGAAGCAGCAGACGCCGCATGCAGCAAGACTGTGACTATGGCACACACTTAGATTGGAAGTATGGGCCAGAGAGGACGCCAGCTGACACACTATTCAATCCTTCATACTGATGCTGGACCTGCACCTCTGGCCTTGGCCTAATTATTGGCCTCAAAGGAGCAAAATGTTGAACACCATCAAGCCTGCCTTGTTGAAAACAGTAATGAGAAGCCCATTGGGAGCCATCTTTCCAGCCAGAGCTAGAAGGCAGAGGACAGGCTGGCCACCAGGCAGGGGTGGAGTGGTTTTCAGAGGCTCTGGTTAGGTGTCAGGAGCTGTGGGAAGCTCATCACCACCGGACAAATGTCATGAGGTCTCTCCAGAGAGAAGCTCTGATTGTTCTGGCTCAATCTCCCATCTTTGTCTAACCTTCTTCCTGGCATCATCACCAGGCCTCTGCTGGCAGTGGTGCTTTCTGAACGGATTGCTCCGATTAAATGACTTCCAGATGGTGATTTTCTGTTTCAAGGATGAGTGAACATTTCCATAAGTTGCATCTCATTTTACTAATATCACTAATTTCTTTGCTTTCTTGCATCCAATCAATCTATCATTCCACTTATCTGTGGATTTCATTAATGAGCCATTGACTTCCTCTTCCAGATCATTAGTGAAGATGTCCAGTTCTTACCAGACCTAATACCAATTCCCATGGCTCATTGCTGGCTGCCCCAACAGCTCCTGGAGGAGGCATTCATCAGTCTCATACTTGTGACTTCATTATCGTAAACCAATTTTAACCCATTTTGCAAGAAACACTTCTCAGGATGTTTAAAACTTAATGTTTTCCCAAGGAACTCCTAATTTTCACAGGACCAGAACAGATGGCCACATGATGTAGCGTAATATACCTAGCCATGAAATTCCAGCCTCCGCTAACCAGAGTGTAGGCTCATTCATTCTTTCCCTTTTTTCTAAAGAAGAACAAAAGAAGGATTACACCCCTCTGCTATAATCCACCATGCTTTTTATGCCTTTCCAGCACCACACTTTTCTATTGATTAACCTTTTCTATTTGTCAGAAGCTTTCCCTTACAGTCCATCTTCTTGGTTACTTTCAGGGTACTTTATGCAAATCATCAGGTTACTGTATGGCTATGAAGCTTACAGAGGTGGCTAAAATTTAAGTTTAGAGTAGATGATGTTCTCAACAGCTTGGAGAACAGTGTTTCCCAGGCTTTCCTGACTTTTCTTTATTCACTCCTGGTATAAATCAAGTTCTAATTATGTGAACTGAATCAAAGAAAATGATCTGGGATTGGCTTAATTTTTTTCTTTTATTTTTAGCCCTAAGTGCTTGGTACACAAAGTGACAAGTTTTGGGCACAGCTCAACACCAATATTTTCTTCTTGGCTGTGAAACTTCCTTCTGAAATTAAAAAAAGGAAGCAATTTTCTTCCCTTTATTAAAATAATTTTTTCTTTTGTGAAAGGAGAATAAACATTGTATGTCTTGTATCATTATAACTTGTACAAAACTGAAAAGGAAACTAAAAAAATTAACTGTTTGGTTTGTTGGAGTGGTAACATTGAAGATACACTATTCTTTATTATACCCTTGTTTAATATGATTAAAGTAATTTAATCTGTAGTATATTCTTATATAGTCAGGTTTTAAGTGTTTTTTTTTTCAAAGCTATTAAGAGAAGAGGTATTCAAAATCTTTGAGGGAAACAATTTCTTTCTGCTTGAGTCCAGGTTAAAATGAATCTCCCAATAGCCGAGTGAAGTAGCATTTTCTGATTCCCAGGCTAAAGGATCTCAGATATTCGTTTCATCAATTCATCCTGCAGAGCATGTGGGTTATGGCATATAACTCAAAACTATTCAGGAAGGTAAGATGCCACTGGATCCTTGCGTGCACTTTTAAGTTTTAGAGATGGTTATTTGACTTTGTATTGTAATATAGTATGGCATAACATAGCATTGCAGAACAAATACATAGCATAGCAGTTAGAGCGTTAACTTTGGAAATAACAGAGCTTTAAATCTGGTCCTATCACATATTAACTGTATGATTGTGGGAATATCATTCAATTTCTCTGAGCTCCAGTTTTACCCTCTGAAAATGTGATAATAATACTTAACAATTATTGTGAGGGTTAAGTCAATCAGGGTTCTCCAGAGAAACAAGAGCAACAGGATGTGTGTGTGTGTGTCTGTGTGTGTGTGTGTGTGTGTGTGTGTGTGAGAGAGAGAGAGAGAGAGAGAGAGAGAGAGAGAGAGAGAGAAAGAGCGCGAAAGAGAATACATATGGGGGGTGCAGATTTTAAGGAATTGGCTCACATGATTGTGGGGGCTGGCAAATCCTAAATCTTCTGGGTAGTCTGGCAGACTGGAGACTCGGAATTGTTGCAGTTGGAGTCTGAAGGCAGTCTGCTGGCAGAATTTCTTCTTTCTTGGAGAAGATCAGTCTTTATTCTCTTCAGGCCTCCAATTGATTGGATGAGGCCCACCCACATCATGGAGGGTAAACTGATTTACTGGAAGTCCACTGATTTAAATGCAATTAACATTTAACCTTCACAGAAACACCCAGAAACTGCTTAACGATGGCCCAGCCAAGTAGCCAGGTTGATATAAGTTAACCATCACAGTGAAGTCATGTTTGTAAGGCAGGAGAAGCTGACAGTAGTTAGCATTCAATAAAATCATCTCACGAGTTTATGCATCCCAAAGGCACAGGGGATGAGGATGAAATTGCTGGATTTTAGAGAATTTCTTTGCTGAAAGTTTGTGATTTGGATTGGTGGGCATGTAGCTTAGAAATGGTGGTGTGATTGCCAATTTACTGCTCCAGACTAGAGCTGTAAGTGATTCCAGAAATTGGCTACTCCACTTCATAGAGAAAACAGAAGACCCTGGAAAGGTACGGAGTTAGAAACCTCATACCACTGCTGCAAAATAGAAAAGATACTTAGGGTGATTCATATAAGTGATCACTAGCTGTACTCTTCTAGCTCTGGGGTAATGCAAAGTCAACACCGCAGTAAGAAATTAGGGCATACCCTTCATTTTGTATTTTTCTTTTCTAAACCATTCACAAAGTGAAGAACCAGATATTTGAAATAATATGCCCCACGTCCCCGCTTGTCTTATTCTATTCAGGCTGCTATAACAAATTCACTAGACTGGGTAACATATAAATAACAGAAATCTACTGCTCATGGTCCTGGAAGCTGGGAAATCTAAGATTGAAGTGCCAGCAGATTCATTGTTTGTTGTGGACTTACTCTCTGCTTGCACGATGGTGCTTTTAGCTATGTCCTCACATGGAGGAAGCACCCAGGGAGTTCCCTTGAGCCTCTTTCAAATGAGCACCTTCTCTTTCATGAAGGCTTTGCCCTCATCATCTAATTACCTCCTGAAGGCCCCACTTTTTAATGCCATCACCTTGGGGGTTAGGTTTCATCACGAGAATTTTGGAGAGATATGAGCATTCAGATGATAGCATCCTCCAAATAATGAAAGTAGAGAAAAGAGAGAACTAGAATAAAAATGTAAATGTACTGATTAATACTATGGGGAATAAACTTTTAAGACATTAAAGTTTCCCACAAGTAAATTCAACACAAATTTTATTCTGACTTTACTCCCAGTAATGACCTTGCCTTGATCTGATAAGTTTCAGACTTAGAAGTGTGCAGTGAAGACATTTGCATCCTTACACATACCCCCTGAAAAATAAAACAATCTATAAAAGCACAGACAGTGCTGCTCAATAGTACACAGGCAGTGAAAGTAAAATAGATTGCAGGTATGATAGATGTAAGATTAATTTTTAAATGTTTTGAAAATGAGCTTTAATTAAAATTGCACTGAAATGGAGACAGAATCACAAACTGGTTGAACGTTTCCTATTGGAAATATTTTTCTCCTTCTGTTGGAAAATGTCCTAAGCCAAGTTTCCTCTCTTGTGACATAGAGAAAATAATGTGGTCTGTCCTCTTTCCAGAGAAGTTATAATTGTCACATACTGCAAGATATGTGAAAACATTTTGAAAAATGAAGTGTTGTAAGTTGAGTTATAATTATTTTAGTATTAAAAAAGGAGAGAGGAGTAATAGGGTGGAAAATGGGAAGAGAAAGATCTTAGGATCAGCCAATGTGAAGGCTGAATATTAACTGCGTTTCTCTCCTTGTGCAATGGTGAGAAATTCCCTTCACTCCTGTAAGCAAAAAATGTCAGTCTTCATACACTGACGTTTCTAGGTGTGCATATGCTTATAAAGTATGTAAATGTGAATGCATGAATATGTAAAAGGAAGGGAGAGATAAAAGTCCTGTTCTAGTAGTACATTGAATGGAATGATACCATTTAACACACAAGATGCTAAAAATAAAGTTTTCATTTTTCAGGGTCAAGAATAAAATCCTTTGTGGAGGGAAGTTAAAATGAGTCAGGGAAGTGGGGAAAGAATAAGGGAGAAAAGCTGGGGTAGGCTGAGTTTAGACTAGAAGTGAGACATGAAAGAGGTTGCAGGTAGAAAACTTAAATCTACAGAGGTAAGCTCCCATCATCTCAGTAGGAGACAGATCTCAGAGCAGAGCAAAACTGTTAGAGCATGAGTCTTTGCCAAATAAATCTCAAAACTAAAGCACAAAACAAAAACAGAGGTAAAGTTCTAATGACTTCTAGGACTCACTCTGGGAGCCAAGAACACATATTCCTGGGTCTGATGAGTCCATAATGCGTATTTCTTGCATGCCTGTTATTAAGTTGTTGTCCCCCAACTCTAAATCTACTCTCCTATACCTCAGTGTTGTTATGCTGTATCTGGAATTCAGCAAACTGCATCTCTGTTCTGCCAACTGATTCTGTATTAGGCTCTGTTTTTCTTTCTTTTTTTAAATTATACTTTAAGTTCTAAGGTACATGTGCACAACGTGCAGGTTTGCTATATATGTATACATGTGCCATGTTGGTGTGCTGCACCCACTGACGCATCATTTACATCATTTACATTAGGTATATCTCCTAATGATATCCCTCCCCACTCCCCCGACCCCATGACAGGCCACGGTGTGTGATGTTCCCCTTCCTGTGTCCAAGTGTTCTCATTGTTCAATTCCCACCTATGAGTGAGAACATGTGGTATTTGGTTTTTTGTCCTTACGATAGTTTGCTGAGAATGGTGGTTTCCAGCTTCATCCATGTCCCCAGAATGGTGATCATTAAGAAGTCAGGAAACAACAGGTGCTGGAGAGGATGTGGAGAAATAAGAACGCTTTTACACTGTTGGGGGTACTGTAAACTAGTTCAACCACTGTGGAAGACAGTGTGGCGATTCCTCAAGGATCTAGAACTAGAAATACCATTTGACCCAGCCATCCCATTACTGGGTATATACCCAAAGGATTATAAATCATGCTGCTATAAAGACACATGCACACGTATGTTTATTGCGGCACCATTCACAATAGCAAAGACTTGGAACCAACTCAAATGTCCACCAATGACAGACTGGATTAAGAAAATGTGGCACATATACGCCATAGAATACTATGTAACCATAAAAAAAGTAGGCTCTGTTTTTCAAATGCAAGCACCAGAGGGAAACTGAACAGTTAAGGATGAGTAAAGGATTTTGTTTTCCTCTTTTCCCGTTCCTGTGCCTATCCCTCTAACAATGCTTCATCTTAGTAGCAGCAGTTCTTCCTTGTAGCAGCAATTGAATTTTTGTAATGCTTGCAGATCCAGATTCAGGACATACCTTCACCAGCCAGCCAGCACTCCACCCTACTTAGAGGTCTGGGTATCAGAACTCTTTGCTGAATTCAGGACACCAGAACCAGCTAAGCAGTGTGCAGTGCACCCTTCTTAGAGTATACCCACTCTCACTACTTCTTTTCAACATTGTACTGGAGGTTTTGTCCATTGCCATAAGGCAAAAAATAAAAAAGAAATTTAAAAAATGATCAGAAAGGAAGACGTAAAGCTCTCTCTTTGTAGACAGCATGACTATTTACATAGAACTTCCTAAGGAATTTATGAAACAACTACTAGAACTAATAAATGAAATGATTAAAGTCACAGGATCAAGGATAGTATGCTAAAATCAATTGTATTTTTATGTATTACAAAAATAACACGGAAATGAAAATTTACAACTTCCATATGCAATAGCACCAAAAAACATAAAACCCTGAGAAAATATGTTGCCATCATATAGGATTTTGTATATTTCTTTCAACTGAGGAACAATACAGGGTGCTATTTCTCCCATAGCCAGGATACATGCGTCTAGGAAGAAGTGGATTGAAGTGGGAATGACTTCTGTCATTACTACAACAAATAACCCATTTTCAGAATTTTTGAATCTATATCTACAAGACCTGCTATTCTGAGGTCTTTGTTCCCAAGAGAGAAATCCTTACAACAATGGTTCTATGGATCTGAAGTTTGAAACTTCTACCAGATCATTTTTAGTTCCCCATTAACACCAAGCTGACAGGCAAAGAAGGAGAGAGTTATTCTGGTTGGGTGGCTGATCTTGATAACCAAGAGGAAACGGAATGGATGCTAGAAAATGTGGACAGGGAGGACTGTTTCTGGAACCCAAGGGATACTCTGTGATGACTCTTACTACCTCCTTTCCTAATACTAAATATTAACTGAAAACTACAGCAACCAATAAAAAAAAAAAAAAAGAGGAATTGAAGATTTAGATGTTTTGGATAAGAACCTTAGCCAGCTAAAATCCTGGCTGATGGGAAAGAAAACATGGGATATGTAATAGAAGAAGGGAACCACAGAATTCTGAGGGGTTACAGAAATGAGTACCATAGCAGTTGCACATAGCTTCTTCTTTGTTTGCTGCTGCTGTTTTCATGTGTGTGTGGGTGGGTGTGTTTGTATATGCTACCTATTTTATTATTTTCCATCCTTTTTCCCTTGTTACTTAACATGTTTTTTGTAAGGCTTAATGTATAATTTAGTATTAGGAAACAGAATATTCAGGTGGGGCTGGGATTGAAAGTGAGGTATAATGAACATAGTTCAGAGATGGCTAGAAATAATTTACATATGAGTTTTACCCACCCCATTTTCTGCGGGAAGGAACAAATAGATATCTATTTGATTTATTTTTATCTTATCCTTTTAAATATCAATTTTGTACAAATATTAAATTTGTACAATACAATACAATTTATTAATAGATAAATACACATACATCAGGATTGTATGCTAAAAACCATGATAGCATACATGATCCAAAAAAAATTCAAAGACCAAGAGGATACAGCATAGTGGTTGAGAGGTCAAGAATATAGTTTTATTCCCTATAAATGAGCTACTTACTTCTGCAAAGAGGGCATTCTATTCCAAAATCCCAGGCCATGCTCACTTGTCCATTCAGTATCATCTAATATATGGCACTAAGTCAGCAACTAAAAGTGCCTTAGTAGCTATACTACAAGGCTACAGTAATCAAAACATTGTGGTACTGGTACCAAAACAGATATATAGACCAATGGAATAGAACAGAGGCCTCAGAAATAATGCCACACATCTACAACAATCTGATCTTTGACAAACCTGACAAAAACACGTGATGGGGAAGGGATTCCCTATTTAATAAATGGTTTTGGGAAAACTGCCTAGCCATATGCAGAAAACTGAAACTGGACCCCTTCCTTATACCTTATACAAAAATTAACTCAAAATGGATTGAAGACTTAAACATAAGACGTAAAACCACAAAAACTCTAGAAGAAAACCTAGGCAATACCATTCAGGACATAGGCATGGGCAAAGAATTAATGACTAAAACACCAAAAGCAATGGCAACAAAAGCAAAAATTGACAAATGGGATTAAACTAAAGAGCTTCTGCACAGCAAAAGAAACTATCATCGGAGTGAAGAGGCAACTTATGGAATGGGAGAAAATTTTTGCAATCTATCCATCTGACAAACAGCTAACATCCAGAATCTACAAGGAACTTAAACAAATTTACAAGAAAAAAAAAATCCCATCCGAAAGTGGGTGAAGTATATGAACAGACACTTCTCAAAAGAAGATATTTATGTGGCCAACAAACATATGAAAAAAAGCTCATCATCACAGGTCATTAGAGAAATCAAAATCAAAATCACAATGAGATACTATCTCATGCCAATTAGAGTGGTGATCATTAAAAAGCCAGGAAACAACAGATGCTAGAGAGGATATGAAAAAATAGAAATGCTTTTACACTGTTGGTGGGAGTATAAATTAGTTAAACCATTGTGGAAGACAGTGCGGCAATTCCTCAAGGTTCTAGAACCGGAAATATCATTTGACCTAGCAATCCCATTACTGGGTATATACCCAAAGAATTATTAATCATTCTACTATAAAGACACATGCATACACATGTGTATTGTAGCACTATTCACAATAACAAAGACTTGGAACCAATCCAAATGCCCATCACTGATAGACTGGATAAAAAAAAGTGGCACATATATACCATGAAATACTATGCAGCCATAAAAAGGATGAGTTCATGTCATTTGCAGGGACATGGATAAAGCTGGAAATCATCATTCTCAGCAAACTAATACAGGAACAGAAAACCAAATACCACATGTTCTCACTCATAAGTGGGAGTTGAACAATGAGAACACATGGACACAGGAAAGGGAACATCATAGGCTGGGACCTGTCGGGGTTTCAGGGGCAAGGGAAGGGATAGCATTAGGAGAAATACCTAATGTAGGTGCTGGGTCGATGGGTGCAGCAAACCACCATGTCACGTGTATACCTATGTAACAAACCTGCACATTCTGCACATGTATCCCAGAACTTAAAATATAATTTTTAAAAAGAGTGTCTTAGTATAATACATACGTCTTTCTACTTAAACAATGAGTCCACCCTGCTGGCATCAGATCTGGAAGCTAGAGACTACACACCCTGAACAAATGGGTCTGTTGAGGTCATTTGACTTAGTTGGTAAGCTCCTGAAAGGTGGTGATGTAGTTAGTTTATAGTGTACTTGTTTTCTCACATTCTATCTAGCATAAACCTCTATAAATGACCCTCTGGAGTTCCAAAAGTATAGGGGTGACTAATGTTCTCAAAGATACTGAAGGATTATACAAGAATACAATGCCTCCCAATCAACTTAGAAGACTATCAATCATCCTCAGTTTTGTGAATTCTTGGAACAGTGCAGTACTCCGTTAGAAAAGATACTTCATTAATTTCAGTATTTCCTCCAGCCAGATTTGACAACAAATTATTACAGTGTTTCTTTTGTTCCATCATTCATCTGATCCCTCTATCCTTATCCGCATTCCCTGCACATGTATTTACTGAACACTTACCGAGTAAATAGACATAAGAAAATTTACAGGGAAAGAAAATGTCAAAGTCTTCATTTTCTTTACCTGTAAGATGAAGGAATTGAAGTCTAATAACCCTTCAAAATTTCTCTAACAGAGTTAGAGTTCTGCATCAAGCAATGCATGCTAGGCATCCTAACTTGCTTTCCAATGATAAATTGTTAGCTAAACTACCCAAGCCCCAGCCCCTAAAATTGAAAGTCCTCTTCCTCTGAACCCATGTTCTTCTCTCTACAAGTCTTTTTTATAATTTTTAATTTTTATGGGGATGTAGTAGGTGTATATATTTATGGTTACATGAGAGATTTTGTTATAGGCATGCAATGCGTAATATTCACATCAGGGTAAATGGGGTATCAATCGCCACAAGCATTTATAATTTATGTAACAATCCAATTATATGCTTTTATTTATTATTTTATTTATTTATTTATTTATTTATTTATTTATTTATTTATTTATTTTAGACAGTCTCACTGTATTGCCTAGGCTGGAGTGCAGTGGTGCAATCTCGGCTCACTGCAACCTTCGTGTCCCAGGTTCCAGTGATTCTCCTGCCTCAGGCTCCCAAGTAGCTGGGATTACAGGCACGTGTGACCATGCCTAGTTAATTTTTGTACTTTTAGTAGAGGCAGGGTTTCGCCGTGTTGGCCAGGTTGGTCCCAAACTCCTGACCTCAGGAGATCTGCCCGTCTCAGCCTCCCAAAGTGCTGGGATTACAGGTGTGAGCCACCATGACTGGCCCAATCCAATTATATTCTTTTAATTATTTTATAATGTATAATTAAACTATTTTTGACTGTCGTTCCTATACTACTTCATTCTCATACTGCTATAAAGAAACACCGGAGACTGGATAATTTATAAAGAAAAGAGGGGCGTGGCATGGTGGCTCACTTCCAGCACTTTGGGAGGCCAAGGTGGGTGGATTGCCTGAGTTCAGGAGTTCAAGACCAGCCTGGCCAACATGGTGAAACCCCTTCTCTACTAAAAACACAAAAACTAGCTGGGCGTGGTGGTGCACACCTATAATCCCAGCTACTCAGGAAGCTTAGGCAGAATAATTGCTTGAACCCAGGAGATGGAGATTGCAGTGAGCTGAGATCACATCACTGCACTCCAACTTGGGCAATAGAGCAAGACTGCATCTGGAAAAAAAAAAAAAAAAGAGGTTTAATCGACTTACAAGATATACAGGAAACATGTCAGAGTCTGCTTCTGAGGAGGCCTCAGGAAGCTTTTACTCATGGCAGAAGGCAAAGCAGAAGCTTCCTGCATATTTTATAGAACAATTTAATTGTTCACAGGAAGCACATTCTTAAACAATTAGATCTGACGATAAGTCACTCACTGTCATGAGAACAGCACCATGGGGATGGTGCTAACCCATTCATGAGAACTCCACCCCCATGATGCAATCACCTCCCACCAGGACCCACTCCAACACTGGGTATTAGAATTCAACTTGAGATTTAGTGAGGACACAAAACCCCATTCTGCCCTGGCCCCTCCAAATCTCATGTCCTTCTTATATTGTAAAATACAATCATGGCTTCCCAACAGTCTCCCAAAGTCTTAACTTACTGTAGCATTAAATCAAAAGTCCAAAGTCCAAAGTCTCATCTGAGATAAGGCAATTCCCTTCCACCTATAAGCCTGTAACATGAAAAACAAGTTAGTTGCTCTGAAAATACAATGGAGTTATGGCATTGGGTAACCATTGCCATTCCAAAAGGGAGAAATTGGCCAAAAGAAAGGGGCTACAGGACCCATGCAAGTCCAAAACCCAGCAGGGCATTTATTAACTCTTAAAACTGCAAAATAATCTCCTTTAGCTCAGTGTCTCACATCCAGGGTACACTGGTGCAAGCGGTGGGCTCACAAAGTCTTGGGAAACTCTACCTCTGTGGCTTTCCAGGGTACAGCCGCACAGTTGCTCTCAAGGGCTGGTATTGAGTGCCTGTGGCTTTTCCAGGTGCATAGTGCAAGCTGTTGGTGGCATTCCAGGATCCGGAGAATGGTGGTCTTCTTCTCACAGCTCTACTAATCAGTGCCCCAGTGGGAACTCTGTGTGGGGCCTCCAACCCCACATTTATCCTCTGCACTGCCCTAGTCGAAGCTCTCCATGAGGGTTCCACCCCTGCAGTATGCCTCTACCTGAACATCCAGGCTTTTCCATACATTCTCTAAAGTCTAGGTGGAGGCTACCAAGCCTCAACTAATGCACTCTGTGCACCTGTAGGCTTCACACCACATGGAAGCTGCCAAAACTTATGGCTTGCACCCTCTGAAGCAGTGACCCAAGCTGTACCTGGGCCTTTTTGAGCCAAGGCTGGAGCTGGAGTGACAAGCATACTGACAGCAGTGTCCTGAGGCTGTGCAGGGTGGCAGGGTCTTGGGCCTGGCCCATGAAATCATTCTTCCCTCCTAGCCCTCCAGGCCTGTGATGGGAGGGGCTGCTGTGAAGGTCTCTGAAGTGCTTTAAAGGTCTTTTCCCCATTGTCTTGGCTATCAGTTCCTCTTTACTTATGCAAATTTCTGCAGCCTGATTGAATTCCTCACCACATGGTCAGGCTGCAAATTTTCCAAACTTTCATGCTCTGCCTACCTTCTAAATATAAGTTCCAGTTTTATGTCATTTCTTTGCTCACACATATGAGCATAGGTTGTTAGAATCAGCCAGGTCAAATCTTGAATGCTTTGCTGCTTAGAAATTTCTTCTGCCAGGTATCCTAAGTCATCACTCTCAAGTCAAAAGTTCCACAGATCCCTAGGGCAGGGACATAATGCCTCCAAGTTCTTTGCTAATAGATAACAAAAGTGACTTTTACTCCAGTTCCCAGGAAGTTCCCCATTTTCTTCTGAGACCTCCTCATCCTGGACTTCATTGTCCATCTCAACATCAGCATTTTTGTCACAATTTACCAAGTCTGTAGGAAGTTCCATATTTTCCCTCATCTTTCTATCTTCTGAGCCCACCACATTCTTTCAACCTCTATCCATTACACAGTTCAAAAGTCACTTCCACGTTTTCAGGTATCTTTATAGCAATGCCTCACCTCTGGTAGCAATTTTCTGTATTAGTCCATTCTTGGACTACTATAAAGAAATACCTGAGACTGGGTAATATATAAAGAAAAGAGCTGTAATTGGCTTATGGTTTTGCAGGCTGTATAGGAAGGATGATTCTGGCCTTTGCTCAGTTTCTGGGGAGGCTTCAGGAAACTTACAATCATGACGGAAAGTGAAGGGGGAGCATACACATCACATGGCTGGAGTAGGAACAAGAGAGAGGGGGGAGGTGCCACTCACTTTTAAACAATTAGATCTCATGAGAGTTCACTATCACAACAACAGCACTAGGGAAGAATGGTGTTAAACCATGAGAAAGTAAGCCCAGGATGTAATCACCTCCCACCATGCCCCACATCCAGCATTGGGGATTACATTTCAACATGAGATTTGGGTGGGGACACAGATTCACATCATATCAGTCACCCTGTTGTGCTAGCAAATACTAGGTCTTATTCATTCTTTCTAATTTTTGTACCAATTAGCAATCTTCACTTCCTCACCACCCTCTGCCATCCTTCCCAGCCTCTGGTAACCATCTTTCTACTCTCTATCTCCATTAGTTCAATTATGTTAATTTTTAGCTCCCACAAATAAGAGAATATGTGAAGTTTATCTTTCTGTGTCTGACTTATTTTACTTAACATAATGACCTTCAGTTCCATCTGTGTTGTTGCAAATGACAGAATCTCATTCTTTTTTTATGGCTGAAGAGTACTCCATTGTGTATAAGTACCATATTTTCTTTATCTGTTCATCTGTTGATGGACACTTAGGCTGCTTCCAAATCTTGGCTATTGTGAATAATGCTGCAATAAACATCAGAGTACAGATATCTCTTTGATATACTAATTTCCTTTCTTTTTGGTATATACCTAGGAGTGGGATTGCTGGATCATATGGTTGCTCTATTTTTAGTTTTTTGAGAAATCTTCGAATTGTTCTTCATAGTGATTGTACAAATTTACATTCCCACCAACAGTGTATGAGGGTTCCCTTTTCTCCACATCCTTGCCAGCATTTGTTATTGCCAGACTCTTGGATAAAAGTCATTTTAACTGGGTGAGAACATATCTCATTGTAGTTTTGATTTGCATTTCTCTGATAATCAATGATGTTGAGCACCTTTTTATATACCTATTTGCCATTCATATGTCTTCTTTTGGGAAATGTCTATTCAGATCTTTTGCCCAGTTTTGATTGGATTGTTAGATTTTTTTCCTGTAGCGTTGTATAAGCTCCTCATGTATTCTGTTTACTAATCCCTTGCCAGATGGGTAGTCTGCAAATATTTCCTTCCATTCTGTATGTTGTCTCTTCACTTTGTTGATTGTTTCTTTTGCTGTGCAGAAGGTTGTTTAACTTGATGTGATCCCATTTGTCCATTTTTGCTTTGGTTGACTGTGTTTGTGGGATATTACTCAAGAAATCTTTGCCCAGATCAATGTCCTAGAGAGTTTCCCCTAATGTTTTATTTTAGTAGTTTCATAGATTCATGTCTTTAATTCATCTTGATTTGATTTTTTACAAATGGTGAGAGGTAGAGGTCTAGTTTCATTCTTCCGCATAGTGATATCCACTTTTCCCAGCATCTTTTATTGGCTAACATGGTCCTTTCTCCAAATATGTTCTTGACACCTTTGTCAAAAATGAGTTCACTGTAAATGTATAGATTTATCTCTGTGTTCTCTAGTCCACTGATCGATGTGTCTGTTTTTATGCTAGTGTCATGCCATTTTGGTTACTATAGCACTGTAGTGTAAATTAAAGCCAGGTAATGTGACTCCTTCAGTTTTTTTTCCTTTTGTTTTGGATAACTTTGGTTGTTCTGGGCCTTTTGTGGTCCCGCATAGATTTTAGAATTTTTTTTATGCTTTTGTGAAGAATGGCATTAGTATTTTGATAGGGATCGTATTGAATCTGTAGATTGCTTTGGGTAGTATAAACATTTTAACAATATTAATTCTTCCAATTCATGAACATGGAACATCTTTCCATTTTTGGTGTCTTCCTCAATTTCTTGCATCAATGTTTTATGGTTTTCATTGTAGAGGTCTTTCACTTTTCTGGTTACCTTAATTACTAGGTATTTCATTTTATTTGTAGCTATTATAAATGGGATTACTGTCTTGATTTCTTCATCGGATGGTTCACTGTTGGCATATAAAAATGGTACTGATTTTTCTATGGTGATTTGGTATCCTGCAACTGTAATGAATTTGGTTATCTGTTCTAAAAGTTTTCTGGTAGAGTCTTTAGGTTTGTCCAAATATAAGATTATATTATTTGCCAAAAAAGCTAGTTTGACTTTGTCCTTTCCAATTTGGATGCCCTTTATTTCTTTCTCTTGCTTGATTGCACTATGTTGAATAACAGTGGTGAAGATGGGCAATCTTGTTGTGTTCTTGATCTTAGAGGAAAGACTTGCAGTTTTTTTCCCATTCAGTATGATACTAGCTATGTGTCTGATGTATATGTCTTTTATTATATTGAGGTATGTTCCTTCTATACCCAATTTGTTAAGGGCTTTTATCATGAAGGGATGATGAAGTTTATCAAAAGCTATTTCAACCTCAATTGAAATGATCATATGGTTTTTGTCCTTCGTTCTGTTTATATGATGTATCCCATCAATTGATTTTAATATGTTGAACCATTCTTGCTTCCCTGGGATAAATCTCACCTGGCCATGATGAATGATCTCTTTAAAGTGTTGTTAAATTCAGTTTGCTAGTATTTTGTTGAGGATTTTTGTATCAACATTAGTCAGTAGTTGGCCTATATATTTTTTTTTATTTATGTGTCTGTCTGGTTTTGGTATCAAGGTAATACTGGCCTCGTAGAGTGAGTTTTGAAGTAGTCTCTCCTCCTCTATTTTTGGAATAGTTTGAATAGAATTGGTATTAGCTCCTTTTTAAATGTTTGGTAGAATTCAGCATTGAAACCACCAGGTCCTGGGCTTTTCTTCGCTGCGAGATGTTTTATCATGGCTTCAATCTCCTTACTTGTTATTGGTCAGTTTAGGTTTTGGATTTCTTTGTGGTTCAATCTTAGTAGGTTGTATGTGTCTGGGGATTTATCCATTTCTTCTCAATTTTCCAATTTATTGGCATATATTTGCTCAAAGCAGCTGCTAATAATCCTTTGAATGTCTGTGGTTTTGGTTGTAATGTTTCCTTTTTCATCTCTGATTTTATATATTTGGGTCTTCTCTCTTTTTTTCTTCATTAATCTTGCTATAGTTTTGTCAATTTTGTTTATCTTTTTAAAAGACCAACTTATTGGCGGGGCGTGGTCGCTCATGCCTGTAATCCCAGCACTTTGGGAAGCCAAGGTGGGTGGACCATGAGGTCAGGAGATCGAGACCATCCTGGCTAACATGGTGAAACCCCTTTTCTACTAAAAATACAAAAAAATTAGCCCTGCATGGTGGTGGGCACCTGTCATTCCAGATACTCAGGAGGCTGAGGCAGGAGAATGGCATGAACCCAGGAGGTGGAGCTTGCAGTGAGTGGAGATCGCACCACTGCACTCCAGACTGGACAACAGAGCGAGACTCGGTAAAAAAAAAAAAAAAAAAAAAAAAAATTGTTTTGCTGATTTTTTAAAATTGTTTACTTTATTTGAAATTTATTTATTTCTTCTCTGATTTTTATTATTTCTTTTCTTCTAATAATTTTGCATTTGCTTTGCTCTTGCTTTCCTAGTTGTTTAAGATACATTGTTAGGTGGTTTATTTGAAGTATATTTTCTTTTTTATTATTATTATTATTTTTTTTTTTTTTGAGACGGAGTCTCGCGCTGTGTCACCCAGGCTGGAGTGCAGTGGCGCAATCTCGGCTCACTGCAAGCTCCGCCTCCCGGGTTTACGCCATTCTCCTGCCTCAGCCTCCGAGTAGCTGGGACTACACGCGCCCGCCACCACGCCCGGCTAGTTTTTTGTATTTTTAGTAGAGACGGGGTTTCACCGTGTTAGCCAGGATGGTCTCAATCTCCTGACCTCATGATCCACCCGCCTCGGCCTCCCAAAGTGCTGGGATTACAGGCTTGAGCCACCGCGCCCGGCCGTATATTTTCTTTTTTGATGTAGGCACTTATAGCTGTAAATTTCCATCTTATTACTGCTTTCATTGTATCCCATAGGTTTTAGTATGTTGTATTTCCATTTTCAATTGTTTCAATTATTTTTTCAATTTCCTTCTTAACTTCTTCACTGAAATAACAGCTCATTTAGGAGCATATTGTTTAATTTTCATGTGTTTGTACAGTTTCCAAAATTCCTCTTGCTATTGATTTCAAGTTTTATTACACTGTAGTCAGAGAAGACATTTAATATTATTTCATTTTTGAATGTTTAAATACTTGTTTTGTGACCTAACATATGGGTCTATCCTTGAGAATGATCCATGTGCTAAGGGAAAGATTGTGTATTCTGCTGCCATTGGATGAACTATTCTGTAAATACTTTTTAGGTCCATTTAGCCTATAGTGCAGATTATGTCCCATGCTTCTTTGTTGATTTTCTGTCTGGAAGATCTGTCCAATGCTGAAAGTGGGGTGTTGAAGTCTTCAGCTATTATTTTATTGGGGTCTCTCTCCCTCTTTCTTTAGTTCTAAAAATATTTGCTGTATATATGCGTATCCAAGTGATCCAGTGTTAGGTACATATAGAGTTAGAATTGTTATATCCTCTTCCTGAATGGACCACTTTATAATTAAATAGTGACCCTTGTCTTTTCTTATAGTTTTTGTCTTGAAAGCTATTTTGTCTGATATAAGTATAGCTACTTCTGCTCCTTTTTGGTTTCCACTAGCATAGAATATCTTTTTCTATCCCTTTATTTTCAGTCTATGTGTGTCTTTATAGATAAAGTGTGTTTCTTATAGGCAATTGATCATCGTTTTTTAATCTATTCAGCCACTCTATATCTTTTGATTGGAGAGTTTAGTCCAATCAAACTCTCAAATCAAATTGGAGACTTTAGTCCAATTAGTTTTGCCATCTTGTCGTTTGTTTTCTGGCTGTTTTGTGATCTGCTCTTTTCTTCTTTCCTCCCTTCCTGTCTTCCTTTTAGTGAAAGTGTTTTTTCCCTGGTGGTGTGACTTAATTTCTTGCTTTTTATCTTTTATGTATCTATTGTGATTTGAAGTTACCATGAGGCTTGCAAATACTATCATATAACCCATTATTTTAAGCTGATAACAACTTGCAACTGCTTGCATAAACAAACAACAAGCAAAAACTAATAAAATATGCCTTAACTTCATCTCCCTGCTTTTTACCTTGTTGTTGTTTCTATTTATATCTTATTGTATTGTCTAAGTCTTAAAAAGTCATTGTATTTATTGTTTTTGATTGGTGCATCTTTCTACGCTGAAGAGTAGTTAACAAACTACAACTACGGTGTTATAATATTCTTGGATTTTCTGTGTACTTACTGTTACCAGTGAGTTTCCTATCTTTAGGTGACTTATTATTGATGATTAACAGTTTTCTCTTTCTGATTGAAGAACTCCCTTTAGCATTCGTTGTAGGAAAGGTCTAGTATTGATCAAAATCCCTCACTTTTCATTTTTCTGGGAACGTCTTTATTTCTCCTTCATATTTAAAGATATTTTCCTTCAGCACTTTAAATATGTCAAGCCACTCTATCCTGGCCTATAAGGTTTCCACTGAAAAATCTGCTACCAGACTTACTGCAGTTCTATTGTATGTTATTTGTTTATTTTTCTCTTGATGCCTTTATGATCCTTTTTTAATCCTTGATCTTTGGGAGTTTGTTTATTAAATGTCTTGAGGCAATATTCTTTGGGTTGAATCTGCTTGGTGTTCTATAATCTTCTTGTACTTGAATACTGATATCTTTCTCTAGATTTGGGAAGCTCTTGTTACTATCCCTTTGAATAAGCTTTCTACCCCTGTTTCTTTCTCTGCCTCCTCTTTAAGGCCACTAACTCTTATATTTGCCCATTTGGAAGCTATTTTCTACATCCTGTAGGTATGCTTCATTGTTTTCTATTCTTTTTTATTTTGTCTCCTCTACTCATTTTCAAATAGCCTGTCTTCAAGCTCATTAATTCTTTCTTCCGCTTGATCAATTCTGCTATTAAAAGACTCTGATGCATTCTTCAGTATGTCGTTTGCATTTTTAACACCAGAATTCCTGCTTGATTACTTTAAATTATTTCAATCTCTTTGTTGAATTTATCTGAACAATATTCTGAATTCCTTCTCTTTGTTATCTTGGATTTCATTGAGTTTTCTCAAAATAGTTATTCTGAATTCCCTGTCTGAAAGGTCACATATCATTGTTTCTCCAAGATTGGCCTCTGGTGGCTTATTTAGTTCATTTGGTGAGGTCATGTTTTTCTGGACGGTCTTGATGCTTGTGGATGTTCGTCTGTGTCTGGGCATTGAAGAGTTAGTTATTTATTGTAGTCTTCTCAGTCTGGCCTTCTTTGTATTCTTCCTTTTTTGGGAAGACTTGCCAAGTATTCAAAAGGACTTGGGTGTTTTAATAAAAGCTGTATCTGCATTAGGGGCCACTCCAAGCCCAACAATGTTGTACTTTTGAAGTCTTGTAGAGGTACCACATTGATGATTTTGAAAAAGATCCAGAGGAATCTTTGGATTACCGGGCAGAGACCTTGTTCTCTTCCCTTACTTTCTCCCAAATGAACGGAGTCTCTGTCTCTGTGGTGAGCTACCTAGAACCATGGATGTTGCAATCCAAGCACTCTTTTGACCACTACCACTGGGGATGTGCTGGGTCAGACCTAAAGCCAACACAGCACTGGGTCTTTCCCAGTGCCCATTGTAACTATCACCTGGCCACCACCAATGTTCACTCAAGGCCCAGGGCTCTACAATCAGCAGGTGATGAAGCCAGCCAGGGTTGTGTTCATCCCTTCATGACAGTAAGTTTCCCTAGGACCCAAGTGGCTCCAGAAGTGCTGTCCAGGAGCCAGGGACTGGAGTTAAAAACCCTTAGATGCCTACCTGGTGTTTTCTTGTACTGAGGCTGAGCTGGCACTCAAATCATGAGATGCAGTCTTTCCCACTCTTCCCTCCCCTTTCCACGGCAGAGGATCCTCTCCCCTTGGCCACCATCACCACAGGCCCAGGGGGAGTACTGCCAGGCTACCACCAGTGTATATGTAAGGCCAAAGGTCTCTTTAGTCAGCTTGTGATGAATGCTTCCAGGCCTGTGACACCCTTCAAGGCAGTGGGCTTACCTCTAATCCAGGGCAGGTCCAGAAATGCTGTCTAAGAACCAAGTCCTGGAAACACAGACCCCAAGAGCCCACTTGGTGCTCTACTCCCATGTGGCTGAGCTAGTACCTAAGGAACAAGACAAAGTCCCCTTCACTTTTCCCTTCCCCTTAGAGTCTCTCCTCATAACCACCACAACTGGGAATGTGGTGGGTCACACCTAAAGCCACCATGCCTCAGAGTCTCACCCAAGGCCTACAGCATACTACCTAGGTGTTGCTGCTGGTCATTCAGGGTCCAAGGGCTCTTTAGTCTTTTCCCTTCTGGCTCAGAGTGTGTCTAGAAATGTTGTCCAGGAGCTAGGACCTGGAAAGGGGACCTCACAACTCTGACTGATGCCTGATTATACTGTGGCTGAGCAGGTATCCAATATTCAAGACATAGTTCTCTTTACTCCTCCCTCTCCTCTCCTCAAGCAGAAGCAAGGGGTCTCTTTTGGAACCATAAGCTGTGCAGCCTGAGGTTGGGGGAAGGGTGGTGCAAGCACTCCCATAGGCGCTCCAGAGGATGTCTTAGTAGATCACGTGCCCCCTAAGTCCACTGGCTCTGAGCCCAGTTCAGCCTTACGACTCACCTAGGAGTTGCAGTGTTTGTGGCCTAGACTGTCTTTCAGGTTTATTTAGGGCCTCAGGCACTTTAGGCCATGGTGGTGAGGCTCACTGGAACTCAAGTTCTGACTACTGGGATGTGTGATACCCCCTGATACCCCTCTGACTAGGTCTGGTTTACATACTCCCTTCGTGGACGGGCATCAGCAAAGTTCAGCCCGGTTTTACTTTCTGCCATGACAGAGCAGCACTGAGTTCAATGCAATGTCTCACAATTACTGTGCCATCTCTCCCGCAAGCACACAGACTCTTTCTCCATGCCATGTAGCCACTACTGAGGAAAAGGGGAGGAGTGGTGTTGTTAATTAATGTCTTTCCTGGCTTCTTCTGTGCCTCTTTCAGTGATATGAAGTTAAAATCAACAACTGTGAGTGCTTACCCTATTTTTGGTTCATATAAATGTGCTTTTTAAATGTATCTATTAAGATACTTGTTCAATTGGTGCCCTTGGGTCAGAAGCGGTGGTTCACGCCTGTAATCCCAGCACTTTGGGAGACCGAGGCGAACAGATCACCTGAGGTCGGGAATTCAAGGCCAGCCTGGCCAACACAGTGAAACCCTGTCTCTACAAAAACATAAAAATTAGCCGGGCTTGATCGTGGATACCTATAATCCCAGCCACTCTGGAAGCTAAGGCAGGAGAATCACTTGAACCTAGGAGGTAGAGGTTGCAGTGAGCCGAGATCGCACCACTGCACACCAGCCTGGGCAATAGAGTGAGACTCCATTTGAAAAAAAACAAAAACAAACAAACAAAAAAAAAACTGGTGTCTTGGTAGGGGGAAGATTGGTGGAGCCTTCTATTTGACCATCTTGCTCCACTCCTTTCCTCAAGCATTTTTAAAACAATGCTACGGACTCCTGAAGATTCAAATGATCATTGGCTATAAACAAACAGGACACCAGGACAATGTTACCAAGAAAGGGCTTTGAATCTAGGGTTGAATACTGACTGCCTGGCCCAGTATGTCTGAGGATGAAGGACTCCCTTTATTTCTAGTGACTCAATTTTTTCTCTCTTAAAAATAGTTGATATTGTTGGCAGACTACAACTTGTAAAGACACTACTCAGTAGGAAAGCTCTTAGGGGCAAACAGCATTTCATTTCAGATGATTCCAAATGACAGAGGAACTTCGCTTGTTAATAAGAAGGGACACTTTCACCTGAATGGCTACCAGCATACAAACACACCCATGCAGTTATATGCCCTGAAATTTATCTTGCTAATTAGACAGCAACCTCACATTCAAGAAGCCACTCAGAAGTGGGACACTTCTCAAGTCTTTTAAATAAATCTTACTTGCAAAAATTCCGTCTGTTTCACATTTCTGAAATAGAGTTCTTTGAATGCTACTATGTCTTTGTCGTATATCCATTCTTCTAATTACTTTTTCATCTCCTACTCCACCAGCTCTAGTATTCTTTTGATCTCCAAGACAGACATAAAACCTCTTAAACCTATCGCATTGATACTGGTGGTTCATCACCTAAATGTACTCATGGATTAGCCAGTACTTCTTTAACACTTTACTCACCGAAACACTGCTATTGTACACGTTCTCTTGTATGTGAATATCTATAGAAGGGAGATGTAGTTTATTCTCCTGAACCAAAAGCAGAGAAGAAAGATTAAACACAGAAAAAGCCATGGATTATGAACCAAAGCCATTTCAACTGCTATACTTGTAGTGAAGTAGCTTTCATAGTTGTTTTTTTTTTTTTTTTTTTAAAGAGGAGGGTTGTATTCTTTTACATTTGAAAAGAAAAAGAGAGTATGGGTGGGATGAGATTTTAATGGATATTTATAACTTATAGCTAAAATGGATTATGTCGTTCTAAGGTTCCTCATCACCTCTAAACCTGCATCGTGAGAACATTCTTTTAAACAGGATGAAAAATAAACAGTTATGTGAGCATTGCCATCTGGGAAGGTTCTGGTGATAACTTTCAAACTCCTCTTAGCATCCTTTAACAGATACTTTAAATGCATTCAGATGGTTCTGAGTAAGTGCTGTGGGAGTTAAAAGGATTTCAGCACTTCATCCTCTCTCAGTCAGCAGAATTTCCTGCTAAAGATCTCCAATTACTTTAGTACTTTGCAAACAGTGGTGAATGGAAGCACATCAGCACTACCCACAAGCAAGCTGCTTTCAGAAAACTTTCTCAGCTAGCATTGGCCTATTTGCTTGCTTTAAGCATAGTCTTATATGGTGGAAGATGGACCTGATGGAGGTTCTTGGCAGTGGGCAGGGGAACTAGAACTGGAAAGGCTGTGGCTTCAGTCGCTGACCCTAAGAGTTTAAAAGCTGGCTATGGAGATGTCACCTGAAAGGGAATGCAGCCAATTGGCTTAATAGACCGCATTTGGAGATCTCTAAAAGCAACAGTAAGTCCAGTTCAATTCACAGAACAAACCACTGAAATTCACTGGGAGTGCCTTGATTTAAAATACCAAGGAAGTTCTGAAGAATCGAATCCTTTAATACGTGGCTGGTAAGGGAGGAAATCGAAACTATTCTCATCAAACAAATAAAAAACTTAATTGAACATATCACTTGACTAAACAATTTCTCTTCTGGAATTTCTCCTAAGAGGATAATCAGAAAAGTATGCAAACACCAATGTATAGAAATGTTTATTGTGGGATTGTCATTAGAAGCAATCTGAATGCTCATATTAGGTACTTTATTAAATAAACTATGGTTCATAATTACAAGGGGCTATCTATGCATTAAAAATAGATTAAGTATTCCCATAGAACAAAATGTTCATGATGTGTTTTTAGGTGATAAAGGTAGATTATATAATTACAGGTTGAGCATTCCTAATCTGAAAATCTGAAATCCAAAATGCTTCCAACTCAGAGACTTTTTGAGCAGCAACATAACACTACAAGTGGAAAAAGGAAAATTCCACACCTAGTTACACAATACAGACTTTGTTTCATGCACAAACTTGGTAAAATTACTGTATGAAATTACCTTCAGACTATGTATACAAGATATATATAAAACTTTAGTAAATTTTGTATTTAACCTTGGGTCCCATCCCCAAGAAATCTCATTATGCATATGAAAATATTTCAAAATCTGAAAAACCGCCAAATTCAAAACTCTTCTTGTCCCATGCATTTCTGACAAGTGATATTTAATCTGTGTATGTGTAATATGGTCCATTTGTATTGAGTGAGTGAATAAACAGCTGAATGCACTCTTCCTGGCTTCCCCGTTCCTGTTAACCAAATTCTGCATCAGTCAGGTTTAACAAGAGAAGTAGAATCAGTGGGAGATATGTGTGTGTGTGTGTGTGTGTGTGTGTGTATATATATGTGTGTGTGTGTGTGTGTATATATATATATATATATATATATATATATGAAAGGATTTATTAAAGGGGGATTTGTTTATACAATTATGGGGGCTTGCTAAGCAGTCTTGGAGGGCTATGTATCTGATGCCGGAGCATGAAGTTCTCAGTGCAGACAGGAAGAAAAGCTCACTAATAGGCTGGAACCTCGTAAGAACAGACTGAAACCTGTCCTTGGTGATGAGGGTATCCTGCAGAAGCTGGGAACTTTGTTATAGAGCTGAAAACACAACCTTCAAGAAAAATTGAGGAAAGATTCAGGGGCAGGTAAAGCATCTGTAGGCCCACCTGCTACCCCACACCAGCAAGATGAGTCCATGGACTAGCAACAGCTGTGTCAACTACAAAACCTCTGCTGCCTCCTGTCTGCCTTCCAAAACCTTTGCAAAAGTCTCCTTTTGACCCATCCTAACTGAAAATATACAAAAAGGAGAATTATTGAAATTGTAGTTCAGGCTAGCCAAGGTGACAATGCAAAACTCTCATAGAGGTCAAGTTGGAATCTAGCTCAGGGTGAGAACCTCAAGGGACTGGCTACTCAATGAACCCTCAAATTAGACAGACTTGTTCACCCAGATCTGGACAGGCAAAAAATTTCCCCGTACTTGAAAGGTTTTCTCTCTCCCCATGGCAAGATTGAGCATTCAGAAGTTAAACTCATCTGTGATTCTTTTGAGAATGACAATACAAAACACAGTAAAAGAGTGTGCCATTGTTCCAAGTGCTTTACATATATTTATTCATTTGATTCTCACATCAAACTTATGCTAAAGATGAAGACACTGAAACAGAAAGCGTTTAAGTAACTGGCCATATAGCTCACAGCTGATAAAGGGGAGAGCTTAGATTTTTACTGAGCACTATAGTTCTAAACCCCCCTGCTTAGTCATTTTGCTACCATGTCTCCCAGATAGTTACATAGCTGTAAATTGGTGCCTGTCATAAAAACTCTGAAATATTACAAATTCTTTAAAATATAATAATGTTTACTGTATTAAAGTATACTATTTATTGAAGACACAAAATCAGTTAACAAATTTTTTCTTTTTTTCCCGAAGTTTCACTCTGTCGCCCAGGCTGGAGTGCAGTCGTGTGATCTCGGCTCACTGCAAGCTCCGCCTCTCCGGTTCACGCCATTCTCCTGCCTCAGCCTCCCGAGTAGCTGGGACTACAGGCGCCCGCCACCACACTAGGCTAATTTTTTGTATTTTTAGTAGAGAAGGGGATTTCACTGTGTTAGCCAGGATGGTCTCGATCTCCTGACCTGGTGATCTGTCGGCCTCAGCCTCCCAAAGTGCTGGGATTACAGGCATGAGCCACCCCGCCCAGCCTCAGTTAATAGATTTTTAACAAAATTTTCAGAACAAAGTTGTTTTAAAGCATAATTTTCAAAATGGCAAAATCATAATTTCCATACAAACACAAAATGAACATTGTCAAATATTCTATTTAATTCTTTGATTAATGAGAAAATCCATAAGATACTGAGACTGATTCAAATGAGCAATTGGTTTACAGATATTCATATTCTCCACTGGAGAAATTAAATCACCATGAACAGAAACTGTTTGTTTTGCTATAGACAAGAAATATTTGTATTCTCACCGGTTTTCTACAAGGGCAATAACATATCACTACAGATTTTATAAAATGGCCTTGTCCAAAGCAATCAAAGGTGTACACCCAATAGAATCAGCTAATCCCTGGAGAGTCTGCTAGACAATTGCAATTTTAATTTAATGGACACTTGACAATCTCTCTTGTCCATTTCCAAGGCGTTGATTCCTTTCCTGACAAATGAAATAAAATTTCTTTACTGAATTAGAATGAGCCATTCACAAAGCATTCTAGTTACTCCACATTGTATTATAACTGTCAAATTCTCTAAGAACATTTCCCATTCTAAAATTCTGTGATTCTAAGAAAATATGGTATTTCATAACTTAGATATTATAAGAATGACAGTAATTTTACTTTCTTGTTTGCATTGCTATTATAATTTGGGGGATATTGCAGGATTTTTTTTTTAACAACCAAGTTTTATCAGGGGAAATTGCTAAAAATAGGTGAGAAAAAAATTTAAAATTCAGTTCGTGAGAATAGGATAGATGGGTCAGTGGTATAAAAATAGATACATGGATAATATTGTTAAAAATAAAGCAGTGGACTGTGGCCTACAAGTGTCCCAAGCAGATACTGTAAATATATTTATTTCCTTACCCAGAGTCTCAAAAACCAGGAACCCAATGTGCCGGGTCCTAAGCAACCAAGCCAGTGAAGTTCACCTGCCTGATTGGGATCAGTGGGAAAGTAAACATTCTGAGATTCCAATTAGGCCACTGAGGAGAAATGCTTAATTTTTAATTCAAAAAATTTTTTAAGTTTCCATTTTTCCCTTTTGTGAGGTATAATTGACAATAAAATTATATAAATTTAAAGTGTACAGCATGATTATTTAATATACATATATATGGTAAAATGATTGTCACAATTAAGTTAGTTAACACATCCATCACCTCCCATAGTTACCTTTTTTGTGTGTGGCAAAACGAAGACCTGTCTTAGTAAATTGCAAGTAGATAATACGACATTATTAACCATAGTCACCATACTGTACATTAGATCCCTAGAACTTATTCATCACATAACTGAAAGTTTGTACCCTTTAATAAACATCTCCCATTTTATCCACCTCCCTTCCCTGGGAAAACATCATTTTATTTTCAGTTTCAGTGAGTTCAACTTTTTGAATTCCACATGTACATGAAATCACACAGTATTTGCGTTACTCTCTCTGAGTTATTTTATTTTACTTAGCTTAATGCCCACAAGTTTTGTCCACGTAGTTACAAATGACAGGATTTCCTTCTTTTTTATGGTTGAATTATATTCCATTGTGTGTGTGTTGTGGGGGTATGGGTGTGGGTCACATTTTCTTTATCCATTAATCTGTCCTTGGACACTTAACGTTGTTTCCATGTCTTGTCTATTGTGCATAATGCTTCACTGAACGTGGGAGTGCAGGTATGTCTTTGAGATACTGGTTTTGTTTCCTTCATATATGGAGGGATGCTTAATTTTGCATAATCAGGAAAATGGCACAGAAGAGAACATATTATGTAAAATAAAAAAAGAAAGAGTCCCAGGAGTAACAAAATTCCACTGGGATCCTTCTGAAATGACACTGACATGTTGAGGGAACCTGCAGTGTTAAATGTGTTCGAAGATGGCCTCTCCACTTGTGCAGTAAGACGCAGGCCTCTGTGTTGTCATGATGACACACGTTTCACAGGGGAACTATAAGAACGAAGGAATCAAATGAACCTGATTCTCTTGTGGAGTCCCAGTAAGCAGGAAGAACCCATTTGGAAGTGCTCATATCAGTACCTCAGAGGTACCCTAACTATATTATTGCCACTCTCAGAATTGCCCAAGGAATAGTTGAATACTGAATGTTAGAGTATTATTTCAAAAAGACTTTGAACTCCTGGGAAGGTAGTCATTAGATAAAGTATTAATCATTAATGTGCTTTAATTTCTCTCATTATATGGCAAGCAGGAATTGAAAATGGTTTGGCTCATAAATCCATTAATCTAATTTGTAACCTAAAGCACCAGATTTCCTTTCTGCATTACCAGTGTGTGTTTAGGTGCAAAGCTTCCTTCTGAGCAATGGGAAATCATCAGGAGAGAGGCTATGCCCTCAAGTTGCTTAAATTTTAGTTGAACAAATACAACAAACATAAACAGAAAAACACCCATAAACAGGAGTGTCAAGGCCCAGGGTGCTAGTTCTGGATCTAGCACTGATAAATTGTTTGAGCCTGAACTTCTAACTCCCAAACTACTTAATTCTGTTTTCTAAATATGAGTTAATATATAGTAAATATAGCTGAAGGCATAAAAAACAGTGTTCAGAATCTTGGCTTAAGAAAGATTTAGTTGGCTGGGTGAGGTGGCTCATGCCTGTAATCCCAGCACTTTGGGAGGCCAAAGTGGATGGATCACGAGGTCAGGAGATCGAGCCCATCCTGGCTAACACGGTGAAACATCATCTCTACTAAAAATACAAAAAATAAGCCGGGCATGGTGGCGGGCGTCTGTAGTCCCAGCTACTTGGGAGGCTGAGGCAGAGAATGACGTGTACTCGGGAAGCGGAGCTTGCAGTGAGTAGAGATTGCGCCACTGCACTCCAGCCTGGGCAACAGAGCAAGACTCTGTGTCAGGAAAAAAAAAAAAAAAGAAAGAAAGAAAGATTCGGTTGTAGGAATGGTGGTAGCAGTAGTTCAGTACCTAACATTTATTGTGCTCTGACTGTGGGCCAAGCACTGTGCTTAACACTTTAAAGTATCTCTCACTTAAACCTTAAAAAAAATCCTATGTACCAAGTCATATTAGAAGGCTCACTTTACATATAAAGACACTGAGGCATGGAGGGTTTAAGTCCTTTCCCCAAGTTACACAGCTAGAGTAGTTGGGCATATATCTCTAAGACAGTTTTTCTTAGAGACGTTTACTACAGGGAACTTAGAGGTCAAAGTTTTAGGAGACAACTACTGAAAGCCTGGGAAGTCCTGTTCAGGTAGGAATGCGGGATAGACCCGACCCTTCAACAGGTTGCAATATCATTCATCTCCGCTACCAGAACCCTGCTTCAAGTCATCAATTTCTCCTGTCAGAGCTCACTAGCTCTACAGACAACCCCACTGGGTCTCTTGCCACACCCAACCCAAGACAATTTTCACACTGTGGCCAGAGTGGTCTTTCTGAAAGACAAATCTAATGCTGTCAATCTCTTGATAAATATTTGCCTGTTGAATACACAAAAGGTGTATTCACCTAATAAATATACAAAAGGTCATGCAGAGTCCATCCATGTTGGAGAAACAATTGTTGATGGAGAGGGCGAAGGGGGTGGGGAAAAAGGGAGAGAGAGAGAGAGAGAGAGAGAGAGAGAGAGAGAGAGAGAGAGAATATGAGAATAATTGTGGAAGCCGAGCCAGGAAATGACATTATAAAAACAGAGGAAAGAAAGTCCCAGAAGTTGTTTGTAGACCAGAATGGCATGGGGTGGGCTGGTGGCAGCTGTAGGCAGGAAACAGAGGGTGGTGGCTGTCTTCCAGGGTGGGGTTGATGGAGACCAGGGTGGAAGCTGTGCAGTTTGACACAGAGGTTTCAACTGGGAAACATATCTGGGGAAACAATTCAGGCATTTGGGAAAGGGCTAAATGACGGGAAAATGAATAAGGAAAGATTAACCATGACTATATGAATCTGAGGGACCCTCACAGATGGAGGAACAAAGCAAATAAATCTTGGTGCATTATTCCTTTAGCACCACAACTATCAGGAATTTCAGAGGAAATCTACTCATGGCAAGTCCCAATTTTCTCAAGCTCTTCTACATTTATGATGTTTCTATTATAAACCAAACTTTTAATTAGAAATCATTTCTAGGAAACAAAAGATTTTTCAAAGATAACATTTCTAGAACTGATTGATGATGGAAATCTTTGAATAATTCATTTATCATATATTTTATTATTCCAATAACCTCAGGCTATAGCCATCCTTTTATCTTATACTATACATACTCTTAGGGTATAAATCTTTGTCTATATTTAATCCTCATAATATGTTATTTAACTATGCCAATATGAATAATCACTTCACCTTAACTTTAAACTCATATAAGAATTTTTGGAGAAGTGTTCCTAATAAATGAAACATATTATTTTAATTCTCAACTTACTGGTCCAGAAAGGAAATATATAGTATTTTGTTCAGTACTACTTTCTATTTTAGGTCAGGATACAGCTCAGAAAAACAAATATCACTTCCATCTCACATCTGACTAGGCAAATCTTTATTTTACAGTATGGATTATTTTTGGTTCAGTGAGTTTTATTTCAATTCTTTTGCTGTGCTATGTCTAGTTTCACAATATGATTAATGACTGAACTTTCATTGTCTTCCCTACAGTTGCCTCGAGAATTTGCAATATTAGATCCATTCACTAACTATAAGGGTAAAATGAAAATTCAATCTTGAGTGTAAATATTGCTCTTAAAAATGCACAGATCAGCCGGGCGTGGTAGCTCACGCCTATAATCCCAGCACTTTTGGGAGGCTGAGGTGGGTGGATCACCTGAGGTCAGGAGTTCAAGATCAGCCTGGCCAACATGGTAAAACCCCATCTCTACAAAAATTACAAAAATTAGCTTGGTGTGGTGGCAGGCTCCTATAACCCAGCTACTCAGGAGGCGGAGGCAGGAGAATCGCTTGACCCTGGAAGGCAGAGGTTGCAGTGAGCTGAGATTGTGCCACTGCACTCCAGCCTGGGTGGCAGAGGGAGACTCCGTCTCAAAAAAAAAAAAAAAAAAAACCACAGATCTTCATATCTTCATCATTAATTATGTATTGATTATTTTTAGATGATAATGCATAGAATAGTGCTACATGGTGCATCACTTCTTACCTATTGATATGGTTTAGATTTATGTCCCCACCCAAATTTCATGTTGAATTAGAGAACAGGCCTGGTGGGAGGTGATTGGGTCATGGGGGTGGATTTCTCCTTGCTGTTTTCATGATAGTGAGTGAGTTCTCATGATAGTGAGTGAGTTTAAAAGTGTGTAGCGCCTCCCGCTTTGCTCGCTGTCTCTCTCCTGCCACCATGTTCAGAAGGTGTTTGCTTCCCCTTCACCTTATGCCACGATTGTAAGTTTCCTGAGGCCTCCTAGTCATGCTTCTTGTTAATAAGCCTATGGAACTGTGAGTCAATTAAACCTTTAAACCTATTTTCTTTGTAAATTACCCAGTCTCGGGTAGTTCTTTAAAGCAATATGAGAATGGACTAATACACCTATACTTTCAAGGTATAGCTTATAAAAAGTATCAGATTAACATTACAAATTAAACCCTCTATTTAGATTAAAGATGTCAGAATGACTGAATACGATTCTCTTACTGATACGTAATCTCGGTTCTCAAAAAAGTCACTTCTAAAAATGTGAGTAATTTTCACAGAGCGATAATATAAACTAGAACTTCCAACTTAAAATAGTCATTTATACAGAGAACACTGACAGCAAGTTGCTTCAAATGATCAACTTGAGAAACCACCAGACCTATCTCCTCTGAATTCCCCTATAACCCACAAGAATTCACTTCTCTAAATCTTAAAGCAGAGTTGCTTATGGAAAGTCCTAATTTCCAGAATTAGCAATATTCAAATACTCATTCTTGCTATTCAAAACTACAGACGTGTGCAGTCAAACTACACTGTCATCCTGAAATGAGAAATCCATTTCTTTCTGGCTTTTGGGACATGTGAAAATGGCAGTTGAGTTTGGATTCTTTACAAGCCTCAACAGGCATTGCTGAGAGATGTTGAGAGCAGCATTGGCATCCAACAGGCCTGCGTTGTAAACCTGGCTCAGTAACCTGTGGGCTCAGCTGGTCCACTCTCTTCTGCCAATACCATGATCCAAATACACAGAACTTTTTCCAGTTCCTTTAATTAGCCAGTTCCCCTCTCACTTCCAGGCTTGCAGACACATGTTTTAGTTTATTTGTCTGGAATACTCTGTTCCCTTACAGCTCATCTAATACCTCTTGTCTTTCAAGTTTCGGCTTAAAGGTCACTTACCTATTCAATGAAGCTTTCTCTACACACCAGATTAGAATCGTCTTGATACATATTCCCTTGGCTCCCTATCCTAAAATGACAAGTATAACACTGTACTGTAATTAATCTGTTCATGTGTTTGCCCTTCAGATTGTAAGCTCTGTAAGGGCCAAGGACCATCTATCTCTAGGGCCTAATACAGTGTCTGGAAGGAAGTAGGTGCTTAATGAATATGTGACAAATGAAGAGATGAGTAAAAGATTGTCCATGTAATCAAAACTTAGTTGCTTATCATTTTGAGACTTTCTTTGTGTGGGCTATTCCAATAATTAAAAGAGATAATGACACATAGAGTATTTAATTCTAAAAATTACAAGTATCATAAATGAAAGCTATCTTTATCCAAGAAGCTTACACACATGGATGTTGGGAAAGATAATAACAAAACCGAAAAGCTGTTGAAGCCAATCACAGGCTACCTAAAAATGCCCAAACTCAGAGAGTCCCAAGGGCACATTTCTCTAGGAAATGTCAAACTCAGTTGCCATGCCAGCTCTTGAAAACAAATTTTGCTGTCCCATAATATTTGGGAACACTTTTTCATGTTGTCTTTAGTGTAAATCTCACATTTTAGTTAGAAAATATTAAGAAACACAAACAAGCCCTAGGCTGCTTTGTATCATAGTAATGTGATTCCTTGTCGTATCCCCACAACTGAAGGGAAATGGCTGAAAGGCAGGAATTGTAACCTTTTTTGTATTGACAGAACACCTAGTCCAGACATTTACGTTTAGTAAAGACTCAACACATTTTTGCTACATGAAAGTATCAACAGACTTTTGGCTTCTTAAAATTAAACTTTAAGCTTTGACCTGAAATTCAGGGTGGTACTTCCAGCTGTCTCTTGATCATCTTCATTCAGCAGATCTGCCATCTCCCAAAATCATCTCCCCAAATTCAACACATTGAAGTGAAATTTGTTACTCCCACCAAGCCAAACCAGACTGGCTCCATTCCCTAACATTCAATACATTCCAGTTGTATCACTTTAATTATAGAAACCCCGAAATTATTTTTGAATTTCTCTTTGCTGAAATAATAGAGCTTCTATATCCAATCTGTCAAAAAATCAGTAATTCTTGTCTAATCTACTGTTTTGGGGCCTCATTGCTAACTTCCTAGACAACATTTCCATGATCCGTTTCTTCACCATTGTAAATATTAATCTCTCCAAATTCATTTTTGTGTCCCTCCCTTGCTTAAGAACCTATATGCCCCCTATTCACTATTACATTCAGAACAGACTCTTCTACCTGTTTCTCAGTGTTCTCATAGTATGCCTCCAACAGTGTTTTCATCTTTTTTATCCACAATTTCCTACTGTTCCAGTAAGGTCTATTTGCACTCAGATCACTTTTCCCTGCCATCTCACATAAACATACCCATCATGCTGTGTTTCTGAAATGCCTTTTTCTCTTTTTCTCACTAAATCAAATCTTATTTAAATCATCCTTGGAGGCCCAATTAAAGTCTTATCTCTTCTCTAACCTTTCTAAATCCCACACTGTTCCTTATTTTTCTGCACTTGCTTTGTAGTTATGGCTGCTAAAAGAAAAACTTTAGACAAATTCAATTTAACAGGTGTTTTTTTTTTTTTTTTTTTTGAACAAAGAATAATTCATGAATCAGGCAGCCCTTAGAATCAGAAGAGGTTCTAAAAGCCCCACTTTGCAGCATGAGCAGTAGGCTTTTATAGGCTAAATGCAGAAGCAAAATAAATTATTTGATTGACTACAGCTAGACATTTGCCTTATTTGGATATAATCTGGTGGAAGGTCCTCAGTTAGAGACTAGTTAGCAGTTTCTCATTGTTTAAAATTACATTTTATTTTACTGTTTATGTGGGGGTTCCATTTGCTTACATAGGAACCCAAGGCACTGGGTGGTTTCATCCTAATGGCCTCCCAATTAAATGTTTTTAACAATTCCCCCTTTTAGTCAGCCTCTCATCTATGAGAGATTGACCAAAACTTGGTCATAAGCAACCACTCTCTGTTACCATCATAGCTAGTTTGCCTTCGAGTGTTATGTCTTTGAGTGTTGAATTATGAGTATGAAACTCATAATTCACAATGTCAACCTCATTAAAGAAATATTCTTTGTGGTGTTCGTTTTGTTTTTGTCATTCTAGTCACAGTGAGACCATCTGGCATACTGTTGATGGCTATGAACATGCGTTGAAGACCCTTGAGAGAAGACAGAGCATGAGGGAGATCACAGTGATGACTCAAGAGGACATTACAAGAAGACTAGAATATGCTCCTTGGCCAAGGCTCCCATGAACCAAATGAACTGAAATAAGCAAAGAAAGATAATGGTTAATGGCTAGAACAAACTGTAAGCTCAGTCTAAGTCCAGAAGGCAGTTAGTTGATAAGACTTCTAGATTTGAGCTAAAAGTATATTTTCTGTTTTGCAGTCTGAATGTCTCTGGCTATGGCATCAAGCATGTCAGTAAATCCTCTGAGTGGCCCACAAATAAGAGGTTATGAATGTTGTCTTATGAAATTTACATCTATCACTAGTTTGTAGGACTTCAGGAACAGAGTAGTTTATGGATAACAAGTCTTAAAGACAATAAGCAGGACTAGAATTTGATAATGGGTACACTATAGTTTTTCACTGAAACATAAATTTTCTCTCATACAGCTGCCTCCCATTTCTACCAAAGATAATCATAATAAAGCCAATTTGTTTGCAAAATAGGACCCGTCTCATTAAGCTTGGCCGGGTTATTTACAAAATTACAGTGAAAATAGTGATTGACTCTACAGAATCTTTTTAGATATACTTTGATAGAATTTTTAATCGGGAATCCCAGACTGAACTTTTTAATGCCTTTCAAGTCTAAGAAGCCAAGCCAAGAACTTACTATCAGATTTTGCCTGTAATTCCTATAAATTTGGGTGAATTTCTCTCTTCTTGAGGTCGTCAAAATATTTTTAATCTTCTTGGGCCTTCCTTATTCAATCTGTCAGGCTGGGAAACCCTTAAAGCCAGGTACTAGGCCTATTTTTCCCAAGGGGCTTTATTGGCTCCATAAAGTCCACTTTGGTTCCTTAAAGTGGTCTGGTCATATCTGAACATATGATAATCATAATCCTGTCTAAACATTGGTAATATAGCCAGTGGTTCCAATTGTGTCCTGTTACAAAAACTGCTAATTGTTCCAGATCCAAGTTGGGACAGTCATAGTAAAAAAGCTTAACTCCTAGAATTGATTGGAACAGGGTGGGGACCTCACTCAAATTTGACCAGTTAGAGTTCTTGAATGCTTTGAATCTCACCTGAGAGAGCAAGTTCCAGTTAATTCTGATGACAGTATTATATGATGTAAGGCCATGAGTGAAGAGCTAGCAACAGCCATGTTTCCCAGTGATGGAGAATGTAGGCTGACTGAAAGCAACTATTTTCATGGGTGTGTCCCATGATCAACTGCAGTACCTGGGACATAGTATTAAATAAATACTTATTAAGTGGATGGTGCCTGCTGTTCGTGTCATGTCCATTGTGTGCAGAACACTACAGCAGGCATTATGAAAAGAAACTGAATAAAAGAAAATGGGAACTAATATAGAGTAAAATATTCAATAATTAGGTAGTGGTTGTTTTCTCCATGTTCTGATGAAGAAACAGAGGCACAGCTGGGTAGGTAACTTGCCTGTATTTATACAGGTGTTAAATGGCAGAGTGTGAATCATGGACTTATACTCAGGTCTATCTGGCTCCAGAGTCTATGCTTTTTTCACTGCACCATGTCTTCCCAAGGCTTACATGTTTATTGGGAAGATAAACCATACACCCTTTAATTAACTGGAGAACTGGGTATGCCCTCTGGATGTTCACTTATCAAACAGATATCATTGAAGTTTAGGGTAAAGCTTGCATGAAAAGTTGTCATGTCCCAAGACCTACCACAATTGCAGACTGTTAATCAATCAGATTTGGGGTTAGGTGATTGGCTTAGGCAGTGCTAATTAATAAAGTCTGCTAAAAAGTATAACTATAAACAGAAATATCTGACTATGATACAAAAAGAAAGTAATGCAATATATCTCAACATTTGTTCAGAGTTTGCTGTTTCTCTGATGACCAGAAAAAATGATCATGATCATTGTAGTTGGGATTTCTGGCAAACCTGTCACTACATTTCTCTCTGGAACAAATTATGTTGTTTTCTTGTGTGTCATGTGGTCTAACTTTACTTCATTACCAATCTTTGCAGATAACATGTGTGTGTGTGTCTAATTCTCTCTCATTACAAATTCAGTTCAATTTACATTCAAATAATTTTCAGGTTTTCAGTCTTCTGTTGTGGCTTTAGCCATAATGCATGAGAAAAAAAAGGCTGAGTAGTGGCTTGCAAAGAATCAACCTCAGAGGAGAAGCAATTACTTGAATCCTAACACCAGAGGAAAAAAGTGGGGGATATGCCCAGGGTCCCTGCTTTCCAGGCTTCCTCAAGGGAAGTGGGGTTTGGGATTGGGAGAATAAAAGGGGTTAGTCTACTTCTTGGATTATTGTTTATGTCAATCAGGTTTCCTTGATTACAAGCAACAGAACCAACTGTGACTATCACACAGGAGAGAAATATGTTGGTAGGACTGAGGGAAGCTTTTGAAATAAGCAGAGTGGTAGAGAGGGAGCTTTAGGAAGAGACAGGAGCCAGGACGACCTCAAGAGTCCAGCACAGCAAAGATCGAACATCAACTGTTTTTTGTTGTTGTTTTCCTGTCTTTGCAACACTGGCATCAATATTCAGAATTCTGGGAAAAACTCCAATAGTTCTGTTTGAGTCACTTTCTCACTCTTGGCTAGGTGAGCAGGGCACTTTTATTTAAAAGATCATTGGTGTCATCAAAAGAAGAGAATAGATGCTGCCCAGTGGGAAAGTAATCAGCATCTTCTACATTCCCTCTCCAACCCATAGTGACCCAGCTGGGAGCTACTGTTCCCAGGGGCATCTTCTAGAGACCAGAGCCTGTGGTGCTGACCCTGCAGTTAGGAGCTCTTGCTATGCCTTTTCCTTTGTATGTAGATCTGAGATGTCCTCAGGACCCTTTGAATCTCTCACAATCCCATGGCTGTTCTGATTCTATAAAATAACAGGAAAGATCTCTGAGTTTCCCTTTCTTCTGTAAGCAATGGAAGCTACTCATTCTGTCATTTGTAGGTAGCCAGTAATTTCGAGTTTTCTATTCTATTCACCTGCTGTAGGAAACCTTCATGTGATGGGATAGGTCTATGTAGCTGTATACCAAGCGCAGATCCACTCAATCCAATAAAGGATACAGCTTTAAATTGGTATTCAAGATGTGTAGTAATTGTGCCCTAATGAACTGAAGATGGGGATTAAAAGCCTCTCTGCAGATATCACAGACACTCTACTAAACACAGTAGTGTTTTTCTTAGAGCTCAAATTCTTCAACCCCTCTGCAACATTTGACATTGTTGACAATTTTTCTCTTTCAAATTGTTTTCCTTCTTGGTCCTAATATATCTGTTTTCTCCTACCTTTCTGATTGGGTCTTCCCGATCTTTTCTACTTATTCATGCATTTGGCATGTTCTAAATAAAAGAGAATAATAATGTTTGGTTATGGTTTTGAATATGGTTCTCAGTAGAAATAGTGAGTATCCCAATAGGAGGCAGAAGACAGTGGTGGGACCCTGGGTTTAGCTAATGTTCAGAAGTCTTTGCAAACAGATGTTTGTCTCTTATGGTTTACCATTGGGTACTAGGTCTTCTTTCGCCAGGAGAAGGATTAACAGAAAGTCTCCAATACCATGAAAACATCATAACAAGGCACAGAGGCAGGATAGGACTGAGGCTCTAAGCAAATTCCTGAAGCAGGAAATAGAATCAAGGCAGGAACTCAGGTATCTTGCCGTGCCTGGAGGACACTGGGTTTTGGAAATGAGGTGATTCCTGGAATGGGTAAGAGTGACTTGCCATACAAATACAGAATAGCTTAAAAGCCTTCTTCCTCAGAACCCTCAGATGAAAGAAAGGGGGTCAGAAGAAAGAAGAGGGAGTGATTTGGATACAGATAATAGAATAGTTTTATAAAATCTGAAGCCGGCACAAAGGTGCAAAGGACAGAGACAGATACATAATCCAAACTTGTATGCAGGCAATTTTGGTCAAAAGTGTCCATTGTTTAATTATTGACATAGCGTGGCTTAGCAACAGCCCTCATGACAAAGATGTTGGGGATTTAATTAATGATAAGCTCAACATAGATTACTATTGTATTTTGACTTTCCAAAAATGTTAATTCAACCATCAATTGCATTAATGAAAGTAGAATACCTTAAAAAATAGGCCGGGTGCGGTGGCTCATGCTTGTAATCCCAGCACTTTGGGATGCCAAGGCGATTGGATCACCTGAAGTCAGAAATTTGAGACCAGCTTGGCCAGCATGGTGAAACTCCATCTCTACTAAAAATATTTAAAAAAAAAAAAAATTAGCTGGTTGTGGTGGTGCATGCCTGTAATCCCAGCTACTAAAGAGGCTGAGGCAGGAGAATTGCCTGAACCCAGGAGGAAGAGGTTGCAGTGAGCCAAGATCGTGCCACTACACTCCAACCTGGGTGACAGAGCAAGACTCTATCTCAGAAAAAACCCTAAAACAAAAATAAACAAAATAGAGATGACATCTCTGCTGTGCTTTATACAGGTCAAATCCTAGTCAGTATTGCATTGAGTTCTGATTTTGGATGAACATAAGGAAAAAACTGAGACATGCAAGGGAAGTTAACTAGGAGAGTGAGGATTTCTTAAAACAACATTGCATAAAAAATTGAGGAAATTAGGGGCTTTTAATCAAAGAAAAGAGCAGTTGCGAGGGTAATAATAGCTGTCTTCAAATATTTGTGGAGTTGTCAGATGGAAGAAGAATTAAATTTATTCTATGTTGCTTTATCTATAGGTAAGAAATGTATGGAATTTTCAAAGAAGCAGAATGTACAGAATTTCCCATTCAGTATCAGAAAGAATTTTCAAAGTATAAATATCCATGAGATGAGTTGGTCAGGAGGACAGGAATTTATATCACTAATGCTGTTCAACATAAATATTTGAGTATTGCTTTGGTATATCTGGAATATTTTGGTTGTAACAGAAAACCAAGTCAGGCTAGCTAGCTCAAGCACAGAATACAAATTATAAGCTTATTAATTGTAGCAAACGTTTCTCAAGCTCCTACCATAAACTATGCACTGTTCCAGATATTGGGGCAGTTAGTAAGACACCCACACAAAATTAAATATCTCTAGCCTCAGGTGAGATACATTCTAGTGGGAGAAACAGACAAAAGATACAAGGATGCAGTATACATTTTTCAGTTTGTAAAATGCCCAATGCTCGGCACTCAGATAGGAGGGCAGTTGGGGGCTGGAATCAGATCTGAACTCTATAGCCAAGCCTGGAATCCCAGTGGGCTATATTGTTAGCCTGGAGAAAGGTCACTGTTTTTTAATTTGTAGCAAAGCATGAAATGTGCTGATGGGGGTCCCAAGACAAAATAATAAAATACAGAGCATGTTAGATCATGACAGTGCTGTGAGGAAAGCTAAAGCATGGGGGAGGTTGGATTGACTCTGGAAGGGCTCACTGGAGAGATGGCCATTGAGTAAAGACCTGGAAGATATGAAGTCAGAGAGCTAAGAGGCAGAAGAGGGTCCATGGCATGGGGCCCTGTGCACCATGGCAACGAGTTCAATTTTTACTCTTGAATTAAATGGGAGACCACGGAGATATGGCATGATCTCAGTTACATTCTGAGAGGATCATCTTGGCTGCCTGGCTGAGAACAGTGAGGAGAGGCAACAGCAGAGGCAGTCTGGGTAATAGGCTGCTGAAGTGACGCAGGGACATGGTTGTGGATGAGACTAGGAAACAGCAGCACAGACATTCTGGATATATTTTGAAAATAAAGCTAACAGGATATACCAATAGATTAAATGTATAACTCATTTAACTAGGAAGACCACGAGTGGAACAGGCATCAGGCATAGCTCAATCCAGGAGCTAAAACAATAAAGTCAGGACCCTATCTCTGTTCATTTTGCAGATGGCTACTATTCACAGCAAGTAGGATGCTCACAGAATACTTCACACTAGGCAGAGTGTGGTGGCTCATGCCTGTAACCAATGTACTTTGGGAAGCTGAGGCGGGAGGACTGCTTGAACCCAGGAGTTTGAGGCCAGCCTGAGCAACATAGTGGGATCCTGTCTCCACAAAAATAATAATAAAAATTACCCAGGCATGGTAGTGGGTACCTGTAGTCCCAGATACTTGGGAGTCTGAGGTAGAAGGACCACTTGAGCCTGGGAGGTTGAGGCTGCAGTGAGCTATGATCACACCACTGCACTCTGGCCTGGGTGACAGAGACCCTGTCTCAAAAAGAAAAAATTAATAATACTTTACACTCATATTCCACTTGGTTAAAGAGAACATCTTTTTCCATGGCTCTGTCAGGTAGACTCATAGCTGTGTTTTGTCTTTATCACTGGGTTAACAATAATGGCCAGGTTTGGTTTGGGTTATATGCCCACTCCCTGTAAGAGTGAGAGGGTGGGTGGGGTCAGGCAGTGTCAGCTCCAGTCAAACTTAAGGAACATCAGTACTTCCTGACTAGTCCAGAGCCAAGCCAAAAGGCGAGAACAGACTACGGAAAGTGGTAAACAAGCTATGCCCAGCATGTAATGAAGATGTATCATTCTATAATTCCCATTAAATATTTTCTTTTCTTTTTATAAACAGGAGAGTTTCCCAGGGAGAATATTTTTGAGGGTCTGTGTATTAGTTTCCTATTGTTGTTGTAACATATTACCCCAAATTTAGTGACTTAACACAAATTTATTATCTTACAGTTCTGAAGGTCAGAAGTCTGACAGTGTCTGATATGGTTTGGATTTGTGTCCCTGCTCAAATTTCATGTCAAATTAGAGGATGGGCCTGGTGGGAGGTGATTGTGGTAGTGGAATTGCTGTTCTTGTGATAGTGAGTGAGTTCTCACATGATCTGATGATTTTAAAGTGTAGGCACTTCCTCTTTCACTATCTCTCTTTCTTGCTCCACCATGTTAAGAGGTCCCTGCTTCCCTTTGACCTTCTGCCATGATTGTAAGTTCCCTGAGGCCTCCCAGTCATGTTTCCTGTTAAGCCTGTGGAACTGTGAATCAATTAAATCTCTTTTCTTTATAAATTACCCAGTCTCCGGTAATTCTTTATAGCAGTATGACAATGGACTAATACACTGTCTTACCGGGTTAAATCAAGGTATCAGTATCAGCAAGGTCTTCCTTCCAGAGGCACTAGGGGAAAATCTTCCTTTTTCTTTTCCAGCTTCTAGAAGCTGCTTGCATTACTCAGCTTATTGCCTCTTCTTCCATCTTCAAAGTCATCAGAGTAACATATTCAAATCTCTCTCTCTCTCTCTCTCTGACCTCCTGCCTCCTTCTCCAACCTTTTAAAGCCCCTTGTGGTTACATTGGACCCACTCAGATAATCCAGCATTATCCACTCATCTCAAATACTTAACCAAACAAACCCAGAATCCCCTTTGCCATGTAAGGTAAAATATTTTCAGGTTCTGTGGATTAGCACTTAGACACTTTTGGGAGCCATTATCCTGCCTATCACAGCCTGCCATGCACATAGCACATTTTGAAGTCAGTTGCCACATCCACTATTCCTTTTTTAGACTTGTAAAAATATTCACAAAATAACATATTCCTGATAATGTAGCCACACTTACTCACCTAGCAGAGAGGCTCCTGGCCAAAGGTTGACCATCCAAAGGACTGCTTCTAGAGTTCTTCCCGATGGAAATATTTTACCTGAGAGGGCGTGTTGTCAAACCAATCAGATCCTTTCATTTGGAGTGCTTGAATTGAAGACATTCAAAGAGTATGGCCTGTTAGGAGAGTGGTAAAGATGTAAAAATACAGGAAGTGAAAGCCTTAAATAAAAGCCATGAATTTTATTTACTGATAAAGAGAAGAAGAGACAGCCAGCTATGGGTAGTCCAAGAGAAAGACAAAGCAGGAGAGAAGGGACCAGAGACCCAAGAGCAGAGTCAGGGATGCAGTGGACTTCCACACCTGGGGTTGGCCTACTGCTGACCCCCAACCTGCAACAGTGTCTGTTGGACCATTATATCTACCCCATTGCATCTAAACAGTTACAAATAAGGGTGCTAGTTCTCTATGTACACAGCAGCTTAGGGCTTTTTTCTTTCTTGTTTTCATCTATTCCCACAATAAGCTTCCATGAACTGAGATAGCCTGACTGTATCTATCTTCCCAATAATCTGGAAGAATGTGACAGAAGGATAGGCATGAAATCTGTCCAGTTAAGGCATTCGATGACACCTGTATCAGCCTGCAAACAATACAGATTATCTCCTTAAAATTTCACTGCCACTTTCCCAGTAAAGTTCCTCTCCATGTAACCTCTCTCTAGGACTTAAAATAACATTTATTTATTTATAAATAATAAATTATTTATTTATTTATGGTCCAATCACTTCTGACCTTCAGAACTGTAAGATAATAAATTTGTGTTAAGTCACTAAATTTGGGGTAATATGTTACAATATGTAATATGTTACAATATGTAATATGTTACAACAACAATAGAAAACTAATACACAGAGTGAGAGATGGAGTCTCACTCTGTCACCCAGGCTGGAGTGCAGTGGCACAATCTCAGCTCAATGCAACTCCACCTCCCTGGTTCAAGCAATTCTCCTGCCTCAGCCTCTTAAGTAGCTGGGATTACAGGCACGCGCCACCACGCCCGGCTAAATTTTGTATTTTTAGTAGAGACAGGGTTTCACCATGTTGGTCAGGCTGGTCTCGAACTCCTGACCTCAAGTGATCCACCAGACTCGGCCTCCCAAAATGCTGGGATTACAGGCATGAGCCACTGCAACCGGCCTAAAAGAAAATTCTTAAATGACCACATAGTAGCACCAAGGTTGCTGATGCTGCTTGGTTGTTTAGGGTGAAAATTCTGCCACCAGCCACACTAAGAACTGCATTAGAACAGAGGGGAAGACAATGAAATTTTAAAAGGTGAGGGTTTTCGCATATGAAGAAAAAAAAAGAAAGGAGCATTAAGGACTTGAATAACATTCTTTGTGCATGTATGTATGTCTTTATGTATAAACATTTCTAAGTTAAATCTAAAGCCTGTTGTCTTCAACAGAGGCCATGGAAGCAAGATGAGGGGTCTGGAATGAGGCCAGCAGAATTTGTAACCCCACCTTCTTAAGCCAAAACAATGCTGACAGGCATAAAATTGGTATTTATGAGGTTACAAATCTTAAAAGAGTATGTTGTATATACAAAGAAAAATGCCACCCACGAAGCTAATTCTTTTCCATGTCTGAATTCAGGCTGAAAAGCTCTAGGGTAAGAAAGTCAATGTTGCTGGTTTTCAAGTTGTAGTTAACATTTGGCCAGAGTTAGATAACCATCCTTTTTAGGCAGTAGTTTTTAATCTTTTTTAAAGTAGTAGACCTCTTTGAATATTCTATGTAACCCTCTCCTTTGGAAAGTGAGTGTACATGAAAAATTTTGCCTAAAATTTCAAGGAGCTTATCATTTCCTTGAACTACCATGGGCCCAAATTAGCAAAACAAAAGAAAAACTCTAAAATATAAAATATAAATGTGTCTGCCTAGGTTATTCAACAGGTAAGCTAATTTCCACAGATACTATTTTCTCTAGCCTTGTATTTTTTTCCATTTCCTAAAGCTGCTCATAAGCATTTATAGATCTTTGCATAATTTGTGCATTTTAGAGAGGATTTCCAAAAGGACAAGACTGGAGGTGCCCTGGTCAGAAATGATTTAAAGAATGCTTCTGAAGAGGGAGGGTGGAGGAATGCTGAATAGGAATCAAATCTGTTGTGCTTTCTATATTTTCCTCTTGGCTTTCCCAGCAGGAAGGCTGCCCAATCTAGTTCATCCGCTTTGCTTCATTTTCATAAAAACATTGAAAGTTAAATACTTAAGATCATTTATTCCAATACTTCTGAAACTTTTGTGCATCAGAACCATTTGGAAGGCTTGCTTAAATGTAAATTTTTAAGGTCGATCCTCAGAATATCTGATTTCAGTCAGTCTGGAGCGAGGCCCGAGAATTTGCCTTTCTAACGAGCTGCCAGGTGATCCTGATGCTGCAAGTCCTAGGACCACGTTTGAAAGGTGCTGATTTCATCTGTTTTAAAGATGAGGGACTGAGACCTGCTCAGAGTTCTGCTGCTTTTCCTTCTTTTCTATTCTACCCTCAAGATGGACAGATTCACTTAACCTTTGTTGCTACCTTCAAAACTATTATCATTGAATGAGATTGGATTATCAAATGCACCAAGCTCACTTCCGTCTCAGGGACTTTGTACTTACAGCTACTTTAGCCAAAAAATCCTCTATTCTTATCATCTTACGACTTTCTTCTTTTCTTTGTTGAGATCACTGCTCAGATTCTCCTGACTCTGCCTTTCCTGACCACCCTGTATAAAATAGATCCTATCACTCTCGATTTTCACACATCACATTCATTTTATTTTCAGTCTTTATGTCAACATGAGTCATGTGCTTACTGGTTAATTATCTACGGTTATCTATGGACATAGCTCTATGAGGACAGAGATTAGGCTTGTTTCCCGCTGTGACTCTAGCCCCTAGAACTGGACCTGGAACATGGTGAGTTCTCAGTAAATATTTTTTGAAAGAATTGATGAATAAAAGTGCTTGCTTACTTGCTTTTCTTTTCTTTTCTTTTTTTTTTTTTTTTTTGAGATGGAGTCTTGCTCTGTCGCCCAGGCTGGAGTGCAATGGTGCAATCTCAGCTCACTGCAACCTCTGCCTCCTGGGTTCAAGCAATTCTCCTGCCTGAGTAGCTGGGATTATAAGTGCTCACCACCGAGCCCGGCTAAGTGTTTTTTTTTTTTTTTTTTTTTTTTGTATTTTTAGTAGATATGGGCTTTCACCATGTTGGTCAGGCTGTTCTCGAACTCCTCGTAATCCACCTGCCTTGGCCTCCCAAAGTGTTGGGATTACAGGTGTGAGCCGCTGCACCCGGCAAAAGTGCATTTTTATAGTATGTCTTATTCTGCTTTGCATCCACTTGGCCTTCCTTGAATGTATAACTTCTTATACAATTTTAGTAAAAATTTTCCAGCCTTCTTTTTCAGTAGTTACCATAACAATAAAATTAGGTAACAGTGTTTAAACACAAAGGAAGAGAAAAGGCATGTATTTTAATGCGATACAAACTTGGCTCATTAGTTGAAGTGATTGAGAGACTACAGTCATCAGAGAAGTCCACAAATGAGAGGAGTGATCTCTTTAGAGAACTAGAAGAAATTGGTATCTCACGAGTTGATTGCTTTCACTCATTATTGCAGTAAGCATATATTTATGGATGACTTGCTACATGTTAAGTGCCATTCTAAGCTAGGGATACAGAAACCAAAAAGAAAAAAAGTCACTGCCTTCAGAGAACTTTCATAGTACTAGAAGAAAGGTGGAGAAAAATGCATGATATAAAATACATGGTATACTATTAGGAAATAAGGGCTTTGAGGAAAAGAACATGGAAGAAGGAATAAAGAGTGCACGTATGTGTGTATGTGTGCATGCGTGCATATGCATGGGTGTGTGTACAATTTTAAGTAGGATAGCCAGGGAAGACCTCACTGAGAAGGTGACATTGAGAGAAGACTTAAGTGAGGGAAGGGAAGAGCCATGTAGATATCTTGGAGAACAGTATTCTGGGAAGGGAGTAAGATGTGCAAAGGCCCTGATGCAGAATTATACCAATGGTGTGGAGGGAGCATGGAGGAGGCCACAGTGGCTGGGGCTGACTGAAGAAGGTAACCAGTAGGAGGTGAGGTTGGAGAGGATGGGGTCTGGACTGTGCCCTTTAGGCACAGTAAAAATGTGGAGCCACTGGTGTGTTCTGGAGTTAGAACTTTATCATGATCTGACTTATATTTTAACAGGCACACACTGCTGCTGTGAGAAGAGTACTTTTCTCATATCTAGGCTTTGGACTCCCCAGAAAGAAAATCTGAGTCTAGAAATGTTTTTAAAAACCCAATTGTTTCAGATTCTTAATGTCTGCCACAACACACCCTTTATTTAAAAATATTTACTGGTCACTTACTAAAGCCAGGCATTGTGGGAAACTTTTAATGTAGCAGGAGAAAGAAGCAAAACCACCATTAATTGAGGGCCTTTGGTGTGTCTGCCAGGCAGGGCACCAGGCACGTGACCGCTGTCATCACAGAATCTTTGCCCTCATAGAGCTTTGGGTTAGCAGGGGATATAATGTGTGCAGAAAACAATGGAGACTCCGTGACAAGGACTCTGGAGCTTACAGACGAAGTGCTAATGGTTTTGTGAATCGGAACATGTCACATCTGAGGGGATGCTCTGTTTGCTCTTAAAGCAAGAGCAGAAGCAAAGACACAGTGAATCCCACGGACCAGCAGGAAGCAAATGGTGGTGGGGAGTGCAGAGGAGGCGAATATTGCGGGCACAGGGGAGCTATGAGAAGGGAGAGGAGGGGAAGACAGGAGGCCATGGAAGTTGGCTTGATCTAGATCCTAAAGAAGTCCTACAACCTTAAAAATGGGCACAGGAGCCATCTAAGAAGGGGACCCTATGGCAAAGCCATAGGTACCTGAAGGTGTGGGAGTCAGATGCTTCTATATAAGAGAATAGCAGAAGGATGGAGACGCTGTGTATAGAGAACTCTAGTCTGAAATGACTTCATGTTGATAGAAAGCATTTCTATTCTAAGCATAAGGTAACTTTCAAGCTTCCACTGAATATTGCAACTTTTGCCTAGGGAAGGAGAGCCAAATGGGAATTTTTACATCGCCATTAAGACTCTGATTAGGGGAAAATTCCTTGGGGCAGACAACTACGTCAGCATAGTTTTTTAATATATATTTTAAATAGTGCAAGTATTCCCAGAGGCCTGGTGACAGACAGAAATTCTATAAATATATTAAACTCAAACAATCTGCACACAACTGCCAGCCTGAAGACTCCCACCCTCTTCCAGATTTAACCAATTTTTAAAGGCAATTAGTTTTGGAAATTTTAAACATGCAGCTAATCAGTCTAAGGAGAAACAGAGTTTACTCCAATAATATTGCCAAGGATCATTTCCCCCTACCCTTGTTTCTTCAGCATTAGAGTCTGGGGGCCCTGTTTACATCAAAAACTCTTTGGAAGAAAACACAGCTCAGGTAAGGTATAGACCAATAGGGCAGTGCAGTGGAATATAGATAGAGGTGGTGTGAGGTCTGCAGCCAGGGAGACCCAGGTACAAAGCCAAATCCCAATACTGTCCCTTCCCAGTAACAAGTTCCTTAGCTTCTGTTGTGAGAGGCATGGAGTCATGCTTAAGGTCATGGCCTCCGTACCCAGATAAAGGGTTAAAACTCTTCCTTTGCTATTTCCTTGCTGTGTGGCCTTAAGAAACTTATATAACCTCTATGTGCTTCAGTTTCCTTAACTGTAAAGTAATAATAGTATCTACTTCATAGGGTTGTTTGGAGATTAAATGACTTGAGTTTTGTAAAGTGTTTATAATACTGCCCGGCAAGTCGAAAACTGTTTGCTCTTTTATTATCACTAAATAAAAAGGATATAATAACTCACAGGGCACTTTTACCAATTAAATGAGATCTTGAGAAAGATAGTATATCACTGTTTAGATGTTTATGTGGCTGGAATCCGTAGTAATAAAATCAAATGCGACTTGCAAAGGATTTTATTTTTAAGACTCATATGAGTAAAGGTTATTAGTGACTACAGGGAAGATAATGAACAAATTATGTTGTGTGAAAAAAGAAGTGGCTTCAGGTGGAAAACACTGGGTACTCTTTTCGACTTTGCTACTTTCTCTGGCTGTGAGAATGTGAGGAAGTCCTCTCTGAGTCTCCATCTTAAAATAGAAATTATGCCATTCACCTAAGCACAAGATTTCTGCAATGATCTAATGTAATAATATATGTGAAAATTGGAGAGTGTTAATTTAAAGGCATCATTTTCATTAGTATTATTAAAGATAATATTGTACCATTATTAAACTCCTGGGGCCTGATGTAGGTACCCTTAGATACATCTGAGCTTTTGGAATAACTGACACTTGGCAAACATTTCTATAGAGAGCAATTTTCTAAATGAGAGATACTTTCTCTTTTCCCTGGCTACTGGCCATGTCATGTCTACAGAGAACTCTATTAAGAATGCACAGCTAATGTGAATGGTGCCTAAGAAAATAAATGCATTGTGGGGAAGAAAGTACTGCCACATCCAAGGCCAAAATGAAATGGAGCAAAAAGTCAGAATAGCTGTCTTATACACTAATAAACTCATAAGGTTGATTTGCACATCTTGTCTTTTAAGCTCCTGGCAACATTGTGAGTTACCCTTAGCAGTTACCATTAGGCCTGGGATTTAGAGGTACAGAGTTGAGACGTAAAGGTATTGAGCTCAGTATAGCGGAATCTTTTCTACCGATGGCCCCAGAGAGAAATTCTCTTCATTATTAGCAAGTGCATAAAGGTATGGAAGGAGCACACTACAGTTCAGAACTAGAATTTCAAATGACATGCCTCAATTAGAGAAAATGCAGAGACAAAATTAGCATCCTCTCAGCAAGTTTCCCTGAAATCTGGGAAATTAGAGGGAGAAGAGGTAAAAGAGTCCACGAATGTAAGATGGATAGATCCTGGGGTCCTACAGACAAGCAGCTGAGTAAGAGAACACCACTGAGTTCAAGAACAAAAAAAATCACAAAGCAGAGATTATAGGGCTGACCATTTCCCTGGTCATGAATAGGCTCATTTCACAACACTCTGCAAATTCTATACTTCACAAATAACGAGAGAGGCTGGAAACATGATTATAGGGTTTGAGAATTAAATTTGTGACAGAAAGATTAAAAAGAGTACTGGCATTCAGTCTAAAGTAGAGAGCAATGGAAAATAATGGGAAATTAATATTCTTTGAATAAAGAGCTTTCATTCTAAGAATATGCCTGGAGGTTTTCTTTGGGAAAATCCTGAAAGGAAATGGTTTAAAGTTGTTTTGTTTTTTAAAATGAAGTTCAAGTAGGTATATAATAAGGAAGAGTGTAAATGTGACATAGTAAACAACAAACGGTCATCAACTTCCTAAAATGTGATGAGTCTCTGACTCCTTTCTTCAAGGTCCTTACCATCTGTCCAGAGAGATGGTGAGTACTGTGTGGACAGTGTCAGGTGAGGGAATGAATGAACTGCTATGGAAAGTAAAAGGGAACACACCTAACCTAGGAAGCTACCTTAGTCAAATTTTGAAGGTTGTGCAAGGCAAGGCAGGGCATTTAAGGAAAAAGAAATGGCACAAAAGCTTGAGATGACATGGTGTGCTTGTAAAATTAAAATATAGCTCAGAAGTACAGGCATACAGAATACAAGACAGGACAAAAAAATAAAGAGGTCTCATTTACTGAGTTTTGATTTGTATGACATGCAGTTTTCTTTTGTACATCATTTTGTTCAATCCTATAATAACCCTTGCAGAGTGGTTTTGTTAATCAAGGTTTTTAATGCAGGGTTAATATATAGACCCTCAATTCTCATTGGTTTAGCACCATAGAGGTATATTTTTCATCTCACAAGGTCCAATGTGGGTCACACAGCCTATGACACCCAGAACATGTGGACTCCAAGCACTTCTGCTCACAGTCTATGGGGTAGAACATCACATATTCCCAACTTCACTGCAAGAGAGGAAGGGAGATGAAGAGAAGCACATGTGTATTTGGTGAGCACTAATGATCTTTGCTCTAGGTAGGAACTTGTATTAGTTATTTATTGGTGCATAACAGTATTACCACAACCTTAATGGCTTAAAAACCCACATGTGTATTATCTCACCTTCAATGGGTCAGGATTCCAGGCAAAGTTTATCTGGATTCAATGTTTTCAAGTCTCAGAGGGCTACAATCAATGTGTTTGCTGGGGCTGCAGTCTCATGTGAGGTTTGATTGGGGCAGGATTTGATTCCAAGTTTATGTGGTTATTGCCAGCATTCAGTTCCTCAGGTTATTAGACTAAGGTCCTCAGTTTCTTGCTGGCTGTCTACTAGAGGTCCCCATTAGTTTCTTAGGTCATGGTGGGCCTTCCCAACATGGCAGCTTCACTTTTCAAAGGGAGCAAAGGATAGTTGCAATAACATTGCAACGAACGTTGCAATATTATATAACAATGGAAGTAATAAATCATCTTTGCTATATTCTATTAGTTAGAAACAAGTTACACATCTTGCTGACACTCAAGAGGAGTATATTACACAAGGTTGGGAGTATCAGGAGGTGAAAACAATTGGGAGCAGTCTTAGATTCCGCTCATCATCATAGTACTATTATTATATCCTTATTTATCAGAAAAGGATATCAAGGTGGAGGAAGATGAAATGATTTGTCTAAGGCCTCACAATAAGTAAGGAGTAGAGCTGGAATTCTAATTCATTATTGTAAAACCCATATTTTAAACCATTACATTGTACTACCAGACTATGAAGAGTTTTCTGTTGTGATAAGAAGGTTGGATTTTATATCCCATAGATGCTGGAAAATAACAGAATCAGATTTTCACTTTAAATAGATCAATTGACTCTCAAGATTGGGTTTGAAAAGATAATACTAAAGGCAAGAGGCAATTTAGGAGATTCTCACAAGAGTTCAGATGAGAGATGATGAGATCTTCAAGTGGAACACTAATATAAGGGATGGAGTGGAGGAGACATTGTTGCAAAAATATTGAGGATGTGGGTAAAATTTGCAGGACTTGTTGATTCAGTGTTGGTGGTGAGGAAGAGTCTCTTCAAGGGTGAATCCTCAGATACTGACAGGTTCAATCATGATTTTCCCTCTCTTCTTTTTCTTGTACCACACTCCTCCTCATCCATTACACTCCAATTATCTTGCCTTATTCCTATTTTTAGGACCCATTAAGCTTATTCTACTTCACAGCTTTTGTACTTGCTGGTCTCACTACCTAGAATACCTTCCCTAAATCTCATGTCTAGTTGCTCCTTCTCTCTTAGATTTCACTTTCACTGTTCTCTCCACCACATCACTGTTTTATTTTCTGCATGGCATGTATCATTAGCTAAAGCTATCTTGGTATTTTATTATTGGGTTTTTTTTTTTTCTTTGCTAGTAACATAAACGCTTTGAACACAGAGGACTCATTTGTGTTGTTCATTTTTGTAAGCCCAGGACCAAGAACAATGCCTGACATGTAGTAAGGACTCAGTGCACTAGAGTGAATAAATAATTTCTTGACCAGGAGCAAATGGAGAAGAAACGTATTGAGGCATCTTAGAGGTCAAACAGCAGGCAAAGCGGGATGAAGTGTAAAAGATCTGAGAGAATAAAATGTTGTAGAGTAAGGGGGACTCTTAGAATGTAAAGTTTTAAAGAAAAATATCTGGAAAATAGTAATATTGTTGGATGGATAAGTTGTGACCACAGGAATTGATGGCAGATACAGAATAGAGGTGAATGTCACTAGAATGGGGGAGACCAAGGGACTGTGGGGCCAGGCTACTGGCTCAGAGCTCTTCATGAAGGCAATATGTTATGGCAGAAGAGGGCACCTAACAGCACTATTAGCATGGTGTGGTCTTTGCTGACGGGAAGGACCTGATTGATGGGGAAAAGAACAAAGCTGATTGGGTGGGATTGCAATTGCTCTAAATGGGAGTTGATTTTTGATGATGGTAGAAATTCCAAATAACAATATGAGGTAGACTCTGGTGCCATCCCTATTTACAGGTGTGGAAAGTGAAGAGTAGATGAAGGAGTAAAGTAATTTGCCCCACGTCATAAGTGGTAGGGGCCTGAATTCAGGCCAGATGATCTGAGTCCAGGGTCTATATTTTAAATCATTATACAACTTGGCCTTAGGAGCTGATCTCAGCTCAGAACTCATGACCCTTGACCCATGTCCCAGATTTACTTCAGAAAGTAAAAAAAAAAAAAAAAAAAAAAAAATTGTATGGTTTAGAGAGCAACCAGGCTAACCCACTCTTTTATAGTTCATTCATTTATCCCCAAATATCTATTAAGCTCCTACTCTGTATCAGGTACTGTGCTTATCATTTTATAGTTAATATCCTTTTAAATAGTCTCAATCACCATATTGGGCATTTTTAAGGAGTATTATTTATTTAAAAATTATACACTTATATACATATATATGATTTATGTTAAAATTATAGTAGCTCCTGCAGTGCTTGGTATAAAGTGACTCCTCCATAGATTCTAGTGAATTTACTTGACTTTAACATTTTTACAACAAGAGTGGTTGAATTGAAGGATGGTACCAGCACAGGTACTCAGTCTTTGGCCTTTGTTCACTTAGCACTTTCTTCTGTAATTCTAAAAATTTTCTACCTGAGCACCACCTATGAAGGAGCTGCAAAATTCATTTAAATAGAGCAAAAAGTGATAGTTCAGCAGCTTCTGGTCCAAAACATTTACATTTCTCCACCCATCAAATTATAGAGGGAGAGATGCCAAACTTTTATAGATTTTTAGTTCCATTAAATTAGTTTATTTTCTCTCTGCTTGCCAACCACAAAGTAAATTCTCTATCCCAATGAAAGCTTTATTGTTACAGGGATCATCCAGTCCCTAAAGACATCCTGAAATCATTATGATCTCAGCAATTCCTGTTCTCTACATACTCTTTTCAGACTGATCTTGTGAACACACTTCGCTATTATTATTCCCTTGAGCATCTGTAACACTTTCTGGAAGATGTATGAGACCACACAGATCACTGAGGCACAAAGCTTCCAAAGTCAAGGATGATGTAGTTCAGTTCTAGCATATCAACAACAGAGCCTGGTTCCCAGTAGGAATGTAATGCATCCTCCTGACTTGCCTTTTCTTTATCTCATCCTTCTCTGTGAGATAGGATAGAAATGCAAATAGAGGTGAGTGTTCCCAGCTTTTCTCTCCACCAAATGAATTCAATTCTCTTTCTGCTTCGGCTCATTTCTTTCCCCTCCCTCTCCTCTTGAGAATTCACTGACTGGTCCTATGAGTTGTTGTGAGGCAGCATTAGGAGAATGGGTTGAAGGCTAAATGTCCCATCCCTATGAAACACTCGTGAAAGGTAATGTGGAATTTTCTTTCCCAGACGCTCTTGTGTAGGGGCAGCTGGCACTTGGAGAATATGCAGGGATGTGATGACAATAACGCACTTGGGGTGGAGGCTGGGAAAGGGAAGAAAAATAGATGGCTGGAAAGTCAAGAAAATGGAGGAAAGGAGGTGAGTGACAGGCCCTGGGAGATGCAGGGTGTTAGATAATATGAGAGGAAGAGAATTTTAGCAAGAGTTGCCTTTGAATTTTGTCTTCTTCAAGAAATATGAATTCAAGTTTGAATTCCTATCAGACTCTCCTTTGAATGTGATCCATTCTGAAGGACCTACGTGGCCCATAGTTATAAAGAGTGATGCACACAACAGGCATTTACGAAACCTGCCTGGTGATCCCAAATATTATTATGCAGCACAGAAGACAAAAGTAAATAAATCACAGCAACGGAGACATGCATAGTTTAGCTAAGGGATAAAGTGACAATATTTGTACATCAGTTTATAGCTGAAAAAAGTATTCATTATTTTAAATTATTTTGGTGTAGGGCTATGTGGGACTGGTTTTTATATATTATCTCCATTTTATTGTATTTATTTTTTCAAGAAAGCATGCTTACATTTGCCTTATTTTATTTTATTGAGACAGTCTCACTCTGTCACCCAGGTCGAAGTGTAGTAGCAGGATATTGGCTCACTGCAACCTCTGCCTCCTGAGTTAAAGCAATTCTCCTGTCTCAGCCTCCCAAGTAGTTGGGATTATAGGCATGAGCTACCATGCCCAGCTAATTTTTGTATTTTTAGTAGAGACAGAGTTTCACCATATTGGCCAGGCTGGTCTTGAACTTCTGGCCTCAATTGATCCACCCACTTCAGCCTCTTAAAGTGCTAGGATTATAGGTACGAGGCACTGCACCCAGCCTATCTGTATTTTATTATTATTATTATTGTAGGTTCAGGGGGTTCATGTGCGTGAGTGTTACATGGATATATTCTGCAATGGTAAGGATTGGATTTCTAGCGTACTCACCACTCAAATACTTAGGTTGTACCCAATAGATAATTTTTCAACTCTCATCCTCCTCCCGCCTTCCCCCTTTTGGAGTCCTTAATGTCAATTTTTTTCCCTCTGTATGTCCATGTGTACCCATTGTTTAGCTCCCACTTATAAGCGAGAACATGTGGTATTTGATTTCTTTCTCTGAGTTATTTCACTTATGATAATGGCCTCCAGCTCCATCCATGTTGCTGTAAAATACATGATTTTGTTCTTTTTAAAGGCTGAATAGTATTCCATGTTGTATACATACCACGTTTTCTCTATCCAATCATCTATCGATGGACACTTAAATTGGTTCCCTGACTTTGCTATTGCAAATAGTACTGCAATAAACATATGGGAGCAGGTGTCTTTTTGGTATAATAATTTTTCTTTCCCTTGGGTTATCTCTATTTTAGAGATAAGGGATCTGAACATCAGAGAAGGCTTGACTGTGACTGTCATCTAGTAAGTAGCAGAGTTAGAACTACAGCCCATTTGGGGAGCACCAAAGCTTGTCCTCTTTCTGCTTTCTCATACTATCTCTGAACTTAGAGGGAAAAAAGTGGAGCACTAGACAGAAACCCTCATGCAGAGGTCCAAATTCCATTGTATAAGTTGGGTTTTTTAAGATTACAAGAAGCAGAGGTACCCAGGTTACCTTTGTGATAAGGGTTTGTGATTCAGGGCCATGTCAATTGGCATGAGTTGTCATCTCCTTCTTGGCCGTACAATCACTCTTGGTCCCACCTACCTCATACTTGGCTGGAGAGAAGGCCTCAAGGAGGAGAACAACATCTCTACACACTTTGGAATACACCTTCCATTCCTGCATACTGTGGGAACTCCTTCTTTATATGAAAGATAATCTGATTGAGACAGTCTTTTACCATTCCATATGAAAGTCCTTGATGCCAAGATTTCAGGCAAAGTCCAATGGAGGTTTTTGGTCTCTTTCATCCCCAATCTTACCCATGAGTGATGCTGGCTTAGGCAACAGTCTGGGTCAATCAGTGGTGACCAGGGCAGCAGAGTTGGTTTTAGTCTCTGAATATGGCTCAAGACGTAACTCAGTGCACAGAGAACCTCTAGAGCTGTTTTCCTTCAGAAGAGAGCTTGGAGTATGTCATGCAGATGGCTTTATGAACATTTTGCTAGGAGCTGGACCAATGGGGTACAATGAAAGAAAGACTGACTCAAAGTCTGATGACACCCAGGAGCCCTGCCATAGTGCTGTACTTTAAGAAATAATGAATGCATTTTCCTTAGTGCTTACCTAGTCACAGTAGAATCTCACTACTTCATGTTCTCTTAAATTTTTGTCTTCCAAGCAGCACTTATTTGAGTCATTATTCCCATTCCTCTGTCCCTCTGCTTTGCAACTCACAATGTATTGACGCAGATTCAATTTAATAATGGAAGAGCAATATTTATGCCATCTAATTTTAGATGACTATGGATGCAACGGAAAAGCAGCAGACATATAAATACACCACTTACCATTAAAAAGTGGCAAATGTCCCTGAAAGAAAAATATTTAGAAACTGCCACTACTTGCTTCACCAGTGTGTTGTTTTATTTCCTATATTTTAAGTTTATATGAAAAAACACAAGCAATCTTGTCTGTACCTCAAAGTTTGATTGCTTTCTAAATAAAAATATGCTTTTAAAAAGTAATGCAGCACAAACAAGTGAACAGTCACTATTATATTCAGAGTAATTTAATACAATTCAATTCAATTAAATACCACTGCTCTAAAGGAGGATTAAAGTCTCGACAGCTGCACTTGAAGTATAGCAATTAATGTAGTTGGAATTCAGGAATCTAAAAACTATCCCATTACATTTCACTAAATCAAAGGATCTAAAAAACAGTTGTTGAATCATTATTGGATTAACAGAGGATTGTTGATGTTACATCATTTAAATCATAGGTCTTAATCCCTATAATAAAGTCAAGCGTTACAGTGTTTGCAAAGCAGAAAAAAATCCCAGGAGTGGGAAGATCCATTTCAGCAACACTTCCCTGCTGTTGAGTTGGCACCAACTCACAGCAGTCAGTGGAATGTGTTGATAATGTGTTTGACCAGGGATGTCAGGGTTATTGGGGCTGGACTTATGGGCACAAAGTGATGGACGACCCCTCAACTGTGATTTGAAGGATTCTGGAAAGAGTATCTTGATCAAAATAATACCATCTGCCATCTGTCAGGATGTCTGAAATCCAGTCATTGGAGTTATAGTCCTTTGGGTCTTAAGGTTTTTATATACTTTCTGACATTTCTGTTGCCAAAGAGACCTGTTTATTCTTTCAAGACCCAAGACTTGCAATTCTGGCCATTGTCACCGCATAGATGGTCATTCAGCTAAGCATAGTACTGCAGCGATTTCAGGATGGATAACCCAGAGATGTGATGAAATTTAACAATCCAGACAGTTAAGCCTTTTCCATAATCATATGATATTTTAAAAAAGACTGACTAGCTAAATTCAAGTGCTACCACATTTAGCAAGATTTAAATGAATAACATGATACCTCTTTATGTTAAAATTTCTTATCAATTGCAATTTGACTTATACTTGGTTTCCAAATTTACGGTAACATTTTTCTTCAGATTGCACAGCTCTGAAGTTGTATTTCTGAACCAAATTGTATGGAATTGCTTTTCTTGGCAGAGGGAGATTTTCTTTCCTGGCTCCACTTAGGCTCAGAACTCATTCCCCTCTGGCACCTTCTACTTCTTTTCACAGGCTTAATGGTAAAGTTCCAGGATGTCCGCTCTTTCTCTGTCCCTTTGACTTCTCTTGCCATGATTAACTGGAGAAAACCACTAAGAATTTGTGATAATCATGTATCAGATTTGGCTCTCTAAAAGCTTTGCCTGTTCACCCTCAGTATTCAGCTTAGCCGTGTGCACCAATTCCCACTGCACCAGTCTGCTCCCAACCCCTTGAGAAAACAGTTGACGGAGATGAACACAAATCAGTCAAAACATCTGCCTCAAACCTCAAGCCAACTTCATTTTTCACATGTCTTTTGAAAGATTGAAAACAGAGTTTGAAATGAGTACAATGGCAGCAATTTTTTTTTTTTTTTTGGACACAGTTGTAGGACTTCTGGTAGGAATTCCTGCTTCATTTTGAATCTTCCTTCAGCTTCTCTTAAAAACCACACAGAAAAACACAGAGAATTTTTTAGAGTCACAAAATTTGTTTACGGTGAAACGAAGAGACCGAAAAACCTGCTAACTCCATTTACATGTAAGAGCTGCCAAGAGCAGCTGAAGTCAGCAAAATCCTGCAGGAAGCCAGGTGGGAAGCATCAGGGAAGAATGGAAAGCAAGGAGGAGTCAGTCCTGGTACATCTCAGAAATCTCCAGAAAATTACTCCCTCAGAAGGGAAGTGTTCTACCCTGTGTCAGCAAAAAGAGTCAAACTTGGTATTTGAAGGGATTTATTCTGAGCCAAATATGAGTGACCATGGCCCTTGACACAGCCCTCAGGAGGTCCTAAGAACATGTGCCCAAGGTGGTTGGGGCACAGCTTGGTTTTATACATTGGAGGGAGACATGATACGTCAATCAAATACATTTAAGAAATACATTGGGTTGGTCCAGAAAAGCGGGACAACTCAAAATGGGGACTTCCAGATTATAGGCAGATTTTAAAATTTTCTGGGTGACAATTGGTTGAGTTTCTCTAGACACCTGGGATCAATAGACAGGAATGTCTGGGTTAAGACAAAAGATTGTGGAGACTTAAGTTCTTATTTGTGGAGGAAGCCTTTAAGTACTAGGCTTCAGAAAGAATAGGTTGTAATATGTTTTGTTTTTTTCTTTCTTATCAGACTTAAAGTCTGTGTTGATGTGAATGCCAGAGAGGTATAATGAGGCATGTTCGACCCCCACTTCTATCATGGCCTGAAACAGTCTCTCAGGTTAACCTTTAAAAGAGCCTGTCTGGGGTCGGGCATGGTGGCTCACACCTGTAATCCCAGCACTTTGGGAGACTGAGGTGGGCGGAGCATTTGAGCTCAGGATTTTCTTTTTCTTTTTTTTTTTTTTTTTAAGACGGAGTCTCGCTCTGTCGCCCAGGCTAGAGTGCAGTGGCCGGATCTCAGCTCACTGCAAGCTCCGCCTCCAGGGTTTACGCCATTCTCCTGCCTCAGCCTCCTGAGTAGCTGGCACTACAGGCGCCCGCCACCTCGCCCGACTAGTTTTTTGTATTTTTTAGTAGAGACGGGGTTTCACCGTGTTAGCCAGGATGGTCTCGATCTCCTGACCTCGTGATCCACTCGTCTCGGCCTCCCAAAGTGCTGGGATTACAGGCTTGAGCCACCGCAGCCGGCCGAGCTCAGGATTTTGAGACCAGCCTGGCCAACGTGGTGAAACCCCTGTCTGTACTAAAAATACAAAAATGAGCTGGGCATGGTGGAACACGCCTGTAGTCCCGGCTACTCGGGAGGCTGTGGCAAGAGAATTGCTTGAACTTGGGAGGCAGAAGTTGCATTGAACTGAGATAAGGCCATTGCACTTGAGCCTAGGTAACAGGGTGAGACTGTCTCAAAAACAAACAAACAAACAAAAACAAAAACACTCTGTTTGAGGAACAAGTCCATTCAGATGGTTGGGGGGCCTTGGAATTTTATTTTTGGTTTACACCTGCAAGGAAACTGCTGCAATAGGCGTTAGATCAAAGAAGTTGCAAGTACTGGGAAAGCATGAGAAGAAAAGTGTGGAAGGTTCTTCGGGGATCCAGAGTTGGCATAGTTCAGAAAGCATCAGCAAAATACATACTCTAAAAGTGTGGGGATTGCCTTGGAAGGCAAGCTCTGTCCCTCGGTTGCAGTAACTGGTGAAGGAACTAGGGGAGTGTAGGGCTGGTTGGAGAGGCTATCTAGAACTTCATTAAGTTCAGAGAGTCACAGAAATGTGGCTACACAACTGTATCATCTCTAAAGGAAACAGTTCTCCACTAGCCTAACAGAAGAGGTAGAGCTCTTCAGTTACTAAACTAGGAAAGTCACTCTGGCACTTCTTCCTCCTCCTCAATCCCTCCACTTCTAACCTCTTGCAGAGAGTTGATTCCTTACAACAACAATTAATTTTTTAAAAGGAAATGTATAGTATTTATTGCCAAATACTCTAAGAAAATATATGGGAAAGAATGGCAAGACATTTGACAGACATAAGCTTTTAGGAAAAGGTGCCGTAGAGCACACAACAATTAACCAATTTTTCATTAATTAAAAAATGAATAAATCCCAAATATGAAAACCAAGATATACAAACTCAGGGAAGAGAGGAACAGAAAACAGAAGGTGATGGCAGACCTCAGGACACAAACCAAGGGAAAAAAATTACAGGCATACGAAGTTTATTAGAAAGAGCACAAGGGAGATTTGACACTATTGAGACCACATAAGGACTTGGAGGGTAGAAATAAGAAGAAAAATAAAATAAAAGAGAAATAAAGTGATATGATCATAGATGAATTAGAGCTATAGTATTACAACTCCATATATGCTATAAAGCATAGCTTTATGCTAAAAAGCATAGTTCATATATGTTTAATTGGAACTCCAAAGAAGAAAACCAAAAGAAAGCAACTGAATAAATATTTTCACTTAGAATTAAAGAATACTTGGAGCACACTGAGCAAGAGTTGGCCCAGAACCACCGAGTCACACCTAGGTAAGGCTGCTATCTTTAAAGATGCGGAACAAATCCCTTTTGGAACCCTTTAAAGATGTAGAAAGGCACAAGGGTGAATGAACTCACTTTTAAAGGAAAGAAAATCAGGATGGATTCAGACTTCTCCGCCGAAACATTTACATACCAAAAGATAGTGAAGAACCAGCTACAATGTACTCAAGAAAAGAAAGTGAGTCAAATGTTTTATATTCAGTCAAACCTTACTTTAAGTAAGAAGGGACGTGTTTTTTTTTGTTTGTTTTGCTTTGATCTCATGTTTAGAGAATTGGATTAATCAATCTGAGTTATTTTTATAGTCACATCAATGTTCAATGCCCTGTCTTATTTTATGGGCGTGTGTATGCATGCGTATATGTATATCTGTAACTATGTATTATGAATGTAGTTTGCATGTATGTTTCTACATTAGTATTTGGGTAGCATCTATGTAATAACATGACAAACTCATGACTCCAACTACTCGAACCAGAACATTATAGTTACATGACTACCCATGGGCCCCTCCATCATGCCCTATATCTGCCTCCCTAGACCAGAGGTCAGTGCCATCCTCAATCATGTGTATGTGTATGTGCATGTGTGTTCCTAAAATATATATTGTTTTTAAAATTTGTTTTAACTTTTTGCAAAAGTTATTTTGCTACATATGACCTTCTGAAACTTCACATCTACTACCGCATCCATTACAAGAAACAGAATTATTTTATATATCATCGCAATAGTTAGAAACCACACCAGTTACCTGAGCAGAGAAACGTTATATAAAACACCAGTACTAGATATAAGGTTGTTACCCACTGAAAGGGCAAAAAGGGAACTCTAAGGTATCATAAAAGAAGGAGCTATCATCCCTTACGGCTCAGAAAACAAAGGAAACTAAGGGATGAACTTAGAAAAGAGTCCCTGTGGGGCTGAAACTCAGATGTCTGAGGAGACACTGCCCAATTGCTGCTGGTGCCTGACCCCAGAGAAGGGGCCTTCCTAAGACTGGGACCCAGGCCTCTGAGGAGGAGTGTTACCAGACCGGTTCTGTAAATAATGGAAAAATTACAAGCTGATTCAGCTGCTGCTGTGGGAATGAACTGCCACTGCTGCTGTGAAGAAAGATTGGCAGGGATGGAGATCACAGGAACAGGAGGAGCAAATCCTTCTTCCTTCTCTAGCACGGCCATCTCCTCTGGCGCCCCCTATTGACGAAACTTTTCATGGAGCCAGTTGGCAAAGCACAGGTCTCCTGCCTGCAGGCTCATGCCTTACATCAAAGAGCTGATTGTGGAAGGTGAATTTGGAGCTCAGAGGCAATATCTTAATAACTGGCACAACCAGTAATAAAAAAAAAGTCCTGACAAGACAGCTAAGAATTCTAAGATGCTATAAGAAAAACTGCATGTTAGAAGAGATGAAACATGTAACATTGTTGATTGGTTCATATTGTTGAGTTTAGCTGTAGATCATTCATTTTGATTGCTATATAAAATTTCATTGTGGGAGTATACCTTAATTTATTCGTTCTTTTGTTGAAAAGCTTTTAGATAATCTCCAGCTTTTGCCACTGTAACAATGCTGTTATGAATATTCTTGTTCATATCTTCTGATACATTTGTTAAGATTTTCTCTTGAATATAAATGTAGGCATGGAATTGCTGGCTAACAGGGTTTGTAAATGTTCAATATTAAAATATGTTACCAAACTATTTTCCACAACAGCTGTACCAATTTACATGGCAACCTGTGATTGATAGATCCTATTGATGACATTCTCTACAGGACATGGTATTACCAGATGGCTTTGAATGTGTAAGAGCTAAGGGAAGCATTGTTCATAGGAGGGTGAGATCTAATGGAAAAGTTACTCATTTTGAAGAATCGACAAGAGGACACACTCCAGCCAATACATACATGACTGACTGGAAAAATTTTGGCAAAGGACTGGTGGCGAGAGGTCCAGTTTCATGTATCTGATTGCCTACATGACATCTTCCTTTGGATGTCTAACAAATACATCACAAACTTAGGGTGTTTTCATGGTGAAACACCGTCTCTACTAAAAATACAAAAATTAGCTGGGCGCAGTGGTATGCGCCTGTAGTCACAGCTACTCGGGAGGCTGAGGCAGGAGAATCACTTGAACCCGGGAGGCAGAGGTTGCAGTGAGCCAAGATCATGCCACTGCACTCCAGCCTGGTGACAGAACGAGACTCTGTCTCAAAAATAAGTAAATACATTAAGTAATTTTTTTAAAGAGATGAACTCCTGACAGTCTCACCAAACCTGTTCATCTGGTTGTCTTCCCTATCTCAGTTAATGTCAATTTCATCTAGTTGCTAAGATGAAAATCCTTGAAGTCACCTTGCTTCTTTTTTACTATTATTATCCAAATTATCAATAAGTAAAACCTCTTGGATCTACCTTCAAAATGAGTCACGAATCCAGTTACTTCTCATGAACTTCACAACACTGCCACACTGGTTCAAGCCACCATCATTCCCTCCTGGATTATAATGACAGCCTCTTAACTATTCTCCCTAATTCTGTCTTTGCCTCCCTTCAGTGTTTTTCTACGTCTTAGCAGCTGCAAGGATCCTTTAAAAATGTAAGCCAGATCATATTACTCCTTTGCTCAAAATTCTCATATGGATTCCTAACTTAGTACAAATGTGAATACACTTATAATGTTTTTGTTTGTTTGTTTGTTTGTTTGTTTGTTTTTTGAGATGGAGTGTCACTCTGTCACCCAGGTTGGGGTGCAGTGGCATGATCTCTGCTCACTGCAACCTCCACCTCCCAGGTTTAAGCGATTCTTCTGCCTCAGCCTCCCTAGTAGCTGGGACTACAGGTGTGCACCACTACACTTGTTCTAATTTTTGTATTTTTAGTAGAGACAGGGTTTCACCATATTGGCCAGGCTGGTCTCGAACTCTTGACCACATGATCCTCCGACCTTGGCCTCCCAAAGTGCTGGGATTGCCAACGTGCCTGGCCATGTAATCTTAAAGTACATCTTTACAATCATCTACAAGGTTCGTGTAAGGTGGTCCCCCACGAGCTTTCAACCTCACCTCCTACTACTTTTCTCCTTGCTATTTCTCAAATGAGCCAGGTATGATCCTGCTTAGGGCCTTTGCACTGGTTGTTCACCCTCCCTAAAATAGTCTTTTCTCAGCTGTCTGCACAGTGCAGTCTCTCTTCAAGTCTTATTTAAATGTCATGTTCTCAATGGGCTTTTCTGCTTTCCCTGATTAAAATTACAAACCGCCCACTTGGCATTTGCTATTCTATGTTTTAGTGTTCTCCAGGGTACTTATTACCATCTAATACACAAGTAGCAGGTATCATTAAATGTAAGAAACTATCAATTGCAAAAAACACTATAATTTTATGTCCTAAGAAATTAATTAAATTAAAAATTGGTGCCAATAAGACTTACATATTGCATTCTTATCACTTCAAAATTATTTTTTATTTATTGAAAGAGCTATTTTAGACATTGATTTTTATTATATATCACTGTTGTGCAAACCCAAGAGAAAAATATCAGCAGAACAAATTGTTTAAATTGTTTAAGATATTACTAAAACGCCATCACATTTGGAATTTGGCTGTTTTAGATCATGGGACTGGGATTAATTGACTTGGGTGTTTCTCCACGTAGCCCCGTGCTTTGTGCCATCAAGAGCCTTGGTGATGGAGCATTTCTCAAGAACACTCTGCTGTTGTCTCCAGGATTTTCTCCCAAACTGCTCACTTCATTCTGCAAGTTCTGATACACATGCTCAGCCAATAGCAACTATGTCCTACAGCTGACAGCCAGACTGACAACAGGCTAACAGCACTATAAGCCATGTATACATCTCCAAGGTCTTAAAACGTGCAAAAACGTATATCTTAAAATAAATGAATCATAGCATTTGAGTTGCTTGTTTGCTGCCTGTCTCTCTAGATGAGCATGTAAGCTTGAAGGTATCAGGACTTTTGTTTGTTTTGTTTACTGCTGTAATCTCAGCACCTAGCACAATACTTGGCACCCAGTTGTTAATTTCTTCTGCTATGCCAAGAATCATTAAATTAGAATAATGAACAATGCTTTCTGTTAGGTTCCACAAAACCCTTGTGAGGTTATGTTGAATGAATGAATGAATGAATGAATGAATGAATCCTCCCTACCCTGAACTATTCTTTCTTTTTAAAACTGTGAAAAACTTAGGACTTGTTCTTTAGACCACTGTGAGGCTCTTCTTCTGAATTAGATATTTTCCATTCATGCTTTTTATACTTGATAACAAGAGTAGGAAAATGGGTAGATTAAATACTATACTCTGAAATTGTACATCTTAATAATATTCTGAGAACACACTGTTGCTTAAAAAGTGCATCAAAAACATTTATAAATAGAAACTGTCAATCGTCAGAGCTGGGAAAAAGATAAACATTGCTCAGATGAATGACTGGAAATTTTATTATGTCAGCATAAAGCAAACCATATGGACTTGGTGTAATGTCCCCTGATTTTGTTTTATTGTCAAACTGTCACCTACTCAAATGCCACATATTCTACAAAGATAATAGGGAGACAATTTTTATTAATTTAATTCATTTATTTAGAGATGAGGTCTCACTATGTTACCAAGACTGGACTCAAACTCCAGGGCTGAAGTGATCCCCCCAGCTCACCTTCCCCAGTAGCTAGGACTACAGGCCAGCAGACAAGTTCTAGCTTGGTTCCTTCAATTGCTGTCTTTAACATCTTGGTATATTTAATTAGCACTTATTGGGAACCCACAGATACATGATGCATACAAAATTATAGAATGAAAGAAATAGAGAAGAGATAAGGACAGCATGCCTAGAGGGAAGAGCATTTCAAATTCATTATTTAAGTCCATATACTGAGACCAGCTCCTTCTGCACATTGTATATGGGAGCTGATCCAGTACATAGGAAACTTAAAATGTAAAAACTTACTTTTCTAGTGTAATTACACAAAACTTACAGTAAATTGTTTTCATTTTTAGCTAAATTAACCTTTAAAAAGTTTTTTGGCAATTATATTATGGCTTTTAGCTGAATTTGCAGAGTCTGACTGAAATTTGGAACCACACATATACTGTTGATTCCTATTGTATCAGTGAGCAGAGTTGAGATAAGAGAATAGCGATCTTCTAAAGGAATCAAAGCAATTTGAGTGATGACTCTTTACTTTTCATCATTTTCAATATTTTTGTCATCTGAGTTAAATTAATAATAATACAAAAGAAAGCCTCTGCAAATTCTAGCATGCTCATCATGCATAAAACTCATCTATAAATTTACTTTTCAGTGTGTTGTCATTGTTATCTTCAAAAAGAGTGAGGTGCATCAGGAATGGATGATGAAGTCAATTACATATTTATGCCCTTTAGGGAAATGGATTTATCACTTTCTTGGTTGTGCTCTGTAGCTACTGAGGAAAATAATCAAAGAGACTCAGAAACCAACAAGTACTAACTACTTAAAGTGTGTGCCCAGCTTATGGCTAAGTACTGACGTGGAGGTGATTTGGGGAGAGGAATAAAATTTCTATGTTTGTGTGTGTGTGTGTGTGTGCATGGACATGTGCGTGTCTGTGTATACACACATATATATCTCTATATATCTTTAAGCTGCTTTACCACTGAATTCCTAGCATCAGTGCCTGCATATTCAATATAAGTAATTACATAGCATGCCTGATTTTAGAACCCAAAACATATGGAACTTTGAAATTTTTAAAGTTATAATTATTATTTCTTTTAAAGATTTTCACATTTTTCCTGGTATCCTAATAGTGTGTTCATTTTCACCATTGCATGTTTTTTACTTATACTTTCTCTTCTTTATGTTTCTTTGTTTTACCTTTAAAGTGCAAATAATCAGAATATATCAGATTAAGAAACTTTCCATCTCAAAAAGTCTAAGTCAGTATTTAATGAGTTTGGGATGGATAGCAAGACTGTTGTTAATACAAACTAATTTTTTAAAAATAGTGGAGTAAGTTTGTCTTAGTCCATTTTATGCTGCTATAACAGAATACTTGAGGCTAGGTGATTTATAGTGAACAGACATTTATTGACTCACAGTTCTGAAGGCTGAGAAGTGTAAGATTGAGGTGCTGGCTTCTGGTGAGAGCCTTCTTGCTGCATCTTCCCACGATGGGAGGCATGACATGACAGAAGGGAAAAGAGAGGGCAAGAGAGAGACAGAGAGCCAGCAAGAGGAAGCTAGACTTCTCCTTCTATAGGGAATCCACTTCTGTGATAACAGCATTAACTCAATCATGAGGGCAGTGCCCCCATAATCAAAATGCCTCTCAATTGGGAATCAAGTTTCCAACACACAAACTTCAGGGTGCATATTCAAACGATAGCATTCTGTCTCAGGCCCCCGAAATTTATATCCTTTTCACATACAAAATATAATCACCCCTTCCCAATAGCCCCAAAGTTTTAACTTGTTCCTGCACCAAGTTCAAATTCCAGAGCCTCATCTAGATCAGGTACAAGTGAGACTCAAGGTATGACTGATTTGTTTTGAGGCAAATTTCCCTCCAGTTGTGAGCCTGTGAAATCAAACAAGTTATCTACTTCCAAAATACAACGGTGGGACAGGCATAAGACGGACATTTCTATTCAAAAAAGGGAGAAATTGGCAAAAAGGAAAGGGTAATTTGTCCCAACTAAGTCCAAAACCCAACAGGGTGAATCGTAAGGCTCCAGAATAATTTTCTTTGACTCTATGTCCCTATTCCTGAGCACACTGAGGTGAGGGTTGGGTCCCCAAGGCCTCAGGTGGCCCCATCCCCTGGTTTTGCTGGTCTTAGGCCACATAGCAGCTCTCAAGGGTTGGAGTCTGGTGCCTACAGCTCTCCCAGGCTGGTGTTGTATGCTGGTAGTTCTACAGTTCTGGAATTCTGGAGGCAGCCCTACCCCTGTGGTTCCACTAGACATTGCTTTGGTGGGGACTCTCTGCAGTGGCCCTGCTCCTGTGACAGGTTTCTGCCTAGGTCCCCTGCTGGATACATTCTTTGAAATCGAGGTGGAAGTAACCATGCCTCTGCAGCCTGCACACTCTGTGCACCTGCAGAAATAGCACCACGGGAACACCACCAACGTTTATGGCTTGCACCTGCTGGATCAGTGGCATGACCTGCACCTGGGCTTGCTTGAACCATCGCTGTGGCAGCTGAGGGGCGCTGTGAGGGAAGGAAGGGAGCAGAGTTCTAAGGTGCTCCTGGGCAGGGAGCCCATGGAAGTCATCCTGGGCCCATTCCCCACCTCTGCATGTCCCTCCCCCGCCTCCCTCCCCCCGCTCCACACACACACACTCCAAATCATTCTGCCTTCTTAGAGCTCTGAGCCTGTGATGGGAAGGGCAGCCTTGATGATCCCCAACATGCTTTCAGGTTATTCTCCTATTGTCTTGATAAATAGCACCTGGCTTCCTTCTAGCTGCATTAATCCCTTTATCGAAGGGTCACTCGGCTGCACCCTGGTGCTCACCCTTGCATGCATTTTTGTTCTTTACATGGCAAAGCAGAACTTTTTGAAATCTTTATGTTCTGCTTCCCTTTGAAATATAAATTTTGTCTTTAAACCATTTCTCTCTTCTTTCTCTTTATTATGTGCAGTTGAAAGAAACCATGCAGTTCCTTCAATATTTTACTTAGAAATTTCTCCTGCCAGATAGCCTTGTTCATTACTCTTAAATTCTGCCTTCCATAAAGCTCCAGGGAATGGACACATTTCAGCTAAGTTCTTTGCCACTTTGTAAGAAGGATAGGTTTTACTCTAGTTTCCAATAAGATATTCCTCATTTCTGGCTGAGACCTCATTAGAATGGCCTTTAGTGTCCATATTTCTAACAACATTCTGATCATGACCACATAGGTGTTCTCTAAGAAGTTCCATACTTTTCCTGCTGTTTTCTTCTGAGTCCTCACCAGAATTGCTCTGAACATTCCATTCAAAGCATTTTACATTTTGTCCTCCGATTCTTCCAACCTCTATCCATTATCCAGTTCCAAGGCCGCTTCTGTGTTTTCAAGTATTTGTTAGAGCAACAGTGCACTTCTCTGGTATCAGTATTCCGTTTCAGTCCATTTTGTGCTGTTGTAACAGGATACCTGAGACTGGGTAATTTATGGTAAACAGAAGTTTATTGGTTCATGGTTCTGGTGGCTGGAAGTCTCAGATCCAGGTGCAGGCCTCTGCAAAAGTTTTCTTGTGTTGTCGCATGGTAGAAGGACAAATTGGGTGAAAGAGAGCAAGGGGGAGCTGAATTATTCTTTTTATAAGGAACCCGCTCCCACAGTAAAGAACTCACTCCTATGATAATGGCATTAATCTAATTCATGGGGTTGGTGCCCCCACGACTCCTATTAGTCCCCACCTTCCAACACAACAGCATTGAGAATCAACTTTCCAGTACGTGAGCTTTAGGGAAAGCATTTAAATCATAGTAAGGTTGAAAAAAAGAAGTATTCAAAAGCACATTAGAAATTTGAGGGGAAATAGGTGTTGATGAACTCTGAAGGCTTATCAAAACTGTGTTAATGGCCTTTACAAGAGCATGTTGTCTCATAAATGTACTTTTTGTAACAGACAAGAGTGTACCTAACAAGAATTTAGAGGCTCATCTAAAGTTTTACAGAGTAACGAGAAATATGTGCCAATAAAAATACTTTATGAAGATTCTGGGGACAAGAAAGCCACCTTCCTCTGCTCTGGGTTGGTAACTGAATCTGAAGGTGGCTGCTGGAGGTTGATGGTGAAGGGCTAATGGTCCCTTCCCTACACCTTATAGTGTGCACAGGAAAGGACACAATTTCATACTTTTCAAAAGATATAATTAAATAAAAGTACCTTCATACTAACGTCTTCCCTTATGACTTGATTTTTTTTTGTTTAGCAACCAAAATCGTAAAATTCAAAACTTAAAGTTTGCTGTAATAGTGTCATGAAGTTAAATACTTTCCTTTGGGATCACATTTAGAATCTTACGAAGGCATGTAGTGGGAAAGTAGAATTCCAGTAAATAAATAGAAATGCAATAAAGTAGTAGAATTGCAATAAATAAATAGAAGTGCAAATAAATAATTGCACTTTATAGCATTTTAAAAAAATCATCCATTCAGTCATTAAGGTATGTGAGGATATGGAATCTAATTGAAAGCACAATCCATTATTCTAATTTAGTAGTTCTGTGCATGACAGAATAAAATTAACAGTGTCACCAAACAGCTAAAATGAAGTGACGGCTCAACAAAAGACCTGGAGAGTCAAAAGCCTAAGTTATTACGTCACATGAACAATCATGTTCTTGTGTGGACACCCGCACCGTATTTTAATCCCAGACATTTCTGAAAATTAGGTTTCAAGTTGAATATAAACATACGACGTTGAGATGTTGAAAGTAGAACTCAAGAAGAGAAAAGCATGTCCAGTCGTATCAATACTCTTGAATGATTTGGAGTGGGGCAGTTTTGCAGTAATGCCAGTCTTCTGTGCTCATTCAACCAGTCTGTTAAGGAACTGTCTTTGCTTTGCATTTGTAAACTTTTGCAATTGCCAAAGTCAGTCACTTATGGTAACAGAGTTGACCCACTGTGTAAATAACAAGCACATCTATTACTACAAATGAGCACATTAATAAAGATTAACTCGAGATAATGCCTAAAATGTTTAAAAGAGAATCATCCATGGTTCTAAATAGGGCTTTATGGCTACATAAATATAACATATAAATTCAATCATGCCTTCTTACTTGCAGGAAGTTTCATATATTAAAAACATAAGTGGCTTAATAAACAAAAAGGGGGAGGTAGTCACTGAGATCAAATTATAACAGACATAAACCTGAATCTAAGTTACTGAGTTCATGCTATAGCTATTCTTAAGCATAATAGTTTAAAAATACGCAAGTTACACCACTTAAGAAAAATGTACTTATCATAGGACTTTTCATTTTCAACCTCGCACAGAATTTTGGGAGAGAAGAAATCTTGGAGATTATCTATATCACCTATTTCCTCCTTACATCTGGTGCTAATTATTCCTCTTCAATGCTCCTGCATGAGCAATATCTACCCTTTTATTAACAGCTCAGGGGTTGTATGTCTTTATATTACAGAATGTAAGAGAAGTATTGTGACTCTAATTAAGAAGGGTTATACAAGTTCAAGCAGTGCAAGCTATCGATTCCGTAGTTCTCGAATAGAATGAAAGGTAACACGTGTACCTCACTTACTGAAATGAAAATCACACTAGTCGTATATAGACTGTATAATGTATCATTTTTCTGTTGTTTTCTGTTTCTAATGATCTTTGTGACACTTCCCTCTTTCAAAACAAAATAATCTGACTCATTATATGTTTCTAATGTTGATACCTTCATATTGCTCATAAATTACTACATTTCTGCAAATTACTGAAGAAAATATTGAATCTTTCAGAATTTTGTAAGATATTTTAAACAATGGTATAGCTCATCAACACTGAATAGAAACCCTTAAAGCAGGTCATTTCTTAAAAAAAAAAAAAAAAAAAAAAGTATAAACAGTAGTGATAAGCACAGCAAAATGCCAGAACTCATTTTAGACTTCTGTTTAAAGAGACATACTCCAGCAAATAGGGGTGGAATAGGGAGGTTTTCCTAAATATGGGTTCTAGAAAGCAGATTCTCATAGGCTGATGAATGCACCAGCCCCCACTATGATTCCTGTGGTACAGAAGTTGTAATTAAAAAAAAAAAATCAGGTTGTAAGAACTATTCTCCAGTTCCCATTCCTACTCCTCCTTCCCTGAGACCGCAGCTCAGCAACAATTGAAACACTAACTTGGGAGCAGTAGCTCTGATCCACCAGAACAAATACCTTTCTGAACTAGGGCAGATTGGTTCTCTGCATTCTGTATACACTGATAATGAGTGAAATAGAATGAACTTTGGAATCTTTCTCCACCACACACTAGTAGCACGATTTTATGTAAGTCCCTTGACTTCTCAAAGCCTCTGTAAAATGGGAATAACAATGCTTAGCTTACACAATGGATGTCAGAAATTGAGCAGATATGACACCATGTCTAACAAGGTGCTTTTTAGATAGTAGATGTTCAAAGACTATACTCTCAGGGATCATTTCTATAGCTTGTTAAATAGTAGGTGTTCAACAGATTCCAGGTGCCATTCTTAATTGTCAGATAGGCCAGTCTCCTGCAATGAGTACTATGCCCAACTGAAAGTGAATGGTTTGATCTTGTTCTCTTTTTTAAATTTTTAAATTATTTATTTTATTATTTTTATTATTTTAACTTTTAGGCTAAGGAGTACATGTGCAGGTTTGTTATGTAGGTAAATTGTGTGTCGCAGGGGTTTGCTGTATAAGTTATTTCATTGCCCAGGTAATAAGCACAGTAGCCAATAGGTACTTTTTTGGTCCTCACCCTCCTCCCATCCTCAACTCTCAAGTAGGCCCTGGTGTTTGCTGTTCCCATCTTTATGTCCATATGTACTCAATGTTTAGCTCCACACTTATAAGTGAGAGCATGTGGTATTTGGTTTTCTATTCCTGGGTTAGTTTGCTTAGCATAATGGCCTTCAGCTCCAATCATGTTGCTCCAAAGATCATGATCTCATTCTTTTTTATGGCTGCATAGTATTCCATGGTGTATATGTACCACATTTTCTTTAAGCTTGGAGTGCATCACAAATTGCTCCTCAAGACTATGAAAGGAGAAAAGGTTTCTATCTTATTCCAAATTGGGTTAATGAACGTAGAATAAAAGTGCATCTGGGGCCACTGTCTAGGAGCAAAGTACTAGTTTGTTCCTTGTATCAGTTAGCTTTCCTGATTTCAAGCAACAGAAACAAACTCTGGCTAATGCACTAAGAAAGGGAATTTATTAGACAGATTTCAGATTGCTCACCAAACTGAAAGGAAGGTGGGAAACTGTGTTGGCAAATAAGAGAAATAAGAGAGGTAGACAGCAGGAACCAGCATTGAAACTGTGTCACTGGGTATCCCTGGTAGCACCACCTTCCTAGCTACCACCAAACACCATTGCCCAGGGCAACGGATGCCACCCTGCTTTGCATACTGCCTTCTCTGGATTCTGCAGCTTGGTTCCTGATGCTGCTGCCATGAATAATTTCTAACTCTTGAATTTGTGATACATTCCCTTTGGATTTAGATATCTGGGTTGTCGAAATGGCAAATGTCAACTACGTCCTCTCGGCGGCTTTCTTGGCAATAATTAGCCAAGTGTTGAATTAGCAGTTTTAAATAGACTTCCCCAAATAAGGAGAAAACTGCAGTTATTACTGTCTCCTCTAGAAAGGGAAGGTCACCTATTTAAATAATCAGCTCTCTCATACTTCTCCAACTAGAAAGGCCATTTCTATTTCCGTGCACAATCCCTGGATTTGTGGAGAATCCCCTTATTACCTGAGTAAAGTGATTCTCAAATTTGGTTAGGTGGCAGTGCACCTCGATGTCAACTCCTAAATAGATAAGAAGCTTCAGGGTAGGCACAATGTCTGCTTAGTTCAAAAACAGTACTAACATAGTACTAAGCAAAGAGCAGAGACCCAAGTAATATTTGTTGTATAATATACTAGATTTGAAATACAACATGCAATTTTGCGTTAGATACTACTGTAAAAGTTACATTAAACAAACGCAATTCATAAAATGCATTCAAAATGTAATTTTAATTTTAGCTTCTGATGTCCTTTTAACGTGTATTTACTACAATATATTTTTCCCTTTCCACTGGATAAAATCTCTGGAAAGCTCATTGATTGTCCTTATCACTCATAAGTAGCAGTAAATCCCTTTAACTTTAAGTTGCAAAATATAATCTTGGTTCAGAAATTAGAACATATGGTCCAATATACTAATCAGTACTTCAGCCTTTATTTAAAGGTAAGACATCTCACCTCACCAAGGCCTGTTGTGCAGCAGTCAATCAAAGAATACCGGCCAGTGAGGAGAGACATTTGGGTGGGATCATGAAAGAGCAGTAAGGGAAATAGCGCCACCTTCTGTTGCGGCTGTTTTAGGCTCTCTTTTGGGGGTAGAAAGCTTGGGTAAAAAAGGAGACTCGTACCTTTTTGAGATGTGGGCACACCAGAATGTGTGTAACTACTGCGTTCATTTAACTTTTTCTGCCTTCAGAAATGATTTACAGCCTTTTAATTATGAAGGCTTTTAAGGGTCAACCACAGACCAATAAAAAGGCTGGCCAGCTGGGGACTGGCCTAGGGCACCTCTCCTTAACAACTCTAAAACCTGCTTTTGTGTTTTGTTTTGTTTTTGTTTTTACGCCTTCACTTTGGAAATACGCTGCTAGTTAACTTAGGCTTTTTCAAATACAACTCTTATTTAACTCGTGAAATAAAAATTTTCCCTGCTTCTACAACTAGAAAATGCCCTCAAGTAGAAATGAACACATCTTGCTGGCATACTTCAGTGTCGAATATGGAAAGAATCGACTCAAAATGAGCAAAAGGAAAACAAGTTTCTGTGCTGGTTTCCATTAGCCTAATGGTCTCTACTGCAGAAAGGGTTTCAGCTTTCTCACATAATTCCAGGAGGGTTGGTATAGAAGCTGCAGAAATACCTACATCTATGAAAATAACAGAGGAACCTTGGTACTGAATTAGGTGCTTATTCCCTATATTTTATGTAAATATATATTTCACACATAAAATACTTACCACTGATTTATTAGGTGTGATCATTAATAATTCCTGTAAAACAAGAACTTCTCCAGTTCAAAGACTTTCAACAAGAATCACTACCACATAACGTTCAACAAATAGAAATGGAGAGTATATTCTCATCTACTTTCAGAATACAAGCTCTTTGCAAAAACCGGTAAGGTGACTTTGGTTCATCTGTGGCCGAGATGCTTAGGTGGATGATCCAACTGATTCACTCTCCCTCAGGAAGACTCATCCCAACCCTTACCTTTACTTAAAATAGAAAAATGATGTGAATAAGAATATTGTTGATAAGCATGTTGAACATTTACAGGTCAGGCAAAGTTAACCTAAGGAAATAAAAAGAAGAATCAACATAATAATTACTTATTTTTTAAAGGGTTTGTACCTAACAATTTTAAAAACAGCATTTAGGTACCAACAAGTTCATAAATTCAGCCACACTACTTGCAAATATGACACATCTGGAAATTCCTGTAGCTGGCCTGCCAATGCACACACCTTCTGTAATGCCCTGCTCTGATCCTCACTGAGCGATGCCACCAGCACCTGGTGGCAAGGCACATCCTGACTTTCCATAGATGTCAGGTTTTGGGGGGTGTCATGGAGGAGGAGGAATAAATAAGAGAATCTAGTGACAATTCTTAGAGGATAATGAATAATATAATCACATCACTGTGAAAATGCCTCACGAAGTAAGATACAAAAATACAGCACCATTACAAACATGAGGCAGTGACACTCTTTCAGAGACATATTTCTGTGTACTCCTTCCAAAACATCAAGCTGTACATCTTAAATATAGACAAGTTTTAAAATTAAACAATAATAAAAATATTTTTTAAAAAGGGAAAAGAATACTTAGTATAGTGTTGTATGTTAATACCAAATGAGTGATAGAATATATACTATAGGAGTTGAAAACCAAAAGAAATTTGTAGATGATTAGATGATAAGATCAAGATTAGGGAACAAGCAAGGCTTAATGGTGCTTTTGAAGGACAGACAGAAATTAAAGACAGAGAACAAAAGGAAGGACATTTCAGAACATGGGAAAATACAGGATTAAATATGGATATGAAATATGTATATTTCAGGGTAGTAGATTCCAAACTTTGGAATCACCAAGGAAGACTAGGTCTTGGATGAGGGCTGAAAATATGCAGATTAAAAATATACTTCAGGTACTTGCTTATTAACTCTGCAGGAAAACAAAGGAAATTTAAGACATTATAAATCTCTGGTTTGTCTAATTCATTAACTTCTGGTGCCTCACTGTGTACTTAACTTTCTGCTGTTTCATTAACTATGGGAGCTTCCTAAAATCAAGACCTTGGGAAGCATCCATTCTCTCTTATTCCCATTCTCTGATGAAAGTCTTAGACTAACTGTAGCATCACCAACGACTCCTGAAATCAGTTCCTTTAAGTCAAACTTTCCTCTAAGTCAAACTTTCCTCTAATGAACTTTTCTGTTTGGGTGATTTACCCTAAATTCAGAACACCTAAACCCAGATTCAACATTTTATCTAAAAAATGCTCTGCCTCTCCATTTCCATCACCAGTTCTATCATGCTCCCAATGAGCCTAAACTTTTGGCATCTTCGACAATGTCCTCTCTACCATCGCTCATCTTGATTTTTAAAATGTCTTTTTCCTATGTACTTCTTTCCAGCCAGTGTCACTCCAACACCAGGACAGGCCAATAGCTTGTCCCAAATTAATAAAGGAGTCTTCTGATGCTCAGCTCCTGAGTCTATTTCCCTGTAGCTGTTCTGGCATGGAATTGCTTGATTGCATTCCTCGTGACACCCTCAAGTCCCTGAGGTCATCACCCTTAAGAGAAAAAAACAAAACAGAACATTCAACAATACTCTTTTGGATGTGGCATAAAGATTACCTTAGTCCAGAAGCCCCAGATAACTTATCCAAGCCAACTGTGTTTTATTCTTTTATAAGAATCCATCCTTGGCTGATTCCTTAACAAGTACCTGAAGTATATTTTAAAAATGCATATTTCAGGCCTCATCCAAGACCTGAGAGCTTGCTAAGTGATTCCAAAATTTGGAATCTACTACCCTGAAATATGCATATTCCATATTCATATTTAATCTTGTATTTTCCCATGTTTTCAAGCGGTCTTCCTTTTGTTCTGTCTTTAATTTCTGTCTGTCCTTCAAAGACTCTATTAAGCATTCTTGTTCCCTAATCTTGCCCTAGTCATCTAATCATTGACAAATTTCTCATGACTTTCAATTCCTGTAGTATATATTTGATCACTCATTTGGCACCTTCATGCATCACCATACTACATTTTCTTTTCCTTTTTTTAAAAAAGTTTTATATTATTGTTTAACTTTAAAACTTGTGCTATATATTTAAGGTGTACAACATGATGTTTTCGTATATGCAGCGTCCCTGACTTACAATGATTCAGCTTATGATTTTTTGACTTAGGATGATCTGAAAGCAATACATAGTATGTCCCTTGATTTATAATGGGACTAGGTCTGGATAAACTCATCACACATTGAAAATATCATAAGTAGAAAATGCACTTTTGACTTATAATATTTTCAATGTATAATGAGTTTGTCTGGGCATAGCCCCATTCTAAGGTGAGGAGCATCTGTACTTATGCACAGCAGAATGGTTACCATAGTCAAGCGAATTAACATATGTATCATTTTGCACAGTTACCCCCTCGGTTTTTTTGTGGTAGGAGCACCTGAAATCTATTTTCAGCAACTTTTCAATATACAATTCTGTAACTACAGTCCTGATGCTGTACGATTACTACTCTTACTCATCCTACTTATCTGCAACTTTGTACCCTTCAATGTATTGTACATCTTCCCATTGCCTTCCCCCTTCTTTTCATAAAGTTCTTCCTCCTCCTCCTTTTTCTCCCGATTTTTCTTTTCCTTCCCCTTCCTCTTTGTCTTTCATAAACAAAATATATGATACAATTGAGGATTTCTGTGAAACCACTTGCTTTATTTCTGACATGTATCTTTCCTTGGGTCTTCAGCTACTGCTTTAGTAATGACATTAGGCTATTTTTATCTCCCATAGTATACTGCACAGAGTAGGTGCTCAACAAATACTTGCTGAAATATTTAATAATGAGTGAAATCGTTTTGTGAGATATAATCGACAGTACAAAGGGAAACCTCTAACATGAAAGTCACTGACTAAAACAGACAGAAGGATTGTAGAGGAAACAGCTAGTTAAGAGAAGGGGAAAAAAAGCTTAAAATATCATTTACATCCTCAGAGAAATAGAAATAGATGTTGCATCTATAAAAGAAGAGAAGCTAACATACAGAGATCATAAAAGAACCAAGAAAACTTTAGACATTGAAAATATACTAGCAAAAATAAAACACTCAATATAATGACTAGAAGATAAATTTGAGGAAAATCTCCCAGAAATGACAACGGCATGAAGATTAAAGATGGAAAATAGTGGAGAAAATATAGAAAATTAGAGTTTCTGTTCAGGAGGACTACCACCAGAGTAATAAGAATTCTATAAAGAAAGAATAAGGAGAAGAAAAGGGAAAGAAATCCAGAAAATTCTGGAAAATATGCAATACTGGAGAAGATGGAACTTCTATATGAAAATGCCTACTGAAAATTCATACAATGGATAAAAAATACTCATATCAGGTTATATTATTAGGAACTTTTAGAACTGTGAGGACAAAGAGAAGATTCTAAAAGCTTCCAGAGGGGAGTAATTAAAGATCACATGTACACATAAAGGCTCAAGAAAGGCTCAAGTGTGAATGAATCTCCAGAGCAATCCTAGAAACTAGAAGATAGTGGAGTTCTGAATTCCAGAGGAAAAAAATATTGATTTCCCATATATAAGTTCCCATATATAAGTTGTATGTAGCTCATATAGCATTTGATGGTGAGGGTAGATAAAAAGACATTCTCCAACACACAATGATCTCAGAATAAATACCTTTCATTCGTCGTTTTTCACTAAGCCTCTGAAGGATGTACTCCACCAAAATAAGGGAGTAAAGCAAGAAACAATATACAAAGACTCCAGAACAGAAAGTATCTAACACAAGTAAAATGCAATGGGAATCTCAAAGATGAGGGCAAAGGCAGCTGGAGGCCATTATCCTAAGCGAATTAACGCAGAAACAGAAAACCAAATATCACATGTTCTCACTTATAAATGGGAGCTAAACACTGGGTACTAATGGACATAAAGAAGACAACAATAGACACTGGGGACTACCAGGGAGGGAGCGGGGAGGGAGAGCAAGGGATGAAAAACTACCTGTTGGGATTATGTTCACTACCTGGGTGGACGGGATCAATAGTACCCCAAACGTCAGCATCACAGAATATTCTTTTGTAATAGACGTGCACATGTACCCTCAATTATTTATTTATTTATTTATTTATTTATTTATTTATTTATTTATTTTTGAGACGGAGTCTCACTCTGTCGCCCAGGCTGCAGTGCAGTGGTGCAATCTCGGCTCACTGCCAGCTCCGCCTCCCGGGTTCACGCCATTCTCCTGCCTCAGCCTCCCGAGTAGCTGGGACTACAGGTGCCTGCCACCACTCCCGGCTAATTTTTTGTATTTTCAGTAGAGTCGGGATTCACCGTGTTAGCCAGGATGGTCTGGATCTCCTGATCTTGTGATCCGCCCACCTCAGCCTCCCAAAGTGCTGGGATTACAGCCGTGAGCCACCGCGCCCGGCCCATGTACCCCCAATTCTAAAATAAAAGTTGAAAAAAAAAAAAAAAAGAATGCTGGAGAAAAAAAAGATGATGGCAAAGGGAGATTTCAGGATCCAAGGATGATGTCTGTACAGCAGGCTTGGTGAGCACCCAAGAAAGATGACAGCCGGGGAACAGAAGGCTCTGGGAACAAATTATCCCAGATAAAACTAGTGTAATGCTTAAGAAAATGTAACCACAGCATGCTGCATGACTCAGCTATGTACTGAAAATATGTAGACACAATATAAGGAACAGAGGATGAGAGAAAGGTAGCGCCAATGTAGGGGAGGGGAGAGAAGCATGTTATTTAGAAATATAAAGGTCAATGTCAAAGAGCTAGCTGAAAGAGTTGAATGTGGTTGCCATTCATGAACTTTCAGCTAGTGTTCCTCCACACAACTGAGACTTCTTAGTCGCAAGAGAGGAAAAAAGTATGTAGGGTTGGGGAAAAAGTTATTTTTCATAATAATCATTAAGATTTCTCTTTTAAAACTAAAAATAGATTTAACCTTGATTTTAAAATAACAATCCAGTGATGGCAAGGTGTGAGGAAAGGGCCACATGCTATTATTGGGAATAATATTGACAACATTGATGATGTTTATGGTAGTAGCCACAGCAACTAATATTTACATATCTTTCACTACATGTTAGTAAAATAAGTTAGTTAAATAAGTTAGTAATTAGGAAAATAAGTTAGTTAAATAAGTTAGTAAAATAAGTTAGCAAAACTAAGTAAAATAAGTTAGTAAAAATAAGTTAGTAAAATATTTTTAAATTTGCTAACTTATTTAATCTTTACATCAACTTTATGGAATAAGATGATTTCTTAATCTCTACAGATGAAGAAAACGAGGCAAAAAAGAAAAAAAAATACATTTTTGGTGAGGTCAAACAGCTAGTAAGCAGCAGTGCCATGATTTGAATATGTACTGATTCAGCACATTTTTGGAGAATTTGGGCACTATGTACTAAATTAAAACTAGCATTTCAGTGAATAATGACATTTCAACAATTCAGATTCAAAAATAACATAAGTATACAAAGACTATATACATATATCCATATATTCACTTATCTTCCCTTGGCCAGAAAACCATATAGGTGATTTTATGCCATGACCTTCTCAAGGTATCACATTTAATGAGGGGTACATAATGTCTATCTTTCCCTTATCGGTGATGTAAACCTGATCATGCATCAAGCTGCTGCTGGATATCTCCAATATAGAATTACTTTCTTCCTTTTCTTGCAATTAACAAGAAGTCTATGGAGAGACACTTTAAGATTATGCAAATATTTCACTCATTATAACAAATTTCCACAGGTTTAACATCCATTTGTAATCCTTGTCTGATCCAAGCTTTACTACAATGGTTGCAAAGTAATGATTTTCTAACTCTAGCACTGTCTCCACATTTACTATTGACATATGGCAGTCTATTGTGAGCAAGAATCCCTCCTCTTACTCCTCCTCCCTTCTTCTCTTCCTCCTCCCCCTTGTCCTTTCACTCCTTCTTTCTGTCTCTCTTTCTGTCATCAGTATGGACTCATAAACTCTTATTTTTTCAATAGTTTATAATATATCACTATGCCTAATTATTTTGGTGTTCAAATTATTTGGTGTTCCAAATTTGGACACACTGAAAGCCCCTTCAAGCTGGATCCTTTATTCTTGTGACATCTCCCACCAATTTATTGAACATTTCTCTACTTTCTGGCATAACAAAATGCTCCAGGTCCATCTTATACCTACCTTTCCCCAGCCTGGTATCAGCCACTTCTACAGGGAGCTTTGGGAGGGATTAGAGTTAGAGATCAAAGTCTGAGAAAAACAGTGTTGAATTGAACGATTATGAAAATTTCGAAGAAAATAATTCTAATAGAGGGCTTGGAATGAGTCAAATTTTATAGCAATAAATAAATTTTACAGCAAAAAGATGGTGATTCTCAAGTGAGTGGTAGCAGGTGATTTTTCCCAAGTAACTCATAAAGGCAGCAAGGACAACCATTTCCAAGGAGAAAAATTTATTGGAAAGGGATTCTCCAAGAAAACTTTATGGAGAAGTAATTTAAGCTAAGCCCACAGAATTGGAAGGGCTTAGAGCAATGACTCCTGGGCAATGAACACTGGTTTTAGGTATCACATTCTCAGGCCCCTCACACATAGTTCATTCTAGTGTTTTCCATTCCCACATCTAAAACTCCAACCATGAAGAGGTATAGTCACTATTGTCAAGGTGTAGTGTTTGATACAAATCCGAGCATTTATTTCACATATTCTTAGCTGTAGGTATGATAGTCTGCTTGTTTTGCATGTTTATCTTGCCAACTCAAAGGAGGAAGGTCAAAATAAAGTCCATTTATCCTCTCTGTCTACTCTAATCCCACACACATGAAAAACAATAGTCCACTACTCCAACTTTGAAATAAAAAATAGACTATTTCGTTAATTTTCCTGACAACTGACATTTCCTCTTGAAGGCAGGGAACCTCACATATATTTGAAAATTATTCATCTAAAGTTGATAACCAAAATAGTTTTAAAAAGGCAAATTAACCTTCTATCCATGTAATAAAACAATCACTTAATTTTTTTCTGATTCTTTTGAATTTTTGTTCATTTGCACATATTATTTTTTATAAGGGTAAGCACAATTTGATATTCTCTACAATTAAAAATGTTTTCCCTACTTTGTCACATGGGTTTTCTAATCATGTTAGATCACATACAATTGTAGTAAGTGAAATACCAAATATTCTGGAGAATTTTGCTATTGGTAGGCCTTTTCACTGCTATCAACAATTTGCAATAAATATCTTCGTGTATAAAATTTGAAAAAACAATCATTCCCTTATAATAAAGCTTCTGGAAGGGAAATTAAGCTTGATTGTGGTAGAGATTAAGAGGGGCCACAGTTAATGAGCTGAGTTCAACCCAAGAAGTTAGAAGAACAATAGAGATAACTCAAATAAGTGAGAAATAAATATAAGAACAGAAGTTGAAAATAGAAATAATTATACAATAGAGTGGATCAAACCAAAAGCTTGCTCTTTAACTAAAGACTCATGAGGAGTACATGTTCTCTCTCCAAATAATTACAAAAATGCACAGAAAGCACAAAGAAACATCAGGAATGAAGTCAGAGATATAACTATAGCTACAGTTTAGAACTATACTACTTTTTAATATAATTATATTATTTTCCCCTTAAAAATAACCATATATAGGGGGAGAAATATTTGTAACCTTTAAAGCACTTTTGAAAGCTTAGAGGAGAACCACTATTCCAGTGATACTTCCAATAAACCCAAAATAATTGTAAATATTTTCATGAAGAAATAGCAGCATCAAGCTCTTGATATTTCCTATGGGCAAGGGTATTCATCTATGACTTGGACTCTAACCTTGAAGTTTGATATATTAGAATAATGGAAAAACTTGCATCAGAGTGGTATTTAGTTTACTTCTTAGCAGGGTTCAAATAATACACTCTTGGATCAATTAATACCATTCCTTTCCTCCACATCATCCCAAAGGTGTTATAAAAACTGTAGCCACTCTACTTCTGCTTCTGCAGAATCACATGAATCCCCTTTTGATAGCCTTCACCAAATGATTTGCCTTGGAGGATTTATTACTTTTGAAATATCTCACCTCATGAAGAGTAGAGACTCTGCCTCCATAGTCCTCTCAACTTTTGCATTTTTGGACACAAATGACTAAGAGGTGGAGTTATATCTCCCATTTACAAATGCAGAGCAACATAGAAAGGTGAGCCAGGAGCTAAGTCAAGCATAAATCAGACTAAAATGCTTTGTTTTCTTCCCTCCTCCTTCCTCTTAGTCTTTTCTTGCATTTTACATATTCTTCCATGGAAATGTAAATCTCTCAATACAGAGTTGTGGGCACTGGTCCAAAAATATGCCACCCTGAACATAGATTGAGAAAAACTCATCATTGGTTTTGTTCGTACAAGGTCAGAATTAGGCCTCCTATCCCTATTTGCTCTGACAGAGGCACCATCGTTGTCTCATGGGATTGGGCACAAGTGCTGCTATGTCTGATCTTTATCTTAAATTTCCTGAAGTTGTTGTTTTCCTAAATATTCCAGTTTGGCAAGGTTTTCCTCTGTTAATTTGCTATCTGAAACCAGTGGCAAGATTTTCTCATAATAATATTTTGCAGACACCCAGTCCTCTTGTAAAGGGAAGGGAAGGGAACTGTTATATTTTGATCCATCAGACTGCTCTCATAATGGAACAGGGGAAACTTAGAAAATGCTGCCTGTGTGTATAAGGTTATCCTTGCCATTTCATGTTCTTGAAGAACTCATTGTTAGTTTTAAGTACCTGACCAGCTGGAGAATGTGAAGGAAAATAGTCATACGACAAGGTTAAACAGCAAAAGAGCAGATTTTTCAATTCTGCTAATGAAAGGTCTGAGGACACCAGGTGAACCTTCTGAATAACAGATGGGCTATTACATATTTTGTCATGTTCTAATCAACTAGCATCTTGGCTAGAGATTCATATTCTTGGATGGAAGGAAGAAGGGAAGGAGGAAGGGAGGGAGGAAGGAAGAGAGGAAGAAAATAGTTTTCTGAAACTGTAAGAGTGATGACAAAATAGTTTATGTTTTCCACACCTATTGAGTGGGGAGTTATTCTAATGTTCAATGTAGAGTAACTTTTAGAGTCTAGGTTAAGTGAAAATGTCAGTTTTCTAAAAAGAAAAGAACATAATAGTATCAAATTTACCCAGCCTGCAAGATGTGTGGCAATGCATACCTACCGAACACCTTAATGCAGAAGAAAAGGTACAGGGCTTAGCCGTGTGTGCTTAACACACGGTCCTCATCCTCTTTTGACCCCACCTCTTTTGTTTAATCCCCTTAACTGGCATCCTCAGGTCTGCTTGATCCTAGTTCATTGCTAATAGTCCCAACTGCTAACTTTCTCCAGACTTTTTCCAGCTGTAGTTCTATTTTCTCCCTTCTGTGGTTCACTTATCGTCTGGATCAATTTCAGCAAAGTCTCAGAGTTCATGTCTTTTGGTTTTCTCTATTCCAAAAGGCATGAGTTTTCTCTACTTCACTCTCTGCTTAAACTCACATATGGATGAAAAATGGCTTCTCCTTAGATTTCAGTCATAGATTCAAGCAGTATTGCTTGGAGTGGAAGTATTGCGTGCAGTCAACCACTGCCATTTACTACTGCTTGCTGTGTTCCAGAGAAGGAACCAGATGAAAAGAGCCAGAACAGGACCTGACACACAGTGAGCACTCAGTGTTCTGCTGCTGTTACTACAGCCCAAGCACTAGGTAAACTGTCTGTTCCTCACAGCATCCCTTGTCAAGAAGGTGAAAAGGAGGAATGAACAAAGAGCCTCCCCTTGTGGTTGAGTGGAATCCTCAGGCCCTCTCTGCGCCCCAGCACAAATAGTAAAGATCTTTCAAAACTGTTCTTATCAATAAGGAGGTTTAACAAAATCCTGAATAAATGAGAACTTGAGACTGCTGCATTTCATTAGTTATTTTCAAGTCCAAAATTTGTCCTTCAAGTATATATATTTTTAATTTATTTGAACTTAAGAACTACATGTGCTAGTTTGTTATTTTTGTTGTACAGATTATTTTATCACTCAGGTATTAAGCCTAGTACTCATTAGTTATTTTTCCTGATCGTCTCCCTCCTCCCATTCTCCACCTTCAAGTAGGCCCCAGTGTCTGTTGTTCTCATCTTTCTGTCCATGTGTTCTCATTATTTAGTTCCCACTTATAAGTGACAATATGCTATGTTTGGTTTTCTGTTCATGTGTTAGTTTGCTAAGCCTAATCCAGCTCCACCCATGTTTCTTCAAAGGACAGAATCTCATTCTTGTTTATGGCAGCATAGTATTCCATGGTGTATATGTACCATATTTTATTTATCCAATCTACCATTGATAGGCATTTAGGTTGATTCTATGTCTTTGCTATTGTGAGTAGTGCTTCAATGAACACACAAGTGCATCTGTCTTTATAATAGAATGATTTATATTCCTGTGGGTATATACCCAGTAATGGGATTACTGGGCTGAATGGTAGTCCTATTTTTGGGTCCTTGAGAAATTGCCCACTGCTTTCCACAATAGCTGGACTAATTTACATTCCCCCCAACAGTGTATAAGCATTCCCTTTTCTCTGCAACCTCACCAGCATTTGTTATTTTTTGACATATTAATAACAATTATTCTGACTGATGTGAGATGGTATCTCATCGTGGTTTTGATTTGCATTTCTCTAATGATCAGTGATGTGGAGTTTCTTTTCATATGCTTATTGGCCACATGTATGTCTTCTTTTGAAAAGTGTTTATATCCTTTGCTCATTTTTTAATGTGTTTTTTCTTGTAAATTTGTTTATGTTCCTTATACACAAATAAAGTCCTATGAATATTAGACGTTTGTCAGATGCATTGTTTGCAAATATTTTCTCCCATTCTGTAGGTTGTCTGTTTACTGTATTAATAGTTTATTTTCCTATACAGAAGCTCTTTAGTTTAATTAGATCCCATTTAACAATTTTTGCTTTTGTCTTACATGTATTTTCTGAAATTTGTTAAGGTTTGCACTTATTGTGCAGTCAATTGAGAATTTTCAAAATATGTTTTTATTATAGCTGGTTATCAACTGAAAATTTCCCTGAATTGTGGGCTCCAGTCTGAGGCCTTGGCATCTCCTTCTCTAGTCACCCCAGGCTTCTCTCTTCTGACCCTTTGCTCAAAACTTAGGTGAGTGTGGCAATACATACTTTCTCCAATTTCCCTTTCATTTTCTCTCCCCCATAATGTACTACCAGAGCCATTTAAAATAGGTTCATAACCTTTCATTTAATATCTTAATTTCCTAAACCCTAAGGAATTTTGATCTTTCAATTTCTAGATGTTTTTGCTGTCAGAGGACATTTTTGCAGAGAAAATATAGCTTATGCTATGGCCAGGTTAATGCTACCAGTTGTTCATGGAAAATATAGGTATCACATTTTTAAAATAGTGTTTAACCCCATCACAAAATGTCAACATACTTCCTTTTATTACCAAATAATAATCCATGCCCCCAGCAGCCACATTTCATCTCTTGGCATCACTTCTCCTCAGAGTGGCACTCCCTCTTGTACCCTTGCCAGAGTTCTAGCCCATCTCAAATCTCACCCAGTTTCAGGGAAGGAGCAAAGCTGAGGGTTGGGGCAAGACTGTTTGTTGCACAATGTGCCGGCAGTGAGCTATTAGGTCAAGTAAGAATAATTTCCATCCATTAGTGGCATCAGCAGGACCACATCAGATGCAGTGCACCTAGTCTGCAGGCTTACTATTATTAAGATCAGGGTTCAAGTCATTGCGTCTGATGAAGGTTCTGCTCACATGCACCACTATGTTCTCTATTGGATCAAGGCTTGCCAGTGGCAGGTTAATGCCTACACCATCCTCTCCTTCCCCAGCACCATGGCTCACCTTTCTGGTCTTGGTGTTTTGTTTTGTTGTGTTTTGAGTGGCCCAGCTTCTGTACAATGTAAACCCTGTCAGCAGGGTAACACTGTGTTCATCACAGCTGTAGGACAAGGGTGATATCATTATCTCTCTCCTGCCATTTAATTTGCTTACATTTTGTGGCTATAGGCTGCAGAGCATGGAGGATGATAGGGATGAAGCCTGAGAATAGCTCATTTGAACCATGAGTCCTACCCAAAGTCCTCTAAAGGTTTTCAGCTTATGAGGCATAAAAGCCAAAGTCCCTGCGGTCGCATTCTCGGTCCCATATGACCTGGCTTTTGTATTCATAATCTGGCCCGTGTGATCTCTGATTCACTTTCTATCACTTCCTTTCGCTTGCTGTGTCTCAGTCATGTGGCTGGTACTTAGCTGTAACACAGGGCCTTTGTGCTTGCTGTCTGGTTTGCCTGGAATGCTCTTTTCCTAGACTACCACATGGCTTGCACCCTCATGGCCTTTGCTCAAATGTACTTTTCACCAGGCCTTCCCTGATCGTGTAATTTACACTGCAACCTCTATGGAAGGGGGAGGATAGACAACAGCACTCCTATTCCCCTTCCCTGCTCTACATTTCTCATGAAAATTCATTCATGCACTTTTATGCATATATCCGTCTGTGTGTACACATGTATTGATTGATAAATCCTCCTCTACTAAATAAAAGTCTCATGATGGCAGAATTTTTATTATTGCTCTATTCTCACTATCTCAAAGACTACCTGACATAAGATACCTTTCATAAATATCAATTGAATAAATGGATGAATGAAGGGATGTTTTTAGGTATAACCTGAAGGGGTGGCCTGCCCCTCCACACCTGTGGGCGTTTCTCGTTAGGTGGAATGAGAGACTTGAGAAAAGAAATGAGACACAGAGACAAAGTATAGAGAATGAAAAGGTGGGCCCAGGGGACCGGCGCTCAGCCTACAGAGGACCCGCGCCGGCACCAGTCTCTGAGTTCCCTTAGTATTTATTGATAATTATCTTTACCATCTTAGAAAAAGGGAAGTAGCAGGATAATAGGATCATCATAGGGAGAAGGTCAGCAGTAAGACATATGAATAAAGATCTCTGTGACATAAGTTTAAGGAAAAGTGTTGTGTCTTGATACGCATATGTAAACATCTCCATAAACCTTTTTAGTGCATAAAGAGTAGCATTGCGCTAGCAAGCCCCACCTTTCGCCCTAAGGCGGTTTTCTCCTTTCTCAGTAAACAGAACAGACAATCAGGTTTTACACCAAGATGTTCCATTGCCCAGGGACGGGCAGGAGACAGATGCTTTTCTCTATCTCAACCGCCAACAACCACCAAGAGGCCTTCTTTCCTCTTGTACTAGTCCTCCTCAGCACAGACCCTTCACGGGTGTCAGGTTAGGGGACGATCAGGTCTTTCTCTTCCCATGAGGCCATATTTCAGACTATCACATGGGGAGAAACCTTGGACAATACTTAGCTTTCCTAGGCAGAGGTCCCTGCGACCTTTGGCAGTGTATGCATCCCTGGGTACTTGAGATTAAGAGAATGGTGATGACTTTTAACCAGCAAACTGCCTTCAGGCACTTGTTTAACAAAGCACATCCTGCACAGCCCGAAATCCTTTAAACCTTGAGTCACCACAACACATGTCTCTTGCAAGGACAAGGCTGGGGGTAGAGTCACAGATTAACAGCATCTCACATGCAGAACAAAATGGAGTCTCTTATGTCTACTTCTTTCTGTATAGACACAGTAACAGGCTGATCTCTCTTTCTTTTCCCCACAATAACCAACACGATCCCCCTATCTTCAGTTCCTCTGAACAAGAAGATTCATCAAGGGTAGCTTTTACTATAGCACAAAGCAAGCTTGTTTACCATCAGGAAAAACTACTCTATACAAAAGAAAAGGAAAATACTATTTGAAGTATCACTTTAGTCTTGACATTTAAGTTGTGCTGTGAGGAAAATGAGCCACACTAAGTTCTAACACATGGTTTCTCAACCTTGGCCACTACTGATATTTGGAGCTTACTTAGGAATAAACTTGGTCAAGGATGCAAAAGACTTGTTCTTTCAAAACTGTATCAGTAATCAAAGGAATTAAAGCAGACATAAATAATTTGAAAGACATCCCATGTTCACGGACTGCAAAAATTAATATTGTTAAAATGTCCATACTACCCAAAGTGATCTACAGATTCAATAAAATCCCTAAAATCCCCATGTCACTTTTACAGAAATAAAAAAAAACAATCCTAAGATTCATATGGAATCCCAAAAGTCCTCGAATAGCCAAAGGAATTTTGAGCAAAAATAACAAAGCTAGAGGCACAACACTCCCTGATTTCAAAATATATTACAGAGCTACAGTATTCAAACAATATGGTACTGGCATAAAAACAATTGTATAGACCAATGAATCAGAATAGAGAGTTCAGAAATAAGCACACACATATACAGTCAAATAATCTTTGATAAGGATACCAAGAATATACAATGAGAAAAAGATTAACCTCTTCAATAAACAATATGGGAAAATTGGTATTCACATGCAAAAGAATGAAACTGGATGGTTATCTTACACCATGCACAAATATCAACTAAAAATGGATTTAAAACTTAAGCATAACAGCAGAAACTATAAAACTCCTAGAAGAAAACAGGAAAAAAGCTTCTTGACATTAGCCTTGGCAATGATTTTTTGGATGATACTAAAAGCACAGGCAACAAAAGAAAATAAAGTGGATTACATTAAATTAAAAAGCTTCTGCACAGAAAAAAGAAACAAGATAAAAACAACCTATGAGATAGGAAAAATATAATGGAAAACCATATATTTTATAAGATACTAACATGCAAAATATACAAGAAACTCTTATAACTCAAAAGCAAATAACCTCAAATAAAAAATCCAGTGAAAAATGGATAAAAGAACTAAGTCGCCTTTTTTTTTTTTTTTTTTTTTTTTTTGCAAGGAAGACACACAACTGGGTAACAGGCACATGAAAAGGAGCTCAACATCAGTAATCATGAGGGAAATACAAAGCAAACCAAAACCACTATGAACTATTACCTCACATCTGTTAGAATGGCTATTATTTTAAAAACAACAGACACATTTTGGCACAAATGTGGAGAAAAAAGACACTATTGACAGGAATCTAAATTGCTGCAGCCACTGTGGGAAACAGTATGAAGGTGCCACAGAAAAATTAAAAATAAAACTATATGATCCAGCAATCTCACGTCTGAGTATATATCCACAGGAACTGAATTCAGGGTTTTGAAGAGATGTGTGTACTCCATGTTCACAGTAGCATTATTCACTGTAGCCAAGACATGGAAGCAACCTAAATGTCCACAAACAGATTAACTGATGAAGAAATTGTGATATATACATAAAATGGCATGTTATTCAGCCTTAAAGAAAGGAAGTCCTGCCATTTACCACAACATGGATGAACATGAAGGACACTAAGCTAAGTGAATTGAGCCAGACACAGGACTACATGATTCCATTTACATGATGAATCTGAAATAGTCAAACTCCTAGAAGCAGAAACTGGAATGGTGGCCAGGGGTTGGGGAGAGTGGGAAATGGGAAGATACTAGTCAAAGAGTACAACATTTTGGTTACACAGATGAATAAGTCCTAGACATGTACTATATAACTTGATGTCTGTAGGTAAAAACACTGTATTGTAATAAAAAATTTGCTATGAGGGTAGATCTAATGTTGTATCTTTATCATAGAAAATAATAATAATAATAAATAAGAGGGTAAGAGGAAACTTTTGAAAGTTGAATAGGCTTATGGAATAGATTGCAGATTGTGGCAGTGGTTTCATGGGTATATACTTATGTCCAAACTCACCAAGTTGTATGCATTAAATTTGTACAGCTTTTTCTACGTTGATTGTACTTCAATAAAAATAGTTTAAAAAAAAGTTTCCAAACATTGCCAATGTTCAATAAAATCCCCTCCATTGAGAACCAGTGCTCGAATAGAGTCTTAGTTCACAGAAAACATACCTTGGTTGATCTTCAATGATACCATCCATAAGTACATACAGTTCTCTATGATCCATAAAATCATAGCACCTATCTTACACAGACACATTCAAAACAAAAAAAAAACCAAGGGGTTCATGCTATTCAGTATCTAGTTAACATGGCAAAGCACAAATTGCACTAATTTCATTTTTTAGAAATCTCTTTTTTTAGTTTCAAATAACTCAAAGAGAAGATAACCTATGAACATTAAATTATTTGAGAAGAAAGATATAAGGAGAGAAAAACAGGAAGACACAGCCCATATAAAAATTATTTTTCATGCCGTGATGTGTTGGAGCCCACCCATGATCATCCAAGCCTGTAGTTGATCTTATTTCCAAGACTGTTTTATAGGTCTAAATAAACTTTTAAAAACACATATATTTTCATGTCACAGAACTAGATCCCAAGACATTTGTGGAATACCACTCTCTTCACACACAAGAATTTAGATGATGAATGCAATAATCATCATCATGGAACCAGCCACTACTAGGTCACGAACGACCTGTTTCCTATTATTTTCCAAAGTCCCACGCACAGCATAAGTTGCTGATTGCAAAGTGGATGAAACTGAAATGTGTAATTTCTCTGCAGCGCTAACATTGTGGATGAAAAGAAGCAGAAGATGCCTGCAGGGAATTCAGGCGATTTCTATTATAGTGCATCATTTCCCACTGGCTTTGACCTGTGAGAAAACTGGAATTTTCAGCTGTTTTCATTATAAATGGAGTTTGTAGTAAAAATTTCTTATTACCACAGAATCTAAGGGTGGTTGTCTAACCCAGCTCTCCACACTTAATGCAGTCATGCCTTTAACAATATCACTAACATGGTGATCCAGTCTGTTCTTAAATATCTCCATGTCCTGATGTTCATTACTTTCTAAGAAAGCCTATTTCACTGGCAGAGAGTTTTAATTAATAGAATATCTTTCATTATTTTAAGATACAATTTTCTGCTTAGACTGCTATAACACATGAGTTTCTCCTGCCATATGCAAGGTATCCAAAGGTTTAAAATGTGTATCAGTTCTTCTTCCTACATTTTTTTTTGTGTGAAGAACCAGTATTGTATTGAGCTCAATGTCTATATAGGTTTTCTTTACATATTTTGTCTGATTACAGTAAAAAAATTCTCCATAACAATTTTCCATTTTAATAGTGATCACCATAAACATGTTAATTCAATAGAATAAAGACAAAAGTTAATAGTTGCTATCAATTAAAATATAGATTGTACATCTTAAAATTAATAAATTCATGTTAATGTTTATTACTATTTTAATTATCAAAGCACGACTGAACAGATGTATTAAATAAATAAAAATGTATTAAATAAACAAAAGTCTTCCTTCACTTTTGTTTTATATAAAACAAGTAAATGATGGGAAAATATTATCTTAAGTGTAACTGTTAAAATAGACTTGCGGGGCGTGTATCTTTTGATTAATCAATATTTATTAGGGATGGGAGCAAAGTAGACAAAATCTCAGTTTGAAATATTAGTTGTACCATTTATTATGTGACCTTGGACAAGTTACTTATCCATAAGTTAACTTATCTATAGGATGGGGATAACAACAATACCTATCTTATAGGATTATTGTGAAAATTAAATTAATAATGCATGTCAACATTTAGTTTTATTTTTAGAGACAAAGTCTCGCTCTGTCATCCAGGCTGGAGTACAGTGGTGCGATCGTAGCTCACTGCAGTTTTGAATACCTGGGCTCAAGTGATCCTTCCACCTCAGTCTCCCAAGTAGCTGGGACTATAGGCAGCCACCATGCCTGACTAAATGTAAAAGTCCTAAAATAGTATCTGTTACACAGTAAGTGATCAGCACAATTTAGCTATTATTACTAGCCCAATATTCTACTCTTTATGTGTTTATCCTCTGTATAGTAATTATTAATATCTTTGTTTTCAAAGCAACGTATCAATATATTTAGTTATTTGTATATACATGTGCATTTATATTTATAAAGAAAATTACGCTGTTAATTACAGAACATCAATTAGGAAGGTAGGTGTTAAAATATTTTTTAGATGTGGTATTATTAAAATATGTTTCAGATGTGGTATTGTTAAAATATTTTATACACACACACACACACACACACACACACACACACACACACACCACATATGCAATGAAGCACTATTCAGCCTTAAAGAAGAAGGAAATCTTATCATTGCAACATGGATGCACATGGAGGACATTTTGCTAAGTGAAATAAGCTGAGCACAGGAAGACAAATTCTGCATAATCTCACTTACATGCAGAACCTAAAAAACTTGTACTCATAGATGTAGAGAGCAGAATGCTGGTTACCAGAGACTGGGGACAGGAAGGGAGGGAACAAGGATTTGTTCATCAAAGAGTACAAAATTTCAGTTATACAGAAGGAATACATTTTCTTCTTTTTTTTGAGACAGGGTCTTGCTCTGGTGCCCAGGCTGGAGTGCAGTGGTGTGATCAAAGCTCACTGCAGCCTTCACTTCCCAGGCTCGAACAATCCTCCCACCTCAGTCTTCAAGTAGCTGGGACTACAGGCACATGTCACCATGCCCGGCTATTTTAAAATTATTATTATTTTTTGTAGAGAGAGGGTCTCACTATGTTGCCCAGAGTGGCCTTGACCTCTTGAACTCCTGGACCCAACTCGGCCTCTTAAGGCACTGGGATTACAGGTGTGAGCCACCAAGCCCAACCAGGAGGTGTAAATTTTGAGATCTATTGCACAGCACAGTGATAGTAGCCAACAATAATCCATTCAAATCTCAAAATAACTAAGATATTCCAAATGTTTCACCACAAAAAAATGATGAGTGAGGTGATAGTTATGTTAATCAGTTTGATTTAATTATTTCTCATTGTATATATGGAATATATATATATCAAAACATCACGAGGTACCCCATAAATGTAGACAACTGTAATTTGTAGATTAAAAATAATATTAAGAAAAAAATGCTATTGAAAAAAGTATTTTTCAGGTAATAAGTATTCAAATAATTTTTGTTTCAACACTGTCATGATTTTCTGTGTTGAGAGTTCAGGTTCAAATCTATTTCTTCAAACATCTCTGTACTTATTTTTTGTTAATAATGTTATTAATAATACTAACATTTTTAAAGTCAGTATTTTGTAATGTAATTTAATCATTTGAAATTTAACATTGCCCATAATATAATTGTCTATTCTTTTTTTTTTTCCTTAAACAGAGTTTCACTCTGTTGCCCAGCTTGGATGGAGTACAGTGGTGTGATGTCGGCTCACTGCAACCTGTGTTGCTTAGGTTCAAGCAATTCTCCTGCTCCAGTCTCCCAAGTAGCTGAAATTATAGGCATGTGCCACCATAGCTGGCTAATTTTTGTATTTTTCAGTGGAGGTGGTGTTTCACCACGTTGGCCAGGCTGGTCTCGAACTACTGACCTCAAGTGATCGATCCTCCTCAGCCTCCTAAAGTGCTGGGATTACAGGCATGAGACACTGTGCCTGGCCATAACTGTATTCTTATGACTTTAATAACTTCAATAACCTAGTTGCTTTAGCAGGAAAAAGGAAGAGGCATGGTGTTTCTATAACATTTATATTTATCTGTAAATATCTTATTAATATGTGAGCTGTGTATAAATCTTATTTCAATGCTGTTGAATACCAACCTACAAGATGCTTTCCACAGTGATGTAGACATAGGAGGAACATTTCCTCTCTTAAGAAACTTCCAGTTCTGTTTAGGAGATTACAGACAATGCAATGTATGATGGCTTTCAAGTAATTGATATAGACAGTAAGTGTTTTAAAAGCATAAGAGAAGCAAAGGTCATTGGCAACAGGGATGGGCAGGAAGGGCTTCCTGAGAAAGGAGGACGCAACTGTGTCTTGGTGGATAGTGGGGGTCAGATCAAGGTTGGGGAAACTATTCCAAGGACACATGTGTACACAGATGTGAAGATGTCCACAACCATTTAGGCAATATTTCAGCAGAAGAGTTCTTGGGAGGGCAGAGGAGAAGTGAGAGGAGAAGCTGGTTTGAGGGCAAAATGTGGGATGCTGTGTATACCAAGTTAAACGTGGTAACTCTGAAGATAATCCAGAGGTGTTATGGGAGCTTGAAACAGAAAACAGAGTCTCATTTAGAAAATTAAATTATGTCTGCTAATCAGAAATTTCATTTTACAAACATGGCAGTGATCTTAGGTTTTACCGCATCAGTTTACATTAAGGCTGATAGAGTACTAATTTCAATTCATGGACTTAATGTCTCAATTTTACTGATTGTTTATATCTCAAGAGCTTTGTCAAGAAGTTTCCATTCTCTTAGTTGATTTCCTTTTGTAAAAAATTCATGTATCACTCTAAGTTTCTTTGGTTTTTCTTTGGCCTACAGCATCAGGTGATCACAGAGGATGGAAACTGAGACAAGTTGAGAACTGATTAAATAAAAATATACATCTTGTTCCTTTGCATCGATTGGCATGGTGTGTGACGTAAATGCAGTGGGATGAGAATCAAAACACTCACATTATTCCTGACTTTCTCATTGAGAAATGATGTGGTCCTGGCAAATTCACAAATTTTCCATCTACAAGTGAGTGACAATGAGAGATTCCTGATCACTTTACATGGAGGTCGTGTGATACACCTGAAAGAAAACACAATTTGGGGTCAGACATTTGCAATGACCATGTGTCCACTCCAATAACCCCTCTCAGTTCCTGGTGCCCACTCTGCCTCCAGTACACACTGCACTCCAGCAGAGATCTCTTCAAAGCAAAAACCGGACCATGTTGCTCTTGTGCTTAAAACTACTACAATCTCCATTATTCCGAGGAAAATAAACAAGCTACATGGCTCAGCCCTATATTTGCACCTCCCATCATGTTCGTATTCCCTCATTTTCAGTTCCTTAAATAGGCCACATTCTCGCCTTCATAGGGACATTGTGTGTACAGTTTCTTTGAGACTCATGTCATGATTGAGTCCAGTCATAATTTTACTAGGTGATGGTGTGATTGTCTTACATCTGCCCCCCATCTGGACTGTAAGTTTCAGCGAGGATGAGAGAAGTCCCCTTTGCTTGTTCTGTTAATCCTACTCTATTCCTATTACCTCCCATGATAGTCTAGCACAACAGGCATTCAATACATTTTTGTTGAACTAATTCATGAATTTAATGATTGTGTGACTTTTAAAATGGAGACAATGAAGATAGCTACTATAATATACAGGGAGGTTCCTCTGCTCCACAGGGTTTTTATAAGCCTTTTACAAGGCAAATACAAGGCTATATATTAGGAAGAACATGACAGACAATTAAGCACACAAATGTGAGTATTCCTCATAATAAAAATAGCTGAAAACAAATTGAAATAATAACCCATAAAATTTTTATACCAAACATAAGCCAAGAAAATTTTATTTTAAGATGGAAATCTAAGGAATTAAGGGGGAACCAGGTAAAAAGCACTTATAAAATAGAATATATCAACTAATGATATTAAAGATACCTCAGTCTTGTAAATGTGCAAATTGGAAAATCACTTAGGTACACACTACTTTCTATCCATGAATCCGAACAGCCTTAAACAATGCCCTTCCCTTCCTTGCTGCGGTTGTCCTGCTTGTTGTAGATTGCTGACAAGAGGCAATAACTTTCAGGTGATCCAGTCTCACAATGTGGTTTGTCATCTTTTCAGTTCCTATTGTCTGACCTATCATGGCCAAACCAGAGCCTACAAAACCATTCTGACCTTGGCTTAGCAGACACTTTGGTATTACTTTATCAAACAAAGCATCCCTGAATAGAAGCATTCAGAAAACATCCCTGACAAAAATGCTCAGCATCTCTTTAGTGACTCATAGGGAGGGCTGTATGTACTACAGTTTACAGTTCAGTATGTATTCGCATGCATGTGTATATGTGCATGTGTGTCAAGCATGTGCATAGCACGTGCAAAGCATGTGCATGCTAGTCAAGCAAACATGCCCAAGAAAACCCAGATAAATTGCTCGTGCTTTTAAATAATAAGTTGACTATGTTAAATCATGAAGCAGAGTCACAATGCTGGAAAACTTCGTATGATTTAAAGAGAAGAGCACCCTTGTAGGAAAAGCATTTCATTGACTACACATTTAATTGAGAAGGAAGTGCATGAAACTGAAAATTGAAATAATAAAAGCAATTTTGGTGTCTATGGTTTTGGTGAAAGGACCTAATACTGCTGTTATTTTCACATCAATATTTATAAAATAGATCTGTTACGGATATTCTGGCTCCAGTTTTGAGGTTCATCACTGCCTCCCAATATTGAACATCGTACTCATCTTTCCAGCTTTATTTTCTGCAGTCTTCCACTCACCAGTGCCAGGAGGAGTTCCCTGTGTGCTCCCTGTAAGTCTGCAAATCATCTTCATACTGTCAGTGTTGTAATATAGTTCTTGCTCCCAAAGGAGATAACCTCACCTGTTTTCATGTCACTTACATTGCACTAAATTGGCATTCATACTTGTCTAAAAACAATACATTTCTAAATGCTGTTAAAAATTTGGAAAGGACTATCTGTAGACTGAAACTATGTTTTATTATGATGTTTCAGCTTATATCTAGAAAAGAGTAAAAATAAAATGATGCCACTACATTCTGTATATGAGAATGACTCTCTCTACTGAGTTACCAGTATGTAAGCAGTACCCCAAGGAATCATCATCATTGAGGACAGACTTATTCTGCTAATGCACAGTCTTCGATATAACTCCCATTTAAAACAAATGCTAGCTTTTGTTAGAAATATAGCGAAAACCATAACGTTAAATAAAATATAGAAGAATGAATTCCAATTTTAGCTTCATTAACACCATGTTGTGATCAGCAAGCTGATCATCCATTAATTAGAATAGTATTTGCAGTGTTTTATTTCTTATTTTGAGAAAGGGAATCAATACTACTTAAAATTTTGAAAATTGTTAATACCTAAAGAGCATGCCTCTTCTCCAACTAGCGGAAAGGTTAATGGGCAATGCTTAGGTTTCTGAGCACCTTGCAAAGTGAAGAAAAGGATCTTTATCATTCTTTGGTCATGAAGTTTTCTCCCAACAACCTGTAGAGTCTCCTCTGGTTCACCATGACCATGTGATTGCTTGAGCTATGATTGATGGCCCATTAATAATGGAAATTGTGTGCCAGGGAAGTTTATTTTTTTAATACCAGAGCTTCCTTAATTTAAAAATACTTAATTCTTTTAATTAATACCATCTCTCTTCTTTAGTCGGTTACACCATCAATTGTTGATTTTCTTCTTCCTGCCATGGCCTAACTTCACACCATCCACTATTTATGTCAATCACCAAAGATTGACATTTGGTGTCAATTGATATTTGGTTTTCAAACTCCTTTCCTGGCTTACAACTTCTAAAATCCTAAGAAACTCCAAAGTGATGTTTTTGTATGCTAATGAGTTGACTGGTAGGTGGTAGCCCCTAGGTAGCTTCAGGGTGAGTCTGGTCACACAAACAACAAACAAACAAATCTCATATCTTTCTTTATTTGTGGAAGTTTAATAAATGTGTTTACTGGCCAACATTCTAGTTAATACGATATTCTGAAATTATCAGTGGCTGTTATTTACTCCAGTCATTCTTAGGTTAAGACAATTACAGATGGTCCCTGACTTAGGATGATTTGACTCTAATTTTTTGACTTTATGATGGGCTTATCAGGACATAAACCAATAAATTAAAGAGCTCCTTATGATATAAAATGAGGTTACGGTTTCTACTGAATGCTTATCACTTTCACCATCATAAAATAAAAAAAAATCATAAGTTAAACCCATGGTTAAATCTTAGGCTGTCTGCTGTGTTGCAAGCATTAAATGAATGTTTTGACTTAGAGTATTTTCGACTTACCATGGGTTTATCTGGATGCAATTCCATTATTAAGTAGAGGAGAATCTGGTAATAGACTACAGTTGTGCCTCAGCATTCATAGGGAATTGGTTCCAGGACTCCCACAGATACCAAAATCTGTGGATGCAAAAGTTCCTCATATAAAATGGTGTAGTATTTGCATATAACCTATGCATATCCTCCCATATACTTGAAATTATTTCTAGGTTACATATAAGTTCTAACACATGTAAGTACTATATAAATAGTTGTCACAGTGCATTGTTTTCTTTATATTATTTATTTTCCAATAGTTTTGAGTCTTAGTTGATTGGATCCCAAATGGTATTAGTCAGAGTTCTCTTAGAGGGACAGAATTAATAGGAAATATATATATAAAGGGGAGTTTATTAAGTATTAACTTACATGATCACAAGGTCCCACAATAGGCTGTCTGCAAAACTGAAAAACTAGGAGTCCAATGTTCAAGGGCAGGAAGCATCCAGCATGAGAGAAAGATGTAGGCTGGAAATCTAGTCCTGTCTCATCTTTTCACATTTTTCTGCCTGCTTTATATTCACTGGCAGCTGATTAGATTGTGCCCACCAGATTAAAGGTGAATCTGCCTTCCCTAGCTCACTGACTCAAATATTAATCTCTTTTGGCAACACCCACACAGACACATCCAGAATCAATACTTCAATCCAATCAAGATGACACTCAGTATTAACCATCTCAAGCCCACCCCTTGTCAACTTGAACCCATACACATCTCCTGAGATCATACATAATCTTCAAATAAAGTCAATAATAAAGTCATAATTTTGACTAATGTAATACAACTATCCTTCGTACAACCAGAAATGCACCAATTCCAAATACTATTACATAAAGTTAACAATATTTAAATGCTAATATGAAGTCAATAAATCTTATGTCACATGATAAAGGAAAAGGAAATAAAATGAAGATATTTTCATAGTACAAGTGTATACATGCACAAACATGTTTTTAACAAAAGAAAGAGTAAATACTCTTGACAGTTACAGTCCTCGTTTCTGCAGCTCGTCATGTGGTTGTAGCTGGTATTGATGACTACCTTCTTCTACTAACCATTCTGTATTACCTTTTCCTTCAGCAACCACCTCAACAGGTCGTGGTGTTTCTCCTGGTGAAGTGACCCAAACCTTCATTCCTGAAGGGTCTGGATCATTTGTAGTTCTACCTGGATTGGGCTGTTGAAGTTTCCCATTGACCCTAATCACAGGTCATGGTAATACTAAGAGACTCCCTAATGGATCTCCTGTATTCCATGTGTACTATTCCTTACGTCTGTTGTGGAGTAACAGACTGATTTCATGTCGAAAGTCTGGGTCAATCACCCCAGCTAACACTGTAACTCCCTTATTAGCCTGTTGACTTAAAGGTAGGAGGAGCTCAAAGTGTCCAGATGGCAATCTTAACTTCCAGTTTATTGGAATCGTTATTATGTCTCCTGGTGGCAGCATTCCTCCCTCTGGAACTAAGACCTCTAGACCAGCAGAATGTAACGTCACAGAAACCAGAAGCAAAACATTTTGCTAATGGATCACTAGGGATGATGGTGAATGGTGCCACTTCCACTTCCACACCTTGATTCCCGGGCCCATGAATCCTGGCTATGTGAAAAACAATACCATATATTGGACACTGATTCAGAGCATACATGGCCTTCTGGACAACTTTGCCTCAGCCCTGCAAAGTTTTATCACCTAGTTGGCACTGTAATCGTGACTTCAAAAGGCTATTCCACTGTTCTATCAATCCAACTGCTTCAGGATGATGGGGAACATGGTAAGACCAGAAAATTCCACGAGCATGAGCCCACTGCCGCACTTCTTTAGCCGTAAAGTGAGTGCCTTGGTCAGAGGCAATGCTGTGCGGAATACCATGGTGGATAAGGTATTCCGTGAGTACCATGGATGGTAGTCTCGGCAGAAGCATTATGTGCAGGATAGGCAAACCCATATCTGGAGTAAGTGTCTATTTCAGTGAGGACAAACCTCTGTCCTTTCCATGATGGAAGAGGTCCAATATAATCAACCTGCTACCAGGTTGCTGGCTGATCACCCCGAGGAATGGTGCCATATTGGGGGCTCAGTGTTGGTCTCTGCTGCTGGCAAATTGGGCACTCAGCGGTGGCCATAGCAAGGTCAGCCTTGGTGAGTGGAAGTCCATGTTGCTGAGCCCATGCGTAACCTCCACCCCTGCCACCATGACCACTTTTTTCATGGGCCCATTGGGAGATGACAGGAGTGGCTGGGGAAAAAGACTGGTGGTGTCCACAGAAGGCGTCACCCTATCCACTTGATTATTAAACTCCTCCTCTGCTGTGGTCACCCGTTGGTGAGCACTCACATAGGATACAAATATCTTCACAGTTTTTGAGCATCCTTCGAGGTCCATCTACATACCTCTTCCTCAAATTTATTTGTCACCAATTTTCCAATCATGCTTCTTCCAAGTCCCTGACTATCCAGCCAAACCATTGGCTACAGCCCATGAATCAGTATATAATTGCACGTCTGGCCATTTCGCCTTTCATGCAAAGTGCACAGCCAGGTGCACTGCTCAAAGTTCTGCCCACTGGGAAGATTTCCCTTCACCACTGTCCTTCAGGGATGTCCTAGAAAGGAGCAGTAGTGCTGCAGCTGGCCACTTTCGGGTGGTGCCTGCATATCATGCAGAGCCATCTGTGAATCAGGCCCTAGTCTTCTCTTCCTCTGTCCACTGATCATAAGGAACTCTCCCATGAGCTTATTGGTGCAGGCGAGAGAAGGCAGGGTGGCAGGAGTGGAGACCATGGGCATTTAAGCCACTTCCTCACGTAACTTACTTGTGCCTTCAGGACCTCCTCAAGCCCGATCACATATATACCACTTCCATTTGATGATGGAATGCTGCTAGGCATGACACACTTTGTATCTAGAATGGGTCAGAAAGCACCCAGTTCATGATAGGCAGTTCAAGTTGCATAGGGAGGGCCAACTGTATTGTAGAAAGAAAATCATCCTACGGCAAATTCCAAAGGTGTGTTTCAATTAAGTTTCAATGAAGCTTGAACATATTAATTGATATATTGCTCTAAGTATATATCAGTTGAAGCTTGAAAATTTCTTTTCAAAACACACATTTTTGTTTTGCTAGTGTTCGTTCTGATAGGACTTTCAACCATAGGATAAGGCCATCTTGCATTTACCTAGAGAAGTATATGGATTAGAAGTCTTTCATTTCCATGATCTTATATGATCCTAATGGCTTTTTTTTAAAAAACCACTTAGCTACCTGAAATTCCCCTTGGGATGCAAAAGATCTAAATAAGTAGACAAAATTACCATTTTACAGACACAGAAACTAAAGAACAAAGAGGTTAAATGCCTTGACAAAGATCTCAGGGCAAGTGAGGTTCAAGGGGAGCAACAGAATCAGTTTTTTCTAGTCAAGATAATTTTCTCCAAGGAAGTATCCTAGTGAGTTGTAGGTAACTGAAATTGCCTACATACAATTTTCCCTAGTGGAATGTTTATTTTCCATACAGCAATCTTTTCAGGTGTGGCATTTTAAAATGCAAGTTTGACTGGCAGGTGACAAAAACAGGTCTATCTACAGATACACAGCAGGCGGCAGGGGAGGAGTTGGGGGAACTTCGTAGGTATACAAACATAAAGGCAAAGAGAAAGAATACTGTTGGCAAGATAAAGAGTGAGCCGCTTCAGGGGTTTGTCTGTTATTGAAGTAGAAGAGGGCTAAGCCAGTAATTCCCTCGAAGACTCTTCTGGTTTTGATTTCTTAACATTTATAACTATTAATTTGTATTGTGTTAATCACAGGTCAGCAGCACATAGAAATATACAACAATTTTAAGTGTAAATTAAGCAAACTTCTTATGCAGGTCAATATTAAATAAATTAAAAATATAATCTTGAAAACAAACAAACAAACAAAAAAGCCTTCAAATTTACCAGAAAATAAGAAACTTTGCGTGCAATCGAAGTTGGTAAAATAATGAAAGTAGAATTTTACTGTAAGGCTCAAAGTCCACTGGGCAATGAGAATGATGTTATGTTTTTGCATTAAGCCTAAAATTTTTCTTTTTATTATTTATGAGTATTCATTATATTCAAGAGTATATGTGGTTCTGCCCAGATCATAAAGCAAATAGAATCCCTTCCCATAGAGGGTTGCTTTAAATAAACAGCAGCAAGAACATTTTAGAGAGTGCCTGATGTATAAGTACATTCTCTCAATTATAAGGTATAGTAAATATAGCTCTATAATATATATTAAATAAGAAAAGAAAGAGCTATGCTGGAGGTGTGTCTACATATAAAAAGCTAGTGTCTACTCTGCACCTGTGCCTAGATTTAAATGAAGCTTCTGCATCATGGTAGAGGAACATTTCCTCATTGTAGATTTATAAAAGCTTCTATAAATGATGTAAAAAGAAGTCTGCTACTCAATAACTCATCAGTACCAGTTCCTGCAGCCTGGAGAGTTTTCTTTAGGGATATGATTATAAGAACTGGGCAGATTTTACTGAGCTGGAGTTGGAGAGCTAGAGAAATCATGGTCCCAAAGCACAATATGGCTGTCAACATTCTGAGCGTCTTGCCAAGCCCTGTGAATTGTGTTTCTGTGGCATTATTTGGGTGACTGCCATTTCCTAGATAGATAGACCTGATCAGTGTTATCTAACCTCAACAGAACAGGTTCTTCTTAATCTCACCTGTCAGTGTCAGCTAAGAAACTCCAAAGTTGTGTAAGTCTGGGCTCTCTAGACAATTTTTTATTCCAGCATAATTCAAGTCTTTGGCTTCTTTAAATTACTTCTTTCAATGAGAACAACAAAGAAAATACATGAAAAACTTAAAAAATTAACACTATAATCTGCACTGGGGGTGTGGTGGGGGAGGAGAGGGTAAAATGGGAAAAGAACTAATATTTACTGAGCAACTACTATGAACCAGGTGCTATGATTCACTCTATAAATATAGTGGACACTTAGGTCAATATTAATTATTTAAAAATACCAATAACGCTATCCATGTTTATTTACTTCAGATTCAGTTATTAAAACCCTTCCATGACATCTGGTTTCAGCTGGAAGAGGTAGAGAACTGGAAAGAGCATGACCCCCATTCTTACAAATAGAAAAAAACTGGGACAACTGCAATTTAACGGCTTTTCTTAACCCCTTCAGATAACTGAGGTTGCAGGGCAAATAACCAACTCAAGACCAGATGCCTATAAGGAGAAACAGGACTTAACCATGGGGAAGAAGTTGGCATGCACCCTATAAACCAGCAGGAAAATCAAACCAGAAATGTTCACAAATTGCTAAAGGCTGAGCATGGGCCAGCTGGGACAGTGAAGCCCCTGGGGACAATGGACTTGGGAAGGTGGTCCTATATCCTTGCTGAGTTTTCCTCCAGGAACCTCAGCAGGTTCTAGTGTGACAAAACTTCCAGTCCCAGTTTTCCTGGGACTAAAGGGGATCCTGACATGTGAAATATGCAACTTCATAACCAGGACAAGGTGGTTAATCTCCACAGGAAAGATTGTGGAGAATCTTGGGGAAACTTCTGTATTCCTGGGGAGGAACGAGGGAAAGGGAAGAAGCAGAACCAAAACTCATCCAAGCCCCTCTCCCCTTTCTCCTGAGCACCAATCCTACCATCATGTGTGTATAAATATGTACTTAAAAAAAATCCACGGACACTTTATATCTCAGAAAACACCCTTACGAACAAACTCGGGGTAAATGTCTCTCTGAACAAATTGAAATCAGTTCTCTCACAAGATAAATTCCTAACACAGAATATGAATAAACAACACTGCAATTATTATTATTACCTGAATTAATTAGTATTGCCTTAATTAGTTAATTACTATTACCTGAGTTAATCTTACTTCCCCTGGATTTTTTTGCTGCTTTAAAATAAGCACAGAGAGCACAGAATTTTTATCTAGCCCCTCTCCCTCCTAAACTGCATTACTCAGCTAGGTTTCAATGAATAATGCAAAGTTTGAAGTCTAACATTTTAAGAGGGGGTTTCAAATTTGCATACATATTAAGATCAAATAACTGCACGTCTAAGTTTCATACCCCTAAGAGCAGTCTTAATGATTCTGGTTCAGTGGAAAATGTCCTCATTGTTTGTCTTCCTTTCCTTTCACTCATGACTCTGAATTGCAAGGAGGAATTAAGACATCATTTTTTAAAAATATGAAGAGAAATCACTGAAGGAAGAAAATACATGACATATATTTAAAATCAATTTATTGTTTTGTTCTTGGCATAGGCAGTGCATTTATCCTAGGTAATACTATTATCTGTGTATTGAAGCTTAATTTCTGTTAGCCCTTCTTTAATGTAATGAAAATGAAATCTGTCTACTGATAGTGATGTGCTGGATCTAATTGGACACATCTGTTCCCTGCTTTGTGGTCAGTGATGTCCTATTGGTGTTGCAGGACTTTTCCTTAGTTCAGCTAAATATGGGGTCCTTGTCTGTCCCATGACCATGAAAATTTAGGCTCGCAGACAGTTTGAAAGGTGAGTAAAGTGGGATTTTATTGGGTGAAAAGGAAAAAAAGGGAGGAAACAGGGACTCTCCACAAGGCCAGTGTCCCCTGCTACAGTGCTTCCCGCCTCTCAGTTTGAATCTCAGGTTTCAACACAGGAAGAGGAGAGACTTGGTTCTTCCCCACTGCAAACTGCATGAACTTCCCAAGGCTCTACCCCAGTGCGCAGGCTGGTGGAGGGACCGCCTCCCACCTGGCTGTCTCATTGGCAGATAGAAATAGGCCAGGGCAGGAGTATTTACACCATGGAAATAGAAAATGCTACACTTAGAAATGTTAACATGTAAATGTTGTTTAATGGATACTCTCTAATAACAAATACTTACTGCATAGAAGGGAAGGAGTTAGTATTCCAAGCTCATGAAGGAGCCACAGAAAGTGAGGTGAACCTGAGGGTGTCACCACTGGAAGGTCTTTCTAGTGCCCTGCTTTCATGGACATGTGCTGAACCACTTTCTGAAAGTATCTTCACCCTAGTTAATGACAGGTCATAAGTTATCTCTCATGAACCAATTTTTTTTTCTCTGCAATATACTATATCCTAAAATAGTATACTTCTGGTATCTTAAGGACTGTAGTGGGTTGAATTGTGGCCCCCCAAAAGATATGTCCACATTGAAATCCATGGAATCATTGAATGTGTCCTTATTTGTAAAAAGAGTCTTTGCAGATGTAACTGATTAAAGGATTTGGGATGAGGTCATTATGGATTACCCAGGTGAGTCCTAAATCCAATGACAAGTGTCCTTACAAAAGATAAAAGAGAAGAAAACAGAGACAAAGAGAAGGTAAGCATGAAGACAAAGGCAGAGAGTGGAGTGACGTGGCCACAAGCGAAGGAAGCTGAGGAGTGCATAGAGTCACTAGGAGCTCGAAGAGGCAAAGAAGGATTTTTCCTAGTGCCTAGAGGGGACAGTGTCCCTGCCAAAACTTTATTTCTAACTTCTGACCTTTAGAACTGTGAAAGAATAAATTCCAGTTTTTCTAAGTCATTAGTTTGTAGTAACTCATAATGGCAATCATAGAGGCCAAAGGGAATTAAGACATTTTAATTATTTCTTTAGGACATACGCTATTCAAGATCCACTAATTCAAAAGATATAACGGATGTGCAGTCTCTTTCATCCTCTATCTTTTCACTGATTTCCTCTGGAAAACAGTCCTCTCCCTCATCTGTTATCAATATGGGCATTTCCTGAGAAACTCACATTCAGTATCTGCTCTCTACTTCATCTTTCACATACGGCTGAAATGAATCATTTAATCTGGCATTCTCTCCACCCCCCTACTCAGCAAGTGTTGGCTCTTTTCTAATCTGGGGTTTTCTCTGCAGCTAGCAGGGTGTGATCAATACCAAACTGTGACAATTTAAGCAAGAGGGAAATATCACTTTAAAGAGGAAATGCCAAACATTATCAAATAAAAGCTCAAGAAAAGTGTGACATGAGCCAGCAGCCACAGAACTACAGCACTGTCAGGAGAACGTGAAAAGGGAAAAACAAAAACAACTTTTTTTTCTGTATTTTGCATACAATGGAAGTGTCTACTTCTCCAGGCTCATCTCATGCCATTTTCTCCAGCATTCTCTATACTTCCAGGCACAGTAACTGTTCATATTCCTGGATGCTTTCAGTTCAGATTTAGTTTAGACTGACTTGGCCACTCATATGATAGTATGAGTGGCTGTGAAATATCTCTTACCTTTTGACCCCCAAATTCTACTTTTTGAATCTGTCTTAATTATCAAAAATCCATCTTTAAGTTGTTACATTAAGATATTCATTTCCACAGAAAATAGAAAGGGATCTAAATAACCGACAAGAGGATACTGATTAAATAATCTCTAATACATGAATTTGGTAACTACTACGTAGTCACTAAGATGGTATTTATGAAGGTCATGTAGCAACATAAAAGACATGCAATATTTTATATAACATAATGACAAGACAATAGAATGGGTTATAAATTTGTAAGTAGGTTAATGTGTATATGCATATATAGAGAGAATATTAATTTTATATTGCACTATAACTAATTAGCACAAGTTCAGTGGCTTAAAACAACACTCACTTATTAGTTCACAGTTCTATAAGTTAGAAGTCCTGGGTTCAACTGGATTGTGTGCTTAGGGTCTCAAAAGGCCAACAAGATGTTGGTTGGGCTGGGTTCTTATTTAGAGAATCGGAGGACTAATTTGCTTATAAGTTCATTCAGGTTGTTGGCAGAACTTAGTTCCTTGTGTCTCTATGGCTGAGGCCCCCATTTCCTTGCTGGCTATGGCTGGAGTCCTGCTCTCTATGGGCTACCCACATTTTTTCTCATGTGGACCCCTCTATCTTGAAGCCAGCAATGGTGCCTGGAATCCTCATGTTTCAAATCTCTCTGACTTCACTTGCCTTCTTCTTCTGCCTTTAAAAGATCTCAAATGACTAGATCTGGCTTGCCTAAATAATCTCTGTATTTTAAGGCCAGTTGAGTTGGGACTTAATTAGATGTGCAAAGTCCCTCCATAACGGCAATCCCAAGACTAGCGTTTAATGGAATAAGCAGAGATGGGAGTTTTACTGGGTCATCTCTAGAATTCTTTCTATCTTCCCATACAGGGGGGATGAAGTGTACATGTAAAATTTGGTCTAGGTGTGCACAGCTTAGGAAACAATCAAGAAAAATGAAGTCAACCTATGTCATAAAAGTATATAATGGAAAATCATATGTCTAATAAAGGGTTACATATATATGTTTGTGTATACACGTATCTCCACAATACATAAGGAATTCATAGAACTCAATAACAAAATACCACAAATAATCTGATTTTTAAAAAAAGAAGCAGAGGAGTTGATAGACTTTTTTTTCCCCCTCAAAAAAGACATACGGATGGCCAACAGGTATATGAAAAGGTGCTCAACATCACAAATCATCAGAGAAATACAAATCAAAACCATAATGAGACATCATAGGACACTTATTAGGATGACTGTTACAGAAAAGACAAAAGATAACAAGTACTGGTGAAGGTGTTGAGAAAAGAGAACCCTTATACACTGTTGGTAGAAATGTCAATTGGTAGCCTTCATAGAAAATAATACGATGTTTCCACCCAAAATTTTAGAAAGAGCTACCTTATGATCCAGCAGTGCTGGGCTCACCTCCATGCTCTGTATCCATCCATCTGTCTCACTCCTCCTTTTTGTTCAAGTCTATCAATTTGATGATGCCTTACTCTAGGTCTTCTTGATACTTCCAAGATACTAATAAGAACCAATGCGAGAAGATACTTGAAGGTATTATGTTATGTAACTACTAGGTAATACTATTATTATAGAACAGCATAATTATTAAGTAATTATGGCTAATGGAAAAGGTCCCAGACCATTTAAACCTAATAGTTTTCTAATTTTTAAAAATTGGAAATGTGAGTTCCAGAAATAACAGATTAATGAACACATCCGTCACAGGTGAAACATTAGAAGGAATTATGATACCCATGGATTTTTGGTCACTAGGGGTAGGAAATATGATCAATAGAAGCAATAAGAACAAGTCATTCCAAAGTAATCATAATTTTGATAGATTTTGTTAGCTTAGACTAAGGAAATGCTTTCAGCAAGGAACCAGACCAAAAAAAAACTCATGGTAATTAGCACAGATGAGACTAAGAACTGTGAGCTGGATGATAATAAAGTAGGTAAATTCATAGCTGAATGAATAACTGCCTCCAAAAATCTTGATTAAAATAGAGGTCAATTTGAAGAGTCCACAGACATGCCACAAGCTTACCGTCAGTGCTGCTCTATTTAATACTTTTAATCAATGACTATGTTCTCACTCATAGGTGGGAACTGAACAATGAGATCACTTGGACTCGGGAAGGGGAACATCACACACTGGGGCCTATCATGGGGAGGGGGGAGGGGGGAGGGATTGCATTGGGAGTTATACCTGATGTAAATGACGAGTTGATGGGTGCTGACGAGTTGATGGGTGCAGCACACCAACATGGCACAAGTATACATATGTAACAAACCTGCACGTTATGCACATGTACCCTAGAACTTAAAGTATAATAATAATAAATTAATTAAAAAAAAAGAAAATATTCAAAAGGCATTCTTATCAAATTTGTAAATTAAAATAGCTAGAAAAGCTAATTAAGACAATAATGGGCAGAATTAAAAGCAAAAAATCCCAGGAAACATAAAGTTTCAAGCTGAAATCAAGAAAGTGAAACTAAATACAGACAAATGTGAATGCTTTCACTCAGGTTTATGTCACCATGGTGGCAACATAGCCTAACAAAAGTTCACATTAAAACAACAACAATAACAGAGATTTATGTTGGCTGCATCTCCCATCTAAGCCATAGTCATGTGGATGCACAAAAATATTTGTTCAGGGTAGATTACAGATTATTCCAGTGCCAAGCAAGTAAATGTTCTTTTGTTCCCTGAACTTACTGAACTACAGTTGGAAAGTTATTTCAGATTCTGTATACCATGTTTTGAGGGGAGAAATAAATAATCTGAAGGCTAGGCAAGGCAATTTTACCAGAAAGATAACTGTATGGAAACACAGGTATATACGGAACACACTTTAAAAAATGGAGCATTTGGTTTAGGAAAGACAATTAGAGAAACAATGTGGTGTGATAGCTATGCCCCAAAACTTAATAGGCTTGCAGGTGGAAGAAGGGCAGGGCCTATCAGGTATAAATTACAGGGAGCTTGATTTCAGCTGAGTAAATATAGGGACGAGCTTTCTAACCATTCGATTGGTCCAGAAACAGAATATGTTTCTTGGTGTAATCGCAAGATGCATCGTCCTGGAAGATTTCAGGCAGATGCTGGATAATGCCCTTTGCAGTGTGTTATATATGGGATTCCTATATTTTGTAGGAGGTTGGATTCAGAAAAGAAAAATAATGCTGATATATGCTGTTGTCCTTATAATCTTCTTTCCTCCCCATAACTGGAAATGCACACACATCTACAGTAAGCATGGACAGTGCATGTGTGGACAGACAGAGTCACTGAAAAAGAACAGGTGGTTAGACAAGAGACTTCAAACGTTGTGACAGATGGATGAAAATTTGTAAACAATGATTTAATATAGTGTGGGTGCCAAAATGCTGGGATGATAAACAAAGTGGTAGCATCACAAAAGGAATTGTTTTTTTCTAAAGGATGTTGGGTCAAGGGGATTTTTTTGTTAATAGATTCTCTGTACTTCGCATGGGTATAGGAGCATACCCCAGTTATTATAGAACTCAGAACATGGCAATGTAATCATGAAAGTTAGAAAGGGGTGGCCGATCCTGAGTTATGCCCACTGGTGGCTACTCTGCCTCTTTGATGCTAAAATCAATTGCCCAAAAGGCTTAAGAAAGAAATGTTTCTGATTTTGCATTTATTTCTCAGATCTCATAGCATTTTAGAGTCACATTTAATATAAGAAAGATTTGCAAAGGATGTCAGCTTTGGATATAGAACAGGATTATGGTCTTACTAATTCTCTTTTTCTTTAAAATTGCTTACAACTTTGAATATGTGAAATAAATACTTTCATATCAATTTACCTTTGAGGTTCACTAAAATTAAATCTATCATATTATTGATTCTCAAATATGACATCTATCATTTCTTAAACTTAAATGATTTTTTATCTTTTAAAAACTTCTATCTTCTGAAAAGTTTTCAAAAGTAAGATGATGTAAAAATAAGCAAAAAGAAACCCAAATCAATTTCAAGGTCACTCAACTTAAAACAGTAACTTTTCAGCAATGTGGAGTTCACCAAATTAGAATCATAATCATTCCAAGGTTAAGGTTCAATTTTGCATTCTCGCTGAGAAGGTTCAGTTAAAATTTCAGAGGTTATTGAAGACATAATTGCCATTTAAAAATATTTACACTTTATTTGCACTGGGAAGATAGTAGTAATTCTAATAGAGATTTATGTCATTCATTACAATATTGGTTTGCAGTTTGTTGATATTGAAGGGGATAAGTAGCAGGAATTGACGAAATTTTGGAACTAGAAGAGAAAAATTAATTTAGAATATTTTTTAGTCTTTGGAAACTGAGACCCAGAGAGGTCAAACCTCTGCTATACTCCATGAACCTGGTTACTGGGAGGGGTAGGTCTAAAAGCCAGGACTCCAGGTTCACCATTGAATGCTCTGTATATAACATGGAAGGGTAAAAGAAATCCAAAGTACACTAAGTCAGGAAAGACTGCACTGCAATGAGTGTTTGGCTTACACAATGAACCACATGAAGCTCTTGAGGGAGAAGTAAACATACCAAAAAGCATAGTGCTTTTCTTCCAGAAATGGATCATCTTAGCTCAGGAGACAAGCCTGCAAACCTAAAAATCAATACAAGATTTAAATCACGTTTCAATATATTCATATAGAAAATACATGACTGGTTTGCTCAGTGATGTATGTACCAGAAATGTTTCAGGAATACGGAACAAAGATGGAGAGGTGTAAGGATGCTCTTGGGGGGAAAGGGATGTTGAACTGGATCTTGGAGAATGGGTGGAATTTGGAAAGGAGAAAACATGGAAGATGACATCACAGGAAGATGAAACTGTATGAGTAAGTATAAATCACATTCACATCTGTAAAGTATTCCCAAAATACATGAATGTGTTATCATTTCTATTTGGTAAGAGTAATTTTCGTTTGGGAGAGCAATTACATGTTTATCATCTATCCTTGCTGAGTTCAGGGGGAAAAAGAAGCAAACTGGGAACTATTAGTTAAATGCTTTACTCTTTTTTTTTTTTTACCCTTATGTCCTTTCTTTCCACAAAGGAATTGAAGCAGTGTGTAAAAAGCTAGACAACAACTGTAGGAAATTAATTACTAAGTGAAAATAATAATAAATCCAGAAGTAAATGTAAGACTACTCAACAGAAAAGCACAGTATACAAGGCCATTCATCAGGGGCACAGATCCAGCTAGCAAAGATGCTCATCCATTAGGGAAAAACAAATATATAATTCAGGAGAGGACATTTGTCCTTGTGTCTGAATAGAGAAATCACCTCATGATGTACTAGGTGATGGCCTTACCATCTCCAAACCTATAGCTGTAATGAGTAATTCACATGAATATTTCTTATAATGCTTCTCAGTGCAGGACAAGAACATTAGCCAGGGCACAGCCTGCTAAAAGCAATTTTATGAAGGATGCCAAACAGTATACCTTGCATGCCCCAGATCTCTGGTGAGATCTTGACATCTTGATACAAGGGTGAATTTATAGCACCTACTGAGGGGAGAACTATACATTCTTCAGTCTGTGCTCATTCACTCCTGCCACAAATTTGATTGAGCAGTTATTATGTGACGGTCACTAGGCAGATAGCAGTAAATTATATTCTATTGTGGGGATGAAGAAAGCAAACGAGTAAGTGCTACATGATTAATGTTGTGAAAAAATCTAAATCAGGAGGTGGTGTTGCTACTCTAGAAAGAGTCTTTATGAAAGCACTTTTATATATGATAATATTTAAGTAGAGACATGAATGAAATGAGGAAGGAAGCTATAGGGATATCTGGGATAAAAGTGAGCATAGAAAACAGCACAAGCCCTAAATAATAGTCTACTGTAACACTAGCAGGAAGACCAGCAGGCTAACCTCTTTATAAATCTTATTTCTCAAAACTGGGCTTTGATGAGAATTTCATAGAAGAGAGTTCCAAGGATGTAGTCTCTAGTGAGAAAATGTACTGGAAATCTGCTCAGCTGCAAACTAAGAAACATGTCATGTTCTTGAATATCAGCCAGGTGGAGGGCAGGGTAAGAGTCCTTTTTGAAAATAAAAGAAGGCCTGGTGGGCCTGGAGACCACTCATAAAAGTGACAGATATTGTATAGAACCAATATCATCTGCAAAGAGCAGTTGTGTGTCTACTTCAATACACTGGCAAATGGGTGCAGGAGGCCCAGTGGTGTATACCACAGAGCACAGCCAACCTTATTTTAGTTAAGATATATTTTTAAAATCCCCTCCTGCTTTAAAACACCATACCACAGCCATGGAAAAGTCTCCTAAAATATCCAAACACTGTCCCAATTTCTTCCTGGTAAATCTTCCAGGATTAACTGACTACAAATTGTAGTCTTATGTAACTGACTTGCTGTATAGAACCATTTACTTGAAATGAGCTGATTGAATGCTGTGGGGCATCTGTCAAAAAGGTTGAGTTTGGTTTTAAAGTTATTATCTATGGCAAAAAAAATCATAGAATCTATTGTCTATTTGGGGTACTTCTTACTATTACCTAAACTATGTAATTGTTTTAGAGAACATGATTTATATTTTTAATCTCAGTAGCAGGGGACATACATCTAGAATTTTGAAAAACAGTGTCAAATCATTTACGTAAAAGTAAAAAAGGAGGAGAAGTAAACTACATGTGTATTTTGTGCCATTACAAATATTATCTCTTAGGAGGCCATCATCACAACCTTCCATGATCTTCTAAGAGGCATTAAGGTGCAAATTTTACAAGACTATCATTAATTGAGTCCATTGGAATTGTGAGGTAACCAATTCCTAAGCAAAGCCTGAAGAAAGATTAATAAAAGCTGCAAATAATCACAGCTTTTATTGTTCATGAAATACTTTTCCCCAAGATGATAGAGAATACATCAATAAAATGAATTATCTTGACCTAAAACTCACCTACTCTAGAGTAGGAAATATTTGTGTAAGAAATCTAGGCTTATAATGTTATCAAAAGCAAATGATCACGGGGATTAATGTCAGTTATGAGCCTCCAAATTAAAGCCATTATATGAAAATCTGTATTTACAAAAATCTTAATTTATAAATTTTATAAATCACCACTAATAAAAATTGACAATAAATTAAGAAAATGATGTGAAATTAAATGGAAACAATTACCCGCTCATCAATAAAGCAGTAGAGCTTGAATACCTATATGCAAATTCTGTACCATATTTAATTAAACACTTCAGTAAGGTGTCTTAGTCTATTTGCTCTGCTATAACAGAATATCACAGACAGGGTAATTTATAAAGAGGACATATTTATTTCTCACCTTTCTGGAAGCTAGGAAGTCCAAGATCAAGGCACTGGCAGGTTTGGTTGTCTAGTGAGGGCAGCATCCTCCGGAGAGGGAGAACAGTATGTCCTCACATGGCAGAGGAGCAGAGGAGCAACCTAACTGAACCCTGTGTGAAGGCTCTTTCATAAGGTCTTCAATCCCATTCACAAGGGAGGAGCCTTCATCACCTCATCACATCTTAACAGCCCTACTTCTTAATACTATCCCATTGGCAACACCTGAGTTTTGGAGGTGAGCCACTGAAACCACGGCAATAAGCTATCACCTTTCTGCTATGGCTTCAGTGTCTTTTCCTGAGATCTGTAGATTATTAATAACACTTCATCTAAATACTAAGATGTTTTCTCCTGAGATCTACATGTTATTAATAATACTTTGTCTAAATACTTTGAATAGACTTCAATACTTCACTGCCTTTTTTTTTTTTAAGACTAGTGATTCACTATGATTTTCCACTGAAAGTCAATTAAACCAGACTTTCTCAAGGGGCTAACAAATTCTCTCCCTCTGAATGCTCAGTAGAAAGGGCTTTTTAAGATTCAAGTGGGGCTTTAGGTAATTCTCCAGTTTTTCTACTGCATTCCTGCTATGCTATTTGGGAATATTGTTTAGTATCATACAAGTTATTCACAAGAGTTTCACTTGACCTTCAGCAGAGCATCTTCCAGGGGCAATACCGTGTCCTGTGGGCAGGTTCCATAATGCTCTGGAGGATGGTTGGGACTCTAAGGCCATCATCACACCACTGCAGGCTGTACTCCAAGGGCACCAAGACACCTGCCAGGGACATGACTGGCCATGTATCAAGGATGGATGAATTTCATGCACAAAATTTATGAAATGTGAGGCATGTGCAACATCAGCAGAAAAGAAAGATCAGCTATTTTAATGCTGTATTTTTATTGGAAGAAGCTCCCTCTCTCTCCCACTGCTGGCTCAGACGAACCTGGAAGTTACCAAAGTCCTAGAAGTGACCACTTTCTTGGTGAAGATTTTCTTTTGTTGGTGCTGCAGGGAGCCATTATCTAGATATTAATAATTGTCTTTACAGCCAAAACATACAGGCATTGGTCTGCTAGGCTATTAATTGAACCTCACAAATGCTGCTTGAGCCCCTGCTCAGTGCTGGGCACTGTCCTTGGCATATAGGGGAGGGAGGGGTGGAGCCCTCTGAACCACAGAGAGCATTTAACCTGGGATTACTGTTTACAGTAAGCAATCATTTACTGAGCATCACTCTGCACAAAGCATGTGCCTACAGTTTTACATTAAGCTATTCGTTTAACTCTCACAAGATCTCATGAGCTGAGTATTATCATCCTGTTACTATTACGCCCCTTTTCCCCATGAGATGCTTTGGACTCAGGAAAGTGAAGTGACATGTATGGTCACATGGCAGTCATGAATGGGTGCAGTGTCTGCATCCCCTGTACCCGTTCATTCTTAAGAAACTCTTTCTTCTCCCAGGACCTCACTGCACAGAATGTAGTGCGTCAGTGTCCATCTTGGCATCACCTGGAGCTCGTTAGAAATACAGGGTCTTCTCAAGGATCTAGAACTAGAAATACCATTTGACCCAGCAATCCCATTACTGGACATATACCTAAAGGATTATAAATCATTCTGCTATAAAGACACATGCAGACGTATATTTATTACAGCACTGTTCACAATAGCAAATACTTGGAACCAACCCAAATGCCCATCAATGATAAACTGGATAAAGAAAATGTGGCACATATACACCATGGAATACTATGCAGCCATAAAAAAGGATGAGTTCAGGTCCTTTGCAGGGACATGAATGAAACTGGAAACCACCATTCCCAACAAACTAACACAAGAACAGAAAACCAAACACAGCATGTTCTCACTCATAAATGGGAGTTGAACAATGACAGCACATGGACACAGGGAGGGGAACATCACACCCCAGGGCCTGTCAGGGGGTGAGGGGCAAGGGGAAGGATAGCATTAGGAGAAATACCTAAGGTAGATGACGGATTGATGGGTGCAGCAAACCACCATGGCACGGGTTTGCCTATGTAGCAAACCTGCATGTTGTGCACATGTATCCCAGAGCATAATTGAAAAAGGAATACGGGGTCTCAGGCTTCACCTACTCACTGACAGACTCTGTGCATCAACATGATCCCAGCAGGTTGTCTGCCTGCTGGATTTCAGTGGAACCACTCCATGAATGATCAAGGCAGCAGAGAGCAGCACCTGCCACAAAAGCCCACATCTCCCTTCTTTGCAGGATGAAATTCTGTAGAGGGAAAGCTCATTTTGACTCCATATGTTTTTGTTCTGGAGTGCCCGAAGCAACTCGTTACAAGGTGATTGCACGGAGAAGGCAGTTTTTTCTCACAGACCTTGGAAAAAATTGTATTTCCCATAAACAAACTTTATATGTAACCATTCATTTTAGCAAACATTTATCATGTCTTCTGTGCCAGGCACAGTGTGAGGTGCAGATCTTAGTGACTTCCCAAAGGAAGTGACCAAACATGTTACCCCCTGCTTATTGGGATTCAGTCAATTACTGGTCTTCAAGTTGTTTGTTTGTAAGAAAATTGCATCTGCAGTTCCCTTAATGCTGCTTTCTTGTCCATTCATTCGTTAGTTAACAGACATTTAAAGAACGTGTGCAAGACACTGCAGAAGTCTTTTTTGTTTATACATAATCAGCTTTTACATTAAAGTATACCCTGAAGGTATTCTTCAATGAGCACATATTTTTAAAATGAAGTTTTTTGTTGTTGTTGTTGTTTGAGCTCTGGCAATTTTATTATGAATTTTATGGCTAATAGACTTCTTCCAGTTTAAATATTTTGAAACTTTTAACCAATTTCTTCCTTGAAAATCGGTCTCAAAGAAGAGTAAACTTAGAAATCACATGCTAAGGCCAGGCACAATGGCTTACACCTGTAATCCCAGCACTTTGGGAGGTCAAGGCAGGTGGATCACGAGGTCAGGAGTTCGAGACCAGCCTGGCCAACGTGGTGAAACCCTCTCTCTACTAAAAATACAAATATTAGCTGGGCTTGGTGGTGCACACTTGTAATCCTAGCTACTGGGGAGGCTGAGGAAGGAGAATGGCTTGAACCCAGAAGGCACAAACATACACTGAAAACATGATGCTAATAGCTCTTGCAGTGAGCCAAGATCATGCCACTGCACTCCAGCCAGAGTGACAGAGTTTCTTTCCATCTCAAGAAAACAAACAAACAAACAAACAACACACACAAATGCTGAAACTTTGTAGGATTTATTGGCTGCACAACAATTTAACTTGAATGATTTTCAAATTCAGCAGAAAAATAGAAAAGACAGCAATTTGATAGTATTTAATTTATTTGATTTTATCCAAGGACTGACCTCTTATATAACAAGCCTGTTAGGGTACCTGGCATTTCACAGGGGTGGTGAATTTAAATGTTTCAGATCCCCATTTAACACTTATTTGTCATATCAAGATGTATTTTCAAAGTCACTCACTGGACACTCTATTTCTTTGGGGGAAGTTGTATCTCTAAAAAGCCCATGAAGGACAGATTCACTACAAAGAAAAGCATCCCATCACATAACTTAATTTAGCCTTGGAGTGTTACAGGATGCCAAGCCTTCAGGTACAGAGGATATTTCCTCTTAGATCTACATTTTAGGCTGATTCTATGTATGCTTGGGAGCTTTTATGGAGTCAATAGATACTGAAGACCAACAAATTTGGTTCACACCACTTTGAAAGATTAAAAAAAAAAACAAAACGATTTCTAAAGACAGTCATCCATCCCAAGAGGCGTGTTGATGGTAATTGGTTATCTTTTAATCAAATGTTTTTAGGTATATTTACAGACAATAAATGTATGCAATTATGTATACTGTTCAATGCGTTTTCATAACTCATGTAACCATCACCTCAATCATTCCCATCACCGCAGAAAGTTACCTATTTACTGTCCATTTTCTTTCTCCCAGATACCATGCTTGGTGATCTATAATGTGTTACAATTCTCATTAAACACTTTGAAATACACAATAGTACCTCCTTTCTAAAATATAAAAGGAAATGTTTAGCATTTGCCCAGTTGCTGAGCTGCTTACTCAGTGAAAATGCTGGGATTTGAACCTGGTATACCTGACTCCAGTTCCTTAATCAGACCTGTATCATGTTAACTTATTCCAACTCCTTGACCCCAGTGATCTGCACATAGTGGCAAGTCAATAAATGTTTCCTAAATAGATAAAAAAGAGTGCTGTAATTTTGTATATTTCTAACTCTTTGTACATCTCCCTATATAAGTTATCCTGTTTTCAAATGATGTTGGTGAACACTTTAGTTACTTTGTTCATGTGTCTGGATTGGTGTAGCCTTGCAAATTGCAGAAACATGTTACTAAAGAAAAGAAAGTAATCCCTACTTCACTTGGAATAATAAGAAACTAACAATTAGAACCTCCAATTATTGGGCATTTGCTACTTGCCAGGCTCTGCTGTTTACTCTATCTCCATTTAGTGTTCAAGAACACTGTCTCTAACTCCTGACTTCTTGGGTTCAAATCCCACCTCTCCTTCTTATTAGATGTGTTTTTCAGGTATATTATTTTAGATTCATGTGTTTCAGTTTCTGTATCTTTGAAATGGGATTAATAGTAGTACCTACATAATTCATGAGAATAAAGCAATTGGAAATGCTTAGAAATTGCCTGACACATATGAGGCAATTTGGGGATTAGGTGGGGGGAGTTACTATGATCTATCTCATTAAAACATTTTTAAAATTTCAATTAAAATTACATTCTAAAATCAAGGAAGATATTGTGGTTCATACTGCCCCACAGAAAATTTAAGTAACACTTCAGAATAATTTTTCTCTGTGTAAGAATTTTCAAATATCTGAATAGACTTTTGACAGAATCTTTGTATTATATCCATGTATAAAATACATGTATAAATGACAGAATTGCACTAAATATAAAGTAACACCACTAACAAACTAGAGTCATTAACTGTGGAAACTCCATTCTCAGGTAAACACTGAGGTGAGGGAATCTAAATGGCAAACTAATAGCTCACAATCCACTCAGCTGACATTAGGGTCAGGCAAAGAAGTGAATCTGCATTTTGTAGGGTGAATATTTAGCTAAGAAAAAAACAGGATGGTGAAATACTGTACATTTCCCCCCTAATATCTGTTCTCACCACCTCTATTCAGCATTTTATTGCAGATAACAGCCAGGGCAATTAGGCAATGAAATAAAATAAAATAAAATGCATTCAGATTGGAAAGGAAGAAGTAAAACTATCTGTATTGTAATATCTAGTAGATAGAAAATCCTATGAAATCCTCTAAAAGTATTAGAACTAATAAATGAGGTCAGCAAGTTTGCACCATACCAATATCAATGTACAAAAATGAATTGTTTTTCTATACAGTATCAATAAGCAAACTTGCAATGAAATTAAGAAAACAACACCATTTAGAATGGCATCAGAAAGGATTGAATACTTAGTAGTAAACATAACAAAAGAAGTGTTAAGCTTATATTCTGAAAATTCCAAAACATTGTTGAAAGAAATTAAAGAAGATCTAAATAAATAAAAAGAGATTCAGTGTTCATAGATCAAAAGATTCAATATTGTTACAATGAAAATATTCCCAAAATTTATGTACAGATTCAATGCAACTTTTATCAACATATTGACTGAATTATTTGTTTGAATTGACAAACTGAACCTAGAATTTATGTGGAAATTCAAGAGACCTAAGGTAGCCAAAACAATCATAAACAGGAAGGACAAAGTTGGAGAACTCACACTTTCCAAATTCAAAACTTACTAAAAAGCAACATTAATCAAGACCAAGTGGTACTTGTATATAAATAGACATGTAAATCAATGGAATGGAATAGAGAATCATCTAATAAACTCTTACATTTACAATTAATTGCTTTTTGAAAAAGTTGCTAAGGCAAGTAAATGGGGAAAGAATAATCTTTTCAACAACTGATGTTGGGATAGCTGGATAGCCTACGCAAGAAAATGAAGTCAGACCCTTACCTCACACCTCACACCATATTCACAAATTAACTCAAAATGAATCAAAGATCTAAATGCAAAAGCTAAATCTAGAAAACTATTAGAAAAACATAGGTATAAGTCTTCATGATCTTGGATTTGGCAGTGGTTTCCTAAATATAACACCGAAAGCGTAAGCATTCAAAGAAGGATAAATAAATTAGACATCACAATCAAAACTTTTGTGACTTAATGAACACTACAAAGGAAGTACAAAGAAAACTCACATAATGGGATAAAACTTTTGAAAATTATATGCCTAATAAGGCACTTGTATCTAGCATATATAAAGATCTTTTACAATTTAAAAGGAGGCAACAAGGAACCCAATTAAAATATCAGAATAGGATGCTGCATAAGCAAAGGGCAAGACTGGATATTTTCCCAAAGAGGACATATGAATAGCCAATAAGTACATGAAAGAATGCCAAACATTATTAGTCAATAGAGAAATGCAAATCAAAATTGTGATGAAATACCTCTTCAAACCCACTAAGATGATTATAATGAAAAAGTCATATAATGGCAAGTGTTGTTGAGGATATGGAGAAATCTAACCCTCAAACACCGTTGAAGGGAATGTAAAATGGTATGGCCTCTTTGGAAAGCAATGGAAGTCTCTCAGAAAGTTAAACATAGACTTATTTTGCCCAACAATTCTACTCCTACATATATACCCAAGAAAATGGAAAACATACATCCACACAAAACTTTGTCTGTGAATGCTCATAGACGTATTATTAATAATAGTCAAAAGGTGAAAGCAACCCAAATATCCAGAATATCCATACAATGAAATATGATATGGCAATAAAAAGCAATGGAGTATCAATATCCATGCTACAACACAAACATATACTGAAAGTGTCTGAAAGTGCTGCTAAGTGATAGAAGCCAGTCCTAAAGGACCACCCATTGTAAGATTCCATTGACAAGAAACGTGCAGAATATATACACCTATAGACACAGAAAGTAGATTTGGGGTTGCCTAAGGGTAGGGAGGATGGGGGACAATGCAGAGTGATAGCTAACAGGTATGGTGTTTTTTTCCTGGGGTTCCAAAAATATTCTAAAATAGATAGATAGTGGCAATAATAGCACAAATCTATGAATATACTAACATTATTGACTTTTATACTTTAAGTGAAAGAATTCTGTGGCATGCAAATTATATCTCAAATAACTTCTACAAGGATCAGAAACATAAGGACACAGCAAGTTTAAAACTAAAAGAACAGGAAAATATTTATTTTACAAGCTGGAACCCAAAGCAAGATGGCCTGGCTACACTACAATCAGGCAGTAAACTTTAAGGCAATGTATATTACCAGAAATAAATAAGGACATTTAAGTATGATAAAGAGATCTATCTACCGATGATATCACAATTTTAATTTGTACAAAACCAGTAATATAGCTTCAAAATATATAAAAGAAAAATTGATAAAAATAAAAAGAGAAATACATGCCTCACACCAAAACTGGAAAACTTTAATACTCGCAATAGCTAATAGAATGAGCTCATGCACACACACAATCAGGAAGAATATAGATAATTGGACTAACACAACTAAAAAACATACCTAACTGACGTTATAGAACGCTCTTACCAACAATGACTGAAAATACTCTTTTCCAGTGCATAATAAAACACTTAGCAAAACTGTCCATATGCCAGTCCATAATGTAAACATCCACACATTTCAGAAGATTGAAATCAATCAGAGTATGTTTTTTGACCACAATGGAATTAGGCTGCATATTATTAACAGAATAATAGCCAGAAAATCTCCAACTGATTGGAAGTTAAAAGCACACGTCTAAATGTCATTATTAGTTTAAGTAAGAATCATGTTGGAAATTAGAAAATACTTTAAAGTAAGTGAAAATGAAGATGCAACATACTAAAATTGTTAAAGTGCAGCTAAAGAAGTGCTTAGAGTGAAATTTTAGTATTAAATGCATGTTAGAAAAGACAAAAGACTAAATTGGTGATTTTAAATTCCATTTCAAGAAAATAATAAAGATACAGCAAATTAAGCCCAAAGAAAGTAGACAAAGAGTATTAATAATAAGTAAAATAAGAAATAATAATAATAATTCCTCTATCCTAGAAATGTTTTATTTTAAAAGTCTGTATGTAAAATGTTTGGCACAGTGCCAGAAACATAGTTAGGCTGCAATGCACATTACTTATTTATTTTTATTATTAACACAGCAACAAGAAAAATGGAAAGATCCATCCCGTTTCTCTTTAGGGGCAACATGTGCTTTTGACAGTGTCTGTTTTCATTGTGATAGCCTCCTTCTAGCGGAAAATCAGCTCGCATAGCTTCTGGTGGAAATTTTAAGTGAGCATGGGAAGAAACAGGTGGAACTAACATTTATTGCCTCGTTCTATGTGCCAGACACTCTGCTAGGCACACTGCTCATGTTCTTTTATTCCACCCTTACAAGAACCTGGAGAGGTAGAGATTAATCAGCACATTTCACTTTGGCCACTGAGGCTACTAGAGGTGAAGCATCTAAACCCATCATTCAGCTGCTGAGGGCAGAGGCCGGCTTTAGTCATCAGCCTGAGCTTAAACCGAGGCACGTGCGTGAAACTGCATCATCAAAGCATCCCTCTAGCTGTGAGGTAAATGAATCCTGGCTAAATCGATATATTCTTAGCCGCCTTCCCTTTTGGGCTCCAACCTGGGAGCATTGTTTTTATGCTTCCCTCAATCCCAAAAGCATTTAACATACATATATATATATTTGTGTGCATTTCACAGTGACATTGGCTTGGGACTAGTCTTCCTCCAGCCCACCTCTAGGCACTCACAGTAGCAGAGAACTGGCCCTTCATATGCAGGAGCAAGACACAGTGTGGCAGGTGTCCTGCTGCCTGGGTGCAGAGCGGTGACCTCACCCAGCGATGATAGAGGCATCAAGAGTCATTCCAATAGAGCAGGAGTGAAGGGGAGACACTGAGGACTAATATTTCCTCAGGATCTGCTCTGTGCCAGGCCACATGTGAGGTCTGCATCTGAGCTGCCTCTCTCTGCCTGCTTCTCTATGACTAGACAGGGTCAGAACTTTCCATCTTTCTAGTCCTCAGTTTTCAATGGTGGGGGGAGATGTTAAAGGCGGCTGAAGCTTGACTACTCACACCACATAGAGTGTGCACCCGACATCCTCCCATTGCTGCTACAGTGACCCGAATCTGATATTGTAATCCGCTGGGGGTGGGAGGACATGCAAGTAATTTATCACTTAAAGGCAACTATAGTAAGTGTGATCTTCAGATTGAGAAAACAGAATTGTTCTTCAACACCACATAGTATAAATCTGTCTCCATACAGTTCTGTGTGGCTTCTGTAAAAAGTCAAAAGCTGGCTGGGCGCGGTGGCTCAAGCCTGTAATCCCAGCACTTTGGGAGGCCGAGACGGGCGGATCACGAGGTCAGGAGATCGAGACCATCCTGGTTAACACGGTGAAACCCCGTCTCTACTAAAAAATACAAAAAACTAGCCGGCCGAGGTGGCGGACGCCTGTAGTCCCAGCTACTCGGGAGGCGGAGGCAGGAGAATGGCGTGAACCCGGGAGGCGGAGCTTGCAGTGAGCTGAGATCCGGCCACTGCACTCCAGCCTGGGTGACAGCGCGAGACTCCGTCTCAAAAAAAAAAAAAAAAAAAAAAGTCAAAAGCTATAAAAAACCAATAAAGTAGCTGCTGTATTTCCATTGCATTGGCCACAGATGAGCTACACAGCCTATTATCCATTTTTTTCTATCTGTATGAAGAGTGCATTCAGACTGCATAGTAGAGTTATTAGAGAAAATGGATGCTTTAAAAAGATACTTTCATCAGACTGTTTAGAATTTAAATCTCAAAATTTGGTATTTTAGAAAAGTAGTAATATCTAATTTAATCAATAAGTTAGTCTGTCAGACAAAAAAAAAGCAATAATTTTTTTTATTGAAAGCGACTTTTTTTGGCCCCTCCTTCTACCACAAAAGGAAGACAACCAAGACGTAGCGATCTAGAGGGCTTCCCACCACGCCAGGGCTGCTGCTGCAAGTGCAGGACCAAATCCTTTCATTTCTGCTACTGGTATTTCCTAAATTCTCCCCAAATGTCAATATTTTTACAAACAAGCTATCTGCTGTCGCTTTAAATAAATGTGTTAACAGCCTTAAATAGAAAGCTAAACACTTTATCTATATTGATAAACTGACAAGTCCATCACAACCAAAAGAAAATGTGAAGAAGCTGCTTTTGCTAAATTTCTTGTTCTTAAGACAGAGCCAGGGAAATGAGATGGTGCAAATGTTTTCATTCATTCAACACATGAGAAAGAAGATTCACTGCTGGTAACCAAAGGCAAAATTCCCTCTGAAACCCTCTGAAATAGTTACTGGAAAAATTTGCACCCTGTGATCATAATCTAATTTCTAGTAAATGCTCCTTCTGTAAAATCTGTGATGAATCTGTTCCTGGTCCCAGTACCCACCTTTCAGAGATGTGACCTTTCGGAAGTCTCTGGGGAAAACAGAGTGGGAGGTACAGGGTTTGCTAGCAAAGCATTAGGAGATTTTATTCATGTCATAATAGACATTTGGATTCATGGGACCAAGGACATGATTATTTCTTACCTAACCAAACGTGGACCATCAGAACAGAATTTTTATACGAAAGAAAAATTTATCTTGCCATTGCAACATTTCCCAGTGCCATGGTACCCCCCCACCTCCTCTCATCACCAAGGCAACCAGAGTTATTATGGAAAGTCAGCCAGCCACTGTGCCTTTGGCTCACATTTCCCCAGAGAAGTTTTTTTTTTCCTTCGTTAGCTCTTAGCATCGTGATACACTGTCTGATATCAAGCATTAAGTGATCAGGAGAATCCTACTTAGCAGTGTTTCTCAGAATGTAGTCTTAACACCACTTCCATCAGCATCGTGTGTGAGGCTTACAAATGCTGATCCCCAGACCCCTTCCCCACACCCATTATATCATTGAGGGGCCTAGGCATATGCATTGTCACAAGTACTCCAAGTGATACTTAAGGCACTAAAATGTAATAACTGTTGATCTAAGGGAAAGGTCATAGAGGATTATAATTCCTTACCTATTCATGCTGTTTAACTGATAAGGAAATGCAGATTTCTGGAGGGAAATCATATTGCTTTATGCTGGGGCAATTTTTACTTTTAACTGCTTGTCTTGTTGAACCAAGATCTCTGGTTCCACCCAGTGCCAAATGAACACTCTTAACAGAAGTCCTGAGAGTCATTAGTGTGTTGTCCTCGATACCACATAGGGCAGAGATTAAAAAGCACGCTTCACTTCAGCCACTGAGGCTCCTAGAGGTGAAGCCTTTAATACATCATTCAGCTGTGAGAGCAGATCCGGGATTTAGACAGCCACCAGCCTAAGTCTAAACCTAGGGACATGCACTAAACTGCATCATCAAAGCATCCATTTAGCTGTGGGGTAGATGCACCCTGGCTAAATCGGGATATTCCTGACTGTCTTCTCATCCAGGTTTCAACGTCGAAGCATTGCTTTTATGCTTTTCCTCAGCCCTGAAAGAACGTAGCATATATATTTACACTCACTTTTAAGTGGTCCTGGCTTGGGACTTGTTTTTTCTCAGCTCATCTCACACACTCCTGGCACAGAACTGGCCACACATATGCAGAAGCAAGGAACGAGGGCAGGTGTCGGGCTGCCTGAATGCAGAGCAGTGACCACACTGAACTGATGATAAAAAATCAAGAGCTATCCCAAAAGGAGTGAAGGAGAGGGACTCAAGGATAACATATCCTCAGGACCTACTCTGTACTATGAATCATCAACAATTCAGGGCATTCTTTTCTCTGACTTCAGACCAAAGTGGGCCTGTGGCTGATTGGACAGAGTACATACTGAAGTGTTATGTACTTGTATAGCCATTCAACCATCTTTATTGCATTTATTTTTTTCAACACATATGGCCTAGGGATTTCAGATGTTATTAATGTAATATAGAAAAACAACCTGTAGATTTTGCTACCTATAACATTTACCTGGCTAATTAAGAGAGTACTTTATTTTACTGTTTTCTTTCTGACGCCTGTTAATCCAGTTCAAATAACTACTATGATACTCCTTATAGATGGAGTCTAAAACCATATTTGGTTTCTGGTTTTCTTTAATTATTTATTACGTAGTCAAAATAAATGCATTAGGAAGTTTTAATGTAATCTGATACCATCCCAGGAGTGATCTGTATTGTCAGAGTAAACAGTCATTCATATTATTAAGAAATTGCATAATCTTTTCCTGAAATTAAAAAAAAATTATGGGTACATAGTAGGTGCATATTTTTATGGGGTACCTGAAATACTTTGATGCAGGCCTGTAATAAGTAATAATCACATCATTTTATATGATTTTGAAATATCCTTTCTCCTTTTACATTTAAGTAACCCTTAAAAAACTAGTCTAAGAAGCTTGTTTATCTCCCTAAAATAGAGGTTTCAAATGGCTCCTGTGTTTTCTTTTTTGGAAAAACAGCTTTATTGAGAAATAGTTCACATACCATATACTCACCACTTACACTCAGTGTAAAATTCAATGGCTATCAGTATATCCACAGAATTGTGCAACTATTACCACAATTTTAGATTATTTTCATTAACCTCAAAAGCCCTGCAACCCTTAGATGTCACACACCCATTATCCTTCTCCTACCCTCTCTGCCTAGGCAGCAACTACTCTACTTTCTGTCTCTATAGATTTGCCTATTCCGATATTTCATGTAAATGGGATCTTGTAATACGTGATACTTTGTGACTGGCTTCTGTCACTTCACATCATGTTTTCAGTGCATATCCATGTGATGACATGTATAATAATAGTCCACTCATATTTATTACATATTAATATAATCATTTTTTATTACTGAATCATGTTCCCTTATATGTATACACCACAGATTCTTTGTCCGTTCATCAGTTGATGGGACATTTGAGTTGTTTCTACCTTTTGCATATTATAAATAATGCTTCTATGAGTGTTTGTGAACAATTTTTGGGTGGATATATAGAAAAATAAGCATTCTCATTCTTTTATAGATAAGTCAGGTTTACAGAGAAACTTGAATATGAGGAATTTAAAAAGATTTAAATGAAACACATTTTAGATGACCCAGAAGACTTCCCCACTTTAACCAAATTCTTCAATGATTTCCTTTGTATTCCTCATGTTGTATTTAGGTAAATTTGTTTTTCTACCTAAGCAAAGTATTTGGTTTGGCTGGAGGGCTGGGTTTATATGGTATCAGAGTGTGGTGAAAACAGCCACAGAAAGTGGCTGGATTATTGAAATCCTTAAATGCTAAGGCTTTTTTTTTTTTTTTTTTTTTTTTTTTGGCAAGGTCTTGCTCTGTCACCCAGGCTGGAGTGCAATGGTGCTATCTCAGCTCACTGCAACCTCCACCTCCTGGGTTCAAGCAATTCTCCTGCCTCAGCCTCCCAGGTAGCTGGGATTACAGGTGCATGCCATCATGCCTGGCTAATTTTTATGTTGTATTTTTAGCAGAGACAGGATTTCACCATGTTGCCCAGGCTGGTCACAAACTCCTGACCACAAGTGTGTGCTCGCCTCGGTCTCCTGGAGTGCTCGGATTACAGGCGTGAGCCACCGTGCCTGGCCTGCTAAGGCTTTTTATGTGCAGACAATGGGCAATCATGGATTGTCTCTGATGCCCCTAAATTTAGAGGTGGTAGAAGAAAAGTAATGACCAGATACAGAGGCTGCAGAACAATAACACCACGTGAGCAAACGAGAGAGCCTTGAAAAGAGGGCCATTCAACAATGTCACATTCTTCATCTCATAAAACTCAAGGATTCTGAGGGCTGAGACAACTTAGGTATTCACAAGGGATGTTCAAGAAAGCAGCTTGAACTGAGTGGGTGGGAGGAAGGAGAAGCAATGAGTGCTGGCTCCTCTTCATGTCAAGGTAGCAACTTCCGAGTGTCTTCAGCATTTTGGAGCTAGGAAGGGGGACAAGCTGAAGACATGAGAAAAGGAGTAACCATCATGGATGGTGGGGTTGCGGGGAGGAATAGAAAAAGGGACACAGCTGGAAGTGCAGTCTTACAAAAATAAGACAATTTGTTCTCCCAATAAAGAGCAACAGAAGAGGGACTCAAAAACAGGGACACTTTGAGGCAGAGTAAAGGTAAAATGCAATTATTCACTTTGAGTGACCTCAGTATTTTTAGTTAAAACTAAGAGTGATTCTTTCTGGTACTATATGTATATATGTGGCAACAGGAGGTATATATACCAAACATATATCAATATACAATACTTGGGAGATGTCAAAAGCCCACAAAAGATGAACTGATAAGAGTGTAAACTAAATTCTATTTATAATTAGTGTTTTTTTTGGGGGGGGAGACATTGTGAAAATCCCATACACCTCGAATTTGTGATTTTGATTCATTACTAGTTGGAAGTTTCATTGAGGGTTAGCGAAAGTAGAAAGCAGGCAGTGGGGTACTCACTGGAGTCAGGGGCTACTGTGACAGTTACAGGGACAGATGTGACCCTTTATGGGGGATACCATATGTGCTACTCAATGGTCAGGTAAGATGAGAGAAGGACTTAGAGGTTGTGGACACAAAGAAATGTCAAGACCAGAGATTTGGACAGTTGGAAAGAGCATGGTAAAAAGCAGAGATGATGGAGTGAGGAGGAGAAACACAGGTGCTTCAGGAAGGAAAGAAGGAAAAACAGAGTTAGGGCATGAAGGAGGAAAAATGAGCACAGAGAAGTTGAGAGGGTGAAGATATTAATCATAACCCTTTTAAAGATCCGGGTCAATAGGAGAGAGGGTGGCAGAAAGGAAGAAGCAGGAGAGATAGGAGGTGAAAGTCAAAGCAGAGCATTTCCATATTTAGTCATTAAGGAAGAGAAGACCTCAGTAAAGAAGAGGTCAGTGGCTTGGCCATGCTGGTGAGTGCTCAAAATGGAAGAGATGAAAGGCCACAGCGTGCAGGGTGTAGAGGAACTGAGGGACCGGGACTGGTAGCTACTAAGGATGACAGAATAAGATAGAGAGCAACAGAAAACTATGGCTCTGATGCTCAAGTCTGTGAGGATAAAAGGAGAAAGTTCCGGACACTGTGAGATGGCACTGATAAAGACGGTGACTGCTATGAGATGCTGGAATAATCTTCAAATATGCAGGGAAAAAAACCTAGAAAGGACAGGTGTGACTTGGACAAGGAGGGGAGAGGAACATAATGGGAGTGAGATGAGGAATAAAGAGGATTGGAGGCAACCTGGATATTCACATGTCACCGTGTGTGTGTGTGTGTGTGTGTGTGTGTGTGTGTGCATGCGCGTGCACAGAACTTGCCAATCCCAGAGTTCTAATTAGAATATTGGCATGACAATGTGGTCATATCCATTGGGTCTGGAATTTTGAATTCTTTTGAGTCTTCAGGAAGAGAGCAGGGAAGAAGAGATCTGCTTTCTTGTTTCCAAGCTTTCTTTTTTGAAATGAAAAGGTTGTATGGCTTGTTCCAAAGACCAAAAGAAAAATACTCCCCCAAATACATAAACTGATTTCAAAAATAATGGTTGTCATTTTTTTTCTCGACCCTTCATTCTCTTTAAAATCAATTTGCTAAAGAATCAGATTAAAGAAGCATTAAATATATTGCATTATCAAATCAATCTTCTATACTTCTTAATTAACTGCTACATTTTCTTCTGAATTTTTTCTAAGGTTGATTATAACTACCACCTTTTATATAACAAAAAGATTGTTTTTCTTTCATCTTTGGTTTCAAAAATAAACCTTAACAAATATTTTACCCAAGTATCCACAGGAATAATTTTCTCATGTTCCAAATTTAAAAATTCTATTACATTTTCCTGGCCTTTATGGACTTCTGCTTAACCATACAAAATAATTCTAATTTTGCCTATTTTCAGGAAAAGATTATTTTGCTATAGATTTATTTCTAAACAAGCCAATAGTGATTAATGTAAAGTGAGAATATCAACATGTGGACATAAGGATGAAAATAGTAGACATTGGAGCCTCCAACAAGGGGAGGAAAGCAGGGAAGTAAGGGTTAAAAAACTACCTAGTGGGTGCTATGCTCACTATTTGGTTGAGGGGTTCACTAGAAGCCTAAATCCCAGCATCGCCCACTATACCCACAAAACAAATCCACGCACACATCCTCTGAATCTAAAATTAAACAAAAAAGGAATATCAACATGAAACCTATTCTTTATCAGTCTGGAACTATGGTGCACAGAATCTTAGCAGACTACCTTCTGGGTTCATGAACGAACCCAAATGTCTGTGGAAGAAGTTAAAATGTTTGGATAATATTCAGAGTTCAATTACTATGAAAATATTCAAACCTAGTAAATTGCCGCTTGGTTCCAAGGACCCAATGAAATGTGCCCCCAGAGTTCCAGATTTTTTTCCATAGGAATGGAATGTTCTGATAGGCCCTCATCTTTAGAGTTTCTAGGCTGGTCAAAGTCTCACATTTATTTCCACAAATGTCATTAATCTTGGACTCTGTGAAGTATTCCAGCCTCAAGGTGGCTGCAGGGAAACAGCAGAGCATGATGGTGAAACAGAGCTCAGAGTGAACAGATCTTCATTCTATTCTCACATCTTCCTTCTGGGACCTCAGTGCACAGTTTCCTTACTTAGAAAAGAAAAACACAGTCCTGTACCTTGTGGGGGTGTCCAAATCTAATCTAAACTGCTTACATCCAAGGAGCTAACTTTAATTCTTAGAATAAACATGAGGGTTCAATTATTTTTGTTTTTATAAAAAAGGACAATAATTTTACAGGACACAAGTTAGAAAATAAGCAGCATTTCGTTGTGAGGCAGAGAAAAAGAAAAAGTCAAAAGCAAATCAAGTCAAAAATCAGTTTAAGATACAGCCATTGCTTCCAGACTGTGATCTATTGCCACTTAGAAGGAAATACATCTTTTTAAAAGGCGGAAAGAAAGCTCAGCATTATTTAAATGTTGTTTAGCCCTGCCTATTTTCTGGGTCACCTCTCGCTGCCACTCAGGGGTGGTGGCTTGGGAGAATATAAATGAAATTCAATACTTCCTTCAGGAAGACACAGTTTGAAGGATGCTGTCTTCCAAAGAGCAAAACACAAATCATTCCATTTAAATACAATTTTTGAATGGGAAAGCCACTTGGGCAGCATGGATCATGGAATGTGAACAGGATAAGGAGCCCAAGGGCAGTGATTCCATCCTGGTCTGCCACAGTCTACACCAAGGTCACATGAGATCTCTAAGCCTTGGTTTCCAAAACTGTAAAATGGGGAGAAGGAGGATAATAATTGCTATGACTGAAGTTACCCTAACCCTTAAATAAGGTAAAGGACAAGAAATAACTTTGGAAAGCAGAAAGTATTACATCCATGTTAACTATTATAGCCATTCTAATCTACTGGATTAAATTGTACACTGAAATGTACCCATTCTGCTTAAAAAGCAAAACCAAACCAAACAAACAACAAAACCAACCAGACTGTAAACCAGGTCCTGTCACCAATTAGTTGTGTGAGTTTATACCACTCATTTACTCTCTCAGGGCCTGTTTCTCTTACAGGATCATTCTCACAGACTGGCAAGATCCTCATGACATAAAGACCAATCCACACTTTGAAAACAACAAAGTACTATATAGCAGGGATAGTCATCAAGTTGACTGTACCAAAATAGAATTAGAAAAAAAAATTCCTATGTTTTGTTTGAACCACTTTTTATTGTCAAAAGGAGCCATTTTCACCATCCAAAATATGATAATGTTCTAAGTTGGACTCATGTGTATTAATACAAGAAAACAATTACTGGCAATTTATGTGAACTGAAAGGGAAAGAGCATAGTATTGATCTCTTGCTTAGTTCTCGGCATAATGAAATTTAACAGAATCTCTGCATCCTTCTCCTGTAGAGCCACACTCAGCACAGTGTTATAGCATCACTGCAGGGGTTCTTTCATAAGAATGAGATGGCACTTTGTAGCCAGGCCATTAAACCTGGCTTTTTTGAAAAGAATTAGCCAAGAAAAAAAAAATCCACATCTACCTGGTACTTGAAATCAATTTTGCATTATATTATGTGATCTAGGGACTCAAATAGGCATGAGAAGAAAATTTTCCAGCCTTCTTGTTATTTGGGCTTCAAGTAGAACATACTGAGAAATAGCAATAACTTTAAAAAATGAGCCCTAACAATTACACATGAAGAAATAAATGGCCATAAAACCTAAAAGCAGTAGAATAAAATAATAAACACCATATAATCTTACAATCTAAATAAATGCTACAATTGCTGCACTCATGTTTCTTTCATCTGCTGATTTCCTTTTATTCTATGAAGGAAGTTTCTGGTGCTGAAATGGCATTTCTGCCTCAGTATGCATTTCTTCATTCATCTTCAGTGTTCATCCGTCTCAGTTTCTATCAAATAGTACTGAGTTTTCAACTTCAGTTTTTGAAAAAATTACTGATTTGTATTTTTTAAATCTTCTTTAATAGTGTACTAATGACATTTTTCAGTGTGCGTTGCATCCCAGTCATTTTGTATTGCATCAGGAGAGCTGAGGCCACTTTTGAATTTAAAACTTACTTCATATCCATGATAAATGTTATTGTCATGCACAATAGCAAAATTATTTCATAATTAGCCAACAACGTTTCCACCTAACAGGATTAAAGAAAAACATGAACATGCACACACACACAGACACACACACACACACATACACACACAAACACATTAGTAAAAAGCACATGCCTCTCTGTGAATACGATCCCAAGACTCAGGGGGTAACCCAGCAGGTGGAGAAGATGCATTTATACTGCCATAACCAAGGCAATTTCGTCAATTCTATTATGGAGAGGCTGGAAGAGCACAAACAACCCATTAAGCTTAAGGGGGATCTGGAGAGAGCCCTTGACAAAGCATTAATGCAAGACAAAATTGAATGTAAACACAACAATTAACACTGATGCATACTGAGCTAGGCAACCATGACTTTACCGGAATGGACAAATAAGATTCTATCTACTTAGAATAATGAGAATTTTTAGAATAATTATTCATTCTGATGGGATAAAAGTATTTAAAAGCTAAAAATAAAAACCAATTTTATTGCCTTATCAATATTAGTTTGTTAAATTTCAAATTTTAAAAGAGAACCCTTTAAAGTTTTTACTTTTGGTTTCTGAAGCTTTAAACTCAAAATATGTTTTAGAGAACATTTTATTGTTACTTTTAGTTTTCTACTGTGTAGATAAAGCAGGATATTACAGTTAGCATGGTATGTGATAACTGAATTTCTAATGAGTTATTTCAATTCAGTTAAAAACAAGTATCAATTTTTCTATTAAATACAATTGATAAATAATCAACTATCAATTAAATAACTCATCTATTGAATGGATTATTTGAATGCAGTTAAGAGCAATCATCAATTATCTGTTGAATACCCGGGATCCCTGGGCAAGTACTGGATGATGTACAAAAATGAAGAAGCGTGTTTCTTTTGCCCCAGAAGTCTGTAAATACAGAAATAATTTCATTATTTGTGTGACTTCTCAGTTTCTCACAAGATATATATAAATATATAAATATTCCATTACTTTTTTTATTCCCACCATATTGTTAATGTTTGTTTTATTTTGTTTTTTGGTTTTTTTGTAGTCGTTGTTTTCATTCTGACTAGTTTAGAAGTTAAATATCATTACTGTTACTATCATCACTAACAACATCACCTACACACCTAAGGTTTATATTAATAAATACACAAGATTCAAGACTCCAGTCTAACCCAGTCTGCAATGACATAATTGCATTATCAACTCATAAACATGGCAGTAAGCAAAAACCAAAATCAAACCACTACTCAACATGGCAATAAGCAAAAACCAAACTCTACTCCTCAGGGCAAAGTTATCATTTATGATCTCAGCTCACTTTGTTTGTTACTCATAGCATAAACTGAATATGTTAACTGAAGTATAATCCTTAATGATCTCCCCAAATTATATCCCTTGGAACGCTGGCTTTAAGAAATGCTTTTCCCCCAAAAAGCATTCCTTGAGCAATGCCGTATTCATCTTTTCTTCTTAAAAAGTTTCACACGGCACATTGGCATATTAAAGGCTACTGCAATAAAGAAATCTATTTATCTTTGTTTAACCCACCATTTTCTAAATTTCTCTGACCAATGGACTTTGCATTTCCACCTCACTCACTTAAGAACAGCTATGGACAATCCTCAGAAGTAGTATTTTCAGGAAGACATGTTAAGAAATGTTGACTGAGAAGAGAAAAAATTAATTCAGATGGATATTACATTCTCCCAAAGCTTGAAAACTCTAATTATTCTGCCTGAAAAAGAGATTGTGACACCATAATTAAAAACTGTTGAAATTACAACGCCCTTGACATTCCACTTCCGCAAAGATATTTCCAAGATGTAACATGCCCCTAGCTGAAGGACACTGATAATACCTCTTTCTCTGTTGTGCCCATTATTCAGGGCACTTGCATCGTGGGAACAACAAAAAAAAAGTGAAAATGTTAAGCCATTTGACCGTACATCAAGCTTTAATGTAGGCATATTTGTTTTTTCTTTTGTCTCTCTGTATTCCACTCTCAAAATCAAACAATGATGAGTTTTATCTCAACAAGAAAACTGTTGACATAAAATATTAAAATAAGTAACCATCCAATCATGTATGATTTGGAGCTACTAGGCAAAAGCTACCAGCATTAAATACATTTCAAGTTCTTGCATTAGAATATCCTTCTTGCCCCAGGGGCTGAGTTCTGGGCCTGGTGGGGCTGCTGACCACTGCTCATACAGTGCTATTGGTACAAGATGGCAGAAGTTCCTTGGGTAAAGAAACTACATTACTCAGAGAGAAAAATGCACACAATGTCTGCCAAAATGATTCTTCCTTTTGATTTTCTTTACCGTTTTATTTCACTGCTCCTTTCTGCCACTGGACTCCGCCTGGCATGATATATTTTTAGATCACTGAAATCCTAGTAACACACTTTTAAAAATATTTAAGCGATGCACAATTATGTGGATAAAAAAAAAAAAAAATCCAACAGGTCAACATTCCCATTGTTTAGAAGCAACTGCAAAGGAGGATTAGTTGTATGTCCATCGGTACACCATGTTTGCAGGAGTTGAGGAAGCAAAGGAATTTGCTTAATTCCTTAACTCGAAACTAAAAAGAAGCCAAATCAGCACCATTATATGACTTAGCTGTTTTTGCTGCATTTAGAGTAGATGTAGCTGGCATTCAATAAATTCTTTTCATCTCTGTCACCCACCGTACTAGAAATAAGCTTCTGAGGCTAACTTTTAATGCAGAAATCTAAGATAATGCCTAAGTAATAAAAACAAGATCAGTCTTTGTCAAGTTGCTGGACAATTAAATGCCATACTTCCCCCCCATACACACTTCTGCCCCATCTAAGATGAATTTAATTTGGGGACAGAAGGAGTTTCTCTTGAAAAGCCAAAGAAGACAAGCTGCATGAGCTTAAAGGACTACACGAGAGCTTAGGAAGCTGTTTTGAGAGACATAGGAGAGACAGCCAGACAAAGAAAACACATTGAGCCTTAGAAAGTCTCACTGCTTCTCTCTGGGCATCTTTAATTGGCAAAGAAAGCTCAAGGGCCTTTTTTATTCCTCCAACCACACTGTACGAAGTAACTAAAGGATAGCAGATTTCAGGTGTCATCTCTGAGAGGCAGCTAGTGGATATCATAGCTATGGCTACAGCACAAAATACTCTTGTGCTAACCCACTCTGGCCTTGCCCTAGAAACTCTCTGGGACAGTTTGTGTTTAAGAATTCCTTTAGTGTTTCTTGGACATAGTTATGACTACAGTGCAGCCAGGACCGTAATTCAAAGTTTGATTGATTGATTGATTGATTGACTGATGTATGCTAAGCTCAGCTGTCTGGCCACTGACAGATTCAAGGAGTATCCAGGAAACATGGTGAGTGAATCCCCATGCTGGTTGTTTCCTTCAGACACACAGTGATAGAAAGCATCCCTGGGACTCTTTCCTCTTTCATCATAGAAGAGCAGAGAAGAGCATCATATATCCTGAGCTCAAAGACTGACTGCAGCTGCAGAATCAAGAGGCTTACAAGGAGAGGACTCCAGCAAGGCCAGGAACTTTGCTTTAACAAAGCAGGAACTTTGCTTTAACAATTAGTCCCGACCTGTTAAAGAGTGGGACTGCTAGTATTTATAGCAACTTCTGATTCTATTACCATGCACAGCCCTCCATCTGAATAATGTGCAGATATTTTTTGTTCCTGGTAATGGTAAGGGTCTGGAAGCAATGGCCTCTCTCATTAGGTATCTGATTAGGTGAAAATTCCTTTGGGTTTTATGTAATCATCGTGGTGGCATTGCATTAGTTATGAAACAAAGCCTAACTTCATTTGAAGGATTCTTCAATAATCAGGTTAAAAAATTACTTTTAATTTTGATTTTCTACTCTCTCTATATATATTTTAAACATCCACCTTTTAAGTGTACTGCAAACCCACTCAGACATGAAATACACTTTGCATATTTATCCTTTAACTATGCATTTGAATTAGATTGGGGCTTGAGGTCTTCGGAAGTGTCAAGGGGGTATTTTCTATAAAAACGATGAATAATTCAAGAGATGTCTGTCAGAATACATTTAAGTTCATCTTGATTTTGACTGTCACAGGTATGTCATACAAAATCCTGCTAGTAATTATCCCCTATCCCATCTTTAGAAAAAAAAAAAAGAGTTTCATCTATATAACTCAACAAATGCTTCACTGAACTGGAACAGAATAGCGATTTTTAAGCTCTCTTTTGAAGACCATTGTGAACAGCCACTGTGTAGTTTACTTTTCACCGTCCTATTCAACGTTTTTTTGTTTATGGTGACTCTCTTGCTATTGCTTTTCCATTTTTTCCCTGCGAATTAAGATTTTAAAATTAATTATAAGATACTGTGTTTGATGTTTTAAGGAGTCTTGAGGTGGAACAAAGTTTATTTTCATTTGAAAGCCACAATAAATATAGAAATATAATTGAGTGTGCTGAAGGAAAAGGAATAATTTAGAAGTCATAGAAATAATCGCTAATCCACTGAGAATTTTAATCTTTTAAATTAAAACGTTAGAAAACTTAAAGGCTTAATACACACAACTCTAGTAATTTAAGGGACTCTTTACTTGTACCTAGTACCATTTCCTTAATCACAACTAGTAAAATTAGCAGGCAAGGGCACTGTTATGCCCTTCTATCCTAGCCACTGTATCTGTGGTGTATGAATAGGACATAATTCTTGGGAGGGAGGAGGTGCCTAAGGAAAAAATGAAAGGAAGGAAACACAACAACAAAGTAAATCCAAATAAGCTATGACAATGGGGCTGATACTTTAGATTTGCACTATATTTTACAGTTTATGAAGTGTTTTTCCTTTCATTCAATTATTTTGTCTTCACTCTTCTTTAAAATTATTGTTGTCCCTACCTTACAGGTGAGAAAACCATAGCTGGAAGAAATTAAGTAAATTACATATCATTTAAAAAATACATAAATTATTATTTTAGTCATATTACTAAGAACCAATGTTCTTTAAAGAAAGTATAAGGAGGACAGTGTCTCTAGTAAATCTATGAGTTTTTCAAAAAGAGAACTCAGTTAAACTTTCAGGGATAATAGCCCATTAAGGAAACGATAAATACATAGCTACTAATTAAACCTTCCATTGGGATAATTACTTAACTTCATTTCATTGGCCAATGTATTCAGCTTTCAGGGGCCAGTTCTCAGAGACAGAAGTAAAATAAAGTAAGATTTCAAGAAACTGAGCTACTGAAATCTCATTTCTGACATAGTATGAATTTCCATCCCTACCCAAATCTCAAGTCCAATTGTCATCCCCAATGCTGGAAGAGGAGCCTGGTGGGAGGTGACTTAGTCATGAGAACAGACTTCCTCCTTCCTGTTCTCATGATAATGAATGAGTTCTTAGGAGAGCTGGTTGTTTTAAAAGTTTGTGGCACCCTCAACCCCTCGCCCTCTTCCTCCTGCTCCAGCCATGTAGGACGTGCCAGTTTCCCCTTCACGTTCTGCCACGATTGAAGATTTCCTGAGGCCTCCCTAGCTATGCTTCCTATACAGTACAGCCTATGGAATCATGAGCCAGTTAAACCTCTTTTCATTATAAATGAGCCAGTTTCAGGTAGTTCTTTACAGCAATCCAAGAATGGACTAATACAATTTCTTCAGTAGGAAAATTGTTTCCTATTATACAACATGAATATTACATCCCTGAAAAGTATGGCATTATAGAAAGCCAGTTTAGAATAAAAGACATTAAGAAAGTGTATAAAACTTGGTTTTCTACATGTTAAAGAAAATTGTAAATTAAAATACAATATGCATTCAGCTCTATTATTCTTAATGTCAACAAAAAGTCCACAGGCTGAGGTCAGAAAGCAATACAGTTAGACTATAATCCAGACGATAAACAAAGATTACTTATTGATGAAACCTATACAATTAAAGTTTAATTATATATTTGATTTTAGTCATTTTCTTTAGATTTTCATATAATCTTTTCAAAACCCAAAGAATTTGGTCATTTTTTATTATTTCAGCAACTTTCTTACCCCTTTCTGAGTGTACACACCATGATTTGTCTGATTGGCATTCTTCCACATTAATTTATTTAAACTTAGCTATGTTTAAAGTAAGATATTTATTTACTATTTCATACTGACAAAAAAATCAAAGAGAAAATATGACTGGAAATTAATAAACCTGACTTTCACAAAACTAAAAGTTATCCAAATAAACGATCTCACTCATGTTACTGCTGTCTGCCATTCATCAAATGCCTAGATCTTCCCTTATTCCTGGGAAGCATTTGGTCTGTGATCTTAACCTGAACCTAGTTCCCGCCAAAGCATTTGAATTATCAAGTCAATAAATCTCCCTTTGATAAAAGTAGGTAATCCTAATGGCCTGCCTCTTAATTATCATTAATAATTCTGATAGTCACTTTCTGCTATAATTGTACTCTTTCTTGGTTCATAATAGACAGATCCAAGAAAATTCTTAGGTGATTTAGGAAAGTGTGACACATTCTCAAATGAGAGGTCCACTAAATAACCTGACCTCACACAATGAGTTAATACAGATGACCTCTAGGAATGACCTAGAAGGACTCTGTCCTGTTTATTTTCCAAGACAACTTACACTTAGACCATTGCTGTCTGTTTCCCTCCAGTGAATGAATTCTGATAAATAACTGAATTGGCCTGATAGCTGAGGGGTTAACTAAGTACCAGTGGATAGGAGAATTATTGAACAAAATTATTTTTAAATTGTATTTCTCTGCTCTTTTAAATGAAAAATAGTGACCATAATTTAACCTTTTATTGGTGGTCTTGGGTGAAGATAATGAGCCTCCTTTTTTTGTGATAAGATAGATGGAAACTGCTTAGGTAAAATGGAAAGCGAACAAGATTTGGATTCAGTAGCCCTAGGTGACTTTCTTACTATGACATTATTTAGCATAATTTTGGATTATGCTAAATTTTGAGTTTATGTCTATATTTTATTCTCTTTCACTGAAAAATTAGGGCCAATAACATCCTCATTTGGCCATTATATAAACAAATGAAATGATTCCTATAAAACCATATACCACTATGTATTTGCAATATGTTCATTAATTGTGATTGTGGTTGTTTCCATTCTGATCCTACCCCTGGGGGTTGTGGGGCTGTGGAGCTTGGCTCTGTCACCTGTAGAAGGAGCAGAGCTTGTCCAGCTGCAGAACCTCTGGGTGGTGGCACTCAGCCACCTCCACAGCCTTAGTGAACCCACACCACGCCGCAGCTCTAGGCTCTGCTTCTCTCCTATTCTTTTTTCATTTCCCAAAATGATTTTCCTCACTGCTGTTAACGGCTTTCTACTTCCTCTCGTCAGTCAAGATATCCATTATTTCTCCCTCACTAGCCCAGTGACATTCGGTGACACTCGAGGCAACTTTCTTTTACACTGTGTGCTTTTGGGTGTGAAAGATGAGTAGCCGTCTCTCTGTATTTTGAGACTATAAGAGAGTGTGTGTCAAGAACACTTTAAAGTGTGTCACTCCTTCATTATCCAAAGCAGATGATCTCACAGACACCTGAATAGTTTTTCTTGAAGCCTCTCTCAAATGCCAACCTCAAGTGGAATTCCAGGCATGCCCAATTTAAAAGTCTACATCTAAGGTTATACTATTCAAAGTTCAGTGAGGTATCTACGCAACAGGTCAATGTGCTCATGAAACATTTCTTGTTATAACACTTTGTAGCATAAATAGCATCTTGATTAGTGGCCTGACTTAGGGAACAGACAGTGGTAGCAAGAAAAGTAGGTATCTAGTCAATAACTACCCTTTGAAAGACACAGGGAGGAAGCACATTTCCTGCATTCCTTCTCTAGCAATTTGGACAGGGCAGAGATTCTGTTTTGGGGAAGGCCAGATTAGAACTCCTGTCTGGAACCCCAAGTAGACAGGTTAGAGTAGCCACTTAACAATCCTCACAGAAACCTTGAGTTCTGAAAAGTTCTTTCATGGAAAAAAAAAAAATGAAAGAACCAGAAAAAAAATAGTCTTTGTACATGTGTACATATCTATAAGGAATATGAAAATAGCACCTTTGAATATTCTGGGATTATGAAGTTTTCAATCAGCAAATATTATCGTACATGGGAACCTAGAGTTTTGGAACATACAGGAACATGCAGTCTTTCTTTATTTTTCTTACATTTTATACAATTTTATTCATTGGCAGGCAGGGCTGTACCTGTGGTATGAGTTCCAGGGGCCTGAAGGTGTCCTGTGTGGCTAGAAATGAGGGACCTCAGAATGAGCAACAGACAATGGGGACAGAGAAGGGATGAGTCAGGCAGGGTTGATAGTCAGGACTTTCACTCTTTATGAGGTGGGGGTAGGTAGAACTCCATGAATGGAGAGTGACTTGAGCCTTCACTTGGAACCTCACACAGAAGAGTGATCCACGAATGTCCATTCAACTGTGAAGAGAAAGAGAGGTATCAGACCAAAACCAAAAATATGTGATTTATTTTACAAGTACAACCTTTATGAATTTAAAATTCTAGTTCATTTTAAAAATGAAACACTTAACTTCATTTTTGTGATTTTTGAGACAGAGTCTCACTCTGCTGCCCAGGCTGGAGTGTAGTGGTGCAATCTCAGTTCACTGCAACCTCTGCCTCCCGGGTTTAAGCAATTCTCTTGCCTCTGCCTCCCAAGTGGCTGGGATTACAAGTGTGTGCTGTTATGCTCAGCTGATTTTTGTATTTTTAGTAGAGATGGGGTTTCCATGTTGTCCAGGCTGGTCTAGAACTCCTGACCTCAGATAATCCACCCACCTCAGCCTCCCAAAGTGCTGGGATTACAGATGTGAACCACTGCACCCAGCCTTCATTTCTTTTATTTAATGAACATCTATTTATTAGTTTGCCAGACTTGATGCAACACACATAGTGAGAATGTAATTTTATGAACACGAAGAGAAAAATAGTTTCAAGTCTCTAATTGTAACATCATAATGGATATTTCAGGGTCTCTGTAGATGAATTCAAAAATGGCACCACCACTCAAAAGAGGAACTCCTCTCTGATTGTTAAACCCTGCTAACAAATGGCATTGGTATTTTAATTCTTCCAGAAACACTTGGCAGCTGCGATCCAAGGCCACCTATAGCTATAAGATGGCTATTTTAAATGTTCTTCCAAATAAGTAAAGACCTTTTAAGAATATTCAGTTAATTTTAATCTTTAACATTCATATCAGTAACTTTATGGACTGAACTTTTACATTTAAAATTATAATGAAATGGTCTTATTAAGTGATATCATAGGATATCATTGAACAGTAGATTAATTTATAACTTAGATTAGATTTTTGGAGATTGCATTACAATACAAATAATATGGTGTTTTTTCGATATCCATTCATTTGTTGCTTTGTTTACTAAATCCACATTTATCAGAGTCTAATAGAATTTTCTCACAGGAGAAATGATAAAGTTTAAAATCAATGAACACTGTTCTCAGGGAAAGTCTCTACCTTATGTATTAAATTAATTTTAATCAAAACAATTTCGGTCCTTTCCTGCCTTATGTGTTAGCAAATTAAAAATGGAAATGAAGACTCCTTACTCAAAAACATATTTCTTCCTTTTAGTTTACCGGTAGAAAGTCAAGGACTTGAAACTGAACACATTTTTCTTCCAGTTTTGCGGTTGTTCAAAAAGTCAGTAACAGATAGATCGAGAATTGACCAGACATTGGTTTTCTTCAGAGCACGACAACATATCCTTTCTTTATCCACAACAAACAAATCTTATTTAATTTATACATTTTTGTGCTGAAATAAATACTTTTACAGAAGAAAATACCTTCTAGGTTGACTGAGGATCACAGACATTTTATCAGGCTGCCCACGGCTGATAACCAAACACTGTGGCACATGAGCAAATTGTGTAGACCGTGGGTACAACACGACCTTACAGCAGCAGAGTTGGAGAAAGGGCATCTAGATGAACAAATGTCTAATGGAACCTAGACAATTTGCTGTTGCAGCATTGAAACCTTCATAACCACCAAGCAATAGAGAATTTTATTTTACATTCCTAGATGCAAGGTTATTGATGACCAGACCATATGAGTCAGCCAAAAATTTAGTCATGCAGGGGAATCTGAATAATAGTGAAACTGATAGTTTGTACTACAATTTACCTAGGATGTATTTAACCTATGATAGAAACTCTTAAAGAATTCCACTTCATCATGTTACCAGATTAACAGACAATCTCATTTCCTCTGCGAAACATACTGTGGTTGCCCACAACCTAGTAAACATTCTCTAGTAAGCCTGTGCACTTCTGCTCCCACTGTATTGAGTTGTAAAGCTGCTAAGAGTCAGCTGAGTTGGTTCCCAAAGTTAATCCTGTTGTACTTTCTATCAATATTACATAAATTAAATTATCTGAAAGTTGGTAAAATATAAATGTAAAAAGGACTAATTGCAATTTTTATGAAAATTATGTAAGTGACATGGAAAGATAACATCATGGTGAGGAGGTTGCTTAAATATTTGTGTTATGGAAGCAGGTGTGGGTAAGAGACTGGAAGAAAGTATGAAAATCTAAGTTTTCTAAACAGATTGAGATGCAACTGTTTCTCATTCCACTTCAAAGCTATCAAAATTGATAATCATTTGTTATCATTATTGGTGGGACATTCCAAGAAAGATGAAGCAGTATTGTATTAATTCATTTTCACAGTGCTGATAAAGACATACCTGAGACTGGGAAGAAAAAGAGGTTTAATTGACCTTACACATGGCTGGAGAGGCCTCAGAATCATGACAAGAGGCTAAAGGCATTTCTTTTTGTTTGTTTGTTTGTTTGTTTGTTTTGTTTCTGAGACGGAGTCTTGCTCTGTTTCCAGGCTGGAGTACAGTAGTGCAATCTCGGCTCACTGCAACCTTCACCTCCCGGGTTCAAGCTATTCTCCTGCCTCAGCCTCCTGAGAAGCTGGGACTACAGACACATGCCACCATGCCTGGCTAATTTTTGTATTTTTAGTAGAGACAGGATTTCACCATAAATGTACTTCTTACATGAGAGTGGCAAGAGAAAATGAGGAAGATATGAAAGCAGAAACCCCTGATAAAACCATCAGATCTCATGAGACGTATTCACTACCATGAGAACAGTATGGGGGAAACTGCCCTCATGATTCAAATTATCTTCCACAGGGTCCTTGGCACAATATGTGGGAATTATGGGAGTACAATTCAAGATGAGATTTGGGTGGCGACAGAGTCAAACCATATCATGTATTCTAACCAATAGACTTTTATTCAAATAAAAGCCCTTGGCCTTACATTAAAATGTTGATGAATAAATGTCTATTTGCTCATTTTAGGTTAAAATGAAATGTTCAAGGTCACATATAATTTGTTTCATCATTCCCTACTTTAAAAATTAATCAGCCAACTGTTGGCCAAGTACACATCACTTAGGGGGTTACTTCTGTACTTTATTCAGGCAAGTTTTATTGTATTTCTTCTGTGGTTTTCTTGGATGACTACTTTTAAGTTCCTGTGTAGGAACAGTGAGTTGATTTTGAATGGTAACCACAGGAGGAAGATACATTTAATTTATTATTTACATCCATTGTAATGGAATGATAGAACGATAGAAACATTCCTCAGGGTAACTCTGACTTTGTTTTGTTACAAAATGGCTCCAAATGAGTCACTCAGCCTTGATTTCATATACTTGGGTAGTATCCTCCAATATTAATTTCATGGACTGATAGAATATTACAAAAGCAATGCTGTACAACTATGGGACCTAGGCTTTAAGGGGATTGGGACCATCTGCTTTTGCTTTCTTGCTTCCCTGAGATGCTGTGCAAGGAAGCTCAAGCTCTTCTCATGGATCTCAAGCCATGTAGAGAGAGAGACTCTGGAAGATAAAAGATCACTTTGAAGAAAGAAAGACCAGCCAGCATCCATTCATTCCAGTCATCATCGATGAGGTGGTAAATACATGAGCAAGTCCATCTTGGATGCCCCAGACCCAGCCATGACATCAGCTGACTGCAAATACCTGAGTTTGCCCAACTGACACCACAAGGAGTAGACACAGGCTGCCCAGCTGAGCCCAGACTGATTGTAGAATTTTCAGCAAATAAAAAATTGTTTTTTCAAACCACTAATTCTGGGAGTAGTTTGCTACACAACAGCATGTAACTATCCCCAAACTAAATAGTTACAAAGTCTCGAAGCCTCTGGCAGATGGTTCTCTGATTTCCTGAAATATATAACCACAACCTATAATGCACTAGCATCAGTAAAAATAAGAAAGCTTGCCCCCTCCACACACACAAAAGGAAAGCTAGTACTTACGCTTGTTAAAGCTTTAAGAAAAGAGTTCTGTTATTTTTTAAAATTTAGGTTTTAAGTTAAATCCATAACCTTAGAGGGAACATTTTCCAGGGGAGATTTTGCTCATACTGCAGAAATAAAATATGCTATGCTAAAAAGGGAAGTGGCAGCGGTAAATCTGCAATATTTTAAAAATAAAAAGTCAAAGAAGCAGAATGATCAAACAGTCTATCAACACTGCGTTAATTTGAAAAATATAAGCAAGACAACAGATTTGTTATTATAGATTAATATAAGCATGATGTCAAATGTAACTATTGTCTTTAAAATCAGTGTGTCACTGTAGCAGTAACAAACATATGTTAGAACTGATTTTTGATAGTATAATCTTAGCCCTGAACTTCCCCAGTTATTATCCTTCCTGCTGTGTGTGTATATGGAGAACATAAAAAATACTGTAGTTAAAGTGGGAATGGGACAAATGAGAAGGGATATAATCTCTCCCTCAGGAACTTCTACAAAACCAGCAATATCAAAGTAAAGACAATCTTCCAATTACTTGTATAAATAACCATTACAATGATTAATAGTCCTTGTGTTTTTTCCATTCTCTCTAGTACATGTTAAAAGGTGATGTTTTATTTAGAAAATGACCAACATCATTTGACTATTTGCAATAAGGAGCTCCATACAAAAATGATATTCTCAAAGCAGAAAGTATTTTCAGCCTGGTATGAGAAGATAAAATATTTCAAAAATTACTATGCTGTGTATTTCTAGCTTTTTTTTTTTTTCATTTCTCAAGAGACATATTTCTTTCCAGGAGCATAGTTGATAAAACATGATTTATTTTTATAATGTAAGCAGAGAAAAGCTGAGAGTACCTAAGTAGCTTCAATAATCTTGTAAAATTAACTACTGGTGATTTCTGCTAATTTTATATCCTTGTTCTGAGCTTTGATTTAAGGATAGCCTTATTTTGCTGTTTGAATCTGACAGAAAAATATACTTCTATAATAAAAAGAACTTACTAAAACATTTCTTTCTATTCTATAGTTTTCAGAGGAATCTAGTACTCTTTCTATTCACTCAAGAATGCCATTTAAAATGACTAAATTTTAATTAATTGTTAAAGTTAACATCCCTTACTCTGTGTCCTTTCAGTTTAGAATGACATTCTCTAATAGCTAAAGTATGAGAGATTCATTACAGAACATTTGGCAAATAAAAAGTCTTAAAGAGAAAATAGAAACAAAAATAATCTTATAACCCTGAGATAGTCATGTAAATTTTGGTAAACTGTCACCCAGTAAAGATATATGAATGTTTAATACATTTTACACATATGTTTTACTCCTCTGTAAAACACAAAACTTTGGTCTGATTTTTTTCTTTGTAATTTATATTTTTCTGATAGTTGGGAAAATTTTTGATGATCCCTGTTGTTTGTTTAAAAGAGACTTTATTTTTTAAAACAGTTTTAGATTCACAGCAAAACTGAGTAGAAGATATGGAGATTTCCTGTATACTGCCTGCCCTCACATATGTCTAGTCTTCCGTATTATCAACATCCCCCACCAAGTAGTATATTTGTTATAACTGATAAACCTACACTGACACTTTGCTGTGGTTTTAGGGTGTCCCCTAAAATTTCACGTGCTGAAAACTTAACCCTCTGCCTTCATGAATGGATTAATAAGGGCTGCACCCTCAAGAATGGCTTAATGCTACTATCACAGGAGTAGGTTCATTATTGTGGGAGTGGCTTTGTTATCAAAGCAAGCTCTCTTTGGTTCTCTTGCTCTTGGCCTCTTGCCATGTGATGCACTCTGTCATCTTAGGATGCAGCACGAAGGCCCTTGCCAGATACCAGTGCCAGGGCTTTGGACTTAACAGCCTCCAAAAACATGAGCTAAATAAACAACTTTTTTCTTTATAAAATACTGAATCTGCAGTATTCTGTCATAGCAATAGAAAACAGACTAAGACATGCATCATTATCACCCAAAGTCCATTGTTTCCATTAGAGTTTACTCTTTGGTTGTAAATTTTGTGGGTTTAGAGAAATATATAATGATATGTATTCACCATTGTATTATCATACAGGGTAGTTTCACTGCCCTAAAAATCTTCTATGTTCTGCCCATTTATCTCTCCCTCTCCCCACACCCCTTGGAAACCACTCATCTTTTTACTTCTTCATGGTTTTACATTTTTAAGAATATCGTATTGTTGAAATTATATAGTTTGTAGCCTTTTCTGACTGGCTTATTACACTTAATAATGTTTACATTGCTTGATAACTTTTTATTTTTAGCAATAAATAACATTTCATTGTCTGGAGGTACCACAGCTTATCTCTTCACCTATTGAAAGATATTTCAGATGCTTCCAAGTTTTGCCAATTACAAGTAAAAGTGCTATAAGCATCCACGTGCAGTTTGCAGTTTGTGTGCGTGTGTGTGTGTGTGTGTGTGTGTGTGTAGACATCAGTTTTCAACTCCATTGGGTAAGTTCCAAGGGCCACAATTGCTAGATTGCATAGTAAGAGTATGTTTAGTTTTGTAAACAAACAAACAAACAAACAAAACCCTGCTGTCTTAGTCCATTCTGTGGGTTGCTATAATAGAATACCTAAGACTAGGTAAAGTTTTAAAGAAAAGAGGTTTCTTTGGCTCATGATTCTGATGGCTAGAAAGTCTAAGAGCATAGTGCTGGCATCTGTTTGGCTTTTGCTGAGGGCTTCCTGCTGTCCCGTAACATAGCAGAGAGTGAAAAGGAAAGCAGGTGTGGGTAAAGAGACCAAACTCAAGAGGCAACCTCACTTTAAAACAACCCATTCTCATAGGGTTTAATTCATTCTTGTGAGAACTAATTCAGTCTTGTTACCTTCTTTGGTGAGGCATCTTAGGGTCTTTGGTCCAGTTTTAAAATTGGGTGTTTTTGTTTTTTTATTGTTGTGTTTGCAAGAGTTCTTTGTATGTTTTGGATAACAGTCCTTTATCAGAGGTCTTGTGTAAATATTTTTTCCCAGTCTGTGACTTCTCTTTATTCTCTTGAGAGTGTCTTTTGCAGGTCAGAAATTTTTAATTTTAATAAAAAAGCCTAGCTTATTTTTTTTCCTTTCACAGATTGTGTTTTTGGTGCTGTGTCACTGCTGAAGCCTAAGTCATTTAGATATGTCTCCTATGTTACCTTCTAAATGGTTTATAGTTTTCTGTTTTCAGTTAGGTCTGTGACTCACTTTGAATTAATTTTTGTGAAGGCTGTAAGTACTGTGTCCAGAATTTTTTTTTTTTTTTTTTTTTTGCATATGGATATCCAACATTCTAGCATCATTGGGTGAAAAGACTATCTTCTCCATTGTATTACTTTTGTTTCTTTGTCAAAGATTAGTTGGGTCTAGTTCTGCACTCTGTATTTTGTTCCATTGATCTAGTTGTTTATTACACTGTCTAATTACTGTAGTTTTATAATAAACCTTGAAGTCAGATAGTGTCAGCCCCCCAACTTGGCTTTTCTTTTTCAGTATTGTGTTGGTTATTCTGAGTATTTTTGCCTTTTTTCCACAAAATTTAGAATCACTTTGTTGATATCCAAAAAAATAACTTGCTGGAATTCTCATTGGGATTGCATTAAAATCTATAGATCAAGTTGGGTAGAAGTGACATGTTGTCAATATTGTATCTTCCTATCCATGAATATCAAATATCTTTCCATTTACAGGAATCCCCCATTATCTGTAAGACATATTTTCTGAGAACTCCATTGGGTGTCTGAAACCATGGATAGTACAAAACCATATGTATAAAGATGCTTCTAAACTTATAATACAGTTAAGTCATGATAAACTAATTGTAAGTTGAAAATATGGTAAGTCAAAATGCATCTAATATACCTAGCCTATGGAACATCATAACTTAGCCTAGACTAACTTAAATGTGCTTAGAACACTTTCATTAGCCTTGGTTGGGCCAAGTCATCTATCGCAAAGCCTATTTTATAATAAAATGCTGAATATCTCATGCAATTTACTGAATACTGCACTGAACGTGAAAACAGAATGGCTGTATGGATACTCGTAGTACGATTTCTACTAAATGCATATTGCTTTTGCACCATCCTAAAGTAAAAATGTCATAAGTGTAACCATTATAAGTCAGGGATTGTTTTGTACTATGTTTTTTCCTAACAATACATACTTATAATAAAATTTAATTTGTACATTAAGCAGAGTAAGAAATTAACAACTCATACAAAAATTGAAAAATTATAACAATAAAGTATAATAAAAGTTAAGTGAAGGTGGTCTCCCTCTCTCTCAAAATATTTTATTGTACTGTAGTCATTTGTTTTTGGACTGCCATTTACCACAAGTAACTGAGACTACAGAAAGTAAAATGATGGGTAAGGGAGATCTACTGTATTTGAATATCATTTTATTTCTTTCATCAGAATTTTGTAGTTTTCTTCACAAAGATCTTGTACATAACTTATTATATTTACATCTAAGTATTCATTTTATGGGTATCATAGGTGTTATTGTGTTTTTATCTTCAAATTTCACTTGTTTATTGCTGGAAAATAGGAAAGCAATTAACTTTTGTATATTAATGTTGTATCCTGCAATCTCACTGTAATGACTTTTGAGTTCCAGGAGTTTTTTTGTCAGTTCTTTCAGATTTCCTATATAACAATTATGTCATCTGCAAACAAAGACAATTTGATTTCTTCCTCCTCAATATGTGCACCTTTTATTTTGTTTTTTGGTCCTATTGTATTAGCTAGTACTTTAGTAAGATGTTGTAAAGCAGTGAAACAGAAACATCTTTGCCTATTTCTGCTTGTTTCTGATAGTATTAAATGCAGAAGAGGATTTACCCTGCTTTGTCTTGCTCGCATTTGCATGATTCAAAAGCAAAGTTTATTTAGCAAGTTGCTACAAGTTCAAAATTAAATACATTAATGATCTGAAATGTTTTGAAGATGACTGCCATGAAAATTCAGTTTTGTGGTTGTGATGGTTAATACTGAGTATGAATTTGATTGGATTGAAAGATCCAAAGTATTGATCCTCGGTGTGTCTGTGAGGATGTTGCCAAAAGAGATTAACATTTGAATCAGTGGGCTGGGAAAGGCAGACCCACCCTTAATCTAGGTGGGTACTATCTAATCAGCTGCCAGAGTGGCTAGAATATAAAGCAAGCAGACAAACATGAAAAGACTAGCCTCACCTAGTCTCCCAGCCTATATCTTTCTCCCATGCTGGATGCTTCCTGCCCACAAGCATAGGACTCCAAGTTCTTCAGTTTTGCAATTCAGACTGGCTGTCCTTGCTCCTCCGCTTGCAGATGACCTATTGTGAGACCTTGTGATCGTGTAAGTTAATAAACTCTGCTTTATATATTTATCTATCCTATTACTTCTGTTCCTCTAGAGAACACTGACTAATACAGTGATATAAATGGAGTGCCCAGGAGCTTTACATTCAGTTGTGGATTAATGCAGTATCCAGATCTTTCCTTCTCCAATAAGTCATATCATGTTTTCTATACTGCCTCCAAGTGGAAAAATATGAGGAGAGTGTCAGAACTATTCATTTTTAATCAATATAAATATGCATATGGATTTTTAAAAAGTCTCACATTTCCAGCATGGCAGTAAAGTACTATCTCATTTTATTTTAAATCTAGTGTAACTAATCTGGTAGAATATTTTAATTGCTATGAAGTATTCCCACATAAATTCTTCTCAAGCTGTGAGTGCCTAGTGTATACCGAATTGTGTCATTAGTGATTTTTCAGAAAAATATCCTGGGAACTCACCGTTTTTTTTTTAGATAGGGTCTTGCTCTCTTGTCCAGGCTGCAGTGCAGTGGCCTGAGTATGGACCCAAGTGATCCTCTCACTTCAACCTCCCAAGTAGCTGGGACCAGAGGCATGTGACTCCATACCTGGCTAATTTTTATTTTTTTTTTAATAGAGACGGGGTCCCCCTGTAGTGCCCAGGCTGATCTTAAACTCCTGGGCTCATGTGATCCTTGCACCTTGGCTTCTCAAAAGTTTGGATTACAGGTGTGAGCCACCGTGCATGGCCCCAAAACAACCACCTCCTGTTTACCTCCATGTATTCAACTGGATGTTACATTTTCATTTCTTAAGGTATAACTACAGAAATTTTTATATATAAATACAGCAAAACTAAAATACAAGATAAGTTGGCACATTTAATAACAGACTTGAATACGAAGCACAAACTTGAAGTGCAAGAACTACGCCACTTCCAAGGGCATGTTCATTGTCAAGAAAGACAAACAAACAAACACGTCGTATACTGGGAGATGAGTGAAATACACAATGGTCTGAAAAGTATAAATGTGTTTCATGCACTTATTTGAGGGCAGTGGTAGATTGTTTCCCTGTTCAAAGCTTGGGCTTTCAGGAAATTACCATGGAAGTAGTGTACTTAGGCATTACAGGCAGAGTGTAACTTCTGAGCAAAAAAATAATGAAAACAGACAAAACAATAACAATTAGAAGCTTGTTATTTTACATCATGTTTTTACTCATGGCTTTATGAACTTGTATTTGCAATGGTACTTTATCTCTATGAAAGCCATGACTTCCAAAATAAGCAAAGATGCGATTTATTAAATAAGCCTATACTCAAAACCATGGAGAAGTTGTGCTCATTTGAACAGGCCTGCTAACTGCATATGAACAAAATGCCTTAGCATGTAAATATAAGTGTCTTTGTATGTGCCAGAGATGCAGACAGAGCTCACGCAGGGTTCTGTCATCTTACCTGAGGCATCTTCTCAGAATGTGACAGGGCCTAATTATAGATCTGAGGGCACACAAGGGAAACGTAACTCTCCAATTATCAGGCCAATCTGGCTTTCCTAATTTAGGGTGCATTGGGCAGAAAATGCAACAGCACTGCTTCAGAGTTAGATCCTGCAGAGGATAATTATAAAAGTTTGTCCTTCTTAGGGAATTCCAGCATTATGTAAACCCTTTCTTCTTTTCATCTCTATCTTTTCTAAAAAGGGCAGCCTTTTAAATCATGGATATTTGATGAAATGGTCTCAGTTAATCAATGTCAGTACAATGAAACAAAGGATTAAGTTATTTTTAAAAATGAAAACAGCTTGCAATTACAACCTCCTCTGCAAACTAAAAAAAAAATAAAATAAAATTAGCTATAACACGCAGAATAGCTTTAGTCTCTGCTTTTATTAACTTTATTATTTCCTCAATTCTAGTTTCTCCCATTATTAGAATCAATTCAATGGTGAATATGAAGGTTCAAGGTCTCTCTCCACCTACATGTTTTTGCTTTTGTTTGCACAAATCTCAGGGGCTCCATGTTTGGGAAAAAAAAGCAAATGCATTCCAGACCTTGAGGCTGTGCAGGGGATTTGTGAATCATCTCAAGGACACAATTATGGTGGGAGGTAAAGTAGGGTTTAAATGAGGTAATTATCACATGCCTGACCTGGACAACAGTGTGAAGAGTACAGTTTTAAGTAATGAGAGAGGAGAGGAAAAGCTAAAGGCATCTGTGAGCCCTTCTTGAACAATTAGAAGGGGGACCAGATGGTTTGGTCAAATTAATTTCATGCATTTCTCTGATCTGAAGTAATGGGTACAGTCATTCAATATACATGCAGGTCCCATTATGTGCCAAACACTAAGCTACATGCTGGGGACAGTCAGAGTCCTGTAACTGAGCCCCAGATCAACTGCGCTCTGCTCAAAAGTGAAAACCCGAGACAAGAGTTAGTGGGAGGAAAAGCAGGTTTATTTGGAAAGCCAAAACCTGAGAAGATGGTGGACTAGCATCTTCAAGTACCATCTTAAGTCAGTGCAAATGTCGTGTTTATGAATTTTGTTGTTGTTGTTGTTGTTGTTGTTGTTAAGGGCGGGGAGAGAGGAGGGAGTTGAGATCAAGAGGTGATCAATGACTGCAGACATCTGGGCACCATTGGGGATCCAAGGAGGTAGGGAACTTCTTTGTCCTTTGTCAGGTCACAATGCTCCTATAAATCTTTAGCAAAACATAGTTAGTTGTTGACATACTTCTCCTTTAATTTCAGAGTTAGTTAGTTTTAAAAAGGACATGGTGTTTGCATAGTATCTCAGTGCTCTAAAATTATCCTAGCCTATAAGCAGGAAGGGGTAAAGACCCCTTAAAAATGGGGTTAGCTATGTTAGATCTTTTGCTGTTTCACTGTTATAGTTTCTACTCTCAAGGAGCTTACATGAGGACAGGAAATATGGGCAGTTAGAAAATGGCCTGTCAGGATGGGTGATCAGGGTCTTGGAATGAGCAGGGAATAGGACACCTCACCCAAATGTGGGGACCAGGTAAGTCTTTCAGGAGGCAGTGACAACCAAGTTGAGATTTTAAAAGGAGGTAGAAATTGGCCTCTAGGGGAGGAGCCTTTGGAGGACGGAGAACATCTGTAGCAGTGGAGCCAGAGAGAAGATAGCATGAGACTGTTGAGGGACTGGAAGAAATGCTGGGTGGCTGGATCATAGGGGAAGGTCTGGAAGTGCAGCCGCCCAGAAAGGACCTTATGGGTCACATTAGAGGATCTGGGATTTATTTTGCAGAGTGGAGAGTCACTGGATGACATTAAATAAATAAGACTACCTGTATACCCTTCTAGAAAGGCAGCTGTGACCGCAGGTGGACATGGATCACAAGAAGACAAGACTGGAAACAACATTGGGCCTTATTTCAGTAATCTGGGAAACAATGGTAATGTCCAAAAGAATTACCACAATCTTAGTGGCTCAAGACAACGCAAGTTTATTATCTCCTCATTCTGGTGGCCTGAAGTCAGTCATCAGGGCTGTGTTCCTTTCTGGAGGCTGTAGAGAAGAATCCGCTTCCTGGCTGCTTCCAGGCTGTAGAGGCTGCTGCATTCCTTGCCTCATGGCTTCCTTGCTCTTCAAAGCCAGCAGTGGCTGCCCACTCTTTCACATAGTGCCTTCTCTCTGGGTCTGACTCTTCTGCCTCTCTCTTCCCCATTTAAGGGTTCTTGAGATGACATTGTGCCCACCTGGATAACCCAGGCTAATCTTATCCTAAGGTCAGCTGATTAGTAACTTCAATTTCATCTTCAGCCTTAATTCCCCCTTGCCATGTAACAATATATTCACAGGTTGGGGATTAAGGTGTTGACATCTGTTGGGGGTCATTGTCCTGCCTCCCACAGTGAGATAGAGAAGTAGAAGATTCAGAAAGCAGAAGTGACAAACAGTGATAGATGACTTTTTGCAGAACAGTCTGCATGCTCAGTCAATTCAGTTTCTTCCTCTCTTCTTTCCTTCATTTACTCATTCACTTATAGGTTTGCACTATTTTTTTTCTAAATAGGTGGCTGACCATTCTTTACAAGAGGGAAAATATAAAGAGATCAGAGCAGAAGTGACTTAAGGGAAAATCTGAGTAAATAGCCAAGGTTTACCTCTAGAAATTGTTCTGGGATCTCCAACACAACAACAAAGTTGTGATTCCTGTGTTTTAGTCATCGTCTTGGTGATTTTACTCTGAAACACTTTCAGGGAATCATTACCATTCACCTTTAATAACTCTTTAGAAAAATCCCAGTAATTACCCATAAAATATCTAGTTTTAAACAATGTAACTCCCTGGTGATAGCTCCAAGATAAATTACCACATTTCCTCAATTCTAAATATACATTTTCCCACATTATAATGTTTCTAAAATCAGGATTGATATGGACATTTAATATAGTGGGTGTTTTCTTTCTCTCTCTCTCTTTCTCTCTCTCTAAAGCTGTTTTTAGTTGATGAATTCTTACAATTAAGGGAATATGGTAATTGTGAAATGTACTTCTAGCTGTCCTGTTGTACTAGTTTATTAGTTATATAAGGGTTTTTTTTGGTCAAAACTGAATATTATTTTAGAGGAATTGATCTAAAGACAGTTAAAAATAAGCTGAATAATAGCCCCAAAAGATATGAGGTCTCCATCCATAGAACCTGTGACTATTACTTATATGGCAAAATCTTTGCAGATGTGATTAGGTTAAGGGACCTGAGACAGAGAGATTATCCTGGACTCTCAGGGTGGGTCCTAAAGGCAATCCCATGAATACTTATAAAAAAGATATTTGACATACATAGAGGAAAAGGTCATGTGAAACAGAACAGGGAGAGATTTGAAGATGCTGACTTTGAAGAGTGGAGTGATGTGGCTACTAGACAAGGAATGCCAGCAGCCAACAGAAGTTGAAAGAGGCAAGGAACAGATTCTCCCCTTGAACTTCCAGAGGGAGTACAGCTCTGCTGACACCTTTATTGTTGTCCCGCTGATACTGATTTCAAACTTCTGATCTTTAGGACTATGACGGAATAAGTTTCTGTTGTTTAAAGCCACTGAAGGTGGGGCAATTTGTTACAGCACCTGCAACAAACAAATACAGCAGCTTTTCTGACAGTAAGTGTGACACAGAACATTCCTATCTTGTGATGATAAAACAATTCCATGGGGGCCTAGGAAACTTTTATGTTCAATCTTAGTTATGCAAATTATAGTTTTTTCTTTAAATAATTCAGTCATTACAGTGAACTTTGTGATTGTCTCTCTAGCAAGTAGTCCACTGCACCCCTCACCCTGCCATGATGTAACAGGCATAGAATCTGTACAGGGAAGTAAACTCCACCTGCAATTCGAGGGTGGGCTCTGTCTATCTCTCTATCTCTCTATCTATCTATCCACTTATTTATTTATTTTGAAACAGTCTCACTCTGTCACCCAGGCTGGAGTACAGTGGCATTATCTTGGCTCACTGCTACCTCTGATTCTTGGGTTCAAGTGATTCTTGTGCCTCAGCCTCCTAGGTAGCTGAGATTATAGGTGTGTGCTACCACACCCGGCTGATTTTTTTTTTTTTTTTTTGTATGTGTATTTTTTTTTTTTAGTAGATATGGAGTCTTGCCATGTTGGCCAGACTGGTCTCAAATTCCTGGCCTCAAGTGATCCAACCACCTTGGCCTCCCAAAGTGCTGGGATTACAGGATGGGCCACTGCGCCTGGTTAGCTCTATCTATTACTTAATCTATCCATGTTAAACCCATTTCTCCAACCGCACTGATTGTCTCAGTTACGGCGCACAAAGTTAATAGCAAATGAAATTCTCTTGGACATAGACGATGATTTAGAAATATGATCCAAATCCTACTAAAAAGTTATGAGATGTTTGCGAAAAATGGTTCCTCACCCTTTGCAAGCGTTTTTTTTTTTTCTCACTGGATATGAACAAGGAAAAAGTTGATGGCATGGTAGACAGAATGGAGAGATGCAGAGATGTGGGTTCTGGATGACAATGCTGATATATTAGATTCTTTACTGAGTACTATCATGGCATAAATACTGTTTCATACAGCTTATGTGATTATTTAATGTCTATAACAATGCTCTGAGGCACATAGGATACATACATTCACACTGATACACCTAGATACTTTTGTGTGGCGTAGGTGGGGAGATAGGCATCACTGCCTGAAGCCACCAAGCACTGAAATCACATTGTAGCATGGGCAGAAAACTCCTCCCTGATTCTCTGCAGTACAAGTCTAATCAGCCCCAACTCTGAATTAACCCAACTCTCTGCTTTCTCCTGGATTGTTTGTATGGTTTGGATATTTGTCCCCTCCCAATTGTTTGTTGAAATTTGATCCCAATGTTGGAGGTGGGGCCTAGTGGAAGGTCTTTAAATCATAGGGGCAGGTCCCTCATTAATGGGTTAGTGCCTTTCTCATGGCAATGAGTGAGTTATTGATCTATTAGTTCATGAGAAAACTGATTGTTAAACAGAGCCTGGCATCTTCCTCCTTTCTGTCTTTCCTCCTCTCTCTCCATGTGATAACTGCTCTCCTTCCCCTTCTGCCATGATTGGAAGCTTCCTGTTGTCACCAGAAGCAGAAGCCAGAACCATGCTTCTACAGCCTGCAGAACTGAGAACCCAATAAACCTCTTTTACCAGCCTCATGTGTTTCCTTTATAGCAACACAAATGGACTAAGGCAGGTATCAAATACTGTTAGTGAAAGCCGTGTAACTGAATAATATAATACCCCATAACCCCATCATTTCCCACTTCATTTTAGATATGAGTGCTGCTCAGTTATTCCTTCACTTGCTACCTGCCAGCTAGCATTCAATTCTCTAATATAATTATAAACATTTATTGCTTTCCTCTATTGCCCCAACCCACTTGATTTTCCTGCTGTCCACAGAAGACCTTGCTTATCATGTCACAGAGATGAGGGTGTCACTTGTGAACATCCTCAACCAGTTCACCCATCCTTCTTTCTCACTCAGTCGTGGGTTACAGCTGGGTTCAGCTGTGCAAGGTTCTCTACCTCTAAATTAGTTCCCATGGTTGTCTATTAGCCCAACCTCCGACATTCTGCAGGGACTGTGCACTAACAAGGGAAAACTGAACTCATTAACAGCTCTTCCCCTCATTAAAATCTTGCCTTTCTCCTTGTATTCCATATTGCTGTGGTAATTGGAAATTAACGAAAATGGAGGTAGGAATGAATGGGTGTAGGAGGCGAAGCATGTGGCGGGCGCCTGTAGTCCCAGCTACTCGGGAGGCTGAGGCAGGAGAATGGCGTGAACCCGGGAGGCGGAGCTTGCAGTGAGCTGAGATCCGGCCACTGAACTCCAGCCTGGGCGGCAGAGCGAGACTCCGTTTCAAAAAAAAAAAAAAAGGCCGGGCGCGGTGGCTCAAGCCTGTAATCCCAGCACTTTGGGAGGCCGAGACGGGCGGATCATGAGGTCAGGAGATCGAGACCATCCTGGCTAACACGGTGAAACCCTGTCTCTACTAAAAAATACAAAAAAAAAACTAGCCGGGCGAAGTGGCGGGTGCCTGTAGTCCCAGCTACTTGGGAGGCTGAGGCAGGAGAATGGCGTGTACCCGGGAGGCGGAGCTTGCAGTGAGCTGAGATCCGGCCACTGCACTCCAGCCTGGGCGACAGAGCATGACTCCGTCTCAAAAAAAAAAAAAAAAAACAACAACAACAAAAAAAATCAAAAAAAAAAAAAAAAAAAAAAGCTAAATCAGAATTCTCTGTCTTGAAAGCCTCAGGAAGATAAGGGAATTGTACTGATTTATCCCTGACTGCATTAGGAAGGCAGAACTAAGCTATCAACAAGGACAGCAACAGAGCCAGGTCAGCTCCCTCATTTACATCTTACATAGTGGGGAATTACCATGGGTGGACTAAGAAACCTATCATCTTTTACTAGTATAGAAGCACTCCAGAGCACTATACAGGAAATACCCTAAGCTTTGCTAAGTGAAAATAACAGGTTTTCAACCACTTTTCATTGAGGGTATGACGATACAAGAAGGCAAGCATCAAATATTTTATACAGTTCCCTAATTCAATAATCTTCCTTAGATTTTCCCTCTCTACAACCCCCTATCCACTTATTACCTTTCCCAGAATCATCACCCAACTACTGTTCCTCCTCTTATTGCTGTTGCAGACATTAGCCTCAACATTCCTGTGATAGACAATACTATCTTCCCCGATCTCCATCTGATGAAATCCTGCTCACCTTTCAAAGTCCAACCCAAATGTAATTTCTTCTGTGAAAACTATAGTGGCTTCCCTTTTCGCTCATCTTATCAGAGAAGATTGGTCATCCCGGTCACTAACCTAGTGCTCATACTCCCAATGGCATCCATATATGATTAGTCAGGCAAATCATTCTTATTTAGCTTTGCACTCTGGGAATGGAAGGGCAGAGACATGATATCTTTGTCTTTATAGCCCCTATTCCTAACACTGCTGTTGACACTATTTTGTTGAAATGAGTGCTCTAAATATAAGAATACATGTATAGGCCTATTGCCACAAAGGTTTGTAAGTTGTTCATAATTCTCAGGAAACACAGCAAGTACAAGTGCTGGGCGTTGTTGTGTTGCATAATTCCAAGAGGCAATGCAATTTGAGTTAGGGAAGTTGTGAATGGGGAAAGACAGAGGCGCCGTACACTGAGGCCTAAAGAAACGGCACAAATCCTACTACAGCCCTTTTGCTATCTCTTCAAGTCAGTCCTGAAATGACCTGGGAGAAGAGTGCCAGACAGAGAAAGTTGCAAATTGGCTCATCTCCACTGTGGACTAGGAACTCACTGAACTGAGATACATACATGAAAAGGGCACAGAGATGATTACTTTTCAAAGGCATATAAAACACCTAAGTAGAATAATACATGAATATTTCAGTACCACTAAATTCCTCACTGCATTAAAATCTGTCATCCATACAGTAATAGATGGTTTTGAACTTATCACTCTCATATTTCCAAACTAGCAAATATAAAAGGGGTTCTGCATGCTTATTTCCTTGATTTTCTTCATTTTAATTTTTTAAATTAGATTTTAAAATGTTGTGGGTACATAGTACGTGTATATATTTATGAAGTACATGAGATATTTGATACAAACATGCAATGTAAAATAAGCACATCATGGAGAATGGGGGTATTTGTCCCAGCAAGCATTTATCCTTCGAGTTACAATCAATCCAATTACATTATTTAAGTTATTTTTAAATACACAAATAAGTTATTATTGACTATAGTCACTCTATTGTGCTATCAAATAGTACCCAGTTCTGCATGTTTGTTTAGACAAAACTTTGCTAGTCACAGCACAGATTGTGCTGATTGTAGACTATTGATAAGCTTTACTTGGAGAATCAAATATTGCCACCTTTTGTTATCACTTCTGACATGCCAGGCACTATAGCGAGCACTCATATAAATGCAAGTAGGATTGTCCTTGGACTCACAGGTAAGGAAAGGAAGGCTTTTCTCTAAGAGGCTGGATGATTTATTCAAGGCCACAATCCAGCAAGTGAGAGGCCAGGATATGAAACTCAATCTGATGAATGTTACAGCCCATGCCCTTAATTACCAGGAAGAGCATAATGTTCTCTAATGAGGTGCAGGAGGTGCAGCCACCCAAATGCTGCCAGAGGTTGCTGCTGGCAGGAGGGGGATGTGAAGCTTTCCCCGAGTAAAAGAACCCCCCCTTCTCCAGACCTTTCTCAAGTCTCACAGAAGCATGTGTTTCATTTTGTCCTGTTTCCTGTGGAATTTTCCATCAGCAAGGACACCAAGGTTTGGGAACAGAAACAAGAGGTTAGAAGTTTCTCTGTCTGTACCTCCATGCTGAGGCCATCATCCTTGAAGGCAACACAAGGAAGGTCTTTTGATCATTTGTAGCTGCTTCAGCTTGAAGGGACCTGTGTGCGTTTTCCTGGGTATCAAGCCTTGGGATTTGCACTTCCAAAAATGCTCCTCCTACCATCTCTCATAGTCTTCAATCTCTACTGTCACCTCTGTAAGGCTGTCCCCTTTGTTTCCATAGGTTCCTGTCCTTATCCTAGTTAGAGTCCCTACACCATATCCAAATCACCGGTTCACTGATTTCCCTCAGTGGACTGGATGCTCCTTGGGGTCATGATCTCTGTCTTCTTCACTGTCCTATCTCTGATGCCTAGCACTGTGTGTGGCACTTCGTGTGAGTTCAGTAAATAATATTTCCTTTATGAATGAATGATTATTTCATATTAACTGTTATCAGCTATCGAGGATCTGAGGAAGGAAGGATCAGAACTAGTAGGTGCTATTTTATGGAATAGGGAGAGGATGGTCATCAGAGAAGATTCAGGACACAAATTGCTATTAAGGCTAGAATCAAGGAGGAGCATTGGATCAGGTTTGGGGAGTCATAGGGCTAGGTTAGGGCAGAAAATGAGGTATTCTTCATAGTCATAGGATACAGGGTACTTGTTGTGATGGGGAGGAGGCAGCATGAGAAGGAGTGGAATAACAGAAAGCAAGAAGAAAATACTACAAACAAATTTTAATCATAAATTATGGTTAAAAGTATTCTCTCTCTCTCTCTCTCTCTCTCCATATATATATATATATATATATATATATAGTCTATGATAATAATCATATGTACTTGATTCTTGGCTCATGTGATTAGGAGGCCATGCAGTCCCATGATCTGCCATCTACAAATGGAGAAAGCTGGTGGTATAATTCAGTCCAGGTCTGAAGGGAGAACTGGGGTTGGTGGTGGAGGTGGGATGTGCTTGTGTAAGTCCCGGAGCCCAAAGGCCCAAGAACCAGGAGCTCCAATGACCAAGGGCAGGAGAAGATGATGTCCCAGCTCAAGAAGAGAGAGAGAAAATTTGCCGTTCCTCTGCCTTTTTGTTATATTCAGGCCCTCGAATGATTGGATAATGTCCATGTACATTGTGGAGGCCATCTGCTTTACCCAGTCCCCAAGTTCAAATGCTAATCTCTTCTGGAAACATCACGGACACATCCAGAAATAACGTTTTGCCAGCTATCTGGGCATCCCTTAGTTTAGTCAAGTTGACACATAAAATTAACTACCAAAGTAGTTAATGTAATGAGACCGTGTTTCTTAGACCTTCTACAATAAGCTAAGAACAGTGGCAGTTAATACGTGTCATGCCCTGCCCATTCTAAGTACTTTTATACATTCTGTAATCTCTATAACTCTGTGAACTATGTACTATCGTTTCCAAATTACAGTTTAAAAATGGAGCATAGAGAGGCTGAATTATTTGACTGAGGTCACACGCTGGTAAGTGGTAGAACTGCAATTCCAACCCAGGGAGTTTGATTCTAGGTCTGTTCCCTGGCACGGACTGAGGTAGTCACAATGGGAAATATAAAAGTAGATAATTGGCCGGGCGCGGTGGCTCAAGCCTGTAATCCCAGCACTTTGGGAGGCCGAGGCGGGCGGATCACAAGGTCAGGAGATCAAGACCACAGTGAAACCCCGTCTCTACTAAAAATACAAAAAATTAGCCGGGCGCGGTGGCGGGCGCCTGTAGTCCCAGCTACTCAGGAGGCTGAGGCAGGAGAATGGCGGGAACCCGGGAGGCGGAGCTTGCAGTGAGCCGAGATCGCGCCACTGCACTCCAGCCTGGGCAACAGCGTGAGACTCCGTCTCAAAAAAAAAAAAAAAAAAAAAAAAAAAGTAGATAATTTTGAGAACTACATGGGAGGAAAGAGTTTGGAATTGCTGTTGGCTGGATTTGCAGGGGCAAAGTGAAATGGGCAGGCAAGAGGAAAGGATAGTTAATAAGAAAGAGAAAAAAATGAAAATGGTTTATTTTTGTTTACCTGGTATTTTGAAGATCAGAGAAAAAACATTTATCAAATTATGTCATCTTATTTTACTCCAAACAAATGTAAGGGAACATAAACTATGACTGTAACTGGGTAGATACAGCAGTCATCACTGATGCTAGAAGATAACAAAACTAGCTTCTTGCTAATAAAAAATAAAGCACCTTTCAGCTGTGATTATAAATATATACTTTTACTTACATCAGGCATAGGTTAGGTTGGAAAATGTCCTCTTTTCCCAAGCAAAATAAGTAATGAAGTTTAACATCTTTTACCTTTAAGTAAGATATGGATTCAACCTCGGCTCCTCTTTTTACTAGCTTTGTTAATTTGAACAAGTTAGTTGCCTTATTCTTCATGGGATTTCATAGGTTAAATTTGCAATATGTAGAAATCATCAAGTTCAATGCTTGCACACAGTAATTGCCCCCATAAATGGTATCTATCATTAGCAATAGCCAGCCTGATGAAAGCCAAGTGCTCTGTTCTTGTGGTCCTTGTAGTTCTTGCCAGTGGAAGCACATCACTCACAAAGTTGAAGGGGGGGCTTGTGGCTGTCTCTCCTGAAAATGCATTGGACAGTGGGATTTTGTGTGTGTGTGTTCAAAAAAGCTCATTTGAAAAGGCTGAAACTTTACCCAAATTTGGATTTTCTCCAAAACAAAGGCTTATGCTAAGGTATTCAGTAAGATTGCATCTAGTAGTGCCAAGCAAAACCACTTCACATAATTAGAGAGGCCTTGGTGGAGCCATATATCCCAGGAATGGTTGAGTGGGTTTATAGTTGGAAACAGAAGAGAAACTGAAGTAGGGCTTCACCCAAAACATCATCGTCACCCAAACGGTTGACATTTCTGCTACTTTTCTGAAGTGGATCATGAAAAAATTGGCAGGTAGCTCCTCAACATGCAAGTGGATGGAATCACTGACATATAGTACTGCAAGCTATTGGGTTTTGTTCACTATGGCTAATTTGAGGTATACTCATCCTTCACATTTTAATTCATGCTCGCAAATAACCTTCAAAACTTGGTTGGACTTGCCTGCTCGTTCACAAACCCTGAGCTTGCTTCATTTGTATCACCTGCTATCTTATTACCTGAAACGGGCTCAGAGGTCTGTGCTCTAAACTTCTATCTCCCACAGGGCAGAAACACTGTCTCACCTGTTTTTGTATCTCAGTGGTTACTTCATAGAAAAAGTATTAATAGCTTCTATTCTATTCTTTTTTATCATATAGCAGTTCCAAATATGATTTTATTTTATCTTTCTATGAGGTAGACACTACTATGACCCCAACTTATGTATGAGAAACAGAGGCACAGGTGGCTAAGCTAGAAAGGAAATTCAGGTCAGGTTATCCCACTCCAGTCCCTACATAAACCAATGCACTAGATTGTACTTCACAGCCTGTGTGGAATAATCCTCACATTACTCTTCCTGAATAAAATAAGAGGGCTTGAGAGAATAAGTTTACTTAGAGTCTCATGACTTGGAATAAAACAAAAAGCTAGGTTTAGTTTCTAAAAATACTGATAACTTTGCTCTTCACATTCCACAAAATTCTTTCATTTGCTCATAAGCAGCCTTTTGGGTTACACATTCTCTTTAATCACGTTATATGTAATGGCTGTGTTTCTACAATCAACTTTGGACTTACTATATATTTCCATCACAAAGAACAGAACCATACCAGGTGCAATATTAATGAGATATCTTTGGATTATTGGCATTATCTATGGAGGATTTCAATATCAATCTTTAATCCTTGACATAAAATGTGGTTTGCCGACAATTCAGTCCCCAAGGCATGGCTGCTGTTATACTGTGGGTACCTTTATTTAGGCAAGAGCCTATCATGAGACAGAACTATCAGAAACTTCCTTTTAAAGGCAACAACATGTAAAGTATGAAAGAAAATCTTAAACAGAGCCTTAAAAAAGTTGAAGTACTGAATGTCAGCATATCTGTGTTTACTGAGTGACCTGGGTACTGGATAACCTGAGGGAATGAGGCCATTAGAGTCTTTGAGAACTGAATGGAGACCTGTGGTATGACAGAGACCAAACACAACCCATGGCAAAGGACTGGGAGAGTCATTTTAGGTGATAGGCACAGCTGGACCCCTATCACACTGCTTCTCCCACTGCCTTCCTAAAGATTCCTTTCATAAAATCTCAATGGTCATTAAGAAATAGAGCTGGCATCTGACAATCCATGGAAGGAACTGCTTTTCCATCCACTTTGGAGAAATGGCTACATGCGACATCGAGCAGAAGACGATGAGGACAATAATGATGATGATGGTGGTGAGTGTTCACTGAGTTCTTTGTATGTGTCACTTACTCACCGGTTTAATCACTCTCACCCCAGAATTTGTGGGGTCTGGGGAAAGAGTAGAAATGGAGGTCACATGACCTATTTTGGTCCACTTCAAAATTATTAATCAAGATAAACAGTTACCAACTATGTTCTATTTTCCTATTTGACAAATATTCCTTCATAAAAACCTGAAAGGCCATGAGTCTGGGAATTATGCCTTCTCAGCCTCCTCAAAGCTCTGTGTGGGAGTGTGGGAGCACAGGAAAAGACCCTCAGTTCACCTCCTTCTCTTCCCACTCAGTCTGTGCAACTCTGCAAGGGGACATAGGTGTGTACAGGTCAACATCCAAGTCCACAAATCAAAGCACCCCCCCATACCCTTGCTAACTGTCCCTTCTTCAGGAGGAGAGATGGTCACACAGGCAGGGTAGGGTAGCCACCTGATATGGCCTGGCTCTGTGTCCCCATCCAAAATCTCAACTTGAATTGTAATCTGAATTGTAATCCCCATGTGTTGGGGAAGGGACTCATGAGAGGTGATTGGATCATGGGGGTGGTTCCCTCATGCTGTTCTTGTGATAGTGAGTGAGTGACTTCTCATGAGATTCAATGGCTTTATAAGGGGCTCTTCCCCCTTCACTCCCACTCTGTCTCTCTTCTGACACCTTGTGAAGAAGGTGCCTGCTTCCCCTACCACCACGATTGTAAGTTTCCTGAGGCATCCCCAGCCATGTGGAACTGTAAGTCAATTAAACCTCTTTTCTTGATAAATTACACAGTCTCAGATATATCTTTAAAGCAATGTGAAAACAAACTAATACATCAACCTTCAGGAGGACAGATGGAAAACAAGAAGCCTGCAAAGGCTCTGAAGCAGATGTAAGGGCATCAGGGCAGGAAGCTAGAGTTCTGGTGCCCAGAACTTGTTCTGGAAGGGGTAACATGAACTGGAGGATGGGGCAAACACTTTTTTGACACCTCTCCACATTTCCTAGATTCCTCACTTTGGAAGAAAGAGCACTACTATAGAAAGGTAAAAATGGTTCCCTCTGAATTCCAGAGCCAGGATGAAAACCTTCTGCCCAGGTCTGAGGTATACCGGGTTTATATGAATCATCTAATTTAACATTTTACTGCTTTTAAAATCCATGAAATCACTACTGTTCTTATCCTCTTACAGATGAGAAAACTGAGACATACAAGAGTTCAGTAACTTGCCCACTAGTGATAGAATCCGATAAGGGCAGTCTGACACCAGAACATGTCCTATAATATGCTGTAACTTAAGAACACTGACATAAAATAAAAACTAGATAATTTCTTCGAAACCACTGCTATCGTTAGCATGTGTCCCCAAAGTTTATGCGTAGGAAAGTTAACCCCCAGTTCAATAGTGTTGAGGGGTGGGACTTTTAAGAGGTGACTGGCTCATGAGGGCTCTGCCTTCATGAATGGATTAATATCATTATTGTGGGAGTGGGTTCATTATCGTAAGAGAAGGTTTGTTATAAAAGTGTGTACAATTCCCATCTTGTGCTCTCATGGTCTCTTGTCTTTCCATCTTCTGTCTTCTTCTGTCATGGGATGATGCAGCAAGAAGGCCCTCACCAGATGGCAGCATCTTAATATTAGACTTTCCAGCCACCAGAATTGTGAGAAATAAATTTATTTTCTTTATAAATTACCCTATCTGTAGTATTCTGTTATAGCAACACAAAATGGAGTAAGATAACCACTGAATTGAGATATGGTTTAAAGAAATCATAAGTCATATAAATTTTTACTCAGATTTGAAAATATCTCGGCAAGTTTCACATTGCTTGAAATCCTAAAATATATCAGAGATTAAGATGCTTCTCCAGTGCAAAAGATCTTTCAATGTCAAGTTCAATCCAGACCTCGTCAGTTCAAGGTATTTGGAGAAGCATTCTGTCTTCATCCTTAAGGGCAAGGCAAGGTAAGGCTCTCTTTTGAAAATAGAAATTCAAGTCAATAAGAAACAATGTGTTTTTCTGGGAGATGAAATCAGAGTTCAGCTGGTCCTGGTTATAAGGAAAAAGCTAGGATGCTGACCAGAGCCTTCTATACAGAGCATAAATGAACCACTAACATGCAAGAACCAAAAGACAAGCTCTGGTTGCCAAGTGTTTGGTTTTGCTCCATACTGTGAAGATGCATTTAAAATATATTTTCGAAGTATGTTTGAGAAACACCACTACAGTCCCAGGGAGTGGCATGATCCCTGGCACATAAACATAATCATTCATTTGCCAACTAATGGTACCTCTAATTTTGAATATGTTCTTATTGACAAGCTGCACAGAATATAGTACTTAAAATAAATAAAAATACTGTGCTTTCCTTTCTTAAACTTTTATGATGCACAGCCAAAGGGGATGTATCAGAACAAGCAAATGAGCAACATCTGACTCTTCAAGTTAAACAATTTTTTAAGCTAAGCTTTAAAAACTGTCATTTTACAACTTTGTCAGCATTTAATTACTGTGTAAATTGTACAAATACACTTCGATTAATTACTTTCAGATGTTTTTAAGTGATAAAAGAGCACTACTTTCCATTTTAATTTATATAAACCACTTTCTAATTTTGGTTCAAGTATTTTATATTTTTATGGTTTCATTATGGCTCTCCTTTTTGATTTAATTACATGTTGCTAAAATATCCTTTTTTTCTACTAAAGAGTACTGGAATTCTACCTTTTTCCATGTTAAGAAGTTCAAAATCTATTGAGAGTACCTACAAATAGCATTAACTATATGAGACAGATACAGTACTACATTTTACTGTTTAAAAAACAAATCAGTTAGGAACTGTTCCAGACTAAAGAGAACCTTCAAATATATGCAATATTTGATCCCAGCCTGGATCCTGTACCAGAGTGACAAAAAATGCTAGAAGGACATTAGTGACTCAATTCATAGAATTAGAGTGCAAATGGCATGTTAAAATATCACATGTGTGTATATATAAAGGGAGAGATCAGGCACATGTGTGGGAGAGTTCAAATGATAAAGAAAATGGAGTTAAGTATTAGTAAGAGGTGAATCTGGGTAAGGGCTATATGGTTTTCATTTTGCTATTTTTATTCTTGCAACTTTTTGATAAGTTGGAGATTATTTCTAATAAATAGTTTTCTAAAATGACGTGTTATAAAAATTTTTTCTCAGCACTTTTTTCCCTGGAAAATTCTTTCATGGATTCATAAGCTTAGTTACCTAACGATAAATAAATATTTAATATTTACTGCCCTTGCCTTATTACGGTCTCACTTGGTTCTAGCTGAGTCTGAGGCAACCAGCCAATGTGGCAGCAGGTTTAGCTGGAACATTGGAAAAGTCAAGGAGAAGTCATGCTTGGGACAAAGAGGCCAGGCCTGGCTTCCCTCTCCCCCTGAGCCTTTCCTCCCAGCACTAGCCTTTGAAAGTTTTGAGTCTTACTGCACCAAGATGTGGTGAGTGGTTTGCACTTCATCAGTGCTACTACATGAATGACTGCGTGAGCAAATAAATGAGCAACTGCAAGAACAATAACAAATCTTTTCAGCTATTTTATGTAAAATGTAGGCAATTGACTTTTACTTCTTGGAAAACAGAATAGATGTACTTTTTCCTATTCCTCCTGCTAAGCACAACTAAAAAGCCCAGATATTATATAAACAATAATAAAACAAATCTAAGAAGATTCTGAAAGGTGGTGAGATAAAGGCAGACCGACAGGAATTCTGGGACTCAAGGAGTGACACAGTGGTGAGATCCCTGGCTTTTCTCTCTGCTGCTTTATATATCCCAGATTTGGAACTGGGAAAGTCAACAACTCAAAAATGCCAACAAGGATGAAAAAAAAAAAAAAGCCCAATGAAAGCCTGCTCTCTCTAGTTAAAGGACAAGAAAAGAGGCAGCCAGATAAAACAAAAAACTTTTAGCCATTGCTCTATTCTAGCCAAACACCACAGAAAAAAAAACAAAAAAACAAAAAAACAAACAAAAAAAAAACTGGCCCCACCACCCATGCCAACAAATGCCAAAGTGGAGAGTCTAGACTTCAACCTTCTCTGAGCTGTAAGGAGCTGATTCAGTTTGCCCCCCACCTGACCTCCCTCCCACTGAGGTGGTATCAGAGAAGGCCAAATAAGGAGCTGGGACATTTATCCCCTCTGAGCGGCAACAAATCCTGTTTTTTCCCTTACCTCCCGTGTCAACGGAGACCACATGCATGGGGAGGCTGGGCTTCTGCCTCCACCCAGCAGTAATGAGGCATCTCTCCCTCTTCTCCCTGGGTGGAGTCAGGAGAGGCCTAATGGAGGGTCAAGAGTTTTTCACCAACCGGTGGACATGAGGCAGCCCCCACCCATGTAGTGTCAGGCGGGCTACAGGGGAGCAGTAACCAGGCACTCATTCCTCCCAGCTAGGGAAGTGTTAGTAGAGACCTAGTGGGGAGTCAGAAGTGCCACCCCTGCCCAGCAGTAACGAGGAGCCTTCCACCATTACCACATTGGGTATCAACTGAGGCCCACTAGTATATCTGGAATTCTAATGCTACCTGGCATTAACAAGATGGTGCCCCCATTTCCCTTGTCAGAAAGGTGTCAAAGGAAGACAGCTCAATCTGAAGGTTGAAATAAAATTTAGAGTCTTACAACATAACACCCCAAATAGTCAGGTTCAATAAAAAATTACAAATCATATAAAGAACTGGGAAATCTCAAAATGAGTGAACACTGACAATTGACAGATGCCAACGCTCAGATAACAGTGATGTCAGAAGTATCTAAGATTTTTAAGGAACTGTAATTAAAATGCTTCAGTGAGTAATTATAAACATGCTTCAAGGAAATGAAAAAATAGAAAGTTTCAGCAAAGCCATAGACAGTTTCAACAAGGAAATAAAAGATGCAAATAAGGGCGGGGTGCAGTGGCTCAGGGCTGTAACCTAGCATTTTGGGAGGCCAAGGCGGGCGGATTACGAGGTCAGGAGATGGAGACCACCCTGGCTAACATGGCGAAAACCCGTCTGTACTAAGAAATACAAAAAACTAGCCGGGTCCGGCGTCAGGCGCCTGTAGTCCCGGCTACTAGGGAGGCTGAGGCAGGAGAATGGCGTGAACCCGGGAGGCGGAGCTTGCAGTGAGCCGAGATCGCGCCAGTGCACTCCAGCCTGGGCCACAGGAGAGACTCCGTCTCAAAACAACAACAACAACAACAACAACAACAACAACAACAACAACAAAAGATGCAAGTAAGAACCAAATAGAAATTTTGGAACTGAAAAATAACTGACAGAAGAAATCTCACTGGATGGGTTTGAGGAATGGAGGGGACAGATGGAAGAATCAGAACTAACTGGAAGGTAAAACAATAGAAATGATAAAATCTGAAGTTCAGAGAAAAAAAATAGACTGAAAAAGATGAACAGCCTCAGAGACCTGTTGGATTATCCCAAAACATTGAATATTCATGTCATTGGAGTACTGGAAAGAGAGGAGAAAGAAGGTGAGGCTAAAAAGGGATTCGAGTAAATTATTGCTAAAATATTTCCAAATTTGTCAAAACACCTGAACCTATAGATTGAAGAAGTTGAGTAAATCCCAAGCATGATAAAAACCAAAGAAATTCACACCAAGGCATATAAAAAAAACTTCAGAAAACTAAAGACAAAGAAAAAACTCTTGAAACCAGCCAGAGAGAAAATATGCATTTCCTATGAGGAAAAAAATAATTGAATGCCCTTAGATTTTCCATCAGAATCCACGTAGGCCAGAAGGAAGCAGAAAAACAAGTTTCAAGTGCTGAAAGAAAGGACTGTCAACCTACAATTTTATATCCAGTGAAAATAGTCTTCAGGAATAAAGGGGACATCAAGGCATGCTCAGAAGAAGGAAAACTAGGACAATTTGTCACCAGCAGGTTTGCACTAAAAGTATGGCTCCAGGAAGTTTCCTAAACAGAAAGGAAATGATAGAAGAAAACTTGGGACATAGGAAGAAAGAACATGGCAAGCAAAAATATGGTTAAATAAATAGACTTTCCAGACTCTTCTTGAGTTTTCTAAGTTATACTGAAGCAAAAATTATAACACTATCTGATATGGTTCTAAATGTTTGCAGCTACAAGATCTATGAGTTTGCAGTATCTATGCAGAAGAAAGCAGAGGAAAGCAATGAATTGTCTGATGAACTTGGGAAAACAAATAAAAAAAACTTCAGAGGCAAAGACCAAACTAAAAGGAATACATAGCAAATGTAAATTTAGCCATATACATACACATAGGCATATACAGATACAGAGGGTGATGCAGTGGACCTCAGAAGAATGAAATTGTATGTGAAGTTACTTAAGGATGTTTTCAATAGAATGGCTATTGACAAGCCTGAAGGCCCGGTTGTGGAGTCCACCTCATGACCTTGTATGTACGGGCGGACATCTAACCTGCTCTTGTGAACTGCAGCCTCTTTTGGTAAGCCACCTATACTGTCCCCTCTTGAAGAGGGGCATCTGCCATTGCTTGTATTGTCCTCCTCAGTAGCCAAGGCCTCATTTCTTCCTGAAACACGTTCCTTGTTGCTGCTTGTCCATGTGAACGTCTAAGCATCGCCTGTTCCTGCTATTTATAGGGACACCCCATAATCTCACAGTGGAGGCTCCACACCAAAGCTTCCCGACCACTGTCAGGCCCTCCAGAGAGCATGTCTTGTGGCAGATGGATTTCCTGTCTTTCCTGCCTCACCTCAGAGGAAGCATCAGATTCCAGATCCATGCCTTTCCCTTCTGGGTCCATCTGGCTTAATCTAATCAAATGTAGGCAGACGTGTTCAATGTATGCAGTGGGGGAATCCCACATATTCTCGACTATATTACTTTGTATAACACACACACAGACACACACACACACATTGAACTTTGAAGATGGAAGGGGCCTTAGAAGTTAGACAAAGTGGTGGTGCCTAGAATTTTAGATTTTCCAGATAAGTAGAATGTAGAAAAAAAAAAAAAAGAGGAAGGGCAAGGAGAGAAAAGGTATTTTGCCCTAACAAGGGACATCAGATTTTACCATTATTTAATAAGAGAAAGGACATTGTTAACAACATAGGATAAACAATCTCAGAATGTAAAAATTACATAGATTAACTTTATTAAAAAATTCACTATATTGTCTTTTTCTTCTTGTTTTCATATTTCACTTGGTCTCACACTCCTGAAAACTTTTTTGTAGCCTAAAAATGTTACTCCAACCAGCAATGGGGAATCACTGAGCAAGGCCAAGCCTCTTGTTTCACAGATGAGAAAATGATTCATTTATTCAGGATTACTAACCAGCCAATGGCCTACTGGTGTGCACCAATTTCTAGTTCAACGTTTCTTTTACTACATTTGCTAAATTAAGTTTCTGATCATGATAATGATTTCCGTTTTGGTGTTGATATCAGCAACAGCTATATTTAATCTCAGTTAACCATCTATCTCCTCCAAGGACTGTGAATAATCAGGGGTTCATATTAATCATTTATAGAGGTCTCACCAGAAGAGATCTTGCATATCAAGCAACAAAAATAGTGTGACTTCAACAGTAACATTCCTGATTATGTATTGCAATAAACAGATACTACAGTATTGTTTTTGTAGAGATTCTTATTTGGTAAAAATTTGCTCCTTAAAGTGATTACCAAGGTTTGAAGATTTTACTCATAATTGAGAATAACAGAGCTCACTCTTTTCAAATTTTTCCATGAATTTAAGAACTAAGCAGTCAAATGGCATCTCTTTCTAAGCTTATAGCTATTTTTAATTTTTCTCTTTCTCTAGCAATATTATCCAGTTTCTACTCTCATATTCTGTGTTATTTTTGATTAATTCTATCCAGAGATGTGGTTTCAGTTTTTCTCATTCCAGTCTATTTTTCCATTCCTCTCAGTCATGTTTTCCTAAAGTAGCTTAGGAATTTGCTCTTTGGCACTGAAGTGAATAAATCACCCTTAATCTGGCATGTGAATGAATATCTGATCACATTCTATAATTTTACTTTGAAAACCCTCATCAACTATTTCTGCTTCATTAATCCTAAGAAATTTTGGACATTTAGCCCAGTGTAATGTGGGTTTTATAAAAGACAAAAAAGAAGCCTAAATATGTAATCTTAGCATAAGAATAAGAGAACAAAGTTTTGGAAAGAATAATCCAAGCCACAAAGATTGCTGCCTGTTCAAAAAGGACACTCATAATTCCTGCTTTTTTTTGTTGTTTGTTGTTTTTTGTTTTAGAAAGATACACATAACTCTTGATGGGAAACCAGTTTGCTTACTTGCAAACTTTGCCACACAAAACCAGACAACATGAGGTTTTGATCACAAGACTATCGGAAGGATCAAGTTCTGATCACTTAACAGAGTTGAAAGAAATAAAATATTTTACTAAGTTTTACAGTATAACTATACAAGTTAAGTGAACTATATAAATTAACTGAATAATTTCCAAATATAGTTTGGAGGTTAAGGAATTTGGCGTTAAACAAAAATAAACATTCCAAGTAGGCCATGTAAGAGTGGTGGCACTAGGCAAGTTACTCGACTGATCAAAGCCACACTTTTCTCTTCAGTATTACCTACCTGATAGAATTGACCATAACAATGGCAATTATAATTAATTAGCATTTATGGAAACTTTACTATTCTAGACAGTATGCTAAGTATTTAACCCTCAAAACACCTCATTATGATGAAGCTTGAAGTCATTGTCACAGCTGGTGAAGCTGGGGTTCAAATCTAGAACCTCTGACACTAGAAGCTATGCTCAAAACACCCATTAAAATGGGTATTATTTGAGGTAATGAACATAAAGTGCTTAGTATTATATCTGACATTATAAGGGCTTAGTAAAAGCTTGTAGTTATTTTTAATATCAGAAGAATGTTTGATTAATACAAAAGAAAATTAATATAATAACATCTTAAGGGATATTGTAGCTTATTACATGTTCTGGTTAAGCGTTGACATCCTGACAACCACTAGATTCCTTGAGGACAGGCACTGAGTGCCATTTTCTTTCTTAGCCCCAAATTCCAATACTGACTGCCTATTTTAGAGTAGTCTATAAACATAAATTGAAATAAAAGTTTTCAGAATGGTCACAAATGTTTAGTGAAGTCCTCATTTAATCTATCACAAGCATCGAAACTCCCAAAGAAAATCTGGGCATTAGCAGCTGGCCTAGAACGAAAGTCCCTGCCTCCTTTTGCCTGTATGTAATAAGGGTACAGCCCTCATTACTGGCAAGTGTTCCCATCTTTAAAACACATTTAAGATGTGAAGAACTTTGTCTTATTTTTGCCCTTATCAAATTGTATTTATTAAGTAACCATCTGTTTCCAAAATTGTAGTGAAGTCATATAAAACAAGGTAAGGGCTGACTGCTCCCTAAAGTCATTTAAATAAGACACTGAAAATTCTCAAGGGAGTTTGAGTAGTTGACTGTTAGGAAATAAAAGTTTTGATATCCATTTCCTTTCTTAAAATTTTTTTTTAAGAAACAGGATCTCACTATACTGCCCAGGATGGACTTGAACCCCTCGACTCAAGCAATTCTCCCACTTTACCCTCCCAGGTAGCTGGGTTGAAATCTATTTTGAAATAAAATATATGGTTGTGTCATTTCTAATTACTCGTTCAACATCAGAAGAAAAAATTATTTCTTTAAATTATTTTGGTTTATAGCACTCTCTTTCAGTAAATGGCATTCTGATATATCATTCATAAAATAAATAATTACAGAGATTGTTTAGTCAAATGACCCCATTCCAGTTTGCTGACTGGAATGAAAGAGAAAACCAGGAACTAACAAGTCAATTAAAATTTATTTACAAGGAACAAAGAACTTTTGTGTCTTGCTTATAATCATACAGCCGATTAACAGAAGAACCAATTTATCTCCCGATTTAGGAATTTTCTAGGGGTCTGAAGAGGAACTCAGGATAACTGCACGTTAATGAGACAAAAGACAGGCTTCAGACCAGTACAAATGTTCCAAATCTAAGTGGCATTATGTAATCACCAATATCTGAACACTGTTTTTAACTTTAAAAACTTATATTATGTTTGTCAAGGCCAGATTGGTGTGAGATTTTCCTTTTTATTTTTATTTTTAAAAAGAAAGGTTAGTTAAAATAATACATAATTAAACACAATCTTTTTATGCAAATCAACATAGACAACTGCTTCAATTACATTTCAGAAAATGTAGACGTCTAGTCAAAAACTTTGCAAAAACTTTTGCTGCTGAAAACCTACATGTACTCAAATCAATATTTCAAATTTGCTATAAATCTTTCAGTTGTGCACAAACCATTACAAATTGAAGTAAATGGGCTTGAATTTAATCTTGCACAGCAGTCTGTGAGGCTGTTTTTAAAGCCATTGTAATAAAAACCTTAAATCCTTATAGACCTAATTTTTATATGCACAAAAGTTTTTCTCTCTGAACAAATAAATGATGGTGACGGATAGCAAACCTCATTAAAGAGGAAATCAAATGCAATAATTCTGTAGGCATGTAAAAGACTCTCTTGGCCACCACAAAGCCACCCGGAAAAGAGTTTGCTGACTGGAATGAAAGGGAAAACCAGGAATAACAAGTCAATTAAAATTTATTTATGCTGCAGGGTAGCAGATTGTATTTTCTAAAAATGGCACAGCAATATTTCTGGTCCCACATGCTCCTTCTTGAATTTGAGTGGAGCTTTGTGCCTAAATGAATGGAAAGTGGCAGAACTGATTCTGCATCGTTTGTTAAGGCTGGGTCATAAAGGAGATATGGCAGTTTGCCTGATCCCTTTCTCAGGATGCCTAGTTTGAACTCAGCTGTAACTAAGGAAGTGCCAGCCCCTGGAAGAGGCCACCTAGAGGTAATCGTGCTGACAGCTCCAGCCCAGCCCGACCTGTGAGTCAAAGAGCCCTGGGATGTTTCCAGTTCCCGTCTTGGAACTGCCCTAACTGATACCAGTGGGGCAGAGATGAGCTGTCTCCACTGAGTCCAGCCTAAATCGCAAATTCAGGAGCAAAATAAATGTTGTCATCAAAAGCCACTACTTTCGTGATTTGCCACTCGTTTATCGATAACCAGAACATCCAGTTTTTGAAAGGTACAGTCAGGAAGGACAAATTGATTTTTATTTAATTCTTTATTGGTTTTCAACCGTCTCCACATTTTCAAATTTTCATTGAAGGGCAGGATAAGTAAAGACCAATGTAAACCTTCAGTGTGCTGGATTCAACAGAGAAAGCCCTCAAATGAAAGCCTGACACCTCAACATTCACATGTGACCTTGGACACATTACCAACCAAAAACATCGGATATTAGTATGATATAGTCCCTAGGCTGAGCCTAAGTAAAACCCTAATCAAAGGAGACCCCACCTTCGACAGCCTCATTCTTTGCTTCCTGCTCCTTTCAGCCTCACCGTTCCCAAGGCACCTGGTTCTTCCTGGCAGTAAAACAGTTGGAAATTTCAGTCACACTAAGGCAGCATGGAATATGTAAGCTGTCTTCTCAGATGACTTATGGGGGAAGAGGAGAAGCACAAGGAGAAGCAAAGCTGTATATAAAGAAAATTAATTATTAATGGTGTTGGTTTAGGTGCCAGTCTGGGAAACTGTTTGAGCTGGAGAATTTGCTTGCCACCTGTTATAGACTGAATATTTTTATACCCTTAAATTTCATAAGTTGAAATTCTAACTCCCCGATGGGATGGTATTAGGAAGAGGGGACTTTGAGACATAGTAAGGTTTAGATGAGGCCATGAGGATGGGACCCTCGTGAATGGAATCAGTTTGCTTATGAAAGGGATCTCACAGAGCTCTCTCTCATTCTGTCTGCTGTGGAGGATACAAAGAGAAGTCGGCAGCCTGTACTCTGGAAAAGAGCCCTCACCAGAATCTGACCATGCTGGCACCCTGATCTTAAACTTTCAGCCTGTGAGAAATAAATTTCTGTTGTTTGTAAGCCATCCAGTCTATGGTACTTAGTTATAGCAGTCCAAATGGACTAAGACAGCACCTCTCAATTATATCCATCAGTAGGAGCATACTACACAGAAGACAGAATGTACAAAGACAGGAAGACATAAAATGCCACAGTGTATTTAGGGGCTATTCTGTATTTTTTCAGTGTAATGTGGCAAGAGAGGAATGGCAGAAAATTAAACTAGACATGTGGACAGAAGAGAGAAAGTAAGGGTCTTGCGTTCCCTGCTGTCGAGTTAACCTTCCTGCAGTGGCCATTCAGAATCTGCCCAAGAGTCCCATTGCGTAGGCAGAAAATGCACAGATCAAGAGGCAGGAGGTCCAGAAGCAAGTCATGGGTCTGTGCTTTTTCTCTTCCTGTCTTTAGATGCCTACGGAAGCTCAGGGCTCAGTGGGGCTGAGTGATTGTAGAGATTCTTCAGCCCTGAAAGTCCATGATATCTGTTATGTTACGCCATCATGTGAGGTCGTCATGAGACAAGGAAGGTGGAGATTTCAGTGTGAGCTGTGAGCTGTGGAGGCCACCATTCTCCACTTTTTCTAGGGTGCTGGCATGAAGATGCTGGGAGTAGATCTGTGCTTTTCTTTACTTTTAAAGCATTCAGTTAAAGACCATGACAAAATGCCCAGTTCCATGAGAATAATTTTGGGAAACAATAATAGTCATCAATTCTTCTTTAACATCACATTTTACTTTTCATCACATTATTTTTCTTCCCTCCTTCCCAATTAGCCAGATTGGTTTTAAAATATTTAAGATGATATTTCTTTAAGTTGCACATGCAACTGCCAAGTAAAGAATCGGAAAATTAGGCAAAAATATGTCACTGAGATATGTCTGCATATTCAAGGATAAGGAAGACTGGGAGTAGAGCCCACTCTTTCTACTGGGATCAAACTTTGATCAAAAATTGGTTAAACATTTTTATATCTTATTTTGACAAAACTATCTAAAAAATTACAGCTTATTTCAGCCAAATAAATTCAGATGAAACTCAAACACAATGTGAGGGACCAGAAAGAAGGCATTTGTGGCATTTTCCAAAATAAACATAGTGCATTCATATCAGAGAAAAGAGACCAATGGAAATGTACATATTCCTAATTACACTAAGAAGGGAAGCGATATGACAATTAAAACAGCTAGTGATACAGCCAACTTTGACACAGTATTTTTCTGCCTTTGATTAACCATGTGATTTTGAAATTTTTTAATACTTTATTACCTACATATGAACAAAGCTGATCATTGCTGGCCTATTGTACCTCAAGCAAGCCTGTGAAAATAAATGGTGTGATATTCACAGATGCCCTGCAGTAGGTATTAGTGAGCTTGAATTTCATTTTCTAGCTCTGGCAAGTCTTTCTGAGTCGTAAGGAGGTAAATATTTTTTCTCAACACTCCTGTTAGGGTTTCCTAGGTGACTGAGGATAAGGCCAGAGTCGCTCAGCCGCCGGCAGCACAGCTGCACATCTGGCCAGGCAACTCGGGGAAGAGCAGCAGGTTTTCTCAGGCTATAAATCACTACAATGAAAGCCCAGCCTGCGGCTGAAGAGTAATCTGAAAGCGCAGCTTCCAGAGCACAGGGCACAGCGGGGAAACACACACAGAGACACAGACACAAGCAGACAGACACACAGACACATACACAGAGATATACAATACGTCTTCATATGTACACAAAGGCACACACACACATACACATACATATGCACAATCCTCCTACACACACACAGACAATACAGACATGGACAATCCGACAAACACACACTCACAGATGCATACACACCCCACACATCTCCATGCATGTAAATGATGAAGGCAGACACACAGATCCATGCACATGCCCGCACATGTGCACAAAGATAGGCACACACACAGATGCATAGACTCATGCTACCCCACACATATATAGACAAGACAGACATGGACAGACACACATACATATACATCCACACATGTACACAAAGACATATATGCACACAAACATGCAAACCTGCACAGAGACAGAAACAGACACACACAAATCCACATACACAACCAGACCTACTCACTCTTCCCAGCCACAAGTCATGGCCTGCAGTGTGGGGTGCACGTACAAGAGAAGAAGCAGCCACCCTGCCCCGTACAACATGAACTTCATCCGCTGCAGGCTGCTGCCTTCCCACAAAGGCAGAAAATAGGCCTCATAATAGTAATTAATGTTGTTATTTCTAATACAACATGTTCTAACTCTAAACGGGATCCGGATGTATTTGGGGTGTGGGGTTGTTTCTCACAGTTGTACATATAGTGCAGTTATAGTTCAGTCCTAAGGATTTATTTGGCTGCTCTAGGCTCTAGCTGTCTGCATCCAATTTATCCATCTTCGTGGGAGCTGATGACAGTAAAGCTTCTCCCTTCAGGCCCTGGATTAAGACGCTTGCCAAGCTGACAAGTAGTACGGCAAGTCTCTGCTTACCTAGACTCCCCGCTGGATTTACTTCAAAGCCCACATATTCTGAAAATTCATAATCGGTCCCACCAACATGTATTAGACACAGCCGTTCAGAAAAGGGATGCCCAACAGGTATGAGGCAAAACTTCAACACACAGCCAAGCCTGCAATAAGGGGGTCACAGTATTCCTCTCTTGGGTCTCCTCTCCTCTCTGCCTCTCTTCATGCAGCGACGCAGATACTGCTTCTTTCCTCCTTCCCGTCGATTACAATCCATAGAGTGAAACTTGGAGGATACAGATCTAAACAGCATATTTGAGTTTTTATGTTGTAGCAAGACAGTGGTGATTTTGAGCAAATAGGTCATGGAAGCTTTAGATCTCCCATTCATCCTTTGAGACTCAGTTTCCCTTATCCAGGAAAGTTTCCTTGACTACTCTACTCCACCTCTCTTTCCACCATCCACCTCTTCAAGGTATTTGTAGTACCCTGTACAAACTTCTATTGTTGGTCTTAACTCACTGCTTTCTATCTGTTTATGTTGCTGTGTTTTCCATGACTATGTAAGTTTCTTTGAGGCATGCACCATCTATTCAAATTTCTCATCTCAGGAGAAGGCACATACATAATAGGTCCTCAATAATGATCGTCCTAGCACATCAATAACAATGTGATGTGCTAGGAAAAATCAGTGGCTCAGATTGTACGTTTGTCACCAGGATTTTCAGGCACTGGTGTGGCTCTCTGGAACTTCACACTAAGGTTATCTTCTATCTCTGTAACCCACTAACACACAGTAGGTGTGACATGAGTTGAGGTGGCACCTTCTCAGGCTGAGTGCATAAAAGTGTCTCATAATAGTTTAACAGAATTGACACTTGCAGAAAATATTTTTCATCAGCGTAATGCATGTGCTGTTTGAAATTTTTTAATTGTATTCATGGCTCTTTGTTACTACTTATTCCCTAATGACTATAATAACTTTCTTGCTTAGAGGAATCAACATGTCTAAGAGATATTTGTTTTCGTTAATCAAAACGAGCTTTTAAATAGAAAATGGTAAGTGTTTTTGATAGACTGAAACTCACCATACAGCATCAGATTCTACAACTCTTTCTTGACATTCTGGAGAAATATGTTCAGAAATCCAGTAACACGAGATTGGGGCATCAAATAGGGTATTTGCTAGTTAAGTGACTCCTATTCATGAATCTTGCAGCCTGGTAATCTAAATTTGTGCCAGGTACTTAAATTCTTATTTGATCCTCACAGCAATGTGATAGAGGTAAGTATTACTATCTACATTCAAAGTTGCTGTATATCTTAGTTCTTTGGGCCCCTCACAAATAATTTTCATCGCAAATGTTAAGCCAGTGAACGTGAAGGCCATGCAGTTCTTCCTATGGCAACACTCAGGGGACATCTTATGCTTTAGGAAGTCTCTATGTCCAAAGCCTTTGCTGTTGTCTACAGAAAATGGAATAGCGAGTTTTTAATTGGGGCGAGCAGAAGGCCAGGTTTATTTAAAAGATCACAAAGCTTTTAATCCGCTAACCTTATACTTGTTAATACTACCAATGATGATGTGAATTAATGTTACAATTAGTCTTTACAATTTTGCAGATTTTATAATTTACCAATTTTACAATTTAGCTTTTCCAAAGGCCAAATGTCTTCTGCAAGAGGCACCACCACATGCAATAATGATCAGAAAGCTGAAGATATATGAAAATTCAGAGTGTTCAAACAGTGATATTTTACATTTCTGCTCTGGGGTTCAGAAACAGATCTCTATGTATCACCCTTTTGGTTTGGTCTTATTTTGTTTTAAATTAGTAGGATTAAAATTCTCACAAACTAGGTCATGAGTTTAAACTCCTTACCTCTTGAAAATGACCATCAGTACATTTTATTATGCATAAATTATACCTCAATTAAAAACAGAACTGTTGATCTCCCAAGAGCAAAACATTACTTTTCTGGGTAAAGTAGGGTGGGATACTGCAGTTCTCAATTTTTTTTTTACTATAAACATGAATAAACAAGTAATAGCTCTTTATAGAAATGTGAAACATGTTCTGTTTTTATGTTTTCAAACGTTCAAAGGGAAGCAAGATGCAGCCTTTTTCACTTCTCCAGAAAAGGCAAGATGGGAAAAGGACAGAGTGCAGCACTGAAACTCCACTCACAGTTTGGGTTAAGCAATTGCTAAGGAGGAGCAGGAGAAGTTTAGTGAATTATAAACATGAATAAATATTTTTCCAACTGGAAAGAAACCATTTCAGGGTTTTGTGGACATCAGGGGAATATCTGGTAACATGAAGTTACTTTCTCGTCATTATGTGTGGTTACAATTAGAAATGGGGAAGCAAGCAGAGAACTCTGTGTGTGGACATGTGTGTTTTAAGAAGACAGAAAAAGGAGATGAAAGGAGGAGGTTGACCTCAGTGTCCTATCAGGTCTCTTCCAAATTATAAATTCGATAAGTGCTATGAGGGTTAGACTCATACAAGCCAAAGGGAAGAAACCAAACCAAACGATAAACAAACAAATAAAAACAAAACACCTAATAAGCTGCAACTGGTAGACAATAAGAAAAAAACTATCATCTCACAATATAATTCTTATATGCCTTATACCTTCGTGGTAAACTTACCAGGTAAGTAAAATATTCCTACTTTAAACATATAGAAACTGCAGCTTAAGGAGATTAAATAATTTAGCCAAGTTTATGCAAACAGTGAGAGACAATGCTGGTTTCCATCTGATGTTTGCATGACTCCAAAGCTTGTCTTCTTCTCACAGCTTATCTGACTTTAGCCGCCAGAGCCATTCTCAAATATGGGAAGTAATTTCAGTCTGTCTACTGCTTGCCTGTTATGTAGCCAACATGAACTCTGCCAGCAGATGAGACACTGCAAGGCAGGGGCTGCCAGGCAGACTGGATCATGGTGTTTTAGGAATGTCTCGATCCTGCGTGTCTCTAACATGGAACATTATGGCTTTACTTTGCCAGATGAATGCAGACATAGCAATGCTATAACCTAGAGAGATGCAACTGTAGACTACATGTCAAGAATACGAGATCGTGGATATTAGTCATTTGTTGGATGCATAGTTTGCAAATATTTTCTCTCATTCTGTAGGTTGTTTACTTGGTTGTTTCTTTTGCTGTGCAGAAGCTTTTTAGTTTAATTAGGTTCATGCTCAACATCACTAATCATTAGAAAAACGCAATTTGAAACCACAATGAGATACCATCTCACACCAGTTAGAATGGCTATTACTAAAATGTCAACAAAATAACAGATGTTGGCAAGGATGTGGAGAAAGGGAACGTTTATACACAGTTGGTGGGAATGTAAATCAGTTTATCCCCTGTGGAAAGCAGCTGGAGATTCCTCTAAGAACTAAAAATAGAACTATCATTCATCCCAGTAATCCCATTACTGAGTATCTACCCAAGGGAAAACAAATTGTTCTACCAAAAAGACACCTGCATTTGTATGTTTATCACAGCACTATACACAGTAGCAAAATCATGGAATCAACCTAGGTGCCTATCAGCAATGGATTGTAAAAAGACAATGTGGTACATACACACCATGGGATACTACACAACCATAAAAAAAGAATAAAATCATGTCCTTTGGAGCAACAAGGATGTAGCTGGAGGCCATTCCCCTAAGTGAATTGACACAGAAACAGAAAACCAAATACTGCATGTTCTCACTCATACATGGAAGATAAACAACGGGTATACATGGACAGAAGCAATATGACAGTAGGGATTCCAGAGAGGGCAAGACTTGAAAAACTACAGATTGGGTACTGTATTAGTCTGTTCTCATATTGCTATAAAGAAATGCCTGAGAATTTATAATTTATATAGAAAAGAAAAGAGGTTGAATTGGCTCATGGTTCTATAGGCTGTATAGGAAGCATGGCCGGGAGGCCTCAGGAAACTTACAGTCATGGTGGAAGGTGAAGTGGAAGCAGGCACGTTTTACATGGCCAGAGCAGGAGGAAGAGAGGAAACGGGGAAGGCACCACACACTTTTAAATAACCAGATCTTGTGAGAATTCTGTCATGAGAACAGCACCAAAGGGGGAAATCCACCCCTACGATCTAATTACCTATCACCAGGCCCCACCACCAACTTTTGGGATTACAATTTGAAATGAGATTTGGGCAGGGACGCAAATCCAAACCATATCAAGAACTATGCTTGTTATTTGGGTGATGGGCACAACAGGCGTCCAGATCTCAGCACTCAGAATTATGTAATATATCTATGTTACAAGCCTGCACATGCACCCCTTGAATCCAAAAACAAAACAAAACAAAACAAAGCAAAATGAGGTGTTTACCAATTAGCCTGTCCTATTAATTTACAGGCTTATATTAGCACTCAGCATCTGGAATAACAGGCACAGGCATGTGTCTGCAGCCTTGATATTTTACCTTAGGAATAAAAACAATTACATATGAGTATTCTCTCTTTATTTATCTTAACATACATAATTCAAATATTCTGTTGAAATTGCTCTTCTCAATAAGTAAAGCTACAGAAGTCTGGAGAACATGTACATTCCAGTAACCACAGAGGCTCTAGGAACAAACAGCATGGTTGGAAATCAGCCAGACGGGACAAAGGTCTTCCTAAACATTAAATCCATACAAACTCCATTACTTGTCATCACGACTACAATGTTTCCCTTTAATACACAATTCTTCACTCCATAAAGTTTTTTGTTAATTTCCCAGTAGTACCTTATCATAATCTTCTCATAATCTCTCAATCTTGTAACATATTTGTTACAAGGCATTATACTTTTCACTAGAACACATAATGTTTGCTTTGGGATTCTGACTTTGTTCAATTAAGTAAGCAAGCCTTGGGCCAATTATTCTACTACTAATAAATAGAACATGCATCCATTTATTCACTCACTGAACACATATTTTCCAAAATCTAGTCTGTGCAAGTCCCTGACCTGGCACCAGGGATATATTGGTGAACAAAACAAAGTCCATGGACTTCACATGATACAGGGGAACTAGACAACAAATAAATTCACACAAGCACAGTAAAATGTCAGATAGTTGTAAGTGTCGTGACAGAATAGCAATCCAGAAAAAGCTATGCAGGATGACAAAAAGTGCTATTTCAGGCAGAGGTTAGAGAAAGCTTCTCTGAAAAGATCATTTGAGTATGGATCTAGATTAAAATATAGGGATAACCAAACAATTATAAGGGGAAGAGCATTTCAGGCAGAAGAAACAACAACTGCAAAGACCTGAAGTCTGTTGCTAGATGGCATTTTGGCTGACTCTCTCCTATGATTATAGAAAATAAAATCACCTATCAGACCTCTAATCCAAAGTCAATATGAAGCTTCATTTTCCCACAGTAGATAATGTACATATACAGAGGCAAATATGAACACATAAAATTATTATAGTGTTGCAGTTTGAGGGACTATAACACAAGGTAGTGTATTCATCAAAACTCCAGAGAAACAGAGCCAACAGGATGTGTACATATATAGAAAAAGATTTATTACAAGGAATTGACTCATGGGATTACGGAGGTTGACAAGTCCAAATCTGCAGTGTGGGCTGGCAGGCTGGAGACCCAGGGAAGCTTATAGTGTACATGAGGTCCAAAGGCAGTTGGCTGGAGAATTCCTCCTTGCTCAAGGAGACTAATTTGTGTTCTCTTCAGGTTTTCAACTGTTTGAATGAGGACACACACACTATGATGGGGAATCTACTTTACTCAGTGTTCACTGATTTAGCTGTTACTCTCATCCAAGATCATCCTACAAGTTGACACACAAAATTAATCATCACAGGCAGTATGACTTCCAGGGCAACAGGAGGGGAATGTGTGCTGAGACCAGCAGATGTGGGGAGGAGCATTTACTTGGCTGCAGACACTCACTTGGAAGAGGGTAGCTGGGTGCTCAGTCCCATTTTCAGACCAGTAAATGCTGGGTATTCATTCACTCAGGTGAGTGGAGTTGGGAAGTCTAAATGCTGCTATTGGTCTAAGAGAGATGTGTTCACATGTGGCAGGACCAAAGCCAGCTGGGTACACTAAGTGTCAAGCAGGAGATGGAATGAAGTACCAGGACCCCTGTCACACCCACATGCCAATCCTGTGCTCAGAGCCAATCCAGAGTTCAGTGGGAGGAGGAAGGCACACTACAATTGAGGGGCCGCTCAGAGACCCAGGCCTTATATCTTGTTCAACACACCTCAGTCTGGTTGGCAGCAAAGGAGATGATGATGGTCAAGTAATTCCTAAACCACGAAATCCTAGGTTTAGAATGCTCAAACTTGCAAGTGGAGCCATTGGTGAAGTTAGCTTTGATTAAATGGAGAAAACAGAGGTAGAGAAAATGAGAAGAGAGCTAATGTACATCTGTGCAAATTAGATGCATTCAATAATAGTTGTGTTCCTATGAAAATGTACATGTCTGGCACAAGTAGCCTTCTGCATTACTTAGTACTGCTTAGGAAAGTATTTGTCCACCAAAATCTTCTGGGTCACTTTCATCTGAGTCATTCATTTGTTACTGAATTTTGACACATAGAAAATATCTTTATTTTACCAGCTAAAAATCAACAAAAGACAGAAACTAAGATTCTAGTTTTATTCACTTGGTGAAGATACTAGTAATTTGGAGCAATGTTTCCTTAAGGCAGATAAGAATTCACCATGCTTTATTCAACAAACTTGCAGAGAAATTTCTGGTTTACTTCCAGGACACATTGTACGAAAGAAACAATAAATCTAGTAAGCATCTATCTTAGCTGCTCAGAAAAATGTGAGAGAGTTATTTGTATAACTCAGGTTTGCAGGGAACTACTATTAATAGTGTAGTTGATTCCTGTTATCAATCAAAGTATTATCCAAAAGTAAAGTATCTCTTAAATCAAAATATAGTGTATCTCTTTGGACAAGATCTACTTTCCTACTTTTAAGTACATGGCAATAAAGTATGATGGATTGTTTAGGTGCTTAAGAAGTAGTTAAAAAGCTATTTTCAAAATAAACTCACTTGAATGAATAGTCCTTTCTCCATTTTTAATTGTGCACTCAAATATCTACCATCTAATGCTTAGACAGGAAATATTAACATGTAGAAAAGATCCTGTATTTTAAAATGTCTCAAACACAATCATGTGCCACATACTGGGACTTTAGTAAGAGACAGACCACATATATGATGGTGCTCCCTCAAGATTATAATGCTGTATTTTTACTGTATCTTTCTTATGTTTATACATGTTTCAATAAGTAAATACTTACCATTGTGTTGTAATGGCCTACAGGATTCAGTGTAGTAACATGCAGTGCAGGCGTGTAGCCTAGGAGCAATGGGCTCTACTATTATATTAGTCTATTTTCCTACTGCTATGAAGAAATACCTGAGACTGGGTAATTTATAAAGAAAAAGAGGTTTAATGGACTCACAGTTCCACATGGCTGGGGAGGCCTCACAATCATGGTGGAAAGAGAAGGAGAAGCAAAGACACATCTTATATGGTGGCAGGCAAAAGAGTGTGTGTAGGAGAGCTGTCCTTTATAAAACCATCAGATCTTGTTAGACTTATCCACTATCATGAAAATAGCATGGGAAAAACCTGCCCCCATGATTCAATCACCTCCCACGACATGTGGGAATTATGAGAGCTACAACTCAAGGTGAGATTTTGGTGGGGACATAGTCAAACCATATCATTCTGCCCCTCGCCCCTCCCAAATCTCATGTCCTCACATTTTGAAACCAATCATGCCTTCCCAACAGTATCCCAAAGTCTTAATTCATTCCAGCATTAACTTGCCTATGAGCCTGTAAAATCAAAAGCAAGCTAATTACTTCCTAGATACAATGGGGGTACAGGCATTGGGTAAATATACCCATGCCAATGGAAAGAAATTGGCCAAAGTGAAGGGGCTATAGGCCCCATGCAAGTCCGAAATTCAATAGGGCAGTCATTAAGCCTCAAAGTTTCAAAATGATCTCCTTTGACTCCATGTCTCACATCCAGGTCACGATGATGCATGAGGTGGGTTCCCACAGCCATGGGCAGCTCCACCTCTGTGGCTTTACTGGGTACAGCCCCCCTCCTGGCTGTTTTCATGAGCAGGCATTGAGTGTCTGTGGCTTTTCCAGGTACATGTTGTAAGCTGTCAATGGATCTACCATTTTGAGGTCTGGAGGACAGTGGCCCTCTTCTCACAGCTCTACTAGGCAGTGCCCCATTGGGGACCCTGTATGGGGGGCTCTGACCCCACATTTCCCTTCTGCACTGCCCTAGCAGAGATACTCCATGAGGGCTCCTCCCCTGCAGCAAACTTCTGCCTGCACATTGAGGCATTTCCATACATCCTCTGAAATCTAGGTGAATGTTCCCAAACCTCAATTCTTGCCTTCTTTGAACCAGCAGGCCCAACACCATGTGTAAGCCACCAAGGCTCGGGCCTTGTACCCTCTGATATAATGGCTCAAGCTGTACCTTGGCGCCTTTCAGCCACTGCTGGAGATGAAGCAGCTGGGATGCAGAACACCATGTCCCAAGGCTGCACAGAGCAATGGGGCACTGGGTCCAGCCCAGGAAACCATTTTTTTCTCCTAAGTTTCCAGGCCTATGATGGGAGGGGCTGCCATAAAGGTCTCTGACAGGCCCTGGGAACATTTTCCCCATTGTCTTGGCAATTAACAGTTGGCTCCTCTTTATTTATGCAAATTTCTGCAGAAAACTTGAATTTCTACCCAGGAAATGGGGTTTTCTTTTCTGTTGCATCAGCAGGCTGCAAATTTTCCAGACTTTCATGCACTGCTTCCCCTTGAATGCTTTGCTGCTTAGAAAATTTCCCCCGATACCTTAAATCATCTCTCTCAAGTTCAAAGTTCCACAAATATCTATGGAAGGGGCAAAATGCCACCAGTCTCTTTGGACAGCAAGAGTGACCTTTGCTCCAGTTCCCAACAAGTTCCCCATCTCCATCTTAAACCACCTCAGTCTAGACCTTATTGTTCATATTACTATCAGCATTTTGGTCAAAGTCATTCAATAAGCCCCTAGGAAATTCCAAACTTTCCCACATCTTCCTGTCTTCTTCTGAGCCCTCCAAACTTCTCCAACCTCTGCCTGTTACTCAGTTCCAAAGTTGCTTCCACATTTTTGGGTATCTTAATAGCAGTACCCTATTCTACTGGTACCAGTTTACTCTATTAGTCCATTTTCATACTGTTATGTAGAAATACCTGAGACTAGGTAATTTATAAAGAAAAAGAGGTTTAATGGATTCACAGTTCCACATGGCTGGGGAGATCTCACAATCATGGTAGAAGTCAAAGGGGGAGAAAAGGCACATCTTACATGGTGGCAGGCAAGAGAGCCTGTGCATGGGAACTGCCCTTTATAAAACTATCGGATCTTGTGAGACTTATTGGCTATCACAAGAACAGCACTGGAAAAACTTGCCCCATGATTCAGTTACCTCCCACTGGGTCCCCCCCATGACACTTGGGTATTATGGGAGCTACAATTCAATATTAAATTTAGGTAGGGACACAGCCAAACCATATTAACCATATAGCCTGGGTGTGTAGTAAGCTCTCTACTATCTAGGTTTGTGTAAGTCCACTCTACAATGATAGCACAAGGACAAAATCACCTAACAACACATTTCTTAGAACATATTGTTGTCATTAAGCCACACATGACTATATCTATATTTTCTGAAATCAGACATCTATATACCTATTTTCACTGTTTCATGACATTGAAAATGCATCTTTAAAAGGACTGCCTTTCATCAACTTACATGTCTTAAACATATATAAAAGAGAAGGAGCTTTTCACAATTCATATGAGTTTTAAAATTGTATTGAAGAGTGAAAACCCAACACATTAATTACTAGTTGACAATTATTTGTTTCCTGGAAAATTCCTCTGAGAACTTTAACAGTTTCAGACAAGAGGAAAAATAGGGTAAGACTGTTTCTCCCACAACTCTTGTCATTCAATTATTTCTACATAAAGACATTTAGTACATAGTGAAGAGTGAGGACCTAAATCTATAGGAGTCAGAAGAATGACCCAAATCATCCACAAAAAAAAAAAGACTGTAGTGAACTGGAATAGACAGGAAATCCCAGTATTCTTTCCAATGAGTCACTTTTTAATATTGAATACTAAGGTTCTCTTGTTGTGAACCAAGTTAAGCCAATTTGACCATCTGCAAAGGTCCAACGCCTTGGTGAAACCTGTAACCTCTGGCCATGAGTCAGATGAGATATAAGAATGAAAGAAAGTCAGACAAAATTCTGCTGGAATGGAAACATTTATTAGCAAGTAGATACAAAAAGTCCTATACCACCTACTCTTGTAAGGTCTTGTCAGCCTGCTCTGCCTCCAGACTCTCTTAGAAGAATCTTGCATGACAGATTCACTCTGAGATGCCCAGTACTCTGAGGCAGTACCAACTTGCCTCAAATCTGAGCTCCAGCTCTATATGTGTAAGGCTGCTGGGCCTTTCTTTTTTAAGGGCTATGGTGCCTGTACACTCTTGCTAGTTAATTGCTTGGTTTGACAACTACTTATTTCAATAATATAAGATTATTTTCTAACAACCTTCCTACTGAGGAACATACTCTGGGATGGATGGGAAGTGCTTGTGTAGACTCTGTGATTATTAATTTCACGTGTCATTTTGGCTAACCTATGCTGTCCAGTGGTTTGGTCAAATGCCTGTCTAGATGTTACTGTGAAGTTATTTTTTAGATGTGATTAACATTTATAATTAGTAGACTTTAAAGAAGATTACCCTCCATAAAGTGGGTGCGCCTCATCCAATCAATTGAAGACCTTAATAGTGAAGACTAAAGTTTCCTGAGGAAGAGGTAATTCTGTCACAACACTGCAACATAGAGTCCCTCCTTGTCTGAATTTCAAGTCTGCCCCCAAAATTTCAAACTTGTCAGCTCCCAGAATCATGTGAGCCAGTTCCTTAAAATCTCTCTCTCTCTCCCTCTCTCTCTTTCTCTCTCTCTCTCTCTCTCTCTCTCTCTCTCTCTCACACACACACACACACACACACACACACACAGTTTCTCTAAATAATCCAGATTAATTTAGATCCCAAAGGAGCACAGCCTTGATTTGGGTACTTCACATGCTAACTAACAGCCTCTAAAGTGTACTTTATTAAAGATAACTTATTTCACACACTTTCAACATAGTGTTAAAGTAAATGATCACACAGACAATATACTACCTCATTGTGTGTGTTTCTTCCTTCATCGTACCTTCTATTTACTCTTTTGGCCTCGTTTCAAATTGAGAGTTAAGCAGATAGAGAGAACTTACCTTCAGTGTATCTTTCCAGTTATGCTTGTGTCGTTCTTGAAATATTTACTCAAGAACTTGAAAGCTTACTACAGTAAGAATAAGTATGTGAAGAGTATATAAGGTGAATCTTTGGCTTTTAATGCAGAAGCTGCCATGTAATACAGCAGAGAGTAAGCTCTTGTAGGTGAAACTCTCCTCTGCCTATTATAGCATCTCATGAATGGCCTTGGAGTTGCCTCTCACTTTATCGTGAGTCCTCAGAGCTACACTGATTACTGTAGAAAAAATAAGCCATGCTTGTTTATAATTATAGCTTCTGCCTCTACTCCCGGTATCAAAAGTAACGTACTCAGAAGCCAAAATGAGAATTAACTTTCCATTCGTTTCTGGTCCTGAACACTCATTGTTGTCACTCCACTGCAGCTCACTGGAAAACATCTAAACTAGAAGATAAATGGTTCCAAAGAAATATTTATTTAGGTGACTCTTTAAAAAGTGACATCTTCGTGGAGTTTTGTGTTGTTTTTGAAAGCAGGAATATGCAAGTGAGAAAATTTTCAAACATTGCACTAAAGTCCACTATTTATCTACTACCTTCAAATATCAACATAGCTCAAAAATGTCACTTGGAAAACCAATCCCAAAAGATGCCTCTAGAAAAATGAGTTATAGAATCAAGTTGATTTTAGAAATGCTTTCACTATACATGCCCCTACTCCCATCAGAAATGCACAAAGCAGAGACCATAGTGAAGGCACTGTGAAACACTTCAGTTAAAAATCTGCTTACCTTTGTTAAACTTAGTGGTTTAAAAATATACTTTATAACAGAATACTTTGGAAAACTTTTCTTAACAATCCAGAAAGTGCTGAAACATACTTTGAAAAATGTTGACATAAACTATCCCAGACACAATGAGGTTAAAAAGAAAATTTTCCACATTAGGAGATTCTATAACTTCTCTGAAAAAGTCATCTCAGTGTCTGGCAGACAGAAAATCTTTTCTTTATCTGAGATAAATCTTCCATGCAGCATTTTAAATATTTCCTTCTGTTTAGAACTCAGGGAGAAGAAGAACAGCTGGTCACCATTTTCTATGTAAGAAATCATTATTCACTTAGAGACCTTTATTAGAATATCCATCTACATTCTTTGCCACAATGGGAATAAGTACAATGATTGAATCTTTATTTTTTAATATTATTATTATTTTACACATGGGGTCTTCCTATATTGTCCAGCTGGTCTCAAACTTTGGCTTCAAGCAATCCTCCCACTTTGGCCTCCCAAGTCGCTGACATTACAAGTGTGAGCCACCATGCATAGCTAAGTCTTTCTTAGATATTCCTCTCTCATAAGTGTTAACTATCTTTGTTACCCTACTCAGAGCCATCTACTTTTTCCATTACCTTTTAAGTCAAACAGGCCATAAATTTATATATTCTACCAGAAATGTGGCCTGTATGTGGTGGGTACTATGATGCTTCCAGGTCACTGCGGAGTGATACCTTGTGTGGGAGTTAAGTTCAAAAGTCAGCAAATGAAGCAAAATCATGTAGCATCAAAAGTACTCCTGAAACCCTATTAGAAAGGCTTGATGGTGGAGAGGAACAGGTCATATTTAAAGATGCCCCAAAGAGATACCTTGCCCTCCAGATCTGGAACACATGGCTGCATCAAATAAAATACAAGAATTGGCTTTCTTCTCAGAGGCTATGTTTTATGAAAAATGCGTATCTTTAAATACTAGAATCCTACTTATACCTTGAGGGCTCACAGGAACTAAAATTGACTGAGAGAAGGACAACTCCATATCTCTCACCTCCTGCTCTCTCCCAGGATTGCCTTCACTAAGGGCAATAGCAACAAAGTTACCAACACTCTTTAAGTTGTTATTTTGTTCCCTCTCTTTCTCTTTTATTTTTGCATTTGATTAAAAAGTGGATCTGGTGTGTTGAATTTGTATAAACATTCATAGGATGCATTCACTCAGTGTCAAAATGTATTTTATTGTTATTGTAGCTTAATTTTAAAAATCTTTTCAGCATCTTCCAAGTACAAGGCAAGATGAATCATTACCAAGCACTCACTATATGTAAGGAGTAGACAGAAAGATGGTTATGACTCTACACTTAGGCTTGGAATTCGTATCTTTTTAAAATTATACTTTAATTTCTGGGATACATGTGCAGAACGTGCAGGTTTATTACATAGGTCTACACGTGCCATAGTGGTTTGCTGCACCCATCAATACTTCGTCTACATTAGGTATTTCTTCTAATGCTATCCTTCCCCTAGACCTCCAACCCCCGACAGGCCCTGGTGTGTGATGTCACCCTCCCTGTGTCCATGTGTTCTCACTGTTCAGCTCCCACTTATGACTAAGAATATGAGGTGTTTGGTTTTCTGTTCCTGTGTTGGTTTGTTGAGAATTACGGTTTCCAGCTTCATTTGATGGCGATATGCATAAACAAAACTAAAATTCAAATAGGACTGTATTAAGTCCTATTAGTAAGTATTAATATCATATTAAGTGTCATAACAGGATAGGAAAGGAAGAAATTAATTTTTCTCAAATCAAGGAAGACTGTTGCAACAAGAAAGGACACTGGAATCAGGTTTCATAAAATAAGTAGGATTTTACTAAGTACAGAAGAGTGTGCGTGTGTGTGTGTGTGAGTGTGTGTGTGTGTCTGTAGATGTAAGGAAGGAGGGGAGAAAAATTTTATGCCAATGAAGCAAAGAGAAGACAAGTAGCCTTGAAATGAAAGGTAAGAAAGAGCCCTAAACCTGGAACTTCCGTGTTGCAGGAAGGTTGGGTAATGAAGGAAAATAACCAGAACTGAAACTGGAAAGATGGCTGGGGCTAACATGTGAAGGCCCTGAATGCTCTACTAAGGAATATGGAATAGAAAACAAAGGAATCATGACAATCTCTTGGCAGGGGGGTGGCAGGTTTAGATCCTACTCATGGTGGAGTGGATGAAAGGCAAGTAGGGAAAACCAAGCTCCTCAAGGCAGCTAGTAGGGCCGAGTATTTTGTCTTAGACTTTTCCACTGGGTTTTTTTTTTTTTTTCTTCCTGCAGGGGCATTGCCCTGCATATGTATATTCCTCCCACTCCCATAAAAGCTGTCTGTTTTCCTTGAATTCTTTGCCAGTTTTATGGTAAATTCGGTAATTTTTCATTTCCATCAAGTTCTCAGAACCACCATATGGTTCAGCACATACAGCTACATATGTAGCTGCTAACTGCAACTAGTCATGATGCTGAGACGCCGGTCTCTGTCCATGAGAAACACAGAAAACATAAGGGGGAATGAATGATCAATGGAAATTGTGGACAAAACCCTTCCACCTCACTTCTGAGTGAATCTTCTTGAAAACTTTCCTATTCCGAGCAATAGTGCTCCCAGTAATATAGAACCACTAATGATTTATCCTCCCAACAAATACACATCTAATAGCAAATAAATGCCAGGTTCTATTCTATTGTAGGTTCTCTAGGATGCATTAACAAGAAAAAGACAGAAAAATTCCCTGACAACAATCTAGCTGGGAAGGGAGATTGTCAGGGACTCAAAAATTAGCAATAAATATAATAAGTCAATTTTTCATCATGTTACAAGGTGAGAAGTATAATGAAAAAAACAGAGACAGAGCAGATAAGGAGTATCAGGAGGGTGGCGTGGGAAACCTGATCAACATCATTAACGATAATGAAAATGAAAATTACAATGACATGCCACTTCAAACCTGCTAGATTAGCTAAAATGAAAATGATTGATAATAGCACATATTGATTAGGATTTGGAGAAACTGCAACTCTCCTATATTGCTATGGAGATGTAACGTAGATCAACCACTTTAGAAAATTGTCTCAGGCAAGAAATGATGGTGACTTGAAATAGGGTAACAGTGATGGAGGTTGAAAGACAGGATGTAGTTTCAAAAAGAGTCAAGAGGATTCATGATGGATTAAATGTATTAAGTAAGATAAATAGGATTCTATGGCAAGCTACAATTTTTTATCTGAAAAACTAGAACAATTGGCATGGTAATTACCAGACGGAAAAGATTTCAGGAAGTACAGGTTTGGTTAGTGGGAATCATAAGTTCAGTTCTGGACACAGAAAATTTGAGATATATATTTTATATCTAATAGGAGATAGAAGGTATGTAGTTAGATATGAATCAGGAGTTAAGGGGAGTAGTCTGAACCGAAGACATCAATGTTGAGACTGACACTGCATAGATGATATTTAAAGCCCCGAGACTACCCGAGATCCTCAGAGAGAGAGAGAGAAGAGAAGATCATTGAGAGGTTAGAAGTCCAAGGACCCTGGGATGCTATTGTTGTGTGTTATTGTTGAATTTAGAATTCAGGAAAATGAGGATGCTACTGAAACAAGGTGTCCAGTGAGGCCCAAAGGAAACCTAAGTGGACAGTGAAGACAAGGGAAGGAAGTGTTTCAAGGAGAAAGGAAAAGTGAGCTGAGCCTAATGATCTTGAGGGGTGAAAAGGAGGCTGAGAATTAGCCACTGGATTTGAAAATGAAATGTTGGTCACCTCAGTAAAGTTACTTTCATGGAGTGGACATAATTGGCTTGTTTCCCCAGTGCCAAAGTTATAACTAATGATTTGTGCTAGTTGTGAATGGAATGATGTGAAAGAAGATGGATGGATGGATGGATGGATGCATGGATTTGGACAGATGTTCACCTCTACTATGAAAAAAGCCTTCAAATCACCTTTTCAAGGGGGACTTCACTGCTTCATACCATGAGTAAAGGACATTGTTTTGGTCATTATAAGGCAAGTCAAGTCTTCTACTCCTAACCTATCCAAGGCTCTCCATTTACAAGTTCACCCATGATTGTAAAATGCATAATAATGAAAAAACCCAAGACACTATGTGAGACTGTAATGAAAACCAACACCAAATAAATTACTCATAAGTAAAAGTTAATGATGCTTCTTCTTGTTGTGCAGGGAAACCACATTCAATGATGTAGGCAATAGCAAACTATAAAAATAGATCCAATGGAATTAATTTTCCCAATCAAAATTATAGTGGCTATTTTCATGATTTATATCACTATTTATTACAAATCAACATGGCTAGACCAGTTTAAATCAGCAAGAGGCATAAAGAAAATCCCTAGTGCATGTTCATACTATGGTCCTCATGGGGTATAAATATTAACTGCTGGAGAAGAAAATGGAATAATCAACCTTTATATCTTTAATTCCCTTTATCACTAAGGTACAGACATTCCAATGGAGTGATTATTCTAATCATAATAGTCAACAGCAAATTAGTTCAATAATATATTGCTTACAAAAAACTCAACTCTAATCTAAATTCCTAAATTACTGTTTTACACGATGTAATACATGCTTGAATTCATTCTTAGTGCACGTACAATGGGTATAGGAGGAGGATCTGATGGAGAAGTATGGAATAGGCCAAATTCTGTACCCAAATTCTCATTGTTATTCCCGCTAAAGGGCACAGTTTCTAGAGATGCAACATGAGCTGTTTTGTGATAAGTAAGAAGCTGAGCTTCAGGTCTTAAATTTCTAATGCTATGAAGAAATGATACAAATTAGAAACAATCTCTATAATCAATCTGCAACTGTTTTCAGAGAAAAGCTAACATATTTTAGTTCTTCGACCCAATCATGGACAATATCTTTTTTTTTCTACAAATAAAATGGCAAAGCTTTATTGAAATACAACAGAGAAGGCTTAATTACAGCATACACCATGTTCATGTATTTGAAATTTCAATATTTTTAAGGACAGTGTTCCCCAAATTTATATTTAGATTCAATACGATTTCATTAAAAATACCAAACGGTTTTTTTTTTTTTTTTTTGGTGAAATTGAAAAGCTGATTCTGATATTTATATGAGCCAAGGGGAATTTAGTTTAACAGATATCATCATTTATAATAAATAATAATTCTTTAATATCTTATCAGTTTAGGAATAGTTAAATTGATCAGAGAACAGAATAGAGAATCCAGGAAAAAATATGTATATGATATTTTAGTCTGCTTGTGATGTCACAACAAAATATCATAGACTATGTGGCTTACATAACATTTACTTCTCACAGTTCTGGAAACTGGAAATCCAAAATCAAGGTGTGACTAACTTGTTTCTGGTAAGGGCCTCTTCCTGGCTATCTTGTAACAATCAAACATCTACCATTTCAGTATCCAATTTATGTTAACCATTCTATTGATTTTTGAGGAGTTAAAAAAAATGAGGAGACTGGCTCTTCATTTCTTTTCCCATTCCTGTACGTTTCTACCTTCATTGAGTACCACTCTACCCCTGACACTCTGCTTCAGCCATCATCTCCCTCTAGCTCCTTAACTATGTCAGCCATGCTCCTTCTTCAGAGCACTGGCACTTTCCCTCTGCCCATAATACTCTTCTCCACAAGTATCCCAATGACTCATTCCCACACTTCCTTCTGGACTTGTGCCAAGTGTCATCTTATTTGAGAGCCCTGTCTTGACATCTCCAAATCATTTATCAGCACTTAATTCTGAGACACATACATAGAGTTTTCTTCATTGATTATTCCCCTCCACTGTAATCCGAATTCATGAGGCTAGAATCTTTATTTTACCCAATGCTCTTATCCCAGAAATTATAGGAGCACCTAGCCCATAGTAGGCTCACAATAAATATTAAGTAAAGGAAAGAGAGAGAAAGACTTTATTGGTCAAGGCGAATTTGATAGGATTGAGAATGAAAGAAACATTTTGTCTAATCTTCAAGACTCTATGTATGTGCTTTCTCATCCAATAAAAGACGGTCTTTCTGGTAATTAATTCCCCACCTTCTCAAAAATTTTAAGGATTATAAAATAAATCTAACCCAATACACTAAATGCAGTGTACATATTACTGAAAAATACCTAGATCAACAGAGTTGTGCTTATTTTGCTGACAGTTTTGCATATATTTCACTCTTTTTTTTTTAAACAGAAGAATGTCCATAAGGCAGAACCTTCATTTTCCTAGAAGTTTAGCCCTATGGATGATAAAAAATAGAGCTCTTAAAATCATTGTCTTAATAACTAGTCACTGCACGTGAAAAATAGAATTGTCAGAAATAACAATTGAGGCAAAAAACAACCTGCTGCCAGAGGTTACTAACTAGCAGGAGAATCTGACATTTAAGCGCTGATTCTCATCTCTCTTTCAATGTATAAATAAACCATGAAAGAGAGAGACCCAGCCACAAAAACATGTGAGAGAAGCCAAACCTCTGTCTCCAACCTTTGAAAAAACAAAATATAGAGAATGTAAGTTGCCTCCAATGATTGCCTGAAGCATTAGTTAATGTCTGCAAAAACATTTCAGGACGAAAGCCACCATGGAAGAGCTAAATCTTACCATCTCAACAACGAATACTTTTCTTTATTTTTGTGTGTGTGTTTTCGTTTTTTTGTTGTTGTTATTGTTGTTTTGTTTTTTTGAGTCAGAGTCTCACTCTGTCACCCAGGCTGGAGTGCAGTGGCGCAACCTCGGCTCACTGCAACCTCTGCCTCCCGGGTTCAAGCGACTCTTGAGCCTCAGACTCCCATGTAGCTGGGATTACAGGTGCGCACCACCAGGCCCAGCTAATTTTTTTGTATTTTTAATAGGAACAGGATTTCACTATGTTGACTAGGTTGGTCTCGAACTCTTGACCTCAAGTGATCCACTTGGCCTCGGCCTCCCAAAGTACTGGGATTCAGGTATGAGCCATTGAACCCAGCCACTTTGCTTTATTTTTAAACACTTCATTAGAAATTCTTTTAAAAAGATTCCACCAAAAGCAAAGCCTTATTGCCTTCCAGTGAGAAATTTCCATTCAGTCACCATGGTAACAAAGACACTCTGGGGAGGGCAAAGTGTGTCTTAATGTGAGTCTGCTGCCATCATGAAGTTCCATATTTAACACACCTGACCGAGATGACAGCCTGTGGGGACTCACCACTTTACTTAATTAGCTGGAGGGAGTCAAGGAAACCACTTATGGCATAGCAGTCCAGTTTTCCACTCTATGTGTTCCTCAGGTTCATTATAATATAGCAGATGTACCAAACCAGGAGCTCACGTCAGATGCTAACAATCCATATTTATTCCCAACATTTCAAGATGTTGTTGCGTGTTCGTTTCCCTAAAGCAGTATTTTTCAAAGTGTGGCTTCTCTACTCTCAGCATCATTAAAATCCAGGAATGTGTTAGAAATGCATATTTTCAAGGGTCACCCCAGATTTACAGAACTGGAAACTTTGGGAGTGGAGTCCCCATGATCTGCTATAACAAACCCTACAGGTGATTCTGATGCACCACTTAAGTTATATTTAGCTTACATCAGAAAGAAAAGATCTGGCTATCCAAATCCAATTGAACAGATAGTTGATGTTGCTAATTTATATATTTGTTTATCAAATGTATATTGAGTGCCTGTCATGTGGTAAGCTTGCATTAGAGGCTGGAGATTTAGTAGTGAACAAAACACACAGACCTTGACCTCACGGATCTTATATTCTAGTTGAAAGAGACAAACAGTAGACAAGATACACAAATCATATGATATCTCAGAAAATGATAAGTGTTATTGAAGAAAGAAAGCATGAAAAGAAGATGGGTATTTTGGAAGAAGAAACATGAATGCATTTTAAATAAAATGGCCAGGGTCTGCATTACCAGGAAAATTAAATTTGAGCTTTGGGTTGTATAACTAATTAGTATGACAGAGTTTATTAAAGGATGGGTTTTTTGCACTATTTAAAAAAGCCAATTTATAAATAGATTTACAGAAGCATTTACATTATGGTTCCATTTAAGTATGGATGTTCTAAGTACTTTACAAAACTTTCAGAAATAAATATTGTTTTATTCAAATCTTAGTTCTAAATTTATCCCTGCTCTTGCTCTATTTGTATGTTCAACTTTATTTGTATACTTGAAATTATGTTATTTATCATTATATTAAGTCAAATATTTAACTGAAAAGTTAGACAACTGCAAAATAATGCATATATATTAATGTCAAAGTTTTGATCTAATTTTCCTTGAATTGATAATAAACAGACAAAGAATGCTATAGTGAAAGTAATCCTTTAACCACTGATAGAGCCTTTTAACATAGGGGTTACCTATCAGTGAGAGCCAAAAGAGAAAAAGTTTTGTAGTTAGGAAAGTAGACTCCGTTTAGACCCAGACCCCTAGGGAAAATGTTGAAGAGTTGTTCTGGAATGAATGTGTCCCACCAAAATCCAATGTGTCTTAAATCCCAGTGTGACTCATAATGGGAAACAGGGCATTTCAGGAGGTGATTAAGGTGAACTAAGGCCACAAGACACTAATCCAATATGACTGATGTCTCTATATGAAGAGGAAGAGACATAGAAGTGTGTCACATAGAGAAAAATTTATGTGAGGACACAGCAAGAAGGTGGTCATCTACAAGCTAGGAGGAGAGGCCTCACGAGAAACCAACCCTGCTGGCATATTGAACTTAAACGTTTGGACTCCAGAACTGTGAGAAAATTAATTCCTGGTGTGGCATTGTTATGGCAGCCCAAGCTGACTAATACACGACCATAAACATATCTTTTTACATGTAGAGAGAGTTCATTTGCATTTAGAGAAAATCTCCTTGAATGCTGCTAAGCATTGCAGACTTCACCAGGTCATCACGACCAACAGAAGGATGGTGGCAAAACCCACTGGTCCTGTTTGGCACCTTGCAGAGGGATACTGATGGCCTGCTGGTAGTACCATGCAGTCGGGGTAAAAGTAACCACAAGTTGAAGGCCAGGAGGTAGGAATAAGAAAGAGAATAATTAAAACACAACTCATAATCACCTCATTTGTATTAAATAACATTTCCGGAACTGATAATATTATCATGAAAGGGAAGATAAGGAAAGATAGAATTTATTAAATAGATTCATTTAAATTTATGAATTTATTTATAAATTTATCACTTTTGGGTACATCTACTAGTTACTATGTTAGGTATTGACTTCAATAGAACACTAAAAGAAGACATAGGGTTTTTAAAAACACGTATTAAATACTTTGTTTATAAGCAAATATGTTATAAAGATAATTGCTAAAAGATAAAAAGTTCTATAAGAGCATATGATGGGGTCAAACCTTGATCAGACAAAGCTTCCCTAAGAAAGAGACATTTGAGCTGAGCAGTGAAAGGACATTCTAACTAGAGAGAATGAATTCTGATGTGAGCAAAGTACAGAAAGCTCCTTGTGAGATGAGATGGAAGAATCAGCCACAATAGATCATGCAGTTGTAGATGAAGATAAATGTTTGAGGCTTTGTCCAAAGAGCAGCTGGAAACCACAGAAGGAGCATGGTGGTGGTGGTTTGGGCAGTGGTGTTGAAGGGAACTGATACGATTGAATGGGCATGATTTTATGTGAATAATAGTGACTCTAGGTGCAGAATGTGTAGAAAGAGGCAGAAGTAGACACAGGAGCAAAGGTAACTTGGACTAGAGATGGTGCAAGGAGGAGAGGTGGGCTATCAGGTATGTGCGTGTGGTTAATGTAAAACAGGACAATGTGAATTAAACCTGTGAGAAATTTTAGTGGGAAAATATGTAAATGGAGTCAAAAGGCACCATGGTACTCAGAAAGCAGGAAGAGAGGTTCAGAAAAGAGAACAATTGATAGTGGTAAGTGATGTGTCACTCTGAGAGATGTCTTAAGTACAGTAGTTTCAACATGAGATGCTTTGGAGATGAAAGTGCCATAACTTATGCAAGTTGGGCTATGCATCTCCCTAAGAACAAAATGGTGACCTTCGGGGAAAGGGGACTAAGCTTATATGATAAGGTGGGTAGGCTAATGGGAGCAGGATTAATCTGTTGGGTCATCCATGGCAGTAGAAGCCGGTGGCACCCCTTGAAGTTCCCACTAAGTCCAGGTTCACATGTTTCCTTGACATTATGTGCTTTATCCAAATGGCCTACCTGGTGGAATAATCTGCACCTCTGGGTTGTCACTTCTGACCTGGGTTCCTCTATCACCCATCCCACTATAATTCCTCTCCCCACTGGCCTCTAAGTTTCCCATAATGTGCTATCTATTTGGCTGCTGGAAACAGCCATTGTAATTAGAAAAAGCTAAGGAGAGATTAGTGGGCTTTTTATGGTCACTTGAATAGTATCTGGAATACTGAAATTGAAAACTCAACTGAATTTTTAAAAAATTCCAAATGGGGCAGTATGGGAAAGGGGATAAAACCCACACACGGCATAGCTGGCCTTCAGAAGCAAGTTATCGACTCCTCACATCACTGGTAAGAAAGGACAAGTGAGCCCAGAGGCAGAGGTTGATGGATACCAGTGGTAGCTTGAAGTGTTTGTCTCATTTCTGTCTTCTTCCTATGATTAGGCACTCAGGTGAAGTGGAGGACATTCTAAGAGTCCCCACCTCACCCCCTTTGCAGCCGGAAAGATATTACATATCTATATTTAATTTTGATCAGTTGGGACAAGCTTAGTAAGCATCTGTGGTAAGCTAAGAAGTACTATATCCTATGAGGAATGTAGAGATTAATTAGACAAATCTCTTGCCCTCAAAGAACATATGAGTCAATGGTAAAAAATAAGAATGTTCAGCAAATAAAAAGGCAGAGTGTAAAAACGGGTCAATTTTCATCTAACAGAGATTCTTTGGGAGGGATTCCTGAATTGGGAAATATGTCAGACCAGATTATTCTAACTTACCTTTCACACTTAACAATCAATTTATCTATGAAACAGCTTCACACATAGCTATAGATATGGATCATTACTCTCAGCTCTTCCCACCTGATCTCCTCTCATTTTCTCCTAGCCCTCTGGGGTGGGCAACGGAAAATCATCAATGATTATCAGGGTAGGAATCAATGCATTGGATTATTCACTCCCCCATCCTCAAAGCCTAAGAGTTAAATGAATTGAAGGATGCAGAAGGTGAGGACATTTCAGTAGTGTTCCTCACTGTGGTATTATTCTTTATAAAAATATTAATGTACAAATAATGCAGTATATACTGATTCCAGTTTTTTATTATTATTTTTACATCTTACGTTTTTTTAGACTTGGCCCTGTGTTTTCCTCACTGACTCAAGGGTCACTCTTGGCTTGTTTTTGTACAGACTATCTAGACCAATATTATGTGTCTACCAGTTAATTCAAGATTCCTTGTGACTTCACATTAAAATGTACAAAGATAAGGGTTGAACCACAACAAACTCTCAGGAAAACCACATAGTTTTGTCATTAAGTCATAAACTGAATCCAAAAATTGGGTTTTTTTAAACAGTAATCTCCCCTTCTTCAAATAATAGATCAAGAGTAATGTCTACTGAATTTGTTAGGTTAAAAAACTTATGGAGGATTTATAATAGATGGGTAAAGCTGACAACACCTGAACCCAATGATCAATAATAACATTACAAAAAGTGACACAGACAACCAGATATGTGCCTCCTGGTAGGAGTTCAGAATAGCATCCAGGGAGTAGTCTTGCCAGAAGACTATGGTCAAGCCTCCTGATCTGCATACCAGACTGCAAGAAATACAGGACACCGAACAAGATGTTAAATAAAACCATGAGAATACAACAGCAAAATTTAGACTGGGAAAATCTATAGAAATAAATGACCCATTTCTCCAACAACTATATTGTAACAGGAAAAAAAAAAGAGCGAGAGAGAAGGGAACCTATAATTACAAGAGAATTAAGTGACATATAGACCAAGATACAGATCTCATTTAAATCCTGATTTGAATAAATATCTATAAAAACTATATGAGACTTTAGTTGGATATTTGATGAAGTTAATAATCTCAATTTTTTAACATGTACTAGTGGCATTTGGATTACATTTTTAATGAAATCCTTATAATTCAGAGGTCATACTAAATACTTATACATGAAACAACTTAAATGTCTGAAATTTGCTTCAAAATAACTCAACGTGTGAGAAAGGAAGAAATAGGTAGGAGCATAGAGAAAACAAGATTGGTCATGAGTTGATAATTCTTGAAGCGAAGTATTGGAGTACTTGGAGGCTTACTATGCTGCTCTTTTGTTTGTTTGTTTATGTTTGAAATTATCTATAATAAAAACTATCCAAAGGAAAAAAAAAACATTAGGGAGAAAAGGGGAAGAGAGATACAGATATACTATGAAGAATCAGGAATATGCCTTTATCCAAATGGATGTCCCTTTTCAATGCATGTATATTGTGCTGAGAAAATTCAAGACACAACCTGTCTTTCAGTGCATTTGACGTCGGATTAATGTTGCTTAAAAACTCTTTCAGTACTATTTGAAATATGATCACAACATTTGGAAAATTTTGGAAATTTAAACAGAAAGAAACTGCAGTGTTTAATTTTATGTGTCAGCTTGACTGGGCTAAGGGACACCAAGATACTTGGGGAAACATTATTTCTTACTGTTTTTGTCAGGCTGTTTCTGAAAAGTATTAGCATTTCTATCAGTAGACTGAGTAAAAAAGATCTGCTGTCACCAACATAGGTGGGCAAGAACCAATCCGTTGAGGAAAATCTGTTGAGACATTGTTTTCCTGATGATCTCAGAAATTTGAGTCACTTAAAAAGCCAGAAGACCTGGGTTCTGTTCTGGCTAGTTCTTTATCACCTCTGGGCTCCTATCCAAATACAGCAAAAAGGCAGAGCAAGGGCATATTATCTCTCTCTCTTTTGGAGTTGGCACATCCATTTCCTCCTGCCCTTGGACATCAGTGCTCCTGGTTCTTGGGTTTTCAGACTCCAGCATTTCTACCAACCACCCTCTCTCCCCCAGTACTCGCGGGGAGGGAAACCCTTTGTTTCTAGACAAATCCTATAGAAACTCTTTGTTTCTATGAAGACACAGTAGGTTGATCTATTTTATAAGCTTGCTGCTTGAATTACACCACTGACTTTCCTGGTTCTCCAGCTTGCAAATGGCATATTGTGGGGCTTCTCAGCCTCCAAAATGGTATCAGCCAATTTGCATGATAAATGTCCTCTTACGTGTCTCTCTATGTATCCTGTAGGTTCTTTTTCTCTGGAGAAGCCTGACTAATACAGAAACCATTTGGAATCACTCCAAGAGTGAATTACATTTCAGGGGGTCTATTTGAACTAGCTGCAATCAGCAACTCAAGTATTTCTTTTTAACTCATTGCCTATGAATTACATTTCAAACTAATCAACTTGTTTATTTCTGCTAAAATTTCAGAAACTAAGTGATTAGCTTAAAATTTCTGTCCTGCCCAGTCTTTTTTTTTTTTTTTTCCTTAAAAGCAATTTTCTACCACAAATTCTGCTAAGGTGAAGAAAGCCATTAAAGTATATTGCCTACAAAATAGTAATATACAGCAAAAATAATCCAGGAATTATGGGTAAACAATTTAATCATGCATTTTCATTGGTTAGTCAGAAAAAAAACTAAAGAAATTCACAACAAAAATACATGAAAGGAAAAGGGAAGATGAAACTGTGGGACAGCTGGCATTCATCCACTGGCACTTAATTAAATTGTCTGGCCCCCTTAAATTCAAATCATTTTAATCAAGAAAATAAACATTAAAAATCTAGAATGAATTAAGTTCAAAAAGATAATCAGAGCTCTGTTGTTTCGCCTTTGAGAAAACTTTTCAGTGAAGAAATAACAGAATCCAAATATTTCCTTGTCGCATGAATATGCCTGTGATAGGTACATATGCAAATATATTTTAAAACCTTTAAGCAGTAATTGTTTGCTATATATAAGAATATTGCTGCTCAAAATTAAAAGATACATCTGATTCTTTCACTTATAAACCCTTTGTTTCTGTAAAGACATAGTAGTTTGATCTATTTTATAAGCTTGCTTCTTTGTGGGGAAGCACATTGTCTATTTTGTCAAGGACACCAGCCTCAATTTCAAATAGCTTTAAGACCAGCATGCAGTGGCTCACCCAGCCCCAGCTCCTTCTGCTCTGCTCACCAGGCACTGGCGATCTGACCTGCCTGTCTAGGCTGCCCTCTATTTTTGCCCTCACCACTCCAAGTGTTAGCACAGATGCTTTAAAGACCCTCCAGATCCCACCTGGCACCAGCTACAATAGGTTGATGCAGGTCTCACTTGCCTTCTGCTTTGAACATCCTTGGCAACTCATTCACTTGTCAGTAACCTTCTCCAAGACCAACCAAAGAAAGTTAGTATCAGCACTTTTCTTCTCAATAAAACCACAATTCCCATGTAAATTCAGTAGATGTGCAGAACCTGCCTTATGCTTACACTCAACAGTGAAAACTGCCCCACCTCCACACACACACACACACACACACACACATTCACAACGCATGGCTGGATGGTTTATGTGTCACCAACACCAAGTATCAGTGAAGTTCAAGAACTGAAAGATGGATAAAGAATGTAAGAATACCAAACCTGTCAATTATCTAGACAAAATTTAGACAGATGGAAGGGAGGGACAGGGACAGACCTGGCAGAGGCCACTAAATAAAAAAGGCTTTATATTATGAACAAACGTGACATTTCTGGAGAACAATAAAATTACAGTTCAGCTGTGTACTATATAGGAGAAATAATTATGAAATAAGGTTGGAGAGATGGCCATTTGTAGCAGGCTCTAGAGAACCTTAAATTCCAGGTGGTATAATAAAACATGTTTTTGCAGTTGACTCTAGAGGGGATTTTGAATAGAAAAGGAGATCTGGCAAAATCAATGAGATAGGAAGATTGATTTGGGATGAAACTTACTAATAGAGCAGAAAATAGTGATGGTCTTGATGCAGGCAGACAGTGGTAGCAGAAGGAAGAAAGAGAAGAAAGGCTGCTTCAAGGCAACAAAGCAAAACATAGCCAGGACTCTGATCCTAATGTACAAGAAGGAAAGGGAATTGTTGAAGATGACTCCAGTTTCTAATTTAGTTGAGTGGAAATTGGTAGTGCTTTGCCAGAATAGAGCCTATGAGAACAGAATAAGTTGTAAGGGAAAAAAGACGTTCTTTTGTTGACTATGAAAAGAAACTTGCTGCTCAAGGATGTTGTGGTGAGAATATTAGCTTAAGGCCATATAGCTCTAGCCCAAGATGAACTGGGCTAGATGAGCTCCAGGGTCCTGCATAACTCTTGTATTTCTAGCCAAGTAGACGGTGTGGTGAGTTAGAGGAGATACTGTTTTCCTGATGATCTCAGGAATTTGAGGCACTTAAAGAGCCAGAAGACCTGGTTTCTTTTCTGTCTAGTTCTTTATCACCTCTGAGCTCTAAAATCAGTTAAATATGAATAATCAAATCACAGGTTCAGTTGGGTAGAGGTTCACTCTTCTGTAAACAATGAGATTTATTTTAATCCTGATCTTTCTGCAGGTTCCCCATTAGCTTCCCTTTGGATGTCCTCATACTAGCTGGCATCACCGCTACTCACTCATCCACACGTACCCCACTTACTGATGTTAAACATAGAGTGCAGTGACCAATCATTCTCTGGTTGGTTTCCCATTGACTTCAAGATCTTCTGGCTTATAAAGCAGAAAGACTCCTACAGGGTGGTTCAAGTAAACATGAGGTTGACTGAGAATAGAGGAATCTCACAGAAGCCAAAGGCAGGAAATAATAGGAACATGAGGCATCTTGGAAACCAGACCAGATGGCGGTGTGGAAGCCAGGCAGCACCTTCTCTCCCAGCCACAGGCCTCCTCCACAGCTGCCTGACTTCATTCTGTGCACTTGCCCCACCTCCCCTCTCTGTTCAGGTGCTTCTCCTGCTTGTTCATGACTGGTCATAGGAATGTCACCAGCCTCTCCTCTCCTCTCCTCTCTATTTATTTTTATGTATGTATGTATGTATATATGTATGTATGTATGTATGTATGTATTTTGAGTCAGAGTTTTGCTCTTGTTGCTCAGGCTGGAGTGCAATGGTGCCATTTCAGCTCACTGCAACCTCCGCCTCCGGGTTCAAGCAATTTTCCTGCTTCAGCCTCCTGATAGCTGGGATTACAGGTGCCCGCCACCATGGCAGGGTAATTTTTGTATTTTTAGTAGAGACGGGGTTTCACCATGTTGGCCAGGCTGGTCTCGAACTTCTGATCTCCAGTAATCTGCCCGCCCTGCCCTCCCAAAGTGCTGGGATTACAGGAGTGAGCCACCACGCCCAGTCCCCAGCCTCTCTTTTCCTCTTTTCTTTACACACCTGTCATTTCAGTTTTCACAACCATTGCCACATCCTCAGGCTTCAAATTCTTGAAAACAGCACCAGTTTGGTTTACCTCATCTTTTGGAATCAAGTCTCACAAGTTGCTGAATTTCAACTCTCTTGATGTTTCAGGTCCTAGCGTAGATGTCACTACTCTTGATGAGCCTTCCCTGTCAACCCCCCATCCCTGGAGCCAGGCTGGTGTCGCACAGCATTGGGGCGTAAGTGTCCCTGTCCTCCCCACTAAAACAGAAGCTGCTTAGGGGTAGAGACTGCGTCTTTTACATATTATTTCTCCAGCACCCAGCTCTTTAAGTAAATAAACATAGACTCCATGGGTTTCTCTAAATCAACCCTATATTAAAAAAATCCCTTCAAGTTTGGAAATACTTCAAGTCTGTACTTTTTGCTCTTGCTGAGGTCACCTTATATGTCTACATTTCTGCAAAAGTACCTGTGATCCTTCCAGTCGTTCCAGCATCTAGCTGAGGACACACACTGAAGATCTTCTCCTTTTGTCTTACCTCTTGGCATCTCGTGAAATCAACCAGTGCAAAATGCGTAAGAATTCAGTCCCAGTCATAGGCTACAGAGATGTCAATTTGCAAGTAAAGTTATACCAGATTCCATTTTATTTTGCATTGAACAATGAAGCAGTTTAAATGAGGACTTTTCTTATCCTGGGATCATATAAAGGGAATGCATTAAGATTCACTGAATTTTTATATGGCATTACCACAGTTGTCTTATTGACAGAGATAGAATAATAGGGGTAAAAAAATAAAAATAAACTTTTACATCTCAGAAATTCTAAACCACATACTTACAAAAAAGCAAGTGAGCCCCTCTGCAAAACATACAGTTAGTTCATTTCCTACACAGAGTCTTGTTCTGCTCCATAAAGCATTTAACATTTATTTTAAATCAGTATATTTCTTTTCTCTCCGTTTTCATTCAGCAACCTTGTACTAATAGCACACTCAGCATCAGGCCTAGGCCTCCAGACTTGTAGGAATGAATCTTGTTTATCTATTAATGAACACATCAACAATCCAGCAAATGGGCCCCATGTTTTCAGGTTCACAAAGCAGTTTCGTATAAGAATCATCTGATACCAACAAAACCCCTTACATGTTACAATGGCGGAAACAGTCAGAAGAGTTTGTTGTGATTTCTCAAGGTCACGCCAAGCACACAGCATGTAACGCTAGGCTATCTGGCTCCAAATCCATTCTCTCTTCACTGAATCGTGTGACTTCTCATTCCTACTTCTTACTTCTTCAGGAGAATGGACAGGGAATAAGTTGTGTCAAATATTGCTTCTGTGAAGGTCCCTGCCTAGACCCTGACTGTTCATTTAGCAGTGCAGCCCAGGTGAACTTGAGCTTCCCTGGGACTCAATCAGGACTGACAGGAGTTGACAATGAGCATAGAATCGCCTTTAACATCACAGCCAATAGAGAATACCACAGTTGACAAGTTTTGTTAGAGCCTCAAACAGCAAGAAATAAAATTTTAAATTAAAAGCTTTACACAGTGTTCACTAAAGCCTGGCATTCTTGTCATTATGAGAACTATTTTTGTCATTATGTTCCAATTTTTGAAGAAAAGGATTTTCTCCTAACTTCCATGGGCTTCTCGGCAGTTGAAGATTTTAATGGAAACATAATATGTAGGATTATGTCATTTTTCTTAAAGAACTAAAAACCAATTACATTGGATCAGTATTTTCCAACTTCTGATCCGTTATCCAGAGATAAATTTTGTTTCCTTCAACAGCTCCTTCTCACACACCTTCTGCAGAGGCAACTGATCTCCTCTTCACCTCATCTTGTTTTATTTCCTTTCATTTCTAGGATTGGAGATTTTTAAAAATGAATACTCTACCCTAACACTGTGTCATGTGAGTTTTAAAACTAAAAAAGCAAACAGGATTACCTCTGTGAATACAGCACTAACTATATGAATACAGAGCTGCACTCATATCTCAGAAGATGTTGTTCTACTCATGGATCCCAAAAGGGGTGACTCTAGAAATCCCAGAAACAGTTAAGCATCTTGTTAGATACACAGATTCCCAGGCCCATGCCTAGGATGTACTGGTCCAGGGACCAGCAGCATCAGCATCACCATCTGTACATTTTAGAAACACATATTCATAGGTGTGAGGCCCAGAAGTCAGTGCTTTACCAAGTCCTCCAGGTGATTCTTATTCATGGTGAAGTTTGAAAAGCACTGATTTAAACAGGAGAATAAATCTCAATTCAAAAAGCATGTACTGAGACCCTCCTCAAAAAGGCCCTGGGTTAGTTGCTGCAGGGAAAAGGAGAAACTCGCTTTGTACTGTATTATTTTTTGAATGTTATTTTTCTTCTAACATTTATTAGAAGTTACTATGTGCTAAGCAGTCTGTTACAGGTTTCTTAAGACGTAAAAGTTAGAAAGATACAATACCTAGGCTCAAGGAGTTTACAGTCTACTAAGACTTAAAGCAGGGGCTTGGCAAATTTTCTTTCTGTAAAGGGCCAGAGAGTAAATATTTTAGGCTTTGCAGGCCACGTGGTCTCTGTTGCGATTCCTCAGCTCTGCTGCTGCATCGTGAAAGCAGCCGTAGATAATACGTAAATGAATGAGCATGTATGTATTCCAACAAAACTTCATTTATGGATACTAATGTCTGGATTTTATACAGTTCTCACATGTCATGAAATATTATCCTTCTCTAGAGTTTTTTGACCGCTTAAAAATGTAAAAACAATTTTGGGGGCCTTACAAAAAGACATGAGGGCCAGATTTGTCCTGTGAGCAGTTGTTTCTGGTAAAGTAAAGCCAGTAAAGCAGTCACAAACAAAATATGAGGGTTCGAGTCTCTGTGACATCATCAATAGAAAATGGAAAGTCGGGGAAAGCTTTTTTCAAAGGAAAAATGTTGAATGCTTTCTTCAGTAAATAGTATTTTCTGTCATTTCCTATCCTGTTGTTTTCCTACAAAATAGCACAACCATTTCTTATATTTTTCTAGAGCAGAAACAGATTCACCTACTTAAGCACATCTATTCCATCTCCTTATCCACACTGCATTTCATAAATATAACACAGTGTTGAGGGAGGTCTTTATGTTCTTTCCCCATGGATCCAATTGTATCCATTTATTTAGATACGAAAGACAACATTTTCAATATTAAAAAAAGGAAGAATATCTTCCATTAAGCATACACCGCACTACTTACATTCTCCCTCAATCACGAGGAGGAGGAGATTGGCCATGTTACAGACAACATTCGCATCTGTCTCTAAAACTGCTGACTTATGTTGTCTACTGCTGGCTCCAACATTTTGCAGGATCATAATTAACTCAAGATTTTTGTTTGTTTTTCATCTGAGCTTCCCACAGTTAAGTGTCTAAGAGTCCAGTTTTTAAAGATTAATATTCACAGAAATATAAATGCCACTACTCTGACAGAGCAAGCGACACATGATAAGAAAGTTCAGGCAAGAAATCCTGGAAGCAACGGAGAAGCAGCAGTTGCTAGGAATAATAGAAAGGATGTTCCCAGAAAAGGAAAAAGCTCATGAAACAGCTTTGAGTGGGATGGACCTTGGTATATTTGGGGCACTGAAAGTAATTTAGGATGGATAGTGCCTAATTGTAAAGAGAAAGGACAAGGGAGGTGTTGTGTCAAGAGATGAGCCTGAAAAGATCGCAAAGGCCAGATTACAATCACATACCTTGTCAAGAAATAGTAATCTCTACCCTAAAAGTTATAGGAAATCAGGTAGTATTTTATGCTAATGGGAAAAATCAAGTGGCAGCAGTGTGGAGATGGATCTGCAGAGGGACAAGAGTTGGGGCAGGGAGACCAGTTAGGAGAACATTAGGAGGATATTTGCAGGAATCCAGGTAAGACAGGATGAGGGCCTTCACTAAGGTGTTGGCAGTGGGGAAGGGGATAAGGAGTGAAATTCTAGAGAAATTAAAAAATCAAAACTACACGTCCTGGTGATTGCTTGATGGTGGCAGGTGTGAAGAAGTGACAGTAGTCAACATGATTGCCAGGTATTTTGGCCTGGACAACTAGTAAGATGATGGAACCCTGGCAGCTTCTGTAGGCAGAAGGAAGTTGCTCAGAGACAGCAGTTACTCCTTGCAGGTTGTTAATTCGTAGGCTGCCTTTCACCTTTGCTGTAACCAAAATACAATGACTCCTTTATCCTTTAACTTTTCATTACAGTTTTCTACACAACTTGAATGTAGACACACTTATAATTCAATGTCATGTCATTCAATTAATCAGCATACTCTATTCACTACAGCTTGGAAAAGTTATTGATCAAACACGTGGAAATGCTGACAGCCTACAATTGACTGCTTCAGATAAAATAGAAATGTCAAAGATGAAATGATTTTTGTCACTAGCGTATTTTGAATAATGATCCTTGATTAGTAGTGGTCCCCTATGTGGTTCGACAGGCCCACTGATCAAAATTAAGAACGCAAGTTCCAAAAGTCATCCAAACTTTTGGGAACATAAACTCCATCTAAGTTATGCTGTTAAGTCTTTTTAGGAAGTGCTCACGCTGCTGGTCTTCTGAGTATCCCACTTATAAGCAAGCAGTGAGATCAGTTATCAACTCAGCATGACTTTGAAGGGTCAGGAAGACGCTCTTAGAGTAACATTAATCTTTCTTACTGGAGGAAGACAGAATCTTTTCTGCTTAATTAAAAGCTGTAGCAATAACTTAAAAGTTAAGTTAGGATGTGATAGTAGAATGATTTCAAGTTTTATAGCCAGAATAGCAAATTTCAAGGACTGACAATGCTATATGACTAAGAGCAAGTCACTGAGCCTCTTGGACTAAGTTTGCTCATTTGTAAATTTGGAAACCATTTGCCCATCCCACTAAACACCCAAGGGTTTTGCAAGGTTACAAAATAGGTAACAGTTGGGAAAGCACTCTACACCTCTAGAATTCCTACGTGTATACAAATTATCACAATTACTATTGCCATTATTATTATCACAACTCTTTTGTTTAAGTCATATAGTATGGAGGATTATTCTAGAATAATGCATCTGAGATGAACATGAGGGAAAGTTAAATTAGGGTGAAGGACGCTCTTTGCATTCGCACATAAACATACCTCAATAGTTTCCCCCAGTCTCCCAGTTCAGCTAAGGCAAAAGAAAGAAATTTTGAAAAGAATAGACAAACAAGTGACAAGCTACTTCCTCCTAGCTAAATGCAGAAAAAGAGAAAATCCAAGAAAGAAGGAAATCCAGAGAGAAACGCACAATATGATACAATTAGAAATAGGAAAACACGGCAACAGCAGCAAATGTCAACAAGCTACCCTAGAACACAAGAAAGATTTTTGAAAACCCTTGTTTTAGTAGTAGGGCAACTACTACAGGGACCAAAAAAAAAAAAAAAAAAAAAAAAAACAAGAAAAACACCGATCACCTGAAAATGACTTTACATGATAGTAATTTACTCTGACTACTTGAAATAAACGATTACCAAAACAAATTACAAAAAAGCCATTAAAAATTGTTTGAAATTTATAAATCCTATAAAAGATGTCACATATCAGAGCAGTCCATGGAGCAAAACTGAAATCCTGAAGGAAGAAATTATGATGGTAAAAATAGACTAATAGAGGAAGTGAAAGCACAGCTAAGTTACACAGCTAATGACAGAGAAAAAGAAATCACAGAACTCGGGAACAAACCAACAAATTCCAAACTGATAATAATCAGAGTACCAAAAGACATAGAAATGCAAGCAAATTGTCAACTTTTCACAGGTAGTGAATTAAATATAATCTTATAGAACGTCAAGACATCAAATTCTAATACAGATATTTTGAAGGAATATGAAAATTCATTTGGAGACAATCCTCATTAAATGTATCCCAGCACCTACTTGTCACATTTTAAAAGTTTGAAACAAAAGAGCAGAATAATATGAGGTCTTGAGAAGAAAGGAGAGAAAGATGAAGATGTAATTAATGGGATATTTTGGATTGGTTTCTATAGAATGCATTGCCTGAGCACATACACTGGAGAGACTGCTATAGAGAAGTCAATGGATAAAATTTTAATGAGAGCCCTCTGCTGAGAAATACTATTACTCTATTACTTTGTTTGTTTGTTTGTTTGTTTGTTTGTTCATTGACAGAGTCTCGCTCTGTTGCCAGGCTGGAGTGCGGTGGCACCATCTCGGCTCACTGCAATCTCTGCCTCCTGGGTTCAAGTGATTCTCCTGCCTCAGCTTCCTGAGTAACTGGTATTACCAGTGTGCACCACCACACCCAGCTAATTTTTGTATTTTTAGTAGAGACGAGGTTTCACCATGTTGGCCAGGATGGTCTCAATCTCCTGACCTCATGGTCCGCCCATCTCAGCCTCACAAAGTGCTGGGATTACATGTATGAGTCACTGGACCCAGTCAAAATACTATTACTTTTATAAAGTGTGTATGACTGGATTCTTAGGAGTTAAAAGTAAGGTCTGGCAAATGAATGACCTGAAGCATTAATTTTGCCATAATTTTGCAAAGGCAATAATACTTTTTCAGGCCACCAGATTAGAAGAAATCATAACCAAACTTATTTGGCAGCTCAGATGGCACAGTTTGGAAAGCAGTGAGTCAGAGATCAAAGAACAGCAAGGCAGGCACTTCCTTACTGATGGTGTGTCCGGAATTGGTTCCTTCCAGTGGGTTCTTGGTTTTGCTGTCTTCAAGAATGAAGCTGCAGACACTTGCGGGGAGTGTTACAGCTCTTAAAGATAGTGTGTCCAGAGTTTGTTCCTTCAGATGTTCAGATATGTCCGGAGTTCCTTCCTTCCAGTGGGTTCATGGTCTCACTGACTTCAGGAGTGAAGCCGCAGACCTTTGCAGTGAGTGTTACAGCTCTTAAAGGTGGTGCGTCCAGAGTTGTTTGTTCCTCCCGGTGAGCTGGTGGTCTCGCTGACTTCAGGAATGAAGCTGCAGACCTTTGCGGTCAGTGTAGCACGGACACGAAGAGTGAGCAGCAGCAAGATTTACTGTGAAGAGCAAAACAACTAAGCTTCCACAACGTGGAAGAAGACCCCAGTGGGTTGCCGCTGCTCCCTTGGGTGGCCAGCTTTTATTCCCTTGTTTGGCCCCACCCACGTCCTGCTGATTGGTCCATTTTACAGAACACTGATTGGTCCATTTTACAGAGTGTGGATTGGTCCATTTTACACAGTGCTGATTGGTTTATTTACAATCCTTTAGCTAGACACAGAGCGCTGATTGGTGCATTTTTACAGAGTGCTGATTGGTGCATTTACAATCCTCTAGCTAGACAGAAAAATTCTCCAAGTCCCCACTCAACCCAGGAAGTCCAGCTGGCTACACCTCTCAATGGTATGTAATATGTAGCATACAATAGAAATTTTTGGTAAGTCGAGTCCAATCTGATGTGGCAGATAACACTTGTTCTCATCCATCTATCTCTTTTGACTGTCTTGTTTTTCTGGAAACTGAAAGCCTCAAGTAACAAGCTGTGTCTTACTATAGACGAGAATTACCTGATGCTCAGAATTTAGGCACAAGGCTGACTCCCAGAGAAATCCATCAGAAAAGACAATTTCTCTATTTGAAGGCTAGAGATAAGTGTTTAAAATGGTAGAAAACCTTAAAAAGTTATTTATTATGTCTTACAGCTAAAAAATATCCCAAAAAGGATAAATGGAGAGCTTAAAACAATGAGAGATTTGACTTGAAATCTACTTAAGAACTGGTTGATTGCAAGATTAGGAAAAGAAATAGTTAGAAATATCAAACAAAAGAGTTAATTAGATCATATTTTGAGAAGCACAAAATACAAGTAATATTTTTAAAGTGCTCCAAACTGTGTCAAGGGTAAAAGCCAGCATGGAATTTGGATTTCATATCACACCTGAAAAGATATTCAAGATTAACTTACTCTGTTGAAATATATATTAAAAGTAATGATAACTACATCAAAATATGTTGTTAAAGATATATAATCAGATAGGCAGATAGTGTTTTCAATGGAAATTAAAAATTTTCAAATCAACTGCAGAACCATCATAATAAAATGGAATAAAAAATAGTAAAGAAAAAGTAACAGGGCAAAGGAAGTAGTAGAAAGCTATCACTTAAAATGTATAAAGAAAAAGAAAATCTAATAAAAAGCATAAGTCACTGAACAAATTCAATGATCTGATGCCTGTAAGAAACACACTTAAAATTAAAATGTAAATGGAATAAAATCCAAAAGTAATTTAAAGCCAGACATGTCTGTAGAAATACAAAAAAAAAAAAAAAAATTAAAAAGGAGATTTCTACTGTGGCACAAAAATTTTAGAAAGATTAACAAGTTACTATTGTATTTTTTACAAGAAAAGCCTGAGACAAATTAGATTTAATAGGGCTTATTTGAACAAAGAATGATTCAAAAATAGGGCAGCACTCAGAACCAGAAGAGGCTTAGAGAGCTCTGCCTAGCAGTGTGATCAGTGAGATCTTATAGCCCAGATATAGGAGCAAAGTAGGTAAATCACCAGATTGGTACAGCTAAGCATTTGCCTAATTTGGGCAAGATGGAATAATTTGGCTGCATGTGATTGGTTGAAACTTGGCTGCTTGTGATTGGCTGAAACTTAGCTGTTTGTTATACCCTTAAATTAGGTTTTTGTTTGTTTACCTACTAAGATAGCAGTTTGTTAAGTAGGAGTTCAAAGTACAGAACTATCTCGGACTGATGTGTTGGGAAAAAGCTGAGTGTTGGGAGGGAAACTGAGGCAGGGCTTGCATAATGTCCTCTGGAACGTGTCTAGACTTGCTGGCTCCTGGCTTCTAGCTTTCCTGGGCTCCTAGATAGATTGTATTTCCATTATATCAAGTAGCACTAAACCATCACAGCTGTAGATCATGCGCCTGCCCTTTTGACCTCCACATTCTAACCACGTGTTTCTCTGTTGGATTACCAATAAATAGTGTGGGCTCCCAGAGCTCGGGGCCTTTGCAGCCTCCACAATAGCGATGGTCCCCTGGTCCCAGTTTTCTCTCTCGAACTGTCTTTTTCTCAATCCTTCGGCTCCGCGGGACTTTGTCACCCCCGACATCTGCTGTTGGGTCTCATCACCCCAACACTGAGGGCTTCCTGCTTGTTTAATATATTAAACAAGTTAACTTGCATATAAAGTTAAACAAAAATATTTTAACAATGTTGTATTTGTATATTCTAACCAACATAGTAACAATATATTCTGAAGAAAAAGGATTAAAAATGGGAAATATATTGTTCCCAAAAACTTCATCAGTTCATAATGTTAGGCTTAGTAAACACAGAATTAAAAATAAAAATATAACAAAAATTTCAAAATGGAATCAAACAATAATATAAAATAACTGTAATAGTGAGAGCTTAATGACAGGAGAAACTTGATTAAGTTGACACAGACTATTTTTTAAAAATTGCTTAGATATTGGGATAAGAAAAACAATTGATAAATATTAGAATGGCTGACAATCTGTATATTTTATAATTTTTTGTTTTAAAACATTTTATTAAGGTGAAATTTACAAAACAATAATAATTTTAAAGTGAACAATTAAATGACAACCACAATTAGTCATATGTTTTGCAATCACCACCTCTATCTAAAAATTACAGCAAATGAAGCCCTGTGGAAGCAAGATCCAGATAAGGCTTTTTTTTTTTTTTTTTGCCATGTGCATATGTGACTATGTATTTTACAAAGAAGAGGGTTTTTTTCCCCCAAGGCTTCGGGGACCAAAAAAAATTGTAAACATAATAATAACATTAAAAACAATCATCTATGGAACACTTCCTTTAGACCAGTCACAGTGTACAGGACACTACAGGTTTTATCTCATTCAGCCTGTGTGGAACTTTAGCTCTCCACAGTCTAAACCGCTTATTATTCTCACCTTCTGCTAAGCCACATGTGATATAAATTGTGTGGCCTATCAGATACCTAGGGTAAAGTTAGAGGATTGGCATAACACTGCTGGAGGTTTTTGTTAAAAGTCCAATTTGAAAATAAATTTGTATGGCAAAATAGAAAACTTATTTAAATCATTCTAAAGTGGCTAAAGCAAACATCAAAAGAAGCTATTACTACTGTCTGATTTTCGGATACAAGAGAAGAAATTTGAAGTGTGACCATTTTATTAAGCATGGCATCGTATTATTTGTATTATGTGAGACATCCTGTTTTTATAAACAGTTTTAATGATGTAGAAATTAAGATGTTGAGCTTCATTAATACTTGACTTTATCCAATGGGATCTAAATCTGCTTTAGTTTCACTTCCAGATAACTGCCTCTAGCTCTCGATATGCTATTCAGAATTGGTTTTAGAGGTTTTAAAAGAGCATAAAAGAGAATTTATCGACTGTCCATAAATAGATTTTTATAATTATTGTTACAATCATTATTGTTAGCATGGTGACAATAAACATCCTACAAAAATTCTCCCTCACAAATGAAGCTTTTCTATTCCTACTTATAAAGGGTAGACCTCAAAGTGAGGATGAATGTAAAGGAACAAAATGTGCCCCCAAATAAACTAATTTAGCATTACTTATACAGCCCTCATATGCATGCAATATGTCACATATGATATACTAATACACCCTAATGTATCTTATGGTATCATTCTGGTTGAATATTCCTTATCTGGAATGCCTGGAACAAGAAATCTTTCAGATTTTGCATTGTTTCTGATTTTGGAATATTTATGCATACATAATGAGAGATCTTGAAGATGGGATCCAAGTCTAAACACAAAATTTTTTTGTGTTCCACATACACTGTATACACATAGCCTGAAGGTAATTTTATACAATATTTTAAATGATTTTTTTCATAAAACAAAGTTTGTGTGTATTGAACTATATACAAAAGCAAAGGAGCCCAGGTGTGGTAGCTTATGCCTGTAATCCTAGTACTTTGGGAGGCTGAGGTGAGAGGATAACTTGAGCCTTAGGAGTTTGAGACTAGCCAGGGAAAATAATGAGAATCTGTCTCTACAAAAATAAAAATAAAATCCAAAAAAAGCAAACGTGTCAAATTTCAGCCACTCAAGTGAACAGTCTATGATTGTTAGGCATCATCATTATTCCTGACTCTAAATTCACATGCTACCAATAATCAATCATTTTTTTGTGCTTATTCATACATAAGTACTTAACAGGAAAAAACATAACATACCATAAACAGACTGAAAAAATCACGTGTTCATGGTAACTTACCAGCCCGGTGACATCACCAGAACATGTGTATCAGCTGTGAAACAACAGTGACAACAAACAACAGCAGGCTTTCAGCCACCACCTACAATGCTGTGTTTTGATTAATAGGTTACTGTGCACTGTATTTTATTTTTTTAGGTGAGAAGTAACATCAGAAGCAGTTGAGACACCAGGAAGTGGGTGCTCTAGGGATGATGAGAGAATCTGCTGGATGGCTTTTAACGATGTTTCCTCCAGAGTCTTCTGCCTCATTAACAATGGTTTTTATTTTAAAAATCTCTCTTTGATTTTATAAATGGACGTGATTTCTTGTTGTCATGAAGGCATTGCTGCTCCAGTCCTTCAATAAGTCCATCACACACTTTAACCGTGTTGTCTATAAACACTTTATCTGGAGTGTTAACAGCATCATCTTCATTGTCACTATTATTACCACTACCTTAATTCAGAACCTTTTTGGCTATTTCACTGTTGGTCAATGAATGAACAACTGGAGCCTCATTCAAGAAAGTTTTTTATGTTTAATCTCCATCGATCTAGGGATAGCCTAGACACATGGCTGAATTAATGAAGTCACACTTAAAGGAAAGCACATGGTATAAACATTATTTTTGATGAGAATTTCAGCTGAAAGATGAACAGAACAGCTGTCAAGGAATAACAAAAGCTTGCAGTTATCATCCAGTCCAGCCTCCTTCCTGCAGAGACAGCAAGCTGCTGGTACAAAATGATTGTGAAACCAATCAGAAAAGATGTCACTGGTGATCCATGCCTTTTTGTTAACATAATAATAGACTGGTAAGAAATTCACTTCTTGAAAACAGAGAAGGCACAAGCTTTTGCATATTACAACAATTTTATTCTTCCGCATGCCTGACACATTAGCACATATATCCCAGCATAGTTATTCTGTCTTTGGCATTCTTATTCTTGTAGAAGCTGTCTCATCAGCTTTAGTCAGTGTCTTTCTTGGGTGATAACACTAAAACAGTGATGTTTCATCAGCATTATAGAGTTGTTCTGGTGTCAGATTTTCATCAGCAATGATCTTGGCAAACTCATCAATGATTTTTTTCACAGCTTCATGAACAACAGATGCTTTATCACCACAGTTTAAAAAAAATGTAATACCATTTCTTTTCTGAAATTTCTGAAACCAGCCTGTTGAATATTTAAAGCTATCTTTTATTCACAGTTCATCTTGATAGATCTTTGCTTGTTTCATGATCAGCATACCATTAAGTGGCATGTGTTCACTGCAACCCTGACAGATCCACTCTTTCAATACACAATTGAGATCTTCATGTTTAGCTGTATATGATTTTCTAATGTTTATTAACTTCGGTTCATCATTGTCAGCATACAACTTCAACAATGTGTCCTTCTGTTTCTCCAGGTCATATGTAATGGTCATTCCAACACCATACTCTTTCTTCTATATATTTCACTCTTACACTGCTGTCTAGTTTCACCAACAGCATGACTTTCTGTGCTTTCAATAAACACAAATGCTTCCTCTTTTCTTATCACTGTTACCCGTATGGGTATCTGCAGACCTTTGTGACATTTTCAACAGTATCTTTGCACCACAGAGGAGAGAATAGGCAAAAAACACAGGGAGTAATCCATGTAAGTCTTGGTCCCACATGAGCCATCGTGGGGAATCTGTCATTGGTGTGCCTGGCTTGCACACGTGCCATTTCATTACCCTTTTTGGATGCACTTGCATGCGGGAATCTGGACATGTGCAGAAAAGACATACTGTAGCTGAGTGGAGCTGGACGGGTTTTTTGGTCCTTGGGGACTTTGAATAAACTGTGAATAACCAATAAGATAATTCAATTTCATCCTAATTTCACCTTTCAACAATGCCCTCCTGTAGAGGAATCAAGGTAATTAGCAAATTTGTGATGGAGCTTGCATTTTGACTCCTACCCATCACATGAGATCAGGTGTGGAATTTTGTACTTGTGGCATCATGTTGGTTTCAGATTTTGGAGCATTTCAAATTTTGAATTTTCAGATTAGGGATGTTCAACCTGTTGTTTAAACAGTCACTTAACCTAAATAACAATACCATAAATTTCTGTGAAATCATTATCATTGATCTAGACCCACTGGTCAACATTATTCCTTGTCCTAATACTTCTAGAACTCTTGAGCACAAATAACATATCTTTGCAAAAATAGCAATTCATTTCTATTGCCACTCTAACCTCTTCACAACTTGAATAGAATGTGACTATTTTTTTCCTTACAGTACAAAACCAAAATATAACATAGTAGGATTATAAAAAACTATCCAACAAATACCTAAATGAGGTTTCAAAAATGTTATTTTTACTAACTTTGCCAAACTGTAAGGCAAAAATGAAATGAGATTTTCTTGCTATGAAAAGAGTAGCCTGAGTCCTTCCATTATCCACAGACAGAAATACAGCAGCACAATGCGATCACCTTCAGAGAACAGAAAAATATGGTTAATAAATAACCATGCATCAGGATAGTCCACTTTTCTGGAGGACACCTTAAGGCACTTTACAAACACTTCTTATGGTGAGCATTTCTATTCCAATAATGAACTGGAGGAAGAGTCACAGTAACTAGCTAAAAGAAAAGTAAGTAACGAAGATAATGAGGTAAGGCACAGCATAGTAGGTAACACTGTGCCTCTCCATCAGACCTGGTGAAGCTCAATGCTTTACATTTTGTTTTATCTTCACAACAACCCTAGGAGGTACATAGCATTCCCCGCTACCCCTCGACCTTTACAGGCAGGTCACAACTTAAAGTGATTCATCGAGGGTCACACAGCTAGTAAATTGCAAAACCAGGCTTGACAATTCCAAACCCAAACTCTTCACCATTCTGCTTGTGCAGGCTCCTGAAAATTATTTTAAATGTGATTCATAATATTATTATTTCTTATGTGAAAATAGTTAGAATAATGCCAATTCTGGAATGCCCTGTGACACAACACTAGCAAAGGTTTACGTTTTTCCCCCATTCTATTGACTACTGGGATCCTATGGCTACCATTCCATTGACTACTGGGATCCTATGCAGTTCAGCGAGAGAACTGCAGAGGCTAAGGTGACACTGTTGCTGTGATGAGTTTTGCTCACAGGTGAGTCTGGACATTTTGTTTCATTTCAGTTAGGATAAATTCCATTGTGCCTGTTGAAGTCACTGAGAGTTCTTTGCTTGAATAAAAGATAAGCAATATTTTGAGGTAGTCATGACTAGATTTTTAACAATGAACATCACAGACTTATTTGTATATGTGGCCAAAATCCTAAAATTGGAATAAACGTATGGCATCTGTATTAATTTTCTATTGCTGCCATAACAAAATGCCATAGACTGGGTATCTTAAACAATATAAATGTATTTTCTCACAATTCCAGAGACTGGAAGTCCAAGATCAAGGTGTCCACAGCTGTGGTTTCTCCTGAGGCCTCTCCCCTTGGCTTGCAGATGGCTGTCTTCTCACTGTGTCCCCACATGGCCTTTTCTCTGTATGCACGTCCCCAGTGTCTCTTCCTCATCTTATAAGAACGCCAGTCATTTTGGATTAGTGCCCCACCTTTATGACTTCATCTAACCTTAATTACCTCCTTAAGAGCCATTTCTTCAAATATAGTCACATCAGAGTTGGGGCTTCAACATATGAATTGGGGAGAAGGAGAGACACAATTCATTCTGTAGCAGAATCAGTCCAGTGCATCTCATCGATGTGATAACAAATACACAATGATTCAATTTCATCTTAATTTTACCCTTTAACAATGCCCTCCTTTAGAGGAATCAAGGTAATTACTACATTTTCAGACTAAATTCTTGCTAGTGGTAATGCCAACTACAAAATTGGTAGAAAAAGTGTCTTGGAAGACTATGACTTCACTGAAAATAATAGGAAGAGAAATCTGATAATTGAAGTAAAAATAATAAATATAAAAAATAAAAATGTGGGTTTTTGAGTATAAATTATTCAAATAATAGATGGATTAAAATTTGACAACTAATATAGACACAAATAAATACTTCTAGTGCAGGCAGTGACACCTTAATTCTATGCAAGATGTTACACGTTTTTGAGCAATTTTCTAAAAATAAACAAAGGGCATAGTAAGTAACGCACATAGGTCTTGGCTCCACATGGGTGATCATGGGGAATCTGCCATTACTGCATCCAGCCTACACACGTGCTGTATATATTACTCTTTGTAGGTGTGCCTCTTTTTAGAAAACTGCTCAAAAACACTTCTGGCTTTTGATCTGGCATGTAAGAACTTGGAAGTAAGTTGTTTCTCTGTTCTAACGAGAAGTAAAAAGCTGAACAAACTAAAAAATTTTCAACACTGCTTCTTAAATGTATAAGACAAGTGAGGTCACAGGTCATGGGGCAAACAGCAGCTGACCCCCAAGTTGGAAAGACAGGCAAATACAGAGAATTACAACTCACCAGAGCAGGAACCCACAAGCAGAAATCCCCCTGGGAGCCAGTGTCCAGGTAGGAAAACCTGAACTGTGATTGACAGATTGCTGGAAGCTCAGTGAGTACAACTCTGGGAGTTAAAAACTCCAGCCATTGGAGGGCCTCACATTTTTGTGAATTTTACCTCATGGAGCTCTAGCAGGTTTTCACAGAGAATATTGGAGAAAAATTCCCTGAAAAGGGAAAAAGGAACATTTCTGAAACATGCCAGAGCGTTCTCCTCCTCTTCTCCTTTTTCTCCTTCTCCTCCTCCTCCTCCTCCTTCTTATTCCTCCTCTTTCTCCCCTTCCTCCTCTTCCTCCTCCTCCTTCTTCTTCTCAGAAGATTATATTGATTTTGTTATGACATGTTGAGATATTCAAAGATATTTCATCTATTCTTCTTAACAAGGTCTGCCCTCAGGAGAAACTGTTTGACGACAGCCAAAGCTGCTGGGGTTTTATCAGAACCTAACGGACCTGCAGGGAAGGAAATATTCAACTCCAGCCCATACCAGTCATCCTGTCCCATCTAAGGGGTCAGGGAAGCACTGATTCCAGTCCAGAAGCACAGCCTCATCAAAGACTGAGACCTAATCATAGACTATAGAAGGTTTCCCTTCCTCCACACCTTACTGCAACATTACTAGAGGCCTATTTACAGCAATTCTTTTACCTAGTACATCATGTCTGGTTATCAAGACAAAAATTATTAAACATAAAAGGCAAAATCAAACACAAAACAAACATAGTTTTTAGACACAGAGCAAGCATCAGAACCAGACTTAGATAAATCAGGGATGTTGGAATTACCAGACTGGCAATTTAAAACAACTGTGATTCCTATGCCAAGGACTTAAATGGATAAAGTAGACAGCAGGCAAGAACAGATGGGTAATGTGAACAGAGAGATGGAAATTTTAAGAAGGAACAAAAAATGCTAACAATTAAAACCACTGTAACATAAATGAAGAATGCATTTGACAGACTCATTAGCATGTTGGACATAGCTGAGGAAATAATTTCTGAACTTGAGGATAGCTCAGTAGAAACTTCGAAAACTAAAAAGCAAAAAGAAAGATTTTTAAAAAGACAGACCAAAATATGCCAGAATTGCGGGACAACTATAAAAGGTGTAACATACACATAATGTAAATACCTGAAAGATGAGAAAGAAAGGAACAGGGGAAATATTTCAAACAATAACACTGAGAATTTCCACAAATTAATGTCAGACATCAAATCACAGCCAGGAAGTTCAGAGAATGCCAAGCATGATAAATACACCTGTTAGGGGTGCCAACTATCTGAATTACCAACTGGCCTGCAGCAATCTCACTTCTTGCATCGTCAGAAGAAAGAATTTGATGGAGAGACATAAGACAGAAAAAGAGACTGAGACACATTTCAGAGCAGGAGTGAAAGTTGACTGAAAAACTTTACAGCAGGAAAGAAAAGAAAGTACAATTGGAAGAGACCCAAGTGGGTTCTTTGGAGGCCAAGTGCCCTGTTTACACTTGATGCTAGGATTTTATATGCTCGCCCTCTTCTGGTGTCTTATGCCCCTTTCCCTTTCCCCTCCCCTGGGGTGAGCTGCCCACATGTGCAGTGCCCTCCATAAGCTTAGGAGGTGAGCATGCACAGCGTGTTTAGGAAGTTGTATGCATGCCCACCAGAGGCTTTCTTCCCTTTTCTGATGGAATGCCCTCCAAAGGCCACGCTCTGCCATTTTGTCTCTTAATGTGCATGCTCGAGCTTACTCACCCGATTCCTAAGATTTTATTGAAAGTTGATTAGCAATTTCAAGTGTTTTTATCTGTTTGGGAAATTGCCTCTCACTAGTGGCAGCTACCAATTATCATTTTTACAGAGGCAGTGTGGTAACTGCTGAACCATCGCCTGATGGTCACCTGACATTCCTGGTGGGTAGTGGGGGAACTCCTTTCCTACCCTGCTCATGTGTGGCTGTCTACTGTAACATACCTAAGTGTAGCATTTTCAAGCTATAGAAAATCAAAAATAAAGAAAAAATCGTAAAAGAAGTCAGAAGAAAAAAAAGAGCAAAAATAAGAATATTTAACTTATCAGAAACTATGTGTATTAGGGTTTTCCAGAGAAACAGAATTGATAGGCCAGGTGCGGTGGCTCACTCCTGTAGTCTCAGCACTTTAGGAGGCCGAGGCAGGTGGATCACAAGGTCAAGAAATCGGGAACATCCTGGCCAACATGGTGAAACCCCATCTCTACTAAAAATACAAAAATTAGCTGGCTGTGGCGGTGTGCGCCTGTAGTCCCAGCTGCTTGGGAGGCTGAGGCAAGAGAATTGCTTGAACCTGAGAGGCAGAGGTTGCAGTGAGCCAAGGTCTCGCCACTGCACTCCAGCCTGGTGACAGAGCGAGACTCTGTCTCAAAAAGAAAAAAAGAAAGAAAGAAAGAAAGAAAGAAAGAAAGAAAGAAAGAAAGAAAGAAAGAAAGAAAGAAAGAAAGAAAGAAAGAAAGAAAGAAAAGAAATAGAATTGATTGTATATACATACACTCACATATATACATACGTGTGTGTGTGTGTGTGTGTGTACTGAGGTATTGACAGAAATAAAGAGGGATTGAGATTTGTTATGACAAATTTGATCACACAGTTTTGGAGGCTGAGAAATCCATAATCTGTCATCTGCAAACTGGAGACTCAGGAAAGCTGGTGGTGTAATTCTAGTCTAAATCTGAAGACTGACCAGGGGAGCTGATGATGTAAATCCGTGTCCAAGTGCAGGAGAAGATTGATGTCCAAGTCCAGGAGAAGATTGATGTCCCAGTGCAAGTAGGCAGGTAGGAAGATAAAAGGAGCAAATTCCTCCTTCCTTCACCTTTTTGTTCCCTTCAGACCCTCAACGGATTGCATGATGCCCACTCACATTGGGGAGGGAAATCTACTTTCCTGAGTCCACCTATTCTCATGCTTAGTTATAAATAGGAACAAAGGACAAGGGCAATGAATAGAAACAGTAACAAATATGGTAGATATTAATTCAACTATATCGGTAATCACTTTTTATGTCAATGGTCTAAATGTACTAATTAAAAGATAGAGATTTTTAGTGTGGGTCAAAAAAATAAGACTCAACTATATGTTGTTGACAAGAAGCTCATTTTAAATAAAAAGACACTTAAATATTGAAATTAAATGGGTGGAGAAAAGCATACCGTGCTAACACTGATAAAAAAAAAAAAAGCAAAAGTAGCTATATTAATTTCAGACAGAGCAGACTTCAGAGCACAGAAAGCTATCAGGGATAAAGAGGGGCATTATATAATGATAAATAGTTAATCCATCAAGCTGACATAGCAATCCTTAACATGTATGTGCCTAGCAACAGAGCTTCAAACTATGTGAGGCAAAGCTTATAGAACTTCAAGGAGAAATGAATCCACTATTATAATCAGAGACTTCACCCCCTCTTTACCAGAAATGGGCAGATCTAGCAGGCAGAAAATTAGTAAAGACATAGTTAAAGTAACAACATCATCACCTGGATATAATGAAAATCTATAGACTACTTCCTCTAACAACAGCAGAATACCTACTCTTCTTAAGTTCACATGGAACATTCATCAAGATAGACCATATTCTGGGCCATAAAAAACATCTTCACAAATTTAAAAGAAGAGAAACTATACAATATCTGTGCTCAGACCACAGTGGAATTCAACTAGAAATCAATAATAGAAATATAAGTGGAAAACCCTAAAGTACTTGGAGATTAAACAGAATATTTCCAAATAACACCTGAGTCAAAGAATAAATCTCAAGACAACATAAAAATATTTTGAGCTAAATGAAAATAAAAATAAGACTTAAAATGTGTGGAATGCAGTTGAAGGCAGTGCTTATAGGGAAATGTGTGGCATTGACTATTAGAAAAAGAGAAAGATTTAAGATAATCACCTAAGTTTCCATTAGGAAACTAGAAAAAAGCAAGTTAAATCCAAAGTAAGCAGGACAAGAGAAATAATTTAAAAATTGAAGCAGAAATCAATGGAAATTAAATCAGGAAATCAATAAAGAAAATCAACAAAACCAAAAGCTGTTCTTTTGAAAAATGTTGGGTTAATAATCATATTATATTAACAACTGACATTAAAAATAAAAAGAAATGTTTTTATATATAACTTGTGAAAGGAAAACAAAATCTTAGGACCCCAAACTCACTATGCCAAAGGGAAAAATTAAGCATGGACACTGAGTCATGCAGAAAACTGCCTTTTCTTTTGTTCCTGAACAGAGAGCTGCAAGTTAGAAGGCCACATATCTCCCCAGGTGGCCTCCTTCACCCTGACAAGGTAAGTTAACAGCTTTTCTTCACAAGTATAGGACAAAGACAAGACTAGAAAACTTCCCTCTGCCCACCCTGAGACAAAGGCTATTGGACTTCTTTCTCTACTCCCTGTTTACTTCATCTTATGTAAATTGCAGATTTACTGAGCATCGGACAAATGCATAATTGACTGTTCCTCTATCCCCTCCTTCCACATGCAACATGTGGATTCAGTGAGCATTAATCAAAGCCTCACAAGTATGTGACCACTTACTTGCCTACACACCCTCTCTCTTTTTTTCCTCTTTTCCCTTTAAATATTGAAGCCCTTGCAACTCTCTTTGGAAAGTGTTGGCCACAGATCCCACTGTGACTTGTGTCTCTTTTTTTCCTGAGCACGTCCTCAACCTTGGCAAAATAAACCTGTAAATTGATTGAGACTTGTCTCAAATGCCTGTTTTGGTTTACATACTTTTGATAGAAAATACATGAGCAAGAACAATATCACACAAAACTGGCTTCCTAAACTGGCTGATCATGAGACTTCAACAACACAAGAGAATTATTAGTTTTCTGTGACCATTATTATTAAAATTCAGAGCCTTGAAGTGGACCAGCAAATATTCCTTCTAAGATCAAGTCATTTGCCAGGTGCCATGGCTCATGCCTATAATCCCAGCACTTTGAGAGGCTGAGGCAGGCAGATTATTTGAGGTCAGGAGTTTGAAACCAGCCTGGCCAACATGACGAAACCCCCTCTCTACTAAAAATATAACAATTAGCCAGGCGTGATAGTGCGCACCTGTAATCCCAGCTACTCAGGAGACTGAGGCAGGAGAATTGCTTGAGTCTGGGAAGCAGAGATTGCAGTGAGCTAAGATCGCAGCACTGCACTCCAGCCTGGGTGACAGAGTGAGACGCCATCTAAAAAAAAAAAAAAAGTTATTAGACTCCATCGAAGGGTCTACTAAATATCCCAAGTCATGTCTGTGAGCCAAATTAAAGTATGAACATTCTTTATCAGACAATTCAAAAGCACATATGTGCTTACATGGCTTATGACCAAAATAGCCCTTTAAAAAAATAACTTCATGGAAGCAGAAATGTCTACTGCTGCTTATAGCCATATACCTGCAACACAAAAGAAAAGAAAAGATTTTCCCAAGCAATGTTAAGCATCTACCACATACATAACTTTATTCCTTCACAAGCAATATGTGTTTACCTTGAAAATGTTTCATTCAATCCATATTATTTGTGGGCAGCTGTAAAGAATTGAAACTAAGAGAGTGTGGCCTCGGGAACCAGGCAATGAGGGTTTCAATCCTCAACCCTGCTGCTCACAGCCTGGGAAAACTTGGGCCAGTTTCACCTCTCTGCACCTTTGTATTGTTCTCAATTGTAAAATGGGAAGAATAATATTATTCATTTCGTAGTACTATTCTGAAGAATAAAGCTGATATTTTGTTATTGTATGTCACCCAAACAGATCTATCTCTTATGCTTAAAAAGAGGGGATACCTATGAGGAAGAACATGTGGTGTTTAGTTTTCTGTTCCTGAGTCAGTTTGCTGAGAATGATGGCTTCCAGCTTCATCCATGCCCCTGCAAAGGATATGAATTCATTCTTTTTTATGGCTGCATAGTATTCCATGGTGTATATGTGCCACATTTTCTTTATCTAGTCTTTCGTATGGACACATGGAGGGGAACACTACACACTGGGGCCTATCGGGGGTTGGGGGGCAAGGGGAGGGAGAGCATTAGGAACAAATACCTAATGCATGTGGGGCTTAAAACCTAGGGATGGGTTGATAGGTGCAGCAAACCACCATGGCACATGTATAACTATGTAACAAATCTGCACCTTCTACACATGAATCCCAGAACTTAAAGTAAAATGAAAAAAATAAATAAATATTTTTAAAAAGAGGGGATACCACGGTTGGATGAGGTTATGTGATTTCGCTGTAGTCACAAAGTGAGTGAGCATCAGAGGTGGGCTCAGTGCGCACCTGCTTTGCAGCATGTGTCCTTATTTTTTCTGGAACCTTTGAGACCACACTTGCTTAGCAGAGTATGATCTTCCAGAGAGGAGCAGGACCCTAGGCCTGCCACAGCACACAAACACTTGGTTTGTGCTCAATACATAGGCTAGCTGAACAGGAACACTAATGGGAAGAGGAAAGAGACTACAAATGGCACAATTGCAGGTTATGTGATCATTTACTTTCTATTCAATGTCAAATTTTGCATAAATTCTTTGGCTACGCCCTGAAGTAATTACTATGCACAAACTACTTGCAAAGTAGCTACATATTAAAGGGCATAGAGTAGACAAAAGAGTTACATCTCACCATAAAAGTCTGCAAACATGTCAGTCTACCTCACTTTTAGTATCCACACGTTTTTACTCCACCAGCCCTCTACCACTCTTTTTTTAATCCAGTTTTTCTTCAGAACATTTTTTTCCCACCTCTCTCAAAGTTTTGCACTTGAATGTGGTCTCTCTGGGAAAATCTTTCTGTAAGACCTCACTTACCAGAGTGAGTTAATAAAAAGAAACTTCTATTTTGGTACTTAGAAAATACATGGAGCCTTGTATATAACAGTTAAATGTACCTAAATGGTACTAAGAAGAGATGATTAATTTACTCAGATCACGTGTCTTTGTTCCTCATTCTTTCTCCCTCATGCTCCTAATATCAAATTCCTTGTAATCATACTAATGACACTGATAGAAATAATTCCTACCTAGAAAACTGACTATTTAAGTATTTAAGAAATGTAGAAAATGAGGAGAATCTGGAACAAATTAAACTGAGTCCCTTTTAGCAAGCTTTGGACTGAATTCATCCCTGACCACCATGTTTATTTTATTTTATTTTATTTTATTTTATTTTATTTTATTTTATTTTGACGGAGTTTCACTCTGTCAACCAGGCTGGAGTGCAGTGGCATGATCTTGGCTCACTGCAACCTCCGCCTCCAGGGTTCAAATGATTCTCCTGCCTCAGTCTCCCGAATAGTTGGGATTACAGGTGCCCGCCACTACACCCAGCTAATTCTTTGTATTTTTAGTAGAGACGGGGGTTTCACCATGTTGGCCAGGCTGGTCTCGAACTCCTGGCTTCATGATTCACCCACCTTGGCCTCCCAAAATGCTGGGATTACAGGTGTGGGCCAACGCGCCTGGCCTCTGACCACCATATTTATTAATTATCTCGCCTCTCTTCTGTTAGCCACCTATAGTGGGTTTGGTAAAGAGGAAGCTCAGAGACACTGCCAGCTCTCCCCAAACAGGTGCAGCTCCTGTCCCAAGAGGGACTTAGGGGAGTCAGCAATCTCTGAAACTGTAAGTAACAGTTTGCATATATTTTCATCTATGCATTTTTCTGAGGTAAAAGTCTCGCTTTGATCTTCAATCTCAACATGATCTGTGATCTCAAATGGCTGAAGTCCCACTTAAGTATCCTCTTCCTCTCAGCTCTGGCTCCCTTACAGTACCATTTTCAGGTCAACACCACAAAGACCAAACTCTGGGTACTTCGCAATTTCTTCACAGTATTGAAATAAATGATAGTAGGCAGGCCCAGAGAATGACAGTGTGGGAAAACGTGCTTGGGAGGACTGGAGTTGAATGAGAAAATGCTCCTGAAAGCTCGTTTCCTCAACTTCTTTTGTTTATTTATTTTAATACAGTGATGAAATTAAAAGGGCTTCCCTTGTTCTAGGAAAACAAACTTCATATTTGGGTATTTTGTTTAAAATGTTCTATTGAGATAAATTTATCAAATTCGGGTTCTCTTACAGCTTACCGGGATTGCCATTTTAGGAAGTTTTATTTAGGAAGCTCCCCCTTATTTAGCAATTCTTCTTCCTTGAGAAATTCCATTTCCTCAAGAAGTTAATCTAATGTGACCAAATAATTTACTCTTAATTAAAAGTTAGCTTCCCATAGCAATGAAAGACTAGAATAACGGAAAGATTTGTGGCTGTAGAAATGACCTCTGTTTCAACATTTCTATTTCTATTTATTTAGCAACCTATAATAAAATAGAAAATAACCCAAAATGGCATGGTCTTTGCCCCACCCTGCATCAGAGGCTGAAATTCTTAAATTCCTATAGAGAACACTCCAGGGGCTGAGTTCTCTAAATCTCTTCCATCTCCTGTCTTAGCCCTACAAAATTGGTCTGTAGGATTTTCCTCATCTGTCTATCATATATGATCAGCACACCTGGAACTTAACAATAAAAGCAAAAATAATAAGGAACTATTTGTATATTCCAGACACTGTTGTGAGTAATTTAAATATATTAACTCGTATACTATAATTCCAGGAGCCAAATCATTGTAGTCCCCATTTTATAGATGAGAACAAATACCTAGAAATAATACTTAATCACTACATCAGATATTCTTAGCTACTTAATGCAATCATGAGATAAAGAACCTGAATGAGCTATGTAAACATGAGGTACTATTTAAATGTTATTAGCTACCTTTCAATTTCACTTATGTTTTATAGGGTTTGCTGCTGCAAAGGCAGCCAAGTTGCCCCCTCAAAAAACATCTCAAGCTCTCTGAGCATGAACATCCACCTTCCTAGTTCATCAGGTTCCAAACTTCAGGGCCATATATTTCTGCTGCTTCTTTTATTTTATTTTATTTATTTATTTATTTATTTATTTATTTATTTATTTATTTATTTTCTGAGACAGAGTCTTGCTCAGTCGCCCACGTTGCAGTGCAGTGGCGCTATCTTGGCTCACTGCAAGCTCCGCCTCCCGGGTTCACGCCATTCTCCTGCCTCAGCCTCCAGAGTAGCTGGGACTGCAGCCACCCGCCACCACGCCCGGCTAATTTTTTTTGTATTTTTAGTAGACACGGGGTTTCACCATGTTAGCCAGGATGGTCTCGATCTCCTGACCTCGTGATCCACCCGCCTCGGCCTCCCAAAGTGCTGGGATTCCAGGCGTGAGCCACCGGCCTGGTGATATTGCTGCTGCTTAAAGTTCCCCCTCCATAGTTAATCAGTCCTTCCATCCTGTTGATTCTACCTACACCAAGGCTCTTGAGTCTCTACTCCCTTTTCTATTTGTCCCGGAAGTTCTTCAGTTCAGGTCCCTATTATCTCTCACCTTAATTACGTCCAAGGCCTCCCTCACTGGTCTTTCTTTACCGCATGTTCTCACTCATAGGTGGAAACTGAACAATGAGATCACTTGGACTCAGGAAGGGGAACATCACACACCGGGGCCTATCATGGGGAGGGGGGAGGGGGGAGGGATTGCATTGGGAGTTATACCTGATGTAAATGACGAGTTGATGGGTGCTGACGAGTTGATGGGTGCAGCACACCAACATGGCACAAGTATACATATGTAACAAACCTGCACGTTATGCACATGTACCCTAGAACTTAAAGTATAATAATAATAAATAAATTAAAAAAAAAAGTGAGAAACCACTGGCAACTTCCAAATATCTGGGGGAAAATAAATAAATAAATAAATAAATAAAAATAAAAAGCAAACAAACAAACAAAGAACAGATCTAACCAGGCCCTCTCTCCCCTGAATACCTTCAGTTGCAACCATTGCAATCAGATTGGGCAAGACATTTGTCTGGGTCAAAGCATTTGAGACCTAGTTCTAATTCCACTACATACGGATTAATTATTGATTCTTGAACATGTTATTTTACTGCTTTAAAGCTAAATTTCTTCTTGTATGTAATGAGATTATGTAACATTTGCCTTGTTTATCTCATAGACTATAAAGATTAAAACAACAATAATGTATTTTTAAAAAGCTCTTTGAAACTATAAAATTTATTTCCAATGTGTAGCTTTTACTAAAATTAAAGTCCAGGTTTCTTGACCCAGCATTCAAAACCTCCAAAATCTGACCGTGAGCAGTATATCCAAATAATCTCCCACGTTAGAGATGTCCAAATCCTCCATCTCCTCTGGGTCCTCTCTCTTTGTACTTTGAGACCTCTGAATATACAGCTTCCCCTGCCCAGAATGCTTTTTCATTCCATGGCCTCTTTCAGATACTTACTCATACTTTAAGACCTAAATAAAATCTAATTTTCTCCAAGACACTGACTACAATTCCTCAGCAGGACTTAATCTCTGCCTTCGCTGGACTTTCATACCACTTAGTTACCATTTGTGAGCTCTTACTATATATATCTGACATGTGCCAATGCATTTATCCATCTCTGCATATTATCCTTGATGCATATAACTACATAATCCTCTATGCATAATCTTCACAGTGACCCTCATAGATGTCATTATTTCCATTTGTAGGGGAAGAAACTTACTATTAGAATGGTCGATACCTTGGTCAAGTTTACATGAAGTGTAAAGAGCAGGGCTGGGTTGGACCAGGTCTGTCTTCCCTTGGAGCCTCGGATCTTGACTCATCCTTGGTGTCTACATAGCAGCCTTACCACAATCAGCCTCAGAATAGTAAAAAATGCAATTCTCCATCTCTCTCACACAAGTTTGTGAGTCACTGGAAGGCCACTCTCATTTCCTATTCATTTGTACCACCAAGTGACTAGTATTTTCCTTCCACATAACAGGATGATCAGTATATCTGGACTGGAATTAACTTATGAAATATTTTTTGCTCCAACTGTAACTTTCTCTCCCATCCCTGCTAACCCTCTCACTCTCTTCTTTTTTCTTTTCTTACTATCCAGTACTAAACTCAGGTGAAGAATGCTCCCAGTTTAGAAAATGGATAGCAGGCAGAACTACTTGGAATTAGGGTGAAAGTTTTTCCCACCTTAATTCCTGGTGTTTAAAATGAAAATATTCTATTAGAATCTCAAATCCTTCACAAAATATATAAACAATTGATATTTTTTGCCTAAATTTTGAGTAAGGTAACCAACATCTCATTCATTACAAAGAGTTGTTACCATTTTACATTATACCCATAAATCATAAAGAACTTTATATAAAATTTATTCTAAAACATTAATCATACTAATATAATTTTTCCTATTCTTTTACCCAATAAAGGAGAAGAGTCACATCTTCTAATGAGAAAGAGTTTGAATTCAAAGTTTTTAGAATAAAAATTCAGAAGTTCTATTTTCTTGTGAATAGTAGGAAAAAAGATTACTCAGCTGGCCAAAGTAGCAAAGACACAGCTCACATTAGGAAAAATTACAGCTTAACAAAAAAGCAAATTTAAAAGTCTATGGGTTCTCTCTGGAATGCATTCCATTGAATCAATGAAGTGCCTCACAAAAACCTTAATAACCAATGGTATTGTACAGAGGAGCAGAACAACCTTTGATGTCTCCTTTGATTTCCCAAGGCAGATTCTGAAGGAAGGAAGCGGTCCAAACAATCAAAGAAAGCACTCACAAATGTCTAGACTACACCAAGGATCAAATTAACCTTCAATATCCTGTTCCATAGCTATGATAAAATTTGTCTTCCTGAAACATTAGATTGTTATTCCAGCATGTTACTTATAAAGAAAGGATTGTGCGTAAGAAAATATTTCCTTTTGTCATATCAGGAAATGTAGAAATAGGGAATATGGAAGGCATGTGGAAATATAATTTCAGTTCTCTAAACCAATTTGAAAATCATTAAAGGGATGGCAGTGGAAGTTTCAATATATTATAATTAGAAAGGACCATAGTCTTAGAGATAAGAAAAATGAAGCCAGAAATATCAAGTGACTTGTGCAAAGTCACACAGTCATTTAGTGTCAAAGAGGCGAAAGACAAGGTCAAGTTAGGTTCTTTATGCTCAGTGCAATGCTTTTCTCAATACACCATATCTTAGGTTAGTCAGAGAACTCAGACTAACAATGTCCATTCCCTCTACAATTGATAGCTTTAATCAGCTCTGGTGATATTGGCCATACCTATCATTAATAGTCTCAGAGATGTTTCAATTTAATAACAATACCTGGCATTGAGTGCACTTCATATGTCCTTGTCACTGTGTGAAGCACGTTGTATGTTTTGTCTCATCCAATCCTCACAATAGCCGCTGAGGCAGAACTCTTCACCTTCTCGCAGATGAGGCTTAGAAATGTTCTTATCCAGGAATACAGAGCTGGTAAATATAGAGGTAGAACCCAAACACAAATTCAAAGCCATCCACTAATTTACACCCTGTAGAAGTAACTTAAAAGCCACTTTACCCAGCATTTTCTAACATATCTTTTATTCACTGGCATTTCTGTATGTCTGTAATGTAATAATTATTGGTTTTTATTAAAAAACAACAACCTCATGCATCTTTGATGTCTCCATAAATGGTTCCTGGCACATAATCAGTATACAATAAATATCTGTAAAATTAAGAACGAACTGAGGCAGTGTGCAGTCCTGAAGGGACTTCTGAAAAATATTTTAAAAGATAAATGTATGTATTAGCTACTGCAAGGTAAAACAGAACCCCATGTAGAATAAACTGATTCAGAAACCCTATGTGAAAAACTGTTGACCACAGGGAGAGGGGCACACAACTAAGAAGGCAAACCCTAGACCAGCTCACTGCACTGTAGTTTAAGACCCACTAGTCAGCTAGCCCCAAGGGTGCAGATCTGCAACCCAGGCAGAGAGGAGACGCAAGTAGAAGCTGAGATCACTCAAGAACAAATGACCTGAAAGAGTGACGCTGAAGCTAACACATGAAGGATGATGAAGAATCCATGATGTGACTAGAAGACAATTTAGAGGGAAGAGCATATACAAAAGCCCAGTCTCTAAAGAAGTCAAGGCATGGGGAAGAAACGGAAGGAAATTCAATATGAAGATCAAGGACTGGCATAGTGCTGAGAGGTGAGACTGGAGAGATGAGGAGGGATCAGAAGAAACTGAGCTGGGGAGGCTTGATGAGGAGTCTGCTGCCCTTTATTCCGAGGGGAGTGGGGAGCAAAGGAAGAGCTTAGGCAGAGAGATTACATGATCAAATCTCAAGCAAGAGAGCATCAGCAGCACATAATATTTATACAGCACCACTCTGGGGACCATGACAGGGGGCATCATCATGATGTAGAGTAAGAAGTATTGAGGCAAGGCCCAAGGGCCAGAGTAACAACAGTGACAGAAACCAGAATAAGAAGTGGACAACAGTACCTCGGGGGATCATCTGAGATATAATCAGAAGAACTTTTAGAAATATTGAAGAGGCTCCAGAGCTAAGAATTAGAGATTCCCTTAATTGTAGATAAGCGTAAGTGAGAAAGACATGTTATATGCATACATCAATATGATTTAAGTGCTAAGTATTTTCTCAATGCATTTTAATCTTCTGCCATTTAGTCATTAATTTGATAAATATGATAATTCTCTATTATCTGAAAACTTAATTTGCCAGAATATGAATCACTCACATAAGTATATACCTTATGTATTTCTATATCATTTTGTAGGTTACAAAGGGCTTTTCTGTCCATTTTCTTAATTAATCTTTGAAAGATCCTTGTGAAGTTGACAGGACAGCAAACACTGTCCCCATGCTACAGATGAGGCTCACAGACGTAACGTGGCCAGGGTCAGTGAAAGTTGAACCGGAATTTGAGTCTTGACATGTCCCTTTAGCTACATGATCATAAGAATATACAATTTAGTGGGATTTTTCTTCTGTCTCATCTGTCTAAGCTTGTTGTAAACCAGAAACTTCAAGGATCTCAAGCAAATAATATTACTACCACTTGAGCATGTACTCATGCAGACGTCTAAGGTTAGTACTAAGAAGATTAAAAACAGCCAATGCTGCTGTAATTATATTTTCTGAATCCCTAATTGGGACATAAGGGCCAATATATTATAGCACAATGAAGCTACTGAAACAGAATATTTGATCTTGAGGCTGTCTTGGAAAATTGGGAATATACCACCTTGCAATAATAGTAATAATAAAAAATAACATTTGTTGAACACTTACATTTTGCAGGGGAATTTCCTAAGTGCTTTACTTGTATTAATACATCAATCCTCAATATAACCCTATGATGTGGGTACTACTATTGTCCATATTTTACAGAGGGAAAACTGAGGCACTGAGTTGTCAGTAACTTGCCTGAGATCCCACAGCTAGTAACTGGAAGTAGAGTCAAATTTAAACCTAGGCCGTGCTGAACCAGAACCCTTGCTCTTAACCATCAATACTCTACTACTACCTCTCTCCCATTCTTGTCAGCAAAATCTCTGTCTTAACCCTCCTAGGAGAATATTTGAACTTCAAATACTATTTCCAGAAATACAAATACATTAATGATGCCTGTTAAAAGAATGATAACTCAGGATAGCAGAATATCACTGCTCAATTTGGTAAACCAACCAAAGAATGGCTATAATTTCATTGCTCTGAAGATGATGAACAATCCAGATGTCAATATTCAATTCGAAAAACAAATATTGAGCAGCTACTCAGTGCTCAGCCCTGTGGTTGACCTAGAGGTAATGCAAAAGACAAAAATTGCATTTGTGAATCTCTGACCTCAAGGAACATCAGACATGAATGAAAGAAATGCATGAAGCCAATATTTAAATAACAATGATTAATATGTAGTGAATGCATACTGAGGTTCCAGACACTGTTCTCAACACAAGTACTTTTAAAATCCTTACAACAACCCTAGGAAGCAGTTGCTATTGTTAACCCCACTTTATAGAAGAAAAACTCAGGCACCAAAAGGTAAATCCCCTTGCCCAGGGTCATGAATCCAGTAATCAGCTGAACTGAGACTTGAACCTGTGCCGCCTGGTTCCTGAGCCCATATGCTCAACACTAGCTCTATTTCTCTCTATCACAATTTCATGCTTACAATAGGGTGAATAATTTAGACTAGAGGTGGATCTACAATCCAAGGCATCTTAAATTTAAGGCAGGAGGAAGAGAATGCCTCACTGAAGCCTTAAGCCCAAGTTAATTTTGCCAATAATGCTTTCAATAGAGTGTCCTGAAGCAGAAATATGCAGTGCTTATCTGATTCCCAGTTTGCTAATGTTTATTGTATTTACCTTCAATAGCCAAGAACACTGCTTGGAAAAGGAGTAAGTAGCTAGGCAAGCATGGGTTCACCTTCCTATGAGTCCTCCTTTGGGTACCTCAAACCCAGAAACATTCCAAACATTCATCAACAGGTGAACAAATAAACAGATCGTGAGACATTTCCATACAACAGAATACTCAGCAATAAAAAAAGAACTACTGATGCAACAACATGGCTGAATCTCCAAGCAGTGATGCTAAACACAAGAGGCTGGATGCAAAGAAGTACACACTATATTATTCCATCTATTTGAAATACTAGAAAAGCGAAATTTCATCTATAGTGATAGAAAGCAAGTCTGTTTTGGGGTAGTTTGGGGACCAAAAGAGGGTGGGGGGTATTGACTAGGAAGGGGCATAACAGACTTTGTGGAGTGCTGTTAATGAGATTCTTTTGGGGTTGTAAAAATGTATGTATTTTTTTAGTTGTGGTTATATGGCATATAAATTTGTGAAAGATCATAAAAATGTACACTTAAGATGGGTACTTTTTTTTACATGGGGCTCTGAGTTGGATTCTGGACCAGAAAAGAATACATTAATAGGAACACTGCAAATTTTGAATAAGATGTGTAGATTAGTTAATATTATCATATCCATGTTAATTTCTTAGTTTGTATGATTTTTTGTAAGTTGTCTTTAAATCTAAAATAATTTCAAAATAAAGAGTTAGAAAAATTTTAAAGCATGGTTTTCACACACTGAGTTCACTCCAGGACCAAAGAAGATCTTCTGGAGCCTTAGCTTCCTTCAGACCACAGCTCCTCCTCCCATAGATCCCCTCACAGTTGTGGTGAAAGTCTGTCAGCAGAGTAGGTAGCCCTAATAAAACATGGCTCAATTAAAAGGATGTAAATAATGTTAATAAAAGAGAAAAGAAGCCTTTTCTTAGCCCAAACAAAACTCATCCAAAGAACAGGTCACATCCCTCCCCCTCCTTCCAATGGGGCTTTATGGTATGACAATTTGACTATCATTGTAGATGGGGCTGGAAAGTAGAAAAGAAGTCATTCTCTCTACAATCTTGCCAAATACCTTTAAAATTCACTTTTCCTACAAAAAACAAAAGTCACCAGGCAACGAAGGATAGTGACCCCTGAGTGATGGACAATAATTGCCCCTAGCTTACTGGCCTAGAGAGAGAGTCTCTAGGCAACAGTGCTGAGGGTAGAGGTGGTATCAAGGTAGAGTCCTGTGGTCTCCCAGATGGACTTGGAGCTGGCAGTCCTAGGAGACTATGGTGGCAGTGGCGGGGGCTAGAGGTCAAAGGGCACAGGGAGGAGAGAGTTGTGTGGAGAAGGAGCTCTGTAGATCTGTAGCTGGACCTCTGATTATTTTTACCTTGAGGACAAAAGTCTACGATGTGAAAAACGGCCTGTGGATTTATTTTGAAGCCTTCATGTTTAGAATATCTAGTTATGTGTTTGATTTTATTTTTTATTTTGAATTTCAATCACACGAATCCTTGGCGGAAAGCCATACATGAGATTTTAGAGTACAAATAAGAACCACATTGACCCTAGCACAGAGTATTCAAAACATGTATACCGACATTATCCATAGCAGGATTTTAAAGTTCAATTAGTGTGTCTACCAATATCATAGAAATCATGTGTACATCATATTCATGGTATATGAAAATGAAATACATATTCCTTTTGGTTATACAAATGTTGAAACCGTCTCCTAATTTTTCTGTAGACCTGGGCATCTATATTTAAGACACAAACAAAGTTTAAGTTGGAAAGTTGCCAAAGAAACTAGAAATTCTGGTCTGTCCTATTATTTAATATGTATGCATCCTTGCTGGTAATTTAATATTCTTAATCAATTCAACTAAGGCATAAGATATTTACAAAACAAAAATCAGAAATCAATAAACAATACTATGGTTGAAGTTGATCCACATCTATGATGCATCCTGAAATGAGGAAGTCTGTCTGCAGAATTCCAGTCATTCACTCTGGTCCTTAGGTGGCCTGGGTATAGGAGTGAGCAGTGGTTATATGCCACGTATACAAAAATAAACAAAACAAAAATCAAATTAATTCCCAAACTACTTTTCTGTCCTTATCACAAAATAGGCTTTTGGTTCTGTTTTTCATTCAGATATTGTCCCAGGTTCCTGTATTTATTAGGGTTCGCTAGAGGGACAGAACTAATAGAATATATGTATATATGAAAGGGAGTTTATTAAGGAGAATTACTCACACGATTAAGGTAAAGTCCCACGATTGACTGTCTGCAAGCTGAGGAGCAAGGAAACGAGTGGTAGGTCAGTCTGAGTCCCACAAGCTTAAAAGGAGGGAAGCCAACAGTGCAGCCTTCAGTCTGTGGCTGAAGGCCTGAGAGCCCCGGCAAACCACTGGTTTAAGTCCAAGAGTCCAAAAGCTGAAGAACTTGGAGCCTGATGTTCAAGGTCAGGAAGCATCCAGCACAGGAGAAAGATGAAGACTGGAGGACCTAGCAAGTCTAGTCCTTCCACGTTCTTCTGCCTGCTTTTATTCTGGCCCCACTGGCAGCTGATTAGATTGTGCCCGCTCGGAATGAAGGTCTGCTTCTCCCAGTTCAATGACTCAAATGTTAATCTCCTTTAGCAACACCTTCACAGACACACCCAGGAACAATTGTTTGCATCCTTCAACCCAATCAAGTTGACACTCAATATTAACACTGTATTACTCAGACTACAACTAATAGTAGTGATTATATATTGATGGTCCTACATGATCTTCACTCTACCTGGATAGGAGCTATTATCACCATCATTTTCATTTTCCAGAATGGAAATGGAGGCAGTCACACAGTAAGCCACAGACACCCAGGCCCAGCTGATTCCCACAAGCACAAGCCTTTATCGGCCACACTGATCCACCTCTTCCTAACCCCTGAAAAGAAACTACAAACTGGTCCATGCTACTCATAGACTGGGCTTCCTGATTGTTTTGATTCTTAAAATGCTTTAATCAGGACCTCTTTGGGCCAACCATTTAGTTTTGGCTGTGTGACTGTGCATGTTTCTGAACCTTCTGGGCCTCTGTTTCCGGAGCAACCTCTCAATCTAAACTCTCAAATAAAAGGTGTCCCCGTTACCACAGGGGCAGCTTGACGTGGTGAATTCATCACAACTGAGGGAGGGAAAGAGGCTACTGTTGGCATCTTGGCAATTATGTATGAGCCGGGAGACTGGGCTTGCCCAGGTCTCGGGTGACACAGCTGTAAAATGCTCAGCCTGATTTCTCCCTTAAAGACTGTTAAAAGGAATTAAATGAGACAATGTGTGACTCAACACAGTGCCCAGTCATTTAAAGGCACCCAAAGTAGACATTATTAGAACAGTTACCATGGCTCTTCTAAACTTACTAAATCTCCTATGGTTTGTGCCTTCTGGGGTCACACACAAATAGGGAATCGCCTTCTACTGCCTGAGAGTGAAGAAATCCCACTTGGGTAAGCACAGAAATGAGACAATCCCTCATTGTCAGAGACGTGAGTCTGTCAATCTCCTCCTTCCTGGACAGAAAAAGAAAACGTAACACAGAATTGTCGTAAAAGATAAAACTTAATTTGGATTTCAGCATTCTTTGTGTTAATTCAGCTTGCATGCTGAGGCCAGACCACCACAGCATGGTGGGGTGAAGGAGTCCAGCTAAGATGACAAATAGGGATAGAAACGCAACCCACGTGCTCCCACTGGAGACTGCATCTGTCTTGGAGAGGGGAAGACTTCCTGCTAATGCACAAAGGTGCCCTCCCTACCAACTCATGGGCCCACCAAGCCTCATGCTCACACCTCATTCTAATTCACACACCAGTGGCCCTGAATACTATTAGGTAACACTTAAAGACTATACAGTTTCATATCGTTAAGGAGCCTCACAGAGGCTTGTTAACCTAATATTTCCATTTTATTTACAGCCAGTTTCCTGTTCTCACTGATGCACCATCACATTGGTGCTTATCAATCACCAAATCACATGCAAATTGATGTTCAAATCGAGAAAGTCTTAGGTTTGTTTAATCACATAGGGACAGTGCCTTTCTTGTTTGTGTTTCCTCTACTGTCCCAACACAAGGCTTTGCACAGTATGCATTTAATTCAGCAAGTTGAATTTATGAAAGAAAAATTCCAATCATAGCTTATTTTCTAAAAATCTGATTAACATCATGGTCATATATTTTTTTAAAGATATATTTTGGCCTAAACCTGAACTTATGCCCCAATCAAATTCCTCTGAAAAGTTTTCTCTGTAACATTTCAGATTCTAGAGACTAAATTGCCTTCCACCAACAAGTTGATACAATGCAAACAATAAACCAATAGAGACTAACACAAAATTTTAAAAAAGAAAAAAACAAGACTCTCTTTATCTTGCTCTGAACATGTCTCTGGGATCCATGACTTTTCTACTGTGTATAAAAAGTTTAACCAAAAGCAAGTGTGTTTCCAGCAGAAAATGAACACTAACTGGTTTCAGCACATTAATTCTGAAAACAGCAGAACTAGTATTTTCTTATCCACACTTTATGGCTGACAGACAAATTTTTTCATCAGATTGAAATCAGCCAATATAGCTTTTTTTACATTTTTATTTTATTAAAATAACAAGAGGAAAATGAAGAGATGGAACAAGAATTTAATAACTTCTAAGACTACTCAGAATAAACTAGTTTGTGCAACCAAATAAGTTTCAAAGATTTTAATTAGTGGACTGAAAAGCCACTTGGTTACATACTGTGGAGGTTCATATTTTCAGAGCTGAATTCAAACATTGCTCACATCATTAACTTAAAGGATTTTGTCATTAATTTTTAATTATACCAGATCTAACTACACAGGACATAGAGTGACCCATAACATTAATCTTATTTAAAAAGACAAGGCAAAATAAAATCATAAAATTTACATATAGATCATGATTTTTAACTTTTTGAATCACCTTTCTTGGATAACATTTACAGAAAATAACATGGGCACATTTCAGGTCTACACTTAGGTAAACGTCGACAGATGTGTACATGTTCATCTCCTCAGAAGGTCCCCTGTATTCCCCGGCAGTCATTCCCAACCTCCCGCTATGTGAGAACCATTCATCTGCTTTTTGTCAATATAGATTAGATTTGACTCTTCTAGATATTTGTACAGCACATACTTTATTGAGTCTGGCTTCTTTCACTCAGTATTATGTTTTTAGGACCAATGCATCTTGTTGTGTGTAGCAGTCATCTGTAACCTTTTATTGCTGGGTAGCATTCTGGTGTTTGTCTGTGCCACAGTTTGTTTATACTTCACCTGTTGATGGACTTTTGGGTTGTTTCCACTTTAGCTATCATGAATAAGTCTTCTATAAACATTCACATGAAACCCTCTTTGTGGACACACGTTTTCATTTCTCCTGGGTAAATACCCAGGGAGTGCGGTTGCTGGGTCTTACGTTAAGTGTAAGTTTCACTACATTAAAGACTACCAGTTCTTTTTCAACTAATTTTACTACTTTATACTTACTAGAAATACATGCGATCCAGGTACCTCACATCCTCACCGTTGGTATTGTCCTAATTTTGACCATCCTAGTGGGCTAATTGTGCTCTAGTGAGGTTTTATTTTGTATTTCTTTGGTGACTCATCATGTTAAGCATCTTTTATGTGCTTATTGGCCTCTACCACTAATAGATCTAGTTCTATGAAATGTCTGTTCAAATTGCACGCCCGTTCTTTTCAGTTTGGTTGTTTGGCTTCTTATTACTGTGCTATAAACTTTATATAATTTGAGCAAAGTCTTATGTCAGATGCATGCACTGTAGATATTTTCTTCCAGTTTAAAGTTTGCCTTTTCATTTTTATTTCTTGATGCCTTATACTTCAGTGAAGAACAATTTATCAGATTTTCCTCTTATAGTTAGTGCTTTGTCTTATCTAAGAAATCTTTGCCTGCTACAAGGTTTTTTATTTCTTCTAAAAGGTTTATAGATTTTGCTTTTGCATTTTTGTATGTACACCATTTAGGATTACTATCTGAATAGGGTGTAAGGGAAGGACAGAGGATCTTTTATTCCTCTTACTAGGATATTCAATTTTCACAACACTATTTATTGACAAACCTATTTTTTTTCTCCATGGAATTTTCTTTATATCAATTAACAAATCAGCTGTGGGTGCTTCTGGACTTTATTTGGCTGCACTGCTCTGTGTGTCTGTTATAGGCCAAAACCACACTCTCCTAGTTACCATATCTTTATAGTAAGTTTTTAAATCACAAGTTGTAAGTTCTCCAACCTTTTCTTCTCATCAAAATGGTTTCGCTATTCGAGGTTCTTTGAATTCCCAAAACTTATCATTTTAAAATTTAAAAATAAATTTTTGTAAATAAAAAATCCCCTCCTGGGATTTTTATTAGAATGATGTTGAATCTTTAGATCAATTTGAAGAGAATCAACATCTTAACCATACTGAAATTTTTGAATTATGAACACAACAAGGAAGCCTTTCCATTTATTTTGTCTTTGTTGATTTTTCTCAGCAGTGTTTTGTAATTTTCAGCATACAGGTCTGGTATGTATTTTGATAAAATTGTATGTAAATATTTTATGGTTTTGCCTATCAAAAATATTATTTTAATTTCATTTTCAGTTGCTCATTGCTAGTACATGGAAATATCATTGGTCTTAGCATACTAACTTTCTATCCTATTACCTTCCTGAAGCCTGTTGTAGCAGGCTGTTTTTGTTTTTGTTTTTGTTTTTTTGAGAGAGAGTCTTTTAGAATATCTAGGTTCACAGTCATGTTGTCTGTAAGTAAATCTAGTTTTACTTCTTCCTTTCCAACTCATATGCATTTTTTTCTTGCCTTATTATATTTTCTAGGACCTCTAGTACAATGTTGAATATAAATGGTGGGAGCAATGATTTATATCTTTTGTCTAATTTTGTTCAGGCTTTCATCACTAAGTAAGATATTAGTTGTAGATTTTTTCTAGTTGCCTTTTATTAGATTAAGGAAGTTCCCTTTAATTTCTAGTTTGCTAAGAGTTTTTTTTTTTTTTTTTTTTGAGACGGAGTCTCGCTCTGTCGCCCAGGCTGGAGCGCAGTGGCCCAATCTCAGCTCACTGCAAGCTCCGCCCCCCGAGTTTACGCCATTCTCCTGCCTCAGCCTCCTGAGTAGCTGGGACTACAGGCGCCGCCACCTCGCCCGGCTAGTTTTTTGTATTTTTTTAGTAGAGACGGGGTTTCACCATGTTAGCCAGGATGGTCTCGATCTCCTGACCTCGTGATCCGCCCGTCTCGGCCTCCCAAAGTGCTGAGATTACAGGCTTGAGCCACCGCGCCCGGCCTTGCTAAGAGTTTTTTAAAATGAAGAATGGATGTAGCATTTTGTCAAATGTTTTTCTACATCTATTGACATGATCGTATCTGTGTTTTCTTTATTTTTTTACTTTATTATATTGATATGGTTAATTTCATTAATAGATAAAACAACTATTTATTTATGGTGCATGTGTATGTGTGTATAATTTAGTGGTGTTTATCTCAACAATGCAATTGTTGAGATAAACACCACTAAATTATGGTGGTGCATTATCTATATCTATCTATGTATCTATCTATCTATCTATCTATCTATCTATCTATCTATCTGTCGATATATATATATATAGCCAGATTCAATTTTCTAATAATTTGTTATGCATGATGACTATAATCTTGAGTTTGTCCTACTTTAAACTGTGTTCACATTGTCCAATTCATCATCCACACTCAACTGAAACTCCATGTTCCAGTCACTGACAACCTCCAAATAGCTAAGTGCAATTGCCTTACTTATTTTTAGTCTTTGATTTCATTAACTTTGCTGTAATAATTTATACTGTTAGTCATCTTCTCCTTCCTGAAAATTCCATTCTTTGCTTTACAGACCTTGTACTGTACCTCTTATCGATCCCTGTCATTCTCTCTGATTCTCTTATGAGTTCCCCCTCTTTCCTCCTGCTTTTTTAGCACTTGGCATAACATCTACCTTGCTATGTCTTTTACCCTTTCATGAACATGTCCCGCCTCCCTGGATTCTATTTCAAGTCTCTCTTTACCTAGTATTTTCAATAGTATTTAGAAATACTATTGAATCAATAGTATGGAACAATAGTGTTTCCATATATTAGCAATGAGCAACTGCAAAATGAGATTAAAACAATATATTTATAATAGGCAAAATACAAAATATTTACAGGCAATTTTATTAAAATACATGCCAGACCTGTATGCTGAAAATTACAAAACGCTGCTGAGAAAAACGCGGTTTCCTGTCACAACAGATGTCCAGAAAGGATTTGTGCATGACAACAAGAATGGATTCTGAAGACTTCTCTAACATTTCTGGGGGATTTGGTCTCTACAAATGACTTCTATTATCTCTGCTCTGAGGACATTTATAAATAAACTCTTCATTATCATGTTTTATAAAAGAAACTTCATAGGAAAACCAGGAAGATACCTTTCCTCTGTAGCTAGTCCACTCTCTGACTTGATTGATCCCCACAAAAAGCAGTCAGATTTCTGCACGGACATTCTTGCACAAACATGTGATATGGACCGTTACTATGTTATCAAATTCAAATCAACATCTCAGTCTTCCCAGCATATGAACAGATCTTCACTATCACGAACATCTGATTTTGGTTTAATATGGATCCTTAGAGCCCAGCTCCTATCTATAAAGTCAAGAAATGGGGAAAGAGAGGGTTGACATGTCATGGCTGGAACCAACCCTACACTCTACAGCTGTGAACAATTAGGCTTGTCAGTGTTCCCTTCACAGAAACTCCTGCTACTTTATCAGGACTAATAAGCAATAGAATTTTTACTTTTTGATAGGTAGGGTTATAAATCTATTATCAAGGCTTGGAGAGGACAAGATGAGTTTATATGTACAAGTAGAATCTTTAACTCTGGACCCCACAAGATACTCAAGCTAGGAATGCCCTATTTGTTCCAAGGCAGGAGTGAGAGGAGATGGAGGAACTAGATCTGGAACAAGAAATTCTTTTCTTTTAACAAATTTCCCCACAGTAGAGTAGTTAACAGCAGCACAGATCAAGACCCTCGAATTTCTGATAGGTCAACCATATGATCTTTGCTCATGTGAAATTCTTCCTTTCACATGTCTCAACAATATTTTATTGCTTTCATTGTATTTTGTAAGTTGCTTTTTACACATTTTTAGATATGAAAATGGATACTTGAACTCTTGGAAGAGAGCACAGAAAAGATTAAGAAAACTTAAATTGAATTTTGGTGTGTCTTATTACTAATAAAATTCTATGTGTGAGAAAAAAGTTTTCTTAAACCATAAAATATTTTCAATGAATACCCTTGAATGCCATTTTATTTGTAAAGTCTCCATGTTTAATTGAACAAATAGATAAGTAAAGCTTCTCACTGTACATTCGTTTAACAAAATGCATAGAATTATAACCAAAATTTTGTTTGCAAAATTAATACCTTTTTAAAAGCCATTAAATCTCCAGTCGTTTTAATCCATCTTTGGTATGAGTGACCAAGAAAAGAGTTTTAAACTGCTTCAGTATTCATCCAGAAGTATTTACTTTTTCCTCATTGTTGGTCAATATCCCTGTTCTTACAGTGTTCTGTTTGGAGAGATTTTCTTGAATATCTTGGTCTTTTCTGATGTCCCATTATAGAAACTTACTCTGACACATCTCTGCTCTACTATTATCACCCATCATGATTCCAGAAAGATCTTTCTAGACCATGAATCATTCCTGTTACTTCCTCACTTAACAGCCTCCACGTTTTCCCATAGAATTAAGAATAAAATTCAAATGCCTTTTTTTATTATTATTATTATTATACTTTAAGTTCTAGGGTACATGTGCATAACGTGCAGGTTTGTTACATATGTATACTTGTGCCATATTGCTGTGCTGCACCCATCAACTCGTCAGCACCCATCAACTCGTCATTTACATCAGGTATAACTCCCAGTGGAATCCCTCCACCCTCCCCCCTCCCCCCTCCCCATGATAGGCCCCGGTATGTGATGTTCCCCTTCCCGAGTCCAGTTCCCACCTATGAGTGAGAACATGCGGTGTTTGGTTTTCTGTTCTTGTGATAGTTTGCTAAGAATGATGGTTTCCAGCTGCATCCATGTCCCTACAAAGGACACAAACTCATCCTTTTTTATGGCTGCATAGTATTCCATGGTGTATATGTGCCACATTTTCTTAATCCAGTCTGTCACTGATGGACATTTGGGTTGATTCCAAGTCTTTGCTATTGTGAATAGTGCCGCAATAAACATACGTGTGCATGTGTCTTTATAGTAGCATGATTTATAATCCTTTGGGTATGTACCCAGTAATAGGATGGCTGGGTCATATGGTACTTCTAGTTCTAGATCCTTGAGGAATCGCCATACTGTTTTCCATAATGGTTGAACTAGTTTACAATCCCACCAACAGTGTAAAAGTGTTCCTATTTCTCCACATCCTCTCCAGCACCTGTTGTTTCCTGACTTTTTAATGATCGCCATTCTAACTGGTGTGAGATGGTATCTCATTGTGGTTTTGATTTGCATTTCTCTGATGGCCAGTGATGATGAGCATTTTTTCATGTGTCTGTTGGCTGTATGAATGTCTTCTTTTGAGAAATGTCTGTTCATATCCTTTGCCCACTTTTGGATGGGGCTGTTTGTTTTTTTCTTGTAAATTTGTTTGAGTTCTTTGTAGGTTCTGGATATTAGCCCTTTGTCAGATGAGTAGATTGCAAAAATTTTCTCCCATTCTGTAGGTTGCTTGTTCACTCTGATGGTAGTTTCTTTTGCTGTGCAGAAGCTCTTTAGTTTAACGAGATCCCATTTGTCAATTTTGGCTTTTGCTGCCATTGCTTTTGGTGTTTTAGACATGAAGTCTTTGCCCATGCCTATGTCCTGAATGATACTACCTAGGTTTTCCTCTAGGGTTTTTATGGTATTAGGTCTAACATTTAAGTCTCTAATCCATCTTGAATTAATTTTCGTATAAGGAGTAAGGAAAGGATCCAGTTTCAGCTTTCTACTTACGGCTAGCCAATTTTCCCAGCACCATTTATTAAATAGGGAATCCTTTCCCCATTTCTTGTTTCTCTCAGGTTTGTCAAAGATCAGATGGCTGTAGATGTGTGGTATTATTTCTGAGGACTCTGTTCTGTTTCAATGGTCTATATCTCTGTTTTGGTACCAGTACCATGCTGTTTTGGTTACTGTAGCCTTGTAGTATAGTTTGAAGTCAGGTAGCGTGATGCCTCCAGCTTTGTTCTTTTGACTTAGGATTGTCTTGGAGATGCGGGCTCTTTTTTGGTTCCATATGAACTTTAAAGCAGTTTTTTCCAATTCTGTGAAGAAACTCATTGGTAGCTTGATGGGGATGGCATTGAATCTATAAATAACCTTGGGCAGTATGGCCATTTTCACGATATTGATTCTTCCTATCCATGAGCATGGTATGTTCTTCCATTTGTTTGTGTCCTCTTTTATTTCACTGAGCAGTGGTTTGTAGTTCTCCTTGAAGAGGTCCTTTACATCCCTTGTCAGTTGGATTCCTAGGTATTTGATTCTCTTTGAAGCAATTGTGAATGGAAGTTCATTCCTGATTTGGCTCTCTGTTTGTCTGTTACTGGTGTATACGAATGCTTGTGATTTTTGCACATTAATTTTGTATCCTGAGACTTTGCTGAAGTTGCTTATCAGCTTAAGGAGATTTTGGGCTGAGACAATGGGATTTTCTAAACATACAATCATGTCATCTGCAAAGAGGGACAATTTGACTTCTTCTTTTCCTAACTGAATACCCTTGATTTCTTTCTCTTGCCTGATTGCCCTAGCCAGAACTTCCAACACTATGTTGAATAGGAGTGGTGAGAGAGGGCATCCCTGTCTTGTGCCAGTTTTCAAAGGGAATTTTTCCAATTGTTGACCATTCAGTATGATATTGGCTGTCGGTTTGTCATAAATAGCTCTTATTATTTAGAGGTACGTTCCATCAATACCGAATTTATTGAGCATTTTTAGCATGAAGGGCTGTTGAATTTTGTCAAAAGCCTTTTCTGCATCTATTGAGATAATCATGTGGTTCTTGTCTTTGGTTCTGTTTATACGCTGGATTATGTTTATTGATTTGCGAATGTTGAACCAGCCTTGCATCCCAGGGATGAAGCCCACTTGATCATGGTGGATAAGCTTTTTGATGTGCTGCTAAATCAGGTTTGCCAGTATTTTATTGAGGATTTTTGCATCGATGTTCATCAGGGATATTGGTCTAAAATTCTCTTTTTTTGTTGTGTCTCTGCCAGGCTTTGGTATCAGGATGATGTTGGTCTCATAAAATGTGTTAGGGAGGATTCCCTCTTTTTCTATTGATTGGAATAGTTTCAGAAGGAATGCTACCAGCTCCTCCTTGTACCTCTGGTAGAATTCAGCTGTGAATCCATCTGGTCCTGGACTTATTCTGGTTGGTAGGCTATTAATTATTGCCTCAATTTCAGAGCCTGCTATTGGTCTATTCAGGGATTCAATTTCTTCCTGGTTTAGTCTTGGAAGAGTGTAAGTGTCCAGGAAATTATCCATTTCTTCTAGATTTTCTAGTTTATTTGCGTAGAGGTGTTTATAGTATTCTCTGATGGTAGTTTGTATTTCTGTGGGGTCGGTGGTGATATCCCCTTTATCATTTTTTATTGCGTCTATTTGATTCTTCTCTCTTTTCTTCTTTATTAGTTTTGCTAGTGGTCTGTCAATTTTGTTGATCTTTTCAAAAAACAAACTCCTGGATTCATTTATTTTTTGGAGGGTTTTTTGTGTCTCTATCTCCTTCAGTTCTGCTCTGATCTTAGTTATTTCTTGCCTTCTGCTAGCTTTTGAATGCATTTGCTCTTGCTTCTCTAGTTCTTTTAATTGTGATGTTAGAGTGTCAATTTTAGATCTTTCCTGCTTTCTCTTGTGGGCATTTAGTGCTATAAATTTCCCTCTACACACTGCTTTAAATGTGACCCAGGGATTCTGGTATGTTGTATCTTTGTTCTCATTGGTTTCAAAGAACATCTTTATTTCTGCCTTCATTTCGTTATGTACCCAGTAGTCATTCAGGAGCAGGTTGTTCAGTTTCCATGTAGTTGAGCGGTTTTGATTGAGTTTCTTAGTCCTGAGTTCTAGTTTGATTGCGCTGTGGTCTGAGAGACAGTTTGTTATAATTTCTGTTCTTGTACATTTCCTGAGGAGTGCTTTACTTCCAATTATGTGGTCAATTTTGGAATAAGTGCGATGTGGTGCTGAGAAGAATGTATATTCTGTTGATTTGGGGTGGAGAGTTCTATAGATGTCTATTAGGTCTGCTTGCTGCAGAGATGAGTTCAATTTCTGGATATCCTTGTTAACTTTCTGTCTCATTGATCTGTCTAATGTGGACAGTGGAGTGTTGAAGTCTCCCATTATTATTGTATGGGAGTCTAAGTCTCTTTGTAAGTCTCTAAGGACTTGCTTTATGAATCTGGGTGCTCCTGTATTGGGTGCATATATATTTAGGATAGTTAGCTTTTCCTGTTGAATTGATCCTTTTACCATTATGTAATGGCCTTCTTTGTCTCTTTTGATCTTTGATGGTTTAAAGTCTGTTTTATCAGAGACTAGTATTGCAACCCCTGCTTTTTTTTGTTCTCCATTTGCTTGGTAAATCTTCCTCCATCCCTTTATTTTGAGCCTATGTATGTCTCTGCGTGTGAGATGGGTCTCCTGAATACAGCAGACTGATGGGTCTTGACTCTTTATCCAGTTTGCCAATCTGTGTCTTTTAATTGGAGCATTTAGTCCATTTACATTTAAGGTTAATATTGTTATGTGTGAACTTGATCCTGCCATTATGATATTAACTGGTTATTTTGCTCGTTAGTTGATGCAGTTTCTTCCTAGTCTAAATGGTCTTTACATTTTGGCATGTTTTTGCAATGGCTGGTAGCGGTTGTTCCTTTCCATGTTTAGTGCTTCCTTCAGGGTCTCTTGTAAGGCAGGCCTAGTGGTGACAAAATCTCTAAGCATTTGCTTATCTGTAAAGGATTTTATTTCTCCTTCACTTATGAAACTTAGTTTGGCTGGATATGAAATTCTGGGTTGAAAATTCTTTTCTTTAAGAATGTTGAATATTGGCCCCCACTCTCTTCTGGCTTGGAGAGTTTCTGCCGAGAGATCTGCTGTTAGTCTGATGGGCTTTCCTTTGTGGGTAACCCGACCTTTCTCTCTGGCTGCCCTTAAGATTTTTTCCTTCATTTCAACTTTGGTGAATCTGGCAATTATGTGTCTTGGAGTTGCTCTTCTCGAGGAGTATCTTTGTGGCATTCTCTGTATTTCTTGGATTTGAATGTTGGCCTCCCCTACTAGGTTGGGGAAGTTCTCCTGGATGATATCCTGAAGAGTGTTTTCCAACTTGGTTCCATTTTCCCCCTCACTTTCAGGCACCCCAATCAGACGTAGATTTGGTCTTTTTACATAATCCCATACTTCTTGCAGGCTTTGTTCATTTCTTTTTCTTCTTTTTTCTTTTGGTTTCTCTTCTCACTTCATTTCGTTCATTGATCCTCAATTGCTGATACTCTTTCTTCCAGTTGATCGAGTCGGTTACTGAAGCTTGTGCATTTGTCACGTATTTCTCATGTCATGGTTTTCATCTCTTTCATTTCGTTTATGACCTTCCCTGCATTAATTACTCTAGCCATCAATTCTTCCACTTTTTTTTCAAGATTTTTAGTTTCTTTGCGCTGGGTACATAATTCCTCCTTTAGCTCTGAGAAGTTTGATGGACTGAAGCCTTCTTCTCTCATCTCGTCAAAGTCATTCTCCGTCAAGCTTTGATCCGTTACTGGCAATGAGCTGTGTTCCTTTGCCGGGGGAGATGTGCTCTTATTTTTTGAATTTCCAGCTTTTCTGCCCTGCTTTTTCCCCATCTTTGTGGTTTTATCTGCCGCTGGTCTTTGATGATGATGGTGACGTACTGATGGGGTTTTGGTGTAGGTGTCCTTCCTGTTTGATAGTTTTCCTTCTAACAGTCAGGACCCTCAGCTGTAGGTCTGTTGGAGATTGCTTGTGGTCCACTCCAGATCCTGTTTGCCTGGGTGTCAGCAGCAGAGGCTGCAGAAGATAGAATATTGCTAAACAGCGAGTGTACCTGTCTGATTCTTGCTTTGGAGGCTTCCTCTCAGGGGTGTACTCCACCCTGTGAGGTGTGGGGTGTCAGACTGCCCCTAGTGGGGGATGTCTCCCAGTTAGGCTACTTAGGGGTCAGGGACCCACTTGAGCAGGCAGTCTGTCCCTTCTCAGATCTCAACCTCCATGTTGGGAGATCCACTGCACTCTTCAAAGCTGTCAGACAGAGTCGTTTGCATCTGCAGAGGTTTCTGCTGCTTTTGTTGTTTACTGTGCCCTGTCCCCAGAGGTGGAGTCTACAGAGACAGGCAGGTTTCCTTGAGCTGCTGTGAGCTCCACCCAGTTCGAGCTTCCCAGCGGCTTTGTTTACCTACTTAAGCCTCAGCAATGGTGGGCGCCCCTCCCCCAGCCTTGCTGCTGCCTTGCCGCGATATCACAGACTGCTGTGCTAGCAATGAGGGAGGTTCTGTGGGCGTGGGTCCCTCCCGGCCAGGTGTGGGATATAATCTCCTGGTGTGCCTATTTGCTTAAAGCGCAGTATTGGGGTGGGAGTTACCCAATTTTCCAGGTGTTGTGTGTCTCAGTTCCCCTGGCTAGGAAAAGGGATTCCCTTTCCCCTTGCGCTTCCCAGGTGAGGCGATGCCTCGCCCTGCTTCAGCTCTCGCTGGTCGGGCTGCAGCGGCTGACCAGCACCAATTGTCTGGCACTCCCTAGTGAGATGAACCCAGTACCTCAGTTGAAAATGCAGAAATCACAGGTCTTCTGTGTCACTCGCGCTTCAAATGCCTTCTTATGACATACACAGTACTTCATGATTTGGTTCTAACATCCGTTCTGTCCCTCTACATTTATAGAGATAGTGATCTCCGTGAGGGCAGGAACTTCGTCTACGATATTTTTTATATCTGTGTCTCAGCATCACCACTAGCACTTTATATTTCTGGATGGATGGATAAATGAATGAATAAATGAGCTTGTGTATTTCAGGGCCTCTTTATTTGATGGTGCGCTCATTACAAAGAGTTAATATGATGTTTGCAAAGATAATTATACACTTCTGAATGGGAACCTGGGTAGTATGGTGGATTTGCATATCTATTGTCAATTACATGTTCTATACATAAAATTCCACAAAAAGTGAATTGTGAACAAAATAGAATGTTGCCTATGTCCTCTACATATCCTTTTCCTATGTGTTCTAGGAAAGAAAATCAATCTATTAAGACCATTTGTGTATGTCAGTTAGAGAAAATGTAAAATGAAATAAATAACTCAGTTTATGGTGCCCAGATAATGCCACCAGCTGTCAGAGGAAGATGCATCTGGTGGCCAGGAAGAGTTCATGGAGAGACTGAAAGCTGCTCTGGCATCTGCAAGAAGAGAATGGGTTAGGTGTGAGGGGATGTGCATCTCCCAAAGGGCAAAATCTTGAGCAGCCAGGAACACTAAAAGCAGAGACAAGAGCAGAAGTAACACAATCCCGACCATTATTCCTTTTATGTTGAGACATTAGTATAATAGGATTACATATTCCTTCTGCCCAACAATTCCACTTTAATTTTATTGCTATTCTAAACTCATTAAAAATACACTCTGGCTCCTCTCTGAGCCACAATGCTAATGAGGTAGCACTATTAGCATCAGAGCTTAGTCTGAAGTAATTACTTCTAGCCACATTTTGGCTTCTTCACTGAATGTAGAAAAGTGAAGAAGCGATTCTGGAAGTACTTTAACAGGTTTTAAAACAGATGCTTTCATTTGGATCACTGACTCTAGGAATCGTCAACCACTTGGGAACAGTCATCCATAAAAATAATTATTTCTGTTCAAAATGAATGACTAGAATCAGTTTCCTAGTTGCCAGAATTTTATCATTAACACTATTTGATGACACTCTCTCTTACTGTGTTTTTGGTAAACTTTAATTCCTGTACTCTGGTTTCTCATTCTACAAAGTTGATCTCTTTCTTTCCTTCTCTGTTTCTTTTTCTTTTTTTAAGTTGATGGGTTTTATTGTTGTTGTTGCTCTTGTTGTTTTGTTTTCTAAATTGTGACAAAAAAGAAAAGAGTGAGGAAATCAACCCTAAAGGATACGGTTAATTTATGGTTTGTAATGTGGGGAAGGAGAAGGAGCAATGATAAGAGAAAAAAGTGAACGTGCTTATTTGTGGAAAGCATACAATTGGGAGTAGTGGCGCATGAAGGTTATTCTATTCCTATTCCTGTATTCTTAAGAACATAAAACAGTTACTCCTGGGGCCTTCTTGAGTCTCATGAGGCAGACATGCTGGGACATTAGGGCAAACAATTACTGGGCAGAGGGTTAAATGTCCCAAAGTAAATACAATGTGGATGCCTGGCATTATGCTGTGGATATCTTGGTTTTAGAACCACACTACACTGTTAGCTACATATGTGCAACACCCCAACTCTAAAGGCCCCTCTGCCATGATGGACATGCAGATTCTCCTTGCTTGGCTTTGTTTCTGCTCCAACCATCCTCATTTTCATTATGAGGTCCATGGGAGACATAGATGCTACTTGGCCCAAAGGTATTCTATCTCCTAGAATGGGCTTGCTTAGCTGCTATTATGTAATTCCTCAGCATCTCACCATTTTGCCCACCTCCACATCTCACCTTCCTCTGCTCTCCAGCTGGAGCATCCTTGTGTCACAAGGCCATCTATCAGAGCTCTGCTATTTCTCCCTGCATTGCCTTTACTCCTGTTTGAAAATCATTTCCCCGCAGGGCGCGGTGGCTGACGCCTACATCCCAGCACTTTGGGAGGCCGAGGCGGGTGGATCACGAGGTCAGGCGATCCAGACCATCCTGGCTAACAAGAAACCCTGTCTCTACTAAAAATACCAAAAAAAAAAAAAAAAAAAAAAAAAGAAGAAGAAAGAAAAATCATTTCCCTATCACAAATTTCCAGCAGCTCCCTAGCCTGGCCTTATCTCCACCCATTTGCCCATTGACATTAGACCAAGCACTTGTTTTTTGTGCCCAAGGGGAGAGGAAGTGTAAGACTGCACTGCAACTGGGAAAAGTCCACAGACTCTTATGTTATCCTTGGATGGGTCTCTGCGTCTTGTTGTCTTTCTCTCTTTTCTTGCTGGTCTTGCTCTTCAGCTGAACTTGAGATGTTCTCTCCCCAGTTCTCTCCACAAATCCTCCTCCAAGTATCCCCTTCACTGAGAAGCCTTCCTTTCCTGCAGCCCACTCTCCCCCTACTCCTTCTTCTCCTCCTGCAGGACTTCGCTGGGAAGTAGCGATTTGATATTCCATTTTCCTCCATGAAACTGTAAACAGTGGAAGATAGCAGTCATGTTGTATTGTATTTTTTTTCTGTTTTCTATTTCTACAGTACTTAAATCCATGATGATAAATGTATTCGTTTACAACAGATATAGAATGAGCCTCCATAAGACAGTAGGCAGTACAAGACATACATTAATTCAACAACTATGTTTTATGATTCTATTATGCGTCAGGCAGTGTGCTCAAACACCGCGGTGACCCTGGCCTCCAGTTTCCAGTCCAGTAAGGGAGACATCACACAAATACATAACTTGCAAACTGTGATGAAATTGCCATGGAGAATTACAGAATACCATAATGAGTTTATAACTGGGTGATTGTACCTAGTTTGAAGGAAAATGGTTTTGCATTGGCACAGTGAATTCAGTAAACGAGTGAGTCAAGGAATAAATCCTTATGTGAGAAATAATCCTTGTGCAAGAAAATGCCCAACGGACTTAATATACTTTACTTACTAAATAAATCCATATGAAACACAAAGAGAGGAACTACTAATCATAATCAATGAAAACCATAAAGTAAATAATTTGATTGGAAGTAACTTGAGAGATCATCCAAAGTAGTGCCCTTAAAATGTCAGAGAGTCCCCTGAACTTTGATAAACTAATGTTGCAGACAATTGCAATGAGACCCCCTAAAGTCCATGGATGCCTCCTTAAGGACTGCTGCTCTAAAAGCACTGTTTCCCACAATCCTTGTAGATATATGGCATAACGTACAGTCAGGGTATGTTAGAATTTTCCAATCAGAGCTATAGCATACACAGAATAGCAGGTCCTCCGAAAATCTTTGATTGTTCAGTAAATTCCAAGGAAAAGATCCTTGAAAAACAAAATCCACAATACTTCAAACCTAAATTCAGAATATATTCTCCTAAGCCTTGCTTTTTAGGAGATATAATAAAGGAGAAGTAATCTATAAAAAGACACATCCACAATATTCAGAACCCTTGCAAATCAAATCAGTATCCTAAATAGGGACAACATCAAAACAAAATGTTACCTTAGTTTTCTTCTGAATACAGTGAGCTAGTTTATGTCCCTCATAAACAAGGGAATAAAATGAAGTGCTGTTTCTGACAAGTGCACATCCTTCCAGATCAATTCTAGAAGCAGGAAAAAAATAGCAAGGAATGCTATTGAACAGGTGTAGAACAGCAAAATGAGGAAAAGAAGAAATCATTGTTTTTGTTTTTGTTTTTGCACAATATAACAATATCAGTTTCTATTCCATCTATAAAGAGAAAGTACATGTATGATTTTTCAAATTTCAGAAAAGTTTCAGCGTTTAGAGAAGCCATTTTGTAGAGCTGTTTTAAAAACATATGACTATGTTCTATAGAGCAAAATGTCCGCACTCAGATAAGTGAGTCTGAATCCTTTCGTAACTAAGCAACTTCAGATTTACACATTTAACCTCCATAGCCTGTTTTATGTTCTGTAAAATGGGAGAGATAATAATAGCAACAAGAGTAAGAATAATCTCATAGGACTGCGCAAACATTTAAGTAAGGCAATCCATGTAAAACATTTGGAACAATACTTGGCCTGAAAACAATGCAAGAAAGAGAGTAGAAAGGAAAAAAAAGAACAAGAAAAAAAAAATCTTCAAATTAAAAAGGGTTGAGTGAAAACAGAACTTGAAAATACAATTTATGAGAAACAAAAGCCCTGCAGAGTTGGGGGGATTTTACAGATGTCAAAAAGGAAGAGGCAAAATATGAAAAAGAAATCAGAGAAACTCCTCACCCGTACCAGCTTGAATGAGCCTGTTTATCTGTTCCGGGGACTTCTGTCAGAATTCAGCCCCCAGATGGCAATGGAAACCATGATGATCGGATGATACTCTTCTGGCTCTATTTCTGCTTTACAAACTTTGCTTTAAAATTTACAAATGCCTTTCGTGTCCATTTTCCAAAAAATTTAATAACTTAACTTAATGTTTATTGACACTGACCTGTAAGATACGTTTCCTGGGGTTGCTATGAATCTGACATAACATCTGCAAAACATGGTAAAAAGCATAAAATGCTATCCAAATACCTCACCATCATGTGAAAATATATGTGAGGAAAATTATGCACAGAAAGATAAGCAATCGGCATGAGGCAAATTATCTTGAACAAGTATGACACGATTAATTTGCTAAGAGAAGGACCACCAACAAGTTATGATCAGCTCCAAAAAGGTTGTTTTAACAACTTTGCACCAAACAGAGCAGGCCCCTCACTGGCATAGTGTGCACAAACATACTTTCTCTTTCCTCAGAGAATCAGAGTTTAGAGTCGCTTTCTGTTCCCATCGGTTCTACAGAACAACATTCTTTAGTCGGTTGCTGCCACAATCTGACTGGCTTCCAAGCTGAGCTACTCCAAATGCAGCCTGCACCACCTTGCCAGGGGCTTCAGACAATCTTCAGGCCTGTTAAGACACAGTGGATCCCTTGTAAGTCATTTGGCTCCTAGCACTTCCTGTGCATGCCAATTAGTCTGCGGCTTGCTCTTTCTCTGCAGCCATTAGAACCCCATTTCCATTCCAGGAACCACGTGACTGAGGAACCAAATGATGCTGATGCCCAATGTTTGTCATCAACCTGGTCCTCAAATGTCCTTGGCAAAACCTACCTGAACCCTTAGGAGGCCATTTTCGGAGCAGGAAATATGAAAATATTTTACAAGGAAGAAATATGAAAATATTTTACAAGGTAAGAAGGGAAAGTATTTACATAGCCACTAGTTTTACATAATCATTTGGAGGGAGGAAATAAAGGAGCGTTGAAGGTAAACAGATTTCTGATTTTTTCTGTTCAAAATGTTGTTTTTCTATTCCCGTAAACCTATTGAAATGGTCTGCATTGTCCTGCAAGTTCTAATGCCAAAAAATTAAATGCACTGGACTAAGATGTTGGGAGATTGTTTTTTTAACTCGAGCTATAAACTGCACATGACAATATATTTATAACACAGCTCGAATGAGGGAGACTAATGGAGTAGTTGGAGCATACAAGAGAAATATGCAGAGATTTGGGGTCCGGAGGCAGGGCATGAAAACAACATGTTGACTTTCTGCATGCGCTTAGCAAAATGCTCCTGAAGCCAATTTACAAAGCGGCCGTGTATCTGCCGGCTTCTCTCAGATACTCTTTTCATGAGTCTCCTCTACTCTCAAATATATTACAACCATCCCTGAAAAACAAACAAACAAATGAACAAACACTGCATGGAGGAGAATCCTAAAAGTAAATGTCATTCAACGATCATTCATTTTACAACCAGAAAACACTAAGAATATCATGTGTTTGAAAGCTACTTTTTATGTAAAAATGTCCAAACAGGTTAACCCCCCGCAGACAACTTTTAGTTCATAATATGTGCTCAGTCACAATAGCAATGATTTTCTTCCCAATCTTATTTCCTTCTGTTTACTAATAGGCCCTGTCTGAGTGCCCCTACCTTATAGGAATAAGAACAGAGAGCTCAAGTCGGGAGACATTCCTGGTTCAAATGCCTGGTGGAAAAGAGGGCCCCCAGACCAAATCACTTAATCTAAAGCCCTGGTACCCAGGCCACACACAAAGACTTACCAGGTGTATTGTTTCCTTAAAATGACTTGTCTGAGGTCAGCAGTTGAAGTACCACACTGTTTCTCTTTCCCAGTAGCTATTTCTACCACTTATAAAAGGAAGGCAAATCTTTCCTTCTCCCAGGATATCACAAAGATCTACTGTCCCGCAGGGTAAAAAACCTCCTGACGTACAAAACAGATGTATGTATAATCCAAAAATTGGTGTTGTGGTTACAAAGAAAAATGGCTGGAAAGAGTAAGGGAAAAACTTTGATTAGTGAGGTGGTCTCTAAATCTTAGATTTCAATAAAATTGAACAAGGTCATTTAGTGAAGAATCATTAAAAATAAAACATGAAAAGATGGTAAGCAATTTTTTTGGCACATGCCTCAAGTTGAATGATTTTGTTATACATTAAGGGAAGAAAAGCTTATTTCATTTCCATCTGCTAATTTATGTAAAAACATTTTTCTGTGCAGTGTTAACGATGGAAAATAGAGCTTGCACTGATGCTGAGCTCATTCTAGCAACAACTGATGTTCATCAGACATTTCCAATAAAATTTTACCTTCTGTGTATGATAAGTATCAACATGAAAATAACAGCAACATATATTGAGGCTTATTATGGGTCCTGTTTTCCATATTTTAACTTATTGAACTCTGTTTACATCCCTATGAACTAGATATTATTTTTACCTCATTTTGCATTTGAGGCAATAGCTGCCCAGGGCGCTTAAGAAAATTGCCCAAAGTTACACAGTCAGGCAGAGCTGAGTTTTGAGTTTAGGCAGTCTGATTTCAGAATCTGTGTTCTTAACTATAACCCTGTGTTGTCTCAATGCATGTATAATAAATATATTTAGTTTGCATTCAGAACCAAATCCAGAAACTTTTTTGTATTTCAAGTCTTATGATCAAAGTTAATTTGAAATTTGAAAATGCATATAAAAATTTTTATTGCAGAAAAATGATAGTCAATGAAAGCTATTCAATGAAAAAAAGTATTATGTTAGAGTAAAGAGTATAATGGAAGCGAAATGAAAATATATGTTCAAGGAGAAAAAAGAGAAGACATAAAATTTTAATTGTAAAGTTAACAGTCTTACATGTTTCTCTTTTTAAAAGGATTTTATTGTGAATACCTATAAACCCATCACACAGACACTTTATTAATATTTTATTATACCTGATTATCACAAATACATACATCTATCCATGCATACATCCTTCCAATTTATTTTTTAGAGATGGGAGTCTCGCTCTGTGGTCCAGGCTGGAGTGCAGTGGCACAATCATAGCTCTCTGGAGCCTTGAACTCCTGGACTCAAGCCATCTTCCTACCTCAGACTTCAGAGTAGCTGGGATTAGAGGTGGAGCTACTGCACCTGGCTTCCCAATTTATTTTTAAAGCTTTGCTAGGTTACAATTTACATACCACAAATTTTTCCCAGTTTAATATTTGAATGCAAAATTTGAGGGATTTTAGTAAATTTGTCAGAATTTCACAACCACCTTCACAACAGATAAAAACTGTACGTATTCATCACATACAACAATTTTTTTGAACTATGTGTACATTATGGAATGGCTATATCAAGCTAATTAACATATATGCATTAACTCACGCACGTTTTTGGTGGTGAGAACACTTAAAGCCTACTCTCTTAGCAATTTTCAAGAATACAGTACATTGCTCTTAAATATAGTCACCATGTTTTACAACAGATCTCTTGAACTTACTCTTCTTATCTAACTAGAATTTTGTATCCTTTGACTAATTTCTCTCAAACCTTCCCTTTTTGCTCCAGCCCCACCCTATTCCCTGGTAACCACTGTTCCACTCTCTATTTCTATGAATTCAACTTCTTTATATTCCAAATACAAGTGAGATTATGGAGTGTTTGTCTTTCTGTGTCCGGATTATTTTACTTATTATTATATCCTCTAGGTTTATCCATGTAGTTGCAAATCATTTATTTTCTTAACATAGATCTATTAAGGTTTTCTGTTTCTTCTTGTGCCAGTTTCAGTAATTTGTGCTTTTTAACAAAGTTTCCATTTCACCAGAATTATCTAATTTTTTGGCATAAAGTTTACTTAATAGTTCCTTATAATCCTTTTAATTTCTTTAGGTTTTGCAATGACATCTCCATTTTCATTCCTGATTTTGGTAATCTGTGTATCTTTTTCTTCTTGATCAGTCTAACTAAAGGTTTATTAAATTGTTTGTCTTCATAAATAAACAATTTTCGTTTTCACTGACTTCCTCTACTTTTCTGTTTTCTGTTTTATTTATTTCTACTGTAATCTCTATTACTTCCTTCCTACTACTTATTTAGCATTTAATATGCTCTTTTTTCCATAGTTTCTTAAGGTATTTACTTAGATTATTGATTTTTAGATGTTACTTCCTTTCCAATATAATTATTCAAATCTATAAATTTCTCACTACTTCCTTAGCTGCACCCCATAATTTTTGATATGTTGTATTTTTTATTTTAACTTAGTTCAAGATATTGCATAACTTTCCTTTATTTCTTCTTTTACCCATGGGTTATTTAGAAATGTTTCTGTTTAATTTCAAAATATTTGGAAATTTCCCAGGTTTCTTTTTGTTGCTTATTAGTTTAATTCTATTGCAGTCAAAGAATATACTTTTTACAAGCCAATCCTAAAAAAAACTATTGAGACTAATTTTATGACCTAATATATGGTTTATCCTGGATAATGTTCTGTGTATGCTTGAAACAGAAGTACATACTGTTATTATTGGGTGTAGTGTTCTATACGTGGCAGTTTTGTCTAGTTAATAGGGTAGTTTATTAAAATAGGGCAGGTAGTCTATTCTGGCTGATCTTTTGTAGAGTTGTTTCATCAATTACTCAGAGATGAGTATTGAAATATCCAATTGTAACCTTTGAACTGTCATTTTTCTCTCTTCAAGCAGGTCAGATTTTGCCTTGTATATTTTAGAGCTCTTTAAATGGTGCATGTACATTTATAATTGTCATATATTTTACATATACTTACCCTTTAATCAATAGGAAATGTCATTCTTAGTCTCTATCAATCACTTTTTCTTAAAGTTTACTCTGTCTGATACTAATATAGCCACTCAAACTCTTTCTTAGTCACTGTTTCAACGGCATATCTTCTTCCATCCTTTTATTTTCAACCTATTTGCATCTTTGAATCAAAATGTGGGATTTATAGACAACATGTATTTAAAGTTCATCACTTATAGACAGCATATACTTGAACCATGTTTTATTTAATTTACTCTGATAGTCTCTGCCTTTGGATTAGAGTGCTTCATCCATTCATATGTAATGTCATTAATGATATAATTAGATATATGTCCGCCATTTTGCTATTTTTTAATATTTGAGCTCTTTTGGTTCCTCTGTTTCTTGTTTCCTGCCTTTTATATAATTAAAAATATTTTTAGTTAATCTTGTTAATTTTTGGACAATCTTATAGCAATATTTTTCAAGTTATTTTCTTAGTGGGTGCTCTCAGTACTAAAATATGCATTTTTAACTTATCACAAGCTATTTCAGGCTAATACTGACTTAATTCCAGTAAAATATTACAACATTTTTTTCAGTATAGCTCCATTTTTTTCTCCACTCCTTTGTGTCTTTGGCCTATTGTATTGGTTAGGGTTCTCCAGAGAAACAGAACGAATAGTTGATAGATTTTGGCATATCTATGACATGCTGCTCAAAAAGAAAGAAACCACCCTTCTGTGGTGCCTATGTGTATACCCCATGATGCCTAAAGCAAAAGACTAAGAAAATAAATATACTATTTAAGGGATAAAAAATGCAAAAATTCAAGATGAATGAAAACTCAATGGGAAACTACCTTATTCCAAAAAGAAAAAATTTCACTGTAAAAAAGATGCACTGCATTGCACAAACATTGTGATGTCATAATGATCCTTTAACTGCATGCTAAACAATATGTCCAAAATTGCAGAGTTCTTAAGAAGGCAGCAGGACAAGGGTGATTCTGAAATATCTTATAAATGGCCAGAGCACATTTATTGGGATTTATTTCCAGGCAAGCAATCAGCTTGCTGAATCACTAAAATGAGATTAATGCTTAAGACATGCATGCTAGTTCAAGCCATTGACTTCTGTCATTTAAAGCAGTACAAGTCTCAGTCAACTCTGTAGTTGACTGACTTAAAGATATCATCTCCTGAAATTGATCTATAAATTCAATATTATTTTTAATAAAAGTAGTATAAACTTGGAACAGTAAACAACCAGGAATAGCTAAGAACCCACAGAAAAAATAAACTAGATGAGAGTAGCTATTGTACCAAATATCAGTAATTATTACAAGGCTATAATATTTAAAACCATGTGTCCTTGGCAAAGGGAAAGTAAAAACAGACTGAGACATTTGGAAACCTCATTGAGAAAAGAATGGACTTTTTTTTTTTTTTTTTTTTTTTTTTTTTTGCCAAATTGTATTCTGATCATTAGCTTTTCCTACAGTAAAAGAAGTGTACTCCCACGTTACACAAAACACACACTAAAAACTGATTACATGTTCTCTAAAGAGTTAAATATTAAAAGCAAAACTAAAAACTTTTAAAAGTAGAATATAGAAGGATACCTTTATGACACTGGAATGGAGAGAATTTCTTAAATAAGCACAATGCTTTACAAACCAAAGAGGAAATTGTTAAAATTATCAACTGTATTAGTCTGCTTAGGCTGCCATAGCACAGTACCAGTGGGTACAGACTGGGTGGCTTAAATAGCAGAAATGTGTCTCACAATTCTGGAGGCTGGAAGTCTGAGATCAAGGTGTTGACGAGGTTAGTTTCTTCTGAAGCCTCTCTCCTTGCCTTGTCCATGGTCATCTTCTCCCTGTGTCCTCACATCATCTTCCCTGTATTCCTGCCTCCAAATTTCATCTTATAAAAACAGTCGTATTTGATTAAGGTGCATTCTTAAGACCTCATTTTAACTCAATTACCTCTTTAAAGATCCGATCTCCAAATACAGTTACATTCTGAGGTGCTGGAGGCTAGGCCTTCAACATATGCATTTTAGGGGAACAAAATTCAACTCATAACAACAACCCAATAGAAAAGTGGGCAAAAGATTTCAAACGGGCATTGAAAAAAAAAAAAAAAAAAAAAAAAAAAAAAAAAAACCAAACGGTCACTAGTACATAAAATATGTTGAATCTCATTAGTATTTATAGCAAAACATCAGTAACACATCTTTTCACACCAGACTGGTCAGAATTTTAAAGTCTGACAGTAATACTGAATACTGGCAAAGATATGGATCAGCTGGGCTGTATATGCTCAGCTGATGGATTCAATTTTCATATAATGATCTTGGAAAAAAATTTGGTTCCTCTAATAATGTTAATAATATTTGGTTTATCTAGCAATGTAAAACAATTTGGTCCTTCTAATTCTGTTAATAATGTTTCTGGGTCATGCCCTATGACTCAGAAATGTCAACCTTAGAAATATGAACTAGAGAAAGTCTTGTACATTGATATCAATAAGCTTATAAAGATTGCTCATAACAGGACTGCGTGTGGTAGCAAAAGATGAAAAAACAAATAGCATTATCAATAGCATTATGGATTCATAGTGATATAATCCTAAAATAAAATATATAGCTATTGAAAGGAATTTATTATAGCTAAAATTAAAAATGTAGATGAGGCCGGGCGCGGTGGCTCAAGCCTGTAATCCCAGCACTTTGGGAGGCCGAGACGGGCGGATCACGAGGTCAGGAGATCCAGACCACCCTGGCTAACCCGGTGAAATCCCGTCTCTACTAAAAAAATACAAAAAACTAGCCGGGCGAGGTGGCGGGCGCCTGTAGTCCCAGCTACTTGGGAGGCTGAGGCAGGAGAATGGCGTAAACCCGGGAGGCGGAGCTTGCATTGAGCTGAGATCCGGCCACTGCACTCCAGCCTGGACGACAGAGCGAGACTCCATCTCGAAAAAAAAAAAAAAAAAAAAAAAAAAATGTAGATGAATCTGAGAAACATAAAAGTGAGTAAAAAAAGCAATTCAAAATAAAAAGAAGTTTGATTTCTATAAATTTCAAAAGCATTCAAGACATAAAGGGATTTTCTTAGAGATATATACATGCGTGATTAAAACCATAAAGAAAGAAAAGGAGAAAATAAACATAAAATCCAGGATAATGGTGCCACTGAGAAAGTCGGAAGACAATGGGCTGTGGGGGAGAGACACATAATACAGAGGTATTTATTGAATTCATTCTAAACCCTGTAAAATTGATCAAATGTTTCATTTTAACTATTATTATATACTCAATACTTAAAATATTTAAAAGTTAAAAGAATAGAATATGTAAAGGCACACGAAAAAATGTGAGACAAAAATGCTATAGATGTCTTTCTTATTAGAAATGAACAATTTAAACATCTATATAACTCGGCTATATTTCTGTCAAGTCTCAAACATTGTCTTCTACATTTTAGATTGTAAGATCATCATGTAATAAAAGTGTAATGGAAAGGCTATTAGTGAATAAACTTGTTTATAAAACACTGCATCCAGATAAATGCCAACGTACTATAAAATGATGATTTCCCCGCAAATCTTAAGTGAATACTCTATGAAGACAAGTTTCTACCATATTGTAATTTCTAAAAAGATCTTCATTCAATCTATTTTACAACAGCCTGTGATAAGACAGTATATTCCTTCTTCCAAGCATAACATGTCAAAGTTATCAGAGGTACGCTGGGATAGACTTTAGGGAAAAGGACCCACATAGATGGGTCTGAATTCTTTAAACCAAATGTTCAAATTCAAAATGCATGCATGTGTTTAAACATACAAGCAGTATTTTTTTTTATAAAGGGATCAGAGAATCTGAATCTGAATAACAGGCTGCCTGGCAGAGGAAGACAAATTTCATTATGACCCCTCACCATTTTGCAAAACCCAAGACTTCCTATATGGAGCTTCTACCTAGACTCAGGATTCCACAGCCTAATTGAGTTGCCAAATATTGGCCCAAAAAGAAGAGAAAAATGATACACTGTGTTCTGCTTCACCTGACGTTGCTCCAGAAAAAACATGCAGTGCAGTCTCAGGGGACATGCTCAGCCTGACAAGCCTGGGAGAGTGGCTGCCTGTACTCTGGGCTGCTGGGTGAGGGTGGATAGATGACAGGAGGTGAGACCTAAGGGGGAGACACAGCCTGTCTTGTGAAATAGCATCAGATTTCCACCCTAACCTTTGCCTATTCAATAGATATTTTCTATCTTTTTAGTGTAATTCAAAAGCAATTCATGTGAAAACTGCTTTCAGAGAAGTAGGGGACATTTAAATACAGTATTTACCCTGTTAGTAACAAAGACTCTACCACCTTCGCAATCTCAACACAATCCCAGAGAAGAGCTTTCTAGATTTCTAAGATCTCTCTTTCACCTATTTCAGATTTTCAGCCCAAACAGGAATGGAGCAGTAGCCAAGAAAGACATATGGACAGAGACAGAGACCGACTGTGTTTCTCGTCAGGATTTTTCTAACAGTTGTGCCTTATAACACCCATCACCAGATTTATAACACTTTCAAATACCCTGCACCTTAAGTTTCTTAATAACCCTGAAAGTTCCATTCTTGGTTAAGTGTTAGACATAATCATCCTAAATCACAACTGGGATAATCATTGAGTATCAGTGGCACATAATAAACACATCCCTGAACACAGACCAGGAAAAAGTAGGAAGCCAAGTTATTCAATAACCCAGTATAGAAATCACTCTAAAGATGGAAAAATTTGTTTCTACTTGAAGATTAAATATACACTTTAAAGAGAATCCTGTCCAACAGCCTTCATGACTTATAATTAGCTCTGAGTGTAGTTAAGAGCTAACGAATTACACAACCGTGGAACCAGGGAAGGAAACCACTTTCTCCACAACCTTCCAGGAGACACTGCTGAGCATGATAGGGTATAACACTGCTGCTCTGGCCTGGTTGGACTGACAGCATCATCAAATGCAATTAAATTTCACAAAATGTCAAAATATAGCAAGAAAACCATATCACATAATGTCACAGTAGCTCTGCATCTGAAGAAATTCTTTGCATAATTTATTGTGCATGTGCTATTGCACGGCATGATCAAAGCAAAAGGAAGAAAAAGAAGCAAGGGCCACTAGTGTGGGCCCAAACTGATCACCTGAAACACAAAGATGTGATTTGCATAGTGATCATAGGGCTGTGGATTATAGTACAACAGAGCCCTAAATTAGAGATACGAAGCTTGGGAACCATACCAGTAAAACTGTCTTTGAAGCTTAGGTTATAACAGGGTTTATCACTTTCTATTCAAGGGGCCTCCCAGCTATTATCAATGCAATGCAGTGAGTCTGAAGCAGAGCACTGACTGGCCACAGTAAGTTAAGTATTTTCTTTTGGTCTAATAGAAAGCTTCTTTGAAAAGAAAGAGGTTTATTAAGATGCTGGAGGTTTCTTCACAGGAATATAACAATGTTTGGCTGAAATTACAGGACGTTAAATAAATGACTCAATGTGGTACCTTGAGCATCAGGCTCCATTGTTAAAGCCAGCACCCCAATCGGCTGTAAAAGGGAGTGAGGATCCATGGGGCAGAAGGGAGCAGAGCCAGATGCTGAGAGATCTCAGAGTTGGAGGAAGGAAACAGCTGACAGCAGAGCACAGACTCTGTCAGTCCAGAAGCTCAGGAGCTGTGATCTGAATTCAGCACATGGGGAGGAGGAGGCCACGCAAACCAGCTTCCCTCTCTGGAGCCTCCTGGACAGTCACCGCCAGGGAAACGCCAATGACAGCTAAAGGGAGCTGCCCACATGTGGGAAGCCAGGGAGTGCGGGGTTTTACAATCTTGAATAGACGTTAAAAATCACCCAACTTGAACATCAGGCAAAGGAATGGCAAAGAAATTAATTGCACTGAGCTACCCAGAGGCTTATCCTTAGGATGCAGACCCCACATTTATAATCCAAGTCATTTCTATCCCTTGCCACTCAAAGCAGATGAGCAGCATTTGGTGGAAATGCTGACTCTCAGACCTTTCTTGGGCCAAATGAACCAGGAATTATTTTGAAACATCCCCAGAAAATTCTCATGCATACGAATGTCTTGAAAGCACTTATCTACACCACAGGTTAACTCTTCCAATCCAGCAAAGCACAGATTCTGGAGACAAACTCTGCCAGCTCACATCTCAATTCCTACACTTACTAACTGGCTGATCTAGGCAAAAGCCTTAAACTCTTTGTCTCTCAATTCCTTCTACAAATGTGAGGTTTAAGTAAATAAACGTGTGGAAAGTGCTTAGCACGATGCCTGGCATGAAGTCAACTCAAGGTAAGTTTTAGCAATTATTGTGTTAACGTTTTTATTTATAACGACTTGCAGAAAAAGCACAGCAGAAAAGTAAGTTATCAACTATTTTAGCATTATATGACTCTGTTTCAAAATACGGATTAAATTATGCAAGGCTTTTAAAGCTTGATTCAGTGACTCCCCTGTGTTTTTAAAGAACAGCATTGTCTTCTAGCTCACTGTGAAGCTGCAGACTGTCTTGTTCTTGCTTCCTACTCCTGTCTCATCTTTGCCACAATGTCCCCAGAGTTCGGGATTACCCAGCAGGGCAATTCAGCATGTTTAGGACATCCACCAAAAATGGCTACACTTCCACCCCACCCACCACAGACATGAGAAAAGTACAGCTCTATGGATCTATTGTAATTTTGCAGTCAGAAAATCTGGATGAAAATTGATTTGACTTTGCATATGGGTAAGTTTTGGGTTACTACAAAATGTAAGATCTTTTTCCAATTTTTATACATGTTTTTTTTTCCTCACCTAATTGTACAAGATAGAAAAACGTAAAACTTATTTTTAATTACATGCTTTGGGGGCATATTTACAGCATTTAATGGACTTAGATAGCTCCAACCATTGTGAACTATTCATAATTTTGCCCCGGTATTGTATTATCTCCCTTCTATGTTTTTTCATGATGCACTGTCAGCCTAAAATGTCTTTCTCAATTATAGCCAGTGGCAATATCCTACAACCATGACCCACCAAGATCACACCTGTGACTGCACACGTTGAGTTTATTGCTCCTCATTGTGGAAAAGGAGAGTGCACACCATGGGGAGACATGGGGCATCTAAGTCCGAATGTTAGGAAGGACTTATTATAAGATTTGGGCTAGTATTTGGTGAATATGGGTAGGAAGGAAGGGCTTTGCTCAGGACTGAATGCTGTTAGGAAGTGAGGGTAATTCCATGATTGAGTATCTCAATAAATCTTATCAATAAGGCAGGAGAGATAGAACACGGTTAAATCTGTAACTTGTAAAGGAGCAGTTGGCTGGGTGCGGTGGCTTGCACCTGTAATCCCAGCACTTTGGGAGGCTGAGGCAGGCGGATCACTTGAAGTTGGGAGTTCGAGACCAACCTGACCAACATGGAGAAACCCCGTCTCTACTAAAATACAAAAAATTAGCCAGGCGTCGTGGCGCATGCCTGTAATCCTAGCTACCGGGCAGGCTGAGGCAGAGAATCGCTTGAACCCGGGAGGTGGAGGTTGCAGTGAGCTGAGATCATGCAGTTGCACTCCAGCCTGGGCAACAAGAGCGAAACTCCATTAAAACAAAAACAAAAACAAAAACAAAAACAAAAAAAACAAGGCCGGGTGTGGTGGCTCACGCCTGTAATCCCAACACTTTGGGAGGCCGAGGTGGGTGGATCACGAGGTCAGGAGATCGAGACCATCCTGCCTAACACGGTGAAACCCCGTCTCTACTAAAAATACAAAAAAAATTAGCCGGGCGTGGTGTCGGGCGCCTGTGGTCCCAGCTACTTGGGAGGCTGAGGCAGGAGAATGGCGGGAACCCGGGAGGCGAAGCTTGCAGTGAGCCGAGATTGCGCCACTGCACTCCAGTCTGGGCGACAGGGCGAGACTCCCTCTCAATAAAAAAAGGAACAGTCATTCATATTATCTAGGATAGAGGAATATTTGACCATTTTGTGGTTTGGACAATCTTCATGCATCTATCTGTGTTCAGACATAATTACAGAGTGCTATTGTCTTTGGCTTGATCCATCCAAGCACAGATCCATCAACATTGTCTGATGTTGATGTTGTGTAAAATTGTTCATATGCAACAGAATGTCAAGGCCCAGCTGTGTGTGCCAGGCCAACTCCTTACTCAGGGGCTAGTTTTCTCACAGGAAAACTCTTCGTCATTCAAAGTTCAAAAAGGTCTCCCATAAACACCACCGACGCCGCTCCCCCTGAGTTAGGTTGTCCTTAGGGCTCCAATTGCACACTGTGTGTGCCACTTATGGAGCTCATGTCAATCAGGCTGTTCCGTCTGTTTACTGCCCTGTCTCCCTACTACATAAGGAACTCTTGCTGGCAGGACATTTAATCTGTGTTTGCTTGGTGTCTTTGTTTCCCCTTGAGATCTTTTCTCCATCCTGCTTCACTCTGCTTTCTGTCCAGAAGACTGCCCTATATGATTTGCAACAACAAACTCCCATGTCCTCTGGCTTGCAGTTTGACTGCAGTGGAATGCCCTGACAGGAGGTGAGAGGAAGGGAGGAAAGGAAAGTCAGTGTATCATTCCTGTTGCCTTAAGATGGATGTGTCACTCCTTGAACTTCTCAAGGGGACATTTCTACCAGACTCTCTCATTTCAGGTTTGGGTAATTGTTCTGTTCCTTCTTCCCATTAGCTCTAGGGGTGATAACAGCAACTCTCTTCTTACTAGCCTAGGGTACTCCACCATCACACCATCCTCTCTAGGGCTCTAAACCTGCCTTTGTGAGCAAATCCTCCTCCAGTGATCTTAACACAAGTGTGCCTTCTTTTTCCTATTGAGGATGTGACTCACACGTTATGTTTCCATCTGATTACATGCCTTCTTTTCTGCCAGCTGCTGAGAATAAGACTCTGATTTCACGGGTATACATTCTAGACCTAGACAGTGAATGGCACTCATTTGACTGGAGGAATATATTTATTCTTTGCATTAAATCTTTCCTTTTTTCTGTATTGGGTGTCTTCTAGGAGGGCATCAAAGAGACTGTTGGTTGTGTATGGCGGATATTCCGGAGAGGAGTAGGACCGGTGTGTGGAACAAGCCACTTAAGGGGAATATTCTTGGAATCAGTGGCGGGGTGTTTTCAGGGAGCAGAAATCCCAGAAAGCATGCTCTAAATGGAATCAAAAACTACAATTATTTCAGTCTAAATCCACTTACCTGTATCTAATAAATTCAAAGACACTGAATATATATTACCTGAGTACATGAGATTTAAGAAATGAATAAAGAAAGGAAGTTTTGGTCGCTTGCCTGTCAGACTGAATGGCCCCATGCAGTACAACCGCCGTCTTCTGAAGAATTATCCCACACACATCATTCTGAAGCTGCTTTTCCAAAACGCATTTTGTAGAAAACAGCCACATTTCTTCATCAAAGAGAAAGAAGGATTGTGCTAAGTGGTTTATTATAACATATATGACCTAAAATCCTGGGCTTGAGTGCTGACAGAACCATTTTTCCACATTTGACTAGTTTCAACAAAATAATGCCCATACCTAGAGAGAAGGAGATACCATCATGTCCTTTCCCCCACTTATCCTTTAAAACAGTCAGAGTTGCTGCAAACAAGGAGAGATTCTACATTTAAAACCGTCTCTGGGAGAGATCACTGTGGGATGACAGCTCTGGCATCTGCAGCTGAGGATGGTGGGTATCAGCACGAAGATGATTTAATTATTTCTTGATGCCAACGGAGGTTTCACCTGATTGTTTTCCAGCTGTTCCATATTAAAATAAATTGCACACATTTGAAAGAGCCAGTAAACAGGGTAGTAATGGTTCGTATGCTCTCATATCTTAATAGTCAACTTTGAACAGAATTATTTCAGGTATAAATAAGGCAGAAAGCACATCGAGAAATTCCACTAATAGGTTCAGAAAGTGGGGAAAAGCCTGTTTGAGAAATATGTATATAATTTACGTATAATTTTTATATATTAATTTATATGTATACATTATATACGTGTGTGTGTGTGTGTGTGTATTTTTTTTTTTTTTGAGACAGAGTTTCGCTCTTGTCACCCAGGTTGGAGTGCAATGGTGCGATGTCAGCTCACTGCAACTGCTGCCTCTGGGTTCAAGCAATTCTGCCTCAGCCTCTCGAGTAGCTGGGATTACAGGTGCCTGCCACCACGCCTGGCTAATTTTTGTATTTTTAGTACAGAAAGCAACGAGGTTTCACTATGTTGGCCAGGCTGGCCTCGATCTCCTGACCTCAGGTGATCTGCCCTGCTCGACCTCCCAAAGTGTTAGGATTATGGACATGAGCCACTGTGCCTGGTGGAGAATGATATTTTTAATTATCTCTTTTATGCAAGGAAATATAACAGTTATATAAAACAGATACATTCTTTTTTTTTTAATTTCAACTTTTACTTGAGATACAGGGGATACATATGCAGGTTTGTTACATAGGTACATTGTGTGATGTTGAGGTTTGGAGTATGGATCCTGTCACCCAGGTAGTGAGAATACTATCCAATAGGAAATTTTTCTACTCACTCCCCCTTCTCTTGATCCCTCCTGCCTCTAATAGGCTTGATGCCAGCTGAGGTTTCACCTGATTGTTCTGCAGTGTCTGTTGTTCCCATGTTTGTGTCCACGTATGCCCAATGTTTGGCTTCCACTTATAAGTAAGAACAGGTGTTATTTGGTCTTCTGTTACTATGTTAATTCACTTAATATTATGGCCTCCAGCTGCATCCATGTTGCTGCAAAGGACATGATTTTGTTGTTTTTTATGGCTGCATAGTATTCCATGGTGTATATGTACCACATTTGTCTTATCCAATCAACCATTGATGAGTATCTAGGTTAATTACATGTCTTAGCTAAAATAGCTGCATTCTGTGTTTTAAATATATCTCAAGGCAAGATGGGAAGATATTCCAAAAAGAGGAAAGTCATGGTATACCTGGAAATCTGAGATGTTCTTACAAACATCATCTCTGTTAGCCTATGAAATAGGAATGGATTCTCCAAATTTCTTGGAAATGTTTAGAGAAAAGATTGAGAAATAAAAATCTAATTTTTTTCTTTTTTTCAAGACAAGTCTCACTCTGTCGCCCAGGCTAGAGTGCAGTGGCACAATCTCAGCTCACTGCAACCTCCACCTCCCGGGTTCAAGCAATTTTCCTGCCTCCGCCTCCTAAGTAGCTGAGATTACAGGTGCGTGCCACCACATCCAGCTAATTTTTGTATTTTTAGTAAAGATGGGGTTTCATCATGTTGGCCAGACTGGTCTCGAACTCCTGACCTCAAGCAATTCATCCACCTTGGCCTCCCAAAGTGCTGGAATTACAGGCATGAGCCACCGTGCCTGGCCTGATTTTTTCAATACTTGATCAGTGAACTGTAGTTCCTACTCAAAGATTTAATTCAGCAAGTACAGCAATGGTGTGAATAGAAGCCTAAATGTTTAGCAAAGCAGATATATATTTAAACACACACAACAACAACAGCATGATGGCAAAATATCAGGGAGTAAATATTAAGTCCTTAAAAGAAAAATGTTTTAAACTAGATAACAATTTTAGCTGACACAACTACAGAGAGAGCTTGCTTCTTGTGCAAACAACTGCTGGAAGAAGACACAATAAAACTATTTAAATTTCGTATCAATTTCACTTCTAAATTATCTTTCTCTCCTTTGTTTGGATGAAGTCAGGTAATTGAATAATATCACGATTTATACAAAATGTTATTTAGCATGAGGACTACTAAAAAGATACATGAGAGAAATGAAGTGCTACTTAATAACTATCTACAGATAGATGGCTTCTCTCACTTTGGCTGCTGCACTTCGTTTCACAAGGATTTGGGGGCCCAGTTGACCTAAGTCTTCCAAGCTGGTGTGTCAACTCCAACATGACCCTGGCATATCCCTTTAACTTTTTGCCTTTTGGTTATAGTTTTTTCCTTGGCTCTTTTTTTTTTTTTTTTTTTTTTGCATTAATTTACTTTCTTTTCATTGAAATAAGATGATGAAGGCTTTTTATTCTAATATCCATAAACTCTGACTCATGCTATAATTTTACAATAAATGTGTTTCGTGTGTGTGTCTTAAAATTGTTTTTCCAGATTATTATATTCTTTTCCTGAAATTAGTCAGTTTCAATTAGTCAATATTTATTAAGTTAGAGAGTGTGGAAAGAAGGATTGATGGGGGTTAAACATGTAAGACTTCAAGGGCTTGGTAACCTAAGAATACAAATTGGCAAATTATAATTGCTGAATAAGGAAGTCAATAATAAGTGCTATAGGTTTCCAGATAAGTTGCAATGAACTGGACAGGTGGTTTTTAAAAAGTATTAAATTGGTTGTTTTATGCCAAAAGAAATTACTGGGGAGAAGGTGTGGAAATGGATGACAATACTAAAACCATAACAAGCAGAAAGGACAGATACATTCCATGACAGTGAGGAAGAGGATGTGGTCAGAGCAAACAACTGCAAAAGGGCAGTGGGAGATGAGACTGGAAATGTGGACATGAGGCCAATGAGCTGCCACAGAAAGAAAGCGCAGGGGATGTCATCACAGGCTCTCAGGTGCCTATGATGTCCCTTCCAATCCTGGTTCTTCCACCTCTCAGCCTCAGTTTCCTCAACTGCAAAATGGAGATGATAACGGCAAGTAGCTTCCGAGAATTCCTGTCAGTATTGAAGGGGAGAACTCCTTCCACAGTGCATACTACATATCAAGGGATCAAAAAAGCATGAATTCTTATTGTTCACCACATTGGGTCTTGTTGGGTCTTGTTGTGTCACCATTGGTGAGTTCCTGCTGTACAGTGACAAGACAAATCACACATCTGGAAAACAATACCATTACCCTGTTCAGATGGAAAAGGCCACTCTTCCCACATCCCCTATATGCAGGCTTCTCAACACAATTTAAAGTCAATCCAGCAACACGAATTTGAACTGGTCTCCTCTTACCCAGCCACAACATCCCATTATCCCCGACAGCCTCCAGGACGAAGCCTCTCACCTCGGTACTCAGCTGGAGGTTCTCAACAGTGCTCCAGTACCATCTTTTGTATATGCTGAGCTTCCCAGTACAGTTAACAAGGACTTGGGTCAAGAAATACCTGGATTCAGATAGTGACTGCATACGTTACTCTTGACAAGTTATTTTCTCTGAGTTCAACTTTCTTACATTTAAAACACGTAAATAATAAAAGCATTTGTATATGCTGTTGTGAAGCTTAAATGAGATAACCGAAGCAGAACTATCTTACCAAAAGAGAGTCAGACACAGTGGCTACACTACAAACACTTCAGAGCCCGCTTCATGCCGGATGCCAGGCATTGTCTGCTTTAATCATCATAATCCTACGAAAGAGATGCTGTGCGAGTGTTATTTTCCCTGAGGGAGCTGAGGTCTAGAAGGGGTAAGTAACTTGTGGAGTCACAGATGGAGTGGGTGCAGCGCTGCATCTGAACCAGGCCATCTGACCTGGCTTCATCCTCTCCTTCCCCACCTTCTGAGAACCCCAAGGAAGAAAGTGCATGCATTGAGCGTCAGTTCCCCCAGGGCCTCCCTGGCTTCATTGACTCATCCATGAGAATGCCTTTGGTTAACAGAAAAGCCATAATCAAGGGGAATCCCTTGTGTCGTTGTGAAGTTGTTTACTTATTATCTTGTGTTTTATCCTTAAGGTCAGAAGCTGCCAGCCATTGCTAGTAGTACAGAGAGGTCGCAAGAGTCAGGCTAAGGTCTCAGCTGTTCCCCCAATTCGTGTCTCCTTTCCATCTAGAGGAATAAATTTTGATCAAAATTACCATATCTAAACATGACTGCCTCCACTGTCCTAGCTGTAACCTGACAACATTTGCAATCAAGTTGGCTGTATGCCTCAGCATGAGCCTTCACCATTTAGGAGCTACTTTCCTAGTTGACCCCTCACTCCCTAACAGTCCTTCCCTCAGGTTCTCTGCCAATGGTGATTTTTCCATCCTCCACACCCGTTTCAATCTTGCTCTGCTTACTCTATCATGTATCTGGGGAACTTCCCATTTCTTTGTTCTGACAACACAAGGCCTAGCTTTTTTAAATGGCAATTTCCACAGAACATTAATGGAACTGAAACTATTCTCTTATATTTCTTTGAAGATCTATATCCAGCATATCACTGGGGAAAATAAATATAACTTATTTCTGAGAACAGGGCTGAAACTTTTGTACCTTTTTTTGTAGTATGATAATCAACCACTCTCTTTTACTCCTTTAGTATATGACATATCTTAACACAGATATTGAAACATCTATTCCCTCACCAAGTAGTGAAAAACTAGCTGTTTAAAGTAGGATTTACTCTCTAACTGCTCCAGGAAAACATTTCATCTGTTTTCCTCTTCCATGTGCCTCCTGTACCTAGCGAGAGGGGAAGTATGATTCCGTGGGGATGATGTGTTTCTTCTCAAACACTCAGCTGAGTTGTTCTCTCTGTGATGAGGCCACACACCTGCGCTTACCTGAATAAGTGTGACTGATCTGATTTTGCACGTGGTCCTAGAGACACAGTATATTTTTCATATAAATAAATGTCTGACCTCTACCAAGGATATCAGAACATCTTACATTTCCCTCACAATTCAACTTTTTTTAGGGCTGTCTCAGTAAGCAGATGGGTGACCTACATCCCTAAGTGAAAAGATCATGAAGTATTTTGAGAGTTCTACAAATCAAACAAAACTAAAACAGCATTTTGAACCACATTATGGAAATAGCTGAAGAATCAGCCTTTACGCATGTGGCTCATTCCCCATATTCATGTTGAACTGCCATTATCAATTTTTTAATGAAGTTTAATTTTCTTTAGTTTTACTTTACTTCAATTTCACCAGTTGGTAATTTGCGTTTCTGTTTTGACTCGCTTTGCTTTTTACAACTGAAACAGTCATAATAGATGTTGATGACAATCACAGAACCTCTGCCTCAAGACATTTGGTGGTTTCAATACAACTACTTCAAGCCACACTGTGCTTATGGAAATGACCTGAGACCTCAGAGATTATTTTAATTCAGTGAAAACATTGCCAGACAAAATTTGATGGATCTGTATGTGAACTTCGTTTCTCCACAGTATTTAGCTTCTGTCACCAGCATTAGCCTATTTTAGGCTAGTAAAAAAAAAAAAAAAAAAAAAAAAAAAAAAGTGTAATTGTTAGATAACTGATCACATCATCACTGTGGTTTCTTGGAACTCAGCACCAGGCTGAGTCTGGGTTAGGTGGAAAGAGGTAAAGCCTATGGCAGAGAGGGAGACCACCACCTGCTCAGAAGACTGGACCCTCACAAATGGCACATGACCTTCAAACTCCACCAAGGTAGTACCATCTTTAAGGTAAAAATTCCATCTACCTCTGAAATCATGAGATTTCTTGCCATAACTACTTTCTCTTTATGTAAGTTGAGTAAGCTGGTCATGAGAAGGGACTAGGGGGTCTACCCTACTGTGTGGTAGAGATTTCCAGCTCTACCACACACTAGCTGCTTGATCCTGAGCCTCAGTTTTCTTGTCTGTAAAATGCAGATAATAATATTACTATCCACATGAGATTGTGGTGAGGGTTAAATCAGTGTGAAGGCATTGAGACCAGTGCATCAATATTGTGAAGACTCAATAAATGTTAGCTAGTGCCATGGTCAGTTTTATGTGTCACCTCGGCTAGGCTACAGAATCTATTTAATCAATCAAACAATAATCTAGTGCTGTTATGAATGTGTTTTTGTAGATATACAATTAGTTGACTTTAGGTAAAAGAGATTATACTTGATAATCTGAGTGGGCCTCATCTAATCAGTTGAAAGGCCTTACGAACAAAACTGACGATTTCCCCTGGGAAGAAGTAATTCTGCCTCCAGACTTCATTGCCAGCCCCTGCCCCAAATTTTCCGGCCTGTGGCTCACACCTGTAATCCCAGCACTTTGGGAGGCTGAGGCAGGAGGATTGCTTGAGCCCAGGAGCTCAAGACCAGCCTGTGCAACACAGAAAAACCCCATGTCTACAAAAAATACATAAATTAGTCAGGTGTGCTGGTGTGCACCTGTAGTCCCAGCTACTCAGGAGGCTGAGGTGGGAGGATCAATTGAGCCTTAGAGGTGAAGATTGAAGTGAGTCAAGTTATCATCCAGTCTGGTTGACAGAGCAAGACTATCTCAAAAAAGATCTTGAAAAGAAGTTGCATCTCATTATTCACTAGTTATGTTCTATAAAGTTGCCATGAACACTGAATTAGTGAAGACAGATCCATTGCTCCTACAGGAAATACAGGGTTAGGTTCCTGCAAGCCTCAGGTCACATTTTCATCAACTGATCAGTACACAGCTTTGTTTACGTGTTTCTGATACCTTATTTAATATATATTTATTAAAAATAATGAATTGCACAATCTTTGAATGATTTAAAGCCAGGGGCTTTAGAGGTCATTTGCATGATTTAGGTTCATTGGCCAATACCGTTGTAAAACAAGCCAGTAACGCTGGCATTGAAAGACTTCTCCTTCACATAATTCTTTTGTATAATAGCAGGTTTTTTGTTTTGTTTTGTTTTGTTTTAGTTTTTCTGGGTACATAGTAGGTATATGTATTCACGGTGTACATGAGATGTTTTGATACAGGCATGCAATGTATAATAAGCACATCCTGGAGAATAGGGTATCCATCCCTCAAGCATTTATCCTTTGACTTACAATCCATTTTCACTCTTTCTTTTAAAATGTACAATGCGGTTATCATTGAGTATAGTCACTCTGTTGTGCTATCAAATAGTAGGTCTTATTCATTATTTCTATTTTTGTATACCCATTAACCATCCCCACCTCCTCCTCCAACACCCCCACTGCCTTTGCCAGGCTTGGTAACCATCCTCCTATTCTCTAAGTCTGTAAATTTAATTGTTTTTAGTTTTAGATCCTACAAATAAGTGAGAACATGTGATGTTTGTCTTTCTGCACCTGGCTTATTTCACTTAACATAAGTATCTCCAGTTTCATCCATGTCATTACAAAAGACTGAATCTCAATCTTTTTATGACTGAATAGTACTCCGTTGTGTATAAGTACCACATTTTCTTTATCCTTTCATCTGTTTATGGACATTAGGTTGCTTCCAAATCTTAGCTATTATAAACTTGGTAGGTATTTTAAAAATTATTCTACAGTCTCTTGATCTACAGAACCTGCCTTGCCTGCAAGTTTAACATTTTTCACACTATATTGCTTTTTACATGTGTAAGCCAGCCAGCCCTAGCCAAGAAGGGCTTAAGGGGTTTTCCTGGTTCTGGGTAAAATAACCTAACCGTAAGTTTCTCTATTTTCACCCTCACAACAGTGTTGTTCTGTATGGTGTTCTGTTTTGTTTTGTTTTGTTTTGTTTTTGGCCTGTCATTATCTCATGAAGCCAGAAATTTAGCCACTTTTCCATTTTTCCTATTAGCTTCATCAAAAACTATAGACGATGTTTTACTGCTTTTCAGAGTGGCCTCATATACAGAGCAGTAAATGTCTTTTTCTTTTTGCTGGACGTACTCTATAGCTGAGTCATTAACATTGAACTCACAGCCAACAGCACTATAACTCATGCCTGAAGGAAGCTTGTCTAACACATGTATTTTCTCCAAAAGGCACATTGTAGCCTTCTTGTGCACTTAGGAACATCAGGCAGGCAGCACTTCAGCACAAGGTTTGGGGTCATTTTAAACAGTGAAATCACCCAGAAAAAAACATAAAAATATGAAAAACATGGCACTAAACTGACCGCAAAATGGACACATTTATCATATTAGTGCTGGAACAAGAAGGCAGAGTGTTGCTTCGTTCAACCTCGGCTGTCCTGGGCAATTCAAACTTTTCTCTGCTCTGTGTATGTCTGTGAATGACCATGAAAGAACCATGAATACGAATTTGGAGATTACGAAAACACTCTAGTAAGTTTTGATACAGGAGGAGGGCAGGGAAGTACTGGGAAGAGAAGGGTGGGGTCCCTGGCAAGGGCTCTGCCCTCATGCCTGTGCCCACAGATCTAGGTGAGGACAGGTACTCCTGCCTTTGCACCCAAATGTTGCATTTTGCAAGACCACCTTGGCCCACCATGCCCCCATCCAGTGCCCATAAGACTCCTGAGGCCCTAGCAGGCACAAACACAAGCAGCTGAACGTCAAGAGGAACTCACTGGCAGAAGAGACACAAGCAGCTGCATGTGAAGAGGAACACGCCAGCAAAAGGGCACACAGGCAGCTGGAAGCTGAGAGGAGCAGAGGAGCAGAAGAGCACACTGACAGGCACCAGCAGATGCTGGCAGGCCATGGACCAGCGGAACGACACAGATGCCAAGGGGAATATGGCTGGGGCAGTCAGAGAAGAGTCAGGTCACTGAACACCCAACTCCAGGGGAAAACCACCTTCCCACTTCATCCCCCTTTTGGCTCCCCAGCCATCTGCTGAGAGCTACTTCCGCTATTCAGTAAAACCTTGCACTCATTCTCCAAGTCCACATGTGATCCAATTTTTCCAGTACACTAAGGCAAGAAACCTGGAATACAGAAAGCCCTCTGTCCTTGCGATAAGGCAGAGGGTCTAATTGAGCTGATTAACACAAGCCACCTACAGGTGGCAAAAGTAAAATAGTACATGGTAACACACGCCCACTGGGGCTTCAAGAGCTGTAAATACTCACCCCTAGACACTGCCATGGGGTTGGAGCCCATGACCACAACCTGCCCGTCTGCATGCTTCCCCTACAGGTTTGAGCAGCAGAGCACTGAAGAAGTGAACCACACCCCCATTGCATGCCCTGTGAGGGAGATAAGGGAACTTTTCCCATTTCAGTGTGTATATTTGCAAATACGGAATCTGTGAATAGTGAGGATTAAGGTATACATATATTTCTTCTCCTGGCTCTGTTTCTCTGGTAGAACCCTGATACAGCTAATATTATTAATTATTCTCAATATTCCTGAAATATCTTGGAGGATTTTTTAAATTGGAATTAAGTATTGTATGTGAATAGTAGGTATTGAATAAATATGAATAAATGTTTGCATAATTAAACTGACACAAACATCTGCATTTCATAAAACATTCTGGGATAACATGTGATGGGAATAAAGGAAAGTTCAGCCACATGTAGCTTGGATGTGCATCTCACCAGGTGAGGTGCATCACTCAATCGTGGTTGGCTCAGGTGGGTCCTCCAGGACAGCATGATCAGAAGAGTGGCATTCACCCACCTAGGTTGAGAGTCCACTGTGCAGCAGATATTGCCCCACAGTACATGGTAAGATAAGTGGGGAAAAGAAGAACAAAATATCTACAAGAAAAATAATGTCATAAACAATAACTAACCACCATAATTGAAAAATAAAGCAAAGTACATGGGTAATACCATAAGTAAAGGGAAATGTATCACACCTTAGAAGGGAAGGAGATTTTAAGCTAAGGGAGATTAAGGGTGGGGTCTCATAAGGTGTCTGAATTTCAGGGTCATTCTAAAGGAAAAGCACAGTGGCTTACAACGAAAAAGGGTGGTCATTCTGAAGACAACCTGTGGTGATTTGCCAAGAAAATGACCATTTAAATGATTTCTTCACAATATAGATCCAAGTTAACAGTAATTTGGACAATAACAAATTGAGAACCTGAGCTATCAAGAAACACTCTGCAAATGAAAGAGCTGTAGCAAATAGCAAAAAGGGACATGCATTTTCATTAACACAAGATGCACCCCAAAGGTATAATTATCTGTAACTGAAACTGCAACATTCTTAAAATGTAGGCAAATTTTCCTACAAGTCCTAAGAGCAATAAAGAGAATTCTCACAAGAGAACATATAAAATGAAGGACAGATGTTGAGTATAAATATATTTGTCTTACAGAGTCAAAGAAGATGTCTTTTCATTTGTTTTATTTGGATTAGAACACACCAGAGGGTTGTTCATGCTAAACAGTTTCTACATAAATTTTTTCCATTCTGATAATCTAAATATTCCAGGAGTAACTCCATAAATGTGATACCTAGAAGAATGTCTTAGTGAATAACCAGTTAACAACGATTCATTTTTTCCATTCAGCAAACATTTATTGAGCATTTAACATGAGCCAGCCACTATCCCAGGAGTTGGGAATGCAGTGGTGAGCAAGAGACCTAAAGCCTCTGAATTCATGGAGTTTACACTCTACTAAGTAGTAAAAGCAACAAAGAAGCAAGAATTAGAGGTGGTGTTAAGAGTAATGAGGAAAATAAAACAGGGTGATGAGATAAAGAATGACCTGGTGCTGCTTTAGATTGGGTAGTCAGGGATGGCCTCTCTGAGGCTGAATACAAAGATCCAGGGGAAGAGCATGTCAGGCAGATGTAAATCAGCACAAAGGACTTTGTGCTGGGATGAGCTTGGCATGTTCCGAAATCAGAAAGAAGGCAAGCATAGGTGGAATATTGTTAGCAAAGAAAGGAGTGGGGGAAAATGGCATCATAGAGGTGTGCAGACACCATTCAGGAAGGCCTTTTTGGAAGGATAAGGAAGAGACACTTAATTCCAAGTGGAAGGGGAGCCAGTGGAAGTATTTAAGCATTATACTGATTATTCTTAAAGATCACTCTGAAGGGTGAATAATGGATCGCAGAAATAAAAAGACCAATTAGCAGCTTTTAATTTAAATTCAACAAACATATGACAGCTTTGGTTAGGATATTGGCAACAGAAGTGGAACGAATTAGACAAATTTGGGATACAGTTTGAAGGTATTGTTAAGAATTTGGTCAGGAATGGGGGAAATTTAATATTATTCTCAGATTTTTGACTTTTGTGACTGGACAGATTATGGTACGATTTTTGAAATGAAGAAACTACAAAAATATTTGAGAAGGAATTTGGAAACATCTGTTACATATCTGACTGGAAGTATCAAGTGGACATTGAATTGTATGGATCTAGTGTTTAGGGGTGGAGATAAACTTGATGATCAACAGTTTATAGAGAATATATAAAGCCACAAGACTGGATGAGAGCACTAAGGAAGAGAGCATAGAAAAAGAAGAAAAGAAACCTTGCTTCAGAGACCTGTGGAACGCCAACATTTAGCAGTCAGACTGCTGTGCAGTGGTATGCAGCATCTAAAATGGCCTCTAATGATCTTCATCTCCTGGTATTCATGCCCTTACATTGTCTCCTCCAACAATGAATAATAGCTGGTGAACGTGACCAATACAATACTGCAGAGGTGATGCTGCATGACTTTCAAGGTTTGATCATAAAAGGAATTGCAGTATCCACCCAGCTCTGTTTGTCGGCTCACTAGGGAAAGCCAGTCGCCATGTTGTGAAGACACTCAAGCAGCACCACATGTGGGTGAACCAGACCAAGTTAGACTTCAGATGACTGCAGATCTCTCTGACATCTGACTGCAACCCCATGGGACTCCAAGTCACTCCCAAACTCATGACCCACAGAAACTGAAGAAAACGAAAGATTATTGTCATTTTCAGCCACTAAGTTTTGCGTTAACTTCTTAAGCAGAACAGGTATTGATAGAGTAATAAGCAAAATAGATCAAGGAAACAAAGCCAATGTTTCAGGAAGATGGCCAGGAAAACTGAGGCAGTAGAGAAAGAGTTGTAGGTTTGAAGAGAGAGGGGATGTGAAACAATCATTTGGGAGAATGGGCAAGGGATCATACTATAAAACTCCGTAGGACTGGTGGGTAGCATTGAGTCCCCATTTGAGATTTTCATTTATCAATCTTCAGACTTATGTGGGTTTTTTTTTCCCCTCATGAATATTTAATAGCTTGGATTCTGGCAGAGTAGGCAAGAAATGGGGATAGAGTGGTAGTTTTATCAGATGAGTATAAAGAAGGAACAGAAGAAAAAGAGAGTTGATATTATTGCAAGAGAGAGATTACAAAGATAGACCATGAGCTTGAACATGGGTAAGAAAGATAATGAAAATATGGAAGGCAACTGAAGGTGAAACATATGAGGACTCAAGGCTTAGAGTCCTTGCTGGAATGGAAGAATGCTGGAAGGAAGTATCAGAGGAGACAAGCTGGAACAAAAAGAGGCAGTGACTAGACATTAGTTTGCTTAAAACTGAGATTTTTAGATGCATTATAGACGTCGACAGAGATGTCTCCATCATTATAAGGAAATAACGACAATTATTTTGAAAATAACAGTTAATATTTATTAGATATGTACTACATCCCAGACCTTGTTTTAAAAACCACTGATGGGCCAGGCCTGGTGACTCACGCCTATAATCCCAGCACTTTGGGAGGCTGAGGCAGGTGGATCACTTGAGACCAGAAGTTCAAGACCAGCCTGGGCAACATGGCAAAACCCTGTCTCTACTAAAAATATAAAAATTAGCCGGGTGTGGTGGCTCACACCTGTAATCCCACCTACTCAGGAGGTTGAGGTATGAGAATTGCTTAAATCTGGGAGGTGGAGGTTGCAGTGAGTGGAGATAACGCCACTGCACTCCAGCCTGGGTGACAGAGCGAGACTCTGTCTCAAAAAAAAAAAAATAAATAAAATAACAAAACAAAAACCATTCATGCAGTATCATTTCTCCTCACAAAACCTTAATTTTACAGATAAGGAAACTGAGGCATGCCCCAAATCATACAGCTAACAACTAGCACTGCTGGAGTTGAAATCCAGGCTGTCTAATACAGAACACACACTCTTAACCAGTCTGTCACAAGACTAGAGGAGTGGGTAGCTACCAACAGCAACAGAAAGAGGTATTGTATGGTGATTTTCTTTTTGAAAGAAGATAGAGGAGAGAGAATGAGATGCAAATATAGGATGGCTAGGCCATATCCAGTTGCTGAGATATGTCAGTCAGGTCAGGTTGAGGGATGTCCAGGATAAGGATGAGATGGGAATCTGAATGTTGACAGAAAATCTGGAAGGCTTGGGCTTCTGAGAGCAATGGAGGCAAATGGAAAGTAGATGCATACTAGACTGGTCCTGTCACTCTCTTCAGATGGGGGAATTTGGTGTCCCTAGGCAATGCTTCTCATTTGCAGTTCCAGCGACATGATGACCTAGGGATGAGTGAAGGACATCTGGTGAGCAAGTGTTAGGGACTCTGATGATATCAAATCTAGGAATTGCTTCCATGTTATCTTTGAATGAAGATGCTGAAAGGGGCTAGAAATTTAGGGACAAGTTTAAGGATTATTGAGACTCTTGTAATCTGAGAAACAACTTCCTACTCTGAGTCAATCGTTAGGAATTCAGGGTTATTACAGCATAGATGAGTAAATAAAAATTGATACTGGAGAAACTAGGTCATGTGATACCTTAAATAATTAGGAGACCAAGAAAGGGTAAAATCCGGGGAGTTCTATAGTGTATTTTCTTCTACTTCCAATACATTATTTTGAGGAAATTGTTTGTTTGACTAACCAGAGATTGAAGCAGTTTCCTGGATAATTTAGGAAAAATAGACAAGTTCGCAAAAAAGTAATGTATCAGTGGAAGTCTACACACCAAACTCGTCAAAGTTCTTATCCCTGAGAAGGGAAAGAAATATGATTTGTAAAAACGTAGTTAATGGAGACATTAGATGTGTGTGCCATGTTTCATTTCCTGGAGGGACTTGGGAAGAAGAATTATGAATGTTCAAAGTTATTCTTTTGGGGTAGTGAGAATATGAGTGTTTGTTTTATTTTTCTATATACTTTTTTCCAATTCTTTAACTCTTCAGAAAAAAAAGGAAAAGGAGCCTATGAAAGAATTATTAAACATTATTAAAAATATATTTCAATAAGAAAACATATGTTCTAGGTAAAAACTAAAAGGAAATGTTTTATGGAAACATAAAAATTAGGTTACAGGACATTTTATTTCAAATAGGAGACACAGAAGACTACATTTGTCTTTTCCTCTTCCTTAAAGTAACCGCCTCACTTTTTTTAAAACTCATGACACATGAGTGCACAACCATGACCAATTGCAGTGAAACATCACTTACACATGCCCATAGTGAATGCTTGCATAGGCATGCATTCACTTTAAAAAGTGAATGGCTGGTCGGGCGCGGTGGCTCACACCTGTAATCCCAGCACTTTGGGAGGCCGAGGCGGGCTGATCATGAGGTTAGGAAATTGAGACCATCCTGGCTAACATGGTGAAACCCTGTCTCTACTAAAAATATAAAAAATTGGCTGGGTGTGGTGGCGGACACCTGTAGTCCCAACTACTCAGGAGGCTGAGGCAGGATAATGGCATGAACCCGGAAGGCCGAGCTTGCAGTGAGCTAAGATCACGCTACTGCACTCCAGCCTGGGCAACACAATGAGACTTTGACTCAAAAAATAAAAATAAAAAATAAAAAGTGAACGGCCAAAAGCCCATAAAGTAATTATGACCTTGCAAAAAAAAATTCATCCTCCAGAAATGTTACACATAAATTTATTTCACTGAGAAACAAAACAATCCAAAAAAAAAAAAAATGCATCATATATAGTAATCAGGACCCAGGTTTTTATTTTATCAGCAAGCTGGCCATCATTTTATAGTCCTTCAAAAATGTATTTCAGGGCTGCTTAGAAATGGAGTGTGACACATACACATTTTACTTCCAGGTGAATAAGGGTCTTCCGAAAAGTGCTGAGCCCAAGGCCCTAGACAGGGAAATTTCACTTATCTCCACATAATGATGACTTGGATAAGAGCAGATCATATTGTCAGTGCCTAACAGGTACATTATGTAGGCTAAAGCCACTGAGAACCCACAGGATAAACAGAAAAATCGATTAGAACAATGCTCTTCATGTCTGTTGAGCATTTTCAGCTGTCTAAGGAGATCATGAGGGCTTCTAGCTCTAGGACTTGGGCCGCCTATAGAGTGGAATCAGGATCTGGGTTCAAATCAAGGTTTAGGTTCAAATCCTGGATCTTCCACTTTCTATCCATGCAACAACTGTGCAAATTACACAACCTCTCTGAGCTCTGCCTTTCACATGCTTAAATGTGGCAAAAAAGGCCTGCTTTGTAGGGGCATAGTGATACCCTAACAAAACATTCATCCAAAACTCTCAAGAAATTAAGTAATAACATCTTAGATGCATTTGGCAGGAAGCTTATCTGATGCTTTACTCTCCCATTCCCAATTCCAGAAAAAACTAGTCAACTTCATGAGGATTATTGTACGATAATAATAACAACAACATCAATAAATGTGTATTGAATGCTTTAAGCTGTTCTGGGACTTTTGCAACTATTTCTATACTTTATTCCATTTAAACCTAACATCTGTCTAAGGAGGATGTACTCCAGTATTCCCATTTTTGGAGGAGGAAATAACCTAAGTTTATAACGGAGAAAGCTGAGACTTGAACCCAGTTCTTCTTTTTTTTTTTTTTTTAAAGACGGAGTCTCACTCTGTCACCAGGCTAGAGTGCAGTGGCACAGTCTCGGCTCACTGTAACCTCTGCCTCCCGGGTTCAAGTGATTCTCCTGTCTCAGCCTCCCAAGTACCTGGGACTACAGGCATCCTGCCACCACGCCCGGCTAATTTTTGTATTTTTAGTAAAGACGGGGTTTCACTATGTTGGCCAGGATAATCGTGATCTCTTGATCTTGTGATCCACCCGCATCGGCCTCCTGAAGTGCTGTGATTACAGGCATGAGCCACCACACTTGGCCCAAACCCAGCACTTCTGACTCCAGAGGCTACCTGCCTAATCACTAGGAGATGCTAGTCCTTCATAATTAAAAATAAACGAGAGGAAATTCCAGGACCAGTTTTCAGAAAAAAAATATTCAAGGACACCTCTTCAAATCATTATGTAAATTTTCTTATATGAAAACTAAACATTGTTTCTTACAATTTGAGTCCAAATTTTAAGAGCTTTGATCCCACAGGTTTTGTCGTATCATCTTGATCAAAGTGAATTATCTACAGTTAATAGCTGCAAACTGATGTTGAGCTGCACTTGCTACATCACTTTTGAAAACACAGTCAACATATAAGTAGAACTTCCCAAGGAACAAGCCAGAAAAATATATTTGTCTTGCATCTGTTTATTTTCATTGCCAAGTAGATAAGTAATCATCTGCTCTAGTACAAGGTTTATCAGCTGCCTGGATGCAACAAGAATGAGTTAAATTCCAAGCCAAACCATGTAATTAGTTGAGTTAGGTACACAAGAATAATCCAGACGGAAGTGGGCTTAATAAATGTTTTTTATTTAATTTTCACTGACAGAGTCACTAATGAAATACATTTTCTACTCTCTTCCTCCCTTCTTCAAGGAAATTCAGATATGCCTTTATCAGCACTAACTAGCTGCTATTCACTATTATAATAAAATTATCAAAACCAAGTATATCAGGCTTTGAAAATGAAGTTATGAATATTTAATGCCTTATAATTAGAAGAAAACAAGACATTGGTGCCAATGCATTCATTTTATTCCCAATTACCAATTTTGTGGGGATGTATTTATCCTCTTCTGACCAATGTCTCAAATCCTACTGGCCAGTAGACAGCTCTCATTTTACCCAACTACATCCAAATAGAAGCATTTAGAAATGATGATATTAATTAGAAGCTAAAAACCAAATTATACACTTATCACATTGAACAAATATGAAGGTTTTCATGAATTGGTGTGTTCTTTGGAAAAAAATTAATTGTTTAGATGCATAATTCAATTAGGTATGAGTAATGGCATAGTTTCTTCATTTTGTGGAATAGAAAAGCAACTGCACCCTGAAAGCTCTTGACACCATTTTTTAAATATTAAAATTATCTCAGGCTATGAACAAGTATAAGGAAAATTTTAGGTGATAATCAATATTGAGCTTTCACAAATATGTGGCATTCGATTGTGGTAAAAATATGGGAACTATTGCTCTGTCATTCTCAAAAATGTTACCATTAAGTGGCTTGAATATTTTTAATTTTCACATTTAAACCATATGTTTCTTTGGGATTTATGATCACTTTTGGCTACATAGGTATCTAAATCAAAGATGACCATGCCACTGCACTTATTGCCAGAGACAGGAGTCCCCTTGGATCACGCTCAATATTGTCCATGACACAGCTCCTCATTCTGCCCACCGCTCCTATCCTGAACACTTTGGTGTTACACTCACACATTTCACGGGTGCATACTCCTCATGTTGTTTGTGCTATGCTTTCTGCCTCGAGACTTTCCCACCTTTCTTCAGTTCACTGTCTCTTAAGAGTCAGCTCCAGCTAAACTTCTCAAGTTGGGTAAGATGCTCTGTCGTGTGGTTCCATAGCACTTTGTGCATACTTCCATTATTGCACATTTTATTTATATGGATTTCCAACTAGGGTGTGAACAATACCTAACGCATCCGGGACCAATCAGTCTCTTCTCTGAGAACCTGGAATCAGGACACAGAAATTCTATTTCATCTTTTTTAGAGACTCAATCTGAGAGGTCTTGAAAAGCTGGGATGGAGGTGACTTTACACTTACCAAATTAGGGAAAGCCAGTCTTTGAAGACAGGAGGAAAGAAAGACAACATGGACTAAAAGCAAAAAGAAGCCACAGTCCATCAAAAAGTAAAAAATAAATCAGTTTGACATTACCATTTGCTGTGTCCAGAAACTAAGATTACGTACCCACCCTTGGTTTCTATGAGATTCTCATGTTTCCTTCCAACAAAGTCTCCATTTTTGCTTAAACAATTTTGAAAGCATTTTACTTTCTAACAAGCAAATGATCCCTAAGACATTATATGCAGAAAGTGATAGTGTATGTCTGATAACTGAATGAATCAATGAGTGCCTCTTAATGTATTAGATCAGAAGGAGGAGTCCCTCTCAGCCCCTAATACCCAGCAGATCTTCAAACTTTTTACCTGTCATTGAAAAAATAACAATTTTTAAAAGAAGAAAAATGGCAGTGCAGTTTCATGGAAGCTGGATATGGAAGGAACTTAGAAGGTGTGCAAAAACATCTGCCTCCTCAAACTGCCACCACTTTAGAGTTCATAATCATCCTGCATCATAATAGAGCTCAGGTTTCCTAGCACACAAACCATTTTTTTCTCTTCCAACTAACGTGCTTTCTTATACCTTTAATTGAAGCACAACCAGGGAAACATCTGTGCTGTGATATTAGCTTTCAGATGAGCAAAACCAGAGTGGTTCTACATCCTGTAGTTTTTGAAAAAGTAGCAATGAGGGTCAATGATAAGAGTTCAGATCTTTAAGACATTCTATTCTCTTTGTATTCAACCATGATAAAACCTGTACCTTCTGATTAACGGATCAGAAGGCCTCTCAATTTCAGCCTTTCTAAGTGTTTCTCCATCATTTAGAATTATAAATTAGAGTGGTTTAATGAAGCATTATTGGAGAGAAATAAACTGCATTGGGGATAAGATTTTGCGTAAAAACAAAATTACAGTTATCAAATTAAATCCTATGAAACTACTAATGACACTCGTCACAGACTTATAAAAGATGGTTTTAAAATTCATATAGAAACAAAAATGTCTGATATAGCCAAGGCAATCCTAAGCAAAAAGAACAAAGCTGGAGGCATCACCTTACTGACTTCAAACTATAATACATTGAATACGTGTGGCTACAGTAACTGAAACAGCAGGGTACTGGAACAAAAACAGACACATAGACCAATGGGGCAGAATACAGAGCCCAGAAGTAATGCTGCATACCTACAACCATCTGATCTTTGACAAAATTGACAAAAAAACCCACAAAAAACAAAAAACAAACAAACAAACAAAAAAACAGGCAATGGCAAAAGCACTCCCTATTCAATAAATGGTGCTGGGATATCTGGCTAACTGTATGCAGAAGATTGAAACTAGACCCCTTCCTTACACCATACACAAAAAATGACTCAAAGTGGATTAAAGACAAATCTAAAACCCAAACTATAAAAACTCTGGATGATAACCTAGGAAATATCATTCTGGACGTAGGACCTGGCAAAGACTTCATGATGAAGATGCCAAAAGCAATTGTAACAAAAATCAAAATTGACAAATGGGACCTAATTAAACTAAAGAACTTCTGCACAGAAATATAAACTATCAGCAAAGTAAACATCCTACAAAATGGGAGAAAATATTTGCAAACTATGCATCTGACAAAGGTCTAATATCTAGCATCTATAAAGAACTTAAACAAATTCATGAGCAAAAAAAACTACAACCCCATTAAAAAGTGGATAAAGGACAAGAAAGGACACTTTTCAAAAGAAGACATACAAGAGGTCAACGAGCATATGAAAAAATGCTTAACATCACTCATGATTAGAGAAATCCAAATGAAAACCACAATGAGATACCATCTCACACCACTCAAAATGGCTATTAAAAAGTCAAAAAATAATAGATGCTGGCGAGATTGTGGTCAAAAGGGAACACTTGTATACTGCTGGTGGGAATGTAAATTAGGTCAGCCATTGTGGAAAGCAGTTTGGCAATTTCTCAAAGAATTTAACAGAATTATCATTTGACCCATCAATCCCATTATTGGATATATACCCAAAGGAGTATAAATCGTTCTACCATAAAGACAAATGAATGCGTATATTCATTGCAGCACTATTCACGATAGCAAAGATATGGAATCAGCTTAAGTGTTCATCAATGGTAGACTGGGTAAAGAAAATGTGATACATATACACCATGGAATACTATGCAGCCATAAAAAAGAATGAAATCATCCGCTTTGTTTGCAGCATCATGGTTGAAGCTTGAGGCCATTACCCCAAGTGAAATAATGCAGGAACAGAAAACCAAATACTACATATGCTCACTTACAAGTGGAAGCTAAACATTGAGTACATATGTACACAAAGAAGGGAACAACAGTTACCAGGGTCTACTTGAGGGTGGAGGCTGACCGGAGGATAAGAATCAAAAACTGCCTATCGGGTACTATTCTTATTGCCTGAGTGTTTTCATGATCTGTACACCAAATCCACATGACACACAATTTACATATATAACAAACCTGAATATGCACCCCACAAACCTAAAGGTCTTTTTAAAAAACATTTTGAACCAAAAATATATACATTCCTCATACTTGTTCCTCATGCAGATCATAATTTCTTTCACAATTAGTCACAAATAAAAATTATTTAAAGGTAAATGCAAAGCAAAAAATAAAAATCTATGATAAAGAATTAACTGTCAGTTACATAAAGCTCGATGATCAATAACTAAAATGCATTGATTATTCATTAGATTCAGAGAGATGCCTGATCCTAACACTGGCATTATCCTTCCACTCACCCAACTCTGAATGGTTGTTTGGATTTGTTTTGCTTTCTTTTCAAATTGTAATAAATTAATTGCCTTCATCTCCTAGAAATCCAGATTTATGTTATCTTTAAATATTTCATCAGTACTTTGGAGGTTAAATTTTTAAGGGCAAATATTTAATGTGGGTCTCCCCATGCAGATAGCTGCTTAGAATGATTTCAAAATAAATGTGCATTTTATAGATTATATATAAATAAAGATAACTATGACTTGCATAAACAGTATTAGTATTTGTAAATTCTAGTTATAAAAATATCTTCCTCTCTCAAAATAAGGCTCATCTACCTAAAAATGGGTAAACTATGTCTTTGTTGATTTCTTGCATTTCAACTTAATGATTTGCTTATTTAACTAATGCTGTTTTATTCAGCAGAGACTTTGGAAATGTCAAACAGGATATTTTTTTCAAGCTGTTAGTCACAGAAAAATAAATAATAAACACAAGCAGGTATTTTCAATCAATTCTCATCTGTTGAATAATTACAACCTTCTGTGAGGATTTAGCATTAGCACAAGCTTCCCATGCACATTCTAAATACTGAACTTCATAACATTACCCCAGAATACTTTTCTTTTCGTTATCTATTTCTTTATACTCTGTGTTTTCTCTTTCAAATGTTGTAAGCTCATAGAAAGAGTAAAATATCCTATATCATAAACATGTCAAACCAAGATTATACTATTTTCCCTACTTAAATCAATAAATAGAGAAAGAGGAAACATTATAGAAAGAAAAGGGTTCTTAACAATTCTTCAGTGTTGATTTGACACAAAACAAACATGGGGAAATCCTAGCACTACGGCTTATAAGCTGACTTTGTGTACCAGGTTGTTTGTTTTAATCCTCTTTTTTGTTTTGTTTTGTTTTGTTTTGTTTTGTTTTTGAGACGGAGTCTCGCTCTGTAGCCAGACTGGAGTGCAGTGGCTCTATCTCGGCTCACTGCAAGCTCCTCCTCGCGGATTCAAGCGATTCTCCTGCCTCAGCCTCCCGAGTAGCTGGGACTACAGGTGTCGGGGGCGCACGGCAACATATTCCAGCTTATGAACATGACATTTGCGTTCCAGGCATGGAAAAATACTGAGGCACTGTGTGTATGTTATTTGTGCATGAGAATGTAACTCCTTGACCCTGAAAACAGGACAAGGAGCGGAGTATGTGATAAGGAACGCTGAAAACTGTCTCCTGAGAATGCGGTTTGAGTGCTTTTACGAGGCCGTAGGTGTCTCAGGACCCGACCTCAAAAAGCCATCTAGTGGATGTTTGTAGTTTAACAAGTCCTTTCAATAAATACTTGGAGGACGGATTCTGGGGTGGCACTCTCGGAAGAGCTGTCCCCCTCCCCACTCAGCTGGAATTGTCTGAGAACTCATTCTTGGCATTCACTGCAAGCTATAAGCTTTGCAACAGGTGCGCGCCACCACGCCCACCTAATTTTTGTATTTTTAGTAGAGTTTCACCATGTTGGCCAAGATGGTCTCGATCTCCTGACGGTGTGATCCGCCCACCTCGGCCTCCCAAAGTGCTGGGATTTCAGGCGTGGGCCATGGCCGGTGCCCCGCCAATCCTTCTTATATACTATCTCCTTTATTCCTCAAAACAACCCTAAGGTGTAGGTACTAAAATTTTTGGTATTGTACACATGAGGAACTTGACACACAAGAAGTTTAATCAATTCTCCCTAGATCATGTATCTGGTAAATGGTGGTGCAGAATAAAAACCCAGATATTCGGGCATGAGTGAGTCCATGCTCTTAAACACTCTGAGTACTGCCTACTTCTTAGGCTCTTGTAAAAAAATTAAATTAAATTAAATTAAAAAATAAATACGGTTGACTCTTGGATGACTTGGATTTGAACTGCGTGGGTCCACTTCTAGGTGAATTTTCTTTTACCTCTGCTACCCCGAGACAGCAAGACCAATCCCTCCTCTTCCTTCTCCTCAGCCTACTCAGCATGAAGATGATGAGAATGAAGAGCTTTATGATGCTCCACTTACACTTAATGCATAGTAAATATATTTTCTCTTCCTTAAGATTTTCTTAATAACATTTTCTTGTCTCTAGCTTATTATAAGGTAAGAATACAGTTTGGGAGGCCGAGGCCGGTAGATCATGAGGTCAGGAGATCGAGACTAACTAACACAGTGAAACCCTGTCTATACTAAAAATACAAAAAATTAGCCAGGCCTAGAGGCGCACTGTAGTCCCAGCTGTAGCCTGTAGTCCCGGCTGTAGCCTGTAGTCCCAGCTACTCGGGAGGCTGAGGCAGGAGAATCGCTTGAACCTGGAAGGCGGAGGTTGCAGTGAGCTGAGATTGCACCACTACACTCAAGCATGGGCAACAGGGTGAGGAAAAAAAAAAAGAGAGAATATAGTATGTATTAATAATACATATACAAAATATGTGTTCAGTATGGCTTCTGGCCATTAGTAGGCTATTAGTAGCTAAGTTTTTGGAAAGTCAAAAGTTATACATGGACTTCCAACCATGCAGAGAGTGGGGATCATTTCCCCTCATCCCTGTGTTGTTTAAGGGTGGATTGTATATGTCAAACCATCAGCATAGTTTCTGACCCTTAGTAAGCACCCAGTCTAGGGTAGCTATGGTGCCACCATCATGGTTATAGGTTGATAATTATGATAGTTAATTATAATTCTTGTTACTGGATTACACAATAATTTTTCTATTTTAATTCACTTTTATATCCACAATCTCATTTTCTGTCTGCTGAAAAAGAATGGCCCTTCTTGTGATTTTTTTTAAATTGCTTCAAGCATGTGTTATTTTTGGCATTCTGTCACAAGCCCTCTACAAATATAATATCAGTCAGTGGTCAAAGAATGTGATACATAATTTTTACGAAAACGAAAACAGTGGAATATTTTAACAAAGTAATTTTGTACTATAAGCATTTGCTGCCTGATCTAGAATTATATTAGCATGAGGAAACTATATCTCCTGAGTTTTTACAATATAAACTGAGATTGTTTTCATTACAGTCACAACTTTTCAGCAGACTACATTAGAAAGAAGAAATAAGGGGAGGAGAAAGAGACACACACAGAAAAGCTAAACAAATTATAAAATACAAATCTCTAAGTTGTATTTTGCAAAAAGATGGAAAGATTTTTTATGATCTTGAAATCACAGCTTTTAATCGAAGATTGAGAATTCCAAAGAGTAAGCATTTAGCTGATGGAAAAGCTTGAAGCCTAGGTTATTCCACCAGGAAGCTATTCTGACACTGATGGAATTGCATGTCAAGCAGAAATGCCTACATTCCAGTAGTGTCTTTTTAAATATATGCTCCTGAACATATATTAGAAAGCGGATGCCTAACTTGGATCATTTTCAACTGAGAACAGAATGAATTTATCTTCCTTTGTCTGAAAATCATATGGGTGCTGAAAATTGCCAAGTTCCAATATTCAGTCAACATTAAGCAAAATGAACCAAGGATAGCAATAGCTAGAACCATTCCCAAATGTTACCCATAAATTAAAGAAATTTTTGTCTCCTTAGCATGTGATTTACTTGGAAAACTTTTAGTGCTAATTTCTGATGGATGCCAAAAGTCATTTTATTGAAACGAAGCATTTTAGTGTTGAGTTCAGTTCCAGTACCAACACTGTTTCCAATAAGCTTTCAGATGAACACTTCAACATAATTCTTGTTTTACTACATATTCTGGGGACTCAATTAGAAAGAATGACAACATTCCTGCATTCTTTGGATTTCACTATAAAGGAATTTGAGAGTCCAACTTGGGTAAATCAACCAACCCACAAAGCACTGGAAGCAGGGCTCTTTAGGGCTAAACCCTTTCCCCTGATGATAATCATCAAAAGAAATTATCTCGTAACTAAGAAAGCTAGCAATACCAGTCTAATACAGGTTTTATAAATTTCCTAATGGCTTTCATCATTTTTGTTTCTCCTATCATACAATAAGGTCATCTGGGTATGATCCTAGTTAAATATTTCCTTCCCTACTTAAGAACATTTTCCTGGGCATCAGTAATCACCCAAATCCCTCCCCAGTGCCTTTATATACACTAAAAATGTCTCTGCCTCAAGGTACTAAGTGCTAACAAAGTCTATAGACAGCTCATTTTATTTAAAATAATAAAATTATAAATAATATAAAATTTTGTGCATTGGATAAAGATTGGAAAAGCCCATAGAGAGATCTGAATTGTTGAATGAAAATGATAAGATGTATTATGAAAGGTGTTCTGAAACATTTTATATATATATATATACACACACACACACTCATACATTTTTCAAGACAAGGTCTTGTTCTGTTGCCCAGACTGGAGTGCAGTGGCAGGGTCATAGCTGCTGCAGCCTTGAACTTCTAGGCTCAAGCAATCCTCTGGCCTCAGCCTCCCTCTCAAGTAGCTAGAAATACAGGGAAGGGTGCCTATCTAATTTTTTAAAATTATTTTTTGTAGATACGGGGTCTTGCTACATTGCGCAGGCTGGTCTTGAACTCTAGGTCTCAAGTGATCCTCCCACCTCAGCCTCCCAAAGTGTTGAGATTACAGGTGTGAGTCACTATACCTGGCAGAATACATGATTCTTAAAATAATCAGGTTATACTGACATCCAAAGAGTGACAACTTTCCTGAGAATAAATGGACACACAAATTTGCCTATGGCACAGTAATGGAGGAAGAGACCACGATTATAAAAGTAAGAAAGAAAAAAAGAGATGAAATTGTAACAAATTTTCATATGCTGAGTGTGGACTAGTCTGTCAGTTGGTAATCTCTAGGATCTCCAGAATTAGAGGGCCTATTCATTCATCAACTTTTTCCCAGGAGTCTATCAAACACTCACAAGATGAGGCAGAGATGGTGCCTGGAATAGCCCCCTTTCAATGGGACATGGACACTAAACCCATCTTACATAAAGTAAAATCAGGAAGATAGTGGGGACAGAGTAGGAAACTCTCCTGCCCCTGGTCACCAATAAAGGTACACTAGGGTGGAGGGAGGGCTAGCAGCAAAAGCCACCTGCAGCTGAGTGAGGGATGGGAAAGCTGCTTGAACCCAGGGTCCCAAACCGATATTAATAAAAAGAGAGGCCTGCCACTACTGGGAGAATGGTCGTACGCTTGCCCTCACTCAAGAGCACCTTCCAAGATCCTTCATTCATAGAAGGCAGACTACGGCTGTGGGGGATGAGGAGGGTGTGTAGTGAGGTCAGAAGTCTGAACCACTAAGAAAGTGCACCTCCCGAGGAGCGCCTCTGCCCCGCTGCCAACCCTCTGGGAAGTGAGGAGCACCTCTGCCTGGACACCGCCCCCTCTGGGAAGTGAGGAGCGCCTCTGCCCGGCCGCTGTGCAACCTTCCAAGTGTGAAGTGACAGCCTTGTGTGTGATCTTTTCTGTCTTCTCCAAGTTTGTATATTCAACATTAAAGTTTACTTTTTAGTTGAAAGAAAGCAAGCAAGCAAGCAAGAAAGAAAGAAAGAAAGAGCACCCCCCAAAAGCAGGTGAGCAAAGCCTTCCTAAGACTGAGGCTAATTAGAGAGAACCAAGAGAACCCTGAATCTCCACCAAATAATATGCAATAGCAATCCACTGCTTGGGATGGAACAAGACCATGCAACAACAACAAAAAAATAAAAACAAAACAACAACAACAATGACAAAACACATGCAGCTCAGGCATACAGGGCCAGCAGAGAGCTGAGAGCAGAACAGAAACACTGAAAAGAGCCCTGCAGTAATCCAGACCTCACTCTAAGCACAAAGCAGCAGCAGCAGCCACTGTTGAGGAATTTGAAGACTGGTGCACTGAGGGTAACTACAGCAGGAGCAACAACAAACCCAGTTAACCACTGATAACGACTGAGGGACTTCCAGAAGAAGCAGTGTGCTCATTTCAGCTGTCAGTAGTGCACACCTCCATGTTTACTACTCTTTTACGTAAAATATCCAACATTCAATGAAAAATAGTGATATACAAAAAAGAAGTATATATTCAAATAATAAACCAGTCAACACAACCTGACCCAGAAATGACTGAGATGTTGAAACTATCAGTCAGCAACTTTAAAATAACTATAACTTATGCATTAAATGATTTAGTGTAAAAGGTGGACAACTTGTCTTAATAAATGGGAAATTTCATCAGAGATGAAATCTTTAAAAAAGATTCAAATAGAAAATCCAATGTATATATAATGGAGAATTCTTTACAGGCTTATCAGCAGACTGGACACAATAGAGAAAAGAATCAGTGAACTTGAAAATAGGCTGATAGAAATTATCCAAACTCAACTACAAAGAAAAATAATAAGGAAAAAAGAACAGATTATCCCAAAGATGTGGGGCTATCAAATGGTCTTACATACATATACTTGGAGCACCAGACAAAATATAGAAAGGGGAGGATAGGACAGAAAGAGTATCTGAAGAGATTAGCTTCAAAATTAATGAAAGAAAACAAAACAGATCCAAGAAGTTCAGAGAATCTAAGCAGTATAAATACCAAGCAAAGCACATCACAGTCCAACTGCTAAAACCATATATAAAGGGAAAATCTTAAAGGTAACCAGAGGAAAAAAAAAAAAAAAAACATTTCCAGCAGAGGCACAAACACTGCCTCTATCTAAGATAGGAATTAGCACAAATTTCTTATCAGAAATCATGCAAGCAATAGACAATGGAATAACATCATGAAATAATAGAAAGGAAAAAATTCCGTCAGACCAGAATTCTGTTTCTAGTGAAAATACCTTTCTAAAATGAGGGTGAAATGAATACTTTTTTCAGACAAACAAAATCTGAGAGCAATTATTTGCCAGTAGTCCTGCATGACGAGCAATGCTAAAGGAGGTTCTTTAGGCAGAACGAATGTGGTATAAGATAGAAATTTCTATTTACACGAAGAAAGAAAGGATACAGGAAAACAAAAAATGTGGATAAATATAAAATACATTTTTCCTAATTTTAATATCTTTAAAAGATGATTGTCTGAAGTCAAAATAGGTACAGTATCTTTTGTAAAATATATGAGAACAGTAGGACAAAGGACAAGAGAGAAAGGAAAGGGAAATACATGATAGTAAGATGCTTATACAATAGGGGAGGCCCATAATATTATTGAATCTGAACTGTGGTAAGATAAAGAAGTGTAATGCAATAGTTAAAAAGGAGACTAACTAACAAACTGATATAGTATGGATATTTGTCCCCTCCAAAGCTCATGCCGAAATGTGATCCCCAGTGTTGGAGCTGGGGCCTGGTGGGAGGTGTTTGGGTGATGGAGTGAATCCCTCTTGAAAGACTTGATGCCATCCCCATGGCAATGAGTGAGTTATTGCTCTGTTAGTTCATGCAAGAGCTGGTTGTTTAAAAGAACCTGGCATTCCTCTTGCTTCCTCTGTCATCATGGGACATGTCTGCTCCCCTTTCACCTTACTCCATGAGTAAAAGCTTCCTGAGACCTCACTAGAAGCCAAGCAGATGCTGGTGCCATGCTTGTACAGCCTGCAGAACCGTAAACTCAATAAATCTCTTTTCTTTGTAAATTACCCAGCCTCCAGTATTTCTTCAGAGCAACACAAAGCAGACAAATACATAAACCAATAGGGGAGATGAAATAGAATCATAAAGAATTCAAAAGAAGACAATAAAGGGGAACAAATGAACAGAGAACAAATAGGGCAAATAGAAGATAACTAGGAGGATGGAATGGCAAAATTAAATATAAGTATATCAACAAAGACATCGATAGTACAAACACTTCAATTAAAAGGCAAAGATTGTCAGACTGGATGAGAAAAAGCAAGACCCAATTGTGTGCTGTCTAAAGAAAACCCACTTTAATATAAAGACATAGATAAAAGAATGGAAAATATATACCATGCAAATACTAATCAAATGAAAGCTGGAGTGGTAATATTAATAGCAGAACATCCCTTAATGTTCTGAATAATGAACACTACTGTTGAAAAAGAGGGGCATTTCATAATGACACAGGAGTTAATTCATCCAGAAGATATGATAATTCTAAATGTATACGCATCTTATCACAGAGTTCAAACACACAAATAATAAGTGATGTGACGGTAGTTTGGTCGATTGGTTTGGTTTGTGCAACTTCTCAATTGCTGTGACAAACTGACTGCACCCTTGGTGCCCATCACCATCACCACCTTCCTGCTTCCCCAAGGTAAGTGATAATGGTCTTGACATAGCCATCAGAAAATCTACAACTAAAGACAGATATTTTTACCTCCCAAGAAAAGAAAATTTTCATAGAAACATGTGTCCCTGGATGTCTTTAAACAAGGACATTTTGAATGAAACTGAATGAGAGGAAGTGCCAAGAAATTAGTAGCAACACAGATAGAACTGTGTGGGGAAGGGATAAAATTTCAAAAATCAGAAATTCGATCTACTTTTGTGACACTGAGTTCTATGAACATTTACTTATAAGTAGGCTTAAATTTGTATCAAGAGACTTTAAAATGAAGGGATTAATCTGTTAAGCAAACACGAATCCACAGACATCACTTATCTGGTGACTATCTTGTCTGTGGAAAATCATTATTTAACTTCGCACCTATGCATTCCATTATTTCATTCTCATACACAGCAGCTGAATGATGTCAGAAACTTCTCATAGGAATTCAGTCAACAAGGAAAATTGCTTAAAATAAGGGAAGGAAAAATAATGGTTAACGACAATTTCCTTCAGAAGAAAATGTCATTATTTATTAATAATATATTATTTAGTCACAGATTTTTTGTTACAAATTGCACCACCCTAGCTCATCAAATTTTTCTTGTAACCAATATGATGCCATTAATAATAGTCTGAAATATTATTGGTTTCAGGTTAAACACTTGTATTAATTCATTCTTATGTGCTATAAAGAAATACCTGAAACTGGGTAATTTATAAAGAAAAGAGGTTGAATTGGCTCACAAATCTGCAGGCTGTCCAGGGCAGCTTCTGCTTCTGGGGAGGCTTCAGGAAGCTTCCAATCATGGCAGAAGGGGAGAGGAAAGCAGGCATATGTCACGTGGCTGAAGTAGGAGCAAGAGAGAGAGGGGGGAGGTGCTGCACACTTGTAAACAACTAGATCTTGCGAGAACTCTATCATGAGAACAGCACCAAAAAGGGAAATCCACCGATGATCCAGTCACCTCCCACCAGGCGTCACCTCCAACACTGGGGATTACAATTTGACATGAGATTTGAGCAGGAAAACCGATCCAAACCATATCAACACTCTCATATGGAATAAAGCCTTAACATTCCACTTCAGGAGGTTAAACCATATGAGGATCCTTTATACAGTGTTTTCTACTTTGGAAAGGAAGAATAAAGCATAAGGTATATGAAAATGAAATACTAAATTGACATTTGAGTGTAGTTACTCATTCCAACAGTGTTATCCAAAATATTTGTATGTATGCCTCCTCATCTCCCTTAATTTTATATACCTTACAATTTCACTTTAGTGCCAAACATGAGATTGTTCTCTAAACCCAGCCCTGTCTCAGTAACTTGATTTGCATGGTTTTGTGTAAGGTGATTAAAATAAATAAGACTTTTGAGATTTGCTGAATGAAAATCTAACCAATGTTTCACACACAAAGGCCAGCAATAAGCCCATTTTAAGTAAAAATGTCATGATCATCAATCAGCTAAGTTCCATGAGAGCAGTATTTTGTTGCATTGCTCTATCTACCCAGCTACTAAACTGAAGCCTGACACATAACAGACACTCCACAAATATTGTTAAATGAGAGAATGTGAAAGACCCTGCAACACAGAAAAATAAATATCCATGAACTCACTGAGCCAAGAACCGTCTGAATGCATCCTGTGATGACTGTCATAGAAGTGTGAAACACATATACAAAAATCAAGAATAAAGAAAATAAAAATAGGGCTTCATATAGAAATCCCTTAGCCTAGGATGTTAAAAGAAAACATTGTGTGGATTAATTTGACATATTGGTAGGATGGGCAAAGAGTATTTAAATACAAGACATTTATCAGGGAAAAGGTAATAATAACAAATTAAACTTCTTTCAGAGCTCTGCACACCCATAGTCTAGGGTTTCTAGCATAGTCAATTCTACTTTTAAGTCAACCACTACAAAGAAAATAAAATTAGTAAACTAAATAAATGAAATCAGTAGAAAAGAATTTTCCTCATGTTTGTTGATATCTGTAAACCATATTTTATTTACCTAATAATGTGTTTAGCCAGATTTGTGTCCACTTCAGAGTAATGAGCTCAATACAATTTCACCCTAGGGTTTTGCTCAGAAACAAGTCTCACAAATCAACTTAACAGCAACAAAAATAGCAGAAAAAAAGCCCTTACATCTCTTCATCACATATTCCCAAACTGTGTATCTCAGAATCTCAGATCCACCATTTCTCACAATGCATTCATGCTTTACTATAGACTGAATTGAGATCCCCCAAATTCGTATGTTGAAGCCCTAACTTTTCCAATGTGATGGTGTTTGGAGATGGGGCTTTTGGAAGGGAATCAGGTTTAGATGATGTCATGAAGGTGGAGCCCTCACAATGCAATTAGTGCTCCTAAAAAAAAGAGACAACAGGAGCTTGCCTTTCTCTCTCTCTCTCTCTCAGGAGAGTACATGGAGAAGGAAGCCATCTGTAAGCCAGGAAAGAGCCCTCATAGAGGAACCAAATGGATCAACACCTTGATCTTAGACTTCCCAGATGCCAGAACTGTGAGAAACAAGTTCCTGCTGCTTTAGACTCCCGGTTTACGATATTTTACTACAGCAGCCCGAGCTGACTAAGCCATACTTTCAGGAACATAATAGGAATAACAAAGCAGAGATAACAATGCTACAGTCCCACTATTGAATGGTTAGCCCTGTATTAAGGGTTTGAATAAGCACTGTCACATTTAGTCATTGCAACCTCTCCTGGAAAAAGTATCATTGTCATTGTGAACTTAAACATGAAGAAATTGAGGCTCCAAGAAGTTAAAAAAAATGCCCATGAAATACTAGAGTCATGATTTAAACCAGGGCCTGCTGACTGTAGAATCAGAGATCTTAAGTCCTAAACTGTATCACTCTTCAGACTTTTTACTAAGCTCAATTAATCTACTTCCTGATACAAAAAATAAAGATTTTCATGAATACTTTGATATTTACATGCAGAATTATGAATGCTTCTCTTCATAAGAAGGAAGGTGCCCTCCTTACCCACAAATGTGACAACCTTGAGAACCTCTGTCCCAGTTTCAACAGTGCTACGTATTGCATTCTAATTATCCCACTCTATGAAATTACTAGTGTTTGGGGATAAACAGGAAAATGACCTCTGAAGTCCACCACCTGACTAAACTAACTAAACCTCACCTAAACTAACTCCTAGCCAGGACTCTGAATTCCAACCTGCCTAATGTATGGCCTAATGATTAAAGTACATGTTCCAGACACACACAAAAATGCTACCACTTACTCGCTTTGGATCCTCAGTTAGTGGTTTAACTTCTTGGATCCTCAGTTACCTCGTATGTAAAATGAGATCTACGCTATCTGTCCCAAAGGACCATTGTGCTGGTTACATAAGAAAAGATACTTAAGTGCCTTGAATACCCCCGGCACTTAAGAAGCTGGACCACATGTTTGTTCAAGAAATATTAATCATATTGGTCACATATCCTTGTTGCATGTTCTTATCCTGCATGCTTTTTTATGGCAGTCATTATAATTGTAATCAAGTTTAAAATTACCCCTTTATGTGATTCTGCCTCTCCACTAGATTATGAGCTCTTCAACAACAGGAACCACACCTGTTTGATTCTCAGCTATATCCTTAATATTGGAAGAGTGTGTAATGTACAAAATAAGTATATGCCGAATGGATAGCTGAGGGAAGAATGAGTGAATGAGTGTTCCCACTTATGCAGACATGCTGGATGTGAGGGCTGAAAGCTTCTTAAAGAGTGCAGAATTGGAAAATGAGCTTTGAGCCTTTTAAGCTACCTCTCAGCAAAGGAATTCCTTCCACAGACTTAGAAGCTTGTTAGGATGAAGCTTTGAAAAAAGAAGCCTAGCTCTATAGAGATGGGATGAAAAAGAGAAAAAGTGTAAGCGACATTGGCTGGAGAGTCACAAGACCACGAGAAGCAGTAAGTCATTGATGAAATTAAAATAGCTGGACCAGGCAAGAGAGCGCTGGTAGTCGTCACGTCCATTGTTGTCAGTGAGCAAAGCAGAAGGGAGTTAGGAGACAGCTTTATTTGGTTAAGTTAAAAGACTTTATATTTTAGAGCAGTTTTAGGTTCACAGCAAAATTGAAAGGAAGATACGGAAAGTTCTCAAATACCCGCTTCCCTCTCAAAACACAGCCTAGGAGGCAACTTCTGAGTTCATGTGAGAAGGTGCCTTTGGGAAGAGGAAAGCTTGGTCTCTGATAAGTAAAACTGGCCTACCAATTTCTATATTGTGTTACAACTGTTTCATTGGCTAAGAGGAAATAAATGAAAGAAAATCTAATATGTGCCCAAGGGAGGTGCTCAGGCTCATGGCATTTGGGTACTGGGGCATTTGGCATAAAATCCATGATTGAGATGAACTTGGGTTACAGTGATAACTGTACTCTGCCTTTTACATGTGACCCCTTTGTGAGGGATTTACAAAGAACCAACAGAGCAGCAGGCTCTATTAAATGATCTCCAATTATCAGCTTCACAGGAAGGAAGGTGATTAAAATTTAATGACATATCCCAGCTTGTTGCCGTTCAATAGAGCTGCTGTCATCTTCCTGTCAAGGAGAATAAAGAAGTGGGAAATGTTTAAGAGAAAAAAAGAGGAATATTTAAAGGTAAAATTCTTTATCTGACAAGGTAGGAGAATAAATTAGCCATGTGAAGAAAATTATCAAAAGTGCATTTGCCTTATAATTACTAACTTAGAGTCTGCATGTCAAATGGTTACTATTTATGGATTTAATAGGCAAAAGAATTCTCAGTATGTGCTTTGACTTCTAATATGCTTAGTCATGACATTCTTATCAATACTCCCCACATTAAAATCCCTGTGCTTTGTACATTTCTTAGTTAAATGGGCTACTAAACTTGTGATTTAGTTTGAATATAATGTATGACAATAAAGTAACAATTTGCTTATGTGGTTCAAACTGATATTCTGTGGAATTGCAATAGACAAGTTCCAAAACCGTTTGGGGCAGCTTTTTTTCCAGTGGCATCACTAGAAAAGTAAACACACTCCAAGGTAAGCAGCACCCCCGATATAGATTGGTCATTTAGGTGCATTTGCTGCAACTGAAGTACCTGATCAGGGGGTTCCTCCCTAGGAAGGCAAAGGGAGCTCTAAGAAAGCCCTAAAGAGAACTCCTGTCAGACTCTGGAGGGGGCAAGGATATGGGCACAAGGCATAAATAGTTAGAAGCAAAGAATGTGTGTGTAGCAACTTTTCACTGGTCAGTCTTAAGCTATAAATTACATCAATGTGACTGCAACATGTGACAAACACAATAGCTTTCTCTCTGTGACTAATTGCCTGAAACCAATTTACAGTGAAGCAAATCATGCAGGCTACAAGATGAATCTTTGAAAGTCTTGATTACACCTAATCTTCATACCAAGTTATCACGGAAACAGATCTCAGGGCAGCACCTACCTACTGAGAGTCAACACCAGCCAGTCTGGATAATCCTGGGGCGAGCATCCTCACTGGCCCCACGTGGTCCTAGATCACTGCTCCAGTCAATGGGGTGCCTCTGCCTTTTCTCTTTCCCATCCCCAATTTCTCTTTTCCTCTCTTTTTGTATCTTGTACCAGCCAATTATTAGAAACACCTGCAGGCAGAGCCTAGGTTCGCTAACCACACTTAGGAGCTTGCAGTTTAGGAAGAGCAGTTGTGCCCTCAGAAAGTTCAGAAAGATGACCACAGAGCTATTGGGTATATGCCCTGTGAATAAGTCACTGTGGTGGCCACTGCTGCACACCTAGAACCTCTTTCAATAGGACCTGTTGTCCCAGCTGTTGGGGGTGTTGATGGCTTCCTTTGAGATTGCTTCAATGGAGCCAAGCTCAGTGGCACATGGCTTTAGTCCTAGCTACTAGGGAGGCTGAGGCAGGAGGATGGTATGAGGCCAAGAGTTTGAGGTTACAGTGAGCTATGTTTGTGCCACTGCACTCCAGCCTGGACAACAGAGCAAGGCCCTGTCTCTGAAGTAAAAAGAGATTGATTCAATGGCACAGCACTGCCTCATCCAAGGTCACATCTCAAGGTTATGTCCCTTTCCAGAGTGGCTAACAATCAATGACTGAGTAATGAGGGCAGGTAGAGGTGGTGGTGATCTCAAGAACACTCTACCATAAGCATCATGCCGGTGAAACATGCAGATTCTGCTTTCTGGGACCCAATCTACAACACTTGGTACCATAAATGATCCCAGGAAAAAATGTCCTACGATGGGGTTTTGGAGCTGGATCATGGATCCATGCCCAACTAGCAAAAAGGACCTACCTCTGGTGCTAGGTAATGCACAGGCTGGCATAGGGCAGCGGTTCAATTCTTAAAACTTTCAGCAGTGGTCAGTTGGGACAGTATACTGGTAGAAGGAAGTGCATTAGCTAGTGTCCGAGATATATAGGACAAAGAGTGGCTATAAGGATAATAGAATTAGTTGGTTATTGCTATGCTAGATATTACAGAGGAGGCAGCAGTGGGAGTGTGTGTGGGATGGATGAGTAGCTGAGTGATTAATTACTGATTGAAAGTTATGCATGAAGCCAAAGAGCTTCCTTGACAGATTACAAAGAGGTTTCACCTTTGCAGATAAGGCAGCGAAAGCTGAGGACCAGACTCAGGATGTAATTGCCAGAGCAGCTGAGTCCCAAATAAAGTTAAACTCCTATCCAAGCAAGATCTACTATGCCAAGGTCAGACCCTTGCTTGGAAAAGGATGGGACTATGACATACTGGATGAAACATCTCAGTTGATGCCCACCAAAAATCTTAGATCCCCAGACCAGAGTCCCCAAAGCTCTCTGAAAGCTACCGAAGCAGGCCATTCTTACCTATCCAGAACTAACACTTCTCCTATCCTTGCTTGATGATGATACAGAGAGCTCGCCCCTCTAGCAGATAATATATATCCTCTCAAAAAAGAGACTCTACCAGAGCTGCTGCAAGTTCCAGCCAGCTTGGACAAACAGTGGTATACATGAAATTGTATTCTGAGGGTGCTTGGTCAAGAAGACCAGAACATAAGGTTGGATTTTTAAAAGATTAATTTGAGAGTATTCTCCTGGGAAATAATACCTAATCCCTTGGCAAAGACCCCAGGAGATGGTGTGAACTTGCTGCTAGCAAGCCTCCAAAAGGCATGGAAAAAGCCAAGACCCATGCTAAATGAGGTGAAAAAGTCGGAATTGGATGACAGATGTTGGAAAGTGGCTTAAAGGCTGAAAGAAGCGGCACACTGAAGTGGTTATACAATGTGATGCCTGAAAACCCACCAGATGATTATGTTTCTTAGGAAGTCCTGGAGGGTGTACAATTTGCTAGGGCCATAGGAGCAAACTAGTGAGAGAGCAGGTTAGGGCTGATGGGAGGAGAGACCATTACACTGCTAGGCTAATGGACTGCAATGCAGAAGATAGCATCTCGAAGCGGTAGAAGCTACTTAGCAACACGCAGGCGTCAAAATCCAGGTGAGAATAATTATAATAATGAGCAGTAAGGCTGAAGTCAGGGGATGCTGAGGAGAGTTACCGGGCTGCTTAACAGAAGACGGTGTCCTAGAGGCCAAATAATCGGTCAACAAGAATATGATTCAGTTTGCAGCATCAAAATAAATCAAGCATGGATTATGAGAAGTCTGAGGGTGATGTCTCCTGTAAAATGTCAGAATCTTTTGCAGAATTTCCAGACCTGAGCAAGTTTTTGTACAGAGAACTCATTGACTGAGGAAGAGGGCAGGTCTGCAGAAGGAAGGAGCTCTCCAATACCCTCTAACAACACAGCCAGGTGTACACAGAATTGATTGCCCTGGTCCTTCCCTAAGGGGACCTATGGCCATTTATGCTAGGGAAAGATACAAATATTTTTAAGACCATTGGAAACAGGGTCTGAGTTGACATGGGTACTTGGACTCCTGAAGCATCATCATAGCCTGTCTCTTAGAACGGAGGTAATGAGAGCCAGGTAATACGTGGAATCCTACCATGCTTTTGTTCATAGTGATTCCACTGGATCCACAGCCCCATCTCGTGATCATTTCTCAAATCCCTGAATACATAGTTAGAAAAACATACTTGATAGGTAAGGACAACACCCATGTTAAGTCCGTAGTCAATGAAGTGAACACTATCATAATGGGGACTAAGAAATGAAAGCTACCCCTCCCTATAGATGGAAGCTTTGCTACAGCCTCACTTATGGGGTGCCCTTGAAAAACAGTGGCCAGAGAAAATCCTCCCAGTGAGCAGCACTTTGAATGTGCACCTGGTTATCCACTTTGCATTGAAGAAAAGTGCCCAAGGTTAGAATATATATGAAATTATGGGGAGTAAAAATGATTTGGGTGACTGGTCAGGATCCTGGAAAGAAAACAAAATTGGAAAATCAAGGACGAGATGTCTTGGGTAGGGACATGTGAAAGGACATATTGAAGTGGGTATGAAGTGTGACCTTAATTTGCATGTTAGTGCCACCTAAGAGCACTAAAAAATCAATCCATTGATATCAGTGAGCCTCTGTAATCAGCTGTCCCAGTGCTGACATGGTGAGCATAGGAGAGAGCCTAGGCAGCAGGGACGGAGGCTGAGTTAACAGCATGGGTCCAACAGTCCAGCTAAGAGCAACCTAGCTCCTGCCACTGCAAAAGATCCACCTGCCTGGACAGAGACCAGCAATGAGTCTCTAATACAGCACATGACTTCAAGGAAACTAAACTGACAAATAATTTGGAGTGCCAAACTGACTATAACAGATTCCTTCTACTCTGAAAAGGCAAGAAATTCATTCTGAGTGACATAGACAAGTATTTTATGCTTTCCTGCCAATAGGACATGTGGGCTGTCTGATTTACTGGCACAGGATCCCACATAGCATTGTATCAGACTAGGGCACACACTTTGAATAAAGGAGGTATGAAAGTGGACGCATGACAATGGGATTCACTGATCATATCACAAAACACAGCAACCAGAAGCTGCCAACCTAACATAGCATTGAAATGGCTTTTTTTTTTTTTTTTTTCCTGGAGTCTCGCTCTGTCGCTCAGGCTGTCAGGCTGGAGTGCAGCAGTGCGATCTCGGCTCACTGCAACCCCCTCTCCCGAGTTCAAGTAATTCTCTGCGTCAGTCTCCCAAGTACCTGAGATTACAGGCGCCAACCACCACGCCTGGGTAATTTTTTTGCATTTTTAGTAGTGATGCAGTTTCACCATCTTGGCCAGGCTGGTCTTGAACTCCTGACCTCGCGATCCACCTGCCTTGGCCTCCTTAAGTGTTGGGACCACAGGCATGAGCCACTGCACTCGGTCAGAATAGCCTTTTAAAGGCATAGTTGAAGCAATACTTGGGGATGCAATATTTTACAGTCTGGGGCACCACCCTTCAGGATGCGGTACACACAGTAAATTGAAGTCTTTTATATGGTGCCGTATCTCCAAAAGGAATAATACATGAATCCAGGCACCAAGGGATGAGAAATGGAGCAACGCCACTTCCTATCACTCCCAGGGACCGGCTTCAGAAATTTGTGCTTTTCTCTTCATAAATCTGGACTCTGACGGTTTAGAGGTTCTGATTCCTAAATAGAGATCACTTTTGCCAAAGGATACACAGAGAATCCCATTCAATTATAAACTATGACTGCTGCCTACTCACTTCAGATTTCTTATGCCAAGGGACCAGCAGGCAAGAAGAGTCATGATTCTAACAGAAAAAAATATTTCCTGATCAACAAGAGGAGGTAGGGTTGCTGTTCCACAATAGAAGTAGAGAGGAATAAGTCTGGTGTCTGATCAATCCACAGGGTACCTTTTGGAACACTTTTGGCTAATTTGTACTGTAATTGGACAAGTGAAGCAACCTGGGCCTTATAAGGGCATGGTGATCAGGGCTCAGATTCCTCAGTGAATAGGGCCTGGATCCCAACAGTAGGTAAGCCACTAGGACCAGCAAAGATGCTAACTGAATGTAAGAGGAATCTAGAACGGGTACTTGGAAAGGGATATAAGTAGCAATTGTGGCCCTAGGACCAGTTTCAGCAGTGGAGCTATCATTTCATTGTGCTAACCTTCTTCTTCCAAGTTTCCCCTAGGAAGAAGTCCTCTGGAATCCTGATAGAGCTGGTCCCAAAATAAACAGAAAAAACTGAATTCAGGCTGGGTGCGGTCGCTCACATCTGTAATCCCAGCACTTTGAGAGGCTGAGGAGGGTGGAACATGAGGTCAGGAGTTCAAGACCAGCCTGACCAACATGGTGAAACCCCGTCTCTACTAAAAATGCAAAAAATTATCCAGGCGTGATGTGATGCAGCTGTAATCCGAGCTACGCAAGAGACTGAGGCAGAAGAATCACTTGAACCCAGGAGGCAGAGGTTGCAGTGAGCCAAGATCGTGCCACTGTACTCCTGTACTCCACCCTGGGCGACAAAGCAAGACTCTGTCTCAGGGAAAAAAAAAATACTGAATTCAAGCAGCAGGAAGAATTAACTGCCCAAATCTCTCTCCAGTGAAGAACTCACTGGCTGCTGAGAGTGCTGTATGCAGATAGCCTTTAGTTGTCAGACTATTCAGCGATTGCCTCAGCAGCAGAGAACTGTCTCACCCAAGGCCACGTTCCTTCCCAGGGTGGCCCACATCCAGTGATGAAGGTAAATAAAAGCCTGGCATCTCAACACAACTCGGGGAAGCTCTGCGGGGCGCTTCCAGCTAGAGTCTTTCTGGGGTCAGCCCAGGCTGTCATTAGGCCAAACAGTTGGCCCACATCACACGTCAACTTCTCCCTTGGCCCAATCCTGCTTCCCTTTCCTCCCTTGCATAGGGATTGATCCCAAGGACACTCCTTAGTAAACACTGGCACACTAGACTCTAGCTCAGAGTTGGCTTCCCAGGCACCAACCTCAGTTTCCTCAACTATAAAGTATTAATCTCACATGGAAACCATCAAATGACATATTCTCCATATGAGCACTTTCAAAAACCATAAAGACATACAACTATAATGCTACAATTACTATTGTTATTATTTAAATAATTATGCTCCCAATTCTTTATTCCTTATATTTTTCTAGTATGATACACTTTTCGGTTCTGCTAAAACGTGAAATCTATATGGTTCTAGCTCTAGGGTGAGGTGTATTTGCTATGCTGAAATGGCAAAAAGGGTTTTGGGGACAAACATCAACCTTACTTCGCCTCCACAAAATAAAAAGCTATCTGGTACCAGCACTTTTGTAAAAAGTTATTCACTTGTATCATGTTGCCTATGCATTCCTATAGAAGCAGAAACAAAAAATTTCATTATCTACCCTCACGGATTTTTTTAAATAAACAAATCACAACATTAACCAAAATAAAACCATTGGCCTTAATCAGGTTGTTCTTTGCCATCTGTGCTAACTCAGTGAAGCAGGAGTGGTCGCTACCTGTTCTTTCCCTGGGGGTGAGCAAACAGTCCTGCTTTGCCCTATTAATTAACTTATGGGCAGGAAATGGGTGTCAAATAGGGTAGCATCTCATCTCTGTGGTTGTGTAGTCATAAAATGTAGCCAATTGCTTTGCAAATAGCCAGCTTCTTCAATCTGTTGTGGATGATCTGGGTAGAAGATAAAGCAAAAGCAGTCTGGATGAGCTAGCTACTCTCAAAATATCCAGTGGCTTGATCACCTATGAAAACAGCATTAACTGTTTGATATTACTGTCATTTGATGACAGTTTTATATTACTGTCATTTGCTTAATGACAGACCCTGAGTTCACAGACAATTTAAGCAGCTCACAATTGAGCTGTGAATGGAGATTCAAATACAATTTACCCATTTACTGGGCCACTTGATATTGAAACTCTGCAGAAAACTCTATCATCAATACTTTCCCATTACCTGCATCACAGAGAGGTCAAAGGCATCTGTGATGACAAACTTCAGTCATCACCCTCTCTCATCTGGGCATGAAAAGGCAGAAGCCCACAGCAGGGAAGGGCATCTGGTGGGAAGATGTCACTTAGACAGTCTGCCAGTGCCCATCACAGAGCCTGAAGCACAGTAAAGGTGCACATGATAAATTTCCACTGAAGGTGAACATTCCAAACTCTACCTCCCCTATTCAGACCCTTTCTGAAACCTTGAACACTTAGTAAAATAGGATGGATAATTGCATCAAACACTGAAAGCAAGCTGAAATTTTTGATTGATATTTTATGAACTAGTCTTGAAAAACCAGAATCAGGTACAAATCATTCTATGGTAAGTAATGTTAACATTTCAGGTCAAAAGGTTTTAAACTGTTCTCAGTAGGAACATGAGATCCTTCTGATGTGCCCCCAACATTCCACACATTTTTAAGAATATATATTTCAATTTTTAAAAATAGTGATAAGAAAACAACAAATGCACTCAAGTGTGTTGTATAACAAAGAATATCATCAACATTTACAAATTAATGTGCTTGCCAGGTCAGTAAAATTCCCATGCCCGCTCTGGGTAAATCTAAACTTCCATAAACATGTCTTTAATTTAGAGGCTATACCCTGCCTAAATCTTTTAAAAATTCAATCCTGCCCATATCAGTTCATGTAGAATTACACAGCAAAGTACACAACTACACACATGCTCAACTCAGTGAATGTGACACAAGGTTTAAGGGCATCCTCCACTTACAAGTAGTTGTCATTATTGATTACAAGGTTTCAGTGCTTGTTAGTCATGTGACCTAACGACTAAGACACATGATAAGATTTTACTTTAAACTCTTTGAGCTTCATGGACCAGTGAGCTTTTACTGGATAATAAGATACCCCAACAGTCAGTAACTAAAAATTGTATTTAGCACAATATTATGTGTTGGTCAGCAACTTGGACTGAGTTCAGCTGGGTGGCTCTTCTGTCTATTCTGAGCTCACTCATGCATCTTTTGTCCACTGCTATATTACTACTGCTGATTTTTGTCTCTCTCACACGTCTGGGGCTTCAGGTAGGACAGCTTGTCTTTGTTCTGTGTGATCTCTCATCTCATCCTCCAGCAGGAGACCTGGGCTTGTTTACATTGTGGTGGCAGAGTTCAAAGAGTGAGAATAGGTATGTGCACACTCTTGTGATCCAGGTTCAGAACTTTTTCACCGTCACTTCCACTGCATTCTACGGGAAAAAGTAGGGTAGAAGGCCAGCACAAATTCAAAGGCTGGAGAAATAGAATCCCTCTCTTAATGATAAGAGAAGAATTTTTGGCTATTTATGTAATTACCTACTTGATGCTCTTGTCTGTAAATATCAGAAAGCTCATGTAATTGTTGAATTAAATATAATAACATATAAAAAAAATCACAGGATGCTTTGGAAATGCTCAATAAATATTGGTGACTTTTTCTTCTCTGTTCCCTTTCAGATTAAGTAGGTAGGGTCACAAAGCAAACAGGTAACTTTGCTTGGGTACCTTGTCGATACTATATTATTAATTTAAGATTTAAATGGAAGTTGCTTTGAGTTAACTTTATTAAATTATGTAATAAATCTGTTAATCATGAATCTATATAAAATTAACTTAATTATACACAAACTTATGTATGATACCAAGTCACATACACAGAGAAATTCTATACTAACCTATATCAGTGTGAAACTCATGTCTAAAGAGGTGCATGTGAACCAACTCCTCTCAGTATTCAATCCCTGGAATCTGGGCTGTCCCTAAGACTCACAACCAATTGAATACAATGAAAGTAGCAGAAGTTTCCAGGCCCAGAAGTTAACAGAGTGGTACTTAAGGAAGTTCTACCTCCTTCATCCTGGAGCACTAACTAGCCTGGCCCTCCACATAAGGAGGCCAACTATTCCCCATCAACTCCAGTTGTTCCAGCCCTCAGTTATTGGAAGCTTCACAGATGAAACACCATACAGCAGGGAGCAGAGATGAATTGTCCCTCCAGAGGCCTAGATTCTTGATCCACAGAATCATAGATACCATTGGAACAATAAAATATTTTTAAAACACTACGTTTTGGGGATAGTTTGGAATGCAGTAATAGATAATAGGAACAACCAGGAAATCTCTGGCCATAGCTGAATATCTTCACTGGGCTGAAAGCCATTACCATAAAACTGCTGCTAGTGACACACAGTTCATTGATCCGTGAATCTGAGAGGAACTCAGAAATCAGGAAGGCTGGCATGATTGAAAGGAGATGGGTGAGGGGAGTGTGGTGTCACTATGGCGTCAAGACCCAGTTGGAATCACAGCCTGTAAGGCGAGGTTTATGAGCAGAGCAGCTGTGAGGCCAGGATCTGCTCAATCAGCTGGTTCCCAGAGCGCTTAGCTCAGTATCCTCTGCAGGGTATCCTGAAGGTTCAACAGAAAACCAGGTCCATGAGCAATGAGGTGCTGAAGCAAGGTTCTTGGGCCTAGGTGAACGCTCATCGCTGCACTTATCTGGATATACAGAACATAGATAACAACATGACCTGCAAGTGCTGCCAGGGCCAGCATGTTGGAATGAGGCGATCACAAACAGGGCAAACGTAACTAATGCTTTAATGGCTCCCTGAAGCCCTGATTCTCACCTCACAGTCTGGTTAGGCACTGTCAGGAAGTCCCAGCAGCAGCAGAATGTGCCAGCCCAATGCACCCTGCCATAAGGAATGCAGAATCCTTTGAAACAGAGACTCAAAAAGGAAAAGAAAGTCTCAGAGCAACTAACACTGATACCAGATCTACTATCATGTAAGTGATGATGCTGAGAAGGAGTTATCTGGGCTCTTCATCCACATGTGTACATTCAGATACAAGCCCTAGACATTTATTGAACATCTGCCCTGTGTTCCATGTTCTTCTGGGGTCTCTAGGAATATGGGATTAAGTTTCTGAAAAACAAGGTGCTAGCAATAAACCACTGTACCTCCTAATGGACATCATTACCAGATTCAACAAATGAGTATTTTATTACAGTGGACAGTAACTTTTTAAAGCACTTCCTATTGTCCAGTAATATACAAGAAGTTTAAGATGTGATGATGAGGAGTCAAGAATGGGTTTAAATTATGACACCAGGAAACTGCATACATCATAAAGAAGACTAAGTGCTATGGGAAGACATAGAAGGAAGGGAGTAATTTTGACTGGAGGATCCGGATGGCTTCATAGAAGAACTGACCTGTGAGCTAAGACTTAAGGACAGGTGATGAAGATTTCAGAAAGCAGAAGTGAAGGAAATACACATTCAAGGCCAGAAAGAAAAAGGTGCATTCCAGGCAAAGAAACAGAGCAAAGAAATAGAGCTCTAAAACAATTCAGAGTGTTTCTGGAGGGGGAAGCATGAGGTGACAAAAGATGGAACGAATGAAAGGAGAATAATGGAAGACAGAGCTGGAAGGGAAGTTGGAACCACACCATGAAAAGCCTTGAATGTCATACTAAGCTGATTGATTGTATTATAATGAAGTGCTACATTGTGAGGTGCTGGGAAGGACAAAAAGATTAACTCAAGATAATAGAAAAATGCATGCAAATGGGCAAAAAAAGGATTTTTGTCTCAAACTGCATGCTGCTACCACCACCAGGGAGAACTTCACATGGCCTTAGCACAATCAGCAAACTCTTCCATGCACTTCCATGCAGCCACTGCTACACCCCACTCGCCAAACACAGTACAATGTGCACATGAAGATTTGTGCAAAGGAGTAAATGAATTAATTTTTCCCTGCCTATCCAAGTTGAAAATTGTTTCTCTTGTTTGTATCACAACATATTGCTTGTTCCTGAAGCTATTCAGATGCTTTTGTGCTTTTCTCTGAGATTTTAAGGAATTTATGGGCAGGGAGCAGACTGTGCCTGTCCACATATACCCTGACACCTATAGCAGGGTGCCTTCCAAACAGCTGCTGTTCATTATTTGTTGAATATATAAATACTATGGAAGATAAAATAGTCTAGTTATATCACAACGACGTGTTGATCTAAGTTGAAAATAAACCTATTTACATTTACCATCAAATCCGGTATTATTTGTGGTCTTTATTTTTTTGTTCAACATTTAACAAAGAAGAGATACTTTCCAATACTTCCTTTCTCCCTATGATAGTGTGTGCGTGTGTGCGTACACATATATGTTTTTCCATTCCTTTGTCACCCACAAAATGCACCTTTTTTTTCTACTTCGTGTCTTCCTTCTCAGAAACCTGAACTGGAGTCAAATTAAATGAATCTTACGTTTTTTATCTCCTACTGTGATGTGATTCTTTAGACAAATATTCTCACCTCCTTCCTACACCTCTCCCATCCTCTTATGAATGCAAATGGCCTTTAACATCCTTCCCCAAATAACTCTCAGACACCTTTCTCTTTTATCTTGTTTCCGTGGATTCTTTTCAATTAGTGGCAAAGTGTGTTGAAATCTTTCTGAAAGGTCATTTTACTAATAGGATAGTCTCATTTTCTAAGTCTCCAACCTAAATTCTATCAGTTTGTGATCATATTTCCCATCTTCTCTATGGTTTTATGTACTCCCTCTCTGCGTGCTTTGAACTAGGAAAGTAACTGCCCTACTCATTTTCTTTTTTCTAGTAATTGTCCCCATATTACTGTTAATACAGATTTCTAACCAGACTGAAAACATACCCCTCACTAGATATTACTGTCTATGGACTACGGAAAACACTGCCTACACAGAATGTCATTGGACATTCTATAGCACTTAAAATAATGATCTTGGCCTTTATTCTTCCTCATATACTTCCTAAATTATTGTTTTAAACATTGTTAAATTTTACCTTTTTAGATCGATACCTGAAGTTTTTCATCATACTTTTAATTAGTGTGATTGCCATCCCATACATCATAAGTGCTGGCATTACAAAATAAAACAATGATATTACTCATTATGAGTATCCAATGGTATCTAAACACAGTAACAATGAATATTCTATTTATATAAATATGAACAAGCTCATTTTATATCCTTCTTGTTTTCCCCACTCTATTTCTCCCTCAGCATCTTACCTTAGTATAAACATTTTCATGTTGGACATTCTTTTGTTGATTGTCCCATTTCTCTACATCAAAATATGCACATACATTTAATTTTCCCTTTGGCCATAAGACCTTATAAGTGTTAAAAATTATTTTGGATTAAATTATCATTATATTTATTATTAATACATTATAACATAACATAAATATATTATAATTTTGATAAACAAACATTACATATAAAATATGCACTTCTTAATAAGATGGCTGTTGCTATGTCTTAGTCCATTCTGCCTCTATAACAAAATACCAAATACCACAGATGGGGTGGCTCATAAACCACAGAAATTTACTTATTAGAGTCCAAGATCAAGGTGCCAGCAGATGTTGTCTGGTGAGAGCTTGTTTCCTGGTTTGTAGATGGAACCTTCTCTCTGGGTCCTCATGTGGTAGAAGGGGAAAGACAGCTCTTGGGGCCCCTCTGATAGGGCACTAATCCCATTCATGAGGGCTCCACCCTCCAGACCTAATCACTTCCCAAAGGACTCTCTTTCTAATACCTTGGAGGTTAGGTTTCAACTTATGAATTTGGTGGAACGTGGGGCAAAAATATTCAGGCCATAGCAGGCTGTTTTGCATGTTTTGAGGTTTTTTGGTGCCAAGGAGATGTTGATTCTTGTATCTGAGATCACTGTCACTTGATGTGAGAAGAAAACCTGAAGAATCAACTCTACTTTTAGTTTCTGTGTGTGCTGTTTACATCAGGGGTCCTCAACCCCTGGACTATGGACAGGTACCTTTCCACGGCCTGTTAGGAACCAGGCCACACAGCAGGAGGTGAGTGGCAGGCAAGTGAGCAAAGCTTCATCTGTATTTACAGCCTCTCCCCATCAGTTGCATTATCACTCAAGTGCTGCCTCCTGTCAGATCAGCAGCAGCATTATATTCTCATAGGAGCACGAACCCTATTGTAAACTGCACATGTCAGGGATCTAGGCTGTACACTCCTTATGAGAATCTAATGCCTGATGATCTATTGCTGTCTTCCTTCATTCCCAGATGGGACTGTCTAGTTGCAGGAAAACAAGCACAAGGTTCCCACTAAGTCTAAGTTATGGTGAGTTGTATAATTATTTCATTATGTATTATAATGTAACAATAATGGAAATAAAGTGCACAATAAATGCAATGCACTTGAATCATCCTGAAAGCATCCCCCACAACCCTGGTCGGTGGAAAACCTGTCTTCCACAAAACCAATCCCAGTTGCCAAAAATTTGGGGGACCACTGGTTTACATGAGCTAGTAAAAATGGAAGGTGGTGTTGTATCATAACAGTGACTCAATTCTTTGAACTCCTTTTATGTTGTAAGCAAAAAATGAACTAATGGTCTATAAAATATATTTGTTAAAGTATCAGCTGACAACCTACTAGATCCTCGTTCTATTTTGTTGAAAGTAAGTAATTGGAATCCACCACATTTGCAAAATGATTTGCTACTCTGTTCTTAGAGTTATTTATCTTCTCTGTTTCTGGGAAGCACATAAAAAAAGGCTTTATCAAAACTTAACTAAGTATTATTGCTCATACTTGTTACTGTTTTACTTAAAAGCACCTTATTTAACCAACATATTTAGAGAGGGGAGGTATGTTTCTCAGTCTTTCCTGGGGGATACACTATCTTTAGCTTCCAAAGCTGTTTGCTATTTAAATATGTCCTTTGATCAGAAGGCACACCTTGTACAGGAACAAGAGCTGTTCAGGGAAAAAGGTCTCCCAACACATGTGCTTTGACTATATTTTCATCAAACTCTTGGAGCTGTGGATCAGCTCATTAAATTTATGGAAAATAACTGCCATATATTTTAACTGGCATTATCAACATGAATTATCAAGTCAATTGGCCAAATAGGACTTCTTTCTGTTAGAAAAAAAAGGGCTGCCTTCATTTTTTAAGTTCAAATAAACACATTTTCAGTAATTCCTATTCAAGAATGAATTCCATTCATGCCAACACTGACATGGGTCAAAATATCTTGTTTCTAATTCTATGCTTTCCCCTTGTGAGAAATATGGCAGGAGAGATCAAAGGTCCATGTTGGCTTTTGGTGCCTTAAGAAAGGTGGAGTTGCTGGCACCAATATTGCAAATTGTGTGTGTGTTTTTGGTGCCTCAGCAGTTTTTAAACTTGTGGCACAATACCACTCTGAATGAGAGGTATGCCTTATGTTTGTAAATTGAGAGAACTGCAACTGTAGAAGGGAGGAGAAAAAAAGACAGCTAGTTTGATGTCACAATCACAGGCACATGCTCAAGCAATTTTAGGAAAATGGAGATGAAACTCTGGAAATATTTTTTTAAAAAAACTGTTGCACCCATGTGTCCCTTGTAAAGTCTCTATGTACCCTCAGCATATCCCAGCTGACTTAGTGTAAACTGGCAGTGGGTACTGGGAAAGAATAAAATCAGACCTGGTAAATGATCAAAGGAAGGTCATAGAGCCAGAATATCTATACTTTCCAGACAAACAACTTTGTGTCATTGCCCAGCACATAATTGTACTTATATTTCAATAATTTTAAATATAATGCAGAGGCCACATCATTTTGTCCTTCTAGTTTGAAGAATACCATGCTAACTTTGTTACCCATCAGAGCATTCAAATTTTGCATTAAAAACACTAGAAATATAAAGGAAGAATTAGAAAATATGCATAAATTAAGAACAATAATAATAACAGCATGATAGGCAACTCAAAGGATGCTTGGTGATTAAAACACCTAAGGTCTTATAATTCTGCAATAACAACTGTAGCCTGGATTCTTACTTATAATGATAATCGTAGTGAATTAGAAAGCAGTTGGTCGTGGAGGTACAATAAAGGCAATTTGAACACTAATAAAGGGAAGCTGTCAAGCAGATCCAGCTAATGATTTATAAAGATAAAGAAACTACTTTAGTGGAATTTTTTATTTTTTCCTGCTTACAACAAATTATTTCAATTCAAGCGTAACATTTGATTTTGAGAAAGAAAAAAAGATCAATTTAGCTTTTATTTTTGGTCTTATTCCATATTCCAATTATACTTCCACTTCAGTGTGTGAAGAATACAAGGCACCAAGCATCACCATAATGAAAGCAAGTCTAGGATTCCTTCTTTTGTAGCTTTTTTCTAATTTTTAATTTTTGTGGGCACACAGTAGATGTATATATTTATGGGGTACATGAGATGTTTTGATGCAGGCATTCAATGTGTAATAATCACATCATGGAAGATGGGATATCCATTTATCCTTTGTGTTGCAAACAATCTGATTATACTCTTGTAGTTATTTTTAAATGTTATTATTGAGTATAGCCACCCTGTTGTGCTATCAAATACAAACGCCTATTCATTCATTCTATTTTTGTACCCATTAGCCATTCTCACCTCCCCCTCTTCACCATCCCCTCCACTACGCTTCCTAGCTTCTGGTAACCATCAAGTCCGGGATCCTTGAAGCCAGTTTTGTCACAAATATACATCAGCACGAGAGTTGCTAGGCAGTGTAAAATGGTATTTACTACTTGAAAATACATTAGCTAAAAACGGAAAATGTGATTCTTGTGTTCAGAGAATGTCAATAAATACCATGAGGAAAGCAAAGGGAATCCATTATTTATAATGGTAAGTTACACGATTAATAAGTTAAAAACTACCTCCAACATCTGCTTTTCTATATATTTGAGTAAATATCACTTTTTATACTGAACCAAATGTGAAAAATGATGGGAAATGCATAACAACACTATTTTGAGAAACTTTCGTTTCGTATAAACAGCAAGTAGGCAGGCACTGACCCAGTTCATCCCCTTACTCTACATAAAATGCATTCCAAGTCCTGTGCTCTGGAGCACCGAAGAAATGACAGGTTCTTCCTAAACTGCTGAATATTCAAATGCTGCAGTGCTGTGGGTCAGAGTCACAGCGACCAGGGATGGGGTGGAAATCACGGTGCCTATTCTTCTGTGATCACATCTGCAATTGGGAAAAATCCTGGGGAATGTGTCCTCTCACCCATGGTGTCACTAGGAACCAACTTTCTACATATGTATCTGTAGCATCACCTAATTACCATCCCACAAAGCGTTCTTCAGAGAATCAAAAGGCTTCTTAGTAGCTACAGCTAAGATTTAAAAGAATAGGCAAAACCATAACCTTGAAATTTTTATTGAAAGTTGCTAATATAAACTTCCAGTGATCTGGGTAGCTGAATTCTAAGATTACAAATAAACTAAAGGAAAAGAGAAAAAGGAGAGAAACCTATTGTTCAAGTATTTTTTAAAAAAATTCCCTAAGATAGAAATATAGAACAAAGAGACTTCTAAAGTTTGCCTTAGATTCTTAACAGGATATGATATAAGAAATGTACATGCAGACGGCGGGGACTAGGGGATGGGAGTAGAGAGGACAACATATACACTCGCACTGAAGTTGTCTATACTGACTACATTCCAAGCCATTTAACTGAAACAGTCGTTTGGTGTCTTTACCCCCTTGACCTCAACTTGCTTTTCTTACTATGCACTTCCTCTTTGCCAAGTCATTTGAAATTGTGAAAGTCTGAGTTTACAGATGCTGTAGGCTTATTCTAAATACCTGAAGTGTGCATAACTTAGAACCTACAGAATGTTGAGCAGCACAGATTACAGTTTGGCAGACCAATCTAATGAGAATGGAAAAGGGATCTTGTTACCCACTGCATTTCCATTCCCACTGGCATAAACTGAAATAATCATGCACATACCACAGGCTAGGGGAAGGAAATACAGGTTGGGGGGTCTAATGCCAGTGCTCCGAAGGGAGATGGCCCCAACCGTGTGTTGGCATACCCTCGAGGTAACCTAGCTTTCTTAAGAGCTAATGTGAAATCACATGCTTGCCACAGGCCCCAATCAGAGGAAATGAGAAAAAGGCAGTGGACAAAATGAGTAGGAAGTCCCTTAAGACATGGGGAGAGCATCACATTTCTCCAAGGGGAAGGAAGAGAGAGCTGCTGGGAATCAGAAAGTAGTGCGACAACAGCTAAGAGAGATGGACAAGGCGAGGCTCCAGCCCTCAGAACTTAGGCTCCATTCCCTCCAGGCCCTCTCCCTGCAGCTGCCTTGTTGCTATTTTTTTCAATTCAGCCTCAACTTTGCAGACTTACTAAGCTGTTTGTTTAAAAGACATTCACACTCATGATCACAGTAAGAGAAAATAGATAATCCCTGGTAGATGTCCAGCCTAGAGGAGGATACAGCAACATGTGTCAAAAACTTTTGAAAGTACATCATATTTGACTGAGCAATTCTGCCTCCAGGATTCTGATGAAAGGAAATAACCAGGTATGTGCATAAAGATATATATGTACAGGAATGTGCCTCACCACATTAGTTATAAGACGAAAAAAGTGAGAAATATAAAACTAAATTTCCAACCATATGGGAAGGATTCAATTAATTTTGTTGGCATCACAATATGAACTACTATAGACCATTAAAATGATCATATGAAACTATATTTATTAACATGAAAATATACTTGTATTATATAAGTATTTTAAAGGAGATTATGCAATGCAATGCAGGGGCTTCCCATTTTGTTTTTAAAAGACATGACTGCATGAGAGAAAGTCTTAAAGACCTTGCTCATGTAATAAAATCAGCTACAAATTCAATTGTAGAAGGAAATATTGATGATCCGTTATTAAGTTTGAGAAGCAAGTAGCAGAACAGTATTACAGTCTGTCTCTCAGTAAATAAAATAATGTGCATAATATGTGTTCATTAAATATATATATGCATGCATCAACAAAGAATGAGAATATTCACCAAAATGTTAACAATGGTAGGATTACACATGGGTTTTATTTTCATTTTTGTACCTTTCTGAATTTTTCTAAATTTTTACAAATACAAGTTTTCATGATCAGAAAAAGCAGTGATTCTTTAAGTCTTACATACAACACTGCTGTTCAATCCCTTGCAAATAAAAGGCACAAGAAACTAGCACCAACTTCCCACTTTCTGACATCTAAATACTGGTCATTTCATGTTTCTTTTTGGCATTGAAACTAAGGTATGGGGGCGGAGCAAGATGGCCGAATAGGAACAGCTCCAGTCTCCAACTCCCAGCACGAGTGACACAGAAGACCGGTGATTTCTGCATTTTCAACTGAGGTACTGGGTTCATCTCACTAGGGAGTGCCGGGTAATCGGTGCTGGTCAGCTGCTGCAGCCCGACCAGCGAGAGCTGAAGCAGGGCGAGGCATCGCCTCACCTGGGAAGCGCAAGGGGAAAGGGAATCCCTTTTCCTAGCCAGGAGAACTGAGACACACAACACCTGGAAAATCGGGTAACTCCCACCCCAATACTGCGCTTTAAGCAAACAGGCACACCAGGAGATTATATCCCACACATGGCCAGGAGGGTCCCACGCCCATGGAGCCTCCCACATTGCTAGCACAGCAGTCTGTGATCTAACTGCAAGGCAGCAGCGAGGCTGGGGGAGGGGCACCGGCCATTGCTGAGGCTTAAGTAGTTAAACAAAGCTGCTGGGAAGCTCAAACTGGGTGGAGCTCACAGCAGCTCAAGGAAACCTGCCTGTCTGTGTAGACTCCACCTCTGGGGACAGGGCACACATAAACAACAACAAAAGCAGCAGAAACCTCTGCAGACGCAAACGACTCTGTCTGACAGCTTTGAAGAGAGCAGTGGATCTCCCAACATGGAGGTTGAGATCTGAGAAGGGACAGACTCCCTGCTCAAGTGGCTCCCTGACCCTTGAGTAGCCTAACTGGGAGACATCCCACACTAGGGGCAGTCTGACACCCCACACCTCACAGGGTGGAGGACACACCTGAGAGGAAGCCTCCAAAGCAAGAATCAGACAGGTATACTCGCTGTTTAGCAATATTCTATCTTCTGCAGCCTCTGCTGCTGACACCCAGGCAAACAGGATCTGGAGTGGACCACAAGCAATCTCCAACAGACCTACAGCTGAGGGTCCTGACTGTTAGAAGGAAAACTATCAAACAGGAAGGACACCTACACCAAAACCCCATCAGTACGTCACGATCATCATCAAAGACCAGAGGCAGAAAAAACCACAAAGATGGGGAAAAAGCAGGGCAGAAAAGCTGGAAATTCAAAAAATAAGAGCGCATCTCCCCCAGCAAAGGAGCGCAGCTCATCGCCAGCAACGGATCAAAGCTGGACGGAGAATGACTTTGATGAGATGAGAGAAGAAGGCTTCAGTCCATCAAACTTCTCAAACCTAAAGGAGGAATTACGTACCCAGCGCAAAAAAACTAAAAATCTTGAAAAAAAAGAGGAAGAATTGATGGCTAGAGTAATTAATGCAGAGAAGGTCATAAACGAAATGAAAGAGATGAAAACCATGACACAAGAAATACGTGACAAATGCACAAGCTTCAGTAACCGACTCGATCAACTGGAAGACAGAGTATCAGCAATTGAGGATCAAATGAACGAAATGAAGCAAGAAGAGAAAACAAAAGAAAAAAGAAGAAAAAGAAATGAACAAAGCCTGCAAGAAGTATGGGATTATGTAAAAAGACCAAATCTACATCTGATTGGGTGCCTGAAAGTGAGGGGGAAAATGGAACCAAGTTGGAAAAAACTCTTCAGGATATCATCCAGGAGAACTTCCCCAACCTAGTAGGGCAGGCCAACATTCAAATCCAGGAAATACAGAGAATGCCACAAAGATACTCCTCGAGAAGAGCAACTCCAAGACACATAATTGCCAGATTCACCAAAGTTGAAATGAAGGAAAAAATCTTAAGGGCAGCCAGAGAGAAAGGTCGGGTTACCCACAAAGGGAAGCCCATCAGACTAACAGCAGATCTCTCGGCAGAAACTCTCCAAGCCAGAAGAGAGTGGGGGCCAATATTCAACATTCTTAAAGAAAAGAATTTTCAACCCAGAATTTCATATCCAGCCAAACTAAGTTTCGTAAGTGAAGGAGAAATAAAATCCTTTACAGATAAGCAAATGCTTAGAGATTTTGTCACCACTAGGCCTGCCTTACAAGAGACCCTGAAGGAAGCACTAAACATGGAAAGGAACAACCGGTACCAGCCATTGCAAAAACATGCCAAAATGTAAAGACCATCGAGGCTAGGAAGAAACTGCATCAACTAACGAGCAAAATAACCAGTAAATATCATAATGGCAGGATCAAGTTCACACATAACAATCTTAACCTTAAATGTAAATGGACTAAATGTTCCAGTTAAAAGACACAAACTGGCAAACTGGATAAAGAGTCAAGACCCATCAGTCTGCTGTATTCAGGAGACCCATCTCACACGCAGAGACATACATAGGCTCAAAATAAAGGGATGGAGGAAGATTTACCAAGCAAATGGAGAACAAAAAAAAAGCAGGGGTTGCAATATTAGTCTCTGATAAAACAGACTTTAAACCATCAAAGATCAAAAGAAACAAAGAAGGCCATTACATAATGGTAAAGGGATCAATTCAACAGGAAGAGCTAACTATCCTAAATATATATGCACCCAATACAGGAGCACCCAGATTCATAAAGCAAGTCCTTAGAGACTTACAAAGAGACTTAGACTCCCATACAATAATAATGGGAGACTTCAACACTCCACTGTCAACATTAGACAGATCAACGAGACAGAAAGTTAACAAGGATATCCAGGAATTGAACTCATCTCTGCAGCAAGCAGACCTAATAGACATCTACAGAACTCTCCACCCCAAATCAACAGAATATACATTCTTCTCAGCACCACATCGCACTTATTCCAAAATTGACCACATAATTGGAAGTAAAGCACTCCTCAGGAAATGTACAAGAACAGAAATTATAACAAACTGTCTCTCAGACCACAGTGCAATCAAACTAGAACTCAGGACTAAGAAACTCAATCAAAACCGCTCAACTACATGGAAACTGAACAACCTGCTCCTGAATGACTACTGGGTACATAACGAAATGAAGGCAGAAATAAAGATGTTCTTTGAAACCAATGAGAACAAAGATACAACATACCAGAATCTCTGGGACACATTTAAAGCAGTGTGTAGAGGGAAATTTATAGCACTAAATGCCCACAAGAGAAAGCAGGAAAGATCTAAAATTGACACTCTAACATCACAATTAAAAGAACTAGAGAAGCAAGAGCAAACACATTCAAAAGCTAGCAGAAGGCAAGAAATAACTAAGATCAGAGCAGAACTGAAGGAGATAGAGACACAAAAAACCCTCCAAAAAATCTATGAATCCAGGAGTTGGTTTTTTGAAAAGATCAACAAAATTGACAGACCATTAGCAAGACTAATAAAGAAGAAAAGAGAGAAGAATCAAATCGAAGCAATAAAAAATGATAAAGGGGATATCACCACCGACCCCACAGAAATACAAACTACCATCAGAGAATACTATAAACACCTCTACGCAAATAAACTGGAAAATCTAGAAGAAATGGATAATTTCCTGGACACTTACACTCTTCCAAGACTAAACCAGGAAGAAGTTGAATCCCTGGATAGACCAATAGCAGGCTCTGAAATTGAGGCAATAATTAATAGCCTACCAACCAAAAAAAGTCCAGGACCAGATGGATTCACAGCTGAATTCTACCAGAGGTACAAGAAGGAGCTGGTACCATTCCTTCTGAAACTCTTCCAATCAAGAGAAAAAGAGGGAATCCTCCCTAACTCATTTTATGAGGCTAACATCATCCTGATACCAAAGCCTGGCAGAGACACAACTAAAAAAGAGAATTTTAGACCAATATCACTGATGAACATCGATGCAAAAATCCTTAATAAAATACTGGCAAACCGGATTCAGCAGCACATCAAAAAGCTTATCCACCATGATCAAGTGGGCTTCATCCCTGGGATGCAAGGCTGGTTCAACATATGCAAATCAATAAACATAATCCAGCATATAAACAGAACCAAAGACAAGAACCACATGATTATCTCAATAGATGCAGAAAAGGCTTTTGACAAAATTCAACAGCCCTTCATGCTAAAAACGCTCAATAAATTCGGTATTCATGGAATGTACCTCAAAATAATGAGAGCTATTTATGACAAACCCACAGCCAATATCATACTGAATGGGCAACAACTGGAAAAATTCCCTTTGATAACTGGCACAAGGCAGGGATGCCCTCTCTCACCACTCCTATTCAACATAGTGTTGGAAGTTCTGGCTAGGGCAATTAGGCAAGAGAAAGAAATCAAGGGTATTCAGTTAGGAAAAGAAGAAGTCAAATTGTCCCTCTTTGCAGATGACATGATTGTATATTTAGAAAACCCCATTGTCTCAGCCCAAAATCTCCTTTAGCTGATAAGCAACTTCAGCAAAGTCTCAGGATACAAAATTAATGTGCAAAAATCACAAGCATTCTTATACACCAGTAACAGACAAACACAGAGCCAAATCAGGAATGAACTTCCATTCACAATTGCTTCAAAGAGAATCAAATACCTAGGAATCCAACTGACAAGGGATGTAAAGGACCTCTTCAAGGAGAACTACAAACCACTGCTCAGTGAAATAAAAGAGGACACAAACAAATGGAAGAACATACCATGCTCATGGATAGGAAGAATCAATATCGTGAAAATGGCCATACTGCCCAAGGTAATTTATAGATTCAATGCCATCCCCATCAAGCTACCAATGAGTTTCTTCACAGAATTGGAAAAAACTGCTTTAAACTTCATATGGAACCAAAAAAGGGCCCGCATCTCCAAGACAATCCTAAGTCAAAAGAACAAAGCTGGAGGCATCACGCTACCTGACTTCAAACTATACTACAAGGCTACAGTAACCAAAACAGCATGGTACTGGTACCAAAACAGAGATATAGACCAATGGAACAGAACAGAGTCCTCAGAAATAATACCACACATCTACAGCCATCTGATCTTTGACAAACCTGAGAGAAACAAGAAATGGGGAAAGGATTCCCTATTTAATAAATGGTGCTGGGAAAATTGGCTAGCCATAAGTAGAAAGCTGAAACTGGATCCTTTCCTTACTCCTTATACGAAAATTAATTCAAGATGGATTAGAGACTTAAATGTTAGACCTAATACCATAAAAATCCTAGAGGAAAGCCTAGGTAGTACCATTCAGGACATAGGCATGGGCAAAGACTTCATGTCTAAAACACCAAAAGCAACGGCAGCAAAAGCCAAAATTGACGAATGGGATCTCATTAAACTAAAGAGCTTCTGCACAGCAAAAGAAACTACCATCAGAGTGAACAGGCAACCTACAGAATGGGAGAAAATTTTGGCAATCTACTCATCTGACAAAGGGCTAATATCCAGAACCTACAAAGAACACAAACAAATTTACAAGAAAAAAACAAACAACCCCATCCAAAAGTGGGCAAAGGATATGAACAGACATTTCTCAAAAGAAGACATTCATACAGCCAACAGACACATGAAAAAATGCTCATCATCACTGGCCATCAGAGAAATGCAAATCAAAACCACAATGAGATACCATCTCACACCAGTTAGAATGGCGATCATTAAAAAGTCAGGAAACAACAGGTGCTGGAGAGGATGTGGAGAAATAGGAACACTTTTACACTGTTGGTGGGATTGTAAACTAGTTCAACCATTATGGAAAACAGTATGGCGATTCCTCAAGGATCTAGAACTAGATGTACCATATGACCCAGCCATCCCATTACTGGGTATATACCCAAAGGATTATAAATTATGCTGCTATAAGGACACATGCACACATATGTTTATTGTGGCACTATTCACAATAGCAAAGACTTGGAATCAACCCAAATGTCCATCAATGACAGACTGGATTAAGAAAAAGTGGCACATATACACCATGGAATACTATGCAGCCATAAAAAAGGATGAGTTTGTGTCCTTTGTAGGGACATGGATGCAGCTGGAAACCATCATTCTTAGCAAACTATCACAAGAACAGAAAACCAAACACCACATGTTCTCACTCATAGGTGGGAACTGAACAATGAGATCACTTGGACTCGGGAAAGGGAACATCACACACCAGGGCCTATCATGGGGATGGGGTAGGGGGGAGGGATTGCATTGTGAGTTATACCTGATGTAAATGACGAGTTGATGGGTGCTGACGAGTTGATGGGTGCAGCACAGCAACATGGCACAAGTATACATATGTAACAAACCTGCACGTTATGCACATGTACCCTAGAACTTAAAGTATAATAGTAATAAAATAAAAAAAATAAAAAATAAAAATAAAAATAAAAAAAAGAAATCTAAGGTATGAAGGAGGGGAACAAAGTGAAGAATATCCAAGGGAGAAGAATGAGGCATCCATAGGTCACATCCTGATGCACATGACTCATTCCCACAGATACATTAATTAGGACCAAGCCTTTAGATTGTACAATGTCATTTTCATTTAAAAGATGAAAAAGAACTTATCACCTTTATGCAAAATAAAAGTCATCTTGAGAGATGGTATCATTATTCTATTACTATACTCTTACGAGGTACATAAAGTGATGTCAAGAAGGCGTATATCATCTCTGGTGGTCCATATGCATCCTATTGAAAACTGTGCACATGCACTCTGCATAGATCTTTTTTTCTGTAATAGATTAGGAAAGAATGCCTGACATGCTTAACTAGATATCAAAATAGCAAAGGAAACTGTCAAACATGGAGTAACTGCAGTAATGAAATAACTATGTGAAATACTTCACATAATGTTTGAGATTGCTGAACTTAATCTATAAGAAATCATTGAGAAATGGAGAGGAGCCAAAATCCTGGGGTTCAAAAACTTTCCCATTTTTCTAAAATGTGGCAAGTAAACTCTAAAACCATAAATGAGTAAGCATGATACCAAGTGATAAACCACTGTAGAACAGATTACTAAGCAAGTGGTTTGTGATCTCTGATTACACTGGAAGCCAACATGGGTTTAGGGAAAAAAAAAAAAAAAAAAAAAAAGCCTTAACTAATCTCATTTTTAAAGTAGGACCATTAAACTAGGAAGTGCTATAATATATTTGCATATTTAGTTTTGAAAAGCCATTCACCAAAATCTCTCATAAAATCCCTACATACAAGATGGAGAATGTGACCTAGATGAATGTCCAGAAGGTGGACTGTTAGGATTCACAAAAAATAGTGACTGCTGAGCCCATCTCTTCCTTGAATGGAAGCTTCCAAAGTGTAGGTGTGTACTGATATGAATGTGTGAGTGTACTGAGGTGGAGGTAAGTGTGTATGTGTGCCTATGCATGAATGGGTGAAAGGGCTTAATGGAGAGCTACCACTACTACTCCTCCACACACACACACACACACACACACACACACACAGCCTTGCTAATTTTCCTCAATTCCTTACTTTTTTCACCCTACACATTAAAGCTTCATTGAGTCCTTTCCATTCCTCTTCTAAAGCATATACTCAATTTGTCTACTACACATCATCTCTATTACTCCTACCTGATTGACGCCATCACCACCTCTCGCCTGGACCACAAGAAGCATCTTCTAGCCAGTTCTCTATTCTGATTCTCACTCCCTACAATAAATTTTCCACAACCAAGCTGGAGTGAGCTTTTAAAAACTTAAATTAGATCATCCCAAGCTTGTGCTTAAAATCCTGCAACTCATTAGAATCAAATGAAAACTTCATAGTCTGGCCTACAAAGCTCCATGTCTGTCCGCTGCCCATCTCTCCCCATCAACCATCAGGTCACTGTAACACTCTCCCCCTCACCCCCTGCACTGTAGCCACTGTCACCTTAATGCCTTTGAACCAGCTGCATCCTTTGCCTGGAATGTCCTTTTCTAGGGACCTCCCACTCTGCTTCTGTTTTTCTCCTAAGAGTGAGGAAGAAATGATAAACAAGTTGGGAAATATGAGCAAGGAGAATTTATACCTCCACTAAGCAAATAAACAAAAACATTACAGACCAACCTTAATAATTATCTGGAAGAGTTACTAAACATTCACAAAAAACAATATTTCATTCACTAACATTTATTGTCTACTTTGTATGTAAGAAACTGTTCTAGAGGTTAGGGATACTCCTCATGGAACTTACACTGCATTGGAGAGAGAAAAAAATAAGCAAATATATAATGCCTGTCAGCAATGAGTGTTACTAAGGCAACGCAGGGTAAGAGCAATAGTGAGGCTGGGGAGAAGTGGTTGCTTTTCTAGATAGAGTGGACAACAAATGCCTCTCCAATGAGGTAAGACATGTGAGTAGAGACCTGGCAGAGGTGGGGAGACACAACCTGAAGAATATCTGGGGGAAGAGAATTAGAGGGAGAGCAAGCAGAAAGTGCAAAAGCCCTGAGGTGGCAGTGTGCTTGAGCAAACAAGGAACACACAAAACACAAGGATGCTAGAATGCAAAAAGAGTATGGACTGAACAAGTTAAAGATGCATAAAAAATTACAACCTAGGCATAACCAGGGGTCAGATCAAACAGGGCCTTGAGAACAGAAATCATCCATTATCATGGGTATCTTGTTGTTTTGAGGGGGGAGATGACATTACTTTGGCATAATCAAGCATTCCTTTGGTTTTAAGTGGGATAACTGACTGCTCAAACATAGGAAAAACATACATATTGCTATGTAGGAAGCCAGGAAATAAATTTGTTGATAAAAAAATAGATGCTTCATTGTTCAGTTCCCACCTATGAATGAGAACATGCGGTGTTTGGTTTTCTGTTCTTGTGATAGTTTGCTAAGAATGATGGTTTCCAGCTGCATCCATGTCCCTACAAAGGACACAAACTCATCCTTTTTTATGGCTCCATAGTATTCCATGGTGTATATGTGCCACATTTTCTTAATCCAGTCTGTCACTGATGGACATTTGGGTTGATTCCAAGTCTTTGCTATTGTGAATAGTGCCGCAATAAACATACGTGATAGGTGGGAACTGAACAATGAGATCACTTGGACTCGGGAAGGGGAACATCACACACTGGGGCCTATCATGGGGAGGGGGGAGGGGGGAGGGAGGAGGGATTGCTTTGGGAGTTATACCTGTTGTAAATGACGAGTTGATGGGTGCTGACGAGTTGATGGGTGCAGCACAGCAACATGGCACAAGTATACATATGTAACAAACCTGCACGTTATGCACATATACCCTAGAACTTAAAGTATAATAATAATAATAAATAAAATTAAATTTTAAAAAAATAGATGCTTCAGAAGAACCCTTCATTTAAGGACCCACCAAGAAATGTCCATGAAAACCTGCATGATCTGGGAATATAGTTCCCCTGTTTTTCCTCCATTCCATACAACGAGGATGGAATCCAAGGCACATCCGTTTAGTTGCCATTTGTTACCCCATCTTCTCTAAATATCTAAGATGTTTTTAGTTTGGCAGACTTTGTATTTTGCTCTGTAAACGGGCCATTGCCTTCAATCATGTTTAACCTGACCTACATCACTGGGGACCCAGTGCCTGGAAAGCTAACTGCACACAAAGGTTACTTTATGAATATTTGTTGAATGAATGAATAAACAGCGTATCTGGCTTAAATTTACCATCTGTAACAAAGAGACACTGTTCACTGGGCCGGTAGTAATATTTCTTTAAGAATTTAGAATATTTAAGGCCAATGATCTAAATCAAGCTCACCTGCACCCTCTGTAATTCTTACTCAGAGAGGAAGACTTTCACTTGCTCTTTAGTATCTAAGGGCATTAACAATCCAGCAGAAACCGCTTACCAAGAGAATGGGGGAAGAGCAGAACACATTTAAACCAATCAGGGCTCAAAGGGGAGAAATGGCATCATGGCTGCTCTTACAACTGTAAATTATTCACACTGGAAATGCTGAACAGAAGGAAGGAAGACGGAAGGGAAGGGAGGAAAGGTGGGCGTGGGGAAGAGGAAGAGGGAATGGGGAAGAGGAGCAGATGGAGAGAGAAGAACTATTTTGGTTGGGAAGCCAGGAAGAACCCACCTTGGGCCTTACTTTCTTTGTTCTTTTAAGTCTCGATGGCGAACATTTGTGACAGGTTGGCAAGGTTCAGTGAGCACCAATGGGTCAGGGTCTTCTGTTCTCTCTCAGGCTCCTGCTCCTCATTGCAGAGTTGCTCACCAATCTGCAAAAGGTCTCAACTTGGAAGCAGCTCCTGCCCGCTCCATCAAAGGCAATTGAGTTCACGCAGATTTACTTTTGCAGCGACCCCACAGGTCTGGAGGGCAGTGTGGGAGTGCGTTCCAGCTCTGCACCCAGGGAAAAGCCACTGAAGAGCGCAGACTACTCCAACTCCCCAATCTGTGCCTGTTGAACCGCTCCAGGTAGAACTGTTGGACTTAGCAAATAAAAATGCAAGACGCCCTGTGTGTTACTTAGCAAACCTAGCCCTAGAGGCCCAGAGAAGCTGGGGCAATAACCATACTGAGGAGTGGCGTGGGCAACCGAGAATGGAGGGGACCACGGAGGGAGGGCCCGGAAAAAAAATTTTAAAAGCCAGGGGGGCAGAGCAAGATGGCCGAATAGGAACAGCTCCAGTCTCCAACTCCCAGCGCGAGCAACACAGAAGACCGGTGATTTCTGTATTTTCAACTGAGGTACTGGGTTCATCTCACTGGGGAGTGCCGGACGATCGGTGCTGGTCAGCTGCTGCAGCCCGACCAGCAAGAGCTGAAGCAGGGAGAGGCATTGCCTCACCTGGGAAGCGCAAGGGGGAAGGGAATCCCTTTTCCTAGCCAGGGGAACTGAGACACACAACACCTGGAAAATCGGGTAACTCCCACCCCAATACTGCGCTTTAAGCAAACAGGCACACCAGGAGATCATATCCCACACCTGACCGGGAGGGTACCACGCCCACGGAGCCTCCCTCATTGCTAGCACAGCAGTCTGTGATCTACCGGCAAGGCAGCAGCGAGGCTGGGGGAGGGGCGCCCGCCATTGCTGAGGCTTAAGTAGGTAAACAAAGCTGCTGGGAAGCTCGAACTGGGTGGAGCTCACAGCAGCTCAAGGAAACCTGCCTGTCTGTGTAGACTCCACCTCTGGGGACAGGGCACAGTAAACAATAACAAACACAGCAGAAGCCTCTGCAGACGCAAACGACTCTGTCTGACAGCTTTGAAGAGAGCAGTGGATCTCCCAACACAGAGGTTGAGATCTGAGAAGGGACAGACTCCCTGCTCAAGTGGCTCCCTGACCTCTGAGTAGCCTAACTGGGAGACATCCCCCAGTAGGGGCAGTCTGACACCCCACACCTCACAGGGTGGAGTACACCCCTGAGAGGAAGCTTCCAAAGCAAGAATCAGACAGGTACACTCGCTGTTCAGAAATATTCTATCTTCTGCAGCCTCTGCTGCTGATACCCAGGCAAATAGAGTCTGGAGTGGACCTCAAGCAATCTCCAACAGACCTACAGCTGAGGGTCCTGACTGTTAGAAGGAAAACTATCAAACAGGAAGGACACCTACACCAAAACCCCATCAGTACATCACCATCATCAAAGACCAGAGGCAGATAAAACCACAAAGATGGGGAAAAAGCAGGGCAGAAAAGCTGGAAATTCAAAAAATAAGAGTGCATCATCCCCAGCAAAGGAGTGCAGCTCATCACCAGCAACGGATCAAAGCTTGACGGAGAATGACTTTGACGAGATGAGAGAAGAAGGCTTCAGTCCATCAAATTTCTCAGAGCTAAAGGAGGAATTACGTACCCAGCATAAAGACTAAAAATCTTGAAAAAAAAAGTGGAAGAATTGATGGCAAGAGTAATTAATGCAGAGAAGGTCATAAACGAAATGAAAGAGATGAAAACCATGACACGAGAAATACGTGACAAATGCACAAGCTTCAGTAACCGACTCGATCAACTGGAAGACAGAGTATCAGATATTGAGGATTAAATGAACGAAATGAAGTGAGAAGAGAAACCAAAAGAAAAAAGAAGAAAAAGAAATGAACAAAGCCTGCAAGAAGTATGGGATTATGTAAAAAGACCAAATCTACGTCTGATTGGGGTGCCTGAAAGTGAGGGGGAAAATGGAACCAAGTTGGAAAAAACTCTTCAGGATATCATCCAGGAGAACTTCCCCAACCTAGTAGGGCAGGCCAACATTCAAATCCAGAGAACGCCACAAAGATACTCCTCGAGAAGAGCAACTCCAAGACACATAATTGCCAGATTCACCAAAGTTGAAATGAAGGAAAAAATCTGAAGGGCAGCCAGAGAGAAAGGTCGGGTTACCCACAAAGGGAAGCCCATCAGACTAACAGCAGATCTCTCGGCAGAAACTCTCCAAGCCAGAAGAGAGTGGGGGCCAATATTCAACATTCTTAAAGAAAAGAATTTTCAACCCAGAATTTCATATCCAGCCAAACTAAGTTTCATAAGTGAAGGAGAAATAAAATCCATTACAGATAAGCAAATGCTTAGAGATTTTGTCACCACTAGGCCTGCCTTACAAGAGACCCTGAAGGAAGCACTAAACATGGAAAGGAACAACCGGTACCAGCCATTGCAAAAACATGCCAAAATGTAAAGACCATCGAGGCTAGGAAGAAACTGCATCAACTAACGAGCAAAATAACCAGTTAATATCATAATGGCAGGATCAAGTTCACACATAACAATCTTAACCTTAAATGTAAATGGACTAAATGCTCCAATTAAAAGACACAAACTGGCAAACTGGATAAAGAGTCAAGACCCATCAGTCTGCTGTATTCAGGAGACCCATCTCACACGCAGAGACATACATAGGCTCAAAATAAAGGGATGGAGGAAGATTTACCAAGCAAATGGAGAACAAAAAAAAGCGGGGGTTGCAATACTAGTCTCTGATAAAACAGACTTTAAACCATCAAAGATCAAAAGAGACAAAGAAGGCCATTACATAATGGTAAAGGGATCAATTCAACAGGAAGAGCTAACTATCCTAAATATATATGCACCCAATACAGGAGCACCCAGATTCATAAAGCAAGTCCTTAGAGACTTACAAAGAGACTTGGACTCCCATACAATAATAATGGGAGACTTCAACACTCCACTGTCAACATTAGACAGATCAACGAGACAGAAAGTTAACAAGGATATCCAGGAATTGAACTCATCTCTGCAGCAAGCAGACCTAATAGACATCTATAGAACTCTCCACCCCAAATCAACAGAATATACATTCTTCTCAGCACCACATCGTACTTACTCCAAAATCGACCACATAATTGGAAGTAAATCACTCCTCAGCAAATGTACAAGAACAGAAATTATAACAAACTGTCTCTCAGACCACAGTGCAATCAAACTAGAACTCAGGACTAAGAAACTCAATCAAAACCGCTCAACTACATGGAAACTGAACAACCTGCTCCTGAATGACTACTGGGTACATAACGAAATGAAGGCAGAAATAAAGATGTTCTTTGAAACCAATGAGAACAAAGATACAACATACCAGAATCTCTGGGACACATTTAAAGCAGTGTGTAGAGGGAAATTTATAGCACTAAATGCCCACAAGAGAAAGCAGGAAAGATCTAAAATTGACACTCTAACATCGCAATTAAAAAACTAGAGAAGCAAGAGCAAACACATTCAAAAGCTAGCAGAAGGCAAGAAATAACTAAGATCAGAGCAGAACTGAAGGAGATAGAGACACAAAAAACCCTCCAAAAAATCTATGAATCCAGGAGTTGGTTTTTTGAAAAGATCAACAAAATTGACAGACCATTAGCAAGACTAATAAAGAAGAAAAGAGAGAAGAATCAAATCGAAGCAATAAAAAATGATAAAGGGTATATCACCACCGACCCCACAGAAATACAAACTACCATCAGAGAATACTATAAACACCTCTACGCAAATAAATTGGAAAATCTAGAAGAAATGGATAATTTCCTGGACACTTACACTCTTCCAAGACTAAACCAGGAAGAAGTTGAATCCCTGAATAGACCAATAGCAGGCTCTGAAATTGAGGCAATAATTAATAGCCTACCAACCAAAAAAAGTCCAGGACCAGATGGATTCACAGCTGAATTCTACCAGCGGTACAAGGAGGAGTTGGTACCATTCCTTCTGAAACTATTCCAATCAATAGAAAAAGAGGGAATCCTCCCTAACTCATTTTATGAGGCCAACATCATCCTGATACCAAAGCCTGGCAGAGACACAACTAAAAAAGAGAATTTTAGACCAATATCCCTGATGAACATCGATGCAAAAATTCTCAATAAAATACTGGCAAACCGGATTCAGCAACACATCAAAAAGCTTATCCACCATGATCAAGTGGGCTTCATCCCTGGGATGCAAGGCTGGTTCAACATTCGCAAATCAATAAACATAATCCAGCATATAAACAGAACCAAAGACAAGAACCACATGATTATCTCAATAGATGCAGAAAAGGCTTTTGACAAAATTCAACAGCCCTTCATGCTAAAAACGCTCAATAAATTCGGTATTCATGGAATGTACCTCAAAATAATGAGAGCTATTTATGACAAACCCACAGCCAATATCATACTGAATGGGCAACAACTGGAAAAATTCCCTTTGATAACTGGCACAAGGCAGGGATGCCCTCTCTCACCACTCCTATTCAACATAGTGTTGGAAGTTCTGGCTAGGGCAATTAGGCAAGAGAAAGAAATCAAGGGTATTCAGTTAGGAAAAGAAGAAGTCAAATTGTCCCTCTTTGCAGATGACATGATTGTATATTTAGAAAACCCCATTGTCTCAGCCCAAAATCTCCTTAAGCTGATAAGCAACTTCAGCAAAGTCTCAGGATACAAAATTAATGTGCAAAAATCACAAGCATTCTTATACACCAGTAACAGACAAACAGAGAGCCAAATCAGGAATGAACTTCCATTCACAATTGCTTCAAAGAGAATCAAATACCTAGGAATCCAACTGACAAGGGATGTAAAGGACCTCTTCAAGGAGAACTACAAACCACTGCTCAGTGAAATAAAAGAGGACACAAACAAATGGAAGAACAAACCATGCTCATGGATAGGAAGAATCAATATCGTGAAAATGGCCATACTGCCCAAAGTAATTTATAGATTCAATGCCATCCCCATCAAGCTACCAATGAGTTTCTTCACAGAATTGGAAAAAACTGCTTTAAACTTCATATGGAACCAAAAAAGGGCCCGCATCTCCAAGACAATCCTAAGTCAAAAGAACAAAGCTGGAGGCATCACGCTACCTGACTTCAAACTATACTACAAGGCTACAGTAACCAAAACAGCATGGTACTGGTACCAAAACAGAGATATAGACCAATGGAACAGAACAGAGTCCTCAGAAATAATACCACACATCTACAGCCATCTGATCTTTGACAAACCTGAGAGAAACAAGAAATGGGGAAAGGATTCCCTATTTAATAAATGGTGCTGGGAAAATTGGCTAGCCATAAGTAGAAAGCTGAAACTGGATCCTTTCCTTACTCCTTATACGAAAATTAATTCAAGATGGATTAGAGACTTAAATGTTAGACCTAATACCATAAAAATCCTAGAGGAAAGCCTAGGTAGTACCATTCAGGACATAGGCATGGGCAAAGACTTCATGTCTAAAACACCAAAAGCAACGGCAGCAAAAGCCAAAATTGACGAATGGGATCTCATTAAACTAAAGAGCTTCTGCACAGCAAAAGAAACTACCATCAGAGTGAACAGGCAACCTACAGAATGGGAGAAAATTTTGGCAATCTACTCATCTGACAAAGGGCTAATATCCAGAACCTACAAAGAACTCAAACAAATTTACAAGAAAAAAACAAACAACCCCATCCAAAAGTGGGCAAAGGATATGAACAGACATTTCTCAAAAGAAGACATTCATACAGCCAACAGACACATGAAAAAATGCTCATCATCACTGGCCATCAGAGAAATGCAAATCAAAACCACAATGAGATACCATCTCACACCAGTTAGAATGGCGATCATTAAAAAGTCAGGAAACAACAGGTGCTGGAGAGGATGTGGAGAAATAGGAACACTTTTACACTGTTGGTGGGATTGTAAACTAGTTCAACCATTATGGAAAACAGTATGGCGATTCCTCAAGGATCTAGAACTAGATGTACCATATGACCCAGCCATCCCATTACTGGGTATATACCCAAAGGATTATAAATTATGCTGCTATAAGGACACATGCACACATATGTTTATTGTGGCACTATTCACAATAGCAAAGACTTGGAATCAACCCAAATGTCCATCAATGACAGACTGGATTAAGAAAAAGTGGCACATATACACCATGGAATACTATGCAGCCATAAAAAAGGATGAGTTTGTGTCCTTTGTAGGGACATGGATGCAGCTGGAAACCATCATTCTTAGCAAACTATCACAAGAACAGAAAACCAAACACCACATGTTCTCACTCATAGGTGGGAACTGAACAATGAGATCACTTGGACTCGGGAAAGGGAACATCACACACCAGGGCCTATCATGGGGATGGGGTAGGGGGGAGGGATTGCATTGTGAGTTATACCTGATGTAAATGACGAGTTGATGGGTGCTGACGAGTTGATGGGTGCAGCACAGCAACATGGCACAAGTATACATATGTAACAAACCTGCACGTTATGCACATGTACCCTAGAACTTAAAGTATAATAGTAATAAAATAAAAAAAATAAAAAATAAAAATAAAAATAAAAAAAAGAAATCTAAGGTATGAAGGAGGGGAACAAAGTGAAGAATATCCAAGGGAGAAGAATGAGGCATCCATAGGTCACATCCTGATGCACATGACTCATTCCCACAGATACATTAATTAGGACCAAGCCTTTAGATTGTACAATGTCATTTTCATTTAAAAGATGAAAAAGAACTTATCACCTTTATGCAAAATAAAAGTCATCTTGAGAGATGGTATCATTATTCTATTACTATACTCTTACGAGGTACATAAAGTGATGTCAAGAAGGCGTATATCATCTCTGGTGGTCCATATGCATCCTATTGAAAACTGTGCACATGCACTCTGCATAGATCTTTTTTTCTGTAATAGATTAGGAAAGAATGCCTGACATGCTTAACTAGATATCAAAATAGCAAAGGAAACTGTCAAACATGGAGTAACTGCAGTAATGAAATAACTATGTGAAATACTTCACATAATGTTTGAGATTGCTGAACTTAATCTATAAGAAATCATTGAGAAATGGAGAGGAGCCAAAATCCTGGGGTTCAAAAACTTTCCCATTTTTCTAAAATGTGGCAAGTAAACTCTAAAACCATAAATGAGTAAGCATGATACCAAGTGATAAACCACTGTAGAACAGATTACTAAGCAAGTGGTTTGTGATCTCTGATTACACTGGAAGCCAACATGGGTTTAGGGAAAAAAAAAAAAAAAAAAAAAAAAGCCTTAACTAATCTCATTTTTAAAGTAGGACCATTAAACTAGGAAGTGCTATAATATATTTGCATATTTAGTTTTGAAAAGCCATTCACCAAAATCTCTCATAAAATCCCTACATACAAGATGGAGAATGTGACCTAGATGAATGTCCAGAAGGTGGACTGTTAGGATTCACAAAAAATAGTGACTGCTGAGCCCATCTCTTCCTTGAATGGAAGCTTCCAAAGTGTAGGTGTGTACTGATATGAATGTGTGAGTGTACTGAGGTGGAGGTAAGTGTGTATGTGTGCCTATGCATGAATGGGTGAAAGGGCTTAATGGAGAGCTACCACTACTACTCCTCCACACACACACACACACACACACACACACACACACACAGCCTTGCTAATTTTCCTCAATTCCTTACTTTTTTCACCCTACACATTAAAGCTTCATTGAGTCCTTTCCATTCCTCTTCTAAAGCATATACTCAATTTGTCTACTACACATCATCTCTATTACTCCTACCTGATTGACGCCATCACCACCTCTCGCCTGGACCACAAGAAGCATCTTCTAGCCAGTTCTCTATTCTGATTCTCACTCCCTACAATAAATTTTCCACAACCAAGCTGGAGTGAGCTTTTAAAAACTTAAATTAGATCATCCCAAGCTTGTGCTTAAAATCCTGCAACTCATTAGAATCAAATGAAAACTTCATAGTCTGGCCTACAAAGCTCCATGTCTGTCCGCTGCCCATCTCTCCCCATCAACCATCAGGTCACTGTAACACTCTCCCCCTCACCCCCTGCACTGTAGCCACTGTCACCTTAATGCCTTTGAACCAGCTGCATCCTTTGCCTGGAATGTCCTTTTCTAGGGACCTCCCACTCTGCTTCTGTTTTTCTCCTAAGAGTGAGGAAGAAATGATAAACAAGTTGGGAAATATGAGCAAGGAGAATTTATACCTCCACTAAGCAAATAAACAAAAACATTACAGACCAACCTTAATAATTATCTGGAAGAGTTACTAAACATTCACAAAAAACAATATTTCATTCACTAACATTTATTGTCTACTTTGTATGTAAGAAACTGTTCTAGAGGTTAGGGATACTCCTCATGGAACTTACACTGCATTGGAGAGAGAAAAAAATAAGCAAATATATAATGCCTGTCAGCAATGAGTGTTACTAAGGCAACGCAGGGTAAGAGCAATAGTGAGGCTGGGGAGAAGTGGTTGCTTTTCTAGATAGAGTGGACAACAAATGCCTCTCCAATGAGGTAAGACATGTGAGTAGAGACCTGGCAGAGGTGGGGAGACACAACCTGAAGAATATCTGGGGGAAGAGAATTAGAGGGAGAGCAAGCAGAAAGTGCAAAAGCCCTGAGGTGGCAGTGTGCTTGAGCAAACAAGGAACACACAAAACACAAGGATGCTAGAATGCAAAAAGAGTATGGACTGAACAAGTTAAAGATGCATAAAAAATTACAACCTAGGCATAACCAGGGGTCAGATCAAACAGGGCCTTGAGAACAGAAATCATCCATTATCATGGGTATCTTGTTGTTTTGAGGGGGGAGATGACATTACTTTGGCATAATCAAGCATTCCTTTGGTTTTAAGTGGGATAACTGACTGCTCAAACATAGGAAAAACATACATATTGCTATGTAGGAAGCCAGGAAATAAATTTGTTGATAAAAAAATAGATGCTTCATTGTTCAGTTCCCACCTATGAATGAGAACATGCGGTGTTTGGTTTTCTGTTCTTGTGATAGTTTGCTAAGAATGATGGTTTCCAGCTGCATCCATGTCCCTACAAAGGACACAAACTCATCCTTTTTTATGGCTCCATAGTATTCCATGGTGTATATGTGCCACATTTTCTTAATCCAGTCTGTCACTGATGGACATTTGGGTTGATTCCAAGTCTTTGCTATTGTGAATAGTGCCGCAATAAACATACGTGATAGGTGGGAACTGAACAATGAGATCACTTGGACTCGGGAAGGGGAACATCACACACTGGGGCCTATCATGGGGAGGGGGGAGGGGGGAGGGAGGAGGGATTGCTTTGGGAGTTATACCTGTTGTAAATGACGAGTTGATGGGTGCTGACGAGTTGATGGGTGCAGCACAGCAACATGGCACAAGTATACATATGTAACAAACCTGCACGTTATGCACATATACCCTAGAACTTAAAGTATAATAATAATAATAAATAAAATTAAATTTTAAAAAAATAGATGCTTCAGAAGAACCCTTCATTTAAGGACCCACCAAGAAATGTCCATGAAAACCTGCATGATCTGGGAATATAGTTCCCCTGTTTTTCCTCCATTCCATACAACGAGGATGGAATCCAAGGCACATCCGTTTAGTTGCCATTTGTTACCCCATCTTCTCTAAATATCTAAGATGTTTTTAGTTTGGCAGACTTTGTATTTTGCTCTGTAAACGGGCCATTGCCTTCAATCATGTTTAACCTGACCTACATCACTGGGGACCCAGTGCCTGGAAAGCTAACTGCACACAAAGGTTACTTTATGAATATTTGTTGAATGAATGAATAAACAGCGTATCTGGCTTAAATTTACCATCTGTAACAAAGAGACACTGTTCACTGGGCCGGTAGTAATATTTCTTTAAGAATTTAGAATATTTAAGGCCAATGATCTAAATCAAGCTCACCTGCACCCTCTGTAATTCTTACTCAGAGAGGAAGACTTTCACTTGCTCTTTAGTATCTAAGGGCATTAACAATCCAGCAGAAACCGCTTACCAAGAGAATGGGGGAAGAGCAAAACACATTTAAACCAATCAGGGCTCAAAGGGGAGAAATGGCATCATGGCTGCTCTTACAACTGTAAATTATTCACACTGGAAATGCTGAACAGAAGGAAGGAAGACGGAAGGGAAGGGAGGAAAGGTGGGCGTGGGGAAGAGGAAGAGGGAATGGGGAAGAGGAGCAGATGGAGAGAGAAGAACTATTTTGGTTGGGAAGCCAGGAAGAACCCACCTTGGGCCTTACTTTCTTTGTTCTTTTAAGTCTCGATGGCGAACATTTGTGACAGGTTGGCAAGGTTCAGTGAGCACCAATGGGTCAGGGTCTTCTGTTCTCTCTCAGGCTCCTGCTCCTCATTGCAGAGTTGCTCACCAATCTGCAAAAGGTCTCAACTTGGAAGCAGCTCCTGCCCGCTCCATCAAAGGCAATTGAGTTCACGCAGATTTACTTTTGCAGCGACCCCACAGGTCTGGAGGGCAGTGTGGGAGTGCGTTCCAGCTCTGCACCCAGGGAAAAGCCACTGAAGAGCGCAGACTACTCCAACTCCCCAATCTGTGCCTGTTGAACCGCTCCAGGTAGAACTGTTGGACTTAGCAAATAAAAATGCAAGACGCCCTGTGTGTTACTTAGCAAACCTAGCCCTAGAGGCCCAGAGAAGCTGGGGCAATAACCATACTGAGGAGTGGCGTGGGCAACCGAGAATGGAGGGGACCACGGAGGGAGGGCCCGGAAAAAAAATTTTAAAAGCCAGGGGGGCAGAGCAAGATGGCCGAATAGGAACAGCTCCAGTCTCCAACTCCCAGCGCGAGCAACACAGAAGACCGGTGATTTCTGTATTTTCAACTGAGGTACTGGGTTCATCTCACTGGGGAGTGCCGGACGATCGGTGCTGGTCAGCTGCTGCAGCCCGACCAGCAAGAGCTGAAGCAGGGAGAGGCATTGCCTCACCTGGGAAGCGCAAGGGGGAAGGGAATCCCTTTTCCTAGCCAGGGGAACTGAGACACACAACACCTGGAAAATCGGGTAACTCCCACCCCAATACTGCGCTTTAAGCAAACAGGCACACCAGGAGATCATATCCCACACCTGACCGGGAGGGTACCACGCCCACGGAGCCTCCCTCATTGCTAGCACAGCAGTCTGTGATCTACCGGCAAGGCAGCAGCGAGGCTGGGGGAGGGGCGCCCGCCATTGCTGAGGCTTAAGTAGGTAAACAAAGCTGCTGGGAAGCTCGAACTGAGTGGAGCTCACAGCAGCTCAAGGAAACCTGCCTGTCTGTGTAGACTCCACCTCTGGGGACAGGGCACAGTAAACAATAACAAACACAGCAGAAGCCTCTGCAGACGCAAACGACTCTGTCTGACAGCTTTGAAGAGAGCAGTGGATCTCCCAACACAGAGGTTGAGATCTGAGAAGGGACAGACTCCCTGCTCAAGTGGCTCCCTGACCTCTGAGTAGCCTAACTGGGAGACATCCCCCAGTAGGGGCAGTCTGACACCCCACACCTCACAGGGTGGAGTACACCCCTGAGAGGAAGCTTCCAAAGCAAGAATCAGACAGGTACACTCGCTGTTCAGAAATATTCTATCTTCTGCAGCCTCTGCTGCTGATACCCAGGCAAATAGAGTCTGGAGTGGACCTCAAGCAATCTCCAACAGACCTACAGCTGAGGGTCCTGACTGTTAGAAGGAAAACTATCAAACAGGAAGGACACCTACACCAAAACCCCATCAGTACATCACCATCATCAAAGACCAGAGGCAGATAAAACCACAAAGATGGGGAAAAAGCAGGGCAGAAAAGCTGGAAATTCAAAAAATAAGAGTGCATCATCCCCAGCAAAGGAGTGCAGCTCATCACCAGCAACGGATCAAAGCTTGACGGAGAATGACTTTGACGAGATGAGAGAAGAAGGCTTCAGTCCATCAAATTTCTCAGAGCTAAAGGAGGAATTACGTACCCAGCATAAAGACTAAAAATCTTGAAAAAAAAAGTGGAAGAATTGATGGCAAGAGTAATTAATGCAGAGAAGGTCATAAACGAAATGAAAGAGATGAAAACCATGACACGAGAAATACGTGACAAATGCACAAGCTTCAGTAACCGACTCGATCAACTGGAAGACAGAGTATCAGATATTGAGGATTAAATGAACGAAATGAAGTGAGAAGAGAAACCAAAAGAAAAAAGAAGAAAAAGAAATGAACAAAGCCTGCAAGAAGTATGGGATTATGTAAAAAGACCAAATCTACGTCTGATTGGGGTGCCTGAAAGTGAGGGGGAAAATGGAACCAAGTTGGAAAAAACTCTTCAGGATATCATCCAGGAGAACTTCCCCAACCTAGTAGGGCAGGCCAACATTCAAATCCAGAGAACGCCACAAAGATACTCCTCGAGAAGAGCAACTCCAAGACACATAATTGCCAGATTCACCAAAGTTGAAATGAAGGAAAAAATCTTAAGGGCAGCCAGAGAGAAAGGTCGGGTTACCCACAAAGGGAAGCCCATCAGACTAACAGCAGATCTCTCGGCAGAAACTCTCCAAGCCAGAAGAGAGTGGGGGCCAATATTCAACATTCTTAAAGAAAAGAATTTTCAACCCAGAATTTCATATCCAGCCAAACTAAGTTTCATAAGTGAAGGAGAAATAAAATCCATTACAGATAAGCAAATGCTTAGAGATTTTGTCACCACTAGGCCTGCCTTACAAGAGACCCTGAAGGAAGCACTAAACATGGAAAGGAACAACCGGTACCAGCCATTGCAAAAACATGCCAAAATGTAAAGACCATCGAGGCTAGGAAGAAACTGCATCAACTAACGAGCAAAATAACCAGTTAATATCATAATGGCAGGATCAAGTTCACACATAACAATCTTAACCTTAAATGTAAATGGACTAAATGCTCCAATTAAAAGACACAAACTGGCAAACTGGATAAAGAGTCAAGACCCATCAGTCTGCTGTATTCAGGAGACCCATCTCACACGCAGAGACATACATAGGCTCAAAATAAAGGGATGGAGGAAGATTTACCAAGCAAATGGAGAACAAAAAAAAGCGGGGGTTGCAATACTAGTCTCTGATAAAACAGACTTTAAACCATCAAAGATCAAAAGAGACAAAGAAGGCCATTACATAATGGTAAAGGGATCAATTCAACAGGAAGAGCTAACTATCCTAAATATATATGCACCCAATACAGGAGCACCCAGATTCATAAAGCAAGTCCTTAGAGACTTACAAAGAGACTTAGACTCCCATACAATAATAATGGGAGACTTCAACACTCCACTGTCAACATTAGACAGATCAACGAGACAGAAAGTTAACAAGGATATCCAGGAATTGAACTCATCTCTGCAGCAAGCAGACCTAATAGACATCTATAGAACTCTCCACCCCAAATCAACAGAATATACATTCTTCTCAGCACCACATCGTACTTACTCCAAAATCGACCACATAATTGGAAGTAAATCACTCCTCAGCAAATGTACAAGAACAGAAATTATAACAAACTGTCTCTCAGACCACAGTGCAATCAAACTAGAACTCAGGACTAAGAAACTCAATCAAAACCGCTCAACTACATGGAAACTGAACAACCTGCTCCTGAATGACTACTGGGTACATAACGAAATGAAGGCAGAAATAAAGATGTTCTTTGAAACCAATGAGAACAAAGATACAACATACCAGAATCTCTGGGACACATTTAAAGCAGTGTGTAGAGGGAAATTTATAGCACTAAATGCCCACAAGAGAAAGCAGGAAAGATCTAAAATTGACACTCTAACATCGCAATTAAAAAACTAGAGAAGCAAGAGCAAACACATTCAAAAGCTAGCAGAAGGCAAGAAATAACTAAGATCAGAGCAGAACTGAAGGAGATAGAGACACAAAAAACCCTCCAAAAAATCTATGAATCCAGGAGTTGGTTTTTTGAAAAGATCAACAAAATTGACAGACCATTAGCAAGACTAATAAAGAAGAAAAGAGAGAAGAATCAAATCGAAGCAATAAAAAATGATAAAGGGGATATCACCACCGACCCCACAGAAATACAAACTACCATCAGAGAATACTATAAACACCTCTACGCAAATAAATTGGAAAATCTAGAAGAAATGGATAATTTCCTGGACACTTACACTCTTCCAAGACTAAACCAGGAAGAAGTTGAATCCCTGAATAGACCAATAGCAGGCTCTGAAATTGAGGCAATAATTAATAGCCTACCAACCAAAAAAAGTCCAGGACCAGATGGATTCACAGCTGAATTCTACCAGCGGTACAAGGAGGAGTTGGTACCATTCCTTCTGAAACTATTCCAATCAATAGAAAAAGAGGGAATCCTCCCTAACTCATTTTATGAGGCCAACATCATCCTGATACCAAAGCCTGGCAGAGACACAACTAAAAAAGAGAATTTTAGACCAATATCCCTGATGAACATCGATGCAAAAATTCTCAATAAAATACTGGCAAACCGGATTCAGCAACACATCAAAAAGCTTATCCACCATGATCAAGTGGGCTTCATCCCTGGGATGCAAGGCTGGTTCAACATTCGCAAATCAATAAACATAATCCAGCATATAAACAGAACCAAAGACAAGAACCACATGATTATCTCAATAGATGCAGAAAAGGCTTTTGACAAAATTCAACAGCCCTTCATGCTAAAAACGCTCAATAAATTCGGTATTCATGGAATGTACCTCAAAATAATGAGAGCTATTTATGACAAACCCACAGCCAATATCATACTGAATGGGCAACAACTGGAAAAATTCCCTTTGATAACTGGCACAAGGCAGGGATGCCCTCTCTCACCACTCCTATTCAACATAGTGTTGGAAGTTCTGGCTAGGGCAATTAGGCAAGAGAAAGAAATCAAGGGTATTCAGTTAGGAAAAGAAGAAGTCAAATTGTCCCTCTTTGCAGATGACATGATTGTATATTTAGAAAACCCCATTGTCTCAGCCCAAAATCTCCTTAAGCTGATAAGCAACTTCAGCAAAGTCTCAGGATACAAAATTAATGTGCAAAAATCACAAGCATTCTTATACACCAGTAACAGACAAACAGAGAGCCAAATCAGGAATGAACTTCCATTCACAATTGCTTCAAAGAGAATCAAATACCTAGGAATCCAACTGACAAGGGATGTAAAGGACCTCTTCAAGGAGAACTACAAACCACTGCTCAGTGAAATAAAAGAGGACACAAACAAATGGAAGAACAAACCATGCTCATGGATAGGAAGAATCAATATCGTGAAAATGGCCATACTGCCCAAAGTAATTTATAGATTCAATGCCATCCCCATCAAGCTACCAATGAGTTTCTTCACAGAATTGGAAAAAACTGCTTTAAACTTCATATGGAACCAAAAAAGGGCCCGCATCTCCAAGACAATCCTAAGTCAAAAGAACAAAGCTGGAGGCATCACGCTACCTGACTTCAAACTATACTACAAGGCTACAGTAACCAAAACAGCATGGTACTGGTACCAAAACAGAGATATAGACCAATGGAACAGAACAGAGTCCTCAGAAATAATACCACACATCTACAGCCATCTGATCTTTGACAAACCTGAGAGAAACAAGAAATGGGGAAAGGATTCCCTATTTAATAAATGGTGCTGGGAAAATTGGCTAGCCATAAGTAGAAAGCTGAAACTGGATCCTTTCCTTACTCCTTATACGAAAATTAATTCAAGATGGATTAGAGACTTAAATGTTAGACCTAATACCATAAAAATCCTAGAGGAAAGCCTAGGTAGTACCATTCAGGACATAGGCATGGGCAAAGACTTCATGTCTAAAACACCAAAAGCAACGGCAGCAAAAGCCAAAATTGACGAATGGGATCTCATTAAACTAAAGAGCTTCTGCACAGCAAAAGAAACTACCATCAGAGTGAACAGGCAACCTACAGAATGGGAGAAAATTTTGGCAATCTACTCATCTGACAAAGGGCTAATATCCAGAACCTACAAAGAACTCAAACAAATTTACAAGAAAAAAACAAACAACCCCATCCAAAAGTGGGCAAAGGATATGAACAGACATTTCTCAAAAGAAGACATTCATACAGCCAACAGACACATGAAAAAATGCTCATCATCACTGGCCATCAGAGAAATGCAAATCAAAACCACAATGAGATACCATCTCACACCAGTTAGAATGGCGATCATTAAAAAGTCAGGAAACAACAGGTGCTGGAGAGGATGTGGAGAAATAGGAACACTTTTACACTGTTGGTGGGATTGTAAACTAGTTCAACCATTATGGAAAACAGTATGGCGATTCCTCAAGGATCTAGAACTAGATGTACCATATGACCCAGCCATCCCATTACTGGGTATATACCCAAAGGATTATAAATTATGCTGCTATAAGGACACATGCACACATATGTTTATTGTGGCACTATTCACAATAGCAAAGACTTGGAATCAACCCAAATGTCCATCAATGACAGACTGGATTAAGAAAAAGTGGCACATATACACCATGGAATACTATGCAGCCATAAAAAAGGATGAGTTTGTGTCCTTTGTAGGGACATGGATGCAGCTGGAAACCATCATTCTTAGCAAACTATCACAAGAACAGAAAACCAAACACCACATGTTCTCACTCATAGGTGGGAACTGAACAATGAGATCACTTGGACTCGGGAAAGGGAACATCACACACCAGGGCCTATCATGGGGATGGGGTAGGGGGGAGGGATTGCATTGTGAGTTATACCTGATGTAAATGACGAGTTGATGGGTGCTGACGAGTTGATGGGTGCAGCACAGCAACATGGCACAAGTATACATATGTAACAAACCTGCACGTTATGCACATGTACCCTAGAACTTAAAGTATAATAGTAATAAAATAAAAAAAATAAAAAATAAAAATAAAAATAAAAAAAAGAAATCTAAGGTATGAAGGAGGGGAACAAAGTGAAGAATATCCAAGGGAGAAGAATGAGGCATCCATAGGTCACATCCTGATGCACATGACTCATTCCCACAGATACATTAATTAGGACCAAGCCTTTAGATTGTACAATGTCATTTTCATTTAAAAGATGAAAAAGAACTTATCACCTTTATGCAAAATAAAAGTCATCTTGAGAGATGGTATCATTATTCTATTACTATACTCTTACGAGGTACATAAAGTGATGTCAAGAAGGCGTATATCATCTCTGGTGGTCCATATGCATCCTATTGAAAACTGTGCACATGCACTCTGCATAGATCTTTTTTTCTGTAATAGATTAGGAAAGAATGCCTGACATGCTTAACTAGATATCAAAATAGCAAAGGAAACTGTCAAACATGGAGTAACTGCAGTAATGAAATAACTATGTGAAATACTTCACATAATGTTTGAGATTGCTGAACTTAATCTATAAGAAATCATTGAGAAATGGAGAGGAGCCAAAATCCTGGGGTTCAAAAACTTTCCCATTTTTCTAAAATGTGGCAAGTAAACTCTAAAACCATAAATGAGTAAGCATGATACCAAGTGATAAACCACTGTAGAACAGATTACTAAGCAAGTGGTTTGTGATCTCTGATTACACTGGAAGCCAACATGGGTTTAGGGAAAAAAAAAAAAAAAAAAAAAAAGCCTTAACTAATCTCATTTTTAAAGTAGGACCATTAAACTAGGAAGTGCTATAATATATTTGCATATTTAGTTTTGAAAAGCCATTCACCAAAATCTCTCATAAAATCCCTACATACAAGATGGAGAATGTGACCTAGATGAATGTCCAGAAGGTGGACTGTTAGGATTCACAAAAAATAGTGACTGCTGAGCCCATCTCTTCCTTGAATGGAAGCTTCCAAAGTGTAGGTGTGTACTGATATGAATGTGTGAGTGTACTGAGGTGGAGGTAAGTGTGTATGTGTGCCTATGCATGAATGGGTGAAAGGGCTTAATGGAGAGCTACCACTACTACTCCTCCACACACACACACACACACACACACACACACACACAGCCTTGCTAATTTTCCTCAATTCCTTACTTTTTTCACCCTACACATTAAAGCTTCATTGAGTCCTTTCCATTCCTCTTCTAAAGCATATACTCAATTTGTCTACTACACATCATCTCTATTACTCCTACCTGATTGACGCCATCACCACCTCTCGCCTGGACCACAAGAAGCATCTTCTAGCCAGTTCTCTATTCTGATTCTCACTCCCTACAATAAATTTTCCACAACCAAGCTGGAGTGAGCTTTTAAAAACTTAAATTAGATCATCCCAAGCTTGTGCTTAAAATCCTGCAACTCATTAGAATCAAATGAAAACTTCATAGTCTGGCCTACAAAGCTCCATGTCTGTCCGCTGCCCATCTCTCCCCATCAACCATCAGGTCACTGTAACACTCTCCCCCTCACCCCCTGCACTGTAGCCACTGTCACCTTAATGCCTTTGAACCAGCTGCATCCTTTGCCTGGAATGTCCTTTTCTAGGGACCTCCCACTCTGCTTCTGTTTTTCTCCTAAGAGTGAGGAAGAAATGATAAACAAGTTGGGAAATATGAGCAAGGAGAATTTATACCTCCACTAAGCAAATAAACAAAAACATTACAGACCAACCTTAATAATTATCTGGAAGAGTTACTAAACATTCACAAAAAACAATATTTCATTCACTAACATTTATTGTCTACTTTGTATGTAAGAAACTGTTCTAGAGGTTAGGGATACTCCTCATGGAACTTACACTGCATTGGAGAGAGAAAAAAATAAGCAAATATATAATGCCTGTCAGCAATGAGTGTTACTAAGGCAACGCAGGGTAAGAGCAATAGTGAGGCTGGGGAGAAGTGGTTGCTTTTCTAGATAGAGTGGACAACAAATGCCTCTCCAATGAGGTAAGACATGTGAGTAGAGACCTGGCAGAGGTGGGGAGACACAACCTGAAGAATATCTGGGGGAAGAGAATTAGAGGGAGAGCAAGCAGAAAGTGCAAAAGCCCTGAGGTGGCAGTGTGCTTGAGCAAACAAGGAACACACAAAACACAAGGATGCTAGAATGCAAAAAGAGTATGGACTGAACAAGTTAAAGATGCATAAAAAATTACAACCTAGGCATAACCAGGGGTCAGATCAAACAGGGCCTTGAGAACAGAAATCATCCATTATCATGGGTATCTTGTTGTTTTGAGGGGGGAGATGACATTACTTTGGCATAATCAAGCATTCCTTTGGTTTTAAGTGGGATAACTGACTGCTCAAACATAGGAAAAACATACATATTGCTATGTAGGAAGCCAGGAAATAAATTTGTTGATAAAAAAATAGATGCTTCATTGTTCAGTTCCCACCTATGAATGAGAACATGCGGTGTTTGGTTTTCTGTTCTTGTGATAGTTTGCTAAGAATGATGGTTTCCAGCTGCATCCATGTCCCTACAAAGGACACAAACTCATCCTTTTTTATGGCTCCATAGTATTCCATGGTGTATATGTGCCACATTTTCTTAATCCAGTCTGTCACTGATGGACATTTGGGTTGATTCCAAGTCTTTGCTATTGTGAATAGTGCCGCAATAAACATACGTGATAGGTGGGAACTGAACAATGAGATCACTTGGACTCGGGAAGGGGAACATCACACACTGGGGCCTATCATGGGGAGGGGGGAGGGGGGAGGGAGGAGGGATTGCTTTGGGAGTTATACCTGTTGTAAATGACGAGTTGATGGGTGCTGACGAGTTGATGGGTGCAGCACAGCAACATGGCACAAGTATACATATGTAACAAACCTGCACGTTATGCACATATACCCTAGAACTTAAAGTATAATAATAATAATAAATAAAATTAAATTTAAAAAAAATAGATGCTTCAGAAGAACCCTTCATTTAAGGACCCACCAAGAAATGTCCATGAAAACCTGCATGATCTGGGAATATAGTTCCCCTGTTTTTCCTCCATTCCATACAACGAGGATGGAATCCAAGGCACATCCGTTTAGTTGCCATTTGTTACCCCATCTTCTCTAAATATCTAAGATGTTTTTAGTTTGGCAGACTTTGTATTTTGCTCTGTAAACGGGCCATTGCCTTCAATCATGTTTAACCTGACCTACATCACTGGGGACCCAGTGCCTGGAAAGCTAACTGCACACAAAGGTTACTTTATGAATATTTGTTGAATGAATGAATAAACAGCGTATCTGGCTTAAATTTACCATCTGTAACAAAGAGACACTGTTCACTGGGCCGGTAGTAATATTTCTTTAAGAATTTAGAATATTTAAGGCCAATGATCTAAATCAAGCTCACCTGCACCCTCTGTAATTCTTACTCAGAGAGGAAGACTTTCACTTGCTCTTTAGTATCTAAGGGCATTAACAATCCAGCAGAAACCGCTTACCAAGAGAATGGGGGAAGAGCAAAACACATTTAAACCAATCAGGGCTCAAAGGGGAGAAATGGCATCATGGCTGCTCTTACAACTGTAAATTATTCACACTGGAAATGCTGAACAGAAGGAAGGAAGACGGAAGGGAAGGGAGGAAAGGTGGGCGTGGGGAAGAGGAAGAGGGAATGGGGAAGAGGAGCAGATGGAGAGAGAAGAACTATTTTGGTTGGGAAGCCAGGAAGAACCCACCTTGGGCCTTACTTTCTTTGTTCTTTTAAGTCTCGATGGCGAACATTTGTGACAGGTTGGCAAGGTTCAGTGAGCACCAATGGGTCAGGGTCTTCTGTTCTCTCTCAGGCTCCTGCTCCTCATTGCAGAGTTGCTCACCAATCTGCAAAAGGTCTCAACTTGGAAGCAGCTCCTGCCCGCTCCATCAAAGGCAATTGAGTTCACGCAGATTTACTTTTGCAGCGACCCCACAGGTCTGGAGGGCAGTGTGGGAGTGCGTTCCAGCTCTGCACCCAGGGAAAAGCCACTGAAGAGCGCAGACTACTCCAACTCCCCAATCTGTGCCTGTTGAACCGCTCCAGGTAGAACTGTTGGACTTAGCAAATAAAAATGCAAGACGCCCTGTGTGTTACTTAGCAAACCTAGCCCTAGAGGCCCAGAGAAGCTGGGGCAATAACCATACTGAGGAGTGGCGTGGGCAACCGAGAATGGAGGGGACCACGGAGGGAGGGCCCGGAAAAAAAATTTTAAAAGCCAGGGGGGCAGAGCAAGATGGCCGAATAGGAACAGCTCCAGTCTCCAACTCCCAGCGCGAGCAACACAGAAGACCGGTGATTTCTGTATTTTCAACTGAGGTACTGGGTTCATCTCACTGGGGAGTGCCGGACGATCGGTGCTGGTCAGCTGCTGCAGCCCGACCAGCAAGAGCTGAAGCAGGGAGAGGCATTGCCTCACCTGGGAAGCGCAAGGGGGAAGGGAATCCCTTTTCCTAGCCAGGGGAACTGAGACACACAACACCTGGAAAATCGGGTAACTCCCACCCCAATACTGCGCTTTAAGCAAACAGGCACACCAGGAGATCATATCCCACACCTGACCGGGAGGGTACCACGCCCACGGAGCCTCCCTCATTGCTAGCACAGCAGTCTGTGATCTACCGGCAAGGCAGCAGCGAGGCTGGGGGAGGGGCGCCCGCCATTGCTGAGGCTTAAGTAGGTAAACAAAGCTGCTGGGAAGCTCGAACTGGGTGGAGCTCACAGCAGCTCAAGGAAACCTGCCTGTCTGTGTAGACTCCACCTCTGGGGACAGGGCACAGTAAACAATAACAAACACAGCAGAAGCCTCTGCAGACGCAAACGACTCTGTCTGACAGCTTTGAAGAGAGCAGTGGATCTCCCAACACAGAGGTTGAGATCTGAGAAGGGACAGACTCCCTGCTCAAGTGGCTCCCTGACCTCTGAGTAGCCTAACTGGGAGACATCCCCCAGTAGGGGCAGTCTGACACCCCACACCTCACAGGGTGGAGTACACCCCTGAGAGGAAGCTTCCAAAGCAAGAATCAGACAGGTACACTCGCTGTTCAGAAATATTCTATCTTCTGCAGCCTCTGCTGCTGATACCCAGGCAAATAGAGTCTGGAGTGGACCTCAAGCAATCTCCAACAGACCTACAGCTGAGGGTCCTGACTGTTAGAAGGAAAACTATCAAACAGGAAGGACACCTACACCAAAACCCCATCAGTACATCACCATCATCAAAGACCAGAGGCAGATAAAACCACAAAGATGGGGAAAAAGCAGGGCAGAAAAGCTGGAAATTCAAAAAATAAGAGTGCATCATCCCCAGCAAAGGAGTGCAGCTCATCACCAGCAACGGATCAAAGCTTGACGGAGAATGACTTTGACGAGATGAGAGAAGAAGGCTTCAGTCCATCAAATTTCTCAGAGCTAAAGGAGGAATTACGTACCCAGCATAAAGACTAAAAATCTTGAAAAAAAAAGTGGAAGAATTGATGGCAAGAGTAATTAATGCAGAGAAGGTCATAAACGAAATGAAAGAGATGAAAACCATGACACGAGAAATACGTGACAAATGCACAAGCTTCAGTAACCGACTCGATCAACTGGAAGACAGAGTATCAGATATTGAGGATTAAATGAACGAAATGAAGTGAGAAGAGAAACCAAAAGAAAAAAGAAGAAAAAGAAATGAACAAAGCCTGCAAGAAGTATGGGATTATGTAAAAAGACCAAATCTACGTCTGATTGGGGTGCCTGAAAGTGAGGGGGAAAATGGAACCAAGTTGGAAAAAACTCTTCAGGATATCATCCAGGAGAACTTCCCCAACCTAGTAGGGCAGGCCAACATTCAAATCCAGAGAACGCCACAAAGATACTCCTCGAGAAGAGCAACTCCAAGACACATAATTGCCAGATTCACCAAAGTTGAAATGAAGGAAAAAATCTGAAGGGCAGCCAGAGAGAAAGGTCGGGTTACCCACAAAGGGAAGCCCATCAGACTAACAGCAGATCTCTCGGCAGAAACTCTCCAAGCCAGAAGAGAGTGGGGGCCAATATTCAACATTCTTAAAGAAAAGAATTTTCAACCCAGAATTTCATATCCAGCCAAACTAAGTTTCATAAGTGAAGGAGAAATAAAATCCATTACAGATAAGCAAATGCTTAGAGATTTTGTCACCACTAGGCCTGCCTTACAAGAGACCCTGAAGGAAGCACTAAACATGGAAAGGAACAACCGGTACCAGCCATTGCAAAAACATGCCAAAATGTAAAGACCATCGAGGCTAGGAAGAAACTGCATCAACTAACGAGCAAAATAACCAGTTAATATCATAATGGCAGGATCAAGTTCACACATAACAATCTTAACCTTAAATGTAAATGGACTAAATGCTCCAATTAAAAGACACAAACTGGCAAACTGGATAAAGAGTCAAGACCCATCAGTCTGCTGTATTCAGGAGACCCATCTCACACGCAGAGACATACATAGGCTCAAAATAAAGGGATGGAGGAAGATTTACCAAGCAAATGGAGAACAAAAAAAAGCGGGGGTTGCAATACTAGTCTCTGATAAAACAGACTTTAAACCATCAAAGATCAAAAGAGACAAAGAAGGCCATTACATAATGGTAAAGGGATCAATTCAACAGGAAGAGCTAACTATCCTAAATATATATGCACCCAATACAGGAGCACCCAGATTCATAAAGCAAGTCCTTAGAGACTTACAAAGAGACTTGGACTCCCATACAATAATAATGGGAGACTTCAACACTCCACTGTCAACATTAGACAGATCAACGAGACAGAAAGTTAACAAGGATATCCAGGAATTGAACTCATCTCTGCAGCAAGCAGACCTAATAGACATCTATAGAACTCTCCACCCCAAATCAACAGAATATACATTCTTCTCAGCACCACATCGTACTTACTCCAAAATCGACCACATAATTGGAAGTAAATCACTCCTCAGCAAATGTACAAGAACAGAAATTATAACAAACTGTCTCTCAGACCACAGTGCAATCAAACTAGAACTCAGGACTAAGAAACTCAATCAAAACCGCTCAACTACATGGAAACTGAACAACCTGCTCCTGAATGACTACTGGGTACATAACGAAATGAAGGCAGAAATAAAGATGTTCTTTGAAACCAATGAGAACAAAGATACAACATACCAGAATCTCTGGGACACATTTAAAGCAGTGTGTAGAGGGAAATTTATAGCACTAAATGCCCACAAGAGAAAGCAGGAAAGATCTAAAATTGACACTCTAACATCGCAATTAAAAAACTAGAGAAGCAAGAGCAAACACATTCAAAAGCTAGCAGAAGGCAAGAAATAACTAAGATCAGAGCAGAACTGAAGGAGATAGAGACACAAAAAACCCTCCAAAAAATCTATGAATCCAGGAGTTGGTTTTTTGAAAAGATCAACAAAATTGACAGACCATTAGCAAGACTAATAAAGAAGAAAAGAGAGAAGAATCAAATCGAAGCAATAAAAAATGATAAAGGGTATATCACCACCGACCCCACAGAAATACAAACTACCATCAGAGAATACTATAAACACCTCTACGCAAATAAATTGGAAAATCTAGAAGAAATGGATAATTTCCTGGACACTTACACTCTTCCAAGACTAAACCAGGAAGAAGTTGAATCCCTGAATAGACCAATAGCAGGCTCTGAAATTGAGGCAATAATTAATAGCCTACCAACCAAAAAAAGTCCAGGACCAGATGGATTCACAGCTGAATTCTACCAGCGGTACAAGGAGGAGTTGGTACCATTCCTTCTGAAACTATTCCAATCAATAGAAAAAGAGGGAATCCTCCCTAACTCATTTTATGAGGCCAACATCATCCTGATACCAAAGCCTGGCAGAGACACAACTAAAAAAGAGAATTTTAGACCAATATCCCTGATGAACATCGATGCAAAAATTCTCAATAAAATACTGGCAAACCGGATTCAGCAACACATCAAAAAGCTTATCCACCATGATCAAGTGGGCTTCATCCCTGGGATGCAAGGCTGGTTCAACATTCGCAAATCAATAAACATAATCCAGCATATAAACAGAACCAAAGACAAGAACCACATGATTATCTCAATAGATGCAGAAAAGGCTTTTGACAAAATTCAACAGCCCTTCATGCTAAAAACGCTCAATAAATTCGGTATTCATGGAATGTACCTCAAAATAATGAGAGCTATTTATGACAAACCCACAGCCAATATCATACTGAATGGGCAACAACTGGAAAAATTCCCTTTGATAACTGGCACAAGGCAGGGATGCCCTCTCTCACCACTCCTATTCAACATAGTGTTGGAAGTTCTGGCTAGGGCAATTAGGCAAGAGAAAGAAATCAAGGGTATTCAGTTAGGAAAAGAAGAAGTCAAATTGTCCCTCTTTGCAGATGACATGATTGTATATTTAGAAAACCCCATTGTCTCAGCCCAAAATCTCCTTAAGCTGATAAGCAACTTCAGCAAAGTCTCAGGATACAAAATTAATGTGCAAAAATCACAAGCATTCTTATACACCAGTAACAGACAAACAGAGAGCCAAATCAGGAATGAACTTCCATTCACAATTGCTTCAAAGAGAATCAAATACCTAGGAATCCAACTGACAAGGGATGTAAAGGACCTCTTCAAGGAGAACTACAAACCACTGCTCAGTGAAATAAAAGAGGACACAAACAAATGGAAGAACAAACCATGCTCATGGATAGGAAGAATCAATATCGTGAAAATGGCCATACTGCCCAAAGTAATTTATAGATTCAATGCCATCCCCATCAAGCTACCAATGAGTTTCTTCACAGAATTGGAAAAAACTGCTTTAAACTTCATATGGAACCAAAAAAGGGCCCGCATCTCCAAGACAATCCTAAGTCAAAAGAACAAAGCTGGAGGCATCACGCTACCTGACTTCAAACTATACTACAAGGCTACAGTAACCAAAACAGCATGGTACTGGTACCAAAACAGAGATATAGACCAATGGAACAGAACAGAGTCCTCAGAAATAATACCACACATCTACAGCCATCTGATCTTTGACAAACCTGAGAGAAACAAGAAATGGGGAAAGGATTCCCTATTTAATAAATGGTGCTGGGAAAATTGGCTAGCCATAAGTAGAAAGCTGAAACTGGATCCTTTCCTTACTCCTTATACGAAAATTAATTCAAGATGGATTAGAGACTTAAATGTTAGACCTAATACCATAAAAATCCTAGAGGAAAGCCTAGGTAGTACCATTCAGGACATAGGCATGGGCAAAGACTTCATGTCTAAAACACCAAAAGCAACGGCAGCAAAAGCCAAAATTGACGAATGGGATCTCATTAAACTAAAGAGCTTCTGCACAGCAAAAGAAACTACCATCAGAGTGAACAGGCAACCTACAGAATGGGAGAAAATTTTGGCAATCTACTCATCTGACAAAGGGCTAATATCCAGAACCTACAAAGAACTCAAACAAATTTACAAGAAAAAAACAAACAATCCCATCCAAAAGTGGGCAAAGGATATGAACAGACATTTCTCAAAAAAAGACATTCATACAGCCAACAGACACATGAAAAAATGCTCATCATCACTGGCCATCAAAGAAATGCAAATCAAAACCACAATGAGATACCATCTCACACCAGTTAGAATGGCGATCATTAAAAAGTCAGGAAACAACAGGTGCTGGAGAGGATGTGGAGAAATAGGAACACTTTTACACTGTTGGTGGGATTGTAAACTAGTTCAACCATTATGGAAAACAGTATGGCGATTCCTCAAGGATCTAGAACTAGATGTACCATATGACCCAGCCATCCCATTACTGGGTATATACCCAAAGGATTATAAATTATGCTGCTATAAAGACACATGCACACGTATGTTTATTGCAGCACTATTCACAATAGCAAAGACTTGGAATCAACCCAAATGTCCATCAATGACAGATTGGATTAAGAAAATGTGGCACATATACACCATGGAATACTATGCAGCCATAAAAAAGGATGAGTTTGTGTCCTTTGTAGGGACATGGATGCAGCTGGAAACCATCATTCTTAGCAAACTATCACAAGAACAGAAAACCAAACACCGCATGTTCTCACTCATAGGTGGGAACTGAACAATGAGATCACTTGGACTCAGGAAGGGGAACATCACACACCGGGGCCTATCATGGGGATGGGGGAGGGGGGAGGGATTGCATTGTGAGTTATACCTGATGTAAATGACGAGTTGATGGGTGCAGCACAGCAACATGGCACAAGTATACATATGTAACAAACCTGCACGTTATGCACATGTACCCTACAACTTAAAGTATAAAAATAGGCCGGGCGCGGTGGCTCAAGCCTGTAATCCCAGCACTTTGGGAGGCCGAGGCGGGTGGATCACGAGGTCAGGAGATCGAGACTATCCTGGCTAACATGGTGAAACCCCGTCTCTACTAAAAAATACAAAAAACTAGCCGGGCGTGGTGGCAGGCGCCTGTAGTCTCAGCTACTTGGGAGGCTGAGGCGGGAGAATGGCGTGAACCCGGAAGGCGGAGCTTGCAGTGAGCCGAGATCACGCCACTGCACTCCAGCCTGGGAGACACAGTGAGACTCCGTCTCAAAAAAAAAAAAAAAAGTATAATAATAATAAATAAATTAAAAAATAAAAAAAAAATTTATAATGAGATTAGGCTAACATGCATTTCATAATTTTTATAATTATTCTTTTATTGTAATTAAGCACAATGCAAATATTTAATGCAAATAACTAAATTAATAAAATTCTTACACAGCAAAAAAAAAAAAAAAAAAAAAAAAATTTTAAAAGCCAGTCCCACAGCTCCGCGACATGTCCCAGCCAGGGCGCGGCGGGGAGCCTTGGACACGAGTGCACTTGAAGGTGAGGGCTCAGAGTGGCCGGTGGGACTTGTGGCTGGTGTTCTCGGCCATGCCCTGGCCCCAGAGGCTGTTGGTGAAGATGCCCCAGCGGAGCGAGGCGCTGGGCCGCACGTCGGGTTGTTCACTGTAGCCTACCAACTCGCCCTGCAGGGAACCGCCTTAGCACAGGCAGCTCGCGCCTGCCAGCAGCGCCGCGGCCCGGGCCGTCAACACCTCTTCCTCCCTACTGAGAATGCCCGGATCGTGCTCCCCAAAACCCAACACATCCACGCCCCCCAAAAACTGGGAACCCACGCGGGTGTCTTCTGTTTACCGCAGGCGCTTGAATACCAGATGGCGAGAGTTCGCGCGCAGGTGGAGTGGGGATCCTGGCTCGCGGCTGCCCAGGAGAGGAGGGAAAGGGCGACCCGGGGCTCCGCCTGTGGTACCCAGCTGTGCTCACCCCCACGCCCCAGACACCAAAAGGGGCTGGGGAAGGGCACATCTGGCGGACCCCTCCCGGGGAACCAGGCGGGTTTAGTAGGTGCGCAGCCTGGAACACAGGGAGAAAAGTGCCGCTGCTCCTCGGGAAGTTCCCGGCTTTACAGCACCCAGGACAACAGCAGCGGCACCCGGGGAGAGGCTCTCCACCCCGCCCCGCGCTCCCTTCCAGTCGCGGGCTTCGTACTCTCCTGCCCGGGCTTTCTCTCACCCGCCCGGCGCTGCGTCCTGCAGTCCCAGCCTCCCTCGGGGACAGGGAGCACCTTCCCCAAAGCCAGGAGAAGGGGTCTCCCTGGACACGGACATCCTGCTCGACCTGCCTGGGTGTGTTTAGAGGCGCCACCGGCAGTTTAACTTAACAGCCCATTTCTCGGCCCGCACTTATAAAAAGCCCCAGGTTTGATTCTTGGTTTGAGCCTGGGAGCTGAATTGGCTTCGAAAACATTTCTTTCATTTTTATTTATTTCAACTCTTTAGGCAATCCGGAAGATGACGACCAAATTATTCTTATGCAAGGCAGTCACTTGGGTCTGATTATTCATTTCTGGGCTTTGCAGGTGTTTGAACTGCTTCTGCTCAGTCAGTATGCAAAGAACTGGGTAAGGCCTTTGGTTTTGGCTCCTAAACGTGCCTGTTTTCTTCAAAGGTTCTCTTTTTAAAATACTAGCTATAGTCTATCGATAATCAGCTCAGAGTGCTGCACACTAAAGTTTCTACATGTGAAAGTCTCCTAACTCTTTCGGGCCCCTTGCAAATTACCACTGTTGCCTGTTAGTGGTGGGCCTCTGATGAGCTTTCCAGACCCTTCTTCAAAACCAATGGACTTATTCCCAGCTCTTGAGAGTTCTATTGGCAGGAAACCCTCAGATATCAGTCCTCTTTAGAACTGCTTTGCCTGAAAAGGGACATCTCCACCAACGTCACCTCCTCCTTCCAGGGTAGCATGAATCCAACGACTGATGGGTGTTGGGTTAGGGAGGCCCACTTGACCCTCCTGCCCTGGCTAGCGACAATTCTGATCATCATTCCAGCTTCAGATCTTTCCAAGGTGTCTCTACTGAGGCCATATATGGCTCGGCAGCTCCCTTTGCCTAATCCTTTTTTCCCTTCCTTTCCACAGGTGGTGATCCCAAAAGCACTCCCATATACACATCCAGCACCTTAAAAATCCATCAGAGTCTGCTTCTTAAAGATCCCAACTTGAAAAAGTTGGTACTAGGAGTGGCCCCAGAAAGCAGAGGTTAAGATCAGCTCTTGGAGTTGTATTACCCACCAACCCAGTTGGAAGAAGTATACCATCCCTGGAGCTAGCTGGATCACAGATAATGCTGGCACAAGGTATCAGTTCCACTATAAAAATGTCCACTGGTGATAAAAGGGGATGTTATTTGTAAAGTAAAAGCACTAGCCTGTGCAATGTTTCAGGCTTTTGGGAAATGCAAGGGAAATTGTAATTCTAAGGACAGTGGAATTGGGTGGCTCCCAGTTGATGCTTTGGGGAAAGTTAATGAAAACATTGGAGCAATTAGTTGGCAATTAAAAGCTAAATGTAAAATCCGAGGGCCTCTTAGCATATAATGAAATTCTCATCTTCTGCAACCAGACAGCAAAGAAAACTGAAGATCAGGCCTGAAATTTAATCCATAAGAGTGGCAGAGCCCAAGAGAAGGTTAACTTCCCAAAATAGGCTGGTCTGCCATGCCAAGGCTGGCACCTTGGTTGGGAAAACAATGGGATATCAACATATGAGAGAAGCATATTGGGGCTGATGCCCATGAAAATAGCGAATTCTCAGTTTCCTCTGGAACTCCTGAGAGTGCAGAAGTGGCCCAATGCTCCCTAAGGGTGAGTCCCCAACCTCATTACCCTTGAAGAAGATGCAATAGCCTCTTCTTTGCAAGACAGTTTGTGTACCCCTAAGGATTTACTTCCTCTTCTCCTCTGACCACTAAGGGTGGAGGCCTTAATAAGAAACACGCCCTCCTGAGAGTGGAAGAAAAATCCTACAAAGATGAAAAGACTTGTCAAATCAGTAAAATATTTAGGGATCAAGTAGCAGGACTTTGCTTTCAAAGTAAATGACAAATTGTTGCATCCTGCACCTCTCACCTCCAAGAAAAAAGCACAATACCTGGTAGATCTCTACTATTTGTGGAGACAGCAGATTCTACACCTAGGAGTACTATTCCAGCCCACACACTGGTACCCAAGTGGCTGCCAGTTTGGAGAGGCCCATAGCGGGAAAGGGTTGTGCAGTAGGTCCAAGCTGTGGCGTAAGCTGCCCTCCCTCTGGGGGCATGTGTGTGGACAGACCCCTATGTTAAAAGTGTCGGTGGTAGGAAAAGACACCACGTAAGGAGTCTGGCAAGGCCCTGGAGGAGAATTACAATGCAGACTCATAGTTCTGGGACAAGTCCATGCCACCTGCAGTCATAAGTAATATATACTCACGAACATTCCTGATGCACTCCTCGGCCCTGGTAGAGAGAGAGTGCTGGACTCATGCAACTCTAAGTGACCATGCAGTAGAATGGTCAATAGTGATCTGGATTCTGCCAGACCCACCAAGTCGTGAGGTTGGACAGACATAAAAGCATTCCAACATACAATGGAAGTAGTACATCTGGGATCAAGTATAAGTGGGGCCAGAGACAGCAGCGTTGGCCTGTACTGGCTCCCAGAGCCAACTGTTTAATTTCCAGGAATTTTGCAAGCCAGTTGTTAAATACAAATATCATTACAAATTAAATTATATAAACTTACAATTAAATAAATTATATTAAAGGAAAAGGCAAGAAACACTCAAACTTTATTACTTCTTAATGATTTTACTACACTTTACTACTACCTATGCTTCTGAGATTATGTCTTTTGTGTCCGAATGATAGAAATACTCTATAATAGTGTGCTACAGTATGTCTCTCCACCATTTCTCATTCAGTGATGGTATGTTGGTAGTTTGAAATAGCTGTTTTGAAGGATCTATGTAAGTTACATTGTCAACTGCTACAAATGAGGGCTTGATTTATTATTTTTTGTAGACTGTCTATACAGTCGTACAGTTGTGTAGATTGTCTACACAGAATGTAATAGGAAAAACCTTAATCGTGTAGATTTTATGTATTTATTTGTTTATTTTAAAAACTGGATCTCATTCTATCATCCAACCTGGAAGGCAGTGGCAGCCTCAACCTCCTGGGCTCAAGGAATCCTCCCACCTCAGATTCCTGAGTAGCTGGGATAACAGGCACATATCACCATGCTGTCTAATTTTTAAAATTTTTTTAGAGACAAAATATCTCTGTTTGCCCAGGATTAGATTAAGTTTTAAATGTGTGTCATTTCTATAGTTATTATATTGTGTATGGCAGAAAAAAAAAAAGAAAAATATTCCAATATTTTACAAATTGTTATTATTCCATTCAGCCAACAAATTAATTACATCATTTGCAAAGGACTGAAGTTCCAACATATATCTTTGTTGTTTCACTTTTGTCTTACTCTTTAAAGTTGATGGATATCAATGGATATAAAACTATCAGAACTACATTCATTCATTCATCAATTGCAATCATAGGTTGACTATGGATAAAATAATTTTTCAAAAATCAACAAAAGCATTCTGTAAGAATGTATTGGCTATATGGAATTTAAAATCAATAATATTGTTTATTTTATTTTATTATTATTTATAAATGAATACTACATATCCTTCTTGTCAGTAAAATTATAAACGTATGTATGTGCATTTATATGTATATACACACTTTTTTTGAGAACCAGTGGTTAAACTGGCTAGGGGAAGTGTAGACCCTAATGTTATCCACCAATTTTGCACCAGCACTCCACCTGCTTTTCACACCTCCACATAGAGGATCCATTTTGACCAAACCCAGAGCTTGGTTCATTCTGAATTATGGTTGGTAGATAGGGATCAGTATTACAGCCCCATTCAGGAGCAGCTACAAATGAGCCCAAAAGCCTAGGCTCCAACTAATGAAGTTTGATCCAGCTACTGCTGCCTCTGAATATACAACCTGACAGCAACAAAGACCAAGGTAAGCTCCCAATATCATAATTCCTCTGGGAAGCCAACTGGACACATGGTGGTGAGTTTATTGAGCCCCATCTTTCCTAGAAGAGCCCATAGCTTGTTCTTACAGGAATAAACAACTGTTCCACATATGTGTTTGCCTTTGTATCCCAAAGAACCTCATCCATCATCACTAACCAGAGGCTTACAGAGTGCTTGATTCCATACAACATAGCATCCAGCCATGTGTCTCATTTCACTGTGAAGGAGGTGTGGGAATAAACCCATGATTATGGGATACACTGGTGGCATTCCATGCCACACAATCTGGAAGCAGCCAATGTGATAGAGCATTGTAGTGTCCTGCTGAATGTGCAGCACCAGTACCAGCTCAAAGGCCATTCGCTACTTCAACTATGAAGTGCTCTCCTCCAGAGACTCCTATAAGGTGCCGTATCTCCAAGAGGAAGAAACACATGGATTCAGGAAACAATGGGTGGAAGCAGGAGTGGATCCATTTACCATGACTCCTTATACCCCTTGGGGAATGTTGTGCTTTCTGTCCCACAAATCCTGGACTCTTCAGGTCTAGAGATTTTCAACCTTAAAAAAGCCATACTCTAGCCAGGGACAATGGAAAGAACCTACTGACCAATGACTGCTCCCTGGCACTTTGAACTCTTTGTGGTCCTGAGACTGTCAGGTGAGAAAAGGAATCCACCTCTAGACAGGGGTAATTGACCTTGATTAGCAGGATGAGATAGGGCTTCTCTTACATAAGGAGGCAGAGTGGAATATGTGTAAACTCAGGGGATCCACTGTGGTGCCTCTTGGTTTTCCCTCAATCAAAAGTAACTCAGCAGACATGCACAGCAACCCTGGCCTGCTAAGAGTATGATTACTAAGAACTCCAATGACTCAAAAATGAGGGTTTGAGGGTAAACTACCAAGACCTGCAGCAGTGACAGCTGAGGGTGAGAAGAATGGAGAATGGTGACATAAAGACCATAAATACCAATTCCAGCTGCAAACACGAGAGTAGCTGCAAACACGAAAGTAGCTGCAAACATGAGTGGTTGTGCATCCTGCTAACCGTCCTCTTTGAGCATTCTATCAGGAAGAAAGGCCAGTGTGAACCATGGAGTCTGAACATGCATGGAGAAGTGGACCTGCATGGTGCAAGGGGTGGACTTTGGACGCCATGTAGGTGTGTTTCTGAGATCTTCCTTTAAGCAAGAAATTGCCCTGAAGGGTTCACTCACTGAGGGATTTGCTGCAGCATTCAAGTCAGAGACACGTTCTTCCTGGGAAGCTAATGACCAAGCACAGTGGGAGTTTTAGGGCTTGGCCACTTCTTTCCAGTTGGAGACTTTTCTTACAGGTAATCTCTGCCCTGAGCTGTCCACTAAACCGGCCTAGACTTTCTCTAGCTGTCCAGTCATCTGAGGCTGTTATGCCTTCCTCCTTTCCCTCTCCTTTCATAGGTGGCAGATCACCACAAGGATGAAGGTTTTCCCTCCCTTTTCCTACATCTTCTTCCATTTATCTCTCTTCCCTTTATCTTTTACCTTCTGTACATTTCTTGTACTTCTAATTTTATCTTGACATCTGCTTCCCAGACAACCAAACTAACTCATATAGCCACTTGATTGGTGACAAAGGTACAACTGCAATATATCTTTGTTCAAAGAATTCAAATGATCACTTTTTAAATAAATGGCACTGGGTCAATGAATTATGGGAAAGACTTGAATCTTGACCCCTGCTTCACCCTATACACAGAAATTAATTCTAGATGGATTTTGGACCTAAATGTTAAGAGGAATAAATAAGTTGTTTTAAACAGAACCCAAAAAGCACCAACCAGAAATGAAAAGTTTGATAAATTAGATTTTATTAAAATAAAGAATGTCTAATTGTGAAGACACCATTTGGGGAAGGAAGAGGCAAGGCCCTAAATGAAATAAGATGTTTGCAATTTATATATCCTATAAAGATATTATGTCCAGAATATATAACAATCTCATTTAAACCAATAAGAAAAAAGATAACGCAATTTTTGCAGAGGGAGTTTATTAGGTTTCTATGGCTGCTGTAACAAATTACTACAAAGTTGATGGCTTGAAATAACAGAAATTTATTCTCTAACATTGTTGGGGGCAAAAAGTGTGAAATAATTATCACTTCGCTGAAATCAAGGTGTTGGCAGCGTTTTGTTTGCTTCAGAGTCTGTAGAGGAGAAATCATTCCTTGCTCCTTCTGAAGGCTGCTGGCTTTCCTTGGTTTGCAGCCACATTACTTCAATATCTGTGCAGTCGCATTGCCTTCTCTTCTGTCTGTGTCAAATCTCCCTCTGCCTTTCTCTTGTAAGAAGGCATGGGATTACATTTAGAGTTCACCCAAATAATCCAGTATTATCTCCCCATTGCAAAATCCTTGATCTCATCTGTAAAACCCTATAAATAAGGTAATATTTAGGTTCCAGGGGGACCACATTTTGAGGGGCCACAATGTAGTTTACTGTAGGGGAAAAGTGTGTGAATGGTACTTCCCAACAAGGATATCCAAGTGGCTGACTGTGAAAACTCTCTAAAGTCCTTTAAAATTAAAAAATTCTATCATTCTATAAAAGTCAGTATTCCTAGAGTTAGATATTGTAAGGACAATGTGATAGCCTTTTTGTTTTGTTTTGTTGTGTTGTGTTGTGTTGTTTTTGTTTGTTTGTTTGTTTGTTTGTTTTGCTGTTATAGTTGTTACTATTGCTTGGGGGATAATTCAGAAAGTTTTAACAACAAAAGTTATTGTTAAAAAACTGAGGGGTGAGGCAAAGAAATAAAAGAAGATTGGAATTAAAAAACATAGACATTGGGAATGAGTAAGATAATATGGAATCAGGGGAGCAAGAAAAAGCAAACACAGGTAATATTAAAAAATTTTATACCATGAGCTGAGATCTACAAGTTTCCTAAGATGGCACTCTGAATAAATGTATTCCCCTGTGGAAAGTCTCAACATGGTCACCTTACTGTGATTAAGTCCTAAGTACCTGAGCCAGCAAATGTAATCTCCCAGTGTTATCCAATGGAAGAGGAAACATTCTACTGATTCTAATTAGGCCACGTACAAGGAATGCTTAGTTTTATATGATCCCCTAAAACAAAGAACACATTATATGTAAGTTTTTCTTAAATACAGGCATCCAGAGGAATAAATATCTCTCCTCTGTCTTATTTTTATACCACTGATTTAGAGAAAGAACTGAATAGTTAATCCCGTGACAAGGCAGTCTCTCCTCATGTGCACCAGAAAACTGCATCTTTCCTTTCTAATTTCCAGGCCTGGTTTCACAGGGGGCTATGAGGACTAGGGGAAACAGTGAACAGGACTCTCTCTCTCGAGGCCCAATAAACTGAAAGAGCAAATTTGCAAATGCTTACTGGGGTACACTCGAAGGTACCCTAACCATATTATTTACACTCAGAAGCATCCTAACTATGTAATTGAAGCCCTAGAAGTGTCTCACTTCCTCCCAAAGAGCAGCTAAAGCCCAGGAGCATTAGAACATTATTAGAAAATGTATCTGGTAAAATGGTTATTAAATAAAGTATGACTCATTTAGGTGGCTTTAATCTCTCTGATTATGTGCCAAATAGGAACTGAAAGTGGTTTAGCACATAAATCCATTTAATCTAATTTGTAACATAAAATGTCGGATTCCATTTCCATATTATCAGTGTGGCAGCAGGCACTCAGGTACAAGACTTCTGGCTGCGCAATGGGCCAGTCACCAAAGGAGGGGCCGCTCCCTCAAGTAGCATAAATTTTACTTCAGATAAAACACACATTGTTGTACTGGGGAGAAATCTGTGATCCAAGAAAAAAGGCATTGACATTGGAGTTTGGGAACCCAGGCTCTGATTCTGGAACTAGCACTAATGAACTGTCACCTCCCCCACACTGTCCCTACATTTCTAAATCTGTGGATGAGAGAATAGAATAGGACATTTTCTAAGAGCACTTCCATTTCTAAGTAAAAGGATTGGTAGAAAATTTAGGGACAATGTCTTCCTGGTAGGCATAGGGGAAACACACCTGCTAAATAGATTGCAAAACCATTTATTTCACTTTATCTCTACTGCCAAGTTCCTACTTGAAGTTGTTGTCACCTCCCTGTAAGGCTCCTGCACTGGTCTCAACAGAAAGCTTCATGGCTTTTCTTGGCACACACAGCCCTAATCTAGAATGATCTTTCCAAAACACTGTCTGAAGCTGTCTTTTCCTGAATACATATTCTGATTGAATTCATGAAACTTATGTTCATTCATGTTAGAGAATAGGTATTGAACGTGGGTGAAAAGAAGAAAGAAGAGCAGCTGGGATTCCAAAGGCAGGTAGAAGAGTTGAGATTTATGTAACAAAACAAGCCTCTATAGGCTTTCCAGCAAGGCAATGGCATGATAAAATCCACTTGAGAAAATTTGTTCTACCAGTGGATATCGAGCACACTAACAAGAAAGAAAACAGAGGAGAAGCCAGCCAGGGTGCTGTGGCTGACTTGTAGGAGGGGGCTGACAAGAGACCTGAATGGGCCTATGGGCCTGTCAGAGGGAAGTGGAGCTGGGGGTCACTCCGTAGAAACCATTGCAACAAAAGAGGAAAAGGAAAATATTAAGAATGGTTTCACTGGCCTTATGAGACAACAAGAATGGGAGCAAGAAGGAAATAAAGTATTTTGGGGTTACTACTTTCATACCTTAAATATCTGGAATTTCAAAGAAACTATAGTTGTAACAAGATCATTCTAATTTTATTGAGCTGTTACACATTTATGATGCTTTTAAAAGCTAAATGTATAACTAGAAATCTTTTCTAGCAACAAACAAAAAATTTTCTGTTAAACTGGTAGCTCACTGGTGATGAGCATCTTTAAATGTCCATTTCTCTAATGCTTTGTTATTCTAATAGTGTCAGGTTACATATAACATTTTATTGTTATATTACTCATAGTCTTAGGTAAACATTTTGTGATACTGTAATTAACTCAAAGACCCAATTTTCAGTGTTTTGTCTATATTTTAACTCCCACAATATTATAGCAATTATAAAATTATAGTTACACCAGTACAAATGATGTCGTCTTAATTTTAAGAGCAATTTTAACATATAAAACATATTCTCTTTTTACCTGTTCATTGTAAGAACATTATCCTTTTTTTTTTTTTTTTTTTTTTTTTTTCATTATTGCTATTCTAGATCAGGACAGAGTTAAGAAACACAACATTACTTGAATTTCCTATGTGACCAGGAAATCCACACATTTTTCAATAGGTGTTATTTTGGTTCAGTGAGTCTCATTTCAATTTCTTTTCTGCTGTGTCTGGTTTCACAGTATGATTAATGACCTAACTTGCTTTGGTCTCCCTGCAATTGTCTTGAGAATTTACAATACTGGATTTATTCACTTACTATAAATGCAAAGCAGGAATGCAATTTTCAATGTAGATGTTGCCCTTAAAACACACAGATATTTATCATCGACTGTTTTTTAATCAATTTCTTGGATTTTGGACACAGAAGTGTTGTGTGGTAACCGTTAACTTGTATAAGTAAAATATTGTATATGAAAAGTATCAGATTAACAACATTGCAAATTAAACTCTTTTTAGCTAAAGAACATAATGATAGAATCCAATCTTCACGCTACATATGCCCTCTGAATTCTACCTCAGAAAGTCCACCTGTAAAACCAAGAATTATTTCCTGAGAGTGAAGAATATTAACTAGAATTTTAACAATAAAGTAATGTATAAAGTGAATGTCATAAATAAATTGACATCTTGTTATTCCAGATGATCAACCTGTGAAACCACTGGACATTTTCCCCTCTGAATTCTCTTACCAATCCACTGGAATTCAGTTCTCTGAATTGTATTACATAGGTTCCTGTCTAAAATCACTGTCATTCCGGAGTGAACAGGATTCAAAACTTATTATTCTAAACTACAGGTCTCTGCAGCTCAGGCACGGTGTGGCTCAGTTGGTTCCTCTTTACCTCCAGTTCTGTATTCCAAATACACAAACATGTTTATCAATTCCTCCTACCTGCCAAGGCCCTTCTCACCTCCTAACCTGCGTACCTGTTATTTACATTGGAACTCTCTTTTCTATTTTGACTAACCCTACTTGTCTTCCAAGTCCCAGCTGAGGGATCACTTCTTCAGCAAGAACTTAGTTCCCCCTTAGATAAGATTAGCTCTCCCTAATATATGTTTTCATAGTTCCAAGTCTTAGCATAACAACTATGAGACTCTCTTTAATGTCTGGTTTCTCCTTCAGAATGTAAACTTCATGACAGGTGGTAGACATTAGGTGACTTGCAGGACGTTATAAGGATTAGGTGAAATCAAGTGTATAGCACTTAGCCACACACAGAATAAAAGGCTTTAATAAGTGGAAGCTATTTTTCTTACAGCAGTTTACATGCTTGGTGTCAAAATGTTAATATAATAGCAATGCTTTGAAGCCACTGGAGTCAAGAAAGCTACCTCAAAGTACCTCAACTTAGGAAGACTAGAGTGGTCATATCTCCAGAAAATCATCAAAGCCAAGCTCAGTTGTCTTGACATTCACTGATCCTACGTTTGCAGTCACAGCTGTCCTTTAAGACCACTTTTCAAGTCTTACAGTAAATTTCTACTCTTCAATTAGAAAATAGTAAGAAACATAATAAAAATAAGTTAAGAACAAGATAATTCAGAAATTTTTTGTGTTTCAAAAGATAAATGAATAAATATGTCAATGTAGATGGGAAAGATAATGTTTACCATTGGAAGAATGAGATACTTTCCAGCAATAAAATAGAACCAACCACTAACAAACATGACAATACAGATGAATCTTAAAAACATTATGCAACATGAAAGAAGATAGACACAGAGTACATAATACATAATTCCATTTGTATGAATTTTACATGAGACAAAACTAATCCATGATGACAGAAAGCAGATTGCTGGTTTTAAGGGGCAAAGAGAGTGGGATAGAATACAAACAGGCATAAGAGAACATTTTGGGGTGATGCAAATGTTCTATATATTTATTGTGATATGAACAGGAGGCAGGGAAATACTAGGTAGAAAAGGGTGGGGTCCCTGGAAAGGGCTTCACCCTCAAGCCTGCAACCACCACCCTAAGTGAGAACATGCATTCCTGTTTTCCCACCCGAATGTTGCCTTTTCCAAAACCACCCTGGCCTGCCCTGTCCCCCATCCTGTACCCATAAAAACTCTAGGTTCCACTGGCAGAAGGGCAGCAGAGTGGCAGAGCAGCAGAGCAGCATGGCAGAGGAGAGAAGAGAAGCATCTGAACATCAAGAGGTGAAGCAGCTGGAAGACTACAGTTGGAGAGGAGTTTGGCTGGTGACAGTTAGAGAGGAGTTTTGGCCAGATGGCCAAACTTCAGAGGAAGACCACCTTCCCACTCCATCCCCTTTCCAGCTCCCCATCTAACTGAGAGCCACTTCTGCCACTCAATAAAATCCTCCACATTCACCACCCTCCAATTTGTTTGCACAATCTCATTCCTCTTGGATGCCAGACAAGGACCTGGGTGCAGGTACAAGAGGCTGTCACATTGATCCCCCACTGAGCTGTTTAACACATAAGCTGTCCATGGATGGCAAAGCTAAAGCAGCTCACTGTAACACACACCCTCTGGGACTCTGGGGATCACAGCAACCCCCAGATGCTCCCACAGAGCAGTGCAGAATTCTACTCCTGCCAGCACCCAGAAGCATTCATCCAGGCCTCTGAACCTCCTCACTTGCATGTGCCCCTCCCACAGGGGTTTAAGAGCTGCAGGGTGAGTAGGTGAGCCACCCCTTCACAAGTCCCATGAGGGGGCCAAGGGAACTATCCTGTCTTAATTGGAGTGGAGTTTATATGCAGATATGCACTGGTCAAAACTCACAGAACTGTACATTTAAAGAGGTACATATGATAATAAAATTATGATGTATAAATTATACACCAAAAACTGAAAATTATATTTAGGAAAGAGACTCCCTATGGTGCTGAAAGAATTAGAAAGATACAAGGTTTTTTAGGAGCATAGAGGTAGTACTAACTTGTATTTGCATCTTTTAAACATTAATCAATGTGAAAAGTTCCTTTTTAAAATGTGTGTATGTTTGCGTGCGTGTGTGTGTGTGTGAATGTATTTCAGTTTGCTGTTATTCCTGAACTTCAAAAACCTTAAATCTTGTTAGTAATTAAAAATAAATTATCTCAGTAGGAAGCAGATGTGTTACCTTGATGATTTAGTATCTACTTGACCGCTTAGGTGAAACTGTATTTTCAATTACTGACCAAGAGTTTCACTTGTTCTACTCTTATTGTTAGATGCATTTTTATGTGACATTTGTAATTAATTTTATTATATTCACACTTGATACATTTAATAAATTAGCTATCTTTATTTTCTATGCATATGAGATGAATATAAATATGTACACATGTGCACGATTCATTTTTCTTTGAGATAAATATTTCAGTCTTTACTTTTGATCTTGCTCGGACAGGAGTGTCATAACAAAATACCACAGACTGGTATAAACAATAGAAATTTATTTTCTCAGTTTTGGAAGCTAGAAGTCTGAGGTCAGGATACAAGCAAGGCGAGATTCTGGTGAAGGCTCTCTTCCTAACCTGCAGCCTCTGCCTTCTCACTGTGTCTTCACAGGGCATTTTCTTGGTGGCATGTAAGTGGAGAGAGAGTGCCCACTCTTCCTCTTCTTTCTTATAAGGCCACCAACCTAGTAAGAGTAGGACACCACCCTTAAAACTTCATTTAACATTAATTACTTCCTAAGAATCCCATCTCCAAATACAGTATCACTGGGATTTAGAGCTTCAACATACAAATTTTGGAGAGGGACACAATTCAGTCCCTAGCTTCAGGTGACTGGTTTTGAGCAGAAATTCACTGGTTTGTTTCTCCAACAAATATTTATTAAGTACATGCTGAATGGTGGGTTCTGGAGACCCAAAAGTTGAAGAAGACATAGTCCAAACCCTCACCATAGGCATAGCCTTTGACAGTTGGTTATAAAAGCAAAGGGAGAACAGCTTGTAAATTTGGAATGTGAGATAAATGAAATGGGTCTTTTGTTTCATTAAACCTTTAATTGAGTAAATGAGAATTAAAGGAAAATAGAAGTGAATGAGAAGTAACAGTTCTCCAATTTTTTATATACAGAAACAAGAGCATATATTTTGATAACTTGGTATTTATGTTGTAATTTAAAATATGGGAATGAACACTTGGACTTACACTGCATCCCTTCCTCTTTCTCTCCTCTCCCCACTGGTAACAGTGATTGATGGTGGCCTGAAATACAGAATTGTCAGTGGGATATAAGATACAGTGTTCTAACTGGACACTAGACAGGTCTCAGTGCCGGTCACCCAAAGAGTTGCCAACCCTTCAGAGTGTTCTTATATATATGTGGTTTGCTTAGGAAATTGAAAGCTATTTGAATCTCACTAACCTCTTCCCTTCTAAAAAAAATGTTATTTAATTTTTTTGACACTAGAAAAGTTGATCTGTAGCAACAACAGAATACATTTGAAGCTGAGTTGAAAGGTAGCTGCAAGAAATTGTCCAGCATAAGAGGAAAAAACCCTCTAAAATACTCTAAGCTTCCTAGTATTTCTTAGTGTTAAATTGTAAGCTGTATTTTTTCATTGTTTTCATGGGAGCTGTAGTCATCGTAATTTGAGTCAAAACAGGTATTTTCAAGGTCTTAACATTTCAACACAAATTAGTTAATATGACCAAGAAAATTCCACCAAGAAGTCTACATCTGCTGGTATATGGCTCAGTAAGCTTAAGCCAGCCTCTCGGCCTCTCCAAATTTAAATGCTTGTATCATTAAAATAAAGGCCCAACATATTCAGAGGCATGAGACATAACAGCAAACAAAAATGTCTGTGAGTTTACATACATTACCTCTCTTAATCCCTAAAACAACGATGAAGTAGTATTATTAAATACATTTTAATGTATGAGGAAACTGAGGGCAAGAAAGGTTAAGTGACTTTCCAATGGTCTTAAAGCTACTAAGAGAAGACACAGAGTCACTGTGAAAACAAAGGCCTGCCTGACTCCAAAGCCCTTGCTCTTTCCACTTTCTCCCCAGCCTCTCACCTCTTCTTTTAAATAACAGCATTTTCACTTTTCAGAGTAGTTTTACATGCCTGGTCTTGTTTGATCATCACAATTCTTCTGGAAAACAGGAAAGAGCAATCATATTTTCTCTGTAATACACCATGGAAACAACAACTTAGAAACTTTCCCAAGATCACAACACTAGAATATGTTAATCAAGTGTTGAATTCAGTCTTCTGATCCCCATTTCAATATGCTTTTCATTACAACCCATTTTAAAAGATTAAATTGACTCCCAATTTATAACACCTATATTTTCTCTTTCACATCCATCATCTGTGTGTTCTTGACCCTTATGTGTTCCTTAGAGATGGTTTCCTTTTCATTTGGGGCACAGAAATTCTTCTTCTTCTTCTTTTTTTTTTTTTTTTTTTTTTTTTTTTTTTTGCGACAGAGTGTTGCTCCATTACCCAGGCTGGAGTGCAGCCGCGCAGTCTCGGCTGACTGCAACCCCTGCCTCCCAGGTCTTAGCAATTCTCATGCCTCAGCCTCCATAGAAGCTGGGATTACAGGTGTGCACTACCACATCTGGCTAATTTTTATATTTTTAGTAGAGGCAGGGTTTCACTGTGTTGGCCAGGCTGGTCTCGAACTTCTGACCTTAAGTTATCTGCCCACTTCAGCCTCCCAAAATGCTGGGATTACAGGTGTGAACCACCGTGCCGGGCCACAGAGATTCTTCTGTTTATGCATACAAACATCTTTGACAAGCACCTCTAAATCTGAGACATTTTAAAGTCAGCCAGAGGTGAGGCCATTATTATAGTCAAGGCAGAAAGAAATTTTTGTCAAATTTATTTTCATACTGTAATGTCCTGACTATTTGGATCCACTGTATTTTCCAGTGGGCTTTCATTTCACTTCTGGTTCTCAACATCCCCCTCCTTTTACAATTCCAGGGAGCAGATCCTTCAGTACATCTAGATCTTTTATACTTGGGTGTTTTGGAACAGAAAATCACAAACTAAAATAGGTACACTTGTTTTTGGTGTTAGCACTGCTTTTTCCCAGATATAAAGCACTACAGCTGCTTATGATTTATGAACCACTCTAAAACTCTTCTCTCCTGTTTTCATCAATAGTACTGGGATTTGATAGCTTCATATCCTTCTAGGGACAGCTCCTATCTTTGAAAACATAGCAACTGATTGGGGAGTTTCACTTAGGACTCTAGTCTTAAGAAATGAATATGCATTACCCAACCCCTCCTTATCTTAGCCAAGCCTTATCCGATGCTTTTGGCAAGGTACTTTTCTTAAAACTGGGAGCTTCATCTCTTGCCCCACTGTCAGCGAGATCCATGAAAAGGAGAGTGCTGGGTTTATTAACTGTCAGCACTTACTCCTTACGTACATAACTTTCACTCCCTCACAACTTAATCCTCACAATACATGGTAAGTATTTTTAGTCCTCATTTTTAGATGATGAAACTGAGGCTCGGGGACATAAAGTAATATGCTCAAGATCATACACCTGTTATGTGGTAGGAACAAGATTCAAAACTAGGCCTGTGATTCCAAAATCATTTTTTAGGTACTATGTTATATAGGTGCTATGCAGCTCTCTACTATAGTGTTCTATATTACACTATACTATACAATACTATACTATACTATACTACTCTAGACTATACCACTCTAAACCATTTCACTCTACAATATACTTTGTGACACTACATTATATTATACTATGCTACACTATACTATACCATACTATATTATAGCATGATATACCACATTAAATATAATATACTATACTGTAATATATATTATTTGTAGAAATTATACTATATTACATTACACTGCATTACACTAACTATACTAGTTAGCAGATTTAAGTAAGCATCACTATATCTGGAACATACATACAAAATCATTATGGAGAAGATACCTTACATTCTGGAATGATTTACTGGTCACATGGTATAGCCCACATGATACTTAGCATGCAGTGCTAGTGCAGTAGCTTTGTAGATTCTGTTGCCTGGGAAATGTTTAATGGTTTTGCTCAGGCAGTTCTACAGTGCATAGCTAATGGTAGATCCATTTTCAGTTTGGGCTCTAAGCAGAAGGAAACATTTTTCCCTGAAGAGATTTCTAAACATCACACCTCTGATTTTCATAGTTTTGGAAGAACATATTGTAACATGAAATACATGAATATACTGCATAAATAACGTTGTTACGATGTTAAAGGAAATTATTCTAAAGACCAATTTACCCACAATTATTCTTCGACAAATCAACTTTTCTCTTTTTTTCTTTCAGTTTGTGTCCAAATGCATATTTTTACATATTAACATGATAGCGCAGATATAATTTTATATCCAGCTTTCATTATACTAAGCTTTTTAAAAGAAAGCATTTTAATAGGGGAAAGAAGATACTTCCAGTGACCATGTCAAAAGAGACTGCATGGCAGAGATGAAAAAGTTGATGAGGCTTGCCTGGAATATGAATACTTTCTGTACCTAGCAACCAAGAAGTACAAAGGAAAGAAAACCAGCATCATCTAATGTATTATTTCCTTTTACTTACGCCACAAAATTAGAACCATATTTATACTGAGAGTGAATGAAGGCCAGCAAGTAAAGCCCAGCAAGCAATGCCTGCTTTTCCTGCCATAAGACCTTTGGCTTGTCCAAAGTTAAGTGCTAGCCATCTGTGTTAGATTCCCAGCCATCCAAACCTACTAATATTCATAAAATATCCCCAGAGCTGGCCAAGACGGTAGACTGATATCAAAAGCTTCTGCCAAGTAGAAAAGGCATATCTGTAGACAAGTGTGATGCTGGAAGGACATAAACTTCACTGTTCTTTGATAAACAAAAGTGAATGAGTCCATCAGCCTGCACCTTGTACTTAGTGGAGACTGGGATTTTGTTTTTGTGTAGCTTGTGCCTACACAACGTGTAGCCATCTGTCCCTTCCACACAAAATAGGAACTACTTGTAGATATAATAGTAAACATTAATATCTACAACACTCAAAAAAGTGTTTAAAAAGTGTTAAAATGTGTGTTAAAACTGGCTGGTGATAATGAAGGAATTTGAAGGGGAGTGAAAAATGCCTCGTGTGGGAGCTGTCAGGGCAGCCTGCAACAAGCCATGAGAATTGGTATTAGGTTCAGTCAGAATTTTGACATCTTCACTAACAATCTTGAAAAGCGAGTGAATGACTCATTAATAAAATGCACAGATAAAGTGCAATGATGGATTAGATGCAAAAAAGCGACATTAGTGATGTTAGCAAAATGAGATGCATCTTCGGGAAATGCTCACTCATCTATTTAGACAGAAAATCACCATCGGAAACTCATTTAATGGGAGCAGTCAGTCCAGGGAGCACCACTACCAGCAGAGGCCTGGAGGAAATGCTGGGAAGAAAGTTAGATAGAGATGGGAGGCTGAGCCTGCACAATCAGAGCTTCTCTCTGGAAAAGCATCATGACGTTTGCCCAGTGTTCATGGGCTTCCCACAGCTCTGGACACCCAGCCAGAGCTTCTAAAATTCACTCTGCTTCTGCCCCGTGGCCAGCCTGTCCTCTGATTTTTAATTCTGGTTGGGAAGATGGATCCAGATGGGCTTCCCATCAATGCTCTGCACAAGGAGAAGTTGGTGATGTTTAATGCTTTACTGCTTTGAGACCAATAACTCAGCCAAAGCTAACGGTGTGAATCCAGACCCAGGATTGAAGGCTAGGATTATTCCTGAATGGCCCAGGAAATGTGCCAAATCTCTGGCTTTTAGCTGATTACAAGCTTTCTGGGGTAAAGTTGGATGTAACCAAGACTCGAATCACGTTTTTCTCTAGTATTTAGAGGAAGTAGATCATGGATACTCTGCTATTCACTATGGTATATCACTTCCATCAGCTGACAGGCAACTCCTAATGATTCTAAACAAAATTTGCATTTAGACTCACACTTGCCTTACAACGTTAGGCTGACCTTGCTCCCTTAGCTCCCTTCTTAGTGGTCACTCCCTTCAGGATCCTACAATGATGGTTGCTCATTAGTTAAGAAACAGCCATTTTAGCTATGGACTGAGGAAGTTAGGAACAAAACTGCTGGTTTCTCATTAATTTGTATAAATGTTCTCAAAATATCAGTGCACAAAACTCATTATATTTCTTAATTTTTCTAAATCAGGTTAAATCTGCATGAATCAAGAAGAAAGGTGATGTCTTAATTTACAAGAAGCTTGGAGGACATATTCAATTCAGAAAAATTGAAAGTGGGCTCTTGGTTTGAGTTCATCATGATTGCCACCCAAAAGACCACTTCTTTAAGCTCGTGTCTTGCCTCAAAGGTAGGTATCGTTGCTGTTCACAGTTCTGCTGCTCATGGTACCCACTGCTTCTACAAACATGTGGGTTGGCCGCTGGTCCTGCTGAGGTTTTCAAGGTGGCAGTGCTGTGGATTCATGCATCTATGTAGTAATCACAGTACGTAACAGTTAGTTTTTCAAATCTTGCCTCCCCTCCATCCCCTTCTAGTAGCCCCCAGTGTCTATTGTTGCCATCTTTACGTCCATGAGTACCCAATGTTTAGCTCCCACTTACAAGTGAGAACATGAGGTAGTTGGTTTCCTGTTCCTGCATTAATTTGCTTAGGATAATGGCCTCCAGCTGCATCAATGTTGCTGCAAAGGACATGATTTCATTCCTTTTTATGGTTGCAGAGTATACCATAATGTGTATGTACCATATTTTCTTTATCTAATCCACCATTGATGGGCACCTAGGTTAATTCTATGTCTTTACTGTTATGAACAGTGCCGTGATCAACATATAAGTACATGTGTCTTTTTCATAGAACAAATTATTTTCTTTTGGATATATACCCAGTAATGCAATTGCTGGATTAAATGATAGAATAGTAGTTCTGTTTTAATTTTTTTTTTTTTTTTGAGGCAGTCTTACTCTGTTACCCAGGCTGGAGTGCAGTGGCAAGATCTGGCTCACTGAAACCTCTATCTCCTGGGCTGAAGCAGTCCACCTGCCTCAGCCTCCCGACTAACTGAGATTACAGGTGCCTGCCACCAAAGCCAGCTAATTTTTATATTTTTTGTAGAGATGGGGTTTCATTATGTTGGCCAGGCTGGTCTCAAACTCCTGGCCTCAAGTGATCTGCTCCAGTTGGCCTCCCAAAGTGCTGGGATTATAGGCGTGAGCCACCATGCCCAGCCCTGTTTTAAATTCTTTAAGAAATCTCCAAACTGCTTTCCACAGTGGCTGAACTAGTTTACATCTCCACCAATGGTGTATAAGCATTCCATTTTCTCCACAGCTTTGCTAGCGTCTGTTATATTTTGACTTCTTAATAATAAAGCTCATGATTTTCAAATCCTGAAAAAAAAAATAGGCTATTTGGGAATAGGATCCAGTCTATTATTTAAAACCAAATTTCCACTAAAATAAATTACTTCGTCACTACTTTTAAAGGTAAGTCAGATAGCTTATTTTAAGTTTATGGCTATTTAACACTTGGAAGAGGTAAGGATTACTGCATGAGCATAAATATAAAATACTACATGCCAAAGTTGAGTTTTCCAGAGAAGAAATGACGACAGTAGGCAGAATCGGCAGTTCTGTGTGTTTTATATTAGAAGTATCTGATGGGCCGAGGATTTGGATGGGGCAACCTGAATCTGTGATTCTTCAAGGTTAGGGTTAATTGATTATTGTCCCAAATCTGACTTGGAGAACCAAAATCACATTGGTCATATCACTTTAGTCCAGATCTCTTTACGCCACAGTTCGCTTTAGGGCACTGAGTCTACCCTTTCCCACACTGTGCCGTGAAAAGACCAGTTTCAAGGTGCAGCCCTCTGAGAATGCAGGGTTGTGGACTACATCCAACATGAATTTTAGACAGTCTGGCCCAGCCCTGATGGACCAAATTCAGGAGAAGCTTTCACTTGTTTCATAGCCCCCGATGGAGCCAGAACCATCGCTTGTCAAATGTCAACTGGATACCACCATGAAGCATGCAAGAGCAAATATCTGACATTTTCTAACCCCTGCAGCCTTTGCTTCTGTTGTTCCCAACATGAATCCTCCATCTGCTCCACTGATTTTTCCCTCTCAGCCATTACAGAGATTGATGCTGAGATTACATTTAATGTCACCCTCAATTAACCTGAGAGGACAGGATACAGCCCTTAGTCCGCTCCTGGGACTAAGAGAAAAGAAGAGACTTAGGGTGGGAAACTGAAAAGGCTTTTATGTTCCTGGCTCTTCTGCAGGTACATCTCTTAGAAAATTGCTGTTTTATTGTTTCCAGGCATTGAGCTCACATTACACCAGCCCAAGCCAGGAAGGTTCTGTCAACCCATCCATCAGCTTTTATAGGGTGAGGACCTCTGGGAACATGGAAACCACTCAACAAATTGGAAATGTTAATGACATGGTCCAAGTAAACACCAAATCTTCATGGCTGGACATTTTCTTCCTGTACCTTTCCCCAGCTAAAAATGATATGGAACATTATTGTGAGGGGACTTTTTAAAAAGTGTGTGTGAGTCCATGCATGCACGGGTGCATTTGCATGCTTAAAAGAGAGGACTGACCCAAAGCCATGGGGGATTTCCAAAGGAAATGAACCTTTCTTAGAGAATCAGTCTTTCCTCTCTGGAAATTGGTCTATATACAACCCCAAACTATTACAACTGCACTGCAGTAATGAGCTGTCAGATATTTCCCGTTATGTAAGTGAATCTTATTATTTAATCAGTTAATAGTTTGTGTCTGTTTGTTTGGTTTTGTTTTTGTTTTGAGACGGAGTCTCACTCTGTCACCCAGGCTGGAGTGCAGTGGCTTGATCTCGGCTCACTGCAGCCTCCGACTCCTGGGTTCCAGAGATTCTTCCGCCTCAGCCCCCCAGGTAGCTGGGATTACAGGCTTGCGTCACCATGCCTGGTTAATTTTCGTATTTTTAGTGGAGACGGGGTTTCACTATGTTGGCCAGGCTGGTCTCGAACTCAGGTGATCCGACTGCCTCGGTCTCCCAAAGTGCTAGGATTACAGGCATGAGCCACCACTCCCGGCCTCAGTTAATAGTTTTTAACCAACATCAGAATAATGTAAGTTGTCTAGAAAACAATGTTGACAATTCAGCTGAAAGATAAATAGGAGCCCTCTATAGTGTTAGACTAACATCTATAGGACTAGTCTAACATCTCTCTAATGTTGGAATATGTTGAGCATTTTTACAAATATTTAATGACTATTATTTTTCGGAGTGACCTTAACCATTACAAGGCAGAGACCAAATTCACCTGCAATGCTCAGGTGTCTGTCGCTCTGTAGCAGTCCTAAATGCCCTGGCTCACCATGGAGAAATCAAACTGCTCCTTGACAAGTGATCCAATACCTTGCATTGCGTCAAATAATGTAACAGGAAAAAATGGAAAAAGACTGAAAGTGACTATGTTGTCACTGTTCTTCCAGGTTGTCATAGTCAAATCACTTTTGCTGCTTTTATTCAATAAAAACATACTTTGTCCTAATTCTGTAATGATGTCCCTAAATACGTTATTTCTTCTCTACCCACAACATACACAGTGAGCACATGGCAGAAAAATATCAGAAGCAAGAATTGCACGTTGACATTTGGAATTGACTCTAGCCGTTGCAATTGTGCTAAACACTGGTTGTTGGTTTTTTAAAATAAGTTGTCTAAATTAAACACTACTGTTTCAGACATTGTTAAGAAGCGTAAGTTGTATTTGATTTGAAGTGTACATTCACATTCTTCCTGAGAAGTGTTCAGCAGTTTGTCCCTAGACCAAAAAAAAAAAAATTGTATTTTATTTCCACTCAGAAAGAAAAACATATTTTTGATATTCAAAATTAGTTATTAAAATCAGATTCTAAGAAGTTTCTCAGAATATTTTATTTGTTGTGGAATGTAAGTTCTACTAGATGATGGAAATCTAAATGCTTCTATAGAAATAGTGTTCAAAGATTTTTTTTCCAATTCCAATGATCTCTCAGTAATTTTTAAGGGAAGGGTGGTGGGGGAGAGAAGGACTATAGGGAAGTGGATTTATTTTTTGTTTTAAAATGTTCTTCCCATTAAGTTACAGATTTTACTGAAGATATTGACAAAGAACTTCTTTCAAAGGTGAATTCAGGTAATTATAGATAATATCTTCATTTGTTCACTATTAGGTTAAACCTTATGATACTGCCATTTTCTTACATGAAAATTGGTCAAATATAGGAAAATTTTCATATGTTCAACCTAATATTTTATTCTTTCATTTATCATTATGTATATCCTTGCTATACGTCAGTATATGATGTGGGTTTATAATAAAAGACAGACATAATAAATCCATGAGCACAAAGAGCAAAAGAACAAGGGCTGTGTAACAACAGAGGAGGGATAATTGTTTTTGGAAAACCAGGCTAAGGATCACTATCACAATTGATCAGAAAACCTAATTTAGAATTTCCTGGAATTTATGACAAAACTGGAACAAATGTTACATTGCTTTTACCTAATAATGAGATATATAGATACTTATAGAAGAATGTCAAACTTTTTCTGGCTATTAAGAAAAATATATCAAATAAGCATCCATATTAGAGGAATTTCTAAAATTAATACCTAGTATTTATGGAACGTTATGTAGTTTATCACTTTTCTCTTATGAATGATTCTATTTAAATTAATGTATCAGTTGGAAAAGAGGAGCTTAGAGAGAATGTTGAAAAGAGGACTTCAGAGAGAATCTGGAAGTAGACTACATGAAGAAAGGGGTATTTTTCCTAAGGAAGTCTTTTCCCTCTGAGAACCCTCTGATTCACATACTCACTATGCTAATTAGGGCTGTAAGGTACGCTCCTTACTGGAAAGCTATTTTACATTGCAAACTATTATATTGATTTTCAGATAAAAAATTAAACTAATGTGTATTAAGCCATTTAAACTGTTTTTTGTTGTAATTCCCCAAGAACTGGACAAACTGACATCAACTTTCTGGATTTGTTTATTTGGGAGAACAAACTTGAGAATGCAGGAAGATAAAAGGAACCTTGGAAACTTTGGGGGTAGACTTCCTTCTCTAGATATCCTCCCATTCCAATACAATTTCAATAGGGATTAAAGAGAATGCTTTCCGAAGTCAATGAAAGACTTCTATAAATCAACGCATTTCTCAGTATGCTCAGACAAATCATTATGCCTCTATGAATATTTAAGTAGAAAAATAAAAAATATTCATAGTTCTCGTATTATAATCCCTTTAGTTTATGCACTCACCACTGGGCTATATGGTGTTTAAATAGGAAGTGTTGAAAGAATAACCAACCACTGAATGAAAGGTGTGGGTGACTCATTAGATAGCTAACTTCCCTTTGGGTTAATAAGAGAAGTTCTGACATACATGCCCTAACATGATGAAGGGTCTAATATGTCCAAAGTAGGAGAAGGCTTTAAGCACTAGAACCAATTCTTTCTAATCACTGTCAACAGTATTTGCAAAGTATTCTTCCTAAGATTAACTGATAGAAACCAATCCAAACCTGTTTCTCCCTAGCCAGTCAAAATGCTCAAGGGAAAATCTGAAGATGGACACATTTATAAGCAATTATAAATGGTGAAATGCATTTGCAAATATATTTAACACAAATGTAAAACTGGTCAATATCCCCAGGATAATAATCATTTGCATCTTCATCTAACAAAATTTATTTGTATCTTTATCAATGAGAATTGTTTTATTACTATAAGTTGTCTACAAATTAGAGAATTGTAAAATATCTAAAAGATAACAAAAAACATAAACCCATATAGAATCAAATAACCCCAGTAGGGACCCCTAGACAGTGCCCAGCATTCCATTGACAGAACGTCCAGTAGTTCTTTGCCCGTTTCAAAATCGTTCACCTTTCTTTCGAGCATTTTAATTCTCAGATTAAAAGACTTCGAAAGTACACATCCATTGAATATTTTTCAACAAAAACAGGTAACAAGAAAAATATTTCCACCTCCACAATGCCCTTTTCTCTTCTCATCACCACTACCACATTAGGCTAAGTTTGCAGAGTTCTGTTATTTAAATTTTAAATTTAACACAATAACAGTTATGATTATCAGTTTTAAAAAGGATCATGTTTGAATTTTGCATCACCAGAAAGCAATTTATCATTATCCTCTGGATACCCTATAATCTTGAACAAATCTGTACCTCCTTCCAGTGGGTTTTCAACAAAAAGAATAGAAGTATTACAAGAACCAGTGTAAGGAGAAATGAGTCTTTTCCTACTAATTCTTTTATTACAGTCCTTATTCTTTCCTTTTCTCCTGGTATCAAAAGGTATTTTGCAACAATGGGTAAGGCTCAGCCCCAATAATCCTAACAATATTGGTAGATTTTTTTTCTCCCATAGGGAATCTGGTACCTCACAGAGTTCTTCAAACTGTGCCTGCTTTAAGCATAAGACACAGGTAAGTCTGTGTCCTAATTAGCTCAAATCTGATTATGAACAAAAGAGTCCTCAAGGATTTCAAAGATCATTTAATTTGACAAATGCATTATAAAATATATATCCCTCCTGATTAATTTGATTGGTGTAGCACCACAGAGGAAGACATCATGTTTCTGAGTCAAAGGACCAAGGGTGACAGTAGTTGGCTGGGTGACAAGGAATATCTGAGGGCTGTAGGGAACACCTATCAAGTGGGTTGTCTGTTGATTTTGAGGGAGAAGGATAAGCACAGCCATAGTTTACTGTCAAAGAGTAGCATCTCTATCTGTAAGAAAATTGTAATATTGGCTCTTAGAAGTTAATGACAATTCTTAAAGAAAGAAGTTAGTTTAAAGAAAGAAGAATTTAGCATTACATTTATTTTTGTTTCTTTAGTTCACAAAATCTTACTTTATTTAGGATCTTTGTTCTAAGAAATCACTCAAAATTTTGGTGAAATACTATATATCTGTTAGGGAAGCTATTTCCTAGTTTAGTATCTATTATTTAATAAATTCCTCTATTTCTCAGTTAAGGACATTCACCAAAAAAGGGTAAGAAAAAAAAAAGAGCTCAGCAAATGCATCTGCCTGTGCATCTAGTCCAGAATGTGACTTCACTTTTTACTCTCTTAGTAGCTGCTTTTGATGAGTACAAGTTCTTCATTTTAATGAATCCCAATTTACCATCATTTAATGTTATCGTTTGAGTGTTTTTAAGCGATATTTGCCTGTCTAAGGTCATGAAAATAACATTTTACCTTTCAGATGTAAGTCTGTGATCCATCTAAATTGATTTTTCTGTAAGGTGCGAGGTGGGGGTCGAGATTCCTTTTCCTCCCCACCCCTCAATATTCATATCTAATTGACCCAGCATAATTTACTTAAAGGTCCAATCCTTTCCCCATTGCCCATACTGCAGTGGCAACTTTGTAATTACAAAAAAAAAAAAAAAAAAAGAAGAAGAAGAAGAAGAAGAAGAAAGAAAGAAAAAACTGTTATAGCAGTAGGTCTGTTTCTGGACCCTTATTTGTTTTATTGTTCTCTTTGTCTATCCATGCACCAACACCACATTGCCTCAATTATTATTCAGGGATGACAAAAAACAGATAACATGGAAATAGAGCTAAGAAGAAGATATATTGCTATCTTGAATCTCAGGGGCTTACACATTGGACAAAGATCATAGATGAGGAGGAGGAAGACATGGTAGAGGATGTAACTTCCTGGTATTAGAATAGGCAGATAGTCAGAAATGAGCAGTCCCATGTTTGTTTCGTCTGAAAAAGTAGACAACTCAGGTAAGAAAGGGTGAAAAGGATGGCTTCGGGGGTGATTTAAGGAAGAAGAAAAGGCCTGTTCCCCGGAAGAATATGATTAGAGCCACTCTTTGTGGTTAAGACATCCTCTCCACAAAACTTCTGTAAAAATGTGATCATGTTTCTTGGAAAGATTAACATACTGACCTGTAACATCTGCTAAAATAACAATGTCAGTATTTTAGCTAGCATTTTACACACACACGCACACACACACCCCAGCTTTGAGCATGATTGGTCATCCAGCCCATTCTATTGTGCACTGTATGGCAGATTATTCCCCTAGTACAAGTTTATTAATCCGATGTGCATAGAAGAGGAGTTACTGCAGTGTGGGTTTCCTGCAAGGAGGCAGTGTCCTGTGTGTGGAGACAGACCCAACATCCAAGGAAGAGGTGACACTGTCACAGTGTAAAATAACTTCCATGAAAAGAGGAAAACATGAAAACATGAAATTCATGCTCCAAATTCTCAGTTTCATTCTTCAGTCACTAATTTTCAGGTAACCAAAAATGCACCGCACCTGGATGAAAATGAAGCTTATCTTACGCCAACTTTGTTCCAGGCGAATATGTCACTCCACGTATTTGGTATTCCACAACTCAAATATTTTGCCTCTGATTTTTTTGTATGAAATAAATTTGAGTAGTAAATGCCAAACTAAAAATTTTTCTGATTGGATATATAAAATTTCCCAGGTAACAAATACCCTACAGCAATGGTAATTTACAAGAGGCCTGAAAGAGTTCACAGATTTTCAAACCTAAAAACAAATCAGGTGATCCTGCACTTTGGGATATCTAATTAGGAGCCAAAGCCAGAAGAAGCCTTACACAGGTCTCTGCCTATTGTTAGCAGGAGTATTCAGACCTGTGCAAAAACCAGAAACTAATCATCAGACCCAGTGACCCACTTGGTTGAGAAGAAAGAGCAATTTGCTTAGGGTCTCCTAGACTATCTCAATAGTTTAAATTTAAAAAATAATAATAATAACTAGTAAGAAACTTTTCAGGAACCAACTTAGCCCCCAGCTTGGGACATTTAGTAAGTGTGGGCCAAGAAATGGGCTGTAAGGTTAAATAGCCGGTGGCGCCTCTGAACACACCCACCCGGGCAGGGAGAGTAGGATGTCCTTGTCCAGGGAGACCCCTTCTCCTGGCTTTGGGGAAGGTGCTCCCTGTCCCCGCGGGAGGCTGGGTCTGCGGGACGCAGCGCTGAGCTGGTGAGAGAAAGCCCAGGCAAAAGAGCACAAAGCCAGCGACTGGACGCGAGCACTGGGCGGGTGGAGAGTGTCTCCCCTGGCGCCGTTGCTGTTGTCCCGGGTGCTGAAAAGCTGGGAACGTCTCGAGAAGCAGCGACACTTTTCCACCTGTGCGCGAACTCTAGCCACCTGGGACTCAAGCGCCAGCGGCTTGAGCGCTGTGGTGAACAGAAGGCACCCGCGTGGGTTTCCAATTTTTGGGGGTGTTTGTGTATTGAGTCTGGGGGAGCGTGATCGGGGCATTGGCAGTGGGGAGGAGGAGGTGCTGATGGCCTGGGCCGCGGCGCTGCTGGCCGGGGCAAGCTGCCCATGCTAAGGCCGCTTTCTGCGGGGCGAGTTCCTGCACGACGTGTGGGCTACCGTGAACAACCCAGATGTGTGGCCTGGCGCCCCGCTCCGCTGGGGCATCTTCACCAACGACTTCTGGGGCCAGGGCATGGCCGAGAACACCAGCCACAAGTCCTAGCGGCCGCTCAGCGTCCTCACCTTCAAGTGCACTCCTGTCTAGGGCTTGCCTTTGACCCAGGGCCGGGAGTAGCTGTGGGACTGGCTTGAAGGGAGTTTCTAGTTCTCACCACGCGTTGGCCTCTCTGCCTCCCTGCCTCCCCGACTCCGGTTGTTCACGCCACCAGGTCCCAGGTCCTCTCCAGGCTAATCTGGGTTTCTGGGCCAGGCGGGAGGCTCGCGCTGGGGAGTTCCCTTCGAGTTTCCAGAGTTTCCCCAGTTTCCCGAGGTGCCTGTGTTCTAGGCTGTTTGTTTTCTCTGAACAGATCTGGGAGTGGGCGGGAGGAGCCGCCAGGGCACTCCCCTCCCGCCAGTCCCTCTGGGTGAGCAAGGCAACCAGTCCTACACAGTTGCCCCCAGAGGTGTGGTGTGTGGAAAGGGCGGGGGAAATGCTGTTTTCAGGGCCATAATTTCTCAGTCTTGTGGGCAACTTTGCAGGTGGGGAGACTGTGTGAGCCCCCTTGAATGTATCTAGGATCTGCCGATGCTAGGTGGATTAGGGTGAGAAGCAGAAAAGGTATCAAAAACGGAAGGATCTGAGATTCTACTCTGCTTACAGCGAATGGTTACCTTGCCAACATTTTATAGATGCTGGTAGAAGACAGGAGAAGCCTGGGCCAGCGACAAAGTACTTGATTATTTTATTATTCAGGACAGAACAGGCAGCATGGGCTTCAGGTTCAGTTGGTTCTTCTTGCACCTCAAAGTCCCATAGGTGATACAGCAGTGGACCCAAATGGATACTTCATCTATGTCACAGCAGGTGATCCTCAATCTTTTAAAGCGGTTCTCTCAGCAAGCAACCGCCCCCAACCCCCACTCCCACCAAACACACACACACATACACCAAACTGCCTTTCCCCAGAGGATACATTATTATCCTGGTCAGGAAACAAATCTGGCTTCTGCTCCAAAGGGAGACATTATCTCTGTCTTTGAAGACTGTTTGCTACACAAACATCCTTGAAGTCATCCAGGACAAAAGCTGTAAGAAAAGGTGTGGAAATGGCATGGAGAATTTCTCCCCAACAGGAGGGAAGAGTGGATCTCCACCCTTGGCTGCCCCAGGTGCCTCCAACCTGACAAAGCCACCAGCAATCAAAACCCTCCTGGCATCCTGGCGAAGTGGTTTTCCTTGAGTATCCTTGAGCTGTTTCTGATGTGAATAGTTTAAAGTGTAAGGGGGAGCCAAAAAGTATTTTAGAGTGGAGTGTTCAGTTTAAAGATGCCGAGCCTCAGACCTTTTATTTTACAAAGAACATAAAACACTGGCCTTTGAAAATTATCTGCAAAACATGTTTTATCTTAGCTACACAGAGAAGAGAAGGCTATGAATGAAGGAAGGCTGATAACTTAAGCTTTACACTGGAGTGTGAAAGTGTGAGGGGATAACAAAGGGTCACAGTCCTGGGCCATGAGAGTTTTGTGCATATCATGTAGATGAATCCATGAATGAAGTCTGGAGATTTCTTATGAAGAATTTTATTTTAATCAATAAATGTTTTTCTATCTTCTTTTGGAGCTACCTGTATATTTTTCCAACCTTTGAGGACCCTGTCATCCCAATTTTAAAATGGGGAATGCCTGATCATGCCAAAGTAATAGAATTGTGCACCTACTGACAGCAGAGGTTTTCTAGCTATTTTTTCAGCTTCATCTCCACCTTATTCACTCACTCCAAACCAGCACTTTTTATTCTTGGCGCACACGCTACCCACTGGCACCTTAAGACCTCTGATTTGCTATTCCTCTTTCTGGAAAGCACTTTTTTTTTTCTTCTGGGACAGAGTCTCACTCTGTCACCCAGGCTGAAATGAAGTGGCACCATTTCCGCTCACTGCAACCTCCGCCTCCCGGGTTCAAGTGATTCTCCTGCCTCAGCCTCCTGAGTAGCTGGGATTACAGGGATGCACCACCGTGCCCAGCTAATTTTTATAGTTTTAGTAGAGACAGGGTTTCACCATGTTGGTCAGGCTGGTCTTGAACTCCTGACTTCGTGATCCGCCTGCCTTGGCTTCCCAAAGTTCTGGGATTACAGGCGTGAGCCACAGCGCTTGGCCCTAGAAAGCACTTCTTTAAGATATTCACATGGTTTGCTCAGGCTTGCTGAAAGTCCCTCCTCAGAGAATCCTTCCCTGTTATCCTAGCTCAAGCAGCAAGCACACCTCCCTGACCTCAACAATACTCTCTTATTTTGCATTTTCTTTAACAGCACTCATCACTTTCTGGCATTAGACATTTATTTTTTTATTATTCCCCAGCCACAGCACAAGCTCCTACCATCTAAACTACCTGCTACACAAAGTAGGTATTCAGGAAATTAATAAATTAGGGAAATGGTAAGCAAATTTTCACACACTTTTTAAGATGATGCTTTTAAATGTGGGAATTACGTCTCTTTGGTCTCATTTCTTGACATCTTACCTTTTTCTCTCTTGCTACAAGAGAAAGCAGAAGCAGCCTGAGTTCCCTGGACACACGCAGAGAGTGTGGATGGGTCCTGATTACCGGCAGGCTCTGATACTGAGAGCACCTCTGCTTCTGAGGGTATAGGGAAAAGCAATGTTTTTCCTTTTGTATTCTTACCACTGTTACAGGTGACTTCTGGCACCAGAGGTACAGGAAAGACAAACTGTTTTTCTCTATGCACTCTCACAACACTTCTGGTCACCAAAATGTGTAGAGCTTTCTCACACACTAAACAATTCTCCACTTTTTGACAGACACTAACTGGGTGTCTTGCGATTCAATTCTGACAGTAACCCAAGTTTGCATGGACCCCCCTCACATGGATTAATGGTACAGGGCCACAAGATTGCTCCCAACTTCAGATGCCAATCACAAGCAGTAGGTTCCCAGATTACCCATGACTTCTGTCTGACTTGGCTTCATATCAAACATTCTCATGACTCCCTGCTCAAATTCAAAATTTTCTAAGAGCTGCTCATAGAACTCAGGAAAGCACTTTACTTGCTACTACTCATTTATTACAAAAGGAACACAGGAACATCCAGATGGAATCGATTCATAGGGCAAGGTACTGGGAAGGGGCACTGAACTGCTATGCCTTCTCAGGTTGTGCCACCCTCCATGTACTCAGCAACCTGGAAACTCTCCAAACTCTGTTATTTAGGGATTTTTAATGAAGATTATATTACATAGTCATGATTGATTAAATCATTGGCCATTCATCATTAATTCAACCCTTAGTCTCTTTCTCCTTCTCAGAGGTTGAGGTGTAGGGCTGAAGGTTCAAACCCTCTAATCACATGGTTGATTCCTCCGGCAACCAGCCCCCATCTAAAGGCTATGCAGGAGCCCTCAACCATCACTCATGTCATTGATGCAAGAAACACTTACCACTTTTGAAGATACCAAGGGTTTTAGGAACTGTGTGCAGAAGACTGATGATAGACCGAATACATACATTTCTTTTTTTTTTTTTTTGAGACGGAGTCTCACTCTGTCTCCTAGGCTGGAGTGCAGTGGCGGGAACTCGACTCACTGCAAGCTTCGCCTAACGGGTTCACGCCATTCTCCTGCCTCAGCCTCCTGAGTAGCTGAGAAGACAGGTACCCGCCATCACGCCCGGCTAATGTTTTGTATTTTTAGTAGAGACGGGGTTTCATCATGTCAGCCAGGATGGTCTCGATCTCCTGACCTCATGATCCGCCCTCCTCGGACTCCCAAATATATACATTTCTTATTATTTCGGAGTCCACCCTCTGGTCTCTGGCCATACACTTCTTATGGCAAAACAAAATAGAGCTCAATAGATACGGGCACATTACTAGAGTTCCATTCAGTCATTAACAGTCACTCCAAGGCATCATCACATCACATTGCATGAGCATGTCTCCTAGGGCCAGGCCGCTCAGGTTCGCAGGCTTCCATTCAATCTCATCAGGGTCCAAAACCAGGATTGGTCTCAACAAATGTGTATCTTCATCCTTTCAGGAATCTGGTACAATTGAGCTAAGAGACAATGTTATCTCTTGCACTGAACCTCTTTCAAGGTATTAATGTAACATTATATTTCCTTTATTGCATAACTCATTTGTTTATTCCTTTACCCTAAGCTACAATTCCTCCTTCTCTTTATTGTAACCAAGATTTTTCACCTTTGTGAGGGATATTAGGCTTGGTGACTGTGCTGGTCTAGATTACAGGCATAATACTAGTCTAGCAAGAGCCTCCCTCTCAGTTCACTCCCATTCATATAGGGTAGGGTTAGAGAGATACAGAACTAGTAGGATATTTTTTACCACCAGACAATACAGTTACTGATTCCCTAAAATCCTGATTCCCTAAAATCAGGATTTTAGGGAATTCTAGTATACAGGTTTTAAAGCATCGTTAGAGTTTCTTGATTGGAATCACCCTTGCTTCCAGCACTTGCAGTTGCAGCCTTGCTTCTGTATTGAATCACTGACCATTGAATAAGATAGGGAAAAACAATCAAGTCAGGGTGATGTGGGGAAGACAGAAAAAAGTATAGTCATCATTACCAGCATCTTCCCCAACCCCTCTTGACAATAATCGCACACTCATCCCACCACCCTTCCCCATTCCCTCTTCCCCAGACCCACAAGATAAAGAAAGAATCTATCTAGTGGGGACACGCCTTTAGTCCCACTCATACTGAGTGTGACCCACACACTGTAGAGGCATGTACACCAGCCCTTTGTGGCTTTATCTCCCCTTGCTTAAACAACCAATGTGTCATTTGCCCATTGCACTTCTCTGGCACACTATGATTCTGAGGAGGATGTCTCTGCCCATTGTTAGGCATTACAGGCTGTAAAGTCTGTTCCTTGATCTGAAGAAATAAGATTTGGCAGTCCATACTGGTGTAACATCCTCTGTTTGGGTTCTTTAAAGCATTCTAAGCATTTGCACCTATCACGAGGTAAACAAAGCCGACTCCAGAGTCAGTGTCTAATCCTGTCAAGACCCAGGTGTAGCTCCCCCAGGGCTATCAGTATCAGTTTCACTTGCCAGCTATGTTCAGGGCCTTCCCTCCATGGAAATCTGCCCCATAGCCACTTGCAATCTCTGTCGGTTTTGCTGGCAGACAGACCATTCTTTTTGGCATTCTGTGCTTCAGAAGATGCAAGAGGACCACGTCTGGTTTCCGCCATCTCTCTACTGCTGCAGTATTCTCATGTCAGCTCATTTCATGGACCCAGCTCCTCTTCCTCTTTTCCCATGCCTTCTTCTTATAGTTTTCTTTAAAGCTAGGTGATAACGTGCTGCATTAAGCTCAGATCAGAACCATGAACTCTGCTTTCACCTCCAAGTGCACCGTTGTGTTTGCATTGGTTCCTGGAATTACATCCTTCAGTACTTCAGATACATTGTGATGATGATTAGTTCGTTTGCTCCTGGTATTGGTGAAAATGTGCTAAAACAGTAACTAAAATGATTAAGACTCAAGGGATTCACCCTAGAGGAAAAATAAGAAGAAGCAGATGTTGTTATTTATTGGCTAAATAATCTAGGAAGACTATAGAAACCACTTACAAGCATTTGAGGGTTGTAATTATGACAAGGGAAGGGGAAGAAGAAAGATAACTGGCTAGAGCAGAAGACAGGAGAATGTGCTGTGTATTGGGCTGTGGAAACTCACCAGGAAAGTGTTACAGACCCAACATCGGAGACACCAGAAACAGATGACAAAGGAGTATATTTAATTCTTTTTCTTCCTTGGATTTTATCTTAAATTGTAAGTGAATGTGTATTGACTTACCAGAGAGAGCTAGGTTTGGCTGGAAGATGTAGCAGTTGGCCCTCTGCTCTCTGCCCTAAAATTTTCCAATCTCTGGACTCCCTCCAGCTCTAGTAAATTACAATTTCTGGGGAGTGGGTCAGGAAATCTGCACTGGTAACAAGCACACTAGGCAATTCTTCTATACACAAAAGTTGGGAACCACCAGGTGTGGTAATAACTAACATTTATGTAGCATTTACTGTTTTATACATGTAATCATTTTAATCCTCATAACAACCATAAGAATTAGGTGTTATTATTGCCACTGTTTTGCAAAAACGAAAACTGCAACAAAGAAAGGTTAAGTCGTTTCCCAACTGACACAACTAAGAAGCACTAGTGCCAGGATTTGCCCCTCACTTGACAGTCTGCTCCTAAGTCCACATTCTTAATGCCCACAGGAAGCTGCCTCTTTGAGAAAGGTTAACTTTGAAGTCCTGTTGGTCTCATGGGCTAGAACTACAAGGAGGAAGGGTTCCATTCCTCTTTTATGTAAAGTGGAATGATCCTTTCTTTTTGTTTTTAAACAGAGGTGAATGAATGATTTAAGGCCCTCTGTGTACAGGTGTGAGCATGTAGTGATTTGAACACCTTAAATTTGTCCTAGATTTGTGCTAACTTGACCATGGGGCTTATATCTTTTTGCATTGAGAATAAAAGGCTGAGATATTTAAGTCTGAAAGGAGCTTCTGCATTTGAAATAGGAAGGTGCTTTCATGAGGAATGTTCATTGCTCTTGAAAAATTGAAACTGCCTACCTGAAAAACAAGTTCAAACCAGGCTTAACAGACTGGACGCCAAGAAAGCGTTTCATAGAAGTTTTTCCAAGTTGGTGTTTGTTTAATAGTGAGTCTTATACTGTAAGTTATCTGGGTTGGTTTTGGTTTGCTTTGTAGTCTGTTATCCAGGATTGTTCTTTCAGCCTTTATGTCCATATTTTTCAACTCATATTATATACTACAGAAAACTAATATTCACAATGATGCACTGAGATGCACTTCTAAAATATCAAAAATAAAGACTTACCCATGGGGAGGTTGTATTCTAGCAGCAAGTGGAGATAAAGAATAAACAAATATAAAAATATGTTAAACAAGATAAATAAATAGTAATGATAAACACTATGTAGAGAATTAAAATAGGCTGATATGATGCAATGTCTATTAACACAAGGTGGTCAAGCAAAGCCTCTGTGCAGAGGAGGTGACAATTAAATGAGATCTGAGTGACAAGTGGAAAAGAACATACTAGGCAAGAAAAGCACCTAGTGTAAGGGCCGTAATATGGTTTGGATTTGTGTCCATGCCCAAATCTCATGTTGAATTGGAGGACAGGGCTGGTGGGAGGTGATTGGATCCTGGGGGTGGATTTCACCCTTGCTGTTCTCATGACTGTGAGTTCTCACAAGATCTGATGGTTTAAAAGCGTGCAGCACTTCCCCCTTCACTCTGTCTCTTGACCTCCTGACGCCATGCGAAGAAAGTGCTTGCTTCCTCTTCACTTTCCACCATGACTCTAAGTTTCCAGAGGCCTCACAGTCATGCGTCCTGTTAAGCCTGTGGAACTGTGAGTCAGTTAAACCTCTTTTCTTGGCAAATTACCCAGTCTCATGTAGTTCTTTATAGCAGTGTGAAGGTGAGATCAACTATGATAGGTTTGGAAACAGAAAGACCAGTGTGACTGGAGTGCAGAGAGGCAGAAAGAGAGTACTGCAGATGAGCGGAGAGGTGGCCTGCAGCCAGAAGCAGAGCTCTGTACACCGGGGCAGGGCAGTTTGATTTGCAGTGGGAAGCAATCGAAGTGCTTTTAGCAGAAGAATAGAGTGATCTAAGTTTTAAATGCTGTCCTGCTGCAAAGTGGACAATGGATTGTAGGTGGCAAGAAAAGAAACAAAAGACTGGCCAGGAGGCTTATGCAGTGGTCCATGGGAGTCTGACTACAGCTCCCAGGTTGTTAAAACTTATCCTATGTGACTTTTTCATTTTATCCTTTTTTATTTTATGTCCTGTTAAAAAAATACATTGTGGGCTGGGCGCGGTGGCTCACGTCTGTAATCCCAGCACTTTGGGAGGCCGAGATGGGCAGATAACCTGAGGTCAGGAGTTCAAGGCCAGCCTGGCCAGTATGATGAAACCCTGTCTCTACTAAAAATACGAAAATTAGCTGAGCATGGTGGCGGGCACCTGTAATCCCAGCTACTCCGGGAGCTGAAACAGGAGAATTGCTTGAACTTGGGAGGCGGAGGTTGCAGTGAGCTGAGATCGCATCATTGCACTCCAGCCTGGACAATAAGAGCAAAATTCCGTCTCAAAAAGAAAAAAAAAAAAAATTACAGGAGGCCCTGATTTTTACTGAGCTCTTGCACTAGGCACCAACAGACCAGACCAAACCACAATGGAGTCACTCATACTAAGTGCCACATAATCAAACTGAAGCATTCAGAAAGTAGATAGATCCCCAAACACACCAATTGTTCTGACAACAGGAGATTCCGGTCTGCCTGCATTAGCATAATAAATGAGTCTCCTCTGCTTTAACCCTCCCAAAATAAAAAAAGGAAGAAATCTGAAGTTACCTGATGTTAACCAATCAGCTTTTTTTTTTTTCTATTGCTCTGTTTCCTTGTTCCCACCTTATAAAGCCCCCTGTCCTGCCATGCCCTGTGGGAGCTCTCATTCTGTTTTATAGAATGGAGGCTGCCCCATTCATGAATGGTGAATAAAAGCCAATTAGGTCTGGTGCCATGGCTCATGCCTATAATCTGAGCACTCTGAGAGGCTGAGGCAGGAGGATTACTTGAGCCCAGGTGTTCAAGACTAGCTTGCGCAACATGGTGAGACCCACCCACCTATACAAAAAAAAAAAAAACTTAAAAATTAGCCAGGTGTGGGTATTGTGGTGGTCTGGGGTCCTAGTTACTCAGGAGGCTGAGTTCTGCCATGCCCTGTGGGAGCTCTCATTCTGTTTTATAGAATGGAGGCTGCCCCATTCATGAATGGTGAATAAAAGCCAATTAGGTCTGGTGCCATGGCTCATGCCTATAATCTGAGCACTCTGAGAGGCTGAGGCAGGAGGATTACTTGAGCCCAGGTGTTCAAGACTAGCTTGCGCAACATGGTGAGACCCACCCACCTATACAAAAAAAAAAAAAACTTAAAAATTAGCCAGGTGTGGGTATTGTGGTGGTCTGGGGTCCTAGTTACTCAGGAGGCTGAGTTCTGCCATGCCCTGTGGGAGCTCTCATTCTGTTTTATAGAATGGAGGCTGCCCCATTCATGAATGGTGAATAAAAGCCAATTAGGTCTGGTGCCATGGCTCATGCCTATAATCTGAGCACCATGAGAGGCTGAGGCAGGAGGATTACTTGAGCCCAGGTGTTCAAGACTAGCTTGCGCAACATGGTGAGACCCACCCACCTATACAAAAAAAAAAAAAAACTTAAAAATTAGCCAGGTGTGGGTATTGTGGTGGTCTGGGGTCCTAGTTACTCAGGAGGCTGAGGCAAGGGGATGGCTTGAACCTAGGAGGTCAAGGCTGCTGTGAGCCATGCTCACGCCACTGCCACTGCACTCTAGCCTGGGTCACAGAGTGAGTGAGGCCCTGTATCAAAAATTAAAAAATATATATACCATTTAGATCTATAACTAAATTTGTTGTAATTTTGTCTTTTGGCAGTCCTTTTTCATCTCAGGATATTACACTATCTTGCAAAATGATTGTGATAGTATGTGAAAATTGTTTTGTTTTAGTGTCTTTATTAGGAAAAAAAAAATTAAAGTCAATCCCTTGTTTTTACCCCAAGTTTTGTTTTTGAAATTGTGCTGATTTGGATTGGAGTCTACTGGCCTACTCTTCTAGACCATGGAGAGAATACACAATATCCTAGAAAACACAGAAACGAAGAGTGTGCATAGCACGTTTCTTGAAATGAATGACTGAACAATGAAGCACAGGACAACATAACAACACAGTATAACCTCAGGACGCATTGAGTCATTTGGCCCTCACTTGGGCATGCCCTTGGCTTCTTTCTTGGTGTCTTTTATTGAAGCTTCCCAGGAACACACCTGTCCTGCCTCTGATTTGAACCTTCTTGATTCCCACCCTCAGCAGTGTTCTCTCCCACAACTTCAACAGAGATTCTCTAATCATCCACAAAGGCATTAAAGCTCCACTCAGTTTATATTTATGTCCTTTTCCCCGGGATGGAAAGAAACCTCTGTGTTGATTGGGATCATTAGAAATTCCCCCAGAGAGACATGGACTCATTATGTTCTTCCCGTGTGTTAATATGGATTTACCAGAAGCCCCTGGAGAGCCGTGTGTTTATACGCACAGTTCCTGTTCGAGAAGGGTAACTACCTGCAGTGTTTACAGTGCACAGGCCCTTTGGAAATGGTCTCCAAGTGACTGTAAATAAATTGAAGTGAGTTAGAGGCACACTGTTCTAGACGCGTGCTGTTTCTTCTGGGCAGGCTCCCTGGGGAAGGATGAATTGATGCTGTGTTGAGCTCTCCCTGCACAAAGAAGAAAGTTTTCTGAGGAGGAGCCCCGGAGAAGAGCAGGGGAGAGGGTAAAGAGGGAGGGAGAGAGGAAGGCGTCCTTGGCCACTGAATGTGTGATACTGTGGGGCTTTTACAAACTATCCTTTTTAAAACCTACAATTTCAGGCCTGAAATTAAAATTTAGGTACATCAGGATGGTGCAGAACATTAATGTGGAGGGAAATTCAGAGTATTTTTATCAGGGCTTCTTATAAACTCAGTGTAACCACAGAACCAATTCAGTCTGGTTCAGTGTTGTCTGTAACAATATTTAACAAAGTGATGGGTTGTTTTTCAATTGCAACAGACCCCCAGGTTGCAAGTCAAGTAACCAGAGCATGCCCAGATGAAGCAAGCATGTCAGATTTGAGACTGTGGAGCTAACCTGAAGGAAAAAGTCGTCCGTAAGCAGCACCTAAGTACTCAGATCAAGAGGCCAGGCCCAATTAAGAAGGGAGAGGTGCCCTGTTTTGTTGCAGTATGAAGTTAAAAGCCAATGACCCAACACCACATCTTTGTATCACCCAATCAGGTCACACCTCTTTGCATCTTCCTATCTTCCTCATAGCTACTCTCTGCCTATAAAACCTGTCCCCAGTCCCCAGCTCTGGGAGACAGACTTGAGCACTGCTCCCTGTCTCCTGGCCAATTAACTTGCAATAAAGCTTTTTTTTCTCCTTAAAAGCCAGTACCATATTATTGTTTTCTATATGTGTTGAGCAGTGAGCCCATTGCTTGGTAACTCTGGGGTGTGGGATCTAGTGGTGGTGCTTCAGGGAACAGGAGGTGCAGTGCCGTCTTGAATTCCTTGAAAACACAGGCAAAACGTAGTTAATATAAGTACATATGCATTTTTTCTAAGGAGCATATTCTTAGCTGTTATCACACCAAAGAGCCTATAAAAAACACATTGCTGTTCTCTCATCCCCATAGGAGTGGCTGCTTTTCTGTTCCCTGGTATAGGGCTCTCTTCCAGGACCACAGTTTTTTTCTTTTACTTAAATGCGAGCTATCTTTCAAAGAGCGCTAGAACAGAAAGATGTACCATATCTAAAGTGCCTGGCTTCTGAGTGTGTGAACAAGACAATGCATGTCTCTTTTCCCTTGCCTGGCTACGGCCTTCCCATGACTTTCTTGCTTTCCCAATTGTGTGCCCCTGAGGCCTCTCCTGGGAAGCGCACCCTCTCTCGGGGATGGTGCTCTCTAGCCCCTGTGAGCCCATTACTCCTCTCCTCTCCTGGTCTGTTTTTGAAGGAGCCAAAGGGAGTTTCACATGCAGCAAAGATTATTTGTATTCGTATTTGCCACAGTCTGGAAGGTTCTCAGCTTATAAGAGATCATTATTAAGGTTATTTCAGAAAAAAGATTGTTTTCTTTTCCTATTACCTGCTTCATTTTTAATGAGAAATGAAAACTAAGCCTAATATAATTAGAGACTCATAGAGCTGACAGAAAATAATTGTCAACTTCCAGCTCAATACAATAAGTATTGATTCATTCAGTGAACTTTCCTTTGAAGCCTATCTACTGAATGTGGAGGACACAAGGATAAGCAAGACAGACTAAGGAAAAATTGTTCATGATCTATTAAAAGGCAGTTAAGAAGTTTTAAAAATTGGTTAGGTGCTATAACGGAAATACATTCAGTATATGACACCTAAGATTTGTTTTTATTTTTAATTTTTTAAATTTGCATACATTTAAGGAGCAGAAGTGCAGTTCTGTTATATCATGGATATGTTACTGGCACCCTGGGTTCTTGTAATCTCTCAAGATAGAAATCAAGAGAGATCACAAGACATAGCAGCAAAGAGGACATTTATTTAGCTTGTGCACAAGGAAGCCAGCACTGTGGAAGGAAAACGTGGGGAGGGGTGGGTATGTCCCTGGAAGATAGTATGGGGGTTACCTTTAAAGGATTTTTTCTATAGGGAAGGGTTTTGTCAGGGCACAAATAGGAGGGGTTTCTCTAGCCCTTGTGCAGTGGCTTGGCATGCTTCTTTAGACATTGAACATAGCATTAGCATTTTAAATCTCTATCCCTGGGTGACATTTTTTGCAATAAAATGAGGAAGGGGTAAGTATAAGTTGAAGTTTAACTGCACATATGGGGTCCTGGGGAACTCCTTAGCCCCATAAAGCAGGAACTTGTGGTTAATAGCTTCTTGGGTCTTTTGTTGCTGATTGGCTGGAAGTTAGGTAAGCTATAGCTTGAGTAAGGGACTTTTGTGCTTTTTCTCTAGACCACATCAAAACAAAAAGCCAGCCAGCCTGCTTGTCTCAGATATATTGTGTGGTGGTGAAGCTGGGCTTTTAGGGTAACCATTACATGAATAATGTACATGTACCCGTTAAATAATTTCTCATCCCTCACCTCTCCACCACCCTTCTGAGTTTCCAAAGTGTATTATTCCATACGCTGTGTCCGTGCGTACAGATTATTTAGCTTCCACTTATAAGTGAGAACATGCAGCATTTGACTCTTTGTTTCTGAGTGTTTCACTTAAGATATGGCCTCTGGTTCCATTGGATGGTGTTCTGGATGGACTATTATCAAACTTTTGCCTGAACATTTCTGACTATTCAGTTCTAAAATATCAGACTGAGCTGAAATTGTCTCTTAGTTACTAATATTGTATATTAAGTATATATGCCCAAAGGGTCAGGCAGGCTTACTAACTGAGTGAAGAGAGTTGGGTATAAGGTTATAGCCATTTGATTCAGGGGCACTTTGCATATTAAACATATGAAAATGCTTTCTTCTTTCAGAGGAGATTTGTTTTCTTCTATTTTTCTTCTTAAAATGTGCATTTCTGCCTGTGTTTAATATCCCATGTCTAATAGTAATATAGACAAAAAAAAATCCACTCTTCTCTTTACCATAAGATACACAGTAATGCATATATAATGATAAATGACAGCTTCAGTTTGGGAACGCAGTGAGGATTGTGAGGGACTATGGCAAATTGTGAACACCTGCTTCATCTAAATGGACGCCTAAATTATCCATGCAGGCTGACCCAGTGTGACTAATTCCTCTGATATTTCAAGAAAAGCCAACACAAAACTTTCATGTTTGGATGTTAAACATGTAACAGCTAATCAAATAAGTTCACAGACTAATCCTGGCCCATGGCAGTCTATTTACTACATTTGAACAGACAATGATCTTTGTAACTCCAAAGAGGATATTTCTTTGGATTGTTACTCAGAACAAATGTACTCCTTCAGTATTTCATTCACTCATTCATTCTTTCATCCGTCTATTCCTTCCAATATTTATTGAGTGCATATGAGTCAACCATTATGCACTGCGTATAAAGCTAAAACTAAAAATATGATAACGATCCTGACCCTGAGGAATTTGCCTCCTTTCCATCTCTCATTTTGTCTACACTGAACCTTTTACAACAAACTTGAGCCTTTGAGATTGGCTCTTTCCTCTTCTGATCACCCAATTTTAATGAATGACTTAGTTGGTCAGGAAGGCTGAGTCTGAAGAAGTATGAAACTGTAAATTTGGCCACCCTGAGGACACTGAGCCTAGATTCTCTTCTCTGAGGACAGAAGCCTTCATGCCCTTCTCTCCAGGATCTGTCTGATTTTTTTATTGATCCTCAGATCAGGAAAGTGGAGGTTTTAGTTGCTCCTCCCAGTAGTCTAGTCCAGTTGTCCCCAACCTTTCTGGCACCAGGGACCAGTTTCATGGGAGAAAATTTTCCCATGTACCGGGGTGGCAGGGGAATGATTTTGGGATGATTCAAGTGCCTTACGTTTATTGTGCACTTTATTTCTATTATTATTTGCATATTAAACATATTGTAATTATTAATGTAATAAAATAATATTACAATAAAAATATTGTGATATATAATGAAATAATGATACAACTCACCATAATGTAGAATCAGTGGGAGCTCTGAGCTTGTTTTCCTGCAACTAGATAGTCCCAATTGGATGGTGATGATGGGAGACGGTGACAGATCATCAGGCATTAGATTTTCATAAGGAGCGCACAACCTAGATCCCTCACATGTGCAGTTCACAATAGGGTTTGCACTCCTATGATAATCTAATGCTGCTGCTGATCTGACAGGAGATGGAGCTCAGGTGGTAATGTGAGCAATGGGGAGTGGCTGTGAATACAGATGAAGCTTCACTTGCTGATCCATTGTTTACCTCCTGCTGTGCAGCCTGGTTCCTAACAGGCCACGTACCAGTATTGACCCATGGCCTGGTAACTGGGGTCCTTTGGTCTAGTCCACTGACCTCTCCCCATTTCCTCTGGGTGGGGCATATAACAATTGGACTATTTCATAAGGTCAAGTCTCACCTCAGAGCACTGGAGTCAGATCCACCCAATACTTCATTTTTCTGGTCTTTGGTGGGAAAAAGATTACTTCAATTTTCTTTCCCTGCGAGAATGAAAATGAAGTGGACAACATCTCTTTCCTGTTCCAATTTTATTTGTCATACTATAGTCTGAGATATTCAGAATCCCATAGGTTGTAAGTTGTGTATATATCAGGTATTTGGAATTAGCCTGTCATTACCAACTTAGAAATCTGCCATAATTATTTCTGAATAGTCCAGTGGGAACAAAAAAAGGAACGATCAACAAGTTCTGCTCTCTATTCCTTAGATTGATCTGCCAGAATATAACTAGAACTGTTTAAAAATCTGTGGTTTATAAATTCTGCATGTAATCAGGTGTTGGGAATTCCATAACATCTATACCAAAATGGTGGCTAATAACCACATGTGAGTTTTTGAGCACTTTAAATGTGGCTAGTCCACACTGAAATATGTAGTAAGTGTAATATATAAATAAAATTTTAAAAACAAAAGCAAAAGAATATAAAATATCTCATTGATGATTTTTGAATATTGATTACCAATTGAGAAGATAATATTTTGGATATATTGGCATAATTAAAATATATTATTAAAAATAGTTTCACCTATTTTTTTAAACATGGCTACTAAAATATCTAAAATTACATATGTGGCATGCACTATCTTTCTGTTGTATAGTGCTGGTCTAGACCTTACTTTTGTCAACTGACTTACCAAAGAGGAAGCATTTGCATAACAAAAACAAGTTAAGGTACAGGATAAAGACTGGACTAGTGTTTTGGTAAAATACTTTAGTTGTGTAGACATCTGCAGGCAATATCTGTTAGGATGTATGCCCCCCAACCATGCTCTCTACTCTACTTTTCCCTGTAAAAATATTAACTCAATTGGGATTGTTATCTTAGTTATAAGAAGATTTATTTTAAGATAAAGTTTAGAAGTCTGTTTTTTTCGGGATTTCTATCTCAGGAAATACTTAAAGAGATTGAACAGTATGTTTCTTTTCTTTCTTTTTGGGGAGGATTTTTTTTTAGTTTAACTATAATAGTCTTACAATACAGAGTCTTGGTTGAATGGGAATTTCTGTAAGAGGGCTTTTAGTAAACATTCTAAAACTTATGCTTTTCTTCATTCTATTTATTTCAGCAGCAGCTGTGAATAAGCTCTCTGATACCCTGAAGAGTCCCTTGTGAGGTGGTCACTAATGGTGCTTCCAGGTGCACAGTTTGGGAGGTTGGTTTGTGGTGGCACCATGGTGGAGAAAAAACATTCATTCCTGGTTTTTCCCAACTGTGGATATGATCGTAAGGGAAATCATCTCTAGTGGCGGGGACTCTTGCCTCCAGCCCTCTGGGACTTGCCTCTGGATCACCATTTGTTCAGGGAAGACCATAGCAGCCAGAATGATGTATTTTGGGCTTGGATTGCCTTCTGTGTGGAGTGAGGAGACAAATGGGCTTAGCACCTACCTTCTAGTCTTTTCCATGACACTAAAATTTTTTAAAATATAATTTTACTATATTTAAGGTTCTTTAATCATAATTCTGGAAGAAAGAAAAATGATGCAGACTCAAATTTATAGAATAATTACGTGTTGGGACACATTTTTAACTAAGTAATCAAATAGCTTATCTTTATAAATGACAGATTTTTCTCTGCTTTTCCTCATGCTATTTTAATGGTATCTGTAGTCTCTTTGTAACTAATGCAGAGACATTACTTTTGTTTATTTTCCTCCTGGCTGACCATATTTTTGACAGGCATGAACTCATTCTGTTTCCGTGCAGTAAATATAATTTTATACTGACAAGTGGCTTTTAAGCTGATGTACACCTGTGACAAAGCTGTCTTTGCGAATCACAGACTTGCTTTTGTTACGAGCTACTTTTTGCTGTGCATCCTATTCACACTGAGGACCTAGATGAAGTAATAGACTGAAAATTAAGTACAGTCATGTGCTGTATAACTGCATATATGGGGTAGATTTGTAAGATTATATTGGAGATGAAAAATTTCTAATGTCTAGTACATCATAGTTGTTTTGTCATCAAGGCGCAATGCCTTATGCATGGGTTTGTGGTGATGCTGGTGTAAACAAACCTAGTACTGCAAGTCTTGCAAAATAGAGCACATATAATAATATATGTTACATAAGACTTGATAGTAATAATAAATGACTATGTTAGTGTTTACATACTTACTATACTTTTTATTGTTATTTTACAGTGTACTCTTTCTAGTTATTAAAAAAAATAAAGCTAACTGTAAAACAGCTGCAGGTAGGTTTTTCAGGAGATGTTCTAGAAGAAGACATTGTTATAGGAGAAGACAGCTCCACGCATGTTATTGTCCCTGAAGACCTTCCAGTGGGAAAAGATGTGAAGATGAAAGACATGGATATTAATGATCCTGACCCCACGTAGGCCTAGGCTAAAGTGTGGGTTTGTGTCTTGGTTTTTAACAAAAATGTTTGGAAAGTAAAAAGTTAAAAATGATTTTCAAAATAAAAAATCATTATAGAATGAGTATAAAGAACAAAAATCATTTTGTACAGTTGTACGGTGTGTTTATGTTTTAAGCAGTTATTACAAAAAAGTAAAAAGGTTTGTTAAAAATGTTAAAGTCTATGAAATAAGTAAATTACAATAGATAACATTAATTTAAAGTCTACAGTAGTGCATAGTAATGTCTTAGGCCTTCACATTCACTCACCACCCACTCACTGACTCACCCAGGGCAACTTCTCGTGCTGCAAGCTCCATTCATATACCTACCATTGTGTTACAATTGCCTATGGTATTCAGTACAGGCACAGTGTAGGCACACTGTGCAGGTGCCTACGAGCAATAGGCTATTCCTTGTAGACTAGGTGTGTAATGGCCTATACCATCTAGGTGTGTGTAGGTACACCCTATGATGTTCACACAACATAACTAAATCGCCTAAAGACACATTCCTCAGAACATGTCCTTGTTATTAAGTGATACATGACTGTATAAGCTAAATTTTCTTCTCTCTACTTGATTTCAAGTAATAGCTGGTAAGCAGGACTTCAAAAACCACTAACATATTGTCTTCATTTTTATAAAGTTTATACCAACTATCTGCATGACAATTTCCCTTTGTGTATAATCACAATGGACTTTATTAAGCATCCCAGTGAACAGTTTTTTAAATTATTAAACATCATTATCATTATAAATACAAATAAAGGCCCACAGTCTTTTATTGCAGTAAATTGATATGTAATGTTTTTCAAGCAGCAAGCATCATGAAGTGCCTATTATCATGCTGGCGCTTTATTCTTACTCCAAATGTATGGTTTACCTTTTCCTCATCTTGTTTTTTCTGCATAGTATTTATGATACAGAACTGTGAATGCTTTGAAAGGACTGTATGAAAGTTAGCATAACGTTCTTCAAGTTAGAATGACAAGCTATGTGAAAAATGTGTATATTTATATATTTATGTATGTATATTTATAGATATTTATATATCTATATAAACACACACATATATATGTATAAATTATATTCCAAGTTATTTCATAAGTCTAGTGTCTCCATGGGAACAAAATGAAAGTTATGAATTTATAAGGCAGAGATATCCAGGCTTTGAAGTCCTCTTTTCGTGATGCAAAGAGCTGGAATTGTCCGGTCCCCTGTGCCCCATCACAGTTAACCACAGGTAGTCTACCTGCAGTAGGCACCTGTTTCTCTCAGTCTAGACAAAAGCTTTCAAGGGACACATGGGCAAAACATTTTCTTTTTTTTTTTTTTTTTTTGAGACGGAGTCTCGCTCTGTCACCCAGGCTGGAGTGCAGTGGCCGGATCTCAGCTCACTGCAAGCTCCGCCTCCCGGGTTTACGCCATTCTCCTGCCTCAGCCTCCCGAGTAGCTGGGACTACAGGCGCCCGCCACCTCGCCCGGCTAAGTTTTTGTATTTTTAGTAGAGACGGGGTTTCACTGTGTTAGCCAGGATGGTCTCGATCTCCTGACCTCGTGATCCGCCCGTCTCGGCCTCCCAAAGTGCTGGGATTACAGGCTTGAGCCACCGCGCCCGGCCGCAAAACATTTTCTTAACAGCCCAGTTCCCAGAGGCTTAACTTCCACCTGTTTACTTTCCTAGAACAGATGTGCTTGAGAATGTGCTGTGGCCATGGAACCAGGATGATTCTCTTCACCTCTCTTTCCTGTTCACAGTGAACTTGTCTTTACAAGTCATGATTCTCACTGCTCCAGAATCTTACTAATGCCTTCCTTACACCTCTGGTGTAGAAACTTGAGGTAGTGCAAATGGACAATTGAAGTGCTGGGGTCAACAAAAACCTCCTTTAATTAAGGCTCAATAAAGCCAAAGTCCACTTCCTAATTTCTCCCAGTCTCTTTCTCTAAAGAGTAAAGCATGACATTAGAAATAGCATATTTTGATCTCTGTTGCAATGTTCTGAATTCAGAAGGGTTCTCATCAAAATAGGTACCATCAGTTTATTTGAATTAAAAACATGAAACGATAGTTTCTGACAGAGAGTTAGTCTGATTTGCAATTGGTTTGATAATGAAAACTGATTTTGCCAATTAAGCTAAATTGTAGACATCCTTCATAAATGGAATGAGTTAAATCTCCCCATTTTAATGAAAATATTTAAAACATATATTATTTTGTATGCAAATATATAATACATGTATTCTATTTTTTAAAATTGATATATTAAAAAAAGTTTTTTTGCAAACGTGTATTAAAATTGACAGAATGTTCACTTCATAACTTAATTGGATTGAGCAGGGTGCCTCTAGCTGAAAGAGTAACAAATATAAAAAAAAACTCCTTTAATAAAGGACCAGGCTTTTGGTGCATTTTTCAGAAAGTAGAGGAGTAAAACATGATTCTAATGACAGAGTTACAAATCACTTTGCATCAGGTGGGTTCCAGTTGTTTGCTTTCACAAAGGAATTGAGTTTTCAGTTGATACAAAATTAAAGATAATTTTTGATGATAAATCACTATGTGCATTTTGGCATTCTGAAAGGAATTCATAGAACTGAATCATTCCTATGAGACAACTCTTCCTATTATCATATGAACTATCCATAAAGAAAAAACTGGGAATACTGTTGATGTTGCTCTAGCAATAGGTAATATTCAGATACAAGAACAATAGCCCCCAAAAATGCATTTTTACATTTAACATTTAATTGTCAAAATGTGTTATACAGATGTGTGTGTGTGTGTGTATATATACACATATATATATACACACACACATATTTGTGTGGTTTGATCAAGTCTGAATTAATAATAAAGCTAATAACAGTGCAAATTGAACTTTTGGCATGTTAAACCATATGATTACAATACATTTAAAAATTTAAATGTATACACATACTTATGATGTTGAAGGATCAATTAATAAGAGATTTTGAAGCATAAATATATATTACAGTAAGTTAAAATGCTGTGGGTAAAATAGAACAGAAATATTTCTTTCAGGGAGAAAGGAATTATGTAAAATAGCTTTTAAGGAAGAGTTTCTTCATGTTTGTATAAATGAAAAATGATGGAGTTTCACATTGCTATGGCATTTAGACTCCACTGGGCACATTTAAAGCAGTGATATTAAGGTTTTATTTTAAAATGTCAGTATATACAATGAACTGAAAATCTTTTTATTTAAAATTATGATGCAAATTTAAATATTAACCTAAAAGATGAGAGAGGACACATAATTTTTTAAAATTCTTTTATGAGGCAAAAAGATAAAATGCCACTACTGTGAACTCTATAGAACTCTGACAATAGGTCACTGGCAGTGTGTTACATTGCTTTAAATGTCAGCATTATAGTTCTAGTAAGTGATTTTTTTAGTCTAGTTGAAAATCTATACTTAAAGTACCTTGGAGACAATGATCGGAAGAAGGAACAAATGAGCAAGGCAGGTAACCATCTTCATTCAATGCTTGCAGAGAGGGAGTACATGAAACTGCAGGTGACCTTGGGCATAGTGATCATAAGCTGATAAAGCTTAGGTTGAATTCTAAGCAAAAAGGAAAGTTCTATTAGTAAAATGACTTTTTAAAAAGTTTCAGCAGGCTTTGATACTAAATGCAAAAAAGCCATGGAAACAAGACAAAAGGGGCAAAGGAGTCTGAAAGCAGATATTCATTTAGGGAAGGATGTTAAAGAAGGCTATTTGCATTCACAGGAAGATAGGAGATGTATAGGAAGAAGTCGAGAAAATTATTTGATAAAGCAAATTACCATAGAAAATGAAAAACAAAAAGATTAATTTTAAAAACAAGACCTCAGTTCAGCTTTCTACAAAGAGACAGAAAAAGAAATAGATGTGCTTTGTGCAAAACATAAAGATAAATTATATTTTAAAAATTAAGATTATGCAGTGACATGGTTTTTCTTCACAGAAATCTCATCTTGAATTGTAGCTCTCATAATTCCCACATGTTGTGGGAGGGACCTGCTGGGAGATAACTGAATCATGGGGGCAGTTTACCCCATACTGTTCTTACGATAGTGAATAAGTCTCATGGAATCTGATGGTTTTGTAAGGGGTTTCTCCTTTCGTTTGACTCTCATTTCCTCTTGCCTGCTGCCATGTAAGACATGCCTTTTGTCTTCTGCCATGATTGTGAGACCTCCCCAGCCACATGGAACTGTGAATCCATTAGACCTCTTTTACTTTATAAATTACCCAGTCTCTAGTATGTCTTTATCAGAAACGTAAGAACAGACTTATACATGCAGACAAAAGGGTAATGAGAATTAGCACACGTTCATTGAATTAGGAACAAAATATACACCGTAACTGATCAAAGAAAGGAAGAAAAACATTTTGAAACTACTTTTTTGCCATTAATTTGACTTAGAGTATTTCATCTGCCATATGAATCACACACAATAAATATTTAATAAGCATCTACTGGGCCTAAGGCATTCTGTTGGTACACACAGACACACCTTGGTCCCCAGCCATGAGTTGTTTAGATCTCATGGGAAAGCAAAAGAACATAAAAATAACTACAAGAACTAGTGGTGTATTGAGATCCAAACAAGAAACTTAGCCAGGAGGAAAATTAATTTTAACTTGGGTAGGCAGAAAAGAATTTGTGCATTTACTCATTCTTTCTACAAATATTCACATGCGTATTTTGTGACAGCATAGAATGCTTGATGATGGTTCCAGGGAACTTCTGAAAGTGTTGATGGTATCTGAAGTTCTAGCTCCATTCACCTTCCTGGCATGGCAGCCTTCAGTTTGAAGCCAAAATATATGTTGCCTATTTGCATGAATGTTTCGTTGACCATGAGTTGACCAAGTCCTTTTTGAATTTCTCAGTATCTCAGTTTTGCATTTCACTATAACAGAATTAAGTCTGCCCGCCTTAGGATGATGGTCAAGGTTTTTCATTTTCTCATCCCAATTTAACCTCCAGCTTCATCTTGCCATCACCCTCCCCTATCCCTTCCATACTTATATGTGTTCTCCATTCTTGTGATTTTATGCCTCCCCTTCTGAAAACACTCCATATTGTTTTAGACACCTGTTCTGTCACTCTTGTTGGTTCCTCTGCCTCAAATACACTTTTTCTCTCTGACTTTGAATGCATATTTCCTTCACTTTTATTTCCTGAAATCCTCCTCAATTGTCCTCAAATCTTCATTCATGGGCTGGCTCTTCTATGCAGCCTTCCCGGACCCTACATTCAAAATTATTCCCTTTCTCTGACTTCCCATGGCAATCAATCCTTCTTAGATTAAAAGGATCTCTAACTTGTTTTTCAGGAGGCTGAATCAGGGCTGTGTCGAGGAATATTTTTCTCCAAGGGTTTCTCTCTTCTTCTTGCTGCTCTGTTTGTTTCTGGGGACCTGGGTGATGCTGGTGAAAGAGACAGGCATCACGGTGTTTGGAGTGTGCTTGGTTTATACCTCTTTTTCCTTTTCCACAAGCAAGATAAGTCAAAGTCATAGTCATTTTAAAAGTTTTAATATCAAGCAGCAGAAAGGCTATTCAGAGAAATTTTCTTAAAACACTGGTCTTCAAACTGTCACTTTAAAAAGTAGTACTAGGACTTTTTCTAAGGTGATCTCATATGGCACTCCATCATAATAAATAACATTTACTTTATTAGTATAAATTTATTTTAAAAACTAAAACTTTTAACATTTACTTATTATAAAATCAACAAAAAATTTGGCACAGGAAAACACCAGTTGGCTGCAAATTTATATCTACATGCAGTTTATTTCAGTTTTTTGTTTCAGTTGTACAGTCTTGAGAAAATTCTTGATCTGCACAGAAAAGTACTTGCCAAATAATAATAGCATTTTTATAGCTTATGAATTTCTGAACATTTTTCAATTAAACAGATGCTAGGTTTGTAAAAGTATTAAATAAAAAATTTTAGGTTCAGAGTTGTGTACTTAAACATAAACAACTGTAAACATAAGTAAACATAAATACTGCAAGTATTTATAACAGAATACTATTGAAATGCATCATGCTAATTATTTTGGTTATTGAAAAACTAAATAGCGTTCCTGCAGTGCAAACATTCGTGGAGTAGATGTGTCTAGTTTTTGCCTGTCACCCATTTCCATTAGCATCCAGCACATGTATGTTATAGCAATATACTTGCTTGAACAATTTTACATGTACTGACATGGATAGGCTTGAGCTATAAAGAAAAGAAAAACACAGCCAGACTTGTACCTCTCTCACCAATGACACATTTTCATTTACAGTTTACATGAGGACACTGAGAGTCTTTGAGGTTAAGTCAATTAAGTTAGACAGTGACCGTGTATGAATGAATGTCTGAGTGAATTAGACTTTGAGTCCTGGGTTAATTTTACCTCTCCATGGTTTCTTCATGTTAATCATGCCGCTTGTTGATTGGTGATTTTTGGTGACAGATTCAGTGACTGTTTGACCGTCTTTATGAGCTCCCTCTAAAACTGTCAGCTCTAAAGGAATAGTCATCAGAGTAAACAGACAACCCACAGATTGGTAGAAAATATTTTCAAATGACACATCCAACAAAGGACTGATATCCAGAATCTACAAGGAACTCAAACAAGTCAGCAAGAAAAAACAAATAATCCCATCCAAAAGTGGGCAAATGACATGAACAGACATTTCTCAAAAGAAGATATACAAATAGCCAACAAACATATGAAAAAATGCACATCACTAATCATGAGGGAAATGCAGATTAAAACCACAATCAGATACCACCTTACTCCTGCAAGAATGGTCATAATTAAAAAGTCAAAGAAACAATAGACGTTGGCATGGACATGGGGAAAAAGGAACTCTTATACACTGCTGGTAGGAATAGAAGGAAATTAATGCAACATCTATGAAAAAAGATTTCTTAAAGAACTAAAAGTAGATCTACCATTTGATCCAGAAATCCCACTACTGGGGATCTACCCAAAGGAAAACGAGTAATTATATCAAAAAGATACCTGCACATGTATAATTATTGCAGCACAATTCACAATTGTCAAGATATAAAACCAACCTAAGTGCCCATCAACCTATGAGTAGATAAAGAAAATGTGGTATATATACACCATGGAATATACACTACTACATATACACTACTCAGTACCTATACACTACTCAGCCACAAAAGAGAATGAAATAATGTTTTTTGCAGCAACTTGGATGGAGCTGTAGGCTATTATTCTAAGTGAAGTAACTCAGGAATGGAAAACCAAATACCATGTTCTCACTTATAAGTGGGAGCTAAGCTGTCGGTACACAAAGGGATACAGAGTGTTATAATGGACTATTGCAACTCAAAAGGGGGAGGTGGGAAGGGGGAAAATGATTAAAAAATGACATTTGGAGTACAATGTACACTATTCGAGTGACGAAAACATTAAAATCTCAGACTTCACTACTATAAGATTCACTCACATAATCAAAAACTACTTGTACCCACAAAGCTCCTGAAATCAAAAAATATATTTTTAAAAAACCTGTTAACTCTAGAGTGCACAATCTCCTCAGTGTGGTTGCCAGTGAGCTTTGTCTGGGTCTACAGATGTTGGTAAAAGCTGGGTCACACACAGCCTGAGGAGAGAGAAGAAAGAGCGAAGCAGTGAAAAAGAACATTTAGAGCTGGTCCCATTGACAGGAGCAGTGATCTGAGATTATGTGAGGTGGGTAACGATGATACCCCAAGACTACCCAGACTGGTGATGCTGGCTCCCAACAGGTGGCTATTTTCCCAAGGTCTATTTTGGTGGTAATTAATCATAAAGATTAAGTGTAATCATATCTTTCAGAGACCCATCTTGTATCTTGTGTTATTTGGTTTTAGGCAAATGACCACAGAATGAAAACTCTTGTGTTTGCCACATGCCACAATCACATCCATAAATTTTATAGCTGAAGACATACCAGTGAGACAGTATCACGCAACCCTTGCCCTAAGCTCTTTTTCCCCACTCCCAGGCCTTTTCATTCTCCCATAATCTTACCTATATTTTCTTTTTTAATTAAATTAAATTTTATCTTTTTATCTATTTTATAAAGTTATATTTTAGTTGACAAATAATAATTGTATATATTTCTGGAGAACAGTGTCATGTATTGATAGATGTACACATTTAGGAATAATCAAATCAGGTTAATTAGCATACCTATCACCTCAAATTTTCAACGCTTATCATTTTCTTGGGGTAAGAACATTAAAAATCCTCTCTTTTAGCTATTTTGAAATAGACAATATACTATTATTAACTGTAGTCATCATGCTGTGCAATAGAACACCAGAACATTTCTCCTATCTAACTGAAACTTTGGACCCTGATATGGTTTGGCTCTGTGTCCCCACCCAAGTCTCATCTTGTAGCTCCCATAATTCACATGTATTACGGGAGGGACCTGGGGGAGATGATTTAACCATGGGGGTGAGTCTTCCCTGTGCTGTTCTCATGATAGTGAATGGATCTTATGAGATCTGATGGCTTTAAAAATGGGAGTTTTCCTGCACAAGCTATCTTTCCTTGTCTGCCGCCATGTGGGACATGCCTTCCACCACGATTGTGAGGCCTCTCTAGCAATATGGAACTGTAAGTCCAATAAGCCTCTTTCTTTTGTAAATTGCCCAGTCTGAGGTATGTCTTTATTGTCCAATAAACCTCTTTCTTTTGTAAATTGCCCAGTCTGAGGTATGTCTTTATCAGCAATGTGAAAATAAACTAATACAGACCCATTCATCAACACCTCCCGTTTCCCATCCACAACCCCCCTCCAGTAGCCTCTGGTAACCACCATTCTACTCTCTGCTTTTATGAGTTTGAAATTTTTAGATTCTGGATATAAATGAGGTCATAGCTATTTCCCCAAGGAAGGCAACAGATACATGAAAAAAATACTCAAAATCTCTAAGAGAAATACAAATTTAAACCACAACGAGATAGCACCTCACATCTGTTAGGATGGCTATTATCAAAAAGATGAACGGTGGTGTTGGTGAGGATATGGAGAAAAGGAAACACTCGTACACTGTTGATGATATAATAAATTAGTACAGCCATTTTGAAAAACAGCATGGTGTTTCTTTAAAAAACTAAAAATAAAATTACTATATAATCCAGCAATGACCTATATTTTCTTTACAGCCTTCTCAAACCCTCCTAGTTCCTCCTATTGTGGAGCTCCTTGGCAGGTACTTCTGGTCTGACTGCAAAGCAATGAGGCACTTTGTTGTTAATGCTAGAGACACCAGTCATTAAGCCTATCAGAATTAATGACACCAGTAATTAAGTCTATTAGAATTCCACAAACCACACAGGAAGATCAGTTGATGATGATCAGTAACATGTTATATTCAAAGAACTACTTTAGTCACCTATTTTCATGAAAGAAGTTGAGCATATGCATTTTTGCCTATAGATTGTTAATGGTAAGAAAAACTGAAGCATATTAGAAATTTAAGCACATACTGAGATTTTCTTCCCCTATTAAATCCATAAATAGCAGCCATGTGACATGCAGACTCTTAAGCTTTTAATGGCAGTAATTACAAGGCCCTCTCTCTTTTGAACTTTACTTTTCTGTGATTGATTTATTCTCTGCCTTGTCAGATGAAAAAGTTTAACTTTAAAAAAAAAAAAAACGAGTCTTTTTTGTATTTAAAAAAATTCCCTATGCCTTTTTTCTCCTTGATGTGAAGACAGACTACTGAGTGGTAAAAAGCTGAGACAAGTCATGACATCCTGATCTCCTTCCTGTCTGGGTGTGTGATCCTTGCAGATTGTCTAATAGCCTGGTGCTCAATTGGCTCTTTGTAAATCCCAGTGTGTGAAACGAAGACAAGGAGTCCACCATCAATTTGACCCAAGCTCATGTCAGGCACATGTTTTACCACAAAGAACCAATAGTGCCCTAAAACCCATGAGCCAGAGGACCTACTCTTGGCTTACATGAGGTTGAGGATGTCTCTCCTCTCTTTCTTCTCAACCAATTGGAATAACTGCATTGCCCATTTTACTTTCTAGAAAACCATCTATAAATCTCTCTTGCTTTCCACTTTCTCCTTGCATCTTCTTTGTACCTGCCTCCTAACTTGTGGTGCTTTACCTTATTGACAACAGAAGGATGTGATAACTGACTGTGGACCCTTCCCTTTGGTTCAGTCCAAAACTATTTTAATGTCATCATTGTAGTCATGTCTCCTCTGGTCTTGTGACTTTGCAACCCACAGATGCCTACATTCATTTCTTTCCACTTTATCCTGTCACTGTTGAGCCAGGCTTTTCTCAAAGAAGGTTACTGTCTCTTTTATTCTCTGAAGAATCCTACTTAACCTTCTTCATAATAAGCCAGCAGAAGTTCTATAGGAGGACTGATTCTGCTGACGTGTAGCATAGAAACCCCATAACTAATAGTTTCAAATTCTGTGCTTTTAAAAACATTTAGCTCTTACACCCAGAAAATCTCCATACATGAAAGCATTCATTCATTTATTTATTCAATATGTATCCTGTGTATGGCATTCTACTGGGCCTTAGATATAAAGCCAAGAACGAGATAGATATGATTCCTGCCCTCAAAGTGCTTACAGTCTGATGAGGGAGGCAGATAAAACACAGTGGTTAGAGTATAATTGATTACAATTGTGATAATGCTACAAATGGCAAGTTCAGAATGTCATGAAAATATGTGACAGGGAGACTTGCCTGATATAAGACCAAGAGGTTTGTATGCCCACTGCACAATAACAGACTCATTACACTGAGACAGCAGCGATGCAGCAGAGAAAGTTTAATGACCACAGGGTGCTGAGTGAGGAGTTGGAAGGAGACCCTCAAATGCATCTTCCTGAGGAATTCTGGGCTAGGGTTTTTAAGAGGATCATGGAGGGCAAGGGACTGGAGAATTAGTGTTGTTAATTGGTCAGGGCAAGGGGGGTGAACTGTTCAGGATTTAGAAACCGCATTCTTTGGTGAGTAGGCTTCTCATGAGGTCCCTCAGACCAGTTGAGTCAGTGGGGTCCCTTGGACCTGCTGATGTAGTAGTTTCATCAGTATGCAGAACCTGAAGGACTATCTCAAAGGCAAAGCTTCTTAATGTTTCATAATGTTCAAGTTCTTTTCTACAGAGGAGTTAAGGGGAAGTATAATCTTATAACAGGGTCTACATGATTCTAGGACAGCAGATAACAAACAACTATGAGGAAGCAGGTCAGAGACTGAGCTAACTTCATAATTAATACTGAATGTGCTACAGGCTGAGTTTATGTTGGTTTCTCCCTCTCCCTGTTTCCTGATTAATTTTGACTAATTTTTTAAAGTTTATATGGGGAGTTTCAGGCCAACAAAAATTAATGTTTCTTAAGCACTAAATACGCACCTGCCAAGCCTCACAACAACTCTATGAGATAGGGGCCATTACTATTTTCATTTTATATAAGAAGAAACTGAGGTCCAAAGAATAACCAGCCCAAAGTGAAACAGCTAATAAGGGATGAAGTTGGAATTTAGACCCAAGTCTGTATGACTCCAGAGACTATATCATTAACCTGTGTGCATCCCCACCTACCACAGAGGAACAAAGAACAAGTCTCAGGAGACCTCCTAGCACATCTGCTGCCAAGGCCTGGCTCCCCTTTGTACCACGAACCAGTTGTGTTATGTGAAATTAAATATAGGTGTTGGAACTTAAAGCTATTTTGAGCCTTGAGAGGAACGTGGCTATGTGGTCCAAGTCATGTAGTGTCAGCTGAAGCTTTGTTTTTTCACGTAATAATGAGAAAAGACTAAAAGATGTTGCCAGAGATAGGACCCCTTGAGATCATTATCCCTCCTTCTAAAATGTTAAAGCAATCTTCCTGGGCTATAGCAAGCTGTAACACATCAATTCACTGTAATGTATGTATTAACCTTGTATGGAAAATGTTGTAACCCTGCTAAACTTATCTGTCTCTGTCATGTAAAATCTTAACTTCGGCTGGGCATGGTGGCTCACACCTGTAATCCCAGCACTTTGGGAGGCCAAGGAGGGTGAATCACTTGAGGTCAGGATTTCGAGACCATCCTGGCCAACATGGTGAAACATCGTCTCTACTAAAAATACAAAAATTAGCCAGGCATGGTGGAACATGCCTGTAATCCCAGCTACTTGGGAGGCTGAGTGGGGAGGATTGCTTGAACCCGGGAGGCAGAGGTTGCAGTGAGCCAAGATCGCACCACCGCTCTCCAGCCTGGGTGACAGAGTAAGACTTTGTCTCAGAAAAAAAAAAAAAAAAAGAAGCTTAACTTCTCCACTTTGGATCACTGACTACATTCCTTTGGAGTGTGTGTTTTCCAGGTGGATGTCCTCAAGCTTTGCCCTCAAATAAACTCTATACTTAATCATATTTTCTAAATCTCATTATTTAGGGTTGACACTTGTTAGATCAAACGTTCTTAATGTCTGAAGGGCCATGGGCCCCGTAGAAGATACCCTGTGGCCACAAACACTTAGATATTCCCCTAATAGAGAGATGAGGTCTGTGTTTCCATCCATTGAATCCAAGCAGCCTCTGTGACTGCTTTGACCAACAGAACATGACAGGAGTTTCATTATATTAGTTTCTAGACACATGTCTTAAGGAACCTGCAACTCTGGTCCCTTAGAACACTCATTCTGGGGGAAGCCAAACACTATGTAAGAAGTCCAACTACCCTGAGACTGCCATACTATGAGGAAGCTCAAGCTAGCCATGTGGAGTGGCTATGTTGAGATAGATACCTGGCATCTTTAGCTGCTGTAGCCATCATAGTCCAGGTTCCAAGAACGAGTGAAAAAACCATCTTGGTCATTCCAGCCTAACAGACTCAACAAGGAGAAAAGTTGAAGACACAAGTCAACAGCCAAAACCAAGGCCCTGGGCACATGCAGCTATTTGAGCCATACAAGCTGAGATCCCAATCATCACTGGGCAGACACAAGTCATTCCCTCTGTGCCCTGTTCGAATTCCAGACTCAGTGTTGTGAGCCTAATTAAATCCTTGTTGATTAATTCTACTAGATTTTGGAGTAGTTTGTTCCACAGCAGACCTTTGAAAACTGGATGGGAGCAATGGATCCTCTTCTCAGAGCAATGCACACAGACACACATACACACACATGTGCGCACACACACACACACAAGTTTATGACAAATCCTAGTGTTCACCACTCCCCTCAAATTGATCTGCTGATTCTAGACAAAGCATCTGGCCACTGAACAATTTTAGAAGCCTTTAGTTTTATAATTCAGGCCAAAGAAAAATAACAACAAAACAAATGTTAGATGGACTTCCACAAGTGAATATAACTTTACTCCTATGTTAAATTCAAGCTGTAAGATTGGAATAGGATTTCCTTACCAGACTCCTCTCAAGAGGCAACATTTGTAATGGAAGCTTTTCTTTTTCTTACTTTACAATTATTTTTATATATAATCCGTAACATAAAGCATAGAGAAAACATAATGAATGCCTGTTTCCACCACCCAGCTCTATCAAACCTTGACATTGTACCATATTCATCTCCTTAAAACAAATTATAGGCCGAGAGTGGTGGCTCACACCTGTAATCTCAGCACTTTCAGAGGCTTAGGCGGGCAGGTCACCTGAGGTCAGGAGTTTGAGATCAGCTTGGCCAACATGGTAAAACCCCATCTCTATTTAAAAAAAAAAAAAAATTACAAAAGAGCCAGACATGGTGGTGCACGCCTGTAATCCCAGCTACTCAAGTGGCTGAGGCAGGAGAATCACTTGAACTCAGGAGATGGAGGTTGCAGTGAGCTGAAATTGCACGACTGCACTCCAGCCTGGGCAACAGAGTGAGACTCCATCTCAAAAAAAAAAAAAAAAAACCCACAAATTATAGGCACATTTGAAATATTTTACTACTTTCTATTTCTCCTCCCTCCTTAGAAGTAACCTTGATCCCAAATTTGGTATTTATCATTCCTATCCTATGTACATTGTATAATTATTACTTTGAAAGTATAATACTATAAATAATAAATGGCATTATTTGACTTATTTTCAAACTTTGAATAAATATTATCATTCTATTTATAATTGTGTAGCTTTCTTTCCTAATCAACATTAGGTTTTTGAGATTTACCTATGTTGATATATGTAACTTAAATTCATTAAGCTTAAGTCTTGTACAAGGTTTCATGTCTTGAATTTGTTCATCCATTCTCCCATGAGTCATCTGGGTTATTTCCACATTTTTGCTATTACAAACTATGCTACAGGAGTGTATAGTGTCTATGTGCATGTAGATGAGAGCTTCTCTAAGGTACATACCTATAATTGGAGTTGCTGAGGTACCATGTGCAGAGAAATTGCTCTTCAGAACGGGTGTGGCAATTCATAGTCACACCAGCAATTAGGCCCCCACTATTCTACATCCTCACCAAAATTCAATAGCATCAGATTGTTTAACTTTTGCTAGTCTGATGTGGATAAAGTTGATTCAGTTCAGTGTGTGGCTCACCTGTAACCCATAATTACCAGGTCATAAAAATTGAACACTAAGTACTGATTTAATCAAAAATTGTAAGAGAACTCAAAGTATGGAAAGAGTGGCTGTGTGTGCATTTATGTTTGTGCATTAGGGCACAGTAGTTGTATGGTGATGGGGATAATACTCACTTAAAAGAGATTAAGTCTTATGCTTTTTAGTAGGAAGTTAATAATGTCTATAATTGAAAAATCAGGAAATTTTAATATAATCATATTATCTAGAAACCTGGAGGCAAATATCTGAAGGAAAAAATAAAGAGCTAAAAGATGAGAATGGTGGCTTCCTGGGATTAGGACCAGTGGCGGGGCAGGGTATGGCTCTTCTTTTTTGCAATCCTTATGTTCTACTTGACTTTGTTTTCTCTCAATTCCATGTATATTGGGAGCCAGTGAGGCCCTCCATCAGCACAGTACATAGGAGCCTAGGAGCTCCTGGACCTCCTCACTGCCAGCCACCCTCACTAAGAAAATCAGAAGTAGCAGTTGCTGCACAAACACTTGAAAATCTTCCACTCCTCATTGCCATGGGAACCATGGTCACAGATTCCCGGGTCCCCATGAGTCGTGTGTGTGTGCGTGTGTGGGTCCTTGTCCCTGTGTGTTTTCAATGTCCAGCATCACCTAGTGCAGTCTGTGATGCCTGGAGAAGCAAGTTCAGCTTCTTATGACCTCCCTCTCTCTCCCTCTCTTCCTCTTTCCTTCCTTTTTTTCTTCCCTCCCTCTATTTCTGCCTTATGTCAGAATAGACAGGAAAAGAGTAGTTAGGAACCAAGCAGAAACCCTGCTGGATGCCATCATTTGGAAGAAAGGTGATGAGCTGTGGGTCTGAGAAGCCTTAAGAAGAACAAACATGTTACCCCTTCCCTGGGAGAAGAGTCCTGTGCACAGAGAAGAGGCACCCTAAGTTTGCTGAGGAGGAGAGCCTTCTCCCCACCCTCTTCCTCCTTAATCTTTGTGTTTGATGTAAACTTATTACAGAACAGGTATGGGAGGGAGCTCAGGGGACACTTTCTCTCTGAAATGTTTAGAAAGAGGCAAGAAAATGCTTTTAAAGCAAGAGATTTTCCAATGCCTTTATAATTTAGTTTTTGTCTTCTTTGACTCAGCTATGAAGTTTAACATAGATTTACCAACACAGGGGCTTTGTTCCTAATCACTTCCTCCTGCTCTTCATCTGCTTCTTTCATTCATTCACTGATTCATTCATTCATCAGCAAATATCTATTGAACATCTACCATTTTCCAGCCACTGTTCTAGTCACCTGGAATCTCCCGGTGAATATGCAAGACAAGGTCTTTGCTCCTGGATGGCTTCCCTTCTAATGAGGAAGACAGATGATGAACCATCAATGACTGAGTGAATGATGTGAGTGTTGTAAAGAGAGTGGGGGCAGCCTCCCTGTGCCAGGGATGTCTGAGCTGAGACCCGATTGATGGTGGGAGCCCTTGCTGCGAGGATCTGGCAGAGGGTTCCAGGTTTGAAGGTGATGAACAAGTGGAGAGAGACAGGGTGAGGGCAGAGAGCAGGCGGGATACAGATAATGAAGGGCGGTGTTGACTGGGAAGCCAGTATGGATCTTATTCTGAGTGCAATGGAAAGACATTGGAGTCTTCTGGTTTGTTTATTTGTTTTGTTTTATTGTGGTGTGGGAGCGAGATGATCAGGTTTGCTTTTTTAAAAGTTCAAGCTTGTGGCTGTGTGATGAAAAGAGCCCTGTCAGGAGGCTGTAAGTGTTCTGTGGGAGGTGGAAGGCTCTTAAGGCAAAGCAGTAACCACGGCAATGAAGGAACACGGACAGTTTTGGTGTATATTTTAGATGTAGAGTCAACAGGACCTGCTGGTAGATGAGATGAAAGAGGAGAGAGGGAATCAAGAGTGTCTGGGTTTTTAGCTTGAACAAGTTCTTTGTTGAGAGAGAAAGATTAGAGAGGAATTGGCTTGGGGTAGGTGGTTAGGGAAGGAAAAAGACTCAAAAAGTCGTGGTGTCCCAAGGGAGAGAGAAAGGGGATTTATGTGTTTCTGTAGAAGGGCAGTAAAGAGAAAAATGAGGAGTTAGGTGAGCCGTGGTGACTTTTGAAGGAAAGATATCAATAGAATGATGAGTCAGAAGTCACATTTCAAGAAGATGGTGAACACCAGGAAGGCGGGATAGTGTCAGTTTTCACTCACAGTGTGTCCCCAGTTCCAGTCACTGTGTGTGGCAAATGGCAGGTGCTCCTCAATCATTTGTGAAGTGAACAATGACAGAGCAGAAGGCAAAGAGGTATTGGAGCTCAGTGAGAAAGACTTTTAGTAAATTTGGGAATGAAAGCATTGGGAGAAAAAGAATGCTAAATGGCAGACATGTTGGATTTTTTATTTTTGTGCGTGTTAAATTTAACAGATATGAGATACTTGAATATTTGTAGTCACAGAAGAGATAACTCTAGAGAGGAGAGATGAAGAAGCTGGCCCAGGAAGGAATAATTGATGGCAAAGTTTCTTCGACAGGAGGAAGGAGACTAACATCTGTTGTCTATCTATTATGTACCAAGAAGTGGGCTAGGCTTGATAGTTGTTATCTCAACATCATAATAGCCCTTGAGGTGGAGACAAAACACAGGATACTCAATTAAATTTTAATTTTAGATAACAAAATATTTATTTTAACATTGTGGCCTCATTTAGTAATTTTGGTGTAAATATGCCCCATGCAGTATTTGGGACATACTTATATTTTTAAAAATATTTAATGCTTATACAAAATTCAAATTTAGTTGGATCCCCTATATTTTCATCTGGCAACTCTACTTTGGGGTAAATATATAATTGCCATTTTACCTGAAGGAAACTGAACATCTGAGATATTCAATAACATTGCCCTCATTCACCAAGTTAAAAGTAAGTGAGAATGTCAAGATTGAAACCCAGTCTTTTTGACTTCTGAACCCCACTTTTCTCACTTGTGATGTCACGGGAGATTGGAGTCCAGAGTCTCTGGTAGGGGCTAAGCTCAGTGAGAAGGCTCTTATCCCAATTGTATGTGTGCCTGGTCTCCCTGTTAAACTCCCAAAGGTAAGGAACTTCTTGGGGTCATTTTTGTGTCCATTAAAAGAGCCATTTACTACATGATTCTTGATGTACTTCTAGGTGGAACATTTTTTCTAACACATTAAGATAAATGACAAACTTTTGAGAGTCACCTCTGTTTAAATCGCCAACCCCTGGGCTAATTTAAAGAGGGAGCCTGGCCAGACAGCACACACAGCACTGCTGAAATCAACCAGATATTTACCAAATTAATGCTTGTGAATGAAGAGGACAGCTTTATTTCTTTTGAGAATAAATCTATTTTATATATATATAAATGGACTCAATATTAAAATTATCTGTGTGAACTATGCTTGTCCCTTTGGCAGGACGTGGGTGAGGTAAGCTTACCCCAACCCCTAAGAGGCAGTATAGTCTATGATGCAAGAGCTCTGACTCTGCAGTCAGAGGCGCAGAACCTTGACTTCTGGTTCCACCACATATTTGATATTTTGCAAGTTATTTAACTTCTCTTAGTCTCCTGTTTCCTGCTCTCAAAAATTGGGATGAAGATGATGACAATAATAATATCATCCCGACAGAGTAGATGCAAGGACTAAATGAGACTGCACATGTAATAAACCCTTAACAGGATAGTAGCTACCATCTTCATCACCATTACTGGTGGATAATGGTAAATAATGGTAATATGGTAATAATGGTAAATAATAACAGTGGATCCACATTTTACAAGTTGGGGAGAAGGTTGTGTGAGGATTTCGTTGTTGTTCAACTTTGAGAGCTGTTTGTAACAAGAACCTCATGTGAATTTTTATGGGGACATTGACACCAGGCTGAAACAAATCTGGCTTAAATTATGAGCAGGTAAAATGTTGCTTACATATGTCACCAAACATAAGAAAAAAGTAGTTTCCTCTGAATGCCATTTATTTAGTTGCCCAGATTTATATGGGGATTTGTGAGACTTTTCTTGAAAATGAATAAAGTTAGCCAGCACTTTACGGAAAACAACTAATGGTATTTGCTGTCAGAGGTAAAAATGGTGCTTTTGAGTTGTAATGGTTAATATAGGTGTCAATTTGACTGGATTGAGGGACGCCTAGATGAAGCATCATGATTGGGCGTTTGAGAGAGTGTATCCAGAGGCGATTGGCATGTGAGTCAGTGGACTGAGAGAGGAAGACCTGTCATCAGTGCTGACTGGCGCTTCCAAAGGGCTAGGAGCAGAAAAAGCAGGCAGAAAAAGAGGGATCCTCATGTTCTCTCTACTCTCTGCCTCTCTTCCTGAGGAGGACACTTTTTCTCCTTCTGCCTTTGGACATAAGACTTCAGGTTCTTTGGCTTTTGAACTGTGGGACTTACTCGAGCAGCTTCATGGGGGCTCTAGGGCCTGAGTAGGGGCTGCACTGTTAACTTTCCTGGTGCTAAGGCTCCTGGATTTGGACTGAACCATACTACTAGCTTGAGCCACGCTACCAGCTTCTGTGCTTCTCCAGCCTTGCAGATGGCCTATGAAGGGACTTTGCTTCTGTGATCCTTTGAGCAAATTCCCCCTAATAAACCCTCTTCCATGCATTCTACTGATTCTGTATCTCTGGAGAACCCTGACTGATACACAACTGAAAATGAGAATTTTGAAAAATCTACACCTGAACCATGAACTTTCTAGGACTTACAGTCTTTTCTGACAACATAGGTTAGATAGTAATGAATACAATTTTTTGATATCATATAGGGAAATGGCTCATCATTTGGAAGATCTCAATAAACTCAGTGAATCAATAACTTAGAGATAATTAATGTATGATGTAACAAAATCATGCTTTAGAAAAGGATACAGTGTTTTAATGTAACCAGACACCAAACGCTTATTTGATAAGGTTTTAGAGTCCAAATTGCAACTAATCTTCAAGCAATGACCATCTATCCATTTTTGGTGTAACATCAAAGAAAAATATCCACAATTATCTAAAAGAGCAAGAAAATACCCCTCTCTTTTCCAACTACACATCTGTGCGAGGCTGGGTTTTCTTCACGTATCTCAACCAAGACAACAGATTACAATAGAATGAATGCAAAACAGATATGGAAATCTAGTTGTCATCAATCAAGCCAGACATTAAAGAAATTTGCAGAACAATCCTCATTGCTCTCTAAATTTTTGGTTTGTTCTTGGAAACCATAACTTTTAAAATACAGATATTTGTGTTAATATGTAATGGTTGTATTATTATTTTTAATTAATTAAATATTTTTAAATTCCCCATTAAATTTCTAGTATGGTAAACGCTGCTAGATATGACACGCTTTGGGGGTTCTCAATAATTTTTAGGAGTATAAAGGAAACTGAGAGCAGCAAAAAGTTTTAGAACTTCTGGTGGTGGCTAATCTGCTTTTCAGTTGGAGGTACTGGGGCATATGTTGAGACAGAAAACTATCAACAGGTAGATACTTCTCCCTGGCATGCAAGTCAGTTACTGTCATAAATGATTCTTCAGATAACATCTCAGGTCTTGAGTTCTTCCATCCACTTAGCAGTCACCATATGGAATTCTCATGTGGTCAGAATTGAATTCTCAACTTCTGGCTCCTATGGCAGTCTCTCAAACTTCTTTCATTTCCTCTGCAGAGTACAGCTAGGGTTCTTACGCCAAAGTAAGGGAATTTACTTTGTAGTTCCTTTGCTTTGTACTTAATGCTACTAATGCCCATGTTTAGGTTTCTTTTTCTTTTTTTCTCTTTCTTCCTTCCTTTTCTTTCTTTCTCTTCTTTTCATTTTTCCTTCCTGTCTTTATTTTTTGTTTTCTCTTCTTTTTCAAAAATGAGGCTATTAGAGTGATTGTAGAGTTATAATAGAAGAATCGCCTTTATATTGTAAGTATAAGGTTGGCACATTAATATGTTTTTCTTGAGAACATCATTCTACACCAGGCAGCTAACCCTGTGATCTCAAGCAACTTAGTGAAGTCTGCAACTCTGACAATTATAAGACATATATTTTGAACACTGACTGGTACTATTCTTTGTAGAATGCATGAGGACCAAATCCACAAAATACACATGCTTTAAAATAAATCACTAACAATTTGGAAGCCTATGCCCAAAAGAGTGAAAATGAGATTGCACAAGTATAATTTCAAAATCAGTTTACAATCCAGTGGCAAATTCATGGTCATAATTAGCATCGTGATCACTATTGTGATAATCATCATGGATAAAAGGAAATTTTCAACTCACAGTCATTCATGCATGGAAGACAGCAAAACTGAAAATCCTGTTGCATCCCAACTGGTTCTAACAAACTGAAGCTGGGAAAAAAAAAAACAAAAAACATGAATTTTGAGTGACTTAAGATGCCATGCTGTTACTAATTCCATCCAAAAATTCTCCTGATTGATGAACATGGAGACCTGTTTTATCCAATCACATTCAAACTTATGAACTTGTCTCCTCCTTTGCCGGCCACTTGTGTTCAATCTTTATTTAAAATAACACCATGAGCTCACACACACACACACACACACACACACACACACACACATCCTCTTCTGTTTTCTAGCACTTAACCAGGATTTTGTCCCTCGGTACAACTAGTCAATAAATGGCTTCACTAGTGTGTTTTCCTTTCCCCAACAAGTTAATAAACTTGGATTGGGTCTCCTTTAATTTAAGTTTTCTTTGTTTTATTCTTTGATAGCTGCTCACTAAGGGCAGGACCTGTTCTTCATATTTTACATATAGTTTGAAATTTTAATTCTCACAAAAGCCTCTGATGTAGTCAGGTCACATGCTGGTGAAGATCACGAATTCAAACCAGTGTTTGAGTTCTGATCTTGCTCCCCTACCTGCAGCTGCATGATCTTCTGCAAATGTTTGTGCCTCACATCTCTGTGCCTATACTTATGTGTAAAATGGCAGCAATAATAGAACCAAATTCTTGACTTGTTGAACACAAGGAAGATAACACATAAGGAACATAAGGAAGATAAGGAACATAAGGAAGATAAGGAAGATAACACATAAAGACGATTAGAATGGGCTGGGCGCGGTGGCTCATGCCTGTAATCCCAGCACTTTGGGAGGCCGAGGCGGGTGGATCACAAGGTCAGGAGATCAAGACCATCCTGGCTAACACGGTGAAACCCCATCTCTACTAAAAATACAAAAAAATTTGCCAGGCGTGGTGGCGTGCGGCTGTAATCCCAGCTGCTCGGGAGGCTGACGCAGGAGAATCGTTTTAACCCGGGAGGCGGAGGTTGCAGTGTGCCGAGATGGCACCACTGCACTCTAGCCTGGGTAGCAGAGCGAGACTGCGGTCTCAAAGAAAATTTAAAAAAAAAAAATTAAAACATAAAAAAAATTATTGCAATGGTGCCTAGCACATAGTAAAGCATTCAGTACTAACTATTATGAACTCCCTTTACAGATGAAAAATCTGAGACTTCCAGCAATTGAGGAATTGGTTTAAGGTCATAGCTAGTAAATGGTGGATCTTGGGTTTCTTCCCCAAGATTTATTTTATGGCAAAGCCTGTGCTAAAAAAATTCTTGTTTATAACCACTTTCTACAATGTTTCCTTTCGCTTCGTTGTATTATTTTCTTAAGTGGTGTAGTCTTGCCTTTTCTTGTTTATGTTATTTCATTCCTTTTAAATAATCTAGATGACAATATAATTCCTCTATTAACACTTCATTCTTCACCAAAGTTTCAATCATTTCAGTGACAAATATCACCCTCCTTACCCATTGTTCGTGCCTTGAAGACATTTTTTTCTAATGAACATTCTTATTTTTCTGAAACTAAAATATGACCTCTTTCAAAATATTCCTTTTAATGTATGTAGTTTCTACTGATAAGCATCTATTATTAATAAATAAGCAGTTGTGTTGAAAACCAAAAAATGAACATCACTATAATTTCTGATCTTAAGATAGATGAACTTTGTAATCAGTTAGGAAGATATGTGCTTGTGATAAGACCTTACAAATTTTTAGGATTTTTTTGCATCTAGACAAACCATGGACATTATTTTTGAACATTCATTATTATTATTATTTGAGACAGAGTCTTCCTTTGTCACCCAGGCTGGTACTCAGTGGCGCAATCAGAGCTCACGGTACCCTCAATCATCTGGGCTCATGCTATCCTCTCACCTCAGATTCCAATGTAGCTGGCACTATAGGAATACACAAACATAACCTGCTGAATTTTTTATTTTTTGTAGAGATGGGTTTCACTATGTTGCCCAGGCTGGTCTTGAACTCCTAGCCTTCAGAGGTTCTCCCATCTTGGCCTCCCAAAGTGCTGGTGGTCAGTCACCATGCCTGACCTATCATTATTTAAATATAAGTTTATATCAATTTTGAAATCATGCTAAGAAGCAATTTCCATGAGGGGACTGACATTAGAGATTCCTTCTTAAAGATCTAATCTCCAAATGCACTGGCAAAGTGTTTAAAGAGAATATAAGTATGGATTTTTAAGGAATGGAAGCAATTATTATATCAACGACACACACACAATACATACACCACATACACACATAACTCCTGTCTTACTCAGATTAAGGAAAGAATTAATTTGTATATCTTATATTAAGAGCTACATGTACACTTTTTACCCAATGAACACCTAATATATTTCAATTATTGATTGGTAAATTGTTTTGTTTCTGACAATTATGTCAGTATCACAGAGTTTTATTTTTATACTTTGCATTTTACTTTCATAAGAATTTTTTCTTCATGACTGATTACAAAAGGAATTATGAGCTACATGGCAATTACAATGGAGAAAACATTTTGGTTGAAAAAAGTTGTTTATTTAACTTGACAACAGTAATTTTGGGTTTTAGTAAAGTTAATGAGATATTAGGTACTTTCCACAATGAAAATTGTTTCTGTCCAATGATATTTCATAAATTGTGTGATTTATAGCTCTAGATCACAGGCAAACACACTGGGAAACTGAGGCTTTATTTAAGCAAAAGATACAGGTGTGATAAAGCTTGATGGCTAAAATAATGGAATGTCTTGAAATTCAAACATATACCAATGTTCCTCATTTCTCTTTTTATAAATCTGAACATTGTCAAGCCATGGATTTGTTTTGCTCTTTTGTTGAAAGCCAGGACATAGAGAATATAGTCCCAAGTTGTGCTAGAGGCAAAGAAAGAGAGGAAACACTGGGTGGAGAAAGGAGTTGTGCCAAGAGGTCAGGAAACCTGGGTTCCACTCAGTTCCACCCTGATCATGACTTGCCATGTGACTTTGGGCAAGTTATTTTACATTTCTTGATCTCCATTTTTTTGCCTATAAAATGGGAGCGGGTCAATGTCATTGACTACTTTTGAAAATCTACTGTATTCCCAAAATTCTGTACAGTTGAACTGCCAATTTTTTTTCTTTTTTACACAGTCTTGTTTGAATAGCATGTGTATTAAATATTTATAATGCTATAGTTTAAATATTTGTCCCCTTTAAAACTCATGTTGAAACTTAGCTGCCGTTCTAATGGTACAAAGATATGGGGCCTTTAAGAGGTGTTTAGGTCATAAGAGCTCTGCCCTCATGAATGGACTAACGCTGTTATTATAGGAATGGGTTCTTTATCACAGTAGTGAGCTCATCCCCTCTTGCTCTCTCTTGCCCTCTCTTCACCCTTCTATCATGTGATGGCTTCTGCCCATTATGATGTGGCAAAAAGGTCTTTGCCAGATGCTGTCAACTTAATGTTGGACTTCCCAACCTCCAGAGCTGTGAGCTAATACAATTTTGTTCATTATAAATTACCTAATCACTGTTATCATAGCAGCACAAAAAGGTTGAAGACATACACACACACACACACACAGAGAGAGAGATAAGTGTACACACAAATATTTGCTTGTACTATGAGCTGAAAGGGCCTAGAAACAATAACACTCTAAATCAATGAGCACATTGGTGCCCAGATCGCAGTTTCCAGTGCCATTCTCCAATAAAAGGAACCAGAACTTCTCAGAGAAATGACTAATTTTAGGACTGATGCAGGGAATATACAATATCAACCTGGAGCATCTTCTATTACCAAAAAGAAAGAAAATGCTCAAAAACAATTTTAGGAATATTCCAAAGGGATACAGGACCAATATGAAAGGCCTCTTAATAGCCAATGCTTAAAAAATCTGAGCAATTAATAGTATGCCATTGAATTATAACATGAAATATAAAATCATTATGGTTGGCTCCATACTGATGTAAATAAAAGTTTGAATAAATAAATGGAGAAAGACAAATATCCCAAACAGAAGAATTTCAACCAATTTGTGTAGTTGACTGAACATATACACAAGTGTATACATACATACATAAGTAAATAAGCAGGAAATAATAGAATATCTCCAGTGCAGAAGGCCGGGCGCGGTGGCTCAAGCCTGTAATCCCAGCACTTTGGGAGGCCGAGGCGGGTGGATCACGAGGTCAGGAGATCGAGACCATCCTGGCTAACACGGTGAAACCCCGTCTCTACTAAAAATACAAAAAACTAGCTGGGCGTGGTGGCGGGCGCCTGTAGTCCCAGCTACTCGGAGGCTGAGGCAGGAGAATGGCGTGAACCCGGGAGGGGGAGCTTGCAGTGAGCCGAGATCGCGCCACTGCACTCCAGCCTGGGCGACACAGCGAGACTCCGTCTCAAAAAAAAAAAAAAAAAAAAAAAAAAAAAAAAAAAAGAAAAATTCTAAATAGTTTACATAGATACTCCCTTTTTAGGAAGTATCCACCACCTTTCTACCATTTAAGAATGGGCTGTGTATAGAGATTTTCTTCAGTATAGAGTAAGGGAAAGGGAAGAGTAACTTGATTATTTATTGTGGAGAAACTAATACTACCCTAGCCAGATGATTAAGATGATAATCAACAATAATAAGTATATTGATTGCATACATCCTTCATATGATACAATAAAAATGGCACTTTACCTCTGTGATCTTTCTCCCCCCAAACCATAAATCCAGTCTACTAATGAGAAAAATATCAGACAACTCCCAATTGAGGGACAATGCACATAATAGCTGACCTGTACCCCTCAAAACAGTCAAGGTCATCAAAAATAAGGAAAGACTACTGAATTATCACAGTCTGGAGAAGCATAAGAAGACATGACAACTCAATGCAATGTGGTATCCTGAATGGTATTTGAAAGAGAAAAATGACATAGGGAAGAAAAGGGAAATCTGAATAAAGTATGAACTTTAATAATAATGTGTCAATATTGATTTATTAGTTGTGACAGATGTACCACATTAATGTAATATATTAGCAATAGAAAAAACCAAGTGCGGAGTACATGGGAAATCTTTTTACTCTCTTTGCAATTTTTTTGTAAATCAAAATATTTTCTAACATAAACATGTATTTGAAACTATCTGGAAAAACAAAAGACCAAGAATAATGAAGGCAATCTTCAAAAAGAAAAAAAAAATGGAAGGATTTATGCTACCCAGCTTCAGCATTTATCGTAAAGCTACTATATCTAAAACAGTATAATATTGGCAAAAGGACAAATAGATCAATTAAATAGGATGAGGAGTCTACAAAGAGGCCCAACTTATATAGTCAAGTGATTTTCAACAAGAGCACCAAAGCACCACAATGGGGAAAGGAAAATCTCTTCAACAAATATGCTGGAATACTGGATTAAAAACAAACAATCAAACAAACTTTGCCCCTACCTCACATCATACACAAAAAGAATCAATTCAAATTGAATAATATTCCTAAAGGTAAAAACCTACAAAATATAGCTAATGAACAAACACTTAGAAAAATATATCTTTGCAAATTTGTGTCAGGCAAATATTTCTTAGAAAACCCATAGTTGAATCATAAGAGAAAAAACTGATAAATAAGACTTCATCAGAATTTAAAACTTTGGCTCTGGAATACGCCATCAAATAAATAGACAAGTCATAGATTTTGAGAAATTATGGGCAACACATATATATATGACAAAGGACTTGTTAACATGTGTGAAGAACTCCTGCAACACCATGATAAAAAAGATGAAAATTCAGTCTAAAAAATGGGCAAAAGACTAGAACATATACTATACAGAAAATATAATAAATGGCCAATAAACACATACTAAGGAGCTAAATATCATTAGTCATTAGGGGAATTGAAATTAACACCATAATGATAAACCATTATATAAACACCAAACTGGCTAAAATTTAAAAGACTGACAATCACAAATGTCAAGAAAATTTGAATTTACTGGAATTTTTATACATATAAAATGGCACAACCAGTTTGTAAAACCATTTGTCAGTTACTTTAAAAGTTACACATGCGCCTACCCTATGACTCAACATTTTCCCACTTAGGTAATTATACAAGACAACAGAAAACATGTCTATAAAATTTTTGTAAATGAATGATTATAGTAGCTTTATTTATCATAACCCCAAACTGGAAACAACCAACGTGTCTATAACCTTGTATATTCACACATGAAATACTGTTCACTCAAAAAAGGAGCAAACTACTGCTAAAACAGAATGGGTAAATCTCAGAAATCTTCTGCCAAGGGAAAGAAGTCAAAAACAAAAAAGTTCATACCATACACTTCCATTTACATGAAATTCTACAAGAGATGAAAACTAATCTATTGCAATGAAAATTACATCATTGGCTGCTTCTTGGGAGGTGCTATCTGAATAGAGGAGAGAGGAGCGATGGAAATATTCTGTGTCTTAATACACATTTATCAAACTGATTGAATGGTACACTTAGATACACATTTCTTGTGTGTAAATTATACCTCAATTCTTAAAAGTTCCCAGGAATATTTAGGGATGCTGTACATAATTAGTAATAATAAATAATAGATAAAATGTATTGAGTAATTATAATGTTCAAACGTTGTTCTAAGTGTTTTACTTATATTAACTCACTTAATCCTCACACTCACTCTTTGGAGTTGAGACTATGAGTAAATTATGAAACTGAAATATCAAACCTGGCTCCAGGGACCTTGCCTTTAATCGGTTTGTTGTATGGCCCTATGAAGAGAAATGTGCAAGGATCAGAATCATCATCTAAAATGGTACCTCCTTGTAGAACATTAAGGGCTCATCCCCATTTGAGAGCTTCTAGCCTTCTGAGTAGCCTTCTTTTCTACTCTCATGGGCTTTACTTCTGCTTACTGAATTCAGGCACTTAATTCTGGAATATAATGGGATCACAGTTGTGATATAATTGGTGATTTATTATTCATCATTTTTAATTGCTTTGGATAAATGAATGTTTGTGACAGGATCCAAATACTGAGGTCAAACAAACCGTTCTACCCACCTTATGTTCTGTGTTTACACATAATTGAAGTAATCTCAGAATTGAAATAACCTGGGGGTCCCAGGTGAAAAATGATAATAAAAAATTGAAATCATAAAAAGTTGCTAGTGGTAGTTCAGCATAAATAGCATGGGGAATGAGGTGTATTCTGAAAGATTAATTCATCAGGTAATTCTATAGTGTGTTCCATGACACAGTTTTTTTTCAGTTAGATGTTTACAATCACCAAGAAAGCTCGTGTTTCTCCTGCCCACTGGTGCAGGTCACCCATCAGGTTACTGAGGCAATCCAAAGGAAAAGTATGACAAAAATGAGTGAAAATTAGAAGGACTAATATCCTGGGAAGGGGTCCAGAGTTCATTCATAGGAAAAATACTCTGCATTTCCTAAAACTCAGGGGAAAATTCGGATCCGGTCACTCGTCAGCTCAGCATCGGTGCGTGGCCTTAGAGAGAGGTTGAGCTGGTGTTTGAGAAGAATCAAATCATCTCCTTAGGAAGCACACTTCCTCTCTCCTGAAATACAGAAGTCACGTGGAAGAGTAAAAAGATAGAGTTGAGACTCCATCTCAAAAAAAAAAAGACAAAATGTCATCCTGGATCAGCAGAACGAATCCTGGTTTTAGCAGCTAGTTTCTGGCTGCTCTGTGAGGCAACACGTTTTTCAACATATACAGTAACGCTTATGCACTTAAGTAGAATAAAAGAACAGCAGGTCTTCACGGTATAAAAAAGGCACAAAGACTGGAGCCTGGCTCTCAAAAGAAAGTTGAAAAGGAAGTCTATTTTCCCTAGTTAAGTACTAAATATATGTCATCAAAGAAAAATAAATGAGCACCTTCAAGGACCTCAATGTTCTAAGGAAATGGCAATATAAAAGAAAATCCCTGGATTTGTCAAAGAAAAAAAAAGGCAGGGAGGGAAGACATTCCCCAAGACAAACAATGGAGCAAGCAGAGATATATTGAAATATGTTTAAAAAAAAAAATCAGGAGGTGTTGAAGACAGAGCAATTACTGTTGGCACCGAAACAGGGGAGTATGAATAGGGAGTGAGGGGTCAACTAGGAAAGTAGCTCATAAGCAGTTCAGCTAATGTGAATATGTAATTCTACTACGAAGAACTAGTAATTAGCATTTTATTTTCTTTGTGTGACTTTTGTGGATTTGTTACCAAGCAGCATATAATTTATATTGATATTTATCTGACTTTATTCCAACAGATAAGAATAAGAAACATTACCATATATTTTTAACAGCGTTTGGTTGCACAAGGAACGGGTATTTTTGAACAGTTACATGGACTTAAATCTTTTCCTAGGTTTTTGTTTGTGGTGGTTTCAAGAATTTAATGCTATTTCCTATTCTTTGGTTATTTTCTTATTTTAAAAAATCCTCTTGACCAGGTGTGGTGGCTCATGGCTCTAAACCTAGCACTTTGGTAGGCAGAGGCAGGAGGATTACTTGAGGCCAGGAATTCAAGACCAGCCTGGCCAACATGGTGAAACCTCATCTCTACTCAAAATACAAAAAATTAGCCAGGCGTGATAGCACATGCCTGTAGTCCCAGCTCCTTGGGGGGTGAGGCAGGAGGATCACTTGCCTGAGAGTTCAAGGCCGCATTGAGCCAAAATCACACCACTGCACTCCAGCCTGGGTGACAAAGTGAGATCCTGTCTTAAAAAAACAAACAACAACAAAAAATCATTTTGTTAGACTGTTAGGCTATTATCTGACCCCTTTCAGTCTTTATTGAATTAAATGCTCTCAGTGCAAACTTAGAGGTTAATCATAGAAAACTATAGAAAGTAGGTTGCTATTAGTTTCTCTATATTCCTTCCTCCTTTCTCCAAATGTCAATTCTGATATTCCTCAAGAACATGTAAAATCTACTCTTTCATTTATTACTAACAGAGATGGGCCTTAAGGTCTAGAAATATCCCAGAACTTTTTTCTTTCATCATTATCTCTCTGTCTTGCTTCCAGATGTTTTTAGAAAGTAGATGTGGATGTAAATGCTACTCTACCAAGAATAAAGCTGGAAATTAAAAGGAAATTGTATTAATAATAAGAAAATGGAATGTAATTTTATTTAGAAATAATACTAAATCAAATCTGACTATGATCCTGCTCTTTTTAATCCCCCAAGTGGGTAGTGAAGTATTTACTTAACCTTGCCCAAAGACAGGTCTGGCCTCTGCCCTCAGCTGTTGAGGTAATCTCTAAGCCCTTAGAATATCATGCCTGATAACAGTGTTTTTGTTTACTGGGGGCCTTGGGCCCGGCCAGATAGTTTAACAGTGTGATTTGTCAGGAGGGATTTGGGGCCCATGGTACCAGCTGACCTCAGGAGGGGCTGGAGACTCGGGTTAGCCACATGGATAGCCAACCATGTCTATGTGATGACCCCCAATAAAACTCTGGACACTAAGAATCAGGTCAGCTTCCTTGGTTGGCAGAACTCCATGTGTACTGTCACAAACATTACCTGAAAAGTTAGCACTGTCCATGACTCCACTGGGAAGTGTGTATGTGGATGTTTCTTGAACTCTGCCCTATGCACCTCTGCCCTTGGCTGATTTTAAGCTGTATCTTTTCACTGTCATAAGCTGCAACCAAGATTAACTGTTTTCTGTGAGTTTTGTGAATCCTTCTAGAGAATTATTAAAACTGGAGGTGATCTTGGGAACCCTAACTTGAAGTTGGGATCGGAAGTGAGAGTGGTCTTGAATGTCCCAGAATCCACACTAAATGAACCTATTCATATTTTATCTTTCACATGTTGGAGCCTAAGAACCACTGTTATTACTACTGGCTCTTATAAATATGTGAAATGTATTCTAATTTAAATAGTTAAAGAAAGAGCAGGTAAAAATCTGTGTTAGCTGCAAAAAATAATTAAATTACCTTGGTATTGATATCCATCATGCTTTACTGCAGATGGCAATGTTGTCATGATCCTCTGTTGATATTTCTCAGAGATGGTCTAAGTGTAGAATCGCTGCTTGCTTGTGATAAATCTGAATTATTTTTCTAAAGGATGAGTCAGAGACAGGACACAGACTCTTCTGGTCTCTTGGCATGAGTATTATTTGATGAAAATTTCAGACAGATGTAAAAAGATGGCTTTGCATGGTACCAGGGCTCAGAACACTAACTGACACATATTACTGATAAGACATTTAGCTTAACCCATCTGCCTTCTAAGAAATGTGACTATTTTCCATAAAATATCCTTTTTTTCTAAAAACCAGCTAGGATATTGGTGTAGTTCTTAGACAGAAGGTGGAAGTTATACTGTATGCAGTAATTTGATCTGATGGAAAAGCTGAAAAACCCAAATTTCTGTGTCTATTTTTAAGATCTCAAGTTTTCAGGGAAAATATTGTGGGTGTCTTTCAATTTATTTAATAAAAAAGTAGACTTACAATGAAATAAATATAGCTCTTGTTGCTGCTGCACCCTTCTATGAGGCCCGCAGGCACCGGATTTAGGAATCTTCTCTTGTATGACTTATTGCTCACCCTCTTCCTACTCCCTTCAGTAACATATTCTGTATGTTACCAGTAGGCTTTTGCTCACTCACCTGGCAAGCACTTTTAAGATGTCATTGAATAAGAAAGTTTAATGCAAAGATGAATATATTTATCCCTTCGGAATAGCACCTGTTCTGCCTAGAACCTGGGTCTAAAATGTCAAATGTCAATTCCAATCATACAGGAATTTTTCTCTCTAAATCTCTCTCTTTTAGGAACCTAAAATTGTGCATGCTTAACAGTTTCTGGAATATAATAGACAGGCAAAATTGTTATTGAATGAGTGATCAGAAACAAAGGGTCTGGATTAGAATCACAATAAGAAGGAAAAAGTGGCCAAGCATGGTGGCTCATGTCTGTAATCCCAGAACTTTGGGAGGCCAAGGTGGGTGAATCATTTGTGCTCAGGGATTTGAGACTCCCTGGCCAACATGGCAAAACTGCATCTGTACAAAAACTACAAAAACTGAGCATGGTGGGGCGCACCTGTGGTCCCAGCTACTTGGGAGGATGAAGTGGGAGGATGGCTTGAACCCAGGAGGTGGAGGTTGCAGTTAGCTGAGATTGCACCACTGCACTCTGGCCTGGGTAAAACCCTGTCTCAAAAAAAGAAGAACGAAAAAGTACTCAAATGAGGTTATTGGAGGGTGTATTTACAGATGAACTGTTTACGCACATGAATTGAAAGGGATCATAGATGTAACCCAAGGGATAATGCAGTAAGCTCACGCACAAAGGAGCTATTTTCTGTCCTAGATACAAAGGGAAAAGGTGAGGGAATGGTTACCACAACCTGGAAGAAGTTTGTGTAGAGAATGTTGCTTTGGGAGAGACAATGAAGAACCCAGATAGCTGAGGTCCTTTTCAGGGAATGAGCAGAGAAATAAATGCAAATGCCTTGGCATCACATCCCTCTCTCACTCTAACTTACTCTTAAGATTCCTGCTGGGAATCTAACCAAGTTCATGAGAACCTGTGGTGAACACCAGAATGGCCAGTCTCTGGGGAAGGGTGCAGAGTAACCTAGAGGAGAAAAGGAAAGATATCCAGGAGGGAGTTTCCAGTGTGGACAGGGAGATGGGGCATAAGCAGGCACTTCCCTATAAAGCTTAATTAGAGCTATTCTAGGGGCAAGGACAGGATGCTCCTGGATTCAACAGACAAGATACCTGCATCATCAGGGTCCAGTCAGAGAACAAACACTACACAATATTTTGAATAGAGAAAGGTTAGGGTAAAGAATTCTTAACTAATAACAGGCAGGTAGCTAGCTATAAGGCATTAAGAGAACTCTAAAGAATACAGAAATCACAGACACGGTGGCAGATAGACAGCAGTTTCTACCCCTAGGCTGAAGCAGAGTACCCAAGCCAGAAACAAATGTGGAAGAAAGCCCTCCATTCAAGGCTGAGATTCACACCTCATTGGAGAAGTAACGTTATACGGCCACGTTATACGGCCACTGATGGCAGAGGAGTTCACTGAGGCATGTATGACTGGCTGAGGCTGGAAAACAGGAAAACGTTCATGGAGGTGCTGACAAAACGTGCCAGAAATCCACCCATTGGGTGCTGATGTAAAAGCTCCGAATTAGCTCGGCTGAGGATCCTGCTCAAGGTCTAAGTGCAACAGGAGCAAGAAGAAAGGCAAGCACAGGGAAGCATAAAAAGAAGCCCCTTCCTCCTGCAATCTCCCTCCAGTGTCCTCCACTGACAAAGACGAACAATATGCCAGGTGGCAAAAAATATTTACAGGGTCCATATGCAAAAATCACAGGGTGATGAAGAGCACAATTCAAGTTGAGAAGCATCTAATTGATAACTGACACACTATCTAACACAGGAGTAAATGGGGTTATGGAATTAAAGGAGGAATTCCTAAATTTTGAATGAGTTGGAGTTTTCTAGGTGAATAATTTGAAGAGGAACATTTATGCTGCATGTAAAAAAAAGTTGTAGAGTTGCAAGAACATTACATCGAAAGGATTATAAATAATTCTGAATGATTGCAGTTATCTATGACCATTAGAAGCCCCAAGTATGAGCTCCACCATGTGTAATTATAAATGACATTTTACTTTTACCTAGCTAGCAATTTCTTCAAAAAGGAAAAGAAATAAAAGACATTAAGAATGGAAAAATCTTATTTTTCAAAACAACACAATACCTACCTGAAAGTGGAAATGCAAACAGCTTTTCTAGACTTATCCAATTATAAAGTCATGGATAGATTCATTCCGTTGAACTTTCTCATTTTCAAGGTGGTCTGGGGTAGGATGGGGCTTGCATTGCTGGTGTTTCAAATGTGGGCTTAACAGGTGATCCAGAACTGTCTGCGTGGGAGAAGATAAGACTGCAGAGATTGATGGGGGCTAGGAAGTTTCTATAGTTTTCTGGAGATACTATATCATGCCCTAAAAGCATTGAAAAATCTATACTCCCAAGAGCAGGTATGTGTGTGTGTGTGTGTGTGTGTGTGTGTATATATATATATATATGTAAACATTTTTACAGTTCTTGAAAAGCAAGGGAATTAGGTTAAATAAGGTCATAGATTTTTGGTTTTTTAGCTTTTTTTGTAATTGTTGTTTTTAAATTTACAAGTGACATGAAATTAACTTTCAACAGATAAGTAGTTCTTATAAATTCTAACAAAACATACTAAAATATAAAAGCTTCACCATTATTTTTAATAGGTTTTCATGAGCTCTAATATTTCAGAGTGCTGACTCTTAAATTAATAGCATGGCAAAGAGGAGGTAGAGCAAGATGGCCAAATAGAAGCTTCCACTAATTGTCCTCCCCATAGGAACATCAACTGTAACTATCTACACAAAAATACACCTTTCTAGGAAGCAAAAATCCAGGTGATCCAGGTGAGGTGATCACAGTACCTGGTTTTAACTTCATATTACTGAAAGAGGCACTGAAGAGTATAGGAAAGACAGCCTTGAATCACTGACACCAGCCCTCCCTATCCCCTGACAGTGGCTTCACGGTGCAGAGAGAGAATCTGTATGCTTGGTGGAGAGAGAGCACAGTAACTACAGGACTTTGCATTGGAGCTAAGATCTATCCTGCCACAGGGGAAAGAAAAACTGGACTGAACTCAGCCAGTGCTCACTGAGGGTGCATTTAAGCCAGCCTTAGCCAGAGGGAATCACCCATTCCAGCACTCAGAACTTGAGGGTCTACAAGCCTCACCACTCTACGCTGAAGTACTCAGGGGTCCTAAATAAATTTGAAAGACAGTCTAGTCTAGGCCACAAGGACTTCAAGTATTAGGCAAGTCCTAGTGCTGTGCTGGGCTTGCAGCCAGTGGACTTAGAGGACACATGACCTAGTGAAACACCAGCGGGGCAGTCAAGGGAGTGCTTGTGCCACTCCCCCACCTCCACCAACCTCAGGCAGCACAGCTCACAGCAATGAAAGTGACTCACCATGTCTGCTTGAGAAGAGGAGAAGGAAGAGGAAAGAGGACTTAGTCTTGCATCTTAGATACCAACTCAGCCACAGTATGATAGGGTACCAGTCAGAGTCATGAGGCCCGCAGTTCAGGCCCTACCTCCCAGACATTTCTAGACACATCTGGGCCAGAAAGAAATGAAGGCCTTGAATGGAAGGACCCAGTCCTAGCAGAATTCATCATCTGCTGACAAAAGAGCCTTGGGGCCCTGAATAATTAGCAGTGATGGCCAGGTAGTATACTGCAGGCTTTGGGTGAGACTCTAAGACATGCTGGCTTCAGGTGTGACCCAACACATTCCCAGCTGTGGTGGCTATGGTGAGAGACTTCTTCCGTTGAGAAAACAGAGGGAAAGTAAAGGGGACTTTATCTCACACTTTAGGTGTCAGGTTGGCCACAGTGGGCTAGAGCACAAAGCAGGATCTTGGGTCCCTGATTACAGGTTTTGGGCCTTGGATGTTATTTCTGGACCTGCTTTGGGCTAGAGGGGAGCCCAATGTCTTGAAGGGTTAGTCCCAAATCTGGCAGCATTCACCACAAGCCAACTGATGAGCCCTTGGGCCTTAAGTGAACATCAACAGTAGCTGCGCAGTACTTGCAATGGCTCTTTGTTAGTGGTGGCCTGTGGCGAGAAGCTCCTTTGCCTGTGGAAAGGGGAGGGAAGAGTGGGAAGACCTTTGTCTTGTGGTTTGAGTGCCAGCTTAGCAGAAGCTAATAGAGAACCAGGTAGATTTCTAAGATTGTTACTCCAGTCCCTGGCTTCTAGATGGCATCTCTGGACTTACCCGGGGCCCTGAGGAACTTGCTGGCCTGAAGTGCAGTACACAAGCCTGGCTGGAATCACCATCTGTTGATTATAGAGCCCTGGGGCCTCGATCGAACATAAGTGGTAGCCAGGCAGTGGTTACTGCAGGCCTTGGGTGAGACTCAGTGCTATGCTGGTTTTGGGTCTGACCCAGAACAGTCCCAGTGGTGGTGACCACAGGGGAGCTTTTGTCACCTCTCCTCCAGCTCTAGGTGGTTCAGCACAAAGAGAGAGAGAGAGACTCCATTTGTTTGGGAGAAAGTAAGGGAAGAGAACAAGAGTCTCTGCCTGGTAATCCAGAGAATTCTTCTGGATCTTATCTAAGTCCACCAAGGTCACACCTCCAGAAGTCTGCAAGAAGCACAGCAATACTGGACTTGGGATGCCTCCTAATGCAGCTGGAGCTGAGATCACAGCACCCAAATCCATCTGAATATCTGAAAAGCCTTCCCAAGAAGGATGAGTACAAAGAAGCCCAGATTGCAAAGACTATAATAAATACATAACTCTTTAATGCCCAGAATGATACACACCTACAAGATGTAAAAATTAGCCTCAAGGGAGGCAAATCCAAGAGTTATTGACCTTAAAGAAGAGGTAGAGAAAGAGATAAGGGTAGACAGTTTATTCAAAGAGAGAATAACAGAGAACTTCCCAAACCCAGTACAAGAAGACTATAAAACACCAAGCAGATTTAACCCAAAGAAGACTACCTCTAGACATTCAATAATCAAACTCCCAAAGATCAAGGATAAAGAAAGGATTCTAAAAGCAGGAAGAGAAAATAAACAAATAACATACAATGGAACTTCAATACATCAGGCAGCAAAGTTTTCAGTGAAAACCTTGCAGGCCAGAAGAAAGCGGCATTGCATATTTAAAGTGCTGAAGATGAAACACTTTTACCCTAGAATACCATATCCAGTGAAAATATCCTTCACACATAAAGGAGAAATAAAGACTTTCCCAGACAAAGAAATGCTGAAGGATTTCCTCAACACCAAACCTGACGTACAAAAAATACTAAAGGGAGTTTGTCAAGCTGAAAGAAAAGGACATTAATAAGCAACAAGAAATCATCTGAAGATTCAAAACTCACTGATAATAGTCACTACACAGAAAAACACAGAATATTATAACACTGTAATTGTTGTGTATAAGCTACTCTTAAGTAGAAAGACTAAATGATGAACCAATAAAAATAATAACTATGACAACTTTTCAAGACATAGTAAAATAACATATAAATATAGCCATGCACAGTGGCTTACACCTGTAATCCCAGCATTTTGAGAGGCTGAGACAGGACAATTGCTTGAATTCAGGAGTTGGAGACCAGCATGGGCAACATAGTGAAACCTCATCAATAAAAAAATAAAAAATTAAAAACAAAATTTCCAGTATATCAAAAGAAACAACAATAAGTTAAAAAGCAGAGGATGAAGTTAAAGTGAAGCATTTTGTTTTATTTTTGCTTGTTTGTTTATGAAATCAGTGTTAACTTGTTATCAGTTTAAAATAATGAGTTATAAGAGAGTATTTGCAAGCCTCGTGGTAACCTCAAATCAAAAAGCAACAGATACATAAATAATAAAAAGCAGGAAATTAAAACACACCACCACAGAAAATTACCTTCACCAAAAGGAAGACAGGAAGGAAGGAAAGAAGGAAGAAAAGGTTACACACACGCGCGCGCGCAAAGAAAAAAAAAGAAAGAAGAAAAAACAAATAACATAATGGCAGGAGTAGGTCCTTACTTATCAATAATAACATTGGATGTAAATGGCCTAAACTCTCCAATAAAATACATAAAGTGGCTGAATGGATTTAAAAACAGACCCAACAATCTATTGCCTCCAAGAAACACACTTCACCTGTGAAGATACACATAGACTGAAAATAATGAGATGGAAAAAGGTATTTCATGCCAATTAAACCAAAAAAGAGTACGAGTAGCTATAACTGTATAAGACAAAATAGATTTCAAGACAAAAACTACATGAAGACGCAAAGAAAGTCACTATATAATGATAAAGGGGTCAATTCAGCAAGAGGATATAGCAATTGTAAACACATATGCACACAACTGGAGCATCCAGATATATAAAGCAGATATTGGTTAAGCTAAAGAGAGAGAGACCCCAGTAAAATAATAGCTAGAGAGAGACTTCAACACCCAACCATCAGCATTGGACATCTCTCCCAGATAGAAAATAAAAAAAGAAGTATTGGACTTAATCTGCACTGTAGAACAAATGGACTTAATATATGTTTACAAAGCATTTCATCAAACAGCTACAGATTACACATTCTTTTCCTCAGTACATGGATCATTCTCAAAAAGATGGCCGAATAGGAACAGCTCCAGTCTCCAACTCCCAGCGCGAGCAACGCAGAAGACCTGTGATTTCTGCATTTTCAACTGAGGTACTAGGTTCATCTCACTAGGGAGTGCCGGACAATAGGTGCTGGTCAGCTGCTGCAGCCCGACCAGCAGAGCTGAAGCAGGGCGAGGCATCGCCTCACCTGGGAAGCGCAAGGGGAAAGGGAATCCCTTTTCCTAGCCAGGGGAACTGAGACACACAACACCTGGAAAATTGGGTAACTCCCACCCCAATACTGTGCTTTAAGCAAACAGGCACACCAGGAGATTATATCCCACAACTGGCTGGGAGGGTCCCACGCCCACAGAGCCTCCCTCATTGCTAGCACAGCAGTCTGCGATCTAACTGCAAGGCAGCAGCCAGGCTGGGGGAGGGGCACCCGCCATTGCTGAGGCTTAAGTAGGTAAACAAAGCCGCTGGGAAACTGGAACTGGGTGGAGCTCACAGCAGCTCAAGGAAACCTGCCTGTCTCTGTAGACTCCACCTCTGGGGACAGGGCACAGATAAACAACAACGAAAGCAGCAGAAACCTCTGCAGACGCAAACGACTCTGTCTGACAGCTTTGAAGAGAGCAGTGGATCTCCCAACATGGAGGTTGAGATCTGAGAAGGGACGGACTGCCTGCTCAAGTGGGTCCCTGACCCCTGAGTAGCCTAACTGGGAGACATCCCCCAGTAGGGGCAGTCTGACACCACACACCTCACAGGGTGGAGTGTACCCCTGAGAGGAAGCCTCCAAAGCAAGAATCAGACAGGTACACTTGCTGTTTAGCAATATTCTATCTTCTGCAGCCTCTGCTGCTGACACCCAGGCAAACAGGGTCTGGGGTGGACCTCAAGCAATCTCCAACAGACCTACAGCTGAGGGTCCTGACTGTTAGAAGGAAAACTATCAAACAGGAAGGACACCTACACCAAAACCCCATCAGTACGTCACCATCATCATCAAAGACCAGAGGCAGATAAAACCACAAAGATGGGGAAAAAGCAGGGCAGAAAAGCTGGAAATTCAAAAAATAAGAGCGCATCTCCCCCAGCAAAGGAGCGCAGCTCATCGCCAGCAACGGATCAAAGCTTGACAGAGAATGACTTTGACGAGATGAGAGAAGAAGGCTTCAGTCCATCAAACTTCTCAAAGCTAAAGGAGGAATTACGTACCCAGCACAAAGAAACTAAAAATCTTGAAAAAAAAAGTGGAAGAATTGATGGCTAGAGTAATTAATGCAGAGAAGGTCATAAACGAAATGAAAGAGATGAAAACCATGACACAAGAAATACGTGACAAATGCACAAGCTTCAGTAACCGACTCGATCAACTGGAAGAAAGAGTATCAGCGATTGAGGATCAAATGAACGAAATGAAGCGAGAAGAGAAACCAAAAGAAAAAAGAAGAAAAAGAAATGAACAAAGCCTGCAAGAAGTATGGGATTATGTAAAAAGACCAAATCTACGTCTGATTGGGGTGCCTGAAAGTGAGGGGGAAAATGGAACCAAGTTGGAAAACACTCTTCAGGATATCATCCAGGAGAACTTCCCCAACCTAGTAGGGCAGGCCAACATTCAAATCCAGGAAATACAGAGAATGCCACAGAGATACTCCTCGAGAAGAGCAACTCCAAGACACATAATTGCCAGATTCACCAAAGTTGAAATGAAGGAAAAAATCTTAAGGGCAGCCAGAGAGAAAGGTCGGGTTACCCACAAAGGGAAGCCCATCAGACTAACAGCAGATCTCTTGGCAGAAACTCTCCAAGCCAGAAGAGAGTGGGGGCCAATATTCAACATTCTTAAAGAAAAGAATTTTCAACCCAGAATTTCATATCCAGCCAAACTAAGTTTCACAAGTGAAGGAGAAATAAAATCCCTTACAGATAAGCAAATACTTAGAGATTTTGTCACCACTAGGCCTGCCTTACAAGAGACCCTGAAGGAAGCACTCAACATGGAAAGGAACAACCGGTACCAGCCATTGCAAAAACATGCCAAAATGTAAAGACCATCGAGGCTAGGAAGAAACTGCATCAACTAACGAGCAAAATAATCAGTTAATATCATAATGGCAGGATCAAGTTCACACATAACAATATTAACCTTAAATGTAAATGGACTAAATGCTCCAATTAAAAGACACAGACTGGCAAACTGGATAAAGAGTCAAGACCCATCAGTTTGCTGTATTCAGGAGACCCATCTCACACGCAGAGACATACATAGGCTCAAAATAAAGAGATGGAGGAAGATTTAACAAGCAAATGGAGAACAAAAAAAAGCAGAGGTTGCAATAATAGTCTCTGATAAAACAGACTTTAAACCATCAAAGATCAAAAGAGACAAAGAAGGCCATTACACAATGGTAAAGGGTTCAATTCAACAGGAAGAGCTAACTATCCTAAATATATATGCACCCAATACAGGAGCACCAAGATTCATAAAGCAAGTCCTTAGAGACTTACAAAGAGACTTAGACTCCCATATAATAATAATGGGAGACTTCAACACTCCACTGTCAACATTAGACAGATCAACGAGACAGAAAGTTAACAAGGATATCCAGGAATTGAACTCATCTCTGCAGCAAGCAGACCTAATAGACATCTACAGAACTCTCCACCCCAAATCAACAGAATATACATTCTTCTCAGCACCACATCGCACTTATTCCAAAATTGACCACATAATTGGAAGTAAAGCACTCCTCAGCAAATGTACAAGAACAGAAATTATAACAAACTGTCTCTCAGACCACAGTGCAATCAAACTAGAACTCAGGACTAAGAAACTCAATCAAAACCGCTCAACTACATGGAAACTGAACAACCTGCTTCTGAATGACTACTGGGCACATAACGAAATGAAGGCAGACATAAAGATGTTCTTTGAAACCAATGAGAACAAAGATACAACATACAAGAATCTCTGGGACACATTTAAAGCAGTGTGTAGAGGGAAATTTATAGCACTAAATGCCCACAAGAGAAAGCAGGAAAGATCTAAAATTGACACTCTAACATCACAATTAAAAGAACTACAGAAGCAATAGCAAACACATTCAAAAGCTAGCAGAAGGCAAGAAATAACTAAGATCAGAGCAGAACTGAAAGAGATAGAGACACAAAAAACCCTCCAAAAATCAATGAACCCAGGAGTTGGTTTTTTGAAAAGATCAACAAAATTGACAGACCACTAGCAAGACTAATAAAGAAGAAAAGAGAGAAGAATCAAATAGACGCAATAAAAAATGATAAAGGGGATATCACCACCGACCCCACAGAAATACAAACTACCATCAGAGAATACTATAAACACCTCTACGCAAATAAACTAGAAAATCTAGAAGAAATGGATAATTTCCTGGACACTTACACTCTCCCAAGACTAAACCAGGAAGAAGTTGAATCCCTGAATAGACCAATAGCAGCCTCTGAAATTCAGGCAATAATTAATAGCCTACCAACGAAAAAAAGTCCAGGACCAGATGGATTCACAGCTGAATTCTACCAGAGGTACAAGGAGGAGCTGGTACCATTCCTTCTGAAACTATTCCAATCAATAGAAAAAGAGGGAATCCTCCCTAACTCATTTTATGAGGCCAACATCATCCTGATACCAAAGCCTGGCAGAGACACAACAAAAAAAGAGAATTTTAGACCAATATCCCTGATGAACATCGATGCAAAAATCCCCAATAAAATATTGGCAAACCGGATTCAGCAACACATCAAAAAGCTTATCCACCATGATCAAGTGGGCTTCATCCCTGGGATGCAAGGCTGGTTCAACATTCACAAATCAATAAACATAATCCAGCATATAAACAGAACCAAAGACAAGAACCACATGATTATCTTAATAGATGCAGAAAAGGCTTTTGACAAAATTCAACAGCCCTTCGTGCTAAAAACGCTCAATAAATTCGCTATTGATGGAACGTACCTCAAAATAATAAGAGCTGTTTATGACAAACCCACAGCCAATATCATACTGAATGGGCAAAAACTGGAAAAATTCCCTTTGAAAACTGGCACAAGACAGGGATGCCCTCTCTCACTACTCCTATTCAACATAGTGTTGGAAGTTCTGGCTAGGGCAATCAGGCAAGAGAAAGAAATCAAGGGTATTCAGTTAGGAAAGGAAGAAGTCAAATTGTCCCTCTTTGCAGATGACATGATTGTATATTTAGAAAACCCCATTGTCTCAGCCCAAAATCTCCTTTAGCTGATAAGCAACTTCAGCAAAGTCTCAGGATACAAAATCAATGTGCAAAAATCACAAGCATTCTTATACACCAGTAACAGACAAACACAGAGCCAAATCATGAATGAACTTCCATTCACAATTGCTTCAAAGAGAATAAAATACCTAGGAATCCAACTGACAAGGGATGTAAAGGACCTCTTCAAGGAGAACTACAAACCACTGCTCAGTGAAATAAAAGAGGACACAAACAAATGGAAGAACATACCATGCTCATGGATAGGAAGAATCAATATCATGAAAATGGCCATACTGCCCAAGGTTATTTATAGATTCAATGCCATCCCCATCAAGCTACCAATGACTTTCTTCACAGAATTGGAAAAAACTGCTTTAAAGTTCATATGGAACCAAAAAAGAGCCCACATCTCCAAGACAATCCTAAGTCAAAAGAACAAAGCTGGAGGCATCACGCTACCTGACTTCAAGCTATACTACAAGGCTACAGTAACCAAAACAGCATGGTACTGGTACCAAAACAGAGATATAGACCAATGGAACAGAACAGAGTCCTCAGAAATAATACCACACATCTACAGCCATCTGATCTTTGACAAACCTGAGAGAAACAAGAAATGGGGAAAGGATTCCCTATTTAATAAATGGTGCTGGGAAAATTGGCTAGCCATAAGTAGAAAGCTGAAACTGGATCCTTTCCTTACTCCTTATACGAAAATTAATTCAAGATGGATTAGAGACTTAAATGTTAGACCTAATACCATAAAAACCCTAGAGGAAAACCTAGGTAGTACCATTCAGGACATAGGCATGAGCAAAGACTTCATGTCTAAAACACCAAAAGCAATGGCAGCAAAAGCCAAAATTGACAAATGGGATCTCATTAAACTAAAAAGCTTCTGCACAGCTAAAGAAACTACCATCAGATTGAACAGGCAACCTACAGAATGGGAGAAAAGTTTTGCAATCTACTCATCTGACAAAGGGCTAATATCCAGAACCTACAAAGAACTCAAACAAATTTACAAGAAAAAAACAAACAACCCCATCAAAAAGTGGGCAAAGGATATGAACAGACATTTCTCAAAAGAAGACATTCATACAGCCAACAGACACATGAAAAAATGCTCATCATCACTGGCCATCAGAGAAATGCAAATCAAAACCACAATGAGATACCATCTCACACCAGTTAGAATGGTGATCATTAAAAAGTCAGGAAACAACAGGTGCTGGAGAGGCTGTGGAGAAACAGGAACACTTTTACACTGTTGGTGGGATTGTAAACTAGTTCAACTATTATGGGAAACAGTATGGCGATTCCTCAAGGATCTAGAACTAGAAGTACCATATGACCCAGCCATCCCATTACTGGGTACATACCCAAAGGATTATAAATCATGCTGCTATAAAGACACATGCACACGTATGTTTATTGCGGCACTATTCACAATAGCAAAGACTTGGAATCAACCCAAATGTCCATCAGTGACAGGCTGGATTAAGAAAATGTGGCACATATACACCATGGAATACTATGCAGCCATAAAAAAGGATGAGTTTGTGTCCTTTGTAGGGACATGGATGCAGCTGGAAACCATCATTCTTAGCAAACTATCACAAGAACAGAAAACCAAACACCGCATGTTCTCACTCATAGGTGGGAACTGAACAATGAGATCACTTGGACTCGGGAAGGGGGACATCACACACCGGGGCCTATCATGGGGAGGGGGGAGGGGGGAGGGATTGCATTGGGAGTTATACCTGATGTAAATGACGAGTTGATGGGTGCTGACCCATCATGTGAGGACATGAGATTTGGAGGGGCCAGGGATGGAATGCTATGGTTTGGCTGTGTCCCCACCCAGATCTCAACTTAAATTGTATCTCCCAGAATTCCCATGTGTTGTGGGAGGGACCCAGGGCAAGGTAATTGAATCATGGGGGCTGGTCTTTCTCATGAATAATATTATTCTCATGAATAATTCTCATGAGATCTGATGGGTTTATTGGGGTTTCTGCTTTTGCTTCTGTCTCATTTTCTCTTGCTGCCACCATGTAAGAAGTGCCTTTCACCTCCCACCATGATTCTGAGGCCTCCCCAGTCAGCTGGATCTGTAAGTCCAATTTAAACCTCCTTTCCTTCCCAGTCTTGTGTATGTCTTTATCAGCAGCATGAAAAAGGGCTAATACAATTTCAACTTAACCAGTCTTGTGTATGTCTTTATCAGCAGCATGAAAAAGGGCTAATACAATTTCAACTTAATCAATGTGGTACATCATATCAACAGAATGAAGGTCAAAAATCATATGCTCATTTCAATTGATGCTGAAAAGCATTTGATAAAATTCAATATCTTTCATTACAAAAATCATCAAAAAACTAGATATAGAAGGAACACACTTCAACATAATAAAAGTTATGTATGACAGACCTGTAGCTAGTATCATATCAAATGGGAAAAAACTGAAAGACTTTCCTCTAAGACCTAGAACAAGACAAGCATGTTCACTGTCACCACTGTTATTCAACATAGTATTGAAAGTCCTAGTTAGAACAATCAGACAAGAGAAAGAAATAATGGGCATTCAAATTGGAAAGGAAGAAGTCAAATTATCCTTGTTTGGAGATGATATAATCTTATATTTAGAAAAATCTGAAGACTCCACCAAAACTCTGTTGGAACTGACAAACAAATTCAGTAAAGGTGCAAGATACAAAGTCAGCATACAAAAATCATTAGCATTTATTTATGCCAACAGTAAACAATCTGAAAAAAGAATCAAGAAAGTAATCCTATTTACAATAGCCATAAATAAAATTAAGTATGTAGGAATTAACTTAACCAAGAAAGCAAAAGCCCCACTATAAAGAAAAGTATAAAACACTCATGAAAGAAGTTAAAGAGGACACCAAAATATAGAAAGATAGTTCATGTTTATGGATTGAAAGAACTAATGTTGTTAGAATGTCCATATTATCCAAAGCAAACTATAGATTCAATGTAATCCCTATCAAAATATCAATAGCCTTCTTCATAGAAATAGGAAAAACAGCCAGGCATGATGGCTCATACCTGTAATCCTAGCACTTTGGGAGGCAGAGGTGGGCAGATTACCTGAGGTCAGGAGTTCAAGACCAGCCTGGAAAACACGGTGAAACCCCCTCTCTACTAAAAATACAAAAGTTAGCCAGGTGTGGTGGTGTGTGCCTGTAATCCTAGCTACTGGGGAGGCTGAGGCATGAGAATTGCTTGAACCCAGGAGGTGGAGGTTGCAGTGAGCCAGGATCATACCACTGCACTCCAGTCTGGGCAACAGAGCAAGCCTCCATCTCAGAAAAAAAAAAAAAAAAAGGAAATAGAAAAAACAATCCAAAAATGTATGTAAAACCACGAAGACCAAGAATACCAAAGCTTTCCTGAGCAAAAGGAACAAAACTAGAGGAATCACATTATCTGACTTCAAATTATACTGTAGAGCTATAGTAACCAAAACAGCATAGTGTTGGCTATAAAAACAGACACACAGACCAGCAAAACAGAATAGATTAACCATAAACAAATTCATACATCTACAGTCAACTCATTTTTGACAAATATGCCAAGAGCATACATTGGGGAAAGGACAGTCTTTTCAATAAATGGTACTGGGAAAACTGGATATACATATGCAGAAGAATGAAACTAGACCCATCTCTCCCACCATATACAAAAATCACATCAAAATGGATTCAAAGACTTAAATTTAAGACCTCAAAGTATGAAACTACTAAAATAAAACACTGGGGGAAACTCTTCAGGATGTTGATTGAGGCAAAAATTTCCTAAGTAATACCACACAAGCACAGGCAATCAAAGCAAAAATGGACAAATATGATCACATCAAGTTAAAAACCTTCTGTATAACAAATGAAACAACAATGTGAAGAGACAACCCACAGAATGGGAGTAAATATTGGCATGCTACCAATCTGACAAGATATTTATATCAGAATATATAAGGAGCTCAAAAAATTTCAGGGGCAAAAAAATCTAGTAATCCAATTAAAAAATGGGCAAAAGATCAGAACACACATTTCTCAAAAGACATACAAATGGCAAACAGGCATATGAAAAGGTGCTCAACATCACTAATCGTCAGAGAAATCCAAATCAAACCCACAGTATCAACTCACCCCAGCTAAAATGGCTTTTGTCCAAACACATGTTTACCTAGGTAACAAACCTGCACGTCCTGCACATGTACCCCGAAACTTAATTAATTAATAAGTGGCTTTTGTCAATAAGTTGGGCAATAACAAATACTGGCAAGAATGTGGAGAAATGGGAACCCTTGTACACTGTTGGTGGGACTGTAAATTAACACAACTGCTATGGAGAATACTTTGGAGGCTCCTCAAAAAACTAAAAATAGAGCTACCGTACAATTCATCAATGCCACTGTTAGGTATATACCCAAAATAAAGGAAATCAGTGTATCGAAGAGATATCTGCACTTCTATATTTATTGAAGCACTATTTAGAATGGCCAAGATTTGGAAGCAATTTTAGTGTCCATCAACAGATGAATGGATTAAAAAAATGTGGTACATATACAAAATGGAGTACTACTCAGCCATAAAGAAGAATGAGATTTGGCCATTTGCAACAACAAGGTTGGAACGGGAGGTCATTATGTTAAGCAAAATAAGCCAGGCACAGCAGGGCAAACTTTGTATGCTCTCACTTATTTATGGGAGCTACATATCAAAACAATTGAACTTACGGAGATAGCAAATAGAAAGATGATTACCAGGTACTGGGAAGGGTAGTAAGAGCTTGGGAAAGAAGTAGGGATGGTTAATGGGTACAAAAAAATTAGAAAGAATGAATAATACCTAGTATTTGATAGCACCACAGGGTGACTATAGTCAATAATAATTAAATTGTACATATAAAAATAACTAAAAGAGTATAATTGGATTATTTATAAAAGAAAAAGGGATAAATACTTCTGGTGATGGATACCCTATTTACCCTGATGTGATTATTACACATTGGATGCTTGTACTAATATATCTCATTCACCCCATAAATATATATACCAATTATGTACCCATAAAAATAAAAATAAAAAATAAAAATAAAAAACAGCATGGCATATCATGACAATAGTTTAGAGCTGCTTGTAAAAGTTTTCTCAATTTTAAATTTTTTTTTCAAAGTATTGATTTGTACTCTAGTTTTATAACACTGCAGTTCCATCAGATAACAAACTCTGGAATAATAATTATATGGTAAAATATTTAGATTATAATAATTGTTCAAGTAAAAGAACAGATAACACCAAAATGAATCTACAAAGTGCATATGAGGTAATGTGATTGACACAATGCCGTCTTTTCCTCCCAGATTTATTGAAGTATAATAGACAAATAAAAATTTTATATAATTTAGCTGTACAATGTGATGGTTTGATAGATGTATACACTGTGATGTGATTACCACAATCAAGTGAATTAACATAGAAAGCTATTGACTCTGGCAGTTTTTATGACCTCTACTGAAAGGTGCCTCTCTCCTAGGAAATACCTTCATCATGAATCTCTGAAGGAAAGTCAGCACAGTCCTTAACCTACCAATGATCTTTGTGGAAAGCCAGCATATTCTAAAATCAAGTTTTCTCACTGCTTCATATGACTGTCATCTTTGGTCTTACAGAACACTGCCAATTTGTTTCCCTTCTCTTTCCCCAACCCCTGGTCTTGAAATTATGAATGTTTTTAATAAATGCCTGTGGTTTTCTGGCAGGAAGATAATAACTTATTATCTCCAAGCAACTGTAAAGAATTGAAGAGAGGTCACTTTTTTTTTTTTTTTTTTTTGAGAGAGTTTTGCTCTTGTTGCCCAGGCTGGAGTGCAGGTGGCATAATCTTGGCTCACTGCTACCTCTGTCTCCTGGCTTCAAGTGATTCTCCTGCCTCAACCTCCGAGTAACTGGGATTACAGGCACCCAACACCACACCCAGCTAATTTTTTTTATTTTTAGTAGAGATGGGGTTTCATCATGTTGGCCAGACTGATCTTGAACTCCTGACCTCAGGTGATCTACCTGCTTCAGCCTCCCAAAGTGCAGGGATTACAGGCATGAGCCACCACACCCAGCTGAGTGGTCATATTTTTATGCTTTGGCCTTATTGGTGAAGGCGGCTTCTCTACCACTTTTAAAATTGAAAGCAGTGTTTACAATCATAATTTGCTTTTCTGCCATTTTCCTTATGTCCCTATAATTAATAATGATATTAAAGGTAATAATTGCTAACCATGTAAACTATAACACTATGTGCCCAGTACCATAAAAGCATTTTCCCTACATTTGCTCATTTAATCCTCACAAGAATTCTATGTGCTAGGTATTATTATTTAACTAAGAGACAGAGAGCTAAGCAACTTAAGGCCTACAACTAACAAGTCAAAGAGTCAGGACTTCAACCTTTGCAGTTTGCCTCCAGCATCTGTGTTTTGTTGGGTTGGGATGGATTAAAAGTGGGTCTGAAGGATTTGGAGTAAGAAAATCTATGTCAAAATCCTGGGGATTAGAAAGTCAGTTAATCCCTTCAGTATTTTTTTATCCTGATTTATAAAATGAGTGCATTGGATGAATTTTAAGCCTCCTTCCCATTCTTTCCAATTTCAGACAGGCAGGGTGGGCCTTTGGCTGTAATTGTTGAGGTTTTCATTGTCTTAACCCTCTCCACCTCCACCTGAACTCACAATGTCTGCTCTGTTATCAATTCTTTCCTTCCAAGGCTAGAAAGTCTTTGGGAATCTGCCTCCACCCACTTTTCTCTTGTGGAGTTTTATTGTCTGAGACAGCTTAATAGGGGCTAGATGTAAAAATGCAGCCTGACTTTTAAGTCACTATATTGTGTCATTTTCTTACTGTGTGCCTAGAATTTCAATGAGAAATTATTTTTGTTTCTGTGATGAAGCCTCTAGAATCATTTAAAAGATTTTCTACTCTTGAACTAGGACGAAAATACTTAACGCTGTCTGTGTGGTCAGACAATACTCTGCTTGCAGCTCACTATTTAAATGGAAAGTGATAAATGCACTCATAAGATAAGCTTCAAATAAAGCTTTACTGCTACACTCCACAAATAGCCAAACTTTGTGCCAGGAGTTGGGACTTTTGTTTCACTGTAAGCCACAGCTGTACATGCAATATGCAAACTTTCAGACTTTGTATTTCAGGTAATTTGTCTGGGGCCAGTTGGTCAGGCATAATACTGAACTGTTTTTCTCTCTGTTATCTGTTTGTTTTGATCATGCAGGGTCTTTTGTTTTGCTCATGACACAAACAATAAATGAAGCAGCAAATTTCTTCAGATACAGAGATCCTGTGACAATATGGGTTATGGGTTCCTTGCTGTATTTGATATTTTGTGCAATTTAATGGCACTTAGAAATAATCCTTGTTTATTTTGAGGAGTACAGCATTGCTCTCCTGTGGTGTTTAATAGTGTCTACTGGAAGATTATACAGCAGATTGCCTGTTGGCCTGTTAGCCTGTTTACTTAAGTTATTGTCTCCTTAATATATTTGGTAGTAATTATACGAAAGGAGATTTTTGGAAAGGGATAATCCTTTAAGTCTACGTTTAATTTCTCGGTAGAAACCAATTTCCCCTCTTTAAGTGTTTCTATGTTAGTGATATTGCCTTAAGTGACTTGGTTTCTAGATCTTTCTGTCCTGTTCTGAGGGATATTTCCTTACATGCTGCCAGTGCTCAGATATTTTTTTCAAAATAGCTTGGAACCACTATATGTTGTATGCCCAGCACTTAACCAGGCTGGGATTTTTAGGATTTAAGGGCTAAAAGCTTCAATGGTTTCAAAAATCTCTGTGATGTTAGTAGTGTGTGCAGAGCAAAGAGAAGGTTTCCAAATGTACATGAGAGTAGCAAGCATTTGTTGTTCTCATGGGGGAACAGCCTTGGCCCATAGCTCTGTTTTTAATTCCTGTCTTGGCCATCTGATTTGTTTCCTTCTTGAGATGACAGGATCAGAAGGAGGAGAAGGGGCTTCATTACACATCTAGGGAGAACATCTCTGGACTTATGTGAAGATAGGGGAGGCAGTAGAATCCCTGTTAGTAACAGAGTAAATAATGTATTTAAATAGCCTCTATGTCTCTGAATGCAGCCTTCATGTTAACTGCTTTTGAATTATAGAAAAAAATCAAAAAATCTATTGAACAGGCAAAATTTAGGGCAGAAATGTGAGCTGATTTCATAAGACAGGTCACATCTCTCCTCCCCAAATCCACCCATCCTTGCTCAGCAGCTCAGAGTGCAGGCAGCTATTCTCCCAGGCTTGCAGGGATGGGGGTGTCCCTGGAGCAGTGTTAGGCAAACCAGACAACACTGTACAGTTTTTCTTTTTCTTTTGGGCCAATACTTGGCAGGTCAGTCAGGCTGTGGGATCCTGAATCTAGGTAGCTCTCCATATGAAGACTTTGGTCTTGGGAAAGGCTAAAAGGCCGGAATAGAACTTGTCTCCCTTTGCAGGCAACATATTATTCAGATTCAGATACAGTTCCAGATATCTCTTGCATGTTTGTATACATGCATGAACTGAGCATACATTAGTGCTCAGAAAGAAAGGAATAACATTTTGAATTTGAATAGTATTTTAAAAATGGACTTTATATGCTGCTTTCTGTCCCTCCAAAGTCATTCCCTATTTACTTCTGATGACTTTGAAAGGTTATGCAGGAAAGATGAATTCTACTTGCACATAACCAAGTAGAATAGCAGAATGTTGTGAAACAGCAGATCAAATGAACATCTTTATAGAAATGTCAAAAAAACCTTTATACTAGAGTGGCTTCCCTCCACAGGGCATTCAATTAATTATGAGCTGATAATAAACAATACTTTTTATAATACCTTGACATTTATCTGGGTGCATTGTTTTATAAACAGTATTATTCACTAACAGCCTTCCAGTTCTGCGTTTATTACAAGGTGATCTTATAATTCTAAATGGGAAATTTCTACATTAAGAATTTGGTAGATTTATAATTAAGTTTTATAAAGATTTTGAGGTTGTCATTGATAATAAAAAGTTACATATACAGCATTCTATCTCAGGTTCTTTGGTCTACACTTCTATATTCTTTTTGGTACACAATTTTGGTAAATTTGTGTTAAATATTGTTAGTTCCTTCTCATGCTTCTACAAAGAAATACCAGAGACTGGATAATTTATAAAGGAAATTGGTTTAATTGACTCACTGTGCTGCCTGACTGAGGAGACCTCAGGAAACTTACAATCATGGCAGAAGGGGAAGCAAAAACATCCTTCTTCACAAGGTGGCAGGAGAAAGAAGTGCTGAGCAAAGGGGGAAAAGCCCCTTATAAAACCTTCAGATCTCATGAGAACTCACTCACTATCATGAGAATAGCATTGTAGTACCTGCTCCCGTGATTCAATTACCTTTCACTGGATCTCTCCTATGACACATGTGGATTATGGGAACTAAAAGTCAGGTGAGATTTGGCTGAGGACACAAACAATATCATCCCACAGCTGGTCCCTCCCAAATCTCATGTCCTCACATTTCAAAACCAATCATGCCTTTCCAACAGTCACCCAAAGTCTTAGCTCATTCCAGAATTAACTCAAGTCCAAAGTCTCATCTGAGACAAGGCAAGTCCCTTCCACCTATGAGCCTATAAAATCAAAAGCAAGTGAGTTACTTCCCAGATACAATGGGAATACAGGGATTGGGTAAATATACTCTTTCCAAATGGGAGAAACTGGCCAAAACAAAGTGGGTACAGGCTGCATGCAAGTCCAAATTCCAATAGGACAGTCATTAAACCTTGAAGTTCCAAAATGTTCTCCTTTGACTCCAGGTCTCACATCCACAGCATTCTGATGCAAGAAGTGGGTTCCAATGGCCTGGGGCAGCTCCAACTCTGTGACTTTGCAGAGTGCAGCCCCCCTCCTGGCTGCTTTCACATGTTGGCATTGCGTGTCTGTGGCTTTTCCAGGCACACTGTTCTATCTGTCAGTTGATCTACCATTCTGGGGTCTGGGGGATGGTGGCCCTCTTCTCACAGCTCTACTAGGCAGTGCTCCAGTGGTGACTCTATGTGAGGGCTCGGACTCTGTGTTTCCCTTCCACACTGCCCTGGCAGAGGTTCACCGTGAGGGCTCCACCCCTGCAGCAGACTTCTGACTGGACATCCAGGCATTTGCATACATCCTCTGAAATCCGGGTGGAGGTTTCCAAACATCAATTATCGACTTCTGTGCACCCACAGCCCCAAGACCACATGTAAACCACCAAGGCTTGGAGCTTGCACCCTCTCAAGCAATGTCCTGAACTGTATGTTGCTCCCTTTTAGCTACATCCAGAGCTGAAACAGCTGGGACAAAGGGCACCATGTCCTGAGGCTACATAGACTAGGGGGCCCTGTACCTGGCCCGTAAAACCATTTTTCCCTCCTAGGCCTCCAGGATTGGAGGAGCTGCCATGAAGTTCTCTAACATGCCCTGGAGGCATTTTCCCCATTGTCTTTTGATTAACATTTGATTCCTCATTACTTATGCAAATTTATACAGCAGGCTTGAATTTCTCCCTAGAAAAATGGGTTTTTCTTTTCTACTGCATCATCAGGCTGTAAATTTTCTAGGCTTTTATGCTCCACTTCCTCTTGAATGCTTTGCTGCTTAGAAATTTCTTCTGCCAGATACCCTAAATCATCTCTCTCAAGTTCAAAGTTCTACAGATCCCTAGAGCAGAGGCAAAGTGCCACCAGTCTCTTTGCATAGCAAGAGTAACCTTTACTCCAGCTCCAAACAATATCTTCATTCTTGCATAGCAAGAGTGACCTTTACTCCAGTTCCCAACAAGTTCTTTACTTCACACCACCTTAGCCTGGACTTCATTGCCCATATTACTATCAGCATTTTGGCCAAAATCATTCGACATGTCTCTAGGAAGTTCCAAATTCCCCACATCTTTCTGTCTTCTGAGCCCTCCAAGTCTCTAGGAAGTTCCAAACCATCCCACATTTTTCTGTCTTCTTCTGAGCCCTCTAAACTGTTCCAACCTCTGCCTGTTACCCAGTTCCAAAGTCACTTCCACATTTTCAGGTATCTATACAGCAGTGCCCCACTCTATGTGCTACCAATTTATTGCACTATTTATTGTACTATTTATTGCATTATTTATTGTACTATTTATTTATTGTACTATTTCCTTCTCATGCTACTATGAAGAAATACCTGAGACTATAATTTAAACAGGCAAGAGTTTTAATTGACTCACAGTTCCACATGACTGGGAAAGCCTCAGGAAACTTACAATCATGGCAGAAGGGGAAGTAAACACATTATTCTTCACAAGACAGCAAGAGAGAGAAGTGTCGTGCAAAGGGGGAAAAGCCCTTATGAAAACATCAGATCTCATGAGAACTCACTCTCACAAGGATAACATGAGGGTAACCATCCCCATGATTCAACCTATCACCAGGGCCCTCCTACAACACATGAGGATTATGGGAACTACAATTCAAGATGAGATTTGGGTGAGGACACAGCCAAACCATATAAATATTAAGTGGATAAGAAATAATTTAGTAGACTATATATGAAGTTTAAAGAACACAATAGAGTGGACTCCTTTATATTATGTCCTTCCCCAATTCTATTCCCTTCTCAAACTCTGTTTATGATTGTGTTAATTATTTTCTTTCTTGTCTTTATTGTTTACATGTGTTTGTGACTCTAAACATTATACAGTTTTGTTATGCGTGTTTTTGAGATACATACAGATGAAATCATACTTTGGAAACTTAGTTTTCCCACTCAACTTTATACACCTGAGATTCATGTATCTATTTATGTAGCTGAAATTTGTTAAATCCTACTTCCTTATGAATGTATTCAACCCATGTTTGACTATATCACTATTTATCCATAATTATTGCTGATTAAAAGTGTCAAACTCTGTAAAATATTGAAGGGCCAAATATGAGAACCATGACCCATGAGTGACACAGCCCCAGGAGATCCTGAGAACATGTGCCCAAGTTGGTTAGGCTATAGCTTGAGCTTGATTTTATACATTTTAGGGAGATCTACGATTTCAATCAATACATGTAAGATGTGTATTGGTTTGGCCGGAAAGGCAGGCTACCTTGAAGCTGGGTGGGGGCTGGGGCTTCCAGGTCATAGGTGGATTCAAAGATTTTCTGATTAACCATTGGTTGAAAAAGTTTCACTAAAGACCTGGAATCAATTGAATGGAGTGGCTGGGTTGAGATAAAGAGCTGTGGAAACCGAGGTTCTTATGGCAGATGAAGCCTTCAGGTAGCAGGACACAGAAAGAATAGATTGTAATTGTTTCTTATCAGGTTTAAAAAGGTGTCAGACTCTTAATTAATTCTCTCCTGAATCAGAAAAAAAGACCTGGAAAGGGAAGTGAATACTCTACAGAATGTAGATCTTCCCCATAAGAGAAAGCTTTACAGGGCCATTTCAAAATATGTCAAAGAAATACATTTTGCAGTAAAAAGATGCTTGATATTTTTAGGGCCTACTTTCTGTCAGGCTGGTATCATATTGCTACAAGGAGTCTGTTTTGTTAGTCTTAAGGTCTCTGTGTTAATGTTAATGTTAATGTTAATATTAGTCAGCTGTGCCTGAATTTCAAAGAGAGAAACGTATAACGAAGTATGTCCGACCATCCATTCCCATAATGGCCTGAGCTAGTATTTCGGCTTTACTTTAGAATGCTCTTGACCAGGAAGAAGGGTCCATTCGGCGTATTGGGAGGCTTAGAATTTTACTTTTGGCTTACAATTCTATAAGCAAATCTTCAGGTTTTCAAATTTTTGTTGTCACAAACACTGCTGTTAAAAAAAAGATCCACAAGTCTTTAATGCTTAAGATTTTTTTTTTCTAAGAAATATTTCAAGGAGTGACATTTCAGGGAACAGGGAATGGATTTCTTTATTACTAAGTAAGCCAAATGTTTCCCAAGGCAGTTGCTCCAATATATATTGGATCAGCAGAATATGTGATCAAATGGTGTCAAATTTTAAAATATCACCAAGTTGGTGGGTACAAAATGGAGTCTTACTGTGGTTCTAGTTTATTTTTTTCATGAATTCCAATGATGCTGAGCATATTTTTCTTTATTATTGGCTATTTAACTTGCACTACTTTAAGTGCCTATTTTTCTACTGAACTGTGAAAATTTAAAATTTTTATTGAATGAAATGCCCAGTTTGTACAGTATAATCAATTTTTACCATGCCTACTCCCCTGTAACTCACACGCCTACCAATTTAGAAACTATTTCCTTACCTAAAATTTCCTTACATTATTTCTCAAAAGATTCTTTCATTCCAAAAGCAACCACTGATCTATCTGATTTCTACCATCATAAATCAATTTTATCCATTCAAGAATCTCAAATAAGTGGAATCATATGATATGCAATTTTTAATGTTTTGCTTTCTTCACTTAGCATGATGTTTTTGAGGTTCATTAATGTTGATATGCTTCTTAGAAAATCTTTTTTATCATGAAGTAGTTCTCTTTGTTCAAATGTATAAGCACATAGATTGTTTTTGGTTTTTAGCAATCATGAGTAAAGCTTCAAGGAATATTTTTCTACAAGTTTTTGGTAGATAAGAACTCTTTCAATATCCTTCTCTGCTAATTCTAACATCTGGATCAGTTCTAGGTGGATTTTAATTGACTGATTCTTCTCTGCATTAGGGGTTGTGTGTTCTTGCCTCTTTGTCTGCCTGGTAGTCTTTTATTACATAACAGATATTGTTGGGTGATGAAAATTTTTGTATTTCTATAGATTTTCTTGAGCTTTGTTTTACTATGCCATTAAGTTACTTGTAACACTTTGCTGTTTTCAGGTCTTACTCTTGTGATTTTTAGGCATTTCTGAAACAGAGCCCAGTCTAAGGTTAATTATTCCTCATGCGTGAGGCAAATATTCCTGAGAACTCTGCCCACAGCCTTAAGCATTGTTTTTCCTGTCTGCTTGGTGGGAGCACGCATTGTTTCCAGCCCAGCATAAGCAGTCTCTTTTTCCTCTTTTGATGATTCTTTCCTGGGTAGCTTCCTCACATTCATGTTCTGATTCCCATCAGAGTTCCTCTGCAGATCTCTGGAGTTGTCTATCTGTGCAGCTCTCTCCTCTCTGGCACTCTACCCTGTGAACTCTCGCTGCCCAGGTCCCAAAGGACCAAGCTTGATCTCCTCACGTTGGGGAACCCACCTCAGTTCTGCCTCCAGCATCGCAGCCTAGGAACTCCCTCAAGGCTGTTAGCTGGAGCAGTTGTAGGGTTTATCTTGTTTGTTTCCCATCTCTCAGAGATCACCTGCTGATTAATGTATTTTGCTGTTGTTTCAGGCAGAGGATATGTCTGGTCCCTATTAGTCCACTTTGTCCAGATCCACCAATATTTTGAATCATATATTCATATTTTGAACCATAACCTCCCAGTTTGGCACCTTGGGAGGTTGTTTCCCTCCAGGGAAGGGGGTCATTGTTAACTTCAGGATGTAAGAGACATATGCCCTTCTTTAAAAGAAGACATTGCTAATGGAGGTAGGTAGTGGAAACAGCCAGAATGACACCGGGACAGCACCATTCTTCAGGGTGAGGGACATTTCCAGGGGTTCTCTCTTCTCCCTGAGTGTCAGAATCAGGAAGTCATCCTGCTCAGCATCTGCTGGCATGAGCTTTTGTTGTGGTCCCCATTGAGGCTTGAGGACCTGAAGAAAGTTCTTTTCCTTTTTTTTTTTTTTTGATGGAGTCTTACTGTGTCACCAGCCTGGAGTGCAGTGGCGCGATCTCTGCTCACTGCAACCTCTGCCTCCCGGGTTCAAGTGATTCTCCTGCCTCAGCCTCCCGAGCAGCTGGGACTACAGGCATGCACCACCACGCCCAGCTAATTTTTGTATTTTTTTAGTAGAGACGGGGTTTCACCATGTTGACCAGGATGGTCTCGGTCTCTTGACCTCGTGATCCGCCCACCTCGGCCTCCCAAAGTGCTGGGATTACAGGCGTGAGCCACCGCGCCTGGCCGAGAAAGTTCATTCTTAAAAGGAGGAAGTGGGGTTAGAAAAAGAGTGTTTCTTATTAAAGTTGGGCGCATGATAGAGTGAAACGTTTGTCTTGAGGTGTTAACCTCTTTGGACACCTTAATATTTTTGCCAGCATTTTTACCTAAGAAGTAGTTTGCACACACAGCACAATAGTATTGGTAGTGGCTTCACCTGGTGTAAGATGAATGATCTGAAATGAATGTGCTGGTTAATCTGGGGAATTTTCTTCCAGATCAAATTTACTTGAGGGGAAATCCACATGATGTTGGACACAAGTGTCCTCTCATAAAGAGCCTTCCAGGGATGAACGGCTGACGCAGGGCTTCTCTGTAAAGTGACTCTGGGAACATTTTCCCCAGCGCGTTAGAAATTTCAGCATCTCTTTAAAGTCCTGCCTCGGGGACCCAAATCTTTGAATATCTCCCACATCTGCTCCAAAAATTCAGTCCTCCTCACTCATTATAGCAATGTTAGAAATATAGTCCCATTTGCAGTTTGCAACTTGAATTAAACCAATAACACAAACATCCTAGAACAATGCATTTAAATTTTTGGTATTACAACATGAAATATGCAGACCAGTTTCAGTAAGTTTGAGAGAATAGAAATGTATCATGCTAATGCAGCCTCTGGAATCAATAAACCTGGTTTTATTTCAATAATCCCCTATGATTTCCCCTTCTAAATCACAGCATGAACGTAGTTGCTTCTCTATCTTGTAAAATACTCACGTTTTTATTTCCTATCCTGAAAATAACATTCTAAGGATTCAGGTAGATTATGCCAAGCATATTTGAGATCCAGGTTGATAACAAACATTGAGCATTTTCCTCATTTGGTTTTCCAGTCACAGGGCTTCTGAGAGAATGGGAGCATGGTTCCAATGAAATGGGAGCATGGTTCCAATGACTGAAAAGAAAGAGCAGCCAGCAGACTAATTGGCATGCAGCTTGGACCAAGAACTGCCAAAATGACCTAGAAAGGATCTGCTGTGTCCTGACAGGCCTGGAGATTTCCTGCAGATTCTGGCACGGTGGTACAGGCTGTGTCTGGAGCTCAATATGAAAACCAGTTAGATTGTGGCAGCTGCTGATTAAAGAACATTGCTCCCTAGAAAGGGTGTGGAAAAATGAGAAGAGTGGAAATCCGCTATAAACTGCTTCACAAAAGAGGGAAAGGAATGTCATTGAACTCTATGTCAGTGACGGATCTTTCCCATTTGCAGAAAACTTATCAAAATAACCTCCCTTGGGCTTATCACATCTTACCATTGACCCTTCTTCTAGCAGCTTAAATTTTTCATGTCTGTTAAAGAGGATTATCTATCTTTTCATATCATTTTTTTCCTATACATGATGATGGTGAGGCATTTTATACTTTACACGTATTTCATGCTTTATGTACATCATATCATTACAATACCACAGTGATATGGTTTGGCTGTGTCCCCGCACAAATCTCAACTTGAACTGTGTCTCCCAGAATTCCCACATGTTTTGGGAGGGACCCAGGGGGAGGTAACTGAATCATGGGGGCTCGTCTTTCCATGCTATTCTTGTGATAGTGAATAAGTCTCATGAGATCTGATGGGTTTATCAGGGGTTTCCGCTTTTGCTTCTTCCCCATTCTCTCCTGCTGCCACCATATATGAAGTGCCTTACCCCTCCTGCCATGGTTATCAGGCCTCCCCAGCCATGTGGAACTGTAAGTCCAATTAAACCTCTTTTTCTTCCCAGTCTTGGGTATGTCTTTATCAGCAGCTTGAAAACAGACTAATACAGCAAATTGGTACCAGTAGAGTGGGACATTGCTGAAAAGATACCTGAGAATGTGGAAGCGAGTTTGGAACTTGGTAACAGCCAGAAGTTGGAACAGTGTGGAGGGCTCAGAAGAAGACAGGAAACTGTGGGAAAGTTTGGAACTTCCTAGAGACTTGTCGAATGGCTTTGACAAAAATGCTGATAGTGATATGAACAATAAGGTCCAGGTTGAGCTACTCTTAGATGGAGATGAGAAACTTGTTGGGAACTAGAGCAAAGGTGACTCTCGTTATATTTTAGCGAAGAGACTGGCGAAATTTTGTCCCTGCCCTAGAGATATGTGGAACTTTGAACTTGAGAGATACTATTCAGGGTATCTGGAGGAAGAAATTTCTAAGCAGCAAAGCATTTAAATGGTGACTTGGGTGCTGTTAAAAGCATCCGGCAGGGTGCGATGTCTCACGCCTGTAATCCCAGCACTTTGGGAGGCCAAGATGGGCAGATCATCAGGTCAAGAGTTTGAGACCAGCCTGACCAACATGGTGAAACCCCGGTTCTACTAAAACACAAAAAAATTAGCCGGGTGTGGTAGTGTTTACCTGGAGTCCCAGCTACTCAGGAGGCTGAGGCAGAAGAATCACTTGAACCCTGCAGGCAGAGGTTGCAGTAAGCCCAGATTGCGCCACTGTATTCCAGCCTGGGTGACAGAGTGAGACTGTGTTTCAAACAAAACAAACAAACAAAACAAAGGCATTCCATTTTAAAAGGGAAACAGAGCATAATAGTTCAGAAAATTTGCAGCCTGATAATTCAGTAGAAAAGAAAAACCCATTTTTTTGAAGTGAAATTCAAGCCAGCTGCAGAAATTTGCATAAGTAGCAAGGAGCCTAATGTTAGTTCCCAAGACCATGGGGAAATGTCTCAATACCATGCCAGAGACCTTTACGGCAGGCCCTTGCATCACAGACCCAGAGGTCTAGGAGGAAAATGTGGTTTTCTGGGCCAGGCACAGGGTCCCTGTGGTGTGTACACACTAGAGACTTGGTGCCCCGTGTTTCAGCTGCTCCAGCCATGGCTGAAAGGGGCCAACATACAGCTTGGGCTGTGGCTTCAGAGGGTGGAAGCCCCAAGACTTGGCAGCTTCCATGTCTTGTTGGGCCTGCGGGTACAGAACTGAAGTCAAGAATTGAGGTTTGGGAACCTCTGCCTAGATGTCAGAAAATGTATGGAAATGCCTGGATGCCCAGGCAAAAGTTTGTTGCAGGAGTGGGGCCCTCATGGAGAACCTCTCCTAGGGCAGTGCAGAAGAGAAATATGGGATTGGAGCCTCCACATAGAGTCCCTACTGGGGCACTGTCTAGTGGAGCTGTGAGAAGAGGGCCACCATCCTCCAGACCCCAGAATGGTAGATCCACCAACAGCTTGTACCATGCACCTGGAAAATTCACAGACACTCAATGCCAGCTCATGAAAGCAGCCGGAAGGGAGGCTGTACCCTGTGAAGCCACAGGAGTGGAGCTGCCCAAGGCCATGGGAACTTACCTTTTGCATCAGTGTGACCTGGGTGTGAGACCTGGAGTCAAAGGAGATCATTTTGGAGCTTTAAAATTTGACTGCCCAACTGGATTTCAGACTTGCATGGGTCCTGTTACCCTTTTGATTTGGCCAGTTACTCCCATTTGGAACATCTGTATTTACCAAATACCTGTACCCCCATTGTATCTAGGAAGTAGAGCTTGCTTTTGATTTTACAGACTCATAGGCAGAAGAGACTTGCCTTTTCTCAGATGAAACTTTGGACTGTGGACTTCTGGGTTAATGCTGAAATGAGTTAAGACTTTGGAGCACTGTGGGGAAGGCATGATTGGTTTTGAAATGTGAGGACATGGGTTTGGAAGGGCCAGGGGCCGAATGATATGGTTTGGCTGTGTCCCTGCCCAAATCTCCACTTGAATTATATCTCCCAGAATTCCCACAACACGTGGGACCCGGTGGGAGGTAACTGAATCATGGGGGCTGGTCTTTCTCTTGCTAGTCCAGTGACTAATTATCATGAGATCTGATGGGTTTATCAGGGTTTCTGCTTTTGCTTCTTCCTCATTCTCTCTTGCTGCCACCATGTAAGAAGGGCCTTTTGCCCTCCACCATAATTATGAGACCTCCCCAGCCATGTGGAACTGTAAGTCAAATTAAACCTTCTTTTTTTCACAGTCTCAGGTATGTCTTTATCAGCAGTGTAAAAATGAACTAATCTATCTTGCAGGTAAGTGTACAGTAAAGAACTAAAAACTAGGTTATTAAAAACATTATTTTTTGAAAAGTAGATCTGAAAAAGTCTTTAAATTTTAAACACATTTTGGAAAGCAGGTGAATAGCTACAAAGTGTCACCCATTTGTGATTGGCCCCATTACCATCCAACATTTGAATTTCTCTAAAAGAAAGAACAGAAAAAAGGTAGACAGTCTCAGGCATTTGGGGGAATTTCTTTGATTTTTTTCCAGGTTTTATTTTTCTCTTTTTTGTTAATGAGTGTGGGGGTGTATCTGTGAAAATTTTTCCCAAAACTTTTCATCCCAATGTACTTTATTTTACTTGACTCCAAAGTCTATATCCTTAAAACGGCATGTTAAAGTCTAAAATTTCTCCGCAAATATTGAAACACCTTTTTTTTTAACCTTTATACTCATTATTTCTCTTTGTTATAGATGGTACAGAGATTATTTTTATTCTCTGTTAGTGAAAAAGAAATAAATGCTATTTTTAAAATATTTTTCTTCTTCTGGGTTTCAACGCTTGTTCCATATGCTTTCTTATTACTTTTTCTCTCAGTTGCAGAACTAGACGGAAAGAATATGCTTTTTGCAGAAACCGTCATTTGTCTCCATTCCCATGTTTCTGTTTATAACAAAAAGAAACTTAGCTTACTCGCTCATAGGAAAATCAAGATAAATTTTTGTTGGGATATTATTACTGATTTACAATGTCGATTTGATTTTCGAATATTCAAACATCTTGGATTTGTCTTGCTTTAGATATTTCTCCTATTAGGCATCTCCTGGAAAACAGATACTAGTTTAAGGGCTCAAAAGAAGCTAACTCTACGCAGGCATTAGAGGTAAAGGCCTTCAGTTCTGGGGACATTGATCATGAACTGGGGCTACATGGCTTTTCATGGGTCCCATTTCAACTGTCTGCAACATTTTTTTTTTTTTTTATCAGAATTCCAAAGGGGTACCTGAAAGGTTATGAGCAAGGGCTTTGGATTTCTTCTAAAATCACTTCTAATCAAATCATTCGCTTCTAAACTATCATTGCTTACTAATACTCCCTGTACATTTCACATTCCTCTATTTAGTAAATAAATTGCGTTAAATTTGTGAGAACTTCCTTGAAATTTTGTCTTTACTCCTTACTCAAATATAATGTAATGTGTAAATCCTTACTCTGCTAGACACTGTGCCAAAGCAATAAATCGTGTCCTCTCAGGCTAAAGCAGGTCACTTCATTGTACATCACTATGGCATCCATATCCATACCTTTCTGCTATAACATGCATCAAACTTTGCAGTTATGAGCAGGTAAACACCAGGGTTTAGCTTTCACAAAGCTCGATGGAGAATTAGTCCCACCAGCCTTCCAGTGGGTGGGTGGACCCTCAGGCCATACACCTAAAGGAGCCTTCTTACTCTTTGACAGATGAGGCTTGGGTCCTTGGTAGAAGTTGGAACTGACTTGTATCTGGATGGCTCACTTAAGTTCTGGGAATAGACTACAAACTCTACACTTGAGGTTAGCAAACTACAGCCAAGTCCTGTTTGATTAGAATACAGCCATGCTCCATTTATGTATGGTCTATTGTTGCTTCAGAAAGTTGAATAGTTGCAAGAGACTATATGGTCTGCAAAACCTAAAACATTTACTCTCTGGTTCTCTATGGAAAAGGTTTGCTGAGCCCCACTCTAAAATAGCAGTCAGCTTTCTTAGAAATAGTTCAGGCCTGGTCTGTATGTGCTGAATAGGTTAGGCTAACCTCTGAAGCTGGATCTCCAAAAACTCAATTCCATCTCAGGTCTTGTAAATCTATTAGTCACTAAGCTTGTTAACATGTATATGGTTATATGCTATGAGCTTTAAAGTGTGGTGCCAGGCTTGGATTGGTCTTCTATGAGTGGTCTATGGGCTCTGCCACTTGCTGCTAGAGGACCCTTCCCCAGTCATTTCTAAGCATGTTATCCCTTGCTCTGCAACGTTATGTGACTCTCTGTTGCTACCTGATGACATTTACATGCCTTAACCTGACCTTCTCCACATGTGAACCTACTGCACCATTCCAGCCTTAGTTTCCACGTCTCACTGAATACCTGTTAAATGCTTCAGCCAAACCTGACTCCTTAACACCTGTCAAACATACTTTCTCCACCTTGGTGACCAAATCTTTTTGGGACTATTTAAACACATTCAGCTTTCTGTTGTCGTTTATTTGGGTTCTTGTCTCATGTACCCTATCAGGTTTTCAACTTTGTGAGGGCAAATTCCATATCTCCACTCATTTTTACGTGCCCAGTACATCTGGCTGTTAGGAAGGACTTAGTGATGATCGAGGCCATTGATCCTTAGCACTGTTTCTTGAATTTGTTTGACCCTCAGGAATATTCACCTTTGGATGCTTTCAGTTAATTTAGAGTCTAGTGTATTAATATTTGTATACCCAGCATCGAATATCTGGCACATAATAAATGAATGAAAAATAATGAATAAAAGAAAGGATGAGAAGAAAGTGGTCCCGTTTACTAGGAGTGCTAGGGAGGCATTTGGGATCGTTGGCTCTGCTGCTGCATGATAGGCTTGGGACTTTCAAGACTGTCATTTCCTCCTTCTAAACTTGGAATTTCAATACATTACTGTGAGGCAGACAAAGGTATATGGGACAGGGTCCTTCATCTAAATAATATACCTCTTTGGAGTGTGATTAATTGAAAGGGACTGTAAAAAGCTAAAAACAATGTTTGAGTGCTATCTGTCAGCCATAGTGATAAAGCACTCTATATACATGGTCTTATTTAATACTAACTACAAATGCATAAAGTTGATTTTTAGAAAAACTTTCTGTTATGGAGAACTTTAAACAAGACACTAGTGTGATGAGTTTTCACACACTCATCACCAGATTCAACATTTATTAATTCACGGGCAATCTTGTTTAATGTATGCTTCCACCCACTTCTCCTCTCCCTTGTTATTTTGAAGCAAATCTCAGATATCATATAATTTCATCCATAAATATTTTGGCATATGTAATAGATAAGAACTCTACTTTTTTCTTTTTAAGACAGGGTCCAACTCTGTCACCCAGGTTGGAGTGCAATGGCGTGATCATAGGTCACTGCAGCAACAATCTCCTGCCAGGCTCAGGCAGTCCTCCTTTTTCAGCCTCCTGAGTAACTAGGACTACACCTTTTTATTTTTATTTTTATTTTTGTAAAGACGGGATCTTGCTATTGTGCTCAGGCTGGTCTCGAACTCCTGGCCTCAAGCAATACCCCCCCAAACTTGGCCTCCCAAAGTGCTGGAATTTCAGGCATGAGGCACTACACCCAGGGGAAAAAAAAAAAAAAAAAAAAAATCTTTAAAAAAAATTCACAATACCATCATTAAACCAACCACTCAGCACAACTATTCTTTAATATCAAATATCCTGTTATCTCTAAATATCCATTAATTTTATATATTTTTGCTTGCTTGAATCAGGATCCAAATAAAATCCCACTTTATGATTGTTTGTCTTTTAACTTTTTGTGATCTACAGGCTTCTCCTTTCATCTCTTTTTTTCTCCCTTGCAATTTGTTTATTGAAGAAACCAGGTTGTTTTCCTATATTTTGAATTTTGCTAAATACATCCTCATTATGCCGTGTCTCAGAGTTCAGATTTTTCTGACTGTATGCTCATGAAGTTCTTCAACTTTTTCCTTACTTTCTTCTGTTCTCTGTATTTACTATAAATTAATAGTTTGATCCAAATATTTGATCAGATTTAGGTTGGATTTGAAGAGCAGGAAAAAAAAAAAAAACTGTGCTAGGCTCTTCCATCAGGAGAAATGTAATGTCTACCTGTCTTCTTTTGGTGATGTTAGCATCCATTGATCAATTATGAATTGAAAAATAATGGTATTATTATATCTTTCCTTCTTCATTTATTAGCTGTCATACTGTAGATACTGCTTTTTATAAATTATTGTTTTACCCAGTTGTACAATTTACATAGAAAAGGCCAGATAGTTGTTGAATTTTTCTTTTCAATATTTTTTCTCAAAATGATGGTTTGACTTATGTATATCCTTCAATCGTGACAACTTTTATTTTTTAAAAAGAATTATTATGAATACAGAAGTTTAAGCATATGTGAGGTATTTCTATCCATTGCAATTATTATCCTTATCAATATATAAAATATCCTATCTTTGGTCAGAATGAGTCCCTTTAAATTTCCTCTTGAGTCTTGTTGATATCATTCTAACAATCTTTGATACAGTCCTTGCTATCTAGAGTGACAATGTGTTCTAGGCTTATCTTATGCATTTCTGGCCCAGACCTGAAATAAGCAATTTTCTCCAAGAAGTTTTGGGGATTTTGTAGTGGTAGATGGTATTTGGAGACCACAATCTTGGTGTTAGGGATAAATATTATAATTTTAAAACTTTTGAAAAATTAATTGCTTTATTAAAGTATAATTTATATACCATAAAATTCACCCATTTTAAGTGTGCAATTCAATGATTTTCAGTATATTTAGTGTGTTTACAGAGGTGTGCAACCATCACCAAAATCTACTTTTAGAACATTCTCCTCATCCCAGAAAGAAAACTTGTGTCCATCGAGTCATTTTTCATTCTCAACTCAGCCCTAGGCAACCACTAATCTACTTTTCTCTGCATATATATATTAGGTGATTCTGTTCCAATATGTGTTCTTTTGTGTCTGGCTTCTTTCAAGAAGCACTATGTTTTTGAGGTATATCAATGTTTTGGAGCGTGTATCAGAACTTCCTTTTTATTGCTAAACAATATTTTATTGTATAGATCTACTACATGTCTTTATCCATTCACCAGTTGATGACTGTTGGGTTTGTCTCCATCTGTTGGTTCTTGTGAATAGTGCTACTATGAACATTTACCTAAAAGATTTTGGTTGGACATATGTTTTCATTTCCCTTGGGTAGATACCTAGAAGTGAAATTGCTGGGTTTAAGGCAACCCTATATTTAACATTTTGAGAAATTATCATACTATTTTCCAAAAACAGTGGCTACACAATTTTACATTCCCACCAGCAATATATGAGTGTTTTGATTTTTTCACATCCTTTCCAACACTTGTTATCTTATTGTTGTCTTATTGTTTATAGTCAGTCTAGTGGGTGTGAAGTGATATTGTGGTTTTGATTTGCATTTTCCTAGTAACAATGGTGTTCAGCATTTTTAATGTGCTTATTGGTCATATCTTCTTTAGAGAAGTGTCTATTCAAAGTATTTTGCCCATTTTTAAATTGGATTATCTTTTAATATTGGATTGGAAGAGTTCTTCTGGATATGTCACTTATTAGATATCTGACTTATTTCTTCCCTTTTGTGGGTTGTCTTTCACTTTCCCTGCCCGTGTCTTTTGATGTGTAAAAGTTTGTAATTGGGGATTATGTTTAAATTACTGGGTTGTTTTTCTTTTCTCACTTGTGTTTTGGATGTTGTGTCTAAGAAATCATTGCCTAACACAAGATCACAAAGATTCACTCGTATGTTTTCTTCTAAGAGATTTGGTAAATTTTTAGTAAAGATTTTAGTAAATTTTTGTGTATGGTGTTAGGTAGGGAAACAAATTAATTTTTTGCAGATGGATATTCAATTGCCCCAGCACCATCTGTTGAAAATAGAATTTTTTTCCCGTTGAATTTTCTTGACACCTTTGTCAAAAATCAATTGACTGAAAATGAAAGGAGTTATTTCTGGGCTTTCAATTATATTCCATTGACCAATACATCTGTCCTTATGCTAGTACCATACTCTCTGTATTACCTTATCTTTGTAGTAAGTTTTCAAATTAGCGTAAGTCTTTCAATCCTGTTCTTTCTCAGAATGGTTTTGGTTATTCTGTGTCTTTTGCATTTCCATAGGAATTTTAGGATCAGCTTGTCAATTTCTGCAGAAAAGCCAGCTGGGATTTTGACAGGCATTGTGTTGAACCTGTAAGAATTTGGGGAGTATTGCCACGTTAATAATATTTAGTCTTCTGATCCATAAATGTGGGATGCCTTTCCATCTACTTAAGTCTTTTAATTTCTTTCAGCAATGTTTTGAAGTTCTTAGTATACACACCTTGCTTTTGTTAAATTTATTCCTAATAGTTTATTCTTTTTGATGCTGTTGTGAATGAAATAATTTTCTTAATTTTATTTTCACACTCTTCATTGCCAGTGTATATAAATACAATTGATTTTTGTATGTTTATTTTGTGAACTTCCTGAACTCATTTATTAATTCTAGGGGTTTTTTTAAGTGGATTCCTTCAGATTTTCTATATATAAGATCATGTCATTTGTGAATAAGATAGTTTTACTTCCTGCTTTCTAATCTGAATCCTTTTATAGATTCATTGCCTAATTGCCCTGGCTAGAACCTTAGTATGTGCTGAATAGACTAATAAACGTTACCATCTTTATCTTGTTCTCAGTCTTAGGGGGATAATATTCAATCTTTCACCATTAAATATGTTAGCTGTAGGATTTTCACAGATTTTTTTTATCATGTTGGTGAAGTTCCCTCCTATTTCTTATTTGTTGAGAGTTTCCTTTTCATGAGTGGATAGATATTGTTTGTAATTCTTATTTACCTATAAGGAAACTAGCATTCTGGTGATATGACTCCAAGGACCAAGCTCTTAATCATTGTGCTATCTCTATAGCACCATCTTCCATTTAATTTTCACTCTACCCCCGCCTCTGAATTCTTTTAGCTCACCTTGTTAATGCTGGTGTTCTCCAGGATTTTCAGCCCTTCCTCTGGTTATTCTATCCTAAAGTGAGAGTATGGTTTCAATCATTCACTTGTAAGCTGATGACTACAAAATCTGTATCTCCTACCCTCACAGAGCTCTAGTATATCTTAAAGCTTCCAAGACTTTTCCACTTAGATATGTAAAGAACTTCCCAATCCATCATGTCCTAACGTGCCCCATTACCCCCACTCTACTCAAGTGGGCTCCTCTTTCCAGCCTAAAACCTGGTATGATCCTATAGGCTTCCTGGTCCTTGGTCCCTCCTCTCACTTTTTCTAATCAATTGCCAAGTTCTGCCTATTTTAACCACCAGAGCAGTCTGGTGGTCTTTGCAATCCATTCTTTTCTCTTCATCTCCACTGCTACTATCTTGTTCCTGTTTCCAGTCTTGTTCACCCTTAAATTCACACACCACATTACCAACAGAATGATTTCTCTGAATTACAGCTACTCTGACACTTAAATTCTTCAGAGATTTCTTATCACCCAGCACAGCAAGCAAGGCCATTCTTCCAAATATTAAAATCATTAAATGCCCATTAAGATGTCAATTTTAATAGCTGCATGATACTTTCATCATTTGGAGACATTATAAATTATATTACCTTCCTCAAGCATCTAGAAGTAGAAATACCATTTGACCCAGCCATCCCATTACTGGGTATATACCCAAAGGATTGTAAATCATGTGGCCATAAAGACACATGCACATGTATATTTATTGTGGCCACTATTTACAATAGCAAAGACTTGGAACCAACCCAAATGTCCATCAATGATAGACTGGATTAAGAAAATGTGGCATATATACACCATGGAATACTATGCAGCCATAAAAAAGGATGAGTTCATGTCCTTTGTAGGAAGGGACATGGATGAAGCTAGAAACCATCATTCTCAGCAAACTATCGTAGGGACAAAAAACCAAACACCACATGTTCTCACTCATAGGCGGGAAATGAACAATGAGAACACTTGGACACAGGAAGGGGAACATCACACACACCAGGGCCTGTTGTGGGGTGGAGGGAGGGGGGAGGGATAGCATTAGGAGATATACCTAATGTAAATGACGAGTTAATGGGTGCAGCACACCAACATGGCACACGTATACATATGTAACAAACCTGCACGTTGTGCACATGTACCCAAGAACTTAAAGTATAACAATAAAAAAATTATATCAACAGATCTATTTCTACTTTCCTTTGCCTGTCTTGTTGATTCATGCCTCAGTGCTTTTTGTTTATTCTGTTGTCTTTGAGAGATTTTTTTCTCCTTCGACAACATCCCCTCTATTCCTTTACACCCTGAAAAGCCTGGCTGACTAGACCCTCCTTTTTGAAATCTTCCTCTAACTCTTTCAGAGCTAATTATGCCTTCCTCTGTATTTTTTTCAGAACATTGCAGAAGCCTATAATATTTCATGTATTATCCTATATTATAATTATTTGTTATTGTTTTACTCTCACTCTAAGTTCGAGTTCAGCATTTATACTAGATTTATATAGAGTACTCTCACAATATCCAGCATACAGAAAATACTCAAAAAATATTTGTTGAACTCACCTAAATTTTGCTTTATCTATAAACTTCCTTGCTTTTAATAGATCGTTTTCTAATTTGTCAAAATTTAAATGCATTTTAAAGAGAACATACTTAGGAAATAATATTTTTTAAATGACAAAGTAATATATGTTTATTTTAGATTGCATGAAATACATAAGTTTGAGGTGGGGATTCTTTTGCAAGTGATTTTTCAAAGGAGCATGCTCAGAAGAAACTGGAATTCAGTGAAGGGAGCAGAATAGGAAAGGGGAGAAACTAAGCAAAGATTTGGTCTGATCCCATGGGGAGCTCTGGAGGGAAATTGCACTACAGAGCTTCTCCTGCCTTGAGACAAGCAATGGGGACTTTTGTACCTAACCCGCCTCACACATCTGTCCATTGTTGGCTTCCATGGTTGGCATAACGCACAAAGGGGAGAAAGAGAAATGCAACTTTCAGGGCCCACCAGGAAAGGAGGCCCCAGATAGCTCAGGGAAATGCTCCTGAGAAGGGTGCAGCCAGTCAAAAGGAAGGAACCTCAGGTCTGGGCAGGGCATCAACAGCACCTGCCAGAGCAGGGTAAAGTGCTCATAGACAGAGGTCTTAGGGGTGAGTTGAAAGCAGGTGAGAGATTTATTCCACTACTGGTTCATTCACTTCATCTGCTGTGTCACACACTGTGCTAGTCACACACTGATGACAAACAAGGCAGACAGTACTCCTGGGCTTTGCTCCTGAGCTTTCTTCTGGCCATAGACATGGGGCTGTAGGGAGTTAGGAACTAACCAAAGAGATGCATCAACAAGATCACCAGTGGATGGCGAGCCAGAGAGGAACCCAAGAGGCAAGGGAAAGCTTGTGAGCCATTGTCTGAAAGATCTGGAGTCTGAGTGGTTGAGCTCCTTCTGGTTTCAGCTCTTGAAGGTGTGAAGAATGATTCTCTGGAAGCTATCCAGTCTTTGTTCAATACCATCCTGAAAAAAGTTGACTCAGATACCAGTGCCCAATTTACCCTCCTTTCTGGCTGAGTTGGATGAGCAGTAGCCTTGTCAAAGCCTCTGGATCAAAGTCCTGGAAAGAAAGAAGCACCACCTTTTTAAGGCTGTCAAAAAGAAAATAATCTGGAATTGGCTCCAAGACCTTCAAAATTTATTGCACAACTGGCACCATAGGAGGGTGAACATAAACAATGCTCCTCCTTCTGAAAAATAAGGAATGTATGAACAAGGTCAACCATAAAAGGCACATGGACCACAACATCTAACTGAAGTAGCTGGATCTGTCTACAAACCAGTGATGTGTCACTGTGAATATTTGGAGCTGGTGAGATGACCAGATCCCCAGAGCCACTGGACACCGAGAGTCCTACTCCAGGCTCTGGAGGCCAATCTGCCCACAGTGTTTACGGAACCCTCAGGTTGGGTGGTCTCCCAGTTTCCAGAGATATCCTTACAATAAATCCCAATTGCTGAAGGTAACCCTTTGAGAGGGTCTCTGTGGCCCTGAGAGATCCTGAGTGATACACAGGCTCTAAATGTGTAGAGGTCTGCAGACAACAGGTCAGGGAGGGCTGGAAGCAGAGTGAGCCACTACATTCCCACTTTTGACTTTTTTTCACTCCAGCCTGCCCTTCTCATTCCTGCCAGAATTACAGATTGCACCAACCCAGAGGTAAGCCCTGAATTAAGGATTTGGGTCTCCATCCAATTTCAAAGTGCAATCACTGAAACAGGTACTTCCATCAGTACCACTTGGTTCTCCATGAAGCAGGACAGTTCCTTCTGCTCCCCAAGCCCAGCTCCACTTGGTTCCAGTCTGCCAGAACTCAAGACATGGGTCACCATCTCTTCCCTTTCAACTCCCAGGTTCTGTCAAGCATGGCCCTGATGGAAAGCCACGGTAGTGGAGTGGGAGTTGTCTCTTTTAACTAGTTGTTTTCAGGAGCATGTTTGAACTTACATCTTAAAAAACTCCAAAATATTTATTTTAGAAAGCAGGTTCCATGTCCCAAAGACTGTGGCAAGTGGGAACTTAAGGTCCCTTGAAATCATCCAACTGTGGAAGTGGTGATTTAGAGCTAAAGCAAAGATCTAAATTCTCCAGGCTGAAGTTTAGCTGAAAGAGGGCTTTGGTTCCCTCCCTCTATCCCTAAGCCTTCTTCCCAAGCCACCCCTAGACACCCTGTCCACAGAAGCCATGGTTTGTGATGGCACTTCGCTCCTGCATTCTGAGAGATGCCATTTCACAATGGTTGCTCCCTTTACACCTGTCACATGGCCCCCAATCAAACAAACTCCAGTGGACAGATTCACGCCAGCAACAGGTTCACAGCAGACCATGGAGGTATAGAGCACATGAATCTTCCATTTACTGAGAAAAAAAAGTGACAGAGAGTCTGGGGAAAGAGTACAGGTTCAAATAGGGACCCGCTCCCTGCTCTCTGTTCCCCTGCATGCAAGCCCCTCCCATCCATCCCCATTCCTTCCACCTGAGATCAGCGCTGAGCCCCCGAAGAAGTTCACTGAGTCTTTTGGAAATGTAACAAAAGTGAATACAATTGGTGCAGTTGCAATGAGGCCCCAGATGCCCAGGTTTGACATCCTCTGAATCACCCCCTCTCAAGTGTTACTGAGGGCTATGGGGATGTTTGCTTTCCACATACATGGCAGCATCTCATTCCTTGGCTTCTCTAGGAAAGGAGCCATTCCACATATAATATCTTTCCAGCTAATTGAAATCTGACAGCAGAGGTTTCAATATTTCCTTAAAAGGCTGGCAATGTGAAAACCGTTTTATATACATTTCTTACTTATGATCTACTCCTTTGCCTTCATACAACTAAGCATTTTGAAAATGTCATAAGTTAACCTTTTCATGATGACTTGGGGTCATTATTATGAACACCCATTATTGTGTCAAGGTATCATTTTCTCTAGAAGGAAGAGACCATGTCTTAGGTGAAGAGGGATTGTTAGTCCACACTCCACCATTTTGTAAGCCCCCCACCATTTCGCAGACCTTGGTCAAAGTGAAACATTTCACGGTGGTTCGGGCCATGAGAAACATTCTGCCTAACCACCTGACCACAAGGCACAGGAACTTCCTTATCATACCCTGCTGGGCAAAGACCCAACTAAAGGAATATCCCTATCATATGTTGGGAGAAAGTCCAAGGAGCGTCACTGCACATCTTGTAGGATCAAAGGCCAAACTACCTCATCATAGGAACGTCTTATCAACATCTTCCCAGGCAGTAAATCATATTGCCCAGACCCCTTCCACCTATACCGATAAGTACCCCGGCCTGTAAGCAGCAGTGGGCACTGGCATTAAGCTGATCCCCCACCTCGGCAGGTTTATGCTGGACATAAATGTCTGCATTTGCTGTAGAATTGCCCTCTCTCTCACTATGAGTCTTTCTTTAGCCCTCACCTTCCCTTCAAAACCTAACAGGGATGTCGTGTGCATTTGTGGGATTGGATTCCACTCATTTGTAACAAAGATCCTCATAAGGCATGGTAGTGGGTCTAGTTATGTTAAGCATGAAGTACTATCAAGTATCCTTTAACCTTACCATGAGAATCCAAAAGATGGAAGGCTTATTCTGTGCATATGACTGCTCTAGGCAAGAATGTGCACCAACCATCCCTGGAGGATAAAGATTATCATCATTACCATTGCAAGGCAATGATAGCTCCTTACAGTTCACATCACTTTTTTCCAGTTGCTCTCCTTCTTAATTATTAAAAGCCCTGGGCACAATGGCCCATGCCTGTAATCTTAATGCTTTGGGAGACTAAGGCAGCAGGATCACTTAAGTCCAGGAGCTCATAGCAAGAGCCCCATCTCCACAAACAATAAAAAAGTTAGCCAGGCATGATGGCACTTGCCCGTAGTTCCAGTTACTCAGGAGGCTGAAGCAGGTGGATTGCTTGAGCCCAGGAGTTTTAGGCTTCAGTGAACTAGGATCATACCACTACACTATAGCCTGGATGACAGAGCAAAACTCTCTCTAAAATAAATAATTTTCTAAAAAATGTCCTTCAAGATAGGTGTGACTCTCTCTAGAGCATAGCTGAAAAGATTAAATGGCTTGTCCTAGAGCACAGAGCTCAGCAGAGCTGAGAACAAAATTTAAATCCAGTGTTTTTCCCTCTATGCAGCAGCAAGCCCCCACTAGAGTTTTATGAAGGTCCAACTTGTTGACAACAGGGAGAAAAAAAAATCTAATGTTCCTTGATATTTTAACCTAACAAACAATCATCAACCCAGAAAAAAACCTTCCAAAAGTCTAAGACATATACATGTGCTTGCCTGTATGTATAGACATTCACCCATCAGCCATAACCTTAAATCTGAAGTCAAGAGCCAGAAAAAAAAAAAATCTCAGGGTAACATTATTATTGCTTCAGTCATGAAGTCTCACTTCCAGGACCAGTTATGACTTAGGTTTACGTCTCCATCCTTCCAGATGTCTCCAAAACCCTGAATCCTAGGGCTTTTCTTCTGCTGATTTCACTCTTTCTACACACATTTCTCACCACTCACCGCCTGCCAAAAGGGAGTGATCCCTAAACATGTGCAGTGATTTATGCTTTCCATGTCTTTTCCATCTGCCTAAAGTTATGCTACAAGATCTATGGGGAAAGGACTAACCAGGTCTGCCTAATCAATACATTTGCATGACTTAAACTGATTTCTACCACTTTCAGCCTGAAGTGAAAGTGTTTTTTAACGCTGGATGGAGGCAGGGGACTGTTGACCCTTGCACAGCCTCTTGTTGGCTTCAGTCTGCCCCCACCAGCAGCTCCTCATGGGACACGCAAATAAAGCAGAAAACGGGGTTTCTGATGAGAAAAGAACTTTTATCTGAAGAAAGAGAGTCCTTTTCAATTATCAGGTCCAGAGAGACATCAAAAGGAGACAGTAATTACTTTCTACTCTCCCCACTTCGAGCTACTTGTTCATCTCTTGAAATTACTTACTAATGCCACCAGTAGCTCTTAAATTAACCTAATAATGCTTCACTGGACACTATAACCCACATCCTATTGTTTAACAATGTACAGCTAATCACCAATTGTCATTTGGGATCCCTATTGACTCTAACAGGGAGGGCATCATGTCCAAGAAGCTGAAGAAGAGACAGTGAAGGATAGGGTTTATTAAGGAGGACTCTCATACAGAGATGATCCTGTGGCAGCAGGCTGGATGGGACAGCTGCTATCATTTATAAAAAGCATGCAGTTTACATAGCATTTTCAATTAGTTCCCTCCACCTAGAAACCTCCAGTTAACCCCAAACAAAGGACCTTGATCCCCTGTATGACCTGCTTTCCAAGGGATGGGCAGGGGGTTCAGATGTACTTCATAGAAAAAGAGTGAATCTCCTGGTTGGTCACTCCCAATTCCTTAGCTCAGGAATCCAAATCAACACTCTTCTTAGAACACAGGGTCACTCTCAGGGAATGCTTAAGTTATTACTGTCTGGTGCACTTGCCATACACTAGTCAATATGTCAGCCATTAAGAATTCCTGATAACTGTGTACCAGCCTGCTCCTTGTCCCCCTCTCGCCCTCTTTTTTTCTTTAAAAACCTGCTTGTAACAAAGGCTGGAGAGAGCACATAGCCAAGGTTCCTTGGATCTGAGTCTTCCAGGCAGCCGTCCTCACTCTGGCTCAAGTAAATTAAGTTAGATTTTGTGCCTTGCCTCTTGCTTTTAGGTTGACACTGATGCGAATAAATGACCCATGCTCCTTCACTGCCTGCAGCTTGGACTCCACATGAGAGGGTTTCCTAAGAGAGGAAGGAGGCTGCCTCAGACGGAGGAGGAACTCACGTCTGCCGAGGACACAGTTATGTCCAGTGAGGTCAGGGGAGGGCTGTTGGCAGCTTCCATTAATTCTACTGGGGCAGGGAAGTGGCAACTGGCAATTATTGGAGCTGAGGATGCTGGAATCGATTGTAAAGTGAACAGCTGCCCCTTAGATTGTAAGCCTACCTTAAGGAAACAGAACTACAGGGAGAGAGGAAAGAGCAGATTTTCACAAGACTCCTTGTTAGGCTTTGGTTCCCATATCCTTCCCCACAGCTTCAGCCTAAGTGTCCAGCAGCCCACCTGCTCACCTTTTCCCAACTCCCCAAAGGTAGAGGCTCCTGCTGGTAAAGAAACAGTTGAGAAGTGGGAAAGATAAAGGTTACAAACACTGCCCCAGATAATCCACAAAAAGCTTTGCTGGAATCAGGTTATGCATCTCTGAATCTGAGCTAGATTTGTTGGGGTCAGGTACCATGCTTGCTTATTGGCTCAAGAACTGACAAAGGAGGTGTCTTAAGAATTGCTTGCTGGATGGATAAATAAACAGCTGAGTGTTTGTCTGAGCCTGGAAACTGCCTGCATCAGCACAAAAGTAAAGCCCCAACGCCCTTAGGCCACATCTGCTGGAAGACTTCCTATCCATCAGTCCCAGGAAAATGTAGGCAAGATGAGGCAAGTCCTGACCAACACAGGAAACTGCTCTCCTTCTTTCCTGGCCTTTCTTCCACTGTGATGCCAAAAATTTCATCAAGTCCAGTTAGCCAGAGAGTGGGATGTAAAAGGAGTTTCCTGGATATCTGGTTCTACCATTGCCCCATGAGTATGATGGTGACGAGCTTGGGCCCTGAAATCAGAAAGCCCGAAGTTTGAAATCTCAGTCTTCTTACTTGCTAGCTGTGAGACTTCGAGCAAATTACTCAATGTTACTAAACCTCAATTTCCTCAGTGGATAAAATGGGGATAATATTGGGTAACACACTAACCCTAATGTCAGGAATAGAGTTAGTGCTCAATAAATGTTTATCTCTGTTCCCATACACCCTATCCTGCTAATTCCCTTCTTTCTCTTCTTCCCTATAACTTCCAACTGCATTATTGCCTATGAACAGAGGGTAGAATAATCACAAAACTGGAAAGTTTGGGACAGCCTAGAAGTTATTTACAAGTCTAGGAGCAACCACTGAGGCCTTCCCAATGCCCTGGCTTTTTAAAAAAACACCTAATTAGGAGCCAGTGAGGTCCCTAAGCCCACATAATTTCCTGGGAATGATAGGGGTATGTATTTACAAAATAACTCTTTACCCTTTAAAAGAACACAAGTATTTTTGGCTCCCATGATATCTCAAGTGGCACCTAGATCGCTGAAGGTCTGCTATCCAATGAGTAATGTCACTCAGAGAGGTGGTATGAGTGATTTAGAGTCTAGGTCTGTGAACTGGGATGCACCATTTCTTCAAGTCTTGGTCTCCAAGGCGTAAAATGGAGAGATTGGACCAGATGATCACCAGAGAACCTTCCAATTTTAAGACTTAAAGTTTAAATGGTATTATGATATAGAGCGATTGTAAAAAAGTAAAACCCACAAAACTTAACCTCCCAGGAGGAAAATTAAAAAGTTTTCATTGGAAGTAAATGATAACGTGGCACAGTTGGATGTGAATATAACGGCATAAGGAGGTCGGAGGGCCTAGGTGCCCTCTCACACTCATTCTCAGCACCAGATGTGGGGGCACCTGGAACAGCCTGTAGGGAGGCTAATGAATTCCACCCTCACTCCAGCTCTGAAGAAACCTCCATGGTAGAAAAAAGACAAGGAGCCCCGGAGTCTCTCTACTGCTTCACTGGCTACTCCCACTCTGGAAAGCAGGGGAGGAGGAAGACCCTAACATCTTCCATCACTGCTGAAGACACCCCCCAACACCCCCACACCTCTGCTTCAGCTCTTACCTGTGCCCCCACCCCCACACAGCCCTCTGCTAGCCATTAGGTGTTAGCTGCCTTTCACTTGCAAAAGGTCTTCCTTTGCCAACTTTTGTCACGAATTTTTGCGTATTGCTTCCATACATTTGCAGATAGGATTCAGTAGGCCCTGATTCCAACTATGTAAGAGAAAACAGAATGACTGCACTTGCTGTCACAGAAGGGTTTCAGGAGAGCACGTTGATTGGCTAAACAGTGCTGGGAGAGGTACTCTAACTATGTTCGACTGAGATGCTCAGACAGGAGCTTCCCCACAATCCAGGAAATCAGACTTTTCAATGTTGACTTGAAATCCTGCCTGATAGTCAGGAAAAAGCTTTTTTCAACCATGGGAGAAGAATGAGGAGGTGGGGATGGAGAGGGATAGAGTGTCAAACGATTCCATCCGGGACGGGGCACGGAAGGACAGTGGCGGACCCAAGTCCGGAGCTGTTCCCTCCAAACAGTGAATGTTTGGCAAACTTACCCAGAAGTTCTGATATTTCTAGTTAGTCAAACCAGGCTCTGATTTCCAAAATAAGGCCAAATCCAGAACAGTTTGGGAAATGAAGGTATCTGGCTGAAAGACAAGAGTTGGAACCATTGCCCTACCCTCAGCATCACGTTGACAGAAACAAATTCCTCTGCTATGTTAACTATCCACAAACAATTTAAGCCAAGAAAAAGTCCCAACTAGAAAAGCAGTGAATGAGCACCAATCCAATGAGGCCCATCATTTTTGAGTGGACACCCTCTGAGCAACTTGGGATTTCAGAGATAGCAACTGGAAAGGTAGTAACTACTCACTGGCCACAGGGATGACTGAAATGAGACCCACACCAGGGATAACACAAAGGATAAAAACAGTTTCAAGCAGAGATTGAGTTTATTATTTGCTGAACAAGAGTAGGATCGCATTTCATTAAGAAAGGTCAAGACGGTTCTCTGAATTGAAGGTGAACAGGACAGACACACTGTGGGAAAGAGGAAGTTTTGTCCAAATTTGTGATTGACTGGAAAACAAGAGTAAACTCTCTTGGATTGTTTGCTGTTCTATTTTGGATCACAGAAGCACAAGCACAGTTCTCCGAAAGGTCCTGGATGGATCTGATCTGTGGGGCATGGCCCTGGCAGCCTGGGGTCTGTGTCTCCTCTCACTGAGGTGAAGTTTTTCTCTGGCACCCACTTTGGTTAAGAATGAGGAGCCCTGGGCCCCCATCAGCCTGTGGCATGGCTCTGCACCCATCACCCAGCTCTCTTTTCCTCACTGCCTAGGATGGAAAAAAATGCAGCTTTCCTGGACACAGGAATGAGATAACCACATGAAAGCAGATGGGTAATTTTGTTAGCACGTAACTACTAATATGATATTTTCCAAACAGGAAAACTGAGGCACTGAGCCCCAAGCCCCAGTAAGTTGGAGGCTACGTGATTAAAATGTTGCTGAGTAGGGGGAAAAAGGCAAATTTTAAAGAGCTAACCAAAAACTAATAGGGTATAAATCTGAGTGGTGCAATTGCAGGTGATTTTTATTTTCTAATTTTCTGTATTGGTGTTCTATATTCTCCAAATTTTCTACTCTGTGTGGTTTTGAAATCTTTTTCTTTTTATTTTGCTATAACAAGGATGAAGTCAAGGTCATGGTAGTTATTGCAATGATGAGTTTAGGCCAGGCTCACACCTGTAATCCCAACCCTCTGGAATGGTAGGAGGTAGGAGGATCACTTGAGGCCAGTTTAAGACCAGCCTGGGCAACATGGTGAGACTCCACTTCTATAAAAAAATGTATTAGCCAGGGGTGGTGGTGCATGCCTGTAGTCCTGGCTACTTAGGAGACTGAGATGGGAAGATTACTTGAGCTCACAACTTTGAAGTTGCCAGGAACTAAGGTTATGATGATCATGCCACTGCACTCTATCCCGGACAACAGAGCAAAACCCTGTCTCCAAAAAGAAGAGAAAATATTACATAGGGGTGTGAGGTCAAAAAGTTTAACTCCTGATGCAGACAATAGGGCACAAAGAGTTCAAAACTAAATAATGCGTTTACCCAACCCTGCATATTAGCCACTATAAAAGTAAGAAAAGATGGTGCAGGTGTGCCCAAGGACATGTAGTTTTCTTCTCAAGAAAGGAAAGTACCTAGAATAAGATAATGTAAAAGGGTGAGTGCAGGGGTAAACAACGCCTTTTTTTTTTTTTTTTTTTTTTTTTTTTTTTGAGACAGAGTCTCACTCTGTCGCTAAGACTGGAGTGCAGTAACACGATCTCGGCTCGCTGCAACCTCCGCCTCCTGGCTGGGTTCAAGCAATTCTCCTGCCTCAGCTGGGATTACAGGTGCATGCCACCACATCCGGCTAATTTTTTTTTTTTTTTTTTTTTGTATTTTTAGTAGAGATGGAGTTTCACCATGTTGACCAGGATGGTCTTATCTCCTGACCTTGCAATTCGCCCACCTCGGCCTCCCAAAGTGCTGGGACTACAGGTGTGAGCCACTGCACCCGGCCTAACAACTCCAATTTAAGCATCAGTGTTGTGTCAGAGTTTGTGATGGCTGGGAGGAATGTAATCATGTCTAAAATTCACTATTCCCCAAAAGCTGACTGTCTAGGAGAGACACAACTGAATTTTTGGTTGAAATGCAGTTAGGAAGAAGGGAGATACATGCACGGAATGAATATAAGAGGTTGCGGGGAGGGGCCTTGCATGAGGAGTGGAATGAGGAAAGGTGAGAAGGGGGACTTCCTGAAAAGGTATGTCTGTGCTGAGTGTTGGAGGATGAGCGGGAATTTGGCTTCTGAGTGGGAGAGGCACTCTCGGAGAAGGGGGTGCCCCCGCACTGGGAACAGCATGAGCCCAGGCCCAGAGGTGTGAATCAGCATGGTGCATTTGGAGAAGGTATGAAAAAGGAGTAGTCAAAATGAAAAACAGACTAGAGTTGTCCCCCAACAAAATAAATGTAATGTCCCCAATAAAATTAAAATGTTTACAAACCAAGACTTAGTAGCTCTGATAACAAGTATCTACTCTTTTAGAAGATAATAAACTGGTCCATAATTCAGGTGTATGGAAACAAAGTGTCTGTTTTGGAAAACAAAAATGAGGCTCTGCTCTCACATCTTGATACAAAGTGAAATGCTCTGGTCACCCCCTAGCCTTTCGAGTGCTTTCTTGTCTGTGGTTCCCAAGGGCTGCCCAGAGTGGCCATTGTGGACCCCTCAGGACCCATCAGCAAGAATCCCAGGACTTCACTCCATGTGGTTCAGAAAGGGGTTGTGTGGCTAGGTCATGCCATGCTTGTGAAATTATTTTTTTCACCAAAGGAGCTAGTCAGGATGGCTGAATGTTTATTTCAGAAGCAGTGGATCAATGCCATTCCAAAAAGTTAAATCAAGTTAGCCTAAAGCTGCCTCCTTACATATTTAAGTTCTGCCTAAAGGTTTTCCTGTACATCGGAAACCATAACAAGCAGAGATGTAAACCAACTGTAGCTCACATCTGTGCTAATCACTGTGTTTTGGGCAATCAAATGCAGCCAACTGTTCAAACCATGTTCAAATATGGCAAATGCCGAGCTGTAAGCCATCCAGTGTTTCTGTACCTCACTTCTGTTTTCTGTACGTCACTTTCCTTTTGCCGTCCATAAATCATCTTCCACCACGTGGCTGTGCTGAAGCGTCTCTGAATCTGCTGTGATTCTGGCAGCTGCCCAATTCACAAATTGTTCATTGCTCAATTAAACTCCTTTACATTTAATTTGGCTGAATTTTTTTTAAAACAAAAGCTAGTATTCTGTTTTAAATCACACGGGGGAGGCGGAATACCCTGCTAGTTACATCAAATAAAAGAGGAGAGAAAGGGAACATTTTCTGATAGTAATCCATGCCCACCCATCCCCACAAACAGCCTTCATCAAAGGTTGAACTGACCCAAAAGATGCTCTGGCATTTACTCAGGGGTCCCTGGGGGGAATCTGACCTTTCCAACAGGCACTGGTAGGTGGCAGAAGAAGCCTCCTTGTCACACAGCTGGGACTCTGCTTCCAGTAGAAGCCTGACTGAAACCCCTGGAATTAAAGAGGGTTAGACAATTCTGCAGGCTGTGGACTAGGGTCCCAGAACCCTTCAAGGGCCAGGGCAGGCTGGAGGCAACCTGGGCAGATGTTTGCCAAGAACAGCAGGCAGCTGAGGCAGTGCAGCCAGAGTGAGACTCTGCCGGCAGTCAGGCTGGGGGGCTGAGGCAGTGCAGGGAGAGAGCCAGCTCACACTGGTCTGCAGGTGGAGAGGATTCTGCAAATAGGGAAGAAAAGTATCAAGAGTAGCAAGAAGCCCCAGGAAAAGGTTGAGATGGGCCTCTCAGAGCAGAGTGGGGATAATCAGTAAAGAAGTAAGTATTTGAATGCAGAGAGAGGAAATTAGCCTGTCATTACACTCTAAATGGTTCAGGGACAGGCAACCTAACATAGAGGATCTCACTCCTATCAATGGAACAGAATAAATAACTCAGAAAAAAAGTTACATACATACAACCAACTGATTTTCAACAAAGCTGACAAAAATATACACTGGGGAAAAGACTCCCTATTCAATTAATGTGCTGGGAAAATTGGATAACCATAGGCAGAAGAGTGAAACTGGATCCCTGTCTCTCACCATATACAACAATTAACTCAAGACGGATTGAACACTTACATGTAAGACCTGAAATTATAAAATTTCTAGAAGAAAACCTAGGGAAAAACTCTACTGAACATTGGTTTAGACAAATAATTTATGACTAAGACCCCAAAAGCAAACACAACAAAAACAAAAATAGACAATAGATTAATAGACTTCATTAAACCTAAAAGGTTCTGCACAGCAAAAGAAATCAACAGAGTAAACAACTTGCAGAATGACAGAAAATATTTGCAAGCTATGCATCTGACAAGGGACTGATATCCAGAATCTATAAAGAATTTAAACAATTCAATGAGAAAAAAATAACCCCATCAAAAAGAAGACAAAGGATATAAAGAGACACTCTTCACAAGAATACATACAAGTGGCCAAAAAACGTATGAAAAAATGCTCAACACTACCAATTATCAGAGAAATGCAAACTAAATTCACAGTGAAATACCATCTTTACAGCAGTCCAATTGGGAGCTAAACAATGGTACACGGGGACATACAGAGTATGTTACCTGCACCAAGTGTCCTCCCTGGCCCCCTACCCTTAGAGGTCTGCAGGCCAAAATTGTACAAAAAGCAAGATGACAGAGTCAGGGGAGATAATGCCAGGTTTCCAGGCATGAAGGCCAAGGCCGCACTGCATGCAGGACAGGGGCATCTGGAAATACAACTTTCCTTGACCCAGAACAGCTGGAAAAAAGGCTCCATAGTACATTTGTAAAAAAAAAAAAAAAAAAAAAAAAAACATAAAAAAGGAAATTACCCCAAATCCTTGCCTGGGTTCCAGGCTAGGAGGAAATAGGACAATGAACCTTTCATCGCTGGCCATTTCTATACATGCACAGAAATGCTTGAAGACTTTTAGATTGCCTTTTACATAACATATGGAAAGTATAAAAGGGAGATGTGATCGAATTGTGGGGGAACCCTTAGATTGGGTGTAAAGAGATGATGTTTAGGTGGAACTCACACAATTAAAAGAAGTCCATTGTCTTTGGTGGCATGCATTGCAGAAAAGAAAGCTAATGCAGATCCCTATGGTAGGAACAAACTTGGAGGACAGACAGAAAGGCAACCATGACTGAATCATCCAGGCGGGAAGGTGGGGGAAGCAAGAGCAGGTGCTGATGAGGTTGGCAGGACTCAGGCCCTTTGCAACCACTAGGGAGAGGGGTCCGAATTCCATTGCAAATCTGATGCACAGCCCTTGGTAAGTTTTAACCAGGACGGTGATGTGATCAACTTAAATTTAAAAAGATAACTCCAGATAGTCTATGGAGAACACCCAAAGGGGAAGAGAGTACAAACATGAAGCCCAAGTAAGAGGCTTCTGTAGTACTCCAGACAGGAAATAATGGTAGTTTTGACCAGGTTGGACATAGTGGAGAGGTGGGGAACCGCATCCGTTTGGGAAATGCTTCAGAGGTCATCTTGACAGACGCTATAGTGGATTGGATGTGAGTTAGGCAGGAGAAGGGAACTGAGGATGGACCTCTAGGATTTTGGGCTGAGCAACTCTGGGTGGATGGTGGGATCCTTTAGTTAGATGAAGAAGAGAGGCAAAGCTGGTTTGGAGTGGAGGAGTGAATCATTAAGAACTCTGTTTTTGAACATGGTGAATTGGGTATTAATAGCTTATAAAATGTAACGCTATCTTAGAATCCATAACACTTCCCAGGAAATGTGGCTTTTTCACTGGGGTTTTAAGCTCCACTGGGAAAACCACATGCAGCACCCACATTGTTAGATGTTGTCCTCAAGGTCAGCAAACAATGACTTTGTCCTTGGGTCACTCATTCATTCATTCCTCCCTTAGACACACATGTATGTTCCAGAAGGAAAGTCTGCATGTCCTTCAATCTTTGTAATAATCAATTGGTAGAGGCCCTTATGACTTCTAAAGGTCCAGACAGATCCAGAATCTGTCATTTTACTGTTTAAAAATTATCTTTCTTCGTAGATATAGACACAGAAAAGTACAAATTATAAGGTCACAGCATGGCCTCTAATCCCCTAGTTCAGGAAATGCAGACAAATACTGGCCTCAGCCAGCCTCCCCAGCCCCACATCCCCTCCAGACCCAGCCCTGGTATCCCGTTCACCTTGCAGCCTAGATAGGAAGTTTCTGTCCTGTCCCTGGAGACAGGGTGGCTGCACCTGGAAGGGCTGGGTTTTTCACATGGTGTGGGTGACAGGCTGGTAGCGGGAGAGGGATTGACCAGGAGCCCAGGCCAGAGCTAAGAACTGATCTAAGAATTGCATGGTGGAGAAAGGGCAGGGACCAATCCCATTTTTTTTTTTAACAAGGCAACTGGCATGCAGGAACAATCAGCTGTCTCCTCTCCTGATTCTGGGGCTGGAGTCATTTTATTGAAGGCCTGGTAGTATCACATGGGGGATGGGAAGGGAGGAGGTTTAGTTGCCTGGAATTGGGACAGACAAAAGTATGCCAGAAATCATCTTCTACTGAAAACTTACAGCTGGTCCCCTTTTCCTTTTGAATGTCAAATCAACAGAAGAGAAAGCAGATTATGTGCATACCCTCCTCATTTCCCTAGGGATAAGGTGTGGGTTTTCAGTCTTTGGATGTTTCTTACCAGACTGAGCTAGAGTGAGCTGTGCCTATTGGGAAGACAGGGTGGGATTCTAGCCTGGGCTTCCAGTGTCAGGGATCATGGCCCAGGTCTGTTCAACTCCACTTCCCTCCTCCCAGGTATTGTGGGCCTTGTGTCAGATGTTGTCAGGATTCCTGTGCCAGGAGGCAGTCCAGGAGCTCTACCTACAGCTGCTGCTGACTGTGCTTTGTCATTTTTGCTGGGTGATTTAGCAAAATGCTCTCTCCAGAAGATGACAGAACACAACAAGGAGGGGCCCCTGGGAAGCAAAATCAACTCTGACCCCATTAGGTAAGCCTAACCACCAGGGAATAGAGAAAGGAAATGAGGCAATTTCCTGAGGGCCCTGGACAACCAGATGTGGGTCCCTCAGGGAGGCAAGGAAGAGAAGAGTGGGCTATGGCATGGGTGCTGCACCATCGTACACTGGAGTACTCTCACAGGTGTTCCAATTTCATGAATCCCATTACCCTCCCGTCCAAGGACGAACCAGGCCTGACTCTACTTAGCATCCGAAATCATGAGATCTGGCATGTTCAGGGTGGTATGGGCAGTGGACCAATTTCATGAATCCTTGTATTACATTCACTCTTCTACTGACCCACACAATGGTTTTTAATCCATGTTCATAACTCTACACATAAGAGATTCAATTAGACAGGGGCAAGGCTGTGTCATTCTCTCCATGAAGTTTTGGCCACTTGAGTCAGCCTTTTTGGCCTCTGGCTTGGTTTTGCCATTAGCTGCATCTTCTTATATGAGTTGCTGATAGAATTCCATTTCCTCATCTGTAAAATGGGAGTCCTAAATAAGTGGTTATCACTCCTTCTTTAAAATTTAGAACATTTGGGCCAGGTGCGGTGGCTCATGCCTGTAATCCCAGCACCCTGGGAGGCTGAGGTGGGAGGATCGCTTGAGGTTGGGAGTTCCAGACCAGCCTGACCAACATGGAGAAACCCCGTCTCTACTAAAAATACAAAAAAAAATTAGACAGGCAGGGAGGTGCATGCCTGTAATCCTAGTTACTTGGGAAAGCTGAAGCAAAAGAATCGCTTGAACCCAGAAGGTAGAAGTTGCAGTGAGGCAAGATTGCAACATTGCATTCAACCTGGGCAACAAGAGTGAAATTCTGTCTCAAAAAAAAAAAAAAAAATTCAGAACATTCAATTCAAATGAAACCTTGAATAAAAATGAAAATGAATGGAACCAATAAATCAGAGACATTCTGATTAGGTGGCTGTGGAAGTGAAGAGAGATTCTAACCCTTTTGCTGTGCCCCAGAGAGCAGAATTTGAAAACCATGGCACTAGGATACCTCCATTGCCCCTCTTAGCCCACTCTGTGGCTGGATGAGGGGCAGGGTGAAAGGGTGAGTGGATTGGTAATTAAAGATGGCTCCTGTAGAGCCATTACTTTCTATCATCAGGACAGCAGAACCCAATCATGAAAGGGCTGAGAATTGTCTCCTAGCTTGCCAGCAGAAGGGTGCAAACCAGGGCATAACATCTGGTCCATCTTTTTGTCCTTTTCACAAACCCAATGGAGGTGGCCTTCAGTTGTGCCCTGGAAGTAGTGAAGATGGTGCTACTGGCAGCTTTGTATGATAAAGTGATGTTCTATACAAGGTAACATCACTGCTGGGAACTTCCATCCACCTCCAGATCTTACTACACAGAGAACATGAACCTGATAAGGTGGGACCTCTTTTCCAGTAATGTTGGCACCACTCTGGCCCCTGACATTGTCTCCCAGGTCCCAGCATTCAACTCTCCCTTCCCCATCACCTAGCCCTCTAGTCTCTTGATTCTTCAGCTCTCACATCTTCCTGTTCTGTGCAAATGATCTCTCGTGACTACCTGCCCCACTGCAACTCCTGGCTTCCTGTGCCCCATCCCAGTGATATTGTGAAGAACTGTGAACTCTTCATTCTGCACTGAATCCTAAACTGTATCTGCAACCTGCAGTATGGCTTGGATGAGTGTAGGAAGATCCTGGCAAGGGTCTTCTATGAACAGGTAAGAGTAGGGGAGAGGTCAGCAGCTCCAGCCATTCATTTCCTGTAGCTGAGGAACTAACTGGTTAACAGGATGTTGACTAACTTGCACCAGAAAGGAGATAAAAAGATAGGGCTCCCTTCCTGGAACTTCAGGGGCCTGGTTAAAGGTGGATAGGAAAGAATGCGGAGGAGGTAAGCAGGTCTAGTCCTCCCGAAATGATCCATGGTCCCAGCATCTGGCTTGAAATTCAAGCCTTGTCAGAATTACCCCCCAATTCCTTCTCCTTTATCTCCATCCCATGTGAGCAGATCTGCCATTGCTCTCAGCTGGACACAGTCTTTGCCGGAGCATGAGGCCTGAGGAAGTCCTAGAGGAGCGCTGGGTTCCCATGACCTTTCCTCTTTTCATGGACATTGTCTGCTGTTTCTACAGCTCCTCTGACATTGATCAGTGATACAGACTCTGGGGCAAGACTTCTGGGAAATCTACTCAAATGTACAAAGGAGCCAACTTCATTATGAAGGAAATTGGTCTCCTGAGATTCAGTAACCTGGAACTCCACCTAGGAAATGTAAGAGTATGGGGAGGACCAAATGTGACGTGAGTCCCTGGAGCACTTTATTTCCCTCCCTTGGGTCTCTTGGTTAGCCAGGCCTTATTATATCCCTAACTCCTCATTCTGGGGGCATTACAGCATCCAGTGTGTAGATCTATGTAGATCCATCTGCAAGTGGCCAGAACGTCCTGAGCCTGCTGTCTCTGCAGCAAGTCCAGCCCCTAGATTGCTCATGTCAGTTTCTCTTAGGCACCATCTATGCTCTCAAAACCCTGTTCCCAGAGTGTTGCATGATCCCCAGGGTGGTGAGTCACCTCTACCTTCTTCCAGATAGGCAGAGCATTGTTCCGTCCTTGCAAGGAAAACTACATAGTGAGGTGTGGATGGCGATGCAGGTAGTGAAGAACCTGTGGAACATCATCTGCCACAGGCAGGAAGAGGACATCAAGCTGTTCTTCTGCAGCATCTCCAAGCAACTACATTCATTCATCAATGATGTATGCCCCTAAGTCCTGACAATCAGGTGAGAACAATATAGGCTGGGGCTGAGGATGGACTCTGGGAGCTTAACTAATGGTTCTGGGTTAGGGCAAGGGACTGGTGCAAGGCTGAGATAACCAAAGAGCAGAAGAAAGGAGACTTAACTACTTGAAGCAGCACACAGAGCAGGTCCCACATGCCTTTCCTACTGTATACAGATGTAGCATACACTGCCCCACTTACTCTCAACAGAAGTTCTTGTAGGAGCCACTCATTGAAAAATAAAAAGCTAACATACTGATAATGACGTTGGTTCTGACGTTGATTCTCCTCTTTTTGTTTTATAAACAGGGATGCAGTGGTTAAATCTTTGCATGCCAAGATGATTATTTCATTAAGATAAATTTCAAGTAGAGCCACTGGACTCAAAGGATATGTAACATTTTAAGGATTTTGATGCTTATTGCCAAAGATGGAATCATTATCTACTCCCAAGATTCCTTGTAGCCTAGATGTCAGTGACTTAGTAAAAGAACACCCCTCAGAGTAGCTGTGATCCAAAAATCATTGTCAGAGGTGAGAAATAGAGCATCAGCCCAACATGTTAAATTGTATGTGGTTCCTACACCAATCAAAAAATGGACAAAGGGCATGAGGCAATTAATTAGCAAAAATGAAATACACATAGCCAATAAACAGAAAAAATGTTTAACCTCACTGATGATTGAAAAATATTAATCAAAACAGTAACAAGATATTATTTTTCACCTATCAAATTGGTAATGATTTAAAAAATATATAACTTAGATTTGGCAAATGTCTGGCCTCATCTGATGGGCAAGACCGCCTTGCAGAATTCAGGTGCAACAGTTCCCCTAGGACTAAAGTCTCCTACAGGAGTAAGTCAAGTCTAGGAGGATGGCCATTCCTGGCTGTGCCCCACTACAGACGCTCTGGCACCAAACACTCTGGGATCTACACTGGCTGGAGTGCTGCCCTTACCACTCCTCTAAGCAGCTCTTCCTGCCAACTCAAGTGTCCGTGGTGGTCAAGGGGTCTCCTCCTGCTGGGATTCCAGAGGCCCATGGCCAGAGCAGGTTGCTCCTTGCCAGTATAACTCACCCATCCTCCTGGGGTCGTTGCGGGCCAGGAATGAGTTCCAGTGTGCGGTAGCCCCATGCCGGGTTCCCAGCTTCCCCTTCAGCTCAGCTTCTGTGACTTCACTCCACCCACTCTCAGTGCCTTCCCTCTGAAGGTCTGTTAGGGTGTGCCAGTTAGCCCAGTCCCTCGGTGGCAGCTGTCCCACCTGGCAGTGTCTAGTGGGCCATCTTGCCCAGTTCCAAACATTCTTACATATACCACCTTATATACATTTGTAAAAGTTTCTCCAGGCTAGATACCAAAAAGTAGACTTTTGTTATGCAAATGAAGCTTAATAGAGTGTAAAGTAAAACATCTTAACCATCCCTCCTCCTATCTTGATGTTAATTCCCACCACTGTTCTTCCTAACTTACAGGCTTTTGCTAGCCAATATTTCATTTGTCTTTCTTTAACCCAGAATTTAGATGCTGTTATTATTGTTATTTTCTACAAACTCATTAGATTTACATACATTCTCATCAATTCCTTTTTGCATCTCTCACTCTCTTTGAGGATCATCTCTCTTCATCCTGGAATTCAACTTTTAGAAATATCTTTAGTGCTGGTATCTTGATGGTGCACTCTCCTGGTTTTTGTTTGTTTGCAATGATTTTATATTACTCTTATTCTTGATAGATGGCTTTACTGGTGACACAGTTCTAGACAACTACAATTATTTCTCTTAGCACCCTGAAGATACCACATTACCGTTTTCTGGCTTTCTTTGTCACTATTGAGAAACTTGAAGTCATTCTAAATTTTGGCCCTTTTAGGTGATCTATCTTTTTTCTCTGGCTGTTTTAAGATTTTTACCTGTGGCTGGGTGCAGTGGCTCATGCCTGTATTTCCAGCACTTTGGGAGGCAAAAGCAGGAGGATCAGTTGAGCCCAGGGGTTCAAGACCAGCCTGGGCAACATGGTGAAATCCTGTCTCTACAAAATTCGACAGTTATCCAGGCATAGTGGCTCATGCCTGTAGTCCCACCTACTTGGAAAGCTAAGGCAGGGGGATCACTTGAGTCCAAGAGGTCAAGGCTGCAGTGAGTCATGATCATGCCACTGCACTCTAGCCTGGTGACAGAGTGAGACCCTTTCTCAAAAACAAAATAAAACCAAAAAAAAAAAAAAAACACTTTTTTGACTGTTTTTAGTGTTTTACAGAAGTATATAAAATAGTATCATGAAGTCTCATCTTCTGTATACTTCTGTTGACCAAGGATGGTCAACAACTCATGACCATCCTTGTTTTTTCTACACCCTTTCCCTGCCAGGATTATTTTAAATCAAATACCAGACTTTATATTGTTTTTTTTTTTCTATAAATATTTTCATACAAATTTCCAAATCATACTCTTTTAAAATTAAAACATTAGAAAATTATACTATACATACTACAAATTAAAATACAAATTATGCATGAATTTTAAAGATAAAAGAGGTTCCCAAAATGTGTAGAACAGAGGAACCTGAGGCCATTTATCCAGACCCTTAAGGCTGCTGGTTTACTCTTTTCTGCCTCTGAAATTAGGAGCATTTCAAAGAAGCATTTACTAGTTCTAATTTACATTTCAACTCATTTCGGAGGCTGAATCATTTGTCCAAGGTCATAGAGTGAATTACTGGGAGAAATAGGAGGAGGATTTCCAATTGAGAGCTCTTCCCTGTAACCCACATTCCCTACATTGTTCTTTAGTCTTAACAACTTTTGTCCTGAGAAAGAAAAGAGGTAAGGAGTTGAGGCTACAGAGAAAGAAAAGCAGATATTTCCAAAGAATAGTAGAAGAAAAAATTGACCTCACCTTTCACAGCCTTTGTTAGCTACAGTAGCCAAACATCAATATCTATGTTTGATATAGAATGTACTTCTGCCAACTCCCTACCCTTGCTGCTTATATGAAAATCATTTTATATTGAAAACCTACTGTGTATCAGGTACTTTTCTAAGCATTGGAGATACTGCACTCGTGTCCTTAACCTCATGAAGCTTACATTCTGGTGGGGGAGAGGAAACCTGCCCTAAAAAGAATACATATATGTTAGATAAGTGCCATGGAGAAAATAAAGCAAGGTAAAGGGATAAGAAGTTTATGAGGGTGAGATGACAGAGAAGGCCTCTTTGATAAGGCAGCATTTAAACAGAAACCTGTGTCAACCTGAAAGAGTCAAAAAGGTCAGAATCCAGCTTGAAGAGAGTTTATTCAAGCACAGAGGTTGAGAACAGGCCACCCAGGAAGCACAGATTTCAAAGAATGGAAGTCAGTGTTCCAAAGTGTAGAAGTTTGGGATCATTTACATAGACAAAACTTTAGGATCATTTACACAGACAAAAATTTCAGCATCTTTATATGTAAGGATTAACACACAGTTACAACAATCTAATTAGTCAAAGTGGTCTTTTTCTTTTGGGAAAAGTATATTTAACATTTCACACTGAAAATACAACAGTCTTGGGGTCTTGGGCACCATCTGGTCTGAGTTCTGTATAGGACAACAGAGGAAGCAGTTAATCTGTAACAAAGATCAGTGATTGGAATGGGGAAGATATGGTCTCTGATCTCTCCTAGTCATTTACAGAACAAGAACAATGAGGAAGAGAGTTATCTACAATGTAAGAAGCAGAATTGCAAACATGCTGTGTGGCTCAGATCCAGGGCTTAATCTCTTCCTTGGCATAACAAATTTTGAGGGTCCTGACATTTTATTTTATGTTTTTCACTCTTAAAGGAAGTGAGGAAATAAACCATATAACTGTCTAAAGGAAGAAGATTTGGTATGTTCAAGGAACAAGAGGTCAGTGTGATGATCATGGAGAAAGTAAAAGGAAGAACAGGAGATGAGATTAGAGAATAGCAGTGAAGCCAGAATCATCTTGGGTTCTTCTAGGCATGGTCAAGATTTAGGATTTTACTTTGAGTGGCATGGGACCTCCCTGAAGCACAGTTCTTAACTCCTCTAAGTGGGGGGAGTGGGGTGAAGGGTGCCTGTGATCAAGTGTGGGGCTGTTCATTTTAGTAGCAAATGGAAATGACCATTGAATTATTTGTTCTTCACTATTTTCCATGCCATAATTTCCTTTCTTTGATGTAGACAAATGAAAAAGAATGTTTGCTTTTACAGATCATGCTTCTAAGTCATTTTGTATTGAAGAATGTATGTGTGTATTTGACTATCATGACTTGAACATTACAGCTTTGCTATTGTTGCCATTTTAGTGTTGTAAATATTTGTCCTCAGGGTGTTTGACTCTGGTTTGAACCCCATTAAAGTATCCCAGTGCCTGATCAGAGATAATATTTTGGATATGGCGCTTTTGAGTTCATGGTGAATGATACCTCAGAGGAAATGCCTAGCAGACAACAGGAAATGAACAACTCATTATTTTTATGGTTCCTTCACAGCTCTTTATCTAGAAAATCAAGTGGAACTAAATGATGTTTAAAGGTTCTTTCTTTCCTCAGTGTCAGCAGTGTAATGAAATAGTGTGGGCTCCAGCATCAGCCAGACCATCCTCAAATATTAGCTCTATAAGTGGGAGTCTTAGGAACTTGGGTATGTCACTTTAACCTCTATGCCTCAGTTTCTGCATCTGCATATGAGGAAAATAGTGCTGATCTTGCATGTTGTTCTGAGTATTGAATAAAAATGCCCATAAAGCACTGAGGTTTGGCCAGCACATGGATGTCCTAGAACACATTTGTGTTGCATTGAGTGAAGCTTCTGGGTGAGGGTGACGGATGCGATTGAGGGTGGCAGGTAGGGAATGTCCTTATAGCTGTGGTCAGGGAAAACCAAATTTGTTAGCTGTTTCCCTGAGTGTGGCCATGCCCCCTCTAGAACACTAATAACTGGGCAGTGGTATCTGTCCCCTTTGGGCTCTAACCCTGGCTTCAATACTGACCCTGCCATTCCGTACCTCTGAACACTTCCCTCCTTGTTTTTGAAACTGAGGTCCCTGCTGAATATCCTAGATTCCTCAGTCTACCAAAGAGTTCATCTTCCTTTCCTCATCCCACCCAACCTCTAATAAAGACTGTCTAAATCACCCAGATAGCAGGAAGTCTTTCCTCAGGAAGGAAATTCTAGGAACACTTACACGCATATCTAGTGCCCAAGAAACCTTATGACCAAGAAATGCTTTTTCAAATGTCTTACATCTTTTCTGTTAGAGCTTAAGTCCAGTTCTTGTTATCTGTTCTAAATGTAAATAAAGTCAGCATTATGCTATAGACTTTGATGGGCTTGAAGGCCCACAGTGAAAAGATTTTTGTTGAGCCCTGATTCTTCCTGTTATCTATATATTTTCCATGCTAAGGAATCTCCTGTCTCCATCCCTTCTGCTCCCATCCTGATCTAAACCCTCACCCTTCCCTAATGGGACCATTTTAATGACTTCCCAATACCCTCTTCCTCTTCTCTACCTGATGCTCCACTTAGCAACCAGACTCTCTTTAAAACATGTACATTGGACCATGCCACCCCTTGCTTTAAATGCTTTAATAGCTTCCTCTTGCTCTTAGGGTCTAAATCTGGTCCCATATACTCACCCCCAAGGCCTCTGAGGACCTCTGCACCTTTAGCCTACATCACTTTCTATGTCCCTGGAAGCTACAGCCATACTGGTTCTTTCTCCAACATGAAGAGACCCCTTTCCTATGGGAATGGCTTCTGCTCTTACCCTACACAAGGCTGGCTCTCAGGCTAGCTCTTGCCCTTTGGATCTTAGCTGGAATGTCACCTTCTCAGAGAGGCATTCCCTGGCCAGCCTGTCTGAAGGAGACTTCCCGGTTACTCTCTCTCAGTAGTCAGTTCAGTTTTCTTCTTTGTACGTAATTAGTATTTACTTGTTTGTCTTTCCTGCAGCAGAATATTCACTTCTTGAGGGTGGAGAGTCTGTCTTTCTAGTACACCCCATATCCCAGAACCTAGCACAGTGCCTAGTGATAGTAAGTACTCAATAAATAGTTGCTGGAGGAATTCATGATTATTATTTATGACAGAGAAAAACTGTAAGCAATTTAATTATTCACTAATGGGGGTTCATCAAAAAAAGTATGACAGAATTGGCTAGGCATAGTGGCTCACAGCTGTAATCACAGCAACTTCAAAGGCCAAGGTGGAAGGATCACTTGAGGCCAGGAGTTTAATATGTTGATGAAAAAATCCAAACTCTGCAAAATATTTAAAGAGGTTTATTCTGTGCCAAACATGAGTGACCATGGCCCGTGACACAGCCTCAGGAGGTCCTGAGAACATGTGCCCAAAGTGGTTGGGTTACAGCTTGGTTTTATACATCAAATGTATGCATAAAAGGGAGACAGAAGTTATATGCAAAGACATAAATCAACACATGTCAGGTATACATTGCTTCAGCCCAGAAAGGTGGGACATCATGAATGGGCGGGGAGGGTGGTTTTCTAGGTCAAAGGCAGATTCCAAGATTTCCTGATTGGCAATTGGTTGAAAGAGTTAAGCTTTGCCTAAAGAGTTGAAGGCAACAGAAAGAAATGTTTGAGTTAAGATAAAAAGAGTTATGGAAGCCAAGGTTCTAGTTATTTAGATGAAGCCTCTAATTAACAGGCTTCAGAGAGAATAGATGTTGTCTCTTGTCAACCTTAAATGGTGTCAGACTGTCTGGAAAAGAACTAGTAAAGGAAGGAGATTTTATGAAGAATGAAATTTCCTCCACAAGAGATGGCTTTGCAGGGCCATTTCAAAATATGCCAAAGAAAGTATATTTGGGGGTAAAATATTTTATTTTTTTCAGGGTCTGCTATCTGTCGTGTGATTCTATACCAGAGTCATGTTGGAGCTGGGTATCTTACTGCTACATAGAGTCTATTTTGTCAGTCTTATTATCTCTGTTTTAATGTTAATTCAAGTCAGTTGTGACTAAACATAAAAGAGAGGAGGGTATAACGAGTCATGACCAACACCCACTTCCTATCATGGCCTGAACTGGTTTCTCAGATTTCTTAGGGATCCCAATGGCCAAGAGGGGAGTCCATTCAATTGGTTGGAGGGCTTAGAGTTTTATTTGGTTTACAGAGACCAGCCTGGCCAATGTAGCAAGTCACTATCTCTACAAAACATATAGATTAAAAAATTAGCCAAGCATGATAGTGAGACAGCAGGGATGGGACTCAGCTCCACTCCTACTACAGTACCTTTCCATACATACTGACTAACCACCAGACCTGGCACTACCCCATTGGCACCATACCTGCTGATCACAAGACCTTACAAACTATGTGAGAAAACTGAAATAAGAAGCATTGCACCATAAATCTTACTGAAGGGAATTAACCCTATTGCCCTCATGTATGTAAGTCCAGGAAAATTATAGATCTTAACCTCTTGCCTCATTATAATAAAATCCTCACCCCAGGAGGGGCTTTTCTGCCATTATTTGATCTTGCAATGTACATACTAACGTGACTTCCCACTGCATCTATGCACCCTGCACTCTGCCCTGCAAATGTAATGATGCTCATATACCTCATGTTTATTCATGTCGCCCTTCCTAAAACACCACAAAGACCTGTCCTCAGAAAGCCAGCCAGAGAACTCTTGCTCCTATGCTGTCTCCCTTGTGCTTGAGCATAAGTCTTAATAAAGCCTTGTCTGGGAAACTTTCTGAGCCTCATGTCAATTTTTATTGCATACGAGCCTAAGAAACAGTGGTTGATAACAGTGGTGCAGGCCTGGAACTCCAGCAACTCTAGACACTGAGGTGGGAGGATCACTTGAGCCCAGGAATTTAAAGCTACCATGAGCTATGATCCCACTACTGCACTCCAGCCTGGGTGACAAAATGAGACCCTGTTTCTTAAAAAAATAAAAATAAAAAACTGATAGAATCCTGTGATTGGTGATTATGCTGTATAGAGAAATATTTTACAGGAAGAAAAAAATTGTTAATCTTATTTTTGTAAAAATAAATTCTGCCTATATTAGGTATTTAAAAAATATATACTACCAGGATAGGTATCAAAATATCAGTGTTATCTCTGGGAGTGAAAGATTTTTCTTCCTTTAAAAAAAAAATTGTATTTTAAATATTTCATACAATGAAACAAGTATTACTTTTGTAGTGTCAAAAATTATTCTCAATGGAATTCTACAATAATGACCTGATATGTGGGGTGTTACAGAATGGGGTTGGATAGTTAGTCTTTAGGGTTCTGTAGTCTGAGTTGACCCTCTTCTGGTTTTAGCTCCTGAAGGTGTGAAGAATGATTCTCTAGAGCCTATCCCATGTTTGGTCAATGCCATCCTGAAAAAAGGTTGACATGGATGCTAGCACCTAGTTTGCCCCTACTTCCTGGCTGAACCAAATGATCAGTAGCTTCCTCAAAGCTCCGGTGTCAAAGCCCCAGAAAGAAAGAAGTGCCTTTTCTTGTTTTTATTATTTCTTTTGGAGACAGGGTCTCACTTTGTTGCTCAGTCTGGAGTGCAATGTCACGATCATGGCTCAGTGCAGCTTTGAACATCTGGGCTCAAGAAATACTCCCACCTCAGCCCCCTGAGTAGCCAGGACTACAGACACACCACTACATCCAGCTAATTTTTTATTTTTTGTACAGATGGGGTCTCACTATGTTGCTCGTGCTGTTATCAAACTCTTATACCCAGTGAGGAGGAGCCAAGATAGCCTATTAGAAGTAGCTGCAGTCCACAGCTCTCACAGAGAGGAATGAAAGTGGCGAGTGAATTCAGCACCTTCAACTGAAATATCCAAGTTCCCACATTGGGACTGACTAGGCAAACAACTCAAACCACAGAAAACGAAGAAAAGCAGGGTGGGGCAACGGCCCACCCAGCAGCGGCACAAAGCCAAAGGAACCTCCAACCCAAGCCAAGGAAAGTAGTGAGTGATTGTGCAACCCCACCCAGGAAACCATGCTTCTCCCACGGATCTTTGCAACCTGTGGATTGGGAGATCACCTCATGAGACCACATCACCAGGTCCTTGGGTCTGATACACAGAGTTGTGTGGAGTCTCAGCAAAGCAGCTGCACAAGCACACACAGAGACCCAGGAGTTTTACGTACTCCAGCCCCAGGAATCCTGGCAAGGTGGGAGATCTGTCCATACATTCCCCTAGGAAGGGGGCTGAATCCAGGGAGCCAAGCAGTGTCATTCTGCAGGCCCTACTTCCAGGGAACCTCACAAGTTAAAACCCGCTGGCTTGGAATTCCAGCCAGCCAGTGGCAACAGGCCAGAGACTCCCTAAGATGGGACCAAGTTCCTATGGGGAGGGGCAGCCACCATCTCTGTGGTTTGGTCAACTCAGCCATTCCACCCCTCCAGCTCTGGAGAGTCTAGGTGGTCAAGATGAGGAGAAGTGCCCCCTGACCCAAATGCAGCACACCTGCTCTACCAAAAAGCAGCCAGACCGCTTCTTTAAGCAGGTCCCTGATCCCATTCCTCCTGACTGGGTTAGACCTCTCAATAGGGGTCTCTGGACATCTCATACAAGAGCATTTGGGCCAGCAGCATGTCATACCCACTGGGACAGAGCTTTCATAAGAAGGTGCAGGTTGACACTTTTGCTATTTTGCAGCCTTCACTGGTCATACCTCCAAGTATAAGAAAGGTCTGGAGCAAACCCTCAGAAAACCACGGCAGCCCTAAGGAAGAGTGACCTTCCTGTTAAAAGAAAAACAACAAAGGGAAAACAACAACAACTACAATATCAACAAAAAGACTCTACAAAAACCCTATTCAAAGGTCAGCAACCTGAAAGATCAAAGGTAGATAAGCCTGCAAAGATGAGAAAGAATTAACACCAAAACGCTGAAAACTCACTGAAAGAGGCAGAGTGCTAGTTCTCCTCCAAATAACTGCAACACCTCTCCAGCAAGAGCACGGAGTTGGTCTGAGGCTGAGATGGCTGAATTGACAGAAGTAGGCTTCAGAAGGTGAGTAATAATGAACTTCAATGAGCTAAAGAAGCACGTTGCATGTTGTAACCCAATGCAAAGAAGCTAAGAATCATGATAAAACAATACTGGATCTGATAACCAGAATAGCCAGTTTAGACAGGAATATAACTGACCTGATGGAGCTGACAAAACACAACAGGAGAACTTCAAATGTAACCACAAATATCAATAGCAGAATAGACAAAGCAGAGGAAAGAATATCAGAGCTTGAAAACTATCTATCTGAAATAAGCCAGGCAGACAAGATAGAGAAAAAAGAATAAAAAGAAATTAACAAAATCTCCAAGAACTACAGTATTATGTTAAAAGACCCAACCTGTGACTGATTAGGGTACATGAAAGAGGTGGGGGGTGGGAAATGGAACCAAGTTGGAAAACATACTTCAGGATGTCATCCAAGAGAACTTACCCAACTAGCAAGACAGGCCAACATTCAAATTCAGGGAATCCAGAGAACCCCAGCAAGATACTCCATGAAAATCAACCCCAAAACACATAATCATCAGATTCTCCAAGATGAAAATGAAAGAAAAAATGTTCAGGGCAGCCAGAGAGCAGGGCCAGGTCACCTACAAAGGGAAGCCCATCAGACTAACAACAGACCTTTCAGCAGAAACCCTACAAGCCAGAAGAAAGTGGGAGCCAATACTCAACATTCTTAAATAAAAGAATTTCTAACCCAGAATGTTGTATCTGACCAAACTAAGCTTCATATAAGTGAAGGAGAAATAAGATGCTTTTCAGACAAGAAAATGCTGAAGGAATTTGTCACCACCAGGCCTGCCTTGCAAGAGCTCCTGAAGGAAGCACTAAATATAGAAAGGAAAAACCAGTACCAGTCACTAAAGAAACACACTGAATTACACAGACCAGTGACACTATGAAGCAACCACATAAACAAGTCTGCAAAATAACCAGCTAGCATCATGATGACAGGACCAAATTCACACATACCAATAGTAACCTTAAATGTAAATGGGCCAAATGCCCCCAAATAAAAGACATAGAATGGCAAGCTGGATAGAGCCAAGACTGATCGGTATGCTGTTCTCAAGAGACCCATCTCACATTCAAAGACACACATAGGCTCAAAATAAAAAGGTGAAGGAAAATTTATCAAACAAATGGAAAAGAGAAAAAAGCAGAGGTCAAAATCTTATTTTCTGACAAAACAGACTTTAAACCAACAAAGATCAAAAAAGACAAAGAAGGACATTACATAATGGTAAATGGTTCAATTCAACAAGAAGAGCAAACTATCCTAAATATATACATACCCAATACAGGAACACCCAGATTCATAAAGCAAGTTCTTAGAGATCTACAAAGGGGTTAGACTCCCACACAACAATAGTAGGAGGCATTAATACCCCACTTACAAAATTAGATCATCAAGACAGAAAATTAACAATGATATTCAGGACCTGAAATCAGCTCTGGATCAAGTGGACATGATATATATTTACAGAACTCTCTACCCAAAAACGACAGAATATACGTTCTTCTCAGTACCACATGGTACTTACTCTAAAATTGATCATATAATCGAAAGTAAAACACTCCTCAGCAAATGCGAAAGAACTAAAATCATAACAAACAGTCTCTCAGACATGGCACAATCAAGAAAAAGAAATTCAATCAAAACCACATAACTACATGAAAATTAAACATCCTGTTCATGAATGACTCCTGGGTAAACCATGAAATTAAGACAGAAATCAAGAAGTTCTTTGAAACTAATGAGAGCAAAGAGATAGCATACCAGTATTTCTGGGACACAGCTGGGGCAATGTTGAGAAATTTATAACACTAAATGTCCACATCAAAAAGCTAGAAATATCCCAAGTTAGCATACTAACATTATAACTGAAAGAATTAGAGAACCAAGAGCAAACAAACCCCAAGGCTAGCAGAAGACAAGAAATAACCAAAGGTCAGAGCAGAACTGAAGGAGATGAAGACACAAAAAAATCCTTCAAGAAAATCAGCAAATCTAGGAGCTGTTTTTTTAAAATAAATAAATAAATAAAATAGAAGCACTGCTTGTCAGACTAATAAAGAAGAAAAGAAAGAAGAATCAAAGAAATACAATCAGAAATGATAAGGGGGATATCACCACTGACCCCACAGAAATACAAACAACCATCAGAGAATACTATAAACACTTCTATGCACATAAACTAGAAAATCTAGAAAAATGAATAAATTCCTGGACACATACACCCTGGCAAGACTGAACCAGGAAGAAATTGAATCCCTACATAGACCAATAACAAGTTCTGAAATTGAGGCAGTAAAAAATAGCCTACCAACCACAAAAAGCACAGGACCAGATAAATTTATAGCCGAATTCTGCCGCAGGTACAAAGAAGAGCTGGTAGCATTTCTACTGAAACTAGTCCAAAACAATGAAAAGGAGGGATTCATCCCTAACTCATTTTATGAGGACAGCATCATCCTGATACCAAACCCTGGCAGAGTTCAACAAATAAAACTTCAGGCCAATATCCCTGATGAATATCAATGCAAAAATCCTCAATAAATACCGGCAAACTGAATCCAGCAGCACATCAAAAGGCATATCCACCATGATCAGCTTGGTTTTCTCCCCATGGTTGGTTCAACATACCCAAATCAGTAAGTGTGATTCATCACATAAAACAGAACTAAAGACAAAACCACATCTTTCTTCAATAGATGAAGAAAAGACCTTTGATAAAGTTCAACATCGCTTCATGTTAAAAACTCTCAAACTAGGTATTGAAAGAACATACCTCAAAGTAATAAGAGCCATATATGACAGACCAACAGTTAATATTACACAGAATGGGCAAAAGCTGGAAGCATTCCCCTTGAAAACCAGCACAACACAAGGATCCCTTCTCTCACCACTCCTATTCAACATAGTATTGAAGTTCTGGCCAGGGCAATCAGGCGAAAGAAAGAAAGGGTATTCAAATAGGAAGGGAGGAAATCAAATTATCTTTGTTTGCAGATGACATGACCTTATGTATAGAAAACCCAATCTTCTCAGCCCAAAAGCTTCTTGAGCTGATAAGCAACTTTAGCAGTCTCAGGATACAAAATCAGTGTGCAAAAACCACTAGCATTCCTATACACCAGTAACAGGCAAATAGAGAGCCAAATCATGAACTAACTCCCATTCACAATTGCTACAAAGAGAATAAAATACAGCTAACAAGGGATGTGAAGGACCTCTTCAAGGAGAACTACAAACAACTGCTCAAGGAAATCAGAGAGGACACAAACAAATAAAAAAATTTTCATGCTCATGATAAGAAGAATCAATATTGTGAAAATGCCATACTTTCAAGGAGCACTTGAAATCAGTGGGTTGGTTTTCTAGAGCTCCTGTAATAACACACCTCAGTTGGCTGGCTTAATACAACAGAAATTTATTTTCTCACAGCTGTGAAGGCTGGAAGTACAAACTCCAGATGTTAGCAGGATTAGTTTCTACTGGAGGCTTTGAGGGAGATTCTGTTCCATAGCTGTCTCCTGGATCCTGGTGGTTCTTGGCAACCCTTAGTGTCCCTTACCTTGTAGATACATCACTCCAATCTCTGCCTCCACTTTTACATGACACATTTTTCCGTGTGTGTGTGCCATGTGTGTGTGTGTGTGTGTGTATGTGTGTTTTCTTAAGAACAGCAAACATTGGATTTGGGAGGGCCCACTCTAATCCACTATAAACTTCCCTTAGTTTGGTTACATCTACAAAGACCCTGTTTGCAAACTAGGTCACATTTGAGGTTCTGAGTGGACATGAATTTGTCAACTCAGTTGGTAACGGACCAGTCTGAGGGCAAGATAAGAGGTGAAACTAAGCAGGAAGGTTAAGTGCAGAGTAATGAGAGAAGTGTAGTCAGGGCTAAGATCTAAGCAACGCTGTTCTACTCCTTTAGAGGAGAAATTTTTCCGTCTTTTATCTTCCTTCAGCCACTCCTGTGACTACCTCATCCCAATCCCTCTCTGCTACTTCATAGTCCTTAAAGGTTAGAAGCATGAGCTCTGCACTTCTGTGTCTTTCATTTCTAGATCCTGGTTCTCTTGTTGGCCACATGCACTCAGGGACTTATTTCCCTCTACTTCAGTTTTCTCTGGAAAAATGGGATGACAACAATACCAGGTTCATATAGCCATTTTGATAACTGAGCAATGTAATATTTTATAAAGTGCTTGTCTCAAAGGAATAAAGTATAGATTCAGGTAACTTGCCTATTTTTAAATGAGTTGCCTTTTTATTGATTTGACTTATTTTATGCTAATGTCAAGTGATACTTTGGCCTTCTCTTTAATTTCTATCTTTTATTTGCCCCACTGCCTCTTATAGATGGTACAATGGTAGAAAGTCCAGACTGTGTCCAGAGACGCAGCCAATCCTGCACATTGAGGAGGATGAATTAAGTTCCTTGACTGGGGCAATAGTTGTAGTTTCCCACATGCCAGGACACGGTCCCTAACAATGTCCCACAATGGTAGCTGCAGCATTCACTCAAACAAGACAGTGATGTCATGACATGAAATGGTCTCTCCTGGCTATGATCTACTGTTTGCAACGGGTATCATTTGGTTCTGGCATTTGTTGCTCACACTAACATATCAATGATAGGCCTATATATCATCCTTTGGTCAAGTGAAGGCCCAGTTGGGTCCTGGTCTCATTGGATGGTGCATTACAGGGTATGGCACTACATCCAAGACGTGCTTAGAGTGGCTTGCTGCCTGTCAAACCCTCTGAGCCTCAGTTTCTTCAAATATAAATGGGGATGACATCTACCTCTTAAGACTGTGTATTAGGTTGTTCGGGCTGCCAGAACAAAATATCACAGACTAGTGGCTTAAACAACAGTTCTGAAGGCTGGAGGTCCAGAATCAAGGTCCTGTAAGGGTTGGATTCTGGTGAAGGCTCTCTTCCTGGCTTGCAGATGGTTGCCTTCTTGCTGTGTGTTCTCATGGCCTCTTCTCTGTGCACAGGTAGAAAAAGAGATCTCTGATGCCTCTTCCCCTGTTTGTAAAGACATCAGATTAAGGCCCAATAGATTAAGAGGCCTTATCAGATTAAGGGCCAATACTTCTGACCTCATTTAACCTTTATTACCTCCTTATAGACCCTATCTCAAATAGTCATATTAGAGGTTAGGGCTTCAACATATGAATTTGAAATACATAATAGGCCCAGTGCAGTGGCTCATACCTATAATCCCAGCACTTTGGAAGGCTGAGGTGGGTGATCACATGAGGTCAGGAGTTCGAAACCAGCCTGACCAATATGGTGAAACTTCGTCTCTACTAAAAATACAAAAATTAGCCGGGCATGGTTGTGCATGCCTGTAATCCCAGTTACTCAGGAGGCAGAGGTAAGAAAATCACTTGAACCCAGGAGGAGGAGGTTGCAGTGAGCTGAGACCGCATCATTGCACTCCAGCCTGGGCAATAAGAGCAAAACTCCATCTCAAAAAAACAAACAAAAAACAAAATACATAACAGTATTTTGAGGATGGCAGAACATAGATCATGCTCTGAAGATGGTAGCACTTTTGATGTGGGTCATAATGAGGTCAAGAAGGTTGCAGCAATCAGGCTGACGAAGGAAAATCTGAAGAGACCAAGACAAAGGTAAATCCCCTGATCTCTGGAGAAGGACTGAACGTCAACACCAGAACCCCTACTTGGCAGTATCCATGTTTTGCTGCACCTCTAGTTATACTTGAATTCACTGTTTAATAACTATCTGTGGTTTTCTTTTCTTGATGCCACCTTCTCCCTCTCTTCCTACTTTCAATCAGCCGCCAGATGTGCCTTACCTGCCTTCACGGCTATCTGTTTAGTTCAGACCTCCATCTTTGATGGCTTGGATTTGAAGAGTAGCTTCCTGTTTGATCTCTCATCTTTGTCCAGTCCAATCCACTCTCACACTACAGACAGGCCGATTGTGTAAAATGTAGACTAGATCCTGTCACTTTCCTACTTGAAGGGTTTCAGTGACTTCCTATTTTTAAGACAAATCCAAATTTGATAACAGGTTCACAGGGCCAACATTGTCTGCTCTAGCTCCTGCATGTCCCTCTGCCTGAGTGCCTGCCAACTCTACCTTTTTTTATCCTCTGACCCAGATGGCTCTGGGTCTCTGCCCATGCTGCTCTGCCTGCTCCGGTCTGCTCCCACACTCTTACACCAGACTCACTTTCCGGAGCTCAGGTTACAAGCCACACAATTTGGAAAACCTCTTTTTGGAGGTTGGGTGGGATCTAGCCCATGTGCTCACAGGTGCCTCTTCCTCCTCTGCTGACAGTTATTCCACTATACTGAAGTTGCCTGTAGTCTCCCACATTAGACACTAAGATCTGGGAGGCAGGGCAGCTGTGTCTGTCTGCAGTCTTACTGATTGTTGTATCCCCAGCACCCAGCACAGCACCTGACACATGGCAGATGTTCAATAAATGTTGGTTGAATGAATTATCATTTTAAAATCATTTTTAATATTTGTGAATGTATGTTCACAAGAGCCTTATTTACAATAGCTAAAAGATGGAAACAACTCAACAGCTCACTGATGGATGAATGGATAAACATAGTGTGCTATGGATATACATGAATATTATTTAGTCTTAGAAAGGAAAGAAATTCTGGCACACACTGCAACATAGAGGAATCTTGAGGATATTATGCTAAGTGAATTAAGCCAGGCAGTAAAGGAAAAACACTGTATGATTCCTCTTACGTGAGCTTCCTAGAGTCGTCAAATTCATGGAGATAGAGAGGTAAACAATGTTTGCCAAAGGCTGTGGGGAAGAGAGAATGGGGAGTTCATGTTTAATAGGTAGAGAGTTTCAGTTTGGGAAGGTGAAAATGTTCTAGAGGCATATGGTGGTGAATGTCATAGATCTGTAAACTTAAAAACGGGTAAGATGGTAAATTGTATGCTATGTGTATTTTACCACAATAAAAATGGCCACACTAAAAATATTGCTTATGATATTCCAAGTGAAAAAAATAAAACCTCCAGGTAGTACTGTAGAGAGAGAGAAATGGATCAGTGGGGTGTCTGCCGGTGACTGTGATCAAGATTCAGGAACCCATGGTGGGCAGGTCAGGTAAAGGCTCCTGCCTTAGTCAGGCTCATTGCCTCTGGACAGCCTCAGGTAACCCTCACACCTGCTCCAGACACTGCTTTTCATTTTTTAGTTTATTTCAATTGAGATATTTAAAATGAACATTCAGGTTTATAGGAAACTCTACCCTTACAGTATAGTCACTACGCTGTCTGCTAAGTAGGAGTGCGTTGAAATAGGCTTCTCTGTAACTTCAGGAATGAAACATCATTAAGGCATCCAGCAGCAGACTGTTTCCAAAGATGTCAATACCTCTGTCTCCCACCTTGCAGGATTTTTGCAAGGAGACCTTGTCTTTCCTCCCATCGAGGGGTGGCATCTCTTTCTCTTCCCCTGAGTCTGAGATGGCAGAAGTGATGTTGTGTAGGCTTCCAAGGCAATGTCATGATAGTGTTTGTGCTCTCCAGGGGAGCCAGGTGCCATGCGATGAACAAGCTCAAGGTAAAAGACTGAATGAAGAGGCAGCACATGCGGTGAGGGAGGCCATGTGGGAAGCTGAACACTTGCTGTGTGAATGACCTTCCAGCTCAGCCCAGCTGTCCTCCACCATGATTTCATAAGACAACCAGCCTGACGCCACGTGGGACAGAGCAGGCCAACCAGGTCCTACCCAGACCCAGAGAATCACTGGGTCATAATAATCATTGCTGTTCTAAGTCATCACAAGGTTTTGAAATGGCTTGATTTGCAGCAATAGATAACCAAAACCACATCTTCTGCCAAATTAAGCATGAAGAGTGTAGAATTGTATTATAGAGAGCTCTAGTGTAGAGCCCCCTCCAGTTTGTATTCACTGTAATACTATTAAATTAAAAGGAAAGAATCCACCTACAACTCCCTCATCCCAATGCTTCACTTATTTTCCTTTTTTTCATTTCTAGCTTCTGGTGGTGAGCATACATAGATAAGCAATGTTGTGGTTATCAAGTACATAGCATTTTGCAGCTTTACCTCTTGGCTTTATAGCATTCAGTCACACATTCAACAAACACTTATTGAGATCTACTCTATGCTGGTCACTGAGAATTTAGAGCTAAATAAGTACATACCATTTTTTCACAATTTTTTTTTTACCATACTTTACATAATCATTTCCTTGAAATTGCTTTTTGAGTTAAACACAAATTGAGCCAGGTGTTTGTCTTCATAGAAATTTTAGCTCTAAAGAATTTATGGTAGATTATAATATGATCTATAGTATCAAACCATAAAATTAAAAGTATCAGAAAATAAAAATAAATATACCATGAACCTAGTCCAATAGAATTACTCTAACTAAATATGAAGCAATGAGATTTCAGCCAAGACAAACAAATAGTGAATTATTCTCATTGCTTGATTAAAGCATGCACATCATTCTCCTAATTGAAATGAAAATTCTGACCTCATCAAATAGTAGGAGTGCAAGGTGACTCCAAAGTGGAGAGGTGGAGGTAGCACGTGTGGGCAGGTGTCTGCTCTTCAAAGGGCTTGACTGTGAAGAGGACAGAGTGTGTTGTGGTGGGGAGGGGCGGTTAGAAGGGAGACACTGTTAGGATGCAGAAGGCAAGGTCCCGTTGGAGAGTCAGTAACAGGATTCAGGGAGCAGAGGGGCTAACTCGTGGGGCAGGGTCCCTGAGATGGCCTGGGGGTGGGATCGGGAACTCACACGGGAAGACTGGCCTCCCCCCATGCGAAGAGTCGCTGCCCTTCTGCCTTGTGACAAGAGGGAAGATAAACACAGATGAAAATAGGTTTGTGGATTTGGAAGGAAAACGAAGGTGTTTCCTGGCTAACAACGTCTATTTTTTTTTCTGTTTAAAGTAGGAGATGAAGGGGAGTGTGGGAGAGAGGGGTTGGAGGTTTGAAAGGGATAGCAAAGGTTCCCATGCTCCTTTGTTGAATCTGCTGATGATCTATGCCGAGTTTAGACGGTTGGAAATCTGAACCCTGGAGCGGACTGAAGGAAAAAGATAGATTGGGCCATGGGTATCCCCAGGGCCTTGGCCCAATCTTCAGAGCAGTCTCCTGACCCCCATGAAAAGCTGCCATCTAAACTGCTGTAGACTTGGGCTGCAGATTCTCCTGCACCTGCTTTTCTGAGACTGGTGATTCATGGAGACCCTGGAGACAGGCAGAGGGTGCAGCCAATGGCACCCCTCCGGAAGAGTCTGAGGGGAGGAGAGGCAGTGGACTGGACAAGGATTTCTGTTGAGCATTTCCGTTGGGCGCGAGGCCTCATGGGAGAGGAGGGAACCCGCCAGGCTCAGAGCTGCAGCACTGGGGCAGGGACTCAGTGGGCCAGGCAGGATCCAGTCCCAGAGAAACGGGACAGCAGGGCTGTGTGGTGTCCAAAGGTGGAGAACTTTCATCAGAGGCTGAAACCTAGAGGAGGAAGAACCACATCATGGGAACACAAGGAGGGATATGGAGCTGAGAGCCGGTATGGGTCTAATCTTGAGCAGGCTTCTTGGCAGCCATTCTCCCTTTCTGACTCCAAATTTTCTGACTTTCCTTCCCTCCTAGGTGCTGTCAGAGTTCTCCTGGTCTGAGTGTGTTCCTCTCCTGAGAGTCTCAGGAGATGGCTGCAGGAGCAGTGGCTGGATCCATCCCTGTGCTGTGCTTGGACGGTGACAAATCTGCTGCTACACTGGGCAGTAGCAGTAGTTTGGCAGTGATTTGGCTTAATTGCCATGTGCGCAGCAGTGGTGCATGTGGTCAGCATCCCTGAACTCACATCCATGAAGATTTCTGGTGCCATGGCAACATCCCCTGCTGCTTTGAAGGTGAAGAGCTTCAGCCATTTTTGATTCACCCCAAATTTGAAGAGCTTTAGCCATGTCTGGTCAAAGTCCCTTGTGCTCACAAGTCCAAACAACAGGACTCAGTAGGGAGCCCCCAAGAGTGGTAGACTTGGTAGACCTCTACGTGTAGACCTAGGCTGGCTGCAGCATACCTCAAGATAGATGGGTCAGTTCTGGGAGCAAGGCAGGATTCTAGGTACGGTGGAACTCAGTGGTGTGTTTCCACTGAACCTCATCCTCTCCTAGTGGCACTGGCCACACCATTCTCTTCCCACTGGGACTCATCCAGATTTATTTTAGTCCCCGTTGGAGATTCAAGTGAGGTGTTAAGACTGAGCCCACACCTAGGAGCTTGGGGAATCCCACAGGGCAGAACCAAGGTCAACCTACCCAGCAAGTCTGGCTAAGAATTTTCCTTTGGAGAAGAATTATCTTCTCTGTATTCAGGATTAGTGCTGGAGAAACCAGAGTACAATTAAATAACTCTCAAACTCTTAGTTCTAAGATTCTGAAAACTCTTCCAGATTTGAAGATACTGAAAGAAAGCTCAATGTCACAGTCTTCTGGTGAGGGCCAAATTACATAGTCTGTGTGAAAGAGCTCTGCAATGTTATCAACTGCATGCCACCCACCCATAGACAACCTTAGCATCACTATATGTAGAGAAAACTAGAACAGCAAGTGTTTGTTTGTTTGTTTTTGAGACAGAGTCTCACTCTGTCACCCAGGCTGCAGTGCAGTAGCATGATCTCAGCTCACTGCAACCTCTGCCTCTCGGGTTCAAGCAGTTCCCCTGCCTCAACCTCCTGTAGCTGGGACTACAGGCGCACGCCACCACTCCCAGCTAATTCTTGTAAATTTTAGTAGAGATGGGGTTTCACCATATTGGCCAGGCTGGTCTCAAACTCCTGACCTTGTGATCCGCCCACCTCAGCCTCCCAAAGTGCTGGGATTACAGGCATGAGTCACTACGCCCAACTGCAAGTGTTTATTTTTTAAACGAGAAAACGAACTAAGGTAATCAGGAGTAGGCCCTGTCCCAGAGACAATATTTAGAGGGACACAAACATCATAGTATGAGGGAGAAAAGACTTTAAGAAGGGTGTTGCTCCTCCCAAACTTCAATTAGTTCAAAACTTGAAACTTGAAAGTCCTGTTAACAGGTAATGGTAGGTACTGTACATGAAGAAACCTGAGCAGAAGAGGATTGTCACACAGGACAAAGTGGGGGTGTAGACGGACATCTGCTTCCCCATGGCTGCCAATATTAGGCAGAGATAGAGGTTAGGGAAGCCATGGCTGCTGCAGCAGATTCTGGGTTGGTTCACCATAAGCAGGTGCTGAAACAGAAAGAACAGAAACACCCACCAGCTGCCAACCTGCAGGAGGAAGTAAAGGAGGTACAAAAGCAAGAGCATATGAAAGTTCAGGGTGGATTTCTTCAGAAAAGTGATGTGTTCCTGCATCACCACTATGGAGCCGCCCTCTTCACCTACCCCCAAATCCACTGACTTCCCCTTGACCTGTTTACGGTGAAACTGAGCCATGAAGAATTCCATAAGGAAGAGGAGGCCTATGAAGATGAAGATAAAGAAGTACAAAGTTCTTGTTATGGAATCTTAAAACCTTTTTTTTTTTTTTTTCAAAACACACATTTGGATAGGGGCAAAGATGGGAATTAGAATGACGATGTTGCAAAGATAATATCGTCAGTCACCTCATCCTGTACTACGTATATTAACTCCAAAAGTAATTTAAGTGCCTATCCTGTGCCTGAGGATTAGGATCCTTCCAGGGAGTCGGGATGAGATGTACAGCAGGGGGCACCCAGGAACCCTGCCTTGCTGGGTACACTCTGTGCTGCCCAGGTGAACATGATATTCCCAGATCACCTAGTTGAATGTATTTGGGATTTTCCTCTAGCGTAGTCTTTGTCTTGAAGCTGACTGTGCCATAAAGACCACAAGATGGCACCCAGTGATTTTATGCTTCCTGTGTCCATGCCTTTGTCTAATCCTTTCCTTCTGAGTGCAGGCAGAGACTGTGACTTGCTTCTAACCAACAGGATATGGCAAAGGATGTCATTCCTGTGTTCCCAGTATGTTATGTAGAAGTCCACTTCAGCAGACCAGAGCAAAAGACTCTCCTCCACTGGCTTTGAAGAAGTAAGTTGCCATGTCATGAGAAGGCCAATGGCAAGGAAGTTCATGCAGCTTCTTATAGCTGAGAGTGATCACCAGCTAACAGCCAGGAGAAAAATGGGGATGATGGTCATAGAACTACAAAGGAATTGACTTCAGCCAATAACTTTAATGAACTTTGAAGTGGATTCTTCCCCAGTCAAGCCTGCAGATGAGTATACGCTTCCTGTGCCCATGCCTTTGTCTACTCCTTTCCTTTTGAGTGTGGGCAGAGACTGTGACTTGCTTCTAACCAATAGGATATGGCTAAGGATGTCTTTCCTTCACCATACAGCCTAGTGTATACCTTCATTATTGTTTGGTGAAACCATGGACAAAGGACCCATGCTTTGTCTTCCATATCAACTGTGAGATGATATATGAGTTGTTACAAGCTGCTAAGTTTTTGGAAATTTGTTACACAGCATTGGAAAACTAATGCACTGACTCTGGAGCCAGTACAATGGTACAAGAGTCAAGGGAAGCTGAGTAACCTCAGCATTAGGCATACATGGAGACAATTCTTGACTTCTTGCAGGATCTGGCCCAACCATACTTTAGGAGGTCTAAGTATGTTTTAGCAGAGAGTGCTTGAGACAGAGACCACTGCTGCTGTGGCTTCTGCCTCTTCTCCCTAGATAAGAAAGCTCCTGCATTCTCAGCCCTGGAAAAATGCTCATGGTTCTGAATAGATCCATCCTGTTTTGGATTTGGGCTCAGCAAGGTGGGACCTGAAGTCCCAGAACCATCAATTGCATATGCAATTACAAGTAAGTGACCTGATGGACTCCACAATCTCAGCAGGCACAAGGCTCAACAGTTGCTTGCTGCCACTTCAGCGCTCATCCTAGGCTAGGCATCTTTGTGCACTGAGTAAGCTGCACACAACTATCTGAAGGACCCTGGGAGGCCTCTTTTTGAAACTCAGTTGGGTTTGTGGGAAGGCCAATACCCTGTGGGTGAAGTTCTACCCAATGAATGTCTGTAGTTCTGTAGAAGACAGGTTACCTCTCAGAGCTGTGGGACACTTTAGGGCTGAATCAGAGCCAAATGTTGCTATATACCTAATGCCTAGAATTAATTTTTGGTACATAATAGGGGCTCAATAAATATTTTGGGGGCACACAGACTGTAACCATAGGCTCTCAGAGAATCCTGATGTTTCTAGGGCTTGTAGGTCATGGTAATGCTATTCTCAGGCAAGTTCACTAAGAGTCAAACTCAAATGTCTTGTTTATATCACAAGTAAACCTTTCACAGTCACTCTCCCTGGGTTTTTCCTGGTTGCAGGCAATGGTTCCCAGTCATTGAGACTGTACCATCTTGTTTCAATGGATAGATGGAGGCTACCTCAGATGCTTCAGATTAACCACAAAGGAAGGACAGTTTGGATAGCAAAAGCAGTCAGTCAGCAGCTATATTTGAGCATTTACTTGTCTAGTCGAAGATTGTTCCAGGCAGAGGGAACAACAAGGTCCCTTACCTTGAGATGGTGTATTGATCAGTGTTCAATGGCCCTACTGAATGGAGATCATCTGGTGAGAACAGAAACCTCACCAGTAATTTAAGTAGGGAGAATGTAACACAAAGACTTAACTAGTAAAAAGTAATGACTCAAAGCGGAAAAAAGGGACTTTAAGGCATCCAGAAGTAGCAACTGCAGGAAGCAGCTTCTACATCTTGGACTGAGGAAGGAACTAAGAATGGCATGGATTCAGATGATTAGGAAACTTGCCAGAATGTGTGGGTTAGAGCAACTTGCCAGAGGGTATAGGTGGGATGTGGTCCACAAGAACAACTTAGATGAGTGCTATCAAGTGTCCTGCACACCAGAGAACCAACTGCTGCCCTAAAAAATTAGCACACTGGAAGGAATTCCCTTGTTTCTACTATTACCTCTTACTGTCCTTCCAGTATTATCTATTGGCAAATTCTAACATCAGTTCATCTGACAAAGGAGAAATGTTTACAGGGTCCAGTTCCAGTATCCAAAACAGGGCAAGAAAGGGTAGATTTGGAGCTGAGAGGCAATATGTTGATAACTGGCAGTCTACATTTTTGGTCACTCGACTTCCATATATGTCCTTCTACACACATTTGAACAGTCAACAATGAAACAAGCTCCAGCTGTCCTTTGTACAAGCAAAGAAGTTCTCACACTTTCCCCAAAATGGAGGCAATCACTCCCAAAAGACATTATTCATTGCTGATTATATTCAGTAATTCCAAGTTTAGTCACAGTCATACTGAAAATGTGTTACCTGATAACTGAATTGTAAAGTTAACCTTCAACAACTTGTGTATAAAATCAGGGAAAGAAGAACAGAGAAGAAAATAGTTACTGTATACAAATAAGTATATACACAAAAAGTATATAAATCTACTGCAATCTTTGTAATTATTTATAAGATCACAGTAGCTATCTCTGTCTTCCTTCTCTACTTCCCATTCATTTATTTGTCCTCATCCAGAAACTTAACTAGATGGGGTTCTTATCTTGGTAGGGTGACCCAAACCATCATTTCTGAAGGGTGGGACTCCCCAAGGGTCTTGACTTTTTCTTTTGCTTGCTGTAGTTTTCAACTAAACTTTACTATTTGGCATGAAAAGTATGCAGGCTTCCAGATATAGCTCTCCTTGTCCCCCATTGTGTAGCAGCAACCCTATTTCTCATTGACAATTGTGATCAATCACTTTGGCTAGTAAAGTAACCCTTTCATCATATTGGTTCAGTGGTGTAACCTACCACAAATGGTCAAGTGGCAGTCTGTCTTCCAAATCAATGGAACCATTATTATATCCTTTAATTTCCTCTTGGGAACTACAACCTCCAAACCAGAAGAACTCTAGGTTGCTGAATGGGATGAAAAAATTCTGCTAGTGTTTTACTAGGTATAATGAAGTGCTTCTCTCACTTTCAACTTTGATTCCCAGATACATATGTTTTGGCTGTGTGGGAGATAACACCATATAGCGGTCTCTGGTTCAAAGCATACTGCAGCTTGTAAGACAGACCACATTCTTTCAGGGTGTGTTCTCCCAATTGACAGCATAGCTGAATTTTCAGTGAGTCAGTCTTTCAATTAAGCCAGCTGTTCCTGGATGATGGGGTATTGTGGTAGGATTCCATGGGCATCGGCCTATTGCTATACTTCCTTTACTGTAAAATTCGCTCCTTGATCAGGCACAGTTAATGAGATATTTCATGAGTCTACAGAGAGTGGTGCTGACAGAAACATTTAAGGCAGGAAAGTTAAATCCTTATCCAATAGATGTGTCTATTGCAGTGAGGAAAAATCTCTATCTCTCAATGGTGGGAGAAGTCCAGAGTAATCAATCTGCCATCAGGTGGCTGACTGGTCCCTGGGAATAGCTCCATATGAGCCTCAGTGTTGGTATCTTCTGTTAGTAGATTAGGCACCCATCAGAAGCATGTTCAGTTCAGTGGGGATGTCCATATTGTTGAGCTCATGAATACCCTCTATCTCTCCCACCATGGCTGCTATATTCACGGGTCCTATTGAGCAATCAATGGGTTGGCTGAGGAACATAGCTAACTGACCAACACGGTGCACCATTTTGTTCACTTAATTCTTGAGAGCTTCTTTTGTAGTGGATGTCTGATTTGGTGAGCATTCATGTATGATAAAAATATCTTCATCCTCTGTGCTGACTCTGAGAGTTCCTTCCACATACCTTTTCTTCAGAGTTCTTTGCCACCAATCATTAAGTCTGGTTCCTTTTAAGTCCCGTGCCATCCAGACAAACTGTTAACAACTGCTCATGAGTCATGTAGATATTTAATTCTAGCCATCTCTTAGTATAGCAAATTGGGCAACCAAATATACTGGTCAAAATTTTGCCTACTTGGACAATTTTCCTTCCCTATTCCCCCGCCCACCCTGCCAAAGATCATCCCTTAATGGAGTCTTATGCTGCAGCTTTCTTTTTTTTATTATTTAAGTTCTAGAGTACATGTGCACAACTTGCAGGTTTGTTACATATGTATACATGTGCCATGTTGGTGTGCTTCACCCACTAATTCGTCATTTACATTAGGTATATCTTCTAATGCTATCCCTCCCCCATCCCTCCACCCCACAATAGGCCCCAGTGTGTGGTGTACCCCACCCTATGTCCAAGTGTTCTCATTGTTCAATTCCCACCTGTAAGTGAGAACATGCCATGTTTGGTTTTAATGGTCACCATTCTAACTGGTGTGAGATGGTATCTCATTGTGGTTTTGATTTGCATTTCTCTGATGGACAGTGATGATGAGCATTTTTTCATGTGTCTGTTGGCTGCATAAATGTCTTCTTTGGAGAAGTGTCTGTTCATATCCTTCACCCACTTTTTGATGGGGTTGTTTGATTTTTTTCTTGTAAATTTGTTTAAGTTCTTTGTAGACTCTGGATATTAGCCCTTTGTCAGATGGATAGATGGCAAAAATGTTCTCCCCTTCTGTAGGATGCCTCTTCACTCTGATGGTAGTTTCCTTTGCTGTGCAGAAGCTCTTTAGTTTAATTAGATACCGTTTCTCAATTTTGGTTTCTTTGCTTTTGCTTTTGATGTTTTAGACATGAGGTCCTTGCCCATGCCTATGTCGTGAATGGTATTGCCTAGGTTTTCTTCTAGGGATTTTATGGTTTTAGGTCTGACATTTAAGTCTTTAATCCATCTTGAATGAATTTTTGTATAAGGTGTAAGAAAGGGATCCAGTTTCAGCTTTCTACATGTGGCTAGCCAGTTTTCCCAGCACCATTTATTAAATAGGGAATCCTTTCCCCATTTCTTGTTTTTGTCAGGTTTATCAAAGATCAGGTGGTTGTAGATGTGTGGTATTATTTCTGAGGGCTCTGTCCTGTTCCATTGGTCTATATCTCTGTTTTGGTACCAGTATCATGCTGTTTTGGTTACTGTAGCCTTGTAGTATAGTTTGAAGTCAGGTAGCATGATGGGCCAGCTTTGTTTTTTTGGCTTAGGATTGTCTTGGCAATGCAGGCTCTTTTTTGGTTCCATATGAACTTTAAAGTAGTTTTTTTGCAATTCTGTGAAGAAAGTCATTGGTAGCTTGGATGGGGATGGCATTGAATCTATAAATTACCTTGGGCGGTATGACCATTTTCATGATATTGATTCTTCCTATCCATGAGCATGGAATGTTCTTCCATTTGTTTGTGTCCTCATTTATTTCGTTGAGCAGTGATTTGTAGCTCTCCTTGAAGAGGTTCTTCACATCCCTTGTAAGTAGGATTCCTAGGTATTTTATTCTATTTGTAGCAGTTGTGAATGGGAGTTCACTCATGATTTGGCTCTCTGTTTGTCTGTTATTGGTGTATAGGAATGCTTGTGATTTCTGCACATTGATTTTGTATCCTGAGATTTTGCTGAAGTTGCTTATCAGCTTAAGGAGATTTTGGGCTGAAATGATGGGGTTTTCTAAATATACAATCATGTCATCTGCAAACAGGGACAATTTGACTTCCTCTTTTCCTAATTGAATACCATTTATTTCTTTCTCCTGCCTGACTGCCCTGGCCAGAACTTCCAACATTATGTTGAATAGGAGTGGTGAGAGAGGACATCCCTTTCTTGTGCCAGTTTTCAAAAGGAATGCTTCCAGTTTTTGACCATTCAGTATGATATTGTCTGTGGGTTTGTCATAAATAGCTCTCATTATTTTGAGATACGTCCCATCAATACCGAATTTATTGAGAGATTTTATCATAAAGGGCTGTTGAATTTTGTTGAAGGCCTTTTCTGCATCTATTGAGATAATTATGTGATTTTTGTCTTTGGTTCTGTTTATATGATGGATTACATTTATTGACTTGCATATGTTGAACCAGCCTTGCATCCCAGGGATGAAGCCCACTTGATCATGGTGGATAAGCTCTTTGATGTGCTGCTGGATTCGGTTTGCCAGTATTTTGTCGAGGATTTTTGTATTGATGTTCATCAGGTATATTGGTCTAAAATTCTCTTTTTTTGTTGTGTCTCTGCCAGGCTTTGGTATCAGGATGATTCTGGCCTGATAAAATGAGTTAGGGAGGATTCCCTCTTTTTCTATTGATTGGAATAGTTTCAGAAGGAATAGTACCATCTCCTCTTTGTACCTCTGGTAGAATTCAGCTGTGAATCCATCTCATCCTGGACTTTTTTTTGGTTGGTAGGCTCTTAATTATTGCCTCAATTTCAGAGCCTGCCCGTTATTGCTGTGTTCAGGGATTCAACTTCTTCCCAGTTTAGTCCTGGAAGGATGTAAGTGTCCAGGAATTTATCCATCTCTTCTAGATTTTCTAGTTTATTTGCGTAGAGCTGTTTATAGTACTCTCGGATGATAGTTTATATTTCTGTGGGGTTGGTGGTGATATCCCCTTTATCATTTTTTATTGCGTCTATTTGATTCTTCTCTCTTTTCTTGTTTATTAGTCTTGCTAGTGGTCTATCAATTTTGTTAATCTTTTCAAAAAACCAGCTCCTGGATTCATTGATTTTTTGAAGGGTTTTTTTGTGTCTCTATCTCTTTCAGTTCTGCTCTGATCTTAGTTATTTCTTGTCTTCTGCTAGCTTTTGAATGTGTTTGCTCTTGCTTCTCTAGTTCTTTTAATTGTGATGTTAGGTTGTCCATTTTAGATCTTTCCTGCTTTCTCTTGTGGGCATTTAGTGCTATAAATTTCCCTCTACACACTGCTTTAAATGTGTCCCAGAGATTCTGGTATGTTGTATCGTTTTTCTCATTGGATTCAAAGAACATCTTTATTTCTGCCTTCATTTTGTTATGTACCCAGTAGTCACTCAGGAGCAGGTTGTTCAGTTTCCAGGTAGCTGAGCAGTTTTGAGTGAGTTTCTTAATCCTGAGTTCCAGTTTGATTGCACTGTGGTCTGAGAGACAGTTTGTTATAATTTCTGTTCTTGTACATTTGCTGAGGAGTGCTTTACTTCCAACTATGTGGTCAATTTTGGAATAAGTGCAATGTGGTGCTGAGAAGAATGTATATTCTGTTGATTTGGGGGGGAGAGTTCTGTAGATGTCCATTAGGTCTGCTTGCTGCAGAGCTGAGTTCAATTCCTGGATATCCTTTTCAACTTTCTGTCTCATTGATCTGTCTAATGTTGACAGTGGGGTGTTAAATTCTCCCATTATTATTGTGTGGGAGTCTAAGTCTCTTTGTAAGTCTCTAAGGACTTGCTTTATGAATCTCGGTGCTCCTGTATTGGGTGCATATGTATTTAGGATAATTAGCTCTTCTTGTTGAATTGATCCCTTTACCATTATGTAATGGCCTTCTTTGTCTCTTCTGATCTTTGTTGGTTTAAAGTCTGTTTTATCAGAGACTAGGATTGTAACCCCTGCCTTTTTTAGTTTTCCATTTGCTTGGTAGATCTTCCTCCATCCCTTTATTTTGAGCCTATGTGTGTCTCTGCACATGAGATGGGTCTTCTGAATACAGCATACTGATGGGTCTTGACTCTTTATCCAATTTGCCAGTCTGTGTCTTTTAGTTGGAGCATTTAACCCATTTACATTTAAGGTTAATATTGTTATGTGTGAACTTGATCCTGTCATTATGATGTTAGCTGGTTATTTTGCTCATTAGTTGATGCAATTTCTTCATAGCATTGATGGTCTTTACAATTTGGCATGTTTTTGCAGTGGCTGGTACTGTTTGTTCCTTTCCATGTTTAGTGCTTCCTTCAGGAGCTCTTGTAAGGCAGGCCTGGTGGTGACAAAATTTCTCAGCATTTGTTTTTCTGTAAAGGATTTTATTTCTCTTTCATTTATGACACTTAGTTTGGCTGGATATGAAATTCTGGGTTGAAAATTATTTCCTTTAAGAATGTTGAATATTGGTCCCCACTCTCTTCTGGCTTGTAGAGTTTCTGCCGAGAGATCTGCTGTTAGTCTGATGGGCTTCCCTTTCTGGGTAACCCGACCTTTCTCTCTGGCTGCCCTTATTTTTTTTCCTTCAGTTCGACTTTGGTGAATCTGACAATTATATGTCTTGGAGTTACTCTTCTCGATGAGTATCTTTGTGGCATTCTCTGTATTTCCTGAATTTGAATGTTGGCCTGCATCGCTAGGTTGGGGAAGTTCTCCTGGATAATATCCTGCAGAGTGTTTTCCAACTTGGTTCCATTCTCCCCTTCACTTTCAAGTATACTAATCAGACGTAGATTCAGTCTTTTCACATATCTTGGAGGCTTTGTTCATTTCTTTTTACTCTTTTTTCTCTAAACTTCTCACTTCATTTCATTCATTTGATCTTCAATCACTGAAACCCTTTCTTCCAGTTGATCAAATCAGCTACTGAAGCTTGTGAATGTGTCATGTAGTTCTCGTGCCATGGTTTTCAGCTCCATCAGGTCATTTAAGGTCTTCTCTACGCTGTTCATTCTAGTTAGCCATTCGTCCAATCTTTTTTCAAGGTTTTTAGCTTCTTTACAATGGGTTTGAACATCCTCCTTTAACTTGGAGAAGTTTGTTGTCATGATCTTCTGAAGACTTCTCTCAACTTGTCAAAGTCATTCTCCATGCAGCTTTGTTCCGTTGCTGGCAAGGAGCTGCATTCCTTTGGAGGAGAAGAGGTACTCTGATTTTTAGAATTTTCAGCTTTTCTGTGCTGATTTCTCCCCATCTTTGTGGTTTTATCTAACTGTGGTCTTTGATGACGGTGAAGTACAGATGTGTTTTGGTGTGGAAGTCCTTCCTGTTTGTTAGTTTTCCTTCAAACTGTGAGGACCCTCAGCTTCAGGTCTGTTGGAATTTGCTGGAGGTCCACTCCAGATGCTCTTTGCCTGGGTGTCTGCAGCGGAGGCTGCACAACCGCAGATATTGCAGAACAGCAAATGTTGCTGCCTGATCGTTCCTCTGGAACCTTTGTCTCAGAGGGGCATCCAGCTGTGTCAGTCAGCCCCTACTGGGAGGTGCCTCCCAGTTAGGCTACTCAGGGGTCAGGGACCCACTTGAGGAGGCAGTCTGTCCGTTCTCAGATCTCAAACTCCATGCTGGGAGAACTGCTACTCTCTTAAAAGCTGACAGAGAGGGATGTTTAAGTCTGCAGAAGTTTCTGCTGCCTTTTGTTCAGCTATGCCCTGCCCCCAGAGATGGAGTCTACAGAGGCAGGCAGGCCTCCTTGAGCTGTGGTGGGCTCCACCTAGTTTGAGCTTCCGTGCTGCTTTGCTTACCTACTCAAGCCTCAGCAATGACGGGCACCTCTCCCCTAGCCTCACTGGTTTCTTGCAGTTCAATCTCAGACCGCTGTGCTAGCAGTGAGCAAGGCTCTGTGGCCATGGGACCCTCCGAACCAGGCATGGGATATAATCTCCTGATGTGCTATTTGCTAAGACCACTGGAAAAGTGCAGTATTAGGGTGGGAGTGACCTGATTTTCCAGGTGCCATCTGTCATGGTTTCTCTTGGCTAGGAAAGGGAATTCCCTGACCCCTTGCACTTCCCAGGTGAGGCAATTCCTCGCTCTGCTTCGGCTCATGGTCCATGGGCTGCACCCACTGTCCAACAAGCCCCAGTGAGATGAACCTGGTTCCTCAGTTGGAAATGCAGAAATCACCCGTCTTCTGCATTGCTCACACTGGGAGCTGTAAACTGGAGCTGTTCCTATTCGGCCATCTTGGAACCTCCTATGCTGCAGCTTTCTACTTTTGTGTGGTCAATATATGATGCAGACCAATCTGTAAACCAGTCTGTAGTTCTTTATTCCTAAGGCAGTTGGGCTAATGGAACTCTCCATGAGGCCACAGGCCTGAATTGAGGGAGAGGAGTTAATTTAGGAGGTGCTATATCAAAGGAATATTACTTACCACTGCCTGGCCACTTTGCTCTCCTAGTGCTTGCTCCAATGTCATGTGTGGCTAAGGCCAAGCCTGGGGGCCATGAATGGCAGTGGGAGGCAGACAGATTCCTGGATAGAAGGGGGTAGGTCCCTGGTAAGGCACCTCCTTCATGCCAGAGAGGGCCTGAAGGCTGGGGGCCAAGCTGCCAGTCTTGAGGAGTGGAGTTGGGACTTGTGGTGCCCATTTCAGGCTGCCCATGGCCATCCAGGGACCATGCACTTCCTCCCCTCTGAGGTCCATAAAAGCCCCAGCCTCATCCAGAGTGAGACAGAGGGCAGAAGATTGAGAGATGATGGGATGACCAGCTGTATAGAGGAACTGCCCTCTCTGCTGAGAGCTTCAGATACCTGCAGAGACCTCTGAATGACCTACCTGCAGAGAGCAGCCACCCTCCCCAAGGCTTCCTCTCTGCTGACAGCTGAATACTTGATGGGACAACCTGCCTACAGAGAAAAGATACCCACTACAGGTATCCTCTGAGCTGTTCTAACGCTAAATAAAGCTCCTCTTCATCTTCTTCACCCTTTACTTGTCTGCTACCTCATTCTTCCCAGATGCAGGACAAGAACTCGGGCAAAGGCACCACTGACTACAGAGGTTTCTGGGAAGAAAATTGACACTTCAAAGATCCCATAACACTATGATTAGATGTTTAATCTTTTCCAGAGCCAGTAGCAAGCCAGAAAGTATTTCTCAAAAAGGAGAATGATTATCTGCAGAAGAGGGCATAGATGTATTTTAAAAACCTGATATGTCTGCATTGTGATTATTCTATGGGTGCTTGCCAGAGGCTGTAAGCACATTATTTTCCACAAACATTTAGAAAATCGTTGGATCCACTGGATAACAAGGTACGTGGAAGAGCAGCTTGCATTGCAGTCTGGACTTGCTAAAGAACTTTCCCTTGTTTTGATCCTTACTCAAAACTGTCAGCCTAATGGGTGACTTAGTTCAAAATCAGGACGCATGGTGCTTCCAAAATACAAAGAAGACCACCAAGAATTTTGCTTCTTCCTCTTGTGGTAAGTGGTGCAAGGCTCAGTATCTTGCCTTTCATCTCAACATGCTGCAGAGCATTGGATTACCCGTAACTTCACTAAGCTGGTGGGCTTCTAATTTACGTGGTATTTATCTTTTGCTTGTGGGTCATGTATATCTTACAAAATTATCTAAATTATTTGCTACTTCCTGCTTAGCAGATTCAATCAGCATAATGTTATAAATGTAGTAAACCATTGTTATGTTTAGTGGATTGCTGAATGATTGGGATTTCTCTGGGCTGTATTATGATAGAGAGCAGGAAAGTTGATGTGGCCCTGAGACAAGACTGTGAAAGTGTACTGTCTTTTTACCTGGCTCTGCCAAGTAAAAGCAATCTACTTATAGCTATCTTTTGCAAATTGTTGTGGAGGGCAAAAACAACACTAACTAGGACCATAGCTGTATACCAAGTGCCAGAGGCTGTGTTGATTTGCTCCAGTAAATATGCCAATCACATCTGGGACAGTGGCTGCAATCAAAGTTTCCAACTGATTAAGTTACAATAATCCAGAGTCATTCCGAAAGATCCATCCAATTTTTGCATGGCCCCAACAGGCATGGAGATAAGAAATATATCGCTATTCTTGTTTCAAGTTTTTGATAGTGACACTGATTTCTGCATTTCCACCTGGGATGTGACGTTTCTTCTCACTTAGTAACTTGATGGAGAAGGGAAGTTCTAGGAGCTTCCATTTAGCTCTTCCTATTCAAATCTCCCTCATAATATGGGTCAGAGAGCTAACGCAGGGATTCTTCCAGTTTCTGAGTACATTGATTCTGATTATACATTTAGGATCTGGGAGAATAGCCACAGGGTGGGTCTTTGAACCAAACAGGTCCACTGTGAGTGGAGTTTTGGCCAAGGCCATCTATCACAGGAGCAACATAAGCTCCCACTTTGACTGATGAGATGCAGTGATATCTTGGGTCCTAAGGAATTAGCATCAATTTAGAACCAGTGTCTCATAATCCTTTAGAAGTCTGGGTGATTCTTTTTCTCCAGGGCTTGGTCACTCTAGTCAATGACTACAGATGTCTTCTCTGTAGACAATGTATATGTCTACAGAGGACTTCTCTGTGGAAAATCTCAGAGTAATATTTACTGTATATATTGTGACAATGCTACGGAGTCCAATTCTATCAACCAAGGGACTCTGGGGCTATAAATTGGCTTAGGTCTGGCAACTGGGTTAGAGGCCATGATTCTCCATTGTGATGACTCAAACCAGATGTTTTTCTGTTAATTAGATCGGGAGTAAGCAAATCTTTTCTGTAAAGGGCAGATAGCAAATACTTTAAGGTTTGCAACCCAACTGGTCTCTGTTAACAACTACTCAACTTCCCTGTTGTAGCAAAAGAGGAGCCATAGACAAATGGATGAGTGTGTTTTGTGTTTCAATAAAACTTTATTTACATAATAAACAGAGATTCCCCTAATCGTCTGAGCCTGTTTATCTTTTCTCTGCCCTTTCTTTAGACAAACTTAATTGGGAGGTAATGGAGCCAAGTGAATGACACTTTTGTTAACTATTCATCTGCTTTCCAAAATGTGTTTAAAATTTAAAAACTCTATTAGATCTTCTTTTTTAAAAATAACGCTTTTAATACTTTAATTTTTATTATTTGTTGTACACCTACCTGCAAGATAGGTTTCTTAAGGTTGCTGTCAGGTCTTTGAGCCCAAGCTAAGCCATTGTATCCCCTGTGACCTGCACATACATATGTCCAGATGGCCCGAAGCAAGTGAAGATTCACAGAAGAAGTGAAAATGGCCCGTTCCTGCCTTAATTGATGATATTCCACCATTGTGATTTGTTCCTGCCCCACCTTAACTGAGCGATTATCCTTATTAAATTCCTTCTCCTGGCTCAGAAGCTCCCCCACTGAGCACCTTGTGACCCCTGCCCCTGCCTGCCAGAGAACAACCCCCTTTGACTATAATTCCACTACCCACCCAAATCCTGTCAAATGGCCCCACCCCTATCTCCCTTCGCTGACTCTCTTTTCAGACTCAGCTTACCTGCACCCAGGTAATTAAAAAACTTTACTGCTCACACAAAGCCTGTGTGGTGGTCTTTTCACATGGATGCGCCTCAAGTTTGGTGCTGTGACTCGGATGGGGGGACCTCCCTTGGGAGATCAATCCCCTCTCCTCCTGCTCTTTGCTCCATGAGAAAGATCCACCTACAACCTCTGGTCCTCAGACTAACCAGCCCAAGGAACATCTCACCAATTTTAAATCGGTTAAGTGGCCTCTCCCTACTGTCTTCTCCAACCTCTCTCACTATCCCTCAACCCCTTTCTCCTTTCAAACCTGGCGCCACACTTCAATCTCTCCCTTCTCTTAATTTCAGTTCCTTTCTTTTTCTGGTAGAGACAGAGGAGACGTGTTTTATACATGAACCCAAAACTCCGGCGCCAGTCATGGAGTCGGGAAGACTGTCTTGATTGTGAATAATCAAGCAGGTGTTTAATCACTGCAGGGACACCTGCTTGATTATTCACCCACGTTTCAGAAGTGTCTGATCACCACGGGGACGCCTGCTTTGATCCTTCACTCTTAGTGGCAAGCAACACTTTCCTGGGGGCCAAGCACGGCCACCCCTTCTCTCCATGTCTGTACCCTCTCTTTTCTCTCCACTTTCCTAGGGGACAAGTACCCCCCACCCCTTCTCCATTTTCCTTGGGGGCAAGCACCCCCCGCCACCCCTTCTCTCCATGTCTCTACACTCTCTTTTCTCTGGACTTGCCCCCTTCACTATAGGCAACTTTCCACCCTCCATTCCTCCTTCCTCTCCCCGAGCCTGTGTTCTCAAGAATTTAAAACCTCTTCAACTCACACCTGACCTATAACCTAAATGCCTTATTTTCTTCTGCAATGCTGCTTAACCCCAATATAAACTTGACAATGGTTCCAAATAGCCAGAAAACGGCACTTTTGATTTTTCCATCCTACAAGATCTAGATAATTCTTGTTGTAAAATGGGCAAATGGTCTTAGGTACCTGATGCTCAGGCATTCTTTTACACATCAGTCCCTACCTAGTCTCTGTTCCCAATGCAACTGGTCCCAAATCTTCCTTCCCTCCCGCCTGTCCCCTCAGTCCCAACCCCAAGTGCCACTAGTCTTTCCAATCTTCCTTTTTTATGGACACATCTGACCTCTCCCCTCCTCCCCAGGCTGCTCCTCACCAGGCTGAGCCAGGTCCCAATTCTTCCTCTGCCTCCATTCCCCCACCCTATAATCCTTTTATCACCTCGCCTCCTCACACCCAGTCCACCTTACAGTTTCATTCCACAACTAGCCCTTCCCCACCTGCCCAACAATTTCCTCTTAAAGAGGTGGCCTGAGCTAAAGACATAGTGAAGGTTAATACTCCTTCCTCTTTGTCCAACCTCTCCCAAATAAGTTCATGTTTAGGCTCTTTTTCATCAAATATGAAAAACCCAGCCCAGTCCATGGCACGTTTGGCAGCAACCCTGAGATGCTTTACAGCCCTAGACCGAGAAAGGCCAGAAGACCGTCTTATTCTCAATATGCATTTTATCACTCAGTCAGCTCCTGACATTAAAAAAAAAAAGCTCCAAAAATCATATTCCAACCCTCAACCCCACAACAGGACTTAATTAACCTTGCCTTCAAGGTGTACAATAATAGAGTAGAGGCAGCCAAGTAGCAATGTATTTCCAAGTTTCAATTCCTTGCCTCCACTGTGAGACAAACCCCAGTCACATCTCCAGCACATAAGAACTTCCAAACACATGAACCGCAGTGGCCAGGCATTCCTCCAGGACCACCTAGCCCAGGATCTTGCTTCAGGTGCCAGAAATCTGGCCACTGGACCAAGGAATACCCGCATCCCTGGATTCCTCCTAAGCCATGTCCCTTCTGCGTAGGACCCCACTGGAAATTGGACTGTCCAACCCAGCAGCCATTCCCAGAGTCCCTGGAACTCTGGCCCAAGGCTCTCTGACTGACTTCTTCCCAGATCTTCTCGGCTTAGCGGCTGAAGACTGACACTGCCTGATCACCTCGGAAGCCCACAGGACCATCACAGACACTTTAGGTAACTCTTACAGTGAAGGGTAAGTCTGTCCCCTTCTTAATCAATATGGAGGCTACCCACTCCACATTACCTTCTTTTCAAGGGCCCATTTCCCTTGCCTCCATAACTGTTGTGGGTATTGACAACCAGGCTTCTAAACCTCTTAAAACTCCCCAACTCTGGTGCCAACTTGGACAACATTCTTTTATGCCCTCGTTTTTAGTTATCCCCACCTTCCTAGCTCCCTTATTAGGTCAAGACATTTTAACTAAATTATCTGCTTCCCTGACTATTCCTAGGCTACAGCCACACCTCATTACCACCCTTTTCCCCAGTTCAAAGTTTCCTTCACATCCTCCCCTGTATCTCCCCACCTTAATCCACAAGCATAAGACACCTCTACTCCTACTTGGCCACCAATCATGCACTCCTTACCATCCCATTAAAACCTAATCACCCTTACCCCGATCAACGCCAATATCCCATCCCACAGCACACTTTAAAAGGATTAAAGTCCATTATTACTCGCCTGTTACAGCATGGCCTTTTAAAGCCTATAAACTCTCCTTACAATTCCCTCATTCTACCTGTCCAAAAACCAGACAAGCCTTATAGGTTAGTTCAGGATCTGCGCCTTATCAACCAAATTGTCTTGCCTATCCAACCCATGATGCCAAAGCCACCTCCCTCCACAACCCCTCCATAATGCATTATTCTGTTCTGGATTTCAAACATGCTTTCTTCACTATTCCTTTGTACCCTTCATCACAGCCTCTCTTTGCTGTCACTTGGACTGACCCTGACACCCATTAGACTCAGAAAATTACCTAGGCTGTACCGCCCCAAGGCTTCATAGCCCCCATTACTTCAGTCAAGCCCAAATTTCTTCATCTGTTACCTATCTCGGCACAATTCTTCATAAAAACACATGTGCTCTGCCTGCCAATCGTGTCCAACTGATCTCTCAAATCCCAACCCCTTCTACAAAACAACAACTCCTTTGCTTCCTGGGCATGGTTGGGTATTTTTGCCTCTGGATACCTGATTTTGCCATCGTAACAAAACCATTATATAAACTCACAAAAGGAAACCTAGCTGACCCCATAGATCCTAAATCCTTTCCCCACTCCTCTTTCCTTTCCTTGAAGACAGCTTTAGAGAATTCTCTCCCACTAGCTCTCTCTGACTCATCCCAACCCTTTTTTCATTACACACAGCTGAAGTGCAGGGCTGTGCAGTCAAAATTCTTACACAAGGACCGGGACTGTGCCCTGTGGCCTTTTTATCCAAAGAACTTGAACTTATTGTTTTAGCCTAGCCCTCATGTCTGCGTGCGGCAGCTGCCACTGACTTAATACTTTTAGAGGCCCTCAAAATCACAAACTAGGCTCACCTCACTCTCTACAGTTCTCATAACTTCCAAAATCTATTTTCTTCCTCATACCTGATGCATATACTTTCTGCCCCCCTCCACTACCTCTTAGCAAGCTGAACTCATTGCCTTAACTCGAGCCCTCACTTTTGCAAAAGTACTATGTATCAATATTTATACTGACTCTAAATATGCCTTCAATATCCTGCACCACCATGCTGTTATATGGGCAGAAAACGGTTTCCTCACTACACAAGGGTCCTCCAACATTAATGCCTCTTTAATAAATACTCTTCTCAAGGTCGCTTTACTTCCAAAGGAAACTGGAGTCATTCACTACAAGGGCCATCAAAACGCATCAGATCCCATTGCTCAGGGCAGTGCTTATGCTGATATGGTAGCTAAAAAAGCAGCTAGCGTTCCAAGTTCTATCCCTCACAGCAGTTTTTCTCCTTCTCATCTGGTCACTCCCATCTACTCCCCCACTGAAACTTCCACCTATCAATCTCTTCCCACACAAGGCAAATGGTTCTTGGAACAAGGAAAATATCTTCTTCCCACCTCACAGGCCCCTTCTATTCTGTCGTCATTTCATAACCTCTTCCATGTAGGTTACAAGCTGCTAGCCCACCTCTTAGAACCTCTCATTTCCTTTCCATCTTAGAAATCTATCCTCAAAAAATCACTTCTCAGTGTTCCATCTGCTATTCTACTACTCCTCAGGAATTTCTCAGGCCCCTTCCCTTTCCTACACATCAAGCTCAAGAATTTGCCCCTGCCAAGGAATGGCAAATTGACTTTACTCACATGCCCCAAGTCAGGAAACTAAAATACCTCTTGGGTCTGGGTAGACATTTTCACTGGATGGGTAGAGGCCTTTCCCATAGGGTCTGAGAAGGCCACCGCAGTCATTTCTTCCCTTCTGTCAGACATAATTCTTCAGTTTGGCCTTCCCACCTCTATACAGTCCGATAATGGACTGGCCTTTACTAATCAAATCACCCAAGCAGTTTCTCAGGCTCTTGGTATTCAGTGGAACCTTCATACCCCTTACAGTCCTCAATCTTCAGGAAAGGTAGAATGAACTAATGGTCTTTTAAAAACAAACCTCACCAAGCTCAGCCTCCAACTTAAAAAAATAAAAAAAAAAAAAGGACTCTGTCAAGAATAGAGCCCAAAACCTCACCAACCAAAAAAGTAATTACACTGAACCCCCTTAGACCCTCTCTAATTGGATGCCTTGGGTCTTCCCAGTTCTTAGTCCTTTAATACCTGTTTTTCTCCGTCTCTTATTCAGACCTTGTGTCTTCCATTAATTTCTCAATTCATACAAAACCGCATCCAGGCCATCACCAATCATTCTATACGACAAATGCTCCCTTTAACAATCCCACAATATTGCCCCTTACCACAAAATCTTCCTTCAGTTTAATCTCTCCCACTCTAGGTTCCCACACCACCCCTAATCCCACTTGAAGCAGCCTGAGAAACATTACCCATTATCTCTCCATACCACCCACCAAAATTTTCACTGCCCCAACACTAAAACACTATTTGTGTTATTTTCCTTATTAATATAAGAAGGCAAGAATGTCAGGCCTCTGAGCTCAAGCTAAGCCATCGTATCCCCTGTGACCTGCATGTATCCCCTGTGACCTGCACGTATATAAGTCCAGATGGCCCGAAGCAAGTGAAGAATCACAAAAGAAGTGAAAATGGCCCGTTCCTGCCTTTACTGACAACATTCCACCATTGCAATTTGTTCCTGCCCCACCTTAATTGAGTGATTAACCTTGTGAAATTCCTTCTCCTGGCTCAGAAGCTCCCCTACTGAGCACTTTGTGACCCCTGCCCCTGCCCGCAAGAGAACAACTCCCTTTGACTGTAATTTTCCACTACCCACCCAAATCCTATAAAATGGCCCCACCCCAACTCCCTTCCCTGACTCTCTTTTCGGACTCAGCCCACCTGCACCCAGGTGATTAAAAAGCTTTATTGCTCACACAAAGCCTGTTTGGTGGTCTCTTCACACGGACGTGTGTGAAAGTTGCTATGGTATTTTAATCATATGATGTACATAAAGCATGAAACACTTGTAAATTATAAAATGCCTCACCATCATCATGTATAGGAAGAAAATGATATGAAAAGGTAGATAATGCTCTTTAACAGGCATGAAAAGTTTAAGCTGCTAGAAGAAAGGTCAACAGTAGGATATGATCAGCCCAAGGGAGGTTACTTTGATAAGTTTTCAAATGGGAAAGGCCCTTCACTGACATTGAGTTCAACAATACTCTTTTCCTATCTTTTGTGAAACAGGGTTTATAGTCATTTTCCACTCTTATTTTTTCCTGTCCTTTCTAGGGAACAATGTTCTTTAATCAGCAGCTGCCGCAATGTAAAAGGCTTTCAGACTGAGCTACTCCAGACACAGCCTGAACCACTTTGCCGGGGTCTGCAGGAAATATTTAGGCCTATTAGGACACAGTAGATCCCTTATAAGTCACATTGGCTGTTCTTGCTCCAAGCTACATGCCAATTAGTCTGCAGGCTATTTATTTTCAGTCATTGGAATCATGTCCACTTTGGGGTATCTCTCAAGAACCCCATGACTGGGAAACCAAACAATGCAAATGCCCAATGCTTGTCATCAACCTGGATCTCAAATGTGCTTGGCATAATCTACCTGGACCCTTAAAAGATTATTCTGGTGTTAGGAAATGTGAAAAAAAAAAAAAGTAAATATTTTACAAGATAAGGAAGCAACTAGTTATATGCTATGATTTAGAAGAAGAAATGGTAAAGTATTATTAAAAGAAAACCAGTTTTCTGCGTTGCAAAGACTATCACCATGTGTTTCTATTCTCTCAAAGTTGCTGAAACTGCTCTACTTTATCTTTCATGTTGTAATACCAAAAATTGAAATGCACTGCTCTAGGATGTTTGTGTCATTGGTTTAACTCAAGCTGCAAACTACAAATGGCGCTATATTTCTAACATTGCTGTAACAAAGCAAGGAGGACTGAATAGTTGGAGCAGATGTGAGAAGTGTTCAGAGATTTGGGGCCCAGAGGCAGAACTTTAAAGAACAGTTGAAATTCTGAGTGCACTCAGAAAAATGATCTCAAAGTCACTTTAAAAATGCAGCTTCACAACAGCCAGCTCATGAGAGGCTCTTTGTGAGAAGATGCCACTCTCTGATATAACACGAACTTTCCTCCTAACAAATTCAACATGGTGGGGGAAGAAAATTCCCCCAATTAACCAGCTCATTCCTTTCAGATCATTCATCTTACCTCAGGTGGATCCACTACCAATACTATTGTGGTGCATGTGCAAACTACATATGTAAAAACACTGGCAGAAATCTTCCAAAGAGGTTAACACATCAAGACAAAAGTTCAACTCCTATCACATGTCCAGCTTTAATAAGAAACATTTTCTTTCCAACTCTGTTTCCTTGTGTTTACAATGCACTTTCTCCAAGCCCCCAACCTCAATTGGGACCACAACAAAAGCCCATGCTAGCAGATCCTGAGCAGGATGTTTTTCTGATTGACATATTCAGAGAGAAGAAAGACCCCTGGAAATGTTGCTCACCAGGAGGAGTGGGGTTGTCCGGGTGTCATTCTGGCTCTTTCTACTACGTGCTTCCATTAGCTATTTCTTCTTCTTTTAAAGAAAGGCCCGGAGGCTGAGGCAGGAGAATGGCGTGAGCTCGGGAGGTGGAGCGTTCAGTGAGCCAAGATGGCGCCACTTGGCTCCAGCCTGGGCGACAGAGCGAGGCTCTGTCTCAAAAAAAAAAAAAAAAAAAAAAAGGCACACCTCTCACACATTCTGAACTTAACAATACCACCCTACCTGGAGGGAAATGACTTCCCAGGGTGCCAGACAAATGTCCAATTCAAAATATCAGTGCTTTCTGGTCAAAGTGGAATAACAGGGACCAGATGTATCCTCTGCCTGAAACACCACCACTGCCACTCCTTAAAAAGCAAAATACATGAATCCACAGGTGATCTCTGAGGGATGGGAAACGAGGTGAGCCCTACAATTGCTCCAGCTAACAGACTTGACACAGTTCCTAGGCTGCGGTGCAGGGAAGCAGAACTGAGGTGAGTTCCCCGACGTGAGGAGATGAAGCCTGGTCCTGGGAGACCTGGGCAGCGGGATTTCACAGGGGAGAGTTCCAGAGAGGAGAGAGCTGCACAGAGATCTGCAGAGGGACTCCCATGGGAATTGGCACATGCGTGTGAGGAAGCCACCCAGGAAAGAATTATCAAAAGAGGGAACAGAGACCGTGCTGATGGCGGGCTGGAAACAATGACTGCTCCCACCAAGCAGATGGGAAAAACTCTTATTTCCCAGGGCAGTGGACAAAATACTCAGGAAGGTTTTGCCTCAGTAGTGAGGAAGAATTAACCTTAGACTGGGCTCTGTTTCAGAAGTGCCTAAACGTCATAAGAGTAAGACCTGAAAACAGCAAACTGTGTCAAGCAACTTAATTGCATAGAACAAAGCTCAAGAAAATCTATAGGAATAACAAAAATTTCCATCATTTTTTTTCCATCTTTTTTTATTAGATGACATCTAATCAAAGACAACCGGTCATGTGAAGAGACAAGAACATACACCCACAACAGAGAAGAATGAATCAATTAAAATCCATGTAGAACTGACCCAGGTGTTAGAATTAGCAAAGAAGGATATTGAAAGAGTTCTTTTATACCAAAAACCTGTAGAAGAATCTGCCTAGCAGCTTGATTAGTAATTGCTAAAAACTGAAAACAATCTAGGTGTTTATATGGTTGAATAAGCAGACTACTTGGTGATAAAAAATATTTTCTAAGAGATGCAAAAACATTAATGAATCTCAAAAACATCATGCTAAGCAAAGAAAGCCAAAACATAAAAAAGTACGTATTATATGATTCCATTTATTTAAGATTCTCAAGCAGGTAAAGTTATTCTGTGATAGTAGATATCATATCTGTGGTTGTTTCTGGAATTGGGGAATTGACCGAAAAATAATGCAAGGAAACTTTTAGGGCAAATAAATAGTCTCAATATTGGTAGGAATGTGAGTTTCAGGAATGTAGGCATTGTAAAAATTGATCAAACTGTCCATTTTATTCAATAAAAATTTGTTCAAAATATTTTAATAATCGAATAGAAAAATAGGTACTTTGTATAAAAGCAGATAAAATAGTCAATAATAAACAAATGAAATTGTGCTCAGTGTCATCAGGATTCCTTGAAAAATAAATTAGAACCACAGTGAGATACCATTTTGCACCCATCAACTTGATATTTTAAAATCTGACGGTATTTGACACTGTTTCATCACATACTCTGCTGATGCAATATATATGGGAGCAACCACTTTGGGAAACATTTTGGCTTACTTAGTAATGAAGAAATCCATTCTCGGTGCCCTGAAATGCCACTCTTAGAAATATTTCTTTTTTAAAAAAAGTATTGAGCATCAAAGACTTGTGGATCTTGTTCATAACAATAGGGTTTGTGGTTACAAAAACCTGAAAACCTGAAGATTTACTTATAGAATTATAAATAGTAGTATAGTCAAACATGGGTTGAATACATTCATAAAGAAGTAGAATTAGGCCAGGCACAGTAGCAAATGCCTGTAATCCCAGCACTTTGGGAAGTCAAGGCTGGCAGATCGCGTGAGGTCAGGAGTTCAAGACCAGCCTGGCCAACATGGTGAAACGTTCTCTCTACTAAAAATACAAAAATGAGCCGAGTGCAGTGGTGCAGGCATGTAATCCCAGCTACTCGGGAAGCTGAGTCACGAGAATCTCTTGAGCCTGGGAGGCAGGGCTTCTAGTGACCCAAGGTCATCAGGCAACTGCACTCCAGCCTGGGCAACACAGTGAGATTTCCTCTCAAAAGAGAAAAAAAAAAAAAAGAGGTTGGGCTTGGTGGTTCATGCCTGTAATCCCAACACTTTGAGAGGCCAAGATGGGCAGATCACTCGAGGTCAGGAGTTCTAGGCCTGGCCGACATGGTGAAACCTGGCTTCACTAAAAATACAAAAATTAGGCGTGGTGGAGGGCGCCTGTAATCCCAGCTACTCCGGAAGCTGAGGCACGAGAATTGCTTGAACCACTGAGGCAGATGTTGCAGTGAGCCGAGATCGCTCCACTGCACTGCAGCCTCTGCCACAGAGCAAGACTCAGTCCAAAAAAAAAAAGTAGAATTTAATGAATTTCAGCTAAATGAATACATAGATGAATCTCAGGAGTATAAAGTCAAATGGGAAAAGTTTTTCCAAAGAGTACCTACAGTGTGCTTCTGTTTGTATCTCAAAAACATGCACAACTAAGCCATATGACGTTTAAAGGCCCAAACACATTATAAGACGATAAGGACAAGAAGAGAATAATTAACACAATTCTAAACATGGAGTTTGAGAAGGGAGTAGAGCTGGGGAAAGAAATGCAATACAAAAGTATCCATTGTATTATGTAAACTTTATTTAAACTTTATATGTGTTTTACCAAAATTCTTTCTTGTGCACTTTATTTAACACAAAATTTGATAAAAAGTGAACCAAAAAGAATATAGAAGGGTAGACTAAGGAATGTGAAATAAAGTGCTGAATATGTAAGTTTTTATTATCAATGACAACCTCAAAATCATTATAAAACTCAATTATAAATCTGCCAAATTCTTAATGTGGAAATTTCTCACTTAGAATTATAAGATCACCATGTAATGAAGGCAGAACTGAAAGACTATCAGTGAATAATGTTTATAAAACAATGCACCCAGATAAATGTCAAGGTATTATGAAAAGTATTATTTATTCCCAGCCCATAATTAATTGAATGCCCTGTGGAGGCAAGATGCTCTAGTATAAAGTTTTTTGTCATTTTTATAAAGATGTTTATTTGATCTGCTATTTCACAACACTTGATTATGTGGAGGTAGAATTCATCTTTCCTGCATAAACTTTCAAAGTCATCAGAAGTAAACATGGACTGACTTTGGAGGGAGGAAAAGCAACATATAAGGTCCCATTTTGAAACACCTAACATTCAAATTCAAAGTGTTATTCCTTTCCTTCTGAATACTGCTATGTGTTCAGTGCATGCATGTATGTAAACACATAAGAGATATCTGGAGGAACTGCATCTGAATCTGAATAATGGATTGCCTATGAAGGGAGACAAATTCTATTCTGACCTTTCAGCCTTTTGCAAAACCAAAATCTTCATATGGAGATCTGCCTAGATTCAGGATTCCACATCCTGACTGAGTTGCCAAGTATTGGCCCAAAAGACAGAGAAACACCATATGTACCCTGTACAGTGTGTTCTGGTTCACCTAACAGTGCTCTGGAGAAACATTCAGTGCAGTCTCAGGGAATACATTCAGCCCTGCAATCCTGGGAGAGTGGGTTGCCCACATTCTGGGCTGCTGGGCAAGGGTGGATAAATTACAGAATGTGAGGCTTGGGAGAGGAGATGCAGCCTGTCTGGTAAAATTGCCCGATTTCTGCCCTAATCTTTGTCTGTTCAACAGATGTTTTTGATAATCTTTTTTGTAATATGAAAACAATTAACGTGAAAACTACTTTCAGAGATATAGGGTGTATGAGGCCATTCTTGCATTGTTGTAAAGGAATACCTGAGAGTGGATGAACAATAAAGAAAAGAGATTTAATTGGCTAACAGTTCTGCAGGCTGTACAAGCATGGAGCCAGCCCCTCTTCAGCTGCTAGGGAGGCCTCAGGGAGCTTTTACTCATGGCAGAAGGTGAAGTGGGAGCAGATAAATCACACGGTGAGAGCAGGAGCCCGGCTTTGAGGAGGTGCTGTATGCTTTTAAACAACCAGATCTAGTGAGAACTAACTCACTAATATGAGGGCAGTACCAAGCCACGAGGGATCCACCCCTGTGAACCAAGCACCTCCCACCAGGCCCCACCTCCAACACTGGGGATTACATTCCAAAATGAGATTTGGGTGGGACAAACATCCAAACCATACCGTAGAGGACATTTAAATACATTATTCACTCTGTTAGTAATAGGGATTCTACTGTCTCCCCTGTCTTCACGTAAGTCCAGAATGCTCTCCCTAGATAGATAATGAAGTCTCTTCACCTACTCCCGATCCTGTCATCTAAAGAGGGAACAAATCCGATGGCCAAGACAGGCATAAAAATAGAGCTATGGACCGACGTCGTTCCCCCTTGACGACAACAAATACTTGCTCCTCTCGGGTATATTTGGAAACTTCCTTCCCTTTGCTCTGCACACAAGACTCATGTCACAAAGATTTATGAAATGATTGAATCTTTTAGCCCTTAAATCCTAAAAATCCCAACTTGGTTAAGTGCTGGGCATACAGCAAAACCGTGGTTCCAAGCTATTCTGAAAAAGCCACTGAGGCATCAGCAGCATGTAAGGAAAGATCCCTCAGAGCTGGTCAGAAACAGCAAGAAATCAAGTCAGTTAAGGCAATATCTCTAATATAGAAACATTTAAAGAGGGGAAACTGGTTTCTACTGAGAAATTAAATGTAGATTTAAAAGATTATCCCTTTCCAAAAATCTACTTATCATGCAATTACTACCAAATGTATTAAGGAGACAATAACTTAAACATGGTAACAGGTCAGCAGGCCATCTTCTCCACAACCTTCCGGGAGACACTGCTGAGCACAGCAGGGGTGCAATGCTGTACTCCTCCCAATAGGCAAGGATTATTGCCAAATCCCATTGAATTGCACAAAATATCAAAATACAGCAAGGAATCCATAACCCACAATGGCACAGGAGTTCTGCATCTGCAGAAATTTACTGTTTCATTTGTTGTGTGTGCTATAGCCCTGCATGGTCAAAGCAAAAAGAAGACAAAGAGGAAAAAGTTTCAGTATTGTAGCCCCAGACCAGTCACCTAAAACACAAAGTCTGGGAGTTTGCATATTATATATACAACTTGGTTTACATTGAAACAAGAGTCAACTCACGGTAGAAAAGTTGCCGATTTGTGGAAGGTAACAGTAAAGCTTTATTTGAAGCTTGACTTATAAGTTAAGCTTTCCATTTAAGTTGTGAGTTTCAAGCAGAACATTGTCTGACCACACAGACCGCGTTAAGAATCTTCTAGTTCAAGAGTAGAAAACCTTTTAAAAGATTCTAGAGGCTTCATCGCAGAAACAAATTAATATCTTGTTGAAATTACAGGGCACACAGTAAGGAAATGACACAATATAGTATCTTAAAAGTCAGGTGGCATTTTTACATCAAGACCCCATTAAGCTGTCGCTGTCTCAGAGAACAAGACTCCACCAGAGAAAACGGGGTGGAGGCAGATTCCCAAAGCCTCTTTAGGCTTTGGGGGAAACAATCAATAGAGCAGACATGTGAGTCCAGGTGGAGGTGGAGAGGGTTAAGTCGATAAAAACCTCAACAATAATGGCAAAAAGGCCCACTCCACATGTCTGAAATTGGGAAATGTGAGAAGGAGCCTTAAAAATTATCCAATGCTGGGGAGGCTGAGGCAGGCAGATCACCCAAGTCAGGAGTTCAAGACCAGACTGGCCAGCATGATGAAACCCTGTCTCTACTAAAAAAATACAAAAAAAAAATAGCCAAGTATGATGGTGTGTGCCTGTAATCCCAGCTATTCGGGAGGCTGAGGCAGGAGAATTGCTTGAACCCGTGAGGCAGAGGCTGCAGTGAGCCAGGATAGTGCCATTGTACTCCAGTCTGGGCAACAAGAGTGAGGCTCCATGTCAAAAAAAAAAAAAAAAAAAAAAAAAAAAAAAAAAATCATCCAATGCCTCATTTTATAAATAAGGATAAATAATACCAAAGGGATTAACTGACTTTCTAATCCCCAGGATTTTGACATAGATTTTCTTACTCCAAATCCTTCATACCCACTTTTAATCCACTCCAACCCAGCACAGATTCTGGAGGCAAACTGCAAAGGTTGAAGTCCTGACTCCTTGACTTGTTAGTAGTAGGCCTTGAGTCAAATTAAACTCTCTGTCTTTTCATTAAAATACCTAATTCAAAAAGTTATCGTGAGGATTAAATGAGCAAATGTAGGAAAAATGCTTTTATGGTTCTGGGCGTATGGTGTAATGCTTTATATGGTGAGCAATTATTATCTTTACTGTCATTGTTAATTATGGGGACATAAGCAAAATGGCAGGAAAGCAAATTATGATTTTTCAAAAATGCTTTCCACTTTAAAAGTGGTAAAGGAGCCATCTTCACCAATAAGACCAAAGCATAAAAATGTGACCACTCTTCAATTCTTTATAGTTGCATGGAGATCTGAAGTTATTCTCTTCCTTCCAGAAAGCCACTGACCTTTACTAAAAACACTTAAATTCAAGATCAGGGGCTGGAGAAAGGGAAAGGAAACAAATTGGCAGTGTTCTGTAAGACCAAAGTTGGCAGCTGGGAAACTTGATTTTGGAATATACTGGCTTTCGACAAAGATCATTGGTAGGTTAAGGATTGTGCTGGTTTTCATTGAAATATTTATGATGAAGGTATTTCCTAGGAGAGGCATCTTTCAGTAGAGGTCTTGAAAGCTGCCAGAATCAATGGCTTTCTTCTATGTTAATTAGCTTGATTGAGGTAATCACTTCATGATGTATACATATATCAAAACACAGCGTTGCCCATCTTAAATATATACAACTTTTATTTGTCTGTTATACCTTAATAATTCTGGGGTGGAGAAGAAAGAAGGCGTTGTGTTGATCACATTACCTTGTATGCTACTTTAGAGATTCAGGTGTCATCTGTGATTTTATTTGAATTATTATCATAATTGAAATATTTTATCATATGACAATTATCACTCAAGAGGTTGTTATCTGATGGAAGCACTGTATTAGAAAACAAGTACAAATATATATTTGAAAGGAAATTTAGGTGTGAGAAAATTTTACAAAGAGGTCTAAACTATTGTCAGAGTACATCATGCTATTAAGAGTCAGAACCCTGTGAAGTGTTAGAGCTCATGAAAATCTATTAAACATAATGTGAAGCTTTTATTTTTTGGTATATTTTGTTAAAATTTAATGTTAAAGCAGCTATTCATCTGTTAAAAGTTAACTATAAGTCACTTGTAAATAAAAAAAGAAAGAAGAAATTAATGGTTTTGACCCTAATTCCCTTGCTTTCTACCAACTATAAAAATGACTACATATATGTACCTATGCTTGACAGTACAGACAATATAGTGGCTCCCCATGTCCTCAGAGAATAGAAACTTCTTGCTTCCCTTTACTTTCTAGCTCCTGTCAACCTCTCCAGCCTCATCTCCCATGCCAATGGTTCGGGATCACCTACCAAGTCCACTAAGCACATTCTTAGGACACCAGCAATGCAAGTCACATTCTACCCTAACCCACCTCCAAAATGAGACAGTTGAACTCAGTGAATCTATCCATAACTTTATAATCAGATAAATCTAGAAAAGCTACTTTAACTTTAGCTTTCAGGTAGTTACTGTATTTTATTGAAAAACAAAATATTTCCCATTCTTTATAAAGCCTTTTATTTCTTTTTCTTATCTAATAAATCACTGGGTAGGGAAAAGTAAAATGATATTTGGCATTACACATGGCAAGAGAGCATGCTTGGGGCTTCTAATGATCATAACTGACTCCAATCATTCCAAGTTACTTATGATCCCCAATGGAATGTTCTCTCAACTCTACGACTTTTTGTTTAAGATGCAGCATCTTTAGCGTATTGCTCTTCCTTAAACATTTTACTTAAAAAACTTCAACTCATTTAAAATTCCTCCTTTAATTATCCTAACCCCACTTACTTTTGGGTTAGATAGAGTGTCAGTTATCAAGTTGTTGCTTCTCAACTCAAAGTGTACTCTTCACCACCCTGCGATTTTTATATCTGGACCCTGCAAATATTTTTTGCCACCTGGCATGATGTTCATCTTTGCCAGTGGAGGACACTGGAGGGACACTGCAGGAGGAAGAGGATTCTTTCTTTTTTTTTTTTTTTTTTTTTTTTTTTGAGACAGAATCTCACTCTGTCACCCAGGCTGGAGTGCAGTGGTGCAATCTCAGTTCACTGCAACCTCTGCCTCCTGGGTTCACGCCGTTGTCCTGCCTCAGCCTCCCGAGTAGCTGGGACTACAGGCGCCCGCCACCACGCCCGGCTAATTTTTTGTTTTTTTGTTTTTTTGTTTTTTTAGTAGAGACGGGGTTTCACCATGTTAGCCAGGATGGTCTCCATCTCCTGACCTCGTGATCCGCCCACCTCGGCCTTCCAAAGGGAAGGGGCTTCTTTTTATGCTTCCCTGTGCTTGCCTTTCTTCTTGCTCCTGTTGCACTTAGCCCGTGAGAGGATACTCAGCCGAGCTCATTCTGGAGCTTTTATATCAGTACCCAATGGGTGGATTTCTGGCACATTTTGTCAGCACCTCCATGGGTGTTTTCCTGTTTTCCAGCCTCAGCCAGCCACACATGCCTCAGTGAACTCCTCTGCCATCAGTGGCCCTATAGCCTTACTTCTGCAATGAGGTGTGAATCTCAGCCTTGGATGGAGGGCTTGCTTCCATATTTGTTCCTGGTTTGGGTGTTCTTCAGCCTAGGGGTAGAAACTACTGTCTATTTGCCACTGTGTCTGTGATTTCTGTATTCTTTACGTTCTCTTAACACCTTAGAGCTAGCTACCTGCCTGTTATTAGTTAAGAATTCTTTACGTTAACCTGTCTCTGTTCAAATTACTGTGTAGTGTCTGTTCTCTGACTGGACCCTGATGATGCAAGTATCTTGTCTGTTGAATCCAGGAGCACCCTGTCCTTGTCCCTAGAATAGCTCTAATTAAGCTTTATATGAAACTGCTTGTGTATGCCCCATCTCCCTGTCCACACTGGAAACTCCCTCCTGGATATCTCTCCTTTTCTCCTCTAGGTTACTCTGCACCTTTCCCCAGAGACTGGCCATTCTGGTGTTCACCACAGGTTCTCATGAACTTGGTTAGATTCCCAGTGGGAATCTTAAGAGTAAATTAGAGCGAAAGACGGATGTGATGTCAATGCATTTGCATTTATTTCTCTGCTCATTCCCTGAAAGGGACCTCAGCTATCTGGGTTCTTCATTGTCTCTCCCAAAGCAACATTCTCTACACAAACTTCTTCCAGGTTGTGGTAACCATTCCCTCACCTTTTCCCTTTGTATCTAGGACAGAAAATAGCTCCTTTGTGCGTGAGTTTACTGCACTGTCCCTTGCGTTACATCTATGACCCCTTCCAATTCATGTGCATAAACAGTTCATTTGTGAATACACCCTCCAAAACCTAATTTGAGTACCTTTTCTTTCTTGTGATTCTGATCCATACCCTTTGTCTCCATTCATTCAATAAAAATTATGTTCCAGACACTATTCTAGACATTCACAATTCTAGATTCTTGAGAAAGAGAAAGAGAGAGAGATTTAAAGTTCCCACTACTGAAATTGACATTTAACATTTTGGACCTCGTCCAGTGTCTGAGCTGAGGAGGTGCTATTTTGAATGGGTGAATATATTCATCTTTTCATTAAGCTTTCTTATTCAGTGATATATTAAAAGTGTTTGCCAGGTGAGTGGACAAAAGTCTACCAGTAACCTACAGAGGATATTACTGATGGGAGTAGGAAGAGGACTGGCATTAAGCCACTCAAGACAGGATTCCTAAAACCAGTGACTGTGGGCCTCATAGAAGATCAAACAGCAACAAAAGCTATATTTATTTCATTGTAAGTCCACTTTTTATTGAATAAATTGAAAGACACCTACAATATTTTTCCTGAATAAGTGAGATCTTAATAATAAATATAGAGGGCTGGGCGCAGTTGCTCACGCCTGTAATCCCAGCACTTTGGGAGGCTGAGGCAGGCAGATCACGAGGTCAGGAGATTGAGACCATCCTAGTTAACACGGTAAAACCCCATCTCTACTAAAAAATAAAAAAATAAAATACAAAAAATTAGCCAGGTGTGGTGGTGGGCGCCTGTAGTCCCAGCTTCTTGTGAGGCTGAGGCAGGAGAATGGTGTGAACCCAGGAGGTGGAGCTTACAGTGAACCAAGATCACACCACTGCACTCCAGCCTGGGTGACAGGGCGATACTCTGTCTCAAAAATAATACTAACAAAAATAATAATGAACATAGAAAGTTGGTTTTTTCAGCTTTTCCATCAGATCATATCTCTGCACACATCATAACTTCCACCCTCTCCTCAAGAACTATCACACACATAAATATCCTGGCTGGCTTTTAGAAAAAAAAAAGATATTTTATGGAAAACAGTGACATTTCCTAGGAGGCAGATGGGCTAAGCTAACTGTCTTATTAGTAATGTGAGTCACTTAATGTTCTAAGCCCTAGTACCTTGCAAAGGCATCCTTTTACATCCGTCTGAGATTTTCATCAACTAATATTCATGCCAAGAAACCAGAAAAGTCTATTATGTCCTATCTTTTACTCATCCTTTAAAATAAAAAAATCAGATTTACCCCCAAGCAAGCAGAAAAGCAAAAATTCTACACTTAGGCCATCTCCAAGAAATAGCATGAGAGGATGATGATGGCATTGCCATCTGCAATGGAGCATGGAGAATACCAACACCAAGGTAATCTAATTATGTCTTGATGCCAACACAAATTATTACTGGCTTTCCCCCAATTATGTCTTAATGCCAACACAAGCTTTTACTGGCTTTCCCCTAGCTGTTCAAAATTAGAATAAATTGCACATATTATGTGAGCAAGTGATAATCATGATTCTTAGATTCTACCATGTTAATGATAAAATGTGAATATGTTCACTTAGTGCATATTCTGGGATATCCAAGACCACTCTCACTTCTGATACCAACTGCAACTAAGGGTTGCCAAGATCACTTTGTTTTAATAATTTTCTAGAAGGATTCAGAACTCACTGAAAACAGGTAAATTTTTGGTTGCAGCTTATTACAGTGAAAAGATACAGCTTAAAATCATCCAAGGGAAGAGGTGCATGGGGCAGAGTCCAAAACATGGCCACACACAAACACTTCCCAGTGAAGACATGGACAGTGCCAACTTTTCCAGCAATGTTTGTGACAGTGCACATGGAGTATTGCCAACCAAGGAAGCTGACCTGAGTCTTGGTGTCCAGAGTTTTTATTCGGGCTCATATCATAGACAAAGTTGACTGTCCATGTGGCTAACCTAGCTCCAACCCTTCCAGAGGTCAAGCTGATAGCATGTGACCCAAAGCCCTCCTCATAAATCACACTGTTAAACTATCTGGCTTGGCCTAAGGTCCCTGGGAAACAAGGACATTCTTTTCAGGTGGGATATTTGAAGAGCTTAGAAATTACCTCCCAAGAGCTGAGGGCAAAAGCCAGACCTGTCTTTGGGCAAAGTTAACTTCTTCTTTATCCACTTAGGGAATCAAAAAGATCAGGAATTATAATCAGAAATTCCATGTAGCACTAGCGTTATTTATAAATAACTTAACATCCCATTTTGGTATTGTTAGCATGATTTTCTTTTAATTTCGAGCTTTATTCTGGGTATAGTAACATCTGTACCACACCTACTTTCTAAAAACATCCAGAAGACAGACAGAGAGATAATCAAGAAAGAAAAACCTCTGGGGTATTTCTAGTTTTTAATGCCTAACTCTGTCAGTAATAAGTAAAATAGGAGCAGATTTTACATGGCCTTGAGGAATATCAAAATTGGCACTTGGAGGAAGGAGAATAGACAAGCTAACAGCAACCTACATTCTGTAGTTTTCTATCAGTGAGCTCTGGTTTCCACTAGAAGAGAATTCAACTCAATAAAGATTAAACAGGGTCAGATAATAGCCTAGCAGTCTAGTGAAGATAATTTTTAAAACAATAAAATAAAAGAATAAGGAATAAGCATTAAATTCGTGAAACAAAGAAAAAATCTAGGAAAACAGTTCAGTCCATGTACCTGTTAAAAACAGCTTTTGTGGAACCAAAAACTGTTAGGATTTGGTAAGGTTTCTTATTCTTTCTGAGTTATCTATTCTGTTCCATTTTCATTTTTATTGGAATAAAGTTATATAATAAAATATCAATATGAAAAAAATCATGCTTGGTATGAAGTTCAGGAAAAGTCATTTAAGGAAAATGAAATGCTATTTACTAGTTCTATATAGTGTAATTACATTTTCAAATTGTCCCCTGCATTTTTAGATGGTATTTGTCACACAGTCAATGTAATTCTTCAAAACTGAAATGTAAACTTCCCTGTTCCCCCATATGTTTCTTCAATTTCTGTCCTTTTTGCTACAGTTTTCTTGTTCATCTACTTTATTTTAAGTAGGATCATCAAGATGACCATGCCACTCTTTTCTGATGTTCATAAGCTATGTGTTGGCATTTTGTGATAGAATTGCTTTCTTTCATGTTTTAGTATCACCTCTTTTGATCAGAATATTCTTCTTTTGCGATTAGTCAATCACTTGACATTTATTGAACATGGATCAGTGCATACACAATGCTAAGCATTGCTAAGCTTTGCTAAGCCATTACATAAATGGTTAAGAGTGCAAGGTGGCAATTAAATGATAATTGTAAAATAAATCAGTCAATTATCAGTGATATAAACCTCCTGATAAGGAGTAACTGGTTTGGTTTGGGTGGGCAGGTACAGTATTCAGTCTTGAGAAAGAAATTATTTGGGAGGATTAGAAGACAGCATATGGGTGTCCGACATTTCAGGAAAACCATAGCAAACAGGCAGTTCATGGTATCCAGGGTATTTTTCAGTAGCAGTGAGGAGTACATCTGACTGGAGCAAAATGCTCAACAAGGAAAGTGCCAAGATAGAACGCCAGAAAGTGAGTGCAAGACCACTCAGAGTCTGTGTATTCCAAAAGAAAGACAGAATGGGAGCATGTTAGAATTTGCACTAAAACCAAGCAGATCTTATTTCCAATCCTGTTTCTGCCGCCATTAGCCTTGGATTTCTCATCTTTGTAATGGAGATAATAATAGCACAGACCTCAGAGTGTATATGTAAGTATTAAATGGAAAAACTCCTATCACAGTGCTTAACACATATCAAGGGACAAAAAAAAAAAATGTTTGTTTCTATTATTAGCCTCACCGGGGGAGTCTGGGTCTTGTTGTGTCACTATTAAAAGGTCTTGGTGTAGAATGATATGATGAATCGTTCATTTGGAAACAACACCTCTTGCCCTGTATAAAGGGAGGAGGACACTCTTTCCCTGTTCCATTTATGCAGCCTTTTCATACAGTTTAAAGTCAACTTAACCACATGAATTTGAACTGGTCTCCTCTTACCTAGCCACATCATTCCATTATGCCTGAGGGACTCTGGACCAAGCCCCCCAACCCCTGTAGTCAGTGGCAGGCTCTCAATAATGACCCAGCACCTTCTCATATATATACTGAACTTTAATAATGACCCAGCACCTTCTCATATATATACTGAACTTTAAGTCCAGTGAATAAAGACTTGGGGGTCAGGAAAGACCTGGATTCAAACAACAGATCGGAGTTAAAAAATTATTCTTTTAGCTTCATATTTCTCATGTGTAAAAATGTAAATAATAAAAAGCACCTGTATATGTTGTTGTGAGGTTTAAATGAGATAATTAAAGCAGAAGTATCTTACCAAAAGAGTCAGACACAGTGGCTACACTACAAACACTTCAGAGCCCGCTTCGTGCCAGGTCCTAGGCATTGTCTGCTTTAATCATTATAATGATCCTATGGGAGAGATGCTGTGCTAGTCCCATTTCCCCTGTGAAAAGCTGAGGTCTACAAGGGTTAAGTAACTTGCCGAGTCACAGATGGAGTGGGTGCAGCGCTGCATCTGAAGCAGGCCATCTGACTTGGCTTCATCCTCTCCTTCTCCACCTTCTGAAAACTCTGAGGGGGAAAGTGCATGCATGAGTGTCGAATCCCCAAGGTCCAGGGCCTCCTTGGCCTCATTGACTCATCTGTGAGAATATCTTTGGTTGACTTAAAAGCCATAATCAAGGGAAATCCCTGGTGTTTTCTAGGAAGCCATTTACTTATGATTATGTGTTTTATCATTAAGGTCAGAAGCTGCCAATCATTGCTAGTGGTACAGAGAGGCTTCAAGAGTCATTGCAGCACTGTTCACAATAGCAAAAACATGGAATCAACCCAAATGCTCGTCAATTATTGATCAGATGAAGAAAATGTGGTACATATACACCGTAGAATACTATGCAGCCACAAAAAAAGAATGATATCATGTCCTTCGCAGGAACATGGATGGAACTGGAGGCCATTATCCTTTGCAAACTAATGCAGGAACAGAAAACCAAATACCACATGTTCTCACTTATAAGTGGGAGCTAAAAGATGAGAACACATGGACACATAGAGAGGAACAAAGACACACTGGGGTCCTTCAGAGGGTGGAGTGTGGAAGGAGGGAGAAGATCAGGAAAAGTAATTAATGACTACTAGTCTTAATACCTGGGTGACAAAATAGTCTATACAACAAACCCACATGATATAAACCTGCACTTGGACCCCTGAACTTAAAATAAAAGTTTTAAAGAAAAAGAGTCAGGCTGAGATCCTGGCTGTTCACCTCACTCTTTTCCTTCCATTACCATTATTGGGCACATCTGTCCCCTCTCTCCTAGCTGTGACCTGACGACATTTGTAATCAGGTTGGCCTCGTGCCTTAGCATGAGTCTGAGCTGCTGATGAGCTACTTTCCTAGACAACCCCTCCCTCCCTAACAACAGTCCTTCTCTCAGTTTCTGTGCCAACAATAATTTTTCTGTCCTTAGCACCTCCCTTCTTGCACCTATTTTGATATTGCTCTGCTTTCTCTATTGTTTATCCTGGGAATCTCCCTTTTGGTTGTTGTTCTTTGTGCTTTGACAAATCAAGACATTTTTCTTTCCAATTGCTATTTCCACAGAACGTTGAGGTCCTTGAAGTTGCTCATTTATTTTTCCTTGATGACATACAGTTATCACTAATCAGGGAAATAGACTTAGTTTTCAACTTCCTTTGAGAGCCAGGCTTCAGTCTTTGTGCCTTTTTATACTGTGAAGACCCTCTATTCTTCTACCCTACTTAGGTGCATAGTATGTCTTAATGTGTACGTTTAAACATCTGTTGCCTCACGGGGAAGGCCAGAAGCTAGCTGCTAAAACCAGGATTCATTCTGCTGATCCAGGATGACATTTTGTCTTTTTACTCTTCCACGTGACTTCTGTATTTCAGGAGAGAGGAAGTACGATTCCCGTGGGGATAACGTGTTTCTTCTCAACCACCAGCTCAGCCTTTCTCTAAGGCCACACACTTTTGCTGACCTAAAGAGTGGACTGATCTGATTTTTCTCCTGGATTTTAGGAGGGGCAGAGTATTTATTCTATGAACGACCCCAGGATATTAGTCTTTTCAACTTTCACTCATTTTTTTCACACCCTTTCTTTGGACTGCCTCAATAACCCAATGGGGTTGGAGGAACACAAGCTTTCTGGATGATTGTAAACACCAAACTGAAAAAAACCTGTATCATGGAACACGTTATAGAATTATCTGATGAATTAATCTTTCAGAATACACCTCATTCCCCATGCTATTTATGTTGAACTGCCACTAGCAATTTTTTATTATTTCAATTTTTCATTATAATTTTGTTTTAATTTTAGTAGTTGGTAGTTTTTTATTTTGTTTTGCTTTTTTAAACAGCAAAAGCATTTGTAGTAGATATTTATACCAATCAAGGATCCTTCTGCCTTAAGCTATTTAGTGGTTTGATTACAATCATTTAAACTGTCCTGTGATTATGGGAGCTCACCTGGAACCCTCAGGTTATTTCAGTTCTTAGATTATTTAAATTCTGTGTAAACACAGAACATAATGTGGAAGATCTGTTTGTGTGAAAACTCTGCTTCTCAACCATATTTGGCCCCTGTCACAAGCATTCGTCTATCTAAAGGTAGTTTAAAATGATGAATAATAAATCACCAATTATATCATGACTGTGGTCCTATCAAATTCCAGAATTAAGTTGAGCTGGAATTTGGCAGGTAGAGGTAAAGCCCATGACAGTGGGAGAGAAGGTTACTCAGAAGGATATATGCTCTCAAATGAGGACTAGCCCCCAGAGTTTTACAAGGAGGTACCATTCTTAAATGACAATTCTGATCTTTGCAGATTTCTCTTTGCATGGGGACATACTGTTGCAGAAATCAGGAGGAGCAGCGAGACCTTGGGGTGAATACAGGAGGATCTTTATGAAGTGCACTCAGACCCAGCAGACTTAACATCCAAAAACTGGACCAAGGAAAAAGATATGTCTTGGCTTTTATACATACTTCAAAAAGGGGTTGGCTAGTTTGAAGCAAGCTTACAGTGGCATGAAAGCAAGGATGCAGAGGCAGAACAAAGACAGTTACTCAAATTGTGACAGGTTCATAACTCAGGATTACACATGACTGTTGCTATGCAGCCCAGATGTCTGTTATCTAGGTTTGCTCTGGTGCCTAGCATGGGCTTATCCCATAACATTCACTATGGCGCCCAGGTGGCTGTATCTCAGGCCTGCTCAGATGGTTTATGACCTTTACTCTGCTGATTAGATAAAACAGAATACTTGAAGTCACTATTACAGAGAACAGGAATCTATAAACTCATACCGTGAAGAAAGGAAAAGTTTTCCTTCTCCTTATGTTGAGGGAGTGCTGGGAGAGTCTCCAGAGCACATTCCTTTCTGTCCTAGCTTCTCAGATAGTCTTTATCGAGACTTTTCTTGGGTCTGGGCTGTGCCTGTTGCTGCCTCTGGGATAAGTCAGCCTAATACAGGAAAGCTTATTTCTCTTTCTTTATAATTTTATTTTTCTTTATTTCTTTAATTTCTGCCTCAATATAGCAAACTGATTAAAAATGGGGGCTCTGAAGCCAGGTATGATTTTCAGTTTTATGATTTACTCACAGTGTCAACTCTAAACAGTGAGTGTGAGGATTAAGTGAATTAATATATGAAAAACACTTAAAATAATGTTTGAACATCGTAATTCGTCAATAAATATTATACATTATATACTATTGGTAATTGTGTGCAATATCTGTTAAGATTCCTGGGTTCTTCTTAGGACTGAGATGTAACTTACATATAAGAAATATGCATCTAAGTGCACCATTCAATCAGTTTTCGTAAATGGGTATCAAGACACAGAACATTTCCATCATCACTCCTCTTTCTTCTATTCAGTTAACACCTCCCAAGAAGTAGCCAATGATGCCATTTCTGTTACTATAGATTAGCTTTGGTCTATTGTAGAATTTCATATAAATGGGACCATATAATATGAACTTTTTTGTTCTTGACTTCTTTCCTTTGAAGATTTCTTTTGGATTTACTCATTCTGTTGTAGCAATAGTTTGCTCCCTTTTATGGGTGAGCAGTATTTCATGTATGGATATACAATGTTAGAGACATCTGCATTGTTTTCAGTTTGGGGCTGTGATAAATAAAGTTACTATAAACATTCTGATAGCGTCAAATTCTTTTCAAAACATGAAGTTGTCGGTCTTTTAAGTTATAGTCAGTTTATGCCTATAGAATGGTATATCATTGTCATGTTAATTTGAACTCCACTAATGACCGATTTTTAGCCTTTTCTTATGTGCTTATTGACCTTTTGTCATATTTTTTGTGAAGTGTATGCTCTAGTCTTTTATCCATTTTTAAAAATTGGGATTATATATTTTTATTATGGAGTTACAGGAGTTCTTCACCTATCATGTTTACATATCCTTCATCAGATACATGTGTTGCCCAAATTTTCTCAAAAATCTATGACTTGTCTATTTATTTGGTGACATATTTTAAAGAGCTAAAGCTTTAAATTTTAATGAAGTCTTGTTTCTTTTATGATTCAGCTATGCTTGTTCTATGACATATTTGCCCAATACAAATTTGCAAAGATATTTTTCTAAGATTTTGTTCATTAGCTCTATTTTTTAGTATTTACATTTTAGTTATACAATCCAATTTAAATTTTTTTGTGTGTGTATGGTGTGAGATAGGGGTAGACTTTTTTTAATCCAACATGTTTGTTGAAGATATTCTCCTTTGTCCATTAGGTTGCTTTGGTGCTCTTGTTGAAAATCATTTAACTGTATATTTGGTCCTCTTTCTATACTCTCCATTTTGTCTAATTAATCTATTTGTCCTTTGCCAATATTACACTGACTTGGATTTAGTAGCTTTATGGTGAGTCTTGAAGTCAGGTAGAGTAAATCATCCTTCTATTTATTTTCTTTTTTTTTTTCAGGATTGTCTTGATTATTCTTGGTCTTTTGTGTTTCCAATATTTTCAAATAAATGTTTCATTGAAATAGCTTTAGATTTATAAAAATTGCAAGGATAGTAACGAAGCTATCCATATATCCCACACCCAACTTTTCCTATTGGTAGTAGCTTACATTAGCATGGTACATCTGTCATAACTAATAATCAATATGGACACATTATTATTAAAGTTTATACTTTATTCAGATTGTCTTAGTTTTTCCCTGATGTCATTTTTCTGTTCCAGATACCATTCAGGATACCACACTGCGTTAGTTGTTATGTCTTCTTAGGCTTCTCTAGACTGTGGTGATTCCTCAGTCTTTCCTTGTTTTTGATGACCTTGACAGTGTTGAGGAGTGCAGGTCAGGTATTACACAGAATGTCCCTCACTTGGAAGTTTTATGATATTTTGCTTTTTGCTAGGCTGGATTTATGGGATTTGGGAGAGAAATACTATAGAGGTAAAGTCTCATTTTTGTTATATCACACAAAGGGTACATGGAAGCAATGGCACTCATCACTTCTGACGTTCACCTTGATTATCTGGCTGGGATAATATTTATCAGGTTTCTCCATGATAAAGTGGTAAAGGCACTCTTTCCTTTTTCTTTCCTTATCATGAAGGAAACCACAATGTACAGCCCACACTTAAGGGACTGAAAGGTGGTGGATACTCCTTGAGCAGGAAGTATCTGCTTAGACTATTTAGAATTCTTCTGCACTGGAGATTTGTCTATTCTCTTCTATTCATTTACTTACGTAAGTATGTATTTCTGTATATATTCAGTCACTATTATTATGATTTTTTTTTTTTTTTTTTTGAGACAGAGTATCACTCCGTCACCCAGGCTGGAGTGCAGTGACCCGGTCTCAGCTCAATGCGACCTCTACCTCCTGGGCTCAAGTGATTCTCCTGCCTCAGCCTCCTGAGTAGCTGGGACTACAGGTGCACACCACCACATCCAACTAATTTTTTGTATATTTAGTAGAGACGGGGTTTCACCTTGTTGGCCAGGCTGGTCTTGAACTCCTGATCTCAAGTGATCCACCCACCTCAGCTTCCCCAAAGGGCTGGGATTACAGGCATGAGTCACTGCATCCAGCCCAGTCATTATCTATATAAATTATTTGGAATTCTTCTATATGGGATATTTGTCTCTTATTTATTTATTCAATTATTTATTCATATCATTATGGAGCCAAGTATATTTGTTATAGTCCAATACTATGCTATGTATTTGGTTGTTCAACTTTTAGCATTGGCTATTAGGAGCCCTTTTAGTTTGCTTCCTGTATCCCTTTCACGTATTCCTATCATTGTTTTGAGCATTTTCTTTCTTTTTGGCACTATAAGATCCTCCAGGTTGATATTGTACATTCCCTACCTCAGTCCTGAAATTAGCCATTTCCCTAAGAAGTTCTTATTTCTTTTTTCGAAGAATGGCATCAGAAACTGAGATCTGGGCACCAATGTGCCCATTGATATAGGGTCTTATTGTTTCTAGGCCCTTTCAGCTGATAGTACAAACAAATATATGTGTGTATACTAATCTCTCTCTATCTCACACTCTCTCCCTCTCTGTCTCTCTGTGTGTGTGTGTGTGTGTGTGTGTGTGTGTGTGTGATCATAGCTTTCTTCTCCACCCTGTGTTGCCCCTCTTTCTTTGCATCTGGTACACTTGGGACTATCTATTCTTTATATTACTAGCTTTCAACAACAGAACAAAAAAATCCATGGCTTGACAATGTTCAGATTTTCAGAAACAGAAATGAGAAACATTTGGTGCATGTCTTAATTTCAAGACATTTCTATTATTTTAGTCATCAACCTTGATCATACTGTATCTTTTGCTTAAATACTCAGCTTTAAAGTAGAAAGATAAAAAATCTGTAATATTGACAGAACTATCAGAAATATAACACTCCACCAATCAGTAATTGAAATACATTAGTTATTCACTGGGTACAAAGTACTCGTGTAGCTCTAAAGGCAAGACAAACATTAACCATTCTGTTCATCTGACTACAGAAGGAGATTTGTGTGTGCGGTGTGTATGTACTTCGCATGTGCATGTATGTTTGATATAGTAATTGCTTCTATTCCTTAAAAATCCATAAGTACATAAGTATATTCCCTTTATATATTGTGCATCATTATCTATCAATATTGACTAGAAAATTTAATGTACATTAGTAGCATTAAGTACAAAGCAAAACAACCACAAAGTAAATTTCTAGAATGTGACTTAAGAGCCCTACTTGTATTGTGCAAACTGCATTTGGAGGTTAACTCTTTAAGAAGAAATCTCCAATGTCAGTTCCCTCGTGCAAACTGCTTCTAAGGATGACTTCAAAACTGACATTCTTTACCTTGTGTATGAATAATGATTACCATGGTTTGCATAGGTGTAAAAATACTAAAACTTTGTCAAGTCGACTCACATGAAACACATCTTCCTAACTGGTTATGAAGTTTATCTATCTAAAGGTTAGAAATTATTTTGATATTCGTATTTTGGTTTTCAACCTGTTTATTAACAGATGCCTCTTTATTAGTAGGTACTTTACATACATCAAATGGAATATTTTAAAATAAGTTAACTTTTACTTTCAGAAACCAAAGAATGTTTATAAGAAAATAATTTTTTCAAGAAACAAATAACTTGTAATGAGTGTGGTATTTATCAATTAAATAGTTAAACTCTTTGGTGAAGAATGAAGTGTTAATATAGGAATTCTTTTATCATGTAGACAATGATGGATTTTTCAACAGAGCTTTTAGAACGTTTTCCATTTTCCATTTCATTATGATCTGCTATTTTCTTCTAAAATGTTATATTTAAAGGAATAAAATAAACAAGAGAAGGCAAAACTATATCATTTTTAAAAATTAATACAACAAAGCAAAGGGAAATGTAGAAATTAGTTATAACCAAGAATTCTTCAGCACAGGATTTTGTCACAAAACAAATCTTGAGAGAAATCCTAACTCTATCATGTACTAGCTGTGACCTTAAGCAAATTCCTCAACTGCTGGAAGTCTCAATCTTTTCATCTGTAAATGGAATTCATCATAGTTAATATTGAATGCTTTACTCTGTGCCGGACACCATTCTAATCATTTTTATGTGTTATCTTGCTTGCTGTGTTCAACAAGCCTGTGGATTTTGTTCTATTATTGTTGCCATTTTACTCATAAACATAGGCACATAGAGGTGAAAAAACTTGCAGAAAATCAAGCTGATGTAAGTCAGAGAACAAGATCAGAACTCAAGCACTCTGGTTTGAATTTGTGATCTTCAGCACCAAGTGACCTGACTACAATGGAAGTTTTGCTAAGAATTAAAACGTCAAAATATATGTAAAATACTATTCTTCCACTTAGTGAGCAATTATCAAAAAATAAAACAAAGACAACTGAAATTAAAGGAGACCTAATCCAAGTTTATTAACTTGTTGGGGAAAGGAAAACATAGTGAAGCAATTTATTGACTAGTTTCAATGAGGTGACAGAATCTGGGATATTTAAGTGCTAGAAAGCAGAGGAGGGTATATGTGTGTCTGTTCATGGTGTTATTCTAAATAAAGATTGAAAACTAGTGGTTTGATTAGGAGGGAAGAAGTTCATAGGTCTGAATGTGATTGGCTAAAACCAGTCCCAGTGTTCATCAATCATGAGAATTTTTGGATGAAGGCACTAAAGGCATCCTAAGTCACTCAAAGTTAATCTTTCTTGATCAGCTTCAGCTTGTTAGAACCATTTGGAATGCAATGGAACTTTCAGTTTTGCTAGTTTCCATGCATGGGCTGCTGTGAGTTGAAAATTTCCTTTTATACATGGTAGCCATTATGATGGTCATAATAGTGATTATGATACTAATTATGACCATGATGTTTGCTATTGGAATGTAAAGTAATTTCAAAATTATATTTGTGCCATCTTGTTTTACCTCTGTTGAACAAAATGGTCTCCCAAACTCTTAATGATTTACTTTTAATTTTCAAACATGTATATGTTATAGATTTGGTCACATGCATTCTATAAGGAATAGTGTCAGTCAGTGTTAAAAATATACACCATATAATTTTCAGAGCTACAAACTGGAATCCTCCCCAAGTTACTTGGGATCACAAAGTTTACTGTCTGGTGTAGAATGATGTTCTCAGGAAGGAAATATTAATATAGCACTTTTATGCTTACAATATAAAGATAAGTCTTCTATTATAATCTCTACAACCCCTCATGGATCTCCATTTTATTTTATTTTTATTTTTTATTTTTTATTATTATTGTACTTTAAGTTCTAGGGTACATGTGCATAACATGCAGGTTTGTTACATATGTATACTTGTGCCATGTTGCCGTGCTGCACCCATACACCTGATGTAAATGACGAGTTGATGGGATCTCCATTTTAAAAAAAAGAGAGAGAGAAAACCAAAAGTAAAGACATGAAAGAAAAAGAGAGAGAAGAGAAATAAAGAAAAGGAAGGAAAAGAAAAAAGAAAAAGACCTGCACATTAATGTCCAAACCTAGACATTAGTAGCATTAAGTACAAAGCAAAACAACCACAAAGTAGATTTCTAGAATGTGACTTAAGAGCCCTACTTGTATTGTGCAAAAAAAAAAAAAAAAAAAAATTGAAAAGTTTGAGATTATTGTCACATAAGCCAGAGGTTGAAAATTCCATATAGTGGCTGTTTAGCAGATAGAAGAACATGAGACCTGGGATGTGATCCCAAGAGCCTTTTATGACAGTAATCGACTTGCATGCCAAAGAGAAGTATCTGCCTGTTGATAGTTTTCTGTTTTAACATGTGCCCCAGTGCATCCAACTGAAAAGCAGATTAGCCTACACCAACAGTTCTAAAACATTTTTCTGTCAGTAATTTTTACATTACTAAAAATTATTGAGAACCCCAAAATGTGCTTATTTTTGTGTATCATTATCTATCAATATTGACTAGAAAATTTAAACAGAGGTTTTAAAATATTTAATTCATTAAAATAATAATATGACCATCACACATTAACATAAATGTTTATATATTAAAAGTGTGTGCTTTATGCTTTACAAAACAAAACAAAAATTTTCGTGAGCAAGTAGCATTGTTTTGCTAGTCTCTTTAATTTCTGGCTTAATAGATGACATCTAGATTCTCATATCTGTTTCTACATTCATTCTGTTGTGATTTGTTGTCTTAATTGAAATATACAGAAAAAAAAACAGCCTTTTACAGATATGTAGTTAGAAAAGAAAAAGTATTTCATTGCGCTTTTAGATAATTGTAGATATTTTTCTTTGATACTACACCAAAAATGGATAAGTGGTCATTGCTTGAAGATTAGTTGCCATTTAATCTTAAACCTTATCAAATAAACTTTTAGTGTCCTATTACATTAAAACACTAGATCTTTTTAAATGCATGATGTACATAATGTATATAATGTACATTTGTACATAATTGGTTCACTGAGTTATGCAGCTCTTCCAAATGATGAGCCATTTCCCTATGTGATATCAAAAAATCATATTCATTAATAGTCATCCTATGTCATCAGAAAATACTTTAAGTACTAGGAAATTTATGATGCAGGTACAGATATTCCAAAATTGTGATTTTCAGTTATGTATTATTCAGGGTTTTCCAGAGAGACAGAGCCAGCAGAATGCCTTGTAGGGGATTTATTAGAGGGAATTTACTCACAGGATCACAGAGACAAAGTCCCACCACAGGCCATCTGCTAGCTGAAGAACCAAAGCAGCTGGTAGCATGGCTCAAGCCAGTAGCATGGTTCAGTCCAGGTTCAGCAGGCTTAGAACCAAGAAAGTCAATGGTACACCCCCCTAGTCAAGCCCAAGAGCCCCCAGGAGGCTGCTGGTACAAGTCCCAGAGTCCAAAAGCTGAAGAACATGGAATCTGATGTCCAAAGAGAGAAGGAGAAAAAGTGTTCTCCTCCAGAAGGGAGAGACAGAGGAGAGAGAGAGAGAGAGAGCGCGCACACGTGAATCCCACGTTTCCTGTCCATTTGTCCCAGCTACTTCCCCAGTCCTTTGGAGGTGCCTGCCCACACTGAGGGCAGGTCTTCCTCTCTCAGGTTGACTCACATGCCAGTCTCCTCAAGATACTCCCTCCTAGACACACCCAAACACGATGCTTCACCAGCCATCTAGGCATCCCTCAATCTAGTCAAGTTAATACCTAAATTATTTGGGAGGCCGAGGCGGGCGGATCACGAGGTCAGGAGATCGAGACCATCCTGGCTAACACGGTGAAACCCCGTCTCTACTAAAAATATAAAAAAATTAGCCGGATGTGGTGGCGGGCGCCTGTAGTCCCAGCTACTCCGGAGGCTGAGGCAGGAGAATGGCGTGAACCCGGGAGGCGGAGCTTGTAGTGAGCCGACATCGCTCCACTGCACTCCAGCCTGGGCGACAGTGCGAGACTCCACCTCAAAAAAAAAAACTAAATTAACTATCACAACTTCAAAGTACAATTGCTACCTTTGGCAGTAAATATCATCGGTTACTTTCTTTGAAGTGATGGCTCACTTCACTCATTTTCAAGAAAAAGTTTCCCAAATCCCCACATCTAAACTAAATCTAAAAAATAGTTTGTCTTCTAGTCATTCTTTCAAGTAAAAGAAGTATTCCCTGAAGAAAGCAGCTAGTTTGCAATCCAAGCATTGCACAAGTACATTACAAACATCTTGCTTGAGTATGCAGCGTAAGTGGTTTATGTGTACATCTCACTTCACCACATAAAATATTAGACAGAAATATACTAAAGGTTGAAGATTTAGTAAAATCAATGTTTTTTATTCCTTCATCAGGGATTGCAAGTACCTTACAGTGAGGAAATACAATGGGTGTCAGTGCTTTGATTTGGGCAAAAGGCAGTTTTATCCACGATTGCTTCTGATCACCACTGCAAATGTCAACATAGTGAAAAAGTCAAATAACATGTTAATATTACAATAAAAATAGTTTTGACCCTGTGGACACATTGAAAAGATCTTAGCAATCCCCAACATTCCAAGGGACCACACTTTGAGAACCACTGGCCTATTTTGAGAAAAGAAAGAACTCATCAACCCTTAGATGAAATTCACACAGGGGACTGAATATTGCCAATACCAGTTCCCAATCCACACTAAGCAAAATCCAAGGACATCAGCAGCTAGGGACTTCACCCACTGCCATCCATAAATGGAAAGAAATGTGCATGTGATTTATTTGGACAAAATTTTCAGTGCTAAGTTCTGAAATAAGCCAAGAAGCACTTCATTATAACAATCCATTTTAATGTTGAGCTCAGTTCAAACATCAAAGCAATAAGGGTTCAGAAAATACATTGAGGCAATTTCTCTTTTACCATATATGCTGGAGTCTGACTTAGAAGGAATCTCAACATTTTCTGCTAGTGGCTAGGAAATATTAATGGTTTTAAAATAAAACAGACCAAAACTCTCTTTCTAGCCTCAATAAAGAATAATTTCCTGGAAATCTCTGTATTTTTATAAATGCACAATAATGAAATTGATAATACATCCTGGATAAATCAACTAACCTAAATAACGTTAAAGTCAGGAGAGCTCTGTAGGAGAAAACCGTGTTCTCTAAAGGCACTCCCCCAAGGAACCACAGTTAAAGAGCATAAAGATCATAGTTAAAGAGACTAGCAACACTAGACTAAAACAAACAGTTTTTAAAAGTTTTCCAACAGTCTTTACCATTTCTGTTTCTCCTATTATAAAATGAGGAGATCTGGACACTTTTTCTAGTAAAATATTCCCAAGCGCTTCCTGCAGTACCTTAAAATGAACTAAATATGCTTCATTCCAGTAACACCAAAGGATACTAAGCATTATCAGAGGACTTCGCCATTTTACTATGTTATGACAGATAGATAGATAGATAGATAGATAGATAGATAGATAGATAGATAGAAAGAAAGAAAGATAGATAGTAAATGATGTAAAGCTTTGAATGCACATGGAACTAAAGATCAGAAAAGGGTATTAAGACATTTGAACTGTATTCAGATGATAGGATCATTGGTATAAACTGACATAAGCTTGTTTTAATAAGTGGTTTTACAATAATTACCATAGTTGGTTTGATATCAAATGCTGCTTGAAAGTTACTCTTCCCACAGGTCCTGGCATCATCACCTTCCTGACTCCAAAAAAATCACGTTTCAATGATCTAGCCACTGCGAGGTCTATAACAAAAGACCAAAGTATTTCTACCACCCAAGAAGAGGAATAATTCTATGACAATATGTGGCCTAACTTATCATTAGACAAAGAAAACTCATATGAGAAATAACTGAAGAAAGTATAGAGAAAAGAAGAGGAGGTCTTACGAAAGTTGGAAATAACCTTGAAAATAAAATATGAAATTACATTCACTTTCATGAAATGTGGTCCAAGTTAAGAAAAGTAGCAAGTAATTGGTGAACCACTCTTTTGACATCTATTATTTGTGAGGTTAATTTTCATCAAGATAATTAATATGATGTGGTGTGAAGGTTATAAACACACCTGTAAATTATTCCATGCTCCTTTTATTGAGAGGTGGGATCTCTGCCTCCTTTCATGCAATGTCAGTGAGCTTGTGGCTGCTTAAGTGCAGTACAGCTAAGGTGAGGTTGTGTAACCTCTGTGCTGCAGCTTCAGCCTTGTTCACTGAGAGAGTTCACTCCTGGAGTCTTGAGTCACCACAAAAGAAGTTAGGCCGTTCTGCAATGCCATGCCTGAGAGACCACACATAGGCATCCATTTGACAGTTCAGATGAGCCTTCAGTTCCTACCTATTAATTTACTGCCTCTCAACTTTAAATCTACCCCTTTACTCTGCTTTGTGATACTAGAGATGGATCCTATAAACATTTCTTCTTTGCCAGCTGGCTCAATGTCACTAGAGGCTTTGTTAGTAGAAGGCACTGAAAGGACACTGCAAGGCCATGGCAGGATAAAGGGACTTCCTTTCCAATTTGGGTGTGCTGTTTATCACCTTGGTAGCCAGTAGAGTGGTATGTGAAAGGCCTAGTTGTGCTTATCTCAGGAGCTCTTGAAGACCAGCTTCAGGCAGCTGGTACTTCTAGCAAGTTTCTCCTCTACCCAGTAGGCCACTCCTAGTGGCCAGCCCGGCCCATGCTCTCTGGAAATTTTCTTTACCACTGGAAGAGTGTGTGCACTTAGGACAGCCAAACCTCTCCAAGAAGGTCTGAATCAGTGTTGAAATGGGTGGTAATGAGAGCTTTATTTCTCAGTTCCTCCCTAATTCACTTTCCTTCAGCCCTAGAGGTAGTAGCTGCATTTTTCCTTTGCTGCTTCCGGTTTGATAGTTAATCATCAATTAGAAGTTATAATTTTTATATTAAATATTTCCTGTTCAAATTACGGGTGTAGTTTCTGTTCCCAGATTGAATCCTGATATAGAATTAGTATTGGGAGTCATCTGAGGAGATAGATTTTCAAAAATGGGATTTGGAAATGGGTTCTGCACATAATTAGGTTTGAGGGCAGTACTGAGTTTCTTGCCAAAGTCAAATTGGATGCTAATTATCTGTGACATAATGTGGTATTCCAATAAGTTAGATTATCACCTATGGTTGATTGTGATGACATGCTAACTAAAGCAAATGCCTTGGGAGCCCAAGTGACTGCTGAACTTGATTGTTACAGAAGCAGTAATGACAAGGACTGTGGTGTGGACTTGATTTTCTCAAGTGCATTGCTGCACTTTCAGAAAGGAAAGGACAAACTCAAGGTCATAGTCGAAGAATCAGAGCATTTCTGTGGCAGTCATAATATATCATTTCTTGTAACCACAGAGCCACTTGCTGAAAATCAAATACAAAATTTAACTGTGCAAGTGGCTGGATTACAATAACAGTTGAATTCATGGCCTTAACAAGATTTCCATGTAACCATTAGAGAACTGATTGAGAAATAATGAGGCCCTGAAACATGGAATTGGGAAATCTGGTAGGATTCAAAGGAAATTGAAAATCTCAAATCCACAAGTCACTATGAGCACCTTTGACAATGGCAGTAGATCACTTCTACCATGACTAGCCTTCCTTTGCTGGAAAACCCTATGATAACTTCATCTGGAACAGATGCTTTCAAAGGGATGTTAATTATCCTCAAGACCCACTGTAATTACCTCATGTTGCCCCTATACCCACAACTTGAGTCAAATCTCAGCATGTTTCTGGGACTTAGATACACAGTATGACCCTGGAGAAAACAGCCAATATTATAAATAAAATGGTTGCAAGATTTTCTAACATATACATTGACAGAAACCTGGGGATGTGTATGGGAGTGGATTCTAGGAGAGTTAGACCAAAGAGAGTAAAATATAACACTGTGTCAAACTAAATTCATTTATATAAGTTCACTGACTAGAGATTCTAAATGTCATATTGTAAATTATGCTGCTGGAGGTGGCTCTAACATCTTTCTTAGTTGGTTAACTGAAACTTGAACTCGGCAGTGCCCTCATTTAATGAGAATGAGATGCCAGAATTTCTATGCATGATGTGGAGGAAGGAATCCAAAGGCTTAGGGAGGTAGAAATATTGGTGTGTAACATGCATACCCGTCTCCCAATCACATCTTCTGAGAAAGCTTAGAAGGCCCTCCCTTCACTAAGATGTTTATAGTGAGGGAACACCTGTGTCCTTTAAAAGCTCAGTGGTCGCTCTCATTCACAAACTAAATGTGACAATAGGGGAGGCTACCCTGATTTCAATGGAGTTAATAAAGTCCTGGAGTAATGGCAACCAAGAGGCAGCATGTAACTGATAATGACAAGGTGGGAAAACTTATCACAAAAGTCAGCAGCAATGTACAGGTAATCAGATTGCTTTTGGCCAATAAGGATCTCAAATTGTGCTTAATTGATCACATTATATACCACAAATAAAATACACAAAAAACCTACTAAAAAGTTACTGGATCTATATCATGCATCAAAAAACTGTGATCTAGTCTTTTTTTTTTTTCCAGGTTTTATTTTTCTGTGTTTTTTTGGTGGGGGAGGGTAGGAGAGGACACAGGGGAGAACTGTGAATTTTTTTTTTTTTTTTTTTTTTTGAGACAGAGTCTTGCTCTGTCCCCCAGGCTGGAGTGCAGTGGTGAGATCTCGGCTCACTGCAAGCTCTGCCTGCCCAGTTCACGCCATTCTCCTGCCTCAGCCTCCTGAGTAGCTGGGACTACAGGCGTCTGCCACCACGTCCGGCTAATTTTTTGTATTTTTTGTAGAGACAGGCCTTCACCATGTTAGCCAGGATGGTCTCAATCTCGTGATCCACCCGCCTCGGCCTCCCAAAGTGCTGGGATTACAGGCGTGAGTCACCACACCCAGCCAGATCTGTGAATTTTTAATCAAAACTTTCCATCTCAACATACTTGGTTTTATTTTTACATGGAAACATGCTGTCCTGTACTTTTTCATCAGCCTCCTTACTAGGAATTGAGAATTTTCTCCTTTTCTGTCTGCATTCTCTTACTCAATCTTTTTCTTTATCTGTCCAGTATGGCACTACGTACTTTATATGATTTTTAAAATTTTATCTATGCAAAACCTTATCAGGTAAATATTAACCCCATTTTAGAGGAAACAAACTGAGGTTCTAAGAACTCAAGGGCCAAACATACAAGGTCACACAAGTGGAAGTCATCGTTTGAAGCTCAGCAGTTGCACTACAGGGCCTATATTCTTCTTTTTTATTGTGGCTTTATTAACATTTTATTGTAAGGTGTAAAGAAAAAGAGTGTCTGAAACAGATCTCAATCAATTTAGAGGTTTATTTTCCCAAGGTTGAGGACATCCCTAGGAAAAAGAGACAC